>NC_058341.1:37667500-47667500 GCF_905475395.1 Chrysoperla carnea
AAAATATTTATTCTTTAACTTGTTGGACGAATGAAATATTTTTACTCCAAAAAAATTTTTTTTTATAGAGAATAAATTTTCAATATTTATAAATAGTTAGTTATTTATAATCAATATTTTAAATGAATATTAAATAATTAAAACATATTAAAATAAATATGAATTTTATATAATATATATAAAAAAAATATTTTCTATAAATAGAATAAATATTAGCATTATTATATGCTAATTAAATAATATATTTTTAATAATAATTAATAATAAATAATAGTTGTAGCTTTACCGTGTTGTTAGACCGTGAGCCCATAATGAAGTGGAATTTCCATGATTTTCATTGTATGTCATTTTGAAGATAGATAGAGGTAGGATGTTATGTAATAAAGAAAAATAAGATTTTGACAGTGGCTAAGAATTTGACCGTGTATTCTAAAAGAAGTAGGCTTTAACAACACAATTCATGAAAAAATTGTATATAGGAGGTTTGCAGCCAGCGAAAAGTTTGATAAAAACCAAAATATTTTCGGCTTTTTTGAAATTTTCTGCCATTTTTTTTACCTACTGTGTTTTCAATGATAACACTATATGATAAACCAAAAATATCTTAGAAAAGCCAAGAAACTGTATGCACAAATTTGACACTCGAACAACGATAGAAAACCTAAACTATATTTCAACTTAGTTTTATCAATCAAATGGCAAACAGAAATACCTATAAGTGAAAATATTACTTCATTGTGGGCTCACGATCTAAGTAAGTACAACACAATTCATTTAACTAGGTGATTGCCTTATTAATTAATAAATATTGCATTTTATGTAATTTAATATGAAAAGAAATTTTTTTTATAATAATTTTATTTTTAATATATTTATTTTTAAATAATAATTTAATTAAATTAATAGTAATAAGTTGTTGTTATAAATTATTAGCGGATATTACCAATTAATTATTTGAGACAGGTAAACAATATTATGTTATTTTAAAGAATATATATATATATATATATAGTTTTGAAATAATTATATTAATTATTTTAAATATTTTGTAAATTACTTAGAAATGGAAATTTTTTATGTAGTTTTTTTAATTTTTAAACTTTGTCAGGATGGTTTTAATTACAAAGATTTTCCTAAAAAAAAGGTGATATAAAAATAGCCGCTAATCTTGGTTGAGTTTAGCAGTCTGAGTAACCGACAAAATAAAAGTCCATGGCTTGATTCTCTGAGCCAGGTGTGAATTTTTCATTACTACTACATAATTTCCAAGTCTATTAAAGAAGAATCTCGTAGATATCACGGATAGAAAGGACACTGGCGTCTAAGTGAATTAATTAGTGTAAGTATATATGTGTACCTACGTGTTTGCAAAATTTATTTATGACATGAAGACATTCACATAAAAAACAAATATTACCTACAGAAACATTTGAAAGCTTAATTGATACCTTTTGGTTTGCTTTGAAGTAAAAAGTTAAACATCGACTTTTTAAATGATTGAGAGCGGCGCAAGCTTTTACACCAGTCACAGAAATAATAACTCCAAACCATAGTTCATTTCAATTTATTACTTTTAATAAAATATTTTATATTTAATTTTTTATTTAAAACAATTTTAATTATACATCAATAAATTGTGAAAACGATGGAAACAAAAATAATCATTAAAATTTTACTTCATTATGGGCCCACGATGATTAAGAACCAGAAATTTTATTTGGCAATGCTCGTATTCTATTTTTTACCCTATTATCATATTGTCATCCAATTGAAATTTTAGTTTTCCTTTTTTCAGCTCTTTATCTCATTGGAAAGGATTAATTTGTAATATAAATTTCAAAATTTTGATTAGCACCAAAAAACAGATAGAATTTGAAAAGAACTTACATATATTAGTAATTTTTTTTGCAGATCACTTAAAATTTCAGTTTAAAAAGGGAATTAGCCGTTTCTCTAAACACGACTAATGTTGCGTGTTCTCGTGATAAATATCGGAACTAAAATAACGAAGAGGAACTCAAAAAACACTTGAAGCTTGATAAATATAATAAGAAAACTTTTGGAACATTTATTGAAGCCCCTTGAAATCATAATTTTAAAATATAATAGAACATTTTAAGAAATTTCGAAACAATTCACAGGTACAAAAAAGGAAAGTTACTTTTGAACACTAAATATATCAAATTTGTATCTTCGATTATTCAAAGTGCACCTACTCAAAAAAAAATAGTAAGTATTACAAATACTGATTTGGTTTACTCTTTTATTTCAACTACTGACGATGATTTTTAATAGAAATTTAGGTATTATTTATACCGCATTTATAATCGTTACATTTAGTAAAGAATGACTCTAATATACAATAAAAGTCAAACTTTTGTTATTGGCAACTATTAATTAAAACATTAACTTTAATTTTGAATTTGAATACCAATGTAGAAAATATTGAACATATCATTTGCTCATAATCTTATCAAAGCTCTTAAACTGGTATTTACTTGTTTCATGAATTAATTTATCTCATCTTAAGATATCAACAAATCTTTGAGAGTGTCTTTCAGAAAATCTTTTACATTAAAATACAACCTTTCTATAAGAAAGCTAGTCGAGATAGACTACATCGAATTGTCTAGTAATTTTTTTTATCTATGAGAAAATTTAGAATAGGTAGAATCTACCGATACCGTCGCCGAGCGCTGTATTAAAACTAATGGTCTATCATTCAGAAAGGCAATATAAGAATAATTTCCATAATAATTTAAGTCGTTATTTTATTTGTAAATAATTCTTATGGTTAGTAGTAATTGAAAACTACATTCGCTAGAGCAATAAAGATAAATTCGTTATAGAGGTTGCATATCTCAAAAATACGTTTACAAATATAATAAAGTTTTTAAATGGTCCTTAAAATTCTGTTAGTTAGATTAGTTTTTTAAGTAAACTTAATGATATAAAACTTATCAACTAAAATAATAATAAACATTATAGATAATCCTACCTATATTATGAGGTGTGTGATGTATATTAAAATGTGGCCCAAGGGGGGCATGGACTAAGCCGGCCCTTAGTTGTAGGGCCGTCGAGGGGGCCCCCAGGGCAGATGGACAGGTGGCCCCCCCGTCCAGGTAAGTCGCCAGCGCGACACCCGGCTGTGGCCCCCGCGTGCCTGGTACTCCTGCCGCACCCGTCACTTCGGCGGCCCAAGAACCTTTATCAACACTACGCACTTGAAACACACAAACAATAGTTGTATAATTTTTTGTTTACAAAAAAAAATCTTGATTCAAACAAAAAATTTGATAAATATTTTGGCTATGTTGTTCGATTTTGACAAAACAAACAAACAAAACACTGTCTGCCACAAAAAGTTGTACACTGGTTTAAAAACAAACAACGTGTTTTATCACTTTTAGCACAGTTTTATTTTGTCACCCACAAAGTTCAAATATTTTTGGAAAAATTGTTAAGTCACTTTGGAAACTGATTAATGTTGTTGATGTGTAAACACGCGCACGTTTCTTGCAAAAAACTCGTAAGTTAATTTTGAATTCGTTTTGAAAAACAAGAAACAAAAATGAACTGAAAAATGTATAACACAAAATTCATGATACGGTCATATAAGACAAGCGACAACAGTAATACTAACTTAGCATTGTCCTCTCAGTAAATTCAATGGAAAACCCCCCTTTTTTTGACTTGAACATTGTGTATACCATTGATTTCTCTCCCACTCTCTTTGGATGTGAACAATCCATTTCCCATACACCAATCGTGTAATATACACACGCCTATTTAGAACATGTTCCAGTATAGGTGGTAGCCATGTATGTGCAGTGAAATCAATATTTTGGGCGGTGCTTGTTTATACTATGTTCTAAATTGTTTGATGGAAATTCACCTTTGCATACTAGTGCGGTAAAGGTTATTATTGCTTAGCATATCGTTCACTACTCATCATAAATTTCTTTGATGTGTTGAATATTGTTTCCACTTCAAACGATTATCAACTATATTGCCATGTGTTCCAAGAGTGATTTTTCTTTGAACATACTTAATCAAAAAATATATGTTTTCAGTTATAAACATTTATGTTTCTTACTCTCACATAACAATCTTGCCTACAAAAAGAGTGCGATAGATATATTTTCTAATACTTTTTGATATGAGGTTTTGATATTTCTTGAGTTCTATGATTCTTTTTTTTTGTGTTTTGTCATTTTTTTTTCTTTCATTATTTTATTTTCTTACTTTTTCATCTGCATCTATTTTATTTGTTTACTTCTTTTTTGTTTTGTTATAAGCAAGCGACGATTGCTTATACTTTAGGTTTTTTCTCCCGTTTTATACTTTTTTTTTCCACCCGTGTTGCTACCAAGTCATTTATGTGTATTGATGAAATAAAATAATGAAACATTGTAATCGATAAATTTATCATTGAGACTTCAGGCTTTATTTTTATACTTTTTTTATTATAATTATTTTTATATGAGGAATCAGGGTCGCATTTTATTTATGGATAGATGAATAGTGTGAGAAAAGATTTTTTTTACGCTTAACTTTAAAAATGGATTATGGGAGCGCATGGAAATAATATATTTATGATTTCTATTTTCTTCACTTCATCTACGACTTCTACAAAATTATGTTAATAAGGCCATTTTAATTCACAAAATTCATAAATCCACTGCATTGATCGATTGGAAGAAAAAGAAAAATTTTGCTTAAATCTACTGCGAAGAGCGATTATCTCAGCGATTTTAGGAGAAATCTGGGAAACGATTTATCCAATCGTACAATGGAGTTTATTTTAGGGTTCAATTAACTTAATAAACTGGATTTTATAGAGAGCGAAAACAAATTTTCGATTTTCCCAAAGGGGTATATCTCTAGGCGATTTACGGTAATGTAATGTATCTCTATTTTGATGAGGATAGTATCTCTTAAGAAAATTTCAAATTTCATAAAACATATTCTTATAGAAATCAGTTTATAAAAGACTTTTAACACAAAAAATTCAAAAATCCACCCCTTTGGACTAGATGGATAATTTTGGCGTTGTTGTTTCAAATCCTGTGCAAAAAACGATTCTTGGAGCGATTTTAGACGAAATTTATTTTCCCAAACGTCCAGTGGAGTGGATTTTTTAGACTTTTGGTTTAAATTGACCTAAGAATTGGGTTTTGTGGAAGTCAAATACGAGAAAACATTCTCGATTTTCTCAAAGGTTTCTCTTAAAATTAAGAGATAATTTAAGGAAATCTCTTAAAATTAAAAAGAAATTAGCTTTTGGTTTTTTTTTTAAAGATATTCTAATCCAGTTTAAAATGGTAAAAAGTTTGTGCAATATATGTAGATATCATAGTTTAAGGAAAAAAATGATTTCTTCCTTCAACCCTTGATTTTTTTTAAACTTATTTTCTACTTTTTAGTTTAGCTACAAGCGTGTTTATTTAGTTTTTTCAACAATTTTTTATTTTCGATTTTTCAGGTCAGTTAGCTACAAACGTGTGTTTTTTAATTTTTTATACTATTATTTATTAATAATTATCTGCGCTTCCACCATCAAACATTTTTTAGTAAGTCGGTATTGCCATCGGTTCTCGATGAGTATCCGACGTTTAAAAGTAGATGAAAAAATTTGATTCAAAGATTTCGTTACTAAAGTTTCGTATATAACTATTCATATTATCGTCTATCTCAACTGGCAAAAAGAAATCAAAAAAAGCAACCTTTCAATGCAATCCTTGATTGCTTATAAATACTTCGTTTTTAATCAATTCTTATTTCGCTTTCAAATTTTGTTTTGGTATCAAGTCTCATTTTACATTTTTATGGGTAATATAGCCAATTTTACATCAAAATCATCCCCTATTAGAAAATTTTTCGGGTTTCCTTGTGTTTTACTGTATATGGAGGTTGTATTCCGTTGAATTAATTTTTTTAATGATATTGGTTTTAAAATTATTAATAAATAATATTCATTTTTCAGGCATATATTGTAATAAGTATCCTGTTCTTGAACTGTGTAATAAATACGTCTTTTGTTACGAGTAGCATACATTATGCATTCAGTAATAAAATTTTTCAAGAAAAATAAATTAAATTAATGTTGATATTGTTTTTAAATTGAATTATATTAAAATTAATTTTTTACCCGTTGCACAAAGCAGGAGAAGGAAGACGTTAAAGTTGGGAAGATTGTTGTACCATCGATCACAGTTTATACATCCATAACTATATTTTTGAAGACAATTTAAAAAATGTGGAAATTATTTCTCGAGCTCGCGCCATTATTCCATCTAACTAAATTTTTTTTTTGGAATTCAAAAATTAAACAATTTTCGATTAAAACTACATTGTTGTATTTTGTTGCTTTTTGATCCATATTTCGAAACTGTAGTAAACCATAGATCATACCCTTGGGTACTTTAGATTACTTCCATCATTTGTCTCTATAAGTGCGCCGTTTAATATGTGTTATATACACTAAAGAACAGGCATCGCAGGGATAAATTTATCCATTTTGTTTATTTACTATCAAACACAAATAAAAATTCGTTTAGTAGAAAAAATTGCACAGTTTACTAAGAGCGGGCATTGTCTAGTAGGTAGGGCGCTTGGCATGAATCCAAAAAACCCTGGTTCGATACTTGGTATACGTATATTTTTAACAAGCTTCATTTCCTTCATACGTATGTTAGTGTGGTATTTTAATATGTTAGTATGTAACGGAAACTTTGAACATTGTTTTGAGCCCCTTCAAAACTTTGGATTAACTCGAAATTAACTCGGATTAACTCTTTGGCATACTTTCCAAGTACCGATGACAATACAATAATTGATAAGTTTATTTGATAATCCTAATCAGGATTTTCAGAATTAACGATTTCGATATCTAAAATATACACATTTACTTGCGCTTCCACCATATTTATACTGAATTTTTGATAAATAAATAACAGTCTAAAAAACTAAAAAACACAAAATAAATAATAGTTTAAACAACTAAAAAACACGTTTTTCTAACTAGGTGAACTAAGAGGTAAAAAATAAATTCATTAAATTCAAAATAATCATGCGTGGTGTTGCTTTTTAAGATATTTTTTAATGACTTTACTATTAGCAAAATCTGCCTAAAAAATATTTACTATTATTAAAATTTAGCCTCCACGCTTTTTACGATAAAATGATTTTTATGAATTTAAAAAAATTGAATTTAAATAAATTATAAGCGTGCTTTTTAGTCTTTTAAACTCATATTTACTTTGAATTCTTATTAGTTTTGATTACTGAAAGTATAGATATGTTTAATATTTACACCATCAAAATTTTAAAATGTAACTTTTATCAAAATTCGAAAACTTATTATTCGATAGACTATTATTTACTGCAAATTAAGTCCAAATATTATGGTAAACTACCACAGACCATTAAGGCCTTCATTATCGCAATTAAAGGGGTCTATTGAAACACTGTTACATTCCTAATCGGAAGTTTCCCTTTTTATAAGTAGTAATCGACTATTCTCCCAATTGTTTACTCACTGGTAATAAACTTTGTCTTTATAAGTAGAAGTATTTAAGGGATCGTCTAGGGTACAACACTATACTATACGCAAAGTACAAAAGAAAATATTATTAATAAATTGATCATATATCATAGGCTAATTTTTGCATATGTAGATCGTATTACAAAAAATATAATGGACATTTCAGTCGAGCTGGAAGCATGAACTTTTTCATTCTTGATGATAATATGAGATATCATTACGTATACAATATTAATTCTTCGAGTGTATAAGGTGCAACACCTTAAGGCTATAACTTATTTCCACATATGAATAATATATTATTACAATAAATTTATTTGTCAAAGTCTGGACGGTTGTTGCATTTTAGATTCTTCCATTCTTATCTTATAAGAGTAGTAAACAACCGACCATAATATTTTTAATGTGATTTATAATAAGTAAACGATTTCTTCGCTTAATGTGAGAGTTTAGAAAATATTATTATCTATGAATATTTAAATTTAAAAAAATGGGCTTTTATAGTGGAAAAGCTGGGAAGCAAAGCCTGTTCATAAATAGTTTCATATATCAATCATAGCTTAATAGACTTTTTCATATGAAAATTAAGAATAACTTAGGTTTTGGACTAAATGATAGACGGCCAATGTGATAGAATGAAGAAAAAAATCTAAGTCCGATTTATTTCTGTTAATCAGAAAAAATCCAAGGCCAGGAAATAAGAAAATTGAAAGACAGGGGTCCTATGGCTGTATATTTAAAATTTAGATTGTTCAAAAATATTATAAAATAACATTAATTTTCGAAAACAATTTTGAAATAAAATTTTGAGAGAATTTCTAGAGTAAAGACCCTCTTGAGAAATGCTGAATTAAATTTTTTTGTCAAAAACAACATAATAATACCTAATTTTGGAAGAATTTTTTAGAAACAAAACTGTTCTTGCCCATCTTGTTAAAAAGATGAAAAAACACAAAATTTACAAATATGTAGCTATGTATGAATAATAAGTATATGTTTACAAACGATGTCTAAGTATTAAGTACAATAACACGTTTGTTACCACAAATTGTGTAAGTATATAGAAGTATATTTCTATGATCTGATTTTTAACCAACTTGAGGTATGAAACACAGTTTTTACTAGAACATTTTTTAATATAAAGGAATTGAAAAAATCTTAGTATACCTACTAATAGTTTTGAATAAATGGAAGCTCTTTTTGAAAAACTTAAATCTAACCAGTAAAGCAGTTTCTTCGTGTGTATCGTTTTTCTGAACAAAGGGAGTGATTCAGGAGGTTTATTATATTCAATGCCTTGATTTTTGTATTCGCTTCGCTTTCTAGATAAATTTTTTATCATATGCTTACGTATTTTGACTATAAGGTAGTAATCATCACTATGAATTAGCTAATTTAGTGATAAGTCATTTTGCTATAATTTAGTATTTATTTAATGAGACTGTTTTAAAAACTGCAGGAAATAAAGCTTAAATTGCAAGTGTTTACAAAGAGTGTTCTGGACAGAAAGTATTCCGATTTTCGACATCATTCTGTCTATTCCAGCTACCATTGATTAAAATTTATTTTTAACACCATAGAAACAAAATAATAAAAAAAACTACTACGTAAGCGTCTAAAAACTAGAGTTTTATGATGATGTTGTTGTGAACAATAGATTAGTAGTAAAGATACAAAAAACTGATCTAGGAAATTGGGGCAAAAATCGAAATTTATTTCGATATATCCTAGAGTTCTCATTTATTATCTTCGATAATATTTATAATAGATTAGTTATCGAAGATGTGCGGATTCTTATCAAAAACGCTGGATTGAGTATCTCTTAGCTAGAAAACCCAATAGGATATTGAGGAAAAATTGTAATAATATTCAAATTTACGACAAAACTTCCCTGTTGTACCTACTTCAGATTTTAACAAATTGTAATAAATTCAACGAATGAAAAATATAATAATTGTATCGGTACAATGAAATTCTACTAATTTAATGTGTCTTATTTTATATTTTTTTGCATTTACCATTATAAATCATTATAATCTATCATATTATATGAGAAGATATATGATAAATATACGAGGAATTTAATAACTGAAGAACAGATTTTAGGCACTGGTTTTATCTCTAACATACGCTTCTATTGAAAAAGAAGCTTTGTGTAAAAAAAACGGAAATTAAAAATTTCATCTCGAAGGATAGAAGTTGGAGAATAACTGATTGTTCACCATTTGAATTTTCATCTACGAAATCGATTTCTATGTATGTTTACAAATTTCTCCGCCAATTATGGTACAATTTTGAAATAACTTGAAAGGATATACTGACTCTAGAATGGTAGTATAATTGCAACATGATTAGGTATAGGGTTTAATAGCGTAAAGTTGAAATATATTAGATCGATATTTTTTACTTCTAAGATTATTTCACCAATTTCTCTGTCAAATATGGATCAATTTCGGACCAAAATAGAAGTAAACTAAGTGGTCCCACAGGCCTTTCATAAAAACCGTTAAGTAATAATCACGCCTTGTAATTTCTACACAAGGAAGTCATTGTCTGAAGTAAATATTTCTAGAATTATTATTTATTTTTGTGTGAATTTTTCGTTGATTTTTTTTTTTGCAAAACATTTTTATATTCATCTTTTTCATTTTATAGAATCCGCTCTTTACTCATAACTTTCAACACAAAATGTACTGTCTTACATTTGTTCCGTTGATGATTCGTTGACATTAAAATTTGTTATTAATATTTTTATGTCAAAATATTTTTATTTTTAATTTAAAATAATCAAATAATCAAATGAAAAAAGTTTTTTTAAATAAATAAATAAAAATGTATGTCAAATGAACTTACTTTGCTATGTGTATCATTTTTATATAAATATTGTATTAATGTAGGTATGAAGCTAGTTAAGTCATTTTTAAGCTTCCAACTTTAAATCGATCAATTTTTGAATTTTTCGCAAAAAATATATATTTGGAAAAATCGTTTCGCGATCACTGTCTCTTCTTCATGGCAGAATTTTGAATATAAAAAATAAAAATTTTTGTTACATGCAAGGCATGGGAAGAGTCTGGTGCGACTCTTAAAGTCCACACGAATAACTTAATAAAAAATTTGAAAAAATAAAAACTCTACCGATTCGACACCTGATATCATAAAAGCCGACATAATTTTTTGTTCACGCAATATAGATCAGTAAGGAATTTAAGGAAAAACTCACCCGGCTTAACTGAATGTTATGAAAGTCGTTTCGGATCGCATTGCCGTTAATAAGCTTCGATCAACACTTCAACGAAGTCGATAACATGTTTTGTTCGCGCGATATCGACCGGAAAAAAAATTTATAAAAACTACTCCGACTCGAAACGACTCGACGGAATATTATGAAATTCCTTTCGGATTGTGTTTCTGTTAATACGCTTATATCGACACCTCATCAAAGTCGATATCCCCTTCAAAGTACCTTGAACTATACCATGAACGTAGATACGTACACACACACACACATTCTTCTTCTCCAAATTGGTGTAATTGCCTTGTCCTTACCATGAAACGTAAAGATATGTTGAAAATTTCGAAAACGAAAATCGGACCCATTACAATCCCTTCCTATACATACCGGGAAGTTAATTATACCTGCGTATAATAAAAATTTTGCTACATTCCAGTAAAATCAAATATTTGGTAAATAAATTAGGTACAATTCAAAAATAATTACAGGTAATAAAAAATATAATACAAAGCTTACATAATAATACAAAAAATATTTTTAACACAATAATAATAAAATAATTAAACCAATAAATTGTAAATATATGTATAGAAACACACCAAATTAATCCCAACTATATTAGGCCGACAAGTTAAGGAGAATTTTAAAAATTCGCTTAAAATTACTACATCTAGCCATAGACCTATAATATTAATATTATATAGTTTTTGTATTACAATGTAAAAATTTGTGATTAAAAAGGTGTGTTGTTTCGTTATAAATTAACCATTAAGACATTTTATTAACCATGACGAACTAATTTCAGTGTATATATTTATTGTATGGTAATTGTCTTCAATATGTCTTTTAATTTTTAAAATTCATATTATATGTAGAGAAATCGAATTTTATGCTTAACTCCAACTAAAAGAAAAGTCAACTAATGCACGTTTATTTATCATAGTTTAGCTTCATTGACATAAAATGACCCATATTTGGTCAAATACAACCACTACAAACCATTAAAAAAATTTATGATTATTAGAAAAATTTGACATTTCCAGTTTCCCTGATGTCAAATACCAAATGAAAAGGTGCATATTAAAAATAATAATTTATTAATTATTGTAGTATTACATTTAATTGTCTACACGTCCACAAAATAAGCTTATAGTGTACAAAATACAAGCAGACTTGAATATTTGCTTTTCATTCCTCTTTTGTGGCAACATCATTTCAGTGTTGATTGAAATCAGAAAAAAATTTTCGAGTTCAAAATTCGTTTTCCATTATTCAGGTTCTTAATCTTACTTTGCCATTTGTAAATCTTATACTTATAGTTTTTGTCCGGTATTCACAGCACAATCTTTTTTCTTTGAAAACTATTGTTTCTTATTTATCTTTTTTATCTTATTCGTTTTTATGAATATCATCGATCATTAATAGCAAATGCTGTTTCATTCAAAAGAATATCCATTATTTTTGATTTTCGAGTTTTTTCAAAACTCTATGAACATGGGCATATAAATGTTGAATATTCTAAAATCATAGTATTCTTTTCATTTTTAGGAGGATTAAAATGACGTGAAAATTCATTTTTAGGAGGGGATAAATCCATATCATTATTCCATTTGGAATATAGTTGAAACAAATTTCATTTTTGATGCACCTAAAACAATTAATAAGTATAAGCAGATTCTTAAAATACGGACTGAAATTGTTTGCATGAAACTTTTCAATATTTTTTTATAAAAAATTATTTAAATAAAAAAATGCAACAAAAAAAAAGTCTTGCCACGTGCTTGGCAAAAACCAACCAAGAAAACACAATAAAATATTTTAAAATATATATCCTGTTAATAATTTTAGATTTAAAAAAGAGTATATTTTGAAAAAAATTTAATAATTAATCGAGAAAAAATGCATATTCGGTAAAATAGTTAACCGCAAAAAGCAAACGAATGCTCAGATATACATATAAAAAGTGATACACATAAAAATTTCAAATAAAGGTTTTTAACACAGATGAATAATTAATAAACCATCAACATTCCAGTTGAATGTAAATGATTTAAAGACAAAAAAAAAGGGTCTTTAAGTAAACGCCTGCCGCAACGCCCTAAAAACAATAATTTTTGCCGAAATAGTCAGTATAATATCCTACAGTAATATTTCAAATATCATCACTGGACAGTTTGAAAAATGATCTATTTTATAGTTTATAGTTTCTAAAATTTAAATTTGAATCGATTTTTTATTTTTTATGTTATAATATTTTTTTCTTCTCAAATTTACGACTGTTTTATTTTTTTAATCTTTTAAGGGTACCAAAAGATTCATTAATTTGTGTCATGAATTAATAATACAAAGTATTTTTGCTTTGGTAAAAATATTGGTTAGGTATTGACTTAGGACCAGATTTTATTGAACAGGTGAAAAAAGTCATTTAAAAAATATCCTTTTTAATCTTGCTATATATTGCATACTCGAATAGCTAAAGTAAAACGGGCTGTTTATTGCCCGTTTAATCTCTTTAAGAAAAAATAGCAACTTTAAGCTTGCTCTCAAGTGAAACTGGCAATTTCCTCACTTGCAAAATATGTTGTATTTTTAACAGACAGTGTCATATGGTGAAAATTTAAACATTATATTTTGTTTTAAGATTGGTGCTTCGAATTAATTGAATTGCTTTTTACTTTTAAGGTATTTAATGTTAGAAGTCAAATATAGTGGATCCCCGATAATCTGGTCCCTGGCTAATCCGGCGCTGAACATTGAAAAAGTTTTAGTTTCGTAGGTGACCGAGGTGAAAATAGTCGGCTTTTGGTGTCGTTTTTTTGTCACACTTTTTTTCGTTTTACCTCCCAACCAGTAAACAAATCAGGAACGATAACGTGTAAATAGTAACACAGTACCAAAATATTTTTAAATCAAATTAAAAAATTTTGTTTTCCACATTTTACAACACAAATATTTGAGCTCCGCCAGTTTTTTTTGTTGTATATTAAATATTGTGATCGAATAGCTAGTTAAGCAATTGACATTATATTTTTATTGTTTTTTTTTCTGTCGATGTTTTGTACGAAAATTTAATCTATCTAAAACTTGTTAATTTTTTTATTCTCGAGTGATTTTATTGAGTCGTAAGGTGTGATAGATTATAGTCATTTTTATCTATTTTTTGTGTCTAGAAGATAATAATATTTTAGTATTGGTCCCGGGGAGAAAAAAACCTTGATGTTGATAGACATCTCTAAAATATTTACATCTACATGAAAACTTCAAAGCAATTTCAGAATTTTTGGAGTAGAAAATTGTCAGTGAACTTAGTACATAACACATCAAAAATTCCTTTTAATTTTTTCGTGCCCCTTAATTCACTTGCTTTTTGTAGATCTTTAATCAGTATAAGTGTACGCTTCACAGTATTCACTTTTACACTTTTGTTTGGGAGTAGTCTCTAAAATGCAGAAATTTGTCATGATTGCTTTTATCTAAAACTTCATCTTTCTCTTTTTCTAACTTGCAATATACCTACCTATGCTCTGAAATACAAAAATAAAAATCATTTCCATTAAACAATTTGTTTTTGATATCAGTGTAATAAAACCAAAAATGCGAGCGATCTGCAAATAAATTACGAAAAAAAAATTGAGGAGAACACAGAACGGAATACCCACAAGAGTTTTTTTTTTTAAATAAACAACATAAATATAACATAAATTGCTATGGATTGTCGGTCCCTAGTTAAACACATATATGTATGTATACGTACGTAAATATATAGTATTTAAAACAGCAGGTTGTCTTGTAAATCGTCACCCCCTAGTGGAGTTACTGTCATCACTGCAAAAACCACCAGACCATGGAAACTCATCATCTATTTCAAAACTAAAACCTAACTTTACCTAGGTAGATGAAAGTAGGTAGGTATCAAATAACCCATATATATCCGATACCGTATTTAATTCCTATATGAGTATAGTTTGGGTAACTTGTATAGAATAATGTGTGTATACTACCTTTATTTAAATAAGGTAGACCTTTTCAATTGTATTTTAATGGCCATGCTGTATTCTGGATATTAAAATATATAGGTTGGTTTCCAAAAGTGGAGCAAATTTCTTATGTACACATAAGTTTTGTGATTAGGTATTCTGGATGTTAAGATATATAGGCTGGTTTACAAAACTGAAGCAAATTTCTTAAGTTTTGTAATTAGGGCTGTGGCTATTCCAAATTTGTAACCATCCACTGGATATCGGATAATGCTTTTAATTAAAAAATACTTACAACCTTTATAATATCTTTTTACTAGCGCTAGATAATACAGATTTTAAAAAATCGTCCCTTATTAATGTAAAAAGAACTAATATACTTTTAGTTTGTGGTATGTCGAATTAAGAAATTTCTTTTCTACTTCTTGTCGTCTGTTAAAAAACTATTGAATTGGGAATCAATAAAGATATAATAACAAGGGGAGACATTACAGCAACTCTTTTTGGAGGGAGACAAATCATATGGGAGGGATATTTTTGGCCCGAAATTTTAATAAACTTAGTAATTTAGCAAAAATACTTTGCCAAATACTCTGATTTTATCAATGAGGTAGGGGTAGCTGCATCGGTCAGCCCTCCCATCTGTATAACTTTCAAACTGCTCAGCTCAAACTAGATTATAACCAAAATTGGCTAGCCATGGAGACCGAGCAATTAAAAGGTCCTAACTGATTCCGACTGATCAACCATCTCATATCCTCAAATCAACCGTTTCTCAACTCAAATTTCAACCGCCTGTATAAGAAGGACCTCTCATGTGTGTAGACCCGAAAAATTGTACCTAAACTATATTATACGTGCAAAACGGAACCTAATGGTTCCATCATATTCAAGCTAGTAGGGAGTACGAGTGCGTAAAAGGAGTCAAGTGTGAGAGGGTGAAATAGAAGAGGGTGACTCAAGGAATGACCATCACAGAGTTATAGATAGTTATTCGAATATAAATTATTCAGAAAATGGGTTTTATTGTATAACAACATGGGACTATCGTAAAACAACGTACTATATCGTATAACAACATTGTAATTTGCTATCATGATCATTTTTTGAATAAGCCTTTATTCCTCAAATTGCCTGGAAAAAAAAGTTCAAAATATGCTTTCTTCGATATTAAATTAAATTTTTTATAATTCTAAAAACTATGTTAATATTGCTTTGAAAATTTAGAACACATCAGTTTTTATTTTTGGAAGCGGCGATTTGTTGATGCAAAATCAATAATATATACTCTTTGAGTAATGATTCATGGAAGCAAAAACTTTATTAAGAATTAATTATGTATTTCGAGATGCTGCTTTTAGGGAAAGGATTTGCTTTGCTTTATTTTAGTACCTTCATCAGGCGAAAAATCCACGTTTTTTTACAGAAGAACCAAGGTGATAAACGCAGAACTGTCTTCACACACGGAAAGGAATTGATTTATTAAAGTCATAAAATTATGCCAACAAGAGCATTTATATTCAGGTGACAATAAGAATGATTCATTACTTTTTTGATTAACTATTTAAAAAAAATGTTTTTTATAAATTAATCATAATTATAAGATTTTAATATTCCAAGATATTTTAATATTTTTATACAAATTTTAATGAACCTCTTAAATCATCCAGTATACATTAAAAACATATAAAATACATGTAAATAAACACATTTATGTATCTATCATGTAAACATACAACGCTTATTAATATAAATGCCAAAATAATTTCGCACAACCATAATTTTCGTACAAGACGGATGTCTTATTTAATAATGTGTCAAATTACACATATTTTTAACTGAAGATTAATAAAACCTATACATTGATCATGAGCCCATAACAAAGTGAAATTTGAATTTTTTTTGTATTCTGCCATTCGGAGGACTGATTGTAGGTTTGGTAACAAAAAATAATGACGTTTGTAAATGTGACTCGAGTGATAAATTTCTCTATCTCTATATATTATAAATGCGAAAGTAAGGATGTTTGTTTGTTTGTTACGGATTTAAACGAAACTGAACAATAATATACTTCATACATCAGAATAAGCATGAGCTATAATTTATAAAGACATATTAAAAAAAGAAACTTAAAAAAATTAAATTTAATCTGACATTTTACTGCTACATTTATGGTCATTTTGAACCATAAATTAAAGATTTCTGTAAAAATTAAAAATAGTAAATGTCAAACAAATCATGGCCATTTTTTGCTATGAGCTATGATTATTTTACACTTTAAAAAATTGAAAACTGCATATATTTTTGAAGGGGGAGATTCAAAGAGGTGGAGACTATAAAGCGGTGTTTTTTTCTTTTAACCCCAGTGAAGCGGGCGGGTATTAAGCTAGTCGTATATAAAATTTTTGTATGTAGCCGCTTATACTACTTGAAAAAGACACAGTTGGGAGCACATGAATAATTAAAATTTCATAGCTTGTAAATTGAAATTGGTAACATAAAAAGCTGACTGTTTTGCTTAGGTAGCTTTGGTTGTCGGACGAGGAACGTGGGTTACATGGGGACGCCCATATGCTTTGCGGGTACCAAAAATCGAGTTTTCACTTTAATTTGACAAACAATACTCACATATAAATGTCAAGAAGCTTGCAATGTTTGAAGGGGTTGAATACTAAAAACTAGAATTTTGAGATTTTCCAACTCTTTTACTTTGTATTATGTTATCTCCAACTTTCTTTTAAAACAAACACGTAACCAAAATAAACGTCGAAATACAAAAACGAAAACTTTAAAATCATAAAACTAGGTTCCCATATAGTCCATACTAAAAGCTTATTTACCTTTATCAACCATTCAGATGGTACACAAAACGGACCATATAAATTTTCCTTCATTGTAGGCTGACGGTCTAACAGTTTTGAATGGCTTTGATGCAGTATATCGTTAAAATCTATAAATGTTTTGGTCGAGAAGTGTTTACATATATTTACAAATACACGAATATACATACATATGTGCATTAGTTAACGCCATTTGTGTATAACATATGTTTTAAAATAGACTGATTTTGTATATTGAATACATGAGTGTATTTTTTGTTTACATACAGGGAGGTAGTTGTTGCAGTTATTATTTATTTGACGCAAAATATGTGGTGTTGATCCACGAAAGAAATTTGTAAAAAATATATCTCTTCTATCCGTAAATATATCGCCAAAAATTTATCCGCAAAATGGTTACCTTGAGAAAACAATTTTTGCAAATAGAATCTGTTACAAAGTTAATCTGTTAGAATCTTGTTATCTGTTTGATCAGACATTCATGAAAAGTTTATCCGCAACTAACTTAGTCCCATACAATTGAACCTTTTTTGAGAAATTTTACCAAGTATTTTCGTTATCAAGGATTCATTCTCGGAAAGTTCTTTATGAAATTCAAGGAAAGTTCTTTATGAAATCCTTTATAACTGCAATTAAGTACTTTCAAAAATTGCTTGAACCTACACTTTTGCATGAAAGTCTTCCTGTTAATCGATGTACTGCGACTATTTCTTTTTTATTCTGATATGGTGTCACGGTAAATTAAAATCGAGAGATTGCACACATTTGCAATTTTTTAATAACCTTTACTAACCTCGGAATTAAAGAAAGTAGATAATCATGGAAACAATATATCTAAGCCTTAAATTTCGTTTAACGTCAGCACGAAATCAATGGAAAATTTTCACTTCATTATGAAAATGTTTAGGCTATGGTGTATTCGGCCAAAGTGGCGGAGTGTTAATAAAATAAAAAAATTGTGGAAATATGGTTAATTATACATATTTTTAACACGTGTTAAATAAATAAGTGGGTAATAATAAAGTTTTTAAACGAACATTTTGTATAAACTTTACAAAAGAGTAATGCCAGCCAGCTATATGTATCTAGATAGATTTATATTTATACATACAAGCATATTAACAGTGTACTAATTATGTGTTAATTGACTCTTTTACCCAGGATATAACTAAATATTGATGAGCCATAGCACATACCAACTACAGAATTATCTATACGAATTGAAGAAATTCATTTTCACTTTTATAAAATACATACATGGAAGTGTCTTTATTGACGGCGCTGAATGTTTTTATTGTCGCAGTTTTAAACCTAAAAATCTCTATATACTATAAACGCGAAAGTAAGCATGTTTGTTTGTTTGTTACGCTTTCACGCCAAAACTAGCGAATGGTTTTTAATCTAACTCTACAGAAATATAGCTCATACTCCAGAATAACACATGATTTATAAAGATAAATTAATAAAAAAAAAAAGAAATTAAAAATTAATTTATTTTGATATTACCATAAATTACAGATCTCTGTAAAAATAGTCAATACAAAATATTTCACGAATATCTTTTCTGATGTACTCAATGAATAATTACGACTATTATAATTTAAAAAAAATAGAAAACCATGCATATACTTTACCTGTGTAAAACAAACCTTTCCATTATTTCGAGTGTTATAGAAAGGGGATAAGCGAGAGAAATCTTTTTCAATCATTACTTTTCAACTCAGCAAAGCGGGTGGGTATCACTCTAGTTACTAATAGTACTTACCTTACCTCGTTTTTTTTATATTTATTTTAATCTAATTTTTTTCTTTTCAAATATGGAAAGATAATTTGCGTTTCAGTATAAATTTTGAGAAATCATTAAGCTCATTATTGCAGAGGTGTGGGAAAAAAGTTGTACTTGCTGTATATCGTAAAGTGATTAGATAAAAATGAACAAGGAATAAGCTTTAGAAACATTAAAAAATATGCAATCCAAATAATCCCTTGGCATTTGTTGTTGACGCAATATATGCTGAAATAAGTGGAAATTATGTTAAAATAGATTGAATAAATGGAAGCCAAATTTGGTGAAATTTTACTCTTTCTATATTCGGGAATTCATTTCGGAACAATGATATAGGTTACAGTAATATTCCTAAAATGTCGATGAAACTTTTTAAATATCGATTTTTATTACATCTTTGAAATTAATGAAAATGTGAATCACTCGGTCGTTTTTTTTCGAATTGCACCATTAAAATGAAGAAAACAAAGCCAGTACCCTGACTTAACAATTAGTTTTTTCTTCTTTCAGTCTTTCATGGCCATCAAGACCATTATCATTGATTTACAACACTGCTCATTTAATTTCGTGTTCCTCTTTTACTTAATTTATTTTAAACATCCTAAATTCGCTTTATATTCTAATGCATAAATTGACACATTCTTAGCTCTGTTATTTTGCAACAGACTTAAATGTTGGCAATAAAATTGCAACTATAAGGTAACGAAGACGCTTTCTCAGTATTTACATATACTGTAGTTTGTAAAGAAATTTTTATGTAAAAATCATTTTCTGTTTAATCAAAATTTATTCTATAAACTATAAATACTGTTACCATTGCACACAGCATTTCGTAAAATGCATCTAGACTGGCGCCAAAAAAATACATTTGTGGCGTCACTTTTTGAAAATACTATTTCATATATTCCTCTTCTAGAAGTATTTTATTTTCATTATTATTGATTTCATTATTATGTTTTTATTTAAATTGAAAAATTAATGAAAATTTTAATAAAGAGGTAGCATTTTTATTGCAATACAAATATTAATTATTTCTTGAAACAGTTTGCAACGGAGCTATCATTTTTGGAAAGTTTGGATTAAAGTAAAAAGTGAAATTGGCTCATTCATTTTATATTTAAGGCATAAAAATATTTGGTATAAAATGAAAATTTTACATGATTTTATAATCGTTACCCCGAAGCTATCACATATGGAGAGCAAAGGAATATGTGTTTATATGTAGTATAAAATTCTACGAAAAAAGTTGCTTGCATATTTTAGATCCGGTGTTCGATTAACGAGAAAGGGTTACATAGATTATGATTTGAACTTTGGATTCATATTTATCAAATTTTAAAAGTTTCATATTTCATATAAAAGACGTTTAAGCTTCTAAAATACAAAATTTAATTTTTAAATTTGTATTACGTTTATTTTCACTGTCGAATTTCGAACATCGTCAATACCAATTAACAGTTAATAGCTCAAGTAGGAGAACATCTAAGGGTAATAAACCCTTTATATATCATAGGGAATAAGTTCCTACGTGCTTGAACTTTTATAAGAAGATGCATAGCATGAACGCATTGTTTAATAGATTTGGCATCTTAACGAAGTATTCATGTAATTAAACTAATATGAAATGTTAGTTGCTCATTAAAATCGCAAATGTCTCGAATGTGAAATAAAGATGATAAAAAAAAAGATCAGATAATAAAAGTCTTATCAATTTTAGATTGTATCTATTTTATTAGCATTCTTGAGCATTAAAATCTTAAATATTAATTAAATGTTTCCGAAGCTATGTTAAGATACATGTTTTTGAAATATTAACCAATAATTTTCATTTTTTATGTGCCATTAATCTTTAAAGCACCAGTTTCTCTAGCAACATTTTAGTAAGATGAGGGCAGTCAGTAAAATTTTTTAATTTGAAATGTAAATATAAAATATTATTTCATGTATAACGGTGCGGTTTATATAAAAAGGTATATAAATGATATTGATAAAACTTGAGAGCATAGTTGATTAAAATATCCCGTATCGGTGTAATCGAACTAATACACATAAAAAATTTATACTTCTAATCAAGCTGAAATACATAAAATGATTACTTCCGTATACAAAAAAAAACAACAAACACGTACGCAAAGGTAAAGCTGACGTAAATCTGGCCTTTATGATTCAGATCTCAACTTTCTGATTACAAATTATTAGTTTTTGTAAAATATTTTTTCTGTATATTCTTAATAAATATGTAGAAATATCAAATTTTGTCTTCAAACGATAATATCCCGCCAAAAAAAACTCTTTCATGCCTAGAAGGAAAGGAAGAAAAGTGTCCATTGTAAGCGCGACAAAGTTGGGTGTTAAATTCTCATATAAAATTCCGGAATTCATTTTGCCTGATTTGATTTCCTTCCTGAATTCTTGGATCTTCGTATATATCCTTCTATAGATGAAAAATTGTTTTAAAATGTTAAAAATTTATATTTAAGGCAAGGTGATGTCTTTTTTTACATTTAATTTACAAACATTTCAAAATTTTCGAAACGACTCAAACATATATATTTTAGTTTTCATATTTCATGTTGAAAACAATACTTTCGATAACGAAAGTTAAAAATTATAAATATTTTTGGAAAATATTTTGCATCGTACAAATTCTTCTCTAAATTAATTAGCATATGATATAAACTTTTACAAATTATAAGGAAATACATTGAATTCTATATTTTAATTTTTTTTTTTATATAAATTCAAAAATATTTGTATATAACAAAGGGCGGATATGCGGTATATTTTTTTTGATAAAGAGGTATCTACTTGTTACATATGCGTATAAAGTGACTTCACCAACTAATTAACAAGCATATAATTGAAATACATTCCAAAATGTGTGAAAATATCCGTTAATAATGTGTGTAAAAATATTTTTCTACAGTCTATCGCCTTTGTAATATGTTACTTTAGGTTCATAAATCAAGATGATAGAAGCTGTATACAGTTATATACTTATACAACAGGGTGAAAAAGTTTTTACCATTTCAAAAAGATGCTTTCATTTTTGCAACTATGCTTCCAATTCAATCCAATTTAAATGAAATTCACTATGTAAAGCAAATAAGACCCAATAACCATGACAATTGCACTTTTTTTACTATTCGAATGCTAGTTTCTAAGAAATTGTCTCTTTCAGTACCATATTCAGTTATTGTGTTATTAGGTTAGTGTGCTGTTCTGAATGCTGTCTTGGGATGAAATACACTAAGACCAGAGATTTCAGCGTGTGATATAAAACATCGGGTTAGCCCATCCCTGGGAACTACTTTGTGAACTATTTCGATCTGTTAAAGAACAACAAGAGTGCTTGGACGTCAACGGACTTGAGATCGAAGAGATAATCAAAAAAAAAGATTGACTAAAATAAGTCAATTCCCTCAGGTGACAGAGATGATAATATCTCATAAAGTGATTTCCTATTTATCATTTAATTCTCAGTTCTTTATTTTACAGCTCTATCCAAATTAGGAAGAAATATATTTCCTGATTTTTCCGATTTTTTCTAGGAAGACAACCTTTTACAAAAATTATGAAAGATCTCCAATATTTTGCTTACTATTTAAATAAAATTCATTACCTATTTTAACTAAATGAGACCCAAAAGTCTTTAAAATCGTACTTATTTATAAAATTTGAATGAAAGTTTCTTAGACATGCTTCCTTACTCCCTTAGAAATAATTCGTTACCCAACAAAAATTTGTATCTCTGAACTGTGTATTTGTTCCAAATATAACTGAATTGGAATGGAATAGATGAAAAGTAAACTTAAGAAAATCATGTAAAACCCAATTTTCTTCTATTATAATATTATACAATGACAACATATGTTATTCGAATGTTAAAACGATAAAAGAACATATCTAGTGAAACCAACTCACCCTTTTTACAAAAAAGGGTTATATTTGTAAATTAATGAGTGTTATACAAGTAGACCAAAAATAAAATGTTGTATTGAAAATAACTATCTATAAAAACATTCACATATATTTATTTTACGTCTGGAGTTAGGCCCGGGGCTTTGACAGCCATTTCTCGCTTTTCTTTCAAAAAATTTCCCTAAAAATTTTTTTAGGGAAAATAATAACCAATTCCAATAATATCTATCTGTTCGACTAGCTTTAAAAGTTTTAAGATACCGGGCAATGAACATTACCTTATTTCGAGTATTGGTTAAAATGACATTTGATTTTTTGAATATATTTAATTACTTTCTTATTTGAAATTGGCCTGCTCAATGCATTTCCTTCAATGTTAAGTTTGCCACAAAGTAAATAAATTTCCATGTTCTTGAAAGCGAAGTCTCCAGATTTTAAAATTTTCGCAGGAAAAAATTTGTTAGTTACGATCTTAGCAATATCTTTTCAAAAAACAGTCAAGGAAAAACTGTTAAATACTTCGCCTGACCCTACACCTATTTGATGACTATATATAGTTTTATGTTGCTATCAAATTATTTCACCCTTCTTGGTAGCAAAGGAAATTCCTTGACAGATAATTTACCTCGAGGAAAAATTTGTGTTAAAGTAAATATTATTGTCGAGGCTATATACTCAACCAACTAAATAAACATAATAAAAACTAATTAATTTTCTATTATATAATATGTACAATATTAATTTGTTCAACTATGTTAGGTGAATACGGTTAAATTATTTATATAAAGCGGTTTTTATACAAAATCGAAATGGGATTGATCAATTTTAACTTTTAAAATCCTTCAATTTTGTGTATGCAATAGCGAAGTTATGTGAAAAAATTTAAGCGATTATTTATTTGTTATTTTATGGAAGTTTATAAAACTGTACAGGAATTAACTTTTCAAAAATCACTTATCTTCCCAAAAGACATGATTATAAAAAACATTATCTATGCTCTGTGTCATTCTAGAGTTGCTTTTGACTGTGTCATACGGTTTTTTAGAAAATCGATGAAAAATTTTTTCGAAAATTTCGTCAGTAGTACATAGATGATTTTAAAGAAGTTTCCAGAAAATGGATATTCGCACCGTATGTGAGTTTTATTTGAGATGTTTCCATGGTAACGACACATTACTTTAATTATCGAATTGTATGGATGCATAAATAATTGTATGGATTGCATTTATGACTTACATTTGTATTTATGGATTGCATTTATGAAAATATTAATATTATTGTCTCACAAATTTAAATAATTATGATAATTTACATTTAAAAATAATATTTATGCAATTCGATTTCTAATTTCCACAATTTTTAATGCATTTAGTTTAATTAATTAGTGTTTTTCCATAATTTTAATTTGACATTCACTATAACATTTACATGTAAGGAATTGCAAATTAGTCATAGCAGCCAACTTTAACGCCAAAATTTTTCACTGGAATCGCTGGCATCGATTTTATTGTCCCTACCATGACTACACACAAAACGAATATAGTACGAATGATTACAATTACAAAACAGACCGCTTCATTAGAATACCAATAAAAACTTTGTGTTATTAAAACTAGAAAATTGTGGGTGTTTTCTAATATTACTTTCTGATAGAAAGTAATAACACTGTCTTTCATTGCTCTGAAAATTTAACTTTCAAGTTGTAACATGTCTTGGTGTCCCAGAGCGGAAATATAATTTTTTTAAATAAACGTGGGGCTAGCGAGTTTTCGAACAGACTATTAATTTAAAATGTTAAATGATAGTAGAGAAAGAGGAGTTTCGAGTGGCTGGAACAAAATTTAAATTTTGCGGTTTATCTTAAAAACTAATAGAAGTTATTTTTTCAAATTTAAAGTTTACTTGGAGTAACATTTCAGATGAAATAAACATGGTGAGAACATTTTTCATTAGTAAAATTATAAAAAACAAATTTTAATATCGTAGTTAATAAATAAAAACAATAATTTACTGTATGAGAAATTTGTTGATCTAGCTTTCAATGGTTATATCCAGCCTGACTTGTTTCGTTTTCTTGCTTATATGCTTGAGTAAAGTAAAATATTTTCATTCCATTATATTTTAGTATGTATTTATTATATATAGTATTATATATTCATATTATATATATATATATATATATATATATATATATATATATATATATATATATATATATATATATATATATATATATATATAGTCTTCTCAATTCTTATTATTATATATTTGTTCATATAATACAAAGCTATACACTATAAAATATACAGGGTGCTGAAAAATTGTTTTTTATTAATGGACACTTCGTAAATTATCAAAAATTAAGATACAGAAAGTAATTAAATTATTTCGTTGAGATGGAAAAAGTACTTGTTAGAGTAGAGCTATTACTGTATGTTCTTAACCATGTTAACCACGGTAGCAAGTACTTAAAAGGTTTTACTTCATTCCAACAATTTTTATACCATGTAAATGTATATGAAATATATTCAGGTATATTAATTTTAGTCCTAAGTTTATAATGCTGAAAAATATTGATGATACGAACAAAAATTTTGTATAGGTGTTCGTAAAATTCATTTCCGGTTGTCCGCCTGAATGTTCGTCTATCTGCGATGACGATAGCTCAAAAACGAAAAGAAATATTTAGCGGAATTTTTTATAGCGTACTCAGGAAGTAAAAAGTAAGAATAAGTTCGTAAATGAGCTGCATTGGTTAAGGTCTTTGGTCCGCAGGATTTTTGCTTTAAACCGTTATAGAAGGAACAAAACTTAAAATACAATGTTCCAAATAAAAAAAATTAACAACTTTTGTTTGGAACATTTTTTCGTTACCATCACTGTATACCCGTGACGGCGCAAATTAGCTTAGTACATAATATCGTTCAGTTATATGTGTGTGAAACCAAAGTCGTGTTATATATCGACTGACAATCTTAAAGTGACTATCTTTCTTTACTTGCATGACGTAAAAACAAACGTTTGCGTAATCAACATTGACTACACATGGTATTTCAACAATTAACTCAATCAATTGTTTGTTTTTACTTGTTTTTACTAAATTTTGCTCAAATAAAGCTATCTTAGAAGAAAAACAATGAAATGTGACTTCTGCATCTTTGATAAATCATCACCAAAATCAGTCAGGAATGATGAGTAGAACCACTCTGTATGATCTGTACGAACAGATATTGCGCATAGACGCTTTTAGCTGTTGACATTTTATATAAAATACTATAAACTACTACATAGAAGATTCTTGGTATTTTTATTCTAAAGAATTTTTAATAAAATTAAAAAAATTAAAATATTTATTAAAACAAAATCCAAAAATATTTATAGTAGTCATATTTGTATTTGAATGTTGTAATAATAACTAACCCATATACTGTTTTTATATTACAGGGTTCACTGCGCTTCCACCATTAAACAAGGTAAATATTTTGTTTTAATATAAATGTCGAGTTCATCATAAAAACCTTGATTTTAGGACTGTATTTTAGATATTTTTGGAGTTTAAACCATAAAAATCAATTTTCATATAAGGCACCTGGCAATACTCTGACGAAACTGACGGACACAGCACTCTATATAACAATTTAGGAGTAAAATTTATAATTATTCTTATTGAAATTAGGTAGGGATGCCGCTTACCTCAGTTGTCATATGAACTTATCTGGCACATGAGAGCATCTACGACTGAGCAACGACAGAGGTAATTATAATTTATGAATTGAACTATAATTTATATTGCTTAAAAGACCTGAAAAATGATTTTTCCAAAAATTATCAGAAATTCATGCAGGTGTTTTCCGGGATAGTTACTAGAGCATAAGAAAATTTACAAAAAAAATTTTTTCAAATCCTTTAAAGCAATATAAATTATAATTCAGTTCATAAATTAATTAATTCAGTTAATAATTATCAGATAATTTGAGGCCACTGACATCGAGCTAAATATTATTCGAATAATTTAAAAAAAAATTCAATAATTTTAGTGTAACTGTGAAATTAAATTAAATTAAATAAGATGAAAATTCGGTCGTCTTACTAGCAAAATTCCGCATTAGCTAACACAACCACTCTCAGATGAGAGATGTATTTCAATAAGACGTATTTCGATAATAAAATATTCGTGACTCAGGAATTTCAATTCATTATCACAAACGTTACCAGTTTTCGTACCAAAAAAATGAAATAAGGTAAATTTGAAAGTATATAAAAGTCGAATATAAATCCACAGATTCTTCGTTCATTTTTTGTAGAGTTTACCTATGTATTAAAATTGATTGAATTAAAACACGTGTTCTTATATATATATATATAACATAGAAAAAAGTAAATTTTGTTTGATAAATTGATGATTGTAATTTATGAAACAAAGAAAAAATTGAAAAATGGTTCTCAATTTCGAATAATGAGTTTTTCCCACAAATTTACTTCAAATGAATCGTTTGTACGTGTTTTCTAATTTAGAATATGCTATTGTGGTATCATTCAATGTTATCCAGAAATAGATGTTATTACACAATAAAGCAAGATATCAAATACTAATTTCATTTTTCTTTTTCTTTTCGAGGTGCAGAATATCGTTTCTGCAACGGATATATGATATGACATTTATAAACACTTTGCGAATGAGATACAAGTGCATAATACAAAAACATCGGTTGTAATAGTATCTTTCCAGAAAAAAAAATTGTTCATCGCTACAAGCATATATGCTCTTTACAAAGTTTTCGGCATTATATTTTTTTCAATTCAAATAAAATTTCATAAATCGTTTGTTTCAAACTTTTTTGATATCCATCAAAATATGCCAAATTAAAGTAGGTACTGAATTCGTTGAATTCGTTATAATAAGCTTCGAATATCTAATAAGTTTTGAATATCCTTCATTAAAATTTAGTATCCGTAAATGGTTTCAAAATAAAAATGCAGATAGATACCCTCTTTTTCTGCGTTCGCGATCAAAGCTTTTTGGAAAAAAATGTGGTACATTTCTTCTTTGTAAACAATTTTTTTCGGAAGTATCATCACTGAATGAAGTAGGTTTATTACAAGAAGAGAAGAAGAACTCATATTACAGAGAAGATAAAATCCGTTTTAATCTAAAGTATGGAGAAAAAACTTCGTGAATAGCAGAGCCTCACCACTGTAGTCATATTTCCCCCTTATATATTTTTTCCTCAATATATATTTTTTATTTAAAGATGATTTTTATTTCCCATTTCGATATGCCTTTTTCGATATGGCAAGAAAGTTGATATTTCTAAAAGGCACATTTATGACACTAACTTAAAGCGGGCTAGATGTTCAAAGCCATATGTGGAAGTCATAAAATTTCGGCAAAAAAAAGGATAAAGCTGAGCTGGGCTACTTTTAAACATCCCTTTAAATAAGGACGATTCGGTTTGTAGGGTTGTACACAAGATAGATCAATGTTTTATATTTCAGATTTATAAGGTACCCTCACTTTTTTTCGTTGACCTTCGTTACAGTGCACAAGTTTTTATTTAAGGAGAAAACATAACTAAATCGTCAGAAAAGAAAAACAAAAAAGAAATAAACAATTTCTCATACGCCGTTGTGTAAGTATATATGGAGGGAAAATTGTCTAGGGAGAACCGTTATGTGGGCCGGGTGACTGAAAAGGCCGGGTAGTCATATCAACATGATCAGTATTGTCACAGATCATCATGATAAGTAATGTGGATGCATGATGGGAGGTTTGAAAATATACCAAAAGAAGTCAGCCAATGATGGTCATTGCCAAGATGGAACTCTTTTATGCACTCAAGGATAGTGAAATTTGATGAAAATAAGCGAATAAAGCTTGAAAGACTAATATATTATAAGATTAACGTGGTGTTTCTTTTTTGCGATTTGAAACTTCAAAGAATAACGTAGAAAGTTTACGTAGCGCTTTATTTCATTAAATTCTTTTGCTACACCATTTTAAATTATTTGCCAAATTATTTCGTCGGTTTTTAGTAATAAGCCAATCAAGACAGAAAATTCTTACCTTGGTCAAATAATTTTTTTTATTTTCTATTGCTAGTTACTACTTTATTTCAATCAATAACGTAAAATACCTCATTTCTTCAGGCCTTTGAAAAAGGCATGATAACCTTGACAAGCTGCTCATATCGTATTGCGCTAGCTAACTGTGGATTCAACACAAACACAGATATTATGTGTAGAATTATATTATGAGGTATGTATGTACCTTCTAGTACCATGCAGTAACAGCATATACCTATTTCTACAAATTCCTTCTACATCAGACAATTTATATCGGGGTTGTACTCTATAATATTTAGATTGAAGGCTGGCAATATTTAGATTGAAGAAAATACTATTTTTCTGCATAAATGAGAGTGTATTATTATAGTCTTATCTTATTCTTAGAAAGAAAGCGTTTCTAAATGTCAATGGGACATCATCGAAAGATTATTAAAAGAAAAATGTATGAGTATTTTAGAGAAATCATTTTATATTCGATCGTCGGTGACTTCTAAGCTAAATATTCAAAAAAGAAAGAAAGTTTTTAAGCATCTCTTGGCTTTGAACCCTATACGTGTTATATATTTATTCTTAAATCAAAGAAAGTGTATTTTTATACCATGCATATATGTAATATGCAAGATATACTAAGTTTAGTTATAAGGTTGGAATGCTTAAAAATATTGATGCTATGAACAAAATATATATTATTTGTTGCAAAAATTCATATAAAATGTGGATTCGATATGACAATATGGCACCATTGCAGCAGTATTTGAATAATATATTTCACAAATAAAACTGTATTTTCAATTTTAATTTACACTTAGTCGCAATATACCAAGTTTAATATAATTAGAATTAAAATTTGTTTAGTTTGCAAATCGTTATAGAAATAATGTTATAGAAATAATGACATGAGTGACCATTCTTACATTTAATACAAAAATTTATTAATAATTATTTTATACATTGATGACATAAATAAAATGTTTATGAGACCAGCTCTGTAAAATTTTACTCGTTTTACATTGTATTATAGTTGGTTTAAGAATATCAACATATTCTTAAAATATCAGTATAATTCATCAATTTAAAGTTCCAATGGAAGTCATTTCAACTTTAATTTTGCTTATTAAAAGTTTTCATCAAATTGAATGCCACCAATTGTCATCAGATGATAAATTCAGAGAAAAGCTCAGCATTTTTTAGACTCCATAAACCTTTATTGGTTTATTAAATACTAGCTTCCATAACGTCGATAATAATATGTACAGTTTTAAATTTTTTTAACTAAAATAGTCATATAATTCATTGAATTGTCACAAGTTCATCTATCAGAAAAGATGGCCATGAATTTTTTTACATTTACTACTTTAAATGTCAGATTAAATTTAATTTTTTTAGTTTTTTTTTTTAAATATATCTTTATAAATTATAGCTCATGTGTTATTCTGATGTATGAGCTATATTATTGTTAAGTTTCATTCAAATCCATTCATTAGTTTTTGCGTGAAAAACATCCTTACTTTCACATTTATAATATATATAGATTTAAACAATATATGGTTTTGGGGTGCGAATAAAGTTTCAGAATGCTTAAATCATGAACTCTTTATTATATCATCCTTGCTAAGGTATGATTAAAGAAATTCTGTTCAATTTAGAGAACCAAAAACCGCTTTTTTTACTTTTAAAAAGCTTTACTCTTCTCTACAGCCTTTTAAAATTAAAATAGTGCATTGAAAATTTGTATTTTCAAATGGTATCTATTATATAGCACCTCTTGGTACATCCCTTTTAAAATAAAAAATATACTTGTTTCCAATTTTTATGGGTTTGTGAATTTTCAGAGTTCCTTAAATTGAGATATAAGATTAGAAATGTTTACTTTTTATAGATTTTTCTTTTGGATCGGTGTTTTCCTTAAATTTTGAATTTTATATTATTATATTAAAGATTTTCAAGGTAAATTCATGTAAAAAAATCTGTTCTAAGTATCGAATACTGAATCATCTCTAGCATGTGTAACGACCGAACTTATCTATGTCCTTAAGGTTGATATTCGCACACAATTTTCGTCATATAACTTTGAGATGAGATTTTGCTAGATATATAATCGCTATCTATACATACACATACATATAATGATTCTATCTAGCATATAATATAAACAAAGATAGCTACATGTAACAAATATATATGTAAGAATATATAAGATATATTGAACTGTATGTCTGTTATATGTACACAAATATTATAAGCCTGTTGCAATGTAATTTCACGAGTCGCTGGATTGTGTCGCATCCCCTAGGATAGGCAAACCAAACACAGAGATGTGTGTATGTATGTAGTTGGATCGAACCACATTTATGGTGGGTAGTGGGTGATGGAGATATCTGAAGGGGATGCATATCATATGGGATGATGTGTAGCTAGTTCTGTGTTGGGTGATTGTTGTGTGTGATGGGAGACGTCATATAGGGTAGATTATATACTCGTTGTTGGATATGTTTAGGTGTAACATTGTTGGGGTTATATAACCGCATACAATCTCCAATATAATGTTGCTATATCTTATAATAAATACAGGAAGTCACTGTTTATCTTCATACTGAAGAGTGAAGTAGGGAAAATTTAAGTAAAAATTTAGCTCATAAGGACATGCCTACATTATAAAGTAGTCCTCTTGAATGTAGTGAACGAAGAAGTTTCGATAAATGAATAAGCAAAACTCCGAGGATTTGATAGATTCGTTCACATATTTCAGTAATAAATCATCAATACTAACAATTATACCATAATTTAGCCAAAGAGACTCCTTTGGCGAAAATTAAAGAACACAGGCCCATACATGGATATATTTCCCCGTACAGCAATTAGTCAATTCGTCGTAGTTTAAAAAATCCGGTTGAAATACATATAAGCAATAGATATAAGGTTAGGAAATATAGCAATAAGGTTAGGAAATGTTTCACATTTTTTGCACTACAAAACACAGTTTTGTCTCAAAAAGCAAAACTTTTTCCTCCGTGCAATTGTTTCCTCCTCGAAATTAAACTCTCTGCTTCAAATCATTGACAATTTTCAATTTTTGACGATGACATCACAGTTTCCTCTTATGATTTTGTTCGAGGCATTTTTCGCCATAATTTCAGGACTATTTGAAAATTGTTATGGTTCTATCAAGTTCTCGTTGGTTTTAGAGAGATAATTTATCTTATAGTTTTCTTTATCGCACAAAACTATATAAGTAGAACTAGAATAGTCAGTTTTTCTCTTGTAGCAAATACATCGCATTGGCAGTAAAATGAGTAGAAGATATATTGAAAGGACAACATCCAGCAAATATTGCATCTCAATTGCTTGTTATGCCTGCTTACCTGAAATCCAGTTTTTCCTATTTTTTATGGGTCAAAAATGTTCTCATTTCCATCCTATACTCATGATGGTATAATATATATCACTATATTATATAAAAATAATAGTATAATCACAAGACTTACCGTAGGTACACCTTCTCTTTATATAATATTACAAGTATAGTGTTTTTGTGTTTATATGTGTTTGGTGTTTTTTTTGCCGTGGCTATTAAATAAAAGTATTTATTTATGTTACATGTTTGTTTCTTATTATGATTATGATTATTATTATGTATTATGTATTATTACATTATCTATGTTACAAATGTCGTTGTATTATAATCATAATACGTACTTATAACGTAATAGAAGTACCAAGCAAAAACGTAGGAAACCCACTGTTTGATTTAAACTAGAAATTTTAATTTGTCGAATGCTCATGAGAATTATGCTGGTGCTATATGATACCTACTTATTTTTATGAGTTATTTTACACAAAAGGTGATAACAAAATTTTTGTTGTTGCAATCCACTCAACCTCTGTGTGTATGTAAAAAACCGCACTGATAATTAAATATCGTGAAAAAGCTAATGTCGCAAGTAAAAGATAATATATATTTTCATCAGTAGAAGATATTTGATTCAATATTCAGAAATTCCGATATATTACCTGGTTATTCTCACCGCATTACCTGATACATTTAATAGACTATCTATTCATTATGGCCAATTGTGGAAGCAGTTAGTTCATTGCTGCTATCGAATCTAGAAGGAATTTTATGAGAATTAATCAAATTTTTTTATAAGAAACATTTTACTTGTAACATTTGGGAGTTATTTATTTTTTTAAATCGGGTTCATAACTAGTTAATTAAATTAAATTCAATTTTTTTATTCTTTTTTTTAAACAATACAAACATTGTACAGAACATGTCATAAAAGAGATAGGGAAACAGAAAAAGGAAGGGAGAGGTATGCATCTATGATACATACCTCTCCTTACTTGGTTAGGAACTGTCTCGATGTTAACCTTTGTGCAAACGTAATGTAAAACCATAGGAAGGATAACAACTTAGGATGTGGATTTGGGAGTAATAATCGGTTTAGAATGTGGAATACAAATGGTACCTAGTTGATGTACATACAATTTAAAACTGTAAATTACCTAAGTCTAACTGAAAAGTTTTCATAAATAATGAGTATTTATATAAAAAACGAAAACATTGGTAGAAATTATAATAAATTTTAGGCATAGGTAAGATGTAGATTTGAGTCATGTAATAGATTAAAAGACTCAAAAGATTTTATCAAGTTTTAGCCTATTCTGTAATAAGTACTCACACTCCTACTAATGAGCAAGATCAAGAGAAAGACTAAAATCTAAACTGTATTTAATCACCTTTGTTTAGCACACTCAGTCTTAAGACTTTTGCATCTTTGTTTTAGAAATTAGTTCTGATCTTGCATCAAATCAAAGAACAAGTCTAAGTGTATAAGATAAATAAAGATAAATTAGTCTTATTTGGTTTTTTCCAATGTTTGATTTTGTCCAATATATCGTATGACATCCCCCACTTCAGATTCATCTCGCCAGCAAACTTTTTTGTGACTATTCCTGAGGAATCTTATTTTATCAAGCTTTAATTTTAATCTTCTTGCTATGGTGCAAGAATCATGATTTCACTTTTTCCTTATTCCTACTCTACATTTCTGTAGAACTTTGAGATGCTTAGTTACAGTTATTTGGAAGTAGCAGTAAGCTTATAATCTACACACAGTCCTTACCGTCTACGTATTTTAACCTCCCTAGGTGCATCTGCTTCAAAATTTGTGCGGTATACTATTTAGTAAAACGCTCTTCAACAAGATATCACTGGTTTTAATTTTCTTACCTGTAACGCTCCAGATGATGGTGTCATCTAAAGTTTGTGGTATCTATTTATTTGGACCCGTATTTTACGCCCATCGGTGATCATTTCAAATTTCTCCGAATGTATAACGTGAGTTATTTATGTGAACATAACCTCTTTTCTGCATTCTGTATATAGAGGTAAAAACCGAATACTTTTTGTAGGTATATTTGTTTTGAATTATATACATCATTGTATGCGGTATAGGAAATAATAATTGAGTTTCGTGAATGTAATATTAAGATAAGTATTTTCTTTTATTTTGGTTAAAATCTATACTCATTCTTTTTATTTGTTTTAAATTAAAAGGAAAGTTTTCTTTTTTGAATTTGTAAAAAATATTCCCCCTTTGGGGATTCTATATCATACAATGTCGCAGTATACATGCCTCTATTGCCTCAGTTCGGTGTTGGTTTGATGAAGTAGATCTAAAACAACATCAAAAATTGTACGAAGTAAATTCTAACAAAATTATAAAATGGTAGGTTTATTTCAAAAATTATTTCCCAATTCTGATTTCTGTATCCATTTAAAATTTATCTGATGTAATAGTGAAATTACGAAATATACCAAAAACTGATATCTGAAAGCGAGATTTTAATAAAAAGCGAAGCAAAATGGTTTTCTATTTCTGTATATCAACGTTAGTGCAACTGCTCACAACAAATTTTTATTTGCATTAAGCACGTAAATCTATGATTGCATTCGGTTCAATAATAATACAAATACATGATATAGTTTGTACCTATACAAATAATAATAACAACAAGTGTCTTCGTGGCCAACATCAATCACTTTTGTTTACATATGGCTTTTCTTAATCCATTATACCTTGGGCTATTTAGATTAATAGTTTAATTTCTGTCTTATTAAGGATGTACGAAAACTAAGTCTAAATCAATTCTGAAAATGTTAAGAGAAAGGGGGGGGGGGGGTTATTCGATTATTTAAATAAATAAATGACCACAAAAGTAGGCATATTTACCATTGGTCTTATGGGAAAATGAAAGATGAATGACATGTTTACAAAGATTTCTCCAAAACTAGTCGATGGAAAAAACTATTTAAATTAAAATTAAAACCTTAATAAATTATTGAAAACAAAAAAAACCCATTGTATCCGACTAATTAAGAATGTATATCAGCACGGTAGTGGACACACAAATTTAAAAAAATGTATATTTTCAATTTTGATAGTGAATTATGTTATAACTTTGGAGTATTTTTCAAACTATCGAAAATTGAAAATTTTGTTTAATTGTTTAACTTCCGAAAACCAACGCAGATAAAAAATTATATTGTTTTTTTCGTCTACATTCATGAAGTTATAACAAAATTTATCATCAAAGTTGAAAATAAGGTACAAATAATAAATAGAAAATAATTGTAGAAAAGACTACCTTAATTGCAAGTAAGTTAACTTCTGATGAATGGGAATGTGCTTTAACGAAAGCAATCTTACATCTTACACCCAAGGTTTTGACAGTTAAGGTTTTTGGAGAAAAACATACTTGACTCTTTTAATGGATTTCAAAACACATTAGTTCTATGTATGATAGCCAAATATCATTTTTGGCTATCCCTGACTCCATTTTGATAACTTTATAAGAGTAAAAGAAAAATGATGTCCACATAATATTTTTCAAATAAATTGTAAATAGATTTTCGTGAACGGAAAACGTGAGATAATACACTTTGTTGACAGAGGCGATGAAGATATTTAGTTATATAATAATAATAGTTTTACATTTAATTCCAGTAGCAATTTTCCAGATTAATGTTATATTCTAATTAGAAATGGGCATAAACACAAACAAAACACGTACTTAATATATTATTGATATAAATAATAATAATCATAATCATAATAATAAATATTTATTTATGTTCAATATATTGTTTTACAACATAAAGTTCGGAAAAAAAAACCAACAAAAACAACGACAACAGCCAAGCGAACAAACAATAAACGTTCGAGCACAAATCAGTCAGAAATCATGGGGGGCCTTTTACTGTTTTGTTAACTACGAGAATAGGATGTATGTACAATATTACTGCACGTACGTTTTGCTGGAAGTTGTATTAATATGCACATTATATGGCGCATATATGAATGGTTTTATCATTGAAGTTAGCAAAAAAGTTAATAATGTAGTAATTACGTAGTAGTGTTTTTTTCAAAATAATATAATCCAATGAAATCAGTTAAATATTATTGAACCCTTCTTTAGTTGAATATTATTGAATGAAATTTACTAATATCTACTGTTTATGGTTGGCTGCTGGTTATCGAATGATAGTCAGTGAATGAACATATTTATCAATTTTTGTCATGCCTGTAGCGCCCAAATTAGGGCTCAGTGCCAAAATTGGAAAATAACTTTTCCCTGCGTCTTTATGAGCTTATTCTGTAGACCAAAGATCTGCAGTCAATAACAGAACACCGTGTATATGTATCGTTTTCAAATAATCTTTCTTTCTCTGGAACTCTCATCTTTCATAAAAAATGAAAATGTCGATTGCTCTAACTTACTTTTTTGGTAGCTTAACTGCTTTTCTATGCAATAATACCTAATCAAAAAAATTAAGAAATAAATCGAAATTTTTGATTTTATACAGTATGTTCAAATGTTATAAAAGTTTTTTATGTTTACTTGAAATTTTTATACATTGTACAAAATTGTTATAATTAACTTGATTGATATTATTAAAAATAAAATATAATGCCTGCAATATACTTGTGTAAGAATAAACTCATTCAGTCAGGAGCAGCAAACAGCACACCCACATAAAAAATGATTATAAACTGAATCATTTAACCAGCCAATAAACTGCAATGTATGATTATTAATATAGAAATGTAATAATATTTCATATAAATAATAAATATTATATATTTTTAATATCAAATTATATTAAATGTAATTAAATTTAATAAAAAAAAAACTAGTTCTTTTTTTGTTTATATATTGTTTTTTTATTTTTATTTTTGTATATTTATTTCTTTATACTTTTTTATACATTTTTTTTTATATTTTATTATAGAATTATAATTCGATATGGATATTTAAACTTTGAATAAGTAGGTAAACTTCGTCCCATTGTCAAAAATGCCTAATTTTTCTTATATATTTTCTAAAGCAATGTATATAGTAATGTGATTTTCAGAAATTCAGATCATACTAGGTAGTATGCTATTAATGGTTAGGAAATATACTCGACTTTCAACTTTTCAATTAGGCGTCCATTTTGAAACTATTTCAAAATAAATTAGTTCTATAAACGTATAAGTAATAATGAATTTTCTGTTTACCAATTTAAGTACTAGAAATATTTCAAGCAAATTCTTATGGTTGAATATTTTCCTACCCTACCCCTTCCCTTTTTGATGGTTCACCTGGTGCGAAGTAGTAAATATTACAAGTTATTTTTAGGACTGTAGATAAAAAAGTACGTATAGATATTATAATGTATAAGTAACGGGTAATTGTTTTTATACACAGATAAGGAGGCGCAACTTACGTAGGAAGTCGAATTAAGACTTGCGGGGTGAGGTTTTCATTATTAATAATAAATATAGGTATTATTTATTATTGTTATTGTTTTTTATTTAAAACAAAAAAAAGTATACCAAAAATATCAATTTTCACTACTTAATATTGAATACGTTGTGTTATCGTTTTTTATTTTTAAATGTAAGAAAGTTGTTTTTGTTTTTTCTCTTGCCTTATCTCTTATAATTTCGATTGTTATTCAATTGATTATATAAATATGATATGTTTTGGATCCAATGATTTGATAAAAAAAACTCGTTTCTAAGCCATCTAATGTAAATTTTTTTATATAATTTTACATGAAAGAAAAATATCCATATCTTTTTTCAAATAACTTAAGATTTCTATTTGATATTATCGAATGTGTAATTAATTGATTAGATACCGAATATACAGAAACAATACAAAACTTATTTAGGTTTGTAAAAATTTGTTTGATTCAATACAGCGATAAAGTTTCTATTTGATTTTAAAGACTGTCTCACATTTCATATTGTTTTATCTGCAATAAAGGGGATAAAACACACTAGAGATAAGTCATTCTATAAGTTAAATAAATTTATAGATTTATAGATACATAAATTTTTTGCGCCAAACGTGTGGCCCTTTCTTCAGCTTACGTGATAAGTATCTCTAATTTTGAATTAAAAATTTATTTTGTCTGTTCTGATAGTAACGTCTGTATAGAATTCAATAGATTAAAAATTTATTTGCATGAAGTTGTATTTGCGTGAATAGGGATGGAAAATCTATCCAAACATAACTGGCTATTTCGTTCTACCCTGTGCATCAATCAGCATGTAAATTTTTCGTAATGTAGAGTTTTCAACCATATCTAAGACAAAAAGATCAAATAAATCAATAGTTTTATGATTTTGAGATTTTGTCTCTTTTAACTTTTGATATTGTTTTGTTCACATACACTTCGGGTCACAAATTCAATAATAAAAGTTCTGAAGTTATGTTTTCCTTGTTTTTGAATGTTTTGAATTCTTATAGATATCTGATAACTTCAATTTAAAGATGCGATACGTGAACATTTAGCTTCGATTTGTTTGAATTACCTACAGCTTAAATACAGCTACATATTCATGGTTACAGTTTATCATCCGTTTAAAATGAAAGAAATGCCATTTTTTCCACAATTTTCAATAAAAAATAATTGGAAATATCTGAAACAATACATTTTACAAAGATCAAAGGTTATTACATGCGGTTGTAAACGAATACCTTATATATTTTCTGATTCTAAAAACTTAATAATTTCTAGGTAAATAAACATTTGCTTTCAGTTTGTCATGTGTAGTTTGGTTTATTTTTTCTATTTTATTTTCTATTAAACTTTTCTATCTACTCTTGTCCCTAAAGATTTCTAGTTTTTTGCTTTCGTAACAAAACTTCCACTTTGTTTTCTCCAGCGTTTTTATATATATATATATATAATCGTTTGATAATTATAACATTTTTAACAGTTGACGTTGTGTAAACTTTTTCAATTTGAACATCTACTAAAGTCATCAAGCATCTCAAAAATGAGGAAGAGAAAGCAAAAAACTATTTTCGCAGCATAAAGCACACCATTCCAGAAGTAAGTATAACAAGATTACTACAAATCTATGATTATGCGGTTTCTATAATTTAAATTTTTTATTTAGGTACTCATTAGATTTTTAATCATGAATTACGATTAACATTAATCATTATTAGAAAATATTTACCAGAAAACATAGAAAACAGACGTGTAGGAAATATAAATCGCATTAATACAAAATTAGAACGAAAGAAAAAGAAAGCAATTAAAAAAGCCTCTAAAACACGTGAAATTTACAAAATTTAAAAAACGCCAGACAAATTCTTCGCGTACGGAACCCAAAACTCGCATTTAATATGTATCTTAGAACACTCTCTAATTGCCTTTTTTCTTAAAACCTTTTCCAAACTGAGCCGATTTGGAAGATCATCGACAATTTTTAGTTTTTCCTGGTACGGAGCCCTAAATTTGCACTTGAAACATAGCTAAGAGCACTCTCCATTAAAATACCTTTTACGATGCCACAAACAGACAGACAAGCACACAGACACACACACATAGCGGTCAAACTTATAACACCCCTTTTTATAGTTTGGGAGTTAATAAAATAAATCAAATGGAGCATTGAATTCCTTGTCAACCATTTAAAATTTACAGTTTCGGGGTTCTGAGCTCAAAAGCACAAAAATAAAGCTTATGTTTTTAATTAAGAACCAGTCGACACATAGAAACAGGCAACACTAGTTATTACATTTAATCATGCACACGATATTTACATCATGGTCTATTCGACTAATTTTGATATATAATATGTTACACATTCGTAAACTAAATATTGACAAATATCTTGTCTAGTAATCTTAATTAAAGAGAATTGAAAAAAAGGCAACACTAGCTTCGTCACGTCTCTTCTTGTGGCATCAATAATTCCAATTTGTATTTAGTAACATATGAAAATGAAAATCTCCTTGTATTCCAGTACCAAACATATAGGTTGTGTACCTATGCATCACCACAAAAAGTGGTTTCTTTTTTCTTATTTTTTTTTAGTTATTGTTGTTTTGTTTAGTTTTTTTGTGTTTTCGTTGTGTGATATTTCATACCTGCACCTGAAAACTTCTATATTACTATAGAAAGTTGTTGTTAGTAGATATATATATATATACGTTAAACAAATAAGTTCTGAAAACTTTAACAGGAAACTTTTTTTAAATATTCTGATACAATTTGTTTTTTGTTTTAGTGATTTTAAAATAATGCCCTTTTTTCATCTAGTGCTTTAAACATTCATATTATAAAGAATAAAAATTGAAATTCACGTGCAAAACAAAAGATAATTTAATTTTTGTTTTTAGTTTCCATTTCAGTGAATTTTATGATACATAGATTTTATTTCAAAAAAACGGAAAATTTTAAAGAGAAATATTTTTATTCATAATATAGAGATGAGTGACAAAAGGAAAAGGGATCACATTCTAGTGCAGCTGGGTGCGTTCTTTAATTTGTAATTTTTGAAGTTCGTCTAGGGATTATTGATATCACAGGGGTACGAATCTATTTCTCTTATTCGGTTTTTGGTGCGTCTATTAACCGCTATAACTACTTTTTAATTTTATTTAGGATCGACAGGACACCTTTTTTATTTTACCATGCCTCGGGTTGATCCATAACAAAGGAAAAAATAATTATCAAATTATCTCTTAACCCATGATCATAGACTAGTGAGAAAGCGCCTTGTTTTGATTAATGTATACGACTTTCCAAACCTTAAAAATACCAAAACTTTCAGTTCTAACCTAAAGCTTTCAATCATCATTTTTATATGAAAGTATAGAGTAAGAAATGACCTACTAATAAGCGGTAATTTACACAGAAACTGAAGAATGGGCCCAATAACTGCCATCAATTTATATTTTTAGCTCCCGAACCAAACTCGTGTGTGTGTGTGTGTGTGTGTCGGTCTATGGCGCCTAACCAGATAAACCTATTTTGACCTTTTTTAAAGAAATTTAAAATCAGAATTGTCATATACCAAAAAGAATATCTTGAGAAATTGGAAAATGAAACTCGTCAAATTTGTCATTCTCGCAAACGGAAAGCTACAATTCTCGTTATAAATATTAAATTATTTACCGTGTAATTCCAAACACGCACCAATTTGAATTGACTACGTATATAACTTTAACGCATTAAAGATAAAATATATAAAATGAATAAATGAATATGTAATCTTTGTAAATACCAACTGAAATAATCAAATAATCTGATTAGAATTTGATATTCAAAATAGTAAATTTAATGAGTTTATTTAAATCACTCATAATATTGTACGTAAATACCAAATATATAGAATAATAACACAAAGCCATTACTTCAATGATAGAGAAAATTGAATGAATTAAATTGCATTTAAATGACATATACTCAAACGAAGAGATGTTTTTATTGCAGATTCAAATAACTGAGACTTGATCAACGACACACGCTTGATTGTAGTGCAAAGACTTCGAAAGGGATGAAAATTATAGCAGTTTTGAGTAGAATTGGAGTAAATTTCTGAAGTTCCAGGCTTAAAAATCAAAAACAGTTTTTGAATCAGTTAAGATTTTGTGAAAGCAACGGAAAAACGACTGGCATGAGGATTACAAAAGGTAAAAGCGTTGAAATAAGAAACTTAAAGTAAACATGGGTATTTTCTGAAAGTATTAAAGTGAATAGTAGGGTATATCAATGATTTTCTTCTTCGCATTTCTTAACAAGATCTGAAAATATCGTGAAAAAGATAACAAAAAGTGAAATAAAATTGAAATCGACCAAGTAATACGGATGATATAAGCATTTTAAAGACTAATTAGACAGAGAGATCGTACATAACGTTTGAGGTCGTATACTATGTTTGTCAAAAGAACTCCATGCTAAATTCTTTTTAATAGTTATTCGAAAAATAATTTTTCTTTGCTGTTTGTTACATGAATGAGGTTCTTTTACAGCAAAAACAAACCATCTAGATTAAAATTTCTTCAGGTCAACTTTACTCGAAAATATCCCTTCAGTCCACATTGAAATAATTGATAATAGCCTCTCTGAGACATTAGTGAAAAAAAGAAGTATCTAGATAATCGTCTTTCTGACCGTTCATTATTTCGTCGTTTTCATTTGTAAAATCGACTTCACTCAAAATTTCAACAAATTAGTAGATTATAAAATAAGCAAATATAAGCAATAATATTCTGCAGTCGTCGAGCTTAAATAATTAAATTATAACAGCGAAAGAATAAATAGACAATTTCACTATCAATAATGATTTATTTTTATTTCGGACATAATGTAAAAAAGTCCTACAGAAAAATAAAATCAAATATATTTTTCCTGGTATCCATCAGTGTTGTTCATCATAAACGAAAAATAATCTAGATTTAGAACAAAAAAATATGTTATACAATACTCAGATATCAAATAGGGCTCTGAAGGGCTTTTATCAGTTTGGCTTAAAGCCAAAGTTTAAGACAGCTAATATTACTTATCCTTTACCATGCTTCAAATCTCTCGTAAGTTTAATTTGCACCTGAATTTATTATTCTTATTTTAATGAGTTTTATTACCTACTCATAAAAAAGTTATGAGATCTAATTTTGCATGTATATTGATCAAACAGAAACTACAAAGTTGTTTACAGTAGTCAAAAGACCGTAAATAATCTTGATAAAATGGTCCTTATATTTTTAATAAGAAATTAGTTATGTGCTAACTATTTGATAGTATATTTTGTAACAACAAAATGCCGCTTTCAAACTCATATAACATATAAACAAACGGACGTTATTACTTAACGATGAAAAAAAAAATTGTTTTTATCCAACAAATAATGCTATAAACAAATAACGGAACGTGAGTTTCAATATGTTCCAGTTTTTCGGTTAAATAGCCATAATGTCTTTCAATAAAAAAACTACTTTTGATCGACGTATAAAATGTCTTAAGTCGAATGCAAACTCATATCGAATTTGGTTACTGCACAGTGTTGTAAGGGGTGTCTCAAATAATACAATTATTGCACTCAGATATACAGTGATATAAGTTATATTGGTTTTTATCCAAAGGACCATTTACGAGAATAGTCTTATCCAGTTTTAATCAATTGCATTAATAGTGGTATTAGTAGCTAAATATTTGTTTTCATTTTCGTTGAAGGCTTTTAATATCCATGAGTTATAGAAAATATTTATGCGATAAAATTTAGGACATGGCTTATGATTGAGACACTTGAAGAATTAACTGCTTAGTTTTTTTTTTCAAAAATACTATCCACATTTTTTAATTTATTAAAACATTTATGGCTAAAAACTATTTCTTGTACCTATATTGTAAAAACAATTGCCAATTTGTTGGCCACATTAAATTTGTCTCAGACATTTACGAACACCCTGTAGAGCTGTAAAAACATATTTACGGGATTAATAAAAACAAATTTATAATTTTTATAGAGGATAACTTTTATATTAAATTTTTTTTGTATTTACTGTGCAGTAAAATAAGAAAACAACAACATACAGGTTGTTAAAAAATTGTGACGCATAAAATAACACATCAAAATGTGAAACAAATTTTTATATCATAATTGAATTTATTGGGTTTGTGTTTTTTGGCTATTTTAAGATCAAGTTCACAGACTATAAAAGCTTAAGGTATGGTGTAAGTCATTCCTGTATATTTCATGTATTTCGACAATGGCGAGTCGAATAAAATCATCCTACGTGATTCGAGTTATGATTACTTACCCAGATCCAGGAACGGGTGTGCTTATTCGGCTCCTCATGATCCAAATATATGGGATTGATACACCACATATCGAATGTCCGTCTATCTCAATTTTTCAAAATTCTTTCTCTATATGTATTAAAATGAGATCCACTGACCAACATTAGTGTCGAATGGGGTAGGGAGTTGTTTTACTCGATTCGCCATGACTGAATTAATCATGCTTCATGGCCAATCTTCCATTTCTTGAATAGCTAAAGAAGTCAGAGTTTATTTAGCAATGACATTTTCAAAATTGTAGTATGGAGATGATATTTTGATCGTTAGTTTCTGTTAAATTTACATTGTTTAAGTTTGCTTGGAGGCCATTTTGAAAAAAGTACTCAAATACCCAGTTAGCTCGATATTTATTCGGTATCAGATCGATAGTTACGCGATTTTTGAACGCAAATTATTGAAATATGCTGTTTGCCTGAATAGTTGCGAGTGTTAAGAAATCGTTAAATTTAGGGATCCAGTCGGGAGTTACTCAGTGAATTGATTACCTCCATGAAAATTGTTTGAGCGAAAGTTACACGCGGAAATAAATAGGCGATGTATTTTAATATTGTTTTTAACATGTTTCTTTATGTACGTTTTTTTCTGAACCAATTCCTTTGTTTTTGAATGAATTGTAATCACCTTTCGAAGTACCGAGACATAATTTTACTTCAACGTGTATAGAACTTAAGTGAATGTTAACTCAATTGACGTTCTATAACAAATTAATTGACAATAGATGGATGAATTATTATTCAAAATCTAGGTATACAGCGAGCGACCTACCTGTGCTACATTACACATCATTCTTATTGTACTGCTTCCCATCATACGTCAAGTCCACTTGTTGTGTATTATTTAAATTAGTTTTATCAGACTTTTAATGAATATCGTCTCCAAGTTTTTAGGTTCCTCATTTCTTTTATCATCAATTGTTTGTTGATTTTTTAGTCATATTATCCATAAAAATATAGACTTAAGCACTGAATTGAAGGTCAATGAGGATAATTGAAGCTGTGCTATACTTAATATAAATCCGTTTTGTAGCCCTTAGAACACTATTTAAGGAGCTATGGAAATATCGGATGCACGTTCAGCAGCTATGCGTAAATTTAGTATGTAGAATTATTTACTAGGCAAAACGATGTTACCTACATGGCAGTTGACTTCAGCATTTTAGAAGGGATTCCCAGAGAAAAAAATTCGTAGCGCAGGAGCTGTGTTAGCTAAGCGATTTCCCTCAGAGATTGAAAAAATGGAACATTTTTCTAAAAATCGATTATTGCATTTTTATTTTTCAATAATTTTTATTTCGAAAACTAAGCGTTTAGAGAAAAAATTACACAAGTACTTTCTTATTAAAATTTGACCTAAAAATACAAAAATATTTTATTTTGGAAAAATTCAAAATTTTGTACTTTGCGGATCCCTCCATCCCCTAAAACACCCCTAAAAGTATAGATACATATGTATATTCATATATTTATATAAATTTTAACTTTGGTCATTTTTGATATCTAGTAGGTAGGATTGATGAACATTTGAAGAAATTTTTCCGAAATTCCACTATCAGTACATAAGCAATAGTTCTATTTCCTTCGGCAATTCGCTAAAAAACACATTTATCCACGTTTTTAAAGTATTTAGCTTTAACACATTTATTTTTTCAGAGTTTTAAAGGATTTACGTACCATAAAAGCTAGGGGGATGCCCTGTAGCCAAAATTGTGCTGAAGGGTTGAAAATTTATCTGGGAATTTAGTTTGTTTATCGATAAGGAAAAGCTTTTTGATAGTGCTTACAATACCGCCATCCCCTTGCAGCTCTTTTTAAACGCCAAACCAAAAAAGAAGTGTTATAAACTTGATCGCTTTGTGTGTGTGTCTGTCCATCTATCTGACGGTCTGTCTGTGATGAACCGAATTTTAATTTTTTTGTTTCTTTTAAAATTAATTTCATGGAGAGTGTTCTTAGGTATGCTTTAAGTGCGAGTTTGGGGCTCCGTACCGGGAACTAAAAATTGTCGATGATTCTCAAAATTTCAGTTTGGAGAAGACTCTAAGGAAAAAAGAAATTGAGTGGAGAGTGTCCTTAGATATGTTTCAAGTGCGAGTTCCGTAGGCTACGTATCTGAAAAATTAGTCAGGGCTTTTTTTTATTTTGTAACTTTCACTTGTATGTAATATTTTAGATGTTCAAAAACATGCAAAGATAAAAATTCCATTTCCATAGATATTAAAGAACCATCAAATAAGGGGGAAATATGACTTACGTAATGGAGTCATGCTGCTCATGAGTTTTTTTTTATATGTATCTAATAGCATGAATAGTGTATATAAAAAATGTGTACAAATACAAAAATATAAGGTTTCTTTTTCAGGTTGAAAAAAAAATTGAAATAATTAATTTCTTTTCTATATGTTATGTTGATTTTAGTTAGAAAATATGTACATAGATAGGTATACAAAACTATTTTCTATTGTGTAATATATTCTGAGTAAGACAGATTATATTGGTATTTTCAATTAGACCGAATCGATAAGTGCACAATTAAATTTAAAGTAAACACTCAAAAGATCTAAATCCCTTCTAAGATCTAAATATAGACCCAAAAATTTGTGTACAATACAATAATTTCCATGTTTTCGCCCCTGGCGTTCATTTTCTATTTTTAATTTCAATTGCCCTGGAAATGCAATATTTGTACCTCGAAATCCATAAAAATATACAGAAAAAGTGATTTTCTGGACAAAATTTGTTCTTGCACACATGTAAATTGCTGCTCTGAAAATATTATCTTCTTTGTTTTAAATTCTACTATCCCTGAAAAACTATTATCCTATTATTATTTCAAGCAAAAGTTTCTGGCGTTAAGAAATCCTTTTTTTTGTGTACTCTTGGCTGACATTTTAGACGTAGCAGAAAAAGTTGGGAATTGATTTTACCAATAAACTATAGTTGTATATTTCATGGAGAAAACATAGACTGGGTATTAGCTTGGAAGCAGTTTGTAATGGGCCAAAAAGTTAGTATCCCGAACGAACTCCAATGTTTATATTTGAAACGCTTTACCATGAACTTTAACATTGCCAAAATGCTTGCAATTTGGAGCGTTGTCAACATTTTGGGAGTAAAAAGACCATATTTCTTGTCGTTCACAAGCTTGAAATGGCCGTTGTACCTCTTCATTATTCTAGCTGATTAGGACCATGGGTGGGGAGTTTCCTTTTGTCAATTTCTTTGGTTGAAAGTATTCGAAAGTCGTGTTGTACTCTCTGAATATTCTCGACTTTTATTTTGAAAGGCAAACAATTTGTACTTCTTATAACAAGGTTAAAAATATGTCTAAATACAAATATTCCCCTTAAACGGTTGAGATTTCCATGCATCCTCAATCAGTCCACTTTCTAAGTAATTTTTTTTGATTGTAAAACTAAACGCTAAGAAAATTCAAAAGTTGTTTCTCAAATAAGAAATAGTCAATTTATATGAAAAACACCATAAACGTATTATTTAATTGTAAATATTTGGTATTAATTAAGTTGCCAACTGTTACGTTGTGTATTTAAATCTAAAAAAAAAAAGTAAAAGAAATTACATAAAACTTTTCTATTATTTTCAAAATTAATTTAAAACGGTTTTATTTTATTCTATCAACTCTCAACATTTGAAGTAATAGACAGAAGAAATACCCAATCCATTTCTTAAGGGTAAGGGTTTCTTAAGGGTATTAGCTGTGACTAGTAGAGAAATTTTATTTTCGAAAAAATAAATATTTTTATATTAAACAGATTTAAAAGTTAAATGTCTTGTGATGTTTGATGTTTTCTTAAATAGTTTCCACTATTGAGAACTAGTTATTTTCAGTCAAATATTTTACATCAAACTAGTTTTATGATATAGTTAATAGAATATTAATTTAATTAGAAAATGATAATACTCGCACCTTCAAGTCAATTGTTTTTAATGAAATTGTGTCCTTTTAATTAAATTGATTCCAAACGAAAAACGAAATATACCAAATCATATTATAAGGGGATTATCAAAATCAAATTTTTTTACGAAATACAGTTATATATATTTACACGACACAAAGTTTATTTCGTTATAAATCGGTCTCCATGGACAACTTCAAAATGTGTACATATATACTACACACATTATACATATGAACCTATTAATACAGGCAGTTTTTAAAATATTCTGGGAGAAAAACTCATTTTAACCAAAATGATTAACAAATATTTTTTTACAGATATTTTTAAATGTAAGAGACAAAAATGCATGCGTATAAGAGTAATTTTGCGACTCAATTGCGGCTTTATATGACATTTGTATATCAAACGTTATGTTGTTTATAATTATGTCAAGCATAACACCTTTTATATACCTGTGTTTGAATGTTAAATTTTTTTAATAACTACAGCTCTACAACCTACATTTCAAGTAAAATTATTATTTTTAGTTCATAATTTAAAAAACGGGAGGTGTCGTGAGCACCCGGTAGGAACTATATTCCTTTCGTACCTTGGTACATTGTAAATGTAGCGCATATATGTTTATTTACAAGATATTTTTCTGAAAGTTTTTATTTTAGAAGTCAAATACTTTTTTGATTCAAAAACGTGTTTTAGCTTCTTTTAGTTTTTACTGTATTAATTAATTGTGATATTCGTTTAAAAAGACATACTGCTGATTTAGTAGCCAACCCAATATGTACGTTTCGTTTGATAAGGATATTTATTAGGACATAACATAAAAATATCATTGTACTTACTTTAAATTATCTCTGTTATCTTTAACTTCTGATAGATTGCACAACTCAATTTTTTTAAATAAAAAACAAAAAATTTTTACAAAAAATACTAATGGACAATTATAAAAATAATTTTACATTTTCTCAAAATTATGACAAGCTGAATCGATTGAAAAATTTTAGTTTCTAAGGTAACCTTGATGGAACGGTTTTTGGTGTCTTTTTTTTTTTTGTTCCATTTCTTTTTATTTTATCTCCCAACCAGCAAACAAGTCAGAACCATAACGTGCGTTAAGGAACATAGTTACAAAAATTATAAACAATGTCGAATAAAAGCATGTAGAAGGTATCGTGATTGCCATCTGACCCTCAACCACTATCTCACGGATAATATCGCCAAGTATACTCGCTAAAGCTAGCTGAAGTGAAGCAAACTACTACACTCTAATCTTACTTCGCAATTAACTATCTAATTGCTATAGCTGATATCGAAGTGGCAACAATTCCTGCGGTAGCCTTCTTTGCGTATAGCTAATACAATTATTAAGTATGAAATTAACGTTTAATATGAAATTAACCGTGATCAATATAGGGGAATTTTGCATTACAAGCCTTTATACAAGTCAGCCAGAAACTCGCCTGTACTCATAAATTTTTAAATATGATAGAAAAACAATTAAATATTTTGAATTTAAAAACCAAATATTAGATGTCCCACATCTTATATAATACAAAATACCTAAAATACAAAAATAATTCCACTTTGAACATTTCAGAAGATCAAATATAAGAATGATGAAACATCGAATTTCGAACACATGGTCGGTTTATATGGTCATATAATCATATGAAGTACTTGTACTGTAATGTTTACAATCATGTTATTGAGAGTTTAAGCACTGGATAACACTTGGTTAGTGTCGACACTCGCCGTTGTCGTTGACAGCGTAGCGTCCTGTTGATATTCTGACTGAAATGATTGAACCCTTTAAGGTTCTACCTCGTCTATATATCCTTATACTAGGTATACCATATAGGGTAGTTTAAAGAAGATAGTATATATACTAGGTACCATATTTATTGTTACTACCCCATTCAGCTCATTCGCTACCACCCCATCTATTTTATCCTTTGTATATGTATGTATATATAGAGTATATTTATGCCCCAGGAGACATTACTGCTGTTACATTGCACTGTTTGTAGTTCTGAAGCTCAGTTGGTTGTATGTGTGAGCTTCACTGAACAAAATAGATTGTCAATGATTTCTCAAAACGGATGTGCAAATATTTTATACAGTGGTGTCTTTCTATTCACTTTCATTTCGAATACTTTAAATATTTAAAAATAAAATAAGTTGAGATACATCATTTCTTATGAAAAGTTGGAAAAGAAAAATAAACTTGAGTTTTGTGTAAGGTATTAGAAATTAATGGTTAAATATTTAAAATTAGCTGTTGAAGATTTCAACTCAAAAGATTTTCAATCAAAAAGATTTCTCAATCTAAATATTTTGTGCATAATAAATTTTAAGTATTGTATTGGTTGTTTAAACTTTGACCGATCATAGCTTTTAAAATGCATTAGAGAATCGAGTTTCGGTAATATCTCGATAAGATAGCTGATTTCGTAGAATAATAACACTACTTTGGTATACCGTGACCGTCCCAAAATATTCCTTAGGACCTTTTTAGAGAGTAAAATTATTATCTTATGTCTAATATACCTATAAATATGCGAAAATATTTTTTGAAAGACATTAAAGTCATAAAAATAATGTCAGTTACCATTATATTGACTTTATTAGGAAGATAAGTTGATGAACATGATTTTGAGAATATGTAATGGTACAGATCACAAGTTCAAAAAAGCCTTCGAAAGAATAACGCTTCAAAACTGACAAAATTGGTTCAATTTGTATGATGTGACACCTATTATTTTCTTTTGTAGCGATGTTAAGTCGCTAATACTGGTTTGGAAGTACTCTGATAATAAACTTAACAAATAGCATTTTTCATATTATTGCCGATTGTTTAATTTCATTAGGACGGAAAGATCATATTGAACAAGTGAAAACGAACTATTGACTGAGTTGATTGGTGAATTCGAATAGCTTAAAAAACCAACATAATGTTTATTAGTTTTGAAGAAAATGGACATCAAAGTTTTGCCCTAATTTGCATCCTCACGGGTAGACAGGTGATACCTATAAAAAATGCTTCAAGCAAAAGTTTCTTTATATTGTTATAAGAAACCTTTTTTACATTTTTTTTGTTCTATCTCTAATGGCTCACAACCCAAGACCTAATATACCTATGTTGCTCATTTACGAACTCAAACTCACTCTTTACGTCCTAATTAGGTGATTTTATGAACACCAAATTAGGTGATTTTTTGCCCGTATCATCAATATTTCTAAGCGTTACAAAGTTAGGACTGAAATTGGTATACCTTGATATACCAATTCATTTTCATATATACAGGGTATAAAAAGAAATAGATTCCAATAAAGCTGATGCATATTTCGTTTCAAAACAAAAATGGTTTTTAAAAATACGGCAGAGAAAATTTAAAATTGTTCTGTTTGTAACAGGTACCAAGAACAATTACCTCAATCCGAATAGTGAGAAGGTTATTCGAAATACATAAAAATGATGGTACGAATTTCATGATTTAACGTTATGCATTTAGAAATTTGCTGTTAAAAATCCAAAATAATACAATTCTATCAACATACATAATCTACACTAAATACAAACCTGAATGAAAAGAAATAACTGTTTTACCCACTATATGTATTTACAATAATATTATCAGTACCTATACCAAATGTTCACATTTTACAATGTTGCAAATAAAGAAGGACCCCCCGTTGGTTAATGTTATAAAATATAATATATATTATAGAAATAGATATATAAGTATGGGGCTCAAAAAAGGGTGTACCTATGGTATACATAGTATCAGCGAACTATCGTTACAGTTCTCTCCGATACATTAAAATATATCTATCTTTACAGATAGATATCTGATATATATATATTCCGGTGAATATTGTACAGGATGGTCTGTCATGAAATCAAACTTGACAAAAATGATTTGAGTGGTAATTGTGGCAAATATATTTACTGAATCACATTCCGAAGAATAGAAAGAGAATTTGGAATTTATCTATTTACATTATTCTCTGAAAACTGAATAATCATTTTTAAATGTGCTGGAAATGATTTTCCGTGTACTTTTCACATATCCAAGGTAGTCTATCGATTGAGTAGATGAATGTTGATTATTCTATTTTTTTTGAACTAAAACAACTCGATAAGAATATTTTCAGAAGTTTTAAATTTTGGAAACGTGGACGTAAAGATTGACGAAGTATACAAATCTCATATTTGTTGAGGGCAATTTAAAATGAACAAAATTCGTAGCGCACGTGCTGCGTTACCTAAGCAAATTCCCTCAGAGATTGATAAAATAACACATTTTTCTAAAAATAGAAAATTGCATTTTTTCAAGAATTTTTATTTCAAAAACTAAGCTTGTACATTAAAAATCACAAGAGTACTCTTTTGTTTAAAACTAAAAAATTTTAAAGTTTGTACTTTGCTTCATTTCCTGTGGAAATTCGCAAATATTAGACATTAACGTGCGATAGAATAATTTTACACAGCTACGGTGTAACTCGGAAGATCACTTGGTTGAGCACTGGGCCTGAAAGCTAGGCATTGCGGTCTCAATTCACACTCAAGGGAATTTTTCTTCTTTTACAATTGTCAAGAAAATATCAGATGATCTTCAATCTGATCTGCATGTGCATATGCATGAAGAACAGAATTCACAATGTAACTTGTTGAAAGAGGTATATATGTCAGATATTCCAAAAATAAATGAAAACTTCCTTCATTATGCCAATGGAAATAAAAAGGGCATTTCATTATATTGGTTGGTAGACCATCCTGTATTTACTATTTTGTAGCATTGGTTGAGAAGCCCCATGAGGGAATTTGTTTCTATCACGCGGGGTTTTTTAAGGGTCAAAACGATCACATTTGTGTGAAATTATCTTCTATTTGATATGTTTTAATGAAGTGTATCGCAAATTTACCTTTTGTTTACCACTTTAAATCGAAAAGTAACATTGTTTGATAATAACCTATTTTACGATCCAATAATTTATATTGGTCCTTTTATACATTGTTCCTTGTTACCACTTGTGAACAATATTATATATAGTGATGACGCATTTTATAATATAGTTTTATAAATTACGTATCTAGTTAGATTAAGGGTAAAGTGAAAGTGGATTTAAATAAAAAAAGAAAACGGATGCCACCCATATCATCACTTTTTACGTGTAAGTAAAGTCTATCATACATTACCCGGATATTCTTTAGGGAAAACCCACAAGTGTTTACATGAATTAGGACACGATTAGTTTCTGAAATATCTCGAAATGTGTTAAATATATATTTTTTTGAATATTGTATAATCTATTTGATAGTAAAATTTAAATCTCTCAACTCAAAGCAGAAATCCCGTTATATTCTTAAGAACAGTCCTCTTACTATTTGACAATTAATTACGTAGGGAACAAACACATTTATAGAAATTGGCGTGAACTTTGACCTAATAGAAAGTTTTTTCAATTAGATATAACTAAGAGAAAGCTGATAGACCTTAAACAACCGCACAAGTTAATCGTTTTAAAAATTACGGTCTTTTCGATGCCACAAACAGCATACTAAATTGCCAATTTATTTTAGTCGGTTGGTAAAAAAATAAATGAGTTTAGCAAATTCCTTTTTGGGATTTCCAAAATAATGTGCTCCTTATTGACAGTATACATGCTTTGAAAATCTTACCAGTCCAAAAAGTTTTTTGATCTTTCGTTTATTTATGAAAATTTAATATGTCCTAGCTAACCTGGAAAACGTGTCATCCCGTAAGCGACGAGAAACATATCTCATCTACCAGGAGGGCAATAACGATGAGCTTATGCACACTGATAATGAATATAAAAATTGAATTCGCAGACTCTATCTTGTTTTGAAACAAGCCCCAATTATTTACATGTAAATATCTGAGAAAAACATCTGATTACTACAATAATTCTTAAAATTCATAAACTTGCAAAGATATTTTATCTATTATTTATATCCAACGATTAAAATTTATAAAGAAATGTAAAAATTTCTTGTAAACCAATTAAGCTAAGCACTCTTTTTTTTACAAAAACTCAAAATTAAGTATTTAAAATCCAACTAACTTTTTTTTTTAAGTAGAATGTTGTAAATAAAGAATTTGAATAAAAATTAACTCAGGTCAGTGCATACAACAATTGTTATAAAAATGATTAGATTAGTCCGGTTAACTTTAACGCATGGATTGATTTAAAACGGTAGTCAAGGATTAAAAGTAAACTCATACTGTTTAGTAACCATCATGCATGAGGTGAGGTCTTAAGTTAAGATCTTTATATAAAATACCATGTCATCTTTAAGTAGAAGAAAACAAGTAGCTAAAAGATTAACCAAACAAAACATCACTTTTGAAAAAAGGACACATATCACAAAAAATAGGATTATTGTCCTTGTTATGTTTTTTTGGTAGTTTTTTGTTCTTTGACGCTTCTCTGACATATTTTTTTTTTTGTTTTCTTATAATACCCATAAAATCTATGTTTTTGAATTTTTGGATCTTTTTAATAAGATATGAAATTTAAGTTAATAATATTTAACACAAAATCGAAATGTTATCTGTTTAGGATTTGTGATTAACCAAAACCAAAGTGAATAATTTTTGTATTGTACTTTTTTTCCAATGGGTTTAAAATTAAGAAAATTAACCTAATAGAGTTTTTTTTTTTTTAAATTTTGTAAAGCGATTAAGTAATAACAAAATAGAGTTTCCGCATTTGACAATAAAAAAATGGTTTTAACCACTCTTGAGTGTCGAATTTATGGCAATCGAGTTTTGAGATTATTTAATTCGTTTTTCGGACAGTTAATTCAGACATTTGTCAAAGATTGGACATGGAATGCTATTGTATTGTTCTTAAAATTTATGAAGCTTGATTTATTCGTGACTACGCTTGTTATGGCAGAAACAACTGCAGTCTGTTAAGTTTGAACTCATTATGACATTAAAATAGTGATGAGCACCAAGACCAAAACCAAGTTGACTGTCTTTATCTTACACACTTAGGCATGGACTTTGCTCATTATATTACACATATTTAAGACCAAACAAGACTTAGAAGACCCACACCAATGAAAAAGACAAAGATGCTAAGCCCATTATACTAAATTCGTTAAACAAAGATAGTCAAAGAGAGTCTTGGATTTGGTCATGGTCTTGGTCTCTCTCATTAAATCGCTCCCTAAATTTTTTTCCGCCGGTACCTTTAATTAGTTTAAAAAAGAACGTGTTTATCTAAGTTTCTATCAACTTAAAAAGTGTTTTTTTTTACAATCAGCGCAGTAAAAATAGCTTTTTAACAAAAGCTTTATTTTTTGAATATTTGGTACAGCATCTTATCTCAAAAAATGAATTAATCCTTGAAGTATAAGATTATACAAGGCTTTCTTAGAAAAATAAAATTTAATTTTTGCTTGAAATTGGAGAAAAAAAAATGCTGATATTTCTAAAAAGACTATATTACATAAAAATTTTCATTTATTTTGCTATAATATAAAAATTTTCAAGTGCCTATGCATAATTTTATGACAAAATTTAATGTAATTGTTGTTATACGCTTGTTAATAAAATTCATTGGATAAAATTCAATTTCCTGTAATAAAACTATTATTACTGACGAAGTACATACTTAACTTTTTTTTCTGTTAATTTATAAAATAAATTTATTTTCACTATTTGTCAATTTGTGTAACTAGCTCATTACGGCAGTCTGATTAAAATGTTGAAAATATACCAAAAATGCAGTGTCATTTTATGGAAAATTAGTTGCTACTACCTTTTTATAGGTAAGGAAAATGCAATGTGTGGTTGAGGAAAGAAAATGAAAAAATATAGTTTCTGTTGCTTTTTATCTGCATTCAAGCTTTTATTTTTTTCTATATATTTATTATTCTGAATCTTTTAGTGTTATAATAGTTGCAAATAAATTATAACAATGTTTTATTATTTTGAAAATTACCGCAAAATATTCGGTTTCATAATATTAACTAAATACTACTAAAATTATGGCTAATTATCTTCTACCTAATGAAGATAATTAGCCATATTTTTGGTAGTATTTGTTAATATTACGTATACTAAGTATACAATAAACTTAACTTCTTTGTTGAGAAGACTGAAACGCAAATGGATACATGGACAAGAAAAGCTACGGGAAGTTAACATGGGACAAAGTATGGAAAATCTTGTGAAAAACCCAGTTGGGTGCTTTTTTTACCCTTACCTTCAATTTTCATTCCGAATTCAATAGTACTCCGCGGTGTTTTCTTGTTTAATAACATATTGAACGATTCCTGCAATAATAACTTGTGGACGTCATAATTCCTTTCGCAAGAGAATGACCTCTTTTTCTTACCTTCTAATATGGACTTAGAAAACACAAGAGTTCTTATACAAAACGTTTTGGGTCATTTCATTTTGTTCTATTAACTGCCACTTACTTGGTGACTAGTGCCTGTTGCATCGTTGTTTAAAATTCCTTTCGCTGCAACAGTGTGTTGAACCTTGGTGACTGTTTTTACTCATTAAGATATTTGGGCTGACTTTATACTCAAGAGGACATATTGGTATGAACATGGTCTCAAAACTTAGCCCAAGATATATATTTACAATACCTAAACCTACTGAGTTTATTTTTTTTACACATATAAAGTATACCTATATTTTTTAATGGATCACTGAATCACAATATTTCTGGTTAAAGACCTCATACTTTATACAAGTACTATAAATACTTACCATTCATCCCAAAGAAACAGCTGAAATGTAAACATTAACTGATTTATAATTAGCTACTTCAGTATGCAAGGTCATTAAAAAATATTAGCAATAAAAATTATTATAGATTTTAATTAGTTACTATTTTAATAAACTGTTAAATGAAATATATCCTGTGTACATTTATTAATGACGCGTTTTAAAAAATATATTATATTTAAAAAATATTCATGTTTTAATAATAAAGTCATGGAAAAAAATGTTTATTTTACGAATTATTTATAGCATACAGTTTAACTTTGTTTGATTATATCCTGGTTTTATATGTAAATAATGGTTCAAGGAAAATGTGGAATTCAACGTAAAGTTTTAGTGGTATCAACTAAAATTGCTCAGGAATATCGCCCCAGCTGTGCAATTTTAGGCACCATTTCAGATATTAAACTTTCAATCTTTTAATTTTCTCCTGGAAATAAATTTATTCAAATTAGATACAAAAATTCATTTCTTTTGTTTTTCTTTTTTTTTTAAATCGGATAAACTTTAAAAGAAAATTTGCTTAGAAATTTGATGAAACTTAGTAGATAGGGTAATTTTGTCATAAAAAATTCAAACTTCGAACTTATTTAAGATTTGATGAGTAGTTTAACCGAGTACCTGATTTTCGTACCTGAAATCAGGTACACAATGGTATTATTTCATTGTGATTCTAGAAAGTTCGCGAAAATAATTATTAAGACAGCAAAATACAATTTTTCTTGGATCCTAATTACTATAAGTAGTACAAAAACACCAAAATCTGATCCCTTTTGCGATTGAATATCAAGTTTCTGAGATATTCACTGAAATCGGTCGGGGATTTCGTCCTTCGGTTATGATTTTGTGAAAAATCTAAAAAATTAAGCTTTTAATCGTTAATGGGCCGCATTTTTGCATTTTTCAGGTCAAATTTGCTATAAGAAATGAAGTTTATCCGACACACGCACAAAATTTTATAAGATTTCGAGAAGACCACAAAATAATTTTGCTGAGGAATTTGATGAATTTAGTATATACGGTAGAATTTTGGCTTAAAAGATACAAAAACGTGTTCGTTTATCGATTATTCGAGTTGGTTTTGAGAAAAAGCTTTTAATTTTATACAAAAATATGTTCTTTTGGAGCGTATTATTTGCAAATAATGTCATATAGGATAGAAAAAAACAGGTTTTATGGGATAATATTATTTTCAACGCAAGCAGATTTTTCTCCAATTAAGTTGAACATATTCCTCCCTACATTACTGAATCGAAAGCACAAGTCCATGAAAATTATATATATTTTTTAGTTTGTTTAAAATAAATATATAAAACGAAAAATTATTATCCGGGTACTTCAATATTGATTTGACATTTGAAAGTAATAAGCAATTTATAACTTCACACACGTTTATAATAATTTTACAATACATATTATATTTGTACACAAGTTGAAGCTGGTTGAAACACCAACAATTCAATTCAATTAACTTTATACTCTGCCTTTTCATCTGTTTGCTAAAAATCTTACAGTTAAGGTATTTCTAACTCGATCCTTACAATTTCGAACTCGAAAGTGTCGTAACAATGAATGATTTAACTGGCAATACATAAATGGTTTTTCAGTTCCAATCCCCAAGTCTGTTTGTATTATTGATTGAGGTTTTTTCGATTATTTTTTCAAATTTTCCAAGTATTGTCCTTAAAAGATGGACAAACATGAGATTATGGGATGCAAATTGTTTACACGTAGTATTTGTTGACTTTGATTTATGACAGTCGGCTGAAGGATAAAATTTGAATTTATAGATTATTTGCATAAAATAAAAAATATGCGATGATCCTAAATAAAAACAATTTCACCAGAAAAGGATGTTAAGGGATATTTAAGAAGACATTAAATCGAAATATTATGTAATCATATTTTTGTATAATTGCTTGTCTATTTCAAAATTTCAGAATATAGATATTTAGAAACCTGAGCCATTTACATGTTCTCATTTCGAGATACTTGTGACGGTACGCTAGACACAGGACGTACTTGCTTCATATTTTGTGTAAAGTTTAATAACGAGTAAGTTAGTACTCTTATTTGTTTATTTAAATTGCAGTGATACACTAAACGCCTCATATGTATAGGATGTAACGTTAACAATTTTGAGAAAGTGAAATTATGCAGAAAGTTTTTTGAGATGATTATACTGTTTTCATAATCCAAAAGATATTTGATAAAAATTGCAATTTAATAGAATTCGAAAATATGTACGTTCCTTTTTTCAGAATTTCCCGAAACTGGCTTTACAATTAAGATAGTGCCACTGGTGGAAATAGATCAGATTTATAGTTGCCTAAGCATCGAAAATTTCACATTATTCACGACTCTCTTCGCTTGGAATTTTTACAAGCCTATTATGTCTTTAGTCAAAAGTTTGAAGAAAGGTATATTGATCATAAAAGTTGAGAAAAGAATAAAATTCTTGCCTAAAGTAAATTTTGCCTGGCTTCAATAATATTTCTGCATTTATTTCTGCAAGTTCATCATTCTTGATTAAAAATTCTTAAAGAAAAATAATACGTTCAAGAAAATCTCTTGGTTGAGTAACGAACACTGTACCATTTTCATCGATAATGTTTGGTTGTACATAACGATCTGATTAATCTCTGAATTCATGTAACTAAATATGCAAAGATTTGATTTTATTATGTTTATTCTGCAGTCGGAAATAAACTATGAATTAGCACACGATCGAAAACAGCTCTTAAGTTTGACCACAAAATAATCAAATTTAATTAAGATAGCTATTCTTTCAATTTTTACTTTTAGCCGCTCTAATTATAGTGAACCTATGAAAACTTTTCAGGAACATTTTATATATTATAATAAATAATAGAAGTTAAAACTACTTAACTTATATAGCGCATATTACAATCTGGGTGGCCTTATAGTGGTAGTAATCTTCGAATGTATGTGTACGCATACGTGTGTAGTGAATAAGAAGCAACGTTTTCATTTTGTAAACAAATGTCGGCCGCAAAATGTTAACTTTCAACCATATCTAGGTATATTTCTCTAGGTAAAGTATTTTACATACAGGTAAAACATATGTACGAGTACTAACTACGGATAATACGTATATTACATATGGTTTTTGTAAATAGAATTTACAGAGTTCAGGAGCGTAACCAAATAAAAGTACTAAATTTAATATCAACACTGACTTTTTTTTGCTTAAATATATTTATTATTCTGTAATTCCAACAGGCAATGTCTTTTATACAGTAAATTTATAAATAAATTATACATGTATTTGATGAAGTTTAGCATTTTCGTAGTGCTTTCTGTGTTGTCGCTAAGGGTGTCTTTGATATAACCTGTTTTATTGTTTCTTGTTCTTTGATAGATGAAGTTTTTGAAGATTAAATGATTGTATTATTTAAATAGTTCCAATTATTTTTTGCGATCATAGTCTTGCTTTTAATGATTGAATCTTGATATTAATTTTGCATTATTAGCTTTAGTCTTGGTCTTGTAGTCATGTTGAGTTGAGTCATGTTCATGGCCTGGTCTTGGAAAAATTAATCTCAGTCTTGGGTCTTCGTCTATCATGTCTCTTTTTTTATTTTGAATCAACCATGTTTTGAACTTCTAAGTTTCGTTTAAATCTTATTGTATCTATTTATTCAGAATTTTGGAGACCTGCTTTTGATAACCATTACAAAATTAATCCATGAACAGTAAATGTAAAAATTATGCTATCCAATATTCAATGATGTTGAATTTATGGTAGAAACAAATGAAATTTACCTTGTCATCGCGACTTTTACCTTCCATGATGGCCAAAAATACGTCTGCCATCTTTGTGATGATCAAATTTAATTTGTCTTGTAGAAACTGATAAGTTAACATTAATTACACAAATAATATGTTCTGAGACAATCAGCATTATCCGATTGATGCACACCATAGGCAAACACGTTATGGGATAGAGGAGAGCATTGGATAGAGGGGAGCAGCCCATAAGAGCTATTGTAAAATCGTAGTATCGAGTTTCAGCGCTTCTACCGAGGAAGGCTTTCAAACTTAATAGTTAATCGTCACCCCCACAAAGTGGCCAAAATACATATTCACCCCCGCAAAGATCGAGAAACTTAATAGTTGATCGCCACAGACTCCAGATGCCACTTATAATTATATTGCTGCTTCTACTCTTCCTTATACTATTTTCTTCTTCCATATAATACTTTCCATGATGTCTCTATTTCACATGTACACATCTAATTGCTAAAAGTTTAGGAAAAATTAAAAAAAATAAATTTCTGGATAGACAACAGAAAATCTAAAACTAAACTTGTAATAAGACAACCAAAACAGCACATTCATTTATTTATTCCTTCCTCCAAATGTTAAATATCCTTAGAATTATAAAAATATATATATTCTCCGCTTCTGCATAGTCTGTGAAATACAATTACTGTGGTTTTAAGTTGGTTTGCTTGAGAAATATGTTCTTATCTAATTCTAGTTGAATAAAACAACAATGATGTTAATTCAAAGATAATAGAAAATATTTCTAGGCATATCAAAAATATGGTAGTGTGTACTTTATTTTAATTATTATGTAAATGCAGTTATGCTGAAAAATGTTATTGTTATGAGTTTATTGAAACATGTGAAAAAAATATATGTATTTTGTAATTTAATATATCTATACGGACGTCCTCTTTGAATTTTATTTTCTTTTTGAATGTATTTGTATCCAAATTCGTGGAATATTTAATCAGATATTTAAAGTATAGTAGATCAATTTACACAAATATCACAAATGTTCATACCAAATTCAATATTTTCAACGATCGCAATATACAACAAAATATCAGGAATGTATTTATCATTTATTGGCGGAGACGCAGGGAAGTCTCAAAAAATACAAAGAAACTTACCATTAAAATAATTATCGGGCTATATAAAAGTAACCTGATCGTAGGTATATTGAGTCGAATTTTCAAAATATTTCCCAAATTTCAAAGAGCTATTGGATTAAAATAATTGGATTAAGATTATCTGTAGGTCACTTTAAAACTTATACAAATACAAACTTAAAACTTATCCGAGTTTACAGATTATCTCTTTCGAATATAGGAGATACAAATAATACTTCAATAATAATTTTTCTCTATAACAACCTTCTAAACTTACTGAAAGATGGAGAAAATCGAAAAAAATTCAATTATCCAAATACCACCTCCAAAAGTGACTAAAACTGTTCGAAATAATAATAATTATTGAGATATTTTTTGTTAACATTTATTTATCATACGATGTATATATGTAATATTTATCAAGGTATACTAAGTTTAATCCCAAGTTTGTAACGCTTAAAAATATTGATGCTACGAAAAAAATTTTAATATAGGTGGCCATAAAATCACCTAACTAGTCCATTTCCGGTTGTCTGAATATGACAGTGTAAACAACACTATCTATACATGGTATTTCAACAATTAACGCAGTGTTTTAACTTTATTTTTAATTATATTATTTTTGGTACACGCCTGAAAAAGAAAGATTATATATAATATAATATAATAAAAGATATATTTCGAATACATATAAGGCTTTACAAATTTTTGTACTGCCATTTTATATTCATATTCCGTCGTCAAAATGTTGTATTACTTTTTTTAATGTCGTGAATTTTTTAATTTGCTTAACATTTAACAAATATTTTTTCATCGAATAAAAAGAAAGGAGGAAATCGACTATTCACCCTTTTAGATTGTCTTCTGAGATATCATTCATGCGTAGGTGTAGTAATAGTAGTATTTAACAGTAAAATCATATTATTTTCTTGAATATTTTATTTAACGTAGACGAGCAACTTACAAAAATGGTGAAAATAAAAATTTGTTTCTTAATAATTTACCATCATTTAGTTTTTACTCAACAATATCGGAATTTTTTTTAAAGTGGTTTGATTTAACCCTTAAGTTTTGATCAAATTTATCTGACGTTTACAGCTTACATGGTCATATTAAATTTGTCTACACTACTTATTCAAGTTTACCATCGCATTCATACATGGAATTCCAACAAAGTTGCTATATAGTTGGTGTTTTTCATACATATCTGAGTGTTCACATACATATAAAATATATATTTTATAGTATATATCCTATAAATAAAATTTGAAATATTGATTATTTGTTTTCTATATATGTAATACTTTTATCATTAAATATATTATATTATATATTATATATTGAATATTATATTATAAATAATATGTGTAGTATATAGTTGCATGTATATATTATTAATATTTAAAATAGTTATTTATATATTATTGTATTTTCATAAATATTATTACATATCGAATATTATCAAATGGAAATTGGTTAACAATAATTTTGAGAGCTTCACCACTTTTGTTTGTATGATGTAACTGTGGTATTAAATATATTGTATATATTTTATATGTATACATGTTAGTCAAAAAACTCTTCCTAAACGAATGCACCGATTTTGATGATATTTTTTGTGTATGTTCAAATCCGATGATGGTTTAGATTGAGTACCAACAAGATTAAATTTCATTCAATGGTGGAAGCGCATATAAAAAATATATTTAAGTATTATTACAACTTACTATGTACTTATGCATGTTTAATAGTATTGATGTATTATTTATCATTCTTTAGGTATTGTGAATAGATACTTATCAGAGCTATATGTGAATGCAGCAAGCTCCACTGCCGAAGGCTCCATCTAGGCCAAAGACCCAATAGATACGAGTAAAATTTGGACTTTGCGCGATGGAGAGGAGGCAATAGATAGAATTAAAATTTGGGTCTAGCTCACCTGAGGGGATGTTAAAGAACTCAGCGGATAGGCTAAGCATAGTATATATATTAATGAATTGGAGTTATGGGGATTGGAGTTAATGCGAGTTTAGGGTTCCGTACTCGAAAATTATGTCGGAGGTTTTTTTAAATTTTGTAAATTTCACTGGTGTAGATAAATTTGCAACACACTCGGCATTAGCTCTGTTCTACAAACAACGAATACGTAGAATATGAGTATCTAATGTAATGTAGGTCGTAATACCACACTTTTATCCATTCTATAATATTTGAGCTTTACCTAAATGAAATATTATTTAAAATATTTATAATCAAAATAAACTAATCTCAAACAATATATTATAATCATCAATTCTAATTCAACAATCATAATATTATAAAAATATATATTCATTTTTATGATATCATCTATAACTAAAGGTATCTATCTCTTCTTCCTATTCCCAATACTCAGAGACAATTGAAATAGTTGCGTAATGTTGCACATAAATCAGATTTTTTAATTTAAGTTGAATGAGTATTGATCGAGAAGAAATTCAATCTGTATTTCACATATTATTGTCGTTGTATGTTGTGGGAACATAATTTTAAAAGATCATTTTTTTATTGAGAAATTCAATGAAATTATAACAAATTACTTAAGCTAAATTCCTAGCTCAAAATATACTTTTTAGAGGATTGATCAATAGCTTTCTTGTAGTTCAGTCTCCATTAAAGATGTTCGAGCTCCAGGGCAAGTTTGGATAAAAGGATTTATTATTATACCATGTATATATGAAATATACATAGTATATTAAGTTTAGTCCCAAGTTTGTAACGCTTAAAAATAATGATGCTAGGAAAAAAATTTTGTCATAGGAGTTCATAAAATCACCTAATTAGTCCATTTCCGGTTGTCCGTCCGCCCGCCCGTCTGTGGACACGATAACTCAAAAACGAAAAAGATATCGAGCTGAAATTTTTACAGCGTACTCAGGACGTAAAAAGTGAGGTCAAATTTGTAAATGAGCATCATAGGTCAATTGGGTCTTGGGTCCGTAGGACCCATCTTGTAAACCGTTAGAGATAAAACAAAAGTTTAAATGTAAAAAATGTTCCTTATCAAAAATTAAACAACTTTTGTATGAAATATTTTTTCGTAAACATCATTGTTTACCCGTGAGGGCTCCAATCAGGCGGAAATTTTATAATATGTACTATACTTGATTATCAGTTATGTATGTGCCACATGTATGTATGTGTAATGTTATAAAGAAATCAACACTGACTATGCATGGTATTTCAACAATTAACTCAGTCAATTGTTTGTTTTCACTTGTTTTTTATATGAAGCTGAACTAAGTGTTAATAAATTCTGAATATATTAGGGGGATTGCCCGATTATTTAAATAAATAAATGACTTCAAAAGTAGGCATATTTTACATTAGCCTTATATGGGAAAACGCTAGATGGATGATTTCTATTTATATTTATATTTAAGTTAAAACTTTAAAAAATTATTGAAAACAAAAAAAATCCGTTGTGCGACTAATTAAGAATGTATGGACACGGTAGTGGGGACACAAATTTAAAAAAATATATTTCTTCAACTTTGATAGTGAATAATGTGATAACTTGATAATATGAGACGGAAAGTAAGAGTTAAATTTTTCGATATCTGGAGTAATTTTTAAAATCTCGAAAATTGAAAATAATAATTCAGCTTTCGATATTTCGAAAACCAAGGCAGATATCGAAACTTTTATTCTTATTTTTCGTCTACATTCATGAAGTTATATTAAAATTAATCATCCAAGTTGAAAATAAACTGCAAACAATTTCAACCACAAGTCTAAACTTGCCCTGGCGATCGTACCCTACTACCCTAAAGTGTAATTTTCTGCATTGATTATATTAAAATTGGTTTATGCAATATTCGTGGGCAAAAGAACTCATAATATTGCCTTTACTAACAATGGATGGATGCTATCAATATTGATTCAAAAATCAAAAATATGCCAAAGAATAAAAAATAAAAATGTGGGACATCAAAAGGAATGATGGAATTATCAAAGCTGACTTACAGTCCAATAACACAAATGCTAGAGTGCCTGTCCAGAAAATCAGAGTTTGATGTCAAAAATATTAAACTTTCTCGGCAACACTCATATGACATAATATTTCTCATAAAGTTTGAAGTACTGAATTCAAATTTGATTCGGTTCTAAATTATTTTTATAAAATATTTGAAATTATATTACTCATACCTGTGGGTATAATTTTTCCGACAATATTAAAAAATTAACTTTAAAGGGTTTGATATTTTCTGCAGTCTTCTTGCCATTTAAATGGAAATAAATTTCAGCGTTTTCCTAGTTTTCTACGACCCATATTTTGACTGAAGGAATTGGAATCTCATGTTACCTAAGCCGCGAGTCGTATTTAACTAAAATTCTCACACATAAATAGAGGCTTTTAAATTAATGGTGTTGTTTAAATTTTATGAATTTCGGAGCTAATATAATGAACCTTCTATCAGAAATTTAATAATGCTTCCTTTTTAATTATAATAAGAGTATTAATATAAAATTATATGTCAATAAGTTAATGTTTTCATTTTCAAATATTCCATAAAATGATAAAAATTTAAAATAAATTGATCATTTTTTTATCAAATACAGTAGAGTAAATAAATATGTGAGTAATTTGCCAACACTACTTGCCCTCGAATGAGCCCATAAGTATGCAAAATTGTCCAAAGAAGGCTAACAAATATGTGTTTGGAATGTATATTTTTACTAGCTCTGACAAGAAGCGAAACTTTAGAACACAAAAAAAGCATCAACAATACCACAATATTACAAAAAATCGTAATTCAAAAGAAAAATATATATTTTTAAATTAAATAGACAAAATAAATATAATTAAAATACTACCAATTTTATGAAAATTACTATATTAAATGTTTATGAAAACAGAACATTCGTATCAAGGCGCCTGCTTTAATAATAACATAAAAATCATTGTACACAGAATTATACATACATGGATTAATAGGCTAGGAGCTGTAGACCAAAACCAGATAAAAGTTAGTGATAAAACTGTAATTTTACTCATTCTTTGATAAAACTTAGCATCGCAAAACGAGAGGCAGGAAGGTTTGAAGATGCAAGAGAATTGAAATATTTACCTGATTTTATTAGAATAATTAGGCAATTTTCCGCGTTTAAATATTTTGCTATGTCCATCAAATAAGGTTTATTAATGATCAAGAAAAATTAAGAACATGGAAAATGAGAAACAAAAAAATGTTTGTTTAATGCAGATTCTTATGCCACATTTATTGCGTTGATTTGACATGAACACCAAAATTCAAACCATCCAACCCTTGGTAACGGAATAGATGAACGAAAAAGATAGATTTGATCCAATAAACGATTTGATCCTGTAAACTCATAATACACAGGTATTTTTAAACTTTTGGTGAAAAAGGATTAATTTTTCAAAGATACAAGCGGCTAACTAATATCTTTTTTTTTTGTAGATACAAATCTCCCATGCGCATGATTATGCCATAGCACAATATATTACCTTATATATAGGATATGTGGAGCACTATAACCACGACTTATTCGTTTAATCGCACGACTCCTAAAATAAAAGTGGCCTGCACCCATAGACACGATAAATTTGCCATGCTGAAGATGAAACTTGCTGTATTAGATCAAAAAGTGGGGTGTTACAAGTTTGACGGCTATGTGTACCTGTTTGTTTGTCTGTGGCATCGTAGCTCCTAAATGAACCATTCGATTTAGATTTTTTTGTTTTGTTTGAATGGTAACTTAATGGAAAGTGTTCTTAGCTATGTTTCAAGTGAGAGCTTAGGGCTATGTTTTTGTTTTGTTTTGTCGGGGCTTATAAATTTTGTAAATTTCCCTTGTTGAACTATAGGTAAAACATTTTTGTTTATTTTGTACCTACTCCACTTAATTTGTACCCACTTCATTTAAATGCGCCTAAACTACTGAAGGCTATTCAACAAAATAACAATAATATCCAAATAATAATATTTAAAAAAAAGACTATACAATATAGAATAATATTTGTAGCTAGAAAGTCACGGGTGGTGTAGTGATGAGCGGTGAATTGTGTAGTGGTTCTTCCAACAAAACAAAAAGTACCACAAGATCACTCATTCACTTCACAAAGGTACTACCATTTTGATTAATGATATAATAGTGACTAGGCATTGCGTTCGAATGAAATCGTATTATACAAAACTTTATTTTTGTATATCTCGTATTTCGATTCTCTTATAAACATTAAAAAATATCATGAGTATTAGCTTTTTTTATATTTTCAATAAAATAAAAGCCATTTTTTTTTGTAATATGTTGTTATTTTTATGAAGGATGTTACGCGAATAGTAGTAGATGTCAAAAGGATGTAGGATAACTATACAATGATACTAAGGGATAGAATTAAAACCTTTGTGTTTGATTTGAAAGTTAATTAATTTTTGTGGATACTATATTTTTGAGTTAATTTTCGAGTTAATTTTCAAGACTAGAGGTTTGACGATACACAACATTACACGGAATAGATATTTGCTCAAATCTAGAAATTTTTATTATGGTATCCACTAAACTTGAAACAGAAAGCATTAGCTTCTTGAAATAAACTTTTTGAAAAATAAAATTGAGTGGTGAAATGAAAAAGGGCATAAATACGCAAAGTCTTCAACAAATATGAATAAAAATCTATGTTTATAAAATTTAATAATACTTGCTTTTCTAAAACCGATAAATGGTTGGAGGGTAAAATAAACGCAATTTCTAACTCATCAGCAATATCGTCACTACCGACTACTCGAGATATTATATATAGTTTACTGAAATATCCGTAGATTGTATTGAATGAGTAGCGCTTAAGATGACAATATCAAAGATAGCGTTGAATTGTCGGCAGTTCCCAGAATGTAACACTGAATCTTTGAAATATGGGCTGAAGATTTATAAAATTAAGACCAAGGAGCAGGATCCTAGGAATTACCAGTTTGTATAGTAACATGAATGATATCAGAAAGTCCCGATGCCAGCATCAATGCAAGGAATTCGAAATTAATCTTACGATATTAATGATTATGATTAAAGTGTGATATTTTATCTGGTAGGCGCAACTCTGTAGGGTGTTTTGGAAATTATCATTAATTTTTGAGTTTTTCGGTATTATCATTAAAATTGATAAGCGTATTACTTCAGTGGTAAAAAGCGTCCTCTTATTCGGCATTTATTAGATCAAAAGATACTGACAGGTAAGTGGTCACGATTTCTATTTTCCAACTTCAGAATTGCCTGAAGTATATCAATTTTGACCAGTAAAAGGAGTTTGTGTCGGTTTTGCCATATTTATTAGATGAACCGATAATTTGGTGTTAGAAACTACGATTTTAAAATGGTATACGGTATGTATATCATATGTATGTTTTCGAAGACTCTGGGAATCGAAACTGGGAATGGTTTAGTAAGATTAAGAATTTTTGTACTCTACACTGATAAACTCAACAAGACAGAAGACAAAATAAAACACTGTAATTCATCATATTCTAAACCTATTTATTACACAAAAATATGACCATGTACTTTCGTTTTGATGAAACCATATTCAACATAATAATTTAAATACAAAATTTGGATAACAATAACACCCACATATAATCCACATAGGTACCAAATATAATATAAAACCAATAACTCTTTACAAACAAATTGATTACATAGAATAACAACCCAACCAACTACTGCTTTCAATAATGAAAACCACTGATTTTATTTCACTTATATTGTTATTTTTTTATTTATACATACTGACTGATGTGATAACAACAAAAATTGTAACTTTGTACTAATAAAAGTATTATTAAGAGGGCACATCGGTGAAATCAGTTTATTTAATACAACGTTAAGTTCATAAAATTTAAAAGATTAAAATAATACATATTTGGAATACTTGCTTATTTTCATTTTTCAGTTGTCATCAGCTCTAATATTACCAGCAACTTTCAAAGTCAAAAAGAAGCTTTTACTTCCGAATTTCAAGTTTAACTTTTCTTCAAAACATCGTTTTAAATTACTTTCATCTCCAAGTGAAATTTACAAAAATAGAAAAACCTCCACAAGTTTTTCGGGTATGGAATCTTAAACTCTCACTTTCTCTCTCAAGAAAAAAACCGAAGCCTAGAAAGAATCTTCAAATAATGAATGAGCTGGAAACGCAAAAATGTGTATTCAAGGCTCTGATCCTTCGATTTCTACTCATAAGACAGACATAGAAAGGCTTAAAATAATTTACAAGGTATAATATTTCTTGGTGCTTAAAATTACATTTTTAACCATTGAACTATAGTTAAATTTAATGCATAGTTTGAGTAACACAAATATAGTCTCAAATTGTAGCAAATGGTATTTACATTCTAAAATCGCTTTTGAATTACAAGTATATTAACTTTGATAAATTATCAAAATCGAAAAAAAACTTTGACAGAGCACTAAATTCCGCAAGCTTATAAATTTGATTCATTTGTGCTTTTTTGGGCAGTTTCTTACAAACAACTGGAAATGTAGTATAGTGATGACAGTTTTTTATGATTTTTTCGACGCTGCCTTTAGATTAAATCCCCTTAAAGTAATAACAATAACAAATTACTTGGTCTAACTTTTACACATTGTATACAACATAAGTTTATGAATATATTAGAACAAAACAAAAGTAATAATATTTGAGGCCTACCGGTGTGTAAATAAATTATAAATATATTTTTTTATATGCATTATCTATTATCGAATTCATAGATTTTACCACTTTATTTTTATTTCTCACATACAATAAACATTGAACAAACTGTGATAGATATGACTTTCACAGATTAGATCAATAACTTTGTGAGTAGCAGTAAATGATATTCATTGATAAATTTTAGAAATTTTTTCTACGACTTACGTTTCACCTGTTATGTACGGGAGCTTAAAATTCGAATAAATCTAGAAGTATATAAACAAGATAAATGACATTCCTTGATATCGAAATTAATATTTAAAATCTTATTTCCTGTACCATAGAGAATGTATAATAATAGCTTAAGCTTTTATATATAGCTTAAGTTGTCGCCTCTATTTGGTTTATAAATAAGCTACCTCGCTTATATTTAAGCTAGCCTTCAATTAACAAACTTATATTTTACCTTAACTCTCGACTTAAGTCGTGCTTTTCTCCAATTTTAAGCCCCCCCCCCTTAAAATTTATAAAGGGTCCGGTGCTCAACATACAATTTGATAATTAGTCTTCGTAATATTTGCAGCATTTATTCTCATCGGAATTACCTTAGTTTTTAACTCTTTTCAAGAAAGGTTAGTTACCAAACAAAAAATATCATAAATTTTAAGTTTCGATTTTTGAGTCATAACAATATCTTTCGATACAAAAAAAAATCATCATTGATTTGTAATATAAGTCTATAGATCTATAAACAAGACAAATGAATAAAACAACAAACAAGTGAATAACGATGATGATGATGCTGATGATGACGACACGAACGAATCATCTAAAAGGTGAAATAAAACAATAAAAACAAAAAACATATCAATCCATCAACAGGTCGAAATGTAAGAACCTAATTACTCTTTTGGTGCTCATCTATAATAATATTATATGTATGTATATATGATGTGATGGTTATATATGTATATAATATACCTGAATAATGTGAGAGCGTGCAGGTCCTGGGGCTCTACTTGGTCCCTTTGTCAGCATGCGTGCAACACCGTGTCACTAGGGGGTCACAATCGACCCTCAACCGGTTGTTATACAGGTCCGGGAATATATCTTGCTGTATTGTATTTAAAGTAAATTATTGTGTGCATATAGATCTATTTTAACAAATACTATGTGTTTTTCGTCAAAAAGTTCTGAAAAAATAAGTTTGCAACAAATATTTCTAAATTACAAACTAAAAATCAAGCCCTAACATAAAAATTCAAGCACATAATACGATCATCATCTTCAAGTTCGAAAAGTAATTTCTCAAAACGATGAAGTTCCATACCTGCTTTTCATTATAAAGTTATTATAAAACTCATAAATTTTTAACTTCTTAACTCATTCAAATGACGCATCTACTTTTTAAACATTCTATACTTCAACTTAAGGTTTAACACAAATTCATTTTCCACTACCCCCAATTTTCCTAAGTCTGCAACAGCTATTTTTAAAGCGTCTGTAACGTGGTAGAAAAATATGGTTGATAAAATTTGAAAGCTTTTTCTACCAAATGAAGCACTAATAGAGTTAAAGAAAGCTTGACAAAATAGTACTAGAGTCATAAAAAGTCGTGGGCAGCCAAAGTTCGAAGTAGTACTTAGTATAAAATGCTTGTTGTGTTCGTATAAGGTTAGGCTGTAGAGATGCACAAAGTTTAAAAAAATATTTTTTTGGACACTATTTCAACCTAAGTACCAAGTTTAGCCTTATTACTCAATTTGAATAGGCTGCAAAAGCTGCTTTTATAAAAAGAAGGAAAGGGGTTGGAAAGTTGACACTTCCAAGAGATACTTCCTTTCTTCCTTCCTTCCTTACTTCCTAGATTTTCAATTCAAGCAATTTGGAGGAGCACAAATTCCTAAATATAGGAAGAAGATTTTTCTGTAGTAAAATGCTGAATACGTATAGATTTTTATCTTACTTCCAACCTCCCTATAGATTTTGAATTTCCTGGCCCATTTGGAGGTGCGCATAGTCTTAGAGACGTTGGAAGAAAGTTTTTTTGCAAGAAATTCTATTCAAATTTCTGAATTCAATCCCGTTAATAGCATCGATGTGATTCAACAACCTTATATGCAGATATTTAGTTCATTTGAACAGAGAGGGACTTCTGAATGACCTGAAGTCTTTATAAGACCTCAGGACTCGGAGCCTGAATTGAAGTCTTTAAGAATCTTTTCAGTTATAATCTAAAATTCAAAGTAAATAAGCATGGGATGATTGTAATATATGAAATAGATTTATAACAATACATGGAAGAAGCCCAGGCTATTTGATCTTCACTATTACATTACAATTAAAAATTACACTGCACTTTTTAATTATAACTGTTTTTTTAGTTTTTAAAAACTTTATTTTATTTTTCAACTTTTAAGTTTTGAAAAGTAGTGTCTTCAAAAACAAAAACTTTAACAAACAAAAAATGTTTTTGCAATGAACATTTAACTTACACTGAATACAACTCTGTATTTATGCGAATGAAAATCCAAAAACCAAATATGAACAACATTAATAATATTTTTGGATTCATATTGTTGAAATAAAATTTAAAATAAAAAAAAATACAAATAAAATAAGAAGGAATAATAAAACAAGAGAATATAACAAAAACAAAACGGGGAGAAAATGGTCAAAATAGATGAAAAAAATATAATATAGAGAAATATTAGTTCTCTGATGATGATACTCTAAATCTAGCCTAGCTGTATAATATTAACTATAGCTGACTGAATTGCCGACAAAGCTGCCCGGTTTTTGTTCTATATATACATAATTTTTTTTGTTAATATTTGTGCGTGGCTCTTCTTCTTCTTTTATGTGGCAATCTAGAAATCATGCTGATATTTTTTTGTTTCGGCATGTAGTTGGCGAAGGGGGGCGCCATTAGAACTATAGGTGGTATCGCATTCGTTTCACTCATATAACACTATTAATAAGCGAAGACTAAGCGTATTAACCATTTTGTTATGTGTATGTTGATGTTTTTTTTTTTAATTTGTATCTACACATTAATTTTATGTCTTTACATAATATTCTGTTATTTTACTATTTTTTACTATAAATATTTTTTACATGACGGTCAATTTACTGTAAACCATATAGCCCTGCACCTCAAAATACTTTTTTACTCAGTCACTAGCACCACCTTCATAGTTCTTTGATTGGTTCATTAAGCAGTCCTCAGGATGCAATGTCAAGGAAAAGTTACTACGAGCTACCTATAATTTTTAATAAAATTAAGGTTTGTATTTTAGAAATAGGTAGAACTAGCTTATTAGCAGCCCGCCTCGCTAGCCTTAAAAGTAAATATCATCCATCGCGCTATAGCCTCAACCTCTCTTACTTTCACTTATCCCCATTCTATAATACTCAAATAGGGCTAGAGATTGTTTTACACAGGTTTTTAATTTTTTTTTTAATGTTATATATTCTTGATGACATTGAATGTATCAGAACACGTGACTGAGTGAATTGTATCTCGTTCACCATTTCTACAGAAATCTTTCATTTATGAATTATAGCTCATGTGTCATTCTGATGTATGAGCTTTATGAGTACAGTGTCATTCAAATCCATCCAGTAGTTTTTGAATGAAAGCGTAACAAAGAAACAAACAACCTTACTTTTGCATATATAATAAATATGGATATATAAACCGACCATTTATTTCGCAATAATTTTGGATCTAATCAAAATGTTTCATTAATTCGAAATGCTTTTAACCAAAATTTAAATTAAAAACTTGGTGCTCCTAACTACTAATTCTATCTATGCAAAATTGCGAACGAATAAAGACAAGTAAAAAATCCATTGGAGCTGAAAAATAATTAGAATTAGATAAATTGACACATTTTTTTACTATTTATTCGCTATAATCAATTATTTTGCTACACAAATGTTAAATAATGATGCAAACTTTTTTGTTAAGGTTTCCTCAATTACCATTTTCCAAATTCTGAGTCGCTGTACCAATAAAATTGAAATTGTTCATTAATCAAGATTACTCCTCACAACTTCAAAAATCTCTGTGCAATCAACTCGATCTGAGGTCTCATTTTGCCTTAAATGAGGCCAAACAAACAAATAAACAAACTGACAATGAGAAATATCTATATGGATGTGCCAGCCATACTACAGTATAATTTTTTGATTAATCGTCCATCCTATCAAGACTATACGTACAATCCCAGATATCCAGATTTTGTACATTTTCATTTAAATGAATACACAAATTTTTGTATTTTATGGATATAATTTTATGAACCACTGTGTAAATAAATATAAATAAAATATATATAAAAACTAAAATTTATTTTATTACAATAATATTATTTATTAGCAATAAATTATTGCAAATTATTTCTAAAATATATTCTTAGACTGACTTGCTTGTTAAATGTGTGTGGTTATTTTATTTTTTTTATTATTTGTAAGCAAAATACAGTAAATAAACAGTGGATAAATTGTATGGTAAAATGATAATTCATTACCAATAAATAATTATATTTTATGACTTTAAAAAAAATCTCATGTGAACTACGCCATACAACTTCTATATTCATGTTACTTAAGTATGAAAAGGTTACTTAAATGATGTTACCGTCTTGTTTCGTAAGTTCATAAGTCTACAAACCAAGATTTTGAAGAAGTATTCATGCAAAAATGTTCAAATTCATTAAAGAAAGTACAAATTTAAAAGCATATCTCCCATAGCATCTAATTTGAATTTAAAATACTGTTTAAAAATGTTGGCAAATGGACTTTATGCCCATTACATTACATTGTCATTGACAAATACACCCCAGAAATTGATTAAATAACAAGTTTTTATCTACAAATAATGTGGCGTTCTCTTCCAAGTTTCTCGGAAATTTTTTTACCTTCCTGCAACCATCAATATTACACACATTTATTTTTCTGATAAGCCATTAGACAGATAAGTAGCAAAGGCAAAATTAGTTTTCCCAATGCCCGCGAATTAAAAATGACCGTGGTCGGAAAGTTTTAAATTGCCGTAATTATCAAAACATTGTCATTCAAGCTAATGGGCATCGTGACTAGATGGGTTGACAACCATCAGGAATTTCAAAAGTAAATTTAATTATCTCTATTATCACTTCATTTAACGGAAATATGATTTCAGCAAAAATTATTGAAGACATGGTTTCTATAAACTTTTGCTTTGTCAAAAATGACATTTTTGATTGATAGAGATGTGTACACTGAATCGAAGACGTCTGAAATAAAATGCCTTTCGTTGATATTTGGTGAAAATTTCTTTATTTTCTCTGGTTGATAGAAATTCAAAAAAATTTATATAATGCAGGTTTACATCATTAGATCACAGTATACCTACTACATTTTATTTTTATTTTTTCAAAACTTTAAAGAAATTTTAGTAACGTATGGAATGCGAATAATGCCTCAAGTCGTTATAATTCGACCTCGATGAAAGTATTGATGAAATCATACTTTATGTACAACATCTGATTGCCCTTTTCCTGCAATTGTTTTTAATGTCAGTAATAAATAATTATAAAAAATTTAATGCTACTGGTGTTTAGTTTTATTATTAAATTCTTTCATCATAGGTAATAACCTGTGTGTCTAAAGTAATTTATACGGCAATTATTTACATGAAATTAGTGGATAATTTGTCATAAAAGTAATAAATATTTTGCTAATATTTCCATCTATTTATGTGCAAACCATTTCTTATAGGATAAAAATACCATTTTTAGGGTATGTACGAAAAGCACAATAGAATTTAGAATGTAGGAATGAGTGGTGCACCAATTCAACCACTTGAACCGCTCTAGGGAAAACAATCATGACCAAAACGTCATGTAAAATCTATAAGTATAGGCATAAAATCAACCTCACAGGGAATGTTCTCTACACATTTTGTAATGAACAGGAGGAACCCGGAATACTCACTCTGTGTGAAGGCTAAAGCTTCACTATCTACCGACATCATTATACTAACGATATGGTGATCTCCCATGAAGTGAAATAATTGAAGTGTTGTCTAGGAATATCCTTCAGGCTGTGGGACTTCTGGAGTAACTTTGAGAAAAGGAGTTCTAATAGATAAAACTGATCGCAGCACAAAATATTTCTAAAACTTACATCAAACTCTACTAATCTACTTGAGGCATGGGAAAACGTAAGAGGGTACATTTTAAAGTGAATATTTTTCGAACAAGATTAAAAAACAATACCATATCGCATCGTTGTCGATTTTTGTTTTTCAATTTTGTTTCTTGTCTGTTTTTTAATATATCAAATGATATATTTGAAATTTAATAATATTTTTAACTTTTTTTTAGTAGAATTGTATGGTCATTAAAATTTAACCTATGTTTGTTAAAACAGCATTATTATTTAATATACCACCCGTCAATGATCTCTATAGTGTTAGTTCCGTTTCATAAATAAGTTTATACAGAGTGTATTGGTTTTATTCATATTTGAGAAAAAAAATATTTTTATAAATTCTTGGACATTTTGAAGCTTTTATGTTTGTTTAAATTTTAATTGCTAATTGTGAATATTGCCCAGAGTTTCTGTTCGTAAATATGCCTTAAATGACGTTCCTTTTTTATAACACGCAAACTTTTCTTCGGCTTAGAAATAAACTTTATAGATTTTTTAAAACAACTGACCCATGCGGAAGTACTATTATAAATGCTACATCTTTTACAAAGTAAATTCGAAGTTGTTAAAAGCTCTTTCATTTTCAATTAAATTGAAATAAGTGAAGCCGAAGCCTTTTTCGAAATCCATCAACTTTCGAAATCGAAAACTGCAACGATTTGACGTTGCCTATTATTTCGCTTAATTTTTCTTCTTCTTATCTATTTAAAATTTTCCCTAAAAAATAATATACAAGTAGCATTCATGGCTTTAACTCTCTGACAAATTCGATATAAAAAATGCTTTAATGGGTTATCCGCCATGATTTTACTGAATGTCGATTTGTTAAGTGGTTCCTGGTGAAAGAAGAACACACAAAAATCTTAGCTAAGTTTTAACGAACATTAAACAACCGGTGGGTATACTTTCTAGAGAAAGATATTGCGGTATTTCAGATTTTTATTTCTTGTAAAATTTACTATTTTAGTCGACCTGAGTACCAATAAACACTCTGTATAAAGATATATAAATATTAATAATAAATTCGAAGTGGCGTCTATGCTTAAGAAACTTCAAAAGGGACCGACTTTTTTTTTTCGTTACAAATTTTCTTGTTTGATCAAAATGATCATCAAATTTAATTGTTCATAAATTATAAATAATGTTTTTTCTTAAAAAAATATAAAAATTTCATTGTTTTTATATTTTATTCACCATTTCGTTGATGTGTGGTTAAGGGTTTTAAAATATTCTTTTATATTATCTTATATTTATATCCTTCAGTTATTTGTTTCTCTCTATTTTCATTCTATTTCTTAAACCTTGAGCGAATTCTGTAAAATTTATTCATGAATTTTGCTGTTTTATTAGATATAAAGTTGGTTACCCACAACGATTAGTTTGGCTTGTTGAGTTTTCTTCAGCAATCGTTTCTCAACAAAACTCGAAAACCATTAGAATCACGATATTCAGTTATCCAATTATTTTAAAAATACTGATATATAATTGGGGAACAGAAATCTTGGAAGATATAACTTATCTTGGTTAAGAATTATGGCTTTAGTGATATTATCTTTATCAGGCTCAAGCTTAAAATTTAATGAATTGGCAGGCAAGACTTCAAGTTAGGAAAATTTAAAGTTGATGGAAACGTTCAAATTGTATGGAATCCGTTCCGAATTGTGGTTATTGAAATATTGCCTTCATTTTCCCGCTGGTTTATTCGCTTAGTAAAAAGAGAACAAGGATTCGACATGACTGCCCATATGTGTCCTTAAATATGTGAAACAATACTTATAAGATAGAAGTATTTCAATCGGATATCATATTTTATACGAGAAAGCCAAGCAACAATTCTAGAGTCGGTTATTTTTGCACTTCTTAATCAACATATTTCTAGTCTTTATTAGTCAAAATTTGTACTCGTAAAATTGAAGTCATTGGCAATAGGCTAACAAAAAAAATTATGTTTAAAAACTAGTGTAAATTCTGTAAAATTTATTATATCTAAAGTAACAGAGCATAAAATTGGATCCACCTCCATTGCATATATTAGGAATAATGGTATTTATATAATATTGTATAACTTTTAAGAAGGTACTCATCATATTCAAAAATATTATTTTAAAAAAAACATTATGTTATCAAATTACACATCTTATTACTCCACTAATTACAAGAACTAAATATATATATTATTATACTCATAATTAAATATAATAAAAATATATCTACCTAATAATTAAAATATTATTGTATATAAATAAGTCATTCATACAAAAAAATATTTTATCTCTTTGCTGTGGGGATCTTTTTTTAATTGAATTCGAAGGCGTTTTTTTATTATTCGTGAGCGTCACATAAATAAGTGAAATTACTATATTTAAATTCCGTGTGGATATTCCATAGCAGTAATTTAATGTAGAGAGGTCGTTCAAGTTTCAATTCGTTTGAAATATTCCAAAAATTATTAAATTTAGTAAATCATCATACTCCGGCTGCAGATCTGGTTTTCGTGGCCAGTTGATTTCCCCGAAAATAACCACCGTCATTTTTTCGAAATATGGTGCAGTAACTAAAGATATAAATCATGCCAGGCGATGATTTTCCCTTTAACTGTGAAAATGGATACTATTATTATCTAAAATTGTCCTCTCTAAAGAATTTTTCAAAATATTAATTAAAATAAATGTTATTCAAATATTTTGTTAGAAAACTGGGAAAATTGCAATAAGTACCAACTTAAAAATTAAAAAATTGTCAACAAAAGCCTCAGCCAAGTTGATTGCAATTTATATTCAGAATTTCTATTCAAATGAGTTCACAATAAAACGAAATTAGAATGTTTCTTTTTGCCTGCTTTTTTTAAGGATTGTCAGTTTGGTGAGTCTAAACATAGATGTATTTTTTATAAAACTCAATTTATAATACTAATGATTACTTCCTAATTTATTGTTTCAATCAATTTGATTCATTATAAATGATTTATATATTACTAAATCAAAGTTGTATCTAAGTATTGCAATATAAGTATTGTGTTAAAACTTGACAATGAATAATATACGAGTTTTTTATAAATGTTTTCAATTCGAATAGAAAATTTCAATAAATATCATATATATATATGTTTATATAATAAGAATTCCAAATAAAATGAAGGAAGAATAACCCTTTTATTTATAAAGCTAAATAATGATTTTATCATTTCTATCGGTTGAGGAAAATTGTTAGTGTGTTTGAATTTGATGTTTTCTATAACAAAATTAAGCTGAAATTGTATAATCTTCCAGTCAAAATATTATCATCATGTAAAATCTCTTGGCACTTCAATTTAACTACAAAGAGTGTGAAATTAAAAACTTTCTGAAATCAATAAGTCTAAGCACAGTCGCGGGTAAAAAATTTACGAGACTGCTGCCATGGTCGTAAATGTAAAGTTATTATAAAATATCATACAAAGCACCCCACGCTTGTTTATGATAAAATTATTTTTTTGAATTTAAAGAAACTATTTTCTACCTTTTAGTTTGGTTAATAATTCAGTAAAAATATGGTGGGAGCGCAAATAAATAACTATAAATGTAAATGTATGTGTAATTAAATTATTGTATTGTCATCGGTTCTAGATAAGTATGCCAAATTTCGAGTTAATCCGACGTTTTGAAGGGGGTCAAAATGATGTTCAATAGTTTCGTTACAAACTAACATAGTCACATACGTATGAAGCTAATAAAAGCGTGTTAAAAAAGATCAAAACGAAATCGATCAATAATCATTAGATTAATATTTCATTAATAAATGCTTCAAAAACTTTCGGTTTTCGACAATATTAAAAAAAAATTATCTTAAACAATCTAAAAACTCTGTAGAAAGGAAGAAATTGGTCGATTTATAATCAGGTGAGTGTTGTATGATGGTACCTATCTCATATATTACAATGTTTTCGACAGCCCCTACGTCGTTCGTTCGTTTGTGAGCTACAACCTCCCTTCGCGGATTGTTGTTATATGTGAGGTTAGGTCGCTATCGATGTATAGTAGTACATATATAAATTCGGGGGCTGCGACCCTGCTACCGTCATACCATCATTTTGAAAACATATCCCTTGGGGGCTTTCACAAGTCTACCATATATATGATGTATACAGATACTTTTTAAGTCTATATATATACACTTTAATTTTTCCGTTAAAACAAAAAATTTCGTTCGATATTTAAAAAATTTTTTATTATAAAACTCACATCCTTCGACTTCTATTTTGTCCATACCATGGCAAAAAATTTGAAATGTAGCAATAGTAAAGACCGAAAATCCATTTCCAATGATTTGATGTAGTTGACAGAGACTTACAAATTACCGAGGCCCTAAAGTACGAGAATAGTCAGGGACAATAGAAAGCTCAAATTTCTAACAGACTGCAGTACTTATAATGCATTGTTTCAAGGCCTGTTTCTCGATATGAATTATTTTTAAACTCAAAACGTACTATTCGAGTATGTTAATTAAGAGTTAGCAAGACCACTTAATTGAATATATTTTTATGTTTCATTAAATACATAAAAAAAGGAAGAATAATATTACTTTTGAAAAAGTGGTTAGGAATATATTTATTCGTGTAGTTAATTATGTTAATTATCTATATATATATATAATAAGACAACTGAAATCGCTGGGAAGAAAGAAGAAGAAACATGAAATTTTTTACAAACGTTCCTTAAATGACGCTAGTGTGCACTGAGAATTTAGGAATTTGGGAGGAATATTTGGAAATTTATCCCCTTAGAGAATTTAATGAAGGTTGAAAGCTTGTATGAAACTCTTTTGATCATGGGCTAAATTTTATTTTCAAAAAATTATAATCCATAAAATTGTGAACAAAAGGGAGGATAAGTATAGCCCTCACTATTGAAACGCAATACTATTTGTTTTTAAAGTGGAAATAGGGAATTGGGTGGGTTTCTCCTAGTATGGTTAGATTTGTGTAAATCATAAAGGCCAATTACGCTGACAGGAAAAACTGCCGACCCATTCACCAATCACAACGAACTTTCTGTTATGTCCATCAACCGTAAGTACTTTGTGGCAGCGTACTCTGATTAAAGTATATTCCGAATTAAGATAAGCTTATTACGGATAAGTCATACGGCACTCATTCACCAAACAAACAAAACAAAATTGGACTAGATTTGTTTTCCATTCACTTGTTATTAAAATTTTTTGACAATTATTATTGTCTTTACTGTCAGTGTAGTATCCCTTCGTTTCATTAAATAAATATTTAATAGTAGTCAAAAGATTGTTGATGTTTATCATTTTAAAAAATTTAGTAAACAAATAAATAAGAAAAATTTTAAAATTGTTTAATGTTGAATTCAATTTCGGGCCATTGGATCGCAGAATATCTGTTCGAATGTTTAAGATGCTTGAAATGGATCCAAGAGATGTGTTACTGATTCTTGAGATATGTGAATTTTTTTTCAATTAAGTTTGATAAAAAATTGTCATTTCCCCATCACGCACACATACAAAAAGCTACGAGATACAAGAAAATGATATACTGTTTTTTATTTGGAATGCATAGTTTTAAAGTGTTAATAAAGTTATGAATCATGTATATACATAAATATTTTCTATATCAGTCCGTATAATATAAGGTAAAATGGTATTTTATGTATTTGTTAGATATACATGTATGTGTATATATGTATTATACAGATGCGATATCTTTTATAAAGAAGTCAATAGGTAGTTTCTGTTGCTGACGTCACCAAAAATCAATTTTCCCTGTGAGATTTTCTCAACCAACCAGGGAAAACTTCTTCTGTTTGTAAGTGGGTAAACTATATATATATATTTTAATATACAACAGCATACGAAAGTGTAAATGTATGATGGTATTGTATATGTATGTATTTGGAAATATTTTTTTCTCGTTGTTTCGACAAGCTTGTGTGCAGTAGCACAGTGTTGAATACGTACATCATTTTTTAAAAGATGTCGTCATAGTTCGAATCAGTATTGCATAAAAGCGTTACATAAATTTATATTATCTGGATTACTAAACTAAATTGACTAAATATACCTTAAAAATATATTTATTTTATCTTACGTAATTTGAATTGAATCTTATTTCAGTCATGAGACCTGAAATTTTGGGAAAAGATTTTGAGCATTCACAAAAAATGGAATATTTTTCATATAATCGTTATTTGTTGATGGAATTGAAAAAAAAACAACTCAAAATTGGAGTAGGTACCCATAAAATAATATACCAGTGAATATTTTCATAAATTTATATCATATTATACAAAAAATTAATCTGGAAAACACTCGGACATAATTCAAGGCTTTAAAAACTGACTGATTACACCACCGTTGGGATCAAATGTTAATGTTCCAGTTTTATTGACTTGTTAAAATTAAAAAATAAAAATAAAAATAAAAACAACAAAAAAACAAAAAAACTAATATACGCGTTTGTTCAATAGACTCTTACCACGTTAATGAGGGAGATGTTGTCTAAAAGATGTTACCACTTAAATTAAAGTGGCTCGTTGTCCAAAAAGAAATTATGTTAATATTTAAATGAGTGAGACGTATCTTTAATATATATAAATACAATAGTATATAATAAATTAAATATAGTTTACTATATAAAATTGGACAAAAACTCTCTCGTTTACGTGGTAATACCTTATTGAACAACCCTTTTCGTGAATATGAAGTTTAAGGGTGCTAAAATTTCTGTGCTGCCGTGAAAGAGATCCCCGATCTACATCTGTTTCCCAAGAAAGCATCATATACTTAAAGTTCCACATGTAGGGCATCGAAGTAAAACTCCCCAGAGAAATCACTGTGGCTCTGTTTAGTACCTATATTAAGCAGAAAATGGTTGGCTTTTGGGTGAAATGCAATTTCATAATATGTCATTATTGCATTTAATTGAAAGCAAATACGTAAGCTTTAGAAAAAATTACTTGACAAAAAGTTGTCAAGGACAATAAAGATCATTCGACTTTTTTACTAACTTTTAGTCCATTAAATTTTCAAAATCATTTGAAGATCAAAGTCAAATGATCTTGAAACTAAAATTTCGGATCAAAGCTATGAACACAGGTGAAAATTCTCTAATGCCATTGACAATTTTTGCCTAAAGCATTTTTCTGTTGCTAGCGAGTTTTCTTTCGATTAAATGCAATAATGACTAATTTTTCCAAAAAAAAATTATAAATCGTCGTTAGTTCACAAGTTATTGTAATTTTCTAATAAAATTATTTTAAATCTTGATAAATTCGCCTTTTTCTGAACTCAAAATACGTTTGGTATGTGTTCTGATTCATAGTTCAAAATTGTTCAAATCAAACGGTAGATGAAAGTCCAGAAGTTATAATTATTAAAAATAAATGATTTGTTTTAGTAATACCCTTAAGGTTATTCTTTTCAAATACTTTTTAACGTTCATTATAGCAGATCACTACTATTTAATTACACGGTACCTATGTCATATAAATCTTAACATATACTAATCATTTAACTTAATTATTAATATTAGATTATTTTTTGATATCTATAAACACTTTTATTTTATAGATATGTTTATTTAAATGTGTGTTCATTAATAGATTGAATGAAATAATAACTGTAATTATATGAAAATTAGGGGTGGTATCATTTATATTGCAGGCTGTTTTGTTAATGATATAATAATTATACACTTACTAAGGCGTTTTAAAAAATGTCTTATTTACTTAAGAATTGACGGACACAAAAAATAGATTACTGATTTTTTTACGAATAAAAGATTACTTTCAAACAACATAACATTTTCATAAAACATTTTGATCAATCATTTCTTTCAGTGAATCTTATGTAGGTACATTGTGGTCACGAATGGAGCTAACCATAGAATAAAAATCATTGAGGCCAAAACAAAAAATTGTACTTATACCTTAACTAAGGTGCTTAATTGCAAGAAATTTGTCTAAGGAAAGTCGTCTTCTATGGTCTTTACGAGAATAAAACTTTTAATAAAAAATATTTTTTAAAAGACAATATTCTATTGAGTTCTATTATTCACTCATACCCGACTATTTGTTCAATTTCAAATATCAAAAATGAATCGGAACGCCTCATCTACTCTACATGCCTAAATATTTTTTAAGCTTTTACAAATAGTCGGATATGAATGACTCATAGATAAAATTATTTTCTACATTTTAGCACAATAAAAGCTTATCCTTTATATATCAAATATGCAAAATTTCAGCTGAATCGGAAACCGGGAAGTGGATCAAATTTGACTTGCAAGATTTGATTACAGACAGACGACGGGATAGGTGAAACTAAATAAAAGCTTGTAATAAACAAAACGAATTTCCACTTTATCATTCTCACGATTTCGTAATCTGCTAGCATAACCTTTGGAATTTACAAATTCTGCCAAGAATAATCACCTTAGATAAAATTATTTCATTTTCCCTTTTAATGTTTTCCATATTGAAATATTTGAGACATATATCGATATTCACTCGTTTTTGATACCTTGGGAAATTCATATTACTTTCGTCTATTATTACATTCAACACCTCTGTCTTTGTATTAAGTTATATCCATAAATTACAATCAAGTGTTATCATTTTTCCAGACTTTTTATTTTGTTGCTATTTGATTGATCGGTTTGAAATTCAATTTTGGGATCGTCGTCTTGAATTGACAATTATTCTTACGAAAAGCTATACATGACTGGCAAATACCGATAAAGCAATTTCATTGAATTCATTATAGTCTAGTACAGAAGGGGGTATGATTTCGTGACTAACACACTCATGAAACTTCGTGAGTGGCTTTATTTCAGTGTAACCAACAAAATTTTTATTTACAAAAACTTTAGTAAATGGGGCGTTATCATAATAAAACATATTTTCGTTATACTGAAATGTTTAAGACGTAAATCTGAGAAAACGGCTCATGAAATATGTAGGCCAATATGTACATTTAATTTTACTTATATTTATTAAACAATTGTGTAAAAATTAGCCGTTTGTTCATAAATTTCCATATCCTCGTTTTTCCGACACGTTGGGATAGAGATCACACCAAACGGTCCAATAGTTTTGCAGGCCACTATTATTCTCTCTTATATTGATACTGAATTCAAGAAAGAAGCAAATAGATGTACACATTTTTTCAATAGGTCGTTTAATTGACATGTTTTCCGTCTTCCCCATATTGCAAACGCCACAATTTCAAAGTTTTCGTAAATGTAAATGTTGTAGGTTACATTGGAATGAAGCCACTCACGAAATTTCGTGTGTTAATCACGAAACTACACCCCTTCTCTGTACTGTAGACTATTAGAAACTTTTTTTTTTTTTTAAATTGTTGTTATTATGAAAATATTGCCATGCATAAATATTGTATCAAAGAGTAGGTATGAGTTTCGATTTTAAAAGGCTGAACAAACTAGTTCACTAAAACAATTTAATCCTTTAAATACCTAGTATGTCGTCAAAGGGATCGTGTACAACACGAGAATAAATATATTGAAGTGTTTTCCATAACTATCAAAACAAAAAACCAAGTGACTTTACTGTGTGCGCAAAGTTCACATTCCAAAACGGTTTTAGTGAATTTCCTGTTCAAAAGAAATGCTACAGTTGTTGTTAAATAAATGAATCTTTATAAAGAGATTGAAGAAACAATAAATTTCGTCGTTATAACCGATAGCCGTTATAAGAGATATGTACATTTTTATATTAAACTGAAAGTATGTGTATATATGTACACATATCCGATTTATACCGATATATTAGGTAAAAGGCTCCAAAATGAAGTGAATAAGACCCAAAATAAGCTTTATAAGGTTCAAAATAGTATTACGATGGTTTTTGTTTAAATGAGAAGTACATGTAAAAATTGTCTATTTTTCCTTGCGTTGGTCGTTAGAGCTGATATACTTGCTCATAATTCCATAATATTGAAGTTGCCTATAAACCAAAAATCTAAATCGGTTCATCTGTCGGGGATATCTTGAATTTGATAAATATGTAAATTTTACTTGTGACATAAGAAATCGATTTGAAAGAACATCTTTCCTTACACATGCAGTACAAGAATTTCAATAAATAAATACATAAATATAAATATACAAAACTTTATATAAATTTATACAGAAACGATATACCAGTCAGCTGTAAGTATACATGTATTATGTATTAGTGTTGTATGAGGACGAGTTCGATGCGCCCGTAAAAGCCGTCATTGAGTTTTTGGGGGCGTGTTATGCTTCCGGTTTAATCTCCTGTCGACGCAAACCTCATTTCCGGCTGACATTCATTCGCCCAAGTTCAGTAGTATAGTGTAACTATGATGTTCTGGTATGCGTATATGTGTATATGATGATTCTATTCTATTCTACACTATAGCGTTAGAGTCTCTCATATCTTCTTACATACAGGGCGGGACAGTTAAATGTGTGATTTGATTTCGTAAACGATGTAAAGTAAATGCCTATCAACTTTTCAAAAGTTCATTCTTAAAATGCATTAAAGGTATTCCGAAAGGATACCGAAAAAAAGAAAATGATCCAAAAAACTTGAAATTTGATTTATCAATTAATTATCTTTTATATGCCTTTTGTGAAAAATTCATATCAATTCTTTCGAATGGTTTAGGATAAATTAAGTACCGAAGTCAGATTTTTACCAAAAAACAGGCACATTTCTCATAAACCCTACAGAGAATCGATATGAATTTTTATAAAAGAAGAAAGGATTGATAAATTAAATTTAAAATTTTTTTTACTATTTTCGTTTCAACTCTTTAAGGTATTTCGATACCGTAAATTCAAAATGATACCAAAAACTTTCTTACGTAAATGGTAAAACAATTTTACAAGCACTTTGACTAAATAACTAACATTTATAACTACTTATTCATATACCACCATGTTAAAACAGCTGTTTTTAATAATTAATTTCTCGTAAATTGTACACAGAATTTACTTTATACACAGAAATTTATACAGAAAGCATATTAAATCCTCATGAATTAGCACACAAAATTTCAGTTTTTTGGTAACACTATCAATAAAAATAAAAAATTATTATATATGAGAAAATTAAATTGATGTAACTGATTCGAAAACTACCTCCAGTAAACTAACGACCATTCAGACGTACCTAAACATTCTTCGAGACAACTAAGTTACTCATCATATTCCAAAAGATTTTAATGACACATTGTAATTTCAGTGCTTCAATTGTTGGATCCATCAGGTACAGTTTCTCTCTTTGTTGATGTTCTTCTTTTTAAGTAATCTCCAAAAAATACAATTTACATAATACATAAAAACTTAGTTTATGTTATTTCCATAATTTCTTTTTTATATACATATTTTGATGATAAAAATCGCACAGTGCTTTGCTCCACCCTGTACATACTTTTAGCGTATAAAACTCTATTTATCGGTTCAATATGTACAAATAATAAATGCAAATAATACCATATAAAATTTACATTTATTGCATGAATTTAAAAATTAAGAGAGCGTAAGACGAGTATGGATTCAGTAAATTTTTAGTAGGAATAAAGTGACAATTTAACAGACATCTACGAGGAATTAATACTGACAATCGAACTTTTGCGCACTAAAAAAAAAAAATAAATATATTAACTCGAAAATCTGGATTATTTTGAGATTGAATAAGTTTTTTTATTCATCATTTAATCGGAATCTACGTAACTCCGATCGAGAAAGGGTGGTTTATTTGAGAAAATTTTATCTTTTAAATCATTTTTCCCAATTTTATGGTTTTTCTTAACAAGTTTTGAAAAAAAAAACAACAAAAATCACACACAAATTTGTGTTTAGAACTTTGATAAAACAGATTTATTTGAAATTAATACAGACTACTTTTCATCCAGAAAAGCGAAAAATCAAGATCCTTTTACGATTGTGTTAGTTTTCATTGAGAAATCACTTTTACTGGATCCAAATGACATTAAATAATCGATAGACATGGTATTCAGGTTGATTTTGATTTTAAACAAGTTTCTGAAGATTCGCCTTAAAAAATTTATCCAGGATATAGATAGCTCCTTGCTTAGGCATTTCAACCATATCTAAGAAATAACTCGACGAATCAATAAAGAAATAATAATAAGAAATAACTCGACGAATCAAAAACATGTCGGTGACGCGAATGCACGATATTTCACCCATCCAAAAAGCGTCTCACAAAATCACCAATTCACCTTAGAAAACAATTTTTATCCATATCGGATACACGAATACATTTTTGGAATATTTTCTTAGTACTCACAATCGATACTTTGATTGCTATATAGCTACTTTGAAAGGTATTATCAACTGAACATAGTATTATATTCATGTTTGTAGTAGTATTATTATTCTGATTATGATTATGATGATGATTATTATAACTATCCTAACCCATATTATTAATCAACCGTGTATAATAAATATGTTAAACTTTTTTAAACTACCTATGTAATAATAATCTGCAATAGAAACCCATCCTTGCAATGTTCTTAAACAAAACATGTTCATAAACATAACATTTTTGTTTATTAAAGGTTATTCGGGCGTTTCGATAGTGCAGAGGGGAAAATTAATTTTCGTTTGTAAAAAAAGTCAAATAAAGTTATATTTGCAAATAGATGACAAATGATTATTGATTAATGCAACTTTGCTTAAAAGTTTATTAAATTTATTAATTGATTTTTGCCCTTGTTACTCATAGTCTCTGTCAATCGTAGCAGCTCAGTTCGATTCCCGACGTCAAAACAAAAATTAATTAAAATAATAGTTGAGATGGGATGGTATAGGTGCATGGTACTCCTCAAAATAATTGAAGAGCTCATAAAAGAAATTAGCATCGGAAAAGGTGGTAAAACAAAAATATAAATATATGGTATCACAATGGGCTCTATAGCCTTAGTGTATACTTCATGGCCAGCCAATATAACCTAACATAACCTGCCTTTAGATGCACCTAGTAGAAAGTAAAACGATCTTTTGATGGGTTCGAACCAAAAACAAATGAAGCTAAACCCTTGAAATATCCACATCTTGAGGACTATGACAGATACGATATACGTGAAAAATAGCTTCACCATTCTTAAATGCCTTCTGAGTGCTGAATACATTAGTCTTTCAAAAATAATGTTCGGAACAAAAGTTATTCGAAAATTGCATATTACAAAATATTTCTCTTAAAAAGAAAAATTAAAAAATTTCCGTGAACAACATTCTTCAAACAACAATCCTTGATAATACTCTTCTATTCCTTTGCGATCATTTATTGAAAAACACTCTGTAGTGTTTTTGAATAAATGTTTCCTAAAAGAAAGTACAGTTTTCGTAGCCATTTGGAATCAGTAAAATTTGCAAAATCGAACCTAACAAATGTTTCGGTACGAGCCACACTAAAATTATTAGAGCGATTAAAAATATAATTTTAGCTACTTAAATGTTATGGTTTAATTAACTATTACATTAATAAATTACTATAATTTTTTTATAGATAAGAAACATAGATACTTTAAAACTAGCTTTAAAATAATAGATAATTAATGTAATGTAATAAAAGAATAACTTCTAACAAAAAATACAGAAATACAAAAAAAAAAGTACAGAAAAAAAAAAAAAAAACTCAAAAAGCATAACATTATTATTAATGGAATATATACAGGCTGCATCATCAAGATAAGTACAAAAGTACTTTTACTGCTGAAATGATACTGATTTCTACAATTTGGAATAATGATTCCATCCATGCCTTTTTTATTTCTTGAACAAAGTAAAAATTTTTAGATTAAAAAGAAAATTTTTAACAAAAAGAAGACCGACTTCAAAAGAAAAAACACTTCTAAAACAAATTAATATGCACTAAAAAGTAAACAAATAACGATAATATAATGTTGTTAAAATTATTGTTATTTTTGGAGTCGGTGTCAGCCAAGGAAACAACTCTGGCAGAACAGTTTGCTACATTAGCTTGGCTGACACCGACTTCAAAAATAACAATAGTTTTAACTGCATTATTAGATAGGTAGTGAACGAAGAAAAGGAGACAATTTAACACCTGCTATGCCATTTCCCAGCGCTGGAAAGGAATTTGGAAAAAAAATACTAGGCAAAAAGATAGCGAACATTATACAGATGTAACTGCAGCAAAGCTGTGAATTTCAACATGGATTATAGGGCTTGTGACAATCAGCATAGCAGCATGGGCCACGATGTCCCAATGAAAAGGCTGCACTTAATGAAGTGAATACTTAACTTAGCCTATTTTTGTCAGGCAAAAATTTAGTTTTCAACATAAATATTTATCTGTGATTGAAAATAGAAACTACTTTATAGCTATCAGTATACAAATTTTGACAATCTAAATAATATTTCTAAGATCTATAATGCTAAATTTCTCAACCTGTATTTAAGAGCTAATCGTCCACATTTACTGTATGGTCATATTCCCATTGAATCATTAAACCATAGAAGAAACATAATTTTATTAAACAATTGTTCAAAATTATAATCATAATTAATCACTTTATGTATTAATCAAAAATTTTGTGTTTAACCGATTATTTAATTAATTCAAAACCAAAAGCTCTTTTCAAACGAACTAAGTTTTTTTAACTTTTTGTAGTTTTTGTGCTACAGTAAGTAACCTTAATTAACATCCCTGAACTAATCCAAGATATTAACATTATATACATTTTTGTACAGCCTCTTGGAAAATTAACTTAGTAAATTAGACATTTTGAAAGTCTATTATTTAAAAAAAATAAAAAAAGAGAGTGTAAATACATTATTATTATTGAAAAGTGTAAATAAATAAACTCTAGAAGTTATATAACAGTCTACATAACGTTTACGCTTTTATACGTATGTTTGTTTGTATGTTTTGGAAAATTTGAACATGATTTTGACCCTTCAAAACATTGGTTTAACTCTTTGGAAGACTTATCAAGAACCGATGACAATACAATAATTTAATAGGTTATTTGATTTTCCTGATTTACGATTTACATATCTGAAAATATACACATTTATTTGCGCTTCCACCATATTTATACTAAATTTTTGATAAATAAATAATAGTCTAAACAACTAAAAAAATAAAAAACACAAAATAAATTATAGTTTAAAAAACTAAATAAAATGTTTTTGTAACTAGCTTAACTAAAAGGTAGAAAATAATTTCTTTAAATCAAAAAAATCATTTTATTGTAAAAAAGCGTGGGGTGCAATTTAGCACCCCACGGTTTTTTATGATAAAATGATTTTTTGATGAAATTATTTCCTTTTAGTTCAACTAGTTACAAAAGTGTGCTTTTTTTTTAACTATTATTTTTACTTCCTTAAGCCAATGTAATAGTGTACTTGAGTGCAAAAAGAACACATAAATTGTATAAATTTTCAAACCAGTTTATTTAACGATTTTACAATTTTATGTTTTGAAAAATGAAATTAGTTGAATTATACTTTTAAGTCTATCGTTTTTAACAACATTTTTTTAAACAATGTTATTATAATAACAATGATATTATTAAATAAGTACCGGCGTAAATTATTTTTTAAAAAAAATTCTAAACGCAAAACAATGATTTTGTTTTTTTAATTTTTATTGCATTTTTATTATCTAGTTAATGATATTAACTGTTAGTTATGGCTCATTAAAATTTTTGCACAGGAAGATATAATCAATTGATTGTTTAAAGTAATATACCTTATGTATACCTACATGATTTAAAATATTAAAAAAATAGACCTTGATAATTTTGAAGGGAAAATTTGATAATTCTGCTTACCTAGATACTTTGCAAATTTGATATAGGTAGATTTGGTAATTAATTGAGGTTTAAGTCGTAAGAGTGTGGTAATAATAAGAAAAACTTCGCTTTTTATATTTCATGTCGAATTTTATTAGTCACAATGAAGTGAAAATTGCACGGTACATATAAATCAAATACATGCTTCGTAGTCAAGTAATGAGTTCTTTTAAGCTATACAATATCACGCAACTACAAACAACACAAGTGTGCAAGTAATGATTATAAATTTGATAATATAGATATCGCTCTTCATTTATCAATACTCTAAGTCGTCTCTGTTCATCAAATGATGAATACTCGATGAACTCATAATTAAATTAAAATTTTGTTTTTATACCATCGACAACCTTATATTCCTTATGGTATTATTATAAACTATAGGATAACCTATATGATTCATCATTTTTTCAGCCAACTTTGAACGGTAAAATGATAATAAAAAGCCCGATGACCGAATAATTTTTTGTGAGTTTTGGAAACTTTGTTAATCAAAAAAATGTATTTATTGAAATCTCTAGTATTATTCAATCCTTGCTTATTCAGCTTACATTATCTTTCGGGCAAAAATTATATTCTTCAGCGTTTCTAACTAATATTGAGGAAACATATTGAAAATATAAATTCTATATTATATATTTCTATTTATGTAACGTTATAAAATGTACGACTAATGCTGGTTGCCTAGCGACATGAAGCCTTCAGTGCCCCGCCTTCGTATCATCAGTGGATTTTCTGCTTTTGGCTATTGTAACTCTATATTGGATGAGCATCAATATATTTATTATATGCATTTTATAATATACAAATATTATTTATAGCAAATATCATTAATAAATTTCATTTTATTTACGAAAACAAATTAAAAAAAGACAAGAAAAATGATGAATTTTCTTTTATTTAAAAAAAGTTATTTTGTAACAGGTGTAAAAGTTTAAAAATAGTTGCTGACTGACCAAATGACCACTTAATTATGACACTTATATCTTGGATAACCAAAGAAAGATTAAATTCATATTTTGCCCAAAAGGACATAACAAATAAAGATAAAAAGTATTTCATATTTAGAATAAATCTTTGTTTCCGAAAACAAAAAATTTTCATAAACTCAATGTGGAATCGAAAAATTTTAAAATTTTATTTAAAAAAATTTTGACTTAAAATTTCGAAAAATTGAGCGTAAAGAAGCGCTTTTAATAAAATTGGCGTGTGGTTTTAATATACTTAGTTTAACAACCTTTTTATGCATGAAAATTCTTGTAAGAGGGACGTACTCTTTCTCGCGGATCAAAACCGTTTTCTTGACGCTCATGAGAAATTTGGTTAATGTTTGTTTTTTGTTCTTCCAGTAGGAATAAAACTGAATAATAAATGCAAAAAAGTTTTGCCCCACTTAATTAATACATAGGAATGTCCGTACTGATTTTAATGAACTTTTTGTAACGTGCCTACAGGACTCCAAAGGTGGGCATATTAAGCATATGAAATTTTTTCCAAATTCTTATTTTGTGTTCCTCAAATCATACAACTTTTGCCAGTAACTAAAAATTAAATTTTTATTTCTGAACATAGTCTTAAGAAAGTAATAATACCTTGATATAATTAAGTTGTTTGTGCTATTTTTGTAAAACTGAAATTCTTGCCCAAAAACAACAAGATTTTTTCGTAATCAGGGATCAAAAATACCCTCCAGAGCACAGTTTGAGCGATAAATACATAGTTTGACATTTGTGTGCCAAAAAATGAAATTTCCGGTACAATTTTCCAAATTTTCCATTATTGATATTTTATTCCGGCTTATTCACTGTATTAACTATTATTGTTAGCATATCGATTTGCAGTAAACCGAGTGTATTGTACGTAAACAAGTTATTCTGTTAGTTATATTACCAGTTTGAAATTATTTATGAATAGTATGATATTATATAAACATATTCGATGTTTACTTCGAATAGGGAAAATTTATTCAATCGGTATATTACATAAACAACAGCAAAATTTATTGTAAAATTGAAAATCGATTACCATTTTTCAATAGACTCAATATTGTAAAAATTAATTTACAATTAAATATATATCCAAATGTATGCTTCCAACATACATACCAACAATATATGATGTATTTGTTGTTATTAAAAATATGAATATAAATATATAGGTACTATAACAAATGTAATATTAATTTTCAATTAAAATTATTTGTTGTGGTATTGATAAATATTATAATAACATATATATATACTTCATATACAGCTCAAACATTATAGATTGGATAATATAAGTCATTGTTTTAAAGATAGTAAGCTTACTTTCGTAACTTTAAAATTTAAAAATTAATAAAATAAATAATTAAAAAAAATAAAATAACCCGACTGTGATAATTAAAATCTTATAAGGAAGAAACCAGTCCGACAGTTTACACGGCGACTTTAACGGTAGCTCGAAAACAGCCCGTTAAAAAATTTTGTGGGTGTTGGAAGCTTTTGATCAGTCCAAAGAATAACTTTGAAGCAGTTTGAAAAAATTTTACAGAATGCCATTTTCCTAGTCATATAGGTACTATAAATATAATATTCGTAGCTTTCAAACTACTGGTTAAAAAGTTTTGTTGCCGTGAGAGTTTTTGATCAGAACGATCTGAAGACATTTTGAGGGAAATTTTGAAAAATTTTCACAGAAATCCATTTTCCTAGTCATATACTTCAACTATAATATATCTGTAGCTCAAAAACTACTCGTTAAAATTTGTTGTGGCCATAAGAGCCATAGATCAGAATTATTCAAAGTACATTTTATGGGGGGGGTTTCGTATCTAATATTTCGGGGTCCTATGCATTTGTATACCATGTATATATTAAATATATCAAGGTATACTAACTTTAGTCCTAAGGTTGTAACGCTTAATAGGTGTTCATAAAATCACCTAATCCATCTCCGGCTCTCCATCTGTCTGTCTGTGAACAATATAACTCAAAAACGAAAAGATATATCCAGGTAAAACTTTAATAGCGTACTTAGGACGTAAAAAATGAGGTCGAGTTCGTAAATGAGTAACATAGGTCGATCGTATCTTCAATACATGATATTTCAACCATTAACTCAATTTATCAATTGTTTTTTTTCACTTGTTAGATTACGATTCAGTTTAGTAATGGGCTAAATTATTAATATAATAACCAATGTGCTAAAATGAATAACAAATATTATTTATCTTAATCCAACTTATTATTGTCAGTCGTAAAAAACAGGAACCTTTTCTTGAAATAAAAAGGCCTATAATAAGAATCAATCTTATAAAAAATGAAAGATAGCAAAATAGTAAAATGAGTACTTCTGTGGGCAATGTGTTAATACGGTAGAAGAATTAATGTGATGATATTATCTTGTATACTTTTCTTAACTGTTTTATTTTTTTTAAAGCGTAGAATCTGGGTTGCATTTTTTTGTAACATGTTGATCATTATCCTCATGAAAATATTCCATGTACACATAAATATGAAATAATATACAATATGATATGTGTGTTATAATATACAAACTTACTCCATCATAGAGAATTGCCTACTATACAATACCTACCTTTAATAATACCTATGATGGTGATGATGTAATCAATATTCACTTACACATATACAGACGATGCGACGTTAGTGCTATTGTAGCAGATTGATAGATAGCGTACGCAAAAAGTGTACCTGTTGTTCCTTTTGTAACAAAAATTAAATAACGTGAAGGAAATTTTGACCTAAATGCATAACAGCAGAATTCATAATATTTGAATTTAAAAGAAACCAGGAGAAAATCTTCGTTTGTTTTAGCTTGATTCCTCCCCAAAAAAATGCCTCTTATTTTAGCGTCGATAGTCGTTTTAATCGATATGTATATTTTAATATTAAAGGGATATGGACATGTTTACACATCTTGGTCCATGTTGCTGACTAATTCTAATAACAATTCATCGCTGTAACTGATATTTGCGTTAATGAGTTCCAAAATAAAGTTATTAAGGCTCAGAATAAATATCAAAATAGTAAAATTATCAAAATAGTACTTTGGTATTATTTTGATTAATTGAAAAGTGTGTTTATATGGACATTCAGTCGGAGCATTTAAATATTGTCGTTAAAACCGGCCCGGTTATAACCCATTTCGTTACATCCGATTTTGATTCTATATACTATATTCCACTAAATTTTGCCTGTATAGAGAACATAATGTACAATTTTTAGTTTATATTTTGCAACTATATTATTCAGTTATTCATCTAATTGAAACAAAAATTGTGAAAATTGATTAAATTAATTGAAATTTAGGTTACAACAATGTTCAAAAAACATTCATTAATTTTCAAATTAAGTTTTCTTTATAATTAATATACTATTGTGGGTATTTCGAGACACGTGCTTTTACAATTAATTGCATAACATAAAATAATATCTTATTTTACATGTAACTTGGTTTGGTATACACGGGGAAACATCAAATACACGAGAAGTTCTCTTGAAAGGTATATTCTGTTTTTTTATATCGAATTCCATATCTTTTCATTAGCATTAATGCACTTAAAAAACTGTTATACTATGTCACTACCGGAGTTAACCGGTGGGTAAAGAATCCTGATATTTTAAAACAAAATTCGAATATATTACTAAAAATGTTTTTTTTTTTGACAATTTCTTCTTTTAAGTGATAAAATAACGAAGAATCTAGACAGCTATGACTTGAAAAAAATTATTATTAAAAGTTAAATAAACATGACAAAAAAAATACAATTCTTTTAAGTATGAAATACCCTGATACACTTCACTTAAGTTTCCCTTCTTTTATTCAAGAAAGCATTTTTGCCCATCAGTAACTTTATAGGTGAAGCTAGCGCTGAATTTACAAGTAGGGCTATGTCTATCGTGGCAGATTTTAAGGGTGCGACCAATTTTAAGACTAACGAACGGCAAAATTTTTTTTGAAGAGACCTTTAATTGAGAAAAGGGAAGGATGACTACAACAAATGTAAGCCAGTGAAAAAGTTTTTTCCCAAACATATTTATAAATAAAGAGCCTTAATGTGTAGTAGACGCAAAACAGGAAGCGGCCAATTTCTTGTGTATAAGTCTAATTCTGATTTGGGGCAGTCAAAGTCGCAGTAAATATTGATTTAACGTGAATCCCATTTAGTTTTCGTCTCAAGCATAACTATAAAAGTGATAATTTGTTTTTTAATATTCTATTTAATATCAAAGCTGGTTAAATCGGGATTGATTTTAGTAATCTCGAGCTATTTTATAAAGCTATATATGGATGGGAGCTTTCACATCAATTGACGGCGAAGATGAATTTGGGTATTACGCGACAACGATATGAATGATATAAGTTTCCTACTAAAGTAGTTTTCGTAGCTTTATTTACATTGATTTTATTGCTGGGTAGGTAAATTTTTCAGTCAAGTTTCTTATTGGTAAATAGGTTTTTTTCTGGGCTGGAAAGTTGTATCGTTATAAATCAACAAGAAAAAGACCAACTATTATCTTTATATATAATAAAACATATAAGAATAATATTAAGAAAATAATTACATTATTTTCTCAATTTATATAAAATATAATCTAGTTTCATTTTTCTCTTATTTTTAAATATTCCATGCAATATATATGCCGACTCGGCGCCTTGTGAATATGAAGTTCGTGCCTCTCACAAGTAATGAATTTGTTATGAGTGGTGTAGATGAAGAAGGTGCCGGAACCAATGTGACTATCAAAACCCAAGTTAAACTAAATACTGGCGTTCGTTTTATTTTATAGTAAAAAGACGCTACCACCATTCTCACATAGGTACATATACACTTACACCATTCACTTCAACTTTTGCCTGTTCGTCTCCCAGAGCAGTTATTAGTTACACTATGTGTTTGGTTAACATTGGTGAAACTGTGTTGAATACTGAAAAGTGTACTTATTAAGTATGCCAATGTAACTATACTTAATACTTGATGGATAAATTGTAATAGGGGTTCTATGTTCAACTCTAGGGATCATGTATGTTGCATCCGTATCCGCATTTGCGGAACTATCACATTAAAATTAGTATCTACCTACGCATTAGTCAATCAAATTAGTCTTCAAAATCTGAAAATATTCGTCTTGGTACAATTATCACGGTAAACCACGTACCACGATGCAAAAAGTACAAAACGAAATTTTTTATTCAAGTTCATTCATCTAGTGGAGCCATCAGGCAGCTTAAATAAAAATCGTTTTTTTCTGCAGCATGCAAATACTTGTTACATACACCTGTTTTTGTCCCCATTGAACAATTTTTCAGTAGCGCGGTTTAAAATTATAAATCTCGGAGTGATGGAGAAAGAAGAAAGAGATTACTAAAAATATTACCACCGTTTTCAATTAATCATATACCTAAATTAATTTAAAAATGTGTTACCATTAAACTAGCCTGATCCAATTCCGCGTATGTAAAAATTCCGTATCGAGGACAATCCTACTATGTAAGAAAAGTCAAAGCAGGCATGTGATTCGTTTGCAACCTCCTCTCCGCTGAGCGTTCAGTAATAGTCTAAACTGCCTTTTCGTTAACTCAGCATCAGTAGGACTTTTTTCTCATTTGAACTACATGACATTGTAACCAATAACAAAAACCAAAGTAATTATAACATACAGTAGCCCTCAGTCAGTGATAAGTGGAACAGAACTTTGTTTTGATTCTTTTCCTTCTTCCTAAGTTTACCTCCACAAAACTTTACGTAAGTTTAAAGTTGAAATATGTCATGGCAATTAACCTACCAATAAACAGAGATTTAAGGAATTTGCCCGTCAAATATGGAATGGTTGACAGCTTTATATTTGGTACTCTTTGTAATGTAGTTACTCGCTTTGAATATGATGATATTCAAACCACAAACCAGTAAATGTAATAGTAATATTATTATGCTTTTGGGGTTTTCATTTACAACTATATGTTTTATTTGTGTTGTACAAATTAACTATTATAACGTGGACAAACCCATTACATATCATTATTTGTCTTTATTCCTCGATAATATTGGTCAAAATAAGACACATGAATGACATGAACTTACTCTCTTGGAATCAGGCTCGCAATACTGTGTTGAAATATTATATGGTTCCCCCCAATATCATGGAAGTTGTGGTTTTACAAGGAAATTCATGGAGTCATGAATTGCAATTATACCTTATGTACAAAAATAGTTCCCACTATTAATACTAAAGAGAAAGCGTGTTGTACACGTTGAAGTAGATCAACTATACATAAAAAAAAAACAATATATATCCTATACTAAATGACCCAATGAACTTCATTTCACCTACAATTTATTTAATTGTAACTATTGATCAGCGATTATTATTCTTAATTAACCTGAAGCACCAATTTGTTAATAGCTATACTATACCTATCCCGCCCGGCAATGCCGTTAAGCCCACCAGCAAGCCTGCCCGCTAAACACTATTTTACAACTATTTGTTGGCCAGACCTTCGCCCTTTGGCCTTGCTGAAGCCTTTGGCAGTGAAGCTCGTTGCGTTTGCATATAGCTCTAATAAATACCTATTCATAATACCTGAATAATAATAAATAATACCTTGATAGTATTCAAATAGCTGATCACAATTCTTAATGAATATGGTGGGAGCGCAAATAAATACATATGATATGCTAAGATGTGATGTAATGCGTTATTTACATGCGTTATCAATCTCAAATAATTGCTGCAATAGCAGTTTCCAGTTTCGATGTACCATTAAGTTTGAGAAAAAAGAATTTTAGAATGGAAATTCGAATTGCTGGAACTCTATGTTCTGTAGTTATCTGAGAGAACCTGCATATTCACAATGTTTGACAAGCACTACTTCACAACCAGCAGTAGTTACTGTCTCGACTATAATGTACGTATAATACATTCATAAATGTGCCTTTTTTTGTATTCTTGATCTTCGGTATGTTTGTCTCATCATAATATCCACTCTTTTGTTTGTGTAATCATCATTATGACGAAAGTACATATATATAAGAGACCCAAGATTGTAATTTGAATATATGAAAAAAAAATTCATTCTTTCAATTCTGATGAAAATGATATTTACAGTTAGTTCTTTTATTTAAATATACGACTGTTCACATACATTTTACATTATCATCACTATAGCTGAATAGACAGACAAACACACAGACAGACAACCGAAAAGTTGATGTGTATATATGTAGCAAAATTATAAAAATATAATCATAAAATGTCTTTTTTACTTCAGATTGGAATTAATTTTCATTTTGAATATTTTTCGAACAAGTATTCGCAAATAGTATCTACCATTATTTATCATATATAGTTTTACAAAATTTAGGGTTTCTTAAATAAATAAAATAATTTAGTACTTTTTTTGAAATCGAGAAACAGCAAAATTTTCCAAAGACATTGTGCGACGTAACGATAATTATAATACGTATTAATTAAGTTAAAAATTGATTCATTTAATTGAATCAAAAAGGTTTGTTTCGTGAAGTACAGATTTAATGATTATTAACGGAGAGAAAATATTATTAGGAAAAAGTGTTTTTCGGAGACAAACTGTTATTAGGAAAATTCTATTTCAAACGAGAAATTTTTCAGCAATTTTTGGCGTTTAATTTAGTAGGTTTGTTCGAAATAAACTTAATTTATGTAAATAAAATTATTTTTGCATCTATGATTCTTAAAATGTTGAATTAACTGTCAAATTTAAGAAATAAAATTACAATTTTCAGAGGATGAGGAAACAGACACATTGTTAAGCTTCGAATAAAATCATTTTTGAATTTGTTATAAAATTATCTTTCGATTAAAGTAACAAGTAACCAAGTAATTTTGGTCAATTTTAAGCTTGTGATGAAGCAAGCAAATTTCCGAACCTTGTAGAGAAAGTTGTTATTCTAAGTATAATAAACAAGGTAAGACCATAGACAACTAATTATTCGAAATTATATTTGTCAAACATCCAATTATTTTAATGGACAACCTCATCTCAAAAGACACATAAACTTCGCGGTAGCACCGTTTTAGAGTTTTCAAAAAACTTGTTTGTTAAAATATTATTCTAGATCACATTTAAAACTTATTTCATACTTTATGTTTTATATTTAAATAAAAGTAAACAACAACAATAAGTAATAATAATAAATAAGTGGATAAACAAATTAAAAAATTCATTGAGATGAAAAAATTGCGTTCGTGTCTAGAACTCGAATAGCCTAATTCATAGGGCGCTTGACATGAATCCAAGTCCGAGTTCGAGTGTATTTTTTTCAATTCTCTTTAATGAAATAAAAGTATTTTTTTAACTAATAAATTTTTGACCACAATAAAACTTTATCAGAGGTAATTAGTTACAGCAACCTTTTCTTTTCCAAAAAAATACCTCTATTTATTAACACAAAAACAATAATTTTGGGAAACAAATAAATAAAAATATAATTTTTATGAACTTTGAATGACTTTGCAACAAATTAACTTTATGTGTTTATATCTGTCTAATTCAAGATGTTTGTTAGATCGAGAGGAAAATTAATTGTTGTTTTTGTTATTATAACAATAATAATAATAATAATAACACAAACAACAAAACTTTATCTAGAAATAACAACTAATTCACTCGAACCCTCTTAAAACTGAAATGAATCAAGTGCCGACCCGACCGACCGATCGACCGTCCATGTATATCCAATAACATTTACCAATAAAACATAGTTATATATACAACAATAAAAATGTTATATATATTATGTTGACTAAACAACAAAACTATCTTTGAAATTGGCTGGGGTTTGTTATTCTGCAAAAAAAAAAAGATGATCAAGAAAATATGCAACGTCATCGACATTTGTAAGTACGATAATATATAATACAGAGGCTTTATAACAACGCCTTTCCTTTTTTTGTAGTGTTGTGTAAAATGCCGCTACATATACAAAATACAATGTGGTCTTGAAAAATTTTTAAGAGATATATTTTAAGAAGACATGATCACTAAAAAAATGATCGAGGGATGTCGTGAGACACCCGGTAGGAAGTATACTCCTTTCGTACCTTGGTACATTATAAATTCAGCGCTTATTTTTTTTATTTACAAGATATTTTTTTGAAAATTTAAAGTATTAATTTTATAAGTCAAATACTTGTTTGATTCTTTAATGATATTTAGGGTTAACAAAATCAATATTTAACGCTATAAAATAAATTTAACTGTTATATGTTCTGATAAGACGAGTTTTGAAAATTTTATACCAATGCTCATTCAGTTGAATTCGAATTAAAAAATAAAAGAACGTCACAGCTATTCCAAAAATTTTCGTTTACTTACATCTACCTTTCGTATATTTATCACCTGTCTATTCTACATCTATCATCAATTTTTCGAATATTAATCGAAAATCAGAATTTTTATCATCGTCTTGTGCCTCATTGCCTTCGTCTCGCAGGTTGCTTTTTATGGCATCGTTATTTTGCATGGTAGTAAGTTGTAGTTGTTAATAAATTTACCAGTTTTGAATTGTTTTTTGGTAAAAACACCATTTTAAGTTTTCAATAGTGAAAATTTCAAAAACCAGTGATATTAGATACAAAAGTCAATTTAGTGATAAAGTGATTATACCTCTATCTTTTAGAAACATTTTCCATGTTTGTGTATTCTTAAGAGTTAAAGTTTTTAAAAATTTTATGTAGGTGGTGTTGGAAAAACAAAAAAATGTATTAAAATTTAAACAGAAATGTATTAACGGATAGTATAAGCAAAAGAGTTGAAATTTTAAAATAAAATTCCAGCTAGGTTTTTTAACGGGAAAAAAAGTTAAAAAAAACGAAACAAGGAATTTGATAAAGAAACAAAAAATAAAGGCTTCAAGAGCTAGACGAAAAAAATCAGACTACCCAACGTCAAATATTTGAAACTTTATGAGAAAACGGTCGGTTTTATCGCGAGTATATCGCGGTTTTCACCCTTTATTTTCTCGGCTTCTGGAATGGCTGGAAATCCGTTAGCTGATCTCAAATTGCTTTACAAAAAGATAACATTAAAAGCAATTTGAGACCAGCTCTTGATTTTTGTGTTTGTTTCAGTCTTCAATTATTGCAATTTTGCAATTTTTTAGTTATGATCCCGCTTTGTCTTTTCGTTTTTTTTTTTTTGTGGAAATTTTTCCAATTCAAGTTCAAAACAAGCTCATAAATTAATAAAAATTCCAAAATTTAAAAATAAAGATTAAATGGAAAAAGAAAACATGTTAAAACATAATTAAATTAATTATTTTTTTACTGTAATCTGCGTATATTTTTTCTTTGTAGTAAATTTTGTTTATTTAATCGAATTATTTTAATGAAGAGTTAATATTATTAACTTACCTGAAAGTATAACATTTTATATAATAATAATCTAACAACTGGTTAATTATAAAACAAACATCGGTATTCATAACAAAACCGAATAAAATTTATAATTTACCAAATATAATTGTAGGCGCCAGTAATACAATTAAAGTAAAATAATTTTCTCCTCACAGATATAAATGGTTCACAAAATAACAAAAAATTCACCGAAAAATAAATAATTTGGATTACTTTTATTTTTTATAAAAAAAATATTACTTGATATTGTTTTTTTGCTATAAATGATCGAATAAGGTAAATCACGGAAAACAAAGAAGGTACATTTTTGATATAATAAATCAATAAAACTTGACATAAAATTATTTCGATCACCGTATAAAATGGTATATAAACGATTTTTTTACCGGGGGTTATTATTTATTTGGTAACCCTACAATTTTTATTTTTTTATAAAAGGTCGTCGATATTAGTATGCGTATGTTTTTGTTACAGGTACACCAACAATTTAGATTCGGTTATGAATTATTATTATAAAGACAAAAGGCCGGAAATACTAATTTTTTTTGGGTAGTCTTTTGTGGTGGCTTACACACAATTTTGGTATCTCTAAATGCCCTATAATTTTTTAATTTTTGTATGAAATTATTTACGGATATGAACATGTTTTTTTTTTTTAATCAAATTTTAAAATGTTTTATGAAAAAACAGTATCGAAATTATTATAATAGTTTTAGTTTATCTATAATTTGGACGCTATGATTCTTATTTTACATCTGTCAATAAACGCAAATTATGTTATTTATGTTAAAAAAATAATAAAGGATATCCGCAATAGTTACACAATTATGATATGTTCAATTTTGTTTGAGGGTCATTAAAGATAATTTCACTATTTTCTGGATGAGTAAATCATATAGCATGAGTTCGGTTTTTCAGGTCGATCAAATTTTGAATACAATCTTTAATATTCTAGTATCAGTTCTGTGTTGTATGTCCGTTTCAGATGGCGGTCGAAGTACAAATTTTGGAGAACTATTAAAGGCTTCAGAAAGGATCATATAGCAAACATCATTTAAAATGTTTGACTTTGCGTATAGTTTGGATCAAACAATATTTATTTTTTAACTTTTTAAAATCTTCCATCGTAGAAATACAACGAAAAAAAACAATGAGAGCATTGGACATTTAACAATTTGGAATTTTTAAATAGTCATTTATTTAACTTTAAATTTCAAAAAAATTTCAAAAATTTCAAGGAAATTAGGCAGTAATTGATGGAAATTAAGGGCATTGATTTTTTACCTTCAGATTTATCGAGAATTGATAATATTTGTTCAAGATATCAAGAAAAGTTCACAGTGCCAAAAAGCCTTGGAGTTTTACTGAATATACCATATATAAAATTATGAATCAATAGAAAATTTGTAACTTTTGCTTAAGTTTCATATGAGAAATACCCATTGCGTTAATTTTGGAATACACTTAATATTAAATTGGTAAATTGAATTTACATTCACTAATATCTCATATTTCAATGAGATAAAACAAAATCATTCGATTTGTACAATTAATTACTTTCTAAATAATTATAGAGGGTAAAATAGTTATGCAATCAATATTTCTAATACAGAACAATCTTCGGGTACTTCTTTGTTAATTATTAAATTAAATGTTATCCAGTAAATCATATTTTCTTAACTTTTAAAGTCCATTAAGTCTAATACAAAATTTGCCTCTCTACGTTTTCTTTGATTGATTTTGATTTTTAATTTTACAAACTCAACCCCTGCCTGGGCCAATTTTAGCGCATCTTTATGTGTAAATTTATTATTTTCTTCTTTGATCAAGCATACGCCACACAGGAGGGTTCCATTAACGGAGAAATCAAAACATATTAAAAAGAAATATCTATCTTTTAAGTTTTACCGAAGAACAAAATGAAACAATTGTCGATATTTTAAATTCTTAGAATAAAAAAATTTAGAGATAAATTCCAGAAAAAAATTAGCAGATAGTCGTATTGTGGATTTTGATTTGATTACCGTGAATTACGCGTGCAGAGTATACAATTCTACATAGTTGGTCTTCAAACTCAATCTATGGCTAACCATAACGGAGTGACGGAATATCCAATTATGTAAGAACAAGTTATTAAAAGTAATATAATGATAAATATTTGATTAAATTTGAAAGAAAATATATTTTACTTAAGTAATAGTGCATCGTTACAAGTGAGCCTATTAATTTGGTACTTATTAATTTTGCTCTTTTTTGAGGTAAGAGAATCCACACTTTTATTAGCATCTTCATTTGTAACAAAATATATTCAACAATTACAATTGATTAATACAACATTTAGAATCTTAAATGATATTCAACCCAAGTAAACCAACAACTCCATCCAACTGCTTTTCATGTTATTTGTGTATTATAATTATGGTTAAAAATTATTTATGAAGCTACTTTTGAAAAGTATTAACTAAACTAAAATATGTAATCGCCAGCAGAAAAAGTACAGTAAGAACCAGCAGAAAATCAACACTGTCGATTATAATCCTAAATTTTTTCAGATTTTATTGAACGAATTAAGGAGAGAAAATGATAGACTATAAAGATTAACATTGCTTTACCTACCTATAATCTAGAAAGAGAAATACAATTCCTTAAAATGATCCCTATTTTGTGTGTAAAATTTTAATAGGTAAGATGATTTTACCATTGTTTTTTTTTTTTCGGCGACAATTTCGTGTTTATATTATTTTCTAACCTAGACCTTGAGCCCTGTGGTTAGATGTGTAATTTTTCTAGGCTCAATGTTTAAGCAATACCTTTTTTAATAAAATTATGAATCACCAACGATACAAATTTAAATAAACAACAAGTTCAAATCCATAAAACCTCATTTTAAATAACAACTAGTAATATTTAATTGGATGGATTACACTGTTATTTAAATATGGATTTACAATTTTGTGTGTAGAAATCGTTTATTAAAATGAACAGAAGAGAAGATATACTCCTAGCTCTGTAATATGTGCTGACATTGTTTCTGGGGTACACATTTTATACAATATACAACATTGGTGGTACCTTCTGACCGTATTACAAAATATTTAAATTTACAAGATACAAAACTCATTGGAAAATCAATGCTTAAACTGGCCATTCTTTATTTTAATTATTGACACCAAACCCACGTCTAAAATAATAACTGATTTCACCACCGTTGAAACTTTGTTCATATATTATTATTTTCTTATTGAACTTCTTACACAAGAAAAACTTGGTAGTGGCCTCTCTCATGAAGCCTTTCGATTGCGCCTGCAAACTTCAAATTGTTTTATATCTATATTTTTTATTATGTTAACAGGCAGATCTTCGAATAATAAATTGAGAAATCATTTTATCCGTTAATTATTAAAACTTAACTGACATCTTGAATATTTTCTAAATGTCTATTAGCGAACATCCATTTTATCTTTCGCTGATTTTTCTGTTGGAATAACAATGTAAAAGATGTGGAAATGCCTCACCAATTTTTCAAGCTTCGTCAAAGAGAACAATAAGCTACAGAGAACTTTGTTTTAAAAAAAATTAAAAAAGTTTCAATAGTAATGTAACCAATCAAACATTCTTAAGGGGCTAAGAGTCTATAACAAGCCTAGAGTCCGCTACATGATATGTGCCATTAAAAGAAACAAGACTGGCACTACTAACAGCATTGTGCATCGAAAATTACTCAAAAGTACGTTGGGTTTCTGGTTATTATAGATTTAAAATACAAAAAAAAATTCCGGATACGTTTTTCGAAACCTAAAGAATTTGACACAAAAACACAATATATAAAGTTGTTTTAGAGCTTTTCTGTTTTCAAAGCCATGTCCGTATAAATATACGAACAGATAATGTCTTGCAGGAAATGTTGTGATGTCAAGTATAAAGAAGAATACGGGCCCTGTTATTATGCATCCTGGATATTCCACAATTCTTCCAGAGTTTCCTGGATATTCCAAAATTATTCCATAGTTTTTTTTATTTTTCTGGATCTAAATAGAGAATATCTCTCCATTAGAGCGTATCACATTTGTGTTCTGCTTTTGCAAATAATTTTTGCTTCAAACGATATTTTAATGCATTGATGTCTTATGCCGAAAGATTTGGTACATTGAACATCGGACAAACAACGAAATCATAAATTTGATAGTTATAGTTACATAATAAATAGAGTTGACCATCCATGGATATAATGTCATAGGGTTGGTTAGTTCATCGAGTCACAGCCATACCACGTGAGAAATATAACATACCACCATACCGCCCGACTGAATATAATATGTAGACCATCATCACGAGAACTTACTCTAAATGGGCAAGGGTTTCAAATCCCTGTTAAGTCCCAATTTAAATCCACTCTGTCACCAAACACTGTATGTTATAATCTACCTCTTTCGGTAGTTTCGGGGTGAGAATGCTTGTATATTTGTATAATATGTATTATGCTACTAGAAAATATTTTGCTCGAGTTATAGATACTTGTAAATTATAATATTGTGTGTGTTTTACAGAGACTTTAAAAATAGTAATGGTTCTTCTAAACATAGAAATATTTTCAATTACTACTAAAATTTTTTTCCCCCAGTTCGGTTAAAAATCTTTTCTAGAGTATTTTTGTGTCCAAATGAAATCTTTGACTATTGGTTGGGTAGTTGACTGAAATATCGATTAACATCGTGTACAAGGAATGATATACTGAATAAATTTGTTCACAATTTATGAAAATAATCAATTTGAGAATTGATTATTTTACTATTTTTCTAGATATCTCCGTTAAATAACAGCTTTCTCTACAAGATTTAAGGTAATATTTCAAAACACTTAACCAAATCGATTAACATGATTTTCGTATAAGTCAAAACTATCCTAGTTATCAGTTTTTATCAAATATCGATTTGTTTTCGATTTGCAATCATCTGCAAAATATCAAAACTAGTATTTTTGAAAATGTTAACATATGCAATTATGATAGCAAAACCATGCGATGACCCATTTTCCTTCCATAAAATTGTCAAAAACAAGTATTATTAAATTATCGACTTAATAATTAGAAAATAAATTTTAAATATCAAATATTTAATATAATTTAAATATGGAAACAGACTTGATAAACGTTAATAATTAATTACACTTCTATCACTAAAATATTCTGAAATCAAATATCAATTTAGGATAACAAAAATAAAATATTGCAGGCATTTTTTACAATACACATATTATTGTTTGTTTCTATAAATTTATGATCAAAATTAATTGTTCTTGAAAAACCCATCAAAGAATGTAACCATTATTGGGGGCATATTCGAGTAATATTTGAATCTTGGACGACTGAACATATTCCATTGAAATAAATACAATGTTTACATATAGATACAGACAACAGTATTTACAATTACTAATAAACACAAAATTTGATTTGAGAAATTACAATTATAAATTTACATATGCATACAATAATAAATGTTATAATAAGATAGCTATCATCAAGCCAAGTAAAGCTACCTAGTAATTTCATATGATATTAGTTGCAATAATTAGTTAAATATTATTTTAACTATGTTTATCCATACAAATATGTATACTGACTTTATACTTTAACTACACACATATTATGTTATTTATCGAGTCTAGGAGCTAAAAAAAGGTGATGAACATGAAAAAGTATGAACGGTGAATATGTGCACCAAGTCGTTTCACAATATTTTCTAGAAACATTGTCGATGAAGATTGAATGAATGATATGAAGATTGAGCGTTTATTTTGAATATGATTCAGTATTATTTTTAAAAATTTTATAAATTATGGCTTAAAATGTATCATATTTATTCAACTGGTACTTTGAATCCTTGCAAAAAATCAACTTTGGCAGTTAAAATATATTGTTTACTACGCACGTCAATACTTTTAAATTTAGTTCTTTTCAAGGAAAGGGTTATTTTTAACATCTACTTACAATATTATTACATTCTTAACATACGCAAGTGATGAATATTGCACAAGAACATGGTTTTACACATACATATTTGGATAATTTACCTTTTAAGAGTTCTCATGATAATTTTGCCAAAGAAACTTAGAGGCATCCATGCAGGAAATTAAAATAGAGTCAAATGTTTAATTTTGGAAGGAAATATCTAGGCAGAGGGGCAAGAAGTATCGTGGGACACTTGGTAGGAACCATATTCTTTTCGTACCTTGGTACATTATACATGTTTTTAATTACAAGATATTTTTCTAAAAATTTGGGATATTAATTTTAGAAGTCAAATACTTGTTTGATTCTTCAAAGAATTTAATTTTATATCTACTTTTAGATTTTACTGTATGAATTAACTGTAATATTAGCTTAAAAAAGACATACTTCTGATTTGGTATAGTCAACCCAATCCAGCGTACATTACGTTTGGTTTGATCAGGATATTTATTTATTATGACAACACAAAAATATTTCATTGTACTTAATTATTTATCTCTGTTAAATTTAACTTCTAATAACTTTGATAATTCAAATTTTTACATAATAAAACATAAAATTAAAAAAAAAAAAAAAACAAACAAATTGACAATTATAATAATATTTTTTCGTTTTCCCAAATAAATTTTAAGCTGAATCGATTGAAAAAGTGTAATTTCATTATAATCATTTTTTGTTGTTGCACTTTTTTTAGTTTTACCTCCCAACCAGCAAACAAATCAGAACGATAACGTGCGATAAGGTACCAAAAACAAATATAAATTAACAAAAAACTTGTTTCATTATCCTTTGCTAAGACTTTAAAAAAAGCTTGAAAACCAAACCTAGCTTTAAAAGCATTGAGAAGGACTTGGACAAGAACTGGCAAATATAGGACTTGCTTTATTAGCTTTGGCACAGTGATGGCTAAATCTGGATTGTATCGTCAAGCTCGTTTCTATCGTCAATTTTAATTCAGTAAAAGAATTTGCTATGATTTGAAACAGTTACCTAATACATAGCTCCTCGACTAATAACTATAATAATAATCTTGAACCAAGGTAGTAATTAAACTTAATGGAATGTAATCTTTGAATTAGTATCTAAATTGTAGAGATCCTTTTCAAGAATATAAATGAAAATTAATGTACTAAAAAGATCAACTCAGAATATTATTTGTTGTATATATGTAAGTAAGCATATATTATTATTAAAATTTTGAATTGTTGTGTTTCATACAGCTATGATTACAAATTTTATTTCATTCATCTACTTTGCAATTATTTCAAAACATTATTAATATATCAATTTTTTTTTAAAAATAACTCAAGGTTTTTAAAGAAAAGTAATTTACAATTTATCTAAGATTTATGCAAAACGTGTTTTGTTCAGCAAGTAATAATTATCATTTGCAAAGCTTTTGATATTACTTAATCGTCGCTTGATAAAACATAAGGTGTTTATCAATAGCAAGTACTAGAATAAAAATTATCCCAAATTGTAAGAATTACCTATGCCTTTTTCCAGATTAGTCTCATATTTTATTCTTTATTCCAACTTTTCAAAAAAAAAAAAAAATCGTTTTAATGCCTTAAAATCGTCTTTAATAAAAAGCTATTTTCATTCATACCATCCTATTTATCAAGCTCGCCATGAATTTGAATGAAGAGCAATATTTTATACTGCGGAATAAATTATGTCATTGAAAAGTTAAGTACTTGTAAATTGAATTTTCTTCACAAGTATTCATTGCTTTGACTCACAGTTTTGATGGACGGTAGCCCTAGGTATCCCTTTCGTTGTTAATAAGAAAGTATGGTAGTACGTACTAGTTTTGATAGTCTTTTTTGAGTAAAATGGTGGAAGCGATGGTAAGTCAGGCCAACTTATAGTAGTATACTTATTTACACATTAAAATATTTTTACCATAAATGTGTGATGCAAATCTCTTCGGCACATTTTCTTTCTTGTAAGAAAAGCCAAAATTTTGCTGAATAATTTAGAATAGATTTTTGAGTAGCGGTGGGTGACGAAAATGTTCTATTTTTTTAGACATAAAAAAGTTTAAATTTCTTGAATTTTCAATATTGATTCAAGGAAAATGCTTCTAACATCTCAAAGTTAAACAGATTTTTAAGAAAATTCCTGCTAGTCCAAAGTAAATATTCAATCAGTTTACTTAGATCACTGCAAGTTTTTTTTTTAAGCTGCATGTAGCTTTAAAACTTTGAGTGTGAGTAGAAAAATATAATTTTAAAACATTGCTAAAATCTTTGAACATGATTCTAACCGCCTTCAAAGCATCGGATTAGCTCGAAATTTTGCATACTTATCAAGAACCGATGATAATGCAATAATTTAATAAGTTGATTTGATAACTTGATCAAGATTTTCAGGATTAACGATTTCCATATCTGAAAATGTATACATTTATTTGCGCTCCCGCCATTTTTATACTGAATTTTTGATAAATAATATTATGAAACTAAAAAACAAAATAAATAATAGTTTAAAAACACGCTTTTTTAACTAGCTGAATTAATAGGTAGAAAATAATTTCTTTGAATTCACGAAAATTATTTTATCGTAAAAGAGCTAGGGATAATTTTAATATTAAGAGTTTTTATAATGACTTTTCTTTTACCAATATATCTTTCTATAAAATATTTACAACAATTGAAATTTAGCACACTACGCTTTTTTTCGATAAAATGATTTCCTTGAATTCAGAAAAAAAAAAAATTCTACCTTTTAGTCAGCGTGTTTTTTAATTTTTTATACTATTATTTATTATATTTATGCTTAACTACACTGAACTAAAATGGACATACCTTGAACATGAAATATAATGAATTCGAAACCCTTGAATATAATGTTGTCAAACTTATGTGGGCTTCAATATACATACAAACTAATAATATGTCTTATTATTTCAATCTCTCATCCAGTAAACAAACAATAATAATATACGTATAACCGTAAGATATTTAAATTATATCGAATTCAGTCACATTGTAAATAAAATAGATTTATTTCAGTGATTTGTCCCAGCAGCTGAATAATATTATAATAATAATAATAAGTATCTTAGGTTAGTTATAGTTAATATATGTATATTTGGGTTGTTATCCATTCATCCAACTAAATTATTAAGAGCTACTGTTTATTTAAATAACATCTTTAAATCACTGTGTTTGTTGTATTATCATTTGTATCTCATTCAGTTTTCAGATCTAGTTTACCATGAAATTATTCCTAACAATAACATAAATACGAAAATGTGAAATAATAAATAATGTTTACCGAGCTTAATTGTACTGGAGGAGCAGTTTTATCAAACAAATGACAGATCTATAATACAACAAACTCGTATTGGAATTTTCGTTTGGAGGGTAATTTTACGAAATATCTAATATATAAAAATCACGTTGCATAATTCCATTCCCTATTTAATTTCCTTTTCGTTATTATTAAAAAAATCATTTATTAAACCAAAACATTATCTTTTTGATACCATGGATGATAAATACTGATACAGCAGGAGCGTTTTTTAACACCAAAACTAAAAAAAAGGGGTGTTATAAGTTTGGCCGCTATGCGTGTGTATCTGTCTGGCTGCCTGTCTGTCTTTTTCATCGTAGCGCCTAAACAGATGAACCGATTTTATCTTTTTTGGTTTCGTTTAAAAGGTAATTTAGTGGAGAGTGTTCTTATTTTAAGTGCGAGTTTAGGGTTCCGTACCTGAAAAAAGCTAAAAAAATTGGCGACGATCTTCAAAATGCTTTAAGGAAAATGGTAATTTAATGGAGAGTGTACTTATTATATATGTTTCAAGTATAAAAATTGTTTTGTATGCAGATTAAATGCATGATGATGCGTGTATGATACCATCGAAGAGAACGTTTAGTATAAAAAAGTTTTGTTAAAATAGATACACCAGAGTTGTTTTGCTAATCAACAGCTTTATTATGACACAATATATATACGTCAAAATCTTCGAATTCACAGTTATAAATCGTTTTTTACTATTTAAATAAGAAAAAAGTTGAATAACACTTTGCAAATGATTTTGTCCGTCATTTTACAAAACAAGGTGTCCTAAATTCTAAAAATTATTAATTGACGATGAATAAATTAATTTGTCATTAGATTATCTCCTTTTTAGATTAACAAACAGAAAAATTCAAGCATATGCAAATAAGACAATTTATATATGCAAAACCTAGTATTAGATTTTAAATTGACAAAAAAAATTTAAACCGTGGTAAAAATGGTTGATTAAATCTTGGCAAAAATGGTTATAATTGTTGAAACGAAACCGATGAAAGCTTTAAACTTAGGAATTTTCAGTTCTCACAAGCTAATTTTATATTGTTGAAATATAATACTGTATACTCAAACAAACAAAAATGGAAGCAAATAAAATTTATCTCAACTTCAGTTTATATTAATATATAACTTTACTCAGTTTATATGGAAGAATTCTCATAGACTTACTGACGTTAGCTATTAATTATTATTTATAATAATTTGAATTCTTTTTTATTTTTATTTTTAATAAAACTTGTTTAGAATCAGAAAACGTTGTTTCTGTAGTAGTTAGCGGTTTTAAAATTTTTAAATAAAATAACAATAATTATACCCTTTCAAAAAATTGTATATAAAAAATGAAATATTGCGACAATAATAATAATAATAGCAGCTCTCCTGGGTGATGAAAAAAATAAGAAGAAGTTTCAAATTCTATCGCAATGGAGCCGGGAGTAATTCGAAAAAATAATAGACCGAAAATTTGATAGACCAGAAGTATTGTTGTAGTTACGAGTTGATTGAGCTGAGTTTGCGACTATAAAGAAATTTTTTTCGGTCCTGTATTTCCGTTTTTCCCTAAGATCTTCATGAGGACTAATTGCGCTTAAGCTTCTAGTCCCAAAATTTCTAGAATCTATAGCCCTCTCTTCTAGATCTGTAGCCCTTTTGTTAAAGAATACATCAAACGAAACTTGCAATAAATTTTGATCGTTCCTTGCATTTTGGTTCCCCTCTGTTATATTTTGTTACGTAAAGCATACTGCTTCCCTTTTGTTTTAATGACATTATAAACGAGTGGTCTCCCATAAAAAGAGCGAAACTTTTAGCTCAGTGCTCTGAAGACACTGGAACCGTTGCTGGCGTGATCATTAAAGTAGTATCTGTGATAATCTGATGGGAATTTTGTTAGAACACTATCCTAGTAATGTTTGTCTTAGGCAGGCGAGTGTCTTTTGACAACACCAAAAAAAAAAAAAAATTCTAATAAATATCGCCATGTATACCTGGAAGAATATTTTGTCTGAAAAAAACCATGGATCCTTGGTGCTGCTAAAAAATTAACCCTGCTAGATTGTTTCTTTACGAAAACATTTCACTTTTTTAGTGAAAAGAACAATTTTCACTTTTGCAGAAAACATTAAAATTTGCTTGGGCTGTTCGAAACGCATCATAATGACGTTTCATTTGAACCTTCTTTAACATTTTATCGTACCGACAGAAATTAACATCGTCGTAACTTTTTTCGTCATGGGTAAACCTCCTTTAATTATTTGATATGGTCAACTTGAATATTATGAATGGAATTTTTTTAAATAAAAAAAAAAGGATCTTTAAATCATTCACTACAAAATATTAACTCTTTATTGACTGCTGTTACAATATTTTGTTATCTGGTACGAAAATCTTGAAGAACTGCAGCAGTAACCGCTTTAACTCTGACGATGATGTTGAATTATGAACAACAACAAAACCAGGAGGGCGCGTCCACAATAGGTACTTAAAGTGTCTGTGTCTATATAAAGCACCTGTGACAATGAAAGGAAGATATTACTTAGATGTTTTATTTTTTCGTTCAGATTAGAAACTTATTGGTTCGTATCTATACTAGTTATCAATTTTTATAAAATATATTGTTTAAAAATTTTTTTTGTCGTTTCAAAAAATATATGAATGAATGTTTTTATGAATTTGAATTTACTATCTTAAATCAAACAATATATAATTATGATTCGTTTCTTGTTGTTGGACAGGATATGCCTTTTTATAGACTTATTTTTTTTTTAAGATTTAAAAATAGAATTGCAATATAAATAAGCCGTGCCGGTGAGAGGTGTTCCTTTATTGGCCGCATTATTTTTTCCAGATTATGAAATTCGACCCAGCAAATTTACAAGATATTCTAAAATTCCTTTTTGTCAACTTATTGGTATTCAAAAAACAGTTTGGAACGACAGAATTTGATTAAATTTTTTTTTTTCATGAACGTAAAACGCAACATTTTTCATTATGAGATCTATTTTCTTAATTCGCAAGATTTTGGGAACAGCTATATGAGCAATATTTTTCATACTTTCTTTAAAATTTAAAAAATATTCTAAGAAAATGTCTTTCGAAAGAACAGTCTTAAGTGTTTCAAACAAAAGACTTAGACCAAAAGAGCAAACAGGATGTTGACCGAGTTAATTGTTGAAATACCATGTATAAACAGTGTTGATTACTCTGTCACATTACACATACATGTATGTAACAACACATATATAACTGATATTCCCATATAATGCATGCTATACAATTTGCGCATAATTTTGCGCTCCCACGGGTAAACATTGATGTTTTCAAAAAAATGTTCCGTACAAAAAATTTTCAACTTTTGTTCTATCTCTAACGGTTTACAAGATGGATCCTACGGACCCAAGACCCGATTGACCTATGTTGCTCATTTACGAATTCGACTTCACATTTTACGTCGTAAGCACGCTATATTAGCTTGATATCTCTTTTCGTTTTAATCGTGATGACAGATGGAAAAGCAGACGACAGACAGACAAACAATCTCAATTTAAGAACCTTGTTACTGATTTGCAATAAGATTTTGAATACCAGGGTATGTATGTCGTGAAAACTAAAAACTTACTTTTCTTATAATCATACAGTATTACTGTTTGAAAATTTTTATAATGTTCTGAAAAGTATTACTAGTACATTTTGAATGGAAGTAGGTGGAATGGAATTCATGCAGTGAATTGATAGTGATCCATACATGTAAGTTGGTCGACGTGTGATGAATGCGCTCGCGTTGAACTCCTGCGGTGTGCACAAACAGACATCGATCATTTGGCATCAACAAATATACGATATGTAATAGAAGTAAAAACAAAAAACTATATGCTAACTAACAAATATGACATAAAATTATTTATTTATTTTTCTCTTATAGTTCGAGAGAAAACCATTCAAAAATCTTTATTCGTATAGCTCAAGAGGCAACCATTAAATTGTTTTTGTATCGAATAGAATCAAATTTTGTAACCGAGTAGCGTGATGGCACACCTTTCTATACGACTTTGAATGACGATTGAAAAACTACACATTCGATCATCAAATGATAGATTTATTTCAGACTTTTTCAATTTTCTAGAGAAAGTTTTTCTTTTGAATAAATTGAAAAAATCACAAGAAGATTGTTTTCTTGGAAAGCGATAAAAGCTGATAGATAGGATAATTTGGTCCAAAAATCGAGCTTATTTCACAATTGAGTTAGTTTTTGACATTTGGCGCAAAATCCAGCACGAGTTTCTAGACATACCACGAGAAGTGTTAAATAAATCAACAAATAAACTCAATTGTTATGTGTTTTGGAGAATAATAGTTCAAAATAATCCAAAAGTAGATGATAGATATTGATAGATTATAGGACAAGTTTTTTATAGGTATCGTCTGGAGAAATTGATTAAAGCAACCCCGAGAAGTAGGTCCCATTTGTTTTCAGAATATAATGCCCCGCATCAAACTCTGCCATTTTTCCTTATGTTATTTTTGAATTGGTTTACTACAAAACTTTTTATTAACCATGATAGATTAAAAAGATCCACCCTGTATAGGGTAATTTTGACCCAAAAAATATAAAAAGCGGGTTATTTAAAGATTAGATGAGTAGTGTATGGCATGCATTTAAAATTTCTGTACCTAATATTTTGCGATTTTGGATAAATTTCAAAAATACTGTTCTTAACTTTATACTTAAAATCTCTGGTTTCAATCCTTGGAGAATGAATTCGTGTCAATCCTTAGAGAAATAACCGTTGGAGAGCTTGAAAACCTAAAGATTTAGCAAGTAACTGGTTATTAAGTTTATGTTCGTAAAACAAAATTTCTACAAAAGCTTGGTTAAAAAACGGAAAGATTGTCTATTATCTAAAGCTAGGTTTGAAAGGGTGTGCTATTTTGTTTGCACAAATTAGATATAAGGTGAATTTCATTACAAAAATAATTTATTAAGAATATATTTTTTGAAATTTTGTATCAGATTTGTAGTTACGTGTATAATCAGCGTGTTGATTATTAACTCAAATAATACTCACAGAGTAATAAATAATAAATCATAAAATGCAAATTCGTCTGTCCAGTTAGTTATTCGTTCCGCAAATGTATCAATCATATTCATTATGTATGCCATTTTTATTATATACATACATTTTTTTTAAATTTTGTGTCTAATAAACAACTGTAAGGCATGTTCCACACTTGCATGCTGTGTTTTAGCTAACCACGGTCTGAAATAATTCCAATAAAATGTACAATTGTATATTCACATCGATACAGTAATTTTTTATCTGTCTTTATTTTGTTTGTGGTTCGGGAAAATTCATAAATAATAGTATACTATAAGGTTATTAAAAGGAATTAAACGCCATTGACACCGAGACTGGTTTGAACATAGCACCTAACTTTGGTAATCAGACTAATATGTTTGAATAGAGCGTGGACAATGATTAACTTTTCTTGTAACACCAACTCATTTTAGTGTACACATACGCATCTCATACATAGGACTTAATTCGCGTGTGCGTCAATGGCTGAATATTTTACAATAGCTGTTTCAAAATTTTACTTCCATTAAATTAAATGAAGATTTTTTTGTCGTTTATATAATGAGAGCACTCTCCTTTTTAATATCCTGTTTGAATATATGAAATATATATGAAGGTATACTAATTTTAATCAGTCTATAAGCACGAAGACAAAAATAAAAGATAATCAAGCTGAAATTTTGCAAGATATTAAGCTGAAATTACAGCGTGTCAGGACGTAAAAAGTAAGTTTATGTTCGTAAATGAGCAATACGTCAATTGAGTCTTGGGTCACCCGATAGAAATAGAACACAAGATAAATACAACAATTTTTTTTTATAAATATCATTTTTAATCCAAGAGGGTGCCAAATAGGCAAAATTTCAGTGCCATATTCTCCAAAACATTAAAAGATAGGGAGTTTGCAAGTAGCTTCCAGGAGTGGTCTTATGAAGCATTCTCGAAAAACGAAAAATAATTCTGGAAAATACTTTCGTAATTTTTAAAAACCAAGTAAATAGCGGTCGAAAGCCCGCCATAGTTGTGTTGGTTTTTTAAATTATAAATACTAGCCAAAGATATTGTCCCAGCTGCCGTTTTCACAACCATTTGATTTCTTTACCCCAATCGGGAGAGAAATATCAATTCTTAAAATTAAAATAATTCCAGGGAGGCTTTTCGATATGGGTGAATCGCTAAAAATGGGCACATAAGTTGAAATATGTCTTTCGACTTCAATTTGCCCCAAAAATTTACCTCGTAGTTATTTCAACTCTGACGGTTTCTTATATACCCCCCCCCTGATTGGGATTACTAAATTGAATATTGATTCAAAATGGCAAATAGAACGATATCTTTGATTGATATAAAGATCACGCCGCACCCATCTCCCACGAATTTTTCCGTGTATCCGTCGGACGGGCTTATTTATTATTATTGTAAGGATTAGCCAGGAAAATAAATAAGATAGCACAAAATAATAAAAACGTCACATTCATTAATACTAAAATACCATATTCCCTTCTTGAACGTAATTAAATTCATCTCCATTAAAATTTGAGGATAATATTTTAGTTTTCAGTTTTATACAGGATGGTCCAAGTTATAATGGTAGGCCTTCAAGAATTGGTATATAACGTTAAAATTAATATAATTTCCCAATATACTAATAACCGACAAAGCCTTTTTCTTTTCTTGGAAGGTGTTGAAATTTTGGAAAAAAAATGCTCTTTTTGGGAGTTTGAGAGACCAAATTTGTTGAAATCCTACTTTTATAACATTTTGAACCATCCTGTATATTATTTATTTATTTATTACAGGTAACTACTACCTATGTGTGTACAATACAGGTATGCGCATACTATGTTTGCGTCGATCAAATATGATATGTGTGATACGAATTGTGTGTGAGATGAGACCACCACACAAACATACACACACACTCATGATGGGATGATGGTCTGATGGTTTGATCATCATCATGGATCATGGACATGGACAGCTTTGGATGTTCGGTAGGTCACTGTTCGTATAAGCCATATAGGTATAATATATTTTATATACATATATTATGTCCATCTGTACGTGGTCCATAGTACATCATTTATGAGCTATGTATTGGTACTTTAACATTTTCACATATTTCATTTTACACTTCACCTTTGTGTACATTTTACTGGCATTTATTGAAACAGTTCATGAGAAGTTTATTTTCATCAAGTAACATATAATTCAGCTAAAAGAACTTTTAACAAAAAGAAAACCGACTTCAAAAGAAAAAACTCTTCTAAAACAAATTAATATGCACTAAAAAGTAAACAAATAACGATAATATAATGTTGTTAAAATTATTGTTATTTTAAGAGTCGGTGTCAGCCAAGGAAACAACGCTGACAGAACAGTTTGCTACATTAGTTTGGCTGACACCGACTACAAAAATAACAATAATTTTAACTACATTATATTCTCGTTATTTTTTTACTTTTTAGTACATATTAATTTGGTTTGCAAAAGTTTTTATTTTGAAGTCGGTTATGTTTTTGTTAAAAGTTTTTTTTTATTTTGTGATTTTTAGTGAATCGGAAGTGCAGTAACTAATTTGTCACTAAAAAAAAAATCATCGAAATCGGTTGGGGTGATATTGAGTTATTCGTCCTCTTGTCGCGCATACTTAATGAAAATTTAAGACTTTTCTCATGGATGCCGTTATCAGGACTAGACCAAAATGACATGGGACCAGCTTTCAAATAGATAAAGTCGGTTCACCCAGTCGAAACTTCTGAGGTTTCAAAAAGGCCATTATGTACTCGAAAGAATATATCAAATACACATTATGATAGAAAAGTTAATAATAAACTAATAAAATTTAAACCTACTCATTCTAAACGAAAATGTGACACTAAATGTAAAGTAGAATTCCGAGGTAAGCAACTTTCGAATTCAGAGTACCTATACTTTCGAGTGTACAATTTATAGTAAATCTTTGAAAAAATCTGCTTTACTTTCGAGCTCTCGAAGATTACAACATTTTGTGTTGAAGTTTAACTGGGTTTGTCATTTTTAATTACAATAGAAAAGTATGAGCAAAAGCGCTACACAACAGTATTATTTTTAGACGCTGTTTCTTTACTTTACCTAAAATCAATGTTCGAATCATATCGACTGGGTTTGAATTTTTTGTTTCATGAAATTTCGTTGTGACCTGAAAATACTTTAAGCAAAGGAAAATAATCAATTGATTGAGCTTATTGTTGAAATACCACGCATAGATAGTGGTGATTACGCAATAGTTTGTTTTTTATGTCATATAAGTTAAGAACGATATTCACTCTTACACACAAAGTTATAATAATATTTTTCCCTTCACTTCCTCAGTATGCAGGGATCTGTACACAATGGGTACCTGTATATATACTATATAATATTACTTACCCTCACCGGTAGACATTGATCTTTACGAAAACTGTGTGAGATAGTTGATGATTTTTTAATAAAGAACATTTTTTTATCAATAAATTTCTATCTTCTATCTATCTCTAGCGGTTTACAAGATACTGCCTATAGACTCAAGACCAAATTGACATAAGTTGCGCATTTTATCTTTTTGCGTTTTTCAATTATCGTGTTAGACAGAAAGACAGAAAGACGGACAGACATCCGAAAATGGACTGATAAGGTCATTTTATGAACACCTGTACCAAAATTTTGTTTGTAGCATCAATATTTTTAAGCCTTACAAACTTGAGACTAAACTTAGTATACCTTGATATATTTCATATACATGGTAAAAAATCATTTATTTCAGGAGAACCTCATAATCTTTTTAATTTAGGTACTTCACAATTTTATCATGTTGAGAAATGAAACAGTTTATTGATTTTTAGCATACTTAGAACAACAATAAATTCAATATTCACATAAATTATGGATATACCACTATATACCCTGGTAAATACTCCAGGTAATATGTAGGTAGTATTAGATTGTTCATATAACAGTCACCTATGATGATGTCAGATAATAAATTCACGATGTAAATAATAGCATTTTCACTTCATATATAAACATTTTATGTACATAGTCATATGATGTACATATATTTTAAATTGTATTTATAATTTCAAATTTGCAATCAACAAATATAAACGAATTTTCAACAATTTTTTTTTTCGTCGATATGAATTTTGTAGGTAGATAAGCATGGATAGGCCTATTTATTAGTAATAATTTTGGTTTAGTACAGATTCTTAGTAAAGATCTTGTCTGAATATGGTAAAGCCTTTAAATATATTTTAATTGGGTTATGTTAGTGTCCAAACACGTATATTTCAAGTGGAAACGAGCCAAATATTGTTTTAATTCAACCATTCTGCCAGGACTTGCCTTTTGCCTAGCTTTTTTGTGAGAAAAACTTGAACGACTTAGATTTTTTCGTATGGGAGCAATTTAAATGTGGCAGTAAATGTTGCCATTGATGAAATTGTTATAAAAATAAAACTTAATAGGTAAAAATTGAAACTAGGCTAACATAAACTAATTGATAACAAGTGAAGTTTACCAAATTTAAAAAATCCCCGACAAATTTTTCAGCTACGGAACCCTAAGTTTGCAATTGAAACATAGCTAAGAACACTCTCTATTAAATTACCTTTAATAAAAAAACCAAAAAAATGGAAATCGGTTCATCCGTTTAGGCGCTACGATGCCACAGGCAGACACACACACATAGCGGTCAAACTTATAGCACTCCTTTTTGTAAGTTTGGGGATCAAAAATATAAATAACTTATTTCCACTCATAGCAATGATTTTACAATGGTACCTCCTTTTGTACAGTAAAAACAAAGTAATAATTGCAAAAAAATATGTTCTTAACGTAATATTTACTTGCTATACCTACTTTAATATAAACAGTCAAAGATATATTTTCTTAAATTGAGTATTGACACCGTTGATTCAAGAAATATTTACTTCTAATAAAGAATATCAATAGACAAGTAAGTGTCTATCGAATAATTTTTTGTTTGCTTGGATGTGGACATCAAAGGTATTAAATAAAGGCTTATTTATAGTAAGTTATGGATTTGTAGCTGGATTATTTTGAAACAAATATCGTTGTTGGTCAGCCAACATTACCCGATTTCGGAAGCTTAAGTCTTTGATTTCATTTTTTGTGAAATTAAAATTGAAATTGTTGTTTGACATTGCTTAGGAATCGTACTATAGTGTCAATCACAACCAATAAACAATTTTTATTTAAATCTAAAAATATCATTAAATGTGTAATTTATTGTAAATTATTATTTTGATGTCAGTTATTAAAATATATATTTTTTTAAATGAGTAAACATTTTATAATAAAAAATAGTTTAAAAATATGTATTTTAATACCTCGATAAAATAAATTCAGTAATGATTAAAAGTTGAAATTAAAACCAAAATTATTTTAAAGCTTGAAGTCCTATATCTCTATAAAATTAAATTTCCTAACGCCTCGATTATTTAATGGTTTGCCATATCGATTCCACTATGTTCATTTTTAGATATTCCACTTACATAAACCGAGAAAACAAATTCTGTTGGAATTTGATATTGTTCATCAGAATCAACGCACACTGTTGCAACAAGACGTCGTACTGGAAAACACATATTTTCAAGATACCATAGCTGATGATACCTTTTTTTTTATATGTGAAACAAAAATGTACTAAGAACCTTTTGAAATCAAGAATTTAATTCATGAAACGTTTCTGCATCAAAATCTGAGCAAAGAAAATAGCATCTATGCTCTCATACTAAACAATTTAACCAACGTGCAAAAAGCCAAGTTGAGTAATTTAAACTAAAATTTATCCTATCGCTAACAAATTAAAATATATTGAATAAATTATTGTGTATTCTTGTCCGATATCTAAGCAACAATTTTTCAATCATTTTTTATATTATAATCAATAATTGTATTTTCTAAACCATTATTATTTTTTCATTCACACATTCATAAACAAAATAAAACAATGCATAAGTTTTTCTATATAAACATAATAGGAACGCCGTCAATATATTACGCCAATGTCCACCAAGTAAAAAAGGTTTCCTCGAAAAAATAAAAGGGAAGAAATCTCATAGAAAAGTACTTTCAGATGACTTGGAGCCAGTGGTTCTAACTCAAACAAATTGGTAATTCTGGTTTAAGTTTTTTAAGTAAAGGTAGGTAAAACTTGCAACCATCGTTTATTCGGTGTATTACTTGTTCTATGAGGTTTAAAAGAAATCAATACGAATCACATGTTTCTCGGTTCTGATTTCTTAAATGAAATCTAATAAAAATCGAAAAATTTATATACTACACTTTTCACACTCAATTTTTTCCGATCCGTTCGAATAAAACTGTGGCAGTTCGATCATTCAAAGAATTAAATTTTTCAACGATCAATCCTCGAGCAACCGTTAGCTCCCGTTTTCGGCCACAAACTTTAAAAGGGGCAATAATGCATACCTATTCTTGAGGGACTATTTGTCTGTGGAAGATATTTGTTTCATATTTAAAAAAACATTTCTTATGAGCAACAATGAAGAATTAATTTCGAGATAATTTATTTCTAGAAAAAGTTATTTTCTATTTTTACAAAAGAAAGTTGTGTGATTCAAGGTCTGCTTGGTTTTGGGTTATTTAGAGTTGGAAACTATTTACCAATCTGTAGAAGTTTCTAAGCTTAAAAATTCAAGCACTATTTATAAAATATTAAATGACATAAATATTTGTTGTGTCTTAATCTTCATAATTTCCTATAAGAAAAAATTTTAATATAAAATGGCCTAATTTTTTATATGCAAGTATAATATATTTTCATTATTACTAAATTTTAATTAATATGTTTGTTTTCAATTGAATAACCTTAATTCTTAATGCCTTGTATAATATTGTATATTGGTCTGGCAAATAAAAAAAGGAAAACAAAAAAACCTTATTTCTGTCATAAAAATGGTGTGGTAACTTTATGGGTATTGAATAGTGGCGCCTGTCAAGTTATAATACAATTTATATTTTTATGTATGCATTATTCATTACATTTTTTCTTTGATTATAATTTCTTTTTCATAAAATTTTGCCGTTCATAATATATTATATAAGTTTTTAATATATTTATTGTTTAGTGGGTGGTCGTAAGGTGATGTAAAAATATGTGCATATAAAATCTTTTCAAGGATACTTGTCAAATATTTTTTGTTCGGTGTAAAAATTTTTATTTTAACTTAAGATAAGAGGCACTTATGGAGAATTGACATTGAGACATGTTTATTTTGGAAGAACAACCCACAACTAAATCTTTTATCTATGGAAGAACCTAATAGTGCATGGATCTAAAATTTCCGTGGATATTGGAGGTAACAATTGCCTTTCAATTTAGCTCTATATCTTACTTTATTTTTTATATTTATAAAATACAAAGTAAAATTTCTAAAACCTTGTTAAAGTCATATTTAGCCACTTTTTAAAAAAAGAAACGCGTTTTAGTATCAAAACACTTTAAATAAGGTAATTTAAACATAATATCTTGAACATGAATATTTTTCAATTTCATATTTATATTTTCAGTATAAATTTTATTATCTTTTCACATATAACATTCCGGTAAGGAGCTGACATACATTTTTATGCAAAATTATAAATCTTGTTTCTTTACGTGTAGCTGTCTGACTTTACGTTTAGCTGTAAATTAAAATGTTGCCTGATCACGTAGTTACAGGTTCAAGGCCCGATATCTCGAAAATAACCGATTCATGAACAAAATTCGGAGGAAACAAAATTTTTGTCTTATCCCTAATATTTGAGGTAGGATTAAGTCTTGAATTTGAATATTTATTACCTCTTTCGCTTCAAAGATGCATGAAAAATTCTACAGCTTTAATAAAATTTAAGATATTTCTTTGTGACACTACCTTTATTTAAATTGAGTTGATATCAGATCATATCAAGTGATTACGTCCTTTGAGAGAAAAGTTTTCGAAATCACCTAGAAGGTGTATTCCGGTTTACTCTTCTTCATGACAATATCTTCAGAGATCGTTTGATGTGAGATTGCTTTTATGCTTTTTCTCAGTATCAATAGCCGTTTACAAAAGCATTTGAACGCCCAAAAACGGTTGGACTGTAATTTTCGTGATTATTCCTTAATATTAGTCTGCAAAACGTCAGATGGTTAGGATTTTTACAAGAAAATATATGTCAGCTCCATAGGTTATATTAAACAAATTTGTTTGATGATTTTTATGATGAGCATTATAGCACTAATGTCAAATTCATTCGTCTTTTCTCACGGCCTTCTTTATACGCCTGCTGACAACCTATCGTTCATAATACTCATGGCATCCATCCACGATATGATGTAGTTGTTCATGTGTGTAACTCTTATTATTACTTTCTACAACTTATTATGTTTATAGATTTCTCTTTATTATTCTTTTTTATGCACTTAGTTCTCACTAATTTTTGCAGAAAAAATTTGTTATAATTCTATGTAGTTTTATGTAAATTGTAAAAGCTGGAATTAGTGTAATCTTATTGGAATTCACAAAACTACACTCTACTCGACAAAAGAATTATTCATTCATTTTTTACACTTAGGTAGTGCAGTATGATAAGAAGTGTACGAAAAATATAATAATAAGCAATCTTTAGTGTTATTGAACTTGAAACTACTTTTACTGCGTTGAGCGATTTTTTGAAAGAGCTAAAACTCATGAATTCGTCAGTTCGGAAGCGGCATACATACCACGTTGATAACACCGGTTTAGTAAAGTTAAGCAGCATTTGCGTTGCCTTTTTATTATTTATAATAGTTTCTTACACCATTATAAATCTTTTATATAAAAATTTAGCTTCTGTATTTTTATGGTTGCAAAGCTCGTTAAGTAGTCGATTACTTGAATCAAAATTTTGACAAGTCGTTGAATTTATATCCCAGAGTGTTTGTACATAGTTTGCATCTCAAATCTCACAGGAATAAATATTTAGGAACGAAAATAACTGAAAAAAGGGGTATAAATCTCAAATATGTTTCTAGACTATTTTGAAATACTCCCCTCATAATTAATATCAGACAAAACCACAGAGATATATTTTTTAATGGTCGGGATGAAGAATCACTGATCAATTTTTAAATAGCTCCCTGTGTTTCTCAGTTGTAGCGAATGTACACTGTAACAGAAAGATCTCCACAAACAACCCAATATACATTTGAAAAAACTTGGAAGATATACTAAAGACACCAACTTTCTTCGATATTGGACTCTATTATTCAATATTTGCGCAGTTACTAGGAAAATCACATTAGGACCCAGTCGTAATTCGATTTTTGAAACGATTTAATATAATTTCGCTCATCTATCCTAGCATGAACAATCACCACTGATTATGAGTTTGCTACTTACACTGCTCACTATTCTGATCCTCAAACTGCTCACTTTTCTACACTCCAAAGCCTTACACGATTATGTCTGATTGTCCGGCAATACGAGTATATCAAAAACGTACCTATTTACTCGAAAAACTCAAAACTCAAACAACAACAAACGATTGAATAAATTTTTAGAAACTACTTCTAAATTACAAAGTTAAAATTTTTTTAATCAGGTTTTATATTTTGAAGTGTATTCCCAATTATAGACAAAAGATATATTGCAAAACAAAATAAAAGTGTAATTCTACATTTATGGAAATTTTAATATAATTTAAAAACATTCCAATCGAAAACACATATCTCGGAAAAAGAAAAAGAACAGAAAATTACACATTTCATAGTAGTTAATTAAATTGCAAATTTAAAAAATAGTAAACTTATTTCGAAAATAATATCGTTTTTTTGTATCAAAATATATTAAAACATATCCTAAAGTAAAAAAAAAATAGCCACATGAAAAAATAATACTATTTTGTTATAAATAGCGTGTGAGTTGTCCGACACTGATGTAAAAAGCAGCAGAAAATGTTGGCGTTATATTAGACATGGGTCATGACGTATGCACTGACGTGAAATGTCAAAGTAACCATTGAAAAATATCAGAAACACGCGCACGTCTCCTCCTGCTTATCTGTCTGCATGTATAAAATATGTCTGACAGAATGATATCACGTGATTATGGATCAAATTATCAACCTAGTTTATAGTATTTTACACTAAATTAAAAAAATTAATGATTTCTTTTATGGTAGCTTATACGTATATCGTTCAAGGTAATTATGAAGTAGAAATTCAATTTTAAAAAAAATTATTACGATTTATTTACAAATTGAGTTATAATTATCATTATCAAGGTCTTCAAATCGAATCCTCCAACCCACGACCAGTTCGTCAAAAAACTATGTGTTTTACGAAGAATTTTTCTTAAAAAAATGAACGATTCTTGAGTCTTTAATTGTGAAGTTAAACTTCAGTTTAAATCATTACAACCAGTTTCTTAAGCTTTTTTTTGTAATTACAGAACTATTATATATAGTATATTTTTTTTAAAAAAAAGTCAACTCTATATTTTTCGTAACGATTACCTACTCTTTTTGACTAAATTTTCTTTTCAAGACTTTCGTACGGAGCAAAATCATCATTAATAAAAGTTGTCATACAAGAAATTGGAATTGAAAATTAAAAATGCAGTTACTGCCCTTCGTCTTATAATTTTTAGCCTCATTTCATTTCTGTTTCCCAGCATACTTATTTTTAAACCGATAAAGTGTTTTGAATCTTTTGTACTTCCATCAATAAATTTTGTATTTCAACATAAAATTTCTATTTTGTATCTCTTCTAAAAAAATCGAATGGAAAGCCTTTACAAAAAAACGTGCATACCAATTTCAGTTTCAATCTTATCTTTATCTCAAAATCATATGCATTAATAAAAAATAACACAATTTAACCAAATTTTATTGCCATAAAATATTAATAAATTGATTTTAATACAAAAACACAAAAAGTAACACCTGTATGCATAAACAACAGCAACAACAGAAAAAAAACAAATTTATTGATAAATATAATAAATATTATTAATATTCTCTCACCTGATTTAATATATTATAATCATATTAATTACATTTTATAAAAAGAGATAGATAGATTACCTATGTTTTTTAATCTATGAGAAGATTGTAAAGGTTGTGTTTTTAATAATCCTTTATGAAAGAGTTCCAACATCCAAACTCATTGCTGCAAAGAATTAAGGAAAAAGAGTAATTTTTATCAACTTTTCCGGTCGAAATGGCATGCTCTAAAAGCACGATAAACCGACAAACTCGGACGCTTGCTCCAAATCGTATCTTAAAAATAAATAAAAATAGACGATACACAACAGCAAACAGCAACAAATACGTTAACCTTAAATAATTAAGTACTCCAAACTTGGGGCTACAATTAACATGCCTCGTTACTCCTGTGAGACTTTTCAAATTTATTAAAGGTTTCTTACTATTGGATAAAATATACTTTTTAAACCATATCGTAAGCCATTTATATTAAATGCAAAGAGAGATTGTATATGTGCAAACATGAACCCAGCTGGTCAGTCTCACCATTTGAAGTTGTACACATACAATACCAATCACACACAGTAACATATAACCATAACATACCATTGCACACAGTATACATTCCCTCTTTGTTTTATACATATTAAACTTTTCTTACTTCATATATTTTATATGGCTAACATTTTTATACAAACTTCAAAACGATGATTGAAAAACTAAAAAAATGCGCTGAGCCCACCTAAGCAGAGAACTAACCTAGACAACTGTCCCGTATGTGTTATTATACTACATTCATTATTCAAATCTATCGGAAATAAGAATTTAAACTAAAGAGTGAAATGAATCATTTTTATACCAAAATAAAACATAAAAACATTATTTATTATTATTAAATATATGACATGTTACATATATTATATTCATCTTTTTTTGTTTGTAACCAAAATACATTTTATTTGTGATGTGTGTTAAATATATACTTTATTTGTAATAATAAGAAACATTTATACCCACCAACAGGCTCCTAAAAATATACAAAATAGGAAGAGATATACCGGGTGTTTTTTTAATTTGACATTTGCAAATAAAATAAAAAAATTAATCAAATACAAAAATTGTTTCATAAAAAAGTTCATCATTTGAAAATTTCCAAATGCATGTTAATTTTTAGGTGAATAGATTCTTGGTTAAAGAGTGATCAATTTTTTGTAGGTGTTCGTATTTTATAGGGAAAAATTTTTAAACAAAATTTTTTACAATGCATATTTTTGAAGATATTAAGCAAAAACTAACCTGTAGGTATTTTCATTGATTTCATTCAAGAAGAAGAAGTAATTTTTCTTTTTTAAAGAAAATTCTTATGTAAGAAGTGTTATTTAAACCCAAAATAATTTAAATTTTGCAAATATGAAGTTAAAAAAACACCCTATATTGTGTCCCAATATTACATCACCTTTTATTACGTAAGATTATTATGTTGAGATTCTCATTATTGAAAGAATAAGTATGACTTATCCAATTGATTTTCTCTTATTTTTAATCATCGAAAACTGGTGGGATTAGAAAAAATGATAAGATAAAATGCCACTATAATTAAAAGAAAAACTAAAAAGTATAGCAAATTTTTATTGCCTCCAATTTTTTATATCTCCACAAAAAAAAAAAAAAACCATACCGCCACCATAACTTTATTTAAAAAAATATAGTTCTCAATTTATATGAAATAGACAACATCAAAATAGCTAAGACATAAAATAGTACTTTAAGAAATATCATTCTAGTTTCTTCATCTCTAACTGGAATTTATATGGAATTAATATAGTATTTTCAATCGTCATAATACAAAAAATTAATAAAAGGTGTTTAAATATTTTTATCGTTATATAAAAAAACAGTAAAAAAAAATTTTCTGAACTCTCAGATTATATTTTAAAAAAATGTTTTTGTCCAGTTATTGGACATCAGGAGTGAAGAAATCAAGTAGATCAAGGGCCAAAACACATACATGCAATTTTTTAGTACGTATTACATAGAATTAAAAAAATTTGTATAGTACCTATAAGATTTTGAGTCACACAGTTATGAGGAAATGGGAAATACCTTTTTATATATTTTACATTTAAGGAAGCCCTTGTAGCCCTAGTACCTAAAGCCTTTACATAATTACCAATTATAGATGACACAGAATACAAATTATTTTTTAAGTTTTTATGTAGTTAAAGCTCAAACTTTAGTGGAATAAAAACTTATTTGCCTTTGTTTAAAACAAAAAGTTATTACATAAACATAATTATAACATAACACATTGTCGGTGTATTATATACAACCTTTGGAGGTTAGATGGGGTCTGTTACTATCGGATTTTGTGTGTTATAAACATATTAAAAAACCACGATCAGTAAATATAACATATTTATTCATATGGGTTAGTATTTAAAAGTGTTGTGTGTGTATATTTTATCGTTTTTAGGATATGCCCGCTTGGTCTGTCCAAAGAGAGAACCTGAAATTTATTGTTTTCACTAATTGGAAATAAACAGAATAACATTTCTAATTTACATAAAATCATTTTCATCTCTTTTTGTTTCTGATATATTTTAATATTTTTAAAGGCTAACTTATACGAGCAATTTTAACTTATTTGAAAGTAGTTCCTATGCTTTTTTGTCAAATTGTGATTCATTAAGATTTTATTTAGGCTTTATTGTCGGTAATCCAGTAGCGTCCCACTGCAGTATATTAAATAAGGCTTCTTTTATAAGTATTTTTTACAAAACTAAAAATTCATGAATTTTCCGCTGGTTACTTTTCATTTTTCACATCATAAAGATAATATTTTTAGAAGAAGGAAATTATTTTTTAAATTTGCTAAAAAATGATTACTTCAATCTTTGGATGATGTGTCCGCGAGCTGAGTGGCTTAGGGTTCATTTTACTATATATAATAAACATTTAACCTGCCTCTTTTTTGAAGATTTAATATAAACCCAAAAACTAAAACCCCGACGACTACAAAATCACCACAAATATTTTCATCTGAAATTGTTATGATAAGTAAAATCGTCATTTCAGACGGCGAACAATTATTTCATTTTTATCCGACTACAATCAATTATTTTTTTCTGAGCAATTGAAGTGGACGCCAATGAATCAATTTTTGATGAAAATATGGTAAGGTGGACCTTTAAACGTAAATGTTCACATGGAAATTATTGATTGAAGTCGGTTCTTTAAAATAATTTCAATCGATTCAATTTTTTTCAAAAAAAACTTTAGGATTTTATTTGTTAGAAAAAGTGAATCGTCTGAAATGAACTTTATATCTGGTCAAGATGAAAAAAGTTTCTTAGACACCGCCAGTTAAACTTTTACACTAAACTACGCCTAAAACCAATAAAACTGAAACTAGCAGTATCAATGGACAGTTCTAAAGTATTAAGAAGTATTGAACTACAGGACTAAAAATCATTTTTTCGACCAAGTAAACAAAAAAAACATTGTCTGTGTGCTGAAGATATCTAAGATAAGTTACAAAACACAACACAATATTTCATTTGAAATTTATTCTACTTTTTGAGACATGCCTGAAATGATTCCTTAATTCAGTCGAGTAGTATTTGAGACAGTATCTGAGAAATGATATGTCCCAACATCTCCGTCATGCTTTTCTCTTCAAAAAATGTAATGATTCGGGAACAAAAATGAATTCTGAATTCGGCTACAATACACATTGCGTTAAAAAATGTTGACCAAATATTTTTAGAGATATCACTTAAAATCTTACGTAGAAATTGATATCTTGGAGAGTACGTATCTCAAAACTACTTGCTTAATCGATAAATGAAGTGTATTTTAAGGAGTCTCTTCAACTCTCTGATCCCTTCGATAACTCAAAAACAGAAATTTATTTTTGGATTTTTATTATTAAAACTTTTACTGATTATTCGAATTGAATTTTTTACGGTTTCGCAAATTTTCAAGTGGCACGTCAAAAGATAAGTACATCCTTTTTTGTATTTGATAAATAACAAATTATTTAAAAAAATAAATTTTTTTTAATCAGAAAATGTTTTTATTATTATTTCAAAAAAAAAAAAAAAAAGAAAAAAAATGGAATAATAACCATCGCTTTTTACGATCAGACACTAAAAATTACATTATTGTAATACATAATATAATTCTCGTATACAAGACAATTCTTCATTTAACTCACAGAATAAAATACCGCCTATTACAATCAGTCAAATAAGTAATGTAGATGATAAGGTAACAAATTCAAATTTATTTTAACATAATAAAGGTCTGTTTGGGCTTATATGAACAATATAAGATAATTGCGAGCAATTCTCGTATCGAAGTTCTATATACCAAAAAATTAAAGTAGATTTACTCTATTTTTTGCTATCGAACACATTAAACGTAATGTAATATCCCTATTAATAATAAAATTTAACAAAATGCCATATCGCAAGAAATTATGTCTTGCCGCAAATAAAATTGCCTTTCGTGAAAGGTGTGAAATGTATTCTTTTTTTAATACAAAAAATTTTGTTGATGTAAGAAATTCCTTTTTAGCCCTCGAAGTGGTGTTAAAAGTTTAATATGTCTGTGTATCTCTAAATCTCCGTGTGAGTCTGTCTATGGCATCGTAGCTCCTAAACGAATGAAGCGATTTAGACTTTTTAAAGGTATATAATCAAGTTTTGGTGAAAATTTATCTATATTTTTTTTTATTAAGCCAAGGCATTATTTTGAAATTTGCACCCGTAATGTTTTAGTATGGAATTGTTCATAGAGCGTAAGATATGAGTGCCTCATTTTGTGGCATAAGTAGGTATATTAGGGGAGTGAAAAATATAACAAGAAACAAGAGGCAATCTGCTAATGACGTTATGTTTATAATTTTGAATCGGAAAACGGAAACCCGGGCATATTTTATTTATCATCGCCACCTCGAAAATGAGTCATCATCTTGCAGTCAAACACAAATTTTACATACTATAAGCTCAAGTTTAAAAAAAAAAAAATAAAGTTTTTTAAAGAAAACAACATTAATTTTGAAATCAATTGACCAAATGAACTTGACTTTTTTCAACATATTGTTTTCGATCGTATTATTTAACCCAAGAATCATAAAGAAAAAACTAAAATTAAATAAAAAAATAAACGAAAAATAAAAAGTATAATAGTTTCGAATATTAAATTTCAATTAATGCGAATCATTGATTGTAATGCAATAAAAATAGAACCACTGTGAGTAACGCACAATTATGTTAAGTCATAGAATTTTCAATTCATAAGCATTTATTTGTAAAGTTATGAGATATATTTTCAATCTCTATAATTTTATTTTCAAAACTGTGAAGTTTTTCTGTAATTTCTTTTCTTAGTATAGACGTTTCAATAGCAGAAAGTTGATATTTTTTTTAATCATAGGCTTGTCGATCCCTAAAAGGTAGAATATATTTTTAAAATATCTAAAAACCATTCCGATTAAATAAAAGCTTCACTGACCACATTCAAAACGATTTCAATCATTTGGGAACTACGATATATCACCCCAGAGTTAAACGGGATGATTATAAAATTAAAATATGGTGGAAGTGCCGGAAATATTTTGATTGTTTGATTGTGATGCTCCCATCTTAACGGATTTATATTCCCAAAAGCAGAAAAAAATTCATGAACCGAATTATTATTTATATTTATGGAAAACGACCTTATTTATATTTATAGAAAACGATATATATATATATATTTCATTAGTAACAGCAACCGTTTATGTTAATATGAAAAATATTGGGTTTTTCATTAAGAGTGTCCAATATGAAAACGTCCTTGTGACCTTGAGAAAATGTGACAATACAATCAATGATATCAAACCCGATCTATATAATCGGAGACATCATTGAATTCTATTTTTTACATAAGCTCTGGTATTATATATAGGGTGGGCGAATTTAATATATTCATCTGAATATCTCGACACAGACACCATCAATTACAATTGACCTCAACAAAAATTATAGAGTTTAATGGGAAACATTCCGACATCAGGTTGGACCTTGGTCTTCGGGTTGCTTTAGTATCCAATGTAGGTGCTAAGCAATAAGAGATAGAATAACACTTTAAACTAGAAAGTTGACGAAACAACGTGCATTTTTTTCGAAAACGTCAGTTGCAGGAGGAAATGCGACTTAAAAATATGTCAATATTACATTTAATTGAAAGAAAATACGCTTAAATGTATGAATAATTGTAGATCAAAGACATGGACACAGGCAAAATTACTTATTGCCCTTAACTCAAGGAAAAAACGCTTGTGTATGGAGGCCATGTAAGAAGGATACTCTTTAAAATTTAAAAAAAAAGTCGACGTATTCATGTAAGTTGTACTTTATTTTGAAGTATAGACATTAAAGTGATGTTGTGAAAAAATATCTTGAAACGTCAAACGACACTAACTCAACAAACGAACTCTATTCGTTTTTGTTTTCTTTTTGTTATTTCTGTAATGAAAAATTGAACTAATTTGGCTATTTTCTTTGTAATTATCTTTTTTTTTTACATTGGGCTATTTTCTTTGTATTTACCTGAAAAGTGAATATGATATGAATAATTAACGAAACATTATTGACCTAAAAATTCTCATTCAACGTCGACACTCAAATTCAACCCCGTCAAAAATTTCTGTTGGAAAGTTTGAACAATATTTGGTGCCCAACAGTGCTTTTGTTCTTATTCAAACTATAAAAATTATTACTCTTACAGATAGACTGTCTAACTTGTTTAATTTCAGTTGAAAAATCTCACACTCTTAATGAAAATCCTTTAATATGATATTTTAACAAAATAAATAACTGGTTGATTGGTTTTTAGTTTTCTTTCCATTAAGATTTGTAATTCAGATAGAAACAAGTCCATATTGAAAAATAAAATAACTCTTTGGGTTTGTTATAATATTTTGTATAATGCTCATATAATATAGAATAATATGTGTATATGTATTCTATTTAATATGCGTATAAGGTAGCAATGAGCATATTCCTACTACTTAAAACCTGTGTACATGGTATACTCGAGAAGCTACGTATATACAAATAACATATCATACGTATGGTACCAAGTGTCTTAAAAATAGCTTCGTGTGAATGTATGCAGTCAATGCAGAATGTATGTAGTGCAGTCAAAACTGAAACAGATTAAGGTAGTACGAGCGCCAAGGCAAGTTTAGATTATGATAAATGTTGTTATAACTAAATATGTAATGTAGACGAAAAATAAGAATAAAATTTTTCGATTTTTCGAAAATCAATGCAAAATAAACTAAATAATTAAACAAAATTTTTTGTTTTCGATATTTTTAAATTACTCCATATTTTGCCTTATTCTGTCAAATTACAGCATAATTCACCATCAACCGTGTTCATATATCCTTAACTGGTCGGGCACAACGGGTTTTTTTTTATTTTTAATAATTTATTAAGGTTTTATTTTAATAGACTTTTTTTTTTATTTCCACCTACTAGTTTTAGAGAGTATATTAAATATGCCTACTTTTGAAGCCATTTATTTATTAAAATAATCGGGCAACCGATTGTCAAATTTTCAGAATTGATTGAGAGTAAATCCAACTTCCTATAAAAAAAATCAAGCATTTTATCCAAAATTGCCATGCCGCTCATACATCCTTAAAGAGAATGATATAAGCCGCTAACTTTTTGCTAAATATGGAGGAATGCTGTTTCTGGTTCTCTGCATTCGCGGTTTAGTACTGCCCATCTAAAAGTTGACTTATAAACAATTAATAATATAGTTATATCCCAAGAACTGGATACTACGGCATTTTCTGTTAACTATGCCAGTGATTGGTGCAAGTGGCAAACGCAGTCCTTTCAGAGTGTTTGCTGACATAAAAGCTAGAAAAATAAAGTTATTAATGAGAGGCAATACATGTTAGTAAATTTCTATTAATATAATAAAAATATGATTTAAATACGAAATATAATCAAATAAGTATACCTATTAATCAAATAAGTATATCTAGATGGCAAAGGCCAGCCTACAAGAACGATACTTGACCACGCACTGTTTTGTATTCCTAAAATTTCGACATATTTTAATGATTTCCACAAAATCTTGCCTACTCACAGATTAGTTTACTAATTTTGTTAGGAAACGAGATTGATTATAATTTATACATAGAAAAATGAACACGTTGTTATACTCGCATTTTTACAAAAGTGACATACTGACACACACAATGACTTTTGATGCTTTACCTCAAATTGTCTTCGCCCTTAGGACAGTTATTCCCTACTTTGGAATACTTTGTACATTCAGTACCTACTATATTTAAACTTAACTTCTTCACTATCGAATGAATAATATCAACGCTTCGTTGTAATATTATAATATTATGTGCACCCATAAACAACAAAAATAATAATAATTGTATAGAATGAAATTACTTTTTAGTGACATACAGTGACTACAATGGATTTTTATAATTTTGTTACGTTTAACCCGTAAGCAGTTGCCTCAACCTTTCAGCAATCTTTAGTCGCGTGATGAGAGATGCTCACGCGTGTTCTGCAGATGTATCAAATATTTCATATATCATAACCGCTGAATAATTTTATATAAATATATTTTTTAATGCATTAGCTAATAAAAAATTATTTGATTACATGATTTTGAATGATGTTTGAGAATGAAAGAAAATATTAGAGCAGAGAAAATTTCAACATGTTTCTATCACAAGTTTTGCTAAAGTACACGGACAAGCCCGAACATTTATCTTTTGAATCGAGCATAAGCAGTGGAGTGTCAGATGAGCCATATATTTTTCACAAACTCTGAGACAAAATTATGTCAATCCCTAAAAATTTACACTGAAAACAGAGTGGCTTCGTGTTTTATTTTGTTCAGGTTACCCTGGATTATAAAAGTTTCTTTGTTAACAAAATAGCTTTGTTAATTAAAATATTTTCGTGTTTATTAATCTCGTAATCAGTCAAATATAAGAAATCATATTATACAAAAATAATAAGCAATACAATAAAAATATAAAACGCTGTACAGTAATAAAACAATGTGTATCAAACCAACCTATTGCATGTATTTGCTTCTGGTTCTCAACGATTAATTCGATTTCATGTTCAACATAATACAAGGTATAACAGATACTTATAAATAAAAGGAAATTAAAAATAATGGGATAGTGAACAACTTATTGTACAAGGAAAAAAGTCTGGGAGCAACTATTTCTACTACGAAAATTCGAATAGCCAGAGAGTTAGTTTTTAGAAAATTTGTAAATGGACAAAATAAGATGTCCGACAAAATAACTTTTGGTTTTCAGAACGAATTTTTATTCAATTTAGGCAGCCATTATAAATTGGATCGATCATTTGAGAAGTCCTTGGCAGAATCCCTTTCAACTACGTTCTCAGGCTTGATCTTGAAGACTATTGCTATGACATTTCTGATTTATTCCGTAGAATTTATATTTTAACAGAAATCAGTTGTTTGACATTGATAAACCTTACTTTTTAGAGCCTTATCTTTATAATTTATTGCTGTTTGTGGCAGTTAGTTTCTGATTTGTGTTCTTATTTTACGACAAATTTGGATTCCCACCTCATCCTTCTGACTTATATTCGACTGCACAAGCTTGTACCTATCGAACAACCACATTTTACGTATCGTGATCAGCAATATTAGTTATGCAATCTATTTGGCTTGCACTCTTTGTAACCGTAACGAAGTCGAAAGCCTTAATCATTTGTTATTTATTTGCCCTGTTTATGAGTATGAGCATGGAAGTTTCTGCAGGAAATTCACTTCCAACACCTTAAACTTATGTGACTTGCTTTATGGTGAGAATATTTCCCATATTAAATAGGTTTTTTTATTACGTTCGAACAATTCTGATTATCAGGTCGGTTAGGTCCTTTTAAACTAATAACAGGTTAATGCTGTAAGTGTATTTACTCTAATTTGGTGTTCATTTAAATATTATGATTATTTTATTTGCATATAGAATGTAATAACTGAGATATTTTAATTTTCTTACTATTTCGAATAGTTTTTGTTTTCGATGATTAATGTAGGAACTCTTTGTAAAAAGATTGTAAAGTCTTGCGCCAAATAAAATTTGTTAATTTATTTATTATATTCGACTGAACCGGGCGATACACTTTTACAAAATATATTCATAGCGTTTGATTATTATTTATTACAAGATACTTCCAATAACTCATAGGTTTCCTGTCTCTGCCCTTTCACAAACTTTCACTTTCAAATATTGTTCACTTCAAATTGTGCAAAAACGAATTATAAGTATTGGCAGAATTACTAAAATCTTCACTGTCATACCTGGTTTTACTTTGTTCGGATACAGTCAGTATTAATTTTCTTATTAGTAGCTTCTTGTTCTCGTTTTTTATATTGAAACCAATAAAAAATGAAAACAAAAAACAATTTGAACATGGTTCTTTTCAATTTAATATTTTAGTACTTAATACGTGCTTATGAAAAATATGTTTCTTGTATTACACCTTCCGTTTAAGTAGCCATCCACATAGAAAAGTAATATAATAAGTATATTTTATGTTAAAACTAAGTGAGTAAAAACCATTAATATTATTATTCATCTTTATAGATATTATAGATAATTTATTTATACTTATAGGTAGATACATTTTATTCGTCGACCAGTTTTGATAAATATTCAAGACAAAGATTGTACGTCGATATAATTGTTATTGGACGTTATTATAAAATTTGTAAATGCGTCAGTTTAAAGGCTACAACACGTCATAGACTAGTTATGTAAAATTGGAAAATTTAACTGGAGAACCAAATTCTTCTTTCGTATTAATTTCAGAATGCAAGAGAGAAACTATTTCAATAATTTGAACTCTATAAGTCAAGTTTTATAACAAAAAATAGGTGCGTCCACATGTGTTTCTCTCCTTCTCACAGAAGAACTTCTAAGCTTACGGCCTTATGTAAAGCCAATACTTATATGAGCTCCATCTTCTACAGTACACCATAAAATTGTGATTGTGGTGATTTAAATACTTAAAATATAGATAGTTCTAGCAAATTTTCGTAGCTGGTTAAGGATTCACGAAAATTTATATCGTATTTTTTTTTTAAGTAACAAATTCTGTTTTCTTTTACGGATTCCGATAATTCTTATTTGGGAGACAGACGATGATGCCCACTTATAAACCATATTAACACGGTAGATCTGCGATTGATCAAGAGAAGCTATAGATCCTCTTTTCGCAGCAGGAGGGCCAAATTGAGACGTGTAAATCTATCGCCATCTTACTGTCTAGTTTATTAGCTGTAGTCAGCTTCTCTTAAAAACACCGTTCAAATGTTTGGCTTTATTTCACCAATGTTTGTCTATCGATAAACAGTTCGAAATTGCTTTTTAATTAATAGTCTAATTGTTCTATTTGAAAATTAATTTTTGGAAGTGCCGAAATATTTTGTAGGTAATTTGAAAAAAATTTTCTCTAAAAATTTTGATTTTATAATTTGTTTCTTATATATCTATCAATTTTAAAAAGTTTGAAAACGCCGATCATGGTTAAAAAACTTCATTTGAGTAGATAAACATAAACTTTCGTATAGGCAATACACACCTTGTTTAACAGAATTATTTCTTTTAAACTAAATTTAATAGTTCTAGTTTTTGAAATTTCTTCGTAAATTCAAAAGATTTGCGGTAAAGAAGTGAAAACTTCTTTTGGCACGTTGATTTTCTATTTCATCTAATTTTCTATTTGAAATTAACTTTTTGGGGGTAGCGAAATATTTTTGTAGTTAATTTGAAAAAAATTGCTTTAAAATGGATCTTATTTTATGGCTCTTATTTTATAAACTTCTCTTTATATATCTATACCAATTTTAAAACGGTTAAAATTGCCGATCATGGTTAAATTGTTTGGGTGGATAAACATAAACTTATTTGGTTTGTGCATTCCCACGATTACCATAATAGTTAAATAAAAAAAACCTTTTAAACAAAATTTAATAGCTCTAGTTGAAATATTTATAGAATGTCTGGTAGCTTAAAAGAGTTTTTGAGTTGCTTTGGTTAACTGAATTTTTGAAGTGAAAACTTTTTTTGGCACGTTGAGCACTTGTTGGGTGAACAAAAACCATGGAACTCGCGTCATTGATGTTTGTATTAGAATTCCTCCTTAACGGATGGACCGATTTTGATGAAATTTTTTTATGTATCTGTTCAAGTAGATGCGAGGATGGTTTATATTCACAATTCGGTCCACTACAAAATATTTTAGAAGGATCCGCACCAAAAAGTTAAAACCCATAAAATAAATGGTGGAAACGCATATAAATTATTTATTACATTACATCTTAGTTTTCAAATGTATTGATTTGCGCTCCCACCATATTTTTCTAAAATTGTGAACTGCTATTTGAATAGCATTGAGGTATTATTTATTATTGTTCAGGTATTGTGAATAGGTACTTTTTAGAGCTACATGCGAGCGCAGCGAGCTACACTGCCAAAAACTCCATCCAGGCCAAAGGCCAGTTATTCTTAAGTTTTAAGTTTTCTCTTCCGTCGACAATCGCCATGGCTGGCTATCATTTTTCAAGTATCGTGTCCGAGTAGATAAGCCAACGCTAAACTGTATTGTTAAAATTCTTTGAAAGTATGTATCGCCGGCAATGACAGCGTGAAGATGCTTCCTTAATAAATTGACTAAACAACAATATTTCTTTTGTTCTGCACTTCTATCATACTTAAAAGTAACATGACTAAAAGTAAGTACCCAATATCTATAGAAGTTAAGTAAAAGGAGTGTGGGTACCTACATCAACTACAAAATACCTCTGTATACATTTATCAGCAGGTGTGTATTTCATACTCGTTGACTTTTAGTTTACCATTGGTTGGTGGTTTGTAAGGTGTGAACATTGTCTGACCATACCGCCTCCTGCATTTAATAGCTACATATTATTGTAATTTATTTATTATAATATTCATCTTCACATTACGAAAAAAAATTATCATTTTTTATCAATTACAATTATAGATTATGATATCTTGGATTAACTTTGATATCGTATCATATCGCTCTCTTTTAGAAGAATCTAAACTTAAAAATCCAGAGAAAAAACATCTACTAATGAATGATATGATTAAGAAAGAGTTATAATTATTCAAAACAATTCGGAAATCTGTACTGGCAAAAGGCAGTTGCAATTCTTTATGAAGCTGAAAAGTAATTCCGATATTAAGAAAATTTAATACTCCATTTTAAAATTTTTTGCATGCATATTTTATTCGAACTTATCCCAAAAAAATTAGTATAAGGATATTTGCGATTATGTTGTCTCCTATTCATGATATTTTCCAGTTAAAACTAGAAGAATGGATGAATAATTGAAGTACTCTTAGAGGTAGATGATTCATATAAACATGAGTGCTTAAACGCTTATTTTGTCTACTATTATCTCTTTGGACAATATGAAAGAGTTTTCAATAACTTTAGAGAGAGAAGCTGGTATGGAACTAACATATTTTAGTGGTCTGAATTGTTTTCGATGACTATAAATACATACCATTTGTACGCTATACTCGTATAAAACCGCCAACGTGAGGCAAACATAAAATAAAGGCTGAATATTTTTCATAGAAAAGTTTACTTGGAGAGGAAGATGGCAAGAATAGATTTTTCATTGAAGTTTATTTTTCATATCAGTAAGAAAATTTTCATGTTCCCAAATGGATTAAAGGTATCTTTTAGACACATTAATCGCACTGATAGTAGTTTTTCAGAATTCATGCAGCAAATTAAAATTTAATGGTCACTGTCACCAATCTCGCTTGGAACACTGTATCATACACTTCATGCAGCTTTAGCAAAAGAAATTTCTGCTGAATGATTATTAGAATCACGATAAAGTAATTGCCTCATGAAACATTTTTTGGCAGCCGTCCAATAACTGTGATACGAAAATTGAGCATATAATAATTATTTACATGACCACTAAAACTTACAGTTAGAATAATACTTTCAGACACTTTTTAGTAAACTTTTTTTTCTATAACTGATTGCAAAAGGTACTGATAATTTGTACAAAAGGTACAAAAGTGTTGCTTCATAATTTTGGCTTTAATATTGAAGTTATAACTCACGTAAACGTTTATTTTCTTTAATGATTGTCTATCCTTCCGGACAAAATTCAAAATGAACTTAGTCCCGAAAACAGTGAGTTTTACTTTGGGGCTTTTTTGAGTTAATCTACGGGTTTTTTCGAGCTCGGTTCGTTTTACGCACTTTCGATGGTAGCCAATTAATTTCTACAAGTATAAGTCACGAATATAATTTTTACAATAATACTTTTATAGAAAAATCGTGAATAAACTATTTGGTAGGTTGTGTTTATATTAAGCATAGTAAAAATGACCAAGCTATTGCATAAGGACAGTTTTTCCAGTGTGTCGATTTATTATCCATACTTGCCACAATGCAATAAAAAAGATTCACCTTTTAATAATATATGCTAGAAATATAGGAAAAGTTTATTTCTTGGCTCGCTACATTAAAATACCGCATTGACATATATGGTTAACACTTTATTGAAGACATTTATTGAAGTACAATTTTATTTCTAATGAATTAAATAATTTTTGTATCTAGCTCTGAATTATTATTATCTAAGGTAGATAGTACAATTTAATTTATTTATTGCAATTAAACTTGGCTATATATATAGACATGATGATGCATAAATCACAGTAAACAATGGCTAATATAACGATAATATAATGTATTACAATGAATAATCTTGAATGATATACCCTTGGTATAGGGTAAGTTGTAGTACCCCAAATACATTTTATCTTAAATCATTCTACAACAGCTTCTCAACAGGATGGTAATTGTGAGATAGAGTAACTATAGGTTTATTAAGACAAAATTTACTTTCTTAATATAAGGGGCAAACAACCGAGAGGATGATCCATGTGCATTATTTTCAAGTAAAATAGAAATAACTCTTTTTACAGAAGTATAAAATTAAGCTTCTTCTGTCCATTTCCAGTATACCAGTATTCTATATAAGGAATAAAAGTTAAAAGAGTAATGAAATCAAAAGTTAAATGGCTAGTAGAAAATTTCAAAAGACGTCTTGTCGTACACTTTGGGTCAAACAACGTGCTAATCAACAGATAATAGGTTTGCAAATTTTATAATTAGGATGTGGGAAAAAGAACTCTTAAAAGATATTATAGCCGTTAAATGATATCAGTCCTTAGAATGAACTCTAAATATTACAAAGGTAAGTACAATTTTCGGAGATGATTCTAGATATATTAGGGTGTCAAGAACACATACCGCTGACGAATAACAGTGCTATAAACAAGAACTTTTTCCATTGTTATATTTGAAAGAGTAGCTTTAAAATACATATATTTAAATATACCTACCCCTGGCGCTACACTCTTTTTTGTATTATAAAATCACAACTTTTAATACAATTAACGAAACTAAGAATCAATTTTATATAAAATTATATTACTAAGTTACTATTATTATTATTTTATTTCAATTTTAATGCAATTATTATTATTTTTATATATTATGTATGAAATCACAAGTAACTAAATTTTGTAATAATACTTATTTTTTACATACAATATTTGAAACTCATAAAATTATTATTTTTTATTTTTTTTGTATTGTTAACAAATGTAATTTAAAATTGCATAAAACTCCGCCTGCTAGTGAGAAAATGTTAAATTTGTAAGCAGTTATTTAATTGTATGATTAATGTGCTAGGTATGGAAATAAATTAAAAAATTATCTTTACAATAATTTAGAGCTTTGTAAATTGTGCAATCAATTAGTTATTCCGAATAAAACTTAAGAAAATAATAAATTTATGTCATTTTAAATTTTAAAAAGTGTTTTCATCCCTTAATAGTATATGGTTTCTACAAGGTTAGATAAATCCGTTTAATTGCATTGTCAGTTTCCAATTTAAACATTTTTTGACTTCAATATTAGCGAGAAGTCGAGGATTATTATACTTGAAGGGAATCGGTATAGTTGGGGAAAGATCAAGTGTTGAAGATCGAACCTATAACTTCGAAACTTTCCAGCCAGTGCTTTACTATCATCCAAATCGTTTATTATATCAATGCATGATTTACGTCATTCAAAATATAAGATAAGATAACTGATCAGATTCTTAATTTGAATCTTGTGAGCCGATATATCGAAAACTATAAATCGTATCGCATTATAACCAAAGGCATTGTCTTTGTTTTTGTAAATTATTATGATATTTTTGAACTTTTTTAATGAAAGTAGAAATCAATTTATGTTCCTGATTTCACTGAAAACCATTTTCTAAGGTAATTAAGGTTCCTACCAGCGTAAAACTTACACCCAATTTGATATTTACACTTCTGATTAATCTGTTTTGATCATTGCTCTCGAATCTGTCTTGGTTAAATTTAGGCACCCATGTTCATTGTTTTTTATTTACTGTAGATCTGTTTAAAAGCATATATTGCATTATGCTGTAAGTTTTGCAAAAATTGAAATAATATTTGTGAGAATATGTGATAAAATATATCCCAACAAGGTTAAATTCCAGCATCTCAAAACATCCCACAGGTATGAAATTGCATTAACAAACCATTTAACAAAAGATTTTTCAAAATTTTCTTTATTTTGGACACTTAGACATTTTGTTGGTAACAATTTTTTTTAAAAGTTAAGTCTTCGAACAATAACCATTCAAAAGCTTATGACAATAGTTACCAACTCGACTTGTGAACCCACCAAAAATTTAAGATGATATTGATGTTGAATGGCCGAATGAACCCTCTGAAATGTTGACTGCTATTATATTGTGTTATCTGTAATAAACACAATCATATATTTATTTTTATGAATGATATCTAAAAAAGGGCGGTTAAGTGCGAATTGTCCTTTCTGGATACTAAGGTGTCATTAGAAGCTAATGTTTTTCCATACACTTGTATATCCTTTTCCATACACTTGTATATTAATTGATATATCAAAACTATTTATCTAATCAAAACAGGAACCTGATTTTTGTAATTGCTATTGAAGGTGATTTCTATCTAATTCGGAGAGTTAATAAAAGTCGAGAAAATAAAAAAATAATTTTTTGTTCGAAAATGAAGCAACTTGGAATAAAAGGTAATTAAGATCCAAAAATTGGAAAAATCGGTCATTCATTTGGCGCTTATTGAAATATTTTTTGAGATATTGGATGAAACTTTTATGTAGTAAATTATTTTAATCCAAAACAAAGACAAAACAATTTTCCAGTTTTTCTTAAGCCATGCTGGAACACTTCTAAAACTAAATGATTTTAAAAATATTTTAGATATAGAACCCTAAGAAAATATACACAAAAATATATCTCTAAGCATAATATATATATATCTGTGATCATTCAAACAAACTTATGTGTGTATTTACTCCAGGAAAACATATAACTTTTTATTTTTCTATCCCTTCGTTTATAACACCACACCACCATATAACTATTATAAGTTATCATAAATAGTATTCAGAATTTTATATCTCGACTGCCTCTGTTCAGTTCAATTCGGTTCGTTCAATTCTGTTTATATGTCTATAAAAGATAACATTGTCATAGTATTAAATGTATGTGTGTGTGCTGCTTATTGCAAAGTAAATATCTTTCAGTCACCCTTTATGTCAATAAAATGTCGCACAATATTACACCGAAGTACGATGATAAAAGTATTTTGTTTCGTTCTTATAATGTATCTCTTCACAATATTTTAAAAAATTCATTGAAACATTAAAAAAAATTCTTGTATATTCACACGCCAGCAAGCGTAGAAATTAGAGTAAATCGTATCATGCTTGTAAGCTCCTATAGGGTAGATATAATACCAGTACATCATGGTTGATTCTGTAATAGGCTTTTGTCCTAAATTTGAAAAAAAAAACACTATTTGCATTATGTATTTTCCATTTTCAAAAGCCAATTTAAATTAACTTCGAAAACAATGTTAGTGTTATGACGTCTTGAATGACATCATGACTTGGCATACAAATATTTTGGTGTACGCACGTTTAAGCAGTTCTACTCAAAAACCTGCTTCGTTCTATTAAACTTTGTTTACATGTCGTTTGTCATGGCGTGACGCAATTCTATGAATACTTTCTGATTGGTATTAGCTATCACGTGGGTGAATTTTTTTCAATGACAATATTACATCTTTCCAAAAGTAGCATTATGTTAGTAAAACAAATATTACAATCGCGCTATCGTGTGACCAGATATAAAAAATATTCGTTGATATACGGAGAAAATATTTTATTTTATTGGTTTATCATAGTTTGAACAGCTATCAACAGAATATTTTTATTCAAGAAATAAGTTTATAATTTTAACTAGAGAGAAAAAAAAAACTTTAGTGAAATAAAAATATATTAGTACAAAATTTAGAACCCGTATAGTTTTCATACCCAAAACAAAGGCTCTTTATCCCGGTGAACACCAAGAAAAAAGGAACTAATATTTAGAAAATACTCCTTGTTCGAAATGTTATTTAAAAGAGTTCGAGATCCAAAAAATAGCATCCACTTCCTAATACACTATAAAAACTTTATCTTAAGGATGATTTTGACATCAAAAAACACAAAAATCACGTCCAATTTTATTGGACACAGAGGCCCAGGATATCATAGATTTGTTCACCCAATCCTTAAATAGTGGGAAATTTCATTAATAGATTTGGCGAATATCATTTTTCGTTTCGAAGCAGCTTAGTGGTTGGACTTATAAAGCCAGTTTTATGCCAATTACGGAATATTTTCAGAAAAATATTCATTTTCTATAATTATTTAATCCAGTTGCATTTTAATAGGGAATATTTGATAACTTTTAAAATTTACAGTAAATAAAGCTCTAATAATTATAATAATTATTGGTTCTATAAGATTCGAATTGAAACCAACTCTACGTTAAAATACTAAAACATGTAATAAACATTTGAAATAAAATGTCGCAAAGAGTCTGAGAGATTGAGAAAATTATCTTGTTTTTGATTTTAATGATGCAGTTTGCGTGGTAAACTTACACTGCAAATACACCAAAACTGATATTGCTCATCACTACTCGAGACCCATAAATCGAGATTGTACCAAGAGGTCATATAATTATCTTAAACATTACACCTGTAAATTTATACAGAAATAAATAATTGATTAGGCTGTAAGTATCAGAAACGCTAAGACCGTTGCATCCGAATTCACTGTTATATATCATACAAATTTATTATTAGAAATAAACCAATATTTTCCCCGGAAATATTAAATATATATAAACGAATGTCGAACAATAATATTAGCGAAAAAAATTAATTTTTTACATTCATCGTTACGAAGTATTTCACACCCTGGAGGCAATGCAAACAAGCATGACCAATGTGATGTGATTAAAAAGTAATATTTGAGGAGATAACAACATTAACTGCTAAAACATCCCTTGTTGAATATGTTTGGTAGGGTACAACATACTCATGTATATGAAATGTAGTTACAAGATAGTTACAAGACACCCCGTTGTGTGCATATTTTTATACGTACGTATAGTATTTACTTCCCACTTCACAAAAACATAAATATAAACAATAATGAAATCTATTTATAAATATCGTTCTCAGTAGTGAATGCTCATTCCGAAATTTCATTTCCACAATCAGGAAAAATTTGTACTGTATAATAATTCCTGAACTTGGGCTATAGGGCTATTAAAAAGGTTGTGAGGAAATTTTGGACAACCAAATATAAAACTACTTAAATAAAAGACGGTTAAAAAATTTTTTTGCACATATATTTAAAAAGTTAAAGGAAGGTAGGCGCCTTCAAAAAAGTCTGTAAAAATCGGACGAAACAGTGCATTTTTATACAAAAGTTGAAATAATTGTTTTGCCTAGCTTATTCAGTCCGGTATTTGTTTTTCATTCTCCCCATGACAAACTTGATGTCGATTTTAAGACAAAATATTTCAAGGAACAAAGCACCAAATTTTATGAAAATCGGGTCAACAGATCGAGTGATAATCACGCGTTCTCTTTGCATCACCTCTAGCTACGAATAATTTTTGCACGTTGCGTTTAATCACCAAAATAATTTACAGCAAAATTATGAAGAAAAAGGTATATGCCACTATTTTTGAGTAGCTTTCTCGCTCGCTTAACTAAAAAGATATAAAATTATAGATTTTTCACAACGCTTCGACCAAATTTCACATGCCACGATCAGATATTCAATATTCTATTCTTTTTTTGAAAATAGTATCCAGGCTCACATAAAAAACTTATTGAAATCAGGTGAGGCGTTCTCTTTCACAGTTCCCAATAAATTTTAATTTGCTTTATTCTCTGTCCCTTATTACTCAGAAAATTGCAGTTCTTTAAAAGACAATCAAGGGACACAAATTCGTTTTATTAAATGGCCCAATTATTTTTCTATTTAATATTCAATACTCCTCTACTATTCAAAATCGTTTAAAAATAACCTATATTTTATATTTTCTTGTATCTAAATTAAAATAACAATGAGAGTTTTTTATGTTTTATTATAATATATTATTTTAGATATTTTCATAGAAAATTTAAAACAAACATCATTTTCATTTCTTCAAGTCTTCTAATATTATTTTTCTCTGTTTATTTGGAAAAATTAAAAGTAAATATAGTTAATATATGTCGTCTATATACAGCATAATGTATATTTAACATAAAGAAAATGTTTTTATTCAAAACTTTCCTGGCAATATTCCTAGCAGTAAAACGAAAAAGTTTTTCTTATGCTTTGTAAAAATCTAATATTTTTTCTATGACGCTCATGTAATATTGTAGCATTAGGATATTGATTTTCTGAAAGGATTAACAATATCACAATCATTGCTGCATGACAAGTAGTTACTCGAAAATGATGTGTTCGCATTGCTGTATTTATGCGAACACTTCATTTTTGATTATTTTTTTATAAGAAATATTTTTTGCATTTAAATTTTTGTTCTATCTCTAACGGTTTATAAGATGGTTCCTACGGACCCAAGACCCAATTGACCTATGTTGCTCATTTACAAACTCGACCTCACTTTTTACGTCCTAAGTACGCTATAAAAATTTCATCTTGATATCTCTTTTCGTTTTCGAGTTATCGTGTTAACAGACAGACGAATAAACAACTGGAAATGGACTAATTAGGTGATTCTATGAACACCTATACCAAAATTTTTCGTAGCATCAATATTTTTAAGCGTTACAAACTTGGGACTAAACTAAATATACTATGTATATTTCATATATACATGGTATAATAATACTTAAATCTTTAATTTTCTTATATAAATACGTATTATTTATTGCCTTTTTGTCTGTCATAGATATTTTAAAATTTTTTAAAGTAGATACAATCCATTCAATTATTGATTGCTACGATATTATTCCGTAGAAAAATGAACGATTTGTTATCATAAATCCAATTGGGATAGGATTTAACATAAATGTGTAGCCTTGTTATACTTATTATTGAACATTTAATTTACACCCTTTTTTTACTCTCTTGTACATTATATAATGTCTATATTTTGCTCAACCATAGCACATCTATAATTTCATTTTATTTCATAAATAGCACACAATACTATACTATAATCTAGTAAAAAAATAAAATAAAATAACATATACATGTATTTATTAACCTTTTTGTACAAATCCTATTTAAGGTGTTTTCACCCTGAAAATTGAAATCAAAATTGTACAGCTTTAACAAATTAACAAGCGTATACCTAGTTCCTACCATGAGTAAAAAGAAGCCAGAACAAAATACGTTCTTATTATATATAAGTTAAACATATTTGTGGTTGTCATCCTTAAGTAGTCAAACAATATTAAGCTAGGGTACAATTTATGGAGCCGCAGGTCCAGGACTCGAAAAATTTTATATTTCACCATGACCGGTTTTGCTCGTAACTTTTATTTTTCAAATGGTATATGTGGCTGAAACTTTCTCTATTAACAGTTTTTTTAAATGTATTTTTTTCAAGTATTTCAAAAATTATGAGAATTTGTCTCATTACGATCGTAATGATCGTTTTCGTTAGTTTAGTATTCAGTTATTTTAGTAGTCGTACTCAGTAAATTGAAAAAAACTATTGATAGAAATATGGTGAAGTTAACGAGCGAAATATTTGACGCATGTGCAGGCCCTCTGAGCAAATCTCTGATCACCCGGCTCAAGATTACCAAGCAGTTGCCCTGAGGCCTGGCGGGTTAATAGGAAAATTTTTCTCAGCTTGTATAAAGATGTTCTTTAATATAAGGCTTGTGCTGCAGTTAATTTGCTCAGGACATAAAAATTATTCGTATAAAATTGGAGTTTCCTCGAATAGTAATAGCGTAATAAACATGCACCTAGAAATTCTTAATAAAAACGACATGCTTAATATATTCAACGCTTATTAACGCCACTAATTTCTTAGGAACAATTAGCTTAACATATCTGTTGGATTATCTATGAACTACAACCAAGTTTGTAAATCCCAGATGGATGTAAATCCCATAACAATTCAATATTGTGACAAATAAATTATTACCATCTATTCCACCATAGGTTTATGAAACACCCGGCATAAAATTGGAACTAATCGATTCTTTTTGTGACAAAAAGTTATTGGTTTAGCCATAAGAAGTTATATCCACCACGATTTGTTATATATAGTAGCACCAAACAGCGGCAAAGCGTAACTAAAACACGCTAATCTAACCACTGTATATATACACGTGTATGCCACGTGCCTAAAGAGATGTCCGTTACAGACAAACGATAACGCCCTAGCTAGTATAGCACCGCGACGTCCGTCCGTTTATATTATACCATACATATTATGTAGTGATATTGTACACTGGCATTGACAGTCGCTTTTCTTTGCACTAAACAAAATGTGCTTTGTTACCTCTTAATCCTGGTCACGTGACATTCATATCAGTAAATGCAATCTGATTTATTTTTTTGCTTGCATCCAAATTGTATAATGGAATAAGTAGGGCGAATTATGCAATAAGTAATAGAAGATTTAGTATTAATTCAAATTTATTTTGATGTGAATAAGAAACTTTGAATGAAAGCTATTCGTCTAGCACAGAAGTGTAAACCGGATGTTCTAGTGTATGAACTTTACTATTTGGTAATATAATAGTAAAAGGTCGAACCAATAATTGTTAACCAAAAAAATTCTTGAATTATTTTAAAGTAAGATAAGAATGTTAGATTAATCAAACCAAGTTTGAAATGAATCCAAGTATTTGCTGGTGAGGTCATTAAGCGTTTAGCTAATGAGATTGCTGTACTGAGCGATCGCTAAAAAAAGTGTCAGTACGGCACCCTATAAGGTATTCAATGTCCCCCGGTAGTTAAAAATTTTACAATATTAAGAAAACACATTCGAGGCCTGCAGCGATTTACTGCGACCGAATAATAGACTAAATATATTCTATTTGTATCCATAAGAGATTAGTTTGAAAAAAAACAAACCAATTCTACGAAACTTGTTACATACTAGGTGATCGGAAACATTATAGATCGGAAACGTTATTTTTAGAAATAAGAGGTTCACATGTTTAAATTGGCAATACTCTTTTGTTTGGTAACCGATTTGACAACAGACGCTTTGTGATTTGAAAATTTTGAAATTTCATATTAATTCCATAATAGAACTGAAAATTGATCTCCAATATTGTGCGATCTAATTCCATTAAATAAATCAGACACTTGAATCCAAATATTCGGCGGGTTATTAGTTAAATACGATTGCAATTGCTACGAAAAGTATGGGAAACAGATATCGAAAAAGTTTATTCTTATTTTTCGTCTACATTCATGAAATTATAACAAAATTAATCATCAAAGTTTAAAAAAAAAAACACCCAATAACTGGCTTTGTTATAGTAAATAGTAAATATTAAAGTGTTTTTAGGCTAATTACCATCTTAAATTGTCAAAATTTTTAACATATTAAGTAATGTAAAAATATTAACAAATTAAACATGATTAAATGCCAGGAATTTTATGTTTGGTTCAAGAAAATATTTATCCTGGAACACATAGTGAGCGTTTAATGTTTAATACCATACTTGTATGGCATATAATATTACCAAGCATTGTGTTGTTATTGCTATTAATAATTTTTATTATTATTATGTGCATACAGGAGCTATAAATAATTATTAAACTTATTTTAAAGTGTACTTTATTTTAGATTAATAAAGACCAAGTGTTGAAAAATACCTTTCAAGTGTTTGTATATCAGTTACACTGTTGTGTACTCAAAAAACTGTTATTTATAATACAAGGAATTGTACACTTTAGAAATTAAAACTTTCATGTTCATGTCGCTTTGATTCTTTTGAACTTTATTAAAGCAAAGGATAAGTGTATAAGTGCAAACGTGCAAAGCATGGGAAACTGTATCTCTCAAAAAAAAAGTACCAAGTCAACTAGAAAACATTTATTTTGCGTTGTATTTGAAACTCAAGCTTAGAAATACTTATGGTCTTTTTTTGTGAACTGGGACGACTACACGGGGTGCAAATATTTTTAGCAAGGAATTTAATCATTATAAATTATAAAGCTTATTCATTTGTTTTTTGAATTAGTTTTCGTATCCAAGAGATTTACGCTAAAAGCACAATTGTAAAAAACTTTTGTATCTTCTGACATATTTATCAGGCGAAATCCAAAAGGGAACCTATTTTCAATACTGATGTTTGGTTTTGTAAGCGCAATTACTTCTATTCCATTATTCGTACATATACCACACCTATTTAAAAAATATATTTTTTTTCTTCAAATCACAGCTGTTAAAAGTTTAATGAAATGATAATTGCAGTTTTCAAAATAAAACATTGGAAACATATTTTAATTACCATATTACTTCAAAATAATCCTTTTATTTTTTATTCCAGTGATGATACGTACGTAAATTTGAAGGCATGGTTTTAGAATATAATATTTTCTTTATGATCTATCTCCCAAGATTTAGATAAAGTGATAAAAAACCAGAATAACTTGGTAAAAATGTCACTTGGTCATGTATAAATGTATTTTGAAGAGAAACGAACACGTTTTCGAGTTGTTTCTTTACATAAATTTTTGGATCCCATGTATATACGTTTTCCAAAGCCAAAAAAACTCAAGGTCTTAATATTCATACCTTTTTAATACTAGTCACAAAAGTTCCAAATTATCAAGTTTTCCGAAAATGAGATGACTTTTTGTTTGAAAATTTGGAAAATTTAAAATTAGTTCATTTGCATTTATGAGAATTATATTTATTGCTAATTTAGTTATAGTTATAACGAAATACGCCCTCAAAAAAATATGCCTGTCTGGTATACTGGAAAAAATCAGACAAAATTAATGTAAATCGAAAATATGTAAATATATTTTCTAAGGATAATTCAAGTTGAGCTTTTAATTTAAGACATGCGCCACTGATTTGTTGATATGTAAATATACACATATTTATATGTATAAAAAATATAACAGGCGTTTGGGTGTCCGTCATCGTTGAATTGTCTCAAAAAAAAAGGGTGGCTGGGTTATACATTACAAAATCACAACAATATAAAATATAAAACAACAAGCAGTTAGTATACCGTTCTTTTGGCTTTGGTGTAGAATACCGACGAGCGTTAGTAGAAAGAGAGGATGCTGTAATAATTTTACATGACTATCCTTTTCTAAACAAACTCAGTGTAAAAAAAGTGTATGTGCTGGGGTAGAAAAAGAACATACTGAGTATTTGTTGTAACAAATATTATTATACAAGTCGTAAAAACATCCCCCTTTTTGTACAATTTAATTTCACAGATGGTAGTCACCAGCGCTGGTGGTGATGATGATGGTAGTTTTGGTACCTCGCTTAAAGTATATTACTACCATGTATTACACCAACTATTTCACATCAAGAGAATATTCTCTGTATATTTTATCAGAATTACTGAATATTTTGGTTTTTGCATTAGTGATGCCGCATAACTTACGTATTATACCAAAAAAAAATACGCCAAAACAAATAAGATTTAAGTTCAATCATATTTTTGGATTTAAGTTTTAAATTTAAACGTTTGGTTAATTTTTCGGTCAAAATGCCAATCACATGGTTATTAAATAACCATTTAGACTATTAACCACTCAGGTTTGAACAATATTTTTCGTTAAATATTTACGACGACAAAATTTCACATTCGTTAATGTAATGATCAAAATATTTATATCAAAATTCGTATATCAAAAAATAACAAAATATATGTTATTTTAAAAAAAATCAAAATTTTGTACTTTGCTCATCCCCCCCCCACTTTTTGCTTATCGGACGATTTTTCTCAATAACGACCTTGACCTTTCAAATACCAAAACCCTTTTTGATATCAAATTTTATTCAAATTTATCGGACTTAATATATTCTTTTATTGGGTCAAATGAACTGCAACAAAGTAAGGGATAGAAAAAAAGTCAAGTGCTATCAAGATATATGCTAGTGATAGAAATAGATAGAGGAAAGTAGTCGACATTCCTTAAAAGGAATATGGAACACACAACAACACCAACATTAAGTAGGATCTATGGATATTTGAAGAAATTTTTCCAAAATTCCACCATCAATACAAAAGCAATAGCTCCATTTCCTTCAGTAATTCGCTAATAACTTGATTTTACGGGTTCAAATTATTGTTGGCATGCAACAATGTAAAATGATTGCTGACACTAGTCGAAGCTGCTGTACCTTTTGTGATAATAAACGAGAAAAGATATTAGTATAGAATTGACTCCTTTACGTTTGCTTTTATAAATATATTTTGTAACTGTTTATTGTAACTGTATTAATGAATCACTTTTTATCTTTTTGTTAGCGGCATCATTAACATGAATTGTTTTCTCCGATGAATTGGTTTGGTAGTCGCTATATAGTATAGTAGTTACATGAATGAATTCATGAAACTTCCAACCATATCTAATTCTGTATTATTATGTTAACTAATTTATATTATATAATTACCATAATATTAATAATAGTAATTTATAATATATTAGACTGTATAATATATGTATATTTACATATAATATGTTCTTTATTTTTACAGAAATAATATTTATGTAATGTGAACAAATATTTATTAACTAGTGAACTAAATTAATTTACTTGTATTCAATATAAATTAATATTATTAATAAAATATTTTTACCAATTTAGTCACTGCTCAAATAATATTTTTTATAACTTCACCTAAAAAAACGTAATTATTATCATATCACTCTTATCCAGGTCTGGCATAGCCAATTCGCTCCCAATATAGAAGTTTGGTATATATAGGATAAGTTGACCTAATCATGAACGTACTGAGAAATTTTTTCGAATTACTTGAGCATAAAGGATCTAGACAAAGTAAATAGTAAAAGAAAGAAAATATTAAAAATTTGGTCCTAGCCCAACTACACACAAAATATGTATCACATTTTCCACACAGACATTTTTCTATTCAAAGTGATGTCCTTTTTTAGGTCCAGCATAAAAAATTTAGACCATTTTTTAACTTGTAATAATAGAATATTTTTAATGTTTATCATAGAACTATAGGATATAACGCTTAGAAACCAGACCAATAAATTTCTGATTATAAATTATTATATTGGTAAAATATAGATAATGAATGTTTCAAATTTTTGCTTATGCTAATTTTTGGGATATTACTTATACTTGCCAAGAATTTGAAACTGTGTGTTTATTGGCAATAAATTCAAATAAAATTTATTTTCTACACATTTGTTTTACAATAAAGGCCAATGTACCTACATCGAAACAACATATTTTTTAATACGCTTATATTAGCTTCATACGTATGTTAGTATGTTAGTATGTGGCGAAAACTTTGAACTTGATTTTGATTTCCTTCAATATAATATTTTAATAAGTCTATTTTATTATCCTGATCAAGATTTACAGAATTAACAATTTCTATATCTGAAAATATATACATTTACTTGCGCTCCCACCATATTTATACTGATTTTTTACAATTTAATAATAGTCTAAAAAACTAAAATACACAAAAAGAATTATAGTTCGAAAAAACTAAAAAAATCAAGCTTTTGTAACTAGAAAATAATTTCTTTAATTTCAAAAAAATCATTTTATCGTAAATAACATGGGGTGCTTCAAAGATTGTAGGGCCATTTTCATAGATCCACAGTAAATATTTTATAAGTTAGATATATTCGTCTCATTGAAGAATTAACTTAAGTCCCATCGCTTTAATTACCCATTACGTGTAACTACACATCAATATGCTTAAAAAATCATTAATGGCAACTGTAATTTGCTTGAAGCTAAACTTCGTTACTTCCACTACAGGTCTTGCAAATAGGTGACTAGGCAAATAAAACCATCAATGGAGTGATCCAAAAACTTTTTATTTTCAAAAATTTGCTACGCACATGGTTTTTATTTGCAAAAGTTCTCAAAAAAAAAAGTTAGAAACACTAAAGAAAAATTCTTACTAAATAAAATTCTCAAAACAAGTATTTTATATTTTATCCTGACTTTTCATGGACGAAAAGAAACCATTGTGTTTTGTTTTTTAAAAAGATTTTGATAACTTGTCTCTGTTATTGACTTCAGTGATAATTTTATTTATAAGCAAGTAATAAAATCAAATCAGTTCAAAATTGTATTCCCTTCAAAACAAATACAAAATTAAAAGCAAGCATTTGAAGCGTCAGTAATATTATCAATGGAAGATAGAATCAGTTGTCGCCAATCCAGTCATTCAATTCTTCAGTTAGATATGTTGGGTTTATATACATTATACATAAACTATTCTACTCTCCTAAAATTCTCTATGAATAGTCAACGTATGAAAGAGAAAACATCCCTGGGGATATACAAGAATCTAATCTCGTCTGTGATTTGGGACTATCATTTATAATTCTCTTGCGATATCCTATAACATACTACACAACAGTCAGTATTCATGTATGTATGTAATAAAATATTTCTACGTAGAAATTTAGTTTATGAGATCCTTTTGTTATTATGATCCAAGCTTCGAGTCCAAATTTTCCATATGTCTGGCACAACAAGAAAAACTGCTACCCAAAGCTAGACATATTTTTGTATATAGATAAAAGACTTTATTTATATTTTCTTTTTTTTTTAATACAACAAAATCTTTAATTATAGTCATAATCAAAGAAAAATTTCACGCATTTGATTTCGTCTACAATGACGGTTAAATGTCCATGTCCTTGAAATTAGCTAGCTTATTAACCAATTTTCACAATTTCAAAATAATATAATCAGAATTTCATAAAAATGACGTCGAATTAAAATGGAAAAACCCATTCTCTTAAGACTATAACATAATTTTATATCAGCATTGTTGTTTTTATTTACTCGATCAAAAACACTTTGAAAAAAGAAGTTATTCCGATGACATTGACTATAATTTTGAAAAATCCTATTTAAAAAAATTTAATTCAAAAATTCAGGAAAATTAACCAGAGAAGAATCAGAAAAAATGTGTTTAAAAGAAATGATTTCATCTTAATTTTTCAAAAATAACTTTCAAATTTAAAATCAATTACAAAGGGGAAAATTATATTGATTAATACATTATTTTGTAATATTCAACTTATTCTTTAAATTGTTGAAAGGGACAGAACGTTTTTTTTTTTTTTAGGGATAAACCAATTGAATTGAATTAATGATTGATTATAAATGTGGTAGATGTTTGTACAAAACATCACTATAAAAATGACAAATTATTTTATCTATGTACACATCTGATGCTTTTTTAATTGAATTTAGGCAACGTTATGGTACCAAATAAGTTTTTTATATCCGTTGAAACGGAGATTCTTTTCGTCTGGCAAAGAATTTCAAATTTATAATAGAAATGAAATGAACTTCAGAAGAATATGACCAATCATCAAGGATTCAAATATTTCAATAATCACAAAAAATAGAAAAGTTTAATCGATTATATAGGTTCAGCTTTGAATGTCTCTCAGATATTAATCGTTTTTAATGAAACATAAATATGTACATCGAAATATGAGTAAATATGTACATCGATAGCTTGTAATGTTTTGGTTCAAAGATCGTTTTTCTAAAAATGGATCACTAGAATGACAACATGTATATAGTGTCTTAAATATGTTTAAACAACGTTCCATATTATTGACAAATAATTCATTAATCAAAGCTGAATAAAGGTCAAAAACAAAAACAAAATTTGTATGAAATATTCCATTGACTTACTTCTGTACCTACAATTTGAGTTTAATAAAAAAATTTAGTAACATAAGCAGAATTTGTTATTTAATGAATGTAAACAGTTTTTGTTTACCTTCAAGCGATCGCGCTATAGGTGGACTACTCTTTATATTTGCTTTCATAAAACCTTACATACTTTTCATACGTATTTTTCTTCTTTTGAATTCTCCTAGACAATCATCTTTGGCAAAAAGCCATATTTCCCATCTCAAATTTATTTTTGTAACAAATGATAAATTTTCGGTGAAAAAATTGATCGACGAATTGACTGCGCTGGTGTCCAGAAAATGCTATCAAGTGCAGTTACTTTCACACCATGTTTTCACTTTCAACTCAATTTGCAATTTTATATTTACAAAGCTATTTTATATTTGAATAAAAGATTAATAATAAATGGCTTATTATTTTCACGTTAGTGGATCCAAACGTTATATTAACGTTATATCAATTTCTAAATTAAGTTGCATTTCATGGAAGTTTAACCCCTAAAAATCGTATTAGCTACTTTTTGAAATAGAGACTCACCCAAAGAAATATTTTGTCATAAATGAAATTTGAGTAAAGTCAATATTCATCCAGGCGAATCTTCGAAAATTCGTACTTTTATACCATGTATAAATGAAATATATATCAAGGTATACTAAGTTTGGTCCCAAGTTTTAACGCTTTAAAATATTGTTGGAATGAACAAAGTTTTGGTGTAGGTGTTAACAAAATCACGGTGGGTTTCATTTCCTAAATGAGCAACATAGGTCAATTGGGTCTTGTGTCCGTAAAAGGCACCTTTGTAGACCGTTAGAGGTAGAATAAAAAAATGTCCGTTATAAAAATTAAACTTTTTTTTATACATTTTTTCGTTAACATCACTGTTTACCAATGAAGGCGCAAATTATAACAAAACTTTGGTGTTCATTTTCCCAAAAATTAAAGAAGAGTTTAAAATGTAAATTTGCTGGTTGCTTCAGCTAGTGGCCTTGTGAAAGATTCTAGAAAATACTTACGTATTATAAGTATGTTATAATATTCGATGCAAAGGGACGCATCATGGTTCGGCTTAAAACTTTCGAAAACCAAAATAAATAGCGACCGTAAGGCTGCCTTAGTTGGTTTTTAAACTTTTCAAATTTATTAAAAACAGTGCAAGTTACATTCAATACTTTCTATACAGGATATTTTAACAATTAACTCAGCCAATTGTTTGGACTCACTTGTTTATTTAATAAGTTGCAACTTAAATAAAACTATATTACATTTATTTGGCGGCTTCACCTTTTTCAACTACGCGACCGCAAGAAAAAAAATTTAATAAAATGTATTTGATGTAGAAATTTTGTTTTTGATTGACAGCCAAGGTGACAAGGCAAAATATATTATTAAAAAAAAAAAAAAAAAAAAACTATACCATGTACACTTATACACATACAAAATGTATAAAAACGAATAAAGCTGCATATAGACGTACATATTTTATTAAAATATTTTTATTATCTACTCTTGTAGCTCTGGAACAGACAAAACCAAGACCAAAACCATGAATGTTTTTGAGAATCTTTGTTTAACGAATTTAGTATAATGAGCTTAACGTCTTTGTCTTATTCATTGGCGTTGGTCTTGAAAGTCTTCTTTGGTCTTACAATATTACCAAGACCAATGTGTAAGACACAGACCAAAGTACATGCCTGAGTTGTAAGATAAGATAAAGTCAAATTAATCTTGTTTTGTTTGGTCTTGACCAAGGCTTATAAATCAATCCGTGGTTTTCCAGCTCTCCCCCGAGGCTGAGTTAGAATAGGTTTGGCAATTCCTTCTAAAGAATTTTGTTTGATATTAAAATTCGAAAGTAAGCATACATACCAATTCAAACGTTAGTTGTGGCAAACAGTTTTATTCAATATACTATGTAATATGTACAAACCCCAAACCTTACTTAGTATACGTAATTAACACCTCCTACTAAACATGACCATCAAGGTCTTGTATGGAAGATTTTCAAAAAGGTCCATCGAGTTAAAAATTAAATATGATACCACAAAAGTTCCCAATTAAATTTTTTGAAGTCTGAAAACCAAGCTTTAGCCAATATCAAACACCCAAGTTTGAAACGATATCATTATTCGATGCCAGTTCTAGAGAGTCAGTTTTGGGAAGTGTCAACGACAAAACAGTGTTGTACAAGCTACTCTCATATTGTCATTATTAAATCTCATTCGAAAATGGAGGATAGTAGTTTGTAAAACTTAATTTTTCCAATATAAAAATCATGGAAATTATGAATAATAATATATTTATAGATATTAATCGCCTATGAACCCCTTAACTAAAGAGACGACAACGTCTACCTTGTTGTTTACTATGATAAAATAAATTAAAAATATTTTCGGCACAGTAATTAACTTTTATAAAATAATAATTGTAAACGAAAATTATTGTTATTATTTAAGTATATGAAAAATATTATTTACAGTTAATCCTCTTTTAAAAAATGAAAATAATTGACAAATAAACGTTTATATCGTTGACATTACAGGCGTCCTACATACAGCACGAGATCGAAATTCTAACCATGTTACGAGAATAGAGACTAGTGAACGCAGGATTGATTTAAAAATTACAAAACAAATCGTACAATTTTTTACTCCTTAAAATACAAAATGTATTAAATATGACACAATTGTTCTTTTTTCTTAATCAGACAACCATTATTAGTAGTCCTAAAAACCTTTTTCTTGGTAATCCTGGGATAGGACGTATATAGTAGGAATTTCAAAAAATGAATGAAAAATTCAAAATAGATGTTTTTATTACGTTTTTTTGTGTTTTTATTACGAAAATTGTCTAATGAAAAGTCTATGCCTATCAAATTCTCGATCGTTTTTTGAGTCCTTTAAAATTTAAGTTAAATAACTAACCAAGGGCCAAATTTTTATTAACTTTATTTCGAAGTAAACGTGTATGTAAATTATCGGCGAAGATTAGAAATTTTTTTGGAGGAATTCGTACCATTTTTATGAATAACTTTAAATTTTCGGGCTAGGGACTTGTCCTTGTAAAATTGACCCTAATTGGTTACTTATAAAAATAATGTTAACCAATAATTTTTATATTATGAAGTTTTACTATCCAAGACGAGGAGTTTATAGAATCTAACCAAAAAAATATATAAATAAAAAAATATCATTTTTTGTTTACGGTTTTAGTTTACCCAACATTCTAGAAACTAACTTCAATGAATTAATTTGTTTTAATTCAGCTACATAAAAAAATGTTTTTGAAAAAAATGAAATATGCTACACGATTGAATGTAATTCTGTATCTTTTCTGTTTCATTTATTTAATTTTAATACATGAAAGTCGTAATTTTAAAATTTTTCAAGGGATGACTTTACCTTGTTTTTTAGTACATGATCTGTAATGAATGTTCCAAAGACTTATTCGACCTATAAATTTTCAAAGCATTAATTTGCTTAATACTAATAACGAATATCTTATAATGGGTTCAAAAAGGTGGAGTTTTTGAGACTTATTAATCGAACTTTTACTTATTGGGGAAATCATTTTGTTGTGGCATACCAAACCGGTGACTATAAATAGAACTACCATAACAGGTTTAAAATAGGTATCAGAAGGTGTTGAATAAATGGATGGATATTAAGAAACTATTCAACAAGCTCAACAAGACTATTCAAAATATGAATAAATTTTCTAATAAAAAATAACCCACTCTTTTAATGGTCGAGTCATTCATAGACAATTTAAACTAACTAGTAAAATTATTTTAAACTAACTAGTAAAATTCTAAATTTGACATCCAAAAAAGGGACAAAAATCACCCCAACTCATGCACTCGACCCAAATCCACTAAACATCCATAACTCATGAAGTTGATTTTCGTTAATAGGTGTTGAGTTAACGCTAATTGCAGTGTTTTTTTGTAACCATTTTACAGACGATCAGAAACTACAACGTTACGTTCTCATTTACATACAATACTGTCGCTTTTTATTCATATATAAATAAATACATTGGTAAGTGTTGTTAAACCGTGTGCCCATAAAGAAACTAAATTTTTATTATGATTTGTCTACTATTTGGAGAATTTGGTAAAGGTTAGTTTAATACGTAAAATATAAGGCTGAAAAACAAGATTTACATAAATAAGACACGTGTGTTATTTCTTTATTGCAATACATTTTCAACTGTACAGAAACCAGACAAAAATATCCATTTCATTTTAATGTGGGCTCACGGTCTACGTATATAAAGGTTAAAATAAAACAATCCAATCTCTCTTAAAATCCACAGAAACATTAAACAGATTTCAACACATTTATAATCGTAATAATATTATACATATATATGAATGTTAGGACACTGGGGAACAATGATAATTTGGTTTAAGGGTATATGAATGCAATATACATGCATACATACATACGTAAATACGTACTGTTAACTGCTATCATTACTGTTATTCTCTTTTGAAACAAAAAACATACTCAGAATAACTACCAAATCTCATATTTATACATAAATGTGTTTGTTGTAAGAGTGTTCAAAAAATGACGAAGATGAAATTGTATCTGTTTTCATCCATGTTCAGTTAGGAAACAAAACAATACAGCAGTGTTTAAAAAGATGCATGACATATGAACTGAAGAAAATCTGAATTTAGCTTCAAAAAGTTTTGTGGAGTTATCACTGTATCCTCCGCATAATGCAGTCTGATAATGTCATTAATGAAAAATTACTCAATCTTTGGCAGATCCTGATTGATGATAAAAAGGGGGTTTCGGCCAATTATGCCGCCGTCAAAAATGTAATCTCTTTCAGTTCCTCATTGATAGAAATGTGATTCAAATATTTTGATTAGTAATGGACGGTAAGATCAGATGTGGATTAAGAAATTGTGATAGTACTTTCTTTAAACCTATAAAATTGCCTTGGTTGTTCGGAGCAGTTATCCGGCTCAAGTTATCTTTGTTAAATAAGGACGTAGCTAGATACATACATCACTTTTCTAAATCAACAGAATATCTACTATCTACTTTGAACTTCTGTAGAATTTACTGTGAAAATTATTGTGCAATTTTAGCCTCTTTTGTAGTTCAACCACAAGGCTGTCTGTAATCACTAGATATACTGTCACACTAAATGTTTCCTGACCAGATAATGAGAAATAATTTCTTTGGCAGATTCATTATTATAAACATTCTTGGACTATTGAGAGTTTCCAGGCTTGTAGTTCATTTTTATTAAAATTTTATCTTTCTGTAAAAATTATATTAATTAAACTGTCATTGTCAAATGTATGACAGTATATTATAAATATCAATATCAACGGACTGTAATATTTTGCATATTTACACAAACATGCTGACGCCCCAATTATATATATATACAACGTGTTCTGTTATTAACTGCAGAAACCTAACTTTTCAAAATAAGCTCATCAAGAGCAACAAAAAAACTCTTTTCCAAATTTCGATCAGAGCCTTAATTTGGGAGCTACAGGTATGACAAAAATTGATAAATTTGATTATTCATTGGCTGTCATTCAATAATCAGTAGCCAATGATAATTAGAAGATATTAGTAAATTTTTTTTAAATAATATTCAACTGAGGTAGGGATTTTTAGAAATTAAAACATGATTTGATTCGATTATATTATTTTGCAAAAACATTAAATTATTGTATTTAAACAAACAAACTACGTGTCAATGGGTGTGGTTTGCTTGCTTAGGTCCAATGATAAGTTGTTTACTTATAATTATTATTATTTTCTCAGAATAATAGAATAAAAATATTTAAATTATAAAAAGTGGGACAATTTAATATTTTTATACATTTTTTGTTTTTTAATATTCTGAGAAAGTAATAATACTTATAAGTAAACAATTTATCATTGGACCTAAGCAAGCAAACCACACCCATTGACACATAGTTTGTTTGTTTAAGTACAATAATTGAATGTTTTTGCAAAATAATATAATCGAATCAAATCATGTTTTAATTTCTAAAAATCCCTACCTCAGTTGAATATTATTTAAAAAAAATTTACTAATATCTTCTAATTATCATTGGCTACTGATTATTGAATGACAGCCAATGAATAATCAAATTTATCAATTTTTGTAATACCTGTAGCTCCCAAATTAAGGCTCTGATCGAAATTTGGAAAAGAGTTTTTTTGTTGCTCTTGATGAGCTTATTTTGAAAAGTTAGGTTTCTGCAGTTAATAACAGAACACGTTGTATATGTATATATATATATATATATATATATATATATATATATATATATATATATATATATATATATATATATATACTACGCGGGCGTGCCTTTAACTTCGCCGCTTAATGTTCTCAAAAATTTCTGAGTTATAGGTGAGCAGCATTTAAAAAAATGCATTTTCTTTTTTCAAAACAGTCACGTTTATGTCAAGTCTGATAGGTTTACTGAAAGAACACTTGGATAGATCCAAGTATTGAAACACGATAGGTTTCAATAAGCAATAGAGTTGAAATAAGAACTTGATTTCCTAGACTATTTCAATTCTTTATATTATAAAAGAAATACAAAATTAGAATGAGGCGCTGCTATAATTTAAAATATTCATTCGACATGTTATCCACCCGGAAACTTCGGAAATTTTATTTTATTTTTTTAATTTTGTTTAACTTGTTTTTGTTTCAAAATAATAGCCCACCTTCAATATTTTATCAACATTTCGTACGTAATAAAACACGGTGTTAGGAGTAAATATATTACAACACAAACAGCATTGCAGAACAATATGTGTGTAAGTTGCTGTGTTTTGTACACTTTTTTTTTATACTTGTGAATAATTATAGTACTTAAATATTATTTTAATACAAACCTGTCATAATTAATTTAATGATGGTTTATAATGATTATAACAATATTTATGTGTTTAGTGATAAAAAGATGGATGGACATATTTGTCAATTAATAAGTAAATTAATTTTATACTCTTTAACACGTATGATAAAAATCCAATGTGTGTTTGTATTATTAAAGCTACCGTGAAAGTTGTGTTGTCTTGTCAGTCAGTATTGTCTACTGTATTCCACTATAAATAGTAAACGCTTTTCGCTGAAAGCTTTTTTCTTATTTATTTTTAATCTTCGTACCTCGAAAATTTTGGAAGCAATGGAGAGGGGATGGATTTGTTTTTCCTTAACTTTGAATTTTCGAAGGCATACCTTTAGTTGTATTTAACTTATTACATAGAAATAACAATGATTGACATTATTTTGGAAGCCAAAAAGTAAAGTTAGCCAAAAATAAGAAGACTTGTAAAAAAATTTTATGGTCGGTTATCTTGAAAACGCTTTTGCTCTGCCAAGCATTGAAAATAGACTTTTTACTCTTAAATGGTCTGAAAAAGACGTTTCAAGGAACTGGCATTTATGTTATTCCACATAACTACGAAAGTCGACGTCCGCACATTATGAGTTAGTTATTGTAGGTATTCGCTTCGTGCATGAGTTTCATTTCAGGCGTTTCCATGGTATCAATACACTACTTTATTGCTATAATTTTATGGATGGACATATAAGTTAGTCTATGGTTTGTATATATGGTTTACATTGAAAATTAATTACTATTTTCTCACAAATTTTATGCAATTTCATATCGTATTCAGAATTATAATGCCACAAGTTTAATTAATTATTAATTTTTAATGATGTCAATTTGACATTTACTACACCACTACAGGCACTACCCTCCACATACTACATATACAATAAACAGTTGGTCAATACAATTTGTAACATTTTCTAATATTAGCAAAACTCAACACTTTTCACGATCATCTGCCATTCAAAACCAAAAGTCTGTAAACAAAATCAAAAATCTGTAAATGTAATTAGTAAATATTTTTAAAATTTCATCACAAATTTTTCTCAATCTTATTTCCAACCTCTCCCTTGACCAAAAGAAGAAAAGGGTAGATCTGAAAAAATACAAGTTTTGAATTTTCTATTTTGGAAGTTTTATTTTTTGAAATGTGCTATTTTCAAGCACTTCGATGGTAAAAATATAACAGAAATATCAGAACAAACTTTCATCAAAAAATTTATCGAACAACTTGCATTTAGCGTACATTAATAGAATGTCCTTCTAGTATTCTAATAGAGGTAACTAGTTTTTACTTTTTTATAAGGACCAACTGTATACCATGTATTACGTCTAAGGGCTCATGAGCTTGGTTTTGATATTTAGCTAAAAAATATATCCTGAACATTATAAAATAGAATTACGCATTAAATTTATAAATGATATAGAAAAAAGATTAAATACTTGAATACATCGAATTTACAAAAGACAGATATTAAATTTTAGATAAGACGAAAAGCATATAACAAATACAATGAAAAGGTTCAAAAACAAGTAGGAACGTAAAAGAAGATTTGAATAGGCATCCTCAGTTTATATAATAAATATAGGGTGATCAAATTGGGATTATACATTTTTAATTTGAAATAAAAACAAACCGTCGCAAAATATCAACATTATTATCTTATTTTATTTTAGATATTAGATCAAAACATTTAAAAATTATTTCATGAAAATGAACAAAATCTGCTATGAAAGCTACGAATTGCGACCTTAAATTGAGCGATATCATTCCTTATATCTGTTATGGATTTCTTACTTTTCGTTTATTACGTCTAGATTGGATTCTATAAATATCACAAAGATATCACAAACAAAAGTTTTCATAAATGGCGATATGATATACATATTTTTTGATTTAAACAAATTTTGAAGTATGTAAATGCGGTTTCAGTTAAGCCTAAGAAATTTTTGCACTACATTTCTTATCGTGCAGTCGATGAATGCGGACAAAAAAGTATCCAACTTTTTTTGCTAGTTTATTTCTTGAATTTATAAACTTCTCAATGAGGCTGTGATTTTCTTTTGACTACAGAGCTCGCTCCTCATACGGAAGTTTGTTACCAACCACGCAAATAATTTCTTTGCAATTCTATTTGGTTAAAAAACTTATGTTTTTGGTTTTTGAAAAACTTCTGATTTCTGTTCATAGATGAATTTTGACATAAAATTTGAAAAACATCTTCCGTTTTGATTACCATGAACAATAATGAAATTAAAATTATGCGTATTTAAACCGTAATACATATTTTATAACGATAGGAACATATTTCCTACCGGGTGTTCCAGTACACTTCGTTTACTTTGAAATTGTGAAAATAAGATAGATTGTGAATATTATATAATTTTATGGATGGACATGAATCTTGTTTTTATTGTTGAATTCGTAGAAAGTTTCTAGAATTTTCTATCAGCCTGTATATAATAGCCTAATATAATTCAAATACACTATTTAGAACAAGTAGGTACTATGTATTTAAAAATTGATAATATAACAAAATTTAGCTGCTATCACTGAAAAAAAAATAAAACTGTTATGTTATTTAGCATAAAATCACTGTTTTGTTAAATATTAACTGACTTATAAATTTCAGTGTCATGTTTCGGTAACATTCTCAAACTGCAAAGATATTTTAGCATTTATATATGATGTGCCATCATCAAATCACATTTATTGATTATTAACTATCGTATTGATATTGGATATCGGGTATTGGGTATCAAAACATTGCAATTATTGGTAAAATAATTGAGAACCTCATCTAGATGACGTGAAACACTGCTGATTTGACTGGTAGTTGGTCTAAATTGCATGGTTAGTTGATTTAAAATACGTCGAATCTCTCCATGTAGTTGGACAGTCCTAGCACGTGATTTTATATACTAGATATCTTGTGGTACCAATTTAATATCTTCGTTCAAAAATAGGTCTCTTCTTAATGAAAAGTTTCATATTTTGAGAATATAATTGTGTAGGCATGCCATTTTTAGTTTTATTTGTAAGATCATAGCAGAATCCCTCAAAGTAAAGCTCTTACAATGAGTTTTATGCAGTTAAACCCATGGGTAAGTTATGATTCACTTTGTAATTGTAAAATTTGATCTGAAAACAATTCATATTGAAACTGACACAAATTATGAAACACCATGTTATCTATGTGTATGTATGTACTTGTTGTACTTGTTCTGACGTCCATACGACATTCTGATGCGACAATGGTATATTCCCATGGGATCATCTTCACGTTAATATACACACTACTAGCAGTAACACATTTATGCATATACATACAGACTGCTGCTGCTGAAGGTGATCTCAAGGGATACTCATACTCACATGTACCTAGTTATGTTATGTGTAACTGTATGTATATATTGTGTACAACACTATTCAGGTTCGATTGTGATTTACAGTTAAATTTATAACGACGTGATATTAAAAGACAGCAATGAAACAGGAGTAAGTTTAACGATAATTGGAAGTATCAACTTTAAAAGTCATATATCCCGTCTGTACTCACGTAGAATTCACCAAACTGGTCGAACGTTACACCTTCGTAGGTCCAAAATTCGGGCTTCGGAGGATTCCAAAAGTCTCCCTACTTTACCCGTCTGAAGTTCTCCATTCAAAAATTAGGCACTTAACAAGTAGATCGTGGAACAGAAACAGTGCTTTGTAAAATGATTAATACATACATGTAATTTCGTGAGTGGCTTCCTCTTGGCGAGTCTATCAAACTCTTTAGAAACAGATAACGCGTGCCACAGTTTGTCGATTACAACTCATTTCTTTTTAGGTTTAACTTTTAGGGGTGGCTTATCTATCCGATTTAGATTAAGTATTGATGTAAATAGTTTTTGATATTCACTTTTACCATTTCTAAAACAATTTAACTATGTTAATTTATAAAACGGCATACTTAAAGTTTAGGAAAGATACAACAGTTTTAAGATGAATCTATTTATTATAACCTGACGATGGTTATAAAAACTTTGAGCTTGAACTTTTTTAAAATCCGGTAAAAAGAAGTAGATACTCTATGAATGTTTATAACGTTTGAAGGTTAGCTGCTCTTTCGTATCTGTGAAGGAATCAAACATATGAAAGAGCTGAGAAAAGTCGAAAACTTCAAAATTATTGAAAAGAGTAGTATTTAAGAACATTGAAAAATGTTTTTGTTAATACTAAACTTAGCTTAACGTATTCGCCTTCGTGTTCCATACATGTTATTGTTCTTTTACAAAATTCTTTAAATACACTCCAGGAGTAATGTCAGGAGTAATTTCTTACACCATTCTACTTATTATGTTCTAAATTGGTTCTAAAATGTATTATTGGGTCTACATTTCTAAACCAATTTCCTAGATCAGTTTTTTGTATTAAATAAATACGTATTTCAACTAGTAGTCATCATTAGTATGAATTAGCTAATCGTAATTACTTTGATTGTGTATGTAACTCGTTGCTAATTTGGTATCGAACTGCATCTTTGATAATATTTATATTAACATGCCTGTCCAAAGCCTTTCCAATTTTTGGACACCCTGTACATTCGATAGATCGAGAGTGAACAGCTAAAAGTTAATATTTTCGAAAGCAGAGATTTATATAAATAATAACTTTTTTTCGTAAATCTAATGATAAAAATGTGTTCCATATGTAGCCTTAATATGAAACTTAAATGTGTTCCATATGTAACTTAAGTAGTGTATATATTTTTCAATATTAATGGAGTTCCGCAGTTTTTTCAGAATTTTATTCTATTTTCCACAGCTTTCCTCAAACTTTTATCGTATAAACTCATATTTTCATATTATTGATATTCTAATGTTTAAAAATTCGAAGGGCAATTTCACATAGGTTTGAAATTCGTTCGAAATATAAATACATTTGTCACCAAAAGACTATATCATAAATAATTTTTTATCTTGTTTTTCCTGATTTTCAGAATCTTTTCGGATTTTCCGGATATTCGATTTCATGAACTTTTTAAGAAGTTTAACTGTAATATAATAATATTCCGATAATAATATCATACATATATAGTTTGCACAGAGTAGGTTTGTATAAGCAATGCATATGCGATGCGAACTATATTCGTAAACCAACAGAGATTTGATTGTAATTTTAGTAGTAATCAGTATTGTTTAGCCAAGTGTGAGATATCACAACAATGAAATTAGAGATGAGATTATTGGTAACTTACTATATATACATTAATAGGAGAGAGTATTGAATCTGGGATTAAAATATAAAATAAAAACAATTCTTATTGATAACTGGGAGTTGCAACTCGCCAACTGTCGATAGTAATTTGTACTAAAAAAACAGGAAGTGGACCCGTTTTCACTAGTTCCAATTTAGACTACCAGATGACAACACGTGGAGTTACCATTTTTTAAGGCCAATCAAAGTATTCAAATTCAAATCAGATGAAACACCAACTGGCGATAGTAATTTGTATCAATTAAAACAAGAAGTGGACCCGTTATCAGTAGTTGCAATTTACACTACCAGATTACTTACCATTTTTCAATAGAACATTTATTTTTACTCACTATGAAATTTTGAGAATTTATATATTAAATAGCTGTCGATAAAAGCGGTGTATATATTTTTAATAATTTGTGATCCATGGTACATTACGGTACGAAATCAACAATATACAATGAATTACATCCTATTGTATCAAGAATCATCTCACCGCACAGCGTCGTAGATTCAAAACAGTTACCTTGGTTCCAAGTAACCTTTGTCTGCATACAGTTGTTTTCTCACAGTTTTGCATACTTTTCTCTTCTAACTAAGAATGATCCAAGGTTAAAATAACACAAGATGCAACACTCTCCCCTGTACATCTATACAGTTGTTATTATTATTGTGACATGTAAACATTATTAAAAATGTGTTTTGTTTGAATTAAGAACAGATATACTCGTTTTATTGTTCGAATCATAATAACAATTCCCTATTTACATAAAATAGACAAATAGATCATTATTAAAATTAACGCAAAGAAGGGTGTTTGGATTGTTAAATTTAGTACCGATAGCCACGAAAAACAAGAAATCAAGAAAATTGAAATATAAGATTAATAAGTATTCGAAAATCAGGTAATCATCAATCAATAATAAGTATTCAAAGATTAAATTAGACGAATTTTTAATGTCCAGAAAACGGTTCTTGTCCGACTTGTTGAAAAGTTTAGAAAAAAAAAGTTTTGAATATTTTGTATGTGTATAGATACCATCTGAGTATTGAACGAAGTCGTCAGCATTTTTTTATGTTTTTTATGTACTGGACTATAAAGGTTATGCTACCTTAAGACTATCTAGTCTCTAGCTTAATCACTGCACGGTAAAAATATACTAGTTCCAAGAAAATATGTTCATAACATGGTAATTTAGTCCGTATTTGTTTGATTTAAGAAAACATTTACATAATATATTTTAATGTTTAAGTATTCAAACGCTTATTTTCTTAACTTAAGTATTGAAATTGTTGACTCAAGTAATATTTTTTTGTTACAATCACATCAACCTCAAAGTAAACGTTTTTACAACAATCCAGTAAATTATCATATCTAAGAACACTCTCCATTCAATTGCCTTTTTCCTTAAAGCTTTTCCAAACTGAGTCGATTTGGAAAATCATCGCCAATTTTTAGTTTTTTCGGGTACGGAACTCTAAATTTGCACTTGAAACATAGCTAAGAACACTTTCCATTAATTTACCTTTCAAACAAAACCAAAAAATCCAAAATCGATTCATCCGTTTATGTGCTACGATACCAGAGACAGACAGACACACACACATAGAGGTCAAACTTATAACACCCCTTTTTTTTTTTTAGTTCGGGGGTTAAAAACACATGTAGCATATTTTCTATATAAACTGGCTGTATTTTGTCTAAAGTATTTCACAATGTTTATATACAATGTGCACTTTTTCGACAGCATTATTCACCGGGTATATACACACTGTCTGAATCGACAAAACTTTGCTTACGCTTTTCGAATATCAATTGTAAAGATGATATTTGATACAGATTTAACAATATTAAGAACTTTTACCACACACACATATAGGTACCATTTTTTTAAATATCATTACCTTTTTCATGCTTATATGATTTCAACATTTTCTATAAGTACGTTTATAATTTAAAATGTATACAATTCGATGAATTTCTATGAAATTTATTAAGCTACTTAAATATTAATACTTTTACCTGTAAAAAGATCAGTTTGGATTTGTTTACACATATAATTTTGGTTGTATATGATATCGTTGTATTTGTGGTTTTGTTGATTCAGTATTTAAACGTTGTTTGAAAGTGTTGGCTGAAAAATGGTTAAACATTAATTCAATGGGTAACAAAAAATATGTATACTCAGTCTAGCATGAAATTTCTATAGAAAAAGGCGTAAGTTTAGAAATGTTTTTTGAATTGAAGAAACAAGAAAAGATCGTTGTTCAGGCAAGAGTTTTTTAAAAGAAATTTTTAAAATTATTAAGCTGTTTTATGTAAGAAATTTTCATTACCGAGTTCTTTCATAGTTTTATTTGCGTCACTTATAATTAAAATAATTAAATCAATCTTATCGATTGATTCTGCAGTTTTGTTGGTTTGATCATAACTAGGGCTAAATCACAATGCATTATTCGAAGCTAAAAAATAGAGCAATCTATAGTTAAGAATATAAATAATTGTTCATGTTTCATATGTAGTAAAATTATTTCCATCAACTATGCGTTTCAAGTTTCCTTTTAGTACATCTTATTCTTCCCTTAAAGGGTCACGAGTAATTTCTCATTCATTTTTCCATTCTAGATTTTATTTATAAACAATAGAAGACTAACGAAAACAAATCATAAACTCTTCATATTGCCCAGATGAGACAAATTATATCAAATTGAGTATTATCTATGTGGGTCTCGAAATTTTATTTATCTACATATATAAAAATGAATCCCTATTTCTTATAACTTGAGAACAGATGGAACTATTTCAATAATTCCTTTTTTGTTGTGTTAATTATTGTTTTGAAGGTTCTTAAAAATGAAAAAATTTAAGAAGTTGAACGGATCATTCGAAAATTTAAGACAAAATATTAAATACAAGAAATGGTGGAAACGCATATAAATAATGCATTTTAATAACTAACTATGTTCTTATGTATTTATTTGCGCTCCCACCATATTTTTCTAGAATTGTGAACAGGTATTTGAATAGTATTGAGGTAGTATTTATTATTATTTGCGTTAAGCGGGCGGGTTAAACGAGGGGAGAGCTTGTGGATGGGCTTAAAGGACTTAGCGGGAGGGCAAACCATAGTATAGCTATTATTCAGTTCACCGGGTCATCTCTTCAAACTCTTCAAAAAGGAAAACTCTCGAAAACAGATAATATTTAATTGTCTTATGATTCTAGCTAACAGTGAGACAAGGAAGATTAAATTAATATTAAATCATGGTAGATTTAGACAATGTTTGTTCTTGCGCAGAGGTTTCACACCTTCAACTTCCAAGATATGAAAATACCTATCTATTACTGCTTAAGACTTCATAAAATTAATTATTTTAAATAGTTCTGTAAATATGAGTTATACGGCAAATGCTCGGGGGATAAATTATTGTTCTACAATGATGATTTTCTACAACTGTGCCGCTTTTGGAATTTTTTTTCAACAAATCTATATAATTTGTTTGGAATCTATATCTTATTGTTGTTACGTAACGATTAGAGGAAATCCACGGACGTTATGACCGTTTAATCGCGAAAAATCGTGATCGAAAAAGTACAGATGTACAAATTCGTAAATAAAGATTTCAATGTAGAAGGGGTGCTAACACATTGTTCTGGCCATGAAACGTAAAAAGATGTTACTTATTACAAGAACTTCCTTATACTGAGAAGTTAAAAAAAGGTTACGAATCACTTCTCTAGCTTTCGTAGATATAAGCAGCTACAATTTTACACACAGGCGCTTTAATATTTGCATTCTTTTTATAAAATTTAATACAAAAACATTTTTAATTTATTTAAAATTTATCTAACCAAAATAACAACAAACCATACAGATAGTACTCAAAAATAAACACAAAGATTTAAAAAAAAAAAGTAATTGAAAAGCAATACGATTGTATTTAACCAACAAAAAAAAAGAAGTATTTAACCAAAAAAATACATACATATAGAGATAATACAGGGCCAAGGGCAACAAAACAATATATTGTACACATATGGCGACATGGATATGATATATGTATAAAGGATGCGTCGATGCGAAAAATTCGCACTTTTAACACCAATCACAATAGATCGACCACACACATGTGAACTCTGTATCTGCTTACTCAAAATATTATGATGATATGCTTCATAAAATGTAAAACATACCTGGATTTTTTAATCCATGTGGAAGAACACAGGAATAATATCACTTCACCTAAATTGACCTACAGGCTTCTTTATGTTTAGAAAATATTTTTTTTTAATCAAAAATTTGTCGAATTTTTTTGAAGGGTTCTGTAAGTCGATTTTATATTTTAATAAACCTTTACCATATATAAAATTGAAAAAGTAACCTAATCAAAAATTGGATTATAGAGAATATGAATTTTTAGGAAATTTTCGAACTCGATTACCGTCGTCATAACAAAAAAATTAATTTATCTAATGGTGGTGTTGGGTTTGTATAGTATTGCATGAAACAGATGCACTCAGCCAAAATAATTAAGAGCTGAATAAATTGTCAGCGAAAAAGGTGGTAAAACACAAATATGGCGTCAAAATGGGTCCTGTTGCCTAAGTGTGTCTCTCGTGGACAACCAATATAACTTAGCCTAATCTAATAGCCTAAATCTCTTTTCATGACATTATACAAGAGTGCTTTACGCAGAGTGCATTAATTTAAGAACAATTTCATACGAAATTTTGAAGATGCGAATACAGCCGTTAAAAGTAATTAGTTTGTTTTCGGGGCTACTTAACCCAGCTTGAAATCTCTTACGCAGAATGCTATTTATGAGCAATTTCATACGAAATTTTAAAGATGCGTATATAGACGTTAAAAGTAGTTTGTTTTTCGGGGCTACTTACCCCAAAACATTATTGCTTTTCATCACCGTGTATTTGTACTAATACAGAGCGTGTGTTTACGGTTTGACCTCAAAGAAAATTGAAATTCTGGCAAAACAATTGCTAGAAATCGATTATATTTTATCAAATGATTATAAAATAAATATGGGATTTATATCAAAAAATAATTATTTATTTCGAAATTATTTTAAATAAACATTTAATATTATGTTTGATCACGAAACTCAATCATACGTTTTTTTTTTATTTACAAGCTCATTTATTATTTTCACATATTTGTACCTAATAATATGAATACACACAATTGAAAAATAATATACCGACACGGAAATATACATATAAACATCGAACTAATTGCGAGAATGTTACATTAATTTTGTATATGTTTTTCAAGCGAATACGTTTAGTTTCTGGTTACATTATCGATAAATGATAGCTCTTGCTATTTTTCCGAATAAAGCGAAAGAAACTAATCTCAACAGTCTTTACAAGCTTTTTTAGCTTGCTTTGAATAGTTTATCTATATGCCTTTCTACTTCCAACTTGTTATTTGAAAATTATGGCACGAAACTTGGAAAATCGTAAGAGATGATACAACAATTTAATCGAGAAAAAAGTGAAAGTACTGCAAAACTTAATTAATTTAAAAATATTTATTCATTTTAAAATTAAGGTAATTTTGGTTAAAAGGCTTGATTTTTTTATATGAAATTAGAATAAGTTTAAAACAATTCTAAAACTTTTAGATGTCTCCAAAACTAGTCACCGGAAATTAATAAAATAACTATTTAAATTTAAGCTAAAACCTTAATAAATTATTGAAAATAAAACCGTTGTGTCGTTCTAACTAAGGATGTATGCGGGGACACAAGTTTAAACAAATATATTTTTTCCACTTTGATGGTGAATTATGGTTATAACTTTAAGACGAAAAGTAAGAAAATTTTTCGATATCTGGAGTAATTTTCAAAATTATTTAGCTTTCGATATTTTGAAAACTAAGGTAAATATCGAAAAACTGTATGCTTATTTTTTGTCTTTAGTCCTAAAGTTAAAACAAAATTCCTTATCAAAGTCGAAAATTAGATACAAATAATTTCAACCAAAGTCCAATTCCAAAATTGCTTTGGCGCTGATGCTTAAGCAAAATTGTTATAGAAGAAATACTAAAAATATGGTGAAGGTATTGAAAAACTAACTTGACTCTGAGGCTTTTTAAAAATATAAGTAAAAGTTAATTTCAAAGTAGAAGCAATCATCGAAAGAAAAAAGAAAGAAATCAACGATTCTCAAGTGATAATAAAAACTTATATTTAGGTATTCAGTTTTGTTTTTTATGTGACCGCTGAAAACAAAGAATGGGAATGACACAAATGCTTCTTCCAAAAACTTTTTAATTTAAAGTTTACAATTTTTGAATAATTTTTAAAAACAATGAATATATTGCTTATATTTAATTCATTCAACCAAACAATAGTTCAATAATCACAGTCTATACAGGGTGTTAAATAAAATTGTGCACCAATTGAAACCTAGATCATATTTATAGCATATTAGTGACATTTAAGAATACGGTCTTTGTTACTTAGTTCTAGCATAATAATTCTAAAATCTTCATTCATACTCAAATATGTATTTTGAGTCTCTGGAATGGCGAGGAAGGTTAAACAAATTGTCTCCTGCAATCGTGCTTCAGGTATGAGACATTTGTTCCAGTTAAGTATTTGCAAAGAACAAAGACACTTATTCCTAGGTCATTAGATGAATAGGAAGTAGTTAAAGTTGTGTGTGGCTTACTATGTATACTGAGAAGTTAATAAAATTTTTAATTTTGTTATCGTTTTTATATATGTATAGTCTCTCAAAACATCTCAAGAAATCAACCGTTAACTTGTCATTACACCTTAAAAGTACACACTATATTATTTCTAAGACATTCTATGAGTTTATATGGTAGAGTAATGTATATAATAACATGTATTATTATTAAATACCAAAATATAAACAATGTTTACATAGATTAAATATGCTTGACTGAAGTTTCATTATATTTCATTCATTTAGTTTCACACACAATAATCGATTTTATACTGTGAAATCATCTGCACCCTTCCGATACATTTTTACTTTATGAATGTTTGTGAGGTGCTCACTTATCCATATTATTATTATTAAGTTTTTGTTGTTGTTGTTGAAAATTAATCGATTTAGATATTTCATAATAATAAATTATGTATTTAAAAGTATATAGTCTTTCAATAAGAGTGAAACTTTTTAAAATTTTAATAAAAAAACAATTCAATGCATCAAAGTTGAATTACATGTTAAATGTTGATTTTTGATCTTCAAGTGCTGAAAAATTATTCATATCATATTCACTTTTCAAATCAATTCAAAGAAAGTAGCAAACGAAATAATAACTTTCCATTTCATAATTTTTGAAATATTCGAATAAAATCCAGTTAAAACAATCGCGGTCGACAATTTTAATATGATTTTGTTCACTAGAAAATTTTGAAAAGTGTCATTTTTAATTAAAGAACCTATATTTTAGTTCAAACTAGGATTAACAAAAATTTTCTAACATGCAGCGTTTTTGTCTCCTGGCCCGGAAAAATTTTAATTGCCCCATATTTTCCTATCAGAATGACTAAAAAATTATTCTAAAATTTTAATCTTACGCTGAATTTTTCAGAATTTTCCCAAAATGTTAATTATTTCGATAATTTTTTTTCATGATATTAAGCATTGTTATTGACTAGTTTCTGCATTATCAGTTTTGATTTCAAATGCCTCGAAGGCAAATCCTCGAGACAGTCAATATGAAAATTTGTTTCATGTCTACTCTCTCATTTCGTTTGAATTTGAATTCTTGGTTACATAAATCATACTTTAACTAGAACTCATCAAAAGAAATTATTTTGAAATCGGAGTAAACAAAGAAGCTAAATTAGAGCTAGAACGGTTAATTAATTAATTAAAACTTTTAATATTGAGAAAAAAGAGAAACTTTAAGAGTAGGATTATATGGGTCTAATAATTATTTTTAAATTTATATCAATTTGGGAAAAATTTGTTTATTTTAATTCTTGTTAATTTCATCTTTTAAAATTACCTTTGATGATACCAGGAGGAATTGAAAAATCGAACAAGTGTCTTTTTAAACCACTGTTTGTGTTGAAACCACTTTCCACAATGAAATAAATATTAAATTAACTTTGTTATAAGTTTTGGCGTTATGATGCATGTATTAATAACCAAATTACACTTGTCGATTCATTGGGGAACGAAATTTTATTTATTATTTTTTTTTTTTTTGGCATTTTAAAGCTGACAAGTCATTTAAAAACTAGGTGATATTCTTGATTATTTATTACAGATATCATCTGATTTATTTAAGATGAAGATTAACGTAGAATATGCCATATTGTACAATAAGTGAAGAATAATTTCGATTACATACGAGACCATTGGCCATTTGTTGCACCCAAATGAAAATACAATACACCCAAATGAAGTCTACAATTAGCGTGCACTAGAGTGCAATTAGCTAATTATCGCATGGAAAACAGTGCGGCATCAGAGTAATCGTCTTGCATGTGTAAGAAAAATATTTAAATTTTATATAATTTGATCGAATAGGCTATTTAGTAATTTTGAACTTTGAACAAAGTAAAACCTTTTTCACGAAAAATGTCTGAATAGATCTAATAAAATAATTAGTTCCATTTTTCAAAAAATTTTTCTTTTTTTTATAAGAGTAAAAAAAATTTTAAGAAAACCGAAATTCCCATTAACGAAAACCGATATCACCATTATTCATTTCATCATTTTAATTTAGAAAATCGAAATCCAATCAGCAAATTATCGAATTATTTCTGTTTGGTTCATATTTTGCCTCTAGATGAACATTGGAGATTTCTATTTGAAAAATGAAGGTCGGAGCCTCACCGAAGACACTTTTAGTCTTCGAATATCAGGAAAACTTCTATGCGATATTATTTCAGAATGTGTCAATTTAACAATTATTAACTCACTCAAAATAGATCGTACGACAACGCTGAATAGTGCTTTTTCTAGAAGAAGAACAAGCTTGCCAATTTAAAAAAGAAAATTGAAAATATATGCTCAATTTTCGCGATAGTACAAATATCTGGAATTATAACAATCTTTGAGATAAGTCTACCAGAACGAAATATTGGGACGGTGAGTGTATTAAGTTGGTATAGCTTAATATAATAGCAAGAAAACTTGGAACTGTTATATTTATTGAATATTTGTTGCAAAAATCAGTCTTAAATAGTATATTTGAAGATTATAATAAAAACATTCAATGGTATATTTACTCTACATATACCTTTAATATTGGTTGGTTCATATATGTATGTATAGAACGAATAATATAATCACATAGAAATATTGTGAAGAGTTGGAAATTGGCGATGAGCATCTGCAAAACCAACAAACATACAACAAATACAGCGGAATACAACTACACATACAAATATTATATACATATATAAACCATCAATAGTAGTTCTGAACGGCGCCGCTAGGTGGCCATGGAGATAGAACTGTCAAACTGTTGCCTAGGGTAAGAGGGTGACGTATGACGACCATTCGAACCGACTGACTTATTCAATGATTTTATATTATATGTCTAGAATGGTACGCTGCGCTGGTTTTATTTGTATATCTACACTAATATCATAAAGAGGAAAGAATTGTTTTTATTTTCTATTTTGTTTGTAATGTATGAACTCAAAAACTACTGGACTGATTTTAAAAATTCTTTCACCAATATAAAGCTACATTATAAGCGAGTACCATCCACTATATAATATTTTCACAAAAATTAAGTTTCCGTACCGACAAAATAAAACAAATGACATAGTGAGAGAAAAAATGGGGTCGAAAGTAAGTGAAGGCTTTGAAGTGGAAATAGCGTTTAATAAGCCTACCCACTTCTATCAAAATTTTCAGAAAAGTGGATGTATCCCAAAAAAATTTTAAATTTCCTGACAAACTTCAAATTTTTACTTTTTTCTGACACCTTGCTTGGGTGTCTAACTTTTGAAACTGAAAAAAAAATTTGAAAGCTTTTTGCCCTGTAACTTTATGGTTTCAAAGCGCTCGACGATCATATATTTTTCGAGTGGATACCGAACATCGTATTTGTTACGAAATTATATACAAAACTAATATTCTTTTTTACATAAAATTTATATTTTATTTGTAAAAAAATTTATTAGACGATTAATTAAAAATTATACCGTTATTGGAAAATTTATAGTAACTCGTAAAAAATATTAATTAAATATTTTTAATAATATCAGCCTTATAAGTATTTTTAATATTGCTTGCAATAAATAGAACAAAATGATTTTTTTAATCGTAAAATAATTATTATATAATCTAAATCGAAAATCAATACTCATTATATTAATAGTTATTGATGATTTAAAAATAATAAATTATAATATTTTGAGTATTGTAAAACAAGGTATGGCACCATCTCATTTTTGATAAAATTGTAGATCTTAGAAAAGACTATCGCCGATGTAATTACAAAAAACTGTGTGGACTGATTAAGTTTTCATTGTCGAGAAAGAGAATGAACTCTTAGCTGAATGGGAATGCTTCAAGCAAAAATACTCGAAACAGGAAAATGTATTTTTAGGACTAGGATATCACAATTACCAAATTTTTAAATGAAAAGGTAATCTAACCAACTGCATGGGTTCATGCGTAACTAATTTTATTTATAATACTGTCATGCTTCTTGTTATTTGCAATAAAATAATCCATAAAAATGTTTTTATTTATATTCGAATTTGAGTAGAAAACAAATTTAAATTTCTTTAGATTCGACACGACTAGTGAAAACAATCTACTAGTCAAAAATAATTTTAGAACAATTCTATAGTTTTTTTTTTTTTTTTTTTTTTTTAATTTTGTATGCAAATCACACATCAAAAGTAGCAACCCATAAATACTTGAAAATTTTTAATGACTTTATTTTCTTAAAAAACAAATAAACTTGTTTCACAAATTTCCAATAAACAGAACATCCAATTACCCAAGCGCTGTTTTATAATTATTATAGTACTAGTATGTTTTTACAAAGAAATTGATTTATATTACAAGTTATTGGCAAGTAGAAAGTTTTCGTTTTCACTTAAATAGTTAAAATAATAATTTTATGATTACGATTTAAAGTGACATTGATCCAGAATTTTTAAGTTAGAACCGATGCAGCCTCTAAAAAAATTAGTAAGGCGATTTTTATATCGACTAGGTTTGATGTCCCTTTGAGGCTACTGATCAAGATGCCAAAAGATCTTGCAATGTGAACAAATTTAACCAATTCCCGAAAGATTAGTGAGGGTTCTTGGTTATAAAAAGATTCAATAAAATGTTTTCGTGCCCCAACAGTTAGTGATGAGCATCAAGATCAAAACAAGGCTAATTTGACTGTCTTTATCTTACACACCTAGCTTTGAACTTTGCTCTGTATCTTACGCATTGGTCCTGGTTCTTTTGTAATTAATTGCTTCTATCATACTTGTTGTTATACTTTGATCTTGTTCTTTCATATATGCAGGACCAAACAAGACTTGCAAGACTAAGACCAATGAGTAAGACAAATAGGCTAAGCCCACGTTTAACAAAGATAGGCTTGATGAAAAAATCACTAAGAATAATCCTTAATTATATACGGCTTGCGATAACTTGGCCGGCTTGCGAATTTGTTTAGCTTTGAAATGCTCAAAGTTGGTTTCTGCTTCAATTTGTTTAGCATTTTTTAGGAATCGTTTATTCAGATATTTTTTCCAAAAATCAATATCCCCGTAAGAAAAAAATTAATTTTTAGTGTTGTTTTATTAATACAATTGATTTAGTATGAATACAGTAATTTATTTATAAAAATCACTGGCTTTGCTTCTAAATCTGCTACATATCACGGCTTATTATTTATTGTTTTGCCCAAGAATAATTTTTTAAATGTGCAAATTGTAAACGACATTTGAATAAACGCTCATCAAAATGCAATAAAAACAACTGTATTAGTGGGTATTATAAAATTAAAAAAACAAGAATAAATAAATAAAACTATTAAATATATATTATAAGGTGATAGATGATCTGCAACTAATTTACAAAAGACATTCAATACGGTATGGTAAAATAAGAATTTTATTTTTGAACCATTACAAATTAAGGTATTTATGTGTTATTGTTGTAATAATAACAGTTGTAATTTATTTAAACAATAAATTTTATATTTATTATAGTATTCTAATACACATTATAATAATATATGTAAATTGGAAGTATGCAAATTATTGGTAGGAGAGTTTTGCAACTGTCACAAGATTAAGTTATATTGCTGCGATTTAGAGATAATTAACACTCAAATTCTATAGCTCCTTAACGATACTCACGCATTTTTACCGTTAACCATTGCTATTGACGTAAATTTGATCCAGGCGGTGATGTTTATTGTAATAATTGATGTCATGGTATTAACCGTTTATCGATTACCGTACCGTACCTAATATCGTGACAGAATTTGTCTCAGAGATACCTAGTGCAACGGTATTCCTTTTGCCTCTTTGAGTTTTCGATAAATCTGTCGTATAATCAGTCCACATTCGTTACTAGGAGGATTTTGGGATCGCTGAACACGAAAAACGAGTTTGGACTGATTATATGACGAATTTCTCGAAAACTCCAGGAGGCGACAGGGATAACGTTTCACAAGGTAACTCTGTGACCAACTCTGTCACCATATTTATGTTCAGCAGTCCCAAAAACCCCCATGTAACAAGTTTGAAATCATTTTCATGACTATCAACCAAAATTTCTTGACGCTCTAAACGAATCGAATGCCAAAAGCCGCAATCAAATACGACTTACTGCTCAAATTTTTAGAACTGATCTTTTTGCTTCGCCTACATAAGTTTTAGCCTTACACACTTGTTCTAACACCTTTTCGTAACAGCAAGGCCAAACTAGAACATTAGTGCGTGGATTAACAAAAGTAAATATAGTACCTAATAAAGAATATTGAGATCTAGACTGTGGCTAAAAGGTCTTTCGTATAATATTTTATAAACTAATTGTATTGAAGTATAACAATATGCATGTCATATTATATAACAATAATATTAATTTTAATATTGTAATAAATTTTTTTAAACTATTTTCTAATTAAAAGTATCAACTTGAAAAACTAATAAATACAATTTATATTTAGTTATCATAGTTTGTTTTTTTAAATTAATAATGTGTCATAAAAAATAAATATTTACACAAACACATGTACAATGTGTGCTAAAATAACCGTATTCTGACAAAAAATCTGATAAACAAACAAAATTATATGCAAAAATTCATCACAAGCTAATGTACCTAAAATCACCCCCAATGATTATAGCAGAAGTTACACTTTTCAGCATGCAATCTTAACACTCTAAAAAACATAAAACAATATGTGTCTTAAAACATTTTAAACCAAGTTTTCCTTACGGACATCCGCGTATCTGAATACATCCGGGATAAATGAAACTTCTTTTGTCTCACGCTAAATTAACATAGAAACAAATAGTTGTAAAATTTAGTGAGTATCTATTATCATACATTCGTAGTGCAGCATGTTGCTTGATCCATGACACATTACACTGCACCTTTTCAAACTTTATCTTCTCAATATCATAATCCTAACGTGTTTTTAGAACATAAACAAATTTTCAATACATATTATTTTCTGTATATAGAGGTTAAAACAGTTAAACAAACAATAGACGAGATCAAATAATTGCAATTTATAGGTCTGCTTAGATTGTTTGATTGACAAGACACAGTTACTTTACAAAATTGATTTTTTATAATTTATATAATTTAGTTCTCATAGTATTTTTTTAATGTATTTAAACTGTGGGCAAAAAAATTACATAATTAAAGCCAAATACGGAAATTTTTTTAATAAAAATTCGGAACGTCGAATATTCAGAAATTAATGAATAAAAAAAAGCGAAAAAAATGAAGTGAAATACCTTTAAATCCGATATGAAATTACCTTATGTCGGCTTATACTGCAAACTCCAAAAAAAAAAAATTAAAAGCAGATACAAAATTTTCTAAACACTAATGGAACGAAAAATGTTATTAGTTGCAAAGTTTTCATTATTCACCTACCTATTTTTTTTTTAAATTCTCATTTAGATTAATATTTTTGCCTTTATGAAATACATCATATTTTCAATTTATGAGTAACTTTAAAAATTACATTATTCTTGCGTATTAAGGGGATCGTTTCTCCATCCATGTTAATTAAAAAATATTAGATTCGAAGGAAAAATAGGTCTTTATCTATCGTATAGTGAAGTTTCGATCAAACCATACCGTGTAAAATTTTGTGAGAAACTGTTCAAAAATGTTATTATTTGCTAACAGTCTTACGAGAAAGTAACACCTTGCCAACTTTTCTTGAATTATACTACCAGATGTCGATTACATAGAGTGGAAAAAGAACTGAAAATTAGTTTTTTGAAATATGCAGGTTTCTGTTTTTGTACTCAAATATATATGTTACCGTTAAATTTATTAAGAAATAAATAATAAACTGAAAAAAAGTAGTAGCAGGAAAATTTTTTCGTAAAGCATCAAGTAAATACTTTGATTTAAGACAATATATTATTGCTATACTTTAATTTTTAAGGAGTCAAATACTTATTTTATTGAATTAAGGAGGTCCTTTTGCCTCCAATGTTAGTTTTAACAAGTGAAATTTACAAAATTTTAAAAACCCCCGACTAATTTTTCGAGTACGGAACCTTAAACTCGCACTTTAAACATAACTAAGAGGACTCTCCATTAAATTATCCTTTTTATCAAAGCGTTTTCCATACTGAGCCGATTTTGAAGATCATCGCCAGTTTTTTGTTTTTTTCGGGTACGGAACCCTAAACTTGCACTTGAAACTTAGCTAAGAATACTCTCCATTAAATTACCATTCAAATGAAAAAAAAATCAAAACCTGATCTTCCGTTTAGGCGCTACGATGCCACAGACAGACAGACCAGCATACACACATACACACACACATAGCGGTCAAACTTATAACACCTCCTTTTTTTAGTTTGGGAGTTAAAAGCAATGCGCAATTTACTCCCAGTTAGTGCACAATTAACTTCCAGCCAAACGACCTCCTAAAGTTTGATTTTTTCAAAAACTACTGGTGCCTTATAAATATCGCTGAAGATATTATTATATCTAAATTAAAGAATTTCATCACACGATCTAAGTTTGACAAGCGTTGCTTTTGGTATCAAAAGCCAATACAAATAGTATGATGAATTCTAAAGGAATTCTAAAAATATTGATATTCCATGCGAAAATTTGAAAGCCATTCTATATAAATGTCATTATTAAACATCGTTGGTGATAGGGCGGGTTAGATAACCAGGCAGCACAAGGGATGCTGCGAATAGACTTGTACAGGGGTGTAGAGACGTGTTTCAAGAGAACCTATGCATATAGATTACCTGTTTTACCAAGAGCTATCGTATACCATTATATATATGAAAACTATGTATATGGTTTATACACATATAATTTTTTTATATTGGTTCAATGTGATAAAGAGCATTGTATTAAAATGATGTACAATACGATATCTCTATCCTTATCATTTTATTTTTATTATTCATTCATATTATTGATAGATACTTTTAATACACATGATTTTCTTTAACGATAGGGACAGTGCTTTTAGTCTGAGAAATAACGATAAATTTTTATAAAAGTCTTAAAATTAAGATTGACTTTTGTATCAAATAAATATTGCCTGTGTGTCTGTCTGTGGAATCGTAGCGCCTAAACGGATTAACCGATTTGAATTTTGTTTTTTGAAAGGTAATTTAATGGGGAGGGTTCTTAGGTATGATTCAAGTGCAGGTTTTGGATTCCATACCCGGAACAAGTACAAAAAAAGTGATGATCCTCAAAATCGATTCAGTTTGAAGAAGACTCTAAGGAAAATGCTAATTGAATATAGAGTGTTCTTAGATACGTTTCAAGTGCGAGTTTAGGGTTCCGTACCCAAAAAATTTATCTGATGTTTGTTAAATTTTGTAAATTTTACTTGTTTTTTCACTGAATAAGATCATACAATTTGGTACTTCAATCATAATTAACTCACTTTACGAGTAAAACAATGCATGTTTATGCTTCAAGAGTAACTTCCATATAATATTTGGGTCAAAACACATATACAGTCTCTTTTTTTTAAATGTTTTACCCACATATTCCGAGTAACTCAAGTATATCGTAAAATATAGTTAAAAAACAGTTGTATGTCTGTTTCATCTGGAAACATTTAAATGTCTGATTCACAGATTTTTATTTTTTACTTTTTACCATGCCAATAGAAATTTAAGGTGCAGTTTTAAATAAGTAAAATTTCACATTCCGGTATGGTTGACATCAAAGTTCCCGCGAAATTATAGTACAAATAACCATTAACGAATGTAATATTTCTTTGACTATTCTATCACTTTCTTTCTAATTTTCCAGGAAATTGCAATACGTTAATCATTTATTATATTTAACATCGATCATCATTAAATAATATACTTTTACAAAAAAATATTACAAATAAACTGCTGTTCCAGAAGCTGTTTCTATTTCAAATATGTAATGTGTTTTTTAATAATATTATGTTTATGTAGTTTTATGTATAAATATATATTATACTTGTATCCAAACAAAATGGGCCATTAAAAAAACTAAAGTTTTTATGTTGGTATAATGGCTATACTTAGGGAAAAAAGCTTTACCTCCTTACAATTTGATACACAAATCGATTGAATATGAAATTGGATTCTTAGATTAATAAGACGACAGTAGAAAATTTATTGTAGGTGAATTTTAAGCTAGATTATTTGGCTGTGTTTAATATAAAATCGTGTAGAAAAATAAAACTTGAAATTTTGAGAATTAATTAAGGAGATATGCAAGGATTGAATAATACTAAGGATTTCAATAAAACTTTATAAATACATTTTTTGATTAACAAAGTTTCCAAAAATCACAAAAAATTCCTAGATCATCAGGCTTTTTATTATTATTTTATCGTTCAGTCGGCTGAAAAAAAGATGAATAATTTAGGTTACCCTTTTCAACTGGATGTTTCCATATCAATAAATCTAGACAGTGTGATAAAAAACTATCTAAAATATTTAGAAAATCTTGTAGTTTATAATAATACCACAAAAATATAAGGTTGTCGATGATATAAAAACCAAATTTTAATTTAATTATGAGTTTATCGAAGATCCATCATTTCATGAACAGAGACGACTATAGTTAGAGTATTGAAAATAGAAGAGCGATATCTATATTATCAAATTTATAAACATAACTCGGACACAATATATTATATATTTTTGTAGTTGCGTGGTATTATAAAGCTAAAAATAACTCATTAATTGACTTCAAACCATGTATTTGGTTTATATGTATATACCGAGCAATAAACCAAAACTTTTTTACAATACTAGAGGTTTACAATCACCCTGAGTAGATAATTAATTTAACAATAATCCCCAGATCATTTTTTTCTATATGACTTATATTTATAGAAATATTTACGAGAATGGAATTTTATGAATTATTTAAAAAATATGAAGCGTGGGGTATTGATTCCATAAATTCTAGTATAGAAAGCGCATGCTTAGCTAAGCTACATAACTTTGTTATAAAAGTATAATATTGCTGTATTAATGGCATTAATGAAAGGTTTTTTTTCATAATCCGGAAAGTTAGTAAATCTCGTAAATAGCTTGCTGTAAATTTATGTTCATGAGTATCTCAGAACGTTTGAACTTTGTGACCCAATTTCTTTGCCCATGAGTATATTTATAATATAAACGTGTATTATTAAATTGTACATTCATCGACTGGTATATTATAATGGACTCGTGCAGTGTACCGCCTCATTTATAATTATGTTTTTTGATAAAAATTACTGGATGAAACTAAATACTATACTTGTTTAATTTTAAGTAGTTACTTCAGTTTAAGTATACTTGAGTGTTCAGCCATACTTAAAATGACGATTTCTTGATTCAATACAAAAAGCAAAATATATAAAAAGTCTAGAGAAATTTCATCATGCAGAATGAATTCTTCCATTAACTGATTATAAGCTATCAACAACTGCTTTTATAATTTTATGTTTGTTACTGGCAATGTGCATGCCAAGATGTTTTGTAAAACCTATAGATATTGTATAAAATGACTTAAACGTTCAGGCAATCTAATAAATATTATTGAAACTATTTGTCGCAAGTTATCGTTATGGTTTGTTTGCTTGTTGGGAGGTAAAATTAAAAAAGAGCAACACAAAAAAAAAACGACACTAAAAACCGACATGTAGATTACCTGGTAAACTAAAACTTTTTAAATCGATTCAGCTTGCCATAAATTTTGAGAAAATGCAAAAATATTTTTGCATACAAACTGTCAATTTGTATTTTTTGACATAATTTAATGTGTTATCATTTACAAAAATTCGGGTGGTGAAATATATCAGAAATAAAAGTATAGATAGATAGTCACAGAGATATGTTTTGTCATAATAAAAATCCGAATGAAAAGCACTTATTGGATTGACTACTAAATCAGCAGTATGTCTTTTTTTAACCAATACTACAATTAATTCATACAGTAAAAACAAAAAGATGCTTTAAAATAAAATTCTTTAAAAAACCAAACAAGTGATTGACTTCTAAAATTAATACTTTAAATTTCCAAAAAATATCTAAAGTAAAAGAAGTAAGCGCTGCAAATATAATACACCAAGGTACGAAAGGAATATAGATCCTACCGGATGTCTCAGGACACCTCTTGTTCTTTTTTTATTTAATACATTACCTAGATATTCTATACAAAACGCTCAGTCGACAATGCAACTAATTTTTGTATTTTGTATGTCTTAATTACTAAAATCAATGCATTTTAAGCAAATGAAGCCGAAAGAAAATCTGTTATACAGAACTTCTTGCGATACCTCAAAAACTGCATATCCAAATCCAATTGTTAAATAAATCCAATTTTGTATTTTTGGGTCAAAATTACTTTATGAAATAAGTTTCATCGAATTCGAAAATCATAAAATCATTTTTATTCACGATTTGTTTGAAAGTTGCTTTAGTAATTTTCACCCAAAAAATTGAAAAATTCAGTTTGTTCATTTCTGGGCGACAAATTTCATTTTAATTCAAAATGACGGTTTATAGCATTTGAAGTGATACTGATATCATCTTTACAGACATTGTTGAATTGAGTCTTATGAAAAATGTACACTTAGGTAATTAATTTGCATCCAAGTGATTTATAAACCTAATTAAACCTATAAGTGTCTTTTAAATCACAATTATTTTATTTAATGATATTCGTATTGAATTATATTATAAAAGGAACTAAATTTGAAATAAATATACTTAGACATAACGTATAATATATAATATAGGTACATATGCTTACTGTAAAGCCGCATTACACATATATTATTATCAATTCATGCAAGTTAAATTTACCTATACAAACTGGCTATTGGAAAACAATTTACAGTGTTGCGTTGAGCCAAAATGATTCGCCAGTTTATGATGATACCGAATAAAATGTTTTGTTCAAAGACGTTTGAAATAAATATTCAATTAATGTGTTTTATCTACTTGCACAAAACGTTTACTGTTTGTATAAAATATCTTTCTGGCAAATTTTATTTTGTTTGGTCAAAGTGCATTTTAAATGTTTTGTGTCCTCATAAGAATAGTGTTACCTCACGAAGTTTTGATAAAACGGGGACTCTTACATCTTAGCAACTTTCTATATATATCTGGCGTTTGTGATAAATTATGGCATCATAGTTTTTAAAGAGGAAAATTTGTGGATTATTCTATTTATTCAACAACACTTCTTGATAGAAAATCCACTATCCTTTTCACATTATATGCAAAATTCTGACTTGTTGAAAGCTTTTTAAATTGGTAATAAATATCATAACTTTTGGAATAAGACGCGAAGTGTGCGTTTTTATTTGTAAAGCTGTTGTACAAAAATAATTCTCACATATCCTCATACTCTTGACAAAATAGACCTATTAAATTATTTAAAAAAAGTTCCGTTTCGCAATAGAAACTATAACACTTACAATTTCAAAACTATCAGAACTTAATTCAGGAGTCAAAAAAACTCCTTAATGTTCGCCCGAGAGAAAATTTATTTCACATCCTTTTCCTAATTGCTAAGATTTGCCCACAGATACTTTACACAATATGTTAGCATCTAGCAACGAAAGTGGAATACACCTTTTTTATTTTGGAGTTATCGTTTGGGGCCCGTAACATTTGAGGCTAAGGGAAGACGCCGTTGACGTTAAGGGTTTCCAATCTATACTTAATTTGAGAGAGTTATAAGGACATAGAAATACAAGCCTTTCCGTGTCTAATTCTCGTAAGGCAAGTTTATGAGATTTTATGAGAAAGCAAGTTTATGCGAAAACTAAGATTTATTTATCTTATTTTTTTTCAATATTATCAAAGGAAATTCTTAATTATTTTTGGCATAGTAATTCTTTCAATTTTTTATTTTAGATACGATTTCAGAATATTTGTAAACAGAAAAATCGGAAAACCATAAAGGAAATGGAAAGAGGACAAATCTAGAATCTAAAACATCAGGAAACATGCTGTGAGTAGGGTCTGTTGCGACACTTGAGGTCCACACGAATAACTTTTCAGCATAGCAAATAGTTATAAAAGGTTGAAAAAAAAATAAATTCGACCGACTCGACCGAATATCATATTGCCGTCAATTCTAAGTCGATATCATTGTTCGCGTGATATCGATAACGAAATTGGTGTTTATGCCTTGTCCTGATCATGAAACAAAACATTACAATAAAACTTCTTATACCGGGAAGTTAATAAATATGGCAACATAATATTTAAATTTCTACTAATTTTAAATACAACTCTGTACAATAAAATAGGTAGAATAATAAATTTGTGTAATATACACATACACTTTCAGTATCCGACATACCAAAGAGGCGCTCGCTTACTTATTCGCTTGGTTTTCTTATTTCACTATGTGGCACTAACGTATAATTATGTGGTGGCATTTATATACGCCGCCTCAATATTCAACTGGCTTTTGTTTAGTATATATACGTATATATTCGTATATATCAGTTTGTATTGTACGTATATATGCATGTATAAAATATATTCAAACAAATCAGTACCATATGTTTAATATAAATACAGTCGGTATTCGAATCCAGAAAATTAAATTGGTAGATGTAGAAACCACATCGTAGTACATGTTAAAAGCAATTCACATTTCAAAACTTTACTCTTTTTAGTCAGTCGTTGTACATGATGCTATGTCCATCTTATTCTAAATATATTTCATGTCACAGATTTCTATTCTAGAAGAAATTCATTCATCAGTCTTGATGTGTCATTGCATGTTTGGTACTCCTTCATGGTGAAAGTAAACTTATATACACAATAAGACTTATTACGATTAGCTAATTCATACTGATGATGACTACTTAGTAGTCGAAATTGGGGAAAAAATCGAAATTTATTTGTAACAACATGAAAATAATGTTATTAACCTCGTTTTCAATTTTTAGCTATTTATTTTCTCCTTGCCTGTTTTATTTCATAAGGGAAAAATATTTTTCTTACTTTATTCTAGAAATACACAAAACTCTCGCGTCCTGGGTCAACTTTCATAAAACAAGTAGAAATGTAGCATTTAGAAGTAAGGAGTGATCGCCAAGAAGCAAATAATAAGGTAAGTGAAACAAGTAAAAACAAACAATTGACTGAATTTATTGTTGAAATACCATGTATAGATAGTGTTGCTGACGCAATCGTTTGTTTTTTTACGTTACTTAACAAAATAAAGATATCCATTGTTATCCACAAACACATAACTGATATTCCCATATAATATACATATTATAAAATTTGCACCTAATTTGTGCCCACGCAGATAAACAGTGGTGTTTACGAAAAAATGTTTCAACCAAAAGTTGTTTATTTTTTAATAAGGAACGTTTTTTACACTTAAACTTTTTATCTCTAAGGGTTTACAAGATGGGTCCTACCAGATTGGACTCATCTACACAAGACCCAATTTACTTATGCTGCTCATTTACGACCTCGACCTCACTATTTACGTCTTAAACACGCCATAAAAACTTTAGCTTGTTATCTGTTTTCTTTTTTGAGGTATCGTATCGACAGACAGACGGACAGACGGACAACCGAAAATAGACTAATCATGTGATTATATCAGGTGACTAATCAGGTGATTATTTTGTTTGATCAATATTTTTAAGCGTTAAAAACTTGGTACTAAACTTATTTAACGGCGATATATTAAATATTCGCAACAACTCCTTTTGATTCCTTTAGTGGCTTGATGTTAAATCAATTTATACCAATGCCATGCAATATATTTTCATTTATCACAACAAATAATAATACTTTTTGTTTTATAGCTGCTGTTTTGTTTTGTGACTATCACACAGCTACTGTAGTGGCGGCTAAGCTTCGTGGCTAACTACTTATAAAACTGATTCTATTATAGAAAATTATTGTTTTCAATAATTCACATTTTGTGCGTTTGGTATGACTACGTGAATATTTTATATTTTATAGTTATATAAAGTCTAAGCTAATTTGTTGAGGTTATTCGATTATTAACAATATCGGATATTTATGTATATATTTGTTTATTTATAATAAATTAAGTACACGCAAAAAGTTAGCTGGAGAATATATTTTTTATACAATCTAGAATCATGGCAATCAAATAAATGGCTTCTAACCAATTGGCAATAACCAAACTAATTAAAAGGAAACAGAAATATATCTTTCCGACGCCTTTTATCATAAAAATATCAATTCCAAAAAAATTTATGATTTAAGAATATTTGGATAAATAATAAATTCATTTTAAAATTACTAATAAAGTCAAATTTCCTTGAATATTTCATCCTTCCCAACGCCTCCACGAGTCGTAACACACATTTAAAAAGTAAAAAAGTTTAATAAATCATTTATATTTTCTTTTATATTTTATGCTTCTAATTCAAATAATAGACAATTCAGATCGAAAATTTCAGGAATTCGGAATCAATACGGAACAATAAGAACCTTGACTTTAATCCAAACTTACCTTTAAACATAAATGTTTCAAATGGCAGACTAAATAATTTCGAATTCTGCACGTTTGTCAACAAGAAAGACGTTTTTTCGAGATTTATTTTAGAATATAAAATAAAAGAATTGTTTTTTTTTATATCGAATAACCTTTTTATCAGTTGATGTTTTTGTTTGGTAGGTAGATACACGTACGTAGGTAGGTTGGTAGGTAGATAGATAGAGATATATGTATGTGAAAAAATGTTGTTTTTACACAGTCATCATATAAAATTATTAAAATTATATATATATACTTTATATGTAATATTTTATATACTAGTAGGTAGCTAAACTACTACACACAAACACATTCTTTATGGTTTTGTGATATATCATCTATAATTTCTATTATAAGTATTTGGAAATATTAAATACAGTTGAATGTATATTATTTTGATTATAAATTTGCCCACCCAACTTAAAATCTATTTACAATTTTCAAAGTTGTTAGTTTCCACCAAATGTGGATCGCCCTGAACCAAAACTTTATCTGTCCTAAATATATTTTGAGAGAGTATTAAAGCGTCAGAATTTTGAGCAAAGGGGTTAAATAAACAAAAATTCCCGGACCATGACTAGGCTTGCACGGGTAGAAAAATTTACAGCTACGATCCTAGCTGTATTTGACTAAATTCCATGCGGTAGTCATTTTGATGTAAGAAACAAATGAATTTACTAAGTTCTTCAATGCAGTTATCGCCCACTTTGAAACGTTTGAATTTTACACCACCATTTTTCTGTTGAATTGGAATTCAATTATACGATACAAATTTGAATGGTGCAAGTCTCTGGAAGCAATATAGTTAGTTGACGTGAGCGGTGGTTTTTAGATCATTTTTTAAGACGCACTTTATTCGGCTAAAAAGAACAAAATAATATTGGTGAAAAAGAGCAGTGAAGCATGCCATGACTTTTAGCATAAAATTTTATATTTTCGTGATTTTTAATTCATAATATATTATAAATTATTTTTTCAACTTGCGCCTATAAATTATTATTGTATGGTTTTTATCTAACTTTTACTATCGCATGTGACTAGTGTCCCCTATCGGTTTTGTGTCAGCGCTCAAAACATCTGAGCTTTCAAGTATTTGATATTTTGACTTTTTGATTCTTCAGTTCACTAAAGCACTGGTCTAAATTGTAGAATGTCAATCGAAGCGATGGAAGTTTTAGTCGGATGATCGTAGAAATTTTAAATAAAAAAATTAAAGAAACTCAACTGTATAAAACAAATAATTTCGAAACAGTAGGTTTAAGATATCTACACGCAGTTTGTAAGCATATCATTATGTGGAATTATCTCATAGTTTTATATGAAGAATGAACATTGTATATCATCATAGTATATTTAATTTAGTAATTTTGTTCATACAATTTTTATATAAAAAGAAATAAAAATGGTGTTATTATAAAGATCAGATTTAATACAAGAAGCCTATTTTTCGAATTTTGTTAGATTCAAGAAATTGTTAGTAAACAAACATTTTTCTCTTAACTGGACAAAGTGAAAAAGAATTACTTTTAAGACCAAAAAGTAGCATATTGAATTAAGTACCCATATAGGAACAGCCAATGCTGACAGTAGAATTGAGACTGGCCCAGTGTTAACCATGCCAGCTAATATAGTGATCGGTCGTGTGAGCAAAGGGACCTGAACAATGCAGGACTTCGACCAATATCTAGCAACGTTGAAATAATGGTATCATTCTATAATGATACGAGATTGGCCCAGTCTTAGTTACCAAGCTTAGCCCGGTATATTTATTGCATCATTTTTGAGCATTTCATTCGGTATTACCAGTTGCCAATAAAATAATTAAAAATAATGAAAAAATTAATAATTTAATGTATACCTACTTCCAATTTGAGATGCATAAGCTTCTGATCTTTCTTCCGTTATTACTACCAAATTTAAAATATGTTGGCATAATTTTAAGGAGAAAAACGTGATATGTTTATTAAATTTCAAATTAAAGGCGTAATTCTGTTAAGGATATTTAACGCCAGTTTGTTGCAGTAAAAAAATGTTACTTCTTTGAAAGAGGTAAAGGAAGAATTTTCATTACGACTTGTACCGGCGTGGTACCTACCTCTTCGTAGATAAACCCTCTGCCCGTCGCATAAATGCATTACTCAAAACTTGATATATGTTTAAATTTTTTAATCAGGATGAATATGTGCCATAACGGATTTTTTTCATATGCCTAGCTTATTTGTTTCAAACCAAAATAATATTAGTTTCATCATAATTTTATACGCGGTTTATATGGTAATTATTTAAACTAAAGATACTATTGACCCCTGATGTAAAGAACAAAATTTCTTTAATATAATTAATAGTTATGTGATTAAGCCTTGATTCAATTAATAGCATGAGATTAATTGATAATTACTTTCAGCAATTTGTAATTTAATAATAGGTTGGCTAGAATTTTTTAATTTAAAAGCTATGCATAGGTTGATTTTTTTTTAAATCTCATACATATTTGCCATTTTATATTTAAAATAGGTTCGGCAATTTGAGTTTTCACTTATTTATATGACTTTACATGTGTAAGGGGTTTCGTAAGTTGAGAAGCACCATAGTGAGTTGCATTGAAATTGTATTTTACCCACTTTTTGTGCCCAGAGAAATTTGTACGAATCTCATTAACGTAATACCAATTATTTGATTTTCAAAATGATCGGAATCAGATTGTGTGGATTTGTTTTAATTTTGATTTGATTTTGATTTTTTCGAGAATTACTGACTCTACTGTTACTTGAACAACTTTAATATTATTTGTCATTTCACAACAACGACAGCCAATTCAAAACGTTTTCTATAACAAAGAGATATAGAATATCAGTCCTTATTTTAATAAATAATTTTTTTTGTCATATTACAAAAAATAGATTATAGAACCTATAATATATGACGATATCATTAATTATGACAAAATTTTTCAAATTGTCAATTAGCTAGTGTTACTTTAAGTCTAACAAAATGGAAATTTTTGTCTTCAAAGAATAACGCTAGAATTTGAACAACCAACCAAAATTTGTATACGTAGTATTAAATTAACTCTCACGTAATAAACAAACCTAAAACAACCCCAGTAGTGCCTACAATAATTAAATTTGAAGCCAGTTTGTTGCCATACCTTAAATAATAAGAAACTAAATTTGAAAAAAAAAAAAAAAAAAACTAAATTAATTTTAATGTCGCCACTTAAAAAACAGAATACAATATTATTTGTACCTTATTCAAATATTCTATTATATTATCTTACCTTAAATGTAAACAATAATTTGTTTATACATATATTGTAAACAGAAAATATTATTTCTTGTAACGATTATTAAAAAGAGGACCACATATTGTGACAAGACTTCCTATAGAAAAAAAGATAATGTTGCTTACATTACATTTTTTTTAGTAAGAATATGTACAGAATGTACAAAAAAAAGAAAACAGAATATAACCCAGCCTAGATTTTTAAGATTACGATGAAAAATAGAAGCCTAAGTTTAGCTTAATAATACACCAAAAAATTTTGAGACCTTTTGTAAGTGCCTTCACTGCTAATATCTTTTATTTTATTTGCAAAATATTTTTCCCAATTATCACGAAAATTGAAATAAATATGTCAATTTATTAGCTTACGGCTCTTTGGCTTCAAATTTTGCAATAATATTTCTCGTGGTTCATTATGTTACAATGTTTTTGTAGATATACTAACTATCCCGTTAGTTATCAAATTTTAACAATAGAATATGTTATTATGTGGTTAATTTTTCAAGAAATTAACTGGCTTTTTAGCTTTTAAGAAAGGGAATTCAACCCAATCTTACCAAACTTTATTTTGAAAAACCAAAACCAAAAGTTGCAGGTCACCATTCTGAAGCAATTTTGTCAACTTTTTTTTTCGATTCTTTCAATCTTTCAATTTGCACTCTTTTTCCTTGAAATTATCCTCTATTTACAAATCTACTTTTGAACTTTAGGATAAAAATTTGGAACGTATTAGGAACACCTATAAATAAATTTTGACGTTTACATGTAATTCTCAAAATTTGCCAATAAATTCTTTTTATCTTAAAAAAAATACAAAATGATCAAACGTAACAAAAGACAGGTTCACAGGTTCAACATTTTTTAACTCCCGAACTAAAAAAAGGGGTGTTATAAGTTTGACCGCTATGTGTGATTGTCTGTCTGTCTGTCTGTCTGTAACATCGTAGACCCTAAACGAATGAACCGATTTTGATTTTTTTGGTTTGTTTTGAAAGTTAATTTAATGGAAAGTGTTCTTAGCTATGTTTCAAGTGTGAATTTAAGGTGCCGTACCCGAAATAACTAAAAATTGGCGATGATCTTCCAAATCGGCTCAGTTTGGAAAATGCTGTAAGGAAAAAGGCAATTCAATGGAGAGTGTTCTTAGATGTGTTTCAAATGCGAGTTTGGGGTTCCGTACCCAAATAATGTGTCGGGATTCTTTTAAATTTCACTTGTTTGTATTTTGTTTTACAGATATGAAGTCAGCGTACATTTTTTGTAATTAACAGATCAAAAACATGTGCAGGAGTTATTAAACTGGTATTTCAATAACACTGAGCAAATCCGCTAATGGGCAAAATGCTCGTTTTTAAAGAAAAAGGATTGCAAATTAAAAAAAAAAAAAATGTAAAAATTTTTCGTCTAACATCCGAGAAAATTTGTCAGGCAGAAGGTTTGTTTTTTCATCAATGTTAGGTTTAATTAAAATTTTCCAGGCCTCGATCTTTATAGCTATTAATTTTACTGCTTGTACACACTGTACGTATCTTAACACTCAAAAAATAAAATAATTTTTTGAAAATGAGGTAGCCCTTTTTGATATTATCATTATATAATATAATAATATTCATCATGTGGAGATCTTTCTAATTATCTTCTAAAATCAATTTTTTAATTAGTCCGTAATAATAATAATGGTAATATTTTTTTTAAATGGTAATACATACACAACATACAGTGAGTATTTCTAAGAAATATGTATTTCTGAGAATTGAAAATTATTCTTCATTTTTTTTTTTTTTTTTTGATGGATGATTATATTGTTGTTATAGGATATTTTTGTTGATTAATCAATAGAAAAATTATTATTTGAATTCAAATTATTAATCAACTTTGAGAATTGAGTCTGATAATATTTTATGCCCATACGAACAGTTGAAACAATTCCAAGAAGTATCTATAGATGTCAGTTTTGAAAAAAAAAATAAGAACTAGATTTTTACAAATTATAAAAATTGATATTTTAATGAAGAAATTTTTCAATAATATTAATTATTATTACTATTAATTTGAGTAACAGTACTTGTGAGTAGACTCAAAACTCTTTTTTTTAAATTTTTTAACATTTAATTAAAATTATTAGCAATAATAAGAGTCAAATCTCGAAGCAAATTCATAAATATAATAGCGGCTCTTGTAATTTTTAAATATCTTTAATAATAAATATAATAACGAATTATACAATAGTTTTCAAAATATTCAATACTGTTGATAGTAGAATCTTCTCATTGTATTAAGAAATAAACAAATTTTCCTCCCCTGATTCATATAAATATCTAACTGTAAACCATATCCATGTACGGATACAATTCTAGAACATTATTTTTCACTTTTCAGAAACTAAACGGCTTGTATTTCGGATAGTATTTTTACTTTAAACTTGTAGTTTACGTTGTTGTGGTAAGTTTCTAAACTTTTTCAACTCATCAATCACTGGATTTTCAGTTTTTGAAATGTACCTTCATTTTTATCTTCTAGTTGTCCATTAATTGAGCTCAAATTTTTGACACGATATACAACCGACTTTAAGGATTGTTTTTATCTATTTTTAACTCAGGGGGTCAAAGTAGAGATGAGCAATCTAATTTTTTCAAATATACCAAAAGGGGATATCAAATGAAAGGGTATACCATGTGCATTACAATACTGTACCCCCCCCCCCCATTCAATACAAAATGATACGCGGGAAGAAGTGGAAATGAACAAACGAATATTTTCAAAACTGAAAGCTACATGAAAATCTGTTCAGCCGTTTAAAAGTTGTGAACTTTTTTATCAGGGGTTTTAAAAATGCCATATTAGTTTGCTTAATTTATATTGTCATCCGATTTACACATCTGCGATTATCAGTCTCATATTTCATCTATCACAATTTGTTTTGAGCCAGAAGGGCAGGTAGACATACCACGCGTGTTAAGTAATAGCTGAAAGAAAATTAAATTTCGAAAAAGAGGGTCAGTATTTAATTTCCAACAAAATAAAAAAAACGAGTTAATAAGTTTACTGATTTGATTTGTTTATTGGAAGTTCTTTATATCTATTCAATCGGGATAATTATTTTTTTATTTAGACCCGACTAACCCTTTAAAAGCCATCAAGTCTTCAACATCATGTAAAGCCACATTTGATTTCATAAAATTCAAAGGTGAAAAGTCCGCCTCCTTCTTGAAACATGGAGTTTTATACGAAATGTCTATGGTAATTTATAGAAGTCATGTTACTTTTATTATGTCTCTCTCTTTGCCAAATCAGATCTCTTAATTTTCATATTTTAAGTATTTCTAAAGATATTCAAAACAATCATCCCTTTTATGTAGGGCTCTGATGTGAAAGCACAGATAGAAAAGTATGGAATCACTGTCAAAAACAAAACGATATAATTTTTATAATCATTTTAATTTCCAGAAGCATAGAAAGTTACTTTACAACAAATCAAAGGACATCTTAGACCTCAATTCAGAGAATCAAAAAAAGGTCTCGACGAGAAGTCAAAAATCAAGTGAAATATAATTAACATAAATAGAGTCAACACAATTGTAGACATATTTATTTATACCCTGAATATTATCAAAAATATTTTATTGTTGATAACTAAATACTGATTTTCTTCAGTTGCTATAGTAACACCGATTAAAATAAATGTGGTATACATACAAACATTGAGCACACGTTAGCTCATTTTATAACAAGCAGTTATTATAAAGCTCCAGTTGTTGTTGTTCAGTTTATATTTTACCATTTGGAGCTAGAGTTGTTCAATTTCATCCAACATTATTATGCTCATGTGTCTAATAATCAATGGTATATATGTAAGCTATATTTCGACAACGTATTTAGTTTGAATAGTAAAACTTCCTTCATAAATTTTGGTCTGGTTTGATGTTAACAAACCAACAGTTTTGGTTTTAAGCATGATTTTCGATAATACTCGTACTTAGTAGTTACAGAAAAATGATATTTTCTTACTTGTGGCAAAATACTTTAACATTGTCTTCACAGCGCTTCCACCATATTTCAATTTTGTTGCATATTTTAACATAAAACTAATTTTGAGCAGTTATCAAAACCGGAACTGGCTATCAAATTTAAAGTCTTTTTCTATCTATTATTGGATTACTTCTCTTTTCCATCGAGCATTGATTATGATTTTATGATTACATACGTATCTCTATCAATCTTGCAGTTACACACTTTGGACTGGCCTTAATTATGCAATTAAAATGAAACGTATTGATAAAACAACGATACACACACCAGCTATGGAAAATAGTTTTTGCATCCGTAGAATGTTCATGACCTTTAAAGAAGTATTCAAGAAGCTGTTAAACACTCACTTATTTTTCATGAATGCCACAAACACATGTTTGGGAAAATTCATTTCCTTACGGATTCACATTCTTTCTATAAAAGACATAACAGTGCAACCAGAGAAAAGAAATCATGTTGTTTTTAGTTCTTAAAGCGCATATATACGAACTTCTACAAAGGCTGTTCACAAATAAATGTTTAAATTTTTGCAATGATATTATAATATTATAATAACTTATTTTTTAAATGATATTACAAATTTACTTGTTCTCAGTGTTAAGAATGCTTTAGATATCTACAAAATATTTTTAAAAAATTGTGGGAGTTAGCATGAAAGTACTTTAGTTGATAGTTAATATGTCAACCGTTGGACACATTTCCCATCATGCATTGGAGGGTTGGAAAATCTCTTACTTTAACATTGTCTTCACAGCGCTTCCACCATATTTCAATTTTGTTGCATATTTTTGAATATTCGAATATCACGAACAGATAGATGTTAAATAAAACTAATTTTATATAGTTATCAAAACCAGAGTCGGTCTTCAAATTTCATGGTCTTTTTGTATCTATTCATGGATTATTTCCCTTTGTCATCGAGCTTTGATTTTGATCTTCCTATTACATACTCTAAATAAGGGCGAGTGGCGAATTCTGGAGGAGGCCTTTGCCCAACCTATGGGATGAATGGCTCCTACTAATATAATTATAATTATTATTTTTATTACATGCTTAATCTATGTCTCAATTTTGCATTTACATACTTTGAATTGGTCTTGATTATGCAATTAAGATGAAATCCATTGATAAAGCAATGATTCACACACTTTTTCTGGATACCTTACTATTCTAACAGTAAAAAAATCAAAATAAATAAATTTTCCTAATTTATTCGCAGCCAATTCAAAAACAACTCTCAGTATTTATTCGAAAAGTGTTTTGAAAGTATTGTTGATATAAGTGTCGATACCAAATTTATGAGTATATATTCTTTGTATTTGTCAACTGCTTAGTCAAATGTTTCACCTCGATAGAACAAAACGAAATGGTACAAAAAATAGAATAATAATATTTAACTCCAAGAACATAGCTTGAAAGGCTAACGCGCTAGAGGTACATAAAAAAAAGCTAAACGAAATAATGTTTGATTAAATAAGATCAAAAGGCTCGTTTCTTCAGTGACAACACTCATTCCGAGGCTTAGGACCTCTTAACAAAGGCTTGTAAAAATTTGAAAAACAAATATTTGAAACATATCTGTGTACAGTACAAGTTCAACTGTGTGTTTCTATTTGTATGAATATAAGTTTCATGAGACATTATTTATTCAACATGAACGAACGATAATACAATTTATTTCTGTATCTATAATTTCACACCTAGTTACCTAGATTAGCATTTATTAACAGAACAGAGAACACATGGTTTAGAATTCAAAAATTATTTTAGCAAAAATATTATTAAACACCATAAAATTAATAACATTTCATTAACTGTTGATAGTATAGGCAAATCAATACACAATTTTTTTTTTAAATCAATTGGAAAATAAAATGATCAAGGTTATTCCGAAAGATTATTATTATTAATTTGCAAATTTTATTAAACATTTAATGCGCGTGAACCGTAAATTTTGTTTAGACAGAGTTTATACAGAATATACTTAAATGCAAACCCATGCATCGTATTTGTCATCAAAAATAAAGAATAACGGTACCAAAATAATTAATGAAGGAAGAACTAACACATCCACAAGATACCTCAATATTACTTTTGATTCATTTTAGAAAACTTCTACACAAGTAGTTGCACGAAAAAGTAGTAGAATTTAAAAAAAGGATTATCTATCTGAAATGATCTGAAAACATCCATAATCCTGCAAGAAACAAGCCCTTTTAACAAAAGATAAATTTTTCAAGTTTTAAAAGTACAAATCTTTTAATATTAATATTTTGTATTTTATCCCTTATGTCTCTCTTACTTTTAAAATCGGCATACAGCATATAAAAAAATAAAAAAATTCGTAGCGCAGGAACTGCGTTGGGTAAGCGAATTTTCTCGGAGACGACACATTTTTCTTAAAATCGAATATTATTGTATTTTTATTTTTTCAAGAACTTTTTTTTCGATAACTAAACGCCTAGAGAAAAATTACAAGTTTTTTGCTTAAAAACTGCGCACTCCCTCCCCCCTTTGCTTATTTGTTGATTTTTCTCATTAAAGAACTTGACCTTTCAAATACCAAAAGCTTTCATGATACCCAATTTTATTCAAATCGGACTTAAATTGCGACCACTAGAAAGAGTACAGACACAATAATATGTAGATACATATATTAGATAGGATCGATGAACATTTCAAGAATTTTTTTTAAAATTCCATCATCAGTACAAAAGCAATGATTCCATTTCCATCGGTAATTCGCTGAAAAAAGACCAAAATCGAAAATTTTGATTTCCATTATGATTGTTCCAAGGTAAATCCCTTCCTTTCCGAAATTTTCAAATTTTTTATTAAAGTTTTTCCCCTACTTATTCCCCGTCGAAATATCTTATAAAAATTAAAAAAGTAAACCCATTTCTTAATAAGCACTTTATGTCTTTTCTCTTTTCTAACGACTTCATTCGATACTTCAAAACTTCATCCACATAAGCTTAAGAAATATGAAGAAAACAAAAATATGATATAAATTGATGGTAGCAAAAAGAAACGATGTACCATGATATGAAAACTTTACGTTGTTATATCGTTGAATATATTCCATGTATGTATAACTATGTGCGTGGTAAATTCAAATATTATATGTATAATATAGAGATGTTTGCACGTGGAGGTTGTAATATTGGTTGCTCAAGCAGGGGTGGTTATATGACAACCCTTGGCTCCAACAACCTCACTACACACTCTATACTATACTGCTATATTGACGGTCGCGTTCTGTCTTCCATAAATTCTATTATTTAGCTATAAATGAGATATCGACCGGTTTTGAATATGTACAGTCAACAACACAAATCATAATCAATGAAAATTCATAATACCTATATGTCACTTATACAGAGTGAGTCAGTTCAGTCACCCGTAAAATATTTCATTCATCTCCCATAAAAATTCTCCTCAACCAAATCACCAAAATACTGCAAAAGTTTAACAAATATGAAGAACAATGTAAGTGTTTATTTTTTATCGACAAAGAAGACTTTTTAATTTTTAATACAGACTTCAATAGGGGGAATGATAACTTTTTTATAATAATGGTGGGTAATAGTTAGGAATAATGAGTGCTCGAGTGCAGTAAATTACCGATTTCAGACAACAAAGTAAAAGAAAAACTACGAACGAACGAAGTGACTGCTTACGTATGTCTCTACAGTGGATAAAAGATAAAGAACTGCAAACACTTTTTTTTCGAATGCGGAATTAGTTTTCTATGCCGTACAATGACAAATATATACTGGTACATTGCTTTTTTTTAACTTGTGAGACAACCCAAAATATTTTAGAACAGACTCATTAACTGAAAACTAAACGATTTTCAATAGGTCCAGGCAAAGCAGAATGAGCCAGAACGTTTTAGAACTTCCAAGTATATTCTAAAGCAATAGTACAATATCTATAATACTATTTTGAAATGCATGACTAAGTATGCTAGAAAATTTTGAAATTTTCGATAAATACTTGAATTTTTAAGAGGAAACCAAACTGATTAATTAAACATTCAAAGTAAATACATAAACAATTAATTTAAGTCTTTTTGAAAAAACAACATATTTTTAAAGAATTTTAAAACTTAAATTGTAAATGCCGATCCTTAAAACTAATTGTCAGAGGATAAGGTCGCTTAATTTACTCATCCTGTATATGATGTGAAAAAGTGTTTTCTGCCAACAATAATAACTTCCATAGGCTATCCAATCCGTTTTAATCGAAGCGATGTCTTCAAGTTGTAATTCGTGCAAAAACGCTGCCAGCCACTTTGGTGACGTAATATTGGTAAAAACAATAGTTGTGTGTGTAATTATTATATGTATAAATAAAGTTAATGATAACATAACCTACAATTACTATGAAAACCATCTACAAATTAATATCTAATTAATTCTTATTATTTTTGCCTATATGATATCACATCATGGCGGTTCGTGTTTTAGGTAACGTGATATACAGATTAAAAATTACTTTTAATTTTAATATAATAAAATCGTAATGTGTTTTTATGACTCAAAATCAGAATATTTAAGTATATTTCTACATAAATTTTAATTTTTATCAAATTTCATAACATATTTTTCATTACCGAAAGTACCTTTTTATCAATTTGTTTCAAAAACAACAACCTAAAAAATACGGTATTTGGGTTTTACACTAAAAATTTATTGCAATTGATGAAAATCAGTTTTGAATGCTTACTTACTAAATTTTCGAAAGAAAACTATACAAAGGTTTTAATATATTTTGATATTTTGATCTGTGTTAATGTTCTGAACAAAATTTTATTCATCATCTAATTCACATCAAATTATTTGGCTTCCAGGAGATAGTGGGGTCAAGTGTAATTGAAAAATTAAATATAAGTACTAAAAATCTGAAAATTTTGTAGAGAGAAACTTCCCAAAAGATTGAATTTTTCAGCTTAAGTTCTGTATTATTAAATTTTTGTTCTAAAGCGTTTGATACTATAGTAATCATTTATATCCACGAGACCTTTAGATGAAAATTTAAATTTTGGTCTTTAGTCTAAGAATGTAAATGATTCACTAGAAGCCCAATGTTGAATTTATTCGCCGCATGTATTCGACGATTTATTAAAAAAAAATTTTCATCATTCTCTTTTCTGATATAATAAAATAAACTGGAAGTTAAATGATTTTTTACAAATATACACTAAATATTTATAAGATTTTTATTTCATGAATACAAATTTGATGTTTAGTCAAATTGTCTAACAAAAGTCACGAAGAATTTAATAATCTGGTATCCTATTTGCTGGTTATTTATGTGTCTCTTGCTTCTGTCTTCGAAAAATAAATGACACATAATTTAGTCAATTTGGCCTGAATGTCAACAAAAGGATTCAAAGTGTGTTACTTTTAATAATATACTTTTTATTTCTTTTCCAACAGCAAAGTGGACCATAAAGATTTAAATTACCTACTAATTAAAATTATTTGAGCTTTTTAGTCCACACGTCATTATGGAGTGTTTTCTTTATTTTTAAAAATAATATGTTTAAAATTGAATTTATCTCTCAAAATTCCCATTCAATTTTGAAAATTATAAATATTGAATAAATTGGAGTAATCGAGTCGAAAGGTTTAGCGTATTGTTTATGAGATAATACTTATAATAAACGGAGAGATTTTTAGCAATCTCAGATTCGATTTAATAATATTTGTACCTAATGCTTCAGAAGAGCAAGATATTTGGCACGAGCGAAAGGCATACATTACAACCGCTGGCCTTTGTATAAATTTCAGCAAGAGTAAAATTATTACAAATGGTAACAAAGTCGACATATCCGTAGACAACCAACAACTTGAATATGTAGAAGAAGCTAAGTTGTATCTGTAAATAATCTCGTTCCAAGATAAAACAGAGAAATTGAACGTAAATTTAAAGCTGCATGTAAAAAATACTGCCCAAGGAACTATTCAACATTGACCTTCCTCAATCAAATAAATCTGAAAATTTGATACCGAAATAACACCTGTCTTGCTATATGGATGCCAAACTTGGACAACATCACAAAAAACTAGAGCCAAGTTTAGTATGCAACAAATAAAAATGGAGTGACACATGCTTCCCAAATTCACGAATTCGTAGATATATTGTGATTCCATTCTAAATAAGAAAATAACACGAAGATCAAAAATGAGGGATGCCAATTTTATATCGAAGAAACTTAAATGGAACTGGGCGGGACATTGAATGAGTAACAAAGACAAAAGATGGAAAAAAAAACAAACAGTAGTATTACAAACAGTAACAAACAGTAGAAGAAAATTCACAAGGCGGTGTGATCCCTTTGGAAAATACGTGGACAGCTTGTGGGTGAGATTGTCAACAGATAGAAAAGTTAGGAAGGATTTCTTCAACTTGTTGCCTGTATTACAAAAATTATTTCAAGAGAGGCCGTATACCCAGAAATGGGTTCAAACTGTTATTATTATTATTATTTTTACTTTTTTTTGATTGCAAAATTTTTGATTAATATAATAAAATCAATTTGCAATTGACTATTTCACACAATATATTGAATATATAGCAGTACTATGATAAATAGTTATAGACACCGTATGTAATAAAAAACTAATTTCTAAAGAAAATTACGAATAACGTATGGCGTCTAAAAAATTGAACTATTGACTTATTTCAATCAAAATATTTGACACTTTGATTGACATATTAGGTTAGTTATTTTTCAGTGGCGATATTAAAAAAGCGTTCTTTTACATACACATTTATAAGTAAATTTTTATTTAGAAAACGATCAATCAGATGTCATAACAATTTTATATTGATCATTTTTCTGAGTACACATTTCATCAATAATAATTATAAATTGATTTCTTTTTTACACAATAGAAATATTATAAATTTTTTTTTTTTAAGTTAACTATTTTATATTATGAATATACTTTACAATGAGAGGATGTTATAACGTACTTATTACGCCTATTTGTTTTAGAATCATTTAATTAAAACTCTCTTCACAACAAGAGCTGACTTTAGGGCCATTCGATCGCGAGAGCTAGACCACAGCTGCAGTACTTAGTTCTGAGGAAATGTTCATATTCGTTTATTTTTATAGAGATCTCTTCTTTTTGAGTTTTTAACGCAAATAGAATAATTAAATACTAAATTCACAAAATGTGATCTCTTATAGAGTTTCTATTACATGTCACACTTTCGAAATCAATTGTATTATGTTATCATGAAATAAAAAAGAGAGAAAAAAGTTGCTATAATCGTACCACTTACCTTTAAAGAACCTGTGTAAACAATGCAGTTATATTCAATTTTTATTGTTCTTTTTACTCAATAAATTTCGATTTTTGCCCCAATTTCATAGACAAATTTTTTGTATTATATGAATACGTAATTCAACTAGTATGAATTTGCTAATCGTAATTACTCTAATTGTGTATGTTACTCGTTGCCAAGTTGGTGGCGGACTGCACCACCAAGTGCAGTCCCCCACCAATTTATTGATAAGACTAATAGTACCAGTACATTTTCGTACTAGACTATATTGGTACGATTTAGGAAACTTTATTTAAAAATAATCAAGAAATAATTAATTATGATTTTTTGCCAAGAATGCCGATTTATCATTTAATTTAATACAAATTTAGCTAGAGGGTTTTGGTCATGATATCCGTCGGTGACCGTCCGCAGTAAGAGATTTATTTGGATTTGTTTAATGTAATAATGTAGAAAAATGGAGTAAAATAGTGACAAACTGGTATCCTAGAAATAGTAAAGGGAGGAGGGAGAAACAAGTAAGGAGATGAGAGGACGAGCTAAAGGTTACAGCGGGCCCTCAAATGAGGAGAGTGGCTCGGGACAGAGCTCAATAGAGGCTCAAATGTAAGAGGTGGTCTTTGCCAGAAGGCACACTGAATTGAGAGACTATTTTTTAACAACATATCCAAGTATCAAAAGCAATTCTGGAGACAAGGGCATTATTATTGTTATTATTATTATTTTTTTTATTAATCTTTATTGATAAGCAGATTCTTAACCACAAGTTATGAGAAAATCTCTCGATGCAAACGATTTAAGAGCTGGTACGGTTGCACTACCCTACGTGTGCCAAATTTCACAAGTAAAAGATGAACACCGTTTAATAAATGTGAAGCTCTTTAAAACTGTTTAAAATATCAAATTTACAGTGTTGGCTCTTGTGTTAATTTTTTGGTTGGCACTGAAAAAAGTTTTTTCGAAATGTATAAAATAATATCGTATAAATTTTCTGTATTGTGCATACAAGTAAATGTAAAAGTATTCACCCTGTTTTTTTAATATTATTTTCTTAATTATTTTGTAAATACAATTTATCGTTATAATACTAGAAGAGGGAATTTAACACAAAAAACGTCAAAACCGCGAAAATTTCTAAAGTAAGATGTATTGAGATGCGGTTTTTTTGCATTAGTTTTGAGAAGGTATTTATAAACTTTGTGAACATTGCAAATTATGTAGATATAATTTTCCACTTTTTTGCATTATAAAAAGCATTTTTTGTGTTGCTATTATAGGCAATTGAAAAAAAACCTGGGCATTCTAATTTCAAACTTTTGAAAAAATTTAAAACCTTTTTTATTTCATAAAAAACTTTTAATAATTATAAAATGTAAAGAGATTAAAAAAATTTAGAAAAAATTCATTTTCTAATTATTATATACTATATTATATGAACCTAAAAAAAATGTTAATTCAACAACATTTGCATTTCTTAATTCACAAACGAAGAAAATTATTTCCCCATAATTTGCAATGTTCACAAAGTTTCTAAATATCTTCTAGAACCTAATTCAAAAAACCGCATCACGATACATCTTGCTTTAGAAATGTTCGCGGTAAAATGTTAAATTTGCTCGTCTATAATTGAAAATCGTCCTTTTTTGTCTATTGTTTACGTGATTGGTGGTTTATATGTGAGCCAGCCAGGTTGCACTACTGTACTGCGTAAGTGAACATCTTTCTTTCCAATCTTTTAAAGACAAGTAATTTGCAGCCTCATTTGTCAGTCTCTTAACATCGCAGAGAGCGAAAACTCAAATTCGTAAAAATAAGTAACCAATGATTTTGAAATAGTTGTACATTCTAACGATGTACAGATGTATGAAACTGAGTGTAGCTGTATTTCAAAAAGATTAATATACTTTTAAAACAACTTGTACCTAGAAATTGCTTCCAACATCGTTTTAAAACACAGAAAAAGTTTCTATTTTCATTATAACGAGTCATTTTCAATAATTTCTTATCTTACAGTATTTATAAAACTTAAGAAAGTGTAAGAATTCGACGTGCCAATTCAATTATTTTTGGATTGTTTCCAGTAATATTTTAATGAAATATAGATATATAATATTATATAATAATACAAAATAATAATAATCAAATTTGTTGTAACTTTATTCATCAAAAGTTTTAATCGATTGTCATATTTTGATAACTTGAAAATATCATATCAAATGTATTGAAGCATAATAAGTCGAGTAAAACAAACCACTCGTCCAACATTTATAAAACTCAACATTTTCGTTGAATGTAAAATTTTTAAAAGAGAGTATTTAATTCGGCTTTTTGTGCGGTCGACCAATTATCCGCCTCCGTCAATACGATAACTAAAAACACAAGTTTTTGTTCGTGAACAATCAAATTCGCCGCATTGAAAAATTTGTCATGAAAGAAAAATTTTTGACTCTATACTCATTTTGAAAAACTTTTAAGAAAGTCACTAAAATCGACTTGCAGTTCAAAAAAAGAATCAATAGTTTCATGTAGAATGACTAGTAAAATAATGGTTTATTTTTATCTGTTAGCTAATTCGTATATTTTAACAGTATTGTTATAAATTACTATAGTTTCTAAATATCTATCAATTCATCGCCTTCTGAAACCCAGTTAAGGTCTGTTAAAGTAGGTATATTTTCAGGCACCGGTTATCACATGGCTAAATGATTTGGTTATCACATGGCCGTAATTTTTATTTAAATATATGTTCGAATTCAGGCGGCAGGAATTTAAGTTTGATCTTGGTATAAGAAATGCTATGATTGACGGTTAAAGTCGCCTAAAAGTGAGGATGAATTTTTTTATTTCTAGTTTAATATTATAAAAAAATGGAAATTTTTACCATAAGCAAAGTGATGAGAAACTATAATTAATTTATCAATTGATTTTAGCAGCAATAGACAAATTAATTTTTGATTATTTTTAATAGGGAGTTCACTTAGTTTACGTAGCTTCTTTGATGTTGTTTTAAATAATTTTAGTAAATAATTGTTTCTTTTATAATGTTTTCTGAAACATATTGAATCGTGTAGCCACAAAAAGATTTTACTTTACCAGAATGTAAAAAAAGTATGTCCGTTCTCGGAACAAAAATTTAATATTTTCATAAATTTTCAAAATCAAGTTGTTTGTCAAAATGAATATGAACTTAAATACAAATTCAATTAAATCATAAATGACTTTTTACCAAAAATACGTATTTTTAAAGTTCTTCTCTATAATATTTTCATTTGAATTAAAGTATGTTGTTGAAATAGGTACGTAATATATTTTCATGTGCAAAATAAAAGAAGATTCACTCTCATTTCAAAACAAAGGATAAATTTGCATAGAAAAATCAAATTACAAATTTCCTGCGAGCGAAATATCTACATGCATGTTTTAAATAAACGATATATTCTTTATCTATACATATAATGTATAATATATTATACAAAGTGTTTATAAAAATTGAAAGAAGACGTAGATTTATCAATAACGTTACGCAGAAGATAAGCTTTCAAAATATGTACTTATCGATAGTAACATAGTTACAAACCATTAATTGATTTAAACTTAAAATATGCAAGAAAACTAACAAAAATTCTTCTTGCCTTAAGAATTTTCAATTCTACTCGCTAGCGGGTTCGATTCCCGCCGTCGCAACAAAATTAATTTAATTAATAGTTGTTTTAGACTGGCGTAGGTATATGTATGAAGAACGTGCACTGGACTAAGTGTGTCCTTCGTGGACAGCCAATATAACCTAACCTAAGAATTTTCTACAGCAATAAGGCGCAAAAGTCACGTCAATCCAGTTTATTTGCCATTAAACACAAATATTTTCTAAAAATTGTGAAATCGATTCGAAAATGAACCCGATTTGGGATTTTCGTGTCAAAATTACCTAATCGATATTTTATCAAAATTATAGAGAGAAAACAATTTTTTTAATATTTTCTTAATGGTTATTTATTTAGATTATTTGAACTTTTTTCTTTGTAAAAAACCCAAAAAATCATAAAGAACAATTTTTGTTTCAGAATTTGTTAGAAATGTATACATTAGAAGTATCTATAGTAGAAAAATCACATTCATTTGATGATTAGTGGAATACTTTTTATGGTATCGCATGAAATTCTGTATGAAATACTAATATTTTGAAAAGATTTTCCGCCATATTTCGAGAATTACTGATCCAGTTGGTAAAAGAATCGGATTTTTTTGTTTTATGGACCTTCTTTACTCTAAAAAATCCAAAAAATTATTGAAATTCAATTGAATATTAGTTGCTTAATTTTACTCCATAGATTTACTTGCTTCTTTCGTTATTTTTTAAAAACTCTTTGTCTATTTCAACATATATTTATATATGTATATGTTTGGCAAACATTATTATATATACATCGAAGTTTCTACATCAAAAATTTTATTTATAAACGAGAGAATACGTTATTATCTCGTACATATATGCAAATTGTACGTACATAGTGTATATACGTAACCCGTATGGAAGTATACTTTTCGTGTATAATAGGGTAATGTACAGTATCTCGGATAGTGTGTACCTTAAAATAAACACTCTGTAAAGTTCTGAGTGCAAAATTCCGATCTGGCCGGCTCAACTGTTAGATTCCTTTCTCCGATTAAAAATCACGCCGTTTATATTGTCGATAAGAGATATAAAACTGAAACGAAATTAATAAATACCGTCTGGAAACTTGTTTTGAGATGAGACAGACATTTTTGAGCAAAATTATATATATATCAAATTTTTGAGCATTTTTTGAATCGGTTTAAGTTCACAAATCGGTTGAATAAAAGTGTCTAATCTAATGATTAATCTAAATTATTTTTATAAAGATTAAGGATTATTATTATTTTTGGAAAATGATTTTAGTAAAATTAGGCATACGGTCACGTAAGAACAAACGCCAATCAGAAAGTATTGAAAGTATTACGTCACGCCATTACAAATGCAATGTAAACAACATCACATTTTTACAGAACAAAGCAGGTTATTTGATTACAAGTGCTTATAACTTGCATACCCAAAAATGATTGTTTGATACCATCGTGATGTCATTCAAGGTGCCATGATACTCTACACTGTTTTCGAAGTAAATTTGAATTGGTTTTTGAAAATGCAAAATACTTAATGCAAAGCATTTTGGTGTAAATCAGATACTGATACTAAGGTAACGTATAAACCAATTTTTCAAATTTAGGACAAAAGCCTATTGGACTGAAATAAAAAATTAAAATAATTCATATGTGCAAAATAATACTTCTAATTTCAGGGCGCACAGATAATGGAAATAACACCACTAGTAAAAGTGGAGAAAAAACAGTTTTAATTTACCCATAGCTAATTAATTAAAATACCAATTGAGGTTGTTACTGGACGTTCTGAAAAGACGATGACTGCAAGATAATCATGCAGGCATTTAAGCTTTTCCATCACATTAATTATATCGTGCTGTCTTTTAGAGTAAGCTCTGAAGGTAAAGTCTTGAAGAGAGTACCGTTGGCTAAAGTTGATGGAGTGATTATAGACACATTAGAGTGATACACTAGGATATTGTACCACAAATCACACATCTTGTATCATGAATCACAGCTCATAAGTTTTTATCGATAGCAGTTTTATATTTAAATTCTCATAAAGTATGCAAAGTGTTTAGTACAAATGGTTATTTAAAGACTATTTCCCATGTTATTTTTTTAAACTCATAAATGATACTTGGCATTACTTTCTCCCCTATGTTCGAATATTTATAATATAGACATAGAGTAAAAAAGGAACAAATAATATTCTTGTTTTGAAATAAATATGTTTTTCATAATGGAAATATTATTTATATGACTGTAAACATCTTCCTTTTTTCATGTAATATATAATAAAATGTATTGATCGAACTGATAAAATAGACGCCTCCACTTTATCGTTGGTTCTTTTATATTACGTTGAAATTTCACTAAAAAGCTAAATTATTACTTTCCATACCGACCAATCCTAAAAGTATGTTGCAGCTAGATTTGTAGACCAAGCAAGAGACCACAGTCATATTTTCATAATCTAATTGGCTAAACATTTGGCCAGTTTTAAATGCATATAATAATTAATTTTGCAAAACAAAAACATTTCTAACGATATTAAATACAACATTAGAATAAATTAAATGTAAATCTGATTTTTTTACCCATATATTTGATTTGAAGTCATAGACAGAGTAATTCATCAACAGTAAAAAACACCCCTATTTTTTTGCGCATGGAAAACATACAGTTTTTCTTATTCACAGAATGACTTAATCCTGGAAATCCTTCAACTCCTTCTTTATTTAAAGGTTATACACTTTTCATAAATTTGATTGTCTTCGCTATCTTTGAAAAATTCGAAAAATATGAATAAATTTCCCGTCGGTATGTTTACAAAATTGTGTATGAGTATTTTGCAAAACCCGCTCAAAAATTATGTTTAATATCAATTCACTGCCGTAGAATATATGGTAGGTTAATAATTAAGTAGGTCAATATGAGGTTTTTCTCCGTACAATACCTGCTTGCATACCTTTTTATAGGAAATCAATATTTTAACATTCTCCGACTATTGGTTTTTTAATTTTACAAATGATATAGTAGAATACGTAAACACCTACAATCCGCATGTCACGCCGAAACTATTCAAAGGTTTTCAGATATGCTAAAAATGTCCTTCCCACCAGCAAATTTTTCGCGATTACAAAACTTCTCTTAGTTGCTTGAACAAACAGCTAAAACTACGTACCCCTGTATACAGTTAACAAGCTTTTATAAAATCTTGGTTTTAGAAAACAAATTCGTAATTTCTAGACAGAAATGATCATTTAAGCTTAGAATTAGTTAATAAAATTTTCTGTGCAAAATTAAATAGATGCTGATATTTTGGTAACTTTGATTAGAATTATTTTCTCGCAAACTACTTACAATTAAAGTATTGAGCATTGAACAAGATTAAGAAAGTCTCTATTTGACAATTACAGAAGAATTTTTCTCATTTTACATACTAAATTAATTAACTTGCTATAATATACAAAAAAAAAACAATTCACACTTATTACATTTTGAAGTAAAACAACTCAGCACTAGATGAAATAAAAGAACGATAATACTAATAAAGAAAATTTCTTTTAAAAGTAAAAACAGAAAAACAAAAAAAAATAAAAAGGGAAAAAGAAAATTGGAAACATAAATGGAAAGTCTCATAAGAATGAAAACAAAATGAAATCTTGAAAGTGATGATACTATGTAATATTATTTTCCAAAGAAAAGTTTGCTTACGACGAAGTACTACAAGCTCTAACTACCTGCTTCACCAAGTGGCTCAAATTTTTTTATAGCGCTAACAATTTTCTATGTTATCTATTATTTCCTAAATAATTTTCTTTTAAATGACGAAATATAATTACCATACAGTAGCAAAAGAAGGTCTAAAATCGAAGCAGTTTATAATTTAGTTTGATCATCGGTAAGAAAGCAATAGCTCCTTTTCAAGGAATTTCGTTCAAAAAGACTAATGCAGGATTGACATAGACACCTGAAAATTAGTCATTTAATTTAGTTAAACATTTAGTACTTCATCAATCCCATTGTAGGAGGTATGGTACCATATTTGTCCAACTTAAATGATTAAATGTTGTTGTTTGAATAACCATGTTTCCAAATTCTGAAATACCCATAGTCATAATTAGTGCCCCTGGTGAAAATTACTGAATTAAATAATATAATTTCATTACTATCACAAATGCATTTTCATTAATATTTTATTGTTATTTAATATTAATTAACTTCCTAAAGTGATTAATTGCTAACAGGAACAAAGTTCAAACGATATGTGATCAAATCTAAAAACTATTTGCCATGGCTTTTACCATGGAGTACAATATTGTTTGAACAAGTTGATAAATGGGAAAAAAAGTAACTATCCGATCAACTGGTACCAAAATTTGAAAATTTAAAAATATTCAAACAATAGGGACTAACAATAAAGATCGAGAGATGTCGTGGGGTACTCGGAAAGAACTATATTCCTTTTGTACTTTGGTACGTACATTATAAATGTAGAGCTTATTTTTTTTACAAGATATTTTCTGAATATTTAAGATATTAGAAGTAATTTTAGAAGTCAAATGATCGGTCAAATCGATCTTAGATTCACCGACGTTGTATTGGTTTTAGTAACTTTCATCAATAAGTTGCACACAGTTTCTTCAAGAGAAATAAGGCATAAAGGAATAAAGAGTAGAAACAAAAAATTATTGGTAATAATTTAAATAATATATGTATTGGCCAAATATAAAAAAACACTTTTGATGTAATTTTTTTTAGATATAATCAGTAAGAATTTCCTACTACATTCGTTTTCACAATTTTAAAAATTATTATCGCAAAGTTTTCTTTGCTTACACTTTAAAATTCTTGCCAGAAAAATTATAATCAAACAAGGCTGAACTACTGTACAATTATGAAGATAATGTTCATGGAAAATTTATGAAAACCCACCGGTCTTCTCTTTGGAAAGTTTTTAAACATTATAGTACATACACAAAGACAACACTCTCTGATAGTAATAGTAACTATAAGTATAGTTCGTCTCATGTGTTAAAAGATCCACGTGGGGCGTAGTAAGTATGATGAAATTTGGAACAAATGGTAGATAACCTACAATAATACTTATACTATATAGAATGTATAGAGTGATAGTAATTTCATTTAGAGTTCATACAGGATCTAATGGTTCTCTTCAATTCGAAACGTTTATTTTTATAGTTTACCAAAAACTATTTCAGAAAAATTGAGAAAGATTTGGCCTAAAAGCATTTCTAGCATTAAACGCTGCAGGAAAAAGCACTAGAAACTAAAATAGTAAAAAAGAAAGAAAGTAAATGGATCAGACATGCTTAATAAATATCTCGATGACAGCTACGTGACGCAAATCATTTGATTTGAAATGAGAAAATATGAATCATCACGAACTTCTTGAACTTCGCAAAGTTCTGGGTAATCGAATCTTATCAATAAATAGTAACTTTTTTGTAGAAAGGAATTTTTTTATTCTAAATTTGATACGTATGGAGCTATAAATGTTGGAGATTATAGTATACTAAGAACTCACTTTCCCATTTTTATATTTTTTCTTTGCATTCTGGCGTTAAAGGCTGAATATGTAATGCCCACACAATATTGCAAGCGAAACGAACTTTGTTGGCAAAGAACATACCCAGCCTGTAGACTGAAGTGCTGTACAAATAACAAAGATTAGGCTAATGTTATTGTGGTGTAAAATGGGGGCAAGGAAGCGACTGGGCAGTAATGTTCTTCGTATGTTTGTGATGAATTTCTATCTAACAAAATAAAAATTGGTATGGATGAACATTTTGGCCTCCTCATGAACATGGAACATTTTGGCCTCCTCTCAATAAGTTTCAACATCAGAAACAAAGCCAACATGATTGTTAATCTACGGATAACTAGTTTTATTAACATGTTAAATAATATCCTAACGTCACACTCTATTTCCCAAAAAAATGGATCAAGATTCAGTAAACTATCTCTACCAAGCAATAAGGTAGATAAAACAGATACGTATAGATGTGAGAATATACAGAAAAAGTACACATATATAACGTTACGAATATTGTTGGTCTGAAAACTAGACAATTAATGAGGCTATTTAAATGCATGATATGTGTAAGCGGGTGGGGACACATTGAGGGTTGTTTAGGGAGTATAACAAGGCAATCTTCTATCTTCTATATTTATCCTATCTCTTTCTATCATCATTTCGATGTTCCATACGTAGTAACACCACTATCATCGTATCGTATCAAATACGACGTTAAATATCGGATGTCACATAAGTAACGGGGCGGAATATGTTTTTTAAAGCAAGCTTTTTTTTGAAAAATTTCACAAAATATTTTTAGTGAGCATACTTGTACCACCCTTTTTTGTCGTTTCAACAGAAAGTGTATGCAAAATTTTATCTGCAAAATGGTGAGATACCTGGATATTTTTTAAGGTGAATCACTTTTCAAGAATTCAATTTATTTCTTAAATAATTTTGAATGACTGAATATTTTAAAACTGACTTTTAGAATAAGATGTTTCTTTTCGCACTATATTTGCTTGCTAGTTTGGATTTAAAACCAAGAAGAAAATGTAACAGGCACCAAAAATCAAAATCTAGGTTACCTAAGAAACTAAAACTTTTTCAATCGAATCAGGTTGCCTTGAATTTTGAGAAAATGCAAAAATCTTCTTGTAACTGTCAATTTGTATTTTTTGTCAAAATTTTATGTTTTATCATTTAAAAAAATTGGGTTGTGAAGTTTATCAGAAGTTAAAGAAAACAGACATAATTTAAAGTAAGTAAAATGCAATTTTTATGTTATATCATAATAAATATCCTGATCAAACCCAACGTACTATACTCACACATTGGGTTTACTAATAAATCAGAAGTATGTCTTCTTTAAACTAACACTACAATTATTTCATACAGTATAAACTAAAAGTAGCCATAAAATTAAATTCTTTAAGAATCGAACAAGTATTTGACTTCTAAAATACCTTAAATTTTCAGAAAAATAACTTAAGTTAAATAACTTAAATTAAAAAAAAATGCGCTACATGTACATGTACCAAGGTAAGAAAGGAATATAGTTCCTACCGGATGCCCAGTACACCTCTCGATCTTTTTTTTAATAGAAGAAGTTCTTAATCTGTGATCGAAAAAAGTACTTGAAAGTTAAATTTTCTATCGATTCCATTGACAATAATAACCAGTGAATGTCAACGTAAATTTTTTACGTTTACCATTAGATTAATTTTTGAAAATACTTAAGAATGAAAAACGGCTGTCCTAATAATGTTATATTTCTTCTACACGCATCCGGCAATAAAAGACGGCGTTCCCATTTAAAATTTGGCAGTTAACCTTCTTAGGGTATTTCAAGTTCAAGTTTGCCTGAAATCATCATTTCAAGTTCGCCTGAAATATGCTCGCCTCAAAAGTTTAATTTTGCCGTCTCGTTACTTCTGTGACACCGTGTATATCGTCAACGAATCGTATCATCACCATGCTTATACCTCCCGATCATGCTTATGTTTGGTTATTTCGTTTGCTTTCCATACCACTCACTCACACAAACAAGTGATGTTGATCATAGATGATGATGATGTGATGCTCCACTTCACTCTGACGGTGGTGGTGGGTTTATATTCTGTTCGAAATGAATTGATGATATGATCATCTTCAACAGCAGCATCACCAGCATTCACTGATTTCCTATTATTGTAAGAATATTTTCTGAAAATTCGATTCTTAGCTGATTTGGTCTGAATAACTGAAGAGCTGGAGAGAAAAAACTAGGTGCAGTATATAAATTAAGAGCTTTAAATATGTCTGTATGCTAGAAAACTAAACTTAGAAAATATTTATGCTTATTACATTAAAAATTTCAACTAAAAGTGACACAAAGGCCCCTTCCAACTTTTTCCATTCCTTTCCATTTCTACCCTTTAAGTTGCCTCTTCATCTTTTGGAATCAAGTGGTTGCAGCCACTAACTTGATGCCAAATCAAGCCAACCAGTTGAATGGAAACCACTTGGTGTCAAAAGAAGAGACAGACAACTAAAAAGCTGTGCAGACGATATTACGAAAATTGAAGACTATTTGTGCATTTTATCCAGCCCTCTCTTGTCTTATGTCCTGTCCATCTGTATTTCAACTCTCTTACTTTCTTTAATATAAACCACTCTTGTTATAGAATCTTACTGTCCTCTGACATGTTTTAAATTTTTATAGCAGTTTTTCAGTCAGTGTCCATGTTTGTCAGGTATGAATGACCAGACACACGAGCAATACACTTTTTTCTTCAATGAAAACTGTTTACTTTTGAGTATCCTCTTAAGGATATAATGACCAATATATTTCCATGAGCAAGCGACTTGTCTTCTGTTTCTACGTCCCTTTGGTCTGTGAATGATATTAATTGTCCTTGGTATGTATAGTTTCTAAATTATTCCATGTTTCCATTATCTACTGTAAAAGCTTATCAACTTTAATTTAATTTAATTTGATATTTTATTGTTTTGAGGAATCGACGGACGAAAATATTAATAAAATCGAAATGTTAACAAAAACACTAAATGATTCGGGTTTTAAAGCTTGCAATCGAAAATCGGAAATGTATAAACTATAGTACAAAAGACAGTATAAGGTCGATCTTCATCCATCTGCTAACCAGATGAGATATATTTTGGATTTAATCTGGGCTATTTTGAATTTAATTAAATTTAATCAATTTTTTCCCCTGAACGGTTTGTTTCAGGCAAGCCTAAAACATTGTTTTCAAAATTAAATTTTGTTTCCTCTGATACCAATTTCAATTGGCTAACAAATCGGTGTAGATCTGTTTATACCATATGAACAGGTAATTTTATATAGGTAACTACACCGATCTGATAACCAATCGAAATGGGTATCAGAAGAAAAATAATTTAATTGCGAAAATAATAGTATAAGCTGTCCTGAAAAAAAACGTTCATGGAAAAAATTGATTAAAATAAATTAAATTAAAAATAGCCATGAACACTTTTCGATAAAAAAAACTACGATAGAGATTCTTTTACTAAAAAATTTTTTAAGAACATACACCCATATTAGACAAAACAGTCGAGAGGGGGATGTGGTATTTTCATTAGTTGTGAACTATAGTCAAAGCTAAACTTTATGCCCAGGCTACGACGCACGTTTGACCACCCAAAAACTAAATTTTATACACAAACTTTGACTGGAAAATCCAAAACTCGAACTTTTCGTCATATTCCTGTACATTTAAATAGTTTATGAACTAAACCATACACGTACAAGTGATAGCATTAACCAGATGTTGTATCACTATAGGTAGGTGTGCAATAACACACATTCAAATGTATATTTGTTTATCTGTGTTATGTTATTTTTCTGGAGTATCAATTCATCAGAGGATTTCATTCTCAAGTCGGTAATTCATATAAAATATAGATGTGCATTCTTTATATAAGTAAATATGATATGATATAAATTGTATGGGTGAAGTCATTGATAAAAATTCTTCATAACATGTTATGAAGTACGCAGTGATTTATTTTAGCATTTATCAAAAATTTCATTTTTTGTGTTTGTAAATAAATGCAACAAAAACAATAAAATCGTGAAGGTTTAGAAAAAAAGAGGTTTTAAAAAATCAGAATTTTGAAAAACAACGTTAAATTCACTTATTTTTAGTAAAATATACACAAAAAATTAAAAAGAGGAAGCACTAACTTTTTACGCTTAAGAACTAATCAAATTCCGTCTTTACACACGTATGTGCGTACATAAAACATGAGGAACAAGCTTATCTCAAAACATTAGGCGTATAATGTAGAAATTTTGGATTTTGGACTATTAGTGATTACATATCATTGTACTAAGAAATTTCGATTTTCACAATGTAATGGTAATATCCATTTTGACTATACTTGAATTCAATTCGACCAGTTTGTTAGCCAACGACTAACGCGTAACTTTTGTGGTGAATACGTTAAATTGGCCTTGTCAGGGAAACAATTGTGTTAATATGATATATTTTATATTAAAATTACAGGTCCGTACGCAAGAAGTGTAGTGATCGAATACTGGAGTATTTTTTTTTTTTCGTGAACAAGAAAAGTTGAATTTTAAAAAAAGTTATGCAACAAAAATTGGGCCATTTTCATTGGCAGATTTTTATAAACTAGTTAAAACTAATGCCGAATTGATCAAAATCTATTTCCATTGAAATATGAAAACCACGTCATTTTTACGCTGTGTATATCTCGCATAAAACAAGAACAGCAAGCCGTATAATGATAAAGTTTTGGAAGACTGTTCAGGATTGGCATGTATAAGATATTCGAAACACTACAATTATCTAAAAAAAAAATTAAGGTTTTCAAAACAATGAACCGTTGGATTTTATAATTATTTTCAACAGTTAAATATCTCTCAGAATTGAATTCAAAAAATTTTAAATTCTCTGAAGCAGATGAAAATTAATTTTCATAAACAAAAACAGATGAATTCACAAAAATGATATGAAAGACAAAAATAGAAATATTTTCATAAGCATCATATATTTATATAGTATGCATTACAAGAATATATGTATAAAACAAAATGAAAATAAAAGAGGGACACAAACTCTGATCCATACAGCTATAGAGGATTTAAATTCAAAATCCAACAGTATCATGACTGAGCTTGCTTGCTTGAGGATTCTGAGGTAGGTATTGTTGGGTTAGGGTAGATTTTATAGAAGAGATGAAAACTTGAAGAAAGTGGAGTGGTTGTTGTATACAGTGGTTGATTTCAAATACTTTTAAAACATTGAGTATGCATAAAAGTATCTAGATTTACATGTAATTCCAAAAATAGTTGGCCCTTGACCCAGGATATGGTGAAAAAATGAAATTGGGTGGGGGGAGGGATTATTTAATGTCCAATTAATAATTAATGCATAATAATTAAAAATTTTACGAAAAGGATATACCCTGAGTTTTATTGCAGTTATAGAAAAGATATACCTACAAATTGGGAAATTAATTTGTTAATTTTAAAAAACGGTGTCTCAACCAAACAACACATATTTTCCTTTTCGCCAAAATTTTAAAAAAGGGATAACTATCTCTTTGTAAAAATTAAAGGGTCTTTGAAAATTGTCCCTTATATTCATATTTCTCGAAATAATGTCCCTTTACTTTCTAATTAACTGATGATTACAAGTATTAAAGCAATGGTAGGTACTAGAATGTTTTTGATACAGAATTTTCATAAGTTAGAGAGAATTTTCACAACTTCGGGAGTTGTATGTGTATGTGCAACTTTTATTTTGTCTCACTTTCGCATAAAATAATCAAAAAGGAGAATTTTCATTTAAATTTGATCTCCATTGCCGCTAACGAACAAATCAAGAAGGGCTATTTTCCAAATTTTTTTTATTCTTGATGTTTTTAGATACTACCTAGAGCATCAATATCTAATTTGCGGATATTGAACTACCAAGCACTGAGCTTAAATTTGAGAATGTTATAATAAATGTATTTCTTCGTTATCCGATGTTCTTAAATTTTTGTTGTTACTTTTTATTTCAACTTTTTACACACTTAATTGTTTTGTAATAAGAAGTCGAGTATATAAATTTTTAACGGGAGATGTGGATAAATAAGATTGAATGGTTTCACATAAAACGAAATTAAAATGGTACGGAATGGCCTGAGATAGATAAAATTTCTAATCTCGCTCCATGTACCTTTTATGATCGAACGTGATTGCCTATCTTGCCAGATTGACCAATCGACAAGTTAAAGTACAAAATCGATCAAACGATCTATTGGAAAATCTGATAACCTAAACTCGCACTTGAAACATATATAACACCACTCTCTATTAAATTACCTTTTTCTTGAAACCATTTTGAAGCTCGTGGCCAATTTTTTTTTCGGGTACCTAAACTCGCACTTGAAACATAGCTAAGAACACGCTTCGTTAAATTACCTTTCAAACGGAACCAAAAGTATTAAAATAGGTTCATCCGTTTAGGTGCTACTATGCCACAGGCAGACAGACAGACACACACACATAGCAGTCAAACTTATAACACCCCCTTTTTTTAGTTCGGGGGTTGAAAATAAAATTTTATCAACAAATTTTTTGCAAATGTAAAAATTAAACTAAACCGTAGATCGACGATGGGCCTTATGATCTAAATATATTCTAAAAAAAATATATTCTACTTATAAAGTTTCTACAACCTAGCCTTAAGATAACCTCCACCAAATATTTGTATACCATGCATATATGAAATATACATAGTATATTAAGTTTAGTCACAAGTTTGTAACGCTTAAAAATAATGATGCTAGGAAAAAAATTTTGTCATAGGTGTTCATAAAATCTCCTAATTAGTCCATTTCCGTACGTCCGTCCGTCCATCCGTCTGTGGACACGATAACTCAAAAACGAAAAAAGATATCGAGCTAATTTTTACAGCGTACTCAGGACGTAAAAAGTAAGGTCAAGTTCGTAAATGAGCATCATAAGTCAATTGGGTCTTGGGTCCGTAGAACCCATCTTGTAAACCGTTAGAGATAGAACAAAAGTTTAAAAGTAAAAAATATTCCTTATAAAAAAATAAAAAACTTTTGTTTGAAACATTTTTTTGTAAACATCTCTGTTTACCCACGAGGGCGGTAATTAGGTGCAAATTTTATAGTATGTATTAATAAAGGAATATCAGTTGTGTGTGTGTCTATTTAAAAGTGAATATCATTTGTTAAAACGTGACGTCAAAAAAACAAACGATTGCACATCAACACTGTCTATACATTTTTGTATGTGTTATGTGATAAAGAAATCAACACTGACTATGCATGGTATTTCAACAATTAACTCAGTCAATTGTTTCTTTTCACTTGTTCAATCCATAGTTTTATACTGAATACCAAATAATTTTGCATTTCACATTATATACATAAAATGACGTCTACATTCTACATATATATTCTTATAGAAATTTTCAGTGAATGTATTCTGTTAGAACGAACGTGTTTCTATATTATAATATTTCGTTGGTGGGTATATATATATGTTGTTTTACCGCTTGTTTGCCAATGAAGGGGTGTAACTCCGTAAGTGATTCAGAAATGCCTTCTAGACATGTTTTGAATATATTCGTAACAATTTTACATAATATTATTATTATTATTATGATAAAGCAACAATTGATCGAGAAATTATTATCATAACAAAACTTATATAATGGAAATGTGTTTTATAATAGTAAAAGAGAAATTAATTTTCAATTATAAATATTTTATTTCCTTTCAATATTCATCATCAATTGTATGGAAAATGTGAAAAAAAAAGTAGTTAATATTATATGTAATTGATACAGGGAAATTTTGAAAAACATCTGGGACTGTTTTGTTAATATCTTTTTATTTGCAACGCCTAAAACTCGCAATTCCACCCAAATTTTACTAAATGTATCTATTTCTATCATTTTCTGTATTTGTAACACATTCTGGTTAAAAATCTATATTGGAAAATTAAAAACGACATGAAAAATTTAATAATTTAAGAAATTAAAAAATCCATTACATCCTTGTCCGCTTATAAACTAGTCAAAATAAGGAAGTACTAAACGAGAAATACACAACTAAATGTTAAAAAAAAAACTGTTAACATAAAGAAAACCTGAAACTTCAAAAGAAAAACTGAATTAATATGCACTTCCAAAATAAATTATTATGCACTAAAAAGTAAAAAAATAACGATAATTTAATGTAGTTAAAATTATTGTTATTTTTGGAGTCGGTGTCAGCAAAGGAAACAACTCTGACAGAACAGTTTGCTACATTAGCTTGGCTGACACCGACTCCAAAAATAGCAATCATTTGAACTATACATTATATCATCGTTATTTTTTTACTTTTTAGTGCATATTAATTTATTTTGGAAATACATATACACTAACTAATTTGTCACTAAACAAAGAATCATCGAAATCGGTTGGCTTGATATTGAGTTATTCGTCTTGCATACTTAATGCAAATTTAAGACTTTTATAGTATTCTCATGGATGTCGTTGTCAGAACTGGGGAAAATGAAATGGGACCACACGGGAAGCACCAGCTTTCAAACAGATAAAGAATGATCAAAACCAGGTCACCCAGTCGAAAGTTCTGAAGTAACACACATAAAAAAGTAAAATAAAATAAAAAATAAAAATACAGACGAATTGATAGCCTCCTCCGTTTTTGTTTGAAGTCGGTTAAAAATCTCAAATTTTAAATATTAATATTCTACGCCTAATAGAATTTGAGTTATACAGATACTATGCCGAAACTGATCAAAACGGATTCAGAGACGCACAAAATGGATATACATTACAAAATTAAAGACAAAAAAATATACATTACAATTCTTCAACTGTTTTTCAAGCAATTTCAAAGTTGCAAATATTACCAGAAATTTGTGCAGTCCTACATAGAAAATTTTTAACGTAAAATATCACTAATAAGACATATTTAAAAAAAATTGAATTAATTTGAATAAGAGTTTTCCAACACCGTTTTTTAGTTTTCACAAGTATAAAACTAGAAACATGCTATAACAGTGTGATATGGCAATATTTTCTTTTAGTTTCTCTGGGTGTATTTACCACCAAGTTCTGTAAAGTTATAGTTACAATTTTAAATGTAGTAAAAAGTAACAAAGTATAAGAAAGAATGTAGGTATAGTATAAAAAGAGCCAGTCGGAATATTCAGTATTTTACTTATGCAAAAATCGCCATGTCTGGAGAACATACCGGTGATTTTTGAGACTATTTTAGTTACAATTAAGAATACTTAACAGATAACAAAATAAATTTTCAGAAAAATGGAAACAATGCGTTTGATTTAAAAATTAATTATAATGACTTTAAATATATAAATCTGAATGAATAAACAGGGTGTCACTGTGGAAGATAGAGGAATTTGTTGCAGGAGAATTTTGAACTAACAAGACTAGACGACGAAATGTTGCAGACTATGTAAAGATGTCGAGACTCCAACAATCGGGTCATATAATGCGAACTGATCATGATATTATAGAACAGGAAAAAAACAGAAAAAAGAAATAGACCGCAGGTTGACAAAAACACACAAGATTTCAACCTCAGAAATGTCAAACACTATACCAGAATACAACAAAAAGTGAGCGTTAATTTTGGAGCAAGCCAAGACTCAGCATGGGATGTAGCACTCCAACGATGAATAACTTAAAATTAAGTTAGCTATTTATAAATTAAATGTTTAACGAATTTGATAATTGGAGGTACTATCTATTTTTTCACAGATCATTCGAGAATATGTTATTTTCAATTGCTAACCCAGATTTTTCCTTGTTGGACTAAGAGTTTTGCAAAGGGAAATAAATTTCTTCCTAAAATCTTATATATTATGTACTTCAAATATGTTTACTATTTTTATAAAATTATATTACAAAAAAATGAGCTTCAATCAATAATAAAATTATCTCCTTAGAGTAAAAAAAAAAGTAACCTTTTAAAAAAAAATTGTTAATAGAGAAATATTTCTAGAAGGGAGTTAGCAAATTGATGACAATAATATGGTTAACTGAAGAGACTCTCAACTTTGAGCAACATATTCTCAAATATACATCGATGTTGTAACAATAAGTTGTAGAGAGGGCCCTCTTTAATGTGTATTGAGCTATAGAAAAACGATTATAAAATACGTACATAAATATACGTACTACACCAAGTATGTATGTTTTTGTTGTTATATATGTTGAACATATCTATCTAAACAAGCTGACATGTGTTGATAACAGACCCCGCGGCGTATAAAACGCACCCCCATCATTTAAACATATTATACAGGATGTTTCTTAAACAAACCTATAAATTTTCAGAGGTTGTAGGGGACATCAAAACCAACTTTTTTAGCTCAAATTTTAAGTACCAAAACTTTTTAAAGTTTAACAAAAAATGTTATATAGACACCATATACTCAAAAATTACCACATTCTCAAATCTTAAAACTTTCTAATCGGTTAGGTAGAAATGAAAAGTCTTCCTCTTTCTGTCCTCTTTAACTTCCAGAAGTTAGCCGATATCTGTAAAAAACAGCTTCTATATACTTACTAGGCACGTTGCGACTTCGTTCGTGGAAAGGATTTCAATAATACTTATGTTTCTATAAGTTTTATTCATATACTACTAAAAGTGACTAGCAAAAGCAGGAAAAATTAGAATTTAAGAAAACATTAAATGAAGAAAATGAGTAATCATTTATTTCATACAAACATTTTTTGGCAAGTAGGAAAGCGTATGAATATTAATGTAAACTTCTAATAAAGTAGGCTGACCGAGGTGACGCACTTGCAAGAAAAACATTTCTCAAAAAGTTTCTCTTAATTCGAATACTTAGAGTGTAGTTGGGGTTAATAATTTTCTCAAAATATCAGAGCCCATCGAAAAATTAGTTTATTTTTAGTTATCTTCTTTTAATATAGTTTAATGAAATTGTAATATATCAGGTGAAAACAAGTAATTGACTGCGTTAATTGTTGAAATACCATGTATAGACAGGGTTGATTACGCATTCGTTTGTTTTAAACGCCATAAAGTAAAGAAAGATAGCCAAGCATACATACATGTCACACACATATAACTGATATTCCCAAATAATAAATACTATATAATTTGCGACTAATTAACCAAGACCCAATTAACCTATGATGCGCATTTACGAACGCGACCTCACTTTTTACGTCCTAAGCACACTATAAAAACTTCTGCTTGAGATATTTTTTTGTTTTTGAGTTATCGTGTTGACAGACGGACGGGAGGCAGCCGGAAATGGACTAATGAGATGATTTTATGACCACCTATACCAAAGTTTTAGTAGCATCAATATTTTTAAGCGTTTCAAACTTGAGACTAAACTTAGTATAACTTGATATATTTCATATAAACATAGTTCACAAATATTATCCATATTATAATAAGATGTTTTACAAAGTTACACTCTACAAATGCGCACCCTGTAATTCAACTTGATGTTGTTGCTTGCTGAGAATAAACAGTGAATGTTTTTACTACGAAAACGCCAGTTGTGTCAATCAAATTTTTAGTAATCGATTAACTTGGTGATAAACATACCTAGGTTCCTTGGACCCTCTTAGCCCAATTAAGTTAAGAAATATAGATGAATAAAAAATATGAATTATTGAATTATTAAGTTCAATATAATTCAGTATGTTAACCAATTCTTCGGTAATATTTTGGCTTTAATTAGGTATGACAATGAATTTCATAGAAAACGATTATAAAGATTATGGTTATCGAATAATGAGATAATTTTAAAATATTCGGAAATATTTTGGAACTCATATAAAAAATAATCTTTTCACCACAGATTCTCATCCAGTCACAGATAATCTGTTGTAGCAAGAAGTTCAACGTATTTTTATGGCTCCTTTTCCTTGCCGAAAAGATACGTACGTACAAGCTTTTGATTTTAAAAATATATCATTGTCAGATATAATATCAAAAAACTTTTCAATATTAACGAAATGTTAATTTTTGAATAATAACATCATATTTATCGTAAATTAGCTTCAAAATTACCTTTATCTAAAACAAAGTTCTAGATATGCTACCAACAAAAACACATAGAATAAGGGGCTCTTGACTTTAATCAATAGACCCAGCAAAACAAAAACAACATAACAAATTTGTTCTAAATAATTAAACAGTATTTACTAAACATACCAATTCATCAATGTCCACACATTCGCAATATCATATAACCATCGCCAAACAACATATATTGTTGGTTTTTGAACATTACATACAGAAAAATTTGAATGCCACACTGCCTCTATGTACAAGAAAAACTTCCTCATATTCTAGTTACTAAAACTTCGACTCGATGAACTTCGATCCATCTACAATTTATTTGATTATAATTTTTGATCAGCGATTACTAATCTCAATTAACCTAAAGCTCCCAATTCATTAATATCTATCTATACTATGCTTGGTCCCGCTTAGACCACCAGCTAAACACAAACTTTATTTCTATTTCTTGATCAACAAGAGGGCCTTTGGGTTGGCTTGGATCTTCAGCTGTGGCGAATGGTGCATAACTTCAGTTCAGTAACTTCTTTTGAGGTTTCCAAATATCTATGTCATACAAACCTTTTCCTAACAATTGCAAATAATACAAAAAAAGAATTAGCCAAATAAGTGCAGTCGGTTTGAGATAATGCCCCGACAAATATTTGTGACAATTGATTTTTGTTTATAAAGATTAGCTATTAGCCATTTTGTTCGAATAAGTTTTAAAACTTTTCAGAATCGTTAAATTTTCGTTTAAATGTTCACTTTCGTCTTTCTGGTATTTTAATATTTAATTAGTTCTTGAATTAACTCATAACAGTTCCAAGCCTCTCTAAAACATTCTGCAACATTTATACAACTTCATCGTCCACTGACTGATACCTAAATTTCGCTTTTAATTTGGTGAGTCTATTCTAAAATAGTTCGAAACATTTTGGTGTTCATAAGAAATTAATAAGTTTTAAGAAGGAATTTTCATCATACGCTGTCACCGAAGGTATATACTTCGTTTAGAAGGAGTCCAACGTGAAAGTTAATGCATTTCGGATATTATTTGTCGACAACTGAAGTCGAATTATTCAACATTTAATAATGGAAAAATGGTTTGTGATTTAGTTAAAAATCAAAGGGCCTTTAAAATAGTGAACAAAGATTCTTCAAAATGCTCACATAGTTATTTCAACTTTTCAGGTACACTTTTATTATTAATTTTTTTCAGTTAGTATATAGTTTCCAAGTTGTTGCAGTGAAACTATCTTTTTTTTTTAATTTTTTTTTTCCAAAAGCTCCACGTGACAGCAACTTTAGCATGTTTTTTCAGCGAGTATTAAAATTTTTAAGCTCGAAATCTGTATGTGACGCTATGTAAATCATATGAAAAAGCTAATGTTTTGCACAAACCCTCCATTAATACTGAAATACATTGTAGAAAATATACATGGAAGTAACAAAAGTAGTTATTATTGTATTGAATCATATTATGAACATAATGTATAAATAGTGGCTTCATATAAGAGGGTAGAAGAGTGAGTTAGTTTAGGCGAGCCCTTTAAATCGTCAGTTCAACTGGACCCTTGGGATCCGTCATACATCTCTTTAACCATTCACGAGAGGCAGCGAGCGGTATGCACACTACTAGATCGTTTATTTAAAATAACAATAATTTTACACATCTGTTATCATTTTGGTAACTGTTTATATTTTATCCGTACACTAAAGTTTACGCACAAAGTACCTATAAGATAAGGATTTTATGATTTCCAAATATGTTCTGTAATGTAACAACTACATTTTTAATTTCTTATCTAAATTTTCTAAGCAACACAAATATTGGACCATTCTAATATAATTTTTCTAAAAGTATCACTCAATTAAGTAAAGTTTAAAAGCACAAATGCAAAGTGCAAATGAATTATTTCGAACTTACAATTTTTAACATTATACTTGGTCCATTTTAAAGGAGGTAGATTTATTTTAAAACACCCTAAAAATTTATTTAGCGTGAAATAAGTCGTAAGCCTGCCAGTTGCAACCATTTCTAATTATTAGCTAATAACTTCTTTGCCTAGCCATAATACATTAAACTGTTAGATAGCTGATATTTGGAAATAATATCTCAAAAATTTTTGTCGATTTTTTTGGGGTTTTCCTTACAAAAGTTTAAACAATTGTTGCCACCAATTTGGATAACAATGTTCGACGTATATCAACAAAAATTGAATGCACAGGTTGATGGTCCGGGGCAATTTCTTCTGTCAATACTTCAGAAACTTGTCGTTAAATCGTATATAATCACCAGATTTTCGGTTCCATGGATTATTTCTAAGGAATTATGATTCAAATAAAAACCTAGCTCATTTATAATAATTTAAATAGCATTTTACGACATATCTCCATATTCGCTTGGAAATAAAAGTTTTTTGTACAGGGTTTTAGATAATATTTCGAAAACAACACACTTAATTGTTAAACGAAACGTAATTTTTTTTTACCTTTTTGGCGTAATATTAAAGATCGTTTCATTGATACCAACAACTGAGAAAAAAAGAGAAATTTTTCCGGGAATCACGGAAATATTTGTACAAGTCACTTTATATTCTTTAGTCCCCTGAACAACTCTACATATTACAAGGAAAAAATACTTGGCATAGAATAAATATTTTCTCCTTATTTTTTATACATTTTATGATTATGATTAATATTTTGTATAAATCTGGGGTAAGGCAGCAAGTAAGTAATATTCCTGGTGCCTGTTCATCTGGATAAATGCATAAATGTAATATTTGTGTTACATTTATTTTATAGTTACTGTACATGGTAGGAGAGAGCGTAGAACCAAGGATCCAAACTTACATTTATCTGTTTTATAAAGCAATTTTTGAACAAATAACAATGGAAAATGTCTCTTCTTAAAGATATCCTCTTCTCTAAACGTCCAGTAACTGTAGTAACAATTTCAATTATTTCTGTAGTAACAATTATTCTTAATGATTCGCGGCAAATGATAATTCTTTGTTCCATTTATACTACGCATACCTACACATGGGAATCAAGTAAAAGAGAACAAAAAATTTTTTTAATTTTATTGCGTATCTAATATTTATTATTATGAATCAGTGGTAAATTATGTTGTTTGATTCAAGGTACACGGCTTTGCGTCTTTGCAAATTGAATCATCTCAATATTTTATATAACGATTAAAAGGGAAATATGGCAAAACAAAACATATCAACCAATATAAACAAGGATTCAAAAAGAAAGTGATTTAATTAAAACACAAAAACAGAATATTACAAGATGGATCCATCAATGCACATGGATCAGTTATTATCTCGGTTGCTTGCCTTTAAGTAAGTAAACTTTGCCTTCATATAGTTGCAATCTCCTTATAAAACGATATCTGTCAAGAGAGTATGGAATGATTCCATATAGTTTTGAGTAAAGTACATCCGCGACCTTAAACCTTACCCTACACTATACGCTTGTATTATAGATTACCAACACTACATTCCTATTGTATAAAAATGTTTGAAATTTCTCATTTGAAATATCTTTTCCACTGTTTTGACGTTGACTTAAACTCTACAGTTAATCTAGATTTCTTCAAGGGACATTACACAGATATTTCATTTGATGAAAATACTTTTCTTTATTATTATATTACATACATATGATATATAGGGTGTTTAATAAATAGTGGTATAGTCATAAAATCAGTAGAAGTTATTCAGCATTTAGATTGTTTATATTAGAGGGTATACGCTCTGGAGATATAAGGAGGAATTTAATCATTGATACAGGAGCTAAAAACTATTTCATAATTATTTTCGATTAAAAGAAATTAAAAATTTTTGTGTGATAATTTCATTTATGTTACGGAATTTTATCATATTTAATGATTTTTCTGTCTAAATGGTCTAATTGTAGGGGAAAGTGGTCTACAATGATCCCTCGTTGTTTTAAGTAAACCATTAAAGCCTTTTAGTATATTTATGGATAGATTGTTTCCGCGCGATCAAATTAATCGTAATTTTTGTATTAGTTTTTGCCGACTTGCTGTTTTTACTCTTGGCTTTTGTTGACTTTTAATAATATTATAACACATTTTCATAGGCGTATAATAAATTTTTAGGTCAGTTTTTATGACGAAATTCAAATATGTTGTTGCGGGTAAAATGATCCCCTTTATATAAGCTAAAATGATTCCTATTTTGTGTGTAAAATTAAAATAGATAAAATGATCCCCCATTTTCAAAAAAACATCATGATTTCACTGAACTTTTTCGCTTTTTGGCTAGAAAAAATACTTATCACGTATCACTTTACGAATCTACAATGGTTGGACCTAAGCAATTACCCCAGATGTTGACATGTTTAAAATCGTTTGACACTCAGTTTATATAACTCTAACGTCAATGGTTTACAGCGACTGAGATCATGTGTGCGTAAATAATGAAGTGTGAAATTGTTTTACGGCTAAATTTCAAATGTGGGCCTTATTGCCGTCTAGATCTTATTTACCTCAGATACCTTAGTTGTACCTATCTTGAGGATGTATTATCTGAAAATGTACTTCTTCAAAATATTCTTTTAGAGTAGGTAGTTATTTTTCAGAAGCGCTTTTTTCTATAACTATTAAGATATATTTATTTACAGATATTTCGACAATTGTACCTATTTACCTACTCCTCGAATTCTGTCTATTATAAAGTCACCAACTTGTATAAAATATTTCTAAGTGAAGTACCTACTCTCTTAATAATCTTTATTTTATAAATAATATAATGTGTATCAATATTCGGTTGAATAAACTTTTCTTGCTTAGGTATTGTTATTGTATGTATAATATTTATTATTAGGGGGTTTATTATAAGTCTGTTATGCAAGATTGTATATTTTATTTTGAGGGGCCGATAAATAACAAATATTACTTGCAATACCAGTAAGGCATTTATGTGTAAATTAATGGTTAATTTAGTGGTTTTTGAGTCACGTTTGTTTTATTTGAAATATTTGATATATTTTCAGTATATCTAGGTATATTAGAACAAAATATGTTTCCGGAGACGTCATCGCTTATTTGAATTTGGCGAAAACAATTACATACGTTACCTACAACTACGATCCGTTTTGAATTATGACCCTCGAGATATCAGATTCACGGAGTTCAAAGTTAAAATTTAATCAACTGAGAATATCATTTCATCAAATTAACCAAAAATGCGCTTAAATAAATCGTTTTATAACCATATAAAAGAGTAGTAAATGCTACAGGTCCCGCAAAATTGAGGATTCCGCTGACTTTTGGTGATTAAAAGACAAGCAGTGGATTAACGAAGGTTAAAAAGAAGGTTACAAAATAATAAAATATAAAATCCTTAATTAAAAATAAAAAGGTAAACGATGGAAGCAAGTTTTTTTGTAAAAGGGGACCCTAAAAACCTAAAACGGCGGCGATTGATTTACGGCAGCTAAAAAAATCTTGAGTCTAGTGATAGAGGCCGGGAACCGTTACGGCAATGGAACGAATGGGAATCAACGAAACAAAAGATATTTTTTCCACTTAATTCCTATGTACCTATTCCGATTGAAAATTTGTAATGGTATTAAAATGAATTTAATAAGAAATTGAAATTTCGATTATAAATTGTTTTTCTAATTTTTACGAAAAGCTGAAACTTTGAATTTGTACTTAGCCAAAACTAACCCCACCGGTTACAATGATATTGGTTGCTGGAGTTTTCCTTCGATAGTTTTTCGCTAGAGTGATTGCAGATTTATAGATTTTATTAAAATCCATGGAATATAAAATTCATTAGCTTATTATTTTTGAGACGGTAAAGAGGGGCATCCGCACATGTGTGTGTTTTAAGAAAATTCAAAACTACTTAGCTTCGATAAATAATTTTATAAGATACCTGGACATGCTCATTTACTTTTTGAATAGGGGATAGGGGAGAAAAATGAATCGGGACCATATATTTTTCATTCGATATGGAATTTTTGCTGTTTATATTTGAGTGAATTAGATTTAGTTAGTGTCATCTATAGAACAAAATACTGAAGCAGTAGTTAAGATTTTTATAATTTGTGTACTGCCATCTTTGTTTGATTATCTGAAATAGTTTGTGTACGAAGCTCGTTCAATCAGTTAGGTTTTTTATCAAAATATGATATGGTTTTGAAGTTTTCCCAGTAAAGCATTATACTAACCTTAAAAATATCGCTATTTTAAAATTATTTTAATTTAAAATATAAAATGTCCAAACAGTAAGTTACCAGAGTCATAAATATATCTTACACAAGTACGTAAACAAATTGTTTTGTTTTAGATACGGTTTAATCACTTCAGGGAAAAATTCAGATTCAAAACCCAAAGTGTTTGGATCTGATAGTGATTCAGGCGATGATGCAGAAAAAAATGTGCCTACTGCAGCCCAACAAAACGTAATACGCCGACAAGACTTAATTGCTCAACAAAAAGCTTTAGAAGAAGATCCTACCGTGTATCAATATGATGAAGTGTACGATGAAATGGACGAGAAAAAAAAGCAATCAAAACTGGCTCGTAAAGATGTTGAGAAAAAACCAAAGTATATAAATCGGTTATTACAGTCAGCAGCACGAAGAAAACGGGAGAATGAGCTCCGTATTGAAAGGCAAGTACAAAAAGATAGGCTTGCTGAAGGTGATACGTATAAAGATAAAGAAGAGTTTGTAACGTCTGCTTACCGAAAAAAGTTAGAAGAATTGAGAGAATTAGAAGAACAAGAAAAAAGAGAAGAATATTTGGAAAAAATTGGTGATGTTACAAAACAAGAAGATTTAGGAGGATTCTATAGACATTTATACGAACAGAAAATGAAAAAAGACAGTGATGATGATGATAATACAAGTGACAAAGATAAGAAAAAGAAAGCGTCTTCCGATAAGTCAGAAAGCGAGGAAGAAAAAACAAATGATAAAAAAAGATCAGATAGTAAATCAAATAAGGAGAGCAAAAAAGAGACCACAAAAGATAGAAAATATAGAAAACGCGATGAATCTGAATCGGAAAATTCAGAGTCTGAGAATCATTCAAAACAGAAACGTCATTTACAATCGAATTTAGATGCTGATTCTGATTTCAGTATTGAATCCACTGATAGTGAGAAAGAAGATAAGAAATCACATCAGAAAGAAAAAATAAAGAAAGAATCGAATAGTGATAAAGAAGAAAAACCAATTAAAAAATCCAAAAACGACCCACCTTTAGAATTTGAACCGGAAAGTAAAAAGAAATCATCTAACGATGATGTTAAACCACCGGTTATCAAAAAACAAAAAGTTGACATTTGGAAAAAACGAACTGTTGGAGATGTATTTGACGATGCTCTTCAACGGTACTATGAACGTAAAAATGCAAGACTCAACGGATAGTTTAGAATTTATAACTTAATTTTAATTTGTAATCAAAATTATGTTCAATAAATAGTTGTTAAGCCATCGAAAACATATTTTTTGTACATTTTTTGTAGCGGTTTCTAAGCAAATAATAAATATTTAAACATTTTGCTTATTTTTTGATTGCCATTGGGAAGTTTTGATAAAGTTTTTTGTATTTAATAAATACGTATTTCGACTACCAAGTAGTCATGATCACTATGAATTAACTAATCGTAATTACTCTTATTATGTATGTTAGTCGTTGCTAATTTGCTTATTGTTTTATTGCCATTGGGAAGTTCTGATAACTTTTTGATGGTACTTCAAGAAACATTACGAAACAACCATGAAATTTTAGATGCTTAATGTATACAAAATAATACTTGTGAAGGTTGGTAATTTTTCGTGTAATAAAGTAGATCCATTCTGCCAACTTCGTCAGTTATTAATTATTTTTCAGCCGGCACTTCAATTAATAGAAAGATCAAACGAAATTTTCTACCAAAAATAATTATTTTATCCGCACCAAAATCAGATTATCTTTTAAAATAAAAAGGCATCAATTCGATTGAATATTTTTTTTTCGATTGAAAAAGCATGGAGGTTTTTGAAGAATTTGTTTTCTTTGCTTTTGAGTTGTCTTAACACTTCAATTAATAGAAAGGTCAAACGAAATTTTCTACCAAAAATAATTATTTTATCCGCACCAAAACCATGTTATCTTTTAAGATAAAATGGCATCAATTACGTTGAAGAATTCTTTGCTTTTTAGTTGTCGTAATTCGGCTTTCGTAGATAAAATGGAGAGTACTTATGTCGATTCTCCACTCAAGTTTATTATTACACCAACAGATGTCCTAAAATATCGTTTTTATTTTAGCAGTTAGTTTATAAACTTTGTTTACAAATTACAAACTTCTTGTTATTGTAAAATTTTGACATGTAGTGAAAAATTTTTGGTCTTTTGAATTTTACTAAGGATTCAGGTGAGTTTAAAAAACAGTAATAAATAAACTACTATCATTTTATAATTTGGTCAAATAAATGGTTTTTTTTATTTACTAATAGATATATGATTTTTAAATAAATTAATATCAGTACATAAATATTTAAAATGTTAAACATAATTTAAAACAGTCGAAATATCAAAAGAAACATGAAATTAAAGACATTTTATGAATGAGTGACTAGAAATACTCGCCAACAATATTTTATTAAACTAAAACCAATTATTATAAATTTAGTTTTTACCATTATTCATACATACTTTTCAAAAATTGTGAGGTTAATACATTTTTTCAATTATTAACCCCTATAAGTAGGGTGTAATGAAGTAATTACATTTTACAAGGTGTACGACATATTAGTAATTACTCCACTTTGTGTCAAAATGATTGAGTTATACTTGAAACTGGATCTTCTGAAAAGTTTTATATAAAGTTATCTGGAGAGAAAGTTCATAATGTTTTATTTTTTATGACTGAAGCTTTTACTTATCATTACTTCTAATCAGAAATGTATAAAAAACCTTCTTAAATTTTCTTATAAAATTCTAATTTTAGTTATCCGAATTACAAAACGAACTTAAATACAAGATACCATTACAAATATTGATTACGTTTTTTCAAATTCTAATGCACAATACAATTCCTATATGGGTTAAAATTAGTTTTCACGTGGGTAATCGTTAATTTGATTTTTATTCTGCTTGCAGCAAGTAAATAGGTTTTATTATTAGTTATATTTTCTAATGTACTATAAAATTAATTTGTACAAGCTTTTTAATACATCAGCAAATGGTATCGTTTGTATTTTTAAATGCAAATAATAATGACCGGTTTCTATCTACACGTAATTGAAAATTAGATCACAATATGGAGGTTTTTGGGACGCGCTTCGGTAATAATCAAAGCAACATTTTAGCTTGTATTATTAATAATTTCTATAATTAACCCTTTGAGTACCAACTTCGATCGATATAATGTTTTAATTGGGAAAAAATGTTTTCTTTACGAGTTAATGTATTTTTAAGAATATAATTAAAAAATTTAATCATTTATATAAAAATATACGGATGCAGTACTATACGCTAAAAGGGTTAAAAGAAAGAGCCAAATTTTAATTCGTTTATTTGATAAAGAAACTGTCCAACAGATCAAGTAAGGTTTTCAATTTCGGTTAAGGTTCCACAATTATGAGTTTAGATAACATATTTAGTAAGAGATAATCTATTTTATTATTACAATTATAGTTTAAAGCTTTGTTCCTATAATAAGTTATTCTACATTTGAAGTCATAAGTTATTGCCCAAAATTAAACAGAACAAAATAAAATTGGTAATTCGTTGGAAGTAGATATTTTGTTATGTGCCCAATTCCGCTGAAATTCACAGCAAAGTTAACCTAAACCATTTTTCACTTTTAAATTTTATTAAAAATCTGCGATTAAGTTGTATCATTTCAATCTGATAAATATATTGTAATGTATTTACCGACATTTGTGGAATAAGGAGTAAGAGTGAGTATTCAGCAATTCAGTACAGCAATAGTGAACGTAGAATTTGTCTTTTAATTATTCGCAGAAAAAATAATTCTATCTATAAAATATCACCGATAAACTTTGAAAAATTGTCTGCGCTGGGTCTTTTCTAGTTTGATTTATTTCTTTCGTACTGATGGATTAATAAAAATTCTATAACAACTTTACTCTTAAGTCGTATTCTTGTACATTATTAGTTTGCTGACTACCCATTTTGACAAATACAACTATACCAACCGATTTATTTAGCCTGGAGGACATCAATCGTCTTTCAGGCAGCCCCAGGTTTCAGATTATTATTAATTTAGCGATATTTTGTTATTTTTTTATTCGTATTAATTGAGCTTTGATACTTCTTAATTTAATTATTGTAATTAAATTTGGAGCTGAGCATTTGAAAGCTGTAAAACATGAAGCCAAGCAGAAGATTTTCCGAAGGATAATCATATTTAACCTAAATCATTTAAAACAGAATCTAAATCTTGTTGTAATTGTATTGACATTTCTCTTTGTTTATTAATATCATCTTTTAATCGATCTATATTTGCTTTAAGCAAATAGTTGCCTTTTTTTAATGCAGCTAAACAATTTTCATAACGGCGAACGCGTGATGTATAGTTTTCTTTTCTTTTGTCAAATGGTGCATCCTCTGGTTCACTCTCACTTTCCTCTTCTTCTGATTCACTACTACTTTCTGTTTCTGTTTCACTTTCTTCTTCCTCTTCTTCCACACTTTCATTATCATTTTCATCTTCATCAATTTCTTTTTCTTCTCCATCATCATCAGCATTTTCATCGTCATCTTCTTTCATTAATTCAGCCATTTTGTCTACTTCTCGTTGTAAATGTTTGTATTTTTTCTTTTCTTCTCTGAAAATGAAATTTCCTTTTACTTATTTTGTTCAATACCTCCAAAATAGTTTCATTAGTTAAGGCTTTTAATAAAATTTCATATTAGCCTAGTCAGCAACATTTTTCCATCTTCCTAATTAAATCCATAAGAACAAGTAATAAGGGAACTCAACTATTTTATAAAATGTGTTGTCATGCGCATAGTTGACTTACCTATAATTATACCATGCATATGAAATATAAATAGTATATTAAGTTTAGTCCCAAGTTTGTAACGCTTAAAAATATTGATGCTACGAACAAAATTTTGGTTTAGCTGTCCGTCTGTCATCACGATTACTCAAAAACGAAAAGAGATATCAAGCTGAAATTTTTATAGTGTGCTTAAGACGTAAAAAGTGAAGTCGAGTTCGTAAATGAGCGACATAGGCCAATTGGGTCTTGGGTCCGTAGGACCCATCTTGTAAACCGTTAGAGATAGAACAAACGTTAAAATGTAAAAAATGTTCCTTATAAAAAATAAACAACTTTTGTTTGAAACATTTTCTCCTAATAGTACAAGATCCGAATTAAGGTCGACCTTCACCTATCTGCTTACCGAATGAAAGTTATTTTTTATGAAATGTAAAATATTTACAAATATCCCTGTTGTGGGTTGCCTTAAAAAATATGGTCCAGACAACTTTTAATAAAAATATCAAAACTGGGAAAGCTTGTAAACATTATTTTTTGACTGATTTTGTGGACAATCATATAGCACCGTATTTGCAATAAAATTATCTTTATTTATATATGCGAGTCAATGAATTAACAGATGAACGTAATTACTATTCACAACCTGTATAAATGCGATTATAGTGAACGAAAAAAGGCAGACAACATAGCTTCTGCATATTCTTTATGGCTTTTACTTTCGAGTAGATCAAAATTCGTAAGATTTGCAAGTCAGTGAAAAATTTCTAAAAATTTTACTCTTGATATTTTCACTAAAAGTAGTCTGGACCACATTTTTTTAGGCAACCCATTGCAGGGATATTTGTTAACATTTTATATTTCATAAAAAATAACTTTCATCCGGTAAACAGATGGGTGAAGGTCGATCCTAATTGGGATCTTAGACTATAAACATCACTGTTTACCCACGAGGGCGCTAATTATGTGAAAATTTTGTAGTTTGTATTAATATGGGAATATCAGTTATGTGTGTATGGCTATTTAAGAGTGGAAATGTTTCTTTCAAACGATTGCGCCATCAAAGCTGTTTATACATGGTATTTCAACAATTAACTCAATTGTTTGTTTTCACATGTTTTGTAATTAAAAGTCAGATAGCGCCAGTAAAGTACTCCAATTTGGCCAAGTTTTTAGAACAGTAGACAGAAAACGAATATAAACAAAACATATTTGGCAGTTTGTTTGTATCAATGTTCATTAGGTAAATTGGGTAAACATATTTTTTAGAAATGTAAAATTTAAAACTTTGAATGGATAAAATAAAAACAAGCCATACATACTTAATAGTATCTTGCTCCTTTTTCATTTGTTGTTTCAATGATTGCCTCTCTTTACGTGCATTTTCTTTCTTTGTTTTAACATTTTTCAATTTATTCATTAACATTTTTAATTCACGCTTAGCACGCTTTTCTTTCTTTTCTTCAGTCTCTTCACCCTCCTCATCATCATCGTCACTATCTGAATCTTCTTCCTCTTCTTCAGATTCCTCACCTTCTTCTTTACCAACAGCTTGACTTTGACGTCTACTTCCACCACCACTTAATGCCTAATTAAAATTTCAAAAGATTACTAAGCAAAATGAAATTGTATTGATTTCAATTACCTTCAAAGCTTGTTCTAATTTCCTTTCTAGAATTTCATTTTGTCGCTTAGCTTCATCTAATTCTCCTTTGGTAGTGTCTAACGTATCTGTTGCTTGTAAATATTTTTTCTCTGCTTCTTTTGCAGCTTTACGCGCATCATCAGCTTCTTGTTTCAAACTTGATACTAATTTATCATCTTCTATTCGTTCAGCCATAACACTACGCGTAACGGATGCTGCAGCTTTGCCCTTTTCATGTTCTAATTCTACTTCTAAATTTAATATTCGTGCTTGCAAACGTTTTATTTCTTTTTGTTGTGCTTCTTTATTACGTAATTCTAGTGCTAATAATTGTTTCGTTGATTGTAAATCGTCACGTAACTTATCAATATCATCCATCTCGTCAACTTCATCAGCTATTATCAATTCCTCTTCGTCAGGTGCAGCTCCAAGTTTGACTGATGATTGTGATTTTTGTATTTGTTCTTCGATTGTCATTTGTCTACGGAATTTACGTAAACCATCCAATATTGGTTTACTTCTGTCATTTGTTTGAACTTTTTTTAGTTGTACACCACCTTGAATCTAGAAATAAAAATATTAAGACACGCATAAAATAAGTTTCCATGGCCATTTCAATTGAAAGTGTTTATGTGGTCTACTAACTATCTTATAAATTTAGAATTTTAGATAAGCCGACAAGATTATACGATTGCCATCTGACATTGATAAGCTGTGCACCTGGTTTTTAATGATTTATCTCGACATATTCATGATATTTTTGAAAATTATGAAAATGTAGCATATAATGATTTTGAAGTTTTGGAAATTCTTGACAGAGTGACGGTTAGTATGTCAGTAAAAATAGTTTTGCAAAACGTCTTTTGAAAATAAAAAAATAACTTTAAAGATAATAACGACTTCATTTCATTTATGAGACTCCAATGTCTTAGTAAAAATGTTTGATAAAAAACTGAGTATAATTAAAATTGAAATTGATTCTTTGTTCTCTGATCTACGAAGAAATGTGATAAAGAAAAGGAAAAAGATAGACCTGTATAAATCTAAGTATGGCTTTATTAATGGCAATGTAAAACAAGCAAACTAGATTGTCTTAGAAAATATTGAAGGCTGTGGTCTCAAATTGAGCTAGATGGCATGCTATACAAAGTTAGAGCCAGAGTTATACAAATACAAATTTAGTAGCATTTTTGTAACACGACATTGGACTTTTAGACTTGATGGAATTACATTAACTTTTTTTGGATGACTTATGCATCCATAAAATGAATTTTTCGGTAACTCTTTCTGTGCTTATAGATTTTTGAACTTACCTACTTACAACTATTATTTTTAAGCTCAAATATTCGTGATATTTACCTGTTTTAAAAGTATATTGTGAACATTTGATTCTTTTTTCTCACTATCATAAACGAATTGACCTTCTTTAGTTTTACATTTTGCTAAAGGTAACAATGGTTTGGACCGATCGTTACAAACGACATGTTTCAATTTTCTTCCTGCTTCAACATCTTTGAGTAAAGTACCCCAATCTGGTCGTGCTCTTGGACGTTGTCTAAAATGAATCAAACATAAGTTTAAGATTTTACTTGCATGTACTTAACGCAATTTTTCTTGTTCTTACCGTAATTGTTCCAGTATTTTAATTTTTTTGGTATCTGGTGGTTTGTATCCATCTGGTACTATTTTTGGTGGTGGTGGAGGGCATGGGGGTGCTGGTGGTACAGGCGGAGCCGGTGGTATTATATTTAATATACTATCTTGCTTCCGTAATATGTGCGACGAAGGTATGTCCTAAAATAAAAAGTTCATTATTATAAAAAGCGTTCTCAATAATAACGCAAATTTAATTATTGTACAAAAAGCAAAATTTATTGGAAAAAAGATTAAATGCTATTAATTTTGGATTATGCTAGAAAATGACGAGTACAACACCCTAGGCATAATTTTACTCGCTTGACGCAACTTGGTTCTTTCATTATGTCTTGAACGATCCTTGAGTTATTTGTGTAAACTTAAATTTGATAGAAGCCATTGACAGAATCATTTAACTGTCATTGGCAGGCGAAGCAGGTAATCAAAAATCGCACTAAACATGTCCTAAAAGAACGTACGAGAGACTATCGCCCAGGATCTGACATTTTGTTCCACTACATTTTCCCAAATTAAATCATGCTTCCTTATTGAAATATCCTTCAGAAAGAAAAATAAGAAACATACATCGTCAAAAGCGTTTCGTGGTTTCGGTCGTTCCCTTCGTAAAGGTGGTGGTTTTGATGTATCATTGCTGTCTCTGAGTGTTCGCTGTGATACCAATTTGGGTCTTTCAAATGCATTACTATCCTCTCTTTTAATTGGTACTATTTTTACTGGATCTTTTGGCGTAGGCCTTAGTGTTACTTGATCTTTTATTGGCTTTATAGTTGGTGAAGTTCTGCCATTTTCTTTTGGTTGTGGACCACTTGTTTTTCTCAATTGAACGGGGACTGTAAAAATAAAAAACACAGGTAAATTATAAAACTTAACCAATTAATTAATATTCATTTACATTTTGATGGTGGGTTGTCTTCATCAACTGTAGGTTTTGTTTCTATTGGTTTTGGTTTGAATTTTGGTGCTGGAGGAGCATCTTCCTGTCCTTTGGATTCTCTATGTTTTAATGTCCAAGGTGCAGTTGGTGTTGGTATAGGTGTAGGTCCTTCTTTTACCCATGGTGGTCGAAATACTGTACGTCCTGCCGTATTACCGGATCCGCCAGCTCCTGTACCAGCTGGCATTTCCGATTTGTTTAATGTTCTGAAAAGATAGTATTATTTTTTAAATATATATAATCTTTGTACTCTTATTTAAAGGTTTATGACTAGTACATGAAAATATTATAATTAAAGCAAAGGTAAATATTTGTTTATAAAAATAGATAAGCATTCTTTTTTATCGAATCATTTTGATGAAAATTGTCAATGTAGTAATTTAGTGTAGGATGTGTGGGCATCTTTCCATGACCTTTGTATTTTTGTTTAATTATATCATACAGATTTATACTAAAGAAAATAAACTGTGTTAAAATTTTCTTAAATTAACGTTGATAATTATGTCAATATACACTTAAGAGACTACTTATCTTTTGATTTTTGAATAAAAAGTCTGTTGAATTATTTATTTTGTATAGTTTGACTACTTACTTCTCTGTTTAGAGACCTTAGTTTAAAATCCAATTTTTACCTTTTTCTTTAAAATGTAAAAATAAAGAAAAAAAAACTTCAATGTAAAATTCACTTGTTAAGGTCATTTAGATTCGAAGATTTGAGTCATTTGATTGTATGGTCTGGCTGTTTCAAGATACGACGTTGTCATATCATTGGGTTTTAAATTAAAGTTCTGTGAGACTGATTTTTCAAGAGAATAAAAATTCTGATCTAATTTAAGATAATGGCATTGTTTTCGTCTGATTCAACTTAGCTTAATATGAAGCTTTCGTAAAAATTGGGGAGAACAATTTTCTTAGGGAATTGAGAAAAAACCTTTTTAAAATAATTTCGCCTCTTGTCTGTTTATTTCAAGATATCTCGTTTCCAGTCGTTATAACTCATGCGTATTGGCCAATCCGCTGATTAATAAGGATACCGCCGTTGATGCACATACGAAGGTTTCTTAATTTATGGAAAATAATTAAAAGAATATATTTTCTTGTAATTAGTGCTTTTTTACTGTACGTAAGTTCTGGAATCTTTGTTTACTCAAAAGTTGAAAAATTATTTCAAATTTGCAGGTGGTTGTACTATAGATTTTAATATCTAATATAGACTAAACATTTTTAAAACATTGAAATAATTGGCATGCATTTCAAATTAATAGAGATTTTAGTGCAATATCTACATTGAATAAAAATAAGCACACTTTTTGTTACGCTGCACTATCTCACATACTTAGCTGTGTTAACTAATTAGCTGTCTTTCGATAGACTCATATTACCTATTAACGATATCATTAGCAAAGAACGTTGACCTGAATATTTACACCGAATTTGTATTAAAATATGGTGTCAAGGACATAATAAATTATAAAGTTTCATTTCTACAATTAAAGTTACCTAGTTAAAGTGATAGTTATAAATTTGTAAAATCTGATGCTCGAAAAGTTGGTTTTTCTGCTAAAAGAGATTATATTTAGAGGTAAAAAACCGTGAAACCAAAGTTTATAACTTTAAACATTTGAAGCTGACTTAATTCTGCCGAAAACAATGCCACTGAGTAACATTCCGAATCATGGTTCGTACCGTATTATAGTTCTCGAAATATAACGCAATACACTCAAATAAATTTGTTTTTTTGTAATTTTTACACAAACTTTGTATAACCTTTTTTCCATTTTTCCCAAAGAGCTACTTTTAAAAAAAATTGGAAAAATTGGAAAATAAATATGTTGCTCCAATTTTTACGTTAATTTCGCTTTAGGGTTATTTAAACATGGCCAAAACTATGCAACTAGTTAAAAATCGAGCTAAAAAAGGCTTGACATGGCTGTAATTTAACGAAAGTATTTTTTAAATACGAATTGGAAAATTGGCAGGTAAAATTCGTAGCTTACTTTCATTGATTGGAAATCTCCTCTGGTTTTCATTACAAACTAGGAGTGATTAACTAACTCAGCCTTTTTAAGATTTCTCAAAAACTTTCACATTATCAAATCAATCTTATTTTTTAATTTTTTGGGGATGAAACGAAGCAAAGTTTCCCAAATTTTGCCTGCACGTTAGATGAAATTATATACTTGATTTAGATAATTAACAATGTTTTAATAAAATTTTAAAATAATAATAAAAGGGGAAAGAACTCCCACTTACTATTCTATTCTAATTATGTTGGAATACATGCCAAATGATTTAATAATTTTCTATTTTAATAAGTTTATAAGAATTATTTTGACTTTTAAAGTGTTTTAGACCAATCCCTAATCTGAAAAACTGGTTGAGACTCTTATCTAGACGCCAGTTACGTGAATTACTAGAATCTTTCGAAATAACAAGTTAACGATTGTTTATTTTTGCTACTCAAATTGGTTCTTGACAACGTTTATATTATCGATAAAAATTGAAACATAAAAATTTGTAAATCAATCTTAGGATTCCGTTGTTCTTCATTGTTACTTTTTTAAATAATGTAATATATTTGGATATTTGTATTCGCATACTGAGAATCCAATTGTACGCAAAGAGAGTAAAGTGTCAAACAAAAGTTACCTCCTTTCGAATTTCTTTAGTGAGTGCTTCTATCATGGATTTCTTTTGGAAAAACAAAACTTTTTGAAAGCCATACGAACATTATTTTGCAGTTAGAGGAGAGTAGCCTAGTATGCTTACCGGTGATTAATTCGTACCGGGCGATAATTCAGAAACTGAATGATAAATCAGTGTTCTAGACAAAAAAATTGCAGTTTTCTATGACAACTAGCTTGATACCTGCCCGCTTCGCTGAGTTTAAAAGTAAAAACTGGTAAAGACTACTGTGTTATAGGCTTCATTTCTCTTGCTCTCATTTATCACCTTTCCATATCACTCGAAACAAGGATGGGGATTGTTTTACACAGGTAAAATATATGTACTGTTTTAAAATTTTTTTTATTTAATGTTAAATAATCACAATTCAATGAGTATATCAGAACAGATGGCCATGAATTGTATTTTTACCATTTGTATTTTTTTAATTGTTTCAATTTTACAGAAATATTTAATTTATGGTTCAAAATGATGCTTATGGATGGCGCAGTGAAATTTCAGACTAAATTTAATTATTTTAAAAAAAAAATCTTTATAAATTTTATCTCATGTGTTAGTCTGATGTATGAGCTATATTATTGTAGAGTTTCAATCAAATCCATTCAGTAGTTTTTGGGTGAAAGCGTCACAAATAAACTAACAACCTACCTTACTCAAGATAAGTTTGTTTAATATTTTGGCTTTTTTATTTAGCTGATAGCAATACCATTCTGATATTTTTCAAAACGTTTCTACATTTTTACAAAACTACAATCATTTTTACTATTTGATAAGATTAATTTCGTTCAATATCATTTCTTTATTTAAAATTTACCATGTTTCATTAATGGTACCAATACATAGTTGCTGAAGAAGCTTTTATTTTTTTTGTGCAATTTTTATCAATTAAAACACTAAATTTGTGATAAACTGTGTAATATTTTCAATAGAAATGACTTATATATAATTTCGGAATATCGTTTGGGAGACGGTTGAGTATCATTTATGAAACCGGTTGCCAAAATAGTACTTTTTGATGCATTTTATTAATCAGCGGGAACATTATTAATCATTGATAACAAAAAAATTGTTTCTCGGAAGCGTAGATATAAATGAACTTTAAAATTCGAAGTACGATAATGGCTACTATTTCCTTTGTTATTTTCTTCGTTTAATGTTTAAAATCAAATAGCCCACCCTATATATTGTGGGAAAAGTACTTATTTTGTGTTGAAATGAAATTAGTAATTTATAATTTTACATCCTACATTAATAAATTTTATATGTTTCTATGTATATGAGCTAGTTTTTTTAGTATTTTATTGAAATCTAGCCTCAACGCCAACAAAATATTATTAATGCAATGAGCGTCATTGAACAAGGTTGCGGCGTTTTAAATATTGAGTTCTATAATTAGAATTGAAGACATATAAACACGTCACATTCGATTCAAAATAATTTTATTTTTGATTAATTGATTTTATAAATTATTCCAAACAATTCATAATATTTATTTCTTAGTACCGATTTCGTAAAGCATCAAACTTTCATTTAACGTAAGTATACTGTAGGTTCATCGATTGAGATTTAGCTTGTTTGATTGTATCTGTTTACAATACGGGAAAGTTAAGTAAATACATTATCTGTTCACTTAATATATAAATTGCGGAGCGATATTTAAACAGACTCCTTATTTCTCTAGTAAGGACTACGAATGACGTTTCATTGGAAGCAAAACGGCGCATTACTTCATTAGAAGAGCATAATGTTATCTGAATCAAACACTGAATTAAGATTAAAATATTATTCTAATCTTAACTAGAAGACTAGCATGGCTAGAACGATAAATTTAATATTCTCTCCATACTTTTTAAGAAGAAAAAATGTTGCTCAGCATACATGTTCAATCAGACAGTTAAAACTTCAAATATAACGACTTGTAAGTGCACTAGGCAGATGCAATTCGACACTGCTAACCCAGAAATGAAATTAACGACAGCAGCCCACTGGTCCTAAGAAGAATGGGCGGGTGAAAGTTGCGGTGGAATGATTCGTTAACAAGAAAGCTCGAGTTTCAAACTTAATTAGTACACTTTATGTTGAGATAAGCGAGAAAGAGCTATTGTTAACGAGACCAGATCAGACAAAGCTCAAGTTGGAATGCCACTGCAAGGACTAACATAAAATAATGAATAACATAACCATACACCAATTAACAAGGAGGAAAAGTGATACACATCAATCAATCCAAAAAACACGCAGTCTTATTTCCTGCCTTCTTGGTGGCAATAAGACATGCAATACTGTGATAATGTCGTTGTGGAACAGATATAGCCTTTCTCATAGTAGATAAACTTGAATTTCAATAAGTACATTTCTTGCCTAAGAAATAGTGGACGGTTCTTTTGCTTACAGTATTTTCTCTTAGAAGGCAAAGTTTTATTAGGAATACCACTACAAGGACTAACATAAAGTAATGAATAACATAACCATACACCAATTCCCAAGAGGAAAAGGGATACAAATCAATTAACCCAAAAAACACGCAGCCTTATTTCCTACCTTCTTGGTGGCAATAAGAAGACATGCAAACTATGACAACGTCGTTGTGGAACAGATATTTCCTTTCTCATAGTAGATAAGCTAGAACGGATAAGCTTTGAATTTCAATAAGTGCATTTCTTGCCTAAGAAATATTAGACAGTTCTTTTGCTTACAGTATTTTCTCTTAGACAAAACATACAAGAAAAATATTTTCGTGCCGTGGTATTGGACAGTCTTCATTTACTTTGTCTTTTTAGTCGGTACATTTGTATTCTCTATAGTTTAATGTTGTACATCAAATCTAAATAAAGGCTCTGCATCTTTCAGATCATTGAAAAGTCTGACAGAATAAACTTACATTAATTTACTGTGCACATGACATTCTTTCCTAGTAAAGATGATGCTCAGTGTCCGACAACCTCAATTTCAGTTGTGCTTATTAAAATATTCAATAAACTTTGAAAATGTTGTTTCGAAATATTTATTATTAATAATAAAATGTAAACAGTGACAATTTTGAAACTAATAAGATTTTATTTTTTCAACATACACCCATGACATATTTCTAGAAGTTAGGTCAATAGAAATGTTAAATCCTTAAAAATTCATAATAAATTATAATATTCAATTTGCGATTTTGTATACAACTGAAAAATAATAATAATAAAATAAAATTTTTGGCAATTGAAGTGTTTTAATATTTTTTTTATTAAAAAAAAAGTGTTTAACATTTTACGATTGTGTATAATTTTTTGGAATTATACCAAAATATAATTTGAATTAGCGCGATAAAACCTTTATTGTTCAAGATTATTAATTTCAATGAATTAATAAATCCGGCGTAAGCATGTATATAGGACCTTGATCTTAAATGATAAAACATTTTTTGATAAATAAAGATAATTAAGACAAACTTTGGAAGAAATAAGTCAATAAACTATCAGACAACTTCAACAACACTTTAGTACATTGGTCCTATGACTCTAACACTTTCGAGAACTCATTTCAAGGACGACAAAATTTAAGAAACTTTCGTCAGTGTAAAATCCTCAATTCTAACGTAATTTTCAAATTTGGAAGCGGAGGAATAACCCACTAAAACAAAAGTTGTCATATATTCACACTTCTGCCCATTAGATGCATTTTACATTATATGAAACAGGAACATTCTGTTTTAATTTTTTTAGTTACGTTCAAAAGTTGTTTTGCATCTATATTCGAAATTTTACGAATGATGTTAAAAATGAAAATAGAATCAAAATTATTTGTTTCTTAAATTTAACTTACAGTCTGTGTAGATGGCTGAAATGTTACTTGAGGGCACAAACTTGATAATAGTCTTTGAAATTTATGCCCTTAATAAAACTAGCTAAGATACCTATTTAAATATCCTGTTTATAATAAATTGTATGTATGGAATCTGGCTGGATCATAACTTTTGTAAAAATAATTAAGTTCGTATGTTTGATTGTCTGTGTTAGATACTCAAATTGCTATATCATGGCAACGTACTTTTGTTCAAAACCTTTCTTTACAAGCATAATACATTTCTCTTTATATACTGAGTGGACCATTTTAATCTACACATCTAAATATCTTGTTTTCTAGTTAACAAATTAAAATATAAATAAAAGTTAATGAATTTGATGGAAGACATCATGTTCTGACATCAGATTGGACCAAGTTCTTTGGATTTCTTTAATAGCCAAATTAGATCCTAAACGGTAAGAGATAGAAAAACATTTTCAATTAGAAAGTTAACTCTCATAAAAAACTAACAATTTTTTTTAAAACCATTTTTTCGAAAATCGTCAGCTTTCGGAGAAAACGCGGCTTAAAAATATGTCATTATTGCATTTAATCGAAAGAAAACACGCTAACTACGGAAAAATGCTTTAGTCAAAAGTTGTCAAGAGAAATAGAGAAAATTCGCCTTTGTCAATGACTTTGACCTACAATTATCGATAAACCTTAAGCGTATTTTCTTTCAATTGAATGCAATAATGACATCTTTTTAAGTCGCATTTCCTGCGAAAGCTAACGTTTTTCGAAAATATATATTTTTTTACATTGTTAGTTCTTTTATGAGGATCAACTTTCTGATTTAAAGTGTTCTTCTATTCTATTTTCGAAGACCTTGGTGAAATCTGATATCAAAACATGATGCTCCTCATCAAACTATGCAACTTTTGTTTAAGTTATTTTTTGATTAGTTTACTACAAAACGAGATATTTAGGTGTTGAGATTAAAATGGTCGACTCTGTTTATAGAGTAAAAGTTACACTGGCATTATTTGATTTGAAGCAACATACACGTGAAGCAACATGCACGTGAGCGGTAATCGAATCCATGAACCCTGTCTTTGTCGATCAGTACTTCGTCACCTTAAATACTGTGTGACTGTGCATATTCACTATCTATTTCCCTACCTTGATATTATTCCATATATGAAATATACATAGTATATTAAGTTTAGTCTCAAGTTTGTAACGCTTAAAAATATTGATGCTAGGAGCAAAATTTTCGTATATAGGTGTTCATAAAATCACCTAATTAGTCCATTTTCAGTTGTCTGCCCTTCTGTCTGTATGTCCGTTTGTGTCAACAACATAACTCAAAAACGAAAAACGATATCAAGATGAAATTTTTATGTGCTTAGGACAAAAAAAGTGAAGTCGAGTTCGTAAATAACCAACATAGATCAATTGGATCTTGGGTCCGTAGGACCCATCTTGTAAACCTATAGAGAAAGCTAACTAACCTTTGTTTGAAGCATTTTTTTTTGTAAACAGAACTGTTTATCCACGAGGGTGCGAGTTAGGAATATCAGTTACATATGTATTGCTTGCGATTAGTTAACTTTCCAACAATTTTGCAAACTTGAAAGGGGGTAAAGTTTGCAAAATAATTAAAAATCTGTGATATACAAGGCATGGAAAAAAATTAATTACGTGGTTATTTGATTATAGCTCTGTAACTAGGTTTAAATTTGGTTAATTATAATAATAATGGGGGGTTTTACCTCCGTTCCTCAGACATTTAAGTCTCTAACAGAGGCCACCCACATCATTATGTTTTAATCTTTATTTATTTCAAACACATTCGAATATATACAATTACATTTTCATGATGTGGATGGTTAATTGCCTTCAATGGAAATTAAAATTGATATAGAATATTCTAGATACATATTATTATTTTTGGCTGTGAATTCTACAAATGTTATGAAAACAATGCACGCTTGTGTCATTAGTGCGGAATATAAGTTCAGCGTTATGTTACCAACACTGTATTCGTTGTGTGCGTAGTCATGGTAGGGATAAAAAAATCGATGCCAGCGCTTTAAGTGAAAAATTTTGGAGATAAAGTGGGCTGTTATGACTAATTTGCAATTATTTACATGTTAATGATATAGAAACTGTCAAATTAAAATGATTGAAAAACACTAATTAATTAAACTTAATGCATTAAAAATTGTGAAAATAAGAAATCAAATTGTACAAATATTATTTTTCAAATGTTAATTATCGTAATTATTTATTTAAATTTGTGAAACAAGAATATTAAATTTTAAATGTAAGTTTTCAATGCAATCCACACAATTATATATGCATCCATTAATTCTATAATTAAAGTAGTGTATCGTTGTCATGGAAACGAAATTCACGCTCGGAGCGAATACATATGCACAGACAAGTTATTTTCCAGTCTGGAATGTGATTTAGATACAACACTCATCTTTTGAGCAATCTAAAAATATAGTGTTTTTTTCCGAATCATGTAGTTTAAAAATTTATTTTGTTATTATTTTGATAGAGAAAAAAAAAATATTTTGAGGCGTACTATAAAGTAATTTTAAATAATGATTCATCTTATTTTGGCTAGAAAAGTCTACGAATTTTATTTTTGGCAATATTTTACGAGTGAACTAGTTTTGAAATGAAGTGTTAAAGATAGTATTTATAAAATTTTACCAAAAATATATTTATTATTTTTTTTCTTAAATATATTTTTTTTCTTTTGGATCATGATCTAAATGTCCACAATGTTTTGGCTTTCTAGATCTATAATTCAAAGTTATAGCATTTCAACGAACATTGACATTTGATTTCCCTAATTTAACAGTCTATAGTCTCAAGTCTTTTGGATATTTCTATAAATATATTTTGTAAATCATATAACGACACTTAAAATTTCTCAGATTGTGTTTTTATTTTCAGCCATCTAGTAAAAGTATGGGTGATGCCCTATTTGATAAATAATCGCCTTGTAAAAAATTATTTGCCGGAATTTATGATTACACCCCCCACCATCGTCAAAATAATTTATTCATCAGAATATTTAACATTGTACGTTGATTTTAGGTCAAAATGTTTAATTTGGAGCATTAAATTTGTTATTTCTTAAATATGTGAACAGAAAACTTTTCTTTTTTTTCTACTTATAATATTTTAAAAAATGCATGTTAAAAAATTTTTTTAATAAACTAATGATAATAGCTCAACAGAAATTTTAGTTTATATGGTGGAAAATTTGTGTTTCATATGGTAATTCCTATTGAGTACGTGATAAATTTTAAATTTTATGGGTTCACTTTTTATTAACAACATATTAATCATGCAGATTCTTTTTATATTTCTCCCTAGAAGTTTAAAAATATGTAATAAAGAATTTACCTTCTACAAAAATTAAATTATCAAAATTTAATCACTTAAATTAATTAAAAATAAACCACACTTAAGAAATTACAACACTTTTAATGATGAACGGAATTTAATTTTTGAAATTTCTTTTTATAAACAGACAACTTTTCACAATTGTACAGAATCATACGAACAAAAAAATTATATTGTGCGCAATGGTATCCGTTAAGTGGACAATAATATCGTTGAAATAAAATAACTTTTCAAGTCTGTGTAAAACAGTTTCATTAGAATGTGACAAAACCACTCGTTTTGACAATATTCTTATTCGCAAATGTGTTTAAATTTACGTTATTTAAAAATAACTTTTTGAAAACGTTTTTTGAAGATCATATAGTTACAAATGCGCATCATGTATAACGCATTAGTTTTGAATTTTTTAATAGAAAGGAATTATATTCACTGCGAAAACCGAAATAAAAATATCCTCACATTTTGTCTGTTTATCGGTTGTTAAATTTTTAGTACGTGATAACTAACGGAAAAAACGATGCCTTCTCAATTTGAATCTTAGCCTGGCATAATAAAATCTTTTGGTATCTCTTACAAACTGATGGAAGCGGCGAGGAGTTAAAAAAATTTATTGTATATTTACTTATTATAATAGGTACTTTGATCATATTAGACTTATCTTTAATATTTTAGAAAATTAAATAAAACGAATAATCTAAGATACAAGTGAAATTTACAAAATTTAAACCACCCTCCCAAAACCCCTTTCTTGCTCACGGACCTGCCTCATGATAAGCAAGCTTTTAAATAATTTATCCATGAATACAATAATTTACTTTATCAGAAATCTATTTATTTAGCCTCTTCTGGGTCATATCCACCACGGCTTGTTCGTTTCGTAAAAATCATCGAATTAATTTTTAAAATCATTTTTATTAGACTTTTTTTTTTTAAATTTATAGTTACATCTCTTTTTGAAATGAATTATCCCCTTTTCACTCTAATAAAAATATCTATGAAGAAAATTGTAATAAATATAAAAATTATTTTCTAAAAAAAATGTATTTTTGATAATATATGTTTAAGATATAAAAATATTTGTTGGACAACGGCTGTTACTATTCATAAGCTATATTTACAAATAGATCTATTTTCGTGAATGTTACGTCATATAATAACGACGTATATACGTATTTTATAAATATTTTAGAATAGCATTCTTATTATAAAAGAATTAGTATAGAAATTTTGAATGATTTTCTATTTACATAAATCATGATACAAGGTGATGAGAATGATTCAGTCATTTTCGCGACAATGCAATTTTTTGTGTCTTTCCTGAATCACGTATAATACAGGTCCCTAACTACGTTTCGTTAAACTGTTGGTGGGAAAAAAATTGATAAAATTCATAAATAATAGTTGCAAGATGAACTATTCTTTTTTTCACTTTTCAATCTAAGGCACTCTCCACACAATAGGGGATAATCCTGATGTCGAAATGACCATATTACTTATAAAAATGTAAAGCTAGACTTGATAGCTTGACAAAATTTGAAGTGAAATTAAAATTGATTAAAAAACGTAGCAGTTATAAGCAATCACAGATTGCATTCAAAGGTTGCCAATCTCCTTTTAGCAAAACAAAGTTTTATGTGTAATTTCTATGGCAATCGTGTGACGTCACTAGTGGGTATCTTCCTCTTTGTTTAATAAGGAATTTTAATTGTTCATATGTTGCACACTAGTAAAGATTTTTAAAAACCAACTTCACTTTTCTACACGTCCAGTGAGAATTTTTCATCTGAAGTGATAAAAAAAATTAGCCCGATACCCTATTGCAATTTAGGTTGCAAACCAGTCAAAAACTAGTTTTCACTACTTAACATTACACCAATGGCAAGCTAGCAGTGTTAGGCCCTTATCACATGATTGAAAGTTAGGTTGCAAACCAGTTAGAAATTAGTTTCCAACCAGTCGGCCTCTAGGGTTATTTGTTTAAAGATGGTATTCAAGTAATAAGATTCTTGTTTTATTTATTCCAGAAAAATGGCAAGTCGTAGAGCAGGTTACCACCTCGAAGCTAGAATGATTCGTAAACGTGATCAAGAAGCCGATCGTTTACAAACTTGGAACTCACAATGTAAGTATTACGATCAATATACAAGAAGCAATGAAAAATTTCAAAGCTGGACTTCTCCTGAAATGAATGCTAAATGTTTAAAAAAATATGAAGAAATGGAAGAGCAGAAAAAGAAGTCAAGAGAAATGGAAGAAGAGCGTAATAAACGCGATTTATTACTATTCGAACAAAAACAGAGGGAAGAAATCGAAGCACAAGAAGAAGCAAGAAAACGAAAAGAACGTTTTTATAGAAATAAAGAAATTCCATTAGATGTTTTACGTGATATAAATCAAGATTTGAAAGCTAAACAAGAAGCAGCACGACGTATAGAAGCCGAAAAAAAATTATATCAACATTGGCGAATAAATAATCCATTCGTTAGAGAAACTGAAATGAATCAGAGACAGTCAAATTTAAAAGTTGCTTGGTTAGACGCTCAAATTGAAAAACAAATGGCAAAAGAAAAGGAAGAAGAAGAAATGAAAAGATATTTAAAAGAAAGAGAAAAACAAATTAAAGAGGAAGAAGAGGCCGAAAAGAGGTATGAAGAGACTTTAGCTGAAAAGAAAAAAGATATTTACGAAGTCATACACAAGCAAATGGAAGAATTAAAAAAGAAAGAAGAAATGACAGAGCTTCTTCGCGAAGAAGAAGCTGCGGAAATTAGGAAAAAAAATATTTATGATGAAATTGAAAGGCAGCGAGAAGAAATGCAAATGAAACGTTCGAGATTAGAACATGATTTATACAATTTAAATCAATATAGATTAAAATTAAGAAGGCGTGCTAAAATTATTGCAGATGATGTAGCCGAAGAAAAGAAGTTATTAGAAGACGTTTTAAAATTGCAAGAAAATGACTCCAAAGCAGAATATTCCAAAAAACTTGAACTGAAACAATCATTACAAACAGCGATTGAACGTTTAAAAGAACAACAAAATTTAGAACTAAAAAGACAAGAGTTTATGGGAATGGTTTTTGATTCAGAGGCAAAAGCAATTTGGCAAAAACAGGAAAATGTTTGGAAACAAGAACAGAAACAACGCGATGACTTATTTCGTGATGTTTTAGATACAATTAAAAGACAAATTGATGAAAATGTACAAAATAAAATAAAACAACAAAAGCAATTAGTGGAAGAAAAGGAAAATATGTTGCGTCAAATTGAAGAAGCAAATAATGAATTACAAAGAGAGCGAGAAGAAATTGAAAGAAAAAAGAGTGAACGCAAAAAAGAACTAGACGCATGCATTCAGAATAAAGTATTACATGAAAAACATGCGGAATTAAAAGAACAAATCGAAAGAGAAAGGCAAATTGAAAAATATAAACAGGAAGAAGAAAGATTACGAAAAGAAATAGCTAGAATTCAATTAGAAACAAGTCCAGTAAAACCTGTTCATTTTCCTAGACGTCGAATTGTTTGGTAATGTTCAAGTTGTCTAAGAATTGTAAATCATGGATGAAGAATAAATCTTTTTTGTTAGTTTCTTTTTAAATTTTGTTTTTAATTTTTTCTACATAAAAAAGATATCTTTTGATTGTGGGCGAATAATCTAGCTAATTAATAATTGAATAGAAGTAATATGCAGTTAGATATGATTTCTCAACTTTTAAAATGTTGAAAGAACTTTATTAACCAATGCGAAGAAGTAAAACCTTATACAGGATAGAATAAATTTTCGACAATATCAACATATTTTTGCCACATAAAAGTACACTGAAATGAATTGATTTTCTTGTAAAATAAACATTTACTTTCGTTGTGCAAATGATAAGCATAATTTTTTTAAATAAAACTAATAAACTTTGAAATTACTATGGGTATTGATTTGATTAGTTTTCGTAGTTTTTATATTTTGTTTTGATGTTTTTGTTCGTTTTTATTTGCTCTATAAACATAGGCATAGCAATTGCCTATGTTTACTTGTAAATGCTATTGCATATATGAAACTGATCGAAGCACCATGAAAAACATTGTAGCATGTGTTGCAATTCAGTATGGAATAACTTCGTGTTAAATTTATACAATTCCAAGAGCGAATCGAGAGACGGGCAACACCCCTATTCCCTCCAAAAGTAAGGAAGGAACATTTTGTAGTCTCCGATTTGAATAAATATAATTTTCTAGGGTATTTTAACCCAAAAAATACATAAACCGAGTTCCTTTGACGTTCAGGCGAGTTGTTTCTGAGATATCGACTAAAATCGTATACGAAGAGTGATATCAATTGCTCTTGCTATGTCGTTCAATCGTAAAATGAATAAGATTTTCGTGTTTTTTTTTCTAGTATCAAGGTATACAACGTTAATATGCGATAAAAAATTATCTGTATCCGCAGTCATTGTCAACATGACAAACACTTAATCAAGATAAGAAATACTACATCAAGCTTAAATTTTTATTACATATCTTTTCTAATCAATTTTTCCATTAACCCCGACGAATGCTTTTTGTTCTTGTAGCTCTCTCCAAACTGGATCGATTTTCTGGAAACATACCTAAAAACACTCTCCATTAAATTTCCTTTCAAACAGACAAAAAAAAAAACAAATTCTTAGCCGTCAAACTTACAACATCCCGCTTTTTGCTTCAGGAGTTAAAAATAAGGTCAAGAAAATAAATATATATATATAATTATTGTTCTAATACATTTATTATGAAAATTAACAAATAAGTTATAATTTATTAGAATAAAATTGCTAAAACTAATTTTAAAATACTTATCGATGTAGTTTGTGTTTATGAATTATATCGCATATAATAACGATAGTAATTTATCGAATATAAGGTAACGATCTTGTCTTTTAATTAAAGTATAATGTGTAATGTTCTTGCCAACAGAAAATTTATTTTTTACTTAATATTTGTATAATAGAATTTCTTGACTGTTTTTGAACAATTTTAATTTTCTATCAAAACACTTTTATAACTTATTTAAAAAATCAAAATCGATATTCATTCTTTAATCGAATGAACCATTTTCCTAAAATTCGCAAATATTATTTACAAGGTTATTGCTAGTGCTACAAGTATAGGAACAAAGAGTTTTTTAATGTCCATAGCCAAGTACTGAGGTCAGACTTTATAACCCACAATTGGAATCTCAAGTGGGTTGGTTAATTTTATTTCCATGTAACTTACAATGTCATCATACATATTTATACATTTATTCAAACCAATAACGTCAAATCAAGTCACATTAGGCAATCAATAGAAAGTGATTAAATAATGCTCTCCTATATGCCATCTAGCTTTTAATTGGTCGCAATTCTCTCAGGAAAATGGTCTATTGAAAAATTATATCTATACATATTACAGCCAAAGTTGATGATTACTAGGCAATGTTGATTTTGTAAAAAGAGTTTGACCCTGCATTACTTGCCCCAATTCGTGTTGGTCGATTTTTGATAGACAAAGACAATTTAGGAAGGTAACTTATATACTTTTGTCCAGACAAAATAATATTATCAATTCAAACTCATCCTGACCTAATAATCAGCTTTAACTGTAACATATAGACTAATAATGATAATGCTATCATACGAATTTTATGATTTCTGATTTCAATTCTCTCACTCATTTTAAATAACGGAAGCACCAATCACTACTGATTGTTCCTCTCGAGCGATAATTAGTGGAGTACATCAGGAAATAGTATAATAAAGCCTCTTTAACGTCAGCTGCGGTCCCCGGGGAGGGGTGATATGACTTTCGGTAGGCTGCCACGCGTGAAGAAAAAAAATAGAATGGTACCCATTATCTAGAAGAAAAAAAAATCAGCTGACTTTAGCATGGTCTATCATTATACTACTTTCAATGATTTTCTCTCAACTAAAAATTTACTGATGAAAGTTTATATGCTGTGGATAGATATGTTTTCCAGCTCGCCGTATTTCTGTGCAAAGACCGTCAGCTGATGCATTAGGCTACTGCCACTCATCCCCCTCCCCCAGGGAACCGCAACTGACGTTCACGAGGCTTTATTATACTAGTTGCTGATGCATTCCACTAATTATTATACCTGGCTCATGTACTATTACTATTGCTTGTTCTGGTGATCAGACCATTTTTTAATATTTCAGACAGTGAAAAAGAAATTTTTATTATTTTAAAGTAGCAAACTTTTCAAGAGACTTTTGTTGATACTTCAAGACACGTCTTTTGCTACTTCGTCATAGTACGAAATATTACACAATTACTCTTTATTATTTACGTTTGTATAAATTTTGTAAACAAACATAAATAAAATAAATAAACAAATTGAGTTGAAAAATTATAACCGGCGCTCGTATGGTCCAGTTAAAGAAACCGGGTTCGACTCCTAGTAAGGTGTATTTTTTTCAATTCTCTTTAATTAAGATTCACATTACTAGTCTATATAATAAAGTTTACTTTAAAATTATTCTTTAAAGTTAAATAATCTCTTAAAACAAAATATTAACATTGAAATTACTATATCACAGTGTTATAAACGCCTGTTTTTTTATACCGTTTTATTCACAGACTTTTTTTTATAGATACAATATAAAGTCTACCATTACATTCGTTAGTATTGATAAAATTTTTAAACAAAACAATTTTCCGATACTTAACAAGTCTTAATATTAATTGATTACCTTTGAAGCTGTATATTCACATTCAATATGTTAAGCACGAAGTCTACATGATATGTTTAGAGACAAAACGGAAGCTATTTGAAAACGTACAGTTGATCAACTTTGCCAAACATATAACATAGCTTTCATTGTGCTTAAATTACTGCTTAGCGAATACATGGCTTAATACCTACATGTTGAGATCATGGGCAATTTTTAAAAATGAAAATAAGGAAACAGAATTATTGAAAATTCTAGTAATAATTTGAAACTGTCGAATGACTATTACTAGTTTGCATGTGAATACACTTAGAAAGCATTTAAAAAAGTTGGTTTTTCATTGAAAAATAATTGTGTGGTATTGCTGTCATAACCATTTTTCTCAATAAACTTTTTATTCTCAATTATTCATTGGACATAAATATGTCTGATGAATACCCGAAATTTACAGAAACATCCACGTGATATATTTATTTCCTCGGTAATTCGATTTTATAAGTATTTTGTTACTAGGATCAGGTTTGCCTAGGAAAACGTGTCTACACATTTTGAAGTCACACTTTTCGTTTTATGCTTAAAGCTTTTCGCTTTTTAATTTATCCTCCAAGCTTTTGCAGAAAGAATCCGTCACAATGAATTAAGTAAATAATTCAAAATTATGTCGCAAATGTTCCGGTGGGACATTACAGAAGCGATTCTAGAGATTTGCAAGTGGTGCTCTCGCACGAGAAGTCTTTATAAAGGGGCACTGAAAACACAAATTATTTTCCAAGTTTTATATGTAGGTTTGTATCTATAAATTTTAGAGGTTTTTGACAACTTTTTTATATTGCATGTTTCAAATTTGAAAAACAGAGTGCCAAAATAAAATCTCGCACCATGCTTAAAACTTGATAGGGCCGCCTCTTCGACATTAAATAAATTTATATCAAATACTTTAACAATGCTTTTAGATTTATTTACACAGGACTTACAGCATTATCAAGTTTACGTTTCATATCCTCTAATTGCTCCATTTCCGAAACAGAGGATTCACATTTATGTATAACTAATGAATGGTAAAAATGTATTGCAAATGCAACGAATACACATAACACTGGTATCACAATAACAGTTGCTGCCATAGCAGCAATAAATGAAAAATCCCAAAATTTCACCCAACATAATATTGCAATTTCCACTAAAAATAAAAACAATCCAAATACTGTTGAAAATGCCCATGCTAATTCAATAAAACCACGCATTCGTTCATGTGGACTTTCATGTACTAAACTTGCTACCTCCAATTTTGATATTGCATCAATATTTGGTAGTAAATATGTTGATATCATTAACGCAAATATATGAACAGCAACTAACACAGTCGTGCATACGCTAAACATCACAAATAACCACTCAGGAACTTCAGTCGGTTCATTGATTTGTAATTCTACCATCGCCACCATTGCAAAACCTAGAAAAATAACGGAATCATTTACAAACATTACACCGATTAAGTTTAACAGGCATTTTACTAGACTTAATTCGGATTTTAGATATTTTTTACTCTCAATAGTGGGTGGGTTGACTAAATACAAAAAATGCTTTGTCAGTGGTTAAAATAAATTTTAAATTCTCTTTCAAGCATTTTGATCGTTATTACTGCTAACAACTCATAACAAACTTCTCTCTTCTATCTTAAAGTTTGAAAGTGACCAAAGGGCTTAGTCGAAGAATTAAATCAAAGAACTGTCGATTTCGTGAGCTAGTAAGACGGATCGGGATACGATTTTTGGCATCCGATTCGTGAGGGTGTCTATAAACTTTGAAAACGAAAGAGATGTTGGTGAAATGAAAAACTCTAAACTAATTTTGTTACTCGGGGGCTTTTGGGGCTGCTGAATTCGAATATCACAACGAATATGGCCTCTGAGGCACCTGGTGCATAGGGAGAGCAGTGTACACCTCGTATCTTCGAGTATTGCGAGAATATGCAACATGTTTCGTCGAAACTCGTTACTCGTTAATTTTCGGGGCCGTTAAAAACAAATATTTCTACGAAAATGAGTCCAGAAGCACCTGGTGCCCTAGAAGGGCGAAAGGAGGGCGCCCAGGGAAAAATTATGTTAGAAATTATCTTAAAATTTCAAGAGACGAGGTGTTTACTGTCCGTCCTGGACACCAGGTACGTCGGAGGCCATTTTAGTTGTGATCCCAATTCGAGTCAGAGATCCCAAAAACCCCCGATTACCAAAATTAGACTCATTTCCATCTATGTTTAGTTTCTAGTTTTTCATTTTTCCCTCATCACTTTTGTTCACAAAGTTTGTAGACGCCTTCACGAATCGAATGCAAAAATCGTATGCCTATTCTTGCTGCTCACGAAATCGACAATTGTCCAGTTTTAAGCGTTTTATTTTAGCTCCACAATTTTTCACTCAAGCATAAATATTCGTAAATAATACTCATTTCGAATAAATAAAAATTACAATTACCTGATAATAATTCTGAGGTAGTAGCGGTTGCTTTCAATTTAGCACGTGACATATGCAATCTGCGCCAAGATAAACCTTCAGGACTATCCTGTTTACTATTTTGTAAAGTCATCCACGGTGGTTCCATGCCAGTTGTTATATCACGCCTAGCACGAAAACGATCACCACATTGACATTGACAACCACACGTACTGTTTCCTGCAGTTGGCAATGTTTCCATATATCGAGTTGATAATGTATCCGCTCCTTCCATATGCATAATTGGCGTTTTGACTGTTGTGTTATATTTCCATACCTATAAATAAACTATTGTACAAACATGCTCAGTAATTTTCTTAGATTAAGGATTAGAATTTAAACAGTGCTCTTAATAATATGTAATCAGAAAAATTATGGTTGAAAATCTGGTTTGTAATTTAAAAATAATCAATTGTAGATGTGAAGATCATTTCAGATAGTCATTTGTGGGAGCTATATTTTCAAAGAAAAGTCAAGAAAAAATATAAATCTGTTTCAATTAAAGATGGTAAACGATTGCCTTTCATTTAAATCGATTCATAACACATTTTATTACTATTCCCTATTTTAACCTTTTACAACCCTTTTTCTCCATTAAAAAGTAGCCAATGTCCTTTCTCAGCCTCTTGAATTATCTATGTACCTTTCATTTAAATCGATTCATAACACATTTTAGTAGAATCCTCTGAAACTTGGATTCCTTATTTCAACCTCTTACAGCCCATTTTCGCATTAAAAAGTAGCCTATGTCCTTTCTCAGGCTCTAGACTATTTCTGTACCAATTTTCATTTAAATAGGTTTATTAGCTTAGGCGCGATTGCGTAACAGACAGACAGATAGACAGACTGAGCTATTTTCGCAATTATAATATTAGTAAGAATTCTGTTACAAGGTTTTCTTCTATTTGAAAAGTTCTTATCAATCCCTGTATACTTATCAATATTTTTCTTTTTGCTTTTATATGTGTCTTATAAATTCATGTAAATGACATACATTCCATATTGGCGAGTAAAAATAAGACTATTTTGACATGCTTAGTACTAATTTTATTGAGTAGAAATCTATCTGACGTTATTATCGTTTAATTGTTATAAACGATAAACTAGTAAACATTCAGTCATTTTGTGCACTAACAATGATAATTTTTGCCTTCTTGTACTTACTATTATCATTTTTACATAAGGAGTAGTTTTCGAGGTAAGAAATGTGAAATAGACGCAAATTTTGCGATTGCTTCTAAAACTGGCTCTCAAAAATGTTTCAACATACCCAAAAACAAACTTCTCAGCATATAAAGGCAGATGAAAGCTTGTTATCGATTTTGAAGGGTCGGTTTTATTGAATATGCAGTCTAACTGCATTGTACTCTTCAAGACTTTTTATTAATTATATTTTTAACAATTATTTATATTATTGTTGATTTGAAAAAAATATGTCAATTGAAAAAATGTAACAACAAACTAATTAAAACATCATTAAATAGGTAGAGATACCTATTTATTATCTAGTTAATTAGTACGAAATAATATATGCTAGTAACAATGCTTGTTAATTACATTTAAAAAAATATTATATCTTCACAAAACAATAAATTACCTTGATAACAATAATGTTAATAATATTAAAAATTTTATCGTAAATTGTTTAGTTGCATTTTATGTTATAATTAACATTTCTGAATAATAAGAAAACTATTGAGAATTGATTTAGGTCAGGTTATATTGGTTGTCGGCGAGAGACATTCTTTGTGATACCACATAATGGATTAAGAGCCAGACCAAATAAAATTCTTTGAATTTACTATAGCTGATCATTTGAGGATTGATTTTAGTAGTTGTCTACACACACATACTGCGTTCAGTAAAGCGAACGATAGAGCAGGGGTCAGATATATGCCATCGAAACAGTTATGATTTCCGTGGTATTTAAATGAATTTACTGAAAATTGTTATACATATTGTATATTACATATAAATAACAGTTATGATAGTCAGTGAGTTAAATGCTAGAACAGGGCTGGTCAGTCAGCCTTAATGTTTGTACAATAAAGATATAAAATTCAGTTATGTTTGTCGCGGAATTTACGACCCCTTTTCCGCTTATAATTTCATTTATGAGCTCCTCAATTATTCTGAGAGGCTAAGTACATCTCCTTCATGCATATACCATGCGCTACACGAGTCCATCACAATTGTTAATTAAATTATTTCTTATTTTGACGGCGGTATCGAACCCGCTGCTCAAGCATACCGCGAACGGAATTGTTTACCCTTTAATCAATTGAGATAATTATTTATTTAAATATATATTTTTTAATTATTTTGATTGAATTAATTTAAGATTGTGATATGTGATCCAGTCACCAAACAAAACAATTAAGAATCAAAACTGTTACCTTGTAATAAACTGTATTTAAAATTCCATTAATTCTATTGGAACGCTTTTTGAACTCTATAAATTGATAGAATTAGGTAATAACTTTATAACTCTAAAGAACAAACACTTAATTTTTCAACAATACGTCTCACTTTACACTTGGATTCAATACAATAATGTTTAATTCTTGTTTTCAATTAAATTTATTGGGAAAATCTTCAACATGATTTGCAAAAATCCTCCTCTTTGCTGTCTAGATTTTTTTTACTTTTAAAATTTATATTACAAAGTATAAACGTGACTTTATTATTATAAAATCAAAGGCGGGTTTAGAATTATGAGAGAAGATAGTTAAGTATACAAATTTATTTCGATATTTTTTTCAAAAATATGAAACCAGTAGAAATTGAATCAATGAGTCAATGAATCCATTTTTTATTTTTAGTATCGTAATATCGTTGCCATCCCTCCTTGCATTTCTATTTCAAGACAACTGCATTTGCATTTTCCATCCAGTTAACAGTTTATGGATACCTAATCCAGAATCTATAATTGTCTCAAACAAACATAGTTTAAATAAGTAAAAATTATAGATGGTGACAAGGACAACATCAAAAAGAATCTTAATCCGGTACTGCCTCTAGTAAGTATCTATTAATAGATACTTATTTTTATACGTAATTCTAAGTTATTTATTTGATATAATCATTGAAAGGGGAAAATACGCGGTTTTCCTCATATTCTTTCACGTGTAAAATTTCAATCAATTTTACCGTTGACATATTTATAGAAAATTTTAATAATAATATTTTTAAAGAAAATTCAGTTACTAAAATATTACACCATATTCCTTGGCTATACGTTATTTTCGGTTTAGGCTTTCTCAAAAAAACTAGCATTGCTATTGCTTTTTCCACTCGAACTTTTAGTGTGAGTTGCCCGTCAGTGAAAAGTATTTTCATTGTCTTTTAAAAAAATATTTTTTTTGAGAAACATAACTTTTGATCTGCAATTTTAAAATTAAAATGAATTAATATAAATGTTAAATTCTCATTTCAATAATAGCTTTCCAATTTTTTGTATTTTCAAAGCTTCGATAAATCGATGCTTGCAATCGGTACAATGCTTACGAAGTTTCACTTATGTCCGGTAAAAATGAAAGCTATACTTTTTCATTTTATTAATCATTTCATTTTTCTAGAGTGGAAAATAAACTGTTCAAAGTGGACATTACGCACCCTTGCTCCCCCCCTCCCCTCCAAGCCAATGTTTGCCATAAACCATTATCATTTTATGCTTAGTTTTTTAAATGTTCATACAATGCAAATTTTCTAAATATGTTATTAAAAATATCTACGTAATTAAATTTTAAATTACCATAAATGATTAAATAAATTTGTTTAAATATATTTTCAATCAATTTTATTTATATTAATTAAAATTTTGATAATTAGGTAAACAATATTAAAAAGCATTTCAATAAAATAAATGTAGGTATGTAATAATTTATTATTTTATTATTAATTTTAATGAATTAACATTTTCAATATCTTTAGGTATTAATTTTTTATAATCGATAATTTTTTTTTTACAAACAAACATAAAAAAGCAAAAAAAATTTTAAATAAATTTAAATTAACAATCAGCTGCCGACTCCGGAACGTGATTTCTCACAAGGAAAAAAAATTTAAAAAAAAATTATTTATTTGCTTTAAAATTAGCTTTTAATTTTTTGAATTTCTTCAAGTCATTTCATTTTTTTAAGTAGTTCCCTTTCGTAGATACGGCTCAATGGCCAACGTTGCCTAAAATTTATGGCTTTTCAAATAAACTTTCCCCCTTAATTTTTATATCCCTACAACCTCCCTAATGGTTTTGTAATTTTTTAACAGGGCCACCCAGAAAGCACTTATTATCCTTACCGAAAATAGGTAATTTGAACAGAAATTTATCCCTTTATTATGCAGAGTGAACCACATTAATCTTTTATGACTAATAGCTGGTTTTGTAGATGTTACTGTGAGGGACATCACGTTCTGACATATGATTGGACTTAGTTCTCCGGGTTGCTTTAATAGTCAATACTTAAAATGAGGAAGTTAATCCTCGTAATAAATTAACATTTTTAATTTAAAACATTTTTTCGGAAATCATTAACTTTCGGAGGAAAAAATAAAAATATTTCATTATTATTAAGAAAAATTTCTTAGAAAAAAATTATCAAGGACAATAAAGGTCATTCATCTGTGTTAATAACTATTAAGCCCAGATAAATTTTCAAGATCATTTGAAGGTCAAGGTGAAATGATCTTGAAACTCGAATTTCAGGTCAAAGTCATGAAACAGGCGAATGTCCTCTATTGCCCTTGACAACTTTGGGTTAAAGCATTTTTTGTAGCAAACGTGTTTTTTTTCGATTAAATGCAATAGTGACATATTTTCCGAAAGCTAACGATTTTCGAAAAAATGTTTTATGTAAAAAACGTTAATCTTTTAAACATTTAATTTTCTAATTTAAATCATCAGTCATTTACTTTTTATACCATGCATATATGTAATATGCCAGGTTTACTAAGTTTAGTCCCAAGTTTGTAACGCTTAAAAATATTGATGCTACGAACAAAATTTGGGTATAGGCGTTCATAAAATCACCTAATTCCTAAGTTTTACAGCAGGCTAAATGAGGTCGATTTCGTAAATGAACATCATAGGTCAATTGGCTCCGTAGGACCCATCTTGTAAACCGTTAGAGATAGAACAAAAGTTTAAATGTAAGAAATGTTTCTTACAAAAAATAAGCAACTTTTGTTTGAAACATTTTTTTCAAAAATATCACTGTTTTTTCAAAAATAGCACCCATGAGGGCGCAAATTAGGTTCGAATATTGTATAGTATGTATTATATGGGAATATCAGTGTATAGTATGTGTGTGTGCGTGACATGTATGTTTTGGCTGACTATCTCGCTTTACTTACATGACGTGAAAAAACAAACGATTCCGTAGTCAACACTGTCTGTACATGGTAGTTCAACACATAGCTCAGTCAATTGTTTGTTTTCACTTGTTTTTTCATATATCCTCAAGTAATAGAAACAATTGAAAAAGAATCTGTTTATAAATACGTAAATTTTTCTATAATTGAACTAAAAACGAAACGAATTATCCATTAAAATTTACGCTATTTTAAATATTGTAAATGTATACATGATATGAATAAATATAATAATTGTATATATTAACTATGTAAATGTTTGGGTCGGTAAATAACAAATTTACAAAACAAAATAAAAAATCTACTTATTTTCAAAGAAAAATATCATTATCACGTTTTTGTAAAAAGCGAAATCATACTAATAATGATTTTCCATTTTAATTATTATTTGCATTGTAAAATAATTATAATTTTTAGTGTAATTAGAGAAATACTCATTGAATTTGAAAAAATTTTAAATATTGTTTAGGGTTCCGTAACATTATTTGTCATAATAATGTAAGTAAAACTTATGTCTTGTAAACAATATCGAAAGTAAGTAACTTATTGTGTAGGTAATCACTTTAAGAAATTTTTATCAAGTAGGTATAAAAATTTAATACTAATTGCTAATAAAAAGTCAAAAGCTTTCGATATAAAAAGATTAAATTTTGCATTTAATAAAATCATTTTCTAATTGCTAGGACAAGAAACTAGCAGATTTTGAGCTTTTGGGAAAAAAAAACCTCCAACAACTGTAAAGCTATAAATTAACTGAAAAAGTTTAGCCTGACGTATTTTTATTCTGTACATTTTTTATTCAACTTTCTAACATGGAAATTGACTGAGACATATCTACTACATTTTACGGTAAGTTATTTTTTTCATGTTAATATAAATTGACTCGCGGGAAGCACTAAATTTTATTCGTTTTTCACGGATATTTCGAAAGGCATCCGTTCAATCCAAAAAAGTGTCCCTTAAAAGATAAAAAATAACACTCAGATTCGATTGCATGTTGCCTGTAAAAATTATATTCTATAGAGAAACAAAGAATGTTAGCGTGTCTTTTTTAGCTTTCATTTAAGTTTATGCTAAATTGTTAAACTATTTTTTGTTACTTCATGAAAATTTATCATAAATTATTTGAATTGCTGAATAAATCCTTTAATAAATTATTTAAATTACTGAATCGCCCATTTTGGTATTTGCCAATTACGTAATTTGCAGTTTGCGTGAGATTGCGATCGATTAAATTTTATAGTTTCAAGTTCCTAATACCTACTAAAATCTATCTACGGAATCTAACTGTAGGCATAGGTTTGTCTTGACTGTATATATATGACATCATAATTACTAAGAAGTAAATTATAGACTTTTTTTCTGTTAAAATCAAAATTAAAGGTCAAAATGAGGTTTTAATACATGGTCATTCCTATTTAAACAAAAATATTTGTATCATATAATTTTAATAATTATTGTTGTGTGTGGTAGAAACTTAATTCTTTAGAAGACTCACCGAAATTTTATTCACAATTATGTTTTTATTATATTTTAAACTGTCCACAGGTTATAAGTTATTGTTATGATATGATGATACCGGAGAAGTATGGACAGAATTATAGTCTTTATTTTACTACTGCACAATTTTCCTACTTAAATAAAACTACTTTTAAGAAGTTTGACTTTAAAATATTTCTTTTAAAAAATATTTCTAGTTTAGAAGAATTACACTCTATTACTTTTTGTTTTTGTTGTTTCCTTTTAATCATGCATACGATAAATATTGACAAATATATTGTCTAGTAATCTTAATTAAAGAAAATTGAAAAAAATTACACTTTAATTAATAGTGGGACAAAGGAATGCATAAAATAGCCAGTCTTTAGGAGTCCTCAATAACAGCTCCCATTTGATGATTTTTTTTTTAATTTTTTCACTTTTTGTATATTATTTAAAATCAGAAACATTTCAAAGGGGGATATAATCTGAAGGGGGAATAGGCAATGTCATGACTGATATATCGACGCCCAGCCTAAATCGCTTATGAGAGAAGTTTGAAATTTCGAGAAGATATGGATTTTATATTAAAGGTGTCACATTAAAAAGGATTATTCGAAATTAATCTACTAAAATGGTGAAATAGTGGATGAAAGTTTGTATGAAAATATATACAAACCGTCATGTTGATTTTGCAAAAAGTGTTTTTCTGGAAAATTCAACACCATGTAAATTTTGTTTTTTTAGTTAATTATCGTAATTTTTTGATTGCGGACAAATTATGAGGAACTATATTTCAAACTTTTTATATAATTATATTGCAATAAAGAATTTGTATAAAAAATGATGATATCTAAATTTTATTTAATTTAATTTGGCAAAGTGTGATATATTTAAAAATTACCTTAATTTTGGAAAATAAAAAATACAATTAAGTTTGGAAAATAACATTGTTATCATTATTTTTAAATTAATTTTTATCATGAATCATTATATTTAAACAATTCACGTAAATTAAGCTAATTAAATTTTCAAAAAAAAAAACTAAGGTAACCTTTGTAATTTGGACGTCCTCACGGGTAAACGGTGATGTTTACAAAAAAATATTTCAAGCAAAAGTTGATATATGCTGCTCAAACTATTATTTAGTGTTCTATGAATGAATAAAATTAAATTTATTAGAGAATGCTAAGCAATTTGTTTTGAGTACAAAGTTCTGTTTATTTTTTTCATAGAATAAAATTACAAAAATTCATCATATACATATATTAACATATTTACTCAAAACCATTTTGTGTTAATATGTAGGGGAGACCGGACCAAGTCTGTCAAAGTTTCGATTATAACTTACTACGAAAAGTAAATTCATCTTTTTTTCGGAAACTTTAATCTCATAGTTTTCTGATAACTCGAATTTGTCATCTTGTCTTATAACCGAAGTGAGAGGGAAATTCGGGAGAAAAAGTGGATACATTTTACAAGTTAAAGGTTGTCAGTTCAAATATAATAATTTTTGTCAAGTGGTACTATTTTTTCTGCTCTCAGTTTTTTGAGAAAATCGTTTTGCCCTTGTAACAACCGGTGAATAGATCTACGATAGCGGGCTAAGGCTGTGTGTCAGCAGGCGTTGAATAAATAGATGATTATTAAGAAACCATAGTTATTTACAACAATACTATTGAAATATATTAATGAACTGTCTAGTTAAAAATGGGCCCACTCAATTAATAGTCTAATAATTTCATAGGTCACTGTTGTTATGGGTCACGGCTTATGATTCCCATATTGACTGATGGCGCAATTCGTGATTTTCGAAATATATTCACTTAACGGTTTTGCAGCATAAGTTAAAAATCAAAGGAAAAACATTTGCACAAGATAGACAACTCCAGCGCAAAAGTTTTGGTCCCAACTATTCATGGAAATCACGCATCTTTCATCAATCAGAAGATTTTTATTATAAAACTCTTCAATGGAGGAATTCAATCTTGCTTTCACTGACATGAATAAACATAGCAAAAAATAAACGTGTAATGGCTAAGTTTGTAAACATATGACGCTGTTCAGAAAACCAATCACGCACACTAACTCATGTACCATTTTGGCCCAGTTTCCCCTAGATATCTATTATTATTGATGATAAATCATAATCAGTACCTAAATTATCTATATCCAATATCTACTTATTTAAATAAATACTACGAAGAAAATATTATTACAAAAAAAAAAAAAATATTGCAAATGAACTTTTTTCATAAAATAAATAATCAATTCCATTACATCCGTGAAAAGATGAATCCGTGAATAGTTATAAAACAAGTTTTTAATATCTAGGTTTTGACGTCTTTGATCAAGTATTAATAGTCAAACATGTAATCAAAACAAAAACTTAGTCAAAAATGTAAGATTTAATTGTATAGACATTCCATAAAGTTGAACTAAATTGTAGGTATTATTCAATTAAAACATTCCAAAATATTTATACTTTATTTAAAGGGAATTGGCAAAAACTAGCACATACCAGGAGTCGAAACCGAATCTCTTGGATTTATGCCAAGCGCCCGAACCAACTAAGCCAAAAGTGCTTTAGGCACAATTTATAATTTTTTTACTGTTTTGTTTATCAACATTAACTAATTTAATTAATTACTAATTACTAATTTTAATATTTGGTAAGAAATATAAATAATATTCTTGCGTTCGATTTTTTTTTTAAATCTCGGAAAACAATGGGAAATTTTTTGCAGTAATTCGAGAAATGCTTGTTAAAAAGAAAAATTTCTTTCTAACTTTTCAAGAGGTCATCAATAACATACTATAAATCAGAAACTTAGGTACGTAAAATTCTAAAAAGTTTATAATATGGACAATATCATTATCTACGCCTTGCACAAAAACATAAAACAACCTTTTTATTATTGATGTATATTTTTTCTTCTTTTTTTTGTTTATAAGATTTTTTGTCGCTTTTTAGATTTTCTTGATATCACTAATAATTCTCGATCAAACATTTTCCCTGATTTTTTCGGTTTGTGGAAATTTTGACATTCTTTTTCTCATCTAAATCTAATCCAAAAATACGCAAAAAAAAACTATAATGTGCAGGATGTATAGAATGTTTTTTTTAAAATCCTATTTTCATTATGCGATTTGAGTTTTCCACATTTTATCTTCAAATAAATCTTTTACCGCTGGATTACTTCATACGTCAATCATACCGTTTTTATTGGAAAATACAAACTAAGATCTTCTATTGAAGTATAAAAACAATATTATTTTCTTAGATTTGCTTATTATAATTTAATGAGGAGTGCCTTCCACAAATTGAAATATTTAGGTGAGATCATATTAGATAATTTACACAAAGATCTGAAAAGAACGTACATGATTCTAAGAATAAATTTAAGGTATTCTTTGAACAAATGTATTTATTAATTTATTATTATTTATTACCATGCAGTAACAACATAACTGAACAGGTTTTGGTAAATAATTAATAAAGTATCATCCATGTATGTAAATCGATATTTTTTTTAATTTGTCATGCAATGTCAAACATCAATTTACCGACAATTTATTTTATAGAAAAATCATTTTTGAGTTGTAGGTAAACACGATACACGTTTCTAGACAATTTATCGAATGTATGTTTTTTAGGTATTTTATACCATGTATATGAAATATACTAAGGTATACTAAGTTTAGTTATGCCATGTATATGAAATATACCAAGGTATACTAAGTTTAGTCCCAAGTTTGTAACGCTTAAAATATTGATGCTATGAACAAAATTTTGTTATAGGTGTTCATAAAATCACCTAATTAGGCCATTTCCGGTCTGTCTGTCTGCCTGTCTGTCTGTCTATCTATCATCACGAGTATTCAAAAAAGAAAAGAGATATTAAGCTGAAAGTTTTATAGCGTGCTGAGGACATAAAAAGTGAGGTCAAGTTCGTAAATGAGCAACATAGGTCAATTGGATCTTGGGTCCATAGGACCCATCTTGTTAAACGTTAGAGATAGAACAAAAGTTTAAGTGTAAAAAATATTTCGCATAAAATAATAAACAGCTTTTGTTTGAAACATTTTTTCGTAAACATCACTGTTTACTCGTGAGAGCGAATATTATGCGCAAATTGTATAGTATTTATTATATGGGTATATCAGGTATATGTGTGTGACATGAATGTAGGTGTAATGTGATAGATTAATCAACACTGTCTATACATGATATTTCAACAATTAACTCAGTCAACTGATTGTTTTAGACGGAAATTATACAAGGAATAAAGATTCACAGCATACCTTCAGCTTTCGATTTGTTCTTAATAAACTTCTGTGCGAGAATTACAGGAGTTCTGTGCAGTTCAAAGTAAAAAGTGTGAATTCCGCTTAGACAGTTAATAACTTCTTCAAAAAGCTCGTAGAACAACGCTTAATAGTGCTTTTGATAGAGAAAAGAACAAGTTTACAGAGCGGTGTACACTCAAAATCGGATAATATTTCGCGTAGATATAGGTATCTGAAATTGCGACAATTTTTTTAAATTAGGGTCCACGATAATCAATCTCCCTTAGGCTTGTTACGACTTAAATTTTTACTTTTAATTATTAGAATGACTCACACATATAGATTGTTTATTGCCTTTTTTTTTACTTGAAAACAACAAACAGACCAACGACGATTGTTCAACGAATTTTCCCAGTCTCCGAATTTGTCACAGATAAACTGCCAGGAAGATGAAGTTTTAACATACATTCAACATTTAAAAGCCCTCTATACGAACTTTAAAAAAAGATTTGAGGATGTTTTAAATATGGTTATACCACAATAGATAATCAAGGTACATTTTAAAAACGGCATTAGCTCTATTCTGGCATTATATGAAATATCACCAGAAAGTATTTAATTGCTTTCTCATATCTTTGTATCAAGTGGAAAAAGGTTTCAGTGCGATTACCCATCTTCTGACACAAAAAAGGGACAAACTGGACATAATTTAATCGGGAGGATTTAAGATTAAATCTCAGTAAATTTGTCAATTGTTTATCAACGCACCAGAGTCGTCCCTCTCACCAAAAAACTTTAATTTTTACTGAATATTTATTATGTAATACAAAGGAATTACATAATTTTATTTAGTTTCAGTCTCATTAATAAATATATAAAAATTAATATATGGTTTTGTATTGTTTTTTTTTTCTTTTACGCTTCACTATAGTTAGAAATCAGTCAAAATACATTTGAAGTTGATGCATTTTCTAAAATACAATTACTCCGCAATTATCCACGCAAAACCGAAAAACATAGAAAGTGGGCAATGAGACAAAAAAGTTTTGGGACCTCTGATCTATCTGGACGAAATTTTGTGCCGGTAAGTGAATGTTTATGGTTCATAAATTTGAGATTTAAAAGAAGCCAATTGATAAACTTTTTTGATTAATATTAAAATGATTAAAAGAAAGGTATGTAAAATTTTTTTTACTACACTTTAAAAATTAATTAATTAAAAAATAATAAACATGATATATTTACATATGAGTAATTTTCTTAAGTATAATTACAATGAATATAATTTTTATTATGTTAATTAATTATTTACAAAAACATAATATTAATAAATCAAGAAAAAAACATTGGGCTTTTATATTAGGGTAATGTGTAGTACTCCGTATACAATGTACCTTGAATCAATTTTAAGGTTTTCGTACAGATATCGTTATGCTATCTATGAGATAGCAAAGAAACCAAGAAAAACAAGTTTAATCACTAGAATGCAAGTAAACGAGAATAACATTTAGTGTTTCAAAGTAACAAAAAATTGGGTTATTTATGTTTGTACTTTTAAAATCATATTCAACCTAAATCACTGCCTTTTGGTAGGTATTTTGTTATACCATAGTTCAATTTTATAAGTAACGTAAAATGTCCAAAAAGTATAGTTCAGAAAGACACCTCGTCATGTATCAAACAACGCCCTGTACCATTGATCAATAATAATAGATGCTAAATTGAATAACTATTTTCTCTTTTGTTATTGGTTACAATGGAAATGTTAGCATAGGTAAAGTGGAGGAAAAGAAGTTGCATTCACCTCTAAGTCAATGAGAATATCAATTGTAGCTTCTAATATACGCTGAGGGAAGATTACTTATTAAAGAAAGCGTCTTTGTGTAGACGATTCTAGGGATATTAGGATGTGATCTTGTCACATGAATCAAAAATGTTGTTCCATGGATCATACGTTTTTAACGATAGCTGTTTAATATTTCAATTCTCAAGATAACATAATATGTAGCAATAATAATGTTATAAGGTGAGACTATTTCCCTATTAATACACTCTCCCCTATTTTATAAAACTACAGCATTAATATTATAATTGATGTCATCATAATATAACATTAAAGGTTCTCTTATTAACATAAGTTTTTTCACCTTGGAATTACAGGTGTAAAATGTTATCATAAAATGAATAAAATCAATTCTCATGGAATCATGTAATTATAAGAAAATTATTATTGTTTTTATTTATTTATTTATTTATTTTTTTTTTTTTGTAATAAAAGCAAAGTATTTGCTATTTATAGAATTTTTTAATATATAAATATTTTACTATTAAAATCTAGGTATGTGACAAGAATATTACGATAAATCTAGTATTTTTATATATAGTACAGACAACAGAGGTTTTGAGCTGAAATTTTTAGTGTCTTGCTGAAAATTTTTTTAAAGCTCCAGTCATGTAGATTTTTTGGAAAATTGGGAAATGGAAGATTAAAACTAATGAAAATTAAATTTCAATTTTTTATAACTGAAAAATAGTTAAATGTTAAAGTTAAGCTGGCGTAGTATTTATGGGACATTTTAATTTTTTATTCGTCTTTCGGACATCAAAATTGGTTGAGATATGCTACTTTTTACGAAAAGTACTTTCGTCATATTATTATATAAGTAGATGTGTAAAAAACTCAGTTTTCCACAGATAACACAACAACTGTACATTCGATCGAAAAAGGACAATATAAAGTTACAAAAATAACAGATAGAATCGATTGATTATCGTTTTTGCAAAAAAAAAAAATATACTTTCCAAGACATGGCTTATAGGATATTGCATTTTGTCTCCGAAAAATTGAGTAAGCAATTTTATTATCGTCATAGCTCCCAGAGTTGATATACTAGACATATATACTATGACACATTTCTGGGTTTTACGAATTTAAAAATAGGACTACAAAGTTTTCACCTGTAAAGCAGAATTATAAATCTTTAAGTATAAATATTTTATACTTATAAGTATAAAGTTTTGGAAGTAAAATTATTGTGGAATAAAGTAAAATATTAGAGCAGAAATTGAAATATATTAGAATAGAATTATTTAATGTAAAATTATTTTTTTGCGTAGTAAAATTAAGAGCAGAATTCTTGTTATTTCTTAAATAAATGATAATCAGTGTAGTTAAATCATATATTAACTAATCGGGGTGTATAAAATTTGTTAATTGGTCTGTTTGTCATTTGTTCATAGCTGTGGGTGTAAATATACCAATAATAAAGCAATAGTTTCGATAAAAATCATTGTGTTGGCTTTGGCCCGATCGATCAAATGTCAACCACGTCTTCTTTTACAAGCTTCAATTGCAAATTTTTGTAATTTGGCTGAATTTGTTTTCAGTAACCCTTGCTAAGGCTATTAGACTATTTTCTTTGAATTTATTGTACATACCAAAGTGTGATGTGAACAATCTGCAAATAGTTTAATACCTAAAAAATTGAATTATGAACACTTCACGTGAAATTGGATCACCACAAAGCAGAAAATTTTACCTTCAACGGCTTGTCTGTAAAAGGAGCCGTAGGTGGTTAACATTTGTACATAATATTATTTTTTATACATAACTTGGATAAAATCACCTTTCATTTTCAATGTAGTAGGGTAAATCTACCGGATTTTGATAACCATTCGGAAAATTTTGGGAGAAGGCTTATTTAAAATTTACAAGGTTTGTCTCCTTGTAGAAAACAGAGAAAAGGAGTTTACGGAACGCTCCGCACGACCTTCTGCATGCGGTTTTGTGAGAATCTCTACATAGTTTTCTTTGGTGACGTTTTCTTGGATATCTCTGCTTCTATGGATTGAATCTAGGCGAATAAAAAAGAATATAACAAAAGCGCGTGCAGAAAGTCATGCGGAACGTTCCGGATCTGAAAAACTCTCTTTCTCTGTTTTTATACAAGAAAAGAAACCTATTTAAAAAAAATTTTCTCTCTCCCAAAGTTTTCCGTATTGTTTATTCAAATCCGGTAGATTTACTCCACTAATAAAGAATATCGATTTTTTCTCTTAAAAAGAGTGTTTTATTTCCAATTCGAAAACACAATCAGATGAGATTTTTTATAGTAAGAATTGTCACCAAGTTCAAGATTAAAGTTATTTGTCTCTTATCAATAACAGCATACCTCGGGAAAATTTGGGTGATGAATGAAAAGAGGATTTTATATAAAGTTTCAAAATTGAGATCGTTTTCAATTAACATATAATAATTAGCTCCAAGTAGGTACTTCTAGAAATATTACATTAAAGTAGACATTTGATTTCTTTAAAATTAAATAATTCTTATCTTAAATCAACAAAACGTACTTACAAAACCTATACTTCTAAATTTTTTTTCATTTTAAGTATTTCAAAATTCCGACTACGTACATTGAATTTTTTGTAATATGTACAAAACTTGTATTCAATGCGCATAATGATTCTCCATAAATTAATATATAACATTTCAAAAATAGCAACTAAGTGGAAAAAAATGATAAATAAAGCACTCCAAAAACATTTTTTATTATCGAAAAAAAATCCCATTAGTGTCATGCAATTTTTATTTGTTTCGAAACAATTGAAATTGACTTAAGGTAGTACCAGCATGAAATCATTTTTCGACAGATTTGGCCGAATTTTTTTTCTCGGGTTTATAATAGCTTTATTTATGAATTCCTAAAATTTCATAATTTTTGACCGTTTAGATCGCGAGATATTTAAAGACAAAGTTCGCGATTTTGAGGGTCATGTCCCATTTAAAGCATGTAAAATGTCCGGTCTCTCCAACTATTTTTTATGATATTATTATATATTGAAGAAAAAGTAGAAAAAAATGTTTATACAATAAAATTCTAAAAAAAAAATTTAGAAATTAATTTTCACTTTCGAGATATTAATTTTGACGTAAATTGATCGAAATTGGGACGTTGGCATAATTATCGCCCATTTTAAACGGTCAAAATTTCTGAAACTTTGGGAATTAATAGTAAGCATTATTAAATTCTTAAATTTAATTTTTCGTTAAATTCTGTCGAAAAAAAAATTGTACCATTGCTTTAACATAGAAACTGCAAATACCATGCTGGAACATCGTTAAGTTGATTATAACTTGATTTTAACTAAGTACATATACAAATTCCAGAAATTTTAGAGTTGAAGTTAGATCATTTTTCAAAATAAATGGACGGTCAATTAACACCGCGAAAATATTGTAATATTTATCTTATGAAAAAATAAAATAAAAAACGTAGGTATATATCACTCCGGAATTAGAGCCACAATCCCATAAGAAATCCAATACTATTATCCTATAAGAAAATCCTATAAGAAAGGATTAAAAATAATTCTAGACAAAAAACGAATCAAAATATAAGAATCTGATTATATTTAATATGCGGATGCATTATAGTGAGTTACGATATAAATAATGAGACCACACTGTCCTTCTTTTCGACATTACCTCTTGGTATCGCTGAGAAAAGCTTCAGGACGCAGAATTGTCTTATTCTCAGCATAGAGTTAAGGGCAGACGATTTATAATTGAAGTTAATGTACCAAGTCAGAAAGATGAGTAAGTGAGGGTAAAACTACATGAATTCAGACACTCGAAGGGGGTTGAACATTACCCGTCGACCCTCGGTTTTTGAGAGCTAATTTCTAAAGCAAATTCCTGATAAATTTTGCCAATATCCCATTTTGAATAAAAAAAAATTCAAAAAATAACAATAATTGTAACTGCATTATTTTTACTTTTTAGTACATATTAATTTGTTTTGGAATAGTTTTTTTTTTGAAGTCGGTTTTTTTTTTTGTTAAAAGTTTTTTCATTTTCGATCTTTACAAGGACAGTTTTAATTTTATTGTGTTTATGATTGATAAAACAAGATTACAACGCTTTGTAGTTAAAATTTACAAATCTCGAATTGCTAGTAAAACGGAACTATAATTATTGGTGGTTATTGCACTGAGCTAAACTGTACATCCTATTATTACAAAAGTTAAAAATACGCTAGAATGTTTTTGTTTGGGTGCTATTAAAATTACTCAATCCGTAAACCAGTTTAATGAATAATATTAATAAATGAATTTTTTTAAATAATTTAATTTTTAGAGGTTCACTAGTAATAGAACAAGACTAACCAAGTTCTTTTAAAAATAATGTTACAGACCACAATAAATATTAGTGGTAGTTTTTTATTACCATACTTTTGAGATTTTGTCTTTTAATAATTTTCTGGCACGTCGCATAGGAAAGTAATTTTGTCGGAAAATTTACAAAACCTTCTTTTTAGCCTCCGTTTACTTTGTAAGTTTGTTTTCTAAACTGTCGGACCAAGTCACGGTTTTATTTTTTGAAGGGCAACATTCTCTTAAAAATGTGATAAGTTAATTTAAAAAATCGAAAAGTATAAAATAAAATGTTTGCCTAAAAATTCTTTTAGATACCAAAGTTTTCATATTTTAGATATCAAAAGTAATCATTTCAAAGATAAGAATTTCTTTATATTGTAATATTTAAGTAATAGGTATCTTTAGGTGGGTAGTTGGTTTTATATAATCATCATAAACGTATCAATTATATTATTTCATTTTTATTTAAATAAATGTTATCACTCAAATAATTAATAAATCAATTTTGTTTTTTTCAAAAATTTGATTTATTATTTGATATTTTAATTTATTGCAGTATTTGTTTATTTCGTTTGTTTAAGTATTTTTTTTATGATTAATAATCTAATGTTCGTTTATATTCATTCCATTATGGCAAAATTAATTTTTTTATTGTTTAAAAAGTGATTGATTTTCAATAATAATAAAATATGAAAAATAAAAGTATAAGAAAAATGAGTAATATAGCCTTTGTCATAGCTCCTTATTACATAATTTTTAATTTTGGAAATTTTGCGATAAAACAATGCCATCACACTTCACTTTTTACGCGTTCTTAATCTTCTACAAGCTAATTAACTGCCAGATTTTTTCAGTTTTCGTTATTGGTGTCACTAACAACGTTATGCCTCCAGGCCCGTGCGCACGGGAGGAGTTTTGGGCGGGTCAAAACCTGTCCCATTGGGAAAATCTCCTCATAAATTTCAATTAACAATATAATCCTGTAAATGCACCCATTTATGAAACACATTTCCACTGACTAGTCAAATATACATGCATATTTTGAGTACATTCTTTGACTTTGTCATTGAGTCAAATACTTCAAACAGAAAATCTGGATCTTGGAGAGGCTGTCGAACTGCTGATGCTGTGAAAAATATTTCGTTTGATAGAAAAGGGAACGCTAGAGAAGAGTTCAGAAAAATTTGCTAACTCGTGAGTGACATATGCGATAGAATTGCGTCAGCCAAGATTCGCGTCATAACAGACTGAAGTCTCAAATATATAAACTGATTCAGTTGAAGATTATAGATCAATTTTTAAACCATTGCAATATTTTCAATTTAATTTAACACAATGATTCCCGTAACATCTGGGTTGATAAAGTTCAATTTGTGCGAAAACTTTAGCATGACTGAAGGAGCTGTAAACGTTCCAATTAAAGAATCGCATTGAAATTGGTTAGCAACATTTGGAAGCTTTAATACAATATTAAAATAACCTACGAAACCTTTCTTATTTGAATTAAACTTACGCTTATTATTTATTTTCAAATTTATTGCATAATATTCAATAATAAATCTAGTATATTATTAATAATAAAACATTTTTTTTATTAATAAAAATATTTTTTTAAATAATTGTTTATAGTAATATAAATATTTGTTTTCAGTCATCCTTGTGTCCTTGAGGATACACCGATGATTTATCTATATTCTATAAGTCTATAACGTACAATATTTTTTTAGATAAAAATCTTTGACATATTTATTATTGTTTTATTTTCTTCGCGCTAAAGACTCGTGTTATTACATGAAGGTGTGCCACCAAATTCTCAATTCTCAAATATCATAAATTAATTTACTTTTTTTTAATACTTATCGCTAAGCAGGTATCACTTTGAATTCTAAATAATAATAGTAATAAAAAAAAAACGTTGCAAACTTTAAATTAAAACGTGTCTTGGAATAGAGCAAAAAAATCGCTATTTTATCATTTTTAAATAAGGATCTGATATATTTATTATTGTATTTTCTTCGCACAGTAAACTTGTGTAGGTATTACGTAAAGTTGTGCTACAAAATTCCCTAGTGAATTTAGACTATTGTAAACATATCGCTAAGCAAATAAACCGTGCTGGGAAATTTTAAAAAATATAGTCTATCGCGTTATAGCCTTCATCTCTCTTGCCTACACTTATCTTTCCTTTTGCCCACAATTTCATGAGTTCTAATCCTTTGGTGCGGACCTCTAATTTGAAAATAAAATCAGCCCATGTTACTTGTGCATAAGGTAGCATTGTATAGATCAAAGAATTTTGAAAATCAGTTAAAAAATAATGGATTTTCATTCAAACTTTCATCCTCTTTTTCACCACCTTAGGAGTAAAATTTGTAAAATTCTGTTCTTAGTGAGTGTCTACATTGCGAAATGATCAACTTTGTCAAATTTCATTTCGATTGAGTGTATATAGCTTTAAAGATCTCGCGATCAGTCATTCACTCGATCAGTGAGTGATATTTCGTTTATATATATATATATATATATATATATATATATATATATATTTAGTTGTATACTAATTAATTTGGATTAAAATTGAAAACGATTCAAGATTTAAATTACAGCGTGTATTGGAATATAGCCAAAAATCTCTGTCTGGTTAAAACACTAAATATCGATAATAATAATTGAATAACTCGATTTTCAGGGTAAAAAACTTCAAAAACCTTGACCGTTTAGAATAAGAGACGTATATGCAGTGAGTTTCAGTATGTTCACGATTTCTCAGTGTGGGTTACTTTTGTACATAAGTAAAAATTGTAAGTTTTAACGAGCTCAATACAAATTGACTTTTAAAAAAAACACATCATTTTTTGAGTCTAAAAGCGTAAGTTTCTGGAATTTATTTTTGCGTATGCTATAAAGATAATTTTGATATAATAGTCAGCATGAAGAAGAGTCGTGAAATATTTTTAGTTTTTAGCTAACGGAATTAAGTATTTTATTTCAAAATAAAAAAATATTATTATCGATTGTCTTTGACAGCGCTGAATTTTCACCAAAAGCAGTAGAGGCTAGTGCTCAAAGCGTCAATAATTCTAAGGGAATTTGTGAAATAGAGACGTTTATTTCTCAAATTTTGAGTATTCATTAAATAACCAATTTGTACATTTTTGTACTGAAAAGATGAACGAACTGTTTAAGACTGTTGCATGTAAGCGATCTATGCACTGAGTTGCCAAACAAGGAAATAACATATCAAATATTTATGACATTGGCTGTAACAAACTGCAGCGAAGAACGTTCATTTTCGTGATGGAAAAGTTTTTAAATTTCTTACGTTCTACGATGAACGGAAATAGGCTGAATAGTTTAGCCATGTAATTGTATGTGGTTTGTGTTTCTTTAAATTATTTTAAAATTACTTAATTCCTACCTAATTTCAATAATAAAAGAAATATGAAAAGTCGTCTTAGAAATCAACTTTTTCGTAACGTTGCCCAGTTCTTAAACTTAAATTAAATTTTTTTCTACAGATAATTTTGGTTGTGATATCTAGCAGATCTTGCTTATCGCATGCCCGCTATCCTGTTGGCCAGACACGAAAATTACGATAGTAAAAAACAAGCTATCCAATAAAATATAAGAACATAAAAATGCTTCCACTTACTTTGCCAAAATTGTATGCAGATATTGGCCCCTGCCACTTTTTTTCATTATCAATACTAAGTATTTCATGTCCATAATATGGTCCTGCACAACGTGATGCTGATGGTGTTGAATCCAGTGATACACTTGATGCATCGTTTGGTGTCAAAGCACCACATTGCCTAGTCGATGGTGTCATTAATTCTGAACTATTACTAACACCCGTTGCTTGTGTTGAAATATTTTGCAAATTAGATGTATGTAATATTAACGATCTAGGCCTAGATATTGGCGGAGTATTGCTATTATTGTTCATATTGTGTATGTTATTGTTATTGTTACTTGTTGGAATATTTAATGAACCACCATTTTGTAAGATACCATTTTGTATGATACCATTTTTATTTAATATTTGTGTACTTCTGGATGAATGTCGAATTCCATTATTATTGCTATTGATATTGGGTGCTGACCGTGCCCATAAATCATGCGTTGTATTATAACGTTGTAATCGTTTCTTTATACGTGGCAATGTTGTATTTATTATTGGGAAATTTACTTGTGTGGATTGGTCACTGCACGGCATCTATATTTAAAAAAAAAAATCGTGTTAATATTTCAGTAGGAAAGTTACAATGATGACAAGCTCAAGGGAATACAATAATAGGTTTGTTGACTAAATTTTTTCTATCACTTCTCACTGCACGGGCAGAAAAATTAAGTTGGTTTTTGGAAATCCTTAGAAATACGCCAAATATGAATGTTTAAAATTTCTAATTAAACAAAGAGGAACATATAGGTTAGTGACGTCGTTGTCTGATATCACTATAGAGATACATATAAAATACATACAACACTCTGTTTTGTTAAAAGGAGATGAGCAACAATCTTTGAATGCTTATTATAATTTCTTCGCTTTTTAAACAATTTTATTATCACTTTCAAAATGTGTCATGGGATCAAGTCTAGTTTTACATTTTTATGCGTAATATGACAAATTCGACATCAGGCAACTACTGTATTGAAGCAAAAGGAATTTTATGTTCAAAAAAATTTTTTTTGAACAACTATAAATTTTATATTTCCACATGCATGTCCCCAACCTCCTCGCCTTTTGCCTAACGAAGTCCTTGATTAAATCCTAGCTAAAAAGTTGTTGAAAAACTCCTAGTTAAAATACCTAAACAATAATTATTGTGTAAACAATGATTATTCAGACAAGCGAAGCCACAGACACAACTTGTGAAATAATAAATCCAAAACGTGACAAATAAATTTAGATATTGTTTTGATTACGAACATTTAAAGTCGTATTGCAACGTGATACACGGAACTTAGTTATGGTTATTAACTTGAATTTGAATGCATATCATAAAATACTTAATACACTTTAATAGCTTAAATAAAATCAAATAAATAAAATAGTTTAATTGAAATTGTTGATATACTAGTCTAGGCGCTCAAGGGCTTTTCGTGCCCGATTTCGATTGACATAGCTAGATTTACTCAGATTTTTCAATATAGTTTTTCCTCCTGCATTGGAATTTCAAGGCTGGAAACTCGAAAACAACACCAAAAAAGTTATTTGAAATTTTTCGAGGATATAATTTTTTTGAATTATTCAAAACAAAAAAGGTCTATTTCTAAAAAAAAAGTTTGAATAATTCCTAATCCTTAGCAAAAGTAAATGAATCAAATTTATGATTAATTTTAATTTATTTTTGAATTGAGAATTTCTATAGGTGCGTTAGACCATTCTTGGTAGGGTAAAATCTTTTGGATTTGCGTCAGCATTTCAGTGATGCCACGTCATCATCATCGAAAGCATATAAGCTATGAATATAGCTACGGATATAACAAAGTATGTAATGATAATTAAAGCTGTACAATTAACTATTAACAAAGTGGTTCTGATCTTTGGTAGCCTTTGATTACTGTTCATAGATGGTGATACTTATGATTTGTTTATTTTATTATAATAATAATTGGTAAACTAGTTTTTTGTAGACTCGTTAAAAATTTCAATTTACAAGTTTAATTATTCATCCTATAATTAATTAAAAAATTCAAACAAAATTTTTTTCCATAAAATCATTTTCTAGAGTAATCATTTTACCTAAAAAATTGAACAAATTACTTTTTTTCAGAAAATATTTGTCCATTATGTGTGAAAGTAGTGCCCATTTGACGGTTGGCATCTGTAGTTTCTGAGAATGTTCAAAACAAATCTTTTCGTTTAATAGCAATTGCATCAAATTTTTTCGAGTAAACCAAAGATATCATATCAATTGCAAACTAAAATGTTACAGCATGAACAGTACAAAATTATTAATTACTCAAAAAATACCCATGAAAAGTCAATATTACCCACTTAAAAAATTGTCTGAATAAAGTACTGGCTTATTGTCTTTAATTATTTACTATTTTAGATTTTCTAAATGCAAATAATTTATTGAATGAAACCGCAAATAATTTATTTCATTCATAAGTAAATGTATTTTCAAATATTTCATAATTGAACAAGAAGAAATAAATAACTATTCAATGAATTGACTTTAATAAATAATTAGCTAATTAAATTAATAATATCTATTATATTTGTCATTTTTCTGACAATTTACAAATTATTATTATTATTTTCTGTTTACAATTTAATTCATTTAGGTAGGTACTTCGAATTTAAATTTATAATTTAAATTGAATTCATATATTCGTCAAAAAAAGACAAAATTATATAGAAAATTTTGTCTAAAAATTGATTACTTGTTGTAAGCAATTTATTTTACCCATCAAAGAGGTTTGACGAAATATGTATTTATAGATTTAGAGTAGAGCTGAATTCAAACAAACTAATTTCACTAGAATCCGCATTGCATATTGTACTTTATTTCGCTAGCTACGATAAACACCAATAGGTGCCACGAAGAGTTGCATTTTGCAGTTTGTTTCACATTTTCCTGAAAACACGGATAAAACGAAATTTTCTAGAAATGAAACCTAGATAGATCGATTTTTTGCTCCAAAAAATCTTTGCATATTGATTTTCATGAAAATCGTTGGAGCCGTTTTCGAGATTTCTGATAGATATATACAAGAATTGCTCCTTTAAATGGTTTAAATGTATATAAGAAAGATCATTGAATATATATAGAAACAAAGAGAAGGATGTTTGCAACTATCAAAAGGGTTGACAAATCATTTCGAAAAATCGAATAATTACCACCCATTTATCAACAGTTGCTAACATCTTCCCTTTGTTTCCATTTATTATTTCCAATTACTTTTTTTTAAATAGGTATAGACAAATATGAAAAATGAAATCCCTGTTAAAATTTTTTCTTTATAAGCAAACACTTGTTTATCAATCCTCCCTAAATTTCAGACAAAAAGAATCATAGAAATTTCATTATGGGATTCGGGTCTATTTGCAAATGGCCATGAATCAAAGATATAACATAATTTATATTGTTTTTATAAAAAAATTTTATTGGAATTATAAAATTACTTCACAGGCTCAGTATGTGTTTGTTGTCTTAATATTTTATTATGAATATCTCTCCTAATGCTTATTCATGCTATTTTTATGTTCTTTGAAATTTGTGAAATAATAATTAGTCTATTGTTAATTTATAATTGCAGATCAGTTAGCTTGTTGACGTCTCTCTACAATAATGAATACAAATTCTCTTCATTTCATTCTCGAATGAAAACAAAATCACAAGTACATTTTATGTAATAAATACGTTTTCAATTTTTACTCCAGGCGCTTTCAGTAAGACCGGTTCCTTATAGTTGAGGAGATTTTTATGATTGGGAGGGTTTTTTTGGGGTAAATTACGCTACATTTACGCTGGTTCTCTAATCAAATTCTTTATCCAGAACCAAAAATTAGGTCCCTAAATCGTAAAAATTAGCCATCTCTCCAATCATGACTTGCATACTGATTGCAATACAATTTTTAGAAAATATTTATCTTTTGAAACTACAACGTTCATCCGTGAATATTTATACAGCTTGATAAAGATTTATACAGATATCATTAACGAATTCAAATTTCATATTATTTCAGCGTTTGTGTCCATTTTTACAAAAGAATCAGAGAATAAAATTTGTAACCCCTCTCGATTCAAAATAGAATATTCAAAATATCTACAAGAAATAGAACTTTGGTTAGGATGATAACAGCCTAGAATATACTCACTTCGGTACCATCTTTTTATACTATCAAAATTTTCATTCTCCTAGGTCTGATAGTTTGCGCGAAAATTCATCGAAAAATATTATTTATGGTATATTTTTAATAAAACTAATTTTTTTCTCTAGAAAATACTTAAACCATTTCCATAATTTACAGTTCCGATTTTCGACCGAAAATTGTTATTATTTTCCTAAACAACTAAATTTTATTTAGTTTTGAAATCATAAATTATTAAAATTTTCAAAGAAACAAAATAAATACATTCATTACATCTTATTCTCATTAATATTTTAGAACAGGTTATGGAAAATATGAATTTTTATTAATGATTTCAAGAAAAGCTATTTTTTATGGTCTGTAGGTAAATTCAAACATACACACATCAAGTTTAACTTTTCATCTTAATTTTATCTTAATCTGAGAGTATCTTGTTTAGTTAAAATCAACACATTTGTTTCCAAATTAGCCATAAACCTTTCCTTCTCTTGTGAAAAATGCGCGTGAGATTTAGATATTAAACAAATAAAGCATACGATACATTTCTTTGCGGGAAAGGAGATGGCCTGTAGGAAGATATCTGTCCTGCTAGCTTAAAGGAAATGATAAGAATAAATTGAATTTGGGTTCAAAATTTGCTTTTCTCTGTGAAGTGGTTGATAATCTCTGTGAAGTGGTTGATAATTATATATAGAGAAAGGCAGTGGTTAAAAAGTGGAAAATAAAGATCAGTCAAAGTCGTACGCTATTGTATCTTTTTTGATCTTTGGTTTCAAATTGTTATACAGTTGGTACAATCCAGGAGTTAACTAATAGATTTAGAGCTAGGCGTAATATTTGAGCCTTCTGTTGCAAAATGCAAAAATTACTTTGTGTGACACTCAAAAGAACGAGAACGAGATACCAGTTGCACGAAACCTTAAAAATTGTAATTATCAAGACTCCGGACGGCGGTACCATAGTGTTTCTTAATTGTAAGACAAAATAATTTTATGTAATTATCTTCTTATTGAACTATCTTCCCCCAATGAAAATTTATCAATTTTTAGTTTGTCGCGCAATTACAAATTATCCTATCCTATGTTCAGATATGAAACATGTTCGTATACTTACGGATTCCTTTACTTATCCGTTTTGTTTCAAATTTATGAATAATATGTTTATTTCTACGATTACATAATAAAATATTCATGATTTTATGAATTTTAATATAATGATTTTTATATAAAAAAAAAAAAAACTAAGTATCTAATAAAGTTCCATATTTAATTGACATTAATTGGTTGCATTAAATATCAAAATATGAATTAATTACAATAAAAAAATTATGAAATACGCTATAATATTGATTTTTATTAAACTTTTTCAATAATGTTACACAGATAAATCGAAGTTGATAAGGCAGGCAATAGCATATCATTTAAGAGGAAAGAACCTTAACTAGAATTGTTAGTGTAGGCCAGAAGTTATTGGCCCGGTCCAGAGATTTTATCCCTTGCATTAAGGTAATTCTTTTTCGCAACATATAGAAAATAACTGCATGATGAAACATTGTTTCATTTTTGTTAGATTATTCGTATATTATTAATACATTCAATTTTATAGTAAGTCAAAATCAACTTTCTTCTGAATCCACAATTCGAGCGAAACTGGAAGTTTACAGTGTACCACAAAACATACATTTTAGCTGCTTAGATGATATGAGCCATACTATTGGCACTCGTCTTCAGATTGAGGACATCTTCGAGCTGAAGACAAGCAATATACGAAATCCAAAACAGCAACTTTGCGAATTGGCAATGACAGTCTGCTCATTTTTTGGCAATGGCCGTTTACCCATTTCAGAAGTTGTACGCAGAGCCATTGCACAAACTCTATAGATTCTTAGCCGAGTAGGTATATACTCAATCTTGAGGATACGAAAGCGTATTCAATTTTACGATTTAAAAAAAAAAGCGTTGATTAGCAAACTTATTTATATTAATAGCGTTCGACTAGAGCTTTTGTTTGCCTTCCTTTTTCATATCTAACATAGTTACTAACACTAATCAAGTCAACATTATTTGGAGCCACTGAAAAACTCATTAAATTTATTATATTGCATTCATTCATAATAAATAAGTTCCTCCAGCGTTCTCATAAATTAGCAATTATAAACTAGTTTATTTTTTTATTAATTTTTAATGTTAATGAATCCTACCCCAACAATTATAAAAATTTTATTGAGCTTTTTGAATTTTACATATTAGCTGTTCAAGAGTAGTTTTGACCAAAAATTTGAATTTTTTTTGTCCCTATAGGTATATTATAAATGTGAAAGTAAGGATGTTAGTTTGTTTGTTTGTTTGTTACGATTTCACGCAAAAACTATCGAACGAATTTGAATGAAACTGTACAACAATATAACTAATACATCAGAATAACACATGAGCTATAATTTATAGAGATACATTTAAAAAAAAAATTAAAGTTAATTTGACATTTAAAGTTAATGAACCATAAACCAATCCATGGCCATCTTTTCTGATATACTGTGCATATATTTTTACTATGTAAAACAATCCCTGCGAGTGTTATGGAAGGAGGATAAGTGAGATCAAGAGAGGTGGAGGCTATTAAGGGGTGATTTTTACTTTTAAGCCCCCGTGAAGCGGCCGGGTATCACGCTAGTTTGTTAATAAATTTTACCGATTACAATTTCTAGAGTTAAACAAAACGCCCAAATAAAAAATATTATACGGATATAATTATTTTCTTACGCTATTGCATTAAATCAAATATTATAATGTAAAAATTAATCTGAATGATTTTCTGTTAGACATATTAGAAAAAATTTGTCACGAGTTTAACGAAATTTGCATATATAAAACTGTGAGAACCTTTCTATTCATTGTTATATAGATATAAGTATCCGGTTATCGTTTAATCTATATGAATTATGTATAAGAAAGAATTGATCAAACACACCTAAATAACGTAAATAGGAAAATAAATATAAAAACACACAAAAAAAATGAAATCTCAATTATTTTTATTTCATAGGAAGTACGTGATGTTGTAAACAAGAATTTTAATTGGCATAATTTTCTTCGCAGGCTGGGATATTGTAGATAATTATGAGTTTATAATGATACAATAATGAGTCATAACCTTTTTTTAGTGCCTTTATTAAATTTCTTAGGAAATTTTATAACTAATTTTTAATTGGATAAAGGAATACATAAAATAGCCATTCTTAAGGACAGCTCCGACTTTGATAATTTTTTCGATGACAGAAAACATTTCAGATGGGGGAAATAATCTGGAGGGGGGATAGGCAATGTCGCGACTGATATATCGACGCCCAGTCTCAATCGCTAATGATAGAAGTTTGGAATGTCGAGAAGATATAGATTTTATACTGTACGTGTCACATAAGAAAGGATTTTTCGAAATTCATCCCCTAAAAGGGTGAAATAGAGGATGAAAGTTTGTATGAAAATATATATAAACCGTCATTTTTGAGTTCACTAGTTAACCGATTTTAAAAGTTCTTTCACCTATAGAATGCTACATTACTATGGTAACCTCTTATTGAACAACCCCATGTAATATGCTCGTAACTTGCTATTGTACATCCTTTCATATAACCTATAATCGAATTTTCAGTTAATTGCTACATTTCCGGAGGTCAGAGTTAATTAATTTCTCTATTATTGCTTGAAGATTAATATTATTTAAAAATTCATATAATAAAACAAAAGGAAGTAATTTATTAAATATTAATAAAAGTTACCTAACAGGATTAGAGCAGATGAGGATGTATGTTATCTAATGCATCGATATTTATGAAATATTTATTTTTTATAAATAATTAATTTTTATTCATCAGATACAATTACTTTTGTATAATAAACGATTAAAAATTATACCGGAATTTATGAATTACATATATGAATATTTTTCATAAAATTAAATAATATATATGGGGGAAAGTGTAGTACCAGTAAAATCAAACTTACTGAAAACTTAGGTACTGAGAAAAACTTTTTATTTTCCTGGGTTATATTATAACTTAATTTTTTTATCGAGAACGCATATAGACAAATTTTCAGCTACCTACTCATTGATTTATATCTCACATCAAAAATTTATATGAGTAAATCAGATAGATTCAACTTTTAAGTTAAGGAATACGATTATGAATGGTTTAATGTCATGTAATCATTAGGAATGGCTTTAAGAACATATTATAATAGGTACACAATTTTTTATGGAGTTAATAAATTTTATGATATTGATTAATCAAATGCATTAATGTTCAGTTTTTGAAGTCTTTTAAAAGTTTATTTTTGTTGATTATTTTATGATTAGTGTCTGTAAATATAATTTATTACTAAACACTCCAATCATAATAAAATTTATAAGTATTGGATTAAAATAATTATATTTCTAAATAGAAGTAATAAAATTTATTGATTTTTGGAAATTTTTCATTTATTGTCAGCAATGGATTAATAGTTTTAAATTTATGTCGTCAGAAAGGTGAACCACCTTTCAAGTTAGATCAGACACTGCGCTATTTTTACTAAATTGATGTTAACCGATTTTGATGTTTAACCGAATGAATCAAATTTTCAATTTCGATTAACGTAAGCAACTTGGTAAGTGAAAATTAAAAAATAGTACGAAGTACACTAGAGTTTCGATAATCGGTACCGTACAGTAATCGAAACACATTTCGCTCGCCCCAACTTTCCACAATTATTTCCATCAATCACAAAAAAATGCTATTGTTTGTTTGTATACCCATAGTAAAATTCTACATCCCATCCATGTGTTTAATGGTGTGTGTACAGTCTCGAAGTTTTGCTGCTCAGGTGCCATGGGCTGCATTCCTACCTATTTTACGATACATACAAAAACAAATAGCTTAAAATCAACTTTTTCGTGACGTTGTTATAACTTACAACTCTTATATTAATAGAAATTATCAACAACTAATGTGAAGCTCATAATGTGTAGGTAAACCAGCCCGAAAACTACTTTGTATATATATATTTTTAAAGAATTTGGCATTTTCTAAAAAAAGAGTATTTGATCTCCTTTTAAGTTATGATCTTCAAAATACTGACTATCATACAATTGTTTACAATGTCAACAAGTCCATGATTCACATTAAAAAAATTAACACTTTTAAAATAACATAGTTATGATAAACTCAAGGTAAAATGTTTAGACAAAATATAAAAATATTTACTAAAACGTCATTCATCAGGATTACACAAAAATAATTTACTCCAGCCGACAGGTAGGAAAAATTGGAGTTACTGAAACTTTGGAATGTTCTTCAGGGACGGTTAAATGGCATTTGATCAAGTTTTCAACCTCGAGGACCCTGCGCGAAAAGAGGTATATTTTTATGGTATTATTATGAACTACAAGATTGTCTAAATATATTTTAGATAGTTTTTTTTTCACACTCTCTAGATTTTTTGATATAGAAACATCCAATTGAAAAGGATAACCTATATGATTCATCATTTTTTCAGCCAACTTTGAACGATAAAATAATAATAAAAGACCGATGACCTAGGAATTTTTTGAGATTTTTGGAAACTTTGTTAATCAAAAAATGTATTTATAAAGTTTTATTGAAATCCCTAGAATTATTCAATCCTTTGCATATCTCCTTAAATACAAATAAAGGTGTTTGATTTTTATCTCCTGATTCCAAAATGCGACTAAACAAAACAAAAAGTACAATAATAATAATTTCATACTATTGTTGTAAAAAAAAAAAAAATATAAATATCAATTTATTGTATTATTATTATAAGCTACGTATGAACCATATTGTGTGAAACCAAGGTCAATAAATTTTTAAATAATATATCTGTATGATATATTAATTACATACAATATAACTTCGAATTAAAAAAAAAAAACATATATACATATATAAATATTATAAAAATTATATAATAACAAGTTATTCATGTGAATGTGAACCTTATGGTCCATATCACTAACTTCCCAGATAATAAATAATAATATTCGAAGATATATACCTTAGAAGCCAACGATTTCGAAAAGCACGCTCTTTGTATTCAAGAACTTCTATGATCAACATCTGGTACTTGCAAAACAAATTCATAAAATCCCTATTCCTAAATATTTTATATATGTGAAAGTAAGGATGTTTGTTTGTTACGCTTTCGGGCAAAAACTTAAAATGGATTTGAATGAAACTTAACAATAATATAGCTCATAAATCAGAATAACACATGAACTATAATTTTTAAAGATATATTTAAAAAAAAATTATATTACTCTATAACATTTCACTACGCCATCTATGAGCACCATTTTGAACCATAAATTAAATATTTCTGTAAAAATGTTGAACGAGATACAATTCATGGCCATCTGTTCTGATTCACTCAATGAATCAAGACTATATAACATTTTAAACAAAATTTAAATATGTAGGTACCTATATTTTACCCGTATAAAACATCTCTACCCTTATTTCGATTATTATGGAAGAGGGATAAGTGAAAGCAACAGAGCGGCTATAACGCGGTGGTCTTTACTTTTAAGCCCAACAAAGCGGGTGAATGGCAAACTAGTTCAGTATAAATATTGAATTTGTAAATATTTCTGCAAATTATTATTTTACTGATTTTCGACAACTTTACTAATGAGCAAAATTTCCAGTTTCCTAATATTTACAGAAAAAAGTTTTATTTTACTCCTACACTCCAACGCCCCAATTTTTATGCTCAGCTTTTCGCAATGTTTCAGCACATCTTGCTGTTATTGGCAACGATTGGCGCAAAAACGAGATCACGAATAAATGCCCCCCAACGAACGCACATACATTCGTATATACAGACATCAATCCAAAAATGATGTTAATACATTGTCCTGACTATGAAACATATAAGAAATATGTTCAAAATTTCAAATTATATTTTCGGATCCCTTACAATAACTTTCCTATAGAAGTTAATAAAAAGTATTGAAATAATATTCTTTTTTTTGTTTGAAAAAATTCCTAATATTCATAAAGCACAACAGTCATTTTTTTTTTTTTTTTTCAAATAATTAATTAATAATATTGAATTTTTTTTATAATTATGTAAATTGTTATCGGTTGTCTAGGAAGATTCATACGAAAGTCAACAAGCAATGGTGGGTATAGCCCTTTGAGAACTGGACCAATAACTTTCTCAATTTAATTTATTAAATTATATGTAAGTAATACTTATGTAATATCAAACGCGATAACTGATATCACTTTAACATCCCTACTACTATACTAAACGAGATAATAAATCCCTTTGACCATCTCTAACCTCTCTAAATAGATATGTTACAAGATAGAGGACAAATAGTTAGTAAATTTTCTTGTAAATAATGAACTAATATATAAAACTTAATTAAACAATTTTGCATTCGAATTTGTGTTCTTCTTTTGTGGTTTAAGATAATATTCTATGAAATAGAATAAGGTCGATCATCACCCATCGAATAACCAGATGAGGCATAATTTTTATGAAATTTCATTGATTTATAAACATACATCTGATATCTTGTCTATCGAAAAGTGTCCATGGCTATTTTTAATTAAATTAATTTTAATCAATGTTTTCCTTGAACGGTTTTTTGCAGACAAGCCTATGCCATTATTTTCTTAAATTATCTTTCTTCTGATACCAATTTCGATTTGTTAACAGATCGGTGTAGTTACCTACATATTGAGTTACATGTTCATACGGTATGAACAGATCTACACCTAACTGTTAACCAATCGAAATAGTTATTAGAAAAATTTAATTACGAAAATAATGGTATGACTTGCCTGCAAAATGCGTGTTTATAAATCTGAAAGTTTCATAAAATAATTTGACTCACTTGGTTATTAGATGGAGCTTGAAAATGTAAAAGGTATCTTAGATGAAAACAACGCCCTGTGTATCAATGAACTATTTTGTCTTTTGTTATAGATCAGCATGCCGCCTTACAAGTGCAAAAAACGAACCCTGAATCAATAATGAAAAAAGGAGTAGAAGCTGTTACTGGATGCCCAGAGAAGAGAAGAGAGAAAATCTTGAAGCGCTTTTCTTAATTTAATCACCAACATCCTATGTTAGAGTGAAGTGTAAAATTTTTATTTTAAATAAGCGTTCTCAGTATAATCGGTGGGGGTGATTCAAAAGGCAATATGAAAGGTTTTAGGGTCTTGTACCATGAGTCACATATTAATAAAATGAATAATTTTTTACCGATTTCTGTTTAATATTTAAATTTTTCAAAAAGTGTGTTGAAATAATGGTGGGTTAAGGGAAACTTCTACCACCGACGACACACAAGATAACACAAATGCTATTACCGTAAATAATTATAAATGTGTGAACTAAAAATGTTTTAAAATTTATTTAGATAAACGGAATCCAAAGAGCTAAAATTAGCAATAATTATAGACAAAATATTGAGACATAACACATTTTACTTGACAATGACATTAGAAGGTTAGATAATATTATACACGTTCTTTTTATTTAAACAAAAAATGTAAAATTTTCTATATTTTTATTAAGTTTACAATTTACATTTTTGTATATTATACATAATTTAGCGACATTTGTATTCTCTGTATTTTGTGTTCAAATATACTATATTTCCTTCATAAACTATCTAGCTACTAAAAGATCAGAAACATTAGCTCTTTAAGAAGTCTTTTTTGATTTTGGATTACTTCGTATTTTGACATTTAACAATATACTGAAATGAGCTGTATTAATATAACTAAACCTATTTTCTTCTATATACACGGTAAGCAATGTATGGCGTTTACTGCAATGCTTGTATGGCATAGAAACAAATACTATAGTATCCATGTTAACGTAAGTAATATTCATAGAAGTAATAACATACAACCGTAATATGCCTCTTTTTTAACGGTTAATAATTCACTTATTGCTTTTTCTATGCTTTTAAGCCTCTATGTTATATAACCTCTTTGGTAATATTACAGTATTGAATAGGGGTATCTACGAGAAGTATTGTTGGTATCGCCAACCAGTATAGGCCTGACACATTGACTCATCCTCCATAATTATTGATAATGTTACTATTCCCTCAATTTAGTATACAGTATGGCGTTCACTACGCCGATACTAACATAGTGATTTCCACAAAAAATTTCTTATCTTGAAACTGCTTTTTTCCTCCACATTCTTTAGCTAGAATGTAGAGAAAATGCTCGTAGAGAGCTCCAAATACTAAAGTTTCTCTACCTAGACCAACTCTCGCACAAACTAGAGAAAATTTAAATACAATAAACAAGTTCAAGTACCCTATATGAGGTACAATTATTGCGATGGCTTATAATTTTTAACCTATAATAATCTGTTATTAACATACACTTTGTCCTCGCATTGTGTGTACAAACAAAGTTCAATAAACGATAAATGAAAAACCTTCATTTTTTTTTCTTTTTCTCTCTACACAACCTTCTTGCGGCTCTGTATATTTTCACATTTGTTTCATTTCAATAATATATAATATTAGTAAGTTTTGTTTACAATAACATTATTTATAATACTTTAGCTTTAAATTTACTATTTGAATATTTATTTTATAAATTTTTAAGTCTACTAAACTTATGATGCATTGACGTCATCCAAATTAAAATATAATATTGTTTGCAAGTAATTACTGTTTGCTAATAAACAAATGATCATTTTTATTATGGTAGGTTATTTCATATTATCATGGTATTTATTGTACTTAAGGATGTATCAGCATGGCAACAATAATTGATTTAAAGGCTTAAAATTTTTTATAGGCATACTTTTACTCAAAGAATATGTGGTTAGAATTTCAGCATAGGTATCCGTGCAAATTTTTAAGAGAATTATCAGTGAAAATCGACTTAAAATACATTGTTTTTATGGAGAAATCTCAAAAACATATTTTAAAAGTATTTTTTATAATTTTCACTTGGTATGAGTGAAAACAATTTTTTTTTAAATTTTTAATAGAAAGTATACATATTACCAATGACATAGAAAAGAAAAAAACCAAGTGTCTCCGTCCATATAAGGGATGTACGAGCAGGGTAGATTTAGAGTTGAAATTATTTTTATCTTATTTTCAATTTTGATGATAAATTAGGTACAAATTCCATTGTGAATTTCAGACCGAAAGCTATAACGCTATAAGTATTATTGTATTTTATACCATTTTAACGGCTTTTGCTTCTTTCTGTATTCCTTTTTTTAACTTTTTTGTATGGAATGATAAAGTATTAAAATTGATTTATTATAAATTTTTTTTGTAATTTCATCGTTTTCAAATACAATTTATCTCTTTTTACAGAAATACTTTTTCACGAAAACCAATTGGAGTAACGAATTTCACGAAAAATCATAATTTTAGGCCTATTTTATCCGGTAAACGTTTTAAAATCAAAACATAGGATTCTTTCAACAGAACATAATTAGACGAATTTTGAGGCAATCAATTTTATTCTATGAAATTTTCAAAGGTCAAACACTAGTAGTCTTCTAATGATCCATTTTGTTCAATTTGGTATTCATGTAAAAATTATAGAGGTATAATCAAGGTAAAATTGCACTTACCTACAATCTTACTTATATTAAGATTTATTATCTAGTAAGTAAGATAATAACAATTATTTTTACTGTAATTACTATATTTGTCATGCACAATTGTGTAAAAATATTCTTTATTAGTTTTATAGGAAATCAGTTATTTGTAAATAACCGTTCAAGTTAATTGAATAATGTAGGTTAAGGGTGAAATGATCAAATATTGTATTTTGATACCCATAAACACATTCCTTCAAGTGTATTTTTTTGTTTGATAAAGATAGTTTATATTTAAAATTATAATTCCCATGTAAAAAATAACAACTGAATCAATATTGGTTCAAGATTGGAAGTTCTTTCTTCACTTCTTCACTTCTTCACTGCTAATTTGATGGAGGACTGCAGAAAACTGATCTAGGAAATTGGGGCAAAAATCGAAATTTATTTCTGATCATTGAGTCAAGCTTGAAAACCCTTACTGGCCCAGCCTTGAATTAAAATCATAATGATAACATCGTGCCAGGCTTGAAAACCAACACAGGCACAATCTTGAATTAAAATCCTGAGGATGACATCGTACCAAGCATGGATGCCAGATTTTCGAAAAAGCTTGGTGGTTTAATCTTGACCAGAGTATCAAATCCTTTTAGTATGCAAGAAAACAAAAGATTTCAGCTATTTTCATGATTATATCAGAGGGGGAGGGGGTGAAAAGTCACCAAAGTTTTAGTGGAAAATCATATGGTTACGTCTGTATATTATTCTTAAGATTATTGTACTAGAATTCTTTTATTAATGGCATGTATGATGACATATCGATATAATGTCATCAATTGACATATCGATATACTTATCAACAGCTTTGGTTCTGTTTGTCTGTATATCATTACTAATAGTTTTGGTAAATTCCAAATTTTTTTTATGCCTAAGTATAATAAAACGCTGCAAAATTTTTTAGAATTATTTTCTTTAAAATAATAAACTTATGACTTTGAGAAATACATAAATTAATTAACAATCATAAATTAATGAATAAACTATAAATTGCATTAATAATAATTTATGTAACATTTTATGATAATTAAAATTGTATAATATTTTTTTATGTATTAATATTGATTTTAATTTTCCAAGGCTATTTTTTTTGGAAAAATGTTTTAGTCGCATTTTTGTATATAAAAATTAAATTGTTTGAAATTCTTTTACTTCCTTGCTTTCAAATAATTTTTAACCCACGAACCCAAAAAAGGGTGTTATAAGTTTGATCACTGTGTGTGTATGTCTGTCTATCTGTCTGTCTGTGGCATCGTAGGGCCTAAACGAATGAACCAATTTTTTTGTTTCGTTACAAAGATAATTTAACATCGAACGACGGAACAAGTAAAAAATAATCGATGATCCCCAAAATCGGTTCAGTTTTGAGAAGACTCTAAGGAAAAGGATAATTTTATGGAAAGTGTTCTTAAATATGTTTCAAGTGCGAGTTTAGGGTTCTGAATCTCGAAAAATTTGTCGCGGGCTTTTTAAACTTTGTAAATTTCATTTGTGAATCTTTTTATTTATTAGCATAAAGTTGTAAAAAAATGTATTATTTGTGTTTCAGGGTAATTGTTTCCGACCTAATGATTGTCGATTGAATTCGATGTTTTTTTTTTAAATAAATGTAGAATCCTTTTTGTCAAGTCAATTTTCTGCCAATTTTTATGGTTTTCGAAAATATGACACAAAAAAACAAAAAAAATGCACTTAAAGAGTAACTTTTGAACTTAACATATTCTTCTGTTCTTATCAATTTCGAGCCGGAATTAAATATATAATAATTTGGAACCTCAAAGGTGAGACTTTAATTTCAAAGTTTCTATTTGATGCTCCGCTTTGAGCCAAACAAGTTTTGCAAGAAGAGATTTTTTTGAAAAACATATTTTTAGAGCTATTTACTTGAACCAATTTAAAAGCAACATAATACAGAATTTTCAAATCAACGGAAAATAATTAAATATTATGAAAAATAGAAATCAAGTTCGTACATACTTTTTTTTTATCCTTGAGATTCTACCTTATAACAGTTTTATAATATTTACTGTTTGCTTACCAATTATAAATATCATATCTTAAGTGTGTATGATTGTTTCGTTGACATTACTTAAATTGCTTGTTACTGATAACCAGTAGCGTAAAAACCGCTACACAGATAAGTGCATTCAATTGCTCATGAAAGGGTTACAATTGGTGGATATAATTTAGTAATTGGTACAAGTATGACGTATTAACGGACCGCTTTTTTGATAGATTAAATAAACAACTGTTTGTTGAAACATTTTTTCGTCAACACCACCCGTAAGGGCGCAAATTAGGACAAAACTTTGGTCTCCATTTTCTCCTAAACTATTAAAGATAGGGACTTGAAAATTTACAGGTAACTTCAACTAGTAATCTTGTGAAAGATTCTTGCATGATAAAATATACTACTAACTTATTATTAAGAAACTTATTAGTTATTTATTTTGTCCAAGTTCTCAAATAATAACTTAGTAGTATACTTTCTAAATTTTTGAAAATCGAATAAATTTTCGGCCTCCAGAATTGGGTAGGTTTTATAAACTCTCATAATTTATAAAAAATAATGCAAGCACTGACATTCAACGCTTTCTATACAATATTTTAAGAATTAACTCAGTCAATTGTTTGTCTTCTCTTGTTTTATTTAATTTATTTAAATTTAAAAAAATTCTTTATAAATTTTGATAGAGGGGTCCTGAGATTTACAAGTACGCTACTGTTGGTAACATTAATTAATTGTTTATCATTATTAAAAAATAAATGTTTCACATGTAAATATAATAATTGCATTAAATATCAATTGGAACGATAAAATATTATTTATTATATTTAAATTTATGTGTAAAAACCTATGAACTGCACAAACTTGTTAAGCTATAATTAACACCTTGATCAGTGGCGGACTTAAAACACAAAACACTTAGTCGAATTCTTCATATATAATTTGTAGTAGAAAATTTTTATTTGTATTATACTGTTTCATACAAAACCCAAGAGAAAAGGAGAAATAATAACACCAATAAAAATTTTTGAAATTGCCTATGTTTAGTTTCTGCTGATATAGGTATAGACGAAACAAAGCACTATAAATGATCAAAGTCCGAAAAATTTGAGCAGTAAGTCGGATTTGAAAACGATTTTCGGCATTCGATTCGTTAGAGCGTCAGCAAATTTTGTGAGATAATTTGATTTATAATTAAAAATATGCAATTAGTATAATTGCATTTTAAATTGACCGTAAATATTAAATTCACAATTCGGTTAATTTTGACGAAAATGATTTCAAACTTGTAACAAGGGGGTTTTTGGGGTCGCTGAACACGAATATCCCTGTTGGCCCTTTGAATTTATTATTACGTGATTTTTATCATAACTTTGTACATGCTTCTTAATTATTAATTTCCATATTATACGAAAGGTGCACATTGAAACAATACATCGATTAGTATGTTTCGAAAACATAAAATTTATTTGTTTTGATATTCGTACAGTTTATTTTGACAAAAACTTCAAAACCATGTTTAAACAGTAAGAGTAACTTTATTTCTTCGTTTCTTCGTCTAATATGTATGTATCCATATACAGTAAATGGCCGACTTCGGAGTTTAACATGCTCGTGTGAATGAATGAAAAAATTAAACTTTTGGCAACAGATAAAATCAACTAAATCAAAGTTTAACTTATTGTACACAAAATTACTATGAGTTTTAATAAATTGTAGTATGATTATGTTTTTATACTCTCCAAATATTGTTTAGTCCGCCACTGATTTGACTGTCAGCTTTAATGAATTCCAATAATTGCTTTTCAAATCATTAAATATGACTTTGATCGTATACCTACGGGTAATAAAAAGTTTGCAAATATCTTTTGTCAAAGTCATAATGTATAAAAAAAAAATATACCAAAAAAAATGAATCATCCCACTAAATGACATTCATTTGTTTTTACTTCCTAATAAATAAAAGATATAATTATTTTAAAAGTTTTAAGATCGTTGCACTTATAAAAAATTCAATTTAGAGGTCATTAGTAAGAGTATTTCTTTCATTCTGGTTTTAGGGTAAGAGTTCTAATATATTATCCATTCGAAATTATAATAATTTTTAATGTATAGAGGCTGAATTTCGTTGTACATTTCAGTGAAAGAATCTCGGAGGATTCAGAATCCTCCTTAAGCTATAAATTATGCACCTCAAACTTTAACAAATATTCATATATATGGGGAACTTTATTGGTTGCTTTTTGATGCAGTAAAATTTTCTATTTTTAACACGCTTTTATTAGCTTCATACGTATGTTAGTATGTAACGGAAAACTTGAACATGATTTTGATCCCTTTCAAAACGTCGGATTAACTCGAAATTACATATACTTATGAAGAACCGATGAAAATTGACAATACAATAATTTAATAAGTTTATTTGATTATCCTGATCAAGATTTTCAGGGTTAACGATTACCATATCTGAATAATTATATACATTTACATGCGCTCCCACCATATTTATAAAATACAGAATAAATAATAGTTTAAAATACAAAAAAACACGCTTTTGTAACTAGTAGAACTAAAAGATAGAAAATAAATCTTTTAATTCAAAAAAATTTATATTAAAGTAAAAAAGCGTGTGGTGCTTTTTAAGATATTTTATAATGACTTTGCTTTTACAAGAATTTTGTTATAGAAATTTAATAAGATATTCTCTTTCAATTGTAATAATTATTGCCTTCAATAGTTTCTTGTAGCTGGTGTACTATAGGAAGCTTTTGGATTAATCGATTCAAATGACTAACTATGTATATAATTAAGTATGCATTTGACACAATTATAAATGAATGCGTAGTTACCAAAATATTATTATAATGTCATTTCTAAGTAATTTAAACACTTTCAAGTTTTAATACCTACCACAAAAAAAAACAATTGTATTGTCAGGTCAAATTAATTCTTTTACTAATTAAAAATATTTTTAATAAACACAGATTAATGTTTCAAGAAAGTGTTTAGATTAAAAACATTTATCTAAACAAAACAATCGTTATTTGTAGCTATTGTTTAAAATATCATATTTTTGGTACATGAGTCAAGAGTTTTATTATTTGAAAAAGAATTAACAAAATAATAAACGTGAATTTTGCTAGCATTTTTTTTTCGATTTTTGGAATCTACATGCTTTGAAACGAATTTTTAAACAAACAAAAATGTTTCCCCCAACAATTATCAGATGGGAGTTTAGTATGAAATTAGGAACAATAGACTAACTATTTAAACCGATTCAATATTTTATTTTTATTAATTTTATGAAATCATCATTTAGGTGATGGGCATAACCATCACCCATGCCTATATGCGTGGATCCGCCACTTGCCAGTAATTAGTATGTGGATTCTTTTCTCCTCCTCTTTATTGTGAAGCGCTCGAAATATTTAGAAATAATTTTAAGGGTACTATTATGACTATCAACATCTCAAAACAACTAAAATGAAGTTTTTATTTGATTTCTTTTGAATTCCAATCTTAACTCAATTTTTTTATTGAGTTTGAACTTCATACAAGTTGATAGCCTAACTGAAATTAATCTAGCTGTTACTTGTAGAAAATTAGACCTTTTGACAATTTTTTATAAAGGGCAAAGTTGACAATATTCATCAGGGAATAAATTTTAAATTTAATGCAAATATGCTTAAATTTAGTAATGCTAAAAAATTTTGTATACCATAAATTCATAATATTTTTAAAAATTATCATTTAAGTGGTGTTTTACAAATCTAGGATTTATAAAATCGGAATTCAATAGATTATCAGTGATTAAAAGAACAAACAATATTATTTTTGAAATTCTTTATCTATACTAATCTAATCAGGCTTTATTTTTTGGTTAAAATTAAGAAATTTTTTCAGAAATCTCACGTGGACGTTCGTAAGGCACGTACCTTCCATATACACAGTAATATCTATGAATGTGGAGATTTTGTAGTGAATCTAGATTTAATTTTTTAGCAAATACCTACACTTTTAAAATAAAAGAAGAAGGCTGCCGCTGTCAAAAACAACATCTCTTATGATGAACAACTTTTTCAGAACCATCAAGAGATTGGAGTGGAGATATACCACAGACAATTATTAACCTAGTACCTTAGTAACTTAGTAAGTGGTAAGCCGACTCAATAACTGGAAGTATTAGGGGATCGGGCTAAATTTTTTTTATCACTTCAAGTGAAGAATTATCACTTCACGAATAGAAAAGTGAAGTTGATTTTTTAAACTCTTTACTAGTATGAACGCAAGATATGAACGTTAAAAATTCCAAATTATACAAAGAGAAAGAAACCCACTAGTGACGTCAAACGTGAGTATCGCCATAGAGATTGCTTCTAAAACTTGGTTTTGCTAAAAGGAGATGAGCAACCTTTGATTGCAATCTTTGTTAACTTCTTCGTTTTAATTTCCCTTACAAATTTTGTCATGGCATCAAGTCTTGTTTTACATTTTTATGAGTCCCAATTCAACATCAGGATTATCCCCTATTTGATCAGAGTAATTTTTCAACAAATAAATGCCAAATACAACGGATGCCATTAATTAATGACGTTTTAGAATTGGCTGGGGTCGACACTCATCGATTTCAAATTTTCAATCGGCCCCGTTCCAAACCCACCGACGGTTAAAAAAAAGTTATTTATTACAGACGTTAAAGAATCTTAAAATGAGTAGATTCGATTTAATTAAATATTTGATGTTCTCTTTACATGTTAAAAAATTGTAGTAATTAAAATAATTCTATAAATAAAATTTGATACATTAACCTTCAATTTATCGATGCCAACAAATCAGTCAGTGATATAAAATAAAAGTGAAAATAAATTTAAGGAAAATTTCTTTTTTTTCATTGCCAATACGCAGTAATTTTCAATCTATATATAATTTAAACAATAGAACAAATACACAAATAATTACAAAGATTTTAAAAGGATTTAGTTAAACTTTTGCTACAAAGTTTAGTTTCAACAGTAGTACATAAATATAATACTTATACTTTAGTATTAAGTTATCAACTATTTAAGCCTATATGATCATTATTAGCTTATGATCATTTAATCGTAATTCTATAGTGTTGAGTTTATAGATCGATTTTAGTATTTCGAAGATTTTATAACATCGTTTATAACAAAACAAAATCGCTGATATTACAATTCGTAGAAACAAAAGAAGAAAAGCTTGCAATTGTCGTAGGGGTAATAGAATAATTCCTTCCCCCCATTTTTCTATATGTATTCTGTTATAAATTATCATGATTTAGAATAAAGACGAGAGAGACCATAGATGAAGACGAGACAAGCAAATGTCTATTTCCACGTTATCTTACGGCAACGCGACAACTTTATCAACAATGAAATTTCGGTGAATATGTCGTGGAGTATTTCCGGAGACGATTTTAAAGGTGCCATCTCAGTTTTCAGTTGGAAAATTATTTTCAGCACTTTAAAATTTGTAAGCAGGTAAAACTGTGAAGGGGTCTTGAATCCTGATCGGCTTTAGCCAATTAACAATGTTGGTGTTGAAATAATCCTTCGAAGTAAAATATGACAAGTGAAATTGTCACTCTCTGTTCAATTTTCAAACGAGACAAAAAAAATTAAAATCGGTTCATTCGTTTTATTCGCCACAGACAGACACACACACAGACACAAACCGGTCAAACTTATAACACCCCTTTTTTTTAGTTCGAGAGGCAAAAATAAAACTAATAGTATAGAGTATAATGCTAATAAATTTGTTCTCCGTTTTTTAATGTCATTTGAAAAAGCCATAATTATAACATAGGGATTTATAAAAAATGGAAAATTCCCAAATTTCCGGACCAAAAATTTTTAAAAACGGAGACTTCCTTTTAAATGTCGGAAATCTCACTAAATTAATACAAACGTTAAAACTCCAAACTAATACTTACATCAGAATCAACACTTTGTGATTGTTTTAAATTCATTTTTTTAAATCACTTTGTATTAAAAACCAAAATAATATAATTTTAATTTTAGGTATAGATAAATTGATAAAAAATATTGTTTTTTCATAAATTCCACTTGCATTACTGATTGATACGATTTAATTCAAAACTAACAACAATTATTATTTTAAAATGAATCATTTTTATTATTCACATAATTTTTATTTAATTATTTTTATTGTTGATATACTTTTCGACAAAACAACATTACAAATTCGTTATCAATACAATAATAAAAAATAATAATAATATTAATATAAGTATACATCATATACCACCTATTGTATAATTTTTTATCTTCGCTAATTTATTTCCAACACATGCGCAGAATGCAACGTGTACTTTTAATTATAAGATACAATAAATTTTACTTAAAGGTAACAGCATATATAGACCGTGAACCCATAACGAAAATACATTTCGGCTGCGTAACAACTCATCCGATAACAATCCACACGCAAATTATTTCATCCACGATATATCACCAGCGACAAATTACACGTAAATCGAATCACCTACGATAACATACACACAAATCAAATTTCAACGGTACTAGAGTCATGGTTAATCTGTTGATCAGAGAGTGCCAAAAAATCAGCAAACACTTGTGTAACTTGAAATAAATTTGCTATCGTGGCTCTGCTATCGAAATTGTGGAATTCAAGTTCTTCAATTTATTTGCTGTTCGATTTTTGTTGCCTGTCGTTGGCATATATTTAATAAAACCATTGACAGCACAATCAATACATGCAAAACTTGCAGGAAGTTTGAAACTGTCGACAGGATTGAAAAGTGGATTGCAATTATAAAAAAATTTCCATTTTTCAATCGTATCGACAATCAAAACCACGGAAATCCAAAAACTCGAATTCCATAAATTCGAAATTAAGCCACAATTAAAAACTCATTTTTCATTATTACCAAACTTTTCTTTATCAAACCTTTAAATGAAACATAAAATATGGATAGAAATTTCGCTTCATTATGAGCTCAAGGTCTAATATTGCAATATTTAAAAGTGTTTTTAAGTTTACATAGTGTTTTATTTTAAATCAGCGGAGAACAATTCCCTACGCCTTTGCTTTTGATTGTCTTTACGAAGTTTTTTAAAGTCAGACATGAGCGCAATTGAATTCTATGACAGTAGTTGTCATAATTTCTTATAGTAACTCCAGCGGTTATGAACACAAAGTTCTTCTTTTGATTCACCATTCCCTTTGCACTACTGCTAAATTTTTTTTCACAAATTTCGAGTATTGACACAATTATCTCAATCCTGCCTTATCTTCGACTTTTCTGTACAATTTCATCGACAATGCCTTCTCGTAGCAGCGGTGTTACTTTTGCACAAAGTTCTTTTCTGATACAAAACTTTCATACAATTTTTTAACTTATTTGCAAATTTTGCTGGGCCAAGAAATAAAAAAAACACAGATCCTTCAATACCACCCTTTCTCAGAATTGTTTTACTACGCCTACACAAAAAATGTATGCTAGCTCAATATCCATACCCTAAGTTTTGAAAAACCGGGTATTAATGACACTAGTCTCGATAATAAAAGTCTAATAAGTGAATGTATCGAAATATAAATTATAAGACTTATTTACAAAGAAACATACTATATAAATAAATATTTTGCATTTGAATTATTTATATAAGGTATCTAATACCGAAAATTTATTATCGTTAAATGTCGATAATAATATTTAAAGTATTAATCGAAAGAATAGTGATTTGGTTGAATAATCGAAGTTAGAAAGTCCTAGACCGAAGCGAGGAATGTTCGGCGAAAGATGTGTGCATTAAGTTCACATAGAAGGGCATTAAGTTCACCTAGGATATAAGTGTAGGTACTGCTTTTAAGTATGCTTAAAGTTGTCTCTTTGCAGTTATTGTAGGTTTTAGGTTGTAGGATTTACTTCAGACGCACAATTTTACAACAAGCAATTAGTTTAGATGTTTTCAATGCAATTGAAGCATTTGTTTTCTTTATATTGGTGACAATTTTAACCAAAAGGTTATAGGAAGTAGTCTGTACCTGTGGGGTCCAAACATAGATATTTTTTTAATACAAAAAAAAAAATAGTTTTTTGATTTTCAAGGTTATCCAGTTGCTTATCAAATGCAATTTATTCATATGGAAAAGTGTTATTGTAGATATAAGATAAACTTTTATTAAATCAATTTTTTTTTTTTTTTTTTTTTTAAATTCTATTTTAGCAAAACATTCATTTTTTAATGTTTTTTCAGTAAACTACAAGCCTCGAGGAAATATAAAGAACTAGTTCTACAAACCAATATCTTTAAATTTATTCAAGAGTATTATATAATTATTGGGAGTTATTATTAGTAGCTTTGGAACTATAAAGCAATATATATAAGAACAATAGTAGCTTTGGAACTTTAATTCTTTAAATTAAAGACTTGATTTTTTTTAAATATGATATTGGACTAAGTCATTAGCTAAAACTTGATAAAAATTTCAGATACGCTAAATTTGATATTCAAATTTTTCCATGTTTAAGTTGTAATTAGAAACATTTTCCTATTAAAAACATATTAGTAAAATGATTCTTATAATCGAATGTATTTAAATAAAAATTCACTTATTCATACAGATACAGATAGTGTAATAAATCATTGGAGATAAGAAAATCAACATAAGCTAAGCTGATACAACAGGTATCAAAGCAAATTTTTTAGCTTCATGACACACAAACTCTATCATTTTATATCATCGCCCTAAATTTATGAAAAATAAGAGTCAATTCTTGGATTTCCTTGCATTCTCCGTTTGGTAGACGTTAAATTTTACATTTTTAGAATTTCTGGAGAATAAACTTTAAAACTAAGTGTTGAAATCGAAAATTACTAAGAACAAATTCAAAGATCATTTACTTTTTCCCGATTTTGATAATGATTTGACCAAATACATTAAATATTAATCGAGTTATAAATACTTTGCAAATAAAATAAATTACTAATACTCAAAATAAATTAATAAAAGAACAAATTCAGTGAGAGAAATTGAAATTTCTGAAACGGAAATTTCTGAAAAATAATTTTAAAACGGACGTGACGTCAAAGTATGTTGCTTGTCAGACTTGCTGACACACTGTATGGTATTAATTACTTATATTTTGTATTGTATTACCATAGATATATACTATAATTACTACATACGTGGGTATTACACCTGTAGTAAACAATACATTGAACTGTCACCGATTGACAGGTCAAATATTAATACGTCATCAACAGAGAGTATTAATACGTCATCAAAATTATTCTCTATTTTAAATATTTTTTTACACTAAATTACAGCATTTTTAAACAGTATTTATATTTTTTTACTATGTTATAAGGGTGTAAACTACGAATTAAAAATATTTAAAAAAAATACTCCCTATTTCATCAATTAATCAAGGATTTTCTTTTCATTTTATCGTGCCTTATGATAAATAACACAACCAGTGTGGTTTATTTAAAAACTAAAATTATGATAAATATGATTGTTAATAACAAAAAACATTAATTATATTAAAATACCTAGTATTATAAATTTTATTATTATTATTATCATTGATGGTTGCGAATTGTTCAACGTAATGATATTTTTATTACGCATAGTGAATATTCGAAGGTTATTTATGCATGAAAATATACAAAAGCCGCATACGAACACAATTTTTTTTTTAAATTTTATTTTAATATTAAATTCATAGCGTTTTTTATATTTCCCAATATCGGATAATAAAAAAAAATATACTCTATATTTTACCAATGCACAATTTTCCTACTTTTAAGGTTATTGTAAAACTACGGTATTGTAAAAAGTTTTGGTTTATTCCACGGTACATACATATAAACCAAATACATGCTTTGTAGTCAATTAATGAGTTATTTTTGGTTTTACAATACCACGCAACTACAAAAGTATATAATATATTGTGTGCAAGTGCTGCTTATAAATTTGATAATATCGCTCTTCAATCATCACTACTATAACTATAGTCGCCTCTGTTCATGATGGATTCTATGAACTCATAATTAAATTAAAATTTTGTATTTATACCACCGGTAACCTTAAATTTTTAGGGTATTATTATAAACTACAAGATTGTCTAAATATTTTAAATAGATCATTTGTGTAAACACGTGAACGAAGCCACGGATAAACGTTAGTTTTTATATAAAAAAATTAACTTATAATGAATTGATTATTAATAAGCTGTATAACTTTAGATATTTCTTCCTAATTTTTTTCCTTCAAATTTTCGAAGATATGCCTTATTTGAATAGAATAGCGCCTTTGTTTTGATGCCGCTCACACCCTTGTGCATACAGTGTGCTATAGGATAATTCGCTTCTGATAAGCCAATAACTTCGCGTGATTTTTGAAATATGTATTAAATAGCGATTCTTCAATTTTAATAATATATAATAAAAAATGGTAAAAAAAAATTATATTATTTATGTAAATATGTAAGTTTCTAATCATATTAACATATTTTGTCTAATTTTTTGTGATTGTGTAAAGTCTATAGCAGTATAATTAGATATGAAAAGCATTCGCAACAATATTAACTGCCTTCAATTACCATCATAATATCAATTATTTTTGTTTGCTGTAAATTGTAAATTAAATTATTGTCTAAATACATAAATATCGTCTAAGAATTTTATTTAAATTAATCGATACAGCTGAAATAAAAGATTTTATCGTTAATTAATTAAACATTTCGAAAAGTTTATTTCTGAAACGATATACGAAATATTTTCAAACACTTTATTTTACTTTTGATTTATTCAATAAACGCTATTCCAATTTTATCAATAACTTCAGATTCTTAAAAGAATATGTAGGAAAATTCGTTTTCGTTTTTCGGACCCAGAATCTTATTTTTACTTAAGCCTAGTCGCCCTTTATGCCAATACTTTTGAGGGCTTCGCTTTGCAGTATTCGATTGGCTGATTCTTCTTTATAAAAAGAGAAAAATTCCCATATTTCTTTTACAATATCATTTCTTTGTATCAACCCTGTTGCCTATTGCAATCCTTTTGCTAATCGATTTCTGATACTAGATTCTATCACGCAATTCGTATCACTAGTTTCAAAATAGTTAAAATCGAAGCTGTTTCCAAAAATTGAAATCTCTATTTAATCATTTACTGAAGAGAGCAAATGAAAGGGGCAAATATTGTACCCTTTACCATCGATATCAATAATTATAGATTTTTTTATTTGATTTCAGCGTTATTTCGTATTGCAAATCTGAAAATTTCGTAAAGCAACTCCGTGTATTAGATGGCAACGAAAGCTAGAGCAAGTAGAATCACTAAAATTTCAATATCTCGAAAACTGGCATTCGAAATGTCATTGTATACTAGTAAATATGTATTATCAAAGATAATAAATGAGAACTCTAGAATATTTCGAAATAAATTTCGATTTTTGTCCCAATTTCCTATGTCAATATATTTTATATAATACAAAAATTTATCTAGGAAATTGAGGCAAAAGATCGAAATTTATTAAATACTAGCTGGGAACTACCCGCTTTGCTGGGCAACATCCCCACTTGCACCCCTCCCTCCACATTTCCTTGCGTTGGATAACAGTTTTGTAATGTACACGTCATGCTCTTTTATTTGATACCCCACTTAGGTATATTTGTAAATATTCGATATTTCCTTCCCACTTTCTCGCTAGACCTTTCTACCCTCCGAAGGTTAAAAAAATTTCTAAATGTAATTTAAAACATTCTGACCAAGTTTTGAACTATTAAAAGCCATAATTGAAAAATATGAATTTTTTATTCATGAACATCCCCGCAACCCCCTTTGTGGGTGGAATTTCGTAAAATCCGTTCTTAGCTGACCTCTACTTGGCAAAAGGAATATTCCTGCCAAATTTCAAGTCTCTAGGTCTTATAGTTCCAGAGATATCGTGATGAGTGACTATCTATATCTATAGAAAGTCTCCTATATATTTATAGAAGATTTGAACAAATATTCTTCCTTGACTAACTAAAAATCATATGTTATTCTAAAATCCTACGAAATTCGCTTTTTCAGCTATTTATTTATTTGTATTGGCCGTTAATTTTAAAAATAAACCATTATAAAATTTGTTTTAAACAATTTTAAGTAATTGAATAAATGTAAATGTTTCGTAATCATTCCAAAAATAGTGTTTGACAAAGTAAAAAATACGAATTACATTATTACAGTTAGTGCAACAATAAACTTGCTATATAAGATAGCATAACGGTTAACAATATCCCTTCCAATAGGGTAGGATGTAGTGCCTAGAGTACAATGTACCATGAATCTTTCTGTAGTTTCTCGATAGATTTTGCTATTTACTAGACAACATTTGTATTGAAAAGAGGGAAAACATATTCTTTGAGATTTTATAAGAATTCAGGCAGACTGAAAACTGGTTGGTAATTTAGTTTTGTTTTCGAATTGGTACTAAAATATAATTTTTAGAAGCTTGAATCTACCAACGTAGTATACTATTTTAATGAAGTCCCAAAGTATAAATGGATTAAAGAAGTCTCATTCACCCCCATTCAATAAAATACTAAAGCTGTTGCAGGACGCTACTAGGAGTAGCCTATAAAGAATCCTGCACAGTTTCCTTTGTTTCATCACCTACATAATATGATACTCTTCCCTAGAATGAGCTATAACGATTACATGTTGAAGAAAGGGCCTTCAGGTATAATCGGTGGGGGTGACCCTAGGTACATTACCTTGTGTCCTTGGTATAATTATGGTATTGTACCATGGCTTACATGTATGTATCCATCGTTTTTTAAATTGAGTTCGACAAAAAAATATAAATGCATTGTGATGTTTTGAAAAAAGACTTTAAAAAAAACACAATTGTAAATTTTAATTCAAGACACAATACTTTCCCTTAATTTAATATTATTACTCTCACATAGCTGATGATTTATTAATATTTATATTCTTTTTTACGACTCTACAAACTGAGTATAAACCTAAATATCGATGATGATTAGTTATAAGAGTTTTCCATGAAGAGTTTCCCAGTTTTAAACTTAAATTTAAAAGTTTTATATGAGATATTATTAAAATCTTTTGCTTCTTTGACAGTATGATCCCATTGCATTCTTTACCAAACAGTACACATAAAATCTTAATTGTATCTTTTACATTTTTTTTCATTTACAATCTTTTACATTGCATGAACGATTAGTTTGAAAACAAATATCACTAGTAAAATCATCTAAATCAACACATTCAAAGTCCGCCACATTATGGGGGGACATTTTTCCCAATATAACTAACGTAACGACATATTTGAATATCGTCATAAAAACTGATCTTAAAATTTACTATACGGCTATCAAAATTAGTTATAATATTATTAAGAGACAACAGAGGCCAAGAATAAAACAACCAGCCGGCGAACTAACTCACTACTAACACAAAAAAAGAAATTTTACGTTGGAATTTGTGTTACCATAGATAGATCTTCAGCAATAAAATTAATATTTTTGCTATGAACGATTAACTTGATCTCGTGGAAGCCATCTATCGATAAATATAGTAGATGGCTTTAATGGTTAACTTAAAACAACGAGGGATCATTTTACCCTAAGGGATCATTATAGACCACTTTCTCCTAAACACAAATAACGTCGTTCATATGCTATCGAGTCCGATCTATAGGTTCAGCACTACCGGCGAAGCTGCGGCCGAAATACTCTTAATGGAAAACTCTTTAACAAGTTATCTACGTAATTCGTAATCCAAAAAATAAACATTCAATTATAAATTTTCAAATGAGGTCATTTTTAAAATGATAATTAAAATATAATTTTTTATTGGTATTTTAAAAGATTTAACACATTAACAAACGACAATGTAATTAGCTAATTTGTGATTAATTACAAACAGATTAATTTTGGTAAATTATAAAATTTCAATAACACATGAAAGTTTCCATTTCTTATTATTTCTTTTAGAATATGAGGAAGTCAAATTAATTCAATGAATTTTTTATTTTTTCCCCTTATAAACTTTTTGCTATAGGTACACCTTTTCTTAATATCATGAATCTGCATTGTGTAGGCATCATATGCGTACCGAGGGAGGCAAGTGTGGGTAGCTGCAAATCTGGCCCAAAAATTGTAATTTAGCTGACTTGAGATCAAAAGCTGGGCAAAACATTGCACACATATACAGGGTGTGTTTTTATGCTGACATATGCTTGAAACTCGATAAATAAATTTATTTGAGGAAAATGCTTGAAACGAAACATGTTAGTTTCAAAGGCACGCATCTTATACCGACATCGGATTCGATCTAAGTTTTCAAGTTCAATTAATTCAATTAAAGAGACACTCTGATTTATAACTGACAAATATAAAATGAACGCTTTAAAATAGAAAGTTGTTCTTTATAAATACGTTAACATTTTTTGTTTGTAACATTTTTTTGTAAACCGAATAGTTTAGACAGTAATTGATACCAAAAATCTATCCTTTTTTACGTTTGTTCACTCAATTTGAACAAAAATGTTTCAAAAGTGAAAATTTTTTTTCGAATAATGCCTAGACTTCACAGAAACAATTATAGAAACAGAAATAACTTCATAGAAATAGCAATTTTGATACAAAAAAAATCATTTTGGGTAAAACATTTCAGTTCGTTTTTAAACTGTACGGTTTGCGGAAAACTTTACGGTTCGCCTAAACTGTACGTTTATCGGAAAAATGTTTCGAACAAAAAATATAACTTTTTTTAATCAATAAATTCTAATTTTAAGTGTTCATAGCTTGAAAACCTAGGTAAAGTTTAATGTCTGCGTAAGATGTACGCCTACACATCCAACATTTATCGTTTGAAGCATTATTATCATTAAAAGTTATTGTTCGAGTTTCAAGCATATGTCAACTTAAAAAAGTCAGCCGGAATATATAGCGACAAAGTTCATTAATCAAATTTTGGATTACGCAATTGACCAGTTTAAAATTTATGTGTTTGTTATTGTATTTAAAAAAATTAACAAAAAAACAAGCATAAAAAACATTTTATCCGCATTTTTGCTTATATTTAATTAATTTCTCTTTTAAGAATACATAAAAAATACCTACGAATTATCATTAATTTTTATTTGATAGCACAATTAAAAACTATGCGCGGCTGTGTACTTTGAAAGCTCTCTCAAACCTGCCCTTGTCTAGTATTGCCTTGGTATCTAAGGACTACATGTACACAAATTTTTGTTGCAAATATAAATCTTATTCTAATTATATTTTCAACTTATTTAATTATTAAAATTAAAGGTTGAATTTCTATTATTTTTGATTGACCCAGCTAAATGAAGAATGTCAAACTATCTTAAGCCCTTTCACTTAAAAGTAGGTAATAATAGTACGAGAACAATATTCGATTCATATCAAAACATCTCTCAAAATAATTTTTAATACAGTTAAAAATAAAAAATAATCAAATTGAAAACAAACCTTAAAATATTTATTACAATATTACATAAACAAAATAACTTTGTCACACAATAAAGAAAAATAATAAAATCACAAATCAAGAAATTAAGTATGTTAATATTATGATCATTGCAACCAATAAACTCTAATCACAATAGTTAACTTTCTTGTTCGTTTTCACAATCGTTAAATAAAATATTATTTATATTTATAGTTAATTTTTAACAATAAAGTCCACAACAATATCGCAGAACAATAGCACATGGTAGTTAGTGTATATTTTTTTAAAAGTTTTTAAATCACTGTTGTTGTAACTGTTATAGGATAGAAATTAAAATGAGGAACACCTTCAAAGTTAACTATTTAATATACGAGTATGTAACTCTGCACACACATATTTTTATTAATACTTTATTTTATATATTAATATAAAAATATACTTTACCTGTTATACAGTGCAGTATTAGTATTACCATCAATGGAGTAGAGGTCAAGGTTTTTTTTATATGTCTTTTTCTTATACTAGTTGTAGTATGCGTTTTTATAAAGGTCTTTATACACGATATGCTTGATATAAAAGAAATTTCATTATCTTTCAATACTTTTGCTTTTTGTCGTTTGGCTATCATTCAATTTTCATGTCATTACAAAAATAGAGTCCGCGAACAGTAATAATGGTCTAAGCAGGGGCGTAGCTACCGCCGTGTCAGCCATATCAATAATATTGGGCCCCGGACCACAGAGACCCCTAACGTGTGTAAGCAAAATGTTATGAACAATTAATTGCTCTGAAAACATGCTTAAAATCTGAAATTCAAAAAATTCATTCCATTAAGGAAGTCATGGAATTATTGCTGATAAAATTCAATAGCCATGCATCCGGTTTCCGGAGGTAATAACAGCATGCTTTCTATTCTTGACCCTTCCAAGATACAACCGCAACAGCTGAAAGAAGTTTTTCAAAATTAAAACTGATAAGAAATTACCTAAAGACTTCGATGGGACAGGAAAGGATACTAGACTTGTCACTATTGTCTATAGAAGTAGAAATTTTAGAAAAACTGAAATCATCTTCAGCTATGATTTAATAAATCAATTTGCCTAAAAAAGGATAAAAAAAGTATATATTTCATTTGAATTGTTTGTCTAGCTCAATTCCTTGGAGAAAGTGATAACTTATAATCAATAAATATTTAATTTAATTTAATGCAAGCATTTACTGTTTCATTTGTGAGAAATCTTTATCCTTAATTTGGGCTCTCAAACTAATTTTGATACATGGCCCCTCCGAGGCGAGCTACGCCACTGGGTCTAAGAAAAATTTTTTGTAGATAATTTTTATGAAACTACAACGCCGGTTTCGCCTAGGCCTAACACGTCCCGACCTAGGAACCCAGCCAGCCCAGGGATCCTAGTGGTGACAAAGGCTGCATTATTGTGATGTTTATTAAACTGATTAAAGTCGTATCAAAATTATATATTGTGTACTAGTGGATTTAATTCGCTTAATATCCAAAATCACAACGACATTGGGGTACACCAAATGTTAAGTGTCTAAGGGCCCTGTGTCTCTAAGCCCAGGTCTGTTAATATATGTGATCCCTGGATCTCTTAAATTATATATTAAGGCAAATCGTATATTACCAAAAATTCTGATCAGAAAAATTTTTAAGAAATACAAGGTTAGATAAAGTACCTAGAGTACAATATACAGGGCCCCGCACAACATCAAATTTGGGGGTCCTATCCCAAAAATCACTCGTTTTAATACTAATGTGGAAATCCAAAGTAAAAATGACACAATTTTGTCGATACAAATATTTTATTCACTCATTATTGTACTAACTTCTAGAAACAGTCATGATACTCATGATATACTCCAAAATCAAAAGAAAATCTTATTGTAGACTAGAGTAAATTGGGAAAAATCTTTCTAATTTCACTCCTTCAATTTAAAACTACTATATGTACCTTTTTGCCATGCTACTCGTTTCTGAGGTTTTCCATAACTACTCAGTCACTCAGTAACGACTTGCTCGTGGCTGAATTTACGGTGCCTATCCGGGCGAGATCTTGTCATAGAAAAGAAAATAATTTTGTGTGCCAAAATAAAAAGTGATACAGCAGTGTACAGCATCATTTCCCCATATCTTTATTCCACCCCCATAAATGAAACACTTAGTATTGTCTCCCATAATTATAAAATATTGGACACTTAAGCTGTATATTTATTACTAATTGACAGATTCTTAATCAGCTGAACAGAAAAGTAACAATATTCGATTCTTGTTTGAAAGCCTTTCAGACCACGGCTACTTAATTTCGAACTTAATTAACATCTGACTTTAGATAAATAAATTTTTAACCTCCTGTATCTTGGTAATAAATAATTCTTTTACATATGTTTATATGAACTTCTTTGTTTATTATGAGATAGCGATCAATTAAAATACCCTATATAAGTAGTTTTCTTGAGTGTACCTATTTTAAGACGCTACGAAAATAGTTTGGAAAAATCGACACAGACTTTTTTTACATTTTTTTCGTAATTAGTCTTTACTTTGTTCCATCCTTTATAAGTAATTATGCTTGGTAAATTCTTAAAAATGAATTTCGATTATGTACTTGTATAATAAATACATTTTCATTTACGTGCTTAAAATACAAACGTTTAAGTACTTTTGAGATTATTTCATAGGAAATAAATGGATTTGATGGTTTTTCTATTCTACTTGAAATTATAATTTTAGTACTTTAGTAATAACAGAACATTATGAATTAAGAAAATTCAGGGGAATTTCTCAAAAATATTTGTTTACATTCTACTCAAAGAATACAATGGATACAAGCTTAGTCACCTACGTATGATGTAAAGTTTGAAATAGTAAGAAATATTGTAACATTGATCAAAGGAAAAAAAGGTTCAGGAAAATTTAAAAACTCCTTTATTTGTAGCAATTCTCTGTTTGCCTGCCTAAACATTATAAAAATAGGGAAAATTGAGTTCTTGTTCAATTAAAAGAAGTCTATATGCTTAAAATGAACATTTTTCGAAACGGCTATCCAAAATTTCATTTTAAGTCTTAGAGCACTAACTCTATTTTTTAAATTTTTTAGTCTGCCTGCAAAATTTCAGCTCGATTGGATCACGGGATTAGGGTTAAAAATCGTGCCAAAGTTTTTTCGACAGGCAAACTGACAAGCAGACAAACGTTAAAAATATTTTTTAAAGTATTTTTCGTATCCATTTTTAACCTAATTTTATGTCTTAATTATAATTAACACTTTATGATTGTTAAATCATTATTGATTATAATATTGGTTGGTGAGGAAGTCATAAATAAATGACGAAACGTTCAATTTATTTAAATTAATTTATTTGTTTTCCTAGTCCTATCTCCTATGAATTAATTAGTAGTATAAAATAATTTTCTTCCTGACTCAGCCTTATAAAACTAGGAGTACTCAATTATGGATAATATAGCCAGAGAGTCAGAACTCCCTTTGTATTTTAATATGGCATATATGGAGCACAAGACAATTTTTTTTACTTAAAGTATTTTTTAAGTACAAAGTTATTTCTCTATTTCTCTATCCCATTTTTGTTGAAAATGGACAAGCGATTGACTATATATTAAATACATATATTTTCTCAAAAATTTACGATTCCATATGTTACACAATTTCAATCAACATAAAATTAGGACCCCTTTGAATGAATAAGATAATCTAACCTATGTTGCATTTATAATAATCTGGCCTTGAATATAATGGATCCCGAACGGCTTCATTCACTGTAGACTTGAAAGTTATTTCAAGTCTAACATTATTAAGCAAAATTTTAAACATGATCAGTTCTACGAATAAATTTTTAGATTTTAATAATCACTTACTTAGTTTTTTAGCTGTTTTTATGTTTTTTCGTTCAATTATAAGGAAAAATATTTCTTTTTTTTTGAAAATTTTTCAGAAAATGTTTACCACAAAATTATTCTAACAATTATCACGTCCATATAATTATTATATGGATAATAATATACGTATAGTTAGAACGTTGATTCAATAAAACTGAAGCAAATTAAAGTACATAAATAATCCCATTTTTACTTCAGCGTTTTTATCGGAGATACATTGCGTGTATACATAAATAAGCGCACCATATATCGCATGGATTGCATTTATTTTTTACCAGTGTTAAACTGATAATTTTTGGAAGTAAGCGATCCCAAAGTTTGCCAAATTTTTTATCCGTATATTTAGGTAATTAAATTTAAGGAGTATAAAACTGAGAAGCAATTCGGAATATATCCCCCAATTTAGAAAGGCGGAATTTCTAAATGTGGCACCACCAATTGTTTATAACAAATCTTCATAAGCAAAGCAAGTTTTTCGAATTATGATAACGTCCACGAATCCATAAAAAAAATTTTATATATGGTTTATCTGAGGGTATACGTTGATTGTCGATGAACGAACATGTAGATCGTGGATGAATGAATGCCATAAAATTGCTCCTAATTGAAAAAAAATACTTGATCTCATAAAAGATTCCTCAGTTTTTATAAAAACTTTAAAGATAGTTGCTGATGAATAGGTCAAAAATCCAAAACTTCCTCAGAACAAAAGTTTGTCAGATATGACTAAAAATTATAGGGTTACATAACGCGCTGGGAAATTTCAAGATCATATTAATTAATCCACTCACAATTGTAAATTTCGTGAATTTATGTATTTATAAATACTTTTTTTTATGAATGAAGTCGTTTTATGAATAACAACTGCATTTTTTTTTTTTTTTAAATAACTTTATAACTATTATTATCATTTTAAAATACATTTACCTACTTTACACGATACAAATTTTTAAATTGTAACCGAATGGATTAAATATTCCGTAATTTAAAGAAAGAAACCCAGCACAAGCTTAACAGAAAACTCAGATTGGTCACTTGGGACTTTACAAGTCTCAATTTTCTCTTTCCCTATAGAAAGCATTACCACTAATTTTTATCACTTAAGTAAATTGCCAAGTTAATTCGCTCAAATTAATTTTATCGTTGTAAGAGAATAAGTTAGATTAAGGGGCTTTTTAATCATAAAGACTGTATTAATATAATATAATGTGCTTCAACTTTTAGGTAATCCAGTCTTGTAAACACGGCTTAATGTGTTATATAATATCATATATACCTACATTCAATTCATATTCTTCACAAAGAATAATTATTCTAGGTAATTGAATTTATGAACTTATGTTTATGCGTTCTGAATTATCAAACACCTTATGGGTAAAATTACTTTAAATTTGGAAATACCTCATTTGTGGTAAAAAAATCAAATATTTTATTAGCAAGGAATTTTGTGGGAGCGGAAGTATTAATAAAATTTTCCCTAACATTAGTTTATTGCTTTTTACAAAGTCTATTCTTGAAATCTTGTCTCGAAAAAGTGAAAGGAAAGGGTGAAATATATTTTTGATGCGATACACGAAGAACTAAAGTTAATAAATTTTTTTCTTTGAACTATGTACTTTTTTCCATGCGTTTCAAGGAAAAAAAACATACATTTTTGGCATGTGTAAATTCAACAGAAACTTGACATAGACACATACTTATAAACAAATCAATAGTAAATCTAGATGCAGGAGAGGCTTGCTGTGCTCTTCTTTAGTTTCTCAAACTTGGTGAATTTTTTAAATACGCATTTTTCGAAATAAAAAACTAATACTAACCAAGAGAATGAGCCGAAAACCAATAAAAGTTGATTGAAATAATGTATTTTTTGAATAACGCTTTGGTCATTGTTTGCGATTGAAGCGAAGTAATCTGAACCCATCCAAAATCGAGAGACTTTTTCATTTTAAAAGACGATTACCTTTTGTTTCGGACAGTTTTTTATTACTGTTTATTCGAAACAATAATGAATTGTAAATTGAAATAAAAAGGTCTATTTCATGGGCTTGGATTAAACTTTTTCAGCCTACAGAAATCTTACCATCGCTTGCACTTAAGGAATGCCCAATGTTTTAAAGATGGAGAAAGTTTTCTGTAAGACTTCGAGTTAAGGTATTTAAGCTTATTTAACTAATCTTAAATACTTGTTTTCCAAAAATAACTTACCTTTGTACCTACTTTCTAAATATATGCAATTATTTAACCACAATGCAGCAAAATTGCCTAAAACTATCACTTTTACTTTGCTATTGTTATAATTACAGAAATAATCTAAGAATGGATATTAGGAAATGTGATTAGGAAAAAATTGATTTACAAAAAAAAATAAAAAACTATTTGTATGTCTTATATTTCTAGGAAATTATTTTTTTATGTAGGTAAATATAATTGTTAATATATAATTATATAAATGCTAATTTCTATTTCTAATAATTATACAATTTTATTTAAATATATGATTAAAGGTCGGATTCTAAGCATAAGTGTCTTTTGTTTGACATGAAGCAAATTTCAAGATTATAATAACAAAATTCAAACATTTTAATTAAATAAATTATTACACTATTTCATTTCATTAATAAATTTTATTAAAATCGTACAATAACTTCTAAAAATTATTATTTAATTTAATTATAATTTTGGATAGATTCTTTAAAATATTTTATCCAAAAATATGCAATTAAAAGTAAAAATTTTATGTTTGGAAATTCGAGTATGTGCTAAAACTGTCGACATAACTTATTGCAATCTCATATAAGTATTTAAATTGTTCCTGAAAAAAATAATTTTATTAAAATATATCATAATACAAACATAACAGAAAATGCTTGGAATTCTTACTCGGGATATAGGTCATTTCTCATGTTTTTGATTTATAAAATCGATTTTTGGTTTCAGGCTCATCTGATCGGTCTTTAACGTGTTTCGAAAAATCATAAAAAATTGATTCCACGTCAAAAAACATAAGAAATGGCCTACCTGCAGATCCTGCTAGAATCCACACCGAAAATGATTCCAAATTTAGATCTAATCCTTAAATGAACCGTTTTAACGACAAGAAAAATATATTTTCTGTAGATAGGTTAGATATAGAAAAAAATTTCAGATATCATTTGTTTTGGATAAAAAGACTGATTTGACAGGAATTTGAATTGAAAAGTTAAAAAGTTCTTACTTCCGAACGAACAAAATTGGGTCGATTATGTCGAATTGTTCGAACAGCCAATGAAATATCACATTCATGTTCAAAATCTATTTGTTCGATGATAAATGATAAAGCTGTAAATAAACCACTAGCCAATGCTCCATCACTATAAACAAATACATTATTTAATTTTAGTAAAAGAATACTTTAAAAAAAAACAAATTTAAGAAATTGGGAAACTGCGTAAAAAATGAACTTTAAATAAAAACTTAAAGTGAAAAAAATTTAACATAAAATTAAAACTTTTAATTGCAAACTAGTTTTTACCACCAAATTGCAACCAAAACTGGCAACGAAATTAAATCTCAAGCGTGTAATGATTCTCTTTTTGTAGTTTAGTAATGAAACTGCAAAAATTAAAAGCTAAAATTGCAAATTGGTAAATATAAAAACTTACTAGCAAGTTACTAATGTTGTGTTATCTTCACAAATTTTATTCACATCTTGCCAAAATTGAATAACATCTCTTTTACTGAGTTTTGGCAAAGGTGCTAATGCACACCACTGTTTCAATTGAATAATTTGCACACAAAAATCATCCTGTGATGCGTTCTAAAAATATGCATTTACATAATATATAAAATTTGTTCTTTTTGATGTAGTACATTGAGGTGAAAGTAGAAAATTATAGAAATATTAGGAACCATAGAATATTATACATAAAGAACGACATGGCCCAAAATTTGCAATACGCTGAATGAGAGAAAAGACTGCCAGATCGTTCCTATGTGTCCTTGTCTTATCTATATTGGCTAGATATTATTTACATTACACAATATCTCTATGCATCATATGATTATGGCATATGACTATGACAAGGACACATAGAAACTAACTGGCAGTATCCTCTCTCATTTATTATTTGGTAATTTTTGTTTTCTTGGATTTGTGCAGGGTCATTTAGCTTTATGGTAAATTTTGATTAATTTGTAATTATTAGCAATGTTGTAAAAGCATCGAGACTGTTTAATTAAAATTAGAAAAATTGTTAGGTATAAATTTATTCCTTATTGATGCATTCGATTTAAAAAAAAAAATTAATTAACTCACTATAAATTGAGAATTACAATTGATTTGTACAATAATTAAACAATAAAATGCACAGTTTGTTTTTCTAATGTACTTAATTTTTAAATACGGCATTGGACATATTTCACAATTTACTGGTGGGCAAATGTCAGCTACTGTCTAGAAAATTTTTACAAAATTATAAGAAAATTTTTGATAAGAGTCCATTCACTTTCTATAAGAATGCAAGAAAATAATGGTTTATATATATTTATATCCCTTGTCCCTTGACCTTGGCAAGTAGTCGTTGCTCGTTACGCCTGCCGAAAAAGATAGGCAGTCACGTAGATTGTCGACAGAAGTGAAAAATTGCATAATTGGAAAATCCATTTTCTCCAAAATTAAAAAAAAAAAGTGTTGTTTTTTTTCACGTAATCGTTTATCTCGGTCAACTTTGGAGCTAGAAAGTCGAAAAAACACGAAATGTGCACAAATACCTCAACTAGAACTTTTAATCGAACTTTTTTTTAATATAATGCATACTTTTTTTGTAATTTATAAAAACTGATTAAAATCCCCCAACTACTTGCCCAAAAAGGGGGTTAGGTTCGCCCCTCAGAGGTCGAATTCTTTTTACAAAGTTTTTACAATCTAATAAAAAATTGTGGAAATTTTCAAGGATACATTAATTTTTTCCTTTTAGAAATGTAGTCTCATTGAACTATTAAATAATATTCAATATAAACCGACTTTAATTTTTGTTAATTTTGAGTGGAAAGTGCAATTGGTACTCCTACATTCCAACTCCATTAATTAATAAGGTTCACTCACTGTTCCTACGTAATGAAATTGAAAATGATTCTTTGTATTATTTCATACATACTTCATTGTTTGGATTGAATTTATTTAATGACACAATGAATTTGATATCTTGTTCCACAACTAATCTCCAAAAATCTCCCAAGGTATTTGGTAAAGGCTGTTGCGTAACAATAAATTTTTCTTTACGTCTATAACCATCGACAAATACAGCATTTATATATTCAGAACCTTCCTCATCCCTTTGAGGTGTAAGGTATATTAAATCATTAGTATCTGCAATAATGTTAAACAAACTTAATATTAAGATTATAATAAACTGAAGAGTGAGAGAGGAAAGTGGCGTCTATTGATCTATACACCACTGTGCAAATAGATCTACGAGTGAATTGAAATTGGGCGGAACTAAAAGGAATCGTACCTAAGTTTTATCGAGAAACTTAATAGAAAATTTATTATGAAAAAGAATCAGAGACCTATTTTTACAAGAGTCTTCCTTTAGAAAATTGTAAAAATTCGAGACAAAATTATTTCTCTAATTTTCTTTTAATTTTTATTATATTGGTAGGTAGTTAAAAATTCATTCCAAATTATGGATCTCATCAGCTTCCCGGTGGTCAAATCCAATGAATTTTACTTAAACATGAGAAGACAATATGTTCAAATAAATGCAATATTCATAATTTAAAAAAAAATCAAAATTTCAATTAAAATTGAAAACAAACAAGTGAAAGCAAACAATTGACTGAGTTAATTGTTGAAATACCCGGTATAGAATGTGTTGAATATCTGTGCTTGCATTATTTTTGTTTACCTATGTTGCTCATTTACGAACTTAGCCCCACTTTTTTCGTTCAGAGCGTGCTATAAAATTTACAGCACAGATATCTCTTTTCGTTTTTAAGTTGTCGTTAACAGACGGCCAGAAGAACAGACAGTCAACCGAAAATGGGCTAATTAGGTGATTTTATTAACTCATATACCAAAATTTTGCTCTCGTAGCATCAATATTTTTAAGCGTTACAAACTTGGGACTAAACTTAATATACCTTGATATATATTATATATACATAAACAGAGTATAAAATTGTTACTTCGTAAATAACCTCTTATAAAAATCGTAAAAATTCGAAAAAATAAATTTTTGGCTCCAATTACAACGAAAAAAAATTGTGCCTCTAGTAATTCGAGCTATGAATTCCTTATATATTGGCAGACATCTCGGATATGTTGTTTTTTGCAGTCCATTGAAATCAATTCAAAAATTGAAACGATCGAATTTTGAATTGGAATTAATGGTAATCAATATAAATTATCTTAGAATTGAGTTTCATTCTGTGATGTTTCAAAGAAAAGATTAATTTTTAAGATTTTTAAGACGCTTGTAACTAATAATTAATTATGTTGACTATATATATATATGTTTCATACTCTTTGTCCAAAAATATCCCAACTAACTTACATATTGGAACAATGTCAGAAAAGCGATTCTTTTCTTTTGTATTATCATTGAAAGTTACACGCTGAGATGGTTTTGACATTCCATAATTCATCCATCTACATTCATCAATTTGCGCCATTTGTTTTGCTATATAGTCTCCTTCTAATAGAGTTTCAAATCTCTGTTCTAATTTTTCACACGGAATATTTGTTTGTTGTGTTAACAAACCTTCAATAATAATTAAATGTACCAGTATATATTGATCCTAAAGAACAAACAAATATTTATAGGAACTTGAAAAAAAGGAGGAAAAAAAGGAGGAGAAAAACTATCATATTCGAGAAGAAATATTTAAGAAGCTCTTCATAATATCCTTCATAACATTAATCTAATCAGCGCACATTGGGTCCCTCACAGGGCTAAATAGAAAATCGATACTAAAATTTTTGAAAAATTCCATTAATTTATATTTCCGCTTCGGAGCGGGGACAAATTCTCCATTTTTGTTTTCATGTAAACGCATTTAAAGAAATTTAAAATTAAATACAACTTACACTGTTATCGACTAAATTTGGGCGTTGATCTCGTATTTGTTTTAAATAATACAAAACATCTACTTGCTCTACTTTACTTGCCATTCGAAACATGATATCACTCAAAATAATTGTACCCGTTCGTCCAACTCCCGCACTGGAAATAAAATGTTAATTCGAATTAATAGCAGAACAAATAAGTTATTTTAATACTTTACCTGCAATGAATTACAATGGGAGTTTCATATGGAATGCTATGAAGTTTTCTTGCTAATGGTAATAAGGATTTTGCATACATTGGCACACCATGATCTGGCCAAGAAACGAAATGGAATTGTTCTACCTAGAAAAAAAAATATATAACAAATATTAAACAACTACATTTTCGCCAGTAAAATCTTACAAAAAAAGAAAAAAATCTAAAATCGCAAAACGCGATGTAAAGCTGCTTTTTTTTGGTATGTTATTTGGATCCCTTAAGGGGTACAACCTGCGCAATACGTGAACAACTGGAAAAAGTCCTAAAATTTGTTAGGACTTTTCAGTTTCACACTCCCCTAAGGAATCCAAATAACATACCAAAAAAATAAGCTTTACAACGCTTTTTACGATTTTAATAATTTAATTTCAGGTAGGATTCAGTTTTTCTTTCTCTTAGGAAAGCATTGTTGATAGGCAGAATTTTGAAGGGAACGTGTGAAATAAATCTAAATCTAAATCTGAGCTCTCCAGAAATCTTAAAAGCTATGTTGTCTGATGTTGTCGCATTACCCCTCACCACTGTCAAGTATAAAAGTCAATATCTCAAAAACGGTTCAAATATAATCAGAGGAGAAGTTGTTCTCCCATATGGAGACTGAATAATTCATAAAAGTTTTGTATCAAAATTAATTAATTGTAATTATGATTGGTCTGCGCCCTGGATCCAACTTTAAACTGCTAAATTTTTTCTGATCATATTTGTATTACCACTTTGAATATTTTCAAAGTAATTTAAAAGGCTTAAAGATTTAATAGTTCAATAAATACCTGTCGTGATTCACCGTTTAAAGTAACTTTAAACTTTCTGCAAACATAATCAGCATACATAGTACTATCTTCTTGGATTACACTTATGTCCCCATAAACAATTTCTTGGTTAATATTTGGCCAATATTGCTCACATTTTTTCTTAAAAATCAAAATTATTAAATGTAACTAACTGTTAGTATATATTCTGTTAGTATTAGACCATAGGATTCGTTGTGATACCAAAAAGGAGTTGACCCATCCCCAGTCACTACTCCATGAACGATTTGGAGCTGTTTAAGAACAGCAGGAGTGAAGACAGACTTTAGGTCGGAGAGGTCGTCAAAGAGAGGCTGGCTCAAGTAAGTCTATCTCCTCATGGCAAGAGCTGGGTAGAGACAGAGAAGATGAGACATTGTCTCCTCCTTCTCACCACTGTGACAGCTCCTGCAGTAGTTGCGATACTCTGCCAGGCCCAAGCGTTCATCATGCAACAACTTTTCTAATAGAGGCCCTTGGAAGTAATATAAAATCATCGGAACGCATACGATTGTACTCGGAACATATCTGTCTTGTAGTACCACAAGTACGTTCTTTCCTCCATCTAAGATTGGCCTTTTCTCTCCTCTCCTCATGAATAGCCATCACTGCCGCTTGATACACGCTTCAGTGATCCGATAGCCGAAATGATAGACGCAGATCGAGTTTTTCAGAGAAGATCCCACAACCCACCCTCCTTTCTAACTTCTCCGTCGGTATAAAATACGACACCGTTTGGCTTAACCAGGTTCTCATCCCTCCCATTTGATATAACCTTTTGTTTCAAATTAAGTACCTAAATTGTTTCCGGATAGTGTATCTTTTCTTTTATACAGGGTTGTTCACGCTATATGACACGATTATCGCTAAAAGACTTGATTTTTACAAAAATTTTCAGGAATAGATGGAGATGGGAAAAGTTGTATTTTTTTAATAGAACGTCCTGTTTATTATTTTCTTTTTGGGTTCTACGATCTAAATAAAGACGAACAACCCTGTATACTATAAATGTCAGATATTTGAACACACAATTTCAGTAAGTCAGTCTTTAGTCAGGCTCGACACTTTATGATAATCTCAGGATCAATTCTTGGCTGATGCGTAGTTATCTTCGTTTTTTCTAGGGAAGTTACTTATTTTAGTCAAACAATTAATAAATATTTTGATCTTACATCAATTTATGGGAGTTTTGGTTTATTCTTATGATTATTAATTTGTAAGTGAATGACTGTTGTCCACGTAAACTAAGATTTTAGCAAATCTAGAAAAGATCTATCAGTCTAATAAAAACTTTTTCTGAACGTCAGGGTTAATTTTTTATAGCAGTAAAATTGAGAATGATCCATACATACTTTACCCGATTCTCGAATATTTGCTAACATAATAATAAATATCGATCCTTCTTGCCAAATCATACGCCAGAAATCATTAAGTGTTTGTGCTTTTGGTCCTTGAGTGGCTATATAAGCTCTTTCATGTTCATAACCCTACACAGAAGAAATTGTTATGTAAAATTTAGAAAAATGTCAAATTTTTTTAATCGAAATACTTATAGGTAATTAATTTTTTTAAATATCTTTATTTTGTTTGTTTTTCAACTCTAGATTTACTTACATCGATGTAATTTGCATTTATGTAATCAGAAAATGGATCATCATCAATTTTTTGTAATATCACACGTGTTTCATCATCTACAAATTTGAAAAGTATTATTTCATTGAATACAACAAAAACAATAATTATTCATAATTACGTAGAGACAAATAATTTTCTAATTATCACAAATTTAATCTTAATTAAGATCGTTCATAAATCACAGAGTATAGAGATAAGAAGGGCGGGGGAGAGGGGTTGTTTACCACTAAAAATGGCTCTTTTTGTTTACTGGGAGACACAAGGAAGGAGTGGAATAAATATTTTTGTGCGTTATAATTTTCTCATAAGACTATATACAGTGTGTTCATTTCTAAAGTATCCACCCTTAATTACTCCTTAACTAATCTATGTAACGGAATCTTTGAACGTGATTTTCACCCACTTCAAAACGGGAAGATTTAAAACTTCACACTTATCAGGGACCGATGGCCTTACAATAATAATTTAATAAGTTTATCCGATTATCCTGATCGGATTCTTCAGCAATTAATAATTTGAAATGTTATCTGCGCTTCCACCAGAACTATATGAATTATTTATATTATAAAATCATTATATCATAATATAATTAATTAATAGTTCTGGTGGAAGCGCAGATAACATTCCATAATATAAATAAATAATACCTTAAATTGTAGCTAGTAAAAAGTAGAAAATAAGCTGAAGTAAAAAGTAGACAATAATATCTATAGAAAATAATTCTGCTTTTACCTATAAACGACTCTTTGCGAGGATTTTTATTTGAAATTGGAAATAGTGCCTGTATATATAACTAACTATACATATTCTTCAGATATATACATATAACTTAACTGAAATATCACTGAAAATGATATATAGCTAGTTAGAAAATATCTCGGCTAAATCATAACCAGGTTGGAAGCCAATGTTTTTATAGAGCTTTAGAATTTTATATGAAATATCAAGTTAATTTTGAACTAGTGATCCAATAACGTAAAAAAAATATGATATACTAACATGCAATTAAATTTGAATATCGATTCTTATGTTTATTTTCTGGCCGTACGCCATAATTCCATGGTTTTGTTTGGCCTCGTACAAATAACTGTAAAACATAATATTAAGTAAGAATAAAATATATTTATTTTATATTTTCAAATTCTGTACAGTGTATTATTTTGTAGGTGATATTTGGTTTTTGCTTCTCACGTTTGCATATAGATGATGTACAGAAAGGTATTTGGAGATTCATTAGTTAGTATACAGTCATAATTAGGAACCCAATGTCTACGCCAATCATATTTATGGTTTACGGCATTATATAATAATACTTCTGCAAAACACTTTAATATTAGTTTATTACTAAATTTTATCTGACCTTATGCTGTCGTTCTAATTCGCCTGTTTCAAGTGCTTCTTTAACGTATTGCTTAAAACTTGAAATATGAATAGGATTTGCAATAATTTTCTTTGCATCAATAAATTTCTTAACATCCAGTGTATTACGTGGCAGCGATAATGTTTTTACACTTTGTGTTAAGGGAATCATTTGTGAATTATATGATTGATTATCTAAAATTATAAAGTTGTTTTATTAATTGAATTATAGAATAATATTAACGTTAGTATTTACCTTCAAATTGAGAATTTAATTTGGATAAAAATTCATTAATTTTGGTAGGAATATTTCTCCTGTAAAAAAGAAATGGCTTTCGATTAATTCTAAAAGATACGATCACTTTAATGGCAAGTGAAATTTACATAATATAAAAAACCCCCAACAAATTTTTCGGGTACGGAATTCTAAGCTCGCACGTGAAACATATCTAAGAACACTCTCTATTAAATTACCTTTTTCCTTAAAGCTTTCTACAAGCTAAACCGATTTTGAAGATCATCGCCTTTTTTTTAGTTGGTTCTGGTACGGAACCTTAAACTCGCACTTGAAACACAGCTAAAAACATTCTATATTAAATTACCTTTCAATCGAAACAAAAAAAATCGGTTCATTCGTTTAGGCGCCACGATGTCACAGACAGACAGACAGACACACATAGCGGTCAAACTTATAACACTCCTTTTTTTGGTTCGGAGGCTGTTTCAAGTGCGAGTTTAGGATTCCGTATCCAATTAATTTGTCGGGGTTTTTTAAAATTTCACTTGTTTTCACACAATATTTTTTGAGAATGATATAAACTTATGGTCAATGCAACAAGATCATAATGTACAATGAACCACACCTTAATCTATCTAGGATCTTTACGTTATCTTTACTCTAGAGATCAAACATAAAATAATCTATGTAATTAAAACATTGGAAACCTCAGAAGATTGTCTGACAAACATGCTGAGCGTCCAATTACAGCAGTAATTGATATTATATTGACCCTAGATCAATGAGGCGTCTTTTTTCCATTTTGCGTAGGTATCTATTATCAAGTATGAATAATACATTATAATTGTATGATTCAAGGTATATGATGGTGTGTTTTTTCAAACTTTACCACCACCCCCAATATTTTATGTTTTAACCGATATTTCATGACAAAATGGGCACCAATGAGCAATTATTGAGGTAAAATGTGATTTAATACACAAAACACAATAGTCAACAGAAACACTAAAAAATGTTATTTCTATTTTACTTGAAAACCAATTTACATGGATCAGAATGTAAATTTTATACTAATATTTTATATAAATACATATATTTTATCTCATACGTTGATAGTAATCAATATCTGTCGAGAAACTATAGAGTGATTCAGTTCATTGCATTCGGGATACTACTGCACTTTATCCCACATAACAGTTCTTACCTGTACCAAATAGTAGTTAACACCAAAATAATGATAATTATAACTAAAATCAATGCCCATATCATTAAGTTACTTTTATCATCACTTGGTGAAACATCAGCTTTTAATTTAAAGTCTCTTATCACATAATGATAAGATTGATCACGTGAATTCATAATAAATAAATCCACATTAATGGATGATGTTTCTTTAAGTGTATGGTTGGTCTTATTATAAATTATCCACTCTTCTATACGATTTTGCTTTACCTGAAAGAACGTCAACAATCTCATTAACTGGGATCTGTAATTTGTTTGTAAATTGGTAAATTTTGAACAGCTTAAATTTTGCCTTACTTTTTACCCAACGCAACGCAAAAGAGTGGTAATGTGTTTATCAGCTAAATATGTGCGTTTCTATATGGCTCAATAGAGACCAAACGCGTGCGCCGATTTTGATGATTCAGACGTCAATCGATTTGTCTTAACCTTAGAAGTGCTACTGAACTGAAGATATGGCAATAATGAAAATTCAATATGGCAACCACCAGACGCCATATTGTGAAAATGTGTGTTCCTACGTGGAACACTAAGGACCAAACGCGTGGTCCGATTTTGATGATTTTGACGTCAATCGATTTGTCTTTACCTTTCGAATGCTCCATTGCACTTATGAAAATTCAATATGGCGACCAACAGACGCAATAAAGTGAAAATAATGTATATGTGTTCCTATGTGGCGCACTAGAGATCAAACGCGTAGGCCAATTTTGATGATTCTGCTGTCAACCGATTTGTCTTAATCTTGCGAGTGCTAGTGAAGATATGATAGTAATGAAAATGCAATATGACGACCACCAGACGTCATATTGTGAAAATAATGTATGTGCGTTCCTCCCATGTGGCGCACTAGAGACCAAACGCCTGAGCCGATGTCTTGATATTAATTCCCTCAATGAAATTACAAGATTGCGAAATTACCGTCTTATAATCATAACTAAAAAGTTTTAAATACTGTTTGCAATGTAAAGGTTATGTTAAATCCAAGTTTTCGACCTCGGCAAATGATCCAATTATGCCGAAAAATAAGAAAAACCTCGAAAATTTTGACCATATTTTAGTTTTTGCCGATTTTGACCTGGAAGGACTGGTTTTTTATCAAAAACTGTAATCTTAGACGATACAAGTCGAAATATTCTTATTTAAATTAATTGGATTAAATAATTTATGAAAATAATAATAAGATACTGTTCAATGCTTTCACAAAGATGCACGTGGCTTGTTGATTTTAATGTTAATTCAGAAGGTGGGTGTCTTCGTGGTTTGTAGACCACGAATAATTTTGAACTTTGTATGGTAATATGTTAGTCGCAGAAACGAAACACTAAAAACGGTCTAAATTCGAAAACCGTGTTCAAATCTGACTTACTGTTCAAATTTCGAACATCATTGCATCGTTTCTGCTACTATATTGTAATCTAGGTAAAATATATAAAACTAACTTACCGATATATTCCAACAACGTTCAGCATTCTTAACTTTTACAACTTGTTTGGTTATTTTATTAAATATTAAATTTTGATATTTAACAAACGACGAACAGTTATCGAACTTAAAATTGGGAATTTTATCTGCATTTTCTGACCTGGCTAATATAACTAAATTACTGAAAAAAAAATAATACAATTATACTACTCGAGGTACGTAATTTCATAATTCATCACTACCGAACAAATAAACTGAGTGCAAACTCCCGATATCTTCATCCGATTTGAAATAGTAGGTGATGGTCGATTTTTTACATTTGAATTTCTTTCTTTGACATTCCCATAATTACCTGGTGTATTGCGTATAATTTTCTGTTGGAATCCTTATTATTAATGAATTGTTCAGAAATTTTTTTAACACTTCAGTGTCTGGAATTTCAACTATCAAATTCTCACACGACGGTAGTAAATAATAAGTAGATGCTGGAACACTATATATTTCTTGATTATTTTCCTTTACAGCAGATATTGATATAGATATAGATTTCCCACAATAGTTAGCCCAATTTGTCTTGAAATAAAAATGAAAATTAATAAACCTGCGATACTTTTTAATTTAAAAAATAATTATTTAGAAATAAGTATCTATATAAAAGATGTACAAGTGACTTTTTTCTTAAATATAATAATTTTTACAGAAAAACTTATATATTATGATCCTGGATGAAAAAGTTGGATATCATGGCGTATATGATATAATAACCAAAGCGATATCCTACATTCTGGCCGTGGGTCGTATATTAATTTTCTGGATCTCAAAATATTCCCGGCCGAATTTAACTGAAAGACTTTTGTGGTTTGTATTATGTGACTTGCAAGAGTATTGCTAGGTTGTATTGCATCATGTTACGCTTTCACGCAAAAACTACCGAATGGATTTGAATGAAACTGTAGAACAATATAGCTCATACATCACAATAAAACATGAGCTATAGTTTATAAAGATATATTTTTTTTAATTTAATTTAATCTGACATTTTATTGCTGCATCTATGAGCATCATTTTGAACCATAAACTAAAGATTTCGGTAAAAATGTAAAATAATAAATGAATTTAAATATATTCTTGGGCATCTTTTCTTGAGCAATTTTACACTTAAAAAAATTGAAAACTTTGCGTATATTTTAGCTGTGTAAAACAATCCCTTCGAGTGTTATGAAAGGGAGATAAATGAGATCAAAAGAACTGGGGGCCATAAAGCAGTGGTTGTTACTTTTAAGCCCAGTGAAGCGGACGGGTATCAAGCTAGTACTATATAAAAACATGCAATTTTTTTTTTTACTTACGATCGGGTATTTATATTCTTTTTTATTTCCAAAAGATTTCTTCTCAATAGTTTTGTTATCCAATTTTAAATCAAATATAGAAAGTGTACTGCTTCTAGGATACAGTGGATGCAGCCATGTCACTTCTAATTGCATATTGTTGCCTAAACTTACGCTTAAATTTCTAGGTTCTGATGGAATGCCATCTAAATAAATTATTGTAATATAAACTTTATGTATTATTATAAACTTAGCCTAATCAAAAAATGTAATACGTTTTCCGTATCTTATGCTTTTCAAAAAATAAGTATTTTAATAAAAATTTCTTCGGAAAAACATTCTTCTTTTATTATAAACAGAAGGTTACTGTAAAATGTGTGTAAAAGAGGCTCCCTTACTTTTAAAATATCCTAACAAAATATGACATTTTAAAACACCTGATACTTAATATCTCCAAAAACCAGAAATGATTGTTTAGTCCATGCGCTCTGGTGATGCGCTTACACTCCCCTGTCTTAAAGGAAAATACTCAAAAAAAATTAAAAATTGATAGTCCTTCTCTACTCTTTTCCACCTCAGTCCCATACAAAAAATTCATGCCTCACCATTAATTAAACGTACAGTTAATACGCTCAATTCGTCCTAATTATATGTGCACATCAACCTTCTACAACTATAAGAGCTCCAAGGTATACATGTTGGTTCACTTGTTCTGCCATGGTGATATGAATTCTTAATTCACATTTGGCTTTTGTTTGCTTATCGCCAGACACTTTGTCTTACTTGTGTCTATTTTGAAATAGTTTTAAAAGCTTTCGAAAACTCTTTTCGAAAGTTTTTAGAAATATTGCCCAATAAAATGATTTAAAATCGTATTTTTATACCTTTTATATATGTAATATCCAGATATACTAAGTTTAGTCCCAATTTTGTAATGCCTAAAAATATTGATGCCACAAACTAAGTTTTGGTATAGGTGCTCATAAAATCACCTAATTTGTCTGTTTCCGGCTGTCCATCCGAGAATGTGTCTAAACACGATAACTCAAAAACGAAAAGAGATACCAAGCTGAACGCTGCTTTTGAAAAAAGTGAGGTCGTGTTCGTAAATGAGCAACATAGGTCAATTGAGTCTTGGGTCCGTAGGAACCATTTTGTAAAAATGTTTAAATGTAAAAAATGTTCCTTGTAAAAAATTAAACATCTTTTGTAGTTCAACTTCCTATAAAAATATGTGTTGAGATTTGCTGTACGTTCAATAAATGGCAAGATATGAATTTTTTCATAATGTGTTGAGGTAAAAATGAAAACTTTGATTAGAAGGACCTTCGTATTAATATTAACAGATCATATTTGGAGATCAATTTCTAGAATTGCTTAGCAACAATCTTTTCGGTATTGAAAATAAAAGATAATAGTCGATTGTTTTAATCAACCCAAGTATAGATGTAAATGAATCCCCTTGAATATAATCCTGACGGCACCTATGTCTCAGCCACCGCGGTTAAACAATTATTTTGAAATAGACCTATCACTTAACATAACTAAATACACAATCTACTAGTACCAATAAAAATAATTATAAACTCAAATTAAACTCTGTGCGTAACAATTACGCAACGGAAGCTATTTTCGAACTGATCTAAAAATTGGATTATTTTTATTAATCCCAGTCACGTTTAGATATTTCCACTTATATATACATCAACATCACTGTATATGACTTACCATCGCAACGCTTGAAGAAGGTATATGGACTGAATGTCTCAACACCTTTGTTTTTGATCGCAATCTAAAATTTTATGCAGAATGCATGAGAAAAATTTTTGTGCTCATAATTGTAGGTATATACTTATATGATTTCCAATTTACCTGGGGCCAATATTTAGTTCTTGAATATTCGTGGCATATATAACCTTCCCAAAGTTTACATGGTTTTGGTTTTTCAATTATTTCTATTGAATTAAATCTTGGATTACGTAAAATATACATCTCAAGTTCACCAAAAGGAGGATATGGTTGTTTCCATCGCAAATGTATCTTACTTTGGTCATTGGCATATATTTCCGCAAATATTATTGGAGGAGGTGCTGAAAAAAGTATAAAATAATTGAAAAGCTTAATTTTCATGTATTTATATTAAAATATGTAGGCTTAATAAAACATCATTAAATTTATGGCCGCGTACCTACCAAAAACTTGAAAAAACAGTCAAGCAAAAATATGCTCATTACAAATATCTAAGTGAAAAGAAACCGTATTATAGACAAGTAAACAATTAATAGGTATGTTTTAAAAATTATCATTCAATAGGCTTTAAGCCCCCATTCTAGACAAAAAAAAAGTTTTTCAATTATTATTTTATTTTCTATTAGTACCACCAGGAACGATTAGCCCATGAACTAACGAATGATAGCAACGAACAAATCTCATCATTCACACACAACTCGATTTGAGTAAATTTATAATTGGGTGTACAACATATATAGCCTTTAGTACGTAGCCACCAAAAGAAAGCCAATCTCTGACGCGTCATTACAACCATCTCTAATTTGTGAGGCATTCAAATAAAGACCTTGTTTGGAAACTGTCGCAGTTGCGAAGTCCCCCCGACTTTTCCTGATTAGATAGCAGTTTGGAAGCCAAATAAGGGAGGACCTCGCAACTGCGTTACTTCTCAAACGTGGGCCTGATTTGAATGCCTCACTTAACACAAGTAACGCAGTTGCGAGGTTCCCTCTTATTTGGCTTCCAAACTGCTACCTAATCAGGAAGTCAAAGTTGGGAGGACTTCATAACTGCGTTATTTCCCAAACGTGGGCTTTATTTGAATACCTCACTTACCGCAAGTGACGCCATTGCGAGGTCCTCCCGAATTTGGCTTACAAACTGCTACCTAATCAGGAAGCCAAATTAGAAAGGAGCTCACAACTGCATTACTTGCAATCTAGGGCTTACTTTTTTATACCAAAGATTTTTTTTTTCATTTGATCAAAATAATTCAAAGACAAGTTATATTTTTAGTGTTTACTTTCAGTTTTAAAATTTTGTGTGTTTCATGTATGTAGATATACTATGGATATAAATGCATAGTCGACTGAGGCCGCGGCGCGCCGTCTCAATCAATTGCTGTTATTAAAATTTAAAAATGTCCTTCCATTTACTATCTTTAAACCAATTGACGTTTTAGGGCCGTTTCATCAAAACAAATGACAATTTTTATGAATAAAGAACTATTTCCGTACCTTGTGCTGATGTTTGGTACGTTGTTGAAATCATTTTGTAACTACTACGAGGATTTTGACATCGAAATATTGTTACATTCAAATTGTACTTTGAGAAGGGAATCAATCTGTGTTTTGCTCCAAATAAGAATTCCGTAACCAATACATTATGACTAATATTGTTGTTGGAAGTAAAATTACCATCTTGTACAAAACCTCTTAAATCCCAAACATTGGTTCCATTACATATTATTTTATAACAAAATGTGCCTTTGATTTTCTCACAGGAATTTACTTGAAGCTTTATATTTCCTTGTATTTCGTAAGCTGAGGGCCTCGTTGTGTCTACCCAAATTTCGGAAATATCGTCTGTGAATAAGCAAAGAGAACAAGGATGCAATTAAAAATATACAAAAAACATAACTTGTATGGTAATTGTAATAAATTCACTAAAATAATTTTGTAAAGAAAATTCAACTAAATTTTCGTCATATCATATTTTGTGACTTTTTTTGAACTTGAGTAAACTGTTAGCTGTTACACAAGACAGCGATGCAACGAACAGAGACTGCACACTATTTTGATCTTATTATTTTAATTTGCCGTCTTCATCTTACTAATGTCTTGCAAGTATGGTCAAAAATGGTTTTAACTATGCTCATGCGCATCATTACTATGTCCATAAAGTTCATAAAAGCTCTCTAAGTTCATAAAATATCAATCATAATTTTGATTTGACTTTCAACCTCGATAAGATGACACAAATTTTGAACATATGGTTTGAAGACAATCAAGTAGGTATTTGCTTTTTTAAAACTTCTGATTTGTCCAAATCCAATGGTTTTTAGCGAAGAGTAAGATTTCAAATGATGGTTCTAAATTTGTAAATAAAATAAATACTGTTTGATTACCCAATTGAGCACTCTCTGAAGTGTTGGCCCATTCGTATATTCTCCTGCTCTTCATGTTTTCGCCAGTGATTGCGCTTACCGTAATCTGATATTCAGTATATGGAAGTAACTTTTGCAATGTTATGCTTGTATTATTTGTTGTTATTGCCAAACTTGGCCTTTCATCAAATCCAAGATATTCCTTACAAAAGTTATATTTATAAAGCTAAAACCAATTTTTTATACTTTATTATCCTATTATAATACTATTAACATTTATGAAACGAATGAGTGGTATTGATTTTGGTGAATTTTATGAAAAATTTGTCAGCATTATTTTTATATTTAATTTTTCAATTGCCCTCTTTCCCTTCAACTTTGAATTCAAATTACTCAGTGTAAGTGGTCACATCTGTGGGCAATAACTCTCAATACCTTTTTCGAGATCTTCTGTAATAAAGCCTTTTTTGAAGTGAAAGCTTCATTGGGCACGTTGAGCACTTTTTTGGGTGAACAAAAATCATGGAACTCGTGTCATCGTCACATGTCACGCTCTATACATGTCACATTGAAAACAACGGTTATGAAACGAAGTTTTCAATCCCGTCGACAATCCCCATGACTGGCTATCCTTTTTTTAAACATGTTTTTATTAACTCGCTTTTTTTATGCCCGTGTGGAATTTTGTAATTGATTTTAAACTAAAAATTATTTTATACTTCTTAGTCCGTTATAAAAACACGGATTTTCATGCGAATTGATTTTTATTAGCTGCCAACATCTATTTAGAAAACCGACGTCATATACAAATTCGAAATTTATATCAAAATAGCATTCCTTTTCTTCCCTATCTTCCCAAAAATAGTATTTGCAAAAAGTGAAATTTTATGACTTACATTATATTCCACGACGTATTGAAGTATACCATTAGGATATTTTGGTACCATCCATGATAATGAAATTGATGAATCCGTTGCATCTATTATTTTTAAATTTTGTACTTCACTGGGATCTAATTAATACAAAAAATGTTAAAAGTTCAAATATCTAAAAGAAATTTTGCGCAAATTCAAATTAATTAATTATTTATAATTACCTGATGCTTCTGTTTTATGACAATATGTGAATAGTGTTACTCCATCCTTTTTAACATAAATTGGATAACTTTCGTAATGTTTTAGATTTCCTATATACACAGTCGTCTCATTAAAAGCATGATATCTTACTCCATTACAAACGTAATCGTATAAATTAAGTGGACAATTATAATCGTCTAAATTGAATCGTACAGATATATTTGTAAAAGCAACACTTACATAATCTTCTGCAAAACTTTTAATATTGATTTCAGTAATATCTGTAACAAAAATTTAATAGAGATTAATATTATTTACATTAATGAATTTTCGGTGGCATACACGAAAATTTATGAACCTCTCTTTGAAGGTGATAGTGGGGATCTTTGACAAAACAAACCTTTTTCGGGTCCGATAAAATAGGGCTAAATTAGACTTGGATACCAAAAAATCGTGATATACGCTCGATAAAAAATAAAAATCAATATTCTCTCCGTGTCACTTATGGTTCGCAAACGGGTCTTTTTGCGTGGCGAGATTGCCATTTAAATTTTGCTACTTCGTTAACATTTTTTCTTTTTAAAATTCTAATTTCGTTTATAATATGCCAGTGGATGAAAAAATAAGTGGGTCGCACCAGACCCACCCCACGCCCACAACTTGTTTTAGTATTTAGTTTGCTACATAAGGTACTGGCTCTATTCTAGATCAAACGTATTAAAATTCAATAAATAAAAATTACATATACCTGTACATGGTGTCTTTTCAGTATTAAAAGGAACTGACTCTGATAAATTGCCGTTCCCTTCCGCATCCAAGAGTATAATTCGCACATCATATTGTGTTGCAGCTTTTAAATTACTTAAAATAATACTTTTATCATATGACATGTTGAAAGTTTTATTGTATGTGTTCCAATTTTTGTTATAGTAGCTTTCAGCTCGAATCTTAAGTAAAGAACCAAAAAATTATAATACAATACATCACATAAACAATAGTGAAAATTCTAAGGATTCTTACAAAATTTTTGAATTGTTTACATAAACCTAAGACGAAATTATCAACAAAAATATTTCTACTGCTTACGCGAAAGCGAATGATTGCCAAAAAGAGTTCAAGAAGCCCAAGATATTCTCGCAATAAAAATTATCTTATATTGAACTTACCCTATATTGAAGTTGATATTGATGAGGCTTTTTAAAACCAAAATATGATATATTTTTAATTATCACTTCAATAGATGACGAATTAATTACATTTAGTGCAGGTTTATTATACACTGTAGGGTATTCATCTGTAAAACAAAAGGTATTAATTGATTTTTAAACAATGTATGTACCAGACCTCCAATTCAAATTAGTAAAAACCGCTGAAATTAATTTCATTTGTAATATTTAGGCAAATTTTCCAAGACCGACCAGTATAAATCAATCTAGTAGGCACGTAATAAACTTTTCATACAAATCGTTTTTCTTGAAAGCTTAGAAATCAAAATCGAGAGGTGGTACTCAATTCGGTTGTGCTCGCAGCGAATACTCAAATAAAATGTATATAGCGAAAAAGTAGCGAAAAGTCTAACGAAAATTTACACACTAGTTTTATATGGCAAGTATGAGAGGCTTAGCAAGTCGTTAAAGGTTGTCCATAAAAAACGTCACGCAATAGCGTGGGGGGGGGGGGGGTTGCAATGCGACATCCCATTTATTTAATATTGCTTTTTTGGAACTGTACTTTTTAACTCATTCAAAAATTTTATTTTAAACTGACTATAATACACCTGCGAATGTTACTTATTTTTTATTCTTGTATAATTTGTCTGCATTGAGCGATCTTTGCTGCTGTGACCATTTGTGGCAAAGGGGGTAAGGAGGGGGGAGGAGTCAAAAATTTCCAGAAAAAGCGTGACGTCCTTTATGAACAAACCCTTACTAGTGATTACAGTGTATATGTTGATAAGTAGTATACTTAACTTAAATTGATATACCACTAGTTCGATTTACATCTAGGCATATAAATATCACAAGTATGACAGAATACATGCGTTAAGCAATGCATTTAAGTGAGAGGTATTATCTACATGTGTTGACCCTTACTCTCTGCAGGCACACAACAGAAGAACTGCTTAAAAGCTTGCCACTTTTGCAATTTCATATAACATCTATAATACCTCTTACTTAGATGCATTCCTTAACGCATGTACTCGTCATACTCGTGATAGTTATATGCCTAGGTGAAAATCGAAATAGTGGTATACTGTAAAATTGTGTATGCCTAATGAATAAATATTCTTTGAATATTCTAGTTTTCGTTTAAAAAATGTACCTGGGTTTCGTTATCGTTTAAACAAATAGTGGGAAAAATATTTGGATAAAAATCAAAATATTTCACACTTTGATAATAATTTTAGTTAATAATACATACTTATATCGCATTTATCTCCTGCATATCCGCTTTCACATTTTTCCATTGCTCTATTTGACTCACAATTTCCAGTAATACTGTTGCATTTTTCTTTACATTTGCCACACTTGTGTTTACAATTTTGACCAAAATGATTTTTTGAATTGTCAATTTCATTACACTCTAAGAAGAAGAAAAAAACAGAAACAATGTTTTAAAACTGCAAGAAAAATTTATATGCTCTGCGAAATATCCTTACCTTTTTTACAATATAAGCCCGTATATCCTGCGGGACATACTTGACTAGTTGACGTAAATAATCTAGTCCCAAAACAAGTTCCGGTATACAATCTTTCACATGAGATCGAGCAATTAGGCCCAAAAGTAACAGGAGAAGGGCATTCTTCAACATCATCTAAAAATTAATTTAATAACAAGTTAAAACAAACAATTAACTGAGTTAATTGTTGAAATACCCTGTATAGAAAAAGTTGAATGGCAGTACTTTTTATAAATTAGAAGAGTCTAAAAAACCAATACAACGACAACAATTTTTTGACTATCGAAAATTTTCGAAAATATAAACCGTAACAAATAGAACAAAAGTTAAAATGTAAAGAATGTTTCTTATAAATAAATAAACAACATTTTTTCATAAAATTTTTGTTTGAAACATTTTTTCGTAGATATTTCCCGCGAGGGCATGCATTAGACAAAAAAACGTCGTGTGATTTTTGAAAAACGAAATAGGGTATTTCAATAATTAACTCTGTCAATTGTTTATTTTCACTTGTTTTTTTATTAAATACTCTTTTATTTAAATGTTACTTCCTTAAAATTAATGGCTCAATTTAATTGAAAATTCCCACTGGCATTAGGACTTATCGCGTTCCCATTGGTATCGGGATAAATGAAATATTTGTTGAGAAAATTACCTGAAACCCTTTGGGGTGAGTTGATTCGAATTTCTTTCGGTTCTCCAATTATTTGGCAGCTGAATTGATTATCATGTATTAACTTTTTGAAACCTTCCGAATCGCCTTTGTATTTTATAGAGAATGATTTGAACTCTGAAAAATATTTTTTTAAACGCTATAGAGAGAAGTTTCAACATGAGTAAGAAATATTACCTGATATTGCGTTTAAAGATATTGCCCAAAACAATTCTTTGTAGTTTGTTTTTTCAGTCGTCCAAGTTTTTATGTCAATATCAAAATTTTTGTTGTTGTTTTTTAAACAAAGAGTATTTATTTTCCACAATGGATCATTCTATAAGCAAATGAAATATTGTACATACCCAGCCGTACCAAACATTCATTTAAAACTTGGCCAACAATTTAAAAATCGTAAAAATATGTGTTAAACTTTTAAAAACGTTTGATGGTTACAAGCAGGGCGGATTAACAACTAGGCAGAATAGGCAGTTGCCTGAGGTCCCCGATTTTAGGGGGCCCCCGAAAAATGAAAAAGACTTCTAAAATTTTCTTACAAACATAAAATTCCAGATACACTGATGCACAAAAAACTCATAGTCATTTGTATAAGATTCTAATGAAAGATCGATTAGCCGATGTATTTCCTAATACAGAAATAGCTCTTTTTAACATTAATGATCACAAATTGTTCTGCCGAACGATCCTTCTCGCAATTAAAAATAATCAAAGCTGCTGAAAGAGCTACAACGCGACAAGAGCGACTCAAGATGTTAGGTATACTTTGCATTGAGTCAGATTTATTGAACAAAATCGATGTTGATGATATAATTGATGAATTTGCCGAAAACAAATGTAGAAAACGACATGTTTAAAATGTAGATAGTAATTTTATTGATTTTACATTTATATTACATTGTGACAATAAAAATTTGTATGAAAGATATAAGTTTGTATTTTTTAATCGAAAAAAGAAGGAAACGGACGTGAAAAAAAGGGCCCCCAAACTGATGTTGCCTAGGGCCCCGTCGAGGGTTAATCCGGCCCTGGTTACAAGGAAAAGATAATATCAGGAACTTTTTGATATACTATGATGTTTACGTTGATATCAAAAGTTATACAATTTTCTGTTTGTAACTTTATCAACTTCCTTTGGTACGTTACAAGCAATGAACAGATAGTTAAACGTTAGTTTACAAAAGACCTCGCACAAATTAGATATAATCTGCATTTCGGTCAAACTTTTTCAAATTTTGGTTTAAGTCATTCTAAAGAAAAGTGCTCATGGTCACAAGTCATGAAAATGACAGGATTTCATGTTATAGCTAAATTAAAGTTGGAAAATGTACTCATTTGTATAACAAATGCCTATGTGTGTATAGGCAAAAACATATACAGATATGTATAACTACATGCATACGTGTGTTTTTTAATGCAAGAGTGTTGTTTTTTAATTCTTGCGTTTTTGAAGAATATGTTACGAAATTCGAAGAAGAAGCAGTGTTAAATGTTCAGTGGATCAATAATATGAATTCCAGCGTTAAGATCAATACATATAAACGTACATTTTGTGGCTTCTTCATTCTAAAGAAAAGTGCTCATGGTCACAAGTCATGAAAATGACAGGATTTCATGTTATAGCGAAATAAAAGTTGGAAAATGTACTCATTTGTATAATATATGCCTATGTGTGTATAGGCAAATACATATACAGAAATGTATAACTACATGCATACGTGTGTTTTTTAATGCAAGAGTTGTTTTTAATTCTAGCTTTTTTGAAGAATATGTTACGAAATTCGAAGAAGAAGCAGTGTTAAATGTTCAGTGGATCAATAACATGAATTTTAGCGTTAAGATCAATACATATAAACGTACATTTTGTGGCTTCTTCATTCTAAAGAAAAGTGCTCATGGTCACAAGTCATGAAAATGACAGGATTTCATGTTATAGCTAAATAAAAGTTGGAAAATGTACTCATTTGTATAATATATACCTATGTGTGTACTGATAGGCAAATACATATACAGATATGTATAACTACATGCATACGTGTGTTTTTTAATGCAAGAGTGTTGTTTTTTTGTAATTCATGTTTTTTTTAAATATGTTACGAAATTCAAAGAAGAAGCAGTGTTAAATGTTCAGTGGATCAATAATATGAATTCCAGCGTTAAAATCAATACATATATACGTACATTTTCCAACTTTAATTTAGCGATAACTTGAAATCCTGTCATTTTCATGACTTGTGACCATGGGAACTTTTATTCAGAATGACTAAAACTCTCATTTCCCAAAATTTGAAAAAGTTTGACCGAAATGCAGATTACATTTAATTTTTGCGAGGTCTTTTAAAGAGATGTTCGTTTTTATTTCAAAATTGGCCCCGACATAACGCAGGAAACTAATTAATTAGGTTTCAATCTTTTAGATTGAGTAGAAATATAGAATATTTTCTATTATTTATTGTTATTTTTTCCTAAGATAGCTAGACAAGCATGAAATGGATATAACATTTGCAGTAGGATTAATTTGTACAGGTTTGACTGTGGGTTAAAAATATGTAATTATTATAGTATCAAAGAACGAAAACCTATTGTTCAACAGTTGAAAGCCACCATATTCTCTGGTGGAGATTTAGAGGTGCATTTTTTAAATTATGCCCGTACATATTTGCTGTTGTGTAGTGAGATCAGTAGCATAGCATACGATTTACGGGCCCCTGGTTTGTATTTATTGGAAGGAGCCTCTCGAAAATAAATTTAAATACAATAATAATACGAGTTCTTTGAATACGACGATTATAGCGCGTGTAAGTATATAATTTAATGATATTACATATTATTACATTGATTTTCATATAACAAACGGCTATAAACGGCTTCAAGAGCACAAAACAATAGTTTCTTTTCCTACTTATAGACTGGACTAATAATACTAAAATTGGTAGGTATAATATTAAGTTTGTCATACTTTATTTGGTTTAGAAATTTTTGCCATAGTTTGTCCATTATAACTGAATGTTAGACCACATATAGAACAAAGAGCTGTATAAATTGTAAAACAAGTTTCACTATTTGTACTGTTTATTGTAATTTTTTGATTCGCCTCTACATTCCAGTATAAGTATTCAACTAAAACAGAAAATAACAAGCATTATTATATTATCAGTTATATCTCTCAATCATTTATAAAAGCGATTACCAGTACTGGATTAAAGCTTAGGAACGTGAAGCAGTTGCCTAGAGTGTCACAATTTTAGGGTGGGCAAAATTTTCGGAAAGTCAAAATTTTAAAGGCGGATTAGATCTATCCATACTATGGATTATTTCTATGATATTTCAACTTTAAAAAGGGGAGCTGAAAATTTGACACCCCTAAATGGTATAGGGATGAAATAGGCAAACTTACATTCGTGAATTCTCGCCAAATTGTAGCCAGTATTTTTGGTGACTATTTCTACTTTCGACACTTGAAATTCGTTTGGCAATGTGCCATTTCCAAATAATTCTTCTTTTCCATTTTCCAATTTATAAGTAAGTGACATGTTTCTTTTGTCGGTATTGCTAAATTTTAGCATAAATGTAGTCCATTTATGCATTGTTAAATGAATCTAAACAAAAATCAATTAAAATTAACATATTTTCAAATTTAAAACCGCATCTCGTTAAGTTGAAAATTCGTTGAGATCATTAATTTTGCAACTAAGGAACTTTCGCCGTTTTTTAAACCACCATAACTGTAGTTAATATTGAATACGGTTATAGGCAACAAAATTTCTGAAAAAAATTGACATTTTTCTCTTTCGATACCCGTCATTGAAATTGCGATCGGATAAAAACTCAGACCTTGCGGCCTGCTGAAATTCAATCACATTTTTTCTTACATCTAGTGCAAAATAGAATTGTGCAAAAACTATTAAACCAAATGAAACGTTTTAAAGCTAATTTTGTTCTTTAAGGTATCAGCTACAAGATTTAGGAGAAAATTTTTTTTTAAACAATTATTTGTAAACAAATAAATTCATTTGAAAAATAGCATAGATAGATAAATAGTTTTCTCGGCATTTTTTCGCAAATATTTTTTAATATATCGACTGGATTAATAGGATTATTGGCTATAGGTTTTACAATTTTTCCTGAGCATTCATTATGTACAGTATGGTCTATGAGTTTTATATTAAATTAGAAAATCCGTGGGATTATAGTTTAATAAAGTATATATTCGAATCGGATTTTTAAAGGAAACTTACTTATTAATAATACTTACAGACTTCGTTTCTAGTAGTCTTCCATCATTATAGAAATACATTTCACTTCTACTTTCCAAAATTGATAATTTACAAACGGGAATTTTTTCATAAAAAAAATATAGGTCCATCGAGCCATTACCACGAATAGACATTGGTAAAATAAGATCTTTGTTACTACGGAAGGTATATTCGCTCCTGCTATTATTAAAATCTATACATAACAATTTATAATTAGTTTTTTTTCAAAATAATTGGATTTCTATGTGCAATTATAACAGCAAAATAAGAATTAAGCGAATTAAGCATGTAAGTTTTTATCTGAACCGCATTTATCTTGTTGAGAAGCTGTGTGCAATATTGAAGAAAAATATATATTATTAAGTCTCCTAAGTCATGCAGGAGGCTTAGCAGTTAAAACTTACAAAAAACAATACAAAAGAAATTTTTCGAAGCACAAAAAATTTTCTTAGATTTTTTCCTTTTTGAAGTGAAAACATATTTACAGACGTAGGGCATTTTTTGGTAGGGGAAAATGTTATGGGTTCGCATTACATTAGTGCTGCGTATATAACAAGTATCTCATCGTCACAAAATGCACGGCTTTTACTATTCTAATTGATATTACTATAACAGTACATATATATCACTTAGAATGGGAAAACCAGTGCAAATTTTTTGACGCAGAGATACATTGAAAATGTAAATACAAATACTATCCACAAATCATATGATTGTATATTAATTGTTATTTAAATTAAATTGTATTTATATTTTGTCATAATCTTGTACAGCCCGTAATATACTTAAAAACAAGTGAAAACAAACAATTGACTGAGTTAATTGTTGAAATACCATATATAGTCAGTGTTGATTTCTTTACCACATTACACATACAAACATGTGACACATACATAACTGATAACCAAGTATAGCACATATTATAAAATTTTCGCATTACTGGCGCCCTCACGGGTAAACAGTGATATTTACGAAAAAATGTTTCAAACAAAAGTTGTTTAGTTTTTGATAAGGAACATTTTTTACATTTAAACTTTTGTTCTATCTCTAACGGTTTACAAGATGGGTCCTACAGACCCAAGACCCAATTGACCTATGATGCTCATTTACGAACTTGACCTCACTTTTTACGTCCTGAGTACGCTGTTAAAATTTCAGCTCGATATCTTTTTTCGTTTTTGAGTTATCGTGTCCACAGACGGACGGACGGACGGACGGTCGGACGGACGGTCGGACGGTAGGACGGACGGACAGCCGGAAATGGACTAATTAGGTGATTTTATGAACACCTATGACAAAATTTTTTTCCTAGCATCATTATTTTTAAGCGTTACAAACTTTGGACTAAACTTAATATGCTATGTATATTTCATATATACATGGTATAATAATAAAAAACCATATAAACAGGCATATAATTGTTGCTCGGAGTGCCAATAGCAATAGATGTGAAACCATATACGTAAGTTAGTTTGTTTTTTTTTTAAATCAGAGGTGGTTTTATTTAAATGAAGCTCTAAATGACATTACCATTCCATCTTTCATCGAAAATCATTGTTGGTGGAATTTGGGTATTCTTTAAATTTGACTGACGCTCTAATGATGTACCACCGACAACTAATATTCTTTTATTTTCTTTTTCTATAACAAAAGAATATTTTTATAAAAGTATTTTACGTTATTTAGGAAACCTAAGGCATCATTGCACTAAGAAAATCGGTAAAATCGTTACTTAAAAAGTGTTGAATGTCTATATGTTGGCTTAAATGATAAGTAAGGAGCCCGTGTCCTTTTTATAGTATTTGAAACTGTAAATAGCTAAAGGTAAAAATTATCATAAAATTACCTTTCACTTGATTTGCGTCTTCCAGTGGATAAATAATTGTCATTGCTTTTTGACTATCTGATGTTATACATGTAATGTTTTGATCATCCAAATTTAAAAGCGCCAAGAAGTTTGAAGTATTTTGTGCTTGTACTTTACTGATCAAAAAAATACATCTGTAAAAAGATTTAATTTTAAATTTAGGCTAATCACGTAGAATCCATAAAAAGCAATTCGAGGAATTAATTTCCAGCTAGCTGGAAATCGTTTTAATACCTTCATTTGGTCCCAAATGCGTGTAATCGGTAGTTTGCGCAATTACAGGATGTGTGCATAACTTTGCCAAATAAATGCGACATTTGAAGTTTTTACAAATTCCCAAAAAACTATTCATCAAATAAACAATTAAAAGTTCTTGCTGAAGTAATTGTGCACCTTTTTGTTTCTGTTCGACTTTCGAGCTCCAAAATTGACCGAGGTATGCCAATTTTAAACTAGTGCATTTTTTGCTCATTTAATCAAATGAAAAAAGATCCATCTTGTAATAACGTTAGAGATATAACAAAACATTTTCTCCAAATCTATAAAAGATAGGGAGTTGGAAGTTTACAGATAGCTTCAATTAGTGGTCTTGTGACACATTCTCGAAAAACGATAGTAAATTCGAAATTTAAAAAGCTAAAAAATGAATACCTTTATTTGATCCTAAATACGTGTAATCCGAGTTTTCCCAATCCCAGGAAAGCTGCATAACTTTTGGGAGCCGAAAACGGTACACCCTGGTGGAAAAAATATTTGAAAAAATAATAAGTCTTAATAAGTCTTAGGAAACTCTGAAAAAGTCTTAGAAACTTTAAAAAAGTATTAAGAACTCTGAATAACTCTGAATTAGATTAGTCCGAAAACGTTGAGAAATTCAAAGTTCCTAAGACTTTTTCAGAACTTCTTATTCTTTCTTCAAATATTTTTTCCACCAGGGCAGGCAACGGAAACGTCGAATGATCATCTAAGACTTCAAAATCGATTCAATATTACAGCCGAAATCAAAGGTGAAAAACTGGGACAATTGCTCATTTAATTGTAAACTTATATTTTGCGACTTTCCATACATCTTTGAAGCAGATTCCTCCTGTTGAAAAACTCATAGAATAAAAGTTGTAGAGAATAAAATTTCACATTATAAAGACACCTCAATTTTCAAATTCAGTCATATATACCGTGAAATTTGATTATCCACAACTTTTATTCTATGGGATATTCAATGGGAGTAATCTGTTTATCTTCAAAGATAAACAAGTTTGAAAGTTTGCAATTGAATAAGAAATTTTCCCGGTTATCAAAACTTGGGTTTCGGCTGTACCACTGAACCGAATTTGAAGTTTCAGATGCTCATTCGACATTTAATATTAAATAGAATGATATTTTCCGTCGGAAAATTTTATTAAATAAAAAAGCCTAAACCAATAATTAGCGTACGCCAGGCTCTTCTTTATACCTACTCAAAATCTTGGAAAATAACGCCCTCAATTACACGGCTTATTATTCTCAGTGGTATTGTTTTTTTCGGTTATTAAAATTTATTTTGATCTTATGAGTTAATGATGGTTTCTTGAATTATTTATCAAACCCTTTATTCATACAGATTAGTTGCCGTAATAGAAAATTTTGTCCAAATTGCGAACACGTGATGTAATAGAAAATAAAATACAAGATATTACTTACATTACGCCCAAATAAATAAAAAGCACCATATTTTTAATTAGCAATCACTTCAAGCAAACAATCATTACTAAAAATTACATGATTACAAAAAAATTTTTTGTAGCCTGTTGAGATGTGGTAAACCATTATTTCCCTTTTAAACTTATCAGTTATTTTTTATTTTCCTATTATTCATCTTTGGTTTTACTAATTTATTGTCTTTAATACTTTCGTCATAAAGATATTTTATAAAAAATTTTTGTTGTTGGTATATGCGTATATCAGGGGTGGGCAACTGGTCGATTGCGGTAATTAGTTCAGTTGATCTTACCAAAGTAAAATACTATATAGGGCCCGCGCATTGGGGGTCACGTAGATCCCACGCTAAAGAAAACTGTTTGATGAGGGCGTTCATATTCGATAAAAATGCAGACGATAGATTCACGAAGATTATACAAAAAGTATTATTAATAAAAAAATGATACATGCAAGTTTTTTGTAAAGGGCCTCCAAAGGGACAAAGGGCGAGCGGTAGATTCTCACCAACTAAAAAAGGTGATATTCAATAAGGCCAATTGTGGTAGCATGAGTATCATCTACAATCGAATCGAGCACATCTTAGCTTTTACTTACATCATGGATAGATGCATTTTTAACAAAATTCGACGGCGTTGTTTGTACACGAAAAATTCGCCAAGTAAGAGCCACTATACGTGGTCAACTATTGACCGAAGAAAGTTTATCAAAACTTGTTATGTGTGTATTCTGTATATGTAAATTTTTTGCGAATATTAGTATCTTTTTGTAAGGCTGTTCTTGAACATGGTAACTCAAAAATTAAAAGAGATATCGAACTGAAATTTAAGACCCGAGACATAAAAAGTCAGTTTGACAATTTTTAAATGTAAAAATGTTCCTTATGAAAAACTCAATTTTTTTTTTTGAAACATTTTCGTAAATATCATTGTTTTCTCCTGAGGACGCAAATAAGAGCAAAACTGCCAGTTTCCATTTTCTTTCACTTTTTTCAAAATATAAAGAGTTAGTCATAATTATAGGTAGCTTCAAATAGTAAGATTATATTCATTCTAATTTCGTACGAAACCTATCCGATAGTGTTAAGGGGGGTGAAAGGATAAAAGAAATAAGTTCCATAACGACCACACAAATGCTACGTAATAACAGCAGATATATCCACGAGGAAGAAAGTTAATTTTCCTTCTTGTAAAATTAATCTTACAAGAAGGAAATTGTTATTCTTAAATTTGATGTGCCATTTGTATCAATACAAAACTGGAATTGCATGGATAAATGGGGTATGGGTTACTTATTTAAATTTTGCCTAAAATTGAAAAAAGTCTAGCAACTGATATACAACTTAATCCAATTTGCGTAGCAAAAAAAATCGTTTACTCGTAATTTCATCATGTCGTGTTTGTGTTTTCTAGAACTTGAAAAACAAAATCTAAAACTGAACTCTTGAACAAACGCATAAATCTTGTTTTTGTTTTATTCGATACGAGTTTGTGTTTTGTTTTTGTTTGTCTATTTAGTGGAAAACCGGCATAAGTATTAATCTAAGTCGCGTAAATCGGTAAATTTTCTTCCCACTTTGTTGGTTTAATTTATTTACAAATTTGCACGCTATTTCGTAGTAATATACCAAATAAAAATTTAGAAACTAAATTTTACTATAATTTATCAATAAATCCAATATTTTGATTATTATTGGTCTCTCTGTAAAGGCTAGATGAAAATAATAAAATTAGTTTTTTATACCCGCTTAATTTTGAATCAGTTAATTCAACAATATTAAAGCATGCGCAAATCGAGTTTGAATTCAATGTCAAAAATAATCATATTGCGACTTCACTGCTTGTCATTGAAAGAAAATAGGAAGATTTATACTAAATATTGCTGTTTTGCTAACTTTATTCAAACAATTCGAGTTTTATATGAATATAAAAAACAAGTGTATTTGAAATAAATAGATTATTTAATTAATCATATTAGAAATGTGAAATTTGCGATCGGTTAATTTGTATTAATAGATATATAAGTTTCGTCAAATTGCTGTTAAATAAAATATAATGTAGATCTAATAAGTGTAATTTTAGAAATACTGAAACTAAGCTTATATTCATCTTCAAATCAAAATGTCAGAAAAAAATAATCAATCAACACCTCAACCTCTTGTGAAAATTGGCCATTATACTTTAGGCCAAACATTAGGCGTTGGAACTTTTGGTAAAGTAAAAATTGGTGAACATCAATTAACAAAACATAAGGTTGCGGTAAAAATATTAAATCGTCAGAAAATTAAAAGTCTTGATGTGGTTGGTAAAATACGCCGTGAAATTCAAAATTTAAAATTATTTCGACATCCACATATTATTAAACTTTACCAAGTAATTAGTACACCAACTGATATATTTATGATAATGGAATATGTATCTGGTGGAGAATTATTTGATTATATTGTTAAAAATGGTAAATTACAAGAACATGAGGCAAGACGATTCTTTCAACAAATTATATCCGGTGTTGATTATTGTCACCGACATATGATTGTCCATCGTGATTTGAAACCTGAAAATTTATTACTTGATCATAATATGCATGTAAAAATTGCTGATTTTGGATTGTCTAACATGATGCAAGATGGGGAATTTCTCCGCACTAGTTGTGGATCACCTAACTATGCTGCACCAGAAGTTATTTCTGGCAAACTTTATGCAGGTTTGTTAAAAATTTTATTATTGAAAAGACGAATTAAATCTATTACTACTATTGGGATCTCACGATTTAAAAATTAAATTAAAGTTAATCCCTTCCTACGTTGAACGGTTGGGCCGAACGATAAACAAAGTCCAATTTCGTTGAGATGGGATATTGTATTATGTTACTATTTTATAAAAGCGTATTATAATAATTTATTTTTCATAAATTAACATTTTCAAGAAAAAACAGATTAAATCTTAATTTTAAAAAGTCGTGATTCTAAATAAATACAAATATTTACTAGAAATTATGTAGGAGCAGATGCTTCGAAATAATCGCTTTTAAAAAGAGCATTTTTCTTCTATTTAAAATGGACTCTCGAAAATGCTTTCACAAAAAACTTTATTTAAATATGTTCCTTAATTTTTCTAGGTCCAGAAGTAGACATTTGGTCATGTGGAGTAATATTATATGCTTTATTGTGCGGCACGTTACCATTTGATGATGAACATGTTCCCACATTATTCAGAAAAATTAAATCAGGAATATTTCCAATTCCCGAATATCTTAATAAAAGTGTGGTTAGTTTATTATGCCAAATGTTACAAATTGATCCAATGAAACGTGCAAGCATTGAAGATATTAAAAAACATGAATGGTTCCAAAAAGAATGCCCCGCATATTTATTCCCGTCACCCGTTGAACAAGATTCTTCTGTTATTGATACAGACGCTGTCGCTGAAGTTTGTGATAAATTTGGAGTCAAAGAAAATGAAGTACACAGTGCACTTTTAAGTGGCGATCCTCACGATCAATTGGCGATTGCTTATCATTTAATTATCGATAATAAAAGAATTGCTGATGAAGCTGCTAAAGCAGAATTAAAAGATTTTTATGTTGCTGGTAGTCCGCCACCTGTTAATGTACCGCCTGTTCATGACACTAGCCCATCGCCAATTCGTCCACACCCAGAAAGAATTGCACCCCTCAGAGATCGAGTTATTGATAGGTAAAGTTTAACTTGTTTTCTCCTATAATCGAATTAGTATTTACACTTCATCAAAGGGTGTTCAAAAGTCTTCTCATTACTCATATCAATCTTCATTTGTATTTTTCTAAAGTTACAGTGTTAGATAATAATGAAAGAACTTGGAGATTAGTTGTTCAAAGTTTACCATGGATCGTTAAAATTTTACTGGCCAATCATTAGCCAAATCACTAAAATTCACTGTCAATGAAATCCTAAAGAAAAAGTAGAAAAAGAAACAAAAGACCTTGTCTGTATAACCACAATAATAATTATTACATTAATTTAGTAAAAACTGAATTTTTTTTGTAGAAATCGTGGAACACCTGTAAAACGTGCAAAATGGCATTTAGGAATACGATCGCAGAGTAAACCAAATGACATAATGATGGAAGTATATCGAGCCATGAAAGCTTTAGATTTTGAATGGAAAATAATTAATCCATATCACGTTCGAGTTCGCCATAAAAATAACAAAAATGATAAATATATTAAAATGTCTTTACAATTATATCAAGTAAGTATACAATTAACATACAAATTAGCCTTTTTCCGAGGAAGATTAAAAATAAGGATATATTTGTATTAAAATAAAAATTTATATAGATAGAATGTTAAAAACGAAAAGAAACCGAATAAAAGAGAGTGAGCATGAATTTATAAGTGTACGTATATGCACACAAATCTATACTCTTTCTCTCTCTCTTTCGAAAGATTTCATTTCACTTAAAACTACAAAAAAAAAATATATATATATTTAAGACGATAGATACTTTTTTCTATAATGTCATAAATTACAATTCTTCGTCAGAAAGTCTTTGAGTGAAATTTGTTACCATCTCTCAGTCAAATATCTACATCTGTTTCATACATCTAACAGTATACTTATTTTCCAGGTTGATTACAAGAGTTATTTATTAGATTTTAAATCCCTTAGTAACGAGGAAGCGATCGATGCTACTAATGAAAACGGTTTTCCAGCACCAAATCAATTTGCATTACCCATTGCACCTGTAACAAATACTGTTCCATGTGGCGGTCATCATACAATGGAATTCTTTGAAATGTGTGCTGCATTAATTATACAATTGGCACGCTAAAACAAAATTTATTTAATCTAGATATGTGCAAATTTTATTTGAAATCTTCTTTCTAAGTAGAAATTTTACTTTCAATTTTATTATTATATTGTTAATAGAAAATTATATTGTATAAAATATATTTAAATCAAAAATGTCCAGATTTTGTTTAGAATTCTTTTTTAAATTTCAATACCCGTTATTTTACAGCGTCTGTTTTCTAAGCTATGTTCGCTTTGCATCCGAAATTATGTTTGAAGTGAACCCTATTCTGAAATTGAAGTCTGTCTGATGTTGGTTATCGGACGCATACGCATTATATTAACATTTATTGTACATGATGGCCACATTACTGGAAAATCTGGAAATGTTAGTCAAATTCTATTGGAAAAATCAAGGAAATCCATAAAAGAAAAGAAAAATCAGAGAATTTTAGTAGTTTCGTAACAAAGATATATAAAAATTATAAGAAATTTTTGAGTGAATTATTGAGTCATATTTAATATTACGATTTTCCCTGTTCGTTATTGTGGAAAAACAGTGGCCACCATGTTGTAATAATGCTTGCCAAAAATGGCATATATTGTACATGCGCCCGAGAGCTTAATCACATGAGACTGAAACTAGTACCCAACTATTAGTGGCATGCGTGTGTGTAGGCCCTTATTTATATAAAACGTCGTTTTATTCGTTATGTTGTCTAGATGATGTTAGAAATGGTTTGACAATGGGCTTATGAAGAACAAAAGCGTCCCTGCATTATAAGATTTCGCTCACAAAATTGATCCAAATTTGCTTTCGCGGATAAAATACATTAAAATGTTGCAATTATCTTATTGAAAATATAAAAGAATCTATAAGATTTTAGTCGGAAATTTTGGCATAATACGCACTAAATCCTTAAATACAAGTTCGTTTCGTTGCATCCTTGTGTGTAAGGCTTAGTATTTTGATAATACACTTAAATTTGGGTAAGTGACGCCTGGATAAGCGAGAAAACTCTACAAAGGAGGGTTATTGCTAGGTGCCATAATTTTAACCCTCTCAAAGTCTAAAACCTCTATAAATCAGAAACAAGAACCTTTATAAAAGAAAGTCATTTTCCCTTGTAGATCGTTCGCTTAGTAGAGTTTTCTCTCTTATCTAAATCTCTCACCCATATTTGACTCTAAAATACATATTTATCACCACATAACATGCCATATTTGCTGAACCTGTACAAGAAAGAAATCTCCATCGGCGAAAAATAGATTGCAGGTCCTTGAACTTTCGCTAATCCAAGTTCGACTATGTAGCAATTTTGAAACTTTTAAGTAATCAAAATATAAGTAACTAGTTTAAATAAGTTTGGTAGGTAAGTAAGGTACGTAAGTTTGGTAAAATAATAAAAATAAGTTTGGTACGAATAAATATATTTATCTAATATTTAGTTATAAATAACAATTTTTCATTATTAAAATTATTTTGTTTTTGGTTGTGCAGCTTCCATTAAATCATATAATTGTACTATTTGATCTTCCCTCATGCCTTCTAATAAAGTAGGATCCAACGGTTTGCCAATTTTCTTCGCGGTCTTAGGACCACGTAAGCCTAATTGTTTCCCTAAATTAATTGCATAATCCTATAAAAAAAGATCAACATGTAATATTTAAATAAATAAAATCAAAAACTAAGAATGTGAATTTAAAAGTGTGAATCAATCTTTTGTATTCAAGAAAATTAAAATCCCTTTGAACAAGTAAAGTAAAATTGGGCGATTCATATGTCATGGTGGACTTATTACTAGAAAATCTGAAAAACCTGGAAATGGCAAGGAATTCAAATTCTAAATTTTATATTTATAGCTAGTTTTTTAACCAAAAATCACCACAACTCCACGATACTCAAAAATTACATTTATGAGATAAGTTTAAGGAAAAAGGAACTGTCTGAAAAGAGAAGTCAATGGTGAGCTATCTTCTAAACAATCTGCTCGGCAAACGGCCTTTTATGTATGGGGAGACTTTAAGCTATGTTTTTCGTGTCAAAATAATTGTAATCTTATAACTATCAAATATATTTACAGTCCATTCATTGATAAATACGGCGGCCTCAGCTTGATTACAATTCTTGTGCCTCCGGAATTCGTCTCTAACATAAATACTTCCTAATAGCTGAATATCTTGCGGCAATCCTCGATGCAATTTCAATATAGTTTTATATAAAAATTTTACTTTTTGGGTATGAGTTGTTAGATTTTGACTCATATTAAAAGACTTCAAATTGATCTGAAAATTATAAAATCATTATTACATTTTTAATAAATGATCAGAAAATAATACGCAATAATTAATTTTAAGCTTTATTTCGTACCTAAAATAAAATATTCAAATTAAATTCATGAATATATGTAATTTTTTTTCCAAATGCAAGTGAAAAACTTTTTTTAAAACTTCGGAACTCGTAAATTTCGGATATTCAGCTTATATAACCTAAACTTCAATTGTCAATTTGACATTTGAAAATTACTTAAGTAGTGATTATCAAAAATTTTTATGAAAATGAATGCACCAGAAAAACCTTTTGCATGTAAAAGTGAAGGTTGTAAAATGAGTTTTACTAATGAAGATCATTTGATGGTTCACACAAAAAAACATGATATGAATTTAAATTTAGGCTTAGGAATGAAAACTAATATTTTTGTTGGTGAGTTAATTTTTCAATTAAGGTTATGTTAGAAATTGATTTTCGTCTATTTATTCTACAATCATAATTATGCCCTAGATATTAAAGGCTTATACACACAGAATATTATACGTGATGAAAGTCAGCTAACCATTAACAAAATTAATTTGCTAAAGAAAATTCAGGAGAGGATGCAATTGCCCAATACATTACGCCCATAATAACTGAATGTCCTTTACCGATTAAATCATTTCATTGTGGTGACTTGTGCCTGTTCATTTTCCTTTACAATGCATGCACACTTGGTTTCAAAATTACGGATTTATTTCGCGATTATCGCTATCAGTTTAATATAATGACTGACGAATCACAATAGATTGCCAACGAAAACACAAAGTTTATATGACTTAGTTAGCTCTCTAATCGCCACAGCGATTCTGTGTATTGTGCACATTTGTTCAGAAAATAAATTATTTTTGAAAAAATGCTACACATATCTAAGCATTTTTTGTTCCTGTTTGAGCAAAAATCATAATTTTTTTTTAAATATGCTACCAAAACACTTCATCAGTCAATTATTTTTCATTACTATTATAACTTTGCCCTCCATATATGTAGTAATTAATAATTATTTAGATATGTATTAATTATTTCTAGTCCAAATATGTATTTAGATACTACAAAGTTCAATTTCATTTTGTTCATATTATTATTTATATTTTGGATTAGCGGATCAAACACCAACTCCAACAAGATTTATTCGAAATTGCGAAGAAGTTGGATTATTTCAAGATTTACAAAATGTTAATCCATTTGAAGAAACATTTCGTCGTGCTACTGAATTAGTTAAATCCGGTAATATGACTGTAGTGCCAAATATAAATGGATCCAGCGATGATACTTTACATACACCTCATGTTTTTCCACTAATGAATTCAAATTTTAATGAAACACAACAACGGAATGACTCACCAATGATAATACAATCAAGTACAGAATTCGATTTAAAAACTCCAGCAATTCGTAATGAAACGTTAGCGGATGCAAATAATGTTTCAAACAATGAAAATCATAACAAAAATACTCAATTTGAAGAATTAAAACATGATTTAGAATTAGAAAAAATACAAAATTCAATCGAAAACGATTGTATTGAAGTAATTACAATGACCGGATTAATAAATCAAATCAAATCAAATGAAAAACAAAAAAATTCAAATGAAACAAATGAAACAAATGAATCGACTCCAAAAAAAACCTGTATTAAAAAGGCGGTTGATTCAACAACTAATACAACGGCTAAAACTAGTACCAAACAAAAATTAAAAGCAAATATTTTAAAAAATAAAACATCAGTGAAAAATAATCCAATTCAAATAATTAATACGCTTCCAAATGTAATTCGTTTACCTCAAACTCATTTATCTCAAGCTGTAACTCTAGCACCAATTGTTCAAAATCCAATAATAGTTAACAATCCATATATACTTAGTTCTACAAACCAAATGTATACGGTTATTGGTCCACCGGTTGTACAAACATTACCTCAACGACCCATTAAAAATAATCTAGACAAGAAATCGACTAAAAATACAGAAAAGAAATCAAATTTAAGCAAGGATGAAGAACAGCAACAAAAAATAAAAGTTAGAAATCGTGCAGCTCAAGAAAGAGCTAGAAAAAAACATAAATTGTGGATTAATAGTCTAGTGAAACAAAATGAAGCGTTTTTGAAAACAAATACCATTCTAAATAATGAAATTAAAAGTTTAAAAGAAGAAGTGGCTAAACTACAGACTGCGCTTCTTGCACATGCCGATTGTGAAGTTACAAAATCATCAGGTATTGAAGCTTGATTTATAGTTTAATATTTTCGGCGTGTATATAAAACTAAACTCAAAGCGGGGGAGGATTAAAGTTAAAAATAAACGCCTACGAGTCCGTATATGTGTTAAATTTATTTACATAAGTAGAAAAGACACAGGAAGACCTCAATTCGATGAGATTTTAATTTTATTTTTCCTTAATTCTAGAGACCGATAAAAAATATCTCTCACAATGGGGCGGAGTAAACAATTTACATGCCCTAATTTGACACAGATACAAGATTCTATCCATAAAATAAGCGGCTGAAGATTTTTCTCTACTCCTTGTTGTGTGGTTTCTTTAAAAACGCAATAAATCCTTCAGTGATTTTCTTTCTGAGCCAAATATTACCACATATACGGTCCAATAAGGGTGTATTATTAACTATGTTTCAACTTTGACCCCAAATATCTCAAAAACCGTTCATTTGAAAATTTTGGGCTCATTAACACTTAGGATTAGCATGTTAAAAAGAATTGTTTAAGAGCCCCTGAAGGGATTTATAAATTTAATTTGTGCGGGATTCTTTAGGAGTGTTAAACATTCACGATGTTGTTGGAAATTAGTCATAAATATTTAGAATAAATTAATAAGCTGTGTTAAACAAGTTCAATATTTTTTTAGGGGATAGATCGTTGATAGAAAATTTGATCAAAACAAATCAAGTCTCGCAAAAGCACAAACTGGAATCTACACCTTCATCAGAATCAACTACAGTAACAATGAAAAAAATTCGTCCCAACATTAAGCCATTATCACTTCCAACAATAACTTTTTTGGATCGAAATATGTTTACTCATTCAAATGGATCTTCAACTCTCATACCACAAACATTAGTGAATAATGTTTCTAATGTTTTAGTTCCAGTTACGGTACAAAAAATACAAAATTTAACAGAAACGAAAAAAATACATGAAGTTATTGCAACTAATACAAAATTATCTGATAAAATTGTAAAAATAGAACTAGATTAGAATTTATAAAGATAATTTCAAAAAAATGTCATTGTTCAACGAATGATTTACTTATTTTGGACGTTAAAATGTATCTACATTTTTTGAGGTTAGTATAATAAAATATTAAAGCTTTAATTTTAAAATTACGGTTTGATACGCCCTCCCCCTACCAATATCGATTGAAGAGTTCCTCGCAAATCTTAAAAACTGAACACAAGTGTTTTTATTTAATTCAAGTTAAGGATTGGAGATTTCTCTTCCAATTCTCTAAAACCATTAACTCGCAAAAACCTTCAGACTTTGTATAATTGGTCTTTAAGTCCTGTTAGACAACACCTTACGTAAGAAAAATTGTCGATAGCGAGGCATACTCTTTCACTGGACCCGGGAATTACTTTTCTTATTCTAACTGGAATATAAATGAATAAAATGGAAAAATCATTTTATCCGACATTAAAACATAATATTTTCGTATATGAGAACCTGTTCAACAGGACGTAAAGATCACATAGGCAAAGTTTCAACGGTGAGGTAATCAGGAAGTTTTTTGGAATTGGTCTTAGGGCTGATTTAAATAGACAAACTGAAAATATATGTTTAGGATTTCAAAACAAGCAACAATTTCCTTTGGAAGTTGCTCGGAAATAATTCGTTTTAGAGATGTCGATTTATTAAGTTATAGAACCGTGGGAGAAAATAATACCGATATAATATAGGTTAATTTATTTTATTGCTTTCCTGTAACCGAAATTAATTATTAATATTAATAATTACTTTTTGTTACTGCAAAAAAACAAAATAAATAAACTTCGACCATTTCGGTATTACTGTCTCCCACAGCTACGGATCTATAACTTAATAAGCGAGCAAACTTCCGATGGTAATTATTGCCTGTTTTGAGTTCTAAACGTACTAAGAATGAGAAATTTCACTTTTTATGCCGTTTTTATGGGAATTAAATGAAAAATAAAGGTTACTAGGCAATCTTGATTGATCAATATAATCGTTTTTTATTTATACTAGGTAACGTTAAACAACAGAATATATTGTATAAAAAACATTTAATGCTACGGTTTATATAACGTTTTTTATACTAAAATGGAGCATAACGGGAAACAAACTGATTGTCCTAATCCCGAATATAAGAGATCGTCAGAAGTATGTCAGTTATATGTACCACCACATCTTCCTTTTTCACCAGTAAGTGCTTATATTACCATTATTAAAAATAGGAGGTAAAGGGGATAGCTTTTTCTTTAGGCGGTAAAGTATTTTCTATTAGATGGTTTAAAATTACCCCCCGGTTGAGAGAAATGCAAAATAAGAGAAATCTTTTGCTAATAGGGCACACTTCTGTTACTTTAATGCTTCTTATTATTCATACGCAAATGTATTTTTAGGGACTTTATTATGTATATAGAACTCAACGTTAGCTTTTATACACTAATTATCCTTCCCTTTTGTGCTTTAAGAACTAGCTTATTAACCCCCTAAACATTATTAAAAGTCGTAAATATTTATTATTCATTTTAAAAATGTACGCCGAAAACAATAATTTATTTTATTTCTTCTAGTCCAACTTAGACTTAAAAGTACCACACGAAATGAAATCACGAAATTCTGTAATTATGAAAGACAGTCACACGAGTACTTATCAAATAGGTTATCCGCTTAAACATTGGGAAACAAATCAGATTAGCTTTGGTATGCCTAAACAATCATTAAAAATTCAATATTTATCGACGCTTGACAAAAAAGTAAGTGTTATTCAAAGGAATTATTATTGAGTACGCTTAGGCAATTTTTGACATAAATTATGAGAAATAGTTTTTCAGAAATCCACCGAAACCATTTAAAACACTTCTATCAGAAACCAAGAGTAAATATACGGTTAAACAAAATCCACACCAACATTTCCGTAGAGAATTATGTCCGAGTCGAGATTCATATTGTGAGGTAAATTTACAGGAATTTATATACAAAGAATATTATCTAATTGTTTAATGATTTTCAGCTAAAAGATTTGGGTAAAGATTTTCAACCATTTTTTCCTCCTGAAGAAGCAAATTTTGTTAAGTATATGGATCCGTATTTAACAACAAATCGTGAATATCATCACCCGTTCACTTTAAATCAATGGAATGGTATTGCGAAAAAAAATTCGTTCACTAATTATGATTTTATAGATCCACCAATTCCTAAAGTAATATATATTGATAAATTCATTTTATTTGAGATCTTCATAAATGGGGAAACATTTTTTCTGAGATAATTTTAGTTGTAACACGGTTAATAGAAAGAGCATGTTCAACTGGATTGCATTTTTTTAAATAAAAAATAAATATTTTTAGATAAACTGATGATTTTCAGTGAAAAAAAGTTAAATATAGACCAAACTTAAATACCTCAAGAAACCCCAAAATGATACATTTTTCTATTTTTCCAATAATCAATATTTCGATCTGTTTGCAAAAAAAAAAATGGAAAGTGTACAAAAGTTCATTACAATTGAATATCGAATATTTGACAAACAGGAAGTGAAGTTACACAAAAGTTAATAAAATTTGCTATAATGATATAATGATATAATAAACTATAATGATATAATGGCTTCCATACAACGCCATCGATCTTAATATGGTTGCTGCTATTTTTTTAGTGGCATATATCACCGGTTTATAGATTTTGAAACTTGCTCATTTCTTCTTCACTTCACTCTTCTTTCTTTTGCTATGTGTAATCCATGTAATCTTTTATTGTTTACAAATAAAATTTAAGGATGAGTTTTAGTTTTAATTCAACAATAACTCCAAAAATATTGAATATTATTATTTGAATTTTGACAACTCTTTTCATTTGAAATAAAATGTTTCTTCTTAAGATCTCACGTAACGTTAATACTTTTTTCTAAAAAGATTTTTATTTAACAGTGTAAAGGTTTTGGTGTCAAGAATCCACCGCATTTAGGGTCGTTATATCCGAATAATGCTGATATTATGTATGATAAAATTCCATTTAGGCATACTGCAAAATTGACGCAGATTCCACGAACTGAGAAAGTAACTTTACAGCAGTAAGTCTTTTATGTTGAAAATATATTTTTTTTTCGGAAATCTTTATAAAACATAGAAACAATAATATTAAATTAATTAAAAACAATAGTCACGTTTGCCGGTAAGAGAACACAAAATGAACTGAACGCTTTTGTGCAAGCTTGCGAATGCTCAGTATGATTTCATTCTGACAAAGCTCATAAAATAAACAAATCAAAGACAATTTTTTACTTATTCCATAGCGTTCATAGCTCGACAAAACGAAGATATGAAATATAATTAACACCAGTGCTATGATCTATTGCATTCAAAGTGATGATCTACATTTGTTATGTATTTAACATTATATCATATCTAGGCCTAGCAAAATCCGTCATTGGGCAGGACTAATTTTTGCTGGCATTTTTTGCATTTTTCCCGTTTAAAAAATGCTCCTGAACGGTAAAAGTGTAGGTTGCCGCTGGGTAATCCGATACGATATTGTTTTACCTAATTTTTTTTAAATAAAAAATAAAAAAAATGTTCTTAGACATTTTTCTCTAAACCCTCCAGTTTTCCAATAAAAAATTTGTAAAATTTGAAAAAACGATGAAAAAAATCTGATTTTTGATATGATTATTGGCGTATTTTCAATAATTTTTCCTCATTGAAAGGTAAAGAATTTTAGTTGCGTCCAGGGAAAATAATACAAACATCCTCATACTTAGCATCTTTTTACAATTACTTTTAGCTTGATGTAATTTTTTATTTCTAAAAAATAGAATAATTTTTCATTGGGAAAAATCGAAAAAAAATTTTTTAATAGGCACTCACAAACGAATTTTTTTTGTCTACGAGTCTTTCTTCAGAAGGAATATTGTTATATAAAATTATTTTAACCTTATATCATGGCTAAAAGACTAAAAATTTTGGGAATTTTTTCGTAATCCAGGAAGACAAGTAATTTAATAACATCATTTCGATCGTTACATTGTATGAGTAAATGGAAAAAAAAATTGAGAAAAAAGAAATGTACATAGGGTGGTAATTTCACGTTTGCACACTGGCGCATACACGGATACCGAAAGGCCAATGAACATATTGTACTGTTTTCGATATTATATATATGACAATAACAAATATGTATACGATTATATCGTAGACGTCTGTAAACTAGCGTAGACTAACGTCTGTGTTAATATTTCGTTTTGTACAGGATGTTTAGTTTTTTCTTTACTAGTTATTTAATGATAAGTCGTAGTAATCGTAGATACATATAGATTAAAAAATATACCATAAGATGTTTACTTTGCGATTTTATTCATTTCCAGTTTCACCAAAAAGCTTACACACACGTAACCGTAGCACTTTTTTCAATCAAAAGATAAATTAATTGCCGCGTGTCTGCAAAATAGTTTGTATCCTGATACTCTAATTTTGTTAATTAATACACAGTGTTCTAAAAGATTATATCAATAATAACTCACGGGCATAATATATTGAAAAATGTCATTTTCAATCATTCTCTTCCCGTGATGGAAGGCCTTTTTTGTCATTGGCTCATATAAAAGTTCTTAAAATTGAAATTGTGAAAAAATATTTCAAAAAAAAACTTAAAATTTTTGCTAAAAATTGAATCTGAAATAAAAAAATCTAGGAGATTATCATTTAAAAAAATGAAGTAGACCTTTATTTCACTTTGAAAATGATGAGCTTTAAGGTCAAAGCTTGGAGTCTCTTTGTTATGAATGGGAGACATAACAAAGAGAATAATATCCTCAAAAGCTTTTATAATAATAATTTTTCGATATCCTAATATCGTGACGAGTTCATTAAGTGATCTACACAAAATTAACAAAAGCTTTTAAAACAGCATGCTTTACTAGAAAATATTAATTTAAAATACGATTAACTAACACAGAGCATTAAAACAGATAAATTTTGAATTTTGTTATTATTTTAGAGGAAGAACTACTGAAACAATGGATAAATATACAACACCATCTGAGTCGCCTTTATTCACTGAAAGTTTAAAAAAAATTGAGTATCATATGAGTCAACCAGATCCAAGTTGGAGTTATTTAGAAATACTAAATAACAAACGTATATACAATCCAGAGAGTAAATTTTATGGTTCTAATGTATCAACTGTTACTGTTTTAGAACCAAGTTCAAAAAAACATTTTCGAAAATAATTAATATCATGGATTGTTTGTTCTTTGTGAATTGTATTGAAAAATATTTTTTGGTAATAATTTTTTTATAATAATAAATAATATTCATTACTTTCTACGCGTTTTCTAATTTTATTGATTAATTTTGTACCTTAAGGCAGTTGCAAAATCACATTTTTAACACACGTAGCATAGTAGACGCGTGGAAACATGGCAATTTTTTAATTTTTCCCGTGAAGGAGACTTGGCGTTTTACAAAAAATTGATATTTGGAAAAATGATATATTTCGAATCATTAAAAAAAGTGAAAATCATTAATCATTAAGTTTCCATAAAATATTACATTAAACGATTAAACATTACATTTAGAGGATTATTTTGATGGAGGGTAGTATATCTGTATTTATCCTAGTATATGTGTGAGACAGTAGTGTTAGATGTAAGGTAACACTAAAAAAATTGGTTTATAATATGATTGCTGGGATAGAACTACTTTAATGGAAGAGAAAGCGTGTAAGTCGTGCTTTCCGTCAATTGTCTGAATTTCTCAGTGTGCGTCGTGTATCATTTATTAACTCAAAATTAATTTTATTTTAAATCATGAACACGGGCCAAATGATTACATCCGATCACATTAACCAATCACAATGAATAATAACGCCAATTAGACAAATCCATACGATCAATTTTAATCTGTTTGATTTTTGTGAACGCAACCAACATCGATAAATGCAATATATATTACTGATTAAAAAAATGCAACAATCTACAAAAAAAATAAATTCTATTTAATCATGGGATGTGTTCCAATTTTTATTAACTAGTTAGGTGTAATTGACTACAAATAAAAGGACCACGCACGATTTAATTGGGATATAGCTTTCTGTGAAACTTACCCCCCCCCCCTCAAGTATTCTTCGGGTCACTCTTATTAAAAGCTTTCACCGCTAAAATATTGTATTGTTATAATTATCATGATAGTTATGTACTATGACTATATGTGTAGCTTTGATCGCCCGTAGCTCGAAAATTACTCGTTAAAAAATTTGGTGCCCTCAAGAGCTTTTGATCAGAACGATCCGAAGAATATTTAGGGAGGACGGTTTGAAAATTTTCTTGATGGTCGAATAAACAAAAATACCTAAAAGGTACAGTATGAAAACCTAAACAATCTGAAACAAAACTACATGAGCAATAGCGAGCGCTCATTTTGGATGGACGCAACCAGTGTCTTTACTATCAGTAATTAACTCCAACCGTACACATCTCTAGTTTGAACTTTTGAATAAAAAATAATCATCCTCCTCTAATTATAAAAAAAAAAAAAAATACTGTATGATTATTAAGAAGGCCAAATAATGATAGCGATTATTTTGACAACGTGTTCGAAAATCTCATTTTGAAACACATTATGTTGTTACACAGGAAAATTATTACGAATGGTATTTTATAAAATTACAACTGCAAGTTTGTGTTGATAATACGCAGTTTGTATTCGTACTCGCTTGCATTTACTCTAATATTATTACTATCATGTATTGAATGTATTTTCACAGACAAGGGTAAGTTTTGAGTTTTTTTTATGGTAAGGACTACGATTGTATAATGTGAAAATTACACAGGACAACGAACGGCCAGACATACCGGGCAATGTACTAAAAGACGGGTCAAAGACTTTATGGCCATGAATATCAAATTCAACTGTGAACACTGAAATATATATACGTCAACTGAGAAATAATCATAGAACTATAAATTCATCCTAAAATGAGAAATATGATATGTCTAATTAATATGTAAAAGTGAGACAACTAACTAAAGATTAGAGAATACAGTTGCAGGGTACTTAAAGTATTACAGATAGTCAATATGAATACTTAGCAAAAAAGCAATATGAATACTTAGCAAAAAAGAAAAGTGTAATCGAAACTTCGGTATTCTATAATTGTTTAGTGCCCGATTTAAGAAAACAAAAAAATTTCTCTTAATCTTAAAGGACTTCAAATTTCAGTTTTTAATAACATCATTTAATTATTTTATTTAGCAATTTAGTTTAGTACGGCAATCTGTTCCCAAAGTCCACTGTTGATTTCGGATAATTTTGTTTACTGAAATTTTAATATTTCACGACAATCAATGAAATGGCCGACTAGAGGAAAATTTGAATCAGTTTTTTTTGTATGGACAACATGATTGAAACTTGTTAATAAAAATTTTTGAATGTAAAAGAGTGCATCTTTTGGTCAAAATCATTCAAGAGACATTTTCACGATAAATAAGAGAGGGAAGTTATATATTTTACCAAAAGTTTAGTGTCTCAAAAAGATAGATCTGTCGATCTGATAGATCGATAGATGGGGGTATGGGTTATAGTTATTTTACTTTAAATTAAAAACGTATTTGAAACTATGTTAATCTGATACACATCGGATTTTGTTTGAAAATATGTCTTGCCCTAAAATGTTTAAAAATCTTCATGCCATATCAGTTTCGTATTTTTTATCATTAACAGAAATGGTGTAAAGATCTAATTTGTGAACGTGAGTCTCGAACCACTTTTTTGAGATGGGGACCACTGTTATATCTCTTATAGAAGATAAATTTTCGTCGAAAACCTACCTAAAATGTTTATTTTTCAATCCTTACAGACAATAACCTCAATACTTTGTACTTTATAATTAAAGTTAGCTTAGTTAGCAAAGGCCATATTTACACGATACCAATCTTACTCTACAGCATATACCACTAGAGTGCTCTAGCTTGAACTTAGATAGCTCTACCTAGAGCGCATATTGCTCTAGCTTGAGCTTTAGAGCTTTCTATAGTTCCAGTTGAAGCTCTATACAGTTCAGTTCAAGACCAACATTAGATTTCCTCCATTAAGCAAAACAATTTATACCCGAGCAATGTTTTCTCTACAAGTTGATAGTTTTTAAGTTTTGTAATCGCGAAAACTATTTGGAGGCGGGATGCTTTTTGGAACCCTGTATTTAGATTGTTGTTATAGTATGTACATGGAGGTTAAAAGTGTGAAACTCTCGGTTTTTATCCATTACCCTTCAATTGTTGTCCATCGACCTTTGTTAAAAGCATGATCATGAAAAACTTGAGATAGACAAAGAGAACACGATAAATATTTTCTTGTTACCGATAGTTTTCTCAGCCAATAGTCGAACGAGTAAACAAAATTTGTACATCTTATTGGTGTATAATTGTTTGTAACCAAGGTCCGATGTTATGACTTTTCTAACACAAACATAATATAGTGTATATGGAGACCATTTTTACATGCCTTATTTACCCAGTGAATGTGCAAAAGTATTATTAATAAATTTTTGTTGTGTTTATAGCTTTTTAAGCTATGAGTTATGCAAACAGGAATAAATTTGATGTATGTATTTATTAAAATTATCTATCAATTTTCATTTATTTAATGGCAATTCATTTTTTTTAAATGATACGTAATTTTGTATTGAAAAACAAAACAGCTGATTCTAACCATAGCTGTCAACATACGTCAAAATAATTCTTTATTCAAAATATTTTTATATATTTATTGTTTGATTTTCAACAATTTTCATAAACTTTTATCATTTTTTCAAGTTAAGTCTATCAAATTCATAATATTTTTTAAAAAATTTTCGTGTATCTATTGAAGTTCTTTGTTCTTGTCGTTTTATTGTACGTATGATTGAAAAGTTTATGGACATTTCCTTTGTTTGAATAAATCAAAAACAAAAAAACACGTGTGATTTTTATTAAATTAAGGAAAAATTATTAAACAATTTTTAGTGTATTCAACTTTTTTATATAATTATCTGTATTAACAGTTAACTTCCCGTGTTAATAAAACTTTACAACAATGGATGTGAGAAAATAATTTTAAAATTAGAAAATTTCATAAAAATTTACATTTTATTCAAGTATTGCATGGAATTTCATTATGCATTGACAATACAACATTACTTTTTTTAGTCAAGAATAATGTAGTAATGATTTTGTAATAATCATTTCATTTTATTTATTGTTATTTGTTTATGAAAATTTTTCTTAAGTTAATTCACTTCGTAGATTTTTTTTCGAAATCAGTTTACAAATCCTTTAAAATGATAAAGAATTTTTGTTGTTGTAAATGCATATTTAGTTGATTATAGTGAAAAGTGTTAAAATTACAGTGAAATTCGTTTATTGCGGGACGCGAATGTTAATTCTTCATAAACGATTACCACTAAACGTAATAAAAATAATGATACGGGAGATGTACAAGAAATATAATTTTGGGGTGATATAAAACCCCAAAATTGAAATAATCCCAGTGAGAATTTTTCGACAAGGCTACGTCACGAAACATGGATAGATAGGTCCATAGGTACAAAAACTTTAAGAGCACATACCTCTCCTCCAATTGAAGATGATGGACAACATTTGGTGCAAGGTGGTAGATAGGTTCATCTTTGTCCTTTGTTCATGTATCGCGATGCAGCCTCGTCGATGTAGTCTTGGTAAAGCCAAATTGTATCAATTTTAGATCGACTCTTAAAAAAAACGGCTGATGGCAACATATCTTTGAATGGTATTAAAATTTCGACGCAGCTATAGCCCGGGTTTACCTTCCGGACCATAAGCCTCATATCTCGTTAATAGTGCACCTAAACAATGCAAAGAACTTCTTAGAATTGTATCCTCTATATCATTCTCCTTTTCTAATGTGATAATTTTGGGATACCCTGTATGTTGAAACGATTAAACCGAGTATACATTAGGCGTTTTCAAACGCACGCTTTGCTATGGCACGTTTTAAGAACCAAGCTAGTTCTATTAAAGTGCAGACATTCAAGCACGCGTTTGAAAGCGCCTAATGTATACTCGCTCATAGACAAAAAATACAAATTTTGTTAAAGGTTGAGGTTTGCGGGCGGGAGGTTTGTAATTGGGATTTGCCCGAACTGTCCTTACAAGAAAAGTATTGAAAATTTTATAATTTTAAACTTCAAACTCTCCTTTCACCTCTGTCAGATATCTTTATCTAGTACATAACTAACATAAATCATCAATTTGAAGCTATTTAGGGGATACCCTTTCCGAAAGTTCCTGTATTCCGTTCCTGTGTATTACTTTCCTTAAAAGTCACCGATTGGTAATAAAACGTCAAAATTATTTTTCGGCTTGATTTTAATCAGTGATAATTTCAGTCTTAAAAAGTTTCAAGGTTGCGTTAATTACGCTTTAGCGAAGATTACCAGACCGAATATCAATGGTAAATATGTATGTTCAGGATATTTCCGTGTTTCGATTTTAATGTTACACCTTATAAAGCTAAGTTAAGCTAAGAATAATTAAATCACATAAGAATTTCTGTATTTAACAATGACCATTAATTACTTTCCTAAAACAGTTTTTCGTCCTAGATTCGAGGCTAACTCTAAATACGTATCTGCCTGCAAAACAATGTAGTTATAAACGATTTTCACTGCATATTTTAGTGGAAATACAATTTTGTAATTTCCTACATAAAATAGATTTCCTTTATTGTAAGTTTATTAAAAATTCAAGGTAAATTCTAAGACAATCAAAACACAATCTAAAGCAATATTCATTAATTATGAGAAATTTAATCATGTTTTTAAAGAAATCGGTATTATCTTTTCTGTTTTAATTTTCATTTTGTTTTCTTTCCTATTTTTTGTTTTTTAAATTTCATTCATTATAGTGCAGGCGCTAGCAGGGATTTTATGGTTATTCGAGGTGTAGATCATTTTGTGTATTTTTTTGACTGACCTGAATAATCTATTTTTGATGTTTCCAGACTCGGCCAGTTGAGCTACCACCGCTTTTCGAAAGGTGTATCAGAAATGAAACATTTAAAGTGGAGAAGACGGGAAGGACCCGACCGAAGCTGTAATAGAGCAACCGAAGCAGTGCCCCGAGGCCCTTTTTAAAAATGTTTTTAAACTATTTTTGCGCATAAATTTATTTACTGTCGATACTGTAGATTAAATTTAAATTTAGCACCCCTAGCTTTTGCTATATCAATTACTTCAAACTTCACTTCAATTGATATACGTCAAATATGTATCTAAATCTAAGTACATAAGTAATTTGTTAAATAAATATTTATAACATTAACATGACCTCGATCGTGAACTACATTATTCTTGTCGGAAACAGTGTAAGCATCCTCGGACATTTTTAAATTCAATGGATAAAATTTGAAAGTTTTTTTCCTAATTTATTTTTATTTGGTGAAAAGCTACGACTTTATGTTTGAATTATTGCGAAACCGAATAATTTCTGTGGCAGATAAAAGAGGATAGGCTCGTCTCTTCGTACCAGAATGGACCATCTGCTGTATTTCACCTGCGCTTGTAAAATATTGCGAGTATATCATGAGTATCTTGGCTGTTCGTATAAAATGCGAATAAAAATTTTTTGATCGCGGAGTAAGGCTATTTTAGGGCCGGCAAATAAAATACTGAGAAATGTCTACTTGTCAGGTTTCTAATAATAATAATATCTCAGAAACAGCTCAATTTAGGAAAACTTTCTAGGCCCTTTAAACTTTATTAACAGAAATTAGGCACATAAAAAGTAGTGGAGGCGAATTGATCAAATAATAATAAAAAAAAATTACACAGGGCGTAAAACTCAAAAAAATGATCTACATCTCGATTAAATTCTTAGTGTCCACAGAATTCCTGGTAGCGCCTGGCGTATTAGTTTTTGTTATGTTTCATTCATTATCATTTTAATGCACTATTTTTAAAACAAAATTTTATTACAAATATGGGTTTTCTTTTCAGAAAACGTTCTTGCACTTCTTCCATTTCTTAGTTAAATTTTCGTCGTTTTATTTTTCTTTATAAATTATATTGGTTATTAAAAATTTATATTATTTTTTAATAATAAATAAGTGGTTTTTAAAGTTAATTGGTTACAAAATTTAGTATTATTTCGATATACAGACGGTTGTGCACAGTGCTGGTGGAATTGAACAGTGGCCCCCCGGCCACGGACGACATTGGTGGTCAGTACCCACCATGGCCAAACAAGAACATAGCCATAGTGCCAATGGGCATGCGAGAGGTGCCATGAAACAATCTTATATGCAGGTAAAGAAAATTTTTGAAAGCTTCTTTATCGTATTCGCTATCCTGATTGTACAGGAACCACAAAAATCGTTATTTAACTCGTTAAGATATACGTTATTTTTTGTTTTTTGTTTCAAATTTCTTCTTAACAAACTCAGTGGTCGTTTTAAACTATGTTTAATGAAAATATAACATTAGAAAGTAAATTAAATCCGAAAATGAAAGATAAAGAGCGGTTTTTTTAAATTTCTTTGTAATGATTCAGTGTTTAAGTTTAAATTGATGACAATATGATGGCAAAGTAAAGAACAAGGAGAAAATACTTTCTGCTTCATTAAATCTATAAACTTTGAATTTCCTAGCAAAGTCTTCGTGCGCCAGCTAGTTTGTACTTTTGTTTTTTCACACACGCTTAACTATTCCTTCGATGCGGTTACGCACACTTGAGAGGATGAAGGGACTTACGTAAATAAGAGTTAATATCGCCTTTTATAATCCTTAATTAAAAAAAATATGGACCAAGAGGTAGACGCTAAATTTCGATATTTACGATATTTTTATTTTTAATGATATTAACGTTTAAAAGAATAACCACTATGATTTCCTGGATTCCGTATGACTCCAAAAGAGAGGAAAGTTATTTTTTATTGCAAAATTCACACACACTTGGTCCATATATTAAAGTGATCAAACCTATGTCAAACTGTAGAATTCAAAGTGTTATTCAAGGGAAAAATGATTGCATGGATAAAAATGACCCAAGTTGAGGCAATCACGGGTTTGGATGGAGACTGCCCAAGAAAAAACTAATTTTTTAGAAAAATATCATGATCCGTATTGAAACGCTTATTTTGGAGCCTCCAAGTTGAGAAAATCCATGTTTTTTAATTATTTATTTCTAAAATCGGTGATAAACAATGTGTATTTAGACTTATATGATTCGGTATTTTTTCACATATCATTCTTTGTTGTTGTATATTTATAATCCTGCCCGACTTTTGTTATTTGTCCCGTACTACTAGTTAGGTCTGGCTACGGGCCTGGGTTGGAGAAAAAGCACTGAACACGCGTGACGCTAAACGGTCAACACTAAATTCAAAAATTCAATTTGAATTCAACCTGCTTGGTGAATCAGTGGATCGCTGCTGGATTGCCATACAAAATACCAGCGATCAAAACCCAAGCCAGTCAAAATATTATTTTTTTACCCACGTTAATAATTTCAATTTACAAATTATGAAATTTTGATTATTCATACTATAATTAATTTATAAATTCAAGTTATTCCAACGTTTTAAGTTTTCACTTCTGTCGACAGTCCCCATTACTGGCTATCATTTTTTTTTTAAATAAATAATACTATTTGAAGTAATGAATCATAATTCTTATTACACTATATTAACAATGTTTAATTCATCTAAATTTTTTTACCCACGTACAATAGCAATATTTTTTTACTTAAATCTTGTAGATAAAACTCGTGATGCTTTAACTTGGATCATTTTTCATCCAAGCAATCATTTGTTTTCCTTAAATAACACTTTGAACTCTACAATTTGACATAGGCTTTATTACTATAATATATGAACCAAGTGTACAGCAAAAAGTTTCTTCTCCCTCTCTAGTGTCACACGGAATTCTGGCAATCATGGCGCTTATTCTTTACAAACGTGAATATCATCATTCTTGATGGTTTTCATCAATATAAGAGGTACTCTAGAAATTTTGCAGCTGCTTCTTGATTCAATAGTTTCTTCTCATTTTTATGGATTACAATTTATATTCAAATCATGCTTTGTATTAATGAAAAAATACTACTAATAGTGCAATAAAGATCCAATATCCGGTAGTTTTAACGAAAATCATTATAAAATATGATTTGAAGTAATTAAGAAAAGAAAAATCAATAAGAAAAGCAACTTATTACGATTTTTTACCCTACGTCATTTTGATGCAAGTCTAAGTGTAACATAAACCTTTCAAGTTGATTTGCCTCAATTTTTCCGTTTACTTTGAATTGATTAAATTATTTTTGAAAGATAGTTTCAAATACACTTTGGTGTGCTTTTCATATTTACATAAATATACGTTAAACCGCAAACTTGAAAAGCATTGGGTACATGATTTGAAATGAGCTTTATGTTTTAGTTGACACGAGTTTTTCATGATGGGAGTAACAGCGATGATGCATTAATTAATAGAAAACTTCCTCGTGAATTACTTTTAAGAATTTTATCATATTTGGATGTGGTCGCCTTGTGTAGATGTGCTCAAGTATGTCGATATTGGAATATTTTAGCGTTAGATGGTTCTAATTGGCAACGAATTGATCTCTTTGACTTTCAGAAAGATGTAGAAGTAAGTATTATTGTTAAATGAATGGTAAATCCGAATGATCATAGTTCGAAAATTTCCAAAATTAATTCTATTTGCTGAAATAGAGTCAGGAAATTAGTTTTATTTTTCGCCGAACATGATCTCAAATCTGCCATTACTTTTCGAATTTTCTCAATAATGGTGGTAGTTACTTATACATACAGTAACTTAAAAGAAAGCCACGGCAACCACGTCTATATTCTGCCTAACAATTTCCATTTTCCTCAAGAATGATAATGAATATTAAAAAAATTTGGTGCCAAATTTGTAAGTGTTGTATGTAACTTTGTTTGTATTGGAAATACTTCCTTTTTAGAAAATGCAAGTAGTTGGAATTTATGGTCTAAAATTGTTTCATATTTATTATCATTTTCGAAAAAATATAAAAAGTCTTTTAAAAATATTTTTTCGACATTTGCGATCAAAATAATTCGACTTCCCGAGAGTCGAAACCATAAAAGTTGAGTATTTTTTACCCCTAGAAGAATATAAATCACCATAATTTTAAATATAACCTACTTTTAACTGTTAGTTTCTCCACTTAACATTTTTGTTTTAATATAATTGGTTTCGTAATTATTTTCAGGGACCTATTATTGAAAATATATCATTACGATGTGGCGGTTTTTTACGTCAACTTTCATTACATGGTTGTAAATCAATTGGTGATTCATCAATGAAAACATTAGCTCAACTTTGTCCAAATATAGAAGATTTGAATTTAAAGTTTTGCAAAAAAATTACAGACAGTACGTGTTCGAGTTTAAGTAAACATTGCTCAAAATTGCATAGATTAAACTTAGACTCGTGTATACAAATCACTGATTTATCGTTAAAAGCATTATCGGATGGATGCAATAGTTTAACTCATATAAATATTAGTTGGTGTGATAATATTACTGAAAATGGTGTTGAAGCACTTGCTCGCGGTTGTCCACGATTACGTTCGTTTATTAGTAAAGGTGTTCTACAACTTACCGATAAAGCTGTGCGATGCCTTGCAAATTATTGTCCACAATTAGAAGTGTGTAATTTACAAGGATGTAGTGTAAGTGCTCATTTTATTATTATTACTATTTTTATTTATTTTAAGCCCCTTCCACACTCTCGCTAAGTAGAAAGAAGTCGGTCGAGGAACGAGAATGTGGAGGTAATACGTGTTGCGTCTCACTTGTTCTTGCCTCGTCTTATTCGATTCTGCTAACAAAAACTGTTTTTTGTATCCGAATCAAAGGCAATACGAGACATCCACGCGAATACAGGCGAATATCATCTCCATATTCTCGTGATTACTTGTGTAGTTCAGTTGCTATTGTTGACACTTTGATGTCAGTCTTTGCAATGGGATACTTGATAATTAAGACGAGATTATGGTAGTGACTGCTTAACTTCGTCTAACTTTGGCGAGAATATTCTGCGAGAGTGTGATTGGGGGTTATATTTGTAATAAATAATTTTGGTTATATAATTATGCCATACATACCTAAGATTTAAGACGATTCACGTAATTCCACACTTGTTTACGATAGATTCATTAGTACGATATTCGTACTAATGATATCAAGTTGACATCAACATTATGTGATTTCACATGTCAAAATTATAAGAAATGTCAATTTTATGTCAAATTTACGTAAAATTTTGCTACACATACCAATGTGAAATTGGTGTGTCACATCTTAGAATGATTCTACAAATTTTACGTAAAATTTTTTGTCATATAAAAATTACGTCAAATCTACATCCTGTGGTTTCAAATTTTTCTGTAACATTGATATAAATTTAAAAACAAAATATTCTATATTTTCGAATTTTGATCATCTTAACTGTCCACGCAGTGCCTTAGTGGTCCACGCAGTGCGACTTAAATCTTGGTGGTATTTCCTCCGTAAATTAAATACCTCAAGTTTAGTTTCCAAGATCTTAGGGCTGGAAAACTCACTTAAGATTAATCGTTTGTCGTCCCGAAAGGAAAAACAGGTATAAAGTGGCATTTCACAGTTTTGTATTTAAGATATAATGATTAAAGATATACTATTTAAAGTTATAATTTTAATTGTGTGTGTGAATGTGTATTTATTGTAATGAGAAGCAAAAGAGAACAATGTGTATGTGTGTGCGGAAGTTTCGAATTTTTAATAATTATGTGTCTTGATTATGCAAATTTGTACAGAAACTTCTTTAACAATTTTATCAATTGTTGATTTGCTAAATATCTACACGTCCATTCAAACTGACATTCCACTTCTTGAATTTCTACATCAACAATAAAATGAAGTTAAAATGGAGTATATTCTTTCCCATAAATTTTTGTTCTTGTATAATTAAACATCAAAAGACACGGGATAGATTCTCGAAATAAAAAAATACATCAGCTAAAATATTTCAAATAATCATAATAGGACATGGCAGCATTCCTAAAATTGTTCAACAAGCAAATTCAATTTCAATCAAGAGGAGATGCTATTCGATGAATATATATAGAATGTCCCAAGGAATTCTTTTCTATAATCTCCAGAGATTTACTATCTCTTATGGGTACGGAGATGTCACATACTAAGCTACATCTACTTATGGTACATCTGTATATAATCTTCTGAGTACTTTTATCTCTTGATTAAAATTGAAGAAAATCTTGTTGCACTTAAGATTTCCCATAGTTTTCTTATTTAAATAAGATTTCAGGACTCAAAAGTATTAATGGTTCGTTAATAGAATTTGACAGATGATGCTGTCGTTCAACTGGCCGAACATTGTACACGCCTGCATTATTTGTGCCTTGCCGGGTGTGTTCATCTAACAGACGTCTCGTTAATAATGCTTGCACAACAGTGTCATTTATTATCAACATTAGAAGTTGCACGCTGTTCACAATTCACTGATACTGGATTTCAAGCGTTAGCAAGAGTATGTATAAATCATTTTTAGATTAATTTTTTTAGTTATAATTCTTTGCCGCGTTTAAAATGAATGATAAGAATGTATGTTTAACATGCGATAGTCTGCGAAATTATCAAAATAAAATTAGTAGTTATTATAACGATGAGTTTGAATACCTGTGAGTTAAACAAAGTGAGATACATTCAATAAATATATTTATATTTGTAGCATAGCTCGTAGAAGATTGAATCAATGGTTCAGAGAGATAGCACACATTTATAATATAGAAATTAATTAAGCTATAGTCCTGTATTATATTTGCAGTTTTAGAACGGAGGGATAGATTCCTCTTTCGACGGAATGTATCGACGGAAATTTCCAAAGTATATTTAGATATTTGCTTATATATTCAGCTTTCTATAAGAAGAAAACAAAACAATTATTTTAAATATTATTTTTATTATGTTCAAGAATTGTCGTTTGTTGGAGAAAATGGATTTAGAAGAATGCGTTTTAATTACCGATTCAACACTTATACATTTAGCCATTGGATGTCCTCGTCTTGAAATACTCGTAAGTTATAAATTATTCCATACTTGAATAACTTTCGTCAATAATTTTTTTTTTTCATTATAGATTTTATCACATTGTGAATTAATAACCGATGAAGGTATTAGACAACTTGCAATGTCACCATGTGCTGCTGAAAATCTAGTCAGATTAGAATTGGATAATTGTCCATTAGTGACAGATAGTTCATTAGAACATTTAGTTACATGTCACAACCTACAACGTGTTGATTTATACGACTGTCAATTAATTACACGAGCTGGAATTCGTAGACTTAGAGTAAGTTATTTCAAGTTTAAAGACAAACTATTTTTTGTTTAGCTAAGTAGAAAAAGGTTTAAAATTATACCCTTCATCTTTATAATTGCCATCCCATATCGGGAATACGTTTCAATAAATATATAACGAAAACTATGAAAGAGAAAAGTACTATCATTTATTATTTTATAGACGAATTTTATGTAAAAATTCTGTTCAAAACTTAAAATAATTTCAAATCAAAATTCCAAATTTTACGTTTGCTCTAAAAGTTTATATAACTTAAAAGCTACGTGCCATAAATTTAAAAACAATTATTTATAGTTAAAAATTTGTAATCATAGTTTGGTTTATGAACAGATTCTTCGTTCCTTTTTAATAATTTTTTAGATACCGACAAAATTGTTTGATCTGGGATAGTAATTCTAAAAACGAGTTTTTCAGATAATTTTTTTTTCTTAAAGATTTGATAATACATTACATATTAATTGAATAATTCTCAAAAATAAACATGATAATTAACTTGTAGTCTTATGTATGTTAATTAACTTGATTAAGTCCTATGTAGTGAATGTGATCGTCCTATTGTGATTCACATATAATGTTATAGAAATAACATTGAGAATGGTTGCAGCGTTGCGTTTATTTTGACTTAGAGATATATGGAATCCATAAACTTCTATTTTAATATTAAAATTTTTCATTTGCAGAGCCATTTACCAAATATCACCGTGCATGCATATTTCGCACCTGTGACACCGCCTCCGTCAACGGGTGGTTCTCGTCAACCATATTGTCGTTGTTGTATTATTCTATGAATATATCCAACGGAATATATATTGTTTCTAAATGTCCAGAGATTGGAACGGGGTTTTTAAGTTGATGTGTTTCACTTTTTTCTACAAGTTAGAAATTATAATATACACACCACACATACGCGCCGTTTTAATTCATCTTAGTTCTAAAAAAACATATATTACACGCGAACTTATTCATAAATATGTAACCGTTTGTAAAGGCTCATCTGGGATACCATTTTGGTGATTGTTGATCTATAAATATTAGTCGATGGAAAGTAATTTTTATTGTAGGTATTTTGTTGGCTACAATATTAACAGACGGATTATTGTAGATACAAATACTTATGCAACGTAATTGTAATTTATAAGTGTGAAACGAAATTATATGAAATATGTTTCATAATTAAAAATTATTTCGTTTTTATAATAATTTGACGCTTGTCTCTAATAACTTTTAAAATCTTAACAAGGATTTTATAGAAGTTAATTTCGTATAAATGCAAAATATTTCTATTTTGTTATTCATACAATTATATCTGTGATTCTTTAAAAAATAATCTTTTTTTAGATTATTATTATATTGTAAATATAATAATAAACTTTTGTAATTATGTAAGAATAAACAATTTAAACCTAAAATTTGAGATTTCTTATTTCAAAGGACGTAGAATTTGGGAATAAAATTCCGTCCATCTGATTTGTATGCAAATTTGTAAATGTCTTCAGTGAAGCGTTACAACGATTCAAGTCGGAGGATCTAAAGCTCTAGACAGAGTAATTATTATATACTAATTTTCATCAAATTCGGATCAATAGCTTCCGAAAGGAAAAAACAGTGGAAATTATTAAAATTTTTTTAGGGGGTATTAAATTATATAATTATTATTTGTTGGAAATTTGTAGATATCTTAAGAATTTAAATCACCGATTCAATCGATTTTGACTTGTAATTTATTTTACAAAGGGCCTTACAAAGAGAGTAGCACTGTGTCAGCTGTCTTGAACAAATTTGAAGCTGTTACTTTGGATCAATTCAATATTATGAAGATAAGGGTCTATTAAAATAAAAAAAATTGGAGAGCTTGGATCGCTAATAACAAAACTTGGATGACTCGAGATGTTTTAAATTTAAAGGGATTAAAAGTAGTATTGGATAATCTACACCTACACATAGTAAAAAAAATTTTTCTATTTCGGACAAATTGTTATCAAGAAAAAAATTATAAGATAAGAGTTTAGGAAAATTTTTTGGCAATGTTACTCGATTATTTTATAAAAATGAAAAATGGGGAAATAATAGAGAAAATCAAAGATGTTATTAAATCACAATTTACTTTTACTCCAACAACTGATTTATTTTAACCAATAAATTTTTTAAAGAATAGTACTTAATTTTTAATTTTAAACTATTTTTTAAAATTTAAAAAAAATATATATAAATTTTGATAAATGAAGATGCAACGATGTTTTCAGGAACGTAACTGAAACTATTTTCCAATATTTATTTTAATGGTAACATGGTGAGCGATTAGTCTTTTTTTTCAATGATAAACTAACAATAATAACTAACTTGCTAGAAATTGAAGCCTATGATACGATTGAAGTTTTAGAAAATGATTATGAAAAATGTAATCCGAAATTAACAAAAAAATATGACAAATTTGTAAAATTAGTTGAATTATTTTTGAATTTTAAGAGTAATATTTACAAAGAGAGCTGCTAGTTTGGAGTTATAGTTGGTATCTATTTGATGTTATACATGATAGTTCAGTAAGATTTTATCACTTATATGTATTTGATATCTTTGTTTAATACATCAGTGTGTTAAACAAAGTTAAATGGTAACGTTTTACTAAGCAATTTACAACTCTGATTTTATTTTAAGAGTGATCATAAAGTATTTGCTTTTATTAAACACCAGTCTTCAAGGAGGATACAGAATATTAATAAACATAGTATTCTCACTTGAAAATTGCAATCTTATTTACAATAAGGCGCTGTAATGCTGTTCGAACTGTTAGTAAAGTGCGGATCCAAAACAGGCTACAGCATTTTCTTAGTGTAAAAATTATTTAATAATTAATAAACAACCGAAAAAATACAAAATCAATGTTATCAACATTCAAATATATTTGAGATTCCAATAATCTTAATTTGATTTACGATTCAACAATGTAATATTTGAATCAAAATGGACATAAAATTACGTTGCATAAGTTACTATTATCTAGGTTTTACTAGATATTGAGCCTAGTTTATATTATATGGAGCCTTCTATGGACTTTAACGAGCTTTTCGTGTTTGAAAAATATTTCTATACATTGTAATATGAAAGTTATGTTGTTAACTACAGAAGTATAATTTTGTTTGCTTTTTATAAAATAGAAAGAAAAATTTATTGATAATATATAGTTTGTTAAATTATTCAAAATGCTTTGATTCTGTTTTAACAGATGATGATAAAAAATATTTGATCATTTTACAGAATACTAACCTCCTGAATTATAAAATTAATGTCAATATTTTGAATTTTATTTCTCGTTAAAAACTTACTAGTTTGAAACTTACAAGTACAACAAGTGAAAACAAACAATTGACTGAGTTGATTGTTGAAATACCATGTATAGACAGTGTTGATGCGCAATCGTTTGTTTTTTTGACGTCACGTAAATAACAAAAGATATTCACTTTTAAATAGACACACACACAACTGATATTCCTATATTAATACATACTATAAAATTTGCATCTAATTAACGCCCTGGTGGGTAAATAGTGATGTTTACAAAAAAATGTTTCAAATAAAAGTTTTTTATTTTTTTATAAGGAACATTTTTTACATTTAAACTTTTGTTCTATCTCTAACGGTTTACAAGATGGGTCCTACGGACCCAAGACCCAATTGACCTATGATGCTCATTTACGAACTTGACCTCACTTTTTACGTCCTGAGTACGCTGTAAAAATTTCGGCTCGATATCTTTTTTCGTTTTTGAGTTATCGTGTCCACAGACGGACGGACGGACGGACGGACAACCGGAAATGGATTAATTAGGTGATTCTATGAATACCTATACCAAAATTTTTTTCGTAGCATCAATATTTTTAAGCGTTACAAACTTGGGACGAAACTTAATATACTATGTATATTTCATATATACATGGTATAATAATTTTTCTAATGCAGTTTCAGTGAGGACAATGACGTCATATTACCATAAATTTTTACTTGTTCATATATGCGTTTTTGCATAAAATATAAATTATTGAAATTGATTAAATTAAAAGAAAATAATAGGGAACAGGCCCGTGCGCAAGAATCATCCAACGGAGGTTCATACTTTTGTTCATCATGTTCGGTCATAAAGGCAATAAAAACAAGAAACTCTTTTTTCGAGTAAGAGAACATATTATTATGTCATAATATGATATTCAGTTACACACCTCAACACCGCAATGTATATTGAGCGAGGCTAAACCGTTTAGCTGATCTTCAGATATTGTCGATGTATGGTAGGTTTTGAGGCGATACAAAGGTGAACAGGTGCGTTATTCGTCGCTGTTGTCAGTATAGATAATTAACGCTTCAAAACGTGCAAGATGCGGTAATGAGCTAATGCCCTCTGCGTGATAGAAATTGATGTAACTAAGAAAATAATCCAAAACGCTCAGGAATTCAATCATAAGTCAAGAATAATATAATTTAAACACGCTTATGAAAACAGAATGAACTTTTCTAATGAACAGAATGAACTAATTTTTCATGTTATTAGTATTGTAAACAATCGGAGCGCATACAATTTTTGTCCCTAAATAATAACTAAAAATTTAACAAACTATATATTTATTTTAAAGTGAAGCGAATTTAAATTTTTTAACTTTGAAAATAAGTTAATATTGAATGTTGACTGATATTTCCTGCGTTTTTTTATTTCGATTTCAATTATTTTATTTTTTTCATGAGGCAATGGAAAATAATTATAATTAAACAAAACGAATTTTTTATCAGGCGATCATTTTTAATAATGAAATATCAAAAATTCAAAATTTATTTCATAATATGTTATTGAATAAAAAAAAAAAAAAATTATGAGTTTAAAAATTCAATTTCTAATAAACATGCCTTAAAATTAAAAATCGAGAAATTAATGATAAAGACAAAAGTGAGATAGTTAATTTATTAATTTGAATTACTTGAAATTGACCAATTAATAAAATTTTAAAGCGTATTTTGGGAATAAATTATTCGTAAATCCATTTTATCACAACGACTAATATTTTCCAATTTAAAACTTCATCGTTTCAGTGCAATAAAACAAGATCTCTTAAAGGCTAGAAACCTGTATTTTTTAATTCTTTAATAAGGTTTGGAAAAGCATTTAAAACGTATATTTTCCTTTTCAATAAAATTAGTAAATGGGCTAAAGTTAGTTTTCGTTAAAAGTGATGTTTTTTGATCTGGCAAATATGTATCTATTGATCCCTTTTCGAATTAAAATAATACGTGCTCCCCATGCCAGCCAGATCAATCGAAAATATTATTGTCAAGTCTAAAGGTGTTGAAGAAGATTTTTTTGCGATATTGAAAACAATTTTATTTTTACAAATGATTTCAAGATCATACAAACATGCATCAAAATACAGGCTCCTAGCGCAAGTTTCGATACGATTTCGAAAAATTTATTTTATTGGACCAGTTTAATAGTATATGTGGTCGAAAGCATTCAGTAATTTTCATTTTTAATTCCAGATATACGCTTTTAAAAGTTGCATTTACATTACAAAGTGTAAATTCAGCTTAGCATATGTACTTCGTAGTTAATTTTCTTTTCTTGCAGGTTCAGTTAACTGTAAGGAGGTTCGCCTCATTTTTACAATGCCTGTGATATCAATGTTAATAAATATTCCAACGTTTTATGAACTTCTTAAACGTTGTTAAATAAAATTTCAAAGGCAACCTTTAAAAATTCACGATAAATCGAAATAAACAAAAAAAAAAATATTTCTAATCTATTTTGAAAAAAAAAAAGTATTGATTATTTTACGTATGCCAATATTTTTTGGCATTATATAATTCTGTTAAAAAAAATAAATATATTATAAATATAATTCTGTACTTTTGTGTTTCAAGATAATCAAGTTGTATGAATATTAAAAATAATTTTGAGCACTTAGAACTGAGTATTAAGTATAGAAAATCTTGCAATTAAATTATATTGCTCGATAATATTTAAATGTTGTCTGCTTTTAATATTTGAATAAAATAAAATACACGTCATGTCATTCGCCAGAATTGAATTTCAAGCCTAGCAAATTCATACAATTAAAAAAAATTCATAGTGCTCAAAAATACTAAATTCAAAAGTTTTATCTTTGTAAATTATATTTAATTTATGGCAATATTTCAATACCGACATTATCAAGATACTAGGTTATACTTTTTTGAAGAATTTCAAATCTACAAGTGGGAAAATAGTTTTTTTTTTTTTTTAATTTTTCAATTTTTTTAATACGTAAATTTTTAAGAAATGAAGAGTTTCATCACAATGATTTCTGAAAGGAGAAAATCATTAGCTTAGTCAAGTGATTTGTAGATGTTTTGTAGAAATAATTTTTTTTGTTATTTTAAATGTTAAGAATAAAAATCAAATTTTTCCACATATAGATTTGAATTTCTCTAAAATTGGATATTATTTAAAGAACTGATCTATTCAACCTTTTTGTGGACCCAGTTTCTTGCATCTGTATCGGAGAGATTTTAAAATTATATCAGTTTTTACTAGAGTAAGAGAGCAAATTTCCAAGGTTTCCGCGTGACTACATATCATTCACGTTTAAGTGTTGGAATAATTCATTCTCTAATTTGAAAATGAGATATTTTCATAGCTATTAGTTACATTTCATAGTACTTTATATGTCCATATGGAAATATATCACGTTGATCCGAATGAAACGTGTATAAACTCAAGTTTAAGTGTTGATATACATTGTATAAACTTGCGTTTTGCATAGAAATACTAGTGTCTATAAAAAATACGCAAACATTATATAATATACAAAAGGACTTCACATTGTCTATATAAACGTGAGCATAGCCTTAGCAAACTGATTAATGATCTCGAGCAGTTAAATGCAGATTTCTTGAAGTGGCAAATACTAAACTTTTGCTGAGAATAAAATTGTACCTCAATTAAAGAGTTTCTCAATGTTAAAAAATTGTTAACTTCTGGCTGCAATTTTGTAGGTGGTCTCAATATGACGAGCCTGAAACATTTATCGAGCCTAAAACAAAAATTATCATATTCATTAATTGAAGCCTTGTCGCTGATTTATACATTTTCTGACAGTCGTAAAAGATGCTCTATTTTATAGAATTTTATTTAATAAAGATGTTTCAAGCTCGTCACAATTAAATCGCCACATACAATGTTATAGCTGGTTGACAGGCAATTTTTTGTACGACATTTATATACAAAATGAAGCTCGGTATTTAGAATTTTTTAATAATTTCAATAAAGCTGTTGTCAATCGATTTTAATATCTAGGTTGGTATCCAAATATTTTCCAATTTCATTGTCGATCCCAATAATGTATAGTTTCATGCAATTCAAACAAATTTTGAATAGTAAGAATGTGAATACAAAATCAATGTGTAATTTACTCTGCTAAATCAATGCCTTATGCCTCTAGAAAATTTAACAAATTCAAATTAAATATCATATTTAAATCATGCAAATCAGTTCGAATATTGTAAACAATTTTGTAGGGTATTACGTAATTCACGATTTTCGAAATCGATTGACAATAAACATGAAAAAAAAAAGTAATCTTAAAATTTAATTTTTATATTCGAACTCTTAAATTTCCATTTGCTCGAGTTTTTATTTCGAGTAGAAAAATATTTAAAGATTTGATGAATCTGTTGATGGAAAATGTTTTGTAATAAAATTTATCAGTAATTAATTACCTTTTAGACTATTTGTCATATGAATTGATCTTAATAACACTTAATATTTTTACGCAAAGGTAATATCGAAATAGCACAAGGTGGTCTGAAAGTAAGGCACCCATTTTAAAAATAGTAACTTAATTAATTAATTGTAGAAAGGAGAATAAAAAATATAAGGGGAATAAAAATCTTTCGCTTTAAGAATCTGAACTCAAAATATAAAAACTCATTGTAGAAAGTTTTGAAATGGGTTTCGAACTTTCAGGCTCGAACACCATGCCTTCAATTATATCATTTGTACTATGACAGAACATGATCCACAAACTCCGAATGATTTTAATCGGTACAACCAAAAATATCCCAAAATATACCAGCTATAAAAATTTGGATCAGACAAAATTTGGGATTTTTTTCAGTGTAATGGATCTTTCTAATTTAGAGTGATATTCTAACTATTATGGGTTAGGAACTTGAGTTGACTATCAAATGCCTCCGAAGACCAGATTTGAACTAGATTTTTATAGCTTTTGTATTTTTTTGGATGTATGGACTAAAATCACGACGCACCTTGTTGTAGATTCAATCAGTCATGTTAAATAAGTTTTACAAAGATAATCTTTTATTAAAAAAAACGATTCAATTATCAACAACAAATTAATAATATTTGTAGAATTAGAAATTGGACCTATAGTCTTAATTACTTATTCAATATTTTTATATCTAAACGTCGATGTTTTATCGCATAATGTAATATTAAAAAAAAAAAAAACATATATATATATAACTTAAATGTTTTAAACTAATCGAAGTAGAATCACCTATTAATTCGCTGATTAGTTTTTGTAACCATTTGTTTGTTTTCTACCATATTAAAAACATGTTTTTATAAATGCTTTTCAAATCTAATTCTGTTCCTGTTTTAGATTTTTTTATGAATGTGTTCGAGGATAAAGGATTGCAATTACCTTCCAGTCGGTAATCGAAAATATTATATAAATGTCAAACTCTTTCCTTCTGGAATTCGGGTTTGGTTAGGGGATTCGGGAGGAGGAATTTTTCTCTAAATAAAGACTAGCAGATAGAATTTCTGGACGTAATTTACTGTGTTAAACAGAAATTCACAAAAAAAATTTAGTTAACTGAATAAACGTAGCACAAAATATTTTTTACGGCATTGATAATGCTAAATTATAAACACAGGCTTTTTTATCCGTTTTTCTTTTTAAAAAATTTGTCATTAAAGTGACAAAAATGGACCAAAACTTTAAATTGTTATAAATAGGTAAAATTGAAAAAATTTCTAACCACCCAGCTAATGATTTTCAAAGCACTAAAAACTCTTTAACTTTAATAGGCAGATCAAATGTATTGTTTTGTAACATCATCAAACTACTCTTTGAAGGCTTGCATTTACACTGTTTCATTCGTTTATTAATTTTATGAATTATGACCACCTTAAAAGTTTTTATTCTTAATTTTATTGCTCTTTTTATAACTGAAAGTCAAAGCTTAAATTTTGAAAATTTTAACTAAACGCAAAAATTTTAAGAAGTTTCAATTCTGTTGAACGTATGTATCTTTAAATATGGGATTTAGTAGATTAATTACCCTCTTCTTAGAAATTTTGCACATCTAAATATTTTCGTAATTTAAAATTTTTTTACAATAAAAAGACGATATAAATTAAAGTAAAATATCATAAATAAAAGAAACATTTATTCTTTGCAACACAACCGATAGGTTTAATAAAAAATTTGCATGACTTTAACAGCAGCTTCTCAAATTTACAGTCGTTCTGAAACGACTGTCAAATTGTCTAAGCCTTGGGCCTTGCCCTAGAACAATATTGTGTAGCGTGTTGTTGGATAAATTTCCTGTAATCGAAAAAATGAGTTTCTAAACTTGAAGAGTATAGTTTGGCCGTCGAAAATGTTTTCCCATAAAGTTTATGCAGGGTCTATTGCCATTTTTCATTAAAAAAATCATAAAATTGATATAATTTGATCAAGACATTTCTTATTCACAATGGTTACAAATACTAAACATAAATGGAAATGTATTTATTATAGCAAAAAAAAAAAAATTTTTAGCGGTAGTACATACATTAAACAAATGAAAAACAAAATATATTAATAAAATAATATAGGCTTTTAGATTGTGCTATAACTGTTATTTTTTTACTACAAAATTAAAGTCTGGGAATAGGTACGATTATTAATAAAAAAATATAAAGACATCCTCTTAATTATTTCTGTATTGTTTTTAGTTATATAACAAAAAAAGTCAAAATTTAATATTGGAATTCAATTTTTGTTGTTGTTCATAATAAGTTGAGTGATAATTTAAACTAATTTTGTTCTTTTATAATCAGTATCTTATAAATGGTCCTCATTTTTTTAATCTTAAGAAAAACATCAGAGTACTCGCATGTAATGTATTTATGGCCTAGTTAATCTGAAGGATAAAATTAAGCAATAGTTCAGGATCTTATGATGTCTATCCTTCTGACAAAGTTGTTTCCTTCAATTTCACTCTATTAAAAAGTAGTTTTTTTTTTTCAAAGTTAATTATCGCCCTTCTTTGGTTTAGTATGACTTTGAAAATTAAGTTTATTGAAATTTAAATCCAGAACCCAAAAAATGTGGAAATCTACGCCGTCGATAAATTGCAGAAATCAAATTTGGGTGAAGTTGAAATTTTTTTGAATCTTTTGTTTTATTATTCGTCTATAATATACCATAATCATAGTTCGTTATTATTTGACGATTATTATTTCTTAAGGTTAAAATCATATCGTAGGCAACTAGCTAGTGCACGAAGCCGGACGGTATAGGCTTTTTTATGGTATTCATGTACACAATAATAAACCCAGATCATAGTTCTCTTTTTTGCCTTTGGCTGCGCAAAAATTCAGAACGTACAAATGTTTGCACACAATAATAAACTCAGATGATAGTTCTCTTTTCTGCCACTGGCTTCGCAAGAATTCTGGACGTACCGATGCTATTATTATCTATCCCGTAAAATGAGATCATTCGTTCAACATTACGTTCGGACTCATTGTATCTATACTTCTTGAGCTAGTGACAAGGTTACATGCAACTACAGTTACTAAATTAATTATTAGTTTAATGTTTAGAAATTTTCTTTTGGAAAATCATCAGACTCTTATTATTCCAAAACTTTTTCCTAAATACTTTAAACTAACCTTCAAAGCGTCCAGAGGTAGTTACATTTGACGTGTTTTTATTCTAAACAGCACAAGCAATGTGCATTAATCTACTTGCTTCGTGTATCGGGTTATATATAAATTTTGTCAAAATATTAGTTATGCCAATCTTGATTATTTACCAGGGCCTTCTCGAATTTGAGTGAAATTGATCAAATTACTTTATCGAGATGGTAACTACTAAACTCTTTGCTAGTTTGCATTAATTTTATCCAAATCATGACTTCGATTCTTTCGGTAGAAATATTTATAAACATTAAAGTCTGCTGTGTACACTGTGAGCACCTTTGTAAAGATTTAGAGATTTGAATTCTCTACCATCTTAATCTGAAATCATTGGATATAGAAATATAATATTTTATTAATTATTTATTCTTCATTGCTACAGAATGCAATAAAATGTTTCACCTACATCTTCTATTAAATTTGAATAAACACAAGTCGAACAGAATTTGTACGGTGGACGAATTTGATTAGAAAATTTTAGTTTGGGTAATTTATCAACCCGCGCAATATTCTATATTAATAAACAAAATTGTGGTTTGTACAAATAGTGTAGAAAATGAGGTTTTTCTGATGCTATATGAATATACTTAATACAAATTATTACACCCAATGTAAACTTTCGAAATATGTATTTCGCAAAAAGTAATTAAAAAATTTGTTCGATAATCATTAAACAAATTATGATAAATCCTGAAGTCTAGGTAACTTTATACAGATGTTCTGTTCTGCAGAAATGACTAAAGAATAGATATAACGCGTTGTGTGAATGGATCTATTCCGAAATATCAACCGTCATGCTGCCCATTACATTTTATATATGCCTTTTTTTTTTTAAGTATAAAGAAATGATAAAAAAAACCCGTGATGAGTAGCATGACGGCATATATTTAGGAACAAACCTTGTTCCTAAATTTCGCAATATTTTTACGTACAACTGTCACCTTGAAACTAGTTTCAATAAAATTTAATTAAGCCTATGGATAATATTTGCGCAATTTGAAAGATAATAAATGGATAATGGAATTTTGCAATACAACCTTTTGCATCGAATCTTCGTGCAATATTTTTAATAATGCTTGGACCCCTTTGAGGGTCTAACGGAAACGAGATCCATATCGTATGATTGACGGCTAGTTACCAGAGTAGATTACTGTTTGCCATTTGATTGGGCACAACAATTTAATTTTGAACTTCAATAAACTCATTTTAAACTGTAAATTAAATTGAAATTATCTCACCTATTATTAAATTATTAAACAATGTTTTTTACGAAATGAGATTGGACATTTTTTTAAATGACAATTTTCTTTCCTTTGATGCCTAATGATACTTATTTGATGGTCTTTGTAAAATATAAACGTAATTCGATCGTCTTCCTTAGAGAAAATTATTTTTTTAATTTTAAAATTGTATCAAAATATTTCTAAAAAATATTAAAATATTTCGAATGATTTCGGAAAATTTAGTCAACATAATAAGACAAAAATATTTATTCAATTTATAAGATATTGATAATATAAATAATATATTCTATTTATCTTTTGGTGAAAATATAATATTTATTTTGAAAATTGTCATAAGTGAAACTAATTTCATTGTTGTTTGTATTAAGACTGATATATATATATATCTCATTTTAGATAATAGATTATAAAAGAAACACATTTTGTTATGTGTGCATTTTTTAATGTTAAAGATGAATAAAAAAAATATGATTTTGTTTTTATTTAATACTTGTATCCTCTTCCTGTACTACTAAAAAAAAAAAAAAAAACTTTCGACATCATTGGGTTAGTATTAATTCGATGATTTTAAGTGAAGAAGTTATTCCTTTAGGTGGATTATAGATTTCCCTGATAATGGAAAAAATCATGATCTTTTAATTGCAACCAAGGATTGGCTTATTGAGCATTATGAGAAATATAAACCGTAATGGGCAGCTTGATTGTTTAAAAGTGTTAGTTGTATTGACTTCAGGCAGGTAGGTAAGTATAATGCTGAGTTGCGAAATTCCACTGGTAAATCCTCAAACAAAAAAAACCAAATCGAATTTACTGCATATATTGGTCAGTTTTTGAACTAGTGGCCAATTCTCCATTCGGTGTTCTTAGGTCGTCTTTCAACAGAAATTTAGTATTATATAGTCCCGGGGAACGAAATGAATCGATATACACTCGATTAATTATTGGAAAATATTGAAAACTTATTATTGAAATGTTATATTTACATTATGGAAATTTCGTTTATCATAATATTAAAAGTAACTTTGAATGATTATCCGTTGGACTATATTATTTACGTAAGTCAAGTACAAATGTTATGCTAGTCATTCAGAGACAGTTAAGGCTGTGATAGACACAATTAAGATGACCAAGTGAAATTTAAATCTAAACAGGGATTTAGTTATTTGAATGAATTTTTGAATAATCATTGAGAAATACTTGCTTTAAATTTCATGTTGTATGTTAAATAGAAGATCTCAAACATACTGGCACATATCTAAGTCGTGATCGGGTTCTTATGTAAAATAAATTATAATTAAATATAATTTTTTTAAAGTAAGGAATTAAACTATTTTAACTAACATCAAATAAGTTGCAGCTCCTGTATGTATGTTTGGTTTTTTATGGCGCTCTAGAAACCAAACGCATAAGCCGATTTTAATGATGATTTGTCTATTTTATACCTATTAAATAACACCGCACAATAACACAGTTCGCCAACTTCAATTTTTTCCTTTGCACAATATGGCGTCTGGTTGTCGCCATATCGAAGTTACATTCCTGCCACCTCTTTAGTGACACTCGCAAGATTAAGAAAAATCGATTGACGCAAGAATCATCAAATTCGGCTTACGCGTTTGGTATCAAGAGTGCCATAAGGAAACAAACGTATATACATATACTGATAAAACACATAACCACTCCTTTGTGTCGCACAGTCAGACAAAATGCTGTTTTTTTCATTGCTTTAGAATGTTGGATGTACCTAACGATTATTTATGCTGAATTTATTAAGTTATAGTAGCTTTTATAAAAATACCTCATCAATACTAAATAGAGATTCATAATATTATTCGATTGTTTTAACATTCCTTTCGCCTAAATTCAAGTTATTTTATGATATTTTAGGAGTTAAGTAGTTAGAATTTCTAAAAAGCGTTAGTTCAGTATCGCTATTTCAGTATCCGATATAGCGAGTTTCCGCCGAATCGGAAATCAAAATAAGACATATTTAGAGCAAATTGTTTTATTTCTTATTTACAAAGGAGGGAAATAATCTTACATTTTGTTATAAAATAAATTAAACAATAAAATGTACAAAAAAATATCTCTTAAAATTATTTTTTTCGTGTGCGTTTTTTATTTACAGATACTATTGTTGTTTTTGGAGATGTTTCTTTAGTACAATTTTCTTCTTCCTGTCATCCTTCAAAATTTAATCGAGCAATTATTTCACGTACATTTTTCACTAAACTATGATTGTTATTTTCCAGAAGTAAACTATGTAAGCTTCCAATGTATGTATCGATTGTTTGTATTGTTGCAACTTCTTTTGTACCTAAAATACATATGTAAATATAAAGGATTTTCTAATAAAAGAGCTCGAATTTTAAATTTAAACAAATTTTGTATGAGATCATTAAAAATTTTTGATAAAATAAGTAGTTGGTTATGTCCTAGACCAAATATCTAAAGTTTCCAGGTTCGATTCTCGGATTTTGAGTAATTTCTCGTTTCATTGAAGGGTAATGTTTAACCCTCATATGTTGTTAAGTGGTATAATGTAAGATAGCAAAAGCTATTAAAAGTATCATGTATATTCATAATAAAAATATGTAATTTGAAAGAATATTTTATACCGTTTTGTGTGGTATATAATATCAATCTAATGATAATCGCAGCTTTGCCGGTCAGTGCTTATGCGAAAAGTACAATTTTTTATATTCGGTATCATCAAGGGCATTAATTGTATTAAGGTACTTCAAAAGGCTCTGGATCAAATCTAACGTTATAATGACGTCCCCATTTTGTCTGATTATTATATACTAGGTCAGTTGATTAAAAATTTGTTTACAAAAATTGGATAGTCGACCCAGGCCGTTGAAATGTGATGAAAATACACGGTAAGTTACTTCAAAGGCAGATAAAGAAAATTTGCGCCCGTCAAAAAATCTTATCAATAAAGACTTTTTTTTAGTTCTTTAGTTTCAAGTTCTTTATTTTTTAGAACCTGTAAAATTGTGTTGGTTGTTCGGTACAGTTCTCCGACTCGAGCTAGCTATCGTTGTTAAATAAGAACGTACCTTATTGACAATCTACCTCTGATTTACTCAATAGTATATATGTTATGTTACATAATTTTTGCTAACATTATAAAGCTCATCTTGTTAAGTTTGAAATTCTCTTATTCTTAGTGGAAAACACTTTATAAGGTTTAATATAAAAGAGAAATTGGGTCTCACAGATTTTAAATGAGTTGAAACTTCATAAGTAGTTTATTTAGATTACCCTATTTTCATGCAGACAACATGAAACAATACTAAGCGAAATGGACAAAGAGACAGTTTTTTCATTCAGAATTCTTTATGTAAGCCTTTCAGTTTTAAAACTAAAAATGATATATTTTAAGTGATAAATGCATGGCCATTGCAAAATATTAATAATTAATTTTAAAAAATATTTCTCATCTGTTAAACACAAACATTCGTTTGGAAAATATTAACCCGATAAACTTAACTGTACGTATTAACTGTTAAATCTATTTACATGCCATTTAATTAACCAAATACCTGGTAATTTTACTGTGGAGAATGCACTCGTAAGCGTTGATCGTAGATGATCCAAATGTTTTTGTAACGCAACATTATGATTACGCTGTTGTGAAGTTTCCGATTCTAATTTTTCTATAGCCGATTTCATATGTTCAATATGCTTTTGTAAAACTGCATTCTGTTGTTCATAATCCGTATTCGATTTTCTTAACTGTCTTAATTCAGCTTCACGATTTTTATTATGATCCAAAAACTCTTCAGTAAATATTGGTATATCAAAATTCGTAAACTCTCCATCCTTTTCATTTTGAGCAAATGTTCGATCATCTCTGATTGATTTATCTTTTACTTCTTTTTGTTCTTTTTCTTTTTTCACACCATGAACTTGATTATTTGAATTCTAAAAAAAATTTTAGATTCTAAGAAAAAATACAACTTTCGTTTGTCTCCGATTTGAATAAAATCATATTTTAGAAAGATTTTGACCCAGAAAATACAAAAACAGTGACGGATTTTGTAACAAAAATTTAGTTTCTTTGACGCATGAACGAGTAATTTTTGAGATATTGACTAAAATCGTACATGAAGGGTGGTATACCAAGAGGAATTTTTTTGTGTCCGATTTGAATAAAAATCATTTTCAGTTCAGTTCAGAGATTTTTTGTCAAAGGCTCGCAATTGTTTTTAAATTTCATAAGTCTGACAATTTGGGAAAAAAAAAGAAGGGATATAAGATCATTCATTTTTTTATTATTGCCGAAATTACTTCGATTTTTGAGGGTGTTCTAAAGAGTTCAAGAGCTTTTAGACAATAGGATCTTAATCTGGATTTATAACACCTTATAAATTAAAGAAAGATATATGTTTAAATTTCGTACCGTTTCTATTTCTTTCTTCTGAGCATTTTCCAATTTCAACTTCTTTTCTAACTGCTGAGATTTGGTGAATTCTTTATATGCATCCGTTTGTTTATAAGCATCTAACTCACGATTATACCGTTCTTTATCTTTATCAGCTGCATCTAAATATTGCTGTTTTTTGGACATTGGTAAATTACTCCACTCATTTGCTAAAATCTTTGTTATCTCGGCAAATTGTAATGTAGGATTTTCAGCTCTCAAAACTTCACGGCGATCATTTAGATACCGCACATATCCTAGGAAATCAATAAGAGATATGAAATAATACATCAAAATTTTAATTTATTTTCAATATTTACCAGTTAAAGGTTGTTTCGGTGCTGTACTATCTTTAGGGCCTTTTTTTCGTTTTTTTCCTTTATTCCAACTAGTATTTCTATTTTTGCCGGTAGTACCATGATTTTCTGAACTGTCTGGAGCTTTTTCATCACTAGATCCTGTTTTATTGTTCTTTAGAGGTTGTTTTGTATTTGTTTCTGAATTTTCTTCAACTGTACCTACTTGTTCCATTTTATGAAACTATAATTCTATTTTCATTTATAAATAATATATTTTTAAATTCAGATTTCTAGAGAATGACATATACTACACAAAGTGTAAGCGTTTACCCATTCTGTTGGTAAACATTGTGTAGGCATAAATGTTAAGCTATTTTTAAACCAGGCTGTAAGTTTTAATGTAAAAGATTTTTTTTTTAATTAGTAAACTTTTACAGATTTATGTAAACATTAAATTTTATTTTATAAATTTTAATTACATAAAAATTATTATTAATTAAAAATTAAAAAATTGTAAGCTTTATCCACTTCGAAAAAATATACATAGATGTCAGAAGTAGTATAATTTTATATTATGGGCTCATCTGTATAATATTAAGGGTGTATTGCAGCTAAATCAAAAACACATTCATTTCGAATTTTTGTTTGTTTAATAATTCGCTATACGAGTATTGTGAATTGTTCAGAATAGATCAGCAATTTCATGCCTAAATTTTAAACATTTTCAAACATAAGTCTCCAAAGTTGCTAGGTACACAGACTTAATATTTATAATAGAGAAAAAAACTGTCAAGGCAAGGGAAGTCAAATCGACTTTGCCCAACCTGTCACATTTTCGTAACACAATGAATTAAATATTTAAATAGTATATTACAACACATGTAGGGAGCAAAAGTAAAGTATGTCTTGTTCGTATTGCACAACGGAACAAAAGTTGACACTTTCCTCACGGAAGTGTGAAAAAGGTTTTTAGTTTGAAAAGAGTCATATTTATAAAAAAAATTATATATATGTCACCGTAATACTGTAATTTCCGTCAAATTGTAAACTAACTAGTAAAGTCATAAATTTATCTTCCAAAAAAAGGCCAAAAACCACTCCAACTTGTGCTAACTCGACGCAGACCAACTAAACATATAACGCAATGAGTTGATTTTCATTGGTAGATGTTAAATTTGCCCTGGTTGAAGTGGTTTTTTAAACCCATTTACAATTTAACGGAAATTACAATATTACGTATACAAATTGTAAAATTATACATATATAAATTCAAAATTGTAAAATTCAGTTATCTTTTTTTTGCAAAATTCTTTATACAAAAGTATTCTAGAAGTGCACCCTTAATAAGCGTGCAAAAAATATGGTATAGATGTCACACTGATACATATTGTCGATCTCAGGTAGGTTTCTGCATCTAGTTAATAGATTTAGAACTACTGCGCTATGGGAATTTTAATATGAAAACACAATTTGGGAACCACACACAAGTTTAGTATCATAGTGTTGTGAATGTTTAAATGAAATAAAACATTTAAAAAAAATACAAATTTATTAAAAAAATATACAAAAAGAACATTAAAAGTAAACATTAGTAGTGCCATATAATGATTTGGTTCGTTTATATAAATCGATAAGCTGTTTATAATTTTCATTTTTCACATTAGGAAAATATTATTGTATATATAGAGATATATAAAAAAAAAAAACGTTTTCTAACCCTTTGTGTGAGATATGGCTACCTGAATGTGGTTCTGTGACAAAATGATAAATTTTTAATGTTTTTACAATTAATTTGTGTTGTGCTTATTTCTCATTTAATACAAAATACATTTCGTAGATTTTTGGAAACAGTTTTATCAGTAAGTGACATTTTTATAATATCATTATTACTAAGGTTAGGAAATGGAATCCAAAAATTTACCTGCATTCTTTTATTGAAAACTTTTTATTATTATTTTTTTGTATGTGCAAAATAGTTTTGATTTTAAACTTTATTCCTTCACAATTTATTGATAAATGCAATATTTTGAAACTATTTTTTATTTTAAGATTTTTTTTTTTCATCAATTGATGTTCTAAAAATATTACTCGGATTTTCATGCCATTGTTTTTTGGTATTCTTTTATAATTAAATTTCTGAACATTTAAACAATATTTTTCGAATATATTCGAATTGTTTATCAAATTTTAGGTCTAATTTAAATATATAAATGTATTTATAACATATACCTATTATTTAACATTTTTTTTATTTACATTTATTTCTATTTAATCTGATTGGTTTTATATTTTTATATACATAAATTTTAAAATTTTTACCATTATACGTTTACTAATGCATACACGTGCTAAACATGCTATTATTATAATTAGACGGTAAAATTTTAATGATATAATTAAAATTAAAAATTAATTACATCTACGAAATATTCGTTTATATTTTTTGAGAGTGTTTTTCATGCAACAATTTTTCAATGTATTTCTAAGATAATTCTGATTGAACCTTCTCATGCGTTTTTTTCCTTGAATTTCGTTCCGAATTGATGGTAAACTACAGATTTTTTCCTTTTACTAACAACTAACTAACATTGTCTACGGTATATCGGAACTAGGATATTTATATGGTACTCGAAAAATTAAGTGCCCACAAATCACTATCATTTATTTCTAGAAATTAATTAAAAAAATTTTATGGCTGAGATCAAATAGATTTAAATAAAGTAAAACCGGCTTTATTTTACGAGTTTGGTTTTCTTTTTGTTACATTTCTAGGAGCATGTTACACAATCAAAAATAGCTTTTTGTGTAACTTCAATACAGTACTCTACCATCAAGCTTTATCCCTAAAGCTTATTTCGAAAACTGTTAAAAAAAAGCCTTAGAATTATCTTTCTTTAATTTATAAGCAATAATGTGATCAGATTATTTCATTTGATTTGTGCCGATCCAATTTGGTTTTTGATAGTTTCAGTTATTTTTTTGATGTAGTAACGTTTTAGTGATTTTTGTTCGACCACTTAAAAATTTCGACACAATACTTCAGAGTGTTCTCTTGTTTCGAATTAGTCGTTCTAATTAATTATGGCTATATTTTAGCTCAATAAGTATGAACTAAATTAAATGAATTTCTGTTGAAATGTCTAATTTCAACAGAAATTCACTTCCGCATTATCTCCACAAACAACTTGATCAAAACAGTGCAATAGAAAAAATTGTTATTCAAAATTTGATTTAGGTACTTTAATCCAGTAACTTTATACATTACAGGTACTTAGACTAAATTTGCTTCAATATGATACTAGAATGAATTCTGTAGACCCATTAATTTCCGAGCTAAAGTCTTTTAAAGTTTATCAACGTAAGTTTATACATCAGAGCTAACGTCAAATCCCGTAGTTCTGATTTTTATTTAGCAGACTTGTTTATGATGTTGATCCAACAAATAACCCAAATTTGTGACCTCGAGCGCCGAACGCAACTTTGTCAAAAATCGAAAAAACTGTGAAAATTTCGGTTTTTTTCAGATTTTGTCGATTATAATCCTAAAGGATTAGTTTTTGAAGTACCTTTTCAAGATGTTTTTAAAGTTGGCTAAATTTGCTCCAATATGAGACTAGAATGGTTTCTGTAATGGATCCTATGCAACTACAACCAATTTCTCCCACTTTTTGATGATTTTTTGGAAAAAATTTGATGGCGTATATCTCCCCTCTTTTTGAAGAATTTATCTGTTCATATTTCGCGATGTCGAATGTTGGAAAAGCTTCACTAAAATTATTTCAATCTCCCTAATTGGAGCTACGAAATCAAATCTTGTTGCAAAACAGCAGATAGCATGATATCTTAAATTGGTATTTAAATCTCAGCGTAGCAAACTCGCATGTATTTTTCTCGTTCAACTCCTGGACCATTATGAGAAAAATGCCTACACGAAAATTCCAATTCCAATGATCTTGAAAAAACACTAATTGTTATTACAGCTGAATTTTTAATTGGTTTAATATATACAGGGTGATATTTTTAAAAGTATCCACCTTTGTATTTCGAAAAAGAATACAAAATCAAAAAACGCGAAACGGGTGAAAGGAAAATACAGTACTAATTTTTTTTCCTAAACTACAATTTGGGCACCTGATTTTGTAGTTTTAAAGGCTAACGTTTTAAGAATATTATATGGAAAAAATGTTATTTTGGTGAAAACTTTTAAATCTAAATACCTGAGATCCGGTACTAAAAATTGCTTTTTTGGCACAGAAGAACAAGAATTTGCTACAAACAAGTGTAAATAAAGATTTACTGAGTTTATTGGTGTAAAATCCTGTATAGACAGTGTTGATTATCAGTGGTTAATTAAATAGACAAAAAGATTCATGTATCATAAAATGGCGACCATATTTTCCCTGAAATTTTGTCTTGGATTTTTGTTTGTTTTTTAGAATCTATATATACAAACGAATTTTTAAACAACAAAATTTCCACTCGAAAATTGACCTTTTTGAGCCTCTCTGTTATACTTAGATAGGGAATAAAAATATTTAGTTACAAAAAACAAAGTTTACCCCTGTTTGACCATGAAGATCGTAATAAAAAAATAATAACTGTATTTTCATTCCTCCTATAAATGAGCCGGTAAGTACATGTTTTCGTTTTTTAGAATTTCCGTTCCGTTTTCGAAATGGGTGGAAACTTAAAAATAATACTCTGTATGTTTACATGTTTTGAAAATTGCAATTGATATGAATGTACGTTTAATTTTTGGTTTTGTGATTATATTGAAATTTGACTGGTCATAAATTTTTTTGACATTGACATTGAAATTTTTATTACAATAATATACAGGTAGAACCTCGTACAATTTGATATTCGGATGAAAGTTAAAACTCGCCAGGGTTGACTAAGTGTCTATATATGTCACTTGTGATTGATTTTTTAGCCCCCGACGCGATTTTTTAACCTTTCGATATGATAAACACGCTAAAACCTGAAATTTTCCCTCAATCTATAAACATACTTTTTACCCTCACCTTAAGCAGAAGCAAGAAATTGAGCAATTATTTTTATTATTTTTGCTAATATAATTGTGATTTATTGTTGTTTACAAAAGCTTCAGCTTTTTATTTGTAGCGTAAAATGCCTTAAATACTTACAACACTTAATAATTGAAATTTACAAAATTTAAAAATCCCCTATAAATTTTTCACTTGAAACATATCTAAGAACACCCTCTGTTGAGTTACCTTTTTCCTTGGAGCATTCCTGCTCCAAACTGAATCGATCTTGAAGATCTTTGCTTATTTTTTAGTTGTTCCGGGTACGGAACTCTAAACTCGTATTTGAAGCATAGCTAACACTATCCATTAAATTAACGTTCAAACGAAACAAAAAAATAAAAATCGGTTCACCTGTTTAGGCCACAGACAGATAGACAGACACACACACTTAGCGGTCAAACTTCTAACAGCCTTTTTTTAGTTCGCGTGGTTTAAAAAAGCTCCTTTTGATTGATCAACTGGCCTCTATATGAGGAATCATTGATGAAATCAAGACTACGTCCATGATTTTATCTAGTTTTCTAATTGATTAATTTCTTATAAATTCGGAACCATTGAACCGTTGGAACGATTATATAATTTTGATAATCTCAGTTTCAGCTGATTTTACATAATGGGGTTTTGCTGTAATAACTATTATTCCAATATAGTATTATCAACTAAATTAATTGATTTTCATAGTTGGGTAAGATGTAGTACCTTAAAACTTCTGTAGTCTCTCGGAAAAACTTCTATAGTTTCGTTTTACCAGACAGTATTTTTATTCAAATGAGTATATTGTATGACAATGGATGTAGGGTGGAGACTTATTTATAAAAATTTTGATTCCTCTGACTGTCTATAACCTGCTTATTGCGTATTGTTTTACTAACCCCCGAACTAACAAAAAGGAGTGTTATAAGTTTGATCGCTATGTGTGTGTGTCTGTTTGCCTGCCTGTCTGTAGCGTCTAAATGGATGAACCGATTTTAATTTTGAACCGAGTGCCCTTATCTATGTTTCAAATACGAGTTTAGGATTCCGTACTTGAAAAAACTAAAAAATTGGATGATCAAAATCAGCTCAGTTTGTAAAAGGTTTTAAGAAAAAATGTAATTTAGTGGAGAGTGTTCTTACATATGTTTCAAGTGTGAGTTTAGGGTTCCGTACCCGAAAAACTGTTGGGAATTTTTTTTATTTCGTAAATTTCACTTGTAATTACATTCAACGTAAATCATTGGTTATTGGTGAGTAAGTTATTATACTGCGTTTGCAATGGTTGATAGTAGAGGTACCTACATACCATATTCTAGATTTAAACATAACGTTAAATTTCGTGGAGGTAAAGCTACAAATACTCAAAGTGATGTACCTTGAATCGAACAGCCTGATTTACCTTGAATGTACCATTTATTCATGGTAATATTTATGCATTTTTTACACTTGTATTCTTGCGTTTTATGCGTTTCCAAGTATAGGTAACTGATAATTAAAAGGAAAAAGAAGTTTCAAACACCACGAGTCGTTAAAAAAATCATTTAAAGATGTTGCTGAACGCTCAGGGTAGTGGTACGTTATTAAACGCTGTTCCCTAGAGGGAACTGTAAAGATTACAGAAAAGAGCACCTGCAGGTACATTTGGTGGAGGGGCGGTGATTATAGGTACTTAGGGTGTGAACTGTGGTACATTATGATGTTGTACCGTGGTCACACATCATGTACTATGGTTCAGACGTTTTTATATCCTGTATATATATTATGGTATACTAAGTTTAGACCCAAGTTTGTCACGCTTAAAAATATTGATGCTAAGAACAAAATTTTGGTATAGGTGCTCATAAAATCACCTAAAAAGTCCATTTCCGGTTGTCTGTCCGTATGTAAACACGATAACTCAAAAACGAAAAAAGATATCGAATTGAAATGAGAAACAAGGCGAATTAGGTCTAAGGCCCTTATAAAAAAATAAAAAAATTGTTTGAACATCTCTGATTACCCGTGAGGGCGCAATTTAGAACAAATTTTGGTGTACATTTTCTCCAAAACTATAAAAGATAGAGAGTTTGCTGATGGTTCAACTAGTGTTCTTGTCAAAGATTTTCGAAAAGCGAATTCTAGAAAATAATTTCGAAAATTTTCGAATTTTAAACAAATGGCGACCGGAAGGCCGTCATAATTGTGTTGTTTTTGAAACTTTTCCAATTTTATTTCCAGAGTATTTTAACAATTAACTCAGTCAATTGTGTGTTTTCATTTGTTATGGGTAATATTTTACTATTTAAATTTTACAAAAATTCATAGTGTTGGTTGGAAGAGGAATGACAGTGATATAATCAGCGACAATTTCAATTGTAATATTTATGCATGGCTTCAAAAGCACTGATTCTAGGTAAGACACGTTCCCTAGATATTATTATTTACTTAATATTTTAATATTAATTGTTTAATATTTTTGAAATGAAAAATACCATACGACTTTTATTTCAATGTCATAAGAAAACCAAAAAAATTTTTTTCTTCCTTAGTAACTAATATTAAGTAAATATTTTACATTTTTCATGCCCATACAATATAAAATATGTAGTATTTTATTTTCCAAAATGGCGTAAAATTAATCACTAATCTGATAGGCGGTAACTGTGAAAATCAAAATTTGTATTTGTTAAATACCTAATATTCATTTAAGCGTTTAAAGTTTTACAGTTACCTTTCATTCATGTAGGGAGATTGGCATTTATATATTTTTTAAAGGCACTCAAAACTTAACAATAGAAATTGTATCGTCTTAACCATAAACATTTTTTTTTATACAAAATTTATAGAAACTAAATATATTGTGACTCATGGTACAGGATCATAATATACCTTTGAATTCAGTCACCGATTATAGCTATGGGCATTTTCACAATTCATTTTGGAAATTGAAAAAATTGAAAAAACTACTAGTTTTATAGACAAAGTTTTTCTGTTCAGGGTAACTGACTATAACGCCTTCCAACGCTTATTTAATCGGCTAGGACATCTTTTCTTCCACTTGTTCTACGAGGATGCTGATCAATAACAGTTCTTTGATCAGTACTACAGGACACGCGTGGAATTAAGTTTACTGAGAGTTTTGAAAATTAGTGATTTTATAGATTTTGAGGTACTTTTTTCGAATTTCCACTTTGCTATCTCGTATCCTTGCCGCTTGCGCCGCCATATTGGAAAAATGGCGACGAAAAGCAGTTTTTTGACGATATCTACTTTAAGAGTCATTTTACGAGGAAAAAACATACAAAAAATTAAACTAGAAAAAATTTAATACAATTTATTTCCAGACCATTTTTTTCATAAATATTAAAAATATAATGTTTTCGTCTAAAAAGAAATTTAAAAATCAATGAATTATATTGAAACGTCTTCGAATTCTTAGGTACTATCGAGAAATAGCCTTCTATTCGATTGGATATTCGATATTATATTCGATAAATTCTATGATAGTTTGTATTATGTAAGGTCTAAAGTTCAGCGTATTTCATTCAGTTGATATATCATTTATTTGCTACAAATCAAATTTCCCTTTTTTAAGCTGGTTGATACAGTCAGTCATGGACCTTCATAGATGTAATTAATTCAATTAAGTAACCTGATTTATTAATTTTTAGTACAGATAAGATATATAAGACAAAAATTTCGGGAGATACATGGGAAAAATTCAAGCGATATTACTCTTGTGGTGATTTTAATACCAGTCAAGGGTGTCATCCTATCTGTCGTTTTGCACCAAGATTACGATTTCGTATCCCCATTCAGACGAATCTTTTTCGACATGACCATCGCAAAATGACAGATAGGTAGCGATGAACCCATTTACTACCTTCAAACTTAATTCTGAAAATCGTGAATTTTATGAAGGTTGGTTGATGAAATTTGGTCCAAAGTGGTTGTATACCTGTCGATATTTCACGATGGCATGTCAAAAGTTTCCCCGATATTAGTTCAATTTTGGGTCATACATAGCCTTATTTGTGGGGCTTTGGGATCGAGCCTTAGTGCAAAACGGTAGATAGGATGATATGTTTAACTTGCTCGGATTTTTCGCGTGCGTCGCCTGAACCAATTATAGGACAATGTATACCTCTGTACACGAGTACCAAGATAAAGCTCAGCTGTTATTTAAACAATATATGCATAATCGAATCACTAGAATATTTTTGTAGTATGTTCGCGGATATAACACTTCCCTTGTTCATCGTCACAAAACTAGGTCACCGACTTTTAAGCGTGTCCTATATAGAATTCTGGAAATCATTACCCATGGTAGGTACATACAATATATAACTATCTCATTTTTATAAACATCTTTGAAAATTATACTATTTCATTTTATTTTATTTGTATATTATATACTTTAGAAAGAGTACAACATATTTATGTATCTTTGTTGATAAACAGTAACAGATGTTTATACGAGTTTTGTGCGCAATGACGTTTAGTAGTACCCACGTATCCCTTCATCATCGTTTACAGGTCACGAGACCATCGCCACCTTCTGTGTTGTCGTTCTAGATGTATTATATTATATGTTTTATGTAGGTATATTCCAACTACTACACTTCTCCCGGCGACAGGCTTTGCTGTTGCGTATCCTGGATACACTGACCTAATAATCGGTGGCTTCTCATGACTGTTCCAGTTTTTATGTTAAGATTGTCCTATATATAAATGAATACATTTATATCTAATGGGATTTCACTTTGGGTGATCGATTGCGTTAAGATATGTCTAATTTTATTTAGCTTTTACACGCAGCCTTTTTTCTATACTTTTAACGAAAATAATTTATTTCTTGAGATAGATTGATTATATTGTTCAAAAAAAGTATTAATTGAGTAAAGTAAAAGGATATTAAGAAAAATTTGATTGGCGTGGAAAACAAAATTTATAAAGAAAAGCAGTTTTTCAGATAAGAATGGTTAAAGCTACAATTGAATTTCAAGCACTGCGATTAGACTCTTTACTCTATTGATTTGAAATTTGGATATGTTAGAGGTATATTCTACCTGATCTGGGATATTTCGAAAATCCTGTTAATTTTCCCAATTTTGATTTTACTATAAAAAATTTTCTTATTCCACTGTACCTGGGTGTGAGAAATGAAAATTGGGAAAATAAACAGGATTTTCGAAAAATACGAGTACGCAGGGCAAGTAGAATATTAATACTTATAACATATCCAAATTTCAAATCGATAGAGTAAGGGATATAATCGCAGTGCTGAAATTCAATTGTAATTTTTACCATTTTTTTTGTCTTATTTGGAAAACTGCTTTTCTTTATAATTTCTTTCCCCACCAATGAATACTTAAAAAAAGTATAAAATTTCACGCCAATCAAAGACTGTTTCACGCCAATCAAAAATTTGTACATAACAGCCTTTCTATTTCGCGTATTGTGGTATTATTTCAACTCGACGTCGACAAAAATTCATCCTTATACATGTTAACAGAAATTTTAGTACGGGGAAGGATCCCCCCGACCCTTTAAAACCACCCGTATGTCATAAAAAATACGCTGGCAGAAAAAAATCAATCAAAACATAAAATTCAAAATCGATTCACGGGAAAACGCCTAGGAAACTACTATGGGTTCTATGAGCAATATTGTTCGCCCCATTCTCCTACATTGGCATGTGGCAGAAAGAAAATCATTTGAGTATATTTTTTGTTGACATTTTGTTCAACATTTAACAAAGCAGCCGGGTATTTCTTGAAAATTTTAATTTTTTAATTGCCGTTTTAAAAACTTTACGTTTTCTCGGAAAAAACTTGACATGTTTTATTCGAGTATCTTCATATTTGAATATCGCCCTCAATGAATAATCTTAAATTTTAAGCATACCGCGAAATAAAAATTTTTTCAGGCTCCTGAAATAGAAGCGAAAACGCCGACTATGAAAATTTTTGTATATGAAAAAATTGTTATGTACGACCTTGGCAACAGCTTCTCAAATTTTCAGCTGTTTTTAAAAGACCGTCAAACAATATGCCTGACTTTAGCTTAAAATTTTTTGACTAAGCTTATCAGAAAATCAAGGTATTTTGCTTCAAGTTTCTTGAAATTTATACATACATTAAAGTGCATCATACTTGTACGAAAACAATAAATTTATTGTTGTTATCAACTAAATTTCAAGCTATTTTGAGAAAAAAAACTCGATTTTTATGAAGGTCGTTTAGTTAGAGTAATGATGTTGATAAAAATCTTATTGTTGCATGTACAAATATTTTTTTGTTGATATCTGAAGTCACAACTAATATAAATTATTAGCTTGCTTGGTTAGAGTATATCTATCCTATAGATCGTCACATGCCATCAAAAAATGTACCGACTTGAACACTTCTGTCAAAATAGTTACAAACCTTAGCCAGAAACTTGAGGCTGAGGTTTCTTTCACTATATTATGCAGGAAATGGGCAATATTTTTTAATAACTGTTATGCAGGTCTAAATGCATTTTATAAAAACGCAAAATTTTTCAACTAAAATCTCTTTTTACTAAATTTTAAGGTGATTTGGAGTCAGGAAACAAGTGAAGTTTTTTAAACCAAATTTTTACCAGTTATTATTCTTAAACAAAACCTTTATATTCTAAATTAAGATATCTGGTATTAGAATACCACTCTCCGAGGTTGCTAACACTATTCCCAAGGAAAATATAGTTCACAGTCGAGATTATGTACATATTATAAATATTTATTATAACAAACTTAACTTATATTCTTATATGGATAACAACTTATTTATGTGCTTAGATTTAGATACATATTTGACGTATCAACCAATAAGTAATTGATATAGCAAACGATAAGAGTGCTAAATTTAAATTTGATCTAAAATTGTGCGCCAAAATAGGAATATTTTAAAAATTATTTTCTAAAAATGTCTTTATTGTTAACAACTAAAAATATGATCTGATTCCGGGGCCCCAAGGAACCGCTCCAGTTGTCCAATTGTAATTTTGGCCCTGTCTAAATGTATTTTTTTTTGGGTGTCAAAATATCACATTTCAAGAACCAAATACATACCTCACAAACACGTTTTTGTTGATTGAAGAAAATTTAAACTTCAGAAAACGAAAATTAATTATCAGGAAAACGTATCGGAAACGATTTTAACTTTTTTTGTCTCTAAACTACTGTTTCTTGTAACTGGTTTTATCGTTTTCAAATGGTGAGAGAAGTGTGTCAAGTCGGTACATTTTTTGGTGGCATGTGACGTACTACTATGCATATTGTTGCATGATTATTGTTCATTTATTAATATTAAGTTATAAAATTCTATTTTTGTTTTCGATAAGATATTTTTCATATTAATTTTGTAATGGATTATTGTAATTAAACAATCGGATAAAGTGATTTTTATTTATCAAAAAAACTCTTATTATTTCGATTTAATAAAAAAAATGTGACTTTCTTAAGGAGTTACATGAAAAAAATTTTATTACCTTGGTTTTTGGTTATGCAAGATAAACTATCGTTACCGTCATGTTCATGCAAGTACAAATGATAAATTTCTAACTTAATGTTGCAGTAAGTCTTAAATTCTACGGCTAATAGTTTCGAGTTATATAGAGTGGCTAGTTTTTAATGCTCCGCCCACTTTTTTTTTAGGATTTATTAAATCAGTTTTAATCTAGACAAACGACCTGAGTTTACTCCTAAAGTGTTGTGTACTTTGCTATGTCCGTCAGATTGTCAGTTTCAAACAATAGATGGTTTGTCAATTATACGTACAATGTAGTATACTTTATAAATGGTAACCTGAAAAAAACCGAAAAAGTATGTTGTACGTTGGTTAAGTAGGTACATTGTCATTCTGTATCGATGGGTAACAATTGTTCTGTGTGCTGTGCCCGTTAGGTTATTGTCAGTTTCAAATAATTGATGATGTGTCGACAGCAAACAAGTATATAAGTTATACACACGCATGAAAGATGTAATTCGATCACTATAACAATTCTTGAGGAGTGAACTCCAAAAAAATGATTTTGTTTCCAATTTTTTTTGTAGATTTTACTTTCGCTATTGTAGGTAACAACAAAAATTTTATCAAAATCTCTTATGTTTTTCGAAAGCTATCGCAATTTAAATGCGAAAGTATAGATATTCTAAATAAAAACTACAGTGGAACCCCGGTAATCTGGCAAACGTTTTGCAGGTTAGCGTCATACTATCAAATTTGTCGGATTTTACAAAAAAGAGTACCTTGTAATCCGACAAATCACAAATTCAATGATAAAATTCTATATGTTGTTATATTTTGAAGTGTCATGTATTATCTAATTTAGCGAAGATTGTCAAAAATAATAATAATAGACATGTCCTATTACAGGGGGCACGGATTAGCCAGGAGTCGGATTTTCGAGGTTCCACTGTATAACTTTTTAGGCTCTTTTTTTGTAAGGAAATGCCAGACTTCTAGACTTGAATGTAAAAAGCGTTGGAGTGCAGATTTAAAGCTTGCCTAAGCTTGGGTGTAGTTCAGTTTGATATTTTGTGTTAGAATACTTGATAACTGAGTTAGTTAGAATATTTATTTTCTTACAAAAACAGGCACAGAACCTTAAAAGTTATAGTTATTATATAGGATATCACATATAGTCCCCAAATTCTAAAAATTAAAACGTATTCGACATTAAAACGTTGCAGATCCGTTTAAATGGATGAAAAAAGGTAACAATACCTAATTTATTTCCTTTATCGATTCTGAAAACTTTTCAAAGCATTATATACCTTTTTTCCATCTGTATTTTCAGATTATTCTTTAAAGCACAGATTTAATATCGAATTAAAATATTAGATTACTTTTCTAAATCGTATTAAAAAATAAGTAATTTTCTAATATAAAGTTACTGTTAACTTTAGATACGTGCATTGTGTGATTACAAAATATAAGAAAAGTAAGGTTGTATGTTATAACAGTTATATGTTCTTTTTATACAATAGTGTAGGGCAAAATGTAGTACCTAGCAGAGGAATATTATCCAGAAGGCAAAGTAAGAACGTGCCTACAGACGCGAGGATAGAAAGAGGCACGCGTGTAAGTTTTTAAACAAACACAAAATTGTGTGAGTTTGGGCTTGTGGTTAAACTTCAAAATAGACGAGAATTGTACAACATTTTCTTCGTTTTTAAGCAATAAAATAGTGCAAGTAGATTCTAGGTACATTAAGGTGTGAATCATGGTACATTATGATGGTACATCATGGTTTACACGTTTTTATGATGCATACTTGTTTAATATTAAAAACCTCAAAATAATACATAGTGTTGAGAAATAACAGTGCTATAGACAGAGGCAATTCCATTGTGATATTTTAATGCATGGGTTTAAAAATTACTAATTTAAATTTTGATTCTAGGTACTACATCTTCTTCTATCCTGTATATAGAGTGACTAATTTAAAAACATAGTCTTCTTAAACTGAAATAGCATTATCCTTTTCAACTTGAACCCAATGTATTTTACTGACTTAAGAACAGAAAGGACTTTTTTAATTTTGTGCAATCTCTCATTTAATTTTTTTGGAATTACTACTTTCAATTTCTTGTGATGGGATTTATTCGACAAAAGTACTGCAGGCTCCAGTATTAAAAATTATTTCAAATTCAAAATTATTTCATTGCTCGCTCTAAAATATTATTATTTAGGAAATGATATTTACATTTTTATGAAAAAAACATACATTAAAAATGATTAAATTAAAGTAGCTATTTATCTAAACTTTATTTGTGGCAACCAACATTGAATTGGGATGTTGTGAACGTCGTTAGATAAATGATTCGAATGACCTACTTTTCGAATGGTATATTATAAGCAAACTAAGCACATACAACCTAAAAAGGGTGGATGCGTACTATATACACTACAAATAGTATTCATTGTACACTGTGGTGCCTAATAAATTTCCATTCTCGGTGATAATGGATAATCAAAATAATATTAAAATATATTCACCTAAAGTTTTCTTCAAACTGCAAACCCTGCCACACTCTTATATTGCAATATTGATTGATGTTAAAATTCTGACCTGTATTATAGTGCGCAAGGTGGGTCATTTTAATCCATAAAGACTAATAAGTTGCAGAGTTTGGGGGACATCATGTTCTGACATCAGATTGGACCTAGTTCTTCGGGTTTTTTAAATAGCCAATTTAGATTCTAAACGGTAAGAGATAAAATAACATTTAAGTTTGAAAGTTGATCCTCATAAAAAAACTAACTTTTATCATCTAAACCATTTTTTCGAAAATTGTCAGCATTCGGGGGAAATGAAATATATGGAATAGCTTCGATCGCCCGTATAGCTCGAAGAGTACTCGTTAAAAAATTTGGTGGCCGTGAGAGCTTTAGATCAGAACGACCCGATGAACATTTAGAGACGGTTTGAAAAAGTTACACAGAAGGGCATTTACCAATCTTACCGTGCGGTATCCTTTCAAAATGCTACATAAATCATAATTTTTGTATAAAACACAGACCCCATCTGAATGATGTTTGTGTTACACTGTTGTTAATTTGTATCCATCATGCGTGGTAATATAATTCGAAATGAATGTAGACAATTCGAACCTTTTTGTATTCTCTATTTTTAAACCTATTTTGTTGGTTCAAGATTGTACATAAGCAGTTTGAATGTACCTCAAGGATAACGCATAATCTCTTCGTTTGCGGCGGCTGTGTTGCCGAATCTGTTACTATACAGTATTATATTCAGGATATGTATGTACCAAACAGCAGTTACCCATGTATTTAACCCATTTATATTCAACTTAATTGATTTTTTACGCGTGTTACGTACGTACATTGTTATACGAAATAAATTTATTGTGCTATTTGTTGAAATAGATAGGTCATGAACCTCACATTGAGTTTCAAAATTTATTTATATGATTGTTATCGTAGAGCTTTATTCACACGTATAAGTACCGTATTCGTTCGGAGCTTAAGTGTTAGTGACAAAAAGTTTTCTTGTTAGAATTTAGGAGAAAAAGTTTGTACATTTCCAGCGGCATACTTCAGTGTCAGTGTTAGTGGTTAGCAAATTGATTTTAAATTCAGAAGTGTCAATTTCGCTTGGAAAGTGGAAGTCTTGGTCTAAAGATCTTCTGGGTCCTGTCAATATTTTGTAATGTTTCGGTGCTATTTTTAGTTGTTATTGTCTTTTTTGCAGTATGATGAAAGCTACATTATTCGACAAAAACTCTCTCCACAAAATATGGAGTTTTGTGAAAAAATGTAAAACTTGAAAATGCAAAACAAATTTCTGTCCGGCGCTTGCTAGTTTTCAGTGGGTTTCCCCGAAACTGTGATAGAAACTTGATAATATGTTGGTTTCAAGAAATTTTCACAAGTTTACTGATACCAATCACATCTGATCATACTAAGTGAGGGAAAAGTATGTCAAAGTTTTTCTGATTAAAAAAAAATTTTTTTTCGCTCTAAATAAATTGTTTTGTTTGACTAAAAATCGTCCATTTTTGGATATAAGTATGAAATTATAATAGGAGAGCTAGCTGATAAACAGGAATTTAGAGTACATTCTTGAGGCACTACGGAAAATTTTCTAATTGTCCTTGAAGAACCCCTAAATAAGATATTCAATGCGTTCCTGAATTGTAACGGCACCCTAATAACCCTTGAATTTTTTCGAGGAAAATTTCTTTATTAAAAAAATGTTCTTGAGGCATTTTGAAATTCTTAATCCTTAGTTAGATATTTAAATAATTTAAAAATCAAAAAGAAAGACCAATCAGTGCGGCCAAAATTTTAACCAGACTCTTTCAAATTCCCAAAGTGAATCTGGCTGAGTCACTGACATACAAATTCTAAGACACTTCTAGACATGCTAGAAAGATGCGGTTTTTTGCATTCAACGCGAAATTGCTTGAATGCACTTCCGGGAAAAAACGAAAAACTTCAATTTTTTCATACAACCCACCGGAAAATTGAAAAAACACTCCCAAAAGTTACTTTTTTCTGTTTCAAGGAAGCTTTTAAGGAACAAACATAACAAGAAAATGAGAATAAAAATTTTTAATCATTTACACGGTTTTTAATAATTTTTCGTAGCGTTTTTAAGGGATCTTTGAAAATAATACAAATTGGTTTTAATTATTAATATTACGTTCATGATATGCATCTTAAATCTAAAGTAAATGCAATTGGAGCAATGCCCTCATTAAAAATTTAATTCCTAAAAATTTGTTTAATTTCCTGTTTCCATGATCTTCACTGTATTTTAAATTAAAATTGATGATTTTGACTTCGTTGTTTTGTATACTGTTTGTTGATGGTTGTGATACTTATTTTATTGTTACTCTTTTGTTGAATTTTAACTTAGTGAAATGGGGTTGATGTTGTTGCCATGGTTACAATATTATATTTTATGATCATCGTGCATATAGTACAAAGCACCACAAAATTAATCTCCCTTCTTTGAAAGATTGTAACCATCCGGAAAAGAAAATATTAGAAAAATATTTTTATTTTGGAGTATATAAATGGCATTTTAAAATAATTTCAATTATCTGAACATTGAAAATCTAAGCGAGCGCTTTAACCTTTTTAATCCTCAATGAATTGATATTTCTGTAATTCTCAAATCTAACTCTCATTTTTGAAGAAAATGATAAAAGAAAGCCAGTATAATGAATCAGAGCAAAAATTTTAACACCCCTTGCTAAAAAATTAGAGTTTCGCACTTCAAATGACAAATATAGAATCCGAAAATGAAATAAAAATTCGAAATGCCATAAGCTGTCGCTTTTATTTTCCATGCTCTTTTATATGAAATATAATTGCTTTTTAGTTGAAAATCAGCAAATACCGACATATTAGGAGTCTAATTGGATGCTTTATAAAGCTTTATCCACATAGGCCTTGTATTTTTCGAGAAAATTCATTAGAAAATATAACAGATTGATTGGTTGTAGTTGCAAATTCTGGCTGCTAGTTTAGTGATACTTACATTGAATCGGTCCGATTCGATTATATTAAGGGAGTGAAATTGTAAGTCGAAATTTGTTGATAAAAAAGTTCAAAAATTAAAGAAAAAAGCTAGTCTTAGGTATGATTTTTAAAATCTACATGCTTTCGAGAAAAAGTATTACCTTGGCTATTTGTGTTATCAGCGAGTAAAACTTGAAAGTTTTTGTACTAAATAACAGATTTACATTAAAAAGTGAATAAATATAAGTCGTATTTTCATGAGATGATTACTTTTGCAACACTTTGTATATCTTTTAATAAAATGCTACATTCAAAATTTCATTTGTGTATGATGAGTGATGATATTAAGATATTTCAATTATTTTTACCATTCTGTAGGGAATAAATAGTGTTTTTGGTACACTCAAGAGAATATTCTAAATTTCTATTCAATGAAATTTCGTATATTCGTATATTTCGAAACATAAATCAAAATCGAGTCTTCCTTTTAGAAGCTATATGAGTATAAAAACGGATATAAACACAGTTTAAACTTACAACAACCCTTCTTTTTAGTCGGGGGTAATCATAAATATTTTCTGAGTGAATGTTCTCTTACAGGCGTAGGACAGACGACGTTGTCGAATTACTGAACTTGTAAAACTACTTAATATCCGGATTACTATCACTGCCGTATTTAACAAAGTTTACCAAAAAGTTAACAGATCAATCTGTATTGCTGATAAAATTTCTTGGAAATTACGAATTCAATATTTTCTTGATAAGAGTTCTTTTTTATGGCTTAAGGTAGTTAATTAGTTTTTGTCAAGACCATCAAAACATATTTTTAGATTCGTGCGCTATTTGTGACAACAATGAACAATGCAATATTACTAAACTATCCATACATATTTAATCAATACACACAAACACACAACTGCAAATTTATAAGTGTAGTTTTTGCTTATCTTTTCAACGGTACGGAACTCTAAATTTGCACTTGAAACATATCTAAGAACACTCTCCATTAAATTAATTTTTTCCTTAAAGCCTTTTCCAAACTGAACCTATTTTGAAGATCATCGCCAATTTTTTATTATTTTTTTTCGATTACGGAACTCACACTTGAAACATACCTTAGAACTCTCTAAATTTTACCTTTCAAATAAAAAACTTAACCAAAAAAATGAAAATCGGTTCATCCGTTTAGACGATACGATGCCACAGACAGACAAACACAGACACACACACATAGCGGTCAAGCTTATAAAACCCTTTATTTTAGTTCAGGGGTTAAAAATGGTTAATATCTCGTTCCAAAGATGGTGGAAAATTTTCCTTTTTATACAAAATGCATTATACTTTTAATTAATTTATATTTCAATTTTATTGAGTTCTTAAGAAAAGGTATTTCACGAGTGAATTACCTTAAATTAAACTATTTTTGTATATGTAGGAAAGCCCCGATTCGTGACTAGCACAATTCAATTTAAATTGTTTTTCTTCCGTATACTACCAGACACTGGTCATAATAAACCGATATAAATCGGTTTGTGACTCATAGGTTTCATGTATTCTATAAATTGTTTATATCGTCATAAAGTAATTAATTTAAAAAAACTTTAGAATTATCAAATTTTTAAATTATATCCAAAACGTATATAAAATAAACTAATATAAGATTAACGGTAAGTTTCATAATAATGCTATTACTATACGTTCGTACGCTCGATAGGGGGTTTCGTAGGAAGTAAATCTGAGATGAGTAGACGCAGTGTTTTCTGAAGGTTTTTAGGTAAAAGTTTCAATGTGTTTAGTTAATTTTGGCACTAAATATAGTGGAAAGTCCATTTGAAAATCACGTGAATTGTGAAAGTTATAAAAGCGATACCTATAAACACTTCATATTTAACTGCATGCCGATAAATGGGACCTTTTTAAGTTATGCCATCTTTCATATACCCAAAATTCAATCGTTTTCAAAATATCTTTTAACGACACTTTATTTCACCAATTAAGATGTTTACGAAAATATGGACATAATTTTTTTTTCTGTCGATTAAATCGACTTGACTATTGATTTTGGTCCCTTACATTCCCACTTACTCTTGAAAATTTCTTTGGTTTTTTGAACGGTATGTATAAAATATTGTATAGTATTCGTTTTGTAGATTGAATTTTGGCTACATGAAAGAAGATCGTCGTAACTGCATAGAGTCAATGCCGGCGTTAGCCAACGCGAGACTCTGGGCCGTGACCTTTTTTGTGAGGCCTTTTTATACGTAAAAGTTAACCTTGCGAGCTTTTTGTTTTGAAAATGTGTCGATGACAGTGTCGAAATCAGCAGTACGCAAAATATTCTAAACCATAGTTGATCTCAAATAGTTAATGATCCATTTTAATTTTCAGAAGGATCTTTCAGCAGACGTTTTCACGATATTTTGAATACTCTAGATCATTTAAATTATTCATCCCTTGTGTGTGAAGAGGCCATTCTTAAAGCGAGGCCCTGGTCGGTGGCCCAGGCTTTCCGCACCTACAATCGCCACTGTATAGAGTATTAATAGGCTATTCAGTGAACGATTAAAATTTCGCTAATTTTTTATCGTTCGGTTTCGTAGGTAGACAAAATGTGTTAGGAAGAATAGTTAGTGTTTTACAATATTTACTATTCCTCCTGAAACCTTCTGTTTAAATAGTTTAACGAAAATTTGAAATTTGAATAATAAATATTTCAACTTTCTTCCGTGTATGGTTTGAATACGGACTTATTGTTGCGAAACTGGTCATAATTTTTTTTAGAAATATCAATATTATTTTTCTATGAACTGTATAAAAAGGAATATACAACGCCTACAAATAAAATGAATTTACGTCATACATTATATTTATAGATAACTTGCATATTTGTAATTAATATTGTGTATGTTTTAAGAGGTTATAATACTAATATTTAAAATATAAAATTTATTATTTTTATTAGTCAAATATTTCTACTCATACGACTTTCATAGACCGATTATTTAGATAAGTAAAACAATAGTTGAATTTTATACGCTAAGGTTACTTCATTGCAATCGCTTTTGTTTGCGCATGAGCAATAAGGTGCTCATCAACATAAGTGAAAATTACAAAATTAAAAAAATTATCGAACAAATGCGGTTTTTTCTTTGTACCCCTCTCCAAACTGAACCGATATTCTTGAAACATAGTTAAAAAACTCTCCCATAAATTATCTTCCAAACAAAAAAGAAAATTCTTTTTGGTTCGTTTATTAAAAAAGGCATTTTATAAACGGCTGATTTTTACTCGAGCCATTCATTTGTTCGTACCCCGACTCAACAAATATCTCTGGACTCGAAACATAAAAAATCTGCGGAAAGTGATCATTATATCAAAAATTTTGTTTTTAATTATACCAAAAAATTGGAACGTATTATCGATTTTATCGGTACCACCGCTTCTTGTATTGCTTAACATAAAAAAACACACATGTAGTGGACAACGATGTACCGATGTACAAAAGAGCTGCAAGTTACCAAATAGCTGAAAAGATAAAACAATTTTTGCATTATTTCGGCTCTTAGGTCACTAATATGCCTTGAGTTATTCGTCCTCTTTTCTTGTATACTTAATTCAAATTTAAGACTTTTATGGTTTCTTATGGATGCCGTTGTCAGAACGGGACCAAAATGAAATGTGACCACATAGGAAACACCTGCTTTCAAATAGATAAAAAATCATCGTAATCGGTTCACTGAGTCGAAAGTTCTGAGGTGACAAACTTAAAAAAAAACAGTCGAATTGAGAACCTCCTTTTTTTGTTTGAAGTCGGTTAAAAATAATAAATATTGCAGTGTTTGAGGCATTTATGGAAAATTATTTTCAGTATCTGGGAAGTTGATGGTGTGGACCATAAAGGCCGTACTCATATGAACAGACTGTTAATTTTAACTTCATGTAGGCAGAAAAATTTTCTTTTGAACAATATTTTTGGAATTTACATGTTTTGAAATGAATATTTACATTTTTTAAACTTTGTTGTGAAATTCCAAACAAAATTTTGGTAAGTGGGAGTGTAAATCTTTTACGTATATAGAGGTCGTGTGGCGTTTCCACAAAACATTTTGAAAATAATTTTAGACTATTTTCATGATTCGATTTTCATTGAAAAACATCTCATTTTTATACGAACATACGAATGTAATCAGAATATCAGATCAATACAATATGCAAATGGAATTTAATTAGAAATTAACAATTTATGAATATTACAACTTAATTATTACGTTTTTCTCGGGGAATCATGCATGCAGTTTTTCTGTTTACACAGTGACGTGATATGTAACAGAAAAAAATGTAATATTTCTAATAATAAAAATTTATATTTATTTATATGTATTATGCAAATTAGTGTGGAAAATTTTTCTCTTCACAGAAAAGTTGTAATTTTTATTGTGAATTTAAAAGTGATTTCTTTTATTTTGTAATAAATATCAAAATCCATTTATAAGCAATATTAACAGTTCGGTGAGCAACCTGAAGTAATCATGAATACCTTAAAAGTTCAAATAGTTTTAAGACTCAGTAAGAAACTCAGTAGAAATCGGGTTAGGAGTCAAGGATTCATATTCACTTGCAAAATCTTTCTACTGGCGGACCTTGCACATCAGATCTATTTTTAAAGTTAATCGAGGCAGCACAGTTTTCTAGGCCTACAAAATTTCATTGTATTGATTAGGATATATTGCAATGAAATGTATGTGATATAATGTAGCTATGAAACACAAAATTCATGTTAATTTCTAGTGATAGGCTCTAAGATTAGATTCTTATCCTTAAATTAATATATCCAGGGCCAAAACAAAAAGATAGACACTCTTACATACAAAGTAATAAGAGTAACTTTCTTCTCTCTTCCTCAGTACATAATAATAATATTTGAAAATAATTTGAATTGGAAAATTTGAAAAGTCAGAAAATTTCTGAAGCATGTGAAAACAAACAGTTGACTGAGTAAATTGTTAAAATACCATGTAGTGACAGTGTTGATTAGCATCGTTTGTTTTTTACGTCATATTAGTAAAGAAAGATAGCCATTCTTACACACAAAGAAATAAGAGTATCTTTCTTCTCACTTCCTCAGTGCTATAAACAATTAATAACATACATAATATATGTGACCTAATTTGCGCTCTTACGGGTAAACACTGATGTTTACGAAAAAGTGTTTCAAACAAAAGTTGTTTATTTTTCTATAAGAAACATTTTAACTTTGGTTCTATCTCTAACGGTTTACAAGATGGATACGTAGGACTCAATTGACCTATGTTGCTCATTTACGAACTCGACCTCACTTTTTACGTCCTAACCACGCTTTAAAAATTTCATCTTGATATCTCTTTTCGTTTTTAAGTTATCATGTAGACAGACGGGCAGACAGACAACCAGAAATGGACTAATTAGTTAATTTTGTGAACACCTATAGCAAAATATACCTTGACATGTTTCATATACACATGGTATAAAAATATCTCGATTGTCATCTTGTAAACTCGGTTGGCGACAGTAAAGTATAAAACGTTAAGAAGAAATATTACATATTACTCCAGAATAATAATTTTATTCCAATATCGTCCTTCGACTCTTGATATGTTAAATCGTTTTACAAGAAAACAATAAATTAATATTCTAGGAAAGAAAATAGCTGTTTTCTCAATGCGTTAAGAAAAGTATAATTTTCGAGGCCACTATTTGCTAAAGAATATGTACCAGTATGTGATATTTCATGTTCTAACAATATATTTTATTTTTAGTTTTTAAAAAAAATTTCAAAAAAAAGAATATATTTTTTATAAATTTTTCTGTGTATATGAAAATGTGTACTAAAAACTGGCGGGAAGGGTAGTGGCATGATCAATGGCTTAAGCAGAGATATGGCTTAGCTTTATCTATCAGTTTGAAAATTTTAGGTGAAACCTCAGGCGTAAAGTAAAATTTCAATTGTTGCTTGGTCAAGTGTGCCTCATTTTTTAGGCTCTGATGGGGATTAAGAAGTATATAATTTTTGGCTATAATAAAGAAAAATTTTCGCTATACAATTTCTCAGCTTTTTCCCATTCATTAAAAGAATTGTAACATACAATTTAAATTTGACATGGGGGCATTAGCGTTGCAAAGTAAATGTGATTTTGGAAATACAGATTTGATTTTTTGAGGAAATTGGCAATTTTTTAATGAAATTTTTAGAAATGTTCATATTTATTGCAGTTTATACCCAAATATCCCCTTGTTTTAGTGAACGCTGTATTAAATGTCTCCTCCGAGGAAGAAATGAATGTTTGAGAGACCCAATATATTACTATCTTACGATCTAAAACATGTTAATCATTTTTTTTTTGGCACAAATAAAAACAGCTGTTGCAGCATAAATGACGTACTTTCTATCTACCGTCTGGAAAAATTTTCATAAAACAAGTCTCTAAATAATAATAAAAACTCACGTGACCGGATCCCGACGACAAGTACAAGTTGGTATAAATAAAGTGTAACACATTGATCGATTAGTGGTAACATTGAATATACATAGAAGAGAGTGTAGTACCAGGGATCAAAATTTATATTTTTATGTTTTTTTTAAACAATTTTTTTTTAAATGTAACAATGTAAATAGTCTTTTTTGATAGCACTATTTTCCTTATCAACTGTATGTTTATTTGAAAACTTGAATTTTAAAACTTAACAATAAGAACTTGTGATTCAAGGTACAGGATCAAAGTGTACCATGGATCAAATCTTCTCGTACCAAGAGATATTCTCTTTGATTGTATCTATCCAATTTAGTAGTCCAATTTAGTTTTTGCAATGCTTCATTTTATTTATATTGATTTTTTTCGTACATTTACAACAATCGGAATACACCTGGTTTTTTAACCAAAAAAAAAAAGGGTTTTATAAGTTTGACCGCTATGTGTGTCTGTCTCTTTCATCGTAACGCCTAAACAAGTTTGTGAGGTAATTCAATGGAGAGTGTTCTTATGTTTAAAGTGCGAGTTTAGGATTTCGTTCCTGGAACAATTAAAAAACAGGCGATGATCTTCAAAATCGATTCAGTTTGGAGAAGGCTCCAAGGAAAGAGGAAATTTAATGGAGAGTATCCTTAGATATATTTCAAGTGCGAGTTTAGGGTTCTGTACTCGAAAAATTTGCCGGAGGTTTTTTTAAATTTTGTAAATTTCACTTGTATTGATTTTCGATCAAAAAGACAACTGTATTTGCGACAATAAGTCATATTTTTAATGTACGAATGTTGTAACGAGTGCGTATTTAATGACATTGTATCTAAGGTACTACACATTACCCTTATTATCCTGTGAATATTCCTGCGAGTTCCGTTGCAGTTCGCATATTGTAATATATAGCTATTAAAATTAAATTCATTGTTTTTTAGTTTTAATATTCATGCTGATAAGAGCTTTATATTATACATATATATTACGGTACGTGTTTAAGTGGTGAATTTAGTATTAAAAGCTAAAGCTTTGAGTATAATATACCTTATATTGCTTTTATAAAATGCTTGCGTGACTCAAGGTCAAGGTAAATTGGACGATATCTTCACACAAATTATTCAAGTTATTTTCTTTACTCATTCCCAATTTAGTCCAAGCAAATTTGCCAATTACATTTTTTAGCATTTTGATGTTAATATATTTTAAATAACGAATACAAAAGTGAAATTAAAGTATTAATTTAACCACATAATGCCAGTAAAATTCACAACAAGCTTAAAAACCGCCACTAAAGGCTAAAAAAAGGCTTTATTACAATTTCATCATTTTTATACTATGTTTGTATAAAAAATGGCCTATATTTAAAATTTTTTTTGATATATATATTTGTAATATTTAGGGTGTTTTTTTTGACATATACGTGAAACTTGAAAAATAAGTTTAATCGGGGAAAATGCTTCAAAAGAAAAAATGTTAGTTTCAAAGACGCACATCTCCTCTGTGTATTGAATTCGATCTAAGTTTTCAGGTTTAATTAAAACCTCAATCTGCTTCATAACTGGCAAGTTTGAAACATTTTTTTGTAAACCGAATAGTTTAGACAGTAATTGATAACAAAAATTTTGGTTTTTGCGCGTTTATTCATTTAATTTGAACAAAAATCTTTTATTGGAATTTTTTTCCCCAAGAGTGTCTAGATTCCTCAGAAACAATTATACGAAATAATAATTTAGACACGAAAAAACAATTTTGGGTAAAACTTTTCAATACTTCTTTTCCTAAACTGTACGGTTTTCGGAAAAATCTTACAAACAAAAAACTTTTTCAATCAATATAAACTTGCTAATTTAAAGTGTTTATCTATTACCAATTATGGAGTAGATTGAGCTTTTCTTTGAGCCTGAAACCTAGGTCAAGTTTATCGGTAAAACTTATTTTGCTAGTTTCAAGGACATGTCAACCGTAAATATGGGAAAGGAGGGGTCTCTTTTCAGAATTTAAGTAACCAAAAAATGTCTTAGTTGCCTGGAGTAATTATTTGTGGTGCAATATTTTACATGTTATGTATAAGAACATTATAAAATACATCGATTAAAGATTGTTTTTGTTAATGATGGAACGCATCTGGCGTTAATTTTTAGAGGCTTTCCATAGTCAGGGTTGCCTGTCCATGTTTATCACGCTAAAAAAAACCGGTGGATCTGGTAAGTCAACGGCTGTAGATATAGAGAATGGAACAAATGGATTTTAAAAGGTGGGAATTAATACCCATAGTAGTACTTTGCAAGCATTTTAGGTTTCAAAAACGAAAAATTTTCGAAGAAACTAGAAAGTTTGAAGTGTAACTAAACAAATGTGTATTTTATATTTTCTCAATAAATAGAAGAATAATTGAAATATAAAAAGAAACGAACCAATGTTTTCTAGTCGAAAATTAGACTAAAATATGAAAAATCGAAGAAAATTGTAAAAAATAAGTCCCCCTATTTATAATTTTGTGAGGAGTCCATCCAATTCTTTAAAGCGAACTTAAAATAATAATAAAATCGAGGTTTAAATCGATTTTTATGAAATCGAGCTTTTTATAAAATCTGCCTATAAAATAATGCTAAAGGTAATATTATAACAAAAGGATAATAAATTACAAATTATATATCCAATTACAATAAAATATTTAATAAAGAAAATAAAATGAAAGTGATATTATAATAATTACATTACCATTCTGAACTTTCTATTTTTCATAGAAATTTCTTTATGAAAATCAATTTATCGAATTTATTATAATGTCGAAATATGGGGTAATATGTTTGTAAGGCCAACCTTGAAATTTCAAGTTGTACTTCGTACGAATAAAATATATATAACATTCACGGAAAAGGTTAATTTGTTATTTTATAACGATCTATTCAAATATCATTTTTATGTAGCCGATATCTATTCACACGCTACCGACATAATAATTACAAAAAAATTTTTAATAGGCTGAATTGAGAAAGGATTTACATATACAAAATAAAAAGAATGAAATCTGTCGATTGATTTAAATACCCAAGATCCTCAGAAGTAGCAAAACCCTAACTACAAGATTGGAAATTGTTAAATTTACCCCAACCTCATTAAACAGGAGTGAAACAACATATCTATCCGTTCAGTCGAAGTTTTACCTAAATTTACGTCTTGAAGCCAAAGTATTTTCATCCTATTCCAAAATAGGATCTAGAATTAGCGAAAACCGCTTAATTTTGATTCATGTTTCTCGGAGAAATTTAGAATTGAATGAAAGCTTCGATCAACTCAAGGACTGGAAACATTCGAATTCCCTAATTAGGTTTATACTTGACTTTTAAGTGTTAAAAGAGATAAGATAATACTTTAACCATAAAAAATGGATACTTTGTAGAAAATTGTCTCTATCTCAGTTGGAAAAGACCAAAAAAATTATAAAATAATAGCTTTGATTTCGGTTATACCAATTTTCATTTATATCGAATAGGTATAAAGAATCAAGAGGCTAAGTGCCGAGCGAGTTAAGGCGCAATCGACTTTAACCGTTTGATTAATTAGGCTTAGTTAGCGGATTCGAATCCAGGCGCGACAGTCTGATCAATTATAATTAAAGTAAATTGATCACACTGTCGTCGCTTAGATAAGTAACCGACTCCACCCACACCATAAATTTAATAGTATAATAATTATAATTATAATAATACTGGGGTTTAACCTCCGTTTCTCTGACATATATGCCTATAACAGAGGCCACCCACATCATTAGTTGTTAATCTTAATTTATTTAATTACAAACATATTTACAATTACATTTCGATGTGGGTGGAGTCGGTTACTTCGTTCTTATCCAAGCGACGACAATCTAATCAATTCTGCACTCCCATTAATTAAATAATAAATTGTTCACAGCGCCGCTGCCTGTATTCCAACCCGCAACCTAAGTCTAAATGGACAAACAATCCAAGGCAAACGCCTTAGACCGCTCTGCCATTTAGGCTCTCATAAATTTAATAATATGTAATCGGATGTAGTTTAAATAAATAAAGATTTTAAAAAAATGTTGTGGGTGACCTCTGTCAGAGACGTATATGTCTAGGAACGGAGGTTAAACCCCATTATTTATTTATTATTATAAAAATTAAAGCGAACACACTAATTCTACAAAAAACCCACCTAGGATAAAATCGATGTTGATAGTGTGCGTTGAAATTTTAATACAGCTTGTTCATCATTAGTTAACGGTTAGTCTTAGTCTTAACTGTATTTATCCTGCATGTTTATTCGTTGTGTGAAAAATTTTGGAGTTAAAGGGGGCTGTTATGACTAATTTGCAATTCTTTACATGTTAATGTAATAGAAATGTCAAATTAAAATTATTGAAAAAAACGAATTAATTAAACTTAATGCATTAAAAATTGTGAAAATAAGAAATCAAATTGAACAAATATTATCAAATTGAACAAATATTATCTTTCAAATGTAAATTATCATAATTATTTATTTAAATTTGTGAAACAAGAATATTAAATTCTAAATGTAAGTCTTAAATGCAATCCATACAATTATATATGCATCCATACAATTCTATAATTAGAGTAGTGTATCGTTACCATGGAAACGAAACTCACGCACGGAGCGAATAGGAGTTTTTCTAACTGTGCATTTGTTTTGAAAAGAAGATGACATTAAATTTATTAACACACTTGGGTTTTTATTTAAAGTTTCTGATATTTTAAATTTGATAAGGATAAATTTATAATTAATATCATATTAGAAATGTCAGGATAGCTTGAAAACTTTAATAGAAAGGTTTTACTTTTATTTTTCGTTTAAAATCATGTGTATCACTGTCATAGTTAGAACTTTTAAAATTTTTTCCATCTTCATATTTTCAACGTTTGTTAATTGTTAACGCTAGCTTGTATCTAGACTTAACATTTTTATATTGCATGTTATTAGAAATAATAAAAAGAGACAGTAAATATGAATTACTATTGTAAAGTATGGTATTGATTCATTTTATTGTTTATTCGTTTATATAATGTTTTTATAATCGTATATTATGAATATTAAGTAATGGCTTCGGCGTACTGACGATAGACATCTTATTGCACGAACAATATTACAAAATTTTTGATACTGTTTTCTATGATAATAATAATGCTCGTAAATATCGTGACTCACTTTGATTTATTCGTATATAAAGGAAATGTATTAACCTCCGAATTATAATGAGTTTTTCTCGAACAGTTTTTTTTTTTCTAAATGAAAAATGTACGGTCGTTGAAAATTATTTCGTTTAAGATAAATGGTATAAATTTTCTTAGATACAATCTTTGTATTTGTAAAATCAAAAACGACTTATTGGAGCTTGATCAGAAAAAAGTTAAGTTAACCTTTTTGGAAATTGGTTCTCGGCTAAATGCGGTAATTTTTTTATGTCGAATTTGCCATATTATGCATTTAAAATGAAATATTTACAACTAGACTTGATACAATGACAAAATTTGAAAGTGAAATTAAAATTGATTAAAAAAGTAAGAAGTTATAAGCATTCAAAGATTGTTGCCCATCTTCTTTTAGCAAAACAATATTTTATATGTATTTTATATATATCTCTATGGTGTTGTCGGAAAATGACGTCACTAACCTTTATCTTCCTCTTAGTTTAGTTAGGAATTTTCAACGTTGATATTTTGAGTACTTCTAAAGATTTGCAAAAACCAATTTCACTTTTCTGCCCATGCAGTGAGAATTCTTCACCTGAAGTGGTAAAAAATTTAGTCGAGAAGCCTATTATCTGAATTTTTGATATGTTGTGGTATAAACCTTTTCCGTAAAATTTTTCTGCAATGAGCAACAAAAAAATTTATTTACAGTTTTGGAGTTATTAAGCATGTTCTCCATTAATAAACTAATATTTTTCATACTTACTTATTTTTTCCCCCGACTAAAAAGAGGGGTGTTTTAAGTTTAACGTGTCTGTGTATCTATTTATTGGAAAGGTTATTTGATCGAAAGTGTTCGTAGCTATGTTTCAATTGCGAAATTCGGGTTCCGTAAGCAATAACAACTAGAAAGGAGGTGATGATCTTCTATAACGGATGAGTTGATTTTTTGAAACATCGCTTAAAGCACTCTTGATCAAATTACCTTTCAAACAAAAAACAAAAAATAAATCAGAATAAATTAATTCGTTTAGAATCTACGATGGATTGATCAGCCCTGATTTTGTGGCATTGTTCGATTTATTAATCTCGTATATTAAAAGCTTATCAATAAAATTTTTATGAAGTATATTTTACTTTTTTGTTTGATACATTAATCATAAAAATTTTGTTATCAATTATAAAGAAAACAATTTGACCTTGGAAATGAAAATGTTTTTATTACTACCATTGTGCCAAAAAGTCATTAACTTGCATTGTAAAGTAATGCACCGTGATGTTTCAAAGACGAATACAGTAAAATCTATGTGTGTTCAAGATTTCTAGATCTTAACCTTCGAAAAGAATCAATATACCAAACAGAAATAATGAGTTATTTACTAAATTCAATTTAAATTTTTACACCCAGGCGCACGCGCATTTAAATATTAAAGTATTTTTACTTTATTTCAATATGAAACGACCAACTTCGAAATCAGGTTGTTATTATTTTAAATATTTTTCAGTGCAGTAATGCAGATTGCGTTCTGCATTTTACTTTTTTTTATTTTAATCGTTCGATCTAAAAAAGGGATATGTGAAACAAAAATTGTCATTTAATTTTCAGCGATAGAAATGACGGTAACGAAGACACTTTCAAAAAAATGTTGTTTTTATTATAATAGATTTATTTTATACGATAATCGTAAACTAATAAACAGGATTTTCACCTGCCATCACTTTTATTTTTTATTTAATTAACGAAAATAAAAAAATTTTCGTGTTGTATGACAGTAAAATCGGTATCTAATTGCAGTACATAATGAATCACTCATAGTGGAATTTATTTTTATTAATGCACTTAATACTGGTTTTATTTATATGGATGAGGTTTTATATTACATTGTTTTTAATTGATAACAAAAACTTTTTGATAATATTGACATTGTAAACTTTTTATTGAGCTTTATGCATTTAATATACACATTTTTGTTTGATCAGGGTATAAACGTGAAAAATGAGTTTGGGTTGTTTGGATTGAAATAATAGAATTAGGTTGGTACGCAAACATATCTATCATGTCAAGCCCATATGTGATTGAGCCAACCAAATGAAGATTGTTGTTTCTAAGGGACAGAGAATTTGAAATAAACTAAGTGATCATTTTTATAATATATATAACAGGTTTGGGCAACGTGATTTACAGAAGTCCCTAGAACTTCTAACCTTACATATGAGTAAGACAGTGACAACCTAAAATACGAGTAAGACAAAGAGACAACATTTTTTTTCTACCTAACTCATTACTATTAGAGAAATTGAGATAGGCAGAAGAATCGTATACCCGGCTCGCTTCCTCCTCTATGAGCAATACGGACTTGGATAAAGAGACACACAATAAAGTTATAACAATAATAAACCATATGTCGCTGGTTCAAATCTGACACACTCCAATATTTTTTTTTTTTAATAGACCTATATTAGCAAGGCTGATGTAGTTGTGACAATCACACCAGTATTTTGTTTTATATTTGTAAGTGGTAGAACCAATAAAAAAAAGATTGTTTAAAACTATGTTGTATTTCAAATTTATATTAAACATTATATTAATTTCATGCAAACAAATCATGCGTTTACCAACTTCACCACTCAACCCCGTAGAGTAGTTGTATCACATGCGTGGCACCATTCTACATATTTGATTTCATTATGATGTTGAGGCATTAATATTTTAAAGCGTTATAATTTTTGGTCTAAACTTAGTATACCTCGATATATTTTATATAGGGTATAAAAAAAAAGCATTGCTCGCTCTGAAATGTAGTATAATTAAAGTGGAATTAACCAATATTAAAAAGAGGTATACTACAAAATAATTGTATGTTATATCAATACATATTATGTATTATGTATTAACATTATTTTATTAACTCCCACTTTTCAATCTATAACAACAGGATGATTCATTCGGAAAATGTTGTGTCATAACATTCCAATCGTAGAAAATATTGTATATTTATTTTGTTTACATCATACGCAAACTCCAATATTTTGAAATAATTTTCAATATTCTACTGTATAGTAAAGTAACATTTATTATACAGATTGTTCAATAAAAAGTTACCATGAAAATAAGAGACATTTTGTCCAAAAAAGCATGAACACTTAAATGGGTGAAACGTGTATTTTAAGAACATAATATGAGAGAATACATAATCCCTACATATTGTAAATGCCAAAGTAAGCATGTTTGTTTGTTTGTTTGTTACGCTTTCACGCTAAAACTAGCGATTGTTTTTTAACGAAACTGTACAGCAATATAGCTGATATATCAGAATAACACATGAGATATAATTTATAAAGATATATTAACGAAAAAATTTAAAAATTAATTTAATTTGACATTACCATAAATTTCAGATTTCTGTAAAAGTAGTCATTTGACATTACCATAAATTACAGATTTCTGTAAAAATAGTCAATATAAAATATTGCACGGCCATCTTTTTGATATACTCAATGAATAATTACAATTATACATTTAAAAAAATAGAAAACCATTCATATATTTTACCTGTGTAAAACGATCCTTACCATTATTTCGATTGTTATAGAAAGGGGATAAGCGAGAGCAATCTTTATCAATCTTTACTTTTAAACCCAGCAAAGCCGATGGATATCACCTACACTAGTTTAAGATAATATTTTTCACATCGTTAATAATTAATGGTCGTTAACAATTTAAAGTAACATCTTTTTGGACAATCTGTTGGTAACATATTTTTGCACAACTTACGCGGTAACATCCTATTAAACAACTGAAGAAATTTGTGATTAAAAATATTGATGATAGATTAGATAAAATCTTCATATTGGTTCATTTCCATTAAGCTGTCTAGTCTGCGAGATAGCACCCAGTTTGTTAAATGATCAGTACATACTGGAAACTTCGTGATTGGCTTGTTTTTAGCGAGTCTATCTAACTTTTTCTCTACGATTTTTTTACGAAAGTGTTGCGTTTTTAAATGAGCATGACAATATCCTATTTGAGCTATCGGTCTGACAAAACGCCGTCAGGAATTTGTCGGATACTATGACCACTAGGCTTGACAACATTAATAATTATTAAATAGCAAAATTGAACTATGTATGTATTAAAAACAAAAATATTTGACATACCATACAAAAGTACCACCGCATGTTCGAGGTGGTAGACAAGTTTATCAGTATTTTTGCCGGACAAAATATTTCATTGTTTAATATAATGCGACAAAAATCGATTTTTTGAAAATTCTAACTGGATATAACTTCTACTCAAAATGTTATTCCATTATCTAAATAAGTGGGTTAACGGTTATTCTACTTAGTTTTTCTTTTATTCACCATGAAATGAATTGTTAAGGAACTCAACTGTATTTTCATAAAATATTCAAATATGAATGTTTTTATAATCATAAGTAAACTTTTTTTTATTTGATTTAACACTGAACTTCACAATATGCTTGCTGTAAGGTGATTTCATTCTCGAAGGTTACATGTCGATAATATTATTATAATATTATTTGTTTATTATTTCGAGTGAATTTTATAAAACCCCTTTCTTTTTTCGAGAAAGTGAGGTCATCATTATGTTTAATTTTGTAGTTCTATAAGGTTGTACAGTTTTTCAGTAAATGTCTGAACTTCATTCAGTATATTGTAAACCAAGGCAGTTCGATGTCAGTCGTTGGTTTTGTTCAAGGATATCAGAATATTATTTTCTAAATATGAAATTATTTATTGTTATTGTTCTTTCAATAAGTGTCAATTAGTGTTTTAGTTGTGTTAATTAATTTTGTATGTAAATGTAATTTGATTTTGTTTATCGAGGAAAAATATTTGCTTATTAAATTTTAATATTTTTATTTGTGATAATTTCAATTATTTATTATGCTTGTAGTATTCGGCGAGTTTAAATTAGAAATTTAGTTCATTTCAATAAATATTTTAACAATTCTCCCAAAATTGATCCAATTTCAGATGAGGGAAAAGAGATTGCCCTCCTTCCAGGCTCCATTGATTGCCATAACCCATTTTTCGGAGTAGGAACCATTATATTAGTATTTTTATTTTTGTTTGTGGTGTGTTCAATTGTTTATTTTGCATGTGGTGGTTAATCGCACTTAATAAATCATTTCATGATTTTTTCTTTTATACTAAATTTAATTGCTCTCCAAAAATGCACATAAATTAAAATAATTTTTATGTTTTGCCTATTAAATTTTACGATTTTTCCTGGAATCATTTGCTCATACTTAATTATCCTCGTAAAAATAATGCATAATAGTAATTAGCAAAAAAGTAATTATCAAAACGAAACTATAAACAAAACATAATAGAAAACAGATAATGATAACAAAGTGGTCACATGTCGGAAAACTCGGTAATATCGAGTAATAAAAATAAGTTATAAAAATTTACCTGAATTTTCTAACATGTGACCAGTTTCTTATCATAATATCATTATATTTTTTCTGGCATGCTTTGTTTTTTGTTTCATATTCATAATTAATTTTTTGCCAATTATCCATTTATGAATTATTTTTACGAGGATAGTAAAATATTAGCAAATAATTCCAGTTAAAATCGTTAAATTTAATAATAAGTTATTTACTAAAAAAGATCAATACATGATACTTGTTTAGTCAACAATACTAGTTCAAAAAGTCAATCAGATCGTCTATACCCACATCGCTCAAAGAGGGATATTTTTAATTTTTGTTCAAATTTAAAAATACTTTCTGCGTTCTTTATGTTATTATATGTGTCCAAGTTTGCAAAAATTGGACATATTTAAAATTTAGTAAGTTTGTGTTCGGGAATAACAAGTTAAAACCTCTTCCGACCGCGTCTGGTTAATGTACCGCGCGTTTAAGCGGCTTGGTTAATAAAAATCGATGGTAAGGTCAAAATTTTATAATTTTTCAAATATGGTGCGCAGGATTCTTTCGGTTTCATATTAAAAATATATCGCACGGTTATTTTCTCTTTAACTAATAATAATTTTTTACTGAATCACGACGATCCTCAAAAAAGGATTCCGTATTTTAAGTGCGATATGTATGCATAGTAAGAAGTGATCAATTTTATTCCACAAAATTTCTGGTATAATTTTCTGATTCTGGGCACTGATTTTTATTCCTTATGCCAAAGACCTGTTTCTAATACTCTTAAGCAATTTTGGTTCATTCCATTCCTCCTTTTTCGTCGGTTTTTCGTTGTTTTTAATTTATACAAGAGTTGAGTTAATGGTAAGGAAAAGTCTTTTGGTAGCGTCGATACTACGACCCTCTTCCCACCATTTTGTATAAATATTGACAACTGACCATTTTGGTCATGACCATTTGTCATAAGATGCTGTAATATCTGTGCTGTGAGGTTCTGTGATAATCTTGTGCAAGTTGAAAATATATTTGGAAATTTAGAAAAATTAGACAGATGAAAGCATGGATGGGCATGCTTTGAAATTAAAGAATGCGTTTCAAAGAATGAGATTTTGCTCATTGCACTTTAATGGAAGTGATAACCTCGTCAAAAAAAAAAAAAGTTTAAAATAAATTATAAAACCAGTTAAAAAAATTAAAAAAACACTAGTTTTTGTAATAAAAAAGTATTCTCTTAAAATTAAATAATTTTTGGATCTTTTTTAGCAAAAAAATTTAGGAAACTACGAAATTCTAATTAAACTACGAAAAACGTTAAAAAGCACGCCAAGCATCGTGTAACTAACAAAATAGTAAAGCGGACACGAAATCAAAAATAAGTAAAGCACGACGTCAAAGAAAACTTAATCGAAGTATCAAAAAAGTTGCAACCGAAAGTCAGTCATATTTACTAAGCCACACTTCTATATAAGCTGTCAATTTCAAGTGTTCGAAAACATGAACAGGCAAAAAGCTGATGTCATTAAAAATGAGAAGTATCTAATGAGGCGGAAATATGACCTTAATGATGGACTTTGATGCTCACGAGCTTTTTCTTTTGTACTTAATTTCAGAGTAAATCATATTAAAATAATTTTTGAATTTCCGCCTGTCAACACCATAACTGAAAAACAATTTTAAATTGAAATACCAAAGATATCAAAGGTACGTTAAAAAGTGAGATAATCAATAAAATTGTAGGTACTCTTTTCTTCTCCTACTTCGAACTTTTTCTTTTAAATGGTACAAGACGAACAATATTTTTCTATTGTTATTAATTAAATGTCGGATATGCGTGATAAAAGAAAACACACAGCAGGTATTCTAATAAATTGTTGAAAAAAAACCAATTCTTAATTTCACTTAGGTATTTCATTTTCATTTGTTAACAAACAATTCATAATGACTTTCATAATGAAATGTTTGAATCAGTGATAACGAATTAATGAAAATTGGATTTATCTGTGTTTTGTATAAATTAATGTTAAATTTTAACGAATTTAATTATTATTTTTTAAAAGAGGTTTTTAAGAATTAAAAAATAATTTTCTATTGAGATGTGAAATGTTGATTGTACTGTTAGTTGAGATAATTTGGCATTAAAGGTCGGAATTTAATAGTACAACTCCGATTTGTATGGGCCTGGGCGCAAACTGTTCGTAGTAGTTCGTTCGTAATAAATAATTGTGCTGAAAAATCATTAAAAAAGAAAAAAAATTTTGGATAAAAAGCTTGATTTTTTTATATGAAGTTGGACTGATCAATTCTGAAAATTTTAGGGGGTTTTCCCGATTATTTAAATAAATAAGTTTCTTCAAAAGTAAGCATATTTATCATTGAGGATGGGGAAACGATAGATAAATGATATGTTTTCATATATTTATCCAAAATTAGTCGATGCAAATTAAAAAAAAATTATTAAAATTAAAGCTAAAACGTTAATAAATTATTGAAAACAAAAAACAATCTTTGCGCCCGACTAATTCAGGATGTATATGTGCACGGTAGAGGGGACACAAATTAAAGAAATATACTTTTTCAATTTTGTTACTGAAATATGATATAACTTGACAATATAATACGAAAAGTAAGAATACAATTTTTTTGATATCTGTAGTAATTTTTAAAATATCGAAAATTGAATATTTTGTTTAATTATTTAGCTTTCAATATTTCGAAAACCAAGGCAGATATCGAAAAATTTTATTCGTATTTTTCGCTTAAATTCATGAAGTTATAAAAAAATTCATCATCAAAGTTGAAAATGAGGTACAAATAATTTCAACTACAAGTGTAAAGTGTATCGCCTTTCGAATTTGATTTTTGTTAGACGCCTTTTTAAATTTAACTTGAATGGGTTATACGTACAAACTAGGATGATTTATATTATATACGGATAGAATCAATATTTATTGTAAGTTACATAAAATAAAATTTTTAGAAAGGGGATAAGTATTCAAATGACGGACAACATTATAAATTATTTGGCTTTTCTCCAAAAAATGATTATTAGTATTTAGTAAACATTTTGCTACAACGGCTACAACACATGTTCTCAATAATACATTTACAATGTTGTTTATGGATACGACAATTATTTTGTACAAGTAGGTCGTAAACTCAATTTTTTTTTCAAGTTTATGTTCCTAAAAAATTAGGAACTATTTAACTGACCGTAAGTTTATATTGAAGTGAAAATTCTATGATTCTTTTTTCTTGCGATTTCAAAATATGATGACTTTATGTGTAATTATCGATATACAGCCAAAAATTTCGGACAACACTGTACACCGAATTTTATCAAATTTTGAAGAAAAAAAAAATTGATTGTGATTTTTTCTATTTTTTCAACGGGGTACGTACCCTTTAAAGTTTTCTAACGATATGCTACTACAGGGCTTCTTAAACTTTTGTAATTCACGACCCCATTTATGATTGCGAGTTTCTTGACGACCCCATACAAATATAAAAGAAAAAAAAATTAATATTTTTTGATGATTTATTTATTAGGTAACAATATACATATACATATGAAAATATATAAGTTTAAAATTCGTTTTGAAACATACAAAAATCTAAAATTAAAAATTGCACAAAAAATTATAAAATTGTATTTATTATAGTTTCAAAAATAAAAGTGGATTCTGACCGTCTTAATTCTCTCGAATATATTCAAGTAGTTGCGTGGTTAGTATTAAATTAAAGTATAAGTTAAAAATTTAATGAGATGGATGTGCCTGTTTTTTATTGCATACCAAATCAAATCTTGGTGGAATGTTTGAAACTGCTGGACGTAAGACCTCTTCAACATTTTTATCGCTGAACGATATTGGGATTTAATATGTGTTAAAGCTGTTTCTTCAGCAATATTACCTAGAAATTTTGTTGATAATTATTTCTCGGGATTATTTCGGCTTTTAGAGATTGACAAAAATAAATTTATATTTTTTATTAATTCCAATAACATTTCATAATTCATAGTAAATGTTATTCAAGTTATTATAATACTCTTAATAGAAATGCAGGTACAAACAATCTTTCCGAACTAGAAGATTTTATGATATATTTATCTACGATAATTGTTATTTTAACTTTATAACAATAATTTTACAAGTTAAAAAACATTTTCTGTTAAATTGTATTTTTACCTCTCGCGACCCCAGAATTTTGCTACGCGACCCCAAATGGGGTCGCGACCCATAGTTTAAGAAGCCCTGTGCTACTAAAAGAAGATATACACGAATAATTTTAAGTTGACATTTAAGACGTTTTTGAACATTTTTGTTGGCTTTTTTGCTATAGTAAGTAACTTTTCAAACAGAAGATATAGATATGTGTCCATATATATTTAAATAAACAAATTAGGGTTTTTTGAGCCTAAAAAGGATGTAATTTAGCGTTAAGTTTAGGAAAAATTTCTGAAAACTCTGTCAAGCAGTATTTTAGAAAATATGAGGTGAAATCCAAAAACCTGAAAATTGAAAAATTCGCTTTTTTAAATATTTTCATTTTATTATGTTGTAGTTTTTACAACAATAAATAAATTTATAGGCCATAAAAGCTAATTCGTTAAAATTATTGGGGAGAAAATTGAAAACGCCCCTAAGTTTAAATATATTTTATATAATTAAATAATAAACAATTATGTTTAAATAATTATGTTATAGAATTAATTTATAAAAAATTCATGATTATTTTCAGTTTTTAAAGTTCTTAGCGTAATAGATATATCATAATATTCCACTAAATTTTTCTTCTTTGAAATTGACTAAATTTCAATGAAATATTTTAGTCTCTACAGTAAATACACGAAATTTTTCGATTTTTTACATAAAAGAATCCCTAACAGTACAATTTTCTCGAAACAATTTTTAATCGATTATGTGAGAAATTTCACTTTTTAGCTACGTAGTAAAAAAACAAAAAACTCGTGATCAGTCATATCTCCCTTTCATTACAAGCCATCTAACTCGAATTTAGTGGCGGTTGTAGAAGCAAAAAAGTTCTTATGAAGCGGGGAAAGTTGCAAATTTGAGGTCATATAGTTCAGTTTGGCCTAAAACTCAACTTATGACTTTAAATAGTTTCAGGAACATAATTCAAGTAAAAATGTCGAATGGAAAATTAAAAATGAAAATTTGAAAACCAATAACAACTTTTTGTTCCGAATATATTAAATTCTCGTCGACCTTGTGTTAAATGATAATCGATTTAAAAATTGTGTATAATAGTCTATGCGATATATAGAATGAAATGTTTCTCCATTGTACTGTAAGAGCTTTCTCTATTTGAATAGATAGTTTTATCGAAAAATGAACTTATTTAATAGAAACTTGTTAATTTATTTTGTAGCACAGTCGTTACCTTAAACAAAATAAAAATAATACGGAGTCGAAAATTTACGTATGAAATTATTTCTATGTGAAAATTCTTGAATTTTAAATAGGATATCTTATAGTATTTTCGAATTCGTCCAAGATTTAGGAGCCGTTTGAACGTTAACTATAAACAAAAAGTTAACTAAAATAAATGAGAGAGACTTTAATTTAGAAAGTTTTGCTCTTATAAAAAAACCACAGCTCATGTTAGATTTGTTTTTTCGAAAACTGAATCGATTTTGTCACTCCCTGGTTGTTATAATATTTTGCACGATAACGATACGATGCGAATAGACAAAAATCAATCCAAATTTTTTAATATATCTGAAGTCACCACTTAAGGTATTTCTAACAACATGAGTAAGATGCGGTATGTTAGGAAATTGAGGAAAATGCTTCAAGCGAAAAATGTTAGTTTCAAAGGCACACATCTTATACCGGCATCGAATTCGATCTAAGTTTTCGGGTTCAATTAAAACCACATCGGATTCATAGCTGACAAACATTAGATGGACGCTTTAAATTAGAAACTTGTTCTTTATAAATACGCAACTTTTTTTTTTAACCATTAATTTAAGAAAAGCTTTAGAAAAAGTTTCTTCATGGAAACTATACCTGTCGCACTGACTAAATTGATTGAAATTGGTTAGTGCTCCCATATGTGTTACATCTAGTAGCTGACACCAAGGTTATAATTTATATATTTCCGTTGTAGAAAATTTTTTGGCACACTCGTTACAATCATTTGTCAATCAATTTTCCAAATTTATTATGATGTCTTTTATACTACGTAATTTCACAATATTACTCATTTTATATATACAACAATTTATCAACAAGCATCATAGCCTTAAAATCTTATCCCTTTCCTACGGGACGATACTTTTTTTGGTACTGATTGTTTGGAGGCACCATCTCTTTGAGGCAAATATCTCGCCTGTATGAGCTCATATGGAACGTATTGGTACTTTGCACTACTATTGAGTTACGAAATGAGTGCAAATTACTTGAAATTATTTCATTTTTTACTAAATAAGATCCATTTTCTTTTTAGCATCTTAGCCCCAAGCTTAAGGTATCCGTAAACCCAAACTTTTACAAAATGAAATTAAATTTTAAGTAGAAGTTTGAGAATTGCAAAATTCAAAATTATTTGCCCTCAAATATGAAAGCTAGGCCATGTTCGAGTATGGCAGGACAAATTAATTTTTCTATAATAACTTGCGGAGATAATTTTTGTATACCACTTTTAAGAGTTCTGTTACCGAACTTCAAGAACGGAACCCTTACAGTTTCGCCAAGTTAAAATATAAATTTACATGTAACCTTTTTATTTTATATTTTTGAATAATTTATTTATTGTATAAAATATATATCCATTAGCCTAAAAGTTTCAATCATGTATGATTTATTTGGAAAAATTTTTTGGGAAATTGCTTAAACATGTAAGAAAAATAACTGAAATTTTCGATCAATTAACATACATAACATTCTCATATATGTTTTTGTAATATTTAACATAAACAAATTTTTTTTTCCAGTAATGATTTTTCATAAATATTATTTTTGTTATTTTAAAATAAAATTTATTGTTTTTTTTAGTCGGTTGATATTATTTTATCCGGAAATTTCATATAAATATTTTATTTTGTCATCGTTTTCATTTATCATTTTCAAGGTTTTATTTTGTAAATCTTTTTGTCTCATAATAAATAACGTAAATACACACTAATTTTCTTCAGCCAGTAGGGATGTTCAAATTTACGTTTTCCCTGAAAAATTCCTGATCATTTATATACTCTGTGTCCAAGGTCAACGTGGAGGGAATGAGATGTGTTATAAATCTGGCACATGCTCTATAAATTTTAAGTGGTTTTGGAGATGTTTGATATGTATCTACTTCCAGTTACTTTTGGGCATCTCCAGCAACCCCCTTTTAGTTCAAATGAGCTGAAATTCGGTATGTAGAGTTTTTTATTTGGCGGATCGATGTTATAGGGGTGTTCATTTTGGCAATTTGAATGAGATTCCCATTGATAAAACCGCTTTTTCGTCGTTTTTATACCTTTGAATATCTGTAAACCTCTTCAAATTGAGCTATAGATTGAAAATCGATGACTAAGTTGGGAAGTTGGATTAATATCAAGGATTTGCCTTTCGTAGACGTTAACTTACCAGACCTCCTTACCCTTTTTTATGTCGAAATATAATTAATAATATTTTTATGGCGATATATTTTTTCCAGACCCCCACTTTTATACCATGTATATATGGAATATATCAAGGTATACTAAGTTTAGTCTCAAGTTTGTGTCGCTTAAAATCATTGATGCTACGAACAAAATTTTTTTATAGGTGTTCATAAAATCACCTAATTAGTCCATTTCCGGATGGATGTTTGTCATCACGATCACTCAAAAAAGATATCAAACTGAAATTATTATAGCGTGCTCAGGACGTAAAAGGTGGGATTGAGTTCGTAAATGAGCATCATAGGTCAGTTGGGTCTTAAATCCGTTGGATCCATCTTGTAAACCGTTAGAGACAAAAGTTTAAATGTAAAAATATTTCTTATAAAAATATTGACAACTTTTGTTTGAAACATTTTTTCGTTAACATCACTGTTGACCCGTGAGGGCACAAATTAGGTTAGAACATAATATAGTATGTGTTATATGGGAATATCGGTTTTGTGTGTGTGACACCATATCCGTGTTATATATATTCGACTGTTCACTTACATTACGTTAAGAAACAAACAATTGCGTAATTAACACATTCTATACATGGTATTTCAACAATTCGCTCAATAAATTGGAAGGAAATAGACTTGAGTGATGACCCCTGACTACCTAAGACGAAGTTAATCAGTCAGTTTATGTGGTTATTTGCTAGAAAATTCCATTTTGGTATTAAAATTTCATTACGTTTTGATGGTTTAAAACCAAAATGTTGAATCCATGTGTGTGGGCTTTAAATGTTTCGAATCAATTTCTAAAACATAAGTAGGTTAATCATAAGCAAATAAAATTATTAATCCAAGCACGTTCGATGTTAGTTTACGATACATATTGTGTTAAGATAAACATCAGATAATAAAAATTTGAAATATGATTAAAATTATTTTTTTTCTAAATAGCTAACAAACTTTTTAGGTATAATAAAATTTTTTTACTGCATATTAACATATTTATGAATTATAAAAATGGATTTTTTTTAGGTTGAACGACTTCTAATTTTTATTTGCGCAAAATTAAAGAAAATTCAATTTCAAAAATATTTTAGTTGCATTAATTAATTTTTTTTTACCTGACTTCAAAAATGGTACATATATTCGTATAAAAGCTTTACGAACCTTGTACGCTAAAGAGTGAATTCATTTCATAGCATAAGGATAGTGGAAAATTTTTGCTTTAAAAATGTTTGATTACTTTGATTGCTTTAAAAATGTACTATTAGCTATAATTTACAAAATAATTCATTTTAATGCCGTTGCGATCGCTACTTGTTTGTATGAAATTAGTTCCATCTACTTTCATTATGAATAAATAAAAAACATAACTTGCATTCCTGCGAAAACTGATAATTTGAAGCATGTTAAAATGTTAAAACGGCATCCTAATTCTGTAATAATATCTCTTTCAAAATTTAATTACAATATCATTGAAACACATCCCCAATTTCCTTCCTTCTCTATGGAACATTTTCTCATTATTGATCCATTTCATGATATTAACACATTCCAAAGATAGAACTGAATAATTTACGTAAATGCATATATTGCTGCTACATTCTTTTCAACGAATATCGTCTTCATCCGTTCAAAATTGAACATTTCCTTGATCGTAAACCGGAATTAATCAATTAAATTTTACGATACTAATTTTTTTTTGTATTTTACAAAAAAAAAAGGTATCCTTTCATATTCTGTTTGATATAAATAATAATAGTACCGTTCCTAAGCCGTATAAAAAAATGGGAAAGGTATGTGATTTAGTATATGCATTGGGTTTTTATGTTTAAGCTTCGGTCACACTAACGTCTATTTAAACGGATGTTTTCTAAAATTATACAGTGTTAAATATAGAACTTTATATGTGCATTGAAATTGACGTTTGTATAAAGGCTAGAAATGTGAGGAAATCCTGAAATTTTGGAAACAATCTATTTGGCTTCGAGATACTGACATGAAAATTTGCAGTCATTTATTCCAAGATGCTGATATTTAATCGGACGAAATTTTTCTAATTATTAGGCCATGTAGTCACAGGGCGATTAAAAATCGAACTTGTTAACAGGCTATGAATTGTTTAATCATTTTCTAAAAGTCATTCACGAAAATTATGTCATATACTTTTTCGGCGGTTTTCCAAAGCCGCTATGTCGCTGCAAAATTAAGCCTTTGCTGAAAAATAGCACATCCCTATATATTATATAAATCTGAAAGTAAGGATGTTTATTTGTTTTTGTGTTTGGTACGCTTTCACCCAAAAACTAGCGAATGGATTTGAATAAAACTCCAGCAAAATAATACAGCTCATACATCTGACTAACACATGAGCTATAATTTATAAAGATATATTTAAAAAAAATTAAATTAAGTCTATGACATTTCACTACGCCATCTATGAGTATCATTTTGAACCATAAATTAAAGATTCTGTTCTGATACACTCAATGAATGAATCAAGACTATATAACATTTTTTTAAATTCTGTACATATATTTTACCTGTGTCAAACAATTCCTACCCCTATTTCGAGTGTTATGGGAAGGGGAATAAGCGAGAGTAAGGGAGATGGATGCTTTAACGCGGTGATCCTTACTTTTAAACCCAGTGAAGCGGGCGGATATCAAGCCAGTAGCAAAAAATTTTCAACAAATGTCTTAAAATTTTGTATCATTGTCAAATTTTAGTCGTTATTGCTAATTAGTTGTGATGACAATTAGTCGCTATAACCGATATATCAGTTAATAAGGTTCAAAATAAAGCTGATGATAGTCAAAATAAAGATTATAATGTTCAAAATACCACTAGAATGCTGATGTATTTAATTGAAAAAGTATGTACAACAAACCTATGCATTCATTATATGTACATGTGTTGGTCCTTATAATCGATATTGTCAGTGAATATATCGTTATAATCGGTGTTGTTATAACCGATACATTCGTTTATGTGTGCATATAGAAATTCGTTTGGGGCATTCATTTTCGACGTTATAACCGGTTTTCACTTTACTTTCAATTACGAGTTTTCGATCATACATAGCTTCAGTAACATCACCTGAATCGTTCCCTAGAAAATTTTACTTATAGTCAAATTTTAGAATTTTTTTTTTTTTGTGGAATGACACCTTTAAGACTCGGACTATAACGTGGACATTGTTATTTTTTAAGTCAGAATCCGTAAGTAATTGACTTTCCAATTTTTTCACGCATAATAAACCAATGAACTGAGAACTAACAATTGCCATGTTCACTTTATCTCCCTATAACTAAAGTTACAGGGTTAATAGTGAGTACAGACGAAGCTTTTATTCATAGAGTAATATAATGAATACTAGACTAATTGTTATTGCTGATAATATCTTTTTTTAAATCATCGTAATGAATGAAAAAGTTTTTTTTTTTTTATTGTCGAAAACAATTCATTCAATTTCAAGTGCGTGTCCAAATTTATTAATGGATTCGAGACACGCATGTTATAAACTCATTAAATATGTAACCTTTATTGAGAATCAAAAGAAAGTAAATTATTTTAAAGAAAATGAAAGAATTTGTTCTAATTATCTGAATGAAATAGCGTTAATTTTAAAGTAATCAACAAACGTAATTTTTATCTACCTTCAATTTTTAGTGAATTGCCGAAGAAAATTTAGGAGCTATTGCTTTTGTACTGATGATGCAATTTAAGTTCGATTCAAATAAAATTTGATATCAAGAAGGGTTTTGGTATTTGAAAGATCAAGTTCGTTGATTAGAAGAATCGATAGATTAACAAGAGTGGGGTGGGGTGCGTCAAGTAAATTTGAATTTTTTCAAAATAATAAATATTTTTGTATTTTTTGATCAGTTTTAAGCAAATACTTGTTTGATTTTAACTTTTAAGAATTTAATTTTATAGCTACTTTTAGTTTTTACTTTTGCTGTATGAAATAATTGTAGATTAGTTTAAAAAAGACATACTTCTGATTTAGTAGTCAACCCAATATATGAATACATTACGTTTGGTTTGATGAGGATATTTATTTTGACATAACATAAAAATTTTCTCATTTTCTCAAAATTATGGCAATCTGAATCTATTGAATAAGTTTAAGTTTACTAGAATCTATAACCTAGATGTCGATTTTTTGTGTCTGTTGCAGTTTTTTTCGTTTTAACTTCCAACCGGCAAATAAATATCGTGTGATAAGGAATATAGTTCCAAAACACGACAATATCGTTAGTTACGCCAAATATTTTATCACCCACATTCAACTTTTAGAATGGAAGAATTTGTAAAAAGTAACACTTTTTGGGCATCAGTTATCCCAAGTTAATGTTTTTCAATTTTATAATCAAAAAATGTTAATAAATTCTTATTGCAAATTCGAATTCAAGCAAATCAATATTTTTTCTAAACCATGGAACAAATCGTTGTTTCGTTCTAAAATACCGATGTTTTCGATGTCGTCGGTGATTTGCTTTTAAACCTAAGGTTACTGCCTTATTGAAGTTAGCTTGCGGTTATCATTGATGTTTTTGTTTATACTCAAAAATTTCGTACTACCTCATATCCGTATTTTTAAAGTTAATTTTAATCTGATTTCTCCGGACTATAAATTTCTATACTCTATTTCGATCGTAAAACAAGTCACATTCTCTAGTATATGTTATTTGTATGTCTATGGTACATAACTACTCTGGCAGTATTGATTCTTGAATAGAAAGAGAGAGCTTTTTCAGGGATTGTGCAGTTTATAATCTATCTCACTCATGTAACAGTATTGTAGCTGATAATAAAATAAAGATAGAAAATAAAACAAACGAAGCATATTATTATAAAATGTGTATACATGTAATGTTTGCAGAATGTTGTTAGATCGAGAGAGAATTCACTCGAATCCACTAACACAGTGCCCTAAATAAGCAACAGGGGTTTGTAACATACACGGACTAAAAATTGTATGACTACTACATCATCCAAATATAAAGCCCTATACAAATAGTGATATTCAATACATTAAAACCATACATATAAAATTCTTGAATATTCGAAGTTTTATTTTATCAAAGATTGCTGCTTAAATTCTTTTAGAACATGACAGGATTTTTTTTAGTACGCTCCTTCGAATTGTGAGATTCATTTTCTAAACCTCTCCTCAAAATCGAAAATTGGTGCCCGCAAATCCAAGTTTTTCTTTCCCTTTTTGAATTCGGATCAAAATTTAAGAATTTTCCACCAATCTCTGTAAAAAAAATGTTTTCCAGCCATGAATGTAAAAAATTTTCGCATTTTGTAACCACAGCGAAAAAAATTCTTGAATTGAATAAACGAGTTGACTATGCTGTTGATAACAAGTAAATATTTCTTGAGTCTTATATCCATTTAAGAAAATATGTATTTGACTTAAAAACTTTCTTATACAAAGAAAATTTTTACTTACTGCGAAAAAATATTTCCTTGCTACCATGTTAAGAACATATTTTCTTGTGACAAGTACTTTTATTCAGCGAACAAGAACCTTTATTTGTTTGAAATTTGACATAAGTCAATAATTGTCAAACTTGCTAGTCTCAAATAAATGTTTCCCTATAGGCCGTGAGTCTAAAACAAAAATTCCATAATAATTTCTATCTGCCTTTTGAAGGATTAATGTGGATAATCACGGGAATAAAGAAAATTGAGGTGATTAGAGTCTTGTAATTTTTGAAAATCGTGATTTTCTTGTTTCGAGTATTTTTTTATCTGCCTCTATATGTGGAAGCAACCAACGGTAACGGTTGACAGAATGTAACTCTCGAAAGCGATGAAACGGAAGTGCAGTAAGAAAACAAAATCACTGATTTGTCAATCCCTATGACTGCTTGTCGTTTTTTTAATATGTTGTCAATGATTTTTTGAATATACAAACAAAATATCACCGAAATAAGATAATTCATTCGCACCGTGCGTGAGTTTTTTTTGGAGGCGTTTCCATGGTATGGATACACTATTTTAATTATAGAATTGTATGGATTGCATTTATGACTAACATTGAAAATTTAATATTATTGCCTCACAAATTTAAATAAATAATTATGATTATTTACATTTGAAAAATAATATTTGTGCAATTTGATTTCTTATTTTCACAATTTTTAATGCATTAAGTTTAATTAGTTAGTGTTTTTCAATAATTTTAATACGGCATTTTCTATAATATTAACATGTAAAGAATTGCAAATTAGTCATAACAGCCTCCTTTAACGCCAAAATTTTTCACTGGAAGCGCTGGCATCGATTTTCTTGTCCCTACCATGACTACGCACATAACGAGTAAGATAATGTGAAATAATAGTACTTTGAATATATTGTCAAAATGCTTTGATTATATCGTAGATTTTTTAACTGGTTTCATCAAGTATTTAAATAAAATGCACTTATACGAGAATGAGATATGTTGTTTGAAATATTGGTTAGGGTTGAATTTTTGTATAAATATTATTTATTAGCTGTGCAATTAATTGTAATTCTTATTATTTATTTTTTTATGGGGATTATAAATTATTATTTATATTTCTTCTTTATTATCCTTTTCCTTTATAATGGCTATCGAAATTTATTGTTATAAAATTCATATTTAGTTGTCGATCGTGAAAACTCAAGGTCTTACATATAGAAAGAGCTGAAAAAATTTTTCGTCAACATTTAACTAGTGTTTTACCAATTATTTTTATTCATTATTTAAGAAAATCGTGCTATCTTTGTATCGTCTGTGATCTCATTGCCCATTTTTTATTGGAAAATTTATATATGTTTTTACCTCATGAAATATTCCATTCCCGACCCTGTACTCTTTGTGAGCTATAACTGTCAATTTTCCCTTGGTTGTTCTTGACATAACAAAATTTAATATACAAAAGCTCAAGATGTAGTCACTTTACGTAACTAGTTATGCAAATGACATCTAGTTAATTGACATATATCATTATAATTTTTGTACTTTTAAGAATTAAGAAGCAAAATTTTCCAAAATGCCATCGAAAAACATCGAATTTTTCTATAGGAAAGTTTTTCTAAGGGAATAACTTCAACTAGCAATAAAAATAGTCTCAAAACATTTTTCTACATATTATACTTATTTTTTTTTGTCTGTATATTAGGTGTTCCGAAATAATGGCATTTAATGAGATCTGACTTCTGAAAAACTTAGCTAAACAAAAATTTTCAAACATGTCATAGCCAGCTTGAATTGAATCTTGGCCTTTAAGATTTCGTTAATTTTTAAATTCGTTTTCGTTAGTAATAAGAGATAGATTATCGTTTTAAAGTAGGAAGATAATCCCTATAAATAACGTAATATTTTTTGTTTAAAACAATTTGAAAATTTCTAACAGTTGGAAATAGGACCTCTAACTTTATTTAAGTTAATCTCGAATTAGAGACGGTCAATCGACTTCAAATTTTAATGGTAATTGTATTGTAATATCTTTAAATAGTATAAAATTTAGAATTTTCTGACACTATGTCCATAGCACAACAACTACCTTAAAGAATTAATAACTTTCGAGACCTACCGTAAACTCCGAATGCGATCATTACAAGACATCACAAGTACATTATAATTTATTGGCGATCTATTTATTGTTTTATTAAATTTAATAAAATTTTTTTTGTTACAGATTTTTATTGGCATTTGTTACCAGAATTATATACATACCTTCATCATGAAACGAAGGTTATATTTTATAACCAAGTTTTATCGTTCTCGTACGCATTCTTAGCGGTTTTTACACCTTCGATTTAACTTATGGCAAAATTAGAAAGTAAGTCATACACATTATTTTTATTTGTTTTCGATAATATAATATTCATTTGAGCTACTATTTTTTTTTTGTTCGTATTTTAATCGAAGTAGTTAGAAATAATGCATGAATGGCTGAGGATTTATTTTTGGTTTTACCCGAAACATTTTGAGTTGTTTTTTTTTTATTTTCTCTATCCAGGTGTGTGGAATATAACAATTAGTTTTACAAATTAACATATTTGTTGTAAGTCATCATTTTTGAACAAATGTTATTTGAAGGACTAGTTTTAGTGAAGGAGGATAGTTTTAAACTACAAAATTCTATATAAGGAGTTTACGACAGTTAAACGGAAACTACTATTGAACTTGGAAGACTGAGTTTATAAAATCCAAACATTTTTTTATACAAACTGTATAACAATCGGTCAATATCACTTAAGAATCCTAATCAGAAATACAAAAACTGGCATGGACGCCGCCAGGGTTACATTTAGGATTGCATCTACACTTGGAATGATCAAAACAATCAATAATTTTCTTTTTAAATAATTCCGTTGGACGGGTGTTTGCCAGTTTATTTTCTTAGGCAAAAACTTCAGTAATTCTCCATATTGAGTTAATAGCAGGCATAAAATATCTCCCCCATTTGATGCTCGCCTTTTTTGGTTGAGCAAAAACTTGCTAAATCGTAAACCTTAATTTTTTTGTTTCTTCGCCACAATTTAAATTTACTACTACAAATAATAATTATTCTTTAGATTTCCATTACCTAATAATTCCACTAAACCTGCTGCCCGAAGGAATCTGCCGTCTGCTGACTCGGCTAACCTGGACTAAATTCATAGTTTTTGTGAGTTAAAGTCAGAATTTAGTGAACAGGTTCATAAAAGAATTGTGGCTTCCCATATTCAGTCCCTTTTGCTATATTTAAGTTTATTAAGCATTGTTAGTTAAAAATTAGTTAAAAGGAGGCCACTACCATACATTTATTTGTCATTAATAATGCAGTAAATAAGCCGGAAAATACCATCAAATGTCGAAAAGTGGTGGAACAGCTCCAATTTCAAAAATTCTTGTTTGTACGTACTTTTTAGACCTTCTAGAATATTCAGCCGCACTAACTTTTTGAAATCAAAGCTGTTCCACCGCTTTTCCACATTTTCCGGCTTATTAAGTGTACTATAAATACATCTGATTGTTATAAAAAATTAGCAAATACCAAACATAATTATTTTAATTATACAAATATGTCTAATTTGAAAAGCATGGAAATAGCGAAAAATATATAATATTTCGTCATAAATCAGTTATTGTACGATTGGCGTTACAAATTTATTTGTATCAAGTCCACGTGGATCCAGCTGAACTAATTTAATTGGGTATCACTTTCAACTCATAAATGCATCGGCTGAATTTATTCCACCAATCATATTAAAACCAAAGAATATAAGATAGAAGAAAAGATCATTTTCGGATACAGGCACGAATTCCCCCTGGTAATTTGTATCCTATAAATACTCTACTGTATTTACAACAAAATGTACTGTTACTACGATATTTTTTTACAGAGCTCAGTGACGCAGTGGAATCGTGCTGGGTTCATAACCCAGAAGTCCTTAGATAAAAATTACGCTCTGCTAACAGAATTTTCTTTAAACAAAATTATGGAGGTGAAGAGCTTTTTATGACTGGGCCCAATCACTAGAGGCGTTGAAACTCGTATACTATTTTTAACATTGCCAGTAATGAGAGCCTTTTCCTCTATCTTATACTCTTTGATTAAAACTATATAAGGCAGGGGTACAAAAAGATTTTAGCATCTACGATCGTAATGAAGGCGTTTTCGGATAAACAGAATTCCTATAAATTGATGAAATTATGCAGTTATACCTAAATGATTTTTTTCAGCGATAGTTATTATTTAGAAGTTTCTAAAAATTCTAAAAAGAAACTTTAACTTCTTGTTTGACATCTAGTTTTTAATTATTTAGCCGTACTTTTCTCAGAAAAAAGTACTATTAAAAAAACCTGCCGTTAGTATTCTGTTCTAAACTCAACTTTAGATTTGTCCATTGCTACCAGTCTCTAGCGGATAGCTATCCGCCGGATTCATCTGACAATATATGATCTTATAAAAATTAGTTCAATAGTAGTCAAAATTTTAAAAATTAACTCCTTATGCTCAAAATTTATCAGATGCAAAAACCGTGCACCAATATTAATTATATGCAAAAAGTTTTCTCAACAGTGTTATTACCAGAGATTATTCTCCCAAATTGATATTTATTTTAATAAGATATTAATTAAAAGTCCGTATTTATTCAATTAAATAGTTATTTTTTATTGAATTTAACTATAATAATTCTTATCACAAAATTACACGAGTTTATTTTTAGGAAAAAAAAATTAAATTTCACATTAAATTAATTTTAAGATTAAAATAACTTGCAATTAAAAATGATTAGTCCACAGTTAATATAATTTGTGTATTTTTACATTAGTTTTAGTAGCATATTTGAAACTTTGTAAGTGGTTTGATTCTAAACATTTTTATTAGGGAAAATTCTTGAAAATATAATATTTTCAAATTACCGGTAAGCTAAAATTGTGAAAAATAGTTTTTGTTGTTGTTGTTATTTTCAATATGTCATGTTCAACACTTCAAATTAATCCCGCAACGAAATATAATGACACGCTTTCGAGCTATCGACTCTCAAATTTTGACATTTCACGACAATAATCGTACACCTATGTAATGTGTATTGCTTCAATCTGTTAATATTTTGAAAAGTTTTTACTTACATTTTAATTTCAATCGATTATTGACAGTATAAAGTTTCAAACGTATCGTTTAAAATGAGAGATAAAAAGATGTAAAAAACGATGTTATTTACTGTGGACTAAAATATCTTGCAATTAAAAACGATTATCAGCAATTAAAAAAATTAAAAGTCGCTTCAGTGTATTGTCGTTGTTTATTGTCTCAGCAGCTTTTTTCGTAGAATAATTTTAAATAAATAAACAAAGCGTATTTGTTGCTACAAGTTTCCGCTAATATAATTAATTTATTGAACAGATGAAGAAATATTTTTAGACGAAATACTATTTATTATTATAATATAGAAAATATTGCATGTTACTAGATATTTCAATAAAAGAAAATTAAAAATAAAATCACACGCTCCTTGTGCGCACTGTACAACTTTTATTTGAAACTTGATGTCGCTAATAACCAACATATTTGGCCATATTTTTTGAGAATGACTGTATGTTTTCCCTAATTTTTAAAAATAAAATTTTTTAAATCCAAATTTTTCAATGTTGTTATAAAACATCAAAATTTTCTCATACATGTCCTTTTAATTTTTTCACAAATTTTTTTTATAGTTTGTCACAATTTAATTGTCATCTACGTCAATTAAGTTTATTTTTTATTATAATGGAATGAATTTTATAATGTTTTCATTTATTATCCAAAAGTTTTGACGTAAACGACAGTTAAATTTATTTTTACAATTATACGTTAACAGTATTTTATTGGAGTTGCTGTGTTATGAAATTCTAGTACCCAGTATCGTAGTCCAATCAAATTGTATCACAAACATAAATATGAAGAAACAGAGCTCGTTAAGAGCTCAACGTACGTTATCGAAACAAGCAGAATTCGATGAAGAGGAACCGATTATAAATATTTCATCTTCATCGGATTCATCAAGTATCAAACAGTCTGAGCAGAAGATCTCAATCGCCAATGACAGCGATAATTCGACCACCACCGATAACGCGAAACAACCCCTCGTTAATTCCTGCCATGGTGCCATGGTTACTGGTGCACAACGAAATAGGGTAAATATTTTCTCGTATATTTATCTTTTCCTTGTGATCAATAATTTATCTTTAAAAAAATAAATTTTTCCACTTCTTAATTGATTAAATCTCTCTTAATATACTCGTTTTTTTTACAATTTTTATAATTTAATAATTTTTTTTGGAAAAAATAATTTGAAAATTTTGGTCCGATACATACATTCGTGTTTTGAAAATGCAAACATGCTGCAACTCGACTTATATATTCAATCAATCGCGATAATTTGAGACAAATAATCTTTGAAATGTATCAAATTGTCTTATAATGAAGAATTTATATTAGTTCACGCATGTTTGTAACGGGCCGTAAAAGTACGTTTCATATTTTCACATCATAACCATTTTCTCAATCATTTATCATCAATGAATGCTAGTTTTTCATCATCATATCAACTTATCAGAGTGGCGCAAAATAAACGTCGTGGTTTCAATTTTTTATAGTCGGAGTATTTTAGAGCTTTGGAAGCAGCCAATATTAATAATATTTATGAATTGACGGCCCAATATCTCACAGCTAACCATTATCCGCTTAAAAATTTTCGAAAACAGAAAACTAAGGAATTTAAGAGTTAGAAGTTCAATAGATATCTTAAGGTACATTTTTCGCGAACGCATTACTTCGTACTAAAATGATTTAAATTAATCTGCATATTCATGCCTTAATTATTTCTTTTGAGAGGTTTTTAAAGAAAGGGTGTATATCATAAGTTAAAAACTAACGTTCCCAATAAAATCGATAACTTGAAAATGTGGAAGAAGCTATGGAAAATACTTTGGAAAGACCACAAATGTGTGAAGCATCAAATTTTTCCACTTAAAAGTTTGAAATATTTTTGGTGTTTTTAGTTTGCTAATATTTCTGTGTAATAAAAGTAATAATTATTGCTGAAACAAAAAAAATTATAAATAATTTAAAACCAAAATGTTCATAATGCGCCATTCTATACTACAATAGTTCCATTTTCATAAATGCTTGGCTAAACCAAATTCCAATTTTTCATGAAATTGCTTCGTTCGTGATCTAATATTTTGGTTTTATCGATATTTAAAAATATAATTTAGAAGGAACTATTCAGACGTTGAACCTTTTTTCGAGCTTGAATTAATACTTCGAAAATATATTCTTAAGGCTCAGTAAAATAATGGGTTTTCGACAAAAATTATCTTTGTTAACAAGAAAATCGTGTATGGTAATTATGTAATTCTAATGTCTGCTTAAAATGGGTCGAGTAATTCGAGCTTGTTTTAGTCGATCAAAAACTAAGCACTAGGATTTATTGTATCTTATTAGACTCTAATCAATTTTATAATTGCACTTAGATTTTTTTGAATTAATTGAGAACATGTATGCCATCCAATTTGATGGAAAATACTTCTGATATCGTGTTTTGTCGCTACGTATATTTTTTCAACTTGTTAGCCTCGATTTTCCACGAACCTTAGTTAATTTTTAACTGGTAAATTCTCTATTAAATTGCTTTTTGAGACGAAGTGATCTTAAAAATAGCTTCCATTCAAACTATTTTGAACTGGTTCAAAGGTGGAATTTCATCAATTTTGACGAAATAGTCATTTGGCGAATCGTATTTCATCTAAAACCGTATCTCATAGTTACCTACGTGTATTTTTCTCACAAAATCGATATATATTTCATTCTTGTCATGATATCTTTCAGTGTTTTGGAATTATTAATTTCGCAATGAATATTTCATCTCGCTCATTTTCTTTTTTAATCGACGAAAAACCCAAGGAGGAGGTAATCATTTCACTGATAACTCTATTACAAACAAGACATAGACTCGGCTTCAAAAAATACACTAAAAATTTTTTTTGAAACAAATACTTCTGTCATTAATTTCATTGTGAGCAATTACATTTTGAAATCAACATCATTGAATCAATTTTGTAGCTACAGATATGGTTGGCGTCGACTTGAAAACGTAATTATTCACAATGAAATTATTTATAGAAGTGGGTATTCATTTCGAAATTATATTTTACTTTATTGGGCATTTTTTGTAAAATTTGTTATTCTACTTTACTCTTCCGATCACTTTAATCCAGTATTAGCAATTTTAATACAGTAGAGTCTCAGTAATTTTAGCATTCAGTAGTTCGACACATCCAAAAATCACTTTTCACCCGCCCTTTCCAACCGGCTTCCTACGCCTGTGAAAATGCAATCATCTATAAATGATATATCTTAATATATAAAACAAAGTCGGTTTAGTTAGACCATTTATACTCAAGAATGGTATCCCTGGCTATGGGGGTGGGCTTTTTGAATCCACTTCCTAACCGAATTTAAAAAAATTTTCGTCTATAATATGCTACATTGTCAGCAAATAACATGGGCTATATTTTGTTTTCTAAAAAATTAATATTCCACACCAAAAAAATTAAAACCCATGAAATTGTGAACAAAAGGGGAGACGAGCGAGAGTAGGAAGGAAATGATAGCTATATCGCTGTAGTCTTTGTTTTTAAAGTTGAAATGGACCAGCGAACACGACATTCATTGACTGCTAGGTGATACGAAGTTGGCCGGGTCAGCTAATGTTTACATAATACATACATGAATTTTTTGTATATAATCCCAATCACAATTTCAATATCCTGACACCCCCTGGTTTTTAATATATCCGAATTAGTGAGACTCTATTGTAATCTGGAAAAAAGGCAGTATTCTTGCCAAAGAAAGATATATTGATTCTCCCCTGTCTTTTTGGCCCTCCTCATTAAAAAAAGTCAATATACTTCCATAATTATAAACAAACAAATTATATTTTTTCTTTTACATTAGTTAAAGTGTAAAATCATGTTCGTTAGTTGAGAACTGATCCCTTGAGCATTCATATTACAATGCCAAACATTGTATGTCTATTAAATCAAGTGCACTTTCTAGTACATAATAAGATGATGATGAAATCTAATTCCTCAATTCACATTCGAAAGGTGAAAATTACGAAGAAAAAACATTAAAACTTTAATAGAAACTTGATGCAAGCTTACTTTAGGGGAAAAATTAAAGTGTGATACCAGATTATCTATGAGTTGAAAAAAAAAAGTATATTGCAGACGCGGATTCAGAGTATTTTATGGATATGTTGTCTAAATCGGCAGCTGAGCTGGATTTATATACTTTTTAAGCCTTTAGATGTTGCGGTAGAACGATAAATTTCTTAAGTATCTCCTGAAATGACTCCGAAATATATTCTCTTATATAAGATTTTAGTCGATATTTTCGAAACTACACGTGCAATCATCAATGTGATCCAATTTTTGTATTTTTTGGGTCAGAATTAGTCTATGAAGTGCTTTTATCCAAATTGGAGACAAACAAATTTTCCGATTTTTTGCAATTTTCTTCTTTTGAAAAAATCAAAGAATCTAAAAACTTTGTTGTTTAGAAATTTAAAGAAACCTGGTATATAGGGTAATTTTGACCCAAAAAAGGACAAAAATTGTGTACATTTAACGATTGAGTGGATAAGTTTTGAGATATTGATCAAGTTCTTATACGAAAATATTTTATATCGATGCGTTTCTGGAGATATTTCGAAAAATACTCATCTAGTTGTTAATAATGTTTTTGATTTTTCAATAAACATTTGTTTTAAATTTTACAAAAATGAGTAGCGTAGGAGCTGCGTTAGCTAAGTGAATTCCCTCCAGAGATTGAAAAAAAAATAACACATTTTTCTTGAATCGAATATTGCATTTTAACGATGGTAATTTTTGAGATCTATTACGGAGGCTCGATGAACATTTGAGGAAATTTTTTTTAAATACCATCGTTAGTACTAAAACAATAGCTCCATTTCCTTCAAAAATTCGCTAATACATCGACTTATATCATTTAATAATGACCATGATCGCTCTATCAAATTTATACTCGAAATTGTACCGATCATGATTCGTATACCATTCTAAATAAAATCCATTCCATAATTAGGACACATCAATTTCAGAAAAGAAATTATCCTGCTTCTGTTTTTTTTTTTTTTAATTTATAAGTAAATGATCATGGTAGAACCAAAGTGATCCAAGTATCAATTTTCTTAAAATAAAGATTGGGCACGAAAAACATGTAATTCTTCGTAATATTGCTTCACGATTGCGTAGCGATATACCCGGAATTATCGATTTGCCGCCAGTGGTAAGATTTGTGCCTTTCTTATCTCTCTCTTTGGCGTATTTTGCATAGGGATTTGAACCTACACCCATATAGATAATCAAAAATTACCTAGAACGAATCAACTGCTACATAAAGTCCAGAGTCCAGAGGCTTATTATGTCAGAATTATAAAAATGTTACTTAGATCAATATGGTTCTTCCGTTCCTCAAATATGAAACATAATATCGAAGTTAGCTTCATATTCGCCAATTTACGCTTTCCAAAAGGGAAATGACGCTTCTGTGAAATTTTAATGTGTGAGGTAAAAATTCAAAAACATTGAATTAGTAAACGAAATTATTAAATTTTTTTATGCTTTTATTAGTATAATTACTGTAAATTTATACTTTATAGCCAAATCACAGCTTAAAAATGGCACCATAAAATATTAATTGTCAACAAGGAATTGAATGCTTGCTTTCTTTGCTTAATATATGTGTCTCAGATTTAGGCTATGTACATAATTCAGAAACTTATTTACGACTAAAGAAAAATTATTTTTGAAATAGGTATTTTTCTGTCATTTTCTTTTATTAATCATTTGAGTAAAATGCTATTAAGAGCCACAATTAAAATTTTTGGTTTGCATTTTAATGTTCGATATCCTTTACATAATTTATTGTTTAAATGCGGCTCGGTTAGCCCGCACTCGCAAGTTACTTATGCTGAGTATTCTAAATCACTGGACCAAACAGAAGCAATGCATTTCTTATGCCGTATGTAAAGAGAAATATGCAAAATCCTTCAATTTCATCGTCCGAAGCTTGCTAATGCAAATTTGAATCTCCTGTACATTTAAGAATAATTTATAGTAAAATTGTAGAAAATCATAGAAAGTATTTCCACACACCACTCCGCAGGTATTACCCTATTATCGATTGATCGCCCTTGGTGGAGGTTTGGTCAATAAAAAAGATCACATTGTGGTTAAATTTTCAAGAAATCAACTTTTAATGTAGGCTATTACTTTCTGGTTTATCTCCCGATTTCCCAGAACTTGGAGGTGGCAACCCTAATTATAAAACGCAGATTTTGTTCAAATTAAACCATTTTCAAGTTTATTGATAAAATAAAACTTTTGAAAAATTTCACTCTTCTACGTCAATTGATTTGTATGTGTGTGTAATTGCGACATTACAGGTCGCAATTATTTACTGATATTGAGTTTTTGTTCTGTTGCTTTTATTATACCTGTGTATGGAGGTCATTTGAGAGCTTCACATTGTATTTTTTGTTTATTAACTGAATGGTCTAAGAGCCAGTGAACACCTTGTGGTATTTTAACAAACCCTTTATTTTCTTTTATACCTGCAAAATATAAAATGTGGATTCATTTTGACCGAGCTCAACGTTTAGTAACCATTCTAATTTTAAATTAAAAATATTTTATTTACAACGTATATTATATAACGCTTTGTTAAAATCTTCTATGATCTTGAAGTAGCTATAACTGTCTGCTATTAATAATAAAAGAGTATCATTCAATTTTTTAAGAAGAAAGAGGTTGGCATTTCTCAGAAAAAAATTATGACAAATGGCACTTGAATGAGTTATGGAAGAATTGTTTTTTTCTTTGCCCATATGTGAAAAATTTTATTTTAAGAAAACCATACTTGGATCACTATGGATTCTACCATTGTATTAAGTTTGACGGCTACTGGCTCTTAGACTAATTGAATACTATTGAATTGAATAATATGCAAAACAAACACGAAATTATATAATCGAAATAAGAATATTTTTTTTAAAATTTAGTATGTTTCAAAATTGGTTATACATAACATATTTATAAAAATTTTATTCATATATAACAATAATTATTTTAAGAAAAGTTTATTTAAGGAAATAATTTCTTATTTAAAATGTTGTGTGGTGATATCTTGATATTTTATCGGAAAAAGGTAATTAAAATTTATTTATTAATAATAAAAAACTGATGACGAGAACAAGTATTTTTAAAGTTTAGTCGAAGCAGTGGCACTGACATTACATCTTCTTACTGTCTAACCTCTGGGTATTGAAAAGTATTGACAAAATGGAATCTTTATTTATTAGTCACATTTCATCGCCTTGAATCCTTTGCAAGTTAAGAGACTTACCGGCTTAGTTCTTCGGTTATCGTGATATCGTTTATCTATTTATATATAAAAGTACTTTGGTCAGAAAAATCCCACGAGCCATTTACGCGGAAGAGTAATGAGTTCAAAGATAAGTGCTAAAAATGTTGCTGAGTCACCGGATCAACCTAGGTGGAAATTATTATTAATTATTTATAGGCGTATATTTCACAAATGCACAGGTCAGAAAGTTCTCAGGGAACAATTTTCTAAAATAATCATATATCCCAAATTTCAATAATTTTTATTCTATTTAATTTTCCATGCCTTTCCCTTGAAGAAAGTTCAGAGCGGTGATATTTGGCAAATAAAATTGCGATTTCCATTTCGTCTCTATTTCGCAATAATCGGTAGGTAAGCTATACATTCAGGCCTGTATTACTGTTTAGCCTTATTCCGTACATCAAGAGTCACAAACGAGACATTATCAGATCAATTCTAACACCCTCTGGGCAATAAAATTTAACGATGAATACGTTATTAAAATTTCACTTGATAAGATTTAAAGTGTATGTTGCATTCCTAGGAGGCAAAAGTGACAAAATAACGGAAACCTTAATTTTATGGTTTAAATTTATCTTCAATTTCAAATTTGTGTTTACAATTAACCAGCAATGGTTAAGCAATGTTGCTGGTTTACAATTAACCAGCAATGGTACTCGATCGCTTCGCTGGGCAATTATGAACACACAAACTATTTAGTTTTGGCTTTTATAACAGGAATTTTCCGGCGAAGTGAGCGGGTAACTGCTCTCTTTGTAAAAAATTGTAGGCTATGTGTTTTCTGTTTTGATAAAGTTTCACAAACAAATAAGCAAACTCACTTTCGCTTTTATAATATATAGCGATACAGGTTATGTGTTATACTATTATTGTAAAGTTTCATTCACATCCATTCTGTAGTTTTTGAGTGAAAGCATAACAAATAAACAATCTCACTTTTGCTTTTATAATATAGGATATTCTGAGATGAAGTAAAATGAGAAAATAATCAAGAGTTTTACTATCAAGATAAGAATTATAAAAATAGATTTTTATTATAATTTTCACGTGAAAATTTTGAACGTGTGTTTAATTAAATTAATTTATGTTTTAAATTTGATAAGTTATTATAATTTTAGAATGTTGATCACATAAAATATAATAAAATACAGTCGTATGTTTTTTTCTGGAGAAAATTTTTCGTTTTCGAACTATGATTATTAACTTAAAGTTTAAAATAACCAAAACAAAAAATTTGTTTTTCACTGAAATTTCTATTTTAAGGCTATTTGGTTTATTAGGCCTTTACAATTTTACTTCCACAAAAATTTGAAAAAATAAAATGCAATTTTCAATTAAACTTGCAATAAAATATTTGAATGTGTATCAAATACCATAAATGCGCTTGTAAATAAAAAACTATGCAACCATTTTTTTACATTTATTTTACAAAGAAATGGATACAGACGATAAATCATTTTCTAGGATAGTTTCTCAATTAAAAATTTCCAAATTCATCACGCGAGAATTTGAGAATTAGAATTTGCTGGTTGGGCACTATTTTTTTCTTATGTATTTTATGAAACCTATCACTAGATGACTAAAATGTTAAATAATAATAAAAATAATTTATTTCTTCAAGTCGTTTACGGACGATTCCCATGGACATCTCATATGTAATTGAAGCAAACATTTTTCTCAACAATTTGGTGTACATTTAGATTCAGATTGTGGAATTTCAAAAATCGGGTTAGATTCAGCCCAATAACATTTTATGTAAATAAATATAGAATAAAACCAAGCATCGAAATCATCATTCATATATTCATGAACGAAAGGCCTTCATATTCATTTAAACAATAAGTCAGAAAAAATCATCAATCAGTCCTAGAAAATAAGAACAATTTAGAAAAATAAAATTATACTTTTTACAGACAAATAATAAATTAAAATTGCTTGTACGAAGTCAAGCAATACGAGAATCTACATCACCACCACGAGATCCGAGAACGTGTTCACAACTATCGTCACCGATACTGATACACAGCGTTACCACATCACCAGAATTAACAACAAAGACTATAAATAATAACAATAAAAATAATACAAATTTAAATATAATCACACCGGGTGTATTCGACGATGATGAGGATGATGTTCATTATGAAGTTACGTCAACAACACAAATAATGCAGGAAAATTTAACAAAACAATTCGAGCCATTAAACGATGACGATCTTGAAAGTTATGAAGATGTTGAAACATCAACGACAATCGATGATTTAGATTATGATGGATCAAATGCTATGGCGAAATATCGATCTAGTCCGATTAGTAATAATAATAATAATACCTCAAATAATAATAATAATAATAATAACAATAATGGAGTAAGGTAAGTTGGAAAAAGGACGAGATTGGACAGTTTTAGTCAGCCTAATGCGAAAATGGAAAATAAGTTTCTTTTGGAATATAAAATGTGTAGGAGAATTGCAAAAAATTCCGGTTAAAACTATCAATTTAAATTAAATATTTGGTGAAGCTAGTCTATGTTTGTCGCAAATAACCTGTGACATTTTAACTCTAGACATTTACTTTTTGGAGGTTTTCAGGGCGAGGGGGGTAGGTTGAAGTAAACCGACAAAAAACTGGATCCTGACCGGATAAACTCAAGTACTATTTTCTTTTAACAACATGTACTTTAATGGAAAAATAGTGGCAATCTTGTAACAAGAAAATCGCACTTGAGTTTCGGAAGGATCCACTTTTTTTTACGTCAACCGAAACCTTTTCCGTCGCGTTAGGCTAACTAAAAATGTCTAATCAAATACTTATACTTACCTTACTCCAATTTTAATGTTAGGACATCATCATCTGTTCAAATATCAGCGAACAATCAACGGCAAAAATTAGAAATTAGCACAATTACAATATCTTGCCAGAATTGTACAACGGAATCAGATTGTTGTTGCACAAATGATAATATCAATGACGATGATGATGACGATAATGATAATGGAATATTAGAAAGATCTAATAATAATCATAATAATAGTATTGCGGGCAATAATAATTTAAGTACTACAAATAATAATTACAATAATACATTAACGGTTGTTAACCGTACGAATAATTGTAATAAAAATAAATTAAAACATCAAAATTCATCGAGTTTTGATAGTGCATTGGCGCCATCACCATGCCTCTCAAGAGGTAAACATTTTATTTTTCTATTTATAAACTTTTTATTTTGTGTTCTCATTTTATTGTAATTATCATTTCAATACAATCATGACTGGGTTACAAATGCTGTCAAATACCAATACCCCGATAGAAAGTCAAGCACACAAAGCTCCAGTTTCTTAACTCTCAAATGGATTCATAATTTTTTGGATAAAATTTTTGAGTATTTCGATCTGAAACCAGAATATAAGCTTTCAAATGAATTGTGAGATCTAATACCGAAAGGGCGAGGGTGCTAGTTGTTTTGCTACATTGTAAAAAGCGTGTAAATATTACGTGGTCACCAATTTTCTGTAAATATCTCCAAAACTTTCGTTATGTGCCAATCTTTTCGACATGCGGATAATATTCAGCTTAGTTGTGACTTCATTCGGTAGAATAGATGTTGGAACATTTGATGGATAGTCGATGATGTACATCGACTTCGTCTTAGTACATCTTTTTCTTAAGGAGGTTGGCGATCATAATCTTTAGGTTAAAACATGAGTCGCGTAATTAATTATTTGTCTTCCTACAATATTGTAAAAAAAGTTTTGAATTATATGCACGGTAGTAGTACATATGCTTGTAGTGAAATAATGTCTAATTTTTATCTATAGGTACGGTATCACTCGACTTTCACAATATATGAAATATCAATGTACGATGAATTTAAAACTCTTGTTCATATATATAGTTGTTTCTCTTCAACTACAAGAGTTATTTCTGTTTAACAGTAAAATTGTTGAACTGTGCGTTAAAATATCTCAACAATAAAACGGTCAATAATTTTGGTTTTTCTTTTTTTAACTCAGAACAAAAAAATCAGTTAGTTTTTTTTCTAGAATTAAAAAACTTGTTAAAAAAACACTACCTCAGCTCTCCGTGTGAATAATCCGAACTTTAATTAAATTTATCTCGAGTTAGAGACGGAATCGGCTTCAAAGTTTTATGTTAGTTGTACTATAATATCCTTAGTAAGCATTAAAAAATTTCTAATTTTCTGACACTATGCCCATAGCGAGACAACAACCTTAAATTCTGTGCAAATCTACAGATACAAGACTTATTTCACGTTTCATAACGCTTTATTCAGAGAAACTTGATAAAATTCTTTCTCAAAAACTTCCATCTCCTTAACAGCATTTTTACCAATACAATGAATCGAAGACTTGAAGTGTAAATATTTTTTTTTTATAAAACACCAAACTTGCTTAAAATATAGTTTAGTGCCTGAAAATTTTTAAATAAAATTATTTCAAACAATTTGATTTTAATGAAAATGGGTAACATTACAGATAGCAGCACTGAACAATATACAGATACAACTGGAATAAATCTCGGTCAGTTTATTTTGGAAACACTCAACAGAAATACCAAAGACAGAATGTTATTATTAAGAATTGAACAAGAACTAGTCACTCTTGCCAAAGACAAAAGGTTCGTTTTCATCGATGTTTTTTTGTTTTCATTCAATAGTCACAAAACACATTACAAAAAACAAAGACACTAACTTAAAAACGATTATGTTTAGAAATAGATTTATAATTAGACATCTTAAATACTTTAACTCTACTGTTGATTATGCTTTTTTTGATTTTCATTAACTTAATCACATTTATCACTTTTAAATTTAGAAATTCTTTATGTTTTTATGTCTTGTCAAATTTGCGGAAGTAAAATGTACAAATTATTCTGTATGTATTTGGGCGTACAGTTTTATCGATTTTTTAACACTTAGAAAATTAATAGGATGAGCAATTCTTCCAGGGAAACTTAACAACGTGAAATATTTCTTAATTTGTGTCTCGAACCATCTTGAGTATTTCTAAAAAAAAAAAATTTTTTTTGTTCTTGGTAGGGGAACATTAATTATTACTACTTAATTTTTAAACCAAAGAAAAATTCGTTTTCTGAACTGGCTCATAATAAACTCTTTGTTCTCGATATTTTTCAAAAAAGAATTTTTAATCAAAAACGAATTTTTCTTCGTTTAAAAATTAATGGTTAATAGCAACTGTTACTTCATTCCAAACAATTTTTTTTTAGAAATATTTAAAAAAAGCACGAGGTTCAAATTAAAAAAGGTTTCACGTTTCTATGAAAAAACGTCTAATAAAATTGATGTATCACGAAAGAAAGGAGCTTGCAAACATTTCATGGAAATTGTTTTGCGAGAAATTTTACTTTATACTGTAAAATTTTAGTTCTGTATAAAGTAATTTTTTTCTTTGAATTTTCTTCTTTCTGATAAAAAGTCTCAATTGTCGTAACTACGTAAATTTCACCTTTACACTACAGATTCAAAGGAGTTAATTTATCTCGGACAAATATGAAAGTGGTCTGATCAATTATCCTGAAAATGACTGCTGAAATTCTGTGTCGCCTACAGTTTTACAAATATTCAAATCGACCCTTATAAACTCAAATCTGTGTGCTTTAAAGCAAGAGTTTTTTTTGTTCTATCATAGTGAAAATTATTGTAGCAGAGATAATCCTAGAATCCTTATTGAAGGAATCTAGGGCCGAAACACAATGCCTTATAACTAACTATATTTTCACGGTAACCCAATCTTCTTCGCTTTGCTGTTTACTGGCCGTCGCCATGTTTGTTTTGATTTACTTCATCCTTTTGATCTCCAAGGGCTCCAATTAAGAAAACTAGAAAGAAGGAGAGTTAACTCTGAATCTCGGGCCCATATACATCCGCCACTTGTATCTCATGACCATGCGTATTGGTTCTGCGCAACTTCATATAATCTATGATGATTATACGCTATAGTCGTGGGATGCAATCAGCACCGCTAAATTCAGATATGCAAACTTACAAAAGTGCCGGACGTATTTGGGCCCACTCAAAACCCAGAGCTAACTCTCCTTCTTTTCTAGTCTTCTTGGCTCCAATGAAAGACATTTTTCATATTATCAATATCTACTCTCGTATTTCTTGAATTACGACGCCTTAGAATCGATGGAAATCAATGTTTTTAATATTTATTACCAAGGTATAAGATTTAATTCATAAGTATCGAGCTACTACCGATTATTCAGTCTATGGCCTCAGAGTTTAGGGCCGCAACACAATGCCACTCAACTAACTTTATTTTAAGCTAGATCTACCAATTCGTTCCATGGTAATCCAATCTTCTTCGCTTTGTTGTTTACAACGTAATTTAAAGGAGATGTTTTATGAGGTTATGCCCGTTGAACTTTTTTTCAAGAAAGTCACACGAAATCAATTTTTATATGAACGATTTATATTCTGTAATAAATTTCTAACTATCGAAAAAATTGAAGTGTTAAAATCAATGTACAGAAGATTTCTAAATGTATAGAGAGATGTATAATATCGAGAGTTTAGTAGTACTCATACAAAAGATAAATCAGAATTTTGGAATATTGATCATTTTCAAAGAATCGTTCCTTGATCTGTACATATTTACAAAAACTTGAATCGAACAAGTATGAAGTCACCATTTACACTAAATTTTCACCAACTTAGAAATTCTAACATTAGCATTTTCATACAAAATTGTCATTAATTATTTTCTTTATAGTAAAAGTCATTACAAATTTCCACCAATGTCAAGTTATCAACGAATGCTAGTCCATCGATGTGCTGCATTCTTTGGAATGGATCATAATATTGAGGCATCTGGTAAATGTGTGATTGTAAATAAAACACGTAACACGAGACTACCAGATATTAAATTTCGTGATCACATTCGAGATGATCTCTTATTTCCGGAAGAACCGCGACGATCAATTTTAAAACGAGATTCCAACAGTTTTGAGGAATCTTGTTTTAAGAGTCCTGATCGTCAATTGTTGAGTATGGAAAATCGACGAAGTAAAAGTTTTGAAGAACGTGAAGAGGAATACGAGAAAGTGAGACGACGAATATTTAATAGAGAGGTACAGCCATGGAATTTAAAAATGGAGTACAAATTAATTATTTTTATTTTTTTCAATAAACTACTTAAACTTTTATTTTGTTGCTTATTTTTATAATTCATTATGGTTTTTTCGTAATTTACAATAATAACAAAAAAAGAAGCATAGGTATCCTTTTTGTAATCCACGGTTGTATATTACTCTAACAGTTCAAATTTTTTTTGCTTTTTATTTTGTTATCATAGATCAAAATCATTTTTGTTACCATAGATCAAAATCATAATAGATCAGTTATTAGAGCCAAAATGGACACGATATCTTTGACGCGATGTGATACGATAATATTGATTTTTATGGTGTGTTTTTTACGAATAATTTTAAAATCGGAAATTATCAGGGAAGAAAATCTAAAATGTAAAAATTTTCAAATTCACTCACCAATAAAAGGGATATACGAAAATCGGGTTTATTTCATGATTAGATGCGTAGTTTCTGAGATGTCTTCCAAAATCCCATGCGTAAAGATGTTTCTCGCATACTTATCAGACAATTTCTTATAGAAAATACTTCACCAATTGTCAGTCAATTGAACTGGATTTTTTTAGTTTTTTTTGGGCCCCCAAAATATAAAAAAACAAATTCATTTAATGATTGAACGCATCTTTTTCAGTTTCTTTGCTATATATCGCCCAAAATCTCATACGAAAATAATTACCAAAAACCGGAAACTTGTTTTTGACTCCAATTTCGATAAAAATCATTACATATAGTAATTAAGACCAAAAAACGTGCTTATTAGAAGATTGAACGCATAGTTTCTGAGATATCGTTCAAGATCCTGCATTATAATTGCTTTTTTGGATCGATTATCTGTTACTAGCCAATAATCTTCTTTTTTTTTTTAATTTCTGTATATTGATTATATACAGAATTTTCAGTTTTACCTTAAACGATGACTTGCTTTTCGGAATTCTCGTGTATGAAGAATTAGAAAATTAGAACATAAAATTGTTGGTAAAAAAAATACACCAGATATAAACAATAATATTTCAATATCCAGATCACAGTGAACAGAAATCTTCTTATGACTGGTCTATAAAATTTAAATAAGATAAATTTTCTTCGGTGTTTGTTTCTATGATGTTTGTTATTTAAAAAAAAAATAGTTTTGACGTGGAAAGTTATACAAATTTTTATTATTCTGAACAAATTTTTTAATTTTGTTTGTTTGTACATACTAATATTGCGTCGATTGTATTCAGGTCTTTTTTCTGAACATCCATAACTACGTGTTAATTAATTCGAAACGCACTAAAAAAATTGCTTGATTTTTTGTAGGGTGTTCGATATAGAAGATCTGCTTACTTTGGGCTCTTCATAAATAACAACATTGAGTGCAGTTAACACATTTTTACAGAACACTTCAGATGTTGAACGGCTTTTCTTAAACTAAAATTTCTGTATTATATTCAAATTTTCACAAATTATTTCAGCCATGAAAACTGAGTGATCAGATCGCCAAAATTAAAATATAATTGATGCTTGATAGAACCATAGTGATCCAAGTATCATTTTTCTTAAAATAAAGATTCTGGCATGAAGACACGAAGAAAAACGTAATTCTTTATAATTATTCCATGCCATGGTTTGGATGAGTGCCATTTGTGGCACTTGCCATAATTTGTGGTATTTGCCATCATTTTTTAGGATAAATCCAACTCTTCATGAAAAATTGATTTGTTTAACATCATTCCAACAATGTTAATGTTTATTTTTACCCGATTTATTCCATTTATTTATTCTTACCCCCATCGATTTGTGTTAATCTTGCGTGTGTCACTGAAGACATGGCAGTAATGAAAGTTCAATATGGCAAAAAATAAACGCCTGTTGTGAACAAGAAAAAAATGAAAATCGATGAACTATTTTAAGTGGGTATCATTTACTAAATATTTGAAAATCCTAACTAAAAAAAAAGTGTAAAATAAGAATAAAAACCAGTAGTTTACATTACGACTTTAAGAGTTGGGAGTCATCAAAATCTATACCGGCTCAAATTTTTCTAATAATGGGTCCGACTTTTAAAGTCGCTATGTAACTACTGCACTTATTATTTTCTTTTCAGTTTTTATTTAACGCAGTCGCAGTTTTTATAAACTTAAAAAAACTTTTTTTTATTTTCTCAAAAATATAAAAATGTTACGTAGATCACTATGGTTCTACTTTCCAAAATAAATATGAAATTCTCGCTTTGGATAATTTGGAAGTATTTTCTCTTTGGATAAGTAATAACTTGCTCTCATAAAGAACTTGTTAATAACATCGAAATAACATACCATGATTTTACATAATCTATCTTCAAAAATTTGCTTAAATATTTTATTTTATCATACAACGCTCTAATAATTAATTTATATTTTCGATCTGATTTAATATCAGTTTACATTTCGTTGCGAGAATAATGACGGATATCGAAAAGAAACCATTTTCTAGACACCGTAAGAGTTGTGAAATTCATACATTTACACATTATTAACACTATTGACCACGAGCTACCAATATGAAACCCTTCCTCCCCGTGATAATTAATGACTTTTTTTTAGTTGGTATTACCTACCAGATTAGGAATACAATTGTTTGCCTTTTTTAAATTACAGGATAGTCCGGAAAATAAATTTGCGTGCTTTTCCGGGATATGCTATAATTTGCAAGTGGCAAACATCTCCGCTCAGAGGATGGTGTGCTATACCACCTATGGATGCAGCATTGCAATCTATGCTAAGTTTTATATATTTTGCAATTTACTCGAAAACTGCATTTTAGAGAAAAAATAGTTCAACCCAAAGTTATCGGGCGTAAAATTTCCAATAGATTTGTACATATGAACTTTTTCTTACTTTTCATATTTTTTAGAGTTTTTTTTTTCCTTAAAACTGTACATTTTATGGAAAAAGTACTTCTAATAAAAATTGTTAAGCATAAAATTTCCTACCAATCTGTATCTGTTCCCAATCTCTCGCATTTTCGGAAAAATCAACATTTAAGAGAAAAGTAAGAGAAAATTCCTTTCCTTGAATATCGTTTCATATTCACTGAATAAATTCTAAGAATTTATTAAAAAACAACAATCATTAGATTGCTGAAAAATTTAAATAAAGACAAGATTTTTTAAGAAAACGTGGGAATTTTTCGGGGCTTAGAAGTTCCCCTAATCGAAAGAACTAAAAATAAGATTGATGGCCCAAAAATTGGAGATTTTATCCACATGACCCATTCGTAAATTTACCTTTACTTTAAATCAACATTGATATACTTATCAGTCCCCTTTGAGGAAATAGCGAGAAAATCAGACACCGTTCTCGATATGTATCCCATCTTACGACTTATAAAATTATTTTTCTAACAATGTCCCTTTCAACGAATCTACACATTTTAATTAATTCAAACTGCTGTTCAAACAATGTATTATGATATACAAACATAAAACTGTAAATTAATAAAAATATTCTTATAATTTTCAGACGTCAATTCTATTTACTAAAATTTATAAAAATTAAAAAAATTCTTGTGACTTAAGTAAATATGCAACAAATTTAAAAAAAAAAAAAGTCTAGCAATTGATTTTTGCATGAACATATTAAATTTTATATGCAAAAAAAGGTTTCAAATAAAAGTTGTGATACAAATTATTTTTTATAATCATTGAATTTTGAATGCTTGTAAAAATAATCGCCATAAATGGATCGCCATTATTAATCAATTTTCTTTTTTAAATATTATTTTTTCATTATTCTTGTAGGATTATTTCGTAGTAATGTTTAATTTTGTTTTATTTTTTTGGGTGCATTAGTTTTAAATTATGTTGAAATTATTTGTTGGTATTTTAAAAATAGCTTCCTTACTCCTTTTTGTAATTTTAGAAATGGTCTGTCTGTTTTGAGTAATGCATGATTTTTTGAGTAAATTTTTTATTTATTATTAGACCAAATTTTGTTTCTTTTTATTATTCGACAGTTTCTGAGATGCGATCAAGTATTGAGATATTGCATTTTTACGTAATTTGTCAAAATTTTACGGAATTGAATTCAAAAGGTAAGTTACGTAATTATTGTGAAAATCCTTCTCCTCAGTTTTATTTTCGAATGATTTTTCAAAATTAAAATTTGAAAAACAACCTTTCGTATTTAAGTCATCATTTAAACTTCACAAATCAAGGGGAAAAGCGTCTATCATTCAAAGAAATTAAAATGAAATAAAATAACCTTTTCTTATGTCAAGAATTTTTAGAAAAATCGAATTTTTTAAATATCTGGGAATCATTTTGGCTAGAAAGAAATGACAGTTAGGAAAGAGGGTCGAATAGGACTTACTGTTAGTCTATCACTTCTTAGATATCATAGTTAATTCCAAGAGAAAAGTCCACATATTTTATGTTATGGTAAATTCGATAAAAACTCAAGTAATCAAAGCTTGAACACTCAAAACTACAGCGATGAAACTTGGGAAAGAAAACAATTTTTGGAGTAACAACGCGATAGACACTACTGGAACTAACGAAGAAAGATTCATCAAAATCCTTAAAATGTGTGGATAGAATTAAGAACTGATCAAAGATTATCTAATAGTGAAAGACGCAAAATAAGATTTGTCATTATTGTTAAAAAAAAGGAGTATATGGCGTTATAAACTTATAACTCCAAGCGAATTAGATGATTCAAGTCGAGATTAAGATTCAAGTACACGGTTTATTGACTTCTTGATATAATTTGATTAAATTGAAAAGAAATATTACTAAAATGAACCGTTTCAAAAGTTAGACCCTGAATATTGATAAAATTTACTTCTTGACTTTCCTCTCTGAATTCATTTCATCGAAATTGAGACACTTTTTGTGAAATTACTCAAGAAAATGCTAACGGTCTGAATAATTGATCGCTCCTCTTCGAAATTTTCAAATGGTTAGGTCCATAATACAATTTTATTACTTTTTACAGTACAAACAATTAATTTTTTTCTGTCATTGACTATTAACCAACAAAATTTGGAAATCTCAATTTGATTTTCTCTCATTTCTTCTATCTAGTTGACACCTACTCATTTCGAACTATTCTTTGGCTCAATTATCCAATAATTTCTGTTTGCCTGCTCGATTAAATCGCCGGAAAATCAAATTTTGATTACTTAAATATGTAGAATTTGTATGTGAAACTCCTTTGCTTACGAAAATACTTTATCAAATCTCCGATACCTGGTTAATGAGAAATCGGTCGTTATTTTTTCCACTCCAAATGCTAATTTTATTTTTGGATTTTAGTCATTAAATTTTAGTCAAAATCGTAAAACTGTTTTTAAATTACTCGCTGAATAATGTTCAGTTATGGAATAACAACAAAATAATCTCTGAATTTCTAGAATAAGAACTCAGCGATTGAGGGCATTATTTTGCTATGATTGCATGACATACAATCGCTTTATTAGTTGTTGTGGCCATAGATTCTTGTTGTCTATAGTGTGTTCTTCTGAACCATCATATGTCGACTGACTGCCGCAACCATAGTGTCTGACGGCTGGGGTCCTAAAAATCATAGCAGTATGGGGCATTTAAAAATGCTTTATGGCAATTGGTAAAAAAATATTTCAATATACTAAAAATGGTATCTGAAAGATAAAAAAATTCCTTCTGGCAATGGCAATTTGTTGTCGAACTGATAATTTTCTAGTTTTGGAGACTTAAGTATTTTCGTGGACGAAGGAGTTTAAAACTCTTAAAAAATTTTAATAAATAGTAAATTTTCTCGTAAATTATTAACAAATCATAACTATTTTCCATTAAAATATTTTACTAACTCGTTTTCGGTGTAAATAATAAAATAATTCTCAAATTTTCACAATAATGTTTATTTTAAACATTTTCTAATGTTGAATTTTTATAAATTTTTTTAGCAAATGCATGACTGCAGTTCCCAAGAAGAATTGGGATGGGCAGAAATTCCATGGTCTAGTACTGAGAGTGATAATTCATCTCGAATGCGTTTACTTCCACCCGATCATCAAACATATCGGCCTACAAGGCTACTAAAGGTAGGTATCCCCTCAAAATTTATTAATTTATACAACTGCAAGTTTGCTTTTTGAATTTTAAGTACTAATATTTTTAACAATATTTGTCTTTTTTTATATTAAATTTTCGAGACTCGGTCAAACAGATAATTGCTTATTGTTTAACCGAGCTTTAAATAAAAATAAGATTTTAATTTAGATTAAAAGAGATTTTTAATTTTTTCAGGGTCAATCAGTTGAAACAAGGGATACTTTACGACCTTGTGTTTCAAAGAGTTTCAGTTTTGGAGGATATACTGGATCTGTGTCACTTTTATCTCGCGGTGATAGTGTGACATCAACTCATAGTGCTGGAGCAAGACTTCTCACTAAACAAGGTGAATTTTTTATTTATTTTTGAGTGGAAATAGGTTTTAAAGATATTTGGCGGAATATTTTATCTGTCAAAATGAGATGAGCGAATAGTTTAGACAGTAATTGATAGCAAAAATCTAACTTTTTGTGCGTTTTTTTCATTCAATTTGAACAAAAATGGTCTTTATAGAAAAATAAACCACTTTTATTGGATTTATTGGAATATTTTTTCGAAGAGTGTCTAGATTTCGTAGAAACAATTAAAGTGTTTATCGATTACCAGTTATGGAGTAGAGTGAACTTTTCTTTGAGTGTGAAAACCTAAGTCAAGTTTGATGTGTGCGTAAGATGTGCGCCTATACACCCAACATTTTTCGCTTGAAGCATTTTTATGGATAAAAGTTATTTTTCGAATTTCAAGTATATGTCAGCTTAAAAAAGACATCCTGTATATAGACCTTTCAAATACAAACTTATAAAATATTTATGACTTTTGATCCTTTAAAAAGGATTAAGGAGAGAACTTAAAAAATTAAGTTTATACCTGATCAAAAATTATTCAGAGTTGATTATATCAATACAGTAAAACCTTATTAAATCGAAATTCAAGAGAAATGATAAAAAGTTGCAGCGATAGCAGTTTTATTTTACAAATAGTTTCGTAATTTTTTCAATGGGATTTCATAATATTTTAAATGTCAATGCCGAAATATTCGTTATAAAATGCAAACGTTTCGTACAGAAAGTTCGTTAGTTTCTCATAATTTGTTTTATAAGTAAATATACTTATATTTTGTTATAAATTAATGATCGAGGTTCCATTGTATCAGCTGTAAAACTATTTTGAGTATTGGCAGTTAAGTATCTTTTTTAAATAAATGTAATAATAATAAAGAAACTGTCATCATTCGATTTTTAGAGGGAAGTAGAAAAATTAATTAATATCTAGAATTTGATTGAAGTATCTCTTCTGGATTTGTATTCAATTCGTCCATAGAACTAACGAGGCTGGATGCGGAATTTTTCAATTATTCTAGGGAGCAGCAGCAAAACCCCCAGGATTGTTAACCTATAATAACCAAATAAAAATTTAGTCAAACTTCGCTGTGTTTCGCAAAAGTTTATTTTTATCAAATATTAAAAAAAAAAAAAAAAAAAACAAATATCTTTAAAGAATTATTCCTCAACTCTCCCTTAACTAGTTACATATTAAATAGCAATAAAATTTACCAAATGTAATTTTAAAGTCTATTGTTAAATTGCCTTCTATAAAGTAATTAAAGTATTGAAAAATGTACCTGAAGAGTATTTTTTCTTAGTTGATTGTCAATTCTAGTCTAAAAATGTTTTGCTAAACCAAAAATACATATTTCTTTGCTTAGATAATTTCTTTAAATTATGTTTTGAAAGAGTAAATTAATTTTTAATAAATGTGATATTTTGGGTTTTTTATAGTGTTGAATTTAAGTTTCGAAAGTTTTGAAAAGTGATCAAAAATTATTCTTAAGGTTATATGGCCACTACTGTTGTATTCATTGTATTCATTAAATGTTACAATCATATTCATAAAGCCCAAGTAAATTATTCCAAATTTTTAAGGTTGCACGATGTTTTTGTAACTATTCTCGAACGGGGCTTACTCTGTATGTCATGTAAAAATATTGAGTAAGTTTTCTATAATTTAAAACTTTAAGAAATATTTACTTCCTAAAATATTCGAATTAGATGTAAATTTGGTGAAAAATAGTTTTTAACATGTTGATTGAAGTGTCAATGGACTCAAAGTTGTGTAGTGAACTTGGGTTTCGAATTTGATTCAGAAAGAAATAATCATTTTATGCTATAATAATGTATTTTCTCAATGCTATTTTTGCGTGATCTATACGTTTTCATAAACAATTAACAATAAAAATATATATATTTCAGATTCAGCAGCAAGTTCTTCAATGTCGTGGCGATTAAGTCCATCGAGTTCAGGATATAAATCGCAATCTCAAAGGTCTGATAGTGTAACACCATCACCTACTGCAACTCCGTACCCATCAACACATATGACGTCTTCAGTTGACGACAATACAAATCCGCCATCAGTATCTATGTCTTGGGATGAGTCATCATCACCTCAGGGCCAACCTCAAGTAAATCAAGGTTCGGTTCAAAATGATGGTAGCGTAATTCAAACGTCACAACAAGATTATAATAATAGTAATAATAATCAACAAGTTGTTTGGACTTCCTACCAAAATCAGCAACAATCACAGAGACAAATGATTTGGACAACCAATCGACATGCTGCATCACCCCCAGAGGGTCATCAAGATACTCCTGTTCAACCTGCAAATTCATCTACAGATATGACGCAAACACCCATTATGTGGGCAATTACTGATTTGAATAAAGTTCCCAAAGGCAGTTATATTATTAATTCAGAGGTTTGTTTGTTTATTTTTTTACTCTATGTAATAAGAAATACTGTCGAATCTCGAATTTACAAAATATTAGGCATTGGAAGAAACAACGATATTAGTTTTGAAAATAAAAAGTAATTTTTGGTACCTAAATTGTATAGTGGCTCTTGTTTAAATCTCTTTGAAAGTTTGTGATTTTTTTGATTTTATAAATACTGAACCCGATATTTATTTATGACAATTGCGGTTACAATTAAAATTCAGCTAAAGTTTCAACTGTCAGGAATTTTTTTGGGAAATTTCCTATTCATTATGAATCGTAACAAATTAAATTAAACGCTTTTAAAAAATCTTTTAACTCACATATTTTTCCAGAACTTTTTTTTAAAAATGACAGTGGCCGATCAAATTTCTAGACACTTAGTCATCTCCTGATTATTCAGGGGTCACTAAGGGAATTTGCTCTTTCTATATTATGCTCTCAAGTGACAAGATATTATTTTTTAGAAAAATCGGTTTTTTTTTACAGACTGGTGCACCATTTAAGAATCCAGATGGTACTGATTATTCGTTTGATCCCAACAACTTACATCCAGGCCTCGTAGCATTAGTACAATCTACGCAAGCATCGTTATCACAAACAAACAATGGAATATCACAACATAATTCTCAACCGTCAATCGAACAACATTCAGGAACAACTTATTATAATCAAAAAATGAACATATCTAATCACAAAAATAATACTCCTAAGCAAAGTTTTCATAGAACTTCAACAAAACAAATAAACTCTCAAACTCAGGGTACAACGCGACCTTATGCGCCACAAACTGTGAACAATAATAATAAACAATCGCCATCACCAACATCCGGTGCTAATAATAATAATAATAAACCTGTAGCGCAACAGGGCAACGGAAAAACAATTGTGAATTCGAAAAGTGTATCGCCAGTAAAACAAAGTGGGGGAAATGTGACTAATAACGGTAATAGTATTAATAATAATAGTAGTAATAATACAAAAACAGAAAATGGTCCACAATCTCCAAAAAAAGTTACTAAATACCAACAAAAACCAAACAACACAACCTCTATAAAACCAACTCCCAAGACAGGATTTACAAATACTGCAACATCACCTAGTTTGCCGTTTACACCACCAATTCAAGGAGCTACACAATATCCTGGATCACAAGCAGCAAGTTACCAATATATACCAAGTAGCCAATATGAGAATGTTACAAACTTATCAATGCAATCATTTCCTGTGAATTATCATAGTAATGTTCCAATTGGAACATTTGGATCGTCAACAATGGTTCCTATACAAAATTCGGGTACTATGCAAATGTATAACGAAGATTCAACTCCAGTATATAATTATGGTGTTCCTCAATATAATAGAATGGTAAGTACAATGGGACACAGTAATCCCTTTTTATATTAATGTTTCATTTTTGTTTTTTATCTGATTTGCGAATATATTTATCTAAACATAGAAGTAAGATCTTTGTACTAAATGTTTTCACAGAGATATTTTCGAATTATATTCGATTCCTGAAAACATATATCAGGTTACTAGCAAAAAGTCAAAATACATCATTAGTGTTCTTTTATGGCTTTTTTTTCTAATGAAGTTGTTGATAATTGTTAACAAATATCCTAAGTACCGTTTATCTTGTAGGATTCTTCGGTATCAGAATTGAGTGGATATTTTGTAAATATGAATATAAATAATGAAGTTCCCGGTACACCGACTAATAACGCCCAACCAATTACCTACCAAAGTACCAACCCTTACTGGGGACATCAACCCATGGTGTGTTACGTTCCTCCACAACCGAATCCAGCTAATCAACGGTATACTGTTCCTCTAGTCCAAGGACAATCAGGTGAGTTCTAATTTAATATTTATATCATTTTAAATTTAATATAAGCAGGCGTCATTGTAAAACCACAGTCAGTAAATCGAATCATGGAAAGCTAAGCGTAAGCGTTTACAAGGTGCGCTATCTTTTATGTCATATGAAAACATTGTCATTTGTCAACCAATTGAGTTGATTAAACATGTTTTTGAACAGTCAGTTCAGTAAAATTTAAACCATTAATCGCTTCACACCGAAACAGCGCGCCGAAATTGTGATGCTGTGCATTAAAAATAAACGTTCAATTGTGTTAACTCAACGTGCATAGCATCGAAAATATCGTGACCAACAGGCACCGCCTGACAACACTAATCACCGTTTGTGTCAAATTTTTTCGATCAGAGAGAGCGTTACCCAAAACCTGAAAGAATCGTACCCGTTCGTTAGCGTCAAGTTAGTCCATTATTTTTCTCATACACACGATAATATTTTTAAACTAAAAAATAATGTTTTTTATATAGGAGGGTACATACAAACATATGTACCTCAACAACCAAGTGGACCGACAACATACTCCTCGACAGTAACACCGGGAAATAGTGCACCACAATCAAACACTGAACTAGTACCAATCTACCCAACTGGCCCACCACCATCAATTGTATATGGACATCCACCTCCGGTCGTCTCAAACAGTACAAATCTTGCCATAACAAATCATCCACCGCCAACGCATCCTTCAACCATTGTATATGCGCCAACAAATCCAACACCATCAAATGCAATAATGTATACGCCAACAGCACCACCTCCCCAAATGTATGCAACACCGAATATTGTGTACACATCATCAACAGCTGGTGGTAATAATAATCCACATTCAAATTCTACCGTATATCCATCAACAAATACACCAAATTCACAATATTCAACAAATTCAAATTTTCAAAATTCAGCATCATATAATACACATCAACAATCGCAACAATCGTCTTCAACATCCGCGACACCAACAATTACAGATAAAACAAACAATTTTAACCGTCAACAAACTAAATACAATTCATTTAACAAAAACAATAGTACATCGTCTACACGTAATTCATCATCGAATCATAGCAATACAACATCATCACATTCAAATCAAAGTAGTGCCAGTTCAAATTCACCAGCTAGCACTGTTGTACAAAGTTATTATCATAATAATCAAACAAGTGGTGCAGGTAATGGTGTACAATTTAATAGACATTGTAGTCCATCGGAAACACCGCCAAGTAATATTGCGTATGGTTATCATCATCAGTTTCAACAAAGTTATGGGCCGATGCCACCACCACCGCATATAATATCCCATCAATCAGCTATGATTTATAGAAATAATTTTCAAGTAAGTTTCTCAATTGAAATTAATGAACCTTTATTCTACAAATTAATAACTAGATCACAACCTCTTCCGCAGGAGTACAAATAGAATTCATAGAGATACATTAATCAATTTCAAGTGATTTCTTACTGTGTCTTGATTAGATGTTATTTCTTTCAATAAAAGAGGGTTGTTTCATGATAGAAAATACATGAAATTTCTTTGCGATCTGAAATAGAAATATAATAGATCTACTGAAATAAATTCATTTGAGGTTTCAAGTATGAATTATAAATTCTGACCTAAATTTTTGCGATCTGATATAGAAATATAATAGATCTATTGAAACAAATTCATTTGAGGTTTCAAGTATAAATTATAAATTCTGACCTAAATGGTTGTTATGGACATAAACTGTTCCGTCTATTTAGTGAAAAATTTTTGCGAATTTTAGAATCCTATACTGGGTGTAAAAAAGACCGGAAAGCAAAAATCGAATGAAAAACAATTATAGGTAGAATTTTGCATTCATATATCAAATCGATTTTATTAAAAAAATTAAAATGTTCGTTGGTCAAGACTATTTAAAACTGTTTTTTCTATATGAATTTTATTTTTTTAAGATGGGAATTCGAGCCAGTCCACCAATTAATTCACGAACAAGCCGATCGCCAACTCCAGGTGTAGAGCATTTTGATCGTAATACTCGATATACAATGCCACCTCCAGTTTATCAAAGTGTTCCATGTATTATACCAGGTAAGGTTCATCGTAAATTTAATTATTATAATAATTATTTAAGTTATTTCCAGGGGAAGGGATTGCATCTTCAAGTTAATTTAACTATTGGATAACTCATGATCGAAATAGGTATTGATATCCGTAAGATATTAAGATAAGAGAGTAAAAATGTTCGAATTCTTGAACGATTTAATCGTTTGAGGGTTGAATCCTTCATAAGAACTATTAGCCTTACTCCTGTATTATATTTCTTATGAATCTCCTTCCTGGAATCATACTGCGAGTCGGCCTCGTCCAGTCTACCAACATAATTATATCTAAGTAAAAATTTGGATAAATAATACCATGCTGTTCCTTTATTTTTACCATAATAGTGTATTATTTTTATTTTATCCACAGAATTACTCAAAATCTTTTAGTAAAAAGTTAAATAAACTAATTTATAGAAAATCTAATGAAAATCTCCTCTTGTTTAACTCGTTAAACTACAAACTTTAACGAGTTAAACTACAGTGACTACTCGTTCTGAAGTTCAATTCAAGGAGCCATACAATAGTCCCATCTTTCAATTTAATCATTCGAGGAATCAATCGTTCAAGGCTAGGATAGATTCGGATCCCCTAAATTCATGTGACCGATTCAAATTACGCTCCTTTTCAATCCTTGTTAGAGCAATGTATGTTTCTCATCGTCATGGAGCCCTTCATGGAAACTATATAGATAATCACAATGCTTACTTAGAGATTTAAAGTTAAAAAAGATTTAATCTTCAGATCCCCACCCCTGTTTTTGTCTTATTATTTATCGAAACGAACGAATTTTCTTCAAAAACATAAAAAATTATCTTTTCTACTTTGATGCTAACAAACACATTAAAATAAAATTCATTTCTATTTCTTAATTTTTTTTTAGGAGATATGAGGTTTATGTCACCTAGACAACAAGCACCTCCATACAGAAATGCTTACAGTCGACCATCAACGTTCCCTCAAACCGTCAATGACAACACAAATGTAGGGCGACACTCTAAAGTAAAGAAACCACGGTAAGTTTTAGAAAATCAATTCACATTACCTTCAAAATCAAAGTTAATCACAAAAATTTTTTTTTCTAGAACTAAACCTACTCCACCACTGCCACCTAGCGGGAGATAAATTTTTAATGCACTAAAAAAATATCGTTATATACTACTTTCATAAAAAAAATTCATTTAATATATATATAAAATGTTGTGCATCCGCCCAGAAATAAAAAAAATCGTGAAAATATCTTACACATTAGTTTTTAAAGTTAGTAGATAAAAATTTCGTAGATATCCTCCGAATAAGATAAAATATTCTAATAAAAAGCCCCCCTTATAAAGTAAAGTATCCTCATTTTATTGATACTTTGAGATCTACCTACAATATAATATAGAAGAAAAACCTTGTATTTGATCTTTGAATGTATTCTGTTTTTCATTTTTAAATTATGATTTTTTTAGAACAACTTTATCTATTAAATAGTTATCTTCTAAATATTTAAGTCATTGTTATATAGCATTAAAAAAAATTAAAATAAAAAGAGTTTTTAACATTTTCGTTTATATTTTGAAACAAAACACAGTCATTTTTATCTTTTATTTAAAACAAATTTAAATAATAAATGCTGTATAGATTTTTAAATATTGCTTTATTTCAAGATCAAAAAGATTTTCTTTTTAATTTCTGTGAACTGTATTTATATCGTTTTTTTCATGTGTTGTATTTTAAATTCAAGTGATTTTTTTTTTGTTTTGTATCGAATTATGAAATATTTTTATTTTTATGATTTCATTTAAATCAGAATTTCGTAATCGAAAAAAATCGATGTAAAATTCAGTATATGCAATGTTCTTTAATTTACTCATAGTTAAAAATTACGGCATTGGAGTTTCGAAAGAAACAAATCAGTATTATATGTAATTGTAACAGTTACATGAAGGGTGCAGTAAATTAGGAATTGATCTGAGAAGTACACTAAGGTCTACTAACTTTAGGTTTTTTCAAAAACCTAAATGATAGATATTAAAGCCTTTCTTCTATAAAACACGTACATACATATTTCTTTTTAATAATCAAAATGCTTTTGGCACTGGATCAAACAAAGTTCAATTTTCTATCACTTTTTGAAGCGGCTATGGTATTTCGGTAATAAAGTGATGAATATTGACCTCTCAACTCGTAAACCGAAATAAATTCTCATAAAATGTTGTTCTGGAGAAAATAACTGGCCTTTTAAAGAAAATTATTTAGAAAGAATCTTTAAGAGCCCTTGTAGGGTATGACATGGTGATTGGGAGGGGATATTTCTGATTTTAGGCGTTACGAATTTTATGAAAATTCAACCCACACTAAAAGGTTATTAAAACTCCAAAATAATTTTTGCATTTAGTTATGTTGTTCACGAACTTGAAAATATACATCACCTTCCGATTTTATTTGAATTTGAAATTCATATTGTTCGAAGGAATAATTTTAAAAAGAAAAATTGTTAAACAACTTAAAATGGCTTTAAACGTACAAAAGAGTAATGAAAAGAAACAGAAAATTTTTGTATGGCAATAACTGTAATGGCGTACTCTTGGATATTTTTTGGTCGCTAATAAATATTTTAGACTTCTTAATCGATTTTTTACGGTTATAAATTTTAAATTGAATTTTTTTTTTTTTTTCTTATAATTTTTATGAAATGATTTTGTTGATTAATGAAAGAGATAATGAATAATAAATGATTAACAGAAAAATAATGATTATATATATTTTTTGAACTATAAATTTAAATTCACAGAAATTAATTAAGAAACAAATTTTTTTTTAGTAATATTTTATGAAAATTTTGAGAAATATTTACAAGTTTCATTTAAAAAAATGAATAGAAATTGATAGGAAGTTTTCCAAAAAAATAAAAATAAAATATTTTATTATGCTAGAGGCGTAACTAAAATTGATTTTTTTTTATATTTATCATCAAAATGGTTTTAGAATACACAAAATTTTGATACTGTGACATTATTTGAATGTGATACTTTCTTAATTACTTTCGATATATACAGTTCATTTCGAAAGATATGCATGCTAGGTAATGCATGAGAGTATTTATATTTATCGTAAAAAAATCTGTTAAGAAAATTATACACATTATCAAAAATTGTTGGCTTTTTAATAGTTTGCATATAACTTATTTAAAATCTCTAAAATATTATAAAATTCTTCAGAAAAATTGAGGTGTATAGCGATTTTAATTTTCAAACTCATAATGTCAAATTGTTTTCTAAACTCTAAAAATCATCGAAACGATACAATAATCTATCGAAATAGATTTGATAAAACACTAAACGAATGATCTAATCAACATTTTCTGTGAAGTTTGGATTATAATCTTATTACATTAGAAGTGATAATCCATGACAAAACACAGCCACATACAATAGGGCGTTAATTACAGTCCGAAAATAAAACATATTAATTACATGTTTTCTTCGATATTGTAAACAACGCATATCTAAAGGTTCAAAATCCGTGATCGATTTACAAAATATAAAATTTTTGAATTAGTTTCTACAACCTTTTTTATGATAAATAATAGAAAAAATTACATCGAAGTTTGTAATAAGTATTTTATTGAATGAAAAAAGTATATTTACCGGTCGTAAATGAGAATATTTCTACATTGTTATATTAACAAAAAATAAAAATAAAAATTGAAAAAATTTTAAAAAGCATATATTACTTTATCCAGAACAAAAAAAAAAAAATCATACATACATACATTATAAATTAAATCCATCCATTATTTAATATTTTCTTTGATTTGTTGGTAAAATCTATACTTACAAACACAGTAATTCTAAATCTTCCCCTTTTGTGTTCTTAATTTTTGTTTTTTGAATTATTATTATTATTTTTCTTTTTGAATAATTAAAATTAGGTAGTTCTTCTGACCAAAAATTTTAATTCGCTGTGTTCAATAGAAGGTAATACACAAATCATCAAATCAATATGATCATTTGATTGTTTCTTTAAAATTTTGATACAGAATATTTGATTTTTTTAATCTTCCTGACAATACACTTGATTTGGAGTCGGGTTTTTATCTGCCTTGTTTGATTTAGCACAAGATGTAATTATTAAAATATCCGTAAATGAATTCGCGCAAAATTTATGACTATGGCCCTAAAAACCCTCTAAGTGGTAGGTGCTTCTATATTTAACGATTTGATATTAATTTTTAGCGTCAAATTATAAACTCACACTCATGAAATGGTAGAGGGTGAACTTAATAAAATTAACGCTAAAAAATTAAGTCAATCGATAGGCCCGAATGAACGTCAATGAAAATTTATTTTTGCGTATGAAGTTTCAGTTTGTGTTTTGCTAAATATATTTTCTTACAGTACGATATATGGTTTGTTTAATCAGTATTTAAAATTTTGAGCTGATTTTTTAAATCACTACGATTTTTTTTTGTCCGAATTTGTATTTGGATCTGAAACTGAACTCAACTTACGAATGACAACCATGTAAGCATCTTCTACAACTATAGTGGATTAAGTTGACGGAAATGCATGGCGTTTGCTATTTTACTTATGTGCACATCTTTGAACACAATTCATATGGCCTTTGTCCATATAATTACATATTAAAATGGTAAATTTGCCCAGTCGAATAGGTTTTTCTTTACCAGTCCAGTATACTGATTCTTAAGATTTTGCGTTTGTGCAGGGAAAGGAAAATATTTGTCCTTCTTAACATCACAAATATTGAAGAAAGCATCAGAAGTATTAAAGAGAAATTCACGGGAGTCAAAATATAAGATGAAGAGAATGTGCGAAAATATTCAATGATAAAAAATAATTTCCTAATAATTGTAATTTTTCCCAAAAAATCAAATTTCCTCTTTTGGGTAAACTTAATAAAATCGATTTTTTTTTTAAATTGTATTAAAAATTGGATATTTTGTGATTTTTCTTTTAAAATTAAACAGCTTTTAGGCTAAAATATAAAATAAATATTAATGTCAATTGCTGCAAAAATTTTTTTGGACAATCATATTTCAATTTTTAAAATATCTCAAGATCTTACAAAAGTCAAACATTTTTACTATTAACTTCACTTGTCGGCGAATAAGTTGTCTCACTCAAATATTCCACGCATAGATAAGAACTTCCAGTCAAAGAAATTTTAATTTTTTCAATATTTCTGTATCAAAATAAACATAAAATCAATTTCATCATTCCTATTAATCATTATAATACATAATTAATCTAGATGAATTTTGTATTTCATCTAGCGATAAGATTGTGATTTGAGGCGAAAAAAGGCTGGACAAATATTTAATTTGAATCGAATTAAATTTGTATGAAACACTTTTTATCAAGCATTTTAAAAATCATATCTGGAAATAAGTTATTATTTCCAGAAGTTTACAATTTGTTTTTTATGATTTTTGTAAGAATGTTTTTTATTTGACATTTAGACGCTCTCTGTAACTTCGTCGGTCGCTAACATAAAAAAAAAATGCTGTAGCTCAATGTCAAAATAGAAGCGTCCAAGGTATTTTTTTCTTATTTTAGTCAAAGATACCACAGCGTGATTACTACGTCTCAATGCAATTTTTATAGATATTTATTATTATCTATATAAGAATACCCATCTAATGGGCGTTTGTCTATCAAAATATGACTGCAAGTGCATTTATAATTGACATTCGTACAAACGTTTGATTCTTGGTAAAGTATACAAATTATTTATCAGGTTTTGAACTTTTGAATCTGAAAAATTATAATACCTATTCGGTTGAACTTATAAACAATTAAAAGAGTATAGTGTAAAGTTTTTATTGTCATTGCAAATTTTATTTTGACTCGAAATGTGGTGAGTTAGTAATAGTTTAAAAATGGCAACTAATCCACAGAAAATTACACCATTGTTCAGTTTACGTTCCAAAGACACTCAGACATTCCACGACAGAATTCATCGGTGATACTGACAGCTAAAGAACATAGAATGTTTTTGGAAACGAAAAAATTCCCGAGTGCACAGGTCCAGTAGTTGAAACCACTTTTTCTTTAACAAAAATAACTAGTATTCTTGAATTATCGAAACCACAATAAAACGCTTTGGTGAGTTGCCTGTTCCGACTATATTCAGAACATATTCGGCATAGGTGTGATAGGTTAAGTTTTCCAATTGATTATCTCAAGAAAACCTGCCATTTCAGAAAAATTTTACAATATACTCTTTCGATTAGCTATTAGTTCAAGCAGATAGACATTATAGTTTTGAAGCTTCAAAACTCCTATATTTATTTGATGAATTCGCAATTATTAAGTTCACTTTGTTAAATTTTTTACACGATAGAATGCGTTAAAGGTACATGCGTCCATATTTTGATCGGCTTATCGATAAGATAAAACATCCTTAGTGAAAATGTTTATAAAAGTTTTGGTTTGCTTGTGGTCACAAAGATAGTGTCCACTTTTAAAAAAGTGCAAACACAGCAGAGTATTTTCTAACCACCGTTGTAGAAATCGCACTGTCAGTATCTTTTACTATTTGATTTAAACAAAGAACATAAAATTATGAAGGCTTTATAAAAGACCTTGTTACATTTTTTTATAACTTTTCTTATGAATGACATCTTTGGTGCTGACATCGTACATAATATTTAATAATAACTAAAAATACAATCAAAATGGCGATTCTTCTATTGAATCATCAATAATAATTAAAAAAAAGTATGAGCTCAAACAAGTTGTCTCATTTTTATTAATTTGATTTATTTTACTATGTACTTAATTTTGAATGTTGTGTATAATGTAGTTTAATTTTAAAAAAAAAAAATAGAAGAAAGAATATTTTTCAAAAAAAGTATTCATTCAACATCTTTTCACTTTATATTGTTGATATCACACAGTATATTACACAATCGTAAGTTACTCTATTTAAACGGTTTCTTAACTGAAAGATATTCGGTCTTATCGGAAAGGAATTATAAAATTGGGAAGCGTATTGCTTTCATTCATCCACCTATTTCAATATTAGCTTTGGAATGAATTTAATCCTTAAAATTTATCCTATTGTAGACGAATCTATCTTCATTGAATGTCTTTAAAATCGAATAATATGATGTTGGCTCACTCCTACATTTTTGAAAATGATAAGAAGTAGAATAAATTTTAAATTACAAAGTGTTTTATTATCAAAATTATAAAAACTTTAATTCGATGTTTCGAGAGGTTTGATCGTAATCGTTTCGATCGAGGAGCGTGATCGTTTATTTAGCTGAGGAGCCATACTAAGTCGAGTACCGTTGAAGTTGGTAACTAAACTTTGAAAATCTTCCATCACCGTGATGAGAGTAATTAATATTTCTCAGTTATATTAAAATGATAAGATGTGATATTTTACAAGTATTGTGAGTTTTTTTCTATAGTGAATTTCTTTGGGTACAAAATTACGCAATTTAAGTATAATTTTTACTAAATTTTCTGTGTCATATTTTGTAAAGATTTTATGCTTATTTATTATTGTTATTTTATTTATAATGTGCCTCGTATTTTAAGAAAAATGTAAAAGAGTATTTAATAAAGATTATTTAAAAATAATTCAGAGTTGATTTCTTTTCATGTAATTTTTATTAAAAAAATTAATGATAAATAATTGGCGACTATTTATTGATAACGTTTTAAATTAGTTGGTATTGTTTCCCTCCTCGGAGATGTTAAAACCTTTGTATGAGGTCATATAAGTGTTACTTATGAAGGGTTCACAATTCGGGTTTTAAAGGCACTTAGCGTTTAAGGTCTCACGAAAAATATTAATCCAAAACTCGTGGGTATCTAATTTCTAATTTATAGATGTTTATTAGGCAGAGTGATGTTATAAAAGTGGCGGTATATTTTAACATGTTTAAGGGGATTTCAGGGGTAAGAAGTGCACTTTCTACTGCCCCTCTAAATGAGCTACAGGATTGAAAATCGGTATTCAGGTTGGGTTAATATTAAGAAAGTGCCTTTTGGGGATTTCAACTTCCAAACCACCCTCTCCTCACTTTTCTGTTATGGATTTTCGCGGTCTTTAAGGCTTTGCGCAACAACAAAGCTCCTCTGACTTGAGCTATAATGTTGATAATTTATCTAAATATTAAATTAATGTTAATGAAGTTCCTGTTGGTAGTGTGAACCCCCTGGCCCACTTAGAAGTTCGATTTAGAAGAGTTAGAGTTCTTATTAACTTTTGTTAGCAAGCACAAATTTCCGAAATGGCTGGTAACAAAATTAACCAAATTTGATATGATATTTTGGATATTTGGATATCTGGTGTTGAAACGCAAAAGGTAAATCCAAAAAAATAATTTTTTTTTGTACTATGTCTCCATTGATTAAGATACTTAAAGAAAATTTAGAAGAATTAATAATGTAAGTACTAGTGGAAGTAATTTCAGAGAATTATTAGAAATAAAAGAGCAGTAATAATATTTAATATAATACTGTATGTAGTTATTTAAAGCTTCGATGCGTAGCGCTTATGTCGCGTTACCATGGTAGCTAGTCGCAGCCCGTTCAGTTGATATCACATCTTCTATCAGTAAAGACGCGTGAGCTGGGGAATTTATATGTTCGCCGGTGAATCGCGTATATCATAATAATAATAATAATACTAGATTATAAGAGCCAAAACACATCGTTATTTATCGTCGTGAAAATATATTCCAGAACTTTTTACATTTACAGTTCAAAATAAACATTTTTTAATTCAAATGTACATTTAAATTTAAAAAGTATGAAAAATTGAAAATTTTTCTTCATTTCAGTAACGATTTAATTAATTTTTTTTTTTAAATAGAATCATATCAAACATACGAGAGATGACCGAATTTTACTGTGCTTAAATTTGCCGGTAGTTTTTATTTTTAATTTTTTTTGAGTGTACAGTTTGAAATTTTATCAAATTTATTTTTAAATTTTGTATTCTTGTACTACATATGTGCCACATTTTAGGTGATATTAATAAAAAAATTTTAAAAATAGCTGAAATATCTTTTTAAAAATGTTTCTTTAAAAATATATTTGAGGTAAGAATTTCATTATCGAGTAATTTTAACAATATTATCAATGTGTTTTTTTTTATTGTGTATAATTTTGTTTTCATTGTTTTGTGTAAATTTCCCCCCTTAAAGTATATTGGTTTTTATTTTAGTCTCGACTAAATCAAAACCATATGTGTGACGCCTATGTGTGTGATCGTATTATACGTTAATTAACGACGTATTTTCTATTTAATCACTATTACTGATTCCGTGATGTCTACTGCTATGGAAAAACTATTATTTTCTATTGCAAAGAGTTGGGAGTTAATTATTAAAATTTTTTAATTAATATTATGTTTATGTTTCCCTCCCAAAAAATTATAATTTGACAACAATGAAGATTTTCTCTGCAATATGTTTCCGCCACTGATGACACTGAAAAGGAGTTCAGTTATTGATTGATCTAAGATTAAAAACACCAACAACAAAAAAATAACTTTTTATAAAAATTTGTTTATAAATGAATAAGAATTTTTATTATTTAACAAATTCAATTTTTGCTCGAGTGATAAGATTTAGATTAGAAATATTTTAATTATATGTACTGAACTGTAGATTATGTTGCACTAATCTCGAACAAATAAAAAAGATTACTCTCGTGTTTGGATAAATTACAAAAAATAATAAAAATATTTGCTTTAATTAACTAAAAAAATTTACGATTATGCATTAAATAACAATTGAACGTTCTATTAATACCTGCATTTATTAATTTAAAAAAATCAAAATTTAGTTCTTTATTAACCAGTTAGTTTAAAGTTTTTCATTTAACGTAATAAATTAAAAATAGTTGAACCGTATGGCTTTTCGCAGTATGCGGAAAGCTATCATTTTGTGTGGCATTCCATTCTTTTAAAATTTGGGATAAATGACATTTGTTTAGTCGACCTGTGACAAAATATCAACAGTAATTTACCTTCTTTTTATTTTGTATAGGCAATTTTATTACGCATATGACATATAAATTACATAATGATCAAAATTGTATCTTAATAATCAAATCGGTGGGATACATTTTTAGACCGAGGGTCTATTTTTCGTTATTATCCAGTGCGATAAGTTTTGAAATGAGGGATCAATCACGGAATTTGATAAAATAATAAAGTTTTCGCGGAAAAACTAGCTTGAGAATTAGTATATAGGATACCTATTTAACTGTCTTTTTAAGAATAATATAATTATGCCGAATAGCGTAACGTATTAAGTTTTTCCATTTTGAATTAAAATTAGTTAACAGGTTAAATTGAACGTTTAGAAACCTTGAAGGAATTTAAAAAATTGGTTTATTTCCGTCATCAAATTTAGAGTCATACAATTCTTCGATAACCGCTAATTGATGCTGTATGATATAATAGCGCTGATACAATATGCTTCTGTTTATAAACATTTAATTTAATTTTTATTAAACTGTCTGTCATTTTATTGTTTATTTTGAACTGTCAAATTATTTTGAATTATTAATTCAATTAAATATTACAAGAAATGCAATATATATATATATATATATATATATATAATATATTCGTTAGTTCTTAAAAATTCGAGTAAAAATATACCTACTTGTAATAAAGACATTTTTACATAAAACTGACTAAAAATGTGTTCTAATATTGGGTATTAAAAGTTAACAGAAGCCAAGAGTAAGACAACCAGCCGCGGTGAAAACTAGCACAAAAAAGGAATTTTACCTTGAAATTTGTCTTACCATAGATCAAAAGCAGTCAAATTACTATTTTTGCTACGAAACACAAAATAACTTTTACATCGCCATAATTACTTGTTCAACGATTACTTGTTCAACGAATCATATAGAAGCTTTCTATCATTTTATCCTGAAGGATCATTTTGTAACACTTTCCCCCATATCTCGTGCCATATTAACGCAAAGAAAATTATTTCATTCTTAACGATTTGCCGAACAATATCATTTCAGTGTCAAAAAAATGGACGGGCATAATTGACGAAACCATAAGAGTTAATCTTTTGTGTATATAGAAATTTATGCAAATTTTTGCTTGATCTTTAGGGATTTCAGGTATAATTTCAAAAGGGAAAGTTTATGCATTTTATCTTATATATTTAAACGAGCAATATATAAGATAAAAAATGGCTCTAACGATTTTCATGATGAGTATGCAGGGGTTTTTTGGGGTTAAAAGCCGATCTAACTAGGTTTTATTTTTAAAAAAACGTCTTTTCTGAAAACATACACTGCAAAATATGACTCTTCCTGACATCTATTGGTGTATATCGTAGTTAACGAAATAAAGTACATTACCAGGACATTCAAATTGGTATTTATGTGGAGTTTTCAACGTTTTTTATATTAGTGATAAAATTTGTGTCTTTTTAACTCAAAAAATACTCGGTCATCCAGATATTTTTCTTTAAGAACGATAATAATTATAATAAAAAATATGGTTTTTAATTTAATTAAAATAGGTGAAAATAGTCTTGTAATAAGACATGTTTATACACTGATAAATTTTAATTTTATTGTGATTTGAAGTATACATCACTTGCGTTAGGAGAAGGTTTAAGCATTAGTCGCAGAAAAAAAGCTCGAAAAATTTGAACAGCAAGTCAGATTTGCATGTAGTTTTCGGTATTCGATTCGTTGGAGTGTCAGGAAATTTTGTGATCTAAATTGATTTATAAGATAGAAATTAAAAATATGCAATTTGCATAAATAATATTGATTTTATAATTGCATTTTAAATTAACCGTAAATATACTAAATTCACAATTCGGTTAATAGTTATGAAAATGATTCCAAACTTGTTACTTGTCACTCGGGGGTTATTGGGGTTGCTTAGCACGAATATCGCGATAGAATTGATACCCGGTTCCTCGATTCTGTCGCGATAATGTGTTCGTCGATCTCAAAAACCGATTGGACCGATTATATATTGTGAATTTAGTATATTTACGGTTAATTTAAAATGCAATTATAAAATGCATATTAGTTATGCAAATATCATATTTTTAATTTCTTAGAAATCAATTTAGATCACAAAATTTCTTGACGCTCAAACGAATCAAACGCCGAATTACGGATTCAAATCCGAGTTACTATTTAAATTTTTGGAACTTTGACTGTTTTTCGTGTTTCGTTTCTGCGACTACATGTTTATCAAACAGTAACGTGTGTAACATGGTAGTTAATTTAACCATTTAATAACACCCACACACATCTTGAATTTACCTTGTGGTCTTTAAAAAAACAATTTTATTACTGCAGTAGTTCTTTCTTCTATAGAGTATAGATTATGATAAAATTTTATGACTTTTTCCTCGTGAATTGAATGATCTATTTTTAAAGCTGTAACATTACAATTATATTTTTGTTTCTCATATTTCATATATACAGGGTGATTCACTTTCTTCATTCACAATGGACCATCCATAAATTACGACACACAAGGTTGATCATAAGGTGGTCATATTTCTGAACCCCTTCACACCTGATGTGACATCACATATTTTTCAATTTTACATTTAGAAATAGATTAAAACAGCATTTGAATATTTTTTTTATTTTTGACTTACTTCCACATTAACCTTTAAATATAGATCGAATTAGTAATGTTTCGAAGTTTTTTGTCCGCGTATAAGTTTCGCGCAATAATCTTTTAGGTAACTTTTCACATGTGACGACACAAAGCATTTTGACCCCCTGCTCCTTGCCACGCAGTGTCACATTTTGTTGACCCCTTCTCTAACCATAATGTGTGACGTATTTTATGGATGGCCCCTAAAAGATTTTAAGTATTTTATTCGCTTTGTTGTTTGTTTGTTTGTTCGGTACAAATTTTCTATTTGAAAATTATGGTACAGATGAGATGAATTGAAAATGGCATGCCAGATGTAAATTCGAATTAACTCAGTCAATTGTTTGTTGTCATTTGTTTAGAAACTATTTTAGATATGTGAGCTATAATTGATGATGAGATTAAAAAGCTGAGCATCAAATTGTAGCGTCAAGCGTCAAGTTGACTTATCGATCTATGTTAATCACTAACCTATTTGGATCAACAACAACTTTTAGTTATATTAACCCAATATGTAATATATATCAAGGTATACTAAGTCTAGTCCTAAGTTTGTAACGCTTAAAAATAATGATGCTACAAAAAAAAATTTGGTATGGGTGGTCATAAAATCACCTAATTAGCCCATTTTCGGTTGTCTGTCCATCTTACAACCCGAAAACTCAAAAACGAAAAGAAATATCAAGCTGAAATTTTTACAGCGTGCTAAGGACGTAAAAAGTAGCGTCGAGTTCTGCTTCATAATATCAATTGTAATTCTTTTCGATATAACATTTTTAGCGTCAAATAAATGATACCAGCGTTAATTAATTGAATTTCAAATAATTTCAGCTTTATACCATGTGATTAAATTTGATGCCCAAAGCTAGTGCCAATCACTTTTAGACGTCTGTATAGAATTCTTAAATATCAGTTATTTTAACTTAAAACAAATTCAAAAAAAAGTTTAATGAGATTGAATTCAAAAATACAAAAATCTGATAAATACGATCATTATGGACCTCAGAAAAGTTCAACTTATCCGAGTGCATATTTTTGTTAAATTTTTATTCAGTTTGTCATAATAACGATACAACAAGTTTAATATAATCAAATTTAAAGACGTCATAAACATATCATATTTTAAATAAACAACCGTCTTAGTAGCAGTTTTTATTCTAAACTCATATCTTATATTTATGACATCATTAAGAATACTAAAATAAAGATGGCTTTATATTAAGGTACTTAATATAAATTAAATCGTGCTACGTAATCGTTGTTCATATTTTAGAAAATTTATATATGACAAGTGTTATTTTAAATATTTCCGCGATTTTTTACGTATAAAATTATCATAATTTGTTTCTGAAACTCTTTCTTTAGTTCATTTAAGGTCCAATTTTTGAATACTACCGAAGGAAGTAATTTTTGCAATATTTTATTGGATTTGTGGTTTGTTTTGATTTTAATAAAATTCATCGTCTGAAATAATTAGGATTCTAAAATTATATAATACCTCAAGCTACAACGGTAAACAGATTTTCAGTTAACTTTGATGGTAGTAAATGCGGAAAAATTCGAAATATCGAAAACAAATTTTGTAATTTGAAGGTCAATTTTATTTAATTTTTTTTGTCTTTTGTCTTGTTGTCTTTTAACATCTTGCAAGCATGACTGTAATATCCAAATGAGCTAGAGCTTTTAAATTCAAAAGTAAAAATGGCGGAAGCGCTGTGAACAATATAAAAATACTTCAGGACGATACGGTAGTTGCCTGATGTCGAATTTGCCATATTACGTCTAAAAATGTAAAACGAGACTTGATACCATGACAAAATTGGAAAGTGAAATTAAAATTGATTAATAAACGAAGAAGTTATAAGCATTCAAAGAATGTTGCCCAAGTGCCTTTATCAAAACAAAGTTTTATATGAATTTTATGTGTATCTTTAGAGTGATATCGGACAATGACGTAACTAACCTATATCATCCTCTTTGTTTAAAAACCAAAGATTTAAAGATTTTCAAAAACCATCTTTATATTTCTGCCTGTGCAGTGAGCATTCTTCACCTGAAGTGATAAAAAAAATTTAGTCAACATTTATATAAAAATACTGTAAGCACTGATATTCAACACTTTCTATACAGGGTATCAACAATTAACTCAGTCAATTATTTGTTTTCACTTGTTTATAATAAATTTCTTCATTTCTGGTAAATATATTAGAGCCGCATTGTAAGTTTAGATACATATAGAATCTTAACAGAATATTTAAGCATCTTTTAGCAGATAGTATTTCATAAACCAAACAACATATTTCCGAGTCATTAAATTTTAAATAAAAATAAAATTATCTTCTGTAATAGTTAAGATAGAAAAGTATATATGTTTGCACAAAGATACTATTTTATCTATGACGTAAATACTATGTTAAAGTTTCAATCTTTATTACAAAATTGAAAATAATTCGCGTCGTACGTATTTGTCATATTTTCTAAATTCTTTCTATTGATTTCCAATTTAAATGTTAAATAAGTTGGATATGAAACTGGATAGATTAGAATTTTGAATTTATTGTACAAAATTTTCTTATTTTTTGAAATATTTATCAACAAACAAAATTTTTTTTTATTTCGTTGATGGGTCATCTTGTTGACTATTTAGATATGACAGTCTCACAACATTTCTTGCTTTAAATTACCTTCATTATCATTCATTTTCTTTTAGACTATTTGTTTATACATATTATATACGCTTGATAAATGTAGGAATTTGTGAGGAAAAACCCTATATAGCTTTTGTGTATACCATGGTTTCATAATACAGTGATGGGTAAAATTTAGGCAACTTTCTCTGAACTTATATAACAATCAGCCCTTTATCTTCAACCGTTTGAAAGTAATTTAAGAATTACCGAACTTTTTTCCATCACTGTATATGTTCGAAAATACTCTTTTACATTTTATCATATTTTTGGCTGTGGTGTATCATAAGTCATTATCATACGGTTTAAAAAAAACTTTGGTCTACAAAGACTTTTTAACTCAATAATATTATTTACTGTATGTCCGATAATTCTTGAGCTAACTTTTAATGTGGATAGACAAAAATCTTTCAAACAAAGGTTGTTTGAATTTTAGAGAGTAGCATAGGGAAAATTAAACCAGAAGAAATATATCTTTTATCTTTCGTTACTCGAGAAGGGTAGCTATACATTAAGTTTAACCCATCAACTCATTTGACAGACGGTTTTCAAAATTAAAACTGATAAGAAATTACCTAAGGGCTTCGATGAGACAGGAACGGCTATCAAATTTGTCTCTATTGTCTATAGAAGCAGAAACTTCAGAAAGACTGAAATCGTCATTTTTAGCGCAAAGTAGTATAGATGATATTGCAACAATTAACTCAGTTAACTTAGTTTTTTGAAAATATCTTAAGTTAAAATTTATTATAATAATAAAATACCAAAATTTTGAACAAAGTGGAAAATCTTCATTTTCAATTCTTTTCAGCAGGCTTTTGTTTTTTTTGAAAATTTTTCAAGCCCTGGAGTTATGCGCTTTAAGTGCGAGCTTTAAGTGAGTTTTAATTAAAACGAATTTAAACTGGTTCTATTTGAATGAAATACGTATCTTGTAGTTAATTATTTCGAGAATACAATATTGTTATATTATTTATAAGCATGACTTTGTTCTAGAAAAATATTATAAACTATCAGAAATAGTTTAATTTATAAAAAACTACATTAATGCATATACATAACTTTTTTATAAACTTCACAAAGTTGATTTAATTATCGTTGCAAATGCAATTTTTATGTCAACTTGTTTCAAAAACAACATTTATTGTTACTTTTATATATAGGATGGTCCAAGTTATAACAGGCAGATTTCATCAAATGGTCGATAACGAATAATGACAATTTGTTTACATACTTACAGCCGGGAAAGCGTTCTTTTGTATAGATACAGGCTATTGAGATTTTGGATGGAAAAGGAAATTTTCGTGAATATTGTCAAAACGCCTGCTTTGAAAAATTGAAAGTTTGGCAGTATGAGCTAAGGATCCTTCTCATTTAAGGTTTATGGAGATAAATTACGAGAACAAACAATAGAGATAAAGGCGTGCCTCGTTTCGAAAAAAAAATCATGAGTTGACTTAATTTAAAATACAATAACGATATGCAATGGCCCATGTTTGGGGAATTGTGTGCTATTTTTCCAATTTTCTAAGTAGCCGGATGGCAATATTTACAATTACATCTTTGTTTTCCAAGATTTCAACATTTTTTATTTAGAAAAGTGTGCTTTCCCGGCTATAAGAAATGTATTAAGAAATTATCACTATTTTAACATTATCTAGCATTTGAGTCTTGTTTTTATTACTTGGACCTGCTTTTATTACTTGACCATTCTTTATACAAATATACTGCAACGAAAAAAAAAAAAAAATAGTTTCTAGAACCAAGGAAACTAGAGCTAATTGGATTATCATCCAGGCTAGTTTTCGTATCCAATCGAGGTTCAAGACTGTACAAATAAATGGTGCCAAAAATTGTTGTATGTAAATGTTTTTACAAGCAAGTAAGAAAATTTAACTTATTAGTGAAGATTTCTGGTGATAATATTTATAAAAATAACATCTATTTATTCTATTAATGAAAAATTAAAATTTATTTAATAATTTGTAATTACTCTACACTCTGCAGGAAATGTCGAGGAATGTTTAAAAATTGATTAAAAATTTCGAACATCTTAAAAATTTATGTTTTTCTGAACACAAACAAGTCCATTTTTCCCTATAATTTTTGACTTCAATTTTTAAGCTAAATTTGATCTGAAGAAATAAGGCTACCGGCTAAAATTTGTTTCGATTTATGGTTCTCGAATATAAGCTACATTGGAGTCCAACTTAAAATCCAATGAGTCTACACTTTAGAAATGTTTTTCATTAAAACTGAAAACACAAATATGTTTCATTTTTTTAACCTAACGAAAACAATGTCACCGGTCAAGATACTAGCTTCATTAGATTCTATTTAAAAATCGAGAGAACTGGCAACGTCATATTTTAAATAGCCAGAAAATACCCTATAAAAATGCAAAATTATAATTTTTGGGTACAAAATTATCTTAATACACAATAGAGAACTTGACTGTTATTTTATTTTATTTGTTTACTAAAAATGAAAGTTTACTAAAAATTACTAAGAAATTTTTTCATTGTTTTTTTCACGTAATTTTACAATTGAAAATGGTTTTTCTAAATTATAAATTCAAACACCAATGACGTCAACACATCGTTTTTCGCAAAGCCACAGCACGGAGAAATGATAAAATAACATGCAGAATGATAAATGGTTTGTTACTAAACTTGCTTTCAATATATTATAAGCTAATTTTCCATAGAAATAAGCTGAAAAATGTGTTTGGTTTCCGTAATTCTGATTGGTCCACTGCCTCAACGGCAATGAAATATAAAAAATAGAATTATTACTTAAATATACTTAAGATATATTATTGTTTCATTTATATATGAACTTGTGACAAAAAATTAATGTTCTCTATTTTCTTTGAAATTTAAAAGAAACATATCTTTTTCCTCCTCATAATTCAATCGTATCTCTATATTGAAGTCATATGGGCTGTTAATGATTCAGTTTTTTAAATAATTGAATGTAACTATATTTTTTTTTAAATTTTTATCTATTGAATTATTGTTATTTTTCTACGGCCCATATTTAAAAAAAAATTGTATATCGAATTACATTTAAATATATTAATGAAAATTATTATAATTTTGCATTGATTATTTTAGAATAAAATTAGAAAAAAAATGATAAGTATTCATAAAACGTATTTAAATAAAACGTATGTATTTAGGTTTAATTTATTCACTGTAATTATGTTTTTAATTTAAATGCAGAACTAGGAGGGTGAATAATAATCAATATTTTACCGATTTGATATTGAAATTTTACAATGGTTGTGTTTTCGATGAGCGCAGAACACAGCCAGATTTATCAACTTCACACTCAAATAAATAATTCTCATATATTAACAAAAATAAAGTCAACATAATTTCTTGCCTCCCACAAACTTGTTTATTTAATATGGTGGGAGCGTACATAAAGGCATAGTCCATGATAATAATTGATATACTTCTTATTTTATATGTGTTTCCACAATTTATATACTGCAAAAAATTCGGAATCAAGTTTGTTAGTACCGTTCTCGAGTTATGATGGAGAAAAGTTAAAAAACACAGTTTTGATTTTTGATCTGAACTTGCAAACATCAGCTTCTTTTAACTGCTGTATCTTTATAACGACAACGTATTTAAACAAAATTACTTTACCCTCTTCACATGTTGAAAAATCAATTTACGCAAAAATAAGAAACAATCCATTTTGAAAAGCCTATCACGTAGCTGAAGGAAGAGTTGGGACTCAACAAAAATGAAAGCCTGACTAGTAGTCTAATTTTGTGCTTGTATGTTCTCATGATTTCGGAATTCGATATTAAGGCGCTCTACCTTCAGCTTTGACATACAATTTCGATTCAGGATTACTTCAAGAAAAAACGGCAGACATTCACGTCAAAATAGATCGAAAATTGGTGGTGAGTCTTTTATTATGCAGCATCTGCATATACGATTGTAACATGTGTTATAGAAATATATTACGTTTTAAATAGATACTTCTATAATATCGAAAACCAATATAACAATTTTCTCGAAAAGTTTCATTCGAATGATGTTATTCAGTTTTTTTTTTTGAATGCTATATATATACATTTAAATTTAATCTTTAAATCATCCTAAAAAGGATACATTTCAATTTTGTGAAAAATGAATAGAGCTTATGTGCAAAGTCATGGAGATGTTTGAATATTAATCTTGTAGTAAGCAAGCAGATGAGTACCTACCACACCATTTTATTAAATTCAATTATTCAAATACTTTTTGCCATATGTACCTTACTACTTTTATCAAATAGTATGTATGTTATCAATTGATGCCAAGAGGGTTTTATTTATTTTACTAGACTAAAACCCGATGTATATACAGAATGTTCGATTAACATCTAGGCATATAAATATCACGAGTATGATACCACAGTACATGCGTTAAGCAATGCATCTAAGTAAAAAAAATTATAGGAGTTATATGAAATTGCAAAATGGACTTGTTTAGTGGCTTATCTGCTGTAGTTCATCTATTCAACTAAGAAACTTCCACTCTCTAAGCGTCTTACAACTATCTCAACGCATATGGAAGCTTAAACACATGCATAATAATTCCTTAAATTTGTAAAAAAAGTCGGCCCTTACATGAGGCTACTATGATTGTCTGCCCAGGACCCTTCAAATGCTAAATCCGGCTCTGCCTAGAGTGCAATGTACTTTGAACCATTATGTAGTTAGTTGCTCGGCAAACATTATTACTATTTCCTGAAAAGCATTTGTATTGAAATGAATATATTTTATTAGAATGCAGGTAGGCTGAAAACTGGTTTTCAATGTGGTTTTGTTTTTGAATAAATTAAATTTGCGGAAAAATCAACATTTTCGATTGTTCTGACAGCCTCTTTACAAACTGATAATTGTATATTGTTTTATAAATCATACTCAAAGTAAATCATTGATTGTGAGTAAGTTGTTATACCATATTCCAGTTTCAAACATAATGTTTAATTTTGAGGAGGTAAAGTTTCAAACACCCAAAGTGCTGTACCTTGAGTCTAAAAACACAACGAATCAGTAATATGTGGCAATATGTAAGAACTAAATTTTACATTCTTGTTTTTTTAAGTATAGTTAAGCGGTAATTTAAGTCTCATTCACCCCGCGTTATTAAAAATAGTAGTTGAACACTCAAAATAGGGTAAAGAGAATCCCCCTTGGTGTAGGGTTTTCGCTCACATACATTTTATGTTGTTGTTCGCTAGAATAAAACATAGGGATCACATGTTGAATAAAGAAGAGCCCCTTCAGGTATAATCGCTGGAGACGATTCCTGGTTCCGTATGATATTTTACCATGGAACACACGTTTATATCGTTTAAGAGTTGTTAATTTTTTTAAATAATTATTTAGATAAATTTTTTAGATATTACACTTTCCGCTACTAATTATACTCTACTCTTTTATACTCTGCAATGCGTTTATTGGGACTTAAAATATTTCAACAAAATATGAATAACTATAAATATTTAAGCTATCACGAGAGAGGATTAAGCCTAGAATCTGCAGATATTAAAAATATCTTGAACATATGATCTAAAAATTGAGTATAATATTTTCTTTTGAAAATCATCAGTAATAATTTATAAAATTATTTTAAGAATTTATATGAACTGTTGAGGGCCAAAATTTATGTAAAATATTACAGAAATATATCGTGTCTTGTAAACAAGCAACATACATTATTAATAGTTTTTATTATATTATATGTACGTACATGTATTTATATGATGGTTGCTTGTATTTTAGTACATTTATACAGCAAATTTAATATACATATATAATATCTAAAGTACGTCATTCATTTATAACGATCTTCACAAAATATGCATTTATTTCAGGTAAATTTTAATATTTTATACATAAACCACCAAGAATATCCTCGACTTTTTTGCAATAAAACACAAGTCTTAGTGGGCATGACGCTTAGAGGAGTCTAGTAAAATTTATAGCCTACAACTTTGTTCTTATAAAAATTTCAATTTTACTAATAATTTTTTAGAATATCTCCCTCTCTTGTGTGTCACTTCTTTTGTTCGCGAAAACTTTTACAATAGGTGGCAAATGCCACAAAGCTCTTAAAGTCTCCCATCTATAATTAATTGTAGCGAGCTTTACTTTGTGGAACTCCATAAGTTAGGATTTGAAGAAAAAACTTTCAATTTTCTTTGCTTAGTCCCCTTGTATTTTATTTTAATATTTTAATAATTTAAACGTGACATGTTTCGTCTAATATAAACATTTTCAAACTGCTGAAACTGTAAAGTATATTTCAGTCATCTTGGTTTATATATCATAATTCTGACCATGATGACGTATTTTTCAGGAAGGTATTACTAAAATCAAAAAGTTTAGTTTTTTCTTAAAACAACACATAAACGTGTAAAAATTGTTAAAAATTAAATAACAATAGTTAAAATGTTAAAACAAAAAGAAGTAGATTAAAAATAGATAATAAATATTAAAAAGATATATAACAGAAATAAGATAACAGATAAATATAAATACCAGAGGAATAAATAAATATAACAAGATAATAAAACTGATCTATATGATCTTATCGTTAAATTAAGAAATAGTTCGAGGCGGCAATTGGAGAATGTCAAAGAAAGTTGAGTAGAAGTCACCTTGGCCGTTAAGTAAAATTGACTTCCTTTCTTATGCTTGTAAATCTCAATAGCCTCACATAAATTTAATTTTTGGCCTTTTTGGCCAACATGCAAAATCTCTATTTCATAATCCGGAATGTGTACTTCTCTCGTCTCCCATAAAATTTTACAAGAACGACCTCTTTAGTTTTATGGCTGCTTTTCTGGGCATAATACTTATTACAATTTTAGTTCGAACCAATTTCACAAATTTAGAAATTTATTTTGAGCTTAGAGGACTACGATTGATTTGATTGCTGCGAAAAATAGAAAATTTTTGATAGATATATATGCTTTAGAAAATATCCCGTTATGTAAATTGATTCCCGGAAATACTGAGAAAATATGCATCGTAATTAATTTAGTTATGGACAAAAATTCCTAAACATTTCATATCTCAATTCAAATATTTCGAAGTTTAAATATTATACAAAAACAAATATTAAAAAAAATTGAGGATTTCTAGCAAAGGCTCATTTGCAGTGTTTATTGAGTACATTAAATGCTTTAGGAAATTAAATGAAATCACTCAATATAATAAGTAGACAGAAAAAAAAACATCTAGTCAAAGTCATGATGAATTTTTCCAAGCAAGTGAGTATAGCGTAAAGGTGTAGTAACTGATATCAAAATCTATACTCATGTGTTTTTCATAATCATTTTTTAAAACACCACAATGGAAATTAATGAATTAATACTGGAAATTAATATCAAATTTCTTTTTTTTTGAGAATTTATATATGATCGATAAAAACATGTGAACTATGGTACAAAAGCATCGTATCTCAAAAACCATTAGATATATGGAGTCAACTGTTTCAAATTTAATATACTTTTAAAATGATAGTAGCAAAAAATTCAGTTTTTTCACAGAATACGCAGGTTACTGTTTTTTACTTGCAAAACGTAGTTTCATACTCCTCTAAGAGGTCCAAGTAACATATCAAAAAAGCTGCTTTACATCGCGTTTTGCAATTTTAATTATTTTTTTTGTAAGATTTTCCTGGCTTAAATAAATAGTTAGTTTGTAAACAATTTTTAACACTAAAAATGCTATTTCCATTTTACCTGAAAAAAAAAATGCACGTAGATCATTCTGTACTTTGATTATCTTCTAGTAACTAAAATTAGTCTTCATAAAATTGCTATCTCAAAAACGGCCAAATCTGTAGAAAAATGGAAGAAGGAACAAGGTACACTGTACTCCTGGCACTACATCTTACCTCATATATTAGATAGATAATTCCCGACTGTGTAATATGAAATAATAAACAGCAATTTTAATGTTTTATTCATAATGAAAATAAAGTGGAACAAATCTCTACAGGCCAATTAATTAAAGTAAAGTAATACATATAAGCAAATTATTATTATTATTAAATATTATATAACTCTAAAAATATATTTCATATGATGTAGGTATAAGGAGTTTTTTAAATTTTGAAAAAATTAAATAAAATAATAAAAAAACTGACTTGAAGACATTGATACAAAATTTAAAGTTATTGGGCTGTCGGGTCTTAAAAGAAGGACGATTAATCGAATATATTTTTAACAGTCTTTAATTTATCTATAGTACAGCATTTCTTTTATTTGCTAAATCACTATTTGGCATAATTTCTTCTCAAAAATCACAGCTTGTGGTAGCTATTCGCTCTTTAAGATAATGATTCGAACAGAAGAAGAAATAATTTTCTAAATTAAAATGTTTATATCTAAACATTTCCGAAATTGATTCCTATAAATTGATCAAATATTTTATGTAACCTCCATTCATGTAATCAAACAATTTCTATGTGGACAATTTTCTTCAAAAATCCTTGACTTCGGGAATCAGAAATATATACGATATTTTAATTTTTTAAACACATACATAGTCTGATAACTGATAAACACATACACGTCGCTGGGAAATTGCAACTTAAAAATAAGACTATCGCGATATAGCGTTCTCTTTACTTATCCTCACTGAACTTGGTTTTGGTGCAGAACCCTAATTTTCTAAAATAAAATATAACCCAGGTTACTTGTTGACAATGTAGCATTCTATAGGTGAAATAATTTTTAATATCGGTTAAGTAGTGGACTCAAAAACGACGGATTTTCATCTCTTATTTCACCCCCTTAGGGGTAAAGTCCTTTCATATCGGATGCCTACGTCATACAGAGAATACAACCACCAAGTTTCAGGCCCCTACGATCAGTGCTTTAGGCTATGCGTTGATCTGTCAGTCAGTTAGTAAGTCAATCATTCAAGACAATGCATTTTATATGTATAGGTAATTTTATTGGCTTCCATAAAAAATCTAAAGCCGGCTAGTCCGATTGTCTGTAATTAGTGTTACGTATTTAATAATTATTATTTTCAAAGTTTCAAAACGAATATAATAAAATTTTCAAAGGTTGGGCGTTTGATAATAAAAATTGTAACATCAAAATTTGACAAACTCCTTTTTAAATGTTATAAGAAACTTTTACATTACCATATGTTTACTCATCATTCAATGTTAAATTATGATGTCTATATGATATGATGTATTTTAATACAGACATATTGTATATACGTATATATTATTAATTATTAATTAAGTTCATTATTAGTTCTAGTTGATTCGTGTTCAGGTTATGTAAAAGTAATATTATTATTTTATTCGTGCGTAAAACACCCACATATACAACATGGTCAGTCGGAATAATAATCGTGGCAGGGAAATCAATAATAATTTTAAAAAAGTTAGAAAACCATAACGTTTTTTCTTGGTTGCTTAAAGGCATAATTTAAGACTAAAAAGACTATTAATTTATGGTTAATGATTGTCTCCTGATTATTATAAAAGTAAGTTTTATTATTCTGAAAATTGATCAATATTTTGAAAAAATTACCAATTCTAAAGAAAATTTTGTAACGGTTCTCCGTGTAATATTGAATCTAAAAATTAGTTTCGATGTTAAACTCGAAAAGTATCTATTATATATATTTCGAAAGCTGTGTAGTCTGCCTGCCTGCCTGCCTGAGTGTCTATGGCATCGTAGCGCCTACACGGATGAATCGATTTTGATGGAGAGTGTTCTTATATATGTTTCAAGTGCGAGTTTAGGGTTTTGTACCCGAAAAGACTTTAAAATTGACGATGATCTTCAAAATCGGTTCAGTTAGGAAAAGGCTTTAAGAAAAAAGATAATTTATTGAAGAGTGTTCGTAGACATGCTTCCAGTGCGAGTTTATGGTTCCGTAACCGAAAAACTTGTCTTCGGTTTAAAATTTTTTTAATTTCACATCATTTATAGAGTGTCCCAGATAGCTCAGGTCTACAAACCTATGCCAAAAAGCTTACTGCATGTAATCATGATTACATCACCGTTGAGACTTTTTATATACAAGTGTTTTTATACCCAGTTGAATAACTTATTTCATATGAATATTCTTGGGAGGGGGATGTTCTCTTTTACGGGACCCAGAAAGTTTTTGAATGAGCTCCCAAGCCTCGTAAGCTACAATTTTCGAGAGGTTGATCAATGAACATTCCGTTATATTGAATGCCTGACAAAATTATTTTTCATACGATCTTTCTGTTAAAATAACGAATACCATTCGAAGTCCCGAAGATAACATTTCGAAAACCTTATGAAAGAAGAAAGAATGCTTCCCTAGCGAGAATTTGCTTATAGAAAGAGGCGTTCAAAAGGGCATAAGAAATAAATATGTAAAGTTATGGGGAGAAAATCAGTTAATTTTTGAACAAACATTTCAGGCATTTAAGCGAAAGCATTCTCAAGAAAAAAAGGCATAAACCGAGTGAAGTCATTTAGTCTCATCACCGTCAATGAATAATCTATTAGAGATGAAAAATTAAAAATTGTATTTTTGCAACTAAATATTCACGATTTGCCAGAAATAGAAATGATATTTTCTTGTTATCAAAATTTATAGAAGAAACTTATTCTAAGAGGAAGATAATATTGAAAGTTTACATCACATTCGATGTAATATTTTGATTGAACATGTTGGTATATTCTATTGTACCACAGTTTCTAAAGATGAAAGCTCATGATTTCGTATGTAGGTTATACAGAATATTTTATTACATAACGGATGTCTCAGACACTCGTATATTCTTTCCAAAATACAATATAATTCGTTAAAGGAAATGCTTTCCCTCATACGATTTATTAAAAGAGAGATTTTACTCCGAAAAAACTAGAATCAAGTCTTCGTTAAGGTTCGTAAAGACCATTATTTGGATGTTTAGAGAATCTCTTTCATTGGACCCGTGGTATTGTAATTTTTAAGGCGTGAAAGAAGGTAATGTGGAAGGTAATGTTTTCAATACATCTTAGTTTTTTTCAAAACACTCAAGTGTTTCTTTCCGTAGGATCCAGCCGTATTTATGTAACAGATAAGAAAAACTGTATACAATTTTTACTAGCGAAATTTTGCTGTAAAAAATTTTGCTGTCCAGGAGCGGCACTAATATTAAATTCGTTCCTGCTTTTGGCTAATTAAATTTTGTAACAACAAATTTACACATGCTGTATATATAGTATATGATCTCATTTTATACGTTGATAATATTATTATCAAAAGCTATTATTCGCCTCTTTTGATGGGGATATTTCTGTCTGCTGTTATATATTGTCCAGTAAGTAAGTATTACCATGCTGTGAAGGTATACTTGGCCGCATAGCTTATCCATGTCTATTTGTCATTCACATTAAAACTGGCGCCAATAAGGAGTCAGTGATCAACACTGCAAGTCAAATTTCTTGTATGTCTTGATTTTTTGAGCACGGTTATTAATAATTTGATATAAAAAGGTTTTCATGTGTAAAATAACCGGTTTAAACTTCAAAACATGGAGAAAAGGGCTGATGCAAAACAAAAGTTTTTAATAGTCCTAAATCCAAATTTGATTATTCTACGACTGATGGTCTCTGAATTTCTAAAGATAATAAAGTGAAGAAAGACATATGTACTTACGTGAAAACATGCATGTACAGGAGTCACGCTGAAATTATTCAAAACAGATCGAACGAGCCACAAAATGACAACTACATAAAGGAAGTAAATGAAAAAACCCGACTGCTTTAAATATAATGATGAACCTTATATGATACTTTAAATATTGAAATCCATTGAGACGTTTGGAAGATACGAGGTAATAAAGAAATTTACAAACAAATATACATACATACATACAAGATACGTGCGAAAAACATAACTACTCCTTGACAGTCGGGTAAAAACAATGTTAGACATTTGCATCCTATCAGCACTAGTAAAACATTCGATGTATCGTTTCCGTTTGTTGTATAATGGAAAAGCGGTATAGTCTTTATAATTAAATTTTGAAGGTTGATATGATCTTTATTGTGCTTTGAACTATGGCTATATGTGAAAGCTTCTGGGAGCTTTCAAGTGAGTCAAGAAAGTGTGATAATGTTTGTTTATGGAATTAATTGTGCGGTCTTTTCATCGTTATAGTTTTCTGGCAAATTTTGTAGGAAAAACTGCCAATTTTCTTGAGAAAGGATGAGCTTATTCCAGTCACATGTCTGTAATTTACTCTTTAAGCTTTAGTAAAATAACGTAGAATATTTCAATGACAGAGAAGGGTTAGATCATAAAAAATTGAGGTTTTCTGAAATAGGGAAATTCAAGTTCCAACTTAGTTCATTAGTTTCATTGAGGATATTTGGTTAATATTTGGAAAGTTACCGTCTTTGTTATTCCATCTTTTGGTTTTCTAAATCTTTGAAATATTTTATTTACGTATGTTTAGATATTTTATTTACTTGACTATTTCAATCATCTTCGCAGATTTAGATTTCGATACTTAAAGTGTGGGTTTGAAAGTTGCGAAATATTTATATTCTGTCCAATATTAGTGAGAGGTTGTTCAAATTTTGTTAGTTTGAGTGTACGTTGTAAATACAGCTTGAATATATATGTGTTAATTTAAACAAGACTTCTGTACATATATTTTTAAGTATATAATATTGCTGTATGAAATCCGTTGAAAAAGCGTTAGTAAAATAAGAGCTTTTTTTTTTATAAAATAACTTTATTTTTCAAAATTTTTTATCAATCTACACTTACTATAAATTTAAATCTTTATAATAACTATTAAGTGAGATGAATTAACTCAAATAGCCAAACTACATAGCGTCGAAAAAGAGAATATCAAAGGAGATAAGGATCCAAGCTTTATAAATATGAGGGGAACTTTGGAAGTGGATAGACTGGCAATTATAACAGTAGCAAAGGTAGTTTGATGGTGAAATGCTCCTGAAACAGATCAAATTATACCATAATTACGAGACTAGCATGGAAATAAACAAGAACAGAAGTTGTGGATATTTTTTTTCTTGATCACTTCTTTTTTAAATGAACTTACGCCAAATAAGTATAACGCTACTAATGGTTTGGTCTTTTTAAAGATAAGAAGTGAATATTATACCGTCGGAATGACCAATTACATAAACACCATATAATAAACTCGCCAGCGACTGTTGAGTTTTTTGTTACTTTGGTTTGCTTTCTTGCATTCGATGACCACCTAACTAGTTGTTAATTTCACTCCACTGTAGTCCATGTTTGTTCATGTTTGGTCTATTGTCTAAGCTACGGCCAACACGGCTAGGCGGACACCAAATAACGACAAAAAAGGCAAGTACCAAACAGAAGATAACATCGCAAAGTCCAACTCACCACATTCATTATCCTATGTTATATACACATGTGTTCGCCTTCGCCTCTGGCCGCTGCATCTAGTAGCTAAAATACGTTCTAGTAAAAATATGTATGTCTTTTCCGTCAGTCTCTGGACTTTTCGAACCACCTAAAAGAGTATCGTGATGGTGTTCAACTTCTTGTTGATATTTAATTTTAGATTTTTAACATTTCGGAGCGATATTTTTGAGGGCTGGATACATGACACCGAACTAAGGATAGTGACAAAAGTTCTATGTATGAATATCAAGTACTCACTCTTATATATGTAATCAAAAATCACTTGTATACTTATATCCGACAGGCATTATATTGTATGTGATACGGCAATGACACATACGTGTTACGTTTGATCATCGCATTTAGGTGGGTGTGACTCTGTTCTATGTGTCACAATAGAATTTTAATCAGAAATATGTTCAAGTGTTTTTTTATTCCTTTTGTGTTTTTAGCAATATTTTAATGAAAAATTGAATATTCAATTTGATTTTTTTATTGTCTATGTGGGTAAAAAAATATACACAATGAACCATTTTTAAATGGATAATATGGGGCAAATATCTTGAGGGTTAAGTGAAATATTTCATCTTTTAAAGGGTGACATCGCTTAGATTTTTTGAAGTTGGCCTTTATGGTCATCTAAAAGTCGCCTTTAGCTACTTACTGATAGAAGAACACTTTAAATTGGAAAGTTGTTTCGTCCTGAAAAAGCAAAAATGTTTTTTTCAAATCAGTTTTTTGAGAATTAAATATTTCCGTTCGAAATTCGATACAAAAATATCGTGCTTAGGGTGCAAAAGATTTGGGGGCGTAAATAGTGGGCAGGCACATGCGACTGACTTAGGCAGGGCCATGCACCTGAAATTTTTATTCCAACAAGATTTTTCCGTTATCGATTAAAAAGATTGACTCTTTATAAAAATATGTAATATGTTTAATATTAATATTAATAGTATTCGCTCCGTGCATGATTTTTATTTCAGGAAGTTATCACAGTAACGACAAGCTACTTTATTAATATAATTGTATTGATGCATATACAGGGTGTTCTGTTATTGACTGCAGATCGTTGGCCTACAGAATAAGCTCATAAAGACGAAGGAAAAAGTCATTTACTAATTTTGGATCTGAGCCCCAATTTGCGAGATATGGCTATGGTACAAATCAAAAAATTTAACCATTCACAGTGTTTGAAAACCTGGTAGGCATACACTATCTTATTTGGAAGGGACAGTTAAAAAATATCAAATTTAATTGGACAATAAAAATTTAATACATTAGCAATTGTTATCTTTATTTTTCGCATTTAATTATTTACTTGTCTCGCTTGTTTTTCGATTAGTATTTATTTGCCACTAAACCCGCCCACTTTTTATATTTTAACTATGATGGTATTGTGTTAATACTTAAGCTAAATAGGACGTCTTACAATCCATTTAACATACATAAAAAAAAACTATTTTGTATATTCCAAGAAATAATAACAAACAAGTTGAAATTTGTTTGTTGATTCAATAACAAAAACAACTGAATAGAGCAGGAGACGGTCGTTTCATCAATACGTATGTTTTGTATAAATTTATTATTAATCAAAATAGCTTATAAATTATTTACATTCTTCTGTAATAAATGCTCAATGTGACCTCCATTGGTTTCAAAAACCAACGTTGACCTTTAATATCTAGAAGAAAACTGCGTAGGATTGTCGAGCTGGAATTTACCAATTTTTCATTTTCTAAAAATTATTAGTTCTCCTACAAACTCAAGAAAAGCTTTTTTCGGAAACTTTCAAAAATAAATGAAGTATGTTAACCGTGGTATCCAAATTTTAAGCTATTATCAAGCTACAAACGGTCAATGAAATGAGTGAATTATGAATTATTTGTACTTTAATCACAGCATAGATTACAATATTCACAGCAAATTACAACTAATACTAAATAATAATAAAAATAAACCCATCGATCACAATAATCAAAATCAGTAATCTTAATCCACTTTTTCATTTTTCATTTTCTAAAAATCGTAAGTTCTCCTACAAACTCAAGAAAAGTGTTTTTCGGAAATGTTGAAAATTAAAAGTATAATAAGTATGCTATGCGTGGTACCCAAATGAAATTTGGATTCTATTTTCAAGCTACAAACTACAATGAATTGTTTATACATTAATCACAGCACAGCTTACATTATTCACATTCTTCTGATATTCCTGGTTAATAATTACTATTACTGATATTCCTAGATAATAATTCATTTCATTGGCCGCTTGTAGCCTGATAATAGCTTGAAATTCAGATACCACGCTTACCATACGTCATATATTTTTGAAAAATTCCGAAAAACGCTTTCCTTGAATTTGAAGGAGAACTAATGATTTTTAAAACTGAAAAAGTGAAAAAAGATTACTGATTTTGAAAATGGTGATAAGATAGGCTTATTTTTATTATTATTTAGTATTAGTTGTAATTTCCTGCAATAAATGTAATCTGTGCTGTGATTAATGTACAAATATTTCATAATTCATTCATTTGCCATTGGCCGTTTGTGGCTTGAAAATATCTTGAAATTTGGATACCACGCTTAACATACTTCATTTACTTTTGAAAATTTCCATAAAACGCTCTTCTTGAATTTGTGGGAAAACTAATTTGAGAAAATGCAAAATTTGGTAAATTCCTACATAATTTTTTTTTTTTTTGGTATTGAAGGTCTACGTTCGTTATTGAAACCAATGGAATGACCTTTTGTTATAGAGAAATGTAAATAATCTATAAGCTATTTTGAATAATAATAAATTTACACAAAACATACGTATTGATGAAACGACCGTCTCCTGCTCTATTCAGTTGTTTTTATTATAAAATTATTTGAAAAGAATCAACATGTTATTTATTATTTAGTTTATTGCGTATGTAAAGTATGCAAAGACAGCCCATTTTTTTTATGTAATAAGACAATTCCAGCCTATAACTAAGTGAACTGTAGTGGCAAATAAATACTAATCGAAAAACAAGCGAGACAAGTAAATAATTAAATGCGAAAAATAAAGATAACAATTGCTAATGTATTAAATTTTTATTGTCCAATTAAATTTGATATTTTTTAACTGTCCCTTCCAAATAAGATAGTGTATGCCTACCAGGTTTTCAAACACTGTGAATGGTTAAATTTTTTGATTTGTATCATAGCCATATCTCGCAAATTGGGGCTCAGATCCAAAATTAGTAAATGACTTTTTCCTTCGTCTTTATGAGCTTATTCTGTAGGCCAACGATCTGCAGTCAATAACAGAACACCCTGTATAAGTCTATGTAATTTAATACTATTTTCAAACAAATTTAAATAAGTAATCATGTCAATTTACATTTAGGCACTTATTATTTAATTTATGCATTATGCAAAAGATATTGGACTATTGCAAAGTAACATTGGAAATTAAGACTGTTTTATTTTGAAAATTTGTAATTTTGAACACGAAATATATTATTTAAAAGATTTTCATTGACAACAAAAATTAAAGAGAACATTTCCCTTTCAATTACCAAACATGAAAAAAATTTCTTTTCTTAAAATGATTTATAGCACATCTGAAATCATTATGCCAGAATATAGAATTCTTCTTTTGTACTGCACACGTTTTTTTTTCAACAAAAAACTTTTATTTTCTATTTGGATTTAGTAGCCAACTAACAGCTCTCTATTGATCGATTTCTTAATTCTTTCTGTCTATATTTGTTATCAACTCCGTTTAATAATAGGAACACATCAATCTTATTACTTATATGTAAAAAAAAGTCAATGTAATACGCCTACGGTAAAATTAATTATTGTTTATGTCAGATGTAATATGATCTATATAACGGAAAACTTTTGTGAAAATGGGTAGTGTTGGAGGGTATTGAAAAACTATATTCCTAAATCAAATATATATAGGAAGGTTGTCAATGTTCACCATACTCTGATCAGAGGCGAATTAAGACATTTTGCGCTCGTAGCCAGTTTCAATGAGCGCTTCCCATAATAAAAATCTATCAATAAAGACCATATTTTAGTTATTTAAACTCAAGTTCTTTATTTCTTAAAACCTGTAAAATTGGTTTGGTTGTACGGGAAAGTTCTTCGGCTCGAACTATCGTTGTTAAATGAGATCGTAGCGGGATTTGTTCATCGCAAAAGCACTTTTTTAAATCACCTAAATAAATTGTTACTTGCTCTATTTTGAACTTCTTCAGTGGTCAAATAAATCAAATTGCTTAAAAACGAAAATTTACTGTAAAAATTGCTGTACAATTCTCGTTACTTTCAGACCAGATAATGAAGAAATTATGTCTTCGTCAGATTGGCTCATCGTTGGAAATCTGTGATACATATGCTGAAAATAATATTCTAACGAAACTTCCTCAAATACCACCGTAAAGCAGTTCATGACCCATTTTAGGATCTGTAAATACCTCTCACGTCGTCTTATTATTCCTCACTACAACAAAGCATTCTATGAGATTGGATTTGCCGCTGGGCGTATTTTCAAATACATTCGTATTCTTCCAATGACTATTTCTTGCTTCTGCTTGACTTACATTCATGAATTTTTAGAATTTTTAGGAAATATAAATAAACAAATTTTACTTTAGTGATCGAAAAATTAAAAACATGCAGTGGACCAACTTAGTGAAAGGTCCTACACAACTTCCCCTTACATATACAGAAAATTATTTGTATAGATATAAAAAGAAAAAAAGAATGTAGGTATTATTTCTATTGAGGTATGTTTATTTAGCAGGACTTGTAGAAAAATTCGTTTTTTAGGTTGAAAATCATTATATTTTTCCTGATATATATATCCTTTATTTTTCTCGAGGGCGGATTAATAATCAGACTAATAAGACAAATGCCAGGGAAAGGCTAGTCAGAGTAGCCCGAAATTAAGTCCTTGTTCAAAATTTGTATCATATCGTAGTATAATTATAATCGCGAGAAAATTCGATGGCAAGTTTTCAACGGAATCACTCATTTTGAGCACCCCTGAAATTCAGTCACCCAACGAGACACTTTTTTGACACTAAAAACCCAACTCAACTTTTATACATATTTTCAACGTTCTATTTCAAGTTGGGAGGAATGAAGAGGTGCACTTATTATTTAAACCCGCCAAAACTTTTCATATTTGGGGGGGGGGGGGGAGTGTTGAGAAAAATGAGGGAAAAGGGGATAGAATGTTGGCACTTCCAAAAGACACTTTCTTGACTCCAATTCAACGAACATAGAAACTTGCAATTCATCAATCAATTTGGAGGATCTGTAAATTCTTAAAAACGTCAAAAAAGTGGTTTATGCCCAGAGCATCCCCTCCACATTGTTGAAATCCCCGAAACTCTATAATCTAAGGATTATAATACGAATTTATATCACAACCATCCTTTCCAGTTGACCTTCAACACAGTGCTCTATAAGTCCATATATTTTCAGAGGAGAAATATGACTAAAAATATAAATGATAAATAAAAATTTGTACATAATTTTTTTTGTAAACCATCAAAATAAATGAATAAAAATGTATTTAGAGCTTGTTGGAATATATTCTTACCGTAATAAATATGTTTTATAGTTGAGACCATAAAATCCTGAAATCTAAGCATAATATTTTTCTTGTCACAAAACACAAATATAATTTATTATATCACTCAGCTATGGAGAAGACGACAAATAAAGTCAACTAACTCATCATCATTTTATGTATTTTGTGTGAGTGTGTGCCGTTGTATATTTATTTTTTGATAGTTATGAAAATTTTTAAAATATAATCTGCGTATTTTTTAAGGCGACTTCTATATTCACGAGTATAATGTAATGTTCTGTAAAAGTTGAAATTTGAGCCTTAAATTATAAACTTTTTTGAAAGGGAAAGTTATGGTAATTTCCGACTTCAAGAAACTATAGGTAGCACTTTAAAAGAAATTATAGGAGGTTGAAGAGGGTATAAACATATCTCCATGGTATAGAGGGTATGGTCTACAAGCCCATGCTAAAAATTTTCGGGTGAAATGACCTACCAGGAATTATGTTGAAGGAGATCTATATGTAAAAGTTAGTTTAAGCACAGTGTCAATTTTGCTCGGTACAGATGAGAATATGAATGTCACACCCCTACATCTCTCACCCCTACACCAACAAATATGTACGGCGTTGCTAGATACAAGCTCTGCATAAATATTCGAAGTGAAATACACAAATGCCGTACATAAATAAATTACTACCGGTACCGAAGTTACCGGACTTATTTCTGCACGGAATTTATGTAATTCGTTTCGAATATTTATACTATTATAGAGCTAGTATCCAGCAACGGGGTACATATTTGCCGATGCAGGGGTGAGTCACCAAAGGGTGTGACAATCATATTCTCTTCTGTACTCACGTGTACCAAAACTGAGGCCATGATGCTTAAACTTACTTTTTTAGATAGGAAAATCTTCTTCAACATCATTCCTGGTAGTTTGTAGGTCAATTAGTACAGATTTTTTTTTATATCATTTAATTATATGTTCTGGGATCAGATTGGCCCTAGTTCTTCGGGTTGCTTTAATAGACAATTTAGATTCTAAACAGTAAGAGATAGAATAACACTTTAAATTAAAGTTGATCCCCATAAAAAAAAAACATTTTTCATCACAACCAATTGTCAGATTTCGGAGGAAATTCGATTTAAAAATATGTCATTATTGCATTTAATCGAAAGAAAATAGGCTTAAAGTTTATCAATAACTGCAACTCAAAGTCATGGGCACAGGTTAATGTCCTCTATTGCCCTTGAAAACTTTTGGTTAAAGCATTTTTCCGCAGTAAGCGTATTTTCTTTCCATCAAATGCAATACTGACAAATTTTAAGTCGCATTTCCTCCGAAAGCTGACGATTCTAAAAAATGGTTTAGATGAATGAATATATATAATGAATATATATATATAATGTTAGTTTTTATGAGAATTAACTTTCTACTTTAAAGTGTATTCTATCTCCTACCGCTTAGTATCGAAATTGGCGATTAAAGAAGCCCGAAGAACAAAGTCAAATCTAATGTCAGAACATTATGTCCACCCATCAAACTGTACAATTTTTGTTGAAATCATTCTTTACCAGGTGGCGACTGTGGTCAGTTATTCAGATGCATATATAAATATGGTCCACCCTGTATATAAGATTTTTAAAAATCTCATGCAAATAAAATTTTTTTGCAAGCATAGAAGTTATAATAAAATACCTGCCAATGATAATCATACATTCAATAAATAATCTGTTTAATGTAGCAGAAATTTTATTTTAAATTAAATATCGATATGATATGAAATCTTATGTTAGTATACATAAATTTATGTAACAGAATATACAAAATATATCCTATATTGGTTGTTGATTTTATTTGGAAATATTCGATTTTGTATGTAAAGTAGTCAATAGACGTTTATTTTTATTCCTCTTGATTATTTAAGCTTATTGTTTAATGTTACATGAATATTGAATATCCTTTTAAAAACCACTTGACAAAAATAAAAGAATTTATAACTTTGACGTGATAATTCTAAATGCAAAAATATTTTTTAACATTTGGAAACCGGTTTAATTGTAATAATTATTTACTCTTATGCAGTGGCGTAGCTAAGGGGACAAGGGCCTCGGCGCATAGAGGCCCAATCAATCAATAATCTATAACTTTACTCAAATCCAAGTTTGATGCCGCCTTGTTTTCTAACGCAATCAAAATCAGTTCATAGTAAGATATTATAGTTTTTATAATAGGTCACTTGTCAATTCAAACTTGAGTTTAGAAGAGCATGCTTTACCTTTCGATAAAGTTTAGAGATATTATAGATATACCATTGTGCTGCAATCTGTTTCATAAATGTTTTATCATCAGAAATAACGGTAAAAATAGTGCATGCCTATCAAAGACGCTTGGCGGATTACATTGAAAGTCTAAAATTAGAAGTTATGTTATTGTTAATGTTCATTTAGCATGATCAAAAAAAAATTATTGGGAGCAGTCACGAGGTTTGCTAGCTTCGGGAGATGATTGCTCCTTTCTTTTCAATGCTTAAAAGGCCCTCTGAGCTTCGAGGCCCATTAGTCCTGTGATAGCTGCGCCATGGCTCTTATGAAAAGTTTAATTGATTGATTATCATCTTTTTGCCTAAAAAAATATATTTATTAAAGTGGGAGTGCCAGGGAAAAATATCAAAATACAGTGTGTTTAAAATTCCCTTTTTGTTGATATGATTATTTTAGCGACAAATTACGGGAGTTTTTTGGAGTTCTTATTATTAGAAATAAACGGGCAAAGAAATAAAAGTCTACTTACCTATCCTACAAATATTTAAGTAAAAAAAACTTTTTCTTTCTCAAAGTTAAAATTTTGTTATAATAAAATTTTCGTTTTACATCGAAAAAGAAAGTGGTTCTATAGCCTGAAGCAACCAATTTAAATCTTTTATTTCCATTTGTTCTTAGAAATAGTAATAAGATATGACTTGATATTGTCAACACTTTCTATAAGGTTTATAAAAATGTAGAAATGAAATAGCAAAGTATACCATGTCTTCCAAATATTTTGAACAAACTAAATTACTTAATTGAGAATAGACGTATGTGTGCTCAAAATTTTTGAAGTGAAATCTTTTTTTTTTGGCATGTTGAGTACTTTTTGGGTGGACAAAATTCATGGAACTTGCGTCATCGTCACCGTCATACTTGTGTTTGTAGTTGAAATCCCCCTAAACGGATGGCCCGATTTTAATGAAATTTTTTGTATGTGTCAAGTGGATACGAGGATGGCTTAGATTCACAATTCGGTCCACTACAAAATGTTTTTAAAGGTTCCGCATCGAAAAAATAAAACCCATGAAATAAATGGTGGAAACGCATATAAATTATATATTAAATTCAATCTTACTATTCAAATGAATTTATTTGCGCTTCCACCATAGTATTAAGGTATTATTTATTATTCATGTATTTTTAATAAGCTCCTTAATGAGCTCGTCTGCTGAAAGCTCCAGCCAGGCCGAAGGGCAGGTCAAAGTTTTAAGTTTTCATTTTCGAAGACAGTCCCCATGACTCGTTACCGAGCGAAGAAATCGTGTGAAATCAATTTTTGGATAAATCCTATATTGATAACATCAACGAAAATTTGAAGAATTTAAATGTATAAATATAGAGGAACACAGGACGTGGTGGCGTCCTTGCTTGCGACTGTCATAGAGACTACATATTAAAAGTTGCAAGAAAAATTAATTAATTGCTTATATCTTTCATGCTTATGAATCGTTTTTAATTTTTATTTCAGAACTTGGCTTTTACTTCAGAAGCAAATTCTCGACGCGTAACATGTCTCAGGGGAAAAAGTACAATAAGCTTATTCATACTGAAAATGGTACGAATTTGAAATTTTATTTCAAATATCTAGAGTTATCACAAATTATTATTATTTATTTTACATTTGATATTTCGCATGTATTAAAGTGAAAAACTTGACAAATTTATAAAACAAATACGATTTGTCAAAGTGGTGGCAATTTTCTAAGCTTATATGGAAAATTGTGCCCAATAGATATGTGTAGACATTGTACATAAATAAAAATGAAACTGTGTTACAACGATAGAAAAATAAACGTTTTGCTATATAATAATAATATAAATGAAGAATTGTGGTGAATCATCATTTTCAAAAAGCGAACATTTTTCTTCACAAGCTATAAAAATTCATATTAAACGATGTTTGTATATAGTCGGGAGGCTAATGCGCAAATTTGTATTACTAACTACTAGTTGTATTTTTAACACCATTATTTTTCCGTAACAATCTTAAAAAAATGTGGCTAAGCGGTAAGAAATTGTTCGATCAGATATACAAAACTGTATATCTTAGGAGTATTGCGGTTTAACCGATTTTTCAAAGTACTTTGGAATTTATATGGTTTAACATATGCCAAATATAGCGAATATTTTTTAATTCGCTATCTTTAGTTCATTCAGAATTGAAGGAAGAATGAAAGAAATATTCTTTTAACTGAAATATACTTCCTTTATTCATACTCCACTATTTTATTGAATAAGCAATTTCTTGGAAATTGAAATATTAACGAATTAAACCAGAAAACACTTCTGAGTAACATACAATTTTTGCAATTGAAAAAGTCTCCGGACTATTATATTTGTTTAATGTAAATGGTATTAAAAAACAAGTGAAATCAAACAATTGATTGAGTTAATTGCTGAAATATCCTGTATAGAATGTGTTAAAATTCACTGCATTATTTTTTATAAATAAGCATTATTTTTTTTATAAATTACAAGAGTTTAAAAAACCAACAAAATTATGGCTACCTTTCAGTTGCCATTTATTTGATTTTCAAAAGCTTTTTCAAAGACGACTAGTTGAAGCTACCCGAAAACTTTTTACTCTCTACCTTTTATAGTTTGAGAGAAAATGGGCACCAAAATTTTTTCCTAATTTTGCGCCCTCGCGGGTGATGTGTATAAAAAAATGTTTCAAACAAAAGTTGTTTATATTTTATAAGGAATAAATTTCAACTAACCTTTTCTTGTATATCTAAGGTTTACCAGCCCCAATTGACCTTTGCTGCCCATTTACGAATTCAAACACACTTTACGTCCTGAGCAAGCTGTAAAAATTTTAATTTGATTCTCTGTTCGTTTTTGAATTATCGTGATGACGGATGGACAGACGGGCGGATGGACAACCGAAAATGAACTAATTAGTTGATTTTACGAACATATATACCACAATTTTGCTCGTACCTTGATATATATTTTATATATACATTGTTTAAAAAATTATTACTCTCTAGAATCATTGGAATATTTTAAAAAGAGTTTTATCATTTGTGGTTGCGGCGTTCCACTCCCAATTCAATACATTTCCTACCGGCAATGAATTTATATGGTTTTGTTTTTGTGTTACCATAATAGGTATTGTTGAAATTAATATAAACACATGTCACAGAAGTGGATTTCATTAATTCTAGTAAAAAAATATAATTGAATATACCACGACTTTAAATAAAAATATCATATTATTGATTCGATGGACTTTTTTTTGAAGGAAATTATTTTCATATATAGCATCTAACAAAAAGGTTATAGTTTAAATATCATGTAAGTATTATGATCGTAAAAATAGCAGGTGTAGTCAAAATTGGTTATAACGAAATTGAAAGCACAGCAATTATGGTTGATATAATTGCAGATTTAAAACTATAAGAAAGTTTCTTTTTCAAATTTTCATATTTTCCACTTGTATGATTTTTTAACCTCCGAACTAAAAAAGGGGTGTTATAAGTTTGACCGCTATGTGTGTGTGTCTGTGTGTGTGTATTTGTGGCTTCGTAGCGCATAACGGATGAAGCGATTTTAAAATTTTTAGCTTCATTTGAAATGTAATAAATTGTAATTTAACGGAGAGTATTCTTAGCTATGTTTCAAGTGCGAGCTTAGAGTTTCGTACTCGAAAAAACTAAAAAATTGCCGATTATCAAAATCAAATCAAAATCGATTCAGTTTGGAAAAGGCATGACATATAATTTTAACATATAAATAATTACTATGGAAATGAATGATCAAGTAAACTGGCTCAATTCATTTTGAAAAGTGAAAGTGTAAAATAATTAGGTAATTCAAAACAATAGTTCAAAAACTCAACTCAAACATTTCAATTTCAATTAAAATATTTCCAAAAATTTCTCCCAAAAAATGATAGCTCTCTAAGTATCCTTTTAATCTCATCTGATGTCCTTGACCATCACTTTGATATTGATTTAAGAATGAGCTTTAAGTTTAAAGTGTTTATCTGTGCGTCTGTGTGTTTCTCAGTGGTATCGTACCCCCTAAACGGTCGAATTAACATGATAGAGAACATTTTATAGGTAAGTTTCCAAAAATCGGTTTACAAGGAATAAATCGCATTTGTCGGGGGATTTTAAAATTTTGTAAATTTCACTTGTTAAATATTGTATGAGCATCGTGAACAAAAACACTGATATCTTGAAAATGAAAAATTTAACTTGTTTACAGAAAGTGAGAGGTTCGTCGAAGAATGTAGGAAAGTGTATTTGGTTTCTAACTTTTTATTTGCCAACGTTTCGACTTCAATAGGGTCTTTTTCCAGGTTCTAAAATGATTGTCTACTTTTGTAGTAAATTAAAAATAAATGAAATTACAAATTAAATTAATAAATTAAACATTGGCAAAAAAATTATTTAAAACCAAATAAATTTTATTGGTGTTCCAAAATAAAAAATTATCAACTTTAAAGAGTAGCAACAACGTTATTCATAATAATTAGTTTTCGTATTTATTAATATCGATATTTTAATTGAATATAATGGTAGGTAGATACCAATATTAAATTAAAATTCTTAAATATTGTAATATCAAAGCTTCAAATTGAACGATACTGTCGATAAGTAATATAATTAAATTTTCTCACATTAATAGTATTTGTATGAAACTTGAAAGTTTGTGATATGATTCAATCATTTTCTCCCTTATTACCATATCGTCCTACCATCTCAACTAATGTGAATACAAAGTACCTACCACACAATTCACTGATCATGTAACTATTAAATACTAAGAGCAAGATAAATTTGCATCTTGCCTTAATACCGTAAAGTGAGGCAACTTCCTCGCGGCAATAGTAGTACAGTGAACCCAAAATCCTTTGAACACAACGTCGCTTCCGTCTGTCTGTCCATAATCACTATGTATGCTTAGATCTTTAAAACTACGCAACGAATTTTGATGCGGGGTTTTAAGAAATAGAGTTAGTCATTCAAGAGGAAGGTTTTTATATATAATACATGCATAGTATTCGTTGTGTGCGTAGTCATGGTAGGGACAATAAAATCGATTCCAGCGCTTCCAGTGAAAATTCTGTCGATAAAGGAGGCTGTTATGACTAATTTGCAATTCTTTGCATGTTAATGCTATAGAAAATGATAAATTAAAATTATTGAAAACACTAATTAATTAAACTTAATGCATTAAAAATTGTGAAAATAAGAAATCAAATTGCATAAATATTATTTTTCAAATGTAAATTATCATAATTATTTATTTAAATTTGTGAGACAATAATATTAAATTTTCAATGTAAGTCATAAATGCAATCAATTACAATTGATACAATAATATATCCATACAATTGTATATGCATCCATACAATTTTATAATTAAAGTAATGTATCGTTATCATGGAAACGCCTCCAATAAATCTCATGCACGGTGTGAATAGTAGAGCAAGGGGTTGAAATGAGGGTTAAACAAGATGTGCTCCAAAAACTTAAGTTGTGCATCGATTAGGCTCAAATATTGACAAGATTTCAACCATCTTCAAGGATTATTTTTATCTATTTTTTACCTTCGGGGGTGGAGAGGCGGAGCGAGAAAGTGGATATGAATAATCGAATATTTTCAAATATACCCAAGTGGGGTATCAAATAAAAAAGAATGTAGTGTACATTAAAAAATTGCGGGATATGGGGGATGGGGGTATAAAAGGGGATGTTGCCCAGCAAAGCGGGCAGTTAACAGCCAATTTTTTATATTTTTGCAAAAAAAAATGTGTCCAAGTAGCTACAAATTAATTTTTAACGACACATTAACTACATTAACTACAAATTAATTTTTAACGACACATAATGTAACAGGAAACAAGTCTCGTGAAGTATCTCATAAAATAAATAACAATTTATGTTGAAATTTTATGGTTTTTGAATTAAAATATTTTCATATTTTATTTTCCAAATAGTCCTGCCTATTTGGAGAATTTTCAAAACAATTAATTTAATAGCATATAAAAATTTTACTTTTTTATTTTACGACTGCACAAATTTCTATTTAAAGAGAAATACTTTTAAATAGTTTATAGGTAAAATAATTCTATTCCAGAATATTTTTACTTTTTAAGAATTTTACTTTAATAAATTTTTCCTTAATTAAATAATACTACTTAACAAATTGCCAATTTTAATATTTATCTGCTCCACAATAATTCTGCTCTCAAAGATTTAAATTAAGGATTTAAAATACTTTTATAATAATAATGGGGTTTATTCTTCGTTTTTCTGACATACGCCTTATCACAGACGCCACCCACATCATTATTTTTGTTAATCTTAATTTATTAAATTACATTAAATTTGTACAATTACATTTATGATGTGGGTGGAATCGGTTACTTCGTTCTTATCCAAGCGACGACAATGTGATCAATTCCACAGATTCGATTATAATTATTCACACTGCCGCTGCCTGGATTCTAACACGCAACCTAAGTCTAAATAGATAAACGGTCAATGACTAACGCCTTAGACCGCTCGGCCATTTAAGTGCTCTTAGAAGAACGAGGTCACCGTCTGTGGAGGTTTAATTCGATTAAATTTTGTTTTTCATATTTCAAAATACTTTTAAATAGTTCTACTTTCAAATAATTTTATTTTAAAAGAACACCATTCATGCCAATTTCAAATTTTATACTGGATTGTTCATAATTTTATACTGGATTGTTGGGAAAGAACTACCTTAAAAGAAAAATATAAAAAGAATCTTACATTTTTGTTACATGTTCTATATCATATGTGACATATTATTGCATTTATCTTGACACGCTTTTACATCTTTGCTGCATATTTACGAGATGTAATGTTCTTGTTCAATGATATAGTTACACAGCCTTACTACTTTGTTGGTGAACACTACTTACTACCTTCCATTGATTATATTACACAGCATGTTCTTGGATACACCTAAACATATTTGAGATATTATCGATTGAATTTGTAGGTAATAATATAATTAATTCATTAATCATGAATTACACACATTGCATTAGTTTTAGTAGATAGGTATGTTTAATCCAGAATAATTAGATACCAGAAATGCACATAGTCCAAATTTATTAAGCGATAATTTTAATTCGTGAACATTTTAAACCTGGGCGATTCAAAGAGGTTTGTTATATATCCATACCTTTTTTTTTAAAAGATTTTCATTAAATAACTTTTTGTTTTGTTGTGATTTTCATTAAATAACAAGTTTTTCTTTCTCTTTGCGTGTTTTACAAATTCTGTTGGAATTCTGCCGATTCCGAGATCTTTGTTATACTTTAATTCGTTGATTATCTTAGTGATTTTTTCCTCTGTAATTAGAATAGGGTCATTTCTAATTTTTTGTTGAATTTCTTCTACGATATTTTCACTTTTCTTGTTTTGGACGTATAAGTTCTTGTAAACTTTCAGATTTTCCTCATTATTATCTTCCCAAGATATTCTTAATGCTTTCTTTGCCAATTTGCACTCTAAATCAAACCCATCTGTACAGCTTCTTCAAATTGAGTTCCAGGGCCAAAAATCTGTAATGCTTGTTGAGTTAGTATCAAGGAATCCCTCTCTTTGTCTTATGTCCATTTTTAAAGTTTTGTGTACCTACAAAACTCTTCTTAATTGAGGGGGGAAATGTGATGGGCCACTATCACTTACAAGTTTTTCTTAACTACACATTTATTTTACCCTGTAAGGAATTATTATCAAGGTATACTAAGTTTAGTCCCAAGTTTGTAACGCTTAAAAATATTAATACTACGAACAAATAGTGATGTTCATAAAATCACCTAATTAGTCCATTTCCAATTGTCTGTGGACACGATAACTCAAAAACGAAACAAGATATCGAGCTGAAATATTTACAGAAAGTTTTAATATAAAAAGTTTTGTTTATAAAAAAAATTAATAACTTTAGTTTGAAACGTTTTTTCTTAAACATCATTCCTTACCCGTGAGGGCGCAAATTAGGACAAAATTTTGGTGTCCATTTTCTCTAAAATTAGTTTCAACTAGTGGTTTTGTGAAAGACTCTCCTAAAACGAAAAAGCATTATAGAAAATAGTTTTGAAAGTTTTCGAAAACCAAAAACAAAGAGCAACAGGGTAGGTAATTGAAGAATTGTTTGTTTTCACTTATTTTTAGTATATTTTTTCTAGGACTAATACATTTAATTAGAGATGCATTATTATTATTTCATGATTATAATTTAATGCATAAATTATGCATTGCGTAATACATATTATTATAATATATTATATTTTGTTGCAATATTACTTTGATGTTTATTTGTGCAGCTCATTATTAAAGTGGATTATAGATTTAATTATGTTGCATTCACTATAAATATATAAATGTAATATATAGGGGAAGGAGTAGTACCTAGATTCAAAATTTACATTTATTAGTTTGTAAAGCCATGCATTAAAATTAAGGGACATTGTCTCTGTTTAATGCTGTGTTTTATTTGAGAATTTAGATATTGAACAACTATATCAATAAAAACGTGTGAGTTGCAATTACCCCTCTGATTATACGGATAAGGCTGTCACTTCAACACGTAATCGTTATTGTTTGCTTCAGAGAACAATATCATGGAGCGAATGTCATTGAATCATTAAAATCCGTACACATTTCTCTTACAGGTATCCACTATTATGAGAGTTTAGAAGCAGCTTAAAAAAGGATTTTTAATGACTCGGAATGAATGAGACTTCCTATGCATTAAGATAGTTTCGATCAAATTGATCAAAATTTCTTTGGACCAAACCCTCAAAAACCCATCCCTTCCGAGCTACGGCCCCAAATAGGCATAACTTTTGAAAGGCTGTAGCTCGGAAGGAAAATAATTTTGAGGATTGTTGAGCGTTGAGTCCATAAGATGATCAGCATGATCGCAACTACCTTAATCCAAAAAATTTAACCTAAACCAAAAATCAATGTATTGGGTGCGAGGTCCTTTGTGACCCATAAAAAACCATAATAAAACTGTAAAAATTATCGCATACATATTGCTATGTATTTAGGTAAATCATGTTGTTAAAACTGCTAAAACTTACGTACAAATAATCAACGATTGCTTTTATGTAGGTTTACTTTTAAATAGACAGACAAAATATTCAAAATTTTATACTTTTTTCGCAAATAATTCTTTGAAAAAAAAAAACTACATTGACAATCAGTCTTCAGCCCAATAGCATTATCATAAAATATCTCCATTCCAATACAGATTCAGTTAATATACATATTTGCCGAGAAACACACATTTAACCTTCAGGTACTACATGTTACCTTACATATGGTATTTTAGATTAATCATAATCTCCTTTTGCAATCTCGAAACTCGAATGAAACTATTTAGAAATACGTAAATGGATATAATTATCATATAGATGCGAACTCATTAACAAAACATATATATGTATAAGCCTATTAGCCTAATCAAATTAAAGTTTTTCGAAGAATTAATTTCCAGCAAGCTGGAAATCATTTTACCGGAAATTAATTCCTCAGAACGCTTTTAAAAGATTCAATAAATTTCAATATACTTCTTATTTGAGTCTGAAAACGCTCGAAATATTTCCTGGAATAAAAGACTTCAATGTTAAAAATGAAAGTACAAATACAAAAACCTCGTTTTATGCAATTTTTCCAAATAGGTATAAGGAAGTAGATATAGTGTGTTCCAGATTAATGCAGCAAAAACGGCAATATACAAAATGATTTTGTTTGAAGATGAAATATTTTTACTATACATTTAAAATCATATGACGTATCAAACATGTTTGCTTCAAGCCCAAACGTTGTTGGATTTCACACCCATAAGCCTAAGCGTTGATGGATTTGATAATTAACAAGTGAAAAAAAAACAATTTTTGAGTTAATTGTTGAAATACCATGTATAGACAGTGTTGATTACCCTATCATATTACACATATACCTATACATGTCACACATACATAACTGATATTCTTATATAATACATACTGTAAAATTTGCGCCCTCATGGATAAACCGTGATGTTTAAGAAAAAATGTTTCAACCAGAAGTTGTTTATTTTTTTGATGAGGAACATTTTTTGCATTTAAACTTTTGTGCTATCTCTAACGGTTTACAAGATGGGTCTTACGGATTCAAGACCTAATTGACCTATGTTGCTCATTTATGAACCCGACTTCACTTTTTACGGCCTGTGCGCTGTAAAAATGTCCCTACGGAGTGCGCTGTAAAAATTTCAGCTTGATATCTTTTTGAGTTTTTGAATTATCGAGATGACAGACGGACGGACGGACAACCGAAAATGGACTAGATGATTCTATGAACACTTATACCAAATTTTTTTTTAATCTTACTTTTTTAAATTTTTATTAAACCCCACCCTCACACAATAAAGACACCCTTCTATATCTAAGTGCTCTGTTATTGAATAAATTCATTAATTGACATGGTTAATTATCTCGATAATTAGGCCTCAGATCAAAATTTGTTAAAGAAGCTTTTTCGTTCGTCTTTTTAAGCTTATTCAAGCACACCTTGTATAAAATAGCTTTAAATGAACATGTCTTTTGAATAGTCTCAATCCTGTTATATAATTTATCCTATCCTTTTGATAGATAAGCTTAGTTATAATGGTACCTTAATAACGCTCACGAAATCATCGTAAATTAGTACCATATATTATTTATACATTCAAACTTGTGACATACAGGCATCTATGTTATCCAAATGTTATTTTAATCTTAAAAGGACAATCTAAACTATGAAGATTTTAAATTAATGTAATTTAGATTAGTTTAGATTGAAGTCCATTTAACAAATCAACATTGAGGTGATAATCTGGATCCATGAGCGCGGATACAGACACTTTTTGGGAGGGGTTAATATGAATTTTACTTTTTTGAGTAATAGGGAATATTCATGTATTTTTTTATATTTTTAATTCATTGTTTACACCGTTACAACATAGTAAAAAATTTAAATACTGTTTAAAAATGCTATAATTAAGTGTGAAAAAATATTTAAAATAGTGAATAATTTTGAGAAGTTTAAATGTAGTCCTTTTGGCGCTGTCTGTTGATGACGTATTAATATGTGAGCTGTCATTTGGTGACAGTTTATGTACTGTTTACTACAGGTGTAATACCCACGTGTGTAGTAATTATAGTGTATATAGCCAATGTAATACCAAACAAAATATAAGTAATTAATACCTTACAGTATATCAACAAGTCTGACAAGCCACATACTATGACGTAACGTCGGTTTTAAAATTGGAATTTCCATAATAGAAATTTGAATTTCTCTCACTGAACTTGTTCTTTTATTAATTAATTTTAAGTAATTAAAAGGATATTAATTACTAAAATAATGGTTTAGTTCAAATGTCTAGCAAATAAAGTAAGGGAAAAAAAATGTACCAAATTTAAATTTCATAAATAGTCCCCATTAATAATTTTACTATTTAAGTTTTTGCTCTTTAGTTTGCTTTGTTACAGCTAAATTGGTTATTTGAACCACTATCGAATGTAAGCAATATCGTAAAAATGTAAAATGTTATGGTTTGCAATTACTTCTGATTTCAATTTTTGCTATATAAATCACTTGCCTTAATGATTCGTTAATATGTAGTATGATTTACATTTTAGAATTTATAAAAAATGAAAGAATAAACAATTAATATTCTAGAATCATTCATACGAAATATTTTCTCCGTATCTCAATACAAAAATATTTAATCAATACAACACGAAAATTAATAAATTGTGTAAATTTAGGGCTAAGTTAAAATATTTTATTTTATATTTGTATATTTAAAATAAAACTGTAATTAAATTTGTTTTGTCCCTCATGAATACTCATGGCATTCATTATTTATGTTGTTAATATGCGTGTTGATTTATTGACTACTGTCTTTATATTCTTCCACACCTGTAAAAATAAATATGGGAACATTGCATTGGTTTTAGAACTGGGTTGGTTAGCTGTTTCAAAATATTTTTAAACAGACGTTTAACTTGTTCTTCTTAAGCTAATTTTCATAGTTTAATCATTAGTCGCGTTACAATTATTGAGCCTTTAAAAGGAAGAAATCTATAATTTTTTTCACAATTTTGTGAAAAGATATTCAAAAATTATTTAGCTATTTTGACAAAGTGAAATGTGCCATTTTTAACATAATTTTTAAGCTTTGAAAACGATCGTTTTTAGTCCAAACATTAAATTATATGTGGCTCAAGCTCATTCAAAAATTGTGTTCAGCACATAATAACTATGCAACAGCCATGGAAATCCATCGAAAATCAAATATAGCTTGGAGCCTAGAATTTGCTAGTTTTACCTAAACAAAACACGATAAGTAACGGTTTTTTTTTTAATGAGGTGATAGGTGGAACTAATTCGCACAGAGGCGAGGTTTGGTTTTAAAATAAAACAGCTGAGGCTATAAACGGCTGATGATTTTTTACGAACACGTAGAACATGTCTATTCGCGGAGATTTTCGATGGAGTGGAGCTCGTAAAGAGTGACTGGGTATATGCGTTAATTTTGATTGGGTTCATTGTGAATACCAATGTACGTTTATTCGCTTTCCAAATGAAGTGGAAAGAACTATATGTTAGGCCGTCACTCTCTTGATTGGATAATCTCAAAAACGGATATTGTTGGGAGAAATATCAACAGACATTTTTTGTAGAATTTTTGATAATAATATTCAAAATTGGTCTCTCTATAACTAAAAATAAGTTTAAAATTCTGAACTGATAAGAGATAGAGGAAAATTTTAATTAAAAAAATCAATTGATTATGACTATTTCACATTTAAAAAAATTGAAAACCGTTCATATATATTACCTGTGTAAAACAATTCCTACCATTATTTTGAGTGTTATAGAAAGGGGATAAGTGAGCACAAGAAAGGCGGAGGCTAAAACACGGTGGTCTTTATCAATCTTTACTTTTAAACCCAGCGAAGCGGGTGGGTATCACGCTAGTAATTTATATTCTGCCTCTGCATTTGTTCCAGTTTCACACAATAGTGATTTTTTCAATGTCCGAACAACAATAATAATAAACCTTCACATCTGGATAAATAATAATTATGATAAAAAAGCAAAAACCCATAACATATTATATCAGCAAAATATAGATATTTTCTATTATATTCTTTTAAATAATAAACAATAAAGTTAATAAATAAATAAAATCTAGATAGATATACATTTTTAGATTATATAAATAAATAATATACAATCGATTTAAAATCTAACCAATATTAATATTTGTTTTTATTAATATTTATTTGTAGAAATGAAAATGCTATTGCCATTGTATAAATTACAATTACGAGACGAAAAAACCTGTTAAGAAATATATTTAACTCCCGATCTAAAAAAAAAGGTATTATAAGTTTGACCGCTATGTATGTGTGTGTATCTATGTGTTTGTCTGTTTGTTTCATCGTAACAAAAAAATTGGCAATGAGCTTCAAAATGTTTAAGGGAAAAGCTATTTTAATGGAGAGTGTTCGTATATATGTTTCAAGTGCAGGTATAGAGATAAATAGACTAAATTTAATTTTTCATATGTTATTCCGATGTATGAGCTATATTATTGTTAAGTTTCATTCAAATTCATTCATTAGTCTTTGTGTGAAAGCGTAACAAACACACAAATAAACAAACAAACAAACATTCTTACTTTCATGTTTATAATATATAGGAATAACTATTTCACGGTCCTAAAACCAATTAGTTATATTAATTAGTTGTATTGACACATATTTTATTAGTTCTCTACTATTATTTGTATTTAAATCCGTCATTAATTTTGAACAATCACAGATATTCACATAACGATGTTAGCCAGATTTTATTCTCCAATTTCATTATCTGGAGTGCTTACGTCATATTAAATATAAAATTTTATATTCCCAGTAATTTAATTTTTATACTTTTTTACTTTATTTTTTGATGTAATACAAAAAAATGATATGAAAAATACTGTCCTTAGAGAATGCTTTCACGTTACATGTTCGAAATTTTATTAATATAGGCACATGCAACAATCTAATTACAAATGTAATATAATTATGCAACCAATATAGTTTAATGTACCCTGTCTATAGAAAAATTCATTTATACAGTATATAGAAAAAAAAAATATATATATATATATATAGCGAATGTTAGCTGTAACGTTCAAAAGTGAGCATAAATTGATTCATATCATCAACTTATCGGATAATGAATATTAATTTTTTTCCTTTTTATGAGAAAGTTGTGTAGTTTAGAAGCTTAAAACACGCCTTGTGTTGAAGAAGTAATGAGATGAACACCAAGCCCTTACAAAAATTTTTTTTTTACAGTACAAGTCAAAAATTCGAATACACGTAAATATTTCTAGTAGCCACTTTTACAACAAAAGTTATTAGGATAAGTGTAAAATTTTCAATTTCTTAATGTATACAGAAAATTTTAACTTTATCTTTCTCCACCCTCCCTCTACCACCTTTAGTTTTTTATCGTCGCTCTTGTCAATCTTTTCAGCTCATAGTGATGTTGTAACACAATACCAGGGATGATGGCGCTAATACCAGACCGTTATCACCTTTCCTTAACAAAAAATCTTGATATATTGTCCTTAAACATAAAGATGTATTGAAAATTTCGATTTGTATTTTCGGACCCATTACAAGATGTTTCCTATAAGAAGACAAATAGTGTAGACAAAAAAAATCAATTTCTTAATTTATAAAAAAACAATATAGAATCTGGAACCACAAATATTTGAATGAAAAACAAATTTCCTTCTAAAAAAAGTAAGTTTCTTTCTTGGTTTTTGTACCATGTATATATGAAATATATCAAGGTATTTTTGTCCCAAGGTTTGTAACGCTTAAAAATATTGATGCAACGAACAAAATTTTGGTGTGGATGTTCATAAAATCACCGAATTATTCCATTTTCGGTTGTCCGTCCGTCTGACCGCCTGTCTGTAGACACGATGACTCAAAAACGAAAAAAGATATCAAGCTGAAATTTTTAAATCGTACTCAGGACGTAAAAAGTGAGATCAAGTTCGTAAAATGGCAACGTACGTCAATTGGTTCTTGAATCCTTAGATCCTATCTTGTAATCCGTAAGAGTTAGAACAAAAATTTAATTATAAAAAAGGTTTCTCATAAAAAATTAACAACTTTTGTTTGAGACAGTTTTTCGGAAACATCACTGTTTATTCCTGACTCCAAATTTCAAGAAGTAGGGCATTGCATATGAATGCTCAACTTTTTAGCAAAATATCAATTCATAAATCAAAAAAAGAATTTACTTGAGACAAAAATTAATTATGTTTGATTTACGAAGTACAATATTCTTTAGCTTAACTTGTTCAGTTTGATACTAGAATCAAATTCAAGAAAATTACTTTGCTTAGATTGCGAAGACAAAATCATTTAAAATAACGATTCTTTGATTTTTACCAGAATTAAAGCTTTTGTGTAAAGCTCATAAAAAACGTTGTGTTCGACTTTCACTTTAATAAATGTGTGTCACCTGATATAGTTGCAGTATTGTATATTATATGTGAGTGATACCTTTGTAAATAATATTGAATAAATTTATTGCAGGTAGGTGTTACAATTTACAAAACGTGCATATGGATATGTATGTAGTCAGGGCGTGAATAATTTATTTCAACAATTTAAATCTGCATTTTCAATACGATATTTAAAATTGTATAGTTGGGGTTCAAAGGCACACTGTGGCCAAATGAGCTAATCTATAATTCATATGGTATATTTTTGTATACAATTAAATCATTTTAGTTATTAAATACAGTTAAATGTTTAGTAGAAAACATAACTTAAAATTTTCAAATTCGATTCCCCTGAAGGTTCTGATCCCCCTGGCGCACAATGTAACGGGGTTCTATGGAAGAATGTTCCATTGTGCTCCGTTCTATTCCATAGTAACAAATTAAGTTTATTTGTATTTGTTGCAGAAAATATTTATTTGGATTTGCTGTAGGACACTTTTCAATACTTAAATCGTAAATATGGCGTTACCTGTTCCCACTCCTTTTTTAATACCTACCTGATGTATACAAATCAATTTTTTGATCTCGTTTCTATATATTTTGCATACTCCACTCTCTACAAAAACTACTTTTAATAATTTTTACAAAATTGCCTTAACTATTATAAATGGAGAAGAGCTTTTGCTCCTTGACTATAGTAAAAACCATAACGTTTAGGGGTGAGTGGTTTTGATATTTATATGTAGGCGTGCATCGTTACAAAATTATTTCCTGTGTATACGATTTTAATTCAATATTTATTATACATTTTAATTAAAAAATATTCGTAGCTTTTTATAGGCTGCACTATGCAGTTAGTATCTATGGGATGAACAAATTGGGTTTATAAATTTTTTATTTGAAATTAAAGGACGCTCCTAGAGGTAAAAATCAGACGATAGTATTTTGCCAAAAACATAATTCATGTACACCTTCATACTACACCAAATTGTTAATTTTCGTGAATGTAAACATGATTAATGAACAGTATTCCTAACTTCAAAGGGGCAATTTTACTTTTACACAAAGTTATTTAACCAGATGTTAGCTTCCTCAATTGATCATGCAATATTGGAGCTGCTTAAACACAGAAATTACCGCATTTGAAGTTAAAAAATAACCGATAAACTTCACTTCCGCTCTACAATAAATTACCGAATTCAATAATTGCGTTAACATCCATAAAAAATTAACGAATTTTTGTGTGTTTGTGGTATGGAAATTTATTCAGATCGTACATTTGAAAATAAAACTAGCCTTATTGCAGATCTAAAAGACGATTATCTACATGAAATAATTATTAGATAAAAATACCATGATCCAATATCTAAAATTTATTGATATCTTACCGCGTATTTTAGAAAATGATTTATTAAAAAAGAAAAAAAAAGAAAATTCCTGGTAGCGGGGAGTTTTCTATCCCGGGGCTCGGAAAATTTTTCATTTCGACCAACAGGATATAAAGAAGAAGACAACCATAGACAAAGTAACCGTAGACACAGTGAGAGTCAAGAGTGAGCCTACCACAAAGTTGTTTAGGCGTAAGTCTATGGTCTAATCGATGTAGTTGAAATTAAATAATTAAATTTGTTGAAAAAACATTATTAAGTAATTACAAATGTAATATTTAAGTGCTACGTTCGTTTAATCTCCGAACGAGAAATGTGAAAATCAAGTTCAAAAACTACAGCATATGATACTTTGCCCTAAAAAAAACAATTCATTCGAACAGTAGTAAATCATTAGTTTTAGGTTTTTGTTTCGCAGCTTAACATCTAAAACCTCAAACATGCGTATGCTTAGCTTGGCATTGATAGTACACTCGACCGGGAATCGTACCCACAACCTTTCCATCAATGAGAAAATTAATGTTTTAACAAGACTGTAACATCGTGATATTAAAAAAAAGAATATTATTGACATTTTTTGTATGATTAAATTCAAATATAATTTTTTTAAATAACATTTATCAATAATAATAACATTTTATCAAAAAAAAAAAAAATTAATTATGAAAGACCAATATTTGAAGAAAAACTTTTTTTAAATATGTCAACACACTTCAAATGTTTTGACAAAAATGTCAAGAATTTTTTTCCTTTCTTTCTTTATACCTACATTACTTATATGAAAAAGTCTTGAGTGAAAAAAATTATTATATGAAATAAACAAATGATAATGGAAAATCAATGTTCACTTTCCATTTATACTTTTTTTACACTTTTCCTACTAGGCTATTTTCTTATATAAATGTATATTTTTTATTCACCCGAATCCATAGAAAATGGGATAAATAATTTATAGGTTTAAAGGACTTATTCAAGTTGTTGGTGCAATCGATATAGTAAATTTGAGAAACTCGACCAGTCTTCAGTATTTGGCCTGAAATTTTCAAATTTGTCAAAATGGTTAATTTTTAATAGTATTAACTACTCATTATCGGTTTATTCACTTTACAAAAGATGAACTTAGAACAACACGGCGACTCACATACTAAAACGCAATTATAAATGAATAGGATAATATCTATGACAAAAGCTGGAGAACAAAGGTATAATTGTTAATTTTAAAAAAAGTATAAATAACATTATTACGTCACGATTATGGCTTCCCGTGTCTGTGAAGAGAGTGATTCATGTTGGAATAATAATTAATTTTTTTAATTTAATTCTAATGAAAATTATTTAATTTTGTTTCACTTTCTAAAGCTATTAGTGTATGATTGTTACATCGTTTACTTCATATATTTGTTAATTTTTCTTAAGGTAGTACGCAATAAGGTAGTAAGCAATTTTAGATTTATGGTTGAAATGATCTTATTTTCAACTTTGATAATGAATTTTGTAAAAACTTTATGAATGTAGCCGAAAAATAAGAATAAAATTTTTCGATATTTGCCTTGATTTTAAAAATATCAAAAGCTAAATTATAAAACAAAATTTTCAATTGTCGATATTATGTCTTATATTGTCAAGTTATAAAATAATTCACCATCAAAATTGAAAAAATATATTTTTTTAAATTTGTGTTTGTTCCCACTACCGTGTTCATACATTCTTCATTAGGCGGGCACAACCGTTTTTTTTTTGAATAATTTATTAAGGTTTTAACTTTAATTTAAATAATTTTTTAAATTTTAACCGACTAGTTTTAGAAAAATCTATAAAAACAAATCACCTATCTAATTTTTTACCATAAAACCAATTTTAAATATGCCTACTTTTGAAGTCATTTATTTATTTAAATAATTGGGCAGCCTCGCCATGCCTTGGTGCTAGTACAACCTTAAAAAAATTGTTCGATAAATTTGATGTATGCAATTTATCCAATGTAAGAGATATTTACAGGAATTTCAGTCTGTATATTAGGTAACGTAAAAGGGAATTAAGATTTGATTGAGAGCACTATGGTCGTAAGAGTTTTATTTCTGTACGTTTCGTCTGTCTGCAGGTCTAGTTGTCTGAAGATTTGGCTGCTCAAATGATAACTAACTCAAAAAAAGAAAGAAAATCATTGTTTTCGTCAAGGGAGGTATTCTACTAATGTTGTAATGCTGTAACAGAATAGGTAATTGTAAGAATTGGCAGTACAAAAGGTAATTTGGTATAACGATTTTGAAATAAATACAGGAAGCAGTTGATCTGGCCATTAAAAGCCATATACATAAATGATTTGTAGATATATACCTAAGCCTTGACTTGTATAATGTATTTAGAGAGCTATATCTTAAAAGAGCTATTTTGGTTTGTGCTACGTTGCGAATTATATTCCAGGTATGAAATATTATAATAGTACACATTATACATAATATTTAATTAATATTTGTGTAACGAAAGATAACAAAATGGAATTCATAAAATAGGTATTTAAAATAATATGTATAACAAAAATAATTACGTATTATGCAAAAGAAATTAAAATACAAAATTACATTTATGCGAAATACGTTGGAAAGCTTGTACCGCGAAATAAAACAGAGCCGGTTTTAGTATCGTCAACATACTTTGGGGTTTTAAACCGAAAAAGGCATAAATTTGATAATTTTCTCGTTATTGGTGTACTTTAAGTTTCTAGAACTACATCAAGTAATTATTTTAGAAACTCTTTAGCTAATATCTATTTTTAATTTCCTTCTTTGTGTTAGAAGAACGAATATTGTTTTAGGTTTTACGAATTTCCAATACTTACTTTTACGATAATTCTTGAGTGATTAAACTGCTTGAAATTCGTTTCAATTGGTATCTTTGGTGTTTTGAAATTATTATGTTTTAATTCTGTGTAGCAAGATGATACAAACATTACTATTTCATTTTTTTAATAAATGGATGTACCTTCTTATATATTCCAGTTGTTCCTAGCTCTTGGGCCACCGCAGAATCGATTAGTGACAGTTTTCCCCAACCCTCTTTTTAGTGAGTTGCAAAAACCCTCTTAATCACAGGTGAACTGTGGAAACCTAGGTTAAATAATATAAGAAATAATTTATATCTCTCGCAGAACCTCTGCTAAGTTCTCCAGAAATGCATAGCTCTAAAGACATCAACTTAGACTCGAAAAGCATAGCAATCTTACAAATTACTTTAAGGACCTTTTTCATTTGGTTTGATGTATGCTGCTTAGACAATATTACCTTATTCAAAACTTTCAAAACTTTGTGCTGCTTTAGAGTTGACAAGCAAAATTAGTTTTTGTTTTTAAGTTTCGGGGTGCGATATTTCAAAAAAGGTTTTAGTGAAGACGAAATTCTTTCTAGGAAAACTCATTCCTTTCGATCGATAGGATGAAAAATGTTTTTCCAAGCACCAAAAAAGAATGGGCGTAAATTGACCAGATTGACCAGTTTACGAACTTCAAAAATCGATTTTATCGATCAAAAAACCGAGGAAATGTAATTTCTCTCCAAGCCCTTCATGGCCACAGAGCTATTGTAAGCGTGTATACATATGGGAAAGAGCTAAAGGCCCATCACACTTTGGACTTATAGGCACATTGTTCCAAAGAAGTATTTTAGCGAACATCGAAAACTGATTGCATAACAGTTTAAAAAAAATTGGTAAAATGTTTAACTTCTTATTGTTTAACTTGCTCAAATTTTTCTAAATATTCTCGTAAGGTAGGTCATGGTTGCTTTTATATATTTGTCATGGCTTTCACAAAATTTGAAAACCACTAATTGTCCAATACATGATTGGAAAATTTAGATATAAGGGAATAAATTTGTTTTGAGTTATACCAAGTTTCATTAAAAACAGTTTTCACTGTGAAATGTTTTAATACAAATAAATAAACACAACATCATCGCAACTTGATATGATTATGGGTATAATTTATATATAATTCATTTTATGAGTACATAATAGCAATCATAAATCATAATTATAAAGTAAAATATATTATTATACATAAAAAATATAATTATTATAACTGAAACACAATAATCCTTGTGGCCAAACCATACAAATATAATGTGTACCATCATTGAAAATAGAAATATTATGTATGTATAATTACAAAAAAATATTTTATAATAAAATTATTTACACAGTTGCAAACTTTTAAAGGCAATATTCGAGTATTCAAATAATATATATTATATTTAATACATGCTAAATAGAAGCTAGTTACTCCTGTCCATGTTGCACTAAATAACAGGAGTACAGGAGTAATTTTTTTATTTAAATAGGTTCAGTATCACGTACTGAATATAAATGCAAAAAATTCTTGCAACAATAAGCGGGGAAAGTGCCTCCATTTTAAGGAAACCCGTTTTAGGCTATATCTCCATAACCGTGTACTTTAGACCAAAAATGGTAATAACCTTTATTGTAGATAATTAAATTAACTAACTATTTTGTAAAATATATATTGACTATTTTTTTTACAAATTTCCTAAAAGTTTTACTTTAAACTTTTTTTTTCTAAAATTAATATTTATGAAGTTATAACGCGTTTAATATTTCAATCACCGGGTGCCAGATTAATAGAAAAGAAGTATACGTAGTGCAATGATAAAAATTCAATAAATTTATGAAAAATGTTAACGTTAGTGATATAATTAGCAATAAATAATCTGCTTTCTTACCTGCAAAAGCAACGACCACCCCTTTCTCAATTATCTGTAGCTGTAATGCAATATTGAACGCGTAATATCTTCAACAATATTAATTTTAGAAAGAAAAGTTTAAGGTGAAAGTTTTTGAAAATTTATCGATATAAAAGTTAAGTTATTAGTATTTTATTGTTTAAAGAAATATTAGAAGAGATATCGGTCAAATAATTAATAAGTAAATCATCATAGTCGTATAAATCATAAACGGTTAGTGATACAAAATAAATATGTTACAAAAAAGGCAGGAAATTTAACTATCTACAATAAAGATTATTACCATTTTTGGTCTAAAGTTCACGGTTATGGAGATACAACACAAAACGGGTTTTCTTAAAATGGAGGCGCTTTCCCCGCCTATTTTTGTAAGGATTTTGTGCATTTACATTTAGTACGTGATACTGAACCTATTCAAATAAAAATAACTCTTGTAATTTAATGTAGAAAAAAAATTATCTGTAGTCTGAAGTAATTATGAGCAAAACATTTACCACGGATAATATTGCCTTTATTATTTTTTTAATCAATGATATTTTTTTAATGGTATTTAGTTGGTAAATTTTCTATCTTCAAATTTTATGTGAAAAAAACGTGTTAGTATTTCTAAGACCTAGATGCCAGACAGTCAAAGTCTTTGTTCTAAACCATTCTCTGTATGTTGTTATTATTAATGATATTCTATTCTAAGTGTAGAGTACTACGTTACAAAACAATAGAAGTGGATTGTAAACATAAAGGTTTAGAAAATTGTATTTCTTGTTTGGTACTTGAATAAGCATATTTGTAAAGGATAGGGCAGAGAAGAGTGCTATTTTGAAATCGTTGTAAATTCATCAATTTGTCTAAATTGTGTGTAATGTTTCCCTGAAAAGAAAAATCTCAGGAAAGAAAGAAACTGTACTAAGGTAACCGAACATCAACAGTTAAAGTACTGAAAGAACGAAACTAAGATTAAAGGGTTCAAATTCCGCGGAAAGTGGTAAATGATCTGGTCGTCTGCAGGAAGAATGTGCAAGCTTGAATCAGCCAATTGCATTTAGTAAATTTTCTTAAATGCTTTGTCATGCAATTTATAAATTTAAGTTGTTCAAAATACAATTTTCTTAATTAATTACAATTAATAACACTTGAAAATACAATTGAGGTAATTTTCTTAAAAGATTTTTTATTTATTTTAAGGTGGTAAAAGATAATTTAGAAAAATTGATGGGTGCTTCTTTACAGCGCTTTCAAAATCACACATTCCTATGCTTCTTCCTGTACGTATTATATCTTATTCTAGAGGAAACAATATTGCAAATGCTAATATTAGGAATAAATGTCAAGTTTCGAGGAATTTTAGGGTAGACTAGAAAGTTTGACCTAAAAAAATATAAGTCTTTTAAGAAAACCAAACGTTTTTTCTATCTCAGTATTATAACTCGCATTCTTGTCTGTCTGTTTGGCTGCTCGGTACAAATCTTGTATTTGACTTTGAAAATTGGGGAAGTACCCAATGTGATCGAGAAAATGATACAAATAAATAAATTTAGTGGATTAAATTTATTTCTTCTCTCCGTTGCCTAAACCGTATTTAACACGCTTTTATAAGCTTGGGCGTTAATTGCATTTATTAGTGCTTATAGCCGAAAAAGTTGCGAAAATTTCTTATTTTAATATTTTAAAACAATTTAAAAAAATCATCAATAAATTATGGTCTATTTTAATTACCACTTACCAGTTTTGCAGTGGCTAATGTCGCACTAAATCCAAAAAAGGGTTTTCAATCGTTTTAGTGTGCTTGTAATTTTAATATGACAAAGTTTTATAATTAATCGCATCCCGCATTAATTTAATATCCCAAAATTTGGCAGTTATCATAATAATTTTACATAGCTCTGCAGTTTTTTGTATTTTAAGTTTGCAATAATACGTGTCATAAATTTTGCTCCGCTTGATTGTTAGTCGAATGTTATTTTATTTCGTAAAAATGATAGGGTGACTATAATACTCGTTTAGCCTCTGATGAATCATATTTGGTACAGGCAAAACCAGTTTTTGGTTGCTTAATCTGTTAACGGACACTCAATGGTGGCCTTGTAAAACGAGATTGCTTATCCAACATGACTTAAAGAAAATTGTTCTTGAATGGAATAGGTATATTAATATGGAAATTTAATTAAAGCTATACTACTACTTATTTTAAATAAATGCAAATTTTGAAAAATTGTTCGTGTAAAATCAATATCTATCGAGATAGTAAGCTTTTCCTGAAATTCAAGATTATCGCACACTATTTTGAGGGAAGCTTAAGTGAAGTTTCTGTTCAAAAATCTCTTTTCAAAAAAATATCCAAGCACTATAATCGAAGACACACTTAATAACTGCTCGTATCCGCAAGCTAAGGAACCCTAAAAATGCTGTAAAAAAAGCAACAAATATAAGTAATGTAATCACCGATTCGTTTTTGCTGTTATTATGTCACTAGGCATAGTGAAAATTACATCATTTGTTTGTTAATTTTGTTTTCCTCTTCTTATATTTTTCCACAATAATAATAATAATAATTGTATATTTATGAAATGAAAGAAATTGATGATAATACCTACAATTTAGTACATTTTATTTAATTATGAAAAAAATATTTTTTAATTTTTTATATTGTTACCTACAATACATATTTCTTCATGGTTTTCTTTTGTTCCCTGTTTGTTCATTTATTATTAATTTGCTGAATAGGCGTGTCGAGCTAAATCTAGAACCTAAAAATTATAAAAGGTCTGCAACTAAGAACTGCAGAAGATTTCCTAATTGCTTCTTAGTGATTTTTTGCTAGTGAAACCTGTTAACATATTAAAATTTGGAACAGGGAATCTCGCAATCTTACAAATTGTCATATAGTTGATCATATATCTAAAATAATCGATATCTAATGGGTTTGTGATAATCCATGCGGAAAACATGAAAAGTGCTAACGTGATCGGAGAAGCATCAAGAGGAAGCAGAAAATGTTTTAAAAATAAAAGAACTTAGTTGTATAAAAATATCACATGTCAAATTTTATTTTGCATTTCTATGTAATTTTTTTTAGAAATATGTTTTACGTTGCGTTAGAATAGCGAGACTCGATAAGTGGTTCACAAGATCCGAGAAAAAACGCTTAAAGACTTTTAAAAGACTGATCTTGGTAAAAAAAAACTTCATCGGTATTTTGTTTGAGGATATTATTTTTAAATAACAAATAAAAAACAAATTATTTTTAACCCCCGAACTAAAACCCCCGTTGTTATAAGTATGATCGCTATGTGTGTGTGTCTGTCTGTGTCCATTGTAGTGCTTAAACGGATGAACCGATTTTAATTTTTTTGGATTCATTTGAAAGGTAATTTAACGGAGAGTGTTCTTAGTGCGAGCATGTTAGTGCTTAGTGTTTCAAGTGCGAGCATAGGGTTTCGTACCCGACAAAACTAAAAAATTGGCGATAATCTTCAAAAATTGATTTAGTTTGGAAAAGGCATGACATATAATTTTAACATATAAATAATTACTATGGAAATGAATGGTCAAATAAACCTGGCTCAATTCATTTCAAAAAGTGAAATGGTAAAATAATTAAGTAATTCAAAACAATAATTCAAAAGAACAAAGTCAACTCAAATATTTCAATTTCATTTAAAATATTTCCCAATATTTGTCCCAAAAAATCATAGCTCTCTAAGTATCCTTTTAATCTCATCTGATGTCCTTGACCATCACTTTGATATTGATTGATTTAAGAAAGAGTGTTATAAGTTTAAAGTGTTTACCTGTGCGTCTGTGTGTTTCTCAGTATAGAGGCATCGTAGCCCCTAACCGGTCGAACTTACTTGATTGAGAACAATTATAGCTAAGTTTCCAAAAATCGGTTTACAAGAAATAAATCGCATTTGTCGGGGGTTTTTTAAATTTTGTAAATTTCACTTGTATATTAATTTATCATGAGGTTGAATTTGTCGAGAACAAAAAGTATAGGAAAGGAAAGGATAACTTTACTAAAGGCAGTCCTTGATCAAATTTTTTTAAACAACCAATTGCAGGCTTGTTTATTAAAATTTTATATTTCATAAAAAATTACTTTCAGGTGGTAAACGGATGGGTGAAGAAGATTGATCTTAATTCGGGTCTTAGACCATATTAAGTATTTTTATATTTTTTTAACAAACTACAGTCTATAGGACACATTTTAATACACATTAAACAACATTAGAAATTGAATTAAATGTGTAAATAAATTTTGTTTTATATTTGTAAATTTAATGAAATAATTATATCACAACGAATATCTTTTCAAAGAAGAAACAGAACCAGCAGAACAGAGTTTAAAAAGAATTTTTCCATCTTATAAAATAAACAAACATTTACTGTTTGCGTACTGTTTTCAAATATTATAAAATTTTAATTATTTTCTTGTAACTTCACAATTCTATTCTAAATTACTTTTATTATTTATTATCTTATATCTGATAATAATTATTTAATTATTGATATAAACATTAATCATTTATTTTAAATTTATATATTTAGCTTTGAACATTAATTATTGGCTGTTATCAGCCCACTTCGCTGAACGATTTCAAATTCCTTCAATAATAATTTAAAAAAATATAATAAAATTCTTAATTTTCAAGTATAAACAATGTTTAACATACAAAATTATAAAATAAAAAAACTTTTTTAGAACTCCCTTGGTGTGATTTTGTTAAGTATATACCACTAGTTCGATTCACATTTAGGCATATAACTATCACGAGTATGAAAGAGTGCATGCGTTAAGCAATGCATCTAAGTAAGAGGTATTATAGATTTTATATGAAATTGTAAAAGTAACTTGTATCGTGGCTTCGATGTCTTTCAAGCTGTAGAACAGTTCTTCTGTTGTATACATGCACAGGGTAGGGGTCAACACATGTATATAATACTTCTCATTTTGATGCATTGCCTAACGCATGTATTCTGTCATACTCGTGATATTTATATGCCTAAATGTAAATCGAACTAGTGGTATATAAGAAGGGCTCCATGAAGTCGACAAATATAAAGATTAAATATAAAAGATGCTCCTAAATGCAAAAGTAAGTTTAGACTCGATGACGTCAATTATTCGCGGTAAGAATGAAAGTAAGAATGTCAGACCACTTAGTGTCACACCCTTGCACAAGCAAATATGTACTTCGTTGCTGAATACTAACTTTGCATAAGAATTCGATGCTTCTGACACATTTTTCTAGGCATGATTCTGAATCCAACGAGTTATCACACATATTTATACGACCAGATTTTCTGGAATTCACCAATTTGAACTTGTCGACTAGACTATGCATTTGAAATTGATGTTACCCAGCGAAGCGGGAAATATTGGGTTTCGGGTCATCATAATAAATGGATTAATGTGTACTTGTAGTGTGTTAAATTTGTGTTCAAAATTTGAAAACATTGGTTCAATTAGAAAACTCGAAATTTCGAATGCAAGATGTTTTGCAGACAGGTAGAAAACAAAACAAAGTAAATTAAGTACGATTACTAGAAGGAATTTGCAGGAATAAATAGTAGAAAACAATTCCTTCTAAGTTATTTTCAGAATAAATTTTTGGGGAAGAGTGCTGTGAATCAAAATAAATGGTCCAAAAAGAAAGCAACAACCTCGGATATAGATGAGCAACTTTAATTATTAAACAAATTTAATAGGAATAGTGAACATAAAGCGAAAAAAAAATAACGCTTTTTCAGTAATTAGTAATTAATATTAGATTCCTTCCATTCATATGAAGTGATCAGTAAAGAAAACCTTGTTCAAATAATTTTCTAAAAATAAATGGAAATACAACATAATCTTTTTTTATCGAATTCTGAGAAATGTATACATTCATAGGAAAAACGATTATTATATTTTCATTCCATGTATATTGCTAGTTAGTTTTTCTGTAGTGACACATAATGTCACTACTGTCAACAATATTTTATTTTATCATTTTATCAAGATATTTTTATCCTAAATTGTTAATGACATAGACATTTGTCTCACAAATAAATTAGTCTAAAAATAATATAGACGAATTATAGAATTTGTTTTTATAACATGAAATGTTACAATTGATTTAGTTAGATTGTTTAAGGTTTGTAATATTTGGAGTGAGGGGAAAGTCATGATTGGGATTGTGTCCTATCTAAAATACATAAGATTGAGTTAGTGAAGCCAAATTCTAATAGTTGAAAATGTAATTGAAAATTACCTCCAAATGAGAGATATTTCTTTTTTTAAAGTTACAAAATTATTATTTTAGGTGAGACTAATCGCTTAGCGAGACTAAGCGATTGAATCATTTTTCAAATAAAAAATTTATTTTTAATAATTATATGTCACTTGTAAAAATGAGTGAAAACATAAATATGAACAACCTTAATTAGCTAACTGCTACTATTAATAATAATAAAAATAATGAATGTTTTTTTGCTTTTGTTACAGAATTTTTGAACTGGAAAGGAAATTGAAATGGCTTTACAATGGGATAAACTATCACCGGCTGAATTTCAACAGCTTCAAGATTTAGCCTCATGTAAGTAAATATTGCTGTGCTGATTGACTATAGAGCTAGTTGTTATAATATTTTTTATACAATAGGACAGACTGGCGACTTGGTCAGATAGGTTTGAGGACTTGCTTAGCGTGACGAAATGTGAATGTGTAGGCGACTCTGACAAATCAGATTTGCGATCGGACTCAAGTCAAGTGAATGGAGTATACTTAATGGGTATCTTATGATCTTTGACACAAACTTGAATGTTTTCCAACGTGGATCAAAAAATGTGTGTCAGACCGTATACAGGAGTACGGCGTAAAATAAACTATCACTAAAGATGTAGCTATGAAATATGTGGAAGTATCATAATTCGTATAAATAAGAAAACCACTTGGGAAGAATTTGAAGCGAGATAAAGAATACTAATTATCTACCTACTGAATAATAAAATATATTTACTTTTTCTATTAAAATTGAAGGCGTATCTACTTCAGATTTTATAGTGTTTCATAAGAAATCTGTGTAAAATATAATAAAGCCTTTTTATAATATAAAACAAGTCCAATGAAAGAAGGTAAAAGAAATCCAAATACCTCTACTTTTGCGTCCTTATTTTCTTTAGTTATTTAAAGCGTACTCTGAGTATTGCATCTTCTGGCAAATTCAGGAAATTTCTAGAAAATTCAGCAACCAGAAATCTCGGCTCAACTAGCAAGTGTACGGTAGAAATTTTTGGAATAAAATAGCGTATCAATGGAGATCATATACGCTTTATTTTGAGTATTAAACTAGCTGCATTACATCAAGGATGCTACACTATTGTAAATATCAGGGAAAAAATGAAAAATTGTAATTCGGTAAATATTATTTATAAAAATAATATAAATCAAATGATTTGATACCGCCCGATTCGCTGGGATTAAAATTAAAGAATGTTAAAAACCACCGCGTTAGAGTCATCACCTCCCTTGCTCTCACTCATCCCCCTTCCATAACACTCGAAATAGGAGTAGGGATTGTTTTACACAGGTAAAATATATGTACAGTTTTCAATTTTTTTTGAATGTAAAGTAGTCATATTTGTTTGAGTATATCAGAAAAGATAGCCATGAGTTGTGATAAGAATCTTTGTGATAAGAATCAGCTTTGGACTTAAAAATGAAGACAACAATCTTGATTCACTGGATTATATATTATTGATCATTTATTTTAATTCCTCCTTTTCTATGTAAATGTAAAATACTTAATCATTACGATAAGCAATTAAAAGGTCAGAATAAAACCCAGAAGTGAAAGAGTTTTCCTCGTGTATGTTTTAATTACAAATAATGATAGTACCTACACTCTTCTAGTCTTTATACAAAACACCAGCCATATGTGTATTGAGTAGTTATATTATGTTCTATCTTTAACCGACATAAAATACATTGATATATATTTGTCGTATTATTGCTTACTTCGTATTGGCTGCTGTGATCTCGACAACACATACAGAAAGTTTCATAAAAAATTGAATAATAGTACAAAAGTACAGCGCTACTAAGATTACGTGTTTGATTTTCCTTGCATTAAAAAATTCATTGACTTGTCTTAACTTAATCCTTAAGGTAGAAGTTAGATTTGTGGTTGAAATTATTTTTGCCTTATTTTCAACTTTGATGATGAATTTTGTTTAAATTCATAAATGTAGACGAAAAATAAGAATAAAATTTTTCGATATCTGCCTTAGTTTTCGAAATATCGAAAGCTAAATGATTAAATAAAATTTCCAATTTTCGATATTTTGAAAATTAATCCAGATATCGCAAAATTTAATTCTTCCTTTTCGGCCTATATTGTCAAGTTATAACATAATTTACCATCAAAATTGGAAATTTATATTTTTTAAATTTGAGTCCCCACCAATGTGCTTGTACATTCTTAATTAGTCGGGCAGTTTATCCAAAATTGACCTGGCCCTCGTACATCCTTAAAGAAAATTCAGATTTAAAAATTTTATTGTCCCTTGTGTAAAATATTATTGTGTAAAATATTATAATGTGGAAAAACCATTGCTGCATACCATATCCTACGGACACAAGACATATCCTACGGTTCCGATCTTTAGGATCACATTTTCTTCTGTAGTTCACAAATGATTTCGCATCTTTGAGGTTGACCCCGATAGTCGTGTAGTAACTCCTTTGGTTATGCTTTTGTAGACTAGCGTACTTCTTCCGTGGATTCAGTAGCCGTTAAGTTCTAACGTTATCAGACCTAGCGTACAATTTTCGAGATGACGACTCTTTAATAGTCTACCATAGTAGATCGGTTCTTAGAATTTTATACTGTACATTAATGTTATTTGAGTGCGGCCATTAAAGCCATTAAAAGGCATTTGAAATTGTTTTTACTGAAATTTATGCATGCCTATCTTCTCGAGCCACCCGATCATATGTATAGCTACCACCTACACTGATGTCATTTATCCTATACCCTCTAATATGTACCTATACATCGATAAATAATTTGTTTACCATTAGTTCGCAAATGTCTTTTGATAATATGAGCTGTATACTTCTCTTACTAATTTCACAGTATAGAGAAGTTGTTTTAATATTTAAAATATCTTTAAGTTTTATAGCCAAAAGGCTCTATTGACACTACTTTTAGAAAATGCCTGCGTCTGTGTACGTCCATGAATATGTGGTAATTTTCCCCACACTTTGCAAAGGAAAGTATAGGAACGAGGCTATATGTGACCCTATGCTTCACTTATTGATACTGAGAAATTAATCGATCTCACTTTAATGATGGATTCAGGTAAGAGAAATCTATAGAAATAGTTATGATTTCTACGAATATTTGAAAAAACTGTGAAAAAGCAAGTAACTTGTACGTTACAGTCTGCGAGTTATATAATATAATAAGTAAGACTTAAATCACGAGAAAAGCATATATGTATATTATTAATTTAGAAATTTGATTTGAGGTTCAAGGTTCACATCTTCAAAAAGGTTCGTTTTCATAATACCACAAGTCATAAGTGCACTTGTTGAAAGTGAACTATGGCCACTTTCTCATAATTTGATTGTGAGCCATTCAGGCTTCCGTAGCCATGTACTCCAAGTCTTCTTTTTCATTTTTCTTCAGCGAGTACTAACAACACCTATAGGTATACATTCAAAGAATTTATTAACGGTATAATATAAACGATATGACCTTAGAATTTATCGATGATAATATCTATAAATAGATATTTAAAAAATAGACAACACAGAATCAAATTCCCTAGAGTGCCGTCATCATTATATGACACACAATTTAATAGAAAATCAATAGACACAAGACAGATAGACAGGCATTTTTAAAGAGGAAAAATAAGATGCGATTCTCTATTAGGTTTGATGTTGTCATTATATGTATGATTATTATTTTTATTGATTGTTATTCAAAATTTTACTAATTTCTATTATATTAAAAACTTGCTCGGTCGTACCAATAAAATTTTAACACTATACAAACTTTTACAAAATAAAAAAAATAAATGTATAGATAGCTTTTTAGTAATTAATTGCATTACTATTTGTATACATTGAGATAGCTTAGTTGGTAATTGGTATCTGACCTTATTTAAATTTAAAAAACCATTGATTCGTATTTATTACCTACAACATTACACGTGTTTTTGTAATTGCAATACCTTACAGTCCGTTCTTAATGTTTTATACAGTACCTTATTTCCAATTAATACTTTCTTCGGATACTTTCGTAGGAATTGGAAAAACCTATTTCATTGTACACGTGTTTTTGTAATTACAATACAGTACAGTCTGTTCTTAATGTTTTATACAGTACCGTATTTCAAATTAATACCTCCTTCGAAAACTGTCGTAGGAATTTGCAAAATCTATTTCATTAAAACTTTTTTAATTTATTAATTTAAGCAAATAATTTATTAATTAAAGTAACACAAAGTTGAGCCAAACATGAGAATATGGATGTAATACTGTTGAGGTTTCGCTTCGCCTTGTTGGGCGCTAAAAAACGGTTTTTGTATCCGAATCAATGTGGTTGTTCAAAAAAAATTTCTATTGATAACGTTTTTTCAACAAACAAAATAATTGTGGCTGTTAATTTTATTGTAATAAACTCGAAGATTATTGAAATAGGTATACCCACAGAAAGCTATCGCAGCACGAGCCAGAGCAATGTTCGATGTCTGTCAATGCAACGAGATATTTACCAAGTAAGACAAGAGTGTGGTAGTGACTTTACTTCTGGCGAGTATATACTCGGGGAGGATACTCCACGAGAGTGTAAATCAGGGTTTACAATTCTACTATAATGAAGTATTTACGGGATCATCAAAATTAGGTCACCTTGACTCAACACTCATTCATTTTGAAGAAAAACCAGCCATATTCATGTGATATTTAAAAAACTTTACTTCACAAAGAAATTGTATGTTATTTAATTGCAGAGCTACTTATGAAGTCAGTCAAAAATATATATAAAAGGCTAGCCTTTAATTGTCCCCTTCACTGGGCATAACCATAAGACATGATTAGTACTTTTTGTTACAAATTTAAATTTATTACAAACTTGCTAACCCGTTTCACCTACAATTCATTTGATTGTAACTTTTGATCGGCGATTATTACCCACAACTTTCTCTACTTCTATACCTTGATCAATTAGACGACCTTCAACTGACTTTATTGTTCGACCGTGGAGGTCGCATGCAGCTCCTGTTCATTAATAGCAATACTATACTTGGATCAGCTTAGCCTGTCCCTCAAACACAAACTTTATTCTATCTCTTCATCAATTAGACGGTCTTCGGCTTCGAAGCTCCCTGCGCACGCAATTCTTATAAAAACTACCAATTTTTACAAACATTTTATTATGATAAAAATAATTTTCCAAATACTGATTGTGGTAAGTGGTCCTTAACTTCAGCGAGTGGACGCGGGGTTGGTTTTCGATTTTTCAGCTCTAAGTTTGAGTTTTTCATATATTATCTTTCATACTAACTTTGCAAAAAATAAAGACACTAGCAAAAATAAGGTATTTTTTAATATGTACTTTATACAGGATTTATCTTAAGAATTATCATAGATTCATAGTCTTTTGTCCACTAAGAATAAATCGGATAGATAACTTCTAATGATTAATCAAGATATGTAGATAACAAAACACAAAATTATTTTTTATAAACAATAAGGATTGTAATTTTTAGAAAATAAATTCAGTAAAACGCTATCAATATTGTTTACATTTTAATAGAACGTAGCACGTTACTTGATTTATTTCAAATACAAAAAATATTGTTTACTTAAAACTGCTTACAATTTTCAGACACAAAAATGATTGTTTGGCAAGTCGCGATGTCATTCAAGACGCCATGACACTCTACACTGTTTTTGAAGTGAATTTGAAATAGATTTTGAAAATGCAAAATACAAAATACAAACAAAGTGTTTTTCTTAAGATACTTGTATTGTATTTCTGACAGTTTATTTTAACAAATTTTTTAATTTAATGTGAAAGTGAAGTAACTTTCAAACCAATACTTTTAATACAAAATCAACCTTTGTATGTGTTCTACTTATATTTTAGTTAAATTTATAATGGTAACAAAGGAGCATACACATGGGATTTTAACACAGCATGCATGGAAATTACAAAACTTTAATTTTTTGTTGACGATGTAAAAAGTTTTATTAAATGTACAAAAATTTTTATATATTATTTCTATATAAATGTTGGATTAAAAATGTGTGGCAACAAGTTATGGTAGAAAAGGCAATATGACTTTGTTTTTAATCAATCCTATAGAAAACTTGTCATAATGCACTTAAGGGGCTACATGAGTTTCAAATTGTTAAAGAAATTATTTTTGTCTAATGATATTTTAATACAATAAAATAATAATTTTAATGAAAGTTTAAGTTGTGTAAAAATATAACATTTTAACAATATTTTAATTTTCTTTCAATAATTTTGAAATAATGCTGTATCTTGAAATAGAAAGAAAATTATTTCAAATAGATTGAGCCTAAAATTTTGAAAATTCGGTTTTTTGATTTGTTTTAAAAACGAAAACTGGAAGATTGATAAAAGTTTATACAAAACAATTTGTCAGGAATGAAAAGAAGGCAGCTAAAGTTTTCAAATGAGATGAAAAAAATTGATTATTATTCCAAAAGACGCAGGATTTTAAAACCCGAAGTGTCAATTTTGCTTGTAAAACGAATATTTTATCCACAAAGCTCGTGAGGGAATTTTTTATAGCCCAATCAAATTTGTTGTACAATAATTTTTTTCATTAATTGTTGACCAGGTGAAAAACCAGGTCAAAAATATGGAAAAATTCTGTTTTCAGACATATTTTAAAAACGAAAAGTGGGAGAGTGATAAAAGTAAAAAAAAAACCAATATGCAAAAGCTTAAAAGAAGGTAGTTTAAGTTTTCGAATAATATGAGAAAAATTTCAGTTTTGTGATTATTTCTGATGATACAGGATTTTAAAACCAGAAGTGAGTCCAGTTTAGCTTGGAAAGTGAATATCTTGATCCAAAAAGCTCGTACGTAAACTTTTTAAGCTTATTTTCAAAAACAAGCTTTCGAGAGATTCGTTGTAAAATAATTTTGAAAATTTTGGTACGCTTGTCAAATTTATATAAAATTTAGGGATAACATTTCCCATCCTTTTAACCCTCCGTGAAAGGGTCCAAGGAATAATCAAAATTTTGAACAATAGATTCCAAAATTAGACTTAATTAGACTTAATTAGGTAAAATTTTTGTAAATGTTTTCTTTAATGTTTTGTTTATGTATATTTAAGCTTTCTTGGAGGAGCTCAAAAATTGTTCCAATATGATTTGTGCTTGGATAAAAGTTATTATGTCTTGTTTACAAACGATGATCGGAATAAATTAGACTGTTAAAATTTTCGAATAATTCAACGAAAAGGGTGCCAACTTTACACAGGTAAAAGTTTGCCATCCATGAGTAACTCCATTTCTTTAAGATTTTATCATCATTTTTCTAAACATGAATTAAATAAACTGTGCGCTTAAAATCAATTTAACGTTTAGATTGTTTTTTGACATTTTGCTTTGTAAAGAAAATAATTAAATCTTTTTTGAATAACAGCAATGTCAAAGGACTATAAATGTATAAGTTTTCTACATATGAGCGATTCAAAAATCTTTGTAATAAACTGGGACCTTTTCATGATTATTTTTATCTGCTTTTTTGAGGATTAATAAAGCTAGGTTTGATAATAAAATAATTTATTCTTGCGGCATGATATTTTTAAACTTCCAATGTAGCATTCTATAGATGAAAGAACTTTTAAAATCGGTGAACTCAAAAATGACGGTTTATATATATTTTCATACAAACCTTCATCCTCTCTTTTACCATTTTAGGGGATGAATTTCGAAAAATCCTTTCTTATGTGACACCTACAGTATGCAATCAATATCTTCTCGAAATTCCAAACTTTTTTCATTAGCGATTTAGGCTGGGCATCGATATATCAGTCGTGACATTGCCTATTCTCCCTCCAGATTATTTCCCCCATCCGAAATGTTTCTGATTTTAAATAATATACAAAAAGAATCAATTGAAAAAAAATATCATCAAAATCAGAGCTGTCATTGAGGACTCCTTAAGAATGGCTATTTTATGTATTCTTTTATCCGACTTTTAATAACGTTTTCAAAGTAGCACACTTCTCTGCTCGAACCTGTATATGAAGTTGCTGGATATCACCATAAGGTGCATTATAAACTCTTATACACATATTTTATTAAATGTCAAAGTTCTTCTTATTGCTTCTTGATATTGCATTAAATTTATATAAAAGTAGAAATACCAAAGAGTTTCTTACAATGTATTTGATTGTTGTATATGTATGAATATATTATTTAGATGTTTTTACTGTACTTTACAGGGCATTCACTTTATTCCGAAACGATACAGTAAAAGTTGCAAAGTTATTATAATGAATGAACTAACATAAAAACTAAAGTATCTGCGTCAATGATGGCCTATTTTTTGCAATACTTAAATAAAAAATTAGAAATAATTTCTGAAAACATACTTTATATCACAATATTTCTCATAGCCCGATATTAATCATGTTATTTATGAATGCTATCAATACCATTAACATGTTTTTATTTTAGGCTTAAAAGTTTTTTAATATACCCAATTAACAACTTTTTTTTTCTTTTATTAAGTACAATGTTTTTAAGTGAAAACAAGAACAATTTTACAATACTCTAGGCTCTAGGTCAACGAGTTTCCATGTAAGATTGACACATTTTGGTTCCTCCGATGCAAAAGTCTGAAAATATGTCTCTACCAAACAGTATAAGTATATAAAGTTTGTGAAAAACCTTTAATTACACATTCTGTAAACTGTATGAGGTTATTTTTGATACGTTGTAACTAAGATAAGAAAGATATAAAACTGACAAATATGCTATAATCTTTTATTTTATCAACTAGAATTTAGAAATGTCATCTGATTTGTCATAGTTTGTACGTATATACTTTGTATCTAGTTGAAATATTTACGAAAGTATGTATCATGAGAGAACATTTGATAAAAGGATGATGATTTAAATATATGCGGTAGTAAAAAAAAAATGAAATTGCTTTTCTATTACATTTTATGCAACAACTTTAAATCATAACTATTTTGAATCATAATAGAATCATAACTTTAAAATGTTTTGTATACGTCACTCAAAATAGATAAAATATCGTTGTAAGTAATAAATTTATTATTGTTTAAAAAAAAAACTAAAAAAAAAACACGTTTATGTAATTGTAATGTAAAATTCAAAGCATATGATAAGTCTCTGCGTTGATTCTTTAAATATTACAATTGGCTATAAACTACCAGCTTCGTTGGGCATCTTCAATTTTAAATACGAAGTTAGTTAGCCTTCTTTTGTTCCCAATTTCGTCGATTTTATTATTTTGATGCGGAGCCCTAATTTTTTGAAAACAGCCCATTGTTTTTCGCTGATAATGAAGCTTTCTAAACGTGAAATAATTTTTCAAGTTGGTTAAGTACCTAGACTCCTTAATTCTTTGAATTTCTTCTATATTCTTATTTTCTGGATCGCAAGCTTTTTTGCCGACGCCATGACAAAAAGCTTTCATCCCCTATTTTGATACAAGTTTCTAGCTTTAAAAATAGCGTAATTTCCATACAAATTTGCATTAAAAAGTTGTTCTTTCTCAAACTCTAGAGAATCTTTGTACTAAATTTTATTTGAATCGGTTCAAAACACATTCCAGTAGCATCCATTATTTTCCGAATTAAAATTAGCCTTTGTTCTTTCCCACACTTTGACTAACTCTGTAATAAATTTCATTTAAATCGGTTTAGTAGTTTAGACGTAATTGCGTGACACACAGGCAGGCAGACAGACAAAGTTATTTTCGAAAATAGTGAAAATAGATGATTCGGTAAAAAATGTATTTCGATTATCCTACTTTTTATTCTTTGAAATTAATTTCATTCTTTTAAGTTTGTAGGCATTAAACAAACACATCCTTACAAAACTTTCTGATTACGCCATCGTAAAGATTTTGAATATGTATTACTTACGTCCCGTTGGATGAATACTTACATAGGAAATGTGAAATCAATTTTTTTAAATTCTAATCTAAGGACGATAATCGAATAAGAGAAAAATTGTTTGTCTAACATTTAAAAAAACGAGCACCGGTATTTGGTAAATCCTTATTTTTTACCCCCGAGCTAAAAAAAAGGGGTGTTAATATATAATTATAAGTTTGACCGCTATGTATGTGTGTCTGCCTGTGGCATCGTAGCGTCCAAACGGATAAACCGATTTTGATTTTTTTGGAAAGATAATTTAATGGAGAGCGTTCTTAGTTATGTTTCACATGCGAGTTTAGGGTTCCGAAAAATTGGTTCACTTTAGAAAAAGCTTTAAGGAAAACGGCAATTTAGGGTTCCGTTGTTAGCTGATTAAATTAATAGGTGTTCTTATTATTAAAAGGAGTTGTTATCAAAAAGTTTATAAGCTACTGTTATCAAAAGCTTTTTACGATTATCCAACTGAATATTTCAGGGAACAACATTTGTCATACATATAATGACAAAAACATAATTGTATTTCACGTTTCATTAAATTTTCGTATATGATCAAACAAACCATGACATATGTTACAATTCCGGTATAAAAAAATAAAAATAAAGCCATACTTATAATACAAATTCATTTTATTTTATAAGAAATCATCACCGTGTCTGTATATTTTCTAGACAGATTAGAAGCAAGAGTATATGTAAACATGTTAGTTAATATACTACATTTGTGTATCTGTCTGTCTAGCGTAGCTCGTGTAAGGTAAGTGAATATCGCGATGAACAAACCTCGCCGTATATGCCATTTAGGGACTAGATCAATTACCTTTTTTCCCGAAACCTGTTTGTCTAAAATACCAATAGCAATATCAAAATATCAATATTTGTAGGTAATAACTTGATGGTGATATCAAAGACAAGGAATGTTGGTAAAACTTCTTGAATTTTTTGTTTGTTTTTGAGTTTATTTGGGCTTACTCTTTTAGAATCTATTTTCATATACGGGTGCCAGATATAAAAAAAATTTGCAGAATAAAATTGGATCGAATTTGGATTATTATACATTAATTATACTACATAGTACGTATAACAGATAAAGCACCTATTTAGTATTAGTTCGTTCCGATCAAGAACATACAATCATCACTTTTTTTGTGTGCTTTTCTGAATGAGTTTGAAATCATTTCTTACAAAACTGATATTTAAATCACTAATTTCATCCAATTTAATGAAAAAAATTGCTTAACTCATCATACAAATGTTCTTGGAATCGTTTTTCAGCTGTTTCAGGTAATCGGAAAAGTAAACAAAAGAAAATTTGGTTTTTGTTCTTGTCCGTAAAATTTGCACTCTTCTTTGGAAACCTTTGGGGTTATCTTAAACACTCAGATTTAAGAGACGAGCGAGTTTTGGTTACGATCGAAATTCGGAAACCGTGGCCTTTATTTGGTATATTAGACCCGATTTAACTGCAAAACGTTATGTTTTTAATACCGCATAAAAACCTACCATCTGCGAAAATTTCGAAAATTATTGCACGGCAAAAATTTACTGACATACAAGCTATAAATGCAACATAAACTTTTTTTGTTTGTCGGGATGAAAATAATAACTTCCCTGTAGGAATATAATGGAGTACCATACGGTAGTAACAATTTAATGTTTGAGAAATTGTAGAAAAATAAAATGTGTAAATGAAACACTTAATTGAAACAAGTTTGATATTATTATTGAAGCTTATCTTTGGTTAGTAAGTTGTTTTTCTTCTATTCGTTTATTATTATTTTTTTCTATTTTGTTTCAAAAGTAGTAAACCTTTGTATTTGGATGCCGAGATAATTTTTAACGAAATCTATTACGATTTGCCTTTCACTAGAGGAAGAGATATGTAGAGATCCTTTAACAGAAGTGGTAATGTTTTCATCTTTGTTCAAACAAGTTTTGGTGCACACAACCAAATGATTCTAAGCACAGTTTATGTTTTCGAAAATGTTTGATCAGATGGTGATGGCAAAGCGATTTTTGTATGTTATTTTGTATAGTCAAAGTGTGTCAATTAACAGCTTCCGATTCCGATTTTTTAATAAATTAGATGAAAGAAATTAGCGCTCTGCTGCAGTTTGCTCCGGGTCACTTGAAAAACCTTGAACTATATTTCACCAAGTGTTGGATGGTATCATGCATGTTTAGTAAATCGAAAACATCAAAGTGTAATGTGGTTTTATGTCATTCAATGTCAATGATATTGAACTAGATTGTCTATACATGGTTAACATCATGTGTCATTTATTTGACGTGTTGGCACGTTGTTATGTAACATTTTCAAATCTATTTGCTAAAGTTTATTTTTGAATTTTTTTACATTACCGTTAACTTTTATCTGCTTTTAAAATTTTAAATAATGTAATTGAATTTAATAAAACTTTTCAATGATATTTCGTTAAGCTACAGTTTTTCACATTTGTACCGTACTGAAGTCGTGTGAGTAGGACCCCTGTAGTTCACACGACTTCCCAGAGAAGTTTAAACATTAAAAAAAGGTCTCGATAGCCTTCATAGATTATTCTTTGAACATGTACTGTAGCTTATGCTGGAACGATCACTATCTCCATAGATAAATGATGTGTTTTATCCACTTTTCAGATTTTGGTAATTCAGTTTTTTCTATTACCATTAAAAAACAGCTCAACTAATTCTGCTCTTAAAACTCTTTCAGTACTTATATACGCGATTAGGTACGCATCGATTAAGCCTAGTCACGTGTTAATGTCATAACTGGTTCGCAAGATAATCTAGGCGAATGAATCCGAACGAACAAACGCACATACGTACACACACATACATACAGACATGACATTGAAAAGGTTTGATTCGGATATTGCGACCTTGAAACCGTGGAAATATGTAAAAGTGGATATTTACAAAATCGGTCCTATTGTATTAACTTCCTCTGGGAAGTTAATAAATAATTAAAATAAATTAAAAAACCGACTGCGTTAAATAAAATTTGAAAAGAAAGAAACATGTCTAGTAGTCTTTGACAGTCCATTTTTGGGAAGAATTGTGCTGGTTTAGATTTTAATAAACGCCGACTGTTGAAGTCTCTAAACTACTAGACTTGTTTCTATTTGCTCGTCTTTGAGGGAATTGAATTGAACGAAAATGTACAAGCAAAAAAATTTTTCATTGGAAGTTCAAAGACATTTTGCCTACTGACCTCCTTGTATAGAGGACACTGACCTTCATATACAGAACTGCGACTCAATTTTTGCTCTACTTTAGTAAACGAACAAACCATACCATAAACCACAAATTTTATGATCATCTTTTGTATGGTAGGTAATGAACGTATGTATAACATTATTAACGTCATCAACATAGAAGCAACATCTAAGTGAATATAACACTATTATGTAAGCACATCTTTCTGATGGAAATCATCGCAATAATGATGACGCTGAATTCAACCTTCAATGTCTCTAACTAACCTCAACATCACAGTAAAAACTCTTCTAGTAATATCACAATATACGGATAGTGTATTCCATCATTGGGCCCGGTAAGAAATGCATGACGTTTACTACAATGCTGGTACGGTATAGAGACAAATACTATAGTATCTACGTTAGCATAAGTTATGTTACATTATTGAATAGAGTTATCCACCAGAAGTATTGTGAATATCACCAACCAGTATACTGATTGAAACCCATTCGGTTGAAGTCCGACATGTCAGTAGGGCGTGCACACCGATACTGGCATAGTGATATCTACAAAAAAGTTTCTTACCCTGAGAGTTTCAGTGTTTGCGAGGAGTAGAAGAAATCCAATTCAATTGCTTCTTGAACGTCAGTTACATTGAATCTAGCACTGCCGATTTAAGTAATATGTAGTTGAAAAAAATTTAGAACATAGAAACAGTAGAAATTAACTTTGTTTTCATAGAAAACCATTATGAGGTAATGTATTAATGTACTATCAGTATTCCTGTATACTTCTAAATCAGGCTATCCACGCAATTTATATCAATAAAACTACAATGCCTTGTTGGTCGCCACGTTAGGAAGAACAATCTATGGAAGGCAGATGAGCTGTGATGAGCTGCTACTGAGCTTCAAAAGAAGTGAACATGGATAGATCATGTTCTGAGGCGCGGTAAAGACATAAGTGGTAGTCCCTGAGCGGTAATAAGATGTCCGACTCCCCTGAGGAGGCTATCCGATTGTAGACCAAGAGACGAAAAAATTTGAGAGGCACAAACTTAGGCAATTAAGTAATCTTTTTATTTTATTTGATGTACTGAAAAACGGAGAAAATTATCCTATTAAGTTGAAATGAGGCAAATAGAGAGTATTGAGTTGAATTCCATACAAAAGAATAAATAATACTTTGTATTGGAAGAAGGTATAATGTCACTATTTTTATTATCAAATTCTAAAAGGCTCAAAACAACACCTTCATATCCTTATTACTGGTAAAAGATCTAATAACGTTATGACAAGTTAATTTCAAGACGGATGAATTGTTTGGCATCTGTAGCGATTGTGTTTACTGCACTTACTAGTACGAAAAAAGCTATTGGTGATTTTAAAATCATTTTTCATAAATTATGAAGTTAAAAAAAAAGCTTTGCAAACAGTTTGGTGTAGCTGTTATTTATAATCAAAGAATGTAATTTTAATTCCAAACAGAAATTGGGTTTCTTTGTAGCATTCATGGGTTCATTGACGCATTCTTAAGCTTAGTTCAGTACAGAGAAATATCTGAAATTCAGCCATCTGAAAATAAGCTCTCAAAATCGTTGCCAGCTCTTCTACCATACTGATTCATTACTGCACTGCTAATGAAACGATATCGCCTTATGTTAGTGAACTTTCCTATTTCTTTTGGTGCAATTTGCGCTTTTTTGTTAATAACTGCTCTTTATACATAAACATCTTTTGTAGCAATCGTTATTTTTATCGCTTACCATGTTTACAAGTAAACGATCTGCCCAGGGAAGGAAGACATAGATACTATATGAGTACGTATTATCTATAAGTATCTATATAACATTCTTAGTAAAGAACAGTAATTGAATTATCTTTGCAGAAGGCTGATGGCATGATATTAAATATCTATATATATATAGTTTTGTGCTCTAAATGATTTAGTATTTATATTTATATATTACGATGCTATCAAATGTGATGATACTGCTCGTAACATATATATTAGCAACGTAACATTACACTTATGGTGGTTCGAATGTTGTACAAAGTTCAAAATAAAGGAAAAGCAAAGCTTTGTAGCATTATTGACATCAAAACATTCCTATCCCTATATTTTATAAATGTGAAAGTAAGGATGTTTGCTTGTTTGTTTGTTACGCTTTCACGCAAAAAACTACTGAATGGATTAGAATCAAACTTGAGAATAATATAGCTTATACTTCGGAATAACACATGAGCTATAACTTATAAAAATATATTTAAAAAAATTATATTTATTGTTTTGATATTTCATAAAACAGGATGAAGGAGATATAATTTATGAACATCTGTTCAACCAAGGTTATAAGACATACTTCTTACATTTGAAATAAAATTGAAATATGATTATTTGATACATATACTTTTATCTGTGTAACAATATGTTTCTAAACAAATTAATTTTTTTGTAAGAAGTATGACTGATAACCTTGATTGAACAGATGTCCATAAATTGTATCCCCTTCACCCTGTATATTTCATATTATTTGATTTACTTTTTAATGATCTTTGCCAATTATTTAAAGACAAAAACTCGGGCGAAGTCTCGGGTAAAAGCTAGTACTTTATCTACAAGACTAGCTTTTACTCGCGGGCACTTATAAAGCAGCAATAGAACTCAAAACTCCCGACTTAAAAGAAGGGTGTTAATATTTTAATGTGTCTATGTATTGGTATATCTGGGTACCTGTGTACTTGACGAAATTTGGATATTAATAACTTAATTAGGCTGTCTATATTAAAAAGAAAAACGGGGTGGGATGTGTTTCTTTACGTTTCTAGATAAATGTACACTTATTTTATGTTATGTTCCAGTACTTCCAGTACATAGTCCAACAGATGGCTTCGTAACTCAAAATTTGAACCTAGAGATTTTATCAAATGATAATAAACATGCCTTAAAAAATTGTTTTATCAACTTCGTTTATACAACTTTATGTTAAAAACTTTTTTGGGATAATTCATTTTAATTGATTGGGGTATAAACTTATACAATTCAAACAAAAAAAAAAGTATTTTCAAAATATAAAATATTTTCCATTATCTTTTATTTGAAACATACTACTGTAAAATTTTATTTATTTTCAAAGAAATCGTATAAAATGGATCATACCCACGTACAAATATACGACTATTTCTATTTATTGTAATAAATAGTTCACTGATTTATTGCTACTAAACGTTAAAACAAACTACTATTCGGTTGTAAAACTCAGTGAACTATCTCATCATCAATTTTATGCAACTTGCAAAATAATCTCTGTAATTTTCAAAGGTTCAATAAATTCATAAAAATTTATTTTCAAACAATCGAACACAGCCAATAAGAATAATTGGATTTGAGATAAAATCACTATGTAAGAACTAAAAGAATTTAAATAACAAGCCGTAGTGTAGGTGCAGTATAATTCTCTTTAAAGGTCTTTTATTTGTTTCTGACTCAGAAGTGATTGAAAAAAATTCCAATTTTAGCTAGAATTTTCGAGGTTTTATTGTGCCGGAGTTGGTTGAAAATATGTTCAATTTTGGCTAGAATTTTCGAGGTTTCAACGTGCCAACGTCTTTTTGTTAATCATTGAAACTGATAAAAGAATATTTATGTAATAATATTAATATTAAATAAGTTTAATTTTGTTGCAGATTCCACGAAAAAACTTCAAGATGTTCTTTTGGAATTTTGCGGACCTGGAAAAACAGAGGGTCAATTAAATCCAGATGGGGTAAGTGCCTTGATAAAAATTTGTAATAAAATCAGATGAGAATAATGGTTCAAATTTTTCCGTAAACTTTACAAATGTTAAAAAAAGGCAAATTTGAGGAAATAAGAAAATTAATTAATTTTTGAATAAAAAATAATACAAAATATTACTCAATTAAAAAGTATGAATAATGATCTGAGTACTCAAATCTTTTTGAATTTACTAATATTTAAAATTGGAAAATAAAAATAATAAAAATATTTAGGCCATATTTTATTACCCTTATTACTTTTTACCTCTATGTTAAAGTTATAACCTTGTACATTGAACATGTAGATACCACCTTAGCGATTTGTGATTCCCTGTTTTTATTGATTCTTCTAGGTAGATGAAAAAGGGTTGCGTGTGAAAATTATATTTCATAATTAAGTAGTAAATACATGGGCTTGAAAAGATAAGATACGATTAATGGATCCTCCTAAAAATTGGATTTCCGAGCTTTACGTTTTTAATGATTTCGTTGAATTTTGATTTTCCTGTTAAAAAAACAAACAAACACTATTTGTCAATTATAAATGAAATGTGCGAATCTGTAGCGAATGAAAAATTACCTGTCATCATTCATATATGCTGACGGCTACCAGGATTTTTGTATGTGAAAGTATGTGAAAGCATTGTCGTGTGAAATATACAGAGGTGATGTGGTCATTCACACCAGACTTTCCTCTTGTCTCTAAAAAGAAAATCGATGACACAACAGTAGTGTAGAAATATTTTTATGACTACTTAGTTTATTATATTTATTTGATATTCAAGTCACGTATAAAATGAAAGCTTAACAAATTCTATTTTGAAGCAAATTTCATGCGCCAACTGTTCAAATAATTGTGAAGATTTTTAATTTTTACTTTTTCCAAAGCTCGGATGTTATCATCGAGATATATTATTAGTATAGGGTCCTCAAATTAATACTTTTTCGCACATATAAAGCCCATTTACTCTCATATACCTGTGATTTTTTCTCTTGATATAAACTATGTGTCAATACATTTATTAATACATGTGACCAAAAAAAAAACCGTTTAAGAATGATCAGTTGAGTTCTAAAATTCCCAAAATAGTTTTAATAACTGGAAAGGTGCATAAATATTTTATTAAAATAAAAAATCACATCGAAAATTATTTATATTTTACTAAATAATTGGGAAATTATCCTCAATAAGGAAATGTGGATGTTTACTTTCAAAATAAACAGGACAAACATATAACTAACTAATAAAGTAATAAAAGTATATAAACATTTTATTTGAACTTAATTAAATTGAGATTAAAATTTAAATGATATGTAATACTAAATGCCAAATTATATGTAAAATACTTTGATTATGTATTTCTTTCGTAGTTAAACATATAAAATGGACATACTCACATGCTACTTTTTAGGCTGATAATAATCTGTGTATTCGATTTAAAGGCAAAAGATGTCAGCGACATGAGTAAACAAAATTTTAACTATACTTTAAACACTCAGCTCATTTTTTCATAGAATAAAAAGACTAAAGATGCAAACTTCATTATACATCTAAATGTGCTGTGCCATATTTGTTCCCGTAGTCTTTTATAATTGCGATAGTTTTCCTACTTTTTTATATAAACTTTGTAGTTTGTTTTGCAATATGAATTTTTTACATATAATTTTTTTATTTTTAGTTTAAATGTTTTCATATACATTTTTAGTTTTAATTTTATAGTTGAGCGAGAAATTTTTAATTTCCTGACTACAGCTTGGAAATTTATGAAAAATTAACTCGTGATTTACTTTTTTAACCGATATAATGACCATTTTTAATTTAACCAAATTAAAAAAAAAAACAATTATTTTGATGTTTTATATAATTCTTGAACACAATTTGTGTTGTAAAAATTATTACATTAACCTGTTTTATATTATATGGTATGTGCGTATGGCTTACAAGACTTTTAACTACATTTCCGTTAAACATTATGTATCTATGGAACTACATAACTGTTGTTCTATTTTCTATCACTAGATAGACACTTTCGTAGTATTAAAATCCAATACTCAAAGGTGAATTCACTGGTAATTTTGCGTGCAGTAATAATTAATTCATTGTTAAAGGTCTACAGCCATATTTTCAGCTTGTATATAAAAAGCCACCTTTATTTATTAAAAAAAATTTGACTATTAGACTAGAAGTAAATTTCGGAGTCATTAATTCTCGCAACGGAATCTGAAACTATGAAAAAAAACGCTTAAAACTAAACTACGTCATCAAAAGGCTATAATATTTAGCACAAAATACACATTTAAAAAATTTCTTTACTTAACTTATTAATATGAATAGACATTATTCTACTTATTATTCAATGTAAAATACATACTTGAAACTTTTTCAATGAAAAACTAAAATACATGGATACAGTGTCTTCCACAAAAATGAAAACAAACACTCTTGACTTTTATACTTTGTAATTTATCAGAAAAAAATCTATTTGATAGTATTTGCCAATTTCGCGATTTTTTGTCACTTTTGAGTATTTTATTGTATACTAGTTTTCAATATTTCCCAACGTAAGAGAGAGTTCAAAATTATAATATAATGATAATTATGTTGAAAAAAAAAACACTCTGTTATCAAGGGTGTGTCGAAACCCTTTTTAACCGTCGAAAATTTTCAAAGCTTTTATTGGGTCTGGTTGAAAAAGTATTAATTGCTAGAAGTATAAATGATGAATTATAAAATATCTGGTGGTATTCACATAAGAAGTAGATTGAATAACAAAATAAATAAAAAAATTTTCTCAACACTGAAAAAAAAAATTTCAAGCAGAGCTTAAAATGTCGAGCAAAGTGCTCTTTTTTCTGATGCCGGTTAAAATGACATTTGCATTTTTGTTAGATTGCTTGATTAAAGCTCAAGCTTTAAGAAAACTAGTTAGACACGACCTTAACAACAGACTATAAAATTTCTAGTCGTTTGAAATTATTATCACTGTCAAATATTACGCCTTATTCTAAACCTGAAAGTTGAATTTCTGTTGCAAGACACTGTACACGTGTAGTATGTGTATATATACAGATAGTATATTCAAAATAAACGATCGTGAAACGATATAAAATAAACTCTTATTAAAATACAATATTCTTATTTATTTTTATTATATAAATATTTTCAAAAACAAACTACGTTATTTGTATACGATATTACAATATACCTACCTACCCACCTACTACCTACGTAAAACGTTATTTTTTTTATATTTTTTGTTGCGTTCACATTCGATAATAATCAGAAGTTTATACTTTCACAAAGTGCAGAATATACAAATTGAACGAGAGAGATTGAATTGCATTTTGTTTGCCAAATGCATTCAAACAAACTTTGAATAATATACAGACTGTTGAAAAATTATACTACCTACCAAGACTCATTGGGCTTGTTCGGCTTAAATACATTAAAGCAGTTGCAACTTCACCCTTTATTCTGCTGTGGTCCCTTTCAACTGGCTAATTCATCTAGACCAAGTCGCTTTTTAATTTTAATTTACCTGGCAATAATATTTTCGCTATATAGAAAATATTTGATAATTTTTATAATGATAAACATATTTTCATCAAATATAGTCAAGAAATTTTTAATTTACATCTACTGAAAAAAAGCATTAATACCGATCAATCTGTTTTCGAAGATTTCAATTGATACAAACCTATAATACCCTATTTCTTCTGAGATTATACATCCGTGTAAAATCGCCCGATTGAACGCACGAACTATAGTAGTAAGCATTTGTTCATACTTTGATCACATGAGCTTTAGGCTTTGGTTACAAGAGTGTCGATTAGAATAAACACACTACATATATAAGAAGTTGAAAGGGCGTTTTAGACTCAGTAAAATCCGGTTTTACTGATGCTATGTGTGCTGTGTACAACTCAACGCGTGTCAAAGCTAAATTCAACACATCGCAAGTAAACATACCTATGTCATCTCTTTCTTGTACGCGCTGCATAATATTTACATATGTACTCTCTCACCCTCGTGGAAAATGTACTATGCAAAGATGTAAACTAAACAACCAGTATACATTATTAAATAGTGTTTTTCAAACATTGAAAGTGGGAAAGCTATAATTTTAGTAAGTTTATAATATTAAGAAATTTAACTCTAAAACAGAATTAAAGAATGCAATGCCATATAAAGAATTTGAAACTTTTCAAAGTTTTTTCTAAAAGTTCCCATGATCTATAACCAAAGTGCTAATGTTTTGTGAGGCTTTCGTCAATTCATCCAATTTCGATTATCTTATGATTGAATAATATTAGTTACTTGTTCTTTTTAACCCCAGAACTAAAAAAAAAAGGAGTATTTTAAGTTTGACCGCTATGTGTGTGTATCTGTGTGTTTGTCTGTCTGTGGCATCATACGGCCTAAACGGATAAAGCGATTTCAATTTTTTTGGTTTCATTTGAAAGGTAATTTAACGGAGAGAGTTCTTAGGTATTAGCTATTCAAGTGCGAGATAAGAGTTCCTTACCCGAAAAAAACAAAAACTTTGCGATGATCCTCAAAATTGATTCAGAAATGACTGGTCAAATAAACCTGGTTCAATTTATTTCGAAAATGGAAATGGTAAAATAATAAGGTAATTCAAAACAATAATTCAAAAGAACAAAGTCAACTCAAATATTTCAATTTCAATTAAAATATTTCCAAAAATTTGTCCCAAAAAATTATAGCTCTTTAAGTATCCTTTTCATCTCATCTGATGTCCTTGACCATCCCTTTGATACTGATTTCAGAAGGAGGATTATAAGTTTAAAGTGTTTATCTGTGCGCCTGTGCGTTTTTCAGTGGCATCCTAGCCTCTAAACGGTCGAATCGATTTGATTGAGATCAATTTATAGCTAAGTTTCCTAAAATCGGTTTACAAGGAATTAATCGCATTGGTCGGGGGTTTTTTAAATTTTGTAAATTTCACTTGTTCAAAAATGTGTTATTTTTCAAATACAAGCTAATTTAACTTGTATTATTTCCAGAACTCTATGTAAGAACTAGAAATTGCATTTAAATGATCGTGCATGAATATATAATTGCATTTGTCTTCAAAAATATGTATATTCGAATGCCAATATCTACTAATATTTTCATAAAATATTCATAAATCATATAATATTTGGTGAGAATTATTCATATTACTACTAGAGCTATGTTTTGCTGCAGTCTTGTTCTGATAAAACTATTATTATACAAATTATTCTTTTGTTATGTAAACAGATATAAAACTTCGTCTTTTTCTGTTTATTATATACCTTTCAAACAAAATCTTCATAATTACGGGAAATGGTTTTATAACAGCGCGTATAAATATTTTAGACGAGTGACTCAAATATCGTAAAAAAACGGCTTGATTATTCGAAAATGACTCGTGATCTTTTGAAAATGACTCGTTTTTTCCAAAATTCATTTTGACTCTGAATGAGGTTGTAAGAGTTTGATTGATAAAAACAACTTGATTGATGTTTTGAAGTCCCCTTTCAGAGGGTAATTATATATTACCGTATCAAAGTTATATGCGATCTGGTAACCATGGATCTCATTGATTTTGTTGAAGATTCAAAAAGAAATAAGAATCATTACGTAGTTAGATTACTGCTCCCTGCAATAAAAAAAAATTGTGCCTTTTTTTGCTGCAAACCCATTCAGAGATATGACTACTTATCATAATTTGACAAAGGAATCGTTCAAAGCGTCTTGATCGTCCGCTGGTTATAGGCTATGTAACGTATCATTAAATTGAATACGGCGCTTTCTAGAGGATATAAAGTCATGAACTGGAAACAAATTTTAATTTAATGACATCGTGTAAGGTATCAAATTAAAGGGCGTAATTAACACTTTTCAAGTATATATACATTGGTATTACTTTATCACGAAATTATAAGCCGAAAATAGTTTAAATAAAACAAAGGACCTCTTTTCCGCCCTGAAGAATACTTTTTAATCTTAGAAGTCTACGTACTGAAATGTCAATTTTACTTATAAAAATTTCAGATGAAAATATTTTCTTGTTTCCATACTGTTAAGAGTTTTGAACTTTATTTTATTTTCAGTAGAAGATAAGGTACAATAACAAATTATTTTAATCAAAATTCCTGCTCATTTTAATAATTTCTTTGAAATTTTACATTGACATGTATGCGATCGGTATCTAAAAATCCTTTTGATGAAAATGGAATGCGGGTAGTATACGTAGAATATACTTTTGTTATCTTTCAACAGTCGAAATTTAATGACTTATTTTGGTACGAAACCATCATGGTTGAAACATGACTCGTTCTTAACTGATTTTTTTTAGTACAAAACATTACGTATTTATCGACAATGAACCAGTAGTGTTTGGTTTTGTTTATATATTATCTATAAATATCAAAGAGGCAATGTTTTACATAAAAATGTGTGCTATAAGAGGTAGTTGGTACGTGGGAAGGTAAGCAAACGTGTTATTACATAAATAAACAAAAAATTTCTATCAAAAGCTTAATAACAGTATCTGAATATAATTATGGTTTTTTTTTTTTTTTTTTTTCATTTTATGTTTTAACAAATGCCTTATAAACAAAAATTTGACTACATAATATATTACAATAGTACCCTAGGGATACTTCTAGTCTTTGCCAAATAATAATTGAATAGATACAACAAAGTTTCATAAAGCTTTGATAGTAGAGTAAGTTTGTTTAAAAACAAGATGAGGATGGACAATTTTATATAAGAAATTTTTAGAAAAAAATTTTTTTTGGTTGAAATATTTTTTTGTAAACATCAATGTTTACTCACGAGGGGACACATTAGATTCAAATTTTATAGTATGTTTTAATATGGGATTATCAAAATGTGTGACATGTATGCGTAATGTGATAGAGTAAACAACACTGTCTATACATGGTATTTCAACAATTAACTCAGTCAATTGTTTGTTTTCATTTTTTATTTATATTTTTTTCAACAATTCTACAGGTTTCTTTAACACCTGATTATTTTAGTATAAATTCGGTACGTTTTTTGTTTAAAATTATATTATGAAGATGACTGAACAAGTCGAAATGTGCATAGACAAAATATTTTGATTGACAAAATCTTAAAAAAAGTGGATTTTAAGCAAATAAAATGTGTTTAATTAATGAATATATTAATTAATATTGATAAAAACATAAATTACCTAAATAAATTTATTTACTAATTATCGTATTCCAGTGAATAGGCTTTTATAATTTGTTGTGCAATTTACAATTGAATGGTTCGATACTCTCGAACTGTAGTTGTATTATTGTGGTATTATTATTATCGTTATCATTACTAATAATATATTCATTTGATTATTTAGCCAATTGTTAATAATGTTATTTTAAGGGATGTTCCGACGAATGGGTAAAGCCGACTATCCGGGCACTCACCTAGTCGGCAAAAAGCGCCGACTATCCGGCTTCTTACTTTGTATGTATTTTCCAATAACAAATATATAGATGGAATTACATTTAAAAAAACAAATTTGATTGTTAATTAACATTCTTCAACCCCGAAATAAAAAAAAGGGGTGTTATTATAAAAAATTGGGCACTGACTTTACAAAAATTATACTTGACTTTACGGAAATCATTTTCCAACTGGTCAAAAGAAAACCATACATGAGACTTTCTTTTTGGCATGATTAAATAAAAATTGTATTGAGCTCTATCATTTTAAGGTTTTTGAGGCACTCCAGAAAAAAAAACACGATTAGTTTAAAATTTTGAGGAATTACTCTTAAGTCGCAATTAAATTTTTTTAAATATTGTCTGATGCAAGTCATTCAGAGAATAAGAATATTAACTTTAATGCTTATATGGGATAGCCATAATTTTAAGGCTTTTAACAAAGATTTAACATAGTTACAGAAACAAGAAATTTTTTTAAAATTTATTATACAGGGCGTTCGATTATTGACTGCAGATCGTTGGGCTACAGAATAAGCTCATAGAGACGAAGGAAAAAAATATTTACCAATTTTGGATCTGAGGCCTAGTTTGCGAGATAATTAACAAAATAAATTAATATCATATTAATATAAAGTAAATAACTTTATCGAATCACAGTTCAATAAAATTCAGTCCAGTGATCAGTAATCTGCCAGTCGGTTTTTTTACAACCGACTATTCCGCTAGTCGATTAGTCGGCCAAAGTCATAATCGGCACATCACTAAATTTATTTTATATCTATTTATAACAATGAATATTAACTATGTAGGTATTTAAATTAATGGTATATGTGTGGATTCATTACTGTAACATTTAAATACTGATTGAAACTCATCAAAAATTTAAAATTATAAAACATTGAAATGGAACATAATTTAAAGACATTTCACGAAAATCGAACATTAAAAGCTGAAATGTATATTAATTATATCCTTTATTATTTTTTTATATCTTTATATATCCTCCATTATTATACAGAATATTTTTCCTTTATCACATATTTTTTCCAATCGTGATCGATTTGATCTTTTATCTAAATTACCAAGAAAATAAAAGTTTTTTAGATTTCGGTTTCCTAATTATTCTTGTTAAATTTTTTCCAATCGTGATCGATTTGATCTTTTACCTAAATTACCAACAAAATAAAAGATTTTTAGATTTCGGTTTCTTAATTGTTCTTGTTATGTCTTAATTATGTCTTGGATAATATTGTACCATTAAAATAGTACCTTTTTTTTCCGTTCTATATCGATATCTAGAAACTTTTACTTTTCGTTTTATTTTGCAAAACAACAGAATTCGCCTTCAATATTGGAGACTGTGAACGTGTATATTTATTTACTTTTTTGGGTACTCGCTTACTTGAAAATAGTTTTTAATAGTGTAACGACTCTGGTATTGTGGACGTGCGTGGAAAGTTCTAAAAAGCAATGGAAAAGTGTATGAAAAACAATGAAAATGGGTGAGCTTTGAAAATAATAATTAGTTGATATGGATCGGTATCGGCGGATTGATACAAACAATGCAGTGGCAAACGTTATCTCTATATATTATAAATGCGAAAGTAAGGATGTTTGTTTGTTTGTTTGACTGTTTGTTACGATTTCACGCTAAAACTAGCGAACGGTTTTTAATGAAAATGTACAGAAATATAGCTCATACTTCAGAATAACACATGAGCTATAATTTATTAAGATATATTTAAAAAAAATAAAATTTAATCTGACATTTACAATTTTATATTTTTACAGAAATCTGTAATTTATGGTTCAAAATGATGATTATAATGGAGCAGATCTATAATAATCATTTTGAACCATCGCATCGCATCAATTAAATTATACTGTAAAAATTTAAAATAGTAAATGCCAAAACATTCATTGGCAACTTTTCTGATATACTCAATGAATTATGACTATTTTACATTTAACAAAATTGAAAACTATGCAAATCAAGAGAGGTGGAAGCTATAAAACGGCATTTTTTACAATTAAGCCCAGTAAACGGGCAGGTATTAGGCTAGTTAAATACATTCGGAAAATCAATAAGTGTAAATTGACTATGTTTAAGAATTACATGTACACGGTAAGAAATTTTTTGTGGATATCGTTATGTCAGTATCGGAGTGCAAGTAAAAAACAAAAATTACCCACAATAGTATTTCAAGGACATTACATATATTAGACGTTTCTTTAATATAGAATAAATCCATGACATTCTTATAGGAAATCATTCCAATGGCATATCTAAAGTGGGTAGGTATTATAAATTATCTATATTTATTTATATACATGTTTCTACAATATCCCTTTAGACATCAAAAAGAAACAGCAACCTTTGTGATCCTTTTTAAGATTGAAAAATATTATTACAAACATGCATCTCTTTCTGAAATTTATTTATTTATATTTCACAGCCATAAAAAATATTTTTTATTTTTTCCATTTTAGATGCATTCGACTATTTTATCGAATTCGTAGAATATAAAAATAAATTGACAATTTGATTATTATTTTTGGAAATCGAAATTTTTGGAAATCGAATAAAAATTTGATTTGAATGATTTTTGGATGTTAATCGAAGTGAAATTTCTACATAAGAGTCCGAAAAGTGTTTTCCTATCCCTAACATAGTTTGAGTTTCGATTGAAAAAAGATGAAATAAATGACATTAGAAATTGATTATTTACGTAATTAAAAATATATTGTTATTTTGTGATTACGAGATGAAATAGCATAGCTCAATAACAAAGTAAACATGTTACCAATTAAAATATTATTTGTAAACGCAAGCACATCTATTATTGCATCCTTGATTCACAGGAGGCATACAACTAATTTTTGGAATGCTCGAACATCAAAAAGTGACTGACTTTGTCACAATCTCTCTCAAAAATATTAGACTTTCTAAATTTTCGGCGCCAAAATTGGTAACTGAATAACAAAAATCTTGCCGTGAAAACTACTTTTTAATAGAATTATATTTGGTTCCAACTTTTTATTACTTCACATCTTCCGTTGTACCTTTTTTGCATAAACGCAATCAAACTGAGAAACATCAACAATACTGTTGTTTGCCGACGCTATACTGAATGTGTGTGAGATTCAGCCCCGGGTGGTAGAAAATGGATCTAAATTTAAATGACTGGGCTAGGAAAATAGTTACGGCTATCGAACCAAGTCATTTTCCTAGCTGTTTGACTGAATGGCTGAATATTGATAAGGCCACTAGTTTAACGGTGCTGTTTAGTAAAAAGACTGAGATGAAGAAAGCTATATGCATCTATCTTATCTGTTACTATCTACTGAGATCGAACAGTTCGGTGGCGAGTTTGAAGCTCTATTTATTTGTATGGTATTATATCTATGAAATAAATAAATTATATCCACAGAAAACCCCGTATTCCATGCAACTATTCAACATTGAACGATGTAACCAAGTGTATAATACATCATTTGATTGTAGTCAATATTTGTGAAGCTTTAAAACGACAAGTTTTGTTGTGATTGTTGTGATAAAATATTCTCTCTTCAATTTATATTTTAAATAACCATCATATGAATAAAAGAAAATAAGAAAACTCTTACTCTATCGTAGGTACGTATATTTTATGGAAAAAAGTTTTATTGACATTCAATTCATTTCCATTTTTCAAGTCTTATTTTTTGAAACTATTTTTATGGGCCTCGTGGTATCCATTTTCATATCTTCGCCATGTTCAAAACATGGCTTAAATATTTCTAAAATGCAGAAAATTGTCCTTTTTTCCAAAAAAATTAGGTCTTTATTTCGACTAGTTGAGCTACTATTGTTTTGCATAATTGTAGCTATTTTCAATTTATAAGCTACATGAAAGCCTTCGAAAATTTGCCATCTAGTTAAAATGTGTATACTTTTCACCTAAGAGACCACTTATCAAGCGAAAAACGAGGAAAAAAGATACCTGCATTACTATCTTATTGCTATCCCACATTAAATACAACGTATGAATTAACCAAATTAAATATGTTTTAAATTGAGACAGTTACGAGAATGAAAGACTCTGATTGATTAATATGCTTTCGTATAACTTTTTTTTAATGTGTGATAGTCATTACAGTCTATACTTTTGCATTCCTGTGTATTATATAGATTCTATTATTTTTCTACAGTTATTAAATATTGTTTATCTATAATTATCCACAAAATTGAAAAGTAATATTTTCCTAGCCTCAACTGCAGTAAAATATTAAAAATATTATTTCTACTTCTTTTACAGAGTGTATAGAAATTAAATATCTGTACAAAATTTGGCAAGTAAATTTATTAAAATGATTCGATCGTAACGGCATTAAACCTCAAATCGGTAGCATTAAGAAATTCGAAAAAATTTCCTTCGCTTTAATCTTATTGGACTTTTAAATTAAGATTTTGGCACCATTATGACATCTGCCAAAGATCTACTTTTTGTTGACAAAGTTTTATGCGGTCTGACTAAGTAAATCATCTTTATCGAATTTATTTCATTCATAATTAAATAGCAGTTTTGTCCCAAAATACGTTTTTAGTACTTTTAACATTTAAAAAAATATCCAACAAGTAAAATTTACAAAATTTTAAAAACCCCCGACAAATATGATTTATTCCTTGTTAACTGATTTTTGGAAACTTAGCTATATAATTTTCTCAATTAAGTCGGTTCGGCCGTTTAGGGGCTACGATGTCACTGAGAAACACACAGACGCACAGATAAACACTTTAAACTTATAACACTCCTTCTTAAACCAATGTCATAGTGATGGTCAGATGAGATGAAAACGATAAATTGAGAGCTATCACTTTCTGGGACAAATTTTTGGAAATATTTAAACTGAAATTTAAATATATGAGTTGACTTTGTTCTTTTGAATTATTGTTTTATTGTAATTATTTATATGTTAAAATAATATGTCATGCCTTTTCCAAACTGAATACATTTTGAAGATCTTCAACAATTTTATAGCTTTTTCTTTTACGGAACCGTAAGCTCGCACTTGAAACATAGCACACAAAGAAAACTCTCCGTTAAATTGCTTTTCAAATAAGACCAAGAAAATTAAATACGGTTCATCCGTTTAGGCGCTACGATGTTACAGGCAGACACACACACATATCAGACAAACTTATACACCCCTTTTTTTAGCTGTTGTTAAAAGCTGTTGATGTGTATTAATGTTGTTGGGAACAACATGTTCTTTGACGACAATGTGGATAAAAACATAGGATAGAGTAATTTGGATGGAAAACCAAATGCTTTTCGAAAAATTTTTATCAATATTTTGTAGGTTATAACTACACGTTTTTCCGAAGATAAATCGTGACTTATGCATACACAGCTTTAAGTTGGTAGTTTGTTTTAATCAATTTCAACTTCATATCAGACCGATACGATAATATTAAGAGAAAACGAAAATAAAAGTTTTTTAATAAAGATAATACACTCTATACACTATGTTGATATAAATCCGGCTTTGGCTTGTTAAATTATACACGCCATGCATTGCTTTCAATTTAATTATTATTATTTATTTATATAAAAGTGTGGTTTTATAATTATATTTTGTTCGGTATCTTGTACATCAAACATGATCCTAATCTTTCTGCCAGGTTAGGTTAGGTTAGAGTGGCTATCCTGGGGTGGGACACACCTAGACAATAGGGTCCGTTGTGATACTGAAAAAGGGTTGGCCCATCTCCGGCCACTACTTCATGAACCATTTGGAGCTGTTTAAGAATATCAGGAGTGCTTTGACGTCGACGGACTTAAGGTCGGAGAGGCCGTCAAAGAGAAGCTGGCTCAAGTAAGTCCACCGAGAAGATGAAACATATTTTCCTCCTCCTCACCACTGTGACAGCTCATGCAGTAGTCGTGATACAATGGCAGGTCCAGGAGTTCAGCATGCCTGCCACCAAACCAGTGTCTTGTAATAGCCGCAACAAGTTTGTTAACAGTGTCCCTTGGAAGTGATATAAGATCTTCGGAACGAGTACGATTGTACTCAGACCATATGTGTCTTGTAGGACCACAAGTACACGTTTTTCCCTCCACCTAAGATTTGCCTTTTTAAGATATCCTCTTTTAGGGGCAGTTCGAAAATACAACTCCCCGATATTTATTGATGCTTGTGTCCGGAGGCATTGTGCCATTTCTAGCAAGCTCGCCGGCTTCACAATTTCTATTAAGACCGATACGATAATATTAAGTGAAAACGATGACAAAAGTTTGTTGATAAATATAATACACTTGGTATACTATATTGATATATATCCAGCTTTGGTCTGTTTAAAATTTTACACGCCATGCACTGCTTTCAATTTAATTATTATTATTTATTTACATAAAAGTGTGGTTTTATAATTATGTTTTGTTCGGTATCTTGTACATCAAACATGATCCTAGTCTTTCTGCTAGAAACGATAGCAATGTATATAATGCTACTAATTATATTTTCTATATAGTACGCGAGAAAGTGTGTATCTTATACTAGAGCATTATGGGTAGTAAGATATAACCAACAAATCTAGTAGACTGTTAAATCTATCAAAACATCCCCATTAAAATGGTATACAATCTCGTATAAACGCCACACAACCTCTACATATATGTATGTATAATTTATACGCTCCAATTACTAAATACAAGATTGTTCAATAAGATGTACACATACCTAAATGGGATTTTTTTTTTTCCAAAAAAATGATGCCACTTTAAACGAAACGATACATTGGCCATACGTTATCACTTGACCTATTCCAGGCAGGGCGTAGCCATATGGAAACATGTTTAGATCACTACATTTTTACTTTTCATATTTTTTTCATATCGTTCGCCGTATATGAAAATCGATTCTTAAGGAGTAAAGCTGTTGTGCCGGACTAATTAAGAATGTATAAGCACGGGAGTGGGAACACAAATTAAAAATAATATATTTTTTCAATTTTAATGTTGAATTATGTTATAACTAAGACGAAAAGTAAGCATAAAATTTTTCGATATCTGGAGTAATTTTTAAAATATCGAAATTTGAAAGCTTTGTTTAATAATTTTGCTTTCGATATTTCGAAAACCTAGGTAGATATCGATAAATTTTATTCTTATTTTTTGTCTACATTTATGAAGTTATTACAAAATTCATCAACAAGTTGAAAATAAGGTACAAATAATTTCAACCACAAGAAAAATAATTCAATAAGAAAAGAAATATCCAAAATTGTTCTTGAAGTTAACTTTTTGTGACATTTATGCCCTTATACCATTAATTAACTTTTAGATGAAGTCAAATTTACTATTTATAGCGTCTAGATATCTTAATATTTTCACATATGAAAATTATTATACTAAATGCATTTTCACGTACAAAAATAAGCATATCGAAAATATATTTTTAGTCATAAATTTAATTTCCTACTTTGTGGAATCGAGTATTTAAGTTTTATATCAAAATTTTTAAGTTCGTTTCCTATTCTCATGTATATATTCTGTCAACATAAAAGTTTCAATAAAGTGATGTTATCAAATGATGCAAACTTATTTATCACCTTAACTCAACTATATTGTATTTCACATGTATAGGACATGGAAAACTTGTTGAAAAATTTGGTTCTGGTAATATTGATGTTTCACAGAAACGAAAAATAGTTGGAATACAAAAATTTGGATAACCAGACCAACCGATCATACATGCCCGTAAAAGATCGAGAACTCCAAATTCAGGTCGAAGCAATTTTTCAATTGTATTTCTTCTATTGGGACTGTATCATGTTGTACGGAAGAAGACTTTGTTGAACCATATTTCGTAGTATATGACTTCAAACTGCTTTATTTAACAGATAAATTGGTCGAAATTTTACGTAGTTCAACCTTATTTTGTTGACTGAACTGACTCCAATGATTCAAATCGCAAGTTTCTATTGAACCACAATAAAAAACGATTCTTACTAAGAGAATCTTTAGTATGTAACTCAATTTACAGAGTCAAAATTTTCAGTCTTTTACCTACACGGGCGTAGAAATATGTTATGAAATATTGAAATGTAAAAGTTCTATGTTCTACGCTAATAGATTAATGACCTGGTTTATAAAACAATGCCAACATCTAATTTAAGCAAAATATAATTTTGTTTTTGGAGTTAAGTTACAAAAAATGATTTCAAAATTTCAAATTAATAAGACCGCCTTGCTTCCAAGCGAAGTAACTTGTTAAGTTTAGCTTAATTGACATATTTTGAGCTATACTATTCGTAGAGAGAGCGATGAAAACGACATCTAGCGACAACATTAATTTATGCTCTTTGAACATTAATTAATATGTCTTGGAAGTCAATTCTTTATTAAAAAAGTAGAATTTAAAGTAAACAATATATTGTTGCATAAAAGTTGCAATTAAATTTTTTCCTTGGATCAGCTGAAAAAAGGGAATGGAAATTATCAAATTGACAGATTTCGTCTGTCAAAAACTGTTACTGTTAAATTTGTTAAATATTGATTTCATTTATTCATTCTTTCAGATCAGAACGTGAGCATAATCGACTCAGTTTGATCGACTCAGTTGATCGACCATACGGTGTGCTCTCTACTAATGACGGACAGACCTGTTGTACAGATCATTTACAGACATTCTGTACATAGCATAATCACGACAATTAAATATTTGTGTCATAGAGACACTATCTTACTTTTATCTATTTTCACATTGCAAAGAATCAATCGATCATTTAAAATTTTCCTTGCAGAAATTATTTTGCATATTTTAGTGTCGAAGGAAACTTATTACTTTATTTTGACTGTAATATAGCATGCATATACAGAATTTATTCGTTCTTTGTCAACGGCTAATAAAGTTATTTTATTTAGATTGGAAAAGACGAAGTTAGGGATTAAATTTTTATTCTTTTTTATTATTTATTTCCATGAATCATGATATACGTACATTTTGTCTCATAGTGTAATAGTTAAAGATTTATTAAATAAATACATAAAGTAAATAAAAGTAGTGAAGTTTGTAAACTTTTTAAAATATTGCCAAATCAGTCTGGAATAAAACAATTTAGAATTTCAACAAAATATGTCCTTGGCGTAACAATATAATCCAATGAATTAATTGTAATTATTTTTATATTCTGTATATATGAAATATATATATATAGGTATATAGACGCAAGTTTGTAACGCTTAAAAATATTGATGCTATGAACAAATTTTTAGTATAGGTGTTCATAAAATCAACTAACTAGCCCATTTCCGGTTGTCTGGCCGTCTGCCTGTGGAGACGATAGCTAAAAAACGAAAGGAAATATGAAGCAGAAAATTTTATAGCGTACCCAGGACAAAAAAGTAAGGTTGGCAACATAGGTTAATTGGGTCTTGGGTGATTTGAACTCATCTAGTAAACTGACACTTTGGTGTCCATTTTCTCCAAAACTAGAAAAGATAGGAAGTTGCAAATTTGCAGGTAGCTTCAACTAGTGGTGTTGTGAAACATTCTTGAAAGAATTCAAGAAAGTACTTTCGAATTTTTCGAAAACCAAATAAATGGCGGCCGTTAGTCCACATAATTGTGTAGATTTTTTAAACTCTTCTAATTTTTAAAGAATAATGCAAGCTCTAACATTCAACACTTTCTATACAGAGAATTTCAACAATTTACTTAGTAATTGTTTGTTTTCACTTGTTTATTTTTATTATTTTGTTTTACTTATAGCCTCAAAATTATTTTCAGACCTCTATTTAAGCCATTAGATTTTTATCCAGCACTGAAAACTGAAAACCAACATGATTAAATCAAATTTTCACATAAAATGAAGAATGGCATTACAACCGTAAATCATTTGTAATTCAGAGCACAAAGCTGAAATAAAAAAACATTCTATAACATCTGCCTTCCATTTCGAATGTTAAAAAGGATTTCACTCATACTGATGATAAACTCACCTCAGCCAGTTTTTTTATTTTTTTCGTTTTTTGATCGTTTATTCTTACATTTTATAAGCGTGTAGATAAGGTTTTGTACGATACACGTATTATAACGCATTATTAACGTACTTCTGTGATTGTCCAACTCGTGCTATGCACTCGTTGTGCAAATTTTGCAAAAGTACGTTAATAATGCTCTTAGTCCACTAGTATCGTAATCGTAAATAACTATTTCATGTTTTTCGTTGCGTTTAGCGTAGAAAATAGTATAGATGAGTAGAATCATTAAATACTTTTGTCTAAATCTTTGAAGCTTTTTTCTACACTATTTCGTAGAATAAACTATATAAAACAGCTGAAATAAGATATATTGATAACGTTTACTAAAGGAAAATAAAGGTATTGGCAACACGAGCTTGAAAAACAAACAAAAAACACTCTTACATAAACAAGTTTCTTAGAATTAGGGTACTTTATTTTTTGAAAATATATACGCAATTTAGAAGAAAGAAATTATTAAAGACACATACAAAGTGTTCCAAAACGGAGTTAGTCATTTAGTTAGTCGGAGTTATTTATTTTTTATTATAATACGAAAAATTTTTAAATCGAAAAGTAACAATAAAATTTTTCTATATCTGAAGTCATTTTCAAAATATCGAAAATTGCAAATTTTGTTTAATTATTTAGATTTCGATATTTCGAAAACCAAGGTTGATATCGAAAAATATTATTCATATTTTTCGTCTATATTCATGAAGATATAACACAATTCATCATCAAAGTTGGAAATAAGGTACAAATAATTTCAACCACAAGTCTAAACTTGTCTTGGCGCTTGTACTATCTTAAATGTTTATTACATTTTCATTTTTTATTTGATCAATCTACGAAATATAGAAAATAATCCTAACGACTTTGTCGTACTTGTAAATATAAAACACCATTGAAAGTTGAGTTGTATGTTTGATTTTTTGCCATAAAGCTCAACCTATATACTTTGAGAAAGCTTTAAATAAGGATTTGTTTGATAGAAACTAAACATTCAGTGTGTGCGTGTACATACTGATATACAAACAATCTTTACATAAATACTGATGTTTTGTCATTGAATTTAGAATATTATTTTAGGAAAATCTACTTTACGTGTCTATCTGTCATTATCATCAATCAATAAGAATGTGAAGAAAACAGAATAAAAAAATGATGAATTGATCTCAATAACGGAAAATAATACTTTATTAACCTAAAATGATATAAGTAGTTTATATAAGTAATTGAAGTGTGGTTTGTTAGTTAGAAATAAAGTTCAATTCATTTTATGTCGTACATTTTCTTTCTTTATCCTGCATGAAAAGTTGGAAAATTTCACATTTTTTGATTCAAGAAAATATTTACTTACTATATATACATTTATATAATCTTGCTAAACTTTTTACGCAGTAAAATACTTACTTTCTTGAATTCGTATTGAAATGGTTCAATCAAGAAATACTTACTTTTTATAAGAACATCTACAGTCCTTTAAACGCATTTACTACTTCATAGTCGTAAAAACAAAACATTTAAAACGGCCAAAGTTCGAAAAACTTGAACGGTAAGTCGGATTTGAATGCGATTTTCGGTATTCGATTCGTTAGAGCGTCAGGAAATTTTTTGACCTAAATTGATTTATAAGAAATTAACAATATGCAATTTGCATAAATAATATGCAAATTGCATATTGTTAATATACTTAATTCACAATTCGGTTAATAGTGCTGAAAATGATTCAAAACTTGTTACACGGGAGTTTAGAATCGGTTTTCGACGCATCTAGTGCTCCGTGTAACGGTATTCCGTCGTCTCTTAAGTTTTCGGGAAATTCGTTATATAATCGGTATCAACTCGTTACCCGGAGGTATCCCAAAACCTGGGATAACCAAATACGTGCCCGGGATACCGAGAGTACCAGAGGTACCCTGGGCATCTTTTCATACTGGTAAACGTACTCGAGAGAAGATAATAAATTTTCGGAATTTAATATCAAACCATATCACGCGGTTTGTGAACTCTATTGTCTCCATTAGTGACTTTATCAACTACGAAATATGGAGCATGCGGAGATATGTTCATGGTTGAAATGCATTTGTGTAGGTATGCATATATAACAATGTAATTCGAAATATAATAGAATTGGAACATGTTTTTGTAAACAAAAACATGATCGATAAATTTTAAATTAAATTCCTTATCTATTTAGGTGAAAATTCGTTTAATAACTTCAAAATAAGCTCTATGTTAAATTACAAATTGAAATTTTAAAAAAAGAACCTAATTACGACTACTATATAATATTAATCGCCTGGAGAGATGAAAAACTCATAAAAAAACATAAGAATTATAACAAATATTAAGAATAAACCTAAGAAATTTTAACTTTAAAAAAATTTTCTTTTTTAAATTCGCTTGTTATAGAGAATACTTTGTTTTTCAATTGTTTATTTTCACTTATGTGTTCTGTATATATAAAATATATATCGAGGTATACTAATTTTAGTACCAAGCTTGTAACGCTTAAAAATATTTATGATACGGTCAAAATTTTGGTATAGGTTTTTAAACTCAATTAATTATTCCATTCTCGTTTGTCCATTCGTCCGTCCGTCATCATGATAACTGAAAAATGAAAATAGATATAAAGCTGATCTTTTATACCATGCTCAGGACGTAAAAGTGAGTTTGAGTTCGTAAATGAGCAACATAGTCTCGAGTCCGCAGAGCCCATCTTGTAAGCCGTAAGAGATAGAACAACTTTTGTTTGAAATATTTTTACGTAAACATTTTTGTTTACCCGTGAGGGCGGCAATTAGACTACAAAATAGGTCTCCATTTTCTCCATTATACAGAATTAAATGTTGAAATTTTTTAGGTAACTTTAAATAATAAAACTATTGATTCTAATTTCATACCAAACCTGTCGGATAATATGAAGGGAGGCAAATATAATTTTTTTTTTTTAAATTTCGAAAAATGTTTTTGTTCTTTTAAACCTGTCTAATTTATAAAACAATACAAGGTCTGGCATTCAACACAATCTATATAGGGTATTTAAACAATTAACTCAGTCAAATATTTATTTTCATTTGTTTTTAAATGATTTATCACATTTTTCATTTCAAATTGTTAAATGGATACCTACCATTTATTAAATTTTAATTTATATGTATTTGTATAAATATTATGACATTACTTAATTTTAAAACTATTTATAACATTTTTTTTTTTATATATTAATTATATTTTTTAAATATTTTTTTTTAAAATTTTTTTTATAAATAATAATTTTATATGTAAATCAAAGACTGAAAATAACTTTTTGGAATAAAAACAAAAATTATTTTTAACAATTTTTAATGGTTAAAAGCATTTGGCACTCGCGCGTCTGAATTTTCTGCTTTTTTATTATATCGGGGGTGGTGTAAAATTAATTCTACACTGCATGTAAATTACAATAAATAACTGATTTTTGCCAGTTTTAGTTTTTCTCGAGTATAAATTACGAATTAAATGCTGCCATTTTATAAATCTAATACGATAAAATACTCAACCAATAAATATCCTCTATTCACCCAACGGATTGAAGGGGCGCGATTTTGTATTTTTGACCAAACTAAATGATCGAACCAAAAAAATTTTCTAAAGGGGTATCAAAGTTTGTTGTTTCGAAATTAGTTGAAACTTGGTATAGACAATTAAATTTTGATTCAAAAAATACAAAAACTGGGTTTATTTTGTGATTCAGTGAATAGTTTTTGAAATAAATTATAAAATTCTATACTAAAAGCTTTCATGGAGATAACTTTCGGAGCGATTGTGGAGATATTTTGATTGAAAAAATATTTATTTAATCGTCGAATTAGTTGGTTTTTTAAAAAATATGTTTTTTGGGTCCTGATTACCGTGAATAATACATAGACATGAAAATTTGATGGAGGTATCATCTGAAGGCATTGCTCCGAAAACACGAAAACACTATGTAGGTATACTCTTACGCTCTGTAGGATCTTATTAGAACATTACGAAATTCACTCTCTTTAACGAATTCCCTTTGAATATCATTATTCATATAACAAAATATTCTATAGACATTGAAATATTGATCATAACTTGTCGCCAGATGTGTATTTAAATGCTAAATATAGATTGCCAGATGTTCCTCCGTAAGTTTTGTAAACCTATGTGCGTTTTTTATTTTGTTTATTGTGATTTTCTATAATTACTATTAAATAAATATTGGGCATTCTTATACTAAACACGCTGTATAACTTAACGCTCATACCATTTGACAGTAATTCGCTATAGTTATGTAAGTCGCTTTGAATACCTATGCAGAACAAGGGGTGTGACATTCATATATTCACGTGTACTCACCGTTATCGCGAAAAAATGACGTCATGGTGCTTAAGCTTACTTTTACAGATAGGAACATCTTTTTATACAATGTAGGTATATATTAAGATATCAAGGTATACTAAGTTTAGTCTCAAGTTTATGACGCTTAAAAATATTGATGCTACGAACAAAATTTTGGTATATGTGTTCACAAAATCACCTAAATAGTCTCTCCGTCTGTCCGTCTGTCCGTCTGTGTACACGATAACTCAAAAAAGAAGAAAGATATGAAGCTAAAATTTCAAACATAGATCATTCTGTAAACCGTTAGAGATAGAAAAAAGTTTAAATGTAAATAATGTTCCTTATAAAAAATATACAATTTTTGTTTGAATCATTTTTTCGTAAAAGTCACTGCAGATCCGTGAGGGCGCAAATTAGGCGCAAAATGTATGTATGTGTAATGTGCCCATGTAATAAACACTGTCTATACATAGTATTTGAACAATTAACTCAGTCAACTATTTTTTTTCACTTGTTCAACATGATTCCTGATGGGTCCTTTCACCCGAAATATTTTAGAATGGGCTTGTGGGTGGTTGTGGTGCTCTTTGTTTAATATTATTGTAAAAAGAATTTGTGATCGCTTGTAAAAGCTTTTGTTTTTATTTACAAATTTTCATAAAATTTATATCAAGTGTTTTTGTGTCGTTGCAAATAATACGATATTTTTATCAGTTACAATCACATTATTCGAAATAAGAAAAGAAAGTAATGAAAAAAGAATTTAAATGTTCTAACTACAAAGTAACTACAATTTTAAAATATCAATAAAAATTCTTAAAATATAAATAGAAATTTTAGACATTATTTTTACTGTATAATAATAATTCATTAGAGTAATAAAAATATCTTGAACGAAGTCAAAGATATTTTAATGAAAATTATAGCAAATTTTAATAATAGTAACCAGGTTGGACAGTTTTATTGACATTAACAAGAAATATATTAAAATATCTATATTAAAATGGAAATACCAAGAATGAGAGATGTCATATTAGTCAAGTTACACAAAATATAGTGGTATCGGATAAGTATAGACAAAATCAAAGACTCAACACTGCACGGTAAGAAATCTTTTGTGGATATCACTATGTCAGTATGGGTGTAAGCGCCATACTGATTTTACCATTAAGAGATTAGTAACATTAGCGTCATGGGCGTTAGTCCCATACTGGTTCTCGATAGCCACAATACTACTGGTTGTTAGCCCTATTCAATACTGTAATATTACTTATGCTAACACAGATACTATAGTATATGTCTCTCTACCAAACCTCTTAAAAATTGTGAGAATTTCTTTCATCACGAGAGAAAAGGTGCGAGCAAAAAAATATTTATAATAGGAAATATTCGGGCTTGTTCGTAAGTTTAATATAAGTCATCCTCAGTAAATTAAATTGTTGTGATACAAATATGGTGAAATTAGTTAAAATGAATTTAATTTTTACTTTATTATATTACTAGCTGTGAACTACCCGCTTTGCTGGGCAACATCCCCACTTGCACCCCTCCCTCCACATTTCCTTGCGTGGGATAACAGTTTTGTAATGTACACGTCATGCTCTTTTATTTGATACCCCACTTAGGTATATTTGTAAATATTCGATAATTCCTTCCCACTTTCTCGCTACACCTTTCTACCCTCCGAATGTTAAAAGTAGATAAAAACAATAGATCTTTTAAGCTGGTTGTATATCGTGTCAATATTTGAGCTTAATCGATGCACAACTTTTTTAGTTTTTGAAGCATATCCCTTTCAACCCCTATTTCAACCCCTTACTCTACTATAATATGGATGTATTATACATAAAAACCTTTCTCTTGAATCACTCTATCTATTAAAAAAAACCGCATCAAAATCCGTTGCGTAGTTTCAAAGATTTAAGCATACAAAGGGACATAGGGACATAGGGACAGAGAAAGCGACTGTGTTTTATACTATGTATTGATAAATATAATAAAGTATTGCGATTGAAAAAAAAACCGATATCTGGTTTTTAACGGAAATACACGTTTTGAGGATCCCTGATTCCAAAAAAGTGGTTTTTAAAAATGTTGCGTCCGTCGGTATGTCGGTATATCTGTTACTAAGCTAGAGCCTTCAATTTTCAACCGATTTTTCTCAAACTCGGTGCATAGGTTCAGTTTGGTCATGATTCCAGGCGATTTTTCATTTTTTCCCAAGGCCTTTTTTCAAGGCTAAAACAGGAGTTTTAGGGTTTACTCAAAAACGGTTCTAACGATTTCGATTAAACTTGGCACAAAGCTAGACCTTAAGGTGTTTTTAGGATTGGTATAAGCCGGGAAAATTCGAGAAAGCCCACATCCTAGGGCAAACCTTTCCAAATACCGGAAAATGGGGTTTTCTAGGTAGGGGCTGAGAGGACAGCAGTGAAACTTCGTATCAGGGTTTATATCAGCAAGGTCCTAGGTTTGATATAACTCCCCTGGAGCCGTGGAGCTGGAGGGAATGAAATCGTCAAAAGTGGTCAAATCAACCCTACCCAAAATTGATCAAATATTATTTAAAATGTCATTTAAGTAACTTTTGTAACTTGGTAATCTTTGCTTAACCTCACCCTCACCAAACTACATCCTTCTATTACTTCTTCTCATTACCGTATGATTCCAAGAATAATATATCAATTACAAGAATAATATATAAATTTTATAATATAATAAAGTCTTGTCCGATGTTTACTTAGGACCGTTTATTTAGTTTATTTCTCTGCTCTAATTTTTCAGCATTCAATATTTATTTAATCAAACTAGTTTTAATTATTTAGAGCATTAAAAAATAAATTATTTGAAAAAGATTGCGGAATGGTTGACGCGATACGCAAAAGACTACTCTCCCTTATTATTGTTTATAAACAACATAAATAAGCAAATTAAAAAGTTTTCATGTTCACAAATATTTATAAATAATTACATGAATTCTCTTTTCCGTTGAAAGAACTCAACAATCTCTTCAAAAACAGTAAAATTCTCTAACAATGTGGGTGGTATATATGTAATATTTGTTTTGAAAGAAATTAAATACAATTATTTACAAAACTTTAAAAACAAAAATAAGTTTTTACCAAAGTATATATACAATATTTTTGCCATTATTTTTTAGTACGAAATAATATAATAATTCGAAACACCTGGTGATAAAACATATTTTATCTCAATAAAAAAGAATCTTTTCTTGAGGAATTATTAGAGTAAAAGAAAATAGAGCACATTTTATGTGTGTGATGTGGTTGGTGATCTAATACCTCACTGAAGTTGAATGAACTTCGAAGTAATAAATAATATTTTCAAAGAAACTTTTACTACATTTGCATACCTTAGTAAGTCAAAAGTGTATCAAATAAATATTTACTTCATATAGATATAAAGCCCGCATAAAAATCAGTTCTTTCTTCCGTTTATTAAACCCACTACTTTGTACGTCCAGCAACAGCTTTTTAATGACTGGTATTTTTCCCCACTTATCGTTTGCTTACCTATAATTGGTAGCTCATAAAAAAAGCAAGAAGGTACATTATGTTGTTATATCCAAGGTACAAAATTTAACTTTATGTTTAAAACTGGAATATGTTATAACAACTTACTCACGACTTGAAGATGAAAATGAGACTCGCCCCTAAGATGATTTTCGTTGAAAAATCTATCCAATTGTCATTGTTTCAAAATCCAATCAGCATACGCTCTTCGCCGGTCATGGTCTTCCGACTTTAGATTTTGAGTCAATTGAACTTTGCACGCTTGAAGTTTCTAATATTGTGTTAACATTCAATGCATAATGGTTGTGGAAACTGAGGTCAGTATCAGATTGATCTGGTTGGTCTCTCCTCAACATTTGCATGCTTTGCTGCGATATTTTCAATCGAGAGACCAAAACAATCGCGTGTTAAATTAACCTTCTCACTGTGGCTTCATTTGGAGCTTTCCGATAGAAAATTGAACTGTGGTTGCTAAACTTTCACCACTTAGATAATAATTTTTCTCAACGAAAATTCATTGTTGTGTATTGTAGTGCTCCATTTTATCTTGCCTTCAAATGTCCACTAACGAACGATCATTTTATTTTTAATGTCAAAACAGTACTCAATATGGCACCCAATTCAAAACTGACGTTCTTATTGGAACACCCGTTTTAATGATCCCATAGCATTTTTAAGATGTTTAGACTATTACTTGTTTGTAAATAATAATTTTACAACAACAACAAAAAAAAATCATTTTTCATATACTCTTGTTTCATTTAGTTTTTCTAGTTTTCTTTTATGTATAATATTACGACTTCAAAAAAAGAAGTAATGATATTATGTTTTAAATAAGATTAAATATCTAAATGCTATCCATCCATCCATCCACGGGTGGTTATTACTTGCTTGCTTGCTCTGACAGAATTATATTTCAAAAGATTTTTTATGTTACATTTTGTTTGTTTGTTAACTTTCCGATAGAAAGTTTTTATTTTCATTATGAAAATTGAAATGAAATATTTTGTTACACCATTAAAATTTGTTTTCAAAAGATATGTGTGCACGTATTTCCAAATTTGTTTAAATGAAAATAGGTAAAGTACATTTTCCATTGAAATGTATACAGTCTCACTCTCATATGTTAACTGGTATAATGTGTTAGTATAACAAAAGTTATTAAAATTATCAACAATGAGGGACTTTGACTTATAAAGTACACAAAAATTTGACATAAACTATGACTTGTAGAATAGTACAAAACATTTGTGTATTCTGTATACACAAACATACAAATAGAATAAAGACCCGAAGACGTTTCATATAATTTGTGTCACTCACATAGAGCAGGAGTGGTATTATTGCTTTCTCATGGATGCCGTTGTCAGAACTGGACCAAAATGAAATGAGACCACACGGGAAGCACCAACTTTCAAATAGATAAAGAATTATCAAAAATACGTTCACGTAGTCGAAAGTATTGAGGTAACACATATAAAAAAAATACAGTCGAATTGATAACCTCTTCCTTTTTTGTTTGAAGTGGGTTGAAAATGATTAAAGTTGCACACATTTTGAGCAAAGGGTTACAAAAATCTTGTTGAGGGTTTTGCTGGCGTATACATATGCATAGTTATGACTAAGTAATAATCAATATTAACAAATGATAGACTATGTAAAATGATATATTGGTATTACCTGTATAGATCATATCCATCACGATTTGTTTATTTTCTTTTTTCATTTTCTCAAATTAAACTTTTGTATTTTTGTTGAAATTATAACCAGATGATGATTCTATATGTTTCGAAAATTATTTAATTTTCTATGTGCAAGGATCACATATAATGTTTATACTTCAAATAAAATGAATGAAGTGATTATCTTCAATAGTTTCAAAATGTACTTTCGAAATTACATTTGTTAAATTCTTGTGAATTGTCGAGAGTATTTTTTGTAGTAATAAAATGTAAAACTTGTAAAAATGTATCTTTAAGAAAAATGAAAGTGTGAAATATCTACTAACAGAAGGTAATAAATTTCTTTAAGAAAGTTTTAATGTTTCCTGTACGCCTTCTTTTCGATGTTTTAATTTAACGGGTAAGCCTCGATTGATATCGTGCCAGAATTGTGAGATATTCAAGGTCAAAATTTATTCTTACACCAAAATTTTTCTGTGCTCTGTGATTAATTCGAATATATCAATGTAATCTTAATTAATTTATATTTTGGAAAATAACTAGCAGACGTTTTATTTGATACGTTTGATAATTAAATATTTGTCTTATCTATCACAAAAATAAATTTTTGTATTTAATAGGGAAAAAGAAATATTTTTAAGAGTTTATTGATTTAACTAAATAACTCTTAAGTCGTTTTTCCTAAATAATTCGAATAATATGTAACACGGAGAATTCTTACTTTATAGGTTGATCCACATTTCTTTTGGTTATTTAGGGAATACCAAAGGGCAACAGGTACTTCACTATTAACCGAATTGTGAATTTAGTATATTTACGTTTAATTTAAAATCTCTATGTATTATAAATGCGAAAGTAAGCATGTTTGTTTGTTTGTTTTTTTGTTTCTTTGTTTGTTACGCTTTCACGCTTAAACTAGCGAATGGTTTTTCATGAAACTGAACAGCAATATAGCTGATATATCAGAAAACGCATGATGCAATCTTTATCAATCTTTACTTTTAAACCCAGCGAAGCGGGTGGGTATCACTCTAGTGCAATTATAAAACGCATATTATTTATGCAAATTGCATATTTTTTATTTCTTATGAATCAACTTGGGATACAAAATTTCCTGACGCTCTAACGAATCGAATGCCGAAAACTGCATTAAAATCCGATATTGTTTCAATTTCATTAATTTGAATACGTAAATAATTATATGAAATTCAGCTGTCTGAAAATTCACTCTTGGAAATGTTGACAGCTCTCGTGACAGTGAATCACCCATAACAGATAATATATCAAAACTGCCCTTAAGTAGTTCCATAAGATAAAACTTTTCGTTAATAATCATCGTATATTCATAAAATAATAAATTTTTCAGTTTTTTTTAATAAAAAAAAATTACATTTTGGCAAAGCATAGTCTGTAGCTGTTCAATTTTTTTTCTATTCTCTAAATAACCCATAAGAGAATAGTGCTGTCTGCCGTATGAATAAATTTAAATGTTGAATAGAAACATATTGTCTATGAAAAGATTTTGTTGGAAAATTTAGTACCCTATATATAAATTATTCTTTATAATTAAATTGTCTTTGGTTTAGTTAGTATTTCTATTATCTCTTATAAGTCAACCATGAATAAAAATAATATTCAAAATGGATATTACAGGGTCCTTCATTGTATATTAAGTGCCTCGGGCGTACAGTGGCTTAAACTTTATTCGAGATTTGTTGGTATTTAAACAAATGTGATAATTTCATTAGCGAATTTTTTGTTACATTTTTATTTTCTCGGGTTTTTAGATAGACAAGTCTAAAATAACAAACCTAATATTAAAATGTGGGAAACTTAAGTGTTGCCTTATAATATTTTGCCCCATATTTGTGGTTAGTGATGCTTAAGGCTCAACGGCGCTACAAAATTAGGTATATCATGTATGTGTTTTAAAGCAGGTTTAACCCCCGGCTTAAAAGAGGGGTGTTATAAGATTAATTGGTCTGGGTGTATTTCTTTGTCTGTCTGTTGCATCGTAGTTCCTGATGGATGAACCAGTTTTGATTTTTTTAAAGTAATATAATTGAGAGTATTCTTAGCTATGTTTTAAGTGCGTGTTTATGGTTCTGTACCCGATACAACTAGAAAAGAGGAGATGATAATCAAACGGCTGAGTAAATTTTTTTGACCATGCTGTGGACACGTTTAAATTACCTTTCAAACAAAATAATCAAAATCGCTTCATCTGTTTAACGGCTACAATGCCACAAAAGGTCGGTTTGTATTGGGAATTTTTAAAAATTTTTAATTTAATATTATTAAAAAACATGGTTTAATCTTGATCAAAATACAGTTTTCATCCGAATATCCGTTAGTTTCCAAACACTACTCTGATTCGTTTTATGGAAAAGCTTTTCAGAAATGTAGATACATTAAATGTTGTAGCACTAAAATGAAGTTATTTTTCGTTCCTGCCAGAACTCTTGTTGTATATAAATTAATTAATTTGTTTAGAGCTTCGATACTTATTTAAGGTAGTACCAGCATGAAATCACTTTTCGACAGATTTGGCCGAATTTTTTTTCTCGGGTTTATAATAGCTTTATTTATGAATTCCTAAAATTTCATAATTTTTGACCGTTTAGATCGCGAGATATTTAAAGACAAAGTTCGTGATTTTGAGGGTCATGTCCCATTTAAAGCATGTAAAATGTCCGGTCTCTCCAACTATTTTTTATGATATTATTATATATTGAAGAAAAAGTAGAAAAAAATGTTTATACAATAAAATTCTAAAAAAAAAATTTAGAAATTAATTTTCACTTTCGAGATATTAATTTTGACGTAAATTGATCGAAATTGGGACGTTGGCATAATTATTTCCCATTTTAAACGGTCAAAATTTCTGAAACTTTGGGAATTAATAGTAAGCATTATTAAATTCTTAAATTTAATTTTTCGTTAAATTCTGTCGAAAAAAAAATTGTACCATTGCTTTAACATAGAAACTGCAAATACCATGCTGGAAATACCTTAATCAATATGTCTGCCAGAACTCTTATTATATATAAATTAATTGATTTGTTTATAGCTTCGATACTTATTTAATCAATATGTTTCGAAAAATAAATATAGTAACACGTTTGCTACTTTACGTCAATATTTAGCTTTAATATTTTCGTGACCATCATTCAAAGGCTAATATTTTAATATTTAGCTATTTTCCATGTTCAAGAAGAAAATATTATGATTTAAAAAAATTTATATTCACAATTTACCTGTTTAGCTATATACATGTGTCACAACAGTTCTTGTAGTTCCTGTACGCAATAGACACTCATAAGTTAATTCTAGTCATATAAATTGTACGCTAAAGTTGTAATTAATTAAGATAATTCAAATAATTTATTTTAATATAAAATAACTAGTGTTGCCATGAGTATTTTGAAATGAGACAATATTATAATCGCGAGAATCAAAACAAGAATTAGGATTTAATTTTCGAAACACATAAAATGAGTAATGTTTTAGTGCCATATGGTAATCGTTTGACGAATATTTTTTCAACATTTTTAAATTCGAATCACCTATCATCTAAGATCTTTGATAGCTTGCTGTATTGTTTATTCGTTTCATGTATTTAAGAGAGCAGCAATATAATATTTTAGGTCGACTGAATTTCAAAATTTGTTGTTTTATTATTACAATCTCTTTAATTTTTCTTATTGAGCTAAGAATAAAGAACACCTTGCATCTGAGAGTGCATGCGTTATACGTACTTGTAAAGCAACCTAGTTAGCTCACCATGGAAAGTCACGTTTAGGAACTTTCAAAACTGTCTTGGAATTTTAAAAACATCAATTTTCGCAGTATTTTTTAGTAATATAAATACAAACTGAAAAAAAAATGTGAGCCGTCACGGGAGGCCTGGCAGATGTGAAACATCGACATTATTTTGTAAAAGTAATATGCAGAAAAGAATAGATTGTGATAGGAAATAAATATGTCATAATGATAAAATAAAATATTATGATTTTTTTTCCAGATAACGGTGACTATTTATTGAAAAAAACATTTATTTTCATTAAATACAAAAATTTACGAATTTATTTCAAATCGTGACTACTTAATTCGTTTAATCAGTGACTTCGATAATAGTTATATTCGATGTTGCGTCTGAGGACGGTATTACTGTGACAATTGGTCGATGGTAACTGAAGTATGTTACAAAAGTATTGGACATAACATTATCAAGATATCTAATAAATACAGCAACTATTGTACACACTACTGCCTGTTTACACACTACTGCATATAGACTGTATATATTTATACCATCATGTAGCTACTACTACTGTCTACACACTACTACATATAGACTGTATATATATTCCATCATATAGCGTAGCGATGCGTCGCCACGCCAGAAATCGGTTTTAGGTACGTGCGGCTATAGATGTTTCACATCAAAAAATTATTAATACCAACGGATATGGGGCTGTCTCAACCTCAACACGAGATCATATATGGCAAATGGTGCCACGAATGTGATACAAGTGATCAAAATTCAATCATCTTATAATCTACGTGAAATTGCTATTGTACCTAATCTTACCGATTAAAATATTCCTCTATTTTAATAATAGTTAGTTGTATTTAAAGTGAATAATTACTTTCAAATTTATCTACTAGCGAGACTAACTATTATATAGTTTTGTGATTGATATCTTTATTTAATATCGTAGTAATTAAAAGTCGAAAAGCTAACAAGGATATACTTATTCGCACTGTGCATCAGCTTTATTTCAAGAGCCATAATAATGGCACACTACTTTATTTATATAATTTTTTGTACAAATTTATATAAGAAATTTAGTCTCATATTTTCAAAGTTTCTAATACAACAAGTTTAATTAATTGTTAATGATTCAATAATTTTTATTTAACATTTACTACACCAATTATATGTAAAAAATGGAAAAATAATCATATTTTAAATAAAACGTGTAATTTATTGCAAATTTCAGAAAGGAGCAGCGCTGCGATCGATTCATTTGTCCATTCTACCTGCTTTGCAGGTAGAGTAAGGAAAATTAAGTCGCAGTAAAACTTCAAATGTACTGAGCTTAAAACAATCATTTTCTTAGAACGTTTAAAATTAACTCACAGTTTAAAATGATTAGAAAAGAGAACACCTCATATTAGATTATTAATCTGTTAATTTGTTCCGATCTCTTACTTGTTAGAAATTGAATATAAAAAGGGGAGAGGGGGCTAGAAAGTGTGTGATGACCAAAATGTTGTGAATCAATTTTAAAAAAAATTTTCCAAATTACTTTTTTCCATGTAGGGGTGAGAGAAACTGTATCAGGATAACCGACCCACAACTTTTGTAGCACTGAAAGAGCGAAATTGATAAAAAGGATTTCGAATTTTGCGGAATGTGATGAATAATTTCTTCTCTTAGAAGAATGTGTACGTATGAATGGAGGTATTATTTGAACTCATTATTATTAAATAAATATTCTCGAATGCTTTTTTTAAGTAATTTAACAATTTTAGTTGTCAAAAATACAATTTACTCAATTTAGTTAAAAATACAATTTATAATTCATTTTAAAAATCCAATTGAAAGCAATTACAAAATACTTTATGCATTTTCTTGAATGTATATTAAGAGTTTTTGATTTTACAGTGTTTTAAAATTGCACATATATCTGCCCACCTTATATATTGCTAACTTTATGGATACAGTTTTAATATCAAATGTATTGGTCTGATATAAAATAATGACACTTTACTGGATACACTCCAATAAATTATTATTAGAGATTTCTCAACGATTTTTATATTTGTAGTTTCTTTCTTCGTATTCTACAATTTTTTCACGAACAATTTTCAACGTTTATTTATTTAAAGAATTATTTGATATTACACCTTGAAGATTAATAATAAAATAAATAAAAAATCAAAAACCCGACTGCGTTAGATAAAATTTGGAAAAAAAAGTCAGTTAGCAACTTTAAAAGTCCGGACCCAGTATTGGGCATCTTTGAGCTGGTCTAAATTTTAATGGGTCGCAACTCTTTAAGTCGCTATGTAAACTACTTGATTTATTTCTTTCTTATCAAATTTTATTTAACCTTGTCGAGTTTTTGATTATTTTAACTACTAATTTTATTTTGGAAGTTTTTCATCATACTCTAACGTACATAGAATCACCCCCGCCAATTAAACAAAAAAGTTGATACATGGTTTAATAACTTACTCACCAATAACCAATGATTTATGTTGAGTATGATTTATAAAAAAATATGCAATGATCAGCTTGTAAATAGACTGAGAAGAATAAAAAAAATTTTAGTTGTAGTTTATTCGATAACAAGCACCTCCACCTACTTTTTTTCGAATAATACTTCAATGACAATAATACTTGAACCTACTTGCATTCTCATAAAACATTCTCATTTCAATACAAATGCTGTTCAGTTCATATCAATATCTACCCAGAAACACTGAATGATTCAAAGTTCATGATTCTAGATACAACATCTTACCGTAAATATTATTTTTAATACCTGCAATTTTCTTATAAATTGAATATTCTCTATCTTCCAGCCAAAATTATATTCTAAATACTAAAACTATAATGTCTATATTATCAAATTACAAGAAACATGATACTTGCCTAGCTTATGAATAGTCTTGTATGTAATTTGAAAATTCAAGATTCTTGCGTAGGCGTAGCTTTGTTTTTTTTTATAAATAAAACTTTTCAGAAGTAAAAAGTCCGTATTCCCGTTAAGTTTATTCCCGTAAACAAATAAAATTTACAAAATTTAAAAACCCCCGACAAATGCAATTTATTCCTTGTAAACCTATTTTTGGAAATTTAGCTATAAAATGTTCTCAATCGAGTTGGTTCGACCGTTTAGAGGCTACGATGCCACTGAGAAACACACAGTCGCACAGATAAACACTTTAAACTTATAACACTCCTTTTTAAATCAATATAAAAGAGATGGTCAAGGACATCAGATGATATGAAAAGGATACTTAGAGAGCTATCATTTTTTGGGACAAATTTTTGAAAACTTTTCATTGAAATTTTAGGTTTATTTACCATTGATTTCCATAGTAATTATTTACATGTTAAGATTATATGTCATGCCTTTTCCAAACTGAATCGATTTTGAAGATCATCGCCAAGTTTTTAGTTTTTTCGGGTACGAAACACTAATCTCGTACTTATTTTAGTTATGGTAGTTATTGTAGAAACCACGTTACTGTAGAAAAATTTACATTCTCCAAAATAGATCAAAACAAAACTTCAACTATTTTCTATCTGATTTGATTTGTGCAGGTGATTTACTTATTGTTATAACTATAATGTTTATTTGTTATTCAAATAATGGTTGAGAATAGAATTTATATTTATTCAAATAACATAGACTTATAGTACAACATATATACACATTGTTATAACGATATAATTTAATACTATTATTATTTATAGAATATAACATATAGAATATACCGATAAAATCAATCATAAATGTTTATATATATATAATATATGTTTATAAAGATATAGATAGATATACATGATGCATGTCTCATGTTGTATTAGAAAAAAAAAACTGCAACAATATGTCATTTGTATGACGTAAATATTTTATACAATTTTTTTAGAGATGTACTTTAGTACAAATCGTCTGATACGTTAATAATAATACTGTGTGTATCGTAAAAAACACTTGCATTTAGCACATTATCGAATTATAATTTAAATAATTTCCGTGACTTTACGAACATTGTACCTTGTTGTCATGAAAGGAGTCGTAACCCAGTGCATCACGATGAGAAATCGACTAAAAAGTATATATTAAAAAAAAAAAAAAAAAAAAAACAGTACAAAGTTAGAAGACAATATGACTTGGCCCATGCGCAGGAATTATCCAAGGGAGGAGGGTTCAAACTTTTGTTCTCCAAGTTAGGTCATAAAGTCAATAAAAACAAGAAGTTTTTTTTCGAGTAAGAGAACACTTAATAAAGTCAAAATGTGAAATTCAGTCACTACTTTTCAATAAGTGAATTCTGCGAGGTACAGAAAAAAACTTTTCCAAAACTCTGTGTGCATTGACATCCACAACACAGTGTTTATTGCAGGAGGACTAAACGCTTAGCCGATTTTCAGACCTTGTCGATCAAAGGTGTGTTTTAAGACAACGCAAATTTGAAAAAAAATGTTCATTCGCCACTGTTCTAACAGACGAAACTGCCAGAACGCTAAGCATTTAGTAGACATTCGGAATCGCATCTTTATTGCAAATATAGAGGGCTCCGAGTGAGTTTTTGGCACCCCATCCAGCAATGTGAATTCACCAAAGGTAAAATTCTATCTACTCAGATGTCACGAGAATCATCGTGCAAAATTGAATATGCAGCATCTTTCTAAAAATGTATTATTCGATTTTAGGCAAAATTAGTTATTTTCCCAATGATTAAGATAATTCGATTAGCTGACGCAGCTCCTGCGCTACGCTGTTTTGTTTATTCTTCAAGTCCAAGAACACAGGTATGCAACTAAAAAGCTGCACAGAAAATTTTATCAGTGTTTCCTAGATTTTTATCGACTGAAAGTGGTTGAAAATTCGATAATTCTAGGAATTCTGATTGAGATTGAGCCTTGGAAATGATCATATTCTATAAAATTTACAATAGCTGATTAATTTGTGATAACTCATGTGGGAAACAGAAGATGAAAAGCGAAAACGTGCTCGTACTAGCATCAAGAAGAAAATAACGAAACGCATATAAATAAATGTATTTATTTGCGCTCCCACCATATTAATCAAAAATTGTGAACAGCTATTTGAATAGTTAGTATTGAGGTATCATTTATTATTATTCAGGTATTGTTAATAGATATTTATAAGAACTTTATTCGAGTGCAGCGAGCTCCACTGCCGAAGGCTCCAGCCAGGTCGCAAGAAAGGTCAGAGGCCGTAGGCCACTTATTCCAAAGTTTTAAGTTTTGACTTCCGTTGACATTCTCCATGGCTGATATGTTTTCTTAAAGAGTTTTGTACGAAAATTTGACGTGCTAGAAGGAAATGGATTTATTTTTGGATTCAGTACGCTAATAAACATAAAATTATTTAAAAATATCTCATGAAACTGAAAAAAAAAAATTACTGTAAATTTTCGTCATTTTTTAATGGATATACCTTTTGTACAGCCCTTTCACCAAATTTCTAGTTTAAATTTACGGACTTCACATACATAGGGAATATATGGTAGAATGGAGTTGCGTTAATAATTCGAATCTTGTATAGCTAAAGATTTTCAGCGATGTCAATTGAAGGCGACTACTAACTCACAAGAGGAACCTGATATGCATAGACACAAGAGTAATCAAAGGAAACTGTGATGTTGGGTCACTATCAAAAAATATGTATAAATAACTACTGTAAGGAATAAAATAAGGAGAAGAGAAAATTTACCATAATGTAGGTGTCTGTATTATTCACAATCAGATTCTCCCAAATGATACAAAAAAAAAAAAACTAAGAACATATCGCGGACATACTCGAATGAGTACTTTTTGGTTGAAACATAGAAATCATTTCTTTTTTGAAGTCGATTAAAAATGATTAATGTGTAATAATAATACTCTGTGTAATAATGTGGAAAAATAATGTGGACTCATTCTTCTAATACTGAGTAGACTTTTTTTGTGATATACTAGAATCTAAAAATAAACTTGACATGAACGTTAAAGTGTATAATAACACAGCATGCACTATACAATCAATGCTTTGAAATATAAATCATAACACTTAATATTTGATGTGTTTTTTTATAGATAAGTTCAATAAAATATTATTCTCAATAGACGAATTTGGCTAAAGGCCCAAGCTTTTAGCCATAATGCGTTATCAGTATTGATTAATAATAATAAGGAATACTATTTGTATGATTTTACTCGTTAACTGCAGGTAAAGACAGTGAAGCCTGGTGGCTCAGTTGATTCCAGCGCAAACAATTTCGAACGTGACATTCCTAGAGTAGCCGTTTCGATTACCACCATCACAATAAAAATTAATTTAATTCATATTGTGATAAAGGAGGCCAGTTGGAACGGGAAGTAAGAAAACTTTTGATCTCCCGTCAATTCTCGAATCCCTACGTGTTTCTTTCTGTATAGCATTTATGTTATTCGCTTCGAATACTTTTGTACAGTTAGTATCCAGAAACGCCATAAATATTTGCCAGTGCAACGGGTGTGACATACATTTTTCACCTGTAAACAGCTGTATCGCGCAAAACTGACACGGCTTCAACTTACTTTTACATATAGGACCATATTTTTTAACATGTTTTATGGTCATTTCACTCGAAAAATTTCAGCATGGACTTGTGGTCTATTTGTCTATTTTTTACACGAAGTGTCCTCAAAGAAAAAGGTCTGCATTGATTATGAAATTGAATTTTGAGAATTTATCAAGTAACAATTTTATTTTTAATTATTCTTAATAGAGAATTCGCCAAGGATATGCAGCTCCAACGAGATTTTAGAATCAATTTGCATTCTGAATTTATATATTCAAAAACATTGTCAGCATAAAATTTATTTATTTATTTCATTAAGAAAATTGCATTGAATTCTACTGCAGTTCTAAAATAAACTAATTAGACCGTGAGCCCACAATGAAATGAAATTTCTATCATTGTTTTTATCTAGCTTTTTTAGTATCTAATAAAGGTGTGGTAATAATGTAAATTGAGATTTAAACCGTGGCTCAAGTGTTAAATTTATGAAAATCAAGTTTATCAAGTTTATCGATTTTCTTGTTTTTCATTCTTTTTTTTAATTGCCTTACGCAATATATGCAATATGCACTAAAAAGTAAAAAAATAACGATAATATAATGTAAAATTATTGTTATTTTTGGAGTCGGTTTCAGTCAAGCAATGTAGCAAACTGTTTTGCCAGAGTTGTTTCCTTGGTTGACAACGGCTCCAAAAATAATAATTATTTTAACTACATTTTCGTTTTTTTGGCTTTTTTTTATTTCACGTATTGTGGTGTCAAAAAAAAATCATAACAAAAAAGTTGATTTGTATTAATTCAACAAAGGAGCCATGGTTAAGACCACAATTTTCCTTATCACCAGACTTGCTTTTATCCGCCCTAAAAAACACAGATCATGAAAATTTCAATTCATTATGGTTTCCCGGTCTAAAACTCTTATATAACTATATAGAGCCTTAAAAAACGGAACTGTTATCTCATAGTATACATAAAATTAAATAGCTTCTTAAAATCCTGTTTAAGAGACACGTAAAGATCAGTGTTTTCTTTATGTAAAGAACTTCACTTCATATCTGAAAATATACGTACATATTTAAAATGAGTCTAATAATTATTTTAAAACTTAAAACTGTTATTTATTTTTTATTCGAACTTAATATTTCTTTTAGTAAAACATTTAGTAATAAACTTGTTTTATATAAATGAATATTTAATCGTTTATAATTTAATAATGTACTTCCTCTTTTTAATAAATTACTCCTCATTTAAGAAAATTTTAATTGAACATTATACTGTACAAAAGAAAATTATTTACGGCAATAATTTTCTTAAGTAATTTCATAAACAGATAAAGATGGTGTTTTATATTCATATTTTCATAATTTCATTGATTCAGAAAACAAATATAAAGAATTGGTACATTTTTACAAAAATTGATAATTTTTAAGACACTTAGAATGCTCGAGTTTGAGAGCAATGCGCTCTTAATTTCTGGGCTCGGAAAATTTCTAATTTCTTCACATACTCTTATAAGACGGTAAACTATCCGGCACTAAAGTCTTAGACACTAAATAAGACGTAGTGCCTGTAGAGTGACATTTCGAAAATTTCCAAATTTAAATGGTTGGACTACAGAAAGGTTTTTTTTGAGTATCTGTAAGATCGACTGTTTGGGAAAATTGACTTAATTATTTTAAGAGTATTTAAATTTTTGGCTTTATCCAATAAAAATGAATATTATCTTTCTCTGTGTATTTAGTCTACCTAAGTACTATATCCTTAAAAACAAATTTTTGATATCCCTAAAATTGAAAAATTTTTGCAATAGTATGGAAAACTTTCCGTAGGCTATGAAAAACACCGAAAACTGATGACAGGTCAAGGTGTACCTTTTTTTTTTACTTCTGTGAAATTTCTGTCTTCTTTTCGTTTAGATTCTCTGGTATTAGGAGGGCTAAAGTGTCAAAAGAATTTGCAATTTTACTGAGACTGCCTGGTGGCATTTTTATTTTTGTCTTTTTTTAATCTATACTGTTTCACTCCAAGTAGATCACTCTATGCAGTTTATGAAAAGCTCATTATTTTTTCCAATAATAATGACAAGTTTTGAAAGTTATTTATGTGCTTTTTTATGATTATCGTAAAATTTATATGATTATATTAAAAACTTTATGCACAAAGGAAGGGTAGCAAATGCGATGACCATATTTCTATAATGACAAATTAATACAGACCAAGCAAATTTTTTAGAGATTCACAAAGTTAATTATTCTTTAGAACAGTTTTTATTGGAAAGAGAACTTATGTATAAGTTTTTGAATGGGATTTCGATCATGTGGCTGCCGTGGCTGGTATGTAGACGATGCAATCTAGATGTCCAATGTTCACACACTTTTCGGAATCGTATCTTTGTAAAAGAGTTGTGTTAGGAAATTATTCGTTATACTTTTTGAAGACAAGTTTAAACTTGTGGTGGAAATTATATGTACCTTATTTTCAACTTTGCAGATGAATCTTGTTATAACTTCATGAATGTAAACGAAAATTAGAATTAAATTTCTTGATATCTACCTTTTCGAAATATCGAAAGCTAAATAATTACCTATATATAATTTTCAATTTTCGATATTTTGAAAATTACTCCAGATAACGAAAAATTTTATATTGTCAAGTTACAACACAATTCACTACCAAAATTGAAAATATATATTTTTTTTAAAATTTGTATTTCCACTACCGTACTCATACATCCTTAATTGGTCGGCCACAACGGGTTTTTTTTTGCTTTCAATAATAGGGTTTTAACTCAATAGTTTAATAAGGTTTTAATTTTTGTAGTTTATTTTCCCATCAACTAGTTTTGGAGAAATCTATGAAAACATATCATCCATCAATCGTTTTCCCATAAGACCAATGTTAACTATGCCTACTATTGAAGTCATTTATTTATTTAAATAATCGAACAACACTCCTAAAATTTTCAGAATTGATATAGACTTAGTTCAACTTCATATAAAAAAAAATCAAGCCTTTTATCCAAAATAGCTCTGAGACCCGTACATCCTAAATAATGATGTTATGTCTATAAAACAAGTGAGTACAAGAGTCTTATGCAACCAATTTAAATAAACATTTTAAGTAGTAAATTAATATATTCAAAACAAACATGTAGCTAGTTAGTTGTCCCATATTAAAATCTATCCATATCAGGTTATTATTAATTGTGATGAAGTGGCTTTGTTATATGATGTCAAATCTGAAGCTTATGTAACTACCAATCATATAATGAATGTTAGAATATTGATGTGAATATTATATGAATATACAAACGGAATACATGCTATATGGAATTATTTCATCATTTATTAACACAGAGTCAGTTGTTTCAGAATATTGTAATGATTTGTGATATCAATATAAGTTTAGGAAGGTCTTCAAGATCGGGTATTAATTTTGTATTTTAGTTTAACCAAGTATATTGTTTTAAAGGTATGAGGATAACAAATTTGTTGCTTATTATTGTATATTTTATTTTAAAAGCAAGTATTATTCGAACAAGAATATAAATAAGTAATAGTTTAAAAAAACTAAAAAACGGGTTTTTGTAACTAGATAAACTAACTAAAGGGTAGAAAATAATTTCTTTCAATTCCAAAAATCAATTGATCATAAAAAAGCGTGGGGTGGTAAATTTCAACTATCGTAAATATTCTATAGACAGATATTGGTAAAAGTAAAGTCATTATAAAATATCTTAAAAAGCGCTTTGTTACGATAAAATGATTTTTTTGAATTTAGAGAAATTATTTTCTATCTTTTAGTTCAGTTAGTTACAAAAGCACGTTTTATAGTTTTTTAATACTATTATTAATTTTGTGTTGCTAAGTTTTTTAAATTATTTATGGCCAAAAATTCACTATAAATTTGGTGGGAGCGCAAATAAATGTACAAATTTTCAGAAATGGAAATCGTTATTTCTAAAATTTATGATCGGGATAATCAAATAAACTTATTAAATTATTGTATTGTCGTCGGTCCTTGATAAGTATACCAAAATCATGTTCAAAGTTTCCGTTACATACTAGCATACGTACGAGGCTAAACATCCAATCAACAACCGGTGAAAAACTTTTTAATCTCATAGGAACCGAGATTTTAATCGACTGTAATGACGATTTTACTTATCATAACAATTTAATATTTTCTTGCTTCAAAATTTTTAGAGCGCGATTTTAAGTCGTCAGGGTTTTAGTTTTTGTACTTTATTTTATGGTATTTTTGAAACTAACCTTCTGAAAAATTTAAAAATTCTAAAAAATTTCACAGTTTGGAATTTGATGAAACCTTAATTTGATGTTATATAGAAGCCCTATCTGTTGAAGAAATTTTCGTCGGTATCTTGAAGTAAAGTTTACATTTAACCGATCTAGACACATTTCCCTTACTAAACTGATGTTATATTTTGGTATACGAAAATGTATTGCACTGGTTTGAATAATAAAACAAACAAGAATAATAAAGCAGCAAAATATTTTGATTATTCTTATTTTAATGGAAAAACTCGACTCATAGAAAAGTGTTTAATTTTGTAATAGAATGTTTACATTTTAACTTCCTTCTATATAGTTATCTAGCTATTGTTTAAAAGAAAAATTATACCTCAAATACACTGGACTACGGTTTAAACTTTTCTTTGTCGTAAAACTTATGACAAAGCAGGTCATCTTAGACACTTCGGTTCAGTAAAGGTTCACGGTCCAAAAAAGGAAGTTTGCATTTATAGCTTAACATGGCATTCACTCCATACTTTTATGCCATTCTCACTTCGGTTTATTTTGTTTTGTGGAAATTCAAAATCAAGATTAAACTGTCCTAATTCTGGTTGTTAACACTTTATATCCTAGTAATAAATTATAACAAGTAATTTTATAATAAAAACACGTAGGTACTATTAACATTTCATAAAATATATTTAAACTGTAAATGCGAAATTTTATTAATAAATGAGAAAGATTATTATTATGAATATGAATATACAAATATGATATAAAAATGTACACAATTTTATCGTCACTATATAGAAATTACGCCTAAAAATAATAAACATATTTCAACGTAATTATAATTAATTGATCTTTTAATTATTCATTATAATCGTAGACAAAATTTTCAACACCATATGATCGTCATATCATACTACATTTAGAATAGACAGACAGACTGACACATTACATTCAAAGACGTATGGATATGGAGTTTAGAAGTGAGATCAACAAACATCTTATAAATTTAATTATTGCGATCCTTGCAATTCTAAGAATCAAATTTTATTCTTGTAATTAGTTTTTAAACATAATATTGGAGGTTTTCTACTTCGTTTATTATAAAAATTTCTTTTTTGCATTAATATTATCCACGAAAAATTAAAAACTTTGCTACCCCTACCTAAATTTCTTAAATATTATTTTATAGGAATCTCTATACGTAAGATTTCTTATTTCGGTTTCGGGATGAAACAATAACTTCGTATCAGGCTGTTAATAAATATTAATCCAATGTTGACGGTTTTTTCTTCTAAAAAGTCTGTTTGGTCACAATATACGATTATAAAATATAGGGGTACATACAATATTATAACGTGGGTATAGTTATGTTTCTATTTTACGAGAATGAGACTCCTTTCAGCGGTCTTATTTCTTTTATGGATCGTTCCAACATATATTCCCTTAAATCTTTTTTCACACTCTTGGGGCTTCGATTTTACCGATTTTTAAGTAACGTTTTCATGCTCGTGCTTAATTTGTTTAAAATAAAGATAAAAAAATTGAATAAAACCTTTTAGGGTTTTGTTTATGTTCGAGGATGGATCCCACAATGCAAACTGATCAAGAACTGAATTGATGATTTTGTCCTTTATACGTCTTCCAAATCCCTACAAACAGCTATAGATAATGTTTCAAACGCTTTGTCCACATTACAATATCATTTATTATCTATCAATTTGGAAATATCAGCTACAAAAAGTTCAGCTATCGTTTTCACAAGGCATGGGTGCAATGTTGAATCCATTCCTTTTCTCAATTCATTTATCATCTGTCAAGCATCCTCAAAATTTCTAGGAGTCATTTTTGATGAAAAACTGAAATGGAGTTCACATGTTGACCATATTGTAAGTAAATGTACTCCACGAATCAACAACCTTCGTGCTCTCACCAAAGTTTGGTGGGGAGCCGACCAAAGTACATAGACAGACTTACAATATATAGACAGACTATTCGGAGGTTCGAATGTATCTTTGATATAAAAACTATTTTCCAATTAAACGCATATATTTTTTTTTTGTGTTCATCTATGTTTCATAATCGATATTAACGACACCTCATAGTATCCTTAAAAATATTATTACCGTCATTATAGTAACATATGACATTTTTTAATGTACAGCACATACATACATACATAAATATAATAAATTAAAATTAAATCATATGATTTTGTATAATTAATAACAATAAATAAATTATAATATAAAGATGACAATAAATAATAAACTTATTTTAATTTGTTTATATTGGATAACACATTTGAAATGTTTCCAATACTATTTTACAATAATTACAATCATTTATTTGTAGTGTCCATGAGTTTTTATTTTATTTGTTTTAATGAAACGCATTTAATTGAAATATTTAAAATTATATTTAGTTTAGTCCCAAGTTTGTAACGCTTAAAAATATTTATGCTACGAACAAAATTTTGGTAAAGGTGTTCAAAACATCACTTAATTAGTCCATTTCCGGTTATCCACCCGTTTGTCAAGCTGAAATTATTTTATAGCGGGCTCAGAACATAAAAAGTGAGGCTAAGTTCGTAAATGAGCAACGTAGGACAGTTGGGTTTAGGGTCCGTAGGCCCCTTTTTGTACACCGTTAGAGATAGAACAAAAGTTTACATATAAAAAATGTTTGTTTACCTACGAGGGCGCAAATTAGGTGCAAATTTTACAGTATGTATTATATGGGAATATCAGTTATGAATGTGTGGCTATCTAAGAGTGGATATCTCTCTTTACTTACGTGACGTCAAAAAACAAACGATTACGTCATCAACACTGTGTATACATGTTATTTCAACAATTAACTCAGTCAAGTGTTTGTTTTCGCTTCTTTAAGACGTGTTCAATCACAATAAAAGTCGGAATAAAAACGGCTTAACCTATGCACTCATATGACTGCACCGTCAAGACATTTCTAAAATTTCTAAAAAAATTGTTTCTCTGGCTTATCTAATATCTAAAATCCTTGCCGAATTACGAGATATCAAGTTGACACAGTTCATGTTTAAAATCCAAACTGATAAAAAATACAAACTGAGTTTAAAATAGACAGACAAACGTTCAAGAAAATCCCATATTCGAATTTCTTTTAAAATTTATTCAAGGGTCATTTGTGTACGATTACATAATGTAAAAATATAAATTCTTTTCGGTCTAAATTGCCTGATTAAATGATATGAATTCCATTTTTTTCCAAATGTTTCATTCAATTTTTAAACAATTTTTCGATTAAATGGAGAAATCATCCAAATTTTAATTTTCTCTTGAGTTTGAAACTAATTTGTTTTTAATTTGTTTCAGGTGAGTAAAGAAATACTAAATTTTTCTGGGAGTGAAAATTTCTCCAATATGAAAGAATTGTCTTGGTAAGAGAATAGATGGTGCCATATAAGTAAAATTTCTTATGGAAGTTTCATAATCTTCCAAAACAAAAGCACTACTTGTAACCGAAAGTATTACTTGTTTTTGGTATACATTTTGGCAGGTGTTATTGAAAGAGTTTTCAGAAGAATTAGTTGAGCCGTTTTTTAATGGTGGAAAAAACTGGAAAAAACTGAATAAACAGAATCTGAAAAGTGGATAAAATACATCATTTATCTATGCAGATAATGATCGTTCCAGCATAAGCTGCATGTTCGAAGAATAATCTGTGAAGCCTACCAAGACCTTTTTTTCAAGTTTTTTCACCTCTAGGAACTTAGTCGTGTAGACTACAGGGGTCGCACTCACACGACTTCAGTACCACACCGACTATGTACTGCCAATTTATCTTCGTGGTTTTTACAAACAAATATATTCACCTCAAAAACGTTGCGGATAACATACCAGCAATCATTTTTTTTTTCGTTTTATTTGGAATATAAAATAATATATTTTATCCATCGTATAATTTCCCCAATTAACGAGAAATTTGATTAACTGCTTACATTTGTATTGTGTTAATATAGTTCCTGACAAAAGTCAAATATGAACATTTTTTGATGTCACAGTATGGACTATCAATATTTGGTAATCTTTACTTATTATTTCTGATACACTTTTCTCATTAAAATATTAATTACCAAGGTATTATTTTCTAAAATAAAGCATTTGGGGATTTAAGGATGCATGATATAGAACGAAAAGTAATAATACAATTTTTCGATATCGAAAATGTTCTTCAATTCTTCAGCTTTCGATATTTCGATATTTTTCGTCATTCATGAAGTAAAGATAATAAAATTCATCAAAGTAAGATAAAAATAATTTCAAACCTAAATCTATCCTGCTTGTACATGCCTTTTATGGATGGAAACACTTGATTTTTTTATTTGCTATGTCATTGCTAATATATTGACTTTCAATTAAACAGTTTTTTATTTGTTTTCATTCGTTACAAGTGAAAATTATCAAAAACTTTCAAAATATATCGTTTTTTTTATTTTTTCCATAAGAGCAATTATAAAATATCGATTTTCAAGGACTTTTTTCTTAAAAATTTACATGAATAGTTAAACTGTAATTTTAACCACATATTCTTTGAGTAAAAGTCTATCTGTAAAAAAATGTGTCATGCTCAAGCATGCTTAAGTTTTGTTCTATTACATATATTGACAAATAAATAAAATACAAATAACATTTGAGTTTATATTAAAAATTTGAAACTGCAAAGAATATTGATTATTTATCACCAGAGGCGAACTATGTATCTTCTTGTGGATTTATTTTCTTCGAAGTTATCAACAAATTATAAAATATTATGAAATGAAAATGATATCAAGTTGTAGGTTATAATAGTTAGTTTTGTCGCCGGTTTAAACGTTCTAACCTAACAACTGATACTTTATAAAATAAATGAATGTTAAGTTTGTTCACATATTGTGTTTGGTTTATAGTTGAATCAACTTGTATAACTTTAACCCATCATAATTCATTTAAATAACCTAAGGGCTACCTATATTTAGTTTCGATTCTATGGTTATGTGTATAAAATATATACGATCTATTTTCCTTCATCAAATATAAACTTGACTCTATAATTTGTGGTTTCCTTTATATAATCGTATACACAATATGTGTACAGGGTGGTCCAAGTTATAACAGCAAGATTTCATCAAATGGTAGATAAGGTGGAAATGATGACAATTTCTCAATACATTTATGGTGTGGAAAACGTGCTTTTCGAGACACAGGTTGTGGATTTTTAGAAGAAGGATATTTTTGTGAACATTGTGAAAACGTCTGGTTAGAAAAATTGTAAATTTGACAGTATGAGGTAAGCATTCTTTATGATTTTAGGTTTATGGTGATTTATTACGAAAATCACTGGTAGAGACATGGGTGTGCCATCACCTCCTTCGAGATAAAATCTCTGGCTCCACTGACCTTATTACAAATACAATCACGTTGTGCAATATTCCTGCTTGGAGCTTTGTTTACCAAATTTCTTTGCAGTGGTTTTGGCATTATTCACAAAAAAAATACTTTGCTTCCAAAATTTCAACTGTATCTAGAAAAGGACGCTTTCCCAGCCATAAGTGTATAGAGAAATTGTTATCATACCACCCTGTCTAATGTTTTAACTTACACTACCCTGTTTATGTTATACATACACACTACGCGAGAAAATTTGAGCTGGTTGACCAATCATTAAAGAGATAAGGTTTATGCATTTTCCGGGTAGCAATTATTCCAGCAAATTATTTTTATGGAAATCGGAAGCAAAAATATTTCTATGATTTTTATTTTCTTAAGGGATACGTGCATAGAATCAATCGGTTCAACTGTTTTAGATTCTAGATTCTTTAGATAGACCATATGTTTGTCTATAAATGAAAACAAAAAATTAAATTAAAGTAATTGTTTTTGCAACAATCTAAGAGAGAACGTTTAATATAGTACAACCAATATTCAACAAAATTATATACATAAAATTGTATTGTATACATTTGACATTTAAGAACGATCTATATATCAATCATTGGTCATTTGAATGTGTTACATTTTTCCCCAACGGTGTTCAAATACAAGCTATACTGGGTGTATCGGAATAAATGGTCAATAATCTAGGGCTAGGAGGTGTTATGGTACACTAACAAGCCTATTAATATAAAAAACATGTGTCCGGAAACTCCTAACATTTTAAAAAGTTGTCGGTATTTTTACGAAAAACATTTTTACGATTAAAACTTTGCTGTATCTTATAACGGTTTGATACAATTAGAGCTAAGCCTGATCTTTCTTGACAGTTCTTTAAATGCTTTGTTGTATCTCTCTCCATCTGTTCAAGATAAAGAAAAACTTTCAGAATAGTAGCAATGCTGAATACAAAGTTTGTAATGCCTGAAGATTCGGAGAGGTGTGTTTCAAGACATATGTTCTCTTATTTACCGTTTATTTTGATACTGCCAGTATATTAGAATGTTTGAATAAAACACATGTCTATACAGGGTGTCACACGACTCGTTGGATATAGCTTAAAAGCGTATTTTTTGGACAACTGTCGAAAGTACTTTTGTCCAAAACCCATTAGTTAAGGAGTTATTAGAACTATTGAAGTTAACCTATAAAGACATTGTTGGTTAAAGTAGTTTAATGTTTTATTAAAATTTATACGTTTCGTTCATAACGTTCTTAGAAAAGTTCTTGCTAAACGGGACCTTCTGCAGCTTGAGTAAAATTACTTTTTTCTGCCAAATGACGTAGAAGATTTGAAAAAATTTGTTTATTAGGAGTTTTTCCGCTACTTTTCCCACACTGATGCTCTTTCCGTCAAAATATCCGTAAATAAAGTGAAGTGGCCTATTTATTTGACTATTATCTTTGGAGACATAATAGTGCACATAACTCCTTAACTATTGGGTTTTGGACAAAAGTATATAAAGCAGTTTCTACTTAAAATTGTGCAAAGAATACGCTCCTAAACTATGCCCCCGTCACGGGACACTCTGTATTGTTATATTCCCAGCTCTAGTTCTTAATGTCGTAACGAACGCCCGCTACTAATACTTACAGTCCCACCTACGCGCGACATGCACTGCAATGTTCCATTCACCGCAATGTTCCACTCTGACAAATTTACTATTCAGTTCTAAACTGTGTTTATTATATGTATGTCCTTTTTGCACCTCAGTGTATACGTTATTTTCACTGAGTGTACGTAGAAAATGATCATATAACATTCTATAACCACTTTTCTTATAACATTTTATAACCACTATTCTTTTTAATTACATTCGGTGTATTACACCGATTCAAAAAGAACAAAGTATATATGGGTTTTATAAATTGGATATTTTTGGTTATATGAGTCAACAAAAACCGGTGAATATTTAGAATTACCAGTTACATTTGCGACAGCATTATTTGGTTGCCATGAAAAAGTACATTTTTATACATTTTTAGGCATAAAATACGCAGAAAATACGTTTTTATTACTTTCGAGCTGCAAAGTCAAATGGAACCCGTAAAAATTAAAATAATACTTTTAGAGGACAATGTTTTATTTTACTAAAAAGTAGAAAATAATTTTAAAGCTTGAGGCGAACCGAATCACCTTTGATATTTGAAGTTGAGCGCGTCCAGCTTTTATTAAAGTTCATGTACACATGTACTCGTTAGTAAAATTAAACCTTGTCCCTTAAAAGTATTTTTAATTAAAATTTTTAGTAGTTTGTTTAGTGTAATCAATATATATACAAGAAGTAATTGACTGACTGATCGATCAACGCACAACTAAAGGCGCGAAAGTGAGTAATAAGAACCGAATTTTTGTAAATTCTCCCTCCCCCTAAGGGATTAAAGTTTGTATGAAACTTAGTCAATTTTGAAGTTAGAAATGTAAAAAATGATATGTAAGCTCATTATTCAAAACGAAAGTTTACTTTATGTTTATAGAATCAATTGAAATAAATCGTTATCACGAGAGAAGCCGTGGGCAAAAGATAGTATATAATAAATACCTACTAAATATATTGCAGTGCCGAAGAATTTATTGGAAATTTGATGATATATTTCCAATATTATATTTATTAGAATTCCACATATATTTTATATAATTTAATTGTTTTAATTTAAATAGTTTAATGATCCAATTTGAATATTTTGCTTTTACCGTACATTATTCAATTAATTAACTAATAGTTTTTGTAATTAGATTCTAGTAATTCAATATAACGTACTCGACAGCTTAAATCTCATTTATAGCTCGCCATTCAAATCAAAATAAATTTATACATATAACAATATTTAATTATATATTTGTATTACAATGTACCTTGTATCATGTTTTATAAATAAAAGAGAGTGTTTTGAGGCTATTTGCTTTCGAGGAAGTAGAAGGATTGTTCCGGAAGTACAAAAGTCGCTTTATTGATAAAATTTTTCATGGGATTTTTCATTCTAAAATTAATATGTATGAAGTTATATTATTATTATAACATGAAGATAGATCATCGCGATAAAGGAAGAACGTTTGTAGGTACTTTATAATGATAAGTCATATATTTTCATGGCATCAAATCAACATTTATCAAAGTTGACTTATAACAAAGTGAGATTAAATTAAAAAAGAATTTATGAATGGGAGTTTTTTAAGAATTTTAAGTAATGTATACTATTGGTAATTATTCAACCAAAGAAACAGTGATTTAAGAACCACTTCAAGAACCATACGTAAAATAATATTTATAACATAATATACTACTTTTAACAAATTTTACTAAAAATAAAAAAAATATACGAACCCTCGGAAATCAGAATTTGTTTGTTACACTTTTGTTATACGCCCGTGATTGAATAACTCTGCTCTTAACTATGTGCATGTACCAAATTTTCACTTCCCTCGTCATGTAGATTCGTAGAAAATAGACTGTGACAGTATATGATTGTGATACTAAAATGGTTCCCTTTTTTGCGCCGATGACAGCGAGGCTTATATGTTTGACCGGTACGTGTGTATGTATGTTTTTTCATCTGATTTCTCATAACTTCTAAACTCATAATCACACTTTGCCAAATGAGGTATCGTTGGAGGCGGGACGTCTTAGCTGGTTATGGCTACCTCTAGAGGCAAAAATGAATAAAATAAAGATCAAAAACTAAAACCCCGACGAATACAAAATCACGTTCTAAAAGCTACGAAACAAGAAAATATTATCTTCTGAAATTGTTATTATAGGTGAAATCATCATTATAGTCGGAGGACGGTCCTCTGGAAAACTATTTAATCTTAGAGGTTCCCCGACTGTAATGACGTCTTTTCATTTTTTACTAACAATTTCAGGTGATAATAATTTCTTGTTTCATATTTTTTATAACATAATTTTCCAATCGTCGACGTTTTAGTTTTTTATTTTGTTTTATTCATCTTTAATGATGGAACCTTATAAAGAGAAAAAGATCAAGGAACACGAGCAACGAGAACATCATCTATCGTGTATTTACTTTGCTATTACATAATACACTATTTATTATGTATTCCGTTAGCTTTTCATTTGTTGGTTTACATTTTACAAATATAATTAAGTAATAAAATCTGAGCTTAAAATATAATAAATATGTACAGGAAAAATTTTTTTTACACTTCAAGTAATTTATATTCATTGGATAGTTAATAATTCAAATTATTATGTATAAATAAATAATAATAATAATTAGCTGTAAAAAAAAGGGTTTTCTAGATGAAAATGTAGGTAAAATGTAGGTACTTTACTATACTAAAAAATAATTTTTTTATGAATGATTTTCTGCACAGGTAAAAATAACAAAAGTTCTTTAATTATGCTACAGTGATTTACAAAATTACGGAAAAATTCTGTAAATGTAAAGGACGTTGGGTAATGAACCTGCATTGTATCGAAGGTCAACGGGCAATGTTGGATCAATGTTGTTAAAGCAGGGGCTGATTTTTTATGATAATGGTGATAGGAGCTCATACTAGCCTAATCATTTATTTGAAAATTATAGGAGTTTCAACCTCCTGCCAAAACCACCCCAACAAGAAACAGTTTATAAAATTAATATTTTTTTCCAGAATTGGTTCTCTTTTTTCACTGATTACGAATATGGCGTCTATTTTCCAAAATACCATACTCCAGTACGCCATTCAAGCCATTTTTTTCCAAAAAAAAACTACTTTTCTAGGGTCTAATTGAAATAACACCCTCCTGTTGCGGGTTTCGCTAAAAAATTTATTTTATATTATTATAAATTTATTTTATATACTATTTATATTATATAGTTTTTCGAGCCTAATATTTGATATTATCGCGTGTGGTAATGTTGATTTAGATTTCGGATTCAACCGATCAGCGACCAAAAAATTCTTTAGAGCCAACTCCAGAAGCAAAATTTATTTTATAGACTGTTTCTTGTGGGGTGCTTTGAGGATATTGAAACTCCCCCAGTATCCAAATGAATGTAGAGATTAGTGGTGATGAATGTTCCTAAATGTCTAAAGAACACGTGGAAAAAATAATTTTTGAAATCAAAGTTGTCCGGTGGGTTTTCACCATTTCACGGCTTATTAATTCGACTATACATATAGTTTCGTTACAAATGCGATTCCAGCTGTCCTTAGTCCAAACTAAATTGAAATTTTATGGACTATATCATTGAACAATATATTCTTATGAAAGGACTCAATTGTATTCTTCTTTAAATTCGTTACGTAGGGAGTGTTAAAACTAAGCGAATATTCTTATAATGAAAATTTGTATTTTACGTTGATTAATAAAGAATAAACCGTTTTCGAGATCAAGTTTCATTCCGATCGGACTTTAATTGTGGCCGCAGCCAATCGTATCTTAGTAAAAAAACCGAACACTTCTACGCGGCCAATCGTATCTCTCTACCTGTATATAAATATGTAAATATACACCAGTTTTATATTTAAGTGCAATTTGTATTAGTCTCCACCAAGGAATGATTAGAAATCGTTACGAAACAAATAGGTTAAGTTTTTTAATTTGCTAAAAACAGGAGCAATATTTATAGCATTTTGCCTCAGAAAAAACAACTTTTTAAACAAGAGCTTTTTTAATATGAATGAAACAGTACCCTTTCACAAAACCAACACGGCAAAATAATTTGAACATTAAAACCTTTCCAGTTTTGGGTCTAATCGTTTTTTCAACAGGTTTTTTGTGTAACATTATTTTCATGGCTCTATTGTGATTTAATAATTTTAATTTTGTTATTTTTGTTTTAGAATATTTATTTTAGTTGTTTATTTATTTACATTTATTTTAACAACAATCATAACTCGAAACGTTTGTAAACATTTACATGACATTGAGTACTAGAATAAACTTTTGAAATATAAGTACGTGAAGTTTCCATTTCACTTATTTTCAAGTTGACGTTAATTTTTAGCTCAATATACATGTGTCTTGACAATGGTACGAGAGTGAGAGAGTTTACTTTAAGACGGCTAAATTTAGGATATTTATTTCCTGATTACACCTGAGAACGGTTGTGTTAACTAACGCTGTTCGAGCGACTGGCTCTGGGATATGCCTTTTAGTCGTTATTTGAAAGATTTATATTAATCATAAATCCGTATTTCATACAAATGGCACATGATTTTACAATCCTAATTTTCAATATTCGTAGAACTAATTGGGTAGCTAAGGGCAAATCTCCAATTGAGAATCATTCTACATTTTGAGCTAACAATATAGTCCTGGAAATGCAACCATTTGTGAAACGCTGCTAATTAGCTGTTCAAGCTATAATTTGTCATGAAATAGCCCGCAAGCTCTTGAAAATGTGCATACTTTCTTAATCCATCCGAAACGAGAAAATTATCTCCAAGATGGAATCAATAAAAATGAGAAGCTAAAGGAAAGTAAATTAAAAGAATTGAAAAAATTTTGTAAAACCAGATGGGTAGAGCAACACGAGTCTGTCACAACCTATCTGCATTTGCAACCAGCAGTGACTCGCGCTTTTGAAGTGATTCCCTGGAAAGATCTAAGTCATCTGGAGCTATTCAGCTGCTTTCAGCTAGAAGACGACAAACTCCTTCCGCTTCGCTCAGATGTATGTATATTATATTTTCGAAAATTAGAGATATTCATGCACATTTTGAGCTCGGTACATTTTTTGACTTTGTCTTTTAGTCTAGTACTTCAAACAGAAAACCAGGATACTAGCGATACTATCAAACTGGTTGCGGGGCAGATTTTGATTGAAAGAAAAGGAAACACTAGAGAAGAGTTCAGAAAAATGTTCAAAACTGTGAGTGAAATCTGCGATAAATACGATATGAAATTGCGGAAGCCAAATCTCATGTCAAAACAGACCCAACGCTGGAATGTACAGACTGATTCAGACTGACACATTTATATGATCTATTTTTGGTTGTCTCTTTTCCAACAAAATGAAAAATTTTGATGAAGCACGCTGGAATGTACAGACTGATTCAGTTTCAGACTGATTATTTCTGACACATTTATATGATCTATTTTTGCTTGTCTCTTTTCTAACAAAATTTTGATGAAGCTCTTTTGATTTTTCTCCTCAACTTTCTCAATCGCACTTCAATTTTGCACGATGATTTCCGTGACATCTGAGTTTGAAAATTCGCTCAAAGGACTTTATATTTGCAATGAGATGCGTTTTCAAATGCTTTGCATTTAAACACTTTTACTTGTGACAACAGCTACGAATGAACGCTCTTTTCTAGTTTGTGTCGTCTCAAAAAAAACTTGGAATCGGCAATGTCTGATGATGGGCTAAACGATTTAACCTCGCTCAATATACATTGCGGTGTAGAGATCGATGTACATAGAGCTTGAGAAAAGTTTTTTTCTGTACCTCGCAGAATTAACTAATTGAAAAATATTGACTGAATATTTTGACATAATAAAATGTTATCTTACTCGGAAAAAGAGTTTCTTATTTTCATTGCATGTTTAAAATTATCTCAAGAGTTTTTCATTCATTAGTGCCGATATAATACTTGATAACTGATAATCTCCAATTATTACAAACTGATTTTTCTTATTCACGGAATCTTTACTAATTATTCTGATATAACATAAATATTCATTTACAAAGTTTTCACTATCCGAGAAAGGCAGATATATTTTAATTTATTTTACTTGTAATATTTTTATCTGAAACTTATTCGATAAAAAATAAAAAAATAAATTACTATAACAGCTCTTATATTATTTTATAATAAATTATCTTTAAAGCTTACTATAACAACATATAATAGATTATCGAGAAAATGTTCATTTTAAAACATAATAGCACTTAAAATAGAAAAAGAAGGATATAATAAATATATAAGTGTGAATATGGAAAAACATCGTCTTGTATATGGTTCGATAATTTTAACCAACGAAAGAAGGATATAAGTGTTTCACATGCCTGTGGCTGGTCTAGTTGTTTGGTAAATCAAAAACGCCTGAACCGATTTTAATAACTGTGGTATCGTAAGAATTGTAGTGACAGTCTGGAGTCAATATATGATAGGTGACAACACAAAATAATATGCAATCTTCAAATATATGGATATATCGAAATCGGAATATCGGTATGCTAAAAAATCTTCTAATAAATATCTATATATATTGTTTGCTTTGCTTTCAAGCAGGAACTACAGATTGGATTTGATTGAAACTTTACGATAATATAGCCAATACATCAGAATATCACATGAGCTATAATTTATAAAGATATATTAAAAAATAACAAAAATTCTATTTACTGTTTCGCAATTCATAAAATAATGTGAAGGAGATACAATTTATGGACATCTGTTCAACCAAGATTATCAAACATACTTCTAATATTTTAAGAAAAATTGAAAACTGATTATTTGATGCATATTCTTTTATCTGTGTGAAGTTTAGCTCGTTTTTGATTTAATAGTGGCTATATCTTGGATACCAGTGCTTTTTGCAATTATTTCATTAATATCCATATCGGAACATCTAATATGGATATATGGTTATCATCCATTGTCACCTTACTCTGAAGAAAAAAATATTTAGTCTGAAATATGAAATTTAAGTATATCTTGATGATTGAGTTATATTAATTGCTGATTTTGTCCTAGGGAGCACTGAATATATACAAAGTGATTTTCTAAAAAGTTTTCCCCTTTATATTTCGAAAACAGAATGGAAAATCAAACAACAAAAAACGTCTATCTAAATATATGGAGGAATCAAAATAGATTTTGAATTTAGTTTTACCGAAGAAAATGAACCCTACCTAATAGATATACGTTATGTGTTTGTAAACTCTTTAGTGGTCGCAATTTGAATAAAATTTGGTATCAAGAAAGGTTTTGGTATTTGAAAGGCCAAAATCATTAATGAGAAAATTCGACATATAAACAAGGAGTGGAGAGTTGGAAAAAAGTGCTCTTGTTTTTTTTTCTCTAGACGATTAGTTTTCGAAATAAATTTTTTTGAAAAATTAAAAGTAAATATTAATCTTTATTTAAATCGAAATCGATTTTAAGAAAAATGTGTTATTTTTTAAATCTCTGAGGGAAATCGCTGCTCCTATGCTACGAATTTTTTTTATACGAGAATACCTTTGTGACAAACAGGGGCCAGGGACCAGGAACTTCGTTTTTTAAACTACATACTTTTTGACGTAGATTATGGTTTGATTTCGCAAAGAAAAGAAGTTTCGTGTGAAAAATTATTTTGCTAGACTTCAATTTTTGGCATCTGGTTCTAGGTATTTTCAGATTAAAAAGTTTCCACTAACAAATTATATAACCACAAATTTCTCAAAATAATAATTTTTAGTACAGATTTTTTTATTGTTTTCGAAAAAAAATTTTAAACAAAAGTTGACCATTGACGATCATTCGACCCGGAAGGCACTTTTGAAATATAAAACACATTTTAGCAATTTAGCATACATCGTAAAAAAAAAGTTCATGATTTATCGGTCTTTTAAATTTCAATCCGTATGTGAAAAAAATAGCAAGAAACTTATTAACAAATGATCTGGTTTCTATATGTTACACATATCTGTCTTTTCCACATACTTATTTTATTGCACATTTGTTGTTAAATTCGAACATTTGTATATTATATGCATTAGATAGTTATAGATACAATGTATGTTCGTCAGTAATATAAATTGCGATGTTTAATGATTCGAAAAACGATATTTATTAAAACATCTTCTTAATAAATAAATACAAAAATAAATAAAATATATTATTGATAATAAAATTAGCTCACTTACACAAGCTTTCATCCAAAAATTATGCCAGTTATAAAATGTTTTCGAAATATACCTATAGACTCGAAAAAAAATAGATTTTAAAAACTAAGTTTAAAAATCTGTGCTCAAAAGTACGAGCAATAAAAAACTCATTAAAGTTAATTTATTAATTTATTAGCTTGATACCCGCCCGCTTCACTGGGCTTAAAAGTACAAACCACCGCTTTATAATCTCCACCTCTCCTGATCAAACTTATACCCCTTCCATGACACTTTTTTTAAGTTTAAAATAGTCATAATTCATTGAGTATATCAGGAAATCAGGCCATGAATTGTTTGACATTTACTATTATAAATTTTTACAGAAATATTTAATTTATAGTTTGAAATGATGATCATAGATGGCGCAGTAAAATGTCACATGAAATTACACATCAATTTATCATTATAAATTGTATCTCATGTGTTATTTTGATGTATGACCTACATTGTTGTATAGTTTCATTAAAAACCATTCGCTAGTTTTAGCGTCAAAGCGTAACAAACAACATGCTTACTTTCGTATAATATATAGAGATAGAGAAGATTTCATCTTTTTGATTAAGAAGAAAAATTTAATAAATTTGTTTCGACATTTTTCACAATATTTCTTTAAAATAATTGAATTTTTTTTATCTTTACCTACATAATAGATACAGATATATTAAAAATTCCAACAGATATCTTTTGTTGAGTGATAAAATTTATAAGATTATTTTCAAACATCAATGAAAGTCAAGAACGGTTTTAAAACACCAATAAGCTTTTTTATTATTTTTAACAATAAAAATTTAACCTGTCTTGATTCAATTCGTATAAATTTTTTAATAAAACAAGTGAAACAATTGACTGCGTTAATTGTTGAAAAACCATGTATAGACAGTGTTGATTACTCTATCACATTACACATACATATCTGTCACATATACATAGCTGATATCCCCATATAATATATATTATACAATTTACGTCTAATTTGCGCCCTCACGGTAAACAGTGATGTTTACGAAAAAATGTTTCGAACAAAAGTTGGTTATTTTTTTATAAGGAATATTGTTGCTCATTTACGAACTAGACCTCACTTTTTACGTCGTGAGTACGCTATAAAATTCATCTTGATATCTCTTTTCGTTTTTGAGTTCGTGTTGGCAGGCAGACGGGCGGGCAACCGGAAATCGACTAATTAGATGATTCTATGAACACCTATACCAAATTTTTTTTCGTACCATCAATATTTTTAAACGTTACAAACTTGGGACTAAACTTAGTATACCTTGCATATAACATATATGCATAGTATAATAAATATAAGAATTGCAGTATTGTGAATATTCGAATAAGAAGTGGAATCAGATATTGAATTCATTAAAATGAAAAACAATGCAATAATTCATTTTTCAAAAGCTTTAATATAGTACAAAAGAAGTATATAGTAAAAAAATAATCTGAATAGTGAATATGAATTAATTTGTACTTCCGTATTTCCGTATTTTCCGTTTCATATTTATTTTTATTCAATATTATTAAGTTTTTGATATAAATTATGTCAATAAAATTTTATCAAGATTAAACGGCTTACAAGAAATCTCATAAACACTATAATAAAATAAATAAATGTATATCTTTTTTTTAATCTACATTACTTTCGTTTGCTTTCACATTAATTTCTAAGTAATAACCATTCATTTAAAGACAATTTATAATTAATGGCAAAGTAAAGATAATGTCAATAGACAAATTTTTTATGAAATTGGAAAAAGATTTACTACTCAAATCGGAATAAAAGTTACACAAAAAAAAAAAAATTCTAAATATCAACCGATATGAGGTTGTCTCAACATCATAGCGAGATCACATATAGCAAATGGGGCCACGAATCGAGGAAATAAGACGATTGAGCTCGAAATTTAATAGTTCAATTTTTTATAGTCAGGAAATTCAGTATAGTCAGGAAGCGTGATCTTTAAATTTAGGTAAGCACGTTTACAAATTCGCAATAATCAATCTTGGAGAAAAAGCATGATAAAAGAAGAAAAAAATTTACCCCAGCACTACAGCCAGTTATAATAATATATATTTTCATAAAACTGAATGAATAGTTACGAATACTTTGAGTATAACATTCGAATTCTACCCAGATTGATAATTGCTGAATCCAGTATAAAAATTAAAGCTGGTAGGATTGGTAGGAACATAGAAAAAAGAAAAAAAAACACACACACAAAACACAAAACAAGAGATAATAAAAATCCAATAAAATTGAAACCGATGCTATTCTCAAATAACAAGTACATACCATCCACCTAAAGCTAACTTACCTACCAACAACAAACAACCTTTACAATAATATCAATTTAAAATAAATAAATAAAAGTCTCATGTAACACAATTTATTCAAACAATCATTTTAAATTTGATTCTATTATACGTTCTTCGTACTTATTACAGGTTTATATATACAGGATGTTTTATAAGTGGCTGCAGAACTTTCGCTTCCCGAATAAGCTGAGAAAAAATAGAAGAAAATGTTGTCTACAAAATGACGTAAATGCAAAAATAATACAAAAAACTCTATTTGGCTACTTATATTATTATAAAAACTAACCCATAAAAAACAACCGCAACCTATCGTGTGCACATTACAGTCCTTAACATGTATTTACTAAAACAGACCGCGTACTCACTGACAAACCACACTTTGTATATTTTGATACGATTTGTAGTAATTTCGCATTTAGTTCACTCCTTCATACTATGATAAAACACATCTTCTGTTTAAGTAGTATTTTATTAGATGGATTTTATTTTGATGATTGTATTTTTTATTAATTGATTAATACAATATTAGGTTAATTAGCTCGTAAATAAGGCCTCAGACCCAAATTTAGTAAAGAATATTTTCTTCTTTTTTTCTCAACTTATTCAAGAAGCGAAAGTTCTGCAGTCAATTATAGAACACCTTGTATATACTACATACACACACAACCATCGAAAGTATTAGTTACAACACACTCAGTCACAGATATATGCACATATATAGGAAGTTCCCACAAACAAATTTTTCCAATATTGTCAAGTTTTTTTCAAATTTATTGAGTTTCTAGAAAATTAATATTTATAACATTACTAGCAGTTATCCGCTCGCTTCACTCGATAATTTCAACTTTAAAAGCAAAGACTATCGCGTAATAGTTTACACTCTTCTTCTCCGTACATGTTTCTCCTTTTATTCACAATTCCACTGCTCTCATCTTTTGTGCGGAACCCACATTTTTCGAAAATGAAATACAAGCCGTATTACTAGCTGATAATGTAGCTTTTACCATGAGAAATGTTACTATGCCAACGTAATACTATTTCATACAATCTTCCATCCCCTTTTTCAGGAATTTTTTGATATTTCCCCTTGCGATGGGATGTATAAACACACTTAAGTAAAAATGCAACGACTTGCCAATCTACCGACTACTTTTCCCGCACATTTCCCATCGATATACGTAATTCATCGCTTTTCAGTTAATAAAATACGACAAACCAAGACCCGATTTTCACAATACAACTTTATTTGACATTTTGAGGAAAGATTTTCGAAAGAGATTACAAGATGTGACGTATAACAGAGACGTGGAAAGAATAATAGTTTCTTCTTAAACTATAAAGTGCATCAGATCTATCGGTAAGGACGGGTTAATGGGTTTTAGACTCTCCACTGGTGAAGATTAGATGTCTTGGCCGAATTATTTTACAAAATTTAACTTTACCAAAATCATATGTTTAAAATATAATATTTATAAGGTCATACTGTAGTATAATAGTTCTGTCCTGATACAGCTGATGATTGGTAGTTTGAATCTTCGACTAGCTTCAAGCAATTTTCTTTGAATCACTCTCTATATATGTAGGTACAAATGTAAGATATTTAGATAGGTAAGTACGTTCTTTTATAGGTATAAATCTGCTGTACACTTTTTGGGGTATAGTCATTAAGTAGCCCAAAGTTGACTTTTTCAACTCGACAAAGTGACGTGTCAGTGAACCAAAATTTTAAAAATTTAAATGATCAAAGAGTTGGATTACGAATACGTTGATTTATTGAGAATCCTCAGCAGTGTTGGGCATTCAATTATCTTCCCATTGTATTGAGATAAAAATGAAATATTCATCAATTTAAGGCTATGAGTTGCAATTTAAAATTTTCCAGGCTCAAAACCATTTTCTTATTGTAATTTATCGCTACTATGATTTTGTCCGCATAAATTTTTGACTTGTTGCAAATAAGTCAATAAGATATATGATGACTTTATACCTAATAACAACTACATAGGTACTATTAAATTACTCCCATACCAATTTTATTTTGATTGTTTGAATTTTATACCTATGTAAGGGATTTCTCATTTTCTATTTAAGGAATTTTTTTCAAGAAAACAGGGAAATAGAATACACTTCTCTTATATTTGTGAATTTCGTTTTAATCAAGTTCCTCGAATAAGGAGTAGGGTAATATGTAATACCACGTGTACAATGTATCTTGAATATTCAATAGTTTCTTGGCAGGTATTGTTATTTACCGGACAGCATTAGCATGGAAATGAGGGAATTTTATAATAATGCTGGTAGGCTGAAGGCTGGTTTTCATTGTGGTTTTATTTTCGATTATACTAAAAATAAAATGTTTCAATATTCGTATCGATACTAAATAAGACTAGGAGAATAAATGAATTAAATAAGATAATTTGGAGTTTTCAAAATTAATTTATGACTTCCCTAGCAACTAAAAATTACAAAGACTTAAAGTTAGGTCAGGTTGAAAGGTTAGAAACCTAACCTAACTTTATGTCTTAATTACAATTACCATTTTATCATTGTTAAATTCTTATTCGTATCAAGTTGCTGATAAGTCATAAATAAATGACTAAATGTTCAATTTATTTAAACAATTGATTTATTTTTCTAGTCACCTAGTCTTATTCTCTACAAATCAATAATCATTACAAAAGATAAAATTTTTAAGGGAAACAGGAAAAAATTCTGCTTATTTTAACAATCTACTTACAAACTGATCATTGCATATCGTTTTCGTGGTGTGAGTATACGGATTTTTTCCAAAGGTGTGATACTTAAGATTCTAAATTTTTTTCAGATTGATCGTGTTTTTTTTTTTTTGCGTTCGTAGAAAAATAATGAACATTGTCGTAACCGGTATCTTTCCAGATAGTTTTATTGTTGGCAAATAGTAGATAAGGGAATCATATCGTTTTTTGTTGAATTAACGATTACTTTATCTTTAGTTTGTATTAATTTTTTTTTTAAATAATGGGGGTTTAACCTCCGTTTTTGTGACGCATGCCTAATCACAGAGGCCACCCACATCATTTTTTGTTAATCTTTATTTATTCAATTACAACCATTTACAATTATATTTTTGATGTGGGCGGAGTCGGTTACTTCGTTCTTATCCAAGCGACGACAATGTGATCAATTCTGCACTCCCATTATTGTATTAATTGCAAATCCAGTGTACAACGACCTTTCACGATCATGTTTTTTTTGTCATCAAAAGATAGTTTTGCAAACATATAATTTTTTTTCTATACACACACCATCTGAACAAGTTTGGCAGTGAACATTATCTATTTTTCTCTATTATCAACGTTAAAATCTTAAAATACCCGCAGAAACGTAGATCACTAATCGTTATAAATTATGGAGATCAACTCACAACTGACCAATCAAATACTTGTAGTGTAGTTGTATTTAAATGAATAAGAAACGAAGTTACTTCGGTAAATGTCGTAGTTTGTCGTGTTGTAAAAGACACTGTCTTAAGCCTATCTCTCTATGCGTTGTTATGTGTGGCATTTTATTGTATTTATATGAACGCACACATATACACATTTAGATAAGAAAAGTTCCTGCCTTTGAATGGAGGCACTCAGCTGCAATGCGAAGTTACTTAAAATTCAATGTATGCCGTATAGAATTATTCGCTCCGAGCGTGAATTTCGTTTCCATGACAACGATACACTACTTTAATTATAGAATTAATGGATGCATATATAATTGTGTGGATTGCATTGAAAACTTACATTTAAAATTTAATATTCTTGTTTCACAAATTTAAATAAATAATTACGATAATTAACATTTGAAAAATAATATTTGTACAATTTGATTTCTTATTTTCACAATTTTTAATGCATTAAGTTTAATTAATTAGTGTTTTTCAATCATTTTAATTTGACAGTTTCTATATCATTAACATGTAAATAATTGCAAATTAGTCATAACAGCCCACTTTATCTCCAAAATTTTTCACTTAAAGCGCTGGCATCGATTTTATTATCCCCACCATGACTACGCACACAACGAATAGATGATATTAGACATCAAGACAAGTACCTTTCTGTCTATATGTAATGAACGTCACTGACGCTGCGAGTAGTGAATCGTGGGTGCATGTTAGAGAAACGTAGTATTTTCAATACTCACTTATCGTCATCTTTTTTCAAACTCATTAAAATATATTCACATAGGATATATTAACATTTTTCCCCTCATCAAAATATGTGAGAGAAACATGCAGTATTTTCCAAATTCGCTTATCGTCATCCTTTTTCAAACTCATTAAAAAATATCCGCATAGGGCATAATAACATTCATCCCTTCAACATTATTTGGTAAAAATTAATTATAGTATCGATATAATATAAAAACATTTTTCGAACTATAATAACATTTTGTACACAAAACAATTAAAAATGATTGTTCCAATATGATATTAAAACTTCTACTGTATATTTTCCGTCTGTTATGTTGAAACTACATAATATTTTTACATTGTGTTAATACAATAAAAATGCTATAAAAAAATGTTCCTTGCAGCATAATAGCCATAAATAAAAATAACAATAACTTTTTGTAGAAAATACCCAACAATACAATTAATATACTCCGATAATACGGTGGCTATCGATGCTTATGTTATTTTTGTGGGCATTTACACTGTGTCTAAGTTTTAAAGATCGGTATTTTTTCCGAAAATAGGACAAAAACGAAGTAATCCTCCTTTGCTTGTAGAGCCGATACACTTTCATTCAATTAGTAGACTTCACTGAACCCACTTTCTTCTATCGTCACCATGAATTTAATAAAACAATGAAAATAGTTTAATAAAAAAGGAAATTTAATCCTTAAAAAATAATGATGTGGTAAGCCTTTTTACAGATTGGTATGTTTAGAAAACGAAAATGAGCCCCTTTTTACAACTCGTTACTAATAAAAATAGGCGAGGACAACTTTTATTCAAAATTAAATTTTTTTTTAAATGTATTGTCAATATTTGCGATAAATACCATATTCTTAAGATATTTGAAAAATATTTTTAATCCTTATAGTAGGAATGCAACAAGGAAGCTCTTTCTATATAATTAAAAAATTCTTAATAAATTCAGTATAGCCTTAATTCTAGAGCTAACTGGGTTCAGTTTACCAGTTTTTTATAAATAAGATTAACAATACATGTTTTTCTAATATATTTAGTATTTTTACATTTGTTATAAGCAAATGCAAACAAACATTTGACTGAGTTAATTGTTGAAATACCCTGCATAGAATGTGTCGAATGTCTAAAATGCATAGAATGTCGAAGAAAATGGACAAAATTTTGTATTAATTTGCACCCTCTTTGGTAAACAGTGACGTTTAAGAAAAAAGTTTCAAACAAAAGCTGTTTATTCTTTTATAAGAAACATTTGTACACTTTTACTTTTGTTCTATCTCTAACGGTTTACAAGATGAGTCCCACGAACCTAAGACCCAAGTGAACAATGGTGCTCATTTACGAACTTAGCTTTACTTTTTACGTCCTGAGCAGGCTAAAAAATTTCAACTTGATATATTTTTTAATTTTTGAGTTATCGTGTTAACAGACGGGCAGATGAGACGGACAGACGGACAGACAGACAACCGGACATGAACACTTTAGGAGATTTTATGAACATCTATAACAAAATTTTGTTCGTAGCATCAATATTTTTAAGCGTTAAAAACTTGGAACTAAACTTCGTATACCTTGATATATTCCACATATACACAGGGTATAGAAAGGAGCGCAATAATGCTAGAAATCCACAGGCGCCAAATATCGTGATAAGACCGTGACAACCCTGAATAAAGCTCTTGTTAATGTATAACAATATAGGGTAATAATATTGTTTATTATTGTTTGCTGACTACCTTTATTTAATGACGGCAATATTAATATACAAGTTGGTGGTTTATGACGTCACATAGTTCATGATGATGAAAATCTATAATTTTGTTGTCATAAAATTTATTTACATAAAAAATTTGTTTCGTATAATATGTACAGTAGTATGTATGACTGCTAAGTATACGGATTTATACTATTTATTAACAAGCCATTATCATATTTTATCACAGATAATAAATCACTAATATATAATATCTAATTTTACTAATTTTCAATTTAGAGTTAATATCGATTAAAAAACTATAACGCAGCCACTCCGATCCAAATCTATCCTTCTTGAAATTGCAAAAATTCGCCGTTCACTTCTGCCTGTTACCAGCCAACCTTTTTTTATTCCGTTCGGTCACTGACATTATTCCGAATTCAATCTAATTATTTCGAATCGAATTTTATTATATAAATTTTATCTTTATTTTAAATTACATAGCATATGAAAATAATTAATTAATTCGTTTTTCTTGATTATAAACCATAGAGATATTAATATCATAGAGGCGTAAAGACATAGGAAACCATAGGAAACGCAATAAGTGAATTCGACCATAAAGAAAGAGACAAAACGGATAGGCGTTTATACGTTAATACAGCTATACCCGTCTTTTAGATTGGATTTCTCTCTACTATGATCAACCTTTTGTGCGACGAATTTGCGGTTCTATGGTCTTTGGTATCTCTATGTTAAAAACGTCATAAATTATAAACAATGAGTACCCCTTTGGCGGTAAAATTTTAATCTGAAAAAAGAACGAAAACTCATACATGCAAGTCTGTGAATTGAATATGTTCTTTTGTATCCAATTATACGAGACAATCTAGAATACGAGCTGGATACAGAGAATTACAAAATTATTCCGTTTTGTATCCAATTATTCCATCTGGCAGCCCTACCTCTCATAGTGATATATTGTCATGTAGAAGTCTAGATTTTTATCTTCAGCTTCATTTAGTGCCTTTGTTATTAAGTAGGTAGTTTTTCGATTTTTCCTTTAAAATTCGTTTCATTTTATTGTAACTTCTTAATTGTAATTTTTGCCAATTGATTCCTCACTCGGTAGTTTTATTTTTAGCCAATTACCCCGCCCCCAACCATCCTATATTGATATCTTAGATAAGTTTACTCTAAAATAATAATTTAAAGAGTGCTGAAGAACAAACGCTTCGATTGATGTTAAACCTAATTCGATATCGATCGTACAGTTGGGCGTAAATCCAGAGACCCCGAATATTTCCTCATAAAATTTATATGTGAAAGTTTTTATTTCTTTTCCACACCCTTCTATACACCGCACTTCCCTGCCATATGTTAAAATTAGAGTGAATTCTTGTTTTAAACATTTTTATTATAATACTGACTGGAAAATCTTTGTATTTATATAACTTTTCTGACATCCATTAGTGCCTTGTTCGCTTTAGTCAATATATGTGTTTTTTTGTCTCAGCAAAACCAATGCTCAATATTGCGACTACACCCGTAAAAAATTTGGACTTTAAACAAATAAGAATCCAAATATACTCTCCCTATATTTATGTATGTCTTATTAAAATACATGTGTTTGACCATTCAAAATATCTTTAATAATGCAAGAAGCTACTTTAAATTCATCATGAAACCGTCCATAAATCCTTTTTGTATATCAAAATAATTCTAACGAAGATGATATTTACTTTTTACTCTTATGGTGACATATAGAATTGTGGGTATCATACCATAAAATTTGGGAAGGTCGGCAAGGTTGCCCATATTTTGACTTCCAGAGCTTTACATCAAGATAAACAATTTTTTTCCGATATCACTATGTACGTAAATATAGGCGTGAACGCAATACTTTATGGTTGCGATTATTTTGTTTTGCTATACAATTTTAAACGTAGATGATTTTACCATTGAATGGATCGAAATATGAGCAACAGTTAGGACGCATTAGTCGATACTATTTAACACTGTAATAGCATTGATGCAACTAATGACATACCAACAATATCTTTTAAAATGACAAAATAGGTCAAAAATAATAGAGTGACGAGCAATGTGACAACAAACATAGCGTTTACACCTCTATACTGAATAGGATCGTAGTTCAATTATGCATGTTGATAAACGCGTCAAAAAATAGCGGGAAAAACAAATAGCATTGCGACATCTGCAATGTAAATGTCGGCAAAGTTTTTATATCATACAGTTTTGTAAATAACGACAAAGTTATCTTACGGCAATATTATATAGAGTATTATCAAATAATTTTTGAGTATCTGGCCCTATACCAGCATTGTTTAAAATGCCATGCATTACTTACCGGGTAAGAAAGGATTTGGAAAATGACTGCAAAGATAAATAATTATTTAAATTAAACTTTTTGAATTAATTATTTTGTAAAAACTGCAATTTTAATTTTTCTGTAGGGAAATCATAATGCAGAGTAAGGAGTGGTTTTGAAAAAGAATTCTTTCTGTCTAGTTAAACCACTGAAACCCGAAAATTTGTTTTTAATGTGTATGCAATTGATTGCAAATGTTTTCCAAACTTGCAATGACATATAAGAAATGTATTACCACTAAAAAAATACATAAACAAGCAAATTGGCCTTCAACAATAAATAAGTTAAAAAATGACAGATTTGTCTTAATTAAGTAGCGAATACATTGATACCTTTATAACATTCTCATACATATATTTACTCATATATAATTTATATCAAAGGTCGTAAGCTGCTGTGTTGTAATATACTTGGCTTTAAGCTATACAGTTTTAAGCTGAAAACAGATTGCATGGTAGGTTTTAGGATCAAGCAAAAAAATTGTTGTTGCATTAATAATATTTAATAAACAAAAGCAAATTTATTTAGGTTGAAGTGGAATAAATAACAAGTAAAATAAAACGTCAATTCAAACTCATCAGTCACGTCACTGTTCAGTTACCTTACCTTATTAATAACAGACGGATACGCGGACAATCGGAATGGACTAATTATGTGATTTTATACTTAACACCTACAAAAACCAAAATTTTGTTTGCAGCATCAATATCTCTAAGCGTTACCAATACAAATTTACTAATTCATTTAAATAATATCTATACTAAAAAACAACAAATTATGTTTATTTAGTTTTTAACCATTTTTTGTGCATTTTCCATCAGATTAACAATTAAATTTATGCCGAAATACCATTTAGTTATAGTATTTTTTTATGTACATTAATATTTTTAAGCATGGTATTTTTTAACATCGAAAATATTAGTAATACTTGATTGCAGATAAAGTTTTTGCTAGAAAACGCATAAACAAATTAATCTTCTGACAAAAATAATTTTTTGTGAAGCAATGTTTCATAATGAATTTTTTCTAGACCGTAAAACGACAGTAAGAAAATTCCGGGATTTTTCGGTATTTTTAAATTAATTATTTTAATAATATTCAATAATTTAAAAGAAAAGATTTACCTTCATACAGATCTACTAAGGTTAAGCTATTTTTGGACATTGGATATAAAATTAGATTCTTGTAGCTATCAAAATAGACAATTTTAATTTTATTTATTTCAATGTCTATGTTATATGCTTATTTATTGTTTAAAGTAGGTTTTTACTATTCTATAGGGTGATCCATCGAACTTGTATCAATTCATTTTTTTTTAAATATTGTGTACAAAATTATCAACCTTTGTAGTGATAAATTCATTTTCAATGTCAGTTTTTGAAGTGAATCTTTCTTTCGCGCATCAATCAAAAAGAAATACATTGAATCGGAAAACAAATATGAAGTCATTACATTGGAATATTACGAAACTTTAGAATATAGACCAATCGAGGTGTGGATTATAAAATGTTGAATGTTTTATAAAAAACGACAGATATATAATATACGGCTCACATGTTTGTTTCAATAAATCGAATGTTTGAATTCTAAATTAGTCGATTTTTTGAAATTATAGAGAAAAGTAAAAAATAGTATTTTAAAAATAAAATTTCAAAAAATCTATAAAAACAAAATACGGAATTTATTTTCATATAAAAAATAGAAAAAATTTAAGACTAGGTAGAAATGTTTAAAACAAAAGTATATTTTTTACCAAAGAAAAAATATTGTGTCCCATTGAAAAATAGTGTCCCATTGAAAAAATTTGATCATGAATCCCTCCATCATTGCATAAAAAAATGTTTTCGAAAATGTAAAACGAATCACACTGTGTACCTATCGTATGTATCTGCTTGTCATATGTGGGCGTTTTATTACCAACTATTTATAGAAACGTTAAAAAATTATTATAAATCAGAAGAAGGTAACGAATGATGTTACAGAAATGAGACACAAAAGTAACATTTCAATTATAAATAATATATTTAATTCGTTTATATTTTGTTTATGAGGCTTTTTAGCGTTGAAAGTAAGTAACTTTATTTATTTTCGAAATTGCTAAATTATTTTAAAAAATTTTTTACATATCAAGAGGTATTATTTGTACCGTGCATGAGTTTACTTGGTGGCGTTTTCCATAGTAACGATACATAATTTATATAATTGTGTGGATGGACATATAATTCTATGGTTTGAATATATGATTTACATTGAAAATTTAATACTATTTTCTAAAATTTTAATAATTAATTATGCTAATTTACATTTAAAAAATATTATTTATGCAATTTCGTTTCTTATTTTCACAATTTCTAATGCAACAAGTTTAATTAATTTTTATTTTACAATTATTTTAATTTGACATTTGCTATACAATTTATATGTAAAAAGTTTAAAATTAGGCATAACCGCCACCTTTTACGCCTAAATTATCCACTGGAAGTGTTAGTGTCGATTGTTCCTACCATGACTACGCACCTAACGAAATTTCTTGTTAAGATAATTGTGACCCCAAATTAGAAAATTTTTTATGAAATTTGTTTGAAAATTACACTAAATATGAATGTACAAAAATGAAACTATTTAAAAAGAATGAGCATAGAAATCAAGTAATGAGGTTTTACACCTAAATCTTTTAAGTGATTAGTTTAAATTATATAATAGTGTTAGAATATATGTTTTCCACTCAATTGTCTGCTTTGGTTTATGCAGTTAAAGTTACTGTAAACATTAGTTTTCACATAACATGTGAGGTCCATTGCCTTCAAGTAACTTATTTTAATTATAAATTTATAAATATAATTCACTAGTTGTCGATGTTTTGTTCGACTGAACAAATTATTTAATCTTTAACTAAAATAAAACTTATATCTTTATGTATTAAGGCCTACAATGGTTTAAAAATTATTTTAAAAATGGATGTATATACTTTTTGGCTCAAATTACTTGGCGAAATCTAACTCGATGGGAAGAAGAAAAATAAGACTAATCTTGGAATGCACTAGTTTTTAAATTATTAAATATTCAGACAAGTAGAAGGAGATAAATTTTGCTACAAATTTATCTTCCACTATTTTTTCTGCAAGTTTAATCTGTACACAAAAAATGCTTTGTCCTGAATGTAGGCTGATCGTAGAGGTCTGAAACTTAGATGGTGTGTTCTTGTATGAAGTAGACATCTGTTGGGTTAGGATTTACGGAAATTCTACCCTTTATTGGGTGAAAAACGAGAAATGGGGTTTGTATGGGACAATGTATTTCTTTGATCCAATATGTTCAAATTTTGCATAAACATTATTCAACATAATTGATGGAAGACGGGTTTCGTATCGCCTAACGGGGTTGAAAAGGGGTAGATGTTTATTTTGGGCGTGATTTGCATCAAAGTGGATATCAATACTTTTTAGTGCTTTTGATTTAAATTACATTGTATTTAAAAAGGGTAAAAGCTTTATCGCGGTCGTCTTTACTTTAAGCCTAGCAATGTAGGTATCAAGCTAGTATTGAGATATTTGTCATTTTGTAGAGAAACACATCACGATTTTCTCGGTTATTGTCTGTAAAAATTACTTTTTATTAAATAGTTAAGATATAGAAAAATCATGTCACTCCCAAATCAGTTTTTCTGTGAGTACAATATTCGTAAGATTTGTAATTTTCTAGAAAGCTGAGTAGCATAGATAATTTCTCGCTTGGAATAAGTAATATGATATTTTATTTTAAGTAAAAAAAAGTTGAAAATTTTTAATATCATTCATTAAGGACAATACTTGTAGAAATATCTCATACATGTTTTTTTGTATAATTTTTTTAACAAAAAAATAAATTAACATTTTTGTAGTCCAGCCATGTTAAAATAAATATTTTTAATCATAAAAAAATTCATATGAGAGGATCATTCGCTAGAGCATAAAAAAGAATTCTTTGCAAACAATATGAATAAAGTTTTCTCTTTTTTTTTATGAACGCAAATATAATAAAATTTAATCGGTATAATATTGCATTCGGAATAATATGTATACATAAAAAATATACACGAACTGCCACAAAGTTTTGTGTGTTCGAATTTCCAAAGATATTGTCGGTTTCAACACATGGGTAGGCGTGCTTTTTTTTCTATTACATTTAAATGTTTTTATAGCTGTTAAAAGTATACACTTTTTATGAAATATTCTTTATATTCTGTCGTTTTATTTTTTTTATTGTTTCAGGGCTCCTTAGCTCGTCAAATTGAGCTGCGTGTTCAAAATTTGTATGGCTGAGGCTGAGTAAGGGACTAAAATATCCCTTATGGGGATTTTAACTTGAAGCCTTTTCGTTCCAAATAATTCAGATTTTCGCAATTTTTAAGAGGATTGCAAGTTTATGTGAGAATTCAGTTATTGTTTCCAAAGTGCTTTCTTGGCAGGGTTGACTCCCCGACTCTCTCTAACCCTTTTTATGTAAATATTTCAGGTTTGAACAAAAAGTCAAAAATCCCATTAGAAAATATAAAATAATTAGAAACATTTAATGAGAGAATATGATCTTAGTGATGGAACTCTGCTGTTCACCTTGTTTAATACATACAACTTTTGTTTGAAACATTTTTTCATTTATTATCACTGTTTATCCGTGAGGGCGCAAATTATATAAATTATATAGTACGTGTTATATGAGAATATCAGTTATATGTGTGTGACATGTATGTATGTGCGGGTATCTAAGAGTGACTGTCTTTTTTACATGCGTGGCTTTATATAATGGTATTTCAATTTTCAGTTAACTCAATCAGTTGTTTGTTTTCACTTGTTTTCGTTTAAACTGAAAAGCCAACAGAACCATTAACGCATCAAAACAAAAAAAAATTTGCTTGAATAGTTTTTATTCATTCTCTTCATTGATATTTTTATACATTCGTCATTCATTTTCATTAGTGCCTTGTATAATTTGTTGTCGCAAGTTCATATTCTATGTGTATTTTCTTTTTATTGCGTTTCATGGTTGTTATGGCATTTTTCATATTATAAGATACTGACGCCTATCCATAAACAGATATTCCATATAAAAATGTTTATAATAAACTGAACTATATATATATATATATTTGCATCCTTTTTTTGCTATAGAAGTCTAAAAATCTCAGAGCTTTACGTCTTCATTTTTACACACATTTATAAACTAAATGTTACTCTGCTAACTAAATATTTCTATATATAAACTTTGGGTGATAGTTTAGAACACTCTCGATCAAATTACCTTTCAAACAAACAAGGAAAAAATAAAAATTGGTTCAACCTTTTAGGAGCTGCGACGCCACAAACGTATCGATGAGACCTGATTTTGTGAAGGGGGTTTCGATATTTATTATAAATTAATGAAATCAATAATGGCGATATTACATCAATTACGTTAATCTGTAATTGTCATTTATTAATAGTATGTTTCATTATATATTATTTGTCTCTCTAGGAATTAATAAAAGAAGAATTCATGTATAACACTTAAAAGTATTTACCATCTTAGACCTCATAAAATAAAAACTCTCATAAATAATGCAATAAAGAACTAATTAATTTTAAAAAGTTACCTACCAAGTTGCCATCTAACTCTACAGTGGATAATACATACAAGACATACATGCCTATACCGGGTATTCCATGAGGGCATCACACGAGGCGAAACGAGATGATATTTATAGAAACATTATGTCTCGTACGTGTTAAAATTAGTCTCGTAATTTGAGTCTCATGTAAACAAACTAACAAGAATAAACAAAGATTTTTTATTGATTCTCTAGCCGAAAATTCAACGATCTCGGGACCTTCAGAAAGAGAGACACATATGGCTTCAACCGTTGAATTTCTTAGCATAAGTGGTATAAAGGCTGAGACGAAGCCGAGGTAGACTGCGGCCGGAAAAGCCAAACTTTTGGCTTAAAAATAGATTAAATCCATGATCAGAATGTGCGATGTGGGATGTGTATTGTCAGAAAATTCAAGTTTCTGGTCATTCTGGTCAAGGGTCACTTATATCGGTATTTGAACGAGTTTATCGTTGAGTTTTGGTTTTAACATTAGATTGTCTCCGAACGTAGTAACTATTTGGTTACTACTTTTAAAAGTATGGTTCCTTACGTCCTACGGTTGCTTCCTGTATAGGAGTGAGTACATTGCATACTTTGTTCCCTTGCGCATTCCCTCCTCAGTGAAGAGTAGTATAGAGAACGGTGTAAGTTCAAACCTGAAGAGTTCTTTCAATTCTTTGGTAATGCAGACACACTAGAAGAGAATGAGAGGATCGACAGTTTTTTTTATACCAACAATTTTCAACGAGCAGAAATGGAAGCGAGAGTCACGACCTTTTCAGTTTCAGTTTCAATTCTTCAAAATCCCCGCCCCCCTAGAACTTTCTCGTAAAAAAAGAACTTTTTAAGATTAAAAGAACGAGATCTTACTTTATTTTGGTCAAAATAGTTTTATTGATTATGATTTGGAGTTACCATCCTCGAAAGCCACCAGGACAATATTAATTTATTTGTCTTAATCGCGTTTTATATTATCGGAAGTCGAAAAGGAGCTTATAGTTAAAAATTGCATTTTGAAATTTAACATTTTTTATGGCCAGAATCGGCCATAAAAGAATATATTCTGAAGATATATTGAAGATATGCTTGACGGGGGAAGTTAACTGTGAAATACCCGTTATATACTATGTACTACTACACCTATCCAATGAATAGAATATTTAATTGAATCTTTTCTAATAAAAGTACAGTAACAGTCGAATACATTATTCCTTATGGAACTAACATGTAACATTATTAATCCAGCTAGATATAAAATTCAGTGTCCACTTTATCTGCAGTATCTGCATGATAATCCTGAATGATAACACCATTGTAAAGGTTTGTTTACACTAATAATAAAATCGTGTGTCTATATGAACAATTTATGTCTATTCTGAACAAAGGCCAATAAAATGAAGATAATTTGATCATAAATATTTTCACAAAATCGCAAATGGATGCAAATTCGAGGGCAAGTTTCTAAAAGTACGCACCTACGTGTTATCAATGAAACTTGTGAAAAAACTTTAAAACATGTCTATTGAAATATATGTATGTCTCCGCCGGAGAGAAAAATAGTATTCACACCACGAGAGCAGGTAAAGAAAGTCTCTGAACTCATGTTTGTCACCCTCGGCTACATTCTTTATTTTTGCTCCCTAGGTGTGTAATATACTATAAACGAGTTGTACTATCGATCGACTCAGTTGAGACTAATTTCGCCATTTTGCTGACCTAAACAATCAACACATAGCATAGAATTTATTAATTTAGAATGGTATAAGTAATTCATGAAGTCCATGTTGCTATTTTTCGAACATTAACCTTGGCTAAAAATTCAAAGTATAATTTCAAGTTTTATATTTATTCGCTCTCTGAGATGCCTATCCGTTTATTGGGATATAATTCGAATAAAACTTAATACTAGAATAGGTAATATAATGACAGGAAAAACCGTGAACTTCTATTCTATTTACTTTCCATCACTAAAAAGTAAAGATATATATTGTAATCACAATCAGAAGTATATACATATACAGGATTTTTCAATAAGATGTTACCACGTAAATTGAAAACAAAAAACAACCAAAAAGATGTTACTATTAAATGAGAAGACACATTGTTCAAAAAGATTTTAACAAAAATGGGGAAGACAGGTATTTTTAGAACAAAATATAAAAGTAATATATAGGTAATTAAAAACAAAATACTTTTATATTATGATTTTAAATTACACGTCTCATTGATCTTCCATTTAAGTGGTACCGCCTTATTGAGCAGCCCTGTATGTTGAAACACGTAATTGTACACCTTTATTTTTATAAATCCTTGTAAAGCGATATCGAAAAATATTTGATTTTTAAACTTCAATAGAAATGTCCTGTCCCTGAATTGTTGTTAAATCATTATGAGCGGAGTGTCTTTTTGCTACGTCATAAACAATTTTCACTACATGATACCATGAATGAATGAATATTGTACCTACATAATATAAGCCGCACAAAATTCAGTGTAAATTTTTAATAAATTTACCAGCAGTAACTAAGTAAAATACAAATTATTCTTTTGATCTTGTATTCTATACAACGAAGTTATTTTGTTACATCTAGATAGGTATAAGTCGCCTTTTATTATATATAGTTATTCGTGGTTGCACATTAAAAATTACAAACGTACCAAATAATATAACCTAGGTTGTTCTATACCACTAACGTTTTTTTTTTGCTTTTTATTCATTGCCACTGGATGGCGATACATTTAAGAATACCTAAGATGTCAAGAATTACACAAGACAATTTTTATATCAATCAAAGAAAATACTTTCAAATCCAATTAACAAAATACAGTTGAATAAAAAAAATCTTTACTTTCTGTATACTTTCGTAATTCTTTTTTAACGAAATCTCTCTCAATTTTTCAAAATCCAAATTAACATGTACCATTTAGAGAGGAATATTGTGTGGATTCGATAGAAGAAAATTGTAGGAAAATTTAGGGAAATTGAACCTTGGCCATCTTGACCATTTATAGGTTAGTTAGTCAGTAAAACCAGACAAGGCACAATCGCTCCTGAATGTCTATATTTCATTTTTTCTACAAACCTTTGAATGAAGAAAGTTTAAATGAAATCTATAAAAAAAAGTTTTCTATCCAATTATAACGCTGAGCTTGTATGAAAAATTAAGATACAAAACTTTCACTTCCTCTGACATATAGTCACATTTATAGAGCAACAGAAGTGTTTTTATACAGGATAGGCACAAATTTTTATACGCTACTATATAATCAAAAATACTGCATGATGTAACCACAAATAGATTGGCTGATCTTTAAAGATTAGAATTAAATAATAGCAGTTAAAGGTCGTGGTGTGAGTATACGGATTTTTTCCAAAGATGTGATTCTTAAGGGAAACTTCTAAGTGTTTTTCAGATTGATCGTGTATTTTTGCGGTCGTAGAAAAATTATGAACATTGTTGTAACCGGTATGGTTACAACAAATAATATGAGTCAGCCAATAATATGAATCAAATCGTTTTTTGTTGAATTAACGACTGACTTTATCTTTAGTTTGTATTACTTGCAAATCCGGTGTACAACGACCTTTCACGATCACATTTATCATCGAAAGATTGATAAACGTCTACTGCACTGCACTTAAAAGTAAAATCCACCGCTTTATAGCCTCCACTTCTCTTGATTTTACTTTTCCTCCATCCATAATACTCGAAGGGATTGTTTTACACAGCTAAAATATATGCACAATTTTCAATTTTTTTTAGTGTCAAATAGTCATAGTTCATTGGGTCTTTCAGAAAAGATGGCCATGAATTTTTTCACATTTACTATTTTCATTTTTTAGATGGAGCAGCATGTTTCAAATTCATTCGCTAGTTATTGCGTGAAAGGGTAACAAACAAACAAATAACCTTATTTTCTCATTTATAATTTATAAGCATAGAACACCTTGTATAGAAGTGCAAATAGTAGCACAACAAATTTATGGTATATATTTTTATTACTCATCTTGTATGTCATTAATTTTTTTTCTTACTGTCCTTATGGTCCTTTCTCGTATTACAACATTCTTTATAGATTTTTTTTATAATGATGACAGAAAGGAAATTAAATTTTAATATTGTGAGTGACGTCTATTATAAATAATTCTTCTTCAAAACTGTACGCTTCAATTTTAAAACAATGAAACAAATGAAATAATTTGTGATAAAGCTTTCGTATTCATTCCATCATCGTAAGTAACAGTAAGCTATCCGGCAAGTAGGCGGGCCAAACATCGTCAATAAAGTCTTTATGATGAAAGCGGTTTCACCTGTCCGAACGACTTTTCCTTGAACCATTTAATTATATTAAAGTAATTAGGAAAATGTGGCAACATTTACAATTGGGACGAGAGTCGTTAGTAAAAGCTTCAAGCTGTTTGGTTCAACTTATTGTCTACATCCGGCAGGAAAATACATATTTCAAGAGTGTGAAGAGACTAGAATATAGTTAATGTGCCAATGAATCTCCAGTCCAAAGTGAGATTACTTTCAAATCGAAAGCAACATTTTCCTCATACGGTAGCACAGCAGGAAGAAACTCAATTTAATGGGACTAGTAAAATAAACTTAGAAATTGTCCTCGGTTAAGGTATTTCCAGTATGAAAGCACTTGCAGACAAATTTAGCAATTTCCCCATTCAAAGCATTTTTAAAACTAACTGTCCTCTCAGCTAGTTTTTACGATATTAAAAAATTCTCTCGATAGAATTGAAAAAAAAGTAGAAGAGCTTTTCTTTTCAAGATATTAATTTTGGAGTAAATTGGTCGAAATTGAGATCGTAGGCATAATTATCTCGTGTTTTAAACGGTCAAAATTTCTGAAACTTTATGATTTAAGTAGGTAATAATAAGCCTTAGTCAATTCTAAAATTTAATTTCTCATTAATCTCTGTCGAAAAAAAAGTTTTACTGTAGCTTTAGCATTGGAACTGCAAATACCATGCTGGAAATACTTCAAACTTGATTGGATTGTATTATACTTATTATTATTTTCTTTCTTCTGGCTGGAATTAAAAAAATTTCTTACAATGCAACTTCAGCATAGTAAATGCTAATTTCGTTGTGGTGTAGAATCGTTTTTTTGTATCAATGGAGTAGTTTTTTTTTCAATCTCTATTTAAAAATTTCGTTTTTTATTTGTGCGGATGAAATTATTTATGTTATGTAATAAATAAAAACCTCAAATATATCATATTTAAATATTAATACAGCAGTTACTTATCTTATGTTGATATGTAGAAGACGCGAGAAAGGCGGAATGATTTCTAGCTTATAAAGTCCTATATTTTTGTATAGTATGTCATTATTTATTTATTGTTAAAATTAAAGTCATTCGTTTTCTGCATTTCTTTATATATAAATGATGTAAAATCTTCATGATGATAATTTATTATCTCTAGAAGTAGAATAAATTCTAGTACAGGATGCTTTAAAGATTCAGACCTTAATTTTCTTATTTAAATATTGTTGATCATTATTCATTATTTTCAATTTAATGAATCGTTTTTATTACCATCGCTTTCCATTTCAATTAGTCCATCTCATTCAATAGACCGTTAAGATGGTAACAGAGCAAGCTTTATTTGCTTTAATGCTTCTACTTCGAAAAGATCTTGCGTCAGAAAAATGTGGGTAATAAATGAACAATTAATTTACCCCAAGGATGCTTTGGTACGATTTTTAGTACGGAAAGTATGAAAGATGATATTTTGAGGAGTCCGCAAAAAATATTTCTATGAATGTGAATGGAAGTAACATTAAAGGCCAGATAAAATTCAGGATAAAATAACTTTCGTATTTGCGGTTAACAATGGTGAAAATAAAACGGGAAAAATTTCCTTTTGTTCACAAACCCTAAAACAATTTGACTGTGTTGAAAATTTGATAAATATAATTAAATATTTTCTTTAAACATTTGTTTAGGGCAAATCGAATTTCGCTTGCCTTTTTTTTCTTAGCATTCAACTATTTTCCATATCCTTAACGAATATTTGATTTCCATGCGTCTTCTTAAATTTATGCTGTTAAAATTGCAAGCTTTATCACCTTAAATGCTATAATTAATAAAAAACAAAGTATATACTTTAAGTTTTCAAAATCATCTTAAGAAAACTGTCTGTCAATTTTTACCCGACTGTCAAGGAGTGGTTATGTATATTGCGCGTATCTTGTATGCACATATTTTTATATACATTTGTTTGGAAATTTCTTTATTACCTCGTATCTACCAAGCGGCTCGATGAATTTCAAATATCCTTAGATAGGTATTGGAAAAAAACACCAAATGGCGGATTTTTGGCGCGTAATAGTAATACGTAAATTTAAAAAAAAATTAACCGACCTTATCCAGTAGGGTATCAAAAAAAGGAAATTAAAAAAGATTACAAAAATAAATATACATAAGTTGTATGTTTAAATTTATTTAGGAATAATAATTTGGTTTAAAAAGGGACACTATTAAGTCTAATAAAAGATAAATAATTAAAAGAATCAATAACCCGACTGCGTTAAATAAAATCTGAAAAGAAAGAACTTAGTCCAGTCAGTAATTTACATAACGACTTTAACAGTCGGGGCCCGTGCAAACTTCTGGACTTGTTTCTTTGTTTTCAATTTTTCTTAACTCAGTCGGGTTTTTTATTTTTGAAATTATTTATTTTTTGGAATGTGTTTGTAATTGAATTGTGATCGATTTCACAAAAAATTTACGCAACATGTTTGAGAGACACTGATTTATACAATCTTTTTGTTTTTTATTACCGTTAATAAAATGTAAGTATTTATTTTTGTTACAGGTAAGTTTATAAGCCGATATAGGCGTAAAATCGTAAGTAACTGTAGTTTTTATTCAATAAATTTTCGAAATAACGATTTTTATTACTTAGTAAAAGAAAATTCATTTGATTTTACAACAACTCTTCGTGAAGTTTTTCTACCACTGACAAGAGACAACATTATTTATAAACTTTGAACTACCATTAAAAATTGAATAGATCCTTACGCAAGCAATGCGTTTTATTAAAAATCAAGAAGTGTAGTGTGCAGGGAAAACGAGTATTTAATCATCCCTGATTGTAAACTAAGTTGAGGTGAAATACATCTGAGGCCTGAATCTTTCTGTATTCACAGTAAGCTGTTTTGATCATAAAAACGATTGTAATCTGTGGCTTCTAGATAGAAAAATAAAAGTAATGGTTTGTGTCAAATAACTTCTTGTTTCTATTTTTGGTGGTTTGAAAAAAAAAACCATTTTCTTTTATATTTCAGATTTTTTAGTAAAAAAAAAAAAGTTGCCTTTATATTTTTCTTAGTAAACAAACGAAATAAAAATATCAAAACTTTATCCAAAAAAAAGACAAACTATATTCAAAAAAGTGTTTTTCAGAAATTCATACAAAAATTTTGAACACTATTATGCACATTATCATTCTTTTTAAAGAGGGTACAACACAACTATTAAAGTTTTTGTAAACTTTTTAAAAACATTTTATAAAATAAAAGAATACATGTATTTTCTAGAAAACTTTTTAATACTTTTTTCTATTGGACTATGTGTTAAGAATAATAAGACGGTTATTATTTTTATACCACAGTTCTCTTTTGAAACCATTGCAATTAACAGTATATTATTCTCTATTTATTAAAAAAACTAGCGTGATACCCGCCCACTTTACTGGGCTAAAAAGTGCTACAACTCGAGCATGTGGAATCCTTGCAATTCCTTCCCATTCCTCCACTTCTTCGTTTTCGTCAGCAGTCTCATTTTGTTTTTGCCTTATAATGTTTTCATCAGTTCAGGATTCTTGGCTATCACTGTTGTCATTGGTTGATAAAAAATTGTTAATCTCCTCTTATGTTATACTGAGCTGCACTGCGATACTTTGTGCGACAGGGGCATTGCGCGAGCAGTGGGCTTGTGCGAATTGTAGAGACGTTCGAATTATTGTGGGTTCGGATTATCGAGGTCTTATTGTACTTACTTATTCGTAAATATTTCTTCTTGCAAAATAAGTTTTATGCATTTATGCATAATTTTCATTGCAAGTGAAATTTACAAAATTTACAAAACCTCCGAAAAATGTGATTTGTTCCTTGTAAACCGATTTTTGGAAACTTGCCTATAAAATGTTCTCAATCGAGTCGGTTCGACCGTTAAGGGGCTACGATGCCATTGAGAAACACACAGACGCACATATCAATATCAAAGTGATGGTCTAGGACATCAGATGAGATGAAAGGGATACTTAGAGAGCTATCACTTTTTGGGAAAAATTTTTGGAAATATTTTAATTATAAATTGAAATATTTGAGTTGACTTTGTTCTTTTGAATTACTTAATTATTTTACCATTTCACTTTTCAAAATGAATTGAGCCAGGTTTATTTGACAATTCATTTCCATAGTAATTATTTATATGTTAAAATTATACGTCATGCCTTCTCCAAACTGAATCGATTTTGAAGATTATATACTTCAATATAGCTAAAAGCACTCTCCGTTTAATTACCTTTCAAATGAAACCAAACAAATTAAAATCGGTTCATCCCTATAGGCGCAACGATGCCACAGACAGACGCACACACATAGCGGTCAAATTTATAACACTCCCTTTACCAACATATGGTGGAAGTGGTGGGAAGAAAAAACAATTAATTTTGCAAGATTTAAGCCGAACAAATAGACAGGCAGACTGACAGGCGGCAAATTCATAAAAAATGCATTAAATTTTATTAAAAATATTTCAATAGTCAAAGTGCCACTGTTCTAAATGTAATAAAAAAAACTTATAATATACAAAATGGTCTCCCTTTAAACTATTATGTGATTGAAAGAGCACTTCAATAATAAATAACAAAGCAACTCACACATAATAATATGCTTCAAACAGTCCATCCGTCTCCCATTTCGTTGTTTGCCTGTTTGTCTTTTCTATGTGTACTTACTAACACAATAGCACAGGCCCATTGGATAAACGACTTCTTATATACTCGCAACGTGCCGCTTTCGTTTCATTCAATGCTTTTTCTTGTTTTATGGTTCAGAAAATAGAGAATTCATTTTACTTATATTTATATACTCGTGTGGTTGTTGTATATACATTTGTCAATAAACATAACAACTATAAAACTGCGTTTTCATCTCTAGTATCATCAACTTGGTCGCAGAAACGTACCACTAAAAACGATCCAAGATCGAAAAAGTTGAACAGTAAGTCGGATTTGAATGCGGTTTTTGGGCATGCGATTCGTCAGGAAATTTTTTGACCTAAATTGATGTATAAAAATTAAAAATATGCCATTTACATAAATAATATGCATTTTAAACTAACCGTAAATATACTAAATTCACAATTCGGTTAATAGTGATGAAAATGATTCCAAACTTGGTTGCTGGGGGTTTATTGGGTCGCTGAACATCTCGCCAGAATTAGTCCCCCAGGTACCTGGTGTTCAGGATAAGCGGTATCTCCGTCGTATCTCGTAAGTTTTCGAGAAATTTGTTATAACACCGGTCCAAACTCATTACTCGAGGGTTTTTAAGGTCGCTGAACACGAATGATACGACTAAATCGAACCAGTCACTTTGAGATCAATTCTGTCGCATTATTCGTGCTCAACGACCCCAAAAGCTCCCGAATAACGGGTTTGAACCGACTATATAACGAATTTCCTGAAAACTTCAGGAGACGATGTGGATGCCGTTTACCCTGAACACTAGGTACATCGAAGCCCAATTCTTCGACTAACAAGTTTGGAATCATTTTTATCACTATTAACCGAATTTAAAATGCAATTATCGCTTTAACGAATCGAATGTCAAAAACCACATTCAAATCCGACTTACTGTTCAAATTTTTCGAACTTCATTGCTTTGTACAAATGTCTCATGAATATCTATGGTAGTTTTATATAATTCATCTGTCCACGGGAACATTTGGACTCGTCAATTTCGCTTTATCTCTTTTTGCCCTGCATTGTTCAGATGAAACTATTCTGTCATACCACTACATATGGAATTTGATACGCTTTAACCCACTGAACTAATTCCATTAACTTAGCAAGGAGATAAATTGTACAAAATTTATTTTCTACACATTTGCTTATTACCTTTAAAAATTGTACTTTTACTAACATTAATCAAGAAATTTAGAAATTAAAAACGACAGACAACGAAACACTATCTTGTTTTCTGGGACGTTGGTTGGATTCAAAAACTGAAAAAAATATTTTTTTGTTAGAATTGTATCTTCTATATCTCTGTTCTATGCGAATTCGATGCTGACAATCCATATATACATAAAAGTATATTCAGTTTTACCTCAGCTTTAGTTCTGTATTACATTAAAATGTGTCCTCACTTTCAATCCGACATTGACTCCCGCACCTCGCTCGTTCGCTTCTCTAGCCATGAAATACAACACATTTCACTAGAACACTATTCAAATTATTCAAACGTGCTTTTCATTTGTTTTGTTGTTTTCTCTTTGTGTGTTGTTTTTAATTCTTTTTATAGCACGTATTGTTTAAATTTTTGTTTTTGTAAAATTGATATGGGCATACAGTATGGTCCAAAAATCCTTATCCACCCGTCGATCCATCCGTATCCATCTAAAATCGAAAATTTGGATTAAAAATTTAATAGTTTTGGTAGATTTTTACATTCAATTTCTGTTAATCATATTCATATTTCGAAAAAATCTTTCAAACAAAAAAATTTATTAGAAAGTAGTCTTCTATCCCCCACCTGTAACAAAAACAAGTTGACCTTCGACTGACCTTGAAGGTCAAGCACAAATTCAAGGTTGCTATGAGATTCTCCTCTTTAATACGAACTAAATATTTTTCTGTATCTCTCTTACTTTGGTAGAAAGATTTTATGAAAGGGTTGCCAAATATTTTTGTGACATACTATACAGTCATGATTATTAGTAATGTGAACTTTGTGTAATGTGTAGCCATAGACGTTCTAGTATATGGAGTACGAATCGAAATAATTTCGTGGTCAAGCCATAGAGATAATACCATAGAATAGGCGCGTATACCTGTAGAGAGATAGATAAAGGCAAATAAACTAGGTGCCGTATAGCTTCCTCTGTCTCCCTTAAAAGCCTACAATTTCTGCCTTTTTCTATCTCTCTTACTGCGGTCAATAATTCACTTTTCCGCGTTTCCTATGTCTATACAGCTCTATCATATTATCTCTATGAGCCAAACAAAAGAGATTGGACCGAAAGTAATTCAAAGGCGTGCGATCACGTAACTCTTGCAAGTTTGTATAATTTAAAAAATTTATACCTGAAAAAAAACCCTTTAAAGAATTTATTCTTTGTCTCGTTCAGTTTTGATTACGTTCAGATTAATTTTCGCATGGAAAATTTTTTCAGGATGCAGTTTAAAATAAGCTCCTGAAAAGAAAATCCCTCCTTTCTAGCATGTATTAAACAGAAAATTTTTATTTTTGGGTGATTTCCCACGCGCTCTCTTAACAATTAACAATCAAACACTTAAAATGCAGTGAGGCAAAAAATTTTTGCGGGATGTTGTTGAGTAAACTTTACACTACAAATAAATATTTTTTACAATTTAAAAATCTGATTTTTTCATAGACTTTTTGTTCGAAAACTGAAAGGATTAGAGAAAAATGTCTTTTTTTGTTAATTTTGACCCCATGCATATGATAAAATTTTTTCCGAAGCAATTCGGTCAATATTACCCATTTGTTTAAAAAAAATAGTTTAAACAATATCTTACCTCAATTTTAGCGGAATCCTTTCCATCCAAATATGACGAATTTTTCCGGGACTAATAAATAGTTTTGAAGAGTATTATGTTAAATTTTTGATCAGCAGACCCTCTATTCATGATTGAATCAGTTCAAATTATTTCATAATTTAATTTTTTAGGATAATAAAATAAGTTCATTGATAAAAAAAAGAAATAATTCTATGTTCAAAAAATTTCAAATTATTTCAAATTTAATATTTTATAATAATGAATTAACTTCATCGATAGAGAACTGATGAAATTGTATGTTCCAAAAATTTCTAACATAGAATTTTGCGGATTTTCATTGTGCCGACATGCCAAAAACAATGTAGGTACTAGTCACAAAGCGAAGTAAATGAAAATTCGACTAATTAATTAGTAATGTCACAAATATCACACAGTGTTTTTCGTTGTAAAAAGCTTTTGCGATTGATGTGTTAAATCAAAAACAATGTTTGAAAGTTTTTCATACATTAACTACAAACGGCTTTTTTCACTGGTATAAAAAATATGCATGTACCATACATAGCTCATATTATATCAATCAAACGTCACTTTTTGAAGTTACCTGAATTACTATATTTTCATAATATATATTATTCTCATTTAAAAATAAAAATATCGAAAATATTTAAAGAGCTATTTATTATTATTTTCCATAAATAATCATTATTAAAGTTGCATTTTTAGTTCTTTTACCAGGCTATCACAGACCTATGTTTAAAAAAATTCGATATACAAATTATTTCTGCAATCTTCATGATACTTTCATTAGCATTCTCGAACTATCAGAGTCCAAATTTAAAATTCAATGAACTGACAATTCAAATATTAAAAAAACGTTCAAATAAAACTAATTTATTTCGTATTTTAACAAAATCAAAAAAGGCATAATCATTCTAAAAAATATTTGATGGAAATTTGGATATGACAAAAACAATACCACTAAATAAAATCTTTTAGAATTATGGTTGTCGAGATATCAGCTTCACAAACCTTAAATTTAAATTCCGTTTCTTACTTATTCGAGGTTACATAGATTGATACATATACAGGTTCTTGAGTGTATGGTACACTTATCTTTTTAAAATATAAAATTAGTTTGATATCTGCATTGACGTTGTGAGTGTTACTGCAAATGATAAGAAACATAATAAAAATTTTAATAGAATACTAAACAAAAATTTTGCATTCAGTATTTTATTGCTATATAACTTTTGATGCATTTTCCAATAAAAATAATTCATTATTTTATTTTAAAATAAACGCCATTATTTTATGTAAAGCGCAAACCGTAGGATATCGCTTTGTTTAGCACATTTGTATTTTTCATATTCCATTTTAAGATGCCCTGAACGAATTCATATCATAAGATTATTACAAAGTAACTGAATTGAAGTAACAAACTGAACGTAACTGAATTTGACTGATAAAATTTAAAGCATAGCGAGAAAATGTATTATTAAAAAAATTAAATGATTTCTTACTTCCATTTTAAGAAAATACTTTCTTGCTACTACCGTTTTTTACTGTGTATATTATATACCTTTCAAAATAAGGAATATAGCAAACTTTTTAAGAGTACTAGTTCTATTATAAGTACAAAGATTATTGTGTTAAAATCTTCACTTCATATGCCGTCACTTATACTTCTTTTGTTCACAATTTCGTCAATTTTATTATTTTGGGGCGGAACCCTAATTTTAGGGCAAAAACTCAAGCTCTATCCTTGCCACGCTTTGCTGTGAGACATTATGGTTGCATAGAAATAGATGAGAAGAACTTATCTAGTAAATTTTATGAAATTTGATAAAACCGCGATAAAAGAATTCACAACGTTCTAACGTCTGAACTTTAATGTACACATCATGCCCTTTTATTTGATACCCCACTTCGATATATTTAAAATTACCGATAGTTCATCACCACTTCCACGCCCCACCTTTCCACAACCTAAAGGTTTAAAATAGATAAAAACAATCCTCGGAGCTGGTTTTGTATTGTGTCAAAATTGAACTTAATCGATGAAAACTATTTAAGTTTTTGAAGTACACCCCTTTCAATCTCTTTCGAATATATAATATTAGTAAGCAATAAGAATGGCATCTTTGTGCTTAATTCACAAAGATGCACCAAAATGGAAACTTTATGCTTCAAATACAAACCAATACACTGCGATATTGAATTCATATCCCTTAATAACTACTCTCGTAATTTTACAATGGCTTTCCATATTCACTTTGATATCTACGATCATCAGAAATATCTTAAAGACAGAATTTACATAATTATTACTTTATTTAAACGATTTTGTTAATGTGCAACGCTTATGTCGTTCATCATTTCAATGCTAAGTTTTATGAAAGTATTAATATAAAGACGTGAAAATCGTAGCATTTAAAAAAAAAAATGATTTCTCAATATAAAACGTCACGCAAAAATCTCCCAAACTTTCCTTCACCCTTGTTAAAAGTGACACATTTTTTAATCCTTTCCGATACATAAATGAGAAAATAGGGTACCTTGATGTCTTGTACATCTTATGATTCACTAGCAGTAAGGATGGAAACGGTAGGCGAATGTTGAATACATAGTTTGAAGATTGCCTACAGGTATTTGTTATTATTGTACATTCCTGACAAATTTTCTCAACAGTCTGTATGAATGTCGTAACATTCTGATCTGATATCCATTATAATAATTATCTTCGTGTTAGGCTCATAATAGTAAGTAGATGCAAGAGAAGTAATAGTTGTAATAGATAGATATAAGATGGCCATAGTTGAGTAATTTAATATTTGAAAACAGCTAATTGACAATTGCAATTTAATCATCATCATATTTGTAGCTCTTGGCATGTTCATTATCAACAATTGAGCTAATAATAAAGGGAACGTTATCTAACTATTGCCTTCTATCTAGGTTCCCTATCGTCAAATTCGATATTTATGTGAAAATAAACTTTAATCATGTCATTAAAATGTGGAAAAACTTAGCAGAGTCAATCAGTGACATGCGAATTTTTCTCAAACGAAAGTTCTGGGCAAAATTCAAGAGTATGGTCGAATTTGACGTCGTTCTCATATATTTTGAATTTTCGTCTTATTCTATATGTAAGAATATATTATTACAATTTGCAAAAAAATAAATACCAAGAATTATATTTCAAATATATTAAGTCGTAAGAATACAACTGAAAAAGTCGTTTCACTAAGGATATCAAATATTTTGGTGCCATTTCAAAGACTTATTTGTTTATTTAATATGTTAAAACAATATTTTCTTATAGAATACTACCGTTTTAAATTTCCTATAAAACATGATATTTGAATTATTAATAAATACACTTGACACAATACACTTGACGTGTGAGTCAGAAAGAGTGCTTCAAATTCTATCTCCAAATCGTCTTAAAAAACATAATTTTCCTATCAGACTTACTTTTGGCTCAAATATTTTTTAAGTTCAAAAAATTAACCCAGTCATTGGGATTATGTAAAGTTTAGACTTTATCATTTATAGAAAACTAGCTCTGAACTATCAGCTTTGCTGAGCAACTTCAATTTTAATTACGAAGATTATTGTTTATAACCTTTACTTCATATGCCGTAAATCACTCTATCTATTCGAAAAAAACGCATTAAAATCCGTAGCGTAGCTTTAAACATCCAAGCATACATCGGGACATGGGGACAGACAGCGGGAAGCGGCTTTGCTTTATATTATTGATAAAGGAAAATATGAATATTTGTTCATTACATTAATTAATAGCTTACGATGCGATTAACGATACAATGAGCATATAAAACGGTAATTAATTAATATTTTGATGATTATTTCATAATTTAAAAATATGGAGATTGTTGGAATTAAATTTAATCATATAGATATTTTCTGAAAACACGCAGTATGCAACTAACTTTATAACCATCGAGATAGCTGATATTATCATGATTCATCTTATACATAAGAAGAAATATGAAACCTAAATTGAGAAAAGAAACCCTTTAATAATAAATTTGTAAAACATTTGTATATAAAACTTTCTATTCAATTTTGGGAAAGTTTTATTTTATATATCAATTTGATATATTCTTGTAATAAATATAAGCTTTTACAATAGACAGAATGAGGAAGAGAAGTGTTTGATTTTGAAAATACTGTAAAAAAAGGAAAACTCATCAATTCCTCTAAATTATCAAAAACCATCATTTAGAAAAATTAAGTAGGAAAATACGTTTGATTTTCTTCACAACTAAATTTTTTAACATAATTTGGGAAAATAGATGTAATTACTTTTTACAGCGTTTTCAAAATCGCACACTTCTTTGATACCCGTCTGTATTTCTATTTATTGAGTGTTTTCAATTAGATATTATTATTTAACGATAATATTATAGAATATATAATATCTTGTTTATTGAAATTATTATAATATTCTAATAACAACAAAATATACAAAACAATACTTCAATATTATTATAATCAATAATTTATTAATTATATAATTAAATTATTTATTTAATACTAAGAGTCTGTGAAATGTTGATATTTATTTGTCTTGTTGTCTTTTTTTAAGTTAATTTGTGTCTTTGAAATCAGAAATAATTAAGCTTTTCATATAGGATTTAAGCAATAATTCGATGAATATTTACCCAATCGTTAAATACAAAACTTTTTGAGTCAAAAGCAACCTACAATACCAAGTTTCATCAAATTCGTAACCAAAAATTTGTGTGTAATTTTCTTGATTGTTTTAAAGGGCAAAAGACATTGGATTGTATTTTTTGAAATATTTCCTAAAATCGTATTTGAGGGTTGATATCTCAGACTGATTTTTTCATTCTAGATGATTAACTTGCCAAAAAATCTCAAAATCAACAATACGACGTGCATTTTCCGATATATTTCCTGAATAATTCTAAGATTAAATTTTGATTTTTTTAACTACCATTTGAGAAAATTGCAAAGAATTTAGAACATTTTCTCTGTTTTATAAAAATACAAAAATCATTTTAATGGTTTGACGAGATGTTTCTGAGATATGGACAAATCAAATGTGAGAAGTCAGTAATGGATGACTTGGAATAATTTCTTCAGTCGATATCTCATCTCTGAAAGCATTATTTAAAGTTACTTATATGTATTAAAAACTTTTCCCAAACCACATAAACTTCAAATGATATAGTTTAACCAATATGCCTGCTATTAAAACTTTTTAAAATCTACACGTAAAGAGTTTTGGAGCTTTTTCAAACACGATCAATCTCCGTATTCTACCTTGTAGTTTATAAAATATTCTAAAAAGTATATTAGTTACGTAATGTAAATATTTATTATAATTAAATCCCGATTTCAATATTTCATAAATATTAGTTAATTTATTGTTGAATGAAGAGCATTATGTTAATTAATTATGTTATTATCAATGAATAATATTAGTACAAAATAATTAAATAATACTAATTACCATTAATGCAGAACAATTAAAATAAAACGCTTATCCAGATTGATGTAATCAATAAAAAAATATAATATATATTGGAAAAAAAATTCTAGAAAAATAAATACAGTCAATAATAGGGACTGTCGATGGAAGTGGAAACTTAAAACTTTGGAATAACTGTGTTTTTTTTTGTGAACAATTAAAATTTCATAATTTTTAAAGTGAGATTAACATGTGCATAAAAAACTATTATCACCATTTATAAACAGTAAAGAAAAGTTAGGTGTCATTTTCTTCGATTGAAAAAAGCTTTAGTTTCCTAGGTTACGGTGTTATATCTTTAACTATATTCATAGTATGTTGCTGAAGATGACGATCATGATGATGACGTAGAATTGCTGACGCTAATCCATAAAATTTTACCTCACCAAAAATCATGGAAATATAGAAGTTATCACTTCAAAAATATTATCCGCGTTTGAATAGGAGTGAATCAAGGGATGGATGAAAACTAATTGAAATTCGAAATTCTAAATCAACATAATTTACATCAGCTATTTTCGCAGTCCCAACATGCATGAAATAGGTGTCCAAGTCATCATATCAAAATAATTAAAGAGCTGAAATAATCAGCGAAAAAAGTGGTAAAACATAATACGCGACGGGCTTCTAGCCTACGATTGAGACCCTTGAACCTGCCCATACCTGCCCTTTAACCTACATTCCGTGTCAAATCCGATACTACTAACTATCGTATATAAACTTCACCAACTCATAATTCTTGTTCAAAACTCATAATTCTTGTTCGCGTGTTATACAATAAATGAATGAAATATACGTTTATTGAGAACACTTTCGTGAATTTATTGTATTCTTTTCTGATATTTTAATTTAATATTATTGAAATAATTTATAGTCTGAATAAAACATCGGATTATAAAATCATTCCATTTTTTTTCTCTCATGAATCATTTATTTTAACGTCATAAAAAATAAAAAATAATTCTTAATAATTTTCAATGTTCTATTCTTGAATACAGTAAAACTGTGTGTTGGCTTGTGTGCAATGGAATAGGTTTTTTGACAGTATGAAAAATACTGTCACGTGTTCGAAAAAGGTCTGGATTAGCTGAATTTGTGACAAAGTAACGAATAAGTAAATATTAGACTTTTTCAAGGTAGAGTTAAACCAATACAGTTTAATTTTTGGTTCGGCTTTATAAGCCTGATCACAAGTCTACGAATAGCTGTGGCTCTTATGGATGCCAAAAATATTTGGCTGAAAAAGATGAAAGTTTTGCACTTTGAAATACTATAATAAATAATAAACCATTGCGTATATCAAACATAACACGTATTTATTTCATATAATAAACTATTACCAATAACGTGTTGATGGGCTATTTAAATCGAGTTATTTTTCGAAAAAATACATACAATAATTAAAAATAAACATTTCTAATGGGCTCTATAAATACCATCTAATAATCTGAGATTGTTTCCAAAAACCAGTCAAATCTTTTTCTCTTTTAAACAAATTAAACTAATGGATATTATTGCACTTTACTGATGACTTTCATTAGATTTGCATACAAATTGTTCACGACTTTAAAAAAGCGGTAAAATAACGCAATTGAATAGGACATTCATATTTATGAGACTGTCAGCAGTTATGCCATAATAATAGTAATAAAAATAATAACAACAGTCTGATAAATTTCACTTCCACATTAATTATAAAAGACACTGCCGCTGCCTGAATTCGAACCCACAACCTCCTTGTCAGTAGCCGAACGTTTTAAAGACGATTAATTTGCACGACCACTGAGTCGGTGCACTGAGTTATGCCATAAATAAATACATGCTTCTTTTTATCTACCTTTTATAGACTTGATAATGCAGAAATGTAAAATCATTCAAGGGCCGAAAAAACTGAAAAATGGGATGCATACATGGAGTGCATCAGAATCTGAATTGTCTGGCTTCTGTAGATCCTAGGCATCGACTTTCAAATATTTTATCAACTTATAACTTTGGTAGCTATCTACTCAGTAAGTGTACTTCTCTTCAAACCCAATTTTGATTTCAAAAATTTTACTACAGTAGAGGATTATCATAATGTCGTATTGGCCATATTACTCATAAAAATGTAAAACTAAACTTGATACCATGATAAAATTTGAAAGTAATATTAAATTTGATTAAAAAACGAAGAATTTATAAGCAATCAAAGATTGCATTCAAAGGTTTCCCTTTGGAATCTCCTTTTAGCAAAAATAAGTTTTATATGTAATCTCTATGACAATACCCACAAGACGTCACTAGTGGGTATCTTCCTCTTTGTTTAATTAGGAATTTTAATCGTTTATATCTTGCATACTAGTAAAGATTTTTAAAAACTAACTTCACTTTTCTGCACGTCCAGTGAGAATTCTTCACCTGAAAAAAAATATCCCGTATTGCAACTTTTTAAAATATCGCAGTTTTGGTAACGGCAGATAAATTTTTGGAATTAAAAGTAATGAAAAAAACCAATTGTCATTCTCTTTTATTTAGTAATAGAATCAATATAAAATTCTCATCATCATTACATGATCAACAAAAATATCACAAGCAGAATAAAATGATGTCACCAAATTAACTTTTGCACACTCAACTCAATTCATGTAGGAAAACTCTGGTGTTAACATTACATATCCTCCATGTGTATACTTCGAGAGGTTAAATGTAGGAAACATATTTTGGAAACTTTTTTGCCAGAACACCTCAAATAAGATAAAATACTTCTTGAGTACCAAAATCTGATGTAGGTAGGCAACATATCATTACACTGTACTCTTTCTCTCCATCAGTCATGAAAAATAGGACAATTTATCGACCAATTGAACCAATAGCAGGGCGGCCACTGAAATGATGATATCTTTTTTCTTTATGATAGTCAAGGGTCGTGAGCAGTGAAATATTGTTAGTTCAGGTCGGTTTGTTATTATTATTCATAACCGATAAAGTAGCAACTTTGTCTCATTAATTTCGTTGAGTATTAAAAATTAGTATATTGCATCCGTGCCTAATTTCACTGCCTTCGCAGTATTATTCCAAGAAGTTTAATACTTTTAGAATGTCAAATTTAAATAAATTGATTTTGTTTTGCCTTAGCTAGAAATAATTATCAAGCACGAATAATCAAAAATGGACCTGCTCGTTTTTCAATATCGTGCAGAACGTTTGTATAAACCAAAGATTATCATTTTGATATCGGGTGGTCGTGGACACCCGATAGGAACTATATTCTTTTTGTACAAATAACTGTATTAGTAATTACTTATAAATATTATTTTTGTGGTACGCTACCTTACAGGTTTAGTGTAATTAGTTTCTTTTGATTGTTTTTTTATATTTTTTCTCTCTCGATACTTTTTGCATTTCTGTGCGTTGGTAATTTTAGCTTTAATTTGGTTTTTTTTTTTCATTGTTTCTTTTAGGATACTGTTTGCATATCTGTGCATTGGTAATTCTGAACATTATTTATGTTTATTCAAGAAATCAAATACTTGTTTTATTATTTAAAAAATTGCAAATTATAGCTACTTAAATACTGTACTTTATGAATTAATTGTAGTATTAGTTCAAAAAAGCCAATTTAATTGTTCAGGATATTTAATATGACATAACATAAAATTCGCAATTTAATTGTTCAGGATATTTAATATGACATAACATAAAATTTGTTTGTACTTATTTTTAATTATCTCATTATGTTTAACTTCTGATAACTCACAAATCATGTTTTAGAATGAAAAAACATAAATTTTGGACAAAAACTAGAAATTGACAGATTGTAAAATTCATAACAAGCAAGCTGAATCGATTAAAAAAGTTTGAGTTACCTAGGTAATCTACATGTCGGATTTTGGGGTCTGTTGCAGTTTTTGTGGTTTTACTTTCCCAGCAGCAAACAAATCATAACGTGCGATAAGGAGCATAGTTCCAAAAAAGACAGGGTTGTAGCAGAAGGCTTTATGGCGCATTAACCGTATGACGTACAATAAGTTTAATAGTTTATATATACAGAAGTTAAAAACTTATTAGGATGTATATGTGTCGTCATGGATATAAATAGGTGTAATACCTTCTACCCAGTAACATCGATGGTGCGCGTTGGGATTGTCATTTCATAATATAATCAACAAACTCACTATCATAACGAGAGCAAAAAAAAAAAAAAACAAATGAGCTTTATGTGATGTAATAATAGAATTAAATACAAACGACTAACTTTTTTAAGAAGCATTATATAAATAGATTGCAGATCATTTTATTTATAGCTAACGATAAATGATATTAGTCAAATTTGTATATTACAAATTCTGGTATATCACTACTTACTTAAGGCAATATATAGCGACATATCGAGATAGGAAAGTCTTACGACATTTTATCCGTCGATTTAAACCTTACATTGTGAATTTGGAACGTATCTCAGATATTTTTTAGAAATTTCTAGTAAGGAAGTAATAAAAATATCGAAATATGATTTCGTTATAATAAAAACTTAATTGTTTAATTGTTTAATTATTTCTTCCATGTCAACCTTATTTAAAAATTATGCTGAACGACTTTTTCTGATAAAACGCCCCATGTTTTTTCGTTTCCAATCTTACAAGTATTTAATAGCTATCAAAAGATGCCAAGTATTTTTCAGGATATTTTAGAAAAAGTTATAAATACGTATGTGGTTTTATCCTTTGTAAGGCTTCGAGAAATTTTTTTATGTATTATCATCCACTTCTGATCTATGCTACAAATTTCAAGTCTCAAGCTCTTAGGAAAATTAGTTTAAAATCAATATAAAATTTCACAAGTTCAGATATACATGAAAGCGAGAGAACCTTTTTTACTTTTTTTTACTTAAATTATATCGCGTCACTTACTTAAGTAAAATTACGAGTATAAACAAACCTACTAGGAAAAACTAAACATGGCGTTGGGCTGGTAACCAGCTATGACCAAAGTTGTTTCCCCAGTGTTGCAACATTTATTTGTGTGCCTTAGTTGATTTGGTCGCGGTCACATATTCTTTGTTTATATAAGCAAACCCAGACATATAACAAATACATACAAAATAGTTTCGATTAATTTTCACTATGACATAATTAAGCAAGTGTTTCTTTATTAAATATTTAAGCAAGATAACCAAAGAGCATTCTACAGGTGAAGACAACCGATTTGGAAAATATTTTGGTATCTCAAAAACGTAATTAAAACCAACATTAGTCCCTTCTTGAAAGATAATGTCATGAATCAATTAATTTTGCAAATTCTAAACTATGGTACACAAACACTTGCTTTGAATCTCGTAGGTACACCAGAACAAATTTACCCGTAAAAAATAAAAAGGTACATTTCATGTACAAATGTAAAGAAAAAACTTAAATCGAAAGCTTTGTCGTGGAGGCTTTGTAACTTGAGTTTCTGAGCAAGCTATGTTGCAGGAGTTAAAGTAGGGCAGATGGACATTGTATAGTACGGATGTGTAATCCTTTAAGTCGCCAGGTTAAGAAATTCAGGCCTTATCCCAGTAATGTTTTATAGCGGTTATTATTATTTTATAATGAAATCGAGTTTCTCGAATTGGACAAAATGACAAGTTTCTCGTGTAATTTTTGGAGGGAAAACACATTTTTGAGTTTAACTCAAAACTGATAACGTATTTTGCATTGTTAATTATATAAATTAAACAGAAACACTTGCTTATAAATTGGAACATAAACGCAAAAAATAAAAAACTTTTTGCAAAATTAAGATGAAAAAAAAGACCACATACAAAATAAAATAAGTTCACTTTACGTAAAATTGACGTCAATGCTGAAAATGCTATGAACTTTATAAATATATTTGTATATAACTAATATGAAAAGAAATTTAACAATTTCAAACTTGAAAATAAATAACATGTAATTGTAAGTATGCAGTATATAATGATACACTCGTATTCAGAAAAACTGATCGTTTACATTCAGATATATAACTTAAAAAAGTCAGTAGTCTGATAACTTCCGTTAAAAAAACATAACCCTAATGAAATCCTTACTAATGTATGCATGGATTTAAAAAGCAGTTAAACTATGTAAATTATTAAAATAATAAAATTCAATTAGATTAGAGAGAGAAGAACATTCACGCAATCACTTGATGGTACATAAATTGAGCACTACTAAGAAATACCAGAAGTCAAAGGTTCCATTTCTAGTACCATGAATTTCTAGTACCAAAACTGAACATATGATAATTTCCAAAAGAAAGCATTAGTTTGAATTTAAGAAGGTCCATTGTTTTCGCGAAAATCATTATCACCTAAGATGAATTATGTCTCATATTTCAGTTTGAAATAATACTTAAAGTTCCCAGAATTATTCATGTGTTTCCCTATTGGGAAAGTCCTTTGTATGCTACAATCGGGGTCCAGAATAAAATTACGAAACATTCTTAAACTGGGTTTCGGCAGGTGTTGAATTAATAGATTGAGATTTAGAAACAATAGTAATTTACATCAATACCGTTAAAATATATCTCTATAGTCCAAGGTTAAAATGTATGAATGAACTGTTTTATAAAAAATAACTCACTGTTCTAAAAGTAGTAACTCCATAGATAACTGCTGTTTTTTTTATTTAAGCTTGCTTATAATTGCCATACTGACTGCTTGACTTCATTCTGGATTTTGCGAAGTCTGTATATATTCTTTTATCCAAAAAATAAAATAGATGGTCTATAAGTTTGGTGCTTTCATGTTTCTAATTGAATCATTGCTAGTAGGGTTTAAGAAAAATTAAAGTAAAATAAAGCTTTTCTGGATTCGTTTAATATTTCAAAACAATATAGCGAAGTAGAAAATGTATGATAGGTATCCCGAAGACCTGAAGTTACACAAAGGTTAAATTTTGTAAGATTACACTTCCAGAAATATCAAAATCGAACAAATAATAATTAATGGATAAAATTTTTTGTTTAATTATTTATTCTATTATAGTATGTACTACCAAAAACCAAATAAAAATTCAATTAATAAAAACTTTAGTTTGACCTCAAGAAGGTCGAACCTCTTTTCAGCAAAAATCATTTTCAGCTGAATGAATCAGCTGAATGAATCACAGTTGAAAATTATAACATTTTTCAGCTTGTCTAAAGTTTCTAGAATCATTAATCCGTTCTCCTAGACGCATCTGAAATAATTCATGTTCACGAAAATTGTGTAGCATTTATTCGTGTACCCAAAAATAAAAATAGATGGTCTATAAATTTGACAGGTTTATATATTCAATTCAATTGTTGCTCTTGAACTCCCAATTTCTGGTTGAGTGGCAGGCATGCTGAACGCCTGGGCATGGCAGTGTATCACGACTACTGCAGGAGCTGCTACAGTGGTGAGGAGGAGGAGACAATGTCTTATCTTCTCTGTCACTGCTTAGCTTCTTCCCATGATGAGATGGGCTTATTTGAGCCAGCCTCTCTTTTGGGCGACTTCTCCGACCTAATGCCCGTCGACGTCAAAGCACTCCTGCTATTCTTGAACAGCTCCAAATGGTTTATGGAGCTGTGGCCGGGGATGGGCCAACTCTTTTTCGGTATCACAACGGACCCTATAGTCCCACCCCAGGACACTCACTCTAACCTAACCTAACCTAACTCCCAATTTACTCAACCGTTTTTTTGTGAATTCGCTTAATATTTCAAAACAGAAGTGTAGTATAAAAAGTAAAGTAGAATAGATTTTTCCCTTTTTATTAAAAAAAATATGCAAGAAACAGTTTTCTTGTTAGTTAGTTTAATTTTTTTGATTGAGTATGAAAATTACCTACAACAAATATAATACTTTACTGTACCTTATTTCCCAAAAACTATATTATTTAGATAAATATATACTGGTAGTTTCCTATACAGATGTAACTCGTACAGGTTTATCTTCAATTCTAAATGAACAAATTCCTTCTGGTATTAGATATTTATTTGTTGTATTATATTGTTATAGTGTTATAGACAACATTGAAACTTTTATTATTAAAAGTACAAATATATGTATAAACCATTATATTTTATGAAGGTTTTAAAAATTATTTTTGTTGCCAAAATTCAGACAAAACTACTTTGCTTGTAAAATGAAATTTTTTACTAAATTGCTTGTAAAATGATTATTCGATAGTAAATTATAAATAGTAACAGTGATTTGGGATTACATTAAGTATTCAAGAAAAATAATAATATTGAAAGATAGACCATAAGAGTAGACGCCAATTAGACCGTGGGACACAAATAGTGCTTTGTTAAATGATTAATACATAATTAAAACTTAGTGGCTTCCTCTTGGCTAGTTCTCCAAACTTCTCTCTACGACTTTTTTCGGAAGTTCTGCGTTTTCAAATGAGCATGATAAACGCATATTTAAGATATCTGTCTAAAAACGTGGCAAACACAATAATCACTTGATAACATTGATAATTATGAAACAATTCAGCAAAAATGAACCATGTATCTATTCAAAAACAAAAATACTTAAGTACGCCGTATTCGAGGTTGTAGACAAGCTCATTGGTGTAGTTCTCTTGCCGGGTAAAATATTTTATTGTTTAATAATTATTAATGTTATCAAGTGGGCATGGTGTCCGACAAATTCCCTGCTGAGATTTTTCAGACCCACAGCTTAAATATGACGTTATTTTGCTCATTTTAAAACACACGGCTCGTCGTTATATGTCGTTTTGACTTTACTTAACTACTGTAGCCATATGAATATAATCTATACTCTAATCATCTTAGGGTTTCATCTCGAAATTTAACGGTATAAGCTGAACTTTTGTACAAATCTTAATTTTGATAGTACAAATGATGTCTCAAAGGCCACAGGTCAAAGGTTGCAAAAATCAGTTTTTTTTTATAATATCTTTGCCTTCAATCGTATTTACGATTACTATAAAAGTTGTAGGTGATAAAATTTTCTACAAATTTTATCCAAAACTTAACATATTTCAGTATTGAGCCAATATTTATAAATATAAGATATTAAATAATTATATAAGTAGTATTTAATGAAAAACTATCTTATTTTTTTTTACTTATTTATTCATTAAATACTTTTTAAATAATTATTTTATACCTTTTATTTGTAAATATTGACCCCGCACTAAGATACGTATAAAAAAGGTTTTAGACAAAATTTGTAGAAAATTGTATCCTCTAAAACTTTTATAATAAATTTTAACACAAGTGAAGACAAAGAAAACGTAGTATTGCCAAAAAACTTATTTTCACGACCTTTGAATATCTTTACACGTGACCATATGTGACTTTTGGAACAACATTTGTACAATCAAAATATACGTTTTTACAAAAATCCACCTGATTCCGTTAGATTCCGAGGTTAACAACTTTTTTTGACTACGATGATCCGGTTACTAACTGAAGTGAAAAATAGTTCAAATTGCGTCAATGTTCCTGATGGCGACGTGTTCCCATAAATCGATTTCCCGTAAACTGAGTTTGTTCCTTATTTCTTCGATATAGTACACGGTGTGATTGAAGAGGGTAGTGTTATTTACAATGCTTTAAGATATCTTCTTTTACTTACATTAAGGGTACGTAAGCCTATTTTTTTTATCAACGACTGAAATCCTAAAAATTAATAAAAAGTCTTATTTACAAGATTAGTATTGAATTATTCTTTTCATTGAATTTTAAGAGATTTAAGAACATAAAAACACCCCCGCTCCTTGGATCAATATAAAATGAGGATTAGTTTGTGATATGTTTCAATCTACTTTATCTTTAATTGTCTTACAAAACAAACTGAAATAAAACTTTAAAATATATTCGACAATATATTTCATCATACAATTTCTACCACATTCGAGCCTTCGAAGAAAAAAAAAATACAACAAAAACCAATATCGTCATTATTTGAAACGTTCAATAGTTCTCCAGACATTCCAATATATGTAAGGGAAGGTGTAGTATCTAGAAGTTTTCTCTGTTTATAATACTGTTATTCCGCAACAACATCTGTTTTAAGAATTTAAATATTAAACAACTATGGATAAAAGCGCGTGAGCCATGATGCATGAAGGTATTCAAATATAACACGTACTAATGTATCAAGGATCACTCACAAGCAATAGCTTCGACCGGTATTATTGACTAGGGAGAATGAGATATCTTTTGGCCGACTTGTACTAAACTTACTTTTACTAGTAAAGCCATAAAAGGCACGAATATTATTGTGAAATTTAGTATATAAGATATCAGTAAAAGTTAATTGAAAATGAGTAAACACACTTTTCCTAGGAAGAGTTAACTATGCCTGCTTTGCCTTAGTAAAAGTTGATCAAAGGAAATTCGTTTTAGTGTAATAGTACTTCTGTCTGATTTCTTGTTGTACGTTAGTTTAAGTTAGGTCATATTGGTTGTCCTCGAAGAACACACTTAGGCTATAGAGCCCATTGTGATACCAGGAATGTGTTTTATCATTTTTTCCGCTGATAATTTCATTTATCAGCTCGTCAATTATTTTTTGTGGCTGAGGGCCCATCACAACTATTAATTTAATTAATTTTTGTTGTGAAGGTGAGAATCCAACCCGCTATCCTAGGCGTAATATCTGCCAAGAAACTACAAGTTACCTTATATATACGTAAAAAAAAGTTAAAACGACCGACATTCTCTCAATATTATAGATTCAATAATCCAAACATCCTCTCGTTTCTATGTCTCTCTAAAATAACCAATAATCTTACCAAACCAAAGTTATATTACGTACAACTTCCTAACATTCTAAAAATAGACAAAATCTATATACGACTGTAAAATATATGTATATAGTAAAATATATGTATACGTTAGATTAGAAAAGTAATTCCGAAATTATATTAAGAGTCTAAATTACAGTGTGAAGACTAGAAAGATATAAGTGAGTCAGCAGATAAAAACAATTGAGCAAAGAGATAGCAATGAAATTAAGCGACAGTTACGCAAATAAAATTGGCAATGATAACATTGTAGTTTCTATTACAAAGAAAAAAATTATATTCTTGGCTCAAGAATATTCAAGGACAAACGAAAACGCTAAGAAAGTTTTCTTACCACTGGAAAATTTATTCTCCCTCCTTTTTTGTTCCTTTTTAAATTCTTATTTTAGGAAAAAAGTTCAAGGTTAGGTTCAAGCAAATATTTCTTGAGTGAATAAAACTATTTTTTCTATGTGTACAATTCAGCGCTTTTAGGCCAAAGTCCGATCGCCAGTGCTGAAAGCCTCCTCACGATTTATAAAGTGCAAACATGAACAGGAGTTATATATATCTTAAGAGGTTACAATAGCATATTGTAAGTATAGCGATTTCTGAACCCGAAATTCGAAACCAGGTTCACAATTTTTCTTTATTACAACTCTCTCCCGCTGATCCTTCTTTAAGAGTACAACACCATGAGTGTACATACAATATATATCTTAAGGAAGGTAAACCAAAATAACAAATTTCGAACGAAGCGAGGTCTGATTCCAAACATGGTAGTTTATCCACGACCCTCTTTTTGTATCTAAGGGAACTTTTTGTCGAGAGAACTTTACTTACAATTTTAGGAGTTTGGGTTAATCGCATATTACTTAGTTAATTATTATTATCATGTAATTTGTTTATTTACTTGTTGTAAAGGTTACTGAGTCTATTTATCGATTAATTTCGAAGGTTTACAATGAACTTAATATCTTTTTAATTGATTTTTAACACTTATCAAAAATTGATCTACTTTGTTTCGGAAAAGTTTGCTTAATTTACTTGTATAAAAGATTTTTAGACATTTTAAAATATATCAAATTAAAATTTAGCGATATGTGTGGAAAATACGGGAACAATCTATTTATTCTTCTATATTTATACGGAAATGGTGAACCAATAAACCTAACCATAACTTCATACTAAAACACACACAAACAAAAACACACACACACACACACACACACACACACACACACACACACACACACACACACACACACACTATAGGCTCAAAAATTTAATATAAAAATAAATTTCACTCCAATATATTTGTCTATATAGGATGGCTCCTTTTAATTTCCCTAGATAAATTTTTTCGTACAATGTGTTGTTGTATAAAATGAGTAAAAGTATCACCTCTAGAGGATAACATCTAACGGATACCTTGAAATTGATCTGAATTTCTGGATCATCGATTTAATGTTTAACATATAAAAATGATTAAAATATAAAAATACAGCGAGAAAGGTCAGTCATTTACTCGCTGACTAAACAGATGTTGTGATTGCAGTCAAGAGACCGTTCTGTGAAACACTTTATTATCTAAAAGGTCTCCAGACCTTTTACTCGCTAACTATACGAAAGGTCTTTCATTTAGTCCGCGAGTAACTGAAAGACCTTTTGCTTTGTATATGTCAACGTAAGATTGTAATTTCCATCAGATTGTAAACCAACTAGTAAAACTGTAAATTGAGCTTTCAATAATAAGGCCAAAAACTACCCTAATCCGTGGTAAATCGGCCCATACCAACGTTGACATATACATAAATTCACTAATACAACTCATTTTTATTACACTCCTTTTTTTGGTCAATCGTGTAATAAAAGAATGATAAGATAAAATAATTCAAATACAGAGAAACTTGAATTTCCAATGTTGGCCCATAATAAAACAAATAAAAATTTACTCATAACATTATTTCGAAAGTTGCCCAGATTAAGCAAAAATTCAGCGCAGCAATAAGCTTAGAGAATTTTTTTAAATTACTAATTTAATAGGTTTATGAAAAAATATTGAACACTCTTTACTCTAATTTACTAAATTTACGAGGATGTGTTGAATTTGCAACGATTCTGAAAAATAAATAAAAAATTCGGAGACTTTGCGGCATAACTCTTTCCAAGTTGAAAAACCCGAGTTATTGGTTCCAAAAACGATTTATTGGAGAAAAATTTAGTTTAGAAAATTTAAATAGGGTACCCTATATATTATCTATATATATAACAAAGAAATAATATAATCGAATTTTCTATTTTCCTCTTATACATCTTTATTCAATATACAATCATCTTTATTTAATACAATTACGTCATCACTACCATAGCACACAATATATAGGAGCATATATATATATATATATATAAATGTATATAACGTCACCCTCTAAAAAGTATTGACGTCATATTATATTGTTATCTTTGTTCAATATTGACGTCATTGCTGTAATGGGCTGGTTTTTATGTGTAAATGTATATGTGTGTATAAATGTATTATATGAAAATTTAAATTTGTTGTTAGCAAAATAATATTATATTAATAACATACTGGTTCTACAATGGCCGTTGTTTTATGTACGTACACAGACAGAATAAGATTGGATTAAAAACTTTTGAATTTTTAAATAAACAACTCCATTAAAAACAAAATAAAAAGTGACGTATAAAAAACAACTGTAGAGGCCAGAGTTGTTACATTCGTGCAGAAAACTAATTATCATGTTAAAATAGTGAGTCAAAACATTGACTTTTGGGAGAATAATGAAAAACAACCATTGAAGAGTCTTTACATTTTATTAGGCTGGTAAGATAATCGTAGATATCACAATTTTGATAGCACAATAGAAATGCTTTAATTGAACTTTCTGCTTTGCACCGATTTTTGCAATATTGGCATCGCGTGCGCTGAATCTATCAGTATAGATAGTGTTTAGATTACCATAAACGAAATTACGCAATCGTTTTTAAAGTGTCGTTGATCACATTACTTTAAACAGGCACCAAGGCACCAAGGAAGTCTCAACTCGCACTTGAAAAGCTAAGAAAACTCTCCGTTAAAAAACCTTTCAAACGAAACCAAAAAAATCAAAATCGGTTCATCCGTTCAGGCGCTACGATATCACAGACAGACACACACACAGGCACACACACATAGTGATCCAACTTATAACATCCCTTTTTTATAGTTCGGGGATTAATATTCTCAATCAAATCGGTTCGACCATTTAGGGGCTACGATGTCACTGAGAAACACACAGACGCACAGATAAACACTTTAAACTTATAACACTCCTTGTTAAATCAATATCAAAGTGATTGATAAGGAAATCAGATGAGATGAAAAGGATACTTAGAGAGCTATCATTCTTTGGCACAAATTTTTGGAAATATTTTAATTGAAATTGAAATATTTGAGTTGACTTTGTCCTTTGAATTATTGTTTTGAATTACCTAATTATTTCACCATTTCACTTTTCGAAATAAATTAAGCCATGTTTATTTGACCATTCATTTCCATAGTAATTATTTATATGGTAGAATTATATGTCAGGCCTTTTCAAAACTGAATTGATTTTGAAGATCATCGCCAATTTTTTAGTTTTTTGGGTACGGAATCCTAAACTAGCACTTGAATAATAACATAGCCAGGAATACTCTACGTTAAATTTCCTTTCAAATGAGACCAAAAAATGAAAATCGGTTCATCCGTTTAGGGGCTACGATGTCACAAACAGACAAAAACACAGACATCCCTTATAACCCTTATAACGTCCCTTTTTTAGTTAGGGGGTTAAAAATAAGTCAAATACAAAAAATGTTTCAAACAAAACTTTGATAATTTGAAAACCTCGATCAATTTCTAATGCATGTTTTTTTAGGTGGATACGTTCTAAGTTAAATGGTGGTCAACTTCATTTGTTCAAATGGAATCCTATATGTTTTGTTGATGATTCATATTTTATGAGATCTGAGCAAAAAAACAGATATTTTCATTCATTTCTTCAATGATGCGCAAACTATTATTTTTTAAGAATACTAAGTTAAAAGGACACCCCATCCATAAAACAATGAAATCTTGTCAACATAAAAACAGCTATGTGGGCAACGATATTAGTGCCATCATAGCACTAAAATTTTAATTTAAAAATCTAATACCTTTTACGTTTCATTTAACATTTATTGGCGCTTCCACCATATTCAGTCAATTGTTTTGTTTTAAAAACACAAAAAAGTGGATGTAAATATTCCTTTAAAAATTTACATATTCATTACAATGCATTTTGCAATAAAACAAAAGTTATAAACAAACAGGCAAACAACCAGACTAACCATTTTATTTATTTGTATGGATAGGATACACATTAAAAAAGCATTTTATTTTCTACTTTAAACAAATATTGAATCATGCTTTTTAGCATCATTTAATAACTAAAAGCTAAAATAAATTAAAAAAAAAAAAAGATTTAAAATCTACATTATTTCAGTTATATATACTTTACATAACATCAATATCCAATATGTGTTTAAAACAACATTAATTAAAATGCTTCAAGCAAAATGTCAAAATATTCAGTTTTTAATGTAATTTATGTTAAAATCCGAATATAAATATTGTGTTTAATATAGGTAAAGATTTAGTACCTAGAGTACAATGAACCTCGAAGTCAATCTATCGTTTTTAAACAGATATTATTGATATTTACTGAATAGACCTTTTTCACATTTTTTTCTTTTTTTTTAAATGAAATTAAATGTCTTGATAAATGGGCTAATTTTTTTCTCCAATTTTTCCGAAGCCATATGACCGAGAAAACAGACAATGAAAATCATTAAAATTCAAATTGGCGAAAAAGATCCGGAAACACACGAAGTTACACGAATGCCGTTGTGACGTCATTTAAAGTTGATAATAATGATATATTAATACGACTGTTGACACTGATTTATTGCCATTGCATGTCGGATTGACATCACAGATCACGTATGCGGTGGAGCCAAAAAAAAATCGTTTTAAATTATTTCAAATATTGTGACTTTTTTACAATTTTTTTCATAGCGTTTTTATTGTTAAAAATGCGTAATTTTCGAGTTAGAGGCTCTACTCGACCTATATTTTCATAAAAAATTATCAAAAAGCATTTCTGTTTTTCATGAAAAAGTCTATTGAAGTGAATGTATTTTAGCAGAATGCTGGTAGGCTAAGGACTGGTTTTCAAAGTGACTCAATTTTCTAATAAATGAAAAATAAAATTCGTAAAACGTAAACAAATTTGATTCTTTTGATTGTTTATTTATTTACAAGTTAACCAATGGATATTATTTATTATGTGTGTGTGCCTGTCTGTCCTAAGCGGATGAACCGATTTGGATTTTTTTGGTTTTGTTTGAAAGGTAGTTTAATGGAGATTATTCTTAGCTAGGCCAACTTTTTAGAGTTCCGTACCCGAAAAACTAAAAAATTGGCGATGATGTTCAAAAACATATAAAAGTAAATTTTGTTTCTAGGTACTACATTTTCCCCTATGTATCAAGTCAATATAATGTAAAATATGTATTTGAACTATTATTAGTAAATAATATATTAAATCATTTTGAAATAATAATTATTATAGAACATGTTATGCCCCGTTGGGACGTTCACGTCCAGTTCCATATTCAGGTCATGGATGAGGGTGAATCTACATGATGGCTGGTATCAGCCTAATCCTAAAGCTTCCAAGTATACTTATTCCTTTTTAAAAACATATTGTTTTTGCCTGAAAAACAAGTTTTACTCTTTTGCCTAAAGCCAAAATGACACAGCAGGAGGAGGGCAACAAAATTAGAAGATCATCCATAATAAATAATCTGGATGATCTTCTAATTTTGTAATTATTTCATTGATGAAATTAACTGTTTATCACATTTGTTCAAAATGTTTTTTTGCGTAATGGCACATTTTTCCTTTTCTTATAATAGAGAAAAAACTTTCGGGTCAGTATGCATGTCAGTAACGGCTTAGTGGATAGATTTTGCCTTAAAAAGGATTTATTTTAAGTTCTGAAAACATTTGTTCCTTAAAATCTTCTCGTTCTGGCATCGCACTTCTAAAAAAACGAGGGATGTAACTTTTCTACAGAAAAAATTCTATATAGATTTTTGTTTCTTCGAGTATTTACTAACCTATATTGTTTTTGCCATTTTGCCATAATATTGTATTGTTTCCGATTGATTTGTCCATCAGTTCTCTATGTTATTAAATGTACTTGGATTTTAAAAGACCGGGCCAAAATTTGTATTGAATAGACAGACAGTTACGAAAGTGAGTTGATAAATATTTTCTCCCTTTTTATCGTATTATTTAACGAAGGTTTAAAATAGTGGCTGATTCACCATAAATAAAGGAAGGCGATGTACCTTTATTTGGATAGCAAAAGTTGTTCAGTTCTGGGAGTTATTTTTATCCACAAAATTTTTTTTTTTATAAATAAAAATAATTATGTTTTTGATTAATTCCAAACATCTGTACTATTTACAAATTCAGATAAGAATGATTCAATTCAAGTGGCAGTTACCTACAGCAGTTTACATAACAACATTGAAATTCAAAAATGATTCATAATATTATATTTAAACTATTCGTATATCACCGTGGCTGCAACCTTCTTCACATTTTTCTCTCTTATATACGTCATTTTCAAGAGGTTTTCTAAACAGATATTTGCGTTTTAAGGTTCCTTACTCCAAAAATACGATTAAATGGTAGAAAAAATTAAAATAGTTACAATTTTTAAGTACACTTATAGTCAGGAAGGCGTCATTTTCTGAGGTGATAAAATTTAAGAGAAGAGGATATTATTATAGAGGATATTATTAAAACGAATACTTGGAAAGGCACACAATGCGCCAAGCAACGGATATTACACAACGTCATTATTTTTGCAATAAAGCCATTGACGATGGATTATTTTCTCGTAATGGAGTGTATTCACAAAGAACGGTTTTCTTCCACAATTTTATTTCCAGCAATAAATGTATTGAGAAATTTATCTTTTTATTAATTCATTATTTTAACGTTTAAATCATGATCTCCCATTTAATAAAGCCCTGCTGTTATACCTTACACCATCCTGTATATGTAAATAGATGCTACCAAAGATGCTACTCTCTGACTTTGTCCGGCTTCTTGAATATAAAAGAGTTTTCAACTTTGGCGATTGCATCAATCATCTTATCCCGCAAATCATTTTCGATAGCCAATTATATATAAAATTATATATAACTAGCTTGATACTCGCCCGCTTAAATGGGCTTAAAAGTAAAAACCATCGCTTTATAGCTTCCACCACTTTTGATCTCACTTCTTCTTCTTCCATAACACTTGAAAGAGTTGCTTTACACAGCTTAAACATATTCACAATTTTCAATTTTTTTAAGTGTAACATTGTCATAATTCATTGAGTATATCAGAAAAGAAGGCCATTACTTGTTTGACATTTACTATTATAAATTTTTACATAAATCTTTAATTTATGGTTTAAAATGGTTATCATAGATGGAGCAGTAAGGTGTCAGAATAAATTTAATTTTTTTATAAATTATAGCCCATGTGTTATTCTGATGTATGAGCAATATTGTTGTACAGTTTCATTTAAATCCATTCGCTTGTTTTTGCGTGAAAGTGTAACAAACAAGCAAACAAACAAACATCCTTACTTTCGCATTTATAATATATAGGGATAATATATAATCAAATTAAATATAAATTAAAACATTCAGAATCTTGAAACTCCAACATTTTCCTCGCAATAGGTGCCTTTTTTTAATACTGAAGTTGTTTTGAATTATTTACACAAATTGCTGGCTATAATTGTGCTTTTATTTCATACACAACTAAGATAATGTCTGCTACTGCTCAAAAAAGAAAACATTTATTTAGCAATAATCATTTCGTTGTTGGATTGAACTTATAAGCATATTAGCTAACCGTGGCAACTGTAGACACGACCTTTAAATATATACTAATATCTTTATTTTCATACATGCAAATGACTTCCTTGTAAACAGTTTTTATTCAAAAAACATAACGACTTACTATTTACACAGGAAGAAAATAAAAACTAATAGACCTTAAATTACTTACAATGTTTTCTGCATTTAAAATTATATTATGTGGTTTTTCATTTTTATGTATACACAAAGAATTCAATAGAAACGAAAATATTTTTATTTTAATGATAACGGTTTTAGTCATATTGTCCCGAAAGAATAAACTTATGTACTATATCGAAAAATGAGGTGTATTATGAGTCCATATATAACCCCATAGAACACGATTTATGGCTTTTTAGATATACTTTTGGACATCTCCAGCTAACTTAACTGACTTGAAGTAAGCCGAAATTGGTAAGTAATTATTTAGTAGACACTGGAATATAAAAGCGGAGATTCGTTCTAGCAACTTGGAGGGGATTCCCAAATAAAAAACTGTTTTTTTTCGACGTTTTTATGGCTTTGAGGATTGAAAGTTGGTATGTAATCTGAGCTAGTTGTAAGAATCATTCCTGCCTCAACTTCCCAACCTCTCTTTACTCTTTCAAAATATTGTATTTTTTCGCGGTTTTTATGGCTTTGAACATCTGTAAGCCTCTCTTAGTTGAACTGAAAGATAGAAAATCGGTAAGTAGGTTAAGTACCAAGAATGTGCCTTTTGGCAATTTCAATTTCACGCCTCTTTTTTTATGACGGAATATAAGTTTTTATCGTATTTTTAAGACTTTTATTGCGATTTCAATAAAAAATGCCTTATAAGAACTATATGTGAGGGAAATATGACTGAAAAGACAGAGGTCTGCTGCTCGCGAATTTTCATGGATTTAAAAAGTAATGTACTAAAAGGAAATAACCATTGAATTCTAATATTGTGGTCTATTATTTAAAAAGTCTATCTTGTTTTTTGTTTTTTTAATATTAGCGATTGAAGTATGTATGTGTAAATGGAGACAATCAGGAATTAAAAACTATTAAATATGAATAACTAATTAACTATTAATTATTTAAATAGAGCAATTGTATCTGGAGCATTTCAAAATCAATTTTTTATATATAATTTTTTTTCAAATATTAATATTGGGCGATAATTAGTTTATGGTAAAAGGTATGGTTATTATTTTTATACTCGGTTTACTTAGTATCAATAAATTCCGGTGTTGTCGAGTGATAATTAATCATTATAAATCATTCTTTACCAAAGCTGTCAATTTCCGATGAATTTGTGACATTTGCGAAAATAAATTCCCAGCAATAGTTTTTTCTCATTCTATAAAAAAAAACTATGCACTTTAAAAGAATTTTCTTTATCTCTTACCTATCAAAACCTAAGCTTCCCAATTGGAAATTGGGCTATTTAGAGTCTTTTATTTGCCTTTTGAATAATGGAAGTGAAAATTATGATTTAAAGTTTAACAATATTTTTTGAGCTTGAACAAAAATTTATTTTATTATTGAAGCTATTAAAGTTAAAAACACTTTTTTACATGAACTATAAGCTTATCTTTGCCTTGTAACTAATTTTTTTCTTAATTAGCTACTCAAAAAAATCAAAAAAAAATATATACTGTTGTTTTCGTTTCTTTTTCTTAAAACTTATAAAACACAAGTAATTTTGTTTTCTTTTCATACATTAAAAAACTTTTCTTTTCAAGTGTCACATAAACTCAGTGACATGGATACTTAGAAGACTTATATATTTTTCTATAAGGGAAATCGGTTAAAATCAGACTATGACAAAAAAATGATACACTTTGTAAATACGATGCTCGGAACTCGGAATAGGATGCTTAACTAACTTATAACTCTTTGAAAGGAGTTATAAGTTAGTTAATTTGGCAGTCAACTCAAGTAGCTCAGTCGGTTAATGCGTGACCAATTCCGTTCGCGATATGCCTAGAGTAGCGAGTTCGATAGCCGCCTAAACACAACTTAAATTCATTTAATTAATAATTGTGAAGGGCTGGAGTAGGGCATGGTATATGCATGAAGGAGGTGCACTCAGCATCTCAAAAAATAGAGGAGCTGATAAATGAAATTATCAGCGCAAAAGGTGGTAAAACACATATATGGTATCAAAATGGGCTCCATAGCGTCAGTGTGTCCTTCGTGGACAGTCAATATAGCCTAACCTAACCTAGTCAGTTTGGCAAAAAGTTCTACCGTATGAATCGAGTGTTGACAATAAATGACTTTCGAGATTTTTTTTCAAATTATTTTATTTTTAAGTATCTGGGGGCTCAAAACAATTCAATTTTGTGTGAAAAATTCATGTGCCCAGAACTATGAACTAGGAAATATGAAGGTCCCTCAGAATATCTTTTTGTTATCAAAATTTTCTACAACCTTGATTTTTCGGAAATCAAAAGGAATAGAAATACATATAAAGTGGTAGGACTGTTTGCATTTCCAAGGTAACGACTAAAAGCTAGTAAGTACAGATTGGAAAATATAAGAGATACGTATGGTTTAGCAAAAACATAAAGTTTTGTAAATACTCCCCTATAATATTTTTGTAGATTTCAAGTCTCGTGTATATGCAATGATTTTTTACCACCCTATTTAGTTTTCCTTTATTTTGGGAGAAAAAATTGTACGATATACAACAAAAACAGCAAAAAATACACAAAATAAATTTTAGTTTTTCACAACAGATATAACTAAAACTGTTCAAACAAAACTATTTACAACTTGGGAGTATTTTTCGCATTTATTCTTTATATAATTTTTTATTTTTGTGTTTATAAATTCATTGAAAAGAATAAATTTTGAGAAATAAAAATTATTTTTTTACAATTTAAAAAAAAAAGTTCGAGGTTTCTGTTGTTAATTTCTATGATAAGAGTTTACTGATACATCGGTCAGTGAAATTTTAGGTGTTTGACGAGAGCCACTTCGCGGGATATATTCTGCATATATTCAAACAAGTTACAATTTTCATGCAGATTTGATTAAGCGAACATCGCTGTTACTTTGTAGGATTCTTATTGAAATTATTCATTTGTTAATTGAAAATTTGTGTCTCTCCATCTTGCCAACGGGACAAAGAGGTCCTGCCAAAAAGCTAAGCAAGTCGGGAAAAAAGTGTACTTGTATGACGTGAACATCCATAAAAGTGGTGTCGAGTACTTATGCGTGCATAAAATTACTTGAAAAACTCCTACCGTTAAACCGAAGTCACATGGAATCGAAAGGTGTGTAATTTAAAGTGTCTTAATTTAATTAATGTAATTTAAAGTATTTTAATGTAATATAAATTTAAGTATCTTAATGTAATTTATAGTCTTCTTATAAATAATTAAAAATAATAAGGTTCTTTTCTATTTTCCAATAAATTGTTTTGTGTAATTTGTCCTCAGATACAATTTAAAATCATAAATCCTGCAAAGAGGAAGATATTGGCAGTTTAAATATACTCTCGAACGCGACTTACTTTTGTATATAGTATCAGTCATATTTACATTTTGTTAAATAAATCATATGTCATAAAGATGTTTGAGCTTAGAATCAACTTTGAATCCATACTGAAAAAAATCGTCAACATAATATATTCTAATATGACGCAAAATAAAACGCATTTTGGGTAAAATGTTTTGACGGGCACATATGGAATCACGAAAACCATCTTGACAGAGAAGACTTAGGCCGCAGAAACGAAACACTAAAAACGATCAAAGTTCGAAAAATTTGAACAATAAGATGGATTTGAATGCGATTTTCTGAATTCGATTCGTTAGGCTTTCAGAAAATATTGTAACCTAAATTGATTTAAAAGAAATTAAAAATATGCCTTTTGCATAAATAATAATGCATTTAAAATTTACCGTTAATTCACAATTCGGTTACTAGTAATGAAAATGATTCCAAACTTGTAACACGGGGGTTTTTGGGGTCGCCAAACATGAATATCGCGACAGAATCGGTCTCCGAATGTATTTTGATGCTTAGGGTAAACGGTATCTCCATCGTCTCCTGGAGTTTTCGAGAAATTCGTTATATAATCAGTCCAAACTCGTTACTTGAGTACTGTTGGTGTCGTTCGAACATTGGTACAGAATTGAACTCCGAGGTACCTGGTGCCCAGGGTAAATGGTATCCTCGACGCCACCTGCAGTTTTCGGGAAATTTGTTATATAATTGGTCCAAACTCGTTTGACGGGGGTAAGGGTTTGCTACGCACGAATGTCTCGACAGAATCGGCCTCCGAAGTACCTGGTGTAGAAAATAGTGAATGGTTTCTTCGTTGTCCCCCGCGAATTAATGTTATTATTACTTGAAAATTATTAATTAGCGAGTTGCATTAATGCTTTTACAAATACCTTTCATAAACATGTATTTTGTTAACATACACAACACCCGCCCCTGACTGTACTAAACAACAACAATAATAATTTCTCATTTTAGCATATAATAATGGTTTTTAAAATAATTATTATTATAATTTATCTCTTGAACAAACATAATTATGTATCTTGACATTTTTCTTTTGTTTCATTTACAAAATCATCTATCTCATTGTAGTTTAAATACAAGCAAGCCAAGTAAAGATGAATATTATATATTTTTTCTTTATTTCTCGCCGCTTATATAATTTCTTAGAGGATGGATTTATATTATATACATGAAAGATGTAACACATTATACCAAAGATTTTTGTTTACTTGTTGTTTTTTTGCGATGATAGATGATGTTTATTTTTATATACAAACTACATACACAAAAGATTACATTTTCATAGCACGAGCAGCAGGCAGGCAGTGTGAAAATATTATAATAAGAAGCTGTCTTTCTTCCTCCACTGATTATTTAATAGTAGGAGAGCTGTAATGTTAATTTAGTATATTTCTTTCCTTATGAAACTTATGGTTGGATTAATGAACTTGGGAAGAGCGCTATTAAAGCAACAGAATTTCTGTCTGGGTGAACAAAAATCATGGAACTCGCGTCAGCGGTGTTTGTATTTGAACTCCTCCTAAAAGGATGGCCGATTTTGATGAAATTTTGCGCGTTTGTGTTCCAGTGGATGCGTGGAAGGCTTAAATTCACAATTTGATCTACTACAAAATGTTTTTGAGGGTTTCTCATCAAAAAAATTAAAATCTGTTACTATTCAAATGTATTTATTTGCGCTCCCACCATATGTTTCTAGAATTGTGGACAGCTATGTAAATAGTATTGAGGTATTATTTATTATTATTAAGGTATTGTGAACAGTTATTCCAAAATTTTAAGTTTTCACTTCCGTTGACAGTAGTCATGAATGGCTATTTTTTTTTTTTTTTTTTTTTTTGTAATAAGAAGAATTAATACCTGACGGAGTGAAAGTAACAGCAAACAGCAAAACTATCTGGCAATTATAATTTAAATTGCTTAAAGGACATGAAAATAATTTTAAAAACGTGGTCATTAAATTCGGTCATAGTCTGTCATTTTGATTGTCAAACTTCTAAAATTACTAAAATCAGAAAAAACAATTTTTCGATATTCCCGTTATTGTAACGGTGAAGAAATATTTTTGAAATTTTCGACTTTTTCTGAGATACTATTTCATCATACTTTAAGATGACCTTTTTTACGGTTCTCATCCCATCTTTTGGAGGCCGTGGCCTTGGCATTTACCTTGCCGACTCATTTGCCATCAACTTCGAGCAACCACTGTTTCTACCGCTGCCTGTAGTCCACCAAAAATTGATATGAATAGGTTCTATAATATTAAAAATTTCTGTAAAATATATATTTCCAAGTGTTTGTTAAAAATGTAATGTCTACTGACGAGTAAAAATAAGTTGCTCCTTGAGTTACCCATGCATGATCCAGATTTTTAGTACCCTAGGGTTTTAAAAATATTTTAAAACATTTAAAGCAAACTTACGATGCCGCAATTACCTGAAACTGGGAATAAAAACACCCTGTATCTTTACTAATTACTACAAAAGTTGATGTTTTTAATTTTTAAACAAATTTTTTCGTTAGTACGCTTCAAGTGTTGAATGATTTATAATGCTGCGACATTTAATAATACCTCCATCCGTGTACAACGAGGTAGATTTACTGGGCTAGAGAGATGTTACCTGGTATCTATAATTCCTTGTAAATATACGATATAAATTTTCGTGGAAATGGTGTAAGCATACATTCATTATTTATCTATGTTGGTCTAGAAACAAGGGTAATATTTGACAATCATTTCGGGACAGTTGGAAATTTAAAAATCCAGCCGTTTTTTAATATACTTTTTCATGGGATTGTTAGTTCTTATATCATTGAAAGCGATATTCTAATAAGAAGATAATTGAAAAAAGATTCAATAATCATTTAAAAATTACAATTTGAAAATGTCGAACTACTGCTTATCTTCTTATTTGAATCTTAAGCTTGCCGATGAATTAAAAATTTTCTAGTAGCTCTGGAATAGAAGTTCCCGGATATGAAACCGTTTTTAAACACTACCTTGTAAACAACCTCCATAATGCTGGGCCAGCCGTGGCGAACCTTTTTGTATCAACGTGTCTTTATTCTAAAGAAATGTTTAATGAGACCATAGAGAACCATAGGACACTTTTGCCAAAGTAATTGACTATTATGTATTATCCACGAAGGAACTACAGTAACAAACGAGCGCGCGTTCGTAGAAATACTCGAGTTTGTCCGTAATATATAACTTAATGGTGAACTTTGTGATCGGTGGCGTGCCCAAAATATTTTGTCGCGTACCATCAATGGCACGCGTTCCATTGATTCGCCATCCCCGTTCGAGCCAATCTGTAATAACTGTCAAATATTATGCATGGCCCTAGACATGTTTTATATATAAATTATGGATAGTCAGGATCACACATATGTGTTCAATGATTCGTGTAGTTTTAACACACTAGGATAGTTCTAACTCACATGGTTTTTTTTCTCTCTATTTAATACACGTATAATATTTATGGTTTTGTACAATATAATCGATTATATTTCACAGAAATGTGTGTTTATAGGAGTTGGTGGTGGACTTGATGAAGTTTCCTAACTCCCTTTTGAATTCGCAAAGTTTACTGTAAACCACAAAATACTAAGTGGTTAAAATTTATTGTCCATTGAATAAAACTATCTAGAATCAAAATTAAAATGTGTTTTATAAAATATGCCAATGAAAATTGTCTCGGTTTATAGCACTGTTATTCCCTAACATTATGTATTTTTCTCAAGAATTTAAATTTTAACCAACTATCGATAAAAACGCGTGAATCATGATATGTAAAGTGTATTCTACGGAACCACATCATGATGTATTAATAAACACACTCTGAATGAACCTAGAATCACCCCCACTATTGTACCCGAAGTGGTACACACATCCTCGGCCACTAGTCCATGAACCATTTGGAGGTGCTTAAGTACAGCATGAGTGCTTTGACGTCGTCGAACTAAAGGTCGGAGAGGTAGTCAAAGAGAGGCTGGCTCAAGTAAGCCCATCTCCTCATGGCAAGAGCTGGGTAGTGGCAGAGAAGATAAGACATTTAACCACTGTGACAACTCTTGCAGTGCAGTAGTCGTGATACACTGTCAGACCCATGCGTTCAGAAAAAAGAGATGATGATCTTCAAACAAAATCAAAATCGGCTAACCCGTTTAGGAACTACAATGCCATCAACGAATCGATCAGACCTGACTTTATGTCGTCGGATATTTCTTTAAATTTTTAATTTAATATTTATTTTTTTAATAGTTTCAAAACATTTCGAAAATATGACGCTATATTTTCCACACCACTCTGAATAAACTACACCTTTATCATTTATATAAAAATAAATAGTGAATGCCAACATATGAGAAAATCGTCAAGGGCTATCATACAAATACGAAACAGTTATATAAAAAATTAAATAATGAAAGCATAATAGGTTTGCCCAAAGCTAAAAATGTACGCTGGAATAATGAAAAATTGTATGAGAAATTTTATTTCTAATATTTTAACGAAGCTTTCTAGAAACATCACGTTTCCTTTTATAAAATTTGATTAGTTTTATAAATTTCCATCGCCCTTAAAGCTAAAACAAAAGTCCCCAAATTTCCGATCGAAATCGTGGCCGACTCAGTTGCTAATTTCGAAACTACCATTAAAAAAATGCTTACCTTCTCAATCTGTTTTCTCTTATTTTATTCAAACTATGTTAATCAACCTTATCATACAAAAATGGTCCAAGCTTGATAAAAATCAACATTTTCTTATTGCTCGACACCACCATCAAACACGTTATGGCATTGAAATCCCCGCCATGATGATTCCATATTTCGGTTGCAAATATGTCTAAATTTGTATGTCTATGATTTTCAGACACAAGTATTTTCGTAATGGCATGAAAAGAGTTCATTATTAAAAATAAAAATAAATAGGAAATCGAATTTCGTGATGACTTACGGAAAAAATAAAAAATTTCAGTAGGCCTGAACAAATACTGATCTAGACAACATTCTCTAACATTTTCATTAAATAAGCTTATAACGTTTTACACAAATATGAACTAAAATGTCCTTTGGACAAAATATATAAACAAACAACTATTAGTTTTTTTTCGCTATACATTTTTTGCATAAAAATAAAACATCAATATAGTTTTTATGTCGATTTTCAATTTACAAATATCAAAAAAATGTTTTTATGTGAACGCATGAAATTTTAACGTTTATATTTCATATTTTTACAATATACAGTGTGTTTCATTTAAGACATCCACACACTTTCGTCATTTATACCTATCTGAAAATTTGCAAAATAATATAGGGAGTCGGGTTACATTTTTCAAGGTAATTAACAGAAACCTGAACCTTAAACTCAGCTTACTACAAATTGACAAATTCTTAAAATTTAGCCTAGCGCCAGAGATGGTTAGAGATATCGAAAAAAATTATTTAATAAAGTTTAAGTAAAATACTATTTCCAATTTGTTTTTATGGTTGCGTGAGAATAAGTGGTGAAAATTCCTTCAAATAGATTTCACTTAAGAAGGTCGAAAATTTTTCAGTAATTATCAAAGAGAACAATATCTGAAAGTTCAAAGGAAGTATTTTGTTATAGCAATTTAATCCGGGTTGAAATCATTTGTTGTACTTATACCGTATCTCATATAAATATTTATGTCTTAATTCGCCAATTAAGATATATTCCAACTTTCAAAAATATGAACGTAGTAAAATATACGACATGAATTAATTTCGAAATTAGGCGGAAACAACAATAAATCAACTATTTGGCAAAAACTTTTATTTATAACTGTGAAAGTTGATAATTATTTAGCAATTAACTATTGAAATTTTCTTTGTACATTTTACTATGCGGTAATATAGCATCCGTTCGGCAGCTGTGTATGAGTATCGCGTTTGTTTATATTTATCAAACGCATTTCAAAAATATTGAATCTATCTAAAATACTTTTACATGCTTACGATGACTAAATACTTTGACCGAAAGACAGTTTGTAACTCTCAAAAAAATTAATTACTATAATAAAATTATTTTTGACGGTTGCAACTTTGACTCCGTTTTTAGAAAATTTATATTTATATACTCTCAAAATCAGATAAAAGAAGCTCACAATTTTCGTTTCACTTTCAATACAAAAAGATCGAGAAATATAGTTCTTACCGAGGCACCCGGTAGGAACTATACTCATATCGTACCTTGGTACATAATAAATGTACCCCTTATACTTTTATTATTTACAATATATTTTTCTGAAAATCTAAGGTATTAGTTTTAAAAGTCAAATAATTGTTTGATTCTTTAAAGAATTTAATTTTATAGCAACTTTTTGTTTTTACTGTATGAAATAATTTTGGTATTAGTTTCAAAAAGGCATACTTCTGATTTATTAGTCAACCTATAATATGTGAGTATATACATTACGTTTGGTTTGCTCAGTGTATTTTTATGGCATAATATAAAAATTGCATTGTACTTGCTATTAATTATCTCTTTTTTCTTTAACTTCTGATAACTTTCACAACTTAATTTTTTTCAAATGATAAAACATAAAATTTTGACAAAAAATACAAATTGACAGTCTAAAAACTACAAAATGGCAACTTGAATCGATTGGAAAAGATTTAGTTTCTTAGGTAACTTAGATGTCGATTTTTGGTGTCTGTTGCAATTTTTTTTGTTTTAACCCCCAACCAGCAAACAAATACCATGCGATAAGGAACATAGTTCCAACATAGCTAAGCTTTCCTCTGGGATTTATTTGCTAAAATATCCGACAGCCAAGTGTCAATTAAATTTCTAAGCTTGATCATCTTCTAAAAAAATAGACTTTGCATGGATGCCTGCACAAATAAAACAAGGACTTACGAAGGCAATTAGCTCCAAAAAATAAATGGAACCAAGTTGTCAGCGATAAGCATCACTAAACATCCATACCATTTACGAACTACAAGATACTCCAGACTAAATCATTCAAAGAAAGCTCGTTACTTGGTAGGATATTTAACGTACCTCTAGTATTGGGTCTCTATACGCAATCTAAAAGTGGGTGTAACAGGGAATTTTTTAGGAAACAAGCTTTCTGAGTATTAGAAAACTTTGATACTCTCTTATGGCCTCCTGAAGCTAAAATCAATCAACGTCAAATATATTGTGCTATTCTTGAACAGGACCACGTGTTTCAAGAAGTAGTGGGTTCTTGATGGGCGATTCCGTCTCAAATATCGTTAACGCGGTCTAAAAGACGTTCTAAAAATCTGAATTTTGAATTGAAGTATGTTCAGTTGTTATCACTTGGAAGTGTACCCATTCATAAAAGTGTACTCACAAATAAAATCTAAAATTAATATAATATTTCACAACATATAAGCAGGCACCAGCACCAACAGGAGGTGTGTTACTTCGATGATGATGATGTTATTATTGATTCATTTTTGTTTAATGTAAAAATTTCCACTTATTATTTAAGTAAATAAATTAGTTATTTAAAAAAAATAGGTGCGCATACACTTCTTTTTCTCCGTCGATCAAACTCATCATCATCAACACATCGCTTATAATATGAGAATGAACATCAGAACTCTTAGATCTAGTGCCAGGCGTTGTATTTGATAGTTTTTTCATGATGTTAGAAAATTTAGAAAGCTGTTTTTTGGGTCATGTTTAACAACTGTTTCCTCTACGAAAATTTTAGAAGCCAAAGAATTTTATCTGGAAAATTTTTTATTACACGGCAAGATTTAGTCATTATAAAGATACAGCAGTTAGAAGAAACAGATGTTGGCAAGTTCAAATAAGTATTTGAAACTTTAAACCCATTTTTCTCAAAAATGTATTTTTTAAACTTTTCTCCTTCATAGCTCGAGAATGGTTCAAGCGATTCACTTGGAATTTATAAGTAAACTCAGCACACATTAACGCACGGAATAAACTAGAATCATCCAATAGTTTCGAATATTTCTATTTTCTTCGTAATCAAAAAATGAAAAGAAATCATAACATTTGAAATTTTTTTTCAGCAGTGTGCCAAAAATCTGTTTTTTAATATTTTCAACCGATTTTAGTTCATTTAAGTTCATTTTTCGCTTTCATATAAGCCAAATAATCAGGCGAAATCTTGAAGGAAGGTAGCATCCTTTTTTCCGATTTTAAAATAATAATTAATAAATGAGAAAAGCCTCAAATCAAAAAGATCGTTTTGTCAAACACTCAAATCAAAAGGATTTTCTTTTTATTTAAATACTCATGAATTTTTGCACACAAAAAATGATTTAAAGGAAGACATAAATATGTAAAGGAAGACAAAAATTTTCTTGACACAAGAAAAAATTTCAAAAATGTTTTTAAAAAAATTTAATGATGCAAGAATTTTTTTCCGGGTACAAAAACAAAGTAGTTACAAAATAATTCTTATTTGAATATCATCCTCAATCAATATTTATTAACTTAAGCTTGCTAAGCAATTAAAGATTTTTCGTTTCCCCTGAAAGAGAAGGGAGTAAAATTTTCGTAGTTAAAATAGTTGCATAATAAAGCAGCCTCTCAAATATTTTAGTGAGATCTTGAATTAACTAGGTTAGGTTAGGTTAGGTTATAGTGGCTGTACACGCAGGACACACCTGGGCTATAGAGCCCATTGTGATACCAGATATGCGTTTTACCACCTTTCCGCTGATAATTTCATTTACCAGCTCCTCAATTTCAGAGTCGTTGAGGAGTTGAATTGACTAACAAATACCATACCTGGTCCTAGACATAGGAAAATGAGTTGATTGTAATTTTTTTATTACAAAAATTTTCATACCAACACTGACGTCAGTCTTATTTAATTTTATGGTCGAAATTATAATTATTAAATGTTTAAATTTGTTATGTAGATTATTTTTAGATTTTTAATGTTTTGTAAAATTTTAATTGTTAATATTTTTATGACTTTTTTCTCGCATGATTGATGAAAGGAATCAATATATTTTGATTTATGAATTCGGGATAAGTACTATATTAGTGAACGGTGCTTTGTTCAACAAACATAATAATTACTTGCAGGAATGCAGGAAGATACATTCTTCATTCGTTATATGTGCACAATTGATAGACTTATTGCTTATTAATATTAAAATATTAGTGAAAATTCTCTGCTTTAGTCGTGCCTTCCTAGACATTAGATGCATTAAATATCTTGCAAATTGATTAACAATATATACTTATTTTTAAGTCTGACGCTGGTATATTAACAGATGAAAGAAAAACATTCACAAGGCAAAATATGCAATTATTTGAAATATATCGGAATTACGGTAAAAGCTTCCCTCTACTAAAGTGTAACAACATTGCTTTGATATTCCAATTCCATTCACCATGGCAACATCTATATACAGTATGAGCAAATAATTCATTGAAAATCATATCTCCTCATTTGTTTAATTATTCAGCTTTTGATATTTGAAAAACTAAGGCACATATCGAAAAATTTTATTCTAAGTTTTTGTCTACATTCATGCAGTTATAACAAAATTAATCGTCAAAGTTGAAAATAAGATAAAAATAATTTCAATTCTAAATCTACCCTGCTCCTACATTCCTTCTATGGATGGAGTCAGGTTTTTTCTATGCCATTGCTTATATTTTCACTTTCTATTAATAAGCTTTTTTTTTAATTTGTTTTCATTCATTCCAAGTGAAAATTATCAAAAACTATCAAAGTATCTGGTTTTTTGAGATTCCTCTATAAGAGCATGTATTTTATATCGATTTTCAATGATTTTTTTTTCAAAAATTTGCATGGATATCAATGCTGAAATTTTAACCACAAATTCTTTGAATAAAAGTCTACCAATAAAAAAATTTTGAGCCTTTAAGTAAAACATTGTTGTCATTCTCATACATCCCTAAACGAGCATTCTTTAGTATATTTCATTCATTGGGAATAGTTTAACAATGAATTTCTGTCATTTCACAGATAATCTTATGTACCTTCTTACCGTTGATTTTTCAACGAGCTTCATCTCATTAAGCTTATTATCAATAAATGTACCCCTAAAATGATAAACAATATATTTAATAACAAATTGTTGTATGTAAACAACAAATTCATAATAACTGAAATTGTTTTTTGTATACAATGTTTTGATGATAACATTAAAATTGTTTTTCTGTATACCACCCATAAATGATGATGAATTGAAATGAATTCCTAGAATTTGGTGACAAGTTTATTGATCATTTCGAAATAAACATTATACAGGGTAATTCAATAATACATGGATCAACTATATAAGGTTTGTTGTATCAAAAGAAGCAAAAAAATCAAATAAACAAATGGTCTAATATGTTTCGTTTTCGAAATTCAGTGTTATAAAGTTTCATAATAATGAGTTTCATGATAATAACGAGTAAATTATTTCTTTGCAGATACCTTAAGGAAATATACGAGGATCGGATAGTACTAGGGATTTCAATAAAACTTTATAAATACAATTTTCCAAAAATCACAAAAAAGTCCTAGGTCACCGGGCTTTTTATTATTATTTTATCGTTAATAGTTGGCGAAAAAATTGATGAATCATATAGGTTATCCTTTTCAATTGTATTTTTCTATATCAAAAAATCTAGAGAGTGTGATAAAAAACTATCTAAAATATTTAGACAATCTTTTAGTTTATAATAAGGTTTCCGATGATTTCAAAACTATTTCAAAAAATTAAACTATATCACGCTGTATCTTGAAAATGCAACCTTAGATCATTTTTTCATATGAACGATTTGCTTCTTTTGATGCAAGAAATCCATGCCTGAAGTTTATCAATATATAATTGAATCAATCATTCTGTACATGTTGCTATGGTGAACATCACGAAATAATACTATCAAGGCAATTTTACATTTTAGGAGAGTTGAGCTTTTACCGTAATTTCTACACAAGTATGATGCTTGCGCTCGGATTTCAGGGTAACTTCGATTGTAAATCATTTTTCAAGAAATCCTTAATGTACCTCATGTTTTGGAAGGTACGGTGTAAGCAGAGATCTTTCATGAGTTTAGCATTTATTTGAATATGCTTTCGGAAAATTAAATACTTCTCAACCAGTTGGTTTTGTGTGTGATTGTTTCTATCGATTTGTAATCTGAGGTGAACACCGATATTTCAATGCAATTCTAAGAGGCTCAAACCATAAAAAATGTAATGAAGATTGGGAGCCCTGAAAGGGCCATTGCATATCCATTCGAGGTAATAATTGAAAATAGTTGTTATTTTTTTAGTTAATATAAACTTGAATCGAGCTTTAAACAAATCAACAATGCAAGTTATGTTTGAAATATAATTACAATTTTTAGGTTTTATTCTCATATATGCGGTGGAATGGCATAATTCTGCCTATTAGCGGGTTGCCGCACTGTAACAAATGGTTTAGAATTTTGTGCGAGTATCTCCAATTCTTTAGTGTCTCCGAATCTAAGTATAAATATAGTTCTGTAATAAGAATTATATACAAAAACTTGTAATTGTGCATATTTTGTAAATTTTTGGGAGGATTATTTTTGTGCATAAGTTGGAATTAATTATTTTATACTTGTAAAATTGCGTGAAATAAATTGATTATTATTGCTGTAGGCATACTAGCTAGCCTTGCGCATGGTAAAATAAATACAAAGTAGACCATTCACTGGCGAGTCCACACATTGATGAGCACACCAGTGAATACCGATGACAATAGAATAATTTAATTAGTTTATTAATTAGTCCATATCGGAAAAAATATACATTTATTTGCGCTTCCTCCATATTTTTACTGAATTTTTAATGAATACATAAAAAACTCAAAATAAATAATAAGTAGTTTAAAAAAACTACAAAACACGCTTTTGTAACTAGCTGAACCAAAAGGTAGAAAATAATTTCTTTAAATTGAAAAAAATCATTATATCGTAAAAAAGTGTGGGGTTTCAAAGATATTTTATAATGACTTTACTTCTAACTATAAAATATTTACAATAATTGAACCCACGCTTTTTTACGATATAATGATTCTTTTCAATTTAAAGAAATTATTTTCTACCTTTTATTTCAGCTAGTTTACAAAAGCATGTAAATAAAACTTACAAATGATTTTCCATTTTTGTCAAAAACAAATTCAATGACCATAATAAGCAAGATTCATCGATTTATATTTATCGTTTAATCGACTACTACGAATCAACTTTTAAAGGAATCCATAAAATCTAATCTATTTACATAGTTCGTAGAATTTATTTAACTTCACGTATATATTTAAATCATAGAATTCCATTAAATAGTAATTAAATTTAATTCATGAATATGTATAATGAATTAGGTACATTTGATTGTACATACATATATTTAAGTAAGTATATATTTATCTCTATTTATTATGATAATAATAATTATTATAATTACACAAGGAATATTATTATTCTAAAGTTTCATCAAGTTAGTTATTCGTAGCAGTTAGTGCTTACAACATTGTTACAATTTAAAACATTATTATCTTATATTATGAAAATTATTGTTGTCGTATTATTTCATGAAGTCTTTTAATTAAATAATTGTCCATATTACTTTTACTACCTATCTGATTCGATAAATGTTACGATAAAAATAAAGAGCCGATTTGTATCATAGAAACATCTTTGGTGTGATCTTTCATTATATCAGATTTGGTGAAATATTTAATATCTATCTGCTTGCTTAAATGTTTCGATAAAAGTCAATATATATCAAAATAGGCAAAATACCTGGGAAGGGATATTTCACCATTTCAGATTAGAATTAATTTCCATTTTTAATGATTAATGTCCCTTTAATTTTTAGTTTATGTCAAAACATAGAATACATTCTTTTTAATATTTTAGTTTCATTTTATGGATGACGTATCGAAAGTTTTTCAACTGGTTGCATCTAGTTATATATATAATGTAACAACTAGTTATGTATTATATATGTAATTTTAATATTTGATATATTGGTCCCAAATGAATGGATCAACGCGCGATTGAGTCACAGAAGTAATTTATATTGAATGTGCTAAGCCCATCCTATCAATATTAATCCAACCTCACAGTTTCTCATACCATCGATATTTATCGTGTATGCAAGATGTATCTATATATTTAATATATTGACTTATTCTCTAAGGTATTCATGTTACATTAACATAGCCCTTTATATCTTTAACTATTTCTATAATAGATATTTAAGAATGAAAATGGATAAACCATGGAACAAGTAATTAGAATTCATGTTTTTCATAAATAGGACAACCAGAAACATGTTTTAAAAGCAAAATTAACGGATTGATCTATCTTTCCCCGATTTTATCATAATTATATCTATATGAAGCTACAATTGCCCCAGTTTTTGTTTCCAAAACGACACCTACGATTTTTTTTAATTTCTTACATTTGTAAGTATTTGGTTCAAAGCGGTAAATGATTGATGAACGGTTTTAACAAGTGTCAAATGAATTAACAAGAAAATCAAATATTTGGTATAAAAATTGATTTCATTCCTTCTAAAGATTTTTTTTTGAAACTTAAATTTAAAGTCATGAGTAAACACAGAAAATCATATTTTCCGATTCAATCAAATCTTCAATAGTTTACGAGTTCCTATCTTCAAGGGCTTATATTATTAGAGACGGTATAAGGTCGATCTTCACCCATCTGATAACCTCTTTATTTTGAAACACTCCTACCACAGTTTTTCTATCGAAAAATGTTCAAAGCTATTTTTAATTAAATAAATTTTAATCAATTTTTCCCATGAACAATCTTTTTCAGGCAAACCTATACCATTATTTTCGAAATTAAATTATCTTTTTTCTGATACTAATTTCGATCACTGTAGATCTATTCATACCATATGAACATATAAGTCAATATAGATAGCTACTCCGAAGTGTTTACCAACCGAAATTGATATCAGAAGAAAGATAATTTCGATAGAAAAACGATAGAAAAACTATTATAGGAGTGATTAAAAATCAATAAAATTTCATAAAAAAATGTCTCATCTGGCTACCAGATGGGTGAAGATCGACCTTATACCGTCTCATAGACCATTAAAGGTCATTCAAGGAATTTTTCTATATTAAGAGAGAATATATTAAGGTATTATTTCTAACGGTTGAGTGTATTTTTAATATAAGAAGTGAAAATTAGAATGATTTATAGAGAAAAATTTTCTATCAAAAATTGTTTAAAAACTCCGGGCCCTTGTATTTGAACTATATTACTATAAAATTTTTAGATTAAACAGAATGTGACAGCGGATTATCAATGTAGCATAAAATTTTTAGATTCTAATACACATTTACTACTGTGTTTAGCTTCTAGATAAAATGTATTTAAAGATTTATTTATTATTAACTAACCATATCTATCGAAAGCTTTAATCTTCAACATTATCAAATATCGAAAGTATAATATCAGGGAAACAGTATGGTTCAATTTTAATTATATTAGATATATAAAGATGTTCGAGCACGTGCCAAAATGAAAATTGCTGGCATTTGCAAAACTAGACTTGATGCCTTGACAAAATTTTAAAGTGAAATTAAAATTGATTATAAGCAATCAAAAATTGCATGCAAAGGTTGTCCACCTCCTTTTAGCAAAACAAAGTTTTAAATGTAATCTCTATGGCGATACCCACGTATGACGTCACTAGTGGGTGTCTTCCTATTTATTTAATTAGGAATTTTAAACGTTTATATCTTGCATCCCATAGAAAATTTTTAAAACCAACTTCACATTTCCTTTCGTGAAGTGAGAATTTAGTCCGATCCCCTATTATGAAACTTCATAGCCTGGTAGTTATTTTGATGTAATATCCTACTGAAAGATTGTATAATATATACATTTTAGCTTAGGTATTTCATTTTAACATTATTAATTGAATAAAATTTGTTCCAGGATATTGACTATGATGGTTTCAAAAAATTCCTCGACACATTCTTAGAAGTAAAAACACCAGAGGATCTTGCAAGGCATTTATTTTTATCATTTGTAAAACGGGGAACGATTCAACCACCTCATGTTGATGGTAAAGCATTTAAAGAAATGGCGGTTTTAAGTTCAAATACAGCATTTGCACCAATAACATCACATTCAAAAGGTATGACCTGGAGTTATATGAAAAATTCTGAAAAAATTAAAATAAGTTTATTAGGATCCACCCCAAATGTAAATGCTTGCGGTACGGCTGCATTAACACAAGAAATTACAGAAAAAAGCAACACATATAGCGGTATGATTGCAGAAAAAATACATGGGCTTACAGAAAAATTACATTCATTTGGTCATCATCGAAGTGATTCGGATACATCCTCAAGAATTCGAACAGGTATATTCCTATATTAATTATTAAAAGAATGGTGATAAAAATTTAATATTTTATATTCCATAGTATTTTTGAAACAGAGGTAATTTAATGATTTACGAATTTAATGGCCGAGTTTGTTCAAATTCTTGAATCAAGACAAAAACAAGAAGGAGATATAAGGAATAACATATTTTTAAAAAATTTATAGAAAAAATCTACACAAAATCAGGTCTGATCGAATCGTTTCTGGATCGTAGCTTCTAAAGGAATGAAGGGATTTTGAAATCTAGAAAATCTGGTCACCCGTTTAAAAATCATTATCTCTTTTCTAGTTTTTATCGGCTATGGAAGTCTAATCTCGAACTTGAAACATAGCTAAGAAACCTCGTTATTGTATTACCTTTCAAGTTCATCGTTAAGGAGCTACAATACCACAGGCAGTTACACAGATATACAGGCACGTTAAACTTATAACAGCCTTCGGAAAGTACTTTATCTACAGATTCTGGTCTCAACAAGATTTTCAGTTTTCTTTTAAATTATTTTTGTTGAAGTTTTTCCATTCGTTTGGCATTCGAGTTTGCAAACTTGGATTATTTATTCGAGACACAGCATAAATATTTCGCTCTTCTAAGCGACAAGCCTTATTAGAAGTATTGAAATGCTATGAATATAAAATGTTAATTGTAAATTTACTTAGTTTATTTGTAGATAATCGAATTAGAAATGTTTTTCTCAATATTTCATTAGGTAGTGTGCATCCAATGTTAACAGTCACGCATACGTCATATTCATGTCATGATGTTTTATTGGATAAAAAAAGTGCAGATTCCTCACCAAGTCACAGTCAAATATCAAGAAATTCATCAAGAAAAAGTAATAATTCACTTTTAGTTAATAATGGAAAATTAGAAGGTACTTAACATTTAGTCCTCATTGCAAATAATGGGCTCGTTCACAAAATTTACCACAAATAAATTGGTTTATGAATAAGATCCATAGACAGGACCATTTTTTTGGCAAAAACTGACTCTTTCGTTTTCTCCAAAAGCTTATACCAATCCTGAAAAACGGCAAACAACTTTTTGAAAGCAAATTGTTTTTAAAATCAAATCAATAACCATCGATGCATATTAATTACCATTTTCAAAGACTATAAACACTAAAGTGACCGTGTATTCGACGGAAAACTTTATATATCTTAAATCATTTAATGTGAATATTTCGCGGTAACTTTTCCAAAGCTAGTTCCATTAAAATTAAGATCTTGTGAAAAGGAGCATATAAAATGCGACAACTAACATCTATCGCAGCACCACCGAAATGTAGAAAAAAATTTTAAAAAAAGAGGGATGAACGAGCCCATTTACCTCATAAATCATTTTCTAACAAGAAGAATTATATTTTCTATCAAATAATAGTAATTAAACAGTCGTGATGTTACGACATTAATTTAACGCTTAAATTGGTTGTTATAATGTTAAAAAATCATGACTGCTTAAGACTCAAAGTTATCCGTAAATTGCATCCAGTTTTTATGTAACGATTGCTCAGAAAGTTAAATTGAAAAGTTAATTACAAAGCGGTAGAGTTTGGCTTAGTATTAACTTTCTATGCAAGACTTATAAAAATCATTTATTCATATAAAATTCATTTTATAAGCATTTCACCTTTGCATATAAGACTCTGGTTTCACAATTTCCTAATGAAAATTCAATTGTACCTTTATTCAGTAAAACATAAGAAGTTTATTTTGGTAACACGATTAAATTTTCAGTAGAGATCATTCTAAGTTACCTCCTTGAACTTAGATCAATCAGCTTTCAAGATATAGCCAGCAAAATATTACGAAAAGACTGAGAGACTGAAAGTGGGATATGGAAATGTATCTTAGACACAACTTCATCTCTTTGGCTAAGCCTCTGAAAAATATTTTATTTCAAACGAATTTGTTTAAAGATATAACGGTCTCAACGGTATTGGTTTCAAAGATGTATTTTTTAAGGTATTTCCAGCATGAAACCACTTGTCAGCAGATCTGGCCTTTTTCACAGATTCAGAATAATTGCTGTGATAGCTGTGAGATCCCGAAGTTGCATAATTTTTGATGGGAAAAAAGCATGTAAAACTCATTGTCCTCCTAGCTGTATTTTACGACATAAAAAAATTATCTCGACAAAATTGAAAAAAATGTGGGAAGGAATGTTTTTGGAATAAATAGAACCACGGCGTTTTATTTTCGAGATATTAATTTTGACGTAAATTGTCAAAATTGGGAACTTAGGCATTAATTATCTCGTGTTTTAAACGGTAAAAATTTCTGATACTTTGGGATTTAATAGTAAGTTAGCCTGTGAATAAAAATTCGATAAATTCAATCGAAAAGTGCGTTCTACCATAGTTTTAGCATAGGAACTACAAATACTACGCTGGAAATACCAAAAGCCATCACTGCTTAAATAGTTATTATAAACAATAATATATTTTCACGAATGCTTTTCAACATATTACAATCAATATTTTAAATCGTATTAAAAGTCTCTCCCATTTTGTATTAGGAAAGTGTGAAAACATGATAATTTTGAATGAAAAGCGTAATAAACAGAACGTCACTAAACTGTCTGTTTTAAAACCCATTTCAGAATTAAGACATTTTGTGCCAAAACAAAGCACTATTGATGTACATTCCGTGCACGTATCCTTGAAGGATATTGTATGCTATTTATCGTTACTAGAAGCAGGGAGACCAGAAGATAAACTTGAATGTAAGTGTTTTTTTCGTATTATCTAGCGTTGAATTTTATTTATAATGTTTGTTATTTTTAGTGTATTCTTTTGTAAGATAAAAACCACAAAAACACATTGATTTTCGTTTTTTCATTTATTTTGTTTGCCATATTCACTTTTTATCTGGTTTTTACTAGTGTTGGATTAAATAGCTCTAATTCAAGCATTCATTCATTTTATTCAATTCATTCAAATGAATCACCATTTCTCAAAATACATTTGGCTTCGCATTTCTACAAAAGAAATTTCCCATAGCCTTCTGCATAAAAAAGATATGTAACAATTTTTGGAGCTCCGTTGCCAAATTTAAAAACCAAGATCATTCAATTTCACAATTTTTAAATATATGAAAAACGGTCAAAGTTCGCAAAATTTTAACGGTAAGTCGGATTTGAATGCGGTTTTAGTCATTCGATTCGTTAGAGTGTCAGGAAATTTTGTGCCCTAAATTGATTTATAAGAAATTAAAAATACGCCATTTGCATAAATAATATGCATTTTAAAATTGCATTTTAAATTAACCTATAAATACTATACTTAATTCACGATTCGGTTAATAGTGATGAAAATGATTTCAAACTTGTCACTTGAGGCTTTTTGAGTTCGCTAAACACGAATATCACGACATAATCGGACACCAGGTACCTCGGAGATCAATTCTGTCGAAAATTTTGAAACGTAAACCGTATTACTATGAAATAGAGAAAACCGTGAAAACATTGAGATACATTGTGGGATTTCCAAATGTGCCAAAAGTTTTAAAAATTGAGAGATGCAAAGATAAAGGGAATTGCTTTTTTTATTCAATTCGCGAGTCTTTCTGAATTAATATTATCCAATCCAACATTGGTTTTTATTGTATGTTTGAAATCTATACAAACACAATTCTTATAGACAATCTACTCTCTAGCACATTTGATGTAATATATTTTCTTGGAGTATTTTCCGAGCTTCATTTTATGTTTGTTTTATAGATTTCACAGACAACAAATCTTCAAATCATTTAGAAAGATCATTTTTCAAAGACATTTGTATCTATCACATATAGAATCAAACTACTATTGATTGATCATTGCCCGAAGTATCTATTACGGATTTTATTCAAAAACCTTTTAATCGTTTCACTTTGAAATTTGCAAAAAAAATGTTCCTTTTTTAAGCTTTATTCAAGATTTACATTATAAATAAACTTTAATCATACTTAATTCTAACACAAAATAAACGAATGTGTCGTTATTTCTTAAATTATTTTCAATTATTTGTAGTCATGTTTCGGCTTTACGATACTGATGGTAATGGAGTATTGGATACGAACGAAATGGATTGTATTGTTAATCAAATGATGACTGTTGCGGAATATCTAGGATGGGATGTCACTGAATTAAAACCGGTAGGTAAACTAATCATATTGATTATTCTGTGATAACTAATGTCATTATTCTTGTAAGACTGTTTTGAATTATAAATGCTTGCGTTTGATGACAACTTGATGCAAATACAGAATTCGTTTTGGGAACAAAATGATGTAGCGATGATACATTTGCTGATAAATTGATAAATAAGAATGAGAGCCAATTGCCTTTATCATTATGCTAGCAGTAGCAATGGCAACTAGCAAAGAGTAACCATAATCGTGCCACATAACTTTAAACCGGTTTCATAAATGGTACTCACTGGTCTTCTAAATGGTACTCCGATAATTTACTTTGACTTAACACTCTAGAAATTTTTCGGGTACGGAACCCTAAACTCGCACTTGACACGTATCTAAGTACACTCTCCATTAAATTACCTTTTTCCTTAGAGCCTTCTCGTAGCTGAACCGATTTTGAGGATTATCGCCTATTTTTTACTTGTTCCGGGTAAGGAACACTAAACTTGGAATAGAAACATAGCTAAGAACACTCCCCATTAAATTACCTATCAGTTATGTTATTACAGTTGTGTATTTCTTGATTCAAGAAAATTTGAGTGCAGTCATAAGACTATCGTTTATTCGCATTTAAACACCATCACTTCAATCTAGTAGTTTTTTTTACAGTGCACAAGTCTAAATTATTCTTCTAAATTATTACAATTTGAATTTTTTACACAAAACCAATGAAATTCCTGAGTCAAATTATTTAAAATACACCATTACCTATTTATTGTCAATGTTGCTCACTCCAGTCTTAACTTATATTTCGACAATCTAACTTATATTTCGACACCAGATTTTATATAATATTTTATAGAGATGATTGATTACTTTTTACAGATATTACAAGATATGATGGTGGAAATTGATTACGATGCTGATGGCACTGTATCTTTGGAGGAATGGAAACGTGGTGGTATGACAACAATACCATTATTAGTATTACTTGGATTAGATGACAATGTCAAAGAGGATGGTAATCATTTATGGCGTTTAAAACATTTTAGTACACCAGCGTACTGTAATTTATGTTTAAATATGTTAGTGGGTTTAGGGAAAAAAGGTTTATGTTGTGTATGTAAGTATTATGGTATTATTATTAATATAATTTAATATTGATTGGCTTCTTACAGTTCTTATACTAATTAATTAGCGTAGATTGGGTTTAAAAAAGCTATTTTTTTGGAACAGATACTTCAATTTTTTCCTTTTTTTTCGATCTCAAGACTTTAACAATATTTAAGAAAACTAAAATGGCTTTAAAATACGTTCCGAAGCATTAGAAACATTAAAATATTTCTTTCAAATCATGACTCTTTCCGCCCCACTATGCTCTACGACACGTCCATCTAGACTTGAACATCGGTTCTCGGTTTTAAATTTCGTTAACTATATGAAAAATCGTAAACAAAAGAGGTCTAAGATTTTTCTCTAACTCATTATTACAAATCATAGTACTAGCTCTTACTTGCTCATAAGGAAAGAAATGGGTTGGTTTTTGAAATGTTTACTACAAGTGAATCCCCAGCATCTAGACTTTAAGTTCTCAGTGTCCTTCTAGAAACGACAATGTTCTATCAAGTGAAAATATGCATACCTAAACTTAAAAATATGCATAAGCATTGCATACCGAAAAAAATTAGTCATTTCATTATTCTTAATAATATCATAGAGCTGCATAGTCGCTGTCAAGAAGATTTGATCGCAGTGGTGAGACAGAACAGATATAGTAGGCGTGAATAGCTGTAGAGAGACAGATAAAGTTAGATGAAGTAGGTGCGTATAGCTGTCGTCGTTTCTCTTATACGACTACAACTTCTGCCTCTCTCTGTTTCTCTCACTGCAGTCAATAATTCACTTATTGCGTTTCCTATATCTGTACAGCTCTATAGTATTATCTCTATGGATTCAACTGAACATATTTAAACGGTTCAGATGTATTGCTACACATCGAAGCCATTCCTTTTAACTGTAGCCGTTCATACCTCAAATCTGGAAAAAGATTCTCGTTTAAAAAATTCTGATAGATCGATTTTTCAATCATCACAATATTTTCTCAACTTTAACTTGTCTCTTTCTCAACAAAAAATTTTCTTGAACAATTTTGATGAAAACTCTTTCGATCGACTTTTTGGATTAGAATTGTTCACGATGATTCCCATGACATCTGAGTCGACGAAGTTCATCTTGGCGATGTACTATGGGGTGCCAAAAATTCACTCGATATTTGCAACAAATATAAGTTTCTTAATGTCTATCAAATGCGTCGCGTTCTGGCAATTTGGCTGTGACAACAGCGGCGAATGAACGCTCCTTTCGGCCTTACATATTCCCAAAACATATCTTACATCGGTTTAGCCCTCGCTCAATATACATCGCGGTGTAGAGGACGATGCATAAAAAGTTTTGGAAAAGTTTTTTCTGTAGTTCGCAGATTCACCTGTAAAATAATGACCATATATCACATTTTGAGTGAGCCAATTCAATATTCTCTTTCTCGAAAAAAGAATTTTTTGTTTTTACTGACTTATATGGCGAACAAAAGTTTGAACCCTTGGATAATTCTTGCTCACGGGCTTGCATTGATCCTTTCCAAAACTACTAAGTTGATATGTTATTCTCAAAGCCTCTTTATTGCCTTCGTCCAATCATTACGTCTAGCTTCATAAACCCTTAAGGAATAAATTACAGTAACTTTTTTATATATTTATCCAATTATAAATTTTTATTTTCCATATTACAGTTTGTAAATATACAGTACATGAACGATGTGTACAGAGAGCACCAGCCAGTTGTATTGCAACATACGTTAAAAGTAAAAAGACATCACAACAAATGGTACATCATTGGGTTGAAGGAAATTGTCATGGGAAATGTTCAAAATGTAAAAAAACTATTAAATCATATAATGGAATTACAGGTTTACACTGTAGATGGTGTCAATTAACGGTAAAAATTACCATATATTTACTACTCAACTCGATATAGTAACTACACTTCTGCCTACCATAGTTGCATATTTTTCATATAAGTATAATTTGATTTTATTATGCATAACACTTCACTTACTTACTGGGTAGTGTTGTGTAGTTACTAGTTACTACAGTAGAATCTCGATAAGTTAAAGTCCAAGGGAAACACAAAATATTTTAAGTTATAGAGGTTTTAAGTTATCAAGTGTCTATGTTAGGTAAAGGTTAATATAGAGGTATGTACATGTTTCTATGTACCCTAGTTAATATAGAGGTATGTACATGTTTCTATGTAGTTACTGAGGGCCTATACAGAGATTATTTATTTAAGTTATAGAGGTTGCGTATTTTAAGTTATAGAGGTTTTGGGCTCTGATGGGAAGGGAACATAGTATTTTTTGAAGTAACAGAGGTTTTTATGTTACCGAGGTTTAAGTTATCGAGATTCTACTGTAGTTACTTATTTTCTTCATAATAATCATATTGTCAATTATTATTTGTTTCCGACTGTTAATTTAGAAAATAACTGTGTTTTACAAAGTGGTTCATCAAAAGTGTCCGTGTAAATAAACATAAAAATAGTTAAGTTCCGTAAAACTGTAAGTTTCCCCCAAAAACATCGGTCTTCAAGATAGTTTCACTGAAACATTTTCTTCCTCGGTTATTTATATTAAACGCGTACAATTTTCCGCATTACTTTCGATTTTATTATCTTTTAATGTTTCAATATACAGAGTGTGTCATTTTAATCTATAATGGCTAATAGCACCTTTTGTAGTTATCAAATCAAAAAACAACTTAAACAAAAATTGCTGAGTTTGATGAGGGACATCATGTTATGACATCAGATTAGACCTAGCTCTTCGGATTTCTTCATTAGCCAATTTAGATCCTAAGCGCTAGGAAATAGAATAAAACTAAAACATTTAAGCTCAACCATTTTTTCGTAAATCGTCAGCTTTCGGAGGAAATGAGACTTAAAAATATGTCATTATTGTATTTAATCGAAAGAAAACACGCTAAATACGGAAAAATGCTTTATCCAAAAGTTTTCAAGGGAAATAGAGGACATTCGCCTGTGTCAATGAATTTGACCTACATTTATCGATAAATTTTAAGGGTATTTTCTTTCGATTAAATGCAATAATGACATATTTTTAAGAAGCATTTCCTCCTGGGGATCAACTTTCTAATTGAGAGTGTTGTTCTATCTCTTATCTATTAAAACGAGCTATCTAGCCATTATAGCTTAAAATGACCCAACTTGTATATAATCTAAAATTATATATAATATAAAACATATATACAGAGTGGGGTTTTGAAAACAATGTTAAACATGAACTCATCAATTTTCTTAAACTATTTTTACAATTTTAAAATACATAAAAAAGTATTTAAGAATATTACTTACATAAATTGAATTTGTAATTGTATTTATAACTAAATTTAGTCACTCATAAATTATTCGAACCTTAAAATGGAACCGGGACCGAAAAACGGAACTAACAAATGTTGGTTCAAATTTTGCATAATATGATTTTACATAGTTAAAAAATATTGAATTCTCGTTAGGGGGTGGAAAACCCTTAAAAACTTCCCCCAAAATCAATTTTTTGAAAATATTTTGAAAACATACGAAGATATGAAAAAAATTTTAAATAAAATATGTAGATGATATTGATATATGTTTTTTTACCCCCTACATAGAATTCAATATTTTTAACTATGTATACTTCTTTATATCAAAGCGAACTTTTATATTCAAAAATGTAGTCTTCCTTGATGGTAGTTTAAATCTTCATTTTTTTGGACTAAAAAGCCAGTTTCTCCGGAGCTTAGCTGAAGTTAATACTGGATCAAGTTACATCAAAATAGAACTATATAATGTAGTTCCGCTTTTATATACCTTCATGTATTGAGTTCGGGCACCTACACAAATAGAAATATTCACAGCTATAAATAATGAAGTTGATTTTTGTTTTTATTTGAATGTCGTCTTTCAAAAGATTTTTTATTCTGTTTCTCTTTTATATATTTTTTAGTTGCATAATAAGTGTGTATCACAAGTAAAGGCTGAATGTACTCTTGGAGAAAATGTCGTACATATCTTACCCCCAACTGCAATATGTCCAGTTGTACTTGATCGGCAACGATCATTAGGTCGTGAATATAAACGTGGTGGATCACGATACGGTGCCTCAGAATCATCATCACAACTCAGTTCTCAGGTAGGTAATAAAGATCATACTTATATTTATTATTATTTTTCCAGAAATTAAAGTTTTATCGATATCTTCAAAAAAGAAATTTCTAAACGGAACCAGTTCCACTTGGATTTGATGTTTTATTTGAGGTTGCTCATAAATTATGCCACGTTAAAATCTGTGAAGCTTTTTTCACAACTTCCACCTCCATATCACGACTCGTGGCGTATTTTTTTATCTCCCCACCTATATTTTGGTATTGTTTTTTTTTTGAATTAATTTTAAATTTAATTTGAGAACCAGTTTTTGCTTTAAAAACGAAATATTTATCGAAAAAATGATATTAATGCGGATATTGCTAAAACGGCTGTTTTTTTAAATTTGAAATAGGTGGATTGCTGATATCGAATTTGCCTCAATGCCAAAACTGTAAATGTAAAAGTAGACTTAATACCATAACAAAATTTGAAAGTCAAACCAAAATTGATTAAAAAACGAAGCATTTATAAGCATTCAAAGATTGTTGTCCATTTCTTTCTTGCCACCAGAGTTTTATATATAATCTCCGTGGCAACACTATTAAAGTATCTCCTCTTTATTAAATGAGGAGTTTTAAATTTGCGCATTTCCAAAGATTTTCAAAAAACCAATTTCACTTTTCTGTCCGTGCAGTTAGAATTCTTCACCTGAAGTGTTTAAAATTTAGTCATTATCCCAATAGGGCATTGTGAGACGTGTATTGTATTTGTCAGTGTCGCATAAAATATCCTCAGCGCATAATGTCAAATTTCTAATTTTTCCAATCAGGCGTTTAGGCAATTTTCGCGAAATATTATTTTTCTTCCGAAATTTCAACCGTGTAGAGAAGGACGCTTTCCTGCCTATAAGTGTATAAAGAAATCGTCTTATTTCGACTTTACCTACCATTTGTAGAAATGCTGTTGTTATAACTTGAATCACCGTCCACAGAAAAACTTTTATTAAATACCTTTTTAAATACGATAAATCCCTCACTGAATAAGAAATTGATAAAAATGAAGTCAAAATATTGTTTCTTTCTGTGAGATTTAGAAGAAATTGTCAAAGGAGGAATACTTCTTAAAGTAACAAAGTTGAGCCCAATTACGGTTAAACCAAAAATGCCACAAACATAATAATACTTATTTTTTATGATTATTTTGACAGAATTTGCCCCTACCTGTTTTGCAGCTCCAAGCGAATTTCTTAGTAAGTGCGAGAATAAAAAAGCTCCTATTATGTCTAATATGTTTTATTAATATTAATTTTCTGAACTCTGATCAATCTCAAAAAATTAATGCTTTACCATATTTGCTGATTTTCTTTTTAAATTTTGTATAAATTATGTTTCGAACGAGTGCTGACCAAATATGTATATTAATATCCAATTAATGTACATTTATTTTATTACAGGACCATGAATTAAGTGACAACAATTTACAAGGAATATTTTTAAAGCCATCATCCGCACCCACACAGCCTGCAATGTCATTTCAAATAACACCACCGCCAAACACATGCCCATTATTAGTATTTATAAATCCAAAGTCAGGTGGTCGACAAGGTGCTAAAATGTTACAAAAATTTCAATATTTATTAAATCCACGGCAAGTACATAATCTAGCAACCGGTGGTCCAATGCAAGGTTTAACAATGTTTAAAGATGTACCTAATTTTAAAGTTATTTGTTGTGGGGGCGATGGCACGGTTGGATGGATTTTGGAAACAATGGGTAAATCTAAATTTGAATTTTATCTTTAATAATAATATATTCAATAGTAAGTTCCGATTTTTGCCCCAATTTCCTAGGTCAATTTTTTATTATATAAATACGTATTTCGACTCTCAAGTAGTCATCATTAGTATGAATTAGCTAATCGTATTCACTGTTATAAATAGCGTATGTTACTCGTTGCTAATTTGATGGCGGTTTGCAAATTGGTGCTTGCACACATGTGCATTATTTAAACTTTCCAAGTATCTGACAAATTTTGACGTTAACTTTGGCTTTTAGGCCAATGAAATTCGAGATTTATCATGAATTACCCTGCTTCTAAACGTACAGACAGACAACCGGAAATGGACTAATTAGGTGATTTTATGAACACCTGTACCAAAATTTTGTTTGTAGCATCAATATTTCTAAACGTTACAAACTTAGGACTAAACTTAGTATACCTTTATATATTTCATATAGACATGGTATAATTATCGTGTGACTGAAATTTGGAAATCTGTTTGTTTTTAGATAAAGTTCAAATGGAATCTCAACCAGCAGTAGGAGTCATTCCATTAGGAACAGGAAATGATTTAGCAAGATGTTTGAGGTGGGGTGGAGGTTACGAAGGAGAATCGTTAAATAAATTACTAGATAAAATTTCAAGAGCCAGTGCAGTAATGATGGATCGATGGTTAATTGAAGTAACGGATATTGAAGTGAAGGGAGAAGAAGAACGAAAAGCTGCATGTGATCGAATACCTTACAATATAATTAACAATTATTTTTCTGTCGGAGTGGTAAGTAGACATGCTAGGTTCAAAGCAAACTGATGCAAAAAAAAAAATGTTGCTTAAATGAATAAATTGCTGATTCATGGAAATATTATCTGCAAATCTGGTCTGATATTCTTTTGTGACAACGTAGCCCCTAAACGGATGAACCGAAGAATTTATTTATTATTTATTTTTTAAAGGTAATTTTATCGAGAGTGTTTTTAGTTTCAAGAAAATCTGCTTAGTCATTTAGAAATCTTTACCTCTTTTCTAGGGGCTATCAGGTACGGAATCCTAAATTCACGCTTGAAACACAGCTAAGAACTCTCTTCATCAAAATACCTTTCAAACAAACAGAAATCCGTTTGGGAGCTACCATGCCACATAAAATAAGATTTGATCAATTCGTATGTGGCATCGAAACTCTTAAATGTGTGAACCGATATTGATTTTTTGTTTGTTGAAAGGTAGTTTAATCGAGTGTTCTTACCTATGTTTCAAGGAAATCTGCTCAGTCCTTTAAAGATCGAGACCTCTTTTTTTAGAAGTAATCGGTTACGGAACTCTAAACTCGCATATGAAACATAGCTAAAACAAGTTCATACAAATTATCTCTCAATAAAAAAAAAATCGATTCCTCCGTTTAGGACCTACGATGCCACAGACAGGCACAGATACACAGACACGTTATGCTTATAACATCCCTCTTTGTAGTCGGGAGTTCATGAATGATTTGATCAGTTTGCAATTAAAATATTTTACATAACGGTTTTTCCTGAAAATTTTTTGTCATCATTTTGCGTGGAGCTTTCCTTATTTTATTAACTTTTCATTGAAAATAACTAATTAAACTTTAGGATGCTGCAATTTGTGTGAAATTTCATCTAGAACGTGAAAAAAATCCTGAAAAATTTAACAGCCGTATGAAAAATAAATTATGGTATTTTGAGTACGCAACTTCCGAACAGTTTTCAGCTTCATGTAAAAATTTACATGAATCTCTTGAAATTGTCGTAAGTAATTTTCACACGATATCATTCCACAATTCCCGCAATGTCTAGTCTAAGTTTATTATATTTTTAGTGTGATGGAGTTTCGTTAGATTTAGCTAATGGTTCACCGTTACAAGGAATTGCATTATTGAATATACCCTATACTCATGGTGGCTCAAATTTGTGGGGAGAGCATTTGAGTAAAAAACGAGCAACAGCGAATAAAAAGTTTAAAAGGAAAAAAGACAAAGAAAAAGATTTAAGTACGAGTAGTTTTAATTCAGTGGATTTAAGTGTTGCAATTCAAGGTATGGAATTTCTTATAATTATAGATCTAAGATGATTTCGTATCAGAGTGCCTCATTCTCTCGTTTCTGCTTTGGAGGGTAAACCAAACTGAGAAAAATTTGCAATTAACTCGCTTTCTTAATTTGGATTCAGCCATATTTCCTAAATGAATTATATCATAGGATCTAACATTAGAAAACGAAAGGCGTAAGGGTTGCAATTGACAAAACGGTTAAAATAAGAACTTTCGATATTTTATGTTTCAAATTTATTCTCATTCTACTCAACACTTAAATACTTTTCATGCTTTTCCGAGCAGAAGCGAAGAAATGAGACATTCTAGTCTGTTTTGCTAATATAATTAATATTAAATGAAAAACGAGAGGTATCCAACCTACACCCGGTGGGAACTATGTTCCTTTCGTTATAAAATTGTATTTAAAAATCTATTTTATCATTTTTCGTTATCATTTTATTGGTATATTTAAATTAATTCGATCGGTAAATTACCAAAGATTAGAATAATTTTATTTTGATTACTATTCATAGTAGCTAATCAGAACAAAAGATCTATTTCAAATTTTATGTCAAAAGTCATCTATGAGCAGTAATCAGAAGCTACCAAAGATCAGAATTAGGAGTTATTTAAAAACGTAGAATTTAAAAAAATGGATCTGACGACCTTCCGCATGAAGAGGAAGCACAGTAACTACAAGGCCACGCCACATTAGCAATACTATTAATATTTCAAGATAGTAAACTATAAAAGAAGTGTCGGTCGGACACACTTGTTTCTCTAGTCCCCATTCGCCAAACGCGCAAACCATAATGCAAAAAAAGAAAAATGTCATCAACCAAGATTCGACTACTGAATATTTGGTCACGTTAACAAATTTCGGTATTCGCTTTTTTTTCCAGATATTGGTGATCATTTAATAGAAGTTATTGGATTAGAAAATTGTTTACACATGGGTCAAGTTCGAACTGGCTTAAGGGCGAGTGGAAGAAGATTAGCACAATGTAGTTATGTACAATTAAAAACTAAGAAAATGTTTCCAATGCAAATTGATGGGGAACCATGGATGCAGCCTCCTTGTACAGTAAGTTTTAAAAATTAAATTATGCATCAACACCTCTAAAAATTTAGAATTTCGGGTATAAATACTAATATTTTTATCTAAAGTGCACAGTTTATAAGAACAAAACACAGAAAATTGTACATTGATGTAGATTTTTCAGAAAATATGAAAGATAAGAAAAAGTTTATGCATATGAATTGATCGGAAATTTTACGCCCGATAACTTTGGACTGATCTACTTTTTCTCTAAAACGCATAGTTTTCGAGTTAATTTAAAAATAGTAGAAAATTATATACAGATAAAAAGCTTAAACTTGGCATAGGTGGCATTGCTTCCTCCAAAAGTTCAGTAAATGATATGAACCTTTTTCTAAGTTGATGGGCGTATGGCTAATAATTTTGTTTCACGTTTAATGTAGGAGATACTAAATATTCAGTACAAAGTAATTTTTTTTTAATTTTCAGATAACCATTTCTCATAAAAATCAAGTACCAATGTTAATGGCACCACCATCAGAAAAAGGTCGTGGTTTCTTTAGATTTTTTCGAAGATAGACCTAGATTTTATTTAGTTAATTTACTTAAACATTCCCCCTATGGTAAGAATATTAAATAATTTTTTTTATTATCATAATGTTATATAGTCTTATGAATAGTTCGAGTACATTTAATAGTCAATTGTTTAAAATCGATATAAAACTCGATTGTTACATCGAAGTTGGGCAATAAGGGGGCATTCAAATAAAAAACAAACAGTGTAAGAAATATTCGTTGTATATCAGAGTAATAAATCGGTATTTTTGTTCGAAAAATGGCTCAGGAACTTGACAAAGCACACATCAATTGTGGGGATTACTATAAAACAAATTTCTAGCCTACTCCGACAATTCTCATTTACTTTTACTGAGAAACATATCTATCTAATTTAACGATAAATTTTGCAAGGCAGGTTGTTAAACTTAAAATCTTTGTAGATAATCTTTGATAATAAATCTTTTCCGTTTCAAATCCGTTTTAAATTCAAGGCAAAGTAACTAACTCGTTCACCATTTAACAATGTTACAGAGGTCCTGCACAGGAATTTTTTATTGGTATATCAAGAGGGCAACCTTATATGAGAACAAAATTTTAATAGTAAATTAAAATTATCGGAGTAGCTGCTAGAAATGTTTTTGATGGAATCCCAACAATTAGTTGAAACGAGATCAGAGAATCAGAGTGCTGGCTCATATTTGAGACTCAGTACCGATATATAATTCAACCAAACAAAACTTTTTTTATTTATGTAACAAAATATTTTAGAAGATAGGGACCATTTTATCGCTTTGGAAAAAATATTCGTTTTCATTTTCATAGATTCTAAAAGAACATCTTAAAAACTTATGAACAGAAACTTATTTTAAAAATCGAATTTATTAATTTATTTTGTACTATATTTACACTGGAAATACTCAAAGTATTTGTAAATGAACATTTAAAAAATAATACAAATATTTTATAACGAAATTTAAATTGTTTTATTGATCAATTACTTGCGAAAATCAATTTTTTTGTATTTTTGTCTTGAATGCAGTAAAATTTACCTTTCAGGCTGGTCGTCTTTCGTACCACAATCATTACTCCTGTACTCTTGCGATGAGAGAAAATCTCACGATATTTTTATCACGCAAGAGCAAAATTTCAAACTTGATTTTCAATATGTTTTTAACTTACATATATTTACGTGCAAAAATACATTAATTCAAATTAAAGAATTCCACAATTCCGGCCTTTTTAGGCGGATAGCGTTACGCAAATGACGCATAACGTTCAAATAATATTCCTTGTTGACTGTTTGGCCGGGCGGAAGGAACTCATAATGCACAACAAACGAGCGCAGTTTAAATTCAAACGTCACCTTATTTTTTGGACACAGTATTATTATAAAGACCCGTTAAAATTTGCTAAATAAAAAATGCTCCTGAACGTAAAAGTGCAGGTTGCCGTTGGGTAACCCAGTAGGATATCGAATCGCTTTGGAAAAACTTTTATCATATAATTGGGATCAAAATTAACAAAAAATATTCTCAGACATATTTCTCTAAACCCTCCAATTTTTCGAGTAAAAAATTCGTAAAAATTGAAAAAACGATTTTTACGATTTTCATCCTTCAAAAAGTGTAAGAAAAACTCAGATTTGTTACTAGTTTTCAAAACAGTACACTAGTTTTCAAATAGTTTATAATTTTCTAATTTTTCTTACAGTATCTTCCTTCGAATCTATATCGAGCAAATTAATTCAGTATTGCAAATAATTGATTGATAAAATATATTCAAGAAATTACAATAGATTAACATAAATTTTATTTTGTATGCAAATCCTTACATATTATATCTCTTGTAACTATCTCACTCTAAAAAATATCGATAGATTTATATCGATTTTTTAATGAATAATGAAGAAAAAAAAAAGAATTAGTCAATTTTTGTATACTTATAGTATAGATATAAATATTTTTAATAGCTTCTAACTGCCAAATATATGAAAAAAATAAATATTATTTATTGTTATTTATCCTAAAACGAAATTATTAGTTAATAGATATTTATCATTAAATATTAAAAATATTTGTAAACTTTCTTATTATTTCAAGAAAAAAAAATGTACATTATAAATTATATTAATTTGTTGTAAGTAATTTCGTAGTTTTCGAAAAATTGTAATTGCCAAAATATATGTTGCAAATTGATCTGATTAATGATTAAGAAATTATATGACACAGTTTTTTATTAACGCTAAAATTAATTTTATTTTTAATTTCACTTAATAAGTCAGAATAAATGAAATTTCAGAATTTATTACTTAGAACTTAAAATTGGTTGATTTAATCTCCCATGGTAAGAAAGAACGAAAAAAAATCGGAATCGGAAGGAGCCAAGGTAAGTTACGTGCTATTTGTTTTTTCTCTTGTCTCCTATTTGTATAATCATAAAATATCATTTTAATTTTTTATTTTGAGCTGATTGCAAAAATGTTAGTCACCACCTATCTTTCATACTTTAGGAAAACAAGCCAAACCTTACTTCGGAAGTCCCGTCTTTGGGGGCACTTGAATCAAATAGTTAAAAAAAGAACGAGAGGTGTCGTGGGACACCCGGTACGAACTACTTTCCTTTCGTACCTTGATACATTATAAATGTAACACTTACTTTTTTTACTGACAAGATTTTTTTCTACAAATTTAAGATATTAATTTTAGAAGTTAAATACTTGTTTGATTCTTTAAATAATTATAGTTTTTATGAATTAATTGTACTATTAGTTTAAAAAAACATACGTAATCAACCCAATATGTGGGTATATTACGATCGGTTTGATCAGGATATTCATTTTGACATAACACAAAAATTTCCTTGTACTTACTTTAAATTATATCTGTTATCTTTAACTTCTGATAACTTTCACAAAACATTTTTGACAAGTTATAAAAATATTTTTGCATTTTCTCAAAATTCATGGCAAGCTGAATTGAACAAATTTTAGTTTCCTAGGTAAACTAGATGAAAATAGTCGAATTTTGGTGCCGTGTTTTTGGTTGCACTTTTTTTTTGGTTTTACCTCTCAACAACATAGATCCAATATTCTTCAGTAATTAAATCAAGTCTAAAATAAATAATGTAATTTGTATTTCCCTTTTATAATTTCATCAATTTATATTTGCGACGAATTTTCTTTCTAAATAACTTTTAATTTTGCAGTTAATAAAAATGTGTGTCATATTTGTTGTAAAAAAATTATTTTTAAATGTTGCATACCTTCTATATTTAATTCACAAATTATTTAAAAAAAATTAAATTATTTATATATTTAATAAATATATTTAATAAAAAAAATTTAGATAGAACAATTTAAAAATTATGAATATCTATTTATACTTACAATTAGATTAACTGGTGCTATTTTGAATTTATATAAAATAAAAAATAACACACCAAAACTGTATAAATAATACTGAAACTTATGAATTCAAAAATCCAGTTTGATTCAAAACAATTTTAAAAAAATACTAGAAAATTGTGATTGAATTTATATTCACGAAAAAAAATAGAGTGATTCATGTTATTTCTTTCATTGATTCAGAATTATCCAATATTATACTAAGTTTTGAATTTTAATGCAATTAATTAGTCAATTTTTCACTTGACTATCATTTCTCGAATTGCACCTTTCTAATCGAGTACATGAGTGAAATTTGGAAATTGGTGCCAAAAATTAGTTACCTATTCATGAAATCATTTACAGCAATTTTTTGGTGAATTTTATAGGTAAGTTTTTTTTTAATTTTCTTCAGTTTTAGTTCAATTAATTAGAAGCCTGCACTATAATTAATCTATTTTTCATAAATTTTTCAATATAAAACAAAAATCGAATTCAATTCCCCACACCTCCATCATTTTATTTTTGTTATACGAGGGTAGGTGAAAGGACCCCGCAATATTAGATAGGTAAATGGCTTTCTGTGAAACTTTTTCTAACACGCCCTAAAATGTTCTTTGGATCATTTTGATCAAAAGCTCACACGGCCACAACAATTTTTAACGAATAGTTTTCGAGCTTCGGGCGATCAAAGCCACACATACATTATAGTTATATAGCCCGTAGCTCGAAAAATGCCCGTTAAAACATTTTGTGGCCGTGAGAGCTTTTGATCAGAACAAACCGAAGAACATTTTGATGGCGGTCTGAAAAAGTGTCATATAAAGTCATTTTCCTAGGCAAATAGGTACTACAACTATAATATATGTGTAGCTTAGATCGTCCATAGGCCGAAAACTACTCGTTAAAAAGTTTTGTGGCTGTGAGAGCTTTTGATCGGAACAATTCGAAGAACATTTTAGAGTGGACTAGAAAAAGTTTCACAGAAAACCATTTTCATATATAATAATGCGAGATACTTTATTTATTTAGTACTATGAAATAAATGCCAGAAGAACCATTACTTGGACTGCTGTTCTAGCCAATTTCACTAAGGCTCAGCCTTCATGAAAATTAGATCCTTAATTTTTTTAGAACATTTTTAAAATCTATTTTTGACATGATAAAATAATTTTAGAATAAAGTCAAGATTAATACTATTTGTCATTTTTTTATATTGAAATATTTTTTAATTCATAATCTATATCCGCTTAACTTTACTTCGATTATTTTAAAAACGATCTTCACTGTATCTTATTTTAATGAATTCCGCATAATATGACTTAACATGATTTACAAATAGGGTATCTAAGAAGGAAGTTATTTTCATGAATTTTACTCTATAATTACAATAAAATCAAATTCGAAGGAACTAAACCACTTATCATCACTGAATTGACTTGAAATACACTTTTAACCTACCATAGATATTTCTAGTAAATAAAAAGCAATTTTAACAATAAAAATTTTTAAACTAACTCTGAATAGAAAATAATATATCAAAATACTAATTATAAATCTGAAAGAGATAATATTAGTTCTACACACATATTTTAAAGAATATAGTCCCAGCGATTTTAACAGAAATAATGGAATTGCAGAATACATTCTGTTCCTTTGAATATTCATAATAGAGATAATACGATATTTGGCTGAAGTCGAATTTGCCCTATTACTCATAAAAATGTAGAACTAAACTTGATACCATGACAAAATTTGAAAGTGAAATTAAAATTGATTTAAAAAGCAAAGAAGTTATAAGCATTCAAAGATTGTAGCCCATCTCCTTTTAGCAAAACAAAGTTTTATATGTATTTTACACAGAATATTATACATACAGAACGCTAGCCTGTAAGTGTATGTGATATGCGAAGCAAGAGAGAAGACTGCCAGTGAGTTCCCCTGTGTCCTTGTCTAATACATACTTATAATATAATAAGTATACATGTGCATATGACTATGACAAGGACACAGGGAAACTCACTGACAGTTTTCTCTCTCAATCATCATATCGCATCCACTTACAGGATAACAGATTTCTCGTGTTCTCTATGTGTAATATATTTCAAATGTTTCAAATAGAAAGAATGGAAAAAAACACTTGTTGACGTCATAACATGAAATTGCCACAGAACATTATTACATAAACTTATTAAATTTAGCGTAAATAGAAATTTTCGCCGAATTTATAAAGTTTACTTATTAAAGTTGTTTTATACTTTAGGTATAAAGTATAATAGTATATTACATACCTAAGGAGCAAAAGTAAAGAATGTCTCAGATCTCATGTTCATTGTCGCCCAAGGTGAAGCAGTAAGTGACAAAAATGAGATCTGGGACATTCATTACTTGCTCCCGTTGTGTATATACTATTTTACTTCCTTTTGCTGACACTTTCTGCGCAGATGTGAGGAAAATTATTTTCCTTTATCTCTTACTAGGTACGAACATGAAATATTTTTAGTGATCTGCATTATGTAACGCCTACGACCGCATAGAATATCCCATTCCACATTAAGAATTATTTCCATTTTGAGTACTCAAAAGGGCGGGTAATATTATACGCCATTACATTATTTCTATTAAAATCTCTCGATCTAAAACCTAAAAAAAGACCAATAACTTATATACACCTAGTAAATTTTAATAAATAAAAGAAATTTATAAAAATTAAATAAAAGACATCTAACTTTTCATGAAAATTTTTATTTCATGATTAGATTAAATGTTGAATTAGTATAATAATATCTAATTTTGTATAACACAACTCATATTTATAAAATATATTCCTGTAAAAAAGATTTTATATAGACAAAAAAAATACTATAAATAAAGAGATTTTAATTCAAGAAAAAACTTTAGATATAGTCAAAGCTGCCATAGCAGTAACAAATACGTTCTAACGTATCTAAGTATAAAAATATGTAAAAGACAGTAAAACCAGAGCAAGAAATTTGATGAAACAAACTCTCTTATAAAAAGCTATTTATTTTAAAAAGGTTTCTAGATGAAGAGTTTCCAACTACGAAGAACAAACTGAGGATATAAGTACAAGTATAATAAGCGAGATGAAATTGAAATCCACATTATATTTGAATACAAAACCCTCTCAAAGGACGCTATACTTTGGAATGCATGAATCTTCAACCAGATAAGATCAATAAAAAATCGCCAAAAGATATCCTAACGTTTAAAAATACTATTCATTGGCTTCCAGGGATTTCTCTGGCTGTCTAAGAATGTACTTTTAATTTTAATCTGTTGTAATCCAAAAACCTGGAGTGGGACACACTTAGACCATGGGGTCCGTTGTGATACCGAAAAAGGTTTGACCCATCCCTGGCCAGTACTCCATAAACCATTTTGAGCTGTTTAAGAACAGCTAGAGTGTTTTGACGTCAACGGACTTTAGGTCAGAGAGGTCGTCAAAGAGAGACTGGCTCAAATAAGTCCACCTGCCCATGGCAACAGCTGGACAGTGACAGAGAAGATGAGACATCGTCTCCTCCTCCTCCACATTGTGACAGCTCCTGCAATAGTCGTGGTACACTGTCAGGTCCAGGCGTTCAGCGTGCCTGCCGCTCAGTCAGTGTTCTGTAATAGCCGCAATAGCTTTGCTAATAGACGCCCTTGGAAGCGGTATAAGATCTTCGCCATACAACAGAGCCCCGAAATAATTCACGAAAACGTAAACTAAACTGTGCCGTGTAATTTTATCACCTCGGCGCCATAGATGATTAAGACGACCCTGTATTTCGTTAAAAAAAAATCGCTTGCGTTGCCTTGGGTCCAGGGTATTATATTGCCCAAAATTTTTAATTTTATTAGTTCCAATTTATTATTCTATCGACGATATCATATTCTTAATATATTTTACTCATATTCACTTCTTCGTTAGATATTTTACAGCGTATGTGTTACTGTCATGGAAGCTAAGAGTAAATACTGTTTCGAAACGGATCTGTCCATTTATCGCAAATTTTAATATTATGAATTATATAATAAAAAGTATTTAAGAGTTGCATTTAAAAAAAAAATGTATTATGTATGCTTGCTTTTCGCATCTGATGGGCTTTTATAAATAAAATAAAAAATGTATGGCGCATGTAAATATAATATTCTGTAATGATATGTTCAAAAACAAATTTTATTTCATTTATTAATAATAATTGTACAAACCTTACCTGTTTTTAAACGAGGAGGCCTATAAATTTTTATTTATTCTAAAATTTTATTTGTTGAAGCATCTATGCTATAAACAGAACGCAGAAATGTATGAATTATTTATGAAAAACGATTTTATTGCGATCTTCGACTTAGAACTTACTCTATTCCGAACTTAATATTTGAATTTTGTAAAAATGTTTTTATTATTATTTTATTTTATTTATGGTCGCTTTTTAACAACTAGGTTAAAAATTTTCTAAGAACTTTTTTTTTCTATGTCATCAAATTATTATAAAAAAATAAAACGTCAAGCTTTTTTTATTGACCTTATCTTATATGGAAGTATGAACGAGCTTTTATTTAGATAAATTAACCACCCGAATTAATTACTAACTACCTTAAGTAGGTCGAAGCTGTGCCAATCGAAATATTTTATATGCATCCATTCATTTACATAATTTTTTTATTCATTTCTATATTATTCGCATTATTATTTAATTTATATTTTTTAAAACAAACACGAGATGCTTTCAACTTACCTTTACCTACCTAAGCAAGAGAAACTAACTTGTTACAAAATGAGTATCACACTTACCCATAAAGTCTCCATTTTTCCTATGAGAAGTTGAAATTTCAAATTTCCATTTTAATTAAATAAAATAAGTGATAAACACATAAAAAAAATAATGTCTCCTTATCCTTCTAGACAAAAATATTTTTCGCCAATAAGTGAAATGTCGATTTGGACAGATTTTTCAATATCCATTAATATCGATTATATTGAAATTCTAATGCTAAAAACATAGAAAAACAAAAGAAGAGCGATCTTTTTTTGATAAAATTTGAATTATATTTACAAATCCAAAAGTTATGGAAAAATATTTTTAAAATTTTGTAAAATAACTCGAATGATAGGAAAACCTATTTTAGAAAACGTTGCCCACTAATATTCAAAAATTTATTTTATAAAATGTTGCAAACTTTAGACTAATACGACATTATCGATATTTTTTGTGCATCGAATTGTTAAACTAATACAAACGTAAATTTTATAATGGAAAGTTACTTATCGTTTTTTATATTTAAAAAAAAATCCTTTCTTCCTTTTAATTTAATTTTCCGAAATTAAATTGAGTGTTATTTTATTAAATTAAAATTATTTCTATTAAAATAGACAATATTAATTTATTGCTATATTTTTTAAAATAAAGTTTTTAAATATATCTAACAGAATATAAAAAATAAAATGTTAGCTCAATATTATATATTCATTAATTTTGCAACGTATTTCATGTTCAAATTTTTGATTAATTAATTCGTGAATCCATAATGGTGCAATATTTAAATTGTTAATAGTTTTTAACGTATGAGATTATAATTACAAAAAAAAAATTATATAGCCATTTTTGTTTTGAAGTATGTTAAACTACTACGTTCGAAAATATACCATTGAAAATATAAAAGTCTCGATCTTTTATTAAATATTCCAAATTCGAAACATAAAACCTTTCTTCTATCGTGTTTCCCTTCCTGATTTTTTCCAAATGTTTATTTGCTATTTTTAGAATCAAAATAATCAAAATGACTCTTGAATAAGGATTATCATCCCAATCGGAGGCCAATTTATTAAAATTTTCTTATCCCTTTTAAAAAATCAAGAAAATTACAAAAAAATTCTTGTTTCGGAATTTGATTAAACTTATTCCATAAGATAATTTTTGCCCAAAAAGTACAAAAATCGGTTTCATCTAACACAATATTGATCGATTAATTTTTGAGATTTCTCATCTAATCGTCAAACTTGTTGCTATGATAGTTACGTCGCTGAATAAAATCATTTTAAATTATGGGTTACGTAAAAATAAATTTCTTGTTATAATCATAAAAACTTTTTATAAAAAACGAAATACAATATTTAAACTAAAATTATTATGTAACATAAACATAAATATTAAATATTTACAAATTAAAAATGAAGTTGATAAATAAAAACACTTGAAAAACACATCATTGGATTATGGATCCATAATTACAGTTCGAAGAGCATCCTCATCATGTATTTCAAATGTTGCTTTGGCATTATTGTTGAATGGAAAAGAAATATTACCATCGATTACGAGACCAGCATCATAACACAACGATTGTAAACGAACTTTTTTGGCAAAATTTCTGGGTTGAATTCCTTTTGGTGATGGCCAAACGCCAGCAACTATCATATCTCGTACTGTATATGCCATTCGTTTGTCATCTGAAACCATAAAAATTCATTTCAAAGTTCCAATTTCCAAGTTTCTTAAATACTTGTTAGTTTCTTAATTTTATCAAAAATTCCCGACCAATCATCAAAGGCGGATTAATCATGATGCATACTAGCTAGAAAATTTGGATTCTCAATCACAGTAGATATTATGCTTTTTTTGATGCTGTCAGTTGATGAAATATTTCATATTTACAGAATAGAACCTTCTAGTATCGAGTAGAAGAAGTAATAGTCCTTCTCGATAAGTTACTACTCGGTGCTTTACGTAACGTATCGCATCCATATTATTATCCGATATCACGATGACGGATCTGGAGACGAATTTGTGTTCAGAGAAAATATAAGTTAAAGATTGATTGGTTTGTTTGTACTAGACATGCTGCATGCAGAAGTGTCGCGACGACTAGAAACTTATCGAGAAATTAATTCTCTGTTTAGATTTCTAACAGATTTTATGACAAATGACAAATTTCATGGCGATGAAATTAAAAAGGCTTGAACAAAATTTTGTTAATATTGTTCTGGACATTGAGCGGACATTGAGCCCGAGTTTATAAACGCATTTCAAGTACTTCATTTTACAATTACAAGATACGGGGATTTTAGGGAAAGATAAAATTGGGCCTACCAAGGAATCGTACAAATATATAGAAGTCTAATGATATAAAACGCAGCGGATGAACGTTACTTTTCAAAATTTAAACTAGTAAAAAACTTCTTCGTTCGTCAATGTCTCAGAACCGTTTAAATTCATTGTCGATTATGGCAATTGAAAATGATGTATGGGAAAAGGTAAACTTTCAAGATTTTATGAACGATTTGGTATCCAATCCTTTATTTAAATATACTTTTTATTATATTTAACAAGAATATTGTTTAAATTAAAACAACCGCGTTAAAACTATTTTATTTCGTTAATTATCACAGCAAAAAAAAAAGATTTATTTTATATAAAATTTCTGAGGACTAATTTGATGACTAAGCATGTAAATATACAAAGCTTTAGCTTACCTGCATTAAATATTAAACTTTTATTATAAATATCCGCTAATTCTGAACACAAAGAATTATTGTTCTCCAATAATTCCGGATTGTCTATTTTCGATTTCAATAATCGTAACAATATGGATATGTAATCAGGTGCTAAACGATTCATACTATAATACCACGATGTAGATCCAGTTCCAGTAGTAATGCATACTCCAGATGATTTAATTCTTGTAAATACACTACTGTCATCTAAATTTATATCTAAGGTCGATGCTTTAGCAGATAATGATTCACCAACAAACACCTAAAAATAGAAGAATAGTGAATTGTCACTAAAAAAAATCAACATTTTAATCATGAGCAGGCGAATAAAAATTAATTTGGATCTTAGCATGCGTCTCACTCATATTTTCAAATAACGAAAAGCAGAACATGTAGAAATAAATTTTTACAAGGGATTTTTTTTTTGTATATTCGAACAAGGTTTGCATTGCCTGAAACAAGTTTGATAATCAAACTTCTAAAATTCTGTTTCAGAACTTTGATGATCTATATTTGACCAAATTTGATTTTTCACTATATTTGTTATGGATATTTGTTTATTTTTCGAAAATCTAAGGGGGTACGCATGTAACTCGAAACTAAAAATTTTTTTGAAATCGGATAATCGAGCGTCTGTAAGAGCAAAAAAAATTGATTTTTCTTATTCGATTAAATGATACTTACTTCATTTAAAGCTAAAACAGGTAAAGTCACCTCTGTTCCATTTTCTGGATTAAATTTTAATAAATTATCGTTATTCATACGATGCAAATCAACTGGTTTACCAAACGTTTGTGCGGTTAATTTTGTTCGAATTCGACTTCGCATCAGCCATCTAAAATTACCCTATAAATTTTTTATTCATTTAATTTTAAAAAATGGTAATAACTTAAAATATCAATATATTTATTACAAAAAGATTACCGTTTGTAAGTTTTTAATAGCTTCCTTAATATTAACGGAAAATTTTTTTGGTAAACACAAATGACCTTCAGAATGATTCGGATCTGAATTAAATCCTACAATGATTTTCTTATTATCTGTAATCTGACTAGCTGCTAATAAAAATGTACCATCTCCGCCCGTAGGTATAATAATATCGGCCCATTCTATTAGTTTTGTGTTACAACTTAATCTGAAAATAGTATAATATTTTTATTGGCTGATTTAAAAACAAACAAAAAATTATTTAAATTTGATTTACAAATATTTTGAATAATAACAAATAATTGACTGAGTTAATTGTTGAAATACTCTGTATAGTGAATACCTTGAAAGTATTGAATGTCAGTGCGGAGACTCAGAATGTAGTCTGAGTCTCCAATAACTTGGACCTTTTCATAATCGTGTATCGTTACGGTCGTTACATAATCACATTTCTGAGATTAAGTAATAGATACCTACCAGGAGTGAACATCATCATTGTGGTTAATGATTTAAATTTAATACTTAATAAAGCAATTTTCTCAAAATTGGTGATTTTAGATTGTCTAAAAAGGTTCTTAAATATATTGGTATTCGAATTTCGTGGAAACTACGTTTAAAATCTCAAATATAATTATTAATTACAATAAATGCATATTCCTGGCATACAATGGCGAAATGAGAGCAAATATATGTACGATATTTTGAGAAGAGCCCATTTTTCTTTTACGATTACGAAGGACATATTTGTACAGACTTAATTGTGCGTAAGTTAAAAACATGCACTCAATCCTCATAAAGAGAATAATTTTATCGCTATAATAATTCGATTAAACCTATCTAACAGAAGCTAACGTGACTGTATTATTACCAATATAATTTTTTCCACAATTTACCTGTTAACAACTTGAACTTCTATTCCAAGCTCTTTTAAACAATTTGTAACTTTTTCTTCAAATTTACTATTCATGGTTTTATATTCAACTAATCTATCATAGTTTAATCCTTTACTTCGAACTTTCTTCTCAAATTCCAAATCATTTTGTGGTGATTTCGATAAAAAATATCTCTCATAATCGTATCTTGAAAACTTCGAAAACACTAAACATTTTTTTAATTTTAAATTTTTTGATATATTATCATTTTTTGAGGATGAATAATTACGTAATTTCTCAAATACATTGAGATCTAAAAAGAAAATTAAAAATAAATTATTATGTATCCATTTATTGTAAAGAGTTTTAATTTGTGCAAATTCATTATTTATTTTTGTTTTGATGCAAATAAAATAATTTTAAGAATTCTCCTTATTTGGTTTCGTCTACAAGTTTTATTAACAACGGGAAAAGCAAATAAAAATAATTTTTGAAATTAAATTGTTATTCTGTTTTCATCCAAACAATATAATATATACAATTTAAATTTTCCACCAAAAATAAAAAAATTATTGCACATGCGCATATCATTCACAAGAGAAACATGTCATGATTCACATTTTACATTTTTATTGCATGTTATATTTAAAAAAAGGATATTTATCTACCTTTCTGCTTAAATGATACACGTATTTTATACATTGGTTTAAAATAATTAGATCGTATTGTTTTAAATCATGAACTTGAAAAATAAAAACACAAAACTATCCTATGAAGTAAGGTTAAATATAAAATAGTTTGAACTTTGTAACTGATAAAACAGATAAGTATTTTAGTTTGTGGATTCCAAGTTATCTCCATTCAAGTCCAATAAAAAGACTACCGTCTTTAAATATAGACGATATTTTCATTATATTTTGAATGGAATTGTCTTATTAATTAAAACACAAAATATTTATGGTTAAGTGAATGTTATTATGTAAACGTCAATGGTTACCTTAGACCTTTCATTTAAATGTAGATCAACAGTACACAACATACCTTAGATAAAATAAAAATTACTCATTTTCATTACAATTTTTTTGATGTTTTGAGACTTTTTTTTTTTTTCGTTAATTATTGTTGCTTTATGCTCAATTTATGGTGCCTTTGCACTCGTTATCAGAAAATTTAATTGAATTTATAGTTAGAAATACATATCTGTTTGTTTACTTTTAGTTATCTTATCGATTGTTCTATAAGAATCTGAAGCAGCCTTGTGACTAATATCCGTTATCTGGGAGATCTTCATTGTCTTGGTCTATATTTGGTTAACGGAAAAGGAAAAAATTTGTCTTTAATTGGGTTGGATGTTCAAATAGACGCTATTTTCATAAGTTTTGAAAACTTAATTGAATGAATCAGGAACAAAATTAATTATTAGCAAATTCGGCATATATAGGATGCTTACCATCGACCTTACGGTCGCAATGAGACCATTGCGAACGTATCAATCGATCTTATTCGTTACAAGTCATAGAACCGGTATTCAAAATCCAAAAAATTGGCATAATAATAATAATTAAGCTAGTAGTAAGAATATTGGAATTCATTTCATTCCCATGCAAGCTTCTATGTTTATTTAAAATACAATACTATTATTCTAATCGACGATCTATTCTTATCTGAGAGTCAACAGTTTTACTGCAACATTAAAATAAGAAAATTATTAAAGGGCAATAAAAATCTTATCATTTTCAACTTGATCTCATTATATTTTGAAAACAAAGCTAATTAGTGAACTTAGTTGCATGTGGCGATCCGTAAATAGTTAATTTCCCATTACGTGCGATAAGTATATTTGACGAACGAAACGGAAAATTTCTTAATCTTACAAACGTACCTATATTATGAACGGTACTTACCTCGATTGAGTTATAAGAATTTATCTTCGTTTTTCTGTATTATATTTTCCGTCGTGTATAATGATTTTCAAAATAAATATAAATCTGAAATATAAACAATATTGACAAAATAAAAATCATTTTTTATAAATTTTATTTTCGTTTTTCTGTATTAAACATTTTGTAGTGTATTTGCATTTTCATATTAAATATAATAACTTTACTTAACTGATGGATACTGCAAGTTAAGGATTCGAGGGCGCAATGAATGAACTTTTGAGAAAAACGCTTTTGAGAAACAAATTGCAAAATCATTAGATACTATTACAATTTGTTTTTCAAAACATTACGTATTAATATCATTCGATAAAGAATAACTAATCGAATTTGTAAAGGCCTCAAACTGAATGCTTCTACCCGTGCTGGAGTATCGGGGCCTCTTGAATCGTTGAATATTTCAGAGGTAAAGATTGTGTGATTTACCGCGTAGGATTTAGCATTTGTTTCCCAAAAAATATACAAGGAATATCAAAAAACTGACTCATATTTTTATGTCTGAAAATTTTTGAAGAACGAAAATATTTATTTTTAGATCCAAAATGGAATAAACTGAGAGCGAGTAAAAAAGCTAGCTACGCCACTAAGTGAAGGTAAAATTTTAATTTTAATTTATTCTAAAAAGGGGTTTTCAGGAAAATTAATGTATTTAACTTAATGTAGGTACATCACTTAAATCAATTACGGCCATATTAGTGGTGTTTCTTTTTTTGAATTTAGGATTGATTAAGGTTTAAAATGTTTTGAAACCGATTAAAGTTTCTGAAGGTGTTCGATATTTTACAAATAGTCTATTCGATTCCTACCAGATACTTGCCGATGGGAATATCATGTGTTCACCGCGAATATTCACTTTATATGTGATAGTTCAAATTTTGGATTTTAAAACTAAGAAAGACTCTATCTAGCGATAGGAAAAAGATCTATAGTTTGCAAACGCCCATAGATATATTTAACGAAAATTTTTGAGCACATTTAAATGTATAATGCAATCAGTATCTTGTTCCTTTTGATTCAATGTGAGTTGTTTAAAATATGGTTTAAATTTTTTTTACTCGTGGCGCTAACATCTTTGTATTCTTAGCGTTAAAATCAAATATATGTTTGGAATGATATCGTGAACATTCTGAGACACTCGACGTTGACATCGAAAACCATTTAGCAGAAAGCGAATACGCTAAAAATAAAGCTTTAAAGAAAATAAAAATAAGAAATGTTTTTCTCAACAATTTAGTTTATTTACTAGGTACATTTATATTAACAAGAGTGCAATAATTGAGAATATTTTCATGAATTAACATATGTACATTTAATAATAGTATTTTATTTTTCTTCTTTTTATAAAATTTGATAATGCATACAATGTTTTGAATAAAATCTCTGAACTTATTTGAATCAACAATGAAAGAATTGAGAGTAATTATTGACTTTGTATTTAGTCATAAATTTTTTTTAATGGCATGAAAAAGAGTACTTTGAATAATGTAAGTATGTGTAAAAAAGTACTCTAATTAATGTCATTTTACATATTTGAAGCATGAGAAAGGTGTCAATGATAAAAATATCGTGATTGGGCCACATGTATACTTCTTTTTAAAAAAATTGTAACTCCTCATTTGATTAAACTTGGACTCAAATGAAAAATGTTGTTTTTTGTTCATATACCTACATACAAATATTTACAAGATAAATTGAGTAAAATTTGGTCGCTTTTTTCTACTGAGAAGTTGCAAATTTTTTGTTCGTGAGATGAATATGATTGTACCTCGAATATTATCGATGCCGTGTAAGTTGCGTAAAGCAATTTGTATGTTTTTGTTTCGGTATATTTTTTTTAGAGTAAAATTAAAAACTCTTGCATGCAAGTTGAAATTTATTTTCATGCTATTATAGAAAATTCACAGGGTTTTTTGTTTTTCATGCATGATTATATTTTTTTCTACATGCACAACACACATTTAAAGAAAATCTTAAAAAAGATTTACCATTTTTAAGAGAGGGGAAAAATGAAGCATTACGCATTTCTTTGAAATGTACGTTATTGTTAAAAATTTTCCGAGATAATCGTTGATAATTTTTTGTTTTTTACATTGTAGTCGATCATATAGAATCTTTAAAATACTCGAGCATCTTGAAATTTTTTTAATGAAAATTTTTCTTAGATGCTTCTTGTACATAAAAAAAATTAATAAAAGCAAACTAATTAATTTTATCATTACTTTGTTTACGCAAAGCTAAGAATATTTCACGCTAAAGTTCGCAGCGCTACTTCTGGTAGGAGTTTAAAGCTGGTTTGTTCAATATTCGGATATTACTATTGGGAAAATCTGCCGGGTGTTTGAATTTCCTAGTGTAGAAAAATGTACTATTTTAAGCATGATGCATAGCAGCTGCATTTTCATAGTTATAATTTTCTTCGTATGGAATTTGTTTCATTTCAATATCAAATTTAAAAATTCGATTGACATGCAATATTCTTTTAGGTAACAAATAATTATAGAAATAATTTTGTGATTTTGTCAATATGTCAATGCTAGCGCAGGAAATACATCTGTCCAAATTTGAGCCTCGTTTGATTAGTTATAATTTAATCCGTTAGAAAAGTATATAACTGGACGAATATCCTGCTAATTACCTAGAATCCTATCATAGAAGTTTTATTGGCAGTATGCTCATTTGTAGCAACTAGCGACATAAAACGCTAAATTTTCCATATTTTTTAGAAAATATAATTCCTAAACTTTAATTGTCAATTGATTTTGGAAACAACGTGAGTAAAATGAGACATAAAGTATCTCATTGTACTCAGAATGTCAAAGGTATTTTTTAACGCTGAGTAAAAGTTAAAAAAAATATTTTCTTTGTTATATCTCTTTACGTAAACATTGTAAATAACAATTATAGATTTTTACGACAAATAATTATTTCAATAGATATTTTCTCATTTTTAATCTACAAGATTTTGTAAGTTATATTCTACTTGAGCACTAAACCGATAAGGGGAGACACTAATAAACATCTTTTTTATTTGTCATTTATATTCTTACGAAAATTACATTTTGATAATAAATATTATATTATATTAATATATATATATTTATCATTATAGAATTTTTTAAATATATATTTGAATTTCTAATAATTAATAACCAATAACATATTTAAAATGATATAGAAATATTTCACTAGGTTTTTTGATATGCTAAATTACGTTTCAAGGTAATTTTTTTATACACTTTTAATATCTACAAAGTTATGAGCTTTTATTTCTGTCTTCTTAATTTGACTTAACGAAACTTTTCTTAAGAAAAACTTAATGAGCATCATCCGCATATAAGCTCAGGGTGGAAGTTAATACTTTAGTACGCATTGTACTCCCTGTACACCCATTCTTTTTAACGTTCAATGTTTTTAACGTAACGTAACGTTGCGTAAAGTTTCAGACAGATGTCTTGCTAAAGAAGTATTAACTTCTACACCAATTTGACACAATTTTAGTAGATGCAAAAAAAAAAAAACAGAAACTTTTGCATTTCGAAATTGTAATCGAAAAAAATATTAGTACATAAGTAATATGTCCATAATTTTGTGGGGGGCTTTTTATTCATTTTTCTGAACTTAAACTAATATAATGAGTCCTATCATGTCCAGGTATTGTCATTTAACCTTTCTTGAGATTACAGAAGAAAGAAACACTTATTCAACAATCTAAAATGTTTGCCATTCCACAAATACTTATTTCAATCAGCATACAAGTTATTCAAAATAAATTCTTCTATCTACTGGGTGATTTCTTAATGGTTGATAAAAAATTTAAAGAGTAAAATCAACTCTGTGGGTTTTCGATAATGGTTTTATATATTTACGCTTGGGTTTGGTTCAAAGCAATTTAAAAATAGTTTAATTTTAAAAAGTAGCAAATGTATATTTTTATCGTGGAATGTATATTATATACAAATGTTTGCGAATTTGACGATCTATAACGATTTAGAATATTAGTTGTATATTTTGAATTGCTCGAAAACTTTTTATTGGTTTTATCATTATTAGAGACATTTTGCCGTATATAGAAAAAAGATTATGGTGAATGGGACCTCAAACTACTATAACTTTATGGTCAATATGCATATACGAATTGAATAACTTAACGTTTATTGATTATGTTGATTGTGTTTAGTTTAGACAACAAAATCGAAATAATGACGAAGTTAACAAATTTTTTTCTGGTGTTAGGAATTGAACCCTAGATCACTTGTTATTGTTGCAAGTTTCTTAACCATTTGACTACAGGTAACAGCAATAGTTTGTGTTTTTTCTCTTTCACAAAATTCGCTTTATGGAAAAAGAAGAAGAACGAGTTGATTTAGACCCTTTAAATTATTTCATTCACGTAAGAAATACAACATGTAAATACACAGAACAAGTTAAACTTCAAATGTGGTGATTATATCCCATTCAAAGGGTGATTATATCCCATTTTAAAATTTACGAAAATAGTATTTAAAAAAGCTGTATCGAGAGCTTGTTCTAGTGTATTTATTGTTCTGCAAGGTAGTAGATCACACAAATGCGCCTGAAAATTAATGATTATCTCACCGTTGAGACTTGGTACATGTTCTTTAGGTCCTACTGGATAATTACATAAGAAAATTCTCGGAAGGTTTTATTTCACGGAGATTATCGACTGCGCCACAAGCATCAAATTGATCAGTATTCATTTTTTTGTTATACTAACAAGACTGAATAACTCATTTGGTCTGACATTCAATAAAACGACGTGTCCGTTGACTTAATTAGCACCATGATAATAGTAACTGTCTGAGTGTTTTTTAACGGACACCTTGTTTTATTAAATGTAGGACAAATTGAATTTTCCACGGAAATCCACCAATTTGAAGCATGTAGGCATGGCTAAAAATTTTACTCCATGTAAGAGATAATTTTAGTATGTAAAAAGTTCTTCAAAAAGACACAAAGAACATATATTCAAAGTATCGATGGCGATGTAATCAGTAAGGTTTTTAAGGCACAGGCCTGTGATCTATAAATATAACGAATTTGTTTCTATTTATTTGTCTTTTTTTAGTAGAAAATATAATCTAAGCTATAGAACTATGTAGTATGCAAATTTATAATGTTTAAGGTACGTGCTGAATTATTATCTATGGTTTTATGAACGACATAAATTTTTTGTACAAGCCCATTACTTGCTTGGATTTTACATGCACTAAAAAGATTTCTAATATCGTTAATATAAATGGCCAATTGAGTAAAGAAAAAAATTACAATAGTAATGACAAGAAGAGCGAAAAATAATTTTTTTACCGCTCTAGTAGGGTAAACTTATAATAATATATGAGAAATTAAAAACAAATTTCTGAAAAATTGATATCTTGAAGTGCCCAAACTAATTAAAAGTCGAAGTATAACGTAAAAGAAATACTTATTCCTGTTAATTGCTAAGAAATCTTTTACCGTTTAATCTTCAGCAGAAGGTATTTTTGTATATTCATCATTCATTCAAATCAAGTGACCGTTTCTGGTGTCCTTTTGCATTCATTAAATTAATCTAGTTATTCAATAGTCGTTTTCTGGGTAAGTTTTAAAATTTTTCTATTTATGTTTATCAAAAAGACTTGATCATTCAAATTTTTTTTTACTTATGAGATATTGTTGCCTTTGAAGCATCAAGAGTTTTATACATCTTCACCATAAATAGGCTTATTTCACTTTTCAGTCAGTGATTTGATTCCAAAATACGCCGAAACAATAGTCACACAGGACTTCTCACAATAAATCAATGTGTTAGGGAACGATTTTCACTACGTGCCTACCCAACTATAATTACTCCGTTTTTTAATCTTGATGAAATTACCTGTGGTGTAACATAACTACAAATACATTTTTGGTAATTATTCATAAAAAACATGAGCTAATCCTACACAAATTTAAGGATTGAATTCGAATTTGTATTCTTTTGGGCCAAAATGATGTGATTTCGAAACTAAATGAGACCACTCAAGATATTCATCTTTAAAAGTTTTTGTTTTTCCAAATATAATAATAGGTTTACCCAAGACGTCCCAATCTATAGTCTATAAACTTATAAGTAAAATTATACCTATCAAATCTAATTTTGTTTTGATGCATTTTGTATTATGTAGTTACTTACACAATGCAAAAATGAAAATCTAAAAATGAATTAATGCAAAACCTTGAAAAAATAATATAGTCTAGTCGAAAAGTTCAAATTGGTGATACACCTATAATGATCGTAAAAAAACGTGTGATAGTTCGTTGGATTCGGAATGATGTCTAGAAAAATGTGCCAGCGCATAAAAAATTGCAAAAGTTTTAAACAATTAAAGATGAAAAAAATAGATAAGTCGTTATTCGCTAAAAATTAACTTTAAGATAAATTTCCAACGGCCATAAATACTTTAATGGGCTTAGAATACACCATAATTTTTTTCAAATTTTTAAATTAATATTTAATACCTTAAAAAAGTATTTAGTGTGACATACTCGTTTTTGAACATATTACAACAATATTTTATAAATAATGGAGACACACTTTCGGTAGTGGATGTTTTTTATTGGAAATTTTCTCCTCTTTAAGAATATTTTAGGTCTCTTAAATATTAATATTTTAGAGATATTGACCGAAAAACAGAATACCTTGTTTTTCATCTTTAATTGTTTATAACTTTTGCAATTTTGTATGTACTGAAAAACCGTTTCTGGCACAATTTTCTAGACGTCATTCCGAATACAACGAGATATCATACGTATTTTTACGACCATTATTTCTATATTACACCGAATTGGAACTTGTTGACTAGACTAATACTAACTTATTAATATCTTTAATATATTTTAATATAGTTACGCCCCCAAGACTTATTTTTAAGTTATACGCGTCCATTTCCAACAATCACAAAAAACTCTCGTAAATATAAATTTTTTTCAATTCTTATGTATTTATGTATTTAAGTTTTTGGTCGCTAATGTATTAAAAATTTTTGTTATACAAAAGTGTAAAAATTTCGATGTTTACATCTAATTCTTACGTGTACAAAATTTTACTAGGCCTTATTTCGTATAAAAATTGGAAAATTAAGATATCACACAAAATAACAAAAAAATTTTAATTTTATGAAAAAACTTAACTGGTGCAAGTAAAATTCTAGCAAGCTAAAGCCGTGCAAAAAATTCAGTGATTGTTTCGTTTTAAAGTAAAAAAATATTCTTATATATTTTTCGCTTCTACTGATTTTTTTAAATTTATATTTGGTATATAAGCTTTCTAAAAATATAAAAAATTATTTTTAAACTAATGAACAAATTTCATAAAATTTATATAACGGTTTTTAAATCGTTTTCAAATAAGCTCTAAAAATAATAAATTGTTAGAAAGAGGGAAGGCAGGCGATTAGTTTTTAAGTAGTTAATTTTTAAAAAACTGATAGCATAAAGAGGACTTTTTTAAAAATCTGATTTAAAATGCATTGAATATATTTTTAAAAATATCAATAAGTAAGGATTTACTTATAGACGTTTTGGAATGATTTTATTTTCATCAAAATTATCAAACTTTTTGGTTTTATTTAATTTTATGAGTATAAAAATAAGTTTGATGATTTTGATGCGTTCGATGAGCAGAACAATTTATTTGCACCGTTCCAATAACATTACGTTATCACACTGTGACAAATATTGGAAGGTGCAATGGAAATTAAAAAGGATATAAAAAAAACAAACAAAAATAGGATAAGGATTCCAAAAATCTACCGCACTACTGAGCATGCTTCACTATGGTAGTATGGTCCGCTTAGACTGGTACTAGTAGCTAGGACTACGGGCATATACAAGGCGGCGAGGACTGCGGCTAGTAAGAGCAGGCCATGTTTATGTGTGTTGGTATGCAGTGCTGGCACCCTGTTACACATATCCTCCTCACAGAAACACATGTGGCCCGATCCGCTACTTTCCATCATGCACACATGATCTACCATAAAGAGATTTATCTGCAGTTGTGATGTACACGTCCTTCGAACGACCTCGAACGCTGTAACATTAGTTAGAACAATTTTTATATATTCATACATAGAAAAATCAACAGGTTAGTTTTGAAATAAAAAAATATAAGTAAAAGCATTAAATTTGTTAAAAAAATAATTTAGTAGAAGAGATCCTATTTATCAAATTCTATTCTAATTGAGTAAATCTACTTTGTGCTTCGAATATAAGCTCTATCAATAAAAAGATTTCCAAAAGATCATAATTTTTAACTAATAAAATTGTGAATTATCTGTAAAAATATTCAATTTAGTTTCTAATTTTATGATTAAAATCTGTTAAGCGTGTGCTAAACCACCCCATACAAGGTTCGTGAGTATTAAAAGTATTAGATTCAAGATTCAAGCCAATCATTTTTCTATACAGTATTTTAACCTTATTGCAATATGAAATTACAAATATTATAAAATTTGTAACTCTAACTATCCTTCAATTAGGCCAATTAATCTGCTTCGGCACCATTATTTATCGTTGTCTGAATAGTAAAGCTGGAAATAGTTAACTTTTCACAATGTAGTTATTCTGCCAAACTTTTTTTCCGAAGATAAGAAAATTGTAATCGCTGAAATGGACATAATATTAAAAAATAATCAATATGAAATAAAATATAATTTTAAAAAACCTAAAAAGACTCTTTTAGAATATGGACTAAAAAGTATAAAATAATTATTCTCTCCTATATAGTTAGTTTATTTAATAAATTCAAAAAAAGGAGTGTTATAAATTTGACTGCTATGTGTGTGTGTGTCTGGCTGTTTGGCTGTCTGTCTGTCTGTCTGTGGCATCTTAGCGCCTAAACTAATTAACCGATTTTGATTTTTTTGTTTCGTTTGTTATGTTTCAAATGCGAGCTTAGAGTTCCGTATTCGAAAAAAATAAAAAAATTGGCGATGATCTTAAGAATCGGTTCAGTTTGGAAAAGGCTTGAAAATTTGGCGGGTGTTTTTTAAATTTTGTAAATTTCACTTGTTTACTATTTAGTCCACATATTAATAAAGCATGTTAAATTAGCTTTTTAAAACTAAAATGAATGTCTTCTCGCGAGCTACACCAGTCGAGTTTCTATTTCGAGTCGTATTTTCTAATTTTATTATGATTTCACATAGATGGTACTGTATAATTGTATTTCCAACTTCCGCTTTATTTTGATATTTCAGTTTATTTATTATCCTCTTTCAGCAAAATGACAAGAAAAGTTATTTCCCTCCTTCGAAAAAAATTAAAAAATTTAAAAAGCATTATTTTTCTCCTTTATCCGATATTTTTTCCCGACTTATTCGAAAATTACCGAATTTAAAGAGCAGACGGCATTTCTGTTAGGGATAGTTAGAATTTGATAATACCTGCTTGACTGAATCATAATTCTAATCCTAACTATAAAAAAATTGGAAAGGACTCTAAATAAACTTTTTACAATCAAATGTCTCTTAAATTTTTTCTTAAACAATTAGTAAGAAAGAAAATCTAATATTGATCGGACACTAAATAGATTTTTTGACGTAGAAATTTCGCTATCTAACATATTTTGCTATTTAGGATAAATTGTTTGTAATTGTAACACACTTAAAGCAACATAAAGTTAAAAAATAGTTAAATAAATTATATTTTGAGCAAGCAAAAAATATAAAACAAACAAAATCACCCTCGAACGTTCAAAAAGTTAGTTTTTGGGGTGATTTTTTAATAAAATATATTCACAAAACAAACATTCCTATCGTAATATATATTTTTAATTCTTACTTTGAAAAGGGGGCAGTGGTTGTATTTTAGCATTATGAATAAATAATAAGTTTAAAAAAAAAGCAAATTAAAATTTTGTTATCATCTACTGTAATTTTAGAATCTAGATTGGTGTTAGGTAATTATTTCATAAATTATGCATTGGAGCTTTTAAGTATAAATGGTTTTAAATTGTTATTTTATGTTTAGTATTTTGATTTATAAAATTGTTTTACATAGGGGGAAGTTATTTCTAGGTCAGCCAAATTCAATTTTGAGTTATTCTTTTCGTTACCGAGATCTTTTCGTGTCACTGTAGTCTTAGAAAATACATTAATGGCATAAAAACTAGGGGAATAGTTTTTTTTATAAGTATTTCAATTCGTGTAAAGTGAAAAAGAAACATGAAATTATCATGGTAAGTGTTGTGAATGCATAGTGGGATTTATGATTAAAAATATGGCAAGGGGGTAGTTAAATCCCATAAAATATTTGTTTGTAGTGGTAGGCAATGAGACAATATTGATTGTCGACAAGATTGGACCATTTTTGTACTCAAAGCTGGGCGATCAGTCTTCGATTGTATAAACCGAAAATAACCTGAAGTTTAATTTAAATAAAAGAAAAAATATATGAAGAAAATGTTATTTATTGGCTCCTTTTTAATTCATCAACATTCTTGAAGGTAGATACATTTCGAAACAAGAGTCAAAGTCGATAAGATCGTTATGAATTCAGTGGATGAAATTTGCAGCATAAAAGGTGTCCAAAATGATGACTATACTACGAAGTATAGTTTTTAGGATGATATTTGAAGAAGTTTCCTCGATTTATTAGGATTATGACAGCGATTTCATTATCTCGAAAATCACATTTGATATTTTATCACAAAATATAGGGTTTTGTGGTAAAATTTGAAGAAAGTATTGTGGATATGATAGGATCATGACGGCGAGCTATTTCGTTCCACTGTAATTGGCTGTTAAGATAAAAGGCAAAGAGGACTTTTAGCCAAGCGTGAAATTTGTATTGGTTTGCCTGTTGATCGGTTATAGCTCAATTTTTTTATACAATTTTTTTGCGAATGTGCAGGAATGATTTTGATGTTGGCACAATGTAGTAACGAAATATTTTTATGAATTCAAGATTTTTCGATATTAGAGCGAAGAGCAATAAGACAGAACATTCAATAAATTTGGTTTGTATAAAATAGTCACAGCTATGAGATAATAAATTGATTCACTATTTGGAAACGATAATTATAAAAAATATATCTTATAATAGTTTTTAAACAATAATTAATTATTTTGAATGATTTATTAAGTTTTATGTAATAAAAACTTTTTAATAGAAACAGTTTCGCTTTTAATTACCTCACTTTTAATAATATTAACAAGTAATTTAATTATAAAAAGAATTGGTTTATCATCTAATAAATATTGATGATAAACATGTATAAATATATAAAAAATAAAAGTACATACAGAGTGGGGTGTAAGTAGATATACAGTTAAAATTTTTTCATTAGTATTGGTTTTAAAAATAAGTATTTATAAAAAATTTTAATTTGCAATTTGTAGAAATTAAAGGTTTTTGCTGCACCAAGGCCAATATCACATTTTCTTTCTACAAACCTTACAGAAAAAAAAAATTGTATTGATATATGAACCCAATCATTATTAATAATAATACGCTTTTGTTTAGATTATTTACAAATTGGCAAATACAAAATGTAAACGCGCTATATAGCTTCCCCAATTTTTCTATATCCTAAATCCGGCAACGTTTATAACTGTATATCTTCTCACGCCTCTCTTTGTACGTTTCTAATAACGATAATTTTTAGTGAATTATACATGAAATTCAATTTCCCATAACTGTGTAATTATATCATATTTTTTAAATCTATATTACTTTCAGTTTTTATTAAATATTATTTTTATTTTTTTAAAGAAATCACTGGCATAATTTATGAAATTATTTATTTAAAAAAAAATTGTAATGGTTCTAAAGTATGCTACATCAACAAGAATGCATTTTCGAAAATTAAATGAAATCATAAAAATTTTAATTAAAAATAGATTAAATCTACTTGTAAAAGCTATTCTGTTGAATACGTCTAAATTCTGCTGAATTATGTCTAAAGAAATTTCTCCATGAATGTCTAAAGAAATTTCTCCTTGATATCTTGGAAATTATTCGTCTACGCGATAAAGTGCATCAATTTTTGTATTTGTTGGGTCTAAATTACTCTAGAAAATGATTTTAAGCCGATATGGTTGAACAAAGTTTTTCGTGTATTTTACAATTTTCTTAAGTGGTGCAAGTTAAACGGGAGCTACTAAAATGTGTCATACAGAGATAGTCTAGAGCCCGAGAAAGGACATAGGGGTTGAAATAGTAATTCAAATTTGCATCGAAATTACGTCATTTTTAAAACTAGAAGCTTGAAACTTATTTTAGCTTCATTATGAGCGAATAAAATGGGCTGTTTTCAAAACAATTAGATTGTGAATTAAATTGTGAATAAAAGGAGGATAAGTTACGGCATATGATGTGCTGGTTTTAAAACAGTTATCTTTGTACTTAAAATTGAAGTTGCCCAGCAAAGCAGGTAGCTCACAGCTATTCAATATAAACGGTAATTTTGACCCAAAAAAAACCTAAAATCCGGTCCATTTACGGATTAAGTGAGTAGTTATTCAGTTATTCTTATACTGACTGAAGGACTCAAGGATGGTCATCCAAGCGAGAAAATGTTTTTTTACAATAATGAATAATTTTCTCTATTATGTTGTATATCAGACATTATTACTACCTATATTTTAAATTCGCCGAGTATCTTTTTAATTTAAAACTGTAATCAAAAGATGAATTTGGAATAACTAATAAAGCATCAATTCAGAAAATTAATCGTAATATCTCAAACAATAATTTTTCTGATTATAAATATTATTACAATTTAAAATATTAATGATATGTATTTTGTTGATGTAACACTCTCATTTCCACTAGAAAATCAAAAAAAATTATTTTAATATTAAAATAAAAAATTAAAAAATCAAAAGAATTAATAAAAAATTATGTACATACCGTTCAGTTAGTTATTAGTTCAAAACAAAACGGAAATATCTAGTATTTTTTTCATACTATTTTTATGATTAATATTAATTAAAAATCAATTAATTAATATATTATTTTGTTCAAAAAACATCCATTGGCAAATATATAAAAAAACATCGAGATTGTCACGACACCGATCTAAATTCCAGTGTTTAAATACTTACAATTATTCTTACCAGATTTAGCATGCCTAACCATTTTTACACAACATCCATTACATGTCATTAATGGCGGTTGATCACGTGGTAATGCTGTATAATTGAATGGATCCTTGCATCGTAAATCGGTCCAACTGTCGCATTCGTAACAGTATATTTGACGTGCTGAAGTAGCAGGTGTGTTGTTGCAGTGCGTTGGAGTTGGAATTTATTTGGAATTTTTTTATGGAGAACACACGCATGGAAATAAATAAATTTGAAAAAAGAGAACAAAGCAGTAACTTATTAATGATTTTCAAATATTAATTTGGAGGGTTAATGGACTATTTAAGTACAACGCCACTCAATACCCATACCTGTGCGGTAAAATATTCGCAATTAAAATCAAATTAGGTTCATCTATTGAAACCAGCTCAGTGGCCGAGCAAGTAAAGGCACAATAGCCTTGAACTATTTGGCTACTAAGACTGAAAGATTGCGGGCTCGAACCCAGGCAGCGGTAGTCTGATCAATTATAACTAATGGGGTGGTAAATTGATCACACTGTCTTCTCTTGGATTAGAAAGAAGTAACCGACTCCATCCACAGAATAAATTTAGTTGTATATTTGGATGTAGTTTAAAATAAAGAAAGATTAAAAATAATGATGTGGGTGGCCTCTTTTAATAGACGTATGCCTGAATTCCATTATTATTATGATTATGTTCATCTATCTTGTTTCAATTTCTGACAAGTCTTCGGGACGGATTCTTATTCGAAAACGGAATCTGGAGAAAGCTAAACAAATTGAGTGGTAAAAAAGATATTGTAAGTGATACGAAAAGACAGGAGAATGGAGAAAGTAGGTTGGATAAGTGGATCATGTAACGGATAACAGGGTACGTAATAAGATATTCAATATAGCCACTCAAGGAGTAGCAGAATTCGTGAAAGATTCGTGAACCTATCCTACTAAATTTTTGCCGAGCGGTAAATTTTTTGTCGAAAATATCTATCCCGCAGGTAGTACATAGACTTAATCTATACGAAATAACATTTAAAATAGTGTTTTAAATTATTCAGTTTTAATTATTTAAAATTTTGTCCAAAGTTTTTATGAAAAATTTTTCTAAATTCAACTACCCCATAGAAAGTTCTCGGATATTATGACTTCTAGTTAAAATACTGTGACTAATGATATTTGAAGATATAAGAAACACTCGAATTCCTTAAATCCAAGCATGCGAAAAGTAATGATTTCCACAAGACAAAAATTTTGCAAGTTTGTTTGTTGGTATACTGGTTTCTTTGCTTTCAACTGCGAATATTAATTGTTTAAAAATGTATAGCAATATCTTTCTTGATCTCATCGTGGCGTAAGAACTTATGTAGCCCCTTGTTGAAAATTATTTCTTCAACCTTTATGTCATTTTCATTACAATCTATCACATTTATTTTCTACTTCCTTTGTAGAAATTGTGACATATGTTACAATGAATTTAATAGTATTCGAATATCTATTTTGTAATGAATATCACATAACTTAAAATGGTTATTTTAGTGATTATTATCTTGATAATTGTGATTTGAAATAATATGTTTTACGCCTAAAATAATGTTATTACAAACTCGTAGCTCTTATGTGTGATATGAAATGAATCATTACCTATTTAGCTAGTTAAAAAAATATTTGTTTAAAAAAACTATTATTGCCGTATATTCAAAACGCTGAGGATTCAAAAATATTATTTTCTTTCGATAAATATACTAAATATTGAATTTATTAACAAATATTTAGGACATGCCGACAACTTTTTAAAAAATAAAAAATTTGAAAAATCAACCCCACCAAATTTACTATACGCGTCTAAATGAAATAAAATTGCAGTAGGCGCAATAAGACGATTGGGCTAATTTTAATTAGTAAATTTCAATCTGAATAGTCAAATAATATGGTAATTTGTAATTTTAACATTGTCTGTTCTAAAATTACATGCTATCATTTTAGCCGAACTTTGTATCAGAAGTAGACTGAAGTTGTTTATAAAATGTAGTAAGTTATAGCTAGACAAGAAAATAAATCATACAAAAGCGCATATATGTGAAAGCTTTAAACTGAGTGTGACTGAAATATTTTCCCGTTTCCTTTTCTGAGAGAAAAAACTAGGTATCTTCCTAATATTACCAATTAAATTTTATCTAGATGACGTAAATAAAAAACTGCATTTATTGTCAGAATAAATAATATAACAAGGCAAGTGCTACAATATTAATAGAATGTTTTAAAACATGAAATAAATTTTGGATATCAAAAAATTAAAACTGTCCAGAATCCGTAGCATGAGGAAATGATGATTCAAAATGAAATGATGATAACCCAGAATGAGTGAAGTACACATAATTCTTATGACCAACTTTGGATGGAATGAGTGGGGTATAAAAAGCACAATTTTTAATAATTTTGAAAAAATCAATTTTTCGATTAAAGCATCATTCGAAAACCGTATATTTTCAAAAACGCACATAACTCGCTTTATTGATTTTAAACAGGCTTATATCTTTTTCAAAAACGTAAATAATTTCCTTTATTGATTTTAAACAGGCTTTTCCCAGAATATTGATTGATTGAAATAGTTGTTTCAATTGTAAATAACTAAAACTCTCTGGGGATCATTTCGGTATATGAGAAATGATTAGAGAATTAAAATATTATAGTTAGGGAGCTGGTGATAATTAAGTCAAGTCATTTAAAAGCCATTATTACTGGCCTATTAAAGGATCAGCCATAAAATGAAAGTATTTTGATTAAAACTCTATAATTCAGGGCAAAGTACTTTTAATTAAAATATTCTGCAAGCAAAAAGTTTGAAAAAGATAAATATAAAATTATAGGAGTAAAAATCAGGTAGACACAATTGTAAGTTTTGAACCTCTTTACATTTCTACACAATCTGTGGAGAAATTCAAAAAAGACTCAGTTTAAGGCTGTTGTGTACAAATTAGTTAAAGTTACAAATGAATTTGAAGCACTGCGATTATACCTTTTACTCTATCACTTTGAAATTTGGATATGTTATGGATACTCATATTCTGGCTACTTTGGTATTCATACTCTGGCTACCTGCCCTGGCAACCTTTTTTGAATCCTGTTAATTTCCCAATTTTCATTTTTCACAACCATGTACAGTGGAATAAGAAAAATTAAGGAATTTTATTCGAAAAAGGAATTTAGAGAAAATGGAGTGAGCTATAACAAACTGAGTGGTAAAGAAGATATTGTAACTGATGTGAAAAGACAGGAGAATAGAGAAAGTTTACTGTATATGTGGAGCATGTAACGGATAACAGAGTACATGCCTAATAAGGATTTCAATACAGCCACTCAAGGAGAAGGTGAATTCGTTGAAGATTGCCTAATTTGATGGGATTGCGTGAGCCAATTCTATCAAATTTTTGCAGAGTAGTGAATTTCTTGTCGAAAATATCTATCAGTCAGGTAGTATATAGACTCAATCTATACGAAATGACATTGAAAATAGTGGCATTTGAAGCTTTGAATTTCAAAAACTTATGGTTTCAAAATATCGTTCGTCCTATTTCGAAAAATTTCTTTAAAACCAAGGGAGGAATCCAAAAAGGCGGGAAAACGGAAGGTAAAAATCCCATTCCATTAAAATGGCGAAGGAAAAATTGCAAAATTTTCTTTCCCCATTTGATGGGAGGATATTTTTACCTGTCCTGAAACTATAGAAATTTTTTCTTATTCCACTGTATCTGGGTGTGAAAAATGCATATAGGAAAAATTAACAAGATTTTTGAAAATGAAAGTAGCCAGGGCAGATAGAATATGAATACCTACCTATAACATATACAATTTTCAAGTCGAAAGAGTAAAAGTTATAATCGCAGTGCTTGAAATTTAATTGTAACGTTAACCATTCTTATCTGAAAAGAAGCTTTTCGTTATAATTTTTTTTTCCATCAATAAATGTTTAAGAGGATTCTTAAAAAAATTATAAAGTTTGACGCCAATCAAAGAATGTTTAAAATTTGTCCACTTTTTTTTTTTTAACTTTTGGATATCCATGCAATTAGTAATCTATTAATTGTGTACTTTGAACATTTGAACATAGTCAAATCATATTAATAAATACTGTTCGTAAGCTCAAAATCCTTCCTATTAACCGCAGAGCTTTTCACCACCAGTTCCTGTACTATTATACACAACACAAATAATAAAATGAGTATAATAACAAACCTTTGGTAAAATAGAATCTATAATATGTATGTAAATGTATATATGTTAATATAATATAACATTATTTAATATTAAATTATTAACAACCAAATCAATAAAATTATTCCACATATAGAACAAACTAACTTGATGGTGTAAATACCTACCTACTATAACATGATTAATAAATAACTGATGAAATTAATAATAAATATGTGTATAAGTATATTCTAATATAAAAGCTATAGTATAGAGCTTTTCAATAATTTATTTTAGTATTAAATATTTCTACACTTAATAATTTTCACAGAAATTCGATATTATAATATTATATCTACTTACTTTATTATTAGCTGTATTTATAAATACAGTTTCGATATTATGAAGAGTTTGTAAAATATTGAAGATGGAATTTTTAGCCCCCGAACTAAAAAGAGGGGTGTTATTGGTTTAACCTCTATGTGCGTGTCTGTCTGTCTATTTGGCTGTCTGTGGCATCGTAGCACCTAAACGGATGATCCGATTTTGATTTTTTGAAGTTATACTTCTTTTGGCGCATTAGGCAGAAATAATGAGGGTAAATTTTTACGATGCGCGCGCACATCGTCACGAAAAACCGACATGATGAAGTTAGCTATAGTTAACATTTTAGTTTTTCAAATAAAGGTACCAACAAAGTAAAAGTAAGGACATCTACGTATGTTCGTTTGCGTGAGAACTGACAACTGTATTCACAATAAAAAAATGATTTTTATCTTGTTACGCCGAAGAAGTATAACTTCTAACGCGTGTACATAAGTACACACACACTTTTTTTTTTGGTTTCGTTTGAAAGGTAATTTCGTAGAGAGTGTTCTTAGATTTCACATGCGAGTTTAGGGTTTCGTAAAAATTGGCGATGACCTTTAAATTGGTGCAGTTTACAAAAATCTTTAAGGAAAACGGTAATTTTTGAGGCTTCTTAGATATATTTCAAGTGCGAGTTTAGGGCTCCGCACTCAAAAAATTTGTCGGGGGTTTTTAAAATTTCGTAAATTTCACTTGTTATTCGATATTTCTACTAAATATTGGATAATTAAACGATTCTTAATATTTATCCGGATAATTATCAAAAATTGAAACCAACCACCCACGTATGACGTTTGGATTCTATTGGTCTTAATATGTGTTTGAAAATAATAATGTTAGAATTAGCAGTATTTCAATTTTGTAAATACAACGTTATATGACACTTTTTGGTACGACTTTTGTTTTTGGTCGCATTTATAATATAAGACTGTTTTTCAAATAACTAAAAGAATAGCTTTACAAAAGTTCAGCGGTGGTCAAAAATCCTTATGTAAGCTATTTCATGTTCGAACATGTCTACACGAATTAAACCTTGCTAAAGAGGAAGGTAATTGAAAAAAGCAGGTATGTCAATATGTCAATATGAAAAATTCCACCTTCAAAGTTTTGCAAATTATTATAATATTTAGTAATATTTTAATTGGTGTTAGTAGGAGGCATGACTTTCAAACGACCTCTGAAATTTTATGTATCTTACATAATTAAGAGATTTACGAAACAACGAATGCGTATTATCAAAATATTTTATTACTCGGCATGTAAAACTTACGCATCAAGTTAGTCTAACTGATCTTACAATTTATTCATGTTTAATAAAACACACAAAAAACCTTTTAGTGAGTTAACAGTTAATAATTAACAAACAAGCAAAATTTCAAATCATTCAAATTTGAATGATGGCTGAAAGTTCTTAAAATATTCGAATTTATGCTTCTTTGGATGATTGTGAGTGCAAAATTCACAAAAATTTTACCAGTTTGGAATTATGTGCAGTATAAATCATGCGAAGTTCTACGAATTTTATGTTTTAGTGCAAAATATCTAAAAATTTAACAGATCAAGTGAAGACAAAAGCAATGTAATTATGGGTGACTAGTGTTTGGCCGATTTTTTTTTCTTCAAAAATATAAAATGATATCCGAGTGAAGGCTACTTGCAAAAATACTTTCATCAAAAGAATCGCTTTATAATAATATTATTTTAAAATCTATTCAAAAGAGTAACGCTTTGCGGTATGATGAATTTTTACTCCCCGGTAAAACAGAACAATTACATTATAGGTTTGAGCAGTCGGAGTGTTTTCCTTCGACATCGCAGCTCCCAAACAGCTTCACCGATTTCAATGCAGTTTTGTTTAGTTTTGAAGTCTGATTTATTAGGAATGGATAGCTATGTATAACAAGCCGTTTGAAGGTCATCATCTCTTTTCCTATTTGTCATAGAGGAGTGCCGGGAAAATAAATTGTGAATTCCTTGCAATACTTATTATATTATTTTTTTCACCTCAAGTACAGCTATTTTTATAATATCCTTCCAAATTTTTGTTATTTTTATAGAATGGGGATTTGAACAGAGGACCTACAACAAAGATATTTTTTCTGGGATAATTGTGTAGCGATTGCGCACTCCTGTGACAAAACCGGCTAAACACTAATTTGTATGAAATGTGCATCTACGGATTCTAGAACATTTTCTTAAAAGTAATTCTTTTTTGACAGTTAATAAAAAGTTTGACTTAAAGCAGTTCAATAAATTCATTAAATTGTTTATTATTAATCTTGTATAAATTTGTGGTAATGTGTGCTAAATTTATTACAAAAAAAATGTTTGTTTAAATTCTATCAAAACTACCTACTCATTTTTCAAAATGTGCACAAATAAAAATATATATTTTTGGTTCATAATTTATTTAAAAAATTTCATTCATTGAATCGTAGTGTTTAATTTTATATAAACTAATATAAATATTTAGATAATCAAATTATAGTGGAACTTCGTTTATAAGTATGAATGCTTTAAGAAATAAAAGTCATGCAAGTTGTTTTTTTAGGGGATTTTTTTTTTCACTTTGATGATAATTTTTCTTTTAGAACATGCTCTTAAATTCAGTTGGTGTCTTCATATCTTTTTCAGCTTACCATCTATTAAGCTCATGGTAGATAATTTGGCAAAACGACAGACAGACGGACAGTCGAGTTTGTGTAAATAGATTAAGAAGGTCATTTAAGACGTTTAGGGACACGATTTATTTTGGCAATTAATAGATTCATTTTTTTTTAAAGATGGACATTTAAACTATTGTTAAGATCTCATATAGTTACTCCTTTCCTTACAAAATTGGAAACTGTCTTTTCAGAAGGTGGAAATATTTGTCGAAAATTTTAAATAAAAAGATACTCGAATAACAAATGAAAATTCATTATATTCAATACTAGCAAGAAATGTCCGTTATTCGATACCTTTGAAATTCAAATTTCCAAAATGTCAAACGATGATATGAAACACTTCGAAGAGGAAAAAGTTGGGCGCAACTTTTAAAATAGCCTCTGAAACTCATTTTCTTAGTAAAATGAATAGGGGATCGGACAAAATTTTTTTATCACTTCAAGTGAAGAATTCTCCCTGGGCGTGAAGAAAAGTGAAGTTGGTTTTTAAAAATCTTTACTAGTATGCAAAAATGAACGTTTATACTAACCAAAGAGGAAAATACCCACTAGTGATGTCATATGTGGGTATCGTCATAGGGATTACCTATAAAACTTTGTTTTGCTAAAAAAAGATGGACAAATTACTTCTTCGTTCTTTACTCAATTATAATTTCACTTTCAATTTTTTCATGGTTTTTCAATTTCATGGTATTTCATGGCCTGGAAGTTTTTTTATGAGTAATATATATAGAAATTTTTATGAGTAATATGACAAATTCGACATCAAGATTATCCCCTATTGCTAAAATGTAGCCTGGCCTTATTTTTGGGTTTTTTGGGTTGGGTATACAAAGTGTCTAAAGTTATTTGAACGAAGATCCACTATAATATTTAAAAACAAAACAAAAAACTTAAAAATAAAAACGTACAAAATAAATCTACTTTGAAAATGAAATATCACATTAAATACTCATACTTAAAGTAAAACAATAACAAATAAAAAGTTTGGGGAGTGTATTTATGGATGTATAAGTAAGATACTTAATTAAATCAAATCAGTAATGAAAATTAAAGTTATGAAAATTATATGAGAAATAATATAAATCTAGTAATTACTAAGCTAAATCTTTCTACTGCTAAATACTTACTTTTCAGTATATATATTATTTATGAGGGATTACTAATTATTTACAGTAAAGCTATTTTATATCTTATAATATATAACAATTATTACAAAAATCTTACATCCATATTTTATTTATTACTAGCTGTATAACCCGGAATACTAATCTTCTCTCGGGTATGTTACAAGAGTTTATAGAACATTCAGGTACTGTTTGCTCCCTTTGATTAACTTTTAAAATTTCTCGAACTTATTTGAAAGTTTCAGACTGTACAAAATATTCTTTGCTTTTCAGCTTGCAAATGATTTTCTTAAATATTCTGAAATATTTTCTATGCAGCAAATGTTTAAAGCATGTGTTTCAGTACATATTCCCACCTCTACTGACAGTTACTTCGTTTGGAGATAGTCAAACGTGAAGCATTACTTTATGCTCGAATTATAAATTTGAAAAATAAACATAGGTATACAGCTACTGTATATTTTTTTGACTTATTTGCAAGAAGGCAGAAATTTGTATCCTTAGGTAGTCTAGCAATACTGAGAACGAGTGTTACCGCCAGAGCTGAGCCTTTTAAGTTTTGGTCTCGGAAAATGAATTGAATTATGCTTTTCCGCCTGGGAGAATATGTTATTTTTTCTTATTCTAATAGGACGATAATCGGCTTGCCAAAAGTTTTAACTTTTCTTTGAAAATTAACAAAGCAATGTGCGCGTAGCTCGACACTTAAAAGATTAAAATTTTTGCTTTGTTGAGTGTCAAAAAAGTTGACCGTGTTGGAGAGTCGATTAAATTCTTAATTCTTATAAGAATAAGAAAAAAGGGAAAAGTTCATCAATTTTATGCTAGGGGCACAATTTAAATTTTGCTTCGCCTGGAAGTGCAGTTCTCTCAACAACAACCTAGCCCAGTGTTAATTTACTACCAAAAGAGCCCAAACAAATTTTTGATTTGTTGAAAATAAGTTCAAGAAATTGAAGATAGATTTAAATTTTAAATATATATTTCTTTTTCTTGAATGTTCAGTATTTCATCAAACAAAATTTTCTCCACTGACTAACACCAACGAACAGATATTACTAAACTACTTTATTATCAAAACAATTAAATAACTGAATCGATGTTAACATAAATCATTGAATTAACATTCATACGACGGTGAATACAGAGCGACATGGAATTTGCAAGATACAGGTACTATGCTAACATACAGGTTCCTTTTCCTTGCGCTCCCACCATATTTATATAGATGAATAAGATGGAATTTCAAAAAGAGCTTTCTACAATTTTGTCTACTTTACCTTTTATAAAAAGACAAAACGTAGAAGGGTATCTATTTTTTGAAATTAAAATCAAATGAAAAATAATATTAATTTGTAAATTAATAATTGTGTTAACAAGGTAATTATTATTTTTTTAATTTCTTCAAATTAAATAAATAAAAAATTTTTGTAATTTTTTAAATATACATTATTTATTTTATGGTGTAAGATTTTTGTATATTATGATAATTAATTTGATTAATTATATTAATTTGTTTAATTTAAAAACAAAAAATATATAATTTTATAATTGTTTTACATCATTGTTAGTAAATACTCACTTTGGCATTCAGCAATTGTTAATGGTATTACAACAGCAAGTAGTAGTATTGTTACTGAAATTATGAAAATTAGTTTTATTATTTATGGTTAATAATATTTGTGTACAAAATATTATGAATAAATACAAAAAAAAAAAAAAATAATAATAATAATAATAATAATAACAACAACTAAACAAAATCTCGAAATATATCGGGCGTATTAGAATCAATGGTCAATTAGTCGAATGCTCAATAAAGTATACTAAAACAAGCATTTTGGTATGAGAAACTTGTGTCCAGAAATGCATCCCTTAAGAATTACAGATGTAAGAAATTTGGTTAAACTGTGTCAAATTTCTGCCAAATTCGTTGGGTTTTCGAAAAATTGTTTCAAATTAAAGTTGCGGATATTTTTATGCGAAACCTTTTGACTATCTTTAACGATTTTTGTTAAATTTAGAGCTAGTTTTGTTCATTCTTCAATAGTTCTTTGATAGGTTTGTGATATCTCTCACAATCTGTTATAAATATAGAGCAAAAAATTTAATAACAAATACTGTTTCTCGTAAAAATACCAAATACTTTCAATCGAACCTATTTTTCGAAAACACATCAGATAAGGCAACAATTCGACACGGTATACAAAATTTCTCTTGTTCCTTATACCAAAATGCTTGTTTTTGGTATAATCGTGTTCAAAGAAAATGTGACACTTTTATATACTAGTCCCTATTAAAGTTACTATATCATCCCCACCCCACCTTAAGTTATTGATCATTTATTCTGATACAACCGGTACAGTCCAGTTCAAAATTAAATTTGAAAGGTATGTTCCTTATTCCTTAGTTAGTCCCATGCCTTGAAGCATTTATAAATTCACCTCAAAAATTCTTTACGAAAGTTTTCATGACCCCGTCAAAAAGCTTAAAATTGTCCGATTTCCAAGTTTATTATTAAATAAAAATAGAAAAATTGTTTTCTACTCGCAATTCTGAATCCGTGCAAGGGGGACTGCTTACTAGAATTTTCGTTAAAGAAAAATTTTTAAAGTTTAGCATCGTAAATTAGACCACATAAGAATTTATAGGATTGTCGATAACATCTTAAGCTGATGGGCACCCAGACTATAGATTCTTTAAAAGTGCAGTAAGAAAATTGATTTGAAAACCTTGAATATAATTGTTAATTGTGGGATAACAAGCGGTTTCAATTTTACACTATTACAGTAAAAATTTAGTTTACAATATTATCAACAAAATTTGCAAGTGTCTTGGTCTGAAAACCTTAAACTATTGCTTATTAGAACATCGTGGCTATTGAGATAAAGAAATTTTGTAAAAATAAGCAAATTGCAGATTGTGTTGACGATCGATAGTCAAAAAGACTGGTAAATGTATATTCGACTTTCATCATAGTAAACTCATTGTAGTCATGGCATTTCTTCTGATCAATCGGATCACTTAAACTTTAAAATTTTAATGAAGTAACTTTTTCGATATCCGTAACATTAAAAAAAAAGTCATTAACATACACTTTCTATTCGTATTTTTAATTAAATATTTAAATGATGAAACATCCAAACACGAATCGAATTAAATCGAAACAAAAAAAAATAAAAGAATAAGAAATAAATAAATTTTTTAATGTTTTTTTACTGGTAGTAAAATACACAAAGCAAATTAAAAGGTGGAATTAAAAATGAAGGAGTTTCAGTTTATCTACTATATGTTGTAGGTATATAACTAACTACTTTTTTATTAGAAATTCCATTATTATCACTCTTCTTTAATTAAGAAGTGGATGTATATAATTTTCATCTTACAACCATTACTTGTATTTTCTTCATAGTACATAGTTTTGCCTTTTCTAAGATACCTAACACTTTTCGTTAGCTTTTCATACTTTAAGCATACTCAAAATTGTTGTCAATGATTATTATATGCAGGGACCCCGCATTGCATAGAAATCCCGTATCGGATTTTAGATAGTAAGCTGCAAGCTTTCAAAAAGGTTTTGTTTCAAATTTTTCTAATAAGTTTTTGTGAAAAACTAAAAAATGAACCAAAGCTTTCTAAGAGACGTTTTTCAAAACTTCCAAAAAATTCGAAATGCTCGTACATCTCAAAATTCATCGATCTATATCGCTTCTAAGTTAGTATCTTTTCTAAACTGTTCTGAAACCACTTGTCAACTTTTCATCATCCATTTTTATTCACTTACAGACACTGCTTTCAAACCATAATTGGAGGTAGCGAATAGTTGTGAAGAAAACTCGGCGCAAACTTCTTGTACGTTTAAGTCGAATTTTCTTCACACATTTATATCCACTTACAGACACCGGTTTCAAACCATAATTGGGGGTAGTGAATAGGAAAACTGGGCGCAAACGGACAAACACTTGAATTATTATTGTCATTATGTCGACTAAATCTGCCCTTTTTTTGTTCGACGAAGAGAGGATATATAGTTTTTATTTGTATGTGACTGGCCTTTTACTTATTTCAGTTTACATAAAAAACGCCTGAACTTATTTTAAAAACTTTGATATCGTAAGATTTGTAGTGACAATTCTGAGTCTATAGGATAGAAGAAGTTAAAAAGTAGTCAAGCAAAACTTAAACATTTCCATTTTTCGACTGTGGGGTCCAAACACTTCAACTAACTTCCACAATTAAGGTGCCGTTTGAAACGGGACAATGATTTCAAAAAAACAAATATTGTGCTGGTTGTTACACTGTGGAGCCCTAACACCTTAACCGATTAATTGATTTCATCAAATGTGGTATAGGTAGAAACGTTGGATATAGAAATCACATTGGATAGATAGCATGACACAAAACTAATGTAACGGACGTAAATTTCCAGCTTAAAACTTTTAAAAAATGTAAAATTCTTTTAAAAAATATTTTAAATAACTAAATAAGAAAAACGACGTCGGTGTTAAGCACGGCAATAAGCCGTGCAGTTGGATGCTTTTATTTCTACATGGTATAGTGTTGCGAAAGCAGACACCCTAAAAGTAATTCGACTGCAAGACTCCAACAACACACACATCTTATTGAACACCGGAGTCAGTTTTTTTAAGTAATTTAATAAAATTTTATCAAGCTGAATATTAAGGATTCATACATTTGTTATTTTTTGTTTTATTCCGCCGAATTTAATTAATTCCAATGAAAAATAATTCTACTGATTCCAGAGATTCTATTTTCAATATCTAACGAACAAACGAAACATCCATTATACACAGGGATGGAATGGATTTGTATTTCTATGAATATAATTATCACATTTTATGATATTTGTACAATATAATCAACACACAAAATACACAATAGTTTAATTACAAATTTAATAATAAATTTAATTTCCTTGTGTGTTGGTTTTCCACATTATATTCTTGTCATATTATTTTGGATTAAATATAATATACGTCATCAATTCATCTATTCATCCCATGTCACATAGAAATGTATGATGTATAACACATTAACATAAAGAATACCGTTCTATTTACATAAAAAAAGCAGTCAGCCATAATTCAATTTTGTGTATTTTGATATATTATTATACAAGGTGGTCCATCGAAGCCGTAACAGCAGAACTTCATTCGCAATACACTCATGGTCGGGAATGTTTAATTTTCTAGATTCAGGGCGTTGAAATTTTGGAAGAAAAAAGGTACCTATTATTGTAAATATTGCCAAAATGACTGCTTTGAAAAATTTATAATTTGGGACACACAATAAAAATACCTTTCTTCCTCAAAAATTCCAACAGTTGTATCTAGAAAATGATTCTTTTTCGATTATAAATTTGCTGAGAAATTTGTATAACTTTAAAACTGTTCAATAGAAAGACCTTCTTAGTTAAAGGTATATCCTTTTACCTTCATGATATTATATTAATAAGCAAATTGGCTTAAGTTAAATCTCATAAACTTGCCCATTAGGAATTTGACGTGCGTTTCAACAATGTATGGCGTCTCTCTTTTTTATTGGAATTACTATTCTTCAAAAGTAACGTGCATGTTCGTATCATTTTTTCTGAAACACAACAGTCAAGAATAATCGTATTACTTGTTCCCAGAGTTGGAAAAAATCCTGATTTAAAAAAAAGTCGAATAAAGTACGATTTTTTTAAATTTTATTATTTAAGTATATTTTTGTTCAAAATAAAAATAGATTGCGCGGACACAGCGCGCGGATTTCCCTTTTGTCTGACATGTGAATGCCAAGCAAAGGGAAATCTTCGTATAGTGTTTTGTACATTTGGATTGCAATAGGCTTTTGCCCTAAATTTAAAAATTGGTTTTTACGATACATTAGTATCTGATTTACACCACAAGTATTATTTAAAAAAAAAAAAAAAAAACTATTTGCAGTATATATTTTGCATTTTTAAAAATCAATTCCAATTTAGTTCGAAAGCAATGTAGAGTGTCATGGCGTCTTGAATGACATCACTACTTGACATACAATCATTTTTGTGTATGCAAGTTTAAGCAGTTGTAACTAACTAACCTGCTTCGGTCTATTAAAATGTAATGTTGTTTGCGTTGCGTTTGTTATGGCGTGACAAAATACTAAATTGGCATGACGTTAATTAAGAATTTACGATTCTTCATTTCATTCAAATTATGATTTAAATTAAATGATTTATTCTTGTCAACCCTGCTTATTCTATTACAAAAAAACTACAAAATACAAAAACAGCAATAGAGAGTTATTTGACATCTTGACTATTTGAAAAGATTTGTCCATTTTAATTGGTTCGTTATAGTGGCTGTCTACGTGGATACTTACTACACGGAGACTGTTTCATCTCCTCGTTCATTACTTTATACATAATTTTGAGCCACGAGGGTGTAAACAGAAATTGTGCCAACATACATCGTGATAACAAAGAATATTTAAAGACTACAATCATATTTTTGCTGGAAACTCTCCATTTACCAGAGTTTGTTAGCAATTACCGCCCGTTTCAAGCGTGAGAATTTAGGTTCCTAATCCGCAAGTAAACTTGACTCCTAATAATATTTACAATAATATTTCCAGTGAAATCGAACATTCTATTTCCGATATTGTCAGAATACTTTCACAATATTTCAAATAACGCCACCATGGTTACACGAGATGAAATGTATGTATCTACTTTCAGTTTCACTAAAATCTCTTTTAGAAAATTCACAAAACTCGTGTCCCTATTGTATAAAATTGATGTAGGTTTAACAAATTCCACATCGATGATAAATTTAAATAGACATCCATTCATATAGTGATCTAATTATTCAAAAAAAACATAAAAAATGAGTTATTACCATCTACCATATTTTTTGTGAAAACATATTTTTAATAAAAGTGGAGTAAAGAGAAGCAATTTAAATAAAAATATGATAATATACTGTCATATATTTTGATATTAAAACTCAAATATTTATGTTGGAAGATATATACAAGCTCTTTCATTAAAACTGCTCCCATATGATGAAATTATAAAAAGGAAATTATAACCAATAAATTGTATTCCCCAAAGCGTGAAGTTGAAATATATGTAAAAGTTTGAGACACTTATAAAATAGAAGGACCAACTTCAATATAAAATACAATTGAGTGCTTCAAACTTTTGTATTGAATTTATTTTGATTCAATAAAACCTTTTATGGTATTTAAATGGCCCTCGAAGTTTTTACAAAACGAAAATTTGGTAAGTCAGATTCTAAATATGTAAATATTAGCAACAGGTGCATATAAAGAATTGGCAATTTATTGTTGAAATAAACTCTATTGTCAGTGTTGAATGGCAGTGTTTTCTAAATTATATTTTGGAGATTTCACTGGGCGACGCTACCTACAAACTTTCAACTCTCTTCTATAGTTATGGAGAAAATGGATACTAAATTTGTTTGTTACATTTAAAATTTTGTTCTATCTCTTACGGTTTGCAAGCTGGGTTTTACGAAGACCCAATTGACCTATGTTGCTCATTTATGAACTCAAACTCACTTTTAATACCTAGCTTGAGCACGCTATAAAAATTTCAGCTTGATATATATTTCATTTATACAGAGTATAACAATTTAAAAACACGAAAGTTTCACTCGGGGTGATACAAGGATTCTTTCTACCCTACTAGATTGGACCGATAAACATCTAAAATACTTTTGCAAAAAATTATAAACTTATTTTAATTTTACAAAAAGTGAATCATTTAAGGTAGTAGGAGCGCCAATGCAATTTTAGACTTAGGGTTGAAATTATTTGTAACTTATTTTTGATGATGCATTTTGTTATAACTTCACGAATATACGAAAAATAAGATTAAAATTTTTCAATATCTGTCAAGTTATAACATCATATATCTGATATCTGTCAAGTCTGTTATATTGTCAAGTTATAACATAATTCACCAACAAAATTGAAAATTTATACTTTTTTAAATTTGTGTCCCCACTTTTGTGATCACACACCCTTGATAAGTCGGGCACAAAGGGTTTTTTTTGTTTTCAATAATTTCTTAAGATTTAAACTTGAATTTAGGTGGTTTTTTTTCGGGAACCTCCACTCCCCCTAAAATTTTTAGAATTGATTTAGACTTAGCCCAACTAAAAAAAAAAATCATTAAGTGTTTTATCCAAAATTGCCCTGGCGCTCATACATCCTTAATATTATAAATGAATATTATAAATAAATAATATTATGGCACATTTAGTTATCACAAAAACCATGCTACACACTTTTGTTAGCAAATGTTATTATCACAATGTGTGCACGTTTTAAAAATTCATTTACATAAAACTAATTATATACAGAACTTACGACATTTCTTTACACAGGCTGGCGCTTTTACAAAATCCATACAAAGATTTGCCACTGAAATGATAATCGTTATTGAAAAAGGTTTTTGTTTAAAATGTATAAATTTTATTTTACATTAGACAATTATGGACATACAAATTATAGTAAGTGATCGTTCGTATATTGTGGAAGGTAAACTCTCTCTTATATATTTTTAATCTTGTGTACCTATATTAAACACCAATAAATCAAAAATTTTCATCATTAGGTATTTTAATATCGGCATTCACTTCCAGGAATAAATATTATTATTTAAAATATATTGTAAAAAGATTTTGAGAATATTCAGTCGAAACCTGGGAACATGAAACGTATTTATGTTAATAAAAATCCTTAACAGCTAAAGCTATAAAGAAAAATCGCAGGAAGTTTCAAAATTTTAAAAAGATGGAAAAATGTTTTGTACCTAAGTTGCAAAAAAACACAATATTTTTTTATTATAGAAAGTCCGACATTTATGCTTTGGTACCAAATGTCGAATAAGCAGCAAGTACGTACTTTCGTTTTACATAATCTAAATTTGAGAGCTCTGAACTGCGATATTATGCCCGAGGCAAAGCCGAGAAATCTCAACTTTTTTGCCCTTATAATGTTATATACTATTTGAATATCATCGCTTATTTGGTGTTAAAACCTATCTTAAAATTGTTTTTTATTACGCTCCAAATTGGCGGCAAAGCTAAAGGAACAGATTTCTCATAGAATCCCATCATTAGTTTAAATTTTAAATTGATAAGGGTAATTTTTATGTAAATTTACATACAATTTTTTATTCACGGTGAAAAAAATAAAAGAAAGTGACCTATAATAGAATATTAGACCGTGAGCCTGTGATTAAGTGAAATTTCCATAATTCTTTTTGTCTGAATTATTAAGGATTGATAAATGTAAGTCAGACAATAAAAAAGTTAAATCTTCTCTTAACAGAGTTAAAAAGAAAAAGATTCACTGCAATCAATAATTAGTAATGAAAAAACTGAACACCTACTTAGGCACCCCTTTCAGTAAATTACCCTTTTATAACAACTAGAATAGAAATTTCTAGTATTATTAAAAGCACTCTTACATTGTGATAATCTATTTTAAATTGTGAAGGCGTAATTTCTTTATTCGCTTCTATTATTAAAAATATATATTTTTTATTGTATTAAAAGGTGTTCAAGAATACCGAAATATTTTTATTTTTGCTGAGAAAGGAACTTATATTTCCACTTCCTTTTATACACTTGTGACTTTTATTCTTAAAAATTTGAGAAACTGTGTTACTTATTGAAATCTATAAGGAAAAAAAGGTAATATGATAATTTAATTTTTTTTAGGAAAAAATGGAAAATATCAATTTATATAAAACATTTTTTGTAATAATTCAATAACGTAAAAAATTTGGCTAGAATAAATGAAAAATTATTGTCAACAAGGAATTTTTTTCAGAAATAAATTGGTCCCTTAGTACCTGCTTTTTACATACAATGTTTTTCATCGACGTATAAATATCATGGCCAGAATGTAAAAGCTATCGTAATTATAATTACGCTAGTTTTAGTCGACACATTAATTTTATCTCTTTATACATTTATAGAAGTGACTCACCAACTTTAGTGGAAAATTACCTTGTATTTTCATTAGCCCCTACCCGCCTATTTATCTCTTTTGATTCCCCTTAAGTCCAATAGAAGCTAGGTAAAATTGCCGGAAACAATTTGCATGCTAACTTTCACAAACAATCAACCTTACGAGGGAAATTTATGTATCTCTATTTGTCAACACGCCTGATTTCTATTTGAACAAGTCATAATTATATTTAAACATTTTTTAGCTAGTACGATTATAATTTGACGATTCTAGTACTGATTTTATAAGTTTGTTTTATTCACGCTAACAAAAATGATTGATACAAAATTGAAATATAGGGATTCAGTTTTCATTCGATGTTAACTTTAAAACAGGAAATGATATAAGAATTGCCTTTTATGGTACTGAATCCTTAAATTGATAGTAATTTAATAATAATGAACAAAAATAAATAATAATCAATATTGCAACATGAAGAAAACCCTTGAGATTATACTTTTGATTGGATATACAAAATGATGGACAAAGAAATGATGACTAAATTTCTTTTATCACGTCCGGTAAATAGTGTTTACTTCACTTATTTATATATTCAAAGATAAAATATAATAGAAGTGACGTCATTTTCATGCATCGTCATAGAAAACTCTGTTTTGCAAGAAAGAGACGGACAATATTCTTTGAAAGCTTATTATTTCTTCGCCATCATTTTTTATTTACTTTTCAACAGAGCAGTCTGTTGTCCGTAGTAGGTCGGGACTGTGATTCAGATTAAACTGACATTCACTGTTAGAATACCGTCAACAAACATTTCTAGCCTACGGCGATAATTTGCATTCAAGTTTACTTCGAATTATAACTTGATACATTTCGTATAGATTAGTCACTTTTCTTTCAATTTGAACCCAATTTTCGAAAGGATCGGATTTCATAGGCTCTCTCGCCCTAACATATATGTGTAAAAATCACGACGCTTTTTATCAGTTTGTTTTCAGTTTTGTATTCTTTATCGTTGGTAAAGATTGTGGTGAAACAGTTTTACGAATCCAAAAAATTAATCGTTAAATCAATATTTAAAATAGTAGACTAGAAATGAATTAAAAGCATTGCAACAATTAATGTCAGTTACGTCTTGATCAGTGTATATATTTTCGGATTAAGCACCTTTCTACAAGTTTTTTTTATGGTATTAAGCCTCGCTTTACAGTTTGATGTTATGTGGAAAATTGAATATTTTCCAGTACTTTCACAAATTACTTTGTTTCAGGTTGTTCGTCATAAGAAAGCCACCCACATAAGAAGTTTTAGTCAATTTGCAATGTAATATAAATATATATCATATAAAAAAAAAATAGCAAAATTTATGCTAGTAGAAAAAATTATTTAAATTCAATTAAATTTTTCTGTACTCTTTTTTCAAATTTCAATTATGATGGTTTTTAAATCCCCTTATAAACTTTGAAATAACAAATGTGAATGAACAGCTGGTATTACGAAGGTAAATAAATTTTGTTTATAAATTACATTTTTAACTCTCAAAGTGACGGCAGTATTAATAAAAAAACATAAATTAATTTGACATCGAGCTTGGTATGAGCTGGTGGTATACAGTTATAATACCTAATGGTGTTATTCAATTCGAAAGAAGAGTAAAGAGGTTTTTGGTGTATCGTTTATTAGAGAAAATATGCGACACCAATCACATTAATTATTGTGAAACAGTAATCTCAGTAAAATTGTCAGCTAGCAGGGTTGCCGTGAGAAAAGAATAGCATATCTCTTGTATTGTTTCAATTTGCCGTCTTGCCTCGTTTCGTTTTCCATCATTGAGTGTTTTCTGTCAGTTCGTCTCGTCTCCGTGTTTATAATACAACAACTTTTTAGTATTCAAATAAAAGTAATAATCATTGATATCTGATCGGATTGTACGTTTAACAAGAATTCGAAGTAAAAAAAGTAGAAAAACCTTATGACTTGCTTAAAATTTGCTTTTTTGGATTAGTGCTTTTAATAAGATAAAAAATCAATACAGTCTATAGAAAATTTATAGTCTGTCTCACGAAAATTTACCATCTATCTTTTGAATATCTGTTGCCCGTCTTTCGAATAATTATCGGGAATCATCATTTATAATTTGGCATTCTTGAACATGAATTATGTTTCACTAAACAGTTGTGTTTGGTACCAAAAGTTTGAACTTTTAATATCATGAATTCAGAAACTTTAGAAGCAAATAAAAAAAGCTCCGTCATTTTATGGAGCTCTTGGAAGCCTGTGTGAGAATAATGCACTGATACAAGTAAAAAGTATCCTAATTATATAATCATAGGACTGATTGGGATATTGTCCTCAGACTCACGCACAATAATTAAATTTTATCCAGTGATATTCGTTTTTTTTGAAATAATAAATTGTTATTTTTCCGACCGCGAATAAAACGAGCTGTTATTCAACCGATACTCTGAAAATTGTTATTTTAAATTGTTTTCATATATACTAAGTCTCAATGGTGATGTAATGAGTAAATTTTTGGACCAGGACTATTCCCATGGACCAATATATTCGGCGACTAAGAAGATTTTAAGTTTTCGAAGCTTAAATTAGTGAAAACAAACTAACCATAATATAGTTTGAATATACAATAGTAATACAGAGTAATAAGAGGATGTAAGATATGAAAAGAAATAGCGATTTAAGAGGTAAATATTTCAGAGAATAGTTATTCAATGCGATTTAAAAAATGGTAAATGTGTAAACAGCAGTCAAGAAAACCAAGAAATTTTATTTAAAAAGATCTACGATTTTCTGTCTCGCTTACAACTTCTTTCTTAACGAATCTTTCTCTTTGTTACAATTTGTCTATGGTCAATATTTCTTACTAGGGTCAGTTGTCTGATATTGTTTATTAGAAATTAAAGTGGCAAATACCAATTCGTGTAATTCGCAAAGCAAAGTTGTCCTTAAATGGTATGAGAAGGGAAAGAAAAAAGATGTACAGGGGTCTAAAATATGAGTATCAGTAACCCATATAATAATGTTAAAAGTAAAAATACTTTACCACACATTTACGCAAAATATGAAATCGATAAATTCATGGTACACTCTCGATCTTAGAATCTCAACTAGCCTAATAAATGAAAAATCTGAAAGATTTTACATTAGTACTAAATTCTTGATACAAGAAGATTAAACTTTCCTCAAACTTCATTCTATTAATATATCTTGTCTGAAAAAAATATGTCAGGCTAAGATCTACTCTCATATGCCATATTTCTACTCTAGTTTTTTGTTGGTATTTATTTGGACAGAGCATAGAATCGAAGACATCAAATATTTAAAATTTTTAGATAATATATTTTGGAAAATAAATGAATGATTTAAATAAATATGTACCTTAGTATAAAAAAATATTCTAAGTAACTTTTTCTGTTAGTTTTCTTCGATATGTCTAACCATCTCTGACAATAGGCAAAATATTACGAATCGGCCCTATTTGTCAATTTGTAGTAGACTGAGTTTAAAGCTCAGATTTTGGTTAAGTATTTTGAAAAATGTGACTCATCAACCTGTATAACTGTACAAAATTTCAAATCGCTAGTCCTATAAATAACGAAAATGCGACACACTGTTTATGGATATAGATGATTTGATTTTTCTGACCGAAATTAAATTATTCTAACTAAAAATACATATAAATAGTAGAATATGTGTAATTACAAAAAATGGACTGTATTAAGAACAGTTTTAAAAAAAAACTTAAAACTTCTCTGCGCCAACACCAGCAATACGTCTAGTAAGAACAGAACTCTTACTTAGGATAGATACGGTTTAGGAATTGAAAATATTTTAAAAATTAATTTGATTTTTGGTTGTTAAATTTTTTCGTAATTTCAGTGTACCTTCATTCCGAAATGGTACTAAAATAATAATGTATAAAAACTTGAATTGAATGAATTGTTTTTTCATATGGTACCAATGAATTCGTCGAAATTTTATCAAGGGTGTGTTTCTAAAAACAAGAAAAAAACATTTTATTCGAGTTGTTCACACAAGTGTAAATTTATATAAAAAGGATTTTCTTGGAAATAAAACTTTGCGTTATATATATATTTTGTTCTTTTGATTCTTGAAAACAATAAATAATGCTCGATTAGGAATTACACACAATACATTTTTATCAAAAATCTTTTTAATGTGAGAGAATTTTCCATGAAAATATAAGCTACATCAATCTACATAATTTTCGTAAAAATAAATATACAAGGTGAGAACAGAAAATTTTGCTACGAGTAGGTTTATGAAGGTTGGGATTTTAATATTTTCTATCTTGTGGCTCGAAATCTGTAATTTTTTGGGTGATTGACCCACCAGGAATCATGTTTAAAAAGATGCTAATATATATAAAAGTAACTCTTAGCACTATGATGTTAGTTTTGCGCAGTACAGGTGAGTACAGAGGAGAATATTGATGTCACACCCGGTGATATATCACCTATGCACCAGCAAATATGTACGGCGATGGTGGATACTAACTCTGCATAAGTATTTGAAGTGAACTACATAAAAGCCGTGCAGAAATAAATCCGGAACTTCGGTAACGGATGATAAAAAAACTTTGACTCCCGTTAATTTCTGAAGTCCTACTTTATTTCAGTACGGCATTTATGTAATTCGCTTTGAATACTTATACAGAGTTAATATCCATAAACGCCGTGAATATTTGCTAGTGCAGAGGTGTGATACCACGTGGTGTGACATCCATATTCTCCCCTGTACTCACCTGTACCGCGCAAAACTGACGCAATGGAGCTTAAACTAATTTTTACATACAATGTGCATCTATAGAAGCATCTTTTTAAACATTGTAGTCTGTTCTCACTGGAATATTATTGTTGCTGGTAAGATACATTTAGAAATTTACTTTGTTTATTTTTTTTTCGCACTATTCATGAAATTTTCGTTATAAATTTGAAACGTCATGTCAGTGCCATAAATTTGGGAAGAATTTTTTAAATATTTTTCAATTCATAAACACTGGACTTTTTGAAACTCTTCGCGGAAAAAAAAGCCACAATCAAAAAGTTTTAAATTTATATTGTAGCCATTTTCGGCGAGCATAGAGTTCTACAGCTTCGATTGTATAGTATGTGAAACAGCATTTTTTTTCGAAGATACCAAATGTTTCTTGAATAGGCATTAGTGCCGTTCTACCCCTGGATTTACTGTCTGATAAACCGAACTATTATACACGGTTCTAACAGTTATAATAGAAACAACCTGTATATAATATACAATTATTTTTTTTGGTAGATAGATATATATTCCAATTTATCCTTTCGACAAAAGCATTTCAAACATATTTTTGTCTTTTATATACAAAGTAAATACTATATGAAATGTCCTTGTGTTTGAATAAAATTTTGAAAAAATAAAATATTTTTATGAGTTGTATTTAGCTTTATGATTTAAAAGAAAATGAAATAAAATTTTATGAAAAAATTTTGCACGAGACACTCTCGTAACCTCTATATAGAAGCATAGTTTAAAAAAAAAAACAGAACTTTAAATGATTAAGATTTGCTATAATTTCAAAATTAACAATATATACAATTAACAATATATACTTATAATTTGAATTCGTACACATTTACTGATAATTAAGGCTCTTTTAATCAGGATATTTTGAATTAAAACTTATTTTTAAATATTATTATTTCAAAAAATTTAAATATTAATATTTGCCAGTATTTTGTATTATTTAAATATAAATAAACAATTCATTTTAATATTAATAAAATGCCTAGTAATCATCTAACTCAAATAAAAGATGAACTGAAAATATGAAAATCAAATGAAATCAACAACTATATAATTTTCTTTTTCTATAGTAATTTGATTTCCCACATCAATCCAAACTACATAATTTGTGTACATAGAGAAAAAAAAAATAAAACCCTATCTTGATTTCCGGAGTAAAATATTATAGTCATAAAATTTTTAATGTAATTACATTTATTTATTTTGTATTTTGACTCACTGAAAGCTCATTCACTTGTCTTGAATTAAGTCATAAAATATTTATAGCTTTCACTACCAATTTCAATTAGATTATGTTGTAAAATTTGTTATGAAGTTCATATTAAGTTTGTTCAAAGTTTCCAAACTTCATCGTTTCCTGTGCATTTCCTGTAAGTTTCATTGAATGTAGAATAGTGAGGATAGTAGACAATTGCTTAGTAATTTCTAGTACACGTTTTGACATGATTATAAGGTCAAGAACTTTGTAACATTTGGATCAGTTTTCTTATAATTTACAGCTTGTAAGGATGGTATTTCACTATCTTTAAAATGTAAATCGAGTTTCTAAATATTTTAGCCTTTACTTGTCTGCACCCCAGGAATATATACTAAGTTGAATTTTAATGTTTTGTACTTTGCTATATTCAAAGCTTTGTTCCTTCAGATTTTGTAGAAAAACTGCTATAATGCCAGATTTTTGCAATATTTTAATATAAGCATAAATTTTTAACAAAATTATCGGTTAGTTTGCATTGTTCCAGAAAAAATTCATCAGTTTAAAAGCTTGTTTATTGCAGAGCGTATTTAAAACTTATTTTAAAAAAACATCCCAAGAGTTTGCACAGTATGCTTTAATTTTTTACTGTTTTGGAAATTTAATTGGTTTCAAAATTTGTAATTAGTTGTTTCTCAGTTCAATTTGATTAAGACAAGGCTTGGATAAGTTCTTTTGTTTTATTATAAACAGGTGAATTTCGTAAGTATGAAAACTAAGAACCACCTCCATTCAAGAATTAGCTAATACATATTTAATGGTTTTTATTCTATAAAATACACCTTTAATATTTATTACGCAATCTAAGCTTATAAAATTTTAATTGGAAGTAGATAAACTCGGAAATACAAAAAAAGTAAATTAACTACTAAGAAAGTTAATAAATTTGGACATTTGATTACAATACACACCGTCTAAAATACCTTCGTGTACACTATTTAAATATGCACCAACAAGTATTGTATTCGTAGGCGTCTATGTATATAGGTAAATTATTCACAGTTTAATAAACACAAAATCATTATACGTATTTCGTTTATCCATGTTGTTTATTCTTCGAAGGTAAAATTTTCCTATATTCTTCGGAAATATATTCCATCGAATGCCGAAAGGTGTGTAATTCATGGTCAGTTGATCAGAATACTTTTTAGAAGTTTTCAATGAATTAACTTTAGTAGTGTGGTTGGTCGAATTAGTGGCCAAATAGTACGTGAGCTGGCAACGTTTTTGGGGGTAAAACAGTTCTTGCCCTTATTTCGAGTGTTATGGAAGGGGGGTAAATGAGAGCCAGGGAATTACAGGCTATAACGCGGTGATCTTTAGCAGTCATTACTTTTAACGCAAGCGAAGCCGGTGGTTAGAGTAGGAAGCTAGTAGGGTATAAATAATGTGATTCTACTGTATTTAAAAAAGAAAAAAGAATACAAGAGGTAAAACAAAGAATGTATAAATTGGCAGTACATAGTCGGTGTAGTACTGAAGTCGTGTGAGTGCGACCTCTGTAGTCCACACGACTAACTTCCCAGAGGGGGGCCATTAAAAACAAGGTCTTGTTAGCCTTCATAGATTATTCTTCGAACATCTACTGCAGCTTATGCTGGAACGATCATTATCTCCATAGATAAAATTATGTGTTTTATCCACTTTTCAGATTCTATTTATCCAATTTTTTCCAGTTTTTTTATTACCATTAAAAAACGGCTCAAGTAATTCTGCTGAAAACATCTTTCAGTTCTTAAATACGCGATTACGCGTCGAATAAGCCCGATCACGTGTTAATGTCATAACTGGTTCGCGAGATAATCGTACACACACACACAGACATCACATTGAAAAGTTTTGATTCGGATATTGCGGCCTTGAAACCGCGGAAATATGTAAAACTGGAGATTTTCAAAAACCAGCCCATTATATTAACTTCCTTTGGGAAGTTAATAATATAAACACCTGCCTTTTTTAGTGCCCAGAGTTGAACTTCAAAATACGTTAACGAGAAATCAGCTAAGCGGAGGTTTGGGTTAATGAAATAGATTAAAGCGTTTTTGAAGACGTACTGTGATCATTTTTATCTCCTATTTTCCTCTGCCTTTGGCATTGCCTATGTAATTTTAATAATTGGAAAAAACTACTTACAGGATAATCTATTCTATGTTACTTTATTAAAATATTACTTAGAAAATTCTGCATACAACCAACCTAAATTTAAAATCAATAATTAATACAGTCGTATATAAAAACACCGTATTTTATGTGGAAACATTAAAAACACAAGAACAATTTACTAGAAGTAATTACAGTCTTAAATCAATTAGGTACAAGCTCTGACAATTGATAAACATCATTAAACACTTAATAAACAATTAAGTTCAAAGCATGAACTGTATATCAAATGAATGGGAAAGAAACGCTACTTTGATAACAAGTACTTAATATTTAATTGGTTGTGTATAATTTTAAACGTATGTCATGTCGTATTGTGATTAGAAAATAATATTTTTTCTTCATGTGACAAAAGAACTATTTCCTACTTTTAAATTTTTTCGCATTCAAATAACTATTTTGTTTTAATTTACCACACATCCCTTGAAAGTAGTGTGACCACTAGACAAGGAAAGACGAGAGTACCATATTTCTTGTAATATACCAATTTTCCTAAGTTTGCCATAGTTTTGTTTCGGGTTGTTTTAACTGTTGAATGTTTTCTATCGTCTTGTGTCGTTTGTAAAAAACTTAAAATCTTTTTGGCATTCAAATAAAAACAATAATGATTATTATATCTGACCGATTTTTACGTTTTACACGAATTCGAAAAAAAAAAATAAAAAAGCCGTAAGATTCTGACAAAAATTTGTCGGTTTCTGATTAATACTTACAAAGATTAACAAGTAAAATTTACAAAATTTAAAAAACTCCCGACAATTTTTTGGAAATGGAACCCTAAACTTGCATTTGATACATATCTTAGAACACTCTCCATTAAATTGCCTTTTTCCTTAAAGCCGAACTGAGCCAATTTGGATGCTCATCGGCAATTTTTAGTTTTCTTGGATACGGAGCACTTAATTCGCACTTGAAGCATAGCTAAGAACATTATCCATTAAATAACCTTTCAAACAAAACCAAAAAAATTAAAATTGGTTCACCCGTCTTCGCTTCGATGCCACAGAGAGACAGTCACACACAGATAGCGGTCAAACTTATAACACTCCTTTGTTTTAGTTCGAGGGTTAAAAATCTATAAAATTGATTATAAGTCTATCATCTGCTTATCGAAAATTTATCGTCTATCTGTCGAATATCTGTTGTTTGTCTATCGAATATTCATCGAAAATAAGATTATCTCCTCGTTTCACGTTGACGTACTACTTTGAAGTGCGTGCATGAATACAGTCTCATTCAAAAGAGCGGTTTTAATATTTTGTTTATTCTTTCAAATAGCGGAAGATTTTGGATTAGGAGAGAAGCCTTTTTGCACTAGTTACAATTTCACTGTTGCGATACCTTACTCCTAATTGCATTCGATTGTTGTCAGTGTGAATGAATTAAACAGCAATAAATCGATGCTTAAAAAGTGCTCGCATTTTGTTATTGTATGCATATTATTTCTATAAGCTAACGGTATTCGTTGTGTGCGTAGTCATGGTAGGGACAATAAAATCGATGCCAGCGCTTTAAGTGAAAAATTTTGGAGTTAAAGGGGGCTGTTATGACTAATTTGCAATTCTTTACATGTTAATGTAATAGAAATGTCAAATTAAAATTATTGAAAAAAACGAATTAATTAAACTTAATGCATTAAAAATTGTGAAAATAAGAAATCAAATTGAACAAATATTATTTTTCAAATGTAAATTATCATAATTATTTATTTAAATTTGTGAAACAAGAATATTAAATTTTAAATGTAAGTCTTAAATGCAATCCATACAATTATATATGCATCCATACAGTTCTATAATTAGAGTAGTGTATCGTTACCATGGAAACGAAACTCACGCACGGAGCGAATATAAAAAAGTAAATTGCTGTAATACCAACTCATATTATTATCCTTCCAGATACTATATGAGAATTAATGTTAATAAAAAGAAGATAGATTATTTATACGGTGTATGAAAAATAAGGTTTAATGTATAGGTAAGTTAAAACTATGAGGTGACTTTTTTATTCTGAAACTTCTTTGTTTCATAGATAGTTTAGTTGTTCAAAGAAGATTAATACAAAATTCAAAAATATTTCTAAATTGACTGTAAAATTCACTTTTCTATAAATCTGCATTATTTCGATAAATTTTCTACATTTAAAAAGCCTCATTCTGTATTTTTTGGTTTAAAATTACTCTACAAAATAATTTTTTATTCAAATCAGAGGCAAAAAAATTATTTTAGATCATCATTTATCTCCGGGAACAGTCACTTTTGTGGCTCGGTAGCACAGTAACCACACTAGCAAGGCACAAAAATAGCTCTTCTCGGGCTTAAAAATACGGCCAAAAATATCGTAAGTGCGACAATAGTATTTAGATAAATATGATATAACCTACGGCCAGAATTTTGCAGGTCTTGATGTACGTGCTATAGTTAACGAAGATTAAACGGCAAGTTTTTGAGGTGTTAGTGAGTGAAATGATTTGGGATCAAGTTAGCTTAATTTTTTTCTAGCGGATTCAGTTATAACGGATAATGAATTTTTCTTGAATAGTTTCTCACTTTTTTGCTATTCTCAACCTCTATTATGCTTTTATTTTAATTACTTACACATACGATGAGTATACATTGCTTATTGTGCTATAAATTTCATAAAGCATCTACATTAATAGGTTAAAAAAGCTCTCTAGAATATTTTCATAAAATATTTATAAAAATGTTATAGCTATGTATACAAATTATAGTAGTAAAAAGCTTTGAAAGCATAAAGATCCATAAACATTCAAAATGAATCTTTAACAGGACAAATTTATTTTAATCCATTTTGAAAATGAACAAAACATAATACACTTATACTTTCCTTAGGGAACTCAAAAAAAAAAACTCTTTTTACTTCAAAGAATACTTCGACATTAGATTAAAGTATTTGGATTAATATTTTTTTTAACAAATCATTTTTCGTACGCAAAAACCTTAATAATTCCACTGAATGCTAAAAAAAAACATTATTGGCAAATATGACAGCTTCTGTAAAATAAATTAGTTTTAACTCGGCTTTCATCGAGTGGTTATGTTTTTCGCATGTATCTTGTATGTTTGTGAATTTCTTTTTAATCTCGTATTTTTCAAACGGCTCGATGGATTTTGATACTTAAGAATATATCATTATATTCGTCTTAAAAAGTCAAGTGTCCTTAGATAGGTTTTGAAAAAAACAAAATGGTGGATTTCTGATCTACCAAGTAGAGTATCAAAAGGAAATTAAAAGGAAAATATAAAAATATATGTAAGTTACATGTTTAAATTAAACTAGGAATAATAAATTGGTAAAAAAAATTTTAATATAATATAAAAAAGGGGTTCTTAGTGTCGAGACACTAAAAAGTCTAAAATAAAATAAAAGATTAAAAAAACTAAAAACCCGCCTCCGTTAAATAAAATTATTAAAATTTCATAATTTGTAAATTGAAATTATTAACGTGTGTATAAAAAACTATTATAAGTAATAAAAACAACAACAAGACACAGCTTTTTCAATTTTTTCAGTTTATGCGTGCATTTTCTAAGTGCAAATAGAAATTGTTAAAACTTAAAATAACGTAAATAGAATTATTATCTTTGTATGTTTTGTAGAACAGCATACTTTGTGTGTCAGTAACATTGTAACATTGAATTCAATTTTTTGAAATAATTGCATTAAGCTAATCCAATTACAGTAAACTAATTAATAACTAACAATCGCATATTGTTTCTTCATGGCCGTTTAACTTAGAACGCAGTGTCTTCACATTATATAACATGAGAAGAAAAACTCGTTGAATTATCATTTGTAATTTTTCATTTAGGTATATTTTCTACGATCTCATTACAAAAGGAATAAAAGAGTTATTCGAATTTTAATATACCTATGTGAATTTTCCTCCATTCGCCGTTCACCCATTCTGAACTTAACATAAAATTATACAAATCATTTATCGACCGGATAATAGAATTATGGTGGAAGCAAAGTGAAGAATATAATTATTAAATGGAAGTGTTTTGTAATTTATCTGATTTTACAAAAGAAAATTTGTAAATAATTCTTACAAGTTCACTTTTATCCCTTTCATTTAAGATTCATCATGGACTCAAGGAATCCTATTAGATCTATTTTGCTAATTTTTTATCTTTTTTGGGGTGATAAGGGCATAAGAATATTCAAGAAACTTTCAAAAATTTTACCACATTAACGTTTTGCTCTGTCATAATAAAATCCCATTTTTTCTATATAAATAAAAATGAATGTTTGAATGAAGGTTGGGAAATATTTAGAGTGACAGTATATCTAGTAATTTCAGACATACTTATGATTGAATTTTAAAAGAGGCAAGAACTGTACAGAAATTTTTACAGTAAACTTTCGTTTTTGATAAATTAGAATACTGAAAAATTTAAAATAGAAAAGTGCTGTTTTGATGAATGAATCTATCTACGTTCTTATTTAAACATGATAGCTCGAACTGAAGAACTGCTCCGAACAATCAACGCGATTTTACAGATTCTAAGAAATAATGAACTAAATAAAAAAACTTTTAACAAAAAGAAAACCGACTTCAAAAGAAAAACTTTTCTAATACAAATTAAAATGGACTAAAAAGTAAAAAAATAAAGATAATATAATGTATTTAAAATTATTGTTATTTTTGGAGTCGGTATCAGCCAAGTTAATGTAGCAAACTGTTCTGTTATTTCGTTGGCTGACACCGACTCCAAAAATAACAATAGTTTTAACTACATTATATTACCGTTATTTTTTTACTTTTTAGTGCATATTAATTTGTTTTGGAAAAGTTCTTCTTTTGAAGTCGGTTTTCTTTTTGTTAAAAGTTTTTTTTTTACTTTGCGATTTTTAGTGAATCTGAAGTACACTAACTAATTTATTACTAAAAAAAGAGTCATCGAAATCGGTTGGCGTGATATTGAGTTATTCGTCCTTTTGACGTGCATACTTAATGCAAATTAAAGACTTTTATGGTTTTCTCATGGATGGCGTTGTCAAAACTGCACATGAAATGAGACCACACGGGCAGCATCAGCTTTCAAATAGATAAAGAATCATCAAAATCGGTTCACCCAGTCGAAAGTTCTGAGGTAACATACATTAAAAAAAAACATACAGTCGAATTGATAACCTCCTTCTGTTTTGTTTGGAGTCGTTTAAAAAGAGTCATTATTGATAGATTTTTACTACGGGCGGCGCTACCTTTTAAAACTACTTACGGGTGCAAATTATCTTAATCCAACTCTGAATCCAATCCTGTAAACTGCCCTGTATAAACACATATAAATCTTAACAGTCATTCATAAAAAATATTCATAAGTTTACAGTTGTAATAAAATTTGAATATATGAACACAGTAGAAGTAAAGCTATTTATTATTCAATTTATGATGTCAAAATAGTTTTGGTAGGTTGGAAACTAACAATGCGCTATATAATTTGTGTCTAAAGATATTTTTCTCAGACATAAAAATGTGTTATAAAAACATGTTTCAAGTTATATTAAAAAAAATAAAATTATAAAAATAAATTTTTACTTCTAAATATATTAACACGAAAAAGAAAAATAGAAACTGTTATGCAAATAATGTAAATAAACATACAGTGAAAGTTGTTTATAACGACATTGAAAGGATCGTTAATGGAAGTTTTAAAAGTTGATTGTAAAAGGAAATTTGAATTTTTAAGTAAAATCAATAATGAACAATCTTTATTATCTTCGCTATCAGATTAAAATTCTTATGATAGTAAGCTAATTTTACACCTCACTTTTCGTCCAGTTATTTCTTTTCGTCCAATTATCTTATCGGTTTAAAGCTCTGAAAATAGGGAGGAGTAGCTTATTGCGTATTGGTGCTTAAGTCTAAGCGCGTGATTTTTTCAAAACTGATGATTTTTAGTTGAGATTACCATATCGATATTTTTCTAAACATTTCTTGATAAAGACGCGATCATTTTACTATTGGATAACATCAAAAAGGCTTTGGTCCACTAAGAATAAATCGGTTGGATAAAGGTTTCTAAGGATTAATCATGATATGTAGATAATAAAACACCAAATTAATTTTTATAAAATATAAGGATTATTGTTATTTTTTTATAATAGATTCTTTAAAATTATACATCCGGTCACGTGACCGCAAACACCAGATTTAGTTTGCAGATACTACGGCACACCATATGGTGTGCCAAAGGCTATGTAAGCTTAAAAAATACAAAAACATGTAAACTTGCAACGTTAAACTTTATACGTAACTTGCATATACAAAAATCATTGTATGCCAATAATGATGTCATTCAAGACGCATTGAAACTCTACAAAGTTTTAGAAGTAAATTTGAATTGATTTTTTTAAAATGCTATGTAAGCTTAAAAAATACAAAAACATGTAAACTTGCAACGTTAAACTTTATACGTAACTTGCATATACAAAAATCATTGTATGCCAATAATGATGTCATTCAAGACGCATTGAAACTCTACAAAGTTTTAGAAGTAAATTTGAATTGATTTTTTTTAAATGCAAAATACATACTGTACTTAAATAGTGTTTTTTTTTTTAATGTAACGTATAAAGCAATTTAGAGCAAAAGCCTATTCTATATAATATCATTTTTAATTAACTGTAAATTCCTAATTCGAACCAATTTTTATCGATTGTATAATAAAATCGTTAAAACTAAAAAGTATTTTTTTTATTGAGAAATAGAGCAGTTCAGTTTTTCAACACTTATTTCAAAATATATAAATGCCTTTTAAACTTTTAAAAGAATATAATAAATTGAAACCATATGTTTTCAATAAATTTGACAAATCGATGATAATAACTTTTAAAGTACCTATACCTAGTGTTTGTATTTATTTTCATCATAAGTTATTATTCAGTAATAAAACTCAATTCTGACAGTTACGATATGTTGACAAGATGTACAAAGGTCACTGATTTGAAAAATATTTTCACGATTTTAAAACATTAAATGTACAATTACTCTGTTAATTGTTATTTTTACTTTTAATTGATCTAACGCAAATCTTTGCAAATATCGTATATTTACTATTTTGAAAACCATGTTTTTTGGGTAACGAAAACCAAACAGTTAGTTTATTTCATTTTTGGAGGAGTAAAATATTTTCCCCCAAAGTCGATTTTGTCGAAAAAAATACGCATGTACAACCCTTCTCTCGGTTGCTTGCCTTCTAAAAAGTAAACTGAGTTTTCAGTTTCTATCTCAAAAATTGCAATACCCACTATCTGTCGAGAATGAATAGAGTGATTCAAGGTAGGTACATTGTATTCTAGATGATACACATGTACTCTAATTTCTTTATGGTATAAAATAAAGGTCGAAAACTTAACGTCGACAATTACAGAATCGCGCTCATAAAAGTATGAACATATCTTCATCTGAAATTGTTATGATAAGTAAAATCGTCATTACAGTCGAAAGATCTCTTTTCGCTCCAGTGGAAAACTGTCTAATCTTAGAAGTCCCCTGACTGTAGTTTAGAAGCTAGATCTGAATAGATGAACATATACATACATTTCGGTCAAACACATAACCCTTGCCATTGTATAGTTGGGGTAAAAATACGAGAATGAGTAAGACTACCGACAGACGCTTTGTATTTGCATTTTTTTAAATTTTTACTGTATGAAAAGTAAAATTAAAATTAAATAAACAAACACAAATAGCCATTTTTAAATGGTACACAAATTTATTCAGACATAATAATAGTAAAACTATTATTAAATTTTAGTAATAAATATGTTAAATAGACTATAGACCAATCATTTTTCATAGTTTTTATTTGTCGATTAATAATTTTTCAATTGTATAATACTTATTTTATTATGATTATCTTCTCGTAGGAAAGTTCTTGTAATGGGCTCGAAAATTTCGTAGTTAGAAAAACGAAATTTTCATATTAAAACTCCTTTTAGGTTGATGTTTGTATGTACGTATTTGTGGTAGCGAAATCGAATTTGCGCCAATCTATAAGTAATAACATCAAGATATGTTGAAAAGACGTGTTTAGCCTCCACGAATGTTTGTTGTATTAAAACAATTAATATTGCATTGTTTTAGGAAGCTTTGAAAAGTTATTTTCATAATCTGGGAAGTTGATGGTGTGAACCATAAGGGTTGTACTCACATGAACAACTTGTTTCTATTAATTTTTTTCCTATTTTTCATAAATTTCTTTCATCGAATCGACGTATTTTTATACACATTTCATTCAAACATACATTAAAGAAAGAAAAATGAAAAAATATTTTTATTTATGCATTTAGAATTGTGTTAAGGTGGTGTCAGATATTTTATTATTCTACAGTAAATAACGTGTATAGTGACATAAATGAACGTATCCACTGGAGAACGTGTACATTTGTAATGTGTAGTGATAACGAGAATAAAATATACAGTTTTGTTTAAATCTCATGTGAATACTTTATTTATAATGATATATTGATATTTATGTGAAATTTTTTCGGCAAAGATGTGGTTTTTATAGTGATGGAAATCACGAAAATTTAGTCCTTTATTACTTCATTTGTTTTTAACAACATACTTCTAAAATCTTGAACTTAGTAATTCATCAATATTTGTTAATTTCTACCTCTTTCCATTAGTTTTAAGTTCGAAATCTACCTTCTACGAGCTAAGCTGATATCTAACACGCTTTTTTGTTTTAATAGATATAAATTGTACTGTATTTTTGTCATATATACAGATAAACATTATATTTTGTTTGCAAGATAGCCGTTCCAGATGAATTGAAGTACTTTGTCTAATTTATCGGTAGCATCACTTAAGCTTTCTGCTATGTTACTTAACAAATTGATAAACTTCTTTATTTGTTTTTCGTTTTTCTTGGCTACATTTTTATTTTTTCGAAATATTGCCTTAAGAAATTTAATTCATCTTTATTGAGGTAAATTAGGTATCAAAACAAAAGTGTAGATAAATTGACAAAATAACTTTTTTTGCCTTCTTCTATCTCTTACGATTAAAAAAATTGATATGCTTTGAATATATCTATCCCATTGTCTGTCCGTCAACCGTTAAAGATGGAACAAAGTTTAAATATAAAAATATTCTTTATCAAAAAATAAATAACTTTTGTTAGAAAGAGATGTTAAACAAATTTTTTCGTTAACTATACTGTTTATCATTATATAGTATGTATAGAGATATTTTAAATCTTTACGTTACATATATTATGTATGTGTTTGTTTGTTTATAGCATAAACTATATATCCACTGAGGAAATGAGAATAAATATACTCTTATTACTTTTTGTGTGGCTCTCTTTTTTTACTTAAATGACGTAAAAAATAAAACGATTGCGTTATCAACACTGTCTATATATGGTATTTCTTCAATTAGGTCAGTCAATTGTATATTTTCACTTGTTTTTACTATATTTCAGATTTGATTTAGTTTTAATTTTTTTAAATAAATAAAACATTACTCTTAAATCACTCAAGGTTTTCGTAAGTGTAATATAATTGGGATACAACTGTTTTAAGAAATATAAGTTTTTAGGTACATTATATATTTTAATAACAACTTGAAAATGTATTTTTAACATTAATAAAGTGATTGGAAATTGTTTTCCTGTTCAGTGATAATGGAATTGAGAAAGCATTATAATCGATAAAAAATTATATTTCTATATAGGTTAGGTTAAAAGCCCATCCCCGGCCACTACTCCATGAACCATTTGAAACTGTTTAAGAACAGCAGGAGTGCTTTTACGTCGACGGACTTTAGGTCGGAGAGGTCGTCAAAAAGAGGCTGTCTCAAGTAAGTCCACCTTCTCATGGCAAGAGCTGGGCAGTGACAGAGAAGATGATACATAGTCCCTCCTCTTCACCACTGTGACAGCTTCTGCAATAGAAGTCATACACTGTCAGGCCCAGGCCCGTTCAGAATGACTGCCACCCAACCAGTGTCCTGTAATAGCCGACCCAACTTTGCTAATAGAGGCCCTTGGAAGTGATATAAGATCTTCGGAACGCCTACGATTGTACTCAGACCATATCTGTCTTGTGGTACCACAAGAACGTTCTTCCCTCCATCTAAGATTGGGCATTTTTAAGATATCCTCTTTCAGGAGCATACTTGCAGTATGCAAATGGAACTCCCGGATGCTTATTGATGCTTGTGTCCGGCAGGATTGTGCCAGTATGCCTAGCAAGCTCCTCGGCTTAAGAATTTCCGGGAATGTCTCTGTGTCCCGGTACCCATACCAGGTTTATATTCATTTGTTCCCGATTCGAGTGTTACGATAATCGGAATCTTGGTTTTCGATTTTCGTGCTTTCCAACAACTTTTTATAACTATGGTTTTATATTTAAAATTTGTAACTGTGCCAAAATCCAAGGATCATCTGAATATGAAAATCCTTACAGAAGAATCTTCTTTAGAACAATCCGTCTACTAGCGGGAGATATTGAAACACTTTGTACATCGCTTAAGAAAGAGGATTAAATTTAATTTGAAAAAAAACTCACTTCCTAGATTTTGGCACATTTATATTGGCATAAAATGTTTGTTTGTTAATGATGCTGTTAAATTGCTCTGGTTTTAATGCATACATAAAATAGAATTATGTTTGTTTGTAATATGTAAAATAACTTGCATTTACATACTAAAAAAACAAAAACAAAAAACATATCACATTTTGTTTGTTCAACAATTTAGTACACGTATAAAACAGAAATAATTTAAATTTAATTTTAATTTAATTTATAATTAAATACATATTTTTAAGCATGAATAATTTTACTAAAAAAGTCACGTCGTTTTTAATTATTTTTTTGTCCAATGTATCGCCATGATTTTTATATTCGTCGTCGTCGATAGTTTGTTACGTTAGATAGAAGGGAAAGGTGAAGGACCTTCCAAAAAACAAAAAAATCTAATTTTTAAGTATATTTTCAAACCTTACATCGAGATATCACAATGGAAATTGTGTCTGTTTATAGCACTGTTCTTCCTCAAATATTCTGAAATATTTTTTAAACTATAGATATATCTATTTATGTACCCCTTTGTGTATTGGGCAATACTGTCTAATTATAATGAGTAGGAGCAGTCCGGAAGATTTTTCTTTAATGCTTACAGATTTCCTACATATTTAAATTCTCATAAGTGCTGAGATGCACTTCATCATATGCTGATTCACTTTAATCAAACACTTGAATTCCCTAGTCTATAATGATTCAATACGACCACGCTAAATAAATATAAACATTATAATAGATAATAATGAAAAACTAAATTTTCATGTTATCTCTAATGTCTAATGAAATGGAACACTAAACATAAAAACCGGATAATTAATAATAAAATTAATTAATGACCTTTCCATAATTACTATTCTCTAATTTATATTTTCCTGTGTTTATTTAAACAAACACATTTACTGTATATAATTATAAATCTGAGTAATATAATGTACTCGTATATACAAAAAAAGTTATTTTATTATGCATAGGGTAAGATGTAGTACCTATATTACAATATAACTTGAATCATTCTGTAGTTTCTTGGTAGATACGCTAATTGCTTGACAGAATTTGAATAACAATTGAGATTTTATTAGAATTTAGGTAGCCAGATGACTGATCGTCAATGTGGTTTTACTTTTAAGTAAACTAAAAAACAAATCTCTTTTCGAAAAAAATAAAAATTTTGATTTTTCGACTGTTCATTTACAAGCTGACCATCGCATATTTTAATAAATCTCCACGCAGATCATTGGTTGGTTATTGGTGAGTTAGATGTAAAACCATATTCCAGTTTTAAACATAATTTTAAATTTTGAGGGAGTAAAGCTTCAAATACGTAAAGGCATGTATATACCTTAAACCTAACAATATAGTATATCATTCATACTTGGCAATACAAACATTCTACAGAAACATTCTACGGGAAGTTCAGACCAAAAAACCCTATATAAATAGTGTCCATATTAATAGTGTACATAAATTAGCTATGCATTTTTTTTGTTTTCGAAATTCATGCATCTCTTGGAACAAATTTTATCAAAAAATGTTTCCACGAAAATTGAACACCTTTCTTTATTTTCATCCTGCTAATATTATCATTTAATATGCAATTAGAATCAATAGGTTCATTATTTGAAGCTACCTACAAATTTTCATCTCCCTATTTTTTATACATGATAAAATGGAAACTTAAATTTTGCGGACCTAAGATCCAATTGACATGTGTTGCTCATATAAGAAATAAATTCACAGTTTACGGACAAATGGACCGAAGAACAAACAAAAATGAACTAATTTAGTAATTTTATGAACACCTGTACCAAAATTTTGTTTGTAGCATCAATATTTCTAAGCGTTACAAACTTAGGACTAACCCTAATATACTCTGGTATATTTCATAGACAGAGTATAAAAATGCAACCTGTATAAGTTAGAAAAATACTTTTTATTATCTTAGAATTTATTTTACTAAGTTCCAAGTTAAAATACTTATAGAGAAGTTAATTTATTGTTTTTATAATAATAATTCTATATAAATATACTTTTAACTACATAAATACCTAAAAACTTTCAAATAAAATTAAACATTTTCTTAAACAGATCTTCATATAACTTTAAAATAATTCAACAATAAACAATTTTATTTGATCGAAACAAATCATTATAATTTTATGCCCCAATAAAAGTTTGTATATAATATTTATATTCACTACTTACAAGAAATAAATTACAAACGAATGACTTTGAACGAAAAAAAAAAAAATTAAGGCGATAGCAACGAAACATATGTTTTAGAGCAAAGAACAAAGAATTTTCTATAACTGGAAAAACTCAGGTTTCAATACACAAAATTATAAAAACTAATGAATATATAAAAAAAAAAAAAAAACTAATTATCAAGTACAGCTCAAACTAATAAAAGAAATAAATATTCCATTTTTGTTGTACCTTAAGTATAAAAGAGAAATATTTAAGAATTATAATTTTACAAATCGAGAAATTCTCAAAAACAAATAATTTCGCCTTGCAAAAATTACGATAGATCGAAAAATTTCAAAAGACATTTCATTTCACACTTATCCTCCATACGCCCTTTTCAATATCCATATGACGACTTGACACCCTACCCTTGACTAGACAGGCTTAAAAGACTATTTATAATTTTCAACAGCACTTTTTATTACCGATAGCGATTTTCATAATGAAAGATTGAATCATAAAATGATCACTGTTAAAATTTCAAATCGATTGATTGCACCATTTGTGAGTAAAAAATTTTCAAAGTTTGGTCTTATTCATAGGCGTAAATTCTTAAAAAATTTCAAACACTAATTGAGTGTTTATATTTTTGAACAAATCCATTTTTTTTAGTTGAATCATGGGCTCATTATTTAATTAATGAAAATAGAGGTAAATTTTCAGTTGCGTGTGTGTGTATTGAATATATGTATACATACAATGTTTTAGTATTGTACACTGCTATCACAAATAGTGCACGAATATAGCTGCATGTTTTTATGAACTTTTAAATAGCGAGTGTACTCCCTTAAATACGTTCATATGCTCCTTTTTAACCCCCAAAATATAAAAAAGGGATGCTATAAGTGTGACCGCTATGTGTGAGTGTCTGTCTGTCTGTTTAATGGAGAGTGTTCTTAGATATGTTTTAAGTGAGAGTTGAGAGTTCCGTATCCGAAAAAACAATAAAATTGGCGATGATCTTCAAAATAGGATCAGTTTGGAAAATGCTTTAACGAAAATGGTAATTTAATGAAGAGTGTTCTTAGATATGTTTCAAGTTCAAGTTAAGGGATTCGTACCCGAAAAATTTATCGGGGGTTTTTAAATTTTGTAAATTTCACTTGTTAGTATTCTGTACTACAAAAATGGAATACTTATGTTAGTTTAAACATTTCTCTACACAGTACTTGAAAGTCGACTCATATATTAAGTATCGTTCCATATATTTCGGAAAAATTTTCCATTGTTCTATAAAAATAATCTGATTAAATATTATAACAAAAAACTATACTATTTCTTTCTTAATTAATTCTCGGTAAAATATTACAGAAATATAATGAAGTGCCTAAATGAATAATCCGTTATACATACATAAAACTTTACTACCAAGAAAATGATTTACAAATTAAATTAAGTATTTCACGACAAAAGGATTTTGTCCTTGTAATAGCTTTTCTCGAATTTATTGTTTCAGAAAATTAAAAGAAATTTCTTTGGTCATATCTTTAGGGTATTTAACAGTCGAATATATAAATATTTTTTCGAACATGTTAAAAACTATACCAGATATCAATCTTCCTTTGGAGTTCTTGGAGTTTCTCGTTAAGAGTATATTGGCTAAGCTTTCAGTCTTTTCTGTCAATTTTTTTACATCCCGTTTAGAAATGTCGATAGTATAATCCCAATTTGGCATACATGTTCTCAAAATAAACAAAATTGATCATTTTCCGCTGGCCGCCTCTTCAATCATACTTTATGCCCCGTTCTGTATATTTCAAAGAAATTTTTCATTGACTTTTTTCTGTTAGCGAACTGTTTACCGTCTATCCGCCTGCCTGTCTGTCAGTTAAAAGATTAACTCAAAATGAAAAGAAATAGTAAGCTTTTTTTATAGCGTTGAAAAAGATTCTTCTATATGTAAAAGTAAGTTTGAGCACCATGGCGTTAGTTTTGCCCGCGATAAAGGTGAGTACAGGTGAGAATATGAATGTCACACCCTTTGATATTTCACCCTTGCATCAGCAAATATGTACGCCGTTGCTGGATACTAGCTCTGCATAAATATTCGAAGCGAATTAAATAAATTCCGTACAGAAATAAGTCTGCTAACTTCGGTACCGGAAGTTATAAAAATTTAGGTCTACCGTCAATTTCGAATACGCATGCAGAGTTAGTATCCAGCAACGCCGTACACATTTGCTGGTGCAGGGGTGAGAAACCTAGGGGCGTGTCCTTCATATTTTCACCTGTTCCGCGTAAAACTAACGCCATGGTTCTTGATGGGTCATTTCACGAAAAATTTTAGCTTGGGCTTGTAGTTCATCCCTTTAAAAACTTTAGTTTGAAATAATTTTCGATCAACTCTAAAGATTCGTTACACTTTCAGATAAATGCGACGAATGGATGTATTTTATGTAATTTTACAATTTTTTATAATTACAAATAGTTTAAACCTCGATTCTCAAGCATATTTAAGATATTTCAACAATTAACTCAGTTATGTTTTATTTTTATTTTTATATATAATTTTTTTTAAGATTTCTAATAAGTAAAACAGTCATTTTGAGACAAACATTAGATATTAATAATGTATATGACTTTTATTTATATACATACACAAAGGGTTGGTTTTGCTTTTAATCAAAAGCACATCCTGTAATTTTCTCTAGGCTACCTTTTTGTTTAGAAGTAATTTTAATATTCTTTTTTCCAAAATAACATATACTTTCAAAATTTATCCATTTTGTACGCTCTCATAATAGCATTACTGTGTCATATATATAACATTACCGTGTCGGAAAAACTAGGTATAACGATGAATTTAATATTAAAATTTGTTTGTTTCGAAAGATTTATGAGTTTCGTTAGTAAATTTCGTAGAAAAAGTCATAAAACACACAGAAGCTCATTCATTGCTCTTAAAGAGAAAAATATGATATTACTATTGGTTTAATTTAAATGAGACTGTAATGGGACAAAAGAGAGTCGTTCTTATTCATAGACGGAAACTTATATTTATTACAACTTTAAAGGTTTCCATTTTTGTCATTTGAAACCCTAGAAGCATATATACGGTTGTTCACGCTATATGACACGGAAAATTATGGCTAAACGGCTTAATTTAAATAAAATTTTATTTCGTAACATACAGGGTGACTGGAAACGATCAAAATAAAGATGTTTTTCATTCTCAAAGCTTATATTGGTTTTTTAACCAAATTTAACTTGGAATCAACTAATTGATTGAGCTACTTGTAACAGCTGCAAATATTATGGCTTAAGAATTACAAGTTTTAAACGATAATAATTTGTTATAGACTTCAAGTAAAATTTGTTTTGAAAAACTGATATAAGCTTTGAGACAGAATATTTCGTAAGCCGTGAAGTTTAAGAGAGGTAAGTCTTATAAACACTAGTTTATTAATTCCATTTAAAAAATACAACTTTAATACATTCCTTGTTGTTGTACAACTTTAATACATTCCTTGTCTTGTTTTCCGTCACCCTGTATATTACGAAAATAATTTTTAAATGTCAATAACCCTTCATTTCTGAAAGAAAAATTTGTTAAAATCGAGCCATTTTGCTATAACTTTTTGTGTTTTATAGCGTGAACAACCGTGATTATGTAATATCTTTTATATCTTAAACTCTAAATAAACTCGAGCGTTTGGGCTTTTTAAAGTATAGAGACCTTATGAAATTGAGAGGGGGCGGGCTATATAATATTTAAGGCGATGACTTCAGTCGTCTAAGCCCAAAGTTGAAATTTCATATTGTAACATTGTCTTATCACCATGCAGATAATTTTTCGATATGCTCCTATTCGCAAAATGAAAAAAATTATGCAGGAAGTCAAATTGAATGCATGCAATTTTAATATTGATTAAAATTCGTTTACAATACACATAAATTAACAGCTCTATTTATAGCATCAATATCTCATAAAATGCGTCTATTGATGATCAGTTTTAATTCTAAGGTCAATTTTTGCGTCAAATGTCTGATATTGAAAATAATTTTTACAAAATATACTGTTATTTAAACAAATAACACAAAAAAAAATCAAATCAAATCCATCAAATAACGGCTAATATTTCAAAAAAAAATCACGGTAACAACTCACCGACTAGGTACTTATCAAGTTGGTTAGTTAATTTTTCCATAAGTTAAAAAGCCTAAAAACTATGAAAATTTAGTTTATTTTTTGTTTGGATGGCGTGATATTTAGCTTAAGTTTTTTTGTTCGAAAATTCTTCCGAAATAGACTTATTACTTGATGTTTTAATTGATTTAGACCTGCATCTTAAATAATTATTTATTATTATTATTATTATTATTAAAATTCAGTATCTATATTCACTGCTGAAATTAGAACAAAAAGTGTAGTCTCTTTTTATTTTTCTCTTTGCCTTTCTCCTGATTGATCGATCGCGAATCAAATTTTAAATTGGCTACATTGAGACAAATATAGTGCAGTCCTTTCCTGAACTATTATTAATTCTAACATATCAGCCTTGCATTGATAATATCGTTAAATTCGCGCCGAGGCCGAGTTTGCTGTGAAAATAACAACATGGTACTCAAAGTACCTACGCCTTAAAGCTATATGAGCCAAGTCAGTCAAGATAAGAGTTATTTTTTTAAAGTTTTATCTTGACTACCGAAAAGATAAGAGTTAATTAAATAAAAGAGATAAACCTTTTATTTCAGCCTTGTCAGCAGGCATTTTAGAAATTGATTGACTACTGAAAAAATAATACTAAAAATTTTAAACTTAAACTAGACTTCGCAAAAGCTAAAAACAATCATGAAATATAAAGCAATTTCAAAGTCGAACTTCCCTAAAAAATGTGTTAAATTAAAGATAGTTGTAATCGAAGAATGGATTCTCAATTTTGATATTTCTCTATATTTCATGTTTGTTTCCAGCTTTTGCATAGTTGGATCAGAATCTTTAACATTATTAATACTTATTCTACTCTTTGCTAAGCTTTGAAACTGGATAAATTACAATATTGCTCTCGCTGGCAACAAAGTCTCTCGTTAGTTATTTATGGTATTTGAGCAGTTTCATAAAAAGATTCTTTAATGTAAACGCATATAAAATATATCCTGTATTTATTTAGTATAGACTTGTTTTTCTCATAATGTAAGTTTATTACCAAGAAATTTAAATAATTAATTAAATTAATGAACATTAATGTGAATTTTATAATAAAATACAATGACAAAACTTAAACATCATTTATTTTATTTTAAGACGGAGATGCTTTATATAAATTACCTACATCAATCACTGGCTCTCTGCTATCTTCATAAATAGTCTTTTTCCAATTAATTGAATTTATTGTTATTATTTTTCTAGCTACGACTCATGCGACTTCCATGCGATGATGATTACAAGATGATGAATGGTATTAACTTTGGTAGTGGAAAATAAACAAGTGAATATTTTAAAATCCTCGAATATCGCTGGCGAAAAATTAATCATCTGATCGAAGATGATTGCCTCAATAGGTTATATCCTTGGAAAAGTAAAAATTTTGCACACCCCAAAATCCAGTGTGCAGACCGTCACCAAATTAGTAATGAGAATTTCACGGCCATCTTTTCTGATATACTCAATGAATAATTACGACTGTTATACATTTGAAAAAATAGAAAAACATACATATATTTTACCTGTGTAAAACAATCGTTACCATTATTTCGAGTGTTATAGCAAGGGGATAAGCGAGAGCAATCTTTATCAATCTTAACTTTTAAACCCAGGGAAGCCGGTGCGTATCACTTTAGTATCTGAATATTGTATGAATGTAGAGTACCTAATCGAATCAATTTTAAAATTTCTGTATTAATGAAATTTAAATTATTATAACAAAGTTAAAGTTGTGTCAGAATATCGAAATTAAACTAGTGAATCGAATAGACTATCTGATTCTATCGCATGGACTATCTACTAAAGTAAAGTTTCGAAACAATATCAATTATTTTTATTAATATTTGTAGACTTGAAATAATTAAAAATGATATTTTGGCACACAGGTACTATTTTTCTTCCTATTCGTAAGATTAAAGAAATATAATATAATTTAATTTAAAAATAAATAAGGAACATAAGAATATGATTCAAGGTTAAAAAAACTACAATGTGTAAAATATTCAGAGCACGCATCAAATACTCTCCATATGTTTTTTTCGACGTTTAGAAAGAACATTTAAATTATTTGAAACATTGAACACAACAAAAATTTACAACAGTTAATTTAATTTACAAATAATGTAAAAAATAAAAACAATGTCGAGTTTATCGTTCGCACCAAGGAGTCCATACACAAAACAAAATGTTTGCTCATGCAACTTTTATTGTTCTGTAATGTTTGCGGCCAGAGACGAAGGCGAACATCAAACAATAACAAAAATAGGCGAGTATCAAGCGGATATACAGAATGTTAGATTTACATCTAGGCATATAAATATTATGAGTATGACAGAGTATATGCGTTAAGCAATGCATCTAAGTAAGACGTATTATAGGTGTTATATGAAATTGCAAAAGTGACTTGTATCGTGGCTTATCTGTTGTAGTTCATCTATTCAACAAAGAAACTCCCACTCTCTAAGCGTCTTGCAACTATTTCAACGCATGTCGAAGCTTCAACACATGTATATAATACCTTTCACTTAGATGCATTGCTTAACGCATATATTCTGTCATACTCGTGATATTTATATGCCTAGATGTTAATCGAATATTCTTATCGCATAGTTCATAAATCTGTCTTGTTAATCTGTGTGTCCTTCTTGCCGATTTGACACATTTAGTTTATCCAATGATGAGTGTATAGCGCAATTAAACAAGGAAAATTTTCCGTCCCAGTTTAGCAAAGACGCTTGTACTAAGGATTAGACTAAGACTATACACGCTCTGAAAAGAATTTTATACCGCAAAAGAATGGCATTTTTCTTTTAAATCCACGTTTTTATGAATAAGGTAAAATAAAAAATAGCTTAAATCTTCCTATTTTGAATCTTTAGAGAGTGTAGATATGCGTTAAAATTTATTTTAAAATTCAAATGAAACCAGGAATACATTAAAGGTTGTTTTTAATAGAATTATTATAGCTAATCCATTTTTAATTGAATTAAATTAAATGGAACTTTTAATATAAAAAATAATAATTTTCTCTTGTTAAAAAATTTATGTTACAAATTAATGGTTAGTTAGAATACATTTTCATAAAAACTTCTTTTTTCACATGTAAATTTATGCCTCGTTTTATATATCTATAATAGCTACACATACAGAATGTCACTACTTGGTACACATAGTGCGAAACGGTATTTTAAATTGCAAATTCCCTACGCACTTGATCAAAACTGAGAGATTGTAGAAGAAAAAAAAGAGCATTCCGATTGAAAAGACCTAAAATTCTCTATAAAATGTTTCTTATCACACATTTGTTCACGGGACCGAAACGCGATCAAAGACCCGCATGTGTTTTGGTATGTTAAAGCGTACGTTAAAGTTAATCAAAGCGAAAATCTTCAAAAATATTCTGAAACATTTTGAGCCTATTGTTCTACAATAAACAAATGTGCTAAAAAGATATGCACACCCCACACCTTTGGTGTGAATCACTTCTTTCCATTCATCTATATTCCATATGGTAGAACCTCAAGGGTATACATCTGTCAAGATTCGCCAAAAGTGGTTCGCCAAAAGAAAGCATATGTGTTACGAAAAGCACTACTGTGCACTACTTTCTGCTTAAAATATTTTAATAAGTAAATATACTGAAAGGTTCCTTGACTCTCTATTGCTTATACCAAGATCTTCTGCCAAGATTCACCAAAACTGGCAGGGAAAAATTTGTAGGTATAAACAGTTGACTTGTATAATTTAAATCGATTCGCACGATTAGATTAAGTTCAGAAACGTGGATTGTGGTATATGATAAAATTTAAATACAAAAAGACGCACCTTTCCTAAAAATTTACTTAAAGACAAAAATCATGGTAAACCAATACCAAAATACCTTACACAATTAGTTCAGTAAAATTTGTAACAAATAAAGGAAAATAAAAGCCAATAGAATGTGTTTCTTAGATATCAAATATCATTATTAAGGCACGAGTTAGTGTTGCAAATGTTTCTATTTGTTAATAAACAATAAAGTGTGAATTCAAAGGAACTTTTAGTGTTAAAATTGATTTACAAAATTAATAAATAGGTAACTTGAATTACGTATACGTTATCCATGTGTAATAGTTTTCGATTATTTGACAAACACTTAACATTTACGTCATACAAGTTGCCTATATAATAATTTTTAAGTGGCCATTAACATTGATCGATTCATTGATTTAAAAATTTATTGTTTATTAACAAATAGAAACATTTACATCACTAACTTATGCCTTACTAATGATATTTGACATGTAAGAAAGACATTCCATGAAGTTTTAGAAAAATGCGAGCGGTTTCTTTCATTTTTCTTTATTAGCGAATTATTATTATAACATTTTTTGCTATAATTACTAAATAGGATAAAGAGAAATTGCACATTAATTATATCATGTATATATGAAATATACATAGTATACTAAGTTTAGTCCCAAGTTTGTAACGCTCAAAAATATTGATGCTACGAAAAAAATTTTGGTATAGGTGTTCATAAAATCATCTAATTAGTCCATTTCCGGCTGTCCGTCCATCCGTCCGTCTGTCTGTGGACACGATAACTTAAAAACGAAAAAAGCTATCAAGATGAAATTTTAACAGCATACTCAGGACGTAAAAAGTGAGGTCGAGTTCGTAAATGAGCAACATTGGTTAATTGGGTCTTGACCTACGGGTCGTAGGACCCATCTTGTAAACCGTTAGAGATAGAACAAAAGTTTAAATGTAAAAAATGTTCCTTATCAAAATATAAACAAAATATAAAAAATTTTCACTTGTTTATTATTGAATTTGTACAAGATTTTTGATACGGACTGCTCATAGATAGTGTCCAGTAAAACATAAAGTAACACTCTGTGCATATTTCACTGCAGCATAAAACGAAGCTAAATATTACTTTTTCCTTTGAATAATAATTCTTATTATATATTATACGTATCTACATATAATTTATATATACAAACTAACAAACTACATTATCATCAAAATATTATCTTTTTTTTTCTATTCACGTGGAAAACATGAAAAACATATATCCAGTAATTATTTCCTATTCAATTGGTAGTAGGATATATGTCTTTCTCTCTTAAAAATAGTTCCTTCAGTTGGAGTAGATTTGTAAATAGATTAAATCTCTTTTTTTTTTATTAGAAAACTCGAGACTTACTTTTGCGTTTCCTTCCTTTGGAACAATAATTTCCTTTTTTGGGAGAACTGTTCAATGTAGATACACGACATCTCTACATTTAAGAGGTCTAACGATTTCAATGGAGAGTCTAAAAAAATGGAGGAGCTGCATTAGCTAAGCGAATTTCCACACAGATCGAAAAAAATTACACATTTTAAGTTGAATATTGCATTTTTAAGATTTCAAGAATTTTTATTTCGAAAACTAAGCGTCTAGAGAAAAAATAACGAGAGTACTGTTTTGCTTAAAACTGATTAAAATTTGTATGTATATTATCTGTTTTTTGGTCGATTTTTTCCATTAACGAACTTGACCTTTCAAATACCAAAACCCTTCTTAATACCATATTTTATTCAAATCGAGCCTAAATTGCGACCGCATGAGAGTTTACAGACACATAAACGTATAGATGATACATATGTATATATGCATATATAAATATATATAAATTTTAACGATGGTCATTTTTGACATCTAGTCGGTAAGATCGATGAATATTTGACAAAATTTTATTTCCCACAGATACGGTTTTTTACAAGCTGTAAGTTTTCGTCCTTATTAAAATTAGAAAAAAGCGAAAACAAATATTTGACTAAGTTAATTGTTGAAATACCCCCTATAGTTGGTGTTGAATGTCAGTGCTTGCATTATTTTTAGTAAATTAGAAAAGTTTTAAAATTCAACACTTATTGAAACTTTCTGCAATCGACTCCCTCTCTTTCATAATTTTGGAGAAAATGGATACCAAATTTTTGTCCTAATTTGTATCTAAACGGATAACCAATAATATTCACCAAAAATTGTCTACAATAGTTTACAACATTAATCTCTATAACGGTTTACAAGACGAGTCCTATACGGACCCAAGACCCAATTGATCTATGTTGCTTGATATCTCTTTTCGTTGGCGTGATCACAGAAAAATGGACGGCAGACGGGCGAACAGCTGGAAATGGTATACTCAGGTGAGTTTATGAACAGCTATACCAAAATAGTATTCGTGTCATCAATATTTCGAATTTGGGGTTTAAATTAGTATTCCTTGATATATATATTTCATATATACCTACAGGGTATAAAAAGTGGGGTAAAGTTTTTAATAAAAATTAAAGCATTCAAAAATACTCATGGCTAACAGAAATTTCTAACAGAAGCTTTAACGGTAAAAAAACTTTGGTTAATTACATTAAATAATAATAAATATTCAAATTGATTTTTAAAGAAGAGTCATCATTGAATTGTGGTTGTAATTATTTAACCAGTATCGATCTAAAAATAATATTTAACACCCAAAAGTGTCAATTGCTTGAAGCAATTTAATAGAAATATATATGATTGATATAATTGGAATCAGTTATGTCAATATTTGTTTTTAATTTTCTACATATTTCGTAAAGTATGATAGAAAATTTATTATAAATATCGCAGTTAGTTACCAAAACATTTTCTTACATCAAATCCAATAAATAAACAAAACATTCGTCTTACGGGAGCTACGAAATAAAAACGAATTTCACTACATCGTTAACATAAAACATAGCTTTACGTTATTTTCCTATATCTCTTTGAGTTGAAATATAGCTTTACGGGGTATCTGTTGGGAATTAATTACCCTCTTGTCAAAAATATGATCACTTTGGATATTTTTTCCTTTTAAATCTCCAAAATTGTACTTAGTCTTAACCATATAATTATTTTTTTTATTGATAAACATTCCTTCATCGTATACAGGTGTCTTTTTTAAGTTGACATATGTTTGAAACTCGATAAATAAATTTAATCGAAGAAAATGCTTCATACGAAAAATTTTAGTTTGAAAGGCACACATTTTATACCGGCCGGCATCGAATTCGATCTAAGATTTCAGGTTCAATTAAATTCTCACTCTGATTCATAACTGACAAACATTAGATGAACGCATTAAATTCTCTAGTGCCTAGATTTTGCAGAAACAATTATGCGAAATAACAATTTTGATATGAAAAACCAATTTGGGTAAAACTTTTCAGTCCTTTTTTGTCTAAACTGTGCGGTTTGCGGCAAAATATTTCGAACAAAAAGTATTACTGCGACTGTAGAAGCTTGTTCTCCTAGAGCAATGTTCTCCTAAGAAAAAGCATAACAGTTAGAGTGGTACAGACTTTTAAGGGGTACATTTTTGTATATTAGTAATTAATTTGCTGGTTTATTTAAAGTTTTTATACTCTGTATATCTTAATATATATATTTCTTGTGTGCGTGTGTATGTGACTGAACTCCTCCTAGACGGCTGGACCGATTTCGATGAAATTTTTTGTGTGAGTTCAAGGGGATTCGAGGATGGTTTAGATTTACAATTTGGTCCAGTACAACTGTTTTTGAGGGCTCCGTACCAAAAAAATGAAATTTCATTAAATGGTGGGAGCGCATATAAGTCATATCACATTATATTACAACTTACTATGTGTACTATGTATTTTTTATTGTCAATAGGCATTTATTAGAGCCATATGCGAGCGCAGCGAGCTCCACTGCCGAAGGCCAGGCCAAAGGTAGAAGCTCAGGCCGGTCCAATAAATGGGAGTTAAATTGGGGTTTAGCGGGATGAGTGTAGCAGACAGGCTAAACGTAGTATAGGTATTCATGAATTGGAGTTACGTTTTTACGGGACAACGTCCGTCGGGGCCGCTAGTATTAAATATATATCAAGAATAAACTAATTTTAGTTCCAAGTATGTAACGCTTAGAAACATTGATGTTACGAACAAAATTTTGGTATTGGCGTTCATAAAATCACCCAATTATTCCATTTCCGGAAGTCTGTCTTCCCGTATCTTAAAGAAAAAAATAGATATATCGATATATGAAGTGGCATTTCGGCTGGACACAGCCCTTGCAGTGTTTTTTAAGCATTTTTAAGAATTGAAAATTAACGAGTTTAGAAGTGCATCTTAAGACAATTTCTTTCTTTCTTGTAGACCCAAATTTAGGAATCAATTTTAGTTATTTTTTGTTGAAATAATTTTACACCGAAAATATAAACATATGCAGTGTATTGTAGGTCAACATAGATGAATGTGGGAAGGAGTATTATAAACTCGCTTCATGATGCCCGCAATCACATAAATTTTGTTCTGGGCGTCATGAAGCGAATTTATAATACTACCACATTCCTCTTCGTTGACCTTCAGTGCATAAGTTAAAAAAATTAATTGCAACAAATTAACTAAAATTGATAAACTTTGACTTTTAGTATTTTAAGTTATTTATTGATACTTTACTAAAAAGATAATTGATACACTTTGACTTTTTTAGAGATTTTGACGTGTTTAGAGATTTTTTTATATATTATTACTAGACCGGTCCCTAGCCCAAAAATCAGTGGAGACTCTGATCCTACCATCACTCCCACCAATCGCACGAATCTTGTTAAAACACAAATCTAACGTAGGTACTTTCATAATTCTGACTCGTCTTTACCTTGAAATATAACGATTTAATGACTGTGTTTTTTGATTCACAAATTAGATCTTTTGACAATCGTTTAAACTACTAATAAATAATACTCACTGATATTAAACAAAAATCGTTGTAGATACGATTTCCAACCGTTTTCGAAGTATGTTTCAACTACAATTGGTAAGACGACTAACCCATAAGGCATTATACCAAAAACTTTCAACTTTGTGTTTATAAACACCAGTCAGAATTACCGGAGTAGGCTAAATAAGTGATTTATAGAGAGCTTAGCGATTAATGTGAGTGGTGTCCGAATCGGAGTCCCGACCCATTTTTCAGACTAGCGACTGATCTAGGTACAGGGTGGACCATTTTAATATATTATGTCTAATATCTCGTTTTTAAATAAAGCAATCAAAAAATAACGTTAACAAAAGTTACAGAGTTTGATAGGGGTCATCATGTCCTGACATCAGATTGGACCTAGTTCTCCGGGATTGCTTTAATATTCAATTTAGATCTTAAAAGGTAAGAGATGGAATAACACTTTAAGTTAGGAAATTGATTGAACTTTTGGTGGAAATGTGATTTAAAAATATATCATTTTTGCATTTAATCGAAAGCGGTCACCCTCTATTGTCCTTAAGACAACTTTTAGCTAAATAATTTTTTATTTTGCTTGCGTGTTTTCGTTCGGTTAAACGCAATAATGACATGTTTTTAAGTCGCATTTCCTCCCAAAGTTTACGATTATCGAAAAAAAATTTTTAAATAAAATGTTAGCTTTTTATGAGCATCAACTTTCTAGTTTAAAGTGTTATTCTACTTACTTTATAAATTGTCTATTAAAGCAACTCGAAGAACTAGGTCCAATCTGATGTCAGAACATGATGTCCCCCATCAAACTCTGCAACTTTTTTTTAAGTTTTTTTTTGATTGGTTAACTACAAAACGAGCAATGAACCATAATTAATTAAAATGGTCCACCCTGTATAAGAATATGTTGATAATATTCTTCAGATAACCTCAGCTATATTTTAAGGACATCTGTACCAAGATTCTGCTTCTGTCATCAATATTTTTAAACGCTGCAATTAATTTAGACAAAAAAAATATACCTCTCATGTAATGCATACCCATGGATGCAACTTATAAGAACGTTGGGCACTTAAATATTAGGATATTTAAAGTACCTAGAAGAATTCGATTCATCATCAACAAAGGACATCTTCTGGTCTGTTAGCACGAGCATTAAGTTGCATGTTATAATATTATCGTTTAACTTAAAAATCACATAATTTGGAAATTAAATTTTTTTTTTAATCATTGAAAATTCATTATTTCACTAGAATTTGAAAACAATTTTAATAGAACAAATTGTGCCGCTTAGCAAAATTAAACAAAACGCATCTTGTTATGAAATATATAACAATGTTCAAATTCGTTCATTAACACCGCTCTTAATTAAAATGTCCCTTAAAAATTTTCGTTAAAATTAATTCGTTTCATATTTTCTAAAATAAAACATACATTCGACAACAAAGCATAGACATTTGTAAAAATTTTATAAAAATCTGTGTCATTGTTCTGCAATGCAGTTAAACACCAGATACAAATCTATTTATAGGTTCTGATAATAGCAAAAATAAAAAAGAAATCACAAAATTTAAAAACAATAATTTGTAAAACTTACCAGACACGAACAAAATCCAATTCATTTTGTTCAATAATCCAATTTGAAAACATTTAAAATATTGTTTGTTAGATAAATTTTAGCAAAAAATTAATTGATAAAAAATAACGTGTCTCATCCACATCATTATCCCCCAAAAAATTTGCACAACAATTTAAATAAAATATTTTTGTTTTAAATCAGCATCTTAATTGTTTTGAAATATTTCATGTCTCGTTACAATCAAAAAACTTGTAATTTTTTATTCTGGCTGTTGTGTGTTTTACTACTGAACATTCAAAAAGCTGAAATGATATGGAACCAGGAGCTGTACTGAATTGGTTTAAGCTTATGTTTATATTTCAAACATTTTCTCAGTGTAACATATTATATATTTGAAACGAAAAATAGAACGAGCCAAATATAATATAAATATAATACGTTAAAAAGAGATATTTATATAGAATAACGTTTATACTATCATAGTTTGAATGAGGTTGGAAAATATATATTGATTTCAAGCCAAACCCATGCGGAATGAAAATTATACGAATATAGAATTTTCTTAAATATACGATGTAACGTGTGTTTTATCTCAAAAATAATAATTTCTAAAAAAGAATGAATTCAGATTTCAGAAATTTCGAAATAAATTTGAAAAAGCATTCATTAAAAATAAAAAAATTCCGCCCAAAGTTATTCTCCGCGAAAACTTCGTTAAAGGCTGATTTGAACCTGATTAAAACGTTAACACCGCCATAAATTTTGCATATTTTAAAAAATACCGATAATATATTCAAATAAAAGTGGTTTTCGGATTTTTGAATCGAATTTTTTCGATTACCTAAACAATTTTCATTAAAATTGAAAACAAAATATTTTTCCAAAATTCTTCTATTTTTTTGAGCCCTTTATTAATATCATAAAAACGTTACAAACATTTGCAATACATTTTTTTAAAAATTTTATTAAAATTGAAAAGAAAAATTGAGGTAGATTTCTTACACGTCAAGAAAGGCGTAAAAAGTCGTGAAAAATTTTCAATTATTCACAAAAACTTTGATTTAAGATCACTTTGTACGCAGCAAAAATAATACTACTGGCAAAAATTCGTTCCAAAATATGGTTTTCGACATATCAGCTACACAGAGCTTAAATTTGAAAATCAATGGCAACGTCATATTTTGAAACAGGCAAATCTTTTTTTTCTTTCAAAATTAAATTTTAGTTCGAATACTGTGATATGCATCAAATAATCATTTCTTGACAAATAAATATGATAAATTCCTTAATATGAAAAATTCCCCTACCTCTGGCTGTTTAACAAGAACAACCGAGTTTGGTTGTCCACAAGAACAACCGAGTTTAACCGAGTAGTAACTCTAATCTGGTCATTGATTTCAGAAATATTTATACCATAACGCAATTGTATAGTTGAATGTTCGACGGGTTTCATGTGATAAACAAAAATTTTCATGCAATGCGCAAAACTACCGCGAAAAATTATAAAAATCTATGTTAAATAAATTTTTTATTTTAAACTTAATTTTAATCAAAAAATATATTTATTAAAATCAATTAATACCTCTAATCAATCTAATAATAAAAAAATATTGTTAAACAATTAAAAACGTATATTTGAAATGGCGCCAAATTGTCTATTACAACAATGTTAATTAGCTTCAAGCATTGATCACACGGTGGCAGCACATTATTATTAACCATGCGAGTAGCAGAGAAACGTCAAATAAATAAAACAGATTGCATTAAAAAAACAGTCGTGTAGCAACTGTGGTAATGGAAAGTGTGTATTTGTTTTATGAAAAATAGATAATATTATAAAATATTTTTGATTTTCAATTAAAAAAAGATTTGTATTAATTTAAAAATGTTGTGTTGTTGTTATATAATTAATACAATTGTTTATTAAAAAGTTATTTATTTTTTATAAATCTAATTTTGGTGTTTTATGTGATAATTTTTTGTTATAATAATTTTTGTAAATATGAAACGTCTAACAGAAGAAATGGTTATTGCTCGAACAAAAATATCTGATTTGTCTGCAATCAAAAGATTAAATTGTTGGTAAGTGAATAAAAATTCAATTTGCTTTATTTTGTTTATATTGATTTTGGTTTAATGACATAAGTCTTATCTGGCTAAAAAAGATAAAAATCCATTTCCAATTTCCTGTATTTTTCAATGTAAACTGATTTTTAAATTACATTTACAATAATTTATTGTTAAACGCATTTTGTTGCCACAAAAATCTATTACCAATTCTTCTGTTGCAAATACCGGTTCTTATTTTTAATTACAATTGCATTTCGATGTTGTTCTTGCCTTTGATTTCTAGTATTTTTATTGTAATTTTTTTATTGTTTATAAATAAATAACGGTTTATAAATAATATAAATGATAATGCAGACGTTAACAAAGTCTGCGTTGCAGTCATTATTGAGAATAACGCATCTTCCATCATCTGTTTATAACAGATGGGGTTCGACTTAACTGCATTAATTATTTTAAAGGGTACTTTTTTTCTAAAATCTGTAAAACTGTTTTAAGAGTGATGTAATAGTTACTAAATTAGAAAATAGACAATAACCGGAACAGAGTTAATTTTGAAGTTTTTTTTAACAATAGAGTTGTTTTACCATTGTATGAAATTGGCCTTCAAGTAATTAATGCCCCGTTTACACTACGAATTTGATAAGTTTGGTGACAAATAGAACCAGCCGTGATTTGGAGACGGACAAATTCGTGATACCAGAAAGCCGACTCTCTGTTGTTGGTGGAGTTTAGCGAGTGTTTGAAAAGTATTTTAGTATAAAAATTTGTTTGAATTCGAAAAAAGTGGAAGTTTAAAATGTCTACAATACAAAAAACAGACTAAAGTGAAGCGGCTGAACCCAGGGAGCATAAGACTTTTAAGACTTATCGTGAAGGGCAGAAGTAACTGTCACCAGTTTCAATTTCGACCAGCAAACATAAATATCGGCTGGATATTACATGTAGTTGGCATGTGAGGCGTCGTGGCGGCTACTCACCGATTGTATTTGCTATATTTGAGACGAAAAGAATAAATTCACTACAAACGGTTCAGGTACATACATGCACCAAGTAAAAATTTTAGAACGGCCATCAGAGATGATGCCGACTATCAACTGATATCATACAGAGGGATGGAATGATAACGCTAGCCTGACATCATTTTATGCCATGTTTTCCAATCTTGGTTGAATGTCATTGCCGGACAACGGATCAATACGGATTTATGCTGCCTTTCTAGCATCATTCAGGCAGTTTGCTGATGGCAAATTATTGCTTTGTCCTTTTCAGGTATCCTTATTTGAGTGTTTCGTCTCCTTTGAAATATATAGTATAAGGCGAAATAATTGTTCGCTTAAAACGGAAATCAGAACAAATAATGAACAAATTCAAGAATAATATAAGACATCAACATTCTTTTAGTGAAATAAACACAGAGTATTTTATTTTATCCAAATCCAACCCAGGCTAGGTTGGTAAACTCTTTTGATAACAATCCAATACTCTTTCAATCCGGTACTCTTCAAATACCGGAATCGGCTGTTAGATCATTTTTATAATAATCTAGTACTAGCACCAACGGCTGTTTGATTGATAATCCGTTCAACTGGCGGGTCTCATATGCAATACCCCTCTATTACCAAATTGATGTTAGTGTGTAAACCACAGTTTGATTAAAAATTTGTCTACATGGCGAGCAAGGTTGGTAGACCATTCTGATAACAATCTGATACTGGTGCCAATCTCCGTTTGATTCAAAATCTGTTTAACTGGTGTGTATCGCCTGAAAGATACCAAAATACCAATCAACCAGATACTAGTACCTACCTCCGTTTGATAGAAAATCCGTTCAAATTCCAATACTCTCCTGGCACATCGTTCTAATATCCAACAGGTGACAAGGCCCAGCTTATCAGACTTATTGAAATTGCGTTAAAATACCGAAACTCGACTGCCTTATCTGTTTGATATCAATCCGATTTATAAGTCACCCAACGATTGCCAATTGTTCAAATACTGAGACTAGGTTAGTGGATAACACTGATACAATTCCAATATTAATAACAGTCTCTGCCTGATACAGCTGACGAAATGGCTCGTAAACATACATTTAGATATAATTCCAGTAGGTACAGAAACATTCAATGTTGCTCATTTTTGCAATAGCAATTGTAAAAATGTGAAAGCGCCCATAGTACTATCCCCTATCGGAATTAGGTGACTTATTAAGGTTCTACCAAATTGTTCCGAACGTAGAACTTAGATTTTAATTTTACAAAAAATATCAGAGATACTTATTTTTCTGTATAAAATGTACTGTTTTTGTAAAAAATACAGACAGGTTATTCGATTAGAATTGAAAGGGCAATATAAGAACGTAAAAATCATAAGGATGAATATAAAATAATAATCTAACTTCACAGACATATAAATTTAAAAAAATTTGAATTGTAAATTTTTAATGTTAAGGTTATTTTATTATGTAGTAAGAACCAATTTTCTTCGGAAATATGATTTGTCGATTATACAATAATTTTCCAGGTCAATGCCAAAATTTTATTACCAATCGAAATAAATACATGAATTGAGTAATATATTATCTATTTTTATATATTTTATGTAATAGCGGAAATAGTCAAGTTCTTCATTCAACGTTATAAACTAACTAAGTATCTCCCGAATGAATGTCTGTTTACATAGTTCAAGCTTCCATTGCAGTAACAAATACATCATAAAACACCTAAAAATAAACTAGTTAAACCGATAGTAAACAAAATATATTACTTATGATAAAGTAAGCCTACTACACGGTAAGAAAAGCATGGCGCTTACCACAACGCTGGTATAGGGTAAAGGGACAGACAATATAGTATCTATATAAGCATTAGTAATATTACAGAATTGAATAGGGCTACCCACTCCTCGGTGATGTGGGCATCGCCATTCAGTATGAGTCTGACGCCCATACAGCCCCTATGGCAGGCATGGGCGAGTTATTTTAAGTCGAAGTCACCATTGTTATAACTTTATTGTGTGTCTCTTTATCCAAGTCCGCATTGCTCATAGAGGAAGTGAGACGTGCATACGACTCTTCTACCTATCTCAGTTTCTCTAATAGTAATGAAATAGCTAGAAAAAAAATGTTGCCTCTCAGTCTTACTCGTATTTTAGGTTGTCACTGGTTAGGCTGTGATTGTCTTACTCGTATTTTAAGTAAGAAGTCTGAGGGACTTCTGTAAGTCCCATTTGCCTATGCCATTGTTTGGCATTGCTATGGCATTGAATCGTCCGCCATAATGTTACTACAGTAGAATCTCGATAAGTTAAACCTCGGTAACATAAAAACCTTAGTTACTTCAAAAAATACTACGTTCCCTTCCCATCAGAGCCCAAAACCTCTATAGCTTAAAATACGCAACCTCTATAACTTAAATAAATAATTTCTGTTAGGCCCTCAGTAACTAAAAGAAATGTTTCCACAACCTCTATAACATAAAATTGTGTGAATGAGTCATTTTGAAAGAGTGTCAAAACAAATGGTTTCGATATTTATTGCTTGCTTTATTGCTTATATCATTTATAGAGCAGTGTAGCAACATAGAAGATAATGTATTCTCCTCTCTATTTGTCATTGAAAATCAAATCGATTTAGAAACAGTGAATTTTTTAAAACAAAAGAAAATCACAGATTTTTATAAGTAGACTAAACCTTTAGTTGTTGTTTTATTTTTATGTAATGTAAGTAATGTGAATAAATATGATTACATATGTATTTAATTTTCAGTATTTTATTGAACCCATCCTTCTGATGCATTCAATAACATAGACCCTTGATAACTAAAAACCTCTATAACTTAAAATATTTTTTGTTTCCCTTGGACTTTAACTTATCGAGATTCTACTGTATTACCTCAACACAGTACGCAGTAAGTCGTCCACACCGATGTAGTATGGCGTTTACACCAATAACGACATGAACGGATATATTTGGTGTTTTTCCAGAATTTTAAAAAAGCGGCAAAATTGAGTAATGACTGTATACAGACAGTGTGAAAAAGATTATCTGGTTTTCAAGAAATTGATCTGCCTCAGAAAAAGTTACCTTTATAAGTCTAGCTCAAAATTTAAATAGAAGAACAAAATGCATATATTTCAAAATTCACCTCGCTTTCGTCCAGTCGATTCATAAGGAAAGATGTTTTGACGTTCTTCGTATGGCAAAAATCTAAATTAAAAACATCCGGGCTCTCTGAAAGGAGAACGCGTCGCTTATCAGTTGGTAAGCTAAGATTAACTTAGCCACTTATGCTTTTCTAAAAAGGCAGTATATGTGGCCAATTGAGAACGTATAGTCGTCAGGTTGAAACTTTTCAAAAGTGTGCTAGGGTATTGTGTATATTAATATATCGATTGGAATCTGAAAACTGAACCATTTTTAACCTATTTGTAGGTAGATACTTTAACGTATTTGCTACTGATATAGGAGCTGTGACTATTTGTATGTGAAGTAAATATAGGTGGTATGTACACCGGAATCACATAAAACCGGTAATAACATTGCTGCTAAAATTACTTCTGAAAGTTGTAAAATAACATATCACAAAATATTAGATATATCAAGATATTTATATCATGTTATTATGTAATTAATTACATTAAATATTTTGATTATAGTTTAATGATATTGTCAATAATTTGTTTATAAACAAATAACTCAATATTTTGCGTTATTTAGGGGTCATTTTGACCGGATAGATAGACGTCCGGATATTACGGATAAAATTATTATTTATATAGTGAAGTATTTACTATATAATATAGCAATTAATGCCTTCCCGACTCCTCCATCATACAAATTTCTATTTTGTATAATATTTTCGAATTGCGTAATATCAGATCAATGGTTCATTTCGCTTCCAGTTTATTTTTGGAAAATATTTGTCTGATAATGAATCAGATTTTCTTTACCTTTCGGTTCTAATTACTCCAAAAATTATACCACAAAAATTTATGGATTTTTGCAATATCTTAAACCGATTAATTCACAAAAAATTGAGTTCAAATTTGACTGATGTATGCTTTCCGAGAATATAAAAAATGATAATTTAGAGGTTGATCAATGGAAAAATGTTGAAAAAACAATAAATTGAAAGTTGTCAACTTGTTGCTTGGTGTAAATTCATTTTCTAGTTATAAATCGGAATCTTTTGAGAGAAAAAAGTATTTGCTTTTCAATAGAATTTATCTGAACTTTCAACTTTGAATCAATCCATTTTATGAAATACAGTGAAAACTGTTAAAGAACACATGAGATTGGCAAAATGAGGCTAAGATGGTTTTTTGATTTGTGTGAAGGTCCGTAAACCGTTCAGCTTTATACAAAAATCTTTTCAGTAGCACCAAAAGTACACGCGGTTTCATTTCATGTGTTTGAAATTTTTCATATTTAGTCCATAACCATCATTTTTCATATCAGAAAAGCTTATATCTAAAATTTTGTTTCTGTGTACTCTTATGGCTAAACTAGATAGAGCATGCCTTACGCATAACGGCATAACACGGCAGAAGTATTAATAGAGCGTAAAATGAAGACAGTGTCCCTTTTCTAACTCCTGTCGTAGGGCTGAATAAAGAAGCGGACTTAGATTTTTTTTCGCCTCCTACGCTACGATTGACACTTAATTCAAGAATGTTTGAGAACAAACTATATCTATGATTGATAAGTGAAAAGTTGACAATCGTTTGGATTTGTTTTATAAACGGTTCTTACTGTAAATCTATTAAATAAATTTTCTTGGCAATAAATAATTTATAAGACACATAGTACAAGTATTTTTTTTTTTTTTGTAATAATAAAAAATAAATAACATTTCCTATAAGATATTTGAAATGTTTTTATCCTTATAAGGGAATACAATGCTGTTCTAGACATTTTAATTAATACTTTCCTATTAACTGTCAAGGATTTAGGTGTTAACCTGTCAGTATGATTTTTATTTTTAATATTTTTCAAATATGTCTATTATACTTTTTCATCTTAACTTCTAGGTCATTCGGTCTTGATGGATTATCGAATATGTTTTTAACCTTAGGTAGTAAATTTCGGCAGAAAAAAAGTTAACTCTTCTTTTTATTTATTTTAGTCAATATACGTAGATTATTTGTCAAGTGCTTGTCCGTATACGACAATTGTTTTTTTTTTTTTTTGGAATTCAGTTACGAAATGGAGCATTTTTTCTTGTAGGAGTCAATGTGGAGCATTTTCTCTTGTAGGACATGTAAAGATATGACGGAGCGGTCATTTTCGAGAAATAGAGTAAGGTAGAAATAAAAATAGTAAAAATTGAGAAAAATTTCTGCCCTTCACACCAAATAAGCTCCCTAATGATCGCACAAACGTTACATACTACTGGCAGACATTGCGCCCCACTTCACCCTCCTCCCAAATGCCCGAAAAAGGGTAATATGAATTGATTGATGTTAGTCGGGAAAAGAAGGGGGATGTCTGCTAATATTACGTTATATTTGCGGGGTGGTTAGGGAACTTATTTGGCTAGGAGCGCAAACTTTTTTCGATTTCACTTATTTTCTTCCTCTTGTTCCATCTACATCCACTCAGGAGCTAACTAACCGCACAAAAGAAAGTTAGGATTCATGGTTCTTTATACGTGCCATATCTTGAACATTACAGAAAATCGCAAATTCGAAAATTAGGATTTCTTTAAAGGGTAACAATAAAGAAGGTCCATTTAAAATTTCAATATTGACACTTACCACGGCAAAAATGAAGAAATAATTTAAGAAATTACCATAATTGATAATTGAACCGTGCTATTTTTTTCGATTTTGATAATAATAAAAAAATCATAAAATGCAGAGAATAGGAAACAGTATCAGTAGCATTCGACCGGGCATACTAGAAGATAAAAGAGTAATGGTATTAAACACAGGATATTCTGTTTAGTCTAATGAGTAATAAGTTTCATCTCTTTTCTGATAGGTATTGATTGTAAACAATAGTGGCTTTGATTTTATTAATCAAGTTGGATGTATATGTATACATACACTCAATGTCACAAAAAATGCTCGTTTTAAAACATTCTAAGTGTTACTATTATAACATAACATATGATGAGTACGCTTAGAATGTTTTAACTGTGGCACTTTTTTTGACAGTGAGTATACATTGGTTAAATATAAACCGAGATATAATTAAAATTAAAATAAACATCTGATGTTTAATAGTATACCTATATAAATAAAATTATATTTTTTATTGCAATAGATAGTTCTTTTTTTCATTCAGGTTATTCAACCATGGCATATGCAACTTTAGCGCACGTGTCCGAGATTTAAATAACTAATTGCTACGACACGATATTTGGATAAACATTTTCATCTCTTCTCTTAAATCTTCTTTGTAAACTCATGTTCATTATTTAATCCGTTGAAAAAAACTAATTTTCGCCAAGAAATACACAAATTTCATTTTTTATCTTATGTCAAATTTCGAAAAAAACGCCGAAACGAATAATTTATTTGTTATACTATTTTTGTACAACTCGAAATGTGTTTTCCGGTGCATTGAAACTTCAGTCAAGGTTAAAACTTTTCGCCAAAGTTTTTCTATAAGCTGATGTCACATTTTTGCCTGCATGGCCAATTTCGCTTACTTGATGGTTTTAGTTTTTTTATTATCAAATCAAGAAGATGTTTTGTATTTTCCTGAAACACTGGAATTGTAAAAATAAAAAATATATTAAGACAATTACGCATCTTAGCTTCATTGCCACACCTCTCCTGACGTAGCCCAGCGAGGCGTTTGAACTAATCCTCTCCTCCTCTTGGCCGAGCCACGTGATTAGATGTGGGATATGGATGCTTCCTTATCCCCACATCTTATATATTGTAATAACCTATGCATATTGTTTGTGTATTAACCGAATAACCTTAACATTAAAAATATAAACTATAAAAAAGTATGTTAAACGTAAACAAAAAGTATGATGAGAACTAACAAACAGCAGAAGAGAATGGTTTGTTGTTCTTTGACTAATTTACTTGACCTATGTTCATTCATTATTTAAATCATAAGAGTTATCTGCTATCATCTTTGGTGTTTCATAAAAAGTGATTTTTAATGATTTCAAACTGAATATATGAAGATTTAAGTTATATAAACCAATCGCGACACGAGGGAATTTTTTATGGGAGGAAGTATGAACTTTTGGGCATTTTTTAAGTAATTAATTACTTCATTTTGTGAATCAAGTTTCAAGATATCGACTGAAAATGTTTCAGGATGTCATCCTTGCAAACGATTTTAGTCGAAATATCAGAAAGTACTCCTTCAATCATCAAAAAAACCCGATTTTTGTATTATCTGGGTCAAACTAACTCTCGAAAGTGATATTTATTCAAATCGGATGCAAATAAAGTTTTCTGATTGATTTTTTTTTGAGACAATCACAATAAATTTTTTTTCGGAATTTGATGAAAATTGATATGTAGAGTACTTATGACCCAAAAATACAAAATTCAAGTTTATGTTAGAAATTTTATGAGTACTTCTTGAAATATCGTCTAAAATCCTGTACGTGGCACCCATATTTCGTCATCAAATTAGATGCCCGCGTTTTTGACAGTTTAAAAAAGGTTTAAAATTTAATTTAAGTTTTTGGACAGAAAGCGTGTGTATTTTTCCGAAATAAATTTTTTTTGGCTTTTTATTAGCAAAATCAACATTTTGAATTACTTTTTCAAAAATAGTGGAATACCCTATTGCTTTACTGAATTACAGTATCATTCTTTTCTGATCACTTTGTACTTAAATTTATTTATGTTTATATTTTTTAGTAAGTGTTGTCTTGTCTGTAATGCTGCTGCTGGTTAATTTTCTCATTAGTTTCATGATGTTTTTGTATCCTACTTAATCATTCATATTACTAATTACTAATTTGATTTAAATTGAATACAAAGATCACGTGTGAAATTGATATTTTTTAATTCAAATTTCGGAACTAATATTTTTAAGTGAATAAAATTATTTATTGAATTTCATTCTTCGACCTTAGTATTCTTTTTTGCTGATTAAAGTAGTGAGACCTTAAAAAATTGAGTTTTTAACCCTCAAACCAAAAAATGGGGTGTTATACGCTATGTGTGTGTGTGTCTGTATGTCTGCCTGTGGCACCGTAGTGCCTCAACGGATGAACCGATTTTGATGTGGGTTCGTTGGAAACTTAATTTAAAGGAGAATGTTCTAGGGTATGTTTCAAGTGCGACTTTAGGGTTCCATACCCGAAAAATTTGTCAGGGATTTTTTTAAATTTGTAAATTTTACTTGTTTTGAGTACCGGTCAATCAACTGACACTAAATCGTTCAATTTTACGGTCGAACCACATTATTTTTCATTCTATATCCGGTGAATGTAGACCCAAGTCTACAAACAATTCCTCTTTATACCTTGTTTGTAAGAGAAATTAGTTTAAAAATGAAGTTGGTGTTCCACAAGGGTCAATATGTGGACCATGACCGTTTTCCATATCACATGAAAAATATAATTATTAGGTTAATCGTATGAATTTTGTTCTTCACATGTAGGTATTATAAATTAGCTCGAATATAATGGAAATAAAAACTTCCCACAATCTGAATAGAGACCACAAACAACCAAATAAAATATAAAATAAATTATTTAAAATTATTACAATAAATTGTAAATAATAATAAAATGACGAACCTAAAATCCTACTCTATAATACATCATCACACCACCACCTTTAGATTGACACAGACATAAACATTAAAACATATAAACATGTAAGTTATAATTATAATTACGTATGCAAGATGAGTCAACACCACACCAATGGTCACGTTAGAAATACATGAAAAAAAAATGTCTTTTGTTTTTGTGTATTGTTTGAAAATATCTTTTACTTTATTATTATTATTATTTTTGTTATCTTGTTATTTTTATTATTAAAATCATAGTTTTGTGTAATGTGTTGATATCACGTAATTTTATAGTAGACGGAATTTATTCTGAATATTTTTTATTATTTCTATGAAATTCTAAAGCTAAAAACACATTAGATGTGATATTAAAAAACCAGATGTCTTGATTGTATATGTAGTATTGAAAAAAAGTACGTGAAAGACCCGGTAGGGAGAACCTTTAGTTTTTAGTTTTTACCGAATAAAACTATGAAATAATTGTAGTATTAGTTTAAAAAAAACATAACTCAGATTTAATTGTCAATCCAATATGTGAGTAGGATATGGATTAGGATTAGGATTTGGTTTGATTAGGATATTTATTACGACAAAACATAAAAATTGCATTGTACATACTTTAAATTATCTGTTTTCTTTTACTTCTGATAACTTCCACAACTCAATTTTTTTTTTAACGATAAAACATAAAATTTGGACAAAAAATAGATATTGACAGTTATAAAAAGATTTTTTCATTTTTTCAAAATTCATGGCAACCTGAATCGATTGAAAAAGTTTTAGTTTCCTAGGTAAGCTAGATGCCGGTTTTAGATGTCTCTTGCAGTTTTTTTGGTTTTAAGTCCCAACCAGTAAACATATATCGTGCGATAAGGAACATAGTTTCAATACTTTAGAGTAAGAATTTGACAAGTGTAGTTGAATGTCATCTAGTTTGTTAATTTACCCTAAAGAACTTGGGTCAACCTTTTTCCATTTCTTAGGGAAAAAAATGCCGAAATCATTTGGTCAGCCCATCATAGCCACATTTATTAGGATTCCCGTTATGGTTAAGTCGAAAAATAAAATATTATAATATCAAAATACCCCTAATTAAACTTCACATCAAAAGTTACGACAATTTTTATCTTAAGTTTTTTCTCTGTTTGTGACTGTATCCTCCTAATACGAACATATTAAGATATCTCATATATTATCTATCTACACTTTTGGCGATAATTTATGGAATATAGTTGTAACACTGAAAAATCGGGTTGGTTTAGTTTGGGGCTTTCTACTAAAGTATGCTGGTCTCCTGTATCATTATTAGAATTCCAACGCACCGGTTACTACGCCTTGAATCCTGTTTAACTGGTTCAGTTTTTTTTCTTTTGCTTTATCTGTAGGTATGTAAAATACTTTTTATTTTATGTACAGGGTGGTCCAAGTTAGAGCAACGTTAAATAAATTAAAATTTCAATTCAATACGAAATATAGAAAACGTCATTTCCTAGATGGAGTTTGTTGAAAATTAGCACACAATACCTCATTATGCATTACAACTTAATTGTATTTTCAATAAAGTCAGTGGTGCTGAAGTTTTGTCCCAAAACAGGATTGTGGGACATTCATATTTCTGATAATTCTCTTGATTCTGATTGTTCTCATCCGTAATTAATATTTAATCTAAAAATAATTTTATTTTGTTAATTGATATTTTATCTTGCATATTTCTGATATTTGTAATTTATCACCATGAGCTTCTTTATGCCATTTCGAGAAAAATCTTTAGCGCCACTAACTTGATTGCAAAAGCCCCAAGCATAGGGTTTCGTGTGCAAGATTTCCAATTTTATTGAGCATTCATTTTGACAACAAACTCAATAATATATTTTTTTTGAGATTTCAAAAATTAATCATGAAACATCCTTATCGTTATCCTTTAACACATGCAAAGAAATTTCTAATTTTATATATTCAGAAAAATATCAACTTTCTTTCAAAACTTCTATATGTTGAATCTAGAAAAGGTGGCTTTTTCGGCTATACTAAGTGTGTTGAGAAATTATTTTACCCAGCTACCATTTGAGAAAGTTGTAACTTGGACCAGCTTGTATATGTGTGTGTGCATATTGAAAATAGAAATAAACATATGAAAACAAAACCCTCATATTAAAATCTAAAGTATTTTAATGAGTTTTGTTGATAAAACCTTATGAGAAGTATAATATGTGTATGCCTGTGCATGCATTATGCTTTGTAAACAACAACCCTCATAATATACAAACAACACACATTCTTGAGCTAATTTAATATCAAGTATAACCCGTTAACTGTATTTAAAACATATATTAAATTGAGGTTAACGATATGACAGTTTCTATAAATACTTCTGAAACAAATCTAATTTATTTTTTAACCATCTAAAGTTAATAAATAACTTTAAATTAGAAACTCAATTCTAAAACATTTCACAAAATTTAAATAATAACAAGTAAAAACAAACAATTGACTGAGTTATTTGTTGAAATACCATGTATAGGGTGTGTTGATTACTCTGTCACATTACACATACATACATGTCACACATATATAACTGATATTCATGATAATACATACTATACGATTTGCACATAATTTTCGCTCTCACGGGTAAACAGAAAAAATCGAAAAATGTTTTAAACAAAGTTGCTTATTTTTTTATATTGCTTATTTTTTTATAAGGAACATTTTTTACCTTTAAACTTTTGTTCTATCTCTAACGGTTTACAATATGAGTCCTACGGACCCAAGACCCGATTGACATATGTTGCTCATTTATGATCTTGATCTCACTTTTTACGTCCTTAGTACGCTATAAAAAGTTCACCTTGATATCTCTTTTGACAGACGACAACGACAGACAGACAGACAACCGGAAATGGACTAATTAGGTGATTTTATGAACACCTATACCAAAATTTTGTTCATAGTATTAATATTTTCAAGCGTTACAAACTTGGGACTAAACTTAGTATACCTTGGTATAATTCATATACATGGTATAATAATAAACAAGAAATTGAAGATGATAAAGTTATTTTGGCAAGGTCATTGTCAAGTCAATTAAAAATGCAAAATACCGTTAATAAAACAGGAAAAACTGCAATTAACAAACTCCAAAACAAAATTCAAAAGCAATCTATAGTACTTTCGAAAGCAGATAAAGGCAATACAATTATAATTTTAAATAAGTGTGACTATATTTCAAAATTAGAAGATCTTATAAAAACTGTAAACTGCAAAACTATTAAAACTCTCCCAACAGTGACTTTCCAAAAGAAATTAATTTATTAAAAAAAATTTAAATTGTGATATGACAATCCTAAAAAAGTTTAAAATTTAAAAATTAATTTCATCTCTTGAGAAGGAACGAAAGTTCGAAAGATTTTGAGATAATATAATAAAACTTGTAGTCAATAATAAAATTATTTTTTAATTATTTATTGTGTTATAGTATGTACTGCCAAAAACCTAATATAAATTCAATTAATTAAAATTTAAAACCCTTCTTCATACATCAATAATAAAAATATTTTTTATTCTTTTCATTTATTTTTTATAAATAACTTACTTAATTGTTCAAAAGAATAATATTTAATTTAATGTTTAGACTTGTAAAAAGTTCAATCCAAAAATTAACTATTTCTATTTAGTTTTTTTAGTTAGTTTTGTTACCTAATAGTGAATTTCGAGTTTCAACTTTCTATATAACTTTTATTGACAATTTACTGCGAATAAGACGCCATAAGATGTAAACAAAGAAATATTTGTTATTTAACGTAAATTGTATAAATTGTTTTAAATTAATAATTAAGTGTGTAATGAAAAAAATGACTTTTTGTTCCAAGTCTAAAGTCAAGTGCTTACACATAGCAAAATATTTTTTTGCGTTACAAATTTGTTTTGCTTTACTTGCATGGTTGTATGATAATTTTTTGCTCATTGTTTTAGTAAACATATATTAAAATATAATTTATATAGCCATAAGTGAATGACCAAAACGTGATAAGGCACTTAGAAATCCATTAAATTGATTTGCGTATAAATATTAAACTACTGATTATGTGGCAATTTTTGAAAAATGATTGAAAATTTCTTTCTTTATGAATAGAAATTTGCTATCGTTTCGATAATGCACTAAACAAGCAAAAAATGTGACGCTTTTGTTCGTTAAAAACACAATATTTGCAGGCAGGTAACTTAGTTATCATTAGTCCCCTTGGGTTCTACCAGGGGTCATTTTAAGGATAACGAATTGGGAAATGTGCCTGTCCAATTAAAACTGTTGTCAAGCTAATAGAAAATTCAAGCGATGATTAAATATGTTCTCAAATTCAAAATTCTTCGAAAATATGACCTTAAGGTTAATCGGACAGTAGGTACACTGCAATTTTGCAGTACTTTGTAAATTTTTTTTACGTGTTTCGATACCAAAACGAAAGTGTTACCAAAAATCTAAAATTTTTTGTTTTAGTTAAAGAGTATTTAATATGCTTTCTGTATAAATCTCAAGTCGATTCTCTGTACAATTTACAATAATTATAAAAAATAGCCCTTTTTAAGTGCTTTTAAAAATGTTTTAACATTTACATAAACAATTAAAAACTGCATGTGGAAAAACTTTTCAGCCGAGAGTTTTTTCAATTTTTAAAATTTCATTGATACTTGTGATACAATGATATTTTTACATAAATGTTAAAATGAGAAAAGTTCTTACACGCCAGCGGTGTTTCAATCCACAATCTCTGGCTTTTCGGACCAGCGACACAGCAGCTATGAGCTAAAAGAGTGGTTTTTTTTATTAGAATGTTCATTTGATTGTTGTTGTAAATTACTATAGTTTCTCTATTTTTTCAACACCTGTTAAAAAACCAGGTGAAGTCTGTCAATGCAGTCCTATTTTAAATGACCGATTGTAGCATGGCAAATTAATTTTCCCATTAGCCATGCATACAATTCTTCTATACTTCCGTTTACTCATTATATTCCCATCAATCTATTGGGCTATCGGACTAGACGATGGGAATCTGAACTATATAGATTCTCATCGTCTAGTCCGATAGCTCAATTGGTTAGCACGCCGATTAGACCTCCAGAGTTTGTGGATCAAAAGTCACGCATTAGTGTATTTTATTCATACCTAGTACTGATGTCAAAAATATTAAAATTTACTGACATGTTACTTAACCTTTTGTGGACAATTTGCTGACAGTAATAGATCGATAGTCAATCGTTTACAAAAAAATTAGAAAATAATAAATAAATATAAATTTAAGAGAAAATCTATAAATTGCAAAAATTGAAATAAATCCATTTTTAATTGATTTAATGAAATAATTAAAGGAAGATCAAATATTACTAATTACATTAAATTGATAATAAACAATACTAAAACCATTTGTTTGTTGTTTTAATAAAATACAACAAATTAACAAACAAGAACAACAAAACACACCTATAGAATAAAATATCTTGATACTACTTATTTTGAAGACAACAAGAATAGTAACATTAATATGATAAAAGACCTTGGTATATTGATTACTTATACATTGATTAGGAGTGTATGTGTTTCACTTTCCAAAGTTTTGTTATATTCATCTTACTAAGTTGTACAAGAAGTATAAGGTTTATTGGCGTCTGATTTAGTTCATTATTTAAATTGTTTAAAACTCGGTACCTACCCTGAAAAATTGAAATAATGACAACCTCATTCCGGAGTTGGCCGTTTCATATTGAAATAAAGTAAAAAAACTTTAAAACAATTTCCTAATGATTGGAACAAGTACAGCTAAATATTTGTATTTACAATAGAATGGGATTGAATTTAAAATATGAATTCATTGATACAAAATCACTGAAGTTTAATAAACAAAATCATTATTTCTATGAAAGAGATTGATTTTAGTTTAAAGTCATGCATTTTATTGATGGAAAATAAAATTGAACTTAGTTGGATTAGTCTTAAGGTATTTCCAGCATGGCATTTTCAGTTCCTATGTTAAAGCTATGGTCAAATTTTCTTTCGAAAGAATTTAGCAAGAAATTAAAAATATCTTAATAGGGCTTACATTACATCCCAAAGTTTAAGAAATTTTGAAAAAAATTTTAAAACTCGAGATAATTACGCCTACGTTTCTATATTGATCGATTTTTGTTAAAATTAATATCTCGAAAACGAAAATTAATATCTAAATTTTTTATCGATTCTATTCTATAAATATCCCTCTCATGTCTCTTACTTTTTTTTCAACTCTGTCGAGAGAATTGTTTAATATCGTAAAAATAGGAGGACAGTGACGTTTACATGCTTTGAATAGGAAAATCGCGAACTTTACACCTAATTATCTCGTGTTAGTTAGAAAAGAATGACAACAGTTCCGCATATAAAGTTTCGTCAAACATGTATCAATCAATCAATCAATAAACCCTCTATCCAGAACTTCCGTCTGTTTTAAAGTGTTTGTTTTCCTCTTTTAGAGGATATCTAAGTTCATTGTGCCTTTTGGCAAAGGCCTCCTCTAACATTTTCATTGTGCTCTATCTCTGGCAATCCTTCTCCAATAAGGTCCCGCTGTGAGCTTCAATTCATCTTCCCATCTTTTAATGTATGTTCCCCGTTTCCTTGCCTTTTTCCATCTCTAGGATACCAGTCGGTCCCAATTTTATTCCACTTTTCCCTGAGTATTCCTTATGATGTGGCCTATCCATCTCCATTTACGATAGACTTTTGCAGTTAAACCTGCACATGTATACTGCTAAGGTATACCTGAGTAGGTTAGAGCACACATACGCTACGGTAATCCGGAAGATTTCTATTTAGTCGAAAAAAACTGCGAAATAAATTATCTCTTCAAGAAACAAGCAACAACTAACCTAATATGTTTGCTGGACGGACTCACACAGTCAGGTCTACTCCCCTACGCAGGTAGTAAGAATCAAATTTCGATTCTCCTGTCACCCGCTACGCCTGAAGTGGCTAGTATACATGCTTCGGTTTACCCGTGCAGTTGACCTACACAGATAAACCTCTCCGGTATATCATAACGTGAATGCTCGGCCTTAAGACCATATACTATAATTTAAATAAGAAATAAACCGTATAATATTATAGAAACTATATCAGAATAAAACAATCGTAAAACGGACGTGAAAGGTTTTTATGAACAGAAAATAATTTCCAAAAGTGTATAAACTATACAAATCTGTAGAAATCCTTGTCGGATGTACTCAAATATCTAAAACCTGAAATTATATCTGATAAATATCTGATAAATAATTTTCCGATTTGGTAATGATAAAGATCACAAAAAAATATATAAATGAAATCATGTCTCTAAAAATAGTACAATAAGTAATAATTAAATGTATTAATTAATTATTATATTTGGAGTAATGAATAAAATTATCACCTATTTATCGAGTCACACATATGATAGGATAAGTTATTTGCACGTCAGAAAGAAAATAATTAAGAAACTTATTTACACGTTACAAAAAGTTTTTCATATCTTTTCAAGTCTGAATATAAATTTTGAAGAACTTACAAAGTTTAAAATTTGTTTTTATTACGCTTAGGTATCAACAAGAGAGTTTATCAATTTGAAGTATAAACTTTAAAAATAATACATAAGGAAAGGTATTTATTGAATCGTTGTATCGTTTACCGCTAGCGGTAAAAACTAACAACTAACTCACTTCGCTCTAACGCTCTCGCTCTAAGTTTTGTTATTAACGTGAAAATAATTTCTTGAGCGACATGTTCGCATGTTATCGTGTAGATCGACAAGTTACAGCTGAAAAAAAATTCCATATAAAGACGCATATGTCTAAATAATATATTTTATTAAGTGTTGTAGGTTGATATTGTAATACCTTTAATGTTAACACCTACTCTAACTTTAATACATAATAAGTTGCAATATGTTTTTATTTATATTTATTAGTCTTATGGTTTGTAGCGTTACCAATTTTGGTATTTTGTTTGGTACTATTTATTTATTTATTTATTTATTAATATCTTATTATTTTGTTGATTATTAATTGTATTTCATAATGATTAGGGTCTGATGTAGTACCTTGAATCATGGTTTCTGATTCCTACTTACTGGATAGCATGTGTATTGATATATATTCCTGTTTTAAAGATTTTGAAGAGATGAAGTTTGAAATATGCAAAGTATCTTGAATCCAACAACATAATGTACCATTGATTCATGGTAATATGTACAGACTAAATTTTACAATTATATTCTAGTTTTTTATGAGTTAGCCAGTACTCATAAAAAACTAGAATATAATTGTAAAATTTAGAAAAATAAAAGAGAGCGTCTTAAGGTATGTTGAGAATGATAATTGGCAAATGAGATCCATGGTACATTATGGTATTTTACCATAGATCAACTTTACTCACCATGATTCATTCGTTCTTATCGATATTGATTAATATTTAAATCTTCGAAATATTGTATAGTATTGAAGAATATCAATGCTCTAAACAGAAACAATTTCCATTGTGATATTTACAAAACAGGCTTTAAAAACACATAAATTTTGATTTTAGGTACTACACCTTCCCGTATTATCTTTTGTAATCTATGACAAATCATCTACATTCTTCTGTGTAGTCTTTTGTTTATTTTTATTATTTTTTTATATTCATTAAACGTAATTATTACGACATACCTAATTTAAAGCTGTAACTGTATGAATGGACTATTTATCTTATTTGTATGAATTATGTACTTTCTTTGTAATTAAGTGAAAGTAATAATGGTCTTGTGTATACCTTAAAATTGTTTGTTTGTATGAGTTTTTTTTTTTTAATAACAATTGTTTTTCTGGAACCTTAGAAGATCTAAGCAATCAGAGAATGGTAATTAACAATTATGCAATATGAAAGAAAATTGGATAATTAAATCATTGTTTGATACCGCACAGCAGGGCCAGATCTAGCTATTTAGCCGCTCTGGGCAAAAATTAATATTTGCCGCCCTTTACACACATACCATATATAGGTTGTCTTTTCTAAGTTGACATATGCTTGAAACTATTGTAAATTATTGTATTGTCATCGGTCCTTGATAAGTTTGTGGAGTTTCAATTCAATCCGACGTTTAGAAGTGGGTGAAAATCACGTTCAAAGATTTCGTTACATAGATATATATATAAAGCTAATAAAACCGTGTTAAAAATTAGAATTCTATGAATAAAAAAATACATTCATCGTCAACAAATTCTAAATAATTCGTAGAGTTTACATAGAATGTAAAGAAATTTTTCCAATAAAATTTATTCATTTTCATATAATTTAGTAAATAATTTACATATTAACATTAGTGTATGATTCATTCAGTTGAAATGGAAACTTTCCTCGAAAATATATGGAAAATGCTTACAATATAAGTACATAAAGTATATACCACCAACCATTAAACAACCATCAACATAAAAACACAAGTTGTGAAGTTAATAAATAAATTATGCATGAAACATATGACTAATTATTTTATAGAACAGTCAAAACTTGCAAAAGCAAAAAATTACTTGGACAATTTTCGAAAATAAATTTTGTTTTCATAGAGGTAGAAAAAGGTAAAATAATCAGCCCTTCATTATTAGAATTGTTAATGTACCGAAAACTATCGGAGTGTTGTCATGTATTACTTTTTTACAGAAAATTTTGAGAAATATCTTTTCAAAACTTTCCGAATTCGCAACTATAAGTCCCGCATTCAAAACCTTCCGAATTCGCAATTATAAAAATTTTCTTTAAAATCGCAAACGATACTTCTTCTTTCCTTCCTTCGATAGTTTTCGTTACTGAAACATGTTTCCGGTTTGATCTAATTCTTAAAACAAGGGTCTTAATTATTTGCCGTTTTTCTTACCTCTCTGGAAAAAAAATATTTTTTTCAAAAATTATCCAGAAAAGTTTTAGCTAGTTTTTACTGCTCTATAACGTATGTAAATTAATATTAAAATACGTAGAATTCTTTGACTATCAATTAAATAAAATATTACATAATAAACATATGCTTCTTGTACATAAAATGTATTATTTATTACACTTTGATGTCTATCATATTCATGGAATGTGTCTTGAGAGAATATGCAATAAATATACGTAATGTTATGGGATTGTCACACAGATTGTAATATTGTTTAAGAAAAACTAAACAAAAAACTGTTTCTCCTGGGATACTCTGTATATCCCAGATTGTATAAAGCGTTCATTATTTTCATTATTAATAGTAAACGTCGTAAATTTTGCCCACAATTTATTTAATTTTTTAAAAATGCCTACAAAAATTAATTTTTTTTTCAAAATATATTAGAGTGGCGGATTTTTAGTTTTTTTTATCAGAAAAAATGGGAAATATTAATGGTGTTTTTAAATTTAAAAAAATGATTATTAGAACGGCATGCACTTGACCTATATTTAATCGATTCTTGTTCAAGTTAATATTAGAATCTAATTAATAAATTATAGGAATATTTAATAGAGAAAACTTTTTAACAAAATTAAAAAAGTTTCTTAATACATTAAATTAATAAACAAATGTGTTACATATTCGTGTTCAGTGACAATACATCACATTCTATTACTAAAGGGTGATCAAATAAGAGTTATATATTTTTAAATCGGAATAACAAAAAAACGGTATCAGATATCAAATATGATTTCTTTTTAATTTTAACATTGTTAGTGGCATCTTTATTGTTGCATCTGCAAGGTGACACAAGAAGGCTAGTTTCATTTTCAGATATACGATCCGCTTATACCTCTATACCACAAACCGCAGTGTTAATTTTTATGGATGTAAACGTGATTGATAAACATATTAAAAAAATCAAATTGTCGCATTACTGTTACCACGAAGAAGCCTTCAAATCATATTGGTATCATATGTTTAAACACAATTTGATCATCCTATATAAAAAACTTTTGTTTTGACATTGGTTCGGAGTTGATTTTCTGAAAAGTCTTATTTTCTCAGCAAACTTTCAGGCACTCCGAAAAATTAATACAAAAATTTCATTTATTATTTATTGATTTATTTTTAATTATTTTTCGAATTTTCGTGTGTAAATATACGCAATGAATTTATATATTAATTTCAACGATATTATTGTAACACATGCAACCTAACCCAAATAAATATTAGGTACACAATGATTATTTTTAAATAATACTAGCTGTGAATTACCTGCTTCGCTGAGGAACTTTAAATACAAAGATTATTGTGTTATAACCATCACTTGATATGCCTCTTTTTGTTCATAATTTCGTCGATTTTATTATTTTGATGCGGAATCCTCATTTTTTGGAACAGCCCATGTTACTCGCTGAGATTTAAAGCTTTCTATACGTGGAATAGCTATAGGCCTTAAAGACTACGGCCTAGTTCATATCCTCTATTGCTTTCACCTTTCTAAATGAATACCTATTTTGTGTTATTTTGTTAATTTCAGTTTCACATTTGGTAATGACTCCGTTATTCTCTGTATTTTTTTCCGACATCATCACACAAAAACTTTGTCTCGTAATAGCACGCCTGTTCTTTCATACACTAAATTTCATACTTGATCAAAAACAGTGTACTATTTTAAGTCTTAAATTTTTTTAATTAGCTCTTAAAAATCAAAGCCCATTACAACTTACTGATTAACTTGAATTTGTGTTGTAGGTTAAAAGTAGGATAAAAGTTATTAATTTGTTATAAAAAAAGAAAACTAACGGTATTCGGTATTCTAACACCGTGCATTTTACATATTTTGTTCAAATTAATGATTTAATCAATATTTCAATATGTAGTGTTTGATTGGTTGGATATTATTTGAAAGTTTATTTTATAACAACAGTTCTTGTCCAATGTTATAAGATGCCATAAGATTTATAAAGTTACGAAAGTTTGTGTTTGTAGGCTTGAAGATGAATTCCTGAGAATTTTTACTATTACACGTAAGTGAAGATTAAATTGAGGTAATTGATTCAAAAGAGGGATAATTATTTTCATCTTGGTAATTAGATTGCTCGTGAAATAATTACGTGAATAGATAGACAGATAATAAATTTCACCTGACGACTTAATTCGTTCGCCTAGCCAAATAGACCCTTGTACTCTATCCCCGTTTTCAGTGGCTATTATAACCAACTGATGTACTGAAACCCAGGATTTGCCTAGCGATGAGTTTCCTAATTTCTTCTGGTTCGACTATGGCCGGACCTAACCATTTCTTTCGCTGCTGTATAAGCACCGGGCAGTAACAGAGAAAGTGGATCGAGGTTTCTTCTGAATTTTCTCCGCATCTGTCACACGCGGGAGATTGTCTTTTTCCAATGTGATGATGGAACTTGTTCAGGTTATCATGCCTTGGTCCATGCCTTTAATTGTTGATTTTTCAGATTATCTCCTAATCTGTTAAGACCTTCTTGGTATGGCATCCTCGCAAGGTTTTCTTGAGTGGGAGCCATGCGGGTTCCCGGTTCCCAGTAATAACAATTAAACATTAAAGAAAATTTAAGAGTCATCATGTGACTATCATGTCAAAATTTGTTTTTAATTTTACACAAAATCGCTGTATCTTACATTAATTTAATTGGCTTCTAAAATATATGTTGACAGCGGAACCCAATGAGTATTAAGCTTACATGTAGTATTAATATGTTAAAAAAAAAAATTTAGTAACATTTCAACTCTCTGGTGATGTTATGCAGTCCTTAATGTAATCGATTTCCTTGTCTTGTTTGTATTTTAATTTAAAAGTAAAAAATACATGAGACTGTCCGATAAAACTGTTAAAGCTTCCAGCCTCCTTATTTTAGTGAACGAAATTTACCGATTTGTTGATCATCAGATTATACCTAATAGCTTAATTTAACTCTCTGTTTGTAATTCCTTTTGCACAACATTTTTGAACGCAATACTAAATGCTAATATAGTTATTTATTAAATGACACAATGCACTTGTGTTTATGTTGACGTAAATATTTAATATAAGTTTACAAGATCATAAATTAATTAATTTATATTGATTATGTTGTTAATAGCTTGTTGTTTATTTTTAGTGTGTAGCTACTTAATATTAAAATCAATATAAATAATTACAGTAAAAACTGTTTTTGAATGATTGTTAATCGAGTATTAAAATTTTAAACAGTTTTCACAGTAAATAATATTCTTGATTTATAAATGACTAAAAATTTTGCCATCTTCTACAGCGCACAAGTCCTATAGTAGCGTAATGATCCAATAATTTTATCTATAGTGCCATCGAATGTCCAAAACGTATATCAGTATTCAATATATTTAATTTTTAATTAATTTTAAGAAAAAATTGTTTTATGACCATTCAAAATAATCTCAAACTGGAATTATTAAATTTCCATATAACTTATAACTGTATCGGATTTTGAGTTTTCTAATATCATAATAAGATGTATTTTGTTAAATCGCAGATTTGGAAAAGCTAAAAAAACCATTTAGATCCCTTGGAGCACTTTAAATTAGAACGGTAGTATAGAAAACGTTATATTCTACCTATTAGCTACAAGGTAAAATCGCTCAAAAACGAAAAAAGATACCAAGCTGAAATTTTTACAGCGCACCCAGGACGTAATAAGTAAGGTCGAGTTCGTAAATGAGCAACATAGGTCAATTGGGTATTGGGTCCGTAGAGCCCATCTTGTAAACCGTTAGAGATAGAGCAAAATTTAAAGTAAAAAATGTTCCTTATCAAAAAATAAACAACTTTTGTTTGAAACATTTTTTTTGTTAATATCAGTGTTTACGCACGAGGTCACACATTAGATGCAAATTTTATAGTATGTATTAATATGGGATTATCAGTTATGTATGTGTGACATGTATAAGCATATGTGTAATGTGATAGAGTAATCGACACTGTCTATACATGGTATTTCAACAATTAACTCAGCCAATTGTTTGTTTTCACTTGTTTAATTACTACATCTTTTATGAGATGGATGAAATTGAACCAGATCATAAATTTTAAACGTTACTTGATGCACCAGACAACAATTTTTTTAAATTTAACCTTCAAAAATCAGAAGTAGTATATTTACACTGGGGACACGACCTTGATTCTAGCTCCTGATCCTCTGCAGATTCTGATAGCACGAGGCTGGAACAGGACGAACAGACTTATTCGAAAGTGATCTTATAGGAGTGTGGTTTTTCAGAACTTTAATAATGTTTTCTCGTGACTAGTGAACTATTATAGCTGTTATCAACTTTCTATCATCGAATTACAAAATTTTCACGGTGATAGTTATGTATAGGGATATAATGAATGTTTCACTAGATTAAACATAAAATATAACCGGAATAAAATAAAATTAATACCTGTTACATAGAATCTCTTATGTTCATGGTTGACCAATTATATTTTTTTTTATATAATATGTAGGTGTTTTATATATGAATATATAATTATGATATTGTTTAATTATAATATAAATGAGAGTATAATCTCAAGGTTAATTAATATAATATTGTTATTAAGTTGGTTAATAATCTAATATTAATAGATATGTTTAAAATAATTTTAATTAATTCACACACTTGGAATTATTAAACAATTAAAGTAATAATTTTTGTATGGAAAAAAATTCACATCTACCAAGAATCAGGTCATCAATTTCAAAACCTTAATATTTCAGTTTCTCGACTTGAAGAATATTTTGTGTATTAAGTAAGGCACTGTTTTGTTTTTATAAAAAAAGGATGCCTTTTTACGAAAAAACTTTGGCCTTAATTGATATTTTGAACCAAAGGACAAAAATGGAAAGATCTTATGTAAGTTTTATAACAAAACTGTTTTTAATTATTTTTTCATAATAATTTTAAAGTTACAGACAGTTTTAAAAGAACTTTTCAAAGAGAAACGAAAACGCCCGACAAAATAAATGTTCCTTAAACAGCGTTGTGACGTAATAATCTTAATTGAATAGTATACACTGTATACAATTATTAATTAACATTATGACGTTACACGATCGTTTTCGTTTCTCTTTTGAAAAGTTCTTTTAAAACTGTCTGTAAATTTTAAATTATCATGAAAAAATAAACATAGAGAGAGTTATTTTCGCATTTATAATATTAGTAAGGATTTCCCGAAAACTCCAGAAGACGATGCGAATACTGTTTACCCTGTACACCAGGTACTTAGGAGATACATTTGAATTTCAAGCACTGCGATTATACCCTTTCCTCTCGATTTGAAATTTGGATATGTTAGAGATCAATATATTACATACCTGCCCCGGGTACTTTTATTTTTCGAAAATCCTGGCTTAAAAAAATTATAAGGTTTCACACCAATCAAATAATGATTTCACGCCAATCAAAAATGTGTATAGAACCGTCTTAAATTATATTTGTGATAAACATAAAAATCATTAAATGGGATAAAAAAATGTATTAGATTTATTTTAATCAATTTTTGCCAGTTTGCAATATTATAATAAAATGTATACTACGTGATAAGATATGAATTTTGCAACTTGATAAACATATAAAGTGTTAAATTAGCGCACGTGATACTGAAGGCAATCAACATCAAATTTATATAATTTTTGTGGTTTAATAGGTTTTTAATTTAATACAACTATTTTATTTCATGTTTCTTATAAATTATTGAAAAGAATACATAACATCGATTGAATTTCGAGATTTTATTGAACCAACTTATAATACTTGCGGGAAACTTTTTAAGTAAAAATAGAAAAAGTACAATTTATAGATAATAATTGCTATTTTATGAATTTATTATTATATTATTTTCTTGTCATCCAAACCTCTCATTCTAGCTTGGCCTACTTTCATTTAAAATAGTTTTCCTTAGACAGTTTTTTAATGCGGAACCACTATTTATAACAAAACTTTTTTGGGTCAAATGCCTGTGTAAAAGTTTATTTACGTCAAACAATTCTTATATATCTTATTTTATAATTTCAATAAACAATGACTGGTAAAATTTATAATTTAATTCTATTAAATTGTTGTTATAGAAAAACTAAAATTTTTCTGATGAAATGTATATCGTATACATTCGAGTTAAGAAATTATGACCCGACTAGGTTCGTGACAAATGATATGTACAATTAACCTTTTCTTTTGAATGCCAACATTTCTCGTTTTTGAAGCCACCCTAATTTTTTGACAATGCCGAAATCTAATCGTTTGAAAAAACATTAGAAAAAGTTTAAGAAAAGTTTAATTTAAAAAATCCTGAATTCATGTTCCTAATTCTAATATGAACAAACTTTGCTCCTATTGAATACAATATTTTTAGACTATGTATATAAGAAATATATAAAGGTATAATTAGTTTAGTCTCCAATTTGAAACTCTTAAAAATATTGATGCTACGAACAAAATTTTGGATAGGTGTTTATAAAATGCATATCCGGTTGTCTGTCCGTTTATCTGTCTGTCCGTCTGTGTGTCTGACAACACGATAACTCAAAAACGAAAAGAGTTATCAAGCTGAAATTATTATAGCGTGTTTAGGACGTAAAAAATGATTTCGAGTTCGTAAATGAGCAATATATGGACTCCAGTACCCAGCTTAAAAAATGTTTAAAATGTTCCTTATAAAAAAATAAACAACTTTGTTTGAAACACTTTTTCGTAAACATGACTGTTTACCCGCGAGGACGCAAATTATGTGCAAATTTTATAGTATGTATTATATGGTAATTTCAGTTATGTGTGGCTATCTAAGAGTGGATCTCTTTCTTTACTTACGTGACGTAAAAAAACGATTGCGGCATTAACACTGTCTATACATGGAATTTCAACAATTAACTCAGTCAAAATTGCTACAACTCTGAAGTTTTTTTTCATATTTATCACTATTATTATTTTCAATAAAATCGAGTTTTTTATTGTTTTTTTCGACACTTACCGGAGATGTATGGTAAAACTAACTGATAATTCGAGGAAGGGGATAGTATATCGAGTGATATAAATTAGAGAAATTCTATCAAGCCCCTCTAACATACTATTCAGTAGAACTTTGGCTGGTCTAAAAAAATAAAAATTTTTCTTAAAAAACTAGTTTGAAAAAGTAAATTGAACTTTTGAATACTTTCACTTTTTTTTTCATATTGCTCCAACCATATTTCTATTTTATAGTCTATTTTCGAACTAAAATTGTAAGAAACAATATGAAAGATAATCAGACAAATTTACTTTTTTTAATCGACAGTGTATACAATAATACATGCCTGAAATAACAATTTATCATCGAAAAAATTCGAACATACTTATCGAATATTTCATGTTTTTTTATTATTGTTGAGATGGAAAATCGATTTGTGACCTAAATATGTTAAATTATTTTTTTTGTTATTAATTTTCTTAACAAAAGAGGTTCAAATTTATTCCACCATACATATTATTAATTTTCTATTATTGGGATGTATAATAAATAAATTGAATTTATTTCGAAGTAGGACAATTTATTTCTTATCATCATGTTTTATTAAAATTGTATTGAAATAATAAAATTCAATTTTACCATTCAATAATTATTAATTATTTATAAATAAAAATGGAACATAAATAAAGCTGCTTGCATTCACACTTTTTTGAACATGCAAGGCAACCTTTTCCGAAGCAATTCTGTTTACATCGATACTGTGAAAATATAACAAAAATTTTATGAAGAAATTGGCCAATCATCAATTTTAAGGACGATGTTCGATATTTTTTTGGAGCAGGCAATATTATATTTTCATGAGCATTATTTGAGTAAGTAAAAATTTTTTACTTTTCATATACTTTGTTTCGTTGTTTACTTACACTGGATATCACCTCTCGTAAACGATTTCTGCGATATCTCCAGAAATTACTCGGCCTACCTGATTTTTTTATTTTTTTGGCGAAAATGTCTTTTGAAAACTATTTATATCCAAATAGACGACTTTTTTGCCAATTTTTTGCAATTTTTTAATGAGTTTTCCTCTTTTACCCTTAAAAATAAAAAATCAGGTTAATTTATTAATTGGATGGATAGTTTTTGAAACAACTCTAAAATTTTACCCGTAGAAGTTTCTATTTCGGAGCTATTCAGGAGATATAGAAAATATACTTAACTCTTCTCACAAATTTTTCCAAACTGAATAATTGTTCATCCTGTATTAAAGACAAAAATTTCAACATAAAATTGTGCCAAAATGCATGACTAGGCTACGTAGTATATTCTTACCTATTTCTATGAATAAACACAGTACCTTATGCCTCAGTGTTGTGTGCTATGCTTGTAAATGTAAGTTAATATAAAATTGTAAAAAGTTCAATGTACTTTTTTAAGATGCAGTACATAATTAAATTTAAAATACACCTTTGTTATTTTAAACAAGTGAAAACAAACAATTGACTGAGTTAATTGTTGAAATACCATGCATAGTCAGTGTTGACTTCTTTATCACATTACTCATACAAACATGTGACACTTACATAACTTATAATCAAGTATAGTACATATTATAAAATTTCCGCCTAATTGGCGCTCTCACGGGTAAACAGTGATGTTTACGAAAAAATGTTTTCAAACAAAAGTTGTTTAATTTTTGATAAGGAACATTTTTTACATTTAAACTTTTGTTCTATCTCTAACGGTTTACAAGATAGGTCCTAAGGACCCAAGACCCAATTGACCTATGATACTCATTTACGTACTTGACCGCACTTTTTACGTCCTGAGTACGCTGTAAAAATTTCAGCTCGATATCATTTTTTGAGTTATCGTGTCCGCAGACGGACGGACAAGCGGAAATGGATTAATTAGGTGATTTTATGAACACCTATGACGAAATTTTTTTCCTAGCATCATTATTTTTAAGCGTTACAAACTTGGGACTAAACTTAATATACTATGTATATTTCATATATACATGGTATAAAAAGTGATGCATTACTTTGTCGTTTTCTTTACGCACTTTTGTTGACCATGACTCACTATAAAATTATAGCTAAATTTTCGTTCATAAACTTTGGTCTAAATGAAACATTTAGTGAATTAATTGAAATGAAGAATAATTATAGCGAGCGAAGTCAAGAGAAAAAGCTAGTGATAATAAATTACTTGCGTAAAATGGTTGAATCAAGATGAAATTACTTTTACTGTGAAATTTCGTAATTGTAATTTAAACGCTTTAAAATTTCTAGGTTATCAATAAAACACTTAAAAAACAATTGTGATGAGCATCACATAAGAAATATTTATTAAAATAAAATATTATGTTTCTATTATAACACTTACTCAAAAAAATGCATCTACCTAGTACTTTACTTATTCAATGTTTGTTTTAAAACTTTTAAGAAAATTTCGAACGACAGCTTCTTTTTTGATTCTTAATTGTAATAGTTAGAGTATGTATGTTTTTCATCATCACCTCATTTTTTACATATAAACCTTGTTTCTGTCTCTAACGGTTTACAAGTGGGGTCTTACGGACCCAAGACCCAATAAACCTATATTACTTCGTTCTTATCCAAGCGACGACAGTGTCAGATCAATTTACCGCCCCATTAGTCAGTAGTCAAAGAAAGTAAAGACGCTCTAACTCGCTCGGTTACTGAGCCGTTTCACTTCAGCATATTTTTTTTTTTAGATCAGTTATTTTTAATAGTGTCCCATGAAAATGTTTTTTAGAATACAATTGTAAAACACCTTTATTTTATTGAACAAGAGAGTACCCACTTTCCTTGACTGCTTACAGTTAACTCCTCGTTATATTCATCAGTTGTTAAAAACAATATGATCGTTATAACCATCTTGTCTTCTCGACTGATCATCGTCAAAACGACTGACAACTATCAAACCATAATCCCATAGTTTTTACCTTACTCTTTCAAATTGTAGAGCAGTTATACTAACTATAAGATTATCATCGTGTCATATCATCCATCCATCGTTATGCCATGTGATTTCCTATTTATCGTGTATACTAGCTAAAATGAACGAATAGTGCAATTCCTTAGCTTGGAATACAATTCCGTTTGGTAAAAATCTAAGAATTTGAATTCTGTTAATTGCAAAAAATGGCAATTATTAAGGAATCCAGCAACGAGCCTCCCGTTTTATGGGATATCTTATTAAAATGGTTTTACGATTTGATCCTTAAATGTGTATACGCCAGTAAAATCTGTCGATATCTCGAGTAATTTTCAAAATATTGGAAATTGAAAATTTTGTTTAAATTATTTAGCTTACGATATTTCGAAAACCAAGGCAGATATCGAAAAATTTTGTTCTTCTTACCTTAAGCACTACGTAAGTTGTCTTGTTTTATTTCCCAATAATTTAAAATATTTGTTTTAAGCTAAGCAACCGTACTATGTTTTACTAAACTATTATTTACTAAGCTAAAGTGAACTAACTTGTTGTGATGATCACGGTTGAAGGAACTATTCATACAAATTATGAATGTTTTCTACTTTAATTTTAAAATGACTAATTAAAAATAAAACGAAAGTAAAATTTTATACTTATTTTTATGAATTATGTTTAAACATTCAAATATATCAAATATATTCGGTGCAGAATTTTTGTCGGAAAAAATATTATTGTATATTGTAATAACTATTAATGTTATGAAGTGGTCATAGTGTCCGAAAAGTTCCTCGCTGCGTTTTTTTTCAGACCGATAGCTTAACTATGACCTTACCGTGCTCATTTGAGAAAGCAGCATTTCAAAAAAAGTCGTAGATAGAAGTTTGGTAGGCTCACCAAAAGGAAGCCACTCACAAAGTTTCATGTATGTATTTATCACCCTTTCTGTCCCACGGTCTACAAATAATAGCAAGACTTTATCATATTTTGCTAGTACACTGAAGTACAGCGCACAGATACAACGATTTGTGGACTAGAATTGTAAATCATGTTTATTTTCCAACAAATTTGCGAACAAAGCAAAACTCTTAAAAAATAACTGATTCTACTTAGTCTACATTCTGGTTCTTGTATATTACAGGTATTTCTAGCCTGGAAGCCAATCAGGACCTTCGTCTTACTGTAGCTTTTCTCTTCTTTTTTAATTTGAAGTCTTATGTCTTAAAAAATTTTCCAGTGTTTAGCTATATAGAAAGCACAATCTATTTTGTTTTACCTATCTGTGAAAATAAAGCAACATCCACTTTTGAAGAATGGATTAGAAAAATCTAGAATTTAGCTGAAAATATTTATTGATACCAAACATGACAATTTTAGTTCAATTAATTATACGCAAATGGTATAATAAATTTCCTCAATTTACATATTTGAATAAAATTAATCAAATTATTCTTATAAGATCATAAAAGTTAATATCCACTCTCTTTAATTAATATTATTAATTGTATATACTTTAATGTACTTAGTTAGGCGTGAAATTAGTTAGTCTTAAGATAATAAAAATTTTAAAATTTTATTATTCATTATATAATACATAAATCATCGAGAGAAAATTACTTTAAATTAATTAATCAAAATAAGAAACAATAAATCCTATTCTTAAGATGGGAGTTTAAAAAAAGATTTTAATTTTTTTAAATCACCTATTTCTATTCACGGGAAATTGTGAACAAAAAAATGTTTAAAATCGAACGAACACACATGCGTCAATCTGAAGGGGCTAGGGAAGTAGAGCCCAGTAGAACAATTGGGGCACAATGGAACAATAGTAATATTTGTACTTTATTCCAAGAAAATTTAAGTTAACCTAACTTAATTATTTTATGTAATTTGTTTTGAAATTTTCTTGGAATAAGGTACACAAGTATTACAATTGTTCCATTGTGCTCCGTATTCCACTGTACTCCACCTCCCGCTATATGTTAATAATTTGCAATTACAATAACTTCCCTATACTGAGAAGTTACTAACCAAAACCAATCCTAAAAATTAGCAAATGAAATTAAAATTATAAATTGATATTTCACAGTTTTAAAAGAACTGTTATGGACAAAACACAATAAATCAGTTATAAATTATTCACCTTATATTAAAGTATGATTGACGAAATTGAAATTTTATTATTTTATTTATATCAATTATTGACCGTTAAATTGGTTTACTTTTTCTATAATTTAAAAAAATAAGAAAAACTACATTTACTGGAAGAAGTTGTTGTGCGTATTTAGATCAGTGGTCCGTAACATTTATATTTAATTTTGTTTTTATTATTTACTAGCTGATGACGACATCGTACACAATTTGTAGGCCCTTTGGTTTAATCAAGCTAAAGGTATTCTCTCTATTTACCCTACTTTCTACCCCTTTCTAGCATCCCGTCCAGGGATCCAAGTCCTTTAATTTTTGCTTTTGGGAAAATCATTTTGCCAAGCGACAACTAGTAACTTAGAATAAAACTACGATAACAGTATTTAAATAGAATTTCAGTAGGCGTTCAATAAATATAAGTATATAATATACTGTTCAATACTGTTCAATTGTATGTATGAACTGACTAAAAACACGTGAAAACAAACAATTGAGGGAGTTAATTGTTGAATGGCCCTATGTAGAAAGTATTGAACGTCAGTGCTTGCATTATTTTTTATAAATTAGAAAAGTTTAAAAAAAACTAACACAATTATACAAATAGTACACCCGCACGAAAGGCACGAAAGGTACACATTTGTTTTGGTTTTCACAAGACCACTATTTGAAGTTGCCTGCAAACAGTGATGTTTACGAAAACATGTTTCAATCTAGAGTGTTTTATTTTTTTTATTAAAAACTTTTTTAACTTTCGAACTATTATTTTATCCCTAACGGTTTTCAAAATGAGTCCTACGGACCCACTTGACATATGTTGTTCATTTACGAACTCAAACTCACTTTTTACGTCCTAAGCACGCTATAAAAAATCACATCGAAACGCTTCCAATTTATACACACAACCAACGAAAATCGATAGATATAAGACTAACAGTTGACCAAATTATTGAAAAGATGAACAAAAAGTTTTCACTTTTTTCATCTCTTCATGCTTTTGGTCAGTTTAGGTCTTATGATCATGGGTTTCCTTTAAGTCAACTGATACAAGAAGCAACAGTGACAAAATCGTTCAGCTTTGAATTTTGTTTTGTTTTGTTTTTTTTTTAATTAAAAACGAAATTTTCGAAATGATCACTCGGTGACTCCTTTAATTTTCCACCAATAATACTAATTTTTACATATATTCCAGTAATTTCCTTATCACCATCTTTCACTATCTCCTGTGATTAAAAGAAGAGTTAAGTTCAATGAATTAATCTGCTTTCAAGTAATGAACGCACATAAATAAAATAGGCTTCTTTTTTATCAAATATAAATTTGTTAGAAGAAATATTGCTATATACAATTACTTTTATCAAGTATTTAATTCAAGTGGAAAATTATTTTATTTATTGCAATAAAAGAATTTTAAAAACGCATGTAAATTAATTTGTTTTATTGTTATAAAATAAAAACAGTATTTTCTATTAAATATATCCAATTATTTATTGTTATTACAAATTTTCTTTTTTTTCTTTCAGGGGCAGTGAATTGACTGACGTGAGCTTGTTACGACGAATGCACAGTGTTGAAGTTCTTTCATTGAGGTAAGTCTTTTTGTCTGTTATTGTAAATAAATTTTCTTTGAGTTAAATTTTGATAACGCTATGATTTTCGTCAAAGATCTTGCTTTTGAAAAAAAAGAAATATTTATGGCAGCAAGTTGTGAAAAATTGTACAAACAAACGTTGCAAATCGATTGAAATTCGTTTCAAAGCATATACATTCCAAAAATAGTTTCTTAAACTGACATTTTCCGTTTGATTTTCACATTCAAATTTCAAACGGAAGAAATTTTATGGTTCTGCGTTTTGATGGTAAACCCTTAATTATCAAATTGAGCCTCATCTCCAATCATTTAGCACCCCAAAATATGGATAATTTATTTATTCTTAAGGTAGTACTATCGGTAATAGATTTGCATTCAGAATTTGATGAAACTTGGCATAGTTATCATAATTAACCAGTTAAATTTTTAGGGACCATCAGAGAATTGAAAAAAAGATATTTTAAAGATATTTTAACATTAATCCTTATGGGAAATCACAGATTTTATTTTATTTCACAAAACTGGACGTTCTGATTTTCAGTTCTCTGTAGGCCCCTAAAATTTTAACTGGTTAATTATGATTTAATAATGGACAACTATGCCAAGTTTCATTAAATTCTGAATGCGAAGTCTATTACCGATAGTACCTACTACCTTAAAGAAATTAACTTTCTATTTATGATGAATATGTATATGTAAAAAAAGATCTTCCATACGTTTCTTGGCAGTTATTTACATTTTTTTATATTTATTTATACCGTTAGTTTAACGCAATAATATATTTAATGCGTGGACAAATATTACGAGCCCAACCTAAAAATTAAGCCTTATACAATGTTTAACATACCCGTATACCTATTAGTTAACAGATTGATAGAATTATTATACCATGTATAAGAAATATACCAAGGTATACTAAGTTTAGTCCCAAGTTTGTAACGCTTAAAATATTGATACTAGGAACATAATTTTGGTATAAGTGTTTTATAAAATCACCTAATTAGTTCATTTCCAGTTCTCTTTCTGTCGTCTGTCCGTCTTTCATCACGATTACTCAAAAACGAAAAGAGATATCAAAGCTGGTAAAAAGTGAGGCCGAGTTCGTATATGAGAGCAATATAGGTCAATTGGGTCTTGGTTCCGTAGGATCCATGTTGTAAACCGTTAGAGATAGAACAAAATTTTAAATGTAAAAAATGTTTTTTATAAAAAATTAAGCAACTTTTGTTTTAAACATTTTTTCGTAAACATCACTGTTTACCCGAGAGAGCGCAAATTGTATAGTAGGTATCATATGGGTATATCAGTTATATATATGTGACATGTATGTATGTGTATACGACAGAGTAATCAACACTGTCTATACATGTTATTTCAACAATTAACTCAGTCACTTGTTTGTTTTCATTAACATTATTTAAAAAAATGTATTTTATAAATAATAATAAATATTGTCTTTTGTCATGGAAGAGGCAACTTTCCTTCCTGGTACAACGCCTGTCATCAAAAGATTCTTCAAAAAAATAATAAAATAATGATATGCAATAATGACCTTCATATATTTTCACGTGGGCAATTGAATATACACTACGTTGAATTTAATTAGCATACAATAATAACATTTATGATTATTATTTAATAAAAACATTTGCACCTGATGTAAACAATACGTCATAAATTTTTATCATCAATCATATCTTTATAGTTGAAGTGGTGCTGCACGAAAGATTAAAAGTATCAATATTTCTTCACTTTTCTTTGTTATTGATCATTTTTATACATGAAAAATTGAACTAGAATGTTTTAGAGTTAGAAGTTTTCGTTTTGTTTTTTTGACATCTACTTACATAGACAAAAAGCATTTCGTAACGCAATACATTTTTTCTTTAACCGAGAAACTTCATTAGCCATTTATTACCCCGAATTAAGAAAAGGCGTGTTATAAGATTGACCGCTATGTGCGTGTGTCTGTCTGTCTGTGGCATCGTAGAGCCTAAACGGATGAACCGATTTTGATTTTTTGGTTTTGTTTGAAAGGTAATTTAATGTAGAGTGTTCTTAGTTACATTTCAAGTGCGAATTTAGGATTCCGTATCCGAAAAAATAATTGGTGATAATCTTCCAAATCGGCTAAGTTTGGAAAATGTTTTTAAGGAAAAAGGCAATTTAATGGAGAGTGTTCTTAGATATGTTTCAAATACGAGTTTAGGGTTCCGTAGCCGAAAAATTTGTGTGGGTTTTTTTAAAATTTTGTGAATTTCATTTGTAATATATGACGTAAGAAGAGTTTTTATGGACGTTCTTATGTATAAAACAAAGAGAATTTGTACTTTGTATTGATACATTTGGTCTATAGTTATCGCGCAGTACATTTCTTCTTTGTCTTATACATAAGAACGTCCATAAAAATATTCTTACTTCATATATCATAAATTGCTAATGAGATGATTTCCAAGTGGTTATTTTTCTAGGCTGTTTTTTTCTATCCACGCGATATCTTCCTTATTCCCTTATCAAATCCCATCCTATACTTATCAATTTCAAACTTATCGTGCTGCCTATAAATTAAAAGAAAGTAAATTACTATAAATTATTTCTCTAGCTCGTTTTAAGTCACAGGTAAAAATATATTTGGAGAAAGAAGAAATTTTATTAAGGCCTAAAATATATTTAAGAACCGAAAAATTGGAGGAACGCCTAATAAAATCCGTGATATTGTGAATTTTGCTGAAAAGTGACCCATTTGCAAGAAAATTTTCAATCAAGATTGTTTTTCAGTTTAAAATGATTCGTCTAAAAGTCGTTGTTAATAACCCATGTCATGGTCACGGTGGTCATGAATGAATAAATAAATCAGTGAAATTTGTAAGAAACTTATTTTAGGCTCATATGTTTCAAAATTTGCGATGATGAAAATTTGAGATTGATTGTTAACAGGATAAACATTTCCAAAGAAAATTTTTTTTTTAAAAAATTGATTCCCTCCGGCTTTAAAGACTGTAAAACATTTTAGCACCTCACCGCCAAGTGTAACAATTAACATTGTGGTGGAAAAATTTATTTTTTCGCAATGCTACGTTATTTTTTATTGTTGTTAATTAAATGCAAAATGATAAAAAATAAACGTAAATCATAAGTTTTTTAAAAGAAAGCAAAAAAAATTGTCGTAAAAAAATCTGACCGGATTACTTTTCCCATTCGTTTTGAAAGATTTTTTTTATGTAAGAAAGGAAAGGCTGTTTAATATTGCACATTTGTGCATAAATTTCTGATAGTCGGATATGGTTATTAATTTTTTTTGTTGAAAAGTGCATAACTTTCTTTTTTATTTGAATTTAATAATATTTTTTATATGTAGATATGAATTGAAATAATTACAAATTAAAAGTGAATTTAATTTTTTATCAAGAATAAAATTTATTTAATGTATTTATTAAATATTTTTGTTTTTTAGACAATTTGTTTTCTGAATTAATCTTCCAGTAAGTTTTTCCTCATATAAATATATTTCCGAGACGACCAAAACTCATCAACATATAATTAATATAAATCTGAATTAGATTTTGACTCAGTAAACTCGAAATTTCGATTCAGTTACCCAAAAAATAAAGATGCCTAAAGTTATCTCGGATAGAATAATATGTTTATTTTATATTTATTTTATTCTTAACAAAATTTTTGATTCTTAAACACAAAGGAAATGTATAATTACTTTTAATACAATAAAATTTAATACTATACTTTTTATTATTAAATAACATTTCAAGTCAGAGTTAATTATATTAGATGCTAATAAACTTGTCGCCTGTGTTAATACGAAATAATACAAGTTTTCTTGACCTTAGAAATTAAAAAAATATTTATTATTCTTTTTCTTCTTTCTTGTTTTTTGAATTGATTAACATCTGTAAAATTGTCACCTTATATGGATATACTTGTTTATGTTTCCTATTTCTAAATACAAATAAATGTGTTTAAAATACTTCAAATACATAAATAAATATATACGTAAAGACATAGAAAATAAAACATCACCATTTATCAATTACAGTCCAGGCATGGGCGAGTTATTTTAAGTCAAAGTCACCATTGTAATAACTTTATTGTGTGTTATAAGCTTTTTTGTGTGTCTCTTTATTCAAGTCCGCATTGCTCATAGAGGAGGAAGTGAGGCGGGTATACGTTATACTTATCTCAGTTTCTCTAATAGTAATGAGATAGGTAGAAAAAACATGTTGTCTCTCTGTCTTACTCGCATTTAAGGTTGTCACTGTCTTATTCGAATTTTAAGTTAGGAGTCCGAGGGACTTCTCTGAGTCACATTTGCCCATGCCTGAATTATACAGTGTTTTACTTTGAGTGTAAAGAGAACGATTTAAATATTTTTTTGTCGCATCATATATATAAATGGCACTAGTCATGTGTCGAATATTCGCATTCGCAAAAAAACATGCGAATATTTTTTACAAAAAATCATTGTTTTGTATCATAAATTGCAAAATAACCCCAAACTTAACTAATAACGCAGATAATAAGTTGCTAAAAAATGTCGATAGTGGAAAAATTGGGAAACAGCAACGATTTTAATGAAAATTTTTTGAACGTGTTTATAGGACCCCAAAGAACATTCAGCCAACTTAATCTTGTCATAGAGGAGAATTGGGTCCAGGCGAAGGGTATATGTAGCTCAAAATTTATTTGAAATGCTTATTTTGGCTTAAAATTGTTATCATTGCCTTGATATCAACAATCCCATGTCAGATTACATGGATTCTGTCTCTCATTCCGAAAATCAGACCATTTTTGGCCAAGAATTTCATTTTTATGGCACAAAAAAATATTAAATACTGAAATACTAAATTTTACATTTGCACAATTATATAAAGGTATTAGAAGTTTCTAGAGACTATGTTCAGAAAAAAATATTAAATTTATTTTACTTGCAGAATGACAGAATGAGTGGCATAATCAATGTATTCCATAAGGAAAGAATTTGGGAAAATCCTTTCTTATCGGATGCCTACGTCATACAAAGAACACGCGCTAAAAGTTTTAGTTCTCTACGATCAGCGGTTTAAGCTGTAAGTTGATCTGTCGTTCAAGTCATTCAGGACAAAGCATTTTATATGTATAGATTATCGAATAAACAATCTCACCTTTATGATCTAATAACTGATCTTGTTTTAAATAAAAAGCCTTTCCTTGAATAAACAAACCAAATCGAATTATACTTATATAAAATTTAACTTGATTTAATTATTAATCATTGAATAAGATCTAAATTGAATACATATAGTATTTCAATTTATTTTCTTGAAAGATGAATAATAATATTTTTTTAATAATACAATATTTTACTTTAAATAATTCAAGGTTAATATACTAAGAGCCTGGCTTGGTTGAATTCATATACACGGAGCCACATACAAAGTGTGCAAAAAGTGCGAAACTTTCTGAATTTAAAAAAATTAAGAATCAAAAAAATGACAAAAGTTGTAAGATTATGCTCGCACCATCTAAAAGGGGCCTTGGTCAAGTCTATTCTTAACCTTCATGGTCAAGTCCATTTTTTTAAATGAAAGTATTTCTGAATTCAATTTTTTTTGTATTTCAGTGAAAAGCTATAAAAACGATTCAGCAACTCAATCCTAATACTTTTATTCGGAATTCATTTGACCTTGAAGTGACCTTTATGAAATCCTACAATTTTTTTCTTATTCATAATTTTATAAAATTATCTTTTTCTTTCTATTCGATTTCCACGGAATCTAATCAAAATTCGAAAAATTTTCACAAAAACACTTTTGAAATTTTGCTCTATCTCTTGCTATTATCAAAGAATTGAATCTATCTCACATTTTCATATGAGTAGACTGATTTTTGCTATCGATTTCTGCCGTATGTATTAGGTTTATGAAAAAATATTTCTAACAAAATTGTTTACTATTTTATAAAGATTAAATATCTTATTGAATATTTCCTCCATATCTTAATTTTTTAACAAAACCCGAATCTTGTAAGCCCATGTCAAATTTACGGCTTCTGTAGGATACCCTCCGTCAGTCATTTTTCCTAAAAACACTATATTGGAGAAATTTCCAGATTAATTGTGTGAAATGAGAGCATCTTGTATTATGCAAAGAGGCCAGGGTACGAAGAAAATTAATTAGATCTGGCACTTAAAAATTATTAATTTAATAGCTTTTAATTTTAATATTTCATTGTTATTGTTTAAATTTAATATTTTAATAATATTAACAAAATTTAATTATCATGAATACTAAGAAATAATAATATTTATATATTGTTTACACAATTTTTATATCATAAAAAAATATTAAATTATTAATATTGAAAATTAATTTCATATAGATTTTGATAAGAAATAAGAGACATAATATCTTCAATACCGATATTTCGAAATCTACCGATAAATCCAGTGCTGGATACCGATGTTTTTCGTCATTATTAACATTACTCAAAATCGAAATTTTTAAAAGAAAAATAGATGAGTAAAAAGAAGGTTTTAAAATATTTGCAGAGGCCATTGCTCAAATAAATTGCAACAGTTCTTTCGGTAAAATTATCTGAATCTTCAAGGAGGCAAATTTTTATTTTTTGTATTTGTGAAAAAGTATCCATAAGAACGTGGTGCTTAAAGTCCAGGTTAAAATGACGTAACATTAGCCTTAGGAGAAAAGTCTACCCTAAAAGTCTCCACACAATGTAGTGATGAAAAACTCTTAGTACCTTGTCTGTGGAGAGTTTTGTACAGAAACACACTTTTTCTGAAGGTTCAGCAAAACTGGCCCTAAGTTGCTTTATTGCCTTTTGTCTCATTCTAAAAAATTCAATCTACATATTGCGATATTTTTGTTGACACGCTTTTATTGTCTTTACTAAAAAAAACTAACTAAAAATAAATAATAAAATCTTAGTAATAATATGATCTTGAAATATTACTAGTATGTTGTAGTGGTTACGCTGCCCGCTACTTATGCGTAAGGTTGTCAAATAATTTATAGTTAAAAAAAACTCGCTTTGTTGCACTAAAAAGTGGATAATAATTTTAGTTATACTGTAAAATTCAAAGCGTATGAAGTGGTCGATTTCTGTCAAATCAGCTAATTTAAAGCATGCATGTAGAGAGCACCCCACGCTTTGAATTTTACGTACGCTTTAACATTTAAAATTATTATCCACTTTTTAGTGCAATAAAGGCATGTTTTTTAATTTCCTTTAAACTATAATGCTATTAACAAAGTTCATGACTTTCACAATGAATTTTATAAAATATACACTCGAAATTTAAAAACCGTGTACTAAACAGTTTATCTACCTTTGCTATTTACCTCGTTCTCTCTATCTATTTCTATGAATAATAATAGTAAAACAAAGTTCAATGCATATTATCAAAACGTTTGCGTGACATAACCTACTCAGACTGTTTATTGTTGTTCAAACTAATCACACATGTAAATGCATGGTATTAAATATCGATTTCCTGAAATAGACGTATCTCATTATTATTATATTGTAGAAACTAAAATTCTTAAAAACACGAATATAATTATAGAATACGGTTTTGTTCATTTGTAATATGATCCTAATTAAATGTTTTTTAATCATATTTATTCAGTTTTTCAATTTTAAAAGTATAGATATTCGAAATAGTAATAAATAGGCTGAAAAAAATTTTATAATAAAAAAAAAGAATTAAAAAAAATTAAAATAACACAATTTTATTGCAATAACAGTTTTTTTTGGGAAAATTTTGGAAAATGTAAAATTCCGAATGCTAATATACTAAATAAGGGTTTGAAATTCTTCTAAACAAACGCCCGACAAATGAAAGATAGCAATTTTCTAGGTGTCGAATGAAGAGTTTTGAGAAATGGCATTTAAAAATGCCAAAATTAGGTACTTTTTAGATGCTTATTAGGTTTCAAAGTCAGAAATTAGGTACTCTGTACACCGCAACTTAATTCTCGAAAGTTGAAATAATAATGAATGTTAAGGAAACAGAAGGTGCTTATTAATTGCTAAACGGCCAGGACAGTGAAACTAATATACGAAAGCCTCGAATTTCGCAAAACAACAGATCTGAAAATCAGGTCTCTCTAAAACTAGGACGAATGCTTAGTCAGGTATAAACTAAGCCTTGCAATTAAGTGCTAATTAGGTGCTTACAAGAAAGATAAGATGAATACGATCATAAATCTGTATTTTTTTAATTACGAGTTGGTTGGCTATATCTCTTTTTTTGCAATAGTGTCCCATTATTAATCGCAAGGGCTAAATACTTCAGAACCGAATTAACTGGTTTATAGCCGACAAACTCAACCCAAACAACTCATAATTAAAACAATACAGAAAAGACCGAAAACCGTTCGGCTGTTTTTCATAAAGCAATTAATTAGCACTTTATTTTGATTGTTTATGTGATAGTTTACGAGCATTTTAAGACTATATTGTATTTTTTTTTTTTCTCAAATGAGGTATCCTAATTAGCACTTAATAACCACGCATACTTAATACCTAATTAAACATTCATCCTAATTTTTAGAGACCTGATTTTTAGATCCGTTGTCTTTCATAATTCGAGGCTTTCGTTTATTATGTTTTGTTTTCGTTTATTAACTAGGCAATTTCATGATCCTGACCGTTTAGCACTTAATAACCACTTAATTGTGTTTCCTAAATTAACACTTATTATTTCATTATTATTTTAATTGCGTTGCTAGCATCACATAATACTAGCAACGCAATTAAATATTAAGTTGCGGTGTAAGTAAGTTATAGAGCACCTAATTTCTGACTTTGTTACCTAATTAATCCCTGAAAAGTATCTATCTAATTTTAACATTTTTTAATGCGATTTCCGTACTTTGCATCGTAGGCATAAGAGCTCGAATATGGGACATTCGGTTTTTGCAAAATGTCGAATTACGCCACTTTTCCATTTGTTACTTGTTTATCATAAGAATAAAGAGAAAAACGAATTATTAATCAGTTTAAAGTCCAAAAAACCTTAAGCAGTTATCACAAGAAGGAATGAACTATTGACTATAGCGTTGAGTTACACTTGTAATATAAATATAATTTACCTAGTAATTTACGAAAATCAAAATTAAATTTAACTGTCGATTGACATGCAAACATTTCAATTAACACATTAAAGTTTTTTAAAGAAGTTATTTTTGCTATAATTTAATGTTTATAGTATTTTTCACCTTTTAACTGAACCGCGTCCACATCCGTATGTAAATTTTTGTTAACCCTGTAGAGGACACTTTTCTAATATAATAAATATACACTTTTTCGAACTAAAAATAGCTTGCATGAAAATTTTACAGTACTGTCTGTTTTCTATTCAATTATTTATTATATACAATTTTCAATAAGCATGTCATAATAAATTTTGATTTGAGGATATATATTTTATTCGCATAATGCTAATTCTATCATGGAGAAAATTTTTTACTCACGATGGTTTGTTGGTATTTAAGTTTAAAATAATTTGATAAAAGTTTGAGTATTCATGTACTAAAAAATTAAAAATTTCCGTCGAATAGCTGCTGCAAGTTATAAAGAATAATCTGGCAAAAATTACAATCGACTAAAATTATACATAATGAGGTTTTTAAAACACGGATTTTTACTGTGTAATCATTTAAGTATTAAAGTTATGTATCCAAGCCTTTTTTTCACTCTGTTTTTGAGAGTATATTAAGTACTCATTATTCCCTTCAAATTCCTAAACAGCAAGGAATTCAATACGATGGAATTTCATGAAGAAAATGTTCATTAAACAATGAATATCTTCTTGAGGAAATAAGTTAACGATGTGATACAAGAATCACTGAAGAGGGTAAATGCCAAGTTGGGAAAAAGAAGGCAGGCATACAAGGAAACATAGATTAGAACGATCTATAAGGAGTTAAAAAAATAAACTTAAAATGATTAAATGGTTAACGTTGAAATTCGTTTGTTGCGATTAAAATGATTATACTACACAAATACATATGTTTGTATACTTTTTGACATTTCTTGAGTCATCAAATGATTTATTTGCTGATACATAATATTTTATTATTATGTAACGAGTTACAGCTGTCATCTTTGAGGTTTTTTGTTATTGTTATTGATTTTTTGTTGCAACTGTTACATATAGTAAATAATAAATTTTTATGTCAATAGTATTGTAGCCATCCAAACTTTATATGAACCAAGGTACATGTAAGAAGCTGCTTTTGAATAACGTGAATAATAACCCTTTAATTTTAATTATATTATTTTAATTTTGTTTGAAAACTTAAGGTTATAAAAAGTAAAACAGCGTGCCATTACGGCCGCTGAACAAAAATTATCATTAATATGGCAGTTTTAATTCACTCAAATTCAATTAAAATTGTCATTGTTGATCATTTTTATTCCGATAGCTTTTAATATTAAGAGTAAAAATAAAGATATAAAATAATTCAAAAAATCGTCGTTTCGTAAGAAAATTAGTAAATCTTACTAAAAATCAGTAAATCAGTAAAATTGAATAAAAGAAGTAAATTATACAAAATTAAAAAATCCTCCGACAAATTTTTTGGGTGCGGAACCCTAAACTCGCACTTGAAACATTTAAGAACACTCTCCATTAAATTATATTTTTCCTTAAAGCCTTTACCAAACTCAGCCGATTTTGAAGATCATCTTGCAAATTAGGTTCATCCTACGATGCCACAGACAGACAGACACACACACACACAAAGCGATCAAATTTATAACACCCTCTTTTTTAGTTCGGGGGTTAAAAAATCAGTACATGTACCGACAATATTATGTCATATTATTTTGTTTAGAAAATAATATGAAGTTTTCACCATTTTAGTTTAAAAATGTCAACCTAAATTTGAATAAACCTTTTGAAAAATATACGTCAATACATTTTACATCGTCTATTTTTGGAAAATAAATATGAAAGATGAACAAACAAGAATATATACCTATACCGTTTTTCTTTTTCATAACGTCTTCTATGTATTATCCATCTACCACTTATATACGTAGATATAATGCTGTATAATATTCTGATGAATTTTATCACGCACTTTCGAGATATTTTCGAGTAAATATACTTATAAAGTAATGATTGTGTCAAATAATATGACATTTTGATGTGTTTTCTTTCACGTTGATCGTGTGTAAGTGTGTATAAAGGCTTGTAAACTGAAGCGAAATATGTTTTTTTCTTAATCTCAAATATAGAATTGATATTATAATTCATCTGATGTTTTTCTAACTTAAAAAGCTTTTTAGGAAATAAATTGAGATATTTACTTTTTAATTTTTAAAAGAGATAAATTCTTTTCAAAGCAGCTTTCTTGCTTTACAAACATGATTTCTAACTCTCGTTTTTGATTTCTGAGTCTTTTTAGAAAAACATTTTATTTTTTGATATTCCAATAATGATTTTTAATATTCCAATGAGTTCTTTCGACAAAGCTTATAACGGTTGATGAAATCTCTTGAAAATAATAAAATCGACTTTAATGTATGAACTAAGCGAATAGTTTTCTTTATTTTCAGTTGATTTCATCAGACGTTATATTTGGTTCTGATACTGGGAATCGAACTCCAGCTTCTTGGATGAAAACTGAGTTTTGATTCCCGAAATATTTATTTTGAATTAATGCATGATTCAGAATGAATAAAAAATCTGGTGTCTATCTCCATACAAAAAAAGAACATTTTTACAAAATAATAAAACATTAAGTTTCGCGGCCGAACTAAGAAAATATTAATTGCTTCTCAACTTTAAAATTTGTTAATAAGGGGCCGTCCATAAAATACGTTCGTACTCAAGAGGGAGGGAGGGGCTCTGCTGAGTGTGACAAGGGGGGACAGGGGGTTAAATGTCTATACACATTTTTCGAACTCGCATGGTTGCTTCGAAGATATAGAATTTGTTACAATACCAATAATAGACATATCGGAGCATTTACAGAATCCTTGGACTTTTTAGGGGGAGGGGGGACTTAGTTTTTGTGACGTAATATTTATAGGGGGTCACAGAAAGTGTGACAACCGGGGGGAGGGAGTCTCAAAATCCTAATTTTTGCGTGACGTATTTTATGAACGGCCCCTACATAGAAAAGTGAAGACGATCGAAATTTTACAAAACAGGAAAAATATTAATTACCCGGCATATCAAAAATTATAATTTTCGAGATACCGCGTCGGATGACATGGATTTTTTATAAAATGTCGAAGTCCTTCACTTTTCTATTTAATTACCTTAAAATGGTTATTACTTCATTTTAACCCTTTAAAAAGGGTTTTAAAAAAGATCTGAGACTGTAGACCATAAACAAATAATAAACTATAGATTATTGTTTTCTTTTCAAATAAAATATATTAATCGCCCATCGTTATTCATCGTAAACAATAATCCAAATAATTAAAATATTCGGATAGTAACACTTTCAAACTATCATTAAATTTTACTAAATTACTAATTAATATCTAAGTATTTATAATATGATTGCATGCAATTTATCTTTTTCTAAATATAACTTAGATATACCCATTTTATTACATTTGCATTTAAATTGAAAATAACTAATAATAGATGTTCTTATCTTATATAGCATTTTATTCGCAATAAACGAATTCGGACGTTGTTTATATTTTTTTTTATCCATAACGTGTTTAGCTCAGCTGTGGGGAAGTGAAAATAATTACAATAATGGAAATGTTGGCTGTGTCTAATAGACCCATAATTTTTTGATGTAATTTAAAACACTATTTAACTAGAAAATTCTATTTAGTAAATAAAACTTGAAAATACCGATCTTCCTAAAATAAATCATATAATTTCTTAATGATAATTTTCTAAGAAATCGAATGGGTAAAACATTTAGAAATTATATAATTATTTTAAATAGATACTTGCAAATTTCAATATTTTGTTGAAAAAAATATATTTGAAAGCTGATTAAAATTCCGTTTAGAAATACTTAAAAAAGTTACTAATTAATTATTTGTTGATATTTCCACAATTTTTTATCTTTAAGAAAGTTATAAAAGATAGGGAAAGTTTCTTGGCCTTCGATTTGGGGAAAAATCATTTTCTTTCTTTATTTTATGATTCAAATAACAGGTCATTTGACGGTTAGATGATTGTTTCTCGAAATACCTCCAGAATGGCTCCTAATAATAGCTTTACGTACAGGATTTTAGGCGATCAAGAACTACTAACCCAATCATTAAATGAATCCTATTTTTTTTATTTTTGGTCTCAAAACTCTTTTTTTTTTTTTAAGGTAAATTGTAAAACAATGCCTATGCGATTGCATGAATAGTTTAAAAGCGATATTCCGGATAAATTTCAAACAAAAAAGAAACGCGAAAAGTATAAAATTACTGATTTGATACCCGCCCTCTTCGCTGGATTTAGAAATAAAGACCGGTAAAGACCAGCGCGTTATATTGTTCACCTCCATAGCTCTCACTTATCCCCCTTCAATACCATTCGAAATAGGGGTAGGGATTGCTTTTCACAGGTAAAATATGTGTACAGTTTTAATTTTTTTAACTTTGAAATTGTCATAATTTATTGATGATATTATGAGAAAAGATGGACTTGAATTGTATTTTTACATTTTATCGTTTATCATTTTTAAAGAAATCTTTAATTTATAGTTCAAAATTATGCTCATAGATGGTAAGTGATATGTCAGACTAAATTTTTTTTTAAATTTATCTTTATAAATTATAGCTTATTTTCTACTCTGATAAATGAGCTGTATTACCGTAGAGTTCCAATCAAATCCATTCAGTAGTTTTTTTGTGTAAGCGTCACAAACAAACAACCTTACTTTCACATTTATAATATACCTATATAGGGGTAGGAATAAACTTTTCGAAAAATGATCATGAAATACTTCTGTATCCGCGCTTTAAGGGAGTATTCCAAGTTTGAACTTTAACTTTTGCATATTCAGCTTTTTAAATTATTTAATTTTCGTGTATTCACCATTCACTAAACGACAAAAATTGTATTTAAATATTGAAAGTTCAAACATGTTAAAAAGTTCATTTGAAAACGTGTTATGGATAAAATATTCAAGCAAATAAAAAAATTCGCTCATTACAAATAACTTATTTTATATTATGTACCACCATTTAATTATTATTAGAAGTAAGTAATTAATGATGCTGCTCTCTGCTTGTGAGCATATTTTACTTACATTAGCAAATAATACAATCAGCTATCATAGTAAGTAGAGGTACTAAACATAAAATTAACAGTTGACATACTTTTGTAAGTAATTACAATTTAGTTTTGAATAATAATAATTATTACAACTACTATTATATATATACATATACATACATACATACATGCATACAAATATTATCAACTTTTAATTAGTTATTATGACTTGTATCTTGTAGAGCTCCGTATTAAATATAACGAGATGTCTTTGATAGTATTTTTTCTGATAACTTAGGGTACCGTTTTGGATTGAATTCCTTACTACTTTTTATTTTTACAAAGAAGCCTTTCAAAACTTTAAATCATTGTTTTTAACATTTACGGAGGAGCGAAAATATGATTTAGACTATCAGAGCTAACACAAAGGCGGTCTTTCAACTCTTTAATACTTTATTTTTCAATTATGTTGAGAGAATTGTTTAATATCGAAAAAAATAGCTGGAAGGACAGTGAGTTTTACATGCTTTGAACCTTGTAATCGCGAAATTTGTAGCTAATTATCTCGCTATCTAAACGACAAAAATTCTACAACTTCGGGATCTCACAGCAGACATTATTCTGAGTCTGTGGCCCGTTAAGCTAGACTGATTTAATTTGAAGAATGCATTCGACAGTGCTGATACTTAGACTTCAAACCAATTGTGCTGTCCAATGTTATAAACTAATTAACCTTCCTTAAATCTTTTTTTGATACATTTTCAGTTTTTAGCAAAGCCCTTTATGCTTTCAATATTCATTTCCTGCCTCTTCATTTAGAAAATATTGCTACAAATACAAAGAAGTTATAAGTATTCAAAAATTGGTGCCCATCTCCATCTGGCAGAACAAAATTTTATGTTGTAATTTCTATGGTGATATCGTGCAACGATATCCATTACTAATCCATATCTTCCTCTTTGTTTAATTAGGAATTTTATACGTGCATATGTTGCATACTACTAAAGACTTTCAAAACCTAGAATCATTTTTTTGCCCGTCCAGGAGAATTCTTCACCTGCAGAAGTGGTAAAAAATTTAGTTAACATCTCTATTGAATGCACATTTAAATTTGGTTTATTTAACTGTTCGTGAAAGTTTCGTTTTTTGTCTAAGCGAGGGATAATTTCCAATTTAAAAACAAAATCGAGACGAATTTGTAAACCTTCAAAATAAAATGTAATTCAATCGTTAGAGACAGTGTTTATATTAATAACGATTTGTTTATTAACGATTCTAATGATGATCAAGTACCTTACAGAAAGAATTGATTGTCGATATACAGGTTGCTGGATACGCAGAGATCGCTCAATAAACTAACTTACCGCAGTGCGCAAGCGAACGATCAGCTCGGCCTAGCACGCGCAATCTGGAACCACAAACGATTTTGTTAAAAGTTCCATTTACCACTTATGTTCACTATACATACCATAGATTTGTTTCAGACTTGATCCACTTTTCTTTACATACGACTGACTATTAAGTATTTCATGTCATTATTAACAAAAATATAAAATAATAGTAATAATAAATTGATTTTTTTGTTTATTTATAAAAACACGGTCGTTTCCCATATTGATTTTCTTATTATTTGTTAGTTAAAAATGTAACTTACCTATACCACTAAAATAGCTGTAAATTTATTGACACAATAGACAATTGACGAAGACCATGGAAAATAAAATTCTATTATCAAAATGATAAAAATTGTATGCTGATTAAGCCCGCAGACAAAAAGTAATAGTGCTTTTTGGGAGTAACAATTTGTAGAGAAAAAATGAATTTGTTTCTCCTCATATCTATTTTCTAATTCTATTTATTTCTCCGTCTACTAAAGCTTTTACTTTACTGTAATATGAAACAAATCATCAAAAAATCTCTTTATTTACTTAACTCTGGAGGATTTATTTAGATTTAGGAAGTCGAAAGTCTTCTGAACAAATCTAGAAAGGTGATAAACCATACTCAAAACGACAATTCCAAGTAAACAAAATTTATTATTTAATTTGATTAGAATGGGAATTTATGAATGAATGTCATATAAAAGTTTTATTTCTTTTAAATAGTCTAGATCTACAGGCTTCCATGGTCGAAAAACTAAGATAATGAAAAATGTAATTCTTATTTTTCCAATAGTTTTGCCAAATAATTGCAAACGTTAAACCTCTAAAACGTTAAAATTTCATCTCTTTATTTACCAATTTATACGACTCTCGAAAAAAAATTTTAATTATATGAAAAGTGAAAAAATTTAATGTTAAATTATTTGAAAAATATTTTAATTTGAAGGCGCTTTGGGTGACACCAAATATGTACGTATTTTAAAATTTTGTATATATAAACTATGCTTTAAATTAAAGAAGTCTAAAAAAAAAATTATACACATGTTAAATTTGCCCATGGGTATAAATATTTACAAAAAATTATGTAAATAAAAAACAAACAAAAAATTAAATAAATATCCAAATTTAGTAACATCTTATAAAATTTAAACAGTTACAACAAAATCTGGTTATCGTATAACCAATTTTGGTCAACTTCCATTTGTAAAAATGTTTTATATTAAATCATTCTGAAAAATGTCTTTATTAATAAAATAATAATAATAAAAAAAAATTATTTATTTATTTATAGTTAACCTTTATAAATAACGGCATGTTGGCCACACGATGGCGTAAGTTTCTTTCACGCGCATATGCTCCTATAGAAGGCTACCTGGATTATTTGGGTTTGGGATAAATCATCTATATATAGGACTCAATTTTAGCCGAAAATACATTTTAAAGAAATTTTTTGTATTTATTTATTTATAAGAATTATTTCTATTAACTCATTTACTAAATCGCTGAAATTTAATATCCATCTAATACTACTTATTTAAATGTCCGAAACAAAAACGAAACGATGAAAGGTCTATAAATACAAAATAACTTTTCCAAAAACCAAAACTATAATTGTAAATAAACTATTTCATTTTAAGATAATCAATATGCAAAGAGAATTAATTATTTAACTCAAGGTTTGTGCAAAAATGTTGTCAAATGTAAATTTAGCTGTCCTAACTATGCCATTCATAAATTTTTGAAAAACGTGCTATCAATTTTGGTACTTTATTAAATAACAAAAATGTCATCCCCATCCTTATATATTATAAATGTGAAAGTAAGGATGTTTGTTTGTTTGTTACGCTTTCACGCAAAAACTATCGGATGGATTTGAATGATACTGTTCAACAATATCGCTCCTTCATCAGAACATAGACATTTTACTGCTCTATCTATGATCATCATTTTGAACCATAAATTAAAGATTTCTGCGTAAAAATTTAGATTAGTAAATGTAAACAATTCATGGTCATCTTTTACGCGATAAAAAAAATCAATGAATTATGACTATTTTACACTTCAAAAAATTGAAAACTGTGTATATCTTTTAGCTGTGTAAAACAATCCCTTCGAATGTTATGGAAGGGATTACAAGCTCGGGACTAAAATTAGTATATCTTGATATATATTTCATATATACAGAGTGTAAAAATTATTGTAACGCTAGATTGTGACTGGACATGGCAAATAAAATAAAATATTTAAATAATTAGGCTTTTATTAAATTATGATCATACACAATAACCATAAATATTCTCACATATATTTTATTAACTGGTTTTTAATGAATTGTAAAACATAACAATATTATTTACGTATTGTTTTTTTTTTATGAATGAAATTACATTTACATCGAATTAATTTAATAAGCATTCTCAGTCATTAAAAAAATTTGAATATTGTGTTACTGGAATAAGACATTCAAAATAGAGCAAACCATTTATGTTTCTCTCATTATTTTACTTATAATTTTGTTATGAGAGCAACGTTTAGCAACGTTTTCGAGAGTGAATTTTAAGATGGATTAAATATACAGCTAAATTATATTAAAATTATAATCAAACTAAAATGATTCGAAAACTTTATTTGTTAACTATTAGAATAACATTTGACGCGGTGGTAGCAACGGCAAACGTATCTGGCAATTAGATATAATTTATATTGCTAAAAGGTCATGAAAAATGTATATGTAAACAGTATGTAAATTTTAAAGAATTTTAAATTAATAGAAAATAGAAAATTTTTTTGAAATACTATTAAAAGTTTAAATAATTATTAACTGGTAAAAGTTTCAAGTATAGTTATCGATATAATTTTTGAAAAATATCGATTTATATTTTTCATTTAGTCCCATGTTAAAACTTACTTTTAGTCATTTTTTAAACTTTAAAAAAATTTAAATTAATTCGATAACAGGTTATTTTCCCTGCTTTAAATCATAGAAAATCATTTAAATTATCGCATTATCATATTGTTTTTTATTTATCTACTAATATTGTTGACGCATGAACGTCCTTAAAATGCTTTCAATTAATATAAGCAAATTTCTTATTTAGGAATGCGGACTAGTAAACGCAACCGCTCTCAGAAGCGAGACAAAATCTTGCCTCCTTGAAATCAACTTTTTGGTATCGTTGCCTAGCTATACTATTACAAAATTAAAAGTTATGTTTCTTTTTATCTTAAGTGACGCCTATCAGACATAGCGTTTTTGTCAAGCCATTTCTCTTGAATTTTGGGGAAAAAAAATAAAGCGCAGATCAAAAAAAAAATTTGGAATAGTATAATATGAACTTCATAATGGCATTTTTTTAATATCAATATTCTTATTATCCTTTGTATACCATTTTAGTCGATATCTCACAAACTGAAAAACTACTCGGTCGATCTTTTATCCAAATTGGATATTATAAAAAATTTTCAATTTTCTACTAATTCCATAATTTAATTTAATTTGGTTTATAATGTAATGCAAACTTAAATAAAAAAAAACCGCCTTAATTTGACGATTGGGGAGATAACTTTCGAAAAATTCCCTCGGAAGATAAATCGTCAAATGTCCTAATTTTTTATTGTGAATTTTGATCGATTTAATTTATTTCAAAATTTATTTTAATAAATGAATTTATTAAATTTTAATAGTTCTTTTTTTTTTGTTACAGTATAAACAAAATAAACAGCTTAGTGGATTTTCAATTTTGTCGCGGTCTTCAAGAATTATATGTTAGACAAAATAATATCAAAGATATAAATGAAGTCTGCTATTTACAAGAATTGCCAAACTTGAAAAATTTATGGCTAGGAGAAAATCCATGTGCAGCAAATGAAGGGTGAGCATTGTATTAAAGGTTTTATTTTTAGTTCTAAGTTGTGTATTTTTTTTTCGATAGAATTTTCGGCTATTCAGTAGTAAATTTCCTTAATTTCTTTCCTATGTACGAAATTTGTGAAAACTTTATTACATATCCAAAAAAAAAATATTAATGTGAAAGTTTATATACACTCGCTATAATTTATTCATGCTTGGATAAATTGTGATAGAATTAACGGAGCGGAATATTATTAATTTATTTTCCAAACACCGCGGGTGCTTCACTAAAATGATACTGATTTATAAGAATTATTATTAGCGGCTTTACTTTGTATTTTGGCCAATATATTCAAAATACATAAGAACGATTTATGTGATTACACCAGAAATTGTATGTGAAGAGCGATCCGAAGACGAGTAGTAGAGACCACTATTTACGTCAAATCGCCACACAGATATTTGTAATTTTATCTTTTAATATGAATTTCATCTAAATCAAGACCAAAAAGCACCGATTTTTCTAAGGGAAACAAACAAATTTAAGTCGGTCAAAAATTAACGCTTTTCCGATAACTGTAATCCAAAATAAAATTTAAAAAATCTTAGTAATTAAGTGAAGTAATTTCGTCAGAAATTGTGTGTGAAGAGGGGTCTGAATCCAAGGTGTACCTCCATTCAGATCGTATTTCGGATATTGGTCGTCAAATATACTACAAACTTTTTATTATAAGATTTACAAAAAAAAGTTCTTTATACAAATATCTGCTTTCGAAAATATTAACATTAAGTTATTCACTTTTGAAATCGAATTTAAAGTGTGTCCATAAATTGAAAAAGTTCGATAGGAATGTTAATGGTCGTTTTGAAATGAAGCTAAAAAAATAGTCGAGAAAATAAAGGGTAAAAAAAACATTAATTGTGACTTAGAATGGAATAATTTAGAACGCTATATTATAGGATCAACTCCCAGTATCATTAAGCTACCCATAAAAAGTGAAATTAATAAGAAAATCTTGGGAAAATCATCCTCTTTGTATTATTATGACCAACAAATTTATTTTGCTTACGCTAGTTTTAAGCTACGTTTACATGTTGGTATTACTACTTTTGTGTGGGCAAGTTCTTTCTATTTGAATCGTTATGTCTCAGAAATGGTAGGTCTTAGGGAAAAAAAGTTTTGAGACTTTTTTTTGTATTTAATTAACTGATCTTCAATTTTTGTCTGAAATAATTTTATGATAAAACTTACCGTTTTGCTGAAAATCGCGGAAAATCCCTTTTTTTCCTTTGTCCCCGAGTAAATTTTTTTCCAGGTATCGAATCGATGAGGATTTTTTAGATTTCATTTATGATGGTGTTTTGAACAACCCTACCCATTTTGGGCTGGGTGCGAATGTTTTTACCTTTACTTCTATTTTTTTGTTTAATTTGAGCGGATAAAATGCACGTATTTTGAGACAAAGGATAATAAGAGATCAAATACATTGTGAATTTTTATTTCTGGTCAAATAAAATTATAAACAAAAACCAAAATTAAATAATTAAAAATTTATTTTTTAAAAAAATTTATATAATATAATCACAAAAATTCTTTATATTATACAAAAAATATAAATTAAATATTTCAATAAATAATATAAATAAAAAAATATAGTCTAAGATCCCAATTAGGATCGACCTTCACCCATCTGTTTACCGGATGAAAGTTATTTTTTATGAAATATAAAATGTTAACAAATATCCCTGCAATGGGTTGCCTAAAAAAATGTGGTCCAGACTACTTTTAGTGAAAATATCAAGAGTAAAATTTTTAGAAATTTTTCACTAACTTTCATATCTAACGAATTTTGATCTACTCGAAAGTAAAAGCCATAAAGAATATGCAGCAGCTATGCTGTCTGCCTCTTTTCGTTCACTATTTTCGCATTTATACAAGTTGTGAATAGTAATTACGTTCATCTGTTAATTCATTGCCTCACATATATAAATAAAGATAATTTTATTGCAAATACGGTGCTATATGATTGTCCACAAAATATCAGTCAAAAAATAAAATTTACAAGCTTTCCAAGTTTTGATATTTTTATTAAAAGTTGTCTGGACCATATTTTTTAGGGCAACCCACAACAGGGATATTTGTAAATATTTTACATTTCATAAAAAATAACTTTCATTCGGTAAACAGATGGGTGAAGGTCGACCTTAATTCGGATCTTGTACTAACATTACAGATATTAAAAAAAATGGTTTTATTTAATATAAATAATTAGATTAATTTAACCTAAAAATTATGTATATTTATTTTTGTAAGTGGTATTTTTATTATTTCATTCGAATGTTTTTATAATAACTTGTATAATATGGAATTGAGATACGTTTTATTTTTATTTTTAAATAATTCATTGAGCTATAAATGTTTTAAAATTAAAAATTGTAGTTGTAGTTCAATATGTGAGCTGAGTTTTGATTAGATTCAACCACGATAAGAAGAAGCATGTAAATCAATATATATATATTTTTTTAAATAAATTGTTACTTTGTTTTTAAATTCTCATATAATTATTATTCTTTTTATTATCGAACAAAATCGACTTACCTTTTATAATAGAGGATAATGTTGATATTGAATTGGCCATATTTCCAATAAAAATTGCGAAACTAGTCTTGATACCATGATAATATTTGAAAGCGAAATTAAAATTGATTAAAAAACTAGTAAAGTGAGAATTCTTCATCTGAAATGATAAAAAAAATTTAGTCCGATCCCCTATTAAGTAAAATCTTAAAGGGTAATTATTTTGCTTTTGATGTTGATTTGAAATATATATATATATATATATATATATATATATATATATATATATATATATATATATATATATATATATATATATATATTCGATGGATATACTTGAAATTTTTGCAGATCTTTTACTCTGACTTTTTAATCAAGAGTGTCGTTTGTATCCCAAAATTCCCACTGTAAAAGAGGATCATTAAAAAATAATTTTGTATCCGTTTCCACACTACCATTGAGGTAGGATACATCAGCGCGTTTTTTTTTACGTGGTGTCCCCTATAGGCCTAATCCACGATCTTTTTCTTCTGGTTAAGTGCATCCGGATACATTTAAACAGAAGAAAAAGATAGATAATTATCCAATTTGTCATGACCGGAACATGACAAATTGGATAACATTCTCGCAATTCCTAATAAAAAAAAATCACAATCCCTAAATAGTATCAGCCTTAATTCGACATCACTTAATATCATTACAGGACAGGTATTCCTAAAATATAAGAAAGATATAAAAAAAAGCATAAATATCTCTGGAAAAAAATTCAATTATTTTAAAAAGAAAAGGAATAAATAAAAATTGCTTAATTTACAATAACCTTTATGCATAAATATTTCTGAAGGTCCATTTGAACTAACCATATCAACCTAGTTATAAGTAGACTTACCCCAGAATGAAACCAATCCAAAATATCACAGGCTATAACACAGGCGAAAAATCCATGTAATCAAGATCATTTTTTCCGTACATTATCTGTCTAGATATACCTAACTCACTTTAAGTGATGACTGCTCACGTTGCAGATGAGTCTGAACGACATCATGAGTTGATACAGTCCCCTATCGAGGCGCTTGGCTTATAGACAGACATAACGAGAAAAAATTGATTTTTGACTACACAATTTCTCATAGTGTTATAACACATGCAACAAATCGAACGAGTTTTTCCTGAGAAACATCATACTAACCTTAGTTAGTCAACGTCGCTTCTCAGAATTTAGGGCAGACCGAATTTACAAATTTAAAATAATATATTTAAAAAAGAAAATTAAAAAAATTTAAAAAGAAAAATTAGGCAATTTTTCAACCCAGTTATAAGTAGACTTACCCCAGAATGAAACCAATCCAAAATATCACAGGCTATAACACAGGCGAAAAATCCATGTAATCAAGATCATTTTTTCCGTACATTATCTGTCTAGATATACCTAACTCACTTTAAGTGATGACTGCTCACGTTGCAGATGAGTCTGAACGACATCATGAGTTGATACAGTCCCCTATCGAGGCGCTTGGCTTATAGACAGACATAACGAGAAAAAATTGATTTTTGACTACACAATTTCTCATAGTGTTATAACACATGCAACAAATCGAACGAGTTTTTCCTGAGAAACATCATACTAACCTTAGTTAGTCAACGTCGCTTCTCAGGATATAGGGCAGACCGAATTTACAAATTTAAATTAATGAACTGATATTTAGAGTAAAATAAATTGAAAAAAACCAAAAATATCTCTGGGCATAAAAGTTAAAAATTGCTTAATTTGCAATAATATTTATGCATAAACAATTAAAGAAAGTTCTAGGATAGGATATGAATTTTACAAGTCACAAACACAGAATTATACAAATGAGAATGTCGGAGATGAAAAAGCATAAATATCTCTGGAAAAAAATTCAATTATTTTAAAAAGAAAAGGAATAAATAAAAATTGCTTAATTTACAATAACCTTTATGCATAAATATTTCTGAAGGTCCATTTGAACTAACCATATCAACCTAGTTATAAGTAGACTTACCCCAGAATGAAACCAATCCAAAATATCACAGGCTATAACACAGGCGAAAAATCCATGTAATCAAGATCATTTTTTCCGTACATTATCTGTCTAGATATACCTAACTCACTTTAAGTGATGACTGCTCACGTTGCAGATGAGTCTGAACGACATCATGAGTTGATACAGTCCCCTATCGAGGCGCTTGGCTTATAGACAGACATAACGAGAAAAAATTGATTTTTGACTACACAATTTCTCATAGTGTTATAACACATGCAACAAATCGAACGAGTTTTTCCTTAGAAACATCATACTAACCTTAGTTAGTCAACGTCGCTTCTCAGAATTTAGGGCAGACCGAATTTACAAATTTAAAATAATATATTTAAAAAAGAAAATTAAAAAAATTTAAAAAGAAAAATTAGGCAATTTTTCAACCCAGTTATAAGTAGACTTACCCCAGAATGAAACCAATCCAAAATATCACAGGCTATAACACAGGCGAAAAATCCATGTAATCAAGATCATTTTTTCCGTACATTATCTGTCTAGATATACCTAACTCACTTTAAGTGATGACTGCTCACGTTGCAGATGAGTCTGAACGACATCATGAGTTGATACAGTCCCCTATCGAGGCGCTTGGCTTATAGACAGACATAACGAGAAAAAATTGATTTTTGACTACACAATTTCTCATAGTGTTATAACACATGCAACAAATCGAACGAGTTTTTCCTGAGAAACATCATACTAACCTTAGTTAGTCAACGTCGCTTCTCAGGATATAGGGCAGACCGATTTTACAAATTTAAATTAATGAACCCTATATTTAGAGTAAAATAAATTGAAAAAAACCAAAAATATCTCTGGGCATAAAAGTTAAAAATTGCTTAATTTGCAATAATATTTATGCATAAACAATTAAAGAAAGTTCTAGGATAGGATATGATAAAAAAAGATAATTCTAGGATAGGATATGAATTTTACAAGTCACAAACACAGAATTATACAAATGAGAATGTCGGAGATGAAAAAGCATAAATATCTCTGGAAAAAAATTCAATTATTTTAAAAAGAAAAGGAATAAATAAAAATTGCTTAATTTACAATAACCTTTATGCATAAATATTTCTGAAGGTCCATTTGAACTAACCATATCAACCTAGTTATAAGTAGACTTACCCCAGAATGAAACCAATCCAAAATATCACAGGCTATAACACAGGCGAAAAATCCATGTAATCAAGATCATTTTTTCCGTACATTATCTGTCTAGATATACCTAACTCACTTTAAGTGATGACTGCTCACGTTGCAGATGAGTCTGAACGACATCATGAGTTGATACAGTCCCCTATCGAGGCGCTTGGCTTATAGACAGACATAACGAGAAAAAATTGATTTTTGACTACACAATTTCTCATAGTGTTATAACACATGCAACAAATCGAACGAGTTTTTCCTTAGAAACATCATACTAACCTTAGTTAGTCAACGTCGCTTCTCAGAATTTAGGGCAGACCGAATTTACAAATTTAAAATAATATATTTAAAAAAGAAAATTAAAAAAATTTAAAAAGAAAAATTAGGCAATTTTTCAACCCAGTTATAAGTAGACTTACCCCAGAATGAAACCAATCCAAAATATCACAGGCTATAACACAGGCGAAAAATCCATGTAATCAAGATCATTTTTTCCGTACATTATCTGTCTAGATATACCTAACTCACTTTAAGTGATGACTGCTCACGTTGCAGATGAGTCTGAACGACATCATGAGTTGATACAGTCCCCTATCGAGGCGCTTGGCTTATAGACAGACATAACGAGAAAAAATTGATTTTTGACTACACAATTTCTCATAGTGTTATAACACATGCAACAAATCGAACGAGTTTTTCCTGAGAAACATCATACTAACCTTAGTTAGTCAACGTCGCTTCTCAGGATATAGGGCAGACCGAATTTACAAATTTAAATTAATGAACTGATATTTAGAGTAAAATAAATTGAAAAAAACCAAAAATATCTCTGGGCATAAAAGTTAAAAATTGCTTAATTTGCAATAATATTTATGCATAAACAATTAAAGATGGCTCATTTAATCTTAATTTACCTTTATTAACATAAACTTACTTAGAAACAAACCCGAAAATGAAATTTAAGATTTGGAATTCAAATGAAGGGAATAGATAAATGTCAAATAAATAAGCTATTCATAGTGAATAGTAAAACACACACTCAAATTAATTATATTACAAAGAATAAATTATCACATGAGATTTAGAAAATAAAAATAAAAATTTTACTTACCTGGATTTTGAACTCCATACCTGTGTAAGAGGAGTAGGACTCGCTATAGTCGTGTGGCAGACTTGATGCTTGTTACAATTTAAACGGCCATAATCGGTGGTAAAACTGGACCAACCTAATGAATAAATATATTTTAGTGATAAATAATTAAAATAATTAAAAATAATTTTATTATTAGTGTATGTATAAATATCAGCCAATTGATTCTCTGTAGGTATATGTTCAATTTTTAAATTATCTTTTTTTAATTCTGATCGAATGAAATGGTATTTAAGGCCAATATGTTTACTTCTTTTACTTTCCCAATTCTTAACTTATTGACTACTTGATTATCCTCAAAAATTATTGATTTAACGATAATATTAAAACATTCATTTTACAAACCGCAGCTAGCTAATGCAACAATATTCTGTTTTTTAGATTTTCAAAATATATTATTTCCAAATAATTGAAGGGGGTACATGCATCAACGATAATAGTAGAGAAATAAAAAACAATATGTTAATGCGATAGTTTAAATGATTTTCTATGATTTAAGACAAGAAAAATGACCTGTTATCGAATTATTTTCATTGAATTTTGAGTTTAAAAAATTGACTAAAAGTAAGATTTAACATTTGACTAAATGGAAAATGTAAATACGATATTTTTCAAAAAATATATCGATACCAATACTTTTTTTTTTTACAAGATTTTACCAGGTAATAATTATTTAAACTTTTAATAGAATTTCAAAAAAATTTCTATTAATTTAAAATTCTTTAAAATTTACATACTGTTTCCCTATGAATGAACATAGCAAAACAGGTTCACGCATGTACGTGATCTTAAATACCATTTCATTCGATCAGAATTAAAAAATGATAATTTAAAAATTGATTATATACCTATAAAAAATCAACTGGCTGATATTTGTACCAAAGGTTTATCAAATCAAAAATTTCACAAATTTGTTAAGTCAATAGGTTTATCTGTTTTGTTTGAATTGTGCGGAGTGTTGAAATCAAGTGAATACAAATTTAGTTTTATTTATTATTTTTGATAGAATGTTTTCGATACTTAGTAACAGAGTTGTTGATTAAAACAATAATATTAAAACATTTCATTAATATTATGAATGTGCAAGTGATTGTAGAATTATTTAGTTATTCATTTAAGAACGTACATTCACGAGACTTGTAAGTAGACAAATAAAAATAATTATGATGATAAAAAAGTTTAAATGATTTTGAATGATTTAAGAAAGAAAAAATATACAATTATATAAATTAATTGAAACGTAATTGATGTTAAATTTTAAATTCAAAAAGTGACAAAAATTAATCTTTAACATAGGTTTAAATGGAAAATATAAATCGATATTTCTCAAAAATTATATCGATAACTATACTTGAAACTTTTATCAGTTAGTAATTATTAAAAATTTTAATAGAATTTCAAAATTATTTAAAATTTAAATACTGTTTCCATATAAACGCACATAGCAAAACAGGTTGATGAATGAACGTTCTTAAATAAAAATTATAATTATTAATATTAAAACTGTGTTTCTTGAGAATAAACGCAGGTTCGAAAAATTTTGAAATCAAATAAAAAAAAAACTTGTTCTAGAATATGTTCTAGAAAATAATTCTAGAATATGATTTCAATTGGAAAAAAATTAACAAGTGATTCAAACATAACTTTTTTTAATTAATGTTAAAAGCTTTGTGTAAAAAAATATTTGGACAAAATATGAAACAAATTATTTCTAATATAGAATTTTACAAAATACAAACAAAGAATTAGAAAAATTACAAAAAAAATGTAAATTAAAACAAAAAACTTACTCAGAAACAAATTCGAAAATGAAATTTGACGTTTGGAAGTCAAATGAAGGTGAAACACAAAGCACAAATGTAACCAACTGTCCACTATGAACGATGAAACACTACTGACCAAATGAATAAGTTTGATTGACCACACCCGCGGAAAGGCGCGGAAATTCAAATTAATGAAATTAATTTGAATAAATCATAACATGAAGTGCAGAGAAAAAATTTAAAATTTTTACTAGTACGAGCCTCGAACCATAGACCTTCTGCTTCACAAATTCTAGTCGCACTCGTTTAACACCGAGCCATAACACATCTTATATGAACATACAATATCAACATGTATTATCGGTGATTAACTATACAAACCCAATGAAAAACTTTGTGACTAACACCCGTAAGATTGTAACACAAAGTCAAAGTTCGTAGGAAAAAAAAATTATTTTACTTAAGCAGGTTTCGAACCCACGACCTTTGTATTACAAGTCGAACTCGCTATACACTCTGCCATATGGACTGATATATATCTATACAATTTAAACAGTCATTATCGGTGGTAAAATTAGATTAACCTAATGAATAAATAAATATAAGTTGTTTCAATAATAAATTCGTATTAATTAATTTAATTGATTTGCATAAATGATATTAATAAATTCATAGAAAAAAATTAAATTTTATACTTAACCGGGATTTGAGTGAGATTCCTTCCAAACCGATACACACTAAGTCATTCGGATACAGTGTACTATTATTCATAGACCCTATTTATTATGAATTTTTAGCTTTTATTTTAAAATGTGCTATTACAAATACATATCAAAAAGGATTGAAAACATTGCTGAAGTAGTTGAATTGAGTCGATGATGATTATTCGTATAGATATATTGCACAAGGTCGGCTTAATACAAAATTTAAAAAATTATATTATTCTAATTCAACTGATCTTATCCATTTTCTATTTTTATAAGATACCGACTAGCAGTTTTACGAGCCTTACCACGACTACAAAAATTAGATGACGTAGCAGTAACACCAGAAGAATTGTCTGATGCAAATCGTCGAGGTCAAATTTTAGTACATCCAGAAGATGAAGATCATAACCATGGCGATTATTACCAAAGTAAAAGTTCACAACCAGCTGCATCAAGACGAAGTACACCAGAAATCAGTCCTACACGATTAGAGGTAAATTTTGATTCCATTGGATAAAAATACATATTTCATATTTAATAATTTCTAAAATTCATTTAAAATTTCGAATAAAAAATATTATTAATTTTTTTAACTGTGATTTCCTTCCTGATACAGATATTTATATTAATCTCAGTTTAGCATCAAATATTATGTTAACTAATTCCGTTTTGGATAATTAATCTAGATTCGGGTAATTATTTTAAAATGTTAAAATCCTCGTATTTGTTAAAAAAAATAAATAGCTATCGATGTACATGGTGAAATTATATTAAAGTTGCCATTGGTTGCCAATAAATTGTAACTAGGATATTTTCGATTCACAAAATTCAGCGATGTATTTTCATTTGTGGAGTAAAAGCGCTTTGAAAGATCGCAAGGCATTGTTACGATTTCTTTCTTGGAAAATTTGGATGAAGGTATTAGACTACAAGCCCATGCTAAAATTTTTCAGGCGAAATGACCAACCAGGAATATTGTTGAAAAAGATGCTCCTACATGTAAAAAAAGTAAGGTTTGCGCGGTACAGGTGAAAATATGAATGTCACACCCCTGTGTGTTTCACCCCTGCATCAGCAAATATTTACGGCGTTGCCGGATACCAAATCTGCATAGGTATGCGGTGCGAATTACATAAATGCCGTAAGAAGTAAATCACGTAAGGCTTCGGAAACTGTACGGCATTTATGTATACTTAATGTCACAAAAAATGCTCGTTTTACATTATTATATGTAAAACGAGCATTTTTTGTGACATTAACTATACATAAATATTCACTTCGAATATTTATGCAGAGTTAGCTGTGAGACGCCAAGAGGTGTGGCATTCATATTCTCACCTATATTCACCTGTACCGCGAAAAACTGACTCCATGGTGCTTAAACTTACTTTTACATATAGAAGCATCTTTTACAGCATGATTCATGGTGGATCATTTCACCTGAAAAACTTTAGCATGGGCTTGCAGTCTGTATATCCACTTTAAACATTATAAATATAAGGGCAAAATTAGTTAGTCTAGTTTTCAAGACTTGAGGCCTCGGAAAATATTACCCAATAAACTCCAACGGTTCATTATTTCCGTGTCCAAAAAATTTCGGATTCGCGTGTTCTTAAACAAAAAAAAATTTTTTTGAAATTATTTTTGTAGAAAATTTTGTTAAAATTTATTACCGAACATTTATTAATAATGTCAGGTCAACTGTTTTTCAGATGTTGACTTCAAACAATTAATCGTATGCTATTCGAATCGATAGGAAAATTTTTCAGAATATTATCAAAACTAGTACAAAGCGTTTGTACGTACTGTAGTGATAATTATCGTGTAATCACTTTCTCGCCATTTATTTTCCGTTTTTTGATATCGGTATCTGTGATATTTTTTGTACGTTTACTACTTTTCACAGCTGTTATTCATAATTTTACGACTGTCAATTAGCTTATAATAATTTCCATGATAATATTGATACTCAAGTTGGAAGAATAATCACAAAATATTGTTAATTTCATCGATTAATTTTCATTGTTGAATAAATTTTTTTAAATTATTTTAACACAGCTAATACAAAGTTTTTTTTAACTGTGTGACTTTTTTTGTCTTGTTTAAAATAACTCGTTTTGTCTAATGCTTTTTTAACATCAAAAGTCAACAAGGCAGTCCTCCTATGATCCTGACGACGATCAGGATTATTATACTGAAGCAGATGAATTAGTCAATGATCGACGGTCATATCATTCACCTAATGGGAAGGTAATGTATTTTCATAAAAACTTCCATATTCTGTTCTAACTAATTTCACTACATCTCGTCTCTGCGTGCACTTGTACATAGCTATGTTGATATCTTTCCTCTTTTCTTTTGAATTCATTTAATTAATTTCCTTTTCTTAACTTGTCTCTAATTCTTTTTATGTATTGTAAGCATTTTTGTTTTCTTTTCTAAATATTTTATGTTAATTTTAAAACACAAAAAGACTGAAACGTTCTTTTTTTCCTGATTTTATACTAGAGTGAGCTTTATAACGGATGGCCCAAAATTAACGCCAGAAATAATTTTGATAGAAAACATAGTTTTTAATTAAAAATTCTAAATTTCATAAAGTATACAGTTTTTTTCGAACTTTTCTTTGACCTTTTTGCATATATGATACTTAATTTCGTTTATACAACTTTGAATTTTCTCCCTCAAAGGGTAGGTGATAACGGGCTTGTTGGTATAAGGTTTAGATTTCAAAAGAATTCCGGTAAAAATTTCAACGGAGTTTTATTACATGATTTGAGCGATCAGTTATGGTCTGGATTATCTGATTTTTATAAATTTAAATTTTCACATTCGGCGAAGATAAATAATTAATTTTCGTGTAGTCCTCTATTTTTAAAACCCTTAATCTTCACCTTGGACGCTAATTGAAATAACGAGCTTATTGCTTATTCGCTCCGTGCATGAGTTTAATGATCATAGTAACGACACAATACTTTATAAATATAATTAATTATATGGATGGACATATAAGTTTATGGATTATGTATATATTTAACATTGAAAATTTTATAATATTTTCTATCAAATTAAAATAAGTAATTATGTTAATTTACATTTAAAATCTATTATTTATGCAATTTTGTCTCTTAAAAATTAGTACTTTTTAACAACAAAATTATCCGCTGAGAGCACTGGCGTCGTTTTGATAGTCCCTGCCTAGACTACACAGTACACGTCCAAGAAAAATGTAATTTTTCAACAGCGTATACATGCGTGTAATTGTCTTATACGTCTCTTGAAGCACTTATCTCACAAGATTGTGTATTTTTATCTTTGATATGATTCATTTTAAACAATAATTATCAGTAAATTAAAATTTATTATATCTAAAATAAAAATAAAAGTACACACTCATATTATTCATATCACAAATACAACGGTGAATTGAAAGAATTGAATATCTTTACAGGTTGATTCAAAATATCTTGAAAATATCAACGGCCACTCCATTTGAATTCTTTTGTTATTTCTGTTTTAAAAAAATTAGACTAATTTGGCTATTTTCTTTGAATGGGTGTGATTTGAATAATTTAAGAACTAAAAATCAACATTAAACGTATACTGATGAGCATTTGAACGATATTTTGAACATAATTTCAATGTTTAAGCTACATAATAAGGCACATTTGACCTTGAATCGTTGAATTTTTTTTGTTATATTCCAATTTCAAAAAGTATCAATTTTATTGAAAATTACTGAATAATTAACTTTCCACTATCTTATTCTTGTTTTCAAACTTCAGCCTGTATCCCGAAAATGAAAGATTATATATTCATATTAACCTTTTTTGATGTAGGGAACGGAACCGAAGCTTTATGAGATATGCAAGGATTGAATAATACTAGGAATTTCAATAAAAATTTTATAAATAAATTTTTTAATTAACAAAGTTTCCAAAAATCACAAAAAATCTCAGGTCATCGGACTTTTTATTATTATTTTATCGTTCAAAGTTGGCTGAAAAATGATGAGGTTATCCTTTTCAGTTGGATATTTCTATATCTAAAAATCTAGAGAGTGTGATAAAAAACTATCTAATTAAGATATTTAGACAATCTTGCAGTTAATAATAATACCATAAAAATATAAAGTTGCTGATGATATAAAAACAAAATTTTAATTTAATTATGAGTTCATCGAAGATCCATCATTTGAAGAGCGATATCTATATTATCAAATTTATAAGCAGCACTTGTACACAATATATTATATATTTTTGTAGTTTTGTGGTATTTTAAAGCTAAACATAAGTTACTAGAAAGCATGTATTTGGTTTATAAGTATGTACCGTGCAATAAACCAAAACTTTTTTACAATACTGAAGGTTTACAATCACCTTAAGTTTGTCAAAGTATTTTTAAATCATTCTGTAAATACAAGCGACACAACTAACCGTTTTTAAGTCATGCTTCAATACTTTTTATTTTTCTTCATTTTGCTAGAAGCCATTTATCATTTGCAATGGGTAATTCATAACTTTTATACATAATAATAAATTTAATTCTTCTCAATGTACTTCTTTCTTCTTATTTTTTTTTCCTATTTTATTTATTTCATTTGTAATAATAATTTCTCTTCTTTAATAATATTCTTCTAGTTCAAGTTTAATTCTTTGTTTTTATCTTTTTATTTATATATGTTTTTATTTGCATGTTAAAGTTTGATTTGAATGTCTCAAACTATTATTTAAATTCCATATATCATATTAAAATTAATAAATTGATTTTTGACCTGGTACTTAAAGCACAAATTTATTGGTACCTCTATAGTCTAAGAGCGTCAATCTATTTTGCGTATAGTATTTTTGTTAAAATTTCGTAAATAATTTGACATTAAAATTTAATATGGACTTTCTTCTATCACTAACAGAATTCTTAATAGAAGAGTTTGGGCACACTAAAAACCCTCCATAAAGCTGAGGCTGATAAGGAGTACTGAACTTGCTAATTGAGCAAAAGCAAAAGCCTGGACGTTTTCAGGTATTGGTCTTGATCTGCACATTTAATCTTGCTTCTAAACATTTAGTTGTGTTTATAATCTTAGCCTTGCACCCTTCGCCTGGGTCTTAGACTTGTTAAATTGGAAACAGATTTTCGTTTGTACGCAGTTTTTACTTATTGCGAATTTTATAAATTCGATTAAAATGAAATTGTAGATTTGCAAAACATCAATTTTAGTTAACTCGAATTGCATTACGATAAGAAACAATAATAGTAAAAGACCAGGAACGTAAATGGTCTTGATATTGCAAGTAATGTCTAGGTTTTGGTCTTGCTGTTTTTGTAAGACCAAAACTGTAATACCAAGGCATTTTGTTTACCACTGCCGTAAGAAAAACTTCAACCTTCTTTTTATAGACAAATTTTTGCGGATTTGTTTTGTGCTGCAGAGATGAAGGCTGTAAGTTGATTGATAGCTCTTAGACTATTGATTGAGTTTATTTTATTTCATTGATTTTATTTGTTCGCTTAGGAGATAGGAACTGATGATAATGTATTTGAAACAACTAACATAAATACCACTCGGTCGAATAACTCAATAGAGAAGCAAGGCCGCAACATAGGAGCACTTTTAGTAATATATTGTGCCACATAAAAGTGGTTCGCAAGGCTTTTGAAACTATTCTAAAGCTACTTTTTCCAAGGGTACTTGGAAATAAAACTTAAATTATGTATCCAACGGTCATATTTTTTATTAATAATAGAATTTTTAACAGACAAATTTTAAAATTTATGGATTTTATTGTTGAGGTGAATGTTTCTCAAACGAATCTTTATCTTATCTAGGCTAATGAATTAGAAAGCCATTGAGATATTTTCAGAAATCAAGTACAAAGATATAATATCTCAAAAACTATCCTTGCAATCGTTAAGAGACTTGGATTTTTGTAATTTTGGGAGCTTATGAAAAAGATTTTCATTCGCAATTAATTTATAAAAATGCCATCGTTAATATTTTTTATCACCTCCACCCTGTCTATGATATGAGCTCCCAAACGGCTGGACTGATTCAATTTTATTTTATACAGGATTTGATAAAAATGAGGTGACAAATAGATATACTAGTCTCTACTTATTACTCTTTTAATTATCTAAAATATTTTAAAAATATGAAAGCGCTCAGAGAAGTAAACAAATTATTAATAATTTTAAAGTTTTTTATTTCTTCGCTTCGTTTATAAAAACGTAATAATTTTAAATCCAGCGTAAAAATCCAGCCCGTTTTACGTCGAGTTTTTTTTTTTTAATATTCTTTCGATTAAAATAAATTCTGCCTTGAAAGTAAAAGCTTGTTTATATATTTTGAACTTATATTTCAAAAATTTTGCTTTTTGCTTTATTTTTTGTTGCACTTTTCACCATTAAAAACTAACACATTCTTAAAGGTATTGAATAAAGGAAAAAAAGTTGGAAAAGTTGGTGTTAAAAAATTATTGCGTTCTAAACAGGAAAGTCCACCACGAAGACATGAGCCTGAACCAAGGAAAATTTATTCACCAGAGCCCGATACTAGTCCAGTGTTTTATGATGATCGACGGAATGCCAACAATAGCTATGAGAATGGGTCACCAAAACAATTGCGACAGTACCAGTACGATGTAAGTTGATAGTATTGAATTTATTTATTTTTTTTGTTTGTATATTTATTGTTTATAGGTATTCGAATAAAAAAGTCGAGTTAAGTTTTCCAATTTTGATACTTGATTTAAGAATACTTGACGGTTTTTCGTTAATCATCAATTGACACCAAAATAGTCTGATTTGAATCAAATTTGATATCTGATTCTAAACACAGAATTGGTGAAGTTCTATGGATGCAACGTGCCTCTAAAATAATCTATGCTTTTAAATTCATTATTATTCATGCGGTAAATATGGCAAAGCCGACGTAATCGTAGCTATTTCAAAAATTGGGAAAAACATTTTCCGATGTGTTAGTCACACGAAAATCTCGGAAATTTTCATCAATCTAGTGAAAACTGATAGATATACATTTAATAAACTATAGGAAATGAGGTACCTTGACCTGTAATCATCCCATGGACTAATTTCTATAAATGATTTGGTATATTTTTTTACTTCACTTAAAAAAATTCACTATGTTTTACGCGGCAGTTACGCGTGCGTTGAATTATTTATTTATATCATTTATATCATAATGATTGAATAATATATCAAAACCTTCATTGAAATAATAAAGATTATACATTAGTTAAGGAATCATTAAAATTGGTTCAGTAGTTTTTGAATAAATCACGTCGATTAAATAATAATAATATATTCCTACTAATATTACAAATGCGAAAGTAACTTTGTCTGTCTGTATGCTGGACTTTCATGGCTAAACGGCCTAACCGATTTGGAAGAAACTTGTTGGTGTTATGATAACTTGAACCCCGAAGGTGGGCACCTGAAAGGGTGAATGGGGTGGAAAAGGTTCATTAACAGGTAGTTTTTCAGAATATTTTTGAAAATTTAACATTTGTTTATCATAAAATGAGCGTATAATCTTCAAATTTGAAAAAATTCATTAAATTTCATTTTTTGAATTTCATTAATAATGGCCTCATTAGGAATTAAAAGGGAGTAGTGGGAGCAACGGAGTAGATTTAAGAGTGTTAGAGAATTATGGGTTCAGGGATTCTATATACGTTGTTTTTAAAATCTAGGAGTCGGGGACAGACGACAAAGTTCATTTATTTATAACTTATACAATTTATTTTAATTTGAGAATAATTTTTTTAAGACAGTTGAAATCGTTGAGTGAAGCAGGCGGGCAACAACTATCGTATGTGTATATTTGGAAAACTTAACTCGATTATAGTTTTTATATATTCTATAATGATATTTAAACACTCTAGTAACACTAGATAGTACTAATTTTATGTAATAATCATTTTATAATAACATTGGTTTGTAAATTAATACTGTTTTGAAATAATTTGTACAAGTATACTTCAACTATAACATACTTGTAGTTTTTTTTCACACCTCCATGTACAAATGTGTTAATGCTTCTATATACGAATCGTAATCGCCCCAAAAAGCTTTTATTTCAATGCGGTTCTGGATATATCTCGAAAAATACTCACCTAATCGTGAAATGGGTTTAGTTTTCAAGTTTTTTGGATATAACCTTCTTGAATTATCCATATACATGAAAAGCTGGCAAATTTTGCAATTAAACGATAAATTTCAGTGATAATCTTAGGAACTGCTCATCCAATCATTACAGGAACCCGATTTTATAATTTTGTAGACCCAAAAATTATTTTTCCGATTTTTTTGCAATTTTCTTAAAAAAATCGATAAAATCATTAAACAAATTTTGTTTTAGAATTTGATGAATCTTGTTATATAAGGTAATTTTTTACTCAAAAAACAATAATCGGGTTCATTTGATGATTGAAAAAGTAGTATAAAACAATCTCTTTAATAATAAAATTTGCATTACTGAAATATGTCCTAATATGTACATAGAGGTCATGTGGCAGATTTTTATATTTTTATTTAATTGAAGTCAATATTTTATTTTATTCTGTGGTGCAATAGTTCATTTAATTTAAAAAAAGAACTGTGTATAATTACTTCTATAGAAAACAGTAAAAAACATGTCCTCTCATTTTCATACAAGTAAATTTTAAACTCGCGCACATCGAAGCTCTATCGTAAAGATCATATTTCCTCCTCATTAAGTTTGTCTTATTATTAAATGCTTTTTATTGAAATGCAATTTTATCTGTTCTGTTATTCGTTGGGAGCCGAGGAATTGACACTGCCAAAGGCATTCTCTTAACATTAACTCAATTTTAAGATAAATATTCAATTCTCTAACTCAGTTTAGTGGAGTTTTAATAAGGATAAAGATTCCAGGGAGTTGACACAACCATAAGGTACTTCATAGACACAAACTCAACATTCATAAAATTGAAGAAACTAAGGGTGCCTTTTTGTCCATTTACAAAGGGCGGCATTTTTTGCCATTGTCCAAGCGTGGCGCTTTGTGTAAATTCGGCCCTACTGATGGCCATTCCTCCTAACGAATCTCTGGCACTATGTATAGTATTACTCAATCAGACATAAATATCATTTACTAACCACACTAATAATCTAATAATATTAATACCATAACAGCGATCACCAGTCACCAGTACTAACAACACAGATGAACAAGGCTACACACCAGATAGTCCGAAAGAAGAAAGAATACCACACAGTTCATCTGTTCAATCTGTAAAGGTTTGTTGCATACTTTCATTTTATTAAAATTTCATTCCGTAATACCAGCTAATCAATAAGATACGAATACTATACAGTAACAAGCCCTCATTAATTTTTGTTTTACAAAATTTTTCTGTATTTTATCTAACCTACAATAAGATTTTTCCACTTTGAGTAAAAGTCCCAATTATCAATCGGAAAAAGTGTTATAAATTTTATGATAGGAATCAATGAAGTATGAAATTTTAAAAAAAGGATTTCTAAAAATTTTAGGATTACACAAATGGCGATCGGTATCAAAATTATCACCAATCATCACATCGGCAAAATGATGGTGGAGGAGGCAGCGATGGCTCAAATAATGGACATTATGATTATCCACAATCAAATGCACAAATGAGGCAATCACAAAGGGAAGTGCGTGACAGAAATAATGATCGTTGTGAACGCAACTCATGTGCAGTAAATCATCGACCACCATTTCATCGACGACCGGTTACAAGGGTAACCAAATTTTCTTTATTTTTAAGTTAAAAATAATTATTCACTTATTAACGTTCCTTTGATTCAAATATCTCGAAAGGAAACGGGCAGGTGGGGGTTCAATTTAATAAATGCTAAGATCAATGGAATTATTCTTTTTTAAACCAATTACACTACTTTCTAAAATGTGTAAGATCTTGCGTGGTAGAATGGATCGGAGCCAAATGAAGAATTTCTCGAAAATCGTTCAGAAGAAAAGGTTAAACCACAAATAATTTTATCAGTAACTTCGATGATAACGCAATTTATTTGAAATGTTAACTATAATTCAAGAAGTTTGAAACCTGAAGCTCCAAAAGTCAAATTACCTACATTTTAATGGATATTTTATGTTGAATTAATGTATAATAATTATATTTGTTTTAGAACTCAAATATATTGAGTGCAGTACTATGTTTAGTCAAAGAATTGGACTATCCAAGTCTAGAAGTTGTAGAAATGGCTGTTCGATGTCGAATGGATGAATTAGAAGACTGACATAAAGCAAACAGCATAGATGGAAGCGGTACTGAAAATACGCCAACAAATAATGCTGATAATCCTTAATTGCTTTTTATTATTGCCTTTTTTGATAAATGTTAAAATATATAACAATATAATATATACTTAAAAAATACAAATACTCATTCGTGATTTTAATTTTTAATATAATGGGCTTTCCATTAAGAGTGTCGGAAAATTAAATAAAAGAAGTTATATATGAAATATCTATTATTTGTGTTTCTTGTCATTTTTCGTGTTAGAATACCAATTAAATGGCAGGCAAAGCTTCGCTCGGCTGAGTGTTTTAATTATTGGGATATTGAGAAAATCATCGTACAATATGTTTACCCTGCACAACGTGATTAGCATTGGCTTCTATCGACCAATATTGTAAATTAAATTGTTCAGTAAATAATATTCAGACAGCACGCGAACAAATAAGCACAAACAATGTCTTCAATGGTATCGAATCCAATATATGTGGTCGAGTCACCGAAGAATTGTATTTTTCACATATAAACGCGGCCCTGCAGAGTAGCATCAATTACCATTGGGCTTGTATTATTATATAACAAAAAATAACAAAATATTATTTCGCATAAAAAATTCAAAAATATCTCATATACAACTTGTTTAAGTTCGGTCACTCTTAATATAAAACCCTTTAGTAATTGTTTTTCTTGTGCATTCCAAATAATTAGTACTTAAAATAATTAATTAAATAGTTAATATTGTAAATACTTTCTTATTTTTATTTTGTAATTAATTAATTAATTAGAGACGTATTGCTGTTGTAATTATCCAGGAAATTGTTGTGAAACAATTTTTAAACCATAAGTTAATAGGATCGTTAATTTTTGATAATTTCGAAAGGTTTATGTTTGAAAAAACAAAATACTTGAAAATAAATATATAGTTGTGAATTCCAAAGTTCGCATATTCTGTGTGTATACTTTAGTGTAAATAGTTTTCCGTTATGGGCCATTGTGTAAAAAAAGCACTCAATGTGAAAGTTCTTTTAGAGTTAAAATTATTGAGTTCAAGAAAAATCGATTTTTCTATTTGACATTTAAGTACTCAGTAATACGGTTTAGACTAGTTCAGGTAACCAAGGCTGTCCTGATTGGATCAATCTAGGTCATAAGACCCATTGTAATTTCAGCTTGAGCATTTGTAATTTCAGCTTCTCATTTATTTTGAGAGCCTGAGTGCATCCCTTTCATGCATGTCATTGAATGTAAACTATTGCACTTCACCAGCCCTATTTAAGTAATTTTTTGTGACGGTGGAAATCGAGACTGCAACTCAAGATATACGACTTGCGGATATTGGTACGCTTTAACCAACAGAGACACATGGGTCACTTAAAATGATGTAACGATAAATTAAAAATATTATATTTCTGTAATAACATGCATGCTAAACGATATTGAGGTACTGCAATGAAACTTTGTACAGTAATTCATTTATAGATCCTACTTTTCTTTTATTTTGTTGTTTATTTTAAGTTGTGTTGTCATGGTCGATGATTATGTAGGAACCTCGGAGGGAACCTTTTCTATTCAGAAAAACGAACAAATATTCCCGAAAATGTGCAAATACAAAAAATTGTAAATAATAAATTTAAACAATATATAATTATTTTATAAAATGATTCCTTATCAATTGAAGAATTGTATGTATAAAATTTTCGTTCTAATAAACTTACTGAATTTGTACGACTGCCATTTACAAAAACATCTATATATTTAAAACGGAAAATCGGTACCGTAATTAAATTGTTTAGTTGAATACTAGATCAGTAATAGATAAAAAAAAGTTTATTTCAACAAGAAGAAACTATTTATTTACTCGAAATATTTGCATTTCTCTTATCTTGCTTTTGCTCTTGCTTAATCCTATTTTGCAACGTCGTTTTTCAATTAGTCGTTGTAGTCGTATTTTTTGTACATAGAAATTGTTAATAGTGTATATTATTCAAAAATATTTATTTTCAAGTACATTTTAATTTTTAGATATTTAAAAACTGGAAAAATACGTTTGAAATTTTAAAAATAATGCAGTACTTATATTAGATTTTAATAATGGGAATAAAAAAAACATTAGATTCGAATTAATATGAAAAGGATCCTGCACAAATCAAGTCCAAAAGATCTTTCGGTTAAATTGTTTGAAAATTGAATTAAAGATACCATTTAACATGATTGTCAATAATATCAATTTCAATGATGGTTTTCAAGTACTTTAGATCAAAAAAAGTTTCATTCTTCTGTTTTACATCCAAGATTATCCATAAAATCGGCAGATGAAAATAATTTTTTTCGGACACTTCGTTGGTGAGGTTTTATTGAGGAGTTATTCAAAATTGAATTGTGCGAGTATTTTGTACCTATATTTCAACTTTGAGCCTTAATATCTCGAAAACAGTTAATGGGCTTGACACATTTGATCAGCATGTTAAGATGAAAATTTAACCAAATTGTTAGACAATTTGGCAGAAAAACCTTTTGCATTTGATTCGTTCACAGTTCTTTTAAAATTGCTTGATAAAATTTTATACAAAAAGAATATATTCAAATTTATACATATTAATATAAATATCTTCTGGATTGGATGAAAGAATTCTGTGATAAATAATGAATTTATTCAAAATTTGAATTAAGGGTGCAGTATTTATGAATGTTGGCTGTCATATTGAAAGAATATTTGCCCATTATTGATAAAAGATAAAAGTTAATAGTTTATATAAATAAACAATAATTAAATAGTAAGTATTTTCAACACTATATACGTGTATTCATCTTTTAAAATTTCATTTGATCGAAAAGAGATAATAATGTTATCGCTTTAAAATATATGTGTCTCAAAAAATTTGATCTGTAATTGAGACGTACATTGGTGAGGGATTTTTGTTGATGATTTTTTTATTTAATTGAAAATACAAAAAATAAATTTTATCTGTTAAATTTTTGGAGAAAATAAATAGATGTCACACTTCTTCTATGGCGCTCTGTACCTTCGCACAAATCGGGATATTTTTTTATCCAGCCCAATAAACTTTTACAAATTTGTTTTAAATTTAATACGAAATTTCTCTTTCCGATTTGGTGGACAATAATAAGTATATAAATGTTATGAAATAGAAAATATTTCCAATTTTTCCTGTAGTTATTGTCATTAAATACACCTTAAAATGGTGAATACCTTTTCGTAATGCAAACACTAAACAGGACACGATTTCATTTATGCGGGTTATTACTAACCTAAACTGAAATAAAATTACTAAGACGATTACAGCGGAATACCTCCCCCACTTCCTTTCATTTTCCCTTTCTATTTTAATGACATTTTCTTTACAATATTTGTATCGTTTAGAAAAGAATGAATAAATTCGATTGAATTGAATTAGAAATTCAATTAGATAAATACATACATTAATGGTAGAAACGTTTCATATCCCCCATTGACCGCAACTTACTACTTCAATCATCGTGTTGGAAATATAGAAAGAGTATTTAACTCGTTGTGAATTTCATAAAGTACAGCTCCCGGGTTTCCACTAAATATTCTTATTAAGGTAAAGTAAAAAAAATTGATTTGTTGAAAAAATGGAAAAGTTGTGTTTTAATTTGGGGATTGTATCATCCGTTCCTGAGCAATTTGCTAAGAATTATTGAGTACCTTATATATTGATAATTTATTATGAAAAAACTTTCAACTGATAAGATTTACAAATTAAACCTCTTAGTTAAAATATTAAAGCAATTGAGCACATGCCAAGTATAAACTCGGAGAGTTCAAAATTGGGCAAGTGTTTTTAGCTGTATGTTTAAAATTTTCATTTTTAATCCGAAGAAAATTTATTGGATAAAATATATTATCTCTTTTTGATATAAAAAAATTTCTGAAAATATTGTGCAATGAAATATTAAATGCAATGGTACGATGGTAGACAGTTGATGGATGTGTATAAGTATCGAAAGATAAAAAAATTTACTATTTTTTAGTAACTTCATAAATTTTCGAATAAATTGAACTATTGTTCTTGTACAGTGCGCTAGAATGTGTGTCTAAATCTTGCATGATCACACTATGTTACAAACGATTGTCTTTTTTACTATTTACACTTTGAATGTAAAAAGTAAATGTACTGAATTTGTATTTATAAAATACAAAATTAAATCTAACATTCTACTATATGCTAACGCACTGTATCTGTAAATAAAGGAAACAAGAATAAAATATTTATGCTCAAAATCAAGAATGGTTATTAAAAAACAGAAAGATTTAGAAAAGGCGATTTACTCTCACAGATATAAAAATTATTTTTGATTGACTATTTTAATAACTAATACTAAAGTTATATAATCTTTATGGTTTTGTAGAATTTAAAATGAAATTTGTAACGAGATTTTTAATAGAGTTTTTATTAATATTAAAATATATTGCACAATGAGGAGAATTTACTAAAATAGGTAACTTTACTATAAAAAAATTCAATTAGTGTGTATGGGTAATAATTTTTGGAAAATAAATTAATAATACGAATTTTTTATCATCAATTAAAATTGAAAATCGTTTAAAAATTGTATTCAATATCGAATTTATAATTTTCAAATGCTAATTGAGGAAATTCGTATAGATATTCTTATTTCTTTTTTAATCTGTTGAAAATGTTTAGAAACATTTATATTTCTAGAACTACTTCATAATATACACATACTCTTCAAAATCATTGAAAAATATCTATAATATTTCAATAAAAATGAAAAATGACTACAGAAAGATCCCAATTTCCTAAGTTAAAAATTAACTCAAACAGAACCATGTATAATACATTTTGTCCTCGACTGTAACAAGAAACGTTACAACGAAATCAAATTTATCCTATCCGTAATTGTAAGTAATTAAAACTTTTGGTGAGTGTGAATTTTAAGAATACACTGTTTTAATTTAAAAAATGTATTCGATTTGAATATTTGCACATTCAAAATGAATTTTTTTGCTCAAATTATTTACTTCCGTTTGTTTTATTTAAATTAAGATATTTCACAAAATTAAAAAGGGTTTTGAAACATAATGCTAAATTTGATCTGGAAATATTATTTGTCGTTTAAATTCTTCCGTTAAGACATATTTGGACAGCAACCATTTTTTAACTTTTGTGAAATTTTGTAAAATTATGTATTGTTTTGTAAAGTTATCGATATAAATTTAGTTATTAATAGATAGTTAAGTTTGTAAATGATTATAAAAAAACACGAAAAAAAAAGTCAAAACGCAATATGAACGTGCAATATTAGGGCACTATCAGATTTAATAATTTATTATTATATCGAAAACAATTCGTTAAATTTTGTTAATTTATATTAAAAGTCGAGATTTATGTAAATTTTATTAATATTACAAAAAAATTCGTCTCATTTTCAAACGAAGATTGTTACAAAACTTGTATTTATTAATTTTGTCTTTAATGTTTGTAACTAGAAATTTAAAAAAAATTAATAATTTTGTTAATATTTTATAACAATGTGTAAGAAGGGTGCTGATAGATTAAAAAGACACTATAATTTTGGTTGATTTATTATTATTTTTACAGAAATTTCAGAGCTTCTTGGATAAACTAAAGTTTTATCATAGATCGCAGAATATACCAAATTAAAAACTTATTAAATTAATCAATAAGAAATGTACATGGTTTATTTAAAAAAGGACGAAATAATCGCATGAACTATTTACTATGAGTTCAAGAATTTTTCTTCATATAAATCCCTAATTGAAACTAGAATAATATTGAAAACTATAACACACTAATACCCAAAAAATTAATAATTATTAAAATTTTAATTTTCAATAAATATTATGAAAGCTAATGCGGAACCAATTTAATTAAATATGCAAGAGCTACAATAAAATTTAAAACCAAGTCAATAATTAACTTCTATTTAAGTGGTTTTCCCGATTTTTACGAAAACTTTGATTTAAGCTATTTTGGATCAGCGTCATTTAGGAGCCACCGAAAACACCACAATACCATAACAAACTGTGGGCTATGGTTCTCGATATTTCTTTGAAGCCAAGGTAAAATATAATGCATTTCTAGAAAGCAATAATATATCCAACAAAGAAAAATTTAAAAGTTTATTTATGAGTAAGTGTATGTTAAAATATGGTACCATAGCTAATAGATGATTAGCAGGGTAATTTTGACATTAAATAAAAATTTTGTTTTCTTCAAAATAAGAGATAATGAATTGTTTTTGAATATCTAAATAATTTCAAAAAGTATGGTTTTTAATTTTAAATTGGTTTCCTACCAATTTCTTGTAGATTGCGCATACTAAATATAGTCACCTGCCTTACCGACTTATTTATTTGACTACTTCTAATTACAACAAAATACCACTCGTGCACCACTCCATCAATCGCCACTGCCATTTTGACAAATTGAAGTGACAGAAATTTTTTTTGTATTTTTCCTAACTTTTCTACAGCAAATCTAACAAGGTAAGCTTTTTAAATTACTTTATAAATAATAAAAATAATTTATAAGTATCCTTTAAATTTCTTAAAAATAAATTTGTTTAGATAATGAGGTTATATTCGTCACATGGGCTCGCTATATAGATTTTCTTAATAATTTTTAGATGTCTGGCCGTGAAGGAGGTAAAAAGAAACCATTAAAAGCACCTAAAAAACAAGCTGCTGAAATGGATGATGATGATTTAGCATTTAAACAAAAGCAAAAGGAAACACAAAAAGCTTTGAATGAAGCCAAGGCAAAAGCTTCCCAAAAAGGTCCATTGGTAACGGGTGGTATTAAAAAGTCTGGAAAGAAGTGACATTCACTATTGAAACTAATCGGAGCGCAATTTAATTTTCCATTTTATACAAATATATTCTGATGGAAATTTCTAAATATCTAATTTTAATTAATTCAAACAACCATTAAATTTTGTTTTATAAAAAAATTAAAACATAATAAACACATTATGTAACTGAAAACTGTCGTTTTTATTTATTTATTGTGAATTAGTCGTTCGAATTTAAAAACTTAATAATTAAGAAGTTTATTGTATGATAGGTAAGTGAACATAACCCTAAAGCTACTTGAACATATTTATTTAAAATTTAAGTATATCTAATCAAAATTAATTTTATAAAAATGAAGAAATAATAATTATAATTATTTTAATTAAAAATAATACATTTTGTAAAAAATCAAATAGCATCGAACAAAAAAAAATATTTTTAAAACCACGCGCTCAAGTATTGACGTTCCCCCACTCTATGTTGTTCAATGTGCAAGGAAAACAGCTGACGATCAGTTTGATGAAAACTAGTTAACTGTCAACATCAAATATTGAATGTTTCTCTGTTTTGAAACAGTGGTTAAGAAAAACCAATTTTTCACAAAAATGTTTTATGTGAGACATAAAAACTGTTTAATTAATGTGATTTTATAGCGAATAGTTATTGTTTTTTGTGTGTAGCTGTTATTCAAACGGTTAGTAAAACCATTTATATTAATTTTTTTGTCAAATATGGAACACAGCTTTTGTTTGGGAATCCATCTTGATTCACTTATTATTATTAATTTAACTGATTTTATTTCGTTTTATAGAAATATTTAAGACGAATTAAATTCAATTAATCTTAGTTTATTTTTTATTTTAATTTTTAATCAACCTTTCTTTCTGATTTTAATAGATATAATCGATTATTTTCCAACAAATTTTTTCGTTTCTATATTAATTGTTCATCAAATTAGAAACAATTATATTAAGTGTTCGATTTCTTTTGGAAAATTTATTTTGCTGATGTAATGAAGTCTATTTTACCTTATTTTTAATATTTTTTTTGAATTAATATGTAATAATTATATAATTAGATAGTTACTTAATTAGGTCAAGTATAATTTCAATTGTGAAATATTCTCTATTAGTTATAAAATCAGCTGGTTGTTTTGGATGCAAAATTTTCAAGGGATAACCTTGGCCTGCTTATCGATTCTTTGATTATATGAAAATTTGTACATACGCATAATGGATGGAAAAACTTGCATAGAAACATCAATAAAGTGGTAACAAAGGATTTCGTTACTAATGTGTTAAGATTGCTTTCATGCTATATATATTTTATGGATTTATTCACAATTGTTACTTGTTAATTTTTGAAATAACATTTTATACAGTTTTCTGAAATTTTAGATCTAAGTAAAATTTTTTTAAATTGCAAGCCCATTTTTTTCTGAATTGTATTTCCATCAATTATTATTACCCTGAAATTTTGCAATGAATTGTTATTAATTTTTATATCGTAAAAATAAGTTTTGAAATTCAATATTTAATTGATTTTAAAAAAGGAAAGCGTGCTGATAGCAATAACTATTTTAAAGATAATGGAAAGTTAAATGTAGAGACTTATTCGATGTAAAAAAAATTTTTCTTTGTAAAATGTTTGCAATAAAAAGGTTTTATTTTTTAAACTAAAAAAGTATTTAATATCAAATTTTTTGTACCTTCATAAATGTCTTCTACAATTACAATTTTCAGCTAAAGGTTATTTATTTAATCATTAACATAATGAGATATTAATTACTTTTTTCTTTTCTATACAAAAGAATATCCTTAATTGAACTAGGTAAGTCTATACAATTGTTGTCCTTAACTAGTTTAGTTTCTATTTAGTCTATTAGAAATTTACGTCAAGGCCAAATCTAAAATGCATTTATTTAACTGTTATATTGTAAAAAAATGGTAAAGTATACGATTTATAGGTATTGATTTGTGGTTCAATTGCAAAATTATTTAATAAACACCCTCGCAATGGGTGGGTGGGGTTGGTAATACGATAAGCAGAGTAACTGCAATCAAAATCGTTAAAACTAGGTGTAGGGATGAGAATACGCTTACATCTATAGGCGATTACCATGGAATAATTTAACCCTATCTGTCTTGTACAGGGGGCGACAAACATGGAAGTCTGAGAATATCATAATCCATTATGAGACAAATTCTTTTATGGGATTTTCTGTCTGTTGGAGAAAATAACTACTAGAACTATATGGTTTTATAGGATTTAGGAAAAAATAGATCGAAAAAATTTCGGTAATAGTGTCCCATTTTTGAACGCAAGGGCTAAAAACTTCAGAACCTAACCAATAGCTCTATAGTCGAGAAACTCACCCCAACTAACAAGTAATTACAACAATATTCCGGGTCTATAAAATTTCCATTCTATTACCGGTTTTATAAATAGTATTTTTAACTTGGCTCAAGTTTTAGTTTCGAAAAAGAATCTTTGAACTTTGAAAGAAAGGAAATAAATTTTAGATCGATATCTCGGAATCTATATGTACCTATCATGGCTTTCATCACAAAATTTAGTAGAATCTTAAGATAATTCTGTAAAACTAATCTATCTGCAGTTTAGTGTATATGTCATCTGTCTACACTATTAGCACTTTGCTTTGATTCAGTATTGAAACAAATTTTTTAAAATTTTGGCCCGAACCTCAGATGAGTAAAAGTGTATGTACTTTTATATCAGAAAGATCATAGTCAGGAATGCATTCTTAGTGCGAATTTCGACTTATATATTATTCTCTGTAAATGTGATTTTTGTCGTTATCACAGACTGCCGGATGTCCCAAAACCACGAAGCCCCAATTTTAATCACTCCGGACCCTAAAGAAATTTTTTCTTCCAATTTTCGATAATGACCATTGTATAAAAAAAAGTTAACTCTAAAAACTCTCAAATTGTGTCTATTCAAATCTCGCTGAATACATTACCTAACCCTTAACACATTGAGTGCTTGTTTTTTAGTGCACGGAGTTTAAAAATGAAAGTAAAAAATGTTGTTATTGAATGTATATATTTTAAAAATTTTGATATTTCTGACTGATATTTAGTAATTATGTCAGTTATCTCATTATCATTTAAATAAATAGTTGAGTGCTTCCATTATTGTTGATTTAAAAGATATTGATTGTTTTTAGGAAAATGTTTTCTTTTTTGACTGAATTCCTTTAAAAGCGCGCAAAGATAATTTTATTAACTAATTAATCATTTATCAAAATCATTGAGCTCAATTCAACATTTGTTATTTTTAAAAAGATGCAATCTTTGCTTTATGTACTTTGATTTGTCTAGCATTTTTTTTAGAGAGATCGACTTTTGTGGTAAAATCAGCCCATTTTACAGTATTACAGCCAGTTTCTAGTCTTTAATGAGGGTAGAGCGAGATTGTCAGCGTCCTTTAGTCGGTGCTTTCACTTGGTATAAATTTTACTTTGGCGCCTTGTACTTCACTTCGTTACAAGCTCGTATGGCCGAACTGGCTGAAGCACTTAGCAAGAATATAAGAGGCCCGAGTTCGAGTCCTGGTGCGAGATAAAATTGCCATATAAAATTGTTTATGGAGCTCTTTCTTAAATTGCTGACTATTTATGCTACTCTATTGTTTTTGAGATTTATGTCATTGCTATTTTCTAATCAAATGGTTAAATATTAATTTTTATAGTATTGATCAGTTCCTGTCGCTCTTTTTGGAGCATAGGTCGGCGCACAGTAATGTCCTCAATCCGTTTCTATATCTCGTTCCATGATTTTTTATTTCTGATTCTTCCAATTCATTTTCCACTTTCCACCTGTCTTCCTCACTCTTTGAGGGTTCCATTCCTAGCAAAGCTTTTATATTATCAGTAAAACAATGAAATTTCCACGTTAAAAAAGAAATTGACTTGTTTTGCTACAGTAGGCACTGTCTTTAATTTGTAAGTACAATACCGCAAGATTAAAAATAAGACTTCAAGATTCTTGCTTTACCATAAGTGAATAGCTAAATGTGTAGAGAAAGCTGTGAGTGCTCGTATTGTCCAAGCACAGTCATTGTCAAATAGTAGGTAAATGAGGCTTGTTTGTATGGAGTTACCAGAAAAAGCAGGAGCGTAATTATTGTTACGAATTATCGGTCATTTTGAAATTAAAAAAGAATTATCTGAAAACACGTGAAAAAATTCTAATAATTCAAGTATATCAAATTGTTTTTAGTAGCAAAGTTCAGAATATTGTTATTTTAATTTTTTTACAAAAATTTTCAAGTACCTAAAGGAATGCGATAAAAAAATTCGAAGATTTGGTCAAAAAAACAAACTTTTTTTACAATTTATTACATGTGATAACTGAACCTTAAATGCTTGGGCCTGATTCCCACTTACTTGTGTCTAAAAATATTTTTACAATACCATAGATAATAGATAATTTTAGAGATAATATTTTTTGGAATATTTTGGAATATTCACTATTTGTGTTCGTATTTTAAATAATGATAAAATTTTGATAAAAAACTAGACATGAATAATCTCAATGCACATATCAAAACATTAATTTATCAAATATTTCCTGGAATTAACGAATTTAATTTTACATCTAGAGGTGATAAACATCTGCCTCATCAAGTAGGCACTACAAGCAGTATTGATTTGTTCAATTGAAGTTTGCTTAACGGATAAACATTTTTCTTTATTTTATTTTATAAAGTTTTGGAAAAATTGGTGATAAATTTTGTAGCATTAGATTAAGTATGCAGCTTTAGTAAGCAATCGAAAACTTTTAATACCCTGTATATATGAAATATCTATTAAGGTATACTACTTTTAGTCCCAAGTTTGTAACGTTTCGAAATATTGATGATACGAACAAAATTTTGGTATAGGTGTTCATAAGGTCACCCAATTAATCAATTTCATTTTTCATAACTCAAAAACAAAAAAAGATACCTTGCTGAAATTTTTTGTTTTGCCGTGAGGGAGCAAATTAAGGCGTAATTTTGGAGCTCGTTGTTTTTAAAACTATAAAAGCCAGACAGTTGATAATTTGTAGGTAGCTTCAACTAGTGAGTTTTTTTGAAATATAAATGAAACAAAAAGAAGTTTTCTAGAAAATACTTTGAAAATTTTTCGGAAATTTATTCAACAATTAACTCAATCAATTGTTTATTTTCACTTTTTGTTTATAATTTTATTACGTTCCAACAGAATTGATATTAAAAATATGCCACACAAAAAATCCGTAAAAAGAATTTCTGAACAGTTTTCGATAGGATTTTTACATATTATAACAACTAAAGAAAAAATGTGGCGTTTTCACCCAAAAATTCTAAAGTTATATGCGATGACTCTATGGAAGATGCTTTAAGGATTGCATCAAATAAAGGATAAAATGTTAGTGCTCCTCACGGAATTAGGAATTATATAAGAATGTGTGAACATACGAGATAATACGAGATCAATTTGCGGGCCATATTGCCAATTATCGAGATTCCTTTAAATTAGATATATCTTTTACACTCATCTGGCGTCATTTCGAACACAGCCCTATGAAAATTTATCTAAAAAATTGTTACATTTTTGGCTTAAGGTAGTTCATTCGTTATAATCTAGTCCATAAAAACATGCTTTTATATTCTTGCAATATTTGTGTTACATATAGTCAATATAACCCAACTGTAAATTGTTATAGATAGATATCTGAAAAACGGTTTAACCTTATTATTGTTTTTATTATTCCAAATTCATGATCTGTAAAAGAAATCGCTGATTGATAGCCATCGAAGAGAAAATCTATTTGCCTATTGGCCATCTTTTAGTATTTTAACTATCGTAATTTTCATTTTCTTAAAGAGAGGTGCTGCAAGCTCTATCTAATATTACAGTTGTGTTTTTCATTTATGTTATGCATTCTGAACCTATTCTGCGGTACACTATTACCTTAAGCTAAAGTTTCCATTCTTATTCCAAGTGCATACAATAATATATTGTATCGTTCCAATATCGTGTGTTTGTTCTGGCAGATAAAAAGTATTCTAGAGAGTTGATTGACTCATACAACATCATTGCAAAAACGTTAGTAAAATATTATGGTACTTTTTATTTATAGCATCCATATTTTTTTTATCCCCTTTGAATAATAAATAATGTCTGAATCATCATCATAGTTATAAATACGGCCACAATCAATAAGAGAAAAATGAAACAGGAAAAACCAGTAACGATAATCATTATCTTTCTTTATGATTAATTATTATTGGTGCCATATAATAATTGTTTTACAAAAATTTTTTTTTGGGATTGTTCGTTTCTATGCCGGGATATCATATTCGTATTTTGTAAGTAAGTGTCCATTTATAACAAAACATGATCAGTTTATGAATAAAACTCATAAGTAGGCACGACAATGTAATTTTCTGGTTTTCAACTAAAAATTGTCTTCACTACCGCCGCCTATAGTATGTGTTGTTGCATGCAGAGCCTTTTTAGCACCGCTTGCGGAAATAGTTGTACATTCTATATCGTTTTATTATATTAGATTCTCCACACAATGATTTAATCATTTTTGTCATAATATTGCCCATATATATAAATAATGCCATTAATTAAAAATAAATATAGGCAATATTATTGCATAAATGATCCAAACATGCAGTGAAAACTCAAATTAATAATATACAGGGTGGTTTTTTTAAGTGGGCATATGATTGAAACAAAAAAATCTTTCAAACGAAAAATGTTTGCGCTTTTATAAAGAAGAACTTTCTAATTTAAATGTTCGTCTAATGTTTGTCAGATATGAATTAGAGGTTGGTTTTAATTGAACCGGAAAGAATTCAATACCTTAATAAGCGGTGTGCCACGCATGTGTCAAGTTATAAAAGAAAACATTCTGTATAATGAAACGATGTAGAAGTTATAAATATTTTAGCTAGCAGTCCTAAATTCGACTCTACACGAAATAAATAAGATGTGTGACAGGGGTATAAAATTTTAAAAATGTCGAATATTCAAAGGAAGTCATTTTGTCTACCAAAGCACTCAACACTATAACAACTGTTTGCCTGGCGCTTGTGCGATTTCTCGGAGATTCCTTTGATGGATTGACAGCTATACCGCCCTTTCAACGCACGTTTTATTGTAGTTATTAATTGCGTCTTCCTACACTGAAATCCAAAAATCCATTCTGTGGAATATTTTCCATTTTCAAATAGTTATTATCTGGCCACATAACGAATCCTGAGTAATTCCACATTGATTGATAAAAGAATAACTTGAAAATATTCTCTTTTGGTTGAGTTTTACTATTAGTCCTGTATTTACCTTCCCTTTTTAAAGACGACATAATTATTTTAGAAATCACAGCGAATTAAAAATTTTAGGTTCGAGAGAAAACAACGCTCGGATCTATAGTTTCTTCGACTAGTGTCTTGCATTAATCCATAAATTTTATCTAATCAGAACGAGGGTTTTTTCTTATATTAATTTTATTTCCAAGTGTAATTTTTCTTGTAATTAAAGTCGATCTATTTTCTGACAATTCCACCTAAATTATTTCCTTTTAAAAAGATTTCCTTTCTGATTGCGGTGCAGTAATATCATTGACATTGAAGTAGAATATGTTGTTTGTTGCTAACATATAATCGACTGCATATTGTGCACTGTTTCGCACTAGTGATTTTTTTATCTGGACAGATTATAATTGATAGTGTAAGGTGTGGTTTTAATAAATAATAACTTGAATCATAATTTTTTAAATCAAAATTAATTAGATTTTTTTTTATATAATAATGACACAGCTTAAATTCTGTTGTATGAGAAGAAAGTTGATATCAAGGGTTTGTTAAGTTACTTATATTTCTGGATATATTCGTAGCTCCAGTTCGACAAGTAAGAAATTTTCGTCCTTTCGAAACTAATGGGCTTCCGAAAAGTGTTAGTTTAGTGTCTTGGCTTTCGATTTCTTGAAAGACTATATAAAATACTTCAGAATTCAAGTTTGTTCTTGTGTTAGTGAAGCACTCAAGCACAATATTTTCGTACTGCAAATACATGATCGAACAAAGCCGAGACCGGGAGTATATTGTTTTGGCCTTGGTCTTGCTTTGGCAAGTCGCACTGATGTTCACCACATATTACTAGTTATAAGGCTTCTTTTCTGTAATTACCTTTCCGTGAGGAACTATAGAATCACGTATTTGCATTAAATAATCTGCTAACAAGTAGTTATTTATTTGAGTTTATTAAATATTTGAAGTGTCTTCATCTTAAATGCGACACACTGTATAAACCCGACAGTTTTATCGAGGTTATGTGTTTGTACACGTACTAAATACATATATACTCGATGTATACTCGTCACTCAATGGATTCTGCTATTTAGGTGAAACAGACTTTAGTTACAGAATCATTAAAGTGCTCCCTGCAAAACATATAGGTATTTTTATTTAGTTTCGTAATATTTTTCCCGGTAATGATTAATTACTATTTCGTTCTATTTTCGTTGTTTTGTAATTATTTCTAGGTAGTTGTTTTGCAATTATTTCTATATAGAATATTACTCGTTTACAACGGTTTTATGTAATTATTATTACATAGAGGATATTTTTATAAAATATGATCTTAGTTAGCCATGTAATATAAAGTTAAATCGATGATAATGATGAGTCTATTACGGTAATACACTTTATTTATGACTCATTGTAATTTAAAACAGTTGCTGTATACTCAGAAATTGTGATTAGTTGTTTTGTTGAATACATATATTGGTATAAGAGCTGGCTATACTTAAATTTTAAAATGGCTGGATTTATTTATTTTCTTATTGAAATTAGGAAGAGATGAAGTACATAGGGTACCTTTATATATCAGAGCTTGCGTCAAATCTGGTAGTTTTGAGTTACAGACTTGTTTATGATGTTGACTCAATGAATAATCCAAGTTTATGACCTCGAGTGACAAATTCTAGTCTCATATTGAAGCTAATTTAGTCAACTTAAAAAATATCCTGAAGAGGCTCAATCAAAATCTAGTTCTTTAGGGTTATAATCGCATAAATTTGAAAACAATCCGAAATTTTCGAGGTTTTATTGATTTTTGGGATTATTTGGGACTAACTGAGATCATTTATTTAGCTAACATAATAAACAAGTCCGTCAGAACTACCTGATTTGATGCGAAGTACCCCGTACTTTCTGGCGAAAAGGTAACTGGACTATTTAGAGCAGTTGCGTAGACTGCTTTCCCCGAAAAAGCTATTATACCATGTATATTTGAAATATATCAAAAATGTTGAGGCTATGACCAAAATTTTGGTATAGATGTTCATAAAATCTTCTAGAGAATCCATTTTCGGTTGTTGGTTGTCCGCCTGTCAACACGATAACTCAAAAACGAAAGGAGATATCAAGCTGAAATTTTTATTTTGTACTCAGGACTTAAAAAGTGAGGCTGGGTTCGTAAATGAGCAACACAGGTCAAAGTCTTGCATCTGTGGAAACCATCTTGTAAACCGTTAGAGATCAAAACAAAAATTTAAATATAAAAAATGTTATAATTCGAATAATTAATCAAACGTGTTGGAATCGTTTGAGTGGGGCTTTAATCTAAATATGATTAAAGAAAGAATGTAATATTAATTTTCCAATTTCCAGACAGAAATTAGGCACGCGCATACTACGATAATTTATGCAGCTCTCGGAGGGAAGAAGTACTTCATCTATACCTAGGTTCAATGAAGAAATAAATATTCTACATTCGGCCGTTTTAAAATAAACTTTCGAGAACGTTGCCAGCTCTCGTATGATATTATACTTTTTTTTATGTACAAGCGCAGCACAATTTATTTTGAAATACTTCTGTATAACAATAATTTAAAAGTTCGTTGTCATGATGAGTTTTTTTTAATAATACGGCATACAATTTCTGTATTGTTTTGATTTTGTGATGAAATGATTTTAATGTCATTCCTATTTAGTTATAGTATTCAGTTTTTTTTTGCGAATAATCTTGTCAGCAAACAATAGGGGCTATCAGGAAATATGCTTGACTCGGGAATTATGGGGATCAAAATCTTAGAAATTGGCCCACATTAAAATGGATTCATGAATGTTAATTACCTTAAACAATGATTGTTATTTGTATATTATGTTCCCTCATAACTTCTTAACTACTTATCATAATTTTTACAAATGAGATATCTTTCAATGCGTCTAGATAGTACGCTGGTTAAAGGCTATGAGACGTCACATTGAATATAGCACCCTCTTTAGGACATAAAGTCATGAACTAAAAACATATTTTAAATTGAGGTCACCGTGTTAGGTATCATCAAATCAAAGGGCGTAATTAGCAATTTTCAAAAATATATATATTGTTATACGAAATTATATCTCCAAAATCGTTGTCAGGAAATTATAACTCCAAAAATCGTTTAAAATATATTTAATTTCGTCTGTTCCTTCCTCTATTACTACTACTTATCATAATTTGATAAATGAGATATCGTTGAAAGTGTCTTGATCGTCTACTGGTTATAGTCTATGTGACTAAATTGATAAGTATAAGAAAAGAATCAAGTTACTTTTCGAAACCCTAAAATTACACTGGTCAACACAAATTTTGTCACAGAAGCATGACTTTACTTTTTGAAAAGTTTTTGACGTGCTGAATATGAATCTGATTGCAAAATTGCTTCAGCACGTCACGTTATCGAGAAATTCGCCCCTTAACATGAAAAAAAACTTTTCATGTTTTTCTTCTTAATTCGAGGTCATATTTCACCAGTGTATATTTTTTCCTCACGAAAACATTTACGTCATCAGAAAATACCATTAATTCCCCCTCAAAAGCCTTTTTGAATTTTTCCAAAATCTTCTTCCAAGAAATAGAATAGGTAATATATAAATATATAAGTATACAATTAATTATACATAAATATTTATATTAGTAGTAATACAATGTATAGGTATTTTAACTATAATAAATGTGATATGATTTCTCGAAGAGCAAAATGGATATCGGAATGATTCAAAAAGTATTTTAAAGGAAGAGGGAAAGAAAAGGAACGCTTTCAAATTTTCATATGAAAAAAGGAATATATAGTGATGTTACGGAATTTCGAATATAACAAAAAAATGAATTTTTTCCTCTTTAAGCTAAAAATATTTTGAAAACCTTACGTATTAGAGAAATTCTAAATTTGAATTCGAATTCAGCATCCTCAAAAACTATAAGAAATGTCTCTCGCATCAATGTGACAAAAAAAAAAAAAAACAAACAAACAAATTTTGTTGACCAGTGTTTTAATTGCACAATTTTAATTGTGAAAAATGTTATTTTTTCACATTATCTCCTATCAGTGTGTTATGAAATGATTATTTACAAATTAAAATATTGCACATCTTATCTTACTGTTTATTCACAAAACATAAATAATTTATTATTATTAACCGACTTCAAACAAAAAAGAGGAGATTATCAATTTGACTGTATTTTTTTATGTGTGTTACCTCAGAACTTTCGACAACGGCATCCATGAGAAAACCATAAAAGTCTTAAATTTGCATTATGTATGCATGACAAGAGGGTGAATAACTAATATCATGCCAACCGATTTCGATGATTCTTTTTTTACTGACAAATTAGTTAGTGTAATTCAGATTCACTAAAAATCACAAAATAAATAAAAAACTTTAACAAAAAGAAAACCGACTTCAAAAGAAAAACTTTTCCAAAATACATTAATATGCACTAAAAAGTAAAAAAATAACGATAATATAATGTAGATAAAATTATTGTTATTTTTGGAGTCGGTGTCAGGCAAGCTAATATATAACAATAATTTTAACTACATTATATTATCGTTATTTTTTACTTTTTAGTGCATATTAATTTATTTTGGAAAAGTTTTTCTTTTGAAGTCGATTTTAGTTTTAGTAAAAGTTTTTTATTATTGCTACTGGTCTTTTTTCAAATCTAGAACAAATAATTATAAATGAGGTAGGTATACCTAAAGACTTTCTCTAGGTATATACACATCATTTATACAGATCAATAATATATTTATTTCACGCCATGTTGATTGAATGAATTATAGACTACTTTTTAAAAAATGTCCAAACGAGATTTACATGAATACAAAGTAATGATTGTATTTTGTGTGTATACCTCTCATAATTATTTTCGTATTTGGGTTACCTAACATTTATTATTTTGATTATAAAACATTTGTTACTAACTGAAGTTTGTGGAAATGCAAATTACCATTATACAATACCAATTGTCACTAAAATAGTTTTGGGGTATCGAAAATGGTCTTCGGTCACATTTTTATCCGGTACCTACTTACACAGGACGAACATTTTGTTTTTTTGTCTCACTGCACGCTCAATCACCAAATTAACCCAATTTTTTTCATTTTTAATTAACACGCTTTTATTAGCTTTATACGTATGTTAGTATGTAACGGAAACTTTGAACATGAATTTGACCCCCTTCTAAACGTTGGGTTAACTCAAAATTTGGCATACTTGGGTTAACTCTAAGGACCGATGGCAATACAATAACTTATTATTCTGATCAGGATTTGCATATCTGAAAATATATACATTTATTTGCGCTCCCACCATATTTATATTGAATTTTGATAAATAAATAATTATCAAAAAATTAAAGAACACAAAATAAATAATAGTTTAAAAAAAAACTAAAAAACACGTTTTTGTAACTAGCTGAACTAAAAGGTAGAAAATAATTATAACTAATTTCTGAAGCACCAACTGTAGAAAATAGGATAAAACCCTATTATACGGTTTTAGCCGATTTCTCATAAATGACTTGTTCAATCGTCAAGGGGGTCCAATTTTTGTATTGCGAAAACCCTTGAAAATGATTTTATCCAAATTGAAGGCAATATTATTTTCACGATATTTTCCAATGTTTTTAAGGCGTTATCCTTAAGATTATCCTTTTGCCTTGATTGCTTCTCTCTGGGTCTCACAAGTAAAATAAAGAAACATAAATTGTATTTTTTTTCGCTGGGTAAGTTGAATTTCGGATTTCTTCGACTATCCGTATTAAATTTTATGTTTAATGTACAAATTTATAATTTTAATAATATAAACTTACAAATTTTACTCTTACAATCAGTTTAAATTTAATTTCGATGAGTTGTTTCAAGTAATATAAGTGGTAATTCTGATAAAATTATTGAAACATTCACTGTGGTAAAAAAATATTGTTAAAATAAAAGTTTAATTTGTATTTGGCTCAAGGTGATTTTTGTCTACAACGATGCGATCTATAGAAATAGATGATTGTCGTAATCTATTTTTAAGAGATACATTTTCATTAATTTAAAAAATTAAAATTTTCGTTAAAATATTTATTTATTTCAAACCATTCCGTGATTCCAATGACGGCATTGTCTCAGGGAACTGTTTCTATTCAATTGTATATGTATCCATCTCAACGAAAGTTGTGCTCACAATGCTAAATTTTTCTCTTAATGTATAGGCTTCCGAAGTTTTAAAGTACCATAAAGCACTTTTAAACCTCAAGATGGTATCAAGTTTTCTGACGTGCAGTATTCCATGGTAATGGCACACTTCCTTATTAATATAATTTTATGGATGAACCTATAAGTCTATGGCTTGTATATTGGCTTACATTGAAAATTTAATACTATTTTTAACAAGTTATTATGTTAATATACATTTAAAAAATATTATTTATGCAATTTCGATTTTTATTTCCACAATTTCTAATCTAACAAGTTTTATTATATTGATAGTATTCAATAATTTTTATTCTCATTTACTAAACCAATTACAAGTAAACAATTGAACATATTTTATGCAAAACGTGTTGTTTATTGCAAATTTCATAACAGAGCAGCGTTACGATCGATTCTTTGCACACAACGAATATTGAAAGTCTCGATCTTTCTAATTGAATTATATCAAATCAATGAATATATTTGTGTTAACTTGTGGATATCTCTCCATTTGTTAATGGACAATAGGAAATAGTTTTACCCATCATAATACAGAGTATATAAACTATTACTTTCAATATTTAAGTTACTTAAAAAAAAATTAAATCTCAACTAAAAATGAAATGTTCAACTTTCTTTTTATTAAATTACTATAAATATGTATAAAAAACATTGCAATCAAATAGTTAATTAAAGACGTAATATTATAATCATAAGCGGTTTATATGAATATTTGTTTATTCGCTATGTTTATTCACGCGCTGTAGTGTGAATCAATTATGAATTTTAATGTAATTTGAGACACGCAGAATTCGTTTCTAGAAAAGTAAATTTAAGACCTTGTATTTAACAAGATACTGCCGGCTTTCGAATGATATAAAATCCGGGATATAAAATCAGTTTAAACTCAAGCATATCAATTTTGTTTGGACAGTTAGTAATTCGCTCACAACAATTTGAACTTTTTATAAAGAAAGAAACAAGATTTTGATTGCATTTTCATTGAATTCCTTGTAAAATAATTATTTCGCTCCTTGTAAAGCAATTTTATGTTTCGTGAATAATGAACGCTTTTTAAACCTTTTAAATATTTTAGAGAAAAGTTTTCTTACCCTTTGAATCCTCGACATAAAGCCATAAGAGGTGATATTCAAAAATGTATCCGATCCACTGCTCTTCGATGCAGAGCCGTTCATTTTTCGCGTACATGCATCTGTTGAAAAATGCGTTAGCATTTTGTTCCATTATATTTGGGCCAAATGTGGAATGTATATATGATCATTATATCTGGCCCAAATGTGTCAGTAAATATATATCATATCATGTATTGAACTTGTTTTCTACAGTTCCTAAACCACGTCTACGTTCTGACTTTTTAGAAACGGACTTTTGAATTGGTCAAGCCATTAGTGTAAATAGAGTATCTACAAGTGAAATTTACAAAATTTCAAAAAACCCCGACAAATTTTTCGGGTACTGAACCCTAAACTCGCATTTGAAACATATCTAAGAACACTCTCCATTCAATTACCTTTTAAACAAAACCTAAAAAAAACAAAATCAGTTCATCCGCTTAGGCAGTACGGTGCCACAGGCAGACAGACACACACACATAGCGGTCAAACTTATAACACTCCTTTTTTTCTTGTTCAGGGGTTAATAAATAGAGCAAAAAAAAAACCTCCAACATTTATTTATATTTAAACGTTTGATGGTCAATATTATCTGTAAAGTTTAAACAAGAAATATATTTTTGACGTGAGAAACTCTTATAAGTTTGTCATCACGCTAGCATGTGACTAGTCAATCAGTTGTGAAGTTTATAAATTCAAAAAGTATACCATTAAGCAAAGCGGTTTATAAACACACTTCAATATATAAATTTATACATCGTAATCAAGCCAACAATATTAATTTCAAATCAATCATCAAGGTTTTTTCCTCTATTTATATTTTATACACATGAGCGACCAAAATATAAATTCATAAATTTTTTGTTTGTTTTCAAATTAAGAAACCAAACATTGAAGTATTATTATTTGTTGTTAGTTTAAGAGCAATTTGTAAAAATCTACGTTATGCTAGGTAAGCTGTGAATTGATTCTTTACGCGGTATATTTTGGGTTGCGAGGTCAATTTCTGCGCGTGGGGGTAATAATCAACATGGGCTGATGTATCCATATGAACAACCTCTGTAAACCCAATCTGATGATATTAAACCATCGTTTAGTATTTAGAAAGTCTTACTAAACCTTCCTTTATTGTTTTTTGTCTGATATTGCTGGATCGATCGATCCTCCTCGAATATACGAGAGAAGGGCTTCAAAAGTTCAAGCATTTTTATAAGAAACAATTTTTCAATCAGTTTTTGGGATAAATATGGCACAGCAATCACATTAAACTATCTCATAGATAGTCTTTGATTAGTTTTATAAAAATCATAGATAGGTAAAAGTTAAGTTTTTAGCCTTGTAGCTCTTGAACTATGTGCGTAATTTTTTTTAATATTTTAACCGCATCAGGTTTTATACTTCAAATAGAAATAAAAATCATAATGGTTTTATCTTTTACTATTTTTTATTTTAGTTTGAATTGCGTTGTTTATTTTTATTAGATAGTTTTGGAATATTAAATTTATTCAGTTAAATTACGTTATAAGACTTTGATATAAATGAAGGGACTCTCATTCGTGAATGCGATTATTTACTCGTGTAATTTTGTGGTTGATGAGGTTCAGGTCTATCGTTATTCTCCGCAGTATCTGTAATATAATATAGAAAGATATAGAAAATTGAGTTAAACGTCATATGAATAATACCTGTGAAATAATTAAGATACCATTAGATTATTCTTAATTTGACGACTAAAATGTTGGCCGTATAAGAAATTCTTGTTCTTTAAAAAAAAAAAAAAATTTTGCTATGCACTAGAAAAGTAATTACATACCAATTTAAATCCGTATAGAATAAAATATCCAAGAACAATATAGAATAAAAAATTATTCCCTTCCAAAGTCGGTAGCAGCCATCATATTTGGTCAAAACATTAGCTACCAATCCTCTTAAACTCTCGTAATCAGGCTATGATTATGTTTTCTCTACACTTAGGCAGAAACTTAAGGGACGCGTATTTAAACTTATTATTTTTGAGCCCTCTGCCTCCAACCTCAAGTTTCTAGTTTCTTCTACTGTAATATAGTTTTAACTTTCCAGTATAAGGAAGTTCTAGTCATCAGTCAGAAAATCAAAATCTAAATTTTCAGCATATTTTTACGTTTTATGGTCAGAACAATATAATAACACCACTTTCAGGTAAGTCTGGCTGTGCGCGTGGTCAAGGGAGTATTTTTTCGATTTCGATTTCTGGATTCTGAATGAAAGGTATTTTCGTATTTCGAATTAAACGTTTTATGAAATGATTTGGTGAAAAGACTGATGTCAAAAGCGGCGAGTAAAAATTACGGCGTTGGAGAGGGGGGGGCTTAAAATTAAACTTGGAATTTTTCTGTCAAAATTAAGAAATTGGAAATTTTGATAGTTAGTAAAGCTGTTGAAAATCACTAAGATTAATCCATTCCATGATCATTTTTGGTAAAACTATTATTTACAGAAATATTTACGATAATTGATTTTATTCGCTCCGTGCGTGAGTTTCGTTTCCATTATTATTATTATTATTATTTAATTAATTAGTGTTTTTAAATAATTTTAATTTGACATTTCTATTACATTAACATGTAAAGAATTGCAAATTAGTCATAACAGCCTCCTTTAACTCCAAAATTTTTCACTTAAAGCGCTGGCATCGATTTTATTGTCCCTACCATGACTACGCACAAAACGAATAAGCTATACATATTCTCTCTTCCCAACACAGTAAATAATTTCTGGTAAATTTAATCTAGATCTGATCTTATCGCAAGTGCCCAACTCACACGGGAAACTTGTTATAAGTTGTATTGCAATTAAAAATTATATATATTTTTTTGCACTTTTACGAAGAAAATATTGATAAAATAATACTTTCTTTTTATTGAAAAAAAAAAAAAAATACAAATGAAATACAAAATTCAGTGACCTTATTATGTTATTTGATTAATGTACTCTGATAAAGTGATAATAAATAAGGAACAAAATTCTCTGTTCATTGCATTAATATGTCCACAAACGAAAACAACATGAATATAAAAATGTAATAAAAGTGAGATAAGCAATATCACATAGCCAGGCAGGCATTATAACATTTATTTTGTTCTTCATTTAACCAGTTACAACATAAATAATAGCATACATACATGCATTATGACTTTATGGGCCTTGTTTGTTATTCATGTTATTAGTCTCGTTTAAAATGGCACTCGCATATTGAAAATCATTATACCATATATATGAAATATACCAAGGTATACTAAGTTTAGTCCCAAGTTTGTAACGCTTAAAAATATTGATGCTAGGAACAAAATTTTGGTATAAGGGTTCATAAAATCACCTAATTAGCCCATTTCCGGTTATCTGTCTGTCGTCTGTCCGTCTGTCATCACGATTACTCAAAAACGGAAAGAGATATCAAGCTGAGATAGAGCAAACGTAAAATAATGTTCCTTATAAAAAAATTTTGTTTACAACTTTTGTTTGAAACATTTTTTCGTAAACATCACTGTTTACCCGTGAGAGCGCATATTATGCGCAAATTGTAGTATTATATGGGTATATCAGTTATATGTGTGTGGCATGTATGTATGTGTAATGTGACAGAGTAATCAACACTGTCTATACAATTAACTCAATCAGTCAATTGTTTCTTTTCACTTGTTAGTATACAGCTAGTAGCAGCCATCTCGTTAACCATTTATAATATGTGAAGTAAAAAGAAGAGTTTTTATGGACGCTCTTATGTATGAAACAAAGAATACAACTCAGTAGTTTTAATAGCAAGTACATAGCCAGGCAGGTTTGGTGTGTCTATTGACAGTGATCATGCTTTATTTAGGGATTGTCTCTTATGTGATATGATCGCTGTCAATAGGCTCATCAAACCTGCCTGACTATCTCTACTTCAAATACTATAAATGGCTACCGAGGCGGCTGACAAACTGTATTTATTGCCATGATAATGTAATACTTCTCTAAAACAGCCATTACAATTTGCCTGAGTTACTAAACGTCTAGAACTCATTGCATCTGTTTTTGATGATATTAGCAACGAAATGATTGAGTCATTTTTATCTATCGCATGAATATCGGTATTTATTAGCCTTCAAATGGAATATCCATTCTATAAAGCAACGAAATGACAGAGTTCTTTTGATCGCATGAATATCGGGAACTATAAGCCCTTCCTTCGCCCCAAGGAATTCTCATTATCAAGTCGCGAGAGCAAAGCCGTAAAAGAGATTTCTTCCTATTAATTTTCGATAGGATGGAATCGAATTATATTGGTCTATAGCTGTTTATTGAAATTAATGTTAATAAAATCGAAAATATATCGAAATATAGTTGTTTTAAATTCTGTTGAACATTTCGTAAACGTGCTAGCTCAAGTTTTACTACTTCTTTCAATGACTTTTTTTCTCTGGTGGGGCCAATGAACTTCTGGATAAAAGTTGCAGAGTTTGAACCTAGTTCTTTAGGTTTCTTTAATAGCCAATTTAGGTCCTAAACAGTAAGAGATAGAACAACACTTTAAATTAGAAAGTCGATCCTCTTTCGATTAAATGCAATAATGACATATTTTTACGTCGCATTTCTTCCGAAAGCCAACGTTTTTCGAAAAAATGTTTAAACAAAAATTGTTAGTTTTTTTAAGAGGGTCAACTTTAATTTAAAGTGTTATTCTGTTTCTTAGCGTTTAGGATCTAAAAAGGCTATTATAGAAACCCGAAGAACTAGATCCAATCTGATGTTAGAACATGATGTCTTCATCAAACTCTGCAAATTTTGTTTAAGTTATTTTTTGATTGGTTAGGTGTATAGATATATACAGGGTATAGAAATTCTATTTATGCAATTTCATCTTTTTTCACAATTTCTAATGCAAAAAGTTATTATATATTAATCGTTATTTTTCAATAATTTTAATTTACTATACCATTGAAAATTATTCATATTTTAAGTAAAACGCATGATTTATTGCAAATTTTATAAGATAACAGCGAAGTAGGAGGCAGGTCGATTAAGCTGTCTCCTACTTTGACTTTGATCTCTGCCACTACTATGTATATCAAAATGTGTGATGCATGTTCATATAATCAATTTGAAGTAAATATTTTATCGGAGATGCTCTTACATGGTTGCAATTTTGCGGAAGGATAGCTTAATTTAATGTTTTTTCTTGCTGAATTTAGGCCATTAGTTAGTAAATCGATCTTATGAAGTGTTGTAAAATCTTCTTTTTATGATGTACATTTAGAAGTTTCTATATTATTGAATTTACTTTTTATTTTTACAACCATAACTTTTTCAGTTTTGTGTATTTCTTTGAGGCGTATGTATACTCTTAATTTTATGTTAAATTTATTTGAAATACACTATAGTTTGCTTATCCAAATGTAATAAAAAGTTGTGCAGTGTATAATGCTGTTCGTTAGGGAGAGTTCATCGCTATTATGTTATGTATTATTATATAGGAAGCTTCAATGTTGGCCTAGTTTCTTTGTGTTCTAGATGAGATATTTATTAAAGATCTTTCTTATTTTATCAGTTGGAGTATCACCAAGATATTGATGTACTCCTTTTTAGCACATTATTAATGACATACATACATTATCTTAAAATCAGAAATACTCACGAACTCTTGACTGCGTAAACCTCATCCACACTCTTGTGGAGTATCCTCGACGAATTTACTCGCCAAAAATAATAGAAGTGAAGCACTCACTACCACACTCTCTTCTTACTTCGCAAGGCTTTAAAACTAGTTTATAACGTAATAAAATAAAACATTCTGCTGTAGAGTTGGTTAAAATTTCCAGGGTTCAATTTTTATTCTCAAGAAGAAATACGCAAAATATGAACGTTTAAAATTCCTAATTAAACAAAGAGGGAGATATAGGTTAGTGACGTCATTGTCCGAGATCACCATAGGGTACATATATAAATTTGTTTTGCTAAAAGCAGATGGGAAAAAATCTTAGAATGCTTATAACTTCTTCGTTTTTTAATCAATTTTAAATTTTTTTAAACATTTTTATACGTTATATGGTAATTTAGTGCATTGTCTTTGTATAGCGTGCTGTGTCCTTCAGTTTATTGTCAGGTTCAAGCAATGGATGCTTTGTCTGTTTTACTTACTATGTAGTATAATTTATATATGGTGACCCGAAAAACTCCGAAGGTTGACTGCGTAGCTATATGTAGTCATTCTGTATCGGTGGCTACCAGCTACAATGTATGCTGTGTCCGTCACATTATTATCAGGTTTAAACAATAGATGGTTTGTCGACGGTACACAAGTATACAAGTTATACACACGAATTACTAAAAAGTGAAAGATGCGCACGATAGGTTCCGCACCAAAAATTTAAGAGGTCATTCGATCACTAGATTTTACACCCGAAACCCAAAAAACAGGCTGGAGAAAATAAGATAGACCATAATTTCATTGCATAGTAGAGCTTTATATAATACTAAGTAATTTCAACAAAAATGCGTTTCAATGATCGTTTCTTTCGGTAAAAACTTTCGTTAAAATGGACGTTCGTGTGATATCAACTTTAAATGATAAGAGCACTTTGGTATGAATGTGATCATCTAATGATATATCACCCAGATAGATGGTTGTAATACGTAACACAGCTGATGAATAAATGATATATGACTCAATTAATTCCAACTATAATATACAATGTACATGTAATGATGATGGATATTATTATTGATAGTAGTTAACGTAATAAATATTTCAATGATATTATTATTGATAATTAAAATATGATAATTTCTAATTGCATGTCACGGAAAACATATTTAGCAAAAGTAAATGAATTTATAATTAGTCTGTATAATGTTTGTATAGTTACTGTTTTATTATATAACGGATGGCTCATTTCCAAGAGAAATTTACAAAGTTTCGAGTGTGTCAGCCGATTTGTTGTAAAGTAATTTTTAAAATTTACTCTTTTAAACTTCATATTAAAGTTACGGATGACATTTCTCATCCTTTCATACCTCAGTACAAAGCAGCAGGCAGTTACAAAAATTTTTGTGCAGTACTTTCAAAAATAAGAAAGTACAAGCTTTTAAATGTGCTATGGAGGTTCCAATTTCAATGATTTTTCGCAGAGAAACAGCTCTTTAAAACTTTGGTAAAATTTTGTGTTTTTTAAATTTTTCTTTTATATTTTTGATGATGTATAAGTTTGTTTCACCTCAACTATATTATGATCGTTCAAAATGGCAGATGGTATTCTACTATTCTATTATTTCTATTAAAGTCGCTCGATTTATCACTCGCTCGAGTGATATGAGGGCTAAGCGTAACCAATTCCCTGCGTGGTATGCATAGAGTAGCGGGTTCGATCCCCACCGTCACAAAAAAAATTAATTTAATTAATGGCCGTGATGGGCTGGTGTGGTGCATGATATATGTATGAAGGAGGCGCCATTCAGTCTCTCAAAATAATTGAGGAGCTGATAAATGAAAATAGCAGCGGATAAGTTGGTAAAACATGTATATGGTATCACAATAGGATCTATAGCGTGTCTTTCGTGGACAGCCAATATAAGCTAACCTAACCACTCGACCTATAATGAGGAGACACCTTTTTACAAGTAGGTAGTATCGTTATTATTATGCTAATATTATTATTTATTTGTAATAAAAAGAATACAAATTTTTCATTTTGTTTGTATGTTTGTGTTCCGTATGTAGTAGTTATTGTCACGGTAATAATTTGTCTGCACGTCTCTCAATGTACTCTTTTCACAGACTTGTTGTATAGTAGTTTCAGTTACTAAGTAATATCACCGTTATTACTTTGTATATTATTTTTACGTTGTGATTGTCACTTTCAAAGTAAGTAGAGGAAAAGTGGCTAAAGTCGTCGTTCAATCAAATACGATTGACATTTCTAATTGACTATTATTTAAAAAAAAATATCTTTTAGTCCACCACCCTTATAAAATATTTATAACGTCCAAATGAGTCTTAGAAAAGAAAGACCAGTAACAGTCGACTTTAACTTGGAAGAGTCAACTGGTGAATCAACTTTTCGTATATATCTTCAAGATTTACGTTTTTCAAGTTATTATTTGGAATCTCTCCTCTAAAGGGAATTATCCCTAGAAATCTGACGTTCTGTATTATCAAAATCTATCCATTTTTGAATCTTGCACCTGTGAAACATCTTGATTAAAGAGTATAACAACATAATTTTTTACCGAGGTCCGAACTCATATTTATAATTTTGTGCGAGATCTTTTACCCATTTATACAACTTTTCCCTTATTAACTGCCAATAATAATACTTAATGTTATAGTCTATTACATTCACTTATTTGGCTTTCTTACTTCACTACCGGGTGTTTGTATGTAATTAATGAACCGTTTTACGCTTTCTTGTAAACTGATAAATTAAGACAAAATTACCGTAAGCGACATAAAATGTGTGGTTTATATTTATTGGGTGGGGCAGATAAGTGTGCGATTTGGAAGATGCTACACAATAAATCCCATTAGTTTACCTAAATTATCTTTCTACTATTTTATGCTACAAAACAATTTAAGAAAATTAAGAACTGAACGCATTCGGCAGCATTGCCAGAGGGATTTTAATAATTTATTTTTGGATTCGATCTTTCAGTCCTTTAATATAATTTCGATAAAGCACTTTTACAGCATAAGCTACTTCATTTTGACTGAATGAATGGTATGAAATCGTGATTAACAATTGACTGTTTCACATAGTTTAAGGTGATCATCAATCATTTGAAAAAATTAATAGGTTTCCTTTTTACAGCGTTTTCAAAAACGCACGCTTCTCTGCCTACTCTGTTATAGAGCTTTACTATATTCTATGTATTATACAATATAAAATAAAGACAGACATCTTTATTGTGCCTAAAATGAATAATTGGAACGAACAAGTTGAAATTATTTAATCATCTGGTGCACTTGTTACCGTTTTATGTAAAACTTGCAATTTCTATTCTGATGTTTGCCAAATTTTGCTCGTATCTATAACATAGTGCTATCACCTAAATAGGAAAAACACTTTCTCTTAAAAGATTTTACCACTTAAATAAGGGGAGTCGTTTATTTCAAGAACATAATACATAGTGATCCCTACACGCAAAAGCTACTGAATGAATTTTAATGAAACTACAATAAAGTAGCTCATACATCAAAATAACACATGAGCTATAATTTATAAAAATATTTTTAAATAAAATTAAAATAACTTGATTTAATCTGGCATTTTATTGCGCCATATATGAGTATCATTTTGGACCACAAAATAAAGATTTTTGTAAAACTAAATACATTCATTCATATTTAAAAAAATGGAAAACTGTACAAATACTGGTATCTGTGTGAAACTATCCCTATCTCTGTTTTGAATATTATGGAAGGGGGATAAGTGAGAGCAAAAGAGGTGAAGGATATCACGCGGTGGTCCTTACTTTTAAACGCAGCTACGTGGGTGGGTATCAAGCTAGTTATATCTGACTTATATTAGAATCATATGTTACTCTTTGTTATGTTTTGCAAATACACGTCTCTCTCATTTCAGTCAATGTGTCTCCCCCATTAAGTGGTAACATATTTTTAAACAAAATTTTTCCATTTACGTGGTAACATCTTATTGAACAATCTTGTATTGCAGTTTAAGGGGCTTTTAGTTGTCCAGCTCTCATTGGTTTCATTGGTTATTATTTTTTCATGATTGTCTCATAACTTGTTACTGTTTTACAACTAGTTTATATTAAATGTAATAAGACTTGCCGTCAAATTAATGTGCGTTATTGTTTTCAAAGCTAGTACGCTTATCAAAAATATAATAATAAATATCTTAATGTTTTATCTCAACGCGTCTTTTTCACCAAAAATAACTGAATATTATAACAAACAGTATATTATGCATTTATTATATCTATTATTCAACATTCTCGTTATAATTCTACCTACTCGTTATGATTTATCTATTCCCTTGACATTACGAGCTATTTTATGGAATACAAATCTATAATATTATATATTATAGATACGTTGCTTATATACTTATTTTAAAATGTATGCAAAAATCTCATGGGATTCGTTATGGATTGAAGTTTTGAATAATAACGAATTGTTAAATCAGGGTTCCAAAATATATAAAGTATTCACTTGAAAGAATACTGTGTAGGAGTAGTTCACGTTTTAATTTAATAGTAAATTGATATAGGGGATAGAAACATATTTCGTACCAATCGATTTTGCCATTACCGGTGGCTGTTATGCAAAATTCGATGTCAATTCTAAATTTTTATAAAACTCCGATCATTTTACGATTTGATCAATCTCATAAAATATTTTTAATTAATAATTATAGAAATTATTTTAATAGTTTTAAAATTATATCAAGTTTCCTAAATGGTAACACTACAAAGCAGCTGAAAACTTACCTTTAAATTTCTATACTAAATGTACAAAATATTTTTATTTAGAGTTATAATTCATTTATTGAGCAATTTTTTTCAAATAAACAATTAAATTTATGATATTTGTATTATGAACTTTGTTTTATTACCAAAAAGAAAAGGTTTTAGTTAAACAGTGGAAATTTGATAATTATTGATTTAGAATTATAAATCAATTTTCTCAGAAATCAGATTGATGCACAGGGTGTTTTAAGTTAAGAGTTACGCCCTCTTAAAAAGCCATTCGTTTTGAATACTTAATTGGTTAAGATTTCCTCTTTCTAAACTATTTCTGAAGACATTTGAATGATTTTTTCACTGATTTCATCTCTGAATGCATTTAAAACAAGTTTATAACAATTGCTTTTCTTTTTTTAATAGCATTTTCAGTAGTAAAATACGAATGAGATAAAATTTAACCGTGCGATTTTTTTAAATACTTAATGATGGGTAAATGTGTTTTTTAGTGAAGGAATTTTATAAAACAATCCGTCTATTATGTTTAATGAATATTTAAAAGAGTTATAGAGGAACCATACATTTTGTAAATGTAAATACAGCTGTGTTGATGAATTAACTGTCGCTTAACTAGGCTAGGTAAAACTTCTATTACTATCATTATTAATGTGAAAGACAATGATGTGTAAAAAAGAGTACGGCGACGGTGCGTTTTATTTCTATCTTACTCATACTTTACTCCAGTCAAATAATCAAATTTAAATTAGAAAATTTAAGCAATCTTTCTTTTTTTTTTAAATGAAGAAATAGAATTTTACCTCTTAAAACGCCAGGTATTTAAAAAAAACTATTTACCGAAAATAAATCTAATATCTAATGGACTTGAAAAAACTCAAACTGTGAGGTTTAATAAAGTAATATTGCAAAAAACAATTTTCGTGTTTTTCTCAATATCTCATGTTTTAAGGACTCCTGATTAAATTTTTCGGTTTTAGAGTTAAATTATAATTTCTCTGAAGAAGATGTACTTAAAATTTACGAAAAAACTTGTATTTTTGGATCCAAATTCATTTCTTTTTGAACCAACTTTTCTTATTTTTGAGATTTGTGTGTGTGCCTATGACATTTATTGTGTTAACATGCGGAACGAAGTTTTGGTAATAGTATTCAGTATATATAGAGGTATCGAATAAGGAGGTAGAGAGCACTATTTTTGTTGAGCAAAATCGGAAGAATGAAAGTTTAAAAGGAAGGTCAAAATTGAAACCTTTTAATTGACGAGAGAAACAGAAAATCTTAAAAAATAAAAAATATTTATTTTATACAGATAAACAAGTTTAATATTCAAGTTTTTTTCTTTCACACAATCAAGAGTTCGATCGTTATTCGATTCGATTCGTTACTCGACTCAATTCTATTTTTTTCCTATTGAATATGCAGTATATTGAAACCTTAGACCATTCAGTATATAGACTGAGCGTCAAACAATTTAAAATGTGCCAACATCTGAGGTAATTGCTTGTATCAAATCCATCATTGCAGTGGTGTTTTTTGATAACTGGCCCCAGCTGACCCAAGTAAATTACCTTAGATGTGCTTAATTGTCTAAGGTTGAAACGCATCTAATAAAATTTTTTCAGGTATCATGGTCATTAAAATGGTTCACCCAAGAAGTACATGGACCTAAACTTCAAACCATTTAATTTGTCAATTTTATTAAAACAAATTTTGTATGGTAAAGTCGAATGTTGCTTCGTTCCAGATTTTTTTTTTTTTGATTAACATAAAATTAACAATTTGATAGGAGTAACAAAGATACACGTTGTATATTCTGTACGCGTTCGTCTATGTGTAATGGAATTATTATATGGATATACATCTCATTGTGTTGGCTAGGCTAGAGCCAACAACCAACCAGTCAAGCCTATAACTAAAACTATAATAACTACTAACTAAACTAACTCTACATAACAACACCGTTAGTATAAATAAAATGGAAAATTCACAGTTTGAATTATGTCAGTAGGCGATGACTTCATAATATTCGTTGTTCATCATTTTTACTTATTCTTGTGGTATTCAACAAATTTAATGAATTCTTTTTATGTTGGTATAAATAAATATCTATCTCTGTCATTTATGTTTGAAATTCTTGTCGAATTTGTGACTATCAGATAATTTATCTGTCTATTTTATGATGTGATACTTATGTTACCAATTATTTACACGCTTATCGCTGTAGTAAGTCGTCGTTGAAAGAATCGCTCTTACTTTGGTGGTAGAAAACAAAAGCTTCCAAAAAGCTATAAAATTGCAGTGATTTATATAACAGGTTTTTTAACAGAATGCAAACTTTGGTCATAATTAGTGACATACAGGGTGTTGTATAATTGAATGCAGACCTCTTCATTTCCTGTATAAGCTGAGAAAAAAATGAAGAAAATGTTCTTTACCAAATTTGGACATGAGGCCTAATTGACGAGAAAATTAACCTACTCGTATATTAATCAATTAATAAAATACATTCTTCAAAATAAAATTCATTCAATAAAACACTACTTAAACAGAAGATATGTTTTATCATAGTGTGAAGGAGTGACCTTCATGCAAAATTATTACAAAAAAAAAAACTCTAAAAATCTTATTCATCGTATCAACCTACAACTTCAACACAATATACATAGTGTGGTTTTTCTTTGAGTGCACGGTCCGTTTTGATAAATACATGGCTACGGTATGTAATATGCGCACAATAGGTTGCGTACAAAACTGAATTTGCAAAGAAAGGGAGTGTAATAAAACTTGGTTCTTAATTGAATGCATGTGTTTAAGTGAGACTGTACTACAAATTCAAACATAGTATTCAATTGTGTTTTTAGAATCTTAACAATGAATCATATAAGATGTATATAAAAACAAACAATATCATTTTTAAGTGATTGGTTGAGACCGGTGTGGCAAGTGCGAGCAGGCAAATAGTGTTCCGATTACTAGACTTTTCCGATTTTCGAGACTCTACTGTAAATGGAAGCTTTTCATTGTATCGAAAATGAACATTCAATGTAAATTTAAAAACAAAGTAATATATATAAAAAGTTAATATTGACTTTATGTTTGAGTATTATTGTTTGAATTAAAAAGTTGAACAATAAATTGACCTTTCTAGAAATGAATTTTTTTTAATACCATATATTTACAGTGTGGGGACATGTTGTGTGGGTTTATTTATATTATTAACTACAAAGTTAATTTACGTATAAAATTTCAAATCATGTGGATGAAAACTTGACATTTGAGTGCACTATTTACGGATTGTTTTTTAATTTATTTAAAATTTAGATAGCGCTTATTCTGTCTAACAAATTAATCTCTATATCCAGTGGTCCAGGACTTCAGTAGTTAGATAACGTTAAAAAATTGATAATTTATAAAAACATTTATAGTCAGGAGCGTCTCTTTTTCTAGAAACAGGGCGTTCCAATTTTTGAAAAAAAAAGATACATTTTATGAGTTTTGTTAACACAGCTGTTTAAAAAATTGGAAATTTAGCACAAAGTAAACTTCGATCCTTTAATAAGATATAAAGCTATGGTCATGAATTACATTCTCCAGCGGGGGAGATATGAGTATAAGCTTATAGTTTCGCAAAAATTGCCAACGGCAATGATTCGTTTTATTTACGAATTTTACAGAAAAATTGGCATGATTAGTTTATGAAATTGGTTCTTATGGTCGCCATGAATAAATCGTCTATATCAACATTAAAAAAAATTTAGGTTTAATAAACTAAGAAAACACACTTTATTAATACTTGGGCTAAAAAGTGCAAAATAATTTTAATTATAATGTTATAAAGAGTGGAGGGCTCAATACATACGTTCTAGCTTTTAATATGATTCTCCACACTTTAGAATAGAGAATTTTATATCAAAATTATTTTGTACTTTTTAGAGCCTTTATATTTAGTAAAGAGTGTTTCTTAGTTTTTTTACATTTTATTTTTTTTTTTGCAAATAAATACGTATTATAATAGATTTTGTATAATTGATATTATGTACAGATATTGCAATGATGGTTTAAAATTGTTTACTTTCACAGTCAGCATGCGTGGATATGTGAGAATTATATTACAATAACAATAAAAATAATAATAATAATAATAATAAAGATATTCAAGTAATTTTAGTGAGTAATACTCATAACAAAATACTGTATTATTATTATTCATTTTAAATAATTCGGTAGTAATATTATAATTTATATTATAAATTATGTGAAATTATAAAGAACGATTCCTCAGGTGTATCTTTATTATGTTTAATTTTATGTAATAATAGCTCAGGAAAATCTTAAGAAGTATCAAAAATTTTGGAAACTATCCAACAATTTGTTTATTTTTTGGGTTTTTAAATTGTTTGAATTATTTGTATCCAATGCACGAAAGTTTGTTGTCTCAGATTTTTAAACATAAAAAGTTAAGAAAACTTACCTATAAACAGATTTCTTCTGTTTCGTGGGAGAGCGGTGGCGCTATAAATCGATCGATGTAGCAGTGAATATAGATATAATTTCTATATTATCTGTTCTTGTCTATTAGTCCCGGAGCTGACCGTAAGAACGCGAGCCGATCAGCGGTACGCATAAAATATATTTTCCCTACTACTACTAACCATAGTCAATAGGATGGGGCTTTAGTGCCTCAACGCAGTGGGCACATATAACATGGGTGCTTTCTTGAAAGTAAAATTTTTGTTGACGAACTGTACCAACTTTGTCCTGCTTGGTAATTACTTTAAAATCTTCTATTCATTGAATAGAACAAAATAATATTTAAGTGCCTCGACGCAACCGGTGATAACACGGTGGCACGGATTTTTCAATGAATTTTCCCGTGTGCACGAACTATACCCATTCCGATCCGGTTAAAACTTTAACCAAATGAAAATTTAAACAATTTTATATACAAAAAAAAATAAGTGCCTCATTAGTTGCGGTTCTATATGCCTGGCAGGACGCCTAACATTTCGCGAGCTCCTATGCTACTATGTAGATAACTCTTCCGTCCGTCCGTCCGTCTGTGGTCACGATTACTCAAAAACGAAAAGAGATATCAAGCTGAAATTTTTACAGCGTGCTTAGGACGTAAAAAGTGAGGTCAAGTTCGTAAATGAGCAACATGGGTCAATTGGGTCATGGGTCCGTAGTACCCATCTTGTAAACCGTTAGAGATAGAATGAAAGTTTAAATGTAAAAAATGTTCCTTACGAAAAAATAAACAACTTTTGTTTGAAACATTTTTTTGTAAACATCACTGTTTACCCACGAGGGCGTTAATTAGGTACAAATTTTATAGTATGTATGTATTAATATAGGAATATCAAAGTGAATATCTTTTGTTATTTACATGACGTCAAAAAAAAACAAACGATTGCGCATCAACACTTGCGCATTATATGAGAATATCAGTTAAATATGTCAGGTATTTCAACAATTAACTCAGTCAATTGTTTGTTTTCACTTGTTTAGAGTGCTTTTAATATTTTGCTCAATTAAAAGCCTTATAAAACGATAAAAATGAAAAATCAGTGCTTTTTATGCCGTTGTGGTGAAAATTTGGTACCTTTTGATCAAACTCATTTCGAAAAGGCCAGACGAATGGCAATGTATCGAAAATATAAAAACCATAAATACGGAGACATTGATTTTCCTACAACAATGGAAAACGCTATGTATCATCCTGAGTGTTATGGAAAATTCGTGGTATTGAAAGTAAAATATAAAGAAGAATTTAACATGATGTTACAACGTGAAGGTGTAAGTATGATTTTGAAAATATATGAACTTATTAATTATGATATTATTATTTTCGATAATTACTGGTTCATATTTTACACTGATTGAAGTGTCATAATTAAATAATTCTGAAACTAACTACTTCTTTCATTATTATACCTAAGATATTCGATAATTTTTTAGCTTCCCGATAATGCTGCTGCTGGTAACCTTGAACAACCAGAAAATAGTGGAGCCAGAGGGGTATTAGGCCATAAGCAAAGGGCCTCCACCAGTAGTTCTCATAATGCATATCTGACATATTTAACTGATATTCTCATATAATGCGCAAGTGTTGATGCGCAATCGTTTGTTTTTTTTTTTGACGTCATGTAAATAACAAAAGATATTCACTTTGATATTCCTATATTAATACATACATACTATAAAATTTGTACCTAATTAACGCCCTCGTGGGTAAACAGTGATGTTTACAAAAAAATGTTTCAAACAAAAGTTGTTTATTTTTTCGTAAGGAACATTTTTTACATTTAAACTTTCATTCTATCTCTAACGGTTTACAAGATGGGTACTACGGACCCATGACCCAATTGACCCATGTTGCTCATTTACGAACTTGACCTCACTTTTTACGTCCTAAGCACGCTGTAAAAATTTCAGCTTGATATCTCTTTTCGTTTTTGAGTAATCGTGACCACAGACGGACGGACGGACGGAAGAGTTATCTACATAGTAGCATAGGAGCTCGCGAAATGTTAGGCGTCCTGCCAGGCATATAGAACCGCAACTAATGAGGCACTTATTTTTTTTTGTATATAAAATTGTTTAAATTTTCATTTGGTTAAAGTTTTAACCGGATCGGAATGGGTATAGTTCGTGCACACGGGAAAATTCATTGAAAAATCCGTGCCACCGTGTTATCACCGGTTGCGTCGAGGCACTTAAATATTATTTTGTTCTATTCAATGAATAGAAGATTTTAAAGTAATTACCAAGCAGGACAAAGTTGGTACAGTTCGTCAACAAAAATTTTACTTTCAAGAAAGCACCCATGTTATATGTGCCCACTGCGTTGAGGCACTAAAGCCCCATCCTATTGACTATGGTTAGTAGTAGTAGGGAAAATATATTTTATGCGTACCGCTGATCGGCTCGCGTTCTTACGGTCAGCTCCGGGACTATATGTATATTATGGTTATCAATGCTCTCCTAGAAATCTCAAGCCTAAGTCTTTTCTTATTACATACTGTAAAATTTTCATTTATATTAGGGGGCGTCCATAAATTACGTGAGATGATTAAGGGGGAGAGGGGGTCGAGTCAAATATCATCTAATCTCACGTTGGGGAGAGGGGGGGTCTCGACAAATATCACGCAATTTTTTTTCTGATTGAAACAAAAAAATATTATACTATTTTGTTGCGTCAACGGCTTGGAGTGGCTAAATCAGAACGAAGTTGAAGGAGCGGATGATTTTACTGAAAATCATATGGACATGTTGGTTCCAATAGTCTCTCTTGAGACCGCGCATAATTCTCCATGGACTGAATTAGAGTAATTCTTTTTTTTAATCACAGTAGACATAATTTAAGTATTCTATTCTTAACTTTTTATTACATTTATAACTCTCAGCAATATTGATTGGTAGTCTTAACTAGTCGTAAATAAAAGCACAAACCAAATTGTTTTTTTCTTTTTACAATAAACAATCTAACGCGTTTACGTAATAAACCCACATTCTGAAAAATCTCACGTGAGATTGGGGGACGGGGGAGGGGGTTGACTAAAACCTCACGACATCTCACCAAGGGGAGAGGGAGGGACAGAAAATTTAAAAAAACACCTCACGTAATTTATGGACGCCCCTTTATAGTATAAAAAATCTTTAAAAAAGTAACAATAATTTTTTTTTAAAGTCGGTTTTTTTTCTTGGTTTTTTTACAGTACAATAACTAATTTTTCACTAAAAAAGTATAATGTAAATCGGTTGTCGTGATATTGAGTTATTCGTCCAATATTCGCTCACATACTGAATGCAAATTTAAGACTTATATAACACACGATAATCACCAGATTTCAAATAAAAAAGAATCATCAAAATCGATTTACCCAGTCGAAAGTTTTGAGGTATCAAACATAAAAAAAATACAGTCGAATTAAGAACCTTCTCCTTTTTTGTTTTAAGTCCATTAAAAAATGTGTGTGCTTTTTGAACACTGCATAATTGCATACATACATTTACAATTAGTAACTACACTACAGCTGATTATGAATAATCATATTTTAATCAGAATATTTATAATAAATATTGTAATATTGTTTATTTTATATGATATATAAATACAAATAATACATATCATTATTATTGTTGTTGTTATTAGTGTGTATTACAAAATTATTAATACTTAAAACTAATATACATAAAACAAAAGTCAGGATATTATTTATTTTTTTAATAATTGATTGTTTGTTATTGCGTGCTAATTTTATATCTAATTATTTTGTTACATACAGAAATTTAGATATGCATAGTCCAAGCACCTAGAGCTGAACAAGTACGTCATATAAAAATGATAGTACAAGCGTAATTTAAATGAGTATTTTTGAGTAATTATTAGTTATATACTTTTCATACTCTTTGTTTATAGAATATTTCCTTGTCTACTGATATTAGACATTTAGTTCACTTGAAAACTAGATGGATAAAATTACGACTTGTGTATGGATTAAAAGTTCGGCGAAATATAGTTAATTTGACCGTAACTTGAAAAATTCAGACTTTCCAAAAATATTCATCTAATTGGCAAATGAGCTGATTGTTTATGATTTTTGAGTCCATATTACTCTATATAATCCATATATATGAATTTCTAGTTAATTTGATTATTGAAAGTTCATGAGATATAGAAAAATGATCCGGAGATATCAGCCCTCGTAGTTTTTTTTTTCAAAATCAAAAATTCTCTAAAATTGGTTTTTGGCACTGTCCTGTGAGCTTGGTCTAAAGTATATTCTTATTATTACGATTTCTGTAAAAAGTATATTAAACGTATATGTATAAAGTAAATTTTAATTACAAATATATTTATTATCTTGTGTAGAAGTGAAACGCAACTGGCACTCGCTGTTGCAATTTTGGACAGAAATTAAGTTTTGTCACATATAAGTTGTCAAGATACTAATAAATAAAAATAAAACGTACTTTCAAAAATAATTATTTTATCACAATTTGGAAAACCAAATACTGGGCGAATTCGATTGCATGCAATTGTTCTGTACCGATACTCTTGAGATAGAACTTACAATAAATTATGCGGAATATGAAAAAAAAAACTAATGAATGCGGAATATAATCTATCAAGTTGTGGATACGCAATTTACTTTTCTTATTGGCCATCCATTAACTTCAAGGAACAGGTTTTAATCGTAAATACATGATATATGTATATTAGTTTTGTTTGCCACTAAAACCGTTCAATGTTTTTATTATCGAATGTTGTTACTACGTTTAATACTTATAGTGTGTACAAACATACGGGTTTTATTATAAAAGGCACATAAAGTGTAGGAGAGAACTTTGTTTGCAGTTATTCTTATTTTGTTATTTATGTTGCGTATATAGGGTGGCTGAAAATTAAATCAAGTATTTGTATCTATATTGACTTTTCTTCAAAAAATATCTAATGCACCTCCTTCCTCACTATATTCATTACGGGTAAAATGAAAGATAGCTATTAGTCTGACCTTGATAATAAGAGAGTTTGGTTTTTAGCGTAAATTAGGGCTTCGTATTTGACTTCCGAACGCAATATTTATGGAAAAGGTCCTTCATGGTTTGAAGTATTTAAATATAGACTAATTAGAGTGGTTGTTAGCTATGTTTGATAAAAATCTGTTTAGCTCTTTGAAAAATTTTCTTAGTTATTGATTGTATTGGAGTCTACATATGGACGAAATCGTAGTTCAGGATCTATTTGGAATACTCATATAAAATACTCATCGGAAGTATTAAGGTAAAATTTAGAAAACATAAAATTATACCAAAATTTCAAATAGCTTTATATCTTCCTCTATTCATAGAATTTGGTATCTCAATAGCTCATTTAAAATAAGCTAAGTTTTTGGAATTCATTACTCTGTACTTTTTAGTTTTGAAATCTTTTGCTAAAAATTGTTTATCACACATTCTCTGTACTGAGGATTGAAAAGTTATCCCTTAAATTTAAGGGAAGTTATTAGAAGTAGCTACGAGCTATTCGTACGGGAACGGGGTTTTGAACCAAGCTATTCACTTTCCAAGCTAAATTTACACTTTTCTGAAATAATAATCGAGTTTCTCTTATATTTTTGAGCAAAAGATTCCAAATGAGTATATTTTATTATTCACCCCATTTAGTGTTTTTTTAAATTCAGTTTTCAAAATAATAATTTAAAAAAATTTTTTTTTCTTGTTACAGGTAAGAATTTCAAATGTTTTGATGGCGTTATCTTATCATTATCGTAAGTAATGTCTTGTATCATACAATTTTTTGAATCCCTGGAATTCTTATTTCAAAACGACTTCACTTTAAACAACACTAAGCTCTTATTTTGTAAGATCGTTCCGATAACTCACCCATCTTGGACCACTGATCATATTCAATTGAATAACTAACTATATTGATGGACAGGCGGATTGTATTTATGCATAACCAAATTCGTTCAACCTTATATTTATCTACGATTATAGGCATTGATTTACTGCTAACAATGATTCGTTGAGTTAAATTCTTTAGGTTTTTGACGTATAAGTGTTAAAGTAAATATTCTCTTCCTGACAAGTGTTACGAATGTATTCATCGAGAGTAAACGTTTTTAAAAATCACTGTGTAAAATGTACACTTAAATACACAATTATTTGCGACAATTTAAGTTGCAGGTTTATATTTTTATCGAATGAATTACTCCTCACCCACTTTCTCGAGGAATAAACTCACCGAGTATACACGCTAAAGTTAGTCGAAGTGAGGTACTTACTACCACACAGCTGGGTCAAAAATCGAATTTGTTTTTTTTTTTGAAATATCCTAGAGATCTCATTTGTTATCTTTGATAATATTTATTTAGTTACAAAACATAAATAATATCGTTCAGTATTATGATTCGGTGATACAATTAAATTTCTCTATCTTTCAACTTTATAGTTTCGACTTTCAATCTCCCGACTTCCCGGAACTTAGAGGTGGCACACCTGTATAAATATTGTACTGATCATTTGATCAAAGGTAGACGAGACTCATTGTTTCAATTTTTTTGCTTTCGAATGTATATTTTATTGTGTTGTTCGACTTTGTTGTGCATTCAACATTTTATATAGTCTACATAGCAAACAGGTATATAACCGTAAAGTAAAAAAAGACCCTAAAGCGAATGACTCGATTTGCTGGTTGGTAGACAGATATGCCGTGCCTTCTTGCACATATTATGTTCTCTGTGTTACAAAAGTAGTATAAAATTATTGTAGAGTTTCTATAATTCGAAATAATTAAAACACAAGAGAAATATTAGTTGAATAAATTGTTTAAAAATGCTGTTTATTTTCGAATTTTAATTTTTTACACTAAAATTTCGATAGATCTATCAAATTTCAAATATTTGCATAAAAAATGCTTCACCGGATACTTTCAATTAAATATTTTTTAATGAAATATACAAATTGAGTTCATTTAATGATTCTATGAGAGATTTTTTAATATGGTTTCGAAAATTCCTCTTATGGTTTGTGAAGATCTTACCTTGAAGAAATTGTACTAAAATTTCGATCTGCCAAAATCATAGGAGTGTTCGATTTATAGAAACTCTACTTTATTTTATAAACCAGAAGAAACCGTGGTATACATAAGTCTTTTAATATGACATTTTTAATGATAATTATTTGATTTTTATTTATATTCGAAATAGTTTTACGATTCTTCAATTACACGTATTTTCTATTATTCCATTACTAACATTAATTAGAGTTTATTACGGAGAATTTTTCGCATTTCGGATTTCGCATGATAAAGTACTTGTTTTACTTTTAAATTCATTTACGTCATTTATAGTCATATGCGTTCGAATTGCTAATTTGTTACATTATTTTTTGAAGAAAATACTATTAGAGTTTAAAGAAAATTACTTTCAAAATTTAATTTCAGAACACTTTTGAAAATCGGGAAATTGTCAAGAAATTGATTCTATTGGGAATTATCATGAAATTATCAGAGTAATTTATCAACGATATGATAAAGTTTTCTAGAGAAATTTAGAAATATAATTTTTGTGATACCTACTTATTCTAAGTTTCTAAGTTAGAAACTAAAATCTATTTCTTTTGAATCTAGTAGGTACTCTCTAACTAAGATATGTTCAAAGTTCATTCAGCTGGTCGAAGAAACTATTATATTATTTCAAAAGCTTAATACAACTAAATATTTTGTATATAATACTATCATGAGAATTTCAAATGCTCTTACTCAAATCATTTTTTCTTTCTTTTACCGTTTCCGAATCTTTATGATAGAAGAAAGTTCGAAATCCAAATAGGGTTATTAATTATGTTGAAATATCAGTTTGAGATCATTTTCGATGGTCTTAAACAACTTTAACACATCAAAAGCATATGCAAAATTCAATATTTTAAGCAGACGAAGAAATTTTTACGGTAGAATTGATTTTAGTTAATTTCAGTATTAATTACAAAAAAATTAGTTTAGATTCTAAAAATTAAAAGATATTACATCGCAAACTTAAAACTACGCTTTTCGAAAATAATGTTTCAACTGTAGAATATATGCAATATCTCATTATTTTTCTAACTCCGCAGGAACTAATTATAAAGAAATTAATACATTTTTATTTTCGAAATTCCTGTTTCACATAAATAATTTCCGAGGTAATTATAATTGTTACATTTTTAATTTATATTGCAAATATAACTCATGAATACATACATTAGGTAATAAAAAAGTGTAACGTTATTAGATATTACTTATCAGAAAATTTTTATTAATTACTAATTAAAAATAAGGCATAATATGGAAATATACACTCCACATGTAGGTATACCTTCAATCTTTAAATGATTCTTTTTGATTGTTTCGTGAGAAGTAGGTAACAATAATTATTATGTAAAATTAATTATGTTGATACATGCAGCAGTATCTTTATAATAATTATTACCTTTTTTATTGTAAAAACTTATATAACTTTATAGATTTTGCCCGCGCTATTATATGTAGTATCGATGTATTTTCGCATTTTAATGGCGAAATTTGAATATCTTACATATTCGGAGTGAAAATGCTGAATAGGTAAACTTTTAGTTAAGTTTGCAATCAAATCGCTTTCACTCTTGAATCCCGAAGAAATGAGTAAACAGGATCATGAGTCATTTTCTGTAAGTTCAAATATACCTGTACAAAAAAAAGCATCACGACAATCCGTTGTACACAAACAAACAAAAGCTACTTTAAAATTCATAATATTAGTTAAGATTGAAACATGAAGATTTAAAAATGTCTACGTTTCTGGAAATTAACATTCCCAGTCAATCAGACAGAAACTAAAATGAATTTCTCCTATTAATCAAGAATTTCAATTTTTGTTCGACTTTGGAAAAGATAAATTTAAAAAATATTACAAAACAAGTGAAAATAAACAATTGACTGAGTTAATTGTTTAAAATACCATGTATAGACAGTGTTGATTACACTCACATTACACAAATACCTATACATGTCACACTTACATAACTGATATTCCCATATAATACATACTATTTAATCTGCTTATGAAAAATTTTTATGTTTATGAAAAATTTTTCAAACAAAAGTTATGTTTAGATGTTTTTGATAAGGAACATTTTTTACATTTATACTTTTGTTCTATCTCTAACGGTTTACAAAATTGAAACAAGACCCAATTGACTTATGTTGCCCATTTACGAACTCGGCCTCACTTTTTATGTCCTGAGTACGCTGTAAAAATTTCAGCTTGATATCATTTTTCGGTTTTGACGGACAACCGAAAATGGACTAATTAGATGATTCTATGAACACATATACCAAAATTATTTTCGCAGCATCAATATTTTTAAGCGTTACAAACTTGGGACTTAATTTAATATACCAAGTATATTTCATATATACATGGTATAAATACCCTATATTGTAAGATTAAAAAACAAAAAGATAAAAAAAACGCAAAAAGAAAAAAGAAAAAAATCACAACGCACTGAGTATGTACTAAGCATCCTTGAAGATGTAGATATAGATATAAACACCACGTTGAGGTCGTTCCTTTCGTTCAGTGAACATTTTCGTTCTTTGACCTTAATATAAACAGAGTGTCGCGCAATAAAACATTTGTTCTATTCATAGAAAACCGATTTTCAAGTATCTATTATTGAACTTTTTACAATATCACCTGTTTATAAGATATGCCTGCTGACGAGTAATCTCCTCTAATCTTTGGGATGCATTCATAGTGCTTTTAAATCATATATAGTTATAGGTTACTTTTTATGTACCACATTAAATTGAATACGGCGCCCTCTAGAGGACATAAAGTTATGATAGCACTTTTCAAATACATATTTGTTGTTATACTTTCTCACAAAATTATTAACCCCAAAATGGATTAAATATAATAAAGTTCAAAAACTAAAACCCCGACAATTACAGAATCGCGCTGTTAAAAGTTTGAAAACAAACAAAACAAGAAATTGTTATGATAAATAAAACCATCATTCCTGTACGGGGACCTCTAAGATTAAACAGTTTTCCACAGGACCGAAAAGAGGTCCCCCGACTGTAATGACGATTTTACTTATTATAACAATTTCAGATGAAAATATTTTCTTGTTTTCATACTTTTAAGAACGCGATTCTGTCATTGTCGGGGATTTATTTTTCGACCTTTATTTTATTCACTTGTCCATTCATTTAGTATTTTAATTAACTAAAAAGCAAGGCATCTTGTAGGATAATTTGTCTCGATTTTTAACATGAAATTAATCTGTTGTTATTGGAAGTAGTTTTGCATCATATTGGGCAATAATACTCTTAAATATTATAATGTATCACACACCTCTTGACGAAAAATAATGATGATATTTTATTGAATGTTTACTACACATATCTATCTCCCCTCCTACTTTTCTGCCAATAATATCATTGTACACATATTACGTTCAGTATCAAGGATAACCACAGTGCATTGAACTGGATAAAATAAAATAATCGTTTATTTTTCTTTTGTGATAATTCAAAATATATATTATTTGTTAAATTTATATACACGTAATCTACTTTTTTGTGTTAGTATGCCGTAGCATATTCAATAATTAGGGATAATATTAATTATGAGCAAAATTAATTTGTCTTTGGTCTAAGACCATGATGGATCTTGCAATATCGTGAATAACAAACATGATATATAGCTACCTGTGGCTTGACAGTTTTCATGGAAAAATTTCTTTACAAAAAAAAAACTAAATTTAAAAAAGTTTCTTTTACCAATATTTTAATTTTGGTTTATCAGTTTATATTGCTTTTATCTCGAAAATTAAAATTAAAAATTTACTTTATTTCTCCTAAAAGAGATATAGGATTTACCACCAAAGTTCTATCTAAACTCTCAAAAAATTATCAATTTTTAATATTAAATGAAAAATCAATAACGTTGTTGATTGGCATTGAAATTGAGGCATATTAAAAGGAATTTTGAGCAAGACAAGTTTTAAGTATAGAATTTCTCTGTTTACATTGGGAAAATAGCAATAATTTTAATAAGCAAAGCTGTAGAAAAAAACTATTTTATCTGATTGTAAATTAATTTAATTGGGTAGCGAATACTAAAAATATTTTGTTGTGGTTATTTATAAAGAAAACAACAAAAAAATAAAAATATTTATCAAATTATTTCACCAATACAAAGACACTTAGATGTGGGAGGTATCAAATTATATATTAATATAAATACAGGGTAAAGTTAAAAATTATTTTTTACTCTTCGATGAAAAAAAGGGGTGTTCTAAGTTTTACGTGTCTATCTGTGTATCCGTGTGTCTGTCTGCGATATCATAGCTCCTAAAAGAAAGAACCGATTTTAATTACTGTTTTTGTTTGAAAGGTAATTTGCTGAAAGTTTTCTTAACTATGTTTAAAAAAAATCGATTTGTTTTGAAAATAGAAGGAAAAATCACCATTTGCGGGGGGTTAAATTTTGTAAATTTCACTTATTTACTTAAACCAAGATTATTATCGTTTATCACAATTAACTCTTGAGATATAAATCGAATGTTGCATCAAAGTATCATCATCACTTGATTAATAGCTACAAAAAATGTATACAAATACCGTTATCTATGAACTATTTTAAAGCAGGAAATGGGAAAAAAAATTACGTGTTATTTGAACGCGCGCGTTTTTTTTGTTGTATTCTTTTATACAAATAATTGAATCAAATAATAAATTGTTTTACGGTTTTAAGTAAAAATATTTATTTTACACAAAGGAAATACTATTAATTAACTTGAAGGTCAATTAATTACAAATTATTTAGAGTTTTTATCCTCTAATGCGTTGTTTTACATTTTTTTGTAAACTATGTAATTTTTTTCGACTAATTAGTAATTTATTTATTTATTAAAAATGCTTGGTAGTATTGATTCATTTGTGGATTGATTTTAAAATGTATACATTTTCGAAGTCCTTATGTACTTGCATGTATGAATTAAATACAAAATCTATTCCCTCTTGAAAAATGTTGGATACAAAGTAGGAAATTCTCTTTTATAGTTTCTTTCTCATACCAAAAAGTGTGATGGATAGAAATTGCCTTGTGAAATGCATTGTATTACATTATCAGTGTAAATTACTTGCGTTTATTAAATTAATTAAAAATTAATTATATCAAATTAAAGAAATGTAATTTACGTAATTTACTTATTAATATTGAAATATTTATTTTATGTAATCACACATAGAAAATAATAATAGAAGTTTAAATAAAAAATACTTTCTAAGGACAAACTTTTATTGGAATGAAAAGTAGAAAATAATTATTTCCATTTGTTACTCATACATGACTATATGGAAAGCTGGAGCGATGACATATCAAGAATGATTTGAAGAACCTTTGACCTTTAGAGTTAACGTCAAATCCGGTAGTTCTGCTTTTAAGCAGACTTGTTTAAGATGTTGCCCTAGTAAATAATCCAAGTTTGTGTTGTGTTGTTGTTTTTTTAATCCAAAAATCGAAAAAAAAACCCATACAAATTTTGAAAAATTTTCTGATTTGGACGATTATAACCTTAAAGGTGCAGTTTTTGAAGTACCTTTCCAAGATGTTTTTAAAGTGGACTAAATCTGCTACTATATGAGGCTATCTTCTCTGTAAACCCAATAGTTTCCGAGATAAATCCTTTCAACATTTATCATTTTTTCTAACTTTGCAATTTTTTGCAATATTATGTCGTTTTGAATAAATTTTGACCCTGAACAACACTAGCACACTCCGTTGGAGGTAAGTGGAACTACACCCCGCAAGAGTTGTTAGAGTGACGTCTGAAATATTGTAAATAATTGTGAAAAAATGATGAATTTTGAACAGCTTTTTCTCGTAAACTATTGGGGCCACACTGACGTTTCTAGTCTCATATTGTAGCAAATTTAGTCTAATTTAAATTTCTTATCGGAAAAGGTTTTATCGGTTATAATTGCCGATAAGGTCTTTATGGGTTATAATCGCCAAAAGCCGAAATTTTTTACCGATTTTTCGATTTTTAGCAAAGTGACGTTCGGCGCTCGAATTCACAAACTTGGATTATTCATTGGAATAACATCATAAAAAAGTCTGCAAAATATCAGAACTAACAGATTTGATACAGACTGTAATGTATAAAGTTACTGTAATATGTGTTTAAGAACAATTTTTAACAATGTTATTTCTTTTTCAGGTAAGGATTGCAAGTATTTCTTTTGGTTGAATCTTCAGTATTGTAAGTGAAAAGTAATACTCTATAGAATATATCTTTCAATCTCTGAAAGGAGGAGCCCATCTCGACTTCTGAATACGAATGAAGTGATAATTGTCTGAGTCTTGTAAAATTTAAAAATGATCTACGAGCTAAAAAAGTTTGAGAACCACTGAGCTTTACGTAGGTTTTACTTTCTTTTGTTTTATTAAACTCCAAACTGTCTTTTTAGTTTTTCATACAAAATTTTTATTTAATTTTTTGGCATTCAGATTTTTACTGAATTCTCAATGCTCAATAATTCATGTTTATTCGAATTTTGATAATAAAACAAATAAATTAAATTGCAATTGAAAATATTTGTTTTTATAAAATTGTGTTTAATTTTAATGCATTTTATATTTTTATTAATGTGTACGTATTTGAATAAAAAAGCAATGTCTGGCAATTATATTATTGCAATAAAGATTATTTTACATTTCTATCTTCAATAAAAAACAAATTATTATTCTCAGTGGAAAATACGGTTTATTCAGCATTCCGTATTTTAATAGAACATTAATATGGTCTCTAAAGTTGTGACCGGATATACAGTCGTATAGATATGAAAATATAATTTTTGGGTCATTGTTAGGAAAATCTACATCAGACAATTATTTTTATCCAAATCAGACCCAAACTTACTAAGATTTTGCCCCTATCTGATGTTAGGAATTTTATCGATTTAAGCTTAAAGAGATACCGCAAAATCTACAAGTAGACCCAAAATACACAAAAATTTAGTTCATTTGACGATTATATAAGCAGTTGTTGAGATATTGCCAAAAATCTCTCCAAAATTGGATTTTTTATATAATTTTGGACAATTATACTCCATATACTCAGCTTTACCAAATCCCGAAAAATAGAGTTATTTTTGATTTTTGCGAAAAATCTAGGAAATTCTGTCTCCAATTATAATAAATCTTAGTACGTAAGATAAATTTGACTCAAAAACTACAAAATTTTGGTCATTTAATGCTCGGGTGAGTAATTTTGAATTATCGTCCTAAATACGATACGAAAAATCAATTTGAGGTAATTTATTCGAAAATAATTGAACTTTCATGACTTTTCGGTCTTTTTTATAAAAAATAATTTTTTTATTCGATTTTTGTCAAATTTTTTATGCTCACAAGCTTCAAACACAAAAAACGGATGGAAGTAAAATCGTAAAAATGATTATAATTTAATTTACAATATATCGCCTTAAAATCTATGAGGACAAATATAAAAATCATGTTTGTTTGACCAAATGCTGTAAATTTATTCACAGTGGCATTGAACCTTAAAAAACGTTAAAGGATCCCGCAATATTAGAAAGGAAAATGGCTTATAACACAAAATGCCGTAAAACAAAACTATATAATATTTGCATAGCTTTGATCGCTCGTAGTTGGAAAACTACTCGTTAAAAATTTTTGGGACTGTGAGAGCTTTTAATCAGAAAGATCCAAAGAACATTTTAGGGTAGTTTAGAAAAAATTTCACAGAAAGCCATTTTTCTATCTTATATTACAGGGTCCTTTCGTGTATCTATATCTAGAATGAACAAGTGAAAACAAACAATTGACTGAGTTAATTGTTTAAATACCATGTATAGACAGTGTTGATGACGCAATAGTTTGTTTTTTGACGACACGTAAATAAAGAAAGATATCCACTCTTAAATAGACGCACACACATAACTGATATACCCATATTAATACATACCATAAAATTTGCACCTAATTAGCGCCCTCGTGGGTAAACATGTTTACAAAAAATGTTTCAAACAAAAGTTGTTAATATTTTTATAAGGAATATTTTTTACATTTAAACTTTTGTTCTATCTCTAAGGGTTTACAAGATGGGTCCTACGGACCCAAGACCAAACTGACCTATGTTGCTCATTTGCGAACTCAACCTCACTTTTTACGTCCTAAGCACGCTATAAAAATTTCAGCTTGGTATCTCTTCGTTTTTGATTTATCGTGTTTACGGACAGACAGGCGGATAGACAAACGGAAATGGACTAATTAGGTGATTCTAAGAACACCTATAGCAAAATTTTTTTCGTAGCATTATTATTTTCAAGCGTCAAAAACAAGGGGACTAAACTTAATATACTATGTATATTTCATATATACATGGTATAAAAATAATAAACTATTTCATTCAAAAATTGCATAATTTCGACGGGGTTTATTTTGCCTTTCAGATTTTCTTTTAGTGAATTATTACAAAAATAACCATAACGAATGTCATCGATCTTATGTATACTGCTCAATGTTTTCCAACAAAAACGATATTTTTTTTCTTTGAATTTCAATTTTTCCACTATTTTTATTGAATTAAAACGTGATATTAGATTTGTCTAGCAGATAATATTCAAATTAGAATAGTTTCTATTATTTACTAATAGATAATTTATATTCATAGATAAGTTAAGGCTGTAAATATACAGAATCCTTAAGATACTGGTTCACCTTTTCACTTATTCGAAAACATATCTAAAACAAAAATACCTTTTTTAAATATATATAATATATTGATGCGTTATTGTACAAGGTTAGCAATATAAATACAATTTTACATTTAACATAAAAATTTTATTAGAAATTTGATTAAACAATTTCATTACAATTTGTTCAATTAAATATATAGTCTACAGTATAGAGATACAGTACAGTTCATTTCAGTGTAACCTACAACATTTTTAATTACGAAAACTTTGGGAATTGAGACGTTAGCATAATAAAACATATAGTCCTTAAACTCACGTAGATTTGAGAAAACGGCTCATGAAATATGTAGACCAGTATGTACATTTAATTTTACTAATATTTATTAAACAATTGCGTAAAAATTAGCCGATTGTTCATAAATTTTCATACCCACATTTTTTCGACATGTTGGGTGTGGATAACACAAAACGGCCAAATATTTTTGTAGGCCAATGTAATTCTCTCTTATTATATTCATAAAAAAAAAAATAAATGCACATACTGGATGGAATACATATTTCATGAACCGTTTTCTAGGTTACACTGAAATGAAGCCACTCACGAAATTTCGTGAGGGTGAGTCACGAAGTCATACCTCTTCTATACTGTAGACTAATAGAAAGATGGTCTTAGTATTCCAAAGCAAAAGGATTTCCTGAACTAGAACTCCTTTTGTGGTGCATTTTAAACGCCTATTTTAATGCCGTTCCTTAATTTAAAATCCGCTGTAATCGGGGTGGTTGTTAGCTATGTTCGATGATCACCTTAGTGATTTCTTGGAATGAACGCGCGGTGGAGAAATGTCCCTTAATTTTATTGCTTTAATTGAGAACCAAAGCGATGCATAAAGCTGAATGTCTCTTTGAAGCTAAGGGGGGGGGGCGGTAGGTGGTTGACGATAAGTTCCGTTATGGGTGTCACTGGCGAATGTTTCTGATTGTGGATTGCTTGTGCATTCTGCGTATTTATTAACATGATAAAGTACTAGAGAAAAATTTTTTTTTGGGGGATTCTTGCTATTTTTCATAGAAATGCTATCAAATTTGTTCATAATAATTTACAAAATTTAAAGTGAGTCAGTCAAAAAGGGTTTTTGCCTCCTTATTAGACAACGGATGGAGAGAAAACATTCTCAAAAATAAACAAATAAATTCACTCCACCGATTTACGAAGAGGATACAAAGTTCAAAGTAATTTATAAAAATGACTGTATAATTGTCCTCGGTCAAAGAATTCTTCCTACAATCCTAATTTATTATTTCTACGCACAAAAATGAAAAAATTTTCCATTTTAAAGTAATAAAACGATTAGAATATGATTAAGTCCACACCCACGACGAAACAAAAATTATGAGTATTAAAATAAATGAATATTATTAATTATTATTTTTGTAATTTTAATGTCTCAGCTTGATTATATTATAAGCTAAAATCAGCATTTTGATCGGCAGCTAACAACATTTTTAATTGACTAATAAACCTATGTCTATTTATGCAAGTTGTTATTTTGTTATATAAATTTTTATTTTAACAAAATTTTTTCTGATTAATCATTTGGTATTTTAAAATTTACACGAAAAATGTTGTTAAAATAATGGATTATCACTTATACCCTTTTTAACCTCCGAATCAAAAAGGAGTGTGTCTGTCTGTCTGTCTGTGACTTCGTAGTGTCTCAACGAATGAATCGATTTTGTTTTTTTTTTTTCTTTCGTTTGAAAGATAATTTAATGAACAGTGTTCTTAACTGTGTTTCAAGTGGACTTTAGGATTCCGCACCCAAAAAATTTGTCGAGGGTTTTTTGAATTTTGTAAATTTCATTTTTAAGTAATTTTGAAAAAATATTTTTCAAGAAAAACAGCAATGTTAAAAGGGTATCATAAAATGGGCTATATTTTTTCTATAAATTTAATCGTGATACAGCGTCGTTGGCAATGATCTCTCGTGTTAAATTAAATTAAAATAACATAATTTATTTTAAAGTGAAATTATTATTTTTTTTAATTTAAATTTCCACACCATATCCCAACAATACATTTACTTTTTGTAAATCATTATGATTGGCACACCGAATTTTGGACAAATGTTTGGAACAAAAGTTGTTCGTAATATAAAATTTCTTTTATTTTTTATTTATTACGAACAATTTTAAAGTATTGTTAGCTACCGGGCTCTAATAATTTTTATACATTAATATAATTCAAAATTCCCTTCACACTTGAAAAAAAAAAACAATTATAGAGTTTAAATACTATATTATTAATAAAACGGATTCAATCATCATCTCAACAATCTCTGTTCGACCCTTTTGTTGTGATAAATTCAAATTGAACCCAAAGACTATAGGATAGACAAGAAGCAGAAGTATAATTATAAGTGACATCTGGAGTCTGAGGCGATCAACTATTAAGTTTGTCGGCCTTTGCGGGTATGGCTATTAAGTTTAACTACTTTGCGGGGGTGACTATTAACTATTAAGTTTGAAAGCCTGACTCGGTAGAGGCGCTGAAACTCGTATACTACGATTTTACATTAGCTCATATGGGCTGCTTCTCCTCTATCCTATGCTCTTTGATTGAACCTCATAACCACACAAAGTTCGTTCACATTATTATTGTAAAAGGACTCCAGACAATTATTTTCAGTCCAATAGAGAGAATAGTACGGTTATATATAAATCGCTCTTCATTTATAACTAAATAGTGACTTTGATGTAGGTTACCGGCAAAGATGTAAATCAGAATTTTTATATAATGGCTAATAGTATGAACATCTTGATTTTTCACTTTCAAAAAAGTGCAAACAAGGGAAACTTTATGGAAACATATACTGAGTGATGAGTAGAAGTACATAAAAGAAAGTGTCTATCTGAAAAGGGCGTGGGACATAAAATTTTTTTGGGTCTTTTCTGTCCAGCTAAACTTTGATTGCAAATATCTCTGGAAATATCCAAGTTCCGAAAAAAGTTAAAATTATTAATTTAAAAAGCGTTAAATTCTCTTATCAAAAGTTTATTATTTTCCGGGCGATCGAGTAAAAAGCGATTGAAGATGTGCTTATATGTTTGCAAATTTAAAAATACCATCTTTTAGTTTAAAAAAAATGCGATCATTGCATACAAAAACGGTCTTATCTGGAGAATAAATAATCACATCAAAATGAACCAAAAAAAAAGTAGAAAAACAAAGGCTTTCTTATGAATAGCATTTAGTTAAATTTTTAACCTCCTAACTAAAAAAAGGGGGTGTTATAAGTTTGACCGCTATGTGTGTGTGTCTGTCTGTCTATGGCATCGTATCGCCTAAACAGATGATTCGATTTTGATTTTTTGGTTTCGTTTGAAAAGTAATTTAATGAAGAGTGTTTTTATATATGTTTCCAGTGCGAGTTTAAGGTTCGGTACCCGAAAAATTTGTCGGTTCTTGAAATTTGTAAATTTCACTTCTTTGTTCAAACCCCCGACAAATTTTTCGGGTACGGAACTCTAAGCTCGCATTTGAAACATTTCTAAGAACATAAAAAAAAATCAAAATCGGTTCATCCGTTTAGGCACTACGATGCCACAGACAAACAGACAGACAGCAAAATTAAAAAAAAAAACAGTATTTATTTTAATTTTTTCTGATTTTACTTCCTTGTACAAAATGTCTTTCAACGAAAATATACATTTTAAACACTACTGGAGGACGAATGCCCATTAGCTGCAGAAAGCTGAAATTTTAGATTACGACTGTTATAACATCTAGTTCGATTTTATTTTCTTGTATGTACCCATATCGGAAAATTGATTATCTGATTGCAATAGGTATGTCCATTGTGACTACTTATGATGCTAATAATGAGCAATCGACTGTATTTTTAAGGAATCATAGCAGTTACTTTTAATTGAAAAACACGCACATTACTAGACTCTATAATTTAGATATATCCACTCTACAATAATTTATTACTTGTTAGTTAAATAAATTCCGATATCTTTCAGAACAATAAGGGTCATGATTCAGTGAACCATCTCTACATACTATACACAGTCTGATGAATTTAGACATTCTATAAAACACATCATTCCAACTTTGACGGTAAAACATATGTGTAAGATTATAAATTCAGTCTGTTCATAATAAATAAAGAGATTCGTATACGCTTATATAATATGCTCTTACTTTTTTAATGAATATTAATTAAATTATGTAGTATGTTTTAAAATGAAAGAGAAATATATCATGTAATATATTGCTCTTACTTTATTAAAATACATATTTGAATTCTATTTTATAGAAATAATAATAACACCTTTAGAGCTGTACAATGTTTTGAATTTTAAAATTGTTATTTTGCGTAGTAAGTTTGTCGTTGTATTGTGTTTAGTTTTTAACCTCTGTACACAGACTGATAAGCGTTGCAATCTGGGGCCAAATTAAAAAAAAATGGCCAAAAGTCGAACAACGTTGTATTGGCTACACGTATACTCTGAGTGTCAGAAAATACCAATAAAAGAATCGTAACGTATCTTCTCTATAATTTCAATTACAATGTTCCTCTGCTTTAGCTACACTCCTTTGTTCAGTTAGTTGAGAAATAATAGCTGGAGCACAAAATAAATTTGTAGAAGTCTGAATATATTGAGACACCGATTGAGATCTAACTGGAGTAACATGCAATGATAATTTAAAGTTTTTTGAAATTAAAAACAGTGCTTATTGCTGTATGAAAAATTATAGTGTTATATCTTGTTCGATGATTTAAAGCATACCAGGTATTAAGTTAGCGTAAAAATTACATTATAAACATAAAAACAGCTGAGATGTCTTCATTGATTTTTCAGCCTTAGGCAGAAGGCAGAATTAAAGCACCCAAATGTGCCACTATCTTTTGTTTAATCGAAAGCTCCTTCAATAAATATTTGTTTTATGAGAATGCCAGGCTTCTGAAATTTTTGACCTCAAAGGCAGTAACACTTACTAACACAAGGTCTATTCCAAAAATATTATAATTTTTAAATGTAATCAAATTATTTAAATTGTAGGTACATGATAAAATAATCGATTGTAAACAGGTTTTAATGGGAATTTCTGGTTAAGATAAAATAATCGATTGTAAACAGGTTTTAAGGGAAATTTCTGGTTAAGAAGCCTAAATTTTAGACATTTTTCAAACTAAGATAAGAAAAAATGAGAAAAATTGAGTGGCCATTTTTTCATATGATGTTTATTGACATTACAAGAATACAAAAAAAAAAAAGCAAATAAACAAAAAACTTCGTCGAATTACAGTTTCTGGTAGAACTTAAGATATCATGTCAACCAACTCGAAAGAAGTAGTTTCGAAAAAAAAAAAACGTGTTTTAAGTTTGAGAGACAATTTCGGCAGAGTAACTCGAATAATAAATAATATTTAATACTCACTTTGGATTAAACGGCGATCCCAGCTCAGTACATTGGGCCTTCTTCTACTGGAGTTCCTGGAAAGAACGAGTCCTCAAGTCGTCCGGCAACATCTGTCGTTATTTTATGCTCAAACTTAAGTTTGTATATAGAGGTTGTATGGCGTCTATGCAATATTTTTATAGAGAACTTACCTTCAGTACTTTATAACTAGTAACAGGTTCAATATACTGATCGGTATAATGTTGGTCCTTTTGTTTATTTTTATAATATAAAAATTGTTTACATGTGTAATAGGCTAATCCACCACAAAGGTAAATCGTCTATCTTGCATCTATCTACCTTTAATGTGTGTAGTATACGTTTAAAATATGAAACAGTGATGATTCACATTGATTGTTGCTTTTCTCAGAAATTATCCGACGATATAGAATGAAAATTGTATTGAATCATCCACAAATACAAATTTCTTGGTAACTTAGTCGGGGAATTTTAAAGGGTTTAAAAAAGATAGTTTTTTTTTATATATCTCTCAAAATTATGTGTTTTAAAAAAATATATATATATATCTTGTAATGTGGAATTTCGGATTTATCCTTCAAGATTGAGTTTTATCAAATATCTGAGCATAAATATTTTCAGAGCTACGTTCATATGTTGTTTAGAGTTTTCTTACCTCCCTTTCTTGCCATCACAATATTTAGGCCAGTATAATGGAAGTTATTTGACTCTAAAAATTTTCACAAAGTCACAAATGAATGCAAATTTGAGGGATCGTTTATACAAGTATGATACACAATTTGTGAGAATTGCACCTTCGTGCGACGAATTCAATATGTTAAAAAACGTTTAAAAATTGTTTAAAAACTGTGTTTCATCAGTCTTTTGGTTGTATCTCTAAGACAGTTCGAACTAGCCATATTTTTTTTATTGATAATATTGTAGAATAGATGATGATGATTCCCAAAAAAGTCTTTAATAATAACTCTCCAATTTTCAAAAATTAATAAATAGTTATTTAAGTAGAGAAATAGAAGTAATAAATCTATTGAATATAAATAGAGGTCGAAAAAAAATCGAGCTAAAACTGTCTTACTGAGTTCTTCTTACTTTTGAATTAGTGGTGAGTTCGTCATTTTATTGGTCTATTATTTGTAGTAAAATCCAAATGAATTTATTATCACAAATTTTTTTCCGATCTAAAACTTCATCTTCTATTTATTTCTATTTTGTTCGTATTAAAAGTTCGAGAGTGCTCGCGATACTGTTCAGTTCTTTTAGCTTTATGGACTTTGTTGATCCTGATATCATCCAAGAAAGCCTGAGATATCACTTAGTTATTTTAACGGCCTCAATATAATATAGACGGCTTCAGGGCCAATAGTTAGAGAGATGTACAAATGATTTACTGATGGTCATGGTAACCGTCTGCTGAGCCTTAATTATGATAGTAGGTAATGTTCCAAGTCGCCCTGTAAGGTTCCTCAAATTTCTATGTGTCATATTCCCCCCTCCCCAAGGGGACATTGGAAAAACTGTCACTAAGTTATGGTTCTGGAAACTTGCTTATTTGATAATTCAATAGATGTGATTCTGAACAGTCATTCTGCAAAGTTTGAGCTCAACAAGTCGTCCCGTTCCCGAATTATGCCAAAAAAACCGAAAATGTCGTTACGCGGTAAAAAAATTTGAAGTGATGGTTCTGGAAACTGTAAAACTTGTTTGGTTGTGTTGACGATGTCAAAAGGATGAGGAAAATATGTCATGCAAATTAGCAAGTGGTCAGGGATTTTTTTGGCCGCACTTTGAAAAACACGAATTATTCCCTGGGGGGAATATGATACATAGAAATTCGAGGAACCTTACAGGGCGACTTGGAACATTACCTACTATCATATTTAAGGCTCAGCAGACGGTTACCATGACCATCAGTAAATCATATGTACATCTCTCTAACTACAAGAGTAACAAGTGGAAATTGCTAGTTTTATAGAACAGTCAAAAAAACTCAAATAATTGAATGAAAATTTGTAATAATCAAGAAAAGGCAATTTTTTATAATTTTGATCTTTTTTTTTTTTAGAAATATCTAGAAGTATACTAACTAGTTTATATATACGGTTATGGTTAATGATATTTCTAGCCGGGAAATTTTCAAAATCAGTGGGTCATCGACATTTTTGTTAATTATAGTTATTATTTTATTATTAAATTTTTATTAAAATTTTATAATTAGGATGAGCAAATCAAAAATAATTATACAGTTTAAGGTCTTAATTTTGACCTAGATAATTTCACCTATAGCAAATTATATTTCTTTTTTAATAATATAACTCCAGAAGTATGTATTTATGTGGTGAAATTAAAATTTGATTAATTTTCGAAGCATTATCATTTATTCCGATTTGTCTATGGTAATAAATGTTAAAATTTAGATTACTTCTGGCCAAAATAATCGACTCTTATCGGAATAAACTTTCCACATTTTTATTTAGCCGTAAGTAATCAATATATTTTAGTTGGTTTAAAGAATTATTAATATGTCAACGTTTTTAATAATATAATCAATGGAATAATTTAGTTTTCAACAAAAGTATTTACCTACATACAGTGTTTCAGAAAATTGAACGAAAATGTTTAGTACGGCAAAAATATTTAAATAAATAAGTTGGAGGAGACAAACTCCGTGCTTTTATGTTTTTAATATAAATTTTGTCAGCTAGTAAATTCTGCAAGTTTTGACGTAATTACTGATTTAAACTTTTGCCTATTTGCTTCAATTGTACGATTGAAAAATTTGCTTCTTAAACAATTTCAGCCAATATTATTTCCAGAAATCACAATACTCTACTGCGCTATTTATAAGAGTAATTACGATTAGCTAATTCATACTGATGATGACTACTTGGTAGTCGAAATGCGCATTTATATGATAATAATTGATATAGGAAATTGGGGCAAAAATCGAAATATATTTCACTCTTTAGTATTGATGTTAAAGAACCAAGCAAGACAAGTTTTAAGGTCTATTGCCGTAGTATTTGTTTTGAAATAGAACGTTTCGAATGTATGCTTTTAATTTCTATTCACGTTTATTTTGAAACGTGTAAATAATAGATTCCAGTTTCCAATATATTCGCGTGTTATATCAATTGTCATTCAGTATATTGACCTAAGTTTATACATTTTTAATATACCGTGTGTGTTTGAAGCATCTAGGGATAGAATTATGTCTGTAGTATGACTGAATACAGAATACATTCATTAAGTAATGCATCTAAAAGAGAGGTATTATATACATGCATTGGATTACTTGGAAGACACTTGGAGGTGGGAGTTATTTAGTTACAGATAACTAGTAAGTCATCAGTGCTACTGACTAATAATATTTGTATGCAACAAATCTCCCACTCTCTGCAAGCATACAACAGCTTGTCCTATCGTATCTGTTTATCGTATCTGTAGTCTTACTCTTTTAGATGCATTACTAAACGAATGTATTCTGTATTCAGTCATACTACAGACATAATTCTATCCCAAGATGCTTCAAACACACACGGTATACCATCGTATGTTTTAACCCTTTGGCGCCATTTGTAGACTATAACTTATTTTTCCCATGGTTTCAATTCTACATCAAGTTTAAAATAAAATAGTTTAAAATTAAGATTCCGGATCACCGACTGGACTGGTTTTAATAATTCTGCACTAACTCAGGTTATAATAATTCTGCACTAAAATTGATGATATTTAGTGCATTATAGCTTTGGAAATATTGACACTTTCAGTCATAATAATTTATCCCATAACCATTCAATCTGTGCAGGAACCAATTTGTCAGATAAAAAATGATTAAAATTTTAAAATTAATCTTCGAAATATGAATTAATTATTTAACCAAATTTCACATCAATAAAATTTCTAAAAACATTCTAATATTTATGACATTTACACTTACATAATTAGAAAATATAAGTATCTATTTTCTCTCTACATTCAAAAATGTGTTAAACCTTAACCTTTCACTAAAAGTGGAAATAAACATATGGCTTTGAGTATGCGTAGATAACTACAATATACTGTTAATGTATTTATTTTAAAATTATTAGTTATGTAAAAGAATATTGAATCAAGCCTAAATCAAGTAGAGACGCCATATGATTCTCAGGAGAAGCTAGTGATTTTCGTTTTAAACACTCACTTAACAATGATTTTATGTTTTAAGAGTAGTAGCATGATACCAGTCCGCTTCGCTGGATTTAAAAGTAAAGACCAATGCGCTTTTACCTTGCTTGCTCTCACTTTTCCTTCTTCCATAACACGAAATTGGAATAGGAATTGTTTTACAGAGGTAAAAGTAATCAAATATTTAGTTTTCAAAACTCTGGTTGAACAGATGGTCATGAATTGTATCCTGTTAACTTTTGATGTTCATAGATGGTTTAAATATCTTTATAAATCATGTGTTATTCTAATATATGACCTCTGTTATTGTAAAGTTTCATTAAAATCCATTGAGGAAATTTTGCGTGAAAGCGAAACAAAGAAATGAGCAAACAAACAACCTCACTTTAGGGAAGGGATACGTCGAAATACTTTTTAAGACCAATATTACCTTTGATAATCAGGAGTAAAATGTCAGCGATATGGAAGAAAAAATAATTTTAAAAAACAAAAAACCCGTCTGAGTTAAATATAAACTGAAAAGAAAAAGCAATTACATCAGTTTACATAGCGACTTTAACAGTCGGGACGCATTAAAATCCACACCGGCTCAAATTATCACAATAATGGGTCCCGACTGTTAAAGTCGCTATGTCAACTGCTGTACTTGATTGTTTTCTTTTCAGTTTATATTTAACTCAGTCGGGTTTTTTGATTTTTTAGAAAATTTTTTTTTATTTTAACCTTTTTAGTTAAGATTTTCAAATACCTATTCAACGATACCTCACTTACCATAAATTGTCGACTTTCATTTTCAGTCTATGTATGTATATTTGGTCCTTTGAGGCGTTCTAGAGACCAAACGCATGAACCGATTTTAATGATTATGTGACCATTTATCTATTTAATAGCTATTCTATGATTACACTTGACACAGCTCGCCGAAATTCATTTTTTTAAATTTTTATGGCTAAGACAAATCGATTGACGTCAGAATCATCAAAATTGGCCGACGTGTTTGGTCTTTAGTGTGCCACATGGTAATACACATTTTCACCATATGGCGTCTGGTGGTCGTCATATTGAATTTTCATTACTGCCCTATTTTCAGTAGCTCTCGCAAGGTTAATACAAATTGTTTGACGTCAGAATCATCTAAATCGGTTCATGCGTTTGGTCTCTAGTGTGCCACATAGAAACAAACACATTTACATTTTCACAATACGGCGTCTGGTGTTATAGCTCCGAGTGAGAAGATCGCGTTTAACGAATCGAACCCTCAAACCTAACGTTAATTCAACTGAGGACTGTTATGAACACGTTAGATTGTGGTAAGTTGATAAAGGTTCTTGTATATTACATTCCTTCAAATAGATTTAAGATTTATTTGTACATTTATAAGTACTATTTATGTACTTTAATACCATCATAAATAGATGTGTTGTGCAACCACTGGTTATGCTCAACTAGAATTATTCATATTTATTTAATAATAAATTTCTTGGGTATTATTCCATAGAAGTATATATTTATAGTATTATTATACCTATGTTATTAGATATCTGAATACTATTTAATTATATCCTTTATTAAAATGACATGACTGTTTTAAATGTAGACTTTAGAGTCTTTAGGGATTCAATAGTGTTTAAACAATCGGTTTATGCTAATACTCCAGACAGACTTTGAGAGTCATTGAAATGTTAAAAGCCTTCTTTTTTATTTTTAACCCCCGAACTTTAAAAGGGGGGTTATAAGTTTGACCGCTATGTGTGTGTGCCTCTCTGTCTGTGGCATGGATGTTAATGGAGAGTGTTCTTAAATATGTTTCAAATGAGAGTTTAGGGTTCCTTTCCCGAAAAATTTGTCGGGGTTTTTTTTAAATTTTGTAAGTTTCACTTGTTATCTGTACAGATCAATAATATTAAGCGATTTAAAAACCTTAACATCCATTAAAAATTCAAGATCGATATTTTATGCGGAAAATATCACATATGTATCTTTGTCATAAGTTTATGGAAATTGTTTTGATCAAATATATATTATGATGCATCTTTCCAAACTTTACCTCCTCAACATTCTGCGTTTGAAACTGAATGTGACATAAGCTATCCATAAACGGCGACTCAATTAACTGTACAAGTGAAATTTGATAGACAGCCAAACACACACACACACACACACACACACACACACACACACACACACACACACACACACACACACACACACAGACACACACACACATATAGCGGTCAAACTAATAACACTTTTTTTTTTAGTTCAGGAGTTAAAAATCAAAAATTTTGTTGACTTGAAAACAAAAGCATATGGAAAACAACTCTTAGTTGCTTGCATTCTTGTAAATATACCTTGTTTTAATATACAAGGTGTCTGAAAAAATAAACTATGTTGAAAAAATTTCGAGTTTAAATAAAAATCATTTCTTCGCATTCTACGAATTTTCTTAAAAATAAACAACAGTTCTCGCATAAGAAATCATGGAAAATATCTGTTATTTTTTTGCTCAGATCACAAAAAATATGCATTAAAAAATTTTTGTTAAGATAAAAGCTATCTTTTATCCCATGTAAAATACAAATCGCTTACAAAAAATATAGGGTTCTATTTGAAAAAATGAAGTTGATCTCCATTTAACCCAGCACCTATCACATAAAAACAATGCATTTGGAATTGATCGAGGTTTTCAAATGATCAAGCTTTTGTTTGAAACAATTTTTTGTATCTGACTTTTTTAAATATTTTTTTCTACATGTCAAGTTAAAAGAGATCTACCCTGTATAGTAGATAGTAATCTTTCAAGAAAGTGGAAGGTGATTTAAGGTACATTATGATCAAGGTAAAACTGTTATCGCCTGTTATCTTCTAAATTGTATTGACTCAAACAAAAATATTCAGCCAGAATTCGCTTGCAAATTCCAGTGCCCATAATATTTATGTCTACTAGTATTTATACCGGTTTTTTTAATTTATGAATTACGATTCAATTACAAGTGAATGTATACTCACTGTCAAAAAAAATGCCACAGTTAAAACATTCTAAGCGTACTCATCATATGTTATGTTATAATAGTAAACCTTAGAATGTTTTAAAACGAGCATTTTTTGTGACATTGAGTGTACACATTGATTCTATGAATTGAATAAAGAACAAGCATATTATACATATTATCTTCATGTATCATAAAGATTGAATCATATTTGTAACTAAACACACGTACATAGACTTTCGTCTAAAATAGAACAAGAAAAACTAGGGCACTATGTCGATGAATTATTTTACAATTTGATAATGCTAAATAATAATCTTATAAGTGTGTATAAATAATAATTAAAATGTCATGTTTAGATCAGATCTTTAAAAAAATGAAACAACAAAAAGTTTTTTTCTAATTGTTTTTTCATTGTGAGAATTGCAAATGGAAAATAAATTATTTAGCTATTATAATTACTACTGCAACGTAATTAATTTAATTTATATAAAATGAAGTGGTTTTATAATAAAACTAGACGCTACCCGCCCGCTTCACTATATAATTCCAATTTTATTAAAAAAATACCACCAATTAATAACCTTAACACTTCTCTGAATAATAAGACCTTCCAGTTTGCTTACATCTTAGCCTCAAAGCTCGCTTAGCTCGTATTATGGTAACATATATTTAGATTTACGCCCTTCTAAAAAGTTAGCATGTATTGTGAAAAATGTGGTTTTCTTGTTATGTCTCAGGCTCCACTCTAACCATCAATTTCATGATAATCGATTTAGTTTTTTGAGGGAAGTTCGAACAAATAGACTGGCGAATAGACAGACTAACAACCATTTAAGAAATAGAAATAAAAAGATTCATTATAATTAATTTTTTACATGGTCATTGGTTGGTTAGGTATTATCTTTTTTTATGAAATCTTCCTTATGATAATTATTCGACAATATTGGAAAAAAACACAAACAAACAAATATTTTGAAATTAATTTATCTTAGTAATTCAATTCATTTTTTAAATAGTATGGACTGAGGCGAGACAAAACGTCCTGTTTCTTGACTACCTTTTTAAATGAAAAATTTCTGTAGAGTAAAAGTGGTTCAGCTAAGCATAATTAATTTTATCTCGCCTGAAAATTTTTGTTTCTTGCATAAAACTACCTTCTTAATTCTTATTTGGAATCTATAATATATGATCATAGTTTTAAAACCATGCATAGTTTAAAATAGACTTCTGATGCTTTCCCCGCTAGGCGAGAATGTCTCCCTTCTCGTTTGACCACAAGTTCTTTTGAAATCTAAATAATCTTCTAAGTCTCGATAATTTTATCTTTCTTCTTCTTGATATTCTTGATTATCATGCAAACCAAGTCCATTGTACCGTTTTAGATAACGGGATTGCTTTGGCTATTGTTTATTCATTTTAAGGCTTATTTTCAATAATAGGCTTTTGACTAAATTTTTTTATCACTTCAGGTAAAGAATTTTCACTCCACGGGTAGAAAAGTTGGTTTTTGAAAATCTTTAGAATTACGCCATATATGAACGTTTAAAATTCCTTATCAAACAAAGAGGAAGATATAGGTTAGTGAAGTCATTGTCCGAAGTTGTGTGGCGTATTCGAAAAGAAAATACAATCAATAATATATTAAATACTTTACGTGTTTTTAATCATAAATTTAATGTTTTAAAAATGTGTATTAAAAGTAATTTACAGCCGTGAAAATCTCAATAACAATTTCTTTTTCATATGTAATTTAACTTTCACTGTAAGAGTATTAAGTGTGTTTTACGTTCGTATACATGTTGTGTCATGTGAAAGTAAAAAAAATGGTATTATCTTACCTAAAATACAGTATATGTGTCTTATAAAATCAAGTTTGATTTCAGCACATTTGAAATTTTGGTCTGAACCACACAACCTCTATGCACTGTGACAAATTATATCATGGATAGTTGAGTAAAGTTGAATAATTGAAAATTCTATTTATTGGCGACACTCTTGAGAAAATAGTTGGTCAACTATTAGTTAAGAAGTTTTTAAGAGTTAAAGTTGGTCATCAGCTAAGTATAATTAAGCCACAGTTGAATTTTTAGGGTTTCCAATGACGTCGTCAGGAATTAAATTAGAACTTGAACTGAATTTTTACTTTTCATAATTTTGAATTGTATATATATATATATATATATATATATATATATATATATATATATGTGGGAATGTAATCCGAAAAGGTACAAAAAATATTGCAGTAATTGCCTCTATTTCTTTGAATTTTAAATAATTTATTTGGTAGCTAAATAGTTGTATAAGTTGGTGTTCGTCAAACAATCGGTACTAAAAAGTTTCGCCAGGTAGGAAAGGTAGTAACGGATACTCATCAATAAGAGATAAGAGATATTACTCATAAAAATGTAAAACTAGACTTGGTACCATGACAAATTTGAAAGTGAAATTAAAATTAATTAAAAAACAAAAAAATTATAAGCAATCAAAGGTTGCCTATCTCCTTTAAGCAAAACAAAGTTTTATATGCAATCTTTATGATGGTAGTCTTTGTTTAATTAGGAATTTAAACGTTCATATCTTGCATACTAATAAAGATTTTTAAAAACCAACTTCAATTTTCTATTCGTGAAGTAAGAATTCTTTATCTGAAGTGATAACAAAAAGTGAAGGTTTGATGTCCCGAATGTAACTGGTCGATGTTGAAAATACTAAAGAACACAATGTAGCGCGAACATAGAGGTAAACATTTATTAAGACATACTTATGCAGTTGTAATATTCAAATTAAGGTAATAAATAATATTTTAAACATCAAAATAAAAATATTAAATATCTGAATAATTTAATTCAATAACCATCAATTTTCTGCATATGAAATACATTTTCATAGCATTATTCTTCGAAAAATCACATTTTTTCCTACTAATGAACTTGATAAGCGAGGCTGGGAAATTGATACACTTTAAAAGATAAAAGAGAAATTTCCAACACTCTAGCAAAATTTTGAGGATCCATACAGATGATAAAATCCATAAAAACTGTAAAGAAACATAATATTTCGACGTAAAAAAGGGCAAGGGCAGGGCTGGAAAATTGTACATTAAAAATACATCCTTCACACTTGCTCAATTGGCATACTGATTTTCAACCCTCTTGATTAATTTGTAGAAGCTGTACAAATGTTCAAATATATAAAATCTCGAAAAAACGTAATAATTCGACATAAAAAGGGTGCTGGGGCTGAGAAATTGATACCTAATAAAGGACACATCCTTGGCACTAACCCAACCAATTGTCCGACTTTCTTCCTTCTGGCTCAATTTGGAGAGGATGTACAGATGTGTCAAGCCATAAAAACCTCAAAAAATCGTAAAAACTGGACATAAATAAGGGCGTGTAGACTGGAAAACTGACACCCACGAAAAGAGACATCCTTGACACTAATTATTTTCTTGGTTCAAGAAAATATTTACTTTCTGTACTTTACTTTTTAAGCAGGCCAATACTCATTTTCTTAAATTAAGTATTGAGATCGTTGACTGAAAAAATATTTACTTGTATAAGAACATCAACAGACAAAAGAATGAATTTTCACAAAAAAAAGTGATACAGTAAACTTTTGTCTCAAACCATGCGATCAATTTTTACAAATCTAACTTCAAAATTTGAACTTTAAAGTTTCAACCAAGTTTCCTACAAATTACTTTCTTAGTTTATATTTACGTTATTTAAGGAACAATTGTGCAAAAATTCCTGATTTTAGACCCAACTGTTTTAAGTGTGCGTTGATCGATCAGTCATTGAATCAATCAGCTAGTTCTTCTTTTATATTTAACTCGTACAATTTTTTGAGACAAGATCGATTATTAATATACACTAATTTTATATTTTACAAATTAGGTATATTTGAGTTTTCTAGGAGAAAAGTCTCAATATCTCGTATTATTCGTTATCCAACATGTTTTCAATAACTTTCTTTTTTCTAAATGTATTTTTTACGATTTGAGAAAATGATGATTGTAGTTTAAAATGATTGCAATAGAAAATTCTTAATATATAAAGAAAATCTAAAGCTATTTTGTTATGATCTTTTTCTATTTCAAAGGATTTTAAAGATGTCGCGCATGATTTAATGCGCATAAACATTTAACGCACATAGCATATTGTTTAAAACCAAAATGTGTTTCATAACCGAATATATTTTTCAGTTAGTACTGGATGAATACAAATATCATTTTTTTTTTGTAAGTGTTTTTGTTAAATTTATTTATGTGAATAATTTGTTAAATTTGGTGTTAAAGTTTTGTATTGAAATATGCAAAGTTGGTTATTCAAATTATTTTGAAAAAATAATATAACGGTCCTTTTTTTTTATTCTTCTAAATATGTAAATTGTATTTGTTTAAAAATAATACGCCTACATCAGCTGATTGTGTTATTGACAAAAGTAACGTTCAATCAGTCGTAACTACAGAATGATCAGATAATAAATTGAAAAAAAAAGCAAAACGGTATGGGATATCAAAAGTATATTTTTTTAAATTTTAAACTTTGGATCATGGAATATTTATTTTAAAATTGTTCTATGTATATGAATGCCACTTTGAGGTAAATCATGGCTAGTTTCATTTAAGAATATACTCTTTAAGGCACTAAGAAGATACAAGAAACTGTTTTTATTTGTGAATGGGTTTTTTTATCTTGAAAAGCGAGGAAAAATGCGCTCATTTGTTCGTTAAATGATATCGTTAATCAACAAAATTGATGCTTTGGAATTAAGAAAGCAATTCAATAATCATGTTTACATCCTCAAAAATTAACAGTTTGGTTTGGAAAACATTTTTCCAAAGAAAATAGCCTTGTTGTTAACTCAAATAGCTGTTCATTTATATAAAGATGATCCAATGTCTAAAATTAAAAAGAAATTACATTGATATCTCACATCGTTTTGCTTTTATTATTGGAAAGGTATAAACCCAATTTGATCACCCGTTACTTTATTATGGATTTTTTCATCTCTATATATCTGAAGAGAGTTAACCAATCGTTAAGGATGGTCAATTTAATAATAATTGCGTGACCTCCCAAAAAATATTTCCGCACACTTTAATGGTTTTTTATTTTTCGAAATATTTTCAATTTTTGTACTATTTTTTTTCATCAGAATTATTCAAAAACATCAACTAAAATGATTTCGAAGTAAAGTGTGGCTTTACAATCGAAGGATCAAGGCTATATTTGTCCTAATCAATATATTACGATAAACATCGCTGTTTTCAAAATATTTTTTTCTTGTGATTAAACTCCCACATTAATAGGATCTATATTTTTATTAGCTGATAAAATGCTACAAATTGTTGTTATAAGACATTATTTTAAATTTTTAATGACCCCTTAAAGAGATAAATTTGCATTGTGATAAAATTATGTTGAACATTTTTGATTGATTTAATTATATGTTAAAATAAAATAAATATCATAAACTATTTGAGAATGTTTATAGAATTCTTATTGTTCATATTTTGATTTTGTAAAATGTAAATAATAAAATTTAAAAGTTTTTTTCGTTAGTAAACTAGAATTTAATATTTTAAAAACATTAAATAAATGATAAGGATAATCATAATAACAATATTAGATTTGTATATTATTAAAAATTCTGTTCCATAAATTCTTAAGTTTTTATTTAAATTGCACATTTTAGCCATGTTTGAAATTTGACATAACTAGTTAATATTTTGATTTCAAAGGTTATGTTTATGTCAATATTAATTTTATAAAAATATATGTAACTGTGCAAAACATTAAATTTATTATAGAAATTATTAACAAATCATTTTAATTACACAAATCACGACTGAGTTCAACTTATGGAAGTATGCAAGGATTAAATAAAACTTTATAAATACATTTTTTGATTAACAAAGTTTCCAAAAATCACAAAAAATTGCTAGGTAATCGGGCTTTTTATTATAATTTTATCGTTCAAAGTTGGCTGAAAAAATAATGAATCATATAGGTTATCCTTTTCAATTGGATATTTCTATATAATAAAATCTAGAGAGTGTGATAAAAACCTATCTAAAATATTTGGACAATCTTGTAGTTTATAATAATACCATAAAAATATAAGGTTGCCGATGATATAACAACTAAAATATATTTTAATTACGTGTTCATCGAAGATCCCTCAGTTGATGAACAGAGACGACTATAGTTAGAGTATTAATGATTGAAGAGAGAAGTCCATATTATCAAATTTATAAGCAGCACTTGCACACAATATATTGTATATTTTCGTAGTAGCATGGTATTGTAAAGCTAAAAATAACATATTATTTGTCTACAAAGCATGTATTTGGTTTATATGTATGTACCGTGCAATAAACCAAAACTTTTTTATAATACTGGAGGGAAACAAACACCTTAATAACACCTTATCTTAATTCATAAAATAGTATAGGCTAAAAGAATTAACAGTAGAAGGTAAAGAAAAATGAAACCGTACTAATGAGTACAGAGATCGACTAACTCGGAATATGATTTGAGACCCTGCCAGAAACTGTTAAAATTTCCCCGATAAATTCTGAATGTTAAGTTATGTTAAACGCTAGTCAACTCTGTTGGTATGTAATCACGTTTTCAAGCCTCAAGTGTTATCCTATTATGTAGTATCAAATATGTACATGAGTGGCCCTAATGATCTTCAAGATTAACTTCAGGACTTTCAAGGTTTGTGGATTCAAGGCCACAAAAATATGCCATCTTTTGAACTTAATAAATATAAAATATACATCCATAAAATTTTTTTTTACTAACTTTGTTGGGTAAACATTCAACATTCCTTGTTGAATCCTCGAATATTCACCAAATTTTCACTAAGAATTTATATTAAAATTGTAAGAAATCAATACTGCCAATTAATCAAAAGAGTAAAAGTGAAAAGAAAATAACTAAAATATTTATAAATAAAAAATTTTTTGTTATTTATTGTTACAGAATAGACGAAGGTTGTGTGGAAGGAGTTTTGTTGACGCGACGAAATAATAGCAGACGCGTTCGGGGCACGTAAAGGATGAGACCAGACATCTCGTGGTTCCAAAGGTTCATGACCCATCCTAGGACATAAACACAATGTGAGTACAACATTTTCTACAGACTACTTTATATCGTATATATTATAGATATATTTTAATGCATACAAATGTATTATACTAATATTCTTCGTACTTGAAATTTTATAATATATGAACACTTGAAAATATTTTGTTGCCGCAGACCGAAATTTAATCAGACTTCAACCTGTAGCCCAAAGATCGAACTCTTTGTTTACGGGTCTAGAGTCAGACTTAGTGTTTGATAATCATTTCTATTTTAGACTAATTCTATGCAAAGAGTATTTGTATTTTGAATAAGGATTATTATTATTATTTCAGATGAATTATTATTCTCACAAGCAGTATTTTAGGAATGTCTCTTTATTAATCAAAATCTGAAATTACATTCTATCATTGTACGAAAAATTCTAAACAGTAGTGACAAACATATTTATGTATAGTTCGAACTGGTCGCGATAGAAAAAGTTGAGGGCAAAATCATTAATGATAGAAACTTAAATTTTTTTATAGATTTCTAAGCATAAAAGATTTTTTCTCACAAAATCAAATATCAAAGAATGAATATTTGATACTAAATTTTTTGGTTTCCTCTCATGATCACACTATAATATTTTCCACTATACCCAAAAAGGTGGAATATCAAAATGCAATGATAATTCCCCACAGCGAAGTGTGGCGAGGCACAGTTAGTTGATTTATATATGTAAAAAGTATTTTGCTCCACACTCGAAAGGACGAGATCGACTGCCATGTTTTTCAAAAGTTTTTCTTGTCCATATTGTATGTTTGAAGAGTAAGAGCATTGTCGATAAAAATAATAACTTTTCCTTATTTGAAGTTTGAAAACGTTCACGGAATGCACAAATTTGCGAAACATCAAACACAAATTGATTCTAGATCAATTTGATTTTATTTATAAAATCGAATTTTAAAAAAAAGTGAAAGAAAAGGCATTTGGTCAAGCAGAATATCAGGAGACCAGAAGTTTAAATTCAAAATAATTATTTTTGTTTTGACAGTGAAGTTTGTTTAAAAAGCTTGTACGGCAATGTATAAAAGCACAACTTAAAGAAAAATAACTAATAAAGTTTTTCATCACGTGTAAGCTTTCAAACTTTGCAACAAAATAAAAGGGATGATTCTCGGTGTAGAAAATGAAATTTTGGGATTTTACATTTCTCATATTTAATTTTTGAAAATATAAGATCTTGAAAAAGCTTAAGTTGATAAAAATTTAGTCATTTTGCGAAGGCATATCAGTTTGAAATTCGATTAAAATTGAATTTTTCTAGGTTGTTTAATTTTGGTAGTTAGTGTATGTGGGTAAATTTGTTTACATGACCGTTTAGAACAATTCTCTGTAGAAAATTTAAATAAGTTTATATGTAAATTTTCTTGAAAGATTTTCACGTTTTTCTTTCGAATTCAAATACTTAGTGGTATTAAACGGTACCTCAACTGAAATTTACTTTAACGTTATTTGTAAAACGTTCCTACGGGGGTACATGCAGTTTTGTTATGATTTCTATACCACCACAGAGGGGCATTATCCTTTTCCTTCACTTTATAGTGCATTTACATGTATATAGTTTTATTGGCTGGGTAAAACCTTGCACCAGACACTTTTTGGGGGCATTGATCTACACAATCGAACAGGTTGAATGACTTTAACCGTAATAGTAGAGAGTTTCTATATGGAATATTGGTGAGTTCAACAACTGAACACTAAAGAGTCAAAGGACTTAACAGTGAAGTTTTTATCAATTCCCATTTGCCTTTTTTTTATGAAACACACAATGTTTTTAAACTGGTAAAATACTACTCCTCCTACTATTATAAATTAAATTTCACAGACAAACAAAAAGTACCAATTTATAATATGTACGATGTGTCGGATAAAATCGAATAGTTCGAAGTGTAGATGATGCATCATGCACTCTTGTACATAGTTTATAGTATTTTTATACAATACGTTCTAGGTCAAGTAACTTTTTAGGATTCCGTACCTAATACTGCATCGGGTTTTCAAATAATTTCAAATTTTTCTTTTAATTGTACCTTTTGTCGAATTATGAATTTTTTTTAGATATTTTCAACCAATCTATATATTTTAAAAATATTTTTTTTTTGCTTCAAAATTGTAAGAATTTTTCTCACCATGAACTGAAGACTGCCTATTTTGTTGTGTAACTTCTATTTAGTGACATAGGGTATACTTCTTTATACGAGGTAATATCAAATTTTCAGATTTCGATAGAAATATATATTTTGACGAACCCTAAAATCCATAATGCCTAAAGAAAGTCATGTGGTCTTAGCATCAAGCTTTTTTGATAACCATTTAACACAAATATGTTAGTGTACATAACCCTTAGTGTGAGAGCTCGACTCATTCTTTGTTGGTTTTTTTTTATTCATCTACTTAAATTTTTCATAAACTGTTCTCTTTTTATTGGTCAATAATTATTGCAGATAATATTTATACATTTAGTTTGAAATATTTGTTTTGATTATTGAATTTTTTATGCAATTTTTATTCTCAGAGCTGCGTGTGTCAACGATCTATTTTCAATTTCATTTAAAAAAAGGCGGATAGTTACAATTACATTGCAATTACATTGCAATTCTATTGCTTTTTTATTATAATTGTCCAAAGAGACATGCCAAAGTGAACTTAAGTTGTGTTCTTAAGTGTGCCAAAGTGTACTTTAATTGGTTTAGGCTAATTTCTTTGATTAACTGAACGAGGGGGAGTAAGGTTGTTCCGTCATAGTACGTAAATCATACATGTTTTGTTTAAACAGATTTAACTTAAAAGCAATTCGACGGATTTTGACGTAGTTTTTTTTAAATATCTAACATTTTTCAAAAGGTATTATAATCAGATATACACGGTAATAAATTTTTTGTCGATATCAGTATGTTAGGTGTGTACGCCTTACTGTATCGGTGTGAACGCCATACTATATACTGACAATAGTTAAGACGGACTAAGTCAATGTAATATATGGGCCAGGCCCATACTGCTTGGTGATACCCACAATACTTCTGGTGGATAGTCCTATTCAATATTGTAATATTACTTATTCTAACATATAGATATTATATGTGTCGGTCTCCATACCATACAAGCATTGTAGTAAACGCCATGCATTTCTTACCGTGTGGGTATTATGTTTTAATCAACTTTTTTGATTAGGTTTTGGGTTTTTGGATTTTCACTTCTTCTGTTTTGGAAGGTGTGTCAAAACTAACGCCCATTACTTTTGATGAACATTGATTTATTTTTTTTAGTCGTCGAAGCTAAACAGCCAAAACCCAAAATATGTTTCTTCTTTATGCTTATCGACTTATGAAATAAGAAATGCGTTGACTGAGCATCAACCTCTAACTAGTACGAACCTTCCGCATCGTATTGGGTAAACTCGACCCAAGAGTTTCTCAGCCTAAGGTAAAGCCAACGGTTCTCGTTATAACCTGCGTCATCGTCCAACGTAGTAATTAATACATGCGTTGATATAAATATATAAATTTTATAAATTTATAAAATAGACTCAGTGATTGTTTTCAAGGTTTATTAAATATTATACGAATGTATATGTGTTTTAATTATTAAACAATAACAATGCGATTTATTTAATAAAATTTTTTAATTAACTAAAAATTTAATTAATAATATGATTTATAAATTGGCCTCACCTCGTTTTAAATTCATAATAAAATCAAATGGGTATGAATCATAGTTTTTATTGTGTATATTTATTTTATTTTTCTAATAACAAAAACAAAAGTTCAAAGAATAAAAATTATCATTTTGAAATTTTTCGTTTTCTTTATTTTGAAGCACGTTTTAAAAAATGATCATAATGGAAAGAAAATTCATCATCTATAAGCCATCTTAAAGTTTATTTCAAATTGGTATTTACCTAGGTTTTGTAATTTCTGAGAAAATTCATGAGAAAAACATATTTTGCATAATTTTCTTGTTTCAAGGTTTTCCCAGATAAAACAGATAAAAATGCATTGGTATCTTCGAGTTGATCGATTCAGGTTTCATATTTTTATTGTCTGATTGATAACTTTTCTTACAATGTAAAGATCATTAAAAAAAGTTCACAGAAATTTAATATGTAGGGTTGTTAATTAAAGGGATCGATGTTACGAGAGCAGTGGTTGATGTTTGTTTGCAATTTGGAGAGGATTCCCATTGGAAAACTTGCTCTTCTATTCAGTCCTTCTAGTTTCAAAAACGTGTGTTTTGGGGAGGTGTCAAATTTATAGGAAATACATCCTCATTTTTATTAACCCCCGAACCCAAAAATGGGTGTTATAATTTTGATCGCTATGGGTGTCTGTCTATCTGTCTGCCTAACGGATCGTTTGACAGGAGAGTGTTTTTAGTTATGTTTCTAATTTCACTTCGAAAATAATATTTCTTTTATTCAATTTTTAAAGCTTTAAGCACCACCTTTCCAAGTTGAGTTAAACGGTTGGATATTCGTATATGATTTGAATCAGTATCAAGGAAATGCATTTCAAGGTTTAAATAGTCAAGAACCTTTACACTTTTTTGTTTATCGAAATACAATGCTTTTTCTCGGTTTTTAAGGCTTTGCGCACTTCAACTGCCCTACCCAATTCAGTTTAAAGGATTCAAAATTTGTTTGTGTAACAAGTTTATGTTAAAGAAGTGTCTTTTGTTAGTGTGAGCTTCCAAGCACCCTGTTTTTTTCGCTGTATTCAAATGTTTAATATGCTTAAGAATTAAAAAAAATCGTGTTTTTTCTCCAATGCTATCTATTAATTTTTCTTGGATTATATTTATATAAAAATACTAGAGTGATACCCACCCGCTTAGCTGAGTGGTTTAAAAGTAACGATTGATAAAGATTGTTTCGCTTATCCCCTTTCTATAACACTCGAAATAATGGTAAGGATTGTTTAACACAGGTAAAATATATGTATGGTTTTCTTTTATTATAACTGTATAATAGTCATAATTATTCATTGAGTATATCAGAGAAAATGGCTGTGAAATATTTTATATAGACTATTTTTACAGAAATCTGTAATTTATGGTAATGTCAAATTAAATTATTTTTAAAATTTTTTATAATTTTTATTAACATGTCTTTATAAATTATATATCATGTGTTATTCTGAAGTATGAGCTATATTGATGTACAATTTCATTCAAAACCATTCGCTAGTTTTAGCGTGAAAGCGTAACAAACAAACAAACATGCTTACTTTCGCATTTATAATATATAGAGATGGTATTGTTATTAAAGCTAAGATAAAATCTTTTTATAAATATCTAAATCTTACGTTGAACTTCCTTATTGTTTTAAATTAAGCAATATGATATAGCAGAAGTATTATTTATACTGATTTGCATTAAATAAAATATGCTGAATGTGTTTTTTTATTAAATACTATTTTTATTGCTAATATTTAATTACATTACAAAATTTATTTTAATAATAAAAATTCTATTTATTACATTAAATTCAATATGTTTGTTATTATTATATTTAAATTACTCTTAAACACGGAATTGTGAATTAAAAATTACACATTGCATTTTTGTTTTATTTCATTTACACAAATACAGATTGTTCATACGTTCAATTTTGTGTCTAAATGCTGTTTAAGAAGATATCCAAGCATGCCACCAGTATCTTCTACAAATAGACCCAAAGCCTATCTGTTCCCAATGCATTATCCACCACCCCGTTGAGCACGTAACCACAACATGCAAGAAATTCGAAAAACAAAGAAATATAATCAATTAATCAAGTATCATAGCAGAAACCTAAATGACGCTACCGATAAATTAGGCAAAGTACTTTCAGGTGTAATCAATCACTCGTTAATGACAGCATTCACGCGTGCAAAAGATGAAAAAAATTTGCGTAATTTAATAATCAAACTTGCCAATATTTTATATTCACATATTAAAATTATTAAAAACAATTTCACAAATATGTATTCAAGTTATTGTTATTGTATAAGTTATTGTTCATAATAATAGAAATTCGAATATACCCGAAATATTCCAAACGCATCCAAACATTACAGGATTTTAATGGATGATTGTATTTTCTTTTAATATTTTAACAGATTAGTTTATTCTTATTTTGATTGTTGATAAAAAATAGAAGTAAAGTATGTGACAAAACCACATGGTAAAAATGCTGAATAAATAATATTAACAAAGATTATGTGGGGACACCTTATAGTTCGTGAAAGATGAATTTCGTCACGAAAATATCGTGTGTATGAGTTGATATGGGTATCAGATATGTAATTTATTGTATGTAGTAATTGGAATATTTAGGTCAAATTCATTCATCATTGGGTATGACCTGCTGATGTTTAATTAAAGTTATTTTTTTTAAATGTTCAACATTATTATTTTGTGCGTTAAACTAAGTTCTCTGATTAATAGTAGGCTCTGCACGTGCAATCATATCATAGAGATAAAACCATAGAGCTGTATAGGCATAGGAAATGCAATAAGTGAATTCTTGACCGCAGTGAGAGAGGCAGAAAGTGGCAGCAATTGTAGACGTATACGAGAGACTAAGGCAGTTATGTGTGCCTACTTTATTTGTCTCTCTACAGTTATACGCACCTACTTTACCTGTCTCTTTCTACTGCGACCAACCGTTTGAGCGCCGACATACACACTTGCATGTGACAATATTTGGTTGCAGTGGCTGCTTAGATGTTTCACGGTAAGAATTTTGTGGATATCACTATTTTAGTATCGCTGTGAACGCCATACTGATTGATAGAATAGTAACATTAGCAATAGTTATGGGGGTCAATGCAGTATGGGCGCCCGGCCTATACCGGTTGGCGATACTCACAATACTTCAGGTGGATAGCCCTATTACTTATGTTAACATAGATACTATATGTATCTGTCTATACCATATCAGCATTGTAGTAAACGCCATGCATTTTTTGCCGTGTAGAGGTCGTAAAAAATGATATAGTTGTAGTTTTGGTGCACTATGAGGGTCAAGCATTCTGAATGCTTCCCACCCAACTGAATTACAAGGAATAAAACGCAGTTGTCGGGAGCTTCTTAAATTTTATGGATTTCAATGTGCTTAAAATTTATTATATAAATTTAATAACTAATCTGTATTATAAATAATAAGCTTACCTATAAATAAAATTTAGTTATTTAGTTGTACTTATTCCGTAATACTTTATTGGAATTCCAAATCTTGGCTGTGATTATCACGATATTTTGACTGTATGATGATAAAATCCTTGACTTTTATTAAAAACATGAAGCATATTGTGTGGTGATATTTATTTGATTGCCAAAACGTTTCTAACCTTGTGAAAAATAAATATTCTATTTACATGTGTTTAGGGTTCCGTATATTGCACGTGATAATAAATTATACATGATTAAAATGACGTCTTATGTTGAGTTTTTTTCCCTGATACAACCGATATTACCAGAGTATAGTTATTCTTGTGGGTTTCTCCATGCAGAGGTAAAATAGTTACGCCGTATTTAGTCAAAATTTAATTAATTTCATATAAAATACTTATATAGCTATCTCTAGAGGCCATATTTTGAAAAAGAAAATAATAAAAGTCGATCAAATATGTCAAGTGGGGTATCATTGAAAAGCTATTTAATAGAAAAATCGACTAACGTGAGAATCATTAAAATTGACTCACGTGTTTCGTCGCTATAGCACCAGAAACGGCAAAACATACAAACATAGGCTGAAAATGAAAGTCGACGAACTAGTGGCGTATCATTCGTATTTGAAAATTTTAACTAAAAAGTCCAAAACAAAACAAATTATAAAAAAAATCCCATTGCGGTAAATAAAAACTGAAAAAAACAAGTCCAGCACTTTACATAGCGAATTGAACAGTCGAGACCCATTATTGGGACGATTTGAATCGGTTTAGATTTTAATCGGTTCCAACTGTGAAAGTTGCTATGTAAACTGATGGACTTGTTATACCATGTATATCTGAAGCTTAAAAATATTGATGCTAAAAACGAAAAGAGATATCAAACTGAAATTTTTATAGCGTGCTTAGGCTGTAAAAAGTGAGGTCGAGTTCGTAAATGAGACACATAGGTCAGTGAGGTCTTAGGTCCGTATGACCTATCTTGTTAACCGTTAAAGATAGAACAAAAGCTTAAATATAAAAAATGTTCCTAAAAAAATAAATAACTTAACATTTTTTTGTAAAGATCACTGTATGTATTATATGGGAATATCAGTTATGAATGTCTGGCTATCTTTCTTTACTTACGTGTCGTCAAAAAACGACGATTACGTCATCAACACTGTCTATACATGGTATTTCAAGAATTTACTCAGTCAATTGTTTGTTTCCACTTGTTTTTTTTCTTTTCAAGTGTTTTTTAACGCAGTCGGGTCTTTTTATTTTTTTTAATTAATTTTTTTTAAACCCTTGTAAAGCATACTAGAATTTATTAATAAATCAAATGTTTATAAATTTTAATATGACTTTCTCTGACGATAAAATTTTGGCATCTGTTGCAGAATTCATTACAATGTTTTACAGTCAAAATTTGATAATAAAAAGTGTGAACTGATTTTAATAATTTTATATGACTTTTGGACAGTTGATCGTAGTTCATATTAATATATTTTGCCAAGAAATGTGTTATTCGATGTGTTACTTTGTTAGTGTATATGAGCCTTTATATTTCTTTTAGTACCTAAGTAATCTGTTGAGCTAAATAATTGAATTGAAGGATTCGATTCAGGCTTGATTTTTTAATATTTATTTTCCATTTACATATTTACAAAGTATTTAAATGTTTTATTATCATTATAAATTGCCTGTCTAATTGAATATCATTGAATTTATCAAAATTTAAACTGAATACAAAAACGAATACATATTTAATGGGTGACTGATTTTAAGTACGATATGAAAAAATCCAATAATAAACATTTTGATAAATATTCTATGTACACTGTTTGTTCCGCTTTTCCATATTCAGATTAAAAGCTTTAATTTTTTTCGATACCACGCGGGTGTCTCTACTTATCTCTACTTAAAACGGCGAACTTTGATCACGTGGACTTCCCATGTTTTGCTCTACAACTTCTCGCCAGAAACAACATGTATAGAGAACTAATAATTTAGGAGTGTAGACCACGAACGTCATAAACACCTGAAATATTTGTTTTATGTAATATTTGATGTGTACTCTATGTCATTTAAATTGCGCCAATTAAGACTTTCTAAGTGTTATTACTATTACATAACATGTGATAAGTGTCTTGCGGGCAATAAAATTGCAACATGCTGTGCATCAGTTATATTTGGTGGCATTAAAACACACATTAAATATATTTATTAAATATATTTATTAAATATATTTAATTAAAGATATTTTAATCATTTTTTTTTTCCATGAAAGGTTTTTTTGGCAAGTCTATACCATTATTTCGTTGTTAAATTCTTCTGATATCGATTTCAATTGGTAAACTGGTCGGTGTAGATCTGTTCATGCCATATGAACGGGTCGTATAGGTAAGTAACTACACTGATATCTGGTAATCAATCTATGATAGGAGAGTTTCCAAATCAATAAAATTTCATAAAAGATATATCTCATTGGTGGATACCAGATGGGTGAAGATCGACCTTATACCGTCGTCTCATAAACTATGTGCTTTTTTACAACTTAAGTATATTCGATATATAGATTGTGTTGCATTGATTACTCAACAGGTTTCTCGTATCGTATCGAAATGTTCTTGGTTTGATGGGTATACAAATATGCATACTGTGTCTATGTATAAATAATGTATGCATGTTTTATTCATGAATTTAAAAATTTTATTGATAGTGTATTATTGTTTGGTGATATTTAAAAAATAGTTTTACATTTTTTAACAATTTAATGCTATTAGTAGAAATTAAACTACTTGTACTTAACATATTTGTGTGAAAGTCGAAAGGTTAAATCTGAACCGTATAATGAAGTAACTTAAATTGGAGATACATAAATATTAAATAAAATTATATAACATGAGATTACCGAGGATGACAGGGTCGTTAGGGAATAACGAAAGGATAGCTGGATGTGAAAATATTTATTATAAAGTTTTAAAAGTTTTTTAGAGAAGAAAGCGTGTGACAGCTGGTGATATAGAGTCTTAAAATTAAAAATAAAAAAATCGTATCATAACACTAATATACTTTGTAATGAACAAAAATTCTTAATTAAAACATACTCATTACAGACACGTGAATTAAATTATTGATCATTATTAAGTACTCTGAAAATATTACAAATTGTTACGATCAAGTCTCTCTGTATGCATTAGTTTCAGTCAAAAATTTTTTGAAGTGAAAACTTCCATAGACGCGTTAGACGATTTTGGGTAGGGTAAAATCTTAAAGATTCGTGTCATCATCGACATGTTTTTGCTAATTATATCTATAGCTATAATAATAATATTTCAATAGAGGTACAGTGGCCTAGGGACAGAGCTGTGGACTCGAGTTTCTTTTTTTTTCTTTTAATTCATAAATTATTTCATTTAATATTATATTATCTTTGATCGCCCGTAGCTCGAAAAATATTCCTTAAAAATTTTTGTGGTCGTGGGAGCTTTTGATCAGACAGCTATCCTTTCGTTATTCCCTAACGACCCTGTCATCCTCGGTAATCTCATGTTATATAATTTTATTTAATATTTATGTATCTCCAATTTAAGTTACTTCATTATACGGTTCAGATTTAACATTTTAAGGTGGGTTAGAAAAAGTTTCACGAAAAGCTACTTTCGTGAAAATGGAGAGATCCTAATATTGCGAGATCCATTAACAATTGGACATAAATAATATTTTGTAATAATCCTAAATAAATGTCTCAACTATATAATTAATACTCATATGTTTAATTCTTGAACGGAAGTGTTGTTATTAGAACATGTATACACATAGGTTTTAATTTAACATTATTCACGTTATCACAAACATGTCGCATATATTGTAATAAATAATAATAACATACATAATCATAAATATTGATATGTTGGACTTGGTAAACTATTAAGGCGGTTGGTGACGTCTTCATTTACAGGCATCTAATTTCATTACCTTTAAATTTTTGCTTTATCTTTAACATATTGTGAGAGATGCAGCAAAAATGTTAATTAACTACTCTGTTGGAGCAAGAAAAAAAAATAACAAAAAAAATTCTTATAAATAAAAGAATTTTACACGAAATAACTTTTCGAAAATGCAAGAAATTCACCAGAAATAATAATAGTTTCAAATTTCTATTCAAAATTTACAATGTCTGTAGTTCTGAGGCGTAAAGTTTTTGAACACTCTATGTCAAAATGCTTGTTTTAGCTTAACTAAGCAACCCCCGCCCATAGTTTAATGATCATTTGTTCTGATACAATCGCTATAACTACTAGAAACATTGTAGCCACAAGTGAAATTAACGAAATTTTAAAAAACCACACAGATTTTTTGGGTACGGAACCCTTAACTCGCTTGAAACATATTTAAGAACACTCGCCATTAAATTTCCTTTTTCCTTAATCGATTTTGAAGATCCTCGCCAATTTTTTACTTTTTTGGGGTAAGGAAAACTAAACTCGAACTTGAAAGATAGCTAAGAACCCTCTCTATTTAATTATCTTTCATGGAAACCAAAAAAAATCAAAATCAGTTCGTCGGCTTAGACGCAACGATACCACAGACAGACACACATATAATTTCTAGCTGACTTTCCTCAGGTTAAAATCCATAAATATAATTTTACAACACACCAGAATTTCTTTAAACTCTGGTACTATGGATCTATCGAATAAAAAGACCACATGATAACAGATCTCTCATATCTTCGTAATTAATTTTTTTTTGTGGCACCAACCGCCTTAAAAAATATAATGTTATTGTTTTTAGCTTATGTGGTTTGCCGTTAACTTAACTACAAAGGTTCGATAACATTTTCATATTATTCAAAGAACCATTCATAGTTAGGTATATTTTATATTAGTAGTCTAATCGTGTTTCCTGTTGACCCTACTGTTTTTGTTTACTAAAGTTGAAAATTAGCATGAAAATAAAATAATTATAAATGTGTATTTATATTAATTATTAGGTTAGAACGACAAAGCTACTACATAATTAGAAAATATTAAATTTTTTGTTTTAACGAAGTTTAAGGGTTATATAATATAATAATATATACGACTGTGGCGACGGCATATGATAATTATTTGTAGATTTAATATTAAAATTAAATTTTAAAAAATTATTTAGATATAGCCACTTTTACATGCTTATATCGAAATTTCAAATGGAGAAGGCAGGATTCCTGTCTCAAAGACCCACATTCATGGCTCAGTAAAACATCATCCGAAATCTTTAGAGCTGCTGTGTAGCGAGTAACTATTGCCAGTTGGTTCGCAAACCTTCGAAGGGAGACGGCCCAATGAGAAGAAGGTTAGATTAAATTTCGAGTCTTTTGAAGACACGAAGTTCTTCATCTTGCTTTATACATCTAATCTTATTTTGGTATTGCAGCAAAATCTGTGGATTTATTTGGTCATAAATGCTGATTTTTGCTTCAATTTTGTGTAAAAACTTTGAAGGAAAATCAATGTACCATTTTAGCAAGGAAAAAGTTTTAACTTTTCCCTTCTAAATTTTGAATTTTATTGCGACAAATTTTGCGAGATTAAGATATAGTTTTGGTCTTGATCTTTATGATCAGTCTGTGGCACTGATCTTGCATGTCTTGAAAGTGTGCATATTTATTGGCACATATCAGGACTAACATTGTTAACGCATCTTTTTTTTCTGCCCATCGTTCTCGAATTGAGAGATGTGAATGCCAACCCATTATTCAGATTCCTCGTTTACCTGTGCAGCTCCATGTGAACAGGGTGTAGCCGTCCAGAATAAACATTATATAGGTAATCTTCGAAATATTTCTATATCATAATAACATTAAGCTTTAATAAATAAATATTAAATCATCACCAGAATGACTTTACACAAACAAAAACAAAACAACACTCTTATATCTAAATACTTACCTCTCTCTACTCTACTGACTGTTTGTTGCTCGTTTACTTGTGTTCACATCGTTTACATAAATAAATGATGCATTCCAAAATCTATTTTGATAGTCAAAATCAAATAAAACAAGTGATATGTGTAAACTGTTGTGCACAAAAACATTTATAATAACCTAACATCACACACTACTCACTCTAAAACTAAATTGTATACATTAAGGTAAGCTTACATGTTGTAATTATTCGCAGCAATTTGTTTGGATATATGTAACCTGCAAAAATCCGCCCTCAGCTAATTTATACACTGAAAAAAATTCTTAATACCAACCTTAATGAAGTTGTCCCAACCTCATCGAGATCAAATATGGTGAATGGTGCCACGAATGTGATACAACTACCGTACGAAGTTGAGTGGTGAAGTTGGCACAAACTCATGAGTTTTTTGTATGAAAGTAATATACTGTCTAAAAAATTACAAATATTTTTTTGAAATAAATAGTTTTAAACAATCTTTTTTGATTAGTTCTACCACTTACAAATATTATTACAAAATACTAATGTGATTGTCACAACTACATGAGTAGGTAAAAAAATAGAAGGCTTACATGTGCTAATAAGTTTATTAAAGAAAAAAAAATTAAATTAAATTTCCTCGAGTCGTTTGACCAGATTTGAACCAGAGACATATAGATTACTATTGATTTTATTGTCCTAAGTCTACAGCTTATAACCAACTATGCTACCGATGCTTGTTACATATATACCAAAAAATATGGTATATATTATAACAATGATCAATAAGTTTATTTCCAACTTTCTGTAAGTTAGTGACAACAATCTTCATGGAGTTAGCTCAATCACAAATATGTAATAAACATGATAGATATGCGATCATAATAAACCAAATCCTCTATTTACAGTAAACGCAAAGAAACTTTCTTTTAATTGATCGATTCTCTTTATTTACACGATTATTTATTCCAACTAAGTACAATTTTATTTTCCATCAATAAAATGCATGACTTTAAACTAAAATTAATCTCCTTCATAGAAGTAATGATTTAGATTATTTAACTTCAGTGATTTTGTATCAATGAATTTATATTTTAAATTCAATCTCATTCTACTGTAAATACAAATATTTTGTTAAAATTGTTCCATTCATTAGAACATTGTTTGAAAGTATTTTTACTTTATTTCAATATGAAAGGCCAACTTCGGGATTACGTTGTCATTATTTTAGTTTTTTTCTTTAGTGTATAGAACGACCTTAAGTTACGAATCAAAATTTTAAGAAGCTATAATCTGAACAGATAGAGATGGAAGAAGTAAGTAGTGAATGTTTGCTTATTGTAAATAAACCAACGTCGTGTAACCGAATCTTTATATTTACTAGTAAAATCTAACTAATGTTGATAATAATATAGACCTTTAGTGTTTTTCTTGGTTTTGTTAAAACAAAATCGTTTGGCACACGTATTTAATTACTGAACTGGGTTACTCAGATTCGTTGTTTCCATATGCTCTGGTTGTGTTGTTTCTTCTATACCTATACACTACATCGTTACAAAAATATTCCAGTCCGAATATAGTTCCTTGGTATTTTTTATTTATTTAATATTAACACATTGAACTTTTGTACTTACTATCTATACACACATTTGAACTACTTTCAATCTGTAGTTTTTATTTGTGAAATTGATGGTAGAATGTCGTCAGACTTTACCTGTTCGATTAGCTCGGTTTTCGAGGATTTTGTTTATTTTGACAAGAAGCAACACTCAGAAAAGCTTATTCCAGTGATTGCAATGTGAAATCAAAATATTTTCCATTCAGAACGGTTTGAAAATTTCGAAAAAAACCTTTATCAGTCACGAAAGTGACAATGTGAATTCGTCAAAATAAGCCTTGTGAAAATGTTGGGTGGTTTTTGTTTGACAGAAAATAAAGAGAAAATTCAATCCTGTAACAAGTTTTGTTGTGAATGTTGTCACGTGATTGTGTGTGTTAAGGTTTGTGCTCATGGCATACAACATTTTATTACACGGTGAGAAATTTTTTGTGGGTATGTCAGTATCGGTGTGAATGTCAGACTGTATCGGTATGAACGTCATACTGTATTGAGGGAATAGTAACATTAGCAATAAAGTTATGGCGGACGAGTCAAAGCAGTATAGGTGTCAGACCATACTGGTTGGCGATACCCACAATACTTCTAGTGGATAGCCCTATACAATACTGTGATATTACTTATGCTAACATATACATTATGTTATCTGTCTCTATATACATACCAGCATTGTAGTAAATGTCATGCATTTACTACAATGCATTTGCAATGCATAAATGTCATGCATTTGCAAGCGTCATGCAAAAATCCTGCAAAATGTATTCTGCTTAGTTAAAATTAATTTTATGTTAATGGAAAATTTTTGATTTAAGGAAAATTATACATTCATTAAAATATATTATTACAAACGAAGTCTGTAGGTCACGAAACTTCTTATTGTAATATATTTCTTGGAAATTTTTATCAAAATTTGTAATTTATTTTCATAAATTACTATAAACGTGCATTGTCCAAATAGTTTGGCACTTTACTATGAATTTATTTTTATCGTTTAAAACTAAATCATTAAAATTTTAAAAAATCAATCAAAATTTTAAGATATGATTTAAATAAAGCGTTTAGTACATTCATCTTAGTATGTTTTTATGACGATGTTGAATTTTGACAAATGTTTGCGTAATTTATTACCTTGCGGGTGTTTTAAAATATTGTTGCTAACAGATTTTTCTGTATTTTCAAACATGATGACATCCATTGTTTGTCTCACCTTGTCTTAAGGTTGTTGCCTCGCTATGGGCATAGTGTCAGAAAATTCTAAATTTCTTAATACTTTATTAGGATATTAGCATAAAAATTAGAAAGTTATTTTAAAATTTGAAGTCGATTGATTGACTCTAACTCTAGATAAACTTAATTAAAATTTGGATAATTAACACAGAAAACATAGGAGTGTTTGTTTTTTCACAAATTTTATTAATTCTAGAAAAAAAAACGCCAGAAATTGTCGAATAAATAAGTTTTTGTTAAAAAAAGAAAAACCAAATTATTGGAAGTTTCAATGTTGAGATATACTAACGCAAAGTTATTCAATTTTATTGCTAAACAGAAACGACTATAGTTAGAGCATTGTGGTTGAAGAGAGGTAACTGTATTAAGATAATTTTAAACAAATATTCGTATATATATTGTATGATAAACAGTTGAGTGGTACAGAAGAGATAAAAATTACACATTATTTCACTACAAAGTTCTATAAACTTTTACCAATTGCATACAATCCAAAACTTTTTACAATATTGTTGAAAGAAAACAACCTTAATAGCATTCGTACCACCTTTTTGCATTTTATTCAAGATTTTCTCCCTCAATTAAATAACAATCTTGTTTTGTGCAATTATTAAGTTTTATGCAATGTATTAATTGCTATTTATTGTTAAAAAAACAATGAAACATTTTTATGAAAAAATTTTTCCTTTGTCTCGACATGACAAAAGCTATTACAGTTATTGTACACGTGCATTTACTCACCTGTATGTAAGGTAGCATATATTTTATATTTAGTGCTTTGATATATTATTCTGATTTTGTAATTTTAATATTTTTCCAACATTAAGGCTAGTTTAGAGCTTTTTTTTAACAAGCTAACAACCTTTTGCTTAATTAACAAATAACCCTTATTTTATTTAAAGTTTTATATCTTGATTTCCAGAAAATACGTCAATTAACTGATTGTTTCAGTTTAGTGAAAAATGATACATTCATACTGCAGCTTTCGTCAATTGAGCTTTGCTTATCAACTCTAATAAATTATACTCAAATCAATACAATTTATTAAGAAAGAGGGATCTGCTTAAACTTACCAATCTCCCTCTTAACAATGTTTACAAAGATATTTAAAGAACTTTCTTTTTAGAACTTCATATAAAAGTGATTTACTTTCCTGTGAGTACTTTGTTGCTCATTTCAAACGTCAAATGTAAGTTTGAAACATTCCATTTACGATATGAATCGTTTAAGTACCGCTCACCGCTTAAATTCACTTTAATTCCCACGTGAAATTCCACTATCGTTACAACTGAAATAGTTCCTTCAAGAGGAATTGCATATGCTAAAATAAAAATATTAAATAAAAAATTTAAAGGAAACAATACCTTCCCCAACCCCACATAAACTCAAGTTTATCGATTCGTTTGTGGCATCAACAAAAAATGAAACACGTTTAGAAGCTTCAATGCCACAAAATCAGATCTGATCAATTCGTTTATGACATCGTAGCTCATAAACGTGTGAACCGATTTCGATTTCTTTTAAATTAATTCGATCGAGTGTCTCTTAGCGGTGTTTCAGAAAAATCAGCTCATCATAGCTAAGAACAGTCTCGATCCAATTACTCCTAAAACAAGCAAAAAATCAAAATTGGTTCATCTGTTTAGGAGCTGCAATTGTACAGACAGATACACAGATACATAGATACAATAAACATATTAAGCTTAAAACACCCCTCTATTTACTCGTGGACTAAAAACAACAAGTGGATAGCTGTGAATGAATTTCCCACACCTCTCTTATCGAGCAAGGAAATTTTCTATATTTTTACTTTTTTACTATATTTTTAAGATTATTCTGGCTCGTTCTATCATTTATATAATCAAATTTGATTTGTTACAACCCGTATAAATAATGCACTATTAAATTTAACAAAAGCGAATAAATTTACCAGATTATGTTGGTATATTACTGTAGAAAACAAAAGAAAATGTCTAATACCTAAACTATAGTTTTATAAAGAAATTAAGTTGTTACATACTGAATGCATTTATCTCAGTTCTAAGAATAACTACACATGCATTTACTTCAATATCACGTTTATATAAGTCATCTGAACATTGCAAAAATACCTTTTTATGCCAAGCAGCGAAAACAGGATTATCAAAGTTTTTTAAGACAATCAATCAACATTTAGACAAAATTCTATGCGCTACGTTTTATCTCGAGTTTATAATGTGTATGTATATGTTACAGAAAAAGTTGACTCTTCTTAGGTTTAGTAAACTGTTGGTCTGTTCAGTAAAAGTTGATTAAAACTGAAAAATGTTGAAATTTGTTCAGAGTTAATTATAGCTAGGTAAAGTATACTCTTACTGTCTTGAGATAGTAAAAGATGACTTTTTGCAAGGAAACGGTCTACGTTGCTCTAGCAACTTTCCCAGAAAACCATCTCAACGTGTGGAGTTCTTTATAAGCATAAAAAAGTTTAACAATGGAGGAGGGTGTCGTGATTTTCCCACGTATATTTTCCCATTTTCACGTGATAGTAATAACTTAGATCTTGTAATCTAAAGATTATGAGGTACATAAAACTAAAGAGTGGGGAAACAAATATTCTACATTTTATCAACATCGGTGTGAACGCCATACTGATTTAACCATTGAGAGAATAGTAACATTAGCAATAGTTATGGCGGACGAGTCAATGCTGTATGAACGTCAGGCACATACTGGTTGCCGATACCCACAATACTTCTGATGGCTAGCCCTATTCAATACTGTAATATTCCTTATGCTAACATAGGTATTATAGTATACCATACCGGCATTGTAGTAAACGTCATACATTTCATATCGTGTACCTCACGAATCTCTCCGAACGTGATCTGCCATGTTACAGGACAGGTAACAAAGCAAAGAAAATTAGAATTTTCTTATTTAAGAATACTTTATGCACTGTTAGTGAGTTTCTTAACCTTTGTTTAACAATTATTAATATTTAAGGAAAAAAACACATTTTATCATTGTATTAATGCCAAAAATAATTTTAATTTTGTTTTTTAATAAAAATATGCATTTATGTTAAAGTTTGTAAATAATAATATAAAGTTTGTTTGTATTTTGGATACTTAAAGAATTAGTCATACGAATCAAAAGATATGGAAATTAAATTCAACAAATTCACATTTGTGGTGGTAAATAACATCAAGCACACGTTTTTCCAACTGAATGTCACTTTAATAAGGTACGCAGATGTTTGGTTGACTCATTAGACATTCTCGGATGCCGTATTTTTTTTATATTTATTATCTCTAAATTCTAAATGGAAATGTCTCCAGTATTTTGCGTTAATTTTGCGCGATATCCTCAATATTTTTATTAAAACGAAGGAAGACTGGACGGGGATATTTGCTGAATTTATAATTTTTTAAGTTTAATTGGTGACCTGTTACTGGTGGTGGGTATCTAAAATTTAAATAAAAAATGCGTTAAAAATTAATTTATCATTTTTATACTGAAGTTAAAACCGTTGAAAAATTAAATTCGGTTTTGAACTTTGGACGTTTGTGTTTTTCAGACTTAAGCTATTTCACTCATTGTATGCAAATTGTATTCGTGCACTATATGTGACAACAGTATAATACTAAGACATTGTATTTATATATATACTCAATACACACACACAAGTTCAAATTTATAAGTTGCTTTTTTTGCTCATCTATTCAACAAATCGATCAAAAACCATTTTCTACTAAAATGTTTCAATGCGTTGTTTTTGAAAAAAAATGATAAGAACCGTTTTCGAGCTATATAAAGTATCAATTTTTTTTATACCGCCAACTTTTTATTAATTATGCAAATTTTTTTGCTAATATCTCATTGCAAATACGGTGAAAAAATTTCTCTTTTTTTTTTTATTAAATACAGCATACTTCTTAATCTTATACTTATTTGTTGAAGTCCTAAGAAAAGCCATTTTAGGATTGTATTACCTTACCTAATGTAATACAAGGCCCTACATCTGGCTAAATAATAAAATTTTAAGTTATAATCTACAAAATTCTTTCTATTCTCATAATTTTATAGCAATTTTGGTACAGTACACATCGTAGATCGGATATTCATCGAAATTATATAATATTGTTACTGCGTATGAAATATATTGAATTACACTAGCATTGTCGTTTAACTATTGTCACGGTAACACGATAATAAAAAGGTCATTCATTTGTTTATTATTATGTGGCAACTAGTTTTTGATTAAAATTAGTTCCTCGAAATAGTCGTTCTATTCGTGTTATAATAAATATTCATGTTCGTAGTTAAAATACACCTATTATTAAATTTTACACGACCACAATGAAAGTCACTAGAGAAATTTCATACAGAAAGTAACATCAAAACGTCAGAAAAAAAAAGTATTTATTTATTTTTTTTAAAGTTGGGAAATACATGTCAAACGCATCTTTAGCTTTGAATCGATTCATTGTTGACTTTAAAAGATAATTTCTCACAAACCATTTTCGAAAGTCTCCCTTTTAAATATGGAAGTCTTTTATTTTGAAATCGTTTAATTATAATGATACTAAAATATTACCCAGGTGTCAGGAATGCCATTATACCAAAAACAGAATTATAAAAATTCGTCATATTTGTGCGCAAATCACATATACAGGCTAATCTTTAAGTTGACATATGACAAATTTTTCAAGCACGGAACCCTAAACTCGCACTTGAAACATATATAAGAACACTCTCCATTAAATTACCATTTTTTTAAAAGCATTTTGAAGATCATCGCCAATTTTTTAGTTTTCTCGGGTAAGGAACCCTTAACTCGCACACTGAGTTAAATTACCTTTCAAAAGAAACCAAAAAAATTAAAATCAGTTCGTCCGTTTGGGCGCTACGATGTCACAGACAGGCAGGCATACACACATAGCGGACACACTTATAACACCCCATTTTTGTAGTTCGGGGACTAAAAACAAGCAGTTCACTTACTCCAAATAGTTCACTCAATCAATAATCGCTTTTATAAAATAATCATATATATTTGAAGAATATTAATTGTTAAATTTTTATTTTTGTATCATAGGGTCCAAAGTTTCATACTAATTAAGATCAAAAATGTTTTTAATAACTATAAATATATTGTGTATTTAATTAATAATATATTATTTCATATTTTGTAATTACAAATATTATAATATAAATAAAATTATATAGATTAAAATAAATAAATAATTATTTTTATAGTTTTTAATTAATGGTCAACGATCAATGTACTTTAAAAATAAATTTTGAATTTTTGGCATATTATTGTTTTAAATTTTTGATACAGTTGATATTGATCGACTTGTGTGAAGTTGGCACTCCATACGCTGTTGACTGTTGAAATATTGGATTTAGGACTGTTGTAATATCTAGTTGGGCACCTCTATATTTGTACTTCCTTCTATGTAGCAAAATAATGGGTTTTTGCAATCAATTTTTTGTTGGTCACTATTAATTTAAATTTAGAATTAAGCTATCTAAAACTTTTATATTTGATGAACTGTTTTCTACGGCACCTTTTTTATTTGGCAAAAACAATTTTAATTTCTATTTCCGATTTTGTAATAACTTATAAATAGAAGTTATTATACTTGAGTCAGGAAAAAAAAATATTATCACCCGCTTCCTCAAATTTTGGGGCTTTACTTTTAAGATTATGTAGAAAAGCACAAAAATTTCTCTACAGCGTACACCGTACGCAAAAAAATTTGCGAAGCTTTTCTCTGAAACTATAAGGCCTGGAAAGTTCAAAATTGGTACGTAGTTTCGAGTTGTTGATCTATTTTATACTCCATCTAATAATGCTAAGGGGATAAAAAGGTAAAATTCGGTTTCTCAAAGAAACGTTAACCCCCTTAATATTATTGAAGGGATGGGTTGTGTGAATTAATGCACGGTAAGAAATTAATGGCGTTTATTACAATTCTGGGAAAATATAGGGACAGATACTCAAAAAATATTTGAAAATACTCTATATAATATGGCCGTAAGATCTAAGATCTACAACTATGGCGTTCTTTACAATACTGTATATTATAAAAACTTTGGTCCCACTTACATTTTCAACAACTCCACAAAATGGTCTTATGTCCCATTTTACAATGCAGATGTCGCAATGCTACTTATTTTTGTCACATTTATCAATAAATATTGAACTACGATTTTATTCAGTATTGGTATAAACGCTATGTTTGGTGTCACATTGCTCGTCACTCTATTATTCTTAACCTATGGATCTCATACTAACATCGGTTCATAGGCTCTAAATATTGCTCATGTTCCGATACAATTAATGTTAATATCATCTATACTTTTATAGCAAATCAAAATCATTGAAACCATGAAGTATTGCGGTCATGCCTATCCCTATACATAGTGATATCGGCAAAAAATTTCTTATCGTATATTTTGAGAAAACTTCCGAAACTATGGAAGATAGAAGGGTATCAATCGGTATATTTCGCTTTGCAAATAACTTTCATAAGAAACATTTTGTTTAATAATATACTCGTGGAAAGATAAATTTAGCTCGTTTAAAATTGAACTCCCTGTATATGAAAGTCTCAGTATATTTATAAATATAAATTTACAAAAGCTCACCACGTATGCTTTAATCTAATTACCCATTGATAAAATGTAATGACGACATTTACTATAATTAAAAATATAATCCCATCCTTCTTTTTCTATACAATATTGATTTAAATAATTATTGTTTCGCATTGTAATGACGTCACTAATTAAATTGGTATTTTTTTGCTTGATTAGTTTGTTAACTGGATAATCAGAGCAATGTTATTTTATGAGTTTGTAATAGGTAAATAGTTAAATATTTCCTTTTCTGTATGGTTTCCATAAACTAAAGAACTAATTTCTGTACTTTACTAAGATGCTATTTTTCCTAGAACTATTAAATTTAATGTTTATTTTGTTCGTTTCAGGGTTTCTAAATTAAAGTGAACTTTGATTCGCTTAATTCAGTTTCGAAAAGAACGCGAAAAAGGTCAGTATTATACATTTTTGTAATATTTTTATCAAATCAGATATTCGCTTTCAATGTTCGGCTTTGACATCTGTCTCGGTGTGCCCACATTTTCACAATTTAAAACAAGTTTAGCTTATAGAAAAAGTTTAGCTTAAGTTATTTTGAAATAAAAATTTTTAATCATTATGGAAATGAAATTGATGGAAACAAGGGTCTCAGTTTATTTTCATGATGTTGGATGCACACATCATCAACAATACATAGTATATAACAAAATTGTTCAGTGCGTCTGTCAGTCTGTAATCCCTATATATGCTTTGATCTTTAAAACTACGCAACGGATTTTGATGCAGTTTTTTCTAATAGATAGAGTGAGTTTAGAATAAGGTTTTTATGTTTAATACATGCATAAAATACTAGAGTAAGGGGTTGAAATAGGAGTTGAAAGGGAAGTGCTTTAAATACTTAAAAAGTTGTGCATTGATTAAGGTCAAATTTTGACAAGATATACAACCAGCTTCAAGGATTGTTTTTATCTATTTTTAACTTGGGGGGGGGGGGAGTGGTAGCGAGAAAGTAGGGATGAATAATCTAATATTTTCAAATATACTCATGTGGGGCATCAAATAAAAAAGCATGACGTGTACATTGCAATACTGCGATGTGTAAGTGGGGATGTTCCGAGCAAAGCGAGTAGTTCACAGCTAGTTTACTCAAAGTATGCCCCTATTTTATTTGTGTTAAGCTGAGGCAATTCAGGAAAGAAGGCGATCACCAAGCAACGAAAATAGGCAAGAACCAACAGTATATGAGAATACAATCTATTCATTATGCGATGTTATTTATCTATTTGATTGCCTATTGTCGTTGTTGTTTAGTGTTCACTTTTGTACCTGGCCGTAGCATTAACATTGTCCATATATCCAAACTTATATAATTGCGTCTTGGATTTCATAATAAAGAACAATAATTTATTTAATAATATTCACGACATTTAGAAATCGCATAATAATATAAAATGAAATCACTAATACAATTACAAAAGGCTAATTGCCAAGGTTATTTGAATTAATATAAACAAAAAAAATCTTAACAGCATAGACATTTTCAATGAATAGATTGAATACTTATATTCAAAAATTGAATAAGTGCGAAAAAGTTTATCATACCAAGGGCTACGTATACTTCATGCTCTAATAAAATTATTATTAAAACTACAGATTTTATAATCTAGTATTTTCACGTTTCACCCCTTGTAAAAATGGTACAAACGAGATACAATTCATGGCCACCTGTTCTGATACACTCAATGAATCAAGACTGTATAACATTTAAAAAAAAAATCTATACACATATTTTTCCTGTGTAAAACAATCCCTTCGCCTATTTCGAGTGTTATGGAAGGGATTAAGTGAGAGCAAGAGAAATGGGGGCTCTAGCGCAGGGCTCTTTACATTTATGCCCAGCGAAGCGGGTGGGTATCAAGCTAGTATTTTTATAATTGTGATAATATTAATAAGTTGTCAATAAAATTAATAAAAAACTGCATAATTTATGTAGTTATAGTTACGTAAATTAATTAGCTAACTTTTATTATTTTTATCACAATACGGGTAAGTTTTTAAGGAGAAGGTCTTTCATAGCATTAAAGGGTCCCAGATAGATTTACAAATACAACAAACGAAAAAATTAACAAAATCTTGAATTTATTGAAATGATCTCACAATTTTCTGGAAATTTTATGGCAGCCCTAGAAATAGGTTTATCGTAAAATCCACAATAATAACATATTTCCCCTCATTATAGTCAATATTGAAATACTTTACACTCCCGCCGAGACTGAGGGGACAGAAATTGTATCCTAATAAATCAAAATCTTATTCTTATGGATCAACATTAAAACTGCATATCTTGGAAATGAAACTAGTGATTGAAATGCTTTGAAGTTTTTTTTAGATATCGTTTAGAAGTTGATTGTAACTAAAAATTGCATGGATTTTTTTATTCTTTGCGAACCATCTAATGCACAGATATTTTCCATTACTTCTACCTTAACTGGATGCCATCCAGACTCATCACAGTTACGGAACCCTTAAAATTTATTACATAATATAAATATAAAATATCTAATAATAATCATAATAAAATAATATAATCTTGTAGCCATTTTAGTTGTTTCCGTGTATTAGCTGCAGCAATGTGGTCTATAAATAGTTTTATTGAAATAATATTTTATATATTTTGAATTTTACATAAGGCCACGTGTGTTATGTATGTTACTAATATTAGAAAAACTTTTACGGATACATAAAATTGATTATCAATCAAATTTATGCCGTTGCAGTTAAAATTATTGATTACATAAAAAAGAAAACTAATTAAAAGCACCACAATTCCTTTTTCCTGATTCAAGCACATTGCACAATCGCGTCGTCATGGAAAAGTTTAGTTATATAATATGTAACTAAGTCTTACGTAAGGAACTGTACAACTTTTTTGAATATGTGGATATGGTCTTTAGGTGTTAGATCAATAACTTTTGTAAATGTTAAGCATACGAAACACATGAACAAACCATAGAGTAGTAAAATTTTTTTTCTACAATTTATAAAAATTATTCTAATTATTATTGAAGAATTCAAAGAATATTCAAATTTATTTTCATACTAGAAAATAATTTTTTCTCCAACCTTGCTTATTATTGTAATTATTTTGATTTTACTAAATAAAAAACACATTTCTTTGCTACTTTTTGTTTTTGTTTACTTTTAATCATGTATACGATATTTATTTACATCATGGTCTCTCGATTATAATTGATGGTTTTTAATATGATACATACAGCGTAAACTAAATATTGACAAATATCTTGTCTAGTAATCTTAATTAAAGGGAATTAAAAAAATTTGATTCATGCCAAGCGTTCTTTGGCTGTACTAAAAAGTATAAAATATTTATTTTTCTGAGACACTCATGCATGACTATTTAAAAAAGCTGGAGGCGCTCAATTTAGAATATCAGGGATAATTTGGAGCGCCTCAAACTTTTACAAATACTTATGTATGAGCGATTCATAGAAATAATTATTATTGAAACTAGAAACAATTTTTTCTTTTTGATTCATTATCTCCCTGTTTTTACTACCCATAGCATAGCCTATCCCAAGCACTGCAACAACCAACGTTGTCACGTTTGCTGCGCCAATGCAGGAAACTATTTTGGGTGCACTTTTTTGGGTCAAATCATGAATTAATTTCTTGCAATTACTAATATTTTTGAAACAAACTTTTTCAAGGAGTTAACCAAAAACATGACATATGAAGGGACGTAAAAATTTGATTTGCTTTGAAAATTCCATCCAAAATTCCAACCCCAGTAAACCTTACTATTTTATTTTTCATTATCTGAACAAAATAAAAAATGGGTGAAGTTTTTTTTTCGATTGAAATTCGATAAATAATACACAATAAATATATTATCGTAAACAATTTATTTTTTATGTACCTACTGATAAAATATTGGCAAAATGTATAAACTCATATGAACGGAAACGTTTAAGTGATATAATTTATTAGTACCATGTATCCCGTCATTTCGAACTAAAATTTGCATATACAAAAACAATTTTTTATAAACATATTATAAAGTTAACAATTTTGTAAAATTTTCCATTCATCAATTTTTTCTCACGTGTGGTATTTTAAACTTTTTGTTAAAAATTACGTTTTTATTTACTGGAAAAAATAACATATTCTAGGAACAATGAATAGAAGGTTACCTTCAATATTTACATAGACAAAATTTAATAACTGAATAAAAAATTAATATCTTAGTTACTATGGCAGAAAACATGCAACAAAAAAGTATACTAATTGATGATACAAGGTAGTATTGCTTATAATATTCACGATAAATCGCGACTAAACATCAAAAAAAAAAATTGTCATAAAACTATAAACTAGACATCAAAACAGTACCGCATGTAAAGGTGAACTATAGCCAGGGTCAATAATTCTTTGGATTACTTTTATAGCCTATTTAGATTCTAAACGGTAAGAGATAAATTTTTAAATTAGAAAGATCCTCATAAAACCTAACAATTTTTGCTTAAAAAGATTTTTTCGAAAAACGTTTGCTTTCGGAGGAATACGGAAATGCGACTTAAAACTATGTCAATAATATTCAATCGAAATAAAATACGCTTAACGTTTATCGATAATTATAGGTTAAAGTCATGGAGACAGAAAAAAGTCCTCTATTGCCCTTGATAACTTTTGGCTAAAGCAGTTTGCTATACTTAGCGTATTTTCTTTCGATTAAATGATATAATGACATATTTTAAAGTCGCATTTCCTCCGAAAGCTATTGTTTTTCGAAAAAATGTTTCAAACAAAAATTGTTAATTTTTTTATGAGGATGAACTATCTAATTTAAAGTGTTATTCTCTTCCCATTTAGGATCTAAATTGGTTATTAAAAAAACCCGAAGAACTAGGTCCAATCTGATGTCAGAACATGATGCCTCCCATCAAACTCTGCAACTTTTGTTTAAATTATTTTTTTATTGTTTTACTGCAAACGAGGTATTAGCCTTTGTTTATCACAGAGGCTAAGTTCGTTTACGAGAAATTTGAAGCATATAAATAGAAAGCAGTTATAATATTGGCATAAATCTAAATTATCAATTTTTGCGACATATCCTTTATCTACACTATTAATTAGATACATACAAGTCAAATAGAATGGTGTTAAAAATGTATAACTCTCTCCCAATAATACTAAGCCGCTCCCCTTCAAGTTTTTTTTATCTACACGCCTGTATACAAAATGATATTAATAATGTAGTCGTGTTTTTATGTATCGTATTATAATAAATGTTCGTATTTAATATGACGACTGTGTAGCGAAGTGGATGTATATGTTACGATAAAAGTAAATAACCGGTTTTTATTAATTTTAATAATATGATAAGGCTACTTACGGTTGTACGACGAGTACAATGGCAATGTTAGATATAGAGCTGAAATTATTTGTTATCTTATTTTCAACTTTGATTATGAATTTTGTTATAACTTCATGAATGTAGACGAAAAATAAGAACAAAATTTTACGATATCTGCCTGGGTTTTCGAAATACCGAAAGCTAAATAATTAAACAAAATTTTCAGTTTTCTTTTTTTGAAAAAATACTCCAGATATCGAAAAATTTTATTCTTACTTTTCGTCTTTTATTGTCAAATTATAACATAAGTGAACATCAAAATGGAAAATATATATTCTATTAAATTTGTGTCTCCATTACCATGCTCATATATCCTTAATTAGTCGCATAAACGGTTTTCTTTTTCAATAATTTATTAGTGTTTTAACTTTAATTTAAATAGTTTTTTTTTTTTTTAATTTTTACCGACTAGTTTTGGAGAAATCTATGAAAACATAGTATTCATCTATCGTTTTACTATAAAACCAATATTAAATATGCCTACTTTTGAAGTAATTTATTTATTAAAATAATCGGGCAACCCCTAAAATTTTCAGAATTGGTTTAGGCTTAGTCCAACTTCATATAAAACAAATCAAGCTTTTTATTTAAAATTGCCTTGGTGCTCGTACATTCTTAACTAACTAAGAAAATTATTCCGGGATAATATGGACTTCATCTACTTTTATTTTTAAAAACGAAGTGAAGGTTATAACGCGATAATCTTTGTTTTTAACCCTCGGACTAAAAAAAAGGGGTGTTATTTTGAAAAAGTTTGACCGCTATGTGTATGTCTGTCTGTATCTCTGTCTGTTTGTGGCATCGTAGCGCCTTAACGGATGAACCGATTTTGATTTTTTTATATTTTGTTTGAAAGGTAATTTAGCTTTGTTTCAAGTGCGAATTTAGAGTTCCATACCCGCAAAAACTAAAAATATGCAATGATATTCCAAATCGGCTCAGTTTGGAAAAGACTTGGAGGAAAAGGGCAATTGAATGGAGAGTGTTCTTAGATATGTTTCAAATGCGAGTTTAGGGTCGCGTACTCGAAAAATTTGTCGTGGGTTTTTTAAATTTTATAAATTTTACTTGTTCTTGAAAACGAAGGGAAGTGAAAGTTATACCGAGATTATCTTTGTTTTTAAAATTAAAATTGTCGAGAGAAGCGGGTGAATAACTGTTGCTAATCAATAATGGTCGATTGTTATATAAAATAATCGATTGTTATTAAAATTATTCACTTTTACCGTAACAGACGCATGTGTATATGTATGAATGTATGCATATAAATACATGTAGTTAGTGTATATAAATATATCCTTGAAAATCAGCTGTTCTAATCAACTAAACTCAGCTGTATAATAAAAACACGCGTGTTTATTATTATTATTTTAATATACATTCATACATAAAGTTATACACACATAACACACATCAAATGTGTATGATATGTGTGTTTGTTATGTAAAATCATTTTATTCAACGAGATGAGTCCGTGTACATCGTTCTTGAATAGTTTAGTTCAATAATGTTGAGTTAATAAACTATTTTTTTATTCCAAACAATGAGACTAGAAACAAAGTGCTTTGTAAATTTTAAAAACTGTGTAAACAAGTGTAAAATTTGTTGAAGTTAAGTTAGTGTGAAACAAGTGCACAAAATGCAGCTTATAGATAGAACGCTTTTACAAAAATAGTGTATTAGTGTGGTAACACTAAATTTTACCGTATAGGAATATGTGTAGTTGATAAGAAGTATACACTGAGTTTGCTAAACAACTGACGGAAGGTAATATTGCACACTGCACAGTTTAAGGATGTATGAGCATGACAACAATGTTTGATTAAAAGTCTCAAAATTTGTGTATAGGTTGATTTTTACTCAAAGAATATGTGGTTAAAATTTCAACTTATGTATCCATGTAAATTTTTAAGAAAAAAATAATTAAAATTTGATCTAGAATCCATTGCACTTTTTATATACATTCACTTTTTATACTAACCTAGCTGTGAGATACCCGTTTTGCTGGGCAACATCCCCACTTACACCCCTCTTCTCATATCCCCTTGCGTAGGGGTTACAGTTTTGTAATGTACACGGCATGCTTTTTTATTTGATACCCCACTTGAGTATATTTGAAAATATTCGATTATTCATCCCCACTTTCTAGCTCCACCTTTCCACCCTTCGAGAGTTAAAAATAGATAAAAATAATCCATGAAGCTGGTTGTATATCTTGTCAATATTTGCAATTTATCTTAATCGTTGCACAACTTTTTAAGTTTTTGAAGCACATCCCTTTCAACTCCTATGTCAACCTTTACCCCTGACTCTATTAAATTATGAATGTATTATATATAAAAAACCTTCTTCTTGAATCTCTCTATCTATTAGAAAAAACCGCATCAAAATCCGTTGCGTAGTTTTAAAGATCTAAGCATACATAGGAATAAGATTCGTCTAAATTGTGACAGTGACACTCATTATTTAAAAATTATAAAAATTTAAATAATCGATTTTTGGTGCCATAAAATTTCTTCATAATCTGTCGAGTGAATACGTACGTATTAAATAGACAAATCGACCGTTTGGATGATGTGTAATTTTTTCGTATTTTATTTAATCTCTAAGTTGGTTTATTTTTTTGTTTCTATTGTGTACATGGACACCACACACAAAGGATACAAAAAGTCATTGCGTTGTCTCTATTTTTTAAATGTACCGAGCTTGAAACATGTTTAAAATGTTTTATAATATTTATTACGAAATACTATAAATCTAATTCATGGTATGGGTCCATAACTAAAGAAATAATTATTTCTTATCGTGACATATTTTTTAACTCTTACCCAATATAAGGGGCTTAAAACGTGAGTCTGTGGTATTCCTAACGCGATAACCTGTTTGTGACATCGAAGCTCCTAAACAGCTTTTCATATTAATTTCAAAACGGTTGTTTTTAAATGATGGTGGTTTAAATGGGTTTTTGTTAATTATATTGGTGGGAGCGCAGCACTGCGTTTCATATAGATATACCATTTGTAACTAAAACGAATCTAACCCCGTGACAGATATATTTAGATATAATTTATAGCTGAGACAAAGTACTTCAAATTTTATTATACCTTAAATCTAATAAAAACAATAAGCTTGCTGTTTATTGATGTGTATAAAATATTAAAACTAGGTTAAAGTAATTTTCGTTTTAAAAATTATGTCGTAGTTAGCTATAGATAGTTAGCTAAAATGTTATTTATTTTTCCTTAAAACAATACATAATATAGGTACCTAGTCAAGGTTAAACATAAATAAATATTACCACTGTGTGCGCATTCATAGCACAGAGTAAGCAAAATGTTATCGTCAGAGCTTCTTAAAAACAATTCAAAATATTATTAGAAAACACAAAACCGAATGATACCTAACAGTTCTAACAATAGACGTCAAAGTTGTTGCGTATTTGAAAAATTGTTATTCATGAATTGATTTTATAATTGAATTCATCTAAATCAATCATATTTCAATCAATCTATTGTACAATTGTTTTATTTATATACAGGGTGGGTCATTTTAATCTATTCACCCAAATATCTCGTTTTGTGATTAAGTATTCAAAAAATATCAAAAGTTGTAGAGATTGATAGAGAACATAATGTTTTGGTATCTGATTGGACTTAGTTCTTCTTGTTTCTTTAATAGCCAATTTAGATCCTAAACGGTAAGAGGTAGAATAAAACTTTAAATTAGAAAATTTTTCCTCAAAAAACTTAGCTTTCGGAGGAAATACGACTTAAAAATACGTTATTATTGCATTTGATTGAAAGAAAACGCGCTTTAGTAAATTGACCTCTGATGAATCTTGTTTTCTAGATATATCTATTCATTTTAATTTTTGATTATAATACGTCCTACATTCGTCCGAAACTTCTTTAGAACGACAGGTCCTCATTGGCGTATTTGAAAACTCAACAATAGTAAACAATTAAAGCTATTATTTCAATATCAGTGTCATATTCTGATGATTGTCTGCTCTGGCCTATACCTTAGGATATGCTTGACTGTTCTTCTGGGCACATGTTTCTTATACAAAACTTCTTTTTTGACCATTCCACCACTTTGGTTATTGGGTATTGGTTCGTATACACTTTGAATAAAATTAGAAAATTTGTTAAAAATGCTAATAGCTTTAACGAATTCACACTAATTATTTCACGGAATAAATCGCTTTTTGTAGGTATGGTATATTTGAAATGAGTAATTTGTTGATATTATGTCTCTCTAAATTATTTATGTAATGATTGTATCATTAAAAACAAATTTATTGCTATTTCCGGTACAAAGACATATATCAAATTTTATTGTTTAGTGAATTTCTCATAATTAAATGTCGAACGAAATTTTCAGTTTTGCATGATATTTTAATTAATGGTCCGAAAACAATTGTTATGTTTTTGAAAATCGAATAAAAATCTACTCTACTTTTCGATTGTAAAAATTTGCACATCGTATGATATTTTTGACAGCAATAGAAGTGTGCCCTTGTAAAAAGTACTTATATATTAAGTACTGAATATCAGGCATTGTATTGCGATAATTGTTTGAATCATTATAACCAATTTATATTTGACAAAATAATCATTGAAAAAGTAATTATTTTGAAAAGTTAACATGAAACGGCGATGTTGTTTAAATTTTTATGAAATACAGTATTGTTTTAAAACTTAAGTTTAGATGCTGCTATTTGATTATTGACTTGAATATCCTCTGTCCAATATCAAACTAGAACAAACTCATGTTGCAAAACGTCATTGAAAAACAACGTTCTATCGATTTGAAAAATATTTGAATGCATATTAGTTTTATACCAAACATTTTAACAAAACGTGATGAAAAATAGTTACTGTAAAACAACTTTTATTATACAAAATAAGTTTTTATGAGTGTGTGCTAATCCCTATCCTTATATATTATAAATGTGAAAGTAAGGTTGTTTGTTTGTGACGCTTTCACGCAAAAGCTACGGAACGGATTTGAATGAAACTCTACAGTTATATTGCTCATGCATCAAAGTAGCACATGAACTATAATTTATAAAGGTACATATAAAAATAAATAAATTTAGTTTGACTGATAAAAATTTCTGTAAAAATGCCCAAATGTTAAAATGTAAATCTGGAAAAAATAGAATTCATGGCGATCTGTTCTGGCATACTCAATGAATTATGACTATTTTACATTTAAAAAAAATATTAAACTGTACATATATTTTACCTGTGTAAAACAATCCCTACCTCTATTTCGAGTGTTATGGAAGGGCGGATAAGTGAGGACATGAGAGGTGAAGGCTATAATATGGTGGGATTTACCAGCCTTTACTTTTAAACCTATCAAATTGGGCGGGTATCAAGCTTGTTAAATATATATTTTTGAACCTTTTAGCAAAAATGATTGTCTAACAACTATCTTAGCTCTATAAGAGTATGCCGTGCCTAAAAACTTAAAATCGATAAATGTTTTGAAAGTCTTCGCTCAAAAGGATGCATGGAAGAGGTTTTTTTTTATAGAGACATGTTTATGTTATGTGGTTTTTATGAATCCCAGCAATTGATATGAACGAGTCATCCATTTTTCTGGCTAAATAACAAACACTTTACTGTTTTTAGATATCAGTTTTTTCTTTAACGGGGATTTTCATCTCGTTAATACAAGTAATATTATCAACTATCAAGGGTATCTCTAACTCCTACAAATAATTATTTTTAAATCACCATTTTCAAGGTAAAAAAAATTGAAAAACATAAAATAAGCAACAAAAAATAAATTCATTATGGTTAAAATTTAACTGTAAATAAAAATAACTCTATATTTATGAAACAAAAACGGGTGACCCAATTTCCTTGTGCATAGAGACGACAGAGACAGAGATTGGCCTACAAAATGTTTTAATACTAAAAATAGTTTTTTATTGTTAGCGTAGTAAAAACTAATCTAAAAAAACCTTATAATATACTTCCAAGGTAAATCTTTTATAATATATAATCCATATTTGATTTATTAATCAAAAATATTTAAGTTAAACTAATAATGACCATAGAATTTGATCTCTACTTATTGAAAAGTAAAGGGTTTACATTCTGAGTGATTGCTCTTATAAGAAACATCTGAAAATTCAATTTTCGATCTAAAATTGGTAGTTTGTGATTGTTTTAGAAAATTATATATAATGAATAGTTTAAGAAATAAATACTTATTACAAGTTTTGATTGGATTGAAGTAATAACGATTTTCCCCATGCGCCATTAATTAATATGTAAACACTTGAGGCATGAAGAAGAAAAAACTATTTTTACTTTTATAAATCAATAAAAGCTTTACATAAAGAAATAAATAAACTTTCCAATTGACTTGAATTTTCAATTATTCAAACTAAAATTTATGTATGTACAGCAAAAAGTAGTGGAAGCGGTGGGAAGAAAAAAGCATTTGTATAATCAAATTTGATAAACGATTTCGGTTCTGATGGAGAAATAGCGTATATAGATTTTTTTTAAAATGTGCGTGGATAGAAAGAAAAACTATAAAAATCAGACGTATTAGACAGTATATCAATGTATCCAATCAGTTATTGATTATCGATTGCTCATCGATTAATGAGTATGTGATTGATTAATAAGTATCACGATTGGTTATGTAAAATAAAGGGAAAATGGTCTTTTCGCGTCGTTAAATAGTTAATGAAGAATTAATTACCCCTTACAAAAATTTTTTGATCTTAGAATACTATCAGATAAAGTTCACTTGTATTATTTAAGAATATAACCTTTGACACTTTTAATGAATAGTAATTTATATGTAATTCGGTTCATACAAATTTTGTTGCATACTGTTGTACTAAATCGTATGGTTTTCAAAGTTTTTCATTCAAATAATGACAATCTATGAATAGATAAATACTATTTATAAATCATAAATCAATAGATCAATAATTATTTAATTAAGAAGGAAGTCATAAATTAAATATGGGAATTAAAACTGAAGCCAATTCGATTGTTTTCCGTTGTGACATGCCTAGATGGAGATTTCTGGGTATTGGACTATGCTTGGAAATCAAGACTGACAAATTCTGGAAAACGTCTACAGCTAAAATGTCAGCAAAAACTTATTTTGCTGATTTATATTTGGTTAATGAAAATATTATATTTTAGCAGTTGACAATAATGACTTCGACCACAGTTTTAATACGAAATATTTTTCGTACCTTTTTTTCGTTTTGATTTTAAAGTAGGAACTAATAATCCAGTAGCATAAAAATTTGAATTCTTATATGAAAACCTTAAATTTTCGTCATCAGCAAGCCACAAACAAACTACGTCCCCTACCTGTGTCATTGTCAGTCTAAAGTCGTATAAAAAATTCATTTATGATTATCTTTAACAGTAGCGTATTTTTAAGTACGCAAAATGTACCAAATAGAACAATGTAAAAATAAAAATGCTGAACAATTCACTTTCTTATCATTTTTTTTCTACGTTGCAAACAATGTTATAATATACATAAAAATTTGTAAAGTATTACAACTTCCGTATATTATGTGATATGTTTCACTAATCATTATTATTAATTACAATATTATCAATGACAAAGATACCATCATATTATGTATTATGTCTGTATATTTTGTTTCTAAAGCATGGTACACACTTGTATACAGGATATAATATTGTTATGTTTTGTATTAAGGTTGTTTGTAAAAAGTGAGCCAATTTTAGTTTCTTAACTTCATTTTTTTTAAAACACACACACACAAATAATTTTTTTTTTATTAAGCGAATATTGGCCACCTCTAGACCTTCTACAGCAGTTTATTCGTCCAAAATAATTTCTACGACTTTTCGCAAGGTTCGGGGGTTATTTCGGCTTTTATTTGAAGGATGTTACCTTTTAGATGCTCCAACGTTGCAGCCTTGTTGATATAGACGAAACTCTTAAGAGAACCTCACAAAAATAATACAATTGCGTATTCTTGGCTGAACGCACGACACAATGATACGCACGCTTTACCCTATCTCCAATGCTTGCCGTTTCCTCGAACTTTTGCTTAAGGAGAGTGACTCGCTAGTAAAAGATAAAAATAATGTAGTAAATAATATTCCGAATTTTTATTATGTTATATTTAACGAAACATATTATATCAAAAAAAAATTTGGATATCTTACCGATCAATTAAGAGAGTAATTAATTAATTAAAAATACACTAAATAACTAATCCCGCTATGAGGATGGCTATGTTATTTAGTGTATTTTTATTAATAATTTAATGTTTAATCACTCTCTGAATTAATCGGTAATGTACCTACCCAATTTTTTTTGGATAGATTAGTATATTTCGTTAACTATTATAAACTAAAAATTATACGATTAAATTGACCATAATCTTCCCGTGAAAATCTATACACTGTCCTTACAGAAATATTATTTTTGTAGGACAACGAACAATACGACTGTTGATTGCTGTTTAGCGTTAGTTATATATAAAAATATCTTATCATAATTTTATATTAGTATGTACATAGGCATACGTATTATGAGAGAGAATACAGCGTTTTATAAACGACCATGATACTTAATAAATTGCGCAATAAACTAATTTAAACACATTTTTATATGATTTTATTGAACCTTAAATACACAACTTTATTTTTTTTACAATAAATAATATCACGATTTTTCTTAACGTATCTTGGTAATTATCCAATTTCTATCATGAAAACCTGGTCGAACTAATGTTTTTACTAATTTGCCTGTGAAGAAGCTTCATTTTTGTATCAGGTACCAGACTGGGAATTCCAATCCAGGAAGATAATGCACCTCTGCTCTCAATTTTAAGAATAGTATATCAACACGAAATGGAATAGTATATTTAGGAAACAGGCTTCAGGCTAGGTATTCTTCATAGAGCTGAAGGAAAGTGTGGATAGTTCGAAGCAAATACTACGACGCCCTTTTGGAAGAATGACTCCACATGAGAATGAGAAACTTAAACTTCTAAGTTAATTGGAGCTCTGCCTTATCTTTTGTTAAGAAACAGAAACGCAGTGATCAAAAGGTTACAGAAAAAGTATCAAGCATGATAAAGGGTGAAAGATATAGAGAGGACAAATTAGAGACCAGTAAAAAAAGCCAAGGAAAAGATTTTTCCGGGCTTCTGCTTCCTGTTTAGTGAAGTACCATTGTACAATTTAAAAAAATTTTATAAATTGCAATTCAAAAATATGCTTAAAGCAATCTTAGTAGAAAGAAATAATATAATCTAGTTTTTATCAGTAAATCCTAGATTTCAGACATAATACATTGTACGAATGATTATGTTTACAAAGTTTTTGCAAAATCTGCTTATAATAGTTATGTTAATAATTATTTATGAAATCGTTTTTTAGGTTAATAAAAAGGTTATCTTATTTTGAAATAGTAATAAACTTCATACTCAATAAAAAATAAAAAAAAAAACATAAACTTCATAAATAAAAAAGAAAAAATATAAGTACTTTTTTTTTATAGGTGTATGCGACCTATTTGTGTATGTACGTTTTCAATTCTTCAATTCTTAGAAAAAAATAAACCTCTATAATTGTTTCGGTCGAAAATCGGAAGCTCAGTAATTAAATAACATTTTAAGGCATTTTTAAAACGATGATAAATGTTTTTGCCAGTTTATAATTAGGATACGAATTTATTCAAGTATATCCGATTAATCCTGTCAGATTTAATTATATTAATCTTATTTATATACATAATTTATAAAAATAAAGAAACTACTGGAAATGTTACTGTTTTTGTATATACTTGATATTCTTTTATAATTCGCAAAACTATAATAATAAAATTGGCGAGATTTAATTATTTCTTGATTATTTTATTGGGAAAATTCCATAATTTATATTTAAAACATGTCTTGTTGAATTAAGCTGACAAAGTATTATCTTAAAGCAACGGGGATTTTCAGATTGATTATAATTATATATAGAATGCTATAATTACTTTTGTATTATACTTTTGACCTGTCTTTTTTGTATGGTTAGAATATTGATATTAAAACAAAATTTCAATTCTATAATAATTTAGTCTTTAATTTAGGTTCTTTTTTTTCTAGGTAAGCACCCGAAGTTTTTATAAGATGTTATGCTTGGAGTAAAATTTTGAAACGTGAGTACCCAAATAAGTTAACAAATGAATGATATCTATAGGTACTTGAACAAAATTTTAAAAACAAAAGTCAACGCATTTTCTTATTGACGTTTAATTATCCCTGTTGTAGGCTTAACTGCTTATATGGTTCATTTTGTTCGATTCAAAATTGATTTAAAGCGCAATCCGCACTTTTATTATTTATAAATTATCTAAGTAATTTGTGGATTAAGATTTCGAAAAAAAGCAGAAATATGGGTGGCATTTTTGTGAAGAGGAAACCGTGTTTTTTATATTACATTTCAAAAGTTTCAATACGCTTTAGGAGATTCTCAAATCAACTGTATTTTTTTTTTATGTTTGTTACCTTTTTTATGTTTTTTTACTTTCAACTGAGTGAACCGATTTTGAAGCTTCTTTTTTATATGAAAGCTGATGCTTCTCGTGCGTTGCCACTTAAATTTGGGCCAGTTCTAACCATGGCATCCATGCGAAAACCATATAAGTATTAAATTTGCATTAAGTATGTGCGCGACAAATGGGAAATAACTCAATATCCCGCCAACCAATTTCGATTATTATTTTTTTAATGACAAATTAGTTAGTGTACTTCAGATTCACTAAAAATCACAAAATAAAAAACTTTTAATAAAAAAAAACCGACTTCAAAATAAAATCTATTCCAAAACAAATTAAAATGTGCTAAAAAGTAAAAAATAACGATAATATAATGTAATTACAATTATTGTTATTTTTGTAGTCGGTGCCAGCCAAGTTAATGTAGCAAACTGTTTTGTCACAGTTGTTTTCTTGGCTGACACCGACTCCAAAAATAACGATTATTGTACCTGCATTATATTATCGTTAGTTTTTACTTTTTAGTACATATTAAATGTTTTGGAATAGTTTTTATTTCTAAGTCGATTTTTTTTTAACTAATTGATCACCTGTGAGTCTGAAATTTTTCAAAATAAGTGGTAATAGAAATGTTAAAGTTCTAATCACCTCGCCATTACCACTTTGTTCCTGATCGAACCACTATCGAATATTTTAAAAATCTTTGTGCTATTGATAAAGAAATGGCCCTCTATTGGCCTGATTCAATTATAAATTTCTTTTCAAGATTTGTATCACCGTAGTTGAAAATTAAAATACCTACTAATCATTTTACAAAATTTTGTTGACCAAGCAACAAACACTTTCGTCTATTTAAAAAAAAAAAAGTCATTTAATATGTAAATATTGCAAAAATTATTTATTATTACTAAAATGAATTAATTTCATTTAAAATAAATTGCAACATTATACTTTTTTTAAAGTCATTTATAAACTAACCTTTGATATGAACCCTTTGATCAACCTTGATTAGAATTTTTTTCACATAAGTGTTATAAGTTTGTCATGAAAATTAATTTTACACATTCATAAATAATGATCAATCGTCTGACATGAATTTTTAATCGAATTCTTCGAATTGTTATGAGTAAGCATATTTATTTTTATTTCGTCAAATATGGTATTATGATAACTCGAATACACCTGTTTAAGAAAATTCATGCACTTACTTTGTTTAAGAGTGGAAAATACTTTATACATTTACTCCCAAAATTTATTAGTAAAACCTCGTGGAGTAGCTTTTTTAAACCCAACTGCATTGTAAAACCTGTAATTGATATTCAAAAACATTCTTGTTTTTATACCATGTATATGAAATATATATACCAAGGTATACTAAGTTTAGTCTCAAGTTTGTCACGCTTAAAAATATGGATGCTATGAACAAAATTTTGGTATAGGTGTTCAAAATCATCTAATTAATCCATTTCCGGTTGTCTGTCTGTCTGTCGTTCTGTCATCCGTCTGTCATCACGATAACTCAAAAACGAAAAGAGACATCAAGCTAAAACATAGGTCAATTGGGGCTTGGATCTGTAGGACCCACCTTGTAAACCGATAGAACAAAAGTTTAAATGTAAAAAATGTTCCTTATGAAAAAATAAACAACTTTTGCTTGAAACATTTTTTTGTAAAAATCACTGCTATATATTATAAAGGAATATCAGTTATGAACGTGTAGCTATCTAAGAGTGGATATCTTTCTTTACTTACTTGACGTCAAAAAACAAACGATTGCGTCATCAACACTGTCTATACATGGTATTTCAGCAATTTAATCTGTCAGTTGTTTTTTTCACTTGTTTAAAAAAAAAAAAAAACCTTGGAGTATATATCTCCCCTTCTCTGATTGAAGATACTTGGAAGAATTTTGGTGCAAGGTGGCAGAAAATTCCATTTTACATATCTGCTCATGTTTCAATAAGCAGCCATTCCAAAAAAGCCTCCTAGAACGCGTTGGAGATATAAATAATTTTAGGTCCATATCTTCTCCATGGGTTTAACACCAAAATGGCAGATAGGACGGTATTTTTGACTGCACTGCAACACCACACAAAGTTTTAACTACTACCACAAGAAAAACAAAGAATTCTAAGAAATTGTAGTGAACCTACTAGACAACTTTCCTCTACAATTTCTTCATAATTCTTATGTTCACCATACACGCATGAAAATACTATAAATACTAATATAATTGTTTACAAATAATGTAATAAAATCCAACATATGTGTCTATCCGTACCGACTTCATAATTTCACATAGAATATATTTGATACACCACTGGTTCAAAATATTTATTACTTTTATTACAAGCCATTAACAGAGTTGATTCAATTTGTAAAAACATTATTAATATAGTTATAGTTATGTGCTTATTCTGATAATATTAAGGGCAATAAATTGATAGCATGCGTGATCTGATTGGGTACCTCAAAGCACCACCAATTAAATATTGCTATCGCTCGAGGACTTTTGTTAGTTTAGGTACATGCAAGTTTCTTATGTACTCGTGTATTCATTCAATATCTACCCAGAGAACAAGTGTTTCTAGAACTAAACTTCAATACCAAAATGAAAGTATTACGAAAAAACTGAAATTCTGCGTGCCAATTAATGAGTATTTAATACGCCTTCTGTATAAATTTGAAGTCGGTTCTCTGTACGGCTTACGATAAATTAATTGTTAAAAACAGTTCTTTTTACATGGTTATATCTGAAGAAGTCGTAAAAAATGTTGGTTTTGTAATCAATCAAGTGCTTTTCAAAATTTTACCATTTATATAAAAAACTTTTATCGATATGCCGCAAGTTTTAAAGCTTTACAATCATACCAAAATTAAGAACTGTGCATAAAAATGAAAAACCCTTTTTTGATAAAAACACTGACTTTGATAGTTAATTTCTCATAAACCGTACAGAGAATCGATTTGAATTTTTCACAAAACACGTATAAAAGGATGATTAATTGAGAAATTAAAATTTCATTTGCTTGGTAACATTTTCATTTTTACAATATCGGAATACCTCAAAGAGTTAAAATGAAAATGATAACCAAAAATTTAAAATTTTATTTATCAATTAATCACCCTTGTATAGGTCTTTTGTGAAAAATTCATATTGATATAGCGTGAAGAGGAGAGGATTCCATTAAACTGGGAAATTTTTTGCGCATTCCACGGTGCATATTTCCTAAAGAAAAAATTTTAGTGGAATTATTCTTTAAAGGGTTTTGTTTTTCTCTGTGGTTTGTTTGTTTTTGTTTTCTCATGATGGATACATTATTACAGTCACAGCAGCGTTAAAATACTATCGCTAGGTTGCATACTTAACAGCATTTAAGCTTCTCTCGTGACTGTAATTATCTCCAAAGAAGAATTCCATTTAAATTGTTTTTTATTTTGAAGACATGCATCCTTTTCAATTAATTAAAAAAATTCGACTGCTTTCGATTGGATTCAGACAGTGGCGCGTTTAGAAAACTTTGTCCATTAGGGAAAACATTAAAGTCTCAAGTAAATCAGACACTTAATTCGATTAGTCTTCTCAATTAAACTTTTGTGTAGTGCATTTGAATACTTTATACAAGTGTCATTAACCCGTATAAGATACACCCTAATGCAACACAAGTTACATAAAAAGTGTTTTTAACATCTGCTGAAGTCTATCCAGCTTACATAACAAACGACATTTAATCACGAGTTTGAAAAACTATGATGGTACGGAAAATAATACATTGCAAGCGAATATTTTTTATATTTGTATACTCAAAAAGCAAATGGTTGAGATTCTTTTCCAAAATCTCATTTAAATTTAAATAAAATCTCAATTCAAGTTCAAAATTATTTATTATTATCGTCAGTTTAAAAGTTATAATACAATACGTCTTAGAATCTATAGTACCTAGCCTAAACTTTACCTATAATACATCATCTTATCAAATAAATACATCGAAATATACAAACCATCCTGTTAAAGATATACGAGCGCCAGGAAAATTTTGGGTTAAAGGTTTGATTTTTTTAATATGAAGTTGGGCTTAGTCTAAATCAATTCTGAAATTTTTAGCGGAAGGGGGGGGGGGGGTTGCCCGATTATTTAAATAAATAAATGACATCAAATGTAATCATATTTAACATTGATCTTATGGGAAACGCTAGATGGATGATATGTTTTCATAGATTTCTCCAAAAACAGTCGGTGGAAATAAAAATAAAAAAACTATTTAAAGTTAAAACCTTAATAAATTAAATTTAAATTTTTCAATTTTGATGGTGAATTATTTTAGAACTTGGCAATATAAGACGAAGAGTAAGAATAAAATTTTTCGATATCTTGAGTAGTTTTTAAAATATCGAAAATTTTGTTTAATTATTAGGTTTCGATATTTCGAAAACCAAGGCAGATATCGATAAATTTTATTATAATTTTATTTTTACAAAATTCATCATCGAAATTGAAAAAATAAGACAAATAATTTCAACCACAAGCCTAAACTTGACTTGCAACTGATACTTTTCTTTTTACTATATAACAATATTTTAAATATGGAATTTCCTATAAATGAACTTTAGTTTTTACGGTTGTGATAACTAATTTTCTTTTACTTTTAAGAATTCCTTCTTGTAAAAGTATAATCAACTAACCCTGAACGGACTTACAAAGAATTATTACTATGCACGTCAACAATTTTTTAAGTACATTGTTTACCCTTAAGAAAGAATTGTATAGGAACTTTCCTATAAAAAATATAGGAAAAGTATTTTCAATAACATTGGAAAAAATTATAATTTTAATAGTTTTATGACGAAACAAAAGGTTGTATGTGTAGTAAATAAATTGATGCGTTGAAAAGTAGCGGGATTATGTGATTTTATCATGGAAATACTTATGCACTTCTCTACGACACACTTAAATTAGGTAAATACCTGCTACTGAATTTGCCTCATTATAAATCAAATTGTATATGCCAAATTGTATATAAATCAAATTGTATATATCTCTTTCTTGCAAAACGAAGTTTTACATGAAATCTCTATAGCGATTCATACATATCACGTCATTTTTATATATTCCCCTATTTGCCTGATTTGGAATTTTAGAGTTCATATTTTGGTTATTTCTCAAGATTTTTAAAAACTGACCTTAATTAATTCATCATCTCCATCTGAAATTAAACATATATTTATTATCACCCCTATTGTATTTTAATCCAAAGAAAGTTTCGAAAAAATCGGAGTTTTCCAATCTTTATTAAAATTTCTAGTTCCAAATTCCATTTAGTATACAGCTCCCAAGTTTATAACGTTTTAGACTTATTTAATAGTTATTTAATCTCCTAGTTATTTACGATACAAGTGGAAAAAAGCATTATTAATGTACGCCTGCGAAATTTACTCAACGAATTCGTAGCACGAGTTGGGCAATCACAGAAGTGCGTTAACAATGCGTTATCACACGCATATCGTACAAAACTTTATCTACGCCTCTAAAATTTGAAAATAAACGATAATTATTATTTACAATTTGTCAATTTTTTATTTAAAATTTGGCTTGGCTTAATAGGGCTTTTCATTTAAAAAATGGTTCTTTTTTGTTTCGGACAGAAGTCAATCAAGTAAAGACATATCACAAACTTTCTATCTTTGTCTAAAAGCGCTGTTTGATAAAGGTAAAATATATTATATTTTCTTTATTTGGATAGTTTTTTGACAACTGTCCGAAACAAAAGAGAATCGATGAAAAGGTCTATGAGAAGAAATGAAAATAAAAAAAGTTACTATAGTAACTGAATTTATTACCAACCTACTGCGGTAATGAATTCATTATCACACTAGGGTGATATTTAACTATTTTTCTCACGCATACTGAGTGAGAAAAGTACTTCTTTTCTCACGGGCGTAGATAAAAAATTTTTACACCCCCGTAATTAATCCCTTACCCAAATCCGTCTCTGTATATTTAAACAAAATTTAAATAGGTTACGTGAATGATTTATTTTAAAATTTGCAATTTAAAAGTAGGTTAAAGTTTATATCCAATTAATTAAATTTTCATTTGTTTTGTAATCGTATACGTTTATACATACACCGTTCATATAGCTTCTTAAGGTGTTATCAGCTTTGTGTCTTATCTATTCCGATCGGGGCTGAAGATATATTAAGATTCGTCTGTGTAACTACATCAATTCTATAAAAATAATATTATTTTACTTAATTTTTTAATACAGGGTTGTCTAATTAAGATGTTACCATGTAAACGGCAAGGATTTTGTCCAAAAAGACTTTTATATAATAACTAAGGTATATTTGATAATATATACCCACTCTTATATTATATTCTTAAAAATACGCCTGGCCCGTTTAAGTGGTAACATATTTTTGGTTTACGTGTTTCTCCTATTTAAGGAATAAATCATTTGAACAAAATCTCTCCCATTTATATGGTAAAATCTTTTTGGGCAACCCTGTATAATATATCATTTATTTATTTAATTTTTTGAAATAATGCAACGACAGTTTGTTTTTAGTTATATTTTTATCTTTAATGTGTATTTTTTTTTCATATACGTGATATAGTTTAAATTTAAAAAATAATATGAAAATAAATTTATATATTTGACCTCAGGTACAGAAATATACACAAAAGCATATAAAAAAAGTAAACAAAAGAACAAAAAATTGAAATATTTGCTGATTTTTGGCAATTCATACTTTATTTCGTTTAATAGATAAAGTTTTAGAATGTAGAGCGAAAAGAGTGTATTGGGAAACAGTAGATATAAAAAATAAATTTTAATTATATAAAACGCATTAACATGAAAAAATTAATACCTACTTTTCAATTTATATTTTCTTTTTGATTTTCGTTTGATTATTATCAGAGACTTTTTTAAATTTTGAATAATTTTCGTCTTATATAAATGGTAAACAATTAATACGTTTTTATTTGGCGTTATCTTGATTAAATTACGATATAAAACTTAAGTCTTATTAGGAAGTTATTACATATTACAAAATTTTCTCTTGGGCAAGATTTTGGCAACGTATAAAGGCTTTTTTCAAATATATATCTCAAAAATTGTTAAATTTTTCGCAAATCCTGATATATTATAATTTTGAATTTTTGTGAGGATGAATGAATCAATCAAACTTATTATAACTGCTAACTCATAGGTATATATTTTAAACATACAGGACATGTCACATTTGAGAGTTTCGGCTACTTTTTTCCGCACAAAAACTCCGAATGGATTTGAATGAAATTGTAAAACAATATAGCTCATATATCAGAATAACACATGAGCTATAATTTATAAAGATATAATAAAAAAATTAAATTTAATCTGGCATTTTACTGCTCCGTTTATGATCATCATTTTTAACCATAAAATAAAGATTTCTGTCAAAATTTAAAATAATACATGAATTTCAATAAATGAAGGGTCATCTTTTCTGATAGATTCAATGAATTATGACTATTTTACACTTAAAACAAATTGAAAACTGTGCGTATATTTTAGCTGTGTAAAACAATCCCTTCGAGTGTTATGGAATAAATGAGATCAAGAGAGCTAGAAGCTCTAAAGCGGTGGTTGTTACTTTTAAGCCCAGTGGATATCAAGCTAGTAATTTAATATGTGCAATTAAAATAATTCAAGCGCGCTTCCAGCTACACCGTATTCAAATTACATAAGTAGTATCTATCACTTAGGAAATTTAACAAGCTGATATTAAATAATTCGAAAAATATCAAAAATTAGAAAATACGGTGGCGCTGCTGGATAGCATTTCTTGAGTAAATATTAAAGAGATTATCGCTAAAACATAATCAAGGCAATTTTCGTTACTTATTGAAATCGCTATCACGAGATAAATTTAAAAGGTTCTAATACGAAACAAAAAATGAAGTTTTGAAAAAAATAACCGCAATAAGTAATTAAATAAAACTATGAATTAAAGTATGTATATTCCAAAGTTCTTTAAAAAGAAAATTATAGTAAAAATATTTTAAAAACAAATTAGCGTTAAGTTTTGCTCAATGAAAATAAATATAAATTTATTTGCCAACAAATAAATATTATATTCAACTTTGGATTGGCGACAGTTAGTCTAACAAAAGCAAGGTCAAATGGCGAGCTCACATGTTCATAAATACATGTGCTAAGCAAATATAATCATGATGACGTCATATAATATCTTTGTATATCAAACACATATTTTTTTGCACACTTTTTTTATGTGTACAAATTAATTTCAGCACAGTGAGACGACCATAGCTGATTAACAGCTAGAAACTTGAGAATGTGAACTCATAAATAAATATTCGTTGTTTAGTCCAAGTTAGTGTATAAATAAAAGACTAGTGTTTTTTTGTATCGGGTTTTCTAATTTTTGAATTTAATTTTGAAGTCGTTCAAGGCAAAACTGCACACTTTCCCCTTTCAAACCATATTATGTTTAAAAAATTATAATTATTGAAATTAAAACATATTCTTTAATAGAACATTTATTTGTCAATAAATGAAAAGACAAAATTAAATAAAATATAAGTATTTTTTTGCTAGAAACAATTCAATAAAGAAATTCAAAACTTACCCCGTATTGCGAGTAACCGTGCGCATACCTACAGGGTAATTAAACGCATTCCTTAGAGAAGCACTCAAAGAATTACAAAGCATAATTTTTTGTTTGCAATATTTCTGTGGAATGTCCTTACTGTTAATTCGCTTGTATTTATATTTACAAAGCTAATTTCTCACTTTTAAACAATTCCTAAATCGGAACCAACTAATCGATCTCTCTACCCAGAAACCCCCTAATCTCCCTCTCCAAAAAATTATCTCTGTGCAGTATCATGTTAAAACTTATTCGCCGCTCCAACTGTTACACTCAAATGAACTCCCTTATACCACCTTTCGATCTGGAAATATACACGGTGCACTCATTTACGCACTGCGCTCAGTTACCACAAATGATCAGTATGACCTTAATAGGTTTTTTTTATCACTTCAGATGAGGAGTTTCACGAATAGAAAAGTGAAGTTAGTTTTTAAAAATCTTTACTAGTATGTAAGATGTGAACATTTAAAATTCCTAATTAAACCAAGAGGATGATACCCACTAGTGACGTCATACGTGAGAATCGTCATAGAGATTACATGTAAAACTTTGTTTTGCTATAAAGAAATGGGCAACCTTTGAATGCAATAATTGCTTATAGCTTCTTCGTTTTTTAATTTCAATTGCAAATTTTCTCATGGTATGAAGTATAGTTTTACATTTTTATGGGTAATATGGCCAATTCGACATTAGACTTAACTTTTAACCCCTTTTATAGAATAGATATTTAAATTTCCAGTATTTTTGCATCCTTGCTATCTATTCCCTTTTTAACAAAGAGTCTGTGTTTGTAACTCAAGTTTGATATCCCTACTTTTTGGTATATTAAATTTTTGAATGAAACCAAGTTTTGAACCATTCACTTTTCATGATGACAGTTTCTATATTAACGAATAATGATCCATATTTATGATTGTTGATTTTCTACGGATCTTTGTTTTCATTTAAAAATAAATATTTAGGACAGCAACCAACATTAAAGTATATACTTCACTTCTCGCATAAAATTTTAATATGAGAGAAGAAGAGTTCTCTTTGTCATCTTCAAATATGGCATAGAAATGAAGTGAGTTTTCATTCATTTATTTTAAAGGTAGTATACTCGTGAAAATCAGAGAGATAACCATATTTTACATTTTGTCGTATAATTTAGATTGTACATGTAAACTACATCTTTACCAGGAAATAATAAATACGGCTCAGAAATTAGAATTTTTGACCAAAAATAAAAATAAAAATTATGGCGTAGTCAACCACCCCATCACAATTTTTAAGTTAAAGCAAGCAAACAATTTGAAAAGTAAAATTTTGAATTAGGAAAATTGTTAACGAACAAAAACTAAAATTATGAAAAGCTATGTTGAATTTATCCAAAATATCGTTTATATCTTTGTCCAGACCAGCAGAAGCCTGCTCGTTTTTAGGCCCTAGCATTATAAGTCGGAAATAATTATTTAAAAAAAAATTCTGCTTGTCGTATTTCAATCATTCTATAGGAGTTCCATCATCTGAGTTTTGCGAGTGAACTACCTTAAAAGTTATATACAATTTTTTTTAAGATCTGTCCTACTTTTTTACTATTCAAGATGTACTTTACTAAACATTCATACAGTATGTAACCTAAATAACACATTTCTACTTAAATACTAAAAAGTGTTTGCTATATTTTTCCTTTTTTTTTATTTTTATTTTCCTATTATAAATTTCAGGAAATGTATATCAATTTGAACAGGAATATAAAATGGAAATAAAACGAGAAAATTCTTTCAAAAAAATAAAACATGTAATACTATTTCGAAATATTTATTTGAGTTGTGTATACATGCGAACTTTTTACTTTCCATCTAATAAATAAACATATAGGCTTAATATTGTTTCAAGTTCGGGTGGTTTATGCGGTTCAGGATCTTTAGGATTAACGATTTTATAAAATAAATAATTCATTTAATTCTGGTGGAAGCGCAGATAACATTCTATAATATTAGAAAAAAAAAAGTTTAAAAAGCTAAAAAACTCGCTTTTGTAGCTAGCTGAACTAAAAAGTACAAAACAAATAATATCTTATATCCCACGCTTTTTTTACTTAAACTATTATTTATTAAAACTCATCACTTTTTTATTCTTTTAAGGAAAATAATTTTTTAAATTGATAATAAAATCGTATATTTATAAATTATTCTAATTATCGTTTAATCCGCAGTTTTATTTTTAGATAAATAACAATTTTTTTTCTGTGGAGTGCAATTTTTAGATAAATAAAAGCTTGTAAGCCAGTTTTTAATAATATTATTTTTTTTACATTTATTTTTATACACAAGAGTTTGTGTGCAAAATAAAAAGTAGTTTTTATATGACCTGTTTATCTTTATATCACAATATATGCAAAGACTTGAGGCATTATTGGTTTTGATAACTTTGCATTCATACAAAAAAAATTCATATAAACTTTTAATGTGAAAGTATATATGAAAATGAATTTCTTAACAGAGTAGACTATATAATAATAAACTATAATTATTTTTTATTAAATACCTGCTAAAATCAAGTTTTTCATTTTATAAAAACAGATTGGTTCAACAAAAATTCTATTTTTATATTTTAAAATATTTTGCGGAAAATTTCATACAAATAACGCGTCTAAGAATAGAATCCCATTTGAATCTGTAAATATAAGACCGAATTTTATGTTTTTAAGGAGAAATGCAAGGATTGAATAATACCAGGGATTTCAATAAAACTTTATAAATACATTTTTTTATTGACAAAGTTTCCAAAAATCACAAAAAAATTCTAGGTCATAAAAGGGTGATTAATTGATTTTCAAATAATAAAATTTTAAATTTTTTGTATCATTTTCATTTCACTCTGTATCATAAAAACTGTCCGTGTTTTACCATTCTAAATGTTTTAACTATAACATTATATGTGAACCACTTTGTATATTTAAATTAATTAAAAATTTACATACGTTAATTTATACATATGGAACTGATTTAAAATATAAACTGCTGAGCGAATGTACTTATTTGTATTTTACAAAAAGTTTAAGGTTATTTATTTCTTATTTTTTTTATAATTTAGGTTATTAAAGGTGCTGTTACAAATTTATAAACTTGTTTTCTTTGAATAAGTACTTAATAAAAAAAAACTGATTGATGAGATAAAAATGATAGTGGGTTGAACATAAAAGTATTTGATTAAAATAATCAATCACTATAAATCCAACAAGCGAGGCAGTAGAAGTGTTACTTGAAGTATTTAATAATCATGTATTATTTATTAAATCAAATATAGGTGATGTAATTTGCATAGTAATAAAAGTTTTGTAATGAAATAAGTAGATATTTTGATTTTTAATGCTGTAGATCAAAATAATTTTTTGTTATCTTCTTGTATTAGAGAATTTTAATCAATACAACTATATAAATATTGAATTTTGATACTCCCTTTCTTTAATACATCCTTAAATAAACAGACATAAACTAAAAATTGCAAAACAAGTGAAATTTACAAAATTTAAAACACCCTCGACAAATTTTTAAGGTACGGAATCCTAAACTCACACTTGAAACATAGCTAAGAACACTCTCCGTTAAATTACCTTTCAAACGAAACCAAAAATATTAAAATCGGTTCATCTACAGACAGACAGCAAACACAGACACACACACATAGCGGCCAAGCTTATAACACTCCTTTTTTTTAGTTCGGGGGTTAAAAATAGTCTGTAGTTACACACTCATAATAAATTGTAATCTTTGGTATACTAATCGGAACAAATAAAGCGAAAATTTCATAGGCCCGAAGTAATTACGAGTTGAGTTTATCAACTATAGAGGAGTTTGTTGGGTCCTGTCTAAGTTTCTAACCCAGGCGTTCAAAAATGGGACACTTATACACAAATTTTTGTCGGTTTATTTTTTCTAAATATCTTTTTCACACAACAGTTAAGTTAAAATTCAAACCTGATTTGCGAATTAAGGTGCTTATAATTTTTACCATATAACATTTTTCAAACCTTTCCACATAAAGTCACAGACAAAGTAAATTTTCTCAGCTTTCAAAAAGAAAGCTAAAAGTCAAAGAGTTTTATTTTAAAGGATGGTGGTTCCCTTTCATCGTTATCGCTATCTTATTGACCATCACCGCAAATTATGTCGTTTATTCAATTGCGATAATAAAATATTTCCAAGTTTTGAGGAGGTATCAAAATCTTAATTCTAGTTGGTTACTAAAATTATTATAAAATGTTCAAATTAATTTTCAAATAGAAAATAACATCTGGAATACTCACATTACCTCTATAAATAGGTAGGAAATACCTAAACAATTCCATAAAAAACATTTTACGTCAGCAGTTAGAACCCAATCAGCATCATGGTCAAGAAAGTTGTAAAACCGTGCCGCGGAACTAACGTAAAATAATAGTAGATATTTTCTGAATAATTTATTCAATCCTTCACGGCATACTAAGCTACCTGGAAAAGACAAAACATTTTAGTATCGGTTAGGGGAAATATTTACAAGGACTCTGAGATTGAATTCTGAAGACTTAGTTTTTTCTTGTGATAATTGTATCTGTTTCGATTTTGATGCGAAACGGTCAATCATTTTAACTTACTCAAAACTATTTAAGATGAAAGTGATTGCAAGTCTTGGCCACTTATTTGACGTAAAATGTTTTCGATGGATAATGAAATTTTAAATACTCCGAAATGAAACTTAACATAGAAGTAGACGAATAAACATGATATAATAAAACAATGATTATAGTTACAAAATTACTTAACTAGAAAAAAAAGTTTAGTTTTATCTATGATATGGATATATATTTTTGTATATAATTTGTAGTACATGCAAAATTGAAGGTCATATTAATAATACAATTACAATTAAACTATATTTGTTGTATATTTATTATGCAATTAATGATATAATTCTTTTTATTGAATCTATGCACACTTTTGTAAAATACTAATATACAGCAATTTCAATAAATGTTGTCCCACATAATTTTGAGCCAAGTTTGGAGATAACAGACGGGGAGCCAGTGACAAGTAAAACTCCAATTACACAGATTTCGAAATTTCGCACATGAATCAATACTATTTAACCATATAGGTATAATATGGGCCAAGTGTGTCTTGCAGAAATACTTTTTATAAATTTTTATATTTTTAATAATCACAAGTATTTTGAACTTTCATGGAAATTAATTTGTAAGAGACCATTTTATTGCAAATTTTATCTATTTTCAAGAAAATTTGATGTGACAGCTCTTATCATGGCAGAAAAGTTAGTCACACCGATTTTTATAGTTCAGATCCTCAGTTTGGAAATCAACTTTTTTGTGGTACACACTTCGTGACAATGGGGATTGGGTTCGTAATGTTATCAAAAACTAAAATCCAAAAAAGTTGCACAAAAATTTTCCCACGAAACGATCTTTTTGAGGGTTTACTTCAAAAATTTGTTGAAAAAAGTGGTTTTTTGGTAAAACAATTGATTTTCGTTCATAACATTAATTTGCAAATTGAAGATAGTTAAAAAATACATATTTCAAACCAAGACTCGACCCTGTATCCGTTCTCTAGTTGTAGGCAATAGAATTTTTGAAATTGAGAATTTTTTTCTGGGAAACAGCGGGCTTGGGGGGATAATAATAGTATGAAAAGTAAGTAGTTTATGTACTTTTAATGACATTTTAATAGAAACGAGCCTATTCCTGTTTGTTTCTGATAATTGATCGATAGCCGCTTACAATTGAAGTGGTAAGCGACCAAAATGAACCCACCCAGGTCGAAGTATGACTAAATATCTACAAAATATCAATTTTTTTTATTAACTTGCTTGTCAGTATTTGCAAAATAAACATTTTGAGCATTTTTTAAAAATTAATTAAAAATACATTTTTAGTTAATAATTAATTTTTTTTAAATAAAAATATTAAAACTACCTACTAAAAAAAAATACCCAAAATACCACATTTTTGAAAAAGGCCCCAAATGTTAATTCTGCTATTACTTCCAGGCAACTTAATAAAAAAAATTGATATGATATTTTGTAGGTATTTACTTCGACCTCAGGGGGTTCATTTTTGTCGCTAACCTCTCAATTGTAAGTGGCGGTCCATCAATTTTCAAAAACAAACAGGTTAGACCCGTGATGATATTAATCAATCACCTTATCAGTCGTCCCTCAAAAAACGGTTCCAATTTACATTAAATTCCATGGTTTGACTCACTAAGCGGGAATCTCCACCTTGTGCACAATAAAATACCAATAGCTTCCATTTGAGGCAAAGCGGAGAACACCTGCCTAATCTTTCTTGTGATTGGTTTAAGTAGAATTATATATAATAAATTAATGTAATCTAAATCAAAGTTTGATTATCAAACCAGATAGAATTTCAAACGATCACCACTCACCAAACCCACTCTAAATACCACCAGATTGTAATTACACACTTATTACATCATATGAAAGGTGAACAAGTTTTTAATCGATAATATAATAGAGAAGGATAGAATTAGTTGTGACGTAATAAGTATTTTTTTACAACATATTCTACAATTGTTCAAATTAGTTATTACTATTATTATTATTTATCGATTATTATATTGTATTTTTTTATTTTGGTCACATTTGATCAAAATGGAGTCTTTCCTGATTGTGAATAATGAAAACTTTAAATTTCGGAAATAATTTTTTTTTAAATCATTTTTATTCGGCATTGTGTAAATGTGTATTTAAGAAAATTTTTGTTAAATACTATGAAGTGTATGTTTCCTGTGGAAAATTTTCTTGTAATAAAGGTACTTAAAAATTTTTTTTTCTTTTAACATACACGCGAACACAAAATTTTTTCTGTATAATTACTATCGTTTTTTATTAATTAATTTAAGCAGAAATTATACTGATTATATAATATATTATTTTCTAATACATGAATTATATTAGACTAGCCGCCAAAGATTTTAGAGAAAATCTATACTAAATTGTATTTAGGTTTAAAGTTTTTCAAAATGTTAAGGTAGTTTCGTTTTTAAATAAGGCACGCATTTTAAATGTTCCGAAATTGCACCAAAGTAACAAGCCACTAAAAACGGTTTTAAAATCGTTTTTCTGTGTGATATATCTAAGACCCAGATACCAAGTCTAAATTTTTTTCTCATTAACAGGGGGCGTATTTAGGTAATCAAATATGGGGTCAAAACGAATCAGGATTTCGTCAATAATAAATGTTGTGCAGATTAATTTGTTTATATAGTTGAAAATGACCAGCGCAGATTATCTCTGAGCCACAAAAAACGCACATTTTAGTATATATAACTACTCTATGTACTCCGTGCGATTTATGACACAGAAAAGTCTTGACATGTTTCGGTTATCACGATCTTTTTCAAAGTATTTATAATTTTCTTAATTATGTATTTAAAAAAAAACTTTCTGGTTCAAGTTTTTCCCAAATTTCATCATAAATATCAAACTTGACGTCTGGTCTACATGGATTTCATAAGTATTTGTGAATACATACTCAAGTTGTAACTGTAATCTAGTTGGTTTACTTTTACAGAAAGTGTAAGGTTTCCATCCTATTTATTGCTATAATTACATGATAAACATATGCTTATTACAAAATATAAATTGCTGGATATAATATCGATGATGATTAATGATTTTTATAAATATTAATAGGTATGTGATTCAATAAAATTATAATTTTGATTTGAAATAGTGGTCCTATTTCCGTTCAAAGTTAATTTCAGAAAATAAACAATGTTCTTATTTTGTCTTATATAAAAAGACAAGACATTATTATCGTTCAGTTTATCTTAAGGTGATTGTAAACCTACAGTATTGTAAAAAAAGTTTTGGTTTATTGCACGGTACATACATATAAACTAAATACATGCTTTGTAGTCAAGTAATGACTTATTTTTGGCTTTACAATACCACACAACTACAAAAATATATAATATATTGTGTGCAAGTGATGCTTATAAATTTGATAATATAGATATCGCTCTTCAATCATTTATACTCTAACAATATTCGTCTCTGTTCATGAAATGATAGATCTTCATGAACTCATAATTAATAAATATTGTTTTGTATCATATTAACAACCTTAGCTTTTTATGGTATTCTTATAAACTACAAGATTGTCTAAATATTTTAGACAGTTTTTTAATCACACTCTCTAGATTTTTTAATATAGAAATATCCAATTGAAATGGATAACCTATATGATTCATCATTTTTTCAGCCATCTTTGAACGATAAAATAACAATAAAAAGCCCGGCTACTTAGGAATTTTTTGTGATTTTTGGAAACTTTGCTAATCAAAAAATGTATTTATAAAGTTTTATTGAAATTCCTATAATTATTCAATCCTTGCATATCTCCTTAAATGTGAATATGATGTGAGTAATCCACAAATAATTGAAAACCTAAAAATCAGCATTCAACGTTCAGGCCATGCATTTTATACGTAAATAGCATAGAACATTTGAAGACCTATAATTTTCAAAAACTCACGAACTGGTGGACAATCCTATTATGCTGACTGCCATAGCTGCAGTATACGTTGTTTAATTTCGGAAATTCAAAACCGTTTATTCGTTCCAAAAAAAATTTAATAAATTGTATATCATACCTACAACCTTAAAAATTAAAACTTTCTTATTTCATTATATGTAGTTGTATAATAGTATCAATATTGTATTATATATAATAAAAAAAAAGTTAATTTCATTTTCTGCCATAATTACCAAAAATTATATTTTTGCCATGATTATTTCCTAGTTGTGTTATTGACAATGATCTATTAAAATAAATAAAATATAATACTTCTAGACCATACACATAATATTTTTTAACTGGTTATAATCAATTATAACCAACAACAACAAAAAGTGATTGTTATAAAATTATACTTTCTCTTTCATTATTATGCCTCTCATTTTTAATTAAAAAAATTTGCAAAAAAAATCAAGTTGTATAAAAATTTAATTAAACACCAGTCACAAAAGCAAACATCAACTTTGCAGTACTTTGTGTACAAAATTCATGCTTTGAAACATTTTCAGTTTTAGATAGCTTTTTATTTTCCGATGTTTATTTCATCGCTTCGATTTCCTCTAGCTGTTAAAAAATTACTAAGATTCTAAATTGATGGCTGAAACTTAGTTAATTAATCACCGATAAATTATTTCCAATACGAATATTCGGGTTTTTCTAAGTTATGCCACCACCATTTATGATTTTTCTATCTTGTACAATTGCGGCGGAGCTAGGTGGACAAGGGCTTCGGTAAGAGTGGACCTCCCATCTCGCCTTTCCTCGTCCCAAATAACAATGCATATGACAATTTAAAATATGGATTAAACATATGAGATCAATATATGAGAAAAAATATTTTCAAAATTTAATTTGGAAAAACATTATTTACCTTTCGATAAAGTTATTATAAATATAACGTTATGTTGCAACCTGCCTCATACAAGTCTTATCATCAGAAATCACGGTAAAAAATAGCACATGCTTATCAAAGACGCTTGGCGCATGTATTGAAAGTCTTAAATTGGAATTTCTGTTATTGTTAATGTTTGTTCGTTTAATATCGTTTAAAAAGTTATAGAAGTTATTGTGAGCAACCTCGAGGTTTCCCAGCTTCGGGAACTGACTATTTCTTTCTTTTCAAGGCTTAGGGGGCTCCCTAAGCTTCGGGGCCCTGGTGCACTGCACTACCTAACCCTATGATAGCTAAGCCACTGGTCAACAGGTAATAATAAATGCTGAAAAAAATAATATTCAAAGTAGCAATTGACCTGGAAAATCTTAAAATCCTGGAAAAATCATCAGTTTAGTTGATTAAAATGTTGATCTTCAATCTTTTTACAAATAGATGAGTCTTTCTATAAACTTGTTCTTTATATTTATGTATTCAACTGTATGACTTTACCAAAATCATTGATAGTCTATTCTTAGTTCAATCACTCCAGTATATGTTCCATTCTTTTTTCATTCTTCTCTTATAAATGACTCTTTCAAAGGATATATACATTGTGTCTAGCTAAGTTGGCACCATATAGGAAACTTTTTTATTGTATGGTTTACGAAAAAAATGTATTCTTTATAAAAAGCTCTGCTTTCAAAAATATAAAAATTCAGTTAAAAATTCATTCCTAAACAGTTTTCTTCAGTTCGTTTTTGCCTCAACGTACCCTTCGCGTTCCATGCATGTACCTATATATAATTGTACTGTTACAAAATTGTTTAAATACACTCCTACATATGTCGGGAGTGATTTCTTTCCGTTGTCCTTGTTATCTGTTCAAAATGATCAACATTTCTAAGCGACCATTAATCTTCCTATCGAACCTTCTCAATTTGTAGACATCCTATACATTCTATGTCAACAGTGAATAGCTTATTGTTAATATTTTTGAAAGTAGATCTTTTTATAAAAAATAAATTTTTTTCGTAAACCTTATAATAAAAAATTTTTCCATATATTATGCCAACTTAGCTAGACACCCTGTATACATTCCACATCCTTTTATAATATTTAGAAATATAAAAATGTTATTTATATAAAGTAAGTAATAACAAACATGTGACATTAATAATAATATATTTTCATTTATTCTTTTACAGATGCACAGTTCAGCGTATGAATCAGCTGTTACCGTTGGAGTAGGGGGTGGGGGTAGTAGTTGTTGTTGTAGCAGTAGTAGTAATAATGGTGGAACTAGTGTTAGTAATGTGACTAGTGGTGTAGATGATCGAGGTGGGGTGGGTGGTAAAATTTGTGGTGAAACATCATCACCCTTAACGAACAGTGCTGAAATTCTAGTTGCTATAACAACATTAGTGACTGAGGGACGTATTCCTGATAAAGTGAATACGAATTTTCGTGGATATTCAGAAGGGCCACATTGTCACAAATCAAAATCATCAATCAATCATATTTGTAATACAGATCAATTTTTGGTAAGTTAATTTGCATATACTTAACATAAAGAGTAAAATTGAATTTTGAGTATTTAACAAGGAATTTTTTTCTGAAATGTTGAAAAAACGCAAAATAGTGGGCTTTTTCATAAGTCTTGTGATAGAAAGAATCCAGCATATTTTCACATTTATGACTAAAGTGATAGGCTGAAATTTGTTTGCTTCAAGTAAACGAGAAATGAAGGATCTGTTACCATCCTTGAGTTTGAGCTGTTGTTCTTAACTACCGTCTAAAAAAAAAAAATTTTGAATATAAGCAACCTTTTTAATAACCTTTTTCGATATCTCTAACTATCTCTAACGCTAGGCAAAATATTAAGAATCGGCCCTATTTGTCAATTTGTAGCAGACTGAGTTTAAAGTTCAGATTTTGATTAAGTATCTTACAAAATGTCATGCAGTATGATTTTGCAAAATTTCAAAAGGGTATTCCTTTAAATACCGAAAATAATGTCTTCATCTTAAATGTGACACACTTTGTAAAATAATAACTGACGGATATATCAACGCACAGCCGAAACTCCTGAGGCTAGGAACGGTAGAAATTTGCACGTGGATTTGTTTGACACTGTAAGTTAGCACTAGGGAAGGATTTTTGGAAGTTGAACTTCTAAGATGGTGAAAAGGGAATTAAATTAAAGTTTATATGAAAATCCGTCATTTTTACTTAGAAATTATACTAATATAGAAGAAAATTTCTAAAATATTTTCATCAAAATTTCTACAACTATTTAAAAAAAATTAATTTTTTAAATAATATAACATATCAGACGATTTTAATACACAATTCATTATAAAATTTTACTCATTTGTAATATTTTGTAAAATATTCCTTCGGGAAATCCAACGACATGAAAATGCTATAACATACGTTAATGTATGAAAATATTACAATCATATTTCACCATATAATTGAATATATTACTAGAGATAACTTGACAGTAATGAAAACTGAGTTTGTATAACCCAGGGTAAACTGTATTAAAATGTCAACATAGTAAATATGTATCTCTGTCAAGTTTCATTTTAGTTATTTCTAGAAAATCTGTAGTTTTGATATTTTTCATTTATGATACATTTTCTAAGATATTTTCACAATCCCATGAATTTATTATAGCTAAACTCAAAACTAACAGAAAGTAATGTTTATAGTAGATGTAAAATGTAAGTATACTTTTATCTAAACTACTTAAAAAAAAAAAATTTCTCAACTGACGAAAAAAGGAGGTTCTCAAGTTGACTCGTATATTTTTTGCACGAAAAATTGTTTACACAGTAGTCCGCTTTCGCTAATTTTTTTTTCTTGAATAGGTAGGATATACCTGTTTGTACCACATAAATTCGGAGCGATTCTAGAAATTTTCGAATAATTCTCATATAATCGTCAAACGAGATGAGATTTCTATGTTTTTCTGCTCTAATTATTTTGAATCATAATCCTAAGACGGAAAAATCTGGTTGATTTTACAATTGAATTACAAGTGGGTATCGACTAAAGAAATTGGATTAGGGTATCGCCTTTCGTATACAATTCTAGTGCATATCTCAGATACTTTGGGTCAAAATTACTATGTCTTTATTACTACATGGAATCTGTAAAATCGTGTTGGTTGTTCGAGACAGTTGTCCGGCTCGAGCCAGCGTTGTTAAATAAAGACGTGTGAAAAGACGTAAAGGTGAATACGGTACAATTCTCACCGGTTTTGAAGTTCAAACATGAAGTCTGTCTATGACTGTGTACTAGACATACTGTCACTCTGAATATTTCCTAACTAGATAATAAAGAAGTAATATCTTCGCCAATTTCCTCTACTTTCTCTTCCGTATACTCTTTGTTCGCTTTTCGTCGAATATTAAAAAAATCCAAGGTTTGGTGTTCGTTGTTTTTAAAATTTTCCCTTTCAGCAGAAATTATATGCATTAGACTGTCACAAATATGAATAGATGTATAAATGTCAAAATTAATTGACTCTAATATTTTGCTTACTTCCACAGTTAATTATATTTTTGTTAAAAATTTCCACTCGCGCACTCCTTTGTAAGCTCGCCTCTGCAGGCACGTTCCTACTTTTCCTTATGGATAGTCCACCTCTATATAAGCTCTTACACACTTTTCTCTGGATCTGTGATAGATAGACATCTTCTGAACTTTATCATCGAAGAATGAAAAGATTGGTCCCGACGAAGGCGTAGTAATCGTTTTATCTAAATTAAACTATTAAATAGTTTATATCGTGCGAACAGCTAATAACACACGCGTATGATTAGCATTTTAGCTAACATGTATAAAAAATAAACTAATTTAGGAAAAACAACATAAAAATTACAATTGTGTATCGTCATTTGTCAACAATAATAGACCACTTAAACAAAAAAGAATTATGTATTTTTTCTTGATATTCAGTGAAAGGGAATAAAAAAAAAGTACACAGTATTAATATTATGAGAAATTATTTAACAAAATGGAAAATAATTGCAACATATTTAAGCAATTAGTTTAATTTTAGTACATTCATTGGGTAAAACATGTTTTGTTGTATTTAGATTGATATACATTTAACAGCTGAAACTCGTTGAAAAATGAACACATGATGTTGGGATATCAAAGCATGGCTTAAAACAATGTACAGACCGCGTTAATGTCAGTACTCGTGGGTGGGCAACATTTTTTAAAGCACTTATGGTCGTGGTGGTAGTGCCCCTTATGGGAGTGTAAAACTACGTCTATAAAAGATAGAGAAATGAAAATTTGTAGATAGGTTCAACTAGTGAACCTTATGAAAAACAAATAAAAAGTTTGAATTGAATTGAAAAAGCTGAAAAAAGTCAGAAAAATTTGCAGTTTTTCTTTCTTCTTTTTGCAAAAAATTTTTTTTTGCTGAGCTTTCGAAAACGATTATTAATCAAAAACGCTGACGTCAAAATTTAAGAACTCATTTCTTTTTTCAGCTTAATAATAAATATTTCGACATTTGTTGATAAAATACACCTGACTGCATATTTCCTGAATATATGAGAACTTAGTTCACGAGAATCATTCTATTCAGCGATAGAAAAATGAACTATACGCCTTAGCTCGCATAGATACATAATATTTAACGGAAATGTTGTTTACAATCTTGTAAACCATACACATACAAAAGAGGTTAATGTAATTGTTTTTATTTTGTGCAATTCTTCAAAAATAGTAAATCACGAGTTGAAAAACGCACGATAAAATAAAAATGTATACGAAAACACTTCACCTCAAAATTAAAAGTTCAGAATTAAAAAATAATGTGTAAAAATTTTAAACAACACAAACTACTAAGTTAAAACAAGGAAAACTATCGCAATTATAAAAGACTAGGGGAGCAAATGAAAGGCGCAGCACATTAAAATGTATAATGAAGTAGGTAACTTTACCTTTTCATTCAATGAAAAACTCTTGGTTTATCGAGTAATCAATGGTGCCCTTTTTTATGTCCTGGTAAAGTCCCTAAAACAGAGTACAGAGAACACTGAGGACAGTTGTACAAGTATATAAATTTTCAATTGGAAATTAGTCCACTGTTACTAAGTGTAATAAATATTGAGAATACAATACATTTATTTTATCTACATAGTTTCAAAGGCCGTACATACTACACAGTTAGTACACTACGTACATATGCATTAGCTTAGCTAACTCATTCACAGGTGGAATTATTTATTATTGTTAGCTATCAGTTTTGTGGTTTTCATTTTAGAAAAAGATAAAATCAACTTTCGTATTTTTACCTTTACTTAGCTTAGACAGACTAAACCGATAATGTGAAATATTACCTCTATGTACAATGCAGCAGACTATTTGGTATAAGCAACGTCACGAAAAAGTTCATTTCAAGACGATTGGATTTTTAATATTTATTTTCCTATTTAAATAAATATTAAATAGGAAATCCGTCATGTGGGGTAGAGATGAAGTGCGTCTGGCGCCTGCGAGCTATTGCGTTTACTACTGCGCGTCGCTGAGAAAGCTGCGAATTTGATTTTAAAATTATTTTAAAACAATTCTTAAAAAAATAATTTTCCATGTCCTTTTAGAAATATAAAATATAATTGCAAGATAGTTTTGACGTCAGTGCCGGATTTAGGCTTGATGCCGCCTTAGACCCTTGAAATTAAACAATTAACTTTCAAATATTTAAAATTAGACACTAGGACCGGACCTCACGTGTCTAGGCATAAATCCATCACTGTTTAACGTTGTTGCCACCGTCCCAGATATTATTCTAGTAATTAAAAAGTACGTTTCCCAAATAATTTGCCAGACATAAATTCAATTCCTTTCATAGAATATTATACATAGAGAACGCCATGGCCCAAAATTTCGATATGATGAATAAGAGAGAACACTGTAAGTTAATTCCTATGTGTCCTTGTCTAATCTATATGCCATTGGCTAGATATTGTTTACATTACACAAAATCTGTATGCATCATATGATTATGACATATGACATATGACCATGACAAGGACACATAGGAATTAACTGGTAGTCTTCTCTCTCATTCATCATATCGCAACCATTTACAGGCTAGCATATCCCTCGCGTTATCTATGTATAATATTATATGGTTGCTTTAACCTGTGTGCATCCAGTGTTAGTTAACGCAGTTCTGATCAGATTCAACCCTTTATCTCTACCTAAACTCAAGGAAAGAAATGTTCGAAATTCAATCGTCTTAAAATAAACTTTTACAACTCTCGTACAAATTACAAAAGGTGTTTGACTTATTCATTGAAAGCAAACACTGTTTAACAAAGGTTGGAATAGTTACATTTACCACCAGATTGCGTAGTTCCAATAGCCATTTGTCTTCGTATCTGATTTATTAACTTGCCACCGCGTGGTCTAAATACTAGAGTTTTAAAATACAATCAATGCAATTTTTATGTCATTTAGTCGTTATCCTTTCAGTCAAAAAATTGGTGTCGAAGTAGTTTTTTCCCAGTAAGTTATGTATCATTATTATACGATAAATTACGGATAGAAAAGTTTTTTCGAACAGTTTTCTACTTATCGAATTTCTCGAAAACGGTCCTTAAAGGTAAATTTTGTAAAAGCGTCGATAAATTACATAATTTTATCTAATGAAATCTACAAAAAAAAAGATAATACAAACGTAGCGCTGAATCTAATCAATGCAGGATATCAAAATGTATGTACCCATTGTAATCGCGAAACCGAAGCCAAAAACTTTTTTCAAAATCACAATACTTATTTTTCTGACTCCTAGTTTGTGTATAGATGTTGTGCGGGGCTCTCATTAATTCTTTTTTTCTTTAAATCAAGTTATTTAATACATATTTATTTACGTACCTTACCTTTTAACATTGCTTAATATTTTTTAAAGCTATAAATTATTTTTTTATAGTAGGTTTGTATTTTTTTTTTTGGATGGGGGGTTTTTATATAGGGGCCAAGCCTCTACTATTATATGAGTTTAGAATAATACTAGGCCATTGTTAGAGTTAGTGCTTATATGTTTATACAGTTAAAATTAATTTTCTTAAACTTGACTAGAATCGTGGATATTAATTTTTAGGGTTCCGTAGTTAATTAGAAACATATGTTAAGTAAAATTTTATAGCATACAACTCTCGTCTATTTAAAGGTATAATATATTTGAATTTCGTTATTCTAAAAAAATAACTAGCTCTTTGTGTCCGAGCAAATTAACTTCAAATTTATTCGATCAATTAGTTTGGCCACAAAAATATCTTTTAAAAATCTAAGAGTGAAGGACAAATCGTAAACTCTAAACATTTTAGTTATAATTAATTATTTCATAATATAAACTGGCTGGTAAAACAGGGTGAGTTAAAACTAGGGGATGGATAAAAGTAGTTAATTTACGTAGTAATAAATATTCGAATTAAAAATTTTCAGGGAATAAATTTTCAGTTGTCTTTTACCTTAAATATTCTGATCGAGGTATTCCATTGGACTCTATTCACTCTGGTTTCTCGCTTTACTTCGTTTTACGATATTTTATTTTAATGTTTGTAAAAATTTATTTAAAAAAATATTTGTTAATTTTAATTATGAATAATGAATGAATTATTTTCAGTTAAAATTACTTAAGTTTTAATCAATCAATTTAAATTTTACATAATTATGTACTTACACTTAAAAATATTTTTCGATAAGCCGTGTATGAGAAAATTAGATTCTACAGAGAGTAGAAAATTAAAAATTGTCTTTCTTCTAAATAGAAACACAATCGTTTAAACTTAATCTTTTTTTTTTTTTAATACTAATTTCATCTCATGATGCGCACTATTTGTGACAGCAATCATGTTACTGTATATAATACTTAGACAATCGATTGATGGTCGAAAATTAATTATCAGTATTTTTTCTTAAAAAAGTATCGTAACCTTTTTTGATTGTGTATCAGCAATATTATGGTTAATTAGTGCGAGATTAATTATTGTTACAATACAGCTTCATCTTCCTGACTCGTGCTGGCCAATGACGAAAACTAGACCTACGGTCTAAAAAAGTACTACACTGATTGTGTTATTCTGATTTAATTTTTTTCAGTATGTAATTTGTATATCACATCTGTAATAAAATTGCCTATATACAATAAAACGACAGTATATACTGTTGATATTTTGTCACATGTCTGCGAAACGAATGTTAATTCTCTCAAATTTTTAAAGAATGTAACGCCACACAAAACGATTTGGTACACCTTTGATTAATTCCGCATGGATGAATTCATAATCCTCAATATTTACCACGATACCATGTTAGGAATCTAGTGTACTGACTGATAAGAAATATTGGTCGGTATTCATATATTAAATTTTATAGATATTTTTTCTATCTAAGTTACATTCAACATTTGAAACATGACGCATGCAAATGACGTGATCTTGGCAAAATTTACGTGTTTAAAGGTTTTAGTTTAAATTAAACAACTGTACAAAAAGTTGAATGAAAGTTTAAAGAGTTTAAAAGAATTTTGTGTTTATCAAAAACAGGTTTTTTTAAACTTTTGATATATATATATTTATATTTATTTTTGGACCACCATTTACATATCTCATGCACCCCCAATTTTTATTTGGAGAGAATAGGTCCCTAGTGACTCCCCAGGTTCAATATAAACCACTTTGGGAATAAAAAATCCAAACTATCGAAACACCAAAAACATAAAAGTTTAAAAATTCCTTGTTGACTACGGACCCATTAATTTGTAATAAAATTAAATAAACATAATATTTTGTTCCATTTTATCATTGCATATAATTATTTACAAAATATAAACAAAATTTTGCAAACAAATCATTAAATTAATTATAATTTTATATTTTTTTTATAATAAAGTGTTCTAGATATGAAAAAATACAATCACACGTGCTTAGCCTATGGCAGAAATCAATTCCAATATGTATCGAAGTATTATTAACAGCTGATTGCGAATGTGGAAAGTTATTAGCAAATCACCTTGACATATCTTCGTCGTCGTCGCCTTTGAATAGTAATAACAGCAGCAACAATGGTTCTAATCAACAACAATCAACATTAGCACAATCAAATCTTACATCATGCCCGACTACAACAACATCATCTTCAACAACAATACAAACTGAACAATTACTTTTGGAACAATGGTATTTAACTGTCGATCAACGAAGGTATGTAATTATTATTTCAAGCTATTTGTTTGTGAATTTCAATAATTTTTATATAATCGACGTTAAATTTAGTTTTGTCATTTTTATAGTTTTCATTAGCTGTAATTAAGCAATAATATTTTTACTGGAAGTTACAATCCATTTTGTGGAAAAGTTTGTTAAGTTTGTTTTAAATCGTATTACTAAAAGCATGAAAAGCATGAATTGGACAAAAACTATTACACATTTTGATAATTTAAATATTAGTACCTAGATGACCGAGTTTGCTCGGTATTTTTTTAGTTTAAAAGACACCAATATTATCACTAATATAAGAACCATTTAAAATGTCTCCACACAAATACCAATGTTAATGTCCCGGTAATGTTCTTTATTTCGTTATTTACGATATTCGTATATATCACAACAGCTATCTATCAACCAAAACTGACAAAGCCACACGGACAACATACGAAGCGAACCACGTACAATATACATACTCACCAATAGATCTCATATTTTGCAGTTGATGTTTCAGTTATTCCTGAAAATACGTATAAAATGTTGTTTTATAAAAATTAAACCTAACTAGATCGATTTTTCGTCCCAGAAATCTCCTGCATACTAAATTTGATGAAAATCGTTGCAGTCATTACCGAGATATGTATATATATACAATCGTATAATATATTAGATAATTACGAATACCAAAAATTTCCAAAAACTATGAATAAACTGGTATGTAAATTGTTTCAGATCAAAGGACACCATTCCAAGTATAACGACTCAACAACTTTTAAATGCAGTACGTTCCCAATTACATTTTTCACAATTAGCAGCATGGCTATCAAGATTACCAGACAATAATCAATCATCTTCAACAACACCAACTCAATTATCAAAAAGCCACAATAGCCATAGAAATATAATTTATCGTTTAACAATACCTGGTGAAACGTTTAATAAACAGTCAAAATTATCAACATCCAGCAATTACAATGAACATAATTTTCCAGTAACTGAAATTGGTAACAATAATTATTTAAAAGTAGCAATGCGAACATTACCACGTTTAGAATCAATACCAAAATTAAATTGTACGAATTGTACCACTGTGGAAAATTTAGAGACTACCACATCGGTCGAGCAACCTTCAACGTCTTTATCTTGTTGTAACAGCGATCAAAAGCCACCATTATTAGACGATAGAATGCATTTTTCATGTACAAAACATGGCAAACACAAATGTACATACGATGAAGATGATACCGATTTAGATTTGGATAATCGTTTAAAAGAAATTGAATTAAAACATAAATCGAAAGTTCGTTGTTTACATTCAAATAAAGTTGAAGATCCCGTTTATCCTTTCCTCCCTTCGCCCTCTTGTTCCACATCCTCACCCACCTCAACCGATTTATTATGTCGACGTGATTATGAATCATTTATACAGAATCAACAGCCGTCATCGCGAATATCTACCATAAATTATTTCACAGTGCCATCAACTTCAAAATGTGTTCTTAAAAATATAAATAATAATAATTATGACCAAAAATCTGAAATCAATTGTTGTGATACATTTGGAAGAAAATCATCTTCTTCATTATCTGGTTATTATCATGAAAATTTTTATAATTTATCAGAAAATAAAAGAAAATTTTTTCAAAATTTATTTAAACCAGATGAAGATGAAGATAGCAGTGGAGGAGGAGATGAATGTAGTAGTCAAAATGATCTCAAAATGCAACAATCATCATCACAGAGTAAAAGTGATATTTTATTAAATGCGATAATGCGTTGTTCATCACAGAAAAATAATGACGAAAATAATATTGATGATAAAGCTATGACGATTCTTCAAGATGATAATAAACCTGATCAAGAGGATGATTGTTGTTTGAATAATTATAAGAAGTGTGAACGTGGTGATGATCATGTTGATGATGACACTGTGTGTGATAAATTTTTGGATGATGATGTTAATAAATGTGATAAAATGCATGATAATATATTGAGTGATAATAATAATATATATATAAAAAATAAATTATATTCTTATACAAATAATGTTAAGGCTTCAAATAATAAAAAAAATGAATTTATATTTAATAATAATTGTGATAGTATTTTTTCTTCTGTCGATGATAATGATAGCAATAATATAATAAAAAATCATAAAAAACATAAGAGTAGAGGTACTATACGAGTTCAATCACCAATTAAAAAACGTTTAGAAATTGATTGTTGTCGAAATCAAAAATTAATTCCACCAAAAAATGATAATAACATTAGCACAACACCAAATAAACAGTTACGTGATCGTACAAATAATTTAACACGTATAATGATACTCCATGAGAATAGAAAAGATTTATTTAAAAATCATTCAGCTTTAGAAATTAAGCGAAAAATCGATTTCACTGAACAAAATAGTAACGATGAAGATCAAAATAAACGACAAACGTTATTAAATTCAAATTGCTCAACAAGCTATTTAGATGATGATGAAGTTTTGTTACTGGATAAGGAATGTGAGAAAATCACATCAACAACACAGGGTACAGAAATACCATCGGTTTTAGATCAGAAGAATTTTCGTAAAAGTTTGGATAATGCTGCCTCAATGGTATTCCATTCGAGAACGGGATTACCATTAACAAGTAGTCCAGCACCAATACGAAAAGGTGCAAAATGTTTCGATTTTGATTCAAAATTAAATTCTGTATCAGCAATAAGAAGTGTGTTGTTTGAATTAGCGAATTCGAATTCAAATGGGGATGATGATAGTGAATCAGATTGTAGTGCTGTATCTCCATGTAGTCCTGATGCAAATTTAACATTTCCAAAAAATGCTAGACTACAATCAAAATGTGTATATGCATCGTCACGATCTGGTTTATTAGGTAAAGAAACATTCATTAGTTTTTTCTCCCAAATTAATATCTAAGTATTTTTTAAGTATACACTGTCCTGTCGTTTTAAAATAACATTTACAATTATTATTTATTCTTGAGCTATAAAAAAGTTATAGAGCTCCAGATCGAGCTTACAATTCAAAAATTTACTCCGAAAATATCTTGACTTACTTTTCTTTAATAGCTATAATTAATTTTTGTATTTTTTAGGTACATTCGAAGAATCAGTTTTACATGGAAGATTAGAACCAGTATCTACAGTCCAAGGTTTCACTGCCGAACTAGGGGCCAGTGGACTATTTTGTCCAAATCATAAAACGTTTCCAGTAACAGTATTTTTCTATTCTCTTGGAGATATGGATCGAATGTCTGTTCCGTACTTGGTAAATAAAAGTTATTTTTCAATTAATTTCTTAGTACTGGCAACATTTTTTTTAAACTTTACGCACTCAATGAAGGTGCTAAATTTTTATGTTCAAAGAGCTACAGTCGGTTATGTAATTAGCAATCCAAATTTATCTTCATCTAATTTGATAATATTTTTTTACAGGGTCACATCAACCTTGGTAAAAAAGGTTATAACGTTCCTAAAAGTGGCTTAGTTCAAATTACTCTTTTTAATCCTATGGGAACAGTTGTAAAAATGTTTGTTATTTCTTATGATTTATCCGATATGCCAGCAAATTCTCAAACTTTTATTAGACAACGTACACTATATCTTCCACAAAATTGTCCAGAATTACAACGTCCAGATCTTGAATATAGTGATAAATGGGGACAAAAATATTTAAGATTTTTAATACACTTAAGGTAAGCTATTTTTTGTATTATAATTTATTATCCAGGACATTAGAACCCTTGAAATCAAAATTTTCCAGTTCAGTTTTTTTTCTTTTTAAAATGCACAATTAAATCGGACAAAGTAATTAAACTTTTATCAAAGTTTCAACAGAACTTAAAAACTTTAATTTCGAAGTGGAATTAACAAGACTCGCTATTAAATTTTAATTGAAATAATTCCAATTATTTTCTACTTACAGATTTATGAGCTCGAAGTCAGGTCGCATATATCTACATACTGATATACGTATGATTATATTCAATAAATCCGATATGGACACAGCTACAGGTTTAACGGAACCCGGCCATGAAATGCGCAGCTTTATTTACTGCCCAAATAATCCAAAATATTCACCACGAAAGTGATTATATCACTATTTAATAATAAATGATATTAAAATAAAAAAATAATAGAGACATTCTTTACAAAATATTTTAAAAACAAAAATTAAAGCTATATCCCCTCTATTTAAATGTATAATAAAAAAATAAATAATCATAAGAATTAATAAAATACAAATATTTATAATTTTAATATCCATAGGAAATGTTTCTTTTCTTTGTTTCTTCGTCTATCTGTCTTTGTTTTCTTTTGTTTGTTTGATCAAAAATATGAAAAATTGAGTGATATGTAATTTGTTTTGTTGAATGATATAATTAATTGGTTTAATTTTGGAATACTTATTTCATTAATTTACATTAACTGCATAATTTCGTTATTTCTGATTTCATTACAGTCGTAGGCAGCGTATTTGGAACTTTGTTTATGTTGGAATCATTCATTTGTAAACAGGCGAATTTTGGAGGTGAAGAACAGAATAATGTTTTTCCACTAAAAATTTAACTTTTTTAAAAGCGGGATGAATTAGTTTTTTCTTGAATATTTCCTTTTCTATGTATATTAAAGGAAAATGTAAGGATTAAAAAATTGTAGTGCAAGAAATTTTCAATATTTAGGGAAATCTATAAATATTGGTATAAATTTCTCTGACTACAATTGCACCAAATGTTCACAGTTTTTTCGAAAATCCATAGAATTAGAAATTATTCACGATAAATCTAATTTTATTTGATATTGTACCTTGGAACTAAGAACCAGCAATATTAACGTTGTTGTAATGGTAATTAAATCGTTCTTGGTGACCATTTCCATATAAAACAAAAGTGAATAAATAATTTATAATATGATAATTTAGTGAATGCCAAAATTCGTCTAATATTCGATACTACACATTTTCTCGCGTGGAAGAGGAGAACTGTTAATTTTCTTCTGCTTTATACGTAAAGGTAGATTTTAATAATTTTTCGTTTTTTTATTACTGATAAACCGTCCATAAAATCATCGATCGTGCATTTTAAGTACTCAGAAATTTTCAGCTTTTTAATGGGAGAGTCGATTGATCTTAAAGTTATTTTAAAAGCTCGGAGTTGTTAGTCGACTGTCTGGAGTATGAGTGTGATTTTGTTTCCATCTCAGAATTGATTCCAATATAAACTTTTAATATTTAATTTTGTAATGGAAATAAACACGGCTGTTTTAAAACGTGTTTATTTAGATTGTTCTTTGTAAAGCGTGCAATTAGAGCGGATATATTTGTCCTATTTTTATTATAAATGGGTATTAACGGAATAAAGCTAATTGAATAAAATTCTCCATCGTTTCTACAAAGATACTAAGAAATTTGTTTAATTATTTTTTGAGATACAACAAGAATTTCATATTTAGTTATATTTATTAAAACAAAAATATTTTTGTCACAAGATCGATTGTAAATTTTAATATTTTGACATGTATAATTTTGATTTTGTAGTTTGTCTTTGTAGAAAATTTATGAGAAATATTTTTTAATTGAATTTGTTAAATAAATGTATCTATTAATCATTTATGTAAATTTCGAAATCTATAAATTAAAAAAAATATATATATATAATCCATAATTTGAACTATTTGAAAAATTTCTATTTTGCTATATGATTATAAAATATATAGACATATAATAGTGACGAGTTTTATTTAAAAGAAAAATTGTTTTTGAAGATTGGGAACAATGTATTAAACTGTTTTAAGCTACGTAAGAAATCGTTTCAATTTTTTAAAATAATTTAAATAAAAACAATAAATTTTATTCTCTTTGAGTTTATGCAATTTCGAATACAATTTGTCTCGATGTACGAATAATAATTATGAATTGTTTAAAAAATTGAATAATTTATTACGTAGTGTAATTACAGCTTTATTGAGGTTGCTTGATATTAAAAAAGGTGTTAACAGTTTATAAAACAGGCTTAAACTTTAAAAGTGAAATTTATCTGATAGAGACATCAATATGCATTCGAATACACTTTTATAAAAGTTTAACCTCGCCGTATGTCTAGCAATGAAAAGCTAACAAACTTTAATTTAAATCAAAGTCCGTTTAATCCAATGTAGTACTTTTTTAATTTTTCTCATTCAAATCTAATGATGTCATGATATTACCGTTTACATTTGTAAACAATGTATACATGATAAATTTTTCGGTTGCGAGACAAACCCGGGACTAAGAAAATGCTTCGTTTTAGTTGTATTTTCATTCGAAATTTGTTTTCCACTAACTAAATTGCACAAGCGCTACAGCTGAGAGAAAAAAAATCATTGAATCATAAGCTGTAGACGCCTGTGTTAAAATTTATGTTTTCAATATTCGTACATTGTTAGGGAATGGCAAAATTTTTAACATAAAAGCTTACCTTTGTTAACACCGCGACAGTTGTGATACTCATCAACCTTTAACGAAAATATGAATTATTTTTATCGTTAAATTAAGAAGAAAATCGTACGTTTTTATTTCTAATAATTAACTATAAAATATCTTATCGTATATCGGAATTTAATATTTCGAAAAAAAATTAATTAGTGTATTAAAACATAATGCCAAGAAAATAAGGACACTGATAATAAATGGATACATTCGGCGGCAAAAAAAAGAATGTATCCATAAAAAACGGGTTCAAATATCCTTTATTAGAAATAAATGTTTTATCAATAAGGAGTAGATAACAAAATTGCTGGAATTAGTTGTGTACTGTTTTTAAACGAACTTAGTCGATGGCTTTACTTAGCCATTATTAAAGGTTAAGTTTGCGTGTTTTATTACTGCACAATTGTATGCTATAACTGGATTGAAAATATTTACAAGGCAAGAAGTAATATCTTTTTGTTTGAATTTTATTTCGAATAGAAACAGACATTTGTAACGAGGACTAAAGCCGTGCAAGACCGCTCAATAATTTTTAGACTAACTTTTTCTATGTATTACGTTATCGTAAACACGTAACGGCGGCGAATAAATCATTTTTAAACAGTCACAAACGAAGTTTTTTGATTTTTCCGATTAACAGGAAGTAAATTTTGTTTACATTAATTTTTGCTAAATTATTGCACAATAGATAACGTCCATATTGACTGCTTTACTTAAAAAATGCAATTCTCTGATTTTCAGTAGATATGTTATAGTTTCAGTTAATGTTTAAGGTTTTGGGATAGACGGCCCGTAACATCTCTGATTCTGTAGTTAGTCGTTACATGACGAAAATTTATTTTAAATTTTGAAAATATTAATTGAAACAATTATTTTGTTCTTTATTTCACAATAACACCGAAGTCCACTGAAGAAGTTAAAGTCAAATTTAAACTTTAAAATATCTATGATAAGAATCTTTTATCAAAATTATTTCCAGATTAATTTGGAGTCATGAAATGACAACAAACGTTTGGTTGCGACTTGCGTTGCATTATTGACATAGATGTGAAGATTTTCTCCAAAGATATTCTACAGTTTTAACTTGGTGGAAATATAATTGTTTTTCTAAATTTGAGATGGAAAAACAAATTTCTCTACAAAATATTTTCTTATTTTGACATAGTTTTAGTAAAAAAATAAACAATATTGGATGCGTTTAGCCGATAGAACCGCTTGCGATAATTGAAAGCAAAATTCAAACAAGCAAACTGGTTCTGGACGATAATTATTTAGTCCATTCAACATTTTGCTTTCAAGTGTTATAGAGTGTTTTTATCGACTTAATACATTCGTTGAAGAGCTTTAAAAATACGACAGTGCAATAAAAAAAAAATGAAATAGAAGTTTGTTTGCGTACAAAACTGATATTGACTTCTAAAAAAATTGTAAAACACAGGCATTACTTATACAAATTTTTGAGGGATTCATTTTTGTTTATTGTTTTTAATTTTTTCACACATTTAAGCTTATTTCTAATTCACTCGATCATTGATTCGAAATAATTACATCAATATTTAAATATAACAAAAAAGTTGATGTAAATTATATAAAAGATAGTTTATGGGTATTATATAATAAGTTGTTTAAGGAAACAAAATTAATCTGTTTTACATATCGTATAACAATCGTGACAAAAACAATCTTTATCAATTTATTTTGAACATTAAGAATCTATTGCTGTTTTATACATTTCATTGCGATCTTATGATTTGTTCCATTATCAAAAAATCGCATAATTATTCAAAGGATTCGCGTTTTTTTGGTAATTGAGGAACGCATTATTAAAACGCAGTTTGTTTAAGGATAACACCACAATTAAAATACCTGCGTTATTTATTTAAGAGTTTGTTCGTTTGTTAATCGTTTTTTCACAATATCAGCTTAAATGACTTAAAAATAATTCCGTTCTGAAAGTATACTTCTGATTTGGTTTCAAGTGAATACTTTCCCACAATGGAAAGCACAGTCCAATGATAAGATGATGATTATAACCTTTCCTATTGCGACGAAGCGTAGAATCGCACTGGAAGAGAGTAGAATGGCGGGCGTAATTGAGATAATGTTCTTTGCTATTTCATCTTGTTCCTGTTAAAAATTTCATGTGAGAGGCCGTTGGTTAGTGGATTATTGAAGGAAAAGTCATTCAGGACATTTCTATTCTAAGTTTGATTCAAGTTTCTGTCAATTTTAATAGACATTTTTACAGGTAACATTACGCCTAATCACTGGTGCAAGTGCATCAAATCACAAACAAGTACAAGATAATTTAATTTAATTATTCTTGCCATTGTGCTTTCTCCCAATGCCAACGCGCAGCTCATCAAAAGTAGAGAACTCAATTTGACATTTACTGGTAGGTTCAATCGTTTACTTAATTCAATTCTTTGGTTTTCTCAAAAATGCTATCGTCATATTGTAGAACAAATGAATGAAGAGGTGGAAAAATGAAGGTAAACTTGTTTCGTATTACACATTTATATTGCAAAAAGATATCGATTAATCGAAAAATCAATTTTGTTAGTTTCAACCATCCCTGACATTCAAATCAAATTAATTATTTTTGTAAACATATTCAAAATTTTTCTGTATAAATATAAAACTATTAAATCACAATCGATTATATCAAAAAAAGTTTTACTCTATTGTTTTAAACCATTCGATTATTATAATTTGTGATCCGCATCAAATCATACAGATCATCATCAAATTAGCAACTAGTAACATGGTAGTCGAAATACGTATTTATATAATATATAAAATTAATATTCGAAAAATTCTAGAGTTCTTATTCATTATCGTTGACTATAATATTGCTTATATGATGGGAAAAATTACGTGATATAGTTGATTTTTGTTCGCTTTATGACGGGATCATTTTGGAGAATAATATTAACTAACCGCGAAAATGTTGCCTAGTCATTGCGAAATGAAATAATGTAAACATTGTCCAACAGATTATAGGAACATGGAACCTGGATGCAAAAATTATTATGATTATAAAATTTTGTTTTCAATTATTATAATTTAATTTAATAATTTCATCAATATTATGATTTTTATTTTAATGATAATAAAAAATCGATTGTTTTTGTGTGAAATAAAACGCTTGGTGTTATTAAAAATAAAAAGAGGATAAAAGAGAATTATATAATTATATAAAGAGTGACAAAATAGTAGTTATATATTTTTAATTTGCAATAAAAACAAAACAGTATAAGATATTAATATAACTTTTTTAAATTTGGATCATAGCATTTTTATTTTAAAATGATTTCATTTTAATTATTACACTTCTGCGGTAACAGCAATTCTTTTATCGGTTGTAAATGTAAATGTCATTCTCGAAGAATACGTATTATGTGGGCTTTCATCTCTCCAAAAGCGGTAATTATGGTCTATTCACCATGGTTATTTAACCAGAAATGGGCTTCATGTTTAAAGATGAAATTTCATGCAATAATAATTCTGCTTGAATAAATTGCTGCTTTTGAAGTGAATATCAGCTTACATGCTGATCATGAATCACGTTCAAATTTACGAAAATTAACAGTTTTATATGGTTTGGAAGTATAAATGAATCGTGTTTTTTGAATATGAAACTAGCTTTGTTACCGCGGAAAGGTGATTTTTAGATGTAATCATTTTTAAATAAAAACCATGCACCAATATCTAAAATTAATAATTAAACTCTTATTGATATCTTATACCGTTTGATTTTTATTTTATATAAAAAATACATAACTATTATTTGATCACCCTATACTTTCACGTAGTCTTAAACTGTTATATAAATGTTATTATCAAAACTGTATAAAATGAAGAAAGATGGTTTACAAAAAATTTTGAACAAATAATTGGTGAAAATCTGTAATAAAATATAATTCTAATTGACAATATCATAATTGAAAGAAAATCAAATGTTTTAATTTTTGTGTTGAATATTGTGTTTATGTTTTTAAACTTTTGTAAACTATCTTGTCTTAAAATATTATTTTTTAGTAGTTAATTTTAATTAAATAAAAATCGAATAAAAACATATTATAAAGAAATATTATATTTATACTGACATTTAGTGAACGAAGTTTTATAGAAAATAAATATATAATCATCAAATTTTGACTTATTTTTGAGTAAAAACCTATTTTATCATCCCATTCCATAATTTCTAAAAGTATTTGTTTATTTGAGTTAGTTTTTTACAAATAAGTATTATATTCAGATTCTATTCTCCTATTAAGAAATTCACAAAATTTTACGATTTATTTGAGTAAAATAAGGCCGATTGATTGATGATAGGTATTTCAATTTTGGTTCATCACAGCAACAAAGTCGATTAAATAGACCTAATTTGACTACAAAGCCGATTGAATAAGTAAGTATTTCGAATAAGCGAAATTATGTTTAATATAATAAGAATTTTATTTTTAATTTGTCACGTTCTCTTAGTAAGACTATTAAAGATTTTTTGTAAGAATTAAGTTAATTTATACGGTAAAAACAAAGCTGAGTGGCTGTGTGGGTATAACACATGCCTTTAAAATAAAGTACCCTGGTTCGTATCCTGGCATGGTCAAAATTTTTACTTTTAAATAAAATGAATTTTTTCTTGTGTTATAAATTTTCCACTTTTTTTAAGTTTAAATTATCTATATAACCCGCTATGTTCTCCTATTACAAAATAATAACAAAAAGTACAAAAATATTTGATAGTAGTACATATCAAAAAAAAAAAAAAATGGATAAAATTTTTACTTTTAAAAAAATGAATTTTTCCTTTTATTTAAATTTTTCACTCTTTTTATACCATGTATATATGAAATATACATAGTATATTAAGTTTAGTCCCAAGTTTGTAACGCTTAAAAATAATGATGTTAGTATAAAAATTTTGTCATAGGTGTTCATAAAATCACCTAATTAGTCCATTTCCGGTTGTCCGTCCGTCCATCCGTCCGTCTGTGGACACGATAACTCAAAAACGAAAAAAGATATCGAGCTGAAATTTTTACAGCGTACTCAGGACGTAAAAAGTGAGGTCAAGTTCGTAAATGAGCATCATAGGTGAATTGGGTCTTGGGTCCGTAGGACCCATCTTGTAAACCGTTAGAGATAGAACAAAAGTTTAAATGTAAAATTTTTTTTCATAAACATCACTGTTTACTCGTGAGGGCGCCAATTAGGCGGAAATTTTATAATAGGTACTATACTTGATTATCAGTTATGTATGTGTCACATGTTTGTATGTGTAATGTGATAAATAAATCAACACTGACTATGCATGGTATTTCAACAATTAACTCAGTCAATTGTTTGTTTTCACTTGTATTATATATATTTGTACATATGTCACCTATAAAAAATTTGAATGAATAATAATAATGGTTATTTTATATAGTAAAAAATCAATTTTCGGAATAACGTTTTCAAATTAATATAAATAAATAAATATCGTTATATATTTTAAATTTTGTTTTATTTTATTCTATCCCATTTTTCCTTTCAGAACAAAATTATTAATTAACTAATTAATTTTTTTTTAGTAAAGGTACAAACAAATTCTTATAAAATATAGGTGAGATAAAGAAGTTGGATTGTAAATACGTAATATTCTTTTTGGATTTTCATTTTATTTTTGTGTGGTATTTGGTTTGTAAAAAAAAAGTTGATGCAAAAAAATTTTTTTAAGATGAAATTAATTATATGGAATTATGTGCAAGTAATTCGTAAATAGTTTTTATGTATTTTGATTTCATTTAAATAAAGTTGAAAACTCAAAAACCCTGTTTTTATTTTATTTTTCCCCATCTCTCTGTAGCTATACAATATTATTTCAGTTAAAAATAGGTGAGTATTTCGAACTTCACGATAGGTAAGTATTTCAAACTTCGTTTGCCATTTTTTTTTGTAATAATACTACTCAAAATTTTCCGAAAATGAGTTTTACTTTTTGTTATAATTTAAGAAAGTCGAAAATATGAATATAATTATTTATTAATACGAATAACAGAGCCCTAGTGGTATAATGGTTAGCGTATCTGACTTCGAATAAATAGTCCCTTGGTTCGAAACTAGGTGAGGACATATATTAAAAAAAAGTTCATTAAATCTTTTAAGCAAAATCTGATTTTTATTTTCATTTTTTTTCAAATTTCCACCACAGCATGTTTGCCTAGTAAATGATGAAAAAATTAGTTTTTTTTCGTTCAAAAACTTCAATTTTTTTCACATTTCTACTAGGAGAACATCAAGGACGGACGGAATAAGTAGTACCTGATAGCAAGGTAATTGTTGTCACCTCGTAAGTCAGAAAGTTAGTGGTCTGCACACCCGTGTTTGGTGAGTGTGACCTCTAGTGGCCAGACCAATAACTTTCTGCCAAAATAAAATTTTAGACTTTCGGGGTGAAAACACTTACTCACCTTTCTCCTTATCAGGAACTACTAATTCCCACTTATGTTCTCCTAGTACAAATGTTGAAAAAATTGAAAATTTTTTCGAAATTATATTATTTTTTGAATATAAAATTAAACTGACCAATTATTTATATTAGCTGACCAATTATCAGCGAATGCTTCCCGATCGCGCATAGGTGGAGTTTTTTCAATCTTTAATAAAAAATTTTCTGATGCTGACCAATTAATGAGACCAACTGACCTTTTATGACCAATTTCTGACCTTTCAGATGGTATAATTGGTCAATCGAAATTCCGCACATGAGGTGCTAAGATCGCGGAGCTTTAATTTTAGTACTACAATTTTAATATATTGTAATAGGAGAATATGAGTGAGATAAACCTTATTACATGTTTTCCTATTCGAAAATGATTTATGATTTTAAAGAATATTTATTATTTATGATGAAGTGCCCACCCTTTAAAAGAATAGTGATTTATGACATATGTATAATTGACATGATTTATGACAAGAAGGCGGGTTTAACTATAAAAAGACTGGAAAATTTAAACAACAGGAAAAATTCAATTATTTTAATGTAAAAATTTAACCACACCAGGATACGAACCGGCGTACCTTTGTTTCAGAGGGAAGTGATATACCCACACAGCCACCCAGCTTATGTGATACTACATAATTAACTTACTACTTACTTACCTTTACTAAATAATTAATTAATTGATAATTATGTTCAAAAATAAAAATTAGGATAGAAAATTTTAAAAATAAAACTAAATTTAAATTATATAACGATTTTCAGAAAAAATTTATTTAATCTAAAAGTAAAAATGTTAATCCCTCCAGGATACGAACTAGCGTACCTTAGCTTCATGGTCAAATGCTATACCCTCTCAGCAAATCGGCTTATATGTAATCTAATAATTAACTTAATACTATACATTATAAATATTAATATTGATAAAAATAAATTAACATAATTAAACATTAGTTTTAATAGTTTAATAAAAACATAGGTTTTGTAAACCCAAAAGAAGATAATTCTTTTAAAACTTCAGAGAAAAAATTTTAATTTTATCTATAATCTCCAAAATTATTATTTTATTAAATATTCTCTGAAAAATAAATGAAATTACAAATATTATAAATCAATAAATCAATATATATTGTTTATAATGTTTATGTCATTTGTTTATTAATTTGATACCCAAAACTATTAATCAAGTTAATCAAGTACACAAAAAGCAATTATTTAAATATATAATACATCGTTTTGAATTGAAGGTTTTAAAATTTTTAACTATAAATTAAGGCAAAATGTTAGTTTAATTAATTAGCGACAAGATGGCACCACCATCGAAATTAATGTCAGTTCAACAGACTTACCATAGATGGCACCATCGTCGAAATTATTAGTCAGTTCAACAGGTTTATCAAAGATGGCACTATCGTCGAAATTAATGGTAGTTCAAGAGGTTTATCATAGATGGCACATAGATAGATGTATTTTGTTTTGAAATGATTTTTAAAATTTATACTTAATTTTATTATGTTTTCCTTGCTACAAATTATCAAATTTTTTTTCGTATCTTTCTTTAATTTTATTCTATCTATCAAAAAAGCAGTCAATTTAAGTAATTTTTTAATATTTTGTAATAGGTGAAAATGTACGGCAGTACCCTCTATGATAATTCTGTTGAACTAATATTAAATTCTACTGTAGTACCATCTATGACGACCTGTTGAACGAACTATTAATTTCGACGATGGTGCCATCTATCTATGGTAAATCTGTTGAACTGATATTAATTATTAATGGTGGTGCCATCTGTCGCTAATTAGTTGAACTAACAGTTTACCTTAATTTATACTTAAAAATTTTAAAAGCTTCTATTCAAAACGATGTGTTATATATTTAAATAATTGTTTTTTGTGTACTTGATTAGCATTTGATGAAATAGTTTTGAGTATCAAATTAATAAACAAATGACATAAACATTATAAACAATTGATTTATAATATTTGTAATTTCATTTATTTTTCAGAGAATATTTAATAAAAATAATAATTTTGGAGATTATAGATAAAATTAAAATTTTTTCTCTGAAGTTTTAAAAGAATTATCTTATTTTGGGTTTACAAAACCCATCCTATGTTTTTATTAAACTATTAAAACTACTGTTTAATTATGTTAATTTATTTTTATCAATATTAATATTTATATCTGGAATTGTAGTATATGTATTAAAACGAAAATAATTATTAAATTAACATTTATTTAATTATTAACTAATTAATTATTTATAAATTTAAGTGTTAAGTTAATTATATTATTTCATATAAGCCAAGTAGCTGAGTGGGTATAGCTCTTGATTATGAAGCCAATGTACGCTAGTTCGTATCTTGGAGAGGTTAACATTTTTACTTTTAGATTAAATGAATTTTTCCTGATGTTAAAAATTTTCCACTGTTTTTATACTTTAAATTATATATATAACTCGCCCTCTTGTTATTATTAACGTCACTTATGCATATATCATAAATCACTCTTCTGGCAGGAGGTGGGAATTTAAATTATCATAAATATATCTATCTCACTCTTTAAATTACTATAATATATCATATTCTCCTATTCCAAAATATTAAAAATTTGTACAAATGGCTTTGTTATGCTAAAATTTAAAACTTTTTAATAGGAGAACATGCCATATAGTTTATCTCACTCATATTCTCCTATTATAAAATATTAAAATTTGTATTTATAAAAATAAAAAATCTCTCGATAAGACTAAAACTTGAAACCTTTTAATAGGAGAACATGTCATATACATCCCACTTTTTTATAACATATTCGCCTATTACAAAATATATAAAAAAATACTTATTTTGCTTTGCTTTTTTGTTTGTTGTACATGCTAAAAATTTATTCGTGTTAAATGAAATTTTATAAGATTTTGTAATAGGAGAACATGTTATTTCACAAAAAAAAAAAAAAATTGATTATGTTAGTCCCACTTTCCTTTTATATCATAAATCACTCTTCTGTCTGGGGGTGGGAATTAAAATAACAATAAATATGTCTCACTCTCTTACTTATTTGTCGCTTTTGGTTCTCATAACAATTATGATTATCTAAAAAAATGATATTATCTCGGCATAAAAAATTGTTTAATTAAAAATTAACCGGGACAATGCTAGATACGAACCGAGGTACCCTGTAACTTGAGGCGATTATGATAGCCACAACTCCACCTATGACTTGTAATTTAGATTAATAATGTATTATATATAAATTTTACTCACCTTCTTATAATGTATATGAGTATGAGTCCAGAATCCAGAATCGTTCCGAAATAAAGGCTTTTTGGACAGAATTGTAGGCGCTCTTTTAAAAACGGTTCAATCGTTAAAAGAACCAAATCTGAAACAACGATGGATAGGTACTCCTTAAGAAAATTACAAAAAATTGGGAACTTTTTTTTGACTTCACGAGACACATTTCTTTTATATATATATATATATATATATATATATATATATATATATATATATATATATATATATATATATATGTTTATGGGTCAGTAAACTCTCTAGCGGCGGCAATTTAAGTCCGATTTGAACAAAATTTCAAAATTTGGTATCAAGATGGGTTTTAGTAGTTGAAAGGTCAAGCTGAATGAGAAAAATTGTGCGTAAAGTACAAAATTTTGTATTTTTTGATCAGTTTTAAGCAAAAAAGTAGGTCGTTTCAATTTATTAAAAATAAAATATTACTCGATTTTTCTTTGGGTTTCACGATTCTATCGTGCGTCTACAAGATTCATAATTATGCAAAGGTTCTTGTGAAACTCTTAAAAAAGATAATGAGCATTTTTAAATTGCCGTAGGATGCTTCGTAAGCGATCGAGCACAGCTTTTTGGAAACTCCTATTTTCGCATTTTCGCAAGTTGTGCGGATACCTTATACTATTTTAGGGCCAAAATTTTTTTACAAAAAGATACCATTAAAAGCAGCAATTTGAGACCAGAAAAACGAGATTTTCGGTCATAAAACCGTATTTTCTCTTAAAGTTTTGAACGGATTTAACTTTAACTAGTCTCATTTTTTTCGTTTTTTATAGTTCTTGAACGCTCTATTTTTTGTTTTTTTATCAAAATCATTTTCCCGGTTTTTATTTGCAAAAAAACCTTTTTTTCGTAACTTTTCGATGGTCTTTAAGCAACTTCCTACACTCCGATTTTTTCCAAAGTATGTTTTCTTAAAAACTACTATTTTTGTCATAGCTATCCCGTTGAAAAATCGTTTGAAGTGAATCATTAAACCAATCTAGTATTCTTATCGATAGATGGTTTACACGAGATCAAATTATTTGTTCAACAAAGACTTGTGGCGATGCATAAGCTATTTGTGTTTGAAACATTTTTTTGTAAAAATCACTGTTTACCCACTAGGGCACAATTTAGAGATGCAAATTTTATAGTATGTATTATGTGGGAGTATCAGTTATGAATGTGTGGCTATCTAAAAGTGGATATCTTTCTTTACTTACGCGTCGTCAAAAAACAAGGCTAGGCTAGTGTTGCTCTGGTCTCCTCTAAAGTAAAAAGAAGAATGATAATAAAATTGTATATCTTTTATAAGAAAATAAAATTTTTTATAAATAATAAATACTTGTATATGTTAATGACCTAATTTTAAGTATAGCCCGGGCTCCGTTCATGACCTTCTGATTTCAATGCTGAATTATTGCACAGAAATAATATAATCATTCTTATCTAAATATTTGTATTCAGAGCATTACAAATACTAAGTAAATATTAAAAAAGAAAAAATAATAATTTTTAAATTTTTGCAAAAATTCTGTATAATGATAAACTCAATTTTTACTCTATTGATCTTTTAGTAAAATTTATTGTTTTTAGATCAATAATTGAATGAATTTATACGAAGTTTTCCAATAATTGATGTTATTGTTAAAATATGTTAAATTTATAAATCACACGTTTAATAATAAGTGCATTGGCCTAAAATTAAATATTCTGAACGTAGTTTCGGTAATAAATCTTTCATCCGGTTGTTATTTCTATAATAAATAAGTGAAAGCCCGTATATTTTCAATTTAGATTATTTGATTAGATTAATGAATTAATTAGTAATTAAAAGGTATATTTGTATAAAAATATATATAAATGGTTTGAATTTTTAGTTTATCAAGTTAGTTGTGTGGTTTTAATTTAATTAATTTTGTTAAATTGGTAAGTAGAATTGTTCATTATTAATTTTATTTAAGCTTATTGTTATACTAAGAGGTAATTAAAATTTGTTTTGTGGAAAAAACTCGTTTTAACTAGTCATGTCACAATTGCTATTTAGTCACCGGGAACAATTCCCTATATAAATTGCATTTATTTTTATTTTTTAATGATACGTTTTGAACACGCAATTTCGGTGGTTGATATGATCGAAAATTTTAATTTTCTGTCGACGTTCCATGTGGAAAACTAACGGTATAGTTCGTAGAATTTTTATTACAGATAGTAGATTTTAGTAGTTTCTAAACAACATATTTTTCGGTGAAAACGGTAGAATAAAGGCCGGTAGTTAGGTAGTTTATAATAGTTTCCCCTCAGCGTAAAAAGATTCAATTTATGGATAAATTTTTTAAAATTCTTAAAACACGAAATAATCCACTTTAAAAATATCACGTTAAAACTAACGCGATTATTTGAACGATTCTCTTGAGGAATATTGCTTAAGGTTCCAATAACGAAAGATGGGCTTAAAAATTCCACTTTTTTAATTCAACCGCACAATTTTAGATAAAAAAACGCTTTTGTTATCTTTTAGCTATAAATAAGGTTTATTTTTCAAATTATTTTGGGTTTAAATCGATTTCTTTAAACCTGAAATTTGATACACTTTTTTAATTTCTTATTCAGTTTTTTGATTTACCTTTTCAAGTGCGATCCGCAATCGCCTACCATAATTAATTTCGATTTAAGAGATTATAGAGGAGTGAGACTGTTGAGGGATGTCAATTAAAAGCTCTTTTCCAAATTATGATTTGATCAGAAAAACAATATAAACTTGTTGTAATTCTGAAAAAAATAATCAAATAAGTGACGAGTTACATATTATACCTTAAGAAAAATTATAACTAGAAAAAGTATACTTTTACCTAAAAATTCACAAAAGTTGATCTTGGAAATGAACGGGACTTGTATAACCACATTTAAAAAACAATAAAACTCCCATTTAAAAATTTTTTGCTTCCTTAAAAAATTTGCATTGATAAAAATATATAATCATAAAGTGTTGAATAATAAATATTATTTGTAAAATCGTGAAGCGATATTATCAACAAAATTACAGATTTTGAGTTGAGACATGCAGAGTTAAGTCAAATAAATTTTTCCTTTTCAATGAACTACCTAATCATAATTATTATTTTATCTAAGTATAGCTATTTAGAATTTATTTGTAAATTCAACTTATGAATTAGAAAAAAAATATTAGTCATTAGAAAATATTAAATAAATTCATATGATTATTCAGATTATCATATAACAAAATTGTCATTTTTCCTGAATGTATAAAATTTTCCGGTATATAGTTTTGTAACCATTAATTATTCTACAAGGCGGTAACAAAGTCACTAGACCGTTTTAAAATCCAGCAACTCGCCCATTTTATTTACAATTTTTAACTCCTTGCAAAAAAGATGGGTATGTTCTATTAGCTATGTTTGGTGAAAATTTGTTTGAGTTAATCAGGTTTTTATCCAGTCGAGCTATGAATATAATGAAAAATTTATGCTTTGAATATTATTATTGATATTTTTAGGAAAAAAAAAGAAAATAGAAAATAAATTATGTATAAATTAAACTATTTTTTTCAAAATCTTTCAATAATTTCTAAACGTAAAGATGGGGTGACATAAAATGTGGCTTTGTTTTATTTGTACTTATTTTTTAAGTAGGGCATAAACGAAAAAATTGAGGATAAAACAGCTCTTAAAAACAGCGAATACAAACCTATTATTTCGATGTTTAGCTAAGTAGACCCTAACAGAAAAACATTTAGCTAAGTAAAAAGAATATTTTATTTCTAGTCGATACTAATCGTGTAATTTTCATTTCTTATAAGGTAGGTACAAATTTTACCCACAAGTATTTACCGATACATTTTTGAAATTTTTTCGTTTTTCGATTCACTCCCTATTGATCGATTCTAAAAAAATACCATGAATTACCATGGAAACCAAACAAGAAATAGAGTATAATATTTAAATAAATGTCTACCCTACAAAATGCCGTCGATAATTCATCAATAAAGAATTTTCATAGACCCCTTTGTCTCTTTTTATGGAAATTATAATTTATTCAGATGAATGAAAGCTAGCTAATTTCAAATCTTTGCTTTTAGATAATTTCTTGAAAACGAAAAAATAATAAAAAATGATTACAAACACTTCGAGAATATTATTTTTAATATTTTACATTTGTGTAAATTTGACCATCGCCACTGAAATATCTGGATTTTTTACATCGAATGCAACCAGTAATGTACCAAGAATTGGTCGAAGTGGTAAAACAGATTTTGAAAATTTCTTTTTGAAAGCATCTAAATCTGTACCACGTATTGGACGACAAACTGAAAATGAGAATTTTGTAAGTATTGTGATTTAACACTCTTCAAACTTAGTTTTATGAAAGTAACAAAAAGTGTCGATTTACTTCCCATTAGTTTTAAGTCATTCGGCATGCTATGTTATTCATGAATAAAGACGACTCATATATAATAATATCCTTCGGGCCAGGATTTCAAGATGGAATTTTGTAATAACAATTCAAAATAAAGCGAAAAATATCAAATTTTTTTTGTTTTTTAGTAATCGAATACTGAAGTTAAAAATTCGAAATTAACTATTTAGCCTTTTGTTTCTTAAATATATTTTTCAAGATAAAAAATCAATTAAACCGATACAATTATCAGACACTTACAGATTCAATATGATATGCACATAATTGTTCATTAATGAGCATTCCCATTACTGTGTAATCAAATTAAACATTTGTAATTTCAGACAGCATAATTCAAATTAAATTTTTCAGCTTTATTGTGACGTATTAACGTATTAATCAAATTACACACCCAAATCGTAATTTTTTTTTTTTGGTTTAATTTAACAAAATTTCATATAAAATGTTCCTATATTAAATTTAAAGTCTTTTTAATCACGTTATGAACACTTATGCAATTAGGCACAAAATTAAATTTTTTTAAATAATTTTTTTAGGATAATATGTACTTCAGATGGATGAAACAAAATGGATTGTTACCCAGATACGCAAAACGAATGGAATATCCAAACCGAGGTAAGCTTAAATTTTAAAATTTTACTTTAAGAATTTGACAATTGCAATGCAAAATAACAATTCGATTTTATAATTTTATTGAATTATTTGAGTTAATTCTATATTTATTATACAGTAAATTGTTGCCAGCCGCTATTACAGCGGCGGGTTAGATAAATTTTTTAATTAACTATAAAAATATGTGAGAAAATATGTACAAAATGTTAGTGAAATTAAAATGCCATGGCCTTAACGAAATATGTTTTTATTATCAGAAATAGAAAATTATTAATAAACATTAAGACATCCACCCGATTATTATTTCATCTTACTTTATTCATCAATTTTATTCTAGAATTGTACCTTTTATTGAGTTTATTTTTCAAAAGCCATGGATTAAATATTCTAAAGGAATGGAAAATGGTGCAATTAGATAGAACAAAATCTTGTTTGATCCAAAATATTTGAAATTATATTTATAATTTAACTTTTATTATATTTATAATTTACTTTTATACGTCTTTTGTGAAAAATTATTACAAACACTTCGATTCTCTGTACGGCTTAGGGATATCATGTATGAAATTCAGTGTTTTTATCGAAAAAAGTTTTTGATTTTTATACACAATTCTTAATTTTGGTATAATTTGAAAGTTTAAAACTTGAGGAATATTGATAAAAGTTTTATATGTAATGTTTTAAATGTTAAAACATTTTTAAAAGCACTTATTGACTCAAAAAACAACATTTATTACGACTTTTTCATATACCATCATGTAAAAAGGGCTGTTTTTAATAATTAACTTATCGTAAACCGTACAGAGAATCGACTTGAAATTTATACAGAAGGCGTATTTAATACTCATTAATTGATACACAAAATTTCAGTTTTTTGGTAACACTTTCGTTTTGGTATCGAAACACCTTAAATCTACATTAACAGCTAGTTTTTGGAAAAATTAACCGAAATATAAAACTTTCAGTCTTACGACTTTTTCTTTAAATGAGAAAAATCACACAATAATAAACAAAAAGTTTGAATATTGTAATTTTTCTAACACTGTAGCTATCAAATTTGCTTAAAGACTCGAGAATTTATGTATAAAAAAACGTATTTATTTCTTCTTACCATTTGCAAAAATTGTATAATAATTATTATTATTTGTTTTTTAGAGTATGACGATATCGCAGAAGTTGCTGAACATAATCCACAAATAATGTTATCTCCTCAAGCTGTTGCTGAAATGATACAATTATATCATAAGCAATTCGATGATACTGCAGATTCTGATTGGGAAAATACCCGTTTTAAACGTGATGGTAGTGCCAATTAATATATTCTGAATAATATGTTTAGTTATATATATATTTTTTGGAAGAACTTTAGTTTACATTCTTTCTACGACAAAAGGCAAATTTAATATCCAACACATAATGTTATTAAGCAATTTCACTTTTAAATTAATTAATTTATAATATATAATATTTTATTTATTTTATTTATAAAAAGTCAAATTTATTTAAACAAATTAAAAAAACTCACAATTCAATGTTTTTATGGACCAAAAATCATTTCATTAGAGACATGTTTTGTTGTTAATTTCCAAAAATTTCATATTTATTGTGAATTAATTTTTATTTATAATCTTTTCTAGTCATTAAAAATTAAAGGAAGAACAAAATTTGGCTTTGGTTAAATAGTTCATGAATTTATCAAACACTAAATATTTTATATTTTAAATAAAAAATTTCACTTATTAGTTATTTTGTTTAATTTTTTCGGGGACATAGTGGAACACGGGATACAGTACAACAACCACAATATTCGTATCTTATTTTAAGAGAAATTATGTGGTTATCTTTTTCCTTGGAAGAATGTGTTGTTCAGTTATGTTGAAAATATTTCGAAGGTCCGTTCACTTTTATTTTGAGTTTTCATTAAAAAGATTTAGTTTATATTTCTCATAATACTTGACATAGTAAAATGTTGGTATCCAAAGTAGAAAAGTATTCGAAAGTTGTTTCATACCAAACGTGTAAATAGGACACGGTGAAGAAACATAATGAAGTTTTAGGTTACATGCGATATTTGATAGACTCCGAGAGAAGAAGAATCTTTCATAAAAGCGGCGGTTTGCTGCTTCAATAAATTGTTTGTAAACGAAATAAAAACAGTAAACAGAGTTTATTTTTACGACAAAGTTTAGATATTTAACAAACAAGTATGCGAAATAGTTTTTATTACACTTCCTTGCGCCTCCACCAAATATCGATAGAAAAAAAAGCTAACCACATCTAGCTTGACGTAAATTGTTCGATTAAATAGTTTCACCATATCTACGATTAAAAATTTCTAATGGTCTGACATGAAATAATCTAAATTTTTTATTGTGATTGTGATAAGGTTCTTTGGAGATACACCTATGGATGAAAATTGGATTTGTGCACCTTATTTAATATAGTTCAAGCGGCTAACATTTTTTTGTTTATATGCACACTTTCATGATAACAAAATACACACTAGTACCGAGCTTTGGGTGAATAAGTTATGTTGACTAAATTTTCTTATAAAGATTTAAATTTATATTACTTTTAAAAGATATTTTTGTTCATAAATTGGGAGTTTTTTACTTAATTAACAATAAAATTGTCATTACAACCGAATTTTAAAGTAAGTAAATTCAAGTATCTTTCTGATAGGAGATATCACAAAGATTTATTTAAATTTATCGATAATTTTGCAATAAAAATTCTTAAAAATTGAGAGGGTAGGAATGAAGCTTCATCAGTTTATATTGGATATAAGTATGTTTAAATAAATAAAACAAAATTAATTTGCAAAATTCCACTTATATTAATAAATATACCAATATATATCGCTAGAATATTGTTTCATTCTATTAAGAACTTATAACAATATTAATAACTTGGTATATTTATTGTTTATTAATATAAGCGGAATTTTGTAAATAATTTTGTATTATTTATTTAATATTATGGAGTTCCACAAATTAAAGCTCAAAATGGTCAATAAGTAAATTTCTCTAAGAAAAATCTAATACGAAAAATTTTAAATATTTGGATTAACAAATATATTTCTTTCTATAAATCGTGTGTATATTTATTGTCTTTGATTTTTTAAATAAAAAACAGACGCGATATGTATTTTATTTGCGGTCGCAACGAATTCAATTGACATTTTCACATTACATAAATATATTATACAGGAAATAACCTCTGTACACACACAATGTGGCTCTCTCTGCTGAGCGTTTTGTTAACTTTACTAGTGAAAATGAAAGAAACATGAAACTTTTACTTTTCGAAGATTATTTTTAGATTAGCTTACTTTTAAACTTAATTACGTACATTGTTTAATAGAGATATACGTTTTCGACTAAATTTAATATATTACGAAATGAACTTTTCAGCCCTTTATATCCTAAATAAATAAATAAATAATAAAAATGTCTATAGACAAAATGGTTGGTGTGATAACATTTTGCAACATGTATTAAAATTTTATTCTGCAGTGAGGCAAAACGTTTAGACTAAAAATTTTTGGCTGGATGAATGTGGAATGGATTTTAGGCTTATTTAAAAGGTAAATATCATAAATATTCATATTTTGATTTGAAAATACAGTTGTTCAAATTATTAACTCCTTTTTTCGATTGTATACCGATAAATATATATCGGTATTGTATACCGATATGCAGTACGTCTTTGACTCAAATGCACTTATAAATTTTTTTTAAGAGCCACACTGTATTTCACTATTAACTTTTTATTATAAAAATATAATAATGGCCGATATGTCATCACAGAACAATATATAAACATGCAATTTTTTATTTGCAAGAAAGTAATTTAAAATTGTAATTTTCTATCAATTTTAAAGTACCTACGTATATGTATTATTATCATTTGTAGGAACTGTAGAAGCCATTACCTATCAATTTTGCTTTGTACTGCCTCATTCTGAATGTAAAAATAAAACGTTGCAATTACACAAGAATTTATTATTGTATTTACGTGACCAAAAATTTCAAGTATTTTGATAAACTAAAATCTTACCTAACTTTCGAGAAAAATGATGTAAATAATAGTTCTCTTACGTCTAACTTTTCTTCCCAAAACTATGGAATGAATTTGATGAAAAATGTTTCCAATCGTTTTTATTTCTAATTTTAACTATTCTTCTATGCTTTTGAGTATAGAAGAATGAGATCAAAGTAACTTTGCACCCAATAATATGTCTCGTTATTTAAAAAAAATAACAATTAAAATACCTTTTTATGACATATAGAAATCTTTTAAATAAATATTATTTCCTCAAAATCGGAAAAATGATCAAGTTATACTTCTTCCTAAGTATCTCCATTTTTTTTTTGTTATAAATAAATAAAAATCGTTATATATTTAAAATCTTGTTTTATTTTTTAAACTTTCTTTCCTATTTTTCTTTCAGAACAAAATTATCAATCAATGAATTATTTAATAAAGGTAAGTATTAAGATTATATGGTAATAACAAAGCTGAGTGGCTGTGTGTGTATAACACGTGCCTGTAACATAAAGGTATCCTGTTTCGTATCCTTTCGTGGTCATCATTTTTACTTTTAAATTAAATGAATTTTTCCTGATGTTAAAAATTTTCCACTCTTTTTATAGTTTAAATTATCTATATAACCCGCCCTCTTGCTATAAATAACGTCAGTTATACATATGTCATAAATCACTATTCTGTCAGGGGGTGGGAATTTAAATAATCATAAATTCACTCTTTAAAATCATGTTCTCTCAAAGGAGAACATGTAATATAGAATATTTCACTCATATTCTCCTATTACAAAATATTAAAATTTGTACTTAAAAAATAAAAAAATCGCTCGTTAAGACTAAAATTTGAAATTTTGTAACAGAAGAACATGTTATATATTTTATCCCACTTTTTAATAACATATTCGCCTATTACAAAATATACCAAAATTTACTTATTTTGCTTGCTTTTTTGTTGTACATGCTAACTCTTATTCTTGTTAAATGAAATTATATAAGATTTTGTGATAGGAGAACATGTTATTTCACAAAAAAAAAAATTAATTATGTCAGTCCCACTTTCATACTTATGTCATAAATCACTCTTCTGTCAGGGGGTGGGAATTAAAATGACATAAAATATACCTCGCTCTCTTACTTATTTGTCACTTTTGGTTCTCATAACAATTATCTAAAAAAATGACATTATATCGGCATAAAAAATTGTTTAATTAAAAGTTAATCGGGACATTGCTAGATTTGAACCGAAATACTCTTTAACCGGAGGCGACTGGACTACCCACTACTCCATAATTGACATGTTGAACTTATCAATAATGTTATATACAATCAATGAAGAAAAAACGACAAACAATGGCTTAAAAAAGACTTATAATTTATTAACCCGAGAAAAAAAATTTGTGGAGGGGGGCAGGCCAAATTATATTAGCTTTATTGGTGTCATCTGAGTTGTAAACGTTCGGAAATCTTTTTCCAAGATAATTTCTTAAGAACAGGTAAGAATTCTTTGTTTTAAATACAAAAGTTTACTATAACCTTTAGTAAAATAATAATAAATTAAAAAATGTCTACATTTTTTATTCATTTGTTTTGTTTCTTCATGTCCATTGTCCATTTCATTCATTGTCGATTATAAAATTGGTTTGACTTTTTTTTATGTCATCATTTTTTTTTTACATTTTATTGTGATATTAGCTATGCTTAGGTGGGTATAATTAGTATCGCTTATTACCTATAGGCTAACAAATAATTTTCTATAATTAACTAACGATATTGATATGCCTGCTGTATATTCTTTACGATTTGTCCCTTCAATGTTTGATATTTTTTAATCCGTTTGTACAGCAACACATGATTGTAAATTTTTTATGTATTTTAAAAATCGAAACTGAATAATGCATGTAAAGGTAGTTTCGAAATAAAACAACCAATTTTATATTTCATCATGCGAAAGGAAAAACAAGAATAATACAAATTCAAAATATGGAAAAAAAAAACAGAAAAATAAAACAAATTGTTTATGTATACCATGTTTGTATAACGGACTAAAAAGTTTAAAATAATAAACAACTTTTAAAATACTTGGTTTAGATTCTCCATCTCTGGTTTAGATTATTTAAAATGAAAAAATCTAGAAAATTACTTTAGTCGATAGATGAATACAGATATTAAAATAAAACGAATCCAAATTCTTCATAAAATTTCCAACTTTAAAGTGGTCTAAAATATCGAAATATTTTTCAATAATCTTATTCTTACGAACAATTAATACCTGGAGAAAATATATAAAAAGATTACGTAAAAAATCAAAACTTTGAAAATGCTGCTACATTTAGTTAATTTTTTTTTTTTTAATGCGTTTATCTTTGTGAATATTTTTCGAATCAACTTGAAATTTTTAGAGAATATACTTAAATATATGTACATTTCGAAAATGTAAAGAAATTGCTTCTTCGAAAATTCTAACTGGATATAACTAACCCCTTAAAATTATAACAACGAACTTTCTCATACTCTCATAATTTGAAGTAAGAAAACAATTTTGGTATCTTATTTCATTCAAATCATTTTTACATTATTTTCAATTACTTCAACATATGTATAATAGTTGCTATTAAAAAATATTCATTTTTCTCAAGTCTTGGAAACAACTGAGCTTTGATTTACCCGGAATAAGTATTATGTATAAATAAATTTTCTTAAAATTATTTCAAATTTTTTTTTATTTCTCCAAGAAATCAGATAATAAAATATTTCAAAATCGAAGGAGAAAGAACAAATTTAAAATGAATTTTGAAGTTATTTTAGGTACCATCAAGTATTTTTTCTTCACAGACCTGTATCTATTACTATCAGAATAGTTAAACTTGATTAGTACCTTACAACACTAATTGTAGAGAGCTTTAGAACTTGTGATTAGTATTTCTTGAAATATAATATTTTTTTAATTGCTCTCTTTCAAATGTTAAATTTTCCACTGTTTGAAAGTCTATTATTAGACAAATACACTTACTATAATTATTATTTTGCCCATTCATTAAAGCATGTATGAATGTAAACGATTTATAGATATATCAACCATTTTATAAACCAAAATCTATAAATATATAATACAAAATGGTTGTCTACTATATGACTTAAATAACTAACGTATAATATTAAAAAAAAAACGAAACAGCAATTACGATCAGAAACTTATGCTTATATTTCTTTCATTGGTATGAAAAATTAAGTAGCCAACATCATCATTTTACGCAACATATAAATTGTAGGGTAATTTACTATTGAAAAAAAAATATGTTCGTAAAATTTGAAATAAAAACATTATATATAATTACAAATTGTAAGATAAAAAAGGATATATTATTACTTATATAGGCTGTCCTACCAAAATTATATTTAATATTCGATACTCGAACGTTGAGTTTGTTAAAAATTATATATTTTTATGGTAGAAGCGCAAGGTATAAATACGTTTTCTATAGTTACGGGTCTCTTTCATTCGTTGTCTTTTAAATTCAAGTTCGCATTTAGGTAAATGAATTTTTTTCTGATTCCTTCAACTGTTTACTTTATTCGATAACGACATAAAATCAAGAAAGAAGAAGAAAACAACTAGTTTCTATGAGTTAATTTCCAAATTCGATAAGAGTTAATTTCTAAGCTGAATATTCGATACAGTCTTCTAGAATGATGAGATAAGATTGCCGACAATTTCTTCGATATTTTTCTTCAAATTCGAAAAACAAAAATTAATCAAAAATATATATGCCATATCATCTTAAAACTAACAATTCATAAATATACAAAGGCCACGTAAAAAAAATGCTTAACAGGCTGCTGAAAATTGAATAATATATTATCTGCGTTGATTGGCAGAAATGAAGGGATAAGTAGGTAATGTCTCTATTACCTTCTTACTTGTAAATTATTACCATTATCTATATTTTTCATATAATCCTCTTTTCAGCCAACCAGGAAAAACTTAAAAATATATTTAGAAACCAGTGCATATTTTACAATAAGAAAATCTTAACATTTTTTAAATCAAAAATAAGATAATTTTTTTCAAAATTAATATAGGACATCTCAAAATTAATGAAAGAATTGAATTTTACATCATAAAGTGTTGATAATGAAAAAGAAAATACAGCTGACAGTTTAGTGTTTCTAAAAATCGAGTGCTACAATAACAAACAAAGCTTTTGCATTTTTGAGCAAGATTTTAAAAATAATGAGAAAGGGCTTGGCAGATACAACTCGCAATTTTGGTATAAACTATAAATTCAGGGTACTGATTAAACTTCTTCAAATGTGAAAAGTTAAATTTAAAAAAAATTATGACAGACCAAAATTGATCGCCCATATCTTACGATTTAACACCGATGTATTGTATATTTTATTTTGGGATATTTTGAAGTATTAAAGTATATTCCCCCATATATGGGGGAAGGGAGCAGATTTGAAATTGGATGCTATATGAACAAAATTTATAGTATAGACATTTGTGGAAAATGGTAAAGAAAAATTTTGACATAACATGTGCTGATTAAAACGCTTATGTACGTTTTCCACGAATACGTCTTGCTAATTGTATGTCCTTTGGCATAATTGCAACACGCTTTGCTTGGATTGCGCATAAATTGGTATCTTCAAACAAACCTACACTAGCTTCTTGTAATGCCATAACAACTGCACTTTGGAAACGTAAGTGTGTTTAAAATATTGTGCAATTTCACGTACTAAACGCTGGAATGATAATTTACGAATTAACAATTCAGTACAGGACGATATCTATGTGGTTTTTTTACTCCACAAGTTGCTGGTGCACTTATACGTGTAGCTTTCGTTGCTAATTGTTCTCTTGGTGCTTTACTACTAGTTGATTTACGAGCAGTTTACTTGGTTCTAGCCATTTAAAAATAATAATGTTTTTACAAGAAACACAAAATTTTATAAATTAAATTCTATGATACTGCACAATCAAACGTTTAAATATGTATTCCAAATAAATTATGAAATAATTCTTTTTTTCAATTTGTCAAATTATTCGTCATACACGTCAACTTCAATAAACCACATAATTATTTATTTGTGAAAATATATAAATAAAATTTTTATTCATACATATGTTTGATTTATGAATACAAAAATATTATATTGATACATTTTATAAATCTTAAGGCTATTTCTGTTTTTATATCTTTAAATATAAATTAATGTCTATAAATATTTTTTGATATATTATAAAATGTAATAATTATAATGTAACAAAAGTATTATGTCATACAACTAAAATTATATTACTATATTTTTAGCTCGCTAAATATTAATATTATACTAAAATTATCTGCGAATTCTGTTAAAAAAATGTATAAAATTATTGTATGAAAGGATTATAATTAAGTATTGACATTTTTTACATTATGAAATATTTGGGTCAACATATTTGGGTCCACATACTTTAATCATAATTATTAAAGATGTCACAATAAATTTGAATATCTGTGCTATTATATAGCTGTCAAAATATGATACGTACCGTGTTATAAATGTAATACGTACATCCTTCGTATATTAATACCCAGAATGTTGGCAATAGGGAAGTATTAAGAGATATTAGTGATCCATTTTAGAACCTGTATTCATCATATCCGACTTGACAGACTGAAATACTTGTGTAGATAGTACGTTTTCAATATACTATTAAATCATAGAAAGTTTTCCACAATATTCCTACACAGGGAAAAAAATACTTCTCGACACAAGGTTCTCTAAATCAAGAGTATTCTTAGAGCGAGAAGAAATATTACACGAAATTGCAAAAACTTGGATTAAGAAATGTTTCTCTTGGTTAAAGAAAATTTTGGTCTTGCTTTTAAAGTGAAAAAACTATTCTTCAGAAAATAAAACTCTTTTTTTCTGTATGTTTTTTTGTAGTTTATGCTGCCGTCTCGAAAATTGTTAGTCTCCATTGAAGAAACAATTTTCCATGCATCTGCCGGCTACTTAAAATGGAACTATGGATTTAGACTTAATCTGAGTTTCAGTAGGTGTCGAATAAATAGATGGATACTAAGAAACCATGGAAATTTAGAGCCAACCTGTTCCAAAATGAAGTGTTTAATGAAAATAGCCCACTTTTTTCATTGTCTAGTCATTTCAAATTACTAGAAATAATATTCAATATTGTAGGAAGCGCAAGGTAGTAATGAGTACATTTATCAGGTTATTTATTCTAAAGCTTCGAAATTCTTATCACAACCTACACAGAGAAGAAAAATTCGATGGCCTTTGCTAAAAAAAACTTGTGGCTTTCGATTCAATGCACTAAAAACATGCTGATATAAAATATACGTTTCAATGCCAGTGGTTTAAAAATTCATTTTTAAATAATTTGATGCAATAATTGTCATACGCTCTCAAATGTGTATTTGCAAGTTACAATAATACTTATTAATATTATGTATTATTAAAATATTGAAGTTAATTAATTAGTACCTAGGATATCTAAGCATGAAAACTAATAACAATCTTTATAAAATAATTATAAAATACAAAATTCAAAATAATGCATGAGGAGGAATGCATATTTTATCCCGCTTCATATAATAGGTCGTCAGGTCAAAACCCATCCACGTCAATAAATTTTTTTAAGTTTTAAATTAATATTACATAAAGAATATAGTTTCTACCAGGTGTCCATGATACCTCTCACTCTTTTAATTTATTATCCCGTCCCCGCCACACTCCAATTTCTATGTTCCGATTTTATCATAATTTTCAGCACTGGTTGATGTTAAACCACAACGATTGGTGCAAATTCGAGATCTTTATCACAGTCCATTCAAGAGAAATTTAGAACAAAAATGTCTACAAACGAAAAAAGTGTAAATTTGGATTTTCGGATACTTTACAAGAACTTCCCTATGGGAAGTTAATAATCAAATATCTGTTATCAAGCAAACTTCAATTTATGGTATTTTTATAAGTTTTATAACGTAAAAATTTATTTATTTATTTTTTTTTTGTATTGAAATAATAATATATGTATCTAGTATGGTTTTGTATTTGTCAAGTGAATATTTTACAAATTTATTAACAAAAGAATTCGTTTTTTTTTTTGTATGTTTTAATCTGCATAACCACAAATGTTTTACTATTGTTTAAATTTACTAAGTCAATTATTATTCGACAGATATAATTAGATAACTAAAAATGAACTTAATCCATACAAAATTCTTTTATATACCAAGAGCCACTCAAAAAAAATATTTTTTCAACTTCCACAACTAACTGGTTTTAATGAGTAATGAACAATTTGTCTTAGTACAGTAGAGTTCTAGAAATCGGAAACGTGAAATAATCGGAAGACATATATGGTCCATCCTCACATTCCACACCACTCTTTTCCAATCACTAAAAATGATATTGTTTGTTTGTATATACATCTAATTTGGTGTCTATCATAATTAGACGTGTTTAATGTTGTGTTTACCTTCATTCTAATGCTATTTTTGTTTATAACGAATTTTTCCAATCAATGCCAGTACATGGTAAGAAATTTTTGGGCAATCACTTTATACTCGGCGTGAACGCAATACTGTTTGGTTTCGATGATTTTGATTTGTTATAAAATATTATCATTGGGTGTCAGACCCATACTGACTTGGTGATATTCTCAATACTTCTGCCGAATAGTACCATTTAACACTGTGATGTCACTGATGCTATTAATGGCATATCAGCAATATCTATTAAAATGATAAAATAGGTAAAGAATAATAGAGTGGCGAGCAGTGTGACAGCAAACATAGCATTAACACCTAATATAAATAGGATCGTAGTTAAATAATTCATATTGATAAACGCGGCAAAAATAGCGTGAAAAACATGTAAATAAGGCCATAGTTATGGATATACATATTATATACATAGAGTATGTATTATCAGACACTTTTTGAGTACCTATCTGTTCCTACACCATTGTTATTGTAATAAAAACCATGCATTTCTTACCGTGTAATCGGAATGAAATTTAGTAATCGGAACATTACTGTAATTAGCTATACATATATGCATCGATAAAGCCTACAGAAATAATCTAGAAATTACAGGTAATAATGAGCGTTTTTTCGAAAATTTCATTGAAATTAAAACTAAAAGAAAAGCATTTCGGACGTGGATTTCTTTACGTTGTTTTTGAAGAATGTATTAAGATTTTTCGAAGTGTTTGAAATAATCAAATTTCTTAAAGTGAAAAGATGTGCTATATTTGCTATCCGCAATAATTCATGTAGTTTAATGCAGGTATATCATTATATACTAGTGCAAGAAGTACGAAGCACGAATTAAATTTGGCTGGCTCTTGTATTAAATACCTAAAAATATAAGAATTTAATCTATCTAATTATTTCATTCAAAGTAAAACCACTAAGATGCTTATAAGTTATTATCTTTTTTATGCACATATTAATTAAAGGGGTAGTGTTGTCGCTAGTAATTTCAATGCGGAATTTTAGGGTGTAAATAAAAGAGACGTTAGTAACCGAATTTTTATTAAATATCAAACCTTCAATCAACTTTGTCTTTTCAATTCGTTGATTAATATGATAAGAAGAAAAAACTTTTGGTGTTTTAGTCAAGAATAAGTATTTCTAAAATTTGGTTATAATTCGTTATTAAGTCTATAAGTTAAACTGCCTCCAAAAATCAAAATTTTACAGTAAATAAGAAAATCAAATTTCTTCATTTTAATCCATAAAATTTTTTTTTTCAAATGTTTTTGATATATATCAATGTTGTTTTAATGTCCATATTAATTGAAATAATTTTTAATATTTGCTAAGGAAAAATTGATTTAGGGCCATCTAAAACGATCTGAAATTGGGATGAAGACCAACACAAATTTCAACATTACTCTCAATGTCTCAAAATTGTATTATTTTAGACAGATTTGGAAACTTTGAAAAATGCTGTAGATATGTGCCTTTTGTATATTATTCTTTTGATTTTGGATGTATCTTATCTGAGAAAAAAAAATCTTAAGAAAATGGTTGGACTTAGGCTTTTTAAGTTGTGGACAGTAGAATACAGCCAAATACAAGGCTATAAATTAACTTCCTGACCCGCAAATACGAATGGGTACTGTGTCACTCTCATCAATCCTTGTAGCCTACTAAGATAATTTGCATTCATATTTACTTCATGATGAGGCCCTACGTCCCCTTCGGGATCATACGACATAAATATAATATATATATATGTCACATATACATAACTGATATTCCCATGTAATGCAAACTATACAATTTACACCTAATTTGCGCCCTCGCGGGTACACAATGATGTTTACGAAAAAATGTTTCAAACAAAAGGTGGCTATTTTTTTATAAGAAACATTTCTTACTTTTAAACTTTTGTTCTATCTCTAACGGTTTACAAAATGAGACCCAGTTGACCTATGTTGCACATTTACAAACTTGTCCTCAATTTTTACGTTTTGAGTACGCGGTAAAAATTTCAGCTTGATATCATTTTTCGTTTTTGAGTTATCGTGTTGATAGATAGACGGCCGGACAACCGAAAATGGACTAATTAGGTGATTTTATGAACATCTATACCAAAATTTTGTTGGTAGTATGAATATTTTTAAGCGTTACAAACTTGGGACTAAACTTAGTATACCTTGCATATTACATATATGCATGGTATAAAAAAGAGGAGATGGACTTTCTTATAAATCTAGTTTCCCAAGTAGACCCTTTACATAAAGAAAAAAATATGTTATTAATACACATTTACATTTACATTTTTATTAAGAATTTAATAATTGAAAATACAAAAATTTTGACAAAAAAGGGCTGTGGGTGGAGCCTTTGGCAGTGGAACTCGCCGTATTCGCATATAGCTGTAATAAATACCTATTCACAATATCTGACTAATAATACCTATACAAACACAATTTTATATAAATATGGTGGGAGCGCATAGAAATACATTTCATTATATTAATTTTTTGGTGCGGAACCGTCAAATCATTTTGTAGTGGACCAAATTGTGAATATAAACCTCGAATCCACTTGAACAAACAAAAAATTTCACCAAAATCGGTCCATTCGTTTGAGAGGAGGTCAATTACAATTGACAAGAGTTTCATGATTTTTGTTCACCCAAAAAGTGCTCAACGTGCCAAAAGAAGTTTTCACCTCAAAAATAATAATAAAATAAATAAATTTTGAAAATTTATAATAATAACTAAATAGTTTTTAATTTTGTTTCTATAAGCCTTTTATTTGAATATCATTTATATTTTGATGAAATTTTGATTTATTAAGTTGAATTTACTTTCAAATCCATAGCTACTTCAAATTTTAGTAAATTGTAATTAGCTAACATATAATAAAATTTTCATTAACATATACCTACAAAGTTTCACAATGTCTAGATTCTTATTTCTTGATAGTTTTCTAGGTCAAAAAATTTCAAAATATTCAACACTTTTGTCTAATAACATAAACAAAAATTCCAAATATAGAAATAAACAAAACTTAAGATAGATCCGGTAAGGTCGGTAAGATAGATCCAAAATCAAAAGAATATTAGTATGGCATTGAATTAGCCATTGATATTCAGCCATCTTGTGTTTTAATGTAACGTATAATTAAATAGGCGGTATTATAAGTCCGCCAATACTAAACATACTATTAATATATGGTTGCTATGGAGTCAAGTTCCATATTTACGCATGCTCATACATGATAGCATTAGAGTGAAACAAATATACATCCTGTGTGATTCATTTGTTTTTCTAGTAAAGATACAAACCAAGCTAAGTATGTAGTTCATAAATATTTGTATAGATGGTGTTTTTGAAAATGATAAATTTTTAATTTTTTTAAAATATTTAACAGGGATTTTTTTAAATGTAAATCAAAGTTTGCGAAGCAATGTATTGGGTTTTTTTCGGCTCTAGAGGCTGAATTTTGGCTTTGGATATATCATTATACCTATAAACGAATACATAGCTGTTTTATTTCTAATGATCCAAATCGGGAATCAGATTCTTCTAAATAAAAATAGTGAAAAAATCATCTGCTTTTTTGATCTAAACATCATTTATTATAATTATTAATTAAACTAATTAAATATAAAAAGTTTTCTTCACCTGCTAATAATACAAATTCAAAACCAATATTTATTTTTCTTTATTTAAAAACAAAAATTTTCTCTAAGGCCATTAACAGAATTTCTAAAAATTATTTTAAAAAACCGTTACTGTTCTAGTTAATTGGCCATTTTCTGTTTGTTATTTATTTTAATTAAATTATAGTTTTAGGCAATATAATTGAAATTAATAATATTATACCTATTATGTGTCTATACAAGATAAGACAGACAGCCTGTTGAAAAATTCCGTTTTTTGAGCCAATAAACTTCGAGATAAGGAAATTATTTTTATACGTTTTTAAATTTGATTAATTCTATACTTATTCTGGTCGTTTATCCGCTCTCAACACTTATAGACACAGAAATTGATTTTTGTCGGATTTTAAACGAAATTTAAAAATAAAAGTATAAATATTTTTTTCTCATCAGTGTCCATAACGAATACAGATTGAGTTACTGATTTTCGTCAATATCAAATTGAGCAACTACAAACATCGTCACTCACAAACTTATTTGATTGTCTCCAAAACTATAAGAGAAATCGGAATTGGTCTAAAAGACATTTTTTTAAGAAAGAGATTGACAACCTAAAAATCTACCCAATTAGCCCCGGTCTACCATACCTACCTATCCACAAAGTCCTGGTAAAACTGATAATATACTCAAGTAGTGTTTATAATTATAAGTCTCTTTAGTCTATTTGATTTCGTTCCTACTTGATTAACAATTGATTTAAGAAAAATAAATCTTAATTTTCTGTATCTCGGTAGTAAATAATATTTTGCACCTAGGTTATATGCACTTTATTCCTTATTTTGAGCTAGATTCACTGAAAATAATGCAGCGAAATTTTGAAACACTGTATTCATCTATCTATTGAACATATCACATAAGACAGAGTGCTTCGTACAGGTTATTTTCAAGACAATTATTTATTATATGTAAAATGTCTTTTCTGATCAATTGACAATAATAATTATCTTTTTACAATTCATAATAATTACAGTGACCATTTTTGACACCACATCCCTTAAAATTAAAAATAAGTGGACGAATAATTAGACATGATAGCCCATCAAACATACCTACGTAAGAACATTATACGTGGGTTGGGTGTCAATAATACAAATAAATTTCATTATATTATTTAATTTACACACAAAAATTACTTTTAATTTGTTTACTTTCTTTAAGAAAGTTACTGTATTCATCACGAAAGTAGAAATAATAAATTTTATTAAATCTATACCTACGTCTTAACGGATCTGTGCGCGCCTGCGGAGTTGTCACGAAGAATCATAGAAGTAGTCCATTTGAAGTTCTTGCCTATTTTTGAAGTGAAAACTTCTAAGGCGCGTTAGGCGATTTTTGCTAGGGGAAAATCTTAGTTTTGCATACACACGTTAATAATTTCAATTTAAAACTTTGAAATTTTAATTACTCATATTATAATTACTAAAAAAATTAAAAAAACACAGTTATTCCAAAGGTTTAAGTTTTAAGTCGACAGTTCCCATGACTGGCTATCTTTTTTGTTCTCATTTCTTGTTACAATTTTCCAAAAACTTGTCAGAACCATTGTCTCAAAGGCATACCAGTATTTATATAATAAAAATGTATAGCAGTAACTTATTTAGGTTCGATCATTCACTTAATAACAGCATACCCACCGAAAGGTTTCATTTCTGCATCTTCCTTAGTTAAACATCTTGCAACACGGTGAATTTTCTTTATGTAATGGACATAAGTTCGAAACCTGCCATGAAGAGTTATGCTCACCTCTCCTATACCTATAAATTCCAATAACAAACGCAGTTCGCCTCTACAACTTTAGGCCTAGGGTAAGGCGGGAGTAGGGTAACGAACTTTTCAAACCACACAGTTTTGAGTTAATTTCGAATATAAACATCCAGTTATACTTTGATTCGAAAATTTAAAATTGGTGGTGTACGTAAAATAAAAATCTTAGTACCTATGCAGAGTGGTTGAAAATTTATAAATGTTCAAAAGGTTATTTTCAACCCATATTGGACTTAAAAATATATAATTTCTCCATTATGATTCTTAAAACAGAAAAAAAAAATTATATACTTTATTAATGCGTCAAATAATATGCATATACCTTCTAAAACAAAAAGTTATTGGACTGTCCTGTTACCTTCATATCCCCATTCTTTGTTCATAAAATACCAACATTATGGCACGTGCGTTAAATTGTTTTATCACCTAAAGGATTAATTTCCAAATATAATAAGGTTTCAAATTATTTAAAAAATAATAATTGCCTTCAATTTGTATATTGTAAAAGTATATTATTGTTTTGTTAATTGTTTATTTTAAAAGTGAATTTTTAATATGATTGCTTTGGTTAAGAATTATTTACTCTATACAAAGAGTTTGGTTGTCCACAAAACAATATTAATTGCGCATTTAAATTAATAAAAAAAGGTATCGTAACTAGATCTAAGACCTCTTCCTTTACCATTTGCAGATCTCAACAATTGTGAATAATTATCGCTACTGGCAAACCAACGTCCAAAATTACCAATTAACCAAAATTAAGGAAGTAATAAATAAAGAATACTTATAGAATCAATATTTGGGATTGTTTGCATTTTATTTGGAATTATTGTATGGAAACATGCACATGAAGCAAAAAGTACTAGTTGTGTAACGACATTGCAATTGCGTTTCTAGCGAATGTTCCTCCTCCCCCTTCTTACGTAAGATGATTAAAAATTTCATTGAAACAAAGGCAACAACGAAACACACAGAATTTGGTTTTTATAATTATATAAAGATCCCAAATTAGGATAGAAATTAATGAAACTTAGATCTTACGTGGTTCTATAAAGGCCCTTTTAAAAGATTGAAAAAACGTAATTTTTCTTACTGTAAGGACAGATACTAAAACACCGTTCCGGGTGAAATGGTATCCTACTTATGACACCGAAGAAATTAATGACCACAAATATAGCAAGATATAAAATTTCGTGTACTTTTATAAGGAAATCATGATTAGCCGGATTTGAAATACAATAATCTCTCTCTCATCTTCAATTTTTCACATAAAAAAAAATATAAAATTGTGTATAGCTTTATTAGGAAGACATGATGATCCCGAATTGAAAGAAATCTTTATATATATAAATGAACCCCTATTTTTCCTGGTCATCCTATAACTTGAGAACGGATTGAAATTAACGGTTGTGTTAATTCTTGTCAGGAGAAGGTTGTTATGAAAGAAAATACTAAAGAAGTTGAACGGAACATTAGAAAATTTGAGACAAAATATTAAATGCAATAAATGGTGGAAACGCATATAAATAATGCAATTTTATTATCTTACTATGTGATTATGTATTTCGTCTTCGTTATTTGCGCTCCCACCATATTTATCTAGAACAGGTATTTGAATTGTAGTATTGAGATAGTATTTACTATTATTCATGTATTGTGAATATGTAGTTATTAAAGCTATGTATGCGAGTGTAGTGAGCCCCATTGCTAAAAGCTTCAGCTAGACCGAAGGCCGAAAGCCTGTTCAAGAAATAGTAGTAAAATTTGTGATAAATCATTAAAAATGAATTGGAACTGCAGGGTTAATTAAGATTAATAATCGCTGATCAATATAGTTACAATTAAATAAATTGTAGGTTTATAATTCAGCGGGTCATCTAGTACTATATAATAAAACATAAAATTTGGTGTAGTTTTTTAGGATGATTGGAATTGATTAAGAAATTCTATGTATTTTTATTAGGAGAACATGATGAACCAAATTTGAAATACTTACTTATGAATCAATCAAAAAAATTTGCTTACTACATACTCAAACATCATACCAGCCTGATTTTTAAGGAAGTACAAGCAATTTATTAAACATAACGCACCAATGCCAATTAATAAACAATAAAAACGTGTATAAATAAAAAATTATTATTATTAATTATATAACATATTTATTATTTTGTTATAAATGAATAAAACATAATTGACGATATACAATTTAATAAAAATCTGTATTTTTTTTTTATATTAATATTTACAATACAGTTTTTGTAATTTATTACATATTTTTTCATGTATATTTATTTATTTAATTTTGTTTTGTATGTTGCCAATGTAAAATACGTCTAAATTGAATATTCAGGAATCCGTTTTGTCGATTTAATTTACTATTTGCATGCCACAATCATCACTATACATTCATAGAGAAAACATGCAAAACATAGGAAGTAGCAGATATGGATTGTGGTAATATTCATTTTTCTATGACATTATCTAAAAAAAAGTGATAGATGTAGTCCTTGGTTCGTATATATGATAGTTTTTATTGATTAACATCTATAGCGACCCTTAAATAATTTTATCATGTGAAACTCCCGAAAATGCTTCATTTTCTACCACAAAGTATCAAAAGTTTAAAAATATACCAAAAGCTTTAAATTAATAATATTTTTTGTTTTTCTTTTTATGTTAATTGGTCAAGGGAAAGACATATTTTACCGTCATTTTCAAACGACTGGAAATTTCAATTTTTTGTCGAGATTTGAACTGAGTTCAATTTTGAGGGTTCTGTAAAATTTTCTTACTGTGCACCACAAAATTCAATAAAAGTTATATATAAATGCGAAATAGAGCGAATCAATCGGGATTAACCACAGCTCTTTTAAAGCTGATATTAATGGGCTTTCGAATTAGATTCTCTGCAGATTTATGCAGAGGATTGTAGGAGTAACAAAATTTTTCCCATAGGTAGGTATTTATTCGTTTTATTCCCTGCTAATTTAGTAAACACTTGTGGCTTTAAACTTCTGAATTTTTTGAAATAATAAAAACATTTTCTATTTACTTTATTCTTAAAAATTGAATGTTGGGTCAGAAAAAATACCTTAACCAGGACCCTTAAAAGGAATACATAAAGGTAGGAATATATGTAATTAGTCAGTAGATTCAGCTGCTGAAAACCAAAAATGTGCAATTTTCTTTGAAATTAATTATTACATGTTACACGTATATAACTGATATTCCCATATAATACATACCATACAATTTGCCCATAATTTGCGATCTCACGGGTAAACAGTGATGTTTACGAAAAAATGTTTCAAACAAAAGTTGTTTATTATTTATAAAGTACGCCTAAGTAGGTCCTAAGTACGTCCTAAGTACACTATATTTGAGCTTGATATCTCTTTTCGTTTTTGAGTTATCGTGATGACAGACGGACAGACGACAGACAGACAGACAGACAGACAGACAACCGGAAATCGGCTAACTAGTTGATTTAATGAACACCTATACCAAAATTTTGTTCATATAGTATCAATATTTTTAAGCGTTACAAACTCGGGACTAAACTTAGTATACCTTGGTATATTTCATAAACATGGTATAATAATATAAGAACATTATTATTTATTCCGAATATGATTTTATTTGGAATAAACTTTCATTATTTGTGCATGGTATGTTATATATACATATAACATAACAAATAAAGGAATATAAGCATATAAGCTATTTATTTGATGTCCACGAAATGGACTAAGACTAAATCATAATTTTATAATTTTATCCATCATTATCTCTCAATGAAATGTAATTTTATTATTTGTTAAACATCAATTTTTATTCGATAATCATAATTTTTCGTTTATTTTACCACATTAAGTTGTAAATGTCGAACAAGTAACCACTACAAATAAATAAATTTAAATAATGCAAAAAAGCTCTTGGTTCACCGGCACGTTATCTGTGCAACTCAACTCTTTAGATACTCCTTTTAGACTACTTCTTCGATCCCACTTAACTCATTTTTTACCCTCATTTTACCTTTAGATTTCGATTTCCAAGCTCACGACATAATACCACGTAAATTAGGTTTGCCATTTACGAGATGAGTAAAAAAAAGAAGCAGACACTTCTGTCTCAAGCTTTGCTCCCGATATATTATAGTGTAGGTTTTCACCCCTGTTTCTTAAAATGATCGAAGAAAGAGATTCCCCTCCATGAGATATTACGAAATTAAATTAGCTGTTTTCAAGATTAGCAAAAATTTAGGACACACACTTTTTATTAACCTAGATTTTATAGTATGATAATTTTTTTATGAGGTCCATTTTTAATACAAACCCTTTTCATTCAATTCTTCCTTTTAGGGGTTGCTATGCTTATTCCGAGGATTTAAGGTAATTATTCTACAAAACTTTATTAAAAAAATTTAAATTTGGTTTACAGTAGCGACAGCAAATAATTTTGTGAGCAAGAGTAAAATTTTTTAAAAGGGGTCCCTTATTCAGGGACCCCCGGGGCATTATTTCGGTTGTTCTGTTGTAGTTTCGGCCCTGGAAAGAGTTGTAGAAAAGTTGACATCACTAAAATGCCCTTCCGAGACAATAAATAAACTAACATTGAAAGGTATACGAACAGCTTTAAAAACTGCAAAAAAGCATGATCTTCAAACAAGGGAAAATGAGACTGAATATTTATCGTAAGTCCGGATACTGAATACATTTTTAGTGGATGTTATATAAAAATAAAAAATTTAGATTATACAATTCACTCATACGTAATTACAAAATTTGATTGAATCGACATGCGAGCAATGAATATTTGTACTTGAATAAATAAAGTAACTACTGTATAAACTATATATTGTATAATATATGTATATGTATGAAATATCTACCTACTTAAAAACCACAAATGTAATGAAATTTTTCGTTATTACATTTCAAAATACATACGGAAAAGAAAATTTTTATTTATTTTTTCTATTATTAATATTTTTTTTTTTTACATTACCTAGATTACAACTTTTTTTAAATTTTGTATAGGTACTTACACAATGCTTCAGAGTTGGTTTAAAAACGTTGTCTTATGTAGAATACAAATTTTTAAACAAAGTTTTTTAGAAATTTCTCAAAATTTTTCCGCACTTGTTAAAACAGTTTTAACTACGCCCGTTAGAAAATAACTACTTTTCGTTAAAAGCCAAACTCTTATTCTAGTGCTTTTGTAATTCTCATGTCTATCGTTTTCCGATCTATAGGATATTTCGTAATACCATTCATTAAACAACGCAGAGACAATAAAATAATAACTTTTTCGAAAAATGAAAAGAAATTATTTCTACAGACATCGTAAACATTTCTTTTAATTCTAGTCAAAACTGATATACTCTTCAGTCACATGTGAGACCTTGAGCTGTTTTTATATTATCGTCTAAAATCGAAAATACTAAAAAATCATCTCTTAGAAAACTGCGTGTTCTTGGCTGTATTTCTGAATAGAGTAGAAAATATTGTAATACTTTAAATACCTAGTAACCTAGGATAGATTTCCAAAATAATAAACCAATAAAAACCAATATTTAACCCAAGTACACCGAAGGTCAAATTTGACGAAAATAATAAATTTCGAGATATTTACCGCTATTTTGACAGAATGTCCGATTAATTACTGATAAAAAATAATCATATAGCTTCTGTCTTCTGCTTTCATAAATGACTTGGCTTAAATAAAAATTATTAACAACTTTTTTTTGTGTGCAGAAATAAGATGTAAACATGTAGCTAACACCTGCTAATAATTTTGCAAATATCTTGTAAATTCTGTTAACAGAAATGTTTAAATACTTTAAATGAAATGTATTTTACGTTTTGTTTAGAGATCGCAAGTCATTCAAGAATAATCAATCAAATACAGTGTTAAAAATATATAAAAATTTAATTATAAAAATATTATTTACAAATTAATAATAATTCATTATTTACAAAATTTATAGAATTTGTTTTAAATTGTGTGAAATAGAATTATCATGTGTTCAACCCTTAAATGACTGTTTATCTATAATTTGTTGGATAATCAAGAATAATTAATGTATAAATGTTAAGTCATGCTACAACTAAGTGTCATTTTACCTGAAATTAGAAATATTAGAATGCAAATATTTTTAGAATATGTGGCAAAATGTTTATTGCAATTTTAAATTTTGCCATTCAAAAATTACGTGCAACTTGCTAGACCAAGTTTTAGCTATAAAAAAGTTATCGTAAATTTTCCAATACATTAACTCTTATACTCATTATAGCTTTTCGGAAACGGAGTGGTTTTTCTTTCAAATTTGATCATTTTCCTATCCATTGAAAAATAAATAAATCATGAAGGATCGCGTTCATAAATATCGCGAAATGCTCACAAAAATGTATTTGTTTCCAAAGTTTCAAGACGCTGTATATAGAAAAGGGCATTTTTCCGGCGGTTTTTATCAACCATTTACTGACATCCTGTTGTTATTACTTGAATCACCCTTTATTTATTTGCATAATTCTCAAATTGGATATAATCGAACATTTCTGACCAAACTCAATCATAGATATAAAAAAAAACTCAACTTTTTAACGTTGACATTAGAAACATACAAAAAGGATTATGCAATATAAGATAGGAAAATTGCTTTCAGTGAAAATTTTTGTGACCCAACCTAAAATGTTCTTTCTCATCAAAAGCTCTCACGGCCACAAAACTTTTCAACGAGTTGTTGTTTTTGATTACAAAAGATCAAAGCTACACAAATATTTTATTTATAGTAACTATATGATTAGGAAAATGGCTTTCTGCGAAACTTTTACAAACTGCTCCCAAAATGTTCTTCGGGTCGTTCTGACGGGTTATATAACTACAATGAATGCGTAGCTTTGATTGCCTGTAGTTCGAAAATTAGCCGTTAAAAAATCTTGTGGCTGTAAGAGTTTTGATCAGACCGATTGGCAGAACAATTAGGGGTGGTTTGAAAAAGTCACAAAAAGCCATTTTCCTATTCATATACTAAAACTATGATATATCCGTAGCTTTTAACGCCTGTAGCTCAAAAAATACTTGTTAAAAATTTTCGTGGCCGTAAAAGCTTTTGATCAGAATGAACCAAGGAACATTTTAGGGTTGGTAAGAAAAAGTTTCACAGAAAGACAGAAAGCCATTTTCTTATCTAATAATGGGGGGAAATTACTGAATACATATATCTACTGACGTTCAGGCAACGATAACTGCCTGTAAAGTTAATTTTTCTTTAAATTTCTAAATATCGAAGTACCTTACAGTTATAACCTTTCAAGTTTAAAGATGAACACGTATTTTATGTGTGTCTCTTATATCCAATGTCTTTATTAATGAGTTTTGACACGGTCATCGTGTATAATGATTCATTATGGTCCAATGACACAGCAATTTTATTCATGTCAAATAAAAATGGAAATAATATTTTAAGGAATACATCATCATAATATCAAGATGGATAGACTTTTTAAATATAAACCTTCTTTGACTGGTGTTGCTAGTGAATGATGACAGATCAAAACTGAGTAAAAAAGTACTTCTTGCGGCCTCTGGATTATAACAAAAAAATACCGGTAGCTGTTGTGAATAAAACACCACCGCTTTTTTTTTCGTTTTTTGTTATACGCTATATGATGTTAAATGTTAAAATCTATCATGTTGTAAATGAGTACCAAATAATATTACATGTTTGAAAATTTTTCACAATCAATGAAGTCACTTGATGAACATAAGTTTATATCTTCTTGATGGTATTTAATATCTATTCGTGGCGATCTTTCAAACGCATCTTAGAGATTTAAGCGCTTTTATTTAAATCACTCCATTCGAGTATGCAATAAGTGAAAAAATATTAAAACAGTGATGATAAACTTCTACTTGAGGTAAAATATCCGCAAACCCACTTGTTTACAGAAGGCAATGAAATTTTGAGTAGATGTTAAGAATAACCATACCCTTGAGAATTGCACAATTCAAAATTTTTTACCCAGCAATTAAAAAAGATATTTGCTATTTAACTTGGATCTTTTTGCATGGATTTAATGAACTAGTTGTGCGAAAATGGACACATTTTACCTATTTTTTTAGATTTTGTTCAAAAACAACGTAATAATACCATAACTTATGACGAAATTTGGGGTCAAGAAACCGGTTTTTGCCCGTCTTGTTAAAAGGTTAAACACAAAAAACTATATATAAATATGCAGTTGTGATGAGTAGTTATTCGTCTGTTGTAACAAATAGTATACGTACTTAAAAGTATTGGAGCATGTCTGCATGTGCTTGAATATAACGGACATTTTACCTTAAAATATAATATTTGTAACCAGCCCAAATCTTAAGAACTGGACCATAGATTGGGCAATAAAATAATTTAAAATGTATAACTTATAGAATGTCGATATGTCTTTCTAAGAAAACAAGTTGACATCTCTAGATGTACAGAGTTGTTACAAAAAACTTAAAATACTGATAATTCGCTCGATAATGAATGAAAATTCGCATGATAAAAATTATTGCTGGTCAAATACAAAACTCGGCCTTATTTTTGCAAAAGAGTACAAGAAAAATAAAAAGCTTGAAGCGCTGCATATAAAATATAACAATGATTCGTAGCACCTTAAGCTTTAAAAAACGGTCATGGACGAGTGACTCCTTCAAAAGAAAAGCTAAGAATAGAAGGCTAAGAAAGCAAAGTTAGTGGGAGTGATCCAAGGTACAATATAGTATTATACATGGTACTTTATGAACTTGAACCGTGAATCAGATTTTGAAAAAATATAAAAATGATTTTTATCGATAGCTGTTTCATTATGATACAAATTTTCAAAACATACGGTGGCTAATCTTTGTTTGGTACTCCTAATTATATTTGATGTCTTTCGTATTGTAAAGTATATGTGTATAGAATTGAATTTTATTAAAGAAGAAGAATGATGTAAAAATAAAAGATGTTGTGATTGTTATAATGGTTTTGACGCCATGGGTTGTCTTCAACATTTTATATTTTTTAATAATAAAATATTATTACATATTCATTTGTATTTTACACTATATGACTATGTTAAGTATGTTAAAACAGCTTTAGGTATCAAATAAATTTAATGTTTTAATTAATTTATATTAAATAAAGAATAAACTAAAGTGCAACCAACAAACGGTCATTTTAATCAAGAAGCTATTTTTAAGTACATATATGTAGTAAATTTGAGTATTATAGTACTATTATTTGATAATCTGAAACCGTCTTTGGGCAGCTCTGAATGAACTTTATCTATTTGAAGCCCCATTTTCGTTTTAAAATACCTACATTTTGATATATATCACCCCTTGAGGAAAGGGGGAAACTTTTCCATGTGGGTTTCAATCGAATCGAGTTTTTTTCAATTTTTCTCAAAAAAATCCCTTGACAAAGAACAATTTTTTTCGTAGCAATTCATTCTGATGCATATTTTCGAGACCAACATTATGAAATTTATAAGTGAGATGAAATCAAATAAGCAGGTTTCTACAGAGAATGTTTTTAAAGAAAAAAACAAAACAGGCTGCCTTGATCGTGACCTTGCAGTGTGCCTCCATAAATTTACATTTTTTCGAGCTGGTTCTTGATCAATATGTTTGTCAAAGATTTTCTTATTTTTTCTAACTTTGATTTTATATTCCGACGAAATACTAAAGAAATGAAAGCTCCCGTTTATTAGAATATTTAGGTATTTCTAAGAATTTTTTAATTTCTGGATTGTAAATTCCGAAATAAATTTGAATCAAAATTTTTTTGTAGCATCCACCTTATTTTTGATCTTCTTATAATCATTTAGAGAAGATATTCCTGTACCGACCTTAGGTATTTTACCAAAACCATTCACCGCAAAGTTCCAAGTAATTTTGATCAAGGTCATTCACATTTAGTATTATGGTTCAAAAATTTAGCCCATAAATATTAATGAATAGAGAAAAGGGTTGTTTTGCTTACATGAATTTCAAAATAAATGACACATTGACACACTCTAGACTTTCACGAATTTTTAGATTAATAAAATAATACCTAATTGTTACGGACAATTCCATGTGTTTGGCCAAAAAAAAAAATAAATAAATGTTGATAATAATATTTTTTCTATCTCTACCCTTCATTTAATAAATTATTTGAAATATTTCCTGTTTCAACTAAATTGCAATACAATAAATGTGTAATTATCTTCATGAGCAAAAATGTGTAATTAGGTAAATTATTTAGAAAAATATGCATTCACTGAAAATTCCCAAAAACAAATAATTACTTTTTTTAATGTTTTGTGTTTGAAATAGGGCCATCAAATAAATCGTTAGGACATCCATTATAAGGGTGCTATCACTATTTTAAATATTTACAGTCATAAGTTCGACTAAAAATTTGTTTATATTGATTTTAGTCTTACATTTATAGTAAAAAATCGCTATAATTTATATACCTATCTATGCAATAATAATGTCCAAAATAAAATTAATAATCCGCAAAATAAAGTTAAAGCATTTACATTTAAAAGAGTATGTTTGTACATGCGTTCGTTATTATAGCCGATAGTTCGTTATAAACGATAATGTTATAGACGATACTATCATATATTTGTTTGTATGGGGACTTTGACTGTTTATGATCAAATAAGTTGTGAAGATATTTATTATAGATTATATTGTACTTTTCGGTACATCGGCAATCGGTAATCTTTAGTCGCGTGATTTAATGAGAGATTTGCTCACGCGTTCTAACATAATTTTATATAAATACCTATATTTTTTACTGCACTAGCTAATTAAAAATAATTTGATTACGTGTTTATTGTATAGAGCATAGAAATAATCTAAATAAAGATAAATTCATTTTAACTAAGTTTGCCATATTTCTATCACAAGTTTGTTTAATTTACTGAGTGCGACTTATTTTAAACTAACGAAAGTACATGAACAGGTCGGAAAATTTTTTATTTAGAAAGTCAATATTTTTTTTGCTTACACCTTTACTCTCGAGATGAGAAATACTCTCACACTTTCTGAAGAACTTAAAACAAATATGTCTTTCAAAACTGTAGAGAGGTTGAAAAAATCTGAAAAAATCATAATTCGAAAACAGATAAAATTATATGAAGATAGAAAAAGTTTCAATCACATATTTGAAAATAAAAGTTATTTGTGTTTTAAATCGAGCGTGAGCAAAATGCTCGTAACGTGATTGCTGGCGGGTTATTCAGAAAGTATCAGCCTTATATCTAAGAGTGGCATTTACCACGGTTTGGTTTTTTACATTAATTTATACCTGAATGATTCACAGAATTAAACAAAATTAACCATTGCAGTTCCGGGTTATCAGATCATAGTTCACAGAAATAAAAATATTTTACATGAATATCACAAAAAAGTTTTTTGTTGAATAAGTTTGAGTGACGTAAATGGCGCCATCCATATAAGAATAACACACCTCCTTTAGAAAAAAAAAAACCCTTAATATTGTTTTATATTTTTTAAACTGCAGTCGGAATAATAGATGTTATTGTGCGGGTTTGTAAGAAAATCACAGAACACCACTGCTAATCAGTTAAATATAAGTTTGCATTGTTATTTAATTATTTAATAAATACCTATTTTTGTGTTTAGTCTGCTTAATATATGTGATTAGCGTGGTGACGACTAAGCGGATTGACGCGACGCCTCTCTATGTAGGTCGAATCAAATTTTATCTCTATTTTGTCTATTTTGATGAAAGTATTTCTAAATAATTATGTGACTCATTTCTTAGAGTTTATAATAACTAGTAAGAGGAATTTCACGAAACTTCTAAATAAACTTTTTAAGCAATAAAGGTATTTGATATGCTAGGATTCAAACTTTTTTAGCAGCTGGGTTTTTTCCAAATTAAATTTATTCAATTTTATCCAAATAAAATTTATTCAAAAATACATATACTACCCAGAACATAATTACATCTAAGAAAGTTCCAAATGAAAAATTTAATGATAACAATGAGGTTTCAAGGTCGCTAAATAATCATCTAAAGTCACTAAATTTAAATAGTTCACCCCTACTTTCTTTCCAAATAAAGTTATAAAAATGCTCTTAAATAGCTACGAAAATATTGATGCTACGAAAAAAATTTTGGTATAGGTGTTCATAGCATCATCTAGTTAATCCATTTTCTGTCTGTGAGCACGAAAACTCAAAAACGAAAAAAGATATCAAGCTGCATTTTCGAGTCCGTAAATCTTTTCCCATCTTTTAAACCGTTAGAGATAGAACAAAAGTTTAAATGTAAAAATATTCCTTATCAAAAAATAAACATTTTTTGTTTGAAACATTTTTTTCTAAACATCACTGTTTACTCACGAGGGCACACATTAGATGCAAATTTTATAGTATGTATTATAGGGGATTATCAGTTATGTGTGTGTGACATGTATAGCTATATGTGTAATGCGATAGAGTAATAATCAACACTGTCTATGCATGGTATTTAAACAATTAACTCAGTCAATTGTTTGTTTTCACTTGTTTGAATCTAAATTTAAAGCTGGGAAATTCTTGAGAGAAAGTCCTATTTTGTTTTTTGTATATTCCTTTCAAGATTTACGCCAGATTTACATTACAGTCATTCAAGATTTCTTATTTTAAAAGCTCAAAAACCTCTTGATAAGCATTATTATCTATTTTTTCCGTTTTAGGTATCTAGATTACTCTACAATACTTTATACTATTTTCTGTAAATCTTCTTTTTAAAATTAAGCTATTTTAAGTGGGCTTTTTCCGACGAAGTGTAATTTCGAAACATACTAAAGCATTGATTGATTACGCGTTAATCATTCTTTTCAAAAATCTTATAATATTATATTTTGATATTATAATCAATCATTGAATACCCTTTCAACTCTTTCCAAGGAATGGTCCTCATTAGGATCATCCTTTCTTGGGTCATTTTAATATGAACTTATGTAACGATAATTTCTATTCTATCAATATTTGATATTCATTGAAACCACTATACGCATTAACAATTCTGAATTGCAATACTTCAATTTTATATTAATTTTTGTTAAAAATAGATCCCATATAGTACTTTTATTTCTATACACCAGAAAAAGGAGTAAACCAAAACTTTCAATAGTACGGTAATTTCAATATTTCAATTAAAAAAAATTATTTTCTTTTATTTGGCTTACATGAAACCGTTTAATATTACAATAGCTTACATTTCTCTTCAAGATTAGAATTACAATAAATTTCAGATTAAAAAAAATAAAAAACATCTCAATTAACAATCTTAAGACATTGCTTAGACATATCTTATGATAAGATAAAAATTTAAATAACTTAATTAACCATTTAATTCTCTGTTATTTTTGATAAATATCCGATGAATGATACTGTAATTTTTGGCAATGCGTGTGGGTTTATTCAAAATGAGAGTGTCGAAAGTCAGTCTAAAACATAAAAACGTTTACAGTTTCCGGTATTTAACAAAAGAATTAGTGAAGAGTTTACAATCATTAATTAGTCAAAAGTCAAAGAAGACCTCTTACCAACAAACAACTATAACTGTGATAAACTAACAAATATTTAAAAAAAATAAAAGTGTATTTATTCAGTCTATTCACGTAAAAAAAATAATAAATTAACAACAGAAAATTAAAAAAGTTCTTTTGAGTCTGTTTCATCTAATTTATTTTTATTAAAGAGTAAAATTTAATTTCTGCAAAGTTCTACTATATATATACTTTATTGAAAATGAAATGGCCATAATGTTACAAATCTAAGTGTTGTGTTTTGAAATTGTTTTCTTTCAGTTGTTTATAATCAGTGTCGCAAGCACCATTAACCATTGTACTGCCCTGAACAAGAGTTCGAACAGAAACCTCTAAAGCATTTGAATTAAGACCGGTAAATTCGAATAATTTTATTTAATTTAAGTATGCTATTTGATATGATAGAGGTGGAAATTCAAATAAGAAAGTTCTGGAATAAAATAGAAAATAGCAATGTTATGTACCAGGATCAAATACGACAGTTAGTTCACTGATAATTATATAGATGTCTGTAGTTGTTTCGTAGATATAAGTTTTCCATGTTTTTGTATGTAGATTTATATACACATGCTCAACACAGTTTCGTCTTTGTCATTCGTGTGTTAAATACACAGGAATGGTAAACATAAACCGTGATGGGTAGATAACATAACGGTTTGTATATAGGAATAAAAATAATAATAAACAATATCTAAGGATAAATACTATTCGGAATTTTACTGAGGATTACTTGACAAGTTATTTGTCTTTATAGATTACACCATTGTACAAAAATAAACATCAATTATAACCGAAAGGCTTTGACATTTAAATTTGTATACAAGATTTAATTAACAAAAGATAAATAATAAATAAATAAGTTAATATTGACAAAGAAAGAAAAATTGATGAGTTGAAAAAATTACATTCTGTGTCTAGAACATGAATGGCAAACTGTTTTAGGCGCTTGGTATGAATCTAAGATGTCCGGGCTCGAATCCCGGTGAGAGTGTATTTTTTTAATTCTCTTTAATAAAACAAATGTAGATTATGGTTTTTTAATTCATAAATGCGAATTTTTACTCTTATTCTCGATTAAAAGTACTTTCAAAATAAATGCAAATTTTATATTATAGTATGTATTAAATGGGAATATCAGTTATGAATATGTGGCTATCTAAAAGTGGATATCTTTCTTTCATGTCGTCAAAAATCAAACGATTGAGTCATCAACACTGTCTATACATGGAATTTCAATAATTAACTCAGTCAATTGTGTGTTTTCAATTGTTTTCTTTAAAGAATTTCTTAACTAACTTTTTTTGGCCACACTATATATTATATTCGTAGGCCATATAGCCGTTGAAATACCCTAAAATTTATTCGGTTATTAGTTGAATGGCTCAGAATGTGATTCAAGGGAAAAAAAATTGTTTAATTTTTAATGCAAAAGCTTGTACATACAAAATAAATCTATTTTACTTATTTTCGTATATGTATGTATGTCAACTATGGTGGAGGCGATGGAAAAAAGAAGCACTAAAGCTTTTCCAACTTCAAATATACATATACGTAGGGAAAAGTGGTAAGGACCATACGTTTCCATCTGCATTTTAGTATTTTTTTAAACGTACCTATTCAATCAGAAAAAAAACCCTCTGAAAACTGTGTTTAAGGTCAAGGAGTGTTTTGAGATATTCCAATGTTGCCAGATTTTTGCCAAATAGATGCAAGGTTAGAATACCTAATATTTTATACCATTTCATAATGAAACGTTTATAAATTTTCAAAAGTAAAAATCCTATTGTGAAACACTATAAAATCTACAAGACATAAACACTCAGGTAAAAAACAGGCGTTAACTAGATGATGTTGTCCAAAACTATAACATAAATAATTGTAAAAAAACATACCGACATAAGGTTAGTATCAGGTTAATAGTGTGTAAATATACACATATTTAAAACTGAAATAGAAAAAAAATGTTAATTTCTAAACAAAAATTAGTTTAAAGTATCATTTTTATTATTTTTGTATTTGGCTACCGGTTCTTTGTCTTTAATATTTATATTCTTTTTTTTGTATCCTTAACAGTTATCTTCAATCTTTATTGACTATTTTTTTAAATCTATAATTTGTATTTTTATGTGTTTTTTGTTTGTTAATAATTGTTATTTTTAATTGGTGACAATAAAGATAAGTTTTTTTTTTTTTTGGAAGTTAATAAATGTCAAACTATTTCTACATATTCATTTGAATCATTCAAAGGGTTTCATTCAAAGAATTTATGTAAATTTGTTTAACTAATAAATGACGGAGTTTTAGAGAATAATTGTATTACACAAAATTTTGCGTACATTTTCGAAATTTCCTTATTAAAAAACTAATATTTCAGTTTAGTTTACAGTAGTGTAGTATGTACTTCAAATTTTTCTCTCTCATAGGAGATACTTTTCTATGCCTGTCTACCATTCCAGCAAGTCAAAATTTTTTAATAGTTTTTGATTTTTTCCCAAGTAGACTTTCTAAATATTCTAGTGTGAAGCATTACTACTCACATGAAAAACAAATTATTTTTAGCTGGAGTATGAGAGTAATCTAAGCATCTACAACTTTGGCAGATATTTAATGTTGATTACCTAATGGTTATTCAGAAAATTGTGAAAAATTATGGTCTAGCATCTACATAATTGCAAAATATCCAAGACTAGAATGTTATGAAACACCACTCAATGAATTTATCTTTTACTAGCGTGAAACCCACCCGCTTCGCTGGGTTTAAAAGTCAAGATTGATTAAGAACACCATGTTATAACCTCCACATCTCTGGCTCTCACTTATCCCCTTTCTACAACACTCGAAATAATGGTATTGATTGTTTTACACAGGTAAAATATATGTAGAGTTTTCTATGTTTTTAAATATAAAATAGTCAAAATTCATTGAGTAAAAACATAAAAACACCTAATTAGTCCATTTTCGGTTGTCATTTTATAGTGTACTCAGGACTTAAAAAGTGAGGTCGATTTCGTAAATGAGCTCCATAGGTCAACTGGGTTTAGAGACAGAACCGAAGTTTAAATGAAAAAAATGTTCCTTAAAAAAATAAACAACTTTTGTTTAAAACATTTTTTCATAAACATCTCTGTTTACCCTTGAGAGCGCAAATCAGGTGCAAATTCTATGGTATGTTTTGTATGGGAATATCAGTTCTGAGTGGCTATTTACTTACAAAAAAAAACAAACGCTTCCGTAATCAATACTGTCTTTACATGGTATTTCAACAATAAACTCAGCCAATTGTTTGTTTTCACTTGTTTTTGATAAAATGTATGTGTGGTCTAATATTAAAATTAGAATATTCTAATCATATTTTTGAATATTATTACATATAAATCTAAATTAAAAGAATTCGCTCCAAAATTTTCAAATTTTATGTTAAATAATTTTCATAAAATGTTTTTATAATAGTTGATTTTTACTTAAAAACTCAGGTGAGATCTGTTTCTGTATTTATGTCTGTTAAAGTCTATCTAACCTAAGGCAATACTGGCGCCACTGGGCGTGTGTGCCAGTCTTATTTACAAAGCACCGCTATATCTTACATCTATCTCATTTCGTTATACATATTTATATGCTCTTTCTATCTTTTTTCAATAAAAGTATAACTTAAATATGATTTTTTAGTATTGTTTTTTTTTTTTGGTGAAAAGCAATATTTAAAATTTTAAAAAAATCACATTGCATGTTGCAAATATATTCAGTCGTCGCTAACTTCTTCGCTCCAGGTCGGGTAAATATTTTGTAAAAAAACATTGTTGCATTGTTACATCCAAACTTTACCTACATTTTTGGTTGAGGGATGAAAATGCCACAGGTGATTTTTATTCTTGTTGTTCGCTAAAAAATAAAATCCATTTTTGTGGTTAATTATTACTTTCATTTAGAGAATATTTTTTATTTTGATTGTAAAACTTAATTGGTGTTAAATAAAAAAAATCTTATCATGCAATTCATAATTTTTTTGGGGTCTAATTTTACCTTCATTCGTTGAATTTTTAGCTTGTTGGTGTACGACTGGGTGGATAAGTTTATAATGGTTATATTAAATAGAATTATAATTTAATTGGTCTTGTGGGTGGTTTATTAATTTATTGTTACATCATTAGCGATTAAACAATGGGACTTCTAAAATGGTAATCAAATCTATAATACCTAGGAAATTGTTTATTTGAATAATTAAAAATGATGGATTCGTTTTTATACCTTGTATATATGTAATATATATCAAGGTATCCTAAGTTTAGTCTCAAGTTTGTAACGCCTAAAAATATTGATGCTACGAACAAGATTTTGGTATACGTGTTCATAAAATCGCCTAATAGTCCATTTTCGTTTGTCCGTCCATCTGTCCGTCTGTTTGTGGACACGATAACTCAAAACGAAATGAGATATTAAGATTATTTTTATAGCTTGCTCAGAACATAAAAAGTGAGGCTAAGTTCGTAAATTAGCAACATAGTCAAGTGAGTCTTCCGTCCGTAGGACCCAATTTGTAAACCGTTATAGATAGAACAAAAGTTAAGTGTAAAATTCTCCTTAATAAATTTAATACTGCTTATAAAAAATTAAACAAGTTTTGTTTGAAACATTTTTTTCGTAAACGTCACTGTTTATCCGTGAGAACGCAAATTAGGACAAAATTTTGGTGTCCATTTTCTCCAAAACTATAAATGAAAGGGAGTTGAAAATTTGCAGATAACTGCAACTAGTGGTCTGTGAAACATTATTGAAAAACGAAACAAAATTCTAGAACATGCTAGAAAATACTTTCGAAAATTGTCGAAAATTTCGAAAACTGTTTTTTTTAACTCTCTAATTTATAAAAAAAAACAATGCAAGCACTGATTTTTAACACTTTCTGTAAAAAGGTATTTCAACAATTAACTCAGTCAATTGTTTGTTTTTACTTGTTAATATGTATTTATATTAACAGGATTATGATAGCAAACGGTGACTTTGAGAATTAATTAATCTACTCGTTTTAAGAAGTAAAACCCATTGTCTCAAAGAATTATTGTATTTTCGAAATACTATTTCTAATTTTCACACAGTATGCAAGAAATTTCCATGGATGTGTTGAAATTTTATGAAATAAAAATGAACCACCAAAAATTAGGACAAAATCTGTGGGTCATAATTGGTTAGCCTACTCTTGCCCAATCTTTGACACAAGGCTGATAAATCAAGCCTTAGTTTGCCAACTATTGCCAAAACCTTGGCCTAAGATAATTAATTAAGTCTTGGAGTGCCAACTATTGGCCAAGGCTTTTCTAGGTTAATTAATTCAGTTATGGTTTGCCAACTATTGCTCAAGAAAAGGGAAATAAACTAAGCTTGTCGTTTGAAAATTTGTTTTTCGCTTATACCCAAACTTGGATCAATATTCGATACCCATACTTAAAACGAACCTATCTTTCGATATTAAAACGAAATGGACAAGTCTTGGTTTCTAAGTTCAATGCTCATTAAAAAAAAATGTATCAAAATTGACTCGCTTGTTATTTTTATCTATGAAAAGAAAAATTTCAGTTATATCCGAAAACAAAAGATTAATTTAAGTAATTATCTACTAATTTTTAGGAATTCAAACGCGTGTTTCTCTTATTTTGTTGAAAAAAATTGGTTGTAATCGATGTATATTAATTATTTTTGGAACATTTTGTTAAACAGTGCACGCAACAAAACAATTTTTTTTTTTCATTCAAAGGTCTTTGTAAATTCTAGTCTATTTTATTATCGTGATTTTGATTTAAAAAATTCGCATTCATAATAAATTTTTGTTTCATAGGTATTTTTTTTAAATAATTCTCTATGGATCCTTAGTTTTGATTTTTTAATGTAATTAACTAATTTATAACTATTACTTAAGTACCCCAAACTTTTTTTCGGGATGTAGTCTTAGATCCATGGATTCTGATTGCCCTCTACGAGTTGATCAGAAGTTTCCACCGGTACTAAACACGTTAAACTATCATTAGTAAATTCTGTTTACGACAATAATAACAATTTTTTAACCCCCGTAGCAGGGGTGTTAATAAGTTTGACCGCTATCCGTCTTTTGGCTGTCTGTCTGGGGCATTTTTTGGTTTTGTTTGAAAGATAATTTTATGAAAAGTATTCTTAGCTATATTTTAAGTGCAAATTTAGAGTTGCGCATCCGAAAAAAACTAAAAAATGGCGATGATTGTTGATGACAGTTTGGAAAAGGCTTTAAAGAAAAAGGCAATTTAATGGAGAGTGTTCTTAGATATGTTTCAAATGCTAATTTAGGGTTCCGTACGCGAAAAATTTGACAGGGTCTTTTAAATTTTGTAAATTTCACTTGTAATAAATAAATTATGCTGTTCTTAAATATAATTACTAAAGGGAAGAATATGCATTATTTTTTAATGAATAAATTATGTTCTAAATTGCATACATTACTATTATTTTTTTCTGAAAGAATATCGACATAAAGGTATACAGCTTAGTACAAAGTATACAAGCAGTTAACTTTGTTAGTTATATTTCTTGTTAAACCAATTAACACGAATTTATAATTAATGAAAAAATTCATTGACTTATAATTATTAATTAGGTAATATAACAAAAAAATACTATAAAAAAAAATTCCATAAAAAATATAATTTATGATTTTTTTAAATTTTTTTTGTTAAAGTTCAATAAACTACAAAAAATTACAAACCAAACGTAATAAATTATAAGGTGAAGAAAAAAATACATTTAAAAAAAAATAAAAATCAATTCAAATTTGTTCAAATTATGTCACCAGACATTTTTATTACCATTAAATAAAAAAAAAAAGAATACGTTGTATATTTTAGAATATTAATAATAAAAAATGAAATAAATTTTGACATTTATTTTAAACTTTTAAAGCCTATTTTGTTGAAACAAATCGTTACATTTTTACGGATATACATAAATATTTTAAAGTTAAACATTTAATATTTATAATCATATAATATCTAGATAGGTACGTTTGAAGTGTAACGGCACCTATGGATAACTTCTAAATGAATTTTTAAATATGTTGGGTGGATCCTTGACGAATGTGCCCTTTCACGCTTTTATAATATAACCCGCTTATAGCAGCACACTTTCTTTTATGTGCAATATATAATAGAATATAATACAATTCTATTCTGCAGGTACATGGGATCTAATTATCACACTGTGTGCAGCTTGTAATAAAAGATCTTCTTGTTGGGTCAGTTCCTTTTATGGTGAATATTGTTAACTTGAGGTTATGTAAACATTATTAATTGAATTTCCGAAAAATAAAATTTTATGATCTGTTATCTTTCTGCAACTTTTTCGATTAATAATGGCCTAATTTACCAAGAGCGTGTTGTAAAGAAACTGTAAAGCAAATATTGATATCGTTTCTCACTAATACGTATAAAACTCAATCATAATACGGGTATCCATATAAAAATGGACGGGTATCCATTTTTTTTGTGCTTAAATCGATTCCTTAACTTGTGTAGAATGTGTTGGTAAAATGTTTTCTTTGAATTCGTTATAAAGATACAGCAGTAAAAAGAAGCACATGTTAGCAAGTTTAGTGATGTACTTGAAGTTTTAAACGCATTTTCTCAAAACTGTGTTTTTTAAACTTTCCACCATCATAACTCGAGAAAAGTTCAACCGATTCACTTGAAATATATAAGGCAAACTCACAAGAAGAATCATCCACCCAGTCGAAATCGTGGAGGAAGTTTGCGTGATTTTCTTCGAGGCGGTTGTCTTCGGAGTGGTATAACTTTCAATCCAAAGAAGACTTTGAAATATTTTTACATAATTTTAAAATAATAATAACTAAATGACAAAAACCTCAAAGTTCTAGCTTTTCATTGTTCGTCAAAATCAATATCCAAAAAATGCATTAAGCATTGGCTGTCATATGGGCTTTTTACACGAGGGTACCACCTTAATTCGTTTGGTAGATACGAAATCATAGATAAATGCGTTGGAGTGAAGGTGATAGGAGGTTGATACTTGCTAGGAAATAATTTAAGCCACATAAAAATCACCAATCTTGAAGCTCAATCATAACGGTTGGGTAATTGACAGCCTTAATAGGCAAAGCAGAGTCTCTAAAGAAGAGCAATGCTTTAAAAACAATAAAAATTCGATTTTTCCCCGTAGAATCTCTCCAAATTGAATATTGAACAGATTCAAGTAAGGAAACTTTCGATCAAGTCATATCTTTCAAATAAAAAGTATATCAAATTCGAGCCATCTTTTTGGAAGCTATGATGTCAAAGACAGGCACACAAAGACACATGTTAAACATATCTAACTAGTTTAGCCGGGGCAAAAGTATATTACTCGTTATTACGATTCAAATATATTTCGTAGAAATTACCATTAAATTACCAGTTCATTTAAAAGTGGCGTCTTATAATTGTAAACATAATCTTCGGAAAATGAAGCTAACAGAATCTGTTAAAGAAGTTTATCCAAAATCTAAAATGAATAGTATACCGCGAGTTAAAAGTCGAGCCCCCGATGGATGAAATGTTAAAGGAATAGTTCAAAAAATCAAATAGCAAAAAAATCCAAAAATCAAGTATTTGAGATTTTTGGCTATGAAGATAGAATAAAAGTAAATGATGAAGAGGAGAATGATTTATGATTTGATTGAAATCTTTAACAATTGTGATAGATATTTTCGATATGTTTACATGTTTTCCAATTAAATAATTCAAACACTGTTTTATAAAAAAAAATGTTTGCAACGTGTTTCTAGCTAAGTCCCCGTTACCTTTTTGATAAATGAACATAAAAAAATCACATTATATAATTTCACGTTCATCGTGATTTTCAAATCATTTTATACAATAAAATTTTTATAAAATATACATTTCTTATAATGTACACATTCTAGGTACAGGGTGTAATTAAACGAAAATTATTAACATTAATTGTTTGTGTAAATATTCCCTAGAATACAATAAACATACCTTTGTTACATTAACCGTAAAAAATTCTGGTTTCGACCAATCTGGCGATTGATCGACACAGACATAGATATCGACTGAAATTATTGAGAGATATCGGCTATCGCATACGATTTTGGTCAAATTTTCAAGAACTACATATCAACAATAAGAATTACTCTTAAAATGATTTTTTTAAATCAAAGAAGACAAAATTTTTTTTAAGTGGTAAAGGATAATTTCAATTTCTCCCTTTTAAAAAAAAATCAATAACAAAATTTTTGTTTAGAATTGAATAAAACTTCGAATTAATAATTTTGGAGATATTTTTTGGAAATATACTGACCTAATCGTCAAATGAGCTGGTTTTTATATTTGTAGGATCCAAATCATTCAAAATTATACAAAGCTAGACAGAAAAACTAGTTTATTTCGTAATAAAAGGACCTCCGAAGGTATCGCTTTTTGTATGCCATTTTGGGTAACAAATCAGGAACTATATGTCCAATCGTTAAATCTACCCAATTTTTGTATATTTTGGGTCAAAACTGCTCTAGACAATAATTTTTTTTCAGATCAGAATTTAAAAAACTGATGTTAAGCAATTTTTTTTAAGGTTTTTTAACAAAATCGAGAAAATTTTATTTCCGAATTTGATAAATCGTTGTATATTGAATAAATTCGACCCAACTAACATAAAAATCGGGTTCATTTAACGATTGGGATATTAGTTTTTGGAAAATTTAATTGGATGGACTGAGCATAGCTCGAAATATACTTAAGGAATGGTCAAAAAACTGGATGTTTGAAGAATCCTAATTATTCTAGATTTGCTTTTTCGGTTTTTATTGAGCTTTTGGGTCATATAAAATTAGGTAGCTTCTAAGGACTAATCTAATTGCCTTAAAGTAGAAAGGACATCCTATACATATTGCCGTATAAAATTATGTATGAACAACATTGATTAATTCGCAATAAGTCACGATTACAAATATATCAATAAAATTATTCATAGATCATAAATCATTAATTTTTTTTAAACTTAAAAAAAATAAAATATCCTTTTGTACGAAGACTCCAACTTCAACAAAGTATTGTAATATGTTATTATTATTAGGGAAGAGTTTAATACCAAGTATGAAAATATCTTGTATATTTATCCAGCGGTATTTTTTTACTACTGAGATCATTTAAAAGTCCCTAACATCAGCCATTTTCCAAATGCTTTTTCAAGTAAATCTGTCAAAAAAAAAAAAACAAACCTATATGTTGTTTGAGAAATCTCCTAGTTCTAACTTGAAGTTGTTTTGGATGGTCCTAAAGATTAGGATGGACCTAAGATTAAAAATAAATGATAGTAATATCAACACAAAGTTTCGGGCAATAAAACAACTTTTATCAAAATTATTAGAAAATCGAAATTTTGTGCAGATGGAGAAATTTATTTTTCTTCTTTAGTGTAAAATTTTATTTTTTGAGAATAGGTTTTTTCAATTACGTAAACATTGTAGAATTATTTTTTCTATTTTAAAACGTGTAATAAATGATTCAAGACCACAATGTACCATTGATCACCCCCTAATATATCTACAATCAATCCCACAGTTAGTTTCGATAGGTGCTCTCTTCAACATATAGTCTTTCCTGTTTACATTAGTATCAGTAGTACATTATGTTGCTTGAATCAAGGTACCCGATTTTGATTTTTTTCATCTTTATCTCCTTAATAAATTACGTTTTGTTTATAATCGGTCAGTAGTGGTTCAGATAGAATTTGATATAAAAAACAAGACACTATTATCGGCTTTTTAACAAATGAAAGTTATTTCTTGGAAACATTCAAAAATTGTATGTCTCTTTACTTGAAGACATATGCACATCGATAATCTTTCTTTCGGTTGCTTGCCTTTTAATTTGTAAACTTTGTCTTTATATAGTGGCTCACTCATAAAGTAAAATGCATTCCAGGTACTACACATTACCCTAGAATTATTATAAAATGGTGAATGTAAAGTTTTTTTATTATATTGGATAATTGGATAGCGTTGTACCATATATATTCCTTGGGAATACATATGTTTCTATAAAACTGCGCAATTAATGGTAGAAACATAACACTGTGTTGCGAATTACCTGTATACATTTACCCAATGTGTACACGTGAGTCTTGTTACAGTCATATACAATATATTCGTTAGTTAATAAAGTTTCTACAGTATTTGTATTGAATAATTAGTGACGCGATTATTAACTTCCCAGTGGTATAGTTATTATAATGGGTCGGATTTTGCAAATTGAAAATTTTGACATATCTCCACGTTTCAAGGCCTTTAGAGTCGAATAGTATGGTTTTTAAAAGGATGTCCGTGTGTGCACATGTATGTATGTATGTATATATGTATGTTCGGATTCAATTTTCGTCTCGCGTATCTCGAGAACAAATGATGATATTGACAAGGGACTTAACGCATAATTATGTAACTTAGACCTGATTAAATTTGGAGCAAAATCGGTACAGCCGTTTTTTGTACCGAATGAAAAATTCTATAATTGTCATTATTATCACTTATCTTTATATAGTTTTAACGTCATCGGGGGTGCGGGAGCGAAGCCCGTGAAATGAAAAAAAATTATTAACAAAAAAATAATAAAAACGATACATTCCACTGATATAAAATCATTTCCACTGGGAAGTTAGTCGTGTGGACCTTTCGGGTCGCACCTAGACCGCTTTTTGTAATTGAATTTGAGCTTTATTATAGAAAAATTAATCAGATAAGTCTACAATATAATCTAATTAGAAAACAATTACTGAGTATTGTAGTAAATACATATATTAATTATAAGCCGCTATCAACCAGCTGTGGATAATCTTGCTTTCACTTAGTTTGATACATTCAACGCCAGCTTTCTTTCCACCTTCTGGACAATAAAGCAGCCTTTGGATTGACTTCTATCTTTAGTTTCATAGCTCATTTTGTTCGCTATATACTAAATAAATGTATATGGAATTTATTAAGTATAATAGAGGTATGTGATTTTATCGCGGTATCACTGGCTCTCGTTGTCCCAACGAGATAAAATATGCATCACTTTTTAAGTATGACTATAAGCTTTTAACATATTTAATTCAATTTCAAAATCGCTCAAATAGTATGATGCTCGATCAAACATACAGACACTCTGACAAGCAACTGAAAAATTCAAAATATATTTAAATACTTTAGAGTTTTTTCTAAAAGCGCTTAAAGACTTGTGTGGAAAAACTTGGAATGATATGTCTCAAATTTATCGAAGAAACGGCTAGTTTCCATTTTTAGGATTAAGTTTCCCTGAAGAGTAGAACATTTCTTGATGATGATTTCTTGAGATTATTTATTTACAATTTTCATTCAATTCTGGACGTCATATACTATACTCTTCAAACATATACTAATATTATGTTTGCTAAGCTCAGCTCGATTGTAATTGAGTGGAATTATTTTTTTCCTAAAATTCACTACCCATTGTTTCGGTATATACCCTGTATTTTTTCCTATCAAATAATATACAATAACACGATATTCAATACCTACACTTCTTTTTACATATTATTTGAGTACCCATTGTATATGCAATTTATCTATTTCGTTTTACACATTTTAAACCCATCCTTACAAATTTCCATATTTAAAATTATGGAAAAATCATTTAAAAAAATTCAATTGATTTTCTCAAAGTAATATTCAATCCACTTTTTCTATATGCAACTGTAATAATATATTACTACACCAAAATACACGGCGAAACAGAAATTTGGTGGAAGCGATGTGAAATCATATATTAAAGTGAAAAAAAAGGAAATTTTAAGAAATTGGCATTAAATGTTTTATTAAAAAAAAACTTGAAACATTTATTTATATTCTCTTAATTATTTACTCTTTGGTGAATTTAAAAAATTTGAATCATACTTTTTTTTCAATTCCTATAAATATGGAAACAAATATCATAGTCTGGGCGCTGAAAATTTGTATAATACCTATGTCTATTGCACTGTTCATTGCAATCGTTATGGCCTATACAATATGGACTGTCAAGATTCAAAGGAAAACTATATAATTTAAGGGATATAGAGATTTTATGACCTAAAACCGTAAAGTACTTAAGGTAAAATTTAGTGCGTTAATTAGTATGGTACAACTTCAGCACTCACATATTATAGACATTCAATAATATTTATTCTTTATTCGGTATTTCAAAATACACAAATTAATACCTTTGTTTCATCTTTTGTATTCGTTGGCGCCAATAATGTGTTTACCTTTATCATACTCAATGTTGAATATCGGTGTTAAAAAAACTACAAACGTGAAAATATTATGTATCTAATTAATAGATACAAAGCCTATTTTATTTTATTTTATTTTTTATTTTTTGTGAAAAAAGAAACAAAAGTTTTTTGGTACTTTTTTTGTGTATAATTTGAATCTTATTTAGATTCACTTGACTTCCTTTCTAACAAAATACACTGACACCTGCCAATCATTTCAAAAACATTTTTGAAATGATCATCTTTACGTGGATGGGTCTCTTTTTAATATGCGTTCATCTATGTATACTAAATGAGGTAAACTTGAGATTATATTCTTTTTTTTTTGGAGATCTGAAGGATTTTGTCCTCTTAAATTCTTTTTCTTTTAAAATGGGTATTATCCTCTTGGAAACTTATTTGTAACCAAAATTTGTATTGTTCGATTTGAATTGTTATTAAACCAAAACATTTGTAAATAGTTTATTTTTTGGAACTAAATTACCGAATTAATACGTACAATATGAGGAATACGATTTAAAGGATGTATGTTATTTTCTTAAAAATCTGATTCACTATTTAACAAATTGTGTCTCAACCAGTGAAATTAGTCAACCCTAGTAGCTCAGTTGGTTAAAACGTAACCAATTCAGTTCGCAGTATGCCTAGTGTAGCGGGTTCGATTTCGCCGTCACAACAAAAATTAATTTAATTAATAGTTGTGATGGGCTGGTGTAGTGCATGGTATATGCATTAAGTAGGTGCATTCAGCATCTGAAAACAATTAAGGAACTGATAAATGAAATTATCAGCGGAAAAGGTGTTAAAATTCATATATGGTAGCATAAGTGTGACCGTTGTGGTCAGCCAGAAATAACCTAACCTAACCTAGTGAAATTCATAAAATTTAAAAAATCTTCGGTAAATGCTGTTTTTTTTTTGCAGTTCTCCCCGAACTGAATGATTTTCATGAAACATAGGTAAGAACACTCTCCATTAACACAACACAAAACCTTTAACACAAAAAAAATCAAAATCGCTTCATCCGTTTAGGAGCTTAGATACCACAGAAAGATACAGGCATATACCAATCAAACTTATAACATCCCTCTTTATGGTTCGGCGGTTAAAAATAGACTACACGTGATTTATTTTTAGACTGAAAAATGCATCAAGACGCTGATGAAAACACCATTTTTAGTAATTTCTTTCATCTCTTCTAATTTGATATTTAAACTTCGAAAAAAAATCTAAGAAAAGGTAGATAGTCTTGAGCGACAGAACTTTACAAAACAGAATATGATATGTTAATACTTTCCCGAAGCCTCCACCATTTTTTGATATTTAAACTTAGAAAATATAAAAATATTTTAACTTAGAAACAAAAAGGGAGACAAAAATAATATTATGATAATCTGTAATAACTTCGAATTTATCATTTCGCGATTACGATCTTTATATGCATTGAGAAATTGTCTATAGGTAACTATTGAGATGAACCCATTACGAAACAGTTAATTATGGTACAAAATAAAAGCTCGTGAATTTGACGAGAAATTATGTTGTTTAAAGTCATAATCATTGACATGATATAGGTAGTATTGTATCTTGAAAAGATACATATTTGCAGAAAAATCGTTTTTTGTTAATATTTAACCTTGGCAAAGTAATTAACAAAATTTTTAATTCTATTATGTTAAAATGATCTACGGATTGCATGTAGATATCATTTTTTTGTTCTGACGATACAAGTATCATTATAATGTACCTAATTTCGAATGTCAATGGCCCACAAATATGTATATATGTTTTGTATATGTTTATGTCACCTTGAACTAAGAAGAAAGATCAAATATTGAAGAATTAATAATATCCAGTAGATTAATTAATATAAACTGTAATATTCGGAAACTAAGGGTGGAGCAGAGAAGTGTGCGATATTGAAAATGGTATCAAAAATCCCTTCAAAATTTTCGAATTATTTTTGAACCATCTTAAAAAAATAAAAAACCTTGAATTTTTAAGTAACTTGAAAATTATTTTTTTTTAAGAAGAGTTTATTAAGTGAGTTAAAAATTAGAGTGAACATATTCCCAATTCCCATTTTTTCTTGTTGAGTTTTCCTGTAAAGAAAGAAAGAGTATTAGGAAATAAAGAAATTGTACCAGGATAAACAATCGTTGAAGCAAGCACTGAAAAATTTATTTTTTGGTTTGCATACAAATTTTCAAGGCTATAATTTTTTGTGATGAGAAGAAATCTTATGAAAAGTTACCTTGCAGAAGTTGGCATTACTTAGAGCAGACAAACTTGGCTTAGAGAAGTCCCTTAGACTTTTGTATCTAAAATACGAGTAAGACAGTGGCAGCCTAACCAGTTACAACCAAAAATACGAGTTAGACAGAGAGATAACATTTTTACTATAAGAGAATTATTACTATAAGAGAAACTGAGACAGGTAAAAGAGTCGTATACCCGTCTCGCTTCCTCCTCTATGAGCAATGCGGACTTAGATAAAGAGACACACAATAAAGTTTATGGCACACAATAAAGTTATAACAATGATGACTTCGACTTAAAATAACTCGCATGACTTAGAGGATAAAAGCTTGATATATGAACAAAAATGATAATGATTGAGGAACAAAAAGGGAAAATTTGTTTGCAAAAACTATGGTTTTAGTCGCGAATAAAATTTATTTGTAAAATTTAAATGCTTTTACTTTTTGCAATAAAATTTCACAGTTGTAAAATATGTGCCAAAATGTTCTTATATTAAATCATAAAAAGTAAGTTATATGATTTTATTGCTTTTATTGTTTGGTACCTGTTCCAAATTATCAATATTGTGTGGCCTATTTTAAATGGTATACAAACTTCAAAAAGACTACATTTTATTTCGGGTCGGTATTGTTTTATACAAAAGACAAAAGAACTACATTTATAGCCGGCATGCTTCTTTGCTCTTTTTTTGGTTATGTTATTACTAAATAACTACATTATATTAACTATGTGTATTACATATATATCAAAATTACAATTCTTGCAGAAAAATCCACATGACCGACCTTGTTAAAGGTCTCCTCTGGTTGTTTTTATAATTTTATCTGATAGAAAGTTGTTGGTTTCGTCACTCAAAACAAAAGTCGAAAATTTTATGATATCTTTACGGATTAAGGTTTCTAGAATGCGATTATTGTTTTTAACAAAATTGCTTGTGTTTAATCGCAAAATTCATGTCTTTCTCGAAACTATTCCATCAATTTGAAATTTTAACTGCCAGTAGACCGTGTACCAATTTTTTTATACGTCTCACAGAATTCCTTAGAAAATCAAGGCCTTATTTGTGTAGGTCTGTCATTTGAAAATTTCCAATTTTTGTACCTTGTAATGATGCAAATCTGGATTTTTTTAAGCTTTTTGCATTTTTGTTTTGTAATAAAAAAACCGACAATTTAAAATAAAAGTTCAAGTCCGATGATTTGCCTGAATCGTACGATCTGTTGTTTTTCCCAAAATTGAGGTTCTTTATTGGGCTAAAAATTGACCACCCTTTTTTATGATCATAAGTTACATCTTTTTCCAGAATATCAACTCAATTCCATCATTTTATTTTGCTTTGTTCAGGGTTCGATAGCAGGCAAAGTTGAAGCAGAAATTCTTAAAAACCATTCTTTTTCTTATTCGTCTCAATCCGATGAATAGAAGCAGAGATAATCAAGAAAACGTCACTAAAAAAAACAATGTGGAGATAAAAACCGCAGTCAGAAAATCCGCGTTCACGCGGATCGTTCCGGAAGCGGGAAACTCCTTTTTTGTATTTTTTACAACAAAAAAAACCTGTTAAAAAATAAGTCATTTGCAAAAATTTTTCGACTTCAATATCGAAATTCGTTAGATTTTTCCAACTAGTAAGTCGATCATTTACAAAGAAAGGATATTTATCATGTGGAAGTTATTTTACAAAGGTTTTGTAACATAAAATTTATTATGAGTATTTTTCTTTTGTGTAAATAAAGTGAAAATATTTATAAAATTTGTAGAAACAATGTTTTTCCAAAAATTTACTGAGAAAGTTGCTGGTCTGGTATCCAAAATTCATTTTCACTATGACTTGTTTGTGATCTTTTTATCCTCGTTAAATACTATATACATAGTATTTATAAGGGTCTTTATTTACAGTACCTATAATATGAACCAATGTTAGGGTATTATTTAAAGGTATGGGTGAATTATTGGCTTGAAATAATAGAATTAGGATTTACTTTTTTCTTTAATCGGCTAATTAGTGTTATTTAAAATAATACTAATAACATAGAATATGTTACCGATAAAGTACATGCAACCTAAGCCCATGATCTTATATATTCCTAAAATAGCATACACCTTGTTAAAAACTGGGTTTTTTTTTAAAGTTTCTCCAATATGGCAATTATTTAATAAATATTTTATGAATTATTATTGGCTTATATTCAGAAATATATCTAGTTCAACCACGAAGAACCTTGTAAACATGTAGAGTATTTAGATAGATTCGCATGAAGCCTTTCTTTTTATGTCGTTGGTACGAGAATCGTTAGTAACGGGATACGATACGACACTGGGCATAAATAATCAATATCGATCGATAAACGATATCAGACAAAAATTATTATTCTAAAATACCAGAAGAAAACGGAAAGATACAAATTTGATAAGTGGAAAAACATTGCAACCGATTCAATAAACGGAGTACATAAAATTACAAATATTTTAAACCCAGCATTTTTACGAATGACCTTCAAACGAATGGAGCAGGAGCTACGAAACAGCTACCCTGCAGAGCAATTTTTCAAATTAAAACCTCCCCCTTTTTATAACAAGTTAAAATATAAAATATAAAACTCAACCTAATTTTAATTTTGTTTTGAAAATTGTAACAACACACCATGCAACTTTACGTCACTAAGCTTAATTTGTGGCGAGAGCAAATGAAGATATCTTGATGAAAACGAATCAGTAGAATTCGAATTTTAAACAACAGTTTTAATAAAATAAATATTTGGAACGGTGCTAAAATCGGCTTAACCATAAACACGTGCCCATCGAAAAATGTGAAAATTTTTTATAATAAAATTGAAAAATTAAACGATTTAACTTAGTTTGATGAAATTTAGTTTATGTGTAATTTATCTGCCCGACTAACCCGTCTTCATTTAACAAACCGTAAGACGAGAGAAATGCCGTATCTAAGATATTAATTCTTAATGAAAATTACCTTCGTCTAAATTTTATTACCAGAGTCTCAACTAATATTTCTATCGAATTGTTTATTGTATGAAAAAACTTTAAAGCAAAAGTTGTTTGTCTTTACAAAATATTTTTTTTTTTTTTTAATTTTCCACTGTCTAAAAGTTTATAATTTTGTAGCAACCCTTCTCACTTTCCCGATTTTCCCAAAAATATTATCTACAGCTCTTCGCCTCTTTATTCAATATAAAATTGATGATTGCCACACTAACCTATGTGCAATACGATGGTAAAGCAAAAAGAAGCTTGTTTAATAAGAAAAGTAAAATAAAACAATTTGTCAAGTTCTTATATTATTTTCTGCAAATTCGAATATTTTATTTCTATAAAATATCACAATTCATTGTAGATTTCGTAATTAAATGTAACCTTGATGTCAAAAAGAGTAATCAAAATGATGATTGCATTAATATAAATAAACATGCATTTAAAATCAAAATTTTGTCATCATGCTATGTAGGAGCTTTCATGGTTACAAAAAAGCTTCAAAGGTAAAAAAGCACCCGAATTATATCTGATGAATCAAGTCAACTGGCGTTGAAACAATCACAAATTTATTACTGAAAATATAACGTCTTCTGCAAGAAAGAGTTTTTGTGAGTGTCAAAAAATTCTCCAGCAATAATACGCTAAACATAACTTAAGTATACAGAAGACTGTGATATCACAAGACCTTGTGGCATGAGAAGCTCGCAAGACCTTTTTTCTGATATGGCAAGTTTTTGATTGTACATACTCAAGTTTCGACGGTCATTTTCGTTGTGTCTATATGCATACCCCACATAGATTAAGTTTAGCAATCACAGACATGTCTTATTTGTGTCTTCTTTAACAATTTTCCGACAAATATGCAATCTTTAGATTTTATTTTCCCATTTTCAGATTAAATTACGTTGGTATATAATAATCTCGACATCGCCACGTATAAACAAATACATATACACTCGATAAAGAACGTTGCAATCTGGAATCTGTTGATGAATTGATTTAAGCTATTGTCGTTTTGAGATCCCCATGGAACGCATGAATATTTATGAATTTGGTATGAAAAAAATTTATTTTTTATGGTTTGAGTTTAAAATCTTTCAATTAATAGGGAGGTATTTGTTAACTTTCCAGTATAAAGAGTTATTATGATTCCAAAACTCCAAATCGAAAATTTCAATATATGTTTACATTTCATAGTTAGTAAAATGTATTAGCAGCACTTTATTGATGTCTGTGTGTACGAAGGTGTGTTCGTTCGTTAGAAATTTTTTCTTTAACGATTTCTTGTAAACGACAGATGATGTATTTACACCAAGAAGTACCTTCTGAAAAGCGACGTGCGACGTGTAGAGATTGTAAAGTTAGGCGGGAAGGACAAAATTGTAACTTAAAAATTATCTGTTAATATTAAGAAATTTTATGAAGTTTGTTTCAAGTGTAAGTTTAGTTTTCCGTACCCGATAGTAACTTGAAAAGAGGTAACGATATTCAAATGACTAAGCAGATGTTCTTGAAACATAGCTAAGAACATTGCCAATCAAATTACCATTTCAATTACTAAACGGTTGAACCGATTTGGATTTCTTTTGTTTTCTTTGAAAGGTAATTTAATGGAGTGTGTTCCGAAACAACTAAAAGGTAGGTGATGATCTTCAAAATCGGTTCAGTTTGGAGAAGGCTCTAAGGAAAAAGATAATTTAATAGAGAGTGTTCTTAGATACGTTTCAAATGAGAGTTTCGGGTTCCGTACCCGAAAAATTTGTCGGAGTTTTTATAAATTTTTTAAATTTCACTTGTCATCGCCTCCGGAGTGAGACATCCATTAACATATTTGTTATTTTTAAAACTATATCGAAAATGGAGAAGGGACTGTACGATAATTTTCATACACTATTGAATTATCGAGATCATCTGAATGGAGTACATAAATTCTTAAGTTTTTTCTGCTTAAATTTTCACTCTAAGCATAGCTATAGATACTCTTCGAATTCGCCCATTTCGAACCATCCTTTATAGAGCAAAAAAGAGACAGAGAGAAATTATATATCTTGAACCATAATTATTTTCTCGACAAACTTTTATTCATTACATTATGTCATTATTAACTGTACAATATTTTCAAAAGTACTTCCACAGGTAGAGACACCATAATTTTTTTTTCTCATTAGCTATAATAATGTTTTCTTCTACCTTATAATATATAACTTACCTGTAATAAAATCGTTATTTTCTTTAAATCGTGTGTGTAAATGTGTATTTTGTTTACAAATTATTGAAATAATATTATTGTTTATTAATGATATTTTAATGATTTCAGTTATATATTTTTATGAATGAAATTCGGAAAAAATCAATCATTATTTATATGATGTTTGTACACCACATACATACCTGTATAATGGAAATGATTAATTAACTTTTTGTATAAAGGTTACCTACTTATATGTTTAGAAACTTACTATAATTTATGTCAATCTGGATAAAAATTCTGTGTAAAAAATGTTTTCACATGAATGAATTTACAAAAATATATTAATAATAAATAAATAATGGTAATAGTTTTAAATAAATGAATAAAATCGAAAACAAACTATATTCTCAGCTAACAAGTGAAATTTACAAAATTTAAAAACCCCCGACAAATGCGATTTATTCCTTTTAAACCGATTTTTGAAAACTTAGTTATAAAATGTTCTCAATCAAGGCGATTTGAACGTTTAAGGGCCACGATGCCACCGAAAAACACTTTAAACTTATAACACTCCTTCTTAAATCATTATCAAAGTGATGGTCGATGACATCAGATGAGATGAAAAGGATACTTAGAGAGATTTAATTTTTTGGGGCAAATTTTTGGAAATATTTGAATTGAAATTGAAATATTTGAGGCGATTTTGTTCTTTTGAATTATTGTTTTGAATTACCTAATTATTTAACCATTCCACTTTTCGATATTAATTGAGGCAGGATTATTTGACCATTCATTTCCAAAGTAATTTTTTATTTGTAAAAATTATACGTCATGTCTTTTCCAAACTGAATCGATTTTGAAGATCATCACCAAGTTTTAGTTTTTTCGGGTACAAAACTCTAAGCTCGCACATGAAACATAATTAAGAACACTCGCTGTTAAATTACCTTTCAAATGAAACCAAATATTAAAATCAATTCATCCGTTTAGGCGCTACGATGCCACAGACAGACAAACACACAGAGACACACACATAGCGGTCAAACGTATAACACCCCTTTTCTTAGTTCGGGAGTAAAAAAATTATTAAAAACGATTTAAAAAAAAAAAAAAAAACTAATTGTATTCTCAGGTAAAAATCGATTCATTTACTCAAAAGAGATATTTATTTTTTTCTCATTTAAGCATGTTTTTTAAAGTTCGTTGACGTCAAAGCACTCCTGATGTTCTTTAACAGCTCCAAATGATTCACGGAGTAGTGCCGTTGGTTGGTTAAACTTTTTCGATATTAAAAATGATCTGATATTGGTCTAAGTGTGTCCCACTCTAGGGCAACCACAGTAGCCAAACCTTATGAATATTTTTGCAGTCGGTTCTATCATAAAATTTATATGAAACCAAACAACAGAATAATCATCAAAATCAATTCATAATTGGCGGAGTAATTGCATAACAAACATACAAAAACAAACGGTTGAATTGAGAACCCTCTCGTTTTTTGAAATCGGTTGAAAATTAGTAATAATAAAATTCAAATTTTCCTTGTTATCAATTAACTTTTGCAGTAGATATCGATGAATCGATTCTTCTTCCCAGCAAAATGATTACTTCAACGACCAAATCATCAATATGTGTCGAGTACTATCGAAGATAATCAGATACAAACAAAATTACCTTTGCTTTATTTTAACGTTGGTTAGTTGTGTGCTTAAAGCTTTCCCTACGCAATAAAATTATCGAAATCGGCCGGGCAGTTTTAGAGAAAAACGTGATAATGTATATATACACAAAGTTAACACACATAAATGGATGCAAAATCGAAAAACTTGGCTCCAAAATCTATTCAATTTAAACTTTCGCATAGCGAAGGTAGGTAGAAAATCACATCAAACTGACCTATTACCCAAATAATATTTTTTTTGAGTACAAAAATTGCTCTGTTTAAATTTTAGCGTGCGTTGAATATATTTTTTTCGATATTTGTGAATTTATGAAATTTTGTTGAAATTTTTTTATAAAATAATTTTCTTGCTTGACATTTCTTGATTCGTGGAAAAATTACAAAAACGTGGCAACAAATTTTTACGAAGTTCCAGAAATGCTAATATTTTATATAAATCTATATGCTAATAATTAGCCGCTCTTCAACTATTAAAATATCAGCTGGGGAAAATAATTGTCACCCTACGATTTTTACTCAAACATTACATTTAAAAATTATTTTGTACTTTTTATTCCATATTAGAAAAAAGCAGATTTTGTTAATTCTTTTAAGTCATTCATTTGTTTCAATTAAAAAAATCAATATAATTTATCTGCGCTTCCACCAAATATATAAACTATCACATATACTTATTTTCAGTTCCTCCACATAGGCTTAAATTTCTATTTCTTATTATATTTTCAAACTTCGAAATGACATTAGGATTATCAATTACTAAAATTTGGTATTTATTTATCAAAATTACACCAAAATAGAGCTTTAATGTATGAACTATAGCTTTAATGTATTTTTTAATCAATTTTTAGTCGAAAATATCTCAAAGAATATTTAATATGTATTTTATACCTTTTGACAAAATTTATTTTTCATTCCACCTTTTTAAAAAAGCGCAAAAAATTGATAAGAATGAATTTTGACGAAGTTCTTGTCGAAATTTTTCATGTTTACTTAAAAAAATTTTAAAACTTTATCTTGCGGAAGAAATGGATCATAAAAAATGCGCATAATTTTGGAAAAGAGTATGAAAAAAAATTTTGTGGAAAATTGATTTCAAATCAAAAGTTAAACAATACTTATGAGACTTGCGTATCAATGAATTCTTTACTGAATGGTGAATTATCAAATTCTTAATAAAAAAAGGTTAAATTCCACAAGCTGCTACATTTCTACTGCTGAAATTGCAAAGAATTATCCACCAACATGGCAAAAATTTTGTTATGGCTCGAAATTAAAGAATTCACATTAATACAGCATCATATCGTTTGTTAAATTATTCCAGAAAAATATTCATGCGCAAAAATATCCTTGTAAATAATTAAAGCATTATATCAATTATGGTAGCTAGAAAAATTTACAAAATTAAAAAAAAAAAATCGAATGTACTATTATATTTATTGTATCTTAAGGAATCGATGAAAATTTTGGATGGAACATTTAAACTATTTCATATAACGCATATAACGCCAGTGTAAATTTTGGAATTATTTGCATTACGCAAGAAATGTTTAGTAGGCTTTTTCCTTAGATAATCCGGTATAAGAAATGTCGGTTAGCTGAATAAGAAAACTATTGTGGATTTTGCTCTTTTTATGGACGAAATCTTTTAACTGCGACAATATCTGAATACAAAATATGAGTTTTTCGCCTCTAATAAGACGGAATTAAAAACAATAGCTAAAATCATATCTGATCGACAAAACAAAAACAATTTGAGCCTTTTAGTTTAAAACAAGACCAAATAACTAGGAACTATATTGGATCATTATTATCAACTTGTCATTTTTGCAATGAAAAATGTAATTTCAAGAAATTTTTTCAACATTCAAAATCGAAATAATCACCTAATCATCGAAATTTCTCGATATTTACATCCTGCATTCCCCCCGTTCAATATTTATTTATACCCGTAAAATAGCCACAGTCGAAATTCTGGATAATTAAAAATTTATTATTTAAATTTGACATTTTATTATTAACTTACGTTTTATTAATTTAACAACGAATTCAATTAAAATTCGAAAATTTAAATATTATTTTGAAGGAGTAAAAATTGATTTTATTTTAAATTTTCTATAATCTTAAAACTTTTGCAAAAAAAATGTCCATTTAATTTGTTTTGAACAAAATTTTTCTTCAATAACCTCAAAATTTTTGTTAAAAACACTTTTCTATTTGCTTGATATTTAATTACTGAAAAATGCTACTACCAACTTGAAAATTTATTCAGTAAATACCTTCAACCTGACTTTGTGGATGCAATGAGAAATATTAAGTGGAAGTAAATATAAATATTATTTAATTTTAACGAAAAAAATAACAATCTAACAAAAACTTATTATTATTTTGTACTTTTTAGTCCATAGATATTTCGATAAAAGCGTGTTATTGTAGCTAGTATTTTTTTTTAAATTTAAGTATGCAAGGGTATGTTTTTGCATAGCGAAATACTAAACAAACATTATTTTAGCAAGGGTTCTGTAGAGTCATGTGACCACCTACTGAATTTAGTACACAAAGAACCTTAAACAACTTGTAAAACACCCACAAATTTAAATAAAATTAGATGAAAATAATCACCACTAAAAAATATTTTTTTTAAAATAAAAATTACAAAAAAATAAATGCAACAATGTCAAAGAAAAATTTTAATGCTTCTAAAAAGAAAAATAATCTTAACAAAGAAGTACAAGATCTCAACACACAATCTAAACCACACAAAACAGTGGCGGTATCAATACACACTATTACACAAACATGAATAATAGCGTCAAAAAGTCTACAGGGGCGGTTCCCCCAAAGTATATTATGCATATAGTAGAAAAAAAAACGAACTACACCTTTTTCCATATGAAAACAACATTGTAAATCCCACCCATTTCGTTGAATACACCAATGAAACGATGGAAATACTCCACCTTGGTGATTAAACAACCATGTAAAGTAGGGATACCTACCGGTCATTGTAAGAAACATGTTGTGTGCAAAGGCACCTATTATCGGAATTACACTTCATTATAGCATTTACAGTCACTCTGTTAGCATCTCTAATACCCATATTTTGCTTTAAGAGGTACCACTTATCCGTTTTTGAGAGGTGCATTACAAAAAAAAAAATTGTTATTGACAATCATCGTTTTTCGCTCCGACTGTATTATTTATACTGATTACACTATATATTATAATTTTAGTGTAATTTAGAGGAAATTAGAGTACTTTTTTTTCAAGTATAATTAATTGTGATTCATATTTTGTTTAATAATTGCGATTACCATAATAAATAATTGAATACTTTTTACCGAAGTTACTCGTGTTACAATTTTTTTATTTAATTTTTTGATATTTTAAATTAATTATCGTGAATTTAATTACAATTATTATATTGTTTGTTTATTATTGCTGATTTTTTCTCGTGTTTTCAATAATCTCGTTTTACGCGCATTTATTTTTAAATTTATTTGGTGACATTTTAGATCAAAACATTTTTTGTGAATTTTTTTTGTGCTTTTGTGATTGTATCTATGGTGTAAAGTGTATATGGATTTGTGACTTAAAATTTTATTTTTAATAAGTGATGCGTATTAACAATTTTAGTGCGAATAAGCTTACAACAAGAAATAATTGAAAAGAAGAAATAAAAGAAAATTTTGAGTGTTTCACTGCTTGAAAATTTATAGATCAAATTAGAACACTGGAACAAAAACCGTTCACAACGTTAAACTTTACGGATCTAGAATCCCCGTTTGGGGATACGAGTGAGGATCCGCCGTCGACACCACAAATGTCGGGTGAACCACCGGATCATCAAGGCCATCATATTGGCCCACCGACGCCACATGATTCGAGTACAAATACACCGGTTTCGAAATCAGCGTTTATTGAATTACAACATCATGGTTATGGACCGTTACGAACGTCCGGATATCAGCATCATTTTACACCGCCGAATGGTGGAAATGGGAATTTATCTGGGGGCCATGATGCTTTTTCGGGAGCACGTGGAGCATTGGCGTACACATTTCCTGGCATGCATCAAAATTCTTATTCGAGTTATCATTTAGGCAGCTATGCGAATTGCCCACCGTCACCTAAAGAGGACGGTAAGTCCAAAAATTATTTTATTTTTATTTAAAAAGTGTTAGTTAATGAAACCCAAACTTAGTCCGAGAAAAACATAAATAAATCTGCGAAGAAAAAGTGGTGAGCTTGATCTGTATTTACGTATGTGCTGAGGTTTTGCAATTAATTTATCACTCGGGAAATAATGCCGTAGATACCATTTACTGAAATTCGAAAGTACGACTTGAAATAGAAGTTTAAATTATGAAGGCTACGGGAAGACGCATATTCGGTTACTGTTACCGCGGTTTTTAATCCAAAATATAAAATATAGATTGAAAGACTAAGACATCACGCTTAATAAATATATGGGTTAAGACTTACAAAAAAAAAAATGTTATGCAAATTTCAAATTCGATATTTAAAAAAAGCGTGGAGACTCTATAGTTAAAATAGACTAGCAAGATAAGAATGCATGTTAGAGATTTTTAACATTGAATTTTGAAACAAAAAATATTTTTTAATTTTAAGCCCACATGTTAATAAAACGTGTTATCTTAATTTTTTTAATTTAAATTTTAATTGCACTGAAAAAAGGCCATAATTAAATAAATTTGTAATAAAAAAACTTTGCATGTAACATGCGCCGTTTTGTTGAGAGGTATATAGAATATGATCGATATTTTAAATTCGTTCGGATTGTATTTTAGAAAACGTATAATTTAGGATGAAAATTATTGAAAGGACAATAGATAATTAAAGAAAGTCGGTTATGAATATTTAAATATGGTTTTCGTGTTTGTTTTATTTTTCGAGTTGTCGAGTTGTGTATTACTTACTGTTTCTTCGCTCGCATATTTAATATTTATATTTATTGTTTGAAAAATCTTTTTAATAAAAAATTCACTGACAATCAGTGGCATTTTTTATTATGCAAAAAGAAATAAAATATACTGTAAATACCCGAAAACATCATTTTATTGTTTAAATTGAGCCAATTTTTCTCAAAAAATGATCGATTAATATCCGCTTCTGATCGTTTCGGATTAATGTTTGCTTTTGACAAGTTATACAATTCATTATTTTGGATGTAGGGCAATCATGATAAATTGAATCTTGGATTTTATTTAGAAATTCATGCCCACTTACCAATTGACTCATTTATTTCACAGCTTTTTGAATACCGAAGTACTAATCCAAGCTTGATTAAATTAATTTCCAACGTTATATATTCCTAACTTTTTGACACTTTTTAGACTAGCTTTAGACTAGAAGTCGGTTCTATTAAGAAATTGTATCTGTTTACGAATAAATCTATAAGAAATCGACTTTCAGTCGTTCATTTTCTTTCCTTTTTGAGTGTAGAAATAAATCAGGCGGTACAAATTTTGTATTTGAAGAATTAAAATTGGAACCAAGAAGAAAATTGCATCCCTTGAAAGACTGTTTAAAAAAATTAAATAAAGGCACTTAATTAAAAAAAGTCAGGAACTAATAGGTAATACACATTTTCCAAGCAATAAAAATGTATCTTAGTTTAATATTATTAACGTTACGTTAATAACGTTAATAATAAAACAAAAATAACGACAAGAATTTTGCAAATTTTTAGAAAAAAATATCTATGCTTAGAAATAATATTTTTTTAAATAATAATATGAACAAATAATTTTTATCAGAGAATAAAAATTTGATTTTGTTATGAACGCCGAGAAAAATTTTTCTTTGAACGTTTTACACAAATTTAAAATTTTGAGAATTTTAAAATACCGTTTAATTTATTTTACAATCCGTGTGTGTGTGAAACCGACGAATTAATGTATTTTTTTTAAAAAACATTTCTTCGATTTTTACTTAAAGGGTTTTATATTTTCTGCTGATTTATTTGCAATCGGGTACAACATTTCGTGGAATGATTTGTTTTTTATTTTTTTTGTTAAATGTAGGTAATATATTCGCATGTGTAATTACCAAGTATAAAAAATAATAATTATTGGGTATAAATTTCAATCTATAATAATTATTCTGGTTTCTACACAAATAATAAATATGGAAGAAAAAAACTACATATACCATGCAATGTCATGCTGAAGATGATATCGATACGGCCTTTGTTTACCTGTTTTTTTTACTTTCCAATAGGATTAAACTAAAACACAAGCGACCGCGACGATAACGCTTATTCGTGAAGTATTCGGATTTCTACATTTGAATTGTCGCAATACAGCTTTTGCGTTGGTAGAATGATATAGAGGATTAAAAATGACCCTGAAAAATTTATTTTCTCTAATTTTGCGGCTTAGCGTCTTTTTTTCTCTAAGATTAAACATTCTAAAGATATTTACGTTTAATATTCAAAAGATTATATATTTTAGCATTTTTAACATTGACTGGAAATATCATCTTAACTAGGAAATTTAGAAAGGGCGACTCAGAGAATAAATAGTAGTAAATAAATTTAGTTACAACTTTGTTTATTTTTAAAATTTTTATTTGACGAATATTAATCGAAGTATTCTAAAAAATAAAACGATAATTAACGAAATTATCCTTAGCAATTTTAACATTGAATGAAAACAACAATTTAATTATGAAATTTAGAAAAACATGGCTCAGAAAATGAACTGTAGTAAATAAAAATTTTGTAATGAAACTGTACAGCAATATAGCTCATACTTCAGAATAACACATGAGAAATAATTTATAAAGATAAAAAAAAATTTAATTTGATTTGACATTACCATAAATTACAGATTTCTGTAAAAATAGTCAATATAAAATATTTCACGGCCATCTTTTCTGATATACTCAATGAATAATTACGGCTATTATACTTTAAAAAAAATAGAAAACCATACATATATTTTACCTGTGTAAAACAATCCTTACCATTATTTCGAGTGTTATAGAAAGGGGAAAAGCGAGAGCAATCTTTATCAATACATACTTTTAAACCCAGCGAAGCGGGTGGGTATCACTCTAGTGAGTTCATATATGAATACGTTATTGTTATTTTCTGGGAGTTCAACGAACATAAATTACCTATGATAAAAGCTCAATATTATAGTTTGGAAATAATATTTCATAATATAAAATAGTTTTTAAAATAAAAAATTCATAAAAATATAAAATCTTTAAAATATTTTTTCTTTTATAATATGGAGGGTGGATATATTTTCCATTGAAAAATCATAAACAGAATAAAATATATGAAAATAAAAATAATAATTGTTAAATTAAATATTTTATAATGTTTATTTTAACATGGAAAATTAAATAGCCTGTCAATTTTGATTTTTATAACTTTATTTTAATTTCGAAAAACATATATGTCTTCATTTATTTGTCAATTTTCAATTGAAAAGTTTTTTTTATTTAAATACCTACAATTTCATTTTGTTGCTGTCAACAATATGTAAAATAGGGGAAAATTTTTACCTCCGTTGCTTAATATTGTTTACGCTCTGTTTATTGTTTTAAAAAATTGTGAGGGTTTGATTTCCTTTATTTAAGACAATAAAAAATTTAGTAAGAAACAAATTAACGTTAATATTAAACGTTGAAACCACCAATATTCCCGTACCCTCCACCTTTTTTTCAATTATCATATTTTTAAATTAACGATAATTTGTTGTCTTCAAAATCTTAGACTGTTCGAACGCCAGAAAATTGGGTAAAACCTGACTTAACTTTTTGAAAAATTTAAGGTTTGTTCTACTAATTTTCTCAAATATTTAACCCATAAGATTTTAAAAAGAAGAAAATATTTTGTATTTTAAAAGAGAGATAATAAGCTTTCCAAAAACAAGAAAAAATTATTTTTGCTTCAAGAAAATCGTTCTTTATGTTTGAAAATAAAAAATTTGTTTTGATAAGTAATCCTTTTTTGTATTCTTTTGAAAAACCGACTTCTTTTTCATCAGTTTATCCGAATTTTGTAACTTCGATTTAAAACTACATAAAATTAATTTATACTTATTTTAATGTAGCTTGTCGACATTGTTTCAAAACTAAACCGTATATTCTCGTAAGTCTAGAGATTTAAATAACGATCGTAAAAAATTTTTTCCGAAATTACGATAGAAATTATTGTTTGTGTTATGCAAAGCGTCAAAGTTGTCTTTTTACAAGTATAATGCTTGGATTTTTTCGTTTTCGAAATTAAATTCGCAGTGAAGCTAAAATGAATTTAGAAAATCGTTAAAATTTTTTTTAAATTTCTATAACATGTGAATATAAAAAATGGTTGTCACTAAAATTTGGCGGCATTGAACTCGTTAAGTCTTACATTCTTTCACATCGAACTCTACATTGTTAACAATTTAGAATTATCTAAAATAATTTTTATATTACAAAAAATAGAATTTTTAAAGTTCATTTCAGAAATTATTTATAGTAATTTAAATAAATAGTGAACTAGTTATGAATCAAATTATAATTCTACTGGAGTAATTATTTAGAACAATTAAAATTTCATAATAAAATTAGTTCATTAGACTGCAACTTTTTATTTAACTGAATTGTAATAAAGTCAGATTATATTCGCGGATAGTGATTTTAAAAATAAGGTTTGAATTAGGAACAATTTCTACATTGAACTTTTTGATATAATTGAAGTTTAGACACTTGGAAAAAAGACAATCTCAAAAACAAAAATTAATCGAAACACATCCGCAAAGCAATGCAAATAATTTTTATGATTTCATTAACAAATCTTAATTGGAGGAATTTGATAAATTTATAGTTTAAAATGAATTTTCGATTTCGATGTATTTTTTGGGTAATTGCTTTGTATTAATTTTGAAATCAATTTGTCTCAATTACAAAGATTCTATTATGTAGTTATGATTTTCTAGGAGAGCGATTGTATAGTAGACACAATATATAGAGCTAAATATACAAATTATTTGGCATTTGTATAATATTATCTATCTTTGTCGAAGGCTATATATCATCTCGCCTAAGAAACCCAATATTAAACCTTCATATCAAATATCGTACAATCAATCAATGACAACATATCTTTACAAATTTGGTGGTGGTGCAGGGAAAATAATTTATCTTATTGTAGTTATTAGTTGTTGAAAGATTAAATTGTTGCTCTCACCAAATTTACAAAAAACCCTAAAAAAATTTTGTGTTTTTTCAATACTTATGAATCTGTATATTCCCTATTTAAAGGGTATTTTCCACAGGTTCACAACTTAAAATAAAACAAATATATTTTACAGTATCAGAAATTTAACAATATCCATAAGAATTGCTTAGAGACATATTTTTATGCCATTGATGTTTGAATATGATTTCGATCGTGTGGCTTCCGAGGCTACGCATAGATGGCGGATGCACTTTGGATGTCCAATTTGTACACAATTTTCGTTGGAATTACAGTCGTATTTCGCGAATAAATCCAAGTTGTATTTCAAGTGTTCAATCATCTCTGGTATGTTTCTAATCGGGATCAAGAAAATAGTCTAATCGGGTTACGTATTTTGTTAAAATATATTTCCTTCAAGATCAACAATAAAACTTTATTGTGGGCCATGAACGGGATATTTTTTGACAAAATGCATAATACAGCCCAGAGATATGCTTATCTTAATTTTAATACTAATTGGGCTATGATCAAATTATCTTGGATTTACTGGTCCCTTGTGTACTTTATATATAAGTCAGTCTCTCATACATGGTAGCCTTTTCTATCTTAACACATTATACCACTTAACATATTTGACTGCTTAAAAATTTTCTTTTTCTTGAACCAAGAAACTATTTACTTGCTATTAAGTCAAAAACATATTTTCGTGCAAACTAACTATTTTTTTTAACAGTATATTATTTTTATTAATTTGAAACCATATCGATTATTCAATAATAATTACAGCTAAATAGTTTCTATCGGTATTTTTGCACCACACTTCAGATTCAAATTTAAGATCAAAACCACATATTGAAATAACCATATTTTTAAAGGATTATATAAAAATTTATAAATATAAAATATTTAATTTGAATTTTATCAAATTTTAAATTAGAATTTTTTGTTTCTTAAACTTAATATTTAATTTAAATTCTATCCATATATAAAAGTTTTAAAAATTTTAACATGTCCCGTCGTGGTTTTTATTCAATTAAAAAAAATTTGGATAAAAATGTATTAGATTGTATTAGATTTTTCAAATTATTTATTTATATTTTTTATTTCGTAACCATCAAATATTTTGTAGTAGATTGAAAATTTAGAAATTTTGTGTACTTATTATAAGTATTTGAAATTCATGACTATAATGGAAATTAATGTTTTACGCCTGTTTTAAAAATTAAACTTAATATACCATGAATTAAATAATTTAAATATTATAAAATTCTTAAAATTTTGTATCTTAAAATTGTATTTGAAAAGTACAAGAAAAGTATCAACCAAATTAGCTTCTAAAATTCTCATCGTGGATTGCGTCGGTAGATATTTACATTAATTTTCTTCTTTTCTTTCCTTTTTTGAACTTTTTCCAAGGTCCATAAGAAGCGACGGAGATTTTTATAATAATATATACTTGGTAGTGCACTTTGAAGCTCGGAGTTTTTTATTTCTTTGTTTTTTATTAGTTATCAAACAGATGCCACAGTTAAAATTTGTTGCTACAATTAATATTTGTTCTTAATCTCAAATTTTTAGGGAATTTTAAATTAAGAGAATTTAGTTTTCAAAGAGTTAGTATTCAGGTTAATCCCAAGTGTCACACAATCTAAGAAATTTTTGTAAATAATTGTTTATAAGAATTTTTAATTCAAGAATTTTTCAATTTTTATTTTGATTTCTATTATTAAAATTAACTTTTTGATAGACTTTGAGCTTAAATATATCTATAAAGAATCAAAAATGTTCACGTATAAAATTAAAAATAAGCTAATAGAAAACTGGAAGGTTATTTATCCAAATTTATAAGTCTTACTTTTTGCAAAATCTACAAATTGGATCACATAACTTTTTTGGGAGGAAATTACTGCGGTAATTAGTAATAAATGCAAAAAGTCTGTTTGAACTATCCATTCCATAAATCTTATTTCATTTGAAAGCTACTCTCTTGAAGAATTATTACCTTTATTAAGTCCTATATTCCCTTCGAATATCCTGTATTCTCTTTGAATATAGTTCAGATTCCTTCTGGATGGTGTATATTGAAGATTGTTCTGAGATATCTGTATGTCAATACCTGAATAATAATTTATTTTCGATAGTTGGTCACTTTACACGTCTGGGAGCCACACAAAAGGACTGATTTTACATTAGTCCCGAATATTTTGAATTTTGGTGTTTCTCCTTATTTAGCTTGATTTTCACACTAGTGCAAGCTCTGCAAACGTCCCTTTGGCCTTCTTAATTCTGTAAGTGACATTTTCATCAGTTCCACCTGTCTTTGACACAATACTTCCTAAATATTGGAATTGATAGTGAGTTAAATAGATGAAAATTTCTTTGATTGCTTAAAAATAACCAATTTTTTTTCGTTCGATGCAGCAAAAGACTAAGTAATATTGGTAAGAGCGCTGCCTAATTTTAACGGAATTAAATAAATCAGCTTCTCCACCAGAATTATATGAATTGTAATTTATCCGTGTCTCTTCATTCGGGATTAAATGGGATATAAGTATTGATCTTCGTTTTTTACAAATATCGTTTCTATTGATCTAATAACATTTAATTTAGATTATTTTTAAACTAAATTTTTGTCATCAAAGTTAAAATATGCAAATAAAATTCACTAAACTTATCTGGTAAATTAAAAGAAAACGTAATTCCAAGAATTGAAAAATCATAATAAATTCTTCCTTAGAATTTAAGCTAATAATAATAAAACAACACATACTTATTTGTAACAAAAAAAAAAAAATAAATAAATAAAAAATACATACAAAACTGGATTTCAAAAAACCTGTAATATAAAATATTATTGAATATATTTTAAAATCTCCTTTTAACAAAAAGTGGCTAATCATTCAGCCACAAGTGGCTCTGACAGTGTTTGTTGTGCTGCAATGACAATAAAAAGTATAATGTCACTATACTACACTTGTCAATACACTTCAAAACATTTTATGATGATTAATTAAGACTTCTGTGTATGGAAGCGGTGCTTAACTTACAGATTTTATTAAAAAGTTTTCATAAAACGACATAAAGTCGACATTTCTTCAACCTCTTATAATAAATTATGAAAATTATAAGCAAAGTAGAAAAACTAGAATAATAATCTGGGCAGTAAGTATACGCCCTAAAAATAAGTTTTCTTATAAAAATTTCTCACATAAAGAAAATTATTTGTATAATTAAGAATTTCTTGCACCAAAGAGTCGTTTCTTTAGCTCCCGTTTTAGCATCGCTTTTTAAAGTTTAAAATGTTTTAACATTGTTCTTACATTTTAATTTATCGTAATGACTGATTCGGATTGAGGATTCGATAAATATTTCCTGATTCATAGAAAATGCACGCAAGTTACCATTTGAAGAAAGCGTGGAGTTTTATATTGTTTTTATCGAAGAAAGCAAAAATACATCATCGCATGGGTACAAAATCAGTTGGTAATGTTCTTGGCGAAGTAATTAGCAAAAATGGGAAATTTTAATTCTTGGTGGAAGCGATGGGGACAATATTTCAAAGTAAAAATTAAATCACCAGTAAATAAAAGTTGAATGAACCAAAAAGTATAAAATTAAAGTAAAAAACATGAAAAATATTCTTCTGTAAAGAAAATCATAGCAGCCGGTTCTCAATTTTCCATAAAATACATTTTAAGTGATAAAGTTGCATGTGTTTGTGTGATGTATCTTCTATAAGTGATTTTAAATTTTTAAGGCATACATGTTTCAAAAACTATGATATATATCAAAAAATTTTACTAAATTTTATAAGTTGTAACAGAATTTATAAATAAAATTCGAAATAGAATTTTCAAGTATGATAAAACATTCACGAGGAATTACCTTAACAGTATCTCAAACTGATTTTTCATAAAAAAGAAGCACACCTTGCTTTGAATTCGAACAAGAAAACAGTTGCTTTGAATTGTTGAGCAAGTCGGTTTAAGGCAAATTGTTTGATCAGTATGTGGTATTAAATAAAACGTTTTGTTTAAAGATGTTTTATATATAAGATGTTTCATATATATTCGTTTCCAGCTAAACATTGTTTTAAACATGACTAAAGAAAGAACTGTCTTTCTAAGATTCTTTCTGCTAAGAATTTGCGATATTGAAATATTATAACTCGATTTTCAAATCTGTTCTTCGAGTCAGATTATAAAAATAATGCCCATATTTGTATACACCCGTTTCTATACACTAATATTAAAGGAAGGTGTGTAACTTTCTTGCTTTCTTATTAAAATGATATATTGTTACCTACAGTAGTGACATCTTTTATGTCAAAACAATATTAATAAATAATAATTTTTATTTATTTTTTTATATTTTTTTATGAGTAAAAAATAGAAAAAGGAAATCGTAAATAAAACCATATCCAGGGTAAAAGAAACACCAAGACCTAAGAAATAATAAATTGTTATAAATGTGAAAAAAAAAATTGTTTTATTATAGAAATGATTTTTAATAATGAATTTGTGATTCAAAAGTTCTTCGATATTTCCTTCTTTTTCTTAATAATTACAAGGACTTACAGTACAGTTTTTGGTAATAGGGAAGTAACAATCAGCAATTTTTTTATGAAATTTCTATATGTAAAAATATTTCCATTACTCTTCCAGGATGTGTCAATATGATGAGTAAAATCAGAATATCATCACAGATTAAGACTAATATATTACCTATCTGTGAAAATTAGATAAATTATAATTTTCTCGCACTTTGCGTAGTTTTTAAAATATTGGAAATTTTCATTAATTATTCAGCTTTTGATATTTCGAAAACCAAGGCAGATATCGAAAAATTGTATTCCTGATTTTCGTCTACATTCATGAAACTATAATAAAATTCTTAATCAAAGTTGATTAATATAATAAGATTAAAATAATTTCAGTCTTAAATCTACTCTGCTCGTACATCCCTTAAAGTTGGAGACACTTGGTTTTTTCTTTTCTATATTATTGCTAATATCTTATATGTTTACTTTCTATTCAAAAGGTTTTTTATTTGTTTTCAAAGGAAATTTATCAAAAACTCTCAAAATATGTCGTTTTTGAGATTTCTCCATAAAAGCAATGTATATTATATCGATTTTCCATGATTTTGTTCTGAAAAATTTGCATGAATACCTAAGCTGAAATTTAAACCATATTTTCTTTGAGTAAAAGTCTGTCTATAAAAAAAGTTTTGAGCTTTAAAATTGGTATCATGCTCATACATCCTTAACTGTAACAATTTAAATCAAATCAATAATATAGCGACACTAAAATGATTTGAAAACCTTTTTATAATTTATTAGAAAAATATCTGGGACAGTGTTAAGAACGATTAAACTGTCTGGCAATTAAATAATTTATTTTGTTAAATGGGCATGAACAACGATTTAAAAAAAATTATTTTAAAATGATTTTAAAATCAGCAACATTATCGGCTTTTCTCGCGAATATGCACTAAAAAATCTGCGTTCAGGTGCCAAGTACTTTATCGGTATCGAATTTAAATAGGAAAATTAATTTTTCAAAATTAATTCGTCGTAAAATCAAGTTTTTCGTGACGTTGGCTCTTATACCATGAATACAACTACACAAAGTTTGTGCAATATGACATACCATTTGTTTAATTAATAAGTATAACGTATTAATTATTAATTTTTATCGTATATGTCATATTATTATTTTCTGTTAAATATATAAATTAACGTGCACACCTACCGAAGACCGCACCGACCGATAAACCTTCTATACTATAAAATCAATAAATAAATAAATTATTAAGGATGTAACGATGATGTGTTTTATACTTTATCAGAGAGAAGAAATTCTTATTAACAAGATATTTTAACATCGTCTTCTTCCAAAAAACAGGCAGCTAGTTAACTATATCAATGTTGTTACAGAGAGCTTAACTTTTTGTTTTCTGAAACAGCAACAGATTGACGAGAAATTGCAGATAAAAGTTTGTCAATTCCGTAGAAATCTTTTCCTAGATAAATATCGCGTGAAAATTCTATGAATTGAGAAAATAGGCAGATTTCACAGGAAGACTTTTTCGCTTATGCTTACCAAAGCTGAGATATGAAGACATAAAAACTATTGTATTATTAACGAAATTTAAGTATATCCACCAAGTGTTTTCCTAAACTTACGATTTATTCCAAAATATGTAAGTCTAAACTTTATTAAGGGTGCTACTTGCTATGCAATTGACTTCTAATTTAAAATTAAATTCCGAAATGATGATCACATGGACGCTACTAAAATTTTACTCCAATACAATTGGTTTTGCATATCTTTCAGTATTCTTGGATGCATCAGTAAGCCATCAATTATCTCCTAATCTATATGAATATATTATTTTACTTCTTACAAATTGATCTAAAGATCGAATTCTATTTCTCAGTTTTAGAATCTAAGTAGAAATTTATTAATTATTTTGTCTAAAATTGAATTTTTTTTTGTTATGGTGTCAATTTTTTTTAGTTTTTTTAGTTTAGTCTAAAGTTAGGCCGTCGGATATTTTTTGTTTACTGAATTTTGTAAAGCATATTTTATTTAAACCTAATGTATAAAAAGTACAAGTTGCAAGAAAATATGTTCTTAAAATGGGAACAAGTAAATATTTAAAACTTTGTAAGCATTCAAATATTTTTGTAAGTATTGAAATTGTGGCTTCAAGAAAATATTTATTTGTTATAATATATGAAAATGCCAAGTAAAAGCGGTTTTCTTCAATCCAGATAATTTTTTCTATGTAGATTGAGAAATCATGTCAAGTAATAGGTACCCAAAGTACAAATTATACTTATTTCGTTCTTTTTTCGATTAAAAATTACTTTTAATTCTAGTTTATAGTTCTAAAACTTTTATTATTTCTATGTCTATGATGATATAGTTTAAAATCTTATTAATAAATTAAATAATAAATAATTAAATATAAATATTTTTCTAGTTTAGCTAGGCAAACGGTCGACGTCAATAAAATGGTTTTAAGAAATTATTGTTTTAATTATTTTATGATGGATGGAAAGTTTACAGGAGGTTAAAAAATTTTGTGGAGAAATATTGTCTTGTTATCGAGACGCATTTCGATGAAATATAATGAGATCAACACGATCTCATTAATTTTCTTAATTTTCTGCCTCTCTGCATATTTCTCCGTAAAGTATTATGTTTTATGTCTCTTAGATTCTTGTTCTGGTTTTGGATTGACATACAATATGTTCATAAATTTTGATATTATTTATTAAGGAAAATAAAGTTTTTCATTTTATAGAAAAGGGTTTTGTAGGCAGAATTGTTTAATATTTCATTTCAATAATTTACTGAAGTTATACATAATTTTGGAAACACGGTACAACGAGGTTGGAAATGAGGCACATTACAGTTGGGAAGAGCGCAATATATTCGCTCAACTAAGTAAAAATAATGTTTATAAAATTAATGGCTAAATAGATTTTTTATTTTGGTGTCCATAAAATTTCGCGAAGTTTAAAGTGCCCCTTATTTAATATTATTTTACAAACTCTCCATACTAACGACATCAGTAAAGTAGTTTTAATTAATAAAAACTTGTTATAAGTTTCTATGTTAGAAATTTCTAATTTATATAAAATACATTCGAGTTATTATCGATATTATATGAAGAAAATTGTCACCATATGATTTCATTCACATTTTAAATATTTTATCAACGATTGTGAATGGAATAAAAAAATCTATGCATTTTGCATATTTTAGCGCATTTTACACATATAGCCATATTATAGAAACAAGGCTCATCAAACAATAGGCCAAGATTTGTGACATGAAGCGTAAAATCACACATCCAAACTAATGGAATGAAATAAATTATAACGTAAAACGACAATTTAGCGATGGCTGCGAGGTGAATTAGACAAAAGACAGGCACCATTGAGAAATATAGTAACAAAAAAATAACTCAATATGACGACAAATTGACATTTGCCCACAGTGTCATCATAAAAGAACTTGCCTGCATATAAAAATACGCACACAATTTTAATATAGGTTTTTTAAAATTTTAACACCTTTTTGTGGATGATGTAACAATTAATTATTTCATAAAAATATATAAAAAAAAGAACAAAAACCATAGATTTATGGTTATATTGCAGAAATCTGTTTAAAAGTTTTATATCCTGCAATATACATATATTCAACCATAATTCAAAATGTAATTGTTATAAGTATCAAACACACAAAACAATTCCACCCTCTAAACATTTGAAATTTTCTAATTAAGGTCAACACTATAAAAATAACGTATTTATTTTTATAACATTTAATATAATAATAAATATTATTGTGTAACTTTTTTAAATCATTTATCTACATGGTGATCTTAAAAGAAAGCATCTGAAAATTATGTCAATGGTAAAAAACCTACTTGGTAGCATAACTTCCATAAGTTGCGTTAGCTAAGCGAATTCCCCCATATATTGAAAAAAATAACACATTTTTCTAAAAATCGAATATTGCATTTTTAATTTTCAAGAATTTTTATTTCATAAACTAGTAGGTACTTTTTTGCTTAAAACTGATCAAAAAATACAATTTTTTTTGTTTGAAAAAATTCAAAATTTTGTACTTTGCGGACCCCTACACCCCTTGTTTATCGTTCGATATTTTTCCTTAACAAACTTGATATTTCAAATACTAAAAGCTTTCTTTATACAAAATTTTATTTAAATCGGACTTAAATTGCGATCGCTAGAGAGTTTACAGACACACATAAACGTATAGATATATATGTATATACATGTATCATATACATAAATTTTAGCGATGGTCATTTTTGACATTAAGAAGGTAGGATCGATGAATATTTGAAGAAATTTTTGAAAAATTTCACCATCAGTACAAAAGCAATAACTTAATTTCCTTCGATTTGTTTGATCCTTTTTTATTAATTATCAAATTTATCAGAGTCGTTTTTTTAAACGTTCTACTTTTTATTGAAACTTTTCTAGAGTTGGTATATAAGTTTAAATTGAAATTAGACCAACATCTAGCTACCACAGAATTTACAGCTCGAATGTAGCTTATGCGCCACAAGTAAGGACTTCGATTTTTTCCCGTGATTTTAAAAGACCCTGGAGTGATAATTAAGATTGTACACCTCCGAAAGAAATTAAAAGGGTAGGTACACAGCCTGTACATTTGCTTACTGAATTAGTGATCAAATTTGTGTTTAAAAAGATTAAAACATTTTTCAGAGTACACATTTAGATAAAAAGAGACAAAGATATTTTAAAAATACGGTCATGGATTTTATAAACAGAGAAATAATAATAATAATTATTATTAGTATTAAAAATTGTATGTAATCAAATATTAAATTAATATAAATTTAGTAATGCAACTTACAATTATTATCTTTTTTTATTTTTATAAATAATATTTTTCGATGGCACAGTTTTCAGTTTAAATTATAATTATTGTAAAAATTTATAGGTACAACAAACTAATATACTAACAAAAATATTTGGTTTTTTTTGTCATTTTATTATTTAAAAAAATATTTTTATTTTTCTAAATTTCATGGTTAAAAAAACATAAAAATTAATGATTTTAAACAGTTTTTGGTTGAAATAAATGATGGATAAAAAAAAAAAAAAAAAAATAGAAATTTACAAAATATTTTAAAAAATTGATTTAGATCACTTCATGGTAAAATTCTACAAAAACACGACTGAGATTATCTTTATTGAGCTAATTTTTATGCATGATACTTCGAAATGAAGTTTGGAATTAATGATAAAAAATATGAGACTACCTCTCGTATTCTTTTATATATTAAGGTCCTTTTCATTATATAAAACCTCTCGATGTCTTTTCTTTGAGGCTAGGATTCAATTTTGATGGTCTCGCCGTAACTTTAATGACTGGACATTTCAACTAAAGCATTATTTTATTAATTAATACCTTTTTAATTACTTAAAATTAATTAATAAAAGTACAAATTCAGTGGTGGCATTTAAAAATTTCTAAAACGGAAATTCAAATTTTTATAGGGACGTGACATTATAGTACACGCTTGTCAAATTTGTTGGCATACTGTATGATATTAATTACTTACATTTGATATGGTATTTCATTAAAATATACTATTCTACGGCTTTTTATTAGAAAACTTGATAATGAGTTTAATTAGAAAAGGTAATAATGAGTGTAAATTCTGTGTTGTAAATTCATTTTTTTAAAGTCAAACAAGTTGTTACTATTTTACCAACACTTTACGATTTTTCAAGAACAAGGAATTTTAACAATATTTTTAGAGGTAAAAATGAAAACTTTGCCATGACGTAATATATTCGATAAACAACCGTGTGATGCACAAAATACATTATTTTTTAATTATAGCAGAATTTTCAAATTGAAAAAAAAAAAAAAAACAATTAAAATTTTAAAAACCTAATAAAATAAACTTTTTTTTCTAAACAATAATAAAAATAATATAACACAAGTAGTCAAAATATACGTAAAAATAGTTAAATAATAACATAAGTAATCAAGATACTCTATCTGCCCACCAATTTTTAATTACAACACACTTTTTGTATTTTTATATAAATAATTACTGTATAGGATGATTTATTAACTCTCATGAACATGTCTCATGTATGCATTTTTTGTTACACATACTTAATGCATAATATATGTACAAGCGATCGTATAACAACACAACCTGATTATTTTTGAGAGACTAAGTCTATGTTATATAAACAAATACAAGTCGAAATAGTTTACTTTCTTCTTATCTGAATCACGCCCTTTATTACTGTTTGGAACCTTAAATGTAATTTACTGCAATGGAAATTTACGGATATTTATGTTTACTCTTCGAAAATATAAAGTTCGAAATTTTTTTGAAAAAATTACCTTTTGTATTTTTAAATTTTAAATGTAAATCAATATTGAACTCAAACAGAAAAATAAGGCTAACTTAAATCATTCGTCCCAACTGCGATGCTACTAAAAAAATCAAATCAAATCATGGCATGCCCTTTTTTAACCTCCGATCCAAAAAAAAGGGGTGTTATAAGGTTGACCGATAAGTGTGTGTATGTGTCTCTCTGTGGCATCGTAGCGCCTAAACGGATGAACCGATTTTGATTTTTTTTTTCGTTTGAAAGATATTTTAACGGAGAGTGTTCTTAGCTCTGTTTCAAGTGCAAATTTAGGGTTCCGTACCCGAAAAAACTAAAAAAAGGCGATGATCTTCAAAATTGATTCAGTTTGTAAAATGCTTTAAGGCAAAATTTAATGGAGAGTGTTCTTAAATATGCTTCAATAGCGAGTTTAGTGTTTCGTACACGAAAAATGTGTCGGGGTTTTTTTTGTAAATTTCACTTGCTCCTTTCTGAATATACTTATTCTTAGTTTTCGTAAAAAAACTACCAATATAAAATGATTAATAAAAATCGATCTTTCAATTTTGCTAAATGCATTAAATTAAAAAAAAAATATAGATAATTTATCTCAGAAACGTAAAAAAAAAGTGAATTTATATTTTGTAATATTTTCATTATGATTATAGTCTGACATTGGAGCTAATAAAATAAATTAAAAAAATATATATATATGAATGCATTTTGTAAAACCACAAACACAAAAATTTTCAGTTAAATTATTTTATCACCTCAATACTCGTAGATATTATAAAACTATGTAATTGAATAAGAATATTTTAATATTATTTATTAATTAACTTTGTAAATTAAAAATATATGTTTTATAAAACTTAATAGCTATATAAATGTTACGTAATGCGTATTTATACAGAGTGGGATATAAGTGGATATAATAAGTGTTAGTTATTAGTTGTGTGTGTTAGTCATGTGAAAAATTTTGGCGATTAACGAGGCTGTTATGACTAATTTGCAATTCTTTACATGAAATATTCAATTAAAATTATTGAAAAACACTAATTAATTAAACTTAATGCATTAAAAATTGTGAAAATAAGTAATCAAATTGCACAAATATTATTTTTCAAATGTAAATGATCATAATTATTTATTTAAATTTGTGAGACAATAATATTAAATTTTCAATGTAAGTCATAAATGCAATCCATACAATTATATATGCATTCATACAATTCTATAATTAAAGTAGTGTATCGTTACCATGGAAACGCATCCAATAAAACTCACGCACGGTGCGAACACTACATAAAAGGTTGCCTTAATAAAAATCAAAAGATATCTATATGTAAATATAGTATAATGAATAAGATAATACTTTCACAGCATCTAAAATTTAATTAAGGATGTTATACTCACTCAAATAGCCATGATAAATGCAATTAATAGAATTTAGTATTATTAAATAGTGTGTTTGTGTACATCGATAATAACATATTATATAGAATCTCCTTAAATTGAGTGCAATGATAGATGTTATGATAGTCTGTTCAGTTGCATGCTTTGCTTTAACATGTATATTATATTATTTGCGACCAAATTAACTTAATTGAAATTGGAATACTATATGCATATCTAGAAGGTGTCTTGGAAAATTACAAGTTTATTTAAGATTTTATAAGTAACCACAAAAATCGCTGCTTCGGAAAATTATTTCATGTTAACCATAAAAATGTATTGTCAACCGATATTCATTTGTTATTCGTATTCCTCTCATCAAAATCTTTCATTTGGTACCCATATCATGGAAATGCAAAAAAATAACTGGCCCGCCATCTTGAGCGGTCCACCATGGATTAAGATTAACATCATGTAGCTGAACTTTTAACAATATTTCAGCTTAATTCGTTGATAATAACTGTTTTAAAATTCAGTTACATCTTAAATAGAGAACTTGCATATTTTTTTTTTTTGTCACAAATTCATATATAATAGAAAGAATAATTCATTTTTAAAATTAATAATTCCATTTTTTTATTAATTATTAATAAAAAATAGTTATATTTTTGAGGCAGTGAGCCACGCTAAATTCACAATTTTCAGCTTGTTTCTATGGAAAATTATGTTAAAATACACTGAAAGCAAGTTTAGAAACAAACCTTATTATTCTGCATGTTATTTAATCATTTCTCCGTGCGGTGGCATTGCTAAAAACGATGTGTTGACGCCACTGAATTTCTAGTTTAGAAGAACCATTTTTAGTTTTGAATTAAATTAAAAAGGATGTAAGTTCTGTATTGCTTATTTCTTCCAATCGCTTCCACCAAATAAGGTTCACTTTAATATTTTAGTTATAAATAAGTAATAACTAAATTCGATTAAATGGACAAGTTAATTGAACCACTCAGTATTTTGATTCGTTTAGTTGTAATATATACGATATAGGTTTGTATAGGTAGATTTGACATGGACCATTTAACGAGTTCATAATACTAATTACAAATCGGAGATTATAATCAATAAATTACACCTTGTTAATTATTTATTTATTTAAATAAATAATTGTTTTTCAATTCATTATTTTTATTACAGTGTTAAAATACATCGAAATTTGTGAAAAATCAAAGATAACGGAAATTTTTATAATTTGTTGGCAAAAAAAATGCCCCCAGAATACGATGCACATATTTCCACCTCTCAATTTCTTAAATTATTGACTTCCATCTCGAATTGCCCGGATGAAGTGATCGTTTCATCGGAATTATAAATTGTCATGTGAAAAATAATCAGAGAAAAATTATTTCGAATAAACATTGAGTTTGATGTCAAAATTGAAGCGCGTTGCAGCTGATTGGTACCACTCGTGTAGCATGCTTCAAATGCTCCTCTTCGTGATAAAAAATTATCAACACCCTCACACCTTTCCTTGCTAAACTGAAAAGTCTTATGTAATCATTGTTTCAAATTGAAAAATAATTTAAGAAAAATTAATGATATAATATTTTCTAAATCTAATTTATTTAAAAAAAATAGTAAATTATAAAATATTTGTATTCAATTAAAGGTAATTAATTAGAATATTTATTACTACTAGTACCGAACATTCAAACATATAGGGTGACCTCAAAAAAATTATTAAAAAAATTTATTACACAAAAATAAGAAAAACAGTTCAGAGAAAAGTTTAAAGATATTTTTTATTTTTGAAATGTACGATGTATTTTTTAAATTATGAATGCAAGATAATTAATGTATGCTCGATTAAAACGTAGAAATTTCTATTTTTCAAATGGTAATGTGGTTGAAACTTTTTCTACCTTCAAATAATTTAATTTGAAGATAATTCTTATGAAAAGATAAGGGGATTTTTATGAAAAAATAAGTGTAATTTAGTATAAAAAAGTTTTACACTTTTTTTTTTATAATTCCAAAATCAAATTGGTCTGATTTCTTCTCCGAAAAGGAATTGAAAAAATTTAATCTTTGTCCCTTTGAACTAATATTTTCTGGTTCATAAATTAAATTTCGCAATGCCCACCCTGTACATATAATAAATTATTCTATAACAAAATAATTGATATACACTTTCACACTTCTTTTTTACACATTCAATAATTTAAAATCAATCATAATCAAAAAATGTTATAATAATATGTAATTATTATTATATTTTATTAATTAATTTATAATGTAATAAAGTATTTATTTAAAAAAAAGTACACATTCGTATTTTAATATAACGATGATTTAAATTAATTTATAAAGAAAAAAAAATTAATTTTTAAATAATTTAGATTAAGATTTTAATTACTTATTAATAAAGTTTTTTTTAATAAGTTGTATATGCCATATTTGGATCAAATTATTAATTAAAAATGAATATTATGCTAATGAAAAGTGTGTAAGACAGTTGCAAATTTATTCCATGATATTATCAAATTTTTAATTTATCGGAGATTATAAGGTAATTAAGTCACTGTATTCTAGATATTCTGTTGTGGTTCATTAGTTTCTTTTGTCTCTCATGGAACTATGAAAACTTTTTGGTTACGGAATCCTAAACTCACCTTTGAAACATATCGAAGAACACTCTCCATTAAACTGCCTTTTTCCTTAAAGCCTTTTCAAACTGAGCCAATTTGGGTACAGAATAAATAAATTTGCACTTGAAACATAGCATTAGCTTCTAAGAACAAGCATCATTAACTTACCTTTGAAACAAATCCAAAAAAATTAAAATCGGTCTATCGGTTTCGTCAGACAGACAGGCAGACACACAGACACGCAGACAGATACACACACAGAGCGGTCAAACTTATAACACCCCTTTTTTTAGTTCAGAAAGAGTTCAAAAATCGTTTTTGTAATTTGAAATAAAAAAAAGCCACAAAAATCTTTCGATTCCTTCTAACATTTTATGATAATTAAATCTTTAAACCTTAAAAAATATTTCATGATGAATTGAAAAATCTTCTGCTCTCGAATATTGATTTGTCCTAGAATATTAACCTTCTGCAAGACGAATATTTGAGGAAATCAATTTTATTAATGTTGTAAGATTTATTAGAAATGAAGTTTAAAACCTCGAAAAATTATTCTATTCAAGATATATGTTCATATGGTTTTTTGTTTAAAAAAAAAATTGACAAAGAAGTTTCTAAATTTTTTAGTAAAAATATAAAAAATTTAAATTCAAATACTTTTTCGTTATATTTTATTTTACATATTTTGAATAAAAATTTATTTTCAAACAATGAAGGACACGTTTAAAAATAATAACATGCAAATATATTTTGTTTAAAATCAAGAAATGTTTACATAACTTCAACCATATTTCGTTTTCATGGAATATGTTCTCAATAATTTCTATATAGAAAAATATTAAAAATCAATATTTGGAATATGCCTCGTTAATATTCACTAGATTTGGAATAAAGAGTTGCTCAAGTTCTATGTTCTCATCATTGTCCTTTTTGCGAAAACTGTTAGTTTTCCTCTTTGTTAAGTACCTGATTAATTATTTCTATTTTTTGGAAATTATTTGAAAATTTGTGAATTAACGAAATTTTTTTCATTTTATGCAAAATCCTTTTACACAAAACTTAAAATTGATAGAATGGTTGTTGCAGTTTCGAAAAATCTCAAAAAATTCCTTGGTCATCGGGATTTTTAATATTATTTTGTCGTTCAAAGTCGGCTGAAAAAATGATGAATCATATTATAGGTTATTCTTTTCAATTGGATATTTCTATAACACAAAATCTAAAGAGTGTGATAGAAAACTATGTAAAATATTTAGACAATATTGCAGTATATGTATAATAATACCATAAAAATATAAGGTTGTCGATGACATAAAAACAAAATTTTAATTTAATTATGAGTTCATAATTTGGTAAACAGAGACGACTATAGTTAGAGTATTGATGGTTGAAGAGCGATTTTATAATATCAAATTTATAAGACTCACTTGCACACAATATATTATATATTTTTGTAGTTGCGTTTGTGTATAGCCTTATTAACTTATTACTTGTCTACAAAGCATATATGTGGTTTATGTAACGTGCAATAAACCAAAACTTTTTTACAATACTGTAGGTTTATAATCACCTTAAATCCTTCTAATTTATTAAAAATAATACGAACACTGGCGTTCAACATTTTCTATACAGGATATTCCAACAATTAACTCAATTGTTTGTTTTCACTTGTTTTTCAACAAGTTTTCTGCTCTTATATCGTATATTTTTCTAATCAAATAACCACTTCAGTTGGATGTATGGTTTTTTTTTTGTTGTGTAAGTAAATAAAAGTTTCAGTTACAAAAGTGTGTCCAATATTTATATAAAAATACGATTAAAAAAAAACTTTTGTTTAAAATGCGTCAATGTCATGTCGTGTGTCATTAGTAAATAAAGAAAACAAAAATTGAATTAATGGTAGTCAATATAGAATACAAATTGATAAAGTTTTTCAACAAGACAAGTACTAATCTAGCACATATTGACACTCGAATGTGGAATATTTTTATTTTGATCAATATTTCTAGTAAATATTCCTAAAAAATGTAATTTTTTTCTTTAACTATTAGTTTCATATTTGTGAAAATAGAAGATGAAAGTATAACGAACATTTTTGCAACGTGGAATGACCTAGAGTCTAGGTCCTAGACTATTCTTAAGGTGAAAAAAGTTTTGGTTTATTGCACGGTACATACATATAAACCAAATAAATGCTTTGTAGTAAAGTGATGAGTTATTTTTGGCTTTAAGAAATCATAAGGATATAAAGGATAATAAAATTTTAAGATTTTTGTTCCTAAATTTTATAGCTCGATATATCGAAAATGAAAAAAATTTGTTATTTTCTGTTTAAAAATTATTAAAAATGAATTTATGTACTTACTATTAACATATTTTATTTCAAAATTGTATTGCTCTATTGTGTACTTTACGAAGCATTTTGGAACATATATTCTGGGACTAAAAAGTTGTTTTTGATGTTCCTTTCAATTTTCAGAAATTTGACGCAATACGTTTTAACAATCTTGCATGTGCAGGATTTTATTTTCAAACGACAAGTTAATTTATAATTTATAAAAGGCTTTTATAATATAATCATACAAAATATCAGGATATATCAAAATATCAAAATATCAGGAAACTTTATCCTAAGAAACTTTAAACTATGCAGATTTTTACTCCTGCTTTATGCTAAGAATCGAACAGCTTAAGACTCATTGATAAAGTATCTTGAAAAAATTATTTTAATTAACTGACAGAAACAGAATGAATAAATATTGTAAGAAAAAAAATCCTAATAAATGTTTTCTTTTTGTTACAGATAAATGTGCATTGGGTTTAGATCGTATCGGCAGTGGCGGTGGTGGTTTAGGCAGTGGCGGTGGGTTAGGTGGTACAGGGGGTAGTAGTAAGGGGAAAAAGATGCGAAAACCTCGTACGATATATTCAAGTTTGCAGTTGCAGCAATTGAATAGACGTTTTCAACGTACACAATATTTAGCATTACCTGAACGTGCTGAATTAGCAGCAAGTCTAGGACTTACACAAACTCAGGTTAGTTTACTTTCTATCTTACTTTTTTTTATATGTATTTTCTTTTCGTATATTTTTACTACCTATAAACATTTTATGTACAGAGGATTTCAAACACATAAACGTTATATGATAATGAACTATTTTGCACTAGTTATTTAAAACTAAATTGTGCGTGCTCTGAATCGAATTGAATATATAATAAGTAGCCTCGCATTTTGACAATTTTATGGAGCATTTTTTTATTCTTTACTTTGTTTTATTATTTTTTGGCACTGCATCCTTAAATTAATTGAAAAAGGAAAGACAATCAAGTTCATTTTGCGTTTGAACGATAAGTATCTTTCATATTGAACGAAATTGCTACGGTATAACACAATTTGTATACCATTTTAGTCGAAAGTCCAGAAACTACTTGTCTAATCACGGAAGGGACCTTATTTTTAAGAAAAACCAAACCCTTAAACAAAAACCAAAAAATATACACCCAAATTTTTTTTTCTGAATTTCATAAAGCTTGGTACCAAGGGTAACTTGGACCCAAAAATTTTTAAACTATCGTGTTTATTTAACGATTTGTTGAGTAGTTTGTAAGTAATCCGAAGATATCTCGAAAAGTACTTCTTCAGATGGTCAAATTAGCAGATTTTTATGTTGTTTGAAGTACTAATTATCCTAAATTTTGTTGAATCACTTTCCAATTTTTTTTTTCATTATATTTACAAAATATATTTAATTTAGCATACACTGTAATGTGAAGTCACATAAATAAGTTACAGATCGACAATGTTTAAATATACATTCCTTACCTTGTCTATACATCGTATTTTTACGTTTATTCAAACGTAATAAAAATTAAAAGGATGGTATAGATATATTTGAACTATAACTTTATCTAGGTAAACGTACTTATGGTTTTTATTCGAATTTATGTTTTATTTATAAACGTTTATATACCAGTACACTATATTCCAAAAGAAGTCGTGACAAAGACAGCTCCATCAATAAAGTCATATTTCCCGCCCAATTCTTACTTTTAGAAGCTTTTTATGGGAAACGCTTGCAAATTATTGAAATTTTTTTGTTCATATTAATGCTTCTGTACGGCCATATGACCTGAAAAAATATTTAAACATTAATGGTATACAATTTTTTTTCCAATCAAGCCAGTTTCATGGATATTAGTAATATTTGCCTTTGTTTTATCTTAATTTAAGTTGCGAACCTCTAAAAAACATCCTTTATAGAAAATAGGGAGCGCCATATAAAAAAGAGTTCCCTATTTTTGGATCACTCTGTATACTAATAATCGATTCATTATAAAAATTATGAATTCAATAGCTGATGCATTTCATTGTTTACTTATTTAGTTTCAGTATTCGATTAATAAAAGCTCACTGAAAAAAAAATGGGACACCAAATTTTGATTTTATTTTTTATTTATTTTTTAACGACAACAAAGAATATCCTAACGTCCTTGTATACTGTCCATTTTGATTTAAAGTTTATGAATTAACGAAGTTAACAGAAACTAGAATATTCGGATTTTTTCAAACTTGGGTATTTATGAACGGATTTGGGTGTAAGAAAACAGGTCTCTCTTTTCTACTGGGTAATTGGGTAAGTGTCTATTATCTATTGAGAGGCAAGAGTATCGATCTGCCCTCAAAAAATCATTTTTTGTAACCGTCGATTCAGTCTACGCCTAGTTGTAGGAAAAGGGGTCCTATGATCGTTATGTGTCCAGGGCCTTTAAAAACGGTTCTGTATGTAAGCTCATTTAAACAAAAAAATGCTTTCTAAAGAACCGCACTAATACAGTTATCATAATAAATATGAATAAAAATTCATTAATAAAGTTGTATAAAATAAATATGTAATATTAAAAGTAAATGATAAGTAATTATATAAATACCAAACGTAAGATGGATGCAATGAATGACTACTGAACAAAAAAAAAGTACATTACATATTTCAAACAAACAAAAAATGCAGAACATAATATAATTTTCGCATTCCTGCACAACAGAAAACTATAAAAATTTATTACAATATTTTTTTATTGAAAAAAAAATTCAAATTCAGATCAACGATTAAAGAGTACCAGTATATAAATATAATAAATGTAAAAATTACGGTTACAGGAGGAAGATGACCTAATTAATAATTTTTAAAATAAAGAGAATTGACAAAAAATATTTACATACTACACAGGAGTCGAATTCGAGTCTCTAAGATTCATGACAAGCGCCTAAACCAACTGGGCCATACGTGCTCTAGATAACAGGAAATCCGGAAATAATCTAGCAACCATACTCATAAAAGCTGAAAAAATGTATCGTTGCTTTGTATGCAGGGGTGTAGAGCTTTTGCACTAGTTATTTTAAAATTATATTTTAAAATCTTTATAACAGAATAATGGCATTGAATAAACACACGCCATCAAAGAGAAATATTGTTTCATAAATTCATTAAAAAAAAATAAAATAAAATAAAAATATTACCTAGTTTAATAATTAAACTTGACATCATCAACTTGAAATAAAGAAATAAATTATATTTTTATATAATTAATAATTATTAAATAATATTTAAGTATAATAATCATATAATAAGCTTTATTTAATTGGACATGATTTATTTATATTACGAAGTGTATGTATAAACTACACTCTTTCAATTTGGGTTTAAATTATTGTTTTCAATAATCATTTATTTATTTATATAAATAAAATAATACCAATTAAAAATAAATTTATTATCAATATTTTTTGGAAGTTTAATTAATTAATATTAATCAGTACCACCTGGATGGATATATGGAATTCAGGAACCATTATTTATTTTTAATAAACTCACAAAAATTATTTCTTGTATTTGAAAACAAAAGTTTCTATTGGAAATTTAAAAAAAATCCTTTATTTCAAATAGTTTAGGCTTTGAGCAACGAACTGTTTTTCGCGTTCGAAAGATCCAAATAAATATTTCTATATATATAAGTTTATTTTTGGTATAATCGAATTGTTAAAATTAGTCAAATAAATTAAGTTTTTAAAACTGCATTCCAAACTCACAGAGAAACTAAGCAAGAAATCAAATGGCATTTTTTATTAAATAGGACAAACAATAGTTGGTTTTTTACATGTTTTGATTTCTTGTTAAAAACACTTTAAATTCCATTTAAGGACCCTGTTCTTGTATATATAAGCTACTGAATTATAATATCCAATAGCTAATAAATTCTTGTATACTAATATATCAAAATGTAACTTAATAGTGTTTTACCGCGCTTTACTCATCTATATTTTACTGAATTTAAATTTGGTAAGAACATCTATAAACTTTGCATTTTAAATAAGATGTCAATTGTTTTTTTTTGCTTAGCTGTTATAATTTAATTTGTATTGCACCAAATTAAAAATGTTAAATTTAATTCTAATTATCATTTTATTTCTGCTCGTTTACTCAAATTATGCATGTATTATATTTATTATATAGAAAATACCGTGTGGTGCTCAAAAACTCTTCAGGGACAACACTGTCGATCCTAGCATTTTCAATCATTTAATTTAGTGTATTTCCAACTCGTGCAACTTTGTTCATTATTTCTTCAAATTTAAATAATCAGTTATCAAGAAAATTCTTGTGGGTTTAATATAGACAAAATAGTAAAGTTTAGCAGGCAATGGTACTTAAATGGGCTTAAATAAGTTATGACGTATGAAAGTTGCTCGCTCTATGGAATGCCACACAGTGTTTGACTATACAATAGCTACGAAAATTTACTAATGTTACTTTATGATTAGAAAATAATTTTAGAAAAAAATTTTCTTTTTTGCTTTCCTCGAGACACACTTGTGGGTTTTTATGAAAATGAATTTTGTGAAAAAAGGTGAGAAAGAATTGAATTTTGTTCTATTGAAAGTATAGTCCAATTTTATCAAAGCATGATCCCAAGAGTACGATTACCATTTATCCATTTATCACATTGAGACTTATGCCTCATGATATATTACTCTTAAAATTAGTATTTATAAAGTATTAGTGTCTACCCAAAATTTTCCAAAATATTTACAACTTTGGAGGTACGTGGAGTTAAATCTCGTGCAATATTTACAAAATTGTGGCGAAAATTAATTGAAATCTTTTTTTTTCTCGAGATAACGAAAGTTAGAAAGATTTGGCAGTTTTGATGTGAAATATGAAAAACTTTGATTGAGCATGTTGTTAAGATTGAAAGACATCATATTATATGACATTGTAACCAACTACTTTCTTCGTGGAATTCTCTTGTCCTCAGCTCCTTTGCTGACAAGGGACAGACTTTCGTATATTCTTTTAATCAATTAATATTTTGCTATTTTATTTCAATGAATTACATGTCATACCTAGAATAAAATATAAAACTCTCCATTTAATCTGTCATACCTAGTATTATATACAAAGTAAATATAATAATGTATTTGGCCTGTAAACAAGTGTCACGGTTACAAAGACCGCGTGGTCTAATTAAAGCAACAATTTATTAGTAATGGATGAATAAACTTATTACTTGCCATACACAAGGAGTAGTAGAACGTACATAGTTACCTATATTAAAACATTATCATCTGTATTTAATAACAACAATAATATTTGGATTGTTATTTGTGATAATAGTGTAGTATTATTGATTTAATACACACAATTTGTTATTCATTATTAATTAAATCAATTTGAACTTTTTAAAAAGGTTCATTCATCTAATTGATTATGCGTAACAATTAATTAATTACTTATGCTTTCATTCATTAAACTATATAATCAATATTTCTTTATTTAGTTATTATTTAAATTTATTAAGATATAGATATAAATATTTATGGTGAGAGGATTATTCGTAGCCTTTACGCGTGTTAGAACTTTTTTTAAATCACTACTAAATATTTTTTGAATTTATGTTTTGCATAATGAAGGTGGGTCTTATTTGGAAGGATTCTTATTTTAATTTAGCCGTTACCATACTGATATTAGAACTATGTTCCTTATCTCACAATATTTGTTTGCTGATGAGGAGTTAAAACCTAAAAAACCGCAAACGATACCAAGAACCGACATTTAGGTTACCTAGGAAACTAAAACTTTTTCAATCGATTCAGGTTGCCATTAATTTTTGAAAAATGCAAAAATCTTTTTACAACTATCAATTTTCTTTATTTTTTAAGAAGTTTAAGAAAACAGAGATAATTTAAAGTAAGAACACTGCAATTTTTATGTCATGTCATAATAAATATTATAATCAAACCAAACGTAATGTACTCACATATTGGGTTGACTACTAAATTAAAAGTATGTCTTTTTTAAACTAATACTACAATTATTTGACCCAGTAAAAAATAAAAGTAGCTATAAAATTCAATTCTTAATCAAACAAGTAGTTGACTTCTTAAATAATACATTAAATTTTCTGAAAATTATTTTGTAAATTAAAAAAGTATGCGCTACATTTATAATGCACCAAGGTAACGAAGGAATATAGTTACTACCGATGTCCCACCATACCTCTCATTTTTTTTAAACATTTCCACACTTTTGGAAAACTGCAATCATTTTATTATTTGATATGATCAATTTCATGCAATATTTTTAATTGTTTATAGATATTAGTTTGGTTTTTTTTTTCAAATTGTATCAAGTTTTCTAATTAGCATTCCCGAGAATGCAGTACATTCCTGAGAGTACGTTTAAATTTCTAAACTAAACATAAAAATTATGTTTGGAGTTGTCCATAATTTTTATCAAATAAACAATTAAATTTATGATTAACTGTATATTAGAAACTTTATTTTATTATCAACAAAAAAAAACTTTCTTTTCGGAGTTCCTTATGTATGACGGAAGAGGTACCATTTAGGAGACCCGTTGCCCATATGGTATTTTTTGATGAATTTTAATCGAAAATTCTAAAGAAGAACTTACATCGTTTTTCAGATTTTGTTGTTGTATTTAGGGTATCTAAACATGTACGACTTTTATAAAAACATCTTGTTATAAAGAATCACACAAAGAATTCCATGGTTTTTTATTAAAATATTGTAAAATTTTATAATGTAAGTAATTTTACAATTTAATTTTATTGTTTTTTTACATTTTATTGATAATTTAAAAACAACTGATTTTGAAATATCTCATGCAATATATTTTTAACGTGTATCTCTCTATAATATACCTAAATTTAATTTTTTGAAATTGAGGTCATAACATTTTGATTCTTAGTGATTTTTAAGACATAAGTGTTGTTTTTATTACTTGATTATTTATTAAGCAACAAATAACTATTTATGATGAGTACTACTGAGTAAAATTACAAACAAATACCATTTACACATCAAACAATAACATATATTATAACTATTAATTCAACAAAAATACCCGGCTATCATCAAGTTTCCAAGCTAAATTTATTACAGAAACAAGTGAAAACAAACAATTGACTGAGCTAACTGTTGAAATACCATGTATAGACAGTGTTGATTACTCTGTCACATTACACATACATGTATGTCACACATACATAACTGATATAATCATATAATACATACTATACAATTTACGCATAATTTGCGAAAAAGATGATTGATTAAATTTTTTGGATGATTTTCAATTTACGGCATCGAAATACCTCATAGAGCTGAATTGAAAATTATTACAAAGTTTTCAATTTTATTTTTTCTATCACATTAATAGTGATTATCCCAAAAATTATGTGTTTCAAAAATAAAATAAATAAAAAAAGGCATTGATTACTTTTTATTAATTTAAGTTAGTACATAGTTAAAATATAAAAGATACTATGAAACATGAAATCTTGAGGCTATGGCCGTTGTCAGCAAATCATATGCACCCATTTGATAATGATTTTTTGTTAAAGCACTCCGAAAAATTTTCTAAATAAAATAAACATATTTATTTAACCGTTAGCATGTACAATTGCACAATGGAAAATGTTAGAGGAGGCCTTTGCCAAAAGCCACACTGAGATATTCTTTAGAGATATTCTCTAAAAGAAGAAAACAAACACTTCAAAACAGACAGAACTTCAGGATAGAGGGCTTATTGATTGATTGATTGATGTACATTTTGACACTTTACCCAAAACATAATTACTTATAATTATCTAAAATTGTCTTTAGTGAAAGTTATCCATCTGCTGGACTTATCAACGATGAACTTTATTTAAGATATTTTAAAAATACTGTTTAGAAGCAAATTATTTTTACATTTGTATTTCTCAAATAATATTATCAGATCTTTTTACACGATTTCCAAATTCTCGGTCCCATTTTTGTGATTGTTACTAAACACTTCAATTTTCAATACATCGAATTGGTTTTCACAATTTTATGCATTGTTCTGTTTAGAAACCTTTTCTGTTCCTCCATTTAATTGGTTTTGAATTTCAGCCAAAGATCTATTCTTGGTTTCAGGAATACAGATTATACCAAATATCAGACCCAGTAAAGCACATCCTGACATAGCCAAAAATGGAATATAATAGGCAATCTTTGATAAGAAATCAAACGATTGAGATACTAAGACACCTTCTAGTGATGTAACCACCATTAACAAAGAACAACCTTTTGATTTGACATCAGTTGAAAATAATTCTGCTCCCAACACATTTGGTAAATGCATTAAACCTAATCCAACCATTGCTAAATAAATTAGATTTCCAATTAATTCTGTAATTCCAAGTGCTGTTGATGTTTCACCATTGAGATTTTCCAAAAAGAATCCCAATCCAGTGATGAAATGTCCTATGCAAGCACCTGCAGCTACAAACATAAACAATGGTCTACGACCCCAGGAATCTACAACGAATATACTTGAAATAGTTGCAATAGTACTGACACTACTTGTTATTAGTGAAATTTGCGACAACGATAAATCTAATCCAGAATTTTTCACTACATTATGAATATTTGTGGCCATAATAATATGGCCGGTAAATTGTTGAACAGTTTGAACTCCAGCACATATTAAAAACACTTTAAGATTTAATCGAACTGTAAAAATTTTTAACCAACCCACTTGTTTTGATTTAAGACTTTCATTCCATGCTGCTCGAATTTCTTCATACTCTTTATCAACATTTTCTTGGCGGAGAAATTTTCTTAATGATTCTTTACACTTTAAATCTTGATTTTTTGTGATAAAATAATATGGTGTTTCGGATACGAAGATAATCATTATCAGATTCACCAATATTCCTGCACCACCAATTATCGCTGTCATCTCAATGGATAAACTTGCTTGTATTAAACTACCAGCAAATTGTCCAAGTGACATGAAAAGTACACAAAACACAGTAAATGGTCCACGTAGATGCGGTGATGCTATTTCACTAACATAAGTTGGTACAACAGAGAAAGCCCATGCACATATCACTCCACGTAATATTACTGTTACATAAATCATGGCAACATGCACTGCGAAATATGCGAAAATTTGTGATAAAAAGGCTGGAATAGTCATTGCAAGCATTGAATATTTTCTTCCCAGAATGTCATTTGCATATGATGCTATAAAAGCACCTGGCAATATTGCTATTGTAAGACAACTGGTCAACAAGTGCATAGTTTTATCACTAATTTTTTCTACTTCATGGTAACCTTCACTAGTTAGTTTTTCTAAATATGGACTCACTGCTCCTAATTGATTTCCAAGAACAAAAAATGTGAGTGCACCTGAAAATTAAAGAAAAAGTATGTGTTAGTACTCAATTTTTCTTAAATTAGATGTAGATTATATTCATGAGTTCGAATATCTAAATAACATTAGCAACGTTTCATTAACCCGTCAGCACTCCAGCACTCGCATCAATCGTTCGGTAATTTTGCGTTCTACACATACGTCAAATATTTCACAAGTCATACTCCTTGACTTTATAAATCATAACCTCCACATAATTTTATACAAATTTTTTTAATGCACCAGCTAATTAAAAATAGTTTGATTACTTGATAATTTAATGATGTTTGAGAATGAAAGTATTTGAGCAGAGGAATAACCAATTTCACCATATTTCTATCACATTTTTTTTTTTATTTACGGAGTGCCACTTATATTAAACTAACACAAGTACAGGAACAGGCTCGAAAATTTCCTAAGTTAATATTTTGTTGCTTACAGTTTTATTCTCGTGATGAGAGAATTCATATTTTCAATTCGGTTGAGTCGCTTTAAGCCGGGCGAGTTTTAAAAAATTCTTTCCCGATCGATATCGCGCGAACAAAAAATGATATAGACTTTCTTGAGGTGTCAATGGACAGTATTAACGGCAATATGATCCGAAAAGAATTTCACAACATTCGGTCGAGTCATTCTGGTTTGCTCGAGTTTTATCTATATTTTTTACTATTATATATATACTGTTGGTAAGTTATTCGTGTGAACTTCAAGGGTCGCAGTAGACCCTACTCACGGCTGGTTGATTTTATATTCAAACATAAAAAATAATTTTCAAATAGCTTCTCAAAAATGTCTCTGTTGGTTTGCTACCCAAAATTTTAGTTTTTTAAATTATTTTTGAGAAGGTTTATTAAAAAATTTTCTTACCAGCCATCACAGAAACATATTGATGCAAATATCTCATATTAAAAGATGATTCCACAACCATTTTTGAAGAATTAAATTTTCACAATAAACAAACAAAGACAAATTATAATTTCAAAATCACATAAACGTGCTAATCAACCAAACTGAATTTATCCTTGTGCTTTTCAATTGTTTATATATTAACATAATTTATAAATTAGACAATTTTTATACGATAAATCGGTATTAATCTATTTTATATTCGTGATTAGCAAGACAATTAACTATTTCATATTACTTCAGTGATGCAAAATGGTTAAATTAAAATCAGCTTTGCACCACGTGTTTATCAAATGAATTTAGTTTATTTTGGGTGATTAGTCAGTCATAAGCAACATTTACCTAAAATTTAATGGTTTTTTATCTTCATAATTATCTTTTTATCTCATATAAATGGGTGCTGATTAAGTTGATATTTTATTAATCATTTTAATTTGACTTTCAACTGTATTAAAAATGTACCAGAGTTGTGTAGTAATGACTAAACCTAAACAAAAGTGTATGATAAAATTTTATTTTCTGCAGGTTTGCTTGCAAGCATGATGATGTACCTATTTACATATAAACAATGCCAAATTTTGTGTTCCCTCCATCGCTAAATTTCGACATAGCTCCTCTATAAACTTGGCTTATATCGTGGGCAAATTTAATATATACTGGGACAAATTTGGTATTTCTTTTAAAAGCGGCACAAAATCATGCCAATTTTAGGCTAGGACCTATAGATTCTAAGACGTTTTGTATTTTAACTTTGTAAACTGATGATAACAAGATTTGAATTTATTTTTACAAAACGATACTTTTTTTTTTTATTTGAAAAGGTTGAAAAAATAAGAATTAAATAAAATAATGAAACAGCAACTTTTTCAGTTTGAGCATTCATTGTTCTTGGCTGCCTGAAATATTGACTAATGAATATGATGGTTATTTGAGAATTTATTGTCTATTTCACAGATTTTTTTAAGATAACAAAATAATCTTTTATTATAAAAATGCAAATTGACAACCTTGATTTGAAGTTTACCGAATTATTATTTTTATTATAATTGATAAACAAATACAATTACCATAGTCCGAATCAATATTCGTACATAGAAATTCAATTGTTTTTCTGAATAAAAAAATAATTAATCTAAAAATGATAATCTATATAATTATGTTTTTATCTGAAATAGGAATAAAAAAATGCTAAATACTTAAAATATTTACAATAACATTTTTATTTTATTAATATCTTTCGATACCATTTTTTGCTGAACATAACCCTTTATTATTCTGCAAAGTTATAGACTTTTTTTTTATTATGTGTTTACGTGTAAGAATTGATTCTTAATTTAGAAATGATTTAATGAATAAAATGATTAAAGCCACTTTAAAAAGGGGCTTTGAAAGTTATATAGATAAAGTTGTGAAAAACACTTGACTTAAAGTTGTTGTCGATAATAATTTCGAACACTTTAAGTGATCGTCGAGAGAGCAAGTTTTATCAAAGTACGTAAGTAATATAATTAATAAATAAGATATAACTAAGGGCTAAGTGTAATATTGGTCAATTAAGAAAATTCCGATGGAATTCCCAGTATTCCTAGTTAGATTAGAAGAACAAAATCACACAGTGAACGTTTTAATTTTCCATTTTAATATGAATTTTTTCAGTTTTCACGGGAATATCGGGTTAAAAGTGTGACACATATGTTTTAAATCTAATTTTTAACCGGAAACATCAATTTAAACCTACTCACCAAGTTCACTACTGGAGCCTAAAATATATAAAATAATTTATTAATGTCGTTTATGGTACAAAAGATTTTTCTCTTTCTATGATAGGAAATGAAAGCTAATAAATAGCCTTAGTATAAAATCAAAATTATATATTTAAATAGAAAGCGGTCGTTAAAAAATTCTAAAAAAAAAAAATAACGGGATACATAATTTTATGAAGGTATTCAAAGTAAAGGAAATTATTTTTTTTAAATTTATATATTTTAATCAAAATTCGAATTGCATTAAAGGAAATTAGGTATTAAAATAGTTTTAAGAGTACGTTTTTTGTCGTTGATGGCATTGTGATCGGATATAAATATGGTTGTCCTTTGAAAAATACTAACTTCTATACATTTAACTATATTTAGCGTGTTCCGTAATTGGACGCATCCACCATTCAAAAGTGAAGATAAAAATATATTGTAAGATTAAGTGGGCTAGAAAGAATATTGATTCAATGAGAAAACTTCTACGTCTTTATTTGTAGCTTAAACTTTACGCAAGGGGATAATTTAAGGAATGGAATAGGATAAGTATATTAATTACATATTTATCAACGGCTACCATAAGCAAGACATTATTGACATGCTTCAATATTGAAAGGTTTTTAATCAACATTTATCCTGAGATTAAAAATTCTTTTAGCTGATAAAAATAAATAAAACTTAATAAAAATTGTCATTTTATGTGCGTAAGTCTTTATAAAAACTTACAACTATATCCATCGTGTAGGCTGATACATGTATTTTTTATGAATCAAACAGAATAATCAATATATCGATCGATTATGATTAATTCTGGTAGTGTAACTAGTTTTATACTTATAGTAGAGTCAATAAAGACTGAAAATATGAAAATAAATAATTAAAAAGTTTGAATACGCCTCGGATCGGCAGACATTTTAAGCAAAAAATATTTTGTAAAATTTGGATGCTTAGTTTCAGATAAAAATACTTGAATTTCAGGTCAAACAGTTTCTTTTGTGAGGAACTTTTCCTTAATAGTTGGAGAATCTTAACATTTATTGAAGAGATTTTATAATTAAATGGGAAGACTCCGGAATTAATGATTTTGCTTTTTTCTCTCTGCAGATATATCGATGATTTGAAAAAATTAAAATTGAAGCTTTAAAAGAAAATTTTTCAATATTGGTTTGTATAGGTTTTAAATGGCTAGTTATAATCTAGGCAAATTTATATAAGCATGGTTTCCGTGGAAAAATTGTCTTTTGAGCTCCTGGTTTTTTCAGTTTGATTTAAAATATTAAAGTGTTCATTTATGTGAAGCTAATTTCGAAATCGAGTTTGAATTTGTTTAAAACTTCAGACATTTAACTCGTATTAACGCTATCATGTTCTCGTAAAAACGATACATTAACCTGAAATTACCAAAGATTAAAAGGAATCAATTTGTTTCCAATATTTTGCTGAAATTTATATTGATGTTTGAAATTGTCCGACAGATCGATCAGAGTGGGCAGTTAAAAATTGTCTTTCAATTTGATCGTCGATGTTGAAAAAGACGCAAACGGACAACACTAAAGGACTAAATTGTTTAAACCTAAGAATGTTGTTTGCCCTAAATATGTTCATAAAAGTTTCCGGTATTTTTGCCAAAAGGTAGATCCTTCGAACAACACTGAAAGACTAAATTGTTTAAACCTTAGAATGTTGTTTGCCCTTAACATGTTCATAAAAGTTTCCGGTATTTTTGCAAAGGTAGATCCTTTATTGAATCCATTATTATTGTAAAACATAAATTGATTACACTCAATAAAATCTATAACAACATATGTTTTTAATATTACATTTTAACGGTATAAGATACGTACGTAGTACATCGGTATTGAATAAATTAAGTATTTTTTTAAACTTATTTATTACTACTGGTTTATTTGATGGATTTACCACTTTAAAAAGAGAACATGTGAACTACACTTTAAAGTTACTTTTATTATGCTGTTTATTTCCCTTTATTGTTTGTGACATTATACCGCAGCAATCCGTTCTAAATAATACGTATAATATTAAAGTCCAAGGGGTTACCAGCGCATTCATTTGATTTTTGGTGTAAATTTTTTCACTGAATCTTTTGGATATTTTATAGTGTATATGCAAATATATATGAAATTTATTTCGTCCTTTATTGGCCTGTATTACACCCCTTATAATGCTAATTTTGATCCTTTGTCGATTATATTAGAAATATAAAAATTTATGCAGGAATATTTCATGTTACAGTCTAAAAATCTACTTAAATCAAAATGAGGGGGAGGGGGTAAGGGAGCTGTACATATGACTATGTATCAAAAATAATCATTTAAATAATTTTTAGTCCTTTTAAAAAAAATCGTTTTATTTAAAAATCGTTAAAAAATCAAATGTTATCGATTTATTTCATATTATGCTGAAAAATATAGTACATGAGTTTTATTGAAACAGTTTTTCGCACAATTTCACCTAAGTACGATCCTGATTAACTATTGTTATCAGTATATAATTTGTTTATAGCTAATCGTATTTTTGTAATCGAATACATTTAAAAAATATTTGATTTTCAATACCTATGTAACATAATATTGGTTGGGCTTTTGTTTTATATAAAAATAAAAATATTTTTGCTAAAAAATATATTTACACGCCCAAAATTATTTTATTTTTACAAAAATTGTTAAAAAAAATAATTGTCGAATAATCAAATTTCAATGATAAATGATAACCAACGATTTTTTTGACATTTTTATCGAATTTTTTTTTTTTTTTTAATACTGTGTGGTTTGTTGAATGTCTTCTGTTCCAAAATATTTGATAACTATTAAGTTTGTTTTTGACAAAATGCTTTTGACAAGTAGAAAAAAATATTGTTAAAAATAAAATTATCTATAAAAAAATTTACTAAATACAATTTGGCCAAGAACATAAAATGTTTTGTTTTACATCGAGAGCTAAACATTTAGATATTATAACTTGATGATTATTTCGAATTTACATTTATTGATTGCGTGATACCCGCTTGCTTCACTGGGTTTAAAAGTAATAATCACCGCTTAATAGCCTCTACTTCTCTTGATCTCACTTATCCTCCTTCCATAACACTTGCAGGGATTGATCAGAAAAGAAGGCCATGGATTGTTTGACATTTACTATTTTAAATTTTTACCGAAATCTGTAATATATGGTTCAAAATGGTGATTATAGGTGGAGCAGTAAAATGTCAGATTAAAATAATTTTTTTCTAAGATTTTTTTCTTTAAATATATTTTATAAATTATAGCTCATTTGTTATTTTGATGTATGAGCTATGTTGTTGTTCAGTTTCATTCAAATCCATTCGGTACTTTTTGCGTGAAAGCTTTTCAAACAAACATCCTTACTTTCACATTTATAATATATAGGGATAGTATACAACTTTTGAGTAAATGAAGTAAAACTGTAAAGCTTTTAGAATTCATCTAAGTTTGAGTCTCTTTTCAATAAAATTAAAAAATGTCAAGCAAAATACAGGCATGAAAAAAAATTATTTCAACATTTCTCTTCTGATCTAAAAATATGAACTCGTCCTCAAAACTATAAAAGATGAAAATGTTCAGCGTATTAAAATTAAACTAACCATAAAATTTAAAATTACTGTTTCATAAAAAAAACCATAAATAAATAAAAACACAATCCATTGTTTATTTATTTGTTTGTTGTTGTTGTTGTTGGTATTTTTTTTTTTTTTTGGTACAAAAAAACGAAACAATCATGTCAAAACTAATTTTTAATTTAGAAAAAATAAAATAAAATTCTAAATATGAATAGAAAAAAAAAGGTTTCTTTTTTTTCTGTTATTAAGAGGTGAAATATTCCATGGATCATTGAGTTTAATAAAACGATAATTATTGTTTATAAAAATTATTAAGTGAGCACATATTGTGAGTGAAATTGATTGATTCATATTTTGTACAGAGAATTTTGTGAAGTAAAATAATTCAGGATTTTTTTCAGCAGCCAAAAATTTATTTCTCAATATTTTCACCAGGTTCTAGGCCATTTGATGCACTTGGACTGATAGATTTAGAATCAGTCGAAATGGTTAAATTTTATTATATAATCCTAAAATCATAATAAAAAAAATGATAAGAACCTCCAAGTTCTATCTTTTCATTGTTCGTTAAAAACAATTCTCAAGAAAATGCTTAAAAAATGAGCTGTCACACAGAAGGATCAGGATCCCCTAATCGTACCAAAAATAAAATTTTTGAAGGCAAGAAAGCAATATCTTTAAAACTAATAGCAACTTCCCTGCACCAACACCATGAACCTAATTAATTTTTCGCCATAAACTTTAACCTTTGACAATTGCGTATCTATCAATGAAATATAAACAATTTTCAAATCGTATTTTACTTTCATATTTTGTATAAATAACACATCTCTGCACCCAAGAATGGCCCTTGGTTTCACTTGCAATTTTTTTCTATTCGTCAGGATCATTCCTTACTTTCCCAGTTGAATTAAGAGTTTGAGCGTTTTCTGTATCCACCCTTCCTTTGGATGGTTTTAATTACACTAATAAATCTGAAATTTTTGTTTAGAAATCTTGATTCAGAAAGTTTCATTCTTTAAAATACTTTCTTTCATTTTTTGTGACTTTTCGAAGGAAGTAACAAAAACTTTTGTTCACAAGAGACTTCATGTTTTTGTCTAAATAACTTATCCTAGCTTAACACCTAGCTTCTCAAAAACAAGTAGTATTTGTCCATAAATGAAAGATTTTGTTTTTATGTTTTAGCATTAAAAGTATTGAAACAAAAATCTTTACTAAAGACTGTTTATTTCTATGCGGCTTTAGAGAGCAGGCATCATAAATTTATTTTCCTTAATAATTTCTAAACTCTCTTTACATCATTTTTTTTTTAAGAAAATATTTATTTACTTTTAATGTACTTCACTCAAACATTGATGATGAGTTGTTACAGTCAACTTTTAAAAACGTAACAGTAAACACCTGTTCTAATAACAAATTGGGCGTGACGACATTAAAAAACATTAAAATAAAATTGTCGTTTTACGTCACAATTATTAAATTGTTGGTTTACTGTTGATATTCGAAACCGTTAAGATAAATTGTAAAGTTACTTTGTAAAGTATAAGTAGTTTGTTGCACTAGTTACATAATTTTTACAATCCGCATTGTATGGTTATAAAACAAAACGCCACATTAACTTTATATCTTCCATGTAATGCTTCTTGTAAAGTGTAATAATCATGAATTTGTTTGCTGTATTTTTTATTCTTAAACTAATTACATTTACAGAGGTTTTACGACAATTCATTAATTATAACATTACTTACATACTTAGAGTTAAAATTTAATCGTGGCAGGGTCGGATTAAGCTTCTGGGTGGTCCTAGATTATAAACATGTCGATATACAAAGTTGATTTTACCCAACTATGAAAATAAACCTCCAGATTATTGGATATTTGTTTTGGTTTCTTGTGGTTTGGTTTATTCATAACGGATAGAGTTAAGTAAGGCTGTATTGGGTTATTTTGGCTTAAGGTGAATATTTTCGCATTTCCTATTTATCAATTTTATCAGTAAAATGTTCATCTCCATTGGTTGAGAGCTTTAGAAAGAGGTTAAAATAAAGTTTTTGGAAGCCAATATTTTTAGTCAATCCGTTATATTTTGTAATAAATATGAAATTTTTGTTTGTGTCATGAGTTTTAGACTGTGGGACATCACGTTTTTAATAATAAATACATACTTGAAACTTCATGAGTGGTTTCTTTTAGACGAATCTGCCAAATTTTTCTTTACGATCAAGCTGCGTTTTAGAATGAGTATGATGACGTCATATTTGAGTTATCGTTCTAAAAACAGGGTATTTGTTTGACACTCTGACCACTTGACATCATTAATAATTTTTAATTTAATAAATAAAAATTAATAATTAACAATTATGTCATTATGCTCATTTGAAAACTCAGCCATTTCGAAAAAAATAGTAGAGGAAAGTTTGGTAGATCCGTCAAAAGGAATGAGAAAACTGAAAAATAAATTCCTAATAACTTTTAACTCATTTCTTCAAACTACCCTCCAGAGAAAACTTACGAAGCTATTAATTAAACCTCTCTAATTTTTGTATAAATTATTGACTGGTATTTATAGATCAAAACTAATAATTTTTGTGTTTGTGTATTTTGTTAATTTTTAAAAAATAGGTTTAATTTTTAAATTTAACATTTTGAAAAATCAGACAAGATCATTGTGATCACAGGTTCTCATTACCAAATTTTTTAAGAAATTATTCAGGATCCAATAAATTTCATATAATTAAATAAATAAATTTACCTAAAAATGATGTGAAATTATGAAAGATTGTATGCGTTTGAATATAAACTAGTTATTGATATCATTTTAATTAAGTTCTTTGATTAGAATGGTTCGATTCGGTGTTGCAAATCTTAAAAAGTAATTAATTCACGTCTTTTAATAATCACACACACACATTCTGATACATTTTATTAAAATATTTATTTATTTCATGTTAATAAATTATTTTAATATTTAAATCAGCTGTAGGTGCTTAGGATATCTATATGTAAATATGTATGTACCTACAAAGTAGACTATTACCTCAGGAATTACTCAACTAACCTAGATGTCATTTAAATTAACTTGTTCAATTATTCAAAAATGTTTTATGTGTATGTACGAATAATTAATTCTATCTGAAAACAATGAAAAAACGAATTAATTAAAGTGAATTTTTTGCACTACTTATAATTTAACTTTAGATACGCTTTTACTCGTTTGTTTTTGTTTTTTGGCAAATTCTGCAAACCCATTTTCATTGATACAAAAACAATTTTTTTTTTTTGAAAACTTCCTTATCATCCCGAATAGAAAGTTTTTTTGAATAACTTCAAAATACGTTCTCATTTCAATAATAACGATCTTTAAAGTTTTGATTTTGTGTTTCTTTGTCATTTTCCATTATATGCATTGCTTTCGCCAAACAAAATTCTCCAGTCAATGAGCCACAGTTTAGGTAACCTTTGCTTTTTCTAGCCCTTGCAATTTCTGTAATATTTAATGCATTTTATTTTGTGTCATTAGGATTTATCGGCAAAATACACGGTAAAAAGAAATTCTTTCTTCAAATAAACACACAAATTGACCCTCTTCACTTTCTCTTTCCTTCAACTGGTTGCATGAATTTTTCTCTAACTTTTGCCATAGTTTACATAGATAGATATTCTTTTATTAGCATTTATAAATATGAATTATTAATTTCTTTGAAATTAATGAACATCTTGTGAGATTCTACGGATATAAATTTAGTCTAATTATGAACTGATTGTAAATGATTAGAAGAATACTCGCTTTATTAAGTAAAAGTCTTAAAAATTTTATGTAACTAACAATCATGGTAGTACGGCTTGCCAAAAATGGCACAATACTGCCGGACACAAGCATCAATAAATATCCAGGAGTTCCATTTGCGAACTGCAAGTTGCTCCTCAAAGATGATATCTTAAAACGGGCCAATCTTTAAAGGAAGGAGGAACGTATATACTTGTGGTACTACAAGACAGATATGGTCTGAGTACAATCGCAGGCGTTCCGAAGATATTATATCACGTCCAAGGGCCTCAGTTCGCAAAGTTGTTGCGGCTATTACAAGGCACTGGCTGGGCGGCAGGCATGTTGAACGCCTGGGCCTGGGCCTGTCACTGCCTATCACTTGTCATGAGCTCTCCTGCTGTTCTTAAACAGTTCTAAATGGTTCATGGAGTAGTAGCCGGGGATGGGCCAACCCTTTTTCGGTATCAGAACGGACCCTATGGTCTAAGTGTGTCCCACCCCAGGACAGCCTACACCTACTACCTCTTACCTAACCTAATCTAACAATCATGATAAATATATTTTCTTTCTGGTATTGAATGAATAAAACTCTATGAGTATTGATTATAACTCTATGGTGAGTATTAATATATTTACTGTAAAAACAGTAATTAATTAACTATCATATTATTTTAAAAAAATAAAAATAAATAAAAAACTATAAAACAGTAGTAATATTATATTTGTATATGTTTTTACTTTCAATATTTATAAATAATATTAAAAATATTTTTAGTTAATTAATATTCAAAACTAATAATTAAAATAATAATAATAATAATAATAATAATGTTTTTTTGATCATATAAATAGATTATATTTTTAATGGTTAATAAATTTATTTTAATAATATCAATAAATTATTATTTTAATACAAACAAATTGAATATTATTTTCTATATCTATTTATCTGTGTAGGTATATTTCAATTACATATTATAAAATATTATTGGTTTAAATAATTTATCGAATAATATTATATCGCCCATTCAAGATCGAATCAGTTCAAGATTCGATTTATGCTGATAAATCCTTTTTTTAAAATATTAATATTGTCCGATATTAAAAACATCGGACAAACCAAACAAATTTTTAATAATTGGCGATGGTCTTCGAAATCGACACAGTTTGGAAAATGCTTTAAGAAAAAAGCCAACTTAATGAAGAGTGTTTTTAGATATGTTTCAAATTTCGAGTTTGGGGTTCCGTACCCGAAAAATTTGTCGAAGTTTGTTTAAATTTTGTAAATTTCACTTGTCAATTATATTTCAATGGAATAATTTATTGATTCATTATTGGTATCAAGTTTTATCAATGAATAAACTTTATATTGATAGAATTTCCAAAGAAAGTATTAACTGTCAGTGTTAGAGAATGTATAATCAAAAAGTACTGGAAAATATTAAATGGCTATTTAGTAAAGTAAATAATTTAATTTTCGTTATGGATATGTTTGATTTTCATAGATATTTGAACTTACCTTGACATTGACAAATCAATAATTTCTTAAAAATATCTACATTTTAATTATTTACCATATTTAGTGGTCGTGTCCGCCTATGCGTTATTGAAGATAAAAACGAAAACATGTATGCATAATAAGAATATGTCGTTTTCCAATACAAAATAAATATAAAAATGTGGAATTACTTCAATCAGGATAAAAATACAAAAAGATCAATGTACTCTGTGCCTTTAACAACATACCAAACTGAATTAAAATTAACATAAAAAAATCTTGAACTAAACATAATGATAAGTACAAAATAAATAATTATCTGGTAGTCAAACTAAATAAAATCATTAAAATTAAATGTAATTATACTTACAATTATTAAATAATACTATTTAATAAGTAATAATAATGATTATAATTAACTCATTAACACCTTTTAAGTATGAGTATTAATTTTTAATTAAATAATCAAGACAATACATACATACATAAATAGACATACATCATAATATAATAACCCATTATTTAATATTAACAAATAATATATTAATAAATAATATCATATAGGTATTTTTAAGGTGCATTCGAATTAATAATTTTTATTTTTAATTAATACCTACACAAAAGTTTTATTTTCTATGTTTTTTTAATATTTTTAATTTTTGTTCAATATTTTTTGTTTAATCTCTATCTCTATATATTATAAATGCGAAAGTAAGCATGTTGGTTTGTTTGTTTGTTAGCAATATAGCTCATACTTCAGAATAACCCATGAAATATAATTTATGAAGATATATTAATAAAAAAAAAACTTATAATTTAATTTAATTTTTGGATTAGAACCGATATGGCATACAGTGTTTGCGGGGGCTACACGGTAAGAAGTACATAACGTTTACTACAATGCCGGTATGGTATAGAGACAGATACTATAGTATCTACGTTAGCATATAACAGTAATGAATAGGACTATCTACTAGAAGTATTATGGGTTTCGCCAACCAGTATGGGCCTGACGCCCATACCCAACTAGTTAGTACGTATAGAGCACTAAATTTTTGGGGAAGTGAATATTTGGATCATGCTATTTTTACCAATTGGTGGTGAGGCGTGGCGTCTATCTAGCTAACCCAAGCCTCTTAGTACGAGTCAGGATATTTGAACCAAGATATGGCTGGAAGTTTCAAATTTATTGTCGTACATGACACGCAGCTAATGACAATTGAGTTTAAAATAAAATATCCCATTTTTGACACTGGACACACTATATATATTGCATCCTTGTAAATATTTATATGGTAATATATTAAAAGTAGCAAAAATTGAAAACTATCAACAAAAATTAACCAAAAGTTTGGTAATTTTGTAAATGTCAAGGCTGTGTCGAATTAAATATGGGCATTTATTGTAGGAGTATTTAAAAAAAATAAAATTTACTTAATTATTACGATATTTACAAATTAAGCCATTTCAGATTATTGATTTTGTATATAAATGAAGTTTTTGGTCAAGTTGGTTTTCTTTAACATAAATAACTGGAATTTTAATTAAGATAACATTCATATCATGAGAATAGGATTGAAATATTTGAAGAAATTTAATATTTGGAGAAATAATTTTATCTAATGTAAGAATATGTTGGATAGATATAGGAATAAATATAACACCATATCATATTTTTTTCAAATTAAATTAAAAGAAATTAAATAATCCATATAACCCAGTAGGTGTGTGCGTTTACTGGACATATTTATTGAGATAAATAAGGGATGAAAATGAACAATAAGACCCAAGAGACATAATTAAAATGAATTTATAATTTATGAGTTGTACATTAATGGGGTAATAATAATTCTATTTATATAATATAAAACATTACAATATATGTCTTTTATTGATTAAAACAATATAATTAAACGCGTTGGAGAAACTTTTCAATTTGTTTTGTTTCAATCATGCTTTCACTGTTCGAAATAAAGCTCGAAAAGCCTAAATGTATTGCATTCAATCGATTATATTTTTTAAGAATTTCTGAAAAAATTCTTTTAATTAGAGTTATTATAATTTTTCAAAGTTTCTTATATAATTTTTGCCATGGTACAAACTTATTTTACTAACCCCCGAACTAAAAAAAGGAGCTTTATAAGTTTGACCGCTATGTGTGTGTGTCTGTCACCCAGTTTTACTTTTTTGGTTTTGCTTAAAAGGTAATTTAATGAAGAGTATTCTTTGCTATGTTTCGAGTGCAAATTTGAGATTTCGTACCCAAAAAAACTAAAAACTGGTGATGATCTTCTAAATCGGCTCAGTTTGGAAAAGACCTTTAGAAAAGGCAATTTAATGGAGAGTGTCCTTAGATGTGTTTCAAATGCGAGTTAAGAGCTCACTTTTTTTGTACGGAATTTTTAGCAAGCTATTTTTAGCAGTTTTAGAATAAGAAATCCTTTTTATAGAAATGTTAAAACTAATTTTTACTTTTCTTTTTAACGTATATGCATTTACATATCTGGGACGTTATTTCCTGTTATATGTAAAGAAAATATTTTGAATTCGTTAAATTTATACGTATTTACGCATTCATTTGATAAAAATCAAAGGATATTGAAAATATTTTATTATGTTAATTCATTAACGGTATGGTAAATTATCTACAATGACAATGTTATGATTCTGTAATAAAAAAAAAATTTCAACAGGAATTTTAGTATACTTAAGGGAATGTCAAGGTATATAATGACAAGAAAATACAGAAACTTAATTAATATCATCCAATGTCACTCAAATGTTTGAGATATTTTTCAAAACAATTTTTTTTATTTTATCCTTGGATGAGACTTTTCATTTTATTGTATTTCAAATTTATTTTAAATCTGTCTTATTTTCATCATACTTACAGCCTTAATTTGAATATTTTCTTATTAATTGGAAGAAAAAACCAAGACCGTCATTTTAAATTTCGTACAAAATTTTAGAGTTTATTCTAAAGAGCAATATATTTTAAACAGTTTTGAAAAACAGTTGAAATTATTCATTAAAGAAAAAATTGAAATTATTCATTAAAACAACAGTTAATTAAAATGCAATGAAGTTTATTTTAAAACTGAATTAACGACTAAGCCTTCCTTTAAAATTAAAATCTTTTCTGCTATAAAACTTGTAATAATATTTTTTCAATTACTAAAAATCAGGTGAGTGCAATATTGGGCCTTAACTATAAAACATTAGTTTTGCTTTCCAAGTTTTAGTTTTTAAAAAACAATATTTCTCATCAAACTATGAACTAAATATGAAATATTGTCTTTTTTGTTCGTTTTAAATCAATTATAAAATTTTATTGTTTTAATAAAAATTAATTAATAATTAAAAATGTGTGTTGTATTACAGTTTTTATACTACTAATATAAACTTTGTTCTTTCTGATTAGGTTTAGTATACTAAGTGTGCGTAGAAAAAGATAATCTTATTGCTTTATAATAACGTTATCGTTGTTTTCTTACAACTACAATTAGTTTACCTACTACACCGAGCTGAAAAGAACAAATGGATAATATCACTAGTATGATACCAGTCCGTTTCGCTGTAAAGACCACAGCGTTATAAGTCTTCACCTCCCTTACTCTTACTTATCTCCCTTCCATAGCACTCGAAATAAGAGATAAGAATTGTTTTACACCAATAAAAGTATATGTATAGTTCTAATTTAAAAAAAATGTAAAATTGTCATAATGCATTGAGTATATCTCGTTTAGACTTTTTACAGAAAAATTTAATTTATGCCTTACAGAGACGTTCAATAAAAAAATATAGTTCATGTGTTATACTTATGTATGAGCTATATGATTGTAAAGTTTCATTAAAACTCATTGAGTAATTTTTGTACGTAAGCGTAACAAACAAACAAACAAACAGACGCACTTTCATAGTCATTATATTTATAGGAATAGTATTGCTATTAGATAGTATAAGGTCATGTGTATAGTAATAAAAAGTGACCAAATACTATGACCGTCACACAATAATTCAACATGCTATCAAGTCACTAATAAATTTGTAGTTATATTACATATGCTGTAGTACAATACCATAAAGGACGTACAACACACATACATACATGTGATGAGAAGAATTATGATAATCAAGGGGATATAAGTACAACGCCTACATTTCTAATACTTTATGGAGAGACATGAAAAAATATTTTTATGAGCACTCAATTATTTTGGTAATATTGTTAAGAGATCTTGGTAAAAAAACATTCACTTTTGAAAACAAATTTTGAGCTATTCAATTACGCATTTAATAATGCATATTGGAACTATATTTCTTATCACATGATATTTGTTTACTGGTTGGGAGTTAAAACCAAAAAAAACAGACATCAAAAATCGATAACTAGAACTTTTTCAATCGATTCACGTTGCAATAAATTTAAAAAAAAAAACTAAAATCTTTTTATAACTGTCAATTTATATTTTTGTCAAAATTTTATGTTTTATCATTTAAAAAAAATTGAATTGCAAAAGTTATCAGAAGTTAAAGAAAACAGAGATAATTTAAAGTAAGTACAATGCAATTTTTATGTCATGTCATAATAAATATCCTAATCAAACCAAACGTAATGTACTCACATAGTGGATTGACTACTAAGTCAGAAGTATGTCTTTTTTATACTAATACCTACTACAATTATTTTTTTATTTCATACAGTAAAAAATAAAATTAGCTATAAAATTAAATTCTTTAAAGAATCAAACAAGTATTTCACTTCTAAAATTAATACCTTAAATTTTCAGAAAAATATTTTGTAAATAAAAAAAGTAAGCGTTACATTTATAATGTACAAAGGTACAAATGCATATAGTTCCTACTGAGTGTCCCGCGACATCTCTTGATCTTTTTTCTAAATAAAAACAAATTTAAATGGATTCTTTCTCTATCTGCTCAAATCATTTTTTTTAGAAGAACTACTTTTTATTTCTTAAAAGAAACTCTTTTCAATATTACAAATACAAAATAAATGAATACTTTTTCAATTTTATTTGTGTTAAATATAAAATACAATAAAAACTTGTAAGTTATAAAAAGTGCCGCACGAGAGATTGGCAAAAAAAAAAATTATCGAATAACTTGAACTTAGCTTGAGCATACCAAATATGTCGAAAACGCCTGTGTGTGTATAATTCTTTGTAAATAATAATAAATACACATGCTGTTTGATTTTTATATAAGACACTAATAAAAAAAAATATGCCAATACTTGTATATATACGATTTTATCTTTCTTTGTAATACACTCACTTTTTACTCTTTTTTTTACCACTTAAAACAATATCCAAGAATGAAGACATTACTCACTAGAGAATTAAAATAAAATACGTTAAAACGATTCAATTTTATTTAATTTATCGAAAAATTTATTAGAAAATCAATATGACCGCACACTGTTCAAACAATTGTTATGTGCTAAACAAAACATTTTTCTTGAAAATATTGTGCAGAAATCATTTTGTGTATAAACAGTGTTGTGCAAATTGTTTAATTTAGAGACAAAATGTTTCATCGGTGTGTGCTAACATCGAACAAGTAAATTTTATGTTTTAGCTGTATGCATTTTAGTTTTTGCTGTATGCAATAGTTGTAGTATTAGTTTAAAAAAGACACACTTTTGATTTAGTAGTCAACCCAATATGTGAGTATATTATCTTGATAAGGATATTTATTATGACATAACATAAAAATTTCATTGTATTTACTTTAGATAATCTCTGTTTTCTTTAACGTCTGACAATTTTCACAACTTAACTTTTTTAAATGATAAATCATAGAATTTTGACCAAAAATACAAATTGGCAGTTAAAAAGATTTTTGCATTTTTGAAAATTCATTGCAACCTGACTCGATTGAAAAAGTTTTAGCTTCCTTGATAACCTAGATGTCGGTTTTTTGTGTCTGTTGCAGTTTTTTTGGTTTTAACTTTCAACCAGCAAACAAATATCGTGAGATTAGGCATATTATTCCAAAACGTCTTTAAAAAAAACCGACTGTTTAACTGTCTTTGTTTTGTATCAGTGCGTGTTAAATAGTGGGATGTATTTGTGTATGTCAATGATTTTTCGTTGTTGTTTCGGATCTGATTACAATTTTAGAAATACAAGGAATAACATATTTTAATTTGCTTGCTCTTAAAAATCTCTTGCTTGAGCTTGAACGTTAAAAATTCGTATCGTACCTACTTTTTATTACAAATTATTAAGTCATGTATGTGTGAAACAAGCTTTACATATATCTTTGATTTAGATAAATTAAAAATTGTTATATATAAATAATTTATTTGTATACATTTATAGAAATTTAGAAAATTACTCAATAAAGAAAAGAAGTTTGTATATCTGTTTTATATTCAATAAATGTAAAACTATTAATCGAAGATTACTATCCAATGATTATGGTAATAAATATATATACAGAATAGGAAATTTAAATACAAAAACTAAATAAAAATACAAAAAAAAAAATACAAATCGATTTACACAGATGTCGAAATCCACTACTTATAAATGTTTTGTATTGTAAAACAATTGTAAATTTAAATAATACATACATTTTGTATATCAATCGTTGGTTTTTATATAGGCTGACTGTTTGTGACAATTAGCATATTAACGTTTGGTTTTTATTGGCAATACATCACTTTGACAAATAAGATGTCGTTGTATATTCACTTTATCGTAAACGATAACTTTATTTCGTTCTTTAAATGAACGATATTGTTTCTTGCATTTAGCAATAATGTTTGATAATGCAATCTCAATCACAAATCCATACAATCTGGTTCATGAATTTTATTTATATCTGACAGCTTCCTTTTAAATTAGATATTTAATTATTAATATCTTAAAGATGTTTAATTTATGGAGTTATATAGACGTGTAACGTTAAGGGAACGACGCCTTAGGTTAGGCTTTTATTTCTATTTGTAGTAATCATAATTTGTTCCTCCAAAGTACTTACAGTATTATTTTTAATCATAGTGTGTGGCATGTTTCAGCGTGTTACACCATTTTCAAACTATGAAAAAGCCTTTGCTTAACCAAATTTGTGTCGCTACAAAAAGTTAGTTTCATTTTTACTAACAAATGGTGTACTATTATGTTATACAAAACTTTTAAAAGTTTTCACTTGGGACGCTAGAAGAAAATTATAAAAAAATTGCTCCTTCCACTTCTGCAAGGCTAATTTATATTCATATTTAATACATTTCATTTTACAATCTACACTCATTTAGGAAAAAAAGTGGAAAAAAAATGTCCAGATTTCACTTTTGATTTCATTGATATAATTATCGCTATTTTTGATTTATGTTTATATAAAATTTTTTCTTTTTGTTTCAGGTATGTAAAATTTTACAACTAGAATTATTTCTTTCGGTGTGAGTACAATTGACGCCCTTATCTTTTGCGTTTTGTTTGGAAAACAAGTAAATCGGTGAGTTTGTCTTTTAAATTAAGAAAATATCAAAAATTTAGCAAAATTAATTTCAAAGCAATTAAACAAACTTTGAAACTACCTGCCAATACTTTGCCAAAGAACTCTACAAAGGCCTCTTCTATTTATGAGCGGTATAAAGTGGTGAAAGAAAAGATAAGATAATTTCCCAGCAAAACTGACAAGTAGCAGCTAGTTGCATATTTTTATAGCCTGCCTTAAAATAGAACTATGAAAACAGGCTTAAATTGGGCTTCAGTAAACAGATGAATGTTAAGAAACCATAGTTATTTACAACAGTACTGTTCAAATATATAAATGGACTCTTAAATTAAAAATAGCACACTCTTTTAATAGTCTAGTAATTCTGTAGACAACTGCTGTTTTTTTAGATTTAATTGATTAACGCCACTAGTGATTTTCCATTTTCCAACACACAGGATACAAAAATATAACCAAATAAACTAAAAAAATTAATGTAAAAAGTTATCTCATAAACATTTTATCACCGGTGTTTTATAAACAAAGACATAAATATATTGATTTTCCATTAATAATCAATATCATGCTTACAATTCAACAAAAAAAAAAAAAAAAAAATTAAATGAGTGTGGCTTGTTTGTGAGTTACTGTGTTATACTTTAGTTTCTGTATATGAATTATTTATTAGTTGTTTTATTTGTCAAGTTTTTTTATTTTCATCATAATACGTCACATTTTGTTGATACGATAATTTTATGTGCCTAAAATTCTTTAATGATGGTTAAAAAAACAAAATGTCAACGAAAAAAACGCCTTTTTTTTTTAAACAAAAACAGTGATTATATGTATTATGCCCCTTTATTGAATTTAATGGTTATAAAATGTTTGTCTTTTGCATAAATTTTAGTAACACGATTTGTAACTTCGGTCTTGAATAATTACATTAAAATTAATTTAAGTTTTTGTTGGTAATAAAAAAGGAATGAATGAAAGTTAAAACAATAACAAAAAGTATATAGAACTTGCCAAGGCAAATGATGACCTCCAAGTAAAGGTCAGCGCAAGGTTAAAATCTTTTCTGAATGTACATTCTTTTCTCAACATGTCAGTGTAACAAGGATGTGGGAAGAGTCAGAAAACGAATTTACGAAAAAAATTAGAACCTTGATGTACCTACTTAGTTATATAAATAATAGACTTTTTAACAATAAAATGATCTTATTGAATTTAAAAAAATTATTTTTTACTTTTTAGTTCAGCTAATCACAAAAGCATGTTGTGTTTATTAGTTTTTTAGACTATTATCCATTTATCAAAAATGCAGTATTAATATGGTGGGAGCGCAAATAAATGTATATATTTTTAGATAGGGAAATCGTTATTCCTGAAAATTCTGATCAAGATCAGAAACTTATTAAATTATTGTATTGTCATGGGTCCTTGATAAGTATGTCAAATTTCGAGTTAATCCGAACTTTTTAAGGGGATAAGGGGATAAGGTTTTCGTTACAGACTAACATGAAACAACTGAATTGAAGCTACCGCTTTTACTTGTACTATTACAAGAATGCTAATTTCAAGACACTTATATACTTACTTCAAGAAAAATTGACTGCTTAAAAATTATAAAGTTTAGCAAGGAAATTTATTCTTAAATAAAAAAAAAATTTACTTGTTATCATGTTCCGAGCACATTTTCTTTCAACAACTTTACGCTCACACCGTAAAAATAATGAAATTATATAGATAAGACATCAAATTCATTTCTATGACGTTCAAAGTAATGCGAACAAAGGAAAAAACGACATTGAAGACATGAGAAATAAATTGTCAAGTGATTAAGAAAAAGTCGTATTATATAAATCCAGGGTCTGGGTGTTTGTATGGTCTTTCTGCCACTTAGTTTATAAAAAAATCAATTATCTACTTAATAATAAAAGTTTATCTTAACCATATGTCTCAATGTTCCTTTTATTTCTCAAAATAAACAAATTACATTTAATACGATAACATAACAAATCCGTTGTTCAAATAAAAAAAGCTAGAAAAATTACCGTTTTTAACATTATAATTACATAAAATTAGCTTAATTACTATTTAAGAAAAATTATTTTTTATTCTTTACAAAATTTTCAATGCATTTTTGGATAATGTAATATATTTATTTTTTAAACAGCATGTCATAATTATATCTGTTTGTAAATTAATTACAAATATTCTTTATCAAAAATGAAATTATCAAAATTAGCTTAAAAACCTTAAAAATACTTCAAAATTATCTCAAATGATTATTATATCAAATTTGAAATAATTAACGTAATTTTTGTGGTGGTTTAAATCCAAATTGGTATAACAAAAGAGAATAACGGAATTTCCGATATGAAAAGATTATTGCATTTTATAAGAAACACGTGGTTCTTTTTTGTTTAAGTATTAATATACAGAATGGACCTAAGGGAGTTAATTAATCGTATTTTTTAAAACTAACTAAAATATATTGTTTCCATAAACTCATGGAAAAGTGCTCACTACTTTTTGGCACTCGGAACTTTTGTTTGAAACATTTTTTCGAAAACATTACTGTTTACTCGTGAGAGCTCAAATTATGCGCAAATTGTATAGTATGTATTATATGGGAATATCAGTTATATATGTGTGACATGCATGCATGTGTATATGAGAGAGTAATCAACAATGCTATACATGGTATTTCAATAATTAACTAAGTCAATTGTTTGTTTTCACTTGTTTTCTCTTAACATGATTTTTCTGAACATTAGCACAAGGCAAGTTGCATACAAATTGATGAAAATTAACGTTAAATAAAATATTGGGTAATGTCACAAAAATTTGACCATAGGATAGACATACCCTTAAACCATGAAAATTTAAAAGATAGGCGGTTTAGTCTATCAAGTTGTGATAAAAATTGAATAATTAGTGCCTCGTAAAAGCGCACGTGTTTGCCAAGTCGATTGCTGTAAGGTTCTTCTACTATACCTAGTGTTTGTCAAATTATTTGCCTAGTTTTAAGGATAATCTACCAAAATTTTTGTTTGTTTTGAAAACTCAGCTGTCTACCCTTTTGCTTCTGTCTTTTTTATTTTTCGTTTATTTTCATTAATTAATTCAATCTGACACGTTGCTATTTTCAGACTACCTGCCTGGCAATTTTTTTAGTTTTAACGTAAATTTTGACAATCTTGAATTCAAAAAACTATCTTTACTCATAAAAGCTTGGCATTTAGTCTTGGCATGCAGTCTTTTGTAACCTCCATTTTTTTTGTATTTCATATTTCCACTTCTCACTCGATTATTACACCGTTTAAAATACAATGAACAATTTACACAAATAAATATTTATGCACACAATTTTGTGGACCACCCAGTACGTGTACGTTTAAAAATAAAAAAAGCATTAATTGATTTTGTATACAGTTTTAATTGGATTTAAATGATGATTGGCAAAGATCAATAAACATACTAATTAAAACTCAATACATTATCGTAAATGATGACGGTTTAAAATGCATTGTCCTTATGTCATTATAATTATGCATCCTTACATACACACACAAAAAAAAAGAAGACTACAGTTAATTTTAATTAATTAAATGTTTTAAATTATTAAGTACTTTCTCGTTTCCTTTTGTAAATAAATATTATATTATTTTTTGTTTATTATTTGTATGTATGGGGAATTCTTTGTTATTAAAAATTTTAATAACAAGTTTTTTTGTGTTGTTGTTCCTTTTTGAAGATGTTGTTGATTGACTTGACGGATGATGCATAATTTATTTTTAACATGAAGATTTTTGTCTTAAAAATTCAATAGCACCATCAAGCAATCATCATTTTGTAATCGGCTTTTGTATGGCTTAAACTGTTTGCGTTTTTAATATTTATTTTAACGTCAATCTTTTTGTTTTGACATATGAATTGGTGTAATTGGGATATTAGAGAAAAATTCTTGGAATTTTTGTTGAAAATTTCATGGAAAATTGGCGCCTTGTCAAGGTTAAGGTATGAAATGAAATATTTGACTTTGGACGTTTCAGTTAAATTATCTACCGAAGTTGTCATACATTTTGAGGAGATAGACTGTGTGACCGAAAACTAAGTTTCTAGCAGAAGAACTTTAATATCTTAGCCCGACTTAGTTTATTTCAGATAAACAGTAATCGGAAAAAGAGACCCAATAGACCGCTAATTTTGTATACTCAGAGTATTGTTGTAATTACGTGTTGATAAGGTTGAGTTTGTCAACTATAGACTAGTTGGTTAGTTTTTAGCCGTTGCGTTTAAAAATGGGACACTGTACAGAAATATTTTTCGGTTGTTTTGTTTCTAAATTCCAAACAAACACTGAAAGCTTTGGCTTAAATTAATTTTTGCTCATTCAAACAAGGATTCACTCTTTTGATAAAATTACCTATTACTTAATTAAATTTACTAACGTTTCCATTTTAAAATAGTTTTCCCATCTCCTCCACCAAAAAGCTAGTAAAAGTGAGTGAAGAATAATTTGTTTAATATGTAACTTGATTAAATTTATCTTAACTCGAAATTGATACTTAATTATTGGGAAAATCATTTTTCCATGCGTTGGCTTAAAATAGAATTGAACGATAATAACCTTAAACTGAGTTTCAACAAGTGTTTAATAAATAGATGGATATTAAGAAATCATAGTAATTTACAACATTCTGTTCAAATGTATGAATGGATTATCTTATTGAAAAAATTAAAATTAAAAATACTTTTTAAAGTACAAGCTTTTATTATACTGAAAGGCAGAAAATAACTTAATACGAGTCACTCATTCATGACCATTCGTAAAAGTTTGAGGTGCTCCGAATCATTGTTGACTATTATTACAAAATTATTTTCTACTTTTTAGTACAATAAAAGTTTGTACGTTAAAAAGCAATGAGAAAACGGCACTTACCTTACCATGTATTGTCATCCAAACTAAATGTGTTTTTTACAAAATTTCAACTCAATCGGTTGAGGATATCTGCTTCAAAAATTGAGTTGCAAAATTCCATTCGAACAAACATATAGTTACATAGTCACATACATACATACATGTAAGTTAAATAGGAGCTTGTAAAAATAGCCAACACTTTAATGAATAGCCATACTTCTGTTTTAAGATTTGAGTCTGATTATGACTGACATATTGACTGTTTGATGTCATTATTGATTTCCTACCAATATAATCCTACTGCATTAAACACTAGTATATTGTATTTGTAGCAATAGATAAGCAAATTGGCGAATCCATCACTAATATAAATTAACAGTGAATAAATTAAACCTGATCCAAAGTGTTATTATTATTGATAGTGAATTTTTCTAAAAACATACAAAATAAAAAAAAAATGTTATAAGTAATGACCCTCATACCAATTTTTCATGCAAAAACCAACTTCAGAACACAAAAAAAACTTGAAGTGAATGTTGTTTGATTGAAAACAATAAAATATTTATTTAAAAACAATTTTGCCATAAATATCATTGCATCGGTATATTGTCGTAATGTTTATATTGTGACAATAATTTCCCGCCAATTGATATGGCCGGACGTGTTTTGTTGGCACAGTTTATATCAAACAAATGTCCTATTTTATATTGTACGTAGTAGTGTAGTTGTAGTACCTTTACAAAGTTGTTGATATAACTTATAACTTGTCGTAAAATGTAATGAAATGTCGGTGTTTGTTTTATATGTTTTAAAAGGTAAGCATTTGTGTGTTTTTTTTTTACAGAATGTAGCTCGATTCTCAATTGAAAATAAACGTTTTTTGAACCTAGTGAATTTATCAAAACTTTATCTAAAATAGGTAAAAAATATCTTCATTTTTATGAGAAGATTCTGTCATTTAAAATGATGTAAACGTCACTACGTGGCTCTTGACCCATTATAAAAGCTATTAATCGTTTTTCGCTGTTTTAAATTTTTCAATGAATCTTTCCAGTTTCCGTAGCTGGGATACCAATATACCAAAATGCCACACACAGTACAAACATTTCTCAGACCTCTATTTTTTTACAGTGCTAGGGCAAACGTAGGATATACCGGGGCTAGTTGAGTAGGTTTTGACTTTTATGGTTGTAGCTCTTAAGCGACTAATCATATTTATTTGATGTATATATCGACAATCTCTTCCTTAAAAAATGTTTTTTAGATCAATTCCGATATCTCTTATAGTTTTAGTAATGGTCGTAGTTGCTCAACTTACCTCACTATTGGAGTAAGCTGCTAGTCATTCATTTGTTGGTGTGATGAACCAAGCCCCTCAGAGCCTCTGTTTCGTTCATTTGATGTATTATTGTACGATGTATAGTTTCAGAAATATTTCAATTGAACAACTCGCCCCATTGCTCAACTAGCCCCAGTAAACCTATGGTATATATATGGTATATATAACCTATGGTATATATATAATCATAGTACAATGGGAAGTGTTTCAAAAATACTATCTCACTTCAAAATTAATTCGAAAGCTATGTGCAGCGTTAACGAGCAGTTGGCTAGATAGAAAACGTGCTGCCTTATTAGTGCATTTCGATTATTGCATGAGGAAAATCATATAATGACTAACTTCTCTGATTTGAAGATCATTGTCAAAAAAAACTCTTGCTGTTGGCTTAAACAACTTCAAATAAACTCATGAAGTAGAGGCTGGAAATTCACCAGCAAGTGTAATGGGTATAAGCACAATCCATCTATGTCTCTCACTCTTGTATAGCCCCTATAATCTTACGTTACATAATTTACATTTGTTCAACAATTAGCAAATTAAATTCAAAATAAGACTCAGCTTCCAACTCTTACGTAAGACATTTTTATTTGATACATTTTTTACAAATACTACAATCTTGTAGCACAGGTACACACACACAAACATTCACAGAGAGCCCAGAGAGTAAGCATGCAGGTACAATCAAACGAATATTTATGTTGCCAAACTAGATTTTTATATAAACAATGATGTATGCATTTGTTCGTCGTACGACCGACCGGCTGATGATGCGATGAACAAGAAGATGTATATACAGGGTGTTCTATAAATGATTGCAGAACTTTTGCAACTTGAATAAGCTGTGAAAAAGAAGAAGAAAATGTTCTTTACCATATTTGAATCTGAGATCTAATTTAGGAGATAATTATCCTACTCTGATATTAATCAATTAATAAAAAAATACATCATCATCAAAATAGGTCACTTTTTCACACTATGATAAACACATCCTCTGTTTAAGTAGCGTTTTATTGGATTGGAATTTTATTTTGATGAATACATTTTTTATAATTTATTAATATAAGAGTAGGTTAATTATTTCTTAAATAAGACCTAAAATCCAAATTTGGTAAAGAACATTGGGGTACAAAATTAACAAAAAATTGCAAATAAACATTCTGTCTCAAAGCTTTTTGATTGTGTCTGGTGATGAAGCTTCAATGATCTCATTTCTAAACTCTTCTAGCATGCCAATGAGCTAATGACTCATTAATTTTATCTACTCCCACACAAAATAACTCATCCGCAATGAGCTAGGGGATCGTGATGCCCATGTAATAGGTCCAGAGACAAATGATTAAATAAACAATTTTGTTTCTTTTATGTTAAAGAACATATCCCTAAAATAATGCCGTGCCATTCTAAAACATCCTGTATGCACATACTATACAACAATTTTATCAAAAGACAACAACAACAACACAACATATACACAAAGATTACATACACAAAACAACAAAAAACAAACGACTTTGTTGTTTTTAGTAAACCGAAGAAGAGTTGCTTCTACTTTTTGTTGAATATGTTTAAATACCTTTGTAGTATGTATAAAACTATATGAATTACAGGCATTTTAAAAAGTTTGGAAACTCTTATCCACAACTCTTAAGTACCCACAATGAATGTAATTGTACAACTCTTACACTATACACCTAACCAGGCATGGGTGAGTTATTTTAAGTCGAAATCACCATTGTTATTACTTTATTGTGTGCCATAAACTTTATTGCTTGTTTCTTTATCCAAGTCTGCATTGCTCATAGAGGTGGAAGCGAGGCGGGTATACGGCTCTATCTATCTCAGTTTCTCGTATAGTAATGAGATAGGTAGAAAAATATGTTGCCTCTCTGCCTTACATGTAATTTTGGTTGTCACTGGTTAGGATGTAACTGTCTTACTCGTATTTTAGATACAGAAGTTTGCCCATGCCTGCTCTATATCACCGCTCTAAAATTTGATAGTGTATGGTCAAGGTTTCGTTTCTCTCGTCATTGTGAAAGACAAGAGGTTTCATTTCATTTCAAATGAGAAGATAATAGCTAGTATTACAAAAAGTCTCACAAATTTCTGTCTTTTTTAAGCTTTACTCTAACTTAAAAACCAACAACCAGCAACTAACAACGAATTCAGAACTAATGATATAGAAGTATATGCGACTTTTTGAGCTCCCTGTACTACATACGTATAGTGAATATATTCAATACATCATCATGTTATCAGTGAGAAATCTAACAAATGATTATTAATTTTGTACACATTTTATTATTTGTAATTTTATTATTATTGCTTTTTAAATGTTTTAATATTATGTGTTTTTAAAACTAATTTTATTTGTTTTACATTTATTAGTTGATAAACAGGGCTGGTTATATTTGTACAAGAATTGTCTAATCAAAACATCGGATAAGTGTATCGAAATGTTTGTACTTACATAATCAGAGTTCCGTACTATAAATTAATGTGCCGAAAAAAACCAAATAAGTATTTATTTTGTTATAGGCAACTTGTGTTAATATTGAAATTGCTTTTAAATAATTTTGCAGGAACTTTTCGGTTAAGATAATTTTTGTCCAATATTATATCCGACTGACTGTTATCTCATTCTATACCTCATATCATTTGCTGAGATTTTCTTCTCAAGCAACTTTCCAGCCTACTCGATAAATTTTATTAACATTCACTTTGGAGTATAAGGATTTGACTCTTTTATCTTTGATCTAATTCAGCTAACTAAATGTAATATGGCTTAATTTACCTACAATTTGAACTGAATTAAAAACACGACTGGAAATTTGATCTACATGAGCTGGTCGACATTTAAAACCAACACTACTTGGAATAAAATATCGTTGAAAAACGAAGAAAAGCATTTTTTTTTTTAATAGAGGAAAGTTTGACTCATTTTTGGTTTCTTCTGTTGTTTTTCATGAATTATAATACAATAATTTTTTGCTAAGTATTCTATTTTGAAGAAAGGTTTGGATATTTTGAAGTAAGTAATTTAACAATTAACAATACGGTAGTTGCCTCGTAGAATTGTCATGTCAAATTTGCCATATTACGCATGAAAATGTAAAACTAGACTTGATATCATGACAAAATTTGAAAGTGAAATTAAAATTCATTAAAAAACGAAGAAGTTATAGGCATTCAAAGATTGATTGCTCATCTCCTTTTAGCAAAACAAAGTTTTTTATGTATTTTATATGTATCTCTATTTTATGTGTATATCGGACAATGACGGCACTAACCCATATCTTCCTCTTTGTTTAATTAGATCAAAACCAACTTCACTTTGTTACCCGTGCAGTAACGATTCTTCCCCTGAAATGATAAAATAATTTAATCAACATGCCTATTATTGCAGTTTATGAGTACCATTGCATTTGCTCCACTTGGTACAATATAGAGATCAGTTTGAGATACAGTTAATATTTCCTACTTTCTTTTACAAGAGCATCCTATACAATTAAATTACATTCGGTTTGTTAAGGTGCAAGCATTTGATCATGGGAAATCATTGAGTGTGAAAAAGTTGTTTGAAATCAAATTATTGAATTAATTTTTTTTTTCGGAACGAAATCATTGGTTTCGCTTGATCAGTTTACAACTTACTATATGTATGTGATTCACATATTGATTATCCTATTATTATTATCAATTGATGAAGCATTGAAGATGAAAGATTTCAGGTGTTCAATCTCACACTCTAGCCTAGTTTTTAGTAATAAAAATCTGTATTCAACATTAAATGGTTAATTTTTTATTGCGCATTGTGACAAAACTCTTTTTAAAGAAATTTGTGCCAAGTATAGTTGCTTGCCCAGTGATGTGATAGCAATGGATCCAGTCTCTGGATTCCTGGAGTATGTGTTTTCTGTTACTTTTGATTTCTATGTCATTGAAAATACTTTTTACAGAAATTTGAAGATTTGTCCATAACTTATTTTTATCATTACCTTTTTTTATAAACAATTTTTTTATTAATATTTATATGATCGTAATAAAATAGCCATAAAATATTATTTATGATTTATAAAAATGTTCTTTTTTTTCATTTTCATTTTTATTCTTACTTTTTTTTATAAAATTACCTACATTAAATTCACCAAACGAGAAACAACTATTTTCAGAGATTTATAGTGTGCAAAGTTAGCAATATAATGAATAATTAACAAGATACTCAATATTTATTCTCTATGGATATTCATAGATAACGAACAAACGACACTTACTTATGGTAATTCACACAAATTACAGTCCTAAGAAACATGCTCCTATATTTGTGCACTATTTAAGACAACAGTGTACAATACTAAGACATTGTATCAATACATATACTCAATATATGCACACAACTGCAAATTTATAAGCTTTTTTGGTACAATAAATAAATTATTGTTTGAATACGTTGTTTTCCAAAAACATGATAGTAACCGTTTTCAAGATAAAAAAATAGAAAAGCATCTATTTTTTTGTTAATATCTTATTTCACAGACAGTGAAAAAAGTTTCTTTTTTTATAAAATACAGAATAGTTTTATTAATTTAATATTTCAATTTTATTGAAAATTCATTTGACGAGTGAACTACCTTAAAGAAAAACCGATTGAAATGTAGATAACCTTGACAGCGCTTGCGTATGTATACATTTTAAATGGTATATTATCTTTGTCATTTATAAATTGTATAATATAATATAAACCCTAAAAAACTTGATTGACCCCCAGCAATACTGTTCAACAACTACATTCACATTCAATTTAAAAAATAATATGATAAAACCCGTTAACAACATAATGATACACTTTATTTGTAATACAATCAGCACAAACATAACAAAAACAAAATGGATATATAAGGTCAAACATTTTTGAATTCTTGTGACAAAAATCTCCTGAATTTTCTTGAAAAAGGGTGGGAATAAGTGTTAGGTGACTCTTGTTCTCCGAATAGCTCACTTCTTTGAGGGAATGTCTATTATTGTATAAAAATAAACCTTCTCATGAAAAGGACATGATTTAAAATTTGATGTTTTTGGACATTGGGCATCACACTTCGAATGTTTCAGAAAATTAAACTCATACGATTAAATATTAACAATGACATTTAATCGCGTTTGGTTTTTTTTTGTGGTGTAAACTGTTTGTTACTGTTGCTGCAATTTAATCGACAAAAGTGTGGTGTGCTAACTGACAACAAAATAATTATTAAATTTACAAATGTATAGAGTGTCTCAACATGAGCCGATATTTTAGTTTTCTAGACTTACAAGCGAGTTTTTTATTAGATTGGTGAAATAAAAATTGTTAAGGAATACGATTAGCCAGAAATGGTTATGGAAAATCTGGGAGATCCAAAAAGTACCAATAAAGAGTTTTTATTACCTTGATTCTTACAATGTTTTTTTCCAAATTAAAAACAATATTATAAGTAGCTCCTCTGATTCCGTGTCAAAATCCCTAAGATATAAAAAGGAGGGCCTCATATTGAATATTCGACAATATTATTGAAAATAGTTGACCAATCGATAAATAAACCCAGTTTTTGTAACTTTCGGATCAAAATTGCGGAATATACCGAGTTTTTATTAAATTCAGAAACAACTCCTATTTCGATAAGCTTTGGTATTTTAGATAATTTTGACCCAAAATATATAAAAATCGAGTTCCTTTGATGATTGAATGCACGGTTTCTGGTATATTGATTTCTAGGATTCATTTTCGATAATTTCTTAGAAAATATTTCTGTGTAATAGCCAAATTTTTGATATGGATAAAAATTGATACTAAGGATAATTGAAAAAAAACAAGACAATTTGAATATTTAACATACAGTTTCTGAGATATCAAATAAAACCTGTTCAATGTATAATACGAAAATATCAGCTATTGTTGGAACACTCTTTATTAAAAGCCGTAATTTTTGCTTGACAATCAGCTTTTGTGTTCCATATTATGATTTATATTTTTATTATTACAATTTATATTTAAAAGGATAACACTGCACGAATATAAAACAATATATTATGGAATTCTTAACCCATAATTTCCTGTTTGAAATTATGATTCCTGTTTAATTATTAACCATAAAAACCTTTGTGGCTTAAAAAATGTAGAAAAAAGTGGTTTGAAATATTTTATATGATGCATAAGCTAAAGATCGATTTTGATAAAAGTAAGATCACTTTCATGTATCATAAAGTAAAATCGAGTAATGAAAAACCTTTCCACAAAAATATTTTGACTTTTATTTAACCAAAGTGTTAGGAATCAATCATTAACAAATGTGATCTCCGAAACATTTGGTCTAGAAACCGTAAGTGATTCTCTCACCATGGATTTAGTAGTCCTTTGACTAATTCATAGGTTACAGTTGGTTTGAGAGAACTAGGAATTCAGCCTTTTTTTTCTCTAACTTTCAGCGCATTTTGTCTTAAAAAGATATAAAAAAACCTTTAGTAGTATGACTGAAAGAAGTTGAAAATAAAAAAATAAAAACTTAGTTTTTCATTCTGCACCATTTCCGTTATTATATTTCAATAAAATAAATTTAATTGAATATTCATGGTTTTTACGGTTTTTGTGGCGAAACGAATGAAAATCGAATTAGAAAATTTTTGTATATAAAAATTTTATTGAACATGGAATATTTCGTGATCACTTAAGGTCAATAATAGTTAACCGAATAAGTCAAAAGATGTCAAAATCTATCTAGCAAATACAATTTTGATAGGAATTATATTTTCATGAGTAATTTTATTCATTCAAAAAGTATTTTTAAATATAACATATAAAATAAATAGTTTGTATTCAATAAAAATGTGATTACGTCAATTTGGAATATTTTCATACACTACTTACATAAATTATCTTTTACAATTGAAACAAGTCATATTATTATTATAAATCAACAGTTGGTAAATTACGCTGATTTTATCTGTATATTTTCAATTTTGAAAGAACTTCATTCATTTTTTGAACTTTTTTGAAGAAATAACGAAAAATTATTCAGGTTCTTCAAAATATAAGCATTTTTCTCTTATAGTTTCAATAAATCTGTATTGTCAATGTGAATTTTTGCATGTATTTTGGATGTAAAATTCGTGTAATATACCTACGATCAATAAATCTTCGCTAATGTATTTTAAAATACCTTTCAAATATTGCGGTTTTTTTTTTATTATTTCCGTTTAAGTTCTAGTATTCCCTTGTTGCTTTTTTGTGATTATTGTATATATTTTTTTATCTTATATGTTTTTTATGTTGTGATTTTCCAAGGTACCTACGTTTTTCTTGTGAATTGTTTGAACGGTATGAGACTTCTTATAAACTTGACAAATAGCTGAATAGAACTGCTTGTCAATCAAGAATGCAGTATACAAAACTGAAATAATTATCTAACAGTTTTGAAAATGTTGACTGTAGTTTTATAAATTTTTTGGGCAATTGATTTTGGTGCACTTAAGAGACTTTTGGAATCCCTTGATATACGGTATATTAATTACCTAAATGGTTTGATAATTTTAGGTGCATATTGTTTGGAAAACGTTCGTGTTTATGTTCAAAGAGATTAACGATTAGGTTACTAACTAAGTGTCCACCAAATTTATGCATTGTCCTTTTTACCACACTTTTCTAAACTCTATAAAACCAAGATGGCACTTCGACTTAAAAATGGTGTAGGTTTCAAAGTGCCTCAAGAACATTTTTTGCACAGGAAAAATTTGCAAATTAAAAATTCCATAGGTCACTAACGCCCCCAACCTCCCAGCCTGGTTGTCGATTTCATCATCCACATATTCGCAAACTATGAACTTTAATATTTTCAATGTGCCTCAAATATGTACTCAAAACAGTCACTCAGCTATCCAGCCATAAGAAAACTTCTACTATCGATATAGATGGAATTTCTATAAATATCATTTCTATGTATAAAGTATACGATTATTGATAGTAGATATCACTTATATATACATCGAACCACGCCATATAACCTATAAATTCCTTCTATTTAAACATGTAAAAGCTAAAACTCTAAACACAAGGCTACAATAAATATTGTACTAAGTATAAAAGTTTGCGTGCAAGATTTATAAAGACTTGGTTGTTCATTGAATAGCAAGAAGGAGCACAAGTATTACATGTATACAAGTGAGTGTATATATATTTATAATAATCAATGATTTCTACGAATTCCATCAAAGGTCTCGTCTCTGCCTACCAACGATGGCGCTGATTGTGCGGTTACACCACTACGTCCGACATGAAAATTGAAAGCGACAGTACTGCCACTAACTAGATTCAATTAACAAGAATCATCATTATTATATTTTCATTCTGATTTTATACTGAATTTGTTTTTGTTTTTGTAAAAATTTAAATTAGTTTCTCTTAGTAGCTATCGATTTGTAACGCAATCTATAAAGATAAAAACATGTCAAATGAAATTTTTATTTGAATATTCTGGCGTTTTTTTAATTCGATTCATCCAAATTTTATCTTAATCGTTTCTATGTAGTTTTGGTAGCGAAACTGGAACTGGAACTTGGATAAAAACTTTTCACAGTAAACAAAATTACTGGATTGAAGTAACTGCGTTTACTTGGCCGTTGATGTTCTTATAACAAGTAAATATTTTTCGAGTCAACAACGGTCTCAATACTTCAATACAAAAAAATAAGTATTTGACTGCTGAAAAATTAAAACGAAACAGCAAGCAAATTAAATGCCCAGAAATTTTACAATTTGCATATTTGTCAGTAAAAATTTTTAATTAGTATTAATACTTTAAATATGATGAACACGCACTTGATTTCTTAGATGTATTTCTCGAATTTTTTTTCTTCGAATTTCTTCGAACAGGGAAAATCTAGTAGGTTCTGAATGCAGATTTAATTCAAATAAAATAATATCTTGATACTTTGAAGCAAATTTTCGGGTGGCAGACATTTGCCTTAATGCTACATAAATGTTTGTCTTGTTGCAAATAATTTCGAAGACCAAAAAAATTAAGACCTTAAAACTTCCCAACCTGTTATGCATTACTTAAATGAATTCTTTATTGAGTAAACTTTATGACATGTTGGAAATGCTACTGCGTATTCTGATTTTGTAAACAATATACATAAAGCAACAATTTTTTAATTATATTCACAAAAACCAAAACCAAATTCCTTGCAAAATAAAACTACAATACCACAATAATAAATATATGTATATTTTTTGTTTGTTTTGGAACAAAATAATTTTTAATTCAAAAATATTTAATTTTCCTTTGAGGTTTTTATTTCAATTTTATTCTCATACTTTTTTTACATACACATTTTACACACATAATCTACACATAAAATTGTACAGAGTGACTCGGTAAGTTAGGTGAGTCGGCAAGATTATATTAGTCTAGATTTCGATAGGATTAGTTTTGTCTATCATTTAACTTGGTTTTCGAAATTTTCGATGCTCATCCAGTATCAGGAAAGTGAATACCATAATATATTATTTTTTAACCCAAACTTAAAATGTTAGACCGATCTATAGCCCCTCAAAAAATTTGCTAGCTTACTTTGATAATTTTCATTTATGTTTGCTTCAAAATATAACGATTTAAATTGCCTGGAGTGCCATTTACGAGAGTACATAAGAATATAGTTTAAAAACTAAAAAACACGCTTGTTGCATGTTCTAAGTATTTATGTATAGCATGATTATCGGTAGTATAACAAATGTATATAACTGATGATGTCCTATGCATGTCTATGATATTACAGAGTACAAACATACAAACATACATACATACATACATACAGATGAAGCTAATATAAGCGTGTTAAAAATCACAATTGACAGAAATCAATATATATCTGAAAGAGTTGATATAACACATATGGATTAGTTATTAACTTAAATTTAAAATGGTGTCGAACTTACACGAACGTTTGCTTAGTAGTCTGCCTTGTCCTTAAGCAGTAAATTCTGGCGTCATTTATCAGTTTTGCTTTATCGATTGTATAAAATGCATCAAAATAAAATTTGCGTATTGCGTATTCGAGAATTGAAGAGAATTATCGAAGTAGGCTATAAATGTTTTCTGGGCGGATTCTACCAACTAATGAAAGGGGTGTCCAGATCGGATTCTCGATCCATTTTGAGACTAGGGACCTACTTATAAATTTAAATCGGTAAAATACATGAATGTATGAGAGTTAATGTGTAAGATTTTCGTTGAATTTCAGCGGTACACCCTGTATACAAACACTCACATATACACTTTTTTTTTTCATATTTAAGTAAAAATTGTGATGTAAGATATTTTATAAAATACAACGTATTTCAAAACATTTATGATAAATTTTAACTTAGAAAATACTTAAGACTTTGCTAGTTTACTCATTATACACGTAAAATAGTATGTTTAAAAATAAATGTGTATGTACACACACATACACAAACATATATGAAACACATGAATAGATTACTTATATACGCTGCTTTTGACAGTGAGTGTACAAATAACGCCCAAAGGTCTTGCATAACCTCACGATATGAAAGAGAAACGACAATTCTACACCGCCCATACCGTCTCAATGTATATGTATACTTATGTATATGTATGCATAATATATTTGTATGAGTATACCTGTGCGCTGACTGTACGTTTTTTAAATAGTTAGTACTTAAACTATGGTCTACGTACAATCACTGGGGTATTTTGACCAACATTTTTGTATTCTACAGTCAAAATCGATTATATAACGTCATAGAAGAGACTTATAATTTGTTATAACCGATATTCATTATATATAACCAATACATCTTTCCTTGGGTGGATCTTTTTTTACTAATTTTAATAAAATTGGCTTCTATTCGTTGTGTGCGTAGTCATGGTAGGGATCATGAAGGTTATAAAGAAGGAGAACGATCGCAATAGAAAATATTGTCCCCAATATTTTGAAAAAATAAGTGAGGCGCTGAGATCGCTAAGTTGTATCATTTAAATGCGGGCTGTTGTGCGCTAATATACTACTTACCGACGACAGCGCGGCTGGTGGCTGAAAATGAACTATAAATTCTACAAATTTTCAGGGACAGGTGCGCTAATGCTTTAGTACATAGCGATCGTTCTCCTTCTGTATAACCTTCATGGTAGGGATAATAAAATCGATGCCAGCGCTTTAAGTGAAAAATTTTGGAGATAAAGGGGGCTGTTATGACTAATTTGCAATTCTTTACATGTTAATATTATAGAAACTGTCAAATTAAAATGATTGAAAAACACTAATTAATTAAACTTAATGCATTAAAAATTGTGAAAATAAGAAATCAAATTGTACAAATACTATTTTTCAAATGTAAATTATCATAATTATTTATTTAAATTTGTGAAACAAGAATGTTAAATTTTAAATGTAAATTTTCAATGCAATCCATACAATTATATATGCATCCATACAATTCTATAATTAAAGTAGTGTATCGTTGTCATGGAAACGAAACTCACGCACAGAGCGAATAACCGATATTTGAGTTAATTATTTATTTATTAAGTCCAAAAATAAAATTAAAACGCTCAAAATAGAAGAAAACTTATATGTATATAAATGTGTCACAATAGCCGAAAAATTCACATTTGCTTTATATATAGGAATTCAGAGCCTAACCGTTTGTTTACTTACTTACTAAGTTATCAAATTTCAAAGAGATGCCAATCTAAACAGTAAGAGATTACCTCGAATAAATTAATTCCTAAAGGTGTACATAGAAAAATATATCTCTTCCTCAGACATCGCATTTGTGTTTGGATTTATAGAAATTTTTTACAAACATTATCAAAAGCTTGATGAATCTTCCTACAAATTTTCTACACATAGTTTCGGCATATTTTCTGTTAATTTTGATGCTCCTTATTTCCATAAATTAAAAATCTATTGTTTCCATAATTACAGTTCTTGATTTCGTGTACCCTACACCATTTTTTGTACTTCAATATGTAGGATAAGGCCGTTTTTAATTTGAAAATTAAATATAAATGCAACAAATGATTACTTTATTTTGTAGAGTAAACCATTCGGTAAAGATTCGAATTGCATTTTACTCAAATAATTGTCAGGTCTGGATGTACAGTCATTCTAACAACCCAATTTTTATTAAATTTGTAACAAAAACATCTTCATTGGGTCTTTTATCAGCATTGTTTGTCTCTAGAAGATTAGCATAATATTTGTACCTGACTCATCGCAAAAAATAGTCCAATAGATTGTAATTTTTTATTATTTTGATAAGTGAAGTTTTGTAGGAGTAAAAATTGACTATCTTTCAATAATAAGTTTTCAAAATTTTCCAAATGAATGAGTATCAATTCATTTCTTTTAACGAGAGAATAATACAGAAATTCTTTTGTCAAAATAACCACTTCCAGAATAATTGCATGTTCAAAAAAGGAATCAAAATATGCATCAACCATTACGTATTTAGTAAAATAAATTCAATTAATTTGGTTGCTGAACGTACCAACATTTTAGTAACTACTGTAATACATCAAAGAGATATTAAAACATTGTTAACATAATATACGCTGTTTTTTTTTTTTTTTTTGTGTATACACTCACATAGTAGGTAATACCAACCTTATAAAAATCAACCTTATATACTTGTTAATTATGGATAAAAATTAAAATAAAAACTTGAAAAAAAATTTACTATACATATCCTTTTGTTACAAAAAAAAAAGTTGGTTTTTATACAATAAAAGAAACAACAGAAAAAAGTTTACAATAAAAATTGGATTAAACGGGATGTCTAGGTACTTAAATTGAACGGTGTAAAAAAATAACAAAAATTTTTGTTATTTAATAAGTGAATAGACCGCCTTGATGCCAGCATAAAAATCATTATTATTTATAATAAATAGGAAAGAAAAATGTTTATCACCTGCTAACAACATGTTTAGGTAAAATATACTTTGTGAAAAAATATTTTTAACCGTATAACATTGAAGAAATATGCAATATGTAATCGTAGTTATGTACCCTGATTATTAAAAATCGTTTTTAGTTAGTTTTTTTTTTTTTTTGTGGAAATAACTACCATACTTAATTGGTCAAACATAATATTAATATCTTAGTTTTATATACAAAATCCTTAGTCGCGCCAAAAAAGGTTTATGATTCGGAAAATGCATTGGAAAATTCTTATGGAAAGGATGTGTCGAGATTTTTATATCCGTCAGAGGCAAGTCGGTACATCCCCTCTTAATTTAGATAATTCTGTGTTTGCTTTTGAACATGGGACATAAAGAAACAAGGACAAACCGGCAGCGATGATTTTTATCTTCCTTCTGCACAAAATGTTGTCGTTTTTCCTTAGGTCAAATGGGAGAGATACGCCCCCCTCTCAGTTTTATCAAAACTCGTTAATATGAAAGTAGATCTATTGTAAGAGCCTCCAGAAAGTTATTTTAATTGAAGGGTTTTGTATCTTCTTGCTGAATAGAGCTTTATGATCGAATCTTGGTGTTATTCGGCAATTAGGGCGGTGTCTTTGACTGGTATAAAATGCTCAAAGCAGTCATCTCGCACGAATTTTCTTACACGAACAACTTTTGGATCGTTAGTAATTTTTCATTAGGGAATATTTAAGCCAAAATCTGGTACATGACACATGATATGCTCGATAGAACCAGAATACTCCCTTTTGGAAAAATAATTCGTTCTGGTTTCGGATGAAAATCGGTTATTGAGAATAGGGTATTCCAATATTTGTGAAAAAGTACTTCAAAATGATGATTTTGCTAATAAAAATCCACCAAAAATTTATTTCGGAAAAATACACACGCTTTCTTGCCAATAACTTAAATTAAATTTTAAACCATTTTTAATCTGCCAAAAACGCGGGCATCCAATTTGATGACATAATATGGGTATCACTGTACGAAATAACACAAATAATTTTGACAGATATATTCATAGACATCTGATTATAATAAATATAAATACATATTATCTATGTATATATTATACCCAGCTGTCTACACTGAACTAACTGATGGTCTATGACTCATACCGCTATAACATCACAGCAGGGCTTACCCGCGTTTTAGGTCACGTGATATACAGTTTAAAAATTTCGATTTTTAATTTCAATATTTTAAAAGAAAAATGTGCTTTTATGACACGAAATCAGAATATTTAAGTATATTTTTACATAAATTTTAACTTTTTTCAAATTTCATGATTTATTTTTGATTAACGATAATACCCTATTAGATCCACGAACCTTAGTCTTAGATCTCGATAGACAAATCAGACCAACCGAATTAAATTTTACTACCAATCTAATAGTAGGACCCGGCAAAGGCGCATATTATATATTTGTCCCATTGAATCATCCGTATTTCTGTGATATTGTAGCTTTCAGACGGATTAACATGCTTTTGAGCTATGTTTTATAACAATTCATCCAGCTTTTCATCTTTATAAGTTAAAAAATCCGGCTTTATATGTAAAGAATACAGCTAAACTTTAGATTTTTTTTCCTAAACGTGTCTTTCTGCTAAGCTCTTATCTTAAGAAAAAGGTGGCATTGTAGTATAGTTTGACATTTCCATAGGAAAATTAAGTTTTTAAACAATTTCTCTCAAAAAGTTTTACTTTGTGCATTTTGATAAAAGTAAATTCGCAGATCGTTTAAAAAAAAAACCACAAACCCGACTAGAAATTGTCCCAGTACTTATATTGGGGCCCGCTTGGGATTTGTTGGGGCATGTCCCAATAGGTCTATCCCAATTGGGATCCGATTGGGAACCTTTTGGGATAGCCCAATGTAAAAATAGGCGATTTTATAATAGTTTTTCCCAACTGGGGCCTATTTGGGAACTTATTGGGAAAGCCCAAATTAAATTAAAATAGGTCTATCCCAATTGGGATCCAATTGGGAACCTTTTGGGATAGCCCAATGTAAAAATAGGCGATTTTAAATAGTTTTTCCCAACTGGGGCCTATTTGGTAACCTATTGGGAAAGCCCAAATTAAATTAAATGATAAACACAACGGTTTAATTGTTTGAGTGGGACCTGGTTGGGAACACGTTGGGATAGCCCGATGTAAAAATTAAATAATCTTTACTCTATTTTTACCGGATTTTGAAAAATTTGATTGCTTTGAATAAAGCAAATATATATGTTCTTAATCTTAGTACAGTTAATTGATTTAAAAAATTTCCTACTTTATTAAAAACAATCATAATTTTTCAATTAATTTTTTTTGTTTAAGTTATTTTTTTATAGTAAGTAAATAGTTATAAATTTAGAAAAAAATAATTTCCCTAAAAAAGTTTTAATTCAAAACGCTTTACTTCACTTTTAACTCTGTACTTTGAGTATTTATAAACTTTTCGTTTTTTACATAATCTATTTTTTTCTCTTAATATTATTCTGTTATTGCTATTTCCCTTCTATTTGAATCAAAAGTATCAGTTCTTCATTTTTGAATTTTCCGCGTTTTATTTATTTAAAACATTTCAACAGATGGCGCGACGAGAAGTTTTTTATTTGTCATAATAAAAACACTGTGATTAACAAACGATCGAGTAATCGAGTATGAATCGAAAATAAGTGATTTTTTATAGTTTTTTTTTTGTTATTTTAATTTATAAAAATTCAGCATCATACTATATCATAAAATTTTTTAAGTGCATTTACGTTTAATTGAATTATATTATTTTGACATATGTGTAACGAACTTTTGAGTGTAATTGAAAGTGAGGTTATGTAAAATGTGAACTTGGACTTCTACGGACCAGAAGTTTTTATTCAAGTATACAAGGTAAAAATTTCGATCACAAGTTATATTGTAATTATTAAAAAAAATAGTTCTTACATTAATAATTTTTTTTTTTAAATTATTATAGATGTCTTTATTAAAAAACTAGCTTCCAGTCCCGAAAACCCACTAGACGATAAAGAAATTTTGAAGGCAATGACAGCAGTGATACAAGGTGCTCGAGATTGGGATGGCCATCGTCTTCTTCGTTTAAAAAAATGATCATTCTATTGACTGAATCTATTGTATTTTTATAAATTTATAAATAAAAAAATTTGCTTGGTAATTTCCAGTTTATTTTTAATTTGAAGCTATAGGCTACATCATGATTGTATTGATTAACAAGGGGCAAATGATTTACAATAAGGTAAATTAAGCGGGAACAGACCGGGATTATTCGATTGGGAATCCATAGGGCTTGCACATTCGGGAACCTATAGGGACTGCCCAATTGGGAACCAATTGGGATAGCCCCACCGGGCCCCAAATAAGTTTCTGCGTTACAGCCCAATTTGGGGTCCCAATTGGGCAACCAAGCTGGGTCCCAAATGGGAGCACGTGAAAATTTCTAGTCGGGAAAGAGTTCCCCAGACCACATGGATCTCAAAAAACATATACTAATTTATCCATATTACCAGTTTGTAAACAAAAAAAACGATTAAACACATTTAAATCATTAATTTTCATTAAATATTAATAAAGACTACAAAAAAATATAAAAACAAAAATAAAATATTGTTAAAAAGACCGTTTAAAAAGTTAAACATTGTGGTTCATCATCAGTTCTTTAGAAGTGATGTTTCTGCTTCTTTTTCATCTCTGTTAAGAAATAAACGTAGTCAATTTTAAATCAACTTATAGATTCTTGAGAATATGAATCATCATCTATTATAAAGTATTTTATATCCATATTGTTACTCATGACGTAAAACTCAGATTGATAGTGTAAATAGACTTTATGCTGTTCATCAAAAACTTCTCTGATGTTGATAATGATGCGTGCCTGCGTACATTGTTTATGCATTTTAAACTGCAGTTTTATAGTGGGTTGTGTTTTAAAAAGGATTTATTTATAAAATTTTTTTTTATTTTATTTTATTTTTCAAATATGATCGTATGGATATATTATTTTTGTGGGTTGTACTGTTTTGTATTTTGATGAAAGAGGCTTATATTTTATTTTATTATTTTATAAAATATATTATATATATATATAGATATACATATATATATAGATATATGTATATGAAAAATAATATTGTTGTAAGGTCTTTTATAAGTTATTCATTCTTCCTTTTTTTACCTCTGTATACAAAAATCACATATATGACTTAATTTAATAACGGTAATCAATGCTGCATTTTCGAGGTCAAACGAATACCAATATACCCAGCTTATTAAAATTTAAAATATAGAAACCTTCGTATTGCCAGCTCAGATATGATAAGATTAAGTCTTTAATATTCAAAGATATGATTGATATGAGGTACATTAATTTCGGAAAATTCATCTGAAAATCTCAAGAAACATAAAAAATGATCTATATAGGTACATTTCAAATGCGAGTTTAGGTAACCGTATCGATTCAGTTTGGAAAAGGCATGACATATAATTTTAACATATAAATAATTACTATAGAAATGAATGGTCAAATAAACCTGGCTCAATTCATTTCGAAAAGTGAAATGGTTAAATAATTAGGTAATTCAAAACAATAATTCAAAAGAACAAAGTCAACTAAAATATTTCAATTTCAATTAAAATATTTCCGAAATTCTGTCTCAAAAAATGATAGCTCTCTAAGTGTGCTTTTCATCTCATCTGATGTCCTTGACCATCACTCTGATATTGATTTAAGAAGGAGTCTTATAAGTTTAAAATATTTATCTGTGATTCTGTGTGTTTCTCAGTGGCATCGTAGCTTCTGAACGGTCGAATCGACTCGATTGAGAACATTTTAAAGCGAAGTTTCCAAAAATTGGTTTCGAGGAATAAATCGAATTTGTCGGGGGTTTTATAAATTTTGTAAGTTTCACTTATTGTATTTAATCCAAGCCTTAGAGAGATGAAATATCGATAGATATCGTCCTGTAAATGGAGGTAATGCATGAGTGTTTCACACCATGTTTTTTGTGTTCATTTTACCGTATAGTAATATAGCCCAAGCCAGCGATAGCGATGAAGAAGATACTGATTTTACTAAAAATAATATAAATGAATAAAATTCACAAAATAAATTTGGTTCGAGCAATGATTAATTTTTTATTTATTTAAGAAATGTATGGGTACCGAAAAAGGTATTTTATTTTGTCACCTACGCGCTATTGTTATAAATAATAATTAATTTCTCAATAATTAACAAATTTTAGAAATTTTTTGAAGTGGGATTTAAAAAAATATACCTATGATAGTATCTTTACGGTTATATACTTCAGTTTAATGAAAAATATGTTAAGTGTTCAGATGCAAACAAAATTTTTCTTTTATGCAAATTTTGGAGGAAGAAAAATTTTTCATATCTTGCGTAATTATTTCTGCAACAATTTAAATATGTGTGTTATAATAGCTCCTCTTTTATATTGAACTCCTTTTCATAGAGATTTCGAATCCAGGTTTGGGAAACTGCTTGATTTTGAAGCCACACAAAGTAAATTTTTTAAATTAGTTATGTTCGAACTTACCTATTTATGTTGAATTATTAATTTTTTCGAAATTTGTGTAAATAATACACCCACACGAAATTTATTCTAATTTTTGTATGAATTATAATGAACAAAAATAAAAAATTTAACTACGATATTTTATTTTTCTGCCCGTATAATATTCTGAATACACCTTATATGGTTTTGTTTTATCAAATTTCCGATAAACAAATGTATTGCAAAAACGTAAATTTTTGTTGTTTGCAAAGTTTTATAATTTTTTATATTTTATTTAATCTAACGTCTGTTAATTAAATGTATACAGTCACTCAAAAAATACAGTGAAACAGAGTGAGACAGTCATTATTAATTTTGATAACGTTTGACTATTTGTCAAAAGTAATGGATTCAGTATTTTTGCGCTAATATTTCTTAAATTTATATTAATTTAAGATTTTATTTTCAATAATTAATAATTAATCGTTGAGGTTTTATTTCGGGGAAGTCCTAAATATTTAAAGTGTTCAAAGTTTAATTTGTCCTTCTTTAATTTCTTGTTATACATACGTCATTTTTCGAGCTAAATCATTATCAAAATGTTATATTATTATTCGTTTTCAAAAACATTCAAGACAATCTCTTTGTTAAATGAAAGGAAAACTGTACTTTTACTATGAGATGAACTACTAAGATAAATGTCAATTAAAAAATTAGATAATTTTAGTTTTAAAACGTTGATCGCTTAAGCCGGCAATAGTTGTTACGATTGTCAGTTGATTGCATCTTTTTACTCAAAGGCTTTGTTTTTTTTTTTTTTTTTTAAATAGTATATTTCATATAACTTGGAAAATCGTCGATTTTCATATGAAATTTTTTAATGAATTAATCTACGATCTACGTTCTTTGTTCCTCTTACATTGAATGACTTCCAGTTTATAAATTTTGTTCGGTTATTTTGAAAATATTTATCTAATTGTCTGCCACTCTTCGTAAAATGTCCGATCTGTATTTCCCATTTTTATTTTTATTCAATTTTTTGTCTGTAATTTCTCTTAAAGATATAGTATCTAATATCTAGTACATTTAATGATTTCTCTTTTTCTAAAAGTTTTCTTTCTTATTCAGTAAAAGTATTCTTTCTAATTCACTAAGTATTTTTCTAAAACTGTCTAAGCAGAAAATTTTCATCTAAATTCCTATATTTAAGTAGACTTTCATATTCATATCTGATAAAAAACTGCTTCAAAAGTTGTGAAGAAAAAAATAATAATTTTAAATGATTAAAAATCACAGTGAATTGTGCTAATGTTTAAATTACAAAAAATTAAAAGTGAAAAAATAAAAATAATAAAACCAATAAATTTTTTTTATGGTAAATATATTTAAAAAAAAAAATTAATATTATAATATATATAATATTAACTTGAAAATTATTATTATTAAAACATTCTTTTAATATCTTATGCCTTACCGATATTTTATTGATAAAATCTTTATAATATTTTTATAATTTATAATATTTAATCGACTTTATATTATAAAAAAACGCGCAACTATAATGTAGTTAGTTTTGTTTATATATAAGGTTATTCGATTAATACATAATAAATCAAAACTAATATTCGTCATGCCATGTTTCAAACTATCGATTTTTCTGGGCAAAACGCTTTTGTCAACTTAGTTGCATGCTGTTGTGTAAAATGTATTAATTTTTCACATAATTATGAATTATTTGAGCAAAAGGTAAAATTCAAATGAAGTTACTCAATTTTTTTATTTTTGAAATGTCGCGTACGCTATTTAAACAATAAATTTAAGTCAAAATATATCGACAGATGGATGTCCATTATTACGATGTTGAAATCGTGTTAATTATGACTTTTTCTGCAACATTATGTTAAAAAAATGAAATTCTGTATATTTTTATATTTTCAAGTTTACCATATATTGTCTTTAATTATTTCTATAGTTCTTATATATCCTTAAGTTTCGAATTTTCGTTAAAGTATAATTATCTTCTTAGCAGCATTTCTATATCGTATAATATTTTCGAATTTTGTTATGATAACAAGTAAATGTTACCGCCATTATTGTATTCTCATCGATTCTAAAAACGCTTGCATAATTTCAGGTCATGACGCTCAGAAGTGGGATAAAAGTGGATTCTTTTAAAAGTACAGAGATCATCTTTAATCTTACATTGAGTGATTATCGAACAACCTTAAGTTTTTATGTTTTTTATTTTAATATATGAGAGGTGTATTGCCATACACACTACTCCATAAGATGAAGAAAAAAAGGGGCTTTGTTGTTTTAATGTTAATGTTACTTAAAAAAATCCAAATTTTGTTTGTAGGTTGGATGTATGGTTTTTTATTTTTAATTTTTTTTTTTAATATATTAAAAATAATATGAGAATTTGTATACATGGAGTTTCTTAGAATTTTATTTTCATCATAAAATTTAGAAATTTGTACCTTAGGTATTTTACAGATGAAATCATCATTTTCTTAAAATTTGGACTGAATGTGGCACGACAAACGTATCTACAAAAAAAATGTAATCTTAAAGTTAATTAAAAGAAACCACTTTGGGACAACTGTTATTTATATAGTTCAAGGAAGGCACAAGAATGCAATCATGAACAATTCTTTTAAAGGTTTAAGGTATTCTTACGAAATGCTATGGCAAGTAATTTTTAAAAATTTCCATTTTTCTGTTGTATAAAGTGTCTATTAGTATTTATACGCTATGGATGTTTATAAGAAACTAATTCAAGCTGGTAAAAATCCATACTCATGTTATTGGGAAAATAACTGATGGTTTTTTAATATATCTATTTATATCCTTATTTATACTCATATTTAAGGTACCGCTCGTCGCATGGCGAAATTCTTTTCCTAAAATTTAAAGCAAAATATATTGCTCAGCAAAAACATTGGATGCAAGGTTGTAATTACATATAAAAAAAATTATATCTTTCTTTGTGGGAAGATTTAATTATTGCTAGGCCTTTTTCAAATGTTGTAGTGGTTTTTAGTATATTGTTCTTTACTTCTTTCGTTTTTAGTTTCTTGAAGAAGGAATTTGAAGAAATTCAAATTGAATTTTCCTGCAATTTGGTGTTTTATTAATATTTCTTGTTCCTTGAAATAGAAAAGAAAAGCCACGCATTTTAAAAAAAATAGCGAGCCAAAAATGTTTTTGGCAGCCAGTAATGACTTTTGTAATAAGTGATTAAAACGTAAGAATATGTTACAGTTTATTTTATCGGGGATATGATCTTGTCATGCGACAATTGTTAGGTTAAAATGTAATTAAGAAAACACCCTCAGAATGTATTTCACCAGCTCAACACTTTCATCAGTTTTCAAATGTATGCATGAACTGTCTAATAAAAACTAGCCCGCTCTATCAATGGTCTACTAGAATCCAATAGACTGCTTTTCTAAAATTTTAGCTTATGACTGCTTTACATCATTTTCCCAATAAATATTATTTGGTCCTGAATTAAATGTAAACACACTATATATTTCCATATGAATGTTATTAACAATATATGACTAAGACTTGAGTGTAGGTATCATAATACACAATTTACATTATATATTTAGTACACAAGATAAGTAAGTGATGTATAGCTTTATTTTATTATTATTATTATTATTATTAAATATTAAAAGTTTGTGTTGTTATATTCTTCACATATATAATAACTGTTACGTCTTTTTACAGGACGACATTCTAAAAATTAAAAGTATAGATGTTTTTGTACAGAAAAATTTTCATCAAAAACTTTTATTTGGTGTTCAACATACATGTTATAACGTTGTGTTTTAAGTAAAAATCAAAACATTTACATCTTTATACAAAACATCAGTACAACTAGTCTATCCGTCAGTCTCAATAACAAAAAAGTATTTTTCTGAAATTTTATAAATGTTTCTTAATGTACAAAGCGATAGATTTACTGTGCTTTAACTATGCTTAGCGGAAAAACTGAACGAAGAACTGAACTAGTAATGTTGCCACACGTAAATTTTTTGGTTTACTTTTTACGTTTTAAGGTTCAATGAATTTTGTTATAACTTCATGCACCTAGACGAAAAATAAAAATAAGATTTTTCGATATCTGCATTAATAGGTAACTAAATGGTTAAAAAAATTTCAATTTTTGATATTTTGAAAATTACTCCAGACATCGAAAAATTTTATTCTGAATTTTCGTCTTATATTGTCAAGTTATAACATAATTCCCCATCAAAATTGAAAATATACATTTTTTAAAATTTTTGTCCCAACTACCGTCCTCATCCATCCTTAATTAGTTGGACACAGCGGGTTATTTTTGTTTTCGATAATTTATTAACTTTAATTAAAATAGTTTTTCTTTAATTTCCACCGACTACTTGAAGAAATCTATGAAAACATTTCATCCATCAACGTTTTCCCATAGCACCATTGTCAAATATTAAACTTTAGAACTCAATTATTTATTTAAATAATCGGGTAACTAGCCCTTAAATTTTCAGAACTGATTTAGACTTAGTCCAACTTCATATAATACAAAATCAATCCTTTTATCCTAAATTGCCCTGGCATTCGTACATCCTTAACCCATTAAGTGTTAACACGCATAGTCTTAAACAGATACTTAGGCTTATACAGGTCCTTCTCTAGATAGAAAATAGAAAGGTCATTGCATTATCCCTATATGAGGTCGGAGTGTTGGAGGTCGAAGATGATCAAGCAGCGTAAATAGCAAGCAAGCAGCGTGATCAATAAATAACATTGATAAGCGACAAATAATGGGAAAATAATAATATTTCTATGTTTGGTATTTTTTTTCACGAGTTACATAAGGTAACATTATCTTTTTTCATCATTGCTTGCTATTTTGGATTCTGTAGCCGACATAATTTAGAATCACATATTATATCAAAATAGCAATATCTATTGGTGTGACCTATCTTTCTGCATGTTATACCTACAATTTATCATTTCTTTGCAGGAAGAGGTGAATTTGTGTCTTTATGAAGAGAAACAAAATTGTATGAAACTTTTTTCTGTAAAAGTTTATTTCTCTAGTTAATTATCTATTTTATATTACTTTTACCAAGTTTTATGCTTACCACCTTTCTCTTGTAAGCCACCCAGTATTTTCTATACTGTATATGTAGTACACTAATATAATATTATATTTATATATGTAAAATTACATAGCTCCGCAAAATATTATGTATATATAGTTGATTCTTTACCTATACAATTTAACAGTAGCTAAATAATAAGTCATATAAAATTAACTTAAATATATGGTTGTTTTTATTACCTTATAATTTGTCTTCTATACTTAATCTTTTACACATAAGTACCTATATACGTATACACAACAACCTTAGTGAGAGTGTTACTTAACCTAACTTTACTTACCTTACCTAGTTATAAATTAATATAATCTTATTAATATTATTGTTATTAATACATAATTATCTCTTTTTTTATTTTTATTAAATATTAAATATAAATCAATTATCATCAATATAGCTTTTTATGAAATATTATTTATGTTTAATAATAACTTATTATTTTAAGTAGTTTATTAATTAATCTGGTAATTAATTGAATTTTAACACATTTAGTAGACGTTTGAGTGTTACTTACGTGTGGGTTTATTTTTAATTAATTTCTTTATTGGTTTTTCTACTTACATGCGGAAGAAGGTTATAAAAACATTAAAGAAAATCGTTTTAATAAGCAATCGTTATTGTATTAAATTTTATACACTCGTAAAAGTTATATCAGGTGATTATTAGCTATCTTTGATGATAGTATCTTCTAGGTTTTCTTTTATTTTTGTAGAAATCCTCACAAAGATAGGAATGAATTTCATTGCTTGCAATAATTCTCTTGTATGTAAATGCTGTTTTTATCTATTTGTAACATTGTATAAAAAGTCCTTTAAGGATGTATGAGCATGAAAACAATGTTTCATTTACAAGATCAACATTTTTGTATGGTTAGACTTTTACTCAAAGAATATGTGGTTAGAATTTCAGCCTAGATATCCATGCAAATTTTTAAGAAAAAAATCATTGAAAAACGATAAAAAATACATTGGCTCTTAGGGAGGCATCTCATAAAACGATATATTTTGAAAGTTTTTGATAATTTTCACTTGGAATGAATGAAAACAAGTTTAAAAAAATTTCTAATAGAAAGTAAACATATAAGCCATGGCATAGAAAGGAAAAAAACCAAGTGTCTCCATTCATATAAGGGACGTAAAAGTAGGGTAGAGTTAGGTTTGAAATTATGTTTATCTTATTTTCAACTTTGATAATGATTTTGTATTGTCTTCGTGAATGTAGATGAAAAATAAGCATAAAATTTTTCGATATGTGCCTTGGTTTTCGAAATATCGAAAGCTGAATAATTAAACAAAATTTTCAATTTTCGGTATTTTGAAAATAACGCCAGATATCGAAAAATTGTATTCTTACTTTTCGTCTTATATCTTCCAGTCATAATATAATTTATCATCAAAATTGAAAAAATATATTTTTAAAATTTGTGCCCCCACTACCGTGCTCATACATCCTAAATATATATTTTCTTCTACACAATATTTATTACGCCGGTAGTAAGTTTTTAAACTTTTCCAAATTCTTTCAAAGTCAAATTTTAGTTTGCTATACTTTTGTTTATATCTATGAATATTTACTGATACAGAAGCACAGACTATTTGCCATAAAATGAACAATAAAAGAGTGAAATGATAATGAAAAACTGATAAATTTGGTGCTAATGTTGCTTGAAATTCTTGTTTATTCATGCCCAAACTTCAATTATAAAAATTTGCAGTAAAAAAGTACAAGTGCCATTATTACCATTTAAGAAAAAATAAAATAACTAACTAATGCTTTATTAATTTTTAAATAAACTTGCTGATGGTTAATTTTTCAATTCAGTAGTTTAAATCGGCTATACCTGCATATTTTATCATATGCACATCTAGGAAATACGATTATATTCACTTCTTAAAGCACACACATGCGATTTAGTAATAATACATGCAAATTTTTTTTATATATAAATATTTTAAAAAAATTGCTAATTAACTTTTTAGTAAATATAATCCTACTTAATTTAATTATTATTATAAGTATATAAACATCTTAATTAAATAGAAGAAAAAATTAACCTAGGGAATAAACTAAATATTTAAATAATTAAATTTTTGATTGACAGGTTCTTCCGGTTTGTTAAAAAAAAAAGAAGAAAAATAATATTTAAAAAAAATGAAACTGTCAAATTTTTTCCGCTTCAGTTGTCTTTAAACAAATGCATATACATACATAAAATATTTGTTTAATAGTATAGTCTTGTTTTTTTATTATTTTTATATTAATGGGTATTAAATCAACATATTTTATATTGAATCCATGAATAATATTTTTAATTTTTTTTTATCTATATTTATTTAGATTCAGTTAACCTACCCAAAAAGACGTAGCCAAATAATAACCGGTGGATGGCAGATAAATTTAAAAAACGGTAGATTCGGTAAAAATACGATAGATTTTTACTCAAATTTTCATTTTTACGGTTTTTAATAATTCCTAAAGTTAATTCTATAAAATTACAAAGATTCAAAATATTCGCCGAATTGCGAAGGGTATAGGGCTTGGCAATAGACGGCCTAATCAAAACTGGGTATTTGCTTAACCGGACAGCTGACAGCACTGTCCGATTAAGCAAATACAATATAAACAAATACTATATAATTCAATTATAAACAAACGCATTAATTTTGCAAATTATAAACCGTTATGGTGGAAGCGCAGAAAACAATCCAATTTTTAGTGCTTTCATTTGCGGTTTATTTGTTTTAGTGTATTCATTCGCGCTCGTAAGAACGTCTGAACAAATTTGCATCAAATATGACTGAGAGAGAGAGAGAGAGAGATTGAGATAGATGTAGTGAAACAGATTTTAAAAAACGTCATACCAATAATTAATATTTTCGTCCTAGATACAAACAGTTAAAATTTATTTTTTACAATTCAAAAGCGTTAAAAATCTTATTTGGTGGCGGTAATGGAAAAGAATAAAAATCTTGTAAAAAATTAATTATTTTATAAATGTTATAAAAAAAAAATTTAATTTATAAATTGAAATTGCAAAAAGATACCTTCATTAATCATTTTTTATTTTATATTTTTTAAATAGATGCAAATTATAATTCATATATTCAAAATTATATTGTATATATATATTTATTTAATTTTAAATATAATAATAATAATATTAATTATATATATATAATTAAAAATAAATAAATAAATAATGTGATTAAATTGTATATAAATAGTAAATAGTAGTAAAAAATACAGAAATATATATGATTAAATTATGATACAGAGTGATCATTTGCAAAAATTTAAATAAGATTGAAATAAAAAAATAATAGACCATTTGACCTTAAAAATTAACTTGTGGGCTCATTGTCCTTCAGTATTAAAAACTGATACATTCAAGCCGGCTAGGCAGCGGTTGCTTTTCCCTGAAATACGGATTAAAAAAAAATTATCATCGTCAATCTTGAAAAAGAAATAATTAGAATATTAATATAACAAAATAAGAAAACATACTCTTCGCTCAAGTTTTTGAGCAAGTAGATATAGGAGGGAAATGATTTTTGTCAACTTTTCAATTTTCATAAATATAAAGATTAAAACAAGCAGATACACTCAAAAAGTACTTGATTCAAGAAAATATGTTCTTTAAACGGTAGTAAGTAAGTGTTTTCTTGATTTAAGACAATTATTAAGCAGTCAAATACTTCCGTTCTTGAGTTGAGCATTGAGACGGCTGACTCAAGGAATATTTACTTGTTATAAGAATATCAACAACCAAGTAAACACATTTAATTTAATTCAGTAATTTTTTGATTATGTTTTCATAGAAAATGATCTAGAATGACATTAGTTTGGACGCTAAAACTGGCCAAAAATGACGAAAATGCTAAAAATGTTAAAAATGAATTATGATCACCAAAGCTGCAAGAGTAATTTCAATACTATTACAATCTTAAGGTGTTTCGATACCAAATCGAAAGTGTTTTTAAAAAAATGAAATTTTGTTTGTAATTAATGAGTATTCAATACGACATCTGCATAAATTTCAAGTGGATTCTCTTTACGGTTTACGATTAATTAATAATTAAAAACAGCCCTTTTTATATGGTGGTATATGAAGAAGTCGCAAGAAATTTGGTTTTTTATTCAATAAGTCCTTTTTAAAATGCTTTATCATTTACATAAAAATCTTTATTCAGTATTCCTCCAGTTTCAAGCTTTTTTGGTAAAAGCACTGACTTTGACAGATAATTTCTCATAAATCGTACAGAGAATCGATATGCATTTTTCAAAAAAGACGTAAGGACGATTTAAATTTAGAAGGAAAATCATTTTCATTTTTTATTTGTATCGAAATATCTTTAAAAATTAGTTTTTTGCTTGACTTGATTTGCACAAACATAACAAGCGATGAATTGTGGTGTTCATTTCAACTTGGTACACAAATACAGGGCACTATATTTTGATTAACACCAGTGTATATATTTTTATTTATTAATAAATTAGTGAGTTTATTCATTTTAAATTAGAAAATATATATAATTTAAAACAATTACTACTTAAACATTTACACATGGCAGTGTTTTTAGTAGTGGTGTAGGTATTATTGATAACACTACACACTCAACATTAACTAACAAACTGATATATTGTACTTAAAAACAACAGCCATGTATTATAAAACAACATATTACTAATCTAATGAAATATAACAGTCAATGTGAATCAAAATGATCGCTACTATTATTAATATAGAAAACCTGTTGAAATATCAACGATACTTATTTGGTTATTAGTAGTAATACATGAAAAAAGAACAGTAGGTAACACATGAAATGTACACTTTTCCACACGCAAAATTAAGGAGATAAGCAAGGATTGAATAATACTAGATATTTCAATAAAACTTTATATATACATGTTTTGATTAACAAAGTTTCCAAAAATCACAAAAAAAATATTATGTCATCGGCCGTTTTATTATTTTTTCATCGTTCAAAGTTGGCTGAAAAAATGATGAATCATATAGGTTATCCTTTTCAATTGGATATTTCTATATAAAAAAATCTAGAGAGTGTGATAAAAAACTATCTAAAATATTTAGACAATCTTGTAGTTTATAATAATACCATAAAAAAATAAGGTTGTGGATGATATAAAAACAAAATTTGAATTAAATAAATGAGTTAATCGAAGATCCAACATTTGATGAACAGGAACGACTATAGTTATAGTATTGATGATTGAAGAGTATTGATGTTAGAGTATTATTGATTGATTGACAATATATTATATATTTTCGTAGTTACGTGGTATTGTAAAGCTAAAAATAACTGATTACTTGACTACAAAGCATGTGTTTTTAGTCCCATGTTTGTAACACTTAAAATATTGATGCTACGAACAAAATTTTGGTATAGGTGTTCAAAAATCACCTAAAGAGTCCATTTCCGGTTGCCCGCCTGTCTGTCTGTCTGTCACAACGATAACTCAAAACAAAAAGAGGTATCAAGCTGAAATTATATTTATACCGTGCTTAGAATGTTAAAAGTGAGGTCAAGTTCGTAAATGAGCAACATAGGTCAAATGGGTCTTGGGTTCGTAGGACCCATTTTGTAGAAACATAACAAAATTTTACTTTAAAAACAACTATTGGTCGAAAAATTTTTTGTAAACGTCACTGTAAGAGTGAACCTTTTTGAATATTAAAGAAGTATATCATAAAAATATTAAGCTTATTTTAATCGTTTCATTTTCCATGCCAATTTCAATTAATTTGAGCATAAATTTCAGTCACTCTTGAAACCATCAAAAAAGTCAATCTTAACTCGGTTATTGAAATTCCATCTGTTTTTTCATTTGATAATTCGTATTTCTCTGTTCTTAAGTTTTATAATATTTAAATTTTCTTGGGCTATCGCACATTGTATATTCAAGGTAATTACATATATTTGTACATGGATAGTATTAGTGTAAATTATAATTTATTTATTTAAATTCAATAAATATAAAATATATAAATTAAATATATACAAAAACACTAATATTAAATAATATTATATAATAAATCATATAATTATTAATGTTTACGATTGATTCAAATGTAATAACTAATATTAAGGGCGGCTACTACCGACTTTTTTTTTCGTAAATAGGGTGGATTTATTTTACCCAGATATTTATTTAATTTAATTTATTTTAATTTCAATAAAAGTTACATACAGCACGTTATAGTTTTTTATATTACTGCAAGTAAACAAATTTATTTTTGTAAATTTTGGAATTTTTTATTTAAGTATTGAGACTAAAGTATTAAACTGACTTAAATCGAATGAATTATTTTTCAAATGAATTATTGATTATTAATTTTGTGTTTTATTGTTTCAGGTATGTGGCACATAATTTAAAGTTTATTTGTAAGTACTATTTTTAACTCAAATATGCATTTTATATAAAAAAAAAGCTTTGGGCAATAAACATCAAGGCAATAAGTGGATTAGAGGTCAATTTTTTATAAAATAACCATACTTTACTTATCTTCTCTCTATTCCTAATATAGATAGGTATAGATGGTAAAAAAAATAGACCGAATTATATACAAAGTATAGACTTATATGTGTATCCATAAAATTATATTAATAAAATAGCGTACGTTTCGATGGAAACGCTTGAAATAAAAGTCATACACGGTGCGAATAAAGAATACAAATCTTGAAAAAAAGGTTGACACAAGCTGTTAAACAAATTTCTATGTAGATCAGATTTTCTAGTCTATTTCCTTGTTCCAAACTCTATGAATAAAAATCGGATTTTGATCCATTTTATAGATTAAGTAAATATTTATACATAGATAAATCGTTCATTCTTTCATTATTTTGGGACCACAATATTATTTTTCAAAAATAATTTATAATTTTTAATAAAATTATAATAAAATATGTACAATTTAAAACTTATCACGCGAGAACCTACATACTTATTTATTTCTACACAGTAAAAAAAATTTTTACTACATTGAAGTAAACGTGCTTACTCGGTTCTTATAATAAGTACATATTTTTTGAGTCGATGATATCAATACATAAAGGAAATAAGTATTTAACTGCTTAAAAATTTTCTTAGCACCAGGAAAATATGTAAAAAACATATTTTCGTATAACTAGTACTTTGTTTTTTAGTGTAAGTTAATAAAAATACACGCATTTAACTACACTAACGGTGGTACCATTTGTTTTTTTTTTTTTTATACTTTTTTGAAATTAAATTTTATTACTAAAAAAATAAAATTTACAATATTAAAAAAAAAATTAAAAATTTTTTTTTTATATTTTATTACATGTTATAAAATATGACGGAATGAAGTATTCAGTTAAGAAGTGAATAATATTCATGTTGTTTAATTAACTTGGTCTTATTTGACTTTTACTTTCAAATATTTTATAATTTATTCTGGTGTGTAAATACTAAATAGTTTATACAAGTATGTAATTCTAACATGAAATCTATATTTATGGTCTAGGACCTGGCGTAGTATTTGAGAGCCGTTGCATAATGGCCGAAAATTTTTAATTGCCCAGCATGCTGTAAATTTAATGAATATTCACTAAGGACACAAAATTATATAGGAAGATAATTGAAAACCAAATTTAAAAATCATTTTGTCAACAAGAATATTTCAAGTGCCTGATAAAATCATTTTTACATTTTTTATTCTATTATATTCTCATTAGAAAATCATTCTGGTTTTTAAGATTACCACGAAATAACAAATTTTCTTTCCAGGTCCCCTGAATAAAAATTCCGCGGTTATAGATAATTTTGTAAAATAAAATCACATTAGGTACGACTTTGAAAACATCCTCTCAAATGTTTAGCTTTTTTGAAATGACAATCAAATTCTACGTCTAGTTTTGAACTCTTATGAAATTTTTCCATGAAACCTATTAAAACTTATTACAATTCAATAGGTCGTGTGCATAAAATCAATCATTATACCCTGTTTATTCAAAGCTTCAAATTGACTCGTCCCTAGTCCAAAATTGGATAAGGATTATGATTGGATTCCTTTCTCATTAATAGGGAATTGGACCAAGTTTTTTTTATGACTTCAGGTAAAAGTTTTCACTGGCCGTGCAAAAAAGTGAAGTTGGTTTTTAAAGATCTTTACTAGTATGCAAGAAGTTATGCACGTTTAAAATTCCAAATTGAACAAAGATGAAGACAGCCACTGGCAAGTTCTTACGTGGGTATCGCCATAGAAAATACATAGAAAACTTTGAATGCTTAAAGCTTTGCTAAAAAGAGATGGGCAACCTTTGAATGCTTACAATCTTTGATTGCTTAAAACTTCTTCGTTTTTTAATTAATTTTAATTTCACTTTCAAATTTTGTCATGGTATTAAGTCTAGTTTTACATTTTTATGGGTAATATAGCCACTTTGATATGAAGATTATTCCCCATTGCTAGAATCCAAATAGGTCCAAACAGGTATAGCCCCAAAAAAATTATAGCCAGTTCTCAAAATTCAACTAGGTAAATTGGATCTTGACTCCGTTTAAACTATCGCTAAAAGAGACAGATTAAGATCGCAGGATATTTAGAAGAAGTCGATATATATATCAAATTATATGTCTTTTTTAAATTAAAGTTAAATAGTTGTTACATACTTATAAATGTGATTTTTTAAGCGCATATAGTTTCGTATTGAATATTGAACATAAATAGGAGTAGGCTAGGAATGTTTTTAAGAGGGATTATTATAATTGATTCGACGTCATAATAAGAATCAATTCATTTTTCGGGGTAAGGGCTATGAATATTAAAACTGTTGTTAATTTGAATACTCTTTTTTTTTTTGTTTAACGTAGATTATAAAATTAAGACATTTATCATTTTATATTTTATACATCATGGATTATTATTTACGATCGTTACCCTTTAAAAGATATTGTCTGTTAACAAGTCAATGAGAACAAATTTTTTGAATGTTATTTTTCAAAGTTGAAGTACTTTTTATAAAATAAAAATTATGAATATATATATTTTTTTGTATAGCAGTAGTCAATGTGTATAAATAAATATAAGTACTTACCTAATGGATATATTCAAAATGCCAAACAACAATAGTTTTGTTATAATATAGTGACAGCAGTCGCCCAGTTTTCAGTCGGATGGAACGAAAATTCAAAAAATATATGACCGGATATGCCTATAACCAATGTCTGTTTATATTTATATACATCTATAGTTCGCTCACTAGTCAAAATGTTGATACAAGAGGATATATTTCTGTGTACCTGTATAGGGAGTAAATTTGATGTAATTTAATATTGGAATTGTTTTATCAGTTACGAAAACTGAACTACAAACATATCGATCAAATGTAGAATCCACTAAAATCTAAATATATAAGATATTCAAGAATATCTTATTACAAAACGTTTTTTTGGTTCCCCAATTTAAGAAAAAATTACCTTTTCCTAATATAACACGATAGAAAGAATTACTGAAATGTATGCATAAAACTATGAAAGAAACCTTCAAATATTGGGTTCCTTAATGTTTCAATTCTATGAAAAGGGGGCTATTCGAAAACACAACGTTCTTCTTTTTCTCTAAACTATGTTTGTTCTTGATATCTACTGAAATCGGATAATTTGATATACAAAATTTGCGAAAGTCGTATTCTTCAATAAGCAAAGACCCCTTACCAAAAAAGTGATGAGCCAATACAAAATTTTTGAACTTTTTTTCTTGCTTCTGAAGAAACAGCTTGATGTATAGTGCGCAGAACATAGGCAAACATGAGGAAAAGGGACAAGAAGGATTTTAAAAAAGATGAGAAATAAAATAGCAGATAGCGGCTAATCAGATTGATTTAGAAGGTGGAAAAATAAATTGACAAATTCCGGGTGGGGCGGAAAACTTAATCAATAGCCTTGAATTGAATGCTTTTTTAGTGCTATCGATTTTTATATGATCTGCCACAAGCCAATTGCTTCTACTTTTAGATCAATCTATCAAGACAAAACTTTCTGATTTAAAAAAAAAAAAAAACCGCCTACCATTGCTATACTCATGATTTTCAAGACTGCATCCTAAAAAAAGGGATGTAATAAGTATGTGTATGTGTCAGTCTGTCTGTGGCATAGCAGCGCCTAAACCAATTAACCAATTTTGATTTTTTTGGTTTTGTTTGAAGAGTAATTTAATAGAAAATGTTAATTGGCGATGATCTTTCAAAACGGCTCAGTTTGGAAAAGGGTTTTCAGGAAAAAGGCAATTTAATGGATAGTATTCTTAGATATGTTTCAAATTCGAGTTTAGGGTTCAGAAGCCGAAAAATTGTTGGGGGTTTTTTAAATTTTGTAAATTTCACTAGTTTGCAGATTCTAGTTACTCTGAATTATCCCTCGTTAATCAAATGTCATTAGACCTGTGCTTGAGATAAGAAATATTTAAAACTCTAGGTTAAACATGGTAAAAATGTGACTTCTATGATTTTTACGCGTACATTTTAGTTTTATATAAAGTTAGATCCTACTTCCGATAGACAGAGATATTATTGAATATTGTGGGATGATTTGTAAAAAAAACATAAAAAATAAGTGATGAATGTAATAAATAATACACAAAAGAGAACCTAACAAAAGTTTATATTATTGCGCTTCCCTTGTGTTATCATCATTCAAAAATAATATTTATTATAAAATGTAAGCTTATATTATTAAGTATGTTATTTTCGTACCTTATTTGAGCTGAGTGTATGTAAAAAAGGATAGTCTTAATACACTACAATAGTAATATCTTTTTCTATCTAAAATGAGTGTACAACATCGAGGCAAAAAGAATAAACTTTTTATTATAATGTTTGAATAAGTAATACATAAATATATGTCAGTTATAGAAAATATAAAAAAGGAAGAATCACATGTGGGTAACGGACAGATACTCAGGCATACTACACACAGACACACGTTCGAAATAGAGGACCTACATATGTAAAAATATTACCTTATAATATATAAACCTATCACAAATATAATATTTATTAGTTTTTAGTGCGTAACACCTGATGATCCGTGTGGTCTTCTACACACGAATATGTGTTTTCTAAAATTTGTAGAAAAAGTTTTTTTAGCGATTTTTTTTATTTTAATTTCAAATAAAAATTTATGTTGTTATCTCGAACTATAAAGTCGAATAAACTAATCTAAGCTAGTAGCCAAATCCGCTACTTCATTTTTTTTTTTAATAATGTCCAAAAAAACCTAAACTTTGAAATATAGGCGTTAATTAAATTATTCTCTTTTGATAATCAGTGAATATAATACCCAATCAGAAAGTTATGTGGGCTTCTGAAGGCTATATGCACCACGACTTAGTTTTAATGATATTAAATCTCGACAACGTTCACTTAAATCGTACATTGATATCTGTAAGTTAATTATGTAAATATGGAAATCAAACACATGTTATAACATTTTTATAAATACTATTTTATTAATTAGGTACAAGTTTTAAATCGTAGAAAAATCAACGGTGTACGCCCATTTTAAAAGAAGAACAAATATATACAACCTGTTATCATGGAGATTAGCCAAGCATCTACTGAAATTAACTAACAGGCAATTGTTGGATATATAGCTTAAATGTGTTCTTCGTGGACAGCCAATATAACCTAACCTAACCTAACCTAACCTAAGCACGTTGGAATTTTAAATAGGTTTGTACTGCTTAAGAAACATTTACGACTTTTTAAACTTTATTGCAACTATGCTGGTTTGAAACATTTCTTTTTTTCGATAAAAAACAATTTTGTTGTTCTTGAAGTTGTGATAAATTGTTTTGTTTTGAAAATTTGCATATAAAATATTATAAACTTTAAAAATATACAAACAACAATGTGTAGCCAATCATGGTTAGGATTATTTTAATGGGTACCAGCACAAAATTTTGTAAAAAAAAAAGTTTCTTTAATTACTTTACATATCAGAATATTTCAATATGTATATTTTTATATCTAATATAATAAAAATTATGAATAATAAGTAACAATGTACATGTATACCCAGGCTGCCTCAATATTTAGATATATTTTTTAAAGTAAAAAAAAAAAAAAATAGGTGATTCCACAAACAGGTGGTTAATATTAATAAAAAATTTTGTAATATAGATTTTTCAGTTTTAAGCAAACAAACAAAATTGAGCATTTATTAATAGTAGTTTGTTCCCATTTCAGAGCTATATTAAACGAGTCGAGTAAGACTTATTTGTATCGAATAGATGCAATGGGATACAACTGATATCATACGCTTTGAAAGCGCTTAAAAATAATTGATTCTCGAAGTGGGTGGTAGACGAAAAGAGTTTGAAAACCTCTGATTTAGAATGACATACCTAATGAAATATGGTGGGAGAGTTGTGTAAAGAGAGAAATTATGTTAAATAGATATGCTTAATGTATTTACTTGCGCTTCCACCAATATATAGATCCATACAAAATGATTGACAATATGAAATTCGAAAATCTTTAAATGTGTCAATAACTTTTCAATATATATATTTTATTTTATTAGATATTTATTTTATTGAAATCTATACCAGGCAAATTTGAAGCTTAGGGCGCTTGGTTTATAATTAAGATGCAATGGACAGACACAATGTGTAATAATTGCGTAATATTTATAGCTTTCCATGCTTTGTACTGATAGTGGAATTTCGGGAAAATTTCTTCAAATGTTCATCGATCCTACCTACCAGGTATCAAAAATGACCATCGTAAAAATTTATATATATATATATGTAACACATACGTTTCTATACGTTTATGTGTGTGTAAACTCTCTAGCGGTCGCAATTTAAGTCCGATTTTTATAAAATTTGGTATGAATTAGGGTTTTGGTATTTGATAGGTTAAGTTCGTAAATAGAGAAAAATCGACCGATAAACAAGGGGTGAGGGGATCCGCAAAGTACAAAATTTTGGCTTTTTTTAAATTAAAAAATATTTTTGTATTTTGCAGTTTTAAGCAAAGAACTATTGTGCTTTTTTCTCTAGACGTATAGGTTTCGAAATAAAACTTTTTGAAAATTAAAAATGCAATATTGAATTTTAATTGAATTTTAAGAAAAATGTGTTATTATTTCAATCCCTGAGGGAATTCGCTTAGCTAACGCAGCTCCGGCGCTAGGAATTTTTGATAGTGATGAACATTATTGGAATGCAACGAATCGTTAGTTTTGGCAATTAATAAGAAATCATTAAAACAACAATTTAAATTAAATAAAAATTTTAATTCACAATAAAAACTGGAAAAAATGTTGTTGATTTTTTTTTTTTTAAATAAAATTACATGAAATAAAAAATATGATTATTTTTTTGCTATTTTGTTAACAACAAAATATATTACGAAATAAATTATTTCAGACAAAATGAAATAATCATTTTACAATCTGTTTATAATTAAAATTGAACATGCAATGATATATTATAATTCGCGATTTATGCGATTTATTATTTAAAAAAAAAAAGAAAATACAAATTTTTATTAGGTAGTTGTTGAATATTATTTAAAAATCATTTAACCTTTACATTAATAAAATTTTTTATTTTTATTTTGATTATCATATTTTATTTTTAATATTTCTAAATCATAACTTTTATTTTAGTTTTTTTTTTTATGATTTTAAACATATTTTTTTATTATATATTATATATTTTTTTTGAAGTTTTAAATATTTTGATTTATGTTTTAATAATAATAAAAAAAAAAATTATGAATATATTATTTAATTCATAATTAATTGATTTTATGACTAGATATGTACCTACCGTGTTATACAAATTGTAACCCATAATGGATTGAAAAATTGTAGCAGATATTATTAACATTGATATGAGGTTTTTACAGACAGGTGGATTGTGAATCATGTTCCGGTTGTCTGTCTGTCTGTTTGTCTGTCGTCTGTGCGTCTGTCATCACGATAACTCAAAAACGAAAAAGGATATGAACTTTTTATAACGTGCTTAGGGCGTAAAAAGTGAGGTCAAGTTCGTAAATGACCAACATTTGTTAATTGGGTCTTGGGTCCGTAGGACCCATCTTGTAAACCGTTAGAGATAGAACAAAAGTTTAAATGTAAAAAATGTTGAAACATTTTTTCGTAAACATCACTGTTTACCCGTGAAAGCGTAAGTTATGCGCAAATTGAATAGTATGGATTATATGGGAATATCAGTTTTCACTTGTTTTCTACTTAAATCAAGCAAATAATTTGAAACCATTTGGAAAGAAAAACATTCAGAATCAGATAACTTGTTTGGAAAGAAAAACATTCAGAATCAGATAGCCATCAATATAAACAACTTTCTGTCAACCAAACTCTCCACCCCTCCACCTTATAAATTATTATTTTACTTTGTAACATGCAATAAGTGTGAAAAATTAATCCTATAAATACGCAATTAGCTTAACTAAATACGCGGATATTTAAACATTTATAATAATCATAAAAGTCAAACCGGTTTATTAAAAACAGCAAATGTAATATATTTAAAAAAATGTGGTACTTAATCAAACACACGTACCAATCAATTCGAATCAATAAAAAATGTATTATTATCTAGATCTTAAATCATCGTAAAAAGTTGATTTTTTTTAAATATATAAACTAAAAAGAATATAATTTTTGTATAAAAACAACCGCTTTTATGATTTTTGTATACACTCTCATTGTACACCCAAAATGTATAAGTCTAATATTTCAAATATAGTACAAATGAAGGATTTAATTAATTCTCCAAAAAAAATTAATAAATACTAGTTTTAAAATAAATATTTTAACAGTAACGGTTCTTCCCTAACTTTTACCCTTTTCCTAGACCCAATTTTAATGGACATCTAGTATATGATAAAAATTCGATTTTATCAACTCTCAAAATTTTTGCTACTAAAACGTACCTCTATGTTTGAAATAAGTTTTATTAAAGAGGTTTTTACTTATTGCCATTACCTAATGATCCTTGACACACACGGTACATAAAGTTTAAGGAAATGCATATAAACATTCACATCTATTATAATTTTTAATAAATGTAATATTTATTTAAATATACAAATTATTAAAGGAATTACAATTAATTAATTTTTAACTAATTAATTTATTAGATTTTTTGAATATTTATTAAATCAGTAAAAATAAAAAAAACAACCTGTGATTAAGTTTTGTAAAACTATTGTATTATTACTTCTGAAATAACACCAATAATACTTAAACATTTACAAATTAATTAAGAAATATATCATGTGAAAACAGGTAAGTGGATTCAAATTCGCTACGTGGCTCTGTACGGCTCTTTTATTTTGACATTATGCACTATTAGGTAAGGTTGTTATCTTGTGCTGTAAATTATTAAATAAAATTCTGAAATCCATAAAGTAATTGTAGAAAATTTAAACGAAGAAAAGAGTACCTATCAAGCTTAACGTTTTCAACTGCAGTCATTTCTAATAATGATTGTCATTTCTAATAATGATTGTGATATTCCATATTTTTAATTTTTGGATGCTTTGGATCAAAATTTTATTAATATGTGTGACTCATGCAATAAATTTTCGATTGATAACTTTTATTGATCAAGTAAAATTGTTACAAAACACGATTTACTAAAAATTTTATGATAATAGTTATTTTTCTTTTAACTGTACTCGATGGAATGGACGTTATTTTTACAATTTAATTATTAGCCTTCTTAATACTTGATATCAAGAATATTCACCAAGATCATAGTTCAAGTCCAATAAACAATGAGATTCAGTAATGGCACTTGTATTCCGTTTGTTTATAAGCTAACGGTTGAAAATCATTAAATTCTAAACTGACTGCCTGTTGTCAGTCATTTATAATCCTACTAAAACAAAAATGGTAGATTGTAAATTTTATTGGTCATTCACAATCTATGAATGACATATCTTGATGACATATTGTATCTTTATTTACAGTGTGTTTATTTTTCTAATACGGAACCCTAAAAATTCTACCTAGATATTCTAGTTCACAATACGTATAACAAGTTTTTGTTGTTGTTTGTAAAAACTGAATTTAATTAGTGATGTATATATTCAAATTGATTTCTCACTTGAATATTATTTATGATTTTTGGGTCGTAGTTAGCTTAATCGCTCTAATACTTTTTCATCATTAATTAAAACACCGATTATTTGTATGTATACCGACTGACGTTGTTACCGACTGACAAATTACATGTTGAAATAATAAATATCATTGTAATTTCAATATACTTAGATATATGGAAATCGTTACTCAAAATTTTTTGCGATATTCCGTTGCGAACAACCTTTTTCATTAAATCGAAAAATCAAAAATAAATGTTTTTTCCAATTTCGATGAAGCTCAGTTTAAACTTGATTTGACTTTTGTAAAATCGTGAAATGATTCCGATTATTCTATTTTTTGGGTCAAAATTACGTCGCGTATCAAAATTTGAATAAAAAAATCTAAAAATAATGCCTACTTTCTGTTTCGGACTTTGATAAAATATGGTATATATAATTTTGACTCCAAAAAATATACAAATTGGCGCTTACTCGTGTATTTTCTACGATATCACTTGAAATCCCTAACTCAGAAAACAGCGCCAGAGCAGTAGAATGGGTAAAAAAACATTAGATGTGTCGCTAAAACAATAAATCTTGCAACCCTGTATGGTTAGATATGCCATCTTTTAATATTTCAGAAACTTTTTGTTTATTCAAAATTTAGAATAATTTTTATGAATTAATGCAAAATATTCCATGCTATAAATAAATAAAAAACACCTGCATTTTTACTAATTAAAAGATTTAATTAGTTGTATATGTTCATTTTAAAATACTTTGAAATTTTTTATTATTATTACAAAATTATTTTATTATTTATATGTATACAAAATAGAACATCTTTTTGGTGTTTGTTATGGCTTATAGTTTGTAAATTTTTGAATCTATTAGCGAAAATTATAAATAAAATACTTATAAATAAAAATTGCAAATAAATTCAAACACACTTGTAGAAAGCATATAAATTAAAATGACCGAAAATAGAAAGAAAGTTAAATTAAGGTGGTTGTCTTTGTACAATATTGTAAAAATAGACAAAAAGATATGCTTAGCACACTCAAATAAGTATTAATTTTAACATGCTTTTAACTCAACTGTCCATTTATCACGTATTCTGTATGATAATAGCATGGTAATAAACGTCTGTAATTCTGTATATAATAGACATCTCTCTTACACTACTTATACTCTAAATATAATTGTTTCACAAAACTTTTAAAAAACTTTGAGTAATTATATCTCAAGAATGAAACTGTCAATAGTTTTGGTTTTTTTTTTAAACTCACAAGCACAAATTCACGAATGTTCAGTTTGTTTTTTTGAAAATATCTTAAATCTAATTTTTTTCTTTAATTAAAAACACAACAAAACGCAGCCTTTCCTATGCTCTCCATGTTAATTATCCGAACTTTAATTGTATTTAACTCGAGTTAGAGACGGTCAATCGACTTCAAATTTTTTTGGTTAATGTATTATTATATTCCTAATAAGTATACACAAATTTAGAATTTTTTGTCGATATGCTCATAGCAAGACAACAACCTTAAATTTTCAAATCGATATTCCTATAAATGGCGAAAGTATGAGGGTGTCTTCATCTTAAAAGCGACACATTGTATATAAAAATGATAGTAGGTGCTAACAACTTAAACTAAACGATTTTCGTTTTCGAAATTTTTTCCCAAAACTATATTTGTTTCGTTACCAACCCAGCTGAAATGCACACGGAACTTATTATTAATGTACGCTTGAATTATATGAACATATTGCATGTAATGAATATAATAATTTTTATAGCATCTTAATAGAATAAAATTTTTTTTGATTACCAAGATGTCCTTCAATGATTTATTAAAACAAAAACTAATATAAAAATCATAAAAATATTTTTTTTAAATTTTTATTATTAGAATTATTGTAAGATTTCCGGTTACAAACTTTTCATTTTGACCATATATTTATTTATTATATTATGTATGTATCTGTTCTGAAATATGAGTATAATATTTTGAAACCTTCAAACCAAAATCACATAAAAAATTTTTTAATTACCCACAAAATGTTATAAAAATAAAAATTCCCTTAGTCAATTGTCGAAGTATTCATATAAATTTGAATAAAAATTTAAACTGCAAAAAAAAAACAAAATGACATCATGAGATATTATTTAAATTTAAAATAATTATAAAAAATTTTAGAAAATTCTAAAGATAATTAATCTATGGATATTTAATATAAGAAAAACTTCTCAATCAAGTTTCCACTGCAATATTATGCTTTAGTAATTTTAGATAAGATCAAATTTATATAATTGTGCAGCACATAGTAGAATATTAAAAATTTAAGGCGTAATTCAAGTAATCGAATAACAAATAAAGAATTAAAATTTATTATATAATTTTAAGGAATTATAATTTATTTTAATTGCGAATTCGACCTCGAAAACGGTAAGAAAATTGTGTTATCAGGAAAATAGAAGTAAATAGGGAAAACATCCTAAACTTTTGTTTTTTACGTTTAATATAACACACATTTGATATCAATAGAAGCAAGTTGTTAACAGGATATTTAAATAAGCATAAAAATTAATGAATTTCATGGTAGAAGCGTTGGAAACGTTTTCGAGAGCTTATTTTAAGACGGCTGAATTTCGGATGTTTCTTTGTTTTTACTAAAACATATATGTAATCTCTACGGCGACACACACGTATGACGTCTCTAGTGGGTATCTTTCTCTTTGTTTAATTGGGAATTTTAAACATTCATAACTTGTATCCTAGTAAAGATTTTTAAAACCCAACTTCACTTTTCTAATCGTAACGTTCCAAAAAATCAACTTCACTTTTCTATTGAACCGATAATTCGATGATTTTGCATATTGAATTTACAGGGCGTTAATAAATATGGGTGGTCTTTACATTTATTACAAGAAGCAAATTAATCATCACCGCCAGTGAATATAATAAAATTAAGATTCCTAAGGATATATTATATTGTATTTTAATTAATACACGGTGTATACATCTGTAAAATATTAATTCGACAATGTTGATTAAAGTGCCTTAAAGGTTCTTTGCGTAACAATTTAACTTGTATTTTATTTTACTTATGATATAAAAATGATATTAACTTCTAATTTCTTATAGCATCAAAATCGAACAAAATATAAAAACCATAAACAGAATCTCATATATGTAGAGTTTTTTTTTTATTAAAAAGAAAAAGAAATAATGTTCTCCTAAGTCTCTAAGGCAATAAAAAAGTAATTATTATTTTATCATCATAACTGTCGACATATCATTTTGAAACTTACTACTGAAATGGAAAATAATATGATCCATGTAGAGAATAATCTTGAATGTTCTACGAACGATATCCTTACATTACAGGGGCAGATACATACTATCGAAACGATTAAGTTTTACGTGGTACTTAAATGAATTAACTAAAGGTGAAAATTGTTATACAGATTATGTATTGCATATAACTAACAATTATGATTGTCATTCAGTTGAGTGTTAGAACAGGGCTGGTCAGTCAGCCCTTATTTATGCACAATAAATATATCCGATTAATTTATGATTTCCGTGGTATTAAAATGAATTTATTAAAGCTGAAAATTGTTATACAGATTGTATATTGCATATAAATATCAGTTTTGATAGTCAGTCACTTAAACGTTAGAACAGGGCTGGTCAGTCAGCCCTTATTTGTGATCAACAAATAAATCAGAGTCATTTATGATTTCCGTGATATTTAAATGAATCTGTATAATTATTTTTCATAAATGAGGGCTGACTGACTATCCCTGTTCTAACAAACAATTGACTGACAATCATAATTGTTAAATAAACAAATTTCAGCTTTAGTAAATTCATTTAAGTATCACGTAAAACTTAACCGCTTCAAAAGCATATATCTGACCCCTGTTCTATCATTCGTTTGACTGAACGCAGCCTGTGTGTGTACACAACTACAATAACCAATCCTCAAATTATCAGGCCTAGTAAGTACAACGAATTTTTTTTTTGGCCTGGCTCTTAATCCAAAATGAAACGAAACTTTTAATAATTTAAACATTAAATAAGGTTTGTATTTACGAAAAAGATACCGTTAGCTTTCAACGAGTTGTCCCATCTCGTATTATAATGAAAATAAAAGAAACATTTTGTTATTATTATTTATACCCGTGTTGTTATAACGTCCGATAGCATACTTTGTATGATGTAGTAGTGTTGTTAGGCTCTCTGGCAGTCGGCTACTATTTTATGTTCAATTCGTCAAAAAAGTTACTTCAAATTTATTTAAAAACTTATTTAAAAAAACCGTTTTTTTTTATTTATTTTTATTACAGGTATATTAAAAAACAAAATTTATTTTAAATTGAAATTTGTATTTGGGAAAGATATTTTTATATTCCCATGTTCAGTGGTAAAACGGTGAAAGTTTTTTTTTCAATTAGTACTGTTCTGTTCTTGTGACCATTATGATGTAAAAACGTACTTTAATCTTTGGCAAGATTTACATTTTCGACAAAATTTATATCTGAGTATTTCATATTGCGTTCTAGGCCATACAGAACTTTTTATCAACAATAAATTTTGATATAAAACAAAATAAATTTTCCATATGGTTCCAACTTAATTGAACACACTGTAATATGGATGACGTTTATTTGAGCACAAAATTTTTGGGTGAATGAGTACAAAATTTATTGTTTTGGTTTATTAAATTATCATACAATGCTCAAAAACAAATCTATAAAATTATATAGCAAAAATTTTAAGAAATTCCCCCAAAATAACCTTCAAACTGAAGAAACTAATTGGAAATTTTTATGTTTTATATTTTGAAAAAAAAAGTCTGGTAGCTAGCTAGTAAGTAGGTAATTACCATATAATTACTGATATTTAAATAATAATTAGTAGACGACATTTCTAATTATGTTATGTTTAAATACATATATTAACATTTTGTTTTAAACCTTTTTTAAATTGTTTTAAATGTTGAAGTTAAATGATTTTATTTATTCATTTTTGAATTGCCCATTAAATCCAATTCGATAATGAACCTGATTTGCATAATTTCTGGGGTAAAAAAACTATAAAAAATGATTTTCATGGCAACCAAATACGTTCTTGATGATACTTCGTTCAATAAAACTTAATACATACAAATTCAAGCCTTAAGGTGGGTCTGGGGCGACCCTTGAGATCCACACGAATAACTTCCTAGTGTAATTAAGAATTAAAATAATAAAAAACTCGACTAGCTCGAAACGAGTTCAGAGAATGTTACGAAATTCTTTTCGGATCATATTGCCGCTAACACGCTTCTAACACCTAAACTAAGTTGATACCATTTTTGGTTCGAGCGATATGCATCAGTAAAAAATTACCCCGAACATACGTACGTACTTACACACAAACCAAACATACTTCTTTTCAAAATTGGTGCTCATGCCTTCTTCTGACTACGAAACGTAAAGATATGCTGAAAATATTGATTTCGAAAATCGGATCCATTATAATAACTTTCTATTCTGGGAAGTAAAAAAAAAGTTTATATAAATGTGAAAAGGATAGACATAATTTCATATTTTCTTTGTTAGAATCCCCTAGAATTTTCTTACACAAAAAGAAGTCGTAAAAACAGACGTAACCTAGAAATATACATCCACCAAATTTACAATAATACGAATAACTCGACCGTACACTAAAATTGTTCATTACCCAAATGGTTCAACTATAAAGACACTCGACAGTGTCTCATTGCTTCGAAATTAAAAATTTAATGGAATAGCAGTACCTATCTGGCATTATTTGTAACATGGACCTGACTATTGATTCGCAACATTTACGATGATGTCTTGAGACTACCAAAATGTGTTAGGAACCATTCACTAATTACGTAAGCACGGGGCAGGGGGTTTTAAGAATCTAATCATATGTATGTACATCCCGAACTATAGTCTCTGAGCTAAAGAATGCAAATTTTTAATTTACGTCAAACTGTGATTTTGTGACTTATCCTTTTTCTAAGAACGTTTTATTATTTCAAAATATCTTATGAATGATTTCGTTGAGGTAGGGGAAAATTTCATGAGAAAACCTTAAACTTTCAAAAAGCTGTTTACATCCTTAACCTTATTTTTCAAAAAAAAAAAATTCCATATATAATTAAATAAATTAAAAAATTTCTGTGACTTAATACTTAGATGCATTCGATACGCTTGGAAAATATCATACAAACAAAAAATATTTAATTATATTAAAGGTCGAAAATATACTTAACTATTATGCACATCATAAAATATCTTGTACAAAATGTATAAATATGTAATGTACCACTAACTAACTACTACTCCTCTGATGTGTACCTGTGTAGAAGATATCCATCCACCGTGCGCATTCTGGTGTGACTTCGAACCAAGGCGAAATATTAATGTAAAGAGTAAAAGCGGAAGTTACATGCATCTATCTTGGTACGATGTCACACGGTGAGAAATTTTTATTGTCCATCTAAACATAACAATAATAATAATAATACATGCTATATGACTGATTTCAATGTAAAATTTTTTGTTATTTTTTTACTATTCACTATTAAATCTATGTTTAGTACGTAGTAATATGTGTACCAAGTAAAATAAAAATTGGCAGTCATAGGGACTGCCGATAGAATTAAAAACTTAGAACTTTTAGTATAAAAATTTAAAATTTCATAATATTTGAATTAAAATTATCAACATCAATCTGGTTTTCACATCTATCGACACTCCGAGTAAGAATTTTATGCGGTTTTTTATTATTTAAATATATTACGGGCTGTTTTTGGAGGAAGGTCATGTCAATTCAAAATAACTTCACTATCTTCTGTTTAAGGCATGCTTATCCCAGATTATAGGATACTGTCGTGAAGCAAACGCTTCCACAAAAGTTTTATTCCTTTCAAATTTGTGGTTGTGATTTTAACTTTGCCTGTTAAATATATTTTAAGTAAATACACAAAAGTTCGTACCAAAAACTTTACGATGATAACTTAATGAACAGCATGCAAAAGTCATCACAAAAAACTTGCTGTGAAAAACGATGAAATGCAAACAGGAAGAATACTTTTTCATTTACTTAATTAGTGCGAAAATTTTATGTATAAACTCATTTTAGATGTTATAATCTATGATTCAGCTAAATATATAGTAGATAATCTATTGTATACACTGTGTAATAATAATTATTTATTTAGAAAAACTATCAGAGGACTCGATCACAATACCAAGTATTATCCAACGTTTACAACCTTCAATTACTATTTCATACAATTCCGTTGAAATGTTTTTATATTATTGTTGAAAACAATAATATTTTCCTCGTAAAAATAACTTTTGCTTGTTTCTTAAATAATCTTTTATAATAGGTTTAGGGTCAGAGTTCATTTTGGCTACTTATTAAAGACAAAAATTTCAGAGGCTGTTGCCAAGGCCATGGTCTAAAGTGTTGTCAAAGAATTCTTACTCTTACAGATGATTCGGAAAAATTCACGAGCTTATAATTAGCGAACATCCTTTAAGCCGATTTTCATATGTAAAATTTACAAAAATTTAAAAATAGCCCGGAAAATTTTTCGGGTACGCAACCCAAAACTCGCACTTGAAATATATCTTAGAACACTCCCCATTAAATTCTTAATTTTTTTCCTTAAAGCCTTTTCCAAACGGAACCTATTCTAAAGGTCATCGACAATTTTTTGGTTCCGCTTAGAACACTTCCCAGTAAATTACCTTTCAAACGAAACAAAAAATCGATTCATCCGTTTAGGCGATACGATGCTACAAGCAGACAGACTGACACACATAGGGATCAAACTTTTAACACCCCTTTTTTGATTCAGGGGTAAAAAGAATATTGAATAGCATATACAAGTCTGTTTTGTCCGACAATTGGAAAAGCGAGACGTCAGTTGTTTGATATCTGTTGAATATCAGACAAAACATTTTTTGAAGTTTTCTTGGCCTTGTTAAAGTAGTAGCCCCCAGCTGTTTTAATTTAGAAAATAAAAATTAAATTGAACCTTTGATATTTTCACAGAAAGTACCGCTTAAATATACTTTTTATATAATTGTTGATTACCGTTTACATTTTCTAACTAAAGTTTTTCTCCTCGGTATAATATGTCAATAAACTTCATTTCAAAACAATAATTTAAAGTGAAGTGAAGACATAAATACTTAAGTCGTTTAAAGTGTGCAAGAAACATAAAATATATCTTAAATCTTATATTAATGGTATTTAAATTACATATAATATGTATTTTTCTTACTGAGTTAAAATAATATAACTTAATTAAATAAAACACTGGTAGTACTTAAGTCCTATATAAATGCAACATTATATTTTAAGAGTGACAAATAATGTATAAATAATATCACTATGAAGGTTTTTACATACCGGGTGTTTAGTAAAATACTATATGTATGGCTTTATAAAAAAAAGATACTAAAAATGTTTCACAAAATATTGAAAACCTCTTATTTACAAGTTGTACTCACTCTTGTATGTGTCACTCTAATAGTAAAAAATGTTTTCTTAAGAATGTTTTATATTATTAATTATAAGGAATAGTTGTGGTATGTAAGTCGCCGTGGATTTGCACCGTCACCTGATGACGACAAGCTTTGTAAAACAAAAGTGGTTAATCGTATGAAATCCTGTTATCAACTTTATATCTTAATTCTTTGCTTGTCGTATAGCAAAAACATTTTCCAACCAATCCAAAGATATAACACAAGAAAAGCAACATTTTTAATAAAGAACCATTCTGTATTAGCCCAAAAAAACATTTATTATTAAACAAAAACCATTGTTTAACCCAAGAAAGAAATAGAACAATCGTAGCTCAACATAACAATTTCATCTTTTTGTTCAAGGCAAATGAAAAAATACAAAAATAATGATAATTTTTCAAAAAAATATATATATTCATTTTATTGTCACCTTCTTAACGCCAAAACGACTTATCACATTAATAATTTGTCATGTGAAAAATATTTAAACAATAATATAAAAATATTTATACTATTATTTATTATTTATTAAAAATTTTTGTGTTAGTAAATAAAATATATAAAATTATAATCATCTATTGTTTTTAAAAATAATATTTTTATAATGATTTTTGATTGTTTTTATTTATTTTTTATTTTTTCTACATAATCTTATCTGAAATCTACTAGACCAGATCGTAAATGGATTATGTGGTACACAGCATTGAATAAAGTATATATGTTAAAAAAGTAAGGTTGTTCGACTGAGTATATTAATCAAACAAATCAAATTGAATATAAACCGATTTATTGGAAAAGAAAAAATTAGGTAAGCAGAAAATCATTTTTTCATGGGCAGTTGGTAGCTTAGATCTAAGTCGAAGGATATTAAGAAACCATAGTAATGTGTAAAATACTGTTTTTAATATGAATGAACTATTAAAATACTCAGTCTTTTAATTGTCTGACCATTTCATAGACCACTTCTGTTTTTTTAAGCCTGTTATAACGTTAAGCCTGCTTTTGACTGACTACAAAAATAGATACGTTATAAAAAAAAAATTATAAAAATAGGAATGCTGATAATAGGAAATACAAAAATTTGAGTCTTCAAATTTTGCGACTAAACGAAATTAAAAATAAGCAAATAACGCTTATTTGCATCTTTGGTAAAAATCGTTCGAGTTTTACCTAAATATAATAACCTAATTATTTAAAATTAGTTTAATTTATTTTTTAAAATTATGAATTTTCTTAAAATTATTTTATCTTTTTTCAAAGGGGTGATAAAAAAAATTTTATAAAATTATTTCATGCGATTGATCGAACACCTCTAAGAGCAAATAAGAAAAATCAATTTATTTACTGGTGAAAAATCTTTTCGTGTCTTTGTAATTCACATTAGAATTATGTAAGTAATACAGTTACCGTAAAATGTAACAGATGGTTACATACAACAGGCTTTTATGTGACTTTCTTTTAACCGTGATAAAGTAATCACAGCCCATTTAACCACAAAATATTTTTTCATTATTTTAATCAATAAATGATAATAAAATAAATAAATATGTAAACAAATGTATATAAAATTTTTGTTTACGCTTAAATGCTTTGAATTCAAATAAATATTACATATGCTGCAAAATTGTTTATCCATAAATAAGGGAATTATTTTTTATTATGTCAAAAATTGTAAAATTTATTGAAGAATAGCCGTAAAGAAAAGTCAAATATTATGAGCGCGTAAATATCCACCTGGGAACAAAAATCAAACTAAATTTCTTTATTACTTCGTGTCTTCCAATCGACTCAATGGATTTAAACATTAAAGGGTATCCTTATATTTGTCTCAAAAACTCAAGTATTCTTAGATAGGTTTTTGAAAAAACAGAGCAAAATGGCGGATTTTTGAATTTCTTCTTCAAGAAATCGAATGATTTAATATGCATATATTAAAGAATTAAATATTATGTGTTCTTTGCTCAAAATTGTACCAGTAACTCACATTTTCTATGTTACATTGGGATTAATTTTTCCCACGAAACAGTTTACACCATCAAGAAGTTACTATTTCTTTCCTTTTAAAGTCCATTTTATTTTTTCTAATATTTATTTCTTCTTCAAGAAATCGAATAAGAAATTTGGATTTCAGGTGTCAAAAACTGATTATGCCGGATAATTAATGAACTAAATACTTTTTCACAACATTAATAAGATCTAATTTAAAATTTTGTAACATTTTGTTACCGGGTATGCCCATCCATAAAAATAAAAAATTACGTTCCTCAAAATAAACAAACATTGTGATACAAACTATATTTTTATTATTATTTTTATTTATTATTGTTAGTTTATTATTAATAATTATTGTTATTGCTAGTTTTTTAGTCAGTTTGTGCTATTGTCATTCGGGTATAGATAATACCTACACAATATGTAGGAATGTTTTGTTTTGTGGGTATGTTACGTTTGTTTTTAGGGTGACACGGAGTATACTTTTTTGTTCATCGTATGTATAGTATTCATATACAAAACATACGTATACAAATAAATGTCATGTGCTTCCATGTGTGATTCCGGAAACAAAATATTTTTTTCCTTTAGGTGTAGTGTAGTATTATTTTAATACTATATAATAAATAAATACTGTAAAAAAATGCAAGTCAATGATTATATTTACTAAAAAATATCGAATTTTTAATTTAATTTTGTATTTACGAATTTTTGCAAAATAATATTAATTTTTTTTTAATATTAAGTAAATATGCCAGAGCTACCTCATTCTAAGGAAGGATTCTGAAATTATTGCAATTTATTCTTATTAAAGCAGTCTAATGAAGATCTGAATAATGAAAAATTTATATTATTTATTATTTCTCTAGCCTCCTTTTCTGTAACATCGCGACATCTTCCTTATTTATTTATCAATTTTCATGATCTATCCCTCATTTTAAAACTTATTGTGTTGGTTTATGACGAAAAATAGAATCACGATCTTAAAATGTACCGCTTAAGAAAACATAGGCTAGAGAAATAATAATTAGATCTGATTATGTTCAGTTTGTAATTATAATATCATATCTGTAATAAAATTGCCTCTAAATAAAAACAATGTAATATACTGAATATTTTTCACTTTGAATTTTGCAATTAAAAGAATAAAAAAAAAGTTAATTTATTCACCTGTTTTAATTCCAATGAATTTATTATAAAAATAAATTAAATATTGATAAAATCTGTAATCACATTGATTATCATTAAAAATCAAATAATTTTTATGAATATAAAATAAAAATTAATTCCAATTTAAATATTTGAAATCCTTAAAAGTGACTAAAGATCAATTAGGGCAGATTTAAAAAGATATGCTAAGATTATTAAAAGTGAATTGTTATCTGTCTTTTAATATTATTTTATTTTTATGTCTATACATATCAGTCTTGAATATCGATTGTCATTCGAATGTAATTATGTAATATTCATGACAAATATTTTCAAGCTTTGGCATATTTTGATGAAATTGCAAGGAAATATGGGAAGGCAAAGTGTTTTCAATACCCTGTATAATATTTATTTTGAAAATGTTTCGAAAACTGCTAATAGAAAATTGATCTATTACATGTCTTGAAAATTTTGTATTTTTTAACATGAATTCATTCTCAGAACACACAAAAAAATTATTTTTTATTTGAATGGAATTAAATTATCGGAAATAATAAATAAGTTAACAAATTTATTGTTAACTATTCTCTCTTTTTTATATTTCATTAATTTGAAAACAACTAAGTCAATAGATTACCCTCATAAAAGTGTAAAATTTATTATTCTCCTTTGTGTAAAATTAGTCGATATTAATTTTTACTTTTAACATAAAATGTATTTTTACTGAAAATATTCCTTTTTACTTAATAATGTTTTAAGATAATGAAAGATTTTATATTGTTTTTCTTCAAAAATATGATTTCTTTTGTAAATTCCCAACAAATTTTTGAAAATGAATGAAATTTTATCTTATTTCTAGCACACGTAGGGCATCAGTATTTATATAAATCTTCTTTTTTCTAAACATTGATGAGGATATTATAAAACTTAATTTTCAAAAACACTGTCGACCCAAAGAAATTACCAAAAAAAGCCGCACGGTTTAGTTATATGTGAAATACGATTATATACATATAAGGTGTGGACTAAAGACTACAAAGTAGACAGATGAGATAAGTTAAATATAGTCTATTTTTTAAATAAATGTGATATACGCTAGAATTTGTATAGTCATAGGAATAAGAAACTGATGTTGTAATTATTCTCCGTACACTTTTATCCAAATGCCATTTAATGCATCAATCAATATTTGGATTATTTTATACATTCACTTTCTAACAAATTTTTACTTTTCAGTATAATCTGGTTATTCAGTAAGATTCCATTTTCAAAAGCCAGTAGCGAAATTCGTTTGTACTCTTTGTCACGATGTTCTATGTAGAAAAGATTATTACCTCGTAATAAGATTTTTTTCCCCTACTTCTAGTCTTTGGAAAATTATGCCAATTAATTTTCACCAATTGAAATGAAATATCTTCATGAATCTTTTAATTTTTTGATTTCAAAATTACAAAAAATCAGCTCAAAACAAGTGAAATTTACAAAATTTACAAAGTACCCGAAAAATCTTTCGGGGGAAGAACCTAAACTCGTACTTGAAACACTCTCCATTAAATAACATTTTTCCTGACAGCATTCTCTAAACTGAATCGATTTTGATTTTCATCGCCAATTTTTTAGCTAAGAACACTCTCCATTAAATTACCTTTTAAACGAAATAAAGAAAAACAAAATTGGTTCATACCGTAAGGCGCTACGATGCCACAGATAGACAAACAGACACAGTCAGACATACATACATAGCGGTCAAACTTATAAAAGCCCTTTTTTGGTTTGGGGGCTAATAATACTTATTTTGGAAGGCATAGAATGTAGATATGTTTGCATGAAATAAACAAATCCATGGAAACGGTCAATTCCTGGGAAACAAATTGGGTTCACAATTTCAATTTTTTCTTTAAAGATATCACTGAGACTTCATTCATGAGTGGTTTCAAAAAGTTTTCAGACACACCATTCTCGTTTCAGGCTGTTCTGTGTTTACTAAACAAAAATACGATTTTAAATAAAAATCATACTATAGTTTTGTTAAACCATAAATGTAAAAAAAATAGGGTTCCACCTTAATGAACAAGATATTTACAATCCAATTTAACAAAATGTATATTCAATTCGTACGTATTCTTCTTCTTCTCATAATATATAACATTTAGTTAAATTTTACAACAACAGAACTGTACAGAACTACAGAAAGAACAGAAAATAAAAAAAATAAAAATAAAAAACTTCACATATTATAAAAAAATAAAAACATTGTATACTATACAACCAAATAAAGAAATATATAATAAGTAATGATGAATTTTTGAATATTTTTACATAATACATGATAAAGATGTCATTATTAGTGTATGTTTTGTGTGTACGAAAAAAAAACAACAACAACAAAGTGTATCATAAAAAATAGGAAAAAAAGTATACTTTGAAACACTCATACGACCTCTATATTGACAGACATTGTCATACACATAACTATACATCTTTCTTTAGAAAATCAGTAACTTATTTCAATTCTTATTCCTTCCGTTTTTCGATTCACACTGACCAAATTTGTACTTGTTCAAAAAATTGACAAATAACTTTATCCATAAGACAAGATGCTCCGAGATTACCCTAATTTTGACCAGTAATATTCTCGATTTTTAAATATAATTCAATTAACTTAAATTTCATTACTTCATTTTGTGTCTTGATGTCTTTGAGTTACCGTTAAAGCAGTTTCTTCAAAGTTACAAAAATTTCTAGAACATTGTGCTAGGTTCTTATCCATACACTACCAACAGGAGTAGTATTTAAGATAGACACTGAAATCCGGCACCTATACTTTTCTATAACTTTCTTACGAATGCTCACTAACGCATCACCTTAACTTCTTCCACTCTCTAACATGCTCGGCTAACTTCTCTTAGTCTTTTGGTCAATCTCTATCAAAACTGCCTTCTTTACAAAAAACAAAACAGACAACCAGTTATTTTCTTTGAGTTCTATTAAGGTTGTATATACAGTAACAAGCTTTCTGTTAGAACGTTGAAGAGCGTATCATCCCCGACTTAATTCCAACAGGATCCACTATTCTTTATTCAAAATTCAAGCTTTTTGAGTTTACATTAACTGATAAAACCCTTCTAGCTCATTAAAAATCATTATGAGATTTTCACAACACGTTATTACCCACAAATTATTACTCCGTATATGCATTTAAATGAATTGAATTACTTTGAATGGAGTTGGAAAATCTTCAATTGATGTCCAAATATACATTTTTTGGTTTCTTAAGTTTCCACTATTATTTTAACAAGGGATGATCCTGACTTTCCCATCGCTTCTACCATTCTTTATATACATGTCTTTTCAAGTTTTAAATTAAAAATTAAAATAAAACCTACGTTTAAGTACACGCTTTTATGGTACTAAAAAGTAGAAAATATTTTATTTTCTAGTCACTCATACATGTACATCATACATTTTTGTAAAAGCTTGAGACGCTCAATATAAAAATTGAGGTTCAAGATTCCACTAGAACAAGCCTAGTCACATACATACATTGAGGTGCTTCGAATCATTGTTGATATTTTATGTTGAGTGCTTCAAGCTTTTTACAAATAGTCATGTATGACTTCTAAAAGAAATTATTTTTTACTCCTTAGTACAATAAAAGCTTGTCCTTAAAAAGTAGTATTTATTTAAATTTTTAATTTAAGATTATATAAGGCATGTATATAAAATATGGTGGAAGCGATGGGAAAATCAGGACGCCACCTACCACATACATTGTCATGTCAATTGGTTGAGGATAACTTAAACTGCTTCAAAATTGAGTTGCAAGATTCCACCCGGACAAACATACATATTATACAAGTTAAAATAAGAGTTTGTAAAAAATAGCTTTCACCGTCCATTCCCATTAACGAACGGATTCTAGTAATAAAGTCTCTTATTATCAATGGAATTTTTAGACAGCTATCATTCAAATTTGAAGTAAAAATTTTACTTAACTTTATGGTGATCGAAAAAATTTATTTCATGAAAAAATTTCAGTCTCTGTATAGAAGTAACAAATAGTTGATAGATGCTCTTCTATTTCACTTTTATTGAATAACGATTTTATGATTACAACGTTTTATTTCTTTTTTTTAGTTTTATTTTATTTGTGGGGGGCTATATATTTTTATAACGATAAAAAATTTAAGTTAACTAACTTTTTAAAAATATATTATTTTTATATTATTCTTTATATCAAAAAATAATATATGATTGTATTTTTTTTATTAGTTTATTACTAGTGGCTACTTCTTAAAAAGTTAAATTTTAAAGATATTTTTTTTAGTTTCTTTTTTATTCGTTAGTTAGTTGTAATAATGATGAATGTGTTATGGTTTTGAGTTATAAATATCACATACATAATAAATATATTTTACTTCGTTAAAAAGAATACATAAAGTACAGGTACAGTTAAAGTTCAACATAAAAGTTGTAAAAAATGCATTATTATTAGAACACTTTGATGTGAAATTAAAAATACTTATTCGTTGTGTGCGTAGTCACGGTAGGGACAATAAAATCGATGCGAGTGCTTCCAGTGAAAATTTTGGCGATAGAGGAGGCTATTATGACTAATTAATTTTAACATCTTAATGTTATAGAAAATGTCAAAATAAAATTATTGAAAACACTAATTAATTAAACTAAATGCATTAAAAATTGTGCAAATAAGAAATCAAATTGCATAAATATTATTTTTCAAATGTAAACTATCATAATTATTTATTTAAATTTGTAAGGCAATAATATTAAATTTTCAATGTAAGTCATAAATGCAATCCATATAATTATTATATATGCATTCATTCAATTCTATAATTAAAAAAGTGTATCGTTACCATAGAAACGCCTCCAATAAAACTTACGCACGGTGCGAACAGACTTTCTTCGAGAATCATCCTCATTGAACTCAAGCGTTCGAATAAAAACCACCTTAATGAATTCATATAATTTAATGAAATTAATGTAACGGGAGAAACACAAGGAAATAATCTTTGCGAAATGTTCAAGATTTTAATACATGTTTAAGGTAGCCTATCTTCCATTTTGCACATAAACTTGTAACTCCAATCTCTAGAAGAGGCAGGGTTTGTCCTCAAAAGTAGAGATAAGTATGGGGAGGCTATTTCGAAGTAAGTCGAAATATCACTAGCACAAAATTTCGTACACCTATCAATTTTTAATCAAAGAAGACGTGTTATGAATAATACGTTTCTAAAATTTGGCGCCATTCTTGCGAGTGAGGTTTCTCTCACAGGATCGTCTAAATCAAGTTTCATCGTTTTGTTAATACTTTATATGTTAAATACAAACTAAATTAAAATATTGTTAAATACAATGTATATCAAATCGTTATGTATTTTTCAAAATTGATTGATTTATTTATTTTTTAATTTTGTACTTTTTTGTTTGTTTTAGGTATGGGCAAATTAAATTTTTTCATTTTTTTTGTAAGTAAAATTTTAAATATTTAATTGAAATTAGATTTGTTAGATTAAAGAACAGTCTCATATATAATTAAACTACGGTCTTGTACTTTTTAATTGGCGTATTTTAAACGTTTTTTCAAACATTAAATACACATATTTGGCATGTTTTACAAAATCGAATGATTCTCCGACGAAGTTAGGAAGGATAACAACACCAAATATGCGCTTGATACATCAAAAATGTTAAAAAAGCATTCTGTTTTATTAAAGTTTTACTGTACACGATTATATTATTTGTCTAATAAAAATTTTTAACCAACAAGATCCTAATTATTTAAATATAATTTTTAATTAATTAAAAAATAGTGTTATAGGTATAAAAATATACTACTATGGTTATATAATCGGTTTAAAAAAATTATTACCGCACAGGTAATAAAATGTTAAAAGTACAATAATTGTTGGTATACAATACAGTCTGTCCCCTGTAAAGTTCTTCTAAAACTTTGTACAAGGTAGTACTTCCAAACTTTTTTTTCTTAAAAATGTCTGTTTGAAAAACCTCATACGTTAAATAATTAGAAATCATATTTTTACATATATTTTTTATTTTGTCCGACCTTAAAATTAGGTAACTAGTCATTTCCTAGGTAACTTTGAACCAACACAAATTTTAATTCTAGTACTAACAATATTTTTAGAATAAGAATTTACAAAATTTAAAGAACCCCCGCTAGCGCTTGAAACATATCTAAGAACACTCTCCATTAAATTATCCTTTTCCTGAAAGCCTTTTCCAAACTGAATCAATTTTGAAGATCATCGTCAATTTTTTTCGGGTACGGAACCCTAAACTCGCACTTGAAACATAGCTAAGAACGCTCTCCATTTAATTACCTTGAAGCGAAACAAAAAAGAATCCAAATCGCTTCAGCCGTTTAAACGCTACGATAACACAGACAGACAGACACACACACATAGCGGTGAAACTATTTTTGGTACGGGGGTTAAAAAAACAGCTAAATCGAGCTTTCCGTTTTTAAAAAAAGCTTAAAAACTGCAAGTTACACAAACTTAACTATACAATTATATTCTTGTGCCACTCTATCTAGGTATAAATAAAGATTTTATCATCTATTTTTTTATCACAATGTATGTACGTGTATGCAAACGTGTTTAATATGTATGTATTGCCTAATCTTTTGCTGCATGAAATATTTATTGCATGTATGTAAAATTTTTTTAAGCACTCGCATAATTTAGGCGTCAGACTGTGACTCGCAAAGAAAGAAATCGAACACAACGTAAATACTTAACTAGTGGATCGATCAAATAAATGAACAAGAAATTCAAAATTTTAGAAAATCGTTGGAATGAAAGGATATTTTCTGTATTATAGGCAAGCAGCAATATTAATTATTCATACATCATATTGAGAAAATTATTTTGCTATAGGACAACTAGTGTTTCAAAATAGAAATGGGAAAACAGGCTTGAATCGGATTTCATTTGGAATATAATAGCTTGATATTAGGAGACTATACTGTTCAATAAGGCCAATAAAAAATACTTGTACAATACGGAAATTGAGGTCGTAGCCAAACGAGATCAACGAAAACGACCTATGTTTTCCGGCGTATGTTCATCTACTAAATCAGAAAATGAAGGTCGTTTTTTTCGAAATATGGTGCAGGAATAAAATACCAAAAGACAAATACTTTCTACTTTACCAAACATCTCTAACTTGATTTTGCTCGGAGATATGATCAATTGAAGTTAGATGCCGATACTCAAATTAGTCGGATTAACTGTAGCAGACTTAGGTCATTTATTAATTACGTAATCTCTGCATGACCTTCTAAAAAATAAAAATGATGGAAATTTTAAAAAAATTCGTTCATTCACAGGACACTCAAATATTTTTGAGCCTAGTGTCTATCTGTCCCTTCTTTTTGTATAGGTAATGTATAAAAAATATTACCTATTAACAACTTCCGTATGATTTTTGGTATTGAGGAAGCAAAAAATTAGTCAATGAAGGCTAATAGATAGTGTTGGCACTGATAACGGTGTCAATAAACCAAATGAATAGCAAAAATTTTGAAAAAATTTTTTTCAAGATTTTATGGTGATAAAATATTGAAAGTGTTAAATGTATTTGGAATTTCATCAATAGTGTTAAAATAATAATTAATTACTTTCTCAGAGTCTCATATATAAGGTGCAATAAAAAAAAAACCTCAATGTAAAAGGTTATAAGTGTAAAAAATATGCATTTGTTGAAGACCTTGTAACATTTTACAAAACTGACAGCATCTCAAACTTATAGGAAATAATTTAAACTAACAACGATTTACTTTAGATAAATAATATTAAATTGATATTTTTATGTTTTTTTTTTCTTCTCAATTTTCAACGAACCATGCATGAGTAGCTTTGTATATATTTAACTTATTCATTCATTCATATTTAAAGTTTTAAACTGTTCATTTTTATGAACGGAATGTTTAAATTTGGACCATTGGAAGTTCAATGGCAAAATTTAACAAACAGAGCAATTTTGATCATTGAAATTTATTTTTAATGCAATCTTAAGATAAAAAGTTTTCGTATGGTAGATCGAATTTCGTGATTGAAAGCTTGTATTGGGTTTTTTAAAAAGAGTGTCAATTTTTACATCAATTACCTACACCAATTCTATTGATTGAGTTATATTAATAGTTAGTACCATTGAGTTGAGTTATAATTGTGTTATATTAATAGTAAATAACATTTTTAATTTAAGGTAGTACGAACACCAAGACATTTAAGATTTAGGGTTGAAATTATTTGTACCTTATTTTCAACTACGATGATGAATTTTGTTATAACTTCATGAATGTAGACGAAAAATAAGAATATAATTTTTCGATATCTGCCTTGGTATTCGAAATATGGAAAGCTAATAATAAACCAAAATTTTCAATTTTCGATATTTGGAAAATTATTCCAGGTATCGATAAATTTTATTTTTACTTTTCGTCTTATATTGTTAAATTGATAAGTTATAACATAATTCATCAAGAAAATTGAAAATATATTTTTTAAATTTGTGTCCCCACTTCCGTGCTCACACATCCTTAATTAGTCGGGCTTTCTTGTTTTCAATAATTTATTAAGGTATTAACTTTAATTTAAATAGTTTTCTTTAATTTCAACAGATTAGTTTTGGAGAAATCTATGAAAACATATCATGCATCGTTTTATTATAAAACCAGTGTTAAGTATGTCTACTTTTGAAGTCATTAACTTATTTAAATAATCGGACAAAGCCCCTCTAAAGTTTTCAAAATTGATTTCGACTTCGCCCAACTGCATATAAAAAAACAATATTTTTATTTAAAATTGCCTTGGTGCTCGTACATAATTAAATGTCAACTTCGAATATTTGTATATTTTTGACAAATCGGAAAAAAATTTGATGAAAACAAAACGTTTTTGTTTTAAAATTTATAACAATTCGTTTTCACCAAAATAGTTGCGTCAGCCTTAATCTTAGAGGACTGACTATTTTCCCCGGAATTATTTTATTGAATAAATGTTGCAACTTACCATACTTTTGTGTTTTTAATTTGATTTAAAACTTTGGTTGACAAAACATGACAGACTTTCAATGACAACACATTAATTTACATAATATTCACACATATTTTTTAACAAGCCATATTTACCTATTATTATTATTTTTAATTAAAAAAAATACCATTTTTCAGGGTTATACCTTAAGTAAATAAATAAATAATATCTTCGTATAGATCTCTTGTAAATAAAATATTATTACTGTGCTTGTTCAAAGGTACCGTGAGCCCATAATCAAACGCATTTAGTAAATTTGACAACAGTCTTTTTGATAACAAAGAAAAATGAGATTTTAAACATAGCTTGAATTTATTGAATTCAGGTTTTTCAATTTTCATATTTTGACAGGTCTTTTTAACTCTCAATAACAGAGAGTTTACAAATATATGCAGAGTAAGTTGGACAATTGTTTCGAATAATCGAAAATGGCCCATCATTTTCCAACTTCTTTGAAAGTTCCAAACTTCCAGAAATGTTTTCTGTGTATTGTTATTAATGACTTCCTTTTAATACACAAGTGAAATTTAAAAAACCTCCGACAAATGTGATTTATTCCTTGTAAATTGCCTAATTTTTTTATCATTTCACATTTCAAAATGAATTAAGTCTGGTTTATTTGACCATTCATTTCCATTGTAATTATTTATATATGAAAATTGTATGTCTTGCCTTTCCAAACAAAATCGATTTTGAAGATCAGGCAGGCAAAAAGAATCATAATTTGGCTTCTTTATGAGCTCACAGTCTATTACTGTGCTTGGCTACAAACTATGTGGATGATTTATAGAAAATTTATTATCATCATGTAAGATTGTTGTCATTGTTTTTAACAATAATGATAATAATTATTATATTATTGTTAAAATCAGTCAAATGTAACAAATTTTTAGTTTTTTTTTTTTTTTTTTTTTTTTTAATAAAATTATTTCTTGACATATTTTTTTTTTGTACAAAGTTTTGTGTGTATGTATTTAATTATTATTTCGTAAGAATAATTCCTGTTTTTTTTATATTTAATAAATTATTTTTAACGTTGACATTATTTTAACTGTTTGGACATGTTTGTGGTATGAAATATAAAACTTTGTTGATTCATAATCAATTGTTTCATTTAATTGTATGTTTTATAATCAGGGCTGTGTAAAAATTGCCCTCTAATTTTCCTCAACTTCATTTCTTTTACTTCAACATCACTTTTATTAGGCCAACTTGTACATAATATTTATTCTCTCCGCAGATGATGTCGTTTACAATAAATGAGCTGAAATTAAAGTAATAATTTTGATAAACGACTATCGTTTTGATATTAGTTGAAAAATTTTGGTGTTCTCATTTTAATAGAATTCATAAGTGCGTTAAAATTTTTTACCTTCAGTACTGCCACAGTTATCCAAATACCAAATAAATACCCCGATACTCGAGACAAAATGTCTACTTTTCAATGTCTCTTTTCTAGTCGACTACATCACTGGACCTTTACATCTTTGTTTTAGGGCTCGTTGTACATGTTTTTAAGCAAGGGTAGGATGTTCTGAAAATCGTTATGAACACAAAATGATTTATATTTTTCAAATTCTGTTAATCTATGCTGAGTAAATTACTATGACGTCAAGCAGTCAATATGGAAGTCAAAAACAGGCTTTAATCTAAGAAAACAAGTCTATGGAAAGACTAGACCATTAAAAGAAAGGGCTATTTTTTATTCGACAATTCGTTCAAATATTTGAACAGTATTGTTGTAAATCAGTATGGTTTCTTGATATCCATCGATTTATTTATCCGTTGCTAAAACCAAGTATATAAACCTGTTATGATAGTTCTATTTAAGACAGCGATTGTCGCACAGGAAAGTGTAATTTTCCCAAGAATTAAGCTTCGAAGTAATATCAGCGTGTTGTTTACATGTTGGAAATTGGCAGAATATCCATTCACATCAATAAAAAAATCTCCTCATAAAAATTAAATATTGGATACGTCTTTTGATTGATAACCTACCAAACGGAATTTAAAGTATACACTTTAATTTCGAATAAATTATTTAAATAAAAATAAATGATAGCACTGTACGTAATTTTTTGATAATTGGAATTTAAGTTATTTATTAAAATTTATTAATTTATTTCATTACGTTGTCAATTCATTCATTCAAAAACGACTCTTCGATTCTCTTCTCTTGTTCATTGTTGTTTAAATATTCTTTGATCGGTATCTTCTTTTATTATTATTATTATCTGATCAACGATTTTTTTTTTATTGAATTGTTTAAGTTCTTGTTTTTAATTGTATTCGTGTTTAATATGAAAAAAACAAACCAAGTTTAAAATCTCTCTGGAATATATAGACTTCGTTGTGAATGTCTGATGTAGAAGGTCTCATACCTTTTTGTCGAAATTTTTCAGAATATGTTATGGTTACTAGATTGTTGAAAAAAAATAGGTTAGGTCGTAATATATTACGAAATATTTACTAAGAATTCATTCCTTTTACATTTTATACACAGAAACAAATCTAATTAAATACGTACGTAAAATTTAAAAATGAAACATTGCAATTCTTTCCTGTGACAATAATCAATTGAATCGATATAGTCAGATTTTTTGAATGCAACGTGCAAAACTCGCATATGATTCTCGGTAAAGTAATTTTTTATCTATTTTAACAAATTTTAACTATGATTATAAAAAAATGTAATACAGAATCAGTTAGGCAAATATTCCTGGCATCTATTATAAAAGTGCAGCAAAATATTAAATTGTAAAATATTCATGTGCATTTTCTCTCGTTCAAAGCGCTAAAACGCTTGAAAATCAACAGGAACCAAATCAGTGTTCCAAAAAATTCAAAAAATCATGTTTCTTTAAAACTATAATTTAATACCTAAATAAGAACCTAAATATTTCAACGATTCTTCTCTTTATCAATTTTTCAACGGGTTATTGTATTGCGATAAATTGTTGGTTGTTGATACTGAATTATTTATATGAATCTTTCAATCTCAATTAATTTTGATTTTAAATTTAATTCCGATCGAAATCAATTTACAAAGAAATTCGCTTTATCTTAAAATATTGATTCACAATAATCTTCAATTCTAAAAACGAATCAATTATGTTATCTTCAGTTCTAAAAACTATTCCATATTGGTTTCCTTACGACTTATAAAGTCTGAATTTTGGACACTTATTAAAACGTTACATTAAAAATTATCTTTAAAAGTATAAATTTGGAATTCAAATGTTAAAAAAAGATAAAAAGTTAAGATAATTTATGTGAAGGAGACACTAGGCAATAATTAGGTAGAGGGTCAACGAACAAGAATTACTGAATACGAAATTACATATCGCGAAGAGTGCTTCAGTATTATAGGTACGATTCGATAGAAATTTTTATCATTTTGCTTAATATAAAATTTTTATCAAACAGTTTTATTGTATCTTACAATTTCGCTTACAGATATTGGTTTAAGTAAGTAAATTTACCTAATTAAAAAATTTCACTATACCAGTTGAAAAATTGGCACGAATACGAAACAGATTAAACCTAAAAACCGCATAAAATATGTAAGGTTTACAAAATGTACATAAATAATAATTACAACACTTTGTGTATACAAACTGTAATGATATTTGCATACCCTTCAGGCATAAAATACTACATGTAAAAAACAAACTAGCTCGCGTTTGTAGAAAAATCCGTTTAAAAAAATAACCCTATTTACTATTATTTTCCTCTAAGCCTTTCACTAATAAATACGCACACTAGAATAAGTATATGTCTTTTTTTATATTATTTATCCGACCTCAAGTATAGTAAGAACATTATAATGTGGTAAATTTTTTCCCTTTTATATATTGAATGAAGGAGTTGTAAAAAAAGAAGTACTTTAAGAATGTCCTTAAACGAGTGGGCGGAACAAATGAATTAGACCTGGTATGGGTATTTGGACGCAGGGACATACCGGGAAACTGTGAAGCCAATGGGCTTGCTAGAAATGCACAATGTTGTCGGAAACAAGCATCAATAGACATCCGGGAGTTGCATTTGAGGATACTTGCAAAGAGGATATCTTAAAAAAAGCCAGTCTTTGATGGAGGGAGGAACGTACTTGTGGCACTACAATACAGATATGATCGGAGTACAATCGTAGACATTAAAAGGATCTTATATCACTTCCAAGGGTATATATTAGCAAAATTGTTGCAGCTTCTACAGGACACTGGCTAGATGACAGGCACGTTGAACACCTGGTCCTGAAAGTGTATCATGATCATTGCCAAAGCGGTCACAGTGAGGAGGAAGTGTACTCACTCACTTGAGACTTTTTTTGACGACCTGAAGTCCGTTGACGTCAAAGCACTCCTGCTGTTGTTAAAAAGCTCCAAATGATTCATGGAATAGTGGGTGGGGATGAGCAAATTCTTTAGGTATCGCAACGGCCCCTATGGTCTCAGTGTATCCCAAACCAGGGCAGCTAGTCTAACCTTACATAACCTAACCATACTTTAAGAATTAAGAAGTCAAATACTTATTTTTTTGAAGTGGTGAAATCGTTGGCTAGCTTTTTATAAGAACATCATCAGCCAAGTAAACGTGTTCTTCAAACCAGTATTGTTTTTACTGAGTACTATGCAATTGATATACACCACTAGAAACTATGTTCAGCTGAATGACTTTTTTCTTTACGAAAATTATCGCAATTAGAGAAGCTCATATTTACCAAGTGTTTTCTAAAAATTTATTTTGTCCACGTTATAATATTTAATCTATATCTATATATTTTAAAATAAATGTTTTTATAAGACGTATGACAGTACTGTTGTTTCTAATAGTGTAGGTAGTCTTTGGAAAAAATGTCTTAGCAAACATATGTAAAATATTATGTAACTGGTTTTCATGTTTAATAAAAAAAATTATTAAAAAAATATTGAAAAATAATATTTAAAAAAAAAAAATTATAAAATATGAAGTATGATTTATGTGCGAAGTTTTGAATAAAATCCCACTTTTATTATAATAAAAGTTATTATTTATTATTTATATAATTATTATTTTTAAAGCGTATACATGGATACTTAAATAAAAACAAATTTTTACGAAAGATCGTTAAAATTTATTGCGTTATGTCTACTATTTTGTGTGTCAATTTTAAATCTGATATTAATGGAGATTTGTTGTGCGATGAACTTTTGGGTTTGCAGCACTATCTCAAAAATAGGATCTGGATATTATTGCATAATCTGTTAACAATACTAGCGACAGCTGCGCGAGTGTCGAACGCAGTTTTTCTTTACTAAAATTGATAAAAAACGTATAATTGTGACTCAAATGAGATTAACTAATATGGCTGCGCTGTTCATTGAAAATCAAGTAGCAGAAATTTTAGATTGTGCCAGTCCTATTCGGATCAGTGCATGGATCCCAATTATGTTATGTAAATATTTCAAGTTTTTATTACTAACTCTATTATGTTAGTATTTCAAATATTTTAATGAAGGGAAGTATAATCTTAGCGAAGGGGCTTTGCTGCTCAATTTTTTTTTAAACATAGTTGACAAATTGACAAACTCGCTAACAATTCAACCCAAAATATTGACAATTTTTTTTCTCACAATATAATTAATTATACTTTTACACAAAATAGTAATAAAAAATTACATAGTACCTACAAACAGTGCAAGGTCGAATAAGGTATAGAAATAGATAATTTTACCTGTACAATTGTATGTCGGTATGCATCTAAACGTAATTGAAAGTTTTATTTATTTTTTTTTTTAGCACAAATCAACACACGTTATTATTACATTATTTTGAAACACAACCTTTGTCCTTGTAATAGTGAATGTGTCATCTAGTTAGTTTTTATGTCAATTTATTGTATGAACAATTATTGTTGCTTATATAAAAGGTATAAATAAGAACATAATACAAAATTATTGACTATAAACTGTTCGACAGAACAAAAAAGCACAAATAAATTGACGTACAATACACTCATATAGTCAGTCTATAGACTTAATAAATACTCAGCAGAGATATAGGTTAAGGTTGTTTTTATTCATGGAATAAACAATATTTGGTTAAAGTTTAATTTTAAAATTACATAACGTTAAATACTTTTTGTAATGGCAATTACAAGTGCGGATTCAATTGTCACAATAAGTTAATTAGCAAATAGCTTGTAATCCCTAATTAGAATATATATTTAATAGAACCGGGATATTTTTCAAGATATCTCCGGAATCAGAAAAACACTAAGAAAGAAAAGCTTTTCGGACCTGATTTCAGGCGATTTTTAAAAAATTATTGTTTTTTCGTTAAACAGAAACTCTTGGATCAAAATTACTTATATGCCAAGTTTTATCCAATTCTGAAACAAAATTATTTGTATAATGTTTCAATTTTCTAAAAAAGTACCTACTCCTTAAAAAATAAAAATGCGGAAAATTTTCTTCGATTGGAATAAAAGTTCTTTTTTAGAGTAATTTTGACCCGCAAAATACAATAATCACGTTCTTTGGACGATTGGGCTTGTCGATCGAAACGCTCCTTGTTTAATTAGGATTCCACCTCAGATATAAATAAAAAACTTTAAAATCCAAAGATAACAAGGCTTCTTCAATAAACGTCGAACAAGTTTGATTGAGGCTTTTGTAATAAAGTAAGTCTGTTGCATTTATCTTATCAATTCTTTAATATTTCATTTAAACATGTTCGTTAAGCCAATAAATAAATTAATCAAAAGGTTTGATAACTTAATGAAGCTTTGGTCTTAAATTATTTGCATTTTAGGAATAGTGGTTGTAAATTTATCCTTTTCACTGCAACCATTATGGTATGAAAACCCTTTAATGATTGGTATCGTTTCAACGTGATTTCAAAATCAAAAATAAAATTTCCCATATCAATAATAATAAACATACATATAATTGAAAATTCAAATATAATTTAATAAAAAATAAAATTACAAAAAAAATCAAAATCGAACAACCATTTACAAATACAAATCAAAGCTATGCATGTGTCCTTGAAATCACAACAGCAACTTATATATATTCTTTTATAAGTAATTGAAAATTAATGTTCAGAAAGATGTTGATGATATTTATATTATGAGAAGGCCACCAATGTCGAATTGTTCTCTGTTGGTCATACTCATATGTATATATGTATATGTTTAAGAACTCAAATCTAAAACAATGAATATAAAAAAGAATTTGTAATTATTTATTTTTTCCTTTATTGTTTTAAATTATTATTTTATAGTATGTTATTTATTACATAAAAAATACTTAGGCTTTGTGTTCGGTAAAATTTGTCTCTTTAAAATTTAATACCCATCTAGAAAAATTGCTAAAAACATCGATGCAAAGTGGAAATCTATACAAGATGAATTAAATAACGTGGAAAAATTTTTGTCAACGAGCTTGAATCGAATATTTGGACATCTTTCTTACCAAATCAGTCACAATTTGCTTTATAGATAATGCGAGACGTTTTTGTCAGCATTACTTATTTGTGCAAGTTCTATATAAACTTTTAAGCTTTTTCAATGATTTCATATTTAACGTAAAATAAAATTTATTTATTTACTTTGTTCATTAGTTATCATATGCCATGAAATTCAAATCTGTTAAAGTTCAAATCAATCTAAAAGCTAAAAAGCTCTTTTTTTTTTAAAATAAATCTGTTTGAAATAAGAATATAATTTCAATTTTTTTCTATTTATTATCGCCTACAAGAAAATAATTTACTTAAAATGAAATGTTGAATAAAATTGATTGACAAATTTTGTTTTATATTTAGACAAACTAGGCTAATATTGAATTGTTATTGAAGTTATTTCATGACTTGGTAAATATTTTTGAAATACTATTTCAAGCACGATAATAAAATATAAATTTTAATATTTTTCCGTCAAATGTCAAACAAAATTATTTATATATGAAAAATATTTAACTGTACCTAGATTTATTATTTTATTTTAATAAACAATAAATAAATATTATATTTTGTGCTTTTTTGAAGAAAATTTGCACGTATAAGATATGGTAGCTTGATTGGATGAAAGAAATCAGACATGTCTCATATTTGTTATCGTTTATGACATGGAAAGTAGGTGGCAACATTGGGAACTTAGAATAAGTCATAACTGAAAAAATTTGTTAAAAATAGTTTTCAAATTACAGCTCTGTAAAAATCAGCAAAATATAACACAAAAGAAAGGCGTGAGGGCCAAACTAAATATAATATGCAGTATATTGAGGACTAACGAAAATTCCACAATGTAATAAAGTTCCCGATGATTAGTGAACCTTAATAAATGAGATTTCGTTAAAATTAAAGACAGCTTTTCTAGATGAATATCAAATATCAATGAATTATTTATTATATTTTCATCATTAGGTTAGTATGTTAAAAGATAATCTTTTTTAATGAAATAATAATTATAAAGATGGTAGCACGATCATTAAAGATTAATATTAAGTTGTAGGTATGTGTTTACTGAATTACTTTAGTGTAATTAGTCTAAGAGCCAATGGCGAAAAAAAAAATTATGAAGTCATCATCTAAATGAAATTCTTTAGTTATGTTCATTTTCGCAGAAAATCATCATTATCATTGTTGTAATACAACTTTTGTCCAGGAAACAGAAAACTAGCTTAGTTAGCTTTGCAAATGAAATTCTTGAAATTCTTTACAAATGAAAATTGCACACACAAACTTTGAATAAAAGTTGTAAATGTAGTCATTGAATAAAATTAGCATTCATGCAAATTTAACTCATTTGAATTGGTCTCATTTATTAAGAAAAATATAAAAAATATCGCTAATGTTCGATAAAACAGGATGTTTGGCGGGAAAAGCAGGTCAGCCTTAATTTTCATGACAATACTTAAATATGCTAAAATTAGCGCAATTATATTTTTAGATATTAAACGAAAATATGGTGGGAACGCAGTGAAATTAATTTGAATTTTTTTTTCGAACTTTTAAACAACAACTTTATCAGGCCTCGCAGCCCTTCACTTCACTTTGGAGTAATGGTGTTTAAAACTGAAATTTTACCGATGATGCTAACAAATTTCCTTACATTAAAGTGACTTTAACATTTAATAAAACTTTAACTTTGTAGTCGGGCGTTAATCAAAAATTTCTTTGAAAATGTTACACTTTAACACGCTTGTATTAACTAGACCAGTATGTATGAATGATAACGTAATTTTTCTCAACTTGTAGATCCCCGATTGACTTGAAAATTTGCACGCGTGTCAAGGACTGATAACAATACAATCATTTATTAACTTTATCCTAGTTCCCCAACCCTGGATCACCAAGACTTGATAATCTCATCTTTATTAATATGCCTTGAAATATTAATTTTAGTTCAATAAAGCATGTTTTTTTAGTTTAATTTTTAAAATTATAATTTATTACTTGTAAAATTTCATTGGTTGCTACTATAGCTCTTAAACTAATACAACTTGAATAAATGCAACGAAATACTTACTTTATAATTTACGTAGTACAGATGTTGACTAAGTAGTGAGTACTATACAAATTATTCAAAGGTACTAAGTACAAATTCTTTTGATTCAAGCAACATATTCAATCAATCATGTCAATAATAAATAATAAAAATAAAACTAATTTAAAAAAAAAAAAAACTGTCCTTCAATGGATTGGTAGATAGATTTATGTGTATTTGAGTAATATCTACTGAATAACATATATACACTTCATTTTCCATGCATAATAATCATTGAATAAAAACCGCTTCAAGAGTATAGAAATACATTAAAAATTCATTTATCATTTTATTTTTGACATATTTTTACTTTTTATTTTTGTATTTGGGTTTTTTTGTTTTATTTATATCTTTGATTTTGCAACTTTTTGTACCTATAATATTGAATATTTTTTGGATATTAGAAAATAGCATGGCTGATGATATCTCAATGGCATGTATGTCATTCTTGATTGTCCTTTAAGGTTAATACTTTTAAATCCTTTAAATACTTTACAATTTGTTATTTCCCGTCTCAATTTGTAGATATCTATAATTTAAGGTTTTCTTTTTAAAACAAATTTTTAATGCTTTTTCTACTTATGTCTTTGTTTTTAAAAACTTTGTGAAGTATATATACGAAATTTTATGAATTAAATGCGTGAAATTTTAGATCTATCTTCAGATACCAATTTCGATTGATTAACAGATTGTTAAAGGAGCCTGTGTGACTCTTTAAACAGATGCAACCGAACAAAATTGCCGGCTATACTCAATTATTTTACAACTAGATATGTGTAGTATCCTGGTTTTCATTCTCTTCTTTATAAAGTAATAAATCATTCCGAAAGAACCAACTCTCCAATTAAAATCGAGTTGAAATTAGTCAGGAAGCCACGAATATTGCTTAAGGTTAAAAATCTCGATCGTTGTAATAAAAAGTGTTTCATTAACATTTCAACGGCTTTGCATCTCGTATCTTTATTTCTTTATATATTATAAATGTGAAAGTAAGGATGTTTGTTTGTTTGTTTCTTACGTTTTCACGCAAGAACTAGCGAATGGATTTGAATGAAACTATACAGCAATACAGCTCATACATCAGAATAACGCATCAGAGATAATTTATAAAGATATATTTAAAAACAAAAAAAATAAATTTATTCTGACATTTTACTGCTTCATCTATGATCATCATTTTAAACCATAAATTAAAGGTTTTTGTAAAAATTTATAATAGTAAATGTCAAACATGGCCTTCTTTTCTGATATACTCAATCAATTATGATTATTATACACTTAAAATAATTGAAAATTGTGCAAATATTTTACCTGTGTAAAGCAATTCATTCGAGTGTTATGGAAGGGAAATAAGTGAGATCAAGGGAGGAGGAGGCTATGAGGCGGTGGTTTTCTACTTTTAAGCCCAGTAAAGCGGGCGGGTAGCTAGTAATCATTATAAAAACGCGACATATTTAAATAAAATGCATCATCACATGTAAGTAAAGTAAAAATAACAAAAAAAAAACAATGTCTACTATCAATATTTTCCACATAATATAGTGTAGACATTGTAGACATTATACATAAAATAATGACTACTATCCTAAGGATGAAGTTTGTTTATATTATGTTTATGTATGGTAAATATACGTAATAGGTTAACTCTTCATTTGTTTAGTACTATTATCAGCATGCAATATGATTCTTTGTATCTATTTTTATACATTACTAGCTTGATACCCGCCCGCTTCACTGGGCTTAAAAGTAAAAATCACCGCTTTGTAGCCTGCACCTCTCTTGATCTCACGTATCCCCCTTCCATAATACTCAAAGGGATTGTTTAACACACCAAAAATATATGCAGTTTTGAATTTTTTAAAGTGTAAAATAGTCATAATTCATTGAGTATATTAGAATAGATGGCCATGAATTTATTTAAATTTATTTATTATTTTTAATTTGTATAGAATATATCTTTATAAATTATAGCTCATGTGTTTTTCTAATGTAAGAGCTTTATTGTTCTACAGTTTTATTCAAATCCATTCGGTAGTATTTGCGTGAAAGCGTAACAACAAACAAACATTTATAAGGAAACATATAAAATATATAGAGATAGCAATTGGTTCGGATTGAATAGAATGATTTCAACAACTTGTTAAATTATGTATAGAGGCAAGCATAGTCAGTATACAATCGGGATTTTAAGAAATTATTTCAAAATTTAAGGAAACAATAGCCGATTTATTTTAACTCTCAAATGTGACGTGTCCTTAATGTTATAATTAGTTTGATACATTCATTCATCCTCACAAAATTTCACATTTATAATATATCTGGATTCTCAACCATCAAAATGAACCTTTCGATGACATTTTTATCCATAATGTGACTGTACGTGCTTGCCCTTTCATCGGCCTGTAATTCGAAGAATTTTTAATTTCTTTTTCCAACAAAAATGGCTACAAAAATGTTTTTAATTTTTTTATAATATTAGTTTGAAAAATGCCTACAATTTAGGCTTGTCGAAGAGAACACCCCATTAAATTGTTTGTTTTCACTGTACGTGATAAAAATATCAGGTTTTTTTAGAAAGTACAAATCAGTGCATTAGTTTATTAGTTTCTTTTAAAAAACATAAGATGAATGTTGCCATAGTTCACATAAGAAACCTGACCTTCCACCATGAATTGTTGCTGATACTAAAGAATTAAAATAACCATGGATGTAGCCTTTATTATGAGTCAATTAATTGACTATTAACCGATTGACAGACCAAATATAGAATTCAACATAGAAATCGCGACAATTAACATATCATTTGGATACAAAATTGTATTATATATTCAATTTGGGTCATTTGTCAATCATAAAAGAATATGAATAGACTGAATAAATAGACTTTCATCTAAACCGTAGGAGAATATAAATAAATATTTGTAGGATGTTAAGAAGTACATGGATTCTGTTGTTTAATAAGATGTGATAAAACAGATTTGTATGGAGGATTATTTATACAATCTACTTACATATTATCTATATGTAGCTGTAGTTGTAGATATACTTACTATTTTAAACATATGTAGTATTCGTGATTGTTATAATAGATATTAACATTAATGAATATTTATGTGTATTTAAAGTTTATTATTTTTATTTAATATATTTTACTTCACTTGTTCTACACAACTATAGTTTTTACTTAACTTATTAATTCATTATTATATATTTTATTATGTAGTTTTAATTTTATTGTACGATCACATTCAGTTGAGCACGTAGTTTATACTTTGGTGTTATATCTACATTAAGATGAAACATATTAATTTAAATAAAAAATGATGAGCATATTTTTTTGTTAATTAAAAAAACTTGAAATAACTGCAACATTTGTTCTAGTTCCTATTCGAAAAATTACCTTAGTAATATAAAAGAAATAGTCTAGGTAGATGAAATTGTAAAAATACTGCATTTAATACTAATTATTATTCTAATTTATACAAAAAATTATTGTAACGAGCCAAATGCCTATTTAACAAAAACGTCGTTTTAATAACATTATGGTAAAAATTTTCAAATATTTTTCATTATTGACATTTTGAAATTTTTGGAATTGGAATAATTTGGGATACAATAATAACAAATTTGAAATATTTTGATTTCTGCTTTGTAGAATAAGTGAATTGTTTATATTTAATGTTCATAATAATATTAATAATGGGGTTTTTTCTCCGTTTGTGACAAGCATTAATCTCCTGCGTAGATTTACATTGATAATGATTTAGTACGCACTCAATCGGCGCTCTTACAGCGGCCATATATTACAAATTTTAACAAGTACTTCCATATAACTTCCTCTTTGTTTAAAGTTTCCACACCCGCATCCTTTGTGACCGTATAATATGGAAAATCAATCTCTGCTAGGTAGGCTGCGTTTCAGGTCATCTCCTTAATAAAAATTATGTCTGAATTAATTTAAAAACGTTGAAAAACATTTCCTAGCATAGATGAACATAGATTGAATACAATTTTCAAAATTTTCAGAATGCATTCTTGGGATTTAAAAGTTAAATTTTAACCAAACTGATTGCGAACACATTTACGTTATTTGCGCTAGTTAAAAAATTAGACATCAAATATTTACTTTTTCTGTTTATCTTAGGACCACTTTACAAAGAAATCTATATTTGAAACTAGACACATTAATCTGTATGTGAACATATCTAGAGAAAATGCAGACGATAAACAACTTTCAACATCACTGTAACATTTTAATTTTATCAACGACAACTTGATTTTGATCGATGAATAAAATAACTTAATACAGTTTAACATTTTATCAAATAAACTTATCATTTGTTGTACATATTCACATCAATCAAAATGAATTTATACATGCATACAAACAATATTTAAGATGCTCCATAGTCTATACTAAAAAATTCTCTCGTGTATAATAGAAATTTGTAATTATATTTCAACACACAACTCAAATAGATATATACAGATATTGTAGGTATTGAAGATATATAATAATATTTATTTCTTCTGTATATAAAAATATAGTCCAAGATCTCAGAGCATGAACAAACACGCTAAAAAAACACCTTAAATCAAATTCTGAATGTTTTACCTGCACAATCTATTTTCACGATTATTTCAAGTTAAAAAATAACATAAAAGTCGTAAATACATACCCTTTAAAAATAATATCATAAAAAATTGTTTTCTGGGCTATTTTCTATCTACTATTGACAATTTGTTACAAAATCATAGGCTTAAGACTAGAACGCAGAAAGTGGTTAGACTTTATTTTTTCTCGGTAGTTTTTTAAGCTTTTGCGGTAATATTAAGAAAATTAATTTTACTTTCGACAACAGGTGCCTTAAAATTGAACTAAAGTTAAATTGCGTTTCAGCAGGCGTTGAATAAATCGCTGGATAACCGTAGTAATGGATATTGAATAATCATAAACCATTGCAATTTTTTTAAATATTAAGGCTTGCTTGTGTCTGCCATATTGACTGTTCGACGTAATTTTTCCAATAGTTGAATTTTAGGACTTAAATTTGGTTCTCAATACTTTCAATAATAATTTTCTATGACGATTCGCCCAACAATATAATCACTATAACCTCTAAGTTCGACAACATGGCATTATATCATTTTACCTTTTTAACTTGGATATTCCGAGATGTGTTTGTAACTGTGATGAAAGCTTGGACTGTGATGAATACAAAATGATTCTTCTAAATAAAATTAATAATTTGCATAAGACATTGAAAATTATGTAAAAAAAAAAGTAATAATAATATTTATTATTAATGAGAAGACGGAAATTCAGATAAAAATAAAATATTATACAATTATAATTAATTTAAACAACTCATACGTGTTACATATGTACATGTATGTTAAATAAATTACTTTTTAAACCAAATAATATTGTTTTTAGTGATGTGTGTACTTGTGTATGTATGTGTGTATGTGCACTAATTACTTATACCTAATTACATAAAAAATAAATTAAAATAATATAAATAATATAATAATCTATCATCCTTTGATTATGTGCAGTTCAAGTATTTGTTATTACTAAATCTTACGTATGCTCAGTGTCGGGCTTAGGAATTTTTGGGTAGTACTCGTTAGATGTACTAACTCTCGTGTTATTTACAAATCGGACCTGTCACAAAAAAAATTGTTTTTCCATCTTTTCTTTTTCATAATCTGTGATGCTGTTGGTTTTTGTTTATTAATACGGTCTTCAGCAAAAATTTTTTTCTTTCTCGATAGTTGAAATAAACTGTGGTTCCCTTTTGTCAATTATTAATCGACAACTTTGTCATTTATCAAATCTACCCTTATCGACACGGGTTCACTCGGCCCACTGGTAAATCCAGCGCTTCTGGTTAATTGAGACAATTCCATAAGTAATGAAAATCCAGTTAATTTAAGTAATAAACTATTATTTTCTAGAAATCCATGTTTGTATGGAGTTCTGGACTCTAATTCAAATGAATTCGAGTCAAAATTATTTGGATCAAAATTATCTTTTGCTTTTTTGCAATTTTCTTAAGAAATTAGAAAAAATCGATAATAATAAGAAAAAAATTTGGTTTTTTAATTTAATAATATTCAATTTTTTATGTTTATGGTTTTTTGTACGAGTAGTTTTAGATTTAACGACAGAAATCGCTATGACATCTTCTTTTACTCCAAAAACTGCACGCCCAAGCGTCAAATTAACACCCTTTTTGATTTTCTTTGATCAAAATTACTAATAAACTGAATTTATCGATCGAGAAAATTTCAAGTAAAAAATAATGCAAAAATCGGTTTCATTGGTTATAATTTACGAAGATATCGTTCAAAATCCAATAAGAAAACCGATTTCTCGAATCAATATCAGGACACTTATTGGATAAGTTTTTATGTGATGCCGATAAGTTCATGTTTTTTTTTTGTTCAGGAAAGTCAAAACGAAGTATTCAATGATAATATCGAAGTAGTTGTCTTTTGTTACGTAACAGTAACCTGTAGGTAGTATCATTGATATCAAATAGGTAATTCTAGAATATAGTCATTTCATTTGCAATTGGTATCATAGACGTTACTCAAGAATACAGCTAATTGAATTACGTAATCAATTGATCCCACTCATGAATATTTAAACTGAACGCAATTGAATCTTTAAACATGTTACCAAAACAAAGAATAAATAAAACTGTTAAGCAAAAGAGGGTAGTAAATATTTATATGCTAACTATTCAAATTCAATTGTAGCCAGGAAATAAATTCAATTCAAAATAATGATGAATGATTTACTAAAAATAGAAATCAAAATAAAATAATTAGTAAAATTATAATTGTGGTATTTAAAATAATTCAATTAGTATTATATTGTTATATCATCCCAAATATATTTTATATACACCCTTCTACAGTTACCATTTTAATAAGGCACCCTATATATATATACACACACACGTATGTATTCATAGACATAATTATATTATAGCATACACATACTGAATAGAGTGCTGTACCTTGGGGATGATTCTCCTTAGTTTTTTCCACAGTTTTTGAAGTGAAAACTTATTTAGCGACGTTGGGAACTTTTTGGTAGAGGAAAATGTTAAGGGTGTGCTTGCGCCGACATGCTTATAGCAGTATATCTGTAGCTATACAACCGACGTATTGTGTAACATTAGTGCTACGTATATAACAAGTACATTAAAATTTATGTAAATATAAATACTATCCACAAATCATATGATTGTATATTAATTGTTATTTCAATTGAATTGTATTTATCTTTTGTCATAATCTTGTACAGCCCGTAATATATTTAAATAATAAAAAACCATATAAACAGGCATATAAGTGTTTCTCGGAGTGTCAAAAGATGTGAAAACCAGATTGATGTTGATAATTTTAATTCAAATATTATGAATGAAAGTTCTAAGTGAAACATCTATCGGCAGTCCCTATGACTGTCAATTTTATTTAAGGACATTGCTGTATGAGACTAGAAATTTGTGAGTACAAAAGTTGGTTGATGCTTTTACTGTTTATTTATTTTCAAGTAATGATTTATGATTTAAACCACATCCTAGCTAAATCGTAGCTTACGGGTGGGTGTTTTTTTATAACCATATTTATAAAATATAACGTGAAATACTGATAAATGATGAAAATAGGTTCGGTCTCGTACCTTGAATCAAAATATCGCCCACTGAATAATCGTTAAACGAAAGTACGTAGTGTTACCATTATTGTGTTTTTATCATGCAAAAGTTAGTTGTTAGTGGAGAAAAAGTATTCTTACTTATCCTAAGACAATCAAAAAAGCAGTTAAAGCTATAGTTAAATACATTCGATGATTCATTAACCGTTAACTGTTATGATTACATGTTAAAAAGAGTACCTTCCTTGATAATCGTTGTGGATGATTCATGGGGAATCAGAGTCTGATTCATGGTAGATCTTATACTACGAATCTCATAAATATATAGATCATCACATTTTATAGTTATTATCGTGGAGAGATTATTTTTACTGTTTAATATTTAAAAAAATGGTTTAATAAATCTGAATTGTGATCTAAGGTTCAACACTCCATATAGCAAATTTATTTATTACATGAGGTAAATATGTTTATTTATCTAAGGTTAAATAATTGTAATAGGAAGCTTATTATATTATGAATATGCTTTTTTCCTTCATTTCTTTTCACAATTCCTTTGATAGTCAAACTGCTTTGAATCCCTTGATCCTGCCTGATGTTTGTTTTGTATATATAATTTGAAACAATTTGTGTTCGTTTTTTCTTTTAATTTATGAAAAAAATGATGATGGCAGACACGTGTTTTGTACCGTTACCCAATATATTTTTTATTTCTTTTGTCGAATAATATTGTAGGGGAAGTGGTGAATTTAGTAGTGGTCAATTAAATTGATTATTTTTATGATTTTTATTTGATGTTTGATTATACATATCAAATAGGCTCCTGACTTCTAATTTAAAACAATTCTCATCAGATATAGATAGATACATGTCGAAGTCGATGCAGTCATATCATTCCAATGACATAATTTTGTAGTCCCACCTTCAAAAAGGAACTGTAATCGAGTAATTGTTGACAGAACTGTTTAAAATTTGTGTGTTATTAATTTTTTGCATTTTATTCGGTTTTAGTTATTTGACAATTCCACAAAATTTCTACTTCGTTCCTGAGATTGGAACTTGTTTCTCGCTTCAATTTTAGAATCCTTCTAGATCAAGTAAATATACAATATTTTAGTCATTTGTATACAGTCATTTTTACCGGATATTTTGTTTATTAAAACAAGTAAGATTCGACATGAAACCCGAAGGCTAATGCGACCAAGAGCCGAAGAATTTTGAAGTTGTAGATTCAGATTCAGATACTGTGGCAACATCTAATCATCTAATTGGGTACCCTCACTTTTTTATTTCCTTGTAAACATCGATATCGAAAATTGTCTATATCTCGAATAAATAAAAATTCAATGAGCATAAAAAATTGAAATTTGAGGTTTCTGACTTTTTGTTCTTTGCAGCATTGAGAAAATTTATTTTTCTCTTATTTCATTTCGATTATACTTGAATTTATTTTGTCCAAATGACAATCCTAAATTGGGTGCTCGATTATAAATCGTTCATCTCACGATCGTGCCATGAATGACATTGACTACATTTATTTTATGCTATTATGTCTCACAATACGAGACTATAACCATAAATCATACGACCCAGGACTCACTGCAAGTAATTTAGCTGTCAAAACTTAGTCTCATCATTGAATTACTGCGCACAATCTTCTCTTAAATAAAATTAAATAAATAAATAATCGAGTTTAGTTTAAATATAGCTCAAGTGTAATAAGATAAAGTAAATTAAACTTTTTGTATTCGAAACATATTGTCAGGAATAGCGAATTGAACAATAAATGGAGTAGAATCTGTATCCCACTGAGAAAATATACCTAATTAACATTTGATCACATCATTATATTTTATATACATGTAATTCAATATATTGATATAGAATATGTTACCCTTATATTATATAAGTGAGATGAATGTATCTTTTTTCTTTATCGAATATATATAGAGCTTGTTCTTTTCAGCTCGGTAAAGTAAACTAAGTGTGTATAAAAAAGGTAGACTTATTAAACCGTAATAAATTTATCTTTCTTTACTTACACTTTTAGGTTCCTACTCCAAACTAAAAAGAACAAGCTTGGTTTTATTAAGCCCAACTGTTTTCATTTGTTTAGTCGGTAATTTTGTGTGATAGCAAACTGTGTGTATTGAAAAAATCTCCAACAGGTTCTTTTTTTTTTGTTAATCAAGTGTGCTGATGATATTTGCTACCTTTTGAACTGTGGGTGGTAGCAAGTTTACGATCATAATAAATTATTTTTTGTAACTTAAGTATATTTAAATTTATTCACAATCACTAGGATACTGTTGAAACACACTTAAATTGTTCACAAAATACAAATGATTGACTGTTACTTAATTGTACAAATGACCTTGTAAAACATGACAAAAACAGATTAAGGATGTTCCAGCATGGTATTTGCAGTTTCTATGTTAAAGCAATGGTACAATTTTTTTTTCGACAGAATTTAACGAAAAATTAAATTTAAGAATTTAATAATGCTTACTATTAATTCCCAAAGTTTCAGAAATTTTGACCGTTTAAAATGGGAAATAATTATGCCAACGTCCCAATTTCGGTCAATTTACGTCAAAATTAATATCTCGAAAGTGAAAATTAATTTCTAAATTTTTTTTTTAGAATTGTATTGTATAAACATTTTTTTCTACTTTTTCTTCCATATATAATAATATCATAAAAAATAGGAGAGAGACCGGACATTTTACATGCTTTAAATGGGACATGACCCTCAAAATCGCGAACTTTGTCTTTAAATATCTCGCGATCTAAACGGTCAAAAATTATGAAATTTTAGGAATTCATAAATAAAGCTATTATAAACCCGAGAAAAAAAATTCGGCCAAATCTGTCGAAAAGTGATTTCATGCTGGTACTACCTTAAGCGCCAGGGTGATTCCACAAATCTCACTTGATAGATCAAAAGAGCATTTTAAAAGTCCGATCTGGTTGAAGCAAACATAAATTGCTGGAACTTCTTTACACAATACATCTTTGAATTTGAATGAAGTTGAAATTTTGGCATATAGAAGTTTTGATAAAAAAGTAGTACAATATAAATGGGCCTCAGATCTCTGAATGAGTGTCGGCACTGCCAAAGGGCCTTTCAACCTAACTTAAAGTTTCTCCATTAAAGTTTATATTTACAGAGACAGATTTTTCGACAAAAATTTTGCTCCTTAAATTTATTTTGCTATTTTCCACAAATTTAGTAATTATGAAAAAAGTTTCAATTTGGCTTAAATTAACCGAGAAATTATATAATATCGATATTACAAATGATAATCAATAACATAGCTACTATTTCCTCAATAGTTTTGTTAAATAAAAAAATTGCGAGTAATAATGAATTCATATTTTCGGAGTAGATTAGATCTCTGATGGAATCAATTACGCAATGTAATAATCATTTTCCAGCCCCCTTTCGTGACTTATAAACGATCGGTCTTGTTAAAAATACGTACTTGTTAAATATAAGTTATTGTGTCTTAGTTACAAATCGCTATTGGTAAAATTACGTCAAGCAATCAATATGGCAGCCACAAGCAGGTTTCAATCTTAAAAAAAATAACAACAGTGATCTATGGAATGCCGCAGATCATTAGAAATCGACAGTTCATTCCTACAATATTTAAATAGTATTGTTGTAAATTACTATGGTATCTAAGCCACCGATTGTCACATGGAAAAGTCATCTGTCCTGATATGAAAATAATAACATCAAAAAATTTTTTGTAGTAACCGTTCTTGATTATGACGTGTAAATAATTATCAAAGGAGTTAAAATTAAATTTTAATATAAGATATAAAATATGTCGAAAAAGAAACATAATTTACCATCAAAATAATTTAAAACTACGTTTAAAACTTTAACCACTATTATATTATATAATCTTAATTTCGGTCATAAATATAATTACAATCTGAAATAATATTACGAAAATAGAATTACTATACAACTATGACGTAAATTAAAGTTTTATACTTATATATTTAAATTAACGAGATATTTTAATGGAGAATTACTTTCATGTAGGTACCTACTAGAGTTAGAGTATCATACATCCATTCATATTGTATGCGGTATTAAATTTTAAAAGGTTTTTGCGTACCACAAAAACTTTATGCTAAAATTATGTAAATATAATACTTTAATTAATTCGTATATAATTTATTATAAACATATGTTAGTTACTAGATTATAGAGATAGATATTATAGAGGGTGGCCAAAGTTATAGCACCAAAAATTCATCAAATGGTATATGACGTTAAGTTAATGGAAATTTCTTAATATACACTGATTGTCGGGAAAGCGTCCTTTTCTAGACTCACGGAGTTTGTATTAAAAAAAACTGTAATTATTGTGGACAAAGTGAAAACGGACAAAGTCCTAAAAATTGCATAGCATTTTTTTACTTTCAACAAAGACAATGGAGCCAGAGATTTTGTTTACTCGAAAAAAGGTGATGGCATACCAAAATTTCTACGCGGGCTTTTGTAATTTATCACTAATAATCTTCAAATAAAAAAGGATTTTTCTTGTTCATACTGTCAAGCTACATATTCTTCTAACCTGGCGTTTTGTGAATATTGACAATTGTATCATTTTGTATTAAAATTTCAAAAAATATAGGTACAGTAGAAATGGATCATCTTAGCACCTTAGCACTGATGTCTTTATATGGGATAGCTTAGAGCTCCCTGTATATTAGGTATAGTTTTTAAGAAGATAGTTGGAATATGATGATGATTTTCCCAAAGTTAAACTCCATAATTAATTTAAAACATGTATTAAAAGTTAATATTAGCGAAGTTTTTAATACTTATCAATATTATTAGAAATATTTGATCAAACAATACAAAATTCAATCTGAAGCAATTTTCAATATTAAAAAAAAAAAAAAAAAAACGGAGGTTGTCATGAGAATTTTCGACGAAAGTGAAAACTTAAAACTTTAGAATAACTGTGTTTTTCAAAAATTTTGAACAGTAATCATCGCCATCTTTGAATAGTAATCAGAAGTTACCAAAGTTCTGAATCACTTATTTAATAGTTTTTAGATACTGTTAAAGCTTTAGATAAAAAAATTTCGTTCTATTAATGTGTGATTATTGATAAAATTAATTAATTAACATTTTTGTTTATTTGTTACAGGTTAAAATATGGTTTCAAAATAGAAGAAGTAAATACAAGAAAATGATGAAAGCAGCACAACAAGTTCCTGGTGGTTCAAATAATAATGGATCTGGGGGAGGTGTTCCTAATCATGGATCCGGTCTTATGAGTACGCCTGGTGGTTTACCGTCTGGTAGTCCGGGTCCAGGACAAATGCTACCTGGTAAGTTAAATTCTTCGAAAATAAGTTAAAATATCCCGAAATAATCTATCTGGTATCTTATCCGATTGAGGCAGATAGAAAACTGACCATCTAAAGGTGTTAAAGATGTACATATTCAAAAAAATGCCTGCAAAATACATTTAACCCCGTTGAGAGATGATAATGGTCCAAATAAAAAAAAATATTGGTCACAACACTGGTCGTTGCGTTTTTATAAACCGTCGCCTTGCTAGGATCTTTAACCAGGAAGCAAATTAATTTGTTTTTCTTTGTTTTGTTACAGGTGGTGGCAGTTCGAATAGTTCCCCGTCCAATAATGCCAATTACATGATGAACTCCCCAACACCAAGTTCGACGCCTGGCAGTGATATTAGTGGTACACCATTATCGTCCCATGGTGGTGGCGGTGGTGGAATGCAATCCCAACATCATATACCATCGCTTCAACAGAGTCTTGGTGGTGGACCTGGTGGTGGTCCAGGCGGTGGTGGACCTGGAAGTACCGGTACACCTCCACCTCCACATTCACATCATGGTGCATGGCAAGATTTAAAACCCCCGCCATCGCATCATATACCCCCGTTACATGCACATGCGCATTCACAGGGTGGTGGAGGCGGTGGTGGCGGTGGTGTACATGGTTTACAAGGTCAAACAACACATCATCCTGGATATTTACCACAATATTCATGGTATGCTGGTGATAATCCTGCACCAGCTAGTTTATTAACGTAAGTATCTCATGTTTTGATATCTTTTGACACTGCAAATACCTTACGGAAAAAGAAGTGCATTTGGCAGAAAATTATTTCTGCTTTTCAAGTTTTTACGCCAAAACCTACTAGATAATTTTCCTATTTAAATAAAACTACTTTTAAAAATGTTTCTATTCAAATATATTTCTACTTTTTAAGAATTATACTTTAATTATAATTTACTCCTATATACTAGGCAATTTCAAGAATCTTTTTTTAGAATTTGAAAATGTGCAAGAATAATTTACAAGATCTGAAATAAAAATTAAAATTGATTGATGAACATGAAATATATAAGCAATTAAATAATTTTATCTACTTTTTCCTTGCCGAATAACTTTGGAAATGTCTCTATGGCAGTCACAAGTCAAGATCACCACGCGCTATTGTCTGTTTCGGCTTGAAAACGAACGTCAGTTGAAGCCATAAAAAATTTTAGGACACTGGGCTTTTCTATTTAACAAAAAACCTGCTTTAATATTTTTTTATTCCAGAATAATTTTCCTCTCAAATATTTATGCTTTTTAATACAAATACTACTCCTGTCAAATTTAACTCATGTGCAAACAAACAAATTGAAGGAAATAAACTATTTTGGGCAGCGATGGGAAATAATTTCTTTTTATACTCTTAATTTCTGTTAAGTCCAGCTCCGAAGACTAAAATTCGAGGAAATTAGACGTAGTTTTCTAAAATATTAAAATTTAGTATTCGTTCCAGACTAGGATATTTAAGGATCTTTGATTTTTTTGTGACTACTTGACACTTATCCATGGACCAAACGATAAGCAGGTTTTTAGTGAAATATTGTTAGGGAGTATAGGAAAATTGTTCACTAGTAAAATAAATCGTATAATTCGTTTTATTTCGTGTGGTATTGGAAATCTTACCACTATGATCTTTAACTTGATAATTAAAGCTTGAAAGCAGAAAGAAAGGACCTCTTTAAACATTACTTTAATAATTTCATTGATTTGTTAATTTTTTCATTAACTAATAAATTTTTTACTTTTATTACAGAGTATGGCCTGCTGTTTAACAGTGTTAAACAATTTAATTAAATTAAACAAATAAAAATAAAATAATATTAATAATTTTTTAAAAATAATATCAAAAAGTTTCCTAAAACAATATGCAACAGAAAAAAAAATTATTAAAAAAAGTTTTAAAGAATTTTTGTAAATATTATAAATAATTATTATATAATTAAAAATAATGTGATGAATTGACCAATAAAAATATAAATAAAATAAAAAGAAAAAAAAATCACCATTATAAAAAAAAACCTCGTCGACGCTCGCCACTCAAAATTTAAAAGAAAATTATTGTAAAAAATATTGTGAATGTTACACTTTGCGCGGTGCTTTTTTTTTGAAGAGAAAAAGACAAAAACTACAATATTTGTGCTTTTAGTGATTAATTTTTATTCAAGAAGAAAATATAAATAATTAATTTAGATTATTAAAATATTTTATTGTATATAAATTATACATATTATAATTAATTAATTAAATGTATAAAAAAATAATTCAAAATACAAAATGATTTATTTTTTATTTTCACTGTGTTTTTTCAAACAAAAAAATTATTATTTGTGCTGTCTCAAAAAATTTAACTTTTTTTTTTTAATAGAAAAAGTAAACATTTTTATTTATTTTTTCCATTAAAATATTAAATTTTTCGCATTATACAAAAAATGATAAAAGTTATAATGCAAGAAATTTCAATATGCTCGAGCAATGTTTCTATAAAATTTATATCGTTAACATAAAACTGGAATAAATTTTTTAAATCTAATTCACCGTACTTATGATTAATTTAAATATTGCTGGATCATAATTTTATTTTAAAATAATATTAATGAGAATATGATTGAATGTTGCATAACATCACAAAACTTTGCTGTGAATGATGTTGAAAGCTTATTGGGGAAAATTTGGTTAAAATTTTAATGCTATTTGATAATTTAAACAGGTAGAAATTCTAGATGTTTCAGGTGTAACAAAAAGAACTGAAAAAGGCAATAACCTTCCGAGATATACTCTATCATATTCTGTCAGTTATTCTACCATAAAATAAAAATAGGACATTTTATGGTAGTAAGTTTATTCAGATTCAAAACAGGTAAAATATAAAGTTGTTCCTTATGAAAAGACCTTCATTTTCATGGAAATCCTTCTCCGATAACAGCATAGAAAATTTAATGCAATATTCAACATTCAATTGTCCTTTATTTTCATGCTTGCGGACGTAGATTTGCGGGAGAAAAAGGTTTCATTCAAAATTTATTTCCTTTTTAAATAAGACTAACTTTATAGTTTCCCCTTTCATTCATTATTATCTGAAATTGACTGAAAAAATTTCTTATTCAGTTTTCAAACAAATAACTTCAACAAAGAATGTGTTACAGCCGTTACATAATCAATTCGACATCAATATTATTTTCAATCAAGTTTTCCCCATTTTTTGGATAGTGAGCATAATTATACAATTTTACTTTAGAACGAATCCAATATTGCTTAAAGCATTCCATTATTTATAAGAAGCGGGATTAAGTAACATTCAAACATATTATCACGCACCTAATACATTTCACTATTTTTATAGAGCTTTACCTCAGTGAATAAACAAAACACAAAATACATTGTAAATACTATTATTATTAAAAAAATGTTTTCCGCTCTATAAAAATACTGACATGATTTGAATAGATTGATTTATTAAACAAAAAAATTCTTTTTTGTGTATAGAAAAAAAAAATGTTTTTATTAATTTTTATTTGGTTTAAATAAAATTGTATTATAAATTGATATATTTTGCAGTTTTTTTGTGCAGCCAAAAACCACTAGTAACGATAGAAATATTATAATTAAATGTAGGTTAAAAACCTGAGGAAAAAAGTTTACACTCACTGCAGATTGGAATTATTTTTCTTTTAGAAGTTGTTTTTACGTTAATTAAAAAGAAATGTATAGAAAAATAAATGAAATATTTTATATGGAAACTATGTAGACCGATCTTTAGCCAGAAAATAGGCCGGAACTCTGATCTTGATGTAAATTCCATAAATTTTTGGGATTCTTTTAAACTAGACTAGACTATTACGGTAATTTTCTTTCACGTTTATTTAAAATACTGAAGCAAAACCGAAATGGCATCTGGATTTTTATATATTTTGGAATGAAACGATTTGTTCAAAAGTTTTAAATCGTTATATTTCGCTATAAACATGAAAGAAAATGTTGGGAATAGGCGAGTAATTTAAGGAATCACATCACTTGGTGTGTGTTGCGTTGGGAAAGGAGTCTTGATCATTTTGCTGACTAAAGACTAGTCTAATTGACAAAGAAAATAATTTGTATAATTGTGTTATTAATTGTAACTTATTTTAAAATTTACAAGAAAAAAAAAGTGAAGAAAAACAATTTTGTATAAGAAAAATTAAAAAATATTTCACATTCCAAAAAAAGTGATTTTATTATTTCATTGTGTATGGAAAAAAAAATTGAACGAAAATATAAAATATAAATTAACAATTAATAATTTTTATTTATTTATTTCAATATATCCGACTTTTCCTTTAATCAAAACTTTGGGTAATACTTGTTTTTAAAAACTACTGAAGAAAAGAAACATAAAAATTCAAACGTTTACTTTTTAAAGTGAATTATTAATTTTTTAAGTGAAAAGCACCAATAGAGTCTATTCATTTTAAATATGTCCAAAGATTCATCGAAAAAGGTAAGTTATATTTCAAGCACTTTAATTTTTTTAGCCTGTTTCATCAATCTGAAAAAAAGCTCTAAAAAAATCAAAAAATAAGTAGAAAAAGGCAGATAATTCGATATATAAATTAAGTACAAAGTCAAAATACTTACCAACAGGTAATGAAAAATATACAAAGCTTACATATTATTATTTAATTAGTAAATCACCATAGTCGTATAAGTCATAAACGGTTAGTGATACAAAAAAATTAATGTACAAAAAAGGTAGATAATTTAATTATAGATAGTAAAGACCCTACCATTTTTGGTCTAAAGTGCAGGTTTTGGAGATATAACCCAAAACGGTTTTCGTTAAACTAGAGGCAACCTCGCCTATTTTTTTAAGGATTTTGTACATTTTCAGTTAGTACATGATACTAAACCTATTTAAATAAAAAATAATCCCTGTAGTCTGAAGTATCCTGAATATTTTTTAAAATGCTGGGTTATAGTTTTTGCAAAAATAGTTCAAATTTGAAAGCCTCATAAGTGCACATTTATATTTTAATAACATACAACACTAATCCTTGTTTGTATAACAAAATATATAAACAGATTAAAGATATCTTTTTTCTCTCTACCTACAAAGTTATTTTGCACTCAAATAATGGCATTGTAATATGAAAGAAATTAATCCGATATACATTATCATCAAGTATTTTATTTTTGTTGAATTGTTGTATGGGATATTTTAACAATAAAAATGTTTGTCCATTTTTGGAAATAATGTATTTGTAACAACTTATTGAGTGTTTAACATGTTTATATAGTTTGGTATCTATTCAACAATGGAGACGTTTTCTATTAGCTATTCAATAAATACATCTTTTTGACAAAATATATACATTTACGTTTGTTTATTTTCTATAGACTTTTAAAGGTATCATAAGCAAATAATAAGGAAGGTAAGTTTTATTTACTTGAAAACTGTTTTGTGTAGATACATTTATGGATAGTAATCGATTTTTGATGATCAATGTGATTATATTATTTTGCATTATTCCATTTTATTTACGTAAATGTTGAATAATTCTACAATTTTAATCATTTATAAAAAAAATTGAAAAAGAGTTTTTGAATAAATAGAAGAGTTTAAAATAGAAGTGCCTAGTAGTATTTTATTATTTCCCCATTTCATGGCATTTTGTATAGCCAAACTCCTCTATAGCTTTGCAGCATGACTCATTTTCAGCTTTTTGGAGTTCACTTTAATTTTGCGATGTTGAGATGCTCTGTCGTTCTTTTTTATCCATCTTTTGAGGTTGATTTCAACAGGTTCCCGTTTTAGCTACAGTGTCTATAGAGACCCGATTATTTCTTCTTATGATTTAGCAGTCATCTCTTTGTCTAACTATTATCGGTCATCAGTCAGAAGTTTCGAAAGATGACATAATCATTTTGATCCTGCAATATCTCTCTAGTTTTTCTATAAGCGAATTGGCTGTCGAATCTCCACACAATCTCAAATCTCCATACAGTCCCTTCTACTGCAAGCTTTTTGCAGTAATCAATTCAATCAATTTGCCTGTCTTCATGTTTCCTTTCACATGTTTGTGGCTAAAAATTTCGTATAGCTAAAATGATGAGCATTAAACACAGGGAACATTTATGTAGATATTTCTATGACTAGTAAAGAAATAATAAACACTTAATTATGTTAATCGAAAATACAAAACTTAATCAATCATCTTGTGTCCATGGACTTTGGAGCCTCTCCATTACATTATTTATTACTGGTAAATTAGGCATATCATTTTCGTTCTGAATTTGGATGTCAGGAACATCCTTCGTATCAACATCGTTTTCTTCAATCCAAATTTTGAAATGTGATGTCACAAAGCTTTTGATCCCCCCTGCCCCTTGTTAGACAATATCACATTCGAATGATACCCTCCCCCTCCTTCAAGGTGTGACGTAATTTATGGATGGCCTCGGACGTAATTTTATTTTATTACTTTAGTTCATGATGCCCATGATAATCGAGAAAATGTTCGACCTGGCTTTCTCTGAAGGAATACTGTAGTTTTTGAAAATATAACTACTTTAGGAAATTTAGGTCATATTCTTTTCAATAACAAATGGCATGACAAATAAAATGGCTATTGCGGTGCATAATTGAGTGTATTTGACATAGTTTTACAGTTTTCTTTCAAAATAAGTTTACTTTTGGGGACACTTTGACACTTCACTTTTTCAATTCGATAAAGCCGAATTTTTTAGGTAGATTTTGCAAAACTGTATATTTTTGGAATTTTTAAGCGGGAATCAAGTTAACAAAATGCTTTTTCAAATCCTCATACACATTTTTAGTTTCGAAAAGGTTTCCTATATGGTAAAAAAGTACTTGAACAATTATTTGAACTTAGTAAAGGAATATTAGAAAGTCAATTATTGTATTGAAGTGGATAATAACTGCATTTTATATAAAAAAGATACATCAATACATTTTTTTTAAAAACACATTAAAACAACTTCAATTTTTAAGCCATTTTAACAATTTGATGGAAAGTCATTATAAACGTCACAAAATTGAAACAATAATCTATAAGTATTCACAATTTTTTTTTGCAAAGATGCATATGCCTGTCGGTGATATTTGAAATTTTGATGGTATTTGAAATTCATCAATTTGAAATTTTCATAGACACCTATTATAGCTCGATGTAATAGCCTGGGCCGCAGATAGGGAAACTTTTACTATAACGAAACCTTATTTTTTGTAAATTGTGTGATAGTACAGTAACTTTATGAATCAGAGCTTGGCTTAAATTCGGTAGTTTTTATTTTATGCAAACTTGTTGAGGATGTTGGTCAAATGAATAATCTGACCTCGGACGCCATTTGGTTAAAAAATTTACGAAAAAGCAGGGTTAAAAATCGTTCAGAACGAGAGAATATTGCAAAAAATTGCGAAGTTCGAAAAAATGATAAACATTTGCAATGCTCTTTATCGGAAACTATTGGGTCTACAGAGACAATTTTCTAGTCTCATATTGTATCAAATTTAGTCTTCATGAAAAGGTATGTATTATCAAAAACTAGTCCTTAAGGGTTATAATCGCCCAAAATCTAAAAAATCCGAAATTTTCAAGGTTTCAACAATTGAATTTAACACAAACCACCCTGTACCTTCAAATTACTGGATTATTCATGAAGATCATTTATGCAGTGAAATAAAAATAACACAATGATAGCTTCTCATTTTACATTTTGATTTTAAGAATATGCAATTAACTTGAAAGTTGATGATCTGACTTTTAAGAATCATACTCACCACAGCTTGTTAATGTACAAAATTTCAATTGTTCACATATAATATGAACATAAAATCCTCAATATAATCGATACATTAAAATTACGGGGGTGAATTATTTTTTACATTTACTATTAGGTGATATAGGGATGTTTTTATCCCAATTTCTATTGTCAATATCACAGCATGCATGAGTGTGAATGGATGGATGGATGGATGGTGAGATACCCACTTGAATGATTTCAAATCGGTAATCATTCACAAAAAGTAGGTACTATCCTCTGCTGGTTAGTTAGTTTCGACAAGGTATATATATATACAAACGCTATAATTTGCCCTTTTTCACGGCCTAACCATTCATGTAAATACATATACATATTTTTACCCTCTACATACGCATTTACTACTATACGACTAGCCTTTGTCGAAATTCAGAGAAAATCAAACAACCCCTCGAAAATTAACCCCAATAGTCAATTTTATATGTATTCATAATGGTTACTGATGTGTATTTTATGTGTGTATGTATTTGGACTGGAAGCTTATTTGGATTTATAAAATATGGTTTTATTGTTATGTCAAAATATTGTATATTATATTTCAAAGATTCTTTCTTCTTTTTGTTATATTTATCATTATACAAATTTGTGTTATGTTTGTGGAAGGATTGAAGGTATGAAGACAATTTGTGAAATTTTATCAAAACAATCCAATTAGATTAAATATTTTTCCAAAATTGTTAATATGTTAAAATTACCTTAATTAAACCACTGTGTTTATATTTTTAACAAAATTCGTCAAAATATTATAACTTACTAGCTTGATACCCGACCGCTTCACTGGGCTTAAAAGTAAAAACCACCGCCACCTCTCTTGATCTCAATTATTCCCCTTCTGCAACACTCGAAGGAATTGTTTTACACAACTAAAATATTTGCACAATTTTCAATTTTTTTAAGTATAAAAGAGCTATTATCCATCGAGTTTATCACAAAAGAAAGCCATGAATTGTTTGACATTTACTACTATAAACTTTTACGGAATTTTTAATTTATGGTTTAAAATGATGATGATAGATTTAGCAGTAAAATTTCAGAATAAATTTAATTTTTTTAAAAAATAAATCTTTATAAATTATAGCTCATATGTTATTCTGATGTATCAGCTATATTATTGTACAGTTTCAATCAAATATATTCGCTAGTTTTTGCGTGAAAGCGTAACAAACAAACAAACATTCTTACTTTCACATATATAAAATAAAGGGATAGGGATGATGATATTCGAGCTAGGTACCTTTTTGGACAATTTTCCATGAATGGGTGTGAAAATTTGAAAAAAAAAGTATTAAAGGTATTATAAGTAAGTATTTGAAGTAGGAAGGCATATTATTTTTCTAAAATCAGCCATATTTATGTGGTAATAATTGATGATTTTGTATTAGAAAGTTAAATATGAAGTTTTTGTGAAAAATACGTCTGAAATCTACTATCCGAGAAATTAACTTCCTTTCTTTGCTGTAATTTTTTTATTGCTTCGCTATTTTTAAACATGGAGGTTTGTGAAAGTCATTAAATTTTAAAAATTCTGGCAAAAAATGTATCTACCGTTATTATGTGAACTGATATTGTAAAGGACACCGCAAGATAGAACTAGATTTTCTATTTACTATTGGCGGCCGGATCCTATATAATATTATCGGACCGTGTTTTCAAGAAATAAGGATTATAACCAATTATTAATATTTAACTATTCTACGGCGGAGCGTATGCCATACAAATTAAAAAAGTTGTTCTTCAATCTCAAGTTCTAGGTCCTGTAAAGTAAAAATACCAATGGGGATGCGTTATTGGGAATCTATCTTGTTTTTAAATATATTTGATATAAAATAATTGATTTCACAAAAAAGAATGAAATTTTAAAAGTTTCACAAAATATTTGATAGGAATTTTATACCACAATCAATAGCGATTGGATATTTTCCTCAATATATTATGATATTTCCAACCAATAGAAGAAACTGCATAGTTCCACCTATATATGAATTACATTATTTATAAATAAATACATTTAAACAAAAAAATAAATATTTAAATTAATATACGTTCATTTGATCTTGTCCACACAGAATGAATGACACTTTATATATTATTAAATCATTTCAACATATTACAACTATAAACTAAACTAATGCTTATATATTAAAATTATTTACTGAATTAACTTCATTTATATCAATTATATTTTATACACATCACTCACTACTAACTACAGTAAAACTGTGTATGTATTGACCTTTAACCTCTATTTACATGTTAAATGCAATACAATTATATTATTAATATACAAATATTGTACTGTACATTAATAATGTTAAACATAGATTTAATTTAATAACACAATATTTTATATATGGTGGGTATCTACACAAATGTATGGATGATACAGAATGTCCTGGTACAAAAACTTTAAAATATAATTTATATATTTTTCGTTTTGAAAATAAATATACAAATTCAAGCAAAAAGTTGTCTAATTTTTTCATCTGGTTCGCTGATATTTATATATCTGGCCCATGGGACTTTATTAATAGAAAAAAATTTCAGCTACGGAACCCTAAACTCGCACTTGAAACATATTTAAGAACACTCTCCATTAAATTACCGTTTTCCTTAGAGCCTTTTCCAAACTAAACCGATTTTGAGGATAATGGCCAATTTTTTAGGTTTTCCTGGTAAGGATCCCAAAATTTGTACTTGAAACATAGCTGAGAACACTCTCCATTAACTAGACTTTCAAACAAAACCGAAAAAAATCAAAATCGCTTCATCCGTTTTGGCGCTACGATGCCACACCGAGAGAGAAACACCCCTTTTATTTGGGACTAGGACAAGCTTTTATTGTACTGAAGAGTAGAAAATAATTATCTGAGTCACTCATACATGATTTGTAAATGCTTGAGGTGCTCAATTTAAAATATCTGGGATGAGTCGAAGTGATCAAAGCTATCAAGTATTTTTTATTTAAAACTAAAAAAGGTATGTATATCAAATATTGTGGAAGCGATGGGTAAATGAGATATCCTAAGAGTCCACAAGAGGACATCTTGAGCAGTCCGCCATATTGAATTGAGAATGACGTTTATTAGCAAACAATGAATTATTTTCCATACTAAACATATATGCAAAATTTAAGTTAAAGCTCTTGAATAAATAATAAATAAAAGCTTGTAGAAAATATAAATGACTGGGTGAAGCGATTGGAAAAAAGCGACTCAGTTTTACAAAGATTTCCCCATACTTTTATTATGTTATCTAATAATATTGAATCTGATTTTCTTACACATTTTCTGAGATTTCAGTTTAATATCTTATCATACAAGTATATTGTTTTCACACATAAAATTTGAACCGAATTAACTATCATGCAAACTGTGCATGAGTACCTCAGGCAGCCAGGTAAAATAATAGCGTATTGGAAGCTGATAATTTGTAAAATTAAATAAATATTCTCCCTGAAGAGCAATGGATACAATAGAATATTAACTTTCTAATTTTAAGTACTATTCTATCTCTTCCGAAGAATTAGATCTAATCTGATGTCAAAACAAGATATCCTCCAACAAACTCTGCGAATTTTGTTTAAGTTAATTTTGATTGGCAAATTAAAAAACGAGCTATTAGCATTTGTTACGTATAATCATAGGTAGCTAACGTAGCATTCATTACTTCATTCTCGTCAATTGCAGTGAATTGAAATCAAAATTTGTCTATGGAATTTAAAGCAGAATTTAAACATTCATACTTTCAGAAGTAATATGAATATCATATGTTGATTACTAACTGCTTGGTAGGCAATTTTATGATGTAAAAAATCTTAAATCGTTACTATTATTAACATTAACATTACACCCTGTACACGTTAGTACTCGCATGAGTTTATTATGAATAAAAATAATGCTTTGTGTTTATCTTATTTTATTAAGTACACTTACTTATGCGGTATGGTTTTGATTGTATTGAATTGATATTGTTGTTATGTAAGAATAAAATTTTAAAGGTGTTTGTTTCTCTTTGAGCACCTTTGTAGGTATATACTACATATGCACTACCCTTTACATATTATTCTAAATTTATGGACATCTGGTGGTCTATTGATTGTTCAAAAAAATACTTTACATTTACAAAACGATTCCTTTTAACAAATAATGTTTTATTTAATATTAATAAATAAAAAACTTTCGTAAAAAACAAGTTTTTGTGATGACCTAAAATACAACACTACTTTGGTCTAGGAAAAACTAAAAAAAAAGGACCAAGTTAAATACAATGCATTCGCAATTTCTCTAGTCGATAGCTCAGAAACTTGTTTTTTATCCCAAAATAAAATACATTTGTGTGAGTTTGGATTATTTAGGGTCAACCATCCCTCAAAAATCCGATAAATATTTTGAAATTAGCCTTTTCGTAGAATATTTTTGGCGAAAACTTTCCATAAATCTCAGGCAAGATGTTCATCTTTTGGGATTATTTAGTATTGTTCGTATTCAAAACCATACAAATTTTGATCATTTAGTAATTTGATGTTAACTTACAATTATTTCGTTCTGTGTTCTTTCACAAAAAAAATATTTAAATTACTGGTGTCAGAATTCCTGATTTTCGAATGTTATAAACGATTGATAAATTAATTTATCGATCATTCGATTCACTCACCACAGTACCCCTTAAGAAAATTTAAAAAAACTCGAATCGTTCAAGCTTATGTACGGTTACATATGCCTGAATTTTAATCGATATCTCAAAACTTGTCAGGAGGCCATGACAAAAATTTAAACCCATACCAAATCTCTTACTTTACACTTTGTGTATCTACTCAACATCCACCAGAACCGTGTCTATGAAGAGCAATTTAATTTTACCTAAATAAAGACTAACTTTAGTATCAAATACATAAATAAAGTTAACTATCAGAATACTTCGAATAATTTCTAGAATTATAAAAATATCAAAACATTTATTAATAGTCTATAGATATGATGATGACGCACCATGTTATGATGGAAAAAGAGCTGGCAACATCTGGAAAAATATTATCTTAAGAAGTCGGCATTCGCGCAGCCGGGCCAATTTTAAATATAAACAACTTTTATTGTTCAAATTATATATGTGGTTGAAACTTTTTCTACCCTCATATAATTTTATCTGTTTTCGAATTTTGAATATTTCTGATTTCAATCTACAGTTTTTAAAGTTAAAGTCCTTCACAAATTGTGAGAATTTCTCTCACCACGAGAGTAAACATGTAAGGAAAAAATACTTAGGAAATTTTCGCGAGTCAATAATCACGTAATCAAACAAATTTTAATTAGCTAGTTTACGCAGTTATTAGTTAAACATGCATATTATTTGACACATATGCAGAACAGATATGCTAGAGGAGTAAATCTCTCTTCTAGCGAAATACCGAACGGTTTGCGGGCTAGGTTCAATAGAATAAGAAATACCCAAAATTGACCATGAAAATGTTGCCAGCTCTCGCACCATAAATAGTTTGTAGATATGACGATGACGCTCCACGTCATAAGATGACTTGACTGACAAACAATATATGCTAAATTACAAAATTATAGGCGTGGTTCAAACTTCTAGTTCTTTATCTCAACAGCGACTCAATTGCCTCTACTTTTTACATAATTCTACCCCTTGTGTAGAGTAATTTATATATAAAACATCACATCTTTCTCAGAAGATAGAACTGTTCATAGAATAATGTCGTAGTATAAGCCCCGCATATACGATTGTCTATAGCACTCACTATATATTGCCTACAACATATTATATGGAGACATTTTCCGATGTCTGACTAGAGGTTAGCATATACATCAATTGAGTTTGTTGCTACACATCAGTTTCGATGTCGTTACTATAGTAACTGTGTGTATATGTATATTATCGTTCTCCAACCAGTATCGATAATATACGAAGAGTAAAATTGTCTCTTCTGTGATGTTATTTGTGACTAGAAGGTACCCATTGGCAAGATAGGTAGACAATGTTTTACCAATCAATTTTACTAGCTAAAACTATTTTGGGTCAGTTTTTGTCAACTTGCAATTCATACCCGTAAATATGAGAAACATTTTAAAATCTGAAATTTTTCTCTGTGAAAAAGCACAACCGTATAAAAGTGGTAAAATTGAATAATTCATAGTGTGTTATATAATTGTTTCTTTCGACTCCTGTAGAATCTAGTTTATTTTCGAAAAAAGGTTGGTTTGCTTTTTATTTAATGAATATTTCCTCAACCTAAAGCTTTTAACGTTACTACTTACTAGTATCAGTTCCTGACTGGGAAAAATGAGAAATTGACTGCTGGAAAAAGCTCAAAGTCATGTGGAAGTATATAGAATTAAAGTCCTTATACCGTTACAAATTTTTCCGGTTTCCAGCATATTATTACAGAAATAAACTTAATATTTATGTTTTAACCTTTTGGTAATTATTCTAAATCAGCATTAACTAAATGTTTGGTTTGCCTGATCATTCTGTCTTGCCTCAATGTATGAAATAAACCAGTGAAGCAATATTTTGTATGATTTTAAAAAGGAAATGTTTTCTACAACTGTATTCCGAAGGAAGAGGATAACATCAATTGTTCTAGAAATATTCATTTTTACAATACCAATTTTATCCACATAGAGAATTGTTATTTTATATTGATTACTTGCTTGATGGTCACCCGCGACTTTATCCACGTGGATTTGAATTTAACAAACGTTCGGCTTCATTGTTCTACAAAAATGTTTTAAGTAGGTAGGTATATACATCATACCAATATACTCTTATTGGTATGATTCCTGTAGTTAAATGTTTCAAGCGTTTATCGTGATTGTAAACCTACAGTGTTGTAAAAGTTTTGGTTTATTGCACGGTACATACATTTAAACCAAATATATGCTTTGTAGTCAAATAATATGTTATTTTTAGCTTTACAATACCCTCGCAACTACAAAAATATACAGTAAATTGTGTGCAAGTGCTGCTTATAAAGATGATAATATAGATATCACTCTTCAATCATCAATACTCTAACTACAGTCTTCTCCGTTCATCAAATGATGGATCTTCGATGAACTCATAATTAAATTAAAATTTTATTTTTATATCATCGACAGCCTTATATTTTTATGTTATTATTATGAACTACAAAATTGTCTAAATATTTCAGATAGTTTTTTATCAAACTTTCTAGATTTTGTTGATATAGAAATATTTAGTTGTAAAGGATAATATGATTCATTATATTTTCAGCCAACTATGAACGATAAAATAATAATAAAAAGCCAGATGACCAAGGATTCTTTTGTGATTTTTGGAAACTTTTTTAATCAAAAAATGTATTTATAAATAAAGTTTTATTGAAATTAGTATTATTCAATTTTTCTCTCTCCTTAATCAAAAATTTAATCAATATAGCCAGAAATTTAAATCTATTCAGGCTCATTCGGCTAAATCTATTTAGGTTTATTAGGCTCATTTTTCTTAAACTACTAATTCATTCTACGATCATCATTTATAACTTATCATTGACATACAAGTTTTATAACAAATCCCCATCATGTTAAAAATCATTCTAGTGTTTTATTTGAGTATTTTTAGTTTAAAATTTTGGAAAATTTTTCTTTTTTAATTTTGATTTTTGAACATGACTGGCAAGAAAGAATAAACAATGGGAGAGTTTAATATTAAAGATAACATGATATGTACGTTTAGTTTTATTAAGTTCATAATATGTTAAATATGGTGTCGATATTTTAATGTAGTATAATTGAAAAAATGCTTCACATATTAAAAATAAATACAACAGTTTAATTTTAATTGATACAGTTATTACCACTATTAGTTAGAAGTGCTATCCAATAATATAAATTTGTAGCATAATACTATTGCGTTCTCTGACCTCTGTCAGATCGAGGTAGTTTGAATTTTCATAAATGTAATGTCTCTAAGAGGTGAAGGAAAAAGTTGCGTCGGAGCTGCGATAGCTAAGCAGATTCCCTCAGAGATTGAAAAAATGAAACATTTTACTTAAAATCGAATATCGTATTTTCAATTTTTCAAGGATTTTTATTTCGAAATCTAAGCGTCTAATGAAAAAAACACAAAAGTACTTTTTTACTTAAAACTGATCAAAAAGTGCAAAAGTGTTTCTATTTAAAAAAAATTAAAAAGCTTGTACTTTGCGCAGCCCCCCATCCCTTGTTTATCTGTCGATTTTTCTCATTAACAAATAACTGAATTTAAACTCTTTTCTTGAGCGATTCATTTTACTCAATGATATTTTGAACCAAATGATATTATAAATGTATTGGCAAGACAAAAAAAATTTCGACAATCCATTTTTGTCATAATTTATTATCTGGAATTAATTACTGTATTCAATGAGCCCGTGGTCTTGTGGAAAGGATGCTTGATCCTCATTGTTAAATAACTTTTGATTCTGATCTTTGCTAACTGTTGCTCACTCTTCATAGATGGCTTTTGACATGAAATATGAAAAACATTTTTTGTTTTAATTACTATGAACAGTCATCCACAAAATAATTTAATAATAATTCGATAGTATGAACATATTATACAAACCGGGACTCAAAAGGTGATGGCACTTTTGATTTTTCAACAAGATTCAACAATAAATGTTTATTTATTCATCAATAAAAACTGAATGATGCTTGGATAAATTAAAATTTATATATGCAAGTCATGATTAATTCAATCATCTGTGTTGTGTTTAAATGGTTGTTAAATCATTTTAAATTTGTTTAAATGTTAAATGTTATATACTTTATTATATGTATATCATCAACACAGTAAACTATTTAACAAACAATAATTTTTTAAAAATATTAATACCTACATTATATTTAATAAATATATATATATATATTTATAAATCCAGAGCCAGCAAGAAAAAATGTAAAGAACCTCGTACTTATCTCATAGTAATTGATCGGTCTTAGTGAAATTAGCTGATAATGCATATATATACCATTTCACATATACTTTATAGAGAAAAACGCATTTATCTTTCCACAGTGACTATTGACATTCCAACACCCATAATTTAAAAGGTTTGCAATTGGATCATCATGCCCATTGAGACTTTAGATCAGGATGTCAAAATCTACAAAATCTTGCAAAATGAGCAAATTTAACCGTGTCCCAAATCCCATAAGATTAGTGCAGGGGTATTTTTAATCGATCGAAAGCAATAGCAGAAGAATTATTATTTTTCATTCCCTTGATGAAGACAAATTTAGTACATTATTCCAAAATGTACTTCTGAAAAAGATACATCCTGAGTTACTATGAATCCATATTGTTGGATTCATGGTTTCCGCCATAAATAATTAATAAATCTGCATACGAGTTGCTCTCAGGCACTTCGTGCAAGCTCATGAGTAAGTTTACCTTTCAAGTTGCCGGCTCTTGGTCCAAAAAAATATTACATATCTTTATATATTACATACAATAAATGATACCATTAATTGAGATATTTAAGTGTTGCCAAGCAGTCTGCAATTATTTCGAATAAATAATCATATTAAGTATCTAATACGTATTATACAGGGAGTCATTTGATGCATGTGTTTCAAATATGATGATAGATTTATTGATTTCTCATCGAATACCGTAAAGTACCCTACCCTAGGTACAACAAAATATTCTAAGCTATGCCGAACAAACTATTTTACTCTACCTAGAAAGAATCCCGAGTGTAAATAATCTTTGTTATTAAATAATATAATATGGGTGTTCTTAATTACCTGAATTCGTTCAAACTTTTTATTAATGGACTTATTTTTTGCAATTTATAAACAGTATTTTGATAGGTATTTGGCGAGACCGTTCAAATCGTTTTCGAGGGAATTTACAAATCCTTTATATTTTGTACAAGGCCTGTACAAAATTAATTTTATTGATCTTTATAATAAAATAAAAAAACACAAACCCAAGTTTTTTTTAATTTAGAAAATATTAGTCCCAGAATACTTCTCATAATGGAGTGGTAGCTAAATTCACATTTTGCTACCCTGAGTTGTTCGCTTTCTGTTTGACTAAAGCCGTCGAAGTACAGCCACAACGAAAATCAGATAAAAATTTTAACCTTAATAAAAAGAATGAGAGGATATCTAATGCAAAGACGATTTATTATTGAGCTGGGAAATGGAATGATTAAAACATGTGAATCTTGCCTTGCCAGAAATTATGTAAGTGTTTAGTTGAAAGTGCTTTTTATTTCTTAATCTTTTAATTAGTCAATTCAATTTTTATAATTGTCCTAATGGTAATGGTAATAATAAGAAAACGAACTAAAACTTTCCATTTATTGGTTCAATTTGTATTCTTCAAACTTTTGAGATACTCCCTGTCTGGTTATTGAGTACGTATTATTATAAACATATTATTTTAATTAAGACATAATATTATATGTTTTTAAACGTACTTAGTAAAGTATTCTGCTTAGTCATTGCTGAATAATATCAGAAAATAGATTTTTTTTCTATTTTATTGTTCTCTAATATATATATTTATAATTTGTTTTCAAACAGCTTCATTATTCTGTTTTTTCTTTCATTTTTTTTTTTATAAGAAATTGTTAGATCATTAATATTTATTTACATAATAGGTAAATACTTTATCCGTTAAATACTAGATTCCAATCTCAAAAAAGATGAGAAACGGGAGAACAAAAAAGGAATATGCATTTATGCAGCTAAAAAAATCATTTCTTGTTTTTTATTAAAAATTCTTACTATTTGTTTAATTCTTTTCACATGAAAGAAAAGTAAATTTCAAACATTTCATGTATTTTTATATTCAAATAACAAGGTTGTATTTTTCTACAAATCTGATGATCTTTTAATGCGTGATTTCATACCGATGGATCTCCAGTATTTAATAGGCGCATAACACTAATTATCGCATAGGTTTCATGATGACCCTAGATAAGTTTCGTAAATTAAATATTTTTTGATCAAATACCATACATCGAATTAAGGAATTATTCAGAGTAATTGCTACATCAAATACTAGGGCCAAATAAATATGGTAAATAAGCTCCTAAGTCAATGTGTACCAGTTACTCTCATAGGACATATATATGGTAGAGCGCCCATGCCATGTTTTTATTTACTCGCTTTTGTATACCCGGTTGGAGTTTTGTTATTGATTTTAAACTAACTTCTCAATGAGCTAGAGACTTGAAATTAGAGCCATAGCTCAGAAGCATAGAAAGAAGAAGAACAACGAAAAAGGAGGGAGGAAGAAGAAAAAAAACACTTTTTAGAGTTCGGCTTATGCTAGTAGACAATACTCCCTTCCCTAATGAGCATTAACCTTTCTAAAGAAATATCTAAATTTAGACAACAATATTACGCACTCTTCTTTTTTGGCGATGAATAAGTTTTCTGGAAGTTGTTTTACAGACTTTAAATATAAAACATAAGTCTTTTAAGCATAAATCACTTCAATTAAAAGATATTTATCAGAAATAACAACTAAACGATTTGTAATGTTAAGTTATTGCTGACACACCTTTTTTAGTCAATCATAAATAGAAATGCCACGCGCCAAAAATTACAAAATAAATGTTAAAAAAATTATATATTATGATTTGAAAATTACGGATTACGTTTATAAATTTAGAGCCTTACTGCAGAGATCAAACCAAACGACTGCTGCGTTAAATATCATATATTGTGTCAAACTAATTTTGATATATTATTAAAATCACCATATACCAAATTAAATAAAGTAAAAAACTTAATAAAGTTATATTTTCCTCTTTTTCTAATCGTAATAGATCAGTTATATTTATAGGTAATCAAAATTTCTATAGTCGGTAACACATGTATTAAATTGTTTGTATATACATTTTAACGGTTGCCAAAATAAAAAAAATTGTTTTAGTAAAAAATTTTTTTGAAAAGTGTGTTTGTTCGTTCAATCTACATATTTTTTTGTTATAATACGGCCCCTTTTTTATGAAAGTATTGTTTGTCCTGTCCAAGGCGTGGCAATTTTTTAAAAAAGCTGCTATAGTATTTATATATTATTGTAAAGTATTTTTGTTAAAAAAGAAGTATCAAATATCAACAATAATAATGAATGTGTATGTAATTGTTAGGGTTTATGCATTTTTTTGCAAGACCCGGTTTTTTATTTGGTTGTTCTAATTTTTTTTTTATTAATTCAAATATTTTATTCAGTGGGTGTTTGCTATGTGCTTCCGGTTCTTTAATATATTACTTATCATGTTTAGTATAAAATCGTTAAACTTATGAAGGTACCTTATACATATCTTACAGATAAAAAATTGGTTTTTAAACAAAATTTACTTATATTTCAACAAAGTGACAGGCAGTTATAAATGACGAGCCAAGATACATAAATCAAATAACTTAATATTGGGTGCATCCAGCTCCAACCGAAATGAGGTGTACTAAGTGGAAAAGTAGTATTGGTACCCTTTGTATCTAAAACAATGGATTTTCATTTATGGATTAGCGGTACCAGCACCTTTTTTCGAGCATTAAATCAATGGGCTCACCTCAGACCTTACTTCTACCAAACACAGCCATTTGCATATTCGAAGCTTAATCTTGGCTTGGGCGATTTGTTTGACCGTCAAGATTGCCATGAAAAAATGTCACGGGTGTTACAAGGAAAATTTTATTACTATAGAAAGTTTTTCAGTCGAAAATAATTTTTCAATTAGGATCTTTTACATTGAAATAATCAAATTATTTGCCTAGTTAAGGAATTTTGAACTACTAAGTTTTTGCTCTTTGAGTATAAATAAAAACAGCTAAAAGTACTAACTTTTTTAGCACAAAATTTTGTTCTATCAAATTTTTCTTGTCTTATATTTTCCTACAACTAGTTCTTCTGAATCTTGTCAGATGATTGTTATGAAATGAGGATCAGAAAGCAACAACTCTTTTAAAAATTAGGCGGTTTTCATTAAATTTGTTAGGGATCAAATTTTTTTTCTTCATGGTCGAATTATTTTTGGATAAATGGTATTTTGTGATCCTCATTTAACTCGCTTTAATTATTTGGCTGGCGATGGTATGAAACAAGGACCAAGCTACATACAAATTTATAATTTTATGTTTTCTTTGATTTCCAAAAAAATTTAAAAAACTAGATCTGAGTTCCCCAGACAGAATATTTTTCCTTCGAATTCTATGTTCTTTGAAATGCAAAGCCTCAAAATTTTTTTTCTTATTCGATTTCATAAACTTAACATTTTGGACAAAAAAAACTATCATCGATTTTCAGCTAGTGGTGCAGATAGAAAATTGTGGGCATTTAACAAGATAAGTGTGGCTTCTTCAACGTCCAAACCATGGAATACAGCAAATATCCATTGAATAGACATATTTGTGACCAATAACAAACCATTCCGAAAAACATACGTCTTTTTATTTTAGAGTTTAAGACAATTTGTTATAATTATTATTATTTTCTCATCTGAAAATTGTTAGGTTGCAACATCAACCGTGATTGATTTTGATTTAAAACACAGAGCCACCAACACGTCATTTAAATTTTGGGAATATTTCACGAATAATAATAAACTTTTGTTTTATATTAATATAAAAATGAATTAATTATCGTTATTTAAATACAATAGATTTTTTCTAAAAATACATATAATTAAATAATTAATCAGAATTAATCAGAATTAATCAAAATTAATATACAATAAATAAATAAATATAAAATCACTAATTGTATTCTTTACGCAGGTTAGATATTCTCTCATAAAAAAGACTAAAGATGCATTCCTAGATAGCGCATTAGCGCGTTTTGATTAACTTAATTAAAAAATGCTATATATACTACGCTAAAACAAAAAAAGCCCTTATATTTAAACGTGTTATAATTGCGTGCTGAAAAAATGCATATTGGAAAAGATTAATTGAACAATATAATAGAGATAAATAGCTGTAGAAGTTCTTGCTCATAGATCATTTATAATTGGACCTGCTTTATGCTTCAAAGATGGAGTTCACCGAGTTTAAGAAGAAAAACTATCGGTCTTAAAATTCGCAGTAAAAGATTTTCTCTGACAAGTCATCTGCATCCTTATATACCCATTCTGAACATATTTTATAGTTTTTAACTCCCGAACTACAAATATTGGTGTTATATGTTTGACACTTCTGTGGCATCGTAGCGCCTAAACGGATAAACCGATTTTATTTTTTTGGTTTCGTTTGAATGGCTTTTTTGATAAAAACAATGACTTTGATAGTTAACTTCTAATAAACCGTTCCGAGAATCGATATGAATGTTTCACAAAAGACTGGATAAAAGGATGATTGATAAAAAAATTTTGGATCATTTTCGGTATCGAAATACCTTAAAGCCTAACATATGTCTGTCAAGTATGTGATTGTGTAAGATCATCAGATATTTTGTTCAGTTTGTGAAAAAATAGTGAAAACGTAGTCTATTAAAATTTCAGAATTAAAATTTCCGGGCGGAAATATGTCTACAATGTTATCACATTTTGGTTTTTAAAGATTGTTCCATTTTTTTTAATAAAGAGACTAGAAAATAAAATATTTTTTATTAATTATTATTTATATTATAGACATTAAAATTTCATCTGTCTGTTATTCAGTGTTAGCCCATCAGTCAGAGTCTAATAATTTGCTTTGTTTAAAATATGATGAATTGTTGTTTAACAAGATGAGAGGAGACAAAACTATAGGCCCTCCTCAACAACTCTCATCTATGCTATGTATCATATGAATGTATTGTTGTACATATATGGTTAATGCATTTAGAATATACTAAGTGTACCAGAAAAACTAATCATAGGTAATACCTAGTGTCAATGATTTTACGAAATTTTCAAATTTTTAAGGCGTTGGCATGGAAATGGTGGTAGAAAGGAGCAGCCGTCACTCCCTCTGTAGACATTTTAATCGAATGCTATTAATTTCGATTTATAATTCCCGTCCAAAATCTGTGTGAATTTTTCGTTTTTATTTATTTTTTTTAAGCTTTTCATATTATATTTTGCTACACTCTTTGACTCATTATCTCTCTTTCTCTTGGACAAGTAGCTGCTAACGATATTCTTGATCAGTTTGAAGAATATTCTGCCATCATGAAATTTTACAATATCTTGGATGTATCGTTGAATAAACCCACCTAGCCTATTTATGTAAAAGCTCCTCGAGGCAGCACCGAAACAAGCAAAATGTAAAAAAACTATAAAAAATACAAACATATTAAATTTTTGGATTTTTACAGCATGTGTATCTCTCCTTACATATAATATTGCTCCAAACGAATTTTGTTATGTGATTATTAGAAAAATAATAATTTACTGTTTCTAGTTCAAATTAAACTCTTAATACTTACGGCGTTTTGTTTCCCCAGTGTATTAAAAATTGGTAAAAAGGTGCTGGTGAATTTATTTTCATCTTCCCCAAATAATTTTGATATCAGTGTGAATAATGTGAATGGAGTTATCTAAAAGTTATCTCGCTGGAATTCACATTTTCAAAGCGATTGGGGTTTTACGCTAGTTACTTTTCCGGTTCTTCGCTCATTAGCAACTCCTTGCTTTACGAATTAAGTTGTATTAAATCAATTTATCCTGTCTGATTATTTCTGATACCCGCTGTACATGACAAAATATTTAGAGAGTTGATGATGATGATACAGTGATCTGTTTATTGTATGGCGAGGTCAAATCATTTGTAACAAAACTCCTGTTTATATATTGCATTATTAAAACTATTAGTACATTTCTCTATCTGCATGTACGAGAAAATCAAGCAAAAACAAACGAATATGAAAAACTTATTTTGCCTTGTATTTTTTTCAATTCTCTTTAGTTAAGATTACTAGACAAGATATTTGTCAATATTAAGTTTAAAATTTAAAATTATTCGTTCAAATTCGACTTCAAGACTTAGTTACAACGAATACATTTTAGTAAGATAGCTATTATAGCTGATCGATTGAATAAGATCACTTTCAGGGAACTTTATGCTGATATTAATAACGTATAAAAAAATTAACTGTTCTTTATCAAAACTAAAACTTCAAAGGATAACGACCGTTTTGGTATGTACGGACATCATACCTAATGTGGGAAATATTTTTGGCGATGGTTAAAGAAGAATGAATGACCTGAAAAAACATTTAATATTTAAAGATCCTAAATAATTTCCGCCAAAATTATAAAATACTCTTAACCATTTTAAGCTAAACGTAATTGAAAGTTAAAGTTATAAAATGATAAGTAAAATAGATATTAATTGATTACTTTATAAGACAAATAATATCTACGTTAAATTATAAAAAAAATTACTTAATGATATTTGTTTTTAAAAAGCGATGAATACGATCTCTAAATGCCAGATCAATAGTGTTTTGTTTAATTAAAATTAAAGCAAAAGAGACATTTTGGAAGTATATGGTTTTCAAAGGCATTTTGAAATACAACATTGGAAACTGGCTCTCCATGGATCTATAGTGCAACTCAGATCACTATCCAGATCCTGGTTCTAGTTGAGAGAACAGCCTTTTAAGAAGTATGTGACTATGAAAACTCTCTAAATTTCTGTAATAGACACATCCTTCTCTAAGCGTTTCGTAACATCTCCAAACGCATTTTCCTTGGACTTAAGGTCCATAGGAATTTCTTTTCGTAGATTACATTCCTACCTATTCCTACCTATACTTATTCATTGTTCTTAACAATGTTATCTTTTTACAACAAATTATTCTTCAATAAATTGCCATTTAGGTAAAATAATATTTAAAACAAATACAAAAGTCGCTTGTAAAGAAATGAGCAATAAATGCAGGGTTTTACATGAAGATTTTCTATTTACTAAATAACCAATCGTTTTTTACGTCTATCCTGACAAGTAAATGAACTGATAGAGGATCATCCAAGCTACAAAATCATTAAAAATTAAAAGTCTAGTTTACAGCCACAAACGAGAACTGAATTGATATAAATTTTAAGATCGATTCCGATAAAAAAATTCATTAAAAATTTTAGATTAAGGCCCTTTCATACATAATAAGGAAAGTACCCTTACAATACGAACCTAATTAATCTTACATACACAGTAAACGGAAAAAAGGTAAAGATTTTTGGGTTGTTTGGATTTTTCCTAGATTTTTGTATCATTCTACCCCTTTATTCTAAAGAAATTCGAGGTTAATGAATCTTTTGATTTGATAATTTCAGGATCAATGCAATAAATTTCTATCACCAAATTAAAAACCTGCAGCACTTGCTATGAATCTTTGAGCCCTTTTTACGTAGAACAAAAAAAAGAAGGAATTACTCTTCACAATGTGGATATTATTATTTACAGAAATATACACAATACAATTTGCAGCAGAGAGAGTATAGCTGCTTCTGGTGGCTTGTTAGTCTCAATATTTGAAATATTGCAAAATTTTTCTATCGGCATGATCAAAGTGAATTTTTCATTGGTGAATAGTACTATATATATATATATATAATATAGTTGAACGTTTGGCTGTGACGGCACGGTCGATGCGGCGTACACACGGTGTGTAGATCGGTCAGCGGGGTATATAAATATGTGCAAAAAAAGAATTCCATACAACTTGTGGTTGTTTTTAAAGTTGTATACTGTACGTTCGCTACTCGTTGTGTTGAAAGAGTTTATAAAGAAGAGTTTTATCGTAATAAAGCATTATAGATATGTTATATTATAGTTACTCTATATGTAATAATACATAGTTTGTTTTATTAAAAATCAGGGTTGTAATTATTTTGAATTTGATTAAAAACAATAGAAAGATGTGAAAAAATTACACAGAAGCCGGGACTCGAAAACTGGTCCTCCAGATATCTGGTCACTTAAACCTTTGAATGCAATCTTTAATTGCTTATAACTTCTTTGTTTCTTAGTCAATTTTAATTTCATTTTCAAATTTTGTCATGGTCATAGTCAGATCAAGTCTAGTTTTACATTTTTATCAGTAATATGACCAATTTGACATCAAGATTATCCCCTATTATATGTACTCTATTCCTGTCAAATTCTATTTGAATGTATATGTATATAGTATACAAAAAGCAGTCCCCTTAGCTCTGTACTCTGTAATTTGTACTTTTGTACTGCTAAGTACTCAGTTCTACAACTGAAAAACTGCAAGAAATTTTTAACTGATTCTTATAGATTTTTACCCACTGAAAGCCCAAAAAAATTTATCAGATCAGGCTCGCTCAAGGGGAATCTCGCGTTGACAACTGACAAGTTTAAAAATTGTCATTTGTCAATTATATCCCAACAAAGTTTGTGATAGCTCATCAGGTCACTCAGATCACTCAGGACAGTACTTATCCTGCATGAGAAAAATTACGAAAAGTAGAAGCATAGCAAATACAATACTGATATTCATTCCCACCGATTGCGTGGCTAAAAGAACCTACTAGTATTTATATAAAAATAAAGTTTTACAAAAAGAAAAAGAAAAAAACGTAAAAGAAACAAACGGACGACATTGTATGCATTGAAGTCAGATTCACACAAAAAATAGAGCGGTAATTCTCTGTGTGTATAAATATATATAGAAAGAGTGTTGATAAATGTTATTTTTTTATTTTATTAAAAGTTCGTTGTATCTGTTTGTATTTCTCCTGTTTTTAAAAGTTAAGAAGTAAAACTGACATATTATTGTTTATATCTTTTACTAGATATGTGATGGTCTGGAAGTTCTATCGGATCTTTTTACCACATGAAACATACACTCCAAACATGAAAAATCATCGTCTTTTTTTTTTTAAGTAAAAAAATATTCTATGGTGAGAGTTTGCCATATAACTGAACTTCTATATACAAACATTTTTGATGGGGGATACTTATTTTCGCACAAGGCAACTGGGAAATAATGAGCTTTGTAAGTATTTCAAAGTGAAGCACAGCAGTTCCTCGCCCACGTAATGGTGTACAATAACAAATTTTTTTAATAGAATTTTCAAATAAATCCCATGGAACCCCCCTAAAAGGGAACAAAGAGATAAATGTACAACTAGGCATATATTTTCAAATTCTATAACGAAAGCTAAAGAGTCTCAAACGAATTGCTCGAAAGAGTTCTGTTACCAAATTTGACATGTAATACATCAATTGAGGAATTAAAGAGATAGAGATCTGAGTTAATTCATCAAAGGGAAGGTTATATCTGCACTTATTTTATCAAAGACGATAGAAGGGAGGTAAAATATCCATGACAATGCATGTCTCCATTGTCTGCTATCAATAAATATGATCCTGAAAATGTTAAGCTCCTATTTTAGGAGTAAAGCACAGCCACTGTATTTAGCTTTTAATAATAATACTTCTGGGGTTTAACCTTCGGTTCTTAAACATACACGTCTATAACAGAAACCTTTCACATCATTATTTTTAATCTTTATTTATTGAACCTAAATCCGAATACAGAAAATTATATTTATGATGTGAGTGGAATCGGTTACTTCGTTCTTATCCAAGCGACGACAGTCTAAGTTGTCAAACGTCTAAAGGTGATTGCGCCTTTACTCTCTCGGCCACTTAGCCGCTTATATTTAGTTATTTATCGCCTTCTATATAGAGGTCAAATAGCCTTTATGATAACATTAATCTATACATAGAAGTAAATATATAAATTAACACACGGTTAGCTGCCTGTTTCTGATACTATTTCGTTCCAAATTTGGTGCAAAATAATATATATTTTTGCCCGTTTTAGTCATAGCTCTTGATCAAATATAGATTTAGGTGGATCATCTGTTTTTTCTATATTTCATTTTAAATTTTATTTCTAAATGATTAATAAAATCATATTAGCATTACGACATGATAAAATTGTTGAAACGTTGTTCTCTCCCTTTTTCTTCGTGCAAAGAAGCTTTTATGATTTTTAACGAGTGTATAACCTTTGACTATAAAGCTTATATGTTCAATATCTCCCCAAAGATCATGGTTTACATACAATCAAAATACATATTATTAAAAAAAAGGCCAGTTTGAAGGTTTTTAGTGTAAAAATCCTTTTCAGATTTGAATTTTGTTTCAAGTTTAACATTTAAACTTCATCCAGGTATCTGCTATTTGATATATATGCTACAGGAAAAGTTGATCCTCCAGAAGAGGTGACTCTGCCTAGATAAAGTCGATTGTTACTGGTCGTGTCAGTAAAAGTTTATTCAAATCGAAAAGTGTTGAAATTTGATCAGCATGTACTTGGCAGAGTTTACAATAGCTGGGTAAAGTATACTCTCACTGTCTTGAAGTTGTAAAAGTTAACTTTTTACAAGGAAACGGTCTACTTGTTAATAAAAAACGAACTAAGCAAGGCAAAACGTTTATTAATAAGTGTATACGGTAAAGTTAAAAAAATGCTAACAAAAATTACTATATAATAAAAAAAGTTGGGTAAATACTCTCACTGTATTTGATAAAAGCTGGGTAAATACTCTCACTGTCTTGAAGTAGTAAAAGTTAACTTCTTGCAAGGAAACGGTCTACTTGTTAATAAAAAACTAAGCAAGGCAAAACGTTTATTAATAAGTGTATACGGTAAAGTTAAAAAAATACTAACAAAAATTACTATATAATAAAAAAAGTTAACTTTTGCTAAGAAAAATTTGTTTAATCATTTTCAATCAACTGTTACTGATGTTTTTAGTAAGAGTCGACTTTTCCTAGGCAGCGTAACAAGCGACTTTTCCTGAAACATATATACAGAAAAAACTGAATTTCTTGATGCAAGAAGTATATTTCTGCATCAAGAATGCATACTGAAAAAAATTAAAGCGAGAAGAAGAAATTTTCTTAAAGTCAAAAAATCTAGCTTTAATTTTTATAATTTCAAAAGTTCAATCGTGTATTTTGAGCCACCTTTTTTAAAAATATGCTCACCATAAATTTTCACCAAATTTAACCCATATTTTCATAAAGAATATTTTTTCTTCCAAAGTTTAAAGTGAACAAAATAGTTTCATTAAAATTAAATTAAAAATGTGCAATTCTAATTGCAATCTGTTTAATAATGATTATTTTTCCTTGTAAAGCATTAAAAGGAAAATATGTTTCTATTATATTACAAATGTGCAATTCAAATTACAGCCTATTTAACAATATAATCCAAAAAATAAACAAAATAGTTTACAAGGGTTCTTGTTTACAAAATGTACAAAATAAACCAATGATGATGGTATTTATCAATAAAACCATAGATAAATATATTTTGACACTTTTTGTAAGGTATTTGAACATTGATCCTTTAACATAAAAATAATATATGGGATAAAATGGTATCATCAGCTTGATTGTATTATCTGTCTATGAATGTGTATTATTAATATGTATTATAGGGTAAAACCTTACATTTTTATACAATAATACTAATCTTACGGTCTATGACACACATTGTGTGTATAAGGCCCTACTTTATATACATTATAGGGTAAAATATACACATAAATAACATTGTTGTTATACGTGACTGAAAACCCGTTGAATAATTTGATTTGCTGTTTTTAATCAAAACTGATATGGACGTTGTTAACCGAAAACCTGATAATTTTCCGCCTTGGATTGTGTTTTTTTTTTACATAGGAAATAATATTTGTTACAAATCAGTGATAGTTTAGCCAATTCAATTAAAGTTTGTTTCAACAAATTGATTTTAATAAATTGGAGGAGATTCCCAAGGTAAAAATAATGTTTCTTTTTTATGTTTCCATGATTTTGCTCAACCTTTACAGCCCCTCCAAATGGAGTACATGGGTTGAAAATGGTATGGAGGTTGGATAAGAGTCAAGAGGGTGTCAACTTTCTAGCACTCCTACGAAATGCATGTTTTTTCGCAGTTTTAAAGACTTTGCGTACCTCGACAGCCCCAAAAAATTAACTAAGAGAGCTAAGAATGCTATGGAAGTTTCGGTGTCAACATACCGTATATCCACACTTTTTTTATGTAAATATTTCCAGCTGCAAAACCATGGAAAAACAAAATTTTATTAAGTAAAATATTAATAATTAAAATTTCCATTATTTATAAATTGCAACTATTAATAAACCATACCTTAAAGTTTTAGCTCAGTGATTTCCCCTATCGCCAAAAATGCTCAACGCTTCTAAAGTAGTTTTTTTCATTTCAGAAATCTACTAAAATCTACTAATAAGAAGCATCTAATGATGAGAAATATGACTTTGATGATGAAACTCTGTTACTCACAAGTTTTTCATTTAATAATTTGGAACAGCGTTGTTACTATTTTTTCCAAAAAACACTCTATTTCATTTTTATCGGATTTCTAAAAGATATATCGTAGCTAGATAATAGTAAAAGATCATTTAGTTTACGACAAAAACATTGAACACTGCACATCGGTTAAACTTCAAAATTATTTATTATAATTTTTGGTTTGTATGAATGAATGGATTACTATAGTACGAAAAAGTTTAACTGTATTGTGTATTGTAATTTGCAATCCGTCTAAATCAATGTAGATAAATATATTATACAGGATGGTTTTTTTACTCGATTTCGATAAAAATACTCTGAAGTGGTAATAATTCCCAGAAACCCAATGTCTGGTTGATATGGCACATTGTTATACTAAACAATATGCATCTGAAATATCGATTGAAGTAGTCACATAAGATACCCCGTTACCCTCGTAAACGATTTTAATCGATATTTCAAAAGCTAATCGTCTTATCGACAAAAGGATTATATTTTTGAAACTATTGGGTAAAAATTACTCTACAAAATAAAATTAATTCAAATCAAAGCCAACAATTTTTTTCTGATTTTATCACAATGTTCTTAAGGACGGTGGAGATTTTATTAGAACTAAATCAAAAAATTTACAAACAAAAAGCAATTCCCCGATTTTTTGCAATTTTTTTCTTTTTTTCTTAACAGTAGTAGTGTAGTTTTGATGTAAAAGTTACTGAAATCGCGTTTACTTAACGATCGGTCGACCAGTTTTTGAGATATTTACTAAAATACTGTACAAAAAGCATTTAGAATTATCTCAAGAATAATCGTCTATTCGTTAAATGAGCTTCATATTGGGATGGTTGATCTAGTTGATTTCGCGATTGTACATGCAAGTTTTATATCCACTGAAATTATTTTACGTCCTCGTCTCTCGTTATGCTTGTAGACTTTATAAACATACTATATTCATGATTAAAAATAAGTTTTGACATATATAACTTAATCCATTATAGTCTATATAAGAGAAGAACATTGAATGGTTTTTAACAATAGTTATATTTTGAAGTGCCCATCGATCTAGAATAATACCATTTGCGGCAAATTTTAAAACTGCACACACATTACGTACGCTGGTCTTTTCCCTATACATACGTACGAACAACAAATAGGTATTATCGATGACGTAAAATGGTAAAATATATGCTGTCTCACATATATTTGGATTTATATGAAACTAAAATATTATAGATATTATTTTGTTAACACAAAGTTATTTAGTTAAAATATTACCTCTGTGTTAAGACTGCTTTGTGTCCTAGTTGTCCATCGTACGATTCAATTGATTAATTAATTCAATTTAAGGGATTGTCGTGCACTTAATTATGATTAGCCAAAGAAGTTTGAACTCCCTGAAGGTCTCTTCAGTGGGATGCTTTTTTCAAGCGTCATAGAATTCAATTGAAAAATGAAAAATATTGATCTTTTAAAGAAAAAAAGAACGAGAGGAGTTGTGAGACACCGGTAGGAACTATGTTCCTTTTGTTCTAAATTATGTATTTATCGAATAACAAAAACAATGAAGGAATGGTAGTTGTATTGTAAATTGTATTAAATAATTTTTTTTTTAAATTATTATTATAAAATAAATATTATAAAGCATTATAATATTATATATTTCAACAAATTATAACAAATTATACATGTGAACATAGAGATATGAAATTAGTATTTGACTGGTTATCTTTTTAATTTTATGAGAAAATGTCAGAATAATTGTCTTTGTTTACTGTTCATAATAAAAGATGTTTTCTTTTGACTTGTTCAAAAAAAAGATGTTCAAAACAAAAGAAATTTAATATCAAGAGCCATCTATAAACAGTAATCAGAAGTTACCATAGATCAGAATCTTAAGTTATTTAACAAAATAAAAATTTTAAAAAAGTCTATTTACGTAGATGGATTTCGACTGACAACTTTCTATATCACATGAGAGGCGAGCACCGTTTACCGCAATACCCTAACCTCCATCGGTATACGAATAACATTTCTTGATAATAAACTAAGAAAAAAGTGTCGGGTGGCTCTTTTTTCCCAACCAACATCCGTAAAACTAGCGATAACGAATACAGTTCCAATAATTTTAAGATATTCAAAACGGTATGTCGGTTTCAGGCGCTATAGAGGTCAGAGGTCGCATGAGTGCTTCAAGCTATTTTGTGGAATTTATATCACAAACAGTAGGAATTCTAAAATATAATATTAATCCCATGAACGAATGTGCGACGTTGCTCTTTTTTTCAATTAAAATAACGTTAAAATGTGTAATAAAAATTTAATTTGAAATCAGTATACAGAGCAGTACGGCTGATTAATTTTTTCCTTTGAAAGCACAAACCATTTCTTTTAAAATCCATTGCTGGGAAATTGAAATGTTTTACATAATTAACCAATTTTATTCAGACTATCTTATCGAAAAAAACTAAAGATCTGATTAATTGCAGTCCTTTCGAAATTTTATTTTTAGGAAAAATTTTTAATTTTCAATTATTACATACACATAGAGAATTTCTAACAATTTTCATACAATAAATCATTTGTAATCTAAATTCCTATGATTATATAAATTAACGTAACCAATATAATATGATACAAATGTTTGTATTTTTTTCATGTCTGATCGATCATTCATTCATTTTTTTCAATAATATAATTCACCGGAACTTGCTGTCCTTTCAAATTTGAGTAATGAATAAAATATACAGTATGTTTTATATGAAGAAAAAAAAAACTATGAAATAAAACAAAAACTGTGACTGATTGAGTTATTAATGTATAAATAAAAAATAATAAATATTCTATATATTGCATTGTATATTATAACATTGGTTAGTCGGTTCGAATCAGTCGGTAAGAAAACAGCCGGCTACTTCTTCTATGAAAGAGAGTATCTAAATAACTGGTAGTTCCTAACATGATCAAGGAAGAATACACTTTTTTTAAAATTACAATATATAAAATCCATACAAATTACTTGAGGAAAAATTGAGCTTTTTATAAAAAAAGGAAAAAAAATTGTAGCTCTATGGAACATTATGATTTAAGTCGAAAAATGACACAAAACTGGCTAAGAATACTTAGAATAGTCTAAATAAATCACAGTCGTTTTAAAATCAAATATTTTATAATAATCATACGATAATCGTTAATTTTGTTGAAAAAGAAAAATTGTAGCATAAAAATGCGAATTTTTTACTAATGCTCCTATCTCAAGAACAATATGAGAAAGAAAAAAAGTAAGGAGACAAAACTTGTTTAAAAAGTCCAAAATATAATATGTCCAATTACCAAAGATACAAAATCAAATATTTGATCAAAATCACACAATAATCGTTAATTTCAAATTATCAGCAAATATAGATTTTGAAGTGAAAACTTCTTTAGCGACGTTTACCTACATGCTGTGCGCGCGCTACTTATTTCAGTATATCTGTAGCTATAAATCTAACGTATTGTGTAACATTAGTGCTGCGTATATAACAAGTACATTGAAATTTATGTAATTACAAATACTATCCACAAATCATATGATTGTATATTAATTGTTATTTCAATTGAATTGTATTTATAATTTGTCATAATCTTGTACAGCCCGTAACATATTTAAATAATAAAAAACCATATAAACATGTATATAATTTTTGCTCGGAGTATCAACAGATGTGAAAACCAGATTGATGTTGATAATTTTAATTCAAAAATTTTCAACTTTCAAATTTTTATACTAAAAGTTCTAAGGTTTCACTTCTATCGGCAGTCCCTATGACTGCCAATTTTTTTTCTTCAATCACTTGTATCTCAAAAATGATGAGTTTTAGAAAAAAATATCACGAACAAAAAAATGCTTAGCATTGTCTAAAATAAAGGTTTTTTCAAATTTAATGATTTTTCAATAGAATAAGTTAGAACACTTTTTGAGTCTGGTCCCATAAAATACATATTGCTGCATAGAATTGCAAGCAGAAAGGCAGCAATAGGCTTTCTTTTCACCATGAGTTCAAAGTTTCACTTTTAATAGTTTAGAAATTATCTGTAATACCATACAATATAACATACAAATATACACTTGCTATAGTTATACCCTCCCGAGGTGTGAAGCGAGAAATCAGTTTTTGAATGAATGAGAAAAACGCTACCTTTATTATATTTTGTTGTAATAATAAAATTATACAACAAAAAAGAATACAATTGATAAAAAAACACAACAAATCTTATCTGAAATATACAGAAGATTTCAATTCCTGCTGGGTTTCTTAAAAACAAAATTAAATTATTTTGTTTTCTATACAAATATGAAATTATTACTAAAAAAAAAGAATTTCTTTTGATTAAAAATTTTATTACTCAAAAATTTGTTTTGCTATTATTTGATTAATAACAGAAATATAATTTTCAATTATTTAAAACGAGGAATTATTTTGAAGTAATGCATTGACAATTTGAATTTACACCATATATAAAATTATGAGTAATTTTTAAATTGTGTATATGATTTGGTGTCAATAAAAGTTTGATAATGATTATTCAAATCGGTAAAAAAATAATTTTTGGATTTTTTACTATTTTCTTAAGGGATTTTCGTGAATAAAATTCAACAAAAAGTACAAAAATCAGGTCCATTCAACGATTGGGACAGTAATTTTTGAAATGTTAGTAGATTAAAATCGTGAACAAAAAGCTTTTATATCCGAGCAATTCTGGAGATATTTCTAAGAATACTTACTCATATAATTGTTAAACGTGTTGATTGTTTATATTTTATGGATTCTAATGAGCCTAAATAATTGAATGCAAAATTGGGTTGTTTCTGAAATAACGTTGGAAAATTGCTCTGGAATATTGCCATTCGTATACAACTTTGGGCGAAAGTTCAAAATATACGATAGGACGATGAAAATTGCTCTGGGATATTGCTGTTTGTGAACAACTTAGGCCGAAAGTTCAAACTATTCGTGTAATCGAAAAATAGACCCAAGTTTTACATTGCCTGAATGAAAAAACAGAAAAACATTGGGGACAGATCCATATTTGGTGAATCATTTTAACATATCTCTTCAAATCATGTTCATAAAACTCTAGTTTCAAAGCGATCCTGGAGATATCTTAAAAGCTCATTTAATCATTTAAAGGCTATGGACTTTTCATATCATGTATATGAATTATACCAAGGTATACTAAGTTTAGTTCCAAGTTTGTAACGCTTAAAAATATTGATACTTTGAACAAAATTTTGGTATAGGTGTTCAAAAAAAAATCACCTTATTAGTCCATTTCCGGCTGTCTGTCTGTCCGTCTCTCATCACGATTACTCAAAAACGAAAAGAGATATCGAGCTGAAATTTTTATAGCGTGCTAAAAACGAAAAAAGTGAGGCTGAGTTCGTAAATGAGCAACATACGCCAATTGAGTAAAAGCCACTGTTTACCCGTGAGAGCGCAAATTATGCGCAAATTGTATAGTATGTATTATATGGGAATATCAGTTATATATGTGTGACATGTATGTATGTGTAATTAGACAGAGTAATCAACATTGCCTATACATGGTATTTCAACAGTTAACTCAGTGAATTGTTTGTTTTCACTTGTTTAATTTTAGATTTTGTAAGTTTATAGAGCCCATGAAAAGTAACAAGATGCTATTCTGTACCATTAAGAAAACTAGAATATATACATAATAATTGAGTTCCACTCAGTATAATAATTTATATTATAACCTGTCAACATTACATTTTTTGCCGCTAGGTGTGAAAATCAAATTAAAATTAAAATGTAACAAAGACCATAATATTCATTAATAATAAGAAATGTATTCATCTTTGTCGTTTATTCAAGAAAAAAAAAACAGGCAAAACAAAATACACAATAAAATGTATAACAAAGAAAGAGCGAATTTATGCAATTTATATTAACCATCTTTATTTAATAAATGATTAACTTTTAACAAATAATTACACTTTCAATTGTTATTAAAAACAAAGACACTAATTATAAATCATAATTAAATCTCATACTTTTATCTTTATTTATTATATCATTCATTAAAAACAATACAAGTTTTATTAAATAAACGTATAGTAAAACCGCTCAAAATTAACCGTAAGCCAACAATCAAGAGAAATTTCGATAATTCGTTTTGTCTTTCATTTGGTAAAAAAGTAAAATGTAGCTCTATGACTCGAGTGTTCAATATCTCGAAATTGGACTCTTGTCTGCGGATCGCGTTTTGCTAGATTTTATGTTAAAGGAAAGTTATTCCAAGCGTAATCACGCCGAGACGAAAAAAATTTTTAAGCCTTAAATGAATTAAAGATAAAAAATCATTTTCTTAATTAATTTTTTTTTTCAACATTGCCCATGGACTCAAGATTTTCATGCCTAATCAATGAAGGATGATTTAGCGAGATCTAATAGCTAAAATCAGGCATGGGCGAGTTATTTTAAGTCTAAGTCACCATTGTTACAACTTTATTGTTTGTCATTCACTTTATTGTGTGTTTCTTTACCCAAGTCTGCATTGCTCATAGAGGAGAAAGCGAGACGGGTATACGACTCTTCTACCTATCTCAGTTTCTCTAATAGTAATGAGATAGATAGAAATAAAAAATGTTGTCTCTCTATCTAACTCGTCCATTAACAACCTAAAGTCTCTGGTTAGGTTGTCACTGTCTTACTCGTATGTTAAGTTGAGAGTCCGAGCGACTTCTGCGACTTTTTTAAAATTTGTATAACAGTTATTGAAGGAAAAGTCATCTTTTTTTTATCATCGATATCTGGTGAACTGAACATTGTACAACTAACGTAAGTTGTTTTTGGCATCTTCAATCAATCTTCTTTAAGTATCATTCGGTATTAAGAAATTTTTTTGGGGCTCAGTATTGATTAGAAAAAGTTCAAAAAATGACTTTTTATGTTGTTTTGGAAAGTCTGTCAAAACAATACATATATTTCTAAGTTCGTTTTTAGTTTAATATAAACCTAAAATTTTTAGAAATGGTTGAACCATCGTTCCTAGCTGAATCGTCAAAATTTTGTATTAAATTATAGAAGCACTTTCATGGCTCCTTAAAAATCAATTCATGATGATTATTAAAATTACATTTGTTTTTTTAAATATTTTGAAATTATTTTCGAATCATTGTTTTTCTATGACTGAAAAGCTTATTGTGTTGATAAGCTAATAAGCTAAAATATAATAGAAAGAAAAAAAGTTTTACGAATTGAGTTGAAAATTATGCGTATTCTTGGGCGATTCTACTCTAATTTATAATAAGTTTTATACCAGATCCAATGTTATATTTATTTTTATTTATTAAATATATAAAATTTAAGTTTAATTATTATTGTTGGAGGTGATTAATGAATTAAAGGTCAACAAATTCATTTTGACATTCTGGTTGAAATATTGTGGATACAGAATACAGCTTCTGTGTATATATAAAATATTATTATATTATTACTTCCTTGGTATAAAACACCGCCCCAAGGTGTTCTTTATTCATCACCATGTATACCAAGTTTTCTTTCAAGAAATTATTTTGTTACGCACTTCTTGTTTTTTATATATAGATAATATATTTTTGACATGCGTGAACTAAATATTAAAAAAAATGTTCAAAAATAATCAGAAAAAAATTAAAGAATTTGGACTTTTATTGTTTATTACCTATACAAAAAACTAATATTTTCCATATTTCCGTTATTTTTTTACCCATTTTTTTACAAGTACGTAATCGCCATGACAATATCAAAAGTCGACGAAAATTAACCGGATATCGATCTAACAGCTTCTTAATAAGGGTTCCATAAGAGACGGGATAGCACGAGATATCATAAGAATCGCGTGTAATTTCGTGCGTGTAATAATTACCCGGTATTTCTCACTTCAATCTAGGGGAACGATATTAAAATAAAGAATAGGGAAAAGTCGGATAATTTATTTGTATATTTTAATGAAACCATATATGAAAGTTAGGTATTCTATTTTTAATATGAAACTTGTTTGAGTTTGCTTAACTGTGTGGATGCTTAACTGTATGTTTCATGAAATTGTGTGGATAATTATTGAATGTTCGTTTACAAATTATTTAGATTTTTATATGCGTGAGCGAGTGAATTCAGTATTATACGTGTATTAAAGTTTATCACGAATTTTGACCATTTAACAAAAAATACCATGTTAATACATTTACGAAAAATTTCGCTTATTCTTTTTTTTTTTTGTGTTAATAATTGTCAGGAGAAGGTGGATTGAAAGAAAAAATTAAGAAAATTTAGCGGAACATTAAGAATGTTGAAGAAAAAATATTACGTACAATTAATGGTCTAAACGCATATAAATAATGAATTATATCATTTTATTATATACTTTTCTATTTATTTGCGCTCCCACCATAATTATCTAAAATTGAGATCAGGTATTTGAATAGCATTGAGATATTATTTATTATAATTCAGGTGTTGTAAATAGGTATTTATTAGAGCCCTAATGCATTTAGCGGGTAAGCTAAGTTCACCAGGTCATCTAGTACTCAACAAAACGGGGTGTCTATTATCTGATACTCCAACAAATGTGTTTTTAACTTTTCAGAGAGTCGGAAAAGGGTAATGTTGTCATGTTTATCAAAAACGAGAACAGAAATTTGCCAAATTTAAACTTATAGTACACTTTAAAATTTCCGTTCTATAGGAACCAATAAATGCTTGAACATGGAACATGTAAAGCTTTCATGCACCTTCTATGATTCGAGACACAGCTTTTCCATAGTACAAGTATACTTAATTGGTGAATCAAACGTTTAAGACTAGTAGAATTTTTCGAAAAATCTACTTTTATCCTTAAATTCTTTAGGCAATGTACAAGGTACTTGTTGTGGCACACTTTCAAAGCCTCATGCTTGCAGACGTTCGCATAAGTTTAAATTGCAAGTACATATCAAAGGTATGGAAACGCTAATTTTGTAGTGGTTGACAGTTTATCAGTCATGTTCCAAATTGCCTACGGTTTATAACCTCATATTCACAAACTATTTACTGTGTCTTTATCAAAACAAACTGTCAAGAAGAAGCTGGTAATGATTGTTACTGGGAAAAGTTCCTAGGCCCGCCACTTGGGTTCCCAAGATAGCTCAGATTCCCAAGAATGCGCTGGATTAACTAAGAACAATGCATATAATTTTTTATATTTAGCATTAAATTAAGAACCTACTAGGCCTTTGCGCATATTTTTGTGTACTCCTAATAAGGCCCACCGAAATTTTAAAGAAAAATAATTGTCTTAAATTGCAATTTGATTACTAAAGAATATGTACAACAATAAAAATAAATTTTGACCTATATAATCAGATTAGTTTTATAGTTATTTGCGCGCGGTTCAACATAAAAAACACACTATCCTATAACATCTCTTAGCGGGTAATGAATATAAAAGAACAAACAAAAAATTCATCTATAAATATAAATAATAATTTATGATATTGTGATGTGTATGAGGATAAAATTAAACGGAACTACTCTATTAAAGACTTTAATTACTAAAACGCCTTAGTTTCATATTCTACTTAAAAAATACTCACTATGGTTTCTTTTTCTATTAAAGTACATTCGAATTAATAAAACTTCAAACGAACTTGGATAAAATATGTAAGTACAGATGTTAGACTAAAATTTGTTGAAAGATTTGCTCAAAATAATAATTGGTTGAAATTGTGTTGGGGTTTTCAATAAGAATGAAATCTTTCAATAAGAATACATGTGAAAAAAAGATCAACTCAAAGTGTCAAATTGAATTATAGTTAATTTTGCAGTTTAAGCATTGAATTATTATTGTGAACAAAAGATCTTGAAAATATAGCGACTGACGAAACCATTAACAGGTCTGCATTCAAATAGGTTTCTAATAAATGCAATGAAAAAATTGAACTAATTTGGCTATTTTCTCTGAATTTGTTATTATTTACTTGAATTTGTCTTAAAATTGAGTATGATTTGAATTGAATATAAAAAAATTAAAGACTTATTATCATTCAACGCATGATTCACAGAATTGATGGAATTGAGAAACATCGATATTTAAATTCAGCAACAAAATTGAAAGAATTTATCTACATTTTCTGCCATAGAAGGTCAGTTTTTTTGAATTGACATTATACGCTAAAGAATGGTTAGGTTAGTAGAGTACTTCTTAATAATTTGCTAAAAAAAAATTCACTCACTAGAGGTATTTTAATTTTAAATGTTAGAATTTTTTATTCGTATCGTAGGCGCTACAAAAAATAATAAAAAACCTTCAATTGTAAATATTTATTCTTCTCTATTTGTTAAATTATTTTTCCGGTTTCAATTTTAATTTTAAATTCCATTCTTGTTAATCACTTATACAAATAAATATTACAATTGGTATGTTTTACTGTTTTTTTGTTTGCCCTAAATGTCAAAAACCTCGTTTAAGGAAGAAGAGAAGGGACTATTTCATGTTTCCGATGAAGGAGACAGTGATGATGACATAGAAATTTTGTGTCTATATCCACGAAAAAGATCCACGGGGAAAAATCGGTGAAAGAATAACCAAGTTGGAAAATCCAAGAAAAATACTTTACGTTTATTTGATCCAGTTTCATGTGTTTTATTCTTTTTAATACTCAAACTGTGTTTTACTTAAGTTTATTCGAGTATATTGGCGTATTTTTCAAAAATTTCGTTTTTCTAATATCCTTAAATATAATTTTGAAAATATTGTTCTTAAATCCGTTTTTCTTAATATTAACTCCATAATACGAAGCAAAAATGCTCGTTTTTTAATAAACTATAATAAAATTTTTTATTATAGCCGAAAAATTTCGAGAGTATGCTACTCTTATAGGTACTTTTTGAGACTGTAGAATTTAACTAAAAACATTATTTCTTGACAGAAGTACTTGCCACTAGCATTGTTTGTTGTTGACAAAACGCAGTACCATAATAACTTATCGCTAAAATTGATCATTATTTTGATTAAAACATTCCATCCATTCGGTTCATGGTGGCTTTATTGGCATTTAAAACATCTAATTGGGGTTTTGCACAATGTTTTAACTCTGAGAACTTTTAACTTTTTTTTCGTAGTTTTGTTTTATTTTTAATGTGAATAAACCTTAAATATTAGATGTGAATAAACTTATACAAATATGTTTCATACATTTAACTTAAAATAATATTTTTTAAATTAAATCATCAGAAATTTAGGCTAACGTTAATAATTTGTAAGAAACTATTTTGAATACTTAATAATTCTTATCGTTGCTTCTCATCAATTTTTGCGCTAATATACGGCAAGAAATGTTTGGCGTTTACTACGCTGATGGTAGGGAATAGAGACAGATACTATAGTATCTATGTTAGCATAAGTAAGTATTACAGAATTGAATAGGGCTATTCACCAGTAGTATAGTGATATCACCAACCAATGTAGGCCTGACGTCCTTACTGCATTGTCTCGCCCGGTATAACTATTGATAATGTTACTATTACCGCAATGGTCAAATCAGTGTGGCGTTCACACCAATACTGACAGTGTGATATCCTTCTTACCGCCCACGAACCAATGCAATTGTAGATCAAAGCATGCACAAGGCAAAAAATTTGCAAGCTTGTATAAGTCAAAAAATTTGACGCGAGTAGGATCGGTTTAGATAGCGAGTAGATAAGTAGATTCTGTGGTGCTCTTAAGTGGATAATTACTATGTTGACAAGCTCGAAAACTTAAGTTTAAAACGTTTTGGTCGGGCAACTTAAATTGCGACGAAGTACAGCAATTTTGATTTCTCGATCATAGTTCGGAAAAGTAGACCATTTACCTTAATCCCGGGGTTTAGGAAGTCTTTGGGCAAAAAATTCACCACTTGACCCAAAACGGGCAATTCAAATGTTCTAATGTTCTCAACGTACAATAAATTAAATGGCCCTAACTTGCGCACTTACGGCTTATTTATAGATACCAGACTTTTCAACTGATCCTTCAAATTCTCAACACTTGGGAGACGGGTATATGACGTGCCAAGCCAGGGTCTCAATTTAAAAACTATCATATCTACTTTGTTGTAACAGTTATTATATGAATTATTACAAAATATGTAACCATGTAAACATGATAGAAACAATAAACGAACATAGTGTACCATAATTTGGTAGATCTAAGGTATTCGTTGTGTGCGTAGTCATGGTAGGGACAATAAAATCGATGCCAGCGCTTCCAGTGAAAAATTTTGGCGTTAAAGGGGGCTGTTATTACTAATTTGCAGTTCTTTACATGTTAATGTTATAGAAATGTCAAATTAAAATTATTGTAAAACACGAATTAATTAAACTTAATGCATTAAAAATTGTGAAAATAAGAAATCAAATTGCACAAATATTATTTTTCAAATGTAAATTATCATAATTATTTATTTAAATTGTTGAGACAATAATATTAAATTTTCAATGTAAGTCTTAAATGCAATCCATACAATTATATATGCATCCATACATTTCTATAATTAAAGTAGCGTATCGTTACCATGGAAACGAAACTCACGCACGGAGCGAATACATTATAAGATATATACATACATTTAATTATTTAGAAAGAAGAAGATTGCAAATCGATTGTTGTTTCCGTTACAAGACCAACGGCTGAAAGATTAAAAAAAAAATATTTTGCTAAATTTGGTCGCTTGGAATTAATGAAATTAAAATCAGTTTATATCAAAGCTACTCGAACCTGATGTTTAAAGTACCTATCGTAGCTTCTCACTTTGTTTTGAATTACTGATTTGAATCGACAATACCGACAGGCAATCAGGCGGGTATGGAATTTCATTCAAAAACCGCTATGTTTAATAGACTTGTATTTAATTGAATAAAACAAATTAACTTCCAAGTTCCAAGTATTTTTTAAATTATTAGTATCATTTTTAATTTCTATTAACAAAGTATAATATAAAGAATTACAAAAAAAAAAAAAAAAACCATAACACCACTTAAAAATATGTTCCCAAAACTTCATAATTCTTAGGTCGTAGGTAAATTACATCGTAGGTAAGTCTTTAAAAATTATATCGGATGATCAAATTTTTAACTATATTACCGTATATGTGGGACTGAAGGGAAGAAACTTAATTCTAGGATAGAAGGGATAATGCATGCGGTGTTTATCGGACACGGTGAAAACGGGGGAAATTTAATTTTTCACTTTCGCAACATATATTGTTGGATTTTCAAATAATTAACACTTATCATGCGTTTTTCCGCTCTTTCTCACTGTGAAGTACCTCGCATGAGATCTTTAGCTCATGTTCTAGCGTTCCTTCTTCTTTGTCGCATACCTTAAAAAAGTTATAGTCCCTCATTTTTAATGTTGATGCCAAGCAGTACAGTGTCTTTCACTAATTCTAGTGGTTATTCAGAGTAGGTTATTATTCAGTAGTCTCTTTTTCCTACTTTCATCAGTGTTTGGACACAAATTTCGAGCAATAACACTATCATCTCGATCTAAGTTGCACTATCAGATCTGTTAGTTGGAATGCAAGTTTCCCTTCGCGTATGCAATCTAACTCCTCTTGACAACTTATTACTATATATGTTCTTATCACTTTGCGCATATAACCTACGAATATAATTTTTATAAACTCTGAAATACTTAATTGTTTTAAAACTTACATTTAATGATATATAATTTCAATTATCAAGTATTACCAACTGTTCAATATACGAAACATACCTAAATTCATATTAAATGATAATACAAAATTAAAGAGTAGGTACTTTTCTGTAACAAAATAACCCTAAAAATATTTTTATACCAATCTAAACACACTTGTAAAAAAAAGAATTACATGTAACTTCAAAAACTTATACTCAAAATAAAAAAAAGTACTTTTTCAAAATTGTAATAGAATTCGATATGATATTTTGACAAGTTTAAGTATGTTTATTGTTTTAAATTGAAATATCAAGTGCGTGTGATACAATCAATTTGTATATTTTTATTTTATAGGGGAATATTATGTTTTAAAAATATTACCATTATGTAGGGTTTTATTTTATTATAAAAGTTTTATTTTTCTTTTATTGCCATTGTTTCATTTAAAAATATTTCAGAATATTCGATTATTGTTTTTTATTCATTTTGTGAAGATGAATAGAAGTTGAGTTCATTTATGTGAAAGAAATCTTGTTTGGCGTCCGTGGGCTTACATACGTACCAAGAGCCAAGCCTGAGAAAAATTTTGATCGTAAGATGACCATCTGAAATAAGTACATACCAATACACCTAGTCTTATTGAACCTCCACAAATGGTAGCTTTGGAAGGCTTAGTTTAAACTAAACTTATGAGCTATAGTTTGAACAGCGTTTATGATACTCAAAAAGTTTCCAGAAAGGTGGAAACCTGGGCAAAAATTTCTTTTTTCCTAATCATCTTAAGTAGCTTAAAAACTGTTCCAAGAAGGTTTATATGGCAGCTTTATCTGATTGATTGTCGTTAAATATAATAAAATAAGTGATTTACAGATCAATTTTGTAAGAAATGATTCTAAACTCTTAGGTACTAAATTATGGTTATATGCTCTTGAATGTTAGGGAAAGAAAGCTTAGCCCAAGAAATTTTGATTACCTCCTATATCTTTGGTATCACCCTCAAGTTATTTTAATGATTTTACTCCTGTTCTTTTACCAAATCCAACCGCTTTCAGATTGAAATTCATCGTTATAGTATTGCATTTTAACTTTTTCTCATAGAAGTGTAAATTTACTTCGGTAATTTCTAGTACATATTTTTTAAATAGTCGCACATAATTTTAAGTAACATTTAATGATGTGTTATTAATATAAAATATACATTATTTAAATCAGTTTAAATGTTAATATAATTTGTATCACTGTAATTGCTATTAAAGTAAATAAGATAAAGATCGGAAAATATGAATAGCAAACGTAAATTTTTATTGTTTAATTTTTAATTGTTACACGCACTTCTATTCTGAAAAAATATCAGAACTGGTTGCAATTACGAAGAAGTCAGTTGTTTGATGCTTGGAACGAATTAAATATAGGCGCAAACGGATCGGTACAAAAATGGACTGTTTAAATTCCTTTTGAGATATAGGAAAATATTGACAGGACACCTAGAGACATCAAAAAAGATATTTCTACTCACTAGTAACGCCCTGCATATTTAGCAATAAAGGAATTTTATTAATATCATCTCTGAACTTATACGAATCGCTCGCAGTGATCGCTCGTATGTTACGTTTCTTAACAAACCGTAGCTGCAGTCGTAGAGTATTATCTATTAGGAATTTCACTGTTATATAGGATAAACAGGGTACAGATTGTTTAGAAAGCCCGACAAACTTAATAGTTGTCCACCACAAACTCCAGGTGTCACCTACAGTTATATTTCTGCTTTTCCATTTCTTTATACTCTTTCTGTAGAAGCAATTTTAACAGTACCAGAAAAAACTTGAAGATACAAAATCTGTCAATGCTAGTAAAATGACAGTAAAAGGTTGTGTCAAGATTTATGACTTACCGGTTACTGCTTAAAATTACTAAAGAATTTTCTTGATTGAATTTCAATGAAATGAAAAAACAAGGAAAGGTGTGAAGTAATCGAGATAAAGACGGCAGCAAACCGTCCTGATCAATCGAATAAAATGGGGTTTAAAAATGGCTTAGTGTAATGCTATGTGGTAGGAAAACTCCTAGAATATCGGATTTGTTGGTACGCAACACCAGAAGGACAACGTTCTTATCTTGAAATAATTTTTTAATGGATCTTTTGTACGTGGCATAGCAGTGATCCACAAGTTTTCCCCAGTATCAACTGATCAAGATCTAAGTTCTTCTTGTCCTCCTACAAACATACTCGTAGACTGTATCTCAGTACTTAATTAAGGGATTGGCCACGTTTATTGCCCGACTATTACCCTCAATTACAAATGAATCGCATTAATATTCAATTTTTGAGAATATTTTACAATCAAGCAATACTTTCTTATTCTCTTAAGATTTATAAACAACTTTGTATAGCTTTTCTTATGCATATTTTCCAATCTTTAATCATAAAAATATAGTTTTTAATATTACAATACACGTATATAGATATACATATGGATAGTTTTTTATATTCGTTGATGCGATGATACGAGAAGCGGAAACTCAAATTAGGATCAATCAAAAGTAATCTCGAGTGGCATTCTAGAGTCAGCTGATTGTATTTGTATACATACATTACGTGCATAAAGTTTTGTACACACTATAAGCATTTCTGTTACGTTCAATTTGTTTCTGTTACGTTTCGTTTAAAACGAATTTGCTTGAGAAGCCAAGACAACAAAAATTAAACCAGGGCTAAATGATAACAATGGCATGAGTTTTAACGACGAAAAGTAATGGTCCGGACCAATCTCTACATAAACACAAACGCATCTGCAATAACGACAAAAATTCTTTGGGATAATAAACCAGCCTATCGACTACAATGCTATAAATATGTACTTTTTTTACGTGAACATAGTCTTTCAATTAAGGGTGAACAAGCGCCAGGGCAATTTTGGATAAAATAATTTTTTATTTGAAGTTTTACTAAGTCTAAAGCCATTCAGAAAAAGCTTTGAGGGGGAGGGGTTGCTCGATAATTTAAATAAATAAATGACTTCAAAAGTAGGTATATTTAACATTGGTTTTATTGTGAAACGGTAGATGGATGACTTGTATATAAAGCGTTAAATTTTCAATCGCTATGTATATCATATAGCTCTGAGGGTGGTAAAAAACAGAAGTATAATATTTAAATTTCATCAAAACTCATTATTGCTGCCTAATAATTCGTTTTTTCGAAACTACCTTATTTTTCTCCGGAAAATATAAAAATTTATATTCTACAGGTCAAAACTTGGAATGGGTGAAATTTCTGCCTCTAATACCTCAGAAATCATATAAAATTTTGTCTAAATAATGAGAGTATAGCCTTTAAAAGTTTGCTAGCAGTAACTTAACTTTATCTCTTGGTGTATACATTGCCTAATTTATAATACACTTACATATTCACAACGAAATAGTTTTTTACATGTGTAGTTTGTTGCTATATGTTCGGTCATATCAACGAATTGATGAAATTTTTTATTGACTAAATAAGTGATGCTATAAATAAATAATGAATGCTAAATTCTAGCTGAGTAGCTTAGCCAGTATACATTAATTAATTATGACCTTGGATTAATAAATTTATTTTGTATGATAATATTATGAAAACTTTTAAAAAGATAAAGTTAGAAAAACACTTAAGCCACTCTAGGATTTGGTACACTTTTACCTCTATAGAAGGTAAAATTTAAGAATATCGTACTGCATCAAAGAAAAACATTTTAAAATTTTCACTCTCACTCTGCACAATCAGAAATAATTCACAATATTTTAAAAAAATTTTGGAAGCGCTTTAAAATCGGCCAATTTGTCTGGGAGCTATTATGGCATACGCTAACAACTTTCTTTCTACAAAATAAGAAAAAAATTCGTAAAATTCTTTGCTCTAACTATTTTTTTTTATAACTACAGTTTCTAGAACCTGGTCTTATTGGACCGAAAGCTTTATTACATGAACGGAATATTAATATTTCCATACATATCTGGAGTAATTTCTGGCGTGCAAGTATAATATTCTTATTATTTACTGATTATAAATTTTTTCCGATACCGAAAATGGCTCAACCGCCAACAAGCGAATGGTATGTAACATTCGAGATAATTGATAAATGAGAAAGTAGTCGATATTGTTTGGCAAAAGCTTGGTATTGTTGCATGATATTTGTGTAGGTAATCTTGGATTCCGATTTTGTGTTAAAGCCATAAATCCACTTTTCATAAAAATTTAAAAATTAGTAAAAAGAGTTATTCTTATCATAAATCGAAGGTTAATCAATTTTTTTCTTAAATTTATGTGCTTGATTTACTTAAACAATCCGTTGCAATGGTTTGATTTTCATATAATGGAACGTTAATTTTCAGATTTTGAAAGCTATGTTGTCTTTACATATTTGTGTGTCAAAAATATTTTTGTATATTTCAAGGTTTCCATATTTTAAATCAAAAGGTCGCCAAATTATTTTGAACATATTTACATTTAGGTACAGTGGAAATTTTACATATAACATTCAAAAATATTCTTTAAAACAACGTTGTTCCGAGGTATACAATTATTCGTTTCTTTATGACTAGCCTGAAATAGAAACGGTAAAAAAATAACGACGAAGAAATCAGAGCCGTTTGGTGAATGTCTTTCTCACAAATTTTTGCCAACGAATTTTGATTTCCAATAACAAAGAAATTTTCTCTAGAGCTGTTTCAAACTGCAACATCATTAAAAGATATGGTGCTTTCGACTACAGTATCGACTTTGCCTTATTCATATATAAAGTCTGCATACGGATCGTTAAATAAGGGCAGATAAAATCGAAACGCTATTTTCAAAGTATATACGAAACAAAGTATATAAACTACGAAATATTTTGTTTTTCACTGGACAATGATTTTCTACGGGTGGCCAACTGTCTAGAACTAGCCTTGATCGATGATATTCGCCTGAAAACGGATTCATAAAAATCCTTGTTAGACCACAAAAGGAAGTGATGAATAAATTCAATTTTTAATTTTATACTAATAATATTTATTGTTTATAAATAAATGGTATTAAAATGTTAAGACATTTTTTTTTTATATTAATTATTTATTTATTAATAATAATTTATAATTAATTTTTCATAGAATTGAATAAAAATTAATCTATTTTGTTGTTTACCACAGTATTTTTTTTATACATCTATTCTTTCTTTCTTTCATTTTTTTTGACAGTTATTCTTGGAATAACAATTAATTAATTTTTTTTTCTTCAAGTCTATGTACCATGTTCAATGCGGAAGCTTTTTACTTATTATCTACTAGGTCAAATGTCAATTTTTATTGAATGTGTTATATAGGGAGTAACAAAAGTTGGAAACCTACAACATTTCAATTTTATAAAATATTCTGATTCAAAGAGAGTTAAATGAGGACAGGATAATACTGAGTAGCATATCAGGCTTGATTAGAATGTGGAAAATTTTTCGGGTAAATCATCTGAACGGTTGAAAAAGTGTTGAGACCTCATTTTATAATTGTATATTCAGACCTGAATATCTTTTCGCGCTTTAGAAGTTCCTGTCAGTCAAGTATATGCAAGTGTATATCGTAACTCGGATAGAAAATATTGCCCAAAAGTTATTCAGGCAATTAGAAACTTTCTACAAATTTTCCCTCGGTATAATAAACACTGAAAACTCCAACATTTCAATGTTTTAGACGCATGAAACTGAGTACGTCGTCTTATAGGGAATTTAATGAAACATGTGCGCTTTATGATTTTCAAACCCCTTCTCCTCTACAACGACGCATAATGGTATAAAGTCTTGCAACGAAAAAGTTTATTTCAAGACGGCTGTATAGTAAATCTTTCTTTTATTATATTGAAACTAGACAGTCACCTGTGAATTGTTGCGTTTACTTGGCTTACTTGTTCACATGACCGGAAAAAGTTTCAAAAAATTGCAGATTTTCAAATCATTGAAAAATAATTTTTTAGAATCGTTTTTAATAACCTTTTAGAAATAATAAAAATTGTTATTGGCAGACATTTTTGCCATTCTAATCACTGTGCTAGATATTATTGTAATAGTACTGTAATATAAATATGATTAAATTTTATAAATTTAAAGATGTAGATTTGATATGCCAAACAGAAATTTGATTGCTTTAAGAAGACATATTTATCGTTAATGAATGCAATCGCTTTGCGAAACTTATACTTCATCCCTAAGTTTTATATGAAAATAGTGCCAGCTCTTGTAAAATAAGTCTTTATTTTATGGAAAATGTGACTACATACAAAAAATATGTTTTCGAAAATGAAAAACTGCCTCCATAATTTCACACCAAGAAATAAAAAATCTTAGTTATCGTTAGTCAAAATTACATCAATCCTTTATAAAGTAGACAAAAGACTAAAACGAGAATTTCCACTTCAGGTTTACCTAATCGTACACGATACTCCAAGTTATGAACTTACACGTGCTCCAATAATTTGAACGAGTCAATAATATCTATGAGAAAGTGCCTGGGATGTCTTTGTTACTGTAAATAAATTAAAAAAAAAAAAAAAAAAACATTTTCACATGGGTTCATAGCTTTCTACAATAGGATAATTGATTTATCCTTTAATCAACATTTTATCACACATGACAAATTTTCGATAGTAGCATAAATATATTATGCTACTATGCTATTCATAAATATCTAATATACATTGACGTCTGTAAACAAAACATGTAGATTTATATCCCTGACTTTTAACCCATGCATTTCAAGATTTATTAGAACGTATTCTGTGTCTTTTTGAACTTATTCTATACCTATTTTAAATAATCCGTTTATTAGAGTCTAAATTTTAGCCAATATTCTCATAGTCAGAATTCGGAAACAATTTTTTCGCTGAAATATTTTTGGTAGGTTTAACTTTACAAAAAAAAAAAAAAAAAATCGAAAGGTGTCGTGAGCACCCTGTAAGAACTATATTTCTTTATTATAAATGTAGCGCCAACTTTTTTTTATTACAAGATATTTTTCTGAAAATTTAAGGTATTAATTTTAGAAGTCAAATACTATAAAAAAAATTCAATTTTACAGCTAATTTTTTTTTACTGTATGAAATAATTGTAGTTTTAGTTTAAAAAAGACATACTTCTGATTTATTATGCATTATGTTTTGGTTTGATTTGGATTGCATTGTACTTACTTTAAATTATCTCTGCTTCTTCTTCTGATAACTTTCACAACTCAATTTTTTTTAAATGATAAAACAGTAAATTTGGATTAAAAATTGATACTTATTTAAAATAATTTTTGCATTTTCACAAAATTCGTGGCAACATGAGAAGATTGCAAAAGTTTTAGTTTCCTAGGTAACCTAGATGTGGGTTTTTGGTGTCTGTTGCAGTTTGTTTTACCTCCCAGCCAGCAAACAATTATTATTTTCTGTTATCAATTTAAATGAAAATCATTAATAATGACCCAAAAATTACTAAAATTGGACCTGTTTCATATAAATTATGTTTATTTAGAATTTTATTCATTTTTTTTTTTTTTGTAAAATTTTTATGAAATTAACAATAAAATTTATGATTAACTTTGAATTATTTAGTTTATTTTAACCGATTTAACAAGAAACCCGAGTTCCATTTAGGAGACAGATGAGTATCAATTTTGAAACTGTTTCCCAAAATAGTTGATTTTTAATAAACTTTATAGCAAAGTAAGTTACCTAACGCGATTATGGCTAATCTTCTCTATAGACAAGAAAATGCGTTTTTTCTTAACGTATTCATACCTTCAAGTCACTATATGGAGGTTAAATAAAATTGTTATAACATTACAACAAAATTGTAATTTTATTCGTTTGTTTAGTATCAAATGGATGAAAGTGTGTAAAAGATTACATAATGATCAATATAACAAAAAATTATTACAAATTACAAGTATATATATATATATATAACGGTTTTATTTAAGAAGACATAATTTTGACCCCATGATGAGTGCACGCATGAAATAAAATAATGAGCTTATTGATAATCAGAAATGAATTGTAATTTAATGAAAGTCGCGTGTTGTACACGTGTGTTGTCCTAATATATGTCACCATGTATACTTTATACTGTCAAATATAATACTGTAATTTTATAGATATTTTTAGTCACTACGATCTTTTTGTAGGTACTCTAGTGTATTCGCTCCCTGCATGAATTTTATTTCATGGAGTTAACGCAGTATAATCTGTGGATTGTATATATGTTTCACATTGAACATTTAATAGTATTTTCCAACAAATTTAAATAAGTAATATGTTAATTTACATTTAAAAAATACTTTTTCCAATTTTGTCTCTTTCTAATGTAACAAGTTTAATTAATTGTTATTATACTATCTATATAATATATATCAAGGTATACTGAGTTTAGTCCCAAGTTTGTAGCACTATTGATATTACCAACAAAATTTTGATATAGGTGTTGATAAAATCACCTAATAAGTCCATTTCCGGTTGTCTATCTGTCCGCCTGTCCATGTTTTTCCTTGTCCGTCTGTGTACACAATAACTCAAAAACGAATACGACGTAAAAAGTGAGGTCGAGTTCGTAAATGAGAAGCATAGGCCAATTGGGTCATGTAAACCGTTAGAGCTTTTGTTTGAAACATTTTATCGTAGGTATCGCTGTTTACCCGTGTGGGGGCAAATTAAGCGCAAATTGTATAGCATGTATTACAAGGGAACTTCAGATTTGTATGCGTGATATGTAAGTACGTGTAATGTGGCAGTGTATTGTACACTGTCTATACATGGTATTTCACCAATTTATTCAGTTAATTGTTAATTTTCACTTGTTTTTCAACAACTTTAGTTTACTTTTATCACCGTTTACATGAAAATTACTCATATTTTAAATAAAACGTCATTTATTGCAAACTTTATAAGATCTCCAGCTACTTTGCTCCCTCCCAATACACTTTTTATCCTGAGTGTAAGTAACTCAGTGTTAAAGTGCTTAGTTACAAAAACAGCCAACCTTATGACAATTGTGACGTGGACTGATTGCTTATCTCATGAAGAAGATCAATGTGCCATTCCTAAATGAAGAATTGTATTGAAGAAGTATATAGAAAATACGCCTGTGACGAGCTAGACAATATAAAAATAGAAAAAGGCTTGGAAAAAAATAAAGAAAACTAATAAAATCTAAATTTCCCATTTAACGTTATTTGAAACTGTTAAAAGCTAATCAAAAAGCTAAAAACATACAGAACTAGGAATTATTATTTTATAAAAAAATTTATTGATAGTTCAAAAAGGATAAAATATGACAGTTTTTACTCTTCCTATATTCAAAATTATCATCAAAATTTTATTATTTACCTAAGTATTAAATTTAATCGTTTAACAAAATATTAAAAATTATGTTCGAGATAATCACATGTAAACAATGGAAAAATAGTCATATTTGAAATAAAACGTGTGACTAAATGCCAATTTCTTAATAGCAGAGCTGCGATCGATTCAGCTTTCCCCTTCATCTTCTTTGCACACATCGAATACGCAAACAATTCATAAATGCAAAGTTTTTAAACAATTAGCTATAATAGTTGATATTTTATATGTTATTATTAATTTTGTTTTATTAAAAATATTCATATATTTTTATTTTAGTTTAGATATACGAAACTATCCTTGAAAATTTTAACTACAAATCTGAAACAACTTTACTTTCACAAAGTCATATTTGATGACATAAAAAAAAATTGATCAAAGTGAACATTACACATTTCATGTGTCCTTTTTTTCATTACATTTTAATGACGCAACCGTATACACAGATAGCTGGAGGCCTTTTTTTATTAACAAAGATAGTATACTTCAATGTATTCATTTTATCTCTGTCTGTTTTACTTTCTGTATGTGTGTATGTGTAACAAAACATAATTAATGTTTTTTTTTCTTAATATAATTTTTTTTAAACATGAAAAAATTCATGTCTTGTCGGTTTTCTTTGTGTTAATTTCTTCTTGCGAGATAGCAAGGTCGCATCAATTGAAACCGATACACATATTATGTGATACATTTTATAGTTCGTTTAATATTATATGCGCTTGTAACGACATTCTTTCCATGTTATCAGGTTATTTTACCGATAATGCCCATTCTAGATATAAGATCACCGAAAATAGTGTTAAGAACATACAATCCAAAGATATATGAGAAAATATTGATTCAATTGAAGATACCTCTGCAACCTCGACGAGGAAGAAGATCTAATCATAGTGGTATAAGTATTTACCAAGCAAAACTCTAAGCGTCATAGTACTCAGAGATGTCAATGTTTGCTTAGAAATTTAGCCTGCAATTAAATTCATAGTTTCAATTGTAACAGTTTACTCTAGAATCAAAGAGAGGACCCGTGTGGAGATTTTAGACCTTCCGTTTACACTGAAAATTGGTTGGACAAAAAAAATTAAAACATTTACGGTGTCAATGTCCAGAACCATAGGAAGCGCCTTATCAATCTGGAAGCTGTATTTTCTAAATAATCTGATACAGGTGGTAGAAAATAAACGCAAAGAAATAGTGAGAGAGTGATTCGTTTAGTCTTAATAAAAGGCTTAAGTCAATTTCAAGTTTTATAACCTATAACTAACCTAATAAAATAAATAATTTAAAAAATAAAAAACCCGACTGCCTTACATAAAATCTGAAAAGAAAGAAACACGTAGAGTAGTTTACATGGGACTTAAACAGTCGGGGCCGATTATTGGGAAGGTTTTAGTCATACTAAACTTTAAAAGGCTATGTAAACTATGGGACTTGTTTCTTTCTTATCAGATATTATTTAAGGTACTCGGGTTTTTAATTTTTTTAATTATTTATGTTATTTTAGACTTTTTAATGAACCAGCACTAAAAAATCCCTTTTACATTAAAGCTTTTAAACCAAATTATTATTCCTAATTAAGTTTTGACATATAATTTATATACATTTTTGTAATCCTCTTTAATTTTCTTTATTTTGAAGACCTACTAGACAGGTTTTGTTTAATTTATAACATATTACTACTTTGCTCCAAAATCCACCATTTTGTTTTGTTTTTTTCCAAAACCTGTCTAAAAAAACTTTTTGAGACAAATATAATGATACCTTAAATGTCATCAACTCATTGAGTCTGAGGAAGATCAGAATGTAATAAAGAAATTTACAAACAAATATACATACATACATACAAGATACTCGCAAAAAACAATATAACCAGCCCTTGACAGTCGGGTAAAAATTCTCTAACTAAACAATAAACTACGAAAATACTATAAACGATGTATTAGTGGCATAAGACTATGACATGGACAATCAATAACATATACTATAGTTTTACTTTATAAAGAAATATTTTTGTTCAATAAGAAGAAAAATTTTCTTTAAGTTGCCTTTTGAGTGTCTGAATATAAGTAAACTTAAGTTGACTTCTTACACTTAAAGCTTATGTCTCCGTCGTCGTCTTCTTTTGTAAATAAAATAATAATACTTATATTATTTTATATTTAGAGAGAGGTATTTGCGTTAAATATAATGAAATTCTTTAGATTTATTTTATATAGAAATAGAAATATTTTTTTTAACTATTTTATTATTTATTTGCCAATAAAGATAATATGTAATTGAACATGCCGTAATGGATGTGAACTTCAAAGACTAGAGCGATATGTTTTGGGGTAAAGAAAGATCTCTTTTCTTAATTCAACCAAACTCTTAAAACTGATAAATCTACTACATAAGACTTACACAAATAAAAATATGAAAATGATTACTTTATACATAAAAATTTTTTTCTGATATGGTTTAATACAATTGTTGTAAAAAGTGGCTAAGTTTAAGTAAGTTCAATAAAATTTTAAAATAAGAAATACCTGCTAATCACTCAAGTCAATATTCTATATCTTCAGTTTTAGAAATGAACTCAACTGTCTCTATAAATACCGCTGTACCGTGAAAATGCTTCAAAAAACGATATTTCAGACAACTTTTGTTTAAAATTATGCCTCTAATTTTGAACATTTGAATAGTTATATTGTTTCCAATGAAAACTTGAGGGATAGAAAATTTGTTTTTGGTTTAAAGTACTAATCGTAGGGTAAATAAAATGTGTAACAAAACTATTTCTACCCGCTCTCAGTCATTTTTGAAACCCAAATTTTTTTTTTTAATTTCAAATTTAGTGGAAAAGTTTTAGGCAAAATTGCTAGAAATAATATTAGTAAACAATTTTTGCCATGATAATATTTCACGAATCAAAATTTACAAAAATATAATTGATTTCTTCTAGCACTCAAAGAGTGGCCACCTTTTTTGAAAACTAAGTAGAAGGGGACATCAAGTAAATTATCCTGAGGACATTCTCTGGCTTCTATGAATATTTACCCAGATTACGTTTCGACGCAAACTTCGAGGCTTCAGTTTAGAATACTAACAGTAACCAATAAATTTGAATAGATATTAGTGTTTTCTCTCCGCTTAGATATTTTATGCATCTTTAGCATCGCCGCATATCAATTCAAATTAACATTGACATATACATACTTTTGTTTAGACAGTGTTAAAATAATTTAGGTTCCTGAAAATGTAAAGATGTCATACAATTTTTGATTTTAATTTTCTTGTCAACTACAACGACTTTCTACTAGAAAGTTAAAATTGTTTATTTAAACTAAGTATAACTAATAGTCACTAATTTTCTATATAGTTTAAAGGAATGATTTCCATATTTATCTAGAAAATTGGTTTATTTAGACATATTATTTGTAACATAAACATTCTAAGATTTGTGAAGACATTAAATTGAATTATTAAGATATTATTTTTACATTGAATGCGTTTCTACATAGATTAACAATTTTAATAGAATTCATTTGTATACGCGAAACAAGATAAATGTCATGATATTTCAAAAGAAGAAAAAAAACGTAATGATCTTTAGAAAGAATCTTGATTCTTGAATGTGTTTTCAATTGTTCTTGTTCCATCGAACATCGATTCCATCGTCTTGTTGAGGAAATAGAAATCAAAAATGGAAATGGTTCCTTAATCACGTTTGACATGAAAATTTTTTTCTTCAAAGTTTATTATAAAATCTGGTATAAAAAGTTTATAGAAATTGTTTTTTCTTTTTCGATTCTTTTTTAAAATGCTGCAATGAATACGCACACTTGGCAAGGTGGATCGATTGTTAAAGCTTAAAATTGAGATCCTTTGAAAAGTGAAAACAAAGTAAAATGGAATTACGATATTATAGTTACTTTCCATCCTGGTGTAGGATGGATATAAATGGGGTCATTTTGGACATAAATAGGATCGGATTTTGACATCAATGGGATCATTTTCTTCAAAAAACATTTGAATAATTATGCCCTGAATTTTTTCGTATACCTTCTCGACCTCTTTTATAAATAGTCCTCTCAAATTTATCAATATATACGCCAATACAAAATAGGTCGATCATTTAAGCGTAAAGTTTAGATTAACAAAAACGAAGCAAAATCTAAATACAATATTTTAGATTTTTCATCTAGAGTGGTAAATTTCTGCAAAACTTTCAATCAATTTATAACAAGCGGAATTTACAAAAAAATATCGATAAAAAAATTGGAGCGGGATAGTTACGGCCTTTCTTTGCCTGACCCAATAGGCTCTTCTTGGGTACTATCTGAGCTTCCATATGTACATATTCAACGCTATATACCAGTTTCTAGAGATGAGCAATATCTTTTAAGTGACAAAAAATGCGGTTTTTCTCCTAGAAATATGTCCAAACTTAACAGTTTTTTTTTGAAAAATACTCAAAAACTACTCTAGATCAAGTCTCCTTTAAAACCAAAAATTGGTTCATTCGTTTAAGAGCTAAGATGCCTCTGACAAAAACACAGCTGCACATGTAATATTTATATATGTGTTAATAAACCTACACACTGTTATTTTTGCGCCAGGGGTTAGGTTAGGTTATATTGGTTGTCCACGAAAGACACGCTTAGGCTATAAATCCCATTGTGATACCATATATGTGTTTTACCACCTTTCCGCTGATAATTTCATTTATCAGCTCCTCAATTCCAGAGGCTGATTGCACCTCCTTCATGTACATACCATGCACTACACCAGCCCATCACTACTATTAAGTAAATTAATTTTGTTGTGACGCCGGCAATCGAACTCACTACCCTAAGCATACCGCGGACGGAATTAGTTACTCCTTAGTCAACTGAGCTAATAGGGCGACTGCGCCAGGGGTTAAATGTAATGAGTAATTTCTGGGTAAAAAAATCAATTACATTCAAAACATTGATATCAAAAATTCAATAAGCTCAAAATTGAGCGAGATATATATTCTATTGAATACCAATTATTGATCCTTAAATTATGAAATATTTTATTAATTAATTCTAGCTGTCCATCTGTCACTGCATATTTATTTTTTATTACTGCATTACTGGTTGACCAAACCACATAGGTAAGCCGCACATAATATTTCAAAAAAAAAAAATTTTGCTTTCCAAACTTTTTTCATTGTATATGTGAACGAATACTAGCGTGCGGGTGGGTAAAACACAAGCATAATATCTTGATGTTATTATTATTATTATGATTATGATTATATTTGTCATGTGTGAGTCTCTTTGTATCATTATTTTATATTTCATTTTTTTTTTTGACATTATAAGTTAATGTCACGCATTTCCTGTTTATAAGAATATTGTGTTGTTTTGTTTTCGGATGATATCTTTTTGGTTGTCGATGTAATTAAAGGTAACTTAGGTTCTGTGTGTATGAATGTATGTGTTAGGTCTAGGACCAATAGCAGTATTTGAATGCCATTTCAGAACGACCGGAAATATGAAGAGAGACTTTTACCAACGTCATGCCAAGCAACTTTATCATTAGTGAAACATTTAAAAAGCGACTTTTCTTTGAGTACGCAAAAAGCCAGAAATTTATTAATAAGGTAGGAGAAATAGTGATAACTCTGGTTCCTATGATGACAGGCGTAAAAACTATCATAGACAAAAAGGCAATGTCATCCATACACAAACACGCCTCCATTTTAGCCTTGGGTTTTAGTTTTCATTGACAAAACACAGTCAGGGCATTTCTTAACAGAATAACAACAAAATGAATAACAGGGAAGCAGTGTGAACGAATATGCTCATTTACAATAATTTTCGCTGATAAAAAGTTGTTAGGCTAAGCATAATTTAGCCACTGTGTTGAGTGAATTTCTAGAGGTGAATTTTTCAATGATAATGTATGCTGATTTATATATCTAAACTAATTTTGCCCATTATTCTACAAAGTAGGGTGTCGGAAAACTCTTTTCCCCTTTTTGTTTCGAATCCTGGCAATAATTTTTCTCAAGTTGAAAATTTATCGTCTTCAACGTATATGTTTTGTAGAAGAAAAAGTTATCAGACATGACCTTGACTACAACCTCTCAAACTTCCGTTTTGTAATCACAGTCGAATACAGTGCGTGGCCCTAGACTTAATTCCCTATGTATGTATGCGTATGTTTAAATGTCTGTGTATGTTGTGTGTGTGTGTGTGTAAAAAGGTGCTTGACTTATTATGTGAATTGCTTAACTATCAATTAGTCAATTTTTTTGGGTCTTTTTTATATTTTATACCTAAATTGCATTTGACAGAAATTTGGAATGGCACATTATATATATCCACCTAAGGGTGTTTAATGGATTTGTTTTAATGTTCTTTTAGATTATCAGAGACTCTTTATTACGTATTCCGCAGATTTTAAATTTGATAATTTAAGATAATACACGGAATTTCATTACCACAGGAAAATTTTTGGTTCAATCAATTTAAATATATATTCAAGAGGGCGATGACAAATAAAATAAACTAGTCAATGTGTTAATACCGTTTCTGACAGGCAAACAACGTGGTACAAGTTGGTTTCGTTTATGAATTTAAAAAAATTCTTAGTGAGCTTTTGTGTTGAATAAACGCATTCCTCGTTTATATTATCTGCGACAAAAATGATCTTGAATAACTATTGTAAAAGAGGCTGCTCCTTCATATTATAGTGTGTGTGCATTGGATTTATTTTTCTTTACAAAATTTTGCTCCAATGTTTTAACGCCATTTGAAAATTATATTTTTATACCATGTATTTTTTCTGATATATATTATAATCGTGAATGTTTGGATGGATGGACGGGTTGATGTTTGTTATTCCGTCACGCAAAAACTACCAAACGGATTTTAATGAAATTTGGCACAGAGATAGATTATAGTTTGGAATAGCACTGAAGTTTGGGAAGTCGCATGGGATAGATTTGTTATAATTTTTCATAAAGCAAAGGATCGACGTGTTTTAGGGGTCAAAAACTAAAATAGGCTAATTTTTATCCGGGTACAGTTCCTATGGGATAGTATTCATGAAAGTGTTTTTCAAAGGGTTTTGTAAAAGTTCGTGAAATAGATTTTTAGCGTGTTTTTTCAAGAAAGTTTGATTAATTTACACAGTAATAGTAACTCTCAATATGTGTTTTAATGGTGGGAAACACCACTTTCGTTTAGTCACCGGGCGCAGCTAGTATAAAATATATATGAAAGTATACTAAGTTTAATCTCAAGTTTATAACAAAAATATTCATGCTACGAACAAAATTTGAGTATAGGTGTTCATAAAATCACCTAATTAGTCCTTTTTCCGGTTGTCTGTCCGCCTGTCTGTCCATCCATAAACTCGATAACACAAAAACGAAAAGAGATATCAAACTAAATTTTTTATAGCGCGCTTAAGACGTGCTTAGGAAAAACGAGTTTTATGAAACGAGTTTTCATTGGACCTTCCAATACGTTCAGAGTTTGAAAATGTTAAATAAATGTATCTATAAAAATATGTAATATATTATCGAGGAAACTGTGTAAGTAAAATGGAAGGTGAAATATTCAATCACAGCTCGAATTATCATCTATTTATCCAAATATCTCACTTATTAATAAACATGTTAAAGAATAAAGGAATTAATATGAACGATTCAGCTGCCTACTTATCTAACACTGTTTACTCTTGTTAAATTTTTGATAGGAAAGCCATCTCGTAAAACTTTCCAGAAACTCATTTTGCTTGTTTGAAAATATTGAATGAAAACATCAATTCTGAATGCATTCTCTGATTTACTAATATATTTTTAATTACAAAAGACCCTAAATTAAAAAAAATAAAATAAAAATAAAACTTAAAAAATACATTGAAAGAAAATAATTTACTGAATGAAATATAATTTATAAATACTAATTTGTAAATCATTATACGGCGCCTTTACTACGTCGGTAGTGTTTTTTCTAGGCTTAAACATAGGCGACAAGAATCACCAAATTATACCTATAAATATGAATGAAAAGAATGATATATTGTAAAAAGTTATATCTTCCAATGTGTATAATTATATACTAAATATACCGATTTAGGACCTTAGTTTGTATTATATATTGTAAAAATATCGTTCGCAAAAAGTCAGATGTTAAATTACCATTGATCAAAATCGTATTCTGGAAATAGTAATACAGTGAAGGCAATATTCTCACATTAAACTAGACGTTCATAAGCATTTTACAGTCACCGCGTCGAGACAATGGTAATCGCATAAAAATTTGTTGTCAATATAAAACTGATATAACTAACAAAAAAAAATTTGTTTCTTATGGATTCTATAGAAATTTGGAATTATAATGGAAGCTAGCTTAGCAGCCAGTAATTAATTCACTATAAATAAAACTTAAAAAAAAAAACTTGAGATAGCAAAAAATTGACTGAGTTATCTGTTGAAATACCATGTATAGACAGTGTGGATTACGCATTCATTTTTTTTACCTCATCTAAGCAAAGAAAAATAAAGAGACAATAACATACATAATATATGTAACGTATAAGTTTAAAATATAAACAATAGGTACCTACATATATACATACTATATAATGTTTCTAAGCTAATTTGCAGTCTGACGCGTAAACACTGATGCTTACGAAAAAATATTTCAAACCAAGTTTTTTTATTTTCTTATAAGAAGGTTTACAAGATGGACCAAAGATCCCAAGATCTGGACCTTTGTGGTTCATTTACGAACTTAGCCTTACTTTTTACGTCCTGAGTACGCTTTAAAAATTTCAGCATGAAATTTATTTTCGTTTTTGATTTATCGTGTTCACAGACAGGTTGATTTTATGAACACCTATACCAAAATTGTTCGTAACATCAGCATTTTTAAGGGACAACACAAATCGGTGCTTTAACGTTTGTGTTTAAATTCCTCCGGAACGGCTTGGATTTTAATGATTTTGTTTTTGTACAATTGGTATGTATGAGAATAGATCGTAAAGCATCATTTTCAATTTCCAACCACCGCTATTAATAAAATAATTTTTTTGTTATGGCTGCGAGAATCGAACCCACTACCCTGTACATACCGCGTAAGCAATTAACTTAACCTACCGACTCACTTGAGTTTATTTTTGTAGCTAACATGATTTCATTTATTTTTTCGAACTTAAATGATTTTTCTAAACCATGAATGAAAAATCAATTCCTTTGTCATTCAAGAATGCATAAATGCAAAAACAGATGATTAAAAATAAGTCATCACAAGAAAAAAATATGACATTTCTAGGAAATATCTAGTTCTGAATAAAACTCGCCATACTTAGATAGGTATTAAAACATATTTCATGTTATAAACGATTCGTGGTAATTACCTTAATATTTTTTTTTGCGTTATGACTTTTAAATGTTCATGGTTTTTGTGTGCACCTGTTTAACGAAATGTCATCAAACTCTTGTTCTTTAAATGTTTTAAAAGTATTTTTTTTTAATATATAGATTTCATGAGTTCAATGAATGGCTTCAAAATTTTTCCTAGGGGATACTTTTCTTTTTTTTCAATAAAGAATACGTATACGTATAATAAAGAATAGATTATACCCTGAAATTTGTTACAAATTAGGGATATTAACTCGCTCATTCCCTTGAGGTCTATGATGATCAAATAAAGTGCATAATTTACATTTAATTTAATTTTCTTTTATTTTGATACCTTATTCGATGGGTTTTGTTAATTTTTTGTTATTAACGTTTTAAAATTTCACTCCAAAATTTCGCCCTTTTGTTTTGTTTTTGCAAAAATCTATCTATAAACCCTTGAGTTTTTGAGATTAATATAATGAGACCTTAAATGGTAAAATCCATTAAGCTGTTTGGAAGATACGAAATGATAAAGAAATATTCCAACATACATACAGGATGCATGCGAAAATCATAAACACTCCTTGACAGTAGAGTAAAACCTCAAATATCAAAAATCATTTACGATTACATATACATCATACACGCTCCCTTGCTCGGTGTCACTTTAGTTTGATAGAACTCTACATAGAGGTACTTTAAGGAAATTGTACTTTCTGGTATGGTGGTCTACTATGCATAAGCAAACTATTTCTCCATAATTAATTTTTTTGTTAATGCTAATCGAATCAGGTAGCAATATTATTTCAATACAGTTTACGGACTTTATCAATCCAATTACTTTAATTACAATCAAAGGTCATTGCGCTAAACGGGTATTATTAGTGTAGATTATTAAACATTAAAGGGTAGATTCGATTTGAAAGATGAACGGTAAATTTTTTAAGCTACCCGTATAAAATAAGTATATTGTTGGCATAAAAAGTTTAGCAAAACACTTATTTGTACATAAGCATACATTGTCATGGCAAACAGTAAATGATTGATGATAGCTACTTACGAATTTAAGCTATGAAGTAATAAAGATAGTGACACATTTGGGTGCTACATTTTGTAGTTTCTGCCTCGAATTGGATTGAGAATTATATCAGTTTTGACATAACTGAGGATAAATTTGAATTTTTATACTTCTTTCGGATTCTCAATATTTTATAGCCAAAAGCAGACGTCAAAGATATCTACGTTTATCCTTTTGATTAGCAGAAACTTTAAGGGATTTTACATTAACGCAATTTTATACTCACGCAACTTCCCTTAAGAATAAAAGAAACATAAATTATTGTGTAAAATGGAATATCATAAAACTTTAAATTATTATTTTATGGCAATTTGTATGGCAAGCCTCACTTTTTGAAGAAATTCAAGTAAAGTTTGGCTTTATACTAAAGAAGATGCTTTAAAATTTTGTCTGAAAAGACGAAATCAGCCAATAAAATTATACACGATAAAAAGTTCAAGCCAAGTGAATCTTTAATTGCCATTTGACAAAAAATTTCTAACAAAATTATAACTTAATTTTCACCCTTTTATCTTTATAGATCTTATGTCTATATAACTTATTCTGTCCGACAATATAACTGTCCGATTCCGACAATATAACTTATTCTGTGAATGATGACACCATTTATATTTTGACTAGCCAAAAGATTGGCTACCTAAACTTATAAATGCCTGCGACGTTCACATTTTCAAGTCATATTACAAAAATTAAAAAATTTTGTATCAGATACTATTTATATAAAAGTAACGTTATGCATTTTATGAAATGAAAATATGGTGTGGAATCATCATATGACTTATATGTATATACACTGAGACTAAACAACATACAAGTATACTTGTAGCGAAAATTTTAAAATTAACTTAGAGCATCAATTGAATGATTGATGACATTGCAAGGGACAATTTAAAATTTGTTTGCGTTATTCTTTAAAATACAATCAATTTAGCTTCTGATCCAACAGGTTTTTCCAAATTTACTGATTCAGGACTTTTTAGTTCCTGATTGGAGCCCAACTAAAATAATGAACGTATACATACACTGCCATTGATGGATACAATTCTGGCAATGAGTGTATGGCCTTATCATAATAGAAAGATAATTAAATAACGAGTATGAATTTATCAATGACTATATATGCTGAAGAGTAACTGAACTAAAAGCTCATTCCTCGCTATTCAATATATACGTGACCTAAGGAACAATCTGAAGTAAATTGAACAACAATTTTAAATATCGAAAACCAAATTTATCCTATTTAAAGGTCAGTATTGTGCCTCTCACACCTCCTTAATTTCTCAGTATAGAGAAGTTTTTGTAATCAGTTCATTGAAATTTTCAATATATCTTTGCGTTTTATGATCAAGTCAATATATCAAATTTTTGCTTGGGAATATTTTTTTCGTTCACGATGTGCTAAAAATATTGTCAAAACGACACATAGAAATAAGGGCGTTAAACGGAGAGGAAAAATAAAACTTGAAATTTTTCTGTTTATATTAATAAACGGGAAATGATGAACAGGAAGTTAAGTTTGTAGAGAATCACTTATACAATAATTTACTTTCTGAAAAATTTTTCCCGTAAAACCAACATTTATAGAGATATTTTACTTATAGAGATATTTACGACAATTGATTTTATGAATTTGCATAATATATTATATTTGCATATCTTTATCAAAATGTTTTCCAAGTGGCCGGATTTGAGCTCAGTACCTGTTGCATAAAAAGCAAGTATTTTACATCTAAGGCACACAACTTTATTCCAATACAATAATTAATATCGAAGTGTTTTAGGCAGTTATGGAAGGTATTTTCATCTTTTTTGCTTTCACACGGTAATTTAACAGTTTCCCTTCGAATCTTTTAAATGACATATAGCTGGATAATAAGTATCTTTAGTTGGCCTTTGTTTGAGTATTTGTTGTACATGCTCAAAGGTCTTTTTTCATTGTAAATGCTAAAAGCACGTTCGGCTTGATTACCAGTAGCCAGAACCTAATTTCTCATGATGATCTGCAATATTTTACAACTTAGATATTTACAATATAATATCGACGAAAACCAGCAGATCGTTTTCTATTCCATCAGATGTTGCTTTAGGGCCAGGAAAAAGATATCTGAGATCGACAGGCCATGACTGACTGGACAAAAAAAAAAAACATAAATCAGCTAAACTATTATAAATTTTTATGCTTCTTCTGGAGTTTATGATCTAGGACTCTAATGAAGCCAGCCATAGAAATCATGCTTACATTACTACACAGAGGTTAAAAATTAAATATTGTTAGCTAGTAAGTTGAAGAGAAAGTCGATTTTACAAATAAATATATTTCAATTCACGCATGAGTTAAATTCTTAGAATGTTCATGTCGTTATTAATAGTTGAAGCAACTTTAGTAACATTTCATTACATTTTTCATGTCAGTCATTTCTTCAAGTAAATAAATAAATATAAGCTCACTTATAAGATTTTGTTTTTTTTTTTTAGTTTGACATAAATTAAACGCCGCACCTAACCGTAAATAAAACAATCAAATTATCAATTGTATTTTTTTTAATGATTATTCTTTTGTTAGAGTCATAAATTTTGTTTAAAACAAATTGTGTCACAATTTTAAAATTTGTTTAGGTTAAACAAAATTAAGTAAAATATTAATTGCTGATGCAATAACGAATGTAGAAAACAAGACCCGTTTAAAAAGTGATAAGTATATCAACATTAATAAATATAACAAATTTCACCAAAGTTGTCACAAAATATTAATTTCCTGGAGTATTGCTTATTAAGATCTAATAGTATTACTCCCTATTAGCTCTCTGCTGAAACAAGCCGTTCACGTGAGAGCGACTCTTATGGTCTACACCACAATCAATTTCCCAGAATATGAAAATGGAAAAGAAATATGTTTTTAATATACCTTTTTGGAGATTATGAATAATAACTTTCCTTAATTACCTTTAACCCTGCAATTTTAATTATTAATTTATAACAAAAATATCTAAATTAGAGGCTTGGCACATGCATTTAATGCAAGAAGTACTGGGATCAATACCTGACTGACCCTTTAAAATATTTTTGTTTAAATATATGTTCATAAAATCAATTATCGTAAATATTTGTTTTCCAGAGAAAATGATCTGGGATTAAATTATTGTTTAATTGATTTTCTATAAGAGTTTTACGTTTCTTTTTTGGTTCGACGTCCGATAACTGTAAAATGGACTTTTTTGTTTTTCTGACGAACTCTTATTAGAATAAAAAAACCAGTTTGTATATTAATACTGTAGCACAATTAAAAATTTTCGCACAAGAAGTTCGCAGAAGAAAATTGAAATAACCAAAACCAATATTACATACGAAGTGCCACGTGTAAGTAATTACTTATAAAAATGACTGGCATTGTTGAAATGACTGGGCTTTTCTTGTATGGGCATTTTTACACATATTAAAGAAAATAATTTTGTAAACTGTTTAAACTACAAATATTTTTGCGTGAATTTTATAAAGAAGATATTTGATATTAACATTTTAATAAATTTGTCCAAGAGTAGAAGAGCATTTATGTACTAGTGGTGTACTCTAGCATTAAGTCAAGAAATTATACACACTTATAAATTATAATACATATATGGGTCTATTATACATGGTTGAGAATACACGAATGTTGAAGACCTAATACTGTACTAATGTTTTAATAATCATTAAATAATAATTAAATTAAAAATCGTAGAATTAATTATATGTAGGTATTAAATAATTGATTGTTTTTCTATCAAAAATTTACACTTGTAAACATATATCATTTACTACCTTTACACAGTAAAATTTGTTATACATTTTCTAGATAAGGATTTAGAAATTCATCCATAAGCTCAAGTTTTCAAAGGATTTTATTAGAAATCCTTACTTTTTACCTTCTGTTTTGCTAGAACACCAGCCGTTACTTGTGTGCACAAAATGTTGTTTCTGAAATTGTTTGACAAAAACATCATTTAGGTAGTGTTTCTAAGGCCAGAATATTTTTTTTCTGGTATTTTGTTTGTCTCGAGCTCTTATTTGTTGTAAGCTAAAATACTGGACAGATTTCACAGATTTGTGTGCATTTAATAGGAAAAGTACATTCCCGTGCTCTTATTGTTGGCGACTGTGAGTGGCAATTCCATAGTCTGCCGGAAATACATTGCCTTCTCAACTAAATGCACAAAACATTGATCTTGCCCTTACATACTATATTCTGGTCGTGGCTTGTATACTATTTTTATTGAACCGAAACTAGGTACTGTCTTCCTTTAACTCAGAACGAATTTTATGGCTTGCTAGAATGTTTCTATGCTACGGAGCCACATTATGCAATCTTTGCTATTCACGGAGTTAATTGCAGTCAAAAAAACGGCCAGAGAACCAAGAAATTCTTTACAATATTATCCTATAAAACCAAAATATATGGAAAAACAATTGTAATGTATATTAAAATTTACAATTTATATTTCTTTTTGAATGAGATAGGATACAAAATCCTACGATATTTATTTAAAAACTACAAATCAATCACGAAAAGCTACAAATAAATCAGACCCCTCTGCAGACAAGGACATTGATGAAAAATTATGTGAGGATTCGATTAGTAAAATGAGGAACACCAAAAAGGTAACACAGTTTGAAGATTGACTGATCTACAAATCATAAGATTCCAGGGGAATGAGTGTCACAGAATAGATCCTCCGGATTGATGCCTGGCTGGTTAAGAAATGTCAAAAAGATCCCCCCTAGCTGGTCAAAGATTGGGGGCACCGAAATCTCGTCATTGTGATTATTCCATAGTATAGTGACTCCTTAATAGATTTAAGATGATCCTGAACTATTCTGATCATTATTATCAATGCTGTTAAGAGACTTTGTGGTTTTGAGATGTTGCACGGGGAGAACAAGCATCCATAAGAAATCAAAGGATTCTTTTTGGATATTCTATTGTCACTTTAAACTATCAATAAACTTTACTGATCACGAGATCGTTCGATGATCTTAAAACCATATAGCCTCCAATAACCACCAGGCACTTTAAACACCAACCGGATTATTTTTCCCGCATAACTTTGATTAAATTTTTTTCCAAGCGCAGAAAAACAACAAACAATATTCCAATTGAAATTCCACTTTTTTTTTACAACAAGAATTCTTTTTCTTAATAATTCTAAATACGTGTATATGAAACAAGATCTTTGTGACCTGTTATGAAACGATATTATGACGAAGTTGATATTTATCTCTTCAAAGGTAAGCGAGCAGCAAACAGGCAACTTATAAAACGAAAACAAAATAAAAAAATGTATACAAGAAAACAGGTTATCAGCAATCATATTACCATTGACCAATCATACGCTTTTAATACAAACACCAACTGTTTAAAATACTAACTCATTTCATTGGTTAATGGTTATAATATATTACTAAAAAAAATTATTATATTAAATTAATTATAAATTCATTGGGTTTTTATTGGAGAGGGTATTTAAAACAACGAACAACAGAATAAAAAAAACGAATTTTTTATGGCTATATATAAAGCGACCATATTTTTTTTTAAATTACTGAAAGTAAGCTATCGTTTTCATGTCGTAAATCAAAATTAAAGATTGATATCAAAATATAAAAAAAATGTGCAACCTTGATTATTCCCAGAAATCACAGTAAAACAATGTAAGGAACCAGAGGGACAATTGGTTTTATAGAATCTAAGTTCGAAAAATAATATCAACTATCATAAATGAATTATTTTAAAAGAAGTTTTTACGGATGAAATTTGTTCGCCAGGCTTTTATTTCGAGCAGCTTCATAAAATTCCGGGAAAAAATGAAGTTATTACCTATTTGAGATGTTAATTCAACCACCTCAATGTGCAGTTTATTTATAAACATAAGATCATAATTGCCCATGTTTTTATTACAGCTTAAATAAATTCTCTAATCTAAAAGATCTTTGCAATTCACCACGCAATTGTAAAAGAGACTTTCAAAAACAGCTACATAATCTTGGAAGACATGTTCATCATTTGTGAAATTCCCCAAATTTTCGTGAACTTTGTAGTCAAGAAGATGATAGTTCCACTATTAAGCTGGTTTATCGAAACTCATAGTAGGTCTTTAGGGTGTATCCATCACCAGCATCTCGAATCAACGTGATAACAATAGATACAAAAATAATTGAAGCCATGTTTCTTATAGAACTGCTTAATTGTTACATGCACAGTACAATCGAGAAGTCTATTTTATATATCATTCGGGTACTTCGAAAATAAACGTGCCTCACTTTTTTTGGTATTTAGATAATTTAGAGCATTTAAGCTGATGATCCCGCTTTGAATGCGTGTGATTAGAGATTACGTTCTAATTTTAATGTTCAAGATGTATCACGTTCAACTCCAGGTTAATTACTTAATGTAGCTGACTCTTTAAAGTAGTGACTTTTCAGATCTTCAATGATCCAAAAGCCCAAGCTACCAAATTGAAAATAGGCCACAGTTACCCCTACAACTGTATAGTTCTTTTACCTAATCCTCATTTCAACTGACATTTTTGGAAAAATGTTGAATTTTCGATATTATAATCAAAAATAACGCATAAAATTAATTTGATCAACCAACTGAATTTTATTAATTTATGGTCACAATGATTTTTGAATTCCAACCGATTTAGGTTTAAGAATCAGATATTTTGTTGCATACTCAACTCTCTGCAGGATCAACTCTCTCTCAGAAAGCTATTGGATTGAACTCCTAAGGTAATATCTACCACGGCTTGTTCATAAAGTTTTAAAAATGATGAATAATTTTTAATTTCCTGTTATCAATATAATATGTATGCATATTCGACGAGTTAGTAAGTTATAAGGGTGATGGTCGATAGGTATATATCAAAGGTACCTACATAATACCTACAATGTAAAGAATTTTTATTGGAGATAATATAAAAATTTGTATTCTTTAAATTTTTATTTGAATTTTATGTAAATATAATTTTTTTTATGTTATTTTAGAATTTAAATTATGAAGGTTGGATTGAAAATATTTTTTGTTAAACCGACGGAAAGTTTAGTTGAAAAGAATTGTGCACATTTTATATTAATTTTATTCAAATTAAATTCTAATTTTTTGTCATCGCTTAGCAATATCCAAGAAATTCATCTGGAAATGGCAATTCAAGTAAAATGATCCTAAAATGAACACCTACGAATGAACTCGAACAATCTTGCTTGCAACGGTAAAGCTGGAAGATCCCAAGCTCATTGGGAGTTCAAACATGTAAAATTAAAAATCTTTACCAGAGTATAAATTCTGTTTCTTTATTACAGAGTATAAAACCATGCAATATGAAAATCAAATCGAAAAAATTGGTTCATTATTAAAACCATTTTGCCATGCAATAATCGGTGTCTTTAAAGATAACTACGATGATAAACTTTTCGTTTCGGTTTCAGCAGGCGTTGAATAAATATATGGAAAATATGTCAAAAATGTTTCAGCCACTCTTCGTGAAATCATTTATAGAATCAATTCAGTAAAATATATAATACACACATAAACTAATTTCCATAAGAAGTTTTTTGAAAAAAAGATATTTTTCGGGGCCATTCGATACTGGAAAAATCACTTACTCGTCAACCGTTCATCTTAAGTCGCGTGGTGGGACATTGCTCACGCGTTCTGCACAATAAATATTATTCAATTTTGTGAATGATAACCTCTATAAATTTATATAAAATTTTTTAATGCACTAGCTAGTTAAAATAGTTTAATTACATGATTATTGAATGGTGTTTGAGAGTGAAAATAATAGAGCAAAGAAATAATTTAAATAATTCAATTCATTTTAACTTATTTCATCATATTTCAATCACAAGTTTTTTTTAATTTACTGATAACGACTTATATTAACTTAACTTATTTATTATTAAATTTTTTCTAACACCTTTACTCCCTTGATGAGGGAAATTCTTACAATATCTGAAGAAAAATAAACGTTACTTACTTATGTTTAAGATTGAGCGTGAGCAAAATGCTCATAATGGGAGTGCTGACGGGCTAATGAGATATTGCTGTTTTTTATGGACTGAATAGACTTAAAAGATTAGACATAGATCATGTTTTATTTGAGAGTTCAATCAAACGGTTGAACAGTTTTGTTGTAAATTTCTATCTGTTCTTAATACATATATCCATATATTTATTCAACGCCTGCTGAAACCTATTTGAAGCCTGTTATCGTTTTTCCTCTCTACTTTCGATATTTAGCACATTATCTTTGTAATACAACCGATATATCAGATAATTAACATTCTTGTCTGCAAATACCATAGACATAAGAAATTAAGAATATGTACACAATTATTCTACTCATTTATAGTTACATAAAAAAAGTAAACCAACATTAAAAAAAAATCCTTGAAAAAAAAAATTCGAAAAATCCGAATTTTTCTTCAAATGTTATCTAAAATTTTTACTGAACTTGTATGCATAAAAAAATTTTTGCATTTATGCATCTACATTCTATATAAAAATTAAATTGTAATAAAAAAACATTATAATTATTATAACTGAAGTTATGCTAATTACTTGTCTTTATTAATTAATTATTTCATTGAAAATATAAAATAAGTAAAGAAAAAAAAAACATCACAAAAGTACAAAAAAATGTATAAACATTTTTAGTTTCGTGAAGTTAGCACCTCCCAAATGGTATCAAAATCAGGATATAGAATGTGATTACATCTGTGACATAGTTTTTTATATTATATCTTTTGGGCTTCTATCATTTTAACGAACTTCATATAAAGTAACAAAGACTACAAAGTAAATATTTTACGATGAACATAAACATACCTTGCTTGCAACTCACCAGAAGCTAATTTTATAGCGTTCAACATAAAAAAGAAATCTGAATTGCAAAGAGAGTTCCAAACTTAATTTGCAAAGAGAGTTCCTTATTATCAAATTTAATATTTAAGTCACGGTTATCCTCCAAATTTTCTTTATCAATCATCGAAGAGACAAATTAATTATACTTCCATAGATACAATCTTGGACAATGGAATTGGTTAGTAGAAATTCATTGAACAATTCTATTGATTTTTAGATGTGAGAAAAATTACAAAATTACAAATCACGTCTAACGTTAAACGTTAAACGTTAAGAAAAAATAAAATTTTGTAGAAACAGCATATTTCCAGTATTCTATGGTTGCAGGCAATACGACAGCCGCTTGGAAATGTATTGGTTTTCTTATTAAAAAACACAAACTACTATTCTTTATTTATAATAGGTTCCCAGGAAAATTCGCATTTGAGGTGCCAACTATCCAGTTAACTTTTCTACTTAATTAACTTTTTTCTAATTATTTTTTTTTATTTTTTAATATTGTTTCAATTCATACTTTTATTATTAACAAATTTATAGTTATTTTTATAATTTGTTGATATGTAGCAAATTTTATAGTTTTAAGTCATGAAATTTGCAATTGTTTTATGTACGATAAAAACCCGTTGAAAATTCAACTTCAATTTTGTTTCGGGTTACAAAAAATATAGAAACAATCGTTTTATTTTGAAATTTTCACTTGCAAAACCTTTTTTTTCTACAAAATTTGAATTTTTTTCATTTTAGATTATTTCAAAGGATTAGGCATGATAAAAAGTTTTCTAAAATAATTAAAAAGACTTTTTTAAGAAATCAATTGAGGAAAATCCAAATAGATGACTAGCAAAAATTGTATGCAGCAAATTAATGAACTTAATTATAAGTTTTATATAATAATTATTTCAATGCAATAAATCCATCATCAGTACGATAAGTCTAAGATAAATCATATGTTTCTAAGAATATGTGTCTAATAAGCATGTAAGACAAACAGGCAAGTGCAAAAAAATATGAAAAATTAATATAACTCGTGTAGAACATAAAAAATAGGTAATTATTATTCAATTTAACAATGTGAAGGTTATATACTCACTTACTTACTTACATAATGCGAATATCTTTCGAATCGACGTAATGAATAGCAATTTAAAAGAATTTATATAAAATATATAGTTTTTAAAAAGTCTTTTATAAATCCAATGATAGCTGATGCTCCCCCTTTTTTAGGTTATTCAATTTTAAAATATTTTTTTTTTTGCAAGAAAATTTTTTTAATTTTAAAAAGAAGTTAAAATTATTATTTAGCGCAAGGAAATCTCTTTGATCCGAAGCCAATTTCTTTTCAAGAATATTTTTTTATTCATTATAATGAAAAAATTTATTTACATAAAAAAAATTAATTACGCCAAGAAATAGTTTTAATTGAGTATAACTGAGAAGTATTTTCTGCTCTTGAACATATTAAATTTTATTTCAAGAGCAGAAAGTATTCGTCAGTACTTCTCATCTGAGCTTCTTCTCAGTTATTACTTCTTAGAAATTCAAAGCTTTTCTTCTACTTTTATATTTTGTTCACTGCGTTTCCACCATATTTTACTTTGTATTTAGAACACAAAAACTGATCATGTTCTAATCAAATTTCTAAACTTTAAACGTTAAAACTGAAAGCTATATTAATTTACCTTGCGACAAAATTGGATGAAAGTTATTTTATGGCTAATTTTGAGGCCTGATATCGAACATATGCACTTAAATTTAAAAAGAAGTGAGAATTTTTTTTAAATTTTTTATTTTACATAATTTATGTGAGATTATTAATCAGATTGGCCAATTTCGATTAAAGGAATAAATAATTTGACAAATAAGTAATATAAAAAAACATAAAATAAAATTATTGATCAATGTGGGAAGGCACTTATGAATTTTATAAACCTATCACATTAAAATGTTCTAAAATTTTCAAGTATAAAAAAAATTCTCATTAACCATTGTAAACAAAAAAAAAAAAAATAAATAAATAAAAAAATATATTTACACGTATGTAAATTTTCAAAAAAGTCTTTTCAACTAGCAAAAATATTTTCTTCAATTGATGAAAAACCCCATATCGGATATCATTCAACTCCTTCTATAGCCGCAAACTTCCTGCCTTTTGTTTCTACGTAATGTGTAAGCAATAAATTATTGTGTTTTAATACGAACGATAAGCAAAAATTCAATACTCGACTTTGTTAATCCTCTAAAAGACAAATTAATCAGGGAATTTCGGTTAACTTTTATTGATTTGATTGACCAATTATCCAACATCGTTTACTACCCCTACCTACGATATGATTTTTCAATTAATACGCAACACCATTGGATTTTATCATTTGATCAGTTTATTATTATTTTCATTTATTTATATCTATATTTTTTTTTTTTAGTTTCTTTTGAGAAGTTTGTCTATCATGAATTATTAATTTGCAATACCAATGCGTTTGCTATTCAAGATTTCACTGCCATAATATCCCATATCAAGTAAGTCGTACTTATCGAACTATTTTGATTAACAAGTGGAATTTACAAAATTTTAAAAACCGCCGACAAATGCGATTTATTCCTTGTAAACTGATTTTTGGAGAATTAGCTATAAAATATTCTTAATCAAGTCGGTTCTATTAATTATTTCAATTTAATTGAAATACTTGAGTTGACTTTGTTCTTTTGAATTATTGTTTTGAATTACCTAATTATTTTACCATTCACTTTTCGAAATGATTTAAGCCAGGTTTATTTGACCATTCATTTCCATAGTAATTATTTATATGTTAAAATTATATGTCATGCCCTTTCCAAACTGATCGATTTTAAAGATCATCGCTAATTTTTTTCGGGTACGGAACCCTAAGCTCGCACTTGAAATAACCTAAGCTTGAGTAGTTAAGATCACCTTCCGTTAAATTACCTTTCAAATGAAACCAAAAAAACTAAAATCGGTTCATTCGTTTAGTCACTACGATGCCACAGACAGACACACACTCAAAGCTGTCAAACCTATAACACCCCTCCAATAATTCTCTTTTCTACAGTGAACACTTTCTGCAATTGACACTCTTTAATTTTTAAATTTTTGGAGCAAATATTAACAACAATAAATTTTAGATTCCTTGGAATTCCGCTAGATAGAGTATTTTTTAGCTGGAAAACCCAAAATTACATAGAAATTTTCTCCGTGTATTGATAAAAATACAAAAAACCTTGTAATAAACGGATGCTTCTTCAAAAACAATTCAAACAATAATAATAATAATAATAATCACATTTAAATAAATAAATAAATAAATAAAAATAATACATAAATATAATGACACTTATTCACGCAAACTGAATACATAGCATACATAGTATGATGTTATATCATCACTATTTGATGTAGGTGTTATGCAATGTTGTTGGTACCACATACAGAATAAAAATACTTACGTCATTCATTGTGGCATTCATATATATTTTAAAATTGATTGTTTGTGTAACGAAAATAGGTTTTGACCTAATAAAAAAATTTAATAAATTGAGTAAACAAATAAACTTTCTAAATTGTCTCGATACTGAGACTGTTACCTCATATTGAATAATTTCGGAATTCCCTTCGGGCAATTCAAGCTTTTCTTGGATTTACAAAAGTATTTTAAAAAAATGAAAATTGTTCACTGTCTGTGGAACGAGATATTAACAATCAAAATGTTCATAATTAACATGCTGTAGGAATTAAACTGATTATTAAAAAAAATAGATACTTTTCTATATATCTCGAAAACCAACGTATTGAAGCAGTGATTTCAATACGTCTTTTAAGTCTTTAGACTCCAAAGGCTATATCTTTTCTAATACTAACTGTTGTCATAAATAGGACACGACTATAAGAGCTTTTTATTATGGACTTGACTATAACACTTGCATTTCCCTTAGCATAACATAGTTTCTACAATATTTCAAAAAGGGACTGGAATCGTGCAAACGCAGCGGGAAAAGATAGTAATTGTTAAGGTGTAAATTAACATTTAAAAATAAAATATGAACTAATTTTTCGAAAAGCCATTTTTGTGTTAGTTAAGAAATTAATATGACAATCGATTTTTAGAGAATCTTAAAAATATTGATCTTAATATACTATAACAAGTCAGTTTAGTGTTAAATTTGTGATAAATAGTTAAAAATACATTTTTCATAAAAAATATAATAAAAAAATGATTAAAATTTAAATAAATAATTAAAATTTCAAAAAACTAATTAAGTTTCAATAAATATTGAAATAAGTAATTGATTTTTGTATTGAATTTTAATTAACTTTTTTTTCTTCAATTTTACAAATATTACAAATTAGTTTTATCTTTTCCCTTTAGCCTTGTGAGCGATATGTTTAAAAAATTGCAAAATATTATGTATCAGAAATATCTTTAAGTAATTTCAAATATACAGTGTGTCGCATTGAAGATGCAGACACCATCACACTTTCGTAATTTATAGGAATATCGATTTGAAAATTTGCAGTCATACAGTGGGATGGGTCACATTTTTTAAGATATTTAACCGTTACCTGAACCTTTAATTCAGCCTACTACAAGATGGTTAGAGATATCGAAAAAAATTATTAGAAAAAGTTGCTTAGAACATTTTTTTATGGCCATATACCGATTTTCATGACAAATTTCGCATTTTTAATTTCTTCATTATTTTGGTCTGAACACAAAATTATTACAGAAATTAAGCATGAATATTTTTCTCGAAATTTTTTTTCTAATGATTTGAACATAATAATACAATACTGTTAATTTCATATTATATGAAATACTGTATAATATATATAATAATTCATTGATGTTGACAAGTTAATTAACTATCAAATCATTTTCAATTATAATAAGTAAATAATAAAAATTCTATAGCTAACGTAATAATAATTACGCATTTAAATATCAATAATTAATATAAATTAAATACTTATAAGTAACTTGATAACTAAATTTTATAATGAAATTATCTATGGGTTGATCTACGACAGTTGATAATAAATCAAGTAACAGTAGATAATTCCAGCTATCAGGTATTGCAGTTTTAATAAGAGAGCTGTCTTTGTTGGCTGATTTGTTTATGAAAATTTTCGAATTTTTTAGGCTTTTCAAAATATTGGTCATAATTATCTTCGTTAATATTTTCCTGAGAAAAAAATACTAGGGGAATCAATTGTAGTAAATTTAATTTTCTACCAGTTTTACTATTATAAAAATTTCAATTTGACAAATATTAAAATTAATTCATATTAAACACAACAGCATTAATTTTTTTAGTCAAATTTTTAATGACATTCTTTTGAAATTTACACGCTGCTACAATCGAAAGATAAAAGATAGATAGCGCTGTAATCTTATACAATACTTTTGGAACCCGTAAGCTCTTTATATTGCCACAAAATCGATCATTCTGTAGATACTTACGAATTAAAACAGTGTTTATATTAGAATTATAATAAAAATGAATATGAAAATATTAATTATCGCATCAATTACATGATTTTATTATTGCATGCATATAATTCAATAAAATATATTAAAATATACACAAATATTTAATAAATAATTGATTACTTACATACACATGATCATCTTAAGCATTATTATACTATTTATTATACAACCTGTTAAAAAATTATATGTCACACATGAAAATAAGTGAAAACAACTGATTACAAGCAATTGACTGAGTTAATTGTTGAAATACCATGTTTAAACAATGTTAATAATGCAATCTTTTGTATTTTTACATCACATAAATAAAGAAAGATAGCATTCTTACATAGCCACACATACATATCTGATATGATCATATAATACATACAATATAATTTGCGCCCTCACGCGTAAAACAGTGAGGTTTACGAAAAAATATTTGAAACAAAAGCTTAAAAAATTTCACTACAAGCTTATTTACTTTTACCGTGCATATAATCCAAAACTTTGTTACAACATTATAGGAAGACAACAACAATTTTGGAATATACTTCATTATCTATATATAATATAGAAATGAATCGCTGTTTGTATTGCTGTATGTGCAAATCTCGAGAGCAGCTGAACCGATTTCGCTAATTCTTCCTTTATAATATTCCTTGAAGTACGAGGACGGTTTAACATGGGAAAAATTAATAAAAAAAGCCTGAAAAAGTCTAAGAACAACATTTTTCTATATTCCCATACAAAAAATTCGTAATAATAATAAAAAGTCAATTTGAACTTTAATACCACACCATAAATTTTAAGTGTTAGTAGAGGGGTTCCGATAATGCAAAACAATTGAGGGACATTGTAACATTACTCAAAAACAAATTGTCTATGGTAAAATGTAAATTGTCTGTGGTAAAATGTCAATTGAAATGTAAACGTCCCTTCGATGTGCATCTATAATATTACTAAATTTAAAAGGTACAAATTTCTATAAATTTAAAAAAGTGTTGTCTGTTTCTGACTTATCACAAAAAAAAAGAATAGACTGTAAGGCGGTACGAAGTTCGTCGGGTCAGCTAGTTTAGTTTATAATGAGATATTTGTATCCGCTGTTCCGGGCAGGCACAATAGAACATCGCACACTCTTTATATGATTAAATAATGTTCCGAAACTCACTACGTATAAATAACAGTGAACTTTATTTATACAATATTTTATTGTACTTATATTATTTATATATAATTGGTTATAATTTTATTTTAATAATGATAATTGATTCTGTTATATTATATTTACCTTACACAGGTAGTTAGTTAGTTATTGAGTGAATTTACTTTTATTTAATAATTATCATCACAAGTTACTACACTCATTACTGATTAAGTGAGTGAGTGAGATGTGAATATATCGACATATTTATTTGTTTCAATCAAGTTATCATCATCATCATTTAAATATAATTATATTTAGTGTTATTTTAATTTAGATAATAAATATCGATTATAATAGTCATTAAAAGTGATTTTTATATAAATATGCATTTGTTTATTGTTTTTTAATGATTGAATGAATGTCTTTGCATTTATTTATGATTTTAAATGTGATGCAGCGGGTCAAATCGGGTCTTGGTGAATATACATTATGTCTTTTTTTAAGTGGACATATGCTTGAAACTTGAAAAATAAATTATATCGAAGAAAACTCATCCTATATCGGTATCGCATTTCGAAGTTTTCCGCTTCAATTCAAACCACACTTTTATTCACATTATTGATCAACTTTAAATGAATACTTTAAATTAGAAAGATGTTATGTAAAAAAACGCAAACATGTTTTTTACCCCGAATAGTTTAGACAGTGATTGATAGCAAACATACCCTATAGGCTAGGTTAGGTTATGTTGGCTGTCCCCGAAGAACACACCTAGGCAACATACCCTATAAGACCCTATACGAAACTATATCATGCGTTTTTTCATTCAATTTGAACAAAAATGGCCTTTATAGATAAACAAATCACTTATACTAGAAATTTTTTCATAGAGTGCCTAGATTCCGCAGAAGATATACGAAAAAACAATTTTTGGTTAAAAATATTTCGAACGAAAAATGTTACTTTTTTAATCAATAACAACTTTCTAGTATAAAGTGTTCGTCTATCGATTACCTTATGAACTTATGAAGTAGAGTGAGTTTTTCATTGAGCTTGAAAGCCTAGATCAAGTTTAATGTGTGTGTAAAATGTTCGCTTATTCACCAAACATTTTTCGCTTGAAGCATTTTTATCGATAAAAGTTATTTTTAGATTTTCAAGCATATGTCAATTTAAAACAAATATCCTGTACATTTAATATTCGAGCGAGCATTCTACCACTGAGCTAACGTGAGATTATACATATATACACATAAAAAACAAAATTTCAAATACAATCTCATCAATTCGGCCCTATTAATAACCAGAGAGTGTAGTTTTATTAAAATGTTCGGATTACTGGATTGTATAGAAAAATGCATAATAAATTAATATTAAATATTCTGTATACATAATATACATATTTTTATACCAAGAACATATGAAATACATCAAGGTATACTAAGTTTAGTCCTAAGTTTGTAACGTTTAAAAATATTGATGCCACGAAAAAAAATTTGGTCCATTTCCGGTTGTTTGCCTGTCTGTTCGTCCGTCCGTCTGCTAGTCAACACGATAACTATAAAATGAAAAGGAATATCAAGCCGAAATTTTGTAAGCTTCTTTGGACGTAAAAAAAGGGGTCTAGTTGTAAATGAGCAACCACTCCGTAGGCCCCATTTTTGTAAACCGTAAGGGATAGAACAAAAGTTTAAATATAAAAAATGCTCCTTATAGCATATACTATATCCACTAAGAAAGTGAAAAGAAAGATACGCTTATTACTTTGCGTGTAAGCGTGCTTTTCGTTACTTACATGACGTAAAAAAACAAACGATTGCATAATCTACTCTGCCTATAAATGGTATTAACTCAGTCAATTGTTTATGTAAAACAGTTTCGATGTTTAACATCTGCCAGACATCCCGCGATGGCTTTAGAAGTAATTCAGAGTACTAGATAATAATGCAAATCTAGCGAATTTAGCTTGATAATATTTTAAATAATAATTTGTCAAGATAAAAATTTTAAATTTAAGACCAGAAAATTTCATGGCCAACCAGTCATAATCATACATAGGTATACCTGCAAGTTAATTACATGTTAATTATTTTAACACAAAATGTGCAGATATTTACCATTCGTTGTACAAAGCAAGTTTAGTACCTTAATTTTATCATTGTTTCTCAAAAATTAACATTTTTATTAATATAAACCAATTAATTAACATTGAAATTACAATATTTACGAAAATTAGTAATTTATGAATAACAAAATTAGTGCTAATTTAATCTTTTTTCACATATTAATTTGTCTATTATATATATTTTTCAATATAATATATTTTAATATACATAATTTTCAAATGTGAGATTTAAGATAATATACAAAATTATATAGTATCTTAAGGTTATTCGATCAACAGATCTAAGTCATTCAGATTTGTCTGACTTTAAATTATAAAAGTTATTGCAATCCGAGCCCAAACAATGAAATAGAAGCTTTTTATAAATGATTTTAGGAGAAAATCAGAATCAAGATCACTCACAAGCTCAAAATTAATTGCTAAATGAATAAAATTTTTGTTTCTAACTAGTAAATAAAGCTCAATATTAGTTACCACGATTCGCAACGAAATGTAACGTAATGTTTGAAATTATTAATTACCAACTATAAAAATGCAAGAGTGTATAATGATCCTTAAAAAAAATTTCCTGTATCATCGCTTTTCCTCACTTAACATATTTCCAACGTAGCATACTATTTTCGAATAACCTTAATACTTATATATAATTTTTAAAATATAAGATTTAAGATAATCTAACTAAATTCTCTCAAGTACTTTAAGGTGGTAAAATTATTACACATACTCGTTCGTACTTGTATAACATAGGTAGGTTTATAATATTATTTGATATGTATCTTACATAATCAAAAGAAAAATTTTAATTTTTTAATTAAAATTGTACTAAGTACTACTTTTCATTTTTTTTTTTTTTTTAATAATTATTTATATGAGATAATTACTTTATATACATATTTATTTACAGGGGGTCCAAATTAAAATAGCATCTGGCCTCATAAAATTGCAGATAACGAAGAATGGTGATTTCCGAATAGAAGATTTCCCGGGAAAGCATCTTTTTCTAGATATAGGGTGTTGAAACATTTGAAAGAAAATTATTTTATTGTGAATATAGCCAAAACAGGTACTTAGGAATATATAAAGTGCTGAGAATACATGCTATAAGATTTAATGGTCCGTCAAGGTTTATGATGAAAAATAATGAAAACTAACCTTAGAGATATGTGTGTGCTATGATTCTCTTGAACCTTTCTTGAAAAATCCCCTGAACCTTTATTTCTATAACACTAACATCATAGAATAACATATGCTTGCGACATTGAGTGTCAAATTTCCAATTTTTCTTAACTATTTTTTACTCAAAATATTTTAACACCTTGTATCTAGAAATTGGTGCTTTACTGACTGCGAGTGTTAGCATAACTTCATTATCTTAACGTTATCTACCACTTGGTGAAGTCCTGGTATTATAACTTAAATCATTCTGTATATAAATATAAACATAAAAATTAAAAAATATTTTTTATTATTTAATAATAATGACTTCTTATAACAATAATGACCTCTCGAAAAATAACATTTTAACACCTTTAAAAAATAATGTATATTACATCCAGGTACACAATATGGAACAGTGTTGTGCCTTCGATAACATTTTGCGTTGATATGTTTTTAAAACATTTAAAATTACAATGTACAAAACCATACTGTGCAATAAATTACACCCTAACACTTGGATGATTGTACCTGGAGGTTCTTTGTGTCACGTTATTTAAAGTTCAATCTAGGAAACCGTTTCATTGGAGGAATGTGATTAAAATGTTGAAAAAGTTCCAATCGTCTTCTCTGAGCGTGGAGCACCTTTGGCTTAATACAAGCCAAAATAATCTTTTTTTGCTTTGTATTTGCATGCTTGTTGTCTAAATTTGTATCACTTCAGGTGAAGAGTTCTTACTGCATGGGCAGAAAGTGAAGTTAGTTTTTGAAAATCTTTAGAAGTACGCAAAATATGAACATTACAAATTCCTAATTAAACAAAGGGGAAGATATAGGTTAATGGTTTCATTGTCCGATATCACTATAGATATACATATAAAATACATGTAAAACTTTGTTTTGCTAAAAGGAGATGGGTAACAATCTTTGAATGTTAATAACTTCTTCGTTTTTTAATCAATTTTTTATTTCACTTTCAAATTTTGTCATAGTCTCAAGTCTAGTTTTACATTTTTATTCATAATATGACAAATTCGACACCAGGAAACTATCGTAATGCATTGCTTTGCAGCATTCTAGGTTTTACGTCCTCAATGTTTTAGTCCATTATATTTAACTCAAATATGGCAAGACAGCCATATTCAACAAAACATAACTATTTTGTTGCAAATAAACAGCAAAAGAAGTATTTTTTTACTTATGGAATAATAAGTCTATTTTATTTGAAAGCAAAATCACATGGACAACCACCCTGTCGGCTGCTTACCCTCTGATAAGAAAACTTTGTGACCATATAGCTATTGTCCCATGGATAACAGTATCATTGAAGTAAGTGAAGAGTGATTGAAGGTACGCTGGCACCGAGGCCCAATACTTAACTATACTCATATGCCCATAATACAGCAACACTTACAATGTCTTATCCTAGACTATAGAAAGACTTGATATTATAAAGTACCTACAGTAGCAGTGTGCATTGTTTTACAAAAAGTGTTTAATAAATATATTTCACCCTTTAAATTTTTTTAAATTTTAGAACTGTAGAATAAAGCCCGCCATATAACTGTCATATATAGAATGATATATGAAACTGAAGATTCGCTTCAAATCATTTAAATAATCCAATTAAGCACCTACTTTCATTATATAATGGAAACTACGTTCTTATGCATACTGTGACATAAAATGTAAGAATAAAATGTTTAGGAGCACAGGAGTGTCGTAACAATGATATCTCGTGAAAACTCAATTTGCTGTCAATGAAACATAACCCACTTCGTCCTCTACTTTTGTTATAATGTCCATATGGCAGTAAAAATGTACACATATCTTTTTCATGCTTTGTTAATTGTGAGTACTACTCAATGCGAGGTAAGTTGAACTGATTTCAATTACTCATATCTATTCTAAGAGAGATCAATAAAATTAAAAAACAGTGTATAGTCTTTAAATTTTATAAAGAAAAGTATTAACTATAGCTAAAATTACAAAAAAGTCACGTTTCAGAATAATTTCATTCCTGCTAAAACAAAATTCTATTTCTGGTGGGTAATAAATTTCTGGAAGGTTAGATAAATTATATTACACATTTTTAATCAAACCAACTAAACAATCAGTGCTGTTGTAATGAAAGCTTTTCTTAGAATAAATAGCGTATACTATTTTGACAACGACCAAAAAAATTAAGAACGGCTTTGCTGATTCTACCTAAATATGTCGAACACCAATTGAAAAGCTTCAAATAATAAAGTAATTGTACGGTCTTAGCTACAAAGCTTAAGACTGTTACTTATTTGGTGGTTAACCAACTGTTTTTACTTTAAAAGGTTTCAATTTTTCGAGAAATATAATTGGACACCGACATATAAAAAATTTATGTTAATAAAAATTGGCAACGTCAATTTGAAAAGGGTCTCGAAAAAACCGTAAAAATTCATAATTTTTCAAATTTCCTCTGCTAAGGCCTACAGTTTGCGAAAAATTTTATAGATAAAACCTTTCTGCCTACATACACCAAGAAATATGAAGATTGGTTTGCATATTTGAATTCTGCTGGTTTTACCATTATTACAGCACTGCAAACAGTCATGCCCAAAAAGGCAATTTCTAAAAGAAAAACTCGAGCTAAAATCGATTGGTTGGTTTGGGAACTAAGAGGGCAAAGAGAGACATACCAACTTATTATGGGAAGGGGTCTTCTACATAACCAATTCGCAAAAACCAATGCTTTTTAGGCTTCACTCACTACATTTTTTATATATGATTTACGCTGAGAAAGATTAATCAATCTTGCTCTAAATATGCTGGAAAATTCAATATTTCCATATTTTCTTTTTTGAATATTATGTCTTAAATATTTAAGTAAAAGACTCCTTAGCACAAGTCTCATATATCACACCAAAAAAAGAAATATTACATAACACCAGTTTACCTTACACGCCTATATTTAGACAATAAAATTTTCGGATGATATGATAAAATACAATGATTGGTTGAATTTTTCACCCCTTATGTAAATACAAAACAATTTTATTTTTCATATTCTACGCATGCGTAACAAACATATTCGTATACACATTTTCTTTAATATTTCCCCTTTAAATGAAAGTACCCTAAAATGTTTATATTGAGTGGTTGTATGTATGTGTATATTGTATTTTATATCTTTTTCTATTCAATAGAAAAAATATATATTCCATTTCAGTTTTACTAGAAGAATAATTTGAATAAAATGAAAATTAAATTAAAATCAATAATTTAGTACTTGCGCCGTTTTCGTTGAATATTTTTTATATATAGAAAAGACTTTATATGTTATTTATAAATAAAGATGCATTATCGAATTACATTACAGAAATTAGTTTAGAAAAAAGGTAAAAAAAAAAACCCGACTACGCGAAAAATGTGATCAGGCAAAAATGTTTAGATTCAAAGCAGTTATAATCGGAGGCTCAAAAATTTAAATTATGGACAAAAGCCAACATCTTCAACTGTTTGTAATCTGAAACCTTTTAAAATAAATCAATATTTTGCGTATTCTCTAGATTTTATGCTGTTTTCATTTTTTTGCGTAGTTGAGCTTTAATTTTTATTTCTAAGTAATTTTAAAAGAACCCTTATTTTGATACTGAATATGACATCTCATTTGTATATTATTTAATCCAGAGCGTATCACGGGCACTATTAACCTTTTTTTAAATTTACATACCCTTCAAGTTTTCAAGACTTTTTATAGGATACCTTTTACAATGTATTTAGCTTAAGTTGATTAATTTATCCTGTCCCATTCAGCTACGAACACGAACTCTAGCCAAAACCCTGACATGACAGACTTGACCAGACATTCGGTTTGTTTGCTAACATGATTATTGGAAAATCTAGTATGATATTATACATACAAGTCATACTTAAATTATATATTCAGCAATGGCTCATATATACATAAACAAAGTGCTAAAATTGTGACCCTTCTTTTTTTATTTTGGTAGTCGGGTATACAAATTTTGTATATACGTATTTTTAGTTTATAAATTAAGACTAAAATTTTATTTAATTGTTTTTTATTTAATTGATTAGCTTATATGAAATGTTAATTAACACTTTCATTTTCATGCAATATATTTTAAGAAAATTAGGAATGTTAGTTTCGAATAATATTTTTGAAACTAAGGATTCATAGAGCACATCAAATACCAAACCAAAAACCAAATATTCACTCCTTGGGAAGATAATTAGTTGCGGAGTACTTGTGTGAGGATATGAGTAAGTGAAATGAGGAGAAATGTCTAAGCGATCAGATCTCACACAATAGAATGTTTGTTAATAAAATTGCTTCTGCTGATTTAACATAGCCTAGACTCTACCTGGATATAGCTTATGAATTACTATATTTCGCTCCACTACAATATAAGCGTCTCAAAAAACATAAAACTTATTATTCCAGGGCTCCAATATGCGCATGGGAGAACTTACAGTTTCTTCTGGATTAATATGATTATCATTTTATATAATTTGCGGAAAAACAGTGCGAGTGACTGTTAGTCCGCGGGACAGCACTCTTTTTCTTAAATGATCAATACGTACTGGAAACTTCGCGAGTGCCTTCCTTTTGGAGAGTCTACCAAACTTTCTCTTTTTGATTTATTTCGAAAGTAATAAGTCAAAGAGAGAAAATCAATTTGCGTAATCAAATGAGCATAGCTAAGAACTACAAAATATTCTGTAGTTTAATAATTAATGTTATCAAGTGATCATAGTGTCCGACAAAGATTATTTTCAGACCGATGGCTTTCACGAAGTTTCAAGTATATATTAATCATTCAATAAAAAGGGTGCTGTCTCACGGACTATTTTATTGTAAACACATTTGTCATTTTGTACCCCATAATCTTTACTTCCTAACTCTAACCAAACATTATATGAAGAAGTTTCGGGAATATTTCTGAAATATCTCTGATATTTTTCCGAAAAATTATATTCCATCTGAAATATTATGCTTCCAAACAAGTCAAATAGTAAGATAAAAGTTTAAAAAGTTTTACACCTGTCAAATTTCTGTGAACAAAAGAATATCAAAATTATATTATGACATTTATAGGGTAGGTTTTAATTTAAATTGTCTATTAATAAATTAAGTATATATATCCAAAAAAAAATTTATTCACCAAAATATATTTACAATTTATTGAAAAAAAAATGCGTGAAGTAATTTCTATACATATTGGTCAAGCTGGTGTACAAATTGGTAACGCTTGTTGGGAACTTTACTGCTTAGAACATGGAATCGGTCCAGATGGGCAAATAATACCGGATAGAGGTGTAAAAGCCGGTATCGACGATAGTTTTTACACATTTTTCAATGAAATGGAAACTGGTAAACACGTACCACGTGCATTAATGGTTGACTTAGAACCAACAGTGATTGATGAAATACGACATGGTACATATCGTGAACTATTTAGCCCTGATCTATTAATTAGTGGCAAAGAAGATGCAGCAAACAATTATGCACGTGGTTATTACACCGTTGGTAAACAGAAAGTTGACCACGTTCTAGATTGTATTCAACGTATTGCTGACCAGTGTACAGGACTGCAAGGATTTATTCTCTTTCATTGTTTTGGTGGTGGGACAGGATCAGGGTTTGCATCCTTACTAATGGAAAAATTAACACAAGAATATGAGAAAAAATCAAAGTTAGAGTTTGTTGTGTATCCGTCGCCTGAAATTTCAACAGCTATCGTAGAACCATACAATGCGATATTTACAACCAATTCAACTCTGGGATCATCAGATTGTAGTTTTATGGTTGATAACGAAGCTATTTATGAGATATGTAAGAAAAATCTGGATATTACAAGACCAACTTACACAAATTTAAATCGACTTATTGGACAAGTTGTTTCAGCAATTACGGCTTCCTTGCGTTACGACGGATCGTTAAATATAGATTTAACGGAATTTCAAAATAATTTAGTACCGTATTCCCGTATTCATTTTCCTTTAGTAACTTATGCACCTGTTCTTTCCGCGCAAAAAGTATGTCACGCACAACTAAATGTTTCAGAAATAACAAATGCATGTTTTGATCCCACTAATCAACTGGTTAAATGCAATACCCGTACGGGAAAATATATGGCTTGCTGTATGCTGTATCGCGGTGATGTTGTACCAAAGGATATTAATGCTGCAGTAGCAATGATTAAAGCGAAAAAATGTATTAAATTTGTTGATTGGTGTCCGACTGGTTTTAAAGTTGGTATTAATTATCAACCGCCTACGGTTTTACCCGGCGGTGATATTGCCAAAGTACAACGTGCTTTATGCTTGTTATCGAATACGACTGCGATTATAGAATCATTCTCACGACTGAATTATAAATTCGATTTAATGTATAGTCGACGAGCGTTTGTACATTGGTATTTAAGTGAAGGTATGGAAGAGTCGGAATTTGTACAGGCTAGAGAAAACTTAGCAATGCTGGAAAAAGATTATAATGAATTGTCGAATGAAGAATCGTCGGGTTTATAGCAGTTTTTATACTTTTTTTTTTTTAAGTTTTAATATAGAGTGTTTTTGTGATTTAATTTGTATTTATTTTAAAAGATTTATTTATAAATAAAGTCAACAATTTTTTTTGATTATGTTTTTTTATTAGCTCGTTTTAAGCTAATGAGCAAAAGAATAGAAAACATAGGTGAATTTGTTTTCTTCTATTAAAATAGCTCTAATATAGTCTAAAAAAACGAAATTGAAATGTTTACGTAAAATTTCATTCAGATGAATTGTTTACAAAATACTAAAAAGGCACCCCTATCCCACATTAGTCTATTAGGGTAAAATTAAGATACTACGGTTTTAATAAAGTCACTTTTGCATAAAATGGTGTCAAATTCGGGATATTCATTTTATCGTTCTAAAAGTTGTTTCAAAATTTCGTTTCTGAGTTTAAGTTATTCAAGGTAAAAGATGCTCCAATGGTATTAATTTATTTGAAAACTATTTTGACGATGGAAGGCATTGAGCGCCGTAACTGAAGCTGACTCACTGACTGATAAATACAAATTTTAAAGGGCTGCTAGGCATGCTTGAAAGAAAGCTTGAAACTGCGGGAAAAATCAGAAAACTTCAATTTTTGTATTGCAATCCAACTATGGGAAATCAAAATTTTTCGATTTTTATTGCGGGTCGATTGATGAAAATCTCATATTTCATGTATAGAACAGAAAAACGTAATTTAGGGACTGTTTTTTGATTTTCCGGAAGATTTCAAGGAAAAGTTTGTAGCATGTCAAGAAGTTCCTAAGAATGTGTACAAAAATCTTTCAAATAATATTTCTTGCATGTTTTATGCTCTACAATTTGTATAGTAAATGTTAACCTCATTGGAGTAATAGAAACCAAGACAACCGCGAAAAACCTGATTTTTTTACCTATGTCCTAGAATAACTTACAACGCAGACATGAGATTTTATGAGACTTTTGAGAGAATTCCAAATGAAACTTTATACGAAAATTCAGCTCATTATATCTCTCATTTCGAAGTAGATCCCTAATTACACTGGGCTATTTTTATAAACAATTTCGTATAGAGATTGAGAGTTTCTTAAAATTATAAAAAATTTTCATGAGCGTTCGAAAGGTTTTAAAATTGCAACATTAAAAAAATTACACAAAGGGAGGATACAATAAGATAATACATCATCCTTTCAACATTTCTAAAACCTTCGTTCTTAAATGGTATACGTAGTGCTGAATTGTTTTTAAATTAATGTGATGAAATGCGATCAAGTTCGTCCTTGATATCATGTTGCTAATTATTAAAATCAACTTTCATCCAAGTAAATAAACAAAGAAATTCATAATTCAAATTGATTTTTTGTGCATGGTAACATTTTTTAGCAAAATATGATTGAAATATTATTGAGTAGAACGCGGAAAGTATTCACTAGTAGAACGCGGAAAGTTAAAGAAAATAAAATAGTAGAAGAAAAACATGAAAAAGGAACAAATGAAAATACAACGAGTTTATTATATTTAATTGCAAATTACTTGAAAGAGAATGGTTTTGTCAATACATTTGAATGTTTTACCAGTGAAGCGCAATTACAAGCAAATATTGAAGTCTGTGATAACATTGACTTGAATGTAATATTACAGGGGTATATTAATGATTACTCAAAAACATTTAAAACAAAGCCACGTTTAACAAAAAAAGTAATAAAATCGACAGGGGATATCATTCCACCATTTAAAATGGCATCTCAAGAAACAGTACAGTGTCCTGTTTCGTCCACCACATCAGGTTTGACATCAAGAAATAATGAACAAAGCACACAAGAAGAAATAGGATCCATTGGGGATCCAGATTGCTATAACTCATTGAACGATTATAGCTATTTAAATGGTTGGAAAGATTTAGTGAATACATCTTCTAAGGATTTATATGTTACAGATTTACAAGTCAATAAACAATGGCAAGACATTAATGGTAAAGGTGTGGAAAAATGGTTTTTAAATGAAGCAGTTTATTGTCCCATACAGTTTCCAGAACTATATAAAACATTACCTGTACCATGGAAGGGTATTTTACTGTTTGGTCCATCAGGTTCACGTAAAACAACTCTTATAAAAGCTTTAGCAAATCAATGTCAGAATGCTACATTTTTTAACGTTTCATTTACAAACACTGATAAATCCTTACGAACAAAATTAATACGAACAGTCTTTGAATTTACGAAATATCATGCATTTTCAATTGTATGTCTTCATAAAATCGAACAATACATTAGTGCACAACAAGATGAAAGAGAAAAATTAAGCGGAGGTGATAAAAAATGTGAATTGTTAAAAATAATTGATGAGATATATGCAACCAATGAACATGTATTTTTATTTGCCACATCGAATTCTCCTTGGAATATAGATCCCGAAATTTTATCACGTTTTGAAAAATATATTAGCTGTGATAAAATTGGTGATTATTCTTCCCATTTTTATAATTCTTTAAAATACATTGAATGGGAGAAAAAATATCGTGAAAAATTTTTATGACAATAAATAAATGACATGAGAAATGAATTTTGTATGATCCATACATTATCTAAGAGAAATTTTGCTTTAAATTTTTTGGTTAAATTGGACGGACCTAAATTGCGATAAATCTGATGGCAGCACCGAAACGAAATATTATAAACTTTTGTAACTTTAAGAAATAAAATTAATGATAAAAAAAAATGTTTGGCAACACATTTTCTAAAACAAAGCAGTCCACATGGACGTCAATTTCTCTGCAACGTTGAGCTTCATTGAGCATCATATAATTCTAATAAAAGTGCGCTTAAATCTATATGCGACGAGCGAATATTCTTAGCTTAAAAAGTAAATTATTCCGTTAATGGTTCTGTTTGAATAACAAAAAGGAAAATCCTAAACCAATTTCATTTTGAAACACATCTAGAAGATATTATGTTACTCACTTAAGGAGCAAAAAAGTCTGGCTATCGTGCTGTATTTAAGCTATTTTCATGCCGCTGCGTGAAGAAATCGATATTTTCATTTCGGGAATTTAGAGGAAACCGTAGCCAACACCCTGTAGCCACGCACAATATCGCCTCGTCACCACGAAAAATATTTATTTTTAGAAGAATGATTATCGACGGAAGGAGTAGAGCAGGAATGAAAAATTTGTAATAATTAAATTAATGATGCAATTTTTGCAAAGAAATATTTTGCCATTTAAATGGTATTATTTAAAATCCTTATTTTTACTAAATCGAAGTAATGTTAGTATTTTCTTCATATTTGCCAACAAAGTATATTTCGTAAATTCGTTGAAATCAGAATTTTGAAAAGATTGACTTTTTATCGCTACCTTTGACTAAAAAATCAACTCCATTCGTGGACCATCATACACTGTGCATATGAAATAAATCATCAACTTCATTTTTATGATTAGTTTAACAAAATACTGTTATTGTGAATATTTTTATTTATATAAATAAAAAATAAAAATAAAATAATTAATTAACCAAAAATATAAATTGCTCGTCAAGATATAGCCAAGATTTAGTGAACACACTTAAAATATTAAAATGTCAATTATTATATATATTCAGTTCTTTTATAACTTTGTTAAAAATTAATAAAATCTATAAACATGAAAAGTAAATATTTTTATTATGACAGGACAGCCTATCCCAACTATATTATTAAAATTCATTTTTGGCGTGACGTCGGGAATCGAACCTGGCGGGATTGCTGACTATTGTATATAAAGAGAAATAAAATTTCGAAAGTTAAATAAAAATTGCACTAGTTTTTATTGTTCATCTAATTTTAGTAAATGATTCTTAAAAGGCATAAATCAACGGAGGTGGTTAGTGCTAGTGCTGTATTCAATTTAAGGTATAATGTGCCTAAGCAATCGTACAACTTGATTTCGTACAACCGACTGGATGAAAGTCTGACCGATGAACGCACAGATGAAACCGCTAGGTCTGGAAGCATGAAAGAGTTTGTAAAATCAAGAAGAGATTTTTGTAAATTTATCCCCTAAGGGGTTAAAATGAGGGTTGAAAGTTTGTATAAAACTTGATCAATTTTCATATATCAAAACAATGATATATGAGCTCATGGTTCAAAACAAAGTTTACTGTATGCCTATTTTCAATTCATTCTGGCGGTAAATCAGGGATTGAAAGTTTAACTTTGTTATTATTGAAGTTAGCAATATGAAAATTTTTACTATATCACTTTTTTATTAAAATTTTTAAGGAAGCGCAGTTGCGATATTTTCCAAGGACATGGGCGTAAAGTTAATGTTTACGGGCGGGATAAGCAAGGACAAGCTGGCTGAAGGATAGAATGTGGGTCTTCAAAGTGGCCATTGTCTTTATTGCGAATAGTATATAGAGGAGATTGGTGATAGGAGGTAGGTGGAATCTATTGAAATGAATCATTTAAGAGTAAATGAAAAGCTTTTTACATTATAAATCATTTAAGAGTACTTTGTGCAGCACAAGTATTTTGGAAGAACTGCTAGACACCTTGTATAGGCACATACTTTCACTCTATAAAAATGTACATATCGTTTATCGACTATCGGATAAAACAAGCATAATTGTTATACTGTTGACTGAGTTTCCATTTTGAGTATCTAAAAGTTCAAACTATAATCTGACATTTATTTCATTTTTTCTATTAAAATCGCCCGATCTAAAAGTAGATCCTATAAAAATGAAAATGTTTCATTTTTCATTTTATTTTATATTGTAGTATATATCAAAGCATGTCGTCATGGAAACAACGATCTGATGAAATCGTTGTGTGTATAAATATAATGTAGCTAGATAGAATAGGTAGAGTACAGTCATGCTGAAAATCGTCTTCATTTTATTCTATTTCTTTTTATTAAATTAACTTTTTTTTAAAAAATTTAATTCCATTTTGTGTTTATCGGATAGTAATATATATAATTATTGCAGTATTATTTTCAATCTTTAAATGTTTTTTGTTAACTACTTTCTATTAATCAACTGTCATTATAGTGATTTAAGGCTCGAATACAGTTGGCTAACCAGAATCCAACTTTTTACTATAGGTTATATAGAAGCTCGTTACTCTTGTCCATAATGCACAAAATTAAGGGAGTTATTTTTTTATTTAAATAGGTTCAGTATGACGTTCTGAATGAAAATGCACAAAATCCTTACAAAAATAGGTTGGGGAAGTGCCTCCATTTTAAGAAAAACCGTCTTAGGCTATATTTCCATAACCGTGCACTTAAGACCAAAAATGGTAATAACCTCTATTGCAGAAAATTAAATTACCTATCAGTTGTCTGCAGGATGCAATGAACATTCGAAATTTGTTGAAAAACTTATTTTCATCTTTCCGAAGATCCTCAAATAATAATCATTAAATAAGCCCACTTTCTGTATTCGTTCATTTATAGAATGCACTCAAACTTGACGTTTGCTTTATTTGTTAACGATTCATTATAACCAAACAGCGTACCACTCAACCCCACTGAGCTTGTGATGAAAAAAAGTCTTACATAAACCATATAGTGTGAACATGATGCCCATTACAATTTTCTCCGTCCGATTGTTTACCGTGCGGTGCGGTCGAAACCGAATAGTGTGAAAATAGCCTTACATACATTAACTATCAAAATGTAGTTTTAAATTGTGTTATTTTAACTATAGTAAACCATTGTTGTGTGGTCGGGATTTTGTTCCAGTATTTTGTCACACGTATTACTACTAAATGTTTTTATAATTGACAAAACAATTTAAATATAAAATAAGAAAAAAATTTTTTTTTTTAATAATATGAGAGGAAAAAATACACATGTGTCTCATGATTACAATTTTTTATAAATATAGTCTTTATTCGTACAAAACATAATTTTGCAACACTAAAAATTATATTTACAACCTCATACATTAATTTTTATATTTGTGAAATTGTGAAATACAGTAAAGTTTGTATTTTTATGGCAGTAGTAAGACAAAATACGACATTTGCAATGGAATCATGAAAAAGTTTCCGATGCACTAATTATATAAATAAAACAATATCTGCATGACCGAGCTTTGCTCGGCATTTTTTTAGTTAAAAAGACACAAATTTTATCACTAATATAAGAACCGCTTAAAACTCCACATAAATACCAATTTGAATGTCCCGGTAATGTACTTTATTTCGTTAACTACAATATACACCAATAGATGTCAGGAAGAGTCATATTTTGCAGTGTATGTTTCCTTTTTTCATTAAAAGACGGATAAAACGACGTTTTTTAAAAATCAAACCTAGCTAGATCGACTTTTCTCCCCAAAAAACCCCTACCTACTCGTTTAAATATATAAGATAAGATTAAATATTCCCTGTTTTGTTTCTTCCATTGATGATCTTTTTACTAGCTCAAATGTTTAGTATTACTTAACTTTAAATTCATTCTCACTTTACATTTTATTTCTTGAGTTTGGCTAAATTTCTTTTATACAAAGCTCCTAAAAAATTACCATAAAATTTTAAGTGAATATGTTTTTAAAATGAATTTCAGCGCCTCTGATCGAAATTTGGTAAAGAGCTTTTCCATTTGTCTTGATAAGCGTAATTTACTGATATAATTTTCGGCTATCAATAACAGAGCACCCTGTATATGAGATATTCTGGTTTTTAATTTCCTTTTAAACCTTTTCTCAAGTGATAACTTGATCTGTTTTAAATGAAAAGGTAAATTTTATTACGTATACATAATGATAATAATACAAAAATCGCAGAAATAATCATTTGTTTCAGGTAGAACTCCCTTTACATATGTAATAAGTATTTAGACATATCTATACAGATAATATATTCTATCTATATGATTATAATATCAAAAGGGGGTTTTCCTATGTGCGCTGATTACAGCTCTGTTACGCCAGCGACGCAAGTACGGAAGTTGCATTTAAAAAGTCACCAAAGTCAGAAATTAGGGGCTCTGTAAACCACTCCGTAACTCAAAACTCAAAGTTGCGTTGCTAGAATTATGTGATGCTAGCAACGCAATGAAATTAATAATGAAATAATGAATGTTAACGAAACACAATTAGGTGCATATTAAGTGCTAGACGGTCAGGATCGTTAAATAAATAAGCCTAGTTAATAAAAGAAAACCTCGCAAAACGGATCTGAAGATTAGGTCTCTCTCTCTAAAACTATGACGAATGCTTAGTCAGGTATAAACTAAGCGTGGTAATTAAGATCAAAAAGATCATAAATAACGATTATAACGATCATAACAGCTAAATAGGCAAATGATATGGGCATATGGTCAGTAAAAGATAGGGGGCTCAGAATAAAATTACTTTCTCCATGCTATTTTAGAAGTTACACTCGAAGCGACGGGCAGCGAGTAGTTATTGTATACAATATACAGAGATTGTTACGAGTTGGTCATTAGTACAAAAAAGACATTTAGATAAATATATAATAATGACTGACAGTAACCTTCATAGGTAGATAGGTAGGTAGATTGGTATATACTTACCTAATGTATAGTAACAAAACCTACACATATCTACTACAAAATGTAATACCTACAGATAAAATAATATTTATATGTCGATTTGCTAGTGGTTTTTCTACTATATAGTATAAACTTTAGTAATACCATCGCAATGAGATTTTTACTGAATGGTCCTCTGACGTACCTATTTGTCTTTCATTTTATCACAGACATGAAGATATTTCTACTTAAAGAAAGCAGTATTATAATGGAAGACAATAGGATCTATAAGGATTTTCAGCTAAAAGATACTATACCTAAAGATTCTTATTGGAATCCACATCTTCTTTTAACAACCTGTTGTCCACATCCACATCAGTAAACATCGTTAAGTTTTGAGACACCGATATTGTGCCATTATGATTCGATTAAAAGTGATTTAATTTAATAAAAATTAATTTTGGCTTGGAGTCGAAATAAAAATTTTCTGTACTCCGTTAAAGTGAACGTTCTGCTACAGACAATTTTATTATATAAACAGTTGTCCAAAAGAACATAAAGAATACATACACAAAGTCTCAACGGTACTCTATTCAGTACTAGCTTGGTACCCACTCGCTTCACTGGGCTTAAACGTAAAAATCACCGCTTTATAGCTTCTGCCACTTTTTATCTCACTTATCAACGTTCCATAACACTTGAAAGGATTGTTTTACGCAGCTAAAAGACAGTTTTCAATTTTATTAATTGTAAAGTAGTCATAATTAATTGAGTATATCAGAAAAGGTGGCTATGAATTGTGACATTTACTATTTAAAATTTTTACAGAGATCTTTAAAATAGTAAATGCCAGATTTAATTTATTTTAAAAAAAAAGTTTTTTTATAGAATCTATATCTTTTTGATTTATAGCTCATGTGTTATTCTGATTTATGAGCTATATAGTTGTACAGTTTCATTAAAAACCATTCGCTAGTTTTTGCGTGAAAGCGTAATAAACACACAAACATGCTTACTTCCACATTTATAATATATAGGGATGTATGAGCTATATTGCTGTACAGTTTCATTAAAAACCATTCGCTAGTTTTTGCGTGAAAACGTAACAAATAAACAAACAAACATCCTTTATTTCACATTGATAATATAAAGGGATAGGGATGTTTTTTAGACATGTACTTCCACTCTATTGGGATTCAAAGAATTGAAAATTTTGACAAATGCTTATATTATTCGTTAAATAAAAGATGCGGATTATTAACATTAAGGTGTAGATATTTGCACCATGCGTGAGTTTTATTGGAGGCGTTTCCATGGGAACGATACACTACTTTAATTATAGAATTTTATGGATGCATATATAATTGTATGGATTGCATTTATGACTTACATTGAAAATTTAATAATATTGTCTCACAAATTTACAAAAATAATTATAATTTACATTTGAAAAATAATATTTGTACAATTTGATTTCTTATTTTCAAAATTTTTAATGCATTAAGTTTAATTAATTAGTGTTTTTCAACAATTTTAATTTGACATTTTCTATAACATTAGCATGTAAAGAATTGCAAATTAGTCATAACAGCCTCCTCTATCACCAAAATTTTTCACTGGAAACGCTGGCATCAATTTTATTGTCCCTACCATGACTACGCACACACTGAATAGGTACATCTGAGACACCCTTTCTTGTCATTCAAGTCATCAGGTGTTTTATAATCAAACCATTTCTCACACTTTGTCAATTGTATATATATTTTTTATATATGAGTAATGTTCTTTTTTTCATTTTTTTACTGTATTTACACGAGAAATATTCTTATACTTTTTTTTAGTAAATCATTTGAGTGGTTTTGAGTTGCTTTTGTACAAAAAAGTTGCTATTTAATAGCCGCTTAATGTATATAAAGTTTATAGTCAGTAGTTGAACAGTAGGTTTTTTTTTTGTTTTTATTTCCATGCGACCTAAAAATTCAAAATGTTTATATTAGAGATGTAAGGAAAAAATGTTTTAATTGAAATTATAAAAAAAACATATTAAATCATTTTAATGAAAATAATTATATCGATAACAAAATTAATTGTACAGCGAAACTTGTTTCTTTCTTCATTTAAAGTTTTTAAAGACTAAAATTGTGAATTCATTTTAGCCTTGTATTTTATTGGAACTTGAATGGTTAGAAACAAAAATAAGGCCACTAGGAACGAATTACACGGTTTCGAAATCTGTAAATAAAAAATATATAGTCATACTTTTAAGTTTATTAAGGTTTAAAATGCATGCAACCAAAATATTATTTCTTAATTTTTTCAAAAGAAAAGAGAGGAAAGTAAAGAAGAAAAGTTTGACAATTTTGAAATGAAATCAAACTGATATAAATTATAACCATGATTTTAGAAATAGCTTTGTTTGATAGTGAATGGTGTGTTATTAATATTTGAAAATAATTTTGGGTATTTGTATCGCGCGATTGGGTGAAACAAAATCAATCTAAAATTCTTAATTTCGACTACTTTTTCTGAACAGTTAGGATAGTATGTTAACAAAAATGTGACTATAATGTTAGTCAACAGTGCCTTTTTTATTGGCGAAGAAAAGTTACTTCTTCTTTTTTGAAAATACTCCAATAGTATTTGGCCCTCGATATTTTGTAGATCACTTTCTCTGGCTTACACATAATCATATTCCCATCGAGCAAATATTTTCCAAGTGCCAATAAAGATGATAAAAAAAGTGGAATAAATATTTTAGTCTTGTAAAATTTTGTACTCATCTAAGTGAATCTAATGCGCTACCATAATCTAATGTTTATGTACCTGTATACGGAGCTATATTTTATTTCAACAGATTTTTTAAAATGAAAACTTTTCAAATAAAACATGTCACGTTAAATACGCTCAGTTTTATTTATAACTTTTCGTGATAAATATCAATAAACCAAAAACCATTTTATATAACAAGCAATTATTTTTGTTGTGATAATTATCGATTCATTATAAATATGACTTATTCTTTTATGAAAAATGTTATAGAATTTTGTTTAAAATTGTAGGAATATTTTTCAAGTTTAATATAAATGATTCGTTGATAAAAATTTTTACCCACAATGAACGAAAATTTATTAATGAATTTCGTGGATAACATTAGTTTTTATACACAGACGCTTAACCACTCCTTAGCTTTTGCAAACCTTACAACTAGGGAAATATGTTTTCTTAAAAAATATCCGTTTTTCTGATTCTATATTCGATCATATAATTCCTTACATAAAAATGGCGGAGTCACAAAATCGTAGCTATTTGAATGACAAACGATGAACCTCTAATTTTGGTAAAAACTGATATATTTTTAAAGCTACCTAAAAATGGGGGAGCGAATTAGAATATCTTTGTTTTGTCATATTACTGCCCCAGACATATATTACACCCGATACGAAGCTCTCGAAGCAATAAATTGGTGGCTATGTTTGAACTTTGAACTTTCTCCCCATATTTTAGAATTTAGAATTTTACAAAAATATATATAAGATACATTTTTTAATTGAATTTGGAATAATAATTTGGTTTAAAAGTTTTAATATAGTTTAATAAGAGGGTTTTTTTCTTAAAAGTCTAAAATAAAAAAGATGCCTGCTTTAAATAAAATCTGAAATGAAAGAATCCCACCAGTCCAATCCAGTAGTGGGTCCATTAAAATGTATATCGACTCAAAATTTCCTATTAGTGGGCCCCGTCTGTTAAAGTTTCTATGTTAACTACTGGACTTGTTTCTCTCTTTTCAGATTTTATTAAACCAAGTTTAGTCGGAGGTTGTGCTATGAATATTAATAGACCAACGTAATACCAAATATCTAGTTTCTGATTCTTTGAAAATCTTCAGAAACCGAATCAGCCTAGACTCTTTTAAATGGAATCATCAAACTCTGTGTCCATTTGTTATCATTAATTATTAATATGGCAGTCAGCCAGTGTGTTTATTTGTGTAATAAAAATAATAACTAAATATATATCATTAATAACATTATCACCTGACATTATTCTATAAATATATGATATTTGAGTGATTACAATTGAAAAATCGTATTTTCAATTACTTTATACATTGGTATTACATAATAGATTACATATATAGAATGTTTATATTGAAGAGAAGGAGATATTCATGAAATTTAAATTTGGTTCAAAATTTTTTTTCCGGCTGGAATTTTCGTTCGAATTTTATTGGCTGGACATTTCAACTAAATCATTATTTTAGTAATTAATATCTATAGTATTTATTATTTATTGACATAATGTATAGTATTTATTACTTATATTTTGTATGGTATTATATTGAGCTATATTATTCTACGGCTTTTTATTAAAACAGTTAATAATAACCAGTGTAAATTTTGTGTTGCAGAAGAAATTCATTTTTTTAAAAAGTAAATTATCCATTGAACTGTCATTAATTTACAGATCACATATTAATTAGCTTCTGCTTCATAGTCGTCGTTTATCATTTTCAAAATTGGTCGTAGCTTCTGCTTCGCATCGAGCCTAAAAATTTGTTAATTGCGCTGATAATAATATTCAAATAAGATAATTGATACTTAAAATAATTGGATTCCCTTGTCGGTGTCGGAGAAGTGTCGGACAATATAATTTTTGCAATTGTTCCAAGAAAAAATGATCCATAATAAACATAAATATTAGGTGTTCGTGAATGGTTTCAAATAATCAAATTTTAAGAACTTATGAAAATACATATAACCCAACTATAATTATCACTTTAGTATGAAATTTAAATTATATCAATATCATATCTAATAAACAAAAAGTATAAATAGGCTATTTAAATAATTAACAGTGCTAATGGTTGCCTTCTTTGTTTTATTGAAATTTAAAAATTGAGACCTCTTAATGAAAAACACCGTATTATATTATTTTCAACGTATATACACGTTGGTACTTAATATATGTAATAACGATAATAATAAATGCATTATTAATGAAATAACAACAGAAAAAAAGAAACAAACCTATATTTTTTTTCAACCCGAGTTGAATTTTTGTATAATTATTTTGTATAATAAATTATACAAAATGTGTATGATTTATTTATTTTTACATTTCTAACGAGACATTTTTAAAATTTTTTCACAATTTATTAATATAATATCTACTTATTGTACAATGTTTCGTATTTGTAAAAGTTGAAATTGTTCGAATATATTCATTCATCCATTACGAGTTTAAAGATGATTTCATATTTTTGTTTTCTACCTATCCAACACAACAATTTAATTAACTTGTAATGTTTCGCCAATTTATTTCAACATCTACTAAGTATTAAGAATTGTAATTTGTACGGATTAGGATGTTGCTTGACTCTTTTTTGAAAGTCAAAAGATCCCGCGTGATTGGCTTGCTGTGAAATTTATAAAAACCGTTCACAAAATGATCTTCGGATTGTCCTGATCAAAATCAAGTAGTAGTCAGATGCTACAGATGCTACAATTATAGTATAGTATGTGCAGCTTTTTATCACACGTAGATCGAAAATTACCCGTTAAAAAAATTTGAGTTCGTGAGAGCTTTTGATCACAATGATTCGAAAAACATTTACAAACTAGTAAAACGACTTTACTAGTTTGGTAACACGAAAATTCTTTGAGATATATATGCTAATACACAATGAAATAAAAATATGGCTCAAAATTTTATATGTAAATTAACAAAAATAAGCAAATTGCTAATGGAAGCCATAGATTTTAATTTTTGCCTGATCAAAAGTCTACGATTGGCTATCATTACTTATTTAGCTGAAAATGGTAAAATTTTCTCAGCTCTCCCTTGAACAAATCCACAATTCCTATGCTATATGTTACTTTTAGTGCATAGATATCTATGTTACAAAAAATTTTTTCATGGGTTATTTTAAAAGAGTATTTTTATTTGTTATTTTTAAAACATTTTAAGGTCTCTTATAATCTAAGATGGTTTTCCAGAAAACAATCAAATACCCTAATATTCAGTGCTTGAACACAATTATATTAATTAAACGAACACTACCTTCCTAAAAAAATAAGATTTTATGTAACCGTCGGATATTCCTTATAAAAGTTAAAATTTAATATGTTTTTTCTTGCGTAAGTTTTCTATACAAATAAAATGTTAAATCCAAAAATAACTCCAAGAAAAACGTTAAAAACTCTCAGAATTCAATCTTTCGGCCAACACCTGCTATCGTTATGTTTTCTAGTTTATCAGGTTAATATTTATTATAAAAACCGGCTCGGTACTATTTGTATCAACTTTTTACATACCTAGATCTAATTCCAAATGAAATATATAAAAATATTTTTGATATTATTACTTCTGTAGGTATATATGTATGTTTGTATATATATATATGTTATTAATATTTCTTTTTTTTATTACAAATATTATTTTTCTTTTCCTTTGGCTCGCAGATAATTACCAATGACACACAATAGTTAACCTGCGGCCATATTCGTGACGGATGTTAACATACAACAATTTTAAATGTACACATATATTGTATCTACATTCAGTCAAACAAATAGGTTTATATTTTTATATATATGTTTTTTTTTGTGTAAAAGTATATACACAGTTGTTCATTAATAGATGGTATTGTGTATTTACATTATTTGAAAATCTGTATAAGTCATTTATAATCTACGTTACTGCAACTAGCTGCAAAAGATGGGAGATACAAGTCAAAAAAATAAATAAGTCAGAAAGAATAATTTAGAATCATGCTTTTCAATAAAGTCGAGGTAGGTCCATACGGTATGATCTATACTCTATTTCGATTTGCTAAGGAAAGTTTCTAACATTTCTTTCTTTTATTTTAATTTCGGAACATATCGGGTACCAGTTTTTTTTTATTTTATCGATATCCTTAAAAGAAAATAATCACTTTTTTGCCTTGTTTTAGGATATCTATGGTAATGAGCATCTCAAAAAAAATCTTACTAAAATCTAAATTTTTTCACCCTGAAAGTAAGTAAAAGAATTTTTGTAGAGGGCTTAAGCACAATATCTTGACAGCTATCTATCGACCCGTCTAAAATTTTTTGGGTAAAAATATCGTTATAAACTGATTTTTATGAAAATCGAAATTCATCTGAAACAAAATCGATAATGGGAATGAAAATCGGAAACTAAAATTTTTTTTTTCATTTTACCTATCGCCTCTTTTAATAAAATCCATGTTGAAATTATTTGTTCTTCAATTTTCATGAAATTTGAAATGTAAAGAAATTTTAACTCACAAAACTCAAAAATTCACTCCTTGTGAAATAGATCGATTAGATTATTTTGTTCATGATATTTCTTGAAAATATGTCCGAAGATAGATCCTCGAAAGTACTTCAGACGGTATTTAAGAAATTATTTATTTCATTATAAGAAAACAGTTTTTTGTCCTTTTCCTCGTATCGTGGCATCAATAACTGAAATACAGAAGTACCTACTAGAACATAAGATGAATATGAGGAATAGTTATTGAAACATAATTTCGCCATACGACAACCAGTGGCTTAAAATAGAACTACGTTAACAGGCCCCCAACAAAGCTTCAGCAGGCGTTGAGTAAATAGACTGATTTGAGTAAACAATTTTTACAACAAGATCCTTCAAATATATATGAACGAACTTTTTTTTTACATCACGTAGCAACCCTACGTAGGCGACCAAGCGACGCCCACGTAGGGTTGCTATGTCAAAGTTCCAGGAATTTGTTTCAACCAAAAAGTCGGAAGTTAGTGCAATTCATTTATTAATATCACTGCATCATAATACTGTACGATATTGGGTAGTTCAGTTTTTCCACAATTAAAAAACTTAAATAAATATCCTTAAAATATTTTAAAATAAAAGCTGCGGATATGAAAAAAATATAAAAAATCTCTTTATTGAGTTCAGGAGCTAGGAGTAACTTCACGGTTTCTTCAGCTTCCTGAGAAAATCTGATAATATGGCAATTCAATTACAACTTGGTTTACAAATTTTTCAAAATAAACAAAATATTAAAATATTGTACAAAAATGATGTAAATATTTAACACTTGAACCACTTTGTATCCTAAAAATTTATTTCGTGTTGTAATATTAGTGTCTATTGATAATGATGATTATTATGATTATAACCTAATTGTTAAAGGCAAATAAAATGTCATCTGTATTTACCTTCTGTTATTTTAAAGTAGGTACCCTTATACAGTAATTCCTTGTTTGATGTGCACCTTATTTTCAACGATCAAATATTATACATATTTAGGACAATATCATACAATAAATAAAAAGGGCAGTCAATTAATAATATGACCATAATAATATACTACCAAGAAAACTTATATTTGAGAAATTTTTAAGAATCAGATGTGAACAAAACTTAAACAAAATTTTACCTTTAAACATATTTTTGAAAAGGTGACCACAGCCGCAAATAATAAATTTGATAAAAAATCGTCAACTGTCTCATAAAATAAGTCATACGATTTACTTTGAATTTTGAATTTTTTATGAAATCCGATCCAGTCTGAACTATTTTTCTTATCGAACAATTTAAAAATAACCTAGTTTTTGTGAACGTATAAATTCTTATATCATAAAGGACTTCATGATTTAACAAGGAAATGTCAGCGACGGCGTAAAACGTAAATGAAATGCGAAGATACCTAAAAAGGATAAAATAAATCTTTTCGCCGACGGTAGGTCATCAGCCACCAATTAATAGATAGCAATAACACCGCATTAATTTTAATTTCCATATTAAAATTAATGTTTTGGAAATCATGATTAGTGATATTTTAATTTGGCATAAAAAATTGAGTTTGAATCTGATAAAAATTTGAAAAAATTCGATGATATTTTTCAATGATAATGTTCATGAATTTGGATAAGACTGAGATAAGATCTAACAGGATACAGAATTTCGGTCGTAATTTTCAATAATTTCCAAGTCATAATTTTAGTCTTTTTATCAGGTGAAAGACCGCTCTATGTAGGTATACCACCTTCATAGCTTTTTTTAGAAAATCGAAGGAAGAAAAATTGGATACTAATTAAAATCGACGTTTAAATTCTTTAAAATCATCTTTTAAAGTATTTCAAGATTTTGTAATTTAACTCTCAACTAAATATGATGATGATGGTTCGCTTTTAAACTCTTACCTAACAGCAATTATATGAATTTATTGCTATAAAGAAATTAGCAAAATAGTAATTATCCAAAAGCAATCAAATATTCGTAATAATAAAAGGTGTTATAAAAAATGTTCTTATGTCGAGGTGAAAATTTCTTTAAATAATTTACGTAAAAATTTTTGTGTAACTTTCACATAAATATTCCAATATTTGTTGTCTTTTAAAAAAAAAATTACCTTAAAGCAATTTTAATTTAAATATTCAGTTAATTTTTTTGTTTAAAGTTTTTATGTTTTAGTTTCGAAAATGTATTTTTTTTTGGTTAAAATCTGTGTAACACGGTCGCCTTTGACGTTGTAGGTATTTTTAAATTTTTAATGTATTCAAAAATTTGTTATGTTTGATAACAAATTTAGATAACATCTCCACAGCTTCTGTTTAATATGTTTATGGTTTATTAACAGATTTAATAAATAATTTATAAAAATTTGTTTATTAAATTTAAATTTTATGTGTTATGTATTTTAAATTTTATGATCATATTAGTATACAATAAACAGGATTGAAAATCCTTGTAATATCAAGATTTCATTATGAATAAAGGACTCATTCATTGCTCTGTGATTTGTTTAAAATGCCTCACATTGGAGGCAATTATTTGAGTTCCATTGACAAATTTTTAGAATATTTGTTCAAATAATATCTTCTTATTTAACTGTAAAAAAGTACTAGTTTCAAGAATTATGTTCTTAGCTCAAGAAAAGATTATTTTCAACATGATAGCAAGAAAATAATTTCGATGTCTAAGTAATCAAATTATTTGTTTATAGAAATCAACAAATTTTTTCAAGAATTTGTCATGTTTTTTATTGTAACATATTTTCTTTCTACATTGAAGAATAAAAGTTTTTTTAAGTAGATATATAATAGCCATAACTACGTTTTATTGTAGGAAATAGGGTAGGATTTTTTTCCTTACGTGGAAGGTTGTTTATTTGTAAACATTATTCGTGAAAAAATCAATAAATATTCATCTTTTAAAATCTCTATCTCTATATATTATGAATGCGAAAGTAAGCATGCTTGTTTGTTTGTTTGTTACGCTTTCACGCTAAAACTAGCGACCATGGTTTTTAATGAAATTGTACAGCAATATAGCTCATACTTCAGAATAACACACGAGATATAATTTATAAAGATATATTAACTAAAAAAAAAACTTTTAATAATTTAATTTGACATTAGATTACCATAAATTACAGATTTCTGTAAAAATAGTCAATATAAAATATTACACGGCCATCTTTTCTGATATACTTTATGAATGATTATGCCTATTATACATTTAAAAAAATAGAAAACCATATATATATTTTACCTGTGTAAAACAATCCTTACTATTATTTCGAGTGTTATAGAAAGGGGATAAGCAAGAGAAATCTTAATCCATTTTTACTTTTAAACCAAGCGAAGCAGTAGGATATCACTCTTGTATTCTATATATTATGAGGTTCTAAATAAACATTTGTATAATATTTACTTGTAAAGTGTGATGTTTTTAAAGTTGCTGCTACCTTTTGAATCTATTTCCAGGAACATCACTGTCTCCAGGAGACGGCTTTATGTAGGAGTGTTCAAGGGAGTTTAAGTCTCAAATAATGTTAGTGTTTAAGTACCAATTATCATTCATATTATTCCTACTATTATTAACAAAAATGTATAAATTAAAAACCTAAATATATAAATTTTTGTCTAGCGACACATAAATGCAAATTTTGGTTCTGAAACAAATTTAATATTATTTTTACGAAAAAAATACGTTTGTATCTAAAATATAGGTAGTAAAAGTATTTTATACCCAAAAGTGAACGTTCGTCTTTGAACATATAAGTAATAATCATACAAAATATTAAAAAAAAATAATATCAAACAAAAATTATGTAAATTTTTTTGACTTCCAACATTAAATAAAATCTGAATTTTAAATTCATTTTTTTGGCTAGACTAACGTGTTGTTCATTTGTGTACATGGCGACACTCACTTGTCTTCAAATATTAATGCGGCAAATTCGTCATTTGTTTGAAGAGAGTTCGTTAAATATTATAGCTGAAATAATAGACATGATATTACAGTTTTTTTTTATGATCGATGATTTATAGTAAACTTTTTTTCACTTTTATTGATTATTAAAGCCCTAAAAGTTGAAATTTAGCTTTGAGGATGTATTTCAACAGGTGAGACACATCCAAAAATTCATTAGATGAAACCACTAAAAAATCAAAAATTTCAAATAGTCAACTTTTTATTCAAACTGTACATATCAGACTTTTAAAACTACCCAAAGAGGCCCAGCCGTGAAAACTCTACCCCACAAAGTTTGGATTAAGTGTAGCCAAAATTAAAATTTCTATTGTCGTGAGGATCAGAGGTCATAAGTAGCAATTGTGGTCTATTTAGTGATACCTTATAGGATACTTGCTATAAGGAAGTATATTTTACATGGATTTTTGGAACTATCATCCGTACCTCCATATCCGGTTATATATTCTCACGGAGGCTGGGATATTGTGGATACAGTCCTCGTTTCTCATGCGGAAGGTCATCAGATCGAAACCCATTCACGTCTATTTTTTAAATACTTTGTTAAATAGCTTCTTATTTTGATCTTTGGTAACTTCCAATGACTGCCCATAAATGGTTTTGACATAAAAATTAAAAATATTTGCTAAAATTTGAAGTAATTACTATTGACAGTAATCAAAACAAAATTATCTTCTTTAATTTATCTTAATTTATCGATAGCATTAAAAAGATCCATAGAAAAAAATTGTTAGAAAAATTTTCTGCATATGTATAATTTCAACATACATATTTGTTTTAAAAAAAATTATTAAATAAAATTCTTTCAATGCGCCTCATATTCAATAATACATAATTTACAACGAACGAAACATAATGTCTACCAGGTTTCCCACAATTATCGTTCGTTTTTAATTGATCCAGAGTCCATAATTCTGTATTACATTTTAAGTGTGGGATTTTTTTGGTTAGAAATTTGGACTAGGTAGAATTAGGGCCAAAATTTTTCACTGAAATTTCTAGCGAAGCAGAGAAGGAACTATAATTTGAAAATGCAAATCGAGAAATTTTGCATTTTTGTTATACTAAGCAAGGAAAAGAATTAGTGACTAAAGAAAAGTACATTAATGTTCAGCAGCCAATGAGGATAACCCACCTAAATCCTAGACTTTTTATGGTGGATAACCTAAATAAATTTTTCGTCGTTGTTTTGTTGTGATTAATGTTATCGCGTTGCTTTGATGTCGACGGCTTAAAATTTAAATTTCTCAAAAAGTTGTTTTTCTTTTCTAATTTTTGTACATAAAATGAAGATACGTTAGTTGTTTAATAACGGTTTTTTTTCAAATTTGGAGCATTTCTTAGAATCTGTCTTTATTGACTGAATTAGCAAATTTAAAGAAATTAATTTTAACTTCATAATTTTAAAAACACTCGGTACAAAAATATCATTACATAAAAACTATTCCAAAGATGTTTTTCTTTTTTTTTTTTTTTTTTTGTGTATAAAATGTGGTTGTAGTTTTTTAATGACCATTTTTTATTTTTATTTTTGTTTTGAATAACTATGAATTTTTAATGATTACTTAAATAATACACCTATAATTTGAATTTTTTATGTATATACTTTCAAAAATATCTAAGGTTCACAGAAATTTTCTCTTAATATTTGTCTGCTGACCTAATTTAATCAAATTTAAGGGTTTCTAAACATTTTTTTTTTGTAATAAAAAGAATACCCTTGTAATGTTTATTTAATATCGTCTTCTTAAAATTTGAATTGGCGCCGCTAAATATACTCATTAGGATAATTTTATGTGAAAATAAAGCTTTTTTTATAAAATTTTGTAATTTTAAAATATGTAAATTAATCAATTCAAATAATTTTCGAACATATTGAGAAACGAAAATATACTAACGGCTTCTTTCCGTCTGAGATTCTAATCTATTAACATAATTTGAGGTAAAAGGTAATGGATATTGATACGATATTTCAATTAATTGAAATCGATTTTTAAGACAAGAAGCAACGGATAAGAATCTTCACAGATAACGATCTAATAGAGGATTCGTAGACATAAATATTATGAACCCACATCTATAGAAGCAGTTATGTGGCGTCCAGTACCCTTTATGCGTATGAATGATTTTATTGAATTTAAAACTCAATTGTTAAAGTGGGAAGTGCAGTCTTATCCAAGCAAATGGTGAATATTTGATTTGGATGAGAGATACCATATCCCCTATGGCTCCAATTCTATTTACTCACAATATTGTACTATTTACTCACCATATTGACAGGGCTAACTTTGAACATCAACTTTATTCCCATCCCTTCGGAAAATGTTGCGGCCTTCGACCATGTAGCTTATTGCGCTCCTTTAAAGAATGAAATAAAAAAGTGATACAGTAAAATTTTGTTTTGAACCATGTACTCATATATTATTTTTTACATTTTTACAGCTCTAAATTGACAAAGATTTATGGAACCTGTGCACAAAATTTCATGCTTCTTAATCCAGTGCGTTGATCAACCAGCCTCTTGATCGATCAACGTTGATTTTCAAAAAATTAGTTTTTTTTAAATTGTATTACACAGCTTCAAAGATGGAAAAATTCGGATGCTATAATATCATTTTATAAATTTGTTAATGAAATAATTTGCGAAAGTCCGAAAAGCCATATACTGGACTTTGTTTTATCATAATTTGTAAAAATTTCGTTTTAATCAAGAATGTATAGCTTAATTTTAATTCAATAATCTTTTTTTTTTTTAAGATCAATCGAAATATTAAAGTTTCAATAATGATTTTCTAATAATTATTTCAATGCAGTTTAATTCAATGTAAGAAGGGGAATTCCATTTTTGATGTATACTCATTATCTAAATTCCTTGATTCTAATTGGTTGTTAAGCATCACGCCTAATGCTTGAATGGATTTTAATGCTTTAAAATACTTTTCATTTCAAACTGGCATAGATAAATTATGTGATAGGAATTTATATTGTAATATTAATGCAGTTGACCTTAAATAACTTCATTTAAGCTGAATATAATAAAGCTTATGTTTTTAATAGTCATTAGTTTTAAAAATATTAATTTTTATGTGCATAAAATTTACAGTCATGTAAATAAAAATATTTCCATTCTGAATAATATATGCCTTCCATGTTTATGGACATCTTCTTAATTAACTGACTTGTATGCTGATAAAGTATTACAAACATATTTGGAACTCTAAAATAGATCTTGTAAAACTATTCTAGGTTTTATCTAAACAATTTCTTTTCTCAGTGGCTTATCTGATGGTTAAAAACAAAAGTGTCCAAATGTAGACAGTTAAAACAGAATCAAAGACCTAAGTTGACTTTAAGTAAAAACAGAGTATGTTGTTTAATTTTCGGATACCTACCTAAATGATCATTTTTTGTAAGGCTAAAAGTAATTGGGTAGTTTACTAAAAGTGGTAGCCGAAGTAATCATGTGAAATTTAGGGAATGAAACTTTTTTTAAGTGTGCAAAGTATAGAAAATTGATGATTACAATATGTTAGAAATAAATAAATAAAATAATAAAATTATAAGGAACTTTACACACATCGATTTTTACAGCATATTTTTATTATGAATATATCAAATTGTTTCTAATTTCGTGTAGTTTTATATCAGTCAACGCCATTCATTCAATGGGTTAACGCAATTTGCGCAAAACGTTTAAACAAGTATATGGAAACGCTAAACCCTGGTTTCCTTGATATCTGGTCTATGACGTAACCAACTCCGCCATTTCTTTTCTACATAGGTGATTCAATTATATGTAACCTTTTTTGGTCTTAAACTTTAGAACAGGGCTGGTCAGTCAGCCCTTACTTAGGAACAATAAACACATCATATTTATTTATGATTTCCGTGGTATTTAAATGAATTTATGAAAACTGAAAATTTGTTATACAGCAATATGCAAGCAGTATAACACTTTTTAGCATTAATAAATTCATTTAAATACCACGGAAATCATAAAAAAATATAATGTATTGATTTATTTATTGTTGACAAATTAGGGCTGACTGACCAGCCCTGTTGTATTGTTTAACTGACTGACTGTTATAACTGTTATTTATATGCAATATACAATATGTTAAAAAATTTTCGGCTTTAGTACATTCATTTTAGTACCACGTAAAACTGAACTGTTTCGATAGTATATATCTGACCCCTCTTCTATAGTTCGCTTGACTGACTGCAGTATGTTTGTGTACACAACTACTATAACCAATCCACAAATTATCAGCGTTAGTAAAATCAACTCATCTTTTTGGCCTGGCTCTAAATCTATGACCTTACGCCTTGTTTTTTCAGGTTTTCCAAACATATATGTTGGTGTTGGCGCAGGGCAATACTATTCTCTTTTTTTTTGTGATTGAACGACATATTTTGTAAAAATGATGTACCCTAGGGAATAGCATTTTAACTTGAAGTCATTTTTGTTGCATAAACTGTATAAAGTTTGTACCTAATGGTAAATATATGTAAATGTTTATATTGAAAAGAAAAAAAAAGTACACATTGTACGAACATGTCGTGCATTTAACTATAATAGTAATAATAATACAAACATTAAATACATTCATGTTTATTCATTCTATTGAAAAATATTTTCTAATTATTGTTTAAAAAAAAAACACAAAATATATAATAAATATGAATATTTATTTATTAATATTAGCACAAGCAATAGAGAAAAATATTCACTCTTGGTTAAAAAATTTTAGGAATTCACTTAAAATTTGACGAAGATAGCTACTAGAAAGGATGTAAAATTAATTGTGAAAAAATGTAGCTAATTTGAGACATTAAAAAAAGAAAACTTAAAACCAGTTTTTCTTTAATAACTGCAAAACTGAAAAAAGTGAGTAACTCATCAAATTTTTGTTTTTTTTTTTTCGACTTTCTGGCATCAAAATTGTAAATGATAAAAAACCATGTAAATGATAATTTTACATGGTTTTTTTTCTATATGTGACGGGCCTCCTTGAGCAACTAAATTGAAGGGTTGAATAATACTAGGGATTTAAATAAAACTTTATAAATAAATTTTTTGATTAACAAAGTTTCCAAAAATCACAAAAAATTCCTAGGTTACCTACCCTTTTCAATTGATTGATATTTCTACATCAAAATATCTAGAGAGTGTGCTAAAAAACTCTCTAAAATATTTAGACAATCTTATAGTTTATAATAATACCATAAAAATAAAACGTTGTCGGTGATATAAAATCAAAATTTTTATTTATTTATGAGTTCATTTGATGCACAGAGACGACTATAGTTAGAGTATTGATAACTGAAGAAAGATATCTATATTATCAAATTTATAAGTAGCCCTTGCACGCAAAATATTATTTTTGTAGTTGCGTGAGTGGTATTGCAAGCTAAAAGTAACATATTACTTCACTACAAAGCATGTATTTGGTTTAAATCTATGTACCGTGCAATAAACCAAAACTTTTGTACAATATTGTAGGGAAAACAACACCTTAAATATGAGTTTATAAAATTTGTTTATAAGTTACCAGCTTTTAAAATCCCTATTTCTTGTACTATATATGATGAATAGTAACAGATAGGTTGGTTTTGTGTATACATGTATTCATAATATTTCATTCATAACACCTTCTACAACTATCATGGTGAGTGAGTGAACCAATTAAATGAAAACTTTTGTAAAAAAGAGTTAATACTAATTATAATAAATATTATTTTATTGTATGAAGCACATGAATAATAAATTAATTAACATATTACATACATAATAAAAATATTATTATTATTTATTATATTTAATAATTAAGTATATGTGTGTGTTTAAAATGTTTTTCAAAACGCAAACAAAATTTTATAACATTTTTACCTAAAATAAGTAACTCCTTAAAGTATGGCATCCAGCTCTGTTGTACAAATTAAAACAACGAATTTCAAGTTCTTATTTCTGTGTTTTAAAATCATACTTAGAAGACAGATACTTCCAAGTAAAAATTCAAGAAGAATTCTCTGGTCTATCCTTTCCAATCTGGTGTATCTCAGGGCAGTGTTCAGGGCCCAACTCTTGAATTTATTTATACCGCGGAACTACCGGTAATAGACGCAAGCATAACAGCTACATTTGCAGATGATACTGCGATTCTGTCGGTTGATGTGGATCCAAATTCAGATTCTCAAAAACTGCAGACAAGTATCGATAAAATATAATATTGGTTGAAAAAATGGCGTATTCAAATTAACGATATGAAATTCCTTGAAGTAACGCTCACTTTGAGAAAATGAATATTATAATGAACGGTGTCAGTTTTCCACATTAAAATGCAGTCAAAGATCTGGATATACACCTTGATAGAAGACTTACTTGGCGTAAACACATTTGGTTGAAAAGAAAACAGCTAAACTTGATATTTTCTAATTTATACTGGCTCTCGGGTCGAAATTGTAAGCTATCGTTGAACAATTAAGTGTTAGTGTATAAAACAATACTTAAACCTGTGTGGACCTATGGCATTCAGCTAGCAATAGTAATATCGAAATTCCGCAAAGATTTCAATCAAAAATGTTGCAAACAATTTGTGATTCTCCGTGGTATGTGCATAATGATGATATTCACCGAAGTGTTGAAGTGACCACAGTGCGTGGAAAAATTGATCGTTTCAGTAAAAGATACCTGGCACGCATTGAGCAGCATCCAAACATTGAAGTGATCAAACTCTTGGACAACTGTGACAGTGTGAATAAACTAAAGAGGTCAAACGTGCTATGTTTAAAATTTAGCTTTATTTAACAGTCATTGTGAACACACTAAACAGACAAAACGTGTTAGATTTAAGATTTAGTTTTATTTATAGTCATTATAAACAGACTAAATAGATTATGGCATAATATGCTATTAACATAATCATTAGATTATGGCATTTGGGTATATTACCGTTCAAGTGAATCTTTTAGTCACTAGATCTATTTATAGTTCTTTTAAGAACTGATAATAGAAAATAGGAATCAAAAAGTAACTATAAATTACATTTTTAACATCCGAAATTGTTAAATGGAGAAAATTAGCTGAATGTAACTGAGTTCAAAAAACAAATCCAATAAGATCTGATCCACTCTCGTGTACATTAGGGAATATTTGAACTACCTATTATGACTTCCATTCTATCAGTGTTTCAACTGTTGGTTGTCGATTAATCGGAAACAGTTTCTTTCTCTTCTGATTTTCTGATTTTCTATTTCAAGTAAACTCACAAGAAATAATTATGTTTTTTAAAATGGTAAAAGTATACTTTATAAAAATTGGTAGATTTTTGTTCTACAGGGTTTTCAAACTCGCAAACTTCTCTGACCCACATTCTCTACATGTAAATACAAAAATTCGTCTCAATCGCTAGGCAAGACATTATCTCTTTTAAATAATATTATAAACATGGATAATAAAGTTAGCCTATCGGATAAAACCGTCCATAGGATAAACTAAAAAATATAAGAACAGATGTCAAAGGTGAATTTAAAATATAAAAAAAGTCAAAAAACAGATTGTAAAACCAAAATAAAATTTAAAAAAATTGATGAAAATTATAAGCATATAATTTTAATAAGAAAATAACATATAGTTATACCACCTTCTAAAATTATATACAATCAACAAAATTTATCCACAAAATGTAAATTGATGATCAATAACAAAAAAAACTTTAAGCAGAACGAGAACATATACAAGACAATATCTGTTTCAAATATTTTTTATCAAAATATTAACAAATTGAAACGAAATGGATGCATCTTTTTACAGAAATAATTAATATGAAGAAGAATTAACGATGGTTTTATTCCATGGTCTCGATACCCAAGAACGCTTACAACATAAGTTACACGATATGGTTATGCCTGAAGAGTTCCAAATAAAATTTACCATAGATTTCCTTCGGCGGTAAAATAGGCCGGAATAGGACGGGTTAGAGTTTTTCTGTAATCCCTGAATGATCTTCACAATAGTCTCGAAGTAAAAAGAATTCTTGTCGAAGAAATAAAAATTCATTGAGGTGTCATTTTTGATCATCCATTAGCCGTTAATCTATGAAGCTCCAAACGCCTTTTTAATTTTTCTTGTCGAATAGAGGATTTTTCTGTTAAAATAGTGAACAACATAAGGGGGAAAGTTCATTGGCGAATCTGACATTTCGATCTAGCGTTAACAAAATAGGCATTCGGTAATTTTCGTTATTAATTTTTTGCATTTCTCAGCTTATATTAGGAAAGCCAAGAGTTTATTTTAATAAGCCAAGATTTATTACATAAAATTTAATAGAATTGACTTTTTTGCTTTTTAATTTAGAACGTAAATATCTCCATTTTGCCTAGCGAACGAATAGTCTGGAAGTAAATTGTAATAAATTTTATTTCCTTTAATTTTTCTTACTATCAAACTTTCGATTTTCCTAATATTTCTTGAGAAATTACTAAAATTAAACATGACAATTATTGAAGTCCTAACTCAACTATATTACATCAAATTTGACTAACGGCTTTGTGAATTCAAAGTTTACTTACAACGGGACAATAACTCGAGAGAAATTTTGCTTGTGCTTTTATTTTAAGCTAAATAGAGATGTTTTAGGGAAAAAAGTAATTTAGTGTTTATAACTGTATTTGTTATTTAAAAATGAACTATTTAAAGCGTAAAAAGTTGAGGTGGACAAGTTTGGAAACACGTATAGTTTTGCATACAAATTATAAGATTTCGTCTTTAATCAAACAATTTGTTTAAAAGCGATTGTTTCAGTGACTAAAATTTGCTTGATTCCTGTTAAATCAAACAGTTTTTTTTTTTTTTAAACAGAGTTGATTCCTGTCTATAATAATACAATTCGAGGAAAGACCTTAAATGGAATTCATCTTATAAACGATGATCCTACGACAAAATTTTTATACAATATTATAGATGGTTCTTTTTGGGTATATGATAATATAATTGTAGTAGACTAAAGACTTGTACACGGGCTGACTATATCTTTAAATATATATTTTAAGTATATATTAAATTTTCATCTAAATAATATATATTGAATTTTAAAATAAAAAAAAATAATATACAAATTATATAGAAAAATGGTTTTATATAACGTTGTTGATCAATTATTTAATGTACATAAAATCTTTTATAAAATGTATGTTGATTTACATATATTAAAATTTAATACAGCAAGTTTTCGAAATGTTGAAGATGACATCAAACCTCGCTCTCTTTTTGACTGTATGTTAAGCAGAATAAATTGAGTGCCCGAAATGTATTGTTTACAATCAAATCAAAATTTTTAAAGCGGAAATAAAAAATTGAGGTATGAAGAACAAATTGTTGATGGTGGGGGTAAATGTCGATTATTGTGGTCTATACAATCTAAAAAATCGAAAAAACTAACAAACATCAAAAATAATTCATTATTCGGAGGTAATTTCCAATAAAATTCAAGATTCATAGAAATCTTAAGGTCCTTCATCTTTAAGGTCCACTGTCATTATTTGCAACATGTTTGTTTCTAACTTAAAACCACTTCGCACTTTTTTCGGGTATTGAAAACAACAGTCTAACATGTCCTAACTTTGTGCAAGACATGCAAATTTTCGGTTGATACTTACCCTACCCAGGCGACGTGCCTTCTAAAATATTTCTCTCACATTGATGATTGAATGTAGTTATCATCTCGTCTAAGCTATGCACTATGCCAAAAAGCAAGAAACCTTCAGCACTGCAAAAATAAGAATATAAACCGACAAAATGGATAACTTTCTGTAATAAATAGAAATTGACTCCTTTAACAGGAACGAGATTGAATTCCATGGATAATTTTATATAAAGTTATATCTTCTGAGGGCATAACAGATCTATATGGTTGAATCAGATTTATTTAAGCATGCTTACGCGGCAAAAACACTACATATCGATTTAAATTTCGATTTTTGCGCCAATTTCCTAGATCAGTTTTTGTATTTTATAAATATGTATTTCGACTAGCAAGCTGAAACTGCAGTCCGCTACCAAATTAGCAACGAGTAACATAAGCGTAATTACGATTAGCTAATTCATACTCATCACTTGGTAGTCGAAATACGTATTTATAAAATTAAAATACTGATCTAGGAAATTGGCAAAAATCGAAATTTATTTCGAAATATCCTAGAGTTCTCATTTATTATCTTTGATAATATTTATAACATATCGATTGTGTTTTTATCGAATGCATCTACATTCGATTCGATACGACTTGACATTGTATACGAATATTACCAAAGTAACGCTTATTGTTTGCACTCCATCATTGCGAAACAAAAATTTTAAAAAGTACTTCGCTAGTTTTTATTTTCGAATTTTAGATTTCAGCATATGCTATGTAAGAGCAAGATCTTACAATCTCAACATTAAAGTCAAGAAAATAAGTATATAATTTCAGTTTATTTTTGAATGAAATATTTAGGTACTTGCCCCATGCTAAGAACATATTTATTGTTTAAACTTTTTGGCAGTGTACTCCGCTCTGGTTTTTTCCATACTATTTCTACCAAAACTTTGATTGAAGATAGTTGGATAAAAGAAATTCACTCGCTTGTGTGAATATAAATGACTTTACAAAATAATTTTCATCTTTGGCAATTCTCCCTTCAATATTTTGTCGATTTTTAGTATTTTTATTCAACTATCTCAATGTAAAATTTTATAAAACATATGTGTAGGGTACATCATCGTTTTTTTTTTTTGTTTTTTTTTTGTAAATAGCGATTATGTTTAATCGTCGTTTAATATAAAATATCTTAAAATATAGTTTTTATGTTTTTTAAATAATTTAGTATGAATACATTGTTATTAATAGTAGGGATACACAAACAAGTTACACAAAAATTCATTTAAATTTAAATCCAAAATTATACTTAGGATATATTTCTTAGAAACTTCAACAACTTATTCTCATACAATATTTTTGTTATTAGATTTTTGAAAAATTTCACAAATTTTAAACTGCTAACTGTGTAGTTAATACTGTAAAAATAGTATAATAATTCGGTTTTAAGCATTTTAGATTAATGTTATCCTTTAGTGAAAAATCTGCCCGAAAAATGTTTCTTGAATGAATCTTAATAAGCATAATTCTAGAAAAGAACCTTCTGTTTTTCGACTATTGTTTCTTCATCATTAAAGGGTAGGTAATTCTGCCCCTTTAATTGATTTCTCAAACATGGAATGAAACGTACCAAATACTTACCTCGATTTACTTTCTTGCTTGTTTCTGTTTATTTACGATCGGGTCTTTATAATTATTTTGTGGTAAGAAAATGGCGTTTTCCGTGATCCATTTTAATTTCTCTAAATAGAAAAATCCTTTGCGTAAACTGAAAATTCTCAATTCTCGAACTTCAAAACTTCATTTTATTTCAATTGATATATTTTCAATCTTTAAGTACGCATGATAAGAATAATCTAAGATTTAATACAATTTGACAAAATTTGTAGTTCCCCAAAATCTTCAAACTAAATTAATTTATTTTTCTTAAAAAATTTTCAATCTCATGAAGCTCTTATGTATGCGAGGTCACAAAGTGTGTGTTTTATAATGATTTGAGTGATGTATGAGTGACTATTTTCTACTTAGTTTATATTTTCTACTTATATTTTTATTTTAAGTCTAATAAAAGTATGTATAACAAATATGGTGGAAGCGATGGGAAAATCAGGATGCCACTTTCCTTACCATACATTATCATCCAAATTAAGCGTGCATGTACACAATAACTGCTTCAAAATTGAGTTACGAGATCCCGCCCGGACAAACATTCATACATACATACATTGCAAGTTAAATAAAACCTCGTAATATTAAAAATAAAAGATATACAATTACTAAAGTTCCGTATTTGTTACAACTTTTTATTCAAAAGAATTTTTGACGACATTTATGGCGAAAACCTTTTTTCATTGCAAAATGTGGGCCCTATCAGCATATAGGACCGGATATGGGATAATAATCAATTACAGTTATATATTCTTGATTTAGCACGAATTAATGTTTTTCCCTATTGGGTATTGTTAATTTAACCCTTTGTTATAACTCCTACTCGGCCGAAAATAAACCGCTGCAAATTTCATGCAATGCTTTAAAAATTGGCGTTGGAAGTAAATTTCCATAATTTTAACATTGTTGCTGCTTAATTAATTTGTTCTTCGATATTGTGTCAAATCTAACCAAAAATGAGAGGAAAAACTTTTTAACATAATAGGTATCTTATAAGATCTCTTTTAAAAAGTCACTCTATATAAATATATTCATCTATTAACAACATGAAAAAAAAAATGTCTCGTGAAATCGTTATTAAAAGACAAGTTTTCAATATGCCGCAATATAAAAATAATGTATTGGAATATAATTTTATGTTACAACAACTCAGTATATATAATATTAAAAGGAAAAAAAAAATCAAAATGGATGTTCGATTATGGTTAAAATTATGGTAATTTATGTTGTTAAGCAGCAATAATTCTCATTTATGTTTTGATTTTAAAAGTGGTAATTTTTTATCAAATGCTTTTGCTTGGTCTGCTGTGTGCTCTTGAAACACAGAAGATGATATAACTTTTATAGATACTTCTAATAATAATATTAATAAAACCGGGATTTCAAGTCGTAATATTTATCTTTACAATAAGAAACTATGAAGTCGAAAGTGCTAAGATGTAAAGTCTAAAATTCCTAATAAAATGAATAACTGGTAATATTCAAGAAAATGTATTTAGTATCAAGAATTTTTTGATTAATAATATTTTGAATAGACCGTTTTCATGAAAAACAGAAATGCTTTTTGATAATTTTTTATGAAAATATAGGTCGAAGAGAGCCTGTAGAGCCTGTAACTCAAAAATTACGCATTTTTAACAATAAAAACACTATGAAAAATTGTTTAAAAGTCATAAAATTTGAAATATTTTAAAACGATTTTATTTGGCTCCACCGCACACGTGCTCTGTGATGTCAATCCAACAAGCAATGACAATAAAACAGTGTCAATAGCTGTATTAATATATCACTATTATCAACTTTAAATGACGTCAAACCAACCTTCGTGTAACATCGTGTATTTCCGGATCATTTTCGCCAATTTGAATTTTAATGATTTTCATTGTCTGTTTTCTCGGTCATATGGCTTCAAAAAAATTGGGGAAAAAAATTAGCCCATTTATCAAAACATTTACTTTTTTTTACATTTAAAAAAAAGAAAAAAAAATGTGAAAAAGGTCTTATCACCCAATGCCTAGATAAATTTTTGTACAATAAATACGTATTTTGATTACAATGTAGTTATCTTATCAGTATGAAATAGCTAATCGTAATTTTTCCCCTGAGAGATGTTAATAGTTGCTAATTTGGTGAAACAGTACTCGCAGGAGAATAATTGACTAAGGTTAGCTAATTTACATTGATGATGAATACATTGTAGTCGAAATACGTATCTATAATACAAGAAATTGACTTTATCACAAAAACTTAGAAATCTCACAAATTATTTTTGATAATTTTAGAGTTGCTATTATTTCTTAAGTGCATAAAATATTTGCTAAAACCTCATGGAATTTGTTTCTTAGGTGTCAAATATCATTAGTAAGGCATGAGATGAAATAGTCAACTTGTATGACGTAAATGTTAAGTGTTTGTCAAGTAAAACTGTTATACGTGTATAACGTATACGTAATTCAAGTTGCCTATTTATTAATTTTGTAAGCAAACTTTAATATTGATTGTTTCATGGAATTATTAATTTATTGTTTATTAAAAATAGAAACATTGACACCACTAATTCATGCCTTACTAATGATATTTGACACCTAAAATTTGCAAAATACGAGCGGTATCTTTCATTTTCCTTTATTTGTAACATCTTTTACTGTACTACTAGTACAATTTGTAATAATATATCTAAGCAGATTGAAGAACCAAATATGTTCCGGTTAGTGCCCAAAGAGAATCCGTTTTCCCATATTTAGAAGATCCAATTACTCTAACAAACTGTTTATAAAGTGCTTCAGGAACCTGGTTGCTTTATTCTGCATTGCAATTAATTAGCTTAACAGATTGGAAACTTGTAGTAGAAATTAAGATGGATGAAGTTTAATATAAAGTGGAAGTATATTTATTTTGTTTGGAGAATATTATCTTCTATGGGTATTCATACCTATAAGTAAAACCTATATTTTTAGATTATCTGATACAATGATGCGTATAAATGGACACGGATATATTTTATGTATAACGACTAGAAGATATCAGAGTTACTTAAGATTGAAAAAAAAAATTAATAATTGGCCGTTTTCTTGGTTCATTCGTACAAAATAAAATGATGCACTTGTATTAAATTTTATTGATCAATACTTGTAGATTGAACATAAGATTGAATGCAGATTCCAAATCGTGAAGTCCACTTCCATTATTTTTGTTCGACTAAAACTTTTATTCGACAATGCTTTTCAGTCACTTTTCGATTAAAATGTAGTCATCATCAGTAGGAATTACCTGTTATTCTTTTTCTGAGAGATGTTACCCGACGCTAATCTTGTGAATAGTCACCAAATCTTTGATAATTTTATATTCGCTTGGAATACATGTTGGTGAATACAATTGGTGAAAAAGTCTCTTAAACGATTGCTGAAAGACATTGAAATATTATTTTAACTTAAATAATGAGTTTGAGTTTCCAATTCCATCAGGACTAGTTTTTTCTTATCCTTATTTACTACACTTTCATAACTGACTTACCAGGATACAACATTTCCTAGACATGTAAGAACACACGATAAGAAATTTTTTGTGGATATCACAATGCCAGTATCGGCGTGAACACTATAATGTGTACTGTATTGAGAGAATAGTGATATTAGCAACACTTATGGCTGATGAGTCAATGCAGTTTAGGCGTCAGACCCATACTGGTTGGCGATACTAACCATACGTCTGGTGGATAGCCCTATTCAATGCTGTGATATTACTAGCATTGTTATAAGCGCCATTCATTTCTTACCGTGTAATTAATTGCTAAATTAGGTAATAATTAAAAACTCAATCATAGTCACGTGCTAATCGGGGAGTTATCGCAAAAAAATTTACAAGCTAAATGGTATTTTTAAGAGGTTGGTGTTTTTGTTAATCATCGTTTTCAGATTTCCTTCATACCGTATTCTTATGAAAATGAATACTTATATTAATACAATTCATTTTATCTGGAATAAACAATAAGACAAATACATAAATACTTACTTTATTATAACTTACAATACTTAAAATGTTTAAATCTAATTGTAGTCCATCAACTCTGTTGTGTTGCGCTGCATAATGCCATCAAATATAATAGAAATATATGTAATAATTTTCAAATTGAAAACAGCAGTGTAAGTAATAAAACTCACATGAACTTCATACAACAATTCATAAATTTTCACATTAAGCTTAATTCACTTTAATACAGCGGGTTGTGGATAAGTTGAGAGTAAGGTTGAGTAAATTGAAGTGAAACTTGAACAAAAAGTCATTTTTTACATACTTATGGAACGAATAAAAAGCCTTATGTCCGCTAGAATCTAATATCTAGAAATCTGAAAATCTAGTTTTAAATTGTAGGTTAAGTTAGGTGAGGCTAGGTTATATTGGTTGTCCACGAGAAACACATTTAGGCTATAGGGCCCATTGTGATATCTTTATGTGCTTTACCACCTTTTCCGCTGATAATCATTGAGCCCGCTACTCTAGGCATACACTTTAACTAACTGAGTTACAAGGCTTTAAATGGCAACACGCAAAAGCAAATGCAGAATAAAATTATTTGCTTTTCATTTAAAAAAAAACTTTACTTAAAAATTTGCACTTTTGCAAAATGAGCCTATTTAAGCTAGATTTCACTGCAATTTAACAAAAAGCTTTGTATTGCCTTCGTCTAATTTTTCCAGCTTTATTTTTTTTGGTGTAGAATGAACTTATCCTTTAACTTTGGTGAGGAAGGCACAAATATTTATGTCAGACTATGTATATAACAATCTTTAGGCTAAAAATAATTCCTGATTCAACAATTTCTAAATTCTTTCTATTTAAGCTAATGTAAGAAGTAAACTAAAACGTACATTTCATGGAATTATTATCAACATTTTAGTGTGTAGTACCTACATACTTTTAAATATTTACTATACTTACTTATGATGGCACTTAAATGATATTTATTTTACAAACGAACCATGAATAAAAGAAATTACACTAACACTGTGTAATGATAATTATTTTTATTTTACAATTCTTATTATTTAATAAATTTTTTCTTACATTTAAATTTATTTCAATGAATTATAGTTAAATTATTGTCTTGTAGATCTCACACGAAAAACGTTATATAGTTTTCGGTGAAACAAATATTTTCTACCCTATCAAAGATTTTTGAGATTTCCCTTTCATTTTTAGCAAAAGCTCAAAATTCATTAAACTTGAAAAGAAATCCAAAATTATTAAGTTTCTGGTAATTTTCGAGAAATTATTTGGGCAATATTCGACAAAATCTAAAGTCATCATCTTAAATATAAAGAAAAGATCAAAGATGTTGAAATTATGATCCAGCCGTATATCAAGATTGCGGGAAAATTAAGTACTCAGAACGTTGTCTGTTTCCGTTTAAAATATAATATATTTAAATTTGTAAATAAACAAGAAAAATTATGGCAAAACTTAAAACAACTTAGTTTTAAACAAAATATAGTAGAACCGATGAGTCGGAATTTTCCGTTCCATTTATTTTTTCGAATACTTTGAGAAAAAAATGTAATGAAGTGTCTGCGAGTGTGTGAAGGAAAAATCTCTTCTTAGTAAATTGGTTTTACACGATAGACTTCAAAATGTTTCATAATATTTTTGAAATGATATATACTGTCTGAGAAACGAAATATACCGATCTGATAAAAACAAAAAATTTAAGGGATTTTAAAAACCATAAAAAACTGTAGAAATTTATCGAACTGACCCGGAAAACGTCGGGTATTAAAGCTAGTTCAATCATAAAGTTACTACGGCATATATATTTTAGGTGTTAATCATTTTTTAAGAAAAAAATTTGTTTCTTTGAAGAGCAGAGCTTGTACAGAAAATTTTGAACATAATACACTTGCAAATAAAACTGCAAATTATAACATTAGCAAATAAAAATTCCAAATAGATTTAAGTCTGCTCTGAGTCTAATCATGACAAAATTGATAAAAAAAATAAGTTAATAAAAACCTAATTTATTTAAATTAAATTATATTTAATTAGATATAAATCTCTTATTAACTAATTTATATGTAAATAATTTTTTTCTTTAAAAAAATATTTTCATTTAATTTTTATTGTTATAGGTATGTAAGTAAATAGACCTGTGTATGCCTAATAAATTTTTATATTTAACAAAATGATTACATTATATTAATTTCTCATTAAGGAAAAAAAATACCATAAAGATAAGCTTTTTATAATATTTTATGAGCTTTATTTAACTACATAAAATATCTCATGACTATAAAATATAGCTATTTTACATTGAACATTAGAGTCTATGAAATAATTGGTTAAAATTACGTAATAAACATGCGAAAGTACCTACCCATTTGCAACGCCTATATTCAAAATTTAGGATGTTTATGATGCGCTAACTGAAAATAAAGCCTCATTTTTTCTCATTATTTACTCCCAACTCCACCCAAACTCAAATTTGTAAACCTGGTTCCCTCGATTCAAAACATCTGGATAGTTCTCTTTTAAAATTTTGCTACCGAGAGCTGATTCGAGCAATTTAAGTAGTTACGTTACCGATCCAAGTCATTTGCTTAGCTGTCAAATTGAAGGGATGAATATCGTTCAGGCCTATAATTGAACAGCGCCGTTTAGTAAAAAAGCTAGGCTGTTTATTGAACGGCTAATTAAATAAGCTGACTGTGTCATATACATTTGGGCTCAATCAACTCCAAATAATTCATTAGTCAATTCGGAGTGTTTTCTTATTAATCTACTGAATAAATTTCTCGATGTTTAATCCCATAGACTATGTATTTATAGGCAAACATAATTTTATGTTAAATATAATAATAATTAAATGCAAAATTATGTGCAAAATTCAAGATAAGACCATATTTTATAAATTTAAAATTATGTAAATGTAAAATAATAAATTAATGAGAGAAAAAAAAACACGATGTAAAATGCTAATGTTAGAAAACGACATATTACACTTGGGTGTGTATAATTTCCATAATAATTGATCCAAAAAAGGACTAAAATTCTGACAGCTCAAATAACTTTCATATTTAGAAATAGCAAATTTAGAAATATTTCTTAGAGCAAAATGGTGGTAAATAATTCATAATATTATTTTATATAAAGGATGCTATTTTAGTCGGGATTACGAGGGGATTTTCTTGTTTGGCCACTCACAGGACAGCTAGTTGAATAAACTTCTAAGCTAGTTGAATATTTCTATTCCAAATAATAGAAACATGAATCTTCGATAGAAACATGAAATAACTTATTGGGAATTAAAGACAACAGGTTTAAAAATGAATTTTAACATTTATTACTTATGGAAAGGTATTGTAAGTTTATAATTGATCATTAGGTTATGTTTGTTACGAAATAAAACGCATAAATTTATAAATATTATTATTAATATTTCAAAATAGATCGATACATGAAATATCAATACCAAATACGGCATTTTTTGGTGTTAAAATTTCTAATAATAATAATAATAATCATAGATATATAATTTAACTTTGTTTTTTTATAGAAGAAAATCAACGCCATTATAATAATTATATCGTATAAAAATATATCTTTACTATGTTAAAATTGTTGTAGGTATGTCTGTTTGGCTGTATGTGTGTTCGAGCATTACACCAAAGCTATTGAACTGATTTTGATGAAGTTTTTATTTGTTTTGATGTAAGCTTCGATGATGAGTGCCAGAGATTTTTTGAAAAAACCATAATTTCTCACGAATGCAACTTATTATAAACGATACAACATAGTAAAAAAATTTATTGGATTGACATAAACGTTTACTTGGCTGCCGATGTTTTTCAACAAGTAAATATTTTTTCAGTCGATGATTTCATTAATTAGTTCAAGAAACAAGTATTTTACTGCTAAAAAATTCTTTCGAACTGAAAAAATATTAACTTGCTACCATAGATGGACCACACCTGTTGATACTACTACCTTTTTTTTAACAAAATTTCATGTACAGTTATCATTGTTAACTAAACATTTACACCAAAGCGTGGAAAGAAAACCGTTTTGAGGCCTTATTATCGAAAACTTGGAGGCAAATGTGCAAATGCAGAAGGCTAAGCGTGGGCAAAGGTGCAAGCGGAGTCTAAGAGATGGTGTCAGACCCAAGTGAAGGACACTTTGTTATTCCCTTCAGTATTCCCTTCTGAAGCATGCGAGTACCGACTAGTAATATATAAAATTATATTTATATGTATGTAAACCAATCTATAAAAAGATATTATTTTCAACCTACTCAAAATGTACCATTGGTACAGTACCAATGAAGAAAGTTACTGGTTTTATTTTAGTACGGTTTCTTATCTCAAAATAATGATGGATTCAATTCTTTTTAGAAATAAAATGTTAGAAAACAGTCTTTATTAACATGTGAACAAAAAATAAAATTGCTGTTTATCATTAAAAAATGTGTTTATTAAACCTTTTCTTAAAGGAGCACACTTTTTAAACAGATTTTTTTTTTTTTTTTTTTTGGTTTAAAGTCAGCGCCCAATCTAAGCAAATATATTTCTTTTCTGCACGTCCACCGTTTAAAATAAATTTCGCTATGATATCAGGTATAGAATCATATAATTGTGTTGTCATTGTTTCTTAATAAATTAATAAACTTAGTCATCTTGAATTGAAGAAGAAACGAAATAGCATAAATAAAAGTTTTCAAGCGAAAACTTCTTTAGCCACGTTGAGCACTTTTCATGGGTGAAGAAAAATCATGGAACTCGCGTGATCGTCATTAATCATCACGCGTTATTACTCCATACATACCACATTGAAAACAACGTTTCTCGCCGGATCACTGAAGTTAAGCAACATATACAATCCATCGACTTGTATATCCATTCATAAAATTATATAAGTAAAGTAGCTGTGTGTCAGTACTATGGTAACTTCCTGAAATAAAACGGAGGGAATATAATGGGACCTCTTTTCTAGCAAATTCTATTAGAAAAACGTAATTTCCTATTACACACAGGCGTATGACTTATTTTTTCAGAGTTGATATTTTTTTTTATTTCAACTGCTTTATGGAATAAAATTTTCATCATGAATAAAAACCAATTCAGAATTTGTATCTGAAATACGTGCTAGTTTTGACTCTTTGACTGATTTTGAGTAATAAATTTTTAAACGAGACGAAAATATTCTTTTTTTAAATTTCTTTCTTATTTTTGTGCATTCATTTAGGTATAACCTATAGTTCCCTCTCTTAATGGAAAAATCGGTAAAATCTAGAATTCAGTCGTATGTCGTATACAAATCTAGCTAAGAAATCGAACTACAATTGGACAAATTTTCAAACTAATTGCATCCAAAATGAGCATAACAAGCATTTATGAACTGCTCTACTTCACATTCTGATTTTATCGACGTATAACATAAAGATTAACGCCCAATGAATGAAGGCTTGCTCTGAAAAATCATAAAATGAGAATTATTATCATACATAATGTTCTGCATGATTACTAATTGATGATTAATCGCTGAGATTAATCTCAGCGATTTTTCTCCTTCTGACACCTATTGCCTGGCAGTTGCATTTTCCCAATAGAAACTTCCCATTACGGTTTGATGCATTCTTCTTAATCCTAAAACATTAACATAGAAATTGAATTGAATTTCTAAAGGTAATTTTAAACGCATTTTTTCAGGCCTTTGAATTCAAATATTTTGAAAATCACAAAAATGCATTCTCGTTCAAACTTATAATGGCACTTGTAAATTTGATGGAATGAAATACCTTCAATTAACTGCTTTTAACGAATTTTGTTTTTTTTTTTTTAATTGCAATAAATTTTTTACTATTTTGTCAATTAAAATAACCTCGCAAACAAATTAGTTGTAATCCAGTTTCGGAACTGGGTGCTATGAAATTTATTTGCTTGTCATAAAGATAGATATTTTTTTGTAGTTAGCATCCTCTGTCAGTCTATGTGTGTTTTGGGTAGGTGAAAGAATTGATTGGAAAGAAATTTGCTTTTAAGGCAGACCATAACTTGGTATCTCGGTGTGTATTTGCTAATTTCCATGCCTATTCATCAATATTACATGTCTATTAAACATTTGATGTTTTATATAAAAAAAATTTTAAATTTTGTTTCAAATTAAGTTGAATTTCACAAAGAGAATCTTACCTACAAAAACGTGAATTCAATCTGTTCTCCTTTTTACCTAATAAAATAGTTTTGAAAAAACATTTTGAAGTGAGCATGTTTAAAATGGATTCTTAAATTTAAAATAAAAGGGTGCGCCGCTTATACTCACTCTTATATTTCCAAAATGGACTGCCGGCTGACTCGATTGACTGGTGGCTGATATCATCTTAATAAAAAAAAAACATAAATATGACGTTCAAATCAAAACCTTTATACAATAAACAAGAAACAAAACGTACGCGTATAAATATAAACGACCAAATAAACATGATATCAAACCAGTGGGTGGTTTTATATGCCTCGGTTTCTCGATATAGAAATATTACAAGAACGGTTTTTATTTTATTTTTTTTAATATAGCAACATAAATTATATGGTACAACCTAAAGTTGTATATATACCAGCCGAGTACAATGTTGTACACAGTGCTATCCAAAAAAGGGATCACTGAATCGATAAAAAAGAAAAACAATCTTGAGCGGAAGGCTCCGTCATAAAGGTCATATTTTTGCCTCATTAAGTGATTCTTTATATAAGACGCCTTTCATTGCAATGGGATTTTCGATTTATAGGATTATAGAGATGCACGAATGTCTTAAGAACCACAGAAACAAGTTTCCAGATCACATACAGTGTTTCAAAGGCTGTAAAAATATCGAAGAGCGGATTTTCTCGTAGAAATCATCTTCAAATTGCGAGTTAAACTCCCGTTTTAATTAAAAAAGGGGGAGGTGGAAGATTTCCAAAACTAGTGAGAAAGAAAATCTTTACAAATGTTCTAGGGGCTACAAAATGGATTCATAACACCTACTCACAATCTCTACTCGTTTACATTCAACATAGTACATGAAGCTCAGATTATACGTCCCCACTCGGTCTCTGGAGCAAATTTCGCATTGGCTCGTAATATCACAAATTTTTCGAGCAGAGAAACGTTTTTTTCGAAATTATAAAGGCAAAAAACCACTTGATAAAGTTATACCCTACACCCTTCTCACTTGATAAAGTAAGAAATTATACCCTAAATATAGTAAAATCCCAGTATAGGTGTAATGGGTCCGATTTTCGAAATCGAAATTTCAACATATCTTTACGTTTCATGGTTAAGGCTTTAACATTAACTTTGAGAAGTGTGTGTGTGTGTATGCGTACGACAATTTTTTCGTCCTCAATATCGCGCGAACAAAAAATTACATCGACTTTGTTGAGGTGTCGATCGAAGAGTATTGACGGCCCAGAAAAATCCCATACATTTCGTTTCAAGTCTGGCGAGTTTCTTAAAAGATTTTTTCCTGATTGATATCCCGCGAACAAAAAATGATATTGGCCTCAAAGAAAAGAAATATCATAATATTTGGTCGAGTCGTTTCGATTCAGTGGAGTTTTTATTGTTTTAATTTTTTTAAACAATTTATTATTTTGAGAAGTTATTCGTATGGAGATCAAGGGTCACACCAGACCCTACCCACTTCATGCAAAAAAATTAATTATTATATTAAGGATTGGAAAAATTAAAATGGTTTTTGAATGGGAATAAATGGTTCTTTATGTGTCTTTGGATTAAAGAAATACTAGAAGGTAAAGGAAAGGTAAAAGTATACTCATGGTTAAAATAAAGAATCAAATTTTATTCAGTGAGTTGTTGAGTGTTCCCTTTTTTTTGAATGACACTGTATAAACAACATAGTCGACCATAATATTGTGTATATTCATATAGTCGACCATAATAATTTATCATAAATATTATCATAATGGTAAAATCCAATTTTATACTTGTTCTATTGTTATTACCTTATATAAAAACGATAAAAACTTCTATAAAAAGCGTTTATGGTGTGGCTACACAACACAACTCAGCACATAATGTTTTCTTTTTTATATATATTTCTTTATACTTTTTAATATTGCCTTGTGTACCTATATATATTTAATCTAAACTTGAATTCTTATTGGTTGTTAAAACTAAAAGTGTATATTTTATTAAGTCTACGATGACGAGTATGTATATGCGTTTGATATTCTTAATATGAGAAAAAAAACATGTTGGTCTATGTTTGATGAAATAGATTTTTTTTTTGTTATGGCGTTGAATTTTTTTTAAGGGCTTATTCAGTAGGTACATTGTCGGTCAAAAATATTATTCCATTAACACAATTTTTATCAGATTTCAATTTCGCGTAGCTATGAAATCATTTATCCAATAACATCAATTACCCGAGAATCGTCAGTTGAGTAGAGGATATGTTTTCATAAAATAAATTTCATGGGATATGATCAACTGACAATTTTTAATACTACTGCAAAGTTCCCTTTTGAGTCAAAGTTCATTTTCTGATTTTCCAAATGAGTTTGCAAGAAAACCTTTTCTTATATAAGTTTTTGGAACTATGTTCCTTATTATAAGATATTTGTTTAAAGAGGGGGTTAAAACGAAAAATCCTGCAAGGGACATCAAAAACCGACATATAGGATAACTAGGAAACTAAATCTTTTCAAAAAATCTTTTTATAACAAAAATGCAAAAATCTGTTTATAACTGCCAATTTGCATTTTTGTCAATATTTTTTGTTTTATCATTTACAAAAAATTGAGTTGTGAAAGCTATCAGAAGTTAAAGAAAACAGAGATAATTTAAAGTAAGTACAATGCGATTTTTATTTTATGACATAATAAATATCCTAATCAAACCAAACGTAATGTACTCACATATTGGGTTGACTACTAAATCAGATGTATGTCTTTTTTAAACTAATATTACAATTATTTCATACAGTAAAACCTTTAATTAGCTATAAATTAAATTCTTTAAATAATCAAACAAGTATTTGACTTCTTAAATGAATACCTTAAATTTTCAGAAAAATATCTTGTAAATAAAAAAAGTAAGTCCTACATTTATAATGTACCAAGGTTCGAAATGAATACAGTTCCTACCGGATGTCTCACGACAACTCCCCATCTTTTTTAAAATGATTTCCAGTTTCATTGGGTAAAAATATTTCAGAAACAGTTTAAAAAATCAGGGTAATTTGAATACGTAACCAAAGCCAATAAATTTGAAAGACCAGTTCAAATATTTTTCATTCCAGCGTACATACATGATATCAAAGTTGATGAAATTTTTTTTTGAAGCAAAGTGTTTTCTTTTCTTTTTGGAGGCGAATGATGCGTTGGTAGGATGATGTAACCAATAATGATGGGTAATTGAAATTGGTATCTTAAAAATATTTTTATGAATTTTTTTTTAACCACAAAGATAAAATCACTAAATCAAGTGATTGATTCTTATGATATCATAAAATATTTATTTATACATTGGGATACAATTAATATTAATAATTCCAAGCTCCATTTACTTTTAAAATGAAGCGGAAAAAGTACTTCAACCAATTGCCACACGTGTTCCTGAATTTTATACAAAGACATGCAGAAAAATTTTAAATCAAACGCAGACTTCGTTAGAAAATTACATGAATCGAACAACCTGTCTCATAAGGTATATCAAAGGAATAGGAAACCTGCCCAATGGACAAGCTTAACATAAAAAGAGTTGTAAATTGGTTAGGTTGGTTGCAGCAGAATAAAATTTTTTTAAATGTCTATATTAAGATTGTAGTTATCCAATCAAGCTCACCAAAAATTATCCAATTAAGCTCACTAACGAGCTTGGCGTTTCAAATATAAAATGCCATATATTAAATTTAATAGCCATAAAACTGTAATTTCCCTCTTTTTCTATCAGAGAGCTAGTAAAAACCGAAAGCATATTAATCACAAAATCTTTTATTTCAGTGAAATTTTTGAAAGTCAAATAAAAACCAACAAAAATTTTTGAAGTTTGTATTTTAATACTCCATTCCATCCCATAATGGTGAGTCTTCCCATGAAGATTCATCCATCGATTATCAATTTCCAATTTCTTAGTATTAAATAAGCAATTTTTATCTACTATAAATCGTAAATTCTTTAGAAAGACACAATATATAGAAAATTTCTGTGCATATTTTTCACATATAACAGTGTTGATTTATATGGTTTTGAAAGTGCTGTTATATTTTGATGGAATAATTGTGGTTATATAATCTGAATATTTGGTTTTATTCATATACTTAAATTTAAAATAATATTGATTTATATACAAATTTATTTTATTGATTTTTGCATAATATTGTAAACAAGATGAAAATAAGAATACCATATTAAAACAATATTTTGTGTGGTTTTTGAATAATAATCATTTTTATGGTAAGTAAAATAGTACGCGTATAGTTTATTTTTTATATTCATATTTTTCTAAAATATTTCTTATAGACCATGCAGGCACATAAACCTTATACCTTTTATATTTTATCACATAGAAAATTGGTTTCAATTCCCATCAACACGATTTATTATAAGTACATATTTCACTTTAAAGTTAAATTCGAGATACATTTTCTATTGCCCTTTCTAAAATTAAACAGGTAATATTCCACATTTTTACGGACTGAAACAAACCTTGTAAAAAAAGTCGTATTATTTGAATGGGAACAATATTTACAAAATTTGTCTAAACGGATAAACAATGTTCCAAAAAGCATTTTTTGAAATATTTTTCTGCATTTTTTAGAATATAAATGAATAGAGAAAAATGGAATGGAATAAGTTTTGTAAAAATTTTTTAACTGAACTTAAATGCTCTTGAGTATCTTATTTCTATGGCATTTCATATATAACAGTATATTGAGGCACATCTTCATGTTTACTTTTGTACCCTAATGAAGCCTGACAGAGCTCAAAAAGACTAAAAATAACAGAGCTACATGCCTGTAAATATTGTGTGTTTTGTAAAACAAAATGCTTTTTAAGTTTATATACAAGGTGTATTATAATTGACTGCAGAACTCTTGACTTCCTAAATAAGCCTATAAAAATGAACGAAAAAGTTCTTTATCAAATTTCGATCTGAGGCCATGATTTCCGAGATAATTAATCAAATCTATTAATAGAATTTTCCAATGACACATCGCATAGAAATATAACGATGTCTTTATCGTTACATTTATTTTATTATCATATTATTTTTTTAAACTTAACCCAATAACCTTTCCCTATTATTACATACCATGGTAAGTAACTATGATAATTACTACATGTCGTTTAATAAAAATTTAAAAGTGAGTTAAATCCCACCCTGTTATGGCAAAGATATTCTTCTATCACTAATTACTCGGTGATTGGATTTTATGAATGGATTTGATGAATTGACTCGGAAACTAGATCGAAATTTGGTAAAGAATATTTTCGTTATCTTATTTAGGAAGTTAAAAGTTCTGTAGTCAATTATCGAATACCTTGTGTAGTGCATTTTTTAAGAGTATACACACATGCGATTAGAATACTTCGTATATAAAAATTAAAATATAAAATATGTCTTTATAATATTTGTTATTTTTATTACTTTTTCGCGGTTTTATATTTAAATTAAACGTCTAACTGTTTTGTTTGTATATGTATCTATCCATGTACCTTAAGGTATGTTATTATATTACAAAATAAATAATTTAATGCCACAATTATATATTTTAAAAAAACACACATAAATATTCTATGGAGTATAGAGCACCTAGAAGAAATTAATTACTATAACACTTTATCATTTATTCACCCATAAAATTGTTTTATTTCGTAAGGTATTAAAAAAACATTTTGATTCTCAATAATTTAATGTCTAATACGTGATCTTTTAAATTCCTATTAAGATCATAAATTGGTCCATGCGGTCTAGAAAAATTTGAGATAATCCTTAACGTAAAAATTGGCTTTGTTTAAAGACGTTCATTTATCTACCTGTCTTGCTATGTGTGTTCATAGGCAAACTGTATTTTAATTTTAAATAATTTTAAATTAATAGAAAATTGAATAGTTTTTTGAAATTATTTTAATAATTAATAAATTAATATTGACTGGTAAAAATTCCAAGTATAGTTATCGATATTATTTTTGAGATATGTCGATTTATATTTTCAATTTAATCACATCAGCTTGCTTTATGCCACTTTTTAAACTTCAAAAAAATTAATTTCATAGCAATATATTATTTCGGGTTATTAACAATGATTATTAATCCACAAATAGATTGAAACACAAATACATCTCTAGCTAACAATTTAGTATCATATTATTCAATTATTGGTTTGGTAAAGATGGAGAAAATTTGGATATTTTTGAGTTACATAGAAGCAGAAGACGTAGAATGGAGAAAATTTGGGTATTTTTGAGTTACATAGAAGCAGAAGACGTAGAATGAGATATAAGATAATATAAATGTTAATCTTTCTCTTACAAGCTCTGAAAATAAGACATATTTATAACCTAGCGTTATGTATCACATAACCTAGCGTTATCACAAAAAAATTCTGCATTTCACATTTTGCATTAGAAAAACGGATTGAAAATGTATTGTTGATATTGAAAAAAGTAAATTTTCAAAGAGAGATTTCTTAAAGTACGCCTGGCTGAAAATTCTGAGATAGATTGAATAAATGTAAGTCGACTGATCACCCTCAATAAATGTCGATGGGATTCTTTAGGAACTCTAATCTTGAAATGTTGTTCAACACCAAAACTATTTGGTCAGTTGACGCACATTAAGGAAGAGTCATAAGGTCAGATAGGATTCATAAAAATATTTTTTTAATATTATTTTTACATTGAAACGTGTAAATAAAACATATTTCATGATTATACAAGCTCAATATTTTATTGTCTAAAAGGTCGTATAAATTTAGCGGGTATAATATACACCCACAAAAAAACAGTATCTTTCTCCTGTCTAATGTTTTTTCAATACTTATTTATACAATGATTTTATTGACAACAAAATATTGAGCTTGTATAAGCATGAAATTTGTTTTTGCACATTCCAATGTGAATATATTATTAAAGATATACTTTTTATGCTATCTTATGACTCCGGATAAGCTATGCTGAAAAAGTATGTGGTATATGGCCATTTATTCCGCGTGTGATATGGTCTTTTATTCCAGTTTTTTAGGCTATAGAACAAAACGACTTAATATTGGATAAATAAAATTTGGGCTAGGCCTGCCTTCGTTAACATTCGCATATATATACCTCTACATAATAAATCATATAAACAGTTGTATTAAATAACAGTACCCATATATAGTTTAATACATTGTTGAAGTATTGTTTTCATACATTTATCTAATAATAGATGATTATTATTTGTCTCTATTATGTAGTTTAATTGTACATAAATTGAAGAATAGTAAATGTAATGTAGGTCATTACAAATCATTCACATAATTTAAATAGTTACATGTTTTATATAAATCATATGGTTGATTGTATTTTAGACTTTAGAGAGGTAAACATGGATTGTTTTTTTGTACATTACGTTTCATTTTTGATAACTTGTCGATTTATCTATATTAAAAAAGGTGGAAGCGATGAGAAGTTAACAAAGTACATACAGTCAAGTTTATCTAAAAAAGATCGAGAAGTGTCGTGGACCACCCGTTAGCAACTATATTCCTTTCCTAACTTCATATATTATAAATGTAGCCCTTAATTTTTATTTACAAGGTATTTTATTGAAAATTTAAGGTATTCATTTTAGAAGTCAAATACTTGGTTGATTGAATTTAATTGTATAGCGACTTTCAGTTTTTACTATATGAAATAATTGTAGTATTACTTTAAAAAAGGTATATTTCTGATTGAGTAGTCAACCCAATATGTGAGTACATTACGTTTTGTTTATTTAAGATTCATAATGCCGTAAGTTTAATAAATGGTTATTTTTAATAATAATTGTTTTTGTGATTTATATAATTTACTAACCCCACCTACGCACCCAAACAATAGGTGTTTGATTTTCTATGTTCATTAAGTTTTACCATCTAGGCTATCTAGAAGTGTACGCACTGTACCAATATCAATATATTCTCTCTAGTTGTATGTTTATTGTAATTCATTCTTCAGCTAATTTGTTAAATTATTTGTTAACATCACACATGAATTAACTAAAATAAAAAGGTGCTAAATAATTTACGAAAAAACTGGATAGTCGTAAACATACGTATTAAATTTTCAATATAAAATATACTATGTAGTTATTCTGGGTTAATTGGTCATGGTTTATACTTGGCGATACTACAAATTGGAAAAATTTTTAGCATCTTTTACTAACTAAATATTAATTACCTTTACACAATAAAAATTGGAAAAAATTGTCAATGTAGTACATGAAATTTTAAAATTTCTGAAGCAAGCAAAACGGATGAATCGGATTAAATTTCAGAGAAATTGTTTATGAAATGCAACATCTACCCACCTATTCTTATTAAGTAATTTTGAACTGAACTTTTGAAAATGTGCATAGACGACTTTTTTGAAAACAACAATTCCAAAAACAAAATTACACAAAAATATCATTTTTAATTAAATTCAAGCACATAAAATGTATATTGAAATTTTTCACGCTTTTCTATAGGATTTTTAAAAATTTACATAAAAGTCCATACAAATTTTCTGTCATCAATGTTAATGAAACCAATTTCCTTATAAGTATGATGTAGCAACCTTGAAAAATGTAGTTTCGAGATGAACGGACTTTTAATATCCTATATCTACCTGGAGAAATGTCAATAATGTCTGCCTCCACTGCAATGTCTGTAACTCCATCAATAATTGAAGTTTTCTCTACATATTTTATATATGTATATATAAAAACATGAAAAAAACAAGTCGTGTGTAGGGTCTGGTGCGACCTTTCATGTCCCTTGGGATAACTTCCCAGCATAATAAATAGGTTTAAAAGAAAAAATAAAACTCGACCGATTTGAAACGAGTCGATCGAATGTTATAAAATTCTTTTCGGATCATGTGCCGTTCATACGCTTCGATGTTCAACTCAACGAAATCGATATCGATATCAAATTTTTTGTGCGCTCGATATCAATCACGAAAAAGTGACCACAAACGTACACACACACACACACACATATATAATTCTTCTCCAAATTGGTGTAAAGAGCTTGTCCTGGCCATGAAACATAAAGATATGTTGAAAATTTCGATTTCAAAAATCGGACTCATTTCTATACCTCCTATACTGGGACTAAATGAACTAAACGATTAGAATGTGACCAAAGTATAAAAAAGTATCTCTGCGTCACAAATTGTGCACGGGTTTTACAATTTTAAGTCATATAGCTGTAACATACCATACAGTAATATACATGATACATGTATACTACAATATATAATATAATTTAGTTGCTAATATAATATAATAATTGTATAATTTGTTTAAATATCTAACCATGATTGGTGTGTAATGATACTAAAAGTAATATGTGTTGTACTTACATACTTAACATTTAAATAATAATAATAATAATTCATAATATATAATATTTATTAAACAAATAATTCATATAATGAAAAATATTAATAAATATAATTTGTTTTTATAATTATGTGTCATTATATGTAGGTATATTGAGATGATGAAGATATATTTAAGTAAATAACTTCTTACATTTCACTTCACTTATAACGTACTTATTTAAGTATGTATACGAACTTACAAATCAAAAAATAATAAAATTAATTTAATAATTACAAATCAAAAAATGTATATAACTTATAATTAATGTAGTTTTTACTATAGTTTCGGTAAATATTGAAAAGTACAAGACAGGAAAGTAACCCATTATATGCATCATTCGAAAAAAAAAAACTAAAAGTAACTGTAAAAAGTTTCTGTATTTGTATTCTTCCATTTTATTAAGATGTCCGTCGCTATAGTTCATGGGCTTTATTGAATTCAAATAACTGTTTTTTTCCGTTTTCGACATGTTTCGAATAAAAGTTTTTAGTATTCGAATAATACATTTATCTTTAACCGTTTTCTAATTAAAATTTAATTTTTTGATAATCTAACGGGAACAAAAATGCAAAATACTTTCATAATAAGTTATTTTAGTGTCCTATCAATTTTGTTATCAATAATTACATTTTTATTGAAAAGTATCCACTATTTCAGATAGTGTCTACTATTTCAGATATTAAAAAGAATAATATCGTTAGTTTCGAAATTCAAGCTTTTTCTTGAATGAGTTTGTAAATTTATTTTCTTATTTAATAATGAACCTGGCCATTGAGAAGTAAAATGTTTTAAGGAAGTTCAATAAAATTAAGTTTGGTAACAAAGAGAATTGAGGTCAAAACAAAGGCTTGATTTTCAAATTTCTGAAAATAGAACTTTTTTACTATAATGCTCTTTTAAATTGAAAATATGATTTTTACGATCTTTGAAAATGAATTTTCGCAAGGGCATCCTATACATTCTTGCAAACCTCCATCCACTATTCAGTTTTAGGTACTTTGTTTCAAATGGCTTTCTTTTAGCCGCCAAAGCAATTGTCAAAAAACACTTACGAAAAAAAACGCGATTTGTTACGACGATGACTAAAATCTCAATTTCTCAAAAACACACAGGCAAAATAAATTACAGAATTTGTTTACTTCTATATATGCTCACAATCTAATACCTTCACTACATCAAACCATAAACATATAACCCGAAATTTTGCAAACTATTTTCACTCTAAAAGTTAATCACATTTATTATTTTCATGCGAACAACATTCATACAATAAAAATTTGAAGTATAGCCAAGCATTATTATAAATAAATCACATTCACTAATAGAAAAAAATGCACATATTTAAACAAAAGCCAAAACTTCATTCGTCAAAATAAGCGTCGCATAAACACATTAGTAATCGCCAACACTATAACACTTGAAGTAACATTAAAAAAATAAAAAATTATTATACAAATGTAAGCTAAAATTTAATTTTGAAGACTGTTTTACACACCAAAAAAGACAATGGAAGATACACTATGTATAGGGACATTTTTTGAATGTTGTATTATTATATTTTTTACGATTATAATTATTATAATTCATCCGACAAAAAGGGTCGTTATATTCTTATATAAAAACAACAAAATAAAAGTATATTTTGTGTTTCCACTACAGTAATATAAATTACCAAAAAATATTATTATAATGATTAAATATTTTTTTAAATTAGCATTCAAACATGTGCTTCAATATTTTTTAATTTAATTTTATAGAGATATACTTTACTTTTTATCTGCTTTAATATTGATTCAGGTTCTTTAGGACGTTCGCTATGTCAGTTCAATATATCAGCTTTGTTATAATCTTTTTGAAATTTTGATTTAAAAAATATTATTGAGAGTGATTGATATAGGCGTAGTCCAAGATCCAAAGCTATCAAATTTTTCTTGTAAGCGTAGTTTCAGAAGGTGGATTTTTAGTATCTTTTCGTTTCAAGGACTACGATTATTTCAATATCACCGTTGAGTCATATATGTGTGCTTTGAGTCTTATATAAGAAAATTCTCGGTAGCAGGAAGGTATTTTACACGAAGCTCTTTTTTAACACGCATTCTTATTAAGAACATGTGATAAAACAATATTTTAATAACTTTATATAAGTATCTTTACCAAGACCACCAGGATAAACGATTGATTGATTACTTTACTAATATTATCTTGAAATATTAATATTTTCTCAACGGTCAAATGGTGTAATGGGAATGTGTCCGAATGTCTCCTTTGTTGCCAAAAGAGTACACAATTTTTAAGTTAGTGATACTAAAAAATAAGAAAATGTATATAATTATAATTGAATCGCTAAAACGTGTGTTAGCGGATAAATACCCCACGACTGCACTAAATTGGATACTTCGTTTTTTGTTAAGTTTGTAATTGTCGAGGGAGGTGTCTATGTAAGAAAATAGCTAAAAAATCAAAACGATCAACTTCACGTCCGCTCACTGAAGTTGAGAAATATTTGCCTCAGTCAAATTCATACAAGGATAGGGGACCACCACAGTCAAAGTCACAATCAAGGATGGCTGATATGTGCTGTTGCCTTTTTATTGCTTATTATTATAATGATTAAATTTGCTTAAATGTTTGTAAAATTGGTAATAATTAGAATTGCGAACGTAGCGAATTCGTCAGCGAAGGACGTATAATTGACCAAGAGGTAGAAGTATAGTTTGATTTAGCGAGCAGGTTAAGCCAGGCTAAGCTCAGTATATATGCAAAAGTACAATGTCACTTTATATTATACAATGCACATTTATTATGAAAAATCTTCGTCAATGCATCTTCGAACAGCTTTTAACTTACATATAGATTTTATTTTAGCATATTTAGCCCGCCATTTGTTGATCTGCTCGGTCTTCTGTAACAAAAATTCAGGAAGCCAAAGATTGGTCACAATACTTTGGAATGAATTTCCTAGATTTATAGTAACTAAGCTTAGTCTTTTTCTATTCCAGACATCAACTTCCCTAAACTTATAAGAAATTGAGCCAAATTTTCTCAAATAAAGGAAATCGTAAATATTCTTATAAACATCAGAAAAATTAAACAATATTCTCGGATGTTTCAGAAAATACAAGTGATCGGTGAACAAAGTACATTCATGATAACTTTTTATATAAAGACAAACTATAAAATTTATTGGAAAAGAAGGCAAGCAACAAGAGACTTAACTTATATTTTGTATAGACATAGATAAGTATGAATTCAAAAAATAAAATTATATACCGCATGGATGATACTTTACGATAGTTATTATCGTCTTCTTTGCAATATAATAACGAAAAGACATTTTATAGTTGTGAATGTGTATATATTTGTATACATGAGAAACGGGAAATCCGTTGAGAATCCACTTTTAACGACAAATTTATTATAGGATCGTCAAAAGTATAAAATTGCATCCATAAATATCGGTTAAAAAAGACTTTTAGTTTTTAAAAGTCAATGAATTTTCATTCAAGAAAATTTTTAATCCTTATTTTATTTGTATTTTAGCAGTTTTTAAAATTTACAAAAATTCAAGCGTTTTGGTTCATTTTACACTTAATACAATTGGAAAATATTTTGGTAAATAATTTTTTTGATACAATCTTTGCGTACATAAGCAGCCTACTCTAATTAAGGACCCCACACGATAAGGTAGAAAATGGTTTTTAGTGAAAAATTTTCAAACCATCCCCATAATGTTCTTCGGATTGTTCTGACCAATGCTCTCACAGACACAAAATTTTTTAACGGATAGTTTTCAAGTCACGAGCAATCAAAGAAGCTATACATATGATATATTTAATATACAAAAACTCACGCTAAAACTCAAAACGAATCCGTAATCAGCTTCTCAAGTTTTGAAGTGTATTATATTTTAAAGTATACCAATCATCGGACATTGTACAAGCAATGAATGCATAATACAAACTATATATTCTTATTATAAGTTAACTATATCTAACGTACCATAACGATTATAAAAGAACAAATTTGTGTTTTCTGTATCATTCAGCAGTATATGTAAACTTTACCTTACAGAATGTAACAAAGTGTGATTTGTTTGGAATAACTCTTAACTTCGAAAAGTTCTTCACGCTTTTACGATTATTATTTTAATTTCTTTCATACGCTTTCAGCAATTTCTTATTACAATAATGATACATTTTCATGACAGTTGAAAACGTTTCTTGAAAATTTAGTGGAACTTTCAATTTGTTCTCTTCCAATCATTTCCGTTACTTTTGTGTCCATGTCCAAAGAAAATTAATTACACCGAAAACAAATACTTGTAGGATGTTGTTTGTTTCCCTTTAGAAGGTTTGATAAAGACATTGTTAACTTAGATAATAATTTTAATTGTAATGTAAAATTCAAGGCGTGGGGTGAACTCATTGTTTCTTTAAATTAGCTGATTTAACGACTTAACTTTTTTAAGTGTTCTTAAATTTTTTAAACTATAATTTCTTTTCTTTTTTTTTTTTGGTCTCGCTTAGTAAAAAATGTTGTTTCGCACGACCCTTCTCGTGCGAAACGGATGCTATAGCTACTACACCATTTGACCGTTGTAATTAATACCAATATTTCAATATTATATTTTAAAGTAATAAAGATAAAATAGATCCTAGCGATCGTTACTCGTATATTAGAATAAAACTCTTAAATTGCCATCGGACACTCATATGTATGCAAATGTTCGAGTAATTAGAATTAGGTTAAATTTGACTTCTAAGATTTTAGTATATTGTCACAAGTGAAGTTCATATAAGCGTGTAAAAAAGTCATTGATTGAAGTCTTCTATGTTACACAATCAATACCTTCCTTTAAATAGACAAAAAATCTTTGAAAAACATGAACATCAAAAAGTTCGATTTCCATAAATTTGGCAATCGGGTAACCCCTCAATTGTTTTTATTATCAAACCTAAATTTTTCAATCCTTAAATTGTAGACAGAAAGGATAAAATAATTTGCACTTTTAAGATATGACTGAGATATCATTATTTATTAAGTGTTTTGTTCCTTGTGAATTTTTTTAAAGACTTATCAGACAAGTGAAAACACACACTTGACTGAGTTAATTGTTGAAATACCATGCAAAGACAGTGTTGATTACTCTATCACATTACACATCATACATGTCACACAAGAATAACTAATATAACTGATATTCCCATATAATATATACTATACAATTTACGCCTTATCTGTGCACTCACGGGTAAACAGTAATGTATACGAAAAAATGTATCAAACAAAAGTTTTTTTGTTTTTTATAAGAAACATTTATTACATTTTAACTTTTGTTCTATCTCTAACGGTTTACAAGATGGGGTCCTACGTACCCAATACCCAATTGACCTATGTTGCTCATTTACGAACTCGACCCCACTTAGAACGTCCTGAGTATGCTGTAAAAATTTTACAGGCAGACGTCCTGTTGACAGACGGGCGGGTGGACAAACGAAAATGGGCTAATTAGGTGATTTTATGAATATATACCAAAATTTTGTGCGTAGCATCAATATTTTTAAGCGTTACAAACATGGGACTAAACTTAGTATACCTTGCATATTACATATTACATATATACATGGTATAAAAATGCACTCGATACAAGACTATGAGCTTATAGTTTCAAAAGGTAAATAAAGAAATCTATCTATTTATATGGATCCGACTGAGAGATATGTAATATGTTATACGTTTTTCTGTATGCCACTCTATTAAAGACTTATAAACAAAAGCACCCAGTACACACGTATTACAGTTTACAATAAAATAAAACTTGTTCCATGTACTTTATTGTCAATTGTCAATTTATTATGCATCAAATTGTTTCATATTTTCTTCTAAAAACTATTTAATTTGATGCGCACGCACAACATAACTATAACATAACAATTGTATGTAGTACATATTTACTTATTTATTTATTTGTAATAATAAGTACCTATTATTGTACTATTACAGAACATTATACATACTATATTCAATTATATCATTTTACTAATAGAATACCTGTTGAAAAATAGCTCCTATTTTTTATCCCATATGACATTTGCGAAAATTTGGCCCAATTTTCGGAATTTTAAGACAGGTACATAATATTTTTTCTCATCTCCGTGCAGAAAGTGCCAATTTTCTGTCCAGTTTGAAAAATGAAATTGCCGCTTTCCGCATCCACCGCGGAGAAAATTTGTATACACACTACGGGAGCTAGTAAAGAATGTGCTCAGATCATAGGAGATCTGAAACATTCTTTACTTTTCCTGCCTGGATGAGTTACTAATTATTAAATTGTTCAATAAAATACTAGTTTCAATTACCGACATATAAATATTATATTCCAATGAATAAGTGAGTTCCGTAAATGAGAAACAGAGTATTTATTTTTAAGTACGTTAGGTAAGTTTAACCTCGTATCCTATAACGTTTCTCCATTTTTGTCGCTTTGTTAAAATCAACAGGAAATGGATTTTACCGTAGAATGCACAACTTTCTTTAAGGAATAAGTATTCTCTGAAGAATTTTTTTTAGATTCTTATAATATTAGAAACAAATGCATATTCATGACATCTAATTGTTATGACAAAAATTATGACATCGACTCTAAACATAAATAAAGGAACTAGAAGAGAAATATTTTAGTGCTGTATATGACCGTTGAAGTTGGGAATACGGATAACATTTTTTTTTTTTAAAAAGAAGAGCAATAAAGTTTTTTCAGGGCTATGTTTGTTTTAGAAAACAATATTTTATCATTGAAATTACGCCAATTTATACTCGATAAAGACCTCAATATCAGGAAAATAACATTATTCGTTTTAAAGTAACCAGAAAAACAATTTTCAAAATTGTAGCTACCCAGTGCTTTTAAACGGAATAACTAATAAACTATAAGTGAGGTGTTTTAGGTAGTATGCGTGTATGGAATCGCTTTATATATTTTGATTCTCTTTATTATTATTATTATTATTATTTTTTTTTTTTTTTAAGAGAAAACTTCTTTTGCCACGTTGAGCACTTTTTGGGTGAACAAAAAACATCATTGTCACCTTGACACCGTTATCACTTGAGTTTGTAATTGAACTCAACCTAAATAGATGAACCGATTATTATGAATTTTTGGATGGTTCAGATTTACAATTCGGCCCACTACAAAATGTTCTTGAGGATCCCGAACCAAAAAATTAAAACCCATGAAATATATATATATATATATTTGCGCTCCCACCATATTTGTCTAGAATTGTGAAGAACAGCTATTTGAATAGTATTGAGGTATTATTTATTATTATTCAGGTATTGTGAATAGGTATTAAACAGAGTTCTATGCGAGTGCAGTGAGCTCCACTACCGAAATCTTTAACCAGGCCAACAGTTAGTTATTCCAAATTTTTAAGTTTTCTCTTCTGTCTGTTCTGACCATCCCTATGATTGACTTTTTCTTAGCAGCCTTGAATATGAAGAAGGGTACTTCAGCACGAGATTCACTAAAATTGGTGACAAACTCTTATTTATGGCGCTTGACGGAAATAAACCTCCCGTTTACAAACAAATGATGAAACAAAGTAATCTGTTCTTCAAAATTAAATTAAAAAAAATATTTTTGAGAAATATAACATGGCCACATTTTTAAAAACATGCGACTTCAAAGTAAAGGTTTAGCAAATTTTAATATCATCAAAAAAACATTCCTAACTCTTTCATAGAGCAGGGACTCCAGACGCATGTGCTATTTCAAGTTTTTTTATCTTACAATTTTGGACTACAAGATGACAGGCAGCATTTTATATAGGATATTTAACAAAATTATTATATATTATATCTACACATTCAATTATATTATTTTATTACGTATTTGACTAAAACCATGTAAAAGTTTATCATATTTAGAAAATGTATATTATTATCTGTTTTGTTATAGTTTTAAGGTTTGTTATAATTCTGTTCTAGCTAGAATTTACAATTATTTCATATTTTTTATAATTCTATATCGAATGTTTAAATGTTTTTCTATTTTGTCTATTTACGTATTATTTAATATGTTAATAAGATTTTAAATATAGGCTATTGATTCTAAAAAATATATAATTTTCTTTCTGTTTTGTTTCTTCAATATTTTCAACTCTCTTTCTCTATGTTTTGACAAAAACAATGTTTTTAACCATATAAGAGGCAGCTCATGCAAGCAGAAAAACCAGAGAATAGTAAGAAATTTTTGCATACTTGAGCCAAGTTTGAAGGCATGCAGAAACAGTAGATGAAAAAAATTTATTTAAATTAATCAAAAATACTAATATAGGATGATAATTTTTTTAAATTTGTCTATCGTCTAGATATTTGATTTTAAAAAAAGTTTTACGAATAGCCCCGTAGGATAAGAATAGGGAGCTAGGATAGGGAGTTTTATTGAGACTAGGTTATTTTTAAAATTAATAAAACCAAATTTTCAAAATCTATTAAACTGCATTTTTTTAAGTTACCTTAGTGTATAGCTCCAGACAACGTTATAAGGATTTGTAATTTTCCAAAGATAAAATAAAATTATATAAAAAAGTGTTTCTACTAAACGGATATTCAAATCGATGTCAAATTTGAATGTACAGGTTTATTCAATTGTTAATTTAAAACAACTCAGATCACTTCACTGCATTGAATATAGTTACTGCTTCTTGGCTCGGTTTTTCCTGGCATGTTTAGTGTATGAATATTTCTTAGTTCATAAAGGTCTGAATTTATATAAAAATTCCAATTCAAATATTATAAAATTTTTTTCTCATGCAAATTTTTTTGACCCAATCAGGGGCAGACTAAAAAATTTTGTACCCACACACTCTTGTTGCCGCCTACTTACAGTGGCGCATAGAAAAGTTAGCCAATAGATCCAGAATATGTTTTCAGTTAATAAATCAAAGATTTTTAACTACTTTTTAGCGATCAATGTCATCTGTAAGTTCGATACCCATTAGGCAAAACGAATATTCATTAGCTTTAATACGCACTCTTGCAGGGCTGGCTGCACCAATGTATTGCCCTGAACCTTTATATTTTTGCCCTTGAATTAGTACAAATATTTCCAAAAAATAAACGACTTTAAAAACGTACATTGACTTTCTTACCAAAAATATTATCTTTGAAGATGAAGTCAAAATTGAATAAACAATTCAATTTATTTTCGGAAAAAAAGAAATAACAGTTATTTAATACATTTTAATTAGATTTGTACAAATTTTTGTATCCGGAACGAAAACATACATAGGAATAAATTCATATAATGCCAATATGAAACATAATAAGGTATTTTTTAATGAGAACTTGTTTAAATACAAAAAATGCAATAAAAATATTTTTCTAACAAGAAAGAAATCATGCTGAGAATTAATTAAAACAAAATTGAATATTAAAAAAATTTTTTATTCAAATCCAATTTTTATAATTTTAACAAGATTACAAACAAATATACATATTTAATAATTAGTTAATTGAATTTTTTGTTTCTTTGATTTCCACAAAAAAACATCTTCCTAATTTTTAGTAACGGTACTTACCGGCATTATTAAAAATGCAAATTTAATTTTTTTTTTTATAACAACCATCTTTTTAATCAAATATTTTATAGAGAAGCTTGCTATAGATTCAAAAACATATAAAAATAAAATAAAATTTATTGCTTGAAAGTTTGATTTTTTCAATTAAAAAATATATACCTACATATAAAAACATTTATGAAAAGTGAGTTTGTTTAACACATAGAAGGTTTCGTATCACTTACTTTTCAGCTATTGAAAATTGTGGTAATATTTTCTATTATCACGTTCAGGAAAAAAAATCAGAAAGTCTAAATTTTATATTTCATGTATATGAAACATATTTTTGAAATTGGATATTCGATATACTCTCTTCGAGTTGACTCAAAAATAAGCATTGTAGTTTTTTATGTATAAATAGCTTTTACAAGCGGCTCCGCCTGCGTTTTTGTCCGTAAATAACTGGTAAAATCTTTAAAAAGTGAATAAAATAATATGAAAAATTTTTTATACTGCCTTTAAGGTGACATAAAAATTCATTCTCAAAAAAATAAATATAATTATTTTTTTAATACATTTTCATAAATTATAGCTCATGTGTTATTTTGATGTATGGGCTTTATTATTATACAGTTTCATTTAAATTTATTCAATGGTTTTTGCGTGAAAGCGTAACAAACAAACAAACAAACAAACTAATATCCTTACTTTCACATTTATAACATATAGAGATAAGATTGCTATTTCTACATAAAATATTGGGTGGTATTTAATAACATCAAAATGGCATAAGCAGCTTTTCTGGGCAGCGGTATGTAAACCGGCGTGAAAAAAATTATTATATAACATTAGAAGCAATGTTGAACAACGAATAAAAAGTATTGAACTTTTTCTTATAAAAATGAGTATGTATTTCGAGCTCATATATGAACCGACTTTTTATCATTTAGTAAAAATTTTGAGGTCATTTGGGTCAGAATCAATTACACTAGAGCGTCGTCGAAATCTGAAGTTTTGTCATGTGCTCTTAAAAATAATTACAAACAAAACCATTGATGATATGATTTAAGTAAATTGTTACATGATATCAAATCATTTTCATTTTTCTACTATGAAAAGTATTTTTGAAGCTGAAGACATTTAATTTTTTATAATTCATGCTTCATTGTTTGATTGAAAATCACAAAATTTCACCATGGCTAATCTATCGATATTTACGAGTAATCCGTATTATTAAAATGTATTGATTGTTATTTGCCAAGTGATTTTATAGTTTCGTCTTAAGAAACGGAATCCTAATTATAATTTACTAAATTTTTTTATTTAATAAATATAGAATAGTCAAAACTAGTTTTACTGTAATACCATCTTATAAAATTATAAAAGCAAATTATAGTTTAGAAATTCATTTTTTATTTCCAGATGATACCACTGGTTGTTTATACGTCCATTTCAAAGACAAAACGTAAAAAAAAAAATATAATTTAAAAATGATATTAAAAATGAATAAAAATAAAATATCTGATATTAATATTTGGAGAAGATTATATAGATTTGACCTAGGTTTGGGAGGATAAATACTTTTAAATTAGCCTTAAAAAAAATTTTTTTTTTCAACTTCTTTGAGATATATTTTTAACCCACTAGCAAAATCATTTTTTTATTGTCATTTTTTAATGACACGATTAGGTTTGTATTTTTTATTTTCTATGATACAGGTAAAATAACTATAAATAAAATCCATGGTAATTTTTGTCTGTAGTTTAAGGGCTTGATGAAGGCTTGTTTGGTAATTAATAAAATTGAGTTTAATTTCTTTTATCTGTCGTGAAAATTATTATAATCAAATTTATTACACTCCTTTGAAACTGTTTAACTATGAAAATTTTTGGAAAATGTTCAACTATGAAGATTTCAAAAAGGGAAAAAGCCTTAAAAGGTTATAGAATTTTGAAATGCGATACGTTTGCATATGGCTACGATTGTATGAAGCTAAGAGAAATTTTGGTTTTGATAATTTTCGTGATGTCGAGAGTACATTAAGTCCGTGTTTTTAGAAATTATTGCTATTATTTTACATACATCTGTGCCTATATTCACAAATATATTCGATAAGTAGCAATTATGGATTAAAACTAGTTCTTATGGATTAAAACTAGACTTCATAAAATACGCCTACCTTACATCAGTTTTTCATTAGGTATTTCAGAAAAAAAGCACGGTATATTTACAAACGATAAATTTTGAAACTGACGTGGAAAGAAGTATGCGTTAATAAAATAAAATAAATATATCAATTTTCTCGATGGGCTTTTTTTGAAATTATCGGCATTGATGGGAACTTGTAACAATTTTATACATAAAAACAAAATAAATTTTTAAATCCTGGTTTTTTTCCAGAAGCTTGGCAATTGTTATGTATGTTATATCTGGGTATAAAAACAGAACAAAAATGGGAATTTTTTCATTTGAAACTAATTTTTAGGAGTAAATAAAACTGAGGAAATGATTATCAAAAAATTATCAAAATAATTTATGACCATATTAAATATTTAAATATCTGTACTTATAGTTACTTTAGCATATCTACAAAAATTGGCCAATAAACTTTCTTATAAAAGATATTTCTTTAGTAAGCATTTTCTGGTTACACTTGAAACCCTAAATTGGTTAATAGACATGGTTCTTGGGAAAAAACGAAAAAAATACAAAGTCCACAATAAGTTTTATGGAGTATTTGACTCCATAAAACTTATTGATAGTTGAAAGAAATGAATTACATCAGGAGCGCGAGCACCTTAATCACAAAACCATGGTTCCATCGATAATAATAAGTAAGTACTATTATTATTTCAAGATAATAAACTATAAAATGTGTCGGACACTTTTTTTTGTCTTGTAACTTTAATTTTCTAGGGAATAAATTTATGTAAAAACTAGTAATGTTGATGGAAAATTGAAGTAGTCGCCACGACAATTACAATTTTACTGGCGGTCTCTTAAGTATCTTCTAGAATACCCACTACAGTTTATAAGCTAAATTTTTTTATTACTTTAACACTGTGGTTACTTTGAAAGCCCTTTTTGCTCATATCTTAACGCTGTTTTTTAAGTTTTTTAAAATGGGAATTACTGCATAACTTTCATGTCGTGTCAACATTTTTTGAAATAAATTTATTATACATAAAATACGATATATGATGACCTAGCAGTTTCTAAAGTAATTATTAAAAACTTCAAAAAATGGTATGCTTTGAACTTTGGTTACGAATATCTTTTAAACGCTTACGGTATTCTAATAAACAAAAATGACCATTAAATGACGGGTTATAAAATTAAAATGACGGGTTATAAAATTAAGAAGAAAAAGTATTTTTTCAGTTCTTTAAATTTGGTCTTTCAATATCATTTAAATTCTTAGATTAGTGGAAAAAGTGTCCGACAACCCTTTTGTAGAACGTTCAACTTCCTACAAAATTTGGTGTTGCGATTTCATGTACGTTCAATAAATGGCAAGGTATGAATAAAACTTTGATGAGAAGGAACTTCCTATAAACAAATATGAGATATTAATATATCATATTTGTGGATAACTTTCTAGAGGTGCAACCATTTAGTATCAAAGGTAAAAAAAAATAATCGATTGTATTAACCCTTCCAAGTGTATAGATGCAGACGCAACCCTTTGAATGTAATCTTGGCGGCGCACATGTATCTCTATCAATATTTAACTGGAAGTAAACACCAAACCTAACTAATAATCGAAATTTATCAAGTTAAATTAGGAAAATGTAGGTTTGAAGAAAAAAGAAAATGGGATTGATATAGATATAATGTTTTTTTAATGTATTTAAACAAATCTGTTCCGAATTATGTTTACAAAACAAATCCAAATATTTTTCTAATTTCATGTTTCGCTTGTACCCAAAAAAAATTGATAAATAATATTTAAACATAACAAGAATGTACAAAATAAAATTCTTTCAAGTTCTAAAATAATTGTATGATATTAAAATAATCACACTAATAATAATATTGTTATAAACTTAAAATGTCTAATTTAACTTTTTTTTTTGTATATAATATTTTTATAATAAAATAATAATATTTTATATTCAATTATGAAAATTGATTTTAATATATTACAAAAATTGTTATTATAAAAACTTTTTATTTTATTTTATTTTTTTTTTGTTCCTTATGTGTTTTGTGTAATTTCTTGTATCGTGTGCAGTGTATTTCTTAGTTGTTTATTATAAGCTACACGTTTGTTAGAACTTAGAAGTGTGTTCTAGTAATTTTACTTATTGTAAATATACTTACATGCGACTACTATAAGTACATTTGTGTAATTTTACAATTAAATGGATAAAAACATGAAACAATCTGAAATGGTTTTGAAACAAAATTTTAATATAAAATACCTTGTAAAGAACAAGCTTTTATTGTACTAAACAGTACAAAATAATTTTATCTATGAGTCACTCAGATCCGAATACCTATAAAAGCTTGCGTTCAATTTAAAATATCAAAAATGAATCAAAACGCCTCATCTAATCTACATGCCTAATTATTTTTCGATTCGTTCTTAATAGTAAGCGCCGCAAGCTTTTACGAGTAGTCGGGTATGAGTGACTCATAATTAAAATTATTTTCTACTTTTTTGTCCTTTAAAAAGTTTTTTTTTTTTTAAATTTTCAAGACTTACAAAAATGTATATATATATATATATATCAAATATGGTGGAAGCGATAGAAAAATCTGAACGCCACAACCTTACCATGCATTTCCAACCAAACTAAATGTGCATGCAAAATTTCAGCTCAATCGGAAAACGGGAAGTGGATCAAATTTGACTTGCAAGATTTGATTACAGACAGACAACGGGACACGTGCAACTAAATAAAAGCTTGTAATAAAAAGGTCTAATTTGACTACTGACAATGACTGAATTAGTATGCCATTTGTAATAAAACTAAAAACCATTGAAATATGCAGTGTCAATATAAGGCGAATTTATCAAAGTTGTGTGTCCAAAGCCCGATGATTTGATATTTTCGATGAAATGGATTGCAGGCACGTAGCTTTGTTGCATCTCGGATAAAAGTGGATAGTTTCGGAGAGTTATCTTCTTATAAAAGGAAATAAAGCTGGTACTAAGCAATTTTAAACTTATCAATTACGCCTTTGCTCTGTGTTGAGTACCGAAAGACTAAGTCTACCAAATTTTTTGATTAGTTAAAAATAATTACAAATATAACATATACATCTACTGATTGGTTCAAATTTTTCAAACGTGAGTGTATGTGTATGTATGAACACATATATGTAATTATCATATTTTCAATTGAAAAAAATTGTTGTATTTGAATAAATTATTATGAAAAAAAATACCAAATGTTTTTTTTTTTTTTTTTTTTTGTTAGTGAAAATAAAATTCGAAACATAAATAGACATTATTTAAAGAATGAAATAAATATAGGATGATTTATCACGTCAAGAAAATATATTGGGACACAAGGGGCATACTTAAATCATAAGCACATTGTGATACCACACATGTATTTTACCAGCTTTTCCGCTGAAAATTTGATTTCCTCAAATACTCTGAGGGTCTGACTACAACTTTTTCATGTATACTTATACTAATTAAACTCATATTTTTTTGTGAATGTGGTAATCAAGCCCTTACCAACTGAGCTACTAAGATTGAAATGTATAAAATTAAATAAATTTGTTCTTCTCGTCGGTTCCACTTTTGTTTTTGTCATTGTATTTTGGTACAGGTTACATTTTTTTTATTTTAATTTCAAATGTAAAAATTTCTTAATGCAGAATTTTCAAATCAATAAAAATATAAACATTTATGAAATATTTTATCAGAAATAGATTGAACTATTGCATACATTTAAGTTCATGTGTAGATACGTACGTGTATACCATCCCTATTATTTTATAAATGTGAAAGTAAGGATGTATGTTTATTTGTTACGCTTTCACGCAAAAACTAGCAAATGGATTTGAATGAAACTTTGCAATAATAAAGCTCATAAATCATAATAACACATGAGCTACAATTTATCGAGATGTATTAAAAAAAAATTAAATTTATTCTGACATTTTACCGCTTCATTTAGGATCATCATTTTGAACCACAAATTAAAGGTTTCTGTAAAAATTTAAAGTATTAAATGTGAAACAATTCATGGCCACCTTTTCTGAAATACTCCATGAATTTTGACTATTTTAAACTTTAAAAAAAGTAAAAATGTGCCTATATTTTAGCTGCGAAGGAGAATAAGTGAAATCAAGAGTGGTGGCTGAAAGTAAGTGTTTTGCGTCATTTTGAGATTATATGTAATAGCGTCAAAAGCGAGTATCTCTCACTAAATAAGTTTTTTATAGTACGTATTCTGACTTTTTGAAAAATTAACTTTAATATAAATTTCCAACCGTAATAAATTTTTTTAAGTGTTTATAGAATAATCCATCATAATCTTTTCAAACTTTTAAATTAATATTTAATACCTTTAAAAAATTATTTAGAGTGAAATACTCGTTTTTCACGATATTACAACAATCTAAGCATGACCCAAAAAGGCCTTCAGCAGTAAATTAAGATTATAAATAGAATTAGAAATCGATAATTAAAGACAATAGTATGAACCTAGTAGTATTTCAATTATCTGTGGAGGTTAAAAAACTAAATCTTCAAAATTTAGGTAATTTTTATCAAACGGTGTGTCATTTGTTGTTTCTTGAGTAGGACCGGGATGTTTTAACGTGAACGAGATAAAAAAACCTTTTCCAGATTTGAATAGTTCTAATGGTAGTGTTCTCTCACAAATTATATACCGAAGTCGGAAATTGTTTTTTAACCTTTGAATAGTTTTCTAACAAAAATATTTTGGCAAAATGATAAATCGTCCTGTAGCTATTTAACATTTTGCTTCATAGTATCTACAATTGAATTTTTTTTTTTCATTTTGTAAAATTTTTATTATTTTTTATAAATTTTTAATGAGTTCGAAATAGTTGATAAATATGAAATTTGATAATTACATAGGTGGTATATACACATATTTTTTAATAAAAAAAATATATAATTAACTCAACTTATACGATGTATGTAATTTTTATTTTTACGTTTATTATTAGATTCTAATAATAAACTTTTGTATTGGGTTAAGAGAGCAAGATTGATTCTATTGAAATTAAAACGTAAAACAAATCGATAACGAATGTTGCGTTGTGCACTGGTCAGTTTTTGGTTCGAAATCTATCGATCTAATTTAGTTAGCAAAATTTGTTTACAGTTTGAAGTATTGAACTAGAATATTTTGTTTTATAGTCGAGTGGATATGATTATACACTATTTGTAAAAATATTTTTCCGTGCGACGAATATCTCTATAACGGCTAAATTGAAAGGTCCCGAATGAATCCCTGTTTAACAATTTTTTGAGTGTATCGGCGATATGTACCCACTTTTGTTATATGTTCATGATTTTTCAACTTATATATCGATTACAGCAACTAATTTTCATTGCATTTAGTCAGCGATAACTACTGGCATGAGATAGGTACATATCCATATTTTTTCATTTTAATATAAAAATATACATACCCTATTTAAGGACTATCGGTTATAACGAATATTGTTGGACCCTATGTGTTGCTAGGATCACCTTGGACTGTAGATTACCATAAAGAGACCAAAGTAACTTACAACAATGCTGTTCAAATAAACGATTATGTGTTTGACCGGTATGTATGTTCATCTGTTCCCTTATTGCATCTAAACTACTTATCGTATTTGACAAATGAGGTATCGTTAAAGTGGCTTGATCGTCCGCTGATTATAAGCTATGTGTTAAATTGAATGAGTTACCCTTCAAAGAACATAAAGCCATGAACTAAAATCAAATTTTAATTTCATGATGTCGTATTTAGTTTTCAGATAAAAATATTTCCTTGTTTTCATACTTTTTGGATCGTGATTTCGTGGCTATCGTGGTTTTAGTTTTTGATCTTTAAATAAATTTGTATATTCAATTTAAGGATAATTTAAATAATAAACTCTTGTGTAAATCTCTTATAGTAATTTTGGAAATTTTATAGGGTTTATGTAATATATAATACCTATAATATAAAAAAGGTTTATGAACTTAATATTTAAATTTAAATTTTAACAATTTTAATTTTTTTATATTCATTGGAACTATTTTTTTACTCTTAACTTTGAGCGACATCTTGCTCAGATTTAACATAAAATTTGAAGCCCTCAAATTTTTTGTAAGAATACAGTCTAATAACGTTTCTATTTGTGAGACAAATTTTCATTTTCTAAAAAATTCAAAATTTTCTGAATTGAAAATATACAATTAACTGAATTGGCATACTCTGTATAGGCAGTATTGATCATAAATGTTTTCATTATCACTACATAGTATAAAACAATGTTGCCTCCCGCTGTCTTTCTTTTTGTATCTTCTTTTAAACCAAAGTACATTAGCTCTTAAAAATTAGTTTAGTGACACAAAACAAAAAAACAAAGACATATGCTCTAACTGACAATATATTATCCCCGAAAAAATCTATAATGAATGAAAATTATCCCAAGCATATTGCACTCTTTAACCAAGCATATAAAATAAGAAATTTACGTGCATTAACTAATGCATGAAACTATTTAAAAACCCTAAAAAATTAAGTACCTATTTTCAATATAAATTATTTGAATATTTTCGTTTTAGAAAACTTTACTTTATCAATACAAAAGAAATTTGCAATTTAAACAATTTTAGCTAATCCAATAATTATCCTTAAAATATATTTAGAATCGTAAATATTTTAAATTAGAACAATTTTGTTTGATAAAATTTATAAATTTCACAGTTTTCAAAAATTATTCAAATATCATGCACAAATACACACTAGAGCAAAGGAAATGAACTGTTTTTGTAGCATATATTAAGGTGTTAGCAATACAGTCAGGGGCGGAGTGATATTTTTTTCTTTGATTCGTGGAGTGAAAAAGCATGTATATATTTTAAATATGTCATCGCAATAATGAAATTTGATAACGGATTTGATTCGATGCTCAATAAAGAAAATAACGTGAGACTTGAATATCATGAAAATTTCGGGACAATCGTCTCAACCAAATCAATCATGCTAGAGTGCTATTTGGGTCATTGCAGCGATATTTGCAAAAAATTTCCCTAAAATACTCCATACGGAACGGAAAGTTATTTCGTACTTTCGAATTGTGTTACTAATTATGACTATAAACTACATTTTTTATATTTGTTAAATACCTGTTACTTTTTTGTTTTTGTCCAGTCATTTTCAATGTATAGCCGACAAGCGGTAAATTTTTGCAGCAATATTCGTGAATTTCACAGTTTGTCAAACGAAAATCATGGTCAAAAGTCAAAAGAAAGGTTGATCTTGACAACTGATATTAGTGGGGATAATACACAAAACTTTTTGAATGTAGTTTTCGAAAAAAAGACTCAATTTCTTTGCCGATGAGTATATATTTTTCATGTATGAAGAAAATATACAAATTATATTAGCCGTGTAAAAATATTGTGACAATCGACAACCGTATAACTTGCTTGTGTGTTCTAATATTGTAACGAATGAATCGATGTGAAACAAATATAATTTTATTTAATCATAATCTTTCTTTATAACATCAAAAATATAAAAAAAAGAATTATTCCGCTTACATAAATAAATACAGAATGATTTTAAAATATTGAAGGTGTTATAGTTGTAATTTGCACTTATATAATAATTTTAACTACATATAGTATTGTCTAATGAAACTGGACGTATTGACCTTTTGCATACTTCAAACATGTAAATGTGACGCGTTTTCGATTAAACGACAAGTTCTAAGTACATCGAATAAAAAAATAGCTACGGAATTTAACCGCCCGTGTAAGGGACCCGATTAGTATATATTGTGAGTCAAAATTATTCATGAAAAAGATTTTTATCGGAGAAAAAAAATTATTTATTTCAGAATTTGATGAGACTTGGTTTCTAAAGTATGGAAGAGGAGCAGGTTACAGTTTTTATGTCATCAGAGTCCAGCTGCAGGGCCCGAATCGTTAAAAATTTATTTTTAACGATTAATTAAGAACAAAGAAGAAGATTTAAGTCTTCCATTCGAAGTATGTTGTAAAATTCGTCTTCGCAGGTGTTAGACATTGCAAAAATAATTCTTTAATGTACATATTGACCAAGGTTGAGCTTTTGTCAGTAGATAGTTGGCATAATTAGTTAAGGGAAAATCATCGTCTTCCATTACGTTACAGTTGCAAACATCGTCTTACAAGAGCTTCAAGTCTCAGGTGATAGAGAGTTCAAAAATAATTGTAAAAGATACAAACTGACCAAGATTGAGCTTTTGTCAGTGAATAGTTGGCTCGGAAGACCAATAGCTTACTCATGTATTGGACCAACACTATCGAAAAATTGTGTTCTCAACCTTGCTCAGAAATCTTTAATTTATGGTTTAAAATGCTAATAATAATAGATGGAGCAGTAAAATGTTAGAATAAATATAATTTATTTTGATTTTTTTTTTTAAATATGCCTTTATAAATTATAGCTCATGTGTTATTCTGATGTATGAGCTATATTGTTGTACAGTTTCACTTTAAAACATTCGTTAGTTTTTATATGAAAGTGTAACAAAGAAACAAAGAAACAAACATCCTTACTTTCACATTTATAATATACCAACAGAGATTTTGCTTCGTTACTTGCTGAAACTTTAGATTCCTATAGGGCAGCAATTTTAACCCAAATAATACTATAAATATTACTTCAGTCGTTGAGGAGAGTGGAATTTTTATATTATTTGGATCTTAATTACTATTATCAATTAATGCTGAGACAAGAAAATTAGGTTGCTTTTCAACGAAAAGGATGCTTCTGAAGTATCTACTGAAGACGCCCTTTAATATTTCTAAAACACTGTGTATATAAGAACCTACATGTTAACAAAACAGTTTTAATGTAATACACGTAGTACTCTGATCGTGAACGAACGCGTGTCGATATTAAATTAACCTTTGAAAACTATTTTTACTTCATTAATTTTTTAGTTATTTCTCTCTTTATAATCACTATTATATTATTATTATATGATTGTATTTACAGTTATTATGTAACGCGCCCTTCATCACAACATCATTGTATTTGTGATCTGTTGTGTGGTAAATCTCATGGCTACAGTTTTCTAACTATACGATTTTACCTTCTAACAACACCCAATAAATTTATTCGCTAAAATATTAAATTTGATACATTAAACTAAAAATTATTGTTTCTCATCATTTCATTTGTTTAATAAAATAATGCTTAAAGTTCCTATCCATATTTTCAGCAAAGTTGAGTTTTTGAGAGCTTTCAATGTTTTACACTACACTAGACAAGAATTTTCCGCAATGAAAATCGTAATGAAATTCTTACGGTTTTACCTTCTAACAACACCCAATTGAATAAATTAGATTCGTTAGTGTATTTAATTTGATATATTAAACTAAAAATTTTTATTTATCATACAAGTAATGATTCTTTTAACAAAATTATGCTTGGAGTTTCCGAAAATATTAGCAGCAAACAGTATTTCTCAATAAGAATAGTATAATCAGCAAAAATCCAGCATTAATCTCACAACTTTGCATTCTCTATGATTGCTTTATGATTGTAACACTCGCAGTGCGCAAAAGACAAAGACCGAACTGAGTGTATATCTATTATTTGTGTCTCAGCGTCTAGCTTTAAAAGTTTTGCAACTTTGTCATAAACAGCGATCGTTTTGCAAACTTCGAAGAATTATTTTTATGAAACTTTTGTATAATGAAAAACGTTCCACTCCTCTTAGGAAATCTATTATATATGACAGGGATAATAGTGTATTCTGGCAGAAATGATTGTAGACAAATTTAGTCGGATCGAACTACTCGTTCTGGACAAAAAACCAACTATATAGTCTTTGGTTAACAACGCAATTTTGGAATAACTCTTTATTTCACTATTCATCTATCTTAATTTCTTAAAATCCATTTTTGGAAAACTGTGGCCTGAAGTTGCCACAGTTTGAAATTGACATAGTTTTGAAATCATTTGTTAAGATATGGCAATAATATATATATTATAATTATATACATGACGCCTGTCTCATTTAATAAATAAATAAGAATAAAAAAAAAACTTTCTTATAGTAATTAAAAAATTAATTAGTATGTTCTACTATTTATTCAATAAAGAAAAAACTTTATCAATTACAATCAATTTTTTCATTTTGTTTTGTTTTTTTTTTTTTTTAAATGAATATTTGTCACAATTTAGATTATAAATAAATATATTTTAAAAATACTGTGTATACCAATTAAGTTTTTTATAAAAATTACGATTGTCTCTTGAAAAATTTTTCTAAGCTAATTAGAACCACTGCCGTGTTTTGATAAAAGAGTATTTCTCAAAAAAAAAGTTATCCAATTTTGTGAGATACACCTATCGCTCAAGACACTGCCTGACAAAAATGTTTTCACCTACTTAAATCCGTTCCTAATTTTTATTCTCAATATATCTAAAAATTTTAATAAGAAATTCTTTTTAAGGGACAAGCTTTTGTCTCTCTATCTAAAGTAGGTGTCACGGAGAGAAGTTGGCTGCATTCATTTAATTGGTTAACTCAATTTTTATGTCAAATTTGATTGGTCCTTTAAATTGGCCGTTTTAAACCCTCGAATCAAAAAAAGGGGTGTTATAAGTTTGACCGTTATGTGTGTGTGTCTACCTGTCTGTGGCATCGTAGCACCTTAACGGATGAACCGATCTGGGTTTGTTTTGTTTCGTTTGGTAGGTAATTAAATGGGGAGTATTCTTAGCTAGTTTCAAGTGCGAGTTAAGGGTTCCGATCTTCAAAATCGGTTCAGTTTGGAGAAGGCTCTAAGAAAAGAGGTAATTTAATGGGGAGTGTTCTTAGATACGTTTCAGATGCCAGCTTAGGGTTGCATACCGGAAAAATTTATGGGGGTTTTTTTAATTTATAGGGGTAAATTTCACTTGTAACAGAAATATGATTAACTCTGCAACCACCCTTGTAGGCGTTATAACAAAATTAGTTCGCTTCCATAGCGTATCGTAAAAGAATAGAAAGCCTGTCTAATATTTGATGCTATAAATTTTATGTTAACTAAATTTTAACAAGCACTTTTATTTGGTATTCCAAGCAATCTATTTACAAGAAATACAATAATAAATAAATAAATAAAAAAGATATCCAACTGATGATGATATTATTTATTAAAGATGATATGTGATCCATATCAACATTCCACTAAACAAATCATCACATCTTCAACAGCATCACCAGCAACAGTCAGCAAGCTATAACTATAGCTATCTCTTGTGATGATGCTATTTAGAGATCAGATATGTGGATGGACATAAGAGTAAAAAAGCGGGATTTGTGTTCTTTTGTATCTAATTAAACAGTAGCTTCACAATAGGGGGTGATTGTATTTATTTGTATTCAGACGTCATAGTGTGTGAGCATAATATATCAAATCAATCACCTACTGTGACTTACAATGTATTTAATTTTAATATTCTTCTTTGGAGTTGTTGAGTGTGTACCTAATTCCTATTCAAAAGGTATTTTCATTTCTTTTTTGTTTTGTTTTGTTTAATATTTATTTTACTGTTCAAAAAGATAGATAGTCCAGTTTGAGACAGTTTAAGTTTTACAAAAAGTTATCATTGTTACGGTGTAAGAGCTAGCAATGCCACAGAACAGTTAATTTAGGTAGAGGCCAAGTCTGGAACCTGTTGTAGGGGTGTTCGAACTACGTTTGTCACTGCGAATCCCCAACAAAGACTGCGAAACTTGATTTTAAAGTCATTTTAAGATATTTTATATTTTTCATGCCCACTAAGCAATATAACATTAAAATTGTCGAACAGTTATACCGTTGCTAACATCGCGTCACATCATAATAATTAAAAAAAAGTTCAATCATTTTTGTTTGGTAGGAAAAGAAATATCTATATCTTCGTACCAGTAGGAGTTAATTCAAAATTTATCATTTTGTTTACCTTCATCAACTATCTTCTTAGCTCGAATTGTACGGCGAAGTATAAAAATTTGACTCATAAAGTTTTACGATTAAAAGAAGTCTTAATTTTCGAGGTTCAACATATCCTAATTCCTATTTATTACCTTATATAGAATGGATCATTTTAATCTATTATGACTAAAAGCTCATTTATTAGTAAACCAATAAAAAAAATAACTTAAACAAAACTTGCAGGTTTGGAAGGGGGACATCAAGTTTTGACATCAGATTAGGCCTAGTGTTTGGGGTTGCTTAAATAGTTTAGATCCACAAAAGTAAGAAATAAAATAGCATTTTGAATTTGAAAGTTGATCCTTTTAAGAAAACTAATATTTTTTATTTAAAACATTATTTACCTGTGTCCATAACTTTGACCTGGAATTCTAGTTTCAGGGTCATTTGACCTGGTTAATCAAATGATCTTTAAAATTTACCTGCTTTTAAAAGTTTTTAACACAGACGAATGACCTATATTTGTCCTTGATAATCTCTCACTTTTTAGGATGTAAATTGAATAATAAAGCAACCCGAAGAACTAGGTCCAATCTGATGTCAGAACATGATGTTCCCCATCAAACTCTGCACATTTTGTTAAAGCTATTTTTTGATTGGTTAATTACATAACGATAGATTAGCAATAATAAATTAATACTGCCCACGAGGAATAACATTATAAATATAAATTTCCAGTTTTGATAATCTACAATTTTGCACAATTTTACAATCTTGTCAGGCTTCCAAAAACGGAATAAAATCATAAGTTGCAGTATATTTTTTAGTTGCAAAAACAATTCTTTTTAAATTATCATTGCAGAAAAACTAAAACGTAAACGAGCATAAATTGTTTCAGATTAACCCATAATGTTTTTTGATGGTTAAGCCAATTTACACTATATTAACGATAATCTTTATATATATATTATATATATTTTATATTTACATTAATATATATTTTTTTTATTTTTCATATATTCGCATAAAATATGCAAATTTCCATTAAAAATATAATAAATACACATATTGTAAGGTGTTTTATTTATTTCACTGAGACCGTCAGAGATAATCAATTTTGTGAAAATGATTAATATAAAAAGTTTTTTGTTCGCAAGGAAAATTGCGAACAAAAGGATAGACTAGGATGGACTCTGCACAGAAGGATGATCAATCAAGGATTTTTCTATGTAGAAACCTCCCTCTGTACCCTGATAGTGTTGCGAATTCCTGATAGCATCTCCTAAGCTAATTAGCCAGGTGGCTTGTAATGATATACAAAGCAGTCTTAGAACAGCAGAAATGTCTGTAGTCTCTTTATCAACTTATTCGTATGGTTAATTTTTCTTTCTCTACTACACTGATATGGAATTTTCTTAGTCAAGGTTGTACATATAAGAGAGAAAGCCTATGTGGCAACTCATGCATGCCAAAATACGTAGTTAGAATTTTTGTAACAGATATTTCGACGATACCACGAGTACTTGAATTGTATACGATAACAAAAACCATAAATAGATCTTAAAATTAAATTTTGTTAAATCGCTAACATTGAAAATTTTCAGTTTGGTATTAAAAAGTTAACAAAAGCTTGTTACTCTTTTAATTGATTTTTAAGGACGAAATGCTTTGCCATTTTGTCCACAGCAAAAAATTCGACGCCCCAAGATGGTGACATCTGTCAAAATATTGAGTTACGTGTGTATTTTTTTAAATTTGCAAATTTTGCTTCAATGAGATAACAAGATCAAAATGAAGAGTAATGTTGTTGTTGCTATTTTTTTTATCGTCGAATCAAGTATTAATTTGAATAATCAATCGTCGAATATGAATTAATTTGCTAATTTTACAAATCCTATATGTTAGACTTCATAAAATATGCTAACCCGCCCGCCAATAAAAAAATTATACCTGTGAAAGTGAATGATCAAAAATATATAATTTTTAAATTATTACATCGGCTTTACCCCTTAAAATTACTTTCCTTATTGAATAATACACGGTTGAAAGTGTTTGAATAAAACTGATATTTGTTGAGTGTTTTAACAAAACATCATATAAAAGGCATTACGTCTAAAAATGTATTCGTATGAAATGAAATGCTGTTCAAATTTTAAAATATAAATAATAAATAAATGTATACACTAAAAAAAAATGAACAAGCACAATCATCCAGAGCAGAACTACAAGAAAGCATATACCAAGCACAGTTTCAACAGCAAGGACAGATTATTTATTTTGTATTGTTCTTTTGTGTGGTTTAAAACACTTGTGTGAAAATAATAATGTGAAAGCTTTTATATTTTCATTCATTTTATATGTTTTGTATTATATATACTGCATGTATAGGACGTATAGCATGGTTTAGAATTTAGTTATCACCAACAGAAAATTGTATTTTTATACTCCCCTTGTGTTATGTGGAGTAAGGTAAGATGTAGTACCTAGATTTAAATATATCTTGAATCATTCTCCAGTTTTTTACCGATATTGTTATTTACTGGGAAATATTTATATTTTATTGAGAATAGTTCATCAAAATACAAAAAGCTTAGAGAAAAAAAAATTTTTTTGTATTCTTCTGGTTATCTATTTTATCTATTTACAAGCTGACAATTGGTGAATAAACTGTTAAACCATATTCTAGTTTTAAACATTAATAATTAAATCTAAACATTAAATCTAATACATCTCTAAGCGGTAAAGATTCAAATTCGCAAAGTGATGTACCTTGAATCTACCAACATATTGATATATGATAATTTGTTAGTCCTAAATTTTTTTACGGTTACAAAGAGTGCAAACCTCAACCAAATCAATAACATAACTTATTTTGCTGATTACGATACGTGAAATGTGGTGAATGTGGTTATTACAGGTACGAAGTTGTGCAAAATCTCGAATGAATGACAGGTGGCAGTGGAAAGCCAAATAATTCTCGAATCCATCCCTGACTTTCAAGTCATTGTGCAAGTTGAGACATGATAAAGCAATTTTTGCACGGTCTTGTAGGACAAATAAAGTTTAAAAATTGTAAAGGATTGCTCTTATGCAGGCTTGCGAAATTACGTCATTGTTTAAGATGTCACTAGAATCAACTACGTCAAGTAAGCTTTTGAGATGTAATACCGAATTGAGATTTGGTTGACAAGTCGGAAGTATTGGTTAGATTAAGAAGCCACCTATACTAGAATTTCCTGTACCTTTCATTACCCGTGAGCGTAATTTTACGCAACCAAGAAAGTGCTGCTTTTATTGCTCTAAAAGCCAACGGTGAAGTACCTGTTTCAAGACGAACTACATAATTTGGTAGATTTCTCGAGAGCTGAAGACTTTGGTTAAAAATTAAAGGAATATTAATGAAAGAAAAAAATATTTAAAACTTTTTGATGATCCACCAATACCAAAATTGTATCACTCTATATATACCTACATCACTTATGTTGCTATATAGTGAATTGAATATACAGTAGATACAGTAAGGACTAAGGACTACAACAATATCCATACATATAATACAGCAACTCTACTGTATTATTCCTGCTATTCTATTTTATAATATTTAAGGATAGTACATCAAGTACATCCCATATATGTATGTAATAATACACATATTTCCAGAAGTAGAAAAAATTTCGAAAGAATGAGAAGAATGCGAAGAAAGATAAAATTCAAAATATTCACACAGCAGAAATTTTTTAAACAGAAATAATATAAAGTTATTCACGTAAATAGTACAAAATTTCACAATTTTTGCTGATATTTCGAGGATAGCAGAGCAAAATCAATGTTTTTGGAATTTGATAAGGTCACCAAGTAGGATAAATACCTAATCCAGATTTCATGCCATTTGTAATATTTATCAAAAAATTCGAAATTTTTGTAAGCATTCAAGGAAATTATGGTTTTGTCTACATCGTCTTTCATACTCAAATTATCATTTATAAGAAATATTCCACTTCAATGTACAATAAAAAATTTATTTTTTATTGTTGTAACTATGAAAGTTGTAGAAAACGTAAAAACATTATGATGAAGGAGAAAAAGGTAAAGGAAAACAGAAAGAAATTATTTATTACTGGTTTTTAGATCAAATATTATTTTTGAAAATCAGGCAAGTAAATAGTATATTACAAGATGAAAAAATGTTCCTAGATTTGTATACCATGTATACATCTATGAAATATATCAAGGTAAATTAAGGTTAGTCCCAAGATTGTAAAATGGATGCGACGAACAAAATTTTGGTATAGGTGTTCATAAAATCACCTAAAAAGTTCCTTTCCGTTTGTCCATCTGTCTGAACGTGTGTAATCACGATAACATTATTTACTTTAATTTTGAAGTGAAAATTTCTTTTGGCACGTTGAGCACTTTTTGTGTGAACAACAATCATGAACTTAAACAAAATTCATCACACATAGGTCGAGGATGGGTGACAGCATGAAAACACTTAAAAACTGTGTGTTATTGCTTTTTCATTATTTATAATAGTTTTTTATAAACGCGTAAGAATTTCAATTTAAAGATTATGAAATTTTAATTATTTAAGTATACTATAATATCTAATTGGAATAATTTTAATTATTTATACTAAAAAGTATAAAAGGAAGTAAAGTTTTCACTTCCATCAACAGTCCCCAAGACTGACAATCTTTTGGAAAGGTTAATTTATCCATAGTGTTCTTAGCTACGTTTTAATTAAATCTACTCACCCGTTTGAAGATCATCACCTCTTTTCTTTTTTTTATCGGGTACGGAACATTAAACTCGCACAAAAATATAATATCAAAATCGGTTCATCTGTTTAGGAGCTACATCGTAAGACAGAAACACAGATACATAAATTCACAGGTACGTTAAATTTATAACAATCTCTTTTTATACGAGGATTTAAGAATAGACAATTTTACTGAATTATTTTTATTATAAGATTTTATTGGCCGAAAAGCGGGATACTTGTTTCACAGAAAGCCTAAAAAGCTTCACCTTTACGTTTTCGTTAATAATACACTCTCTATCATCAAAGGGTACTGTTTCAAAACGGCAAAACCACATTAAATCAATTTCATAATTTTTATTACTTAAGGAAATTTCAACGATGAATGAATGCATGCATATACATAATGTATGTGTATTTTATTAAATAAACTATAATTTATGTATATTACTAAGTTACACTTAAATATCCGGGAAACATTATCTAGTGTGGCTCTCTTGTCATCAACAATTACAGCATTATTTTTATATTTAACAAAAAAATAAAACTGGTAAAGTATTAACACCATCAACTTATCTTTTACCTCTATATATTATTTACCTCTGCTAATTATTGAACGGTCAGGGTTGATAAAAGCAAGGTTACGTTTGAGAGGAAGCCACGTGGTCAACATGTCTAAAAATTATTTTTTTCATTTTCGAAAAATCTAGGATTTTTTTACCGCTTCGAAGTTTATTCAATAAATTTCACAAATGCCAAAGTTGTTGAAATAAGGATTTGATTTTGTAAGGAAATTTTCATATGAATGAAAATTGTTTAAATGACTGAATAAAGTTAATAGTCTGAAAAATGAAAAACTACTTTATCCAACCGATCTCTTATCTTAAACTACAAATTTTCGTATATTTAAATTAATACAGAAATAATCCCTCTTCCTTTGTTTTAAAAGCGAGAATAAACCATCCCTCTCTCTTTGCTTTAAAAGCGAGTACGATCACCCTTCCGATATAAAAAGCCATTAAGTCATCAAGAAGACTACAAAGAGATTTAGTTTTAGGTAACCAAAATCGAAGAGTTTTCATCGGATATCTATGTTTAATTCGCAAAAAATCTGTCTGATCCGCAAAAGAATTTTAGAAAAAAACTTTAACAGACAGGCTTTTACTATGTATACAGATGTTGTGCGGTGATCACAGTAAAGTATTAACACTATTTGTCTACTTTTTTCTATCGGAAGTGTAAACCATTACTTTTAATGTTTTTTTATCAATCGTTGAAAATTCTCATCATAATAAATGTTTATAATATTTATTATTATTCATAAAGAATGGATTCATAATTTACAATCCCAATCATCCTGATAATTTATTATCAATGTAATTCTAAACACACGTTTAACCTAGTTTAAAAAAGGAGATGAAGAATACTCACTTCACGAAAAGAAAAAGTTGGTTTTTAAAAATCTTTACCATTATGCAAGATATGAACGTTTAAAATTTCTAATTAAAGAGGAAGATGCCCACAAGTGACGTCTGTCATAGAGAGTACGTGAGTATTGCTATAGAGATTACACATAAAACTTTGTTTTACTAAAAGGATAGATGGGAAACCTTTGAATGAATATAACTTCTTCGTTTTTTACTTATTTTTAATTTCACTTTCAAATTTTGTCATGGTATCAAGTCTAGTTTTACATTTTTAGGAGAAATATGTCCACTTCGACATCAGGATTATCCTATTATCGTTGTTTTACTCACGCCAGAATCACCAAGGTGTTTAAACGAAGTTGGAAATGCCTCAAGCCAAAAAATCAAAATTTAGGCTATTGGTTTTGTTGTCTCCTAATTAAATAACCACGTATAAAGGACTGTTACCTCAAACCCGAGCTTATTGTAAGTATTTATATCGCTTCAAGTCATTACATAAATTCAATAAACATTCATTACCAACTTCTCCGATAACCACGCAATTGTCATTATTTTCTTAAATATTGTGACACAAATTTTTTACGTAACATTCAAGTCTGTAGAAAACATCTTAAAAAAGTAATAAAAACTTGAATATTATTGATGCATTTTCATTAATAAACTTCAGTTCTAAACGTAAACGATAATTATGAAAAAAACGTATTCATTATCCGTAATGCCTATTCACCTGACGGTACATTAAAATTATACTGAACTATAAACGAAACGAATAAATGATTTTCTAGTTCCGACCTTAAAAATAACGTTAAAAATGCCTATCTACACGTTTTATAGTAAAGACTGCGCACTGCAAATTTTGTATAATACTTAAAGAGACTAATTCGTGAAAGATTGCATCTAGAACAGTTTTGGGACCAAAAAATATGTTGCGCTCTTTCCTATTCTACTCCGATATTTCTGTTCATGTTCAGGAAATAACGATTCAAAACTTTTTTTCTCAAATTTATATCCATACGAAAAATTGTTTGATAAATGCGAAGCATCGACCTAGGCTATTTTACAGAAATCCTAGCCGAAATGGTATTTAGTGAATCGCATTATTGAGGGAAAGCCCAACTGTGTGGTTATGGTTAGGGTAGTCAAACATAAGTTTAAATTTGAAAAGGCGGGATGCTACCGCAAGGAGAAAGGCCACCATCTTTGTTTAAAGGGGTGAGTTGTGAGTTTAACTTTCTTTTTATTATATATGTATGTTTGCTCGGGTAGAATCTTGCCACTCTGTTTTCAAGCAGTTATCTTCAACCGACTGAGCTAAAGTTTTGCAGGCACGCTTACTTAGGATGACAATGTAAGGTCAAAGGCGTCGTGATTTCCATCGCTTCCACCATGTTTGATATACATGTAGAACCTAGTCTTAAATTAAAAATTTAAATAAAAAATATTTTTAGAGCACAAACATTTACTGTACTAAAAAATAGAAAATAATTTTTTCTATGAGTCACCCACACATGACTATTCGCAACAGCTTCAGGCGCTCAGTATAAATCTAAGTTGCGTGATTCCACCCGAACAGGCATAAAGTTACATGCATACATTCAGGTGCTCCGAATCATTGTTGATAATTTATATTGAGCGCTTCAAGCTTTTACGAATAGTCATGTATGACTGACTCGTAGAAAAAATTATTTTTTACTTTCTAATACAATAAAAGCTTGTGCTCTAAAAAGTCTTTTTTATGCAAATGTTTTTAAATCAACATAAAATGTACAGCACCCTATGACCTTAAAAAGGTATAATATATGGTGTAACCTATATATTACTTGGAACTCAGTACAACTCAGTATACGTAGTTATATATAGCTACATATATAACGTAACGATCTACTACCATAGCGACGTTTCAAAGAGTCTGCTTCCGGTTAAAAGTCGAAAACAATTGTATGTGCAACCGAGCATGGAAGATTTCTGAGTGGTACATACATATATATAAATATATACATGAATACATATATATATATATATATTGCCGCACCTATTTTATTATGTCAATTGTGGTCACAATTATGTATGTTCACATAGAGAAGAATATAAATACTATAGTTGAAACGAAAATACCAATTTCTTGGACCTGTTTTTTTGATGAGAGTAGTTTTATAACAGCAACTCTAAGTTGACAAGGCATTTCAAATAAAAAAAAATGAAAAAGATCATGAAAATGGGACAAGGCTTGTAATTGTTGCTTCGGTTGCTTGCAATTAAGACAAAACTCTGCAATCAATTGTCAACTACTTGAATTCGTAGCCCCAACTGCATGCAGATAATTCCATTGAATCAGAAGGTTTAGTATTGCTTCCGCTGTTATATACGGTAAGAAACTGTATTGTGTTTACAAAAATTATGTTATGGTATAGAGACAGATACTGTGTATTAATGTTAGCATAAGTAATATTACAGTATTGAATTGAGCTATCCACCAGAAGTATTCTGCTATCGCAATTAGTTTGGACACGATTCCCATACTGCATTGACTTGTCCGCCACAACTATTGCTAATTTTACTATGCTGTCAACGGTCAAATCAGCATGGCATTGGCACCAATACTGATGTAGTGATATCTACAAAAGTGATACCCTATAGTATTGACGTAGGAGTCATTCTTTGACTGTAAAAATTGAGCTCAAGATTTTGCATTACATTACTAGTTGAGCCTTTAATAATACATTATTCCCTTTTTGACACCATACAGTTTTGAGCTATAATAATAAAAATGCATAGTGCAAGAGGTGCGTTACCTAAGTGAATCCCACAGGGATTGAAAAAAATAACACCTTTTTCCACTTTTGACTTTTCAAGACTTTCTATTTCGAAAACTGCCTAGAGAAAAAATCATAAAGTTTTTTTCGCTTAAAACCAAAAATACTTTTTAGTTTGAAAAAATTCAAAATTTTGTACTTTGCGTACAACCCCCACTCACCCCTTGTTTATATGTCGATTTTTCTCATTAACGAACTTGACTTTTCAAATACCATAACCCTTCTTGATACCAAATTTTATTCAAATCGAATTTAAATTGCGACCGCCAGAGAGGATACTGGCACATAAGTCAAATTATCAAATTCCACCATCAGTGCAAAAGCATCCTTCCAGGTCCATTTCCTTCGGAAATTCGCTAAGACTATTATTTTTATAGCCGATTAAAAAAAAAATTTTTTTAATCAGTAGCTTTGATTTTCCACCATGTAAATACACTTGCTATAAATAACATTTTCTACACGAGCAAAGTATACAGTAAGTTATACAACCTGAGTGTATCTACATTACAATCTCTATGGAACAACATGTTATGTGTTAATCTATTATGGGCCTACGGAATTGTTTCATATCTGCAGATATACGGAAGATTCATTGATATTTTTGGAACAAGTATACATATCTGTATCACAGATACCTACATACATGTAACAAAAGTTCGCAACCTATTCACTCTACCAAACACAATATTCATTCATACATGAAATTATTATTATTGGCCTTACTACATTCTCATATGCATAATATGTACAATCGTGAACATCGTAAATATTTCTAATATGAATTAAGTAAATATAGGCAAAATAATACACAGGCAAAACAAAATTTGTTTTCAACATAAAATACTTGAAATGTTGTCTTTGTCGGAATTTTTTTCAAGAAAATATACAACTGCTTATTTAAAGCAATGCCATTATATAAAGAGGGAATATGACTGACTGACTAATCAACGTAGAGACGAAACCACAATTCTTAGAGTTATGAAATTTGGACAGTAGGTTCTTTTTATTAATAAGAAAAGTCGAATGACTTGAATTTTTGTGAAAATATTCTAAAATGAAAATGATCAAACACATTTGTCAGGTTTTTCCTAATTCAGACCCTAGGGTTAAATTTAAAGGTTGAGAGATACGGAATGTTTTTAAGCAAATATTTTACAGATATGTGGTTTTATGTAGTAAAACAATCATGGGTATAAGAAATATTTTATACTAAAATGATAATATGGTCGGGTAACTACCAAAAATTCATTTCTTCTGCGGCTGCAAGCCACCGGGTAAACTAGCTAGTGTTATATCCGCACAAGAAAAGAAGCAAGTTTAAACTGAAAAAAATCGGAATGAAATCTGTTTTAGTATACCAAGCACATTCTTATAATAAACCGTCAACTCCTACTCAGAACCGTCAACTTCTATTTCTTGAAACATATCAAAGTACACTTTCAATCAAGTCAAACAAAAAAAAGTTAAAATTGGTTAATTCATTTAGGAGCTACAATACAACAGCATACATTAAATGCTTACCAATAATACTACGATGGTTGCAGGCTTTGCAATAGAATTATGGTGGAAGCCACTTGAAGAATATATTAAAGCAGAGATTATGATGGAGATGTTTTTTGAATGAGCTGAAAATAATTTTCTTTTATTGAAGAAATTAATTGTATGTTTTTTAATTCGTAACAAAAGTTATTTCAACCAAAAAAAGAAACAACCCTATAGGGAAAAAAGGAAACAACCCAAACTAAATCAACAAAAAAGAAAACAAAATTGTACGATTTACGGTCATTCAATAAAAATAAATTGAACTAAAGTCAGCCTTCATTAGTAAAATTTAATTCTGAACGAATTCTATTTTTTATTAAATGAAAATTAACTAATAGAAAAATATTAGACAATCGTCGATTTTTATGATGCACATTGTTCATTTAAACGTATATTTTTTGTTAATTGTGTGAAAAATTCTGAAACACAAAGCTTTTAACTTTTCTACGATTTTCTCCGTGTACATAAACCAAAAAATGAAACAAATATTTAAAGAAACGAAAAATTTATAATTATAACTATTTATCTGGGATTATAGATATCTAAGAATTCGATTATTTCACGAATTATATTCAAAAAGTTTTTTGTTTCGATATATAAAGATTTCGTTTTTATTCAATTGGTGTTTGCATATAAAACTATTTCGTTTGAATCAAATTGATTACTTTCAAACTTATAAAAGAACAAATTCATGATAGAAGAAAATTTATGTTCCATTAAAACAAATGGTTAACGAGTTTCTTATCAATAACAAACAATGAATGACACAATCATATTTCAAAACATAACAATTTTACGCTTGAACACTTTTTTTCTTTCAATACCTATTTCTTTCAATTGTTTTTGAAGAATTTGGTAAAGAACTACTAGAATTGAATAAGCTAAATTTATTATTGATAGTTTATAGGCATATAAAATCCGAACAATATAAAGGGATTCTCGTTTAAAATGATAGACTTAAGCTTTTATTTTTAACTTTTAACACTTTTATGGAAAAATCTTTATTTAAAAATTACTTTCCTGGTTTATTTTATTCGCTTTTTTTTACAAATATTGAACTCCAGAAAGAGACAAATATCTTGAAGTAGGCTTCACTTCAGAGAATTGTAAAAATAAATTTTATTATTTTAATTTTGCAATTGCAAAGTGCATAATAAGACTAAAGACTTATTTATAACTATAAAATGTTAAATATAAATAAATAAATTATAATTCACCTGACGAGAAGTTAAACGCAGGTAAATAATAAATTAAAATGAGTTTAAGATATTTGATTCGATTATTATTATAATGAATGAAAAATGGAAAAATTATCAACAATAAATTTAAAAACAGACAATAAAATAATATTCACTTGTAAGTAAGCCTATAAACCGACTCTAACTTTAACTGTAGGGTAACTTATTATGCCTAAATGATAATATTTGCAAGCTCATTCTTCACTTTTCCAAACTATCGCTTGAAATATGAACTATGTGAAAACAAAATTTACTTACCTGGGGGCAAGCATCTGAGTGATTAGTTTTTCATGTGTTTTTATTTACGAGTAAATTAGTAATTTTGTAAGTAAATAACAAGTTACCATTTTTGTGTCTTAAATCAGATTCTATCTAAAACACTGCTTTTTGATGAGAAATTTGTCAAGACATAAGGTTGAATCTTGAGGAGGTAAAGTTTAAAGAGACCAGACACCGTATCTTGAATCAAAACTTGACCAGTGTCAATAATCAATAGATTTCTTGTAACAATTATTTTAATCAGTATGTTACCCACGATCTCTGAGTCGAAAATAAGTTAGGTAAAGCTCTTACTGGGTTAATACTCTTCTGTTAATAGAAATAAATATGCGCTAGAAAAAAATCTGTAGAGTGAACTAACGAGCTTGCATGTAATTTTTTTAATTTACTGAGTACTTTAACGCATATATATTGAGTACATTATGTAATATAACATTAAACTCACGAAAGTAGACGAACAGGTCCGAAAATTTCCGAAGTTAATATTTTTCGCTTACACTTCGTGACTCGTTATTCTCGTGATGAAAAAAAATCTCAAAATTTCTGAAGGATTAAAAAGAATACATTTAAAAAACTGTAGGTGGATTAAAAAAAATCTAAAAAATAGTTCAAAAATAGATAAAATTATATAAAGATAAAAAAGTTTTAGCCACATACACCATTTAAAAAATAAAAGTTTTTTATGTTTTTAAACCGAGCGTGAGAAAAATTCCCATTAAGCGAGTGCTGACAGGATAAAAACAAATACAGTTTAAATTCAAGGTAGAACAGGTATCCAAGGTACAACACTCTCCCATATAGACGACAACTACTTAGCTATAAGTTGACAATTGTTCTTGTGGTATGAAAGAAAGAACCAAGTGTAGGTGCTGATTGTAATCAGTATCGTATTATGTTTTCTCATTTTTGATTTTTATCGTTTCGATTGTGTATATTGTTTATAGAATTATACTTAATTCTAAAAGATTATAAATCACTTTTAACTGCATAGTGTATGTATTATTGTTACAGGATGTTGTGAGATTGTTTGTTCGTTAAATACCATAATATAAAATAAATACCAAAAGAGTTAATTGTTTTAATACTCTATATATAGGGTGTTTAGCTTATTACAATCGTGCTCGGGCAGAATCGTTATTTAGGTTCATTTTTACAAGCTTTAAAGATCTTTTCCGCACATCCGATGATGAAAAAAATAAATCTCCCATGCATCCATATTTTCTATTCGCCTATTTCTTTATAGTTTTCACGCAATTATACAAAAATAGAAGTTAACCATCGATGGTATGAGATCTGAGAATTTAAATAAGAGAAATTTTAAAAAAATTGATTACTACAGTTTAGTAGAGTATCATATTGAAAGAGAGAGAGTGTGATAAAAAACTATCTTAAATAATTAGACAAACTTGTAGTTTATAATAATACCATAAATATATAAGGTTGCCGATGATATAACCAAAAAATTTTAATTTAATTATGAGTTCATCGAATATCCATCATTTGATGAACAGAGACGACTATAGTAAGAGTAGTGACGATTAAAGAGCGAATTTTCAATAAGGTTGCCGATGATATAACCTCTTGGAATAAATAAGAACCAACTTGGAATAAAAATAAAAACGCCTAAGAATAAAATCTTAATATAAACCTACAATCATTTCTAATCCTTCTCATGAAATTATGATTTCTGATTTGTTTTCGACTTTTGTATTGTCAAGTTTATAAATGAAAATTGAATTTTGTATATATTTTTGTCTATACCATTATTTTTTAAGCATTACAATCTTACTACGCCATCAATATTCATATTTTACTTAACATATCTTTGAAGTTTGAATATGTACATAGTCAAAAGTTGGCAAAGATGAAATAAATAATCAAGGGTGTGTCGATAATAGTATGGCGGCACACCCGTAATTTAACACAGCTCTGTATAATAAATTGTACTTTGAATTACAATCATTATAATTTGTACTTCCATGTTTCTCAATCAACAAAAGTTTTCTTTGACGTTTTTTTATTATTTGCCTTTTTTTTAAATATTTACTGGATTTTAAGGTGCTGGAACCATATAAGGCTCACTTAAATTCAAAACGCCAAAAATTCTCAAAATTAAATTTTTTTCAAAAAAGTACCATTAGTAAAATAATTACTTATTTGCTAGTAATACAAATTTTATATACTTTTCTTATTCAAGTGGTTCTAGAACTGAAAAAAAATGGTTCTAGAATTTGAAAAACATAGTTGATGGACTATATCATTCAATAATTTTTTTTTAAATGTGGGCTATGATAGGACTAAGTTAACATCTTAAGCTGCCTTTTCTATTGCGTAATTTGCTTTGCTTAGAAGTTCTATTATCATGTCTTTAATTCATAATTTAGAATGCATACGGAGTATATATACACAGTTAAAATAAGTACTTGTTTCAAGAAATTTTGTTCTTAACAGTACATTATATAATAAGAATAAAAATATTCTGTTATTAATTCAAGCATATGGACGGATCAGAAATACTTGGAAATACTTAGGAGGGCCATTCAATAAATCAATCAACAAGCCCTCTATCCAGAACTTTCGTCTGTTTTGAAGTGTTTGTTTTACTATTTTAGTGGATATGTCTAAGTTCAGTGTGCTTTTTGGAAGACATTTTCCATTGTGTTCTATCTCCGAGAGCAGTGTTTCAATATGGGTCTGCTATGAACTTCAATTCATCTTCCCATCTATTAAGTTGTCTTCCCCGTTTCCTTTTTCCATCTCAGGGATACCAGTCTGTCACAATTTTACTCCACTTTTCCTGAGTACTTCTTATCATATGGCCTGGTTTTGACTCTTATAAAGGTGTTTCGTTTCCTGTTCTGTTTCTTGATGCCTATCAAGCTTCTCTCCATCACCTAAATAATCTCAAAGATTTTGTTAAAAAATGGTTTTTTCCAAGACAATTTTTTTACTGTTCAAACAAGGCGATACGACTTCAATTTTAAAAACCATACGAGGCGGGAGCTTTGAAAATATTTACAAGTCAATACAAGATAGTAGAGAATGTACCTTAGACTTTTCTTATCTCGCGACAACACTACTCATGAGAATAGCCTGTGGGCAGATTGCAAGCATTTAGAATAAAAATAACAACATATAACCTGAATTGAATGTTTCGAAATTTAATATAATTATATCATTTACAAGAGAATCAAACAAAAAAAATGTTTTTTATAAAATACAAAGACAAAAATAAACCTAAAACGTCACACCTACACATAAATTTAATGATACTCACTAAAAAATTAGCATATAAAAATGATTTCATATAATTATTATTAATAATAATATAAAACTACAATAATACAATAATATTATAGTAATTCGATTAATATAATAATAAAAATTAAGGTGACTATAAATACTATTTTATTATTCCAGAGTACCTAACATATTTTAAATAAAAACAGTTTGGTGGTCTCACGCTGTCCTCTGGCTAGTGAAATGTTATTTCCGTTTTCCTTCTTTCTTAATATAATAAAAGATGATAATTTTTGTATTACAATAAAATAATATATTTTATATGACAATAAATATTAAACTTAACTGTGTTGTTTTTATTTTATATGACGAGAGTGTAGTACCACAGATCAACTTTTACATGTACGAGTTTGTTTAAGGTAGATAGTACTATCGTTAATAGACTATGCATTCAGAATTTAATGGAACTGGGTATAGTTGTCCATTATTATATCATAATAAACAAGTTAAATTTTTAGGGGCCTTCAGAGAACCGAAAACTAGATATTTTAAAGATGTTTTAACATTGATCCTTATGGGATATCCAGATTTTATTTTATTTCACAAAATTGGACGTTCAGATTTTCAGTTCTCTGAAGGCTCCTAAAAATTTAACTGGTTGATTATGATATAATAATGTACAACTATGCTAAGTTTCATTAAATGCTGAATGCAAAGTCTATTACCGATAGTACTACCTTAAGCAGTTTTGTAAATTATTGATTCAAAATTTAAGAGCATTTTCAATGTTTTCAATTTTCTATCCCAATTTGAAAGGACAGTTGTGACAGGGCTTCACTCGACCATGAAATTTTCCGTCTTGTTGTAGTTTTGTACTGAAAATTTAAGTCTCGTATTGCTCTCAGAAACCTGTGAATTAAATAAATCTTCTGATATTACCTTGTTTAGATCTTGTCTTGGTCTCGACATTTCCTAGAATAAAGTCGAAATAGTATATCAAATGATATTTTAATGATTTGGATTAAATTGAAATTGAGAATCTAATTGAAATCTAATTGAAATTGAGACTGAAAATCTTAATAAACTATTTCCCACGCATTTATTATATTGTGTTAGTTCTTGTCAAGGCATTGCAAGACTTTTCTGATGATCCCGGTCTTGATCTTGAATTGCAATCCATGATACCGGTTTTATGTCGCACTGATACTTCGAGACGAGATCAAGCCAATATCAATTTAATCTCGATCTTGATTAAAGCCCTAATCTGTAGAGATAAACTAAGGTTTTAAAAAACGCGGTGTTTTACTTGACTGAAACACATTTTCTTGAATCAAAGCTTCACAAGTCACCTTTAAAACTAAAAAAATTAATTCAAAATAGGTTCATTCGTTTGAGAGCTTCCATTCCAAAGTGTCACAATAGAAATACCTCTCTTTATTACACTATTATTCCTTCATAATATATGTGTTTTTGATAATTAAAATATTATGAGCAACTTTTGATGAAAATTGGTGGCCCATGGATCGTAATGTATCTTTAACTCTAGGGAACAGGACTATGTACGTTATTTAAGTCATTCATCTGACATACTCCTCTCTGACAGTCCAGCAACAGCTTCAATTACTCGGATTGAATTGAGTTCGGTCTGTCTGTCTGTCTGTGGCATCGTAGCGCCTAAACGGATGAACCGGTTAAAATTTTTTGAGTTTTGTTTGAAAGGTAATTTAATGGAGAGTGTTCATAGCTATGTTTCAAGTGCGAATTTAGGATTTCGTATCCAAAAAATATGTCGGGGGTTTCTTAAATTTTGTAAATTCCTCTTGTTGAAAACTTTCCCTCGTCATTTTACGGGGTTTAAAACAGAAATACGGTATCACAAAATAGCCATCATAACGCAGCTATTTAAATGGATAGAATATATAAGCAAAAAATAGCTTTGTATATTGAAACACTAAATAATATTATTTCTATTCTGCTTGAAAAAATAAATGCATGAATAAACGTTCTCTTAGTTATCGGTAGAATCAAATCAAGTATACTTTTTCTTCAAATAGTTTCTTAATCATAGACATCTAAATATGTCGTTAGACTAATAATGATTCAAGAAGAAAGTATATATGTAATGTATTCGGTGTACCCGGGGAACTACACATTACCCTATCTAAATAAAAATAAGTGCAGTGAGTTTGAATATTTTACGATTTTAAAATTATTGTAAATATGTTATTTTAAACGTATTATTTTACATTTTAAAATCAGTGTTATCATATTATAAGATGTTTTTAAATGATATAGAAAAAGAACAAACGGTTTAAGGCTGTCGTTCAGATTTACGATACGTATACTCATAAATATGTTATTATAGTACGGGTTAAAACATAACGCATCTTCTTTAAACCAAACGTAAACAAATGTTTTAGTGGATTTAATAGGAGTTTTATCTGATCAAACTTCGGGAAACGCTAGCCTTTATATAAGACGTTTCTTGACATGCCAGGAACTATCCACAGAAAACCTCTGGTAATAGCCTTTAAGTGAGATTCTTTAGTCGGTCTTCAGCATCATTTTGATTAGTTTTCAGTCTCAACTTTTATACATATACTTACACGGGCACTTTTGGTGCTATAACAAAAGGAAAAAGAATATATAAATTTGTAGGATAGGAACAGCCTAAGGTTGTCAAGTGAAAACAAACAATTGATAGGTTTAATTTTTGAAATATTCTGTATAGAATGTGTTGCATATTAGTGCATTATTTAAAAATAATATAAATTAGAAGAGTTATAAACACGAACACAAATTTTCGAAAGTATTTTCTGACTTTTTTTTGTTTTTCGAGAATATTTCACAAAAGCACTAGTTGAAGCTACCTGCAAATTCAACTTATAGTTTTGGAGAAAATGGACACCAAAGTTTGGTCCTACTTTGAGCTCTCATGGGGAAACAGTGACGTTCAAGACTAGACAAGAGTAAACTTTTGTTCTTTCTGTGACGGTCTACAAGATGGGTCCTTCGGACTCAAGACCCAATTGACCTCTGTTGCTCATTTACGAACATAGCCTCACTTTTTACGCCCTAAACACGCTATTCAGCTTGATATCTCTTTTCGTTTTTGAGTTATCGTGCTAACAGACGGACAGACTAACGGGCAGATAGACAACCGAAAATGGATTTTATGAATACCGATACCAAAATTTTGTTTATAGCATCAACATTTTTAAACGTTACAAACTTGGGACTAAACTTAGTATACCTTGATATATATTACATATATAATTTTATACAGGGTAAAAAAAATTGAATTATTCGACGATTTTTCCCCACAGCTTCCAAATTTGATGCATCCAAGTTTTTTAATTCAATTATTTTTATCGAAAAGCATATCGCTGAAAAACTGTTTGGAACTGCAGCTAAGTATGTTGAATAAATGTTTTTAAGGATCCTTTATCCGTTTTGACTCAACATAAGTGGAGGCCAAGAATTTAATAACCAATATCTCAGTCTTCGAGTGAAATCAAGAAATAAATGTTATATCAGGGAAAAACAAACAAATTCTGTTTGCATTCGTTAACACAAGGACAAGAAACATCATATGTTTAACGTTACTTTGATTTAATAAATAAAACGGTAAAACAACGGTGGATTCATATCAGAGTAATAAAGCATTTGAATTATTTTTATATTCAAAACATTAAACATAACTCCTTAATATAAATGCATTTTAAAATCTGATAATCAGTTTTAAAAAAACAAAACCAGAAGAGGACCCCTTCTTTTGATTATCTTCATTTACATTTCATTGTATAGTGTTATGGATGGATTAGCTTGTCAATGCTAAAATAATAGTTTTTTTTAAACTTGATCTTTTGTTTTTTTACTATAATAAAATGTATTGGCGTGAGAATTATTTTTTATTTTATGGCGCTTATATGTCGACTTTGACAGCTTTAGCATTGAATACACCTATATTTGAGACAATATAGCTAACCTTTTTTTTTATATGTAAACTTGAGTATTGATGCGTCATTGTTTCTAACGATTTAATATTGTTTTGCTGTTGGACAGTGATATTGTATGAAGACACAATTTAATATTTTGAGAATTTTGCTGAGTCGCCAAAAATATTAGCAAAAGTTGAAACAAATGCATTTTGCAATAAACAATATACATTAGAAATGTTGAGAAAATTTATATTCTCACAGATAGTCAATTTAATTAACTATTTCGATCATGTTTAGATTGTCGTTAACATTCTGGAATTTGTGGTTGAAAAATCTATAAATAAAAAATAAAAAAGTATTTTATTGGTAACCAAAATTCCTCTAATAAAATGGATAATATAAGAATCAACATACTTTTGCCTAATTCTATGCGTTTGTAAGACAGGTTGAATCACGGTCAAAGAGAAAATTTAGGAATGAGGTATACGAATTTGGACGTCTTAAAAGCATATTATGTTCAAAGCTTGGATTTATTTGTGTTGGGAGAAAAATTGTTATAAATATATGTTAATACTCCCTTAACATATATTTGTAACAATTTTTCTCTCAACACAAATAAATCTATTTGTGTACTATTTGTGACAGCAGAGTACAACACTAAGATATTTTATTATATCCTAGTAATAAAAATGCAACTGCAAATTTCAAAGTTTTTTTTTTCTTTTCAAAAAAACGGGAATGAACTGTTTTGTTGATAATAAAAAATTCGTCACAAAAACCGTTTTTGAGATATTTCGAAAATTATTGTTTGTTATACTTTCTTTTAGACCTAGGTCATCGGGATTCTTATAGGTTATACTTTTCAATTGGATATTTCTATATCAAAAAATCTAGAGAGTGTGATAAAAAAGTATTTAAAATATTTAGACAATCTTGTAATTTATAATAATACCATAACAATATCAGGTTGTCGATGATATGAAAACAAAATTTTAATTTAATTATGAGTTCATTAGAGACGACTATAGTTAGAATATTGGTGATTGAAGAACAATATCTATATTATCAAATTTATAAGCAGCATTTGCACACAATATAGTATATATTTCTGTAATTTCGTGGTATTGTAAAGCTAAAAATAACACATTATTTGACTACAAAGCATGTATTTGGCTTATATGTATGTACCGTGCAATAAACCAAAACTTTTTTACAATGCTGTAGGGTAGGGAAAAAGTCACCTTTATAAGGCATAATAATGGTTAACGCAAAAAAGTAAATATTTTCATTTATCATATTTGCTGAAAATTAAGTTTTAAATGTAAATATCGCCAAAACGTTCAATGAACATACGACAATTTTCCAAGTTTTACGTTGAATATATATTAAACTATTTTTCGAAGTTAATCAACATTTTAGTTGATAATAAAACAAATGTTCAGTATTAACATGAAATATTACTTATTGCTCGATTGATAATCGTTGGTGTAAATATTTTTATTAAAAAACTAGTAAATAGACGCACATTTTCAGAGTATCTCAAATCTAAGTTGACTAAGTTGACTGATATAGATACTAGGTGTATTTTATATAGTTGGATATACCTTAATCATAGTTAACTTACTTCGTCCCGTTCAATGACCATATTCACTATTCACTTACTGATTGAAAATAACTCAAAAAGTGAATAGTGTATATCGTTATCTGAATGGGATAGAGTGAAATAATTCATCTTAAAACTTTTATTGTGATGGACATACGATATATTCTACAAAACCTCCCTTTAAAAACCACAAAACAAGAGAATGAAGTAATATATTATATTGGTACTGGTTTTCATTAAAACTTGTTTCAGCATGTATTTAATATTACCTACTAAAGTATGTCTTAAATACTCTTTAACGTGATCAAAAGTACATAGGAACAAAAAATAATTAAACTATAGCTACATGTACAAATGTACAAAGTGTCTCATTGGCAGGTATACACAGACTATAATCAAAATGTAACACGCAATCCGGCATACAAAGTTTCAAGTAAATCAGATGCACTGCACACCTGGAAGACGAACACATAAGTATTAATTTTATAACTAGCACACACAAAAAAAAAGTGGATAGCTTGGCATTCAAAAGTGTAATTTATTTGAAATTTTTTTTATTTCTTGCAGTGACTTTTGACAGTTTCTGTCCAAAAATCACTTTCTTCTCCCAGTTTCAATAAGCCTCCAATTGGGTGTTTGCCCGATCAATCATCAAACTCAGTATTTCGATAAATTTCTATGGCATAAAATTTTTAACATATATATCATTTTATAAATAATTTACTTACCAATACTTTTAACAACCGATACTTTTTCGGATGATTTTAAAGTTTTTGAACTCAAACTGTCCAATCAACGTATTGAGGGATCCTTCATAGTTTCCAACTCAACGTAATTGGAGGCCAACAATTTGATAAGGAATTTCCTCGTCTCCAAGTAAAGTAAAACATACACCTTTCCATTTTCCTAATCTGAAAAAACATACAATGTACTGTTTGTCATCGTTAGTTAATTAAATACCTTTTTCAGGAACGTATTATTTTCATAATTATCTCTCTTCTGATGTCAATTTCGATTGATTAACATATCGACGTATATCTGTTAATACTATAAAAACAGGTAAGTCAATGTAGGTAACTACACTGCCGGAAAAGACATGGATATGTAATAATTATCAAAAGGCATAGATAATTCAAATTTTCCGATTCTCATTTTTTGAATATACTATGAAGATGGCATTTGAATAACAAATTCAAAAATTATCTTGTACGGTATTCGATAAAACGGGTTCGTTATGTGTCATCGTGAAAGGCATAATTTTCAGAGAGAAAGGGCTTTGTACTTTTTTGTAATTTTCAGAAAGTAAGGTTAATTATGGGGATTCTTGTATCTGTTATTCTAAGATCTTTCTATTAATATAAAACGTATATTCTTCAATTATAATTCGTGAAAAAAATACCAAAGGAATTCACCAGAATACCAAATAGTTTTATGTAGGCAAAGCATAGGTAAGTTGCATGTGAAAGGTGCGTCTGTCAATTATCCTTCTACAAAAATGTGATCATACTTACTTTCTTAGACATCTTGTATGTGCTCTATACAAAAAATTAAATTCTCTGGCAATATCCGATAAAAGAAGTACATTGATTGTCTTCAGTGAAGTTTATTGTAATATGTAACACGGTGAAAACAACAATGTCAGGACAACACCAAGATGATCATCCATTGCGAGGCCTTGTCATTGGACTCTGTAACCGACGCATATTCATCCATCTCTTTATATATATACATATATATATATATATATATATATATATATATATATGTAACAATCGAAAGATTTAAAGCTAGAAACGTAATTTGATCATCAAATAACAAGAACAACACAAAACTCTTCTCACACAGAAGAAGATTTCAACACAGAATTAAAAGAACGTATCTGTCTTATGGGAGATCGGGTACGACGTACAAAGCTATCATTCATACCTTTAAACAGTATTGTTGTAATTTACTATGTTTACTTAATATACACATATTTATTCAACGTCCGCTAAAACTTAGTTTAAGAGCTTAGATTTAGCCAATGTAGTTAGTTGAGGGTACTTATCGTTTTTCTGTTTCATAAACAAGCTTTTTTTCTCGACTTTGCCTTTACTCTTTTTTACGCCTTTTCCTTTACTTTTTTAATTCTCTTTTTAAATAAGAAAGGGGCTATAAGTTCAAAGTGCCCATGTATCTGTGTATCTGCGTGTCTATCTGTGGCATCGTGGCTCCTAAACGGATGCCGAAATTTTGTTTTTTCTCTAAAGAAATTTGATCGAGAGTGTTTTCAGCCATACTCTGTTAAGTGCGAAACGACTGGAAAATAGGCGAGGATCTTCAAAAGACTCAATAAATTTATTTGACATATAAATTAAACTAGCACTTGAAACATAGCTTAGAAAATTCTCAATCAAATTACCTTTCTAACATACAAAACAACAAAATCGGTTCATTGGTTTCAAATGATCCCACAAACGAATCGATCAGACCTGATTTTATGTCGTAAATTTCTTTAAATATTTATTTTGATATTATTGTTTACCCCAACTATTTTGCACCAGCTGACATAGCTTCTTGAGAAATAAACTCAAAATATTAAAAAACTACTAACAAATTAATTTTTATTTTTGCAACACTCTATCACACGATCTTCTAGCGAAGACTGTTGCGGGATTGCTGGGTGACTAAAGTTGCTAAGTATGAAGTTAATAACAACTCAATCGTGTTACAAACACCATACCAGCATGCAGTAGTTCATTTTGCCCGGCTGTCCCCTATATACATTTCTTGATTTTCAACTTTGTCAATGCCTCTTTGAGTATGTGTTTGTTAGTATTATATAGCTTCCAGTTGCGGTATAACATCAAACAAAACAGTAGAATGTCTTGGCATGGTGTGCCATTGTTTTCACACAGCTATACCGCGTACTACATAAAAAAAAGTAATCCACGCCATATTTTGTGCTTCTCTATAATGTTAACATTTCGAAAAACTTATTATTTTTATATATGGATTAATGTCTTACACGATGTTGGAAACTATCACTAATATTGCACTTAAATCAATAATTCAGGTAATGCGACAGTAAGTACCCAATCCAATTAAGTATAAAATCACGCTCTTATAAGTATAAAAAGAAGAAAATATTCTCATCTGAAATTGTAAAAGCGTCATTATAGTCGGTCAACGTCCAGAATTATTAAATTTTCCACAGGACACACAGGAAAAGAAGTTCCCCGAGAGTTATGACGATTTTACTGATCATAGCAATATATAATAGATATATTATCATTTGATACCTTACACGGTATAATTAAATTAAAATACGTTTTTAGTACTTAACTTTAAGAACTCTAGAGGGCACCATATTCAATTTACTGTGAAGTAGTCAATAACCAACGGACGATCAATATGCTTTCAATGACTCCTCAATTTTCAAATTATAATAAGGAGATTAGAAGCTATGAGGGAAAAGATTAACATACATTCATACATACCGGTCAATCACATAGCCTTCGTTGTCGTCGGTTTGAAAATGAGTAAATACCTTTCAAAGGCTGTCCTTCGAAACTTTAAGAGTCGGGCACATAGCACCTGATAGTTTTTATCGCACAAAGTAAAAGAAACATTGTAATTGCTAAGAAGTTATCCTCACATTTGTCACTTCCATGCTATATCAATATTCCGATTTGTACATTTTAATCGAAAATCACATCTATTCGATGAGTTTATAATCATAAAGGAAGTCATGTCGTATTCAAAACAGTTCATTGGGCTGTGTTTTCGTAGCTTGAGGTGGGTTTTAGCAGCTTCTGGATAGATGAATTACAATGTAACTGAAATTAAAATGTGATTAAGTTTTGCTTGGACTACTAATTTTGGTAAGGGAAAATGTTATGGGCTACCGACATGTTGTGCGCGCGCTGACATGCTTATAGCAGTATATCTGTATCTATACAGCTGGCGTAATGTGTAACATTAGTGCTACGTATATAACAAGTACATTGAAATTTATGTAAATACAAATACTATCCACAAATCATATGATTGTATATTAATTGTTATTTCAATTGAATTGTATTTATATTTTGTCATAATCTTGTACAGCCCGTAACATATTAAATAATAAAAAACCATATAAACATGCATATAATTGTTGCTCGGAGTGTCAATAGATGTGATAACCAGATTGATGTTGATAATTTTAATTCAAAAAAAATGAAATTTCAAATTTTTATACTAAAAGTTCTAAGTTTTCACTTCTATCGACAGTCCCTATGACTACCAATTTTTTTTTAAATCGAAAAGTAAATTTATGATTACTTAAAAAATGTATCGCTTTGGCCATTTAGAAAAACATTATGACTTTCTTTATTGCGTGTAAGAAATAATCGCTAATGTTTGAAATAATTTAGAACGATATAATCTGAACATAGTACTTACATTTACCTTAACAACCTATAAATAAATTGCATTTATAACATAATCTATCTTTGTTAAATACATTTAAACTTGTACAATTAGTTCTTTATTTATCTCTCAATATTACTAGAAATTTATTTTCATTATAAATACTACCTATATCTTTTTTGTTTGTTTATGCGTTTTTCTAAGCATTTTCACTAAAGAATATCTATCTACGCACAGAAATGTAAAATTTTAGGACGAGACTAGAATAAGTAATATTGTGAAAATGACTTATAGTTCTGTGTACGACGCAAACGTAACGAATAGTACGACGAACGATTTGAATCATGTAATAAACCGTCAGGTACTTTATTTTTATACCATGTTTAAATGAAATATATCAAGGTATTCTAAGTTTAGTAACAAGTTTTTATACCATCATGGTATAAAAACTTGGGACTAAACTTAGTATGGTATTACCATATATAAATGAAATATATAAAGGAATAATAAGCTTAGTCCCAAGTGTGTAACCCTTAAAATATTAATACTGCTAAAAAAATTTTGGTATTGGTATTCATAAAATCACCTAATTAATTTTTTCCATCACTATTTTTTGCGAATCTATTTTTTCCAAGTCTATTATTTCCCGTCTATTTTTTCTTGGCTATTTTTCCGGGTTTATTTTTTCCGATTACTTAGAAATGTTAGGAGACATGCCAGAAACCGCTTAGTTGCTAATAACAAAAATTTTGTCTCTCAAACCTAAATGTCTTTCAGGATTTATCTTTTATTAGAAAGGTATTGATTAATGATTTGGTTGTGTATATCTCAGCCTTTGATCAAGAAACGTAATTATCATTATGGTGACTTAAACAATAATTTTGGGAAGAGCATTAACTGCCAGTTCGCTGTACAACTTACTCAAGAAATTTTACAAAGCAATATCGCAATTTCTATTTTCTGGCTTTATAAATCGCGTCATTTTCCAAATTTTGTGTAGATATAATCAAAATTAAATTTTATAATTTTTTAATTTTGATTATTCAAATTGACCCAAATTAAATAAGATGAAAAACAAACAGTTAAGACCAGAAGAAAAAAAAACACATTCGAAACAATCGGAGAAGAGAGAACTCTATTGAGAGATCTGAAAAACTCTCTGGCTCTGGTTTCAAGGATAAGTTATCATATCTTCTCAAAGATACTAATGGAATAAATATAATTGTTTTAAGCTTGAATACCAAAAATTGTCGAGTCATACTGATTTATAAAAAGATAAATTTCTAGGCTAAATTTATAAGCTCATTGTCTTAGAATGAACTAGAAACCTGGTATACCATATAAAATAATAAAATTAAATTAAATTCCAATAAGCAAATAAAAACAACCATATTTACTTAACGCTCATCCATCAATTTTTTTTTACCTTATTGCCAATCAACCAGCTTATTTACTTTGTTTTCACAAAGTCATTTTACTTACGACATGTTTCTACAAAAAAAAAAAGCGGTTAATTTCTTTTATAAATAAAACAAAGCATTTTTTGTTTTAATATACTTTTTATAAATGTTTGTAAACGTAGAATACGATGTCAGCTAACGATGATAACCAATATTAAAAAAATTTAGTAAAAAAAAACATACAAACTTCATTAATTTTCTGGAATAAAATAAAAATGGATGATGGCGCCTATGAATAAACAGCACATACATAATAATATTTTTTTATTCCATGAGAATGAGTGTATGTATGGTGAGTTAGATCAAAAGAAATAATAAAAATTGTTTCATTAAATTCTGTGTTTATTTCATGATGGTAAGGAGTTATTTTACTTATTAGAATTATTTTATAAAAAAAAAGTAAACCATATGGCTTGCGGTAATTGTCCATTATTCATTTTCCAGTGTAAGAAAGTTCGTGTAATCGATCTGAAAAATCCAATACAAATTTTCACCATATTGTTACGTTTCATGGCCAGGATGATATGGTGATAACACTTTTTGATTGAAGTTTGTGAATATGTGTAAAGGGACATTTTTTCGTGAACAATTTATCTTGAATGAAAGGTCATAACATTCTCCGTTTTGCGACAATCGTTTCTCAATAAAGTCAAGATGTGCTCAAAAGATTGCCAAGAGCGTCGCGTAAAAAATAAAAATAAAATTTCCTAGCAACTGGAAATTTTGATAATTAATAAAGTTTTTGAAAATGATTGAAATAATAACTTATTTTCTGATCATTTTTTCTGTAAATCTAATATTTAGAGAAATATTTACGAAAGTTGATTTTACGAATTTCTGTGACATTAAAATTTTTCACAAATACGAGATTTTGTTCAGTACGACTTGCATAGAGAGCTTAGTATTTTATCTCTAAGCTACACAATTCTATTCCAATACAATAATTGAAGAGTTTTAGGCAGGTATTTTTATCACCGGGAAAGGTATTTTTATTATTACCTTTTGTCAAAGGTATTCATATGATCAGCTTGTTTAATGTTCCACTCAGTGACACAAAAAGTGACACAAAATAAGTCTTAATTCTGATATAGAACTATACACATGGGCATAAAGATTAAGACCTAGATAATTAACATAAAAGGAAAATATAAGAATGCATGTCTAAAATATAGGGAACTAAGGGAATCATTAAATATCTAGATTTTTCCCTTTTCCATGGTTTCTCGAATAAATTAATATCAAATTTTCAAAAATTATATTATTGGGAACTTTGAACTAGAAAATTATTTTCTTTTATTGCGAAAATTGGTGGAAAAGTCATGGATTATTTTGTTTTTATTGACAAGTCTGTATTTCAAGCATAATTTCATATCCATAGAATCATGTAATAATTCGATTAGATGTCTGAAAACCGATGCATAATTCAGATTCTATTTGTATAAGAATCTGTAGATTTGAATTCTACATGACAGACAATTTTATTTACTCATTCAAAATCTGTTATATAAATTAAAGATAAAATAATTAATTTATAAATTAATTATTAAAGATATTACTTATATTGACGAACCGGTAGTGACGACAGGAAAATGTCCTAACTGAATCCCCATCTATACACATATATGAATGCAGCGGCTACAACAATCGGCTATAAGGACATAGTGGCTATAGCGACCAATTTTCATTTCAGTTATAGCTCTATAGGTATATCGGCTATAATGACCAACGCATATAGATACACAATAGTAGATACTTTTTACTACCTTCATGTTTTATGAACTTCATCGTAAAAGAACCTACAAATCGTTATCGCTTTTAAAACAAAACATATCGTATATGTTTGTTGGGCATGTTCTTTTTCTTTAATATACAAATGTCATGCTTCTTTTTAATCAAAAATATGTACATTTTAAATAAATCGATACTGCTTTATAAATGACTCAATTGAACAAAAATAGAAACAATGGATAAAAAGTTATTTCTCAAAACAAAGTAAGTAAGCAAAAATCATCATATCGAAATATTAAATCAAGACACAAAAATCGAAAAACTCGATCTCCATTTTCGAATTGGAAACGATTTTCGAGCCACGGTTAAAACATATGCTTATGAATCCTCTAAATAGCAGACAAAAGTTATCATAGAAGATGATTTCACTTTCAAATATAACTTTCAATCATTTTCACGAAACATCTTTTTGTTTTAACTAATGCGATAGTTAAAAGTGAGTTTTTTTTTTTTTGTAATATTAGCTATCTCTTTAAAACTGAAGCCTATTGAAACGTTTTAATACGGATAGTTATTTATGTTAAAAAAATCAATTACAGAAAAATCTCAATGTGATGAGTTCCCTTAATATATTCTTTTTAACATTAATCATACTATTTGTTAGAAATTAAACTTGTAGTCAATATTCGTAGAAAAAATAATTCTCCATAAAAATGAATAATTTTTACTTTAATAAAAAATTTAAATATTAAAAATAATATTTTTCATTATTTAGAAGACTAAAAAAAAGTTAAATATCATTTATCATTCAAATGACAGAAATTATGTGATATTACAACTACAACTAATAATTAATTAATTTAATGAAGACACAAAATACATAATGATGAAAAAACAAAAATAAATATAAAAATGTTAGTTTTGTATATATAATTGTATGTTTATACAATTTCATTAGTAATAATTAATAAGCTGTACCTGTTAAGAGTCAGGCCAAGAGCCAGGACTTTCAAATTTTGATCGTGAATTCCTTATGCTTAAAGCAAAAGATCGTATGAACATAAGATCGAAGACTATTCGTTTTGGAGACTTACGTGTATACATTTTGAAGCATAAATTTGAATCTAGAAAGTAAATAATTCTTTGAGTCTTAATTTGTGATTCCTATAACACAAAAATTAAAAATTGTTCAAGTCTAATACTGTTCATTTTGGATATTTACTGGGATAAAGTTTTTGAGGCATGAATATAAAACTTAGGAGTAAACATTAGTTTATATGCATAAATTTGTTATCGCTTTCCTTATCAAAATATGAAAATACCGTAAAAGAGATGACAAAAAGTGAAATTGAAATTAAAATAGGCCTAGGGATAGGGATGATATCTTAGACTACAAATTCAACAGATGTTAGACATAATGAACGGACATATTTGACGTCATATATTATGTTTGCCATAGGAACGACTTGCTAAATTATATTTTGCTAGAAAGAGATGCAAACAAATATTTGATGTCTTTACCCTCGGTTGTTTTTAAAGTTTTTTTCTGCTGTTTGTTACAAGAATTAGCTTTTATTAAAGCAAAAAGTAAGTCGAGCATATTCCATATTGTTTTAAGATTAATTTAAGATTCCTTGCACAAAAATTAGAATATATTTATTATAATCAAAGCTCAAAACTTTTCAATTCGAGATAGGCTATCATAAATGACAAAAATATTGAAACTTGATTATGTATCCCCAAGTGTATTAAAAGGGTCATAAATTTAAAATTTAATACTAATTTTGTTGATTTTGTTAATTTTTTGACCTTTTTGTTTCTCCTGGTGAATTCATATTCAAGAAATCTCCCCCACGATTAGAATTTGGCAGGTTGGGCTCTTGGTATACCAGCTATGTTAACATATTGGTGACTATTCTGTATTTTTGTTTAGGAATATAATTACAAAACTAATAACACGTAAAAAATCTAATTAAAAACAGAAAATAATTAATTCAAAATATATCGAACATGTGAAGAAATATCATCAAAATTCATGTTGCCCAAACTTATAAATAACCTAAAACATGTCCGGATTTACCATGTAAGCAGAGTTGGCAAGTGCTTAGGGCGGCAAGAACTCAATTATGACAAATTTTTACGGAAATTTGGATAGTTTGTTCGTGGGAATTGATTCGTAGGCTTTGAATTTTTGACCGATTTCGTTAGCACTTGCGTTGGTTATATTTTTTTACCAAGATTATAAATGATTGCCTGAATCAAGAAAAGAATCGATTTATACAAAGCTCGCCTTATATCAAATATTAAATGACAATTGGCAATTGTTAGGCTACCGACTATAAAATATTTCTTAGGACATGTCTCATGGAGCTAGCGAAAAAATTTTGTTTTAACAGCCCATAGAAAAAAATGTGTTTTTATTGAATTTACACTTTACCATTATCGATTGCAATTGGTTTGAATCGGTTAACTCGACCTCACCGCTAATGGGATAGAAATGAGGGTGTGATGCAGGTCTATTACCTTCTCGACAAGAAAGTCCCACACATAAGCGAAATAATGTTGAAACACAAAATTTTATTTTCCTTGATGGCGATTAAAAATAACTGTAATTTGGATGCTTGTGATCGATGAAAAGTTGTTCAGTAAAAAAAATGGTGGAAGCACAAAGCAGTGTATGAAACAAATCTATTTAATGACGCAACTTAAGATAGAGCCAACTCATAGTCCACTATTATTCTCTACCAAGGGTTAAAAAAAGGGTCCACATTGTTTTTTGAATTTTTGGCAATGCCTGAAAAAAACTGTTTTCTTGACAAACAAGTTTTCAAGGACAAGAAAAATAGTTTTGGGTCAAGAATTTTTCCTACCACCAGAAAATTTCTTTTCGTTCTAAGAATATCTTATCCAGAAGTTTACTGTGTGACATTTCTGTTTTTTATTTTTTAAATTTAATTTATTTTAAAGTACACAAAATTATGAAGCATTAAATTTATTTCTTAAGAGCATAAGCCTATCTAGCTAGCAATTTTCTACCGGCGGTATCCAGTTTTTTGTTGTTTAGCACAGTATATTGTTTGTAAATAAATTATTAAACCAAATTTTCAAAATCTATGCGAATATGGATTTTTAATCATCGATTTTAATCGATAATTAATTAATAATATTCTTTCTCTTTTCAACAGTATTTAAATCGTATATCCACTGAATCCGTATCCGTCGGAACTCCATGCTGGACAAACTGAATTTTATTTATTTTTTCTTTATTTTGCACTTTTCGCATCACGGAATTTGAGACTGTTCTATCAATTATTAATGATATTTTTTCATCAGTTGCTATCTAACCCTTCAATTTAATTAAAAAGAAAATCATCATCCAAAATACAAAATTTTATTATAAGTACAGAGTAGGTAATGCCACCTAGCAATCAACACAAGCACCAATATCTAAGAACTAAACCACAACGAGCACTACACACTAATGGTTTGATACCATACCTACGTTATAAAATAAATGATATATATTATATACAGTAATTTTAAAAATACAACCATAATAAAATAATAATCAAAAACTTAAACTGATTATAATACCTGTAATTTGATTTCATTACATATTTAACAAATAATTTGACCAGTGTGATTAGTGGTGTATAATAATTTTAATAGTATTATTATTATATTACTGTGATACACTTGTCAAAATATCTGTTTTATTTTTTCTTTTTATTTTAATAAACTCTACGTGTGTTTATTATGGCATTTTAAATTGTATTTATTTATGTATTTATGTATTTAAATTTATAATACATGGCGCTTTTACTAATTATTATATTTATGAACTTTTACTTATTTATTATAATGTTTAATCATTATTATTAATTTGTATTTATTTATATTATATTATTTAGATAATATTCATAATGTACTTAATTACATTTTATTGTTTATTTCAATATAATTTAATGATTTAATAATTAAACGATTAAAAAACAAATTCTCGAGTATATTAATTCGTTATATTCAAATTTTGAGATTCAGTCATCAACTGGATCAACATGAGAGATGATAATTAACAGAAACATGGTGGAGGTGCAAGGAAAAATTAATTTTTGGTTTTCAGAGAGTAAACTTTCTTTGCTTTTTGTTTATGTTACAAGATATCTTTAGCCTTTAATTAAAATATATGTATTAACGTAATTACGTTTAAAATTTATAATTCATGGCGCTTTTACTAATTATTATATTTATGAACTTTTGCTTATTTATTACATTATTATTAATTTTTATTCATATAAAGTAATATCTTTTATTTGTTACTTCATTATTATTTAATCTATTAATAGTTAGAAGATGAAAAATTTATGTTCCATTGACATTTTAGTGATTATACACGAATATATAGTATACAATATGCAAAGTAGCTAAATAATTGGGTTTCCTTTTCTTTAAATTCGTTTTTCTCAGATTTCCGTTTTCAAAATCGTCCCTTTGATAACTGGTTGCCAAGTTTATCGACTTTGTTCTAGTTGATCTTGTTTTGTTCTTCTTGAGTTTCTTCCAGTATTGACTGGGCGGGAATTTTAGTTTTTGTTTTATTTTGTAGCATTTTGAAATTTTCGAAAAAAAATGTAAGAGTAGTATTTTTTTTTTTTTTTTAATTTTAAAAAATTTGACCAGACACTTGTAAAATAACGAGTACTTTCAGATTTTTTTGATTTTTTCTTTTAGATCATCAAAATCGAATAACTATTAAACAATTTTTGAATTTAAACTCCCCACAATTCAGTCTAACATAATTTTATTTTCGCTTATAAAGAAAACCTCCTATATTTTGGAGATAATTTTAAGAAAAAATTTTGTTTTCTTATTTTAAGGTCGTTATAAGTGATGAGTGATGTTGAACCCATGATAACTGCGTGTATTTCCATCTCTAAATTCTTTCGAAACATATAATATTTCCTTTTTCCCCCTCAAATTAGAAACATTTTTATTTTGCGTCTACATAGCTTTTACTGTTATCATTTTTGTTACATTTTTCTAGAACTTTCAAATTTTAATGCTGCAAAAAGTGCCTGCATTAAAACATTTTGCAAAACTTTTGATTAATTAATATGATTTCTAGGTTGCATTAAATCTTTACATAACACCCCACAGGTAAAATAAATGAATAATGTTTAAACAGAAACAAAAATACGCTTTATTATAACCAAGATAATCGAAACAAATTAGTTGTATATAAGAAAATTTTTAGCTTTATTTTTAACTAGGTCAACACGAAATCATTATTTAATATAACAAGCAATACGAATATATCATACATTTTAATGCTGTGATATTTTTTAACGATTTTGTATATGCAAATCTGGTAACTATTAAAATAAATCCCACTTTTTTATCGTTAGTCCATTTTTGAAACAATTTTCCCTGGAAAGTTTTGGATAAAAGCCTTATGAAGTTGGGAAAAGTCTAAATCAATTCTGGAAAATTTTATGGGGATTGCCCGATTATTTAAATAACTAAATGATATCAAAAGTAGGCATATTTAACATTGGTCTTATGGGAAAACGGTAGATTGATTATATTTTTTTCTCCAAAACTAGTCGGTGGACATTAAAAAAAAATTTTTTACAGTTAAAACCATAATAAATTATTGAAAACAAAAAAAAAAACCGTTGTGCCCGACTAATTAAGGATGTATAAGCAAGGTAGTGGAAACACAAATTTTAAAAAAATTAATATTTTCAATTTTGATGGTGAATTATGCTATAACTTGTTTAGCTATTAGTTAGTTTGTTTAATTATTTAGCTTTCGATATTTCAAAAACCAAGATAGATATCGTTAAATTTTATTCTTTCTTTTAAATTTTTTTTTTATCTTCAAAATATAAAATAAGATACACAAAATTTCAACCACAAATCTAAACTTGCCTTGGCGCTCGTAGTGCTAAAAAAATAAATAATGGATTTACCCGATTAGGAGCTGTTGTGTAACAAAAAATCGATCGCGATTGTTTGCTTTTACCCCGGCCCCACTCAATGGGGCCGACTTCATACCAACCTTTACACACTCTTTTCATTTGCTTTAACCTAACATCTTAGAGCCCGATTAGTTACGACTGTGCTTTGATATGCATTCTTTTCAAGTCATTTGCCGGTCTTAGTTCTCAACTAAAATTTGTATTATTTATCGTATTGAAAGTTTAGCCCAAAAAATGAACATTTACTATTTGTTTAATTAGACGAATGTAAATTTAAGGGAGGATAATTTTTATGGAAGTATGTCTTTTTAGATCTGTCAAAATTCTTCTTTGAAGAAATATTCTAGCCATAACTTTATTAACTGAGTAACTATATTGAAAGGTGACTTATCCACTTTAAAATATATGATCTATACTTGTAACGTGTTATTAATATTTCTTTGTTTATTATTTTTATCAACTGATTACAATAATATTATATTTTGTGTGAAATGACTTTTAAGATTAATTATTCGAATAAAATATGTTTTATAAGATTGTTGTAAAACGTTCGGTGAGTATTAATCTAATGTATCCGACATATGTAATTAATTATCCTTGAGATCAGTATAAAATTATTATTACTATACACTTATATTTTATAGTTCAATCATGATCCAAAAATACCAGTTCATTCATTAATTTTCATAAATTCTTACCAATGACGTGTACGCTTTATTAAAACTTAATGATTAATATAGAATTGTATATGGGAAGTTAATTACTGTTTTAGCTAACCGGCAAGGTTTCGTCGTGTAGTCAGTACTAGTTTTAATAATTGGTGGTAAGAAATAATTGATATTTTAATTTGATAAAGAGCGGAATTATAGGAGTAGATAATTGAATTATTATGCCGAAAAAATATTTCTCAAAATGACTTTATGTACCCATTTTGAGCCAATATTGTCAAACGTATCATTTTTTGAGCCCATATTCTTTATAGACCGTGATATTTTAATTTTCATTATAAACTTTTTCTACCTTTTAGAAGATGTGCTTTTTCATGAATTCAAATTTATGGTTATCGAGTTTTATTGAAACAAAGCGCAAGAGGATATGTGGAAAAATATGATAGGTAGTTTCTAACTATCGAAACGTTTGAAAAAAAATTATGTTTTTTTACAACTGTTCTCCATTCTTCAATCTTTTTCACAGTTCTAAATGAGCCCATTTTTGTCGGTCATTTTCGTTCCTCTTTTGAAACTTCTTTTAAAACTGTTGGTAATTTAAAAATTATCATGAAAAAATAAAAAATAAAATTTGGGTAAAATTTTAACAGCAATGTGCAGAAATAAAGGTCTTAGGCAGTTTATAATGAAACCTTTTCTTAAGAGAATTGAAAAAATAAAAACTCTAATCAGGCCTCGAACCCGGACTTCTAGACACGAATGCAATTTTTTCAAGTCATTGACTTTTTTAATTTGTTTATTCATTATTACTTTTTGTTTTTGTTTACTTTTAATCATGCATACGATATTTATTTACATCTCTTCAATTATAATTGATGTTTTTAATATGATGCATACAGCGTAAACTAAATATTGACAAATATCTTGTCTAGTAAAACCTTTTCTATTTTTCACAATCTAATATATATTTTAATAATAACTTTTCATGTTATGATACTGTCGGTTGTTGGCTCAGAATTCTGGTATTTGAAGACCCTTCAAATATAAATAAAGAAAATCTATAATTTAAAATTCCACGGATATTTTGTACAATGCCTACCTGTAAAGCTAACGTTCAATATTTTTGAAAATATTTTTTCCCACGATTTCAAAAATACAACTTTGTAAACATATTACAAGTATCTACTAAATATTGTGAATAGTAATTAAAAAACTGGTAATATTTAGTATTAAATACATATATCTGAATAGAAAAAAAACGAAATACAAAATATATTATACCTTTATCATACCTGTTGTGTACATACAGAGTAACTTAATCCTAAATATACAACTTATAAAATGATTAAAAGGTTATATCATTTACAGGATGTTTCAATATAACTGTACCTCGTAAGTGAGGCTTTCTTTATTTAAACGCGGCTTTTTTGTTTTCTTAACTGCCCCCCTCCATACTTTACACGCCGCTCAAACTACCAATCATCTCCAATCACTCAATAGTAATATTCAAAAGTAATAATCGAAACAAATTCAATAATCGGAACAAACACATTCAATAATTAAAATTCACGAGGATGTTAATCAAAGCAACTTATGTTCAAAGGAACTTATTTGGAATTTATTACGATCTCCATATAAAGTTTGAATTATTTTCTTGTGAATAATTTTAAATATATATTGGGAAAATAAAGATAAGATAGTGATATGAGAAAATTCAGTGGAGATTTTTATTGTTTCAGAATTATTCAAAAAGATATTTCCGTAAATTGGAATTATATTTCTAATCAAAGAATCTTATATGTGAAATAGTACGTTGGAGGGTAGATATCGAAAAACCTTATTAATATACACAAATTTAATAAAGACTCGGGTACAGCTTAATGACGAGTTAATGACATCTAGATCCCGGCTACTAATTTAATGAAAATATTGTTCGACAAAACACTTTCCAGTCTTCCATGGTTAAGACTGTCTTTTGATTCTGCTACTAATTCTCTTTTGAAATACAAAATGATTGTTCAATGTTTGATAGACAGATCAAAGCGTTTTCTATATGTATATGTATAAATTTACCGTTCAGTGGCTTAATGAATTAAATTTATTTTAAAAGCCTTAGTTGTATGTATACATGCGCAGGAAATTTGACCAACTTCCCGATCTCCGATTAAGCTTTTTGCATGCCTGTGTAAATGATGCATATGGTAAATAAGGTTTTCCCATCGCTTCCGCTATATTTGAACATACTTACGTTTTTTAATTATAAATTAAAAATATTAATAAAAAATAATTTTTAAGGAGCAAGTTTTTATTGTCATAAAAAGTACCAAATAATTTTTTTTTATGAACAACTTATACACAACTATTTGTAAAAGCTTGAGATACTCCAAATCATCCTTGATATTTTAAATTGGGCGAGTTCAGCTTTTACAAAAAGTAGGCATGTATGAGTGGTTAAAAAAAAAAATTCTTGGTACACTCAGTAGTGAATAAACTTTAACATTTTACAATCGACATCTCTTTAAGAACATACATAATATATGGATCTAATGTCAAATGATAATAATAGTTATATCTTAGACTACGTGTAGTGTTCGAATAAAATATGTCTGTTTTATATACATATACTTAACTTTTGAACTGTTTTGTTTTTTCATAGAATCCTTAACATAAAAAAAAACTTGGTCTGAACGTCAGCTTCACAAGACATCTATGTAAATGCAACCATGAACAACAATATAACGCTTCATACTGTCTGACAATGCACATATGATTCTTGAAGTGAACGGGAAAAGGAATGAAAATCATTAGGTATTTTACTTTTGAGTTTATAGAAGGAATCGTTCTTTAAGCACTACTTTTTATCCAGTGCTTAAATAGTCAAATATCAGTAGAGTTCCAACAAAAGTACAAAATAAATGTTGATATCGTTTGGTATGCATAACCTTCTGATTTCACCACTAGATTTAATAATTCTTTAAAGACACTCTTTATGTGATGCTAACTAAGACAATATAGTCATGCTAGATTTAGATGGCAATGCATAAGCATATTGTGATCCCTTTAGATAACAATAAATTTTATTACTGCTTCAACATAAATTTAAAACTAAAGTTTCGACACTCCATGAAATAACGCCCATGAAATAAATGGTGGAAACGCATATAAATCATATATAACATTGCATCGTACTATTTAAATGTATTTATTTGCGCTTCCACCAACAGCCATTTGAATAGCATTAAGTTATTGTATTATTTATTATTATTATTAAGGTATTGTAAATAGGTATTTATTGGAGCTATATGCAAGCTGAGCAATCTCCACTGTTATGCCAAACTTTTAAGTTTTCACTACGGTCGTCAATCCTCAGGACTATCTTTCTTTTTTAAAGGTAGACTTTTTCTATTTTGGTTATCTTTATAGGACCTACGATCAATATAAATTTATCATTACTGTATTTTTAATTACACCACTAGCCATAAATTGATGGATAACTGGTTTTTGTTTCTAACTGAAATTCGAGTATGATTAGAGAACAAACTCAAACATTAGCCTTTTCTTTTCTTAATCTTCGGTGATATGATCATGGGTTTAATTTCATCAACTCACCTGCAAGTAAGTTATATTTGCCATCGTCGAGTTCACTTCCTTTGCAAATAATATTATACATACCAATCGAATGAATACATCTTTCAAAAATCCAAACAGACTTTGCACTGAATGTATCCAACTTTTATCTATACAATATGTCTTATTTTTTGATAACATATAGAACTCTTCTGATACAATATAATTTCTTGTTGCTTCATGATATTAAATACCTACTCACACAAAACTAAAAGTGATGTATCTTAGTTTTAAGACAAGTTAATAAGATGCCTTCCAGCATTCGTTATTTCTGATCTGCACAACAAAAGTATAATAAATGTTATAAGATATGGGCTATAATAATAATATTATTAGTTTTTTGTGTTTTGTTTGTAGTTTAACAACGGAATTGTTAGGTTATTACTTCCATATACAGATAAAAATCAGAGTATATAATGGTTGTATAATGAATTTTCTATACCACTACCATCTTTTACTCAAACATCGGCCATTTTTACCACAAAAGCAAATTAAAAGAGACAAATTAAATGGCTGTGTAATGCGTTTTCCATATAATTATCACTTTCTTCTAAAAAAATCAACCATTTTTACCTCAAAGGAAAATTAATTGTCTGTATAGTGAGTTTTCCACACTATTAACATTTTTTTCGCAAAAAATAAACCATTTTAAACCCAAAGTCAAATTGAAAAAGATCCTCTTTCGTATTTCCACCTTTATCAGTGGGATTTTCTGCCGCTCTGCACTTCTATAGCTTCGTTTTTACTGTTCTATATTTTCATCCACAAGCTAGAAAAACTTGTTCTTAGAAATCTCCGTTACCAAAAAAAGACTGAGTCGCGATCTACGATATTTCGTATGCTACGCTTTTCACTTTGATCATACTACCTTGTTAAATTATTACCACCCAAACTAAATCACGGTGTACTCACGTTCAAACTAATTTGAAATTAGCAACCGCTTTTTATTGAATGTCTATGATAGCACGATATCACTCGAGCCGTGGTGGTTTTTATTAAGTGCTCAACACCTATAGGACTACCTTACTACACACGAAAACTTAAGTTAGTTTTTTTTTCACAGCGTTCGGTATCACGCTGTTCTACTGTTCTACTAACGGTACAACATGAAGCAACACATTCCACATTCCACTGAGAGTTAAGATTGTCCGGGGGGAATTCAAGATGAGGAAGCGGAAGGCAAGTATATCTTACTTTAAGAAAGAGTTGTGGGATTTGGTGTGTCTTTTGGATTTTCTAGCGAGATTTATTCAAAAGTCCCTGTTTTTGTTGACTACTGATATTTCCAAACAAGGTTTGGTCGTACTTGATTTATTGCGTCTTACATTGCTATTTCATATTTTTTTCAACCCAAAATTTGGTCTACTTCTTTCCTAGACTATGTTAATATTCTCTGAAAATTTACTCCTCAAATGATAATATTGAATGCACTTCTGTAGACCAAAGTTTTTAGATAAAGCGGTAAGAAATCCTCAAACATGAAAAATTTATTCGGAAATGAAATGTTATGTCTTTTTCTTTATTCGCAGTTTACATAGAAGTTTTGGTGGAGTTTTCAACACAATTTTTTTTATTTCTTTATAGTTCAACAACGGATTTGTTAAGTTTTTTTTTTTTTATATTGTTAAACGAATAAATATAATAAATTTAGGTTAAAAACTTTTGTTGTAATTTTAATTTCTATGTTGTATGATAGATAGCTTTCTAATTGGTTATTTTTATAATAATCATAATAATATTACTAATAATAATCATGATAGATATATTATTATCTTGAATGACCGATGCCCAAGAAATGATAATATCTATGTAATCGGATGTATGAATGAAAACTACATACTCAATTTTGTTAGAAATAATTCATTCAAAAGAGGGTATGCAATTTTTTAACAACAAATATAAAATTAGTTATTTATATACTCGAGATATCGTAACGAGACTCACAAATCCATAAACAAACATCATTAGGCAGCAATTAAAAAATATTAAAATCACGTTATCGACTTTGACAATTCCCTTATTGGAATGTACCAAAAGTTAAAATGAGTTTTGTTACTTAAATTAAAAGAAATTCAAAATTTTAGGGTAGGTTAATAAAACTGTAGTTATTCCCAAAGCATAAAACCAAAAGTTATTTTTCTTTGATTTCCCAATTTAACAAAATTTTTTGTCTCTATTAAAATTCATTCATTCCAAGTTTAGAAAATTTTGAATATACTACTTAATTTTGGTTATATTAGAAAAAATTTAGGTCGAGGAAAGTACACCTAAGGTGGATTTCAATGGGCTTTCCGCTTTATAAATATAATAAAAATAAGCATAGCATCAAGTGCAGTGTCTGTTTTTTATCACATTTATTTGATTAATTTTATGAAAAATTTGATTTCTGAACAATTTGGCTGATAACAATTTTTATCGATTTAAAATTTTCGAAATAAAAAGTCGCTATAGCTAGCTATAGGGTACCTACCTTTTTTAATATACGAATAAAATATGCTTGAATTTAAATCATACGTGTGTCCAAATTTATTTTATATTAAATTACGACAATTATCTACTCTACTAATTTTGAACTTTCCAAAAGTTATTTTGGAAGCATTGAAACAAAATGTCTTCCAAAATCAAATTCAAGGCGTAATATCTGTTTCCCATAAACTTGATTGTTTTTGAAACATTTGTAACAGCTCAAAGACACTCAACCTTATAGGTTTAAAAATCTTCTTGTGTAATAAAAATCCAACAAATATGTTAATATTTCAACCACACTCAAAACCGACTAAATTTTCGAACTTGATTGTAATTATTATGTATTTTAAACAAATACAGTTTGAATTTTTCCACAATAAATTAAAGTGTATAAGTTTTAATTTTTTTGGGAATACAGGACACAAAAAAAGTCCTGTAGAGCCGTGAAAAAGACCCAATTAAGGTCGAAACGTTGGCAAATAAAAATTTAAAGAATGAAATACACTTAATTTGTGTCCTACATAACTTTCAAGGACAGAGACAACGTTATTTATTGCAGAGTATTTTTGAAATATAGTTTACGAGCGTCCTTTTCTAGCCAAAAAATATATAATATTCACGGATAGATATGTAGGTTTAAAAGATCGGAATGTTAACAACAAAACACCTTAAAATTTCATAACCAAGAATTATATTACCTTTAAGAAAAACCTAATTTATTAATAACAATTTATTACAATAATAAACTATATGAAATATTAAATACCACAACATTTTTTTTTTTTTGTTTCTTTCAAAATGAATAATGGCGTCGTGGTTATGGCTGACAACGAATATAATAAAATATATTTCAAAATAAGAATAACATTAATCTTCTCTTATATAAACCCTTAAAGCATATTTCTATATATACAATAAAAACCCATATAGACACGGATTAAGACCAGACCATAATATAATAATAAAAACCCATAACATATTCGTTTTGAAATATTATATATGTGTGTGGGTGTATTATAACAGACATTTTTGTGAGGGCGGCTGTGACTTATCCGACCAATGAGAAATTAGTTTTTTTTATTTAATTTATCTAAACCAATATGTAGGCTTTAAATATTTTTTATTTATTTGAATATAACAAAAATCTGTTTATTTGAATATACTCAAAATATTGGACATTGTAACAAAGTATTTTCAATATGTACCAAATGCAGATTACCGTCATGTATTCCGAAAATCGAAAGAATTTCACTTTTTTGACGCAACAATTTAATACTTTTACAACCGATTTTTGGAAACCTAGCTATAAAATGTTCTCAATCAAGTCGGTTCCACCGTTTGAGGGCTACGATGCCACTGAGAAACAACGGACGCACAGATAAACACTTTACACTAATAACACTCCTTCTTTAATTAATATCAAAGTGATGGTCAAGGACATCAGATGAGATGAAAAGGATATTTAGAGAGCTATCATTTTTTGGGACGAATTTTTGGAAATATTTTAATTGAAATTGAAATATTGAGTTGACTTTGTTCTTTTGAATCATTGTTTTAAATTACGTAATTATTTTACCATTTCACTTTTCGAAATGAATTGAGCCAGGTTTATTTGACCTTTCATTTCCATTGTAATTATTATTTATATGTTAAAATTATATGTCTTAATGGTAAGTTTTTTAGTTTAGTCGAGTATGGAACTCTAAGCTTGCACTTGAAACATAGCTAAGAACACTCTCCCTAAATTTGCGTTTCAAATGAAACAAAAAAATAAAAATCGGTTCATTCGCTTAGACGCTACGATGCCACAGACAGGCACACACACACACACACATAGCGGTCAAACTTATAACACCCCCTTTTTATTTCGGAGATTAAGAATGGCACGATTTTCTGAATACTTGACAGAATCCGTGTAATCTAACTTCGTATTTATATTCAGTTACAAAAAATACCTTATAGATGACAATGCTAAGTCAAAATGCATTTTAAAGTAAATTTGGGCTACATATGTCCACCGTTGGGGCCAATTCCCGCTTATGACTAAGTAAAGTTGACTGAATATTCCTGGGGGTCGTATATACAAGTTACAAAAAGTTTCAATAAAATTGGCACTGTTTTCCATTTTGTTACAATGCATCTCGGCTTTTTACCTGTACTATTAAGTATTCTAGTAACTATAAAATTTGTTTGAATAAATTCGATAATTTATCTAAATACTAAATCTAAATCCAACACGATTATTGAGACTTTGTTCAATTCAATGGAAAAATACTATTCACACCGTAGAAGCATTGCTTTAGTAATAAAATGGTGTTATTTCTTGTATGTATGTAATATTGGTTAACTGCAATCGTATAAATAAGATCTTGTGTAGGTAACATATATACACGGTAAAAACGTAACCTACTCATAAAAAAAGGAAGAAAAAACCTTTTGTAAAATTGTACGTACGGTGTTGTACCTTGGAAACATTGTCTTGTGTGTGTTTTACTTTTAAGAAAGAGTTAAAAAAAAGAAGATGCCACGACCCTCAGAGAAGAAGGAAAGCTAAAAACTAAATAAATGTAACAAACAAAAATTAATGTAATATTCATGGGGGCTTAGTAGAGTTATGTCTGCTTTTTTATCACAATATTTCGTAGATACGTCGCTTTCGGTTTCGTAAACTCTAAACTTTAGGAGTTAAGAATAGATCGAGTTGCAGTTAATCTCAATTTATACTTTATTTTCTTTTTTTCACTCTTTCTGCCGTGTCACACAACACATATATTCTTACCCCATCAACTTTGATACTTTCATACCCATGCATTTTAAAATTCGCAATCAAATATCTCTCACTCCAATTACACACATTCACATATATAGCAAGTTGTTTTAAAACCGTTTGTAAAAGGAAAAATCTTTAATGCTTTTCCGATTCTGTTTTCCATGGTGTTTCATAGCTGATTAACTTTAAGTAAACTTCCCTAGAAAAATGGTCCATACAAAATGAGTCGTATTTTTGACAAGGGAATGAGTTAAACGGAATTGAAAAGTAGTAAAGACATAAGTTTTAACTAAAATTGTACGGTTGCTGATAACAATTATTTGTAAACCTCGAGGAAGAAAAAGCAAACGTCTAAGAAACTCACATAAAATCTTAATAACGTAAAAAATGGGCATAGTACGTACGTTATTCTTGAATTTTCGATGATAATACTAAGAGTAAATATATTGGAGAATTCCTTAGTCAAACCCATTTCTTTACGATTAAAATAAGGACTAATAGAACCGCAAAGGAGCAAGGATGATAACACACTACCTTTCCTGCATATATTGTATGTTTAAAAAATGGTTTATTTAACCATTTAAATGTAAATTTTGAAGGTACAATAGTCTCCCATAATTTTTTATACAAGCACCCAGAACACATATCACCAAACATATTTATAAGTATGTCGACTTACAAACATATAAAGAACACGGCAGTCTCCAACAAATATTACTTGTACAATGTTTTTCTGTGTGTGTTTCGTACTATATAATTTTGATAATTGCAGTTGTAGAAGAGAACTTTAACTCTTCGTGCGGCATCAACTGTGTATAAACTTTATTTCTTTTCGTTTCGTTATATTCTCTTGTTTTAATGTTAGATTTTTATTATTGTACAAAATTGTATTCAAGATTTTCACGGCAATACACTTCTAAGCATCTTTATAAATTCTTTGTAGATAAATTTGGAGACGCAGTTAATATATCTTTCATTGAGCTAATCAAGTTCCTGATGATAACAATTTGGTACTTTTTATGCTCTAATTGTTAAAACTGTTTCGTTACTTAATCACATTTAACCGCCTGTTTCATGTCTTGGGATATGGTCGTTCTTACACGACTTCAATAGACATTTTTGAAACTACAAAATCTAAACAAAAATATTCAAAAATTTAAACAAAAATAGTTGAGAAAGTTAGATTTTTTATTTTAAGTCCAAATTACCTTGGATAAGCCAAATAATTTCAACAGAGGAATTTGCCCCGGAAGATGTCAACAAAGGAATTTTGACCCACTGATATACGATTTTCGTTGATATCTAAAAAACTGCTATTTCAATCGTCAGAAGGATCTAATTTTTGTTGTTTTTTGGTCGAACTGAGAACTATAAAAATGATTTTTTTTCATATTTGACACACAAAAATTTCAGATCTTTCTTAAGGGTACCCTTTTTACTCCAGTTTGTACTCCAATTGCGGTCAATAAATTCGAAAGAGAAGTTGTTTTTTTCCGTATGCTAGGTATTCAACATTATATGCAGGAACAATATTCTACAATATCAACCTAAAATTCTGTTTCTGTTTTGATTTTGAAGCAATTCTGGAGATATCTCCACAAATACTCACCTCAAAGTGAAACGTCGTTAATTTTTATAATTATGGGCCATACTTACCTTGACACGAACAACTGGTTGTTTTTCTGATTTCAAGTTTTAATGGGGATGGAAAAGGATAATTTTATTTATTATTTTATATAATGTATTAGTCTTCTATAACTATTTCTTCAATATTTATTTCACTCAAAATACAAAAACAATGTGCTAGACCTGAATACAAAATACAACCAGATAAAAAAAAAACTGTATATTATGTATGAATGTGTATGTATAATATGTCTGGCAGTAAGGTTTGTGGCCATGTGTTCCTGCCCCTAGGCGTCTCACCAGCATGGTTTGATGATAATGCCAATATCACAACAGTATAACAACAGGCATTGTCCTTAGGCGTTGGTCCTGAAAAATAACAGAAAATGTTTTAATTGAGGTTTATAGAATTTGTATAAATGCATTTATATTATTTATTTTTTAATAATATTTTACCCATATTTTATATTTTTTAATGTATATTTGTATAATACTAATTATAACTAAATCTAAATTTATAGTTTTAGTTAAATGGAGTTATTTCTGGAACTGCGAAAGATTTTCTTTAAAAAATGAGAACTAATGAAACTTTGAAAATGCAGACTGATAATACACTAATTGCATTTTTCAAGTTACTAAACAAACAAACAGTTAAAGAAAACTTAAACGTAAAATTCGTTTTAAGTTGAAGTTCAAACTGTAGATTGTAGAATCAAGAAACTTGTTAGTATTAGCTATGTCTTAAAAACTATTTCTTCAATCGATTAGTTTTTTTTTTTTTATTTTTATGTTAAAATAATCGTATAAACATAGTTTTCCACGAAAAAAATGTTCATTTCTATTAAGAAAATTTCGAAAAAAAAACAAGGAAATTTTGATATTTCCTATTTCTATATAATTCAATGTATTAATTCACTTTAAAAATTTGTACATACTCCTTGGATGGTTTAAAATGCAAGGCGTAGACCGATTATCGCAGCTTCTTTAAGTGATTTGAAAATACTGATCCAATAGGGAAGATTTACAAATTATTTTATCACTTCAGGTGCTGAATTCTCACTACACGGACAAAAAATGAAGTAACGTTTTGAAAGTCTTTGAACAAGTCAAAATATAAACGTTTAAAACTACAAATTAAACAAAGAGTAATATCCCTTAAAAGTGACGTATCGCCATAGACATTAAATATAAAACTCTGTTTTGCAAGAAAGAGACGAGCAACAATCTTTGAATGCTTATAAATGGTTCGTTTTTTCATCAATTTTAAGTCAACTTTCAAATTTTGAGCTAAATCAAGTCTCATCTTACATTTTTATACGGGTAATGAGGCAAATTCAATATCAGTCAATTGCCCACATGGAGTGGATTTTTTGAAAATGTGAAAATTATTTTCATTATTCACTTTGAACTCAATAAATAAGCCAAAAAAATTAAAAAATTCGCTCCCATTTGATGATTGAGTTAGTAGTTTCTTTAATATTACTTTTAACTAAATGTGTGTGCAAAGCGATGACGAGCAATTTTTATGCTGTATATTTATTATAAACTACTTAGTTCATTGTCACATAAATTCAATTTATTTGTTTTAGGGTCTTGATTTTACGTTGGGGATCTTCGCCTACAGTATTTTTATTTTGATTGTCCTTATTAAGAGAGTATATGTTTATTTTTAGTAAGTATATATTCAGAAATACTCACATATATTACATTATTTATTACACGTAAAATAAACAATATAATAATGTTTTTAAAATAAGTAACATTGCAGTGTTTCATGAGTTCATGTTTTTAAGTTCTTAAACTTTCAATTACTCTTGTTAATTATTCAAATTTAATTGAATCATCCATCAATGAATTTATTGAAAATAGGGTACTCAACTCCAATTTAATTCAATTCAATAATAAGGAGTTATAATATACGAAACCAACTAACATTCATATTATAGTTGCTGCTACACAATTATCATGCAACTTATACATGTCTTACATTATAAAGTCAATATGAGTCTGGGATTCAATTGTTAGCATCCATCTATAAAACATTTATATAACCACCGAAAATTTTCAATCAAGAGGTGGGAAGTTAAAATATTAGCACAACAAAAGGGTTTAGAATCTTTAGTAAATTTAGAAAACCTTCTTGAATTTTCCAGAAGGGATTATCCAAATTTTTTAAGGGAAAAAATTAAACTTGAAGTTTCAAAGTGAATGTAAACTTGGGGAATACCGAACAACAGTTGTTATTTCATGTTTAATATATGAATTGTACGAACCAAATTGTGGTATAGGTGTTCATAAAATCTCTTAAAGAATACATTTTCGGCTGTCCATTGTCCGTCTGCCAACACGATAACTTAAAAACGAAAAGAGATATCAAGTACGATTCATCTTGTTTAATTCTTGAAAATGTACTTATCAGAAAGCGACAAATTTTGTCATATCGTCTCGCCTTGCCTCGTGGCAACACTAACCAAGAACGCAACCTACCAAAATTTAATTGTGTTACTGGGTTTCTTATATCAAACGACGAATTGACAACGGCATTTAATTGAAAATTAAAGTTTGGTTATCGCACTTTGTCCACGACATAATGTTCTTTCAGTGTGGTTATATAAAGTTAGTATATTTATAAATCGCCACCACCAATCATTCAAATATAATATGAAGTGAATTTTTTTTCTAATTATAATGTGTTTCTACGTATGTTTGTAGTTTATATCCAACATACTATGTTTAACCACAAAATGTGTTGTTTGAGTCTCACACCACTTCTGTATACAGACATTATTATCCTATATCGAACTAATCTACAAAAATCGAGTTTCAATAATCCCAGCAACGATATTCCAAACAGGAATAATATATGTAAAAAATTTTGGTATTTTACAACAATTTTTGCCGTAAGAGATCATTCTAACCAGAAATGATATCGAGACCTAGAAATGACTCTAACAAAAAAAATGAATTGTTTTTCTTTTTATTCATCTGTAAGGGAAAGAAGATGTAGACCGTGGGGCAGAAAAGTTGCTTTGTACCTTTTGACGAGTCTACCAAAGTTTTTTCTAAGACTTTTTTCGAAAGGGCTGGATTTTCAAATGAGTATGATAACGACATATCTAAACTATCGGTCTGAAAAAAACGCGGCACGGAATTTGTCGAACGCTATGACCACTTTATGACATTCATAATTATTAAACAATTCAGCAAAGGTGAACTGTGTATGTATTCAAAAACAAAAATACTTACGGCATGTGCGAGGTGATAGCCAAGCTCGTCGATGCAGTATTTTTTTTGGGTCAAAATATTTTATTGTTCAATAATTATTAATGTTATCAAGTGGCCATAGTGTCCGAAAAATTTCCTGCTGCGTTTTTATCAAAGCGGTTGCCCAAATATGTCGTTATCACGCTAATTTGAAAATGCAGTACTTTCGAAAACAGTCGTAGAGAGAAGTTTGATAGACTCGCCACTCAAACGAAGCCACTTACGATAGGATTTTCCAGTATTTACTATATTTATCAATCAGTAAATAAGACATTCGCAGAAGATTTCCTACTTTTTTCTATTTTATTTACTGTGATCGGCTATATACCTATATTTAGTAAGCTTTAATCGGCAAGCTGAATATTATAACCTTTTCTTTTGGAGTATTATAATTTTGCAAACTAGATTTCTGTATTTTATTTATGGAAGTAGATAGAACTCTATATATAATATCTACACTTTTTAAAAGATACACATATTTAAGTACTACATGACAATATCAGGGTGAATACATTTAACTGTCCATATGAAAGTGGTAGGTATATATGTATAAGTTTGATCTATTCTGTCATCTGTCCGCAAAATGATTGAAATTTTCTTACCTAAAAATAAAAAACAGACAACCGTTCAAAAATATTCTAGAGAAAAAGAAAGAAAGAATGTAAGAAAGTATATTTCTGTCTACATTTTTTATATCCGACTTGTATGCTGTAAAATTGATTTTTTTTGCAGATATTGTAGATATCCTATTTCTAACTACGACATTTTGTATTCAACGCTGGCATCGATTACATGATACGAGCTGTATTGATCTGATTTCATAGATCTGTTGGTTCATGCACCTCATGCAGCTTTTGGTTTTGGAAAACTATAAATGTTTATATCGTTGTTAGGAACTTTATTATTTTTTAGTCTAGTCTAGCAAAGCTTGTAGGTTTTAGTAATTTTTTTTCGTACACTTGAGGCACAAGAAAATTATAATCCTCTGAATTATGTTTCACTACTTTTTCCAATACGAATCAGTGTAATTTCGTTGTGTTTCCAAGTTATTGAAATAATTTGGTTAGTACGAATTCCAACCAAGTTTTTGATAAATGGTTTTTTGACGAGTATATGGTAAAAAGCATAAAGGTAATTATGAAAATCTGACTCTTGTAGTATTATACTAAAACTACAAATATTTAAAAGAATCCATGAATTTTTGGGTAATATGCAATATGTATTTATTCAATATATTTTTCAAAACACGTTTTTTGTGCGTGCAGAATTATTTATTTTTATTTCTATACATAATAATCATATTCATGATGAGGCTTTAACGTTGAATTTTGTTATTTAAAAAAAATGTAAGTATACAAAATTCTTAGTAAAATATTACTAACATTTATTATATCATTTTTTGTGTGCATATTAAATTGATTTAACCTTCAGAATTAATTACCATTTACAAATAAATTGATAATACAAGAACAAGCTTGGATCCACAGGAAAATTTTCTCGCTTCAAATAGGTAAATTGACTTTTTAAAGTAACTAAAACAATTCACAAGCCCTTAAACTTAACTTAAGTCGACAGAGTCAGTAAACAACGAACTAGCAAAAGTAAAAGCATGAATATTTAGAAATTGAAAAAAAATGCATGGGTCCATTTTTAGAGGGAATGAAAATATAATGTTTTGTTTTTTTATATCAGGAAAATAAAACTTCATGGCTAAACTTCCATTTAGGTCTAGGAAAAAATATTTTTCAAATCAAAGTTTCTCTGTTGCGACAAAAATCTACCACAAAAAATATGTAGACTTATTTAGAGAAACAAAGTTGATCCCTGTTTGATCATGAAGACACCCCTCTTTAAAATACAAAGTACCTACTTTATTTTCATGCCCTCTAAAAGTGACCTGATGTATCATTTCTCGCTTTGTAACTTTCTATTCTATTTTTAAAAAAAGTCGGGAAATTTTCTTTTCATTCTCACTGTTTAAAATATTATTCGTTACTCAAAAATTGTTCATGAAAAGTTTGTAGGGGCTCCCTTTAAAAAAATTATGGATCCGCGCTAGAAGACTAATAATTAGTTTTTACCTATACATTTTTAATAACAATAATAATATTATATGCACTAACAGATTCATTATTTTCGTTTCAGGTGCCAAGAAGTTCACAGGATGGTTAATGAGTTTTTATTAACTTGGGAAAGGAAATACTGAAATGAAGGAATACCTACTGAATTATCATAAATGCTTCGCATTTATGATACTACAATATAATAAATAAGCATTGCTTCAACAGTGAACAGATTGCTAAAGAGTCGATAAAATATTGCACTAAGGTTCAGAAATCCAATATTCAAACGACGTGGACATAAAAAAAAAAGTTTCTTTCATTACGTGATTGTTTCATACGCCACATCTGCGAGAGCCCAATCGAGAGTCTGGTATTTGAAACCATAGGTGGATTATAAGTCAAAAAATAGCAGCCAAATCACATTCGCAATTGCAATCCTTCGATTAACGTAATGTCACTGAGAGCGATAATAGGAAATAGAAACAGAAACTGTTCGAATGTATACACGAAAACTCTTTACTTATCAGTTTTTGTTCCATTGGGGATACTGGCCTTTGTATCTATGGTTGTAAATTGATATACTGTGGTCAAAATTAAATGTCAAGAAGTACATATTATCACATGTACTCACTTTCTCTTGCAAATTAGCGAGTAGAATCAATAAGAATATCTCGAAATTTTCAGCCAACTTGATAATATCTTTCAATTTCGAACATTATATTTATGTGTGTAAAACCAGTTGTTAATATATCTTCCGAAATTTTTCTCAAATATAAAAATATCATTCGCCCTGATAACTGACAATTGTGCTCTATAGTAATCGAATTTCAAAAATTACTTATAATAAAATACTATATTTTAACAACAGGTATTCTTCAAGAAATTATATCAATATTAAACAGAATATTTAACGAAAATTTTTCACGTTTTTGAAGCTTAGCTACTAGATTGTTCGTATACGTCATTACTTTAAAGAGAACAATTCTCTATATCTTCACTATGATTACTTTTTCTAAAAGTAAATAACTTTAAGAATGCACATAAATTTTTATTCAAAAAATTATTATAATTTTTAATTGTATATTCAAAAAAGAAATGTCAGTTTCATATACACACATTTTTTATTGGTATATAAATATAATAAATATTTGCATACGAGGAGGTATATATTTGACAAGATAATAATATGGTTTATATATCAATTGATGGATTTGTGTCACAAAATCTACATCAAAATATATTTTTTATCTTTTTTATACTTCATCCATCATCATTATGCTGCTCAATGAAATAAACTGTTATTTTTTATTGTCGTTTTTTACAGTATACGCTTTTACAAGTGCTTAACCGACCAGAGATATGTGGTTTTGACTTTTATTCTGATGGATTATTTAGGAAACAATACATCCAAAATACTTCACACTACGATTACACTTTAGTCAGAGGATTAAATTGCAACCAAAAAAACTAAAGTACGTAGTAAGTCTCCAATTTCATGAACAAAGGGAATAATCATGTATTTTTTTATATTTTTAATTAATTGTTTACACCGTTATAACAAAGTAAAAATGTAAATACTGCTTAAAAATGTTGTATTTAAATGTAAAAAAATATTTAAAATACATAATAATTTTAAGATATTTAAACGCAGTTTTTCGGCGCTCTCTGTTGATGACGTATAAGTACGTGATCTGTCAATTGGTGACAGTTCAATGTATAATTTACACTTTAAAAAAATGAATTTACAACACTTGTTATTATTAAGTTTTCTAATACAAAGCCGTAGAATAGTATAATTTAATGAAATACTTTATAAAATGTAAGTAATTAATATCATACAGTATGTCAACAAATTTGAAAATTTGAATTTCCGTTTTAGAAATTTTTAAATGCCCTCACTAAATTTGTACTTTTATTAATTAATTTTAAGTAATTCAAAAAATATTAATTACTAAAATAATGGTTTAGTTGAAATGTCCAGTCATTAAAGTTACGGAAGAAAAATATTTGAACCAAATTGAAATTTCTTGAATATTCCCTATTTGAGGAAGGAAAATATGAAAATATTATACTTTTTAACTAGGAAAAATATAAACCAAGTTTTATTTTCAATAAAATAAAGGCAGTTTAAATTATACCCAAGTATTTTCTGAGTTTTGTGCTGCAATAGCTAAAGGACAAAGTTTAACAAATTTCAATACACTTGTGAATATTATCCTTCAAAAAACTGAATTTTAGATAATCTAGATAAAAAGAAGATTAGAATAGGAAATTTCCGAATGCATTTTACTTATATTGTCTATGAATAAGAAATCAAACAAAGCATCAATTCACTTGTCAAATTATAATAAAAGAAACGTTGTAGCACTTACAAAATATATCTTAAAGCGTTAATATTGCACTTGACAGCAACATAATAAAAATTAATAATAGTAATGATATATACGAAAATAATCATTAAATTTTAATTATTACTTATTTATCAATTAAAAAATTATAAATGTTATAATTTGTCAAAACAAGAAAAATAATAATTATTAAGATTAATAAAAAAAAATTAATGGTTTTAATTATATGATATAAAAATACAGTGTAAGATGCAAATATTGTAATGGCTTTGCACGATAAATCACTTTGTTAAAAAATCTATCAATTTGTAGTTTTGGGACCAGTGTACCACAGTTTTGACATTATTGGCAGCCAATGGTGGCAGCCAACTATGTCTGTTCCAAGAACATCAAAAATAATATAATTTATAACAATGCGGAAAAAAGTGACCGAATAATCGAGTTCCGTAAATAATAATAATAAAAAATGGTATACAGTCATAAAGACTAGCAACAGAAATCAAAACTTGGTGCTTTGGAATAATTTTTTTTTTTTTTTCTATTTTTGAATTAATTATGGTAAGAATAATCAAAATTTCATAATTTGAAAATTGAAAACATTAACATACTAGCTAAACCCAGCCACGTTTCGCTATGGCTTTGCCTGGTATTAATTATTAGCGAAGCAACTAAATAGTCTAAAAAAACAATTTACTTTTATGACCTTATTTCTGTTAAACTTTTATTTGTTTTGTGTTTTTTAGTTGTTTTAGATCAATTTATCAAAAATTCAGTATAAAATATGGTGGGAGCGCAAATAAATGTATATACTTTCAGATATGGAAATCGTTAATTCTGAAAATCCCGCTCAGAATAATCAAATCAACTTATTAAATTATTGTATTGTCATTGGTCCTTAATAAGTAAGAAATCATGTTCAAAGTTTCCGTTACATACTTACATACTGCCTGTTAAAAATGTTTGGTACTTTGGAAATCCATGGAAAAAATCAAATACAGAACGAAATGACAAGAGGTGGAATTAACAAGGATTACTTGCTTCGAGACGGAATTTAACAGGATTAAACCTTAAGGATTGAATTTCTATTAATTATTCCAGTCTTGCAGCCTTGAGTAGATACATTTCAAGGCAAAATCTCTGACTTGCCTAATTTTTAAACTTTACCTATAATAAAACTTTTAGCAAAAACAAAAAAAAAAATAAACCTTTGCTGCAATAATGATGTTTTTTAAAAGAACGAAAAAATTTATTAATAAATAATTATTATATTTTAAAAGTAGCAATTGCATAAAAACTAACATCTATATATTAAAACCACAAAAATAATTATTTTTAAACCCACAATGAAATGAGATCACTATACTTATATAGGTAAACTATAAAGATTTTTAATAAATTTTTATATGCCAAGAGCCTGTAAACAATCATCATTTTCATAATAATACAATCTTATAGAAGTTTAAGAATCACTCACAGACTCACAACAACATTAAACACGGTTCCAGGGCGACCCTTTTCCATTAGTTTCTTGGATATTTTATCTTGATCAGATTTCGTTCCAATCACGAAACAAAAATATTTCTTGACCCAAGAAAATTTTGTTTGTACCAAGAATTTTTTTGTTTGGAAGAACAATTTAAAACAAAGAATCTTGGAGCAAGAAAAATTTTTTGGAAAAACAAATTTTTATTGTCTCAGTCAGCAAATTTTCGTTTTTTGTTCAATATCCTTGAAACAAGAAAGCCACTTTTTCTGTTAAATACCTACGTCTAAGATGACCCTATTCCCAAGATGACTCAATTTCAAAATCTCATACTTGTTAACGTTCGAATAAGTTTAAATTTCGCGCTAGTGATCGGTTATTGCCATAGACAAAACTACAAGTTCATATCAAAAGTAGGGAGCTGCACATCTTTGTAGGGGCTCATAGTTTGTTAAAATTGCCCATCATTTATAGTCTCATATGCGCAAACCTTATATTTTAGCGTTTCTTCAATTAACATTATTACGTCGATATTTCGATGTTTTACGAACATTTTTTTTGTCCAACGTTTTCGTTTGTCTTTTGAAAAATTCTTTAAAAATCGTCTATAACTTCTTCTGTAAAATTATCATGCAAAAATAAAAATTTAAAACAGTTTTGCTATAAATTTTCGTCAAAAATCCCAACATTTTTCGTGAAGTATTTAATGCAATTTTTATTCGACTTATTTTTTACTTGTAAATTGGAAAGGACAACTCGGGTAAGAAGCCTCGAAGGACAGCTAGTATACACTAAAAACTACAAGATCACCATATAAGTATATAACTTACGTTTCTTGTATAAAATTGTCATTAATGATTATTTTGTATTTATTATATGAGACAATTGTTTGTTTATTAATCATAATTGTACTTTAAGGAATGAAAATTATTATACAATTAAGTAAGTTCAACCCATACCCGCATTTTAACTAAACATATGCACTAAATTTTCAAAAAAAAAAAAAAAAAAACACTCCTATTTGATGTAATATTTATTTCCTATGAAAATAGAAACACTAGATGTCGATCAGAATATCAAGTCTTGATAAATGCATTTCTACGAATTCTGATGTCACTTAGGATTAATTTTTGGTCAGCCCAACTACATTTTCTTATAAGTGGACATTAATTAACATTATTCTTAAATTCATGTAAGTTATTTTATTATGCAGATTATGAGTTTTTTAGAGTTTTAGACAATACACATCTCCCTTTATCGAGTGTAAGCGATAATTTTTCCAATTATTATTACTAGATACATGTCGTATCCATTTTTAAAAAAAATTGGTGAGTTGATATGCGGATTGTAGCAATTCCTTAAACCTTGTAAATTTCTTATAATTAGCCCATCAGCACTCTCGTTATGAACATTTTTCTCAAGCTCGATTTAAAACATAAATAACTTTTATTTTTCCAATGGCATTTGTAGTTTTATGGCTTTTTTCATATAATATTATCTATTTTCGAATTAGGAATTTTTCAGATTTTTCAACCTCTCCTTCAGAAATTGTAAAAATTTCTCTTTCATAACGAGGGTAAAAGTGTAAACAAAAACAAATTAAATTCTGTTTTCGAGCCTATTCGTGTACTTTCGTTAGTTAAATATAAATTTAAAAAAACATGTAAATTAAAAAAATTTGTGATAGAACAATGGTGAAATTAGTTAAAATGAATTTAATTATTTACATTATTTTTCTGCTCTAATATTTGTACTCTCAAACGTCATTACGAATAATCACGTCATCAAACTATTTTTAATTAGCTAGTGCATTAAAAAATAAATTTATTTAGAATTATGTAGAGACTATGATTTACAAAATTTAAAATATATAACGCGTGAAATATTTGATTCATGTGCCGAGCCAGATTGACGCGAATAAAGTATCGTTAAACCCTATAAATTTATTATTATATGGTATTAATTACTATTATAACAAAAATTCGGGCACTAGTGCAAAATAGATTCCCTTATATTCGATACGTTCGATTCATATTTCAAATGAATATTTTTGCATGCTAGAATAAAACCAGAAAAATACTGGAATATACTCAAACACAAATTAATTCTATTTTTGTTTTAGGAAACTTGTTTTATATATAATAAATAATAATATATAAATAAATAAATAAATAAATAAATAAGATAGATCGTGTTTTATAGAAGAACTGACATTTCTTAGAAATCCGACATTTTGTTGTTTGTGTGTAAAACTCTCTCGTAGAAATGTTGTTTTTGATATATGATGGTTGTGATAAAAAAAATCTCAGATAAAAAAAATACATCAAGTTGTAGGTATATATGTATTGTATATAATAGGGTAAGGCGTAGTACCAGGGGATATAGTTTATCTTGGGGCTTGTATAAACTTACACTTTCTCGATAGTTAGAATAACCAATATATGACAGAAAAGGCAAAGTTAATTATATCGTCAGAACTCGCGTCATCGTCTCTTGAATTAGAAAAAAATAAATTTAAAAAAACTGAAGATAAGTTGAAAAAATCTGAAAAATTATAATTCGAAGCTTGAAGCTAACAACATAATTTACCACTGATAAATGTTAATAGGTGCTTATTCGAAACTGTTAAACGCTCAAATAACAAAGGAAAAAAGAGATAATCGTGAAAATTATTGTTTTTTCAATGTTTGAGCCACGCATATCAAATATCCCCATAGTGAACTATAAAGGTTATATGCCTTCAGTGCAACCGGTTAAGGGATCATACCCTAGGTATACTCTATGTCATTAAGAACGCTCGAATTAAAACATTCTAAGTGTTACTATTATAACATAACATATGATGAGTACGCTTAGAATGTTTTAACTGTTGTGATTTTTATGGAATCAAGTATATATTGGAGTGTGATCGAAGGAACATTTTCGTCTAGTACCATACCATCTAGTACACGATTCTGTAGATAGCTGTTTAATATTTAAATTGGCTTAAAAACATATAAGTGTAAACTTTAACCCTTGGTACAACCATCTCCCCTAGTTCATAGTTTTATTTTTTACGTTTGTGTCTGTATGTTTATTGTAGAAGAACGAAAACGTAAAGCTCTGTGAATGCTGCATGTATCACGCGATGTACAGGTGTGGCCAAAAGTCGTGTTACGTGTATCAGTCAGTATTACAATCATAAAAAATGAATATATATATATATATATATATATATATATATATATATATATATATATATATATATATATATATATATATATGTAGGTATGTTTTATACAGCTTAGTTTTTTTTTTAAATAATATTATTGTAGAAATTACGATTTTATGTGGTTATGTTTGCGAATTATGCCCACCAAGAGAATATAAAATGTTGTTCAATCGGAGGTTTAAATCGAGCATCAATTCGGTAAAGCTTGGGTTAATTCGCACTTCACACTTTCATCAAATTCTGAGTGGCTTTCTTTATTCATCATTTGTACACTAAAAATTTTCGTTTGTCTAATAGGGGATATTCCTGATCTCAAATTGGCCATATTACCCATAAAAATGTAAAACTAGACTTGATACCACGACAAATTTTGAAAGTTAAATTAAAATTGATTAAAAACGAAGAAGCTATATGCAATCAAAGGTTGCTTTCAAAGGTTTCCTATCTCCTTTTAGCAAAACGAAGTGTTTTATGTAATCTCTATTACGATACCCACGTATGACGTCACCCGTGGATATTTTCCTCTTTGTTAAATTAGGAATTTTAAACTTTCATATATTGCATACAAGTAAAGATTTTTTTAAATAAACTTCACTTTTCTATTCGTGAAGTGAGAAAAATTGAAAGTTATGATATGCTTAAGTCTTAAGACATTAACAATCCCAGATGCAAATTTTCATTAAATGGTTATATAAACATATTTTACAAGACAGATGACGCTCGGAACGGTAGGACAGCGAGCATGCATTCGTCGGCGACTAAAACTTACAAAAAAACTTTTAATTTCGCGTTTTAACACTTTAGGTTTTGACATTTTGCGTCGCAAACTTTTTGACCTCCCACTGCCCCTTGTGATATTTCGTTAACCACCTTCCCTCCACCTCCACCTCACCTTTTTAACGTATAACGTAATTTCTAGATAGCTCCCTTTTCGTTAAACAATATCTTTATGACATAATTCCATAATATTATGTTTAATACAATATTGGTGATAGTTTGTAAATGTGGAATATTTTTAATACACTCTGATTGGTTCAGTGTAATAGTGTTTGTTTGGTGGCTTCGTATTTATATTACAAATGTTTAAAACATGATGTTATTCTACTAATACCAAAAAAATATTTTATTTTATTCTGTATAGTCTAAGAGTGAATGGTCAAAAAGGCTCTAGTCGTTAAGCAATTTCTTTACTAAGGTCGCTAATACCAAAATTTATCAATGTAAATGAGTTACAATTACAAAATGGAAAAAATTTTTGACCTCACCAAGTCTTTTTTCGTTACTAAAACTTGGTAGATTACATTCATTTTGAAAACACTTGGAAGCACATTTTAAAGCAATCTAATAAAATTCGAAAATGTATCTCAATTCAGCGATTTGAGCGTTATAATCATTATTTTGTTACTCTTAAGAGGTTGATCTAACAAATGAATGCTGAAAGTTAGAGAAAAAATGAAAACAACTTGATTGACTTGTTTAAGTCAACTTTCTGAGTTGATTGAGTTGTTTGTATGAAAGTAATATACTGTCTAATAAATTTCATTTATTGTTGTTTTGAAATGCAACATAGTAACAACAATATTTATGTAGTTGAAACAATCACATGTAGACCTAAACATGATAGATATGTGTTCATAATAACCAATGTTCCTCTATTTAAAGCAAAAGCAAAGAAATGTTCTTTTATTTAATCGATTTGCTTTATTTACACGATTTTATATTCCAACTAAGTACAATATTATTTTCCATTAATAAAATGCATCACTTTAAACTAAAATCAATCTCTTTCATAGAAGTAATGATTTTGCTTATTTAAATTCAGTGATTTTTTATCAATCATATTTTAAATACAATCCCATTCTATTGCAAATACAAATATTTAGCTGTACTTGTTCCAATCATTAGGAATTTGTTTGAAAGTATTTTTACTTTATTTCAATATGAAACGACCAACTTCGGAATGAGGTTGTCGTTATTTTAATTTTTTTTTTCCTTTTTTGTAATTACACAAACGATATGAGCATCTATTTTATCGTCGATTAAAAAAAATCACGATGAAAGTTTTTTTTTAAATTGTGGGAAGAGTCGGTGGAAACGATAGAGCTATAGAGAGAATTTTTAATATACAACATAATAGGTTTCAGTAGGTACTTCGGGTAAATTTTGTCACTGCCAAAAATCCTCGCAGCCTTACAGACATCCATGTATATTTATTTACCTTTGTCAAATAATTCCATCCGTTTGCATTAGTTTCAACCAAACAATTGCTCCTAGACTAATAGTTACCTAGTTGTTTTGTACGATATTAAATGATGCATAGTTCAGGTCAAGACATTTTGTAATTAATATAAAATTTGAATTTGATTTATTTTATTATAAAATTTATAAATACCATATATTATTATTACTATCATAACTACAATAAAGGATTAATATTGTTTATGAAAAATTATATTCATCCATCTTTGTAAAATATTTCTTATTTTAAATACAATATTTCTCATCAAATGATTGGTCATTATCATAGTTTAGAAAAACAGTTTTTTTACACCTCTTTATTCCTTTACCTAATTGGGCTTTGTATTGGTATTCATCCCGAAAATCTTTTTGTAAATATGAGTTTACAAAAATATAGAAATATTTTTTTCTCATAGGTAACTAATTATTATAAATTCAAAGAATAGTTTTAAAATTATGTCCATTTCATTGTGTCCTGGGATATTCAAATTTTAAATCTTTATATACATCGTGCTGCGTAATTTAAACATTTAAAACGTTTATCAGAATTTAAAGAAAATACCGAAAAAATAGACTCGAAAAAAAATAGATCGAAAAAATTTCTGTAATTACCAACTCGTAATTATAATAATACTCCGGGTCTATAAAATTGTCCACCTACTTTTTTGGGATATTTTTTCCGATTTTCGATCAACCGATTTACCGATGTGATCAACTTCTTGTCCATAAATTCCGAAAAAAGTTGAAATCCTGAATCATTTTTCTATAAACTAGAACTTGATTAATTTGATTAATTTTTATTGCACATTTTAATGTTTTTAGAGCCAAAATTGGTATCAGAATCAAAACTGTAGATAATAGATTTGTCTAGAATGGAAAATGGCTTTCAGTGAGACTTTTTCAAACCACCTACAAAATGTTGTTTGGATCATTCTGATCGAAAGCTGACACGGCATCAAAATTTTTTAACGTGACCATTAGTCTTTTGATCAGAACGATCTGACGAACATTTTGGGAACGTTTTGAAAAAGTTTAAGAGAAAGCCATTTTCGTAATCTTATACTAAAACTGTAGTACATTCATAGCTTTGACTGCCCGTAACTCGAAAACTACTCGTTAAAAATTTTTGTGGCAGAGAGCTTTTGATCATAATGATTCAAAAAACATTTTAAGGTGGGTTAGAAAAAGTTTCACACAAAGCCATTTTCCCTTTATTCTTGCGCGGTCCTTTTGTTCGGAAATATTTTGTCCATAAATATTAACACGCGTTACCGTTTTTCATAATCAGAAAGTTATTATTCTGCCATGTTAAGATCATATCCATTACGGCTAGCATTATTTGATATTTATCAATGTTTTAAATGTTTATTCATTTTGTACTTAATTTGAAAATAAATATAGCGAATTATTTTGATATTATTCATTTTTAATTAATGATTTTATTATGAATATAAATATATAATTATTATTTATAATCCATTTCCATATTTCAAGGTTTAAGGAATTTGTAAAAACAGTTTTTGTGCTATTTTATTTTTTTGAAAAGTATTATTACGTTTATTGCAAAAACCTGTAAATACAACTTTGTATCAGAGTATTTCAATCAAATTTATATTTCATTTCCACGAGTATAATGTGCTGGAAGTTCAAATAGATCGAATTAAATTATACTCTCAGGAAAAATTGCATTTGAACAGAATTCAGCCGGCAAGAAAAATATAATTGGAAGTTATCTCAAAATAATCTTTTGGGAGTTATCTCAAAACTTAAGCGTTCAATCGTTAAACAAACTATTTTTCTATTTTTTTGGCTAATAATACTCCAAAAAGCACAAACAAACAATTGAGAATCCTATAAAAAGTATAAAATATAAAAAATCCAGTTAATTTTGCGACGACTGCGTTAGTTAAGTTTGAATTTGCAAACCAAAAATGCATTTGCAAAGCAATTCTGGATATATCTTGAAAAGTAGTTATCTTTTCGTTGAAAGCGCTTAGTTTTTATGTTTATGCTTCTTAATTACCGTAAATATTCCAAAGGAGACTGAAAATGAATTTTTTTAGTTATCAAATGATGAAAATAGTCCGGGATACTATTTCTCGTTTATGTTTTTTGTCGCTATCTCGTCAATTTCTCGTTCAATCATAAATATATTTATGTTTTTTGCTTTTTTTTTTTTAATCAGTAATACTAATGTATTTTATCCAACACGAAAAACGAATTTTTCCTTATTTTCCATAACTTTCTTAAAGGATATTGCATTGAAAATATAGAAAATCTCAAATAATTTCCATTCTTTTCGATCCGAGTGTGTTTTTATTAATTATTGGTGGGAAAAGCTGCCCTCGCTGCTCCTACTTATATTTCGCTTCTGTATGATTTGCTAATATTATGTGAACAAATCTACTTGAATCTACTACAGCCATCTTTACGATTAAAAATAAATCTTGTAACAAAAATTTTAAGAATATTTTTGACGTTCCTCGGTGTGAACAAAAAATTTTTGCTATAAATTTATCTCAGCAATAAATAATCAGAAAATATAATTTTTTTTAAGTAAATTTTTTCGTCTATAATATATTCCATTGAAATTATAAAGTATAATTTCTATACAATATTATAGATATGGCTGACTTGTATACAACATATATATAGTCAACCATATTATTAATCTATGAATATTTTGTTTAAGGTTAAAGGTCACACGAAACAAGAATGAAAAATACAAATAATATAATTATAATAAAATATTTTTTTCTTCTTCTTTTAAAAATATAAATTATTCTATTGAAGATAAAAAAAAACACTCAGACAATCATTATACACGTTTAGAAGCAAAAAAAATGTATTTACTTCATTGCGTAATGATAATAATAATATTCTTAGAAAAATAAATTATCTTTGTATACATTTTCTTCTATAACCTTTTCTCAATAACCTTTCAAGGTTTTGTAACAAACAAATCATGTATAAGTATGGAACAAAATTACATTGTACTGAGAGATTTTCAATAATTGAAGGTGAACTTACATATTCAATATTTGAAGGTAAGTTATTACACAACACGCTTACATAGTGCACATATGACATTACCATGTTGGTCTGAAAAGGTTTTATCATATTATCTAGTGATGATGAAAATCTTTCTTACAGTATTAAATTTGCAGAATTCGAAGATTACACCAACAGTCTCCAAATCATTTTCAATTTTCAATTCTTTAATTGTAAACTTTGCCTATTCGAACAATGATACAATTCTACAAAAAGAAAGATTTGCCCTTTTTGTCCTTCTGAAACCGCTGCCTTTAAAATATGAGCCCTTCATTAGGTAAGAGTCCTGGGGTACAACATACTAAGATCAAAGGGTACGTTGTAATACTGAAAAAGCGTTGGCCCATCCCCGGACCCTACTCTATGAACCATTTAGAGCTGTTTAAGAACAGCAGGAGTGCTTTGAAGTCGACGGACTTTAGGTCGGAGAGGTCGTCTTGGACAGGTTCAATGCCTATGGACTCACATTGCCATTGGAAACATACCTTTTAAAATGTTTCTTTGATTTCAATTTTAAATAATTTTTAGCCTAACAAATGAATTCCTGTTAGAAAAATTCCATGTATCTGACCCAAAAGTGCGATCGCGTGGGCAAGCTTAAAATACACTTTAGATACCCCTTTTTTGTTAACCGTAAGAATCAGTAAAACAATGACTCGGTCAAGCGATATTCCCATTTATCGTGTGCCTGGAAAAATTATGGTTTAATTTGTTATTCCTGTTAGAATAACATAGAAATTGATGCCTATCAATTTTCAGTGCAATCAAAAATTTAGAACTTATAATGTTTAGAATAATTTTTGTCAGCTTTAACAAAAATTAATTAATTTTCGCCTATACTTCAAATAAGAAACTGAAAGCTGAAATTCAAGTGAAAATTTAGAGGAGATCAAATTGCTCACCTACTGTCAAATTTCTCTGAGCTTCGATTTAGTTTAAATAGTTTCTTCTCTTTTTCGGCGTTAATTATTAGTATTTGAACTAAAATTTTTAAAAACAAGTGAAAACAAACAATTGACAGAGTTAATTGTTGAAATACCATGTATAGACAGTGTTATTTACACTGTCACATTACACATACATACACGCCACACATATATAAATGATATTCCCATATAATACATACTATACAATTTGCGCATAATTTGCGCTCACACGGGAGTTTACAAAAAAAATGTTTGAAAAAAAGTTGTTTATTTTTTTATAAGGAAAGTTTGTTACATTTAAACTTTTGTTCTATCTCTACCGGTTTATAAGATGAGTCCTACGGACCCAAGAACCTATGTTGCTCATTTACGGACTCGACCTCACTTTATACGACCTGAGTACGCTGTAAATTTCAACTTGATATCTCTTTTCGTTTTTGAGTAATCGTGATGACAGGCAGACAGATGACAGACAGACAACCGGAAATGGACTAATTAGGTTATTTTATGAACACCTATACCAAAATTTTGTTCATAGTATCAATATTTTTAAGCGTTACAAACTTGGGACTAAACTTAGTATACCTTGGTTTATTTCATATATAGGGTATAAAAATCTAGAAACTCTTCTCCCCACAATATCTTCGAATACCTGTATATTTACTTTTATAATATATGGAAGCAAATAATAATTGAATTTAGATTTTTAATGATTTTCTATGTTTTTAAATAAAAAAACATTGGTTTATTATTGTTGTTAATAATTAATATTAATATTAAATAATTAAAATATTATGCAAAAATTTAAATGAATTTAAATAATTTACATACCTACGCGAATTAGATTTTTTTATTTAAATAATTGAACCGTGTCAACACGGTAGCCTAGATAATTTATTTAGATGAATTTAGAATAAATATCGTGTGTTGATTAAGATTTCTTTTTATCCTAAGGGCGTTAGATTATATTGTTAGATTATATACCATGATTTTTGTAGCAATTGTGGGAAAAAATTTAGTTACTGTCATTATCACATGCAAAATGATTATATATCTTTATTTGTCACTACTAAAATAAATTTTTGTTTGTAATCGAGACTTTACAAATTTTTTTCTTCGCATTTATAATTACACTGATCAACACAAATTTTGTCCAAAAATTATGACTTTACTTTTTGAAAAGTTTTTGACGTGCTGAATACGAATTCAGCACGTCCCGTTATCGAGAAATTCGCTCCTTAATGTGGAAAAAACTAAATTCGAAGTAATGTGTTAGGTACGGGTGAATAATTTTTTTCTCGTAAAAAAAATTGACGCTACCAGAAAATACCATCCATTCTCCTTCAAAAGCGATTTAGAAGTAGAAAAAATAGGTAATATTTAAGTAGAATTAATTAATCATACCTAAATGTTGGTATTAGAAATAATACAATATGTAGTTTTACTGTAATAAAAAATATATGATTTCTCGAAGAGTAAAAAGGATATCGAAAAGATTCAAAAATGATTTAAAAGGAAGGTCGAAGAAAAAAAGAGGCTTCCAATATCCATATAAAAAAAAAATACCATAGTGGTGTTACGGAATGTCGAATATAACCCAAAAACGGATTTTTCCCTTGTTGAGGTAAAAATATTTCGAAAACTTTATGTATTATAAAAATTCTGAATGCGATTTCGAAATCATCATCCAAAAAGTTATAAGAAATGTTCTATCCCATCAAAGTGACAGAAAAATATCAAATTTTGTTAACTAGTGTCAGCTAAAAATAGTTAAAACATGTTGCGTTGAAAACTATCATTTTGAGAAGTGAAAAACTGAAATGTACTGTTATACAATCAATTTGAATTCTTACATCTTAAAAAATTAATACCCTCAAAACTATTAGATATATTAAAAAAATTATTGATGTATTCAGAAGACATTCAACTTAAATATTTTGTAAACAAATATTCAATCATTCTATACAAAAACGTTCAAATGTCAAAATTATAAAATAAAATTTAATCAAAGTTTTTACTTTTTTTAAATTTAATCAAAGTTTTTATGATCGAAAATTCATAAAAATGATTTTGAAAAAACTAAACAATGATTTTAAAGGTGAAAATAAAATAAAATTTAACTTAAACCCACTTTTACTGAGCTGTTTCCCAACGAAAATTTTCATAGAAATAAAATTTGTTCTAAATATACGAACAAGTATTAATTAATAAAAATATATGAATGAAAATATAAAATAAATCAAATTTATATATAATATATTAAAATATTTTTATGACATAAATCATTTATATTATATCGCCGTTATACATTTATATATTAAATTATTAAAACGAATATAGACTGATGTGTTTCATCAAACAAAATCGATCCATATTATTAAAATTGGTTTTTTATAAATAAAAAATAAAAAAAATTCAAACCACACTACGGCTTCGCTCGCATTAGTAATAAATTATCATAAATCACTATATAAAAATATCTAAGTGTCAAACTTTGATAATACAGGCTATTATTTTATTTAGATATAAATAATATTCAACAACAAAAAAATCATTATTTATTAAGTCAGGTGTATTAAACATAAATAATAAAACGGTGGATATGGCCCACACAGGCAAAACTGAAGACTTTCTGGTTTAGTAAATTATTGTCTAGGACGATAGAACATTTTGGCATAATATTTCACTTAAAGTTGAAATTTGTTCGGCTATTATTATGGTCAAGTCTTACAAATTCCGAAATTTGCTTTTCGTAGACCTGGAAAATTTTTAGATTGGTTACCTAAAAATGGTGAGTGCATCTATTGAGGAGGATAATTTATTAAAAATAATTTTTGGTGATATCCGAAACAACCAGGTGTCCGAATATCGGCATTAGAAAACTAGGAAGTATGAGAATTTTGAATTAAGTCGGTTGTCGTTCCAAATGATTTTGCCTTTTCTATTCTGATATCTTCTTATTTGTTTTCTTTAATTCTTATCATTGTTAATAGATATCCATCAATTTAAAAATTATAACTCAATTCAAATTTTCTGCATAGAAAAAGAAATTGGTTCCAAAGTTTATCTCCTGAAAACAATTGTAATATTTTGCATATATGCAATGTAAATGCGGGGGCATGTATCGTTTAAAGTTTGTCTTAGAAATATTGATAACGAAACACAATTATCGGACATAGGTAGATAAAAAATAATTTTTTAAATTTTGGAGACAGATCCAATAACTTTCTACCATAAACTCAGCAACATAATTTTTTTTATATTTTAAATTCTATTGTGTGTTGCCTACCATTTACAATAATCTAACGATTTAATCATGTTTTAAAAACAAAAATGTACAAAGTGTATGAAGAGCACGCTTTACTTGAAAAAATAATTTAAAAAATTTATCGATAAGATATTGTTGTCGACTTTGCAGTGGTGTAGCTATCATAGGCCAGGGTGGGGCAGTGCATCAGAGCCCCGAAACGTCGGTGCCTCCTTGAAAAGAAAATAGGAGGTTTATCGTTTCAAATCGTACATCGATTTAAAAATTTTATAATAAATGAAAATATAACAAAATTTGGGTGCTTGAATGTGACTTTTTGGAATACCTATATACATGCTTCTGTTTCACACAATTCAGGTTATTTCCGCATTAGCAGAAAGATCTTTCTGTAAACTGAAGATCATAATTATTACAAGAATTATTTAACAGCACTAGACAAGATCGTTTCCGACATTTGGGAAAGTACCCCCCTTGTTACAGTAGAGTAGGTGGCTACTGTGAATTTGTCACAAATATGTTAGAAATATGACTAGGATGCATTCAATTCGGAATAACACAGACAAAAATATGTGAGCCTTCCCTGTTAAACTTCTTTTTTCACATACAATCAATATTTATTTAAAAACTTGAAATAAAATTGAGCCAAGAAATATTCATTCCTTAAAATTAATGCTCATAAAATTTATATAAAAACCAAAAGAATATATTTGCGGAAAAACTAATACATATATAATTTTGTAAAATTGCTATCAATTACTTATTTATTCGAAAAAAATATAAATAAATACATATTTTTATAAAATACATAATTATATAAAAATATAAATGGACAATTTAATACATGAAAACACAGGAAAAGTATATAGGTTTATTTGTTTATAAACTTAATAATTTTGTAAGAAATTTTTCTACTTAAATTACGGTTTCAACATTCTGTTGAAAAAATTATTTTATTTTACTAAAATAATCATAAGCATTCACATTTATTACGTTTTGCATACAAGTGAAATTCTCTTCCCATTTACTGGAAAAAAGCGAGAAATTAAGAGAAAGCCAAATATTTAAGAGAAAATTTTTAATTTTGGATTATCCCATCAATTTTCTTAATGAGTGACAACTTTGCAAAATAAATATCAAAGGCAGACAGACATATAAATAATATAATTAAATATTAAATTTTAATCTTTGGAAGCAGCAAGATTGACACATAAATTAATTTTCGATATGAAATTTTTCGAAACTTAATTTTTGTTTCATGTTTGCTGTGCTACCAAAGAAAAAATTACAAATTTTGAGTAAACCATGAGAATAATCGATGTTTATTTTTGAAGAGCACCTTTTTGTAGTAAACTTCACCTAAATTTTATACTTAAAATCCTTTGCGTCCATAGGCTTAAAAATTTGGGGATTCTTTGCTACCAAAATCCTCACATTTTACACTCATGAATTGATATTACTTACCACCACCCCAAATTTAATCAATATTGCACTATCCGTTCTAAAATTATGAAAGAAAATCGATTTCAAAATTAGAACTACAAAAGCGTTTAGTGCCAATGTATATATACTGTATATTTAACATGAGAATAACAAAGATAAATCCGTGATGTGCAGCATAATTATTGCATAAATTTGTGGGAACAGAAGCCATAAATGAAAAAATTTAAACAATAAAACAACGATATGGCAAAAAAGTACATCAGCGACGGAATAAAATTCAAATTATTTAATATTTTATTAATGGATCAGAATTTACTATAAAAGTATTTTATCCACGTAAGTATTAAAGAATTTTAATTAAAAACTATATCTCAAAATAAGAAATAAATCAATTTTAATTACCTTTTAAAAAAGCAATTAAATTTATAAAAAATAAAATTAAAAAACAAAAAAAACGACTTCAAACAATCTCTTTCCTTCATACAGATTGGAAAACTTTTCATTGAAACAAAATGTAATGCAAAATAAAATAAAAATAGATTGCAGAAATTATTAACAATAATTTTTTTACCTACCTAATTCAAATAACATTCAATTTCTTTATTTTTTTCTGAAAAGAAAAATTAATTATATATTTTAAACTGAAAATTATTATAATTATATTGGATATAATCACTATTATTATATATAAAAATTAAAAAATTAGTGTTGTACAAACTAGTGTTGCTGTAGCCATATAGTGAATTTCATATAATTTGAACATATAGGAGGTAGTGATGTGACAGATATTCGTATCCCTATCGGCGAATATCTGCCATAAATTAAAGATTCATATCCGTATCTATTTCCGCGAATCTTTTTTCTTTTTATTTTTTTATTGCAAAAAAGGGTTAAAAATTAAAAACTAAATTCATAAATTTACAAGAATTTACCCAGACAATTTTTAATTGTGTGAGTACTCGACTCAGCATATAAGTATTCTTTCTGTCTGAACTATTTTAAGCACGAATCGAACGAAATTTGCAGCCATCAGTCAATGACCCGTATCCGTATTCGCGGATATACTTTTTTTTCCTGGTGTATCATTAATAAGTAATAATTTAGATTATAATTAGTAGTCGTAAGCAAAATCAGTTAAGGACTAAATCTTACAAGATCTTTAAGACCTAAGAAAAAGATTACGCATAACAGGAGTCTTTAAAATACGCTTATTCATGCCAATGAGCTGAGCAATTGATTTTTTAAAAGAATAATATTTCCTTTGAACATTTTTCAGAGATGTTAGAACTAATAGACAATTTTAAATGTCTATTTTAAAATTATTTTAATACCGATTTTTCGAGTACTTATTCGAGTGTATTTTTTCAATTCTTGTTAATTAAGATTACTAGACAAGATATTTGTCAATATGTAGTTTACGCTGTGTGTATCATATTAAAATCGTCAATTATAATCGAGAGAATTTGATGTAAATAAAATGTCGTATACATGATTAAAAGTAAACAACACACAGAAAATAAACAATGTAAAAATAACAATTCGATGAGTTCAAAAATTGCGCTCTGTGTTTATAGAACTCGAATGGTCCGAATGGTAGGACGCTTGGCATGAATCCAAGAAGTCCGGGTTCGAGTGTATCTCTTTCAATTCTTTTTAATTAATAGAAGAGTGGTCGAAAATGGAGTTCGGAAAAGAAATATTTGCGTAGTTCAGTGCGGAAACGCTTCTCGAAAAAGTAGAAGTAATTATAAATGTTAGTTTTACATGAAAACTCCAATATAATGTATACATATTAATGCACTTACTCATATACGTAGATTGTTATTAAATACATTATTATATTTTATATGGTAATAAATCTTTTTCTAATATATATTAAAATATTTATAAAAAAATATTTTTATATTTATTAATATATCATATCAGATTAATAATACACACATATTTTTATATAATAATAAAATTTATTGTTTTAATATGAATTTAATTTTTTTTTTTTTTCTTCATTTTGGTGGGACAATTAATTATTATAATTTCATCAATTTAAATAATGTAATTATTATTATAAAATTAATATTATTATTGAATTAAGTGTGTACTATATTTTATGGGAAGGTTGTTATGGTTAGCCATCAGTACTTTCGATTTAAGTACATGCATAATTTTCATATTAGAATTTATGAAATTCAAGCAAACTGTTGAAAAATTCTGTGTAAATATAGTATTTTTCGATTAATCGTAAATTGATGGGAATATGAACGGTAAAAAACGTTTAAACAAAAAAAAGATTTACTCAAAGTTGACCATAGATCAATTTACATTGACCAATCACTATAAATTCAACCAAATATATGCTGAAATGATTAAGTCGTGAGGAAAGTGGCTTAATTGAATTAAAAATTTTAATTTTATTCCAAATTTGAGGACCGTAAGTAGTCGACCTAAAGTGGCTTTACTGTGTTCTGATGAAATACGGACTGAATCTATGTAATACGGAAATATAGAGACAATTTTCTGAAAATATTACACACTTTCTACCTTTCCGTACCGTTTCACATTTTAGGTTATTCACATCAGTTCTTAAATTTATACATCTTTTCTCCAAATTTAATTGCACGTTAATTTCGTTTTATAGTATCGAAACTGGATGGACAAATATTGACTATCAAAATGGTTTCATTAGCTCAACAATTTTGTCAAACAAATGTTAGGCGATATAATTACCTGCTTGTAATATTTCTATGACTATTCATTTTCTCTGTTTCACTTTCATATATGAATTGAAAAACACCTCTCTTACTAAAATTTTCTACATTTTTCATGGTAAGAATTAAAGACTTTACCTTAAGGAAAAGAATAAAAAAATTTCATATTCGTGATCGATACATTAAATGATTGAGGTTGGCCTACCTACATAAAAGGCTGCCCTAGACAACTTTCTCCTATAATAATTATTTAATATTTATGGTTTTTTTAAACATAATAAAGTGATGAAAAACAATAGCAATTTTCATTTACCTACTCAATTATGATGTTTTTCAGGTATATTTAATTTTTAATTGACCGTTGTTGATTAAAATATGTGTTTAAGGTTTATTTATTTATTTAAATATTTCACATAATTGTTTTATTATTAAATACTAATAATAATAATAATTATTATAAGAAGTACGGCAAAATAATTAAAAAGAAAATGGTTTATTCTTATCCATGCGTGTGCTTTGGGATTTCGTTTAAAAAACATACACTCTTTTGATTTAACGCTTCAAGTTATCGTTAATTTATCCTGTAAATAATACAAATAATTGGTCGATGAAATAATTGACTTATAATCACACTTTTTGACAATTGACTATATTTCCACGCGCTTCCAACAAATTTACATTTTACGGCTCATTTTATATAGTTAATATTAGCTATATGATAGACGCGCAGATGCAAAAAAAAACTTTTAGGAAAGTAGATACAATATGAATTTTTCTAAAGCATTCGAGTTTCCATTCTCTTCCATCATGTATTATTATGTCCAATAACTTTTTTGTTGACAGATTTTGTTCTGTTTTGCGATCTTACAAGTTATGACAAATGTCTGAGATATCGACGTAAATTACTCCGGGATACCAGTCCTCGAATAAAATTTTCAAAAAACTACTCGTCCTACCGTTAAAGAAATCCTTTTGTATTTTTTGGATAAAAATTACTTGAAATAAAATGTTATACATCTGAATACAGGCAAAATAAGTTTTCCAATTTTTGAGTTTAAAAAATCAGAAATGCGAATATCAAACAAAATTTTCGTTTCCAAATTTGATAAAACTTTATATTGAGAGTAATTTTGTTCAAAAAATTACGAGAATTGGGTTCATTTGATAGTTGAACCCAATGAGTAGTTTCTGAGAAATTGCCACAAAGCGTGCAGGGAAAGTTTTAGTTTCAAATCGGTTTTTGATATATCTGTTAAAATATTTAACTTATATTCAAATGATCCTGTTTTTTATGCTTCGGAAGTATTAATAATTCCTCGCTTACTTAAAATAACCTTAGCACGTAAAAACCTGGTTTTTTTTGCGATTGAACGACAAATTTATGAAATATCGACATATACCAAGTAGTCGAAATTTTATAAAAACGATTTTCATCCACATCTCAAACATTACTTGTCGAATCGAAAAAGGGACTAAATCTGTGTCAAAATTACTCGAGAAAATGAAAATTTATCTAAATCAGAGACAAAAACTATTTCACCAATTTTACAATTTTCTTAGTTAGGTGATTAGGTGATTAATTTTAAATATAGTCTAAATTCACGTACAACCAGTTCTTATGTTGGAGTGATTTTGGAGATATTTAGACCCCAGAATTAATATTTAGCCTTGTTTCTATACTACCTACTTGTATTATTCAATTGTATTTTTTTTTTTTGAGCTTTGAATAACAGATCTGAATCAAGAATGTGATGCCAGAATTTATTTATTTTGTCCGATAAAATAATTTTCTCGAATTAAGATGACAAATTAATTTTAAGCAAGAAATATATTTTGAATGAAATCCAATTTATTATTTTTCCTTCAAACATAATAATCAATTTATTGCAATAAAACATTTCATGCAGTATTATAATGAATTAATCAATTATTTTTTATTGTAAATAATCAAACAATAACAACAAAGGTGTAAAATGAAAACCTTAATAATAACTGTAACAACAATACAAGAGAAAAAAAAAACATTTTTTTATTATAATAATTGAATTTTTTAAGTAATATCCATTTTATTTATATTATCATTGAATACAAATACATAACAAACCTTTGAATAAACAAATATAAATGTATTTGTGTATGAATAATATTTATTCAAAGACTTGGTTGGGCGTTCACATACACAACATATGAATAAAATAAAAATAAATATATATAAAATAAAAATAATATTTTTTTTTTTCTACTTTAGAATTTTTGTATTCTTTCATATTGTGTGTGTAGATATGTTGTGTGTTTATATGTGATTGGTCTGCACACATATCGTCCTCAGGCGTCCAATAATAGTTCTTTGTACAAGTCACTTTATTGTTACCATTGCTGATGCACATAAATATATATAAATGTATATATGTGTGTTTAAATAGAAAGATATCTTTTGAAACTATCGTTTTGGTATACATTCACAAAATCATCATGTATTTCTTATATACCGAGAGTCCCATCAATAGGTGATTCTACTATGTTTAAAAAAGTACTTCAAAATGTTGATTTTCCTAATAAAAAGTCACTAAGAATTATATTCTGGCAAAATTAACACGCTTTCTTGTCCTAAAATTAAATTAAATTTTAAACCTTTTTTATTCTGGCCCAAAATCGTCCCTTTATTAATCAGTTTTTACCTCCTTTTTTATCTTGTTCATAGTGGTTATTATTTGCATTTTAATAAATAAATAGGTACAATTTAAATGCACTGACGAAAGAATACAGTTAAATTTGACAGATATGTACGCAGCTGTTTGCCCTGAATTGACAGTTAATGTCATAGAATATTATAAATAGTGAACGCCATGGCCCAAAATTTTCGATATGATGAATTAGAGAGAAGACTACCAGTTAGTTCCTATGTGCACTTGTCTAATCTATATGTCATTGGCTAGATATTTAATCATATGATTATGACATATGACTATGAAAAGGACACATAGGAACTTACTGGCAATCTTCTTTCCTCCACTTACAGGCTAGCATATCCCTCTCGTTATCTATGGACAATATTCTATGGTTAATGCCGATATGAAATTACATGACATACAGTTTAAAAATTGCGATTTTTAATTTTATTAAAATTAAATAGTTATATGCTTTTATGGCTCAAAATCAGAATATTTAAGTATATTTCTACATAAATTTTAATTTTTATCAAATTTCATAATTTATTTTTCACTAAATATTGTATTTCAAACAAAATCGTTTACAAATAGTTTTAAATTATTCGTGAAACCGAGACTTTACACTTCGCAAATATATATTTAGTATAGTGAAACTGACTTTTTGGGGGCTCAACAAATATTAAATCTAGTGCCCAAAATTCCGAAAAAATAATTATAAATAAAGTGAATGTACGCATATGTACAAATGTTGATAGCTATGACAAATTCCAAAAACAATTGGTTGCTATAACCAATGTATATAAGTTTTACCTAATAAGAAATATCTCCAAATAAAGTTTGTAAGATTCAAAATGGTAAAATTATGTTGTTTCGTTTAACCGAAAAAGCTTTTACATGTAATAAAAGTGTGTATGGACACGCATTGGTGATTATAGCCGATACGTCGGATTATAATTTCAATGTTTATGGGAGCTATAGTCGATATTTTGTTTTACACGATATTATTTCTAGTCGTTAAATATTGTTTTAGTCGTTAAATTCATAATTCGGTCCACTACAAGATATTTCTGAGGATTCTGCAGAAAATTAAAACCCATGATATAAATGGTGGAAACGCATATATATAATATATTACGTTATATCTATACTATTTAAATGTATTTATTTGCGCTTCCACCATATTTATCTACAATTGTGAACAGCTATTTGAATAGTATTGCGGTATTTTTCATTATTTTTCAGGTATTGTAAATAGGTATTTAGGTATAAGAGCTATAGGCGGGCACAGTGAGTCCACTGTTATGCCAAAGTTTTAAGTTTTCACTTCAATCAACTGTCCCATGCTTGACTATCTTTTTTGACATTGCGAGTGTTTAAACGATGCCATTTACATATTTTTGAAGATGTCATTAGAGTATTGTCAAGTGTTATTAGTATAGAAAAATTGATTATTTATTGGAAAATTTGGAAAACTCTCACGTATATCATATTCAACGAAAGCTATCACTTTTGGACGTGGACAATTACATTTTGTGGTATTTTTACGTTAAAAACAATGCCATCATGAAGTGTAAGTTCCCTATTGACGTCAAAAATAAACAAAAAAACGAAAAACAATATAATATACTTACATACATATCGTGATGTAATACCATTCATAATGTCTTTATTTTTTTACATTGAAAAATTAGTTATATACTTTTATTTTATTTTGTTTTTTTTATAACAATATGTCAGACATTCTAATATATATTTTGATTGGTTAAGACAAACGACGTCATATTAGATCATTTATCATTTTCATTTTGAAATCATGACATATTGTTTTATATGTATGTATATGTTATACGTTTGTACCTAATCTATTCCTAGTTTGTTGTGTTCATGAAAAATGAAGGGTGCGTTATGATAGATATACTATCTACCCCTTAATATATCACACTTATTGAGAATGGGGGATTTTTTTTTATTTATATTAAATGAATATTAGATAAATTAGATATAAAAAAAAATAGAGAAAATAGAAATAAGAATTCATGAAATGGTTTTATCGAAATTAAATTTTGAAAAAGTGATAAAGCAGTAATTTTTGTTACTTGTGGTAAGGTAATTCACTAATCATTGCATATTAAATTTGGAATTTATTCAGGAAGAACAGTTTGAAAATCGAAGTTTCGAATAGTGTAGAAGAAAAGGTTCGTATTCAGAAAAGCACTTCAAGCAGTCAATATGGTAGTCAAAATCAAGCTGACATACTTATCTTATAAAACACAGGAGAGGTTATGGAATGATTAGATCATTTAAACATTAAGCTTCTTTTTATTCTCTTCATTCATACACTTGATTAGTGGTTTTGTAAATTACTATGATTTATTAATATTAAATTTGGAGTGTATTCAGAAAAAGTTTCGAATAGGATAGCAAAAAAATTAGTTTTGTATTGAGAAAATCATTGCAAGCAGTCAATATTGCAGTAAAAAGCAAGCCAAAACCTATCTTATAAAGCACTGCAGTGGTTATGGAATGACTATGTCTTGTAAACAGTGGGCTTTTTTTTATTCAATTCATTCATTCATTTGATCAGTGCTGTTGTAAATTACTATGATTTCTTAATATCTATTTATTTATTCAACAGCTTCTGAAACACATTTAAAGCCTAATAAATATTTGTTCTATTTTAAGAAAAAGGTTGCCGGATAGCAAACTAAGAGAAGGTGAATATTTGTACAATGTATTGGTAAAAGCTAAATTTGTTCGATTATATTGAACGTAAATCAACCAGAAAATTATATCAAAAGTTCGATCAGGACAGCAATTACATTAATATTTGGGCGCTTGATAAATATGGTGGTCAATTTGCCGCCCAAATTTATCAAAGTAAAGTACTTGTGTAAAGAAATCCAATTTGTGATTATAGGATTGCTAAATTTTTATTTTTCAAATTGAATGTGAATATAAATTATCGTTATTTCGTATCAACATTAGCATTAGTGAAACTGACATCAAATCTATTAAGATATTTATGAAATGTAACTTTTAAAGACTCTAAAAGAAACAAGGGACGCTTAAAAACAAATATTCAAACACATAATATTTCACCAAATATGCTTACAATATGCGAAAATATAATAGACATTTTATCGATGAACAATTAAGTAAATCTTATGTAGTAGAAAATAAAGGACTAGAACTTGACTCGACTCTTAAAGAAAAACCAAAATACACCAAATCTGACTATTTGAAGATATTGAACACAAAATATTTGTCTCGAAGAATATTTTGTTCGAGAAATATTAATTCGGATATTATACAATAATTCAAAAATTGTATTTTTTTTGATATAGTTTTGAAACATATTTATAACCCCCGAACTAAAAAAAGGGGTGTTATAAGTTTGACCGGTAAGTGTGTATGTCTGTCTGTCTGTGGAATCGTAGCGTCTGAGCGGATGAACCGATTTATATTTTTTTGTTTTCGTTTGAAAGGTAATTTAACGGAGAGTGTTCTTAACTATGTTTCAAGTGCGAGTTTAAGGTTCCGTACCAAAAAAAAAAAAAGTTGTCTACGATCTTCGAAATCCTTTAAGGAAAAAGGTAATTTAATGGAGAGTGTTCTTATATATGTTTCAAGTGCAAGTTTAGTTTTCTAAATTTTGTAAATATCATTTGTGAAAGTACCCTATAGAAATATGAAATGTTTTCAGATATATTACAAAAAGCTTAATTTCAAAATAATGATTTATAAGAATAAAAATTAAAATAAAACTTAAATAAATGCGTATAACCATTAACCTTAAATTATTTAATGAAAATGAATTTATTAAATAAATATTAGATTACAATAAAACGTATAACCCACATATATAAAAGTTAAATGAAAGAAAAAGAAAAAACAAATTTAAAACTAATAATAACATAATTTCCTATTATAATATTTCAATTCAATTAATATGATTTCAATTTATTTATAATTATTAAATTTAAATAAAAATATATATAATAGCAAGTATAAAATATAATTAGATATTAAAATACAATAGATATTAAAAAAAGGAGACCAATAATATATTGGCTGTTTTAATATTTAAGACCATTTAAAATAGATATTCATTTATTTATGAAAATTTTCGGTTAGTTTGTCTTTACGAATAAGAGGCGAATAGCTTTGAGATAATCTAATAATTGAAAATTTTAGGGTGTCGGGTGTAGTTTTGCCAAGCTGGACATAATATCGGACATTTCCCTGCAATGTTTTTTTATTCTCGCAAGAAAAACTATGCATTCATCAATTATAATAATAATGACAGATATTTTTTGGGAAAGATATAAAACAAAACAAATATGAATATTTTGTTAGAAATTATACTAAATATTAAAAATTTTAATAAAAAATACTTTTTAAGGGAGAAGTACACTCTCTTTTTATGGAATATGTTATCCTCTTACACATTTCCGCTTCCCTCCTTCGATTTAATGTGCGTTATACAGCTGTATGATTTCACGTTGTTAGGAGGTATTTTGTGATTGGTCATCCATTATGTCCTGAAGTTGAAATATCTCAAAGCGCATTCAAAAATACGCAAAAAATGGAAAAGTTTTTAGAAATTAATTTAAAGAACGTAAAATATTCTAGAAAAATCATTTCTACATAATTATAAGGTAATCTCGCTTGTAAACATGCTCATATCATGAGTATGAAAATTCATACGGTATTCAAACACAGCATTGAATTGCAGAGGTTGATAGGGGAGGCAAAAATTGACTAGCCAACTGGTGGCAAATGAAAATTGAACTGATGAACTGGTGGTAGATTTTAGTTCTAGTTTAGTTTCGGTTTACGTCAACAGATGTATTTTTAGGTCACCCAATATATTCAATATTTTACATAATTATTTATCTATGATCAAATATATGAATAGCACGTGGCTATATGCAATATAAATTAAGGTATAATGTATAAAAAAATTAATGACTTTTTTTTTATACGAATAATATAAAAAAAAATTAACGTAAATCGAACAGTATACTACAATTTTACAGGACCTACATTGTTTTTTTTGATTTTTTTTTTTTAAGAAATAAAAAAGTTAAATCTGTAAATTAACTATTTAAATTAAGATAACATCTAACATCACCATAGTTAAAGGATTTAAATAGTTTTTTAATAACTGTAAATAATAAATAATTGTCCTTTTTAATCGACTCTGTTCTTCTTGATTGACGAAAACCTACGTGAATATTTCAGATTTCTAATTTAGATATTTAAAAAACTCTTCGTCTTCGAGATTATTTTTACAAATATAGAAATTTTTTACTATTTAATCTATAGAAAGTGGAGCAACATTTTAGAAAATGTACATGTTCATTCAGCTTTTGTTATTCACGATATAAAATTCCAATTTTTAATGATTAATTGCATGAAAAACTCTTCGTCAGATTTTCCCAATAAATTATTTTATACCTATGATTTATATATAGATTTCTTTAGACTTTAAATTTTTAATATTTATTTTACCATCAAATAATGTGTATCAATAAATCTATGACGCAATTTAAATTAAATCATTTTTACTGGATTGAAGCATAAACGATTATTGTTATTGAATATGAGAACAGACTTCATGAGTTGTTATTTTGATAATACATATTTGTTTTTAGGCAGTATATAATCTCTTATTTCAAAAAATTCCCCATATTTCATAAAAGCCAAATATTTATTGTGTTTTAATGAACACAGACATACGGTTATTCAGTAATGTATGAGCTACTTAGAAGGGAATTGAATTTGTAGATTTTAGTGCAAGAAATTATATTAATCAGGAAATGCATTAAGTTAACAAACAACATATATAACAGCAGCTGTTATAGGCAATGCATGTATTGCAGCCGACTTTATCTTTCTTAAAAGTGATACGAAAACTCGGCAAACGTGGTATATAAGGTACTGTTTTATTAATGTACCATTCATAGAAGTAAGTCATATCATTAGAGTGGTAGTAAAGCAGAAATTTTATCTTATTTCTTTCGTATATCTCTACAATTTACAACTACATTAATTTTTCTGGGATACATATATTTGAGGGATAATATACTTTATAACAGTCATCTGAAAATTTATTTAAATGCATATCCAATAAACTCCTACAATTTTTGAAATCGCTTTAAATAAATTTTTGGCTTCAAAACTATATACACACAAAAAGTTTGGACACTTGGATCTTTGCCTGTACTAAAAATAAATAACTGACACAATAGGCAAAATTATGATATTAGTTTTTAATATAACCTCGACTAAATAAAGTTTCATGTGTCTGTGTACTTTATATCTAAGTATCTATGTGTCTGTCGGTGGCACCATACCTCTTACACAGATAAACCGATTTTGGGTCATTTTTTGTTTTGTTTGAATATAATATAATCGGAAGTGTTCTTAACAATGTTTTAAGTTCGAGTTTAAGGCTCGGTACCCGAAACAACTAGAAAAGAGGCGATGTCCAAACCACTTTGTAATTTTCTTAAAACGTTAAGATCACTCTCGGTCAAATTACATTTCCAATAAAAATAGTTAAAAATCAAAATCGGTTCGGGGGTAATATTATTATATATATTTCGTTAGTAGAAAGGTGGGGTATTTTGAAACAGTACACCAGGCTATCAGATCCCTTGCTTGGTTCTTTACGAAGATTACAAACCGTATCCAAATGTATACAAAAAGGCACACATACTTTCTAAATCCCATTTTTCGTTGCTTGTTTCAGATTCTCCTTTATGTTCAAAAGCTGAATGCACCTCTTTCATACATCTGTCATTCAACATAGGCTACCTCATCATATCAATATATATAAATTTCTGTAAGAGATCGTTTTCAGTTTGTCAGATCCTTATATCGATAGTGTACATTTTAAGAACTAGTTTATTACCTACGGACTTGACGAATTTTTATATATTAATGAAACGATATCGGAATGTTTTTTAATATATATTTGTTATCTGCGACCATAATCAGTTAAATTTTATTCATATAATGCTTTTATAATAAAAAGAGGTCCTAAAACAACTTACCATTTAATTTCATAGTACCTACCCAGTGTGTGAAACAACATTATGTATTATACAAACATTTAAATGAAAGTGTTTTTTAAAAAATTATCTTGGAACTACTGTATATCAAAAGTTCACATGTTTGTGTGTGTGTGTGTGTGTGTGTGCATTTGTTGAGACAATAAAGTGGGTGTGGTTGATAATAAAAATTTTGTTTTTATAGTCTTTTTCTAACTGTTTGAATATTTTCACTAAATAAAAATTTTTCTAGTCGAGTGGCCCTTTTTTGTACTTTCAGTAAGTCAACGTCCCTCATACATGATACTTTAAGAAACTTTTGCTAACTTAACGCCTTATAACACTTAACATATGGGAATAAGACCACTTTAATGGATTAACGCTCATCACTTATTTCACTCGAATCCAGGTTTTCTAAACTCCAGTTTTATGTGAGTGACTCAAACTAAACGTCCTTGTATCTTTCTATTTCTATGTTTGTGTATACACAACACACAAACATTTCACACTACTATAAATTGATACAAATTAGGTACATATTTTTAATATGCAACCATTGTCATTGGTAAATACACTTTTACTTCCTCCTTGCTTGATTATACTCATCCTTAAAAATGTTTCTTTACGAAAATTGTCATGATTGAGACACTTTCATTCATGAAGCCTGAAAAAAATTGTATTTGCGGGTAAACTTAAAATTGTACAAAAATCATTTTATTATTAATTCGCTAAAACAGATTTGAAATTTTGCAAATTTCTGCAATATTCAGAGTGTCAAGTAAAAAAAAAAAAACGGATGTTCAACAATTTTAAGGTTGTAAATTACGTTGAACTTTCTAAAATATTTTAGCCTTTATTGTGGTGAAGATTGTGAAAGGCTCGATCCGAATCCATTTATCGGTTAATAACGATTGAAAATTTCAAAGCTCGACTGATGTGAGCTGATCAAATATGAAATATTTTTTAGACGCCCTTTACGATATAAAACGAAAATTTTGTAAAATTCGAAATATCTTTTTAATTCGAACATAACAGTAGAGAAAAAACTGTACTCATAAAAATTGTTCTTCTATCAAAAAATTATTGAAATTTGTCTCCGTTTTATCTTACTAGAATAACTGCCTGTTTTGATTTTTAATGAGAGTTGAAACCTGAAACTGAATTAATAACCTAACAAATTATATTAAAAATTGACTTTACTCTGTAAACGGATGGATCAGAAAAACTTCTTCGAATCATTTTTCATCAAAATAAATTTTGTTCACGTGCGCCGACCACGCTATACCAAATACTTTACAACTTCATTTTAACGAAAAAATACTATACATGAATATTAATAAAATAATATTATAAATTCGCTTTTGGGCAAACAAAATATTTTATGTATATTTAATACAATTTTTATTTTAAAGAATCATGTTGTGTTTTTTAATCTTGGTGGAAAAAAAAATTATGGAAGTATTTTAATAAATTTATTACAACAATAAAATGTTTTGTGCAAAAATTGGTGTACTAAATTTTTGTGTATTTTCTTTTTTAGAGTTTAATGAACTTTTTTTCAGCCTACTTACACACGTATTTAGATTATTGTTTTTGAATAATTTGCATAAAATTGAAATACATAAATAATATTATAAATATTTTGTCAACATTATTTATTACATGTGTAAAATATATTTTTATGTAGACAACAAATCTGTAGTACAAGAACATTAATATTTTATATTAGAAATAAAAAATCTAGTTTAACCTACAAATATAAAGGCTATTATATGTGAATTTCAAATTTTTTCTCACTTTATATTCAGTGTTGTTAATTTTGGAAACGTATTCCATTTTGGAGTCTCTATCCATAACTTGGAAATGTCTTTGCAACACTTCTATAATCAAATTAAGATTGTGTGTCTCACTATGCCCATATTACCTAGGGCATTCAACATATTACCTATAATATTAATTATCAGACTTAAAAATAAAGAAAGAAAACTATATGAGACGCTAGAAAGTAGATAAAGTTCTATACAAAATGAGGACATAAGATGAATAGAAATCCAAAAGCAAAATTTGAATTATGTTAACAATAATCCTTCCATAAATGTTTATTTACCTTGAATTTTAATAATGGCTGACTATATCAGGATTATATTACGGTTTAAACTTCAATAATTAAATTTCTTAAATTGTCAATCGTAATCGACAAAAACATTATTAACAACTTTCTATCCCCCGGATTTCGTATCCAAGTTCCTCTTACTGAATACATATTGAAACATCCTTTGGAAGTTCAAGTGAAAAGAAAGTTTTGTTTTAAATTCATACAATAAGAGTGAGCGAAAGAAAAAACTGAGGCTTTTCATGAAAATTCCATCCAAATCGTATAAGAAGCTTTCGTCATCTTCAGAAGCATATTGACAGGCAGGCATCCATTATGTTAATTAATATGAATTGCCAAGAAGTCAGCTTTGAAATTCGAAACAATAATTATTCAATGAAAATAAAACTGTTGTGTAGACAAATTAAAATATAAGTAAATTTTATTTTAAAACTCCTGATGTCTAGAAAGGCATTTTACATCGAATAGAATATAGACAATTTGTAATTTGTTATTGTCAGCATATTAATTAATTTTTCTAGAAAATTTTTTGATTTAAAATTCATTAAAGTTTCGTAAAAAGAAGTTCTTCAATAATTCAAAGCGAATTAACACAAACAATTTAACAAAGTCTGGTTGATTACTGCAATTCTGAATCTTTTAAATGAATTTTTGGTACTACCGAGTCTTCAAAAAATCTGTTCTTTTTTTATTAAAAACCGTAATCTCAATTTTCAAACGTAGAAAGACAATTAAGAATTTTAAGGAAACATTGATCGAACAAATTTAAAGCAACGACACTACTGATTTCACCAAATAGATTATATATGGTTTGTGGTCTACAGTATATATACATTTAAAGTGCACTTCATTTATACTATATAATAAATTTATATAAAAAGGGAACGAGAGCACAACCGGAAATCGTGAGGCTTTTTAGTTCCCTTTCCTGCCACGATGAGTGCCGGCAGCACACGTCTTTGCATGCAAACAAACGATAACCGTTGAACCGAACCATTTATACTTTACTCATATACGTGTATATGTTTTATATGTATGTATATCTATGCCGTCATTAACTAAAATAGAAAAAGAACTTTTTACATAACTATGTTTATATATTTTGTAGTTTTATAAGGAAAAAATGGGTACAAAGTGGTATATTATAACATTCTACCCATAAATATTCAACATTGAGCTGCTTTATTTACTTTAAAAACGACAGAAAACGTCTTGCCACTGAAAACGCAGCATTTACAAAATTATACACAAAACTATGATCGTTTTCCACCATTAAAAAATTATAATCTTATTAAACCACGTGAAACACAAATATCATATTAAAAAAGGAACAATGATTTCGAAACTACAGCCAAAAATAGTAAAAATGATAATAGTGTTAACACACTTTTATTAGCTTGGTATGTATCTGGATAACTATGTTATGGAATATTTGAACGTGATTTTCAACCTTTTCAATAATTCGGATTGCATTGAAACTTCGCACAATTATAAATGACCGATGACAATACATTAATTTAATAATTTGTCCGATTACGCTGATGAGGATCTTCAGGATTAAGGATTTACTAAAAAAAATGTTTGATGGTGGAAGCGCAGACAGCATTTTGAAAATAATATTAATAAATAGTAGTTTAAAACAACTAAAGAGGCTTTTATAACCAGCTGAACTAACAAGTAGAAAATAATTTCTATAATTTCAAAAAAAGTGGTAATACAGTGATTAATGTTATCAATATCTGTCAATAAAATAATTACAACATTTGAAATCTAGTACCCCACACTTTTTTTAGTTTTTAAACTACTATTTATTAATGAAAATCTCAAAGATTCTTATATTTTAATATTTCTGATTTTTATCAACTTGTGAGTATTTCTATGGAAAGAATTAGTCTATTAATATAAATGTATTTGTCTACTTAATACAAAATTTGCATGGTGGACTGTTTTTATGCTCCATCGCATTTATTACAACCATTATAAAATATTACTTTGTTTCTATTTATTTATATTAAATTATTTTTATTTTATTTTTTAGTAAGTAAATTTAAAGGAAATATTATGAAAATTACTTTAAAATGTTACAAATTTAAGAATTATTTAGATTTTATTTTCGTTATTCTTTTTATGTAAGTTTATGTTAATTTTTAACGCAATGCTGTTTTTATATCAATATTTGCCTGACTAAATACGATGCTGATCGTAATACATATTTGAAAGAAAAAACTAAAAATATTCCAACAGTCCTGACAAAGAAAAGGGTAAGTTTACAATAACAGAATGGATAACATACCTATCAAAATATTTGTTTTTTGCTTTCAGGTCCTTAATTTTACTCATTTAATCATTCATAGACTTCATGCTTATATTTTTTGCGGGCTCCACAATATCCACTCTTATATTATATTTTTCCTATCCTCTCCCGGCTACAAAAACGAGAAAATAGCTGGGACTTGAACTACATATGTGATTATAATTATTCCGAGACCCGAAAAAACTCAAAATTATAAATATTAGATAAATAATTTATAATCATTCTCTCTAGTCGATATTTTAATTGAAATATTTGAATAGCTTGCACGCACAAATTAAAGGTGATCGTGAAAAATTTAAAATAACATTCCAAAAACACTTCTCTCTCACAAAAAAGGGCCCCTCAATGTTTACTTTTCGTTTTTTTTAATGATAAAAAAAAACAGAACATATGTTCCTTTATATTCATAATGTGTCAAAAGTAATTATTTTTTAAACTACTGGGCGGGTCATCATGAAATTCATCAGGGTGTTATCCTGCAAACAAACGTATATTCGATTTAAAAAAAAAATGCATATTGATCTATTAGAAGTTAATTAGATAATCAGCTAACGGGACATTTAATATGGGCATCTTAATATGGGATGGAGAAGAAGTTGCAGAAAATCAGTTTAAACTGAGAGATGTAAATTTTTAGTTTCATGTATCTTGTCCTATGGAATTTTATGGAAAATTTTGCTCGCCCGTACGTAAAACCAAGCAGTGGATTTTAGATGGCTTAATGAAAGATTAAAATCAAATCCCTTACATAGTACCTACCTATTTCAATGTTTGCGTAAGTTCTAGTATCCAGCAGAATGTCAGTTGGGAACAAATTTTGGTATTCCTTCAAGGGAGCAGAAAATTACTGTTTTAAAAATTTTTGAAAACAGTGGCCAAATAGTCAAAGGAAGGGGGGTACAACTTTTTAAAATTCTTCCTTCGGAGGAAAATATTTTTTGCAATATTCACTTGGCCGTAATTACAGTTATAATTTGTTGACATTATTTACATAAGGCATTTCTACCGACGTGCCCCTAGAAAGAGTTTTGCATGAAAAATTCCAAAGATGATCCCCAAATGGTCAAAATTAACAAGTCGATTACCAAATAATACGATTAAAGGACGTTAGACTTTTTACGTCTAACGTTAGGATTTTCTGCATTAATGTAACGTTTGTGCAAAAATATTAACTGCCGACGTCTCAAGGGCAAGCTCTCTTATGCTTCGTATAATATTGACAGAATAAAGTGCCTCATTTTCTTGCTTCCACCTTGGAGAGAGTTAGAAAGTATGCAAATTGTTTTCAAATTTTTGAATCATATGTCCAAAATATGCCTAATAGACGTCATTTTAAAAATTTTCCTTCTTATAGCTTTAGTTTTGACAACCAAGCCTCAAATATCCATTAAACGCATCATGACGTTGTCGTTAGGTAGTTCTTCGCTGTAAACAAAAACAAATGAACGACATTCAAAAAGAAACTAATTTCCTTCGATCAAAGGAACTACATATTTAAATGAAACAACAAAATACCATAAAGTCGGATATAATTACCGTTTGGTTCGTTGTACCAATAAATCTAATCAATCATGGATAATATTCAACATATTTGATTGAATATCACATAAATATTATTATTTTGTTTATATAAATTATTATTATTTCAAAAACAGAAAAAAAAATTATGTAGATACTTTTCGTTCTGTTTTTTGTTATTTTTGTTTGATATCCTTTCCTCCGGCCAAATGTTACGAAAAATGTGTCGGTATATCCGTTTGATTGAAGGCCATGCAAGAGAGGAGCACATAGTCTGATTCTAAATCTATACCGTGGTAGATATGACGCTAAGGCGCCAGACTAAAAACTTTCAGATAAAGTAAATCTCTTATTGACAAGTTCCTAGCTCGAAAAATTGATCAGAGTCCTGATCTAGACACCACTTGCATCAACTAGTAGAATCGCTTAACTTCGAAAGATAACGCTTTGAATTTATTTTTCTTAACTCCGCACACCATTTAATTCTAATAAAAAACTGAAAGTGCTTGTTAAAGCGCATATAAGTCAGTTAGTTATTTAATTCGACATAGACTATTGTTTAATAATCTTTCTCACCCTTAAATATGTATAAACATCCAGACGCCATTTATAAATCTTTTGTCGTCAAACGTCGTCAAGATTCATTTTGCGTTACAAAAAAAGAAAACAATTGTTAAATCATTATTTTTCGTAAGTAAACGAGGTAGAGAATTTTCGGAGTAGGCTATACAAGTTTTTTCTCTGTTCGCAAATGATGAGTTAAAAAATTGGCCTGTAACAAATAATTTTAAATATTTAAGGTGTTTTAAGTAATATTTGTGCCCACTTAAGAATATTCGAGAATCGTAGAGAAGGTCCCTTACGATTACGTATAGAATTTCTTTGTCGCAAAGTTTTGAAAATCAAATTGCGAAAAATTAAAGAAATTTTGAGAGATCACCAAAACCTTGAGATATCCTAGTTCCAAATTTCGTGTTGAAAAAGAACACTTTCGGTCAGACAAAATACATTCGTTATATGTACATATATATATTGCCTGTTTCAGTCAAGTCCGTCGTCTCCACGATGCGTTTTCTTAACTTTCAAACATATAATTACATATTTCAAAAAAAAAAACAAAGTTATAGGTTACCGCTAGGCTATGTTATCGTACTTAAAAAAAATATAAAAAGATTTAAAATAAAAATATTTATGATTTGATTTTTTTTCAAAATTATTTTGTTTGACTGTAATTATTTTATTTAGTTTCAAAAAAGAAAAAAAAAACACAACCAAATAAAAGGTTGTTGATTTATTTAGACGAAAAAAACTCTATAATTAGGTAATTAAAGGATAACGGATAAAGTAACTATTAAAACTAGGAAATGGATTTTCTCGTTTTTCAAATCATATACATCCTAATTGCTAGAAAAAGTCAGCATGCAATAGGAATATCTAGGAATTAAACCTCAGAGTTAAATATTCAAAAAATCATATACATACTAGCTTGATACCCGCCCGCTTCACTTAGCTTACAAGTAACAACCACTGCTTTATAGCCTCCAGCTCTCTTGATCTCATTTATCCCCCTTCCAGAATACTCGAATAACACTCAATTTTTTAAAGTGCAGAAAAGATGGTCATGAATTTATTTAAATTCATAAAATTATTTTAAATTTTTACAAAAATCTTTAATTTATGGTTCAAAATTATGCTCATGGATGGAGCAGTAGATGTCAGATTAAATTTAATTTTTTCTAAATTTTATTTTTTAAATATATCTTTATAAATTATAGTTCAGGTATAATTCTAATATATGAGCTATATTGTTCTACCGTTTTATACATATTTAGGGATAGAATTTGATCGGATTGGTTTGAATGATTTTAACAACCCGTTAAATTTTGTATAGAGGCAAGCATAGCCAGTATATAATCAGGATTTTAAGAAAATAGTTCAGAATTTAAAGAAAAAAATATCGGATTAATTGCGACTCTCAAATGTGGCATGTCCTGTATGTTTAAAATAAATATATTCATTCTCCTCATAAAATTTCACATATATATCAGGATATTTTTATCAAAGCAAATTTAACATGGTAAATCATCGAATTTTGGGTGTGCACTTTCAAGTATTTAATTAGAGCCCATAATGAGACAAGTTTTGCATGAAATATCTACCAAAAAAAATCCACAGAATAAATTTTCAGAAGATTTTTTGAGTTCTTGCAGGCCAAAAATAATATTCCATGATAACGTTTCGCAGATGTTTTTCTACTTCTTCGGTACGAAATACTCTGTCCTACCTTTCAGGCAATAAAAACCCTATAGGGCATACACCGTGCGATCAGTAAGAAATTTCCCCAGTTTTTTTAGATATACCTCCAGTTCTATTTAATTTAAAACGCGATTCTTAATTATATTATTTTTCTAAACTTTATGTTTGCATCTGTGGACAATTTCATCACGTATATAATTTAATAATATAAAAGCTTAAACACACTGTCCACGTTATGTTTAAGTATATTGATATTATTAATAATATAGCTTTCTAACTACTACTTTAAAACTATATACATGTAAGTAAAAATATTGAATACATTTCAAACGTATAATAAAATCATCCATATTTTTATAAATTATAACATCCAATGACAGTTTTTATGAAAATCATAGTGATTTTATAAATATACCATCTATGCAGGTCCACTAACATTTTATTAAACAGGTTAATGTAAAGAGTGTTCACGAAATATACTTCTTTGATATAGGAATTTTTTTCTTACAAGACCAAGAAATTTTTTTTCCAATTTTAATTCCCGAACCAAAAAAGAGATGTTATAAGTTTGACAGTTTAAGTGTGTGTCTGCCTGTCTGTGACATCGTAACTCCTAAACGGATGATCCGATTGTAATTTTTTTGTTTTTGTTTAAAAGCTAATTTAATGGAGAGTCTTCTTAGCCGCTTCAGTCAAAACGGGTGATAATGACGATTCTATTTTAACCGGATAGGGTCTGTCCAACCCCCCCCCCAACAAACGCATATATGAATGCAGCGGTTATAAAAACAAAAGATGGAATGATAAACCGGCAATAGCGATCAATATCCGTTGGAATTACTCGTATGAATATGGCTAAAAACAACCAACACATGTTTATACACACCTCGTTACCCAACATCGCGACGCGATGCCCGTTATTTGTTTGCCAGACGCCATATTGTAAAATGGAATAGATATTTGGAAATCCCAACTAAAATGTGTAAATTAAAAATAAATTAAAACCCACCTGGGTAATAGTAAACTTAAAATTTAAAATCAAAAGACCAAACTACGGAAAAATAAATTTTTAAATAAAATACAAATATAAAAAAAAAAGTCCTGTAGCCATTATAAGGAAGATATGAGCCGGTCAGGAATTTTAATGTGGCTCAGTTTTCAAATTTTCTATGTGAACTACTGGACTTGTTTTTTTATTTTTTATTTTACTTATAAACTATATTTTGGAGCTTATTAACGCATTTATCGGTTTTAGCAACCAATTGGCATTGAAATTAGTCAGTTATGTGTACATATGGTTATAAATTCACTTAAATATAAAAAATGTACAAATTCCCACAGTTTCTGCAAAAAAGAAAAAACAAAGACACGGGAAACTTTGGATTGAATTGCCATAAAAGTGGTTAAATAAATTTACTCTTTGGCACCATATGTCTTGTAGGTTTTCGGAAAAAAGCGTTGATAAGTTGCATACTTTTTAGAAATATTTTCCTGGAAAATATAGTTAAATAAAAATTTGCCCTACTTCATCCCTTAATATTATTAAATAACCACGAAATACGGACATTGGTTAGCATCAAAAATAAAACTAAAACTTAAAGTAAACCAAAAATCAGAATGAATTCGAAAAAAATAACAACATACGTGAAAACAATCGTTCAACAAACATTGAAAGTTTTATAAAACTAGTGAAAAGAAAATTTAATTGTTTAAGCCTCATTAAACTTTTATCGTTAAGAGTGACCACAACCAACACTCAATGGGAATTCAACCAATACTCCATAGGCTTACACTTTAATCTCTGCCGCAGTCAAAGTCTGTTTTCAGCCTAAGGTATTGTCTAAAGATTTTCTACTGAAAAATCAAACTGAGATCTAACTATATAATGTATATTTTTCACCACATTCTATATCATGCGTTAGTTATATAATCCAGGTTCATATCATTATTTTAAATACATAATAATATTATGTGTTATAAGCATATTATACATTTTATTATTTTTTTTATATGTAAATAATAATTTTCATTAAATTAATACTTCTTTTTTTAAATATATTCAAATGAATTCGTTGAGCTTTTTCTTTACCTTTAAATATATACTTAAATTCAGAAAAAAAAATTCAAAATTATACGTATATTGGATGACATGAAATTAATAATGTAAAATTAAGTAGCATCTGTTATAATTCTTGAAATCTTTTAAATATGCAGTCTTTAAACTTGCTTTTATTATATGAATAAAATCAACAATCATAATATTCACCTGTAAAAAGGGCAGCTAGAGTTCACATATTAGTTTCAAAATAAGAGAACAAAACTTACCGTTCTTACCGTAGCTTTCTTTGGAAAAATTTCCACCTTTTTTATAAAACAATTTCAAACATGTGTTATTGTAAAATTGATTGATTTTCTAGGAATAGGAAATAAGACTTTCTTTAAGTATTAACTACTATTTTTGAGGTAAAAAATGTAGCGTAAGATGTTGTGTTGGTTCGCCGAAAAATTTCCTCAAAGAATCTCAAAAAAAATATAGAACAAATAACTCAAAAACAATACTGCAAATATCAGTAATTTGAAACAAATAATTTTCCACACCTAAACAAATAAATCAACAAATAAACAAAATCGTTTACCCTATTCGCAGTCGGGTAAAAACAACAAGTAAACTTATAGTTCAGCACAAAAAAAAAGATTCTGAACTCTAAATATTGAAATTCATAAAATGTTCTTCAAATTTTCTCTCCAATAATTCAGTGATCTGCCTTTGAGTGATCACAAAAGTACTTTTCGACTATTATCTAAATTATTAAGTCAAATTGCTGATTGGAATCTTTTCTGGTGTTCAACTTTTATAAAACTGTTTTTCGCTATAAGTGCTTCCATACCAATGGAAATTTTTCTTGTTCCACTTAGTCAAATAAGCTACGAAATAGAAATTAACATTTTGGTGGAAATGCATAAAACATTTATTAAAGATAGGAGCGTTGTTTTCAATACATATCGAGTATTATAGGCTTTTTGCTCAGGCTTTTTGCAACACTAAAATTTTGAACCTTTAAGTTTATATTTCAATCAGAGTTTATATTTCAAAAAAAAAAAAAAAGAATATTTATTTATTTTTTATTATTACAAGCTTAATTTTAACTTGCAATGTATGTATGTATTTATGTATGTATGTTTGTCCGGTTGGAATCTTTCAACTCAATTTTGAAGCAGTTTTCGTCAACCGATTAAGCTGAAATTTTGCATGCACGTTTAGTTTGGATGACAATGTAGGGTAAGGTAGGGGGCACCCCAATTTTCTCATCACTTCCACCATATTTGGGTATAATAATGTTTGTCCGGGTGGAATCTTGCAATTCAATTTTGAAGCAGTTATCTTCAATCGATTGAGCTGAAATTTTGCATGCACGTTTAGTTTGGATGACAATGTACCGTAAGGTAGGTGGCACCCTGATTTTCTCATCACTTCCACCATATTTGGGTATAAATATGTTTGTCCGGGTGGAATTTTGCAACTTGCAACTCAATTTTGAAGCAGTTATCTTCAACCGATTGAGCTGAAATTTTGCATGCACGTTTAGTTTGGATGACAATGTACCGTAAGGTAGGTGGCACCCTGATTTTCCCATTGCTTTCACCATATTTGATTTATATATATTTTAGCCTTAAATCAAAAAACTTTTTAAGGGGAAAGCTCTTATTGCACTTAAAAGAAGAAAATAATTTTTTCTATGAGTCACTCATACACTACTATTTGTATAAACTTGAGGCTTTCAATATCAAAAATGAACGAATAAGTTGGTATATGAAGTGGGTGAGGCGCTCCGATTCCTTCTTGACATTGTAAATTGAGCGCCTCATACTTTTACAGATAATCTTGTATGAGTGACTCATAGAAAATATATTTTCTGCTTTTTAGAACAATAAAAGCTTGTCACTTAAAAAGTATTTTTAATTAAAATTTTTTCGTGTATTGCTTGTTTTCAATTTTTGTTTTAGTTTCCAGCCGCTCTTTTACTAACTATTTTGATTGATATGAAGCATGGTAAAATTAATAATTGTAAAACATAAAACTCCTAACGAAATGCATCGAGATGAAAAATGCATTTTTAATTTTGTGTTCCATTGTTTTCATTTTATATATATTACAATTTGACGTTTTTTATTTTTAAACTGCTAAAACAATTACAAGTATATGAAGAATTATTTGTAACTTGTTATAAAATGAATGACAATATAAAAACACAAAATAAGATGGCGGAACTAACTGTTACCTATAGTAAAGGTTTTTTTTTCATCAACTATCCACATTAATACTGACTGCAACACAGTTTTTTTGTGTTTTGTTATCTTATAGTTCAGATCTTAATTTACATAAATCATTCGCATATAAAAACTGCAAAAGTATTTTTTTTTGCCTGTGTATAAAAGGTTTTTCTGCAATATCAGTTATTTGATTCAATATTTTAACGTCTAATTAAAATTATTTTTTTAGGGAAAGTATAAATTTTTATCGTTAAAGTTTCTTATGAAACTTTAATGCCGTTGTTTCTACGGCTGGACCGTAGTCACAGTTTTTATTTTTCATTCAATAACTTCAAAAACCCACAGAAAAAATTAGTAGTTGTAAAAAATAAGTGTTTTAAAGCGATAGTATTGATTACATTCGGTGCAAAATGTAAATGCGGTTTTTTAAGGTTTTGGTTTTCTACTGAAAGAAAGATAACGATATTTTTATTTATATACCTATTAAAAATAATAAGAAAATATTTAAATAGTAGATAAGAAAATGTTTCTATTTGTACGTTTTTTCTGGTTTTGATTTTTAAAATTGGGGAAATATATTGCGTGCACTGGCTTATGTGAAAATTGCACTCGAAACAGAATCTACTTAAGATCCCCTAAACAAAGTTGTATTCAAAACAATGAATATTTTTAATAATTCCCATTTTTCTACCTTGTTTTCAAATAAATAACATAAAAAAACTTTAAAAATCGAAATTATTCTTAAGAACTTCGATTCAGTTATCAATACCATGACGGTCCTGTATAAAATCCTTCCATAATATTAGAAGCTCAAACGACCAATCCAATTCAAAACAGTTTAAAACTAAATTTAAATAACAAGAATACAAAGAATAAATATATCCATGTTTCAGCAATGCGACGGTAAGAATACAATAGGACTTGTACTAATCAAACAATAAGAAACTTGTACTAATCAAACAAAAATTCGTTCAAGGCTGATAGCTAATCTTACATTTAATAAATAATGTTGTGTGTATCAAATCATAATTTTTAATTTACTATCTTTTCCCTTTTTTAAATACCTGACAATAGTACATTTTTCTTCGTCTTAAGCAAAGATTGTATGTAGGTAGCGACGGATACCAAAAATCGACTGAACAAAATTTTTTACAGATATTTATTTATATAAAGTCAATATACGAAGATATTCAAATATAATTTCTTTTCCACATTTTGTCATTTTGAATCCTCAATCCATTAAAGAATCCTCAAATCCATGCATGGATTTGATCCAACCATGGATGGCCATAGTTTGTGAAGATGGTGGAGGCACTGTGAAGTATAAGTAAAATTGATCCGTTACTTTGGAAGTCATTCATTTTTTATGGACAAAGAGCCATTGCAATTAATTAAAACTTACCTGTCACAAATTTGTGATAATGTAAGTGCAACTCTGACCCAACGAAATTTTATGTTATAAATTCAGATATACAAATTTTTATGGTTATATTTTTCAAAAAAAGCATCACAGTCTTTTTTTATTGTAACTCATTAAATTTCAAAAGTCACTCAATTCGAAAATTTTTTTTTTTTAATTTTTGTCAAAATTGACTCAAGTCGTGTTTTTCAATACCTTCATATTGGTATATATCAACTTCGTGGAAAATGTTGGGGTTAAAAATTGAAAATTTTCTTCGAAAGTTTTTTTTTACAAAAAAATGTCAATTAAACCATAATCAGGATTTCAAAAAAAGTTTATTGTCTGTATAAACTATATAATTTAAATTGAAGTTTTTGACTGAGTAAATAGTTTGAAGGAAAAAGGGAAAACCGTATTTTACTTTATACCTCAGGAAAAGCTTCTTCTTTGAAAAATAATTTTTACTTTAATTTTTTATTGTAGGAAAAATATAAGAACTGTAATATCACAAAAATTAAAATAGTTAAACTAATTTAATAAAAATAACTGTTAATAAAATAATTTTGATCACAATTCGGTGTTAAAAACTAAATACTCGCGTTGTTGTTTTTTATTTTTATTTCTATTGTTTTATTTTTATTGAACATCAACTTAAAAAAAATGAACACAGTAGGTTAACAATACCTGGTGTAACCTAAGGCAAGGTGATAGATACCGCGCCATATACACAAAAATATTACAGAACATAACATATTACGCAGGGGTTATAAAAAATAATTGTAGAGTACTGAATATAACACACAGAATGCCCCAGGAATTGCTGTACATCGGCGCCGTTCTAATGTTCTTTTTATACACCGTATACGTTATATCCAACAAAGTCCAAGTGATGTCTACTATTTAATATTATAGACCGTGAGTGCATAATCATGAGAAATTTCTCTGATTGTTTTCGTCTACCATTTAGAGAATTAATAAAGTTTAGATTGATAGTCAAAAAAATTAACTCTCCTTGGAGTGATGAATTTACGCAAATCGATATACGTGTCTTTCTATCATTTTTTGATATCACATAACTTGGTAAAATTTCAGACAGTTGGGAACTGCCAAAAGCCCAAAAATGGTTTTCTCTTTATAATTAAACTTCCTCTCAAATCAAGGCAAATTTTTTTCTACTTACTAATTGTGGTAGACAAAAAAAATCGTTCCTAATGGCAAAACAAAGATAAAAATAAGCAAATAATTTCACTACATTATGAGCCCAAGGTCTATTAGTCAGACATAAAACATTATATATTATTTGAAACATCTTCAAAAGTTTTTTTTGTATTTTTATTTCTTTTTTGTTGTCGAAGAATGATTTTCAAGAAAAATAAATATAAAAAAAAAACCGTGCTTATTATTTTGTCATTTTCAGTACATATGTCTGGTCAAATGATCATTCTTTTTTGTTATATGTTGTTTTAATGTCTTTTATTTTTAAGAAATGTCTTTTAATATATTTTAATGGTATATTGCGATTAATATTTTAACTAATAATTTTCTAAACAATAGAATAAGGTTATGTCTAATTGTTTTAAGGACTTAGGGGGATTGTTTTTTGAACAGTCTCTGGACGATTAAGTCAATCTCTGAAATACATTTTTAATGCATTTCAAGGGTCTTATTAAAAACTTAAATTGTATCAAATTTTTCAAATCTTTATAGCCAAGTAATTTCCTACTGAGCTCAACTTCCAGTTTGTACGTTAAGCTTTTCAATGTACAGTAATAACCGCAATCGAGCTGTACAGTAATATAGAGAATGGAATCCTAGCCACAAGTAGAAATATAGTTCAATCTTATAATAAAAAAATGCCCAGGAAATTGAATTTTTGCATGTACCTTCTATTTGTTGATTCCAATAAAATCCCAAAATCCCCATCAATCCGAATGCCGTTTCAAAAGTTATCCGTAGTCAAAGGTCACAAAATACGATTTTCCGCGAATGTTTCGTTAACGGTCAATGCTTTCGAAACAAAAGTTCTTATCTATTTTATATATTTAAAAATTTGCTACAAATAACATACAATTAGTTATTGAAATAAATACTACGATACTCGAAATAAAATGATTTTATCACGATATTCGAAATTCAATAAATCATTTTATTTCGAGTATCGTGGTATTTATTTCAATAACTATGTCTCAACTCGAAGTCAACAAGAATTCATCCTTATAAACATACAATTACTTTTTTTCGTGAGGCTACTGTTTCTAAGCAAATGTTTATGAGCATTTTTGTGTGCAGCAATGCATGACTTTATAATAAGTAATAGAATTCAAACAGGGATAAGAAATGTATACTTAATGTCACAAAAAATGCTCGTTTTACATATAATATTATATGTAAAACGAGCATTTTTTGTGACATTAAGTATACACATGCAAGATCACCTCTGGCCCCAGCAGAATCTACATTCTCAGGTTGCCTATAAACTAACTTATCAGCACTTTTTACTGCTGCTAGAACAATATTTTCGATTCAAAATCGATAGTTCATTATACTTCCTGCACTTCATGATTGTTTTTATTGTCTTTTCGGTCATATAGGTACAGGTCAACAGTATATTAAGTAATTCAGTGATTCAATTACCATTGAATCGAACAAAAACGCAAATTTTTTTCTACATATACAGTTCTTAGTCATAGTTGCGCTCCATAACAAAGTAAAAAAATATCAACGACATATACAATGTTTTTAAAATCAAGTCTACCAACTTTAGAGAAATAAAATAAACATTTATAACTGTTATATAATAACCTAAAGCTATGTACACACCCAATACAGCAGTAAATTTACAACATATTAATATTAACACAGTTTATAGTGCTTCGTGTATTTGGCTATCGAGCTAAGAAGGAAAAAAAAATCAGTAAACTCGCGCGCTATACACATATATATTAAATACTTTTGCGTATTATCTTTTGACTCAGCTACACGTTAAAATGTAGTAGATTTTTAGGGTGGTACTTTAAGTAACATAATGTTTTGAGATGTGCCTAAAGCGTGTGTGAAGAATATCATCGATCTTACCATCGAAAATATTATGTGTTGATGATCAAACTCAGGCAACCACAAAAAAATGGGAATACACGTATAATACGTTAGCTTGTCATATCTTAGTATATATAAAACTAAAAAAACATCGAATAAGTCCTTTAGAACTAGCCCAAAACATTTTATTTGAAGAAAAATTTTAAATCGTGGTTATTGAAACCCAAAAAAATAAAGTTAAAGCTTAAATAAATACTAAATGACTACATAATTTTACATCAGCAATTCAAAACACATTTAAACAACGAAAAGAGAAATTTTATGTGTCTTTATTTAATTGTGTCTATAACTGACTAGTATACATTTGTACCCGATTTACGCAACCAGACTCTGGCTTTATATGCTTTTCAAGCTTTTCTGGTTTGATTTAGACTTTTACATTATAAAGTAAACTGAGATCAGTGGCTAGACTAGCCGAATCAAAACTGTAACAGTTAATAGGCATAATTTAACAATTTTGATAAGCACAGTTCTTCATAGAGCCCGAATATTAATTAACAAATGCCAGCCTTGAGATTCATTCAGAGTAGAGTGTAAGTATCAACATCACAAAACAAAATAAAGTTTTTTAGCTATGTAGCCTTATTTTGAAACTGTTTCAATAGAGGGTAAATTAGCACGAACAAAAGAAATGATAAGCTATGTGGCCGTTGTAACGACCTGGCGATTATTATTTCTTATTGACCGTATGCAAGATCCCTGGTTACCTTCTCGTATACTTTACTTTGGTTACACATACAACCAATTCCCCTCAGAAAGTGGATTTAAAGACGTCAATTAATCGTTATTATTTCTTCGCTACATTTCAGCAATAAAATATATGAGCAACCTCATACAGCGTTTTTGAAACTGTTCTATGTATAGGCAATTACTTCCAGTTTAAGTATAAATCCAAACAGATAAAAACAAAGCAGATTTGGTACAAAAACCCCATGAAGTTCAATCTATAAGTGAAACAGGCATTTTAAATTTTTTAATTAAATCAACTATTAACAAATTAATTCTTCGTTAATAATTTTCAAATCGAATTAAAAAATTTTTCAACTTATTTCTTACTCTCTATGTGCTATAGAACAGTGCCGTTTTTCACAGATGGGTGTTTTGCAACCTATAAGCTTCCATGTGTTTACGACCTAAGGATATTTTCTTCTTGCACAAAAAAAAAGACAAAATTGATAAACGTTAACGTTTAAATAAAAATGACATAAGTTAAAAATTATTTTCTATTGAAGTATGTCTCTTTAAAATTATAATTTGCACGACCCCATTTTTTATCCACTTAAAATACTTCTGCACGTCCAATTTAGAACAATTTAAATGTATCCCATTTACCCATATATAAAGTAAAAATTACCTAACAGCTATAATATTCAACAAAAGTGAATTTTAACAACAAAAAGAATGCATACAAACAAATTACCAATAAATTATATAATTTTTGGGATGCTATTATCATAATTACTAATGACCATCCGAAATATTATTTATACGAATGACATACCGGAAACATATTGACAAAAAAAAACACCTTTACAAATGAATTCTTCTTGTATTTTTGAAATTGAAATAAGACAATAATTTTATTACCTCTATATACAAATTTTAGAAGTGATATTTATAAAATTGCAAAAATATTAAAATATCATAATTATTATTTTAAATTTTAGATTGGCATATCTGGAACTTAATGCGTTCTCCGTTATTATTCGTAAATGCATGACTGACTATTATTTTCACTATCTTAGAGTAACACTTAGAACCGAATGTAGGACGGGGTCAGTGGGACCATGCCCGCAGGGTCCCCACCAATCAAGGGTAGCCACCAATCCCGATAAAATAGAAAAATTATTGGTATGTTTTTTAATCGATCCCAAAATCATTAGAAACTAATAAAAGTTTCCTATTGTAGTTGTAGTTGACGAATAACCGAAGTCGTTGATGAACGATTCAGTTTCTTTGCTGAGATGACCACAATGGAACCTTCTCAGTTGGAACTATAGGCCAAATATCTTGTATATCATTACCCTGATGATTTAGACTTGAATGAAGCAAATGAATTGATTTTTTTCGCCACGCCAGTACGAAAAGAAAAAGGCAAAAACGAATTAAATTTTTCTCCCGACTAAATTTGCAAAATAATGTGAAATCTACTTTTCGTAATGCAGAAGTGGCACTTCGTATTTATTTATCAATGACGGTAACTAATTTCAGTGGGAGAAGATCATTTTCAAAACTAAAGATTATACAAAGAACAGATTGCGAACGTCGATGGTTCAAGAACGCTTATTGAATCTCAGGCTTCTCAGTTTGGAAAGAGACATTCTCCGCAATATGATTTTTGTGACATTGTCAACACTTTTGCTAATAAGAAATAGCGCAAAGTTTTTATTAAATTAGAATTAATCAACGATTGTCAGTGTGCAACTGTAACACATGAATAAACTTTTTCATTTACTTTACGTAACGATATTGTTTTACTTCAGTATATTCCACTATATTCGAAAAAAATTTTAGTGGCCTCTTCCAAATTTTAGCCCAACGGCCTCGAATTCTAAATACTGCCCTGATAACATATCCTTTTTTTGTTGAATTCTGCTCTTCGTTAAGTACAAACTGCCACACAATCTTTAATTATCCAGTATATACGGAGGTTATGTAACGTTTTTATTCAATTTTTAAAAAATGAAATTAATGTGGTCTCAACAGTAATAAATTTTTAATTGTTACTTTTTAATACGTTATTAATGTCGACCGTATTGACGAATGCAATATGTCATTTCATAAATTATTTAAAAAAATTTTTGCATATGTTAAATTATTATTGATAAGCGTGCCCACAATTTGTATCTTATTTCATTATTATTAAACACCAAATTAAAAAAAAATTTGCATATGGTATTATTATTATACCTTTAATTGGTATATTTATATAAAATGTCAATAACACTAGAAAGTATACAAATATGGTATTGCAAAATAATATAATTTATCGGTTTCTTTTAAAATTCTTTACGGTAAGAGATGGTAAGATGTATCCAATTAAACATTAAAGTATCTAGTCACGTCTTTGAGAATTAATTAATCTTTTGGACAGTTTAATAAAAATTTAAATAAAAAATGTATTTTAAAGGACAAGCTTTCTTACTGTACTAAATAGTTAAAAAATTTATTTCTAAGAGTCACTCATACATGACTATTTGTTAAAGCTGGCGGCACTCAACATAAAATATCAAGAATGATTTGAAGCCTCTCAATATGGGTCTCTCATAAAAAAAATTATTTCTACTGTTTAATACAATAAAAGATTATCCTTTAAAAAGTATTTTACAAGCTTTTATTTAACTTGCAATGCATGTATGTATGTTTGCCCGGGTGGAGTCTTGCAACTCAATTTTGAAACAGTTATCGTCAACTGATTGAGCTGAAATTTTGCATAAACTTCAAACAACTGTCTATATCTCTGCGAAAAGTCATCGAATTTGGAAGATAGGTCAATTGGTATATAGCTTCGTAGGACCTATCTAGGAATAATCGATAGAACAAAAGTTTAAGTGTTTCTTGTGTTAAAATAAACAATTCTTGTTGGAAACATTTTTTTCGTAAATAGTTTTCCCGGGAGGGCCAAAACTTTAGTTTCCAAATTATGCAAGACTATAAACGATAGAAAATTTCAATTTTCTGATTGCTTCAAATAGTGATTCTATTGATTATAATTTCATCAACTTCAAAAATTTATTCATTATTAAATTCGTAAGTTGCGCTAACCTCTTCACCGTTATACATTAAAAAAAGGTTGCCGCTATTCAGTTCCCTGCGTCCCTGTAACTGCCTTAATTTTTAACCTTTATCAATTTTACAGGTGGCTACCTTAAGGCCAGGTATATAATCACTTCCACAAGGTCATCCAAGTATATTACCCACGGGATATAAATACGCCCGTTTCTTAGACTATTATTATTAATGCTGTAAAGAATCGCGTTTTTACTTTAAAACAAAACAAAAACTTTAAACAAAATAAAAAAACATATTTTTATACCATGTATATATGAAATATACATAGTATATTAAGTTTAGTCCCAAGTTTGTAACGCTTAAAAATATTGTTGCTGCGAAAAAAATTTTGGTATAGGTGTTCATAGAATCACCTAATTAGTACATTTCCGGTTGTCTGCCCGTCTGTCCGTCTGTCTGTCAACACGATAACTCAAAAACGAAAAGAGATATCAAGATGAAATTTTTATAGCGTACTCAGGACGTAAAAAAAGTGAGGTCGAGTTCGTAAATGAGCAATATAGGTCAATTGTGTCTTGGATCCGTAGGACCGATCTTGTAAACCGTTAGAGATAGAAAAACAGTTTAAATGTGAAAATTTTTTCTTATTGAAAAATAAACAACTTTTGTTTGAAACACTTTTTTTTAAACATCACTGTTTACCCACGAGGGCGCTAAGTTGCAAATTTTTAGTATATATTAAAATGTAAATATCAGTTATGTGTGTGTGGCTATTTAAAAGTGGATATCTTTTTAATTTACCTGAAGTCAAAAATTAAACGATTGCGTCATCAACACTGTCACTATCACATGGTATTTCAACAATTTACTCAGTCAATTGTTTGTTTTCATTTGTTTTACCACGAATAAATGCAAGTTTATGTAAGACCAACCATAATCAGTAGACACAGTAGTGTGTGATGGATCAAATTGAATGGGTTTGAAAATAATAATATTATGTATATCTGTAAGTAATAATTAACAGAGAAAGAAAAACCTAAATATTTATAATTATAACTTACAAAATAAAATAAAAAAATTCAAGAAGCACTCTTCTTTCTTTAAAAATTTTGAAATAACAACGACCTTGATCTTAACGTTTTATAGCCCACAGTTGTTTAAAATACTCAATAATATAATTCTTAACGATTATATTTATAATAATTTTTATATTTGTTTGAATATTTAGACGTTTTGATACAATATTTTTTGGATTTGGGTATGGTGTAGGTAATTACTATTTAGAAACAGATTAACAGTTAGTTTATATAATTAAAAATAATATGTGAAAGACAATTCATTCAGAAAAAGATTTCTAATCCGTTAAAGGATGTGTGTACGCTTTACAGAACTATTATGCATGTTAGAAAATAGTAAATGGTATCAATCACAGTCAAAATTGTTTACTATCCTTCAAAAAGTCATTCTTAGCTATTTTGTCCTCAGCATATTTGTCGTCAAAAAGTTCCTTAAAAAACTTATGCTCATATTTATTCATTACGGGATTTCAAGGAAGCTTAATAAGTCTTGTATTCTAAATGGAATAGTTTTTGATAGACATATAAGTCAGTTATTGATACAAGAAAGGTCAATGGAATATAAAACTCAATACTGTGAGTCGAAACAAGAACTGTGACTATAAGTCTGGAATAAAGTCAAGGCGAAACGAGAAAAAGTATATTCATATTTCATCCTGTGTAGCAGGAACGAACACCACATTTACTGTTTTACAAAGTTTTTCCAAAAAAGGTAATGCAATTTGGTAAAATAAGTTAAATGTGACTTCGATAGAACAAATTGACATGTTGACAAGAGACAAATTGAGAAGAGATTTTTCGAATTTCTGAAAGGCCAACAATCCAATCATTATGATGTTCTAAACATGATCTGCAGTCAAACACAAAAAAATTACCCATTAGTCACTATATCCAATTTTCTATTGGAAAATAAAATTATTATGCTGCATACACTTTTTTGTTTTTATTTTCACTACTAGATGGGAGAATGCCCTTTTAACAAAGTAAATAATTTCAATATGCCTCGAGCTATTAGTGAAGTAGAAGAAAAAAACAACTCACAAGGAAAATCTGGCAAAATTACACGACCCGGGGCCTCCCGTTGGCTATGGCCGACAATGAAGACTGTTTTATTCAATTTTCAAGGCAATTTGAACTTATTGTTACATTCTCAAGTCAAGAATTTCTTAAAATAGACTTTCATTTAAATAATTTACCATATTTAGCCATTTTTTCAAATGATTTCTTAAAGCAAAATGGTCCTCAATGGAATTTTCCCTCAAATGATTTACATTCCTTGTCTTATGTATTTTTCTCGACGCTTCCACCATCAAATTGTAAATATTTTATTTTGGTGTTTATTTTCCTACATTATTATGGCAGGTAGATACTACCATAATATTGTCATTATAATTTCAAATATTTACGACACTCAAACCAACAAGATAACGAACAATACTATGTGAAGTGATCAAAAATTTATCTCAAGTTTTGCTAAAAATAAACATAAATCGAGATAAAGCTTAAAGGGGTTTAAAAAAGTACTACTATGGACTACGTTTGACCAAAGGGATAAAATTGAATATATAGTGTTCTATAAGTATAACATAGGAACCAAGGCACTTAAGATCCTTTAGGAAAGTATTAGTAATGTTTATACAGGCAAATAAAGAAATATTTATACTTACTTAAATTTCGTAAGAATTAACTTCAAAATTTAATTATAAATTTTCCACTATTGCAGCATAATTACCAATAATAAATATTGCAAATGTTCTTGACATCTAAATCCATTCGATTTCATAATCACATTGCATGTAGGTGTGTTTAAGCTTCTTACATTCATAAATGACGTCATATTGTTTTTTGTTTTGATTGCTTTAAGTAACTAAAGATGGCAATACTATCACTCACAATTCCAACTGTATGCATGTGTACACTTCCCACACACAAAATACCCATATTAATATCACAATACTTTCAATTTTTTGCTCATAACATCTATTAAGGAACTTTTTTATCACTTCTACTAAGATTAGTAGGTACTTGGTAAGTTAAGTACTTAAGTTGTTGTACTTAAGTCCTGAGTTATATCTCATATTTTAAACAATAGATTCACATTAATGATTCAAACTTTACGATTTGATAATAACCTTTTTTACACTAAAATAGTGGATGCACTAAATTTTCTGTGATGCACTTTTTGAAATAAAAAGGTGTGGTGTTTGATTCAATGTTTATAAACAACTAACTCCAATATATATAAAGGAAACGACCAACTCGGCGAAACCAATTTAGTGACGAAATTGGATAAAATTATAAAATTATATTGCTCAGTTGAAATTACTGAAATGGCTGTGTTACAAATACACAACACCTGTCTGGGTTTATTTTTACGATAAATTCAATTGAATTTTACTTGTACTGGCTGAAAAGCCCAGCTTTCTAGAGACGCAGAAAAACAATGGCTGCTAAATGTTCGAATTATTTGCATTCATTTTTCCTGCATAAAAATTCATTTCCTTGATATTTTGTCAACTCTTTATAAACTTCTGTTAAATATCACAGCCAAATCCATAATTAAGTATTAAAAATCCGAGTATAACAGCAGAGTCATGGCACCCAAGTAAAAAAATCGTCTTTTTTAATTCATTCAAACATTTTTTATTTATAATTCCATAAATATTGCATAGTCAGATGGTAAATTACAGGTAAATTTATAAGTTCTAGCATTTACGGATTAAGCTCAGCATTTACTTCTACCGTAATCGTGAGGCGAGCGATCTGAACTGTGAATTTATTTGATTTATTCATAAATTTTCAATCTTCGAAGTAGAAGAGAAGGAGGTTCGAAGTAGCAGAATGAGACATTGTAATGTGTCATCATCTTATGATATAAATAGAAAAATTTAAGAATAATATGCCAAGATAAAAAGGATCGGTTTGCGAATAGTTTGAAATGTAAGTGAAGTCAAGTGACGAGCTTTTATATCAAAATTATAATGCGCCAGTTTTTTCTTAAGTCAATTAGTAGCTGACATTAAGTTGGCTTAAGTGGCACTAACGTCGGTTACTTAAGGTTTTCTATCTATAGGTAATACTTCGCTAGATGTTATTGCTTTTAATATCAGAATAAATGTGTATTATCTAATTTTTTCACCATAAATTATCGGAAAATTAATTAATCGTAAGTAATAGTTTTGTTAATTTCATAGAAATATAATCAATTCATATCCAATTTCAAGTATAAGTTATGAATTCTACCTACTGTTGTTCTAGAATTTTAAAACTGGCAAGTACAAGCAGAACGTAGTGAATAATTATCGCAAATTTCGAGAAAATAGTCTAGTAAAATTACAATTAGAGTTCAAAATTCAAACATTCTAACCAAATATATGATTGAATAAGTATACCAAATATAATGATACAATATTATATAAAATATCGTAACCAAAATATAGTATTTGATACACAACCATGTATGCGATTAAATTTTTTCCGTGGCCAAGATAATTTCACTCAATTACGCTATTATAATAAATGAATGATGGAGTTTTATTATATATTTACTATATATATATACGTATATAATATATATAGAGTACCTAAAGTACTTATATACATTATAACATATACATACATAGGTAACCATTAACTTTAACCAAACTAACCCATACAAACATATGATACATTTATACAAACCATGTATTTATAAATATTCAGGTTATATCTTTCCCTTATTTATTTATATTACAGATTCTTATATTTTTTGTTATAATTTGGAAGACATATTCTTTTGTTTTTATTTTAATAAATTTATTGGCATTTTACTAGTTTATTAAAATCAATATTTATAGTTCAAAGCAGAAACGGTTATAAGAAAATGACATGCATTTTTAACATTATTGCTGCATTATTACTTCCAAAGTAAACGGCAGTCATATTTTATAAGTATAATATGACCTTTTAGGCAAACAAATTGACAATAGATGAAAGCACATTAGCTTAGAAAAATAATTGAGTTTGCAAGTAAGGAATATTCATGAAATTTTATTTTCGCATTTCTTAATAAACTATGAAAATACCGTAAAACAGATGACAAAAAGTGAAATTAAAATAAAATCGATCAAGAATATGGAAGATATGTGCATTTCAAAGTACTGATGAGACGGATATTAGACGGGGAGATCGGACATAGTATTTGATGTCATATACTGTGTTTGCCCTAAGAACTCCATGCCAAATTCTGTTTTACTAAAAAGAGATGGCTTTTATCTTGATTTTTTTTTTAATATTGTTATTCGAAGCTTTTCTTTTCTGTGTGATAAATGAATGAGCTTTTTTTTTTAAAAAAAATTTCACGAATATTCCCCATTGCTAAAAACAGAAAGCTTATGAAAATACAAAATTATCAGATATTGATAATAAATTTTTGAGCTTTATTTGTACAAACTTAGTCGATAAAGTTGGAAATATTTGTTTCCTAAAATAATGTATTTTAAATGAATTGAACATTTTTACTTAAGAGAAATAAAGTGCCATAGACATTGATCCCTTGTAAATACACAGAAAGGTATATTTCATCATAACTAAGCATTTTTTGACTATGTGGGAGAATTTAACCTTTGTGACAGTTTGTAAATATTCTCTGTAAGGCTTTCAAAAGTTTTTAATCGCTTATTAATTCAATGAATTTCAATCGTTCCTAACATTTGCATATTATTATTAAGTAATGAAAAATTTATTGAATGAAATAAATAAAAATTTATTTTCCCTGATGTAATTTTTATCGAAGGTGCGCCAATTAGGTAATTTATTCGTGATTTCAAAACTGAAATAATTAGGAGTTACGTTCAATAAATCACAGTTTATATTTATCATCAAGGTGATAATACCAACGATGAAATATAATGAAAATTTATTTTGTAAAAAAATTGTAATATGGGTGATTTCATGTAAAAGTGTAGGAAACTGTTTTTAATAGTATAAATACTTTATTATGGTACCAATACTGATGTACTTTTAGATTTCAATATATCAAGTATCTAAATAATATTTTTTCATTAAAATTAAGTTTTCATTAAAATTTCATTATTTTGTTTATAAGAACAGTTTCATTCCAATTATTTTAAATTTTATTAGTGCCTTTTTTGATTCTTATTAATTCTACTCAAAAATAGCAGTTTAATACATTTTATATCTTTAAAATGGTTTTGAAGTTCCTATCTTGTTTCCTGCAATATTTATTTCTTTTAAAATACAAAATACTATTTTGCAATACGAAGTGACGGTAGTGTAAATTACGTTTTGTTCACTGTGTTACGTCTTAAGGTTCTTTATTTTACCATTTTCCGAAAATTAACTTTGTGTAATTTTTCTTCAGATATACAATTTAAAGTCATTAATACAGCATAAAAAAGATTTTTTATATCTAAAATCACCTCGAATGCGACTTCCTGTTGCATGTAGTGTCAGTCAAAGTTGCATTTTGTTAAATAACAGATAAATGTAGAATCAACCATACAACTAAACCAAAACTTGACCTGTTACAAAAATAGTATTCATAATTTGACCCAAAATAAAACGCATTTTGGGTCAAGTTTAGTGTGAGTCGCATATGAAATCACCCATTTACAATTTTTATAACATAATAATTCCTTTCTTTTATGGATTGGGTAATTTCGAAAATGAATCAAACCATATTAGGGTACAACATACTTTGTTCGACGACCCACAGCAACAAAATTTATTTTACATTTAGAAGATGGTTTACATCATCAATAGTATCGATATTATTGGTCGATATCAAATATAGTATAGATATTATTGGTATCAAAATAGCAAAAAGACCTTTTTACATACAATGCTGTGCACCATTGTCATCTACACATTAGATAACTGCAAACAGACACTCTTTGCTGCAAAATCAGTATGGTTCACCAACCCTAAAAAAATTTGCTATAAAACGAGAATATGCCCGAGAAAGAATATAACAAGCAATCTTGTGAGGCACACTCACTTTCCCCTCTTAGTAGAAAGCTCACACGAAAACCTTCAAATAATTTCAATATCCTTCTAATAATTTAAAATTTCTTCACACGTAGATTAAATTAAAATAATAGTTAAAAATATAGAACGCGAGCTCGGTAAAAATGAGCATTACATTTTATAGAAGATCTGGACCACAAGTCGACAGTAAAGACATTGGATTAAAAATTTTAATATTGAATATTTGTAGCCATCTACTACAACTTCTGCGTTTATCAGATTTTTGATAGGGTAAAACGGAGTTTCTAATTTTCTATTGTTTTAATAGATCCAATTGCTTTGATCGAGAGTGTAGATACCTACTTTAATTACGTTTTTCACAAACTATATCCTTGTTTGTAATGAAAAAAAAAATATTAATAAATTATAATAATTACTTGAGCTTATAAATTTAAACTATATAAAACTTGTAATTTTTAATTAGATGGAAAAATTATTAACATTATTGTGAGGTAACACAGTTCACGTAATTTAAAAATGATAAAAATCTTGCATAAATAATTTCTTCCATTTAATAATTTATCTAAATGGATTCTAAAAATTCTCATCATTTACAAAAACAGATTGTGACAAATATTGATGATGTAAATTATCTTTTACAAGTGAAAACAAACAATTGACTGAGTTAATTGTTGAAATACCATGTATAGACAGTGTTGAGATTACACTGTCACATTACACATACATACATGTCACACATACATAACTGGTATTCCCATATAATACATACTATACAATTGGCGCCTAATTTGCGCTCTCACGGGTAAGCAGTGATGTTGACGAAAAAATGTTACAAACAAAAGTTGTTTTGTTTTTTTATAAGAAATATTTTTTACATTTAACGTTCTCTCTCTAACGGTTTGCAAGATGGGTCCTACGGACCCAAGATCAAATTGACCTATGTTGCTCTTTACGTCCTACGCACGCTATAAATTTCAACTTGATATCTGTTTTCGTTTTTGATTTATCGTGATGACAGACGGACAGACAGCCTACAAACAGACAGACAGTTGGACAACCGAAAATGGTCTAATTAGGTGATTTTATGAACACCGTTATCAAAATTTTTTTCGTAGCATCAATATTTTCAAGCGTTGGGACTAATCCCAAGTTTGTAACGCTTGAAGACTATGCTCAGACTTAGTATGCCTTGAAATATATTACATATATACATGGTATAAAAACTTCTTATAAGAAAGATGTTATAAAATAATAGAAGAAACGTCTACAGTTTTTAAAGTTATTTCATCTTCCAATAAGGAGACTCTGCGAACTTACAAATTTACAACAGGATAATGGGACTTATAAAATACTCTTTAATTGAATTTTGTTTGAAAAGCAAGTGAAATTTACACATTTAGTAATAAACTAAATAATTTTTCAAATTCAATTTCAAATAGAAAAATTTTTGTCTTTAATTTGTAAAATTAATAATTTTTAAAAATCATGAATAATTTCTATTAATTAATAGAACGTAGTTGTTTCTGAAAATTGTAAATTAAGACTTTAGTTTAATCTATGAATCATAAAGCCACCACTTTCTATGGAAAACCGAACTTACGTGGGATTCAGAAGTATACTTTCTTGACTAGTTTCTGTATTTTCTTGAAATATCTCTTTCAGAAATTATTAACACTAAAGTATTATAAATTTGTATTACCAAAATGAAACTTCATACATTTTTTAATTTATTCTTACCACATAAATATTAAAATTACAAATATGTAAAATTTTATAAATTTATGATTCATTTATGTAAAAAAAATACTTTGACATGTAATCACGAAGCCTCTATACAAAGAAAAATAGTAGCCTAAAAAACATTACTGAATAAAAAATTAAATAATTCGAAATGTAGCCAAACAAAAGAAACTGAATTATATTAAAAGCTCCAATTCCTTAAAACAAACATTTCCAGAATTTTGGAAATTTGTTTGAATCTATGAATAATTAATTTTTCTACAAAGATAGGTTTGTTTGTTTCATTTTTTGATTGATTGTTTGGGGAAAACTTATTATTTATGTGCAAAAAATAAATTGCATAGTATTATGCAAATATAACAAAATTAATTTTTTTAAATTTTTCTTTGACTAAAAACACATGTTTTAACACTAACAACAGGATGATGGTTACAGCTCAATAATGGGGTGTGAATTGGTTCACACTCTTTCAGTATCAAAAAAGAATCAAACAAAATTTTTTTAGTAAAATCTTCTTGTCTCTAAATGTCAAAATTGACAGGTTTTGGAGAATTGGAGAATCGTTTTTAATATATTCAGAAAGTTGCACAAAGATTTAAGTCGATTATAAGTCAAACAGTTTTGAGAATCGTTTTGTAAAATCACATCGTGTTAAAAGTTTTTTTAATGTAACCAGATTGCTGATTTTTAGGAGTGCTTGTTATGACATGCTAAAAATTGTTATTTTTTGTCCTTTTATATATTCAGAAAAAAAGCGAATTGCGCTTCACATAATACAAAAATGTATGGTGGAAGCGTCGTGAAAATAATTTTTTTTATACAGTACAATGGCTTGGTTGAGAGAGATTAATATATATATATTTTTTTTTTCTTTTTATATTTTCTGAAAATTTACATTTTAAACAAACTGTTCGGTGAGTTTTTAAATGATTTCCTCTTTACCGTTTCCTCTTTCCTCTTAACTCCTTTACCGTTTTTAAATGATAAAGAATGAGATTCTAGTTTGTAGATGGAGGTAAAACATTAAAGAGAATTTTGTAATTTATTTATTCAAAAAACAACTACTTGATCACTCATTCAATCATAGTTTTTAGCTGCAACAAGCGTATAAAACTATAAAGCAGGAATATAATATGCAATAATTTACACGAACCAACAATAAATTTGCATTAATAATGTATTTTTTGCGCTAATAAATAATCTAAAGTAAATTTAATTTAATTAATTTGTTGAGATATTTATTAAATTTTAATATTGTAATAATATTACATTTTTATTTAAAAAAGTATTTGTTGTAATCTGATAATTATAACTTACTTGTTCTTATATCTTATTTCTAAATCGTCAAATCAATTCTATTTCAAAAGTAAACAAAAATTCAATACAGAAATTTTTAAAGGCTCGCTTTTTATTTTAACACAGTCCAAAAGAAAGTAAATTTAAACTAAAATGTACAGAGTAAGTACATTAGAAAAGTGTGCGATTTTGAAAAAAAGAAAACCGCATCGATTTTTCTAAACTACCTTTTTACCACTTTAAACTACAGCAAAAAGCATTTAAGAAAATGAAGTATTTTAGAAATCCAATTGTGTTTTTAAGTGAATTCAGATAGTATTAGACTGTTTTAATATCAAGCGCAATGATGGTTTGAGTATGCACTACTCAAAGTAGTATTTTTTCGTGACTCCTTCTGTTTTCAGACGATACCCAAAAACGGTTTTAGTGTTGGCTAAACTTAACAGGAATTTGTGATTGAACCGTTTATATAACATAAAATTTGTTTTTCATTTTACGAGCCTTTAATATTACTTGGCAATTAGCAATAGGATGCTATCAATGAGAGAAATAAAGCAAACAATTAGATAAATCAAATTTAAAGATATTCCGTCATACAATTTGCAATCAAATTCTGCCCAAAGCGTCGTTCGAAAAAAATGTTAATGAGAAGACTTTTTGAACATTTCTTAAGGAACAACATACGTATTGTGCTCTCTATTTTTCACTACTTAGGGTCAATAATAATTTCGAATAATCCAATCAGAGCTAGAAATTGTTTTCCTCAAAATATATAGTTTTTTATTCTAAGTAATGACATGAAATTTTTACTTTTTTCGGATGATTTATTAAACCTATATTGTACAGATCCAACATCTTTTCCTAATGCAGTTTTTGGCATATTTTTTCGTGCCATTTTTAGATATTGTGCAAGGATATTCTAAAAAACTTCCATTAATATTTTTGATGGTTGTTAGAGTAAAAGTAATAACTATTTAAACAAATAAAAGTAATAACCATTTTTTCAATAATGGTTCAATTAGTTTCATCAAAATAGTACTTATTCGTCGTATTATTACGATTTATAATCAATATAAATCATTTAAAACCGAAAGAACGCTTGTCAGTTTATAATATAACGGACCCACGCTCTTATTTAACTCATTTCATATACTGTTCTTAAAAACATTGCGAGACTGTTTTTTTAGAAGTGATTGCCATTGAAAACAGAGATTGCTTATCAGAGGGCAAGCAACTGAAAAAATGATTATTCTTATGTGCATTTTCTTTTGTTTATTATAGTGATTTGCATTTTCTATTACATTACGCAAAATTCACTACTTGTTTGTGGGTAATTTACTAGCACATATTTCATCATTTTAACATAGCGCAGAAAAACATTTTTTGCCAATCCATTTTTTTACTATATGTAATTTTATTTGGCAGATCTGGATAATGGTCAGTAGTTAACATAACATAATTCTCAGTAACATAATTCGCATTCGTTGAAAGTGACATACTATTAATATGGAAGGATGGACTGTGGATCAATTCGTAGAATGAATAGAATGTATCAAATTGAAAAATAAAAAATTTTATTTTTTAAAGTCAGTAGATTCGACACGACACGAATCTAACTAAAGGCCTCAACTCCAAATATAACGTTATGCATATTTCAACGTATTTTAATATTAATATACATTTATACAAACCACTGAATAAAATCTGTATGTATGCTAAAATGCCTAAAGCACATTCATATATAGTTGAACAATTAAATATTAAACATTTAAAAAGTACCAAAGCTTAGAAATCGTTGCTTCAAAATAATTTTAAGGTCTTGAAGAAATGTGCCATTGAGTTCCTCGATCCAGTTTATAATAATAGAAGACCATTAGTAAAAACCATAGTCGCCTGATAGTACAGGGTAGTTTGTGTTAAATCAGAGAGTTCAGATATTTGGCAGGCTTGTTTATGATGTAGGTCCAATAAATAATCCATATTTGTGACCTCAAGTGCCGAACGTAACTTTGTCAAAAATCGAAAAAATCTAAAGGACTTGTTTCTGAACCTTTGCCAACGTAAGCCTTTGCAGGCTTGTTTATGATGTTGTTTTAATGAATAATCCAATTTTGTGGTCTCGAGTGCTGAACGCAACTTTGTCAAAAAAAATAAAAAAAACCGTGAAAATTTCGTCTTTTTTCAGATTTTGTCGATTATAACCCTAAATTGCTAGTTTTTGAAGTACTTATTCAGGATGTTTTTAAAGTAGAATAAATTTGCTGCAATATGAGACTAAAATTGCCTTTTTAGATCCAATTTTAGATTCCCGGATATAGACTTTCAAAATTTAAGATTTTTTTCGAACATCGCAATTTTTTGTAATATTTGGTCGTTTTGAATGAATTTTGCAATTACTAACTAAAAAGTAGAAAATAACTTTTCTTATGTGTCACTGATGGCAAATCTCCAAAAACTTGAGGTGCTCCAAATCATCGTTGATTTTTAAAATTGAGCGCCCATGTATGAGTAAACCATAAGAAAAAATTTTTTATTTAAAGATTTTCACTTTGCAACAAGTCAAAAAATTTTGTGAACGCTTTTGTTAGATAGTCTATCAACATCTACGATTAATTCCTCCACTCTCGAAACAATTCAGAAAACGACTAACTTCTCTTGGATCAAATAGTAAATGTAGTGAACAAAAAACTCGCTACATTGTCCAGTCTAGTGACCACCATATTTAGTTGGTATACTGTGTTATTTTTTTGTTTTTTTGTATTTTGATGTTATTCATAACTTGTGGTAGGTTGTATGTAGCAGCAAGTAGGTAACAAAAATACATTGTAAAATGTAGATTTTATTGTAGAAGTTAATCCTCCACCATGATGTCAGGGTATTCACTTTCTGATATAAAATTATTGTTTTCACACTGAAAACCAAATCAAACATTGCCTCCTTTTTACGTTTTGATACCTATTTATGTGTAAACCCTAACAAATGTTCATTTTGAAATTTTGATAGATAATGAAGCTTTATCAGACTTGTCATTAATTTCTACCTCATTTAATTTTCAATCCAACCGGAATTGAAAAAGGAAACCTTTGATAACGTAGGAATTAACACCAAATTAAGAATTTCATGTCTAACATTAAAATAATTAAAATATTCGTTATCAAAAATTACCAAAAATTTGAAGATTTCACCGATCAAGAGCTGAGTATGTTTTGGCTTAATAATTTTTTAGATAAAATTAACGACTGTAGTTGACTCTTAATATGGATTATGGACTAATATGTTACAATTGCCTAAAATTATAAAATAATCAAGTAGTTTTAAATAGCAAGGGATATTCTAAACGACTTGCGTAGACTTATTTCTACTTAATAATTATTTTGATAGTTAACTAAAAACGTTTGTATGTCAAAATATGGTGGAAGCGACGAGAAGAAAAATAGTGTATATCATAATAATATTAATTTGACAATATACTCATGTCAAACGATTTTCAACAGTTATATCATGCACGATAAGAAATTTCGCATACTAGTTGAAGATACCCAGAATACTTCTGGTGGATAGCCCTATTCAATACTGTAATATAGCTTATTCTAATATAGATACTATATGTACACTCTAAGTCAAAATAAACGCAAAAGTTGAACCGTTCTTAGTGATATTACTATACCAGTACACAGTGATATTACTAATAACAGTAATTCACATATAACCTTATAGCTATATCACTTAGAATTGTAAAACAGGTACATTTTTTGTAACATGGAGTGTACCTGTCTCTATACCAAACCAGCATTGTAGTAAACGCCGTACATTTTTAACCGTGTAGATAATTACATACCTTAATTTTCAAATACAAGATTCTGTTACAATTTTTCAAAGAATATGATGATTTACTTCAAGAGAAAGTCAATGAGCTGACCTCTAAAGACCACGTCTACCACAGCTTGTTTAGTGTACTCAGTCCATACTTCTTACATATATTATAAATATTATTTGTAATATAAACAGTAGCCGATATAAAATATTGAGAAGGCCATGCAAGCTATAATTACATATTAAAATTATAATCATTATCTTATATGTTTTAAAACGTTTTATATATATAAATCTACTCTATATCTATTATTTATAACTATATATAAAGTACAACTGATATGTCTGTCTGTCTGTCTGTTTGTCCGTTTGTCGTTTATGTATTTAGTCTGTTGGTCAATGTTTTACTGCATAAAATAAGGCCTTAGATTTTCTGTGTATATAGGATGTATAACCTCCATAATAGAGTGTTAAAAAAAGTTTTAGAAAAGATAGAAATCACATAAAAAAAACAAGAAGTTCAATAATTAACTGATGTTGGAAAACAAGGATATATATTGAAATTTAACATGCATAAAATACATATCCGAGCTTTTTTAAGTAAACAATTTTATCCTTGACATAAAGGGAAAACAAATTATCAATAATTGATCACATTATGAACAAGAGAAATTTATAAAATTTTAAAAACCCCCGATAAATTTATCGAGTACAGAACCCTAAACTTCCTCTTGAAACGTATCTAAGAACATTCTTTAATTAAATTACCTTTTTCCTTAAAGCCATTTCCAAAATGAGCCGTTTTTGTAAATCATCACCATTTTTTTAGGTTTTTTCGGATACGGAACCCTAAACTCGCCCTTAAAACGTAGATAAGAACACTCTCCATTAAATTACCTTTCAAACGAAACAAAAAAAAATCCAAATCCTTTCATCCGTTTAGGCGCTACGGTGCCACAGACAGACAGACACACACGCATAGCGGTCAAAATTATAACAACCCTTTTTTTACTTCGGGGGTTAAAAATAAGTTGAATTTATGAGAGTTAAGGGACTTATGATTCCATGAAATTTATTAGCTCAAAGCCCCCTCTGATGTATGGGCCTGTGTTTTTGTGGCGCTTAATATATCAAAATCAGCCAAAACTGACAACTCCTAAATATTCGAAAGACCGCCAAAAACTGTTAGAGCATATTTTTTCAAAATCCATATATTCATCTTGAAAAATCCTTTTGGCTACCCTTTTTCGTCTTAAGGAGGCTGGGTCTTGCCGTTTAATGATTCGTATTCACATAGCATAGAACTCTAACAAATTTCAACTCTAGCTTAAACCGTTTTCAAGTATTTTGAGTGTTGCTGAACTTTTTCGTATCACTATTTATTAAAATTTGACTAACTTATGAAAAAAGTCGGTTTTCACAAGGTGACTTTCGAGAAAAAATTATTAATTTCATGATAAATGTCTCCATTTTTGGCTCATTATATATGATTATAAACTATTTACATCACCCGAACTTTTCAGATAAACTCAAAAAAAATACTTATAATGGTTTCACCAGAGGTCATAAATATAGAATTTGTTTAATTTTCCAAATTTTGTACGCCATAGCCTCTGCTAAAGAGGTCCTAATTGACTTTTGAACCATGATTTGTTTAATACAAAATGTATTAAACTATTTTATTTTCGTTCAAAACTTTTGATTTTTTTAGAAAAATACTTTTTTTTTTATTTTAAAATTCAGAAACAGGTGGCTCACCCTATATAATTTTTAATAAAAAATTATATTCATTTTTATTGACAAACAGACCACGAATATTTTCCATAACAAAAGATATTATGTGAATATTTTTTTAAATCCATATTATGCTGGTCCAAAGCCAGCATATAGATATGTATAAGAATGTCTTCAAAATCTATTGTCAGAATTTATATATCGTGGTTAAATATTATAATATTATAGTCTATATCATACAGATATATCTTAAATGATCTCAAATTGGGATATTTATTATTATATAACTAGAGGGGAAAAACGTTTTTTTGTTTTTTATTAATTCATTATATAAAAATTTATTAATTAATTACAAACTATGATGTATATAATTGTTATTATTAATTTTTTTTTAAATTACTCAATTTGAAAATTGATTTTAAATACCCTAAAATGGTATATATTTAATTTTTATACGATTTACTATACTTAATAAAATGATAGCTATACCGGGAGTACACTTCATACATGGAATATATATTATTTATAAGCTTTTTAAGAGTGTATGGGAATATATGTGTAAAATCGACTGCGCACAGTACAAATTTGCAAACACAAAAAGTTAATTCTATTATTGCCAAACTCACCCATGAATTATACTTCAAAAAAGATTGGAAATGCAAAAGAAACTGAACTATTATGATCTTTTTTATTCATGAAATACCATACTTTGAAACCTCGTACGTGGCTTCGTTACCTATAACGTTATTTGACAAAGGTCAAAGATATCAAGAATGCTATGTTTTCTTTTGTTTAATTTTCAAAAATTTTTCAAGTCCATAAAACCATTTAATGCCGGTTTTCTGCTAAACGGACAAACGAAAACAAAACTTATACTCAAATAATAACTTTACTTTTCGCAAAATTTTTGAAGGCGGGCGTGTTTTTCGACAGTTAGATAATAATGATAATAATCAAATATGTGTTTTCAACTGTCGCAAAACACGCCAGTCTTCCAAAAGTTTGCGACAAGTTATCTTATTATACGAGTTTTGTTTTTGTTTGTCCGTTCTATTGTGTAACGGCAACTATCGGCAACATTTGTATATTACAGCCAATAAGTATCTACTCCACCGCTTCCTTAGTAAACAAAAGGTTTTCTGAAAATTTTATTGTGGAAGAAGAAGGTTATAAAAAGTTTTAATAATATTAAATGATACGAAATACCTATATGCGGCAATCCTAGTATTTACACCCATATCTATTGTTAAATAGTTAAATATATTCTATAAATATTTTTCATAATGCGCCAACTTAAATTTAATTACTAGTATAAAATTACCCGTTACACGTCTGCTCGTAATTTAATTTTTTTTTATTTTAAGTAGTATTTAATCTTAATATTCACAGTTTATTACAATCCGATGAATAGATAAAAAGATTTACTAGTTTTGATTTTTTGATTGATAGCCGAAAGTATCTATATAGATAGTTATCGCGCTAACATTTCAAATTAAGATTCAAATATTTTTTGTAGGTGACCGAACTTTCAATACAACTGTTTAAATCCACACTTATGATTTAATTAGAGGATCAAATAGCGTGAAAATTCAAAATATATTAGTTAAATACATATCAAATTTTTATGAAGTTTCTAATCAGTAGTCACCATATATGTTACACTATAATTTTTTACTTTGCTACACCTAAAAAGTCTCGAACTTTGACAATTATTGGAATATATTTCTAAATAATATCCTATATATTATTCATATGCTATTTAAAAGCATCAAGTACGAATCGAAGACAGACAAAGGTTGATGGATTGAATCGGACCTTAAGAGTTTTGCTTCAAAGAAGGCGATTGATTCTTAATATAAGTTCAAAATTGATTTGGTTTCTTAATTCAAGTGTTTCAATATTAGCATGCCAATTTCGTTTTACCAAGAAGTAAAAATAATTGCTGTTTTTAACAAACATTTCACATAAAATATTAACTGTCATTTTACGCTACATCAATAATTAGCATAAACACAAAATATGGTGAATCCTTTTACCTATTATACGTTACAACATATTTAAAATTTTATTATCATCATAAAAACTAACTACAAAAGTCATTATACGACTACCAAAATGTACTGTAATATTATTAAATGCCAACAGAAATCATGAGTTAAACAAACAGTAGGCGAAAACTAACCCAAAAAAAGAAATATTTGTCAAAGTAAAATTAATATTTTTGCTACGAAACACCAAATAGCATTTACATTACCATAAATCCAATGGCGTAGCTATGTGGACAAGGTGCATAGAGAAAAAATCGACTCCCCTCACCTTCTTTCCACGTAACTTGAAGTTATATTGACCGATTGAACCTCAAACTTATGGATAGGGATAAAAATGAAGAATACATTGACTTGAACTTATTCCTAGTAGGGTAAGTCTATACGTAATCTTTATGAGGGGTAGCATCCCTATGTATTTAATGAAGGGAAATGAAAATAAATAAACAACGATGCACATGGCCATATAAAATATTTATTATGTCTACCGATGAGATCAATAGACATCAATTGACAAAAAACAAATATTGTCAACAAAATTATTCAGGAGTTAGCTGATCTTTTTTTTTTCAAAGCTTAGGGAGCCCTCTGAGCTTTGGGATCTTAGTACACTTTACCACCTGACCCTATAAAAGCTACGCCACGACATAAGTCTTTGTTCAACGACTTATTTCATCATTAATAGATGGCTTTAATAGATCACTTAAAACAACAAGGCGTCATTTTACCTTGAAGGATCATTTAAGACTATTTTCCGTTACTCTTGTAAAAAACCTGCAATAACTTATTTTTTCGATTATATATTATTACGCAAGCATTTTATGAGAATAACGGTATGCAAATCAAATGTAACCCTTTACTATAATATCACGTCAGAGTAGGTATTAAATCAATTTTATCGATATTTGTCAATTTCGAGCTGGCGTTGTAAGCGAAGAAAATTCGATAATTTTCATAAATAAAAAATTATTCATACTAGTCATAATTAAGTCAATATAAAGTTTAAAATATCCGGTAATCAATAAAAATGTTCACTAATAACTACATATTGGAGTGGAGTTAGGGACAAAAATAGAACTTTTAAAGTAGTTTGATCGTAATGTACTTAACTTTAAAGATTCAAGTGAGTGATTAATTGATTAATTAAAAATTATAAAATTACAATTGAATTTAAGTGTTTAAAAAAAATAATAATTGTTTTATTTTCATGATAAGCATAAATATATCAACGCATTTCAAAAACCAGAGCATTATTTATAATTTAAAATGTTTTGAAGTGCAAAAATATAAATTTAAAAATAAAAAAGTGTTCTACTTCACCCTTTTTAATATAAATAATAAAAATGAAGTTTAGAAATGAGAACAGCAGATGAAAAATACTTATGTAACATGAAAATAATACGTATTTTTTTATGCTGTGGCGTAACTAGAATTCTACTCAGGGCGAACAAGAAGCAGAATTTATAGGTATCTATAATATCTATATAGTATAAGTTTAAGCCGTAGTCTATAAAGTTTTACAAACCGTAACTTACTCTAACACAGACGTAAGATAAAACAGCTTATCTTTTTGAGATAAAGTTGTCAAGATGAAATGTTTTACTCTTGAGTGCAATATTTTGAAAGTATATATTTTAAAACTAAGTTTTAATTGACTATCTTTCCCGCCTGTTCGGTGCAAATCTTTTTACGAAAAGCGTTTATTATGGAACAATCCTGGATACTTTTCAAATAAAATTTATCTAACCATTTAATGAACTGTATTTTATATGGATTATATACTCCAGGTTAATATCTGTACTAAATGTTTTTGGTCGATCTCTCAGAAACTCCTTGCCTCATCAAACAGGTCCGATTATGGTATTTCCACAATTTTCTTAAGTAGTGCCTTCAAATGGTTTATGAAATAGTGGCCGGGGGTGGGTCAACCCTTTTTCGGTATCACAACGGACCCTTTGGTCTAAGTGTGTCCCACCCCAGGACAGCCACTCTAACCTATCCACCTATCTAAGTAGTGCCTTAATAAAAAAATTAAGAAAACAATTTTTTTTTATTTCTTTCGTAACTTGATGAAACTTAGTATATAGGAAAATTTTGAAAAGACTAATTTGAGTGGATAGATTTTGAGATAAAACCAAGAATCTTGTACGAAGAGCTTTTAATTCGGAGAAGTTTTTTTTTTCTTCTTTTTTTTTTTAGTTACAAGAAAATGATGCGATTGAATGACAAGTTTCTGAGATATCCAGCTACTGGCTACCCAAACGTATATATTATAGTACAAGATCCGAATTAAGGTCGACCTTCACCTATCTGCTTACCGAATGAAAGTTATTTTTTATGAAATGTAAAATATTTACAAATATCCCTGTTGTGGGTTGCCTTAAAAAATATAGTCCAGACAACTTTTAATAAAAATATCAAAACTGGGAAAGCTTGTAAACATTATTTTTTGACTGATTTTGTGGACAATCATATAGCACCGTATTTGCAATAAAATTATCTTTATTTATATATGCGAGTCAATGAATTAACAGATGAACATAATTACTATTCACAACCTGTATAAATGCGATTATAGTGAACGAAAAAAGGCAGACAACATAGCTGCTGCATATTCTTTATGGCTTTTACTTTCGAGTAGATCAAAATTCGTAAGATTTGCAAGTCAGTGAAAAATTTCTAAAAATTTTACTCTTGATATTTTCACTAAAAGTAGTCTGGACCACATTTTTTTAGGCAACCCATTGCAGGGATATTTGTTAACATTTTATATTTCATAAAAAATAACTTTCATCCGGTAAACAGATGGGTGAAGGTCGATCCTAATTGGGATCTTAGACTATTATGGCATACAAATAATTTGAGCCCGCGCTTTTTTTTATAGTCAATTTGAATAAATTCATATTATCCCAAGTGCCTGGGGAGGATCAAACTCCCATATACCCATTACCAATACTCCCTCTTTTTCATAATAACGCCACTGGTTTCTATGTATAATATAGGTACAGTTTCAGGTGTGGCAGGCAACAAACATACATTTTATTACGACATACATAGGTACATATAGTCAAATAATATAATTAATTATTGAAGTTTTATTTTGAAGGCACACCTTTTTAATTTTTATATGTATTTTTATTTTTTTTATTAGGTATGTGTGTAGTTTTATGTATATTTTGTATAACAATAGGATAATAATTTTAATGTTTGTTTTTTTTTTTATATATGTAATTGATTTTTAATTATTTTTACTTGATGAATTCTGAACAATGTGTTGTACATTACGTACACATATCTAAACTTTTATTTATGTTCTGTCATATAAAAAAATAAGGAAGTGTCTATGTTACCGATAAATTTAACGTATTATAAGTAATTTGTATCAGTTTTCACCACATTTTAAAGAAGGATAAAATTTTATTTAATAAACACATATCTAAAGGGGAAAATTTTGTCGTGTTTGGGTTTCCTGCAAATGATTGTGGAAATTATAGTTTTGCCCTAGTTGCTTTTTTCAAGAAACTGACTTAAGTATTATAAATAAACAAGTGAAAACAAACAATTGACTGAGTTAATTGTTGAAATAGCATGTATAGGCAGTGTTGATAACTCTGTCACATTTCACATACATACATATCTGACATATTTAACTGATATTCTCATATAATGCGCAAGTGTTGATGCGCAATCGTTTGTTTTTTTTTTGACGTCATGTAAATAACAAAAGATATCCACTTTGATATTCCTATATTAATACATACTATAAAATTTGTAAATAATTAACGCCCTCGTGGGTAAACAGTGATGTTTACAAAAAATGTTTCAAACAAAAGTTGTTTATTTTTTTGTAAGGAACATTTTTTACATTTAAACTTTTATTCTATCTCTAACGGTTTACAAGATGGGTACTACGGACCCATGACCCAATTGACCCATGTTGCTCATTTACGAACTTGACCTCACTTTTTACGTCCTAAGCACGCTGTAAAAATTTCAGGTTGATATCTCTTTTCGTTTTTGAGTAATCGTGACCACAGACGGACGGCCGGACGGCCGGACGGCCGGACGGACAACCGGAAATGGATTAATTAGGTGATTTTATGAACACCTATACCAATTTTTTTTTTGTAGCATCAATATTTTTAGGCGTTACAAACTTGGGACTTAACTTATAATACTATGTATATTTCATATATACATGGTATAAAAATTATATAATTTTTGAATCTCACTTTAAAAAAATTTTCGCGTTTGAGAGTTTTTAAAATTACCATAAAGATGCGAAATTTGTATGACTCATTTCTTCTGCCATTTGGATGATTGGTAAAAATTTCGGTTATAAAGAAAAATCAAGTTTTAATCGTTACTCAACTGTCTAATTTACAGCAATCGAGTTTTTCCATTTTCGTGCTCCGATTTCCATATTTTGATGATGTTTTATTGCCTGGTGTTTATTTGAACAGAAAGGCATTGGAAGCATAATATATTTTTAAAAAAAGATCAGTAAGTGTCGTGGGAAACCCGGTAGGAACTATATTCCTTTCGTATAATGGTACATTATAAATGAAGCGCTTACTTTTTTATTTAAAAGATAATTTTCTGAAAATTTAACGTATTAATTTTAGATTAGTTTGATTCTTTAAAGAATTTAATTTTATGGCTACTTTTAATTTTTACTGTACCTATGAAATAATTGTAGATTATTTAAAAAAGACATGCTTCCGATTTAGTAGTCAACCCCATATGTGAGTACATTTCGTTTGGTTTAATTAAAAAATTTATTATGACATAACATAAAAATTGCATTGTACTTACTTTAAATTATCTTTGTTTACTTTAACTTCTGATAACTTTCACAACTCAATTTTTTTAAATGATAAAATTTTGACAAAAAATACAAATTGACAGTTATAAAAAGATTTTTGCAATTTCTCAAAATTCATGGCAATCCAGCTCTTTGATTCTACGTATTATTTTGTCAATGGATTTTTTTTAACATAAACGACAGGCAAAAGAATATCTTTGAAATACGAAAATCAAAGACCAGAAACATAAAAATTATAGGTATTCGCCTAGAAAGAAAGCTCACTGAAAGAATTTTATGCTAGGAAAAAGACATATTTTTGGATTTTCAGTCATAATGTGAAATTCAATTTTTTTTTTTTCCTTTTAAAAGAAGAAGACGCCCTTTAGAAAACATTCAAAAAAATTCCGGTCATCAATTAGGTCGTAAATTGTGGTTGTAAGATAAATGAGTTTTATTAATGATTATTATTCAATAGATATTATCTTCAGCAGTTCCTTAAGTCACCAAAGAAAATATGATTTTCATGTTTTTTGGGACCTGTTTTATGTAAGAACAAAATTCTCTTTCGTCTTAATGCGATTTTTGTAGGAGACTCTCCAGAAAGTGCCACAGTAATTTGGTATTTGCATTAAATTAATTTAAACTAGCATTTTATGTTTTTAATAAGGTCATTTAATGAGATTATATAATATATAAGACCATGGTTAAAATAAAAATTCTGTCGAAACTTGATTTTAATTTATTTATATATAAACAACTTTTTTATAAATATAACTATGTGTGCCATCTATTAACATCTATAGCACATTATTTACTGTACTTTTTTGTATAGACCAGGATATGGACTGCCATCTATACTACGTTTGACAAAAAATATTTAAATGTCAAAAATATACTAATTTGTCAAAAATAATAATTATACAGTGTGAGATTGTAAATATTTCTTTAGTTAATTTCAAAAATATGTTTCCATATAGTACGCAGAAAAAATTTTGGATGTTTTTCGATGAAAACGAAATAAACCGTTTGCGTGAAAAAGCAAACACTACATTTATATTAAAACATGGACAAAATTTACCGGTACTATTTTATAACCTATAAATACTGCCAATTTTACGAATACAAATTAAATACCTCATTTTTATTTAGGAGAAACAACGGCAAGAGTTCTTTTTAACAGCAGCTGAAGAACGTTTATTAGTACGAAAATATGAACTTCATTTACGGGAATTTTGTAAACGGTTTTCACCACCCATGCCACAATGTGTTCTTGGTACCGCTTTTCACTATTTCAAAAGATTTTACATAAAGAATTCAGTAATGGACTACCATCCAAAAGAAATAATGTAAGAAAATTGGTTACTTAACTTTCTGAGTCACAAAATGATTTAAAATTTTTGTATTGTTTTAGGGTAACTTGCGTGTATTTAGCAGCAAAAGTGGAGGAATTTAATGTATCAATTGCTCAGTTTGTCGCAAACGTTAAAGGTGATCGAGAAAAAGCTTCTGATATTATAATCAACAATGAATTGTTACTAATGGAACAATTAGATTTTCATTTATCCATCCATAATCCGTATCGTCCTGTGGAAGGTTTACTCATAGATATCAAAGTAGGAATATAACTATTACTTTTATGTATTAGGTAACTTAATAATTACGATTTTTTAGACTAGAGGTTCAATGAATTCGCCAGAAAGATTGCGGCCAGGAATTGATGACTTTTTGGAAAAAGTATTTCTAACGGATGCATGTTTAATATATGCACCGAGTCAAATAGCGTTAGCAGCAATTTTACATGCAGCAAGTAAAGTTCAAGAAAATTTAGATAGTTATGTAACAGAAACATTATTTGGAGAGGATGGTCAAAAACGTTTAGCTGATTTAATCGAAGCTGTTAGAAGTATGATGTTTCTTTAAATTCTTTTGAAACTTTCTAAACATTATTACTTTTCAGAAATAAGATCCCTGGTAAAGGCGGTTGAACCGCTTCCCAAGGAACCATTACGGTATTTAGATAAAAAATTAGACAAATGTCGAAATCAAGAAAATAATCCAGACAGCGAAATGTAAGTGAATTAAAATTATCTCTATTGAACAAATAACATTATAATTTCTTTCATTTGATTTAGATACAAACAGCGAATGGCTCAAATGTCAGATGATGAGGAAGAAAGTTATCATACTTTAGCTAAGAATCGAGATGGAATGGATGATTCAGTTTTAGGAATGGTACATTCTGATATGGAATAGTTATTTTTCTTAATTTTTGATACCGTTTTACGCTTATTGTTAATTACGTTTGGGTACTATTAAGTTTAGAATAATTATGTAAGAATATTCGTACGATTTGAAATATAATTTTTTATATTTAAATGAGTTTGTTATTTTATGCGCCTTTTATTTACCACGTTAATTTTTTATGAAGGAATTTAGAAACCTAATTTTCTGATGCAAATTTCACTTTTAGCGTAAAATACAAAACAAGATCTAACGGATTTGACGTCCGTTGTTATCCCTTGTCTCATTTGAACACTTAGTAAATTAATACACATTTTACGTAGTTCTTACCAAACTTCGCCATTTTTGTATTCTATTTTATTTATAATGAAAAAGAAATTTGAGAAATTGACTTGTTATGATAAATAAAGAAGGGGGAGCGGTTATTAAAGACATTTTTATTTTTTAATTCATATCACAGAACATAATTTTTAATTAAACTATAATCTGTGATGCATATTTTCGGTTACCTGCTCTTTATAAAAACTGTTTTTTTATTATTTCATGCTTTTAAGTATTTCATATCCTCCTTATCGGCTATAAATTTGCGTAATTTTTTCACAAAGTCTCAAAACATAGCCGAATGAATATTGAAATAATCGGGATCAGATCGATGATACTTCATTTCTTAAAAGAAGATAACAATTTTGGAAATATACAAGTGCATTGTCATTAAAGTCTGAGTCAATTTAAACTTTCGGAAACGAATGAACAACTCTTATTTATTTGCCAGAGTCTTCATCGTATTTAAGGCATTTCTAACGACAAAAATTCCAAAGATGTAGTTTTGGATGACATAAAGCTGTAGAAAAATTTAGGACTATTGACCGTCTCTGTTAGCTACTATCTATTTTCAAATTTGTCGATAATTGACATGTAAAGGATAAAAATGGATACTATTTAGAAGACATTTTTGAATATTTTGAAATTAACTTTGCGCACAAAATCTAGATACATGTAAATAAAGAAATATAAATAACTTTAAAAAATATAATCATTTTTAGGAATACTTTGAGTCTAAATAAAATGTAATTAACCGTTTAGTTTACGAAAAAACCATAAACAAAGATTAGCTATTGTTTGACGAATATTTAGTCTAATCCAAAGTGAATTGTGCAAGGTGCAACGTTGTTCAATTTACTCTGTATGCTGTGAGGAGATACTTGCTGAACTATTACACAGATGAGCAATATGTGATGGTATTCGTTGTAACATTGACAAATTTACTGTAGTTGATTTTTTGAATACTATTTCGAGAACTATTTATATTTTTTCTCCTTCTCTCTTATGCCGTTAGAAATATACTTTAAACTTCGTTGGCAAGTCATAAATTTAACTTCTTTGGCAAGCATACTCACCTGTTTTATCTGAACGTCGGTGGCAATATTGGCGATTAAAAGACTGGTAAATAAAAAATACTTTCATAATAATCAAAAGATAAATTTACTTTATCTGTCAATAAACTTAATTCTACATAAAATATTTTCACTGGTACCTATTCGAGAAAATAGGTTTAACTTATTTTCTAGTATTCATGATACAGTAATCCGTCTTTTAGACCTCGCACAAATTAGGCGTAATCTGCATTTCGGTCAAACTTTTTAAAATTTTGACAAATGATAGTTTCAGTTAATCTAAGGAAAAGTTGTCGTGGTCACAAGTCATGAAAATGACAGGATTTCATGTTATAGCTAAATTAAAGTAGGAAAATGTACTTATTTGTATACTAGAAGCCAACGTATGTATAGGCAAATACATATACAGATATGTATAACTACATGCATACGTTTTTTGATGTAAGGGTGTTGTTTTTTAATTATTGTTTTTGTTAAGAATATATTCAGTGGATCAATAATATGAAGCGTTAAGATCAATATTTTAGCCACATATAATACGTACATGATTTTTGACAATTAAATTATATCATTTGCCAAAATTTGAAAAAGTTCTACCGAAATAAAGATTACATCTAATTTAGACCTCGCACAAATCCGCAGCCAATCTGCAGATACTTTGAATATCTCACACACAGTGTATTTCAGTTTCTTTTTTTTATTAAAATTCAATTCAAATTTACATAACTGTAAAATGAAATGTAAATCGGTAACATTAGTTTTAGATTCACAAAAAGCTCATCAGTTTGAGAGCTCGAATACGTAAGTAACTGTTAAGGGGAGAAACTTATGCTTTAAGGGGGGGGGGTAACATGTTGCAGTTTTTTTTAAAAAAAGCTCACACTTTTTTCTATATGAAAAAAGCAAAACAATTTTGACTGTCAAAATTATTCCATTCAGCTATGTAAGAGTAACAAGGACACAACCATGATTTCCAAATTCATTTGCAGGAAATCCAAACGTGGCCAATTTTTTTCCTTTAAGATAAAAATTTATTAAATAGAAATCTATCATTCTTTAAAATTTGGTGAACAACTGATACAATTTATTTCCAATGCAAGCAATACACCTTAAGTTGATTTGAGTATCATCTAATATTGTTACCCCTTAGCTCTCTACATATTACAATTTTTTACCCCTTTTTTGTACAGATATAAGGCACCCTTTTACATTAGTACAAATAAAATAATCAGTACGGCTATTAAAATTTAAGTTATAATGTCTTATTACGATGATTCTAAATGTTTTCCAATATTTTCCAATTGTGTTATTGGGCATGGTGTATTTTCAGGTGGCATTGATCCATGAATATCATGAAAACGTAAGTACGGTGGTATGACTTGTTGCTGTGGTGGCGGATGAAGCGGTGTGTGTTGATGTGCAAAAGTTGGTGGTAATATTGATGATTGATTAGGAAACGTTGGATAGTTTGATGATACTCCTGGTAGAGGAGTTGTTGTTGGTGGTTGGCCCGGATAATTGAAAAACCTAGAAATAAAAATGCCGTTAATTTTCAATATAAACAAAGCTATGGACTTGACGTGCTCGTGGTTTGCCTTATATTTTTATTGGGAAAATATTAGCAGGCCTAATTTTATAAAATTTTAGTTGATAATTCCTTGAAAAATGCTACAAGTTTTGCTGTGACTGTTAGCCATATTTTGTTTTAGTTTATATGGTCATAAAATATGGAAAGTAAAATTTTACTTTCTCACGACGTTATACTTCAATGAAGCATTAATCTGTACGAATTTCTAAAAAATGAAAGTATGCCAAATTACCCTGGAATCATCAGATAATTTTGAAAGTTTATTTTCTAGCAGTCTACTTCAGTCTACGAACGTAAAACAACTGACTGTGAAAGAGAGATTATTTTGATTAATTTATAATAATTCCTTACCATAAGCGATCTCCTAAAAATATTGGACGAGGAGCAATAATTCCCATTGAACTATAATACTGTTGAGCAAGTAATTCGACATCGTTCGTGTATTTTCGTTTCCATTTTGTACGACGATTTTGAAACCATATTTTTATCTAGAAAAGCAATATATATTTAGTTTTACGTACCAAAAAAAAAAAAAAACTATAATAAATCACTTACTTGTGTTTCAGTTAATTTTAAACTCTTTGATAATTGTAAACGTTTCGCTACTGATAAATATTTATTTTTTTCGAATTCAGCTTCTAATGATTTAATTTGGGCAGCTGTAAACGCAGTCCGTGGTCTTTTCTTTCGTTCATCATAATTATTTAAATATGATTCAGGTACTTCATTTGGTAGAAGATTTTCAGAAACTTTCTGGTATTCTGTGAACAAAAAAAAAAAAAAAACATCTGTTAACTTTCTTGATAAATTAAAAAATGTAAACGTAGAAAAAAAAATTTTCCTATGTACAGAATGTACCTATATAAGCCAAATTAGGGCTTTCAATCTTTGATAAAAATGATGGGCATTGTTATTGAGAAAATATTAAAAATTACGTTGATTCAATAAATTCATTTTTCTAGATTAATCTAAAACTCATTTTGATGGTAAGTATATCTAGCTAGGAAAGCAAACAATATTTATAATTTTTTAATTTTTCTTTGCCAAAACAATTTATTAAACATTAAAACTAAGTACTATTTATTTTTTATTGTTGCAGAAGCCGTTCTATATTTAAAACTAGAACAAATTTCATTTTTGGCTTGATATAATTTTGTTTTTAAAAAACAAATAACGATAAAAAGGTTTTTTTTTAAATTCGATAAAACCTGGGAGCTTCTAAACAACCTCTGTTTACAGATCGCACCTAATTTGAATAATCACTGGCCTGTAATTCATTTAAATAAACAGTGAGTCTAATGCGATAAGTGCAAGATATAATATCCTCAAAAATTTCTTAAAATTCAACTAAACTTAAAAAAACGAAGTATTTATGCCAGCTGTTTTTTTTCCCGGCTACACGTTAAGCTCGAAAGGTTAACTTTTATGCCTAACAAAAAGTGTACGGCCCAGGGTTTTGCGTTGGCTAACGCCGCTGCTGTGTACCACAAACTAATAGGCTAATGCAGAGTTAATCTACGTAGATATTTTTATGGTATGTGGAAATTTTAGAATAGCAACAATTTTTCTATTTAGACATCTTATTTTGTCTTGTGATCAGTTTTTTTCACGTGCTTTAAAATAAACGCAAGATGCAACATTATTTGGCCATACATCTTACAGCGTGTTTGCATAAAAAGGCTATAAAAGGCTATATTTTCTTATTATAATGCATAAAAAATTCAATTTTTCAATATATCTCATAATATCGACTGTAGGTACTAAAAATTCTGTTTGTCTTTATTGTCATCTGGTTTAACAATTGTAGAGGAGCCAAACACAATAAGTGGACAAATCCTCTTCATATAAAATGTTTAATTATAGAAGTCTTTGTTTAATCAATTTCATTGTGGCATAAGGTCTTGCTGCATTATTGATAGTGCGAAACAAACAGTAACAGAGGATCAAATAATATAGGCCACACTGTACTTTTATAACAAATGTATTTTAAATTACAAATAAATAAATTTTAAAATAAATAAATTGTCTTTACGACAGGAAAGAATTGTATTTAAGATGATAGTCGTATAAAAATGCTTTTCTAAGTGGTGTAGAATTATTAGTTAGCGTACGTATATACGTTCAACATACTATGTAGATTTTTCTAAAAATAAATCATACTGTATTACTGCTACTAGAGCATAAAAATAGGCCGTGAGCCGATAGTCAAACTAACTAAATACAAAGCCAGGAATAAGTCTTGATTTTCTGGATAGTTACAACTATTCTGTACAAATATCCTTTCCATTCCAACTAATTACATTAAGTCTATCCAGGTTATTCTTTTCGATTTTCATCCATTGGTAGCATTTTCTTGGGAATTATACCTATCATCATTCGCCATTATCATAATAAGGCCTAACTATTCGATTTTTGGGACTTTTATTAATTGTTTAATATCACATTCGCCCTTATAGCTAGCGTAACTCTACGTTTATTCGCGTTCTTCATTCGGCCTGTTCGAACAATGGCCCATGCATCTTTCTTAATATTTTTGATACGAATATTAATAACCACCGACAACCACTGTTCATAGAGTTCATGTTTCAGTAGTATAAGTCATAACTGGCCTTACTTACGGTTGTGTAAACATTTTTTTTTTTTGGTCAACAATGGAGGACGATCGGAAGAGTTTTGCATTGGCGAAATAGGTCTTACGTATTTATTATCAGTCCTTTAGCCTTCAGACTTTAGCTCTTGAAAACTTCAGGAGAGATCGTATAGTCCTTCCAACCAAACATCCATTAGCGTAAGCGCATAATTCCGTAGAAGTGTAAAAATGATTTTTACCCGGACGCCTAGTTTGCTAACATTTCTGCAGTTTTAAGATAGCTGCAGATGGCGATAACGGTAAGTTTGTTATTAATGAAAAATGAGGTGGTAAACCGCGCTCGAGTGTTGAATTTATGAAAATCGTGTTTTCTTACAGTTACAAACTTGAAGCCGTTTGTTTTTAAGTATTGTGCTGCGAATGACTTTTTCTTTACATAAACCGCGGACAATAAAACATCCTTGAAAAAGGAAAATCGAAAAAACTCGATTTCTACAAATTCGAAACTTGAGGAAAGCTTTATTTGCTCTGTTAACAAACTTGCTTTTATACTAATTATCTAAATCGCTGAATCATGTAAATTTCGCTTAATTATCGGCTCACGGTCTAAAAGCAATATAAACAACACAAGATATAAGAAAATGATTCTATGGCACTGACAGATGTCTCTAGCAGTAATTAGAGAGCATTTAGCGTCACTATTTGTCTGTTATGAACTACTCTATGTCAATTATCTTGTGATATACGCGCCAACATGTTCTTTGAATATTTATTTTGTTATCTAGATAGAACATCTTATTCTTGTGGTAATAAATATATGACTAATTATTCATTTTTTAACTATTTTTTAACTATTCAAGCGATTATTCAACAATTATTGTCTTGTAATGGTTGGTAATTAGAAGACCGGTCTACAGAGGAATAATACGAACGTATGATAACGCCCAAAACGAGTAGTTTCTTAAATATCGTCTAAAATTATATACAATGAGTGTTATTTCAGATCAATTTTTTCAGTCGGTATTTTGGAAACTTGTCGTATGTTCATAAAATCGACCTTTTTTTGTGCCTGGAATCATTCCGAAATAATAGCCTTTCGTACATTTTAGGTGATTGGTATATTAAAAACAAATCATCCAATTGTAAAATTAGTCCAATTTTCTACTTTTTTGAATCATTAGCCCATTTACAAAGTTTCTTAAAAATCTTATTCTAGAGTGATTTGGATCCATAAATTGTAAAAATCGGGTGGGTTCTCTTGAATGAATAATTTCTGAGATATCGATTAAAATCGTAAACGAGCGTTAATCCGGAGTGTATCAATCTTTTAGAAAAATACAACACATTTTATGATCAGATCATTAGTTATCGAGATATCTCCAGGATCGCTCCGAGCTATTATACGATTTGATTAAAATCGTATTCTAGAGTAATTTTAACCCAAAAGTACAAAAATGAGGTTATTTCAAAGATTGGGCGAATAGTTTCTGATATATCGACTAAAATCGTATATACGGGACTATCCCGAACAAATTTCTTCTTTCGATACCTTAAATAATTAACTTCCCAAAGTGAACTAGATTCCATGAAACTATAAAAAAAATAAGATGATAAATATAAAATGTTTATTTAAAGTCCATATTTTGAAATAGATTCTAACAAAAAAAATGATATCGTCGGGCGATGGGCTGCAATGTAAATGGAATAATAAATTCCTTAGGTCCATTATTCTTGATAAGTGGTACGGAATGCTAAGAAATACCGCGTGTCACATAAATTGCATTCATTATACTGTTAAAATAAAATAATTACAAACACTAAATAAAAAAACTTATCCTAAAAATTTTAATGATTCATATTATTTTAGGCAAACAGATCGTTTGTCCTTTTTAGCATGGTGAAGTACACTAGATGTAAATAGAAAGAGATGATGCTCTTAAGGTATAATCAGAATCTTTTTTATTTTCACCTAGCGTACTACACCGAACGCTAAAAAGAACAAACTAAACAGTATACATATATACAGAGAGTTGTAACGATACATCGTTAATTTTAACGACATAATAATTAATGAAATAACAAAAAAAAAAAAGTAAGTTTAAAACTTGTATATGCTAGAAAATTACTGTTTTAAAATGATTTGGGATGCTATCATACTGTTCTTAATTTACTGTAACCGTTTCACGTAATTTGCATTCGTTATACTATACTGCATAGTTTTAATGTAGACCTGATGTATGCTTGACTCTAATACAGGGCTGGATCAATAGATAGTAGGCAAAATATACATTCTCAAAATATATAAGCTTTGAAAAGAAAAGAAAGAAACAAGTCCAGCAGTTTACATATAAGGAATTTACCAGCCGGGGCCCCTTATTGGGAATGTTTGAGCCGGTCTTGACTTTAATGGGTCCCGACTATTAAGGTCGCTATTTAAACCACTGAATTTGTTCCTTTCTTTTCAGATTTTACTTAACGCAGTTGTATTTGTGTTTTTTTTAATTTCTTATTTTATTTTAAGCTTTTTAGTGTCCCGGCATTAAAAAACCTTATTATTATACTCTATTAAAACTTTTTAAAACAATTTATTATTCCTTATTAATTTTAAGCATATAACTTATATGTGTTTTTAAAATCTCCTTTTAATTTCGTTCATTTTGATACTCTATTCGATAGGTTTGGTTTTTTTAAAAATATTGTATTACTATTTCGCGAAAAAATCCACCATTTAGCCTTTTTTCAAACACTAAGGAGGCTTGAGTTTTTAAGACGAATATAACGATACGTGAAATGTCGAAATCCATCGAGTCGTTTACAAGATACATGGTAATAAAGAAATTTACAAACAAACATACAAAATAAGCGTGAAAATCTTAACCACTCCTTCATGGTGGGGTAAGAAAGAAAAATTTAAGTGAAAAATACTTTTTACCCTTTATTGCTTAAAGCTTCTACACCAAGCCTTATTTTTATTAAATAGTATTTATATTAAAGTTTAGATATTGTTTTGTAATCTATTTTTCATATCGCTTATCAATTCCCTTTCAAGGCATTGCTGGTGGATTTAAAGTTGGCGAATTCATAATAGTTTGATATTCTGTAATATTTGATTAGTCGAGAACTCATATTGCATTATTAAACCGACTAACTCGAAAATTCGGAATTAATACGACACTGGTGTTATATTTTTAAACAGGAAAAATTGTTAAATTTGAGTTAAATTATTAATTTATTTACAAACAAAATATTGTTGACATATCAATTAAAAGTTATTCGTTTATGAACGGAAAAATCGAGAATAGCGAATCCTTCAATGATAATATGAATTCGATACTTTTTTCGCAGTTGGAAGACTTGATTCAATGTCTTGAATTTCTCTAGTTATCTTATTTTCTATTGCTCTAAAAGCTACCTTCGTAGTTTTTGCTAGTTAGCAACAATTTTAGCAAGAAATTCTAAAAACGTTTTTGCTACTGCGTGTAATTTTTTAATACAAAAAAAGTTATTTTCTTTTCTTGTACAACGGAACCCTAACCATCCAATTAAGCTTTTAACAACACTTTAATATTTTAATAAATGCGTATACATATTTAACAACAATTTACTAAAACTAACATAAAAACCAATGTTTGTTTTTAAAATTAGAAGATTCACTACATAGGTAGATCTTGTAAATTTTTTATTTTTATTATCTCGTAAAATAAAACATATAACTATATTAAAACATTTATATTTTTATTTATTATGACATTTTTATATTGTCATGAAATACGAGATTGCAACAACAATCATAAAAATAATAACATTTTGAAAATTATTATTATTATTTAAATTAGAAATAATCATTCATCATAATTATTTGGATACCTATGTAATTTTTCATTCGTTCTTACATCGCCTTTTATTAGAGTCATTATATCGATACTCAGATACTGATGGTTCAAAATCTAACAAGTCGGTTCATAAACCCTCGCTGATAACACTAAAGTTATTTTTATATTTGATAGCTTTTCTTTAAAAATGAATTATTTTTGAATTTGAAGTGGGGATAGTGATCAGAAAGATGATTGCGGTAAAACTGTTTTGGCGATCCTTAGTGTAATTGTGATATTTAAATTAGAAAATTGATTTCAGAACAGCCATCTTACAAATAAAAATTGTTTCTTGTTTTTATATTATCTTTATGTTTAAAATTTAATTATATCAGATAAAAATTGTTTCTTTTGTTGTCTTTATATTTTTAATTTAATTTTCATTTCAAAGTGTAAATGAGGCCTTTTTCTATTAGAAAAATTCAATAATTTAAATTTTATTTATTTGGCCTTTAAATTTTTCATATGGCAATCCTTACATAATTTTCTACGCTATCCCAATATCTCGTTAAGGTAAATTACAATGTAAATTTGTTCAATGCGCCCAGAGTTTTGAAAAAGTTTTTTTTTATCTCAAAAAAAAAAAACATTTTATCGTAAAAAGCGTTGTTTGCTATAGTTCAATTATTGTAAATATTTTATTAACAGATATTGGTACCTATACGTAAAGTCATTATTAAATATCTTAAAAAGCAACCTACGAGGCCACGTTTTTTTAGGACAAAATGATTTTTTCTTTTAACTTATAGAAATTTTTTTAACAATTATTTATTTGCTACTTTTTATTTCAGCAAGCTACAAAAGCGTATTTTTTTAGTTTTTTAAACTATTATTTATTAATATTATAAAATGTTATTTGCGCTTCCACCATCAAAGATTTTTTAGTGAATCGTTGTTCAGTAATACTGAAGATCCTGATCTGGATAATCGGACAAACTTGTTAAATTATTGTATTGTATTAGATACAATATCGATGTATTATATTCGACTTGACAAGTGTGCGAAGCTTCAATTCAATTCGATGTTTTGAAGTTGGTGAAAATCATGTTTCAAAGATTCCGGTACACAGATTCATACATACATACATAGATAAAAGCGTGTTAAAAATAGTGAATGAATATCACATTTTGGTATCGTAAAATGTTCTCTTATTCACTTTATGACCATAATCAACAAAAGTTTCGATACCTCTCTACCACCCCTTCTTTGATGATTCCTGAACTTGTTATTTATATGAAATCATTATTGAAGTAAAAATGCCATAATCCAATGTCATAAATTTACAAAAAAATCTTATTGATATCTTTTACCGTTTTCTTTTTTTAATTTCAATTAAAAAATGTATTTTTCTCACGTGATCACCATATTCAAAATTTGTATCGATCAAGTGAAAACAAACAATTGACTGAGTAAACCTCGTGAGTAAACAGTGATGTATACAAAAAAATATTTCAAACAAAAGTTGTTTATTATTTGATAAAGAACTTTTTTTACATTTAAACTTTTGTTCTATCTAGAACGGTTTAGAGAAGATGGGTCATACGGATCCAAGACCCAATTGAACTATGTTGCTCATTTACGAACTCGACCTCACTTTTTACGTGCTGAGTGCGCTGTAAAAATTTGATATCTTTTTTCGTTTTTGAGTTATCGTGTTGACAGACGGACGGACGGACGGACAGCCGAATATGGACTAATTAGATGATTCTATGAACACCTATACCAATTTCGTAGCTTCAATATTTTTAAGGGTTACAAACTTGGGACTAAACTTAATATACTATGTATATTTCATACGTACATGGTATAATAAATAGACAAAAAACTAAGAAAATAAAAACGTGTTAAAAATAACTGAAAATAAATTAAACATTATATATATATTTTTAAATTTTATTCATTAAAACTAGTACTCGTTAAGTGTTACCTTTTGCTATATAAATATATATAATAATCATCACCTCTGTACAACGGTGTAATATACTTGTTGTGAGTATACATTTCGTTATAATAAATTCGTAAATGAATAATGATCATATAATTTTGCATTTAAATAAATCAATTTTAAATTATTATAATTAACAGTTGTGTGTACAAATCGGACAGACGTACGGACGTACAAGAACATTTATGTCAAAAATGTTTTGATAAATGAATATATTAAAAGGTCATATTTAAAAATAATTACTTGGTATGCTGTTAAGTAGTGTTTGTACTGAGGTATAAACACTTATTACTTTAAATAAACTGCATAATTAATTTATTATTATTAAAAATAAATTAAAATTTTAGTAAAAAACTTTTTAACAAACGAAAACAAATGAAATTGGTAACATTTTTAAAAGGCAAAAAACTGAAAAGGTGTACTAAGTTTAGTCCCAAGTTTGTAACACTTAAAAATATCGATAGGTGAAAAAAAAATTTATAAAGATAAGCGGTTTTCCAGATAAAAATGGTTAAAGTGATACAATTCAAATTCAAGCACTGTGATTATACCCTTTACTTTATCGATTTGTTTGGATATGTTATAGGTATTCATATTCTACATGTTCTGGTTACTTTTATTTTTCGAAAATACTGTTAATTTTCCCAATTTTCATTGTCCAGGTACTTTTTCTTATTCCACTGTACCTGGATGTGAACAATAAAAATTTTAAAAATTAACAGGATTTTCATGAAATAAGAGTAACCAAATCGATAAAGTAAAGGGTATAATTCCAATGCTTTATAAATTTTTTTCCCGCCAATGAATATCTAAGAAGATTCTTAAAAAAATTATAAAGTTTCACGCCAATCATAAAATGTTTATAGAACAGCCTCAAATAAAAGTTTACAACCACTGTTTAAAGATATACCGCATAATCTAGGTGATAATAAAGAATAATCAACAAACAAAAACTATAATTTTGTTCTTATTCGCACAGTGCGTGAGTTTTTTTGGAGGCGTTTCCATGGTAACGATACACTACTTTAATTATAGAATTGTATGGATGCATATATAATTGTATGGATTGCATTTATGACATACATTGAAAATTTAATATTATTGTCTCACAAATTTAAATAAATATTTATGATAATTTTACATTTGAAAAATAATATTTGTGCAATTTGATTCTTATTTTCACAATTTTAACGCATTCAGTTAAATTAATTACTGTTTTTCAATAATTTTAATTTGACATTTTCTTAACATTTAAAGATTAATCATAACAGCCTTCTTTAACGCCAAAACCTTTCACTGGAAGCGCTCGCATTGATTTTAGTATCCCTACCATGACTACGCACACAACGAATGTGTAAAATAAGACTTGTAAGTACTGTTAATTACTAAATAGGAGTAAACGTGTTTGCTTGGCTGTTGATGTTCTTTTAACACGTAAATATTTCTTAAGTCATTGATCTCAATACTTAATTCAAGAAAATATTTGACTGCTATAAATTTTTTATTGAATCAAGAAAATATTTTTTCACATTTCATTTGAGTGTACGATTTTATACTTTTTTCAATTAATTGATTAATTGCAACTAATTTTCACCAGAAAAAAACTGTATCTAGTTTACAGGTAAAAAGTAAAAAAAAATCAACTTTTGCTATAATTTGCCTAAAATCCCTATTACTAGGCATGGTCGAAATAAAAACTCAATTACATTTTCAACTGTTTTTGTATTTCAGCTAAAGATTTACTTTTAGTTTCAGGAACCCAAATTATACCAAATATGAAACTTAGAAAACCGATTACTGAAAAGACTAAAAATGGCAAATAGTATGCAATGTTTGATAAAAAATCAAATAATTGTGAAACTATTACACCTTCTAAGGACGCTATAACCATTATTAAAGCACAGCCTTTTGATTTAATGTAAGTAGGAAATAGTTCTGCACAAAAGACATTTGGTAAATGTTTCAATCCTAGCCCGGACATTGATATGTAAATAAGATTTCCAAGAAATGTCGTTATTCCAAGAGCAGTTGATATTTCTCCATTGACATTCGCTGTAAAAAATCCGAGGAAAGTAATAAAATGTGCTATACAAGCGCCTATAGACACCAGTAAAAATAATGGTCTACGACCCCATGAATCCACAACGAAAATAGAAAGAACATTTGCTAAAGTTTCAACACCTTTTACTAATATCGAAATTTGCGTTAATGATAAATCTAATTCAGAATGCTGCACTATTGCATGAATATTTACGAGCATAATTAGTTGTGCCGTCAATTGTTGGCACGATTGAACACCAACGCATATTAAAAACACCTTAAGATTTGATGGAACTGTTAAAATTTTTGTCCATCCTAATTGTTTTACGGCAAGACTTTCAGTCCAGTCTGATCTAATTTCTTCAAACTCTCTATCGACGTTTTCTTGACAAAGGAATTTTCTTAACGATTCTTTACACTGGGCGTCTTGTTTTTTGGAGATGCAAAAGTATGGTGTTTCAGACACGAAACAAACTGTCACCAAAGTCAGTAAAACTAATATTCCACCAATTATCGCTGATAAATCAATGGAGAAATATGATTGTAATAAACTACCAGAAAACATTCCTAAAGACATACAAAGTGCTCCAAACACTGTGAACGGTCCACGTAAATGAGGTGATGCTATTTCACTAATATAGGTTGGTACAACTGAGAAACACCATGAACCTAATACACCACGTAGAACTACTGATATAAAAATCATGGAAACATTCACAGCGTAGTATTGGAAAACTTGTGATAATAGAGCAGGAATATTATATAATATCATTGATAATTTTCTACCGAGAATATCGTTTGCATACGTTGATATAAGTGCACCGGGTATCATTCCTATTGTGAAGACGCTGGTCAACCAAGTCATAGTTAGGGAGCTTATTTTTGGAACTTCATAATAACCTTCAACGTTTAAAATTACTAAATATGGACTCAGTGTTCCCATTTGAATTCCATTAACATAAAACATAAGTGAAGCTGAAAAATTAAAAAAATTTTAGTTATCCTACTTCTTTTTTTATTCAAATTTGGATTTTCTAATAGAATCAAAATCCAAATTACTAAAAAATAGGTATTAAAATAATCTTTCAAAATTATAATTTTTTCATCAGTAAATTTTTTTTTCTTCAAGCAAAAAATCTTTAGTAATTTTCAAATAATTTCAAAATGTTAAATAAAATTATCGATTTCTGGTAGAAAGTGAATTAATAAAAAAATGCGTACCTGCCATTACCGAAATATATTGATGCAAATATTTTTTATTAAAATAAGATTTTACAGTAGGAAAAATCATTTTGCCGTGGCTACAAAGATTATCTACTACTTCAAAATTTACGTTTTCAAGATCAAATGGAATTGTCTTTTTTTGTTCAGAATTTAGAATATTATGAAAACTTATGTTTCATAAATATCTTGAAATTCATAATCAGACATCGTCTTGCTATTAATAAATATTCCATTTCGATACTTAAATAATTAAACAAATAATTGCTTTGTACTCCGGTCATTATGTACATTTTACCAAAAATAAAACGAAAATTTTTTGTTGAATATTACTAAGAATTATTGATTGGAAATTCCTCTTGCAATAACGTTAAGACACTTTTCGATAAAATTACAAAAATTAAGGGGAAGGATATATGACGATTTTGTTAATTAAACGTGATTGCGTGTGTATTTTTTTTAAATTTACATTCAAAAAAATTTCAGTGAGACGAAATAACCCGACTAAATATGGCAATAAAAACTAAAACGTGTTTATCTCAAATTAATATTTTTTTATGTGTGTTTGCATATTTTAATTATCACTGTTTTAATTTTAATTGACCTTTATAGGTAAACAAAAACCTCTAAGAAAAGAATAAGAAAAATTCGATGTCTGATCATGGCGACGGTTGTGAATATTTGATTTTTTTACATTTTCAAATACCGTTCAATGCGATATCGCAGAGGTGTTGCAATAGGTTGACGGTATCTTGTATGTATGTATATTTGTTTGTAAATTTCGTTATTACCTCGTATCTTCCAAACGGCTGAATGGATTTCAACATTTAAGGTACCTTTATATTTGTCTCAAAATCCAAATGCTCTTAGATAGGTGTTTTATTTTGTGAGCAACACAAAATGGCGGATTTTGGAGCGTAATAGTAATACATTAATAAAAGTAATAATTTAGTATAATAAGAGAGTTTTTTTTAATGCTGGGAGACAAGTCTAAAATAAAATAAATAATTAAACAATAAAAAACCTAACTGCGTTAAATAAAATTTGAAAAAAAAGAAACAAGTCTAGTAGTTTACAGAGCGACTTTAACAGCCAGTGTCTATTCTCAATAATACGCCTCGACTGTCAAATTCGCTGTGTAAACTACTGGACTTTGATATTATATTTCGATCAATTTAATAAGATTTTAGACCCATCTGATACATGCACGCGAACATACATTGTGAACTGATTGCTTGAAGATGCATGATTTTATTGTTAAAGGGATCTCCCGAATTTTATCGAAATATCAACAAAAATAACTTTGTTATTGTTGTTGCTTTTAGTACCAAATTAAAAAGAAGAGGATAATAAGATTAACGTGTCTGTGTATCAGTGTGCCTATGTGCCACTCTGTGGCATCGTAGCTTCTAAACGGATAACACGATTTAGCGCGAAAGGTTAAATGATCAAGAGGGTTCTTTGTTAAGTTTCAAGTGTGGCTTTTAGGTGAGGTACGATCTTCTAACGGGTGATGCGATTAGTAACGGGCGGTGCGATTTTATGTACGATTTTCTTGAAAAATAGCTAAGAACACTTTCGATTAAATTATCATTCTAACATTAAACAAATCAGTCAACAAGCAGATCTCATCAATCGATCGGACCCGATTTAAAATCGTAGGTTTCTTTCTTAAAATTTTGAATTTAATATTTTATGTTTGGATTGGTTTAATGTATTAAAACTTGCGTTCTATGGAAATATTCATTCAATTGTAATTATGTATGAATCAACTAGGAACTTACTTACATTTCAACGGGTTATATTCTTTTCTGTTTTTAAAAAAATAAATTATCTAGGTACATGATAAAAAGTTTTATGATAGTTGATAATTTTATCAGAAAACATTTCTCTCTATACTTAATAAATTTTGCCCTTGTAGAGCTTAGTTACGGCACAAATGCACAAGCAAGTAAGTACATTGTTTTATTAAATAAATTTCTAAATAGCAAAAGATAAAGTTGTATATTTTTTTTACAAGGAACAATTCTGTCTTTTAAATACTATACTGTCAAAAATAATATCTCTTGATTAATTGATTAATTTTTCATTTAATTGTAAGTTTTATTAAAAAAAAAAAAAAAAAAAAACAAAACAAAAAAAAACAAAACAAAACCAAACAAATTTGCGATAGTTTAAAATTGATTGTATCGCACTTTCTACAAAATGACTAGTTGGCAACTCATGGATGTAGTAAATTTGATTTTCTTAGTTTCTCAAGAACTAAGAAGAAAAAAAATGCAGATAAAAATAGTATCATTTTACAAAGAATAATTTGTCTCTTAAACAGACATGGATTATTACATATTGGGCCACAAGGTTTATGGTCCAAGGTGGCAAATTTTCTCGTCGCAAATTGATCGAAGTCAAATTAAATTGAGTACATGTGAATTTGATCTTAGGCATGACGAAAAATGTTGAAGATGTTGAACAAATTTGATACTTTTGAATGTCACAAACTATTCAAATCTTCAGTTCAAATTGTATATGTATTTTATTGAATCAGATCTAGCTGAAGAACTTAGGGTGACATTTATTTATCATTGGCCAAAGGCGGCACTTTGTGTACATCCGGACCTGTGTATACAGGGACTACTACTACTTACGTTCTTTCCTGGTGTTGTATGATTTCAGTATGAAATGTCAATAATCAATAAATTTTACACTGCATATTATACAGATTTACGCAAGACTTTATATGTTGTTATGCGCCATGGTTCTTGTTGTTTGGTTCTTTGGTATATCTTTTAGATCAAAAGAAAACAACATAATTTTCTGTTGTATATTATAAATTATTAGAATACATATAAATAACATCTTTTTATATGTTATAAACTATTATAATGTTATGACTTTAAAGTGTCATGTACGACCAATTAGTGACACTCGACATTTTCTTAACATTTAAAGATTAATCATAACAGCCTTCTTTAACGCCAAAACCTTTCACTGGAAGCGCTCGCATTGATTTTAGTATCCCTACCATGACTACGCACACAACGAATGTGTAAAATAAGACTTGTACTGTTAATTACTAAATAGGAGTAAACGTGTTTGCTTGGCTGTTGATGTTCTTTTAACAAGTAAATATTTCTTAAGTCATTGATCTCAATACTTAATTCAAGAAAATATTTGACTGCTATAAATTTTTTATTGAATCAAGAAAATATTTTTTCACATTTCATTTGAGTGTACGATTTCATACTTTAAGCAACTAATTTTCACCAGAAAAAAACTGTATCTAGTTTACAGGTAAAAAGTAAAAAAAAATCAACTTTTGCTATAATTTGCCTAAAATCCCTATTACTAGGCATGGTCGAAATAAAAACTCGATTACATTTTCAACTGTTTTTGTATTTCAGCTAAAGATTTACTTTTAGTTTCAGGAACCCAAATTATACCAAATATGAAACTTAGAAAACCGATTACTGAAAAGACTAAAAATGGCAAATAGTATGCAATGTTTGATAAAAAATCAAATAATTGTGAAACTATTACACCTTCTAAGGACGCTATAACCATTATTAAAGCACAGCCTTTTGATTTAATGTAAGTAGGAAATAGTTCTGCACAAAAGACATTTGGTAAATGTTTCAACCCTAGCCCGGACATTGATATGTAAATAAGATTTCCAATGAAAGTTGTTATTCCAAGAGCAGTTGATATTTCTCCAAAGATATTCGCTGTGAAAAATCCGAGGAAAGTAATAAAATGTGCTATACAAGCGCCTAAAGACACCAGTAAAAATAATGGTCTACGACCCCATGAATCCACGACGAAAATAGAAAAAACATTTGCTAAAGTTTCAACACCTTTTACTAATATTGAAATTTGCGTTATTGATAAATCTAATTCAGAATGCTGAACTATTGCATGAATATTTGCGATCATAATTAGTTGTGCAGTCAATTCTTGACACGATTGAACACCAACGCATATTAAAAACACCTTAAGATTTGATGGAACTGTAAAAATTTTTGTCCATCCTAATTGTTTTACGGCAAGACTTTCAGTCCAATCCGATTTAATTTCTTCAAACTCTCTATCGACGTTTTGTTCACAAAGAAATTTTCTTAACGATTCTTTACATTTAGCGTCTTGTTTTTTGGAGATGCAAAAGTATGGTGATTCAGACACGAAACAAACTGTCACCAAAGTCAGTAAAACTAATATTCCACCAATTATCGTTGATAAATCAATGGAGAAATATGATTGTAATAAACTACCCGAAAACATTCCTAAAGACATACAAAGTGCTCCAAACACTGTGAACGGTCCACGTAAATGAGGTGATGCTATTTCACTAATATAGGTTGGTGCAACTGAGAAACACCACGAACCTATTACACCACGTAGAACTACTGATATAAAAATCATGGAAACATTCACAGCGTAGTATTGAAAAACTTGTGATAGTAGAGCAGGAATATTATATAATATCATTGATAATTTTCTACCGAGAATATCATTTGCATACGTCGATATAAGTGCACCGGGTATCATTCCTATTGTGAAGACGCTGGTCAACCAAGTCATAGTTAGGGAGCTTATTTTTGGAACTTCATAATAACCTTCATCGTTTAAAATTACTAAATATGGACTTAATGATCCCATTTGAATTCCATTAACATAAAACATAAGTGAAGCTGAAAAATTAAAAAAAATTTAGTTTCCCTAATTCTTTTCTATTCAAATTTGGATTTTCTAATAGAATCAAAATCCAAATTATCATCTGAAATTTTTCTCTATATAATATTTTACAAGGTTTCATAAATATGTTTTAAAATAATCTTTCAAAACTACTTAGATATAATTTTTTCGCAAATGAATTTTTTCTTCAAGCAAAAAATCTTTGGTAATTTTAAAATAATTTCAAAATGTAAAAAAAATGCGTACCTGCCATTACCGAAATATATTGATGCAAATATTTTTTATTAAAATAAGATTTTACAGTAGGAAAAACCATTTTGCCGTGGCAACAAAGATTATCTACTACTTCAAAACTTACGTTTTCAAGATCAAATGGAATTGTCTTTTTTTATTCAGAATTTAGAATATTATGAAAACTTATGTTTCATAAATATCTTGAAATTCATAATCAGACATCGTCTTGCTATTAATAAATATTCCATTTCGATACTTAAATAATTAAACAAATAATTGCTTTGTACTCCGGTCATTATGTACATTTTACCAAAAATAAAACGATAATTTTTTGTTGAATATTACTAAGAATTATTGATTTGAAATTCCTCTTGCAATAACGTTAAGACACTTTTCGATAAAATTACAAAAATTAAGGGGAAGGATATATGACGATTTTGTTAATTAGGTGTGATTGTGTGTTTTAAAATTTCAATTCAAAAAAATATGCAGTAAAAAAATTTCAGTGAGACGAAATAGCTTGACTAGATATGGCAATAAAAACTAAAACGTGTTTATCTCAAATTAATATTTTCTTGAAAAACGTGGTTATCTAAAAACTACTGGCTGCGTGACGTGTTTTTGCATATTTTAATTATTACTGTTTTAATTTTAATTGACTTTTAAAGGTAAAAAAAAAACCTCTAAGAAAAAATAAGAAAAATTCGATGTCTGATCATGGCGACGGCTGTGAATATTTGATTTTTTTTTTCATTTTCAATTACCGTTCAATGGGATATCGCAGAGGTGTTGCAATAGGTTGACGGTATCTTTTCAAGTGCGGTTTTTAGGTGAGGTACGATCTTCTAACGGGTGAGCGATTTTATGTACGATTTTCTTGAAAAATAGCTAAGAACACTTTCGATTAAATTATCATTCTAACATTAAACAAATCAGTCAACAAGCAGATCTCATCAATCGATCGGACCTGATTTAAAATCGTAGGTTTCTTTCTTAAAATTTTGAATTTAATATTTTATGTTTGGATTGGTTTAATGTATTAAAACTTGCGTTCTATGGAAATATTCATTCAATTATTGTAACTATGTATGAATCAACTAGGAACTTACTTACATTTCAACGTGTTATATTTTTTTCTGTTTTTAAGAAAATAAATTATCTAGGTACATGATAAAAAGTTTTATGATAGTTGATAATTTTATCAGAAAACATTTCTCTTTATACATAATAAATTTTGCCCTTGTAGAGCTTAGTTACGGCACAAATGCACAAGCAAGTAAGTACATTGTTTTATTAAATAAATTTCTAAATAGCAAAAGATAAAGTTGTATATTTTTTTTACAAGGAACAATTCTGTCTTTTAAATACTATACTGTCAAAAATAATATCTCTTGATTAATTGATTAATTTTTCATTTAATTGTAAGTTTTATTAAAAAAAAAAAAAAAAAAAAAAACAAAACAAAAAAAAACAAAACAAAACCAAACAAATTTGCGATAGTTTAAAATTGATTGTATCGCACTTTCTACAAAATGACTAGTTGGCAACTCATGGATGTAGTAAATTTGATTTTCTTAGTTTCTCAAGAACTAAGAAGAAAAAAAATGCAGATAAAAATAGTATCATTTTACAAAGAATAATTTGTCTCTTAAACAGACATGGATTATTACATATTGGGCCACAAGGTTTATGGTCCAAGGTGGCAAATTTTCTCGTCGCAAATTGATCGAAGTCAAATTAAATTGAGTACATGTGAATTTGATCTTAGGCATGACGAAAAATGTTGAAGATGTTGAACAAATTTGATACTTTTGAATGTCACAAACTATTCAAATATTCAGTTCAAATTGTATATGTATTTTATTGAATCAGATCTAGCTGAAGAAACTTAGGGTGACATTTTATCATTGGCCAAAGGCGGCGCTTTGTGTACATCCGGACCTGTGTATACAGGGACTACTACTACTTACGTTCTTTCCTGGTGTTGTATGATTTCAGTATGGAATGTCAATAATCAATAAAATTTTACACTGCATATTATACAGATTTACGCAAGACTTTATATGTTGTTATGCGCCTTAGTTCTTGTTGTTTGGTTCTTTGGTATATCTTTTAGATCAAAAGAAAACAACATAATTTTCTGTTGTATATTATAAATTATTAGAATACATATAACATCTTTTTATATATTATAAACTATTATAATGTTATGACTTTAAAGTATCATGTACGACCAATTAGTGACACTCGTAATTATTCTTAGATCAGATGACAACATAAATACAGAAACATAAATAAAAATACAAATAAACATTAAGCATTAAAAGAAGAGATATAGTAGATTCATTTCATATTGATCCTATTTAATACAGTAATCATCGCCAAAGAAAACTTTCTTGAACGCAAAATTATTTGTTAAGAAAAAGATTTGTTACGAACAAAAAGTCCGCGTCACACGGGTGAAGACATTTAATTTAAGAATGGTTCATTTTTGTGAATGTAAACGTGAGTTAAAAATAAATATATAATATATATAAATATAGGGGGGGGGGTCATTTTAATCTATAATGGCTCATTTTATAGTTAACCAATCAATAAATAATTTAAGCAAAAGCTGAAAAGTTTGATGGGGTGTATCATGTTCTGACATCAGTTTGGAATTTAAATCCTAACGTGAATTTTCGAAATTTCTGGAATTTATTTTAATAAGTAAAATTGAAGACGATAATTTGTACCACAGTTTGTCATCTGGGTGACGTTTCCAGACCAATCTAAGCCTTCGTTAATTATAATATTTAATTTTTAGAATTTCTCGTCAAGTGGGAATTTAATTTTCAATTATTCTTAACAACTAATTCGCTCAGTGTATAAAACTTCTTGTAGTTTTCATTTAGGATCAGTATTCAGTGTTATTACAATATATCTTAGACACATATATATTAAAATAATATATGTACGTTGAATGGGCGGGTTGTATCGTTCAAGAAGATTTCGTCTTGTTAAATTTGATATATTATTTCCTTCTGTGAGTAAATATTAGAGGTACTCCACATACTATGAGTTCTTCGATATATTTTTATTACAAAATATTCCTTTAAAAATAATTATTTTCATTTTATATTACTTCTTTAAACGATTGATTGATAAGTATACTGGATATTCTACTATATGTTAACAAAATTCTATTCTACGACTATATTAACAAAATTATACACCACACCCAAACTTAGCGATAGTTTTGCCGTAAACTCACCTTTCGTAGTAATAAGAATATAGTGTTAATCTAAGTTTATTTAGTTTGTCAACAATTATTTTTAATTGATTGTGAAGCAAAATATTTATAATTATAGTGCACACAGGCTTGGATTTACATATTGGGTCACATGGCCATGGCCCTAGGCGGCAGATTGATCGAAAAGGCAAAATATTTTTTGTACATGTGAATTTAATCTTAGACATGACGAAAATGGTGGAAAAATGTAATACTTTTGAATTTCACAAACATATTCTCAGCCAAACGTATAATTTTTAAAACTTGATTCCTACGCTTCATTTTTTACTGAAATAATGATGAATCCTTAAGCATATAGCATCGATATAAAAGATTTGAGTGAAATTTTTCTTTTCAGTTCAAATTGTATATGTATTTTATTGTATCAGAACTAGCTGAAGAAACTTAAGGCGGCATTTTTTGCCATTGCCCTAGGGCGGTTCATGACGCAATCGTTTGTTTTTTGACGTCACGTTAGTAAAGAAAGATATCCACTCTTAGATAGACAGAGAGTGATGTTTAGTCAAGATCCAATTGACCTATGTTGCTCATTTACGAACTCGACATAACCAGAAATAGACTAATTAGGTCTTTTATGAACACCTATACCAAAATTTTGTTCATAGCATCAATATTTTTAAGCGTTACAAACTTGGGACTAAACATAGTTTGCCTTGTTATATTTCATATACATGGTATAAAAAGCTTATTAATATGTAGATATGTATGTGTATTGAGCATATGTATCTACACTATGTCTAAGTATTATGTACAACAACATGGCTTTTGACACAAGTAGTGCACATGTATATACAATATGAGATCGTTGTTATGAATTTGACTATAATGGCCATAATATTTTAAGTCGACCGATTTTAATATAAACTCACTGCGTGATATTAGGAAGTTATACATTAAGCGCTTTACAAGATAGGTACTATTCAACAACAAAGGAGGACGCCGGGTTTCAAAAAATTAATATGACGTTTTTAAACAGAATTATTTTTTTTTTTTGGGTTCGAAATGAAAACTAAATTGAGTGTTTCTTTTAATAAACATTTCTAAATTAATTTTATTTCTCGAAACCTGTTTAGGAGATTGGATCTTCACTTTTTGACTGAATCTATTAATTGTGAAAAACAATATAAACATTGACAACAACAAAAAATTGCCAAAACGTCATTTTATTTTAAGAAAATTTTACGTAAATTGTTTTAAATTGAATTGTGATTAATTAAGTTCAAAATTAATTTTCGTATAATTAGTCCAAAATATATTAACTTATTTGAAATGACAAATTCAGTAATTAGCTTAAAAATATGTTATTGAATTTTTATTTACACATGCTTACAAATGTTTTGAATATTGCCAATTTCAAATTTAATATGTTCATTTATCAAATTATAATTCATCAGACAAAACCTTCATATGAACCACTAAAAAATTTATTGTTTTCTATTGACGTAATACATACATTGGAACCAAATTTTATATTTGTTTCAAATTTTTGTGTAGGTACTTTATATAAGCCAAAGTTCTTTATAGACACTTTTAATAGCTTTTTCCATCTAAACACATTATACATACCAGTGAACATATGAAGGAGAGACTTTACAATTCAATTAATTAATGCACATTACGTAGAAAGAACGTAGAAAGAAATGAAAAATTACACAGAAACTGGATCTCGAACCCAGGCCTTTTAAATATGCGGTCTACGATGTAACTAACTTTTGTTCTATTTAAGCGACTCTAATATCATGAAAAAAGTCTCTTAAAACTAGACTTGTCATCAAATATGAAAAAGTATACTATTAGGCAGACAAGGCATGCGGTTGTTCTAACTATACGCATTTTTTGAGTACAACAATTTAGTGTAATACCCAAACATAGAGGTAGTTTGAACGCAAACCCAATTTTCTTAAAAATTTGAATAAAATTAAAATGGTTTAGTTAGTTTATCAAATTGGATAAGAAAAAAGGCAACTTTAAAAATTGATTTTGGTTTTAAACACCAAAAGTTTAAATGTATTTTCTGTCCAGAAATTTTATTCGAAATATCTACTAAATAATTGTAATCAAAATATTTACGAAAATATCTATCTAAAAGTAAATTTTATCATTTCATAAAAAAATTTTTCATTTCTAAATTTTATTAATCCTTTCCTAATCATTTTATTAAATATTTTTATTTTAAAGACCGTTTTAAGATATAGGTACTCACAAAACTAAATCGGTGCCTAACTAAGTCGGTGCGCAGAGCCTGTAGCAAATTCTATTCTAACGGGTATGTTCGCTGTAAATCAATTTGGGGTTCTTTTTTCCAATTTTCTTCTAGTCCCATATTTCTTTTTTTTTTTTAGTCTTCGTAATTCTACTCCGCCAAAAATTTGTCTACTTTGTTCTGCCTTCTGCTATTTGTTCACTTATTTTTGAGTCTTCGTAAATTTACCTAAGGCTCCCAAAGGCGTGGAGCCTGTAACATTTACTACTTTTGCTACATGTAAGCATGTCCATTTTTAATGCGGAAGGTCGTCACTTCGAAACACAACCACGTCAACAGATTTTTTTATATACATAATTAATACCGAAAAGAACATACCTCTCACCAGGTTTATTCTATGACACCTCTTGAAGCTATCTCCAAAACTCCGTATCATTTATAGTTTTGGAGAAAATGAACACCAAAGTTTTGTCCCAATTTGCGCCACAACAATTATGTTTACGGGAAAATTTTTCAAACAAAATATGTTTATTTTTTATAAGAAATATTTTTTATCTTTAATTTTTTGCTCTATCTCTAACGGTTCACAAGATGGCGACGGTTTCTAAGACGGACCTAAATCAAATTTGACTTTCTTGATGGTTCTTTTTGGAATAATCGTTCTTTAGTTTTTATTGGAGTAATCGTGTTGACAGACATGAGGATTAACGGAAAGGGACCAATTAAGTTATTTTATGAACGCATATACCAAAATTTTGTTCCTATAAAAAGCCTACTTATATGATAAATATTTATATTTTGTTTAAATTTTAACTAAAATTTTACAATTCTAGTTTTTGGGATAATAGATCAGTGTAAGGGGTTAAAAATAAATTTAACAGTTTAACTTTACTTCTTTCTAGCAACGGAGTAAGAAATTAAAAATTTACTCCTTAAATTTTAATTGCTTATATTTATATTAAAGAATTAACTTACCTGGATTAAAATGATTATAATTCTTCTGTTCCCGACTAAAATCATCATTTGATGTTGACACCACTTCATCCGAATTCTTAATTTCTGATCCACTATCATTTAGTGACGGTCCACCTAACTGTTCATCAAATTCACCGTCTTCATCACTAGAAATAATTTCTTCATCTTCAATAATTGGATAACTACTACTTGAATCCGCTTCGTGATTTGATGCAGTCTCAACTAAAGGTTTATAATAATGCTGCCGGTAATTTTCATATTGCGTCGGATTCTTTTCATGTCCATAACAAAAATTCGATGTATTATTATAAAGTTTTTTATTATTATCTTTTAATAAATTTTCAATAGAAAAAACACTTGTCGGTTTAGTTGGGATTGTTTGGGATGAAATAGGGCTTGTTATTGTTTGTCCACTATACTCAAAATTATCACTTTCTGTTTTAATATTCTTTAAATTTAATTCCATTTTTATTTTTATACGAGCACAATTATTTTAAATAAACAAACATGCAAATAAATAAGAATTTATTTTAAAAATAGCCGAAAAAAACAAAACATGTTATTATTTTGATGTCAAAAATCAAAAATTATTGTTATTAAATTTAATATTTTGTAAGTAATATTTATGAAAAATTAACAAAATTTGATTGGTCTGTAAAGTTGTTTACTGTGACAAAACCATTTCAATAATGAATCGCTGGCTATTACTACCGATTATTTCTCATATTTAAATAATCATAATTGGCTCATCATTTTCAAATCTCATCTCATTCAAGAAAAGTGATTCACATGGATGTTTAAGAAAGTTGCGTCCCACATTATGTGACACATAAATTAAGAACAAACTGTACACATTACGTTTCGTCCCCTTTAAAATAGGTAGATATATAAATTTCATCTCATGCTTATATTTACGACCTGCCTACTTTTTAGGTAGTGATATCATTACCATTAACCGTCGGCGTCGAGAAGAAACAAAATCGTCTTTGAATCGAACTTTTCAAATTGAAAAATAAAAAATTCAACGGTACAAGTTACAAAAATTTTTTAAATAAGACCCCGTAAAAATTATATATATAATCGGTCGAACTTTTTCAAATTTTGGGGAATGATAGTTTAAGTCATTTTGAATAAAGGTTCCTATGGTCAAAAGTCATGAAAATTACAGGATTTCAAGTTATCGCTAAATTAAAATTAGATAATGTACTCATTTATATAAAAAAAATTATTGTAATTTAATTGTCAAAAATCATGTACGTATATATGTAGCTGAAAATATTGATTAACAATTCATATTATTGATCCACTGAATATTTAACACTGCTTCTTCTTTTCGTAACATATTCTTCAAAAAAACAATACCCTTACATTAAAAAACACACGTATGCATGTAGTTATACATATCTGTATATGTATTTGCCTATACACACATATTCATATATTATACAAATAAGTATATTTTCCAACTTTAATTTAGCTATTACATGAAATCCTGTCATTTACATGTTACATATTAAAAATTAATAAATTTTTAATAATAAATTCTCATCATAGCAGGAATCCATATTGAAATTCTCCTATATGAAAAAGTAATTTTAAGCACCATGGCGCCAATTTTGCACGGTACAGGTGAGAATATGAATGTCACACCCCTTGGTGTCTCACCCCTTCACCAACAAATGTGTACGGCGTTGCTGGTGGATACCAGCAACATATACATAAATGCTGTACAGAAATAAATCCGGCAACTTTGAAGCCCTACTTGATTTTTTCTGTACAGCATTTATGTAATTCGCTTCGAATACTTAGACAAAGTTAGTATCTAGCACCGTCGTACATATTGCTGGTGCAGGGGTGAGACACCAAGAGATGTGACAATTTTAGCATGGGCTTGTAGTTTATATTTTTTCGAATGTAATTTTTGCTAAATATCGTAAAATAAAGAATTTTTTGAGTAACAAATCGTTTGAAAAGCTTAATTAACTCGGCAAGTTGGATTAACCACAGTGAGATTACGCCCCCAAAAACAACACAATGATGTTATGGTTATCTTCTTTCCTATAATTCGATTTAAAGGTCGCAACACTTTCTTACAAATTTGATGAAATTTTGTGTCATTTGGTAGTTACTAATGAAATACAATTTTGTTTATGAGTAAACAACCGCGCTATATCACGAATAAGATTAATAGGGAATTTGTATCGTGTTTATAATTTGTGGACGCAACTTACAAGCTAAAATTCACATATAAAGATGAGACAAGATACCTCGTGTATACTAATTAGATCCTTATGGTTTCAATATATAAGTAATAACGTCCTATAAAAACTCATTTAACTAAATGACATCTTTAAAACATATTGTCATTTAAAGGCGTGACAAAATGTTTTATCACCGCAACTATATACTGAAAATTTTCTTATGATTTTTGTTTGTATGTGTATGCTGAACAGAAATAAACTATCATGGTCTCTTTGTTTATTTTTTGAAAGCGTATCTACATTAAATTAGTGCACTTTATATTATATTTTTTAAAAAGTTTCAAATTTTGTGGTATGTTAATTGTTAAGGATGATATATAGTGTTTTTATTTTGTATAATATATTTGTTTGGGTATTTATTCTTAGAGAAAAGTGTTAATTTAATTTATAAAAGTAAAGATGGGATTTTATGGTCTGGTAGAGAATAAAATTGAAAATAAGCTTACAAAAATGGGGTAAAAAATTCTATATATTCTTTGATAATTAAGGCTATCTTTATAATTCATAAAAATGGGCAAGAAAAAACACGAATTCTAATAACTGCAAATCTAATTCTAATAACTGCAAAATAAAAGTAAAAACGCGGTATAAATATCACACAATCTTAAAACGCTACCATGCCAAAACCTCAAAATGGAACGAGCATTCATAGAAGTCTTACAAGTAAATACAAAGTTTGAAAACGTTAAACGTTTATGTCCGCCATGAGGTGTTCAAGTCACTTCTTACTGATTTTGTGTTTAAATAAAAAAACACTTCTTACATTCTAAGAATTTTCTTTAAAAAAAAAATAGTTCTCGCATAACAAATCAATAACAATATCTGTTATCTTTTGCACAGAGCACACAAAAAAAATGCGTTTAAAAAACTTATTTTTCAAATAAATTGTCCTTTTTCCCCTACAAAATACAAATCATCTACAAAAAAAATATTTCCATTTGAAAAAATAAAGATGACCACCATTGAATCTAGCACCTATATCCATATAAAAATAAATATGCTTTTGGAATTGATCGAGACTTTTAAAAGGTTCAAACCTCTTTTATATGAAATAATTTTTTGTTGTATTTAATTTATTTCTTTGGAAATGTTCTGTATTTCCAACAAAACGACGCTACCCAGACGCCGTTAGACTTTTCATTAATATATATTTTCAATTTCAATCATTAATTATTTTATATTAATATAATTTTTCAATGCTTACAAAACTTAATAATGATCATTTCATTTAGAATCCGCTCTTTATATTGGTTTGTCATTAATAATGTTGTACTTTTTGCTCTGTTTTAAAGTGGCGAAAATTTTATTATTTGATTGTATACATACAGTGGCACAAATCACAATTCACATAGGCATGACTTGGCTATCAACATTCGAACATTTCATATTATGTAGAAATTTACTTATTATTAGACCTCAAAAAACGTTTTCTTAAGATAATCTTTAAATCGTATATATACATTTCCATGAATGCCCTTTATAAACAGGTAAATTTTTTAATACTCCTTACCACGGAGTTAAATTTTTAGATTTGAGCTTTTAAAGTTTGCGTTTTTAACATATACCTAAATCCAATATTCAAGCGTTTTATAGGTATGCTTTAAATATATAACAAAGCTAATTTTTTAAAATTCATTTGCATAACTAATATTCATTAATTAAAAGCATGACAAATATTTTGCAATGAAAGAAAATTATAACAGCTCGGCACTCATTTTTCCATAAAACACATTTAAAGTGATGAAATGAAAGGCATTTGTGTTAAAAAAATAAGAATTTCTTCATAAAAGTAATTTTCTCTAAATCTTTAGAGAATACATGAGATATAAAAGTGATGCCACATAAAAATCGTAAATATTATCTTCTAATTCCAAATATGACCCTAATTTTTCTCCAGGAATCCATTGTTTGAAATATTCCCATCTTCAATTTTCAAAAAGAAACTCTTTTTATTACATACAATCATAGAAAATGATGTTCGCACTTTGTAAAGAGTCATTTTGCATTTCAGATGGACACATTTTTTAAAACTTTTTGAGTTATCATTAATTTTTTGAAACAACTTTGTAATCACATTATTTAAAATTTATGTGAAGCAACTTAATAATCACATTATTTTCAATTTATGAGCAAATTTGTATTACAATAAAAGTTGAATATACCACGTGCAACGTGGAAAGAAATATTTAAAAGGCTGGACTTGGCAGTTAATACAATGTGTAAAAAAGAAAATAAAAGAAAAATTTTTAAATTATAAATTATAAAATGGGGAGGAGTAGCAATTATAATAAAATTTATTGTTTTATTTTTTTAAATCATTTATTTTTAAACACTTTGATGATTATTGTTATTAATTAGCTAATTTTTTAAAACGTAAAATTTATGTAAATAGCTTAAATCTAAGTGTGAAATAATTTGAACACACTAATTTGAAAACTTTTTTTATTTTTCTTGTGATTTTCATTTATGGGACTTATTTAAGTAGTTAAAAAATCCTATTAAATTAATAAATTGATGATGTGGTAATATGGAAAATCTTGAAATCCACAAAAGTTCAGCAAATTCAGAAAATTCTTGAAATCCAAAACATTCAGCAACTGTATATTTTTAATCATTTAATCGCCTAGTACCTATCTAATTTAGAAAGGAAATTTTTGCATATTAGGTACATATCATATGTATTTTTTTTTTAATTTGGCACTTATATTAAAAATATTAAAAAAAAAAAATAGATTTTCAATTTTTAGCCATTTCAAAAAATGGAGAAAACAGTTAAAATAGATAGCGAAAACGAAAATCATAAAATGATTAAGTATCCAGAAGGATATTTGACGATAATTTAACGAATATTATTATTTTTCTCGATATATCGAAATTATCCAACATTATTGTAGTAGCTATGTCTTTACCAATCTATCATAGTAAACGCTTTTGATCGAACACGAAGTTAATAAACTTTGTTAACAAACTGGTTAAAATTTCAACAATTAACTAAGTCAATTGTTAGTTTTCATTTATTTTAAAACTAATTTTCTTAAAAGTTGTTGAATATCAATTTTTTGAACTATTCTAAAATCATTTTCAAAGCTGAAAGACAATGTTAAAATATTAAATATTTGAGCCTTTCAAAATCTCAAAATAATCATTGATTTACTTGACAAAATGCTAAAAAGTAATTGCAGCTTCCTTTACTTAAAACCCTTTATTTTAATTTATTAAAAAGATGATTTTCTGATATAATAGTATATGCGACAGAAATAATATAAGCTACAATAGCACACTAGCATTTTAACACGTGAACGCTTTCATAATTATTGGAAAATTATAAGATCTCTTTTCTCATTCATTTTTTTTTATCCTCGTATTCAAAATTACCAAGTTCAACTTTCGAATGAGTTGAGTATAAGTGTATATTTTTCAGACATCGCCCAAAGTAGAACCAGGAAAACTAAGCATCCAGGATTGTCTTTGTCTTACATGTAGATACTATTTCTTGAATTTTATTTTTTAAAATTTACAAATCCCACTCATACAGGTCAGATCGTTATTTTAATTTTACAAAGTAAGAAAAACTTATAATCAAATAAAAAAATATGATTACAAGAAATATAAATTTTTATTTCACATGATAAAATATTTAAAAATTTTTTTAAAATTTTGTTTTTGATGTTTCTTCATATTTACGTTAAGCAAACTGATTCATATGGTTTTCATTAAAGTTTTTAAATATATACATATTATATAGTTTTAAAATGCAACAAAACTTATGTGTTAAAAAGATGCTAAAATGCCTCGTTAACTATTTAAAATTGTTAATTTATTATACCTAATTTAAAATAATTAAATTTTAGATAATATTCAAAAGTTTATGATTATTATGATTTGATATTTATTTTATTATCCTATGTGACTGAGTGAATGCTTTAGTTTAAGTGTATTCTATAATTAATAACAATTTTCAAGAAATCTAAAACCTATTTCCGAAAATAATTTATTTAATTATATGAATTTATTTTTTATTTATTTATCAAAAGAGAACATATTAATTTTTTTTAATGATTTGCAAATTTTTTTAATACTATCTTTATGCCTTCGACGAATTGATAAGTTCTCGGAAATGAGAGAATTCAAAACTTTTAAGCAGGTACTTAACTCCATAAACTACAGATCCCAAATAGGCTATGATGTTTGGATATGATGTTACTTAAGAAATAATTAGTTATAAAGTTACGTAACAATATATTTTGGGCCCTCCCCAGTAAACATAACACAGAGTAACGATTGATTGAAACCCACCCCCCGGCTTAATATGTTCCGTAATACTTGAAAGTTCCCTAAGTTTTATTACCTTTAAAATTGTGAATTTTTTAATATCATAATTAATTTCAAAGTGATTATTAAACCTCAAGCAAATGACAGTAAAAATTCGAATCCAGGAACTTACACACACTACTTCAATTTGGTTTGGTTTTTTGGAATTATATTTCCATTCAAGAAAATCAAGATCTGCAAGCTTTTAAAATCTTTACTTCAATAAATTTAATAATCTTTCCGATTAAACCTAGAATTTTATTCTTAATATATTATGGAAAGATTTACGCGTGCTATGGAATGTTTCAACAGTTTATTTTGAAATTTAATATCTATTAAATTTTTGAAAATTTCTAAAAGATGCTCAGCTTAAATATCTAAATAACTAGTTATACGGAAACGAACCGTAACAAACTTTTTTACGTAACAAATGTGGCGTTAAGATTTTTTTAAACAATATTTTGTAGGTATAAAAATTAAACAGTTTTAAATTTCAAATGGTATAGTAAAACTTCTTAAAAAGTTTAAATTTTATAATCACTAAAACTAAAATTAAAGCAGCCAAAAGGTTCTTCATAGATTTAGATTATCGTGGTCATACAGCCATGACTTAAAATTATAATATGACTTAAAATTGTAATATAAAAATGTCATAATAGCCATCTCGATATCTTCAGTAATTTTCACGTGATACGTTCACAATGAAATAGATAAAATATTCACTATGAGATAACATTTGCTGACAGGGTCGCAAAGAAAAATTAAGTTAATTTCCATATTTATCATGCCAGAACTTCAATTTCTGGAAATTCATTCTGTAATTTTTAGAAAATTTTTAATAATAAAATAATATTTTCTTTAACCTCATCTTTAGGTAAATTAAATAATAATTTTCAGGTAATTATTTATTATTTTTGGGAATTTCCATCTTGAGTTGTATAACAAAGAATTTTACTTTAAATTTTAGACAAATTAAAATTAAATATAATTTTTTAAGTATAGCTTTTACTGTCGTTAATCAGCCTTTAATTTAGTATAAAGGCGATGATGTTACAAAAAATGCAAAAATAAAATTTATTATAAAAAAATTTCTCAAAATAAATTACAATTTATCAAAAAATAAAATATGTATTTTTTGGTAGAAAAAAATAAAATTAATACAAATATTCGATGTATAATTGCAATAAATCTAATATAATGTCGCCAAAGTGGCGCTAAATATGACACTAAAAATGTATCTATGAATGTTTTTAAGGAAAAATTTTAAGAATTTATAGAATTTATTCGAAACTTTATTTTTAATTATGTTTATGGTTTCAAATTAAATACCAAAATAAGGATAAATACACGATTATGTTTTGGTTAGATAGGTGCATCTACAACCTGGGCATTAAACTCTCTGAACGATCATTTCCTAAGCACATTGTTTAAACCTATGACAATAAAAATAGAATACAGGTTTAACTAAATTATAATTTTTAGCCATGATCAATCTTAATCTGTTGAGCTGGTTGAAAATTATTAGCCTGGTGGAGAATGCAGAAAATGCTACTTAAACAAATTTAAGTACTTATTAACAACTAATAAAATTGGGTGTACCCAACGCTTCCACCAGAACTTTATTGTAAATATTAGTTCTATTTACTCTGCCTTTTTTGATTGGGATATAGGACTACACTACACTACTTTGAATTGGATTTGGATTCTCAAAAATTAGAAAATCTTAAATATATTATTTAGTTTTAGGTTTACTTTTCTAGATTGTAATTGGGCTTTAGGAGATAATTAGTTTTAACCAATTTGTAACTGAAATCTCATATCTCGTTTATTTCAAAATGCGGGAAATGATTAAGTACTTTCTTATTCCATAAAGAGATCACTTAATTTTTCCGGACAGCAGTGGTGTAAGACGGCTGCAAATAAAGAAGAATGAGAAGTATCGTTATGTTTGCGGTGGTATGCGACATATACCCTGCGGTTTTATCTGAAAAATTAGCGTCGGTATCTATATCCTGTTGGTATCGGAAACTAAAAAAGTTTTACAAATAAAATTTTCGAATGTTAAGTGTAGCTCCTCAATTTATAGCGTATAGACATGTACTGGGGAAAATCTTTTCCCTAAAAAGCCTAAATCAATCTATTGATGGTTGAAAGGACATTTAAGGCAATGTATAGATAAAAATGTTAATTTTTGATATTTTATTAATCGATTTACTGTCAAAATTGGAATCAGATCAGAATGGCATTTCCTATCTGGCCTGCATTTTTTGGTATTAATATTTGGTAAGTTCGTAATGAATCTCATAAAATCGTATAACTACATTGAGAGCTAAGAATTGGAAATAAAATATTAGAAATATCTCCTTTGAAATCAAAAAAATGAAATTTGAAAATTCTGATAGCACATAGCACAAAAGACATTTACTGCCCAGATTTCATAAACCCAATTATATAAGTCAGGAAACTTTTTTTAAAAGGATATAATGATCACATTACATTTAAATAATAGGGTGTAACTGAAGATATGTTTGAAACAACCCCTATATGAAAGTCATAGAGGCTAATTTGTGGCGCCTAACTTCCCGATATGCATTATATTATACCTTTTATGAATATTTATATTCAATAATAATTTTAAATCCTAACTCAGAGTTCATTTCTGAAATATTTATATCTTACTAGAGTGATAACCACCCGCTTCGCTGGGTTTAAAAGTAAAGATAAGTAAAGATTGCTCTCGCTTATCCCCTTTCTATAACACTCGAAATAATGGTAAAGATTGTTTTACACAGGTAAAATATATGTATGGTTTTCTATTTTTTTAAATGTATAATAGTCGTAATTATTCAGTATGAATATTTTTACAGAAATCTATAATTGATGGTAATGTCAAATGACTACTTTTACAGAAATCTGTAATTTATGGTAATGTTAATTAAATTAATTTATATTTTTTTATTAATATGTATATCTTTTTAAATTATATCTCATGTGTTATTCTGAAGTATGAGTTATATTGCTGTACAGTTTCATTAAAAATCATTCGCTAGTTTTAGCGTGAAACAAACAAACATGCTTACTTTCGCATTTATAATATATAGAGATAGAGATTTATTTAAAAAAGAAATTAATTTAAAGTTTTCTTCAAATATGGATAATTTTTTTGGACAACGAGCAACGAGATTTTATTGGATAATTCATACTGATGATGACTACTTGGTAGTCGAAATACGTATACTAAAATACAAAAAACTGATCTAGGAGTTCTCATTTATTATCAACGAGCAGAAGTTTAACAACCGTTGACTCTGATTGCTATGGTCATGACTACAAGTTGATTGAAATACATCGTGAGACAACATTTGCCTGAAATCAAGCCGTTTAGCCTTCTTAATCTTTTATGACGAATAACGCGAATAATTTTGTAGGTATATATATTACCTATACTTGAGTTGTTTTATCGAGGCCAACTTTTTGAACTTTAAAGTGTGTTTTCGAGCCTAATAGTATAATTTACTTGATTCGAATTTATATTTTTGCTAAATGTAAGATCAAACTACTCAATTTAAACTGTGTGCTTTAAAAATGTACTTTGTTTTTACATTAATGTTGCCCTCGATAAAACAACTCAAGCATTGAAAAACCCTGTATATATTTTTGACTTTACAGCATATGAATAAAAGAAGCAATACGTTTTGGTTTCAAAAAAAAAATTTGCACAAATGAAATAAAAAAACATTTAGAATTTTAATTTGTATTTTTTTCTCTCAATCAAATACAAATCTCAAATGATCCAGCCAGACTAATTGTAATTTATCGTATGTCGGATATGTAAAATATGCTGCATATAATATAACAAATCTCATCATAGGTATACCATACTAACTAAGTAACTTTGTTAACAGCTTAAATCGTTAATTTACATCGTTGCATGCGTTTAGATCAAACTGTTGACCACATTAAACATCAAAGGCATATCTCGTTAAGTAATTAGTCTACCAATAAAATAATTATATTCACATTTTCAAACACACATTTAAAGAATAACAAAACAAACATATCAGAAAAGTAAGTAAGTGAGTTTTATTTCTGTCAAAACACATTAGTTTACCATTCTTATTGTATCTTAGATTAATTCAAATTAATATGGATAAGTCCAGTCATTTATAAACGTAACACATTTGGACGAATCATTTTAGATCAAAAAAGGCTAAAATGAAGAATTTTTATGTACCTCAACCTTTCGGGCCAGTTTTTTATTTTTTTATAATGTTTAGGAAGGTTCATATGTCAAAATCTACATCGAACTTCTGGCCGCTAGAAAGTTTGGCCATTGCTATGGTCCAAAAAAGCCCATTATTATAATACAATTTTGAGGTGATTTTTGCAAATTTCAGAACAATGAAAATATGCAACAAAATGGGCTAGAAAAGTACATATAAGGATTTTCGGGATCGCTGGTCACTATTCTGAAGTCAGAATTTCGCCTTCTTCTGGGATAATCCACCACGCCAAATTGAATATTAACAGAAAATTGCAGTGTTAGGTCAACGAAAGGCGAAAAACCTCAAGAAGGGTGGAGTATATCCCCATTCTAACTTCGGAATCGTGGTCAGTGGCTCCAAAAACCCCCGAGCATACTTTTTTGGCCCATTTTGTTGAATATTTACAGAATCCTACTGTTTTAGACCAGCGGGTGCGAATAACCCCAAAAGAGGGGAGTACATCTTCATTCTAACTTCGGAATCAGTGACCCCAAAAACCCATGAATATTTTTTTGATCCATTTTGTTGAATATTCACAGAATATTGAAATTTTGGACCAGCAGCGAGGTAAATTACCGCAAGATGGAGAAATTATATCGAAATTCTGGTTTCGGAAAAGTGATCAGAGACTCCGAAAGCCCACGAGTATACATTTTTGGCCCATATTTTCAAGGTTTTAAAATTGTCAAAAAACACTTCATAAATGGATTCTAATGATTTTCCTCTGGGGCCCATAGCAAAAAGCAAAACTTTCTAGCGGCAAAAAGTTAGATGTAGATTCCGGTATATGGACCTTTTTGATCAATTTTTTTTTTAAACTGGCTTGATAGGTTGTGGTACAAAAAAATTTCTCCATGAAATGCTAAAATGACACGACTAATTTGTTCAATTAATTATTCGTTTAGTGTAATAAAATTCGTTTTACACACGAAAATTGTTAAATTTTGTGTACCTGTACTACTGAAAGTCGTAGGAAGTTATAATAGGTAACAGCTTTAATTCCCTTTATTCGTTTCCTTGATGCGTAACCAAAAAAATTATATTAGTAGAGAAGACAAAAGATTCTTCTTCATTATCGATATATTGAAATAGGAGCTCCGACAACCGGTAAATCCAGAACTGGATACCGATACCGTTTTCTCATTATTAACATTACTCAAAACCGATATTTCTTGAACATTATCGATATATCAATATTTTTTTTAAATATCGATATTTCATTTATTATTATTTTATTTTATTTAATTACCTGGTGTTAAAGTAGCAATTATATAAGATGTCTTTTTTAACTTGACATATGCGTGAAACTCGACAAATAAGTTTAATCGAGGAAAACGCTTTGAACAGAAAACATTAATTTCAAAGGTGCACATCTTATACCGGCATCCAATTCGATCTAAGTTTTCAGATTTAATTAAAACTCATTTTATCGATAAAAATTATTTTTCGAGTTACAAGAGTATGTCAAGTTGAAAAAGACACCCGTATATTTTTGTCAGTTCAAATATTTTAAATACTATGGCTCTCTATACAAAATTAATATCATTACTGTAATTACATTGCTTAGTATATTTGTTATTTTTAATAATCGGGAATTATTTTTTATTGTGTAAATTTTGATTTTCTTCCTCAAGCGACGGCCCATTTCTGCTGGAATAATAAAAGTAAATAAGTATGATGGGATAATAACTTCTTGCAATTTTTAGCCTATCATCTTCTCACCCAACGCTAAGTTCTAGCTTATAACTCTCCAAAATCCTCTTTAGTCAACACTGGTGAACTATTCAGCCTGAACCATCCATCACAAACGTGATTCACTAAGAAGATTTTTTTAATATGTCAACGAACTTCACTTTATGTAACACTTTTAAATATTGAAGCCATACTTACAAAATATTATTAGGGTGTGTAATAAGTAAAAAAAATAAATAGTTAAAATTTAATAAAAATTAAATTACAGAGCTTAAATTATACAGGGTGTCACAAAACTGTAATAATTAGTTTTGCGTTGAAATACGTATTTAACTTTGCACATATAGGAACTTACCTTTAACTGTGAAATAAAAGACACCTCATTTAAAAAAGAAGTTAAGTGGAAAGAAAGCTAAAAATTCAAATTAAAAAAAAAAAAGTGAAAATAAACAATTGACTAGGTTAATTGTTGAAAAACTCTGTATAGACAATTTTTTCTTGTTGATATATATGCTTTGAAACGAACTTATAAACAAAAAAATTTCCCCTCGGAAATTGACCCCTTTGACCTCCTTAATATTATCGAGTTAATAGGAAATTTTAATTTATAGACGCACTACTGGAAGCTATAGTTTGTATCAAAAAACGTGGACAGGTTTAACTATTCTAAGTGATACAGCTGTAACATATCATACAGTAATATCACTTAGAATGGTAAAACCTGTGCACATTTTGTAACACCGAGATACCTACAAATTTTCAACTCTCTACCTTTTATAGCTTTTTCGAAAATAGAAATTTCGTTCCAACCCTCAACGGCACCCCCATGGGAAAACAAAGATATTTACGAAAAAATGTTTCAAACAAAAATTTTTTATTTTTAGATAAGGAACATTTCTTGTATTTAAATTATTATTCTATCTGTTACGGTTTAATTTTTGTAACGGGCCCACGAACAATTGACCTAAATTGCTCATTTATGAACTCATATTTTACGTCCTGAACATGGACAGGCGAACATACGAAAACAGACTAATTAGGTAGTTTATGAATGCCAATACCAAAATTTTGATTGAAGCATCAATACTTCTAAGCGATACAATCTTGGGATACAACTTATTATACTCTGATAAATTTAATATATAAAGTGTAAAAATTAATAGGTCCCAAAGGAATACCAAACCAATTAACATACCTACCAACCTTGAGAGTGATTTTAATTGTTTAAAATAATCAATATAAAGTTATAATATTATTAACAATTTATTTAAAAAAATATAAACTTATTATGTTGTAAAAATTTCTATAAAAATTACATCATTTTGCGTTATAAACTATTAATAACTATATATCACTTAAAAAATATATATTTATAAAATTTATATAAACATTTAAAACGTGATGTAAAAAACATTCCTATAAATTAATTATTCTGTCCAAATGTCATCGTCAATTCTCCATGTTAATAAATTCACAAATTAATTCATTTTAAAAACCAAGTCTTTGATAATAAATTTTTATCGCAAACAATAATAATATTAAATCTTAATTATTTTTTGAACATATTTATATAACAATTCTTGATAATTAATATATGAAAAAAATAATATTGTTAAACGTAAACACTTAATTCAAACGATAAGAGATTTTGAATTATAATCTTGTTATTCCAACTTATTAGTACGAAACAATATCTTTTTTTGTAGTTATAGACTGAGAGACGGGGGCAGATTTAACTCGGTGAGACTAAAGACCCTCGAGTAAAAATCTGGCACTCTAAATTCAATTTTTTGATGAGATTAACCACATTTCAAATATTGTGGGCGATAAACCAATCATGATAAAGAATTGTGGCGCACTATGAAATAGCTAAAATATTTGAGAATACCAGACTTTCACTCGAGTGTCTCTACATGTGAGGAGCCACCGAGTGATGATCAAATCGAAAATTTAATTTATAATGATTAACGAAACAGATTAATTCTGCTTATGTGTGAGAACACATATAAGCAGCAGTAATGAATTTTTGCTCCATTTTACTTAAAAAAAATATTGCTTGCAATACTCTCGAAGACAAAAACGAAATTATGGTCAGGTGAAAATTGTCAATTTTCAGTCTATTATGTTTCGAAAAGAAAGTTAATTAATCAATAAAAATTTACTTGTCAATTAAACAATTTTAAATTTCTAGACTCAGAAATAATATTAAGGTTGGGCGATAAATTATTACTATTTTCGTTTAAATAGATAGAATAGATATTTTCGTCTATTTACTTACTACTCTCCGTAATTTCATTGCTATTTATAACAACTATTCCATCAACATAATCAAAACAGAACGTCTGAGGGAAGGAGAGGATACTAGCGCTCTATGCATTTGAGTGAGTAAAATCTTGCCGCCATTTTGATGCTAATGATAAGTCCAATCTACCTTTACTTAAAAATAATATTTAAAAACATTTTGTATACTTGACATTTGCATAAAAATGGCGGCATGATCTTTCCCACATAAATGCATAGCATATGGAGCCCTAGTTTTTCTACTTTCTCTTGGACTTAAATTTTTAAATTTACTTTTGTCAAAGAAATTTTAGTAATTGCAATGTCATGAAGATTAAAAAAAGGTATAAACCAGCCACAATCCATAACCTGTTTTGTATCATTTACTCCTCTATATTTCCACCCTATTCGCGGGATCATAATTAAATCAATAGAATCCAGGCCAGTGTTTTTGAGTTGCGAATAACATAATATTAATTAAGTCAACCCACCCTAAGTTCCAAGTTGGATAATGTTTGGTTAGTTCATAATGCTATTTACATTATTAAGATTGTTGAATTTTCGAACTGTTTCAAAATATCTAATCACATCCTCTTTAATCGATACTAAAACATTTTTACGATAGTTTTTTCCACTTTCTCTTAAATGATCGCTTTTGATCATTTTTGTTTCTAACATTTACATTAGCAAATATATATAATATTGCGCGTTATTGCACACCTACAATTTTGGTATTGCATCAAAAAAAATTATTCAAATATTAAGTGTTAAATTTGGTTTCAAAATAAAATTACCCCACTTTGAACCGATAGCAATCTGTGAAAGTAACCTAGGATCGAAACAACATACAATATAATCAAAGGCTGGATTTTTAATTTAATACTATAAAAATTATCACAGCGGACGTTTTTTTGTATAAAATGTTTGTACTGAATAATAACTCTCTAAAAGATGAAAATCATTCAAACAAATCGTCAATATCTTTGAATAAATCAAATAATCGTTCGTTAACAACATATATTTGGTTTAAGTGAATCGGCATGGGCAATACTGTCTATGCTCCAGCTAGCAGTTTCTGTTTTACCAACATCAGTCGCTTTTAAATTACTTGTTGAGGCTATTAAACCATTTTCGTCTGTTTCATATACTCTTAATGATGTTTTAGCTAAATCTTCACCTTCTAATCGTGCTAATGTTAACGCAATATGAAAAAACACTTGTTCAATGCCCTAAAAAAGTTCTAAGTTTAAAGTACCTACATTATTACCAAATTTTTTTTTTAAATTACTTACTTGATCCTGCAAAGCTGATACTTCAAAATACGTGCCTCCAATACTTTTTGCATATTTCATTGCTTCATCTCTTGTTATCTGCGAATAAAATATAAATTTTAGATAATAAAACCATCTAAATGTAAGAATTAACTTCTTCACAAACATGAGGACAAAAATAAATTAAATTAAAACCGACGTCGGAAATAAAACAGTTATTAAATGATGAGTGACACAAATTGCCCCGCTTGACTTCAGTACGAAAATTTGCAAAGAAGAATTGCCTGTCCTAGGTTAGGTTAGGTTAACCAACTGAGATAATAGGGCGACATTGTCTTTCCTAAAAAATATGTATTTTCACCTTTAAAACTGCAACTTAACGTAAGGTATGTTTTCAACTTACTAGATACCAAACGTGTTTGACTGAAAATGGCGGCATTATTATAAGTCTAATTCAAACCATTCTTAACTTTAAAATCCAATTGTATGATATATTATTTTTCTGGAGGATTGTGAGCATTCTATTTTCTTACAGGGTAGTGTGTCGTGTAATGCAGCAAATATAAGTAAACTTATCCCTTAAAGTTCAGTGCGCTATTTTCATGTCTGCTGGAAAGAGGGTACGTATTTGGTTATGGCACTTTAATCCATACTTACTCGTCTATGTTCATGCAAATCAATTTTATTCCCTACAACACAAATAACTAAATGTTCTTCCACATTTTTTTGTAATTCTTTCACCCAACTTTGAATGGATTCAAAGGTACTAGGTTGTGTTATGTCAAATACTAAAAGTGCCGCATTTGCATTACGATAATACATTGGTGTCATTGATTTAAAACGTTCTTGGCCAGCTGTGTCCCAAACCTAGAACAATTTATTGTGTTTAATAAAAATTGATTAATTTTAAATAGAAAAAATTGATACCTGAAGTTTAACTCGAATATCGTCAATATTTATTTTGCATGTAAAAAACGATGCACCGATTGTTGGTGAAATGTGTGGACTAAACATTTTTCCAATATATCGCACAACCATGCTCGTTTTTCCAACACCTACAGTTTTAAAATCAACAAATTTGTAAAAATTATTTGAGGAAATATTTTGTATTGATTAAACCCTCAACTAAGGTTGGGTTGAGTTTGCACTAGTTAGCCTTTTTTGGTAACAAGCATACGAAGAGCATATTTAATTACTCAATGGATATCAATAATTAATGGATTGTTATCTAATTCCCATGAACGAAATATTGTTTCCAAACTTTTTTAAAGGATTAATTTTTGTATTTCTTTTCGTAATTTCTTATTTTTTTTAAAAGAACCTACATAATCATGACAATAAGGTAAGCCGGTCTATATTTTAAAACCATTTTAACAAATTAGCAGCAAGAAAGCAAAATTCCCAAATTAGCAACAAAAAAAAATACATTTTTTAAAGGTAATTTTGAATATTATGTGGACTACAGTTTACAAAATCAATTTTATTTCTATGTTTAAATGTTTTTTGAAATGACGCATATAAATTTATTACACAGAATTTATTAAATTGTTTTAGAAATGATTCATATTTTTATTAAAGCCGCAGACCGATAGAAAACGAGATACAGAAAAAAATCCCCGAGTTTCATTTGATTTCTTAACATTGTTTACTTGTTTAGAAAGTTATGTTAGTTAAGAAGAGAAAAAGTATTAAATCTAAGTAAAAAAGTTTTCTAAATAAGGATTTACGGATATTAAACTCATAATTAGTCAATTAATACTACATTAATCACATCTTATCACCGAAAAATTTAAACTAATTTTAATTTGCAATCTCATATAATAAATTTAATAATAATATACGATAGATAACCTTATCAATAAATTTAGGATAATTATTTGTTACTAACCTTGTGCACCCAAAACTACAATTTTTCCTTCAATAGTTTTCATTTTACATTAAAATTACGAATAATTCATTAGTTTTATGTATGTTTTGACACATAAACAACAAAATCCACAATGAATTACGAAAATATACGTGTAGAATGGGATAAAATTCGAAATAAATTCGCGATACACCTGTATTTTATTTGTTGCCTGCGGCTTTGTAGTTTGTGTATTAAATAATTATAGACATACGTAAACATTTATTTCTATCCATAAACTATTGAAAAACAGCTGATAATTATTTAAATATAAAGAGACATCTGTTATTTATTAGATGTACTAATAGAAACTGATATCAAACCATTGAAATTGGATATACGACGATCGAAGTTGAAGCTTGATACAATAGATGGCAGAAGCGAAAGTACATTACTACCTACTTCCTAGTATACTAACTGACTTAACTGTTCCTATCCCCTGCATATATTTGAGTTCTAATGAAATGGACTCATAATTTTACTACCGCACACAGACTTTATTATATTATATTTTGTAAGTGCGCATTTTGACCTCATATTATATTTTAGCAGTGTGCACAGGTTAAATTACTTATAACAGTTCTTCGTATTTTTTGACCCTGAAAATTTCAATTTCTTTTACTCATTGACATAGACATAGAATATTTCTATAAACTTATGTGAGGACGTGGCGCTGATTGCACTGGATCAATCTAAATTCGATTGTGTTGATCTGGCCCTTTTACTTCAAAAAAATTGCATAATGTTGGTTTTAGAAGCACCGCAAGTGAACTCTTGTCGGATTACTTAGATAATGGATACTACAGAGTTGAAACAAAGTACAACATTTTTTTATTCCGATTGGAAGAATCTTGTATAGGATATACCCCTGGAAAGTGTTTTCGGTCCAAAGTTGTTATTGTTCTTTATAAACCATTTACCATCGCATATTTTAGATTTTAGGATGTGGCGTGTGATATTTTTTATTGGAAGACATATCTTCTATCTAACCTTACACTGTTTAAGAAGTTGTTGACAATAGGGCTTTTCATTTTAAAATCACGATTCACATTTGTTTCGTACTAAATGATTTATAACCAATGTGATAAAATGAATAACAAATATCTTCTATCTTAGCCCTACTCATTGCTGTCAGTACGAAAAAATAAACTCTGCACTTGCGCTTATGACATGATGAAAAGGCCTATAGAGGCCACTCATGGGCAAACGTGACTTACAGAAGTTCCTCGGACTCATACGAGTAAGGTAAGACAGTGATAATCTAAAATATGAGTAAGACAGAGAGACAACATTTTTTTCTACCTATCTCATTACTATTACAGAAATTGATATAGGTGGAAGAGTCGTATACCCGTCTCGTTTCCACCTCTATGATTAATGCGGACTTGGATAAAGAGACACACAATAAAGTTTATGACACACAATAAAGTTATAACAATGGTGACTTCGACTTAAAATAACTCGCTCATGCCTGCAGTAGACCAAAACATCTATTCTGTTTGTCAGTATTGTGGTCTCTCGTAATTAATTTAGAGTTGATATTTGTACAATCATGTGTGAGACAAAGAACCTGGCCAACCGATACGGACAAACGTATGTGAGGAGCTAAGAGTTATTTTGGTCTATAATCAAGACGATAAATTTTTCGAAATAACGAGAGGACTTTGAGTGAACGAAATAGGATGATCGCTCTGTAAATTACATAGAAAAATTGCAACAAAATTCTAGTACGTGAACAATAAAGAAAACGAAATAAAAATATTAGTACATTATTTAGTATAGATCTCCATTACACATTTTCAGTTGAATGAATTTACATCATTATCGTTGTCTTGATCTGAATCAAATGCCATATGTAGTTTCATATATTCCTCTATATTCATATAAGAACTATATTGTATGTACATAAATTGTTTTTGGTAGCTGATTGGTAATTGGTTGCTACTGCCTGAAGCTTTATATATCGACCAATCATTTGTCGAGAAATGTATATATGAACTGTTGTTTAAAGCTTAGTAGCTCGCTAACGGTGTCATAGTTGCTTGACTGAGTTGCCATCTATGGTATATGTCTAGAATATCAATGCCCATTAGTGGTTCTCACAATTTTTACGATTTGTTCAATATAAACTTTCCTATTTAATTTTTTTAATTGTAAATACATGTAAGTACTTTCAATTTAAGGATGGTAAGCACATATGATCTGTATAATAAAAGGGAAAAATCCATGCACGAAAAAGTATATATACTATTTTAACACACTTTTATGAGTTTGAATTGTCTATTTATCAGCGTATTATGTTGTAGAAATCTTCAACTCAGTTTTCACTCACTGAAAGACGCTTAAAGAGCATTACTTATATTCGATATCAGTACGAAATTCGAAGATACGAGCCGGAATAGAAATATATATTATAGAGTTCACGGAAAGACATATATTTGGCTAGCCTGAGCGGTAGTTTTAAGATTTATATTTAAATTGACCAAATTATATTTAAAAAAACCAATAAAAAACACGCTTTATTAACAAGTAGACCGCGAATGGGTGGAGCAGAAAAGTGTGCGATTTTAAAAACGATTTAAAATAAAAACCCATCAATTTTTCAAAACTATTTTTTTTTACCATCTTAAATAAAATACTTAGAATAAACTGTAAATTTTATTTTTAACTTAATAAAGTCAATTAAGTAACTTATTAGTCGAATCTAAGCGATTTGTTCTTGTGAGTTTACCTGAACAGAAGAGTATCAAGAATGAGAGAAATTGTTTAATTGGTGAAATACAGAAAAGAAGGCATTTTAAAAAAATTAAAATTTATTTTGAAAATTCAATACATAAAAAAAATTACAACTGACATAATATTCCAAAAATATTAGGATGTCTTACGTCTTTTTCCATACTTGTTACATTTATAAGTTTTTCGTTTGCAGCAGTTACATCATCTGCCAATTGTTTACAGGTTTGGTAATTATTCCCTAAACTAATTGTTTTACCAACGCAAACATGTTTCGAGTGACATAAAATATTTTCTATATTATTTTTCTGATGTAAATAAATTTCATTACCATCCAGAATCAACATTTTTAACGTATCCAAATTATTGAAAATATTTGGTTCAATTCCAACGATTCTATTGTATGAAACATTTAACATCTTTAATTCATTTAAAATTAATAATTTTTCAATTTCCAAATTACTTAATTGATTATATGATAAATTCAAAATTTTTAAATGATTTAAGCCGTTAAAACTACCAAACATAAATGATTTTAAGTTATTGTTTGTTAAAATTAAAGTTGTTAAATTTGTTAAGCCATTGAATGCTCCAATTGAAATTAGTTCAATACGATTAGTTGATAAATCTAAAGTTTGTAAATGTTCAGAATTCATTCCAGAAAAACTTCCGTATTTCAATTCAGTTAAATTATTATTGGATATTAATAAAATCGATAAATTAGATAATCTATTAAATGCTCCTTCTGATATGAGATTGATATAATTATTTGATAAATTTAATGTTTTTAAACTGCATAATCCATCAAAATTATCAGGTAATAATTTTTCTAAAACATTATGAGATAAATCTAAGTTTTCTAAATGATTTAATCTAATAAATATATCCTTCTTTATGGAGTCTAAAGAATTATATGATAAATTTAATGTTTTTAATTGATTTAAATGATTAAAGCTTCCATTTACGATTGATTCCAAAGCATTATTTGACAATAGCAATTCATTTAAATTATTTAAACCTTTAAATGTATCAGCGGGTATTGAACTAAAGTTTTTATTTGTTAAATCCAATTTTCTTAAATCACTTAAACCATAAAAGTTTCCAAATACCAATGAATTTATTGATGGTAATATTAAATTATTTAAATGCTTTAGTGGTTTAAACAAACCAAGTGGTAAGACATCTAAATTGTTTTCTGATAAATTTAATGTTTCCAATCTATTCAATCCGTTAAATGTTTCCCTTGGAATGAAACTTAAATTTTGTTTTGATAAATCTAATTCACTTATAAACCATAAACCATAAAAACTATTGGATTCTAATAATTGTATCTGATTACCAGTTAATGATAAATTAGTTAAATAACCCATACTTTGAAATGAATAGCTTGGTATAGCTTCTATATCGTTATTGGATAAATCTAAATAATTTAAATAACTAAAATCACCTTGAGGTACAGTTTTTAGATGATTATTTGATAAGTATAATTTTTTCAAAGGTATTAGTAAATTATTAAAAGCTCCAGTTTCAATGAAATTTAGATAATTATATGATAAATCGATTTCAGTCAAATGTAAATCATGATCAAATGTACCGTTTACAATAACTCTTAAATTATTATTTGATAAATTTATCATATTTAAAGATTTTATACCAATGAAAAAACCATTTGAGATAGTTTCGATATTATTTTTAGCTAAATTTAAAACTCGTAAATTATTCAAACCCGTAAAACTACCATCGTTAATTGTTTTTATTTTATTATTGTTCAATATCAACGTTTCTAAATATTTCAATCCACTAAATGTACCATTTGGAATAATTTCGAAAAAATTATACGATAAATTTAAAGTACTTAAATTAACTAATGATAAATTTACATTTTTAAAATCTTTAAGAGAATTAAATGATAAATCTAAATGTTCTAAAAAAAATAGTTCCACTAATTTACATTCGATAATTTGATTAAAAGATGCATCTAATTTCCCTATATTCGTACTATTTTCTACCGAAATAACAGTTAAATTATTACGTGATACATCAATTTTAACTTCATTGCCTTGGATTAATTTTAAATTTATATAATTTAAACTATTTCTACTTAAATTTAAATATTCCAAATTTGTTAAATCTTCGAATTCATTATATGTTGTAAGATTATTGTTACTCAAATCCAAGTGTATGACTTGTTTTAGCGAATCGAAAGCATTTACGTCTAACCGTGATATTTGATTATTATACAATTTTAAATAACGTAAACAGTTAGAAATATTCGAGAATGCAAATTCTTGTACAGATTTTAATTTACCATTTGATATATCTAAATATTCGACGTCGTTATCTTCGTCACGGTTAAGAATGGTTGAAGATAGTTCAGTTGTGTTATCGTTAATAATTTTAACAGACACTGAATCCGATATCTGGAAATACGTGAATGGCTCGTACGAAAGTTGGTTTAAATAATATTCTTGATTTTCATAATTACAGCATTCATAGCGTTGTAACAAACTCAGTAACAGAATGGTCGAAATAATTTTGAACAGGATTATCTGAAATTAAAAATAAGAATTTATTTTTCTGTAACTCAAAGTGAAATAAATTAATATACAAAGATGGGAAAGCAGCTCGCAAATTACTACTATACGGTTTAAGATAAAGGACTTGTTCTAAAAAGGACACGGATTGTTCAAAGATACTATAACTCACGCAAGCGGATCAGTAACTATTAACACATAAAATATCTTCAAATCTATGAGACCCAACAAAAATTTTTTCAATAAAAATTGATTGAATAAAAGTCAACTCGGGCTTGTAATTAATTGCTTAAAGATTAAACATAAATTTAAACTAGGAAGAAGTATCTCATTAAATGCGAACTTTTTCATGGATTCCATTTGTGTATTTTAAAACTTTCCTGAATCTTATACTACTATATAAAATTGAATTTATTAATATAAAGTTAATGGGGTTTTCCCTTTCATTTTCTGTCTAATCCATTTTTAAGGAGTCTCTTCAGTTAAAAAAAAATCGATTTTTGTATTTTTTATATTATTTAATGAGTTTATAAATACACTCCAAAAACTATAAAGTAAAATTCGTATTATTTTTGAAGTTATAAACTACAAAATAAAAAATAACAATTTTTAGATTGTTATTTAACGACCCATGACAATATCAAATATGCTCGAAAAGGTAAAAAATATTTAATTTGCTGAACAGGTAGAAGCTTTTGAGGAATAATTCGGCTTAAAATATGGTCCTGGAATCGACAAATGATAGCTAAGTATATTTACTGACTGCGAATAATTATGTGGTTTTACAAAATGATTCCCAGGATTCCATAAAATATATTAATAGATATAGATAAAAAATTATCCAATCTTTAAAATAATAATTATAAAAATCTAAATAAAAAAGCTTTATTTTGCTAAAAAGATAGATAATAATTTTAATTGTAATATAAAATTCAACTCATATGCACCCCATGCTTTGAGTTTTACATTACAATTAAATTTATCATTCACTTTTTAGTGATTAGTCTCACAAGGCTATAAATTTGCTGTCTTTGTAAAATAAAAGCCATTTATTTGAATTTGTAAAAAAAAGCTATTTACTTGAAGATTCCGTTACATGAATACATACATACATGTATATATGCCATACATACATACATGTATACATACAAACAAGCTAAGCTAAGAAAAGCGTGATTAAAAAGGGTTTGTAGTATCAAAAATTTTGATAAACTTGAATTGAGACTATTAAATTAATAAATTTTAAATATTACATACCTTCATTGTTGCGATTTACACGCAAAGAAAAACCTTTTACTTTTGAAACTCTTATTTTTTGTAAAATAAAGGGATGGTATTTCACTGAAATTACTCGTCAGACGAACTGAAAATTTTGATTATGTACTTGTAGAACACAAATTTATATTTGTTTAAAAATGATAATTTATCAACGTTTGAAAAATTTTTGGAATAAATTTGTGAGCGCCACACATCCTCTGTATGCTAAATAAATTACGTATTTGATATAATTTCACGCTATAAGTATTTTGTTCCAATGGGCATATCAACGAAGGGACAAGAGACGCATCAACGCAGTCATCAGTAAGTAAACTTTTGGTAAAAAATGTTTTATTATGGGAAGAAAAACATGTTAGGAACTATAAAAAGTATTCGTTAATTTTAATGATATTATCATGGATTTCGCTGTTAAAAAGTGAAGTAAACAGTATTTAAGTCACTAAAGTACACATAAAAAAATTGAAACTATTTTACTTCAAAGAAAAAACTAATTATAAAATGAAACTAATGCACTATTTATTGCTAATTTGATAAAACAATGTTAGTTCCACGAAATTGAAGACTGGACCATAAAGAGCATATGTTAAATACGGTCAACTGTTACTTATTCATAAAAATTAAAGTCCCAAATATAGCGGTCCATGAGGGAAAAACAACTTATCGAGGATCTTATTAACACTTGTAAAGGTTAAAAAGGGTTAAAATGATGGAACCTGACACTTAATCTCACTTGTAGTGTTTTGCCGCTTGTGCAAGTGTCACTCAGAATTGACTGTATTTGGTTTCTAAGGACTCGTTAAAAACGTTAAAATTGAAAACATTTTCTTGTCAATGAAAACAATATACCTCTGTCTAATTTGATAAATAGTCAAACATATAGAGGAAAAAAGTAACAATTTAATTATTCTACTAATTAAAAAGTACTCATAGATAAACCACTTATAATTTAAAATTTAATAGATTGTACACTTCGTTCAATAGTCGAGTGTTTCGACGGAAACATCTCAGACGTCACCCAAGAAATTCATCAAAGAATCAAAAGATTGAAAAAGATTTCACAATAATCAGTGATCTAAAATGCGTAGAAAATGTAAAAATACTGAGTCATTTCCCATTTGATAGTGTTTAATCATGGTCTCAAAAATTTGAAAACAAACCAGAATCTAAGCACAAAATATGAGAAAGGTGATCTGAGGAATAATTCTTACAGATTCCAAATCGCTATATCAGAACGCTATTATTTATAAAGAAAACAAACAAATTTTGTTCGAAAAGATTTTAATTAAACGAAAATGAATTTGGCGAAAATCAAATGCAATTATTTTGTTTTTTCATTTGATTAACGTTGAATTTACCCGATTTACGTCTAAATATTTCAAAAAATAGTTTGTTTATATCTTTAAAGGAATAACCAGCAGTGTATTTCTTATCAGTTACGAACATGAAATTTCGCATTTTGCATTTAACTATATTTTGAATATTTAAATGACCAGCCTATATTTGGCTTTTCCGTTTTTTCTGTTAAAATAGCTTGAGCTAGTAATATATGTGCTAGCAACGACACGATAAGGTTTATTTGAAGACGGAAGGCTTTTGTCACCTGCGAACGACTGCACTTACTGCATTTACTAGTGTAAATTCCCGAACACACCTGGAAAAATGCCTGATTTCAATCGTTTCAAATCGATTTAAGATATTCTTTTAAAAAACATTTTTTATGCCGTTCGTCAATAAGGAAAGAAATGTCTGAAATTAAGTTGTTTAACAATAAACTCCCAAAAATCCAGCCAGTTCGCTCGATTTAAAACATAGTTATCTTTCATTTTTCAGTTGGTACATGGGCTTTTAAAAATAAATTTTGTTCAAGTCCTTCAAAAATTTTAAGATATTTTCTCATCTTGAGAGTAAAGGTGTAAGCAAAAAAAAAGTTCACTTAGAAAATTTGTGGGCCTTTTAGTGTACTTTCGTTAGTGTAATATAAGTCGTACTCAGTAAATAAATAAAAAACTTTGATAGAAATATGGTGAAATTAGTTAAAATGAATTGAAGTATTTAAATTATTTTTCTGCTATAATATATTCACTCTTAAACATCATTGAATAATCTCGTCATTAAACTATTATTAATTAGCTAGTGCATTCAAAAATCAATTTATATAAAATTATGTAGAGGTTATGAGTTACAAAGATAAAAATATTTAACGAAACTTTTGAAACATGTGTAGAACGCATGAGCAAATCTCTCATCACGAGACTAAATGTTACCGCACGGTAGACGGGAGTGCTGGCGGGTTAAATATTATTGGATTGATTTATATGGTACACTTTATAGTAATGTAATATTTACTATATTATACAGAAGTTGAACAAAACTCATCATACGTATAACTACATATAATATAAACTTATTCTTACATATCATCCAATTTACCCGTTGTTTTGTTACAAACTTTATACTTTATGCAACAACAATTGTTGTTCACATCAAAGATATATTAAAGATTATGTATTTTTATATTTGAAGCCAAGCAAATACCGAAAAAATTAACATTTTACATTTAGTTATTTCTCGGATAATTCAAAAACTAAAGGTTACCAACGAGGATGTGTTAATTTCTTTCACTTCTACCCACACAGCCAGTTGAACAAATTGTCATTGAAGATTATTTAAAAAAATAAAAGTAAAATAAAACTTCCATGGCATGGGAATTTTAGATTTTGGGTTGAAATTACATTTATCTCATTTTCAACTTTGATGATGAATTTTGCTAAATAATTAAACAAAATTAGTAATATTTTGAAAACTACTCCAGATAAGTAAGAATTTTATTCCTACTTTTCGTCTTGTATTATCAAGTGATAACATAGTTCACCATGAAAATTGAAAATATATATTTTTTTAATTTGTATCTCCACTACAGTGTTCATACATCCTTAATTAGTCGGTCGCAACGGGTTTTCTTTGTTTACAATAATTTATTAAGATTTTAACTTTAATTTAAATATTATTTTTTTTAATATCCACCAACTAGTTTTGGAGAAATCTATGAAAACATATGATCCATTTAATCTACCTTATATTACCGAAAACATCATCCATATAAAATAAAACCAATAAATATGCCTACTTTTGAAGTCATTTATTTATTTAAATAATCATATAACCTGCCCTAAAATTTTCTGAATTGATTTATATTTAGTTCAACTACATATCAAAAAAATCAAGCTTTTTATTTAAAATTGGCTTGGTGCACCTTCATCCATAACTACGATAGTAAATAAATTTGAAACAAAACTCCTTTTTAATTTTTACATGTTGTTTTCTACATACTTTAATTTACATTGTATGTAAATCAAAGTACCATGTAGAAAACCCCAAAATAATTTAAATAAAATAAAGTTCAAAAACTAAAACTCCGACGACTAAAAAATTGCGCTCTAAAAACTATGAAACAAGAAACTATTATCATCTTGTTATGGTTAATAAAATCGTCATTACAGTCGGAGTCCGATCTGTGTGGAAAACTTTTAATCTAAGAGGTCCCCCGACTGAAGTGACGGTTTTACTTATAATAACAATTTCAGATGATTATATTTTCTTGGTTCATAGTTTTTAGATCGTGATTTTGTAATCGTCGGGATTGTAGTTTTTTAACTTTTTTTTTAAATTGATTTCGTGATAAAAGAAGTAAAAGACATTTTAAATAATACAGATAATATGGTATTATACATACAATAAACAGTTTTAGGTATTATTTGATATGATAGTAACAATGTGGTGGTATCTACGTATTTATTCGGTTCGTTGTATATTTTTCTTATTTTATTCTTTCGCTTCATTAAGTTTTATCAGAAGTAGTATAAGTCATATGTATATATTATAGCCTATAGGTAGGGTAAAGTGTAATATCCTGGATAAAATTTGCTTTGAATCACCCTATAGTTTTTCGATAGACATTGTTAAACTATGAGATAGCAACTTTTATGTATGTTCATTTATATTTCGAAGAAAAAAAATTGAGTTTTTCTATTCTCATTGGTGGGTGGGTATTTTGATATGTCATATTTCAGGTTTAATTATAACGATAAATGTTGAGAAAGTAAAGTTAAAAAGACTCAACGTCATGTAAAAACAATTTGAAACACACGATATGCCATCGATAAATTTTACGAATAACATATTATTTATAAAAATTCATTACTGAATGCATAGTTTGGCCTAGTACAAGTGTAAAAAAAGTTTGTTTCACCACTATAGTATTAAAAAAATTAGTTGAAACTGTTACTGGAAGCTCAGGGATTTAGATTCCAGTAAGAGAAACCTATACGGTTGTCAGTGTTTTAATTACATCTATATACAGGGTGTTCCATTATTGATAGCAGAAAATTGAGCTTAGCAAGACAAATGGAAAGTCTCGTTACCAAATTTCGGTCTGAGGCCTAATTTGGGAAATGTGACTATGGGAAAAATAGAAGGATTTATGAATTCACAAAACAATCAAACTCATTAAACGAAGTAGGTATCACTTGAGAATATAGAGGGGACTATCATAAAACAATAATTGATTGTAAATTGATTGAATTGGGTAATCAATACTAAAAAAAAGCTTTAAAAACTAGTACCTACATAAATGTAAATTTTGATCCATGGTACTACACTCTCTCCTATTATAGGTACATATCTAGACACGTATATCATGTATTATATCCAATCTACACACTATTTCAATAACAGAAATTTGATTATATTGTGGTAATATTCATATCATATTCTCCATTCAGTTTGTAATATCATAGAAATTTATATAATATTTTCAATGTTATATAAAATTATTTCTATAATATTGATATAAAATTTGTTCAATAACTATATTGGAAAATTCAATTTGATATGTGATAACTCGTCGTGAAAAATAGAGCTTCATTAGCTGAGCTACTAAAATTTTCAGTAGGCGTTAAGGTGCTATAAATATTTTAGGCATACCTATATTTAAAAACTTTAGCAAATTAAGGAAATTTTGAGTACAACATTGTTAAAATCAAAATTAAGGGAAAGGCTTCTCTCAAGAATTCAATAAATTTGAAATATAGGCTTAAGAAAAGTATCCTGTATTTATTAATAACATAGCAAATTTTATCTTCGTCTGAGGAATGAGATATTAACAACAAAAATGTACATAAAAAATAGATTGTTTGAAATTATTAGTTAATGATGAATTTTTTGGTACCAAGACAAAAAGATAAACACAAAAAACAATTTATAATGTAGCTGTGTATGCATAACATGTATAATAGATACAATGTTTCAGTATTGTACACTGTTGTCACAAATAGTGCACGAATATAAGAACATCTTTTTATGAACTTGACTATAACGGTTAAACTATCTTAAACCTGACTAAATGGACTGTCTTGATTGCTAAATATTATCTATAAGATCTAGATTTATACTTATGGCCCAAAATTTGTAAAAACGTTGGCTTCCTTTTGTTTATGGCCAACAATAGTGTATTTCATTTCCTTTCCGATAAAAAATCACATTATACCATCTGTTAATGAACTATTTACTTATTAGCTGACAGAAAATTCACGACCAAAGCGAATGAACCTAGAAAAATAAGCAAATTGATACAGGAGTTCTTTATACAACTTAAGTAAATTAAAAATAAAGTTTGTAGCGAAGTGCGTGATTTTGAAGTTAGTGGACCAGGAAAATAAGAATGGTAAAAAATTATTAAGGGGGGTAGATATTAATGGGTTGGCTAAAAATATTGTGCATATATAAGATCCCTCCTCAGATTAAGTTTGTTTAAACATCACATAAGTTTTATTCGTGTTCTTTGCATTCGTTTCTTTATTATTTTTGCAAAAAATTGTATTCGACGATTCGATGACAAGGAAACTCTGAGATACAAAAAGTAGTACCAGTAAAATAAAAGTAAGATTGTAACCACCTGTGTACGTCAAATCCTTATTGAAAGTTTTTACGATATATTTATTACTTTTGTCTATTTTTTGAAAATTAAAAATTTTATTAATAAAATACCACATTATGATCAAACTATAATTCTTATAGTGCTTACCACTTCTCTATACAATAAATATTTATGCATTTAATTAAAATCATTATAATTTGTAAAATTCAATTATGATTAAGAATAAAAAGAAAAAAAAAACAATTTTTTTTTGTGTGTAATTTGATAATCAAATACCAAAGATGAACTGAAGAAAACTGTTGTAAAAATATTAATATTTAAAACATGTAACAATTTGAATAATTAAAAATAAACCAACCATGTTGTATATGGCTTTAAAGCTCTTTTATTACTACATTTATTGTTATGGAGGTTACATAATGTTTGTTGGGAAAATTTAAAGTTGAGAATGTTATTCAAAGTGTTTTGTACAAAAAAGTAAAAATTGTACGAAAAGGAGATCCATGAAAAAATTAATTATTTGTTTTTTATTACAATCAAGGTTGTATGAGCATGACAACAATGTTTTTTTTAAAGGCTCAACATTTTTGTATATGTAGACTTTTACTCAAACAATATGTGGTTAAAATTTCAGTGCCTTCATCCATGTAAAGGATGTACGAGCAAGGTAGATTTAGAGTTGAAAATATTTTAACTATGATAGTGAATTTTCATAGAATCATGAATTTAGTCGAAAAGAAGGAATACTATTTTTTGATATCTGCCTTTCGAAATATTGAAAGCTGAATAATTAAAGAACCTACAAAACCTTGTTTACTTGAAATTACTTGATAAAACATGGTCATACATCCTTAAAAAACATGTACACTTTTAATTCAAGTCTAAAAGAGCTTAAAACGGGTGATCTTTACTCTTAATCATTGTCAACTGCCACTAGATCCTACTGTTTAAAAATGTTTTCTGAGATATTTCCTTAAGTATACGACTTTGGTTAATATTTCATAAATGATTTATCCAATTCGCAAAGAGATTCGATTTTTGGATTTTTTTCGGTCAAAAGTACACTAGAAGATGATTTTTATCCAAATTCGGAGACAAGATTAAATTTTCGCGTTTTTCTTGCAATTTTTTTAAGGGAAACTACTTAAAAAAATGATTTTCAAAATTTGGTAATTGGACAGAAGGTTTGTATACAGCCTAAAATCTTTTTTTTTGGAGCAATACTGGAGATATTAAAAAAAATTATCATATCTAATCATCAAATGAGCTTGATTTTTCGGTTTTCTGGATCCCTTTAATCCAATGACACGAAAATTTGGGTTATTTGTACCCAATTCATTATGCGGAAACTACTCGCTGAGTTTTTGTCCAGTTCGGATACAAAAATTTTCTTTGCGATTTTTTGTTTCAGTTTTTCATCAGGAATTCTATTAATCATTCTAATATAGGTTAGCGTTGATAGAATAACTTAAAAATCGCTCATTAAGAATTTGAGTTAGTAGTTTTTGAGATATCACCTAAAATCCTCTACAAAATGCATTTATTTCGGAGCGATTTTGCGAATTTATGAAAAACTTTTGAGGTGTTGAATGAAGAAATTGGTCCAGTAGGTATATTTTTCCACAATTTCTGTGGATTCATCAGACTAGTTTTCAAATTTTTGAAATGAGTACGATGTTTTTTTTGGGGGAAATTTGCTAAAGAAAATGACTAATTTTCAATGAAATATAAAAATCGAGAAAATCCCAGATTTAAAAAAAAAAATCACACTTTAATGAAACTTAGGGTTAATTTTGAGCGAAAAAATTTAAAAATCTGATGATTTTCTAGAGAACACATGGTAACTAATTTGACTGTACCAAAGAACAAATAAAATAATATAAAACAAAATAAGATGAAGCAGAAGCAGAGAGTGTATAATAATAAAATAGAGCGAATAATGGAAATTATTCTTCTCATATACAATACGGATCCGGATGGTTATATGTTGTTTTAAAACGAATCAAATATACGTATTAAATTTAATTAGAGTATACATACAGCTACTGATATAGAGAGCAATGAAGAACAGTCAAGCAAGCACACAATTTTGTTCAGCTTTTCTATGCTCAATGTGTCTATGGTACGAATGAAGTACGAAATCGCACAGATTACGAAAATTCGCATATTGAAGGTAATAGGTAACAATATTTTTATTATTGCATCATACTTTGTAATAAAAATCTTTTTCCTGTGATTTTATTATTCAATAAAAATAATTCACACTTGTGTAAGTAAACAATTCACGTTGTATCAGAAATAATTATGTAGCAAGTTCTCAGTATTTTGCCATTAGATATTTTAATTTGTTAAAAACAAGCCTCCGTGGCGCAATTGGCTAGCGCGTTCGGCTGTTAACCGAAAGGTTGGTGGTTCGAGCCCACCCGGGGGCGATATCTTTTTAATAAAATTTTATTTTATTTGCAATACTACATACATAAAGCTGTTATACTAAATTCAAAAATTTTTTATACAATATACATAAATACCTAAATTCATTCAACAGTACATACAATACAGGTACAGTTTCATTCAAATCCATTCGTTTATCTTCACATTTATAAAATATAGAAATTTGACTAATTTCGTCGTTGGCTTGTAATATTGTAATATATATAGTAAATGTAATAACAACACTATTTAATATTCAATTCAATTTTCATTGTAGCCGCTTCAATTTACATTATACATGATAATTTGTAATTTGTGAAATTCATGCTATATATACAATACATATTTTATCATACATAATATATAATTATGTTGTTGGTCCGATGGATGATCACCTTTTATAACTTGAAAAAAACCCTTTATCAACCTCCAGACACCGAACTCAAATAAAATTTAAGCGATCAAGATCGTCGTCAATAAAATTCGTTTACCTTTGTTTGAACTTTGTAAGGGACTTTTGTATGCATTTTCAAATAAATACGCAGATAAATAATAATAAAGAAAATCTTTTTTCAATTTTTGGGACACAAAATATACTTTTTAATGTTCAAAATGCTATTTGATGTTGGTTTGTTCCATTGAAAATGTATGTACATGTACGAAAAAAATCTAAGTACAAGCTTAGGTCGTTATAGCGACTATATCAATATAGCCGATGTTGTTTTAGTCGACAAATTTATATATTTGTTTATATAGAAATCCAGTATTAGGGACATTTGCATTTCAGAAATAATTGGTTCCTGCTTATAGCCTATTTTGACTCCATTGTCAAAGAAAATAATACTCGTTGAATTTATAAAAAAAAAGTGCTCAATACATGTTACATATCATTATAACTTTTTACACTCCGTTCGTACATACATGCATTGATTGAAAAACTCTGGACTGTTTCTTTTTTTGTCAAAAAGATGAAATGGTTTCATGCAAAAATTAATCTATCCACCTAAATATCTCCCCAAGAAAGCTCGCAATAAAAAAAAGTATTAACAAAAGTTCGCGAGCTGGGAGGGAGACATCTAACGATAAGCATTAATTTGACCTTCAACTAGATCCTGAAGGTCATTTCAATTCTTGCCTTTTGTAATGATATTTGAAAATTATAAATAAAAATTATAAAAAAATTAAACATGCTCTTGAAATAACTTAAAGGTCATCTTCAAGGTCAAATTAACGTTTATCATTAGATAACCATAATTCAGATGTGTTTAACCACGCAAAGTCGATTGATTAAGTTATACTAACGAAGGATATTTGACCAAAATCAAAGGATAGCTTTCGGATTTACATTGTTTCTCTGACTGTGTATATTGATATTCGTATATGGAACACTGGAAAATACACAGATAGAACACTTGGTGGTATTAAATTTGTCAATTCAGAAGTTTAAAGTTTAAAGTTTACTGTTGATTTTTCAACAAGTTTTCTATCTAGTACATAAATATATGTATAAGCTAACAATTCTGATGTTTAACTGTGTGTGTTTTATAGTATCGAATGAATTAAATGAAAATCACAAGAGTTTTCCAACTAAGTTTGTGTGAACTCTCTTTATATTCTATCATTGTTGAATAAGTTTTTCAATATTTGGTGTAAAGTGAAATAAATGGTTTTATACGAAACGGATTTAAGAAAAAATAAAGATACAGGAGATATGGTTTTCGATAAGATACATTATAATAACAATATTTATAGCTTAAAAATGCTTTGAGTAAAAGCTGCTCTATTCCTGAAAGGTAAAAAGTAAATTACAAGGTAAAAAGCTTGAGGTGCTATAAGGATCTCTTTAAATAATGTAATATGAGATGATAAATCAAATTTCTATATAATTCAAATATTTTGAATCTGTAAATATGATGTACTCAGCTTGTCTATTGATACAATTGCTCAACTATGTATGTTAGTGTGTACACATCCTTAAATATAGATAATGGTAGCTCTTTACTATTCTATTATGAAAGAAGAGTGTTTTATACATATAAAATGAGTCTAAGTGGAAGAGAAATGGTAGATAATCAGTGAAATTACATAAGTTGATATCTTATCCTGTATATCAATGGAAATCAGTATTAAACCGGTTGCCCGTCTAGTATAAGCAATAAAATTTAAAATAATTATCTAGTCCGGTTTTACAAAGGGATAATTAGGAATAGTAGTTTTTAAGAAAATATACTTTGGAAAAAATCGGAGTGTAGGAAGATGTTAAAAAGAAATCGGAAAGGTAACAGTAACGGAAATCGTGCGCGATCGGTAACGTATCATTCTACGCCAATTTAAAAAAAAGAATTGTCTTCGTTAAAAGTGGCCCTAAAGCCTGTGCATAGTTATTAATCTAATGGATGCAAGATGAAACCGTGATAACGCAAAGAAAATGGATTTTTATGGTTTCATAATTCATCAATAAGATTAATAATTATGCAGAGGTTTTAAGGGAAACTCTTAAGGAAGGAACAATTTTTGCCGTAGGATGTTTCCTTACCAATCACGGCCTTCCACGCACGGCCTTTCCAAAGCGTCTATTTTTGCAATTTAGCAAATTGTAAAACGATATTATTTTGAAACGAAATTTCTTTTACAAAAAGATGCCATTAAAAACTAAAGTTTGGGAAGAAAACGAATATTTTTTCGATAAAACCGTGTTTTCTCGTAAAGTTTCGAACGGATTTTAGTTATTTGTCTCATTTTTTTCTGCTTCAGAACGCTCTATTATTTGTTTTTTTATCAAAATCCTTCTCCCGTTTATTTTATATAAAAAACCTGCTTGCTTACGATAAATCTTAGTAGCTCAGTTGGTGAAAGGGTAACCAATTCCGTTAGCGGTATGCCTAGGGTTGCGGGTTCCTATTCTATTTGTGATGGGCTGGTGTAGTACATGGTATATGCATAAAGAAAGGTGTACTCAGCCATTCAAAATAATTGAGGAGCTGATACATGAAATTATCAGCGGAAAAGGTGCTAAAACACATATAAGGTATCGCAATAGGCTCTATAGCTTGATTATGTCCTTCGTGGACAGCCAATATAACCTAACTTAGCCTACTTGCTTACGTAATTTACTGCACTAGACATCAAAATATACTTCTGTTATTGATAAATGTAACTCTCGAAATGTTTCTGTAATGTATTGTTTGGTGATCGTAGCAGTCAACTATTTCTTCTATGAAAAATCTGGATATTGGAGCGCCTGGGGGAAATTTACATTCATACACAATATTTAAAGTTATCAAGGAAAATATCAAGGAACATCTGACTTGGTATTCCGAAAATTACAGGAATCTACACGGTAATTATTATTGCAATATTTTATTTTATTTAGACCGTTTTTATATGCTTGTCACAAATTCGAAGCCTATTACAGAATTGGAAATTCCTTACGTTTACTTGCAAGAATGCTCAACTTACGATAGTTTTTGAAGAGGTCGTTGGTGGAGGATAATTTAAAGGTGAATTTATCAATGACAGAATATACTGACGAGCACCCGGTCTATATTTTACTCAAGCTAGTCACTTTCAATTTACTAAAAAGCACTTTATTCTTGATTGTTGGCATTTGGCAGGAATTGGTGATGTACGATGTGGAAGAAGAGAGGAAAGAATAGAGAAGGAGGAATGTAATGTTTAATGTTGTCAATGAATTGCAATGTGGTATGTATGATCGTATCTAGTTCATACAATCAAATCTACTATATAGATGATTTTGTGGTGTTTATTCTAAATATTTGATGTTGGAATAATATGAAAAAGGCCTTTTAAAAGATTTCATTATACATTTTTCGAAGAACCTTGTCCGGATGGGCCTGGTGTCTAGACCTGCTTATTGGGTTTTTTTCCAGTTTCCCTGCAAACAGGTACCAATTCAAACGTCTATTGGTATAATTCCTTCCAAACTATAAATATAAACGAGCGCTGAAATCAAGAATGTAATGGATGTAATTTAAAGTTAGCAAAATATTATGGTGGAAGCAATGGGCAGATTGAATTTGGTTTCAAATAGATATCAATAATGTAATTAGCTGCACTTCCACCATAGAATTAAATAATAAAAAATCGAAAATCAGCTTTGAACGGTTGAAAAAAGTTAAAGACAGATAACACAAGCGATTGTTTTTTTACGTCATGTAAGTAAAGAAAGTCACTCTTAGATAGCCACAGTCGTGTATATATAAAACGCCTGGGGTGTCACACACACATAATTGATATTCCCATATAACACATCCTTTAAAATGTTATAACCCAATTTGCGCCTTCATGGGTAAGCAGCGATGTTTTCGACAAAATGTTTCAAACAAAAGTTGTTTGTTTCTTTATAAGAAACATTTTGTTCTATCATCATACTTTTGTTCGATCTCTAACGGTTTACAAGATGTGTCCTATATTAATCTCAGCTTGATATTTTTTGTTTGTTTTTGAGTCATCGAGGTGACAGATGTTCAGACGGATATTCGGAAATGGATTTTATAAACACGTATACCAAAATTTTGTTCGTATCGCCTATATTCTTAAGCGCTTCATACTTGTAACTAAACTTAGTATACCTTGATATATTTCATGTATACATGGTATAAAAATACGCTTGTATATTAAAAAAAAGCCTGCTACTATGCCAGAAAAATGAATCATACTTGGTTATTTTACTGGTGTCTAGAAATCATCTCAGATTGTTAGATCGAACTTATAGAGACCACAAAAAGTGATTATTATTATTTTATGTATTTAAAAAAAAAGAAGCAATCAATTTAAAAGAAAATTTAGGAAACAAATTATATAGCGCTCATAAACTAACAATTTGTTTTCTCTTTACTTAATTTAAACAATGTATCGTATTAAGTAAAACAAATTTATATTGAAAATATTAACTTGACATTTACTGTACCTTTAATCTAATAGTACTTACATGTTTTTATGTATGAGCAGCAAAATGCTTGGAAATGAGAAAATTATACATATTTTGTACTGTGCAGTGCAATACAAGACTGTAATAAAAAGTTTTATCATTTCGTTTACTGTTTTGATTTGTTTTTGCAATTACACATTAAATATTTTTATAACGAAATGTTTACAGTTAATTGATTTTACAAAAATTCATTATTTATAAATTAGGACAATGGGAAATGCAAACAAGCAATCATTTCTAAGAAGTTTAAAATACAAACAATATTTTATTGCTCTTGATTATCATAAAATGATTTTGCTCTCTACGGTTTTTTTCAACGAGAGATAACTTATAAAACGATTTCTAGCGGTCTTCTTATACCAATGGTAAAGTATAGTAAAAATATTTTTCTTTGCCCAGGGCCGAAAGTACCAACAGAGGCAGCAAGTACGTTCTTTCGGCCGAAAATAAAGGAAAATAAAAGAAACTTTTTTTTCATTAGTGCTCCGTTAATCTTCGTGCAAATGACTAGAAAATTTTCAAAAAACGTCAAATTTTTCAGTTCAGTCTCCAATAACTCGAAAAGTGTTGATTTTTCGAAAGATATTTAAATGACCATCTTGGTTAGAATTCATTACTTTATTTAAATATTCCAGTTGTTATTTTCAATATATATTTTTCCACCTCCTAAAAGGGGAAGTTACTATCCTCTGGTAAAATGCACTGCTCGGCACCATGTAACTTTTGTTACTTGGGGTCTAATATACATGCCGTTAAATTTTCAGGTCAATCGGAGCTATAGGAGAGAATTTAGAGGGTTGATCCTCATTTACTGTAGTATAATAAACCACCATTAATCCACCAATGGATTCTCTTATGTTCCTTTGCTAGAAGATAAATTATAATTTTTATTGGGGTAAAATATTACTTATGAAAATTTAGACGTAGCTACTTTTTATACCACATTCTAATGAAATTACGGGTATAGTCTCCCCAACAGAATTTTGGCTCAAAATATGTGATATTTTGGTCTGCCTCATTATATTATCACTATAATACCTTCCTGCGAGAGTCTGCATAATGTAACTTAATATTAAGCTTGCTATTATTAAATGGGATATCTAAACAAACTGCATCTTTTATTTAAGTTGGAACTAGCAAAATTATTTTTCAATATTCGGAAAGAGAGTGTTTTTGTGAAAATAAGACTCAAAAATTGATTAATTGAGTCGCATACGCGAGCATAGCTAAGGCATACGATAAAAAATCACAGACTGTAACACATTGTTAAATTAATTTTAAGTTATATTTGATCTTTACATGCTTTTCTAAAATATGAAATCTGTAAAATTTCAGACAAAGGGAATTTAAAGATAACTGGATAGGAAAATGAAGTTTCAAGGATTCAAAAGAGAAAAATAAAACTCAAAATATTTTAATTAAATTATTTTTATTTTGATATTAGGAACTTTATCCATAATTTAATTTTATTTTCAATTATTTACGTTTTTTGCGTGTTGTATTTCCTGGTGATTTATACGAATATTTTGTTTTTTATTATTATTGTTAATTTTACTGTTAATTAGGTAAATCCTTTACAAGCAAAAAATATTTTTGAGGTAGAGGTATACTACACTTTTATACTTATTTTTATATAATTTCTTTATTAATAACTGCGTAGGTATAATTATTTTTTTGGTGTTATAGAATAACTGTTGTAACATTTGAATTTCCACTAGAAATAAGCTTAGTGGGTGTTTTAAAACTATCGCATTAGAAAACCAGATGATATCGAGAGTTTGGTAGTTAAGAGGAAATTTTCTGTACAGTCTTTGGATTTTCAGTCCAATCAGTTAATAGGATAAAGTTTCATTAATTATCGTTTCAACTTTGATAATTTTAGTAATTGTAGAAAATAAAATTTACTATACATTTTATTATTTTGGCAAATTTTTAGTTTGTCTTACATTCATGAAGAAATTGCTCCAAGTTAGTTCTATTAATGACTATAACATTGTAATCAAAATTACAAATGGTACTAATTAACGGAGTCTTATTTTGGTATGGTATTTTGAACTGAAAAATTGCAAGGAATGTTCATTGTAGAAAACCATGAAAATCACTTTGCTATTCTAAGGCTTACTCTATAGCCCAAAAACTATAATGAAATCTTAAAGTACTAAATTAAACTCATAAATGATTTTACTTTTTTTAGCTGTAGCAGTTTGTCGCCGCTCAAAAGGAAAATTTTTGAAAGACTTATATAACATTCTCGAAGTTATTTATCCATTTCGCCACCAATGAATTGCCTTTGAAAATAATTTTTTAGGTTTGGTTCGTTAACTAATTCGATTTGCCATTTTTCCGGTGTGCTGAATAATAGTTAGCCATTATTCGATATTTAAAACAAAAGATATTTGAAATGTTTAGAAATTGAACATAGTTAACTACCAACTAGAAAATATTTTTCAAATCTAGACAAAAATTTAACCTATAGATTATATGAATTTTTTTTTAATCAGCTAGAACCTGTTAGAACATCGAGCAACGAACATAGGCCAGTAGCCAACTAATGTGCAAACAGAAAGCAATCAATTCATTTTGTACTGTTTTGTAGTTCCTTACTTCAGACTTATATAAGGTTCGAGGTTCGAGGTTCGATGTTAGTTGTATGAAGATTGTCTTTTGCATTTATTATTATTAATAAAGAAATCATATAATTGTTTATCTATACATATTAATTACAATCAGTAAAAGTTTTTTGTTTAGAAGATATAAGTATAATTATTTTTTTATACGTAAGAAGAAGATAGATTACATATTTCTGAATTTTTCTTTAGATTCTTTTTAAAATAAAAAAATCAATACTTTTAAAATATATACTATGAGATCATTTTTCGTTTTTTTATTAAAAACTATGATATTATAATAATAAATACCTAATTAACTTATTTATAATGAAATTAATTTTTAAATGAGCTTTAAATAAATTTGTAATGATTCAAAAATTTTATACAAAAATTAGAAACTGTTTTTAGAAAAAACTGGCATCAAATTTCGATATTTAGCTAATATTTCATAAAAAATATTTAAAAAGTGCAGTGCTGAAAATTTTATTTGTAAAATAAAACCAATAACGAAGGAAATCGATTAAGCGATGTTAAAGCATATTGCTTGATGTTTTATAGCGAATATTGAAGAATCAATATATTTCATAGTAATTTTTAATTATCTGAATAAAATAAAGTTAGTTAAAATTAAATCTTCGAGAGAATAAAATGAGAATTTTCTTTGATGGTATTGCGTTAGTTAGCATTTTCGATAACTTAGTAGGCAGTAACACGGTTCGAGAACCATATTTAAAAATTCCGTAAAATGTTTTTAAATCTTAATAGATTTAATGCTTTAACCGTTATTTGTTGCTATGCGATTTTTAATCTTGACGGTATTTAAATATTACTGAATCTTAAAAGTTCTTCGAAAGAGACTAATTTGTAAGTTCAATTTACTTCAAAAATGAAATATACAAACTGGAATGGTGAACATTTACTATTTTATATATTTTTGAGGTAGTAACTCGTAGATTTTTGCCAATTTGCATCTCGAAGCGATAATGATTTTTCATTGGTTGACTATCTTCATGCCTTTTGTATTTTGTATTTTATTTGTTTTTAACTATTTTATATACTTCTTAATCCAATGTAAACTTAAACTACTCATCTCCGTTAGGAAAAACGAGACCTTTCAGTAATAATTTAATAATAGTGAATGGAAAGACTAAAGCTTACAAAGAATTTAGAAGTATTCACAATATTAATTTTGAAGTATAATTTTTGATAAACAGCCTTTCATCAAAGAAATTTTTGTTACATAATTTTGAAAATTAAACACTATATATACAAAACTTAAAATACCAGTGTAATTAAACGATTTATGAAACTAAAATCAGTGAACATTTTATATTTACAAAAATTTACAGAATATTAGTCTATGAGTCCATGACAAAATTTTGTCAGTAATATACATTCGAAAATATTAATAATGCTGGCATCTATTTTGAAACTTCCATTAAAGGTGTGTCTCAGGCAACAAGCCTTTGAGCGAATCTGAATAATCTTAACTAATGATAGGCAGTTCATTCATAGAAAACTCTAGAAGTAGTCTGAATGCGATTGGCCGGTTAATGAATTTCGCTGCTACAGCTAGATTGCGGTATCAGTACAGTGAAAGGTTAGTTAAATCGACTAATTGTAGAGTAAATAGCTAGTCGAAGCAATAATAAGTTTTACACACTGAGAAAATACTTTTTTTGAAAAATACTATTTTATTTCCCGCTCTAGGAATTGACTGAGCTATAATGGAATTTAAAAATGTCTGCATGTAAATGGTCCGAAACCAATCCATAAAATTATTTTTTTATTAAATTATGGTTTCCGTATATTATATATATTCGTATCTGTAGGTCAAAATACTTTAACAAAGGTTACATTTTTCTATAGAATTTGATTTCGATAAATATTTTAAGGTTGATTTGTAAGGTTTAATTATTTACGAGGTTGCTGTTTTAAATTTAGAGACTCTTTTCTTTAGCGGAATTTAACTGTCATGGACACTTAGGCTGTTATTTGAATACAAAATACTTAAACTATATTTTACACAACATAAGGTCGATATAAAGGTTCATTATTATTATTACTAGCATCTTGTTGCTGAATTCGTCTTGTTGCACTATTTCCATTTTGTGTACCAATCACTAATTGTATTGGATTTAAACTATTTAAATTAGCTGTAGGTGTTAAATGATTATCGATTGTCGTATTGCTATGATGATGATGATGTGGATGATCCATTTTTATATTATTATGTGCTGAAGGTGGTAAAGCACCACCTGGTGTACCCCCGCCACCACCTCCGCCAGACGTGGTATTTGTTAAATTATGTTGTTGTATTACGGGATTTTGACGTTTATCGGAATTATTTATATTGTTACTATCGTGATGATGATTGTTTGAATCGGATGATGATTTTGATTTGGCTTCTTGTTGTGCTTTTTTACTACGTTTCCATTTCATTCGACGATTTTGAAACCATATTTTTACCTGGAACAATAGAAATAATCATATTAATAAATAATAACTACAATCAATGAATCAGTAACGTTTATAGACTCTTTGTGATTCAAACATTCCGTACCGATAGAATCAATACACACGAGACGTTCTGAAGCCATGTTAAAGGTTTTAGAAGAAAATGAGATCTGCTTGATAATTTCAACCCAAATACAAAAGTAAGGGTGCAGGGTCACTAATTTAAGCGCTCAGGTAACTAAGGCCGATCAATTTTGTAATATATACGTCGAAAAAGTTTCACGTACTCTGAAGAAAGTTTTTGCCGAAATTAAAAAGTCTCCTGAGAATATTGGTGTGGGTGTGAACGTCACTAACACCAAGTATATGTTAATGAGCAGGCAAACAAAAATATGCCAAAGCCTGATTTGTGGGAAAAAAATTTCTAGTCTTAAAAAGATTTTAAGTAATTATTCATAACAGAAAACAATTCTCTGCTCTGTCGATGACCCTCTAATTTTTGTCCAAGCGTGAGAAGCTTCTTCTGGATAAGTTCACAATTAAATTCAATGTTAAATTTAGCTTAGAAATGTCATCTGGATTAAGAAGATTTTCTTTAAAAGCTGAATGGAAAAGAAGCTATTGTAGCTCGTATCAAAAGAGAGAAAAGGAGTTGAACTGGAAATATGGAGATTTGAAAGATTGAAAGATAATGTGGCATTAAAAAAGATTTTCAACGAGCTTCAGATATGAAAGGATGAAGTGGGAGAAAACTTAAGAAGAAAAGGGGGCAGATGCTGGAGGTGGAAAACTGCTAATAGATAGAAGTGTAAGAATATTTATAAAACACCATGGCGTAATGGTAAAGCTAATTGAATTCTGAATATCACATCCCGTAAAACGTTAGGTCATTTTCGCGTCCTGTCTCGAAATCCAGTCGTCCAATTTTATTTATTATTGAATGAATGTATTTAACTTCTAGACAGGAGACAGAAGAGTACTTGAAATACCTCTTAAGAAATGAAAAAAAGAGGTGTGAGATGATCTTAGAAGAATAGGGGACTTGGGCTAGAAGGGAGAAGGAGCTATTTGGTAGGAGTAAAAGAATACTGTACCGGACAATTTCAGTCTACATAATATAACGTTAATAAAATAATAATGGCAATCGCATCGAATTCTGAATATCTCGCATCCCGAATGAAAAGCGAATCTTCTATGCGTCCATTTTCATTTAGTTAAGCATAAATAAAAAATATGAATTTATTTATGATTTAATGCAATAAATTTCTAGATAATATGATGATGTGTTTTGTAAAATATGTATAAAACAAAACAAAAGCTTTATATATGTTATTATAGTTTTGATTCCACCCTTAATATCATAGCTACAAAATGTATACACATAATCTTGAAATATCGTTTATGTCATTTCTTACTTTGTTTACATTCGAATTTAAGTTGTCGTTATGATGTTTCTCTTCGTTTTGCTTGTCGTTTCCATGAATATTCGCTGTATAACATCCACAGTATCTACATATATTTTATATATACATACATAAATGTTCTATACAGTTGATGTTTGATAATGGTGATTCAAGCGAATCATCTCATGTCTGTATATGGGTTTATAACAATTCTATATGAAAGTACACGTTAATCCCTTGTGTCTGAACCAAACAATTTTCGAATTGGACGTTTTCGCATTCTATCAGAGAGTCAGGCTGCGCTCAAAGCGTAAAATATATATGAAATAAACTTCAAAACTGTTTTGAATTGCATTGAATCATAAAAAAATATGGGTAAAAATAACAAAGTCATTATTAACTGGATATGCCGACACTTAGGAATCGGAGGCATATACTCCGTAAACTCATTATTGGCTGGATATCCCGACACTAGGAATTGGGTACATATACTCCGTAAAGTTATTAGGAATCGGGTGCATATAATCCGTATAAAATATGTGCATATACTCCGTCATACGTTATGTTTTGTTTATTCAACTCTTGTATACAATTTTTATTAATGGCCAAAGTCTCTCGGTTATTGACGGTACTTACTGGCCATTATAATCGAATTTAGTCACAGGGAATGATCTCTGCAAATTTTGTCATGAACTGATCTCCATTCAAGTCACTCAGGATATATCATAAAGTTTATTAAAGCTACAGGGCTTCTGGAGCATCCTAGAAGCAAAGATACGATAATTTAATCTGGTCGAAGTGAAAAAGAGCTTCTAAAAGTTACTCCTAAATCAAATCTAATCTGATATAATCTACGAGTGATCTATAAGCACAAGCAATCTGTCTTAACGCTACGAGAAGTAGCTTATAGTTAAGAAATATGGCGGTGGCAATTTCTCTCGATTATGATGAATGGGACGAAAAAAAAGATCGAAAGAATCATATTTGCATTTATAAGAACAAATTACTTGCAAAATTTGATGTCATAGTTGTTTTTGGTCGAAGAAAGCCTAAGTTTGTAAACGTGTAAAATTGGAGGGTATTCACAAGAAGGGAGGCTTAACATTTTATTATTTTATTAATTTATTATTTTCATAATGCAGATTATATTCATTTATTAAGAGGAAATTTAGTTAAGTTCTTTGGAAAATTGTTTTACCTTGTTTAATATTTTTTATCACTAGCGTACATATATGTATATGTACATTTATTGTTCGTTTATTCGCTGACATTTTCATATTTTATTCATAAAATTCATCATGTATATTCAAATATATACATATATGAATACGTAATTCATCCTAAATAAATATAATACCCATGTATACATGTTTCTAGATATAAAAATAATTTATCTAATTCTGTGTATTAGACTGAAATTGAAATAAATTTTTATTGTACTTCCAATATTCATAATTCAGATATAATTGAATTTACTGAAACATAGCAGACTTTTTGAAAAAATTCTTGAAAAATTGTCGTTTTCTTTTAAGATTAAAACTAAACAATACACCATTTCTAACTTTCATATTTCGAAAAGTTTTAAATCACATTTTGAATATATCCTCCAGGTTTCGGTAGGAAAATAAATATGTAACTTATAGAAGTTTTTAATTGTTTTTATTGATTTCAGTATGGATTATCAGTTATGAAGAAACATAAACTGAAAATGAGCATTCCAATCATTAGGAAAATTGTGAGGAAAGTAAATTTACTACTATGCATCAGATCAACATTTGTATACCATGTATATGGAATATACCAAGGTATACTAAGTTTAGTCCTAAGTTTCTAACGCTTAAAAATATTGATATTATAAACAAAATTTTGGTATAGGCGTTCATAAAATCACCTAATTAATCCATTTCCGGTTGACTGTCATCTGTCTGTCCGTCTGTCATCACGATTACTCAAAAACGAAAAGAGATATCAAGCTAAAATTTTTATAACCTGGTTAGGACGTAAAAAGTGAGGTCTAGTTTGTAAATGAGCAACATAGGTAAATTTGGTCTTGGGTCCGTAAGACCCATCTCTTAACCCGTTAAACATAGAACAAAAGTTTAAATACAATAAATGTTCCTTATAAAACAAATAAACTTTTGTTTGAAACATGCATGATATGGGAATATGTATAATATGAGAATCAGTTATATATGTGTGACATGTATGTGTGTGTAATGTGACAGAGTAATCAACACTGTCTATACATGGTATTTCAAAAATTAACTCAGTCAATGGTTTTTTTTCCACTTGTTTTTTGTATGATTAATATTTTGTGAGATATTTACGATTTTGATGTTCTAATTCCAATTACAAGCTTAGGGCTTAGGGTTACATAAAGTCTCGAGCAGTGATTAAAACAGTTTATGTCCGGCGACTATCTCATTTCTTTTCATCGATTTTCTTTTAAGGATTTTTAATTATGTCGGAAGTACCTAGTAAATTATACTTATTGTATGATTTAATTTTTTATATTTACGTAATTCTTTAAATATATTTAAAACTATATTTCAAATGAAATTATGACTTTTATTCTTTTCAAAATAAAACATTATGCCGGATAACAAGGATAAAGCGAATATATAAATTTCAAAAAGACCTTTAGGAAGCGGTGGAAAAAAATTAAGGTCGTATGATAAAGTTTCTATATAAATTTTTCATAATGAAAACCTATTGTCAAAAATTTTGTGTCAATCAAACCGCGTATCATCTAATTTTTGTATTTTCGTGTTTTGGGTTTTATTTATCTGCTGCGTATGTAATTAATAACACAATTCGATGACTCTTTTAGAACTTATAAATTATAGTGCATTTTCAAAGACAATAAAATCAATAAATTAACAAGCCGTGGGTAGAACACACGAAGAATTTCCAAGGTTTACAATTGAGAAAGTCAAGCAGGCAATATGGTTGATCTCAATCCTAAAAAAAAAACACAGCGGTGGTCTATGGAATGACAAGTCAGTTCTTTCAAACATTTGAACAGTTTAGTCCTAAGCTACTTTTGTTACTTGAATCACCACCAATTCTAACGCTTAATGAAACTCAGTTGAAGCTAGTTATCTTAAGACAACGGTTGACGTATGGTATGATGATTTTCCGAAAAGTTATTAAGTCATAGTTTTTGTTTTTCAAATTTAAATGTAGAAAATATGAATATTTATTTATACCTGTGTTTCGGTTAACATAAGGCTAGTTGCAACTTCAAATCGTTTTGGTCGTGATAAGTATTTATTTTGCCTAAATTGTTTTTCTAATTCCAATAATTGTTGTGATGTAAATGCTGTACGTGGTCGTCGCGTTTTACCAAGTATTCCTGGTCCACAACCTAAAACAATAGAAAGAGAAGATGTTTTAAATAAAAGGTTACATATATAGTCATGTATTGAAGTCTCCAATAAAATAGCCATAAATTACCAATAAAATCTTTAAAATTGGAAGTAAAAAATGTTGTAACAACTAAAATTGAATTAAATGTATAAAATTAATCAAATTGAATTTAAATTAATAAATAATTTTTAATTTTGTGTAAAATAAATTTTAGTAATTGGGACCATGAATATAAAACTAGAGCATATTTTTTCAATTTTCTTAAATCAATTTGTTTGTGCGTAGTCTTTCAGTAGTCCAACAAATTTAAGCGAGATAATTTTGTGAGGGTTACGCTTTTTCAATACGAGACCTGGTAAATTTTAAGTTGGACTGCCAGTTTAATTTTCATGTAGCGGACAGTGGTGGAATTACGAACACAAAAGGAAAAATAGAACTTATGCTTATGCTATTTTAAAAAATCATATATTATTAGTAACTTTATCACATTGGTAACCAGGCTACTATATCAAAACAAGATAACTATGACAATAACACGCTATAGCTTGTCTTAAACTTTCATAATCAAAATTTTCAGGTCTGGGGTAACTAAGCATTTGGTGGAGACATGACGAACAGATTTTTATCAGCTAGTTAAAACTGAGAAATTCCAGCGACAATAGTTTTATTATAATTAGCTATGTAAAATACATAGTAAATATTAAAGTAATAATAAAATTTCTTTGAAATAGTTAATATCTATAATTTTGGTAATATCTGTAATATGTTCGCGATTACTAACCCCTCCCTCTATTAATTCAAACAAAAAAGCATGAGTACTTTAAGAGCGCCCTTAAAATATTTTTTGGAAACTGTAAGCATTGGAATCACTTCTCCGACAAATATTTTTGCTTGGTTAAAAATGTACGCTAGCTTTATACCTGCGTTATAAGGAACAATTATAGAGATTGTGTGGCATTCATATTACAAGAACTATGAAGTAATTTTTTGGTTGGTTTAAATAATAAATAAAAATTATAAAATCAAATCGATCTTTTGCGCTATTCTTAAAATCGAAATTCGAATTACATGTCAATCAATTCGAATAATCCTTACATACATAATAAAATCGATTATATTCAAATATGGTGTGTAAATTAAAATTATATAAAAATAATAATAAAATGCTCTTTTCGCCAAAAATAAAAAATGATACCATATGTGACTAATATTAGTCGACACAGTTAAAAAAAAGTGATAATAAATTTACAAACAGTTAGAGTCGAATAATTTTTTTCTGGTTATATGGTCTGTGCAACATTTTATTGAGAGTATTAAAAGCACCCCTCTATTTTTATAACCAGAATAAAATTCATACCCTTGTTATCCTGATGATATAGTGTGGTATAAATAGAATAAATTATTGTCCTTACACCTTACACAGTACCAAAAAATAAATTCATACGTCAACACTTATACAATAAACTAATTGTGCTTATTAATATTATTAGGCTGACGGTAAAGTATTGTACCTTGGTAATATACCTTAGAACATTGGTCAGTTTTTAGTTATAATATAGTGACAAAATTTACTTATTAAAGGTGATTGTAAACCTACAGTATTATAAAAAGGGTTTATTGCACGGTACATGCATATAAACCAAAACACAATTTGTACACAAGTAATGAGCTATTTTTGGCTTTACAATACCACGCAACTACAAAAATATATAATAATTGTGTGCAAGTGATGCTTTGATAATATAGATATCGTTCTTCAATCATCAATACTCAAACTATCGTCGTCTGTGTTCATCAAATGACAATCTTCGATGAACAAATAATTAAATTAAAATTTTGTTTTTATCATCGACAACCATATATTTTTATGGTATTATTATAAACTAAAGATTGTCTAAATATTTTAGATAGTTTTTTATCACGCTCTCTAGATTGTTTGAAAGATAAATATCCAAATGAAAAGGATAACCTATATGATTCATCATGTTTTAGCCAACTTTGAACTCTGAAATAATAATAAAAAGCCCTAGGAATTTTTGTGGTTTTTGGAAACTTCGTTAATCAAAAAATGTATTTATCAAGTTTTATTGAAATACCTAGTATTACCCAATCCTTGCGTATCTCCTTAAAGGGAACGCAACCGAAAAAATGAATAAAAATAAAGCTAGTTAATGCGAAAAGAAAATAAAAACATACTCGTGTTGTTTAAGCTTAGAAGTTCAGAATGGTTCAATCGAATCAGCTCTTTAATGTACCCTTCTGCTTTGGTATATTTCTTATCACGTGCATTACCGTTAAAAACTGCTGTTATGATTAATGTTCCATAGTTAAGCGTAGCGCAAGTATAAGACTCACTCTAAATCAACGAAAAAAGTATTTCTACAGCTGTTGCTGGACGCTCCAAGAATAGGATGACTTAATGAAAAAATAGCTTGAAACCAATCAATAAATTATCATCCTTGATACGAAACTTTCCCCTATAATAAGCTAATTGTACTTATTATTGTTAGGCATATATATTTTATTAGATTGGCGTTATTTAATAAATCGGTAGGGGGTAGTTTTTCAGTATAATTGTTGATTTTTATTAGTGACATATTTAAAAACCACCCCCAAGTGATCATATCACAACAACATCTGCGATATATATAAAAGAATCTTTATTTTTATTTAACAGCAAGTGTTTGGCTATATATTTTATTATTTTTTATTTTTAGATATGTATTTATTTATTTTTTATTATAACTGTTTTATTGGTAATAAAGGGTAATTTTATTAATGTAAGGGGTTGTATATTTTTATTAAATGTGGTATTTATAGTATAATTAGTTGTATAAATATCGTAATAGTGTTATATTGAACTTCGTTTCAAAAATTAAAACCTTTAATTTCATAAATAACAAATTGAGTTAATTGTGTAAATTGCTTTCATTACTGAGATTGAGTGATACTTGGATTTCATGTTTAGAGTCATTTAGAATGAGCAGTGAAAATTGATTCGCGACAGTCGATCAGTGTTTACTTAAAGCATTTTAGTTGGCAATTAGTACCTATTAGTTGTGTGCGTTGTCATGGTAGGGACAATAAAGTCGATGCTAGCGCTTCCAGTGAACATTCTTTACATGTTAATGTTATAAAAAATAACAAATTAAAATTATTGAAAAATACTAAATTATTAAATTTAATGCATTAAAAATTGTAAAAATAAGAAATCAAATTGCACAAATATTATTTTTCAAATGTAAATTATCATATTTATTTATTTAAATTTGTGAGACAATAATATTAAATTTTCAATGTAAGTCATAAATGCAATCCATACAATTATATATGTATCCATACAATTCTACAATTAAAGTATTGAATCGTTACTATGGAAACGTCTTCAATAAAACTCACGCACGGGGCGAATTTCTAAAATTAAAATCATGGATCAAATATTGTGGCCGTATTGATCAAATATTGTGCCCATTGTCGTGTAAGTGGATGTTTTAGCTTGTAGATTCTATTCTCCTTGGAACAATGGTTCTGGGACCAATTTTGTAAAGAAATACTGTCTAGTCCATTCTTGATTTTCCCGATTTAAAAGATACCTTGCTCTGAAAAATGCATGTATAAGTTTTACATGATTTGATTGATTTATTATTTATTTCGATATTGCCAGAATTTATCAATGGGTGTTGAAAAAAAAATTGGATTTTTTTTTCAAAAAAGAAGGTATTGTAGTTTTTGCTTTCATTTTCAGGATGGAAATACATTTTAATTACTAGGGAATCAAAATTGTATATGACGTATGTTTAATCAAAGTTGTGAAAGTAGTCTTTTTAATGAAAGTATTCTTTTTAGCAGACACATATAGCTTTTTCTCTAGTAACCTAGTAACATGTGGGCTCAGTTGGCGTCTGACTGACTACTTTTGTTTTGCTAATATAAAAGCTTAAACAAGTTTTAATTCAATACATAATTTTTTTTAAACAACAACGTAACAGCTTTAAAAATGTATAAGTATAAAGGTTTTATTTATCATAATAATTGGATAAGTGTTTGTATAATTAATGTCATTTGTTAACATAAATTTTAGATTAGACAACAAAATAAGTATACAACAATATAAATACGCAACGCATTATAGAGAGGGAGACTTTGTTTATTATATAGTTTTGTTATGGTCATACATCATGAAAATTATAAAAAGATAAACAATTAACACCCAACTGTGTCCAAGGTTTTTCTAGCTCGCTTCGTTGGGTGATTCTAAACTTGTAGGTCAACGAAGTCAAAAATGTTCAAACTACACCAAAATTTCGTTATTATTCCTAACATCTTCGGAGAGCATGGCGTTTTAAAAATTTCATAAACAACAAATTATGTAAACAACAGTTTTATTTACTTAAAGACCATGTTTTTTTTAGACTTTAATTTACAGTTTCATTAATCGAAATCATTGATTTATAAGAATGAGAAAAATTGTAGAGCAACTGTATATTATCAGCTCGTACTTTTCATCACCGTCAAAATAAATTGGTTTAACATTTAATTTTCGATAACAGGTTCACAACAAATTATTATGCGTATACATACTTAGATAGAAAATATAGAAACCGGGTATCTAAAAACTAGCAAAAAATGATTTTTTACCGTTTTAAGAAGACTTGGGTATTTTATGCTCATATCATGATACCAAATTAGTTTACTACGGTGGCTAAAATTATTATATAATAATTGCAATCTAGTTTAGAAATGTTATTTCGATACTTTCTTAGTAAATTTTTATAAATGGGATGTAAATTTTCCTCTAAATATAACAATATAGGAAATATTATCTTGAAAACACAAGAAGATGTAAAGTAAAAAGAAACATGAAAGGACAACAAAAATGAAAAATGAAAAGGTAACGAATTTCCGAAAGTCACACTTTTCGATCTGTAATTTCGTAAACGGTAATCATTATATATCGCTCGATCGTTGCTAGAATGAATGATAATGCAAGAAGCCCAGAGGACTTAAATGAATTAATTTCTGATTTTTTGAAATAAATTTCTTTTCGTTTTTGAGCTATCGGGTTGACAGACAGAAACGAACAGATAGAAAAACGGAAATGAACTAATCAAGTGATTTTAAGAGGAACTTTACCAAATTGTGTTCTGAATCTGTATTTGTAAGCGTTACAAACTTAGTATACCTTGATATATATTTCATATATAGATACAGGAAATAAAAAATCGAATTAAAAAAAGTATATTACAACGTTATCATGTATGGTCGAGTTGATAGGATGCTTGGGACTGCAATCCAAGAGACTCCGATGTCATTCCTGGTATAAGGGTATTTTTTTCAATTCTCTTTAAATAACAAAGTTTCTATTTTATAAACCAAATTTTACAGCACTCGGTTACAAAACATATAATATAATAAATACTATAAATAAATAAAATAGTATTTATTTTAGTATAAATAGATATAATTTAGTTGAAAGTTTCAATCATCTGGTTCCACCCTAAATAATCCATTTAGTGTTATTTATTTATACAAACGTAGAGAACTTTGTGTAGGTACCAACTATAGAACATTTAATATATACTGCTTGTATTTTATATAAATAAATACAATGTTATATAACAGTGATGAAAATTATATGACATATGAGTAAACATAACACTAATAAAAACAACTCTTGCAAAAAATTATTATTATATCACTTATTTCCAATCTATAAATCCTATTACTCATTATTGTTAATTATTATTATTATTTCTTGTATGTATACAAATATAATTAATTTTCATAAATGATATTAGAAAAAAACACCCGTAAGGTCAGACAATTGAGACATTTTAGTGCGGCTGAAAATTGAAGAAGGATTTGTCAAAGTGGTGCCTGGCAGAGACCATGCCTGAACGTCTACGAAAATTGTCGAAGCCAAGAAGTTGCATTTTAAAATGTTAACAGCACACTAAGCTTTAAATTGATGAATGAAATTTATGAGAAATTAATTTTTGACAAAAACGATCTCAAACCAAAATTGGGGCTAGTATAAATTCCAACATAGCTCCTCACTGTATTTTTTGATGTTTAAAATATTATAAAAAAATGAATAGCTTCATAGGCAAGAATTATATCGGAGAACGCTGGCAATATTTAAGGACTATAGTATAAGGATGACTTGAACGCAGAAGTAACCAAGATATAATAATTAAATATATTTCTGTTGTTAAAGTTCTGTCAGTGCAAATACCACTGTTTAATTCCATATCCAATGAGTCATGGGCATATTAGCCTTTAAAGAACACCACCGCTTTGGGAAACCAAAGCTTAAGAATACCATAGATTATAAAATGGTGGAAACGCAGAGAAAGAACATAAATTTATTTATTATTTCGATATACAGGATCATAATTCATGTTACAATATTCCGAAATCTACAAAATTTTGGAGAAATAGATAATTAAAAAAGAAGAAGATTTCGAATTGAGTATAAAAAAGAATTGGTAGTCACAAATAGTTTTAAAATTGAAACAATTAATTATATATTAATTAGCAATACATAAAATGTAAAATGTATTTAGCCTAAACCTTAATAAACTTGCAAAAGTAATTAGTTTAAAAACATTTGGTTACGGAAAAAAAATATAATTAAATTTTAAGGGTATTTTAAATACCTAGAATATCTAAATGACATTACATAAAAACATAGAAAGATATTCATGCATATAATATAAAGCTTAAGGTTTAGGTTTATTGTATTTCTATTCGAAAATGTTTAAATTAATGTTAAAATTATATATAATTCGACAGATAACTATTTTGTAATAGTTGTAGAGGAAATTAGTTAGAATAGAGATAAAATTATAAGGTAAAGTGTTGCGCCTTAGTAACTATGCACCATAGATCATTATTCAGTTTCTAAAAAGATATTGTTATATTAGAGGCAACACAAAATGTCTGAAGATAAAAATTAGTAATGAAAGGGAAAGCAAACGAGAAAACAATTGTCTAGGTGATTTTGTTTTCAAGTAAAATAAAAATAAGACAAGGTAGAGAAAAATTTAAAATTTTACTTCACTTGTTTAATATTTATTGTGAACTGTGAAGTTGTGAACTGTGTTTTGTGTTTTAATCATATTCTACCAAAATTTTTGCATTTAGTGGATAATTTGTTACTTTATAAGGCATAGCGTAGAATGTTGAAGAGGTAAAGTTGATGGATACATATTAAAGGAAGTTGAATGAATACCCAGAAAAGCCGTGAAGTTGTACCTGGATGCTGATAGAAGCTTATAAAAATGCTTATAAAAAAAACTAGTCAGATTTTCAGTTTTCCAAACCGGCGAGAATGATCCAACATATACGAAGCTGTGGTCCATGGGACAATATGTTTTTGTCCATGGTTCATGTTTTAATTAAATATAAATATAGGTGTTTTTTATCGGTAGCTGTTCAATTTTAAATCCACAATCAAACATAAAGTATGAACGGATAACTTCTCAGGACAAAAATTTTTTTAAAAAGGCTCTAAAAACATAAATTGTAATCTAAGATACATCACTCGTCCATACAGATACAAAATATAATATGTATCGTGTCCGGTCAAGTTAATGTATTACATATTTACTGAACACTTATTGAATCAATTAGTTGGATTGGTATAACCAATACTAAGGTATTGGATTAATTTTATAACACAAAATTCTATAAAACCAAAATATATAGATTAACGATATTTTATCGCTATTAAATCCTCTATTATTATCAATGAGTTGTTGTTATTTAATAGCACTGTTATTGTATAGTTGTAAAATATAAATAGATCATAACGATATGTGCCTGATGAGTAATAAAACACTTGGTAAGAAATTCATTTTTAACCGGCTTGAAACAAAAAAGGAGGAGGTTATCAATTCGACTGTATTTTTTGTGTTACCTCAGAACTATCGACTGGGAAAACCGATTTTGATGATTCTTTATCTGTTTGAAACCTTGTGTTTTCCGTGTGGCCCCTTTTCATTTTGGTCCAGTTCTGACATCCATGAGATAGCCATAAAAGTCTTAAATTTGCATTAAGAATGCACGACAAGAGGACGAATAACTCAATATCACGCCAACCGATTTCGATAATTCTTTTTTTACGGACAAATTAGTTAGTGTACTTCAAATTCACTAAAAATCACAAAATAAAAAAAACTTTTAACAACAAAAAAAAAACCGATTTCAAAAGAAAAATTTTCCCAAAATAAATTTATATGCACTATATGCCATGTAAGCTTGACTCATATGCCATGTAAGTTACATTTCATGTGAATGAACTACTCCACAGGGGCCGCCAATCTCGCCGGTCGCCAATTTTTTACAATGAACGAAATGATTATGGAATTTTTTGTATATTATTGAACTATCTTGAATAATGTAAAAATAAAATATTAAGATTTTATTGTTTTTATTTTTTTCTTGACTATATCTAGAAACGTTGCGTTTATTTTTGTTATTTTTTCATCTCGATTGCCAGTCTTCTTTGTAGTGTCAATTCATTATTTTTAATAACATTATAATCAAACGGCTAAATTTTCGTGAGAAAATTTTAATTTAATTGCGTCATCAAGTTCGATTATTGTCAATATCTATTGTTTTATTCTAAAGTATGGAACAAGCTTGAAGCTTTGACAAAATATAAATGGTTAAAAATGAATAATAGCCATTCTATGCAATTATTGATAATAACATAAATACTCATTGATAATTTAATACACCAAACCATTTATTTATAGAAATGACCAGAATGAATGAATGGTTTATTACATAATGTACTAATTAAGAGGGTGTTTTTACGGCCATTTACCATTTAAAGCGGGTGTGTTTCCCTTATATTGTGGACAAAATATATATATAACATTTGATATAAAACTCCGTTAACACATTACTACACATCTATCTATATACCTTTAGGTACAACGACTGAACCGGGAATATCGTTTAGTTTAATGACTTTGTGTTGTGTTGTATCATTTAGTAAATACTTGCCTAGATAGGAAATTCGACGCTTTTTCCGAAATACCTAATATAATCTAAACATAAAAATATTTTGTGGTTCACCTTCTCTATAATTGTTAAGCAGATAAATACGAACTTTCCATTCAACAAGGGATTCTGAACCAAAACATCAGAAAAAGGTATCCACTCTTTTAAGTCCTCCTAAAAATCATAAAGTAGAACTACATAAAATATCTTTTAGTTTAAATCATGTGGAATTTTGAAAAAAGCGTCGAATATCAAACGTATGTGCTTTTAGATTTTTTGTCTTTGTAAAAATATTAGTAACTATGATTATAGATGTTTATGGGCCAAGTCGAAAAATCAGTGCTATAAAAATATCGCCACCAAAACCATAGACTGTAAAAAAGGAATAATTGTAAGAAAATGTGTTATAAGAACTTCAGCAGTTTTGTAAACGTGTTTACTTCAATCCCGGTATTTTTGTTTATAGGTTGGTTCTGTAAGAGCGCTGTTGAGCATATCTTGCAGCGTTTTAATATACCTACAAACAGTATACTAGTGTGTATATTTTTCGACGGCATAAGATTCTATATATCTATGTATCTTTGTTGCTCAGAGGATACTGTTGAGTTTCACTAATTGTCCGTTATCATTCGTAATGCTTGCCTGATGATCATACAGCAAGCTCTCCGTTAGGTGATATTATTGTATGGAGTTCTCTAACAAACTGGTGGTAGATAGCGTATCATCACCATCACTGCGATGACATCATGAATGAAAATCATTTGTGTGAAAAAGAAAAACATACATTTTAGAGTCATAACGATACATATAAACATATATATAGTGTGTACTTTCTTTAATTAAAATATGTCTTTGTCATAAAATCAATTTTAACAACATTAAATTTTTACATTTTTGTTTTGTTATTTTTATAACAGAAAAAATGTGAATAATAATTAGTTTCATTTCAATTTTTGATTTATTTATTAAACACTAAAGTAATAAATGCCAAAAAAGTAAAAAAATAACGATTATACAATGTAGTTAAAATTATTGTTATTTTTTGAGTCGGTGTCAGCCAAGGAAACAACTCTGACAGAAAGAAACAGTTTGCGACATTAGCTTGGCTAACACCGACTCCACATATTTATTGATATAATTTTAACTACATTATACTATCGTTATTTTTTTACTTTTTAGGGCATATTAATTTGTTTTAGAAAAGTTTTTCTTTTGAAATCGGTTTTGTTTTTGTTAAAAGTGTTTTTTTTATTTTATATTTTTTAGTGAATCTGAAGTACACTAACTAATTTGTTACTAAAAAAGAATAATCGAAATCGGTTGGCGTGATATTGAGTTATTTGTCCTCTAGTCGTGCATACTTAATTCAAATTTAAGACTTTTATGGTTTTCTCATGGATGCCGTTGTCAGAACTAGACCAAAATGAAATGAAACTACACGGGAAGCATCAGCTTTCAAATAGATAAAATCGGTTCACCCAGTCAAAAGTTCTGAGGTAACACACATACAAAAAATACAGTCGAATTGATAACCTCCTCCTTTTTTGCTTGAAGTCGGTTAAAAAGTATAATATTTTATCGATTTGATTACCTTTTTTAGGTATTTTTCTTTATTATGTGTCTCATTATTCTAGTTAAATACTTTATACAATAAAATGAAAACAGGTCTTATTTCTCTATAAATTTATGTATTTTATTCTTTTGTAATATAAATAATCGATCGAGTTTCAACGTATGTCCATTGAATTTACTTATTTATTATTTTCATTTAAATGATATTTTATTTACAAATAATTTTATCGATTGATTACACATATACACATATTATTATTATGATACCATCTGTGTATAAAATTTTACGTGTTTTATCCCAAAATAAATAAACCTACTTATTTCTTGGGTGGAATTCAAATTACTGTTCATTTAATGTTTTTATAAAATGTTTTATCGTTTGTATTTATTATTTAATGGATCAAATCTGTTTTGAAGGTCTCTAGGTACAAACATGAATATCTAGATTAAACCATTTTTCATTATCGAAAATCTTTCTGCGAATGCATAGGGCATATTGATTTATATTGAAGGTTTGAAAAATTATAACAAAATTATTATGTAATAGGTTTTAAGCTAGCATATATTTTTGGAACAAGCTTATTTGAGAACAAGGTATTGAGTTTGCGTTTTAAGTTCTGTATCCGGTAAACTTTTAATGGCTTCGTTTGCTTGAAACAGACGAATATCTGATTTTTTTTCTTATTCTAGTAAAAAGATAATTGACTTTCCGATATTCCAACACTTTTCAAAAATATTCATTATTAAATCTGCATAAAATTTCGAAATACCGGCCATAGAGTCAAACCAAAAATAACAGTGCCTAAGTGTCGATTTTCTTCTAATAATTGATCAGGGTATAAAGAAAGCTGGATATGAATAAAGTTTATTTACCTGGCGGGGAAATTAAAAAAAAAAAAAACGGAAGTTAAAATTCATTTGTTATAATTATTACATTCTAGGATACACGTTAAAAAATCTATGAACCCTTACTTTCTCCCGCATGGTAAAAAAGCTCCTGAATCGATGTGGAGCAATTTCTCTCATATGACATATGTATAGCAAATCGGCCATTTTTGAGGTAGGGGGAAAGGTGGGAAATAAAATTAGTAAAAATTGAGAAAAATTTGGTCCCCTTATGAAATAAGGTCCCTAATGATTGCACAAACGTTACATACTGAAATTGCAGCTCTGCCATATAAATATTTCCTTTTTTTACGCGCATTATGTTAGAGTATTAAGCTAAATCATGCATAAGGTAAATATAAAAAAGCTGTTGTCATTATTTTTGCAGAAATTACTTATAGTCACAATGAAATTAGTTAAACTTCAAAGACTCTTTTATGTGACAAAATCAAAATAAAGTCATTTTCATTTAAACAATTTTTACTCAATTTTTGAGGATGTAAACTTTTGGAGTTTGGAGGAGAAATATATGAAGATGATTTTAGAACTAGACGTATACATCAAAGTAACGAAAACAAAAGATCCCCGTCTTCAAAAATTCAAAGTTAATACATAACTTTTGAAAGTAATAGTGTGTGGCGGACTTAGTGAGGGTGCTACAGGAACTACGTCCAAAGTTCAGGTATCGATTGAATTAAATCTGTCTAAATTTATGATTTAATTTATTTTAAATTACAATAATAAATACCTACAACTCTAAATAAGAACACATTGAATAAGAATTGTAAATAAATGTGTTATAATTTATTCAAACATTATTTATTATCATAAAATGATAAATACCACATCACATATGTCAATATTAAGTGATGATAAACCCTCATTCAACCTTAAAAACTACCCTCTTGATATATTCCTAGGTAAATATACTAACAACCTTATAGGTAGGTATTATACTCACTCAGATATTGTCCTGGTGTACTGTGTGTAACAAAAATGTAAAATATTTTTTTGATTGGGGTGATTTTGCAACATTCAAGAAAGTAGCAACCTATATTTTACAGTCGGCATGGGCGAGCTATTTTAAGTCGAGTCACCATTGTTATAACTTTATTGTGTGTCATAAACTTTATTTTGTGTCTCTTTATCCAAATTCGCATTGCTCAAAGAGAAGGAAGCGACGACTCTTCTCGCTATCCCAATTTCTTTAATATGAATGAGAAAGGTAGAAAAAATGATGTCTCTGTCTTACTCGTATTTTAAGTTGTTACTCGTACTTTAGGTAAGAAGTCCGAGAGATTTCTGTAAGCTCCGATTGCCCATGCATGTTTAACTGCTACACTTGAATGCTCCTGGTTTTAAAATATATAATAAAAAATGTTCTTATGGCTTATTACACAAATAATACAAAACTTAAAAAGAGTAATGATAAGGACAAAATTATTAGTTTTAATAAACTTAAAGATTCAGGCTCGTAATTCTGTTAAAATTTTAAATACAAAAAAATGGAGTAGAAAAATTATAAAGAACTCAAATGTTCATTGAGGCCTGATTCTATATCTTGCAGACCAAAATATATTTATAATTATATTTTATTTATTTAGTTGATAATTGATTTGCAAAAGTTGTGCTTATCAAATACCTACAATAAACAACACCATAAAAATATTAATTCCAAAAATTCATAATAACAAAAAGGCACTATTAAAAAAAACCCGATAAAATATACAATTTCAAGCAAGCATGTCAAAGTTGAAAGTAATAAAATAATAACTTCTTACTTTCGCTATGTATTTGAAATATATTACAACCGTCGGTATGACGATTTCGCTGTGCGTGTTTAGCATTGCTATTACATATTTTTCCCAGTTTGTTGAGCTACTATCGTTCTCTGCACTCAGTATCCTCAAAATCCGCTAGCAGCAACAACACACGCACCTTTTCTCCTTCCACTTATATAATATTATTTATATTGGTTACTTCTCAATCTCGTTCTGTATATCAAGCGATATCGATATACTTTTTGATGTATGCAAAACGAAGTCCAATTGTGTAATTTCAAAAGAGAATATGTGAGACTTAAAAAATTTATTTATTTGCAATATTTCCAAGATTATACGAGAACGAGACACAGGTCGATTTTTGTAAGTCTCAAATTTCCTAAAAGGTAGTACAAATAATTCTGTTAATTATGCTCAAAGAAAATAAAGCGGTAAAATTGCCTAAAGGGAAATATGGTTTCAAAGATGTTGCAGTACCCTCTGCAACGTCTCTTGCAGGAATCAATTGAATAAAATGTGTTCCTTCTGAAATAATGACATTTAATTTCCAAAATACCTACTATTTAATACAAAGTTGAAGAGAGTGTTTCGATTGTACCTCTCTGTACCTTAACCCCCAATATCATCCCTATAGTGATAAATTTTATTTAGTATTTTGCATATAAAACCCACCCCATTTATACACCATACCATGTAACAACCAGCCGTAGTATCTATTTATAGTTTAAATCGTTTTGTTATTTACAGTAATATTTATCACCCAAACAACAACAACAAAAACATTTGACAAATTTAATGTTTATTGTTAATCATTGGTGATTATTATCGATTCTCATTATCATCATCATGTGTGTGTGTTGATAAATAAAAATAAAAAACCGTACCTTTTTTATGTTTTTTCAATTTGTACCCATTATTATGTTTGTTGATGTGAGAGCTTGCTGACTGGTGTTAAAGCTCTATTTGATTGTTATGCTAATTATGTTCAGTAAAATAATTGGTATTAATGTTTTTTTATTTGTTTATTAATGAGATTGAATTAACAATTAAATACCTAGTTAGTACGTTTTTTTGTATTTACGGTACTATTAAGTGGATGTTTTTTTAATTATTTTTGAAACAACGTTTTTATTTGCGCAAATCATTCGATTAATTTTTTATACGGTTTCAATATTAGGTAATATCTATATATTGTAGAATAATGACAGGTTAAGGTGCACCATTTTTTGATTTCTCTTTAAGGCTTTTCAATGCCAAAACGAAAGTGTCACCAAAAAGTTGAAAGAGTATTTAATACGTCTTCTGTATAATTTTCAATTCGATTCATTAAGTATTAAAAACAGCCGTTTTACATGGTGGTAAATGAAGAAGTCGTAATAAATGTTGGTTTTTTAGTCAATAAGTGCTTTTAAAAATGACACCATTTACATAAGAATCTTTTACCAATATTACTCAAGCTTTAAGCTTTAAAATCATACCAAAACTATGAACTCTTTGTCTAAAATGAAAAACTTTTTTTGATAAAGAAAAAAAAACTGACTTTTATAGTTAATTTCTTCTAAACCGTACAGAGAATCGATATAAATTTTTCGCAAAAGACCTATTTATACATGGGTGATTAATTGATAAATAAAAGTTTTAATTTTTGTTATTATTTTCAGATATCAAAATACCTTAAGAGGAAGCCAATAGAATATAAGTTTGAACTAAAACAAGACAAAAGATCTGGGACTTCCACGTGGTTAACAGATCGAAAAACTTTTATTCCATTATTCGAAACAGCTACGATTGTCGACTCATGTTTATTCAATGAATGAACCTGCCATAGAAAATAGTATAAACATAAAAGTAGCAAGTGGTTTGAGACCTCCTAAACGGATGAATCGATTTTGATTTTTTTTTATTTGACTAATAATTTTTTTAAAAGTGTTCTTAGCTATGTAAATTTACCCAGCCGTTTGAAGATCATCGTCTCTTTTCATGTTGTTTCGAGTATGGAGCTCTAAACTTGCACTTAAAACATAACTAAGAAAAAATCAAAATCGGTTCATCCGCTTAGAAGCTACAATACCGTAGACAGACACGCAGATACACAGATACGCAGGCACATTAACTTATAACATTTCTCTTTTTAGCCTGAGATTATAGAAATGAATGTCTAATAACTAATAAGTTATTGGAACAAGACTTTTGACGAATGACAAGAATTTGTTCTTTATCCTCACGAATATAATTTCACGAAAACTATTCATTAAATGATTAAATGAACGTTTTGATCCTTTTCTTAAGGGAAAAAATTGAGATAAAAGAAAAGCTCGACAAAAAGCAGGGAAAATCTTAATTCGAACATTATACCGCACCATATAGAATTTCGGAATAACAGAAAAAATTTAAATAAGTATAAAATTATCAATCAAATATTTAAATACCTTTACGAAATAAATCGCAAATATTTTAATTAAACAAGAGTAGGTATCAGTGCACAAAATAATCTTAAATATTGACTTTAGGATTTTAAAATTATTGAAAAGATAAATTTAATAACATTATTGGTATGTATTAGTACCTATATAAATGACGTCTGCCTCCTATAACATTGATTGATGTGAATTAAAATGTTTTATTTATACTTTTTTTTATCAATTTCTATAATTTTTTTAGTAAATACTATTGAAATTTGAATATAAAATTAATTTCAAATATCGAATGATTTTAATATTAAAACACTTTACAGAGAGTTCCTAAAAATGTTAAAGTAAAATTTTTACATATTTGCGAATCAAACTAGACGATTATTGAGAACCGTCGCCTTCGTTGGACTATTCAAAATTATAAACAAATTCAACCACACAATATTTTCTCTGGCCGTCTTGACCCAAAAGGTTCACCAAGAAGTACAGATTTTCAAATTTGCATGGATAAGAAAGTGTCCGGTAACATTTTTCGCCTTTAATTCTAGCTGCCCTAGACAACTAGTTATTTTTTATAAAACAACAAACAATTTTTCGAAGAAATTTATTCGAAGATTGATCGATTTCTATTTCAAGATTAAACGAATACTCTATACTATATCATCTGCCTACGTGTGATATGGTATTTAGCCAGAACTGGTGTTCTTTCTAATCCAATTTTATCGTATATTTATAATGATAATTGTTTTTGAAAATATTTTAATTAATTAATTTTAAATATTTTAATTAAAATATATATTTATTATTGAGTTATTTTTGAATTATTTTCAAAAATATTAATTTTTATCTTGAAAATCGTAAATGATTTCAAACTCATTTAATTCAGTTTATTTTATTGATTAAAAAAAAAAAAAAAAATTTTAGCATAGAAAAATCTTCTAGCTTTGAAAATTTATAATCTCAAAAAACCGGTTTCAAAAGAATTTCTTAAGTTTTTCCGTCCTGACATTCAGCATTAAAATCAGATTTCAACGGAAAGCCTATATCGAAAAAGATTATCCGAAATTATTAACATTCTGGATTGTTATCTTCTTCCTGATTGCGGTTTCTAGATTGAGTATACCGTGCAACTGGTAGAAAGAATCTCATATATTTGATTGGTATCCAAATCTCTTTATAGCCATCCCGATGTAGCACCGAGTTTTCCTCTCAAACTAATATCTAATAAATAAAATTTCCTCTCAATAATAAATTAAACGTAATAAAATTAAATGTAGGGAAAACAATAAAAAAATATAAAATAAACCAAAAATAAACAATTATTTATTTATTTAAGATGCGTAATTTATTCATTAGTCAGCCATTTTGTAATATGACGTTTATTATTATTCTCTTTTGTTTTGTTTTCCTTGACATGTTGTAGTATATGTGTACGTAATATACATCACATCCATCTAGATTCAAACTCCATATTATATATTTTCTCCCTTGATGCTCAGCCCATATTTCCACTACCCTCGTATATATAAATTACTCATACCATTAAGGATTTTATTAAATGAAAATGAAGGAAAATTGAATTAAATGGTTGTGTATTGCTAATGTAATGTACTTAATAATTGTATTTATTGTTTGAATACTACAGAGGAGGGTAGTTTGTCGCTACAATTTTTTTCTTTTCTGTGTTCCTAATATTATTTTCCTTAATATACATGTTTTCCCTAATTCGATATTCAGAATCATGTATAAAATGAATTTAGAAAATTAACTTATAAGTTTTTTGTCCAGCAAGAAAATAAAATTTTTTAATTTAAAACTATTTTGCTTCAAACATCAAATTTAGCTATGGTCTTGCAAAGAAACTGTTTTAATTTGAAAAATTCATTCAAATCTATATCAATTAAAGAAACACAATCCTGTTTCGATTATGGTAAAATACTTATACATTAATGTTTCAAATCTAGAAAGAAAATGAAATTAATGTTACAATCTCACGAGAAAAGATGAAAGTCGACGTAAAAATTTAAGTCAATTTGTATGCTCCTAGTTGATTCAGTCCATTCATTTGTTTTACCAATGGATAAATATAATCACAGTAGAAATAAAAATTTATTATCAGGAGTTTCGTGTAATAAAAAATTTGAATAATTTTACGGTACACTGTATAACATTATGTTATTTCACTTCTTAAAGGAGTAAATTTCAACTCATTACTCAATTCTTGAAGGAGCTTCAACTTTCAATAAAGTAAAATGTGAATGCAAATGTGCCGTAGAATATCTTTGAAAAGTTACTCAAGCTTATTCGACTAAAACATTTTAAAGATAACAAGACGATTGGAAATATTGCTTATGCTTCATTCAAACGCATACAAGGACTTAATTTTTTTCTAGTTTTATTAGTCAAGTTGCTCAAACTAAAAAAGAGGTTTGACCGCTATGTGTGTGTGAAAGGAAATTTAATGGAGAGAGTTCTTACCAATGTTTCAAGTGCGAGTTTAGGGTTCCGTACTCGAAAAAAACAAATAAATTGGTGACGATCTTCAAAATGCTTTAAGAAAAAAGGTAATTTAATGGATAGTGTTCTTATATATGTTTCAAGTACGATGTTAGGGTTGCGTACCAGAAAAACTTGTCGGTGTTTTTTAAAATTTGTAAATTTCACTTGTGTATAGTTTTATTTATCATCAAACCATATTATTCTTTTTCGAATAAGGATTTGTTTATACTAGTTTTTCCATTCGTTCGCTTCTTAAAAACGCCAAAGCTATTTATAGTCAAATAATCAACTGACGCTCATAGAGCAAAAATGAATCCCAAGTGATCTCTGCATCAGAGTTTTGATCCCTTTCTGAGTTAAATACCGGTCTATTCATGCTGGTTTTTAAATTTAGAGCCAATGAAAAGTCACTGTAATTGAAGTTAAGTATAATAAAAAAAAAATACAGTGTACTTAACGATACCAGAAAGCAAAGCTTAACAAGCGTTTAAAAACAAATAAACACATAAAAAAAACTGTTTATATCATCTAAAAAAACAATAAAAATAAATAAAAAACAAAAAATACAAGCTCTAATGAAGAACAATTCACAATATAAAAATGATTATATAGGTATTGAATATGGCTTTAAGGCATGAACATCACAAATGGTCGTATGTAGGATTGGGAGTGGGTGGATGGATGGTATATTCAGCACCCATCCAGCACAGTGAGCAAGCTTATTATAGGGAAATTTGTAGTACCTCGAGTCATTTGTTCTTTGGAACATTCCATTTTTTATTCCATTCGTTTTATTTATCATCATAGTATAGGTATTATTCTTTTTCGAATTAGAATTCTTTTTCATAGTTTATCTATTCCATTTCATCAATGCTAACTTTTGTTTACTGTGCTTAATTTGCGAACGTTGAATTAAAAAAATTTTTAGAAATAATTTAAAAAGAATAGTTTGCTGTTTAAAAACGGAAATATCTTTGATTTTAAAGACAAATAATGAACTAACACTCAAAGAGTAAAAGCGAATCTCGAGTTGGGACTTTGATCTTGTTGCCTGTCATTAATGACGTCAGCATCAGACTTTCGAAACATTTTTTGAATTAAATACCGGTCAATCAAAGATTACGGTAGTAGCCTGATATTGAATTTGCCATTTTACGCATAAAAATTTAAAACTGGACTTGATACCATGACAAAATTTGAAAGTGAAATTAAAATTGATTAATAAAACAAAGGTTATAAGCATTCAAAGATTGTTGCCCATCTTTTTTTAAGCAAAACAAAGTTTTATATGTATCTCTATGAGGGTATCGGACAATGACGTCACTAACCTATAACTCTCGCTTTGTTTAATTTGGAATTTTAAACGTTCATAGTTTGCGTACTTCTAAAAATTTTCAAAAACCAACTTCACTTTTCTAAAAGCACATTTTTGAATGCAAGGGTTTAAAACTTTAGTTTTTCCTGTTCATTTTCAAGATGACTATTGTTTTGTATGATTAAATCACATTCTTCCTAATCAGAAAGTGATCACGTACCTTAGATCATACAAACTTGAATGTATCGCTGATAGGTAATATGTAATCACTTATTTTTTACTTTGACATGGTTTTATAAGTAAAAAATGAAGTTTTATTAGACACTCAGGCTAGAGACTGTCCATAAGAGAAACTTACATTCTAGGAGCATGCTTCATGGTATCTCACTGTCAAAAAAAATGCCACAGTTAAAACATTCTAAGCGTACTCATCATATGTTATGTTATAATAGTAACACTTAGAATGTTTTAAAACGAGCATTTTTTTTGACATTGAGATACATTATGATCTTAAACCATGATCTTGAACCATGCTCTAAAAAAAATTAATAGTATATGTGGCTTTAAAAAGTCATTGTTTTCATTATTATATTGTAAATCATGACAAAGCAGATAAATAAAAATTTTTATCCCAGACACTACACCTTACCTAACATAGCTCTCATCAACACTGAGTAAGCTTATTATCTGTATATATACATGTGTATATATACATAACAAGAGAGCCCAGAAGAGAAGAGCTACCTACTTTACTCTCGTTAAATAAACTAGAAAATTTCAAATTGATAATGTAAACACAATCTTAACATTATCAGGAGTAGATTAGGCTCTCCTATAAATCTACACCATCAAATATAACTTAAATACCTAACATTATTTACTTTAGTTAGATAGATATATATATATGCACACAATCTATCTTCCTCTGCTTTCTATTACAATATTTGCAAACAAAATAAAGACAGAAATATACTGGGTGGGCTATTTAATCTGGACAAATAGCTCCAAAAATAATAATAATATTTCTAATAAAATTTACAGTATTTTGAAAATGAAAAGTTTTTCCATTGTCAGAAATAAAGTGAAACGAATATTTCACAAAATCATTGAACGTGAGTTCTAATAGGGCGTAAGCTGATTACTTGCCTTTTACTAGTTTTTTGTAGTCGTTGTCAGCCAAGGAAGCAACTGTGAAAGAATAGTTTGCTACATTAGCATAGCTGACACCGACTCCAAAAATAACAATAATTTTAACTACATTATATTATCGTTATTTTTAGTTTTTAGTGCATAATAGTTTTTCTTTTAAAGTCAGTTTTATTTTGTGATTTTTAGTGAATTTGAAGTACACTAACTAATTTGTCACTCAAAAAAGGATCATCGAAATCGGTTGTCGTGATATTGAGTTATTAAATGGAAATGGGACCATGCGGGAAGCAACAGCTTTCTAACAGAAAAAGATTCATCAAATAGGGTTCTCCAAGTTGAAAGTTCTGAGGTAACAAACATAAAAAAATACAGTCAATTGAGAATCTCCTTTTTTTTGTTTGAAGTCGGATAAAAATAAAAACTGCACCACTGTTGGGTCAAGATAAAAACAGTTTCAAACAAATTGAAGCAAAAACGGTTTTATCTAACAACGTTTTCCACATGTACCGGACTCTAGAATAATGAGAAAATTCAATATCATTATTTTTAATCTTCTCTGACGAGACTTTCCTGGCAAAAAATTTTGGATGGAAATGAGACATTCTGTATATAGAAAAAGTAAATGTATATTATGTATACCTGTACGAAAATTCTTGAAATAAAGATAGATGTATATAAAAATATATATTTTGTGATTGTTTCTCTCACTTTTTTTTCCATACAAAATTGTGTGTAGATACATATATTTTATCTTTGTTGTTTATATATGTATGTGTATAAGTGTATGTATGTGTATTTAATATCAGAAAATATCAGTGATGTCTCGGGGACTACCTCTGCAATTAGCTAACTCAATTTATGAGATCCTTTATCTATAGAACTGTAGTTGATGGACGAGTTAGTTGATTCTCTGTACTGTATATTATTAGTAAACGACAGGTTCGGACTATTGTTCGAATTTGTTATTTAAACTGTATTGCTATATTCGTCTCAAAAACTCATGTGTCCTAAGATAGGGGTTTGTTTAAGTAATACGTTAATAAATTAACGAAACCTATAGAGTTGGTTAAAAAAGGATACTAAAAGGCGATTACAAAAATATTGAAAAGTCCTTTGCCCCGACTGTTAAAGTGGACTTACTACTGGAACTACTGGACTTGCTTCTTTCCTTTCAGACTTTATTTAACGCAGACGGTTTTTGGTTTTTTTTTAAATTCTGTAGTTTTAATTTTATATGGAGATAAGTTTGAAGCTTACCCATCTGAAATTATAATCAATAACTTCGGCTTTCAATGAGAGAACAATTTTTTTGGGGGTAGAGATGAATTACCTTAGAAGTATATCACCCATACTATCACCCATACTAGACTAATATCTTTCTTTAGAGTAATTCAGAATATGCAAGCTTTGAGTAAAAATAATCAAATGATCCTTCAGTAGGTTTAATTTAGGACTAAGATGATGTAATTAGATGCTAGTGTTAAGTGTATGAAATTTTGATTTTTGAAAAGCTTATTAGGAGTGTATTACAGGGAATAATAGACTAGAGTTTCATGAAATATAAAAAATGTCAATAAAATTAGACAGCTTCAGTAAATTTTATATTACTTTGAGTTTAATCTGTCTCAAATTGACTTAGCAAATACGGCTGGATCTCAAAAATAAAAGCATAATTCGTTGTAAAAACGAATGTACTTTATTTTGGGATTTATTGCTTTTATAGTCATAAGGTAATCAATCACATACAATGGGTAAAAATAAACCTGCAAAATTGACATAAATACGGTGAGATTTTCTGCTTGAACAAATCAAGAAACACTCAGTTTGCATCAAAATTTGGTTCTGATTAGGACTACGAGAACAATCCTTGGTGTAAAACGACAGATAGAATGATCTCCCGGGATATTATTTTTGCTAAACATATACGAATGTCTATTAACAAACTGGTTAAAAATTAAATTTGTTTTCAATCCCATTCTGTAATAATAGTATAGATATATATAATATTAACGGTTCTAGGCAAACGGTGGATAAAATGATTACGGTAGGATGATATAAAAGAGTATGAGACACTGGAGCTATGAACCATGGGCGGTAAACTAACTGAATGAGTGTATAACGTCGATAATTGACTCTAACAACTGATGGATATATAAAAGAGAACTTAGTTGTTTTTTGTTCTATTAATATTCTAAAATTGTATTAAAATAGTAGTTTTTTTTACTATTCCCATTTTCATTAGTAACTCTTAATTAATGTTTTAATTGCCTCGAATATAGTCGATATCGAAATATAACCGTTTTGAAACAATTTTTATAATTGGGATATGAATTTTTTTTTTGTCTCTGGGTTAATTTTAATGTTTACCTTACTTTTTTATATAGACCGTGAGTCTATAAAATATGAGTGAAAAGCTATGCTTATATTTTCCTGCCTTTTGGAGAATTGATGAAGAAAAGATGGATTTTTATTTTAAGTTTTCATTTCGTGCACTGTGATTTTCGTTCATAAATGCGTGACTGAGCAAAACATTACAAAATACATACTAACTTTTTGCAGAATGATTTTATACAAAGCATTAAATTTTTATTGCATTGGCATTTGAGGGCTTCAGACAGGGCTTAATTTTTCTTCATCAGGAGAAAAACCTTTGTCAATTCCGAGAGGAAGAAAAAATACTCTTTACTTTCTACGCATTGTTTAGAGGGATAAATATTATTAAAAAATGACTCTTAAATGGTATTTGAGTAGACCAAAAGTTTTATAAAGCGAAAAATTTCTTTTGAAAATTAAGGAATAATCGATTGCTTATAAGTTACTTTTTACCGAATTTCCATAGTATAAAATCTAAACTCGAGATAGAGCCAATATGATTGTCGCGGTTTGTAGCACATATAGCACAATATATTTGCGTTATTTGACACATTTTAATCATGTTTTGACATTGTAAGAACAAATTCTACGAGAAAATCGAATTACAAGTGATAATTTAGCTCCCCTATTTACAACTTTCCCACCGATCGTATGGTTCGAATCGATCCTACTAAATTATTCGGTCAACGAAAAACTATGAGATATTTCGAATGAAAACCTTAAGATCATAAAACATCGAAACTTGAAATAATCGAAAACACATTAACATTTAATTGCAATGAATAACAAAGTTTGCTCTTAGATTTAGCATCACTTTACCCTACAATTAATTAAGGAAAGCATTTTTTTTTGTGGTAATAAAATTTATTTACCAGATTTAGTTTTTTTTTATTACAAACACAGCAATAGCAAGATACTATTTTCCAAGCCAAATATCATAATTATTTTATGAATATTATAAAGCTCAAATATTATGTAAGTGGTTTTATGTAGATTTGTATATATGAAATACGTTTCGTTTGTGATTCCCTGTTCTTTTTGATGCTCCCCCACACAAAATAATATAATAAAATTAAAATATTTTTCCTACATTAAAAGTTGCTGGATTTTATATTGTTATATTCTATTATTATAACGACCAAACACATCACAGGAGCCAAATAACATCATATCATCCATTCATACATTCTGTGCTCTGTAAAAACATCACTACTTTTGGTGGATGTGGATTTTTATGCTGCTATTTCTAGTCTCTGTTTCTCTCTTATTTTCTCTAGATGTAAGTTGTGAATTACAAATGTAATATTCTTAAGTGGTTTACTGTGGTTACACACATATAGCAGCACTTCACTATTACACAATAGAAAATTTTTGTACATTACACTTTTGTATTGTGATCTACATTGTGGTATGTTCGAGCAATATTTTGTACACCTTTATGGATGTAATGCGTGCTTTTATTCACGTTTTCGATAACATGTCAGCTTACATTCAAAAAGTCACATTATTTGAAACGAGGTAAAAATTTCCATAGGCGTATTTTACCACGGATACATTCAATAAGTGTCCTATAGGGTAAGCAGCAAATTTAAAAAAATTATACTGTTAATACTCTTGAAGATTTGTGGCAGGTATTTTATGTTTTAAACTTTAATAATCTGCAGGGATTGAGAAGTTTCAACGCTTTATATATCAGTTACAGCATTTAATAATAACTAAATAAATACAACAAATTTTATTATGTCAGACATTTTAAATCTACTTGATGACCTAGAGATAGCCCTAAAAAACTTTCAACATGTTACGAGTTTACGGATTATGGCCTTAGGCAAGAAGTATAATATACACGAGTACGAGTGAGTAATATGAAGCAAATTCGATCCATTTTTATGCCCATATTGAAAGCGTTGCACTTTAGGCTCTATTGCTATTAACTTTTTTATTCTCGCGCCCATAACGGAGTTAGCCAACTGACATACACTGACCAAGAGTTGGTATCAGATAGTGGCCCTAGCCTGGATGTTTGGAATTCAAATAAGCCTGAGAGAAAATAAAATGAAAATTTTTTTAGTTTAGTATTGACGATTTTAATAAATCTGAGGGTATTATGTATAGCAGGACGTAATATCTAATATGCTAATTAGTTTTTAGATACATATAAAGTACCCAATGTATTTTATTAACAAGTTTGCTAAATCTAGAGCTTCAACGAGTACATATATGCTTGCCTGAACTAGAACGATTTTACTCTCATAACCATTCCAGCAAAAGCATTGAAATGAGTGATAAACAAACTGGAGTTATTGGCATTCTACAATGCTTGAGCATGGGTTGAAACCAAGACTTCTATTATTATGATTGGTTAAGGTTCAGGCAAAGAGTTAGCTAATAAACAATCAAGATCTGCCAAACCAACGCTTGGTTTCTTAGATTTGTATGAAGCTTGGTTTCAAAGTCTAGGTTTGCAAGGCTTCAAAAACTGAGAATAAATACAAAAATTTTACTCGAACATCTCTAATTATGTTACAGAGATCTATTAGAAAATGAGTTCACTATAATATAAAATTTGGTTATTATTGAAAAAAATTATAATATTAAATAAAATATATTAGTTGGTTGGCAACGAATCCTTCTGTTTTTTTGTTTTTATTTTATTTGAGTTAAGTGTATGAAAATTGCTTTGTGGTTTATCGGTTATAATAAAATTTTAAGATAATTTTAATATTTATATAATAAAAATAAATTACTAGATTTTTGGCATTATTTTAAGTTTTTTTTTACAATATCTAATATCATAAATTATTATGAATTTTATGAGTAATAATTTATAACAATTTCATAAAATATTACATCATGACACTTTCAGACTCTTGCGAAATTTTATTATTTAAGTTAATTGATTGTAAATTTTGTTATTACTTAAGCATTGTCTTTAAAGACAAGCTTTTTTTAAATACAAGTAACTAAACTGCTGTAACTTAAGCGAACAAGTATCAGAGTTGAACATTCAAGTCAATTCTATCTTTATTCATTCTTTTATAACAACGCATTCATTGTACAGAACATGGCATAATAATAGGGTAGGAAAAATAAAGAGAAAGAAAATATATGTAACTATGGCTTTCATTGGTGCAAAGCTAATTAAAAACTATAAATTGAACCATCGGCACCTGATACACAGATCAGATGCCTCCTCACCATTACCCATGAAGTTTTACCCGATTGAAGAGACATGAAATTTAAAGTAAAAAGAATCATGAGGGGCATTCTTTGGGGATTTCCGATAGAAATAAAAACTAAGTAACTTGTGTAAATACACATACATACATATACAAAATTATTCACACTTCCAGATAAAAATGGTGGGAGCAAAAATAAATGCATTTGAATAATAAGATGCAATGTAAAATAATATTTATATGCGTTTCCACCACTTATTTCATGGGTTTTAATTTTTTGATGCGGAACCCTCAAAAACATTTTGTAGTAGACCTAATTGTGAATCCAAACCATCCTCGCATCCACTTGAACAGACAAAAAAAATTTCATCGAAATGCTGTTAGATGATTTAGAAATCGGTCAATTTGTTTCAGATGCCATTTAATCACCAGTTTTCAACTATTTGTTTATTTTGATCTGGATTATTCATGAACTTAAACCTTCTCCTCACTAAAACGATTGCTTCAATGACAAATTAGTCAAAATTTGTTCAGTAGTTTCTGAGAAAATTACTTTCTATATAGGTGCAAAACATATCCAGTTTTTTCATGAATAATGACAATTCAGTTGTCATTAATCATGAACTCCTGCTTAGGCAACACTCAATTGATCGTCAATGAAAGCAGAAACAATGTTTATTCACAAATACATCGATTCATTGATGCAATAATCATCCATGAATAATAATGAATACCAAAAAAAAAAGTATCTATATCCTACGAAAAACAGAAAAGAAAAACTTTTTTTTATATCTTTTTCTCTTTATCTATTGAATATTGGCGTACATACGTCCAAAAAATAATTATAATAATGGAAAAGTTTTTTGATTTAGTATGTGTGTATATATGTGTGTTTCAATATCAGATACATATATCGTTAGTGAAAAGTTTAGTGAAAAATCATCAACCCATTCGTGAATTGGATAAAAATCAATTTAATATGGGAGCTTAATACTAGCTATTTGTAAGCATTAGATAGAGTTATTGTCGTCATAAATCAGCCACGAAATCGTGCAGGGCTTTACCATTGAGGGTATTAAACATGTCTCTACAATACATACTATATATATTCCGTATACTATATTATATACAATGTGGTGTATGATAAAAATACTTCATGAGTCCTTAGGGTTTTTTCTTTAAGAGCCCTTGAATTTTTTTGCCTTTAAGGGTCACACACAGTTTACACTGAGAAAAATGTCTCAGTCGAAATTAAACTTCCAATCCTATTTAGATAACGTTCTACCATTGAACCTCTAATAAGTTTTTAAATATCAAAAATATCGTCTAATTTTAGAAAATTTTACAGCTATAACAAATTAAAGCAACGAGTTTGTCTTTGAAACGTGAATGAAATCTTTTATCCAACCAGTATGTTCAAGAATCCAATTCCGGTTGTCTGTCTGCCCTCCTGTGTACATGATAACTTAAAAATGAAAAAAGATATCTAGCTGAAATTTGTTTAGTGTATTCAGGACATAAAAAGTGAAGTCGAGTTCGTAAATGAGCAACATAGGTCAAGTGGGCCTTGGATCCGTAGGACCCATCTTATAAATCGTTAGAGATAGAACAAAAGTTTAAATGTAAAAATGTTCCTTATAAAAAATAAACAACTTTTGTTTTAAACATTTTTTTGCAAACATCACTGTTAAACACAAGGACGCCAATTAGGTCCAAATTTTATAGTAAGTATTATATGGGAATATCAGTTATGAATGTGTGGCTATTTTTGAGTGGATATCTTTCTTTACTTATGGGACGTCAAAAAACAAACGATTGATGAGGTTATTGAACTCAAAAACTAAAATTGATATGAAACTGAACATTGGTTAATTAGGTCTTGGATCTGTAGGGCCAATCTTGTAAACCGTTAGAGAAAATTAAGATAAAATTTAGGGAACATTTAAATAAGATATTCTTTAAATAGTAATCTTACCGTACTTTATACGATACATTACTTTTAGCAAAATCGAAGTTTATTCTTTGAATGGGTGTACCTTTTTTATTGACCAAACTGTAGTATATACAGTTGTATTTTTACTATCATCAAAAAATATAACGTTGATATATAAAAGTTCTTAATGTGTGATTCAAAATGAAATTTTCAATAAATTGATTGAAAATATTTGTTACACTAAATGTTTTGTGAGACTTTGAAAATGTTTTATCCTTCACTAAACTGTTTTTATTACATTTTCATTTTTATTATTAATTCTCTTACTTGTTTTTGTTCTATATGGTTTTTTTTTTTATCTTCGATGTTTTTATACTTTAATGTCTATATTTTTGTAGGTTTATTAAAACTTTAATTTTTGCAATTATTTGCACAATTTATTTTAAAGAAATTAAATGTTAAAATTTGGTTGTAGAAATTTGTAGAAGATTTTTGATTAATTATTGGGAAAATTAGTGCTTACTTCAAGTAGTCAATATACACGTCATCAAAAGGCTAAAATCTTAAAAAAATTAGTTTTCCATAAATTAGTAAAAAAAGAAGACTGCTAAAATTCAATATCCGGCTGTTATCGTAATTTTGTTTTACGATTGTCGCGCATTGCAAAACAATTTAACCAATAATAAATAGCTAAGTGCGCTCATATCATAATCCATGTTATCCTGATTCGAATGCTTTATGATTAAAATTTGAAAAAATCCTATGATTTTTTTTCTTATTCAAATGATTATATAATCTATAAAAATTCTGAAAGAGTCTATTTTAAAAGATTTGCCAAGTAATTTTTTATGGATATCCGCTGTTCACGGTATCAATAGTACGGTCCCTTTAGCAATACTGAAAGCATTTCGTCCAAATAATTATTGAAAATTACATTATGTAATTTTATTTTATGCGGCAGTATTTTCCAAGAAAAACGATAAAATGAAATTTAACGTTTTTTAATGAATATATGAATCTTCAAATTGAATTTTTTACATAAATTTAAATATTCTTCGTTGAAATACATACGATTATTTTGATATAAACATACTGAATTACATAACTTATTATATAACAATTTAAATAATAGTTTAAAAATCAACAGGGCGTGTTATGAGAAGGGCTTTGCTAGTCAATTACACAAAAAAATATATCAGATGTCCTGCTACTCTTATATGCAAAGAAAGCATTAAAAAAAGAAAGAATATACTTTGCAGTTTCTCGATTATTACCTACCCTTAACCAGATAATTAAGCTTAATTAAAAATCGTCACTAATATTCAAAAGGTTTTAATAATATCAAAAAATTAATTTCGAATATTTCTTTCTATATTTCATATATGAACGGATTACCTATCAATAAATCCAATTATATTTAGAAGGAAAACAAGTGAAACTGAACACACCCATTACAAATTCACCTTAAACACCATTCATACTTAACGTTTGATTATGTTTGAATGATATAATATACATTACTACAGTAAAAGCCTTTTCAATAGGCTATGCTATTGTTTGTTTGACCATCGTCGACATTAACTAAGGACTCTCGCACAAGAATTAACTCTCAAAACAACATAATTTAGCATGCTTTTCTTCGAAATTTATTTAGTTTAAAATCATAATGAATTTATACATCATAAAAGATAGTTTTTATCCAAAGAAATTCTTTGTGTTTTTTGTTAAAAGCATTTCAGACAATTTCTTGAGCAATTTATTTTAAATGGTCAAATGATCGTACTTTTGGGCCCTATAATTTTTAATATTGAACTGTTTTCCAATTATTTTTCTTTGAAAAAAATTTGAATTTGGTTGGTCAATATTATTTTATATACCTTTTATATAATATCAAGTAATGCATGAACATGTTTGTTTATCGCAGAGAGGTAAAGTAATTGATCGTAGAGTTTTTAACTTCAAATACGGCAATTTCTGTTTTCAAGCAAATTCATGTTAAAAACAATCGATAATATTCATTCTTGGTTGAATAGTTTCTTAATTTAGTAAATTTTTGGCTTTCATACTTTATTTAGAATACTGGTTATTATTCATGTTTTCACCCACAAAAATTATCAACTTTGTGATATAGAAGTGTTAATGGACTATATGTTTGCAAAAGAAAAAAGCCTTGTTTTACCTATAATTGAGCGTTCATTTACATGAAATCACTTTTAAATAAACAAGCCGAGGCTTAAGTTTGATGCGACCATTGAGGTTGTAACGACCTAGCTATTTTTATTTCTTATTAATCGTATGCAAGATAAATAAGATCCATGGCTACCATCTTGTATATATTACTTTGGTTACACAAACAACAAATTGCCCTTAGAAAGTGGATTTAAAGACATCAATCATTCGTTATTTAATTAAATCAAATGAAATCAAATGTTTAAAATTTCGATTTCAAAAATCGGTCCCATTACAATAACTTCCTATACTGGGAAATTAAAAATTTCAAACTATTTTCCTTTTATTTCCAATTAAAAATGTATAAACTCATTTTGAACCCCTTGTATGATTGACAAACGCTGTATGGATTAAAACTCGTAACCTTTCAAAGATTCCATCATTGTCCACTTGTGTACTTGGCTGGTCTTAACAGTATTTACTGTAGACACTCTAGATAGATGGGTAGGTATGTATAATGGCGTATATAACAAAATATATCATTCGCTTGAATGAAATATGAATAAATTTTGATGTAAATTGGCTTGATGCATTGAAATATAATTGGTGAGGTGTGAAATATACGTAATTGTTTATGTAGATTTTCTATATCCTCTCCATACTCTATATTCATTCTCCAATGTGCAAATTTACATTTGTTATACAATTATTACAGAGGAAATTTGTCTAGGTATGCCGCCACTACTGTCTAGCTTCGATTCACTGAAATTTTTAGATATTTCTTTTATCTGTCGTATAATTTGTTTGTTTATTTATTTTTCCTAGTGACAAGAACTGGCCTAGAAGCTTACGAAATAGTTTTTTTCTTTATATTTTCAATTCGTGTATAAGTTACCGTAAAATATTGTAATTTTCGTCATTTTGTAAAAGGTTTATAAAAACCACTGCAATTAGCGTTAGTTTGATACCTTTTAACGAAAATCAACTTATTTCGTTATGTTAAGTTGGTTTGAGAGTACGCCCGGGTTGGGAAGCTTTTTGGCTCTTTTTGGAAGTAAAATTTACAAATTTACTTGTTAGTTAAACAATCGGTCGGAAATTACAATATAAAGTTGATATAAATAAGTGAAAAAAAAAACATGAAATCACCGTGATAAGTACTGTGAATGTATAGGAAAAATAATTTTGCCATAGTTGCTTAAATTAGAACTACGAAAACCAGCTTATATTTGGCTTCAGCAGACATTGAATAAATTGATGGATATTCAGAAACCCTAGTAATTGACAACAAAACTGTTCAAATGCTTGAATGAACTCACAATTAAAACATAATGCATTTTCTTAAATGATCGAGTTATTCCATAGACATTAAAGATTTTCCCAATAGTGAGCAAAATATAGATTGTAATTACATACTATAAAGTATTTGAGTGTAAATTTCAATAAATTTACGTTTTAATGTTAAATTAATTATAAGTTTCATTCATCAACATAGGTTACATAAGGTTCAATTTTTGACAATATAGGGACCATGGTAATACTTTTGGTTTTTTTAATACGTCTTAATACGCTTTCGAGTTTGGTATTTATTTATGTGACAGAATCTTTGAACGTAATTTCGACCCACTTCAAAACGTCAGATTGAATTGAAACTTCGTACGCTTATCAAGAACCAATGGCAATACAATAATTTAACAAGTTTGATCGAAAAATCTTTCCATAATATAAATAAAGAATAGCTTAAAAAATTACAAAACACACTTTTGAAGTAATAGTTATAAAAGCGTTTTTTTAAAACTATTATTTTATATTGTGCTAATTTAGCAATATACTGCTTTGTCTCAAATCTTGTCTCGCAACAATGTAACTGGATTTCTCAAATTTTTCTTCAAACGGAATTATTGACCAAAAGTCAAAGATATGTTTGAAACTTAACAACTTTCCTATAAACGTAGCGATGAATATTATTTATGTACCTATCCACTACATCTGTCCCTACAGTATGTCTCAGATATGATTATAGTTTATATTATTTCACTATTTTCGGTTTATTTAGGTAACGATTTCGTATTTCTATTTGTATTTGTACACCCCTTGATTATTATACTTTTTATTATACAATTCAATTATAGACCTCGAAAATTATTACACTTCAAATGATTCGTCTTTAATATTAGTTTAACGAATGAATTTTAAGTAGAAAGTTTTTCTTTCATATACAGTTTTTGAAATATATACATAATTGATTCTAGCCATGCATTTCAAAATGAAATTTCTTTTTTTGACTGCGTAGAATGTCGGGTTATGTGCGATTTTACGACAAATTTTATGATTTAAAAAAAGTATATATTATCAAAATTAAATTCGATCTTTACACAAATTTTCTAAACCATAGCACCAACTTTTGTTATTTTATAAATACGAACATATACATTAAAAAATTGATCAAGGAAATTGGGACAATAGACGAAATTTATTTCTTGAAATGAAAATTAAACAGCTTCAAAAATGTAATCGTTATATTTGAAAGAAAATATATAGTGAAAACTAACAAATAAGGTCAATGCTTTTTGAAGAAATTCCAGCTTTTGATGAAAGTCTGGATCACAATTTTGGCCCATTTTTTATGTTGGGGACTGATATATATAATCAGCCATTTAAAAATAAACAAGTTTTAATTTGTATCATTATTGTATCAGATAATTAATTCCTTTATGAATTGTATAACAAATTAATATAATTTTTTTTTTTGTTTTTTTAATTAAAAATAATATTGTGATGAATTATTTGATTATTTTTTATTAGTTATTAAAAATTATTATATTCATAATATTTTATAATTATTGCATCATACAACACACATTTATTTCCAATTCATTAAGTAATTAGTATTTATTGTATATTATTGTTGAATATCAATATAATCAATTTATTCATTTCAAAGTCGATTTATTATAATATTTCTAGCGTAATAAAAATGAGATTTAACTTTTTACAGTTTTAGATTATTTAAAATTTAACTTTAACTTATCGATATCTCAGTCTTTTACGATTTCAAGAATAGTTCTTCAAGAAAATAGTTCTTCAGAAATATCATATAGAATCATAAACAAGGGTAAGATTTTTGGGATCATAAACAAGGGTAAGATTTTTGGGGGTATCTTAAAAACTATCGTTCAAATTGTTAAACAAGTCCGATTTTTAAACTTTTTGGGTCAAAATAACCCTTAATGCATAATAATTTTTATGCATAATAAAGTTTACATGACATAGCCGTGTTGACGTTAAGTAAAAAAGATTAAGAAAATAAAATTTCCGTGACTACTCCATTGTCCGTAATTACCCCAAAATTTAAAATTTAATTATATTTTCACCAGTAATAAAGTGCTAACGCGGCTTTACATATGTAACTATAACAAATTTGTATACTAATCAAATAAATCATATATTCAATACAATACAAAGCGTCATTTATATGTAATAAATACAATATATTGAATGATTATTACCATTTTTACAAATATTTTATACAATTTGTATATATTTTTAGTTTATTACTTATTATACTGTATAATAAACTATTGTAAAACATTTAAACCTCGCTACTACATCATCTGAAAACATCATTGAAACATATTTCCATTTTCCGAACAAGGTACACCAAATATCACCGATCGATTTTTCTGATTGAATTGAATTGTTTATTGTGCTGAAATATCGTTATTTATAAGCCAGATAAATATAATAAACTCTTGTAAGAGTCATGGGTAACATTTTTTTCTACATGAAAAATAAAAATAAAATTATTGTCCTGTTTTAAAATTTAATTATAAACAATAAAATAATAAATATAAAAAAGGAATGGGGATAATTTTATTTAATGTTTTTTTACAATTTTTATTTTTAATTGCTATTAATTTTGTTTTCTGTTATATTTGTTATATGTTATTTGTTTTTTGACCATTCCTTTTATTTTTCAAAACGAATGATTTTTTGTATAGCATAATTTTTTATAAATTTTATTCCACTATTCCAGTAAAAGTTCTACGAAAACATAATAATCATACCACAAAGTAAAGTAAAACTCACATGACACGCAAAAAAAGTAAGTTTCGCTGCACAGAAATAAAATGATATTCATTATTTTTCGAGATATTCATTGAAATTTCAAATTAAAATAGTGAAAAAAAATATTATGATTTTTTTTTGATATTCATAAAAATTTAAAAAAAATAATGTCATTTTATAAGAAACAAGTGAGGTATGTACTTTTTTTCATATACAGGATGGGCCATTTTAATCTATACACTCAAATATCTCGTTTTGAAGTTACCAATAAAAAATAACTTAAGTAACAGTTACAGAGTTAGATGGGAGATATCACGTTCTGACATCTAGTTCTTCGGATTTATTTAAAAGCGAATTTAGAGCCTAAACGGCGAGAGATAGAATAGCACTTTAAGTTAGTTGATCCTCATACAAAAACTAATAATTTTGGCTCAAAACATTTTTTCGAAAAACGTTAGCTGTCGGAGGAAATGCAACCTAAATATATGTTATTTATTATTGCATTTAATCGAAAGAAAACACGATAACTACAGAAAAATGCTTCAGCCAAAAGTTGTCAAGTTTAATATGACTTTGATCAACAGTTATCGATATACTTTTAGTGTATTTTCTATCGATTAAATGCAATAACGAAATATTTTTAACGTTCCGAAAGCCAAAGTTTTCGAAACAATATTTAAACAAGAATTGTTAGTATTTTTATGAGGATTTATTTTCTAATTTAAAGTGTTATGCTATCTCATACCGTTTAGGATCTAAATTGGCTATTTAAGAAACCCTAAGAACTAGGTCCAATCTGATGTCAGAACATGATGTACTCCATCAAACCCTGCAACTTTTGTTTAATTGATTTTTTTATTGGCTAACTACAAAACGAGATATTTAGGTGTATTGATTAAATGGCCTTCCCTGTACATACGAATATGTAATTCAAAATAATTCCTTGATATATTATCTGAAATCTTAACTATACAGAACAAGGAAACATTAATCTAAAACTGTTTTTAATCATGAAAAACGTCTCTAACAAATTATATCAGAATCAATAAATAAATAAATAAATAAAAATTTGAGATTAAAAAATAGTATAGTAACCCTTTGTAAAAAAAATCATATTACAGTAAAAGATTGTCTCCAATAAAGATTTACGCAAATAAAGATTATACACTACTGCGTCAATTCTGTTTAGAAAACATACAAGCTAATTGATTCATTCGAAATTATAAAATAGATAGCCATTCTTTGTGACAAAAACATAAATAAAATGTAATCAAAAGTCATAATCAAATCATTTACACGATTTTTTATCTATAAAATAATAATTAATTGTATTATACATCATATATGAAATTTTGTTCAATGTTCCATGTGTCATTATAGAAGAAATATCACTAAAAACACATTGCTTCCTCATTCATTTTTTTATTTAATTTAACATACTTCTTCTTGAAATGGAATTTATGTGTTTTTCAGTTTTCGAAAACCTACCTAAAAGAGTGGTAAGGAGGAATGAAAAGTTGATAACTCTAAAAGGCATATTCTTGACCCCTATATGCATACCGATTTGCTAGTTTCAACCTTTAAGCACCCATTGGACGTGCTATACAGATCTTGAAGGAAATTAAAACCGCGAAAAAAATTATAATATTCAAATATAAAAACTAAAGTTCAAAACCATAAAAACGACGAAAAAACATGATTTTTGTCATAAAACAGAGGGTAGGACAATTTATACTCCAAAAAGGCACATTTCTGACACTAAACTAGCCTACGTACCGATTTCCAATTCTGCATTTCAATTTGGGTATACTGTACTCAAGTTCAAAGCCATAAAATATCAAACAGGACGGTTTCTCCCTATCTTCAAAATTTTTTAAATGACTCTATAACTAAAAGAAACCGTTTGCAGTGTGTGTCCTTCAATCATGTTTCCTGAACTGCTAATTTTTCTATACCTTTTCGCTGTAATATTAATTTTTCGTACGAAAAATATAAATTTTTAAGATTTTTGGGAGAGTATATAAAAAAGTCATGAATCTTTCTCTAAGAAATAAATATTTCCGCTACAAAATAATTTATTATTCAGCCAGTCTTTCTAATCTCGTTTAAATATATATATTTTTACAATATTATCTCATAAAAATAGATACTAATTATGTATTTGAGGGGAAAAAATTGTAATCAAAACATTAAATTTATTTTAATTAATTGAAATAAGTATTAATTAGCTAATTGTTGTATCTGATAACTTTTAATTAATTGAAACACGTTGGACAAAAGTTTATTTTGTTTAAAACAATTTATTAAAAAATTTTTCTAAATGTTTATTGCATAAAATATTTAAATAATAACTTTAAGTTTAAAGTTATGGAATAAAACAAAATGTAAACTTTGCACTAAAAAGCATAGAAAATTATTATGGAGTTAGAGTCAGATTAATTTAGACGCTCTATGTTTTTTATGTTTAATGCACGCTCATCTTTAGAAGCGCTCCTCACAGCTTGCTCTTACTTAAAAAGCGATAATTAACCGACTTCAAACAAAAACGGAGGAGGTTATCAATTCGACTGGATGTTTTTTTTATGTGTGTTACCTCAGAACTTTTGACTGGATAAACCGATTTTGATGACTCGTTATCTGCTTGAAAGCTAGTGCTTCCCGTAAAATCAAAAAATCATACTCAAAACAAATAATCAAAAGCCCTATAATTACCATTTTTATTAGATGTATTTCACACAAGCGAACATTTATAAAAATCGATTGGGAAATCGCAGAATGTCTATCACCCGACAACCTAAAAATTCATTTTTCAGTGTGCCAGACCAGTGACCATGGACACTCGATGATCTTTTGAGTGTCGGGCAAAATGGTTTTTTCATTTGGTTTCTTGCTTGAACATTATTCTCACCGAGCTCTAAGCTTGTGAGATAACTAAAAATTTGCAGGGATCACTAGATTCTTGCTGATCCCCGGCAAGTATGATCAAGACAAACCTATCATGAATAAAATGACTTTCTGATCCTAGACGAATAAATTTCCTCAATAAAAATAAAGATTTAAAAAAGAGATGTTAAATATCACTTTATGAACAAAGTATAAAGTTTAATACATTTAGTATTATACCTTATTTGTCTTATCACAAAACAAATGTACAATAAAACCACTTAAGTCATTATCAAATCTGATCAAAATTGACATATTATTAAACTTAAGATTTAACTAAATGTTTTTATTTGTTAATGAAATTGAAAATTCATTATAATGTTTAAAAATAAATACTTTTATTTTATTGATATTATTAATTAATTTAAAATGAATTAAGTGATTAAAGAACATTTATTTTACATGTATAATTAACAGGAAATTTCAATTTAATCAAAATATAATTTTTTTTTTGTCATCATTAGTAATTAATAAAAATTATTAATTATAACATGAACACTTATAAACAAAATTTTATATATTTTTCAGTGTCCGTCGAATATAAACAAATCTATTTACCCTTGTTTCTACACCTACTTAAGTGGATCACTGTCAGCTGCTGGTATACTTTTCAAATACATTTTTAGGGAAGTCTAATTTCTTAACCCCTTCTAAATTCTTAATAATGAGCATGTTCGGCATATAACGATAAGTTATAGCTCATAAGTTGAGTTAGCTAAACTGGTCTTAGTACATAATTGCTCCGTTTGAGAGTTCAACGTGTAATGGTTGGTCTTAATTAAGTCTAGATAAATTTATCACCAGCCTATTGGCGTAGAACAAGGAGTTTTTAGGTTTTAAATTCTTCATATTTCTATGTCCATGGATGCATAAGATTGAAACTGTTGAATTTCGAAATTAAATAAAATTTTTCTCGGGAACCCGGCAACTCGGAGCTCGGGAACTTATAATCAAATATTATGGCAATTTACTCACCTCTATTAATTTATATCAAAATATATTGTTCTTGGTGATCTTTTTGCAAATAAATTTCATCTCTTGTTAAAAAGCATGTTGGAGTTAGTGTTCGTACTAGACCACAAGCCCATGCCGAAATTTTTCGGGTGAAATGCCCTCAAGAGAAGACATGTTGAAAAATATCTCTTATATATAAAAGTAAGTTTGAGCAACATGTCTTCAGTTTTGCGCGGTATAGGTACAGGTAAAATATGGATGTGACACCCCTTGGTATCTCACTCGTGCACCAGCAAATATTATCGGCGTTGCTGCCGTACAGAAATGCCGTAGAGAATAGAGCTTTCAATCAACCGTCAATTTCCGAACTCCTACGTGTTTATTTCTATACGGCATAAATATTCGCTTCGAATAATTATGTAAAGTTAGTATCCAGCAACACCGTACATTTTTCCGGGAGCAGGAGGTGACATGGTGCTTAAATTATTTTTATATATAGGAGCATATTTTTCAACATGCCGTCTCTTGGTGGGTCTTTTCACCCGAAAAATTTCAGCGTCGGTTTGTGGTCTATAGTCCAAGTGGTAAAGGTAGGATAAAATTAATATTTTAATTTATATTTCTTAGAAAAGCACAAAAACAAGATTTCTGGAAGGTAAATATTAGTGAAAGAGTGCTGTGAAAATGTTTCCGTTAGAAAAAAAGGATGGCTGCTATCACAAGGTTCATCAGGAAAAACAGAGATTCAACCTCGATTATAGTCCTTCAGGTTCTAGTCGTTCAAAAACGACTGTTACAAACTACGATTAGTCCCAGCAATTGCATTAACGCATTTATTCCGTACTTATATATATTTAAGAATTGTCACGGATCAAGGATTAAGTTTTTCATAAAATTAATTTTATATTATGAGAGTCAATGTCAATATGATTGGCATTGAAAAATAAATACCTTGAAACGGCAACTACTACAACTGACACAAAATCAACTCACCCGTAAGATCTGGTATTCTTGGATAAAACATTCCTGTACGAGCCAACCATTCCAATTGCATATGATGTAATTGATTTGGATTAATTGCGGCCATTCCATTTGGTTTTTGATGAGGCCCCCCACCAGCACCCGGAACATCCAACGGGTGATGAAAAGCTGAATTTTGTGCAGCTAATAAATGTGCAGTTGCTGCCGACGTTGGATATCCATATATAGCACCATTTGGTGGAAACCCTGGATGATGATGCATTAAACCGGGTCTAGGTATAAATCGATTTGGTATTTCACTACCAGGACTAATTGGTGGACTTGATGCATTACTTGATAAAGGAGTTCCACTTCTTGGACTAGGACTCCGTGAAATCATTTGTGGACTACGTGAATTTACCGAAGGTGGACTTTGTGATGAGGTTCCTCCTGAAGGTTTATTTCGCCCTAATAGTGCATCAATACAAAATGATCCTTTTTGTGTAGGATTTTCACTAATAGAATTTTGAGTATGATGCGGAGATGTATCGATCGTTAAAGGATTTTGTAGATAAATTTGATTGGAACCATTTGTACGAATTTGTGGTGGACTAGGTAAGGAGGGTGGGGGTGAATCAGTTTTTGTCACCATATAATTTATTGGACTAGACATTTTTTTTGAAAAATCACAGTTTTCATTAAGAAACAAACACTCAAGTAAAAATCCAAGAAGCACAAAGTTCAAAACAAAACTTTTATTGCGCGCACTTTAAAAACCAAAAAAATAACACATTAAAAAAACGGTAATTTTCGGTATAATTATTTAGTATATAGTTTTTGATTACAATTCGCTCAACAAACTCCGAATGTTGTTGATTTGATACTAACAAGTTGATAAACGGTGTAAAATTTGCTATCTATTACACCCGTAGTATAGTTTGATATCACTCTCTCCATACTCTTCTAAAATGATATTTTAATATATCATTTATCCTTTTTTATTTTATATAAGTTTATCTTTATTTGACTAATATAGTAAGATACCACCTTACAACTTATTGTAATGTTGATTGGTTGGAAAAAGTTTTCCAACCACGCCTTCTACCCTAATTTCTTGCTGATAAGGGTGGTTTTTGTTAACATGTATATGGATATATATAGTATTTTATTTATTTGATACAAAATACAACCTTAATGTTTAACGATCATACAGTTTATATTTGATTTTTGTTTTATTAGTTGATGTGAGATGTCGTCGAGTGGGTACTTATTCAATCATTAATAATAAAAAGCCAATTTTAGTTAATTTAAGAGATACCTTTTTTTGTTTTCTCTTCTTTTTGTTCGACTTTTTTTTATATTCATCCTTAATTAATTTTTTTTTTCTGTTTCGAACATAATATCACTAATTGTTCGTAATTTATCTATTTAGAAATCTTGTCGTTTCATACTTTAATAGATAGTTTTTTTTGGGTTACTGGGCACATAGTGTTCTACGCATTTTAGGCATGTATGAATCGATGAAAATGCAGACAATAATGAATTACCCAGGATATAAAAAGCTTCATCAAATGGCCCAAAATAACTTAAAATAAAATTATCAGATTTGGATAAATTCTAAACATTAATAACTAACTTTAAACGAAAATTATAAAAAACAAGAAAATAAACAATTGATTGAGTTAATTAAAGGAAAAAGGAAATTTAATGAAGAGTGTTCTTAGATATGTTTCAAATGCTAGTTTAGGCTTCCGAACCCGAAAAATGTAGGAGGTTTTTAAATTTTGTAAATTTCACTTGTTACTCCCTGAGAATTCAAATTTCAGGATGATATATCTTTTAAATTTTGAGTTATTGTTCGACATCATAAACAGTGAACTATATTACTTGCTTTTATTTGATTTTCGTTTTATTGTTTTATATGAAATGTCATCGAGCTGGCCCTCAAAAATTGCTTGCAGATAGTAGGAATCCCAAAATAGGTCAAAACTTGATATTTATCAAGTCAAGTACTCCCTTCGGGAGTAAATAAGTTAAAAGTCATTTTATAGTTAAACTTTATGGGATATTAATATTTTTACACATTATATTTAACAAATATAAATTTATTTGTAGGATATAATAAGACGCAATTAACTAGACAGATTACAATAACCAGGTACTATTAATCTTACCACAAGCAATTTTAAATCTATCTAAGATAAAAAATATTTTTCATCATATTAACGCATGATAAATATGTACCTAAAAATTAAAACTAATAAAGATTTTTGATTTCGTGCAATTGGTCAGCATTTCAATTTACAAAAATTAAATACAATAATCCTATTTATCTTAAAACACACAAAAAAATTAGTCAATCAACAATTTAAGTATATTTATTTTGATAATTAATTTTAATAAACTTAAAATTGGACAATATAATTAATTACATTTTAATAAGATATCATTCAGTCACTTATCCAATTTAAATAATCTGATTATTTGTATATTAAATAACTAATTAATCTAAGATATCCGTTGAATAATTGTCCGTACACTCATTATAGTTAAAAACGAAATAGTGTCACACAGGGGCAGAGCAGTCTAGGCAAATTTTCTTGGTATATAAACAAAGAACTAAATCATCAAACCTTTCATACAAAAATTCAAATATTCAAAATAAAATGAATGGCAAAATATTAAATAATAAAATAATAAAATCATGGCAAAATAATAAATGATGAAAATTACAAATTTTAATAACAAATAAAATCTATTAAGGTATAATATAATTTTGTTGAATTCGGATAGAAACAAATATTCGGTAAATAAATTAAGCAAAAGATAAATACGAAAATTTAAAGGAGCTAAGAAAAACGAAATTTCATATCATAAAACCTTTTTAGTGCCCTTTCCTATAGAAGTTTTAAATATGTATTTGTAAATGTGTATAACTCTATGGAATATACGTAGGCTCATTTTTATTCATTTTAAATTTGCATATCTTATAAAACCAAGCCAATATAATTGCTAAGGACATTTCAAGGTTGCTTTTTATGAAATAAAAGATAAGCAAACAAAGTATAGCCCATTGGAACACCAATATCCCAGTATAAACTAAAGAAAATAAGATATACGCAGAAAAAGAGTATTTTTTGATTCAATTTCTTCTTGTTACAAGAAAATTTTGGCAATTTAATAGGAATAAAACAATATTGTAGAGGTGAGAAGTTTAATTGATCTCAGAAAAATTTATTGGTATAAGAAATAGTTTTCTTGCCTGAAGAAGAAATTTATCTTACTGTTCAAAAGCAAAAAAAATATTCTGGTGTTAAGAAATCACATTGCCGAAGCACATTGGAAGCGTATTTTTGAACAATATTCAAAAGGAAAACATTTAGAAAGTTTGGGCTTTGCCTGTACCACGGCTATCAAAGAAGCTTCCACAATCGAGAATGAAAAACCGTTGCTTGAATGTCTTTGTCATTACTCCTCAAAAATATCGACGTAAAGTAGTCGTAACGACATTCAAATCAGTTATTAATAATCCTGCAACATATCTCCTAATCTATGTAACGACCCTTTATGAGAAAAATGACACTAAAATTAATTTTTCAGATTTTTGCAGAGAAAAGTTTGATTTGTTATATTTAGCAACTTTAGGAATCACTTTTGTCAATTTCATCAATTAAAATAGTATTAACAGATTTTCTTGATTAATAAATGTGCATAGAAAGAACCCATCATGTACAAAGAAGAACATTATATATTTGTAAGACATTGATCATCGAAGAAGAAGCTCTGAACAATCAATGTAACATCCATGGAGATATGTAGGTATAAGTTATATGCTCAAGATGATTTATTTATCTTTTACAAATATTAATATGTTTACATAAGCTAATAATAATAAATTTTCAATAAACTGACTGGAGATATTATTTGAAAACGTGCTCAAGTATCAATTTGTTAAATATACACCTGAGATAACCGATGTTCTTTGTTATTGAGTGTATTGTAAGGTAGGTACATTATATTACGATACATTAATAGTTGTAAGATATTAATAGTATACAGTGTTCAATGTTCTGTTCATTCAATGGGGTAGTAGAGTGAGTTATTATAATAAAGACCACTTAATATTATGTTATTGCCACAGTCATATTACCCAGGGACGGCTTCAAAATAGGTTGGATTAGGTTGACTATCTAGTTTACAGGTACTGATACCGGCTCAATGATCGTGCGAGTTAAAGTTCAGTTGTCCTTAAAACGTTCGGCTACTGACTGGCAGGTTGCAGGTACGAATTCAGGTAGTGGCAGTGTCAGGAATTATAATTAATTTTGTCGTAAAATTGATCACACTCTGTCGTCGCTTGGATAAAGTTCGAAGTTACCGACTCCACGCACATCATAAAAATTTAATTGTGAATTGGATGTAGTTTAAAATAAAATAAATAAAGATTAAAAATAATGATGCGGGTGACCTCTATTATTAAATTCTATTGCTATGCACTGTTAACCCTCCAATGCTTCCCAGCAAAGCCAAGCTGCCTAACATAGTAAAAAGTAGACATGGCAGAAAGCATGTTCAGGTTGAACGGATGTTTTACGAATATAAACAACGGATCCTTTCTTGGAAATTTGGCAGTATTCGGCAAATAATTTAAGTTATTATCTTAAATAAAAATAATCAATACGAACAATTGACATAACCGTATTATTATAACCGTATTGAAACCTGGTGTTTATGCTCGTAAAACATCGAACTAAAGATCATTTTTGCCTTCTCCTACGTTTGAGTGAGTATTTTCTCTCGACTAGCAGAGCATGTGTAGTTAAAACTCAAACGTTATATTAAAGAAAGTGTAACTACTTAAACCATAGAGTTCATTATGTTATCAAAAAATGGAATAGCATGGGTTTCTTAGCGACGGTCATAGGCTACCTAAGTGGAAGCTATACACCAACTCTACCCCATCTATAAAACAATTTTTTTCTGTTTAGTAACAAAAAAAGTACTCCAACGTTAACAGAACTCAAACCAGAAAATTATCATGGTCAAGATCTAGACAGCAATAAAGATGAACCATTTTCTTTTGGTCCTCCATCTTCTGCAGAAACCTGCATGATGGTTGGAATCATAGTACCAAGGGCTCTGTATTACTTAATTATTTTGATGAAAAAAACCCACTGAATAATGCTTGTACCAGACAGATCAACCGCAGATCAAGTTTACTTTGAAATTTATCGACAACTCATTAAGTTAAATAATTTTAAAAATAATTAAGAGGGGGGGGGGGTATTTTTATCTAAAATATCAGCAAATAAACATTTAAAACAAATATGAAACATCTTACAATGTATTGTAACATTGAATGAATATATCTTATTTCATTTTGGCCATTGGCTTTCATTGTTATTGATGGATTAACAGTTTTTTAAGACATCATCAGACCAGTTTTTGCTGATAATTGACGATATTTATAATCTCCTACTTGGAGAAAACTGAAGAACATCTCTATAGTTCCCGACTATTTAATCCTGCGGTTCCTAGAATCTCATTGCATTGCTCACTTGAATGAACTAATATCGTCAAATAATGAAGCTAATACGGCTCTGTAAATCATGAGTCGTACGTATAAGTGTACAATGTTGGAACGATACTCAAGTCAATTGCTAACAAAAATTATTTTACCAATGTTGTCGCGGGTCTGCTGAGGTTTATTTGAATATAATTAAACAATATTGTATTTTAAATTGAAGAACGTGTCTATATTTGTTCTAGTGAACGATTCTAAGGATTCATCCCTGCATTTGTCTGTGGCCACTTAGCCTCAACTTGTTTACATAATATTCGCAATAGAAGAATTTTATTTTTTGTAATCAACAATGCATTTATTGCACGCACGAACTTTCTTATAATTAATGCAAAAGTTGAAAAATATAGTTAATATTAAGGCTTTTCAAAAAAGTAATCATACGACCTTGAAAGAAAACAATTTCCTCGCTGCTTATTTACAAGACTTCGTCTTTGAAATCTGAGAAATAACTATATCAAAGCTTTAACACGCTTATATTAGGGTAGTTCCCCAAAAAGTGAATATATTATCATATTTGAGACTTCTGTTTCAAATTTATAAATTCTGTTAGAATATAGTTTTTGAAATAATGATGCCTGATGATAAATAAAGATAAAGAAATAACACACAAATGTCTTAACTTTCATCCATAAACGTAGTTTATGGAAAAACGAACGTCGCTTGCTGTAATTTGCTTTATAGGAAAATATTTTTTATGCTTTTAACTAATGAAGGTTATTTTTCAAAATTTTACTTAAGAAAATTAGCCTTCTAACAGCTCAACGCAAGCGTTAGCCGTCCAAATCTATATATTTAACACCGTAAGTGGTATTAAACAGTTAACCTGCTTATAAAGGCCATTACTGAGAATGCATATAAATACACGATTTGAAGAATTTCAAGAAAATGAGATTTTTTATCCTTCCCGAAGAACGTTCTTAACTTCCTATTTAACCGACTTCGAAAAAGGAGAAGGTTCTCAATTCGTCTGTATTTTTTATGTTTGTTACCTCAGAACTTTCGACTGAAACAATCGATTTTTATGATTTTTTTCTTATTTGAAAGCTGGTGCTTTGAGTTTGGTTCCATTTCAATTTGATACAGTTCTGACTGGGCCAAAAGTTCTGGCTGTCATCCATGAGAAAACCATATGTGTCCTAAATTTTGTGCCCCACAAATGGACGAATAACTCAATATCACTCCAAACGATTATTCTTTTTTAGGGACAAATTAGTTAGTGTACTTCAGATTTACTCAAAATAAAAAAAATTTTCACGTTTCAGTAAAAAAATAACGATAATATAATATAGTTACAACTATTTTTTTTTTAGTCGGTGTTAGCCAAGGAAACAACTGTGACAGAACAGTTTGCTACATTAGCTTGCCTGACATAGGCTCCAAAAATAACAACAATTGTAACTATATTATATTATCGTAATTTTTTTACTTTTTAGTGCATATGAATTTTTTAATAATTTTATCCTAGCTACTAGCATCTTGGAAACGCAGTTGAAGTAAACCAAACATGCCAAAAGTACCGTGCTTTTCATATTATATTTTCAAACATTTCATCAAAAATTATTTGAGTAATTTAAAAAAAATTAATGACTAATTAATTATTTAAATATTAGTTTTGTTTAAATAAAAAAAAATCTAAAACAACAAACCATTTAACGTCAACAAAATAATAGATTTTATTTTCATAAAAATATTAAAAATCATAAAACGTTTAAAACAAATGCTGGTCACTACAGGTATATAATAATATTACAGGTATAGTTTTAATGGATTTTTAAGTAGCTACTTAAACAAATGTAATTAATACATTATACATTCATCATTGGTTGTTGATGCTATTGTTAAGAGAAAGTTGCCTAAGGAACATCTCCGCCAAGGTAGGCTCTCTGGCATCCATTTGCTTACATTAACAATTTGAGTTTTTGCAATTGTATTTGTTTTAACACATATATTAAAAATTGGCCCATGCGCTTGGTCTCTAGAGGGTCACAAAGGAACAAAGATGCATTTTTAAATACATAACCACTCCTTTGAATCGCGCAATTGAGTAAAAATGTAAAGAAACCCCCCAACGTAAAATTAAATCTGAACGATTCGTTTGTAGCATTATTTGATTTTTGTTTTTTTGTCTGCAAGGTTCTATCAAATCTATATCAGACCATCGTAAATTTGGTAGAAAGTTGTAAGGGATGCTGAAAACCATGACAATGTTGCAAAACCTGTCATGATTTACTTTGTGGCGATATTGGGATTGAACAATTATGTGGCGACATTCAATACGTAATCGTTAATATTAAGCGATGAGTCAACCTTGACAGAAAAATGCTACCTTTTTCTGAATATTAAATTTTTTCATTCTATACCGATTCAATTTTGCGATATAGAAGACTAGAGGAATTGCTTTTATATCTAGATGTACTGTACATACACATAAATAAAATAAATAATTAATAATAAAATTTATATTTTCATGATCTGATAAACGACAACATAGGAAAAAAATGTTAAATACCATTTCAATACCATTCCTTCATTGTGCTTGTTTTTTAATGATACATAATTTGTAACGAAAGGGACATAGTTTCTACCAGGTGCTCGTGACATCTTATGTTTTTATACCCTGTATATATGACATATATATCAAGGTATACTAAGTCTAATCCCAAGTTCTTAACACTTGAAAATATTAATGCTAGGAACATAATTTTGGTAAAGGTAAGGTGTTCATAAATTCACCTAATTAGTGTATTTCCGGTTGACTAAATTCTTTCAAATTCTTTCAAACAAATGGCAGCTGAAAGTGTTGGTTTTTTAAACTTTTCTAGTATATTAAAAATAGTGAAAGCACTGACATTCTACGATTTCTATACAGGGTATTTCAACAATTAACTCAGTCAATTGACTTATTTTTCTTAATTATATTTTTGGCGGAATTTATGGACATTAATCAAAAGTATAACCAACCTTGACAACGTTCCTATGCATGTATTGGTATTATTGATAATGAATGGAATATAATAATATATGGTTTGGTAAAGGTACCTAACTAGATGGCTGATAGATGAGATGGTGTGTGTATGGATGCATGGGTATTTATTATGGTTATTATTATTCATAAGTTAAAATGTACATAATAAATTATATGGTAAATATTACTAATGTATGAATAATTAATAATTATTGGTATTGTAATGTTATATCTACCTAAATATAGTTATTTATTATTATTATTCAAATATATTGTAGGTATAATGAATCGCGTTGATAAATCGATTCATATCAAATGCATCTTGACACAAACACTTTAAAAAATTCGATTTACTTTAATCTGACACTCATGACTTCATCAAAACCTTAATTTTCTTTACTATGAAACCTAGTATGGCTCTGTGATTCTAACCTATGCTAGGATTGATTCATCATACTTCTAATCAAGCTACTAAGTCAATTAGAATAAATAATCTAATAAAAACAAAACTATTAATCAATTGAAAATTAAAATATTTTCGGACAGGAATATTTCTTGTGCAATACGGTAGTCTCCTGATGTTGAATTCGATATATTACGCATAAAAATGTAGAACTAAATTTGATACCATGACCAAATTTGAAAGTGAAATTAAAATTGATTAAGAAAACCAAGAAGTTATAAGCATTCAAAGATTGTTTCCCATCTCCTTTTAGCAAAACAAAGTTTTATATGTATTTTATATGTATCTCTATGTTGATATCGGACAATGACGTCACTAACCTATATTTTCCTCTTGGTTTAAAAAGAAATTTTAAATGTTCATATTTTGCGTGCTTCTTAAGATTTTCAAAAACCAACTTCACTTTTCTGCCCGTGAAGTGAGAATTTGTCACCTGAAGTGACAAAATTTAGTCAACAAGTCTTTTGCAAGCAAAAACACTACCAATAACATATTCATATAAAATTCAGTATCTGTGCTATTTGGTACCTACGATTTTCACATTTGTGCTGAAACTAATATAGTCATCATGTAAAAAGTTCAGAAAAAATCTTCGATGGATATTTAGATACTAATAGCCAAGACGAAAATGATTTTCGATACATATTGAATGAGTTATCAGAAATCGAACAAGCAACAAAATTTGCAATAATTCCAATGTATATGGTGATCTATTATGTTTATATTTAATCCAGACCAGATTTTTGTTCGGTATTAATTTTTTGTTTGTTCCTTACATGTTGCAGCTGTGACACTAAGTGATCTACTTAGTTAGCATACTTTCATCTCCTCGTTCTTCTGCCCTACATGTTTACTTGATCAAATTGAAAGCGTCTAAGGATTTCATCTTAAAACTATATTATTTATATCACTGTGTTGCTTCACATCATGTCAAGATAAATAATCCAATAATGTCAAGATATGTTTATGTAATTTCTGTCCATAACGAAATCGTTGAAAACAATAATTTAAGTCTTGTACATATTGATCTTAAACTACTATTTTTCCACCAATAGTAGACTGATTTAGAATTTTTTTTAATTTTAACGGTTCCAGGCGGTCCCATAGGTGTTTCATCAAAATTAGTTTAGTAGTAGTGTTTAAGATATGGGCTAATACGTGTAACTCACTTTTGACATTGTTTATTACGTACGAAGAGAAATCTCAATTCACTTAAAGATACAAAATAAAAAAACTTTTTTGCAAAATATAGAATCGGCTAAAACACACAAATGGTAATAAATAATTAAAAATCACCAACTCCAATCAATAATTTCCCTATGAGCAATTACCTAAAAATCGATTCAATGGCCTCGAATTTAAAGTGTAATTGCAATCAACGAATTTATTGACTGGATTCGGTAATTTCTTTAACCCCCAAATTAAAAAAAAGGTGTGTTATAACTTTGATCGCTATGTGTTTGTGGCTGTGTGTGTGTGTCTGTCTGTGGCCTCGTAGATTTTAACGGAGGAATTTATTTAAAATTTTTGGTTTCGTTTGAAAGTTAATTTAACGTGGGGTGTCCTTAGCTATATTACTTATTATTACGTAAGAAGAGAAATCTCAATTCACTTAATGATACAAAATAAAAAAACTTTTTTTGTAAAATATAGAACCGACTAAAAATGTACAAATGGTAATAAATAATTTTAAATCACCAACTCCAATCAATAATTTTCCTGTGAGCAGTTACCTAAAAATCGATTCAATGGCGTCGAATTTAAAGCGTAATTACGATCAAGGAATTTATTGATTGGAGTCGGTCATTTTTTTTACCCCCCAACTAAAAAAAGGGGTGTTATAAGTTTGACCGCTATGTGTTTGTGGCTGTGTGTGTATGTCTGTCTGTGGCATCGCAGCGCCTAAACGGATGAATCTATTAAAATTTTTTTGGTTTTATTTGAAAGGTGATTTAACTGGGAGTGTTCTTAAATATGTTTTAAGTGCGAATTTAGGGTTTCGTACACGAAAACGTTTAAGAAAAGGGTAATTTAATGGAGAGTGTACTTATATATGTTTCAAATGTGAGTGGAGGGTTCCGTATCCGAAAAACTGTCGGGGGTTTTTTAAATTTTGTAAATTTCACTTGTTAAATAATCTATAGGTATTTTTTACAATTGTCACATATTTCGATGTTACAAACCCATGAGTGAAATAAACCAAATCGATCACATAACTTAAATAATATGTAATTTGGTTTCGAAGTATTTCATATCATATATTGGTATAGTATACAATAATAGATTGTTGATTCCATCATATTGCTGGTTGATTGGTTTTATTTATACATTTAATATGAATTATTTTGAATAATAAATGTCTATCTAGATACAGTAGCTGTTAACTATACCTATCACAAACCTGTATAGGTAATAATGCATTTATAGATGATATATTCAATGTAAATAATTATTTATTGTACTCATCAATGTAAGATCATTTACAAATTATATTCAATTTTAAATTTAAATAAATATATGCATAAATATAATTGTGTATACAAGGTGTCCATTTAACTTGAGAGTGGCCTGAAACTCAAAACCTTTGAATTTGGTGATTAAGTTGAAGGAATATTGAATTGAACGACAAGTTTCTGGGTATCGAATAAAAATTCCATCAAGGTAGAGCCATTTATAAAGGATTTAAGTTAATATAGTATGATTTCAATAAATCTTCCTTTCTTTTATTGGATAGGATATACTTCGAAGTTGATACCATATATAAACAAAAAATTCACTCCTAAGGGTGGGAAAATAAGGAATGATTGAGATTGTTCAAGCACATGTTTTATCTCTGAACTAATTCTAATTTATGTTCACGAATTCAATCAATTGTGCACCGATTTTGATTTTTATTTTTATGGTTTCCAATTGATCCCAAATAACCTAATCTAACATAACCTAATTGGTCCCAGAATTGTTTCATCTAAATTGGTTCAATAGTTTTTAAGCTATGAACAAATACGTGTAATTGACTTTGTTTATTATGTACGAAGGTAAATCTTATTTCACCAAAAAGTACAAAATAACAATTTTATTGCAAAAAATAGAGCCGACGAAAAATGCAAAAAATAGTAATTAATAATTAATCTCCAAAACTATTTACGTCAAGGAGTGGGAGTGTTTTTCCAATCTTGGTAAAAATTAGGTATATATATAGTCTATATTTGTTCCTCAATAGTTTGGATTTTAAAATATTTTGATACAAAAGATAGATACAAAAATCTAGTTAATTTTTGTGCCTCTCCGGGCGATAAGAAATGCATGCATGATGTTTACTAAAGTGCTGGTATGATATAGAGAAAAATACTGTAGTATCTATGTTAGCATAAGTAATATTACTGTATTAACTAGGGCTATCCACCAGAAGTTTTGTGGATATCGCAAGGACTATGGGCCTATTTCCCATACTGTATTGACTCCTTCATAACTCTTGCTAATGTTATCATTCCCTCATTACAGTACACAGTATGGCGTTCACACCGATACTATCATACTGATAATCACAAAAAATTTCTTACCGTCCGGTATATTATCAAATCTTTATGCTTTTAATCAGAAACTATTCGTCTAATCGTCAAAGTTATTAGATTTTCGTTACCTCCTTGAAAAAAAGGCAAGAATTTCAAGAAAATATTTAAAGATTTCCAAAGCTTCGAGCTTTAAGGTTTGTTTCTACTATGGCTAAGGACAAATAAAGACAGTCGACAAATAAGATGTTAATTAGTAAAAAATATGGCTCCTACTTTTTTTAGACCGTTATTGCCTAAATTATATGGTTAATTATTGTTAGCAGGTGGTATAACATTGAAATATTGTGATCGTAAAAAATGATATACGGATAAATTATAGTAATAATATAATTCATGCAATTATTTCAATAAATTTTTGAAATTAATATTTAATAATTGATAAGACCACACCATAAACAGACTGACAAAACTAATAATAATTAAAATACCTTGATTATGATATAAACCAATTAATAAAAATATAAAAATATTATTAAATCCATATGTTCATGATTTTTATAGTAGAAAATTAATTTATTTATAAAATATATTTCAAGGAAATTGGAAAATTTTCAGTTTTTGAATTGCGTCTATTAATTGTATGTTTAATTATTATTTAACCATTTTTGTTTGCTAAATTTCAGAAAATTACCGAAATAGTGACCATTAAAACATACAATATCCGGTAATGAAAATCCGATATTAATAATAAATTTTTATAATTATCGATTTTTAATATTTTTCCGAATAATTATCAAAAATTGTCCACAATTTAAGTTTGAATGCCATAATTTTCGAAACGAGATTCCTCAAAAGACAAAAAAAAAGGCTAAGGAAACTTATCACCTTGAGATTTTTCTGAAATTGATTTTTTGTTAAATAGGTTTCGTTAATCTTTATAATATTACCCTTAAATTTAAAAAAAATAAAATAAACGCAAATTCAAGAACAAAAATTTTCCAATTTCCTTGAAAATGCATTTTATTAAATTAACTACTGTTTAAATCATAAAACATTCAGATTAAATAATATTTTTATATATTTTTACTAATCGTTATATCATAATCAAGGTGTTTTAATTAATACGATTAATCGATTAATAATCATTACACACGAAACGATTTTACAGTATTTTTATACAAATATAATTCTGTTTTAAATTGCACGGTATTTTTTTAAGTCACCTGAATAGAACAATAAAATATTTTAAGTTTCTACTGAGATAAAATTTTCAATTTTAAAATTTAAAACAATTGATTTATTATTTTCTTGACGTCAATTGATATTATTTTTAGTCTATCATTTGGTATAATCAAAATTTTTGATTCTAATTTTAAACTAATTTCTAAGAATATTCATAAATATGCATGAATTATCGTCACAGGTAAACAAACTTATATATATTATTACATTTTGTAAGAAGTTCTGAAAATAAGCTTCGGCATAGCCTAAGCGCCGTAGTATTTATTTGGTAAAATTATTACTTTTATTTTAAAACTTACTGTTGATTTTTTCACAATTATGAACGTGAAACATTTTTTATTTTAGAAAATTCTCCCTTATCGTTTATACATTTCGAATATACAGAAAATTTGCAGTCCAGCTATAAGTTTATAATTGGGCTTTGAACCAAATTTTTTTCGACAAAAATGGAAAGATCATATATAAGTTTTATAACAATTTTATTTTTTCAGTTAATTTTAAAGTTACAGTTAGTTTTAAAAGAACTTAACATTATGACGTTACACGTGATCTTTTACGAATATTTTTTTTGTCGGGCGTTTCTTTTCTCTTTTGAAAAGTTCTTTTAAAACTGCCTGTAACTTTAAAATTATCATGAAAAAAGAAAAAATAAAAACAGTTTTGCTATAAAACTTATATATAGTCTTTCCATTTTTGTCAAAAACAAACAAAATTTTTTCAAAATCCCAATAAAAGAAGGATAATTTTTTCATTTTGTTATATAATCAACTGGTCAAAAAATCAGACATGTATTTGGGTTTATTTTAGGGGCTACAATTTTTATATGTGACAGTTTTCTATTATAAACTATTACCTACGTATAGAAAAGGATTGTGAAAATTAAATCTACCTGTAATAAAAATATACTGAAATCAAATAAACATACATTTAATTATTATTCTTCAAAAACTTAATAATATTTTTTTTATCAATTCAAGTAATACCTAATTAATACTTAAGATTAGGGAAATTAATTATTGTTTAATTACTATGCATTCAATAAAGATAACATCTTTTTATTATAATTGTAAGTAAATTGGACACTTAGTTACATGTGATAAAATTGAATAGAAATAACTGGATAATAAACAATTGGTTTTTATTTACTGATAACGTTCCAAAATCAAATATGGAGTATCCCAAAACAATTTCACTAGAAGAGCAGAGTGATATAGAAGATAAAATTCTAACAAGAAAGCTTCTTTTCAGTTATTGAATCCAATTTTACTGATGTAATCATTATTGATATAACGTTTAGTTAATTTTAGTTTTTTAATTTGAGGATTTCTTGATGATTGTTATTTGAAATTTTCATAACAATCAAAGTTCCAAAAAATAGTATAATTCTCACTCGACTACAAGACAGATATGGTCTGAGTATAACCATTGGCGTTCCGATGATCTTATATCCCTTCCAAGGGCCTATATTAGCAAAGTTGTTGCGGCTATTACTGGACACTGGTTGGGCAGCAAGCATGCTGAACGCCTGGACCTGACAGTGTAATACAACTACTGCAGGAGCTGTTACAGTGGTGAGGAGCTGGAGACAATGTCTCATATTCTCTGTCACTGTCCAGATCTTACTATGAGGAGATGGACTTACTTGAGCCAGCCTCTTTTTGACGATCTCTATGACTTAAAGTCCGTCGACGTCAAAGCACTCTTGCTGTTCTTAAACAACTCCAAATGGTTCATGGAGTAGTTGCCTTGGATGGGCCAACCCTTTTTCTGTATCATAACGAACCCTAAGGTCTAAGCGTGTCTCACCTTAGGACAGCCACTCTAACCTTAAGTAACCTACCTAAGTCGTAGGTATTATTCATGATCCATTAATAAAATTATAACTGAAATTTTACAAATTAAATTTATCATAATTTATGGTCCTAGCGTTTCTAGCTAACTATTGTTACCATTCTAGCTAAATTCACGAACCATCGAACAGAAGCACATATGTAAATTATTTTAATAAAGTTTCAAGTTGTTCAGTTTACTTTCCGCCAATTCTCAATACACTTTTATTTAAGGTTATTCATAAATATTTGTAAAATGATTAAAAATTCTCTTTGATTAATTACATTTTTTGTATTTTTTTTGACAGTTTATTATTATTAGCCAAAGTTATTTATAAATACGATAAGATTACTCATTTAACTTGAAATTATTTTATCGAGTGATCGATAATTATTAAATACAATATTTTTTTTATGTTATTAAGTTTTTTCTAAATTTTATCTTGAATTTATTGATTTTTATTTATGTGTACAGAACACTAGTGCAAATAGCCAAATATTTTGGTAGATATACGTAAACTACTTCTTTGATTTATTTTAACTTCCTTTGTTTGAACCTTCGAATAACTAACAAAAAAGCTTCAGGGAACCTTACAAGAAAAAGTTACACGTTTTGAGATGTCACCAATCTATAATTGACTTAATTTGCTTAAAAATACAAGTTCTGTAACTTTCATGAATGTTTTTTATGTATTTTTTAATAAACAAAAAGGAAATTTTGTATAATAAGTAAGAATTTTTATCAAAATCGACCTTCATTCCGCTTTTTGTCTGACCTTTAGATTATGATGAAGAAAAGTTTAGAAATAAAGAAATTTCAGAATTTAATCGTGTCTCGAATGTCGAATTTTTGAAAATCGATTAATTTGATCTACGTATTTTTCCATTTTTTTGTGTCATAAATTTTAAAGTAAATAGATAACACAATAGGTGTAAAAATCGCATGAAAAATATTTTTGAATTTACAACTGCACACCATTTTGACAATTGCAAACTTCCTACTATATCTTTTCACGCATTGTTCAATTTTCTAAAGCTATCGCTTTCAATCCTCAAGAACGCAGACAAAAAGAATCATAGGAATTTCACTTCATATCGGTCTCACGAACTCTATTGTAGTAATTTTTATATTATAAATGTTTTAAGTTTCAAATGTATATAATAATGGTAGGTACCTTACGTATGTAGTATATATAAAAGTTTTATCTTTGTAAAATGATTGTCGTTAAAACTTACTAATTGTCTGCGTATAATCTTAATTAAGGCATCAAATGCCTAATTTATGTCAGTAAATATATTTCATAGTCTCATGAGATGAGATGATATATCTGCATTGGTAGGTAGTTAAAGTAGGTAAGTTTATATACAGACTGGTACAAAAATATTTTGGTGCAAAAGTAACATATATTTAATACAAAATTTAAATAAAAATTCTTTTAAAGGGACAAGCTTTTACTGTACTAAAAAGTAGAAAATAATTATTTTCGAGTCGTTCCTACATGGCTGTTTGTAAAAGCTTGAGGTGCTCAATTTAAATTATTAAGGATGATTTAAAACGCCTCAAGATTTAATAAATGTATAAGTGAATCATAGAAATAATTATTTTCTACTTTTTAGTACAACAAAAATTTATTTTCTTTTTTATTTGAACTGAAAATTTTTATTGAAATTGTTAGTTTACAAAAGGTTTCTATATGACATATGGTTGACGTTATGAGGAAATCAAGCCACCCTTACTGTAAAAAAGCATTATCATCCGATTTACATTTTTTCAGCTAACCAAGGTCACTAAATTTCCTTAAAAATTAAGTTGTAGCATTTTATGTGCACCACTATGCGTTTATATAAAATATAGCCTTTCCCTCATGATTAGTATTTTGATGTATATGTATTTATTACTATAGAGTTATAAAACAAACACGAAATTACTTTTGTTTTAAAGCGGAGTCACTTATTTATCCGTATTCTTTCGCCTAGTTTGTATCACGGTACTTTCAGTTTCTAAGTGAGTCTATTCAAAAATATTATGAATGATAACATGAAATTACTATGTTAAGAAGACATTGGCACCAACTGATCTCAGGCATCCTCATTCACTCCATTACTTGTTATTTTGTGCTTTAAGTATTTAAAAAAATGAATATATGTCATTAGGCCGTTCAAAATAAATGAAAATAAGCGATTTCATGAACTTATTCAAAGACAGAAAAAAAATTTAACAAATCGGAACTTTCGGCATCCAGTTTAAGATCCTTCTAACGCGAAGTCTCAGAAGTGTTGGGGTTGCGTTAATTAACGCTATGCATACATAAAAAAACAATTTTTGGCCAATATCTCGGATATTATATATAATATATTAATTAATAATTACGAGTTTCTAAAGTAAGTTTTTAATTGACAGTATTTTCCTAAGCAAAATGTGATATTAATTAATTTAGAAATAGTGTCATTGTAATTGATTTTTTCTTTTTACTTAAATATTGGAATAGTCCGCCACGTTAAAATTTTTCCTACGCTTAGTGAGTGAGAAAAGTACTCTTTTCTCACTGGCGTAGATAAATATAGATATTACAACTATTTTCAAAGCAGCTTTATTTTTTACTTTGACATTTTGGATTTATTTTAGATAATTAATAATTATGAAAATATAGTCCCTGATATTGCTCAGTTTTAACTAGTTGAGGAAATTTTAACCATTTTGTTTTATTTTTTTTATGAAAATTTAGAACATTTTTTTAACTTTTTAGTGCAAAAGTTATTTTGTTTTTATACAATAGCCTGGTAACCAACGTAACTAACGTGATAGTGTAATTATTCAGAAAATGATTTTTACAATAGCATAAGCACAATTCTCGTTTTATCTTCCATTCTTCGAGCGTTCGCAATTTCCCCATTGTATTCTATTTTTTAATAAGCTCAAGGGCACCAAGAGGTTGTATCTACCAAAGTCCTGAAATTTCATAATAGTTTGTATTATTTTATCTTTTATATATCCTTAAAACTCGAATGATAATATTATTGTAACTCAATAGTTAAAGATAAAGTTATAACATGCCCATATTCAAGAATATTGTATTATATATTAAATATAGTATAGAGCACAATATAATGCTTACTATTAAAATGTATATGGACACACATTTAGTGTAACGGACGCAGCGTGTTTATGGCGCTCGTGGCGACGAAATGAGATGGAATTAGCTCCAGATTAAAATTGCTACTTCCCTTGTTGCCTATTAGTAGTACACTCCGTTTCATTGTTAATTTGTTGCACGTCTATTTTGTGTCGTTTTAATATAATTTAATTCTATATAAAGGTGGATTATTATTCATACTTTCAGTCAAAAATCGATTTGCTCTAAATTTTATCATAGATTTACCTCGATTGAAATAAAATTCATTTCATAGTCTAATTTTGGTCTACAGAATACAATACAGAATCAAAGTGATTTAAAGAAAAGTAGTGCAAAATAATTTCCCTAAGAAAAAAATGGAATTTATAGCCAAACTGTTCGAGAAATGTATAATGTCTAAACGGATGAACCGATTTTAACTTCTTTGGTTTCGTTTGAAAGGTAATTAAATGGGGAGTGTTTTCAGCTATTCAGTTTATTTCAAGAGTGAGTTTAGAGTTCCGCACACGGAAAATCTAAAAAATAGGCGATGATTCTCAAAATCGTTTTAGGTAGGAGAAGGGTCTAAGAAAAAATGGTAATATAATGGAGAGTGTTCTAAAAAGTGTTTCAAGTGCGAGTTTTGGGTTCCGTACCCAGAAAATTTGTCGGGGTTTTTTTTAAATTTTGTAAATTTCACATGTTTAAGTGATTCAATACTGGCATGCCAATTTCTTTGGATTTGTACAAACTTTTAGATCTACTCAATATTTCTAAAAATGGATAATTTTACTGCCTTTATAAATAAACGGGTAAAATGATCTCATTGCATTTTGTACCAAACTGCGTTTTCTTTAACAATGCATCAACGATAGGTAAAAACACAAAAATCACTGATAAAATCATCTAAATCGGTACATTTAAGAATCGCCAGATTATGGAACATGGGGAATCATTTTACCTATATAATATTACACACAAAGTTTAGGGATCATTTTACCCAATATAAAAGTGATCATTTAGCCTGTAACGACCTATTTGAATACCGTCCGAAAAACTAACTTTAAAATTCGTTATACGGATATCAAAATGTATTTTAATATTTGTCTTTGCATTGATCAATAAAATTAATATTTTTAACCTCCAAACTAAAAAAAAGGGGTGTTAAGTTTGACCGCTTCTGTTTGTGTCTGTCTTTGTATTTGCTGTCTGTCTGTCAGTGGCATCGTAGCGCCAAAACGGATGAACCTATTCTAATTTTTTTCGTTGGAAAGGTAATTTAAAGAAGAGTGTTCTTAACTATGTCCAAGTATGTTCTGTACCCGAAAAATGCTTTAAGAAAAATGATAATTTAAAACCGAGTGTATTGTAGAGTCAACTATCCTATATCCTCGGGGCTCTGTCGCTACATTTCTTTCAACACCACAGTTGTAAAAATCAGTAAAACTAAACTAGGAACAACTAAAACATCAACCATAGAAATATGAAACACATATATCTTCCGTCTGTCGCATAAAGAATAGACTTTCAAATCATTTGTAAATATATCCGAACTATGTTTCATATAAAATATGTTATAAATGTGAATAAATGTTAAAATGTACATTCAATAGTAAAAATTATTATTTACAATTGCTTTATAATTAAATTGTAAATATACATAGGTACTACGAAGTGGAAAAACAGTTTAAAATATATTTAATAAACAGTTTAAAATCGAATTATGTAAAATCAATCACATCAATCAATATATATGATTCAATTCATTCTTTCATTGTTATTTTGTTATTAAACATTTATCGCGTTTTGTTACAAATTCATTGGAAATTTTTTCTGCAAATTTAATATTTTTTCGTGATAATGTAATCATTATTGTATTTATTTTTATCATTATCTATTGCATTTACGTTTTATTTAAATTTGATGGTGTTAGCGCTGGATAATCTGGCTAGCTTTTTTATTTTAGATTTTTTTTATTTGAGCAAATTTATTTAAATTTTATAAGTAAATGGAATAAAATTATAACTTATTTCGTCACTGAAAACAGACACTATTCCATAGCATTCAATACTATTTTATATATCGAAACAAAAAAACCTATTTCCGAAGAGAAATCTAAAGAAGAGATTTTTTCAACAAACTTCCGTCTACTCATAGATAATTTGCTTGGATAACACAGGTCTATCAAAAAGGTGCACAGAATTTTTATCGTGCATAGGATTTGTATAGACTTTTACTGAAACCTCGTGACAGATTCAAAACTTATATTACGACAAATTTGTCGAGAAGGGTAGACAATTAACAAGGGATATGCTACCTTAAAATTAACGATATCTGAAGTGAAACGAGCATCAAGAAGCTCGCCAAAAATAAGGAATATCAAGAAGAAGAAGAAAATGTTATAGGCTGCCAGATAGTGACAGAAATAAAAATAACCATTTTTTAGAGCCTGCCAATGATAGGGCAAATGTATAGAGCCACAAGCAACAGAAAAATGTATAAAATAACACAAATAACAACTTTTTAAAGTCTGCCATTCATTGGAATAATAGGAAAGATGCAAAAAAATTTATTTGCAGACGGTTTTACAGTGTTAAAACTTAAACATTACACTATTAATTACAGTTTTATTACAATTTCTTCATTGTGCTCGTTACTCGATAATGCATAATTTTATCGAAAAGAACACAGTTCCAGCAGAGTGTCCCACTACACCTCCCGTTCTTTTGTCGTTTATATATTTAAAAAGATTGAGATAATACTTCTTTCCCATTTTTACAAACTGTATTTAGTTTTATTTTAATAAATAAAAACCATTTAGTATAATTTACTTTTTTGGCTGAGATTTTACAAAGAGTATGAGATCCATATAATCTTAGCTAATAACATACAAATAATTATACATTTTAATGTTAATAGATCAGCTTTATATTTACATATATTTGTATATATAAAGCACCACAAAAATATAAATCTTAAATAATTATAAAAAGTACTTAGGTATTATTATTATTATTATTATTATTATTAAAACACAACAATTAAGAACATTACAAAAATTAATAATAAAATATTTTTAACAAGCCTATAATAATTTTAATAAACCTATATTTTCCAAAAATTTATATAAACGAGTTAAATTTGTGAATATCTGCGTATTCGCTATTTCTATCGCACAAAATATATATAAATCCTAGGGGTAAATTGTTGTACCTTGTGTACAATGTACCTTGGATCACTCTTCTATCTTGAAAAATATTACTATCACGAAACTATTTCTTGACAAAGTTAACTTATATGCATGCACTTTTTATTTTCATTTTATGGTTTATTAATTTTTGTTATAGATCCAGTATAAATACAAAGTAAGTAAGCAAAAAAGTAAGTGTCTAGTTACAGGAAACACTTGAAAATATCTATTTATCGAAGACTATCGAGAAGATAGATTTGAAGAACCAATCAAATTTAATTTCTTATTAACAATTTTGAAAGCCAAATATAAAATTTAACTATTGATCTAAAACTTTGTAAAAAGTGCTTATACATGGTGGAATCGGCGAACCGACGAGAAGACATCGTAAGCTTTTGGCCTTGGATTTACTATTGATTTAGTAAGCAAATTTTGTGCTTATGCAAAAATACTGTAGAACTTAAAAATACCTGTTTGGACCTCCGCTAGTTTCAAAAACTGGGTGTAATCGATGTCTGTAACAGAAACTTGTAGGATTTTCAAGATTTCACATACAACTTCTGATGTTTTTCCCTAAAATGCAATGTAAATTGTGATTCAAGGTACAACACCTTGCCACAGATATACATATATATATATGTTATATATATATACTATATTGTATATTATTATACGTATATGTGTGTATATATACAGATATAAACCTATATTTATAATGGAGCGAAACATTTAGTGCCCCTGGTGGCAATTAATCTTAGTGCCATCATGTATATTACCCTCCTTCAAACCTCATTTCAAAACTATTCCAACTCCAATTGAGTTTACACTCAAATATAACACAATTATATTATTTGTACCAAATAAAAATGTAAATGCTATTCGAGTTTTCATAAATTTCGTTTTGAACTAAAAAATTTATTTTATTTAACAATGTTTTTAACTCCTGAAATAAAAAAAGGGTGTTATAAGTTTGACCGCTATGTGTGTTGTGTTTCTGTCTGTCTGCTTGTCTGTTTGTGGCATCGTAGCGTCTGAACGGATGAAACGATTTTGATTTTTGTTTCGTTTGAAAGATAATTTAATGGAGAGTGTTCTTAGATATGTTTCAAGTGTGTGTTTATGGTTCCGTGCCCCTAAAAATTGTTCGGAGGTTTTTAAAATTTTGTAGATTTCACTTGTCATTAATGAAGCTGAACCCATTACCTCCACTTACACTAAGCAAGTAAATGAAGGAAAACATTTTGATGCTTTAGCCAAATCACTAATTTCCGCCACATCTTACAGATAATTTAGAAAACCATTCAACAAAATTTAAGATACTGGTTTAAAATTCTTGCCTCTAAAATCTAGTAGATTTTCAATCGTTTCTCCTTTCTCAATGCATTTTCTGCAGTAGTTACCATTTGTGATCTGCCATTCTTGAAACGGATTCCCGCAACACAATATCCTGTAATATCTCCAGTGGTAATGCAAACCAGGTTTGTCTAACAATTTCGTTGTCTTTTTTTCTATTAATATCAATATTCGTCAACAAATTTCGAACGACGATATAATCATCTCAGTATCTCTTTATGCTTTTTCGTTGTGATTCCATTGATAATTAAGTGCGTAGGGCAGACTTAGTTTTCATAATAAATATGATTACCTTTAAAAAGTTTTATTATGAACTCATTTCATGCTATATATGTATAATACACTAATTCGCACACACAATGTATAAATGTACAATTTTACTACACATACAACACTGAGCGAGAACAAAACTCACTCTTATTCGTTCACGAGTGAGTATATGGATCCGCCTAGCGGCCGTTGCCTGCACTACACTTTTAATTAACATCGCTAAATCGCTTAATGTGTCCCCAGACATTACTTTAATCTGGCACTAATTAGAGCTTCACATTTAAACTCATACCCAACATCACATCATATACAGAGAGTAGACGACTATTACTAGCAACAAATATATATATCCATCCCTTCTCCAACCCCCACTCTCACCCACTCCACCATCATTTTATTCTCTCATACTCTACTTTTATTAAATAACTTGGTGACTGTATAGAGTATATATACAATGTATATAATTGTTTTTAATTTGGTATCTCTTTTTATTATACTGTTTTTTAATATAATATTTATTCACTTTATATTGTTGTGCCATTGTTTTTATTATTTTTATTGTTCATTTGTATCCATATTGTTGTTGTTGTTGTTTGTTGTTGAATAATTTCATAATTTTTTTTGTTACGTAACAGCCCTTGGTGGATGGTTTGGCGTGTATGGATGTGATGATGATGATGAAATTGATGATGAATTCTCTCATCATCATGGTTGATTCGAATGTTTTTTATTTTGTATATAATTTATGGTGTTTTTATCAAAATATTTATTTTTTTATTTGATTAGAGGGGAGAAAAATTAATTTTATTATATGTTGATGACACAATACCAGTTTTTGTTTATACATTTATGTATACGAATTTAGACAAGTATTTTCATTGAATGTTATTGATTATAAGATGGACGGTTGTGGAAGGGGGGGAGATTAATTGAGGCATTTGTAGAATAATTGCTTTGCTTATCTCGTTAAGAAAACTAAGCATCATGTATGATGTTTAAATTAGCAGTTTACTCCACCGAATAGCATATAGCATGATGTCTCCTGTAAAGGAGATCCTTTGAAGTGAGATAATACGTCCAATTTTTCTCTTCTGAATGCCTATGATTGTAGCCCGACTATTTTATATTACCTTCTATATCTCCTTAGTATGTTCCTCCATCAATGTTAGTTTTGTCTGCGTTTTGGAGTTTATAACATAATACATATCGATGTATTATGTTATAAACTAATTTTCTCGGTCAAAAGCACTCTTTCAGCTCGTGAACAAATGGTTCAAGAATCATTCGCTGTTGTTGTCTTTAAAGTAGGTATCCCGCTCACTCTAGGGCATCCATCTTATTCAAGGCAGACTAAACAAATGTTGAAAAAACATAAAAATTGAAAAACCGGATGACTATATATTTGACTGAGATTTGAGGATTAAAGTTTCCATTTTCTTCATTATCATAGTTATGAATCCTCCAAAAGACAAGAAATTTCCTTTTCACCTGTTTAAATATTTCACCTTTACAAAAAAAAATATTTTCACTAGGGCCTTTTGAAACGAAATAAACGTTATATTAAAGTAATGTTCCCTAAATTATCTTAATCAAGTTATTTACTTTATAATCATGTTATATAAAATCATAATCAACAAATTTACTTTGCAACCAGTCTTTTCTAACAATAAGTATAGAGCAACCAGAGCGAGAGAATACTTGGAATGGGAGACAGGATCAGGATTCAGGATACAATGTCACATACTACATACATACAAACAATACAAAACACATGATGATATTATTTGCGACGTATAATGACACTCATTTGTTTTAACGATGTTCTTAATTGAAACAATGAAAGTTTTATCAAGAGTACAATATGTTTTACAAAATATTTCACTTTTGTTATAATAATTCTATTTGCTGTTTTGTACTGTTGGAACTGTTTGCATTTGGTACTCATGATTTCTAAAAATTAGTAACTATAGTGGCTTAACGTAGAGATACCATACAAATTTCTTCTAAATTCTCACCGCGAAATTTTTAAACAAGAGGTTAAAATTAATTTTCATTGTAAAAACGAGAAACGCAATGATATTTCCAAAAAGACTAACAAATGCTACATCGTAAGACAGAAAGGGTATTTTTTTAAATAAATAATACATACTTGAAACTTCGAGAGTGGCTTCCTTTTGGCGAGTCTACCAAAATTCCTTTTTGAGTATGGATATGTTTTTTTTTTGTTGCGAGAGTGCTGCCTTTTCAAATGAGCATGAAAGCGGTAAATTTAAGCTATAGGTCTGAAAAGCACAGCATGGAATTTGTCGGTCACTATGACCAGTTGATAACATTAATAATTATTAAATAATTTAGCAAAATTGAACCACGTATGTGTGAAAAAACAAAAATACTTAAGCCCGGCATGTTTAAGGTGATAGTCAAGCTCATCTGTGCTGTATTTTTATCGGACAAAATATTTAATTGTTTCATAGTTATTAATGTTATCAAGTGGTCATAGTGTCCGACAAATTCCCAGCAGCGTTTTTTCAGACCGAGAGCTCAAATTTGACGTTATCATGTTTATTTGAAAACGCAGCTCTTCGAAAAAAGTCGTAAAGACAAGTTTGGCAGATTCGCCAAAAACGAAGCCACTCACAAAGTTTCAAGTATGTATTAATCATTTAACAAAGCACCCTCTCTGTACCACAGTCTATTTTATAGCACTTCCTACTGTCGGTTTTCCACTAATCGGACAAACAAAAACAAAGCTGAAACTGTAATAGCCATTGACTAATACATTGCCAGTCTCTAAAAAGTTTGTAAAAGCAGTTTTGTTTTTTCTCGGATCGAGTTTCAGTTTTGTTTTTGTTTGTGCGTTTAGTGGAAAACCGGCATAAGGTCCGATACACTCTGATGCAACTAAACTTTGTTAAACAAAACGTTTTTGCAGAAAACTTTATATAGATACATTTCCAATGCACACTGTTCATACATTTTAAATCTTTGATAATTGGCGAGTAAGTTAAAAGTATTCCAAACTTTATTAATAAATATAAATTAAATTTTGAAGAGATAAAGTTTAAAATACGCAAAGTAGAAAGTTTTAGAAAAATTTTAACATTGTAAACGTGTTTTCTAGGGCAACCAAGTGTAAGGCTAGCGAAAAATAAGCGTGAAATGTCAGTTGTTTAACTGTTATCTGGATATAATAATTCATGTCAGTTTGTGAATATACGAAGTAAAACAGACCAACAAAATACATAAAATATACAGAACGTTTCCTACCATAATTTCCTTCAAGAAAGGTTATGATCTTTGAAGAATCCAATTTATATAATCTGAAACAAAATTACAAAACATTTTCATTTCTTAAATGTAATTCTATTTAAATTCAGTAAATGAAAGACCGTAATTTTCAAGCAAATGTACTAACTCATTTTTTTATACCTTTGAGAAATGATAATAATTTAGTCTAATCAGTAATTCAATAATTTATAAGGATCAATAATTTATCTAAGTAAAACAGTTTTATTCTTGCAATTGCAAGCCTGTAAGGTCGATCGAGCCTCGAATTGTCTTCCAAGATTAATCTGAGGACTTAAAGTGCACTATTAAATTTGCAACGCTTGGTGAAATGTCCACCATTTGGTGGACAGCTTTTACAGGAAGCTAAATTAACAGAAAGATTTAGCAAATTGACCGAAAAAAATGTTGAGGATTATCTGATACCATAAAAGAGTGCATTTTCCGAAGTCTCCGCCGAATTTTGTAGGCGGTTTTATATACAACGTTTTATCCAGATTATGAATAATATATCTTTTATTTTTCGTAATTTTCTTAAGGAGGTCCCGTTAAAAATCGAAAAAAAATGGGAGCGATTTTTGTCTTTGAATTTGGTAAAACACAGCTAATAAAAGTAGTTTTTACCCAAAAATACAAAACTTGGTTTCATTTGACAACTAGTCGATTAGTTTCTGAGATATCGCCAATTTTGAAGTTATTTTGGGTAATAAATCAAAAAATATTTGTCAAATTGTAAAATGAAATGGTTTTTTTATTTGTCAAAATCATCTTATTACAGTTAATTACTGTCGAGTTTAACTAAGACCAAGACATTTTTTCGACTTTTACCCCTTTAGATAGATAATGAAAATTTCGATAGATAGTGAAATAATTTATAGGGTATAATTTTTTTGACCAAAGCCATCTTTACCGAATGTAATACCATTAAAATAATTATAATAAGGACAAGTAAAGAAAAATGTTATCTTCTTCACCAATAATTAAGATATCTAATTTTACAAGTTTCTAAGAACCTAAAACCAAACGTACTAGAAAGAAGATAGCTGCTATAGATACATATAAATTCCCAATTGATAATATTAGACATTAAACAGTTTAGATACATAATATTAACTAGAATGTTAAATTCGAATATTACACCCTAAAGATTTCAATCTAAATTATGCGCATAACATTTCATAATTAATACTGAATTTTATACTAAAACCAAATAAACGAGAGAAGACTTTCTACATAATATGTATGAAAATATAATATTAATCACAGAAAAGGCAACATTTCTATGAGTTTGTGGATGTATAAAAGGCGTAAATGAATTTAAATCCATTTAATATTATATAAAACAGTGATGGTCAAATTATCTATTTGTACTAATCTGTCAAATATATTTCTTAACTGAAAAAACCGTGTGACCAGACGGGAGCTTTTAAAATAACAAAAAAGAAAAAACTTGGTTAAAGTGTTGATGAGAAAATTCAGATGTATGATCTGGGTCAAACTCCTTTGGAGTCAAATAATAAGTTTTAATGAATATGTAATTGTAAACTAATCTACTAAAGATACCGTAAACTAAATATGAGAAGATAAATAAGTTTAAATTATCTAAAAATTCATAAAAATTAGAGTTTCGTCAATATTAAAATTCAAAAATTGTCTTTCAACCTATTCTATATTGCTTAAAGAGGAACTTGGACAGTAGGCACCAATTTATGGTTGGAATGAGCTAATCTAGTGCATGATATACGCATGAAGAAAGTACGCACAGCATCTTAAATAATGGTGGAGCTGCTAATAGAAAATATCAAGAAAATTGAATTTCGCACCTGTTTTGAAAACGTAGTATATTAAAAAAGTTTCTTTTCATTTAGATTTTTATCCTCTACTTTTAAGTATTTTTTTCATACTTTTCATTGTCATTCAGTTCTAATTTATGTCCAAAATTTTGGGTATCTATTTGTCCAGACCAGATATACACGAAAGCGGGTTGAAAAACGTGGTCAATGCTTTGTTTGCTCAATTTATATTGACAATTCAACAAAGCGTCTTTAATTCAGAATATTTTGATTCAACAACTTTTTTGTTTCAATGCTTTTCAGTTTAAAAATACCAATATGAAAGCTTTAAAATGAATCGTTTGATAACTTCTGATATAAAATATTATAACTTGTAATATTATTCAAGTCGTTAATTTTAAATTTAATTATATTTTAGTAGAATATAAGTACCTACTTATTATACATACACACACATACCTATATCCTATATGAATGACTACATAACTTATTTCATTTTTGGTATACTAATTTATAACATTTAAATATATTATATTATACATATATTATATATTTAATATAAAATAATTATATCTCTTTCTATATTATACGAAATATATATAGTTAGTTCTCTTTTTATTTACAAAATGTCAACAAATATTTTAATTTAAATGTTGTTTAAATTATATTATGATTTATTTTCATTTTTGGCTCTATACAAATTTCAGTTTTATTTGTACTACAATCATCTCTTAAGTAAAAAAGACTTTTTGCAGTACAAGCTTTTATTACAAGTAAAAGTAAAAAATAAATTTGTCCCTTAGTCATTTATAGACGATTTTATGAATAAAAACTTGAAGCGTCATTTTCTTTTATTCAATATTCTAAGATCCAATAGAATCCAATAGAAAAAGATCAACATAAAGAAAATTAAACTTCAAGAAAGCTAGATTTGGGATATTTCTTTTCTTATCGATATTATATTGGGAAGAAGTACACCTATCCATAAGCTCGATTGGAGGAGCCATTTAGAGCTGCTGTATCTCCCTCCTTACTGTGTTTACTATTGCGATACCCAAAAAAGCTATAAAAATTGCTGAACTTTAATCCAAAATTACCGTTGCTAAATTAAAAAACCTTAAATCATTTTTGATAATCTTAACATAAACAAGGAAAGATACATTCCTCCATTTTTTTTCTTTAGACTTTCTCTTGCAAATAATATTATTGCCTGCTTATGTAAGTTAATAAAAAAAGTTTATACTTACTTAGCGGATTAAAAATTTAATTGGTGATGAATTTTTAATAAATAAAAATTATTTAAGTAAAACCTATAAATCAAAATAAAATCTATTCCTAAATAAAGTCTTCCTATTTAAAATTAAAATAATAATTATTGTAAATTAATATCATTACGAAATAATTGTAGGTTATTGAAAATTATTTTAAGTTCGCTGTTCAGTATTTGCAAAAAATACTTCAGGGCAAATTTCACAAGCGGAACTAATGTAGCCTAATATTTATTATTAAATAATCTGATGGTCTACACTTGTTATGTATGTATCTCCAAAATCATTACCTGTAGATTGTTGATATTTCGAACTTTTGGGCTACTGTAATTTACGGGGTGAGTCATTTTAATCTATACACCTGAATATTTCGTCTTGTAATTAACCAAACAATAGTTACAGAGTTTGATGGTGGACATCGTAATCTGACACCTACATTAGACCTAGTTCTTTTGGATTCTTTAATAGCCAATTTTGATCCTAAACGGTAAGAGATAAAATAATACAATAAATAAGAAACTTGATCCTCATAAAAAACTAACAATTTTTGTTCAAAGCATTTTTTCGGAAACCGTCAGCTTTCAGAGGAAATGCGTCTTAAAAATATGCCATTATTGCATTTATTCGAAAGAAAATACACTTACAGTTTATCGATAGTTCAAAGGTAGGTCGAAGTCATGGGCACAGGCGAATGTCCTTCGTTGCCCTTGACAACTTTGCTAAAACATTTTAACGTAATCAGCGTGTTTTCTTTTATTACAGTAATCCTAGCCGAAATGCTATGCAGTAAATTACATTTTTGGGGGGAACGTTTAAAATTCCTAATTAAACAAAGAGAAAGATACTCACTAGTGACGTCCTACATGGATATCACCATAGAGATAAATATAAAATACGTATAAAACTTTGTTTGGCTAAAGGGAGATGTGCAACCTTTGAATTCAATATTTGATTGCTTATAACTTCTTCGTTTTTTAATCAATTTTATTTTCTCTTTCAAATTTTGTCATGGTATCAAATCTAGTTTGATTGCGGCCATCTCCAAACGAATAGTATCCCGCCTTTTCAAATTTAGACTTATCTTTGACCACCCGATCCGTAACCAAAAAGTCGGTCTTCCCCCCAAAAATGCGATTCAAAAATCCAGGATGACTGTGCTATTTCGATTAATTGCAATAATGACATATTTTTTTGCATTTCCGCCGTTAGTTAACGTTTTTCGGAAAAATTGAGTGAATTCGAAAATTTTGGAACTGACCTCCAAAGATCTTACTTACCGTAGTTGGTTCATTCAAATTATAAAATTAAATCATTCATTCAAATTTTAAAATTAATAATTAACTATTATATTATAATTTATAACCTATACTTTAATATTTATACTACATATAAGTATAATTACATCATGTGTGCAATAAAATTAGACATTAAAATATTAAAAAATGCAATAAAAATTTCACAAAATAATTTTCACTTGATGAATAGTAAAGGGCCAAACAGACAGTCCAACTAAAATATTTGGAAAGAATTTTTTAACACCATCGTGTTTGAAATGTGCAATTGTACATGATAATGTGATGAGTTTTTTTTTTTATTATTTTTTTTTTATTCCAGTCATGCACTTTTTTAGACCGTATTTTATGTCGAAGGGAAACATTTTAACTATCCATTTTCGAGAAAACACGTCTAAAATTTGAAAAATATCAATATTTAGGATTTTCAATACTCGAAATGCATACTTTGATGTATACAGTGTGCTCACTTTGAGTGTAACGATCGTCGTATTTCAAATTAGAAAAAAAATTTAAAAAATTTTTTATCGTTAATATTACTATTCGAGAAGACGTATTAGATAGGCCTCTTTTTTCTTTTCATGGCCTCTTATGATTCAAATTAACTCGCAAAAACTACTAAAGTTTACTAGGCATTCTTTTATTTCGAAAACTCATGCCTGAAGTCCCCATATATGTGGTTTCACAAAAGAAATTATGCACTGAGAGTTTTTTTCAATTTTTACTTATTTAAGTACAGTAACTGAGTAATTCACACAATTTACAAGTCATGCATAAAGCGCTCATCAATTTTCTCGATATATCAACCCTATTAGTAAATTTTTGATATACTGATTAGCATTTTTATTCGTATACTATGTACATATCAAATATATGATAAATACCAGAATATTGATGCAACGAACAAAATTTTGGCATAAATGTTCATAAAATCAATTTCCGATAGTGATCAGGGCTCAAAAAGTGAGGCTTAGTTCGTAAATGAGCAGTAAAGGTCAATTGGGTCTTTGGTCCCTAGGACCCATCTTGTGAACTGAGATAGTTCGACGTAAAAAAACAAACGATTGCGTAATCAACACTGTCTATATATGGTATTTCAACAATTTACTCAGTCAATTGTTTATTTTCACTTGTTTGAAACAGTTTCAGGTTGGATTTCAATACTTATTAGTTTATACAATTTTTTTGAAAACTTTAAGATCAATTTTCTCCCGAATCGTTAGTATCATCCCTACAAAGTATTCAATTAATTAATTTGTTACGAAAATTCCATAAAAAACATATCAAAATAAAATGAGACTTTCTATTTCGAATCTATTGATTCTTATGAGGGAATTTACTAAGTTTACACAGTCCAACCGTCTGCGTGACGAATTATTTTAGGTATAAATTATCTAATTGCAATCTAATTTTTGTATGGTAGATCTTATCTATTCTTGTACGGTTGAAATGCGTCAAATTGCAACCAAAAAAAAATTTAAAAAGTTATTCTCTTTTTAGTTGCATATAAATATAGCCATCAAATTATTGAATTAAAACAATTTTGATCTCTAATATTGTTAGTTCAAATGCAGTGTGTAACTAGTCAATAATTAAATAGAATAAAAATGTTTTCATTATTAAAAATGTTTTCGAAGTGTTTTTTTGGAAATTATTTTATTGTTATGTTAATAGTATTTATGATTTTATTAACAATTGTACATTATTTTTCAAATTATTTGCGAATTATGTATTATGTGTATAAAATACCAGGACCACGAGCTTATCCCATTATTGGTAATGGATTAATGTTGTTAGGCTCAAATAGAGGTAAGTAATTATTATTATTACTTCTTTTTTCGATTGTAATAATAGTCTGGATACCAGTAAAAAACGGCAACTGAAAGGGCGCGAGTTCTTTAACGGGGCGGAAAAAATTTTTAGTCATCGTGAAAAAAATTTAAAAGAAATTTTTATAGGTTACTCAGGACATAAAAAGTGAGATTGGGCTCGTAAATTAAAAACATAGATCAAATGAGTCTTGGGTCTGTAGGACTTATAAATAAAATAATAACTTTTATTTGAAACCTTTTTTCGTAAACACGACTGCTTACCCATGAGGTCACAAATTATTTTGGCGTTCATTTTCTCCAAAACCATAAAAGAAAAGCCCTTTCAATACATGGTGCTCCAACAATTGCCTCAATCAACTATTTGTTTTTACTTGTTTTTAGTTTAAAATAAAAAGTGATTTTTGATAATTTTTCAGAAACCATTAAAAGTTTGTTAAAAATGTTTGATTCAACACTTCCTCTAACTCGCATATGGATAGGATTGTTTCCTGTCGTGATTACAGCCAATCCTGAAAATGTACAGAAAATTTTATGTAATCCTAATGCATTAAATAAACCATATTTAATGCGATATTTAAGCTATCCAATGGTAGGTGATAGCATTTTAGTATCAGAAGGTAAGTTTGATGATATCGTAAAAATAAAGATAAAAATACATTCCCTAAATAGAAATTCTGAGTCAGATGAAATTTTATTATGATTAACTCAAAGTTCATGATTGTTTCAGTGGCCAAATGGAAACGTAATAGGAGTATTGTAGTTAGAGGATTTACTCCAATTGTTTTAAAAACATATTTTCAAGTGTTTGTTGAAAAAAGTTTAATTTTGACCGAAAAATTGAAAAATTATTCGAAAACAGGCGAAACATTTAATATACTTCATTATATGTCAAAAACTGGTGGTGATGCCGTTTGCGGTAAATACTTTTACTCTTAAAAATAAATATCTAAAAAAAATGAACCAATTTTCAGACAGAATCATGGCAAAATTACGTAATAACTAAATGCTTTTAACCTTGCGTACTTTCATAACTTGAAATCCTAAGTTATTAGGTACATAACGGTAATTTGATTTGTGTTTCTTTTACACTTGTGTAAACGATTTGAGAGAATGGTTCTACAGAAATATAAAAGATCAATTCAAATTAGTTTACTTCAGATATTATTTTTGATTTATCAATTCTGGGCTAAATACCTGGACTTAATACACTAGCGCTCACCAAATAAATATCTTTTCAAATTCAGAAAAATGGCTCATTTATTATTGAACCAAAATAAATTGGATTTGATCAATTTTAGGATCTACAATGGGTGTAAATATTAATGCACTGGAAAAGGGAGCAGATTTCCTTCATGCTATGGAAAGGTAAGAGATGTGATATTTTATCATCCTGACTTTTGTCCCCTGCAAAATTGAAAGCTATGGCAACATAAGGTACATGATTTGTAGGCAATTAAATAAAATGTGAAGTGAACAAAAGCTACAGGTTTTTAAAACTTTTTTATAAAGAGTATTACATTTGCACAGAAATCAAGTAAAACGCCATTGAAAAATTGCAAGGCTCTTGATATCTTTTAAATGAAAAATCGCACAAATTTACTACCGACATAGCAAATTAATTTATAAATTTTGCAGATGTAACTATGTAATGGCATCAAGAGGACTTCATCTATGGAAATATCCTAATATCATATTTCGTTTGACTGATGATTATAAACAGCTGAAAAAGCATCGAAGAATTCTTCATAATTTACATACTAAAGTTTGTATAAAAATGCACGACACAGTCAAATTTTATTATCGAGCAATATAATCCCAAAACTATCCTAACAAGCTATACACAACTTCATTCGATCCAATTCCAGTAACTTTTGATTAACTATAGTTCGGTTGAGAAATGTTGGGGTGAAATGGATTGAACTTTGTTGGTTTTTATTTAAGATACTTATTTTATCTACTATATCGCAAGACTGCCATGTTTGCCTAATAATCAGGGTTAGCTGTAACATACACGCAAATGAGTACATGAAGTAATTTTGACTTAGTTATTGGCCAATCTCACCAATCCAATGTTTTCGTTAGTGATAAGCACCAAGATCAAAACAAGGCTCATTTGAATGGCTTTATCTTACACACTTAGGCTTAAACTTTGCTCTATGTCATACATATTGACCTTGGTCCTTTTTTAATTAACTACTTCTGCCTAGCATACTTGGTGTTGTACTTTAATGAGTAAGACAAAGATTCAAAGCCCATTAACTAAATTCATTAAACAAAGACCGTTAAATACAGTTTTGGATTTGGTCTTGGCATTGGTCTCGCTCATCAGTAGTTTTCATGTAATCTAACGCCGCCTCTCACTCCTGCTTGTCAATAGACCATGCGGCATTCTACTTTTCTTAAACTAAGCTACGCAGGAAGGTTTGAAACTAGGGCTTGTTGAATTTTGATTATTGGAAAACTAGACGAAGGTTCTTCTCTAATCTAATATATGACGTCTTAGTTAATTAAAACTAATTTTAAGAAAAGCTGTTTTGATGCAAGCGAAGATCCTTAGAGACAAGCTAAAATCAGTATCTTGTAAAAATACTGTAAAGCGAATAAACAAAACGAATGTACTGCGTCAAAATGTCCTGGAATTGTTTTAACGAGAAGATAGTCTATCAGGAGATTGTTTATTTACGGGATAGTTTTTCTTATGATACATTTTATAAATATAATTATAGGTATACCGTTTTCAAGTTATAATATGTCAATGAAAATACCATAATCTTTATTTTTAGATAATTGAACACAAGAGGCAAAATTGCAATATGAACAAAATAAATAACAACGAAATGTTCGATTTTGAAGGTATAAAACAAAATACATTGAAGAAACCTTTATTAGATTACTTACTGGAAACTAATGAAACTAATCCAACATTTACTGATGACGATTTAAGAGATGAAACAAGTATAATCGCTATGGCTGTAAGATTTTATTTAAATTAAATTATTTTTGTATATTAGTTCAGATGCTAAGATTTGATGGGCTCTGAAAAATTAAAATTCATATAGCTAATCTAAGTATTTGGTTTGCAGTTTTCCGAGCTTTGACTGCGGAAAATTGACTGAACGGTTATGGGTAAAAAAAACATGCAAAATGATCTATAAATTGAGCTACCTTGAAGCAAAAGATTTTAAGTATAAAATTTAGATAACCCAGTGATCTGAACTAATATACACATTTGAAAATAACATTTTGATAATAATAATACTAATAATAATACTTAATCCTTATTTACAGGGATTTGAAACAATAGCAACTGCTATGAGTTATTGTATATTAAGTATAGCAGGACATCCAGAAATTCAAAACAAAGTTTATGATGAAATATTTTCTATTTTTGGTGATTCTGATCGTTCTATTGAATTGGAAGATTTACCAAAATTAGAATATTTAGAAATGGTTATTAAAGAATCATTACGGCTGTATCCGGTTGTACCACTGATATTCCGAGAACTTTCAAGTGATATAAAAATTGGTATGCTATTCATTTTCAAAAAACATATTCAGTTGCTTTATTATATTTCCACATTATTTTTTAAATAAAAGCACGAACCCTAAACCTTGCAGGGGTATATGGTGGTATTACTGACGTAAAATACAATATTTATTTAAAATACAATAAAATACAATATTTATTTTAAAATACAATATTTATTTTAGTTTAAAGTCCAAATTTACTGATGATTTTACGAAGTTAAATCAAAACGCAAGTTTTTTATGTTTACCAAATATCCATTAACACACTTGAACGTATCAGGGTCTAATTTTTCAGAAAAATATTTTCTTGTAAATCAGCGTTGTTAATATTAATATGCTCTCCCTAGAAAATCTGCTTCTCAAAACGAAAGATATTTTAGAAAATAAAGAAATGGGTAATGCTTCCAAAGAAGTTTCTGGACTCGCAAAAATCATAAAACATGAAAAACCCATATTTCATGGGAAAATTTTAGTATATTACGTTAAAAGTGGTGTAATTGTACACCACTTTCGGAAGGAAGTGAGTGTTTTTACCACGCGAATGTGTTAAATGACAATCTGCACGAGTATACTCACTGTCCTTTTTACGTATCTGGAATAAGTTTTTTCTTGATTCACGATTTTCTTGGCAGTGAGCGATAGCTAATTTGCTAATATTATACAGGAAAACTTACTATTTTAATGCAGGTTCCGCGTATTGAATCACTAATATTTAATTTTTATTTTATATTTTAGATAATTACATTTTAACAAAAGGAACGGAAATAGCCATACCGATATATTGTATACATCGTGATCCGAATTTATGGGAAAATCCCTTGCAGTTTATTCCAGAGCGATTTTTACCAGAAAATATTAGTAAACAACATCCTTATTCATATGTACCATTTAGTGGTGGTCCTAGAAATTGTCTTGGTATGGAAAATTTAAAAAATATGTTATTCATTTGAAAACAGTAATTTTTCCTTTCTTGACTTTAGGTTATCGCTATTCATTTATGTTTATGAAAACAGTCATATCAACATTATTACGCTCTTATGAAGTGCACACTGATTTAAATTTGAGAAAACTTAGATTTGAGATGGAAATTATATTGAAATTACCTGGAGGCCATCAAATACGAATTACACCACGAAATAAAACTATTCCAGTAGCATAATTTTTAGTCTTAATAATCTATTGCACAGTTACTTATAATAATAACCATTCTTCTTTAGGATAAAAATTTTATATACAGGGTGGACTATTTTGATCTATAATGGCTAATAGCTCGTTTTGTACTTAACCAATCAAAAAATAACATAATCAAAAATTATAAAAATTGATGGGGCCTTCTTCGGGTTGCTTTAGTAGCCAATTTAGATTCTAAGAGAATAAAACTTTAAATAAGAAAGTTGAATAACAATATAAAACATAAAAAATATAGAAAAAATAACAATTTTTGTTTATTTTTTTCGAAAAACGTTAGCCATGGGAGGAAATGCGACCAAAAAATATGATATTATTGCATTTAATCAAAATAAAATACGTTTTATGTTTATCGATAATTACAGATCAAAGTCATGGACACAAGCGAATGTCCCTCATTGTCTTTGACAACTTTTGGTTAAAGCATTTTACTATAGTTAAAGCGTATTTTCTTTCATTTAAATGCAATAATGACATATTTTTAAATCGCAATTCCTTCGAAAGCTGGCAATTTTCGATAAAATTGATAAAGGTGAAAAATATTAGTTTTTTTATGGGGATCAACTTTCTAGTTTTAAAAACCCGAAGAACTTGATGCAATCTCATGTCAGAACATAATATGCCCCATCAAACTCTGTAACTTTTGTTAAAGTTATTATTTTAGTTGATTAACTACGAGCTTTAGCCATTATATATTTCAAAGACAAAAAGATCAAAGTCAATAGTTAATTACGATATTCGAATTCGATAAAAAATTGTATTAAAAAAAACATTTTGAATCATTTAAACTTGTTAGTTTTAGACCCGCATTTTGTCATATTTCAACCTTTAGGTTCAAAAAAAATAAAGCTAAAAAAGGATTATCATAAAAACAAGCTACAATTAAGATTGACACATTTTTCATCATCTCCATAACTTCTAAACTTGACCTTTTTGTATATACATATAGGTATGTATTAGTCTACATATGAATATGATGGAATTCTGCAATGCATTTTCATCAACTTCCCTACTCCTGAAACTTTAAAATTTTGCAGATACATACAGTATACATTCATATCAATATAGTAATTCGCTTATGTAGAGAGTACCAAAACATTATACTACCATTATACCATATATTTTGTACTTTTTAGTCCACATACAAGAATAAGGCGTTTTTTTAAGTCAACATAAAGTCGAGAGCTATCATGTAGAGTTAGTCATCATGAAATGTATTGTCAAAATCACACTTTGATTTTTCCACTTTAGTACCTACTATCGTTAAAATTTTCATTAAATAAAAAATTGTTAATTGACACTAATTTATCGGTAATAATTTTTTTTAATGATTATCATCCATTAAACAACAACATATTTTATATTAAACAGACCAGAATACTTTTAATGTATTTATTTATTTATTATTTATAACCTCTTAAGTGTAAATTAAATTATATTAATATTGTAATTTATAAACATTAAATTTATCAATTACATTTTAAAGTTGTGGAACGAACATTCGCATTTATGTATGGTATTATGATAACAAAAAATCTACTATTTATAAGTGTACCAAATAAAAAATTAGATATTCAATATTTATGCAATGATCAAAAGCGAAAATCATTACAAATAAAATTTAATCATAGCTTTCCATCGAGAAAATTCTCCGATTGTGCTAGTAATTAAACCAGTAATAAGTTCAATAAATACTTTTGTATATGAATACAGTGAATGAGCCGGGAAAAAGTGTGGAGAGTGGAAAAGTTGGGAAACAGCACCTATTTTTATGATTTTTTTTTTTTTTGTAATGTTTTTGTAGGACTTGAAGGAATATTCCTCCAACTTAACGTAGTCAAAGGGGGCATAATGGTCCAGCGGGGGCATATACATTAAAAATTTTTTTTGAAATACTTATTTTGCCTAAATAATTATCATTTAATTTTTTTTTTTTTTTTGTTCAGTGAATACGTATTGGTGCAAAAAAAAATTGTTGGCCAAAAATCACACATTTTTTAGAAAATTCGTGTAGAACGACATGATATCCGTAGGTAATCAGTGACCAAAAATACCCCCTAGTTTGAACGATAAATACTTGATTTGCCGTTTTTCTGCCATAAAGTGGAATAGCCGGTCAAAAAAGGCACGGTTTTTTAGAATAGGTGACAGAATCAATTTAATCTGACATTGGATTCTGCGACCAAAATGCCTATGACAATAATATGCGTTGGTGTTGGCGCTAGGCAGTACACCTGGTAGCAAGTAACGGAAATTTTGTATCCATCGAACCGCTTAAGCTCTCCAATATTATTCAAAAGGTATAATTCACATTTTATTAGCCTTTACGTTAATAAAAGAACTTTTAATATCAATTCAAACATTTTTGTTTGATGAAAAAGTATTGACATCAATATTATATATGTTCAATCGCATTTGATTCGCAGCATTTTGATTATTAACCGACAAAAGTGGAGGAAGTTTTCACGCATAATTATATAACTATAGTCCGATTTCGATAAATCCTCTTCTATTTTTCGATGAGAATATGGTTAGCGTAATTGCTTTCAAGAAAATTATTGGTTAGAGTTGGTATTTTTTTGTATTTTGATATGCATATTTCGCTCTATTTTTTGCAAAACAATTTCTGGTTTTAGCACTTATTTACCATAAAAGTTTAATTGGTACACTTTTATAAATTATAATAATTTACTGGTTGTTTCAACACCTAGTTAACAGAACTTTTAAATAGTCGTTCTGCTACCGACCAGATGACAATATTTACATAAAAATTATAACATATGTCATAGTAATTTATTATAATAAAGTGGATACAATTAGGTATCAATCTATTTGTTATTGATAACACATTTTATTATTATTTATAATGTTTGATAAAGATTCAATTTATATTATAATATTATTTGTACCAAAAATATGGTTTTTATAGTGAACCAAAGTGTTTTTATTAATGAAATTATTTATAAATTTACATCAGTTTAATTTGACGTTAATTTTGACAATAGTATTTATGTTCGATTTTATGCCATCTTTTCTTTCTTTATGATTTATTAGGTTCGACAATTAATAAAACCAATCGGTAGGCATAGGTATCTAAATTGCTAGAAAAATTTTGACATAATAAATGTAATCTGTTTAGTTTGTGGGTTCTAAAAGCAATTTGCGGAAACAAACATAAATTTGACAAAAAAATATGCCGTACAAATATCAATTTGACAAAAAATAAGGGAAACAAACATCAATTTTAGGAAAGCAATTCATTTAAAAATTACCAAAACTATAGTTAAATTTTATTACCTGCTATTATGTGGTCAAAAATAATTCGATTTTGCTTATAATAACTAGAAAATGTTATAAATATTCAAGAGAAAGTTCAATTAAGCCAATTTTAGTTTTGGTTCGGCCATATACAGCCAGATCAAAAGTTTACAATTAGCTATAGCTTTTATCATATCATAGAAACTAAAACTTAACTGAGTGAAAATGGCGGGATTGTCTTAGCTCTCCCTAGTCTTGATGCCATTACAAAATTTCAAAGTGAAATTAAAATTGAGTAAAAAAACTAAGCATTTATAAGGATTCAAAGATAGTTGTCCATCTCCTTTTAGTTTAGATACCGTGCAATGACGTCATCTCGCTTAACTGTATCTCTCTCTTTGTATAATTAGGAATTTTTAAACGTTCATATATTGTATACTTCTAAAGATTTTTAAAACCAACTTCACTTCTCTGCCCGCCCAGTGAAAATTTATCACCTGAAGCGATAAAAAAAAATTTAACATCTCTATTATTGTTTTTTTTCGTCAGTACAAAAAACGGTAAAAGAACTCACTTTTTGATGAAGAACCTTTTTTTTCCAACCATTAAGATATAAAAAATACAGGTTTTTCAAAAATAAAATTATTAAGTTAAAAATGTAAACATAAGAAATTTTACAAAATTACACATAATATTTATTGTTTAATCTTTGCTGTAGTCAAACCTTTTTAAACAAATTTTGCATTTATTACACATACAAAATAAATATAAATATGGGAAAAAATGATAAGAAAACTATTTTTATTCATTTTAAAGGACAAATATCACCTTAACAATGGACTAATTCATTTAATCATAATTATTACTTAGCAATTATTCCTTGCTTGTCATCATTTAGTCAGGGACTAAAATAAAAATTAAATATACCATGTTGATACAACATTGTGCGCTTCTTTGCCATAAAAATTACGAAAAACTTGGAAAAATCCCTTTTCCCTTTGATGGTCTCTGAAATAGAGTTTCAAGCATCTAAAATTTGACAGAAACAGAAACACGCACTCAGCTCTATATCTCTACAAGATAGTAACATGTCATTGTATGTCAACTTGTATCGCGGATATCAATATCAACAACTGCGCTTTCCTACGAGAAACAATGTTAAATATAATCTTGTATAGTATTTTTTCTTTTCTGCTTATATTATATATATTAAAAAATACTTACAAGTGACATTTTCAAAAATAAATTAACAAATGGTGGAGGGAACGGGAAGTATAAAGTAAAAGAGCCCACTTAAAATGTCAATGCTATATTGGCATAAGTCAATAAAATCGAACGTATATACCAGAAAGCTCGTTAATAAAACTAAAGTGAATAAGTCCATTTCCAAAAAACTTTATGACAACTAAAATCTTTGTCATGTTATCTTAACCGTTTAAATATCAATCAAAATGACAATAATAATATTATTTATTCGAACAAAATGATTAAATATTTATAACAGATGTATAAAAACTGGGCTATATAAGCTCGAATCGATATTTCGTTTTGAGTACCATTAAAGAAAAATTAGGAACTCTATTGAAAGAGTTGCGACTGAATTTTAGAAGGAGTAGTAAACCAATTCAATTTTTACAGACTGGACTACATTAATTTATTTTAGAAACTTACAAAAAGTCAAATATCTCAATTATGTTAATGTTTAGAAAAAGAATGCAGCAGACAAATTACATTCACGTAAAACTTTTTCATAATAAAAGACCCAATTACAATAATTACTTCAAATCCTGGCAAAATTTATAAGCCTTTCTATAAACGCGGATTTATGAGAAAGAGCTTTATGAATGACCACTCCTAGCTGGTTCTCTCAGGTGAAGATATGTACATATCACTCAAATGATCAACAACCGTTTGAAAAAATTCATAAATTATTGTATTAAATAAATATTTAAAGAATTATATTTTATTTGGTGGTATTGTAAATTATATCGAATTATATAATACTAGTATATAATAATTTGTTATCATAAAAGTTTGTTTACACTCAAAACCGTTAAAATTCAGTTTTCTGTTTATAGTTTATTTTATAGTTTTTCTGAACCAATGAAAGTGTGCCAGAAATTCCAAACAAACTTCAAAACCTGAAAATTTCAAACTATTTTCATATCTGGATATCTGAGACTTCATAGTATCCAATATTTTGGAAAAATTTCCCTTCTTCAGTGCCATAATAGGTGCCTTGTTGTGTGTTGTTGCGTGAATAGTATAGAATCAGGGAATATATTAAATTTTCACTGGAAAAAAATCGAATCGATATAATCTCGAACCAAGCAAGGTAATGCAAGAAACAAGCCTCATAGACTAAGGTAGCAGATCAGATTTATAGCAATAAATATAAGTAATGTATAAATCCCTGCGGTCGCTAATAGCCTAGTTGTGAAAAAACAGCTTTAAACTAAAAAAAATAAAATAAAGGAAAACTTGAAAATTCGCTCTCTTGCGCCATCTATTTTCTGTCTGTATAGTTATAATAAAACGACACTGTACTTTTTTGGTTCTGTTCTCTGATATAAGAGAAAATAATATTTCTTGTGTTCTAATTAAAATATTTTTCTTAATACGATTCAATTCTACTTATTTCTAATCTCCTTTTATAGATTTTCCGCTAGTTTCCCCTTTAATTTTTTTGTTTTTAGTTATAAACATTGCACATTTTCCATATTTTAAACCTTTCGGCGGCCCTCAATCTATGTAATTATTGTCCCTTTTCCTTGTTAAAACTTGACAAGCCCCAACAAGGAAGATCCTTCTTATCTCTTAATTATCTCCACCTCTTTAATATTAATAACCTTTCTTTTTTCTACACCCAATTTTTTTTACACCATAAGTTATATTCTTCTTGTATGAATACTTACCTTATCGTTTCTAAAAAGGATAAACTTCTTTATATTTTTCGTTATTTTTTAATTAAATTAATTATTTTCGAGGATATACTCGAATATAACATGTTGTTTCAATTTGCTTATTTTTTAAATGTATTTTTGTTAAAGGCTCTATAGCTAATTGTAACTACTACTACGAGTAAAAAATCGCTAAAGGGAGCTGATTTTATGTGTGGTTCAAAATAAGCTTTGAAAATAATTTTTGTCCAAATTTAATTTAGAGAAAGAAATATTTTTCTTCTCTTAGACATTTTCTGAAGGAAGAAAAATCGAAAAATTTTGAAAAAAAAAATAGTAGAGAGAAATTTCATTCTAGCTATGATCTATCTGAATGTACTATAACTAAGGATACGTTATTTGCTCATTACTTAAAAATACTTTTTTCCTTTCTTCCTTTTTCGTTGACTTCCTTCCTTTTGGAGCAATCAGAGCGTGATAATTAACGTTCTTTGTGTTAACATACGTTGAACTCTGAAGTATAGTCGATTTCAGCTCATATTGATACCTACAATATAGACAGATTGAAAATGGGCATAATTTTTCAATTTGTCCAAAAACGCTTACGTATAGCTTTTTTCATTTTTTTAACCCTAAACATGCAAAATTCATAACAATGACCTTCTCTGACGACATTCATATAATCAATGCATTTATTTTTAGCTTTTTCTTTGTCTGGAAACCATTTTTTTTACAAAAACTATATAAATAGATTTATATCACAATTATTATTACGGATACTTACACTTGAATTCATTAATTATACTAACAATACAATAACAATAATAGCCTTAGAACCTAGTACTTTAACTTGAAGTGGTTGTAGATATTTTATTTATAAATCAGTTATGTTTTCTAGAAAAGCTATGATAAATTATAGATCGTTAGATGATAGCAGGTCAAAATACCGAGTTAAGGGCTTCCCAAGATCTGAAATATCTCAAAAAAGCTTTTAAATCCCATAAAGCACATGAATCAACACATAAAATTAGTTGCAAAGAGGAACTAGTTGCTTTTACTGGTTGATATGTACAAACTTCACATGCGAGAAGAGTTAAGATAAATAATATAAGAGGGGTTGGAAGCTAAATGGTGACAGATTCGATGGTACATCTAAGTTCTTGTGGGAGTCAGCGAAAAGAGTAGGTCAGGTAGTTAAGTACAGGTCAGGGGATTGCTGCGTGACTGACATTTTCAAAATTTGTTACACAGTTTTCGAAACATCAAAAGTTTTGAAACTAGCATAGGAAATTGTTAAATCTAGCTATACCAAGTGCCGAAAAGACGAAATCAGTACCAATCAGTTTTTCTTGTTAAAAGAGCTTGCCAGTTGAAAGAAATAAACAAGTCAGAACCACGAAAACATAGGCATTTGATCGGTTCATTTTTAAAGGTTCGAAAAATGGAAAACGTATTCTTCAATTTGTTATCCACGGGGTACGGTTCGGAAAATTTTCCTCAAAATATTTTTCTGCTTCTTTCAAGACAAAAGCGCGAAAAGAGGCACAAAACTTTATCATTCTCTTACGGTCTATAAATTTGACTAATCAGTCATAAATTTTTCAATTAAATAATTCAATCAAAAGATTTGAATAATAACTATAATATAATCAATTGAGTAATTATTAAATTTTTCCATCCGTACTCAAGGTACGATTAGATTTGTGAAATATTTATGGGTATCTTATTTTTTATTACTAACTTTTTTTATTACTAAGCAAAAAAATTGAAAATAGTAGAGTATTTACTACATTTGATTTTAAAAAAAATTCAAAGCACTTTTCTCCACAAAACAAAAAAGGCGCTCAATTTTCAGAGTCTCATCATATTGCTGATAAACGTCAAAAGGTATGGCTAAAAATTTGAAGTTTGTCAAGTGAGATTTTGGACAATTTTTTTAATTAACTAGAAAAATGGTGAATAAAACCCCAAAAAATTAACAAGGAATGTCAATAACAATCACTTTGAGCAGCTCAATATTTTGGCTACAGGCACAAAGACACGAGGTTTTTATCCTTATTTTATTCTATGATCCTTATCTCGCGTTTGGCGAAAGTGAGGCCATGATCTTGTACAGCGTTGCTCGCTGCTACAATCTCGAGGTCAATAGTTTTTTTTTTAATTCTACTTTGTTAAATAATATATGAATCTGATTCTACTTCTAACTTCTAATTACTGTTCATGAATGGCTTATGACATAATTTGAAAAACAAGCACAATAAAGGAATGGTAATAAAATTATAATTAAAAAAATTTTAAAAATTTTCTGCTATCAAGATACGAAAATAAACATTTGTTTATAATTATAAAAATTTATATTATAAAATATGTATATATATACATATTTTATAATATATCTTGATAGCAGAAAATTTTTAAAATTTGTTTAATTATAATTTTATTACCATTCCTTTATTGTGCTTGTTTTTCAAGAATGCATAAATTATAACAAAAGGAATGTAATTCCTACCGAGTGTCCCACGACAACACCCTTTTTATTTTAATGCAAGTTATAGTGTATAAGATGTCCAAATTAGCCGATTTAAGGAAACGTGAACGATTAGTTGAGTGATTTTCCACTTGGATTCAAAATCGACCACCTTAACGTGTTTATAGTATTTTTTTCGAATACGCTTTCAAACTTTTCTGTGGAACTTAAAAATTACTTTTCGGGTCATTTTTTAGTTTATTGCGCTAAGTGAAAGTTTATTTAAAAAAATTAGTTTTCATTTTCTCTAGTAAGTATAAAAATAGGGAAAACCAATTACAATAAATAATTTATCAAGTCAATATGAAAAAAGTTACCTGTCTGTAACAGAAAAAAACATATTTTTCTAATAGTAAAAAATACTTCAATATTATCTAATCTACAATACATGTTGTTTATATTTAAAGAGAAAATTTTTATGGTCATTATATATAAATATATGCATACCAATAAACGTAGATACATTCATTTATGTGTATTAATTAATGTGAAAATCAGCTGTAAAAGTGCGTAAATTAAATGTGTCTATTTAGTGCAGCAACAAGTTCATTATATCAAAAATGTTACATGATGCAGTTATTTCACTATTATCCATATTTGGAGCCAGTGTTTTATTAATTGTGTTTAGTTTATTGCTCTTAATATGTTGTACACCAAATAACTCAACACAAAGTAAGTTCCTCATTAGTTTGAAAAACTTCAATCGAATGGAAAACTTTCCACCAAAATTATTAATCTCTCTTTGGGTGCAATTTCCTTTGAATTTACCATGTTATATTTTCTTTACATATTGCTAATCTTTGCCAATTATGCCAAGGTCTTGGGTTCACAGGATTCATCTTGTAAGCCGTTAGAGGTAGAACAAAAATTTGAATGTAATAAATGTTTCGTATAAATAATAAAACAACTTTTGTTAGAAACATTTTTTCGTAAACATCACTGTTTGTCGGTGAGGACGCAAATAAGGCTAGAACATTATATAGTATGTGTATAAAGGTACCTATTGTTTATATTTTAAATTTTTACATTGCGTATATTATGTATGTGTTTGTTTGTTTATTTTTATTTACTTACATGTAGTAAATAAAATAAACGAATGCGTAATCAACACTGCCTATACATGATATTTCAACAATTAACTCAATATTCAATTGTTTGTTTTCACTTGTTTTATTATAAATTGAATTACGCCTAGCCATGTTATTTCGAACATATAGGTGGGTTCTATCAAAATTTAAATAAATTATTTTATTCTAAGCATTTGATTCTAAGACTCTATTAGTTATTTTCTTAGCATTCTGTTCCTATATTTTTGCTTAATATAATTGATCAAGTACTCTTTTAATCAGACGTCTTTTTCTCTCTAGATAAATCTTTAAAAATCGTATGACGTATCTTGATAGATTAAAGTCTAGCGTTATATTTAATTGTTTAATTTTGAAGATTACACCTTAAAAGTCAATAATTTTTATGACGTCATTGAAAATTGACAGATATTGTTTATAGATTTATTTATATTGTGTATATAATTAGGTATATCATATTGTCTATTAAATGTGCGTGGAATAGCTAAATACGTTCTCTCCATGGTTACTTACATGGTTAACTTTTCGTGCTTATCGATGTTCATAAAAAAAAAAAAAAACCTTTTAAATAAAATAAAAGATAAAGAGAAAATATTCAAAAAATTATAAATCATAATCTTATATCTGTCTAAGAACAGAACTGAATGTGGTCTATAAAATTGGAAAACACTTAAATTATTATCCTTGGTAAATAAAAAGATGGCTAATTGATTGATATTATTTTTATAGATAATGACTCAGAAATCGAAGATTTCACGGAAATATATATAATTGACGATTCTTTTAACAAATCCCAAGGTATAATAAATACAATATATTTATTTAATTTACTCATAGAAATGTTTAATAATAACCCTGGTTGCAAATTATTTAAAAATATTTATTATTTTATTATTTTACAGCAAAATACGATGATTTACCACCAAGTTATGAAGAAGTAATGGGTAGCAGTCATGTTTGATTTGAGATTACAAAAATAAAAAGAATGTGAAATATAAAATAAAAGAATTAATGTGTGTAGCAGGCAACTTGTTTGACAAATATATGTTACAGTTGCATAAACACTATGTCAATGGAATAAAAGTTGCCACTAGCAGTGATTTTTCAACAATGTGAAACAGTTCTAATCAACATTATGTAGGAAGTCATGTTATACATACTATGTTCAACCTCTGTTGATGGATGATAAATGAAAGCTTGACGAACGTTTTATAACACAGAGGACTTATATGGGCTGTTCTAATGCTACTGTCTATATTTTAAATAAAGCCTTGGTCTTGACGGCAATTGGAAATTTCTAATGACAACCGTTAATAAAGCCATGGAGATACATTTTAGAGAGGTTATTATTTTCGTAAGATAAATATGCTCTCCATATGCTTTAAAAATTATAATTTTTGTTATTTATAATAAAAATTTATTTAATGAAACTGTTAACATATTGTGTTTTATTCGGATTTAAACTCTTGCTCCTGTGTTTTCGCAAATTTGATAGAGTCTTACGCAGATAAATCAATATAAGGAATATTACTTTGTTAATTACTAAAATTTGAAAAGCGAATAATAGATTAATCAAAGAAAAACAAATAAAAAATCTTATATAATCGCACCAAACCGACTTTTAAGATGCTCAAACCTTTCAAATATTTTTCAAAATGATAATTTTCGAATACTATATTAGCATTCATTGTAGTAGCTAACTGACATGCAAAACAAAAACTGTGAGTTTGTAGGGCGAGAGTGGCGAACCTGTACGTATCAACGTGTCCTTTTTGCTTAAGAAATGTTTAATGAGGCCATAAACATGCCGTCAAATAATTTTAACTTGAAAAGATTTACTATTTCGAGCAATGAAATTTGCAGCCGAGTAACTTGTGTCGAGGAAATTGACTATTATGATATTATATAAACAAAGCATGCGTAACTATACAATAACAAACGAGCTTGTGTTCCTTCATACTATAATATTTCATATAGAACTTTGTCATCCATGGCGTGCCCGAAATATTGTGTTGCTTGAAATCAATGGCACGCGTGCCTTTGGTTCGCCATCCTTGTACTAGATCCTTGAGAAATCGGTATTGAATTCACCATTAGATGACCATCTTAGTGGAGGACTTGCTACATTAATTAAAGTAGTTTAAATACGTAATTGAAACAAAAATACTAAAAATCTATACAAATTTTTAATATTAAATTTTACATTCGTAATGTAAAATATTGACAAGTTTGCTCGAACTGCTTCTTGGCTTCTATGTGAAAATATAATTTTTTTAAGTGATTTGTAACTTAATCAATTTTAATGAACCCTTATGGACACAATATCCATTTATAATATTTTATTCCATGTTTAATGTGAATGAAGAATTAAGAGAGTTAAAGAATTGTTTAATGAAAGACAAATATGATTCTTTATTGTAGCATTACGTGTTCGTTATTCTAAAAAATTACAAATTTTTCCTGCATAAATTATAATTCAGACTAACGTTAATCCATTAAATAAGTCTTTGTACATGAATTAGGACAATTTATTTCATGGTAAAATAGTACTTTTAAGACTATTTTGCTTAAATAAGAAATTAAATTTAAAGTTGAATTCATATACAAAATCATACTTTTTAATGGCAAGGGGATTTTTCGAAATGAGTTTAATATGCCAAAAATTTGTGTACCCATTCTAAAGAAATTTTTAGCTCTAGCAATTTGAATTGAAAATTTTGTATGAGATTTAGAAGTTTTAGAATAAAGATGATTTTTGAATTATATTTTTTATTAATTTGTGACTTTTAAGATAATAAAAATTTCTATATTCTACGGGAAATTTTTGCTTTAAAATTGTTTTCTAATGTCCATGTGGGAGCCATTTGGAACAACTCTTGGTTGATGTTTTTATGACGATTAACATATTATCATAAAAATGCTCTTAAAAAATTGGTTCTAAAAAATATTCAAGTTCATTCCCTTATATGTTAAACTTTAAGAATTTATCACACCATTGTTATTCTTAAAATTCAACAATAAATGACGAAACGTTGTGCATTCAGTTCATTATAATAAATTTCATTCACATTAAGTACACATACACGAAAAATTTATTTGCAAATATTTATCAGAATAATGCACTTTCAAAAATAAAGGTATATTAACCTGTAATTTATTAAAATTTTATTTATATCAGACATAAAAAATACTTACAAATTCTTGAATCATAAGTAAATACCGTATATTCAGTCATATAAAAAAGTCATAAAGAACAATAATTATGTTATTATATATATATTTTTTCAAATATTTACTTTTGTTAAATAAATAAGCAATATTTCTTAAAAGTATATTTATGTACTTTTATTAAGTCAACTTAACCTTCAATCAAATTCTGTAATATTTACTTTTATGATCAAATTTTCAACAGTACATTTTAGGGAAGTCATCACCGTGAAATTTTTACATCTGCTGAAGAATCTTATTACATACTTAGTCTCGTAAAATGTTCCCGATCACATGCTAGATGACCAGTTTGATCAAAGTGCAATCAAAATCTTAAGTTTCATTTATTCTTTTCACTAGGTATCTAAATCTCAGCGTGTCTAGAATATATGTTTTCGATATTAGAAAATACAATTTGAAACATTCTACCGTTAAAAATTTTAAGCCTTCAGAAACCTTTTAAGCCTTCCTTAGGAAGATTTCCATCATAAAGCCAAATCCTACAATTTGTATATCTCCTAGTCATCCATAGACAAATTATAAACAATTGTTGACATGTTGGGTTCGTGGTCTTTTGCTTGGATTTGATTAATTTCATAAACTATGCTGGTTGAAATATTATTTTGACAGAATAAAAATACCAGATTATTATTTCAAAAGATGCAGGTAATGAGGTAATGTAATAATGTGTAATTTCAAATTATGTAATTTTGGTGGTTTGTTTAGATAGGTAAGTTCTTGAATTGGATTACTATACAAACAAAGATCATTAAAGTAACTGTTTCTCCTACAAACAGGGTCGGATTACAACAAAAAATTATTTTCTACGTAAAACTTTTGTAAGAAATGATATCGTATATAATACCGTGCATTTTGAAAATAATTTTTCCCGAACTGTTCCAAAAGAAGTAGGTAACAACTAAGGTGTATGTAAAATGAGTAGGAATCTTAATTTACTTTTACATGACTAAAAACCTAAACGATTTCGGTAAATAAGTTGTAATTGAATTCATCGTCATCGCAGAAACGATGAAAACTGAAGCACCTTTAAGACATAAATAGGGAAAATTAAACCGGAAAGCGAATAGAGAAATTTCTCAATACATTTATAGTCGGGAAAGCGATTTTTTCCATATACAGAATGTTGGTAAATATTACAAAAAAGCCTGCTTAGAAAAATTGGAAATTTGCCTGTAAGAGCTAAAAATTCTTATAGCTTACTAATTAAAGCTTACGGCGATAAATTACAAAAACTAAAAGTAAGCGATGCTTGTGCCTCACCTCATGTTGAGAAAAAATCTCTAACGCGACTCACTTTATTACAAACACAATAACGTTTTGCAATGCCCAAAAGTCCCACTGATAAAACCTGTAAATAATATCGTTCATACACAGTAAAATATGCATAGCGTTTACTACAATGCTGGTATTGAACAGGGCTATCCACCAGAATGTTACTATTTCGTCAATACAGTGAACAGTATGCCGTTCACTGTATGCCTGATAGAGTATACTGTTCACGCCGATACTGACATAGTAATATCCAGAAAAAATTTTTCCCGTGTATTATTACAAAATACTGTTTGACTAAAATTCGTATCTGGTGATTTATGAATAATAGTTTAAAACAAAATAATAATACAATCGCAAATTCGTTCAACTGTTTGTCTATCATACTTGCACAATCAAATCTGAAACTCTCAATGACAATACACATTAAACAAATTGTTATTTTAATTTCACATCAAAGAAGTAAATTATTTTAAGATTTAGCGCTAGGATTCCGTACCTACAAATGAATGAGAAAACTTCGTTATTTGAGAGATAGTTTAAGGTGATTGTTTCCCTACAGTATTGTAAAAAAGTTTTGGTTTATTGCACGGTACATACATGTCAACCAAATACATGCTTTGTAGTTAAATAATGTGTTATTTTAAGCTTTACAATACTACGCAGCTACAAAAATATATACTATATTATGTGCAAGAGCTGCTTATAAATTTGATAATATAGATATCGCTCTTCAAGCATCAATACTCTAACTATAGTCGTCTCTGTTCATCAAATGGTGGATCTTCGATGAACTCATAATGAAATTAAAATTTTGTTTTTGTACCATCGACAACTTTATATTTTATGGTATTATTATAAACTACAAGATTGTTTAAATATTTTATATAGTTTTTTATTACACTCTCTAGATTTTTTAATATAAAAATATCCAATTGAAAAGGACCTTTATGATTCATCATTTTTTCAGCCAACTTTGAACGATAAAATAATAGTTAAAAGCCCGATGACCTAGGAATTTTTTGTGTTTTTTGGAAACTTTGTTAATCGAAAAATGTATTTATTAAGTTTTATTGAAATGCCTAGTATTATTCAATCCTTGCATATCTCCAGCAACTGATACTTGTTACAAAATGAAAAAATTACTGAAATTAAAAACGTTACCTTAAAAACAATCGGATGTCTCGGAGGCATGCAATTGCAACGAATTTGATTAGGCAAAAAAATAATTTTCCTTTTTCAGAAAATTTACACACTGTATTTAGCCGGATTGTTCGTTGTGTAGCATGTATGGCAAATATTTTAACGTATAGTCAATTTTTACTTTACCTGTGACCATGCCTTAGATTCGAAATCTATTTGAAATTTTCCTATGAATAAATAGGTTATATAGTTAATATTTTCCCTACATTAATTTAAGGATAATGGATTCGAAAAAAATTGTTTATTGGTTATTTAGAAAATTCTGTTTTATATAATGATGATTAGAAAAAATTAATTACAAATATGTCTGTAATTTTATTATGAAATAATACATTAATAAATTGCGGATAGGATTGATAAATTCAAGCTTTTTCAATAGCCAAAATAATTTTCATTTGACATACAGATTTTTTATCAAGCATAAAATCGATATTTGCATACCATTTTGTGAATGGTAAACTGGCTGGAAGCCGATTTACATTGACAGTATAATTATACATATGGTAGTCCATCTGAAACAAAAATTTATAAAGTCTTGTGAAAACAATGCCTTTATTAAACTTATTAAATGATTTGCGATTTTTGCATTCTTTGTGCTGTACTTTACTATTGATGTACCGGAACGGCAAAATAAAGCTCCGCGAACACGGATAAGTATATGGTTTTTAGAGATTTATGTACTCTTATAGTTTAAAATGGATTAATTCTTACCATTATTTGGTGAAATTAGGTTTTTACTTCCTCTATTTGTCATAAACTAAAAAAATATAAATGCCCTCTTTTTTTATAATGCAAAAAGAACTTTCTAATGAGGGTGAATTCACCAAAAATGCATATGGTTAGGATGCTTATAACAAATTTCGAAATCTTTATGATGAAAAAAAAAATTTTAATTTTCTACTTGGATTGGCTTGAAAAATATTTACAAGAAAAGAAAATTTATGTTTTTAGAAAGCACACATACCACTTCAATGGGACAAGCACGTGGAAAATTACCAAAGGATGGCATATCTTTGTAAAAAAATACATCAGTTTTTATAAAATCACATAATGTTTTATGAATTTCAAAAACTGTATTCAATTTTCCATTTGATTTAGTGTAAACGTTGACTTTCAGCTGAAAAATTAAATTAAAATTTAGTCGTAAATTATTTATATATGTATAAGTTATAATTAATAATATACATCAACTTTATTGAGATCCGCTGATTTTACTGTACATTTGGAGTTTAAATAATTAACGCCCTTATAATTATCCAATTTAAAATATTCTACGCCTATTATCGATTCATCGTGAGATGTTATTTCAGCTTCCAATAAATTCATACGATATGATCTCTAAAAAATGGAAATTCATATATTAATTATCTAAATATATTTTTTAAACTTTAGCATCAGGTTGTATTCAATTTTTTATTAGATGAGTGATCTTTCTTTCCCAATTTCTATGTATCTAATTATAATTTGCAATTTATGTTACTTTTTATTATGAAACCAAATTATTTTACTTTTAAAATCGAAATTTTCCAGCGAAGCGGGTGGCTAACTGCTATCTTTATAAATTATAGCCTATATGTATTTTGATGTATTAGTCACATTTTTATAGAGTTTAGTTTCTTTCTCTATAAATGGGCTTTCAAACACAAAATAATTTTTCAATTCGAACTCTTCAGTTTTATAAGTGAAGATAAATAAATAATCTTTGAGGGTACCATCCTTTTACGCTTAAAAAAGTATTCACAAAAGAATACTATTTAAATATATAGATGAATTTTGTTATAGCTTGACAATATAAGACGAAAAGTAAGAATAATATTTTTCAATATCTGGAGTAATTTTCAAACTTTTAAAAATTGATAATTTTGTTTAATTATTTAGCTTTCGATATTTCGAAAACCGAGGTAGGTAACGAAAAATTTTATTCTAATTTTTCGTCTACATTCATGAAGTTAATAACAAAATTCATCATGAAAGTTAAAAATTAGGCACAAATAATTTCAACCACAAGTTTTAATTTGCCTTGGCGCTCGTACTACCTTAAAGAAGATAATTTGAAGTATTACTTCACTGCAAATATATATGGCCACCAATTATTAAAAATATAAAAAGCATACCTTGCAATTTACTATAATTATTTGCAATAAAATTAAAACGCCTAAACGAAATTTTATCTTTTGTTTACTCATTGTTTCCAATATAACTGAATCTCGAAAAAAACACACACTGTGAGAATATTTGACTAAAACGGATATTTTTGAACATCATTCAATCAAAATATCGTTATACACACGTAGTAATCTGATTTCCGGATCAGGATCATTATAAATAACACTATATTATCGAGTAGTTTGGCCATTACATATTATTTAAGGTAGTTTGACCATTACATTGAAGTTTGTAAATCATTCCAAAACTAAGACTTTTTGTATACAGCGCCACAAGTAAAGAAAAGTGTAAACCATACCTGTTATACTCAGCTGATTATTTCATTGAATGAAAACGCAAAATATATCTACTTTATTATACATTTTAATGAGCTGTGTCATATTTGCTCTACTAGTCTTTTATAATTGCGATAGCTTTCCTATTTTTTTTATATAAACTTTATAGTTGTTCTTTTTTTTATATAGTGTTGTTATAAAAAAATTTTCTAATTTCTTGAGTCCGCAGGACCCATCTTGTAAACTGTTAGAGGTAGAACAAAAGTTTAAATGTAAAAAATATTTCTTATAAAAAAATGAACAACTTTTGTTTGAAATATCTTTTCGCAAACGTCACTGTTTACCCGTGAGAGCGTAATTAAGGACTAAACTTTAGTGACCATTTTTCTCCAAAACTATAAAAGATAGGGAGTTGAAAATTTGCAGGTAACTTCAATTACAATCAATTGAATAATTACATTTCTGTCAAAAAATAAATACACCTAGATGAGCACTATATTTTAATTACAACAAATTCTCTTAAGAAAGCTAGGAATGGCAGGTTCAGTCAAACTATCTTAACGAAGCATAAATTATATTTTTAATAAACTATCAATGAGACTTAATGTCTATTTTATTATATTTTAATTACATTTTTATTTTCATTAAACAATTGTGTAGTTCACAATTTTGGACTTGATTAAATCACTCACGTAAAATGAGAATTAATTTCTTAATTAAATATAGGTGCACAAATACAAAAATTTTTAGTTATTTATTCGATTGATAAAAGAGACAAAACTGAAACAAGAACGGTAAGTGGATTCAGGGTTTTTTTTAAAATAATTTCATGAGATAAATTTTAACCCATTATTTAGGCGGTTCAAGCAATGACGTTTAGATTGAAGAAAAAAATTGTAATCGTTAAATTTCGAAGTATAAGTACGAATGATAAAAAACCGCATCTGTGTGCCACAAAATATGGTAATTTAATTTTACAAGGCTTCACCCTCTATGAGTCAGTTTCCCTTTTTGCTTCAAACATTTGGAGTTTAAGACGTATTAATTCTATTTTTAAGTTCTATTTTGAATAATAAATCATATAAAAATTTTACAATTGGAATTTTATTTATTGAAAACTTTATGTTTACTTAAATTTTCTATTATCTATAAAGGTTTTAATTTTTTATAATTACTTACAGATTTATAAAATGTATGTCATAAAAAGTTAGTCTTTAAGCTCATTTAAGTCAGTAATTGGATTTAATATTTTTTCTTCAAACTTACGCGCATACTAAAATGAAACTATATCAAAGTCAGTAGGTAAGTCAGTATTTTGTATCACTTAAATTGGCTACGGGTTTTTGATATCTGAGCTTGAGATTATGAAAATGATAAATTTCTGTTTGAAAATGTATGTATTGAAGAGCGAACCTCCGTCTTGGCATTATTCCACTTTTATTATTTTCTGAGTGTATAGAAGCAGTATCGAAGTTAGCATTTTTGATTCTTATCGAATCTTAGCTTGTTTTGTTTTACGTTAAACATCGATGCTGTCACTATACACACTTACTTTTTTCCACTTGCTGTACAGATAAGTTTTTGTCACTATTTTCGTATTGGGGCTAAAAAATTAGATATATTAGAAATATACAGGTCGATTGAATGTATATTACCTATCTATAAAATATTAGTGTTAAAATAAATCACTTATAAGTAGGAATATCCTTATATTTCCGATAATATTCAATAAAATTCCTCAATAGATACCTATTAATTCTAAGCATTAAGATTTACCGGATTTAATCAGTTACTATATAAACTTTAAAAGAATTAATAATGAAATAATAGGGAATATATATAAAATTGCCAATTTAATTACTAAACACAAACTTTTTAATTTTCCGAATGTTTTCTCCTCCATAATCGAAATAAAAATGTTACCTTTACATTTCAGACGCTACAATGCCTCTATAAGAAATATTATGAGACTAACGAAAACTTAAAATGTTCGCATTCAATTTGGCTGATATTAAGCTAATAATCTCATAAGATTTGTTCTCAAATGGAGACATAGGGAAGTGCTGTTTCTATTAACCTATACAACAAAATATAATGTTATAGATATCTTGGAAAATTGGGTAACTCTCGAGAGAATGCATGTCTATATGCATCGTTCCCTAAGTTAGTTAGAGCCAAAATAATACACAATCAAGATAATTTAATTAATTAAAAGAGAAATTTTTGAGTTTAACCTGAAATTGATTCATTTCTCTAGAAAATTATCGCGCTTATCATCGAGATTCAGCTTCTTCTTAATCATATTCGGATGGAACAAACATTTTTTTAATTTTTCGAATTTGTTAAAGTGTCCGTTAAACAAATTTTTTAACCCCTTTAGAAAACAAAATCTTATTAGTATTGATTTCGATAAAATTCATTATTTTTGAAAATTTTGATCCAACACTTAAAAAAGTTCACACCATTTTACGATTGGATTAGTAATTTCTGAGATATTCCCATCCATCAAGTGAACTAAATCGTCTTTATATCTAGGGAAATAAAATTTGTCGAAAACTCAAAAGAAAAATTTTAATACAAGTAAGTAAAAGATCAATAAATAATTAAAAAAGAAACTTTACATGGTACTCTTTAAAATCTTAACACCGTCCGAATACAATAAAAAAAAATTCCAAGAAAATACATCTAGTTTATATTAATATTTAAAAAAAAAAAATTACTGTCATCGCATCGAATGGATTATCTTATCTACGACATGTTTAATGGTATCCACTTGGAAAAATGCACATAAAATTTTATTTTTTATTATATGTTATTTTCACAAATAATATATAAATAAAAAAATTTTCATTTCATCGTTTTCATTTCATAAATATTTCATTTTTAATGTGCACGCAAAAAATATAAAAGTTTATAATAAGTATATGTTACTCAATATTATTCGAATTGTGGATATTATTAATTAATTATCAGTGTTAATTTTTAAATTACTTTGTTAAAAGTTAAATTTATTTGTTAAATGTTTTTTAACAAAGTTAAATCTTCTTGTTAAATGTTAAGAAATTAAAAACTATTAGAAACATGTCTGTTTATATGAACGATGGTTTAGAAGCTTTATGTATTTTTGTGTTATTTTTCTTTGTATGGCTAATTTTTATATCATGTCATTGTTTAAATACAGGTGAGTTGTTTATTATAAATTATCTTATTCAATTGTATTACAAGTGAAATTTACAAAATTTGAAAATCCCCCGACAAATTTTTTCGGGTACGGAACCCTAAACTCGCACTTGCAACATATATATAAGAACACTCTCCATTAAATTACCTTTCAAACGACACCAAAAAACTTAAAATCGGTTCATTTGTTTAGGCGCTACGATGTCACAGAGATACACACACATATGCGGTCAAACTTATAACACCCCTTTTTTTAGTTCGGGGGTTAAAAACAACCATACCGTGTCTTATCACATGTAAGCTTCAACAGCTTCAACAAATAAGTAAAAATTACAAAATTTGATGACAAAAGTCTGACATAAAATCCTGAAGCTACAGATATTTTTAATACCTTAGGTTGTTTAAGATTAAACCTCACACTACGTGATACTATAAACAGAAAGATTAAATGCAATTTTTTGCTGCATTTTTTTGCTGCAATAAAAGCTTAGTCATGTCACAAACAGCAAAGAAAAATTATTTTTCGAATAACTATAAAAACAACTTTGTATCTCTTTCTAGCAAAATAGTATTTACCAAAAAGCGCTTATAGCAAATGATATTTATATGACGTCAAATACTATATGTTCGATCTCTCTGCCTAATATCTGACTAATTCGTAGTTTAAAATGCTTAAATCATCCGTATTTCTTGGCCGATTTTAATTTTAATTTCACTTATTGTCACCTCTTTTACGGTTAAATGTTTTTTTTTTTTTAAAGTAAGAAAAAAAAAATCGCTATTCCGTATTTTTAAAATACAATTCTAGGGGAGCCACTAGGTAGGTTCAATCGTGTATCATTTACCTCCTCGAATAAATAAGCTTCAAATTTATTAAAAACCGCATAAAATCTGTCAAATCCGTTTGAAACTATACAATGGCACAACTAAATACACAGACAGAGAAAAAATTGTAATCATTTATAGGGATGCAGAGATCAAGCGAAAAATTCGCGAAAGAATTATCACTTCTCTATCGTGTACCTATGTGTGAACCGATTTCATAAGTACCCAGTAGTTTAATAAATCTTATAATTATACTTATTACTTGGATTTCCTCACAAATAATTATTTTTTTATACAAAATTTTATTACTTAGAAAGTTTGTATTGTAAAATCTTCACAGATGACATTATAATAGTTAAGTTATTTAATCTTTATAGACTTCTTGGCAATTTCAAAGAAATTGTACGAGAATGGTACTAGGATGGTATATTGTCTTTGGTAGCCGAATAAGATGGCTACCGATATTACTTCAAAATCAATTCATTTAACTTTAGTTTCTTTTTAAAGGTCTCCGGTCTTCCGTGTATGACTTCCGATATACATCGTGTACAGAATATTTCTAAGATCAACCTTATATCATTTTCGAAATGGCGAGAAGGGTGTAAACATTAACTTATTATAATTATATGACAAAAAAAAAAAAAAATTTATACATACTAATTGACTTACATACTACAGTTGAGAATGACGCAAAATAGATTATAATATGCTTTTAGTTTGTTTCTTCGAAGGAGATAGATTTTTATACCCTTTGGAAACGCCATTTCAATGGTATCTATAGTTTCTTGGAGTCGAGAAAATTTTGGAAAATGGTATCACTGATTTTTGTAAAAAAAATATTAAATATCTCGAAATAATCGATTAAATTTCAATAACCCCTAACATTCATAAAAATCGGGGAACCATTCATAAACCAAATTTATACAGTGGTTTTATAGGCATATTTGGTTCGGTTGTTTTCTCATCGGGCTAATATTTACGAATAATATAGCCACGTATTTCAAACCATCAACCTCGTGTTGCACTTAAAATCTTCAAAATTAACTCTTCAGGTATGCTATTTATATCTGACAATTTAGGAGCCGGCGATAAAATTGCCTTGGAAATAACCAGTTGAAGAATAGATCGATCCAGATAAATCGACGTCAGTTTTTAAAGTTAAGCGTTAACAGAAAAAAAAATTGACATCTTGAATTTAACAGTATTTTATATCTTCGTTAAGTTTTTCTTAATATATATATCATGCGTGTGTAAAATGTCATTTTAACAGAAATATAAAATAAATATTTGCATAAAATGACTCGACATAGACTTAAATGTAAATAATATATTAATCATTTACATTTTTATGATTTAAAAAATATAACTTTGATATCAAGCAATATAACAACCAACAGTGTTAAATATCTACACATCCTGTCGTGTAAATTTAGCATTATATGATATAATTGTGTCTCATACGGTTTAAAAGATATTTTTGTGACTGCTGGACTATTTTGAGAAACCAAATAATAGATTTTCTTTCCATTTTTGTCTAAAACCACAAGAAAAACACACCCTATTGCAATAAAAACTGGTTAATTATTCTAATTTTAATTGCAATGTAAAATTCAATTCTCTTTACATTCATTCTTTAAATGAACTGATTTGACAGTCATCGAGCATTCCACGCTGGGAATTTAATCTTACAATTAAAATAATTGCACTATTTAGTGCAATTAAATGTTTAGTTTGTTTTTTAAACTATAATTCATTTACTAAATACTTACACATTCTGCATTAAATACTAATTTAAAACTAGTAAAAGACAGACGAGATATGAAGAAAAATTTCTACAAAATGGAATGTTCAGAATTCTAAACTAGTGTTGTGAATTTCAAATCTAAATAAAAACTCAGCATACATATTTAAACTGAACTTTGAACATTCTTATTTTTCGAAACATCTTTCGGTTTAAAAGTTTTTACGAAAAACAGCAATTCACAGTTATTCACAGAACAAACAGTAATTCACAGAAAAACAGTTATTTTACACTTTTAATTAAATAATACCCAAAAATAGGTAATAAGTTATTTCTGCAATAATATCTTAACTTGCAAATAATGCACTCAAGGTAACTAATTCATGTCAAAACCATACAACCATACATTGAACCACAAAATTTATAATAACTAACATCAGATATGCATGAGTTTCAATTAAAATCTTTAGCAATTAAATTGTTTCTATCAAAGGGTTTGACAAGTACCCCGCGAGAAAATAAACTTAAGTGAAATTTGCAACCTTATTTTCAATCTTCGAAGACCTTTATTAACACACAATTTTGAAGTGATTTGCCAAAAACCAGAGGGCTCCGTAGATCGTGGGACCCAGGGGTCAAAAGTGTCCAATGGGAACGAAAAGTATATATTTTTATATACAAGTATGACCGCTATGTGCGGGTTTTTGCCTGTGGTATCTTAAACGGAGGAACCGGTTTTGATTTGTTTGTTCATTTGTAAGGTAATTTAATGGTGAATATTTTTAGCTCTGTTTCAAGTGCGAGTTAAGGGTTCCTACCCGAAACAAACAAAAACGAGACGATAATCTATAAAATCGGTTAAGTTTGAAGGGAGCTATAAGGGAAAAGGCGATTTAATGGAGATTGTTCTAAGCTATGTTTCAAGTTCGAGTTTAGGGTTCAATACCTGAAAAATTTGTCGATTTTATTTTAAATTTTGTAAGTTTCACTTGTTTTTGATAAAACATGGTGGAACTGGCTATGAATTTCATTACAGCTCTCTCCGAAAAGAAATAAAAATATTGGTCACTTAATTGCATCATCATCTTACTATCATAAGATGATCTGGTACACAGAACATCTTTTTCAATAAAAATGTAGCAAATACACCTACCTTTTATAAAATTAGTTAATTAACAAAACGTGATTTATCTATCTTTTTTTTAATATATATATATATATAAAATTGAACTGACAATAAAAACAATCAATGTCATCAGAAAATAATTACCTGTTTTGGAAACTTGATCTAAATGAATTTACATCAAAAGTATGTTGCTCCTTACAGTCAATATTTTTTTCTTTTCAATGAATGAATGAATCATTAAAACAAATTTATTCAATTATAAATAGAAAAAAAAATTCCCTAAAAACCAGATAAACAACTTCAATTTAAAAGACAATGGAAAAACCATTGTTTTTCCATTTCTTGGATCTATGTAATTATAATAACTGAAATGCTATTAAATTTTTTACATGCGTATAGAATTTAGCATAGTGGTAGTCCGAGCGATTTTAACAGAAATAAGTTAACTTTTTACTTTGGAATGTATATTTTCCTCTATCTGCTGTCAGCTAACAAATTGAAACATGAGCTATTTTAGAGCCCTTTACATCATATGACATATCAGACATATTTCCAGCACGAATGCACTTGCAACAGATTTGATCTATATTTTTCACAGACTCAGAATAATGTTAGCTGTGAGATCTCGAAGTTGCACAATTTTAAAAAAATAAATTTTACATATTATCATTTTCGAGATATTAATTTTGACGAAAATTAGTCAAAATTGGGAATGTAGACATAATTATCTCATGTTTTAAAGGGTTAAAATATCTGAAACTTTAGGATTTAATATTAAGCCCTATTATGTTCTTAAATTTTAATTCTCGTTAAATTCTGTGGAAAAAAAATTTTACCATAACTTTAGCATAAGAACTGCAAATACCATGCTGGAAATACCTTAAAATTTCGCAATGCAAATTAAGATTATCTCTTATTTGAGTATTCAAAATTCATTATCTTTGTTAAAATCTAAAAGTTCAAAAAGAATGATTAGATGTATATGGAGGTCAATTTGAGTGCTTTTTACATTTAAAAAAATCAATATACTCTATAATTTAAAAATTACATTCTACAGCATTATTTGCTTCAATGTATGAATAAATAATAAGATGTCGATTATCGTATTATTTCAATTATAGTTTATGCATTTTCGAGTATGCTATTACTTATTGGAAAATTATAGCTAGACAATAACTATTCTGTTTCGAATGACATTAAATAATACATAAGATTGACATTTATTTATTGTCTTTTGTGTAATGTTTAAATTATACAGAATATTTACTGTAAAATTCTATTCATAGACAGGTTTGTTACCTATACCATGTTTATATGTAATATGCAAGGTATACTAAGTTTAGTCCCAAAATTGTAACGCTTAAAAATATTAATGCTATGAACAAAATTTTGGTAAAGGTGTTTATAAAATCATCTAACTAGTCCATTTTCAATTGTCTGTCCGTCTGTCTGTCTGTCCACCTGTCCATCTGTCCGTCTTTCTGTCTGTCTGCCAACACGATAACTGAAAAACAAAAACAGATATCAAGCTGAAATTTGAACAGCGTACTTAGGACGTAAAAAGTAAGGTCAAGTTCGTAAATTAGCAACATATGTAAATTGGTTCTTGACCTATGGGTCCGTAGGTCCCATCTTGTAAACCGTTAGCGATAGAACAAAAGTTTATATGTAAAAAATCTTCCTTATCAAAAAATAAACAACTTTTGTTTGAAACATTTTTTCGTAAACATGTATGTACGTGTGACATGTATGTATGTGTAATGTAATCAAGACTGTCTTTGCATGGTATTTCAACAATTAACTCAGTCAATTGTTTGATTTCTTTCGAATTCGAATGTATTGCTAAGTACAGTTTTGTAGACACTTTTTCATGAAAAATTCTATTTATATATTTTTAGGTAGGTTAAAGCGAAACTACAATCGCCTCGTAAATTTTAATCGAACTGAGCATGGTATCTTTGGTGCACATGTACACTTGAATGGTTTACACTCATATGATTTACTGAATTACACTCATGTGATTTACTGAATTGGTTTATTCATTGCGTTTTGATATAACTGGTTCGATTTTACTTTATCTTTTTTTTTTTGAAGTAAATTATTATTTTTGAAAGCTAAATAAATATATCGAAAGGTTGTTTCACTTCATTGTAACTCTTAAAAATTCAATATTAAATAATATCTAAGGCAATTTTAAGTTTTTAATTAAGCTACATACAAAGATCTATTCAACATTATCAATCCTGATAATCAGAAGTAGGTATGTGATTTAAATTGCAGTGATTCCTATTTTCATTTCCTGAAATAAATTTATTAGTCAAAGTCCATGTTATATTTTATTTTATTTCAAATATAATTTTTAATGGCCCTTGACGTTTGTGGTACGATTCAATAATACAATTGTACATCTTTTTTACTCCGAGAACACTATTTGTACCACAAGCATAATATTTTATCTTATCTTTCAAGGTATTAAAAATGTTAAAATACTATCAGCATAGTTTCTTCCGCTTTAACAGTCTTATCAAATAACTTATTTACATATTAAATGCACGCCACATATCCTCTATGTTGAGAGTTCAATGTGTGGCAATTTAGTTTTGAGGGATTTCAAAAGCAATTAAATAGTTTCAATTCATATAAAATGCAGCTACATATGAATGCGAGTGGGTTCCACTGCACTCCTGGCTTTCTGCTACTGCATCATACGACAATTCTTATCACTTTAGCAATTTTCTCCTCACTTCTTCTATTCTTCTCACTGGGTGCCTCGTCTGCAACTGACATTTTCAGCTTTCGTATAAACAAAGAATAACATACAGAAAATAACATAAATAAAAGCCAATTGGCTTAGCAATAACGTATCTCACAAAAAAATTTATTAGAGCTGTATATATTTGATGACATTTTTAACACTTTGGTAGACTATTGAGTGTCAGCAAGAATCTTTCTCCTAGAAAAGTTATTAGAACTCTGTACATAGGCCTTCAAGGCCTTATGCTTAAATCTCTTGTCATTTCAGAGTTTCAAATTTTTCTATTTTCCTCCTTCATATTTTCCGTCAGGTTTGGTATAATTAGAGTCAAAAGATTAAGTGTTTGAAGCTAGCTACAAATTTTCAACCTCCTATCTTACATAGTTTTGGAAAAACTGGAAACTTACGTTCTAGCCTAATTTTCACCCTCACGGGTGAACAAAGATGTTCAGTTTCTTTATAACTAATATTTTTACATTATTCTATCTTTTTCGATTTACATGATGGGCCCTACTAAGCCCCAATTGATCTATATTACTTATTTACGAACTGTTTTTACGTCCTTAACCCATTATACAAATTTCAGCTCGATATCCTTTTTTGCCTTTGAGTTATTCGTGTCCAGAATAACAGTCAAGTGGAAATGGACTAATAAGTGATTTTATGAACACCCATACCAAAATTTTGTTAGCATCATCAATATTTCTAACCGTTACAAACTTTGGACTAGAATTAATATACCCAGAATATATTTCCTGTATACAAGGTATAAAAAGACAATCAATCGTTCTCAAATCAAACATTTTTTCGACTGAGATTCAGTAAAGATTAATAAACACCGGTTATGTATTTAGTAACTATCGTATGGGAAAGCGGATAAGCAGGAGTATAAATACTGATTCCAGTAAACAGACTGACTTCAAGAGCCCGAGAAACGCTTTCACTTTTCTACTAGTTTCTTTTTCTATTCAAATGCGCAGCTGACCGCTGAGTCGTGTTTATAGTGCTGGGTAATGTACACTGCCTTGTGCGTGCTAAATAATCTGCAACTAATTCGTCATTAAATTGAAAAATTGCACGTTACACCTACAGCATATACGGTCGAGTTGGTAAGATGTAAAGGATGAATCCAAGACACCTGGGCTCGATTCCTAGTAAATATTTTTTTTTTTTTTTCAATTTTCTTTAATTAAAACTACATACAGTTATACAATTTCCAGTAAACACTCTGTATATTACATTCATTAAAATTACGAAACCATACATGCTGATATTATACAAATGTATAATAACTTAGCACAGACATAGTGATCACAGTCACACAACACCGGCTGATTCTGATTTTTATAAATATTTCTAAATATTATTCTGTTATTATTACAATAATAAACTAAACAATAAAAAATAAGTAAATAAACAATAAAATAAATAAATTTAATAAACAATAAATAACAATGTGGCTTGATCAATGTTTTGGTGTATGTTGTGGTAAAATTATTGTTACGTGTTTAACATGTTGTTTTCAAACATGTGAACTATTTAAATGTAAATCAAATCGTAAGTTTTTTTATTTACCTTGATTAATTTATGTCTTTGTTCTGAAATATTAAACAAATAATGTTAATAATCTATATTATTAGCAATTTTATTTATTGTTGATATAAAAATTGTATTGTTTTGTTTTGTTTGGACAACAATTAACGGTTGTTTTATTTTAGTATTAAGTTGATGCATTTAACATTGCTTTAAGGCTTTGTGAATGTATGTCCAAACGAATCAGGCATTTGGGTACTAAACCAGCACAAATTGATTTCTGCTGATTCTTAAGGATTTTGATTTTATATCTTATACAAATACAAAATATCGAATACAAAAATTAAATTAAAGGAGGCGAATGATATAAATCTTATATAGTTTGCGTGGGAAAAATAGTTCATTACCGCCCTAGTGTGATAATGAATTCTTTCCCGCACTAGGGCGGATTGATAAACTTTAAATATTAATTATCGTTTATTTTCCCATTTTAGAGGCTTAGATAATGTTTCGTACGATATACAAAAGTAACGCATTATTAACGATTGTTTTTTGCGATTGTCCAACTCTTTGCTCGTTGTGCAAATTTCGCTGGCGTACGTTATAATTCTCTTACAAGAAGTTTTAAAAATAGGCAATTTTTTTACACAAATATGCTAAATAGTGTCCAAAAATATTCTTAGTAGAATTTTGTAGAGAATTTTTATAAAACTACAATACGGCCTTTTAAAGCTTATAGAGGGTTTTACTGGCATTTGGATAAAATAATACTTGAACCACTTACTTATTTTTATCGTTTTCTTTCCATAAGTTCATGTTTGTATTTGATATTCAAGATCGGTCCTTTTAGAGAGCCCCTTAGATGTTTACGTTGAAAAACTACTCGTTTTCCGTATTTTTGTCTGCTGGAAGACTCAAAATAGTACCTAAGGTACTAGTAAAATCTGTGATTGTACCTTCCCGATTTCTAATCATTCTACACTCAGGCAATAATGTTTTAAAAGTCACTCATTTTATTACTAAACATATCTTTATAAATCCTTTAAGAAGCAGATAAAAATAATATTAGAAATAACTTTATTATATGGGCTTACGGTCTATATGGTTTGTAATATTAAAGTGGTGTAGTCTGTATAATATATACGCATTTGATTTATACATAAAATAAAAAAAATTACACCGAAAAGCGCAAAATAATATTGCTAATTTTATTGGTATTTTATTATTGCGTTTGATGGTTTTATTGAATTTTTTTCGAATTCTTTATAACTAATATAAAGAAGACCAAAATTATCTAATTTCAGTGAGATACCTACGTGATTTTTTTTGTTTACATTCTGATTAAAAACAATTTCAGTTTATTTAAATTAATTAAGTAATAAAACTTTGTTGTATAAAGTTTTAAGTATATTATAATAACTGCAGAGATAAGTTGTCAATTACTCAACAACCACACTTTTATTGTTAAATATGTTAATTTATTTTACGCGTACCTACCTACTACATATTTAGTAAAAAAAATTGTCTTTTATACTTTTGTTAAGGTAGTACGAGCGCCAAGGCAATCTTAGACCTAGAGTTGAAATTATTTGTACTTTATTTTCAACTTTGATGATGAATTTTGCTGTAACTTCATATTAACTTTCAAAGTGATTCAATTTTTTCTGCACAATTTTTGTAGAGAACACACAAGTTAAATAAGACATCCCATATCAACATCATCCTATACAACTATCAATATATATTTCGAAAGCAAAAAATTTTTCAGTTATAATAATTAGAATTAAACTGACATATTTATTATTTAATAAATTATAGTTTAAAACAACTAAACAACAAGCATCATTTAACTAAAAAATGGATTATAACTTATATTTTAATCTAAATTCAAAGCGTGGGGTGCTCTCTAGATTTATTCTTTAAGAGTAGCTGACTCGACAGATATCGAGCAGCTCAAGAATTAAATTTTCCATTACAATTAAAATTATTATCCACTTTTTAGTAATAATGTTTTTCAGCGCAATTTGTCGCGCTATATAAAATATTGTGTGCTAGTTTAAAAAAGTAGAAAAAAAATATGTGCTTACTCAGATGACTTTTAACCTCACGAACTTCCGCACGAGCGGATATCATCACCACTACACCATCTGTCCGTTGAAAATACCATTGAAATTTCAAGATAAAATTGTTAAAGTGATCAAGATAAAATTATCTTTCGTTTATCCTAGTGATCCTGGTCATGATAGACTTATTAAATTATTGTATTGTTATCGGTCCATCATAAGAATGGAAATTTTTAAGGCAATCAGACGTAGGGAAACAAGTTCGGGAAAATTAGTATGTTCCGTTAAATTCATACATACATACATACATACGAACAAAAAAGGTGTAAAAAAGACTAATAATTTCATTTTGTAAAGAGTAAACAGTTGGATATTCATTAAAATTTTCAAAATAATAATGAAATATGTATAAATATGTATTTTTAATTAAATTTAAAAATAAACCATCCATTAGATATCAGGTATGGGTACTTGGGTAACAATCAAGTTTATATGCCAAGTGAAGTGGTTACAATTGATGACAAATTCATGGTCATTGTCAATGACTTCTGCACTTCCAGTTCAAAATAACAAAATAAACCACTTAAGTCACTTTATTTCATCAAGTATTAACATGTTAATTCACATGTATAAGTTAATTATCTTTTTTTCGAAAAAAAAAAAACAGAATGAGGAAAATAACTTCTAAACATGACATAAAATTTATTTTCCTTTGTTTTTCTCGAAGGTTATTGGCCAGTTCTTTCCTTTTCTTATGTTTTCGAAACCAACAATCGAGGTCCTTTTTTTTAAAACAAAGTATGCTATACAGAAACACTTGTCAGTCTTTGAAATAAGCGAATAACCGAAACACTCCCAGGTTAGACAATCAAGATAAATTAAGTAAATTATTATTTAACAATGCACTAACGTGTCATTTTATTACAGCCATTAAAAGGTGACAATTAATTTATGTTAATTGTTATGCACAGTTATATAAAAATTATCACAAAAAACAATTAACAAAAAGTTATATTTTCAATTAGTAATTAAGAAGGTATTTAATCATTGCCATTTTTAAAATAACCATCTTTATGCTAAAACTTATTGAGGCTCTTATGTGCAAGTGTTTAATTGGCTTGAAACTTAATAATTTGTTTAGGAATCCTGATAAATATTCATTGATGGAAAAAAAATTTTATAAACAAAAACGATTTTCCAGATAAGAATGGTTAAAGTTACAATTGAATTTCAAGCACTGCGATTATACCCTTTCCTCTATCGATTTGAAATTTGGATATGCTATATAGGTATTTATATTTTTCTTGCCTTGGATACTTTTATTTTTCGAAAATCCTGTTAACTTTCCCAATTTCATTTTTCAAACCCTGGTACAGTGAAATAAGAAAAATTTCTATAGTCCCAAGGCAGGTAAAAATACCCTCCCATTAAAATGATGAAAGAAAAATTGCAAATTTTTCTTCAAATATATATCTACCAAAGAATGTTTAAAATTTATACATAACAGCCTTAAGCAGTAATCAAATCATTTCTAAAATGTTTAAAACTGATTAAAATGGCTTAAATGGAGTGTGTGCCACAATAGACGGACAGAGCGATACTGAATTTTTAACGAAGATGAATTATTACTCATCCCGTCTTATTTTCGTATGCTCTGTATTATCATAATTTTTATTATGTACGAATACCAAATTTTATGGACGTAACCAAGAAAATATTGAAATGATGAAAAACAAAAATGTTTTAATCTCACAAAAAAAAAAAAAAAAAAAAATTGCGTTATCTTTATCCTATAACACTCTCTTCCGATGGGAGGTTGTGTTGAAAACAAGAATGCTTACAGATTCCGCTGTTCCATTTATAAAATTTTTTGACCTAAACTTTTTGATTTAGAATTTCTTTTGGGCCAAATGTTGAGTACACACAATACTATTTAAAATTGCGTAGGATCTAAGTAAATTATTAAACTTCGATAAAAACTAACTCAAGTTTTTCTCTTCGAAAATGCTGTCTTGTATACAGACAAAAATGTTATTTTTGCAATAATATGATCAAATTTTTTATTGAGCAAGTAATTTCCGTGCAGTAACCGTTTAATAAATCATACAAACTACCTTTATATTTTCAACGGAAAAATAAAACCTATATTTTTTTTATAAAATCACTTCAAAGAGTACTCATTTATTTGATATTTCCGAAAGGTAAAATATTATATTATTTACTTTGACATACTTCACATAAAATAATAATAAAAATTATATAATATCGTTACAATGCATTAAGCATGTGGAAACTGAAAAAGTTATTAAATATTAAATCGTAGCCGGTATTGAGTATGCAAAAACTAGTGAACTTTATTTTTAACTTCTCAATATACGGAAGCTATTGAAATCGGTCCAAAAATCAAAATTTCGAAAAAAAAATCGAAATTTTCATCATATCTTTACTTGTCATGGACAAGTCAATGTACTAACACCACTCTCATGAATGAATGGTGATGCCAACCTCCGAATTACCCCCATTATTGTGTAACGGATTGGGGAGAGGAGGTGTTGAAATTGGGGCATTGGGGTGAAGAATTGTAATATTAAGAAACTTATCTGTTAATATTAAGAAACTGAAACTCCGATTATTATTAAAGTTGTAAAAAATCACTTAAACAATAATTTACCTCCTGACAATATTTTCTGTAGTTTGTATGACATTAAAAAACTATTTTTCCCAGTTCCGTGTATTTATTTCAACACCTCCTGAATGGAAAACGGGATTTAGACCTCTAAGCTAGATATACACTTCTCCTTTTGAATACATTAATTAACATTTTGGTATTTTAGGCCATTATGGAAAAGTATTTTCATGATTTGGGAAATTGAATGTATGGACCATAAGGGTCACATTCACATGAACAGCTTGGTTCTTTTGAATTATACAAAAAGTTGAAATACCTAGAAAAGATTTTATGTTTTCTTCTGGGTATATATCCGACCAAATGACTTCAAAGATTTCTACTTTCTGTTACACCACATGTCTTACTGAGCGTGAAATAAATTTTTTCCGACGCAATGGTCATTTAGCTTTCTCATACAGAACCCGAACAGAAAGCTTTTATTCCGCATGATAAAAATCGTCAGCATACTTGGTTGGCTAAATAATTTCTGTTATTATAACTTCAAGAGCGTGGAAAATTTAATTCTATGAATTAAAATTAAATAAAAACTTATTTTTTAATAAAATTTCAATTTGTTATTTTAAAACTGACGTAAGATATTTATTACTATTTCCAGTTAAAGTCACCGTCGTGGAAAACCCAGATACACCACAATTAGCATCTGTAAGAGTTCCACGATCTTTACAGCAACAACAAGGTAATAAATTTTAAAGCCAATACGCAGTGTTAGTTTATTTTTGGAGAATACATTTTAATAAAGTTATTGAATTCAAGGGCAAAACTATGCAATATGACAAAATCATGCAATAAATGCACTATTAGCATTAATAATTATATAAATTAAATAATAATACTTTCTTCTTCTTGTGCAAATAATCACTGTTGCAGAAAGTGAACATCTTATTATTATTAGGCGTATTTATTTATCGTGATGTAGAAATGCAATGAAATATCTCTTCTAATTTGTATTAAAAATAATTTCTTGTACTGACCGAAGACAATATAACGAACAATCATTCTGGGTATATAATGTTGTCGTTATCTCAGAAACTCATCCAATTTTAGAGAGGAGCCAATTTTTGTATTTCTGGATCAAAATTACTCTAGCCAATGATTTTTATTTTAAAAAAAATTTTTTTCGATCTCACGCAATTTTTTAAGGGGTTTTTCTTTGGAAAAATTCAGAAACTTCGAAATAATTTTTGCCAAGAAATTTAATATAACATATAGGTTATTTGAGACCCAAAAATACAGAAATTGAATGCATTTAAGGATCAGAAGATTAGTTTTTGGGACATTTTTGTGTATTCAATACCTTAAATAATCTATATACACAAAAATCTGATATATTTGGGAGTTGAAGGGCAAGTATCTGAAGGTTTCGAGTGAAGAAATTGCTCTGAGAAATTTACTACGAAAAAACAATATTGGTTAATATCTTGAAAACTACTACGCGTCCACTCATCATTGATGTGTGGAGTCATCAAAAGAGCTCGATTTTTGTATTTTTTTGTATCAAAATTAAAATTGGTTTTTATCCAATTCGCTTACGAAAAAATTTACCAGATACCAAAACAATCTATTTTTTTTTTTTTTTTTTAATTAAACTTCTTTTGTTAAGATATAGACTGAGGAAATTACTGCAGGATTTTGGTGTTTTGTTATGATTTTTTACTGCTTTTGTCTTTGAGGATGCCACCGCAAACCGATCTTTTTAACATAATTCGTTGATTATTTTAAACTAAAACACAGTTAACAAAAGAACTCTTTGTTTCAAAACGATGTTTTAATGTTAGATTTTTTAATTTTTTTACCTAGTATTTTTTTCTTAAGGTATTTGTCTAGAGCTTCGATCTTCAACTCTTTACCAAACTTATTAAGTGTTTACAGGTAAAATCTAGTCTTTATCTGCTATTTGTATCATTTTGTTGAATAAATTACCAAAAATAAACTAAAACTGCACATTCAAAATTTTATTGGACCTGTTGGTTAATTGATGGCACAAAATATTTGTTTCTTTCTCAAAACATTCATTGAATTAAAAAAAAATGATAAGAATTTATTTATTCTTTTTTCCTGGCGATTGAACGTTTTTGAACTTAACTAACAGGTCTAAAAACTTCTATTAACTGATAATTAATTTAGAGAATATTAATTTAGATCCTCTTTTAGTCGTAATTGTAGAAGATAAACCTCCAAGTTATGAAGAGGCTTGCGGAATACATCATATTTAGTAACTAATGTAATTTATGGAGAAAGACAATCGTTTTGCAGATATAAATAAACTTGATGGTAAGTTTTGATTCATTATTTTATTTATGCAAACAGCATTTTATTTTAGTATCACAAGTTGTCTATTTAAAAAAAAACAAATTCAGTTTTCTATTACTTCAATGGACAAACCATAATAATCACATTTCAGAATTTTCTACTAAAACATGTAAACTGTAAAAAGTTTTTATTATTATTTTTTTTATATATGTCTCACATCGACACTTACAAGGATAACTGACTTATTTATTTCACTTTGAAAAAATCACATGAACAAATTCCTCTAGTCAATTTAGCTAAGCGGCACAAATAATATCTCTAAAAAGTTGTATCGATGTGAATCCGGTAAAGCTTTATTTTAAGCGCATTTGGCTCGTTTTATTCGTTCGAAAAAGAATGATTAAGTCAGTTTGAAGAACTGAAATGGGACTCAAAATGTTAAATCTTAAATATTAAACCTATAATTTTTCTCATTATAGAATTTATGAAAACAAAAATGGAAGAATTATGTTGGAAGTAATAAAATAATAAGAAGAATTTTCAAAAAAAATGTAAGTTGGTAATTTTTATTTCTTTATTTTCACTTCTCAACTCATTATGTTTTATATGCTTTCAGATTTACCAAAATTCACTGAATTCAACTTATTTACTTAATGAAATAAATTCATCTTGGTGTCGTAGTACTTCTTACAATTTGGCACGAATTTACTCTTTACAATTTTTAAAGAATATTGATCTTAATTATCTCAACATGTCTTGAAAAACCAATCGTTGTATTCATAAAAACATAATTCTTAAAGTATTTTTATACATAATTTTTAAAAATATAAAAGCTTCAAAGGCTCGCTGTAAATGAAAGTAGATCGATCTAATGAACTTTTTAAGAATAAGTCCACAGTGGGAGTTACAAAACGGCAAAACTCTATTGCGCAAAAATGGATACAAAATACACCTGTTAATTAGGTAAAGGTAACAAGTTAACAATGTGAGACATTCATATACCGAATTAGAGCAAATTTTTGTCATTTTCTTGCTTTCGTTACAACAATACATATAGTGAGGTGATAATAAGCTCAATTAATCATAGCAAATTTTAGTTAATTATATAAATATTATTAATTTATAATACCTGTAATTATAGTTTAACACATTTTGGCTATATTTACAAAATTTCCCAAAGAACTAAAAGACTTAAGTACCAGTATCGCAAACCATTTTTTTGAAAACTGATAAAATTCTCTTCACAAATTAAAATTTAGACAATGTCCACTCTTTTTTATCAAAATTGATCCTTTGTATTAAATAACAATATTGTATTAAATAATAACAAGAGTTAATTGTTTAAATACCCTGTAAAAAAAGTGTTGAATGTTACTTTAAAAAATGTATGGCGCCGTTTCAAATAAGTATGGCAACATTAGATTTGCTTTTCGAAAATTTTAAGCCAAACGTTGACGTCTCCCTTTGCATAGAAGAATATATCATACGTGTCGTGCCAACTGGTTTTCGTATAATACTGTTAATGTGTGTGTACATGTTTTTCGGATATTTTCGAGAATTTATTATTTTTTCGAAAATCTTTCACAAGATCACTAGTTGAAGCAACCAGAAAATTTTCTACCTATCTTTAAAAGTTTTCTAGAAAATGTTTCAAACAAAAGTTGTTTATTTTTTTATAAGGAACTTTTACATTTAAATTTTTGTTCTATCTCTCACAAGACAGTCAGAAAGAGACTTTTTCACAATGATTCATCATACAATTTAGTTTAATTTTATATGTTTAATATATGATGAGTCATTAGGAAATAACCTGCTGGGAAAATAATCTGATAGTCATTAAGAAGCAATTTGAATGGACTTAACATATAAATTATCAGCTTTAAAAATATAACTACAGGTGGCTCTTGTATCCCTTTTGTGAATTTAACAAGAGCGCAATAAAAAAAATGCTGATGTAAATGGAGAAATTTTGTTTAATTAGCTGAATGTGTTAATTGTGTACAAATAAGACTGATAATTGATAAAATAAAGTAATGATAATACCTGATAAGATACTTTTTATATAACAATGTTTCAATAATATAAAAAAAAATACACTTTTATACATACGAACATTACAGCCACAATAAATAAAATAATTTGTTATTATAATTAATTATTAATGTATTTATTTAGATAAAAAATAATTTATTAAAAAATAAAACGACATTTAATTTTTTTTCATTATATTTGTTGTCATTTAAGAACCTTTCATGTATATCATAATTGTAATTATAGCAAAAGAAACTGCGGATTTGAACAATGGCCATTAAGGACCTGTGCCCATAGGCTCCCACAAAAACTCTGGTCTCTATTTTTGTGTCTACTTTCTTATTTTTTGAATTTATATAATAAGAACTATATTTTATATAGTGAAACAAAAGAACTGGCGGAGTTAACTGTTGAAATACTCTAAGTAGACATTGTTGAATATCAGTGCAAAAGAAAATAAGATTAATATAGAAGAAAATAGAATCTAATAATATTATAAAGCTGAAGAGTTTGTTTGTTTGTTTGGTTAAACGCTCTAACATAAGGAACTATTTGTTTTCCTTTTTTCGAATTGAAAGTCTTTTAGTGTTGGATAGTCCATTTATCGAAAAAATACTAAAGGCTATACAGCATCTTGCACTGGCAGTTACCCACCCGTTTCGCTGGTGGCTAACTGCGATTACTACTAAAAAGCTTTTAATTAAGCATTACATTCATAATGCTTCATAATAAGTAGCTCATACGTCAGAATAAAACATAGGCCATTATTTATAAATATACAGACAAATACTTGCCCGCTTTGCTGCACATTTTCGAAAACTCCTAAATGGATTTAAATAAAACTTAACAATAGTAGGAACAATAATATAGTTCACATATTAGAATAACACATAGGCTATAATTTATAAAGATAGCATTTATTTCTCCGCTTCGCTGGATGATTTCTATTTTAAAAGCAAAATAATTTGGTTTCATATAATAAAAAGTAACATATATTTCTAATGTTGTGCATGTAACGGGGATAAGTAAGATCGTTTAATGAAGTGGGTGGAATAGAATAGTCTTAAACCGATTCAAGAGATTTACAGGCTCTTGCCACTGTTACGTGTACTTTGGTTATAAATATAATTCCTGGCTAGCACATAACATAAGCCTTTCTAAGATGCACGGGAAGTCTACCCTTATATCTGTTCACGTATGTTCAGATATTTTTTATCGTTATCATTGATAAAAAATATGAAATTTCGGAATACAATTAAAAATAAACTGATTGAAAACTAAATTAATTGATTAAAAAAAAATATATTTATATATTTTTTAAATAGGAGGAAAATTGGATAGAATGAATGACTTATTGAAAGTTATTTTAAACAATTAACATAGGTTTAATAATTTGTTTATTAATTTTTAAGTTAAAAGAATTACTGGTTAGGAAATGTCGGATAATTCATTAGATTATGCCTTTTTAATATATGTAATTGTAATTATAGTCTGTGTTTTATTAGTTTGTTGTTCGATTTGGAAAAGTGTTTATAAATGTGAAGAAAATGAAGAAAGAATACATCGGCATCAAAGTAAGTAATAATATGATATTTTGTTCTAATAGTTGTCACAATCTATTTAATTATGAAAATCGAAAATTTTTTATATATCTCTACGTTCTTAACTGTCAATAAATAATTTCGATTGATTTTTCTCAAACTCTGATACATAAAATTTCTTGTTTAATGATAATCGGGAATATCGATGATTTCTTTCTCCACATTTTCTTAATAAAACATGAAAACACCGTAAAAGAGTTGACGTTGACGTTCTTGGATATAGTATTTGAAGTCATATACTATGTTTGTAATAAGAACTCCATGTACAATTCTGTTTTGCTGCAAAGAGATACCACCAAATCTTTGATGGCTATTGCTTGTTTTTATAGTTATAAATAATTTTTCTTTACTGTATGTTACATGAATGAGCTAAATTTTTGCGTTATTAAAGCAAAAACAAAATTAAAATTTCATCGATATACCCTAAATATAAAATCAAAAAATTTAAAAGTACTTAACAACAATTTAATTTATTTGCCTGGTCCTCATATATGCTCCTATTTGGCTACATGTCTTATATTTTTATAAAGTAATCTAATTTAATTTCAGATGAAATATATTTGGAGAGAATTCGTGTGATTGCAATGCAAAATGCTGCTGTCACTTTTGATCATTCGAATCATCATCCAAGTCCAATACATCAACTGTATCTCAATCGTTATGGATCCCAACCACCAATGTACGAAGAAGGTGTATTTCCTGGAGATTTAGTTGGAAGTTAGTATATAACATTTTAGAATCAATTGCTTAGCTTTAATATGTTGAAAGTTGGGTGAAAATGATCTCTTGCGGTAAAATAAGTGATCTAATTAAGAAGTCATAAGAATTCAAAGATTGTTCCCCATCTCATTTAAGCAAAACACAGGTTTATATGAATTTGATATGTATCTCTATGGTGATATTGGGCAATGACGTGACTAACCTAAATCTTCCTCTTTGTTTAGTTAGGAATTTTTATCGTTCATATTTTGCGTTCTTTTCATTTATGTTTTAGCCTGTTTAGTGAGAATTCTTCACCTCAAGCGATTAAAAAAATATAGTCAACATGCCGATTACCTAATAGTTGAAAAAATTGCAATTTCATTTGCTTTTCAATTACTTAATTACATATTTTTCATTTTAAGTTCATAAAACTTAAGTAACCTCATTTCTTTTGATTTTTCTAGGGCGAGCATTTTCCACCCAAGACTTCCCCTTACCCACGCCAATGAAAACCCTATATTCCTGTGAGCTCATAATATAAAATATGCTACTTTTTTTTCATTATTTCAGATGTAGAAAATCCTCCACCTAGTTATGAAGAAGCACTTCGAGCCACACTAGTACACAACAATAACTCAACAAATAATCGTTAAGCACAATCAACATTCGTTATCATAATATTTCGAGGAGTAATAGTTAAACTGTGTTAACAACCTACTACATAAAAGTCTATGGTATCATAAAGCCTAAATACTAATACAGGCTGTAAATCAACAAATGGTAAATAATCAAGATGATGGTAGGGTGCGACGAAACAAGTAATTTTATTGCAAAGAACATATCCAAAACGACCACCTTTTCCTTATTTTGCTAAATTTAGAATTAAAATCAATAATGACTTAATTTAGTTTGAACACATGATTAACACAAGATTTGAATGTTATACTGATTCTGCAGCATAGGGTTGACAACGACAAAAAAAACAGCTCGAAAACTGATAGCTTAGGACTTTAAAAAAAGTGAACTACATGGAGAAACAACGCGCTAGGGAGCTCCAAAAATTTCGTGAAAATCTTTATGAACCAATAAAATTTTGCAAATTAAAAACTTGAGTGTATTTTATCATAAATATTTCTGGAATTAATTTTGCGTATAACCTTTATCTTTCTTTATTCCTAACAAACAGTATAAGTTTTTGAAAAATTTCTATTTTACTTATATTTTTTAATAATTGCTGAATATCATTATTAACACAATGCAAAATCTTTCTTGTTACACAGGAAATATTTCCTCACATTTAACTAAGAACGAGGTATTTTTTTAGGATTCCATCGTCAAAGATGAAAAAAGAAAGAATCCAGTAACTTTGCCATTTGGTGTTCAATTTTGATAAATAGCATATTGAAGGATCATTCAAAGAAACAATTTCAAATAAGTTTTCTTCTCAAATGAACATAGCGCCAGATACAAAGCTCCAAAAAATGCAAGAATTGTGTGAAACCATAAATTTTCAAGCCATGCGATATAGAAATGCTCTACAAACTGTATTAGCATTAGCATACGGCAACAATAACCGAAACGAAACTACGAGCAATGCAATATCTATCATCCACTAACTGACCTAACAATGGCTAATGACCAACTGTGAAAACACCAAAAAGTTTTCTAGAAATATGTATTTTAAATAGTGTCCGACCGAAGCTTCGGCTTCGGCCACCTTCGGTCAAAAAAACCACCTTCGGTCAAACATTCGGCTTCGGCCTGAAATCAGGCCGAAGCCGAAGCTTTGTTCTTAGCAAACGTCGGATTTGAACGAATTGTTCTAAATGTTATTATTTTGAAATAAATTTCAAGGTAATTTTTTTTAATCATCTTTAGATTGACTTCTAGATCAACTTCTCAAGATCATAACCTCTAAATCAACTTCTAGAGATCAACTTTAATATTAACGTTTTAAAATCATGTTTTTAAATCTTCGGCTTCGGCTCGACTTCGGCTTCGGCCGAAGGTTGTGGCGATAGCCGATTAATCGGCTTCGGCTTCGGCTTCGGCCAAAAATCGACCTTCGGTCGGACACTAATTTTAAATCAAATTCTATAAATACATATGACCTGTTTTAAAACTAATAACAATACAAAACAAAATTTTCAATAATTAGGTATTAAATATATTTGTATGTACTAATTCCTGACTAAGAGATAACGCAAATTTTATAAAAATTTATATTCCACTGATTGGTCCGTTGAGTTTTTACTCGAACGCTAAGTGCAAGCGGACTATCTACCTTTATATCTCTCTAAATATACTTACAGATATTATATTTTATCCGCAATTGTTATCATTGATAAAAAAAATTATGAAATATCGAAACACAATTGAAAATAATACTGATATGTGGTACATATTAGACCCAAGTAAGTAGTTTGTATTTGAATTTTTGTATTTTAAAAACGGAAAAATTTGCATTTCAAAATGGACATGATGACGACTTATTAAGACAACATGTTACTAAACAATAAACAAAGGTTTATTTATTTGTTGTTAAATTTTATAGTGCAAAATTATTCATAGAAAATGTCGAATAGTCCGTCCGATGATGGAAATGCATTTTTTTTATTTTTAATAATATTATTTGCGTTTTGTTTGCTTTTGTGGAATATTTGTTCATCGCGTGGTGAAAATGAGAATAATGAAGAAGATATGTACCGTCGTGAATGTAAGTAATTACCTAATATTTTTTGTATTTTTTTTGTAGAATGTCATTTGTGGCATCATTGTTATTCGGATTGGCAATATTTTTAATTGTTGTCGGTTTATGTCAATGTATATCATTTGTATTCAAAATTAGAGCGATTCAAGAAGAAATTCGAGCTGGTGAGTGTCTTTTCTATTGTTAGTTTTAAGAACAATAGTAATACAATATATGAAGTAACAAGGTTGGCAATAATGCAAATAAAAAGTCATTCTTTAAACGGTAAAAAGCAACTTCCATAAATGGTTCATTATTCATTATGAATAAACTAAAATATCCGTGTATTCAGTTGTTAAATAAAACTAATCGATCGCAAGTTAGAAGACAAAATTTAGTTAAATGTTTAATCAATACATAGTATAAAAAAATTCCTTTCCGTCTGTCTGTCTCTAATCCCTATGTATATGTTCAGATCTATAAAACTACGCAACGGATTTTGACGAGGTTTTTCCTAATAGATATAGTAATTCAAAAGGGCGGTTTTATGTATAATACATGCATAATATAGTAGAGTAAGGGGTTGAAATAGGGAATGAATGGTTATGCTTCAAAAACTGAAAAATTTGAACATCGATTAAGCTCAAATATTGACAAGATATACAAGATAATGTTCCCAAGTGGGGTATCAAATTAAAGAGCATGGCGTGTACATTACAAAACTGTAACCCCTACCCACGGGGATATTTATAGTTTTATTTGAACATTATTTAGACAGATCATATTTTTCGGAGGGGATCGGTGGTTGATAAAAAATTGTAATTTGTTTTGAACCTTATTAGTGGTTTCCTGATCCATATTAGGGGTTCTTACGTTGCGTCGTTAGAATGTGAAACGTTTCTAGGATACAAATAAGCAAATCTAAGCTAAGATAAGGGCTGGTATATAGAAAAATTGGATACAAACCCAGAATAATCTGACTGTCTTCTGTATCCAAGTTAAGATCAGGGCTGGCATATGGAAAAATTGGATACAAAACCAGAATAATTTGACTATCTTCTGTATCCAACTCCTACTCTAGATTACCTCGTTTAATTGGATACAAAAATAAAATGCAAATGTAAACTTTGGGTTAAAATATTTCACCGCCAAGGCGTACCTAAATTTTTTTATGAGGCTAGACTGATCGTTTATAATTCATGACAATCAACAAAATCGAATTATTTAGGTATTTTCATATTCGACGTAGTTTAAAGTGACTTAAAATCAATAAATCTAAGATTTGATTCGGAATAATTTCAGTGATCCAACGGAATAAAAAAATTTGGCTCTACCGGCAGCCCTGGTTTAAGTTAAAAGTGAAATACTATTGTCGAATCATTTTGGCAAGTCCATTTGTTTATCTAAACATGTTTACTTGGTCAGATATATTACAATTTGATTGGTTGCTTCGAATGTTATTTTAACACAAACAAAATATGTTTTCAAAATATAATGTATAATCATGAGATGTCCACGTGACATATGGAATTAGCGAATTTGTACGAAATATAATCGATTTTAATTCAATTTCCTGACTTACACCTGTACTTTTTATAAATGTATGATTTTGTATGTTTTAATCACTTTTTAGTGATAAAGTTTTATAAGTATATATCTGGTTAATGTTAGAAACTTTATCTAAAAATTAATTATATTTAAAGTAAATAAACAATTAGAAATGAATGGCGTCATTCAACTAATTTACCTAACTGTGCTAATTTCAAAAACAGGGTGTCTCGTAACTATTAGAGGATACAGTTCTGAGGAAAAATTTCCAGCCCGGGTTTTTTTTGGATACAATATACTATTCTAGGATATGGCACGTAAAAAAATCCATAAACACCAACTTCTGAAGCGTGGTAAATAAGCTCCTGAGAGGTGAAAGAGAATTTTCTCTCATAGAACATATATATGTCAGAGCGGCCATTTTCGCAATGTATGTAAAGGGGGATATTAAATGAGTAAATAAAGAGGAATTTCTACCTCTTACCAAATAAGCTACTTAATGATCGTACAAAGGTAAGTAAGGGGTGTTATGTCTGCTAGCAATACGTTACATTTGTGCGGTCGTCAGGGAACTTATTTCGCATGGGGCAGAAAATTTCTTCAATTTTTGCTCATTTCATTCCCTCCTTCCCCTTTATCTCGAAAATTATCACTCTGCCAGAATATACCATTATCGAGGAAGTTATGGTTCCTTAGATCGTTAATAATTAATTGAAGTTTTAAGTACATGAAAAATATTAGCCCAGAAATTCAAAAACTTTTAAACGATAGTAACTGACGAATTTCTATATCATTAATAGTTTATCATATCCAAAAACTGCAAAAAGAACTTTATTCTTTTTGATAAGCAGTACTAATTAATAATACAAATTAATTAATTATATTTCAGGTGCGATTCGTGAACAAAGAATGCGTGTTATGACAATACAAAATGTCGCCTTCACGTGTGATCCACTAAACGATTATCCGCGTCCATTACGTCAAACGTATCCTGATCGTTATGGATCCCAGCCACCAATGTATGATGAAGGTGTATTCCCTTCAGATTCCATCGGTAGTGAGTATAAAATTTTGTATATTTACCTGTAGTATCTAAATATTTTTTGTGATAGATGATTGCCATAGACATGGAAACATGATTATTTCGAAAATCATGTTGCCATGTAACATGTTTAAACTAGTAAAGTAGTTAAAATACAAAAAACTGATCTGGGGCAAAAATCTAAATTTATTTTAAACTAAAGTAATTTAGAACGATACTTTTCAAATCTACAAATGAACTGTCTAACAAAAATAGGCAATATTCTTAACAGGGTTCGAGGATATATATCATGATATATATCCGATATATATCACGTGAATTTTTATGATATATATCAATACAAAAATGATTTTAAAAAATTTAATATTATTTAGTAATTTTTGGCGCTTGTTACCGTATTTCTACTTCCCAAATTTTGATGGCATTGGAGTAGAGTTAACACCTACTAATACTAAGCTCAAATCGTGTCGTGTCAGAAAAAGTTCGTTACTAAAGAGTAAGTTTAAGTAAAATTCAGAATCGGAAGATGATCTAGCTTTATCTTCCTTGCAGTCAAACCAAGCACAATTATGAAACGACAAAATTTTATTTTTTATTTGGTAATTAACAGTTTATTACGAATGGCTGATGGCTGATTTGATAATTAAAAGACTGATTATACTCTAAAGTTATTATTTGTAATGTTTATTGTTTTGTTACCTAAGTGTAGGTATGACCATTGACTGATAACAATTTTTAAAATTGTTTTTTGTTTTGATTTTTATTTATAAAAATTTCATTATTTTTAGTTGATTTTGCCTGATCTAGAAGAATATTCTATGTTTTGGTTTCATTTGTCTGATTTGAAGTGCCTGAAGTGCCTTTTCGAACCCTGATTCTTAAATATTAATACTTTATGAAATATTGGCGAAAAACGAAGTACCTTTCTTTATTTGTAACTTTTGCAATTTTTTTTGTAATGAAAAACGCTTTGAACACATTTTTCTATACATCATTTCGATTCCAACGAGCTATCACACGTATTTTTAAGACCAATATTTCTATATTTCACGAATTTGAACTTGTCGGATAGACTAAATAGCTGACACTAAAATTTACCTATTTGTATCATCCCAATAAATATAATTGATTGTCAATAATGAATTCATAATTAATTCATTATGGTAAAGCAAGCATATTCATAAATTTTTAATTTTTTCAGTTTTAGAAATTCCTCCACCAACTTACGAAGAAGCACTTCGAGCTGCATTAGTACACAGCAATAATAACCGGAACGAAACTACGAGTCCAACTACAATCAATATTAGTAATGATAATAATTCGACTTCTAGTAGCTAATAATAAGTTTAAGTTCTTTAATGAAACTATTAGCAATAAGTTTCCAGTGATAATGAACTAGTTCCAAATAATTATTTCTTGGTTTATTGACTGAATTATCCAGCAAAGGGCTATCTGAGCAATTGCTTCAAAAAGGAAGGAAGTTACCAAATAACTTGCAGCACTCAGCTATAATTGCAGTTGGGGGTAGCAAGCTAGTTTGGAATATCCGAAATTTTTGTCCTTTTCTCGACTTTTCGAGATTTTCTTCGATACCTTTTGACGACTAAGCGAGAAGTTTCTGAGATATCGACCGTATACGAAGATTAATGTTCCGGAGTAATTCGTTCCGTCGACACCTTTGAAACTTGCCGTTCCATCATAAAATTAACTACATTTTCATATGCCTATTGGTTATTTATGAGAATTAAAAACCATTAGAACGTACAAAACTAGCTCATTTTGTGCACGATTATAGGTGATATTTCGAAAATAATTTATCGAATTGTTAGGAGAATCCGATTTCTGAATTTTTGACTCAAATTTCCCTATATTTCAAGTTTTATTATTTTCCAAAAGAGATTTCGAAATCATAAAATTTTATTTGTAACTGATTTACATAAAGATCATTTTCTAGAATGTATATAGTATTTGAGTTGTGAAGGGTGGTATTCCCGGAACAATTCCAGTGGATATTTCAAAAATTCACTCAATCACAGAATGAATTAAGTTTTCATGATTTCTTTAAGTAATCGAAAGTAGTCCAGAAAGAAAACTCCTTACAATTCTGACAATGAACTTCTGACAATTCTAAACAAACTGTTGTGTTCAGTAACGTTCGCATTGATTTCGTAAAGTGTTCGATAAATGCGAATATGGCGTAATTATTGTAAGCAGTATATTCTAAACCTGCCATTCACGTTTCAAATTAAAATATAATTATCTTTCTCAATGTTTTCTTCACTGCATTTACCAAAAATACATTTTAATCGTATAGGCAATGACAACACATTTTTGTTATGTATATAACATAAAAAAGATTTAGTGTTAAAATGTACAAACAATTTGTTCGAACTTTATTAATTAAAATTTTTTAATTAATTAATAATTATTTACATGCATATTTATGTCAAGATTTATGAAATTTATAACACGACCTTTAATATCAAAGATTTTGTTTTCAAATTAAAGACATTTTGACAGATTGGTTAAATAATTAAATAAAAAAATTCCTAAGAAATTTCCCGTTAAATATTAGATTTTTATGATAATTTTATATTTTCTATACACTGAAAAACAAGTTTCAGATACATGTTTCATGTTTTTAATAAAATTTACAGAAAATTTTTGTATAATAAAATAAAATAAAAAACTCGTTTTTCAAGTAAGTGAGATACGATTTCAATCAAGTTTGAAAAGTAAATTTATTTATTAAAAAAAAATATTTAAAAAGTTTATTGCTATTTATTGTTACTGTTCAAAAATAATAAATTTTATTTGTATTAAAACGGTAGAAGTTTTATTTCATTTTTGTCTGAAAATTATTTAGAAATATTAATGGTATAATAATCATAAAACTAATTTCATATCAAAGATGCTACCTAATGGGACATATAAGAGCTGGCGACTCCACGAAAAATTTTATTTCAAGCCAGCTAGATTTTGGATTATTTTCTTATTGAAAGTAGGTAGAGATGAAAAACATCTCGCAAGTGAGGACGGTTTATTATATTTGGTAGTTCCCACCCTCGAATAGAACTGCAAAATTTGCTGATTTTCAGACTTTTTTTTAGCAAGTTGGCACTCGCGCTATAAGCATTTTGCTCACGCTCGATTTAAAAGATAAATTACTTTTAGTTTTCAAATGGTAAGCGGCAGAAACAATTTCTATCTTCATATATTTCTTTCTTTTTCCGAATTATGAATTAACCAGATTCAAATCCTTCAGGTGCAAAATGTTTTGCATTTCTATCTAATTTTAACAGAAGAAAAAATATACTAAATTCAGTCATCTTAAAATTCACACTGAAATCATCAGCGAAAATATGGTAACACACAACGGACAATACAATGGGCCTCTTCTCTCGGAGTAAATGTAAGCCCTGCCAAATAAGCCCTTCAACCTAACCACACCAATTCATATAGATTAAATTCTGCGTTACACATTTCCCAACAGACGAAGATTTGAAATAGAGTGCCCTATTTATTAATAGCATTCGTTTTGTATAACGGACAAAGGAAAATCTTTTGTTCTATTCTACGAAAGGAAAAGGAAATATTAATACAAAAAAATAAATTTTTTAAAAAAGGTCTCGGATAGTTTAAGTTCAGGTACTCAAAATATTCAACTGAATAATAACCTGTATCACTTTTTTGACGTGATTGCATATGATCACTTCACATTATGAACATTACATTAAAAAGTGAAATTCTCTCAATCTCAGTGGGTGAAGTTTTACTTACCACCTTTTGAGATAATTACAAAGACTTTCCATATGAAATTTTAATTACCATCTTACGAATAATTCCATTTTACCTCTATATAAGAATGATGAGGTTAATATAGAGATTTTGGTAACAAAAAAAAATTTATAAAATAATGAAACGTTTGTATACTGGCTGATCACACATCTCACGCTGCTTCTCAGAAATGAATTCATAAGCCATTATAAGCTGAAAATTTCTAAAACAAGCTTCAATCCTTTGAAGAAAGAAGTCTTATTTATTTCGTTTAATATTGAATTTTGACTAGACATTTTCATTAAAAGAGTCTGAATATATTTCGTTAATATATGAAAGGCATAATAGACATTTCTATTGAACGCTATTATAGAGACTAAATGGTTGTAAAATTTTTCTCCTAGTCTAATATGCGGGAAAATTTTGCATCGTAGCGTTTAACTTTTAAGTCTTAACGAAGATTTCGATTTTAAGGTTATTATTGAATGATATAAAACTATAATCAAAATTTATGTTTTTTTATTTAATAAAGTAGTAGACCAAAAATCCATGTGGCTAAAATAAATCGTTTCCTTCAAATGTTATCAGAACACATCTTGCTTATACGTAAAGTTTTTAAGTAATCTGTATATAGAAGTTATGAGAATATTTCACACCTGACTTTTTTTTTAATTATCTATTATCAATTAGTAATTAAATCAGATTGTCTATTATATCTATTTGTCTACAGGTACGTATAATTTATACTAAATATAATCATAGATAATATACTTTAAAAGTGAAAGTTAAGTGTAATTAATAACATTAAAAACGTAAAACGTTAATGAATAATAACTTACCTGCACTTTTTAACTGTCTGATGGAAAGTTATTCTTTTCATCCCAAAAATAAAGAACAAACAGTTAGTGATGCCTTTACGTTTTGTGATTTCTATAAAGATGTAATCCCACTTAAATACACGGTGGGGCAGAGAAATGTGCGATTTTAATAACTCTGTCATTAGAAATCTTAGCAAATTTTTCAAATTTTCTTTTATCGCCTTAAACAACATAAAAAGCATTTAAGAAATTTAAGTACTAAAGAGAATTAATTGTGTTTTAAGACGTTTCGATGCTAAAACGAAAGTGTGATAAAAAACTGAAATTTTGATTGTCAAATAATGAGTATTTCATAGGCTTTCTGGACAAAATTTCAAGTCGATTCTCTGTACAGTTTACGCTAAATTAATAATTAGAAAACAGACCTTTTTTGCATTGTGGTATATGAAGAAGTCGTAATAAAAGTTGCTTTTTTAGTCAATAAGTGCTTTTAAAAATGTTACCATTTACAAAAAAAATTTTTATCAATATTTTTCAAGTTTTAAGCTTTATAATAATACCAAAGTTAAGAACTGTGAATAAAAATGAAATATTTTTTTGTTGAAAAGACTGACTTTGAAAAAAAATTTTTATAATTTGAGAAACACTTAACTCTGATTGGCTAATTTGCCTTCTTGGTGATTGCAACCGTATACGTATTGTCTTGGAAGTAGTAAAGTTATAAAATAAAATAGAAACATCATAGAAAGCTGTTATAACTGATGATGATGGAAGAATTTTCCTTGGACTGCCTCTTAGAAGAATTTTCATATACACAAAAAAAATGCGGAAGAAGGCATCATCATTCAGCATCAATGTAATGGATACCCTTTCTCACGCTAAAATTTACCAGCCAATTTTAACAAAAAGAGAAAAAAAGATCAAACAAAATTAATGAATGTGTATCGTAATAATTTATGTTCTAATTTTATATAAAAAGATCGTTAGTAAAGTTAGTTAGTTTATAATTTAATATGCTATTAAAAAGTGTTTTCAATTTTTATATATTAATTAAATATTATAACCATGAACTCAAACAATAATTATTTCAATGTAAAAGTGTTACTATTGCATGCATTATAAATTACAATACTGTTATTTATGAAGAATATGATCTATTAGCTTCAGTAATATCTATTTAGAATGTAAGATAAAGCAAAACTCAATTTTTTTTGATTTTGTTGACGTCGTATAGTTCAAAAAATCAATTTTTTTTTTATAAAACACCCAATTTTAATACAAATTTTTTTTGGGACCCACCAATTTTTGGTAAAATTTTTCATTTTTAATGTTATTTTTTAGCTAACATTCAATTTTGTGCAAAATATCGGTACCAGGATCCCACTATCTTCAAAACTTTTATAGGTAGGTTAAATTTGATTACAAATATTAAAAGAATGACCCAAATTTAATATAATTCCATAATTGGTTTATTAAAGTTTTATACAATTTGGATGTGGTAGACCAAAATTCAACTTTTTGGATTTTGATGACGTCATAAAGTTCAAAAAATCAATTTTTTTATAATATACACAAATTTTATCCGATCTTAATGCAATTTTTTTTGAAACCCACTAATTTTGGGTCAAACTTTTTATTTTTAATGTAATTTTTAGCTCACATGCATTTTATGCAAAATATCGATACCAAGATACCACCTTCTATCTTCAAAACTTTTATAGGTAGGTTAAATTTGCACCCAGCATTTAATATGGTATTCAAAACGCCTTTGATGCATTTTGCACTTGCAAAAACAAATTAATATATTTATTTGTGTAAAAATCCAACAGAGATATTGGACTGAATATTGATTATATAAATTGTGTCTTAACAGGATATACAAATCAGCGACAAAATTTTCAGATTTTAATAGTAGATATTGATACATAATTTTTAAGTTGTAGTCGATCAACCTGTACAATACAAAAATAATATACTATTTATAGGCACACAAAACAATTTTAATTAATTGAAACGTTCACGACAATTATAATTTAAGAAAATAGTTCTTTTTTATAGAAACTACTAAGTACCAGAAATATATACAATGGATTACAATAATTGAAATTAATCTACAATAAATTCATTTTGTGACTTTAAAAATGAAATAAATCGATTCTTATAAATACTTAAATTTGAATTAAATAATAAATTATGTTTATCCAATAGTTAGAAAATATTTAATGTAACTACTAGTTACAGAAATTTATTATTGATTTCATGTTTTATATTTTGACATTGAAATATATAATTACCTAAAAAATACATATGCAATAGACTATGTTACAATAAATAGTATACGTTTCCGGAAAAGTTGATCCTCCAGTAAGATTTGCGGTTCCTGAGTAAAGTTGACTATTACTGCTCTTTTCAGTAAAAGTTTATTAAAACCGTGTTGAAAGATCAACATGTTCTAGTCAGAGTTAACTATAGCTGGGAAAAGTATACTCTCACCGTCTTGAGATAGTAAAAGTTGACTTTTGCATGGAAACAATCTACCAGCTAAAGATGATTATTATCGTGAAAAGTTTTGTGAGATTTTGAACTTTTCCCAACAAAATTTTGAGCAATTACAATTTATTCATTTCATAAATTTTAGATTTTACCTTTCCAATTTTTTCTCTGTATTATTTGTTAATAAAACTTGAAAGGATTTTAAAGGGGTGAACTGGCCCGATAGCCCTCCCCTGAATCCGCGATTGGTTTCTCATGTGAAATGTGTGCAAGGAAATAGGTATTATCAATTTAATTAACTAAAATCAATCAACCATAAACTTTTATGTCAATATTTTCTTGTTTCACTATAACAAGTTATTATTATTATTGTTTTAGGCTTTTTAGATGCATTGATAACCTAAAAATATACGACTTATCCAGTTAAATAAAATACCCACACACTATAATTAAAATGTATGTCATTGCAGCAGCGCCAACATTAATCATTCATAAAAATTAATTACACAATTCTTCAATTCACAATTTTCTTTAATTTTTAATGAATTTGTGGTTTTTGTTTAGTCTAATTTAGTAGATGAGAATATGAATGATGTACTTTGATTCATCTGAAGATGAATCAAGAGTGACACTAAAAATAACTCACAATAATTATTATTTTCATAATAACATTATAAATTAAGTGAATACTTCAATTACCTTAGAAAAATAAATATACTTACATTCAAATAGGTACAAAAAGTTTCTGAAATTTTGTATGTAAGATGTCAAAAATTGAAATTAATTTGTGAACATAATAAAAAAATATCTACAATTCCAAAAACAAAATTTTTATCTAAATAATATTATTACAGGCTACTTGTTACTTATTTAAAGTACCTACAAAAAACACAAATCGAGACTATAAAAATGTACTTTAGAGTACTAAAAAAGCAAAAAACTTTCTCTATTTCTTCATTCAATTTCATAGATAGCTCACTTTAATAATTTTTCGTTCTGGGGGTAATAATTTTGGAAGCAGTTAATGTAGAATAAAACCTTAGAGGGTACCTTGTAACAAAAAAAGATATTTACTTTCCAATCAAGTGTTACTCGGGTCCCGTGAATACTACAACTTAAACGATTAAATGTTCTTGAAAGTTATATTCTGATAATTTGTGGCCGCATTTAACTTTATGTATTTTACATACTTTAGGAAATATTAAATGTTTTTCAGAGTGGAATTCCCCTAGTCGGCGATTTGACAGTGTTCTCAAAATTAACCTTAAGTATATTTATTATTTTGAATGTATCAAGTTGCGGTTTTTGCAATCATACCTTCTTCAAAGTTTTAAAATATCAGGTTAACCACATTAAAAATATAATATATGTATTTCTTAAAAATATATCGAACTTTTGGAGAAAAAATAAATAACCTTTAATAAAATTTGGAGGGACACCTTAACTCTGCACCATTTTCAATATTTATACTACTTTCAATATTTAAGAAACTGTCTGTACGAATTCTTATTAATAGAAAGACTGCAATAAATCATAATTCGAAAATAATATAAGGTAAAGTAAATATTGTATTTACAAGCAACGCGAAACATTAAAAAATATGTCTCCTCCCCACTGTGGCAGCTCCTGCAATAGTTGTGAAACTATGGGTCCATTTAAAATAAAATCGATTCCAGAAAATTATTCAACATGCCTATTTGTAAAAAGATTAAACATCTATTAAATATGTTTTATGTACTTACAGAGATAAGTTTATTTACTTACAAAAGGCAAGCGCAGGCTAGATGGGTAATACATACAAATTATTTAGCTTTTATCAAAATGAGAGCTTAGTTTGAGATACTTACATTTTACGTTATTACTTTCGATTACGTTACAAAAAATACATATTAATTGGGTCAGTAAATAAATAGATTACACATGAAGGTTGCCTCATCCAAATGGGAGATCAGATCCAACGTGAGATCTGGTCCTTAAAAGTAAACACAAGCAATCGCATTGATGATATCGATACCAATCTATATGGTAGTGTCATAAACTAATTATATTTTTCACATAAACACTGGATTAGTTTGATTTTACCACCATCATATAGTTCTATGATCTTGAAATGATTCCGATAGTATCTTCAAGAATTTTAACGGGAATTTATTCATAGTTTTCTCATAATTCAAAAGGAATGTATACAAGTTTTCCTAGTTACAAACAATTGAATAATTTTGCAGTTAACATTCTTTTAAATAATCAATTTCTATTAAGTGCTCATAATTATACCTTGTATATGTTTTATAATGTTAGAACAATGGACGTACGCATAAATATTTGTAAATATTTTCACATCATAAAAAAAAAATTGTTGTTTTCACTTTTGTTAAAAACTTCTATAATTAAATAATAATTTTTAAAAAAATCGGTCAAGTGCATACCGGACATGCATTTCTTGAATAACGGTACAATAACTTTGTGACAAATTTCCCTATAGATTCTAAGTAGATCTAGAACAGCATACTTTAAAAAAATTTTATTTAAATTTTTGCTAAATTAAATTAAAAAATAAATTTTTTTTAAAACACTTCCGTTGATAGAGTTTTTGTTAAATTTGGAAATTTACTTGCTACACTTTAATTTTTAAGCAATCAAATACTTATTTTGAGTAAATTTCCGAAGGAAATGAAGCTATTGCTTTTGTACTGATGATGGAATTTGGAAAAAATTTCTTCAAATGTTCATCGATCATAATAGATTTCAAAAATGACCATATATATATATATATATATATATATATATATATATATATATATATATATATATATATATATATATATATATATATATCTATAAATATATAGGAGACTTTCTATAGATATAGATAGATAGATAGACGATAGATAGATAGATAGTCACTCATCACGATATCTCTGGAACTATAAGACCTAGAGACTTGAAATTTGGCAGGAATATTCCTTTTGCCAAGTAGAGGTCAGCTAAGAACGGATTTTACGAAATTCCACCCACAAGAGGGGGTTGCGGGGGTGTTCATGAATAAAAAATTCATATTTTTAAATTATGGCTTTTAATAGTTCAAAACTTGGTCAGAATGTTTTAAATTACATTTAGAAATTTTTTTAACCTTCGGAGGGTAGAAAGTTGTAGCGAGAAAGTGGGAAGGAAATATCGAATATTTACAAATATACCTAAGTGGGGTATCAAATAAAAGAGCATGACGTGTACATTACAAAACTGTTATCCAACGCAAGGAAATGTGGAGGGAGGGGTGCAAGTCGCCGCAAAGCGGGCGGGAAACAGCTAGTATATATATAAAGTCCGAATACTGTAAACTTAAATCCGAATTGAATAAAATTTGGTATCAAGATGGGTTTTGGTATTTGAAGGGTCAAATTCGTTAATGAGCAAAAAGCGTCCAATAAAAAAGGGGTGGGGGTATTATTTAAAGTATCAAAAAAGTTAGTTTATTTTTTTTTAAATAATTTGATTTAATTATGTTACATTATTATATTAATGCACTTTCTTTTTTATAAACTACTGCTTTTAATAATATAAATAAATTATTTCTCAAAACAATTGTATGTACATTGCGTTTATAATAGAATTAATTATTTATAATAAATAGCCAAAAACTTGTAATTATTTATAAAAATATCACGCTAAAATTTTTGAAGATTGTTTTACTAAAAATTTTAAATAAATTCACATATTTATTATAAAAATATGTGAGTAATTTGTATATTTATTACGATTATTTAAATATAGAAATCTATACAAAATAATTTAACTTAAAATTAGAGATTAATAACAGAATATTTTTTTGAAAACTGAAACATTTTAACAGGATTTGAAAAATGGTATACTTATTTTTACGAGCCTGTATTAAACATTGATTAGATTAGATTTGAGTTAGGATCATAGAATAATATAACCTAACGGAGTTAGGAATAAGTCGCTGGATAACTTTTGTACTGCGAACAGTTTGATCTACTACAGCTCTTTTGTTTTAAAGGTGCTCCAGAATGTCTTTAGCTTTAATAAACTAGGATTTCTTTACATTTCGTTAACATATATTGTCATCGATAAATACACAACCAGAAATCGGTGTATCACTTACTTATGCTTAGCCTTGTAACTGTTTTATCTTCGAAAATTTTTGTATGTGTAGCGTTCTCTTTCACTTGGACCGAAAAGTTCGCCTCCGCAGGCTTCAATTTGATAGAAATATGAAAATAATTTTGTCGGGAACCTACTTGAAAATTGCAGAAAATCGAAAAGTTGTCGAAGTACGATGTCCGTTCCTTCTCTTAAATTAACTTCCTAGTGGTTGAACAAAAAAGTGGATTTATATTAAATTGAGGAATGTATGGGCGATCCTGGGACACGTGAAATCAAACGTCTCACTTAAAACAATTTTCGTAGGTAGAAAAGTTATTGGATACTATTAAGTCACACCAATTCCTATTGATGTGTAAGACCTTGTATATTGATAACCCAGTGTTTTTTAGCTTTTTTTGTTCATATATACGGCTTGGCGTTGTTGGTGGCTATTAAATGTCCCACCCTGTACTTGGTCTCGATAAAAACCACAGAATCAATAACAAACACTCCCCAAGGCAGCAAAAATAATGTCCCTTATCTTTTTTCATGTAGTGTACTCATACTGAAAATATTTAGAGAATTTTATAATTCAAATTTTTGCATTATCTTTCGCAAAACTGAATTAATTATTCAATAACAGCGAATTCCTTTTATTATTTCTTTACCACAGACACTGGAATTTTTCAAACTGACTATGAATTGTGATAAAAATAAAAACTAATTTTAGCTTTAATCAGCTAATCAATTGAAATTATCAAAATATATTTCAAATTTGAATTTAATTTTTGAAATTTTAATGCTACTCTCTAAGTTTTAAATAACGCACACAAATTTTAGATAAAGTTCAGAATGATGTTAAAATCGGTCTGTGTCTGGCAAGTCATTTTCCATTCGTAGTTCAAGGCAAAAGGATCGAAATTATCAGTTAAAGGCGATGGCCTGACTGTGGTATCGTAGTTCCCAAACGAATTCTTTTTGAAAGGCACTAGAAATCTGTTAAATATTTTAAGGCTTTTATCAGATTTTACTTAGTTATTTAATAGATCTTCATATGGTGGAAGCGTAAGTCAGTGTATTGTACATATCTTTTTAAAGCAAATATGAATTCAACTATCGCTCACGCCAAAGTTTCAAATTTTACGTTTTTAGCTGAAATTTGATCATACGTTACAGTTGAAAACTAAAAAAAAAGTTTTTAGAACTCAAAAACACAGAAATTCAAATTTTGAACTATATTGAATAGGCATTACAACACAAATTGTCTGAATCAGGTAGACACGAGTAAGCATTACCAAAATCCACCTAATTACAAAAATTTGTTCATGGTCATTTCAAAACCTATAACAAATGAACAAAATTCGCTTTCTCTAAAAATATATTATAACAATCAGGCAGGTAAAATATACACATCATCATCGTAGCCAGTGATGTGCATGTGATGGGAACTTGACAAGTAAAGTGTAGTTCACCTAATGTGTTAATATACAGTTAGTTTTTTAAAGTATTTGATATCAAGTGCGGAACATTTAGAACATTTGAGGAAGAAATCCCTCATTCTTTTAATTTTATCTTTTTTTTTTTTGCTGCTGAATGTATTATGTAAAGCACATAACCTGGGCTCTAATCCTCTGGTTTGGAGCATCTGTGTAAAGTTCATATCATCATCCTCCCTTTTTGTTGCTTCTTCCAGATCCCTCAGAAAATTATCATTTGTTTTACAGCGCAGGACAGTTGCTTAACAGGTATCGAATTCCACTAACACCCTGCAGTAATATTTGTCTTTGATTTCCCATTTTTGTCTATTCATTGTTCCGACCGGATAGTTTGCTGCAATTATTTCGACGGTAATGAATATTTCTTTCTTTAAATAGGTTGGTAGTTTTATTTATATTTATTACGAAGCGGGGTCGGGCTACGAGGCAAATCCCGTAACTGAAGCCTTTTTTAACGTGCAGAGGAATGTTAGTGGACTCTAGTGGACTATAGTTTCCACTGACTGTTTAAGACCGTTAATTGCTTGATCAGTGACTGTGTCAAGAAAAACAGCAACTTATTTGCAAATATCGTTATGATCATTCTGGTATATAGTGCCAAACTATTCTATACGCCGTGGATTCTTAATTTATCTGCATGATTTCATAAAATTCAAACACCCGGAAAAGAATGACAATTAGATAAAATAATGCATTATAATCACACATTCAATCTAATAAAAGCGTGTTAGAAATACAAACTTTACAGGGATTCCCAAATCAAAGAGTTGGATAGTCAAACTGTATAATACAATTCATAATAATTTACTGATACATGAACAAGTCGATATTTAACAATAAAAAAATAAAACTTGATATGATTTCCTTTCGTGCGGTTGTTGTGTAAATTTATTGAAAAAAAATACACACAACAACGGTTAATAATTGTACATACATCAGCAAATGTTAAGGTTGTTCGATTTACTTATCATAAAATTCCTGAGCAAATTTTCAAATCATTACAACATGTGGTTGCACGGGCAATACACGTGTAATGCTGCTTATTCCGCACATAATAAGTGGAAAAATAATAAGATATACGCGCGGCTAGAGTTTGTTTCCATAAAAATAAATATATAAAAAATTAATGGACGCTGAATCTGATGAAGTTGTTATAAAATTCTCACGCCCATAAAATGCTACAAAAAACCATTTTCAAGAATTTTAGAGTGCGGTTTCAAATACAATGCAAAACGTACATATATCATATTTGTGATAAAACTTTTCAAAATCCGATATAGCAATGCTGACCAAGAAAAAGTACTTTGCACTAAGGTGAAAAACATATTGTTATGAATACTGCTGTAGTTCAAGTGTTCCAGTTTTTTTCGGACCTGATTTGATGCAATAGTTGCCTTGGTTTCTAATTGATTTGCTGTGGTTTCTATCAGTCGACATATTCGATTATTATTTTAATTCTAGAATTAAAAGTAATTGCATAATTTGTACTGTAAGATAATTTTTCATTCGTCCTCGAATAAAAAAAGATGCACTTTTAATCCTTATAATATAAATACATAAGAGAATGGTGGAAGCGCAAGGAATTATATAATATATTTATTTACTTTAAAGTTTAAGTTGGGCTTCTTTCTGTGGGTGGGAGGGAAGGTGTATTGAAAATCATCTATTTCTTGTTGCGATTTTAATTTGCTTGAGTGACTTGAGCTCTAACTTGTCTTACTGCCTTGACATATCGCAAATATCGCAATAATCGTGAGTACATAAAAAGAGGCAAGTTGACATTAAATATCACAATTTTTTTGTTTGAAGTTTCCAATTAAGATACAAACATTTAGGCAATATTTTGTGTGTGTTTTTGGATGATACGATACTTCTGATAGTCTATAATGCCGGTTTTTCCACTAAACAAACAGTTAAGTTTATGTACCTGAAAAACAAAAACAAAACTGAAACTGTACTGGCCATTACATTGCCCGTCTTCAAAAAGTTTATAAAAAGTTGCAGTTTTGTTTTATTCCACTCGAGTTTGTGTATTGTTCTTGTTTGTCCGTTTAGTGGAAAACTGGCATTATAGGACAAAACAAAGTCAAGTCAATTAAGCCAATTGACGCTCGAGGAACATGATTTTTGGACCTTTGAATTGGAATTAAACTAATTCTGGAAATCCTAGTACAATAGTAATCAAACAAAGTCTCGAAAAGAAAAAATTAAAACTTTTGAGAAACTTCTTGAAGTCTCAAGTATGAAATGAAAGAAAACAAATCCTGGGGGTTCAGAATGAGTATTCAAATGATCAATTTCATTTCGTAATAGGAAGTTTTGAAACTCGGTTAAAACAAATATCGGTGAATAACTCCGGCAATTGAAATAATTATTTACCGCGTTATTAGTAGTACTCGAACACACTTAAACTGCTATAAATCGCGAAGTAAGCACAGTGAAGTGAGTGTTTATGTTACCCACCTTAAAAATCATAGTGAGACAGGTGTTTTCTTCGTATATAACAACAATAATATATCGTGGCGTATACATGCATGATAGAATCTCCTCTTGACTGATAATACATATATTATTATTAATATTTCATACATTTATTATATTATTATATGGAAAGTGGGGTTTTTATATTGTTTTTATAATACACTTCAAACATTTTTAAGTATTATTTCATTCACAACGAACGTACGGCATTCCAAAAGACATTCATCGCATCGGATGTACATACACTTTTAGTTATATTATTGTTTTTAAACAAGGAAGACTTCAACAACTCACATTTCTTTTAAGTTAGTTATTAACACTGTTAATTGTTTTTACTTATTTTCAAAAAAACGTAGTTTCAACTTAATTCATCAATTGGTTTTTGTAAAATGTTGTATTTGTTATGATTTTTGTAAAACATAAACAGTTATAAAAACATTTTGTCTGGTTTATATTTTTGATTTGTTTTAAAAGATGTGTTGCAAATGTTGTCAACAGTAAGTATTTTGTTTTTATTTTTTCAAATTAATGTGAAATCTGTTGTTTTTTTTTAAACGTAAGTGATTTTTGTGAAGTTTAAAAAAATCACGTGAATGATATCGCGTGACAGCGGTTTTAAAAGATGTGTAAAATTTAAATTATGTGTAATTTTAATGCACAAAATAATGTTTCGTTGAATAAAATTATTATTGCTATCGAAAAAAGGTTTTAAAAATAAAATGAATTTCTTGTGTTGTGTGAAGAGTTCGCTAAAGTGTCTAAATCCAAGTTTTCTTATCTCTAATGTGAAAGTGTTAAAATCTCATCGAATAAATGTCGAAAGAAAATTTAATATGAGTTTGGATTCTTTTAGATATCTCACTTTCTATCAAAGTGGCGTAAAAAATGGTAATTTTCATTGTTATAAACATACAATTTTCACTGATTTTTTTACGGTGATGTCCAAAAAAAAAATAAGGAAGTAAACAAGTTATTGAATAAGTTATTAAAACTGACTGGATGGGATAACCCTTGAAGTTAATATGGCTTAAGTTTTTTGCCGAAATCAGCTCCAGAGAGTGCCTATAGATTTTGAAGATTTAATTTAATATTGCTTTTTATGATGCTTTTTTAAAAATGGTTTTAAACTGAATGGCTTTAGCAATATTTCAAGTCAGGGTTCATAATTCGTTTCCTTTTTAATGGCAAAATGTTAAGAGTTGAAGAATTGAATATCATTTTCGGAGTAAATACTTTCTTTTCGAAAGTTGAATAATACGTCTTGCAATTTAAACTTTCGAGAGATTTTAATAATTTCGGCTTTTCTAAATTAAACTTTTAGTTGGCGAAGAGAAATAAGAATGAAAAACATTAGTGCTATTTATTATTTTGTACTAAACTGATATCTATGTAATTTTTGACGTAACTTTGATAAAAAGTGAGTTTATTTTGGATAAAACAAACAAAAAATTTTTTTTTAAGATTTTAACATAAAGAGGGAAGCTTGGGTTTAGATTCTTTGCAAAAATACTCTCATTTTCTAAACAGAGAAAAAAAATAAACTTGAAAAGAAGATAAAACCTAAAATACAAGTATTGTTGAGTTTTTTCAAGGGAATTCCAATTAGAGTTTTATGTAAATATTTTTTCTTGTGGTTATCACCATAAGGTAAAATAAAAGTAGGTAATTTTACGCGTAATTTCCAAGCTATAACTTTTTAACACGATTCTATTATCTTAAATTGAAAAATTTTAACAAAAAAATTCTGTAATTTCTTTTTAGAAATTAGTTTGTTAGCAACTATAGGTACGATTTTCCTCATTTCCAATATTATGGTACTAACACACAAATTTTGCTGATATATAGTTTTGTCATTTTGTAATCGAATTCCCTTTTATTAACATTCATGTATATTTGTAAATATCCGGATTTCAACCAGATAAGAGCTGAATACAATTTTACAAGAAGAAGACAAGTTTATCATGGTACTATTTCATCAAGAAATCGATGACATTCAATTTTTACTAAATGGCTTTGTGAATAAGCAAACTTTTGATTCTTTCAAGTTAAGAATATTGGTCATTAATCATGTTTACTCCTAAAAAAATAACAAGTTGGTTTCCTTTTATGAAAAAAAACTTAATTTTATCTCTAAGCGAAGCGCATTTACATAAAATTATGTTTTTTATTTACATGAATGAATAATTCCAATTTTCTGGACATTTGATCGCCACAAGCGTTTTACTAACAAGCATTAATGAGGAAAAAGCTTATTTTCACCTGTTTTTGCAATAAAAGTTGGTAATAGAAACCATAAAAACTAGTTTCATAGGTAATAAATACTTGATTTCTATTAATGATTTTTTTATGAAATTTTTGTAATCGACGTTAAATATCTACTAAATAAGTATACATCTCTTTTTGGGTACGTGCTAGTGTCTATCAACTAAAAAAATTAATTCTTATCTAAAAAATAGTACTAGATAGCTATATTTATAACGCTTTTTATGAGATTGGCCCGTAATTATTTCAATTTAGTCTTCACCCACTTTCTAGCGTCTGAATAATCTGTAAAAAGCGTCTGAATTAATTTAATTTGACATTACCATAAGTTACAGATTTCTGTAAAAATAGTAAATATAAAGCATTTCATCGCCATCTTTTCTGATATACTCTACGAATAATTACGATTATTATACATTTAAAAAAATAGAAAACCATACACATATTTACCTGTGTAAAACAATCCTTACCATTATTTCGAGTGTTATAGAAAGGGGATAAGCGAGAGCTATCTTTATCAATCTTTACTTTTAAACCCAGCGAAGCGAGTGGGTATCACTCTAGTCTTCTATATTAAATAAAATTATCATTAATAAGTAAAATTCCATTAAAAAATGTTCTCAAATTTTGTTCCACATTAATTAATACCTATTTATTTTTTTTTTAAAGTTTTTAATGGTTAATTATTTAATCTCAATTGATTTGGAATTTAAATTAATAAATAATTTGCTTGATAAATATTTTGTTCAAATTATATTATAAATTATTTTTTTATAATCGAAATGTATATGTAATCTTTTTTTTAAATTACAAACAAAAAGGTTTTTTTGCTGATATCAAACAATTTTTTTAAACAATCATTTTAAAACAATAGACTATATAATAATAAATAATATTATATGCTAGGTTCAAAAAAAAAATTTATTATATATATTTTGCTAATTAATAACTTTATAATCTTATCATGGCGTTGATAAAAAGTGGAGTTACCTATTTATATTTTACATGGGATTTAACTGATACCATTTGTTTTTAATTGTTATCACTAGTGCTGGATTGGGTAACTTCGATTCATCGTAATTTCCAATTCCAGTATTCATATTTGTCTGATTTCTATACATCATTACAAATTATTAGATGGTTTACAGAGCCCACTAAAAGTGTTTATTTATAAATAATTTATGTATTTCTTCAAAAAATACCTTATACTTTAACTATACATACAGGGTTCGATCTAGCTATTTAGCCGTTCGGGGCAAAAAAAATATTTGCCGCCCTTTACACTCATACCATTAAATTGCTTGAAATTGAATAAATTTAATCGAGGAATATGATTCACACAAAAAAAACATTAATTTCAAAGGGGCACATCTTATATCGGCATCGACTGCGATCTAAGCTTTCTGATTTAATTAAAGCATTACTCTCATTTATAACTGACGCATATTAGGCAAACGCTTTAAATAAGGAAGTTGTTATTTAAAAATACGCAAACATGTTTGGGCTGAAAAATTTGTTTGTGAACCGAATAGTTTAGACAGTACTTTATAACAAAAATCTACCATTTGGGCGTTTGTTCATTCACAACTTTATAATTCGCTCGTTCTTTAATCAATAACAACTTTCTTATTAAGCTCGCTCGACTTAAAACGGCTTGTTCGAATGTTATGAAATTCTTTTAGGACCATATTGCCTTTAATACTCATTGATCGACACCTCAACGAAGTCGATATTATTTTTGTTCGCGCGATATCAAAGACGAAAAACTGTCTACGGGCGTACGTACATATGTCGTACGTTATCCTAACGAAACGTATAATGAAACATAAAGATATGTTGAAAAGTTCGATTTCGAAAATCGGACCCATTACAATAACTAACTATAGTGGGAAGTTAAAATGCTTAAAAGTTTTTTGAATAGCCTATTATTATGTTATCAGATTAGATTCAAAAATTGATTTAAAAACTCATAATCTATACCTACAGAAATTATTTAATAATAATGACATGGTTTTTCATACTGCCTGTTAATTAACTAATTTTAAAAATCACGTAAGAATTGAACAGAAATGTGACATCATTAGTCAAGATATTAGAAATAATTAAGAAAATACAAACATATTCCTACAATGGTATCCCTCAGTCTCTGAAAAGATAATATTTTAAAGGTATAAAAATTGAAAAAATAAAAAGAATTAAAAAAATTAAGTGCTTGCTCTTCGTAAAAACTCTACGCCATAAATATAGTGAAAATTTTAATTTTCTTGATATTTTATTACGATATTATTATTATGATAAGTATGACAGAAGCGTTGTTAGTCTTTTTAGTATTAAATTAAATTAAAAATTCAATAAGAAATAACTGAAACGAAAAAACAAAATGAAAAATTATAAAAAAAATAATTTTTAAATGTAAAATTAAATGTTAAAAAGTGTAAAAGGTTGCTCTTCATTCAATCTGATATGCAATTGATCAGGTAGATATCGAGTTGACCCCTTGCCTTAAATTTTTCTTTACAATTATATACCATTTAATCCATTTTAAAAACATTTTTTTAGAGTTGTTTAATATCGTTTTTATTATTCATTCAATCATTACATCTAATCAAGGTTACAGAGATTTTGACGCATTTATTTTATTGCTGGTATTAAAAATAAATACCTACCTATTTCATTTAAATTTTCAAAAAATTTTCAAGGACACTTTTTTAAAACTTGGGTCACATATTATATACATAACATATTACAATCGATACAGTCAATTGATTTTTGTTATGATGTAATTTTCAGTGTTATCGATACATATGCGATACTAAATTTAATTTATTGATGTAATTAATATACGTATCGAATAAATAATTTAGATAATGTTTTTTATAGGGGACCGAACGTACGGCTAGAAGTAAGCTCATTCAATGAACCAATTTCATAGTGTGATACGGTACAAAGTTGGTAATAATCTGATTCTTTGATGACATTTTTTAAGTAAGGAAAAAAATCTATATTTGTAAATAAATTGCTATTTTTCTATACTCTATGTTTTAACATATGTAATCGATAAGGATGATAAAAGGATGAGTTTTTCAACTTAACTCGGAGAAAAATTACGCGTTTTGGCAAAATTTTTGTGCCCCCTTTAGTCATGGCTATATTTTTAACCGACTTCAAACAAAAAATGAGGACGTTCTCAATTCGACTGATTTTTTTTTATGTTTTTTTACCTCAGAACTTCGATTGGGTGAACCGATTTTGATAATTCTCTTTCTATTTGAAAACTGGTGCTTCCCGTGTGGTCCCATTTCAATTTGGTCTAGTACTGACAATGGCATCTATGAGAAATCCACATAAGTTTTAAATTTGCGTTAAGTATGTTCACGACAAATGAACGAATAAACCCAATATCACGTCAACCAATTTCGATCATTCTTTTAAAAAATAAAAATAATATAATGTAGTTACAATTACTGTTATTTATGGAGTCGGTGTCAGCCAAGTTAATGTAGCAAACTATTCTGTCACAGATATTACTTTGGCCGACACCGACTCCAAAAATAACAATAATTGTAACTACATTATATTATCTTTATTTTTTACTTTTTAGTGGATATTAATTTGTTTTGAATTTTTAAATCGGTTTTCTTTTTATTAAAAGTTTTTTTATGACCAAAACAATTTTTTTTGAGTTGAGGTCTAAAAAAATATCAAAAAAAATATGTATTTGTAAAAATTTTATTGCAGCTTTAAAAAAAATAATTATATAATTGATTAAGAATTTCGGCTTCTTGTCTCTGTGGACAAAGGCGTTCCATTTCATCTCAGTTAGTACAATTCATTTTAAAATTTTACCTCGGTTTTACATTAATACGATCTTATCAATACAATAACGTTAATACTCTTATTTAAGTTTATTAATATAATAAATTAAGTAATGACACCTTTTTGATTCCATAATAAGCAACCTAATTTTCTAAATTATATTTAGCAGATAAAGAAGATTTTTCTAAATACTAATTAACTATGTATGCAAAACTAAAATATAGAATGCAAAAACTTAAAGTTTTTAAAATATAACACATAAGTTAAAAATTAAGAAACCCTTGACACAAAATTATGCCTAAACGATTCGTTAATGGCATCGTAGCTTCTAAACAAATTGTTTGTGTTTGAAAGGTTATTTGATTGAGAGTGTTCTTAGAATGTTTTAAGAAAATCTGCTTAGCTGTTTGAATATCTTCACCTCTTTTCTAGTTGTTGTCGAGTACAGTAACCTAAACTCGATCATAAAAAATAGCTTAGAACAATCTCGATCAAATTACCTTTCAAAAAAAAAATCAAAATCGGTTCATCCCTTTAGGAGCTATGATGCAACAAACACACAGATACATAGAAACACCTCTCTTTGTTAGTCGGACAGGAGCGTATTCTATATTAGAGACATTTTAAATTTTTTACTTCCTTGTACAAAGAAAAGGAAGTATTGTAAGCTAAAAAAATTCAAGTTTTAACAGATATACCTATATTCATTTTAAGCCTTACTGAAACCATTTCGACGAGCATTAACATTGAGCACGACTGCACGTTTATTTTATTAGGGTCCTTTTTGCACTTCGTTGTATGAAACAAAATCATAAAAATTCAATTTTTAGATGTCAAAAGGGATATCCATTTTGACTTGACCCTGAATTCATTTTGACTAGTTGATATGCATGCAAGGAAGTCACGTATCATATCAAATTTTTTCATATTAATATTCATAACTCTCTGAAATATTTTATTGTAATCTTGACATTTTGAAAAACTATAAAACATGGGAGCCTACTCCGAATGTCTTAACCGTTGTTTTAAGTAGAAATATATTGGACTTATAAAAAACTTAATTTATGAGCTTATTTAAGGTTTATTATCTAATGAGACGCCAACTGTTGTCACGTCATTTATTTAGTCTTATCAGCCAGATAAAAAAGTAATTAATCACTTCTTGCATAGCCATAATTACTCATTACTTATCAACATTTCGATAAACCTTTGTTAATTTCAAATTTAAAGCGAAAATAAGTACTTTTCTTTGAAACCCACGTAAATTTATTATAACTGATTAACTGATAACTAATTCGAAATCTTATCGAAAACTTTTCAAACCTTCAAAAACTTTGATGTATGAACAAAAGTCAATGAAATTTCGAAAGTTAAATTATTTTTAATGTCAATTTACCTTGGTAAATGATTTGAATCAATGTCTAAGTCAATCGTCAATACTTTTTGTTTGAAATTTCGAAAAAAATCATTTTATAAATTAGACCCATGCACTCGAAGTAGGTGTAATTCCATAAAGCTCATTTCAAATTATCAAACTTTTTCTTATAATTCGAAAATATTATCAAAATTCATCGACCGTAAAGAGACAGATTAGGATACCATCATTTTCTCGATTCTGCGTCAAAAAAAGTTGAAAAGTATCGAAAAAGTACAAAAAATTGTGAAAGAACCGCTTTAATCGACATATTCGTTCTCCATTTTTTGAAATTTTAAAATCATGCGCCACAACAACTTATGCAAAACGTGTGCCTCCCGATATCCACTTTTATTCTTTTGATAGAATATCTTTAGCATAGAAAATCGCCTTTATTGCCTTGGCAATTGCAAACCTTATTTCTATCGTTTTCTGATCTAGCTAGGTTGCCTCATAAACATAGCAGCGTTGATAATATGGCTACTTCGAAAAATAGAAACGAATTATTTCGATTTGTTATCCATACGGTTTACTGGCAAAGTGCTCAACTTAGTAAACAAAAAAGTACTTTGCAGTCCCCCCAATGATATTGATAATGATCAATAAACTAAAAATCAACCAAAATTCAATTTTTAAAACAGGGATAGGTTAAAGATATTCTTCTAATGTTTTCATTTAAGTTTTTCTGGACTTCTAAGAGGGTACTGAATGTCTCTGTGTGACTGAAAACACGAACTGTTCCATATAATAATATCTTTGCTTATTTGATAAACATGTCTATAAAATATTTTTCTAAACTCTTTTTTTCTTATATTAAAAAGAACGTATTCTAAGAATTTTATGTTTGAAAGATGTAATAATTTTAATTTACATATTATCAAAACACCTACAGCATTTTAGGTGCAAAAAAAAAACGAGATAATGATATTTTATTTTTTATATAACAGCAATTTAATGTTATTTGCAAACGACTTCGTAATATCCGGCAAACTGCTAATCACTTGCCAATCTCTTAAAATTACTGATTATAAAATTACTCCCTAAAGATATATAATATGTTTATAAAAATTTGATACTTTCATATTAATCATATCGTACAAAATTTATCTAGAAAGGATATTGTTTTGATTTTAAAAAGAGAGAGATATGGAAAATAACCAAAAGTAATAATTTTTATCTAAGATAGAGGCCAACCACATCATTTTATACTTTGGTTTTGATATTTGAACTTTAAAACAGGACGGATATATCAATTTCTCAATAATTTTTATTAAAAAAATTTACCCAGCAATAAATAGCAATTTTATTTCCTATGGATTCTGTTGTCAATTGTGCAACAAGTGCGCATTGTTGTTCAGTACTTTACCACGGAAACGGGTAATAAACCCGCAGATCATACCCATAATATTTTTTCTCACGGCTATAAGATAAATGCTCTATTTGATATGTAAGTAAACTGTCTTGGGACAAAGTTCAGGATCGAATAAGGAATTATTTTGAACAGATAGATTTCTTTAAATTCGTTACCAAAATATATGCAATCAATTTACGATATACCTTCTCTAGTTAAAATGTTCAGTTTTTCATTTTTGAGTTTTAAAAAATTTAGAAAAATAAGCTTTTCCAAGAATGTTCTCACTGATTAAGGAAGTCCTTTCGCTTGGGGGAAGTAAATTGTGCATTTTTTTAAACATTGACATTGGTGGCGAAAGTACCTCTTTACTTCAATAAAATAATTGTTATCACCTTCTTAAAAATTAAAGTAGATATAGCAAGAAAATATAATCTTAAATCAAAGTATTTTTAGTTATTCCATTATTATTTATTTTTTCAGTTTATTAGTTATTCCTCAATAAATTTTACGGTAACATATATATTTTACTGCAAAAACTGAAACCTGCGAATATTTCAAAAAACTAATTCTAAGGTTTTTTTCACTTCTAATCAATAACTTGTAGTATAATTCAAGAAAAGTTGGTGGGGTGTTACTTTCTAATAAGACTCTTAACAATGTTAACATTTTTGAAAAACTATTTTCACAAAAATTTACACGGTTTGGTATGATCGAAATTTCACTCTACGATAGTTAGAGACTTAAACTTTTATAAAAAAATTATTTTTCCTTGTAATCTAATATTTTTTAATTAACATCAGAGGCCAAAAGACACCCTTAATAGAAAGTTGTAAGATTTCTGTTAATGCAAATAGAAATATTTATCTATACTAATTGTTTTAGTTGATTTTAAAATTTTGCTTATATTATTATATTCAATTTTTAATAATTTATGTGTTTATTACAATTAACAATGCCGGCGGGGCCAAATATACATAAAACTGCAGGTATTTGTAGTATTTAAAGTCGTTCATTTTTTTTTATCATGAAAATTTATCTAAATCGGGGCAAGGCAACTTCATTTATATGGGACATAATTATATACCATACAATAAATTTATAAAAAATGCAATTTTTATTAGTCACATCATTGAATAGACACAGACATTATATTTTTTCTAGAATAGACATTAAATTTTTTTAATTTTGTCTATTCTTTGGAACGGAAGTCAAGTTATTGTGAGGAGGTTTAATTTTAAACTTAGAACCTCTACACATGCGAGACCATAAGGTAGAAGTATAAAATTACTAAACAATTTTTAGGACTTAGAAGTCTAACAAGATACAAAGAATTCCTTCTGTCTTCATTTTAAGCTGGCAGAGCAATTCATATTGTGAAGATCCTAGATATTAAAAAACTCAGATCTCTCAATATCGTACTTTTGTAGTGATGCTAGACTACCTAAGGATTACGCTTACGCTTAATTTTTTAAACTAGGTTTATGAAAGACATCTCACGGTTAAAGATTAAGACTTATACCTTTGACTTCACGTACGATGTCGCAGTTATCAGCTCCCTAGAAAATTTATTTCTCTAATCTTTATGATCTGTTATACGGCCGCCTTCTTTCTGAGCCCTTGAGGCTAAAATATAGTATAAAAGATTGATACGATTGTATATCTGTTTGATTGAATCACAGCTCCCAACGAGTTGACAATTCCATTCTTTTTTTTTCTGGCTCTTGTGTTTTATTTTTAAAGCTCACTGACGTATATTTTAATCTGAACACACATATAAATATAAAAATGGTTGTCACACTTTGAGATGATGCATTTTGATTTCTATATTCACCAAACCGATAGCTATATTTGATAGACAAAACAATTAGTGAAAAAGTGATTAATTCAGGTTACTCATTACCTGTAAGATAATAATAATAATAATAGAAACTGATCACGCATTACTTATGAATCATAACTTTATTATTAAATATTATTAATAAAAACATAATTTTTTTCAGTTTTTTGTAAATTTGAAATAACTGTGAAATAACATGAAATTCAATTAACCTTTTCATTATATCCTTTTTAACTTTTAACAGTTAACTCGAATTATAATTATTAAAAATAATTTTTTTTTTATAAATACGTACTTGACCCATTCTTCTCATAGAAAATTAGAATGTATATACAAATATATAAAACCGTGCAGTGGCTTAGATGACCTTTAGACGTCCACAAATAGCTTTCTGATTAAATAAATTATAATGTAATTCTAAGGCTTGAACACAAAATCACTAATAAATAAAATCACCTAATTTTACCTTTTTATAGCGTGCCTAGGACGTAAAAAGTGAGGTCGACTTCGTCAATGAGCAACATAGGTCGATTTAGTCTTGGATCCGTAGGACTCATCTTGTAAATCATTAGAGATAGAACTAAAATTTAAATGTAAAAAATGTTCCTTATCCAAAAATAGACAGCTTTTGCTTGAAACATTTTACCCGTGCGGGCGCAAATAAGACGTAAATTGTATTGTATGTATTATATTGGAAATAGCAGTTATGTATGTGTGACATGTATGTATGTGTAATGTGATAGAGTAATCAACACTGTCTATACATGGTATTTCAACAATTAACTTAGTCAATTGTTTGTTTTCAATTGTTTTAATCTATTTTTTACGCTTTGTATCTTATTATTCAAGAAACTGAAGAAGAAATAATAAATATTTCGTAACATTCATCTTAACAATAAAAGATTTATTACTTTTCCAAGCAGCCTTATTTGAACTTTACTAACAATATTATGTAATTAACAAACGTATTGACATATTTTTTAATTATAGTTTCAGTACGAATTCGACGACTTTCAATCAGAAACTTAATATGAGATCGATTCGTTTTGTGTAAAGATATATATAACAAAAATAATAATATTAATTATTTATTGAACATGTTTTATGTAAATTTATCTTTACACATTAATTATATACATTATTAGGGTAATTATTATATTAAATTATATACTTATAAAACAATTGTTTTTATTCAATGTGTATGTAGGCACTATTATTCATTTTTAGGAATCCGTACGCCAGAGAGTTATCAAACCAAAGGTAAATGATTAAGTGGAAGTTAATTTTTTTACTATAAATAGTTCTAAACAAGAATCTTGTATCAAAACTGTAATTTCACCATTTGCGTGATTTCTCACCTGTAGATTATTTTTTTATTGGAGCCGACCACAGTGTCCAAAATAATTGGCTGTCTTATGTATCTATATTCATGACTTTGTATGTTTACACGGTAAGAAATGTATGCTGTTAACTACAATGCTGCTATGGTATAGAGAGTTATAGTTTTTATGTTAACATAAGAAACATTGTAGTATGAAATAGGGCAGAATACCAGAAGTATTGTGATATCGCCAACCAACATGGTCCTAACACCTATACTGCATTGACTCGTCCGCTATAACTATTGCCAATGTTTCTATTCCCTCAATGGTCAAATCAGTATGACGTTCATACCGATACTGATATAGTATATCCACAAAAAAATTCTTACCGAGTATGATGAAAGCATTAGCAACCCTCGATGAGAGTGTCAAAATCACTTAACCTTTTTTTAATTCGCTTAAATATAATAAAATATGTATAGGTTTGATAATATATAATAAATATTTTGTTGATAAATTATGAATATTGAATTACTTTTCTATTTTTAAAGAGGGTGACTCGCCAGTAATACAAAAAAATAATTTTGTATATAACGATACGAATTTTTAGTATATTATAGTTAACGAAACATTATATTAAGAGAGTAATTATTAAATAAAATACACTAAATAACATAACCATCCTTTTAACAGCCTTATGCTATTGGATAAAAACATTTTTCTATTTTTTATTCAATTATCTTATTATAAGAATAAACAGGGTTTAAAATCAATTCCTAAATTCGGAATCAAAGTATTTTGGGTATACGTTTTAATTTAATTTACGTGTTTTGAAACGAAATATTTGATCAAGCAAAGTTTTATTTTGGTTTCGAAATTACAGAAAATGAAGAGAAACTCGTAAAAAATGTGAATACAAGTTCCTGTGAAATCATTTACCGGTTTTTTTTTTCGCTAAAAATATAATTAATCAATTTTTATTTATTTAAATTTACATTGTAATTAAAACTATCACGGTTACTGGTACAAAATTCTAAAATTGAAAGTTTATAAACATTCAAAAAATAAACAATAATTATATTCATGGAAAAAGGAATTATTTACATAAAATTTTCATCATTTCACTTTATTAACTCCCGCGAGAGGCCTTCAAACGCAATATAACTATACGCTTACATGTTAATTATCATCCTATTATCAATTATAATATAATAACTACATTAGTTAGATAAAATGAAATAATTAATGATGAATTGCAAAATATTCATAACAATTATATTATTTATTATGCATTACTTGATTAAAGATTGAATACACAATTTGGTTTGAGAGCTGGCAACACCACGAAAAAGTTGATAAATAAAGACGGCTGGATTTTGAATATTTATTTTCTCATTGAAAATAGATAGATGACGAACGTTTGGCATCATAGTTCGATTGAGTTTAATGGTGCGCATCATCTCAAGTGAAAATTTCTGATTTTTAAATCATTTTAACATAATAGAGAATATTCATGAAATTTAAATTTGGTTCAAATATTTTTTTCCGTTACTTTATTGGCTGGACATTTCAACTAAACCATTATTTTAGTAATTAATATGTTTTTAATTAGTTAAGATTAATTAATGAAATTACAAATTCAGTGAGAGAAATTCAAATTTCCAAAACGGAAAGTATGTGGCTTGTCAAATTTGTTGACATACTGTATGGTATTAATTACTTATATTTTGTATGGTATTACATTGAGCTATTATTCTACGGCTTTTTATTAGAAAACTTAATAATAACGTATGTAAATTCTATGTTGTAAATTCATTTTTTTCAGTGTAATTTAGACATTGAACTATCACCAATTGACAGGTCACATATAAATATGTCATCAACGGAGAGCGCCCAACTTCTGCCTAATCAAAAAAGCAAAATCGAAAATGTGTTACGTTAAAGTATGTATATATGCATAAACTTGCTTATCGCTGTCGGGCTTATCGAGTGTCGAGTCTAACTGTGTCTGACTCACTTCTCCTGACTTTTTTTATGTATATTTAATTGTTTTTATGAATTTCTCTCATAAAACAGTAATTATTGCACAAATATTGATTTATTACTCTTTAATTGGGCATATGTTATTAAATTTAATTAACAAAAAAAAAAGATAAAACACATTGTTGAAGTATAATTATTCACTCTTTTATAAAAATGTACTTTGCTATATTACTAACAAATATAACTGATTTACTTTTCTGATTGTTGAAGGTCAAACAATGGTATTATGTTATCGATAGAGTAGGATGTTTAAATATCGTTGTGTGTTCTTATATGCGTGTATTCACCAAATATTATAACATGAAAGTTTTTTATCTTCTTTTTACTGTTTCCAACCCATAAGCGTAGACAAAATCTTGTTTTCTTTATCCTCATCATAAAAAACACAAAACAACTCTATTATGGTACTTCAAAACCAACTATATACAAGTGAAAACAAACAATTGACTGAGTTAATTGTTGAAATACCATGTATACACAGTGTTGATTACGAAATCCTTTGCTTTTTACGTCATGTTAGTAAAAATAGTAAAAAAGATAGCCCCTTTTAGATAGCCACACATACATACATTTCACACACATATAACTGATATTCCCATATAACACGTAATATAACATTTGCGCACTCACAAGTAAACAGTGATTTTTACGAAAAAATGTTTCAAACGAAAGTTGTTAATTTTTTTATAAGGAATATTTTTTATACTTAAACTTTTGTTCTATCTCTAACGGTTTGTGAGACAGTTTCTACGGTTCATGTACTAACTCGACCTCACTTTTTACATCCTAGATATCTTTTAGGTCATTTTATAAACACCTGTACAAAAATTTTATTCGTGGCAAGATTTAGTATACTTGATATATTTTATATATACGTTGTATAAAAAGTCGGTCGAAATTTAAAGAGAATTGAATATTGAATTGTTCCAACTAAATTTTTGACTGGAATAGTTCCCGGAAACCTATCCGCGTTACTATAAGTAATAAATTGGTATGAATATCTTTCAATACAAACTTTTATTATGATTTTCAATAGATTACCTCGTTTCTTTAATTATCCTCATTTCGATATATTTTTATGTTCTTTTATAAAGGCCAAGTAAACTGAAAATTGGTTTCTATTGTATTTCCTATCAATTCTGAAACGAGTCTCTAGAGTGCCACCAAGGTCCAAAATAACATACATATACTGAAAATAAAAGTCGATGAACTATGTTAAGTTGGGTATCATTAAATACTATAGTATTTTATTTTATAGCGTTTGCAGATTTACATTCACTACTGTGCACCACGGTGACATCTCTTCCACCTCGTACCTACATGATTTGAGTTACCCATACCGCTCAACTCTTTATAAAACAAAAGACTACCCACATTTAAATGTACTAACTATATTCAACATAAGTACATTATTTTTATAACATTAGAAATGAAATCATCAATATTATATCAATAAACATGCTTTTTAAAATAATAATCTCAACGGTGATTCTTTACAGTATAATATCGATCGATTCATCGCCATTCGTATTGATATATTTAGAACACAGTACTTCGTGATTTAGAAATAAACTTTACCTTTATTATTTGGTGCTTATGTTTATTTATTTAAATATGATATTTAACTTGTTTCTTTTCTGTACAATTTCATAGAATTGTTATTAATATTATAACACTGTTGATTTTCTTTATTGATAAATACCTATGCAACCATTAATAGAGAAGTTGCATGTTTTTTTTCGAAAGATTACTAAAAATTACTAAAAATAAATTAAATAAAAAAAACTTTTTTAAAATTAATTTTTCATATAATTTTACAATTGAAAATGATTTCTAAGCTATAAATTTAAACGGCAGTGACGTCAACACCTCGCTTCCGTAAGGCCATCACACGAAGAAATGATAATATAACATGAATAAATGGTTTGTTTCTCAGCTGGCAATATCGTCAAATTTCACTATTTACGCACACATGCGCTAGGACAGTGTAAATGCTTCGGTATGGTTCGGCAGTCACTCGAACCGCCATCTTGTCAGTGTCGAACGAAGCTTTCTCGAAGCAACAACAGTCAATCATCAATCAATAAGTATTCATAAAGGAAGCGAAAGTATTTTATTGTTAAAACTTGTAAATAATTTGTCTGATTTATGTTAGAAAAAATACCGACTTTGATTACCGAAAGTTGGCAAATTTTTTTCCAATAGTACAGGCTCAAATAGCGAGAAAATTTATTGCATCGTAAATTTGGAGTCAGCAGCGATCAGCAACCTAATTTTTTGTTTTTGTACCGAAATTGCAGTTCTGAATACTTAAGCAGAAAAAGGCAACCAATTTGACTTCTTATTTCATTCCATGATATCAATTTTTCAGCGATGGTTTAAACTTTTCATTTTTTACTCTTTCACGATTACAAAAAATGTTGCTATTTCTCAGATATTTCAGACGATGTTTGAAATATTGATTTACTTTCTTGCACGAATAATTAAAAACATGGTTTTAACAACATTCCCATATAATTTTCAATAAATACATACATACTTTTTCTATTCAACAATAGCTACATAGTTTACACAAATCCTTGAAACTAGCCCGATACTTCCTTTGTTTTTAAAGACATTGTTAAAAAATTATTTTAAAAAAACAATTGTTTATCCATTAGCAAGTATAATTCAAGGATTTTTTTACATTTTTTCTTAAGAATGCTAGTTAGGTATATGCGTAAAGCATTAGTATGAGTGAGTTATCTGCATAGTAATATGAATTTGGTGAAATGAATACGCTATAAACTCCATGAAATAAAAAAACTAAAAACCAGCTCTATAATTATGATTTATTATAACGAAAATAATTTAATAATAATTAAAAATAAATAATAATTATATAATTGAAATACTTAGAATTATGTATCAAAATTAAATGAGTCTCAGCCACAGTAAATTGTTTTCTTTGTGGTTCATTCATTTTAAACGGAATTGTTTATTAAAAGAAATTAAATAAATGAACATGCGTTTGAAGGATGCTTTTTTATAAAATTCTGAAAATTTAGATAATGATTATTAACAGGTAAAAATTCAAGTGATCGATATTATTTTATAGAAATATCGATTTATATTTTTCATTTAGTCCCTTGCTGTTAAACCTTGCTTTTGTCAATTTTTAAACTTAAAATTCAACTAAACAAATTCGTCAAAAGTATATTTATCTTTCTAAAATCATTCAAAATAATTTAAACTTTTTATTTTACCTATCATAATTTTGTTTATTTCTCTATTGATTTGAAACTGTACAGTTCAAAGTTACAACTTTGAAATTTTTTTTTTTAATTTCGGAGCAGTCAATTTTTGCTGCCTCAATTATTGCTAACTGCAGATTTTTTATATCAAATTTAGATTAGGTAAATAAGGTATCTTTGTAAGCATCGATTACTTTGATGATTTAAACTTAATTTATAATTTTAATCATTTTGTCAAATTATTCCACATATTCTTTCTCCAAAAATAGGGTAGACTTACAGAAAATGTTTAATTGTTTAAAGCTATTATAAATATGACAATATTGCTTAATTTTATTGAAATAAAAACAATAAATTTTCTGTGGAAAGAAAAATCACTTATGTGAAGTAAAATGATGAAATTGAAATGAATAATATTTTTATAAACAATTCTACAGAATTTTAAATGACGCGTTCACATTTTTAAAAGTCTTTCGTAAGAAAATTTTCATTGCTTAATTAATGTTTATAAAAAATATAATTTGTTAATGCATTTGCACAAATTGACACCTGCAATATTGCTGATTGTAAAAAATACAAGACAGAAACCGATTGAAAATAAAATGGTACCTACACTTTTTATTGGGATCTGCCTGCGAGCGTTATAAGAAAAGAACAGGGTATTAAGACGTCAGAGGGTGAATTCCGAGTGGCTGTTTTCAATACCGCAACTGTTGTTATCCACAAGTGCTTATAATGAAAAGGAAGTTCCATTCAGAATCCAGTGGTACTAATAATTCCAAGCAGTGAATAGTACTATCAACGAATACTCGAAATCGGAAAGATATGTTGGTACGGGACAAGGTCGACATGACAAAACTGTCCACGACTCGGGACATAAATAATTTATTTTTTATAATAAACAACACAGTCTAAATAACTATTTTAATAAACTCTTGAAGCATATTTCCTATACCCTATCTCCAAAGCAGCATTTCGATTAGTAGCTCTATCCATTAAAATTCGTCTATATCAATAAGACTGCGCAGTGATTGGACGATAGCTTTCCCTTTTTTATTTATAAACTGACTACTTATAATCGTTATATTATAAACTGACAGTTAGCCATTGTTGGTTTATAATCTAACGAAAAGAAAAACTTTAGATTTTGAACCTTATAGCTTGTTCTCAATCTATGGACAGTTTACAATCTGACTAGACTTATTACCTATATAAACTAATGATTCTTACAAAAACCCGGTGACATATATAGGCTTTAGGAAATATTGTAGGAAGGGTAGATAAACTATATTACACTACAACGTACATTATACCAGAGGATTAGTCATTGAACATGGGATATTCAAGACAATAATATATTTATAGCATTATACTTAATAATTATACTTTTATGAGTTTGGCAATAATATTAATAATGCATTTAAATTTTAAAACGAAAAATGTAAGTCATTTTTTTAAAAACATTGCTAAATTGTTTTGAATTATTTTAAATTAATCTGCATTTCTGCTGATAATTATTTGCCTACAGGGTGAATATGCAGTATTTTTGAAGCTGATTGGAATTGTATTTTTGAAGAAACAAGGGAGTTCATATCAAGATTTTTAAATTTTTTTTTTAATAGTTTGATAGGTAAAACTTAATATTTCCTACACTATACTTGCTTGGTGGTCTTGAAGGCTAAATTATCTCTGGGAAAGAAGTTCAATTATATTCTGTGTTATACATCTAGTAGAGCCTAGAACATTGCATTGTTTTGTATTGAAGTGTAAAACATGAACTCAAAACTATAAAAATTGAAATTATATAAAACCCAGACAAATTTTTCGAGTACGGAACCCTAAACTGGCACTAGACACATATCTAATAACACTCTCCATTAAATTAACTTTTTCTTTAACGCCTTTTTTCAAACTGATCTGATTTTGCAGACCAGCACCAATTTTTTAGTTTTTTCGGATACGGAACCTTAAACTCGCACTTGAAACGTAGCTAAGAACACTCTCCAATAAAGTGCCTTCCAATCGAAATAAAAAAAACCAAATTGGTTCAGCCATATAGGCGCTACGATGCCACAGACAAACAGACGTACACACATAGCGGTAAAACTTATAACACTCCTTTCTTTAGTTCGGGGGTTAAAAAAGAAGGCCTACATGGCGCAGATTAAGAGTTCTAACATTTCATATAAATATCTAAGTCGAATGGTTCTTGAAATTTTACCGATAGAAATTTCATCAAGCACTGGGTTATTAAAAATATAAATATGTTAATTTATACAAATAAAAATGTAAATTATATAAATAAATATGCACAGAATTTATCATCATATTTTCCCAGGAAATAGGAAAATAAAAATTTTAAGAAACAATCTATTACAATTGCTAAGTTACAATTTTAGTACTATTTAGTAAATGTAAAAAAAAAATAAATTAATTTGTTAGCATTTCAATTATTACTTTATAACCTTGATATTTATTTTTTCTATGAAAATATAATTGAAAAAAGATACAAATGATTTGTACACAATTCTAGGGAATCAGTTGAGAAAATAAAATAATAAATATTTTAGAGTAATTATTCAATTTAATATTATCTTGTTCCTCAAAAAAAGCTGATTTGTAATAAGTAATACAATTTCAGTTTGCACTTTTTAACTAACAGCTTTGATGTGAAATCGTAACTCCAAAAAAACTGTAAGACCTCCAGAACTGTAGTCAGGTCAGCCTGTCAGATAAGATGAGTACTTCGTTATAGTTAAGGCTACTGACAGACAAATGTTAAATACATGAATTTAACATGCTTTAGTTATAGTTTGAATAATTAACTACACAGGATATAAAAAATTGTTATATACAAATTTTTTAATTATAATTTTAATTAAAATTTCAATTACAATTATTCATTCCCCGTCGATTAGTAACATTGTTATAATCTTGGTTTAATGATTTTTTATACAACTTGCAGACTCTGTAAATGTTACAATTATTAATATTTTTCAAATATAATTAGGATCGAAGAACAAGAAACAATATTAGAATCAAAGTTTTCCTCGAAAAATGGTGTACAAATTCAATTTTCAGGATAGCTTAAAGCCTTCTAGAAAGACCTTAGTTCAATAGCTTAAAGGTCTTACTTCTCACTCTCTTTCTCTCTTTCGGTAGGTACAAACATTGTAAGTTTTTTTTTTAAATTACAATGTTTATACTTGCTAAGAAAGATAATTTCAACTTTCTATCTACTTAGAAGATATTTAATAGTTTTGATCTTATCTAAGATATATCATCCTACCTAAGATATATTCAAACAGCATTTGTATCAAACATGATCTTTTTATCATAAAGTAAACCAAAATTTTGAAGAGGATAAAACATCCGTGAAATACCCAATTTGTGTAATATTTACCACACTTTTACTATAGAACGGAACTTTACTTTTAGAGAACGCCATGGCCCAAAATTTGCGATTTGATGAATGAAAGAGAAGACTGCCAGTTAGTTCCTATGAGTCCTTGTCTAATCTATATGTGATTGGCTAGATATTGTTAACATTACACAAAATCTCTATACATCATATGATTGTGACATATTACTATGACAAGAACACATAGGAACTAACTGGCAGTCTTATCTGTCATTCATCATATCGCTTCCACTTACAGGCTAGCATATCCCTCGCGTTATCGATGTATAAATATTCTATGGTATAAACATTGTACTTTAGAAAGCATAATCACAATTTGCTGATTGATGAATTAAATAAATGCTTAATGGTAAATTTATTGTAAAAACCTTAGCTTAAGTTAAATAATGGAATAAGCATTTATTTAATTTTCGTATTATGTAACAAATACATAATGTAATACAAAATAATAAATAATATAAATATTACATTTTTATTATTTGCATAAGCATAATAACATTATATTATAAAACAATTACCTTTACCTACTACTTACATTTGGTTTTTTCCCTTTTCAATTTTAGTTTTTAGATACATGCAAATATTTGATAAATATTGAGAGATACAAATTACTTTTTTTTAATGTATTTTATTTTACATAATAATAAATAATTTATTAAATAGTTGTTAGATTAAATATATTTAAATGATTAATTATATTATCAAATTAGTTTTATACCTTGTGTATAATGTTATTAGGGACCAACAAAATTCGTTGTTATAGCCGATACTCGTTATAAGCGATTTGTACATTTTTATATAACAATGAAAGTATGTATACAGGTTGTTCTGTCATTTAAAGCAGAAAATTATACCAGTAAATTAAGCTTATCAAGACAAATGTAAAAGCTCTTTACCAAATTCTGAGGTCTGATTCGGGAGATGTAGCTATGGGAAAAATTGAAAGATTTATGAATTCACAGACCTATCACATTCATCAAGTTAGTAGTTGTCAATTTAGAATATAGAGGCTGCTAGCATAAAACCATAATTGATTGTAAATTAATTTAATTGGGTAGCGAATACTAAAAAAAAAATATTTTGTTATCTTTATTTATAAAGAAAACAAAAAATAATAGATATTTATCAAATTATTTTACCCGAACTAAAAAAGGGGGTGTTATAAGTTTGCCCGCTATGTGTGTGTGTCTCACTGTGTGTCTGTCTGCCTGTCTGTCTGTGGCATCGTAGTGCCTAAACGGATGAACCGATTTTAATTTCGTTTGAAAAGTAATTTAACGGAGAGTGTTCTTAGCTATGCTTTAGTTACGAGTTTAGGGTTCCGAACTCGAAAAAACAAAAAAAATGGCGAGGATCTTCAAAATGCTTTAAGGAAAAACGTAATTGGAGTAACCGAAAAATTTGCCGGCGGTTTTTTTTGTTAATTTCGCTTGTTGTTTAAGTTACTTTTGATGAACTACAAAACGAACTAGTAGTCATAATAGATTAAAATGATTCACCCGGTATTTTATTCTTTCGAATATTGAATATTTAGTATTTTGGTAAAGAAATTAAACATATTTCCTAAAACACAGGGTATTAAAATAAATTTAACAAAAACCATTTATAATACTTACTTTGTAATTTTTTATTTGTTTTGAAGTTTGATAAATTACATTTTGTGGTTAATAAAAAAAGATGACTTCTTTTATACATATATGTATAATAAATATAATAATACCTAATATAATAATTTATTCTCAATCGTCTTGTTACAATCATCATTCCTTCTATCATTCAAGGCTAATTATTTGTATAATTAAATAATTATACAACAAAACATTTATAGTAATACTGTTAGTAACAACATTTTGTCAATTAATTAATAATTGTCGTAACTACTATTTAAGAGTATATATCTAGTTAGAGCAGGTTCGTACTTAGGTGGGAAAATGAGTCTTTCAGTTAATTTTAAGTTGACTAAATCTTTAATTAGCACATTTTTATTAGTTCGCTTTCTTGTTTGACGGTTTGTCTGTTCAGGAGTTTTCCAAGACAATTTATATTTAAAAAATTACATATTTTCCGATGAGATAATACATACTAGTGATGTCACAAATATTATCATTTGAATTCGCGAATATTCGCATAATTTTAACATTTTAGCAATCGCATTTGTAAGAAACGATGCGAATGTTTCTGACAAAGAAAATGAAATTTAAGTTTTATATTTCTTATTAAAGAAGTACGAGCGCCAAGGCAAGTTTAGGGTTGTGGTTGCAATTATTTGTACCTTATTTTCAACTTTGATGATGAATTTTGTTATAACTTCATGAATTTAGACGAAAAATAAGAATGAAATTTTTCGATTTCTGTCTTGGCTTTCGAAATATCACCATGAACATTGAAAATATTAATTTTTTTAAATTGATGTTCCCACTACCATGCTCATACATTCTTAATTAGTCGGGCAGAACGGTTTTTTTTTTCAATTTAATTTCCACCTACTAGTTTTGGATAATTCTATAAAAATATAACATCCGTCTACCATATTCCCATAAGATCAATGATAAATATGTCTACTTTTGAAGTTATCGGAAAATCCCCTCTCAAATTTTCAGATTTGATTTAGACATAATCCAACTTCGTGTTAAAAAAAATCAAGTATAATTGCCTTGGTGCTCACTCAAATTTGATTGTTGATAATTGCGCTCACCCAAATTTGATTTGGGTGTTGTAGATAAATAAAATTTGATTCATCGAATGATCAATCCAAATTATTTATTGAATTCGGTTTTTATTACACTTTAACAACTTCCCATTTTTCCCATACAGTCAATTTCTTATAAATCCATTCCAATGAGAAATATTTATTATCTATGAATTTGTTAATCCGATCCTGACTTAAAGAGAAAATTAATTTAAAATTGATAAGAAATCAAGAACTGTTAAAGATCATTCACCGCGATAAAATTATTGACAAAAGAGGTTTTTTTGTGTTTATTTTAACTGATAAGGTGATAACAATTATTGTCATTAAACAATTAATTTGCACAATTTTATACACCTACTGTAATGGAAACTTGTTTTAAACAAGTATAACAAATTCCATTTTACGTCCATGTACAGCACTAAAACATAATACAGAAATTTAATCTCGGTGCTAAAAAATGGATGGAATTTCGGTGTTAAAAAATGAATGAAATTAAAGAAGGTTTAAATACAACTGAAACATTCAAATTGGAAATAGTTGCCGCTTGTACAATTCATTTCTGGATAAGACCATATATTTGTCAAAAAGTTATCTTTGTTATCTTTGTTTGTTAACTGTTTTTTCTTAAACTAACAGTGAATTACATCCCATTTTGGCTGAAAGCTTTCTAATTTTTTTATTTACTATCTATTTATTTTTGCATTAAGTTCTAGAAGATTCATAAAACATATTTAAAAAATTTTGAAAAAATTCTTTTTTGAGCATTATCTATTTACTATGTTATATATGCAAAAAATCCATTTTTTACTGCACAAATGAGGGAAATTATATATTCTTTATGTTGTTGAAAACTACATCTTTGGAACTTTTCATGCAAAGCTACTTTTAATCACATATCGTTAGAAATAATGCATTTCTAATAAGCCATAGAATAATTTTCAATTTTACTGAATATTCAAGAACTTTCAGTGGATGATTCAGAATCTTGAAAGTCGCAGTTTTTAAGCTTAGAAAAAATGTGATATTTTATATACAAATGAATTGTTCGGAAACAGAAAGGACAGCACATCAGCAAAAACTACTTTTGCAATTGATGGTTTATGAAAAATGCCCCTGTAGCACTTGTTGACCATATGCACTTCAACCGTATAATTTATACGGTTATAAATATTGTGGAAGAATCACTTCATACAAGGAAGGTCAAAATATCGATTAAAATAATGTGAAAATTAAGTTGTCGGAAGTATAAAATTCTGAAAAAACCTATCAACAAACACAAATTTCATTTTAATGTTGAATAAAATAAAATTCGTCACGCAGAATGTACGTAATCGAAAAGAATTTTCTTTTAAGAATAATTAAAAATTAAATTTTCAGTTACTAGGGAAAATAAATTAATTGAATCTTAAATTTAACTAGTATTACTACCTTTGGATTAAATTTACAAGAAAATGAGGAGGAAAATTTGAATCGTTATTGTAAGTCTTACAATAATCATTATAAAAAAAAATTTATAGTATTGAACACCAATCTTTTGTATTTTCCATGTTAGAAGCCCGTTATCATAACCAGAGGTTCTTTTAACGCAAAGTTCTAAAAATTTCTTTTAAAACAATTAAGAATACTGTAACTATAATTGTGTATACAGAACTTGTTGTTTCTCTCGGTGTAATGAGTATAAATAGATAGTCTGATAAAATTTTAATAGCACTATCCTTTTCTACTAGTAAAAACTAGAAAATGTAATGGAAAGCACGAAAAAAAACATCGTTGTGACATATATGTGAAACTTATATACGATCTTTCTTTGTAAAAATAAAATTTGGTTAAAAATCCCAGAATTACTCACAGAATATTATTTATAGAGAACGCCATGACCCAAAATTTGCGATATGATGAATGAAAGAGAAGAATGTCGGTTACTTCCTATGTGTCGTTGTCTAATCTGTCATTGGCTAGATATTGTTTACATTACACAAAATCTCTATGCATCATTTGATTATGACATATGACTATGACAACGACACATAGGAACTAACCATAGAAATTATACACAGAGAACGCCATGGCCCAAAATTCGCGATATTATGATTGAGAAAGAAGACTGCCAGTTAGTTGCTATGTGTCTTTGTCTAATCAATATAGCAGACACAAAATCTCTATGCATCACATGATTATGACATATAACTATGACAAGGACACATAGGAACTAACAGGCAGTATTGTCTCTTATATCGCATCCACTTACTAACACACAGTTCTTTACAAAAGAAATTCGCTAAAATCAACAAACAATATTTTTCAAAATGATAAAGCTAGCCATAAATATATTTGTCTTGAACAATCTTTATAATTGACTCTATATAAAACCAAAATGCTGTTATTTACATAAACAATATAATAAAAATTAAAAAACATGTAGTGTAGGTATTATATGAATAAGTAAACAAGTACTGTATGTGTTGTACATAGTCTTTACATTCCAGGGTAAACAAGAAATTATTAACAACGAATATTAATAACAAGTACATACTCTTATTAAACCACATAGGTAAACCATTAAACAGTCAACAGCGGTTAGGTGTGAATCGTTACATTTACTTTCAATGTTCAGTATCTAAGTTTTGAGTCTAAGTTTCTCGTTCTTTATAACATAAAAAGTATGGTGGAAGCATTGAGAAACTAAGTACCATTTTTCTTCCTTTCTCCTCCACCATAAAAACACATTCATAAAAAGAATTAAAACTTATATAATAGTGCAAAAATTTAAATTATAGTGAAAAATTTAATAATAATAATGAGGTTTAATCTTCGTTTTTCAGACATACATCTATAACAGAGCCACCCACATCATTATTTTTAATCTTTATTTATTTTAAACTACATCCGACTATACAATTAAATTTATAATGTGGGTGGAACGGTAACTTCGTTCTTATCCAAGCGACGACAGTGTGATCAATTTACCGCCCCATTAATTATAATTGGTCAGACTGCCGCTAAATGCATACGAACCCGCAACCTCCCAGTTAGTAGTAAAACGGTTAAAGGCGATTTGATCGAATTTCTCTTGATCGAATGAGGTTTCCATTAAAAATACAACACTCCTATGCCCAAAATAAAGTATCTTGACCCATAAGTGTTTCTCACTTTCCATCAGCGTCATATTGAAGGTCAAAATTTGAAATGAACCATTATCAGACACATATATTTTTATACCTGCTGAAATTTTCACAGCGTACTCAGGAAGAAAAAGTGTGAGGTCGACTCACTCCGAGTAACAATTATATGCATGTTTATTGGTTTTATATTATTTTAATATATTACGGGCTGTACAAGATTACGACAAAATATAAATACAATTCAATTGAAATAACAATTAATACACAATCATATGATTTGTGGATAGTATTTGTATTTACATAAATTTCAATGTACTTGTTATATACGCAGCACTAATGTTACACAATACGTCAGCTGAATAGCTACAGATATACTGCTATAAGCCTGTCGGCCTAATAAAAAGTGTCCAACGTCGCTAAAAAAGTTTTCACTTTAAAAATTTAGTCATCATTCCAATTCTATACGATAATTAGATCATAATTATCTGATACTGCACCCTAATAAAATCGTATGATGCTGTTTATGAAGACTTATTACATATACCTACACTTGCTAGACTTTGAATTAAACAAAACTGAGAGATTTTTTTATTTATTTATTTAAACACAAACAAAAAAATAGTGCATGACCAAATTCAAGGTAAAAAAATAATTAATTTTTATCAATATCATTGAAAAATTTACAATTATATTTTATAAATTACTTATTATATGTTTAATATAATGTTAATTAAATCACATCTTCCGTCATGCGCGATATACTTATTTTATTATAAATTTCATACAAAGTTTAAATTTATTCTAGCAAATTTGTATAATTAAAAATTAAAATAATTTTATGATGGTATAAGAGCTAGTATCGTCACGAAAAAGTTGATTTAATACAGCTGGTTTTTGAGTATATCTTTTCTCATCCAAAATTATATATTATGTACTTTTAGCAATATAGATAGATTATTTACTTTTAGTCACACAATTTTTCCATTGCTAATACAGCATCAGTTATTACTCAAATAATTAAAACAAAAACTTTTTCAAATCATTTTAGTGTTCCTGTAATTTTATACGCTTTAGTTCTATAATTAAAGAATATAATTTTGCTTTGCCAAACAGAAGCTTTACTAGCGAGTACCCAGTGTTAGTTAATACAACCACTCTCAAGTGCAACATGTTTTTCATCCCCATCTTAGTTCATTCACTAAGGAAAGAAATATGCATAACTCAGCGGTCTTTAAATAAACTGTTAAAAATGATGCCAGCTCTTGTACCATTATGTGTGGAAATAAAAACTCGCTGATCAAATTACAGAATACAAGGTGGACGGTGGACCAATATAAAACGGGGTTTTTATTAAATAATTCAGGGTTATTTGACAATTGTTGTTTATTCACAATATTTAAATATCGTTTTTCAAGCCGGTGACTATGGTTTTTCTAGACTTGGATAATAGTACGAACAATAGCCCATAAAAATACCACAAACATGAATCCAATATGTTGTGCTTTAGTCGTTTGCCCGTCAATATAAAAACAAAATATACATACCAATGACTCCTGCAGGATTAAATTATGTAATGAGATGGCTTTTCGCTACAATACGCATTTTTTGTGAATTTTAAAATTGTAAAAACATTTCTGAGTTTATAAATGTTAAAGTTATGATTTTATAAGAGTTAAAAATAATGCAGACAGCTTTAGTTACATGTTAGTTTAGTTATAAGTAGAAATATCATTGACTGATATTTTTGAAAAAAAAAATTTGAAACCGGTCATAAATGAAGAAAATTTTGTATGCTTTTATTGAAAGCACGGTAGCTCTGCTGTCGTACATCCTGAATTGATTTTTGTGCAACAAAATTTATGTCAATTGTTGAGAAGTTTTTTAAAAATGCAGTAAAAGTCTACCAGTAACTTTTCCTCCCAGAATATTTTGTTAGCTAGAACCATGCATTCTAATATCACCAGTAACATCTGTAATGTTGACACCCAGTAGAATATCTTTAATGTCAAAGATTAATTTGTAGATCCATCGACCTCGCCTTCTACTTCACATTTTGCGTATGTATATTTTATAGAAAATAATTTAATCCCTGAGGTTAATTTGTTTATCATTAATTTACATACGATCGCTATAATTTTAACGAGTAAAATATACTAATAAGCATATTATCGTGATTTTATCAAATGATTTACGATAACTTATAAATTATTTTAAGAAAACTTGAAAATAAACAGGAATCGAATTAGATTTGCCTAGAAATGTAAATTTTTTTCATTAATTTAACCCTCAAGAAATGAATCTTGATATTGAAAACTAATTACTTTTAAGATTTATTTCAAATTAGCCATGGTTTATTATAATTTCTAATCAATCATGAATATATTGATCGAGATTTATTAGAGTGAGTAAGAATTAAACTTTTAGAAAATGTAAAATGATTAACACATGGGCTGATTCAAAAAAGTTGCGCACAGAACATCATTCATTTTTTGAGGAATTCAGTCTGACAATTAAAACTGTACGTGTGGTTAAATTTTTGTCATTTTTTATTTAAAAAAATTTTAATAAAAAATACTTTTAAAATCAAGAGACAAGCTTTTATAGTACTGAAAAGTAGAAAATAATTTTATCTTTGAGTCACTCATACCCGACTATTTGTTAAAGCTTGAGGCCCTCAATTTAAAATATCAAAAATGAATCGAAACGCCTCATCTACTCCACATACCTATTTTTCTTCGATTCATTCTTCTTATTAAGCGCCTAAAGCTTTTACAAATAGTCGAGTATGAGTGACTCATAGATAAAATTATTTTCTACTTATTAGAACAATAAAAACATGTTCCTTAAAAAGTATTTTTTATTAAAATTTTTAATTTAAGGCTAAAAAAATGTATATATATATATATATCAAATATGGTGGAAGCGATGGGAAAATCAGGACGCCACAACTTTACCATGCATTGTCATCCAAACCAAATGTGCATCCAAATTTTCAGCTCAATCAGAAACCGGGAAGTGAATCAAATTTGACTTAAAAGATTTGATTACAGACAGACAACGGAATAGGTGAAACTAAATAAAAGATTGTAATAATAAGCAAAGGTGTAAAAACATATTTAACTGAATTACACTCTTTTACCTAGGATTACTTTATTATGTTCAAGATATGGAGACTCTGTACCCTTGTGATTAAAAGCTAGTGAAGTCTTGAACATATTGGGATATGCACTAGAGAATTTGTATATCAATTCTTTTGTATGTAATTGAATATATAAAAATTGAAGATCCTCGATTTTTTATTCAGAGTTTACATAAGTATAACATAAATTTCGACTAGCTAGGGATTCTCAGCACATTCTGAGAAGTCCCTGACCAATATAGTCTCTATATAGAGGTAACAATTATAAATAACTGGGCTCTTTCATTTTTTATAATTAATAATAAAAATTATGCATTTAAAATGACATTATTTATTTCTTGAATATATAAATACAAAATAATAATGATAATTAATTTTAATAAATGAATTATTTAAAGAATTTCTTGAACATACAACTCCAATTAATAATACTTTTAATTATATATAATTTTAATCTAATGGTATTGCGATAATATTTTTAATATAATTGCTTAGAAATGCTGAGATATAAAAGTATGTGATTTTGAAAACGCTGTCAAAAATCCCATCAATTTTTCTAAATTATTTGTTTGGACATGAACATCTTAAACAAAATTATCAATTTCTTAAAACACATAAAAAACAATTTTAAAAAAAATTACATAAAATATATTTGAAGAAAATTATAAATTGTATTTTGAGATAACTTAAGTTGTGAAATTACATGAAAAGCTTTGAATTAAAAATAAATCCAGTAAGATACGTTCATTCAGGCGTACACAATTCTTTAGTCGACTAAGTTTTACGGTGCTTCAATGGTTGATTTTTCTGGTACGATTTTTATCTCTTCTGATACTCAGGAGACTCTTTATGACTTACTTAATTGGCTTTATTTAGTTTAAAAATTCTTTTTTATGTTTTTAAAAATGGAAAAAACAAATTTGGAAAAATTGATGGTTTTTGTTTTACATCGTTTTCAAAATCGCACACTTCTCTACCCCATCTGTATATTATACCTACTTATTTTTTTTTTAAAAGAAGAATAAGTAAATGTAAAATTGAAATCGTGTTGGAAAATATTATTTAAAAACAATTTACTTCCAGTCTTAAAATCAAACAACTTTCGTAATTAGATTTATATGACAAGAAAACAAATATTTAACAAATTTAAAAATTCCACTTTATATTACAGATTATATATAAATCAGTATATATTACAAATACAGGTGTTCGAATTTTCCTTGACTTAGTCGCTGCCTTGATTTACGATTTTGGTAACCGATAACCCTTAGTCTCTTTAATAAGAAAGTTAGACCGCCATATCTATAAGTGGCAAATATTCGCATTCGCAAAAAACTTCGTGAATGTTTAAAAAAAATGAATTTATGTACGGATATGTAATGAAAATAATTAGATAGGATTTATATTTTTTATTTACTTATATTTGGATTAAAAAAAAAAAAAGATTATATAACAGTCTTGAGGTAGGTTATATAAATAAAAATTATTTCTAATTTCTAAATTAGAACTCTATAAGTACCAGGATGACCGAACTTTGGTCGGTATTTTTTTAGTTAAAAAGACACAAACTTTATCACTAATATAACAACCGTTTAAAATGTCTCCATACAAATACCAATTTCAATGTCCCGTTAATCTACCTTATTTCGTTAACTATGATATACGTATATATCACACCAACTAAAAATCAACCAAAACTGACGGAGCCACACGGACCGCACACTATACAATACATACGAAAAGAACCACGTACAATTTATATACTCGCCAATAAATGTCAGGAAAAGTCATACTGTGCAGTTTATATTTCAGTTTTTCCTAAAAACACGGATAAAACGATGTTTTCTAAAAATGAAACCTAGATAGATTGATTTTTGGCCCCAAAAACCCCCTTCATACTTAATTTCATGATATTCGTTGTAGCCGTTTCCGAGATTCTAAATATATACAAATACAAGAATTGCTCGTTTTAATATAAAAGTTTAAGATAAGATAAGATAAAAATATCGATATGTACAACGTCAAAATCGGTTATAGCGCAGTTGAAAGGGCCAACAATTATGGTCGTTGTAAGCGATACTTACTTTTTTATAATAAAGTGAAAATATGTGCATGTGTAAACATGTTGGGTGTTATAACTGATTAATTTCAATGACAATTGGTCGCTATAACCAGTAGATGAGCTGCGAAGAGGCAAACTAAAGTTAACAATGTTTGAAATGGTATCATGATATTAAAATTATTAATAAATAATAATTAATTAAACTTATTGCATTAGAAATTGTCAAAATAAGAGCCAAAATTGCATTAATAATATATTTTAAATGAAATTAACATAATAACTTATTTAAATTTGCAATTTAAAACATATATACAACCCTTTTTCTCTATAGCCGATATATCGTTATATCCGATTTTATTATAGTCGATACATTCATGTATGTGTTTAATATAGGGATTTGGTCTGGACCTTTCAATTTCGTCGTTTTAACCAGTTCATCGTTATAGCCGATTTTGACTATATTTAAATTATACTCAGAATTTAAATAAAAAAATAATTATACACATTGAAATAAATCATATATTATTTTTTATAGAAGTAATTTATCATAATTAATATGTACACTAATATGTCATTCAACTCTCGTCAAAAAATAATTATCATACTTCTTATAATTATATTTTATGTCACAAGTGAAAGTCATCTTATTAAGTATATACGTATGTACCTACAACCGATTCAAATGAAATGTATGATTGGTTCAGATAAAAACGTACGTAGGATAATATTTAAATTTATTATCCATTGAAGGATTATACTGGATATCCATGTATTTTATATTCATTAAGAGGGGGGTTTTTTAGAATTTATTACTAAGTTAGTTCAGAACTACAACCAGATTTTTTCTCAGTCGATCATCAAACAGTAGCTATCGAGCTATACTCGAGGAGATTGATGATTATTTCGATTTATTATTTTTCCCTAAACAAATTGAAAATATCGGGCATTCGGAAAATATGAAATAACGTGTGTCATACACTCTAAATGAATAGTCCGAAAAAAAAGCTATTTACATACGATAAGAGCAACTCGTTGTGATTCAAATCGAATCCCAAAATATTTCCGAATTTTTTAGAATATACTCGGAAAAAAAGCGAATCAAACAATGCTAAAGTTTTTCATAGACTAATATATGGGCTGAAAAATGAGCCTCTGACTAAGTCACAACAGTTGTAGAGATTCCTTGAAAGATAGCCTACTAATAGATATTTTTATTCAGTTTTACTTCGAAATATAACGATTTCAATTTTTTTTAGCCTAATCACCAATCATATCAATAAAAAAAAACTGCAAGTACTGGATAAAAGGTGTACGGGCTAGTCACTTTATTTTCGATTTGAAACGAATTTTATGGAGGATCTGGATTCCAAGCTAAAAAAATTTTTTGTTTAACAGTCCCCCTCTTCCTAAATTAATTGAAAAAAATTTCACCCTATTAATAAATTTTGTTTCAGAAAACTATTCTTTATCGTTTTTGGTAATGTCGACTAAATAGAATTTGCAAATAAAAAAAAAATATATTTAAAGCAAATACGAATCAAAATTGTAAGAGTATTATAAAATTTTTATTTAAAGAAATCACTACATTTTATGTTGCATCAAACCGACTCATTTTCGACCCCCGAACTAAAAAAAAAAGGAGTGTTATAAGTTTGACCGCTATTTGTGTGTGCCTGTCTGTGGCATCGTAGCGCCTAAGCGGATGAACCGATTTTGAATTTTTTTTTTGTTGGTATCGTTTGAAAAGAAATTTAATGGAGAGTGTTCTTAACTAGGTGTGAATTTAGGGTTAAGTACCCAAAAACTAAAAAAATTGGCGACTATGTTCATAATCGGTTCAATTTGGAAAATTTTAGGAAAGGAAAACGGCAATTTAATCGAGAGTCTTCGTAGATATGTTTTAAGTGCGAGTTTAGGGTTCCGTATCCCGAAAAATTTGTCGGTGTTTTTTTAAAATTTGTTAATTTCACTTGTTCGTATTATGTATCTGTCAATAATTTAAGTCAATTAAAAAGCATAACATAACTATATCAATTGCTCTCGCTTAAAGAGATAATATTAAAGGATAAATGACCTAAACCTTCCTAGTATAACCTATTTTTCATCCGGGCTTAAGCAAAAGTTATATTAGACGTAAGATACTCTATATCAAAGAAATTTTTGAATTCAAAAGTAAAATAAAATACGTAACAACTAGAATTACAGGTTTGACTGTTAATATAAATAATAATTTTTATTAGCCCATTAAAATTTAAAATTTCCACAAGTATTCATTTTGATTTTGTCATTGAAAACGTAATATTTTTGTAATTCTAAAAATACTCATTGATTTTCAAAGCCACGATAAAATTATTGATAAAATCTACCGACCATTTTTTCATTACTTTAATACGAAAAGTCATAAATTATGAAGGCAATAAAATTTGTTTCATTGTTCTTATCAGTTTGATATAATATTAATTATATACACGAGTTATTATATTATTTATTGTTATAAAAGTGTGTATTGTGTCAAATATAGGTACATCTTATTTATATTTTCGATGATATTTAAACGCAAGTTATTTATCCTGTTTACTTATTAGCCAATCTCCCCAATCCATTCAATTATTTGGATAATGCTTTGATAAACTGCAACGATCGGAAAAACCTTGAAAATTTTTTAATATAACTCTAGATTTTTTTTTTAATTTTTAGTTTTAAGCAAAAAAAATACCTTTGTGATTTTTTTTCTAGACGCATAGTATGTGAAATAAAAATTATTGAAAAGTTAAAAATGCAATATTCAATTTTAAGAAAAATGTTTTTTTTGGCATATCTGAGGGAATTCGCTTAGCTAACGCAGCTCCTGCGCTACGACTTAGTTTTATTTCATGCGTCGCTAGTTAAACACTTTAGTCAAGTAAAATTTGAAATAATATTTCATTTATAATTTAAAAAATAATCTTAAAATTACGAAATTTTAGCACGTATTTTGGTTTTTCATTTATAATTTAAATAATATGTACTATAGTACCGAGAGGCAATAATTCAAAATGATATAGTACTTAAACAATTGGTTATTTTCTCCATGACTTTTATTTGAAACTTTACTGCATGACTCTCATAATTTGTGAGAAATGACCAAAAATTAGTTTTTGGAGGGTCACTCTTGGAAATCATCATTCATAACTCGCGCTCACTAAAAGCACATAAATATAGCTACAATTATAAATTGGTATATTTCTGAAAATTTGGTTGATTCGTTTCAGTTGCAATAAATTTTAATTTTAAATTTGATGTTAAGAGATTGTACGTCCTCCCTTTTATAGACGTTAATTTCAGGCTCGATCTTGCATAAACTACTTTTTTCCAATGAATGAACCTGGCATTGGAATATTTAAAATTTTATCACATGATTGAAATTCGGCTGTCTGTATATTTGAAATTGGTTATTAATATATTTTCAGATAAATTGATTTATAAATAGACTTAATTCTAAAAAGTGCTAATTTGCATTTGGAGATTTCTTAATTAAATTTGTGTATATTGATTAAGATTATTACTATTATTATAGAGTAATAAATGGACTTATCTTACTTAGCATTAATTAAAAAGTATTTTTCTACTAGTCAAAAAATACAAATAATAATTAAATTAATAGATTCCATTTGTAGATTGTTTATTTTTAATTAGTCTTGCAGCTTGTTAGATTAACTTTTTAAGTAAATATTTTTTAAAAGTAATTGAAATGTTAATTATTTATTGAAATTTTTACTTTTGTTTTTTAATTAGTATTTCGTTTATGTGTTAATATTAGTGCAAATTAAATTTAAAAAAAAAAATTAAAATAATAACATTAAATTGCAATCATACCAAACAAGGTAAGAAAATTTCGATGCCTCTCTAAAATCATCGCTATAAAATAACATCTTGTGAAAGAATGAAAATATGCAGCCAAGGCTAATGTATACCTTACGGGTTAATCGAAGTTAAATTCATTAGAATAAATTAAGCAATTATGAAATTTCGGAGATTTTTCGAATCTCTATCTTTTAATTTCTGTTTATTAGTACTTAATAAGTTTGTTATTTCATTAAATAAGCAAATATTCTAATTTAAAATACCATTCTTTTTAAATCACCAACCTGTTTTTAGGTATCGCTTTGACAAAAATTCTTTTTAGTTACAAGAAAACTAAATGGTGAGATAACTGATTAAAAATAATATTTCTTACGACGGATGTTTTAAAGATATAATTCCAAAATTTGAAAAATATACAGGTAGGTATTTTCAGATCAATGAGGTTACTTCTCAGTTCAGAAGATGCATTTTTAAACATTATAATAAGTATTCAATTATTACATTAATAATAACCAAATTAACTTTTAACATGATAACATTTTGCAATTTGCTTGCAATAATAACATTCTCATTTGAATTTTTTTTAATAGCTTACACACCTAGCCCCACTGACTTTAGCTGGTTACTCCCTCGCTATGTTTACATCAAAGTATTGGCCATGACTAAAAGTTTGATTTTATAACTATGGTTCTCAGTTAACTCTATAAGACCAATTCACTGTTCGTATTTGTTTATATGTCATTCTTTAAATTTTAAATACCAATCACAGGATGTAAGAAAAAGTATATGAAACACACAATACAATAGCTGCGAAGTCTTAGTGAATTTTCTCGAAAGTATTAGAAAATACTTCAACTTAAACGGTACTCTACTACGATACTTACTAATCGAAAATCAGGTTGAATAATAGTCCTTGAAAATTATAAGGGAGTTTGTCGCAATATCTGTGCGTAGATGAGATTAGATATAACAAATATTTTCTTATAAAAATGGTGGAAGCGCAAGGAAATATGTAGTATAATTGTACATAATTATTATTAAATTCGTACTTTGAGCATTATGTAATGTTTCACGTTTGATTTCTTAAAAAACAGAGTATCTCTAACTGGGTGATTACGAAAAGCTCTAAAATCTTTCAAAATATTTTAGAAAAGTCTAATTGAAAGGCAAAGGGGGCAGTGAGTGGTTTGAATCTTGCGAGAAAGATATAATACGGGAAGATGGCTCAAAGAGGCTAATACCAATCCCAAGATCAAAAGTGAATATTCCAATGATTTTGAAGTCATTTTGAAAACATGGCCGAATGGTTTAGAAAATTGTACAACCCGGTCAAGTCTTAGCATTATTTTCCCATATTCCGTATATAACATATGTTATATAAAAAGATTTTGATTTGTGGTTTTGTAAACACATTTGAAATATGATCTATGTCTTAATTAATTAATAAATAAATTTTAACCTTAATTTATGATACTTTAAAATGTGATTTTCTAAAATTTATTCTATATTTATGTAAATCACATGTATATGTATTATATCACATGATATATACCTACTAAAGTTATATATATATTTATGAAATATTATTTTTACAAGGTAACCTAGAAAATGATAGCTCTCTCCACCATATAGTGTTTGTTTTAAAACATTTAAAACGACAACAAAAAAATATGAAACTTCATTATCGGCTGACAACAATTTTAAAGGAGAACATATTTTATTAATTCACGATTATCAATTTGATTTCATTCCATTTATGGTGAACTTAAAGCGACCATTACTATTTTAGGACTAAAAAAGAAATAGAGACTCTTTTGAAAGAAAAATTACCACCCCCTTCCGAATATACTAAGAAGTAATTTGGTAGATACAGTCTAAAATTTTAGTTCGAAATCTTAGATGATGGCATGAAACTAAAAAAATAGTTTGGGTTTTTATATTCTTAGAAAGTTTCAGGTTTAATATTCTTAGAAATATTTCTATTATCTTGAATTTAGGGATAAAATTGTTTTTCGCTACCTGCTTAACTAAGAATTTTCCGAGAAGTAAATTATAATCTACAGCCAGAAAATCATAATAAATTGTAATTTTCAGAATATTAGAAGCCAATTTTTAAAAAGACAACTCATGCTTGATCAAATCCGTATTAGCTAAATCAACTTTTAGAATTTGGTCATATCGAAGATTCAGCTCTCGAGCATTCGCTGTTCTTTTATTTATGATATCTAGTATCAAAAATGTGGCCATCATAATGTTTTTTTATTGTTTCATTAATTACTACCATTTAAATTAAATTTGTGAAGTTGAAAGCTACTTTTCCAATTTTTCAAAAGTTTTGGGAACGAAATTTAGTGGGTTTGAAATCTAGTTTTTCAATTTTTTCCACGCTCCTGTATCTTTTATCAAAATCTTGAAAAGTTTTACATTTTTTACTTTTACTCCTACTCACTTTAGTGCTTTTAAGTTTGTGAATGGGAATACAAGCTTTAGCAAACTTAAAATGTGAAGGCGGAGAAGATAAAATGAAATTTTGCAGGCACTTGAAGTCCATATAGTTTAAATCCGATTTCGTTTTTATCCTCTGAAATAATTTTCAAGGAATTCTAAAGTCATGTTTTTCGTTATTTCCGGGTCAACTAAGCATTATTTTAGAAAATTATGAGACACTATAATTGCACCGAATATAATTATAAATCAATCCATGGAGGTATTCATCACAATGAAATGATTGCAATATTTTCTTTCATTTATCATAATTCCTGACAAAAAGAAAATTTAAAAATAGTTTGCAAATTTGCTCGATCTTATTTGGATTCTAAATTTGATATCTGAGAAACTGATAAAATAGGTATTAGATACAATATCTCGTAAACCAGATTGAAACTTGTAGATCGACATGTCAACGGTATTTCTACTTTTAAGGAAGATTAAATGACTAAAGGAGTTTTATGATTATTATCTTCAAGGAGTCAGGAGAAATATAAGGATTCTCCATCTCGCCATATTAATGATTTATTAACATACTGTATATAATTCATAAACAAATCAATTATAAATTCAAGAACCGTGTATTTTTGTATTTAATAGTTTTAATCCGAATTTAACGGGTAATACTTTTTTTATAAATTCTTTGCTGTCAATAAAAAGACTACTTACAAAAATACCGCAACAAAGCAATATATTTTATTTAATTGATATAAAACTTACATATGTTCATGTTCATTTTTTATTGGACAAAACAATAATATATATAAAAAATACATGGCACTATTTAAGGAAATCATGTAAATAGGCTTGTTAGAATAACAAATAAATGCCATTAATTTTATTTAATTAAACACCTTGTTAAAACTGAAAGTATAGTAAATATTTTAAACAATTAATTAATGACTATATATGTAGACGTAAAAGCGTATTCTAGTTTAAGGTATTAGGTATAAGATAACTTCTTATTGCCAATAAAAATTAAATAAAACGCATTGGAACTAAATACGCTTCCATGGGCGCAGGCGTGGTTATTTTTAAGGTGGTTCATATAGGGTCTAGAGAATCTAGGGAGGTGCAATATGTACCTACCTAATTTGTAAAAGTGTTTAAACAAATTGAGTTCAAATCGAGCTGTCTTTTCTGTGCATTTTTTTTTCTTATCCAAAAAAACGTGAAAAATATTTTGAAAAGTTTAGTAAAAAAAATTTAAAAAATTGATCTCGAATTGAATATAATTTAATACTTCATATTTTTCAATTCGATAAATATAAGCTAAGTTCATTAGAATTAATTACCTGATTTATTGGCAAAAGCGATTTTCGGCAAAACTAATCAAAGTAACTTACCCGATAACCAAAATTTAAATCGAACTTTTGAAAAAAATTACTTAAATTTTCGTATTAGTAAAGGTAGAAAAAATATGCTTTTGACATGTAAGTAACTATACTTACAAAATTGATTATTTTTTATTTTTTCGAAGCTTAATGATATTTATTTGACCAAATGTAGGTAGATACAAAGATGATATAGAAAAGAAAGCATATGCGTGCGTAAAAGAATAATTTTATGTTTACAAACTTAATAATTGTTCATACATATAACTATAGTATTTTAGAAGTAAAATCAAACTAATTATGAACAAATTTCTATAAAAGGTAGTAAAGTGATAATAAATAGATACATTTATTAAAATATTATAAAAACTTAATTATTAATTGATTTTATTTTAGTTTAATAATTGATTTTATACCCAATCATTCAAAAATATGGATAATTTTCTCTCTCGTCCGAGAGAAAGACATCCTGAAACATACATAGTACAAGCCGAGGTTCCCGTTGTAAGTTCAGCTACGGGCGCTTATAGGAGTTTCACGTTCTGGTTAGATGGGTTTGTGATCGTAGTTCCATAATGTGTATTGATAGACGCGCCAAAAATCATAGCAGAAAGAACAAGTACCATTGCGACATCTGCAATGTAGTAAGGGACTCTACGATGGGACTCAAGACCATACTGTCGAGTTGAACTTACAATTTAGTCACTAATGTAAGTGGCGCGCCAAAATTTTTACACCATACAGCAGGGCTTCTTAAACTATGGGTCGCGACCCCATTAGGGGTCGCGTAGCAAAATTCTGGGGTCGCGAGAGGTAAAAATACAATTTAACAGAAAATGTTTTTTAACTTGTAAAATTATTGTTATAAAGATAAAATAACAATTATCGTAGATAAATATATCATAAAATCTTCTAATTCGGGAAGATTGTTTGTACCTGCATTTCTATTAAGAGTATTATAATAACTAGAATAACATTTACTATGAATTAGGAAATGTTATTGGAATTAATAAAAAATATAAATTTATTTTTGTCAATCTCTAAAAGCCGAAATAATCCCGAGAAATAATTATCAACAAAATTTCTAGGTATTATTGCTGAAGAAACAGCTTTAACACATATTAAATCCCAATATCGTTCTGCGATAAAAAATGTTGAAGAGGTCTTACGTCCAGCAGTTTCAAACATTCCACCAAGATTTGATTTGTTATGCAATAAAAAACAGGCACATCCATCTCATTAAATTTTTACTTATACTTTAATTTAATACTTACCACGCAATTACTTGAATATATTCGAGAGAATTAAGACGGTCAGAATTAAACTTATATATTTTCATATGTATATGTATATTGTTACCTAATAAATAAATCATCAAAAAATATTAATTTATTTTTCTTTTATATTTGTATGGGGTCGTCAAGAAACTCGCAATCATAAATGGGGTCGTGAATTACAAAAGTTTAAGAAGCCCTGCCATACAGTATTGTAGTGGATGCGCTATGATGAATGAGAAAGAAGACTGACAGTTAGTTCCTATGTGTCCTTGTCATAGTCATATACTCATATATGTCATAATTATATGATGCACAGAGATTTTGTGTAAACAATATCTAGTCAATGACGTATAGATTAGACAAGGACACAAAGGAAGTAACTGGCAGTCTTCTCTCTCATTCATGATATTTGAAATTTTGGGCCATGGTGTTCTCTATGTATAAGATTCTATGATTGTAAATAACGCTATAGTTATGGATCTTACGGCAATATTATATAGAGTATTAACTCTTACTTTTGAGTATCTGTCCCGATACTTTTTGAGTACCTGTTCCTATATACCATACCAGCATTGTAATAAACGCCATGCATTTCTTAATGTATACGTATTTTTAAGATAAATATTATAATAATAAAGTAAATATATCTTATGAATAAAATCATTAAAATTTGATAGGTATAGGCTTATTGCTAAAATATCTGACTTAACCCAAATTTTAGATGAATATCTTAACACACCTTTTTAAAACACCTTGTATGTATTCATAATCAACTTGACAAGAATGATTATTCACACATCATTTCACGAATGTTATGTTAATAATATGTCAAAAAAATGATATTATAATGACAATCTAGTTTTAGAAATTTAGTTTTCTTATAATAAGTAATCAATTAAAATATAAAATGAATGCTTGCTTGCATTCTGACTTTCTGAAAGATTAAATGTATTTATCAATTTATTATATTTAATAGCTGTTTATATCACTTTTATTAAATGTCATTTTGCAATTTTAACAATCAATTCATTAAAACAAAAATATGTTTGCCTAATCCCTATATATTATAAATAAGCTTTCACGCATAAACTACTGAATGGATTTGAATAAAACTCTACAACAATATAGCTCATACATCAGAATAATACTGGCATTGTACTGCGCCATCTATAAGCATCATTTTGAACCATAAATTAAAGATAGTAAAAATATTAAATGTAAACCAATTCATGGCCATCTTTTCATTGAAAACTGTACATTTAATTTACTCGTGTAAAACAATCCTTATCATTATTTCGAATGTTATGGAAGGGGACAAGTGGAAGCAAGGGAGGTGAAAGCTATAACGCGGTGTTCTTTACCAATGTTTAAGCTTGTAATTTATAGGAAAAAAGTGAAGGCCTCAAAAACTTAAGTATATGAAAATACACACCACCCCATGTTTTCCGAGAGACTGTCTGTGTAGTACAACTGATGACTCTGATCTGGACTCTGTCTGGAAAAATACAAAAATCACGTTTGTTTAACGAATGATTGGGTGAGAAATTTTTTAAATATCGCCAAATAACGTGTACGAAAAGCTTTTATTTCGAAGCGATTCTGGAAATATTTCCAAAAATACTAATCTAAGCGTCTGGTGAGAAAAAATTTTATTTATTTATTTATTGGCCATTATCTAAATGAGCCGCAAGTGAGGCAACTGCAACTATTGAGATTCACACTTCACTTAGATTGAAATTAAATGATAATATTCTACAAATCAATCCTTTTGTTACTGCAAAATCATTCAACTATACCTATATTAACTTTATTTTATTTAGTATTTACAAAGATTGAGTTTGTATTTACATTTACATCAGGTGTGGCGTACAAAGTATTAAATGCAAAGGATTTAAATTGCATTTAATTAGAACATCTGCTTGTTTGTATCTTAAGTATCTATATTAGATTACAACAAGTGCACTTTATTATTATTGCGCATAAAGTTTTTAGAGCGTATACAAACAAATAAAACATCTTATATGTATGTGATTACTGATTACAATTAAATGTCTCATGTTACAATATTAACTTTCCTATTATTTATAATTTTAACAGATTTTAACGTGACAAAATGATACTGATAGTTATCTGTTACAGAATAATAACGGATGTGGTATATGTAAAAACCGGTGAGCCAAATAAAATTAAACGATATTTATTTCAGATGTTCTTACACTCTATTCGATTTCAACATCTCTCTTCGGAGCTTTTCGGTATTTATCAAAATTTACAACTGTCAGTTCCAATACACAAAATTTGATGGTGATATGAACTGGGAAGATTTCGTATCCTAACAAAAATTTCTCGAAATAAATCGGAATCTTCCACATCGGTGTCTGTTAAAGTCGTGTTTCACTACCTTCAACGCCACCTCCTTGCTCTTAATCTCATATTCTGGGCGGCCCGTTTTGTCGTGCGTTAAAAATTTAAACTTTACAAAGTATTAATTTGCAAAAATGAATTTTTACATTTCACTTTCCAGTTGTGAGATTATATGTTTTAATCTTGTCTCAGTAAGCCACAAAATTGAGTCTATTTTCGGAGCTTTTGCATCTATCCTAATAATAATAAAACATAAGAGGGATACCGCAAATGCCTCCCTAGCTCTTAGGCCAAAGAGTCCTCCGTGTCCTCCTTGAGAACAACCTGTCAATAAAATTAAATTCTGTCGAAGCCAAGCGCAACTCAGAAAGCCCAAGTTCGTACCCAAACATTCTGTATCTAACGCCCTGTAGGTTTATGCAGAAGCAAATAACATTAATTGCATCTATCCTAATTTTGTTTTTTTGTTTTTTTTTTTGTAATTCTGTTACTTTTAACGTTGCTAAAAAAATATATTTAAAATCAGTTAATTGTTCTCTACTAAAAGCGATCCCGATCGATCTTCCCTAACAGAAATTATCAGTAAAAAATAATCAAAAGTCCTAAATTTTAGGCACCTGTGGAAACTTTATCTTCCTCATCCAGAACTAACTATACTTATAATTCATAGATTCTTGAAGGTTGGGGAAGGCTATTTTTCATAAACATTGGGCGGAAATTCTTTAACTAAACTTGATTTTAGTTTTGCTTTTGGCTAGAGAGTAAAGAGAAGGTAAAAGTGTATAGAAACAATTCTTTTCGATCGACTTCAATAATTCTAACACCTTTTAATTGCAAATCTACTTTTTTAAAAGATTTTTTATAGATACTTTAGTGATGAATTTAGTTAAGTATGTTAGCGACTTAGCAGGTATAAATAACAAGCGAAATATCAATATGTCGCTAATTAATAATGTACAAATTACACAATAATTAATGGAAAACATATATTACACAGAACCTGTTAATTTATATAATTATTAGAATTTTAATATTTGCTAGTCAATGAATAATAATAATATTATAATAAATCAATAATCCATAGATATCTACTTGCTCTAGAAAAACCATTCTCTTTATTGGATTTTTTCATCTGATTAATACCTGAACGTATATGCTCGAGGTTTGAATTAAATTAACATAATTTTGCAATAAACAAATCGTGCTTCACTAATAATGAATCTGCCACAGATCCGTAGAAATGGTATTGAATAGAGCAGGGGTGGTGAACCTTAATGTATCAAGGTCTCATTTTTTCTAAAGAAATGTTCCCTGAGTTCATAGACGTGTCGTCAAATAATTTTGACTTCGTGATTATTGGGAAAATAATAACAATGAATACTGTCAACTCTAAACACGTTATTTACTCACAAAAAAATTAATGTGCGTTCGTTCGTAATATAATACTTCATGAGCTTTGTAATCGGTGGCGTGCGCAAAATATTATGTCGCGTGCCATTGGTTTGCCATCCCTGGAACAGAATATATCGCCATTTCGATCCAAAAGTACAAAGCAGGTATATTTTTAGGAATTGCCAGTGTAGCACAAGAAACAACATTTATAATTCCCCGATGATTCTCGATTTTTGTACCATGTGTATATGAAATATATCAAGGTACTTATACTTTAGTCCCAAATTTGTAAGGCTTATAAAATTTATGCTTCGGACAATATTTTGGTACAGATGTTCATAAAATCCATTTCCGTCCGTCCGACAACACGATAACTCAAAAACGAAAAGAAATATCAAGCTGAAAATTTTACAGCGTGCTTAGGGCGTAAAAATTGAAATCGAGTTCGTAAAGGAGGTCAATTAAGACTTGTGTCCGCAGGACCCATCTTGTTTACCGTTAGAGATAGAACAAAAGTTGAAATGTAAAAATATTCCTTACAAAAAATGAACTTTTGTTTGATACATTTTTTCTTAAACATCACTGTTTACCCGTGAGGTCACAAATTATATTTGATCTCTTTTACTATATACGTTCCAAAAACGGATAACAACAAAAATTTTGAATGTCTTAGTATCTTTTTAAAGGTACAGATAAAATCATTAAAATGTATGAATTCAAAATTAGAAACAAATCAGAAGGATATTTCAATTGTATTTCTTGAGGAATAAACATCTAAATCTCAAGGAAATTACTTTTTGTAACAGATGTTCAAAATTGAAAAATACGACCTCGTGTCTGAAGTTAGTAAACAGTTTTTATAAATTCTAAAAAAAATTTCAATAATTTACATGCATATTTGAATAAGTGATAAGTCTTAAATTATCATTAAATAATATTTATACTTTTAAATGTTCTGCAAAGAATACCAAATAAAATTTTAGCTATTTCAAAATGGGAGAAAAGACAAAGAATATTGACTGCCATGTGAAATTGGAATCAAAACTTGTAATATTCTGTGAGTCGTTTGGGAATCAGAACTTTTATGCGATCACAGTCGATATTTTATTCTGGTAGGCAGAATTATTGCTGAGCTCATGACTGTTCTCGCATAAAATCGAATGCGCTGCTACTCGCGTATTTCTACTGCATAAGGCCAATGATCAAGTTCAATATCTATTTTGTAGACTCCAAAGAAACTGTGATAACACTCGCAGTTGCATTGGAAAATCAGTTCGGAGTAATTAAGGGGTGGATTAAATGATAACATTGGTGTGAGAGTTTTTGATCAGAACGATCTGAAGAATATTTTGGGGGCGGTTTGAAAAAGTTTCTCAGAAAGCAATTTTCATATTGCATCAGTAATACATGTACTAAAACTATATTATATTCGTAGATTTGATGGCCCGTATCTCGAAAACAATTCGTTAAAAATTTTTGTGGCCGTGAGAGCTTTTGACCAGAATGATCCAAAGAACATTTTAGGGTGTGTTAGAAAAAGTTTCACAGAAAGTCAGTAAAAACAGTACCGCAACTGACATATAAATAATATAAGAAGATAGAAATAATACCCAATACAAAACTTTAGTTGTGTTTTATATGGAACTCCTAATTAAAAAATTTAAATTTTTAATATTTGTCGTTTTGAATTTTGAACTTAATTTTCATATTTATCTTATTTAAAATGTAATAAAATTCTTAAAAGATAACAGTCTTTTCTGATGAAAAACTTAGTACCTAGAAGTAATAAGACTATTAACTTATTAATTTTATTGTTTTAAAATGTACTGTCTAATAAATAATTATCTGTACTGCAATTCTCAAGTAAATAATATTAACAATAATTACAATATGAATAAAACGTACGTAAATTTTAATAAAAAAAAAACCTTTTTTTATTTTACGATTGGAAAATATGAATCAGAGTAACCTTTGTAGCTGTCATATATGTTTAATTGAATAAATGTTGCACCTAACTGTGGGTTTAAATCATGATGTCTCGAATTCGAGAATTAAATAGAAATATTAGTAGAAATTCTGAAAATATTTATGAGGATATTAAATATAACACATTTAGGTATCTTTGAAAAATGAAGAGTAAAATTATTTTCTTATCTACAAGTAAAAATTAGTTTTAAAATTTCGAAAAAAAATTGATTAGTAATGAATTTTTTATTGTTTCAGTTGTTTGGAATCATGTTATTGGCATTGTTGCGAAAAATGGTTCTGTTATGATGAAAGCATTGCCTTATGGGAAGATCCAGATGCGGAACAACGAAACCATATCGGCTGGGATAATATGGCATATTGGGATAGTATATCAGTAATAGCTAATCGAAATGTTGTTACGATACAACCTTTAGCTGAAACAAAACCACCACAACAGCAATTATTATCTGTGAATATCGATGATCAATTTAATTTACAAGACGATTTACACCGACGATTATCGGAAGTATTTCAACATAGTTCTATGTTAAAAGAGGATCCTCCTAAATCTGGTGAAAATGAGAAACAAGTAACGTTTCATTTAGCTTCGGATGATTCAGATAAAGCATTAAACGAAGCGACAAATCAATATTGTAATTTCGAAACAACTCCAACACAAGATAATGAATTTAACACATTAAAAGAATCAAAAGACAAAGAAAGTAAAAATGGTGACACAGTGGATGCACCATTACATAAATTCCCGGAAAAAGCAATATTGAAAAATAGAATGTCTGCGGATAATTTCCCTACAACGTCGAGATATACAGAAAATCAACCACCTGATAAAATTCAGGCAAACATATTTACAATTAGTGGTCCACCACCGCTAAATAAAAAACCAACAGAGTTAAGACTAATAAAACAAAATAGTATGCCTAACTTTTATATAGAAACACCAGAAATTAGTGATGTACCACCGATAACCGCCGATCAAATACTCACAAGTCCAGTATTACCAAATACACCACAATTCACATACGATTTACGATCGATTGTTGAATTAGAAACAAATAAAAAGCAAACAAATGCAGAAATAGAAGCAAGTGAAAAATCGAAACGTTTAGTTAATATACGAAAGAAAATAGCACCACTAATAATAAAAACACCATCCTTAAGGAATATCACGTTGAAGCATAATATGGAAAAATATCCATCGTAACAGTCCATTCATATTTTTCATAAAAATACCGTATAATTAATTGTTATTTATTATTCCAAAGATTTGTTAACTTAAGAATCATAAAAAATTTATTTATTTTGAAATTTTTAAAATCAATTCAAAACCAAGCAGAAGCAAATAATATTTATATTATAATAAAAATATATTTTAATAAAAAATTAAATATAAAAATTTTATATAACGAATTGAACAAAATTTCAAACTAAAATAACATATTTACACCATGAGTTATGTTTTCCTTAACTGATCGATCAATATTGTTTGATTGGTTTCAGCACCCCAGTATCTTAAAGAAAATAGTTATTTGCGATGATAGTGGGATAACAGCATTATTAACGTACGAATGCGAAATTTGCACAACGATTGCGTAGCACGAGTTTGACAATCGTAGAAGTACGTTAATAATACGTTATCACACGTGTATCATACAAAACGTTGTCTACGCCTCTAAAATATGAAAATAAACGATAATTATTATTGATAAATTTGGCATGGATTATTGAGAAAAATAGAAAATTTACTATAGTCACTTGTTATTAGTTTACATTTTGACAGTAATTATGGTACAAGTGCTGTAATTAACTATTTTTCCCACGCATACTGAGTGGGAAAAGTATTTATCTCACGAGCGTAGGTGCCAGGTGAGCACTCGCAAGTGTTCTTTTCGTGTGGAAGTGCCATTGTCTTATTTACCTATTTCTAGCATATTAGTTGCGTTTTACTCTAACGAAAATGCATAATTAATTTATCATATTCAGCGTATTAGTCTTCCTAAAAAGTGACACATGCTCAGCAGCTTTTGAACACACTTCATTTTTTACGCAGATTTGTACGGATGCGTTTCCGAAAAAAGATGAATAATGTGAATAAATTTTTGTTTTGATTATTTCAAAATTTTCTTTTATAGGATTTCATATTTATACTGCAATCTTAACGTTTAAATACATTGATAACGTTAAATACGATGAAAACGATAAATCACGTTGATAACGTTTAAATACGTTGACGTCATTGCAAGTGGCGACAACGAAAAATAAAAAATGCGACGATGTCTGAACCTCTACAGACGTATAGCACTTCACGAATCGCTATTTTAATTTTATTTATATTAAGAAAAATTAGTTTATCGATATTACGGGGTGCTAACTGTCTGAAAAAATCGATTTAGTTATTTAGTCGTCGTTGGCTCTTATATATCTTCTAACTTCGATGGAAATTTACATGTTGTAAAATAGAGAGAAAATTTCTTAAGATATCGACTGAAATCGTTTTAAAGAAATTTCTTCCTATGAAACCAAGAATATACTTTCAGAAAACCCATCTCAGAATATACTCAACACTCATCAAATTTTTTTAAAATTTTTTAAATGGTTGAAAAAAAGAAAAAAAATAGAAAAAACTTTTTATTTCAGAATTTGACTTAACTTTTAAATAATTTTTACTCGAAAAATACACTAATCATTTACAGTTGACGATTGTCGAGAATCCTACACGAGCCCCTGTATTTTGGGGATATTCTTGGCGGTATGTCGATAACTACCCATCATCTAGTCATCAAAAGAACTAGATATTTGTTTTTTGGATCGAAATTATCCTATATATTCCACAAACTAATTCATAAAATAATAAAATTTTCATTTTTATAACGTGATGAAGTTATTTTTAACATGACGCATTACACCAATTCTTGATCTTAAATTTGTATGCCGATTTTCCACTAAACGGACAAACAAAAACAAAACACAAACTCGTTTCGAATAGAACAAAACTGCAACTTTTTACAAACTTTATAAAGACTGGCAATGTAATGGCCATTACAGTTTTGTTTTTGTTTATCAGGTTTTAGAAAACATAAACTCAATTGTCCGTCTGCATTAGGAACACTAGAGAATCCAATGTATGTTTTTCTTCCTAAATACGATTCAAATGTTTATCAGCTGTTCCATTTCCCATCAAAACAATTGCTTTGCACATCTAATTATTATCTTAATATTATGCGATATCATGGTCAGGACAATACAACGATTTTCTTAAAGTAAATTATAACTAAGTAAGGTTTTTTTATCCGTTTATTTTTAAGACGAAATAAAATATCAAATTAAACAAAATAACATAATTTAAAAAATAATCATAAATAAAAACATAAATATTAATATTAAATCACGAAGGATGCAGGATACCGAATAGTATCGTTTAGTAAGTATAAGGATTTCATTATTTTTTCCACCAAGATTCATGAAACTCCTACCTAATTTTCATGCAGCTTATTCAAGTAGACAAAATCTATGATGTAATTAATTTTTATCTGGATGATAAAGGTGCAAACGACAACAGACACTTTCAAAATTCCTTTGTTTTTGTCCATAAAATTAACCAATTTAATAAAATTTTTATTCGTCCCACTGACGATCGTATTGCTTTATCAATTTTACAATATCTTTCCTCCATTGTAAAACCTTGACTTTTGCGTCTTCAATAGAAGTAACAATTTCGCATAGATTGTCAAAAATCGGTTGAGCAGCTTCAGCAAAATTATCATCTATAAGAATCACAATTATTTTTTAATGAATTTAAGGAATATTATTGTGACCAACATTTATATATATGTCAAACGGGAAACGAAAATCCAAAAAGTAAGGGGTCCCCATAAAAAATCAAAATTGTAAAAGCAGTTCAACCTCGAAGCAAAAGGTGACGACTATTACGCCCTAATTAGCCTTTTTCCTCTGGAGATTAAAAAAAGATCCTCTAGATAGCAGGATATATTTGTAACCCCCCCCCCTAGTACTGCCATCTAGCGGATTTTTATTAATCTTCAGAGGAAAAAGGCCTGGAATTATTAATTATTGTATGTCCGGATTTAATGATAATTATGATAATGTTTATAATTTATCTTATGTAGTTAGTTAAAAAATTTTATTAGTATTATTTAAAAAATATAATGCTTTAATTAACCTTTTTACTCAAAAGATTAAAAAGAGATCCGCTAGATGGAAACACTAGAGGGAGAACAAATATATCCTGCCATCTAGAGGATCTTTTTTTAATCTTCAGAGGAAAAAGGCTAATTCCACCGGAGTTCTCAATTTATTAATCCATTTTGACATCAAAAATTTAAATTATCAAAAATAATAGTCCACAGTACAGTGATCTTTTTCATAAGTGATTACTAACAGGCTGAAATTTCGTAAGTGATCCGACAAACTACAAATTAAAATTTCCCGCGTGACGAATGACAAACGCCCTAATATCGGATCAAATTATTTTTCTATTACTTATTTAATCATTTTCTTAATACAATATCTTACAAAGAAAATACTTTATTATTACATGAAAGATAAATATCTATTTTACCGTATTTTTCCAAATAAAAAATGTTTTATGCTCGGCAAAACGAAGAGACTTAAAAAGTTTCAATCTCTTCGAAATCGCTATTGCATAATTGTTTTAATACTCTGCGTAATATGTTTTAATTATGAACATTGATTGATAAATTACATAAAGTACTTCGATAGAGTAACATAGAAATAACAATAATTTAGTTTGTTTAAAAAAACAGTTGTCTCGTCGGTAACCGGTTCAAACTTTGTCATAAAGCGGCAAAATAACTCGTAAAAACAATGGTTGTCACAATGAGATCGGTTGCAAAAATGAACGAAAGGTAATTTGCAATACAAAATTGGAATACCAACTTGGCTCATAAGAATTTGGTATCCCAATTTTGTACTGCAAATTACCTACCCGCTCATTCATTTTTGCAACCGATCCCACTGGGTTGTCACAGGCCATTATTTTTACCGGTATGATTGTCCCTTTATTAAAAGTTTGGACCTGTTATCGATTATCCAAGTTATGTTGCGGTTCGCTCCCGAAACATTAGATGTATTTTAACTTTCCTTCTATCTCTTATGATTTAAAATGTCCTACGGACTCATGATCCGTTAGATCGATTTTATTTGTTCGCAACGCAACGCCAATTTTTAAGTCTATAAAACGCTATAAGTATTACAACCCGCTATATTTTTTCGTTTCAGGCTAATCGACGAACAAAAATGGCAAATAAAGTAATGTTATGAACAAACAATTTTTCATTTTCCAAGTAAGAATAAACGAAAAAAAAAGGAATCTCCTTTCCAAAGCAGGAATACTAGTCATCTTATGTTATGTTACTGAGAAAAACATCTATTACCGTCATATTCGATTGTAATTTCAAAGCCTTGAACAAAATTATGTTCTTGTTGGTTCCAATCTATACTCCATTCACATATGAAATATTTGATTTTTTTTGAAAATTTACAAAAACATTCTATAATTTGCTTGCCATTTTCCACCTGAAATTTTAGAAATTTATGAAAGTATCACATTTAAAAAAGCTTTTATGTTTCTGAAAAGACGGATTAAAAATATACCATTTAAGATTTTTTTTTTTTAGATTTAGAGTACATTGTCAAACCGAAGAACAAATTTTACATATTTGAAATGATTGCCCCAATTTTTTAAATAAATATTTAAGTATCCTATCCGTCCCAATATCATGAAAAAGAAACAATACTAGCCAAAATCAGTCAGATTTGCGATTAAAATGCGTAATCACAAATACATACTTGTAGAATCATTATGAAAAATAGTTTCGGCCTGATTGGCCGATAATTTGAAAATACGTGATTTATAACATGGTAATAAGAAAATTTTGATTTGCGATTTCAGGTTCAACAAAACTGTATGCATATAGTTAAAGAAGCAAAAAATAATATTTAAAAAAATGTTTTTTAATAAACCTTTTCCAAAACTCTCAACCAATTTATTTATTCTTTTAAACGCGTTAGGTGACACAGGCTGTAAAATAATAGGAAAAATTTTCTTCCCTTCAAAAATACTGCTCTTCTATAAATAAACTGAAATAATGTCTCTGTTAATAAATTGTATCTAAAAGTACAGAAAAGTTGCTGTTTATTTCGCTCTTTCTAATCACCCCGATGTTTTCTTCACCCCATACATTACAGTAGGCAAGCAATTTAATATATCCAATCTAAGGTGTTATAAAAAATATATTTCTACAAAATAGTGCGCCCAGCGCCGTGCCAGGTGAGTTAGTTGGGACCAATTGCGTGAAAACAAGTTGACTATAATAATCAATTTTTAAAATGATCTGATAATTCTTAATTTTCCAACACAATTTATCAGGCTTCCCTAATGATTTAGAATTCATAAAAGATTTAAGCTGCACTGAAGTTTAACATGAAATTGTTGACCAAAAAAAATTTAAATTTGATATTTTTCTCATAGAATTTCTTTAAACATCTAGTATTTTTCGAGTCAAAATTAGCTTAGATGCTGAATATAATCTAAATTGGAAACGAAAAATTGTCTTCGATCTGTTTGCAATTTTCTTAAGAGTACTCTTTTTATCACAAATTTTTGTTTCGGAATTTGATAAAACTCAGAATAAAGAGTAATTTTCGTCCGAAAAATTTCAAAATCTTAAACCTTAATAGTAAATATACAAAATAAAAATGAAAATAAGATTACACTAGTTTCAAAAGATTCTTTGGGTAATGATTTCAGAATTTCTTCTCTTAGTTTTGACAAAGTTGAATATTGTCGGATAGCAGAAAACAATAAGTGTACATTCTTTTTTTTCTTCAAAAAACTTAAACCACTTGACATTTCCGTCGCTTCTCTTAAATCCTCAAATTTTAAATTTATTGATTGAATCACTTCAACATTTTTCATATTTTCATTCACTATAAGTTCAATTTGAAACTTCGTTCTGTTGCGAACTACACAGTCCGCCATGTATAATTTCTTAAATTTAATATCTGTTTCGTTTTCATCAACTGATAAATATTGAATCTTTTCGTTAGAAAATTTTGTCCGGTTCAACGATTCATTGATACTGAGAGCGTTTAATAATTCCTTTAAAGTATTCTCATTATCTACAACAGCAGGTTTTCGATCTGATTCCCTTAAAAAACAAAATCAATTCCATTAAAAGCTGATATTGCACTATTTTTTAATTAAAACTTACTCCAATACAACTGTGGGAATTTTGACAGTATTTTCCACATTATTATTCAACTTTGTTTGTAGTTTTTTAATTTCATCTTGCAAACTGTCGTGAAAGACGAGCAATTTTTGGTATTCCAAATGTAAATTTTGAGATGAATTGTTAGTTTTTGGTTTCTTTTTGCTCATTTTTCTTTAAAATTTAGTTTACAAATCAGATAAACTTTACCAAAACTTATAGAGGAAAGTAATATTCTTGATTTTTAACTATTCAAATTTTTATAATTGCCACTTTTTTAACGTGCTTTTCTTTACATTGAAGAATAATTTCTATGGTTATATTATTATTTCAATGGTTAGTTTTTTCTGACGTTTACAAACATTGGTATGAATATAGCATAGTAAAGCAGGGTATACATCATCAACTCATCAACAACATGAATTTTATATGTGCTTTTGTTATTTCAACAAAAGTTAAAAGAGGAAAATACTAGTAATAATTACCGGAAAATTCCGGCATTCTTTTATTCTTATCAAATATTTGAATTTATCAATCATGAAATAAAAAACCACGTGATTCATGGACCGAGTTCCCACGTTTAAAATTTTTAAAAATCCAAATTCTTTGGATTAGCAAAAATTTTGAGCATAGGGGCATTAAAAATGAGTCCTCTTCTATTAAAAATATACTTTTGTTTAAATTCAGAAAAATTATAGTTTCGCCCGAACATTTTGGATAGACATTTCCTACTCAGACAAAATACATATCGGACTTTAAATTTGGTAAAATTAAAATTTTAGGAGTATCAATCAAAAAGCAAAAACACTAAATATTAGTACCAACTGTAATAAACTTTTTCATACACAAATTAATAGATAAAAACCAGTTTCCAGTTTTGCGTAAATCATTTAGTCTATAACATTTATGTAATCTAGTCTCAAATGGCGCCCAGATGATCTCCAGTTTATAAAGGACGTGGTAACAAGTTAAATTTACAAAATTATAAATACCACCGATAAATACGGTTTTTCTCGAGTAAGTTTCTCAAGAATGAATCGATTTTCTTGAAAAAAAAACTAAGAATAAGCTTCATTAAATTATCTTTCTAAAAAAAAAAAATTGGTCCATCCGTTTAGGAGCTACAATGCCACAGATAGACACACACACATAACGGTCAAACTTATAACAAGTCTCTTTTTGCGTCGGGGGTTAAAAAGATATGATTTCAAACTTTTTTTACGCTATAGGTGTTAATTATATTTAAAACATTTCCATGGATAAATTTTTTTTATGTAGGTGCTCATAAAATCACTTAATTAGTCTATTTCAAAAAGTGATATTGTAAATGAGCAACATAGATCAAGACAACAAGAATAGGGGTAAAAATGAGAAAAAGACATTGTGTGTATAACTTAAACATTATTTTGGTTACAGCTGATCTAAATAACAATTACAAATGGAATATAGAAAATAAAATGTTAACAGAATTTTTAAAAATGGAAAAAAAAGTAGTATCGAAGAAAAGTGTGATGCCAGCTGAACTATCTCGAACATCATATTCATATGTATCGTAATAAAACATAACTAAAGAACTAAACTGAGTATTGAGTTGAAATGCCCTTGGCATCCCTGCCAAAGCATTGTGAAGCAAACCTTCTTATAACAAGTGTGCACTCAGGTTATTGATGTTTGAATTTCTATTTTGCAAGTATACTTTATTAAAAATGTTTCAAGTATTTGATAGTTCAGTGTGGTGTTTTGTTAAAATATAATTTAAATATTTCATTAACGAAAGCTATAAAGTGATTACGTAAATAGTGTGGAATGGGGTACAGTATTGATTGGATAGTGCCCCATTTGCGTAAGCCATCAACGAAACTATGGGATATAGCTAGCTCATTTACATTTGTATGTGTGGGAATATTTACTAAAATTGTGATAGGTTAGTATTGCTTACTTTTTATTTTTATAATTATGAAATATTTTGCCATTTTAAAAATGACAAGAGCAGGGGTTCCTATTACAGAATGGCTGAATCGTACAAAAATATACAACAGACATATTATTGACAATGCTTTGGACCGTCCACCAAATGTTCCTTTAATCACAATATCAAATCATCATTCATGTTTCGACGATCCTGGTCTTTGGGGTACATTAAAAATTAAGCATTTATTTAGTCGTAAAACGATGCGATGGTCGTTAGCAGCGCATGATATATGTTTTACGAACACATGGCATTCGTATTTTTTTATGTTAGGCAAATGCATACCAGTTGTAAGAGGAGATGGAGTTTATCAACAAGCAGTTGATTTATGTATTGAACGAGTGAAAAAAGGTGACTGGTTACATGTATTTCCTGAAGGTAAAGTTAATATGACCAAAGAAACAATGCGATTTAAATGGGGTATTGGAAGAATAATATATGAATCAGAAGTACCCCCAATAATAGTACCAATTTGGCATGAAGGTATGGATCAAGTGCTTCCAAATGAACCTCCATATGTTTTACGATTAGGAAAAAAGTTAACATTTAATTTTGGTAAACCATTGGATTTAACACATTTGGTTAAAGAATTACGAGCAAGAAATGCACCTGATGTTGAAGCACGAAAAACTATCACTGATTATATTCAAGATGAAATGATGAAATTAAAATATGAAACATTAAAACTACACAAGGATTTCGTTGAAGCATCTTGACAGTAAATTTAATTTTGGTTTATGATAGTCGAAACGATTTGCTTCCAGTTGCACGTGTTTTTTCCAAGCCGCTTTTCTAAGTCGATCCATCATTAATACATTCAAAATAAGTTTAATCGATTTTCAAGTCAACTTTTTATTGATATCCAAATGCGTTTAAAAATATTTTATTCTAATTTTTTTCCACAAAGTGTTTGATGTATGGTTTTAAAAAAAAGACATTTTGTTTTTGTGTGCCGTCTAGTTATTTATTTTATAATTATCGAGTGGAGTTTTTGAATTAGAAAAATATTTTGTCATTTTTTTGAATGATTTATTATTTGTAGTTGTTATTTTTATTTTATTCTTTTATTAAAATTTAAAAAAAATAGAGAAAAAAGGGTAAAACATAATTTATAAAAACTTTTATGTAATTTGTAGTAAAAATATTGTTTTTGTTAAATACAACGAATTTTATTTATTTTTTAAAATTGTGTGTATAAAAAGTTATCAATTTTTTTGAAATATTGTTTGAGTTTAGAATCTGATGTTCACGTAAGTATCTTTAAAGATATTTTATCAAAACATTGCATACATTTACCTAAGTTTTCTCCACATATTGCTTAAGTTGTTACTAAGTAATTAGCAAAATTTGTAAAATAGCTTTTAGAACTGTAGAAATCTTCAATTTTCTATTGTTTTCATTTGAAATTTTTGTTTATTTGAATCGATTTTTAAATTGAGTTCTCGAATAGCAATAAGTGGAAGGAAATTTGCATAATAACTGTATGTATCGAACAAAATTTAAATATCTATGGATTGAGTCTAAAAATGGGATGGTATTAATTAGGGCAACTTCAACGCGCTAAACATTTAAAAACATTTTCATGACCTACACTGAAACGCGCTGGTTTCACTGTATAACCTGGGAGTATTGGAAAATTGTGTTTATGTGAAAGTCTGTGATTAGAAATTCTCATTGATCAGAAACAAATGGTCACACAGAAATCATAGATCTCTGTTTGGTATAAATATTAAAATTTTTAAGAGCTTTGCTCTTTTTTGTCGCGTCAAATTATCGAAATCGCCAAGTTGTCGCCAGAGTTTGCTCAATGGCCGTTTTTTTCTTGCTTTCAGATAGGTAACAAATATTTAAAATAGAACACATTTTAGCGCCAAGTTGTTGATTTGGACAACTTGACGCCACAAAAAAACGCAGCTTAAATAATCAAAGAAGACACACTTATTATTAATATAGATCGCCAAATCAATACAACGAAAGTTGAATATTATCAGCTGATTGTATTTTATCAGTATAAATATAGTTGATATCACTTGATAATAAAACCAGAGCTATTTATTAAATAAAATAACGTTGTATATTTGAAACATTCATGAATTAGAATACAAGTTTTTTATTAAATTATTTTTGGCGACGTTATTTTTTACATTAGAACTGTCAGTCTATATTTAACATATGTCTGTGTGTTAATTATAATTCAGGCAAATTTAAATAAAATGAAAATATGATTTATTATTGATATCTAAAAATTATAAATGGTAAATTTATACAATTTGGGTTCTAAATTTAAAACATTTAATTTTCACAACTTTTACGAGAATTATAAAGCAAAGCAATTTGAATCAAGACACAAAACTTGTGTTAAAATTGATATCAAAATGAGACTAAATTCTAAAGGCATGGTGATAATTTTTTCTTTGTTAAGGCTGGGTCACACTGCTATCAAGTTGTCTCATACTCTCGATAAGCATTATGTGATCATCCTTTTATTTGCTAAAATTCGGTTTTATACCTTTTTTCTAAATTTAAATGTATTTTTAAAAAACATACCGGCCAAAATATTTTTTATTGTGATTAATTTTTGGCACATTTTGATATCCAATTTATTTTGCTGTTTTTGTAGGCCTATTTTTAATTCAAAGATTTTTTAAATGTACAATGTAAATTTTTATATTTAAATAAGTTTACGAGAACGAACTAATGTAAAATTTTGAAGTAAATCTTTGAATTTGTCTGCATATAAATATTTTGAATTTGTTTAAAATCAATTAAAGTGAAATTTTAAATTATACTCTTTACTAAAGATGTTAATCAGCGTGGTCATATATCTAAAATTTGTCGGCAATTGGCATAATAATCACCTTGACACAATAGTACATTTTATAAAATTAAAAATCTTATTGAGAAATCCATAAAAATTTTCTTTTTTTACTTCAATTTTCCTCTAGTACCTATGTTGTTTAATTGAACTACATATATGTCTCATGGATGAGCAATACAATTTTATAAAAAAACAATTTAACCTTGATAGTTGTTTTTGTTTCATTGACAAGTTTTGCTGATAAATTGCTTTAAAATTTTTTAAAATTATTTATTCCAAAAATATCTTATCAGTAAAATGAATAGATTTGGCATTGTATTTCATTTTTTTTTAAATTAAAATTAATCGGTTTATTAATATTAAATCAAAAAAGGTACCGAAAATATGTGCTTTTGTTTTAACTATATTAGTTAAATGTGTGTTTAATGACTTCCTATGAGTAAAAAAAGTTAACTAAATACATGACTTATTAAGATAGTAATCAAACTTGACGCATCACGTGGTTCGATGAACTATGACTGTTCTCCTTTCTGATGACGTAGTCCGGTAGTCATAGTTTATGAAGTATCTGTCTATACACTGAACCGAATAAGACCCGTGTGCAAGCCATACTTAACTCGTGGACATCATTGAGCCCTCTTTTGAATTTTTTGGCTTATTGCTCGTGTTAAATTTCTAAGTAAATAATCGCAAATAGCTTTACAAGAAATGATTTTAAGAGAATATGAAATATGACAATAAGTTGACCTTGTTTCTACCCAAAACCGATCGTCGCAATCAAATTTGCTTTGCCCTTATTTAATTATAACACGATATAAAAGAGTAGTCAAATTTGTCAGAGGGATTGCCAAGTTAATTTACGAAGACTAAAAGGGAAAAATACAAATTTATATGGGAAGGGCGCTATAGGGGGGCGCCAAGTTGATTTACGACTTAAGACTCTTATGGGCCTCATTTGTGGATTAATTCAGCTCAATTTATTTGTAAAATTTGTGTGGGAATAAACAAGTCTTTGGGAGGTAGGTAGGTATTAGTGACAGAGCATTAAGTATCCCTAGCTGTTGTTTCGAATCCAGAGCTATTTTATGAGACTTCAAAAACAATCGGGAATTTTTCAAGTGTTTTCATGATATCAATTCAATCGACACCAAAGTTGCATTTGCATGGCTACTAATAATTCTGAGAGGTGAAACTCACCAACTTTCTAAAATTGCTAGTTTATATCTGATCAGGTTTTGCATTTAACTTATTACTGCAAATAAACTAAAATTAATGTCGAGACATTTTATTCGTAGCGAGATTTGATGCCTCGTTCAATTAAAACTTTTTGGGAGAGAGATTGGAACATGCGAGGTGGGTTATTCGAATATTTAGATACGGAACTGTTCCTCATTTTAAAAATAAATTGCCTTACTAAAACAAAACCCATTTTTTTGTGATTATTCATAGATTTGAACAATAAAAAGTTTAATTTCGGTGGATAACAACTTTAGTTTTATTACTTATGTGCATGTTTCATTGTTAATTTAAAAATCACATGAGTTATTGACCTTGACAGTAACGTACATACTTTTATTAATTGTAGAAGCATGTATTAGTAATTAGACAATAGTAAATGTAACTAACTTCCAATGAAATTTTTTGGCAAATAAAGGAAGCTTTCCCATTTAAGGCTAACAATGAAATATTCTCATACAGTTTGGGTACACTAAAATTTCTTTTAAATAACAAAAATATTGATTCAAAATTTGTCAAAATTAACGATAAAAAACAATTATTTTAATTTAGGAGAAGATGGGGCATAGTAGCAAGTTTGGAATCATTTCCATCACTATTAACCGAATTGCGAATTTAGTATATTTACGGTCAATTTAAAATGCAATCACAAAATACATATTTTATTTATGCAAATTGCATATTTTTAATTTCATATAAATCAATTTAGTTCACAAAATTTCCTGACGCTGTAACGAATCGAGTGCAGAAAATTGCATTCAAATCTGTCTTACTGTTCAAATTTTCGAACTTCAGTGCTTCGTTTTGGCGACTATTTGGTATAACTAAAGAGGTAATGGTTACGTACGGGATAGCACCTTTTGATGTTATTTTGGGCGTTAAGGTGTACAAGCCATTTTCGCAGAGTATCTTGTAAAAATTTCTCAATGGCTGGCTGCTTATTGTGGAATTCGTCTTCTCTTAAACAATGAAGGTTATCAACCTTCGTATTTCCTCCATTTCTCAGTAAACATATCAGAGTTCCTATTGAGTAAATTCATATTTTGTAATATTGATGTGCACTTGAAAAAAGTTGTTTAATCAAATAACATGCTTACATGCAATTGGAATTTAATTCAAGTAAGGAAGCGTCTCCGTTGCCGGATTTTGCAATTAATATTTTTATACGGGTTGATTCGGTATGGTCTATTTTAAAATAATACAAAGAGAAATTCAAAATTTGACAAAATTAAATTTTAAGAATTTTCATTTTACAATCACAGGATTATGAAAAATTTGTGCAATTATAGATCAAAATCTCCTATGCAAATTGCAAAGTAAAATGCAACCTTATCAACAGTATTGAATATAGGAAGGTCTTCACAATGGTCATCATTTTTGGTCGAATCGATTTTCAAATTTCAACTACAGCTTGTAATATAATTGGGACTTATTCGTATATTAATACTATGCTTTCAACAATAGGGCTTTTCATTTTAAAATCACGATTCACATTTGTTTCGTACTAAATGATTTATAACCAATGTGATAAAATGCATAACAAATATCTTCTATCTTAGTCCTACTTATTGCTGTCAGTACGAAAAAATAAACTCTGCACTTGCGCATATGACATGATGAAAAGGTGTATTCAAACGTCAACCATTTTTGATCAAACCCACTTTCAACTACAATGTGTATCTTATTCGGACTTATTCATATATTTACTGTACTTTCAACAAATTCAGTCGCCATGTTTGGTCCTAATAGACCACTTTTTCACTAAAAACAATAATGCAGAAGAACTGTATATTAAATAGCAAACGCGAATCCTTTAAAAAATGATCAAATAACAAACAGTAAATAACAAATAACCACTAAATTATTCTTTATAGGATTTTTAATTTTAATAAAAACAATATTTTCCAAAAATTATTCATAGATTTGATAATAATAAATGCTTGACATTGAAGACTTCATGCGTGTATGAATTAATTTAAATATTTTTTTGGTAAGTTAATTTGCAATTAATATTTGCATTTGCATTTATAATGAAATTACTTCAAATAGTGTCAAACGTTGTATAATTGAATCTGATATTGAAATTCGTTTGATTAAATTTCTCAAATTGGGATCTGTGACGTTGGGTATACATTGACTTGTTCTCCTATGGCATCGAGGTAAATTTTGTTAAGACGGATTTTAAAACCTTCGATATTAGAACATTTAACTGACCAATCCATTTAGAGTCATCTCGTAGCAAGAACAAGCGTTTATGCTCTGGCACTATCAAACCCAAATTTTATAGACTGCTTTGTTGATTAACATTATACATAAGAAGATGTACAAACTGTAATCTTAATAAGATATTTGACTTGCTTGAGGCATCATAAAAATGTGATCGGAAAGAATTTTTAATTTTCTTTGGAATAAGTGAAATTGGAAGTTTGTTTTGTTCTATCGTGTAAAAATGTCAAGTGAAATAAACTTTCTTCGTTACATCATTTTCAACATAATATTTAATAATTTTGCAAATAAATATGTAGGTATAGATTTGCATACCGTTAGCCGTTAGTCTGGTTGCTTAGGGCACTTTATTTAATATTGTGTGAGATTTTATTGTCGCGTTGGTAGAGATTGTCAAAAAATTATTATTTTGATGTTATTTAAATTTGCGAACCATTTGGGCAAAGTTATTTAGAAATTTTTTTTTGTCTAATAATGATCGTTAGGCTGTTGAAAATGCCCTTAGTAACGGGAGATTATCATCAAATATAACGGAATTGACCCAAGAAAAAAACAGAAATTTTCGAGATTCAAATCTAAATATGCAGCATCAATTTGAATCACAATATAATTTTTTTTTTGTAAATAATTTGTTGAGGAATTTTTTTGAGGGCGTCGAGTAACCTGGAAATTTTAGAAATATTGTTGATACGGGAAAGTTAGGGAATTTCATGACATAATTATTGATTGTCTATCAACTTGATTAATTTTCATTATTAAATTGAAGGGATATAAAAAATCATTTTTCCACGAAGTGGGCCGTTTAGGGAATTATATCATTTGCGTGCCTGTAACGCACTTACTTACAGATGATGTAAGATATAATGACATACATCTATTAATCATTATTTAATATTTCTTATTATGTTATTAATAACAGTGTAGGTATATAAAATAGAGCAACTTCTAGTCGGAGGTGAGCATGCAAAACATGACAATGAGATCTGTTGGCTAATTCCTTTATGGTTGACCCTAAAAAATTAAAAAATCATTTTCACCAGATTGAAAATTGTCCCGTAATCAGACAAAAATCTTCCACTTCAATAAAAATTAATGGAGGTGGTTTCGGCTATTTACTATCTGACATTGTGGAATGGAACCAATCTGATATATGAGTTTTTGAGGGTGTCATGTGTAAAAATCAGTCAACCGATCTGGTTCCTCACGTTTGGTTACTCAATTTGATCCGAAACCCGATCTAAAGTACTCGTTTGATAACAAAACATATCAATTATTAAAATTTAACTTCAATAGGATTTTATTTAATTAAGTTTATTTTGTTTTGAACAAAAGAATTTTAACTCGACAAAATATGTTAATAAAATTTAATGTTTTTGCTTTGTGCTTTGTATTGATAATATACAGTGGAAACTGTTTATAGCGACAGATGTTGGAGTCCTGTAACTTCACGATGTTATTGTTGTCACATTTCGAATTTCGATTTATAGACCTTGCAATAAAGAACAATTTCCTGTTTCAAATTTCAAATTTCCTGTTTCGAATTGATGGAAAGGTCCAGATGATTCATGGCCAATTTTGATAAAACGGACTTTACTCAGTAGTTAAGAGTTCGTTGGTTTGCTAGGGTAATCGGTTATGCTATTTCACAGTAATTATATGTCAATGTGAGAAGCAAATACATACTTGCAATTTAGCTCGGTACCACGCCATTGCAGAGATGGATGGCAGGAGTAAAATTTCCCATGATTTGATGTCTCCTGATTTTAACAATGTCATAGTTACTGATTTATGTGTCAGGAGCCAGTTAGAACCAAGGTTTCAAGATAATTTTATTTCCTTAGAAAGCAATTAAGAACTAAGCCTAGAAGTTGGAACATTCACTTTTCGATTTTAATACAGCTTGAGTGAATTTTTGTTTTACCTGTGATTTCAAAGCATTCCATGTTCTTATTCCCCAATCCTATTCCAATGACTTGACAATGATAGTGATAATTCCTCCTTCCTAAGAAGGAAGTGTTCAATAACAGACTTCCAATCTTCTTTGTTCTTGCAGCCTTTTACGTGTAAAATTCAACTTTTCTCATCACTAAGTTTATGATCCTTCGAAAACGTTTATAATTTTCTACTACTTTCTTTTACAAAAAAGTCGTGTTGTTCATTAACCAACAGTTTTCTGAAGCCCAATTGAACATTAGGCTTGACCTTCGTGTGCAAATGCGCGGGAAAAAATTATCAGACAAATGAGGTAATCATTATACTCCCGCATAAATGATTTGACTGTATTTTAAATTCTTTTATTATTATTAACAAAGCAAATGTATCGTTCAATATTTTTTAAATGAAGACAACTAATGTTGACTATAAAAACACAATTGACCAGTGATTCAGCAGCCTGAAATTTTAGATAAATATAAAAACATTTTTTTCCCAAAAAAAAAGAAAATATATAATATGTGAATGGTTTTAATAAAGTATAAAATTATAAATGTATTTTCTTAGTCTGAAATGTATTAATTCGGGTGCTAGAGAGGTTCTCGTGGCAGTTTCATGGATACACCCAAGATTTTTGATGTATTTTGTACCTGCTGTAACCGCTGAATCCGACGTTTGAGAGTGGAAAATTTTTTTTTTTGAGTTTTGCTAGGTGATCTTTTATTAGCATACATTAAGGAGTAACGTTCCTCGAACAGCTCTAGCATTTATTTTAAAAAAGATGAAAATTGAATTTTCTGTATTCCTCGTAAATTTTCGAAAAACTTTTTTCTAGAGTTTGTCAAAGTTTTCCTCTTAAAAATAGAATTTAGCATCTTCATAAAAAAAAAAACTTAGGTGGAATTGAGGACCTCTTTGACACCAGAACGTGTAGCTGTTAAATTTAACTAATTAATGTTTAAGTCAATTTAATTGGGGTTATTCAATAGTTTTTTAATAAAAATGCACTTTTTTTTTTAAATAAAATGCGAAAGAGCAAACTTTATTCTTCTACTTGATTTTATATACTTGTAAAAACTTAAAACACTTCGAAAGCTACCGCGATAAGAGTATACGGATTGAAAAGCTTGAGATAATTTTGTGTATCTTTACATTTTTTAATTTCGATGACCCAAAAACATACAAATACCCAAAGTATCTCACGGTTCTCTAACTGTATACTCTTTTGCCATTAGCTTCCACAGGGTAATATTTAGGAACTTGTTACATCAAAATGAACCAAATCTTGCCACAGAACCGAGTTTGAAAAGAAGAAAGTATATAATGTAACTCTTAAAATTTTTACAATTTAATTAACGCTGTTAATACAAAGGCTCTTAATACCTTCCCGAAGGTTATCCTGGATAAGTTTTCTTTTTAACCAGTTCTTTAGTAGTAGCTCAAATCTACATTATATTTTCTCCTTTTTAAATTTCTGTTTTGATTTTACTCAAAATGTGCTATCGATTTTCCACGAATGATGGACAGCTCATGGTTAAATTTTCTATGAATTTTGACGTAATAGTTCCTACATTATTGGATAAAACAAAATGTGTAAAGAACTCCGCATTTTTCTTTATGGATTCTAGTAACCTTGAAAGGTAGATCTAAAGGTTTCACGACACAAAGCTATAAAAATTTCGGATTTTGCGAATTGGAATTCAAACATAAGCAATAATATACTACCCGGTATTATATTCGTCTAAGGAGGAAAGTAGTATTTTAAACTCCATATCTATTAAAACTAGAATGTTTAGACATTGGTGTTCGGGAGGAGACTGTTGATCTGCTAATCGAGAGGTATCAGTATCCATTGTTTTAGAAATTCTGAGTGAAATCCAATTAACATAATAAAACTGCGGAATTCTTAAAACTTCATTGCAACTGAAAATTTAGAAATAATTAAAAACGAATATTTTATATGTTTACTGATGAAGTATTTTTTCTAAGTAATTAAATGGTCTAAAAATGATTTTTCCTAAAGATAAGAAACATTTTTAAAGCACTTAATAAATCAACATAAAGCTGCGACTAGAAACGAAGAGGAACATCACATAGCAACGAAAATAGGCAAGTATCAAACAGTATATAACATCGCGAAATGAACGAATTGCATTTATTTTACGCAGCTATACACTGCTTGGTACTTGCCTATTTTAGTTGTGGGGTGATATTCGCCCTCGTGTCTAGCCGCAGCTTAATATAATAAATGTATAATCTAGTCAGCACATTATAATAGGAAAATAAATGAAATTATATAATATTTGTGCTCAAATTTCATTATCTTTGATTAACTTTAACCGTTAGTTAATTTTTTGAATCTATCAATTAAGTTAATCAATTGTGGTGAAATTGGGCATTAGTAAATCGTAATAGTGTTAACTGAACAACTCAATTCTTTTTGTTTGGTACTACTTCCGAGAATTCCGAGGATAATAGGCTATTATAAAAAAGAAATTTACTAAAATTTTGTTAGAAATTAGTCTTTTTCATGTCTAGAGCTAAACATAGTATTTGATAGTCATTTAAAAGCAGCTGGAAATTTGAGATTCTGTTATCCAAATCGTGTCTGACAACTTTTTCCTCTACCAAAATCGTAGCTGGAAACTTATATTTCAGGAGGCCTGGAATATTTTTAGCTGCACAGCAAGCTTAAAATTGATGATTATTTATTGATATTCAAACAAAAATAAATTGAATAAAAACTGGACAAATTATTTTGTCTGACACCCGAAAGAACGACATATTCGTTGTTGAACACCTTCAATTGCAATGCTCAAAATGTCGGAAGACAGACCTGTCTTGTTGAGAATCGGAAAAAATGATTTTTGCATTTTTTGTTCAATTGTTTGCTTATTCGAATATCGTTTTCAATGTTCATAAATATTAGCTAGTAGCGCAATTAAATATTTTCAAGTCTTCCAGAAAACAACTTCCCAAATTTCCGACCGTCTTGAAAAGACTTTCAAATACTACGCTCGGCCCTAGACATTTTACTTTATTATTCGTGTGTTTACTATTCAAAAAAATATTTTGTTGTTCATTTTAACACAATTTCAAAACAATTAATTTATACAGGGTGAACCAAAGTTACAAAAGATACAAAACGTATTAATGATACAAAATTCACAGACAAATCTAATTAAATTCCACACATATTGCCGTGATAAATTCAAATTTTGGTACACTCAGTATATTTTTCTTTTTGTACATAAAATTTAATTTATAAATAATATATTTCATATAAAATTTTTTTATATTGAAAATTCTTAAGTTTAAAACAACACAATATTAAAATACTGTAAAGAAAAACTAAAACAAAAAAGCTTTTCAATCACTTTTATAAAAGTAACAAAAAAACAAGTTAATATTTAAACCTAGTCGAAAATTAAAAACAACAAATGTTTCCAGTTTAGACGAAAAAAAGTTTAATGTAATAATATATAATTAATAATTGTAATACTTATTGATTAATTAATATATTTAATATAATTAATATATAAAATTACTTATGAAATTTAGTAAATACTGTTTAATTAATAGAATAAATTAATTCATGAATAAAAATTTTGAATAAAACATTGGTTTTTAATGAATTAATTTTTTCATTTTTTCATAGTTTAATGCCATACATAAATCAGAAATCGTCTAAGACACATACTGCTTCTTTTCGAGAGGCTAGATGTATGCTATTTAGACAAAAGAAATGTTTTAAACTAAATTATTAAATTATTTTTAACAGGTAATTTTAGGGATTTTATTTTTTGGTAAAAAAAGATCAGAAATTCATAATTTTACTGTCGTTGTTTTGGAAATATATCGAGACCGAAAGGATGGATAAAAAGACTGAAAAAATATAAAAATCCTGTTTATATGATGATTAGATGCGTGGTTTTCGAGATACCAATAGCTGTAGTCTTCAGGTAAGTATATTCATCATAGTAAAAAACTCAATCTTAGTAAAATTTTGGTAATGATAATAATCATTGTCATAACTCCCGAACTAAAAAAAGGGGTGTTCTAAGTTTTACCGTTATGTGTGTCTGTCTGTCTGTGGGATCGTAGCGCCTAAACGGATGAAGCGATTTAGATTTTTTTTTGTTTAGTTTGAAAGGAAGAAGAAATTTAATGGAATGTGTTCTTAGCTATGTTTCAAGTACGAGTTTAGAGTTCTGTACTAGAAAAAACTAAAAAATTGGTTATGATCTTCAAAATCGGCTCAGTTTGAAAGAGGCTTTAAAGAAAAAGGTAGTTAAATGTTCTTAGATACGTTTCAAGTGGCAGTTTAGCGTTGCGTACCTGAAAAATTTTGTCGGGGGTTTTTAAAATTCCACTTATTTTCAAATCCTTTTTACAGGACAAAAACCCATTTCCAAGACTATTAATATGACCGCACCCAATTAACTTTGATCGAGTTTTTTATTTTTATAGGTCCCCGGTTATTTGGGGTACATCGTGTTCAGGAAAATCTTTTGATCATTTTGGTGACTGCTGGGACTTTATAACTTATGCTCCGTTAGGCTTGCAAGTATTTTTCAAATAGACAATATCGCCCGCCGGATTTTGATTGTTTGATGAGAAAGACGATATAATATTATCGATTAATTTTATTAATAATATTTAATAGTTTTTAATAAATATGATAACCCTCTCAATTTAATGCGGAACAATGACTATGTGGCTCCATGTGCATGTGCATGTGCATTTATTAGTGATGGAACGAATATTCGCATTCGCGTATTCTTTAACATTTACATTCGCAAAAAACGATGCGAATGTTTTTGACAAAAAATCATCTTCATTTTGTATCATAAATTGCAAAATAATCCCAAACTTCACAAATATGTACTTTACTCATATTTTTAGATCACTTTTGAATCACTGTTAAATTTGAATGTTGGACAAATGCAATTATATTAAACTAATAATAATAATATATAAGGACTAGCTGACCCGGCGAACTTCATACCGCCTAACAGTCGATTTTTTTAAATACTTATTCTGCTATTCGGGACACCGGATCAGCTAGTAAGATAATAGAAGAAAAAAGGAAGTTAATAAGTCAACAATTACACAGTAAAGAGACGTTTACATTTCAATTGACATTTTACCACAGACAATTTACATTTTACTATAGACAATTTGTTTTTGAGTAATGTTACAATAGTATAAATATTGATAAATAGACATAAATATTTATACGATACTAACGTCACTCAATTGTTTTGTTTTTCCGTAACCCCTCTACTAGCACTTAAACTTTATGGTATTAAAGTTCAAATTGAATTTTAATTATTATTACGAATCTTATGTATGAGACTATAGAAAAGTCGGAATATAGTGTTGTTTTTAGACTTTTTCAGGCAATTTTTTAAATTTTTCTCTCCGTAAAAATCTCATCGTACTTCAACGAATATTATTTAAAAAAAGGGATTAGCTAAATGGGTTCAGCTCCCCTCGAGATTTACGACAACATTCAGCGATTCATTTTTATATTATAGATTAATTAAGTTAATAACATTCGCATTCGCATTCGCGAATATTGGAAATAAACATTCGCATTCGCGATTGTACAAAATTCAACATTCGTCCCATCACTAGTCATATATATAATCAATCCATGGTATGTGTATATTGATGATATTACAATGAACTCTACAATTATCTAATCTCAACTTCAAGTACATGTGTACTTACTAAATACTAACAACCTGGTTTACTTTGAATTTATATATTTACACACTCTGCATATATTATTTATAAACTTTTAATTTATTACATATAAGTTTTTGTTGTTATTTTATAATCTTATGATGTAACAAACAGACTATCTATTTTATTTCATACATGTGATTCTCAACCAACAGGTTTCACTTAATATTATATTTATTAAAAACCATATTTTTTAATTTTATTTACAGTAAAAGTCGAATAAAAAGTATTAATAGGTGTATCTATATATCACATGTTATAGTTGATTACTAGGCAGACTCGTGAGATGATTCTAAATACTCAACTATCAACCTTAACTCATGCCTTAGATTCTTTCAACTTTTACAATGTCCTAGCTTTGAACAAGTTTTCTTTAAAAAAGATCTCAATTTTTCTTTTAATTAAATACACCGCAGTTCCTACAAAAAGTAGTAAAAATTGAGAAAAATTTCTGCTCCTTACCAAATAAGATCCCTAATGTACGCACAAACATTATATACTGTTGGCAGAATAAATCGAACCCGCTACCCTAAGCATACCGCGGACGGAATTGGTTACGCTTTAACTAACTGAGCTAATAGGGCATGCTATATCCTAGAATGTGACTCTCTTTTCGATGTTTTAGTATTAGTTGCGAACTATTTTAGTACGATAACCATATAAGCGACACTTACTTATTTTGTTCATGCTTGTGCGAATAAACAAAATAAACCTATTAAAGCTATAAAAGTGTAATAATATTGTATTTAATCGAATAACAATACATATAATCTTATGCGGTCCCTAGACGTCCAATTACTACTAATTTACAAAGTATTTATTCATATATCGTGCACCTATTATGCATTCTACCGTAGAATAAACTAACAAATGCAAGACGTGTGAACATGAGTGCCAGACCAATAGCTTTTCAGTAAATTATTGTATTTATTGATAACAAAATAATGACTACAATCGTAAAATATCTTTGAATTATTTAAGAGCTATATATAATATTCGCATTAACCATTAGGCAGAGTAGGCAACTACCTAGGGATCTCGTATTGAATAGGGGCTTCGCGCCCGCACCAAAGGTATTGACAATATTTCATAGAGAGACAATTTAATTGGAAAATTTGGATCCTCAATGACAATAGTTTTTTTTTTCTTTTCAACGCATGCTGTTAGTTGATGATATACTTCATGCTAAAACAAAACCGTCCCGTATCGAGTAGTAGAACTAATAATATGGATGTGTTACGTTACGTATGTGATAGCAATTTGGTGTAATACGTGAAAATATCGGGTGAATATCGTTTACGATAATATGTCTGTTTCCTGTATTAGTGCCTCATTTTTGAACGCAACGGCTAGAAACTTCAGAACCCAACCATCTAGTTCCTCTATAGTCGACAAACTCAACCAAATCAACTCGTAATTACAACAAGAGTTAAATATGATAATAACTGCTTGATTTCGGGAGCTGCACGATCCAGTGTTAGGTACTAACAACTTTTACTGTAATAGTTTGACAAACACTGTTCAAGACATTAAGAAAACTTTCGCTTATTAGAATTAAGTACTTGATTTTATAGAAAGTAATTTTTGAATGAAAAAACAATTTTGTGTTAGTTTTTCATGGACGGATAAATTTTAAAATGCATTTTTTGTTAATTTTTTTTTATATCTGACATAAAGTAGATACAGGGTGCTTTTTTTAAGTTAACATATGCTTAAAATTCGATAAATAAGTTTTAGCGATAAAAATTTAAAAAAAATGGTGGCTCTTTAAGCGCATATCTTACCCAAAAATTGTTTTTTTGTATATTTTCTGAGGAATCTGGGCAAAATTCGAAAAAAAGTTGACAATATAAGTGGTTTCTTTTTCTTTAAAGACCGCATTTTTGTTCTAATGAAGAAACCTGGTAAATTTTTTGAAATTTCCATACCTTCAGACGATAAATAATTTGTGTGAATCCGATATCAGAAAGGAGGTTAAGAACTTAAGAATTACTAATCCAAAGTTCAAAGACTTGAATTTGGATTATAAATTTCCTTCAAAATGTAGGTATATTTGCTTAAATATCATTTCAAATTTTTTTTTATGTTGACCTTGTCACAGTTTTTTACCACCTTTGTCTAAAATTTGCAAAAAATAAGTTGGAGCTAAGAGAATTGCGGATGAAATCACAAGTTAATTGAGCAAATAATTTATATTTTACGCAATTCCACTGTATTCAGTAAGTTACCAAATTTTTTACCAAAAGAATACATTTTTTAACCGACGAAAAATAAGGAGGTTCTCAAATCTCAAGTAAATCTTAATTTGTTTAACTTCTCAGTTAAGGAAGTTATTGTAATGGGTCCGATTTTCGAAATCGAAATTTTCAATATATCTTTACGTTTCATGGTCAAGGCATTAATACCAATTTGCAGTAGAAGTATGTCTGTGTTGATCGAAGCGTATTAATGGCAATATGATCCGAAAATAATTTCGTAACATTCGGTCGAGTTGGTCGAGTTATTTTTTTAAATGTTAAAATTATTTTTTACAATTTGGGTATTTTTTTGATGTCGGTTTTATTTTTGCAAAAATTTTTTATTTATGCTAAACACGAATATATAAAATCAATATAAAAAAGTTCGACATGAACTGTGCTCAGACAAAATCGTCAATAGTTTATTGTTTGTTATAAGATGTATAAAGGCTACATAAACTATTAAATAATGAATTCTTATCACGCTAATTAGACGTGGGTGGTACACACTTTAATTTGTATAGTTAGCTATGTATGGTATTATGTGTGATTAACACATATTTTCTTATTCTGTACATTCGACGAAAATTTTTCGTTTCGGCTACGATATTAAAAATGATCAACAAAATTTGAAATTTCATTTATCAATTAATCATCCTTTTATATGCCTTTTGTGAAAAATTTTAACGATTCTCCGAACGGCTTAGGAAAAATTAACTATCAAAGGCGGTCTTTTAACCAAAAAAGAGCATATTTCTCAAAAACCGTACAGAGAATTGATATGAATTTTTCACAAAAGACAAGGGTGATTATAATTGATAAATAAAATTTTAAATTTTTGTAATCGATTTCATTTCAGCTCTTTAAGGTATTTCGACCGTAAATTGAAAATGATACCAAATATTTGAAATTTTATTCATCTATTAATCATTCTTATTCCTTTTATAATAGGTCTTTATTATAGGTCTTTTGTGGACAAAGCTTTTATAATATTATATAACCAAGTCTATAATAATATATAATCCTTATAAAACTCTTTGAATGGCTGACTGACCTATAGCAATTTTATAATAAGGGACTTCCAGACATGTCAGAAAAATGCAGTTTGTTGCACATTTGGCACGGCATTGCTTTAAACCTACGGGAAAAATCAGAAAACTTACGATCAGAAAATCACCCAAAATTACGTTTTTTAGTTGTATTACTTTCTGGTAAGTATTTTTTGAAATTTTCTTATAATTCACGCAAAGTTATTTTCTGTGACGTAGATCCAAGGCCGAAAGCCGCCACGAGGGTCAAGAGGGGAACTCCTTTTGCGAACAAAGTGAGTTAATTGTTTGTAAGTTATAGAACTGAAAGATAATAAATGTATTTAAAAAATGCTAATTATAAAAAAAAATGCGTACTATTATAATTAATTTCGTATTTGATTTAATTAATCTATAAATACAGATGGTATCTTTTGGGACTGTATGCAGGTAATAGAAGAGTTTCTCTTTTTATCAAGAGCAGATTTTCTGTATACCTAATCCAAACTTCGTTATCTGTCTTCAATGTTGCTTTTATTTGGTATTTGGTATAAAACAAAGGAGGAGGTAATATTCGTTGGACACTTATCTTGTTGGATTGTTGTGGAAGTTTCTTTTCTCATGCTTTTTCAGTCGAACCTGTATAACTGTGAAATTAATTAACTTGAATTAATTAACGCCCTGTTTTAGTCTTCGAACATTTCTATTGATAAGACATAAAAACCCGAGGAGGAAGGATGATGTATTATGACTTAAAAAGTATCTATTCGCACCGTGTGTGAGTTTTTTTGAAGGCGTTTCCATGGTAACGATACACTACCTTAATTATAGAATTGTATGGATGCATAATTGGATGGTAATATAATTTGTATGGATTGCATTTATGATTTACATTGAAAATTAAATATTATTGTCTAACAAATTTAAATAAATAATTATGATAGTTTATATTATTAATTATTAATTTATATTATTGAAAAATAATATTTGTGCAATTTGATTTCTTATTTTCACAATTTTTAATGCATTAAGTTTAATTAATTAGTGTTTTTCAATAATTTTAATTTGACATTTTCTACGACATTAACATGTAAACAATTGCAAATTAGTCATAACAGCCTCCTTCAATGCCAAAATTTTTCTCTGGAAGCGCTGGCATCGATTTTATTGTCCCTGCCATGACTATGCACACAACGAATATGTGCAGTTTTAAAAGATACATGCTATTGATATATATTCCTCGTATCTGAAAGTCATATATTTATTTAAATTATTAGAATAAATTAAAAAATCATTGAAATTATTTATCATTATTGTTATTATTTATAATATTTTTATATATGATTGTACGCAAGCCTTCAAATTTTTTTTTACTTCAAGATAGCACAAATACTAAGTTGGCCTGAGTATTTTAAGCAAGCTTGATTTTCTTAAGAAGATACTGAAATACTCGCTATTACAAAAATCTAAAAATGACGCAAAAGGTCTATCTTCAGCGTTAAATTAAAATTATAAATAATGGAGGTAGATTTCCGGGAGTGGAAGTTTTTTATTTCCCCCTCTTTAAGAATCATTTTTAAAATTTCTTAAATATTAATACGAGTATTTAATGAAATATTGCCGAAAAACGAAATACTTTTATTTTTTGGCACATTTTTCTAGGCAGCATTCCGAATGTTTCACCAATTTGAACTTGTAGACTAGACTAACCCAACCAATTGCCTATTCTACTGTTTTAAACCTTGGGAGAATTTTAGTACCTTATTTAATTATGAAAAGTTATTGTTGCCTCCGGTTTTAATTAAAAACTTTGGTTTCTGTAATTTTTTAAGGTTTAAAGAAATAAGCTATTTCAACAAACACGAGAGAAAATTTGTTTTAATTAATTTAATTTTGGCGTGCAAACATAAATTTTTTATATTGCTTTGTTTATTTAGATTAGTGTTTTTCAAAAAAATTAATTATTTTAAAACCGTGGCTAAGTTTATTGTTATTTTTTTGTTTTTTTTTTCATAGTCACAATGACAATTGCATTTTTATCTACTTCATGAACGCTTATAAAAGTGTACCGGGTACTTAAAAATTTTAACTAGGTAGATATACTACTGTGCCCAAAAAATAAGGTGACATTGTATTTATTTTGAAAATTTTTTATTTATTCTTCCAAATCAATTTCATCCCCTTCAAAGTAATTCCCTCCCGATGCAATGCACTTATGCCAACGGATTTTCTAATTTTCGAGATACTGGTTGTAGTCAATTTCCGGGATTGCCTTCAGTTCCGCCTTCGCTGCGGCTTGAATCTCCTCTATTGTATCAAAACGGTGTCCCCGTAGCGGTCTTTTGAGCTTGCTGAACAGCCAGAAGTCGCACGGTGCCTGATCACGTTAATACGGTGGTTGCGGAACGATATGGGATGAGTTTTTGACGAAATGATTACGAATTATGAGTGCAGTTTAGTTTATGATGGTGTATTATCGTGGTGTAAAAACCATGAATTGTCTTTCCACAATTCCGACCTTTTTAGGCGGATAGCGTTAAGCAAATGACGCATAACGTTTAAATAATATTCCTTGTTGGCTGTTTGGCCGGGCGATTAAGGGACAAATGGCATCTTATTTTTTGGACACAGTAAGTAAAATATTAATTCGGGCAGAACAAAAGTAAAATAGAAGCTTCTATACAGATTCAGTTTTGTGCTCATGTTTTAAATAATTATCTACAAAATCATAGTTTATTAAATAGTTTAATCAAAGATCAAAGAAGTTTTTCAAACAACTTGAACAAATGGATAGAACTTGAACAAACTTCTTCCACTTCGTTTAAACGCGGCTTATGGTTATTCTTATCAATGAATTGAAGTAAAATGATCTTTGACTTTTTTAACGAAAAAAAAAAACAACAAATAGTTCCTGTTTTAAGTATAAATGACCAAATATATTTAAAAACATCAATTTTCTTTCCTTATTATTGCATTATCGAACTAACTTTTACTATATTTAGATATACAATGTGTTAATATAATTACACAATTAATTACATTATAAATTTAGTTCAAATTAATTTATTCAATTAATAGATCATAAAGAACATGTTTGCGAATTTTTCCTAATAAGTTAAATGTAATTGAACGTTTAAATAATGGCTTCGACATTGATTTTGTAAAATTTAGTTTAGCAAATATGGCAAAGATTTTAGGAATTTTTTTGTTACATGTTTAAAACTTTCTTATCTAAAACTTCACATATATCGAATTTTTAAATGATCTATCTTAAAATGAGAGATATACTTATGAAATGCATTACTTTTCTTCTTCATGACGTATCCAGCTTTTAGCGCAAGAAGGCAAAACAGGTATTTTTGGTATAGACAGGGTCAAAGCTACTGTCAGACATAAGCACATAATTCGCTAGAAAATGTATGGGCAATCTAATTGCAAAGGAGAAAAGCTGCTCATCGGTGCCCTCTCGGGATACACCTCTGAGTTCATGGCAACCTTATTTTTAGATTACTTTTTATAATAAATTAAAGATATAACTTGCTTCTTATTTTTGTTTAAGCATCTCTCTAGTTCATTTATTGTATTTGGAAATAGAAGCTGCATAAAATTTATGAAACTGAATCAAATTTAAAAATCTGCCAATCGAAGTATTGTGAAAATAAGAGATTAAATAAATTATTTAAATTCATTAGAAAATAGTATTAAATTTTCAAAGTAAACCAGAAACACAAACCGTAGCTTATATGCCCATTCAGAAAATAAAGCAACGACTTGTTACTATCGAAACGCCTGAAATAAAACTCATACATGGTGCGAATACATTGCCTTTAATTCGACACAATTACGTCAGAAATACATAGTAAATACCATTTTGTTAAAAACTTGTAGACGTTAACTAACGGTAGTGCACTTTACCTCCTGGACTAATTAAAATTCATATAATTTAATAGATATTAAATTTATATACATTAAAAGTTCATTGTATTTGGAATAAAGTCAAACAGAAGTATAAATAAGTTCAAGGATTTCAAAGAATTTTTATTGGTAGGTATTTTATGAATTCAATCGTTTGTTAATGGATAATACTGGAAATAATAACTAAATAATGGAACTATTTGTATGATTTAAAAGTAGATATTAATTGAATGTATTATAGCTAAGTCTATTTAGAATTATTACGGAGCTTCTGCCATTTTCCTAGCTTTCTTTTATTTTTGCATGAAACTAAAACAGACCTATTTATAAAACCCCAAAGTCACCAAAAAGGTTTTTTGGTCTTTTTTAACACTACACCCCTTGTATAAATATACAAAAATTTACAAAAAAACGAACGAACTAAGGCAAAATTAAATTGGCAGTGAACTGCCAACGTCACGCTTGATTAAGGCCTCCTCCCCATTGAATTGAAAAATAATTAGGCATGTAGAGTAGATGAGGCGTTCCGATTCATTTTTGATATTTTAAATTGGGTGCCTAAAGTTTTTAAAAATAGTGGGGTATGAGTGACTCATAGATATGATTATTTTCTACTTTTTAGTACAATAAAAGCTTTTCCCTTAAAATGTATTTCTTATTAAAATTTCTTTAAATTTGAACAATTAATAATAACTAAATATGATGTTGCAAAAATTTTGCAAATTTTTTATCAGACATTTTGATTTAAAAAAACTTGTAAGTAATCTTTAAATAGAATGTTACTAATTTGAAATATTAAATAAGTTAAATAATAATTCCTTTAAAAATACAAACATAAATTTATTTTTTTTATAATTTCTGTATCTAGCGTGATAATTTATAGACTTTGATCTTTACGTGAATGTTATCTAATCGATTTGGCGTGTTTGTAACAGGTAAGTAAATAGTAAGTTTTTTATGCAAGTAAGTCGTAATATCGTACAATTTCAAGTATTTTTTAATGGCAACTGGGAAAAATGTTAATTGATACAAATAGAATTATATTAAAATATCCTCTTTTCACTTTGAACCTTATATACAACTAGCTGTGAACTACCCGCTTCGCTAGGTAACTTTAATTTTAAATACAAAGATTATTGCGTTATAACCTTCACTTCATATGTCGTCACTTATCTTCCTTTTGTTCACATTTTCGTCGATATTATAATTTTGCACGGAACCCTAATTTTAGGACAAAAGCCCTAGCTGCACGTCGCGCTTCGCTGTGGAACACTATGGTTGCATAAAAGTAGATGAGAAGTATCTAGTTAATTTTATGAAATATAAATTCCCGATAAAAGAGCTCACAACTTTCAAACGGCTGAACCGACTTCCATGTATCTTACAATTTTTTAAGGTACACATCATGCCCTTTTATTTGATATCAGACTTGGGTATATTTGAAAATATTCGATCGCTCATCCCCACTTTCACCTCTTTCTTTCACAAAAGTGGAATTTTGGACCTCATTGAATTGTGCTTTGACTTTTTATTTTGAACAAATAGCTTGAAAGTTTCAGGTGATTCTTTTAACAGTCCTTCAGTTCGGGAAATTAAAAAAAAATTTGAATAATTTGTCTGAAAAGTGAATATGGCGTGTATAATTTACAAACAATTCAAGATCTAAAAACTAACATTCCACTTATAATTCAAGTCAAAGAATTGGCGTAATTGAAAATTTTCGACATTCGAATTAGGGGCTTAGACAACATAAATTCAATGCATGAGCTACAAAATACAGCATAATTTACTTTGATGATTGAATTTTTTATTCAAATTTTTAAATTTGAAATAAAAAGTGAAATTTACAAAATTTAAAAACCCCCCGACAAATTTTTCGGCTGCGGAGCCTTAACTTGCACTTGAAACATATCTAAGAACACTCTTCATTAAATTATCGTTTTCCTTAAAGCTTTTTCTGAACTGAACTGAACCAATTTTGAAGATCATCGACAGTTTTTTGGTTTTTTCGGGTACGGAACAATAAACTCGCATGGGAAAGCTAAGAACACTCTCCATTAAATTGCCAGACAGGCAGACACACAGGGAGACACACACACATAGCGGTCAATCTTATAACATCCTTTTTTTTTAGTTCGGGGGCTAAAAAAGTGTCACTTTTATTGAAAGACCTAATATAGGGTTCGATATTCAAATTAGATATCTGTATTTATAAATATCCACTTATGATTGTCATTTATGTTTTGTTATCAATGTAAGTAAATAGAAAATTTAAACAAAGTATTTTAATATTTTTATGAATTAAATAAAATAGAAAATAATATTTTCTTTTAAAGATGCATCATAAAATTATTAATAAAAAATCTTTATTGTTTTTAAACATATAAAATTATAAAATACTATTTATTGAGTAAATAATAAACCACTATCTATTACGGATATTATCGGAATAATAAACTTTTGTCTACTCTTAATCGATTGTACACAATAAATGTTTACATACTAAAAAGTCTAACGTAAATGTCACATAGTTTAACGCTTACTTTTAATCTCTGACATTTAAGACGAAAAACAAAAGTACCCTCGAAGAAATAAATCTCACAAATCGAATAAAATACCTATAATCAGTGTCACAAAAAATGCACGGGTCACGGGAAATGAATTAATGAATCCTTATTTAAGGAAATTTATGATTTAAAAGCGAATATTTTTTACACCAGTATGATTAACTTTATTTGAAAATTTAACAATTTAGCGCTTTCGTTTGAGAGAAATCATTAGTAATTACATAACAGCAGTTAAAATGGTATTTTGAAATCAGAAGACCTTAATACTAAAAATTTATTGAAAATTCGTTTCCATCGAAAACGCGTTAATAGCGTTAGTTTAAGATATAATTATGGTGGGAGTGCATGACAATTTCAATTTTGATACGAATAGATATTGACAAAAATAGTTCCTACGTCATAATGTATGTCCTTCCTTTTCTGTTGCCAGATTTTTTGCTTCGCACATTACAACACAAATATAAACCATATATATAATACAGTCAAACCTGGATAAGCGAGAGTTCAAGGGAGCACAATCTCATTCTCGCCTATAGAGGTTCCTCACTAACCCGAGTTTCTCGTTAATGCAGGTACATGGATAGCGTTTCTCTCTTATAGAGGTACGCAGCAATAACAAGTCACAGCAAGTACGAATGTAGTAAATATGTAGCTATAGTTCCTCCTAAATAATATAAATAAATAAAGCTCGGCTGTCGCTTATAGAGGTATAGATAAGTAGCAGTCTCACCTACGGAGGTCCATGAGGGAAAAACGACTTACAGAGGTTTCTGTTTCTCGCTAATAGAGGTTTTGGGAGCTTAAAATGACGGGTCCTGGCTATTACTCTCACTTATAGAGTTTTCTCACTTTTCCAGTTCTCACTTACCCCAGGTTTGACTGTATATTTACAATTAAGTGTGATACAAAAAATTTGGCAATGCAGGACAAGCATACATGATGACGTTGGAAATATTTAAATCTCTAAATATGTTTGATGGTGTGGCTTACGCTCCCACCAAAAATTAATGTTCAGAATTATTTTCTTAATTAAACGCTGAAAATATTGAAGGATTGTAACGCTGATATCAGAACATGATATCGCTCATCAAAAACAATAGCATTTTTTTAATTTTTTATTGGTAAACTACAAAACGAGCTATTAGCCAAAATAGATTAAATGCTCCACCCTGTATAACTATCCCACGAAATCAAAACCATAAAAAAAATTCCGTCAGCAGAAATACCTACCACAAACGGGCAACGTTGTTTTTAAAAAATAATAAAAAACAATAATATTATGATTTTTTTTAATTTACTCGTATTTGCATAATATAATGACATTGACTTAAAAATTATGAAAAATACCTGTTGAAATTTTTTCGACAAAAATGCGCCAGTGTACATTTTGATTACTGGTTTTATTTACTACGTTTCCTTTCATAATACAGGAAAAATTAGAAAGAGAATTTTCTAAGCTATCGAAATTATGATATTGCATCCCAAAGTATAAAAATTACAATTTTTGCTTGCAGTTTCTAAGCAGTACAAACTTTGGAAACGATGAAACGGCTTAGGTAGCATTTTCATTACAATTTTAATAAAATTCACCAAATAATTTTCGCTGTTTTTGTTTTTGGTTATCCCTTGAACTTTTGGTGAAATTTTCCATACTGTTTTCAAAGTTTGCAGTACTTAGATCTAAGAGGAAAATAAAAGTTTTTGTAATTGTGGGTACAATAATATCTCGATAGCGATCAGATCTTTTACATTGCCCTAAAATGAGGTGTGGATAAGTGCAGTCATTTTAAACCTGGCAAAATTTGTTTTTAGATTCTTGTAAGTCTAATTTATACCATCTTGCCCCACTGGCATAGAACTCGTTGGAACTGTTACCCTAGAACTACTGATGAATCCCCTTAAGAAAAGTTTTAGTTTTTGTTAGCTTTAGATAGCTATTAAAATGAGTTTATTTGGACAGCGAGTTGAACATGTAGGATATTAATGAAAGTTACATAAAGGTAAGTAAAACCAAACTGACTTCTTAATTTAATTATTTTAATAGTTCAATGTTAATTATTGCAAATATTCAAATATTTAGTAGCTACATTCATGTGTTACTATTTTTGTTTGTCTGTAAAACTAGGTCAATCTATTTAGTATGATGTCAAGTCAAATAAATGTATTTTTTGCTACTTTAATTCTTAATGTCCTATTTTTTTAACGGTTTGTAGAAAATTAAAAAATTTCAATGAATCTTTTCCAACTTTTATTTAAATTTATAATTGATGTTTCATTGCTATAGACTCAGATCCACCAGAATTAGGTAATTAAAAATGAAAATTGACATTTTTCAAAATTAAAAATATCTTAATGCAATTTTTTTATGAAAAAATAAAATAATAGTTGGTCTTATAAAGGCACCCATACACGATCAAGTGATTTATGCAAAATCATGTTTCTGTATTATCAAATGGGAAATATTGATTCTACCCTGAATTGAGTTTGATGAGACGATCGAAATATATTACTCAACACATTAAATCATCTGAAAAGCAATTTGAACTAGTTATATAATTGAGTTTGACGATATGCTTAAGTGAATTAGAAGATCAAGGTATTATTCGGTTTTATCAAACATATTACATCGAAAATTATGTCATATTCGGTGTGTCAAATTTAGGTCATCAGTTACTACTATTTTTACATAAAAACATTACGTAAGAACATGATGTAAATATATTTCATCACAATTAAATTAATCTTAAGTAAAAAAGTGGCATAATTAATTTAAAATCTGAGGTGCTTACGTATTTACTGCCACTATAACCAAATTTTATCAAAATCGTTTCTCACACTCCACACCATCAAACCAGGAGAAAGTGGTCTATAATGATCCCCCTGGGTAAAATGATCCCTCGTTGTTTCAAGTAAACCATTAAAGCCACCTAGTATATTTATCGATAGATGGTTTCCGCGCGGTCAAATTAATCGTTCAAGAAAGATAAGCTAATTTGTGTTTCGTAGCAAATTTCAATTAGAAAAATTTCAACGTAAAATTTCTTTCTTTGAATTAGTTTTTGCCGTCTGGCTGTTTTTATTCCTGGCTTTTGTTGACTTTTAATAATATTATAACACACTTTCAAAGGCGTATAGTAAATTTTAAGGTCAGTTTTAATGACGAAATTCAAATATGTCGTTGCGGGTAAAATGATCCCCTATATAAAGGCTAAAACGATCCCTATTTTGTGTGTAACATTATAATAGATAAAATGATCCCCCATCATGTAACGGGTCTTGAATGTGTTGATTTAGATAAATTTACCAGTGATTTTTGTTTTCATACTAATCGTTGATGCAATGTAGAAGAACAGCTAATATTTTATGTGAACTGTTTGATAAAAAATGCAAGTGGATAATTTAACCCACTATCTTTACAAGGTCGATCAAAACGATCCCTTTTGAGAAATATTGAATAGTTCTAAAAACTTATATACCAATATTGTAGCATTTGAATTAAGAATTCGAAAATATTTCGACGTTGCTTGGCTATAAATTACATTTTTTCTTAGGGGGATCATTTTGACCACCTTCCCCTATATTTGCTCAAACATGATAGATCGTGGATGGGACCTTTAATGGAATAAGTTGACGACCTTCACCCCTACTTCCTTAAAGTAAAAAATAAAATTTGATTATAATGCTTAGTCTGATCTTTAATTATTGTATCATTAAAAACGTGACTTGCAAAACACGTGTAATAATGGTCTTTTATGTGTGTAAAAACAAAGCTACATTAATTTGCGTGTTAAAAATATGATGTGCATCTTGTTAATTTTTTAATAAAATATACGTCATTATTATGAACTAGTACGTGATTGTTTATTATTCTTGTTAACAACAAATATGGAAGTATTTATTATTTAAAACAAGAAGGCTACTTCCTCATATAAACTATTTGTAAGAAACTTGAAATAATTAAATAAATTTTAAGGTCAAATTTATGGAGTATTTAAAGAAAAAAACGAATCAAATTTCAAATTGTATGGAAAATGTTTCCACTGGTTTTTACATACAATACTATTATTTACATAAATGGGAAATTTTGTAATTTATCATGTTTATTTATACAACAACAAAAAACGAGTTAGTTATAACATCGCATTTCACTTTTTAAAATTAAATCATTCAAAATAATTTGTAATGTTTTTTCTGTTATGCGTAACCACACGAGTATTTGAACAATTCAAGTTCAAATTTAACATGCAGTGACATCTATTGTTGTATACTTCAATTCCAGAAGTGTATAATTTATAAAACGAAAGGTTTGGAGCCATAGTTTATATTTTAATTTAGTTTAGGCAATCGACACAACATACACGAATGTGAAGTAGACTACATTTATGTGGTTGAAATCAGTTTTATGTCTCTTTCAGTGAGCTCGGAAAATTATTTGTTGAACAAAAATTCAAAAATTATTTTATGCGACTCTAAACAATACAAGATGATGGTCGTTTTACACTTTTTTTAAGATTACGGAAATAGACAATTCGTTTTTTCAAAAATTATTAAAATATCTGTCCTTAAAAATTGTTTGCTATGTTTAAATATAGCAACTTGATACCAACCCGCTTCACTGGGCTTAAAAGTAAAAACCACCGCTTTATAGCCTCCACCTCTTTTGATCTCACTTATCAATGTTCCATAACACTTGAAGGGATTGTTTCACGCAGCAAAAAGATATGCACAGTTTTCAATTTTTAAAATTGAAAAGTAGTCATAATTCATTGAGTTTATTAGAAAAGGTAGCCATTTATTGTGGCATTTACTATTTTAGATTTTTACAGAAATCTTAAATGATTGGTTCAAAATGATGATCATAGCTCTGCTCTATCTGTGATCATCATTTTGAACCAGAAATTAAAGATTTATGTAAAAATTTAAAATAGTAAATATCAGGTTAAATTTATTTAAAAAAAAGTTTTTTGTTTAGTATCTTTATCCTTTTAGTTTATAGCTCATGTGTTATTCTGATGTATGAGCTATATTGCTGTACAGTTTCATTAAAAACCATTCGCTAGTTTTTGCGTGAAAGCGTAACAAACAAAGAAACAGACATCCTTACTTTCACATTTATAATATGTATATAGGGATAGAAATTGAATGTATTTACCAAATTTGAATCGAAGTATGTTGTTTTAATAATTTACAAAATATTAGTTTTTGATTTCAACTTGCTTGAACTGTCCTCACACAAAGGAACAGAAAAAGGAAGAGATTCTATAAAGAACTAAGAATATTAACAGAAAAGATGTTGCCCAAACCTAAAACTTCTGAAATTTTTGAATTCTTGTACACTGGAAAAGCGTGGAATTTTATCAGCGTGCAATTATTTGAACGTGAATAGTATTTTGGGTTCTACTTATGTATGCTTGATCGTAAATATTGCTAGTACTTATACCCAAATGGCTTTCTTATTTGTAGTTATTTGATTTGCATGAAAAGTGCGCTCTAACATTTGGTATTCTTGATGTATTTGTAATATTCTTTGTCTATGGAGAAGATGTCCGATTACCAATATTTGTAAGATCGTGTGAGCAATATCACTCGAGCCTGTTCTCACAGTTTCTTCAGTTGAATTATGTTCGCGATAAATTGCGAACAAAGTAAATATCTCTAACTAATTTTTTTTTAAAGATTTGACTTTTTAATATAATATTTTCTCTAAAATTTATATGATGTCTGTGCAGTCGGTAAATTCACACTATATTTATATAGGGTGTGACTCAGGCAAGTTTAGACAGAAGAATACCACCAATTCAATATTGAATTTCCACCAAAAAGTTAAATGGAAGTTTTTGATTAATATGAAAGTTTTGAAAAAAAATTTTATGAAAAATTTTTAGAAGATAAAATGTAGTAAAGTTTATTTTCTACAACTTTGTTTTCATAAAATTTTTAATTTAACAAAATTAATTGAGAACTTCTCGAAATTATAAACGGTAGATAATTATCTATCGTTAATTAATTAACGAAGCTGTATTTTGTGGATGAAGCGATTTGGAATTTTGTTTTGAAAGATAATTTGATCGGGAGTGTTCTCAACTATGTTTCAAGGCAATCAGCTCAGCCGTTTGAAGATCATCACCATTTTTCTAGTTGTTATCGGTAACGGAATCCTTAATTCTAACTTTAAATATAGCTAAGAACATTCTCGTTTATTAAAAATTACCTTTCGAAGACAAATAAAATAAGGTTCATCTGTTATCAGGAGCTACGATGACACAGACAGATACAATGATACGCAGATACACCGATACGTCAAACTTTTAACACCCCTTCTTGTTAATCGGCGGTTAAAAAGGGAAGCTTAGGTGAACATTTGATGGTATTCTTCTATCAGTAGTTATCTGAGCTACCCTGTATACTTCTAAAATGAAACAAAAGCAAAATATGAAATGTTTGTTGTATGCCGTTTTCAATATTATGTACAATTTTTAATAAAAGTTTTTAGAATTTATATAGTGGTTTGAGTTTTTACGTTTGCGCATCACTGAACAACAATACTCAAGTATTCAAACAGAAAAATAATAAACTGTATGTAATGTAGGTACCTACGAATGCAACATACATGATTGTTGTGTTGTTTTTGTTTGTTGGTTTGATGTTTGTTTTTACTTCTATATACAAGACAATTAATTAATGATAAACTACTCTTCGTCGATCTATCTCAATTTAATAGGGGGGAATAATCCTGATGTCGAATTAGCCATAATACCCATAAAAATGTAAAACTGGACTTGATCCCATAACAAAGTTGAAAATGAAATTAAAATTGATTAAAAAACGAAGAAGTTACTAGCAATCAAAGATTGCCCATATTCTTTTAGCAAAACAAAGTTTTGCTTGTTATCTCCATGGCGATACCCACGTATGATGTCACAAATGGGTATCTTTCTCTTTGTTTAATTAAGAATTTTAAACGTTCATCTCTTGCATACATGGTAAATATTTTTTAAAACTAACTTCACTTTTCTATTCGTGAAGTGAGAATTCTCCATCTGAAGTGATAAAAAAATTTAGTCCGATCCTCTAATCTCGATTGTGGACTACTTGTATTAAAATTCTCGGGCTTTCCATGCAACTATCTTCGTAGTTCTTGCTGCGACACAATAATCCAATTAAGGAAGAAGAATAAAGGAAGTTATAGTCTTGCCGTAAGACAAAACGATAATATCCTATTTTTCGATATAATTTGATTTTCATATCTAAAATAACGTAACTTTCAATGATGCTAAAATTGAATTCGCAACTTCTGCTAAATTATCGCTGTAGAAATAACAAAAATGTTGTTTTTTTCCTAATGGAAAGTCAATGTAAAGTCTATAGATACATTTTGGGCTTCCAGAACTGTAGCCATTTAGAGTTAAAAATACTGCTCCATCATCCTCCATTTGCTACTGCTTCATTTTGTTGAATAAGCATTTTTACAAGCCAACCTCTTTTCTAGCAACTTTTGGTTTCTTTCAAATTGCTGCTGTTGATATAATCGGGTGGGCTAGAGCGAGTGCCCAAAAATAATGCCTTTTTAATTATAACCTTTAATGGATTCTTACCTGAGCTTGAAACCTTAAAATAGCTTGAGTTCATTGACCTAACACACGTGTATTATGCAGATACACTGATTTAAAACAAAAATATATTTTCTGTTTTCTACTAACGTGTAGAAATTTGGAAAATCATCAAAGAAAAAATAAAACTTCTGACCAAAATCCACAAAATAGGAATAAATATGTGGTATCAATCAATATACTTCAAAATGGGAATAAATATGTGATATACATATAGAGGTTGTTTGGCGATCACAGTAAATTTTTATATTATGTTGTTGTATAACGAACGTAAATTTTCGATTCAAGTAACATCATTGTAAAAATATAAAGTAAATATTATGTGTATGTACTACACGGACCTTTCATCTTTATCAATATATTTATTTTCTTCGTTTTCATTTTTTTCATATATATATAAGGATTTAAATACGTTATAAGGAAATCAAATACGTTGTTTTAACACAGAAGTGTAAAAAATTAGGCAGTGCGTAGACAAAATTGAAGCAACGCGTTTCTTGGGATTTTTTAAATTATGATTATTTTTTTAATGAACAGCTAATAATTATTTCTTCTTAGGAGAAGTAAAGAAGTTCTTCTTCCGTATGAAAGAAATCAACATTTCCCGAATGTTTTCTATTTACTATTGACAATTGAGCTAGCAAAAAACAATAAAAAAATGTCATATTGGGATTGATTTTTCCAGAAATGAATTTGTAATGAAAATCTTTGGAAAGCTTTTAATAAAAATTTTAGAAAACTTTCTCAAGTAATATATTTTTCCAATTCTTTTATTTATTATTATTCAAAATTGGATTTGAAAAACTAAGTACTTCTGTCCATGGCCAGTGTGGATGATTGATAATGTGTAATTAGAAGTGGCTATAAATTCAAAAACTATCTTAATAAAAAAATTATGTACTTCTTTGATGGCAAATCGGATAGTTTCCCCGAAGGAGAAGTATCCCCCAGAATAAGTATGCCAATAGCATGAAGTACCCGGACCGATGATTTAATTTATCTACAGTATTTATAGGTATGTTGTATGTAAAGGCGCAAAACTCGCTGCCCGCAACGATGACTCAACCGGTATCCACGTCATATTTTATTTGCGTTTGGTATGCAAGTAGAAATTTATATGCAGACTGAATGACTACTCAAATTTTATCGTCTATTATTTGTAAAAAAACCTTAATAATCCGATTAATGATGCAATTTTTTTAAATATGAAAATTATAATTTTTTTCGTTGTAATTTTTAAAAGTATTGGTATACAGTGTTATCCAAAATAAAAAGCACTAAATAATAATTTGTTGTGCGATTTAAAAAAGAATGCATTTCTTTTATGTCTTGCTAGATTAAATTTTAAGCAAAGACTGTGATTATATTTGACTATGTCTGACAATTATAAAGTAAGCGGACCGTAAAATATATTTACATAAATAAACGGCATTTTGAAAAAAGCATCGATTGAGTGTATTTTTATGCTTTAGATTTTAAGCCGTAATAAAATCGGGGAAATTCAATTTTTTTGATTACATAGAACATTGAATAGTACTTTGGGGAAAACATTTTTTTTTAAACATTTGGAAACTACTGAAAATCAAAAAATTCCATTTACAAAATCAGCACAAACATCATTTGAAATATTTGATTTCTCTCTAACGTCACTCAATTGAGTAAATCGAGTAGTTTTCTCAAATTACGCGTAATCGAAGCCCCCCACAACCTTGCATCGTTTAAGTAGGTAGTTTCATTACTGATATTTATAGACTATAAGCTTATGCTAAAATTTTTCGGGTGAAATGACCCACCAGGAATCATGTTGGAAAAGATGCTCCTATATGTAAAAGTAAGCTTAAGCACCATGGAGTCAGTTTTGCGCGTACAGGTGAATACAGGTGAGAATATGAATGCCATACCCCTTGGTGTCTCAATCTTGCACCAGCAAATATATAGGACTTTACAGGATACTAGCTCTGTATAAGTATTCGAACCAAATTACACCAATGCCGTACAGGAATAAATCACGTAGGGCTTCGGAAATCGACGACAGATCAAATTTTTTTTTAACTTCCGGAACCAAAGTTATCGAATTTATTTCTGTACGACATTCATGTAGTTCGATTCGATTACTTATGCAGAGTTAGTATCCAGCAACGCCGTACATATTTGGTGGTGCAGGGGTGAGACAACAAGGGATATGCCATTCAAATTCTCACCTGTACCCCACAAAACTGTCGCCATGGTGCTTAAAATCGCTTTTACATATAGGAGCATCTTTTTCAACATATTTCCTGGTGGCTCATTTCACCCGAAAATTTTTTGTATAGGCTTGTAGTCAGTAACAAGCCTGTACATTTTTGATCCCACGGTAAGGATTACTACACAAAATAAAATCAACAGGGGGTCAATTAAAAATTTTATTTATCACATAGATTTAATTCAACTAACCAATAATAAACAAGTTTTATTGAATATAAAACCGTAGATTCCAAAAGGAAATATATTAAATGTTTTGATAGTCTTAAAAGATTAAAATTAAGTGAAAATGTCATCTTTAGTAATGGCAAATACCTACTACTTATATAAAATAAAAATGGTGAATCTTATTTGTTAAAAAATTATCATAATTAATTAAATTATTAGAAGATCTTTATCATTTGAAATAATTATCTTATAAGTAGTTTATGTTGTAGAAAATTATTTATTTTTACACTTTTATTACAGATTTATTTATTTTGCTTCTAAGAATAGTGATTCCGCGATACTTACCTATCTTATAATAAAAAGGAAACTGGATTTCTTTAAGTAAATTGAAAAAAAAAAAAAGATTTTATTTAAGATTATTCGATCTGTAAATATTTGAAATTTTTCAAATATTGTTCTTATTGAAAGATGTGAAAGAAACATTGTTGTAAGGTTTATATGTTTCTATAGTAAATATCGCTTAATAAATTGTAAATGGGCAAACAATGGACTCTACAGAAGCCATATGAGAAATGAATTTCAGTCAAAATCTGCTCAAAATTTGATAAAAAAGTCAAATAAATAATTTAAAAAATCGAAAACCCAACGGCCTTAAATAATAAATCTGAAAAGAAAGAAAGTCCGTAGTTTACAAGCAACTTTAACAGTCGTGGCCCATTATTGAGAATTTTTGAGCTGGTCTCGATTTTAATGGGCCCTAACTGTTAAAGTCGCTTGTAAAGTATGGATTTGTTTCTTTCCGAACTTGATTTTCAAATTATTTATTTTACTTTTGATTTTTTGGTGTCCCGGCACTAAAAAACCCTGTTCTTACACTATATTAAAACTTTAAAAACCAATATTATTATTTCTAATTAAATTTAAACGTATAACTTATATATATTTTATAATCTACTTTTAACTCCCCTTATTGTGATTTCCTACTCGATGGATTTGGATTAATTTCTTTTATTGGCGTCTTACTATTTCGTGCCAAAAATCCGCCAAATTATATTTTTTTCAAACATACTTAAGATACATTCGAAAGAAAACATAACAACCACTCCTTGACAGTCGGGTAAAAACTAGTTTATAAACAACATGGTGATCAAACTTTGAAAAAGGTCTTAAGTTTGCAGGTCATCGAATATTTTGATTATATTTGCGTATTTTTAGGTTTGCTGGATTTAATTCTTTCATATAAAGTAAAAATATTGATAAAAAGCATACTATAGCATGGATATTCAAACAATAAAATGAATTATTGAAATTGATCTTTTATTTTTAATGAAAAAATTGAAGCATACACAGGATTGTAACTTAGGACATCGCATCCGTAAGTAATATGGTTCATACTACTGGCATTATGGACAATCTTAGGAAATCGTCCTTAAGGTTTTAATCGTTCATTCTTCTACCTCATAATTTCCTTAGCTGAAGTGCCCACTGCTGTCCTCTGTGTCAGTTTTATATTCGTGAAAATCAAACATTGAATTTTGCGTTTAAAATTTTGTTTGAGTGAACTATGATTTGGACAGGATGAAAAAATAAAATAGTGTATGATTTGTATGTGATATAATTTGTGTTATAAAAAATATCTAAAAAATGTTTTCTAATTATTCCGTGGGTACCTCCAAATCATAAAATAGAATGAATTATAATCATTTTGTACATGATTGATGCCGTTAGACATTAAAAATTTTGTTTAACAATTATATTTAATTATAATAATATATCAAATTTAGTTTTTTAAAACAAACGAAATTATTAATATAATCATTAAAAGTACAATATGCGTGTTAAATTATTTATGTATTTTTTTTTTTCAAATAATTTTTTTATATCTTGCGGCATCATTATATAAAAGAGGATATACTAATCACTATAAAGACATTGACTCTCATGACAACTGTTTATGATTTAATAATCATGCCTTGTTTATATTTTAGGAAAATCTGATATAAATTTATGTAGGTACAGTGGACCCCCGGTAATCCGACAAACGTTTTACAGAGTAGTGTCGAACTATTGAATTTGTCGGATTATAGAGTACGGCCTAAGACCCCCTATAGTCCGTCAGTTTTTTTACAAAAGAGTACGTTGTAATCCGACATATCACGCCCTTAGTGTAAATCCACCGCTGATCATGTTTCAATACAAAAACAATAGTCGAATTACCGGGAGCCCGCATTAGCCTGGAGCCGAATTACCGATGGTCCACTGTATTCAAAAAATTAGTAACTAGGTTTTTGGGTTATTTAAGAAGATTTTATACTAATAAAGTAGTAATTGAGATTGATATCTCACTTTTAAAACTATTATATATTTAAACAAACAAATGATGCAATAACGAGCAATGGTTAAAATTTTCCATTTTAAGGGTTGATGTACACGATGATTTTAAGATAATTTCGCCTACTTTCGAGTTAATACAAAGCCTAACAACGTTTTCGAGAGATTCAAGATGGCAATACGCCTCACACGTGAATGTGGTTATGTTACAATCTTTAATTATAAAACTATATTAAAATTACAGCAACACTTTACTGATTAGAAAATGTTTTTGAAGTGAAAATTTCTTTAAGGGTAAAAATTCTGGTTTGGCTGACGTCATCGTTACCTCGGAAGCGACTTGGTGACCGATAACTGAAGTTAGGTAACATTGGGCACGATCAGTACTTAGGCCTCATTGCCTGTTTATTATTTATGATAGTTTTTATAAGCATTGTATACCTTACACATACAAATTTAGCTTCTGTTTGTTTATTTCCGCAAAACTCGAAGAGTAGTCAATAGGTTGGCTTGAAATTTGGACAAGTCTGTGAATTTAAACCAAGAGGGTCTGTTCATCTGTATCCCGAAGTTCTCAAGGGAACTAATAGTTTAAAATAACTAGAAAAAAAGGATGAGAGTTATCTAAATGTCAATTACTAGAAGAGCAATAATGTGTTGCGAGGCAACAGACAGACATTTTGAAACAAAATTTTATTTCCATTATATAAATTATTTTAATTTAATTAAAACATGTCCGTTTTAAAAATATGTGAATGAGTATTAAAACGTATATTTTATTAGAGTTTTTCTTATATACTTTTTAGTCCGTTTTAAAAACGCGGTACATTGAAATTGATTACTTAAGCGCTACTACTGCAGAGATATTAAATATTTAATCCTATAGTTAATTATGTAAATTAAATTAAAATTTGAGATAGAAATATGTAGGTATTATTAATAATAAAAATTCAATAAATTATTAAATTTTTATAATTTGTTAGTTGTATTTGGAAAATTTAATAAAACTCTTGCCAGACAGGTAATATTATTAATATGATATGTAATTTTAAAAAATTACTTATATGTAATACCTAATTATAAATAATTGTGTAGTAATAATTCAAAAAATTTTTGAAAAAATCTGATTAAGTGGTAATTGAGAAGTTTATAATTGAGATTCCGTAGTCAAAACAAAACAAAAAACAAATCAAGTAAATATAAAGCAACAATGCAATTTTTGAATTCATTTGAAACAAATAAAAAGTGTATGGATGTAGTCCTTTGGTAGTCTAACAGCATTTACGAAGGGTGGAATAGAGATATCTGCTCTTTTTAAGTTATGAGCACAGAATATTTTTATTTGCTCCGCCAGTTTAAAATTGATATATATCCTTTTTTTAATCCCCGAACTAAAAAAAAGGGGTGTTGTAAGTTTGAACGCGATGTGTGTGTGTCGTCTGTGTATATATCTGTCTGTGGCAACGTAACGCCTAAACGGATGAACCGATTTTAAGTTTTTTGGTTTCGTTTGAAAGGTAATTACTCGAAACTTACTAAAAGTAATTACTTAGGGTTTCGTACTCGAAAAAATTGACGGGGTTTTTTTAAATTTTGTAATTGACTCGAATGTACGCTACTGTAAGCTTTTGTTCGACACTTCGCTTTCTTTAAGTATCGGACCAAAATCAATAATGCCTGAGAATCGATTATCTTAAATTGAGAAAATAAACAAATATTCATCAAATTGGACCTCACAGGGTACCCATTTAAAAATTTTCCGAGTTCTTAACTAAAAAAGGTATGTTGGCATTTTTTATATCATGTATGTATGTAATATATATCAAGATATACTAAGTTGAGTCCCAAGTTTGTAACGCTTAAAATTATTGATGCCACAATAATTTGACAGTAATAAAAATATTAGGACGTAAAAAATAAGGTCGAGTTCGTAAATAAGCATCATAGGTCAATTGGGTCTCGAGTCCGTGGGATCTTGTAAACCATTAGAGATAAAAGTTTAAAAATAAAAATGTTCCTTATAAAAAACTAAACAACTTTTGTTTGAAATTTTTTTTCGTAAACGACACTGTTTATCCGTGAGGACGTGTTATATGGGAATATCAGTTTTGTATATGTGACATGTATGTATGTGTTACAGTGTAATCAACACTGTCTATACAAGGTATTTCCGCAATTAACTCAGTCATTTGTATGTTTTCACTTGTTTTAAATGTAAATGTTGGCATTTTTGAGAACTTACGGAAGAACTTACTGTTACGGAATTCCATGAATTCATGTCACTTCCATAATTTAAAAGAATTAAACAAAACCTCATTTGTTAAAAAATAACTATATACATGCTAACACTCGAAGATTATAAAAAATTGTGCTGGTATATTGAACTTAAATTTTGTAATGTGAAAAATAACATTTTTCTGGTCTGCCTGATAGCTATTTAGCGATAAGCATATCTCGTTGAATACTTTTTATTTGAGCAACAAGGGACATACAATCGAAAAAATAAAATATTTGGTACAAGCTCCTAATTATTTTTATCCATAAATATATACAAATTGTATAAAATATAAACATTATAATTTTGGTATATTTACTATGTATTTAATCGCATTATTAACTATTAAAGTGATAGTGAAATATTGTTTGAAAAATACAGTATGTCTTATAAGTCCTAATCCATAAATTAACAAAAAATATTTTGTAGGATAAGTTACAGAAAATTTTTTTTTAAATTGTTGAATTGTTGGACTCAGAGGGGAACATTTTCAGGATTTCGTAATTAATGAAAGATAAGATTTGGCAAAATTTTATTTCAAAATATTTTTGTAGTTATGTTGTATGTTTCATAAGTCTTTTGCAACTTCGTTGGACACAAGCAAACATCTTAAAGAGACCATACATTTGAATTTGGATTTCGTCAACTCTGGACTGGAAGTTTATCAAAATAAACAATTAGAAAAATTTTTCTAAATAAAAATAATTTCATTTTGAAACATTTTCTTCAAATAAGCATAGATTTGGCAATATACTATTTTAAAAGCTTTTATTTAACTTGCAATGTATGTAAGGATGTTATGGTGGATTCTTGAACTCAATTTTGAAGTAGGTATCTTCGACCGAGTGAGCTGAAATTTTGCATGCACATTTAGTTTCGATGACAATGTATGGTAAGGTTGTGGCGTCCTGATTTTCCCATCGCTTCCACCATATTTGATAAACACACATTATACTCAGTCTTAAATTAAAAATTTTAATAAAATAATTTTTAAGGGACAAGCTTTTATTGTACTAAAAAGTAGAAAATAATTTTATCTATGAATCTCTCATACCCGACTTTGTAAAAGCTTTAGGCGCTTAATGTCAATGATGAATCGGAAAGTAATTAGGTATGTGGAGTAGATGAGGCGTTCCGATTCACATTTTAAATTGAGCACCTCAGGCTTTTACAAATAGTCGGGTATGAGTGACATAGATAAAATTATTTTTATTTCTTAGTACAATAAAAGCTTGTCCCTTAAAAAGTGTTATTTATTAAAATTTTAACGTTGCTAATTGATTGTGGGATAGTTATTGCAATAATGCCCGTCAGACATAGAATCATCATTTAACCAGATTACTCGGTATACAGCGAAAAACCTTGAAAAAGATAAATATTTAACATTATTTTAATCAATAATTGTAATGTGTATTTATATTAACATCTAAATAAACATAACATTCCACGTTTAAGTCATATTCTTCAAGAACTCTTCAACTAGCTTACGTGCATCAATAATGTCAAATCAGCTTCAAGTTATAGTATTTACAAATGTCTGTCATTAAGTGTTTTAGCTAAACATGTTTTGTTAACAAACTTGTGTTACCAATATTTCTCTACTTATTCACTTTGCGACATGCAAAGAATATTAATTACTGCCAATTAGTCAAGAGATACTACATCGGTTTGAATTTGATGGATCTTGATCGTAGAGTTACAAAATCAATATTTAGGGATAGTACCATGGCATAGCGACTAAGGTTGTTATTTTATAATTTCAGGAATGTCTGTTACTGCATGGTTATCAAAGAATATTCGAAAACAAAACCACATTGACAACTAGTCTTCAGCCTGCTTGAATTTTCTTATAATATTAAAATTGCAATTTCAGTACAAATTTGAACGGCCAGTAAACAGCAATATCCGCAGAGAAATTACAGAATTATTTAGGGCACATTTAATACGAAGTACTACATCATATCCTCCTATAATTGGAAAATTGAAATTAAATAAACATTCCGTGTAATATTTTATCCAATTGGATATTTGGAATTCATTATATTTTTTTACGCGTAGAGAACATTTTTGAAATATTATGTGAGAAGAGTTGAAAGAAGAAGGTCACAAAACGTGTTGCGTGACTCAAATAATTAGTGGTTGTGTGTATTGGTTGTAATACTATGGGATTTGATTGTTATTATTTTTGTTTCATTTTTAAAACCGCTTTTAAATCTCACCATATCTCTCCTCATCCAATAATACCAAACATATCCATTAAAAATAATCGTCTTTGTTTCATGTATCGGAAAAAAAAAAGAATAAGGAATTCATCAATAAGATTGAATATTTTTAACGCCATAAGTATTGTAATATTTCTTTCATATTACTAGCTGAACTATCATACGATGCCCGGAATGTTTCAAAATTTACATGAACGCCTATTATTTCTAAGATAATCGAAAAAATTCTCTTATTGCCGTACATCTTTATCATCCATCGTTCAAAGTTCTTTTATAACCGTATATCTTTACCATTCACCGGTATATTTCGCTTCTTAGTTAATTAATCTATTCGTAAATATGCTAGAACGTTTTGTAGTCTCTTACACGGAAACAATGTGTTAAAAAGAACTACCTGGAATGTTTTAACTATATAAAATTCCGTTTGAACGAAGTGAAACGTGAAATATCACGCCAAAATGTAAATTGATTTAGTTAATATACTTGTAATACCTTCATTTCCTTGACTTCCCACCTCTTCCACCATCCAGAGATACTATTCGTGCACGTAAGGTTACCATACACGCAAATATTGCTACTAAATTTCTTATCGAACTATCGAGCATGATTTAGTTCTGAAGTGTTGTCATGGCAAATTTAAGACTATTTGTAAAAGGAAAATAAGTTTTTCACGTAACTTTTATGAAACCCGTTATAAGTGGCTCGTTAATACAAAACTAATATTTTCAAAAACATATTCAACTCGTCAATTCCATTTGAACTTGATTCCAGTCCCAAAAACGACACAGTTAGGATCGTTTTTTAAAACAATTTAACGTTTCTTAAACAAACCGATTTTACCTCCGATTTTTTGGTATTTTGTATAATTTCAGCGCCTGGACGAAATGACTCATTTCTTCTTGTCTATATAATATGCACAAACTTTCATTCATAGTAATCACTGTCCATATAATACATATAGAATTACATAGAATTTAAACGAAAACTATTTACTACATATTTTTTCAAGCTCTTATTGTATTCCCCTAACATTGTTCGAAGCAAAAAGTCTACTAAAAATCGAGTAATTGAAATTCAAAACATGTTTATTGAAAAATAGAATTGTTTTGTATGTAAGAAAAAAATAAATAAACAAGAAATTCTTCTATGTTTAGACATAGAATTCTTTCTTTTGTAATGTTATGCATCATTTATTAGAAACGTTTCTTGTATAAATAACCGATCAAGTTAAAATGTTACTATTTTTCCCATTTATTTGTAGTTTTTTTTTTATTGTAAAAAAACAAAATCCAAAACAATTGTCATTCTATTGTATTACATATTTTTTATTTATTTCATAAAGTTTTAGTAGAAAAAATATTTAGGATTTTACTCTGGTATTAGTCCAAAAAGAGAGTGTCGAGTTTGATCTAGACGTTAACTATAGTTTTGTTGGCATAATTCTTCAAAGACTGACGCTCTCCATAAAATTTCAGGTACAGACTCATGCAAATAATGTTCTATGACGTTCCCAAAAAAATGAGTGTATAGAAATATTTGAGATTTACGATCTAAATTTCGAGGGTGAATTCTGTTAGAGCTTGGGAAAATTAGACGAAAATTAGGAGTAAAATTTTTTCGATATAACATAGATTTTTAAATATTGATGCCTAAAGAAGAAGAGAAGATTTATAAATTCAAATTTATAAATTTGACACCGTAAGGAGTATTAAATAATTTATCTGCTGAAAAAGGGTATTAATCAGAAAACATATACACGATTAAAAGATGATCCTAAACAAACACGTTTTTTTGGGAACGTCCTTAAATTTTAGGAATTTATAATGAAATTTCTGAGATATTGACTAATGCAATTGCTTCGGGGTCGCCTATGATTTTGGTCAATATCTCAAACGTTACTCATCTAATCGTCAATAAAACCTGCTTCTTATATTGTTGGGATCAAATTAACATAGAAAACCACTCGAATCGTTATGGGAAATTGACCTTAACGATAATTCTAGAAAATAATTTATACCGAAATTGAAGAAAAACCAATTGTCAATTTTTGCAATTTTCTTAAAAGGTAAGAAATCGAAATGCTATTTAAAAAGTTTTTTCCTTTCGAAATTTGACGAGACCTGGAAAACAGAGTTTGACCCAAAAATTAATAAAATCGGACTCATTTAACACATTTGTGGTTTGTTTTCGAAATATCACCTAAAAGTATAAACAATTTGCATTTCGGATTGATTCTGGAAACATTCCTTAAAATGACTTATAACAATCAAATGAAATAAATTTATATTTTTTGCATTCGATTTATAGGTACTAAATAATACAGAAGAATCAAAATATCAACGACTTATCATATCTCTTGTACAATTTTAGTTGGCTTACTTACTTTTTGAAAAGGATTACTGCCCAAATTGCCACTCTTTAGATGTTTCCATTTTTATGGACACCTTAAGATAATTCGCTCTTAATTATTTGCATATTTTCATATTCAAAATTTGAATTGGGCTTTGATTAATGTGCTTGTATAAAAGAACAAACGATCTGATTTGAAAACGAAAAATTAATCGAACCGATTGATGCAGGTACATAAATAGCAATATTATTATTAAATAATATTTTCATAAAAACCATAAAACATAAAATTCTACAGATTTACATGTGTAGAATAATATCTTTTTCTTCTTCTTTAGATGTGTTTTGTAAAGAAAACACCGCAGGCCAGTCGTGTGCCCAGTTTGACCCAGAACGTGGGAAGTTACATGCCATTAAGTTAAACGTAGGTCTATATCATCTTATGTATATTGTGTGTTACATATGTAAATATGTGTAATTTTAACCCAAGAATATTGTTTTTTTATTAAATTTTGTGTTGCTTTGACAAGATAATTTTTGTAGATCCATGATCTTTTATATGAAGTGTTTTTGATGTGTTTTAGATCTAAATACGTACTGTATGGGTAAATTAAAGACTTTTTGAAAGAAAATTGAAATTCAGATTTGATGAAAATGTATTATGTTCGACATAAGGACTCAACAAGTTCCAATATTAATTCGATCAGAACGAAATTAGTTACCTGAAACTTTTAAGGTATTTGAAGAGTAAATAATTCTCGTTTTGAAACAAAATTGCTAAATAAAGAAAAATTACAATAAAAAATCTGGTTCGTTTTTAAGAGCTCCGGTGCAAAATTTTTTATAGGAAATCAGGCAAAGTTGAACTGTAAATTACAATAATCAAATTTTATATTTAAATTAGTTTTTATTATGATACAAATAAATTTGAAATAGGAAAATGTTCAATGAAGGATGGAATACAGTGAAATTAGTTTATGGAGATATCCTGGCATAAATATTAGAAACATGCCATAAACTATGTATTAACAAACTGGAGGGCAAAAATTCAACTTGTTTTAATGAGCAATGAAAATTTTATATTTTAATATAGTTTTGTCAAAGTTCTAGAGAAAATTTCCTTGTATACGTGAAGTTAGTTAAAATATTTCTAATAGTTAATAGTTAAAAAATTTCTGGAGAAAAACTTTAAAAGAGATATTGAAAAAAATAAGTTGAAACTCAAATTCAATTTGATTTTTAAAATTAATATACATATTTCTGAGATATTATAAGTTTTCGCGAGGTTAAAATCTAAAAGTATTAGAGTTGGAATTTTGTCGATACTTTGATGTCACTTCAGTGGGTTTTAATTGTATCTGCTGCGTTGTTTGTATATGAGAATCACAAATATTTTAAAATTATACAATTTCAATCTACAATCAAACAAATATAGAAATTTCTAGACAAAAACTTTTCTCATATAAAATTTGTTTGTTAGTATTAAATAATGAACGAATCGAATGTAAATAGAAATAAGTTTTCTAATAAGATATGAATTTTCAATTTAAAATGAAAATCATTCGAATATCTTTCGAAGTTGTCTACATTTATACGATTTTAACAGAAAACTATTTGCATATAAATGACCAAAGAAACTTTCTCACTGCATTTAAACGATTCTTCTTGTTATATATATATATATATATATATATATATATACCGTATCTCAGAACTTGTATTTGTAGCAAAATTATCTTGGGTTTCTTTTTCTTCGTGTTTATGTCTATGAATATTATCAGTGAATACACAAAGAGTATTTCAATGAATTTTGGCTACATCTTTGTAGTATTTTTTCTTAATACTTACAGTGGCTTACATAAAAGTGAACGTTGTGTACCAAAACGATTTTGCATGCTTTTTTTAATCATGGTTTGCTTTTGGGATACCCTTCTTTTTAGCCTACGGCAAATACAGGTGTAATAAGCTGAACGTGTTTGTGCATCTGTCTATCTGTTTGTCTGTCTGATTATTCAAATAATGTAGTGTCGTTAAATGACACCAAAACTATTAAAAAATCAATAAAAATTCACTGTGGAAACCTCAAAAAACATTTGTTGTCTGAGAAAACTGTACTATAAACCAATTTACAATGTACATTTCTATATATTATTAATGTGAAAGTAAGGTTGTTTGTTTGTTTGTTACGCTTTCACGCAAAAACACTGAATGAATTTGAATGATACTTTACAATAATATAGCTCATACATTAGAATAACACATGAACTGCAATTTATGAAGATATATTAAAAAAAAGAAACAATTAAAGTATTAAATTTATTCTTTGACATTTCTCAATCTATAAACATCATTTAAAACTGCCTTGATATATTCAATGAACTATGACTACATTAAAATAAATTGAGAGTTGCACGCGATAGGAACTATATGCCTTTCACACCTTGATAATTTAAGGTGTTAATTTTAGAAGTCAAATACTTGTTTGGTTCCGTAAAGAATTTAATTTAATTTTATAGCTATTTTAAGCTTTTACTGTATGAAGTAATTGTAATATTAGTTTAAAAAAGACATGCTTCTAATTTAGTAGTCAACCCAATATGTGAGTACACATATTGTTTGACATTAAGTCTACATTGAGTTTGGTTTGATTAGAATGTTTAATATGACACAACATCAAAATTTCATAGTACTTACTTTAAATTATCTCTGTTTTATTCTGATAACTTTCAAAACTCAATTTTATTAAATGATAAAACATAAAATTTTGACAAAAAATACAAATGGGCAGTTATAAAAAGATATTTGCATTTTCTCAAAACCTAAATCGATTGAAAAAGTTTTAGTTTCCTAGGTAGCCTAGATGTCGGTTTTTGGTGTTACAGTTTTTTTTATTTTAACTTCAAACCAGCAAACAAATATCGTGCGATAAGGAACATAGTTCCAAAATTGGAAAACTGTATATATATTTTACCAGTGTAAAAGAATCCTTATTCCTATTTCGAATGTTATGGAAGGGGCATAGGTGAGAGCAATGAAAATGAAGATTAAAACGCGGTTGTCTTTAGTTTTAAATCCAGCGAAGGGGGCGGGTATTAAGCCAGTATAACATAATGGAATGATGATGGTGTTTTTCGGTGTAAATTCGTATAAATTTCTAAAATAGATGAAAGTCATTGAAGCGCACATAACAAAGCAATACTTAACATGTTTTGCATAATATTATTGTCTACTTGTATACATGTATTTTGGTATATATTTCGTTTAAGTATTGAGTATACCGATAGGTAATACGAGTAGTAGTTACTTTTAAGTTGGTGGCAGTTATTTGCATAAACATTTCTCAATCAATGAAAATTGCTACTAAATTTAACAAAGTTCACTCGATGTATAGGATGATTTATTCTAGTTATAATAAAATGTATTACAATTCTACATAGATAAACAAATAGTCATATAAAATAGACGATTATCTGGAAAATCTTGGACCAAGAAATTAAAGGCAAAATGTTAAGCCCCCAATATAAATCTAAGCATATATATGTGACGAAAATTATCGATGAGAAAAGTACTATGATTTACTATTTTACAACAAATTTATTGTTGGAAGAAATCTATTCAAAAATTCGGAGGAATCCTGGTTTGTATTAAGGTTTATGTTCACTGGAAGAACAATAATCATTTAGCTCAGTGGAAGAATAATACTGAATTTCTGTTACTTGAAAGACGATTTTATTACAGTTTTTAGTGTGGAAATAATACCTTCTTGGACATTGGTAATTCTTAAATAAAAAGATATATTAAGCTGAAATTTGTATGCAAGGAAGTAAAAAGTGAGGTCGAGCTCGTAAACCATAAAGCAATAAAGGTCAAGGTCTTGAATCTGCAGGACCTATTTTGTAAATCAAAGAGATATAACAAAAGATTAAATGTAATAAATGTGTCTTACAAAAAAGTATACTTTTATTTGAAACATTTTTGTGTAAACATCACTATTTAGCCGTGAGGGCGCAAATTAGGACAAAATTTTGGTGTCCATATCCTCCAGAACTATAAAAGATAGGGAGTTGAAACTTTTTCTCTAGGATTTTCTTTGGTGTTTCCATTCAGAACAACCCGTTATTAAAATCCAGCAAAAGTCTGTCCTGATATAGCAATCCACTGTTCTAATGTCCTTTAATCGTTTTTCTTGTTCCTCACTGTAATCGCCTAGGCTGTCCAGGAATTTATCCATATGACTATGTAAAAATATAATTTAAGATATAAAGTATCTCAAGAATCAGAGGCAATCCAAACAAAGTATGTAAATTTCCTGTGCGATTAATACAAATAACTAGTCTACCCGTGAGGAATAGTGCAATACCCGAAGCTAAAAACAGGCTAGAGATGTAATAATAAATAATAAAGTTAAAAAAATCATCAACAGTAATTCACTTTCTTTTTATTGTGTAGAGGCAATTTTATTACAAATATGATATACAAATTGCATATCTAACAAAATTATATCTAAATAGCCAAATTGGTGCGCACCAAATCGTGCGGTATATATTTAGACCGTGTGTGTAGTTTTCATCATTTGCCAGCACGATAAAGTTTAAAATCAGGGGTAAATCATTTTGATAAATTGAATTTGATAAAGGATTAAAGATCTCGTGAATCTAGAGAAAAGCAGGCTAGAGAGAAGTAATATATGTAATTATCAAAACCAATCACAAAATTTCGAACGCAAAAAAGATAATTTTTTTGGTTGCCAATGTTATAAATCACCTGTTACAATTTAGTAATACAAGTACCCACTTAAAGTTAAAGGGAACCATAGAATTAGGGTGGTGTTTACACATTTCTAAAGTATAGAAGTGTATAATATATATAGGTATGTTCATACTTTCATCTTTGTCGTAACACAACATTGCTCAATAAACTTGAACGAACATTGAGAGAAATGCACAATTGTGTTGGTTAGTTGATATGGATTACTATAATACAGGAATTGATTCTTTCAGTTTTGATTTAAAGAATCATCATTATGTTTTAAGTTATTCCCGCAGAATAAAGGTTCCTGACTATCACCTTGATAGAATATAATGAAATATCTATGATACCTAAGAAAAAGCTAGACATTTTTCACAACAGCACCCGAATTTTGTAGATATAACTGAACATGAAAATTATACAGATTTAACTTAATTTTAGAAAACAAGTTTGAATTTTCTCCATTATAATGTGATACTCCCGGAATTGCATACATGAGTAAAAACTCTATTTTAAAATAAATTAGACATATTAAAAAAAAAAAAAACATATCTCATATCCATATCCCATATCCCATAACCCATAATTAACTAACAAAAATCTACGGTATCTACTGCTTCTATTGGTATAAAATATTTTAATAATAACACCAATTTTAAATGAGAGTTAAAAATAATTACTTCTTATTTTTCCTAATTACGGTAGATTCCCGTACTATGGTTCACTATCACTAATTTAAAAACATAATTATGGGAATCAAAATTTAAAGAATTAAAATAATTTGAAAAACTTTGAAATGATTTATTTATTCATTCCAAACAATATTTTTACATATTTAAATATGATAAACTTACCAGTAAACTAAAAAAACCTTAACAATCCAACACTGACTTCTTCGTATACAGATAACATTGATCGCTCACTTTTTCGGTCGGTATGAATATTTGATTGTGACTAGGTTTGTTCAAAAGCCGATTTTTGTTCGTTTATAATTTAGTTCTAGAGGCTCTGTTATTTTTAAAATTAAAAATTTATTTAGTGTTTCTTATTTTTTTATTAAAATAAAAAACTCCCGGAATAACGTACTACCACGTAATAATGTACATTTACCTTATAGCTTAACGCTCACGATTAGCAAAATACTTACTTTTCACCGTTTTTATTAAACAATATCGATATATACCGGAATATCTATAACCAATATTAAATTATAGTTTTTTTGTTTGTTTTGTGTTTTGTTTCAACATTTTAAAATATAAATGCATCATTGCCATCCCTAGTTCCCAACGAAATGATTCAGTTACTGAATTAGACTTAACATATTCCAACACTAAATATATACCCTCTAAAGTATAAGAAGTATTAATATTATTATCTTGTTCTGTTCAACATTGTCTTCTCCTATATATTGTCTGTTTATTCATTGATTTATTGTTCAACTTGGTTTGGTTTGGTTATTTTCAATTCTATTGTTTTGTTTTGTTGTTTGTTGATGGCTTTGTATGCAGGTTTGGTTAAATTGTAATTGCCTATGGTACCATCGCATCGGTGTTTTTTTATTTCAACGAATTATCTTTCAAAAAATGTAACTATTGATTTCGCATTGCATATAAAATGTCACAAAAATATCGTTGAATGTCGATGGATTAATGATATATGCAGGGTGTTGGTCTGCACCCATTCACATTTTTGCTTAAACCGAAAAATAGGAGGCAACTCTTATAATTTGTTGAAATACCTTCAAAAAGCTTTTCAAGTTTAATCGGATACTTCTTAATCACGTTTATGCAATCTCTGGAAAGTTTCTTGAACCGGTTTTAAATTTGAGTAAAGTATATCATATGCGATTTATCAAGCACTTTCAGTTAATTAAGTCTACGTTCAGTCATTTAAGAAAAAGAAATTTCGTAGTCAACGTGAATGAAAATTATCGAACTAGGCTAGGAATGTTTTTGGAGGGATTTTTATAATTGACGCGAATGCCTTCATCGGGCTAGGGACATTCAGCTTCATTTAATATTTGATACTTAACTTTTCACATTACACATCAAACTGTAAAATAAGACTAATACCATTACAAAACTTGAAAATTATATGACAGAAGCCCCTGCTTGTAAAGTAACATTAAGAAGTAATTCGTTTAGTTTACGTAGCTGCTACGTGAAGTATCAGTTTTTTATTTTAAAAAGTTGTAATAAATTTAAATTGGGTTCAAAACCTTTAATAGGTGTAATATAATTTTAAATATCTTATATGCATATCAATAACCCTTTTCGTATGTGTTAAGAGAATTAATTGTATCTCGTGGGATTTCAAAATTTAAATAAGATATATAAATCCAATACATTTCATATAATATTGTTTTTAGAAAACGATTTCTTAAATGAATATGCGAAAATGACAAATATTTTATCAAAGATTTTTTCCTATATATCGAGGAAATCTTTGCAAAATTTAAATCATTTCATTGGTTTTCTGTTAGTTTAAAGTAGGGAAAGTAAGAAATATACATCGCTTTTAACAGCCGTTTCGGGTTAATTAAATCTAATGCCGATATTGCACAGTGTCTCAAGTTTATAAAATCCCATACCGATACCGTGAATAAAAGAGCTACAGAGTCATATAGTCACATAGGTACAGAAAATATAAAAAGAAAATAAAAATCTTTTGATATACTTACTGAAGCTGTGAAATTTTTAATCATTTCGATTTACTGAATTTGACTGTTACACGAAAATCGTTTATAATATAGATAGGTAGAATGCTTTAATTCCCATATTTCTACTATATACAGGGATGTTCAATGAGACGTTACCATTTAAATGGGTTAGATGTGTATTGTAAGAACTTAAAATATAAAAGTCTTATTTTATTATATATAATTAGGCGGTTTTTCCACGAAACGGACAGTTTAGTTTATATTGGGTTTATGTTTTCTAGAATCTGAAAAACCAAAATAAAACTTTAACAAATCCAAAACACTTCAAATGTGTTTCTCCCAACTAAATGGTAGCAGATTTTCACCAAATGGCTCCCATTTGGATGGTAATATCTTATTGAACAACCCTGTATATTTATTTAATTGAAAAGTTTCTTTGCCATTTGTTTTTCAAAGTTTTATTCTACCTTAGTGAGCTGTATAAAAAATTTGCCACGGAAAAATTACACAAGGAAAAGGAATTCTCTAAGGATAATTAATTGTGCTTCGGGCTAAAAAAATTTGTCACTTGTTGAGAAATTCTAAATAAATGTGGCTTGGTGGAGGCACCCAGAACAGAAGTTGATATTTTCTATCGTTAACTTTAGGGTCTTGAAGAAATAGGCATGTGCATGTAAATAACAAAGAATCCAAAAAAGGCAGAAAAAATTCATTTAAAAAAATCAGTACCTTAAACTGATTTATCACATCTAAAGGTTCGGGTGATATAAGTGTTCGCGCGTTAGGAGCTTCTCAAGATCCCTTAGCCACCCCCATTTTATTAACCAAAAAGTTTTGGATTGAGCTATCTAATTGCTGCAAGAGTAACATCATACATTTTTGATTTTCGCAAGAGTAACATCATATATTTTGTTTATTCGTTAAGGGATCCTAGGATGAAAAACTTAATTTTGGTCTCTATTCCGGGATTTAATGTATCAGCCTACATTAATAGTTCACTGACGCGTCTATCTTATGAGACGTTAACATATAAACAAATACAAACTTGCAACTATGTTTCCCACGAAAAGTATAAAGAATAGCGTGTTTTATACACACGTATGTGCATTCATATGTGAATTTATGTATAAATATAAATCAGAGGGAATAAATACACTTATATGAATTGCATATATAGACTACTAGAAACTTCCCCCAATTCTCTTTGTCTGTTGTATCTCTCAAACTTCTTCATTAACGGAATTCTTTTTACTGTATTTTTTTTACCTGTTTTAATTATTCCTTTTTTTTGTTAGTTTTTTACTTTATAATATTTTATGTATCGTTAAACATAACAACATAAGCAAGTGTTCTTATTTCTTTTATTTTTGTATCATGTTTTTAATTATTCTCATGCATCTGTTTGAAATTTTTTGCAATAAATCTTCCTTTACTTTAATTGTTTTTGAATTTATATGACGCGATAAAAAAATGGTGCAAATATTTTGGATAGATTAATCATTAACATTGGTAGCAACCCTTTTTGAAGGAATTGAGGTTACTAAAATAATTAGTTTCGAAATTCGATGAAATTTGCTTGGCTTGAACTAACTTGGATAAGGGTATACCTAACTAAAATTTCGGTCCTAAGGGTAGAAAAACAGGAAATAATTGATTCTTCATTTATGCTCACCGATTTCTCCACCAATTTATGGAATGATTTTGAAAATTTTGTTTGTTTGAAAGGATATTCTGTCCAGGTATATCAAAATTTCATCGAAATCTGTTCAGTCGTTTTTAGGAACTAATAACCGCAAGTTATTTTTTTTATTACGTAGGTATGTAAGTAGACCTAAGCTCACTAAAAAGTACAAAATAAAACTTTTACAAAAAATAAAATCGAAACAAATAAAAAACAAGTAAAAAATAATTATCGTGACTCCTATCAAAATTTTCCTTGAGCAATTAGAAGTCGGGCTTCAAAACGTTATTATTCGTAAGGAAGTTATTAATTTGAATCGGTATTTTGAAATTATTGTTTACATTCATGTGCATTTTTCGTATCGTATCGTCATTTATATTTAGAAGCCTTACTTAAACATTGTTTTGGAATTCGCCTTGGAGAAACAGAAAGCAGAAAACCATGAAATGGATTTGTGTCTTGATCACAATCTTTGAATTAAATTTTACGACTCTTAATATAAATTTCAATGTTTAAAAACGTGTTTTTAGTAAGTTTTTTCGAGTTTTTTGTGTAGGCTAGCACAAAATTCTAGCAATTTGTACAATTTTAAGAATTGCTTAAGAAAACACACAGGTCAAATTAATTATAAACAAAGCCAAATTAAAAAATTAACCAGAACCCTTGAACTCTAGCGTGCCTCTCTCGTATGAGTACAAACATTATAGAAGCCAATCTACATCACTTCTTTAAAATATTATTCTCCACGTTTTAATGTTTTCATATTACTTACATATTTACTTTATTATAAAAATATAAACTATAAACGTATAAAAATATTTACAATATATGCAAGTTAAAAATAATAAGCACGCATAGAAGTAATTTTACTTAATAATACCTACAAATGAATGTATTTATATACGTATTTACGTAACGTATCTTTCGATATATTTTTTTTTCTGTTTCGTTTTCGTTTTCTTAGTATAATACATCCATTTATGAATTGTTTCTGTTCGTTTCATTATCATAATACTATAATATTAATATACACACATATTTAAAGCACCCATGTTTAATAAATGTTCAAGAAAATCTACGATTTACAGTGTGTCAAGCAACGATAAGAACTATGATGGCATCATTGAAAGGCAAAATAGCGATATTATTGGCAAGGAATAGGTAAGTGTTAACTATACATATAAATTGCTTTGTCTTGAATGACTGACTGACGACGGATCAACGCACATCTGAAACTTGGAGGGCGTTTTCTTTGTATGACGTAGGCATTCGATAAGAAATTCTAAGGATTTTCTGAAATTCTATCAATATGGAATTGAAAAACGAGCGCAAAGTGAAAGCAAGGGAGGTGGAGGTTATAACACGGTGGTCTTTACTTTTAAGCCCAATGAAGCTGGTGGGCATCAAACTAGTCCACGTAGAAAATTGTAAAGACATCCATTTGCACATGTTATCTCTACTGATATCTTGCAAAAGATAGAAAATGGATTTAGTGTATTTTGAAGTGCTCTTAAAATAGTTTTTAATATTTTTGATGATTAATTTCAAATATACTAGCTTGAGTGTTGATAGCATATCAGCTACTTTAACCCTGTTTTAATTTGGGAAGAGTTCTATCCCAATAAATTTACCATCTACTTGACTTTCATTGTGATCAGATTCATAGTGCAATATGTGGTCAGGGCATATCACAAAGTTATGAGATTTCCTAAACAATATTATAAATGTACATATAACTCGTTTCGTCTACCAAAAACATACGAACCTACTACTCGATTTCAGCGAGTAAGTTGAGTGGATATCGAAAATCGCGGGTCAGCATACTTTCATGACAGGTCTGAGACATATAAACATCTTGCGGATGCTTGTAAAACTTAAGTCTTGGGTTTGGCGTAGGGAAGTAAAAATAGAATGATAACCTATTGTCAATCTTTAGTTATTTAACCGGCTTCAAAAAAAGAAGGAAGTTCTATGGTAGACTGTATATACGTTGTTTTTTTTTAAGATATGGATATGGATATGGAATAATGACTTTATTATTAGGTACGAAGGTAGACCTAGGTTCACTAAAAAGTAGGTACTAAATAAAATTTTTTTTAAATAGAACCGACTCCATTAAAATGTTCACAATCAATCAACCAAGAAGAGTAACGAGTCCAATCAATAATTTTCTTGGGAGCAATTACGCTTATAAATCGACGCTAACCATATCCCAAATATGGACTCGATGCCGCCGATTGAACTATAATTAATTGTAAGTACACCTATTACTTGATTTTTTTGCTGCCAATTCTACTTTTCGCAAAATAATTATTTATATTTTCTGTTGTGCTTTAATAAACACGTGTGTATAAATATTCAGTTATTTACCTGATGGAAATTGACACACTGTATTTGGTATGTATTATGTGATTCAAGAGATGTGAAAAGAGATGGTTTAAATAATAGTAATAACGAGGGCGTGTATATTCACGAACAAATTAAATCATGATATGTGTATATGTGTTGCTTAACATATCTACAAAAAGCAAAAAAAAAACTTAAGCTATACCTACATGAAAACATTATTAGCTTATTTTTGATATTTAACAGTGGCGCTCTTTAATTTTTAAGAAAAAGGCTTTTGATGGTGGACGCTATATGTAATTTTTGCTAGGTACTAATCGTATAAAAAACTTTTGAGTAGAAGTAGGGATGTTTTCTGCTATCTGCAATCATATACGCTCAGAAATTTTTGATAGATACCACTATGTGAGTATCGGTGTGAACGATATACTGATTTGACCATTGAGGTAAAATTAACATTAGAAATAATTATGGAGGACGAGTCGTATGGGCGTTAGGCCATACCATCAACGTAGTAAACGTCATGCATTTTTATCGTACGTAGGTTCTATGACTTCACAGCTCTGACCAGATATTCTTTAAATATATTATTTTGACATTTTATTTAATCACCCTTTCACTGATTAAATTATCGCCGTAAAAATGGCATAAAAGAATTCAATAGTCGCAGCTGTCAAAATTGGTTATAACGACGAAATTGAAACGTCCCGACTGAATGCCTATATCCAACTATATATAAATGTATCGGCTATTACAACATAGGTTAAAAGGACATGTAAAAGACCAATATTCATTGAAATTTAGGCCTATATTGGCTGCAGCGATTATTAGCTCCCGTATTGGTTATAGAAACCAATTGTTATTAGAATTAGTCATTAATAACGACTTACATGTGTACATGAACACAATTACATTTAAATATAAAAATGTACATACCGGTTATAACAGCTGTCGGTTATAAAGACAAAAATATGACAATATTGACAGAAGTAAGATTGAAAATATGAAATTCGAATAATATTCACCAAATTTCGTAAAGTTCGCCGAATACTTTCGCCGACACTAAGATTTTTGTTTAAAATCCAAATCATAGATTTATAATTTTATATAATATTGCCTGTGTAATAAATTGCCAGAAATTAAGCACATGAATTCCTTGTTAATATATATATTTAAAAAAATTAAAATTCTAAGTCATATGTAAGGAAAATATTTTTATATGAAACATGAAATATTAATTATTATCAATATTATCTTCAAAAATCTCTGCAAAGATTTTATAATGTTTCGAAAATTAGTAGATAAAATAAAAATAAAAATTAATTTACCAATAAGCCCAAGGTAATCGTTTTATAAATACGGTTCGAATTTTTGAAATCTTAAAATTTGACAGGAACAGAACCAGGCTTAGAGACATAGTGCTGTCGACGAAATCAGCGTAGTCGATAAACTTTTGTGGAAAACCAAAAATCTCTACGTTTTCATAATTTTACGCTTCAAACTTCATAATTTTTTACTTTGTGTGTAAAATTTTAATACCCAAATGAATCATTGATTTAAATACAATCTGAATTTAAACATACAAATATTTCGGATCAAAATTCGAAGTTTTGAGATAATAAAATTTGTTTTTCGAGTTTTCACCATTGACAACCAATATCGAATATCTAGTATTTTTGTATTTCCAACTTTTATGGTAATAAATTATTTAAATTACGATGATTAAATATTATCTGCCACAATATTTTATAAACATTAGTGGAAATTATGACTAGTTAATGAGAGTGTATTATTATTTAATCGAACATACAAAATGGTTCGTAAAAGACATCCAGGACAACGTCAATCATTCGTCTGTACTAATAATTTTTAAGTCCTGGTAAATTTTCAAGATAATTTGAAGATTAAAGTCAAATGACCTTGGAACTAGAATTTTACGCCAAAGCCCCAGACACAGGTGAATCAACTCTATTGCCCTTGACATCTTTTGGCTAAAGCATTTTTCTATAGCTAACGTATTTTCTTTTAATTAAATGCAATAATGACATATTTTTAAGCCACATTTTCGTCGAAAAAAATGTTTATATAATGTTAGTTTTTTATGAAGATCAACTTTCTAATTTAAGGTGCTATTCTATATCTTACCTTTTAGGATCTAAATTGACTATTAAAGCAAACTGGAGAACTAGGTCCAATCTCATGTCAAAACATGTTTATCATCAATATCTGTAACTTATGTTTAAATCATTTTTTGGTTAGATAACTAAAAAAAGAAATATTTACCATAATCGATTAAAATGATCCACTCTGCTTTTATGGAATTTGTCTTTCGAATAACTAGAAACCGACATATGTGTTAATAAGGTCCAAAATATACTGAATAAGACACAAAATAAATTTTATAATGTTCAAAATAGTATAACGAATGGGTTTTGTTTAACCGATAAATTATAACAGTATTCGCATTTAAAAAAAAGCTATGTTTTTACAAACGTTTGTTGTTGTAGCCCATAAAAATAGCCGTTATAGCAGAATGGATGTATATAATAACGAATATTGGGCACTATAACCGATATGTAGTTATTGTCGTTACATTCATGGGTACATACATGGGATAACTCCACCAATTTTGACTCTGTAACATCTAATGGACCACTTTGTTCACTTATTAACTAGATAGATGTTTTATAACATCGCAATACCTATATTAATAATTATTAATCACCTGTTCAATTAATATTAAAATATGAAACTATATCTTACATGTATGTATGTATGTTATATTATGAATATTAAATATTATTAATATATAATTATAATAACATATAGAAGCTAATACCTATAATTTAATTAAACATTTTGATGTGAAAGGCTCACACGCTCTTTAATTATGAATCTATATATACCAGACCTATTCAAACAATACTGGTTAAGATAAGAGAAATTCTAGAAATTGTTAATATATATGGTTGTTTAATTAATTAGAAAATTATTAATTAAAGTTGTTAAGAAAATCTATGGGAAAAAACATGATTAGGGGCAGGAAATCAAAATTGGTGTGAATAATATTTTTTTAAAGCAATATATATATATATCGATATATGTGTTCGATATATATATATATATGTGTTCGTCTTACTCCTCCCGGGGCGTCTTTCTAAGCCCCCGAACCAAAAAAGGTGTGTTATTAGTTCGAACGCTATGTATGTGTGTCTGTCTGTCTGTCTGTCTGCGGCATCGTAGCGCCTAAAGGGATGAACCGATTTTGATTTTTTGTGTGTTTGATTTCTCGATAATTGTTAATCAAATTGAAAAATTTATGTAATTCGCAAACTTATAGAATATCAAATTGTTTCAACTTTTCGTTTGGTATAAAGGTCCTACAAGAGATCCGATTTTGATTAGATTGTTTTCGAAATAAACGCATTTTATTTCACTCAATTATATAAGGATTAAAGGTAGGGCATGAGTCAAGTATCTTCAAATCTACTTTAATACTTTCATATGAGGACGAAGTTTAAATCGAGAGTTTTTGTATGGTAATTTTGATAATATTAGCATTGTTAAAATGACAATCTACTGGGAATGACAAAAATAATTGTGTTTCGTAATATTAAACCACATTCATTCTACCGGAAATGATAATTTTTGTATACTCCTCTTTGAATTAATAAGCGGATTATGAATCGAGCACTGTTTTCTCAAAGGGCAATGTGTCATGAAAAATTAATAGGATAAAGTACGGGAACCAACAAGTCGTGCAATTTTAGTATTTTTATTTATTTATTTTTTTTCGAATTATTTTTTTTTTTTTTAAATAAGACAAAAATCTGAATAAGTTTTGTAGTAGGTATATTTTAAATGTAAATTATCAGGATTCTAATCTAACCAAATAGAAGACTTTTACTATTTTAAATTTATAATTATAAATTAAGTGTAGATTATAAACCTTGATTTGTTACACTTTATACACTGGTAGGCTTCTCTGCAATGTGGATTAGGTGTAAATTGTCTGTTCACTCTTATATTGTTAAATATAATAGTTGTATTGTAAAAGCCTTTTCAATTTAATTTAATTACTATTTCAGATAAATAAGCGGTTTTCCATTAAGAGTGACATAACTTAAAACTTAAACAATTTGTGTTCGAGATATCATACTTTATTTTCTTAATTTGAAGTGTTTTATCAGGCACTAATATATATTATGAATATATATATTAGTGCCTGACGGCCAAGATTCTGTACAATATCATGATATATTTACTGGTAACATCACCAAAAAGTTGATTTTAAGATCATTAAGAAAATAAGATCGAGAGTGTTCGTAACTATGTTTAATATGCGAATTTAGGGTTCCTTACCAGATTAAAAATAGAAAAGAGGTGATGATATTTAAAAGACTTAGTTGAATTTCTTGAAACATAGCTAAGAATACTAAATTGCTAAAAAAATTATGCTCTATATCTGTCTCCTTAATCAGCAATCTCGGAAACGGCTCCGACGCGAATCTATTTATTTTTGAATATATCGTTTTATCCGTGTTTTCAGAAAAAACTGAAACATTGACTGCAAAATATGACTCTTCCTGACATCCATTGGTGACGAAATAAAGTACATAACCGGGACGTTCAAACTGGTATTTGTGTGGAGACAATTTAAATGGTTGTGATATGAGGTATTCAATTTGTACCTTTTTACCTCAAAAATGGTCATCCAGGTACTAAATTGTTTAATTAAATTTAAAATTCTACCACTCTTAATAGAACACTGTTTAGATGCGTATGCTACGTATATGAATGTAAGTATTATAGATAAATAATAAATTAATTAATATACATGTATGTATATGGATAGTAATTGTGTGGAAATTTTAACCATACATTCAATCTTTTAATACGCAGATAGTTTAGTTAGATTATTTTAGAATTGTGTTAGAGAAAATATGCAACTAAACTAAACTTCGTATTGTATTAAAATACTAAATTATTACAGTCTGTATCAAATAATCGTTTTTGTAACAAAAGGTTGTTTCAGAATAGAATCTATAATACAGTAGAAATTTTAAGTGAGTTAAAAATTGTTTGGTCTAGGATACGCAGTTTGACTAGGTATTCTTGAGGACTGGCTGTTTTGCACGGCTCTGATTTTGAACCTGGAACCTCATTATTAAAGAACTTTGTGTAATTGGTTGGAAATTACAAGACCAAATCTGGTAAGATTTGGATAATCAATATTTGGTTTAAAATGTGTGAATTGCTTGTTTAGGACAGTATTCAGCCAAAAAAACTTTGGGTACGGTTAACTGAAATGCGGCTTCGATATAAGGTGACAAGATTATTCCAGTTACGAAAAATTTACCGATTATTTACTAAATTATACCAGAATAATTTGGTTTAGCTAAAATCAAATTTTATCAAATTAAACTTGACCCAGGGGTTTGGCATTTTTTTCTCCAGTTTAAAGAGAAAAAATATCTTTTTTTAATTTCAATGATGAATGATAACCCAGAAAAAAATTGCATAAATTGTTACATTGTGATATTTTATTATTTTTAAAGTAAATGAAAAATTGGTTGTAAATTATAAATTTGATTAATTGCAAAAAGTTAAAGAAAAAAATAACAAACATTCCTTCAAACTCCACCCATTCTATGTACCTATACCTATAAAACACATGAATGGTGGTTGTTGCATTCATAAAACTAGCAAATAAAACTAATTACTATAAAACTGTAGAATAATTAATATTTATTACAGTGTTGATAATCAGTAAGCGAAGAAAAAATTTATCGTTAAAAAATAAACAAACAAGAAACAAAGCATGCAAAACAAAATATCTGCAATTAAAAATTAATATTTTTGTATTTAGTTAAAAGAAGTTGTATGTGCAACTATACTCGTCTGTGGATTCAGATTTAATAATGAAAGGATTAATTAACAATGAAGATTGATTATTACAAAAGTCTACACACAAATACATTACATAAACATACCCATTATTGTAAAAAATGGTACAGAGTGTAAAGAGAGTAAAGATTTAATAGTTTAAGAGCAGTAAACTTGTGTTTTAATTTCAGAAAATTACGTTACTTTCGTAGATATTAAGAGAAAAACAAGTGAAAACAAACAATTGACTGAGTTAACTGTTTAAATACTATGTATAGACAGTGTTGATTACGCTGTCACATTACACATACTTACATGTCACACATATATAACTGATATTACCATACTATACAATTTACGACTAATTTGCGCCCTAACGGGTAAACAGTTATGTTTACGAAACAATGTATCAAACAAAAGTTGTTTTGTTATTTTATAAGACAAATTTTTTACATTTAAACTTTTGTTCTACCTCTAACGGTTTACAAAGACCCAATTGACCCATGTTGCTCATTTACAAACTCGACCTCACTTTATAGCGTCCTGAGCACGCTATAAAATTTTGAACTTGATATCTCTGTTCGTTTTTGAGTTATCGTGTGGACAGACCGACAGACGGACAGAGGCAAACGGACAGACAACCGAAAATGGACTAATTAGGTGATTTTATGAACACCTATACCAAAATTTTGTTCGTAGCATCAATATTTTTAAGCGTTACAAACTTGGGACTAAACTTAATATACTATGATATATTTCAAATATACATGGTATAACAATTTAAGGCTTTGAAAGTGAAAAAAACACTAGCCAGATATTGAGCATTGTCAAGTTTTTTAAACCCCACATTGAATAATTATTTGATGTTAATAACAAATGATTTTCTTGATCGCTTATAAAATTGTTTAATGAATTTAGAGATAGCCAAAATAGATATTTTAGTTGAAATCTTATAGTCGAAAATTTGCTATCATTTGTTATATCTCTTAGTTATAGCTCTAAATTCAAAATTTCAACATTCTGCGGCTAATGAATTTTGAGTTTGGAGGATAGTGAAATTTTTCGATAAAGTTAGTTTCTTTCTTAGTATACTCATCACATACGCATTTTATCGCGAAAAAACCGTATTCCAACAGCCTTTGAATAAATAGATATTAACAAATCGAAGTTATTTACAATGATACTGTACAAATGGGTGAATAAACTGTCTAATAAAAAATAGCCAACTCTTTTACTGGGCCGGGCATTCTATTTACGGCTGTTTATGACTGGCATATTGATTGTTTGACGTCATTTGTGATTTTCCCATTAGTTATAACACTGAGGCCGTTCTGACTAGTAAAGCTGAAACTCTTCACAATGGATTGCTAAAAATAGACGTTTCCGTTGAACTTTGAAATCGACCAGTTTCAAATGCAGATACATAAATTCGAGTTAATTTCATTTGATATTAATGTAGAAAGATGGAATAATATTCTAATTGCGAAAAAATTGGATGTGGAGAGATTTTTAACTATTTATGTAACATTCTGTGCGTATGTTTCAATTATTAAAAACAATGTAATGACGAATGGAGTATACCAAACAATATATCATTTTTGTATTGAGAATCTTTTGATTATGTCTTGTTGAGTTGTGTATTACAAACGATGTAATAAATTATTCCTTCTAGATGTAAAATAATTTTACATACATACACTATCTCTTTATTATATAACAGTATCCACGATTTGAGCTGGGATGAGAAAGTTAGCAATTAAGTTTTCACCTTAGAAGAGTCTTCAAATATTCTTTAGATCTTAAAATTATGTAGAATTATAATAATTGGATGTTTAAATAAAAATAACACTTTTAGTTTCGCACTACAAGCATTTATTTTAAAATCTGTCGCATGATTCGGAAATACAATTGGTGCCAGTATTGATCAAAAACTGAAGGGCAAAGTATTTTGATTATGTTAGAGACGTAGCATAACTTTGAAGAAGTAAGGCATATTTGCAACAAGTATTAGAATTTTCGCAGTTCAACTATAATCTAGTGATTAAAATTACAATTTTCGAGCAAATTATGAGTGTAATCGATTGTGTTGCTTAGAACCTTTTTCTCCAACAACTTATTTAGTCTAAAAAGTTAGGGAGGCTTAATTGATGCAGACATTTGGTTTTTAAAACCGCTATTCTACGATAGTGATATTCATTATATAAAGCCATTTTCCTCTTAAAAACCAAAAATAGTAACGATTCTAGAGTTTTTTTACGTAATCCATGGCTTTAAAGCTATCTTTAAGATTGTTGCTAGTTAATTTAGACTTTGGTTGAAGGTGAAGAAATGGAAGGAGGTAAAAATCGAAATTGCGCACTCATTGTTAAATTTATTAAAAAGTCCATCAACCCTAACTTTCTGCTGCGAGGTAAGTAAGCTACTGGCCAAATAAGCTCCCTAATGACGGTACAATGTTACGTAATGTTAGCAGACATACCCCCCTCCCTTCTCTGCTAATCAAATCATGTTACCCTTTTTCTGGCGTTTAGGAGAAGGGAGAGGGAGGAATGTCTGCCAGCAGTTATGTTACGTTTGTGCGAACATCAGGCAGCTTATTTGTTAAGGGGCAGAAATTGTTCACAATTTATTTCCCTTTCCTCTCTATCTCTAGGCCACTCTGCCATATACATGATCTAAAAGAGAAAAAGCTCCACATCAACTTAGGAACTTATTAACCACGCGGCAGAAAGTTAGAGTTCATGAGTTCTTTTACGTGCCATATCCTAGACTATAAGGTTTAAAGTTCATTCCCGGAATCATTTATGATATCATGATCGCTATTTCAAAAAAAGCGACCAATGATGTTTATCGCAAGTGCTATTATCAATTTAATATAACGTGTTCAAAAAATAAAAATAAACATGTTAACTAAAAGTACTAACATTATAATGTATAATGCCCGCACTTTTTTTATTTTACACTATCACACTCTTGTAAACACTTTAAAAGTATACAAGTGAAGTAAGTATATTTTGAAGTAATTATATGTAAATGAATCAATTGATTTACATAATAAAAAATAAATTTATTACATTTTATAACAATTAATAATTATATGTTGCTGTTGTTTATACTATAATATAAATTACATTATTGTTGTGAACTATATAATTTAATATCTATTTTTGTATCACACATATTTAACAACAAATAATATTTAAGTTTATATTATACTTAAAATGTAATTAATAATTATTTAAAATATTATATATTCGAATTACTTAAGGCGGCAGATTTTATTATTAATGTGTGTACCGATACATTATGTAGTCAGGTAATAGTTAACAATATTCTGTATAAAATAAAAGATCTTGTTAAATGACTGTTTAACTAGTGATGCCGCGAGAGACGAGACGAGACGAGACGATAATTAATATCGATAATTAATCTATAGATAAACAACGGATATTCAAGAAGCACATCTTACACAGACATTAAACTTTACCTAGGTTTTCAAGCTCAATGAAAAGCTCACTCTACTTCAAAAATGGTAATCGATAGATGAAAACTATAATTTAGTTATTGAATTAAACAGTAACATTTTTTCTTTGACACATTTGACGCAAACCGTACAGTTTAGGCAAAAGCAAACTGAAAAGAATTACCCAAATTTGATTTTTCGTATTAAAATTGTTATTTAGTATAATTGTTTCTGCGAAATCTAGGCACTCTTCAAAAAAAAAAATTCCAATTATTCCTGAAAAAGTGGTTTACTTTTCTTTAAAGACCATTTTTGTTCAAATTGAATAACAAAACGTACAAAAAGGTAAATTTTTGCTATCAATTCTATTCGGTTTTCAAACAAATGTTTTAAACAACAAATTTTTGCTTATTTATAAAGAACAACTTTCTAATTTAAAGCGTTCATCAAATGTTTGTGAATGATGAATCAGAATGGGTTGAGAAATGATTGTAATTTTCAACGATTTTCTTCGAATACATTTTCTAAATTAAATATAATATTTACGAACCCATATTGGAAAGTTTTACACTTCTTTTGGTACTACACAAAAAAAAAGTAAAATTTAAAGTCACCTTGTATAAAATTTACATTAAAAGTTAAGATTGTCTTTAAAGATGTTTTCTGTTGAAATGAAATTCTCTAAAACAAATTTCTCAAACCGATTCTATTGTAACCTTGAAAAAATAATTTAGTTTCAATTGTAATGATTTAATTACTTATATGAATAAAATTTGTCATGTAATGATATGAGTTTGATGAAAATGATGGTATTTAAGTTCTAAATGCTAGACTATTTTTAATGATTTATCACAGTTTTCATTATTTAGGACATATTTAAAATTCGCATATGACGAATGAAAAAACTAAGGACTGAAATAGTGCTATGATTTCAACAGATTTTACTTTACGCCAACAAAAATTTTCCAAAAATGACTGACCTAAGTTCATCTTCTCATAAAACGAGATGGGTGAGATCATTTCCTCTTCATTTTTATTTTATTCGCAGCTTCTATAATAGCCAGATTGCGCTGGTATTACAAAAGGCTTGATGTGTATGTCCAGTGACTTAAATTGGTGCAACCATATTAGTTATAGAAGACGTTTCTTCTTCTGTAATGAAAGTGAAAGATGAATTGAGAATTATATGAAGCTATCACACCATTTTAACCGCTTTCTTTTACTATATTTCACAGTACGAAATTATCTAATATATGCCTTGCAACCTTTCATTAGATGGACGTTAAGTCAAAGCGGTATTGAAGTAAGACGATAATACTAATGAACAACTCAAAGACTATTAAAATAAATTTTTTGATCAAATGATTTTCATAACAACTAAATTTTTAATTTATTCTAATCTACAAGTCAAATCGAATTATTTAACTAACATATAATTAAACAGAATAGTGCTGAGAAATAAAAAAGCCTTATTTAAGTAGATATAGAAGCACATACAGTAGATATTTTACATTTGAAGGTAAAAAAAAAACATATTACTACTTATAAGTGTAACTAATAATTAAATTTACATAATAATAGTGATTGTAAAATAATAAATAATAGTAATGAAATCAGATTAAATAGACGTTCTTGTTCTACGGGTCGGTAAAAGTAAGTTGTCATATTCTATCAAATATCATTCAAGTTATTGCTTTTATCAATATCATAAAGAAACATATTTCAATCCCTCATCTTTTTCTCTAAAAAGAATACTTAGAGAAATAAAATAGGCCTTTGAGTAGCTCAGTTTTTACAGCAGTATGTAGAAAACTGAACAAAATCTATTACCATATAGAAGTAATAAGTAAGGATCTTCATTAGATATTTTCCTGACAACAATAACAATTGTTCATTTAAATAGATAAGAAAAAAGGTCAGTAAAAGAAAAATAAATAATAAGTTTAAAAAAACAAGATTACTGAAAAACGGTAAGTAAAAGGTTCATATATTACATTTTTGATAAGTATAATATGTAAAAGGTGGAGTAGTGGCTAGCGTAGTTGCCTTCGGGTACAGACTACCACTGTTCTTAACTAGCATTGTCCCAACTAATTTTTTAATTAAATAGGTTATTATGCCGAGTTAATCTCAGTTTTTTAAATACATAATTGTTATGAGAACCAAAAGCGACAAATAAGTAAGAGAACAAGGTATATTTTAATTCCCACCCCCTCACAGAAGAATGATTTATGACATAAGTAGGAAAGTGGGACTAACATAATTAATTTGTTTATTGTGAAATAACATGTTCTCCTATTACAAAAAACTTATAAAATTTCTTTTAACATAATAAATTTAAGCATGTACAACAACAAAGCAAGCAATCTTGAAGTATTTTTGTAATATTTTGTAATAGGCGAATATGTTATAAAAAGTGAGATAAAATATAAACAATATTCTCCTGTTACAAAATTTCAAATTTTAGCCGTAACAAGCTACTAATTTTATTTTATAATTACAAAACTTAATTTTTGTAATAGGAGAATATGAGTGAGATAACTATATGACATGTTCTCCTATTAAAAAGGTTCAAATTGTAGTCTTAACGAGCGATTTTTTTAAATTTAAGAACTACAATTTTGATATTTTGTAATAGGAGATTATGTATGAGATTAACTAACTATGATTTTAAAGAGTGAGACATATTCATGATAATTTAAATTCCCACCCCCTGACAGAAGAATGATTTATGACATATGAGTAACTGACGTTATTAATAACAAGAAGGCGGGTTATATAGGTAATTTAAACTATAAAAAGAGTGGAAAATTTTTAACATTAGGAAAAATTCATTTGATCTAAAAGAAAAATTGTTATCCCCATCAGGGTACGAACCTTCGTACTTTGGTTGCATGGTCAAGTGCTATACCCACACAGCCAACCGGGTTATTTATAACCACATAATTATCTTAATAATTACCTTTACTAAATAATTTATTAGTTAATAATTTTGTTCTGAAAAGGAAAATAGGATAAAAAAAAAATAAAGCAAAATTTAAAATATATAACGATTGTTATTTATTTATATTTATTTAGAAAAAATTTTTTTTATTAATTTAGAAAAATAAAACGTTATTCCGAAAATTGATTTTATACTGTATAAAATAACCATTATTATTTATTCATATTTATTTTAGGTGAAATATGTACAAATATATATAATAAAATATTCTTTTTATCAATTTTTCTGGTTTAATTATTAAATTTCAATATTATACCTACCTTTATCTTTTATCCTTTACATCGATTTAAGGAATTCCAAACAGAACCTACATTTTTAACAAAATAATTATTCATTATAGGTAAGTTTATTGAAAATCGATTTGCCTTTTCAGACTCATTATAATTTACTTTCCTATACTGGGAAGTAAATATACAAAAATTATTAAGAAAACAAAAAAATTATAAAACATATTAAATATTAATTAAAAGTATTTTAGATCAATAAATTGAACTATTACATTACTAGTAGTTTCATATACAACTGCAGGTGGCTCACTTGAAGTTTAAAATTTCATTACTACGCCATAATACACAAAGAAATTTTTATATAGAAAAGTCATGAAAATATGACTCTAACTTATCAAAATTGTTTTTAAATGTTGTAAACATGAATTTCTAAATAAAAATTAATCGAAATTAGTTACACAAAGTTGAATTTGATCCAAAAATTGTTCGCATACCAAAGCTATAATTTTATGTATCACCTGATTTTCTTATATTATAAACTACAAGATATTACTAATGTATTACTTTTGCTTATGTTAGCATAGCATAACTTAACAACTTCTTACATCAAAGAATGTAAAATGAATAAAATAGATAGCTTAAAAAAATAAAATTACAAAATTGTTTTATAATGGACTTTAATTGATACATAAATTATTTACTTACACACAATTTAAATAATAATTGTAGTACAAAAACATATTATTTCAATTTGAATTGATTTTAAAATCAATTTATTTATTTATTGTAAGGTGGAACTATATAATTAATGTATAACTAATTTATATTCACACGGTTCAATCGAATAGCTCTCATAAAAAACTATTGCCACATCTTTTTAGCTAATATTCTGAACGAAAATGTAGCAGCTGTAGTTGAATGAATGTAGGAATTTTGTAAAAATTTTCGAATAACACTTTCAAAAAGGGAAGCTTTTCTATAATGAATTGTTTTTAATTTGAAAATTATTGAGTATATCCTGATAAAAATGTCAGATAAGCCTATAAAATAGGTTCCATCATTCAAGCCTTTAAGTCCTTCGCTGCTATTATAAAAAATGGTTTTCACCATTTAAATATTGTACGTTCTCTTTTCCAGTTTAAGGATTTGATTTATCGAAAATTATATTCTTATGACCTTATAAGCTTAAATATTCTTATGACCTTACTTTTGTTGGGAACCACATCTGTGATATTTATATTTTTTAAACATTACAATAAATCCAAAAAATACAATTAGACAATAAAGTGAAAAAAAACGCCAAACCATTAACAAACCGTTTTATTCATTTTACAACAAACATTTAGAAGATCAATTAATTTTACATTAGTAAACTTTTATTAAATATCAATTAACAAATTTATTTTACTGTTATCATTCATACATTCAAATAATTATGATGTGAATAATCTTAAACAGAGTGTTCTGTTCGGACAGCTTTAAGTTGAAAACACCATGTACAATTTTTTCCAAAACTCAATAATAAAGAGTCAACGAAAATTTTAACTTAATAAGCTCAAATACAAATACTGTTTTGAAAGTTCTAAGATAGTGCGATAATGAAGGTCAAGAGCGAATGAGAAGATCAAGTGGAATTGCAGCAAAGAGAGAATATTTTTCGTTGAAATGGGTTTATAAAAATCATAAACTAGATTGGCAAGAATAAATAGTCGGGCGATGTGAAGTAATTTATAGATAATTATCAGGGAGATACATTTTATTCTCTATGATATCTCAGAATCAAAGAGATTGTACATCGAGTCATGGACACCCTGTATTTAGAGCTAAATCAAACATTTTTATACGAATTTTTTGTGAGAATATGTAAATGTGTGATTTCCGTGTGGAAAAATGCTAATACCGTTATGAACATTTCATAAACATTTAAAAACTAATTTATAAATAAAAATATTTCTTTTCAATTTGTATAAATTAATTTAATTAGGTATATTGATTGTAGGCGGTTTATAAGTATTTGCCGACAAATTGATCAGATTAAAAAATATTTGAAATAAAATTGATTTCATCATAGAACAAATTTTTTATGTAGATATTTCTTAGTAGGTTGAAATATAATTTTTTCAAAAGAAGCTCTTCAAGTCAATACGACCCTTATAGCTAACACATTCAACTTTCCAGATGATGAAAATGCGTTTCTATAAAGACCTGAAACACTTCAATATTAATTATTGGATTGCAACAGATACGATTACGCTTGACGATTGTGACTACGCAAAGATTAGCGCAAATCCAAGATTACTGTCACCTTTCATTCACGAGAAATTGTGAACGAAAATAATATCGCCGAACAACAAAAATTGGATTCTCTTTCTCTTTAAAATTTTTATGAAATTTTTGAGAAACCTGCGTCAATAGAACGAATATCAAATCTTAAAATACTCCTTAAGAGATCCGAAATTTTCCATATTCGGGACAATGCATGAAAGATAAATTGTCAAAAATTCAATCAAATTTATAGAAATTATTTGACCACTTCTTGTATAAATACACAATATTATTAATTGTATAAAATGTATAAACTTGTGTTACCAATATGTCAATGACTCTTCTATAACAAAAGTGGGGCGAGATTTCAGACAATAAATCTGGAAGAGAAGAGAGAAATTCTCGAATTTTTATATGAAAAAAACTAAACCAAAACCAGATTTTACAAAATGTTCAACTTATGTATTTATACGGAAAAAAAATTTAAGTCTCTTCTGTTGGACTGTTTGCTGAACATATAGAGAGAACAACGGGGACGGTTACTGCGACGCGAACGAAATGCAATAATATATAACATCATAGCGCATACAAAAAAAACCATCAAGAATATGACTTTTAAAAGTCAGACTCAATGCTTTTTGATTAAGTAAATTACTCATTGGTCTTCCTTCAAATTACATATGTTATAATATTAATATCCTAAATATCTTGATAAACATTAGATTTATAAAAAATTAAACATGATACAATTTTTAAATGTTTCCACAACTTTCCTAATGAATTATATCTGTTTTCACCTTTATTGTATTTTCTGCGCTCCAATGGAATGACAATAAAAAAAATCCATACGCATTTGTGACAAATAATGTAAATAATATGTCGTCATTGTAGACTCCCCAAAATGTAAAAGTTCCCAATCAAGTGTGATAGATTTCCGAGAAACCAGTAAAAACATGTAAAAATAGTAGAATTGGCTGCAAATTTGAGAGACCTAATTTAATTATAATGTAATAAAATCAAAAGCTCCATTATAAAAACAAAAATGCAAAGTAAATATTTATTTTTCTAAGAAATCGAAAGTGTGTTTTTTCAAAAGTTTTATTGGCCCTGTATTGTGAACTAATTGCATAAAAACACATAAATAGCAAAAGATGTTTAGTATAGAAAAGATAATTGATTTCATGTGTATAAAGACTCTTAATTTTCATGTGTATATTTTGGAAGCCAATTTCTACATGAAACAACGTCGATAAGATCGCTAAGGAGGCCGTTTTTGGTGTCACAATCATTCAAATTCAATTTTTATGAAATGACGATCACATTGTATCTCTTACTATTGGAATTACGTTCCTTATCGCACGTAATCGTTCTGATTTGTTTGCTGGTTGGGAAATTAAACCAAAAAAAGTGCAACAAAAAAAAATCGACACCAAAAACCGACATGTAGGTTACCTAGGAAACTAGAATTTTTTAATCGATTCAGCTTGCTATGAATTTTGAGAAAATGCAAAAATATCTGTATAGTCAATATGTATTTTTTTCAAAATTTATCATTTTTTTAAATTGAGTTGTGAAAGTTATCAGTAGTTAATTTAAAGAAAGTAAATTAATTTAAAGAAAGAAGTTAACTTAAAGTAAGTAAGATAACAGAGATAATTGAAAGTAAGTACAATGAAATTTTTAATTTATGTCATAATAAATATCCTGATCAAACAAAACGTAATGTACGCACATATTGGGTTGACTACTGAATTAGAGGTATGTTTTTTTAAACTAATACTACAATTAATTCACACGGTAAAAAATAATGGAGTTATAAAATTAAAGAGTCAGATAAATATTTGACCCATATTTATAATCTACCAAAATACGAAAGAAATATAGTTCCTATTGGGTGTCCCACGACGCTTGGCTATATTGAAGGTACATACTTATTTTTCTGTGCTCTTGGAAGAGTAGAAGAGAAAATTATTGAATTTGGATATCGTTTTTTGGTATGCAAACAATATCTTTGTATCAGATAGTTAAAAAAACACACTCAAAGTTGATATACCAAACAAACGAATAATCAAACAAATGCCACCGGCCATCAACTTGTTGTTCTTCTTTTTCAAATAGGTCCCCCTTTTTCATTGTTTCGTATTGCTATGTGAGTAACAACTCTTTACTGTAAAAGGTACACCTAAAATTGTTCTTGTATGTATGTGTTTCTACGTACAATAGATGGATATAGTACTGAGCGCTTGGCTTGTATTGTATACCAGAATATCAAAAAAAACTTTTCTTTTCAAATATGTATATATTGTTGTTTTGTATAGTGAAATGCATTTTTAATACAGCATGTATCAGCAGCAGAAGTATAATGCCTCAAAATATTATCAAATTTTGGGTAATACTTTGAGAATCTCAATATTTTAAGCATTAAAATAATTTTTCGATTTTAGAAAGTTCAATTTTTATTTAAGCAACGTAATAAAAATAGCTCCATTTCATTCGGAAATTCACTAAAAGTCACATTTCCAATGGAATTTATGTTGATGATGGATATCCTGATGAAAGTGGAACAACGCATTTATGAAATTTATTGAAGATTTTTTGAAAAATTTAGAAGAATTCAGCGTTATTATTGGACGTTACTTTTGAGGTAAATATACTATGAATATAAAGTACTTTTCAAACTACAAGCTTTTATTGAACTTATAAAAGTAGCAGTAAACTTATTATTTTCTCAATTTAATTTATTGATATGAACGACGATTCTAAGTGCCTCAAGTATTTAGAAATATTAAAGCATGAGTGACAAATAGAAATAATTATTTTCACTTTTTTATCACAACAAGAGCTTGTCTTCCTAAAGAATTTTTCATTTCAATTATTAATTTAAAATTAAAAAAGGGATGCGTTTCAAATATGGCAGAAACGATAAGAAAATCAGGTCATGTTTGCCATAAAAACACATTGTCATCTGATTTAAATATGTTATTTGTATTTTATTCAGGAAATCCTTTCATTTTTATATCAATATAACGGTAGTGCATAAAACATTACTAGTCCTTCATTTTGGGGCGAACCACCATATTAAATTTGGAATGACGACATCTTGAAGAATTATTAACCAATATCCTATAAGTCATATAGTCGCGGTGGCCTCCGAATCCAAAACTAAGAAATTATTAGGTGAAGGTATTTAAATTGCATTTAAAGGACATTCATTTCCACTAGCTAATAATGTCAAGTATCAAAAGCTCCATTATTAAAACAAAAATGCGAATCAAATGTGTATTTTTTTAAGAAATCGATTTTGCGTCAGGGGGTAGATATTGAAACGCGAATATTGATACGCGTAGATATTGAAATTCGAAATTAAACGTTCTATAAAATTTACTTTGTAGTTTTCTAAATCAATTTTTACTAATTACTTTGAGTATTGAGTAACTAAGATAGCCATATGATGTTCAGATAAAAATTTTTACTTATGCAAGTAGAAAAGAAGTAAATAAGGCTCACCTATCCCCATTGCTAACTATGATTTATCTGCCAAATTTTAATAAAACACTTGGTATATATTGTCGTTTAATACAAAAAGTAATTTTACCAACTGTTGAACAGTATTCGTTGATGTTATGTGATTTTGTTGCAAAATTATAAGTTGATGTATGTCTACAGACAAACTTAGGCTGAACAAAAACTGTATGTTGTGCAACGTCATCACTTTTTGAGGCTTTCTGTTTTCAAAATTCACAAATTACTAATCAATTAAAAAAGTATGAAATTTTAAAAACCTTTGGTAACCTCTTGAAGGATTAAAAAAATTATATATTATTTTCGATTTATTATGACAACTTTGGGGTCCCATCGGAAAGGAAAAATTAAACCGAAATGCGTTAACGAAAACACCAAAATACTGAACCTTTTTTTATCGCCCCTTTACGAAGTGAAAATGTAAATACGTGGGTCTTTATATATCCATGGTTTATATGGATAAGTCCAGGCTATGTTTATTCAGTTTTCCAGTTATTTTATAAGTTTTTTCACAGGCTAAAGCACAGACAACTGAAATTCCGTTACTTCTTGCCCATGTACAATGATTTTTGTTGATTTCAAAATAATTTTTGTTTATTGAAAATTATTGATTTATGTTAAATATTAAATAAAGTAATGTTAGTTTATACATTATATTTACACACTCACCATAATTGTTGTTTATTACTTTTAATAATTATATGTAATTTAATTATATATAATTATTAGGTTTGTTAGTAAATATTTACAATTTTATAGACATCAATTATTTATTTATTTTATTTTTACTTCTTAAGTATATTTAGAGTTCTGTTTGAGTAATTACTGTTTTACAATAATAATGTTCAAAGCAACAAAGTACGTGTGGTATATTATAGTTCCAAGCAAAGCGTGGATTGGTATAAATACACCATACATTTTTTAAATATTATTTGCAACAAGATGAAAATTGTAGTAGTTCGTAGTCCTTAGGTCCAAAAGCACTTAATAAGGGAGCATTCGAACATGTCACACTTTTTAAATGTCTTGGTGAATTTAAACTTGTGATACAGGCTTTAAATTGATACAGAATATTCGTATTTTTTCTGTCGAGGAAAATCAATAACAAATGAACAAAACACTTTACCTGGCTTCGGACAAAAAGATATCTTGAAAATTACGTTATTTGTTTTCTGAGTGGGCGTCCGGTATACTATTTTCTCAATAACGAAAAATAATTTTTGTATTTGTATCGGAATATGATCAAATGATAAATGAATTATATATATATATATTATCAGAATTCACTTGAAATTAATTTTGTTTATTTCTCAAATTCCTCCAATGACTGTAAAAAAATAAAAATTTTGAAATAAACGGTTCAAAGAAGGTGGATATAATGTATTTAAATGAAAGTATTTTATTGTTCTACAGATTCATTGACTAGAAATTTTATCTGAATCCGATCTTTAGTTAGTAATAAGTTTATATATGTTTTAGATCAAAAACTGTTGGTTGTGTAAGGGGCATTAGGTTAAAGATAAAATCTACTATGACATCATATTTAACACAAAGTTTCTCATAAATATTGTAAACCTATTAATTTAAGAAAGCTGATTATTTCATAGAAACAAATTGTTTATTCAAGGTTGCCTCCCACAAAAGAGAGTAATTATTATATATTTAATTAAAAATTAATAATAACTAAGAGTTGTTTAATATACTGTCTGTCGATTAATAAGTGTGAAAATAAGCATTTCGATTGACGATTTTAAGAACAATAATACAATTTGTCTAAACAAATAAGATATAGAACTGGTTAGACCGCCTTGGTCATTTAAATTAAGAATGTAAATTGAAAACGAAGCATTTACCCGAATTTTTAATGAGCTAGTAAAGTGCACCAACAGTTCCATTCCAACTACCAGTCACCGCTGGTAGAAGCTTATTTTATAATTATAGACATTACATTAGAAGCTTATCCATTATATATATTTCTTGTGTGTAGATGCTAGTCACTGAACTCATCTTAAACGGTTTGATCGATTTTGAATCGATCGAGTTTTGTGTGTGTGTGCGTTCAAGTTTATCCGATAATGGCTTAGTTTCACAATTCGGTCCACTACAACTGTTTTTGAGTGTTACTCGAAAAAAAATTAAATTTCATTAAATGGTGGGAGCGAATATAAATAAAATATTTAATGATTATTACAACTTATTATTATGTGCTATGTATTTTTAATAGTATTGAGGTATTATTTATTATTATACAGATATTGTGAATAGGCATTTATTGGAGCTTTTTGTGCGCGCAGCGTGCTCTTTTGCCGAAGGCTCCAGTCAGTCCGAAGGAAGACTGTCCAAAAGAAAGGAGTGGAATTTCTGTTTAGCGGGCCTGATGGAATGGACTAGAGGGTTGGCTTAACAGTGTTAGAGGACCAGCAAAGCATAGTATAGGTATTAATGAATTGGAATTACGTTTCCACAGGACAACGTCTATCGGAACCGCTAGTATTACCATAATTGACAAAGTAGTATGATTTAAATGGCGGTGCATTATAGCCAAACCCTCTCCTATTTTGAATTCTGGCGTATGGCATGTTGTACACTAATTTTCTAGAGCCTCTATCTGAAACAAAGATCTTTTCGGCCCCATTTAACCCCATAATGAGCGACATTTGTGACTTGCTAGAGTGTTGCTATGATACTGAGCCAAAAAAGTCGCTCTTTCCGGAGTTAAACGCCTTCAAGAAGAAAGCTGACTATTGAAGGTCTTATAAGAATAATCTACGAATAATTGGCTCAAGTTTTCAACTTTAAATATGGTTTTCGTAATGAACCATATAAAAGAAAATATTTCCTTTGAAAACCCAATTTTCACAAGCACATGTTTTAAAAAAAACATTTGTTACTTCGTAGTTCAAGACACAAATGGTTCTTATTTATGAATTGTATTTCCATTTCTTTAAATTCAAGTGTATAATATAATACGCAAACAGCTAGCGTACACTTTTTGGAATTGTTTGTAAGTAAGTTAAACATTTGGATGAAAGTAGTCTTCGGGTAATCTAACTACTTTGTCTTAAATGTCACAAAGCGTCCTGTTTAAGATTATACTAGGCAAATTTTCAATTACACAAGAAACATGTCTTAGTACATGACTGCTTTGTGTCGGTGAAAAGTTCTATTATCGGCGAATCGATTATTTTCACCAAAAACAATTTCCATCCATTATAAGGTCGCGGTGCAGTTAAAAATTTGCTGACCTAGGTTTTCTCGAATCGTAGCCTTCTCAGCCACACTCTTGCTAAGTCTTGTTGAACTATCGAAGGATCACATCCACCAACATTTTCTGCTTGTTACCAATAATTTCATAAACTATCCGCTAGCCTTATACCTATAACGTAACGACAGAAGTATATATAAAAAAAAAATATTATCTTCAGTCAAAAATCTTGCATGATTTTAAATGAACGAATGTTTTAATAAAATACACCATGGCTTTTATAGCATTTATCTAACTAACTCTGTCTAATGTGCTTTAATTAAATAATTGTATTTCTTTTTTTGTGTATGGGTAGTAGCATTATAGTTAATAAAAGAGAGAGATATAATAATGTATATATTTTAATTTTTATCATTCTCAAAAATAATTTATGATACTTTTGTATTTAAATAATTGCATATTATTTGATTTACAGTTATCATGGGAAAAAAGAAAATGAAATATTATATGTATACCTGTGAAAGTTGAACATTCTTATTGCAAGAAAATCTTTATTAAAAAAAAAAGTTTCTAAAAGTTTTTATGTAAAATGAATTCAAAATTTGGTTTATTTTTGTCTAATTCTTAACACTACGCTGCTCCCATGTGGGAATATATTCTTTTAATTTCTACTCGATGCTTTTTTGCTCAAAATTTCAATTTCTTACCTATATTTAGAACTATTATAGTGTGTAGAGTTAGACCGGTGTGGACCGTGAAAAAAAAATAAAACATACTGCATTGGGGCGGTTATGAACTATTTTTCCCACATATGCTGATTGAGCAAAGTTTTATTCACACAATGCTCATTGGATCAGCAAAAAAAAGATAAGTAAATATATATATATATATATATATATATATTATTACACTTTCAGTAATAGAACATATAGACGTAACTTAAAAAACTGTTCAATATTCAAACTAGATACAATAAAATAGTGTTAGAATAAAAACTTTTGAATATATTATAAAGATTCCACCAATGAAATGTATGTTGAATTTACAATAACCAATAAACCAATATAATAAAAAGTATAAAATTTAATTGCTTCTAAAACTGATAAATATGTATAATACTTATAATTGTCAATTAAAAATCATAATATTGTTTATAAATCATTAAAAAAAATCTATTTTATATAAATATTAATATATAAATACGATATATATATGTTTAACACGTCGATATATATGTATAATATACCTTTCGATATAATAATAGCCAATCATTAAAAGTAATATTAAACGTACTTATTTAGTATAAAGCCTACAATTCTGGTTTATATTCTAGAATTTAATACAGGTGGTTCACAAATCAATAACAATAACAATAATAATGCATTTATAAAAACAGTAAAATAATAAACGTAAAAAAAACATTAAATTATTTATGATTTTGATCTGTTTAAGAAAAGTCGACTCTTTATTCACTTATGCCTTGATTACAGGGGTAATCGGTAATATAAACCTTAAAATTTTGTTGGAACGGAGTATTGTTGTAATAACGAGTTGGTTGGATTGAGTTTGTCGATTATAGAGGTGTTAGTTGGGTTCTGAAGCTTTTGGCCTTTGCGTTCAAAAATGGGACACTACTACAGAAGTTTTTTCGGTCTATTTATTCCGGTCTCAGACTAATGTGCAGTTGGAGTTCAAAAGCGATTTTGTTTCTTGTTTATATTATCAGTTATTTCTTTATCCTTACTAATTTGTGTTTCTAAGAAATTTCCTAAATGGAACATCCGGTAAAAAAAATAGTTTGACTTTTACACTCACTAAGAAATGAAGATTGAGTGATTCTCTTTATTAAAATTGTAGGACTGATAAAGGTTATAAGGAAAATTGAGATTTTAGTCATCCCCGAATGTTGAATTTATGGAAATCAAGTTTTTCGATTTTCATGTATTCTAATAAATTTTTTTAGTCGCTTCCGTTAAAAGAAAATCGTTAACAACGCAATCCCTAAAAAAATATTGCAAATACTGCTTTGTGAATTACTTATTTTAAATCATTTTCTCATTTACAAACTTCCTGCCATTTTTTCCTGCTTGTTTTGTGACATCGACTATAATGTTAACATGTACGATAATACGATAAAACCAAAAACCGTCGAAAAAGGTAACCTACATGTTTTTGGTGTTGTTCATGCCGCTATGTTTTAGTACAAAAATGCTGCCATCAGCTTTCCTAATTGTATACTAAAAAACCCCTTATCAAATGTTTTCAAGATCAGTATTGATATTTAAAAAAGTTCGTTACAAGTGACGAGTTTGCCATTTTTTCTTTATTAATTATGTTCTTTTGTGTGTGTTAGTTAAGTTGTCATGTTTTAATAATAGAGTGCAATTGGTTTTTTTCTTTCATTAAGTAATGAACTTCAAATCATTGAAACATTTTTAATATTTCATTTCTAATCTCTACTAATACATTAAAAATACAAGATTGTGGTTCCGGCGTGTTTTTATCTAGTTTTACAAAACGAAGCAATTAACACAAAGTGTTCGAATAATAACAACTATCGAATTTAAACTCAAGTAAAATTTTCTTCCTTTTTACCCTTGTTTTTCCTGTGGTAAGTTTAACATCTAATAAAAACCGTTCAGCCGCACATGGTAAGTTTTCTATCCTTATCTACTTTTCAAATTTATTATTCAATAATTTCTAAATTTCGTAAAATGGTAAATTTTGGTTTTACCTCCCAACCAGAAAACAAATCAGAACGATAACATGCGATAAAGAACATAGTTCCAAAAATAAATATATTCTTACAAATTTTATACTATTGAACAAAATGCATTTAACTTTGAGATGTAAGACTTCCTGTAGATATATATATTGAACTTATTATACACATTAATTCAATAAATGAAGTGTAAAATATATAAGCTGTATCATACATTATTACATGGTAGAATGTAATTCTACAGTTTTACATCAAGAATATTAATTCGAACGAAACGCATTTATTGAAAAAGATTAAATGGATGTGTTTTTAACTATATATTAAGAATTTTAGTAATTATTATTTTTATATTAATATTTTAAGCGAATAGAGAAGAAGTCTTTGATTGAATATTAATTATGGTTGTTAAAGAAATTTTAGCTCATTAAATATACCTACGCCTTATAAGATTTTCTGTTTTTTTTTGCAACTTACAAAGATATCTTAATCGTTGAATTCTGTAGAATTCTTTCTCGGAAAAATATTAATTAAAAAATCAGGTATATACGCTAGACAGCCACTGTGTACGCTTAAACAATGTCGACTCTAACAGATTTCAAATCCGGAAACAATGACAGATTTTTTCTTGGTATAAAAATTTTTATTGTCACAAGCAAATTTTCGTTTTCCTTTTAATATTCTAGAGCAAAAAAACATTGTTAATACGTATGCTTTACTTATGTACAAAATTTGAATGGCCAAGCTTTTTTCAATTGGGTACCAACGGGATTCTTAAATGATTAATTTATTGATAGCTATTTTTCTTGATCCAAAGGAGTTTTACAGGAGATGGTCACAAAATTCGTTGATTTCGTTAAGTGATGTAACTTAACTTTTTTTTGATCACTTATAATATGTATTTAATTCTAGTTTACTGATGATCAAGGATAAAATGCAGGGAAGATCTAGGATCGAAAAGATATCACTGCCATATCAATGCTAGAATTATCATAATTATATTTTAAGATTAATTATAAATATTACTCTTATATGCAAAACCAGTAATTGTGGTACTAAAGTAAGATTTCATTAAATATCGAAACCAACATTTTGACTTAATCCCTTCTACTTGACGGTGGCGATTTAGAAATCTAAGAAAAAATGCAGCTTCACCATTACTACGGCATTACCAGTGTAGAGTATTCGAATAAGAATATTACAACAATCTTAAAATTAATGCAAATTAAAGAAATATTTTCCGACTTTGAGATCTGATATAACAGTATTATCGGTAATGTTAAAAAAAAAAAAAAAACTTACCAAGGAAGTATTTCTATTTTTACGTAGATAAGTACAATTTTAACAGGAATTAATGATGCCGCGACGAACTAGATAAACGTTGTCGTACCAGAAAATAATAAAAATTAGATAGGGGATAGAATTTTCGATTTGTAAGCCACTACTCCATGAACTATTGGGAGCTGTTTAAGCATAGTAAATACGTTACTGCATCAAATCGAATAAGTTGTAAAATAATGATTTTCTTTAGTGAGCCAATCGTCTCTAGAAAAACGCTGACCAATGATGGAACAATGATGCTGAAAGTGAGTCGTCGAAGGCACAGATCATGACAGCTGCTACAATATTGTTTATTAAAATCCTTGTTGTTACTTATTTAGACCTTTGATATAATATCTTCAAAAGTTCGGCGATTGAACTCTAATCACTTCCCTTTTGTAGTACACTTGCAGTTTTCAAAAGGAATTCCGAATGTTTTATGTTTCTTCTGTCCGATTGCTTATTCAAGAAACATAGCCTACACGGTAAGAAATTAATGGCGTTTACTACATTGCTGGTATAGTATAGAGACAGATACTACAGTATGTATGTAAGCAATTGTAATATTACAGTATTGAATAGGTCTGCCCACCAGAAATATTGTGGGTAACGCCAGCCAGTATGGGATGATTCACATACTGCACTGCCTTGTCCGCTAAAACCATTGCTAATGTTACAATTCCCTCAATGGTTTAATCAGTATGGCGCTCTCACCCATACTGGCATAAAGATTTCTTACCGTGCAGTTTCATCTTATTTCGCGGCAATACTAGCAGGAATTTTAATAAAAACTATTAGAAACTAGAATGGGTAGGAAAATATAGCATTATAAAATAAATGTCTGCAATAATTTTTTTTAAATTGCTTTGTTTAAGTTATTATTTTTAATTAATTAGTGATTTTTAAATGATTTTCATATAAGGTACTTTACGATCGGAATATTACTTGTTTTTTCTTGTGATTGAATAGATAGGTATTGTAATAATCAACAAGATAGAAAAATATAACCATGTTAGGTGGTCTGTGCCATAAGAATTCTAAGTAGTATGGATATGGACGGGCAAGTCCAACTTATCTGGATCAAATAATTTATTTAGTTACATTGATAGATGTACGAGCGCCAGGGCAATTTGGGATAAAAAAGTTGATTTTTTGTATATGAAATTGGACTAAGTCTAAATCAATTCTGAAAATTTTAGAGGTTACCTGATTATTTAAATAAATAATTGGCTTCAAAAGTAGGCATATTTTACATTGGTCTTATGGGAAAACGGTAGGTGGATGGTATGTTTTCATAGATTTTTAGAAAACTAGTCGGTGGAAATTAAAAAAAAAACTATTTAAATTAAAACCTTAATAAATTATTGAAAATCGTCATGCCCGACTAATTGAGGATGTATTCATAATCTATTCATTCCATAGACTACTGCTATTTTTTAAGATTTTTCAGATTTAAGTAAGATGCATTGCCTGTTTGAAAGCTAAACAGACATGTTATTTAGCAATCATTTTAATCCAGCATATACATCTTGATTGTCCATACCGTACGAAAACAATGCTTCAAATGTAAAGCTGTGACTATGAATGTGACTAATTTGATTTCCTTTCTTGATAGTTTCTACATTCCTTAAACTGATTGAGAATTCTGATCAAAATCCTTATAATTATTAAAAAGTAATTAATAGGTATTCATAGAGTTTTCATTTCTATCAATGTATTATCTTATTTAGAGACGAAAGTAACTAGTTGATATATTATCTTCATAAATTATTAATTTTATTAGTCCCTTGGGTAACATGTGTGAGTTCTTATTTTGGATATGAAAGTTTGAACTCTGTCGAAATAATGCAGAAATTTACCATAAATCGCAAGACAGTTATACGCATTACCTACATGGAATAAAAATATAATTTAAAAAACTAAAAAACATGCTGTAAGTATATATGTATAGTACGGTTATCGGTAGTATAATAAATGTATATAACTGATGATGTCCTAGGAATGGGTATGATATTAGATCTACATGTATAAGAGGTACGAATTTCTGAACATAAGATGGGCAGTTATTCAGATTCGATTTTTTAAAGTCTGTGCAGCTGATATCTTGAAAACTATAAATCGTATCACATTTAAACCAACGTCATCAATGGCAGTTTTCGTTTGTTATGAAATAATAAAAAAGTAGGCTTTCAAAATTGCTTTCAAAATTTTTAATCTAATTTTCACTATTTTTTCAAGGGGTACAACTTATAAAAAGTGAAAAATATTTTTGTTCCCGCTTTAAATGAAATCTGTTTTAAGGTAACCTTGAAAAAAAAATTGGATCTATATGAAATGCGACTTTAAGGAATGAGATAAATATTTAAATCAAGTTAAGAATCCAGAAAATATTTTGAAAACAAACGAATTTCTCGATATGTTATCTACGTGAAAATATGATAATTTCATTAGAAGTACTTGGAAAGTAAATAAAACTGGGATATACACAAATTTTTAATGTGGTTGGAGTTTTAGCACGGAAAAGTTATGAAAGACTTTTAGTCATGTTATTATCTTTATAGTAATTACATAACACATCAAAAGAAGAGTCATTTCTTTCGCATAGTTTTTAACATCAGTAAATGCTTACTATTATATTAGGTACTAGAGTGATACCCACCCGCTTCGCTGGGTTTAAAAGTAAAGATTGATAAAGATTGTTCTCGCTTATCTCCTTTCTATAACACTTGATATAATGGTAAGGATTATTTTATATCGGTAAAATATATGAACAGTTTTCTATTTTTTTTAAATGTATAATAGTCGTAATTCATTGAGTATATCAATAAAGATGGCCGTGAAATATTTTATATTGACTATTTTTACAGAAATCTGTAAATTATGGTAATTTCAAATTAAATGAATTAAAATAATTTTTTTATTAATATCTTTATAAATTATATCTCATGTGTTATTCTGAAGTATGAGCTATATTGCTGTACAGTTTCATTATAAACTTTTCGCGTAGTTTTAGCGTGAAAGCGTAACAAACAAACAAACAAATAAACAAACATGCTTACTTTCGCATTTATAATATATACAGATAGAGATAGAGATTCGAATTACCCAGATAAAAAATATCAATAAAAATGTATTAGTGAATAAGTGTTAATGCATTTCACATAAAAAAAATTTTATCGTTAAAAAAAAAATTTATTGGTAGACTTTAAATACCGCACGTTTACCATAGTTAACATTTACTTGATTAAAAAGAAACTTTTAATATAAAATCAAAATATTCGATTAAAACAAATTTAATGCCCACCAATAATCATTTCACCGAAAATTTATTACTTGCTTAAACATGGCTTGTAAAATATATCGATAAAGCAACATAATAATATTTTTAAACATTAAAATGCATTTAAAGTGGCATTTTAAAGGTATCCTAAACGATTAGTTCCCATAATGGTTCGAAATTATAGGTCACAAGTTATCAGTTTTAAATATTTTTACCCGTGGGTATTTTATAAAGATTGTAAATTAAAAGTAGATCTAACTGAATGTTTACTTAGCTATATATTAGTCGCTTCCAAGGCTTAGGAGAGTAAAAAGGGAAATCAATCCATCATATGTCTTATATCTTACGTATTGGCAGTTGGGAAGAAAAAACACACAGCTTTGATTGGAAGTCCTGACTGAATACTTTTATACTCATATATCTGAACATATCGATTATAACAGCATCGGTTATCATGATATATGGACTATAACGATCAATATTTATTGGAGTTATTGGCCAATATATCAGCTATAACAACGAACGCATGAACATACATACTTTTATTACATGTAAATACTTTTCAGTGAAACGAAAAAGATCGTAGTACCATTTTGAACCTTATAAACTTTATTTTGAGCTTGAAAATCTTTAATTTATACGTTATTAACTCATTGTTATTGGAATTAGTCAGCTATAATGACCAATATGAGCATTCTTTCATTTATATAAAGACTATCAGTTGTAACGACTATAATCCTTGGTCTCTTCAATGTCGTTACAACCGATATTGTAATTGTAACTGCGAATGAAAGAAAACACAATGTTTTTGATTATTACTTAACACAAATATGCCTATGTTGTGATACGGCACTCTATGTGCGAGACGTTCTTCTTTAATTTATTTAATTTGAATTAAGGATTTTCTTCAGCATTAGATAAAATGAGAGATGTTCTAGCATTTTATCCTGCAAATCTAGTAGAATTGTACAAATTATAAAATAAGAATAACAAGACAAAAGTTTTTACTGCTTTTAATAACAACAAGTGTAATAAAATTTTATTTAATTGCTGCTGTATTTATTATTTTAAAATTAATAAAATTAATAGTGTGAATTTTATACTATTATTTTTAATACACATACTTTTAAAAACCTGACATAAACGCCACACAACCTCCGTGTAACATAACTTCGGAATCGCCCACCACAATTTAGATGAATGCAATGTATAATTTTTAGGTTCATCGATTTCCCTCTGTCACATTTCGTTAAATTTTCATAAAATCCTTTTCCTGCGACATGTTGTGACACTGAGTTATCATTTGATATTATAATCCACGGTGATTTTTTTTTAAATCATTTTTTTGTATCTCTTTTAATTTTTAACATTTAGTTATGCTCGACAATATTAGGTTGATAATCACAAAAATTTTAATCATAAAAGGATTTGATTCATAATAAGAGGAAAGCCATAACATATATTTTATCTGTGTAAAACAATTCTTACCATTAATTCGAGTGTTAAAGAAAGGGGATAAGCGAGAGCAATCTTTATTAATCTTACTTTTAAATCCAGCAAAGCGGGCGGGTATCACTCTAGTCCATATATAAATTGAATCCTCTATTTATCAATTGCTAATCTCTATTTATCAATTGCTTAAACTGTTTATGTTTGGAAGATGGAGAAAATTAAATAATAATGCACGAAAACGTTAACTAAATGCCCTGATGGAAAACACTTTATATATCTCTGAGTGCACAGAGGTAAAAATCTTCTTAGCTTTGTTGAACATTATGTTACCTTTATTGAAGTGTTTAAGTAATATTATTGCGTTCATCAAACACGATGTTATCTTAAATTCCGATCATCTATTCATCTTTATCATTTTGAAATAAAAATCCATCTGTTTTTTTTTTTTTTTTTTTTTTTAAATTTGTAATTGAAACATGAAAAACTAGATTTTTTTAAACATTTTTATTGCATAAGAAATAGATCAAACGATTAGATAATGATTTTCTTTGCTATAATTTTTACGGCACTATAAAATTTAAAGTATGTGTTTGACGTGTTACAATTTGTGTATGCCTAGAATTGTAATTATAAATTAGTGACGTAATATCATTATCACGTAGAGTAAGTGTTATAGAAACGTTTTATTTGAAGTCTGGAAGCTATGCAACAGACTCTTTTATGATAATAAAATCATCTTAATTGTACAATCAATAACAGCTGCACAATAGGAATACCTGATTTAATTATTTGTTTATTTTTTGTAGTTTCTAAGACATAAATATAATACATGTTTTGTAGTTTCTAAGATAGAAGTATAATAGATGTAAGTCTATGAATCGGAATATTACTTATCAAATATCATTTATTAACTTTACTTATCAATAATTATTTTTTATCCCATACTTATTATTCTCTTCTTTTTTTGCGAGCTCAATTGTTTAATTTTCATATTAGTTAACTAGAGATATTTTATAAAAATGAACTTTATTAGAACATTTGAATAAAAATTGAACAATCTAAGTCAAAACCTTAAATTAATTACATTATTTATTTATTTCACAATTAAATATCTTACCAAGATCTTGAGAACTCCACTGATTACGACACGACTTCCCTTAACAACAGGTAGGTGAAAAACAAAGATGGTCCACTTTGTCTCTTTCGCCTGTTCAATTGACGGCACTGCATAGGATACTAAATACTCGCTTTTTTTATATGAAACAGCATCTTGCTATAAAATCCGAAGGACAAACTCTGGGAAGGGGTTTTTTAAATACAATTTTGGAATTATAAGATGATATTTTGGTTTCATTTACGGCCTGGATTTTGTTTGAGGGGTGCTGCATGATCCTGAAAAGTTGATATTTGAAAGGATTAGGTAATTTTATTGGCCAACAAAAAATAGATGAAAATAACAGTATGAAATGAAAATATTAATTTTTAACACTTAGTTAGCAGAACTACCCATTTTTGTGTCAAAAACTAAATAATTTAGAAAGATTTTCTAATTTTATAGCATTTATAATAATAGGCTGAATAGGCTCTCTAAAATGAAGAATTTTTAGTGCAATAACACGATTCCACACAAACAAGCTGAATAAATTTTTTTTCAAATTTTTGGTTTAAGTATCTGTCGAGTGAAATTAACTCCAGGATGGAGATTAGACACACGTAAGCACACAAAAGAAAACATTTAAGAAAAACGCCCCTTTTGAATAATAAATGTAATTATATAATAAATTGATATTCTATAATGAAAGGTTATAAATACTGCATAATATTAATTGTTCTTCTCTGTAAATTCTCGCAAGACTTCTGTGTAAATATTTTTTGTGAAATAAAACTTATCTCTGTTGGAAATTAGATAATTCAGTAAAAATACCAAATTGAAAACACCAACCAATAACGCCCCTGTAAAACAATAATGAATGTAATTATACAATCGATTGTTAAAAGTTTTTTTTACTGCATACACGTTAATATAATATTACAATAATTCATTCTATGCAATGTAAGAATAGAATAATAATGTATAGAATTAAAACGATATTGTAATGTATATTACATTTGCAAGAAAACATTTATACCTATACAACTTTTGTTACAATAATATTATCTGCAACGTAGAAAATAAAAAGTTAAATCAAGAAGCTCTTCTTTTATACATTGGCACAACAACATTTAGTAGCCATAAAGCTAGCGTTTATTTTTTGAAATTATTTGCTAAAAGTTCGAAATAAGTGTAGGGATAATACATTTGGTAGGCCGAAAATAACAGATAAGCTCGTAGGCTTCTCAAGGATTCAAATTATTCACACCACGTAAGACGAAAATATGATGTTTCGTTGGTTTAATTATATGCCGTTTTAAGTTACAGTGGAATTACTTTTCAACATTTTTGAGGATAAAGTTTGTAATTTTCTCCTAGTTAATGACTAATTATAATAATTAATAAGTGGATAATTTAAACTTGTATTCTGTAACGTAAAATTTGTCTTCAAGCTATTAATTATAAATTTGTGAAGAAAGATGTTGCAAAAGTCAAACTTGCAGCTAGAAATGGAGGTTAAATTATTATGTTCTGAAAAGATTCATTTCTACGATTCTGTATCTACTTGAGCATGTTCTTTTAATGTAAGTAGTACTACGTCTGTACTAGTTCTATCAATTTGTAAAATTTATATTAGATACATTTTAATTTTCATTCTTAGACAATTTTAGGTCAAAATGTTAGTGCTTGATGGTTAGAACAACCACAATGGAAATATCTATTTCTTTATTAGACAATTGAATATTTAAAATGGGTATTCGTTAGAAACAAGAATGGCGAAAAGGCGTGTTGTAATTACGAAAAAGCAGTCATGCTTGTTGTACACTCAATTTTCTATTACATTTTAAAAATACTTTTTAACCTCCTAACCAAAAAAAGAGGTGATATAAGTTTGACCGCTATGTGTGTCTATCTGTGGCATCGTAGCGCCTAAACAGATGAACCAATTTGGATTTTTTTGTTTCGTTTGCAGAGTAATTTAATGGGGAGTGTTCTTAGGTATGTTTCAATGTGGATTTAAGGGTTCCGTACCCGGAAAAACTAAGAAATAGGTGATGATCCTCAAAATCGATTGAGTTTGGAAAAGGCTCTAAGTTCTTAAATACGTTTCGTTAAGTTCATGTTTGTATTGTAATAATAGATGGTAAATAGTACCACATATTTGAAATTAATTTTCGCAGTTCACTTTAGATAATAGTGGATTATTCCATTTTCCGTATGCAGAACAATGTTGATACACGATATTAATTTCGATGTCAACACTCTTCACTACTAACAGAATGAAAAGTCTTTCAATCTCGAATTTCAAATCTGTAAATACCATGAATTCAAAGCTTTGATATTATGGCGCATATTATTATGCTTTACGTTCTTATTTTTTGAAAATACGGAAAGTTCTGATCGGTACTACTGAACTTTGATCTCAAGCCTATAGAATTTTAGCTCCAGCTTTGAATGAGCGCACTTATTTAGTGCTTTGTGACCTAATAACTTGTGTACCTACACCATTTGTCTGACTTAAAATTGTAAAAAATGTACATTGGCTATGGCATTATATCTAGTACCTATAGTATAATGTAGTTTATAAATACAAAACACTGCAACCAACAACCAAGCACTATGTATAAATGGAGAAGATTCATTTCCTGAAGTGATTTGCATTAAAAATAGTGTAATGTCATTGTCACACAAATGTATTTACTAGTACAAGTAACTTGACTCTTTTCTATCCTATCCTAGATGCATGTGTGCAAATAATAAGAATGCATGAAGTAATTTTATACACTGTATCTGTATAGTTGTTGAATATTGAACATAAAATGTAGATACTGATGGAAGTGTATAGATTTCTTACGTTTAGATCAGATTAGAGTCAGATTAAATCTAAGAGTTAGCTCCAATCTGCTAAATAGTAGAGAATCCGTGTCCGATAACTTGAGTGATATGGCATGTGAAATGTTCCAGTTCGTTGGAAAATGTTGTTTATCCGCGAGAAGGTAACCGTATTGAGAGAAAGTTACCTACAAGTCTGCAAGCAACGAAATAAAAGCAATTAAAGTTTAAAAAAAAACAAAAAACACACTTTATTGCGCTAAAAAATGAATGATAATTTAAATTGTAATGTAAACTTGGGGTGCTCTATACATTCAATCCTTAAATTAACTTTCAGATATTGACAACCCCACGAATATTCAAGATAATATTTTAAAGTAATAAAGATTAGATCGTTTATTCCGGTGATGCCGCTCAGGATACTAGAATGTTTTTCAAGTTTATGACATTGTTTGTTTGTTACAAACGAAGTTAATATAAGGTTAGTTCAAGTCGTGTTAGTTAAAAAGGAAAAATATTGGTACTATTAAATTACTTAGAATTTTTGTTTTGTGTTTTCATTGTCACCTAAACTACTGCTTATTGATGGGTACTTAGATATGTCAGATTTTCTAGATAAAGTAAATTGCGAAGGGGATAAAGTTTAGAGTGGTCTACTAAGATGCAAACATTTGGATCAGAGCAACTACTTAGACCACCGATAAAGCATCACATATACTGAATACCTTCTGGGAAATAGTGAACAGAGAGCGCTCGCTTAGCATGCAGATAAATGGTAGTTAAAACATAGTGTACTTTTTGGTTGAAATTTTTCCATGTTTAAGTGAAGATGAATGGCTTGAGATTGCTGATTTTTTAGAATAAGCTTTAAGCGAAGTAAATAATCAATTGGTATCAATGCTCTGTCAACATATTTCGTTAGTGGTTACCGATGAGTGTTTCCCAAAACGTAGTTACGATATATTTAGTTTTTAGTAAACAACCCACATAGTGAAGTTTTTTTTGACTAATTTGACCATTGTTTACAAGTTTTAAATAATAATGACCATACGATATTGTGTTAACTGTAATCTTTATGTGTATAAAAGTATAAAATAATGAAAGGTCGCATAATCGAAAATATATATTCTTTCATTTAAATACCAATAAATGCTTTCGGAGTAGAAGTAAGAATTTGATAAGTGGTATAAATTTGCGATGAAGTGGTTTGAATTCCAATATCAAAAGTTTAAATATATGTTGTACCCATGGGTTGGTTGCATCGCCATTATAGGTACATTGTAGATTTTATTAATAAATTTCTATTGGCATGAATTCTATGATTTCATTTAAATTTATATTTGCTCGTTGGTGTGATTAAAATAATTCCATATGCTTTACTGCATTTCTCTATATATTTTATATGTACGATTATAATCCATCTCTTTTTAATGAATTGAATTGAAAGTTCCATGACAATGATACTTCAAGTTAAGTTTCAATACGAATTATTTCAATAATAACTATTATGCAATAGGATATAGAAAGACAAAGAGATGCAATATGTACAGGAAAACAGCATTATATTTTATAAATAGAAGTATTAGTATTTTGTAATAAAAATAAAAAAGCAATTTTACACTGCCATACCATCGCATTAAAATTAAATACAATAAGTTTATATTATTTGTAATTAAATACAATGATTTTACTGGAATTATGTTATTTATCGGTAGAAAATAATACATTCACATTAAGTTTTTGTTCATATACTGGAATGTGTTTGGTCGAAAGGTTTAAAAATTATTTAACACATAAAAACGCAAATTGATGTAAAGCTGCATTTTTGGTATGTTATTTGGACCCCCTAAGGAAATGTGAAATTCAGTTTTGCAAACAAATAAAAGCACTACCGTAAAAATTGTGAAATCTCCAAATTTTGCACGTATTACGCAGATAGGAAACCTTTTTTTCCTTGCAAAACGTAGTTTCACACTCCCCTAAGGGTTCCAACTAACATCACAAAAATTCAGCTTTATATCGGCCTTTGTGTGGTGTGGAATTGTGTACGGATTGCATAATTAACGGGCATTATCAAAAATTTATTTTAATGCAGACCAATAAAAAAAAATTTAGTAACAAACATTTTTTTGTTGAAACTTAAAAAAATGTAAAAAATTAAACCTCTCATTTCCATTTTTCCATCCCAGATCGGGAACACGAAAACTAGAAGAGAGAAGTACTATACTATTATTTAACAGAAATTCTTGACGAAAAAATCTGTTAGCGTTGATAAAAATTTTTTAAAAAGTTTATTGTAAGAACATAGTACAAATTAAGTTATATATAGACTTTTAGACTCAACGTTAAATTTGCCACAATTACCTCTCTTTCCAAACAGCTCACACAAAATAAACACGTCCAAAAAAACAAGTTTGATAATCTTGTAAAATTCAGAACCTTGTTTTTTAGTTCTAAATTCTGTAATAATCATTTCTAAGGTTAATTTTGGCACAAAAATTAATTCATTTGAATGTCTAAGGCTTGGATTTCCAGATATCACACTTTCAGATTTATAATTTTGATACACCAGTTCTGATATCCCAAAAACTTAAATAATTTCGCATTTTTACTGATGACATCGTTTTTGCCGGGTTCGAAGTATTTTAGAACGATTATAGCCAAATTCGGCTGAAAAAAGTACTTCTCGAATATGAAAAAATTTGAGAAGAATCCTTGAAAGAATGCCAGATAAGTTTTCATAGTTACGAATTGAACAAAACTTATTTGTGTGGGCAATTTTGAGAATAATATTTCAAAATATTTCTAAAATATGATTCATTTGATTCTTCAATGCGCGGATTTTAAGATCTTGCCCATTCAGGTCTCATGATTTTGAAGTCTAATCTTTTCGAAAAATTGCGAAAATAATAATTATTTCTGATAATTTTGATCCTTGTTTTTAAAAGTGTATCATGGCCATTTAGTTAATAAATAAATATAAATACCAGAGTTATTTAAGTCATAGAAGCGTATAAGCATATTAAACTTGACATGCTATAAAGTAAAGTAGCAAACATACACTAGATAGAATGATTTATAAGTTTACAATGACTTTTTATTCAATACAGACAATAATTAATTATTATTATTATTTATTTATATTTATTCTGTACTCAAGAGTGAAAACAAGCATTAGAACGTTACTTATATCATCTATTAGAGACACAATTACTGTTTTCATCATGAAAATAGAAACAAAAATAAAATAAAATTTATACATTGTAAAGTTGTAAAATGTTCCGAATATAATTGAAAAAATCATAAGGATAAGCATCAAAATTTCTTTGATTGGTGATGGTTTTTAAGATTTACATTTTATTTAAGTCCAGAGGCGTTAAAAAAAGAGAAAACAACTGAAAATAAACAATTGATTGAATGAATTGTTGAAATACGCTATAGAATATAAATATTTATTATCAAGTGTATCCTCATGATAACATTTGTCCCATATATTTTACAATCGTTGATCATCTATTCCTAAATTTTGGGTTGAATATTTTAACTATCCGATAATTTAAAAGTTTAAAAATAAAGTTAACCAAATAGTTTTCAAAATTTTCCGAACATGGCACGTTAAATATCATAGGTTGTAATTTTTCGTCATTTAAAATAAAAAAGTTATCATGTGATGTTATAAGTTATCATGTGATGTAAAAATTAACTAATTGGTTGGTTATCATGAGGTTAAAAAAACAAAAATATTCATGTAAAATGCCGCCCAATTTCCCCCGAAACATTTTGTCACGACTCCATTGTCGTTCATTTAAATTTTTGCCTTAATTAGGACCCTTCTGTTCATCATCCCATGTTCTATGACATATGAATGATAATAATCCTTACAGGGTTCCATCGAGAAAAAAATTTCGTAAGTATAGCTGCTTATCTTAATAGTTGGAAACAGAAATTTAATGGTGATAGTTTTCAATCATATTTACTAAAGCTAGTTTTTATATATCTGTGGTTTTTATTCTTATGGTTATAAAACCAATACTGTTGAGATTCATATAATTACTTGATTTTAATTCACTACATTAACTGCATCATTGTGCCTTGATTGAAAAATTAAAACCTAAAGTCTTTATAAATCAAATTCTCATTAATCAAAATTAATTAATTTAATGAATTAATTTAGAAAAAATTACATTTCGATAATATTGATGAATATAAATATAATCAAAGATAAGGAGAACTCTATTTCCAATATCAATTTTCCTAGGTAGCCCGGATTTTCTAGATAAATTTTTGTATTATATAAATACATATTTCGACTACTACTAGAGACCGTCACCAAATCAGCAACGAGTAACATACACTATAAGAGTAATTACGATTAGCTAATTCTTACTGCTGATGACTATATGGCAGAAATTTATTATTTGTAAAGAAAAGTAAATTCAATAAAGTAAGCATTTCTATGGAATTAAATGTGGAAACTGGTGCATTTTAAAATTAGTTTGGTGTTACTTAATTTTAATACAGACAAATGTAATTTAAATTAAGAACACTTCAGTTTGGGGTTCGGTTGCTAAATTGCAAAATCAGAGTCTGTATAATTTTATTCTTTAATTGAGAACTTCAATGGCAGTTCCATAAAATGTTCCGCTGATAAGAAAATTTCTTGGTATATTTTCGTTCATTTCAAAATATTTACCTACCTTTAGATACACCTAGTAATGTTATGTGTGAAAATAAAAATTTTGTAGTCATTTTTTTGTGTTCGTCCTACTATTTTTAGTTGAATAGATTTAAGAATATACAACGACATCAGTTTCATCAAAATTGAACAAATGAACGCATGAACATAACAAAATTTTAGTTTAATATATTGAAAAACATAAAGCTTAAAAAAATGGTAAACAATTTTGTTTGGCGTATTATTGTTACGACCATTTTTCTTGTATACTTGCGGACAAAGCTGTATATCAGATATATTTGGTGGTTGAAAAATACACATTAATAATAAAGGGTTTTAATGCCACCAAATATATCTGATATACAGCTTTGTCGCAATTTTAAAGTCCGCAAGTATACATAAGTTAAAACTGCGAATTTGTTACTTTTTTCAGTAAAATTAAAAAATCTCATATTAAAGTTGAATAATATAAGAAAATTATTTTCTGTAAATGGCATATTTATTACTCCATTCATATTAGCTTTAAGCAAACAATACACCATGAACATATTATGTTAATATGCATAAATCACAAAAATATGGGTATTGTTTGCATTACATTGTGTTCACATTAGTGTAAAAATTACAAAGTCACAATGTTTAAATATCCATAAAATTGCCATTCATATTACCAATAATTAATTATAATAATAATACGATTAATATTATAATTTGACGAATGATTATAGCAGTTGTGTACACATACTGCGGTCAGTCAAGCGTACGATAGACCAAGGGTCAGATATATGTTATCGAAACGGTGCAGTTTTTCAAGGTACTAAAATGAATTTACTAAAGCTGAAAATATGATTGTCAGTCAGTTAAACGTTAGAGCAGGGCTTGTCAGTCAGCCCTTATTTATGAACAATAAATAGATAAGATTCATTCATGAATACCGAATTTATTAAAGCTGAAAATTGATATACAATATACAATATTGCATATAGAAAACAGTTATGACAGTCAGTCGGTTAAACGTTAGAACAGGGTTGGTCAATCAGCCCTTATTTATGAACTTAATTTTTACGTTCATTAATAGAGGCATACTTAATTTGTTGCCCTTAGGAATTTTGGACCAATTTTTTACCCTTAGCTACGTGGCCGAACAATTATAAGATTTAAATAATTTTACAAATAGTTTTTTATTTCAGATTAAATTGTTAAAATAACAAAACAACTTTATTACTTCGTAAGTCGTAAGTAAAAACATACAAAAATAATAATTATCAAAATCAAGTTGGGTGGCATTTAATTTAATTCAGGCCAATTAGTGAACTGCAGATATGAAAAAAAAAAAAAAAAAACAATTGAAACTAAAAAATAGAATTGTTTTAAAGATGTTCAGACATTTTATTATTTTTGTGAGGGTTTCTTGTTAGGAAACGGGAGAGTCGAATTTAAAAACTTATTTGGTTGGTAAAAGTGACTTTCGACATGCCTTTTTGGAGGAATCGGGATTAAATATGGCAAATAATAATTTTTGCCAATAATGAAGTAAAGGACAATTTTTTTTTGTAACGATCTTTATTCTTCTTCTATTTTTTTTTTCCGTGATATTTTCCCCTCACATATCTTAGTGGATATCTCAAAAACTACTAGCTATCGATTGTCAAAGGACTTGCTTTTTGTATTTGTTAGGTCAAAATAACTCAAGAAAACTATTTTTATCCAGTTCGGAAACAAGACAATGTAAATAAAAATCGAGATAATCTCAAAAACTTTGCATTTTGAAAGATCGGAAAGAAAATTTTAATAAAAGTATTTGTCAGTTCATTGACATTTAGTAGTCATTCATCAATCTGAAATAATTTATTGAATAATATAATTTGTTTTTTTGTAAATCTATTGAAAATTTTCTAGTTTAAATTGAATTATTTACAATTTTCTTCGCTATATGCCTTTATAACAATATTATTTATTTATAAACGAAAAAATTTTAATTAAATATTTATTTTGATTGAATTATAAATTTTATGGTATTGAAATTAGTAACAGTATTTAGCATAAGCAATTTTTATAATTAATATTTTTAGAAATACAATGTAAAAGTATTTAGAAAACTTAATATTATACGAAATATAACTTTTGTATTAAATTTAACATTATTTATAACTAGCCTTTATTCGTGCGTTTCGCTGGACACTTTAAAAATAATTTGCTTTGTTTCTGTATGTATACAACACACAATATTGTTGACCGTTTTTAATTTCTCCTTACCACACTCTTATACTCATCCCTTGAACGAATACCATATATTTTTCATTCGATTTCTAACGAATCTCATTTGCTTCTTCTTCAGTTACGAACACGTATAAATTTTTAGCCCCCTGTGTTATATAACACTTACGATGAAAATTTCGCAAACAGCATGTATTTCGTCAGGAACTATCTTTATTTTTAAGTATTAAAAAAGCAGACATTATTCTGCCATTACATTCTTTCTTCAAAATCATCCGATGAAGTAGAATGAAGTTGATCGTCATAAGTAGATTATAAAAGCAAGAAACCAAATTTAATCGATTTGAAAATAGTTTAAAATTAATATTATTTATTCTACCCTGTTTGTGAGGGGAAGGCTGTAAAGTTTGATGTTGTTAATTTACAATTTGTTTCAAAACCATTATACTGTGTGCCAATTTATATGAAATAAACCATAGTTTTAATTCTGTTTGTTCTTTCTATTAACAAAGATTTTTTTAAAGTCGGTAAAAGAAAAAAATTTGTCTTAACAAAATCAATCAATTGAAATCTCCAATAAATTTTTTATTTTAAACCACGAATCAATATTCTAAATAAAATTATTGACGTAACAAAGTATGTACTATACAAATGATGAATAATACATACTTTACTTATTTTTATTATAAATTAACTCGTGCATTAAATAAAATTGACGTTTTGATATTTTTTTCTCCTTAGTTGATTAAATTTTTTATAAAAATTTATTTATTTCACATCGAAAGTCGAAATTGGGTTTTTATTGAATATTTTTATTTTCAATTGTGTACAATACTAACTTACTTCATTGAAAAATGTATCTGTATCAAATTGTGTTTGTCAAAATTTTTAAATGCGGAAAAATTAATACGGTTTAATAAGTGTTGATTTCAATAAAAAATCAAATTTATTAAAGAATCCTTAAAAAGTTAAATTAAGAAATGATCAAAAGATTGCAGTTGAACTTATTTTTTACAACTTTGCTACTTTGTACTTTATAATTTGATTCTATTTTCTTTTACATCTTCTATATTTATTTACAAATATTTTTACGATTTTATGTTCTAAGGAACAAAAATTCGTCGGCTGGTAATATTGAAAAGAAAATAATAAATTTCTTAAAAGGAAAGGCAGGAATCTGATCTCTATAAGTCAAATTCATGGCCAGTTTAACGCTTATTTTTTAATACTAGTTTTGGTCTAAGATATACTTTTCAAACAATAAAGTTCAGCCATTATTTCCTTGTCGTATAAAAAATGTGGGCATAATACCTGCAGTTAACTTTAAAGTCTAATCATATGTCCAAGAAGATTTATTATATTTTAAAATTACTGGTAAACAATTAATGGTTTTTTAAAATGTTTGTAAATGTGTTATCATAAATTTTTTTAGGGAATGTTAAAATTAAAATTTTAGGGAATGTTAAAATATTTCTAAAAATATTCTAAATTCTTATCATAAATTAAAGACCAGAACTGACTTTGAAGTATTAAAATTGATTATTATTGATTAAAAGAACACATTTGCTTGGAAATTTTTGTCTTTGTCGGCTACATATTTGGTTTGTTACTTCGATATCTTAGCATCGGTATGCTTATTAAAATAGCTGTACTTATCTAAGTTCTTCTATGCGCAACAATAATCTCCTACGTTAATGCTCAACACGCGTTAGGTAAATATCGGATCAGCTTTTCTTTGACAACCTCTCAGTGCATGAAATCGATTAACGTCAAATTTTTCTGGGGTTGTTAAACAGAATGGTTCAAGAAATAAGGGCTCCCGTGGGACGATCCTTTCTTCAAGTAACACAATGGACTTCATGGCTTATGTGTGTCTCACGTTGACAGCTGCTGTAACCTAACTTGTGCTTAAACTGATAACTTTTTCTTTACAAAGAAGGAATTTCTGTTTCTCAGGACCCGTAAAATTAAATTGTGCCACAAGCTAAGAATAAATAGTTTTGAGTTGTTATTCTAAAATAGGATGAAGATAATTCAAAATGTCCGTTGAAGCATACCTTGGTATTTGTATCTTTTTATTTTATACAAGCTTTAGTCCAGTGGCTACTCTGTTACATCGAATATGTGACTTCGGAAGGGAAGTTTCTGCATTCATTATTTAGTAATTTGAACTTATAGGAAATGTTTTTCATGTTCAAGCTTTATTTTACAATATCAAAGAAGTACCCTTAAACCACGATATTTTCAAAATAATTATTCAAGTGAGAAATAGAAATCAAAGTATAGTTTGGTATCCACCCTCTCCCCAATCTACACTTTGACGGAGTACCTTGTCAAAAGTAAGCCAAAATGAAGCACTCACAACCACGTAATTTCATCTTTCTTTGCAAGTTTGTCATTGCTCTGGCTGATAGCGAAGTGTCAAGAGCCAACGAATCACGAGAACGTGGAGATGATACTCGCCTGTACTTGCGTGAATTCCTCGTGTTGCCTTTGAATCGGGTACAAAACAACTTTTTTAGCGAGGTTGTACAAGGAGAGGCGAAGAAAAACGAGACATCACAAGAATCGAGAGTGTGGAGAAAGCCACAGATAGCATAGTAATACTTTTAGTAACTTTGTTAATAAATATTTCTATTATACTCATATTTTGAAACGTTGTAAGTCTTGCGAGTTTTGTCCTCTCTAAAGTATTTTTTCGTTTCCGATTTCTTTCGTTATCGAGTATCAAAACGATATATGATATAAAATTTAATGTTCATCGGATAAACAGCGTCTTTTCAGCAAATTTACTACAAACTATACAGGAACCTAATTATGTTAAGCCTTTAAAACAAAGCTTCAGTTCTATTTTGTACTAAAATAATAACAGTTTAATTAATTTTCATTTAAAATGGTATCTGCACGTAGTTATAAGTCTATAATCTTTATTGGTGATTAATTGTACTTTCCTGTTCCTTTTGTTTCTACAAAATCGTAAGCAATGATCATAATAATATGCTTAGTGGATATTCATTCGTGTAGAGTATCGTTCATGTTCAAGAAAACAAATGGTCAAAGAAGACATTCATGGTATCATCTTATGTACAATGAGATTTAAATATAAACACTTTACACATTCTAAAGAATATAGTTTGATGACTAAAATTTATCAGCTTGGTCGAGATATCCAAGGATGGAATAATACTAAAGATTTCAATAAAACTTTAAAAAAACATTTTTTTATTAACAAAGTTTCCAAAAATCACAAAAAAATCCTAGGTCATCGAGCTTTTTATTATTATTTTATCGTTCAAAGTTAGCTGATAAAGTAATGAATCATCCTTTATCCTTTTCAATTGGATATTTCTATATCAAAAAATCTAGAGAGTGTGATAAAAAACTATCTAAAATATTTAGACAATGTTATAGTTTATAATATTACCATAAAAATATAAGGTTTTCGATGATAAAAACCAAATTTTAATTTAATTATGAGTTCATCGAAGATCCTTCATTTGATGAACAGAGACCTCTATAGGTAGAGTATTGATCATTGAAGGGAGATATCTATATTATAAAATTTATAAGCAGCACTTGCACACAATATATTATATATTTTTGTAGTTGCGTGGTATTATGTAAAGCTAAAAATAAAACATTATTTGACTACAAAGCATGTAGAGAAACAATCACCTTAATTAAAGAGTTAAAGTTATAGTTGACTACTATGGGGGAAAATCGAATATTTGTTAACTTAAAAACAACTTAGTCAGAATATTTGCTTTATAATTGTACTTTCCAAATCAAAGTAGGTATAAACTGACGGGAATGATCTTAATCATAACTATCCTTTTAACCCTGAAATTGAACAAGAGTGTTCTTAGCTTTCAAAGCGATCAAGTGCTCTAGTCAAGTGCTCAGCCATTTTAATTTTATTTCTTCCATTCCAGTTGAATGAATCCAACGGAACCCAAAATTCGAGAGGCATTTGCTAGCTAAATAGTGAGGAACCAGTCAGAGTACTGAAGTTAAATTTAGAAATATGTCTCTATATTATCTTAATATGTAGATGATGTAATACTTTAAAATCTATGTATCATTATACAAAAGATGATTCAGTTTTGTATAATAATGTATATTTCTCGAACCGATTTGTCGACATGTTGGTTTAATCCTTAGTCATTTGTAACTGTCCACTTCCCTGTCTAATACTTACTTCGAACTATACATAGAGAAGGCATATAGCTATACATAGAGAAGGAAAAGTAAATCGTAGTATTATTATTACAATTTAACTTGGACATTAGAAAGACGATAACATAGATTAGATTTAGATACGTATATGTATAAACATGTCTTCAATGTTTTCTGTGTATTTAATCTTTGATGTAATATTGCCTTGACTCATTTTGAATTTCTAATGTTTTAAGAGCCAGTGATCGGCAAAATTACTGCTTTTTAACAAATTCATAAGGAACCATCAATAAGTGACACCACGCATTTTAGTTTAATTATTTCTAAATATGAAATTAGAAGTATTTGACGTGGGGGGAAGGGAGTTTCAGAAGTGACCACCAGTGGCGGAAACGTGAGAGATCACATAAATATGAAATTTGTTTGACTTAATTTACGGATGTCCTCTTAGTAGCCATATCTGAATTTGCCCGTGTAATTTAGCTGTGTATTTCTGTGGTTTTAGAAAAAATGATCTAAAAAAAAGTGGTTCTATTCTAAGAGGGATATTCGACCCAGAATTCGAAATTGATCTGTCTCGCAAAAGTTTAATTAGAAAGTAATTCTTCATAAAAAAAGAACAATTTTTGTTGTAAATCAATTGCAAATATCCATCTGAACTAAATTCAAACTCACATATTTTGTGTGAAATTTTATTCTGACTAAAAGTTGCCATATTTGCAATGAGATACAGTTTTGGAATTTTTAATTTTTGATGTTTTTGATGGACAGTTTTCAATTTTTAGTTTTTTTATTTGTTTTATTTTTCTGTTCGATTTTTGCTTAATTTATTAGGTTTACAAAAATTTTTAGAACAAAATATTTGTTGTATTTTATAGAGAATAATTTTCTTAAATTTTTTTTCTATCTCTTATTGGCGATAAACTAAAGCTGATTTTTCGACCACCTTTACACACAGACAAAATTCGAAAACTGAGTGAGAAACTCACCGAATATAATTACTTTTACTCTGTACATTTTTTCCAAAGACAAATTCAAATAAGGTACCCTAAGATATATAAATATTGTTTAAATAACCAAAGTTAGCACCTTGACGCCCTTCCGGTTAAAAAAATGAGTATCAATTTTATGTGCGGCAGATAAAAAAGTGTTATTGATGAAAATATGTGGTTTGTTAAGTCTTCTTGTCACTGGCTCTTAGACCATTAATCTTTGATGTAATGTTGCTTTGACTCTTTTTGAATGGCGGTCTCTATAGCTACTTTTGTATACGTCGAATTTCATTTGCAACAAAGGAACTTAAGCAACGTAAGTTTATGTTTTGAAATCGAAATAAAACGTTCCTTAAATTATCATTGAATCGTTTTGTATCATTGTGTTTGTAGATAGAGGGTTGTAAATTTTATGGAGATACATTATTTTTGTACTTTTATTTTGTGTAGTTCAAGTTTAAATTCAGGTTCTATAGGAATTAAATTTATGGAAAATGATTTAAAAAATTTTCTTTTAATCTCAGCATTTCGTACCTTTTTTCCGAAATTCGATCTTTTAAGCACAGCAAACGATCTCGGGTGTTAGGCGCACTGCATCTATTCCTAATGTTAATTAGAAAAGATATATTCAAAATCCATCTGCCTTGAAGTAACCTTCAAATTATGATGTCAATGAAAACAATCCACAATTATCACGAAGACTTATACATTAATATAAAAATAATGGAGTTAAACCTCCGTTTATCTAACATATACGCCTATAAAAGAAGTCGATGGAGTCGGTTACTTCGTTCTTATCCAAGCGACGACAATATAATCAATTCTACCACCCCCATTAATTATGATTGTTCACACTGACGCTGCCTAGGTACGAACCCGCAACCTAAGTCTAATTAGACAAACGGTAGTAATCTATAGCCTTAGACCATTCGGCCAATCGGGCACTTAAGTCCTTAAGTTGACTTATAAAGTATGTTTCAGTTATATCACTAAAATCTACGCGATCCATAAAATGAATCAACTATATTATTTTCTGTATCATTGTTTTATATGACATCCTACTAATTAATGAGCGTTGCATCTAAGGCTATATGGCTATAATAAACTTTTTCCGAGTCTAATTCTGAAGACAGCGGGAAGTTTTTTGAGATTTATTTATTTATTAGTTACTTTTGCAAATACAGTAGAATCTCGATAAGTTAAACCTCGGTAACATAAAAACCTTGGTTACTTCAAAAAATACTACGTTCCCTTCCCATCAGAGCCCAAAACCTCTATAGCTTAAAATACGCAACCTCTATAACTTAAATAAATAATTTCTGTTAGGCCCTCAGTAACTAAAAGAAATGTTTCCACAACCTCTATAACATAAAATTGTGTGAATAAGTCATTTTGAAAGAGTGTCAAAACAAATGGTTTCGATATTTATTGCTTGCACGTTTTTACTTGTTAACGTAAAAAATAACATTACCTATTGTTTGCTTTATCTAAATTCTTCAAAGCTTTGCGGTGGTTAGCTTTGTGACAACGACTTACTTGCATCATAAGTTTTTTGATTGTTGGTCTGGAAACATCGCTTTACTTACTGTGTGATAAAACTGTCTTAAAATGAGTACAAAAAGAAAACTAACAACCCTCACCTACGCTGATAAATTAAAAGCTATAGAAGCAGTGAAAAATGGATTGAAAAGGAAAGAAGTTGCGGCTCAATTTGGAATACATGAGAGTACATTGTCTCTCATCATTAAAAAAGAAGCTGAAATCTTGAAGAAACAAGAATCAGGAGGAAATCTTCAATGTAAAAGACAAAAAAATGCCGAATTCCCTAATTTAGAACATCCCATCCTTCTGATGCATTCAATAACATAGACCCTTGATAACTAAAAACCTCTATAACTTAAAATATTTTTTGTTTCCCTTGGACTTTAACTTATCGAGATTCTACTGTATTATCTTTTACTTTCAATATTTAGGTATATTAGATGGTTTACATTGATTGCAACATTATTATGCCGTATAAGATCTATGTGGATATCTTAACAATTTTAAATCCCAACATTTCTCTGTGATAATCACAGTAGAACATCTTAATATATGTCTTTTTACATACATTTCAAATCAAATTACCTTTTAGCTATCCACATATATTTAGCTATTCTATCTATACATGAAAATGTTGCTTCTAACCAAGAATATAGCTCTCTGCTGGTGTCCTAAAATAATATTATTTACAGTGGAAGTCGAATATTTAGTGTCATCATTCATTAAAGTATCTACCTATATGAAAATATTACCGTAGTGATACGTTTTCTTTATTATGACTTTCAAAATCAGTATCGAAACCTGTTAATGTACACGGTAAGAAACGCATGGCGTTTGTTACACTGCTGGTAAGGTATATGGCGTTATTTACAATACAATATGTCGTGTTGCGCATGCACTATTGCGTCATATTTATGCAATAAAGAGCTATCCAGCCTATTATTTGATTAGGAAACTGGTCAATTTCATAATAAAAATTCTGAAGATAATACTCGGTCGGATTGAAAATAAAACTTTGATCTGCGTTTATTTTAACTTGTAGCTCCTGTTCGAATAGCACTTTTAATTTGGACATGAAGGCTTCTCTTTTGACTCTTGAATTGTTTTGAACTCTTTGAAAAGAGCCTAGTTCTCACAAAGTTTGTAAGCCTATTTCGTAAAAAAAAAGAAAAAAATTCTTTTGAAGAAACAACCACTTTCGTCCTAAGCTTTGGTTATTGTAAATTCAAAAAATTTGAAGATGTTCAAGTATTAAAAAAATTAACCATGTTAATTGTCTTTTCTGTTATTTAAAGGTTATCGAGAACGTCGTAAATGACTTTCACTGTGAAGACAAAAAAGCTTTAATACGTTATAATAGACCGTATCGTAACTTAGTGAGTGGTCGTCTTCTTCATAGCTATTATTACAACGTTCGTTATATATTTACTTCTGGTTATTTTGTGTGGTAATCTTCTTATTTGGATGTATATTTTATCTTTATACATGTATCTATATTTTCTTCTCTATTTATCTGTTCATCCCTTAAGGTATGTCTCATGTATTTCTGTATGATGCAAGATAATTGTGGTTGGCTTTACTTCAGTTAAGAAGAGAGCTATTTATACCGGTTTCAGTGTAAATTATTTGATGGTGATTGTACCCACTACTCTAATAGTCAAATTATTATATTTATTACATTCGCATGGCGTATTTTTTTGTTCTTAGCTTGGGTATACAGTTTTAGCTTATTCCTACTGGTAAAATTCTCATAGTAAAACCATCATAAACATTTATCGAAGAAAAATTCAAGATAACGAACATCGACTTTTTTTTGTCATCTAGTGTCCAAATCATCCAATTTCAATGAGAGATTCTAGACTTTTTTAAACAATATACAAAAACTAATGGCCATGCTTTGACGCACTAAGCCAATTTTTACAACAGTTCCCCACAAACATAAGTCATATTTTTAGGTCCTAAATTCTAAACGACTTTGTAACTATATATTTTTGATGGTTTTTTCTTACTTGGATGGTCTTGGTTTTTATTAGTTTTTTCTGTTAAATCTAAAGACCCGTGTACATTTTCAGCTGTGTGTCTTGAAATTCTTTGCCTAATTATCAGTGAAATATCATCACCCAAGGGTAAAATAGTCAGTGTAATTCATTAAGCTTGATTTTGGAATTTTTACCACGACGACGATGAATAATCTATAAGGTCCCTCGACTGTATTGACGATTTTACTTAACATATATAACAATTTCTATTGATCATATTTTCTTGCTTCATAATTTTTAGATCGTGTTTTAGTTTTTTTAGTCCGGCTTTTATTGTATGTTCCAAAAAATTAAGCTGCCTTTTATTGAACTCATTAATAGTACACGACAAACACAAAATTAGTTTTTTATCGTTGGATATCTGTCTAGTTCACGAAATACGTTCCCTTCATTACAACTACAGTATGTTGACTTTTTTTTTTATAAATACCTAAATAATGGCTAAAAACAGTTACAATTATTGAATAAAGATGTGCAATTATAAGTCATTCAATTTTTTATTATAATGAAAAAGCATTTTATTTTACCAGCAACAGTAAACTTCTCCTGAAGCTTTTATCCTCAAATATACGTTTGATATATTAAATTAACTAACTTAAAACTTAGTTAAAAACCTGTTAGTTGTACACAGTTTTATAACAACGAATGTCATGTCTGTCTATTAAAATATTGTAAATAAGTTCTCTGACAGACGAACAACATCAGTTTGTTTTTGAACACTACTTTACCCAACTACTATCTTATAACACCGTCATCTTCAGCAGCGTCATCATCATCATCAACTTGTACTTCTTCGGAATCTTCTTCTCTCTGAACAACAACCAAACTGACTTTCATGATGTACAGAATTTTAAGTACTTAGTATTATCCATAAGTTAGTTAAGTACTATTTGTGTATTTACAATTATTAACGCTAAAACTGTTTAAACGATAGGCCGATATTCATTATGTATCTAACACGTAAATCATGTAGATTAAAAGGTCTTGAGACTATCTTGAGTTATGCTTTTGTTATTAAAATATAAGTTTATTCAGTTAAGACTCTCTAGCAATAGTCTATTGCTTAAGTTGTATAGAAGGAAACTGTGATGTTCACGGGTTTTATTGCAGGAATCGTTCAATGGGTTATTAAAGAAAAGCTTTGGAAAAACCAAAAGGAGTGATTTGTCACCTCTATTTTAATTTTTCATCCTCTCATTTAATGGCACATCGCATTTTTTCTTCTTTAATTAGTTTCTTATTGCTCTGTTTCTTAAAACAAACTCAATAGCCTAGAGTATGAGTTTTTCTAGTTAAAACATTCTAGGGAGGTTTTACTATTATTTTACCAATGCACTAAATTGGCCCATTGACGTTATTAATAAAATCAATTATTGTTGTGACAGCGGGAATCGAGCACGCTACCTTGGACACATCGCGTACGGGATTGGTAACGCTTAAACCAATTGGAGGTTTCGAAGGCAATCAAATTCATGACAAACATTATATTGTGATCGTCAAATAGGAGCTTTTTGAAAAGAAAAATGGAACGTTCGAAGAGTGTCATAGAAGGAGTGGGCTACTAAAAAATTAGAGGAGGATTCTAGTACTTAGATATGTGGGCATTATTTATCCTCCTTTGAGAACAGTTCGAAAATTCAGAGAGGAATTTGCTCCTGGTAAAATAATTATCAAATTATTAAAATTGTATTTAAAAGACATATATAACTGGAAAAAATGGAACGAAAAAATTTCTTGCGTCCCAATTTTGAATGCAGGGGCTAAGAACTACAGAGCCCAACCAACTCTAGTCGACAAACTCGGCCCAACCAATTCGTAATTATAACAGTTATTCGGGTCTTTTTACCGGTCCGATTTTTTCGATTACTATCAAAATTTATTTTTAACCACGATACAATGGCGTTTCTCTGAAAAATAACTTGTTCGAAATTTGAATAAATACCTTCTTTAAAAAAAAAGAAGAAATATTATAATGCCAGCGTGTGAGTCGATTCAACGTGAGTTAAATAATTGTAAAATTTAATTATCTATGTACATTATTATATTGTGTGCGGAAGCAGTGCATCTTTCTGCGAAACTAAGTTCATTTGTACAATTTTATAGACATTATGTTTAGGAAAAAATAATTTACAAGCAAGCTGAATCTTTATAATTGCTTGCTGACGTGTTCAAATACCTTAAAAGACATTTACATTTTTGCATATTCTGAAGTATAAGAGTTTTCAAAGAGTTCCTAACTTTTGCGCCAATTCAGGTTACTGTTTTACTCGAAATAATCCAAATTATTCCAGCCATATTAACTTATTTTAATACACTCAGACTGTCCCGTTTAACAAACCTAACGAATGCTATGAGTACAATATGCTGGTTTTAATATAATATTAAATACATGACCTTTTAATGCAATTTTACTTAAATTCTTGTGTAAGTAATAATTCTGAAAGACTTGATTATACTCAGTTCGGGTAGTTAAGATTACTGCATATTATTCAGACTTAGCACTGCAGCTAAAATAACAAAATCAAATGGAATGAAGATTATTAAAAATAAATCATAACGACGAATACTTTTATATAGTTTATTGTTGCTTCAACCGATAATTCTTGTTATTTTTTCCAATTTTTCCATAAATGCAAAAAACATTTATATTTTCGATTTTCTGTCTGTTATAAACCAAAAGCAGACTGTATAATATTATTTTTCTGTCATTAAAGTCCATAGTTCACAAGCAGATTTACAATAATTATGATAAAAAAAAGATTATACATTTTTATAAAACCATTGCTTCCAAAAAATGAGTTTAACCTAACTGTTAAACAAGTGAAAACAAACAATTAACTGAGTTAATTGTTGAAATACCATGTATAGACAGTGTTGATGACGCAATCGTTTGTTTTTTGACGTCACGTAAATAAAGAAAAATATCCACTCTTAAATAGCCCCACACACATAACTGATATTCCCATATTAATACATACTATAAAATTTGGACCTAATTAGCAGCCTAGTGGGTAAACGTAAAAAAAAGTGATGTTTACAAAAAAATGTTTATCACAAAAGTTGTTTATTTTTTTATAAGGAACATTTTTTACATTTAAACTATTGTTCTATCTCTAAGGGTTTACAAGACCCAATTGACCTATATTGCTCATTTCAGAACTGGACCTCACTTTTTACGTCCTGAGTACGCTACAAAAATTTCATCTTGATATCTCTTTTCGTTTTTTAGTTATCGTGTTGACAGACAGACAGATAGATGGACAGACTACTGGATATGGCCTAATTAGATGATTTTATGAACACCTGTAACCAAATTTTTTCCGTAGCATCAATATTTTTTAGCGTTACAAACTTGGTACTAAACTGAATATACTATGTATATTTCATATATATATATATACATGGTGTAATAACTCTACACTATTAAAATTATATATTCTTGGAAGTAAAAAAAAATAAATAAATCGCTTTCCTCGAGTAGAGGTATTTTGAAAGTGGTGGATTTTATACCAACTGTTTTGTTTTATAAAGTCATACAAAATTTTATTGGCGAAAAATCTACAGTCTGTCGGCTATATCATGGTTCGAATATATTTTATTACAATTTTTGATTCTAATATCAAGACAGTTTATAACTATTGTAATAGCTTCAATTAGATAATGTAATTTAAGAAAATCTTTCATCTAGTGGCATCACTAAATAACATTATAAAGTAGTATCTAGTCTTTAATAATTCGTTTACATCAATTAAATGCCTATATAATGTTTTTAATTTCATATTAATGGTTTGTTACTAAACAGTTATTACTTTCTTTGTATTAAAGATGTACAGCGTGTTTCGAAAAAGTCTATCCAATGCTCTTACAGATATAGTACAGCTGAAAGTAAGTCGATTTATCAAAAATTGTCTAGTATCAAGTTGATTGGTTTGGGAGCTAGGTTTCCCTAAAGTTGAAATTTTGAAAGAGATTTTTGTAACTTGACTTCAAATGTGAAATATCTTTTTTGATACAAGAAAGAAGGTTTAGTAATTAGTGTACGACAAAAAATAACTTTAAAAAGTATCGTTTATTCGTATAGTTTACTAGAAATATACAATTTTAATCATTGGTCACACTGTAGAATTACAAATACCTTCAATTAAAATCTTAACTATTTTAACATGATCCGATTGAATGGAGGTACTTAAACTATAGTAAATTATTTACTATTATCGATTAAAATTGTTTTAAGACTAAAGTGTTTTAGTTACACATGAAATGTTTGAATTATGGATATAATTTAAATCATGTTTAATAATTCAACGAAGAACAAATAAACTAAAAGAATGCAGAACCAAAACAGAAATTTTTGAGACTGCAAATAAAAGTCAAACTTTAGTGGTACAATGCTCTGGCTTTACCTGTCAGCACTCACGTTATGACCATTTTTCTCGCGCTTGATTCAAACAATAAATAACTTGTATTTTTCAAATAGTACATGTGGTTGAAAGTTATTCTAGCTTCATATAATTTTATATATTTTCGAATTATGAATTTTTCAAAAAATTGTGGTCTTTTCGTTCATTACTCGCATAAACGCGTAACGAAAAAAGTATTATTTTCGCATATTTTCGGGCCTATTAAGATTACCAAACGATTGACGCGAGTGCTGATGGGTTTGAGTAATTTTAACACCACAATTTTTAATTTGCTCAATGGTTATTACATTTCTTTCATAATAGTCTTTATTTCAAATGAATATATGATATAAATTTTTGTGGTTTAATTAAAATGTTGTAAATGTTAAAACTAAATATTTTATTTCGCAAAATAGATTATGAAAAATGACAATTAACAAATAACATGTTCATAATTTAAACTATAGTCTGTACCGACGGACAAACAGAACTCAGAGTGCAATGTTCTCTATCCAGTATACATATATTTGTATATTCTTATCGCTGCCTAAGTTATATATTTATTACAGAATATAATCCGTGTGTAAACTGAGTATATTAATATAAAATTTATATCTAAATGATTTATTTTACTTCAAGTATTTCAAATGTTAATTGAAAGTCTATTAGAAGTCCGTAGCTCAAGGTAGTAAGTCCGTAAACCAACTTTGTTTGCATAATATAATAAAATGAGTAATGAGATGCTAAGAGAAAAGCTAAATTCAAAGAGAATTGCAAAATTCAAAATTATTTGAGAATTACTAAATTCAAAATTATTTGTCCCATCAATTGAAAATATATTCGATATCAAAGTTAAATCTTTTTGCATTGGTTAAATCTAGACGTTGACTAAACTTGGCACATTTTAAATCATACCTTAAAAATTTTTCTACAGAATTTTAATACCATCATAATAAACCTTAGTTTATGATGTATTTTTGGATCCAAAAAACTAGACTTGACAGTAAAAAAACCAATGTGTTACAATACACGCGAAAAAACATGACGCATTGTACCGATAGCCATTATTCCATTGGCTTACAGTTTACTGACTGCTGACAACTGCTTTTCCGTTGCACCAATTTATAAGAGGTCTTTGTTGTGCTGTAAATGAAGCTGAGTTAAAGCCGAAAGGATTATTACATATCTATTTTATTTTATTAATACTATACAAATCTATTTTATAGGATATTACACAGAGAATGATTTTCTACAACAGGCATTATAACTAATGAACTGGTGGTTGAAAGTGTTTTCTGTATTTAAGAACTTGGCAAAATTCATAAAAAAACTATTTCAATCATTTAAACATATAAGTATAAAATGCTGATTTTGATATAGGTATAAAAATTCCGACAAAATAGATCCTTATTATTAATTTTGGGATTTTTATAAAAATACTCTTTTTAATTTTTTGAAGCAAACTACGAACATTTAACAAAATCAGTAAACATCGTCTATAAATATTTTTCTTTGCTGTAAATGAAGACGAAAATTTAAATTCAAATACATATAAAGAATAATAAAATGTTTTGATATTTAATTCATTATTCTAATAAACTACCAGCTCCATAGCCATTAAATTATCTGCAATCAATCTTTTCAAGACTTCAAAGTATTAAATTATTGTCTACTTTACCTAGTAAGTTAAGTCATGATAATAATAAACATAGTATTGCAATTATAAGTGAATTTGAACCTTTCTTGTAATACCTTCAAGATCCAAAGTTACAGGTAGGTATTAATGCTGGCTTTAATAATAAAATCTTTCTTATTAAGAGCAAAATATTTATAGACAATGTAATTGACTTTGTAGGTTTACATTTGGTTTCAATTATACAAATATAGTAATAAAAATAAATCTTATTTCAAGAAATTAAGTCGTAATTATATGGATTTGCACGTAGATTTGCATGGATTTCCACATCCAGAAATTTTTTTGGAGAAGTAAAATATACTTTGCATGATTACTTTTATATTTTTCATGACCTTCTACAATTTGTCTCTTGTTTTACTTCCTTGCAAATAAAGCGGCAGATAGGTTTTTCGATGTATAAAAGAGCTCCGTAGTATCGTACTTCGTATAGAATTCTGGGCAATGCTTCAGGAACTACATGTTCAACGGTCAAATGCACCCCATTTTCTAATTTCTGATTTTTGCATTTATCTTATGGACGCTTTGAAAAATCAAGACAATAAAGAAATATAAATCGGGTTCACTTCACACTTGGGTGAGTAGTTTTTGAGATATGATCTAAAATCCGGTATGAAAAGCCTCAGAAGTCAACCTACCAAACAAAAAAAGGATCATTAAAATTAATTCATAATTAGCAATCGCGTAACAAACAAACAAAAACAAACAGTTGAATTAACCTCCTCCTTTTTTGAAATCGGTTAAAATATTAATAATTGAATTGATAACTCGTAGTTTTTCATCTGTTAAACATAGTTTAGGATTTGGCGCAACAAAACATCAATGTACCCCAACTTTCTACCACGTGGTAAAAAAGCTAATGAATCGATGCGATGCATTTTCTCTCATAGGACATACATAAGACGGAGCTGCCATTTTTGAGGTAGAGCGGGGAAGGTTTCAATAAAATTAATTAAAATTGAGAAAAATTTCTGCCGTTTATCAAATAAGCTTCCCAATGATCGCAATATGTTACATACTTCTGGCAGACATTATCCCCTCTCCCTCCTCCCAAACGCCCGAAAAGGGATAACATGGTTTGATTGATAGTAATCGGTAAGGGATGGGAAAGTATGTCGGCTAGCATTATGTAACGTTTGTGCAGTTGTTAGGGAACTTGTTTGGCACGGAGCAGAAACTCTTTCTATTTTTATTCATTTTATTTTCAACCACTCCCCCCACTCTATCTAGGAAATGGCCACTCTGCCATATATCCTATGAGAGAAATATTTATATTTTTTACTATGTTATAGCGGTGTAAACAAAGAATTAAAATTATTAAAAAAATACATGAATATTCCCTATTTATAGTGTATAGTATAGTACATTAAAAGAAATTGATTTTGTAACAACTTCAATATCAAAGATAAAAAGATCAGATGAAAAAAAAATCATTTATTACAATAAACTCTTAAAACAAGCTGATAAAAGTTAATAAAATATATAAACGAAAGCGCCATTTTAATTAATATTTATGACCAAAAATAAAATTAAAAAAATATTCGTGACTCAAATGAATAATGTTGATATTGATTGAATTACACTCATTTTTATGTAAAATTTCATTAATTATTTTCACACTAATTAAGATTTTATGGCGTACTATTGAAACATTTCATATAACTAATAAGATTTAAATTGACTCTTTTTTTATTATTATTTTTATTTAACTTTTTAGTATTTAATGAACTTGATTTAAGTAACAAAAAATACACCTTAAATATTGAGAGCGGTGCTGTTTTAATTTATATCAGAAAAATCAAATTTTAAATTGTTTGCAATTTTTCAAGCTGAATTTAAATTCAATTCACATAAAACCTGATTAAAATTAATATTTTTAGTAGCACGGTTTTTTGAACTGAAAATGTATTCATTTGCGGAATTGACTCTAATCATATTTTTATTCATATTTAATGTCAAAATGGTATAAAGTAGATGATACAGGCAATAATACCAAAACTGGTCCAAAAAGAATATTTCAATAGGAAAATGACCCGTTCCAAAACTAATAGTTGATAGTATAAATAGGTATATGATTTTTTTTAAATATCTAGTACGATAATTCTCCATTATCTTGTAAATTTGAATAATTTCGCTTAAAATTTGTCTCTCGATGGTAATGAAAAACGTTTTAATAAAATAAATAAATCGAGACTCTATGATTGGTCCTTCAATATTATATTGAAATAGTGATAATAATCACAGCTGTTGATGGGGTGTATCAACAAATTAAGTTAATTATTACTTATATATAGCGTCTCCTCTTGTTTATAAAGGCGTTAACCCCTAAAGCCATTCCCAAACCCCCACAAATTTCTTTTTTCTGTTAAACAAATGCTAGAAAAATGGGGTTTTGAATAGTCGATCCCTAATAAAGTTAAAATAACATAATATTTTGAAAGATTTTATAAACCACATCGTATCTCTCCGGAATATCATAGAACTGAAAAACCTACTTGAGGGATGGAGCTCTGATTTTCTGGAGGGTTGCGATGAAGGTAACACAATTATTAAAACTATTCTGTTAATTTTACATTATTCTGAATCGATGGGTGCAAATTCTTCTTGTATGTATACAATCGAAAAACGTTATTTTGGGGGAATTTTTCGATTTTCCGGAAATTGATAGTGTCAGAAAGCCGATTATTGTTAAAAGACAAAGAGCAAATATTCATCGAATTTAAGCTAGTGGCGTAGATAATAATTTGTCGGACTTAGATTATAAGCAAAAACAAAAATAATAATTCGAATCTAAAAAATTTTCATAATGGATTAATAGAACAAATAATGATTTCATATTTAGAATTTAAGAATGTTAAGAATTAAAAGAGAATATATAGATAAAACCTTCTTTTTCATTCTTTTTCTAATCAATTTAACATATATAATAATGATATTAATTTATGTATCTTAAAATTATTAATTCCATAATATAATCTTAGAATTAATTTAAACATATAAGAACGACACCTATAATATAATATCCAACATTTACTGATAACGAGTGGAATTTAAAATAGTTCGTTTGTGTAGGTTTTATAACAGATTAAAATATTTTCCTTAAATGTTTATAAACTAGAGTATTTATTACTGATGTCAAAATATGTATACAATTTAAAAAAAAAAGATATTCTTCTATTTAAATTAAAATACACCATCTAATTAATTATATTTAATATCTATAGAATTGTAAATACAGTTGAAATATTTAAACGTGGCCAAACGTATTTAAGATAAATAAGAAGCTTAAAGCTTCAAAAAAAATCAATCATGTTATTATAAAAGTATATAGAAAGTAATTTGAGTTTAGCCACAATTACTTTTTAGTTCAATTTTTCAGAAGGACAAACATTATTTTTTTTGTTAGTATATAGAGTGGATCGTAAGTGGATTTGTAGTGAAAATAAGTGTTAGCGGGTCTCTATTGGTTATAATATGGAATGGTTTTATTGTTTAGAAAGGTATCTGAGTATGCTTCCTTCATTTTCATGATTATCGGAGTCATAAAAAAATTTTAACAAATAGAAAGAAATGCAAAAATTATCCAGAGGCCGAGACTTTGACTTATATTAAGTACAAAACAATTTGAAACAAAAATAATAATTTGAGTCCATAATAAAAATAAGTTATTTGTATCACTTATATAGTAGTTGTTAAATATTTGTGTGTGCTGTATACACAAACATACAAACAGCAAATGACACGAATACGTTATATATAAATTGAGTAACTCACATAGAATAGAAATGATGGAGTTGGTTACGTCCTAGACCTGATATCCCATTTGTTCAAACGTAAATATGTAATGTGTGTTAATTGAAATATACAGTCTCACCCTCATATATCAATAACATTTACGTAAAGAATTAAGATAGTAAAGAAATCCGTAGAACCAAGATATGTTACTATTTAACAACAAGGAAGTTCCTAGTAGGAGGAGCTGTGACATAATTAGTATGGTTCGGCTAGGTGTTCTTAACGCCTTGCTTTACAGTTATTTAGTGGTGATGTCATATTTTATTCCCCAAAACTTCCGTCAAAACAATACTTTTTCAGGTTTCAATAATTGTTTGACATAAATACATAGAAAGTTTAGAGAAATTAAGGAAAATATCATTAGAAAGGTTGTAGTAATAAAATTAATGTACAATGGATAAATTTCAAAAACAGACGTCTTTTACGAGTAAAAATTGTTTTAAAAATTTATGATTATTGTCTACGTTTTATTGCCCGGATTATGTATACATGTTGTTCCTTAAAAGGCAAAAAATGATCAAGGCATAAATTTTACGTGACTGTTTGGATAAACATTTCATTTTAATTATTTGTTTGAGTATAATGAATACAAAATTAAACAGCAAAACCTAATTTGTTTGTATTACCTTCATATTTTTTTCTTGTTTTAAGGTTGGTTTTATTATATGCGTGAGAAATATTTTAATATATTTTTTATTGTATAATTAATGATTCTTTTAGTAAATTCGACTTTTGTTATTTATCAGAACATATAATAAGATAAAATATAATTTTAGAGAATTAAAGAAATTTTTTTTATTAATCATTTTTGCGATTTTATTTATTTATTCGCAATTACAATCAATTATACCTTGCATATAACATATATTTAGTAAGAAAAAAGTGTTTTTTAATTTTCGATAGTATAAGAAAACTCTATAATTGAAAATCATGAACAGCTTTTTGCTACTTATGTGCATTGTTTAGAGTGAGATATAGTTTTATAGATTTTGCAAGGTTTTTTAAATTTTATTTCCAAGGCCAAAGTGCTCAGTATTATTCTCCATAAGCATGTTCTGGAGCATAGATTATTTAAATGATTTATTTACCTCAGATTGTCCTACAATGAAAGTAAACAGTCTTTCGTACTTTATTTTCGCACAATTCACGAGCAAATATTTTTCTGAGATGATCCCTACTATAGTTATATAAACGATTTTTGGTTTAATTTATCTACATTAGGAAAATAAATTCTAGGTCGTATTGTCTTTGTAAACCTGCACGTTGGCCTTAAATAAATCAAATCACGACTTTATTTGGGAAAAGTTTTCCCTACTCTTAAATAGTAATATACTAAAGTATATATGTTTAGAATACGGCGGAAATGTATTTTAAGCTTTAGACTACTTAAGCATTTATGTAAACCTATTAAGTATATTTTCTCTGTGATTTGAAGCAGTAACAACATGTCAGTATTGGTATTTAAGAAACCGTGAATACCAAACGCTATTGAAGTGCGTAAAAACTTGAAACAACATTTTAAATAATCTGGGATGTAAATTCCAATTTCTATATAAAAGCACAAAAATGATTTTTTTTCTGAATATTTTTTGTTCAATCTGCACATTTTAATTTAAGAAACCGTGAATATTTTTTGTTAAACATTTTAAGACAAAATTTTACAAATTTCTTACTCATAGTAAGTAAGAATGTGGAATTGCAAAACTTTTTTCATTTGTTTTAAAAGTGTTATGAAAATATTACAAGGAAGAGATAAATAAAAGAAAGATAAAAATAAATGTATAGATTTTAAAATTATTACAATAATACTAATAAAAATGTTTTGTTCAAAGACATGTATAAAAATTTGATACCACATAATAAGTGTTACATAACATGGTTTTATAAAATACAATACTATACAATAAAAGATGTACAACCTAAGATAATGTACTTAAAATTACTGGAGGCAGGATTCTAAGTAGCAAGATAGTCTGCACAGATACACGACCTCCATCAAAACATTAAATAGAAAATATCTATAAAAGGGTTAAAGAAATAGTTTTAGCTAAGGTTTTCCATAGAATGTAACTTATTTAATAATGAGTTTTGTCTTAAAATGAGAGTTTATAACAATTTTGAGATGTTGAATATGGGGAATAATAACTTCACGTAGGGCAGTTAGACTTTGAAAATTTTCAGAAATACGCAAACTACGAACGTATAAACTTTCTCATTCAAACACGGAGAATATACTAAAGTGAAGTAACTAGCCGTAGAAAATATTTCCAATTTACAAGAAAGAGACAACAATCTTTAGCTTTAATTTTCAAGTTTCTTTGTAGTATTTAATTTGGTTTTACAATTTAATGTGTAGTGTAGAAAATTTAGCAGCAGACATTTTGACAATTATAAGAGATGGACAATAAGAAAATTTTGCTCTATGTTCTGTAAGAAATCTACTAATTTTTTATTTTCACGTAATTCAAAAGTTTTAAAAATTAGTTATAAACTTCGCGTTTAAGCTTACTTATTGATATATTGTATAAAATGTTTGTGATCAAAATGTATTACGATCGCCACAAAATTGAAAAAACTGGGTCTAAATGTCACAAAAATTCAGTAAGTGACGGTATAACGTATTCGCATCCGAATGTACCTTTTCTTCCTATTAAGGATGAATGTAAAATACCAAAAAAGTTAGTTTTTGAAATTTCATTTGAAACATTTAAAGCTAATATTTGTTTTCGTTTTCAACGCCTATGACAAAGAAAAAATGCACATCTTCATAGGACACATCGAATGAATTGTTATAACAAATTAACACAATCAAAACAAGGCTCTTTTTTCCATCTCCTTCAAAAGGATAAAAGTTAGTTTAAGCCATATAAATATAGTAAAACTATGTAAAATGAATAATATAAATATCATCAATATATTAAAACGCTTATAATCCAATCTTTACTCATAAGATGTATATATACTATTGTATGTAATAGAATGTATGCGCCACGACGCCTCCGGATGTTGATAGGAATGACGGCGCCGTTAATACCAGTAGTAGACGTCTACTACTGCCATTCAACTAGCGAATGCCTGAGACGCTCAATTAACTATCAGACAAATTACTCAATTCCGTTATATATACATATATACTTATACCCATTCTAAACTAAATTCATATAGACAATGAGAAAGAGAATATATTCTTAAACAGCAATATAATAATTGTTATCTTTGTCTGTTGTTTGAGATAATTTTTAGTATGGGATATTTTCTTAACTAAATGAAAATTCGGTTTAGTGTAAGTATGGGATATTTATTTAATAATCTTTTTAATTACTAAAAATAATATTTACTTTACTAGTAGTGTTCAAGCAACGTTTATAAGTTTGTAATAGGATTTTAGTAGCTTCATCTGTGTGTATATTTAAGTATGAATACGATTGAATTTTTCAATGCACAGTTGTATGACGAATCTATGACAATTCCAATATACCATCTACCTGATATCATAAGGATTCAAAAATGAGATATGAAATAGAAGTTTGAGTAATAGATATAAATTATAAGAAAACTTACTGTTGGTCAGGGTTACCGCATTAATTTTAGTATCGGGCTTAAAATTTCCAGGAAAGAATGCTTTGCTAAAGAAGAAATGATAACCAAAAACTTAAAATATTCTTGATTGTAATCTGAAAATCAATGCATTAAAACCAAACATGCCCTGTATCTGTTAATTTGAAAAATTAAAGAGTTTTGAATGAATCCTTAAGTTTTGAAGTTCCTTGATTCCTGTAAAGTACCGTTTTTAGCTGATGGTACTGAATATGTTCCAATCACTGAAATATCGTTCTAACTTGGATACATATTTTATCCATAATACAAGTTAGTTCAAGAAAATGTACGAACTAAATGTAGGCTTAAGAAGATATGCAAGGATTGAATAATACAAGGGATTTTAATAAAACTTTATAAATTATCAAAATTTTCAAAAATAATAAAAATTCCTAGGTGAGCGGGATATTTATTATTATTTTACCGTCCAAAATTGGCTAAAAAAATGATGAACCATATAGGTTACCCTTTTCAATGGGATAATTCTATATCAAAAAATCTAGAGAGTGTGATAAAAAACTATCTAAAATATTCAGACAATCTTGTAGTTTTTATTAATATCTACTATAAAGATATAAGGTTAACGATGATATAAAAACAAAATTTTAATTTAATTATGAGTTCACCGAAGATCCATCATTTGATGAACAGAGACGAATATAGTTAGAGTATTGATGATTGAAGAGCGATATCTATATTATCAAATTTATGAGCATCTTTTGCACACAATGTATGATTTATTTTTGTAGTTGCGTGGTATTGTAAACTCATTACTTGACTACAAAGCATGTATTTGGTTTATATGTATGTACCGTGCAATAAATCAAAACTTTTTTACAATACTGTAGGTTAACAATCACCTTAAAATCTTTTGTTTTAAAAACACTGGTATCTATCGTATTAGAAACACTTTAACCAAAACTTGTGTAGTGATTAAAGAAATGCTCCTTTGTATGCTGTGAAACAGTTAGAATCAAATTGGTTAAAAAACAAAAGTGCGTGTCCTACTGTGAGCCATTTATATTGGTGTTAATTTAATAAAAATAAAATATGTGTATGATATACTTATTGTAATAAATATAAAGAAATAAATAAATATATATTCATACTTTTCAAACATAATAAATAAATGATGTTGCCAACATATGAAAATAATGATTCCTAGAAATTGTTTAGTCAGCCAAATTTTAATATTCTGAATACGTTTATATGTATATCTGCTGAAATAAAATGTATACAGGTTGGTCCAAGTTATAAGGGCAGGACTTCTAATAGTGATCATGTTTCAATAAGTTCACTTTTAGCCATGAAAGCCTTCTCATTCTAGATATAAGGTGTTAAAGTTTGGAAAAAAAAACGACGTCTTTCGTAGTAATACCAAACTAAGTGCTTAGAAAGAGGAAAATTTTGACATAAAATAGGACCAAACGATTGTTCATAATTTGAAGCTGGTGATGATAAATTTCTGATACCAGCGGTAGAGAATTGGACGTGTTATTACCCTGTTTTGAAGATCTCTTACGCTACCGACTTTAATAAAAATGAAAGAATACACTCAAAGTTGTTGCAAAGTATGTGCAATAAAGTCAGTGCCATAACAGATGTTTTCTAAAATGGGTTTTGTAGCAACCATATATCCAACGCTGGTTTTCGTAATTTATGACCATAGCATTAAATTTTGAAAAATCCACAGTTCTGATTGTGTGCCAAATTTTCAATTTTTTTAACCGCCGTTTTGTGGCAATAATCACACAAATATCATTTGTTTCCAAAATTTCAACACTCTGTATGTAGAAAAGGAGGCTTTCCCGACCTTAATTGTATTGAGATATTATCATCATTTAAAAGTATTTCAACCATTTCCCGAAGATCTGTTATTATATCTTGGACCATCCTGTATATGCATAACTTATGAGTTGGTATACCATACTAGTATACTTAACATAAAAGCAAACATAAATTTGGATAATACTTACAACATGTACATTTCTAATGATGTGTCATTGAAAAAAACCATGATTTTGAATAAAAGCCAAAATATTTGCGTAAATGTTCACTGAAACTACACCCTTACAACTGAATAACGACAACTACATTAAAAAAAATGCAATCAAAATATATTTATATGTGCTTAACATGATATCGAGTACATATTTTCTTGGTTCAAGAAAACATTTAATTGCTATACTTGAATTTTAATTTTTTTTTTCAAACCAGCCAAATACTTACTTTCTTGAATTAAGTATGATGGACACCGTTGACTCATGAACAATTTATTTGTCATAAAAATGTCAATATCCAAGTAAGCGAGTTAATAAAGGAGATATGACAAAATTTTTCTTAAAAAAATGTTGAATATAAAACAATAAGCTACTTTTGTTTTGTGTGAAAAATTTGTAAATATCATTGTTTTCCGGTGAGTGCGCAAATTATCGCTACACTAGGGTTGTCATTTTCTCCAAGATTATAAAAGATAGATAGTTGAAAATTTGTAGAGGGCTTCAAATTGTAAGTCTTGTTAAAAATTTTGGGAAAAAATGGCGGCCAAATGACCTCTTAGGAGCCATAAATTCATTAGAATCGATTTAACGAATCATGGAATTTTGAAAAATTGTAGTGATCACAAATTTTAGTAAATGAATTGTAGTGATTGCAAATTTTAGTAAATGACACCAAAAAAAAAAAAAAAAAAACATGCCATACAAGCTTAAAATAAACAAATTATGGATTGTTATTGTACGTCAAAGTTCTGCGAAATCAGGAGTTAAACCAAGTTTTTCCATAATTAACTATCAAAATAAACTTGCGTCAAGTAATTTAAAATAAAAGCGGCTTAAAACTGACGAATATGAAACAAAAAATCAAAAAATTCGTAAAATATCTATTTTTAATAAGCTCTGGATAATTAAGGTTGATGTGAGTGGGGAGAGGCTACATGATTTCGTCTCCCGATAAAGTCTGGAGAGTCGGCAATCTTAGATGAGATGCACACACAATGTTAAGCCATATCAGGAGTTTAATAGGCGTATCGAGTTTAAAAAGTGTACTCAATAGGTAGATATCAAATTTTATTTGCTAATATGTGATTTAAATTAAAGAATTGAATTTTAACTTAGACGTAACTCTTGTTACCTTTAAGTTTAGTCTTGGTTTTGTGACTGTATTATATATATGATCGTTGCCAATATAATAATGTTTTATTCGTTTTATTGAAGTTGAAGAATGGCATTAAGTTTTTAAGAAAAAAAAAAACGTTATATAAGGTAAAAACTTGTGCACATATTATTTTTAAAATAACATAAGAATACATATAGTCAAGTCAATATAGTCGCTGTTAGTTTTGAAGATACACTGTCATATAAGACGAGAATTTCACCTGGAATGATAAAAAAAATTTAGTCAACATGCGTATTGAAGATTAACATCGACAAAACCTCATTTATGTCAAATTGTAGCACAGGGAAGGTGAAAGTTAAACTTAACAAGGCTGAGAGTTCAATGTTTTAAATATTTAGGCTTAAGCCAAACAATTGAATTTGATAGAAGAGCGGTAATTGATACGCAGAGTATATCCTTGCCACCTAAGATCAGTTCTTTATGTGCCACCTAAGAAAATTTCTGCCTTCGTTTATAGTTTGTCGCCCTTTCTTTTTTCTACTAGTATGTCTAACAGGATTATATTACCATTAAAACTGCCTTACGACATATGTCGTTTTTGTTCCTGTTTTGATTAGACTAACATTATCTACACACAAGGTTATCTCTTATAGTTCGTCGTATACACCACCAATATATTATTTTAAAAACTTACATTGACTGTTTAGTTGTGTGTACAACAGCAGTGTGTCTATATACGCGTTGCACTTACTACTCAACATTATGTTGCACTGCTCATGCTGAAATGTTACTGTGCTATGTCAATAACTTACATTATATCACAGTGTTATTCAATAAACAGTTGAGCTTGATTATTTTTATTTGCGAAATATTACCTGCTGTAATCAAAACTAGTAGAGCAGTTTTCTTTGAAACCTTTTTTTTACTCGGTCTTCAAACTTATAATGATAAGTCTACTTAGCTTACTTTCTGAGCAAATGCCTCCCCCAAACAGTGCCACTTTGTTCTATCCTTCGTAATCCTCGACCTGCAAACCTTTCACCTTTTTTAATATATCTGTCTCCTTGTCCTATCATACGGCACCCAAATAGTGCTCCTCGTTGTCCATCGGTCGTTAGTCCTGCGCAACACATTGGACTGGGAATTATATTTTGGTTTTTAATAGAAACTTTTACATCTTTTATTTTGGTTTTACCCTTGAGCACGCTATTTCTATTTTGTTAAACTACGCTCTATACTATGTTGGCAAGCGCAAAATTTATTATATTGTTTTTTCGTTAACAATAATGATGTCTATGTAACGTAAGTCAAGATCGAAAATACACATATCCCTAATGCGTTTTTAAAGATGCCATGGTATATAACTTTTAAAAACATATTTCAGAGACCAATATTTCTTCCACGCCAAGGATATCCTCTGTTGGTTTCCATGACCGCTCTTCTATCAAATGCAATTGTCTGGTTTTAAGCATAAATATTTAAAACATTGAACTCGTGTTATTTCAGCGTTGTTAAGTTTAACTTTCACGTCCCCAATGCTAAAGTTTGACATAAATGTAGTTGAAGTCCAACTTTGTTGTTGTGGAAATTTAATAAATTTAACATCATTTGTAATACACATGACGACAAGATTTTTTTTATCATTTCAGGTGAAGGATTCTCACTGTACGAGAAGAAAATTGAAGTTGGTTTTTGATAATCTTTCGAAGTACGCAAAATATGAACGTTTAAAATTTCTTATTAAACAAAAAGGAAGGTATAGGGTAGTGACGTCATTGTCCGATATCACCATAGAGATACATATAGGGAGAACATACCTAAAAAGAGATGGGCAACAATCTTTGAATGCTTTTAACGTCTTTGTTTCTTAATCAATTTTAATTTTAATTTCACTTTCAAATTTTGTTATGGTTTCGAGTCGAGTCTTACATTGCGTAATATGGCAAATTCGACATGAGGCCACTACTGTATTCTTCTATATCATCAGAAAATAAAAGTCTCTCTTCTTAATTCCCTTTAAATTACGTATTCTACGCTAAGCTATGATTTGGACCCAACCTCGGAGCTCGTGTTTGAAATTTGGCATTAATATATACGCCCCTCTCTCTTATAAAATTATATTAAAATTGTTATCCCTTAAAAATAATACACTCTTCAGAAAAGGTTATTGTTCAAATTTGAACTTCACTTGAATATTCGGCTATTCAATTTTAAATGACAGTTATCGGTCAAACAGCGAATAAGTCTTCCAACGATATAATAATAAGCCTTCAGTTTTTGTTTCATACGCAACCGTTAATTTGAAAATTTTTATATATTTATGCTGAAATACGTTATATCAATACTGACATATGCAAGATTCTAGAATCAATCAGCTAAGGTTGTGGTTGTCTGTCAGTGAAATTTTATTGTGTAAATTAAGTAAAGGAGGTAACAAAATCACTGTACCGTATGAATTCATCAAGACTATGATGAAAATATAAAGTTAAGTGTGCTCATTATTATTATGTCAGCCAATAAGATACGTTGAAATATGTTTCGTTTCAGTAACTTATTAAAATTCTTAATTGTTTGTTAAAACCAAACTCTTGACCAATCAGTTAACTTATACACATACAAGGATATAACATTTTGCTAATAAGTAAATATATAAGCAAAATTTTTGCTTTAAATTTATATATATTAGATTCAAAAAATTATTGCAAATTTTAATAAAAAGAAAAATTTTACAGAAAAAATAAGCATCGATACACTTCTTATAATTGAAAAGTTTTTCCGAATTCAATGGTTATTGATTAAGAAGTCAATATACAAATTTTTTCATGTTTTGCCGCTAGACGAGACGAAACGAGAGAATCTAGTCTCTTGTGTTGCCTCGGCTTGCTAAAATTTTCTATTGTCTTGTATCGCCTCGTTTCCACGATTTAATGTTTTCCTTCATCTTGACTCATCTCGTTTTTCTGGTTAAAAATTTTTTTTGCATCCAAAAGTTTGAAAAATAGACGAATTTTATGAGCTTTAAGTCTCCGACTAAATTTGCCGGCTTCTGATTCATACATTTTAATATAAAACAAATAAATAAACAGCGATTGTCCCTCTCAAAAGTCTATCGTCTGTCCCTAAAATATTTATAGCCCCCCGAATCTGTTGTGTTCATATCGAATAACTATCAAAAATCAGATTGCTTATTATCGTTCAATTTGTCTCGATTCTCTCGTCCCGCTAGTTTTCACTAGTCTTAATTTTCAGCGAAGTTATTGATCATACTTTTTACGAAAAAAATTGAAATCGTCAACTAAAATGTGTTACACAATCATTCCAACAAAAGCCTCAAATCGATATTAAACACAAAAGTTTTACAAAACAAAAAAAAGACTCCAATGCGTGTATATGTTACAAACCCTTATTATATACTTCACATATAAAATACAATACATATTAAACAATGTCATGTTTATAACAGTTAGATTGTATTTATATAAAATAAATAACAAATATGTTTATTGGATGCTAGTAGAAGAATATACCTTCTTTACCACAAGAAGATTTTATAGTGGAGGGACAAAACTTATTCTACCACAACGGAGGAGTCCAACAAGCATTCACTTTTCAGTATCTCCATGTAAGTTGGAAGAATCATATTACAATCTTGTTTTTTAAAGATTGTATGCGGCTTTTCAAGTTCTTTTTTATTGTGTCTTTTTTTCTATTAAATTTGATTACATAGTGTGCAATTTATTCGACATAAACCGCGAATTTGTATTTTTGTATTTTTAGTGCTATTAAGTTACATGAAAGTGTTCTTAAATTACAATTTTTGTTCTTAAATTTCAACAAAACAAAATAACAATGTTATTTTAATTATCAATTAAATTTAACAAAGAAAAAAAACAACAAATGGTAGCAAAAAAAAATGTAGGTTAAAAATTTTTAATTAATTTTTTACTGTTAATTAATTTTTAATTAAAAAAAAATGTTACAATATAAAATGAAACGTACAAAATCCTTAGGATGGATACAACATTGTAAGGATAAAGTGTTATCAAGTGTTATACGTAGTGCGGGTAATCAAAGTGCATTATCGAATACAAGCGATAATGGTAACCAATCAGTGATGACAAGTGATGATACCGTCGGTGTTCTAGTTGTTGAGAATGGTAGTGATGAGCATAATAATGTGAATAACGGGGGGCATAGTAATAGTGCATTTAATAGTGATATTGCAAGTGTTACATCATCATCGATATCGATTGTGCATAATCAACATCAACATCATCAAGGAATATCGCCAGGAAGTGGTTTAAGTAAAAGTATGCCATCGTCACCGTGTGCATCATCGTCGGCTGCTTCGTCACATTATAATATGTCGAATGGTAATAATAATGATTCGGCATCTTCATCGGCAATGATACATCGTAATGTGGCATTATTGTCGTCAACGAATCGTTTTCAACAGAATCGCAGAGATATGATGCCAATGCATCGTGGACATCATCAGGATAATAATCACAGGTAAAATAATTTGAACTTGTGAACATAGTTTTATATCTCTTCTTGGAGATATAAAATTCAACAAAGAGGGACAAGTTTTTTTTTTTTGGTTTAAATTTAACTAGGCTGTTTGATTTAACGGATTGAGTCACAAAAAAATAGCTTCAATAAAAATTGTGACTTAATTTATCTACAAGCAAAATTAGAACTTCATTCTTTCTGGTTTTATGTTAATTTTGAGCATTGAGAATAAAAAACTAAATATTCTCCGTACGAGGCATAAATTATTATGTCCCACCTTCGGAATAATGTCTTATCAAATTATGTTTACCTTAGAATTAATTTTTATTAACCGCCCGCCCCCAAAATATTTATTACGGAAATTTTAATTGCACTTGACTTAATTTACATTCATTAAAGAAATTTGTAACACGTAAGTAATAAAATATCATGTGAATATTGACATTACCAGGAGACACTGAATATCGGTAGTTTTGACTATTCAATTATTCAATTATTTAACTAACTTATTTAATCAAAGCTCAATCTATTACTCATAATTTCACCCAATATCAACTTTAAAATTGAAAAAGAAAAAAAATTTAAAAACGACTATTTTCGCTCAGTTTTCTCGGCACGTGTGTATCTAAATCGGACTTACCAGACGTCAATTGATATTTTTTTTTTGAGATCTATAACTTTCACATTTAATTTTTTTTCATTGGAAGTCATCTTTTTTTTTATAGCAAGAAAACTGTTTTTTTGACTTTTGCGAATTTTTTAGGGTAATTTAGCCATTGACTAGCCGTAAACAAATAACGCTATATGTTGGTTAGCTTGTTTTCTTGTATAATAACGTATTTAATGTTTTCTGATAGCAATTTTTCATCCGTTTCGTAGATTAATTGGATTAAATGAAGTGTTTATTAGCTGAAACATAATACCCATTGCACTTTGTCTGGTTATTTTTAGTTGATTTTAAAAGAGACATCTTTTTTTTTATTGATTTGATGACTAACTGCTGCATACGTTTAGTAAGATTTAGAAAAGAAATATTTGCTATGGAATTAAAAAATCTAAATAAGAAATATGATATCATATATGTTAAGGGATTAAAAATCAATTTTAAATACTATAAAAGACTTTTTTTTGTCTTACTTCCATTATATGCAATCCATCGTTACTGTACATCTTAAATTGTTATTTTAATACCTATCAATATAAGTTTGTCCAATAATGTATGGACTTTAATCCGTCTAGATTAAAGATGTATTTCAATATTCCTTTAGGAATTGCAGGAGAGTTATATTCCTAATTCTATAGTATTTGCTCCCCTCAAGCGTCTTTCGTACACAATCAAAAAACTCCTTCAATTTAACTCGATAGTTTTTTTGTTTTACGTACAATATATATACAAAATTTAAAAAACCTCCGACAAATTTTTCGAGTCAGGAACCCTCAACTCGCATTTGAAACGTAGCTAAAAACACTCTCCATTAAATTATATTTCAAGCAAAACCAAAAAATTCGAAATCGATTCATCCGTTTAAGCGCTACGATGCCACAGACAGACAGACAGACAGACAGATACACACACATAGCGGTCAAACTTATAATACCCCTTTTTTTCCTACACGACCAAAAAAAAAAAAAACATTTGTATTTGTATTGTTATCAGGGTGCAATTAAAAACATATCCACTTTCAAAACCTTTGGCTTATAAAACCACAAACACTACTGTAGCGATTGCATCTGGGATACAGGCAACTGTCTGCGGCTGTTATAATGAATGGCAGGTTAAGTTCATACTCCAAATAGGAGGTTTGTACAATACTCGTGCCAAGTTACCAATACTAGTTCCCGAAATAGAATACCGCTGCTAGATTTGCCGTTTATCGTCCATATTGAGTTTATGAAAAATGTTCTTGAAGAGTAAAAGTTTCAATGCATGAGTTTCTCCTTTCTTCATTTAATTCTTAAATACAATCTTTTTTCTTAATTAAAAACGAATTAAGGTAAAAACTTAATATTCTTTTAGATCTGATTTCTTCAAGAACTATCTCATATTAGTTGATGATAAAATATATCTTAAATGTGCCAAACTTCATACTTTTGATATCCTTACGATGTTGAAACAAATACCTCTTTATTTAGAGTACATACAATTGAGGGCTTAAAGACATCATAATATTCCCTCGAGTGTATTTAAAATGACAACTTTAAGAAGTTTTTCTGATTTGTAAGATGAGCCACTACTTCCATAAGCAATATTCTTTTTGCATTAAACCGTATCAGATTTAAATCTATTTATTTAAATCGACAATGGACGACAATGGAAGTACTTACTCATAAGATCTGATGTTATTTTTATTAATAGTTATAAAAATATTTTTATAACATATCTAAAAGCACCTGATGTATAATAATAATAAAAAAAAAACAGAGTACCTAATATACGATATCATTGTATCTCACCTGTTATTCATACATACATACATACATACATACATACATACATACATACATACATACATACATACGTGTACATACATACATGCAAAAGTACATACACATGCACACACGCCTACTATGTAAATAAAAAAATTTTTTGTTTAAATGAAATTATCTTAAAGTCAGATTAACATATCTTTTAGAGGAAAAAAAACCAACATTCATTTGCATACAATGCAACTTTTAGTTGTTGTATTTTTTAAATATTAAAAAAACTATATATTTTTAAATAGAGTTTTTAGAAATATTATTAAAAGGAGAGCGCTTTGATAATTTTTAAATTTGTTTTATTATAATTTAATATATTTTTTGATGGTAATTAAGGTCATTGAAGATAATAGAATAGTTAATCATTTTAGAACATAATCATATAAGTCAAATCTCATCTGCTCCATCATATTTCTTTTCAAAAAACCTGTACGTATTGGTTAAAATCGCTATTGTTGTTGAATTAAGTTATTGTAATTACAACAAATTATATGTACTAAGGGTTATTATACAAGCTGATAGCGTGGTCTACACAAAGTATAAACCTCCGAAAAAGCGCCGTTTTTATAAATGATGCATTTTTTCCCTAATACAGTCACAGATTTTCCAAAAGTTGAGAATATACTGTTTTCATATATACTGTATCAATTTTGTATCAGATATTATTATACCTTGGAGCATATATTTGACATTCTTATCCCTGAAGATACTACATTAGTACACTCTTTTTATTCTTGTCCTTTAGGCTTTATTTGAAATCTAAAACTGCTTTGTTTTCGATTCTTTTCAATTTAATTTAGTTTCATTTCAACCAGCTGCAAATTTGTTCTATTGTTGAGAGTTGTTATTCAAGATGTAGTGTCTTATGGCACAACCCATAGACTAACCTTAATAAGACTAAGCGTATCTCTTGAGGGTTACATGAATTATTTTGAAGTTAATAAGATAATCTTTTTTGACTGTTTCATGTTCTTACATAGCCGACCAGTTATCGGCTACTTATTCTACAGATTGCTGGTTCAAATCTTAGCTTATGTACTAAATTTCTTTAATATGAAATGATCAAAATTTTGAATTCGTGTAATCCTCAATAGTGTCGTTAGCGAACGGTTATTTTCAATAATTTTATACATATTGCACTGTATTTTAAGTGTTTGTCTATTGAACAACCTGTGATAATAGATTGTTTCTAAATGGATCAAACTTTCAGAATATGAACAAACTTTGATAATTTATACAAAATCTCGACTAAATGAATACAAAAGAATTTCTTCTGCAAAGATATAAAGCTTGGCTATAATATTGAAATCTATTTTGTTATCTTAAGTGCACATTTTGGTAAAATATACAAGTCTATGTTTATTTATTTTTTAGCATGCAAGTTTAACCAAAAAACATGACTACTGTTTCATAACGACATTGAATTAATAAAACAAATCCAAATATACAAGTTGAAAAAACGCATATTGAAGCAGACAAAGCTACTGGCCACTGTCTGTTACGATCTAAAATGATTTATATTAAGTGGTTAAAGAGTCATTCCGTTAAAAATGCATGTAGAAAAATTTTTGGAACTGGTAACCGGTTTTTAAGTAACAAAAACATGAAATAAAATTTAGAAATAAGCAATATGCATCAAAATGAGTAGTCCGGAACCAAAAAATGCATCCAAAAATGAAATAAGTTACTTGTTTTTATTGATCTTACGTAGCTTGTTTTTTGTAATAAAACAAATTCAAATTTAAAGCAAGCTTTGCAATTGCACCGGCGTGAAAAATATAACTAGAGTTTCAATTGAGCAATACCTATTCCCTCAATTCAACATAATCATTCCACGAGACAGTTCTCATAAACAAGAAATTGGCTGTATTCAATATCGATGATACAAAGAAGTCAGAAAGGCGACAGGGTTTAAGCGACCATATTGTCTTTATGGATATGAACCTTACACACTCAAGAATAATATGAGAAACTATAAAAACGATGTCATGTTTAAATAAAACTTATCATATTTTTAAAGTTACATTTGCTGATTCTATAAACTGAAATAGATTTAGATCTTAATTATACCTTCTGATAAAAATCTATTTCTTGAAAACAAGCATACCTGTGAGTATATGAAATTAGGTAATATATATTTTAACTTTTATGTATAAAAAAGTAAGACATTTCAATAATGACTGACATTTTCCGGTGTTTATACCATTCAATTTGTGTTAATCGTGAGAGCACATCGAACGTATTATTAAATAATTTTCAAACAAAATGGTAAGATTTGCGATATAGTATAGACTAACCTAAATAATATAGAAAATATTGACGGTAAAGTTTTCACATTTTAGTATTTAATTTAAATTTGCTAAATTACATAAACAGTTCCAATCATAACGTTAATAGTTAAGGCAGCGTCACTATTTTTTAAGAAAGAATGAGTATTCGGTTTTTCAGCTTTATTGTAATTTTTCCATCTTTTGATATAGTCTATCAAGCGTTTTTACTAATAATTATCATCTTTACCAAACAAATTGTTGATCAAATCAACATCAGTACAGTTATTATACAGTTTCTAGGGTGTTAAAAAATAACTTGACAAAAACCACTATCATATAGATTTACAAATTGATAAAAATAATTTATTTTGTTAGACCCAAAAAATTTTTGCCACCATAAGACAGCTGTTTGGGCGTCAATATTCGTGCCATTATGGCACCAAAATTTTAATTTACAAACCCAATTAGTTGTAAATAAATATTTTTAAATGTGATTAGATTTAATTATTATTTCAGTTTCGTAGAATGGCAGATTTAAAGAGATATTGAGAGATTTACAACAGCATTCCTATTACGTGAGGTCATTCAGTTATTATGCTGTCTGGCGTTACAAATAGCGAAGATAATTTGATATTCATTTATTACGAAGTTAGAAATGATTTGTTAAACGATGGTGAAATATAACAAAAGTGCCATTTTCTTAACTTCTAAATTTGTTATTTTGTTCAAAAGCTGTTGAATAAAATAAGCGTTTACGTGTGTTGTCTTATTATATAGAGTGATAAAAATTCTTTTCTAGATATTTCTTTGCTCCCAGAATAACACATCTATCATGTTTTAAAGCAAAGAAATTTGCGTACATATAATAAAATATAATAATTATCTATTTCCAACCAGAGCTTTGAAGTTCTTATGTAAAATCGAAAATTGGTTATATTTTTTAAATTTTTTTTAGTTTCTTTCATTAGTCGCAAGATTATTATAGATTTCCAATCCTAATTAATCTCCTTATAGCACCGATAAAATTATCAGCAGATTAAATACATACTGTTTTAGTAGTTTATATTTAAAGTTTGTTGAACAACTTCTAAGTAAGTATTTGAGGAGAAATTATTTTAACATCTGTCGTCTTCCGTATTTTTTGAATAAAAAATAGAAAACCTAGTGAAAAAGTTAAAAAGTCATGCGTAGTATTGATTTTTCACGCGTACTTAACATCTCTGATCACTGGTAGATTTTATGTTAGTATCAATATTATTATGTCCTTATATCAGCGTCCAATATTCCTGGAAAAAAATTTAAGTCTGACTTAAAAAATATGGTCTTCGATGTTATACTCGAGCATTACAAAAGAGAGAGTATCTGTACCAAATAGATAATTAACAACTGGTAATAAACTATTACCATGTGGTATTCGACTTTTCTTTGTGGTAATTAGTACCTTCTCTTCAAGATTTAAGAAAAGTTGATGGCTTAGTGTATTCAAAGAAGAGTCAAATCGAGAACAAACCATACACAACTTCAAGTTCGGTTTGAACGCCCTACATTTGTCTGTTACATCTATAACAAGGAATTAAAAATGTTTTTAAATTATGAAAATTGATTGGCATATTTAAAAGTTTCAACATGAAATTATAATATTTAATTTACTCTTCGATTGAGAATGAATAAAAAGTATAGTATATAGTCTTTACCTGTCTATATACATCATTTAACCAAATCAGAAACCTGACTTACAAATATTATGAGTAGGTGTAATATTATATATTCTGATTAAAAAAAAACATATACAATGTAAACTTGTTTTTGTATTATTATTATATACCATACATTGTTAAAGTTGATATATTATTAAATAATATTTGCCTCTATGTTAAGGAAGTTGTGGTGTTATGGGTGCCAGAAAATATAATCATCATCAAAATTTGAATCTCGTCTATTTAATCTCGAAATAATCTCGAGATAAATTTAATTAAAGTTTGGATCGTATCAGGGAGAGTATTGAAGAAGTTGAGTTTTTAATCCTAGAAAAAATACAAACTGCTAGAAATTTTCAAAAAAACTAACTGATCATTGGTGTATTTGTTCTGAGTGAAAAAAGAAAGACTTTTTTATTGTTGAGATATAATAACGCACGTTAAACAACTTATGGAAAAATGTGCAAGGTAAGAACTTTAACAAACAACTATATTTGGTATTGCCAAAAAAACTAAAGTATTTTATGTCTAAGTCCTCCGTGGGTACAATTTAAAGAAAAAAAGGCTTTACTACAAGTTCATTCTCTCATACCTCGTATATAATTCAATACTTTTTTAAAATATTCAGCCGAAAGCTACGTTACGGCCCACAGATTTATAGTAAACCGGCGTTCTGAAAAAGTTGAATATGCAAAATACAAGAGACGAGAGCTGTTGGCTCATTTGTATACTTGCACCAAAAACATCTTTAGCAAATCAAAAATCAGCATTTCATCCTAAATCAATTTTATTATTGTAGGTAGTAAAACTTTCGAATGGATAATGAATGAATGAATTCCTCAGTTCAACTTGAGAAGAAATCTTTTTATTTTTGCAATTCAAATTCAAGATAAGGTTGAAATTCTCAGGCCAATTAAGAAGAACGATGTTCACAAGCGACAAACCATGTTCATCATATGTTGTATATACTTAAAGCCCCTGTTATGAATTGTGAATCTATTGATCCATACCATAAACTGTGTTGAAGATAAACTTCCTAGGCTTGCAAAAATATGATCTGCTGATAGATATTAGATTTTTGTTTTCAACAACTGTAATTCTGGTAAAAAATGGTGATTTTTTTTTATCGATTTTGTTAAAGAAAACTTTCTGTAGGTAGTAGTAGTTCCAATTTCAATGAAAAGGTCTAGGTACAGTAATTTCGACGTATATTTTCTGAAAATCAAAATATAACGTCAGTTTATTAAATTTTAAATTTTTTGTTTTTTCATTGGGAATGAATCTGGAACGAAATTAATTTTATAAAATTCAATAGTAATGACGATAAAATTCAAGAATCTTCCAAGTGGACTCCGATTATATTTAAGTATTTCCTAGAAGTGAAATAAAATATGATTCCTTCCACAGTTACCCAAAATCAGTGCTAATAATTTATTCTGACCTTATTTCAAGTGTATATTTGTAATTTTAATTGTGATTTGCATACAGAGGACTTGTGGGTCTATTAAAAACTATTGGTATATTCAAAAACAGATATAATAACGGAGCATTATACGTACGTATACCTATAGACCGCAAATAGATTAACAAATCATCCACCTACGAAAACATGTTAAAAAATTAAGACACCATTATGAATATAGTTCCACAAATTTCAATTAAAAAATTATGTAGAAAATAATCAAATTTTAATTATAATAAATTATTAAATAATAAAATTTTATGTTATCTGATTTTTATAAATTTAATGGTATTGTTCAACTGACTACAACTCTAAATACATTTTGCTGTCAATGAAAGTGTATCATGTGTTCCCATCTCCGGTTTTTAGGTTTTTTAAACAAAAATTCTAAATAAAATTTCTTCTATTGGTTTAAAATAGTTCCATTCCCTGGTTACATACCTTGTTTCCGAAATTAAATTTATTTCACCCTTGTACATCGCATTATTATCAGGTTTTTTTAACCAACAACAAAAAACAACTAATGAGCTTTTGCTAGTTCCTCGACAAGTAACTGTATGGTAATATTTGACACTTGCAAATTAGATGAGAATCAAGGGTCAAACTTTTCGATACCTATATATCATTATTTTCGAAAATACCGAACTCTGAAGGTTTAGATGAAATCACTACTTACAAGAAATGCACTGTTATGAAAAACAATGTCATCGTTATGAAAAATCTGAAAACAAAAAATCCAAAAAAATTACTTTGTTGATGATTTTTATAAAAAAGATAATCAGATAAAGATGAAAACGATTACTTTGAATATATTACTATCATTATTTTCTTTAAAGGGAACTGTTTGTTTTGTTTTTAACTTAAATAAGAAATATAATTTTTTAAAGTAAATCCTGAAAATGAAAAATCCTCTTGTAAGATAACAAAACATTTGAAAACAGTTCAATAAAGAGTTTGTATGTTAAAAATTGTACACTTAAACAGATCAAATCTGAAAATAAATAACACCGTGAAAGACATTAATAAAAATAAGAATATACAAGATTATTTTCGAAAAAACGTGATTTTTGAGGAACGTCCTTAAAACAAGTGTTTTTGTCATTGTTAACGTTATGTGTAAATACATAATACAATAAGCCCCTGCCGTTAACTTATAAATAACGATATTATCTTCCAAGAAATTTTCCACCCTCAATTACCCTTATATTGCCGATTAAATTTAACTGAAAAATTTAGAAAAAACCTTTGGTACAAGTGTAAAAGTCTAATTTTAATTTATTAGAAATTCACCTCATATATATTAAAAATTATTTGTAAATTTTGTAAACTTCAAAATACTACATATTTTTAATTAATTTATTTTTCTAAATTCTTATTTATTCGATACAGTCACGTAATTTATATACATTCATAAAACATAAAAAGTTAATTTAAATATTTTTTTGTTATATTTGTAATTTAATTACAATAATTTTTCGATAAAAATCTTTTATAAATTTTGTTTAAATTAATAAATTTTGAATTTAATCAGATAACAATAGATTTTTAAATTTTGTTATTTTAATTCAAATATTTTTTCTCATAAAAAATGTCCATTACTGTAAAATTATTAAGGTAGAATTAGATAGGTTACTTATTGTAGTAAAATCTAATTATTTTGTATAAATGAATTAATTGAGAGTGTTCTTAGTTATGTTTCAAGAGTTAAGGATTCCGTACCCGGAACAACAAAAGAATAGACGATGATCCTCAAAATCGGTTCAGTTTAGAGAAGGCTCTAAGGTAAAAGGTAATTTAATGGAGAGTGGTTTTAGACAAGTTTCAAGTGCGAGTTTAGAGTTACGTACCCTAAAAATTTCCAGGGGAATTTTAAATTTTGTAAATTTCACATGTTTATTTGCCATGTATGTTAAAAGAAAATCATTGACAACCTAATAAAAAATGAGTTCAATCATTGTAACTGTCGAAACGATTGAAAAATGTTAGTGTAACAAAAGGGAGTTTTCTACGAGTTAATGACTGGGACCAACATGTTGGTAGCCGAAATAAAATCTTTTCAAAACACCAAAATCAAAAAATTTATTTCAGTGTGTTAAAATTGCAATTTAATTATGACTTAATAACTATTGTGGTTTTTCGATCTTTATATAACTAATTAAATTTTATTGAATCAATTATATTCAGTCACTTTTGTGAGCTAATTGTAATAAGAAGAGAATGAAATAAATATGTCACAGAGATCTAAATTGATAAAACTTGATTTCATTATTATAGTACTTTTTGTGTTAATGTCAAATTTAACAAACATGTAAGTTGTTTGTTAATAAACTTAAAAGTTTTGTCATTGAAATTTCAAAAATTAATTTGATGTAATAAATTAAATCAAACAACATTATTAAAATTCAATAACCTTGTGTATAGAAAATTTCATTGGATAAAAAAAAGTATGTAAGTGATTGATATGTTAATGAAATTGAATACAAAAAATATAAGAAATAGAGGCGTTTATTTTTCTAAATTTAAATCGAATTTCAATATAGATACAACTTCCTTCAATGTCCAGTGTACAATGTTTTAATATAACTTATGGGAAGTATTATAAAATTAATGTATCTGACTGTTTTTACGGTAATCACGAAAAAATTATTGAATCGATTTTATCGAAATTTGTGTTATCTTGAAACCATAGTTAACTTACAAATTGCAATATATTTTATCTCGCTATCAGAAGATCGAAGTAGAAGATGTTGTCGAAAAAAGTCTATGTATCGAGAATCCATATTTATTGTAATCCATACCTTCTATACTTACTTATACAGTCTTGTTCAAATATCTATTTACATAACACTGCAAAATCATAGTCTAAGAAGTGGAAGAAGTAGTTTTTCCAGAGTTGAAGTGATGTTGGTGTTACGGAATCAAAGCGGACGGACAACGGCCAGTAAAATATGCAACGGAAAAAAATTAAAATTACGTGAATTGTTATGTAGGAATATTATTTAAGTTTTTGAGAATTATTCGAAGATCAAAATTATTTTTAAAAAAAATCCAAAATATGAGTATAATAATTTGCATTGGCATATTGCCCACGAATTTTGTTGAAAAAGAAAAACTTGTATACATATATGTAGACAGAGTAACGGCCACACGGTTATTTATTCGTAGATACACTTAAGCTGGTTCAATTTTTATCCACGACAAAATTATGTAGCATTTTTAGTAGTTTAAATTTAAGAAAAGTGGATCCGTTGGTGATGAAACTACAAATAATGACGGGCCGATACGTTTACAAGGGATTGTGTTAAAGTGGACACAGTATTTCCTTGATCACAAGAATTTGACATTTCAGAAATTATTTTACGCTGCGTTATACATGAAAAACGCATAATTAAATTTGAAACAAAGACTGAAGTTTGCATGCCCTACAGGTGTAAAAATCGAATGATTCAGATCGAAATTGAATGCTATCAGGAAATGTGACCTTTTTTAATAGCCTCAGATTTGCTTTTTACGTCGAGAGCTTCAAAAGTTTTGTTAAGTACACTTGAAGAAGTCCTTAAAATCGAAATATTCATATTAAGTTTGAATGAAATTTTACAAAAATAATTTTCCAACGGTTTTTTATCTTGTCTATTTTATATTTATGAAAGATATTCTAATAGAATCAATAATTCTATAACAAAATAAATCGCTTACAATTTTCATTGTCTACCACAGATAGAATACAAAAAATATTAGATATTATTATTATTATTATTAAAATTGAAATTTATTTAGGTATAGAAATAATAAATAAAGTTATTTGGTTTTATGGTTCAATAATTTTTTCAATTCGATTTATACGTTATGTGTCTAATAATATTTATTATATAAATATCAGATTTGGATTTTTTTTGTATGATGTAAGAAAAATTGTTGATCAACAAGTTCAGAATGAATAATCCTGCACAAAAAAAAATTATTGGTGAAAATGTGGGAAGCTTCCCTTAATGAATTTCCTTGAAAAACTTCCTTTTATATACCTAACGAATAATATTTGGATTAAATTTTGTAACTAAAGCAAGCAAGTTTCTTCTATAATTTATTCTCCCTATTAATCGCGCTTGTCGTTCAAAATTAATCTTCTCATAAAAGATCCGGTTTCAACAGGATACAGAAGGTACTCTAAACTTATATCATAGTTAGTCACATAATAACTTTTGGGTGATATAAGAAAAAATCTATACAGTTCGGCCACTTTTTTTTTATTAAAGAAATTTATCGTATTTTTCACAGTCTTTCTCCAAATATTAATATTATTACTTCAAATTTTCCATCCTTATGTATTTAGTACTTTTATTGTTTTAATATAAATGAAAAACCATTTTAATAAGCCTGAAAAAGATATTCAAGTCACAAATTTTTTGACAAATAATTCCATTAGTAAGTAATTTTAATTGCCTAAAAACAACGAAAATATAATTTCTGATTTTAAAATAAATAGAAAACTCCAACATTTCATAGAATGAGTCAAAAATTATTCCCCTCTTCCAAATAATAATCCTTTGTCAGATACGTTACGTCTAACTCTCAAAAGAAACAAACATTTCTTCAACAAAAATTTGTAGTTAGGTCTTATAACTTAGACTTTAAAAAACTTGACGAATGATTTAACAGTTGTTACATCATTTATCAGCTTCAGTTTTTCCAGAATCGACATAGTTTTCAAACAAGTCAAATCAAATATTAAATATTATTATTAAACTTGAAAATACATTTTCTTAATTTCCTCTGAATTCTGAAATTCGAGGGTACTTAATATAATAATTACACATCCGTTTTCATTCCTCTGTTGTTAAACAATTTTTGATTATTACGAAGATTTTTTTATACATTTATTCTCTTTGAAACATTAATCATCAATTTATTATAGTTTCTGATTGACATATTTTATAGTTTACAAGATGTTATTTTAAAAATAGTGACATTGTCGGGTTTATTGTAGGATGAATCTATTTGGATGTAAATACATAGAAAGATGAGAAACAAAAATAATAGTTGAAAATCTACATTCTTTAACAAATATTTTATAATGATGATCGATCGATTTCATTCATGATAATTCAAGAACATATAGATATTTGTGTTTTTTACGTCCATGTACAGGACTGTGAAATCAAAGTATTGTTTTACTTAGAGAATCAATTATATGGAGTTAGTTGGTTTTATACTTGCCTTAGTCAATAAGCCCAAGTGTGTTATTCCATCCTTTGTGTTCACTTTTACAGCAGATTGATTTTTATATACATGAAATGATAATGAGCTCACATGTAAAAATGAATTGTTAAAAAAGTACGAGCTTTAGAGCGTTTGCTAAAATTATCATTTTTGTCTCGCAATTCTTCTACCATGCAGCAGTATGTCAATATTTTACCATACAGCAGTAATTCTGATGGAATTGAAGCTAATAAATAATACCATCAATTAATCACAGTAAGAACAAAATTTTCCCCCTAGTTTTTTACCAAGTTCAATATTTTCACTCCGTAATATCAGTTTTCTATCGATCTAATGTATAAACAAAATTCGTTTAAGAAACCTAAATCTCTGATATCTGAAAGCTTCCGCAAAGAGTGTTTTGAAAAACGCTCGAAAAACGTTCTAAAATTTAAACACAACAAAGCATTACTATTTCCAAAAATAGATAACACAATGATTGGAAAAACCATTTTACCATAAGACTGGGATTCACCAAGCGTTGAATAAGTAGAAGGGTATTAAGAAACTGTAGTAATTTGCAAAATACTGCTCAAAGGTATGAAAAAACAACTACTATAGCTTTTATTTTTTTAATTTTTTTGTTCGCTTATGACTGCCAAATTTTGATTGCTTGATGTCACAACTGATTTTCACAATAATGCGTAGTCTTAACTTTCATTTTAAGGTATTTCTTTTAGATGAGTGAGAACTCGATATATTAAAAAAAGTGAAAATATAGTTATCTAAATAGTAGTTGCATTATTGTAGTAAATCTGTAAACGCTACAGCACGTACTCACATGTATTGCTCATTTGTGTACACCCTACAATCATATACACCCAATATTTTTTGGTGAGACCTACCCTTTTTACAAAATGTAAACCTGTAGATAGATGTTATGGAAGGTTTTGAGAACGTATTAGTTTTTTAAAAATATTTCTTTGTTTTGTTCATTTGCATGAAATAAAATTTATTGGATTGCATGAAATAAAATCTATTTAAATAAATAAAAATGCTTTTTCATAGTTCATAAAGTTTAAACTCGAACAATATAATACTTTGCCTGTAGTAATAATGATTTAAGAAACAAAAAGGTACTTATTTGGGACGGTTTATTAGTGATATAAATTTGTTTCACCTGTCATTTCTTGTGAATTAGAATGATAATTTGAATGTTTTTGTCGGTATATTGCTTTTTATTTTAAAAACTATTATATAGTTGGCAAATTATAATATCTATGTGGGTGGGCTCAATTAAAAACGAGAGAACCACATTTGTAAGTCAACAAAGTTTGACTGATTTCTATAAATGCAATATTTTATGATTATGACGCCAATATATTACAAACATGAAGCATATTGGTTACGTTTGTATACTCTTCGTAAATGTAAAAAAGTGGATTTACTAAATTTGTTCAGCAGTTTATAGCTTTGAAATTAGCAAGAAGGTATGAAATTTTTATAATTGAGATAAAAAAATCCCCTAATGAGTGTTTTTTTATCCATGTACTCCATAACTAAAATAAAAAACTGATAAATATCCATATTAAGAACATGTACTGTACATTTAACAAGTGACTTCGAGCTCGTGAACACATTGTAAACGATCTTTTAATAACAATTACATACTCTTTGAGTAATTTCCAGGAAAAACAAGTTCAGAACAACGGATTTTTAATCCTTGAACGAAAAAAGAGGTGTTGTAAGTTTGACCGCTATGTCTCTCTGTCTCTTAGAAGAATCTCTCTAAGGAAAAAGTTAATTTAAAAGAGAGTATTCTTAGGCAAGTTTCAAATCTGAGGTTAAGTTTTCGAACCAGAAAAATTTCCCGATGGTTAATTAAATTTTGTAAATTTCACTTGTAAATATTAAGCTTCGATCATCTTTAGACAGACAACAAATAATGTGGATTTACTATATTGGGTATTATTATTTTTTCCTTCAGTTAAAAAAAAATCCGTAAGGATGTGAAGCTTAAATTTCTTGGGGTGCAGCAAACGAAAAATATTGTTGGCAATTAAATGTTACGTATTTATTATAAGGTATTTGGAGTAGGTACTAATCAATCCTAAAAAGAACTTGTTGTTGTAATTCAAGTGCTGCAAAAGCTTGTGGTTTTAAAAGTATGGTTAGCTCAATTTCTATGTACACTCTTTCGGCTCTATTGGCTATATCTCTCCTTCTATCAATAAGTGCTTATAACTTTGAGTTATGGTCTAAATTCATCCACTTAGCCATTGAATTTTCGTTTAGCCGTAGAATGTATGACCCATTTTTTGATAGGGGTTTGAATTTCTATACGATTTTTCTTGAAGAAAATTTCATCTTATATTTTCATAAGCAATAAGATAAATTTAATAAAAAGATTAAGGTATTTCCAGCATGGTATCTGCAGTTCCTATGCTAAAGCTATGGTTAAAATTTTTTTCGACATAATTTAACGAAAAATTAAATTTAAGAATTTAATAATGCTTACTATTAATTCCCAAAGTTTCAGAAATGTTGACCGTTTAAAATGGGAAATAATTATGCCAACGTCCCAATTTCGATCAATTTACGTCAAAATTAATATCTCGAAAGTGAAAATTAATTTCTAAATTTTTTTTTTAGAATTGTATTGTATAAACATTTTTTTCTACTTTTTCTTCAATATATAATAATATCATAAAAAATAGTTGGAGAGACCGGACATTTTACATGCTTTAAATGGGACATGACCCTCAAAATCGCGAACTTTGTCTTTAAATATCTCGCGATCTAAACGGCCAAAAATTATGAAATTTTAGGAATTCATAAATAAAGCTATTATAAACCCGAGAAAAAAAATTCGGCCAAATCTGTCGAAAAGTGATTTCATGCTGGAACTACCTTAAATATTCCCATAAATCATATAAACAACTAAGACACGGTAATTTAAACAAAAATTAACACCTTCATAAGCATATAGTATCTCTATCTGGTTGAAGAACGATAAATTATATTCATTTATAAAACAGTGCGTGCATGTAAAATTTAAATTGATTTAAGTTTCAAATGTTTTCGTTCCAAAAACTACACTTTAATTTTACATAAATACCTATGTTACTTTATAGTTAGAAACAGAAGAACCAGAACGATACTTTTTTATATTATTTTCTCATAATATAGGTATAATAAAAGGCCATAGTGTAGGTGTTTTAAATATAAAGTGGCAGGTTATTTAACTATCTTGTCGTTTTGAGTATAAACATAGTCTATAACCGTGTCATTGGTTAAATGTTATATACGGCGGTAAATACTTCTCTATTCTAATATGATAATGCGGTTTTTTTTTTGTTTCGTTTTACAGAAAGTTTTAAAAATTTTCAGTTGGAAAGAGAAATAATTATTTTTTACGCCTTGAGAAAAATAACATTAAAGAGGGGGGACTCGGTTTTTTTTTTAAAGGATAGAAAGATATAAATTTTGCATTAACTACTTTCAGAGAATTTATTTTAAATACACAAAAAAATCATTTTAGAGGGAGAGCCAGTGACCAATTTTAGGTGGTCATTTCAAAAGTCACGAAACTTTTTATAGTAAAACCTCAATACCTACAGATATTGAAAAGCCACTTCTAGCAGATTTTATAGTTTTAAGCTACCCATGGCGGTATTTTTGATAGTTTAGTGGAAATTGTTAAGAAACTATCATATTACCTACATTAAAAAAAAAAATTGTCTTTGCTATAGTGTAATAAAATTCACTTCTGTATCCAAATTGAGGTCCTTCTACTCAATTTTAAATGGCTCCTTAGGGGGCCAACTCATTTTGATGTTTTTTTTTTTTTTTTTGCTCACAGGGTAATGATCGAGAGTGTTCTTAGTTATGTTTTAAGAAAATTTGGGGAGTGGTAGGTCAGATATTTTAAATTTTATTTGTTAATTTTGTATATACTTTTTGCAAATAGTAGTTTAACTTAAAAAGAATTTGTTAAAAAAGTGTTTTTTTTTTTTTTTTTTAAATTTTCAAAATATCTTCCCGTGGCCTCCACCATTCAAGCTTCTTTCTATTTTATATCGTATCTTCGAATTCAATTAAAAATCAGATGATTGGTACGCTACTCTTTTGTTGCCATCGGGTCTAATTGTTTGCATAATTTCAGATTATTCAAATCATCTCGGAAAATAATGAAAATTGAATTAATAATTTCATTACTTTCAAACGTAGACGTGATGCTCAGAAACGGATGTTAAGAAGTTTTTTCATAATTCTGATTTAAAGAACCAGTCCCCCTCCTGACTTAGAGATAACAAAAATTAAAAAATTCCATTCTTCCGTCAATATTTTATGAAACCTTTTTACCTTTGCTTTTTTTTTATCATAAAAGAAATATCTTTATTTATTTAAAGAATAAATAACAAATTCTTGTCTATAATTTTTTTAATATATTTCTATTTATTTTATACAAAAATATATTTAATTTATATTTTTATGAAATGTCCGTTTTTTTTTTTCTTTTTTTCTTTTTTTAAATTTATTGAGAATTGTAAAAGATATAAAAATTTCATGAAGAGTAAAATAGTATACGTTATTAAAGTTTTTTAGTTTTATTAAAATTATTTGTGTCAAGATTCTGTTTAATATAAATAAATTTTTATACTATTTTATATTTATTTTAATACCATGTTTTATGGATTTAATATTTGTTGACAGTTTTAAACCATGTTTTAGAGAGACGATATTTTTTATTAAAAAAATTCGAACATTATCGTTTCGTCTAAGATTTAAGCAACTATCTTTAAAAAAAATGATTTCTAATACATATTCTTCGAAAATTTGTTAGTAAATTTTCTAAATGCATTCGGAGAGTATCTGAAAACCAGGAGTTGTGATAATCAATTAATTCTTAGGCCCAAGACCGATATTATTTTGAAGGTCTTACTACACTAGGAGTGCTTGATTGGTTTTACTATTAAATTAAATTATTGAAGTATAAATTGATCGATAAACTTTTCAACGAAATATTTTAGATATCTTATCATAAAACATCTGAAAGAAGCCTAATAATTTACAAAACATTTGAAAAAATTTCTTAAATATTGTAATTTTAACTGGTTAGCATAGTTTTAAAACATAATCTATACATGTGTTGAAATTTGAGGCAATAAATATTAGATGGTCGTCTAAACTGGTATAAAATTGAATAATCAAAGAAATTTAAATATTCAAATTGGACTCCACATTAAATTTTTAAAAGACATAATATCTGTGTTTTGTTTTAAATCAGCTTCTAGTTTTTTATAAATGCTTATTTTCAAAGAACCTCGCATAATAATTCCTTGGAAAAAAAGAAAGGTAAAAAAGTTTTAAACCTGGTGGAAAATTTTTGCTATATTCCTTATTGTTTCAATAAAAACATCAACCGAACAGTTAGTTATAGTTACTAGTTTTTCTAAATTTTAGAAAATTTAGTTTTTTGTTCAACAAAAGTTTAGAAACGAGGCGACAAGTTTAAAGCGTACAAAAAATATGCGACACTTGTCTCAATTTGTCTCGCAGCACCAGTAAAGCCTTAATACCAACATAATTAAACAAGAAATGAATTCTTTACTTTTTGTAAAGCCAACAATCTAGCAATTTAAAGTCAAAGACTTAAAGATTTGACTTTGAAACGAACCGACTCTATTAATTCAATCAAAATGCAATGCATAAATTATCATATCATAATGTTTCAAAGACACCGATGAGACTGGAAACACTTGTTTTTTTACTTCATACTAGAGTGTACTTACACTAAGCTTCTAGTTTTTTGTATTCAAATAGAAATAATTCTATTTGATGTTATTCCATCTAAATATGGATTTCTAAATTTTTGACATAAAGATAATGCTTTTACACTGAAAATCAAAATAAAGACTTCTTACATTTTTTGAAGTAAAACGTTCTAAAAAATTATGGAACTATAGAAAAAGGTTTTTAATTTGTAAGAGATCCTTCCTTGCTTTAATAAAAAGTTGTGTTAGAAGACAATCATTAAAAACAAACCCAATATGACATATTACATAATCAGAAAGTTGTTGATTGAGACTCTAAATTCAATATTTTCCACAATTTTTTATAATTTTAATCTTTTGTAGTGTAAATAACCTTTGGTAGAGTTTTTTTTCTTCAAAATATAATCCGACGACTTTATGGTATTCATTAAATGTCATAAAATTATACATTTACGGGTTTTTAGTAGTTTATTTAAAGACTTGTAAAACTTGTAGTTAATTACTGACAACAAAGTTATGGTGTTTAATAAACTTTTTCTTCTTCCAATTCTAATAAAATATAAAATTAATAAATTTTTTTAGGTATTTTTAATTATTATTTGTGTTCGAATATTTTTCACTTATTTATACACCTATTTATGTTATTTCTTTTTTTATTTTATATGACTTTATAGAGACGAAATCGAGATTTAGATATATGCGTTTATAGAACTTAAACTTAAGAGTTTACGACTGTTTTTTATTGCATTACTTGTTTAATTATGTATCCATATTAATGCATTTTAATTACAACGCTCTGTTGATTCACATGATGGTGTTTTTTGTACACTACCTTCAAAAGAACCTGAGGTGTTCGCCATTTCAGTACACAGCGAGTTATTCATGCTCCACTCCCTTTTTTCTAAGAGTGCGTAATTTTGGAGAAATAAAATATATGTAATCATTTTTAATCTCGTTTATTTTAAGCATGAAAATTTTTTTTTTGGCCTATGCCTTAGATCCTACAGTATTCAACTTTTGCATTCAACTCAGTTTAATGTCAAAATTAACATATATTTTTAAAGAACCTGTTCAGATTGAGCTCTTGCTTAGACGTTCTAGGTTTGAACTTAGACGCTGTCAGTTTTGATTGACAGAACAGATTCATTACGATAACTAAGAATTTTAAATCCATATTGAAGCTTGAAACTTCCCAAAACTATGTCGTCACTCAATATATATTCCGACTTAAAGTTTGGACGCTAACGCTTGACTGGTTTTATAGTTAAAAGTATTTTTTAATTTATCATTTAAGAAGTATCTTTATAACCTTTTTTTCAAAGTTTCTTTACTTATTTTTTCAAATCCGTTTCTAATAAAAATAAACAAAATACTTAGCTTTACGAGAATTATTTATTCCTTCTTACCAGAAATCAAGAAATTGAAGAGTCCAAAAAAAAAAAAAAAAATTAATATATGGGATTTTAACTACCCAAGTAAGTAATAAATATTCAAGAATTTGAAAAATGTCAAGAAATTCGTTTTTAATGATTTATTTAGCTACTTTACTATTATCAAGATTATTAATTTATACTTAATAAAAAAAATTATTTGTTTTTTCATGTATAATTATCTTAAATTAATAATTTTTCTTTATTTATTAATTTTTTTCCACAAACAGTATTTTGTTATTTTTTGTTTGTATATAATTTTCAAATTTACAAAATTTAATTATTATTAATTAATGGCTTCTAATTTGTTTCAGGTAAACAACTTTTTTATGGTTTTATTTTTTAGAAGAATATTGGTTAGATATTTTAGGTAAGTTGTCAAGGTTGAATGTGAATAATCTTCTAAGAACTTTAAAGGAAGGTGAGTTATATCAATTATAGTCGCAATACATTTTTAAAAAAATATTCCTGTAGGGTTCATGACACCAAGTATGCCGCTGGATGAAATGAAGTAAAACTTTTAGAATTTTCCAATAACAACCAAAAAGCAGAGTCAATGAAAAGAGAATGAAAAGTAAAAGCTTATTTGAAGTTTATATAGTTTATGAATTCCAGCCAAAATCTTTTCTAAGGGGTGATAATAGACAATTATTTTAATAGAGCGATTATGGAGAGCTTTTATAGAAGTGCTGAGTGGTCTATGGGATCAAAACAGTTTTTTTCCAAGCCACAATGCCTTACCGTATGGGGTAAAGTGTATCTCTTGAAACGAATTTGGTAAGTGATTTATATGAAAAGTACTTCTACCAGAATTTTTAAAGGTCTTAATTTTGGAAATGCAAGTCAAAAGTACTGTACAAGTGAATGATACATCTTAGTAAGATTGGAGACTTATCCTTTTCTTAAGCATTTATATCGTTTCATTCTCATTTGTCTCAACGTGTAAAAGACAAGCCTTGATCGGAATCTGGACTTGCCTTAGAGCCTGAAATGCTGCTTGAATATCAGAATGAAACTTATAAAAGCAACAAAATGCAAATATGCTGATGTACCATTAGATGTGCATACAAAATTATTTAAGCTATTTAGAGTAAAATGAAAAATAAAACATTCACTGCCTTGACGCTACTGATTTCATCTAATGAGTGTCAGAAGATGTATCTAATTTCAAGGCTACATAATTTTATTGAATATACAAACAGAACTTGATCTGTTATTAGTTAATTACATGTTGTAAGTATATAAAGAATATTTTCAACTTAAAAATTATTGTGATTTAACTACTTTTTAAGAGTAATTATAAAAGTTAATAACAATTCTTAATTACATTTACCTTCGCAATGTTCTTACGTATGAATTCTATGTCAGTATGGGGTTTGTCATTGAGATTGTGAGCTTTAAACTTAAAATTATAAACAAGTAAGTTTTATTCGAGATATTGTTTTAATAAAAATAATGATAGGTATCGTGGGACATTTAGTAGGAACTATGCTCTTTACACAAAACTTTGTTTCAGTTATTATTAAGAACTTAATTTTATTTATAAAAATGACCATCCACATGAGGAGCGCGTCCCGTAGCCACAAGACAATGGCAAAAAAATTATATTTCAAGATAATAAACTATGTAAACAGTGTCGGTTTGTTGGTGTCGTACATTTTTTTCGTGTTGCCCCCATAGGTCCGAAAATCTTCTTTGAATATTTTATGCCATTTTAAGTGGCTTATTATACCAGAGAAATGGTAAGCGAAGTTTGTACAACCCGAATTAAAAGTGATCTTAATTGGCTCATATATAATCTACTTGAGTCGGTAATTCAACGTTTGGTAAACAATTTTAAACAAACTGGTTAGTCAGACTACACACGAACGTCGTAAAAAAATGATGGTCTGTTCAATTGACCTTTAACGTAAACATCTCCTGTCGATAATATCGAATACGATTTATGTAATCGAAGCGGGCAAACATATAATTTCAGTGATATCTCATATATCAAGCATTATTTTATTTATGTCTAAGGGTCGGACACACTTAATAGAAAACCGTTTATGCGCAAATATTAAAATTGAAATATTATTATTACAACTAAAACAACAATTAGATAATATAAACCAGTATTTACATTTATTATTATTTTTCTTGAATTGAAACGAAGGATGTCCCACCAGATAATGGAATGTAATTTTGCGATACAAACCGAAACTCGACTCAATTTTCAAAACAAACAAAAAGCCTTGTTAAAACTTTTACTTCCCTATGCTAACGCATAATTATTGTAAATCCATCAAGATAATTGTTTATATTATATTTATTTTATTATCTGGTCAAATTAATGTCCGAAGGTTCAAAAATTAGCGCCCAGCTCAAAGTTGGTAGGATTGTTCAAGATACAATCATAAATAAAATCTTAAAAATCCTCATCGATTCGATACCTGAAAAAAGTCGGAATCAAAGCATACAAAAACAGGATTCTCGCTATTTTCAACAAACAGTAAGTTATCATAAAATTAGTTCCGACAAAAATTTTAGATCAGATCATATTATAAAAAATGTGCCTCCATACTCTTTTCCTAAGAGCCACCGTTCTTGAGAAATAACAATTGAAAAAGTTGTAAGAATTGTAACCGTGCAATGTTGAATTAAACAAAATAATGGTTTTTATAATGAAATCCATTCTAATGATGGCGCCATCCTGTATATGTACATATTATTAATAAGTTTTATTATTAATAATAATATATTAGAATTGAATAATAAAATGCAATCAATTATAACTGATAATTAATGACGTTTTGTACATCATTTTATTCATTTAATAATATTTAATAACAAGTACAATCAAATAAAATAAATCATTCAACTTTTAACCAGTTCTAAATAATTCTATGTTTAAATAATAAGCTTCTTTCTATATCATATCCAATTTTGTGGCTAGATTTCCACTAAAGCTATTACTTAGCAATCCTCTGAACTGTACATTGTAGAAAAATTACTCGATATAAGTAAACGTGTTTACTTCGTTGTTGATATTCTTATAACAAGTAAATATATCTGGAGTCAACGATCGAAATATTAAATTTAGTAAAGTAAGTATTTTACTGATTAAAAATAAATTAGAACAAGTAAATGTCTTCTTGGACAAGTCATGTTAAAATCGTAATTTTTGCAACTAACCCTTTTTTAAGATGCTCTTATTAATTTCTTATGAAGGATCGATGCCCATACAATAATTTAATAGCTTCAGCCTAGTATTCTGACCATGATCATCAGGATAAATTATCGATAATCTTATCTTAATTGCTTTAATAATTTTATCTAAAAATATTAATAGTATTTCTTCTCATGAGGGTCGTGAATACGAAAAGTTAATAAATTTTATTGTTTTCTGCTTTGTTACCGAAAGAGTACTCAATCTTTTAATTAGCGAGACAAAAATTAAATAAATTATAATTTAAAAAAATTAAAAAAATTTGTTGTGTTTATATTTTGAGCTCATAATAAAGAGAAATTATCATGATTGTTATTGTGACAATTAATTAGAGAAAGCTTGGTAAAAAAAAACGAAAATTTTAACCGAGGCCTGGATGTCGAATTTTCGTAAATGTAGTTTTTCGATTTTCGTTTTATGATGATTTTGTTTTTGTCTGCAGTATACGTGATGATAAAAAGATGGCAGGAAGTTTTCAACCGTTAAAACCGTTGACAAATGTACTGCAATTGTAACAACTTTTATCCCTTTTGACGTTACAAATTTCATGTAATTTTTTCAAGTTCTGCGTTGTCAATAACTTTGTTTTAATGTATACAAAATACATAAAAATCATTGAAAAACACGAAAATTTTATTACTTCAATATCGCTTTATAACAAGCCTCAAAGCAAAAAGAATCATAAATATTTTGCATTGTCATAGCCTCACAGCCTATACAGGGCTGTTCAATAGGATCTTACCAAATAGAGAGGAGAAATTTATTGCCCCAAAATATGCTACCATCCAAATGGGTGAGATGTGAATTATAATTTATATTTTATCATTGTCTATATAAGATCTTTAAATTACAAGTCTCCCGCATTTAAGTGGTAGCATTTTTTTGGACAAAATATTTCCCATTTGCGTGATAACAATTTAATGAAGAGCCCTGGAGTAGGTATACTTAAAAGAAATATACAATGAAACTAACCACAAAATAATTTACCATGATAATTATTTTGAAAACAAATAAGCATTCCGACGTCTATAAACTTATTATTTTTACTAGCTGATGTTCTTCGATTATTATTTGATTTTAATACTTTTTAGTTAAACTTCAGATCGGTTTATCTTGTATTGGATAAGTGCTGGCTGGCGCTCGCTATATGATGTTTAATTTGAGCTTCTCCTTTACTTTTTAACAAAGTGAGAGTGTAATAAAACATTATTTATTGCAAAATTGATTTTAAAATAATAATTATGATCACGATTTTAATTATCATTTATTTATTACATACACTACAACGATTTATACCCACAAGTCGTTAACACCAATCTTATTTTTGTTAAAGTATTTTAAAATCGTTTATAAATATAAATAATTACAACACCCTTTTTGACACGGCTGTCAAAATGTCTGTTAACGATCAATAATTACTGAAATGATCTTTACCCAATACAATATGTTAACATTTTTTAAGAAAAAATTATTGTTCACTATACACCTTATCATCAATTAAAAAGTTAATAGACAATTAACGGTAATTTTCATGGATAAATAATCACACTTACGCAACCGCGGCTAAAAATAAATAAATGTAGATAAATGTAAAAAATTTCGTGTTGAAAATTAAGAATCTTTTAAAAATCTGCACATTATTATATTCAACAAACTTTCATGACTAAAAGTTGAAATTATGATAAATGTGAATCCTTAAATCATAAGACTCACAAGAAAACCCAATATGGACGAACCCTACGGACCAAAGACCCTATGTAGCTCATTTACAAACTCGTCCTGAACACGCTATAAAAATTTCAGCTTGATATCTCTTTTCGTTTTTGAGTTATTGTGTTGAAAGACAGACGGACAGACAACCGAAAACGGACTAATTTTTTGATTTTATGAACATCTGTATCAAAATTTTGTTGGTAGCATTAATATTTTCAAGCGTTACAAACTTGGTACTAAACTTAATATGCCTTGTATGTATTTCATATACATAAAAATACATAAAGACTGATGACGACACAGTGATAGTAATTTTCTCGAAACTACCATCTGAAATACAGTATTCTTCAAATAATTACGGGATAAATTAAGGGATCAAATTTAAGGAATTAAATATTAAGGGATCAAATTTTTATGGTCTGCTTTCAATGATTTTATCCATGTTTACTTACCATTGTTTAATGTAAAAGGACTTTTGCATTGCCCCCCTGTACTATACGCAAAACTTTAACTATCTTAAGAAACAAATAAATTCGTAAATCTAACCTAAGAACAATAATTTATAGAAATATCATCACTCAAAATGAAATTAAATTTTAATTATTTTCCTAAAATAGCAAATTATATCCAAACCAAATGCATTTTTATGATCTATTGTTTTCTTAAAGTAATTTGTGATAGTTATATTTCTCAGAATTTTTAATTTATAAAATACAAGCATGTGAAAGTATCTTTATGTAATTTCTTTTCGTATCTAACATTAATCTTATGTACTTCTACTAGAAAAGAAATTCCTTTTTCAAAAATTAAAAAAAAAAATATATAATTTATAAAGGAATTTTAATGTGCTTTATGTGATTTATTTATTCATAGTTATTTTTTGTTTGTTTAATAGAATAAATATTAAAATTACAAAATTATATGGTTTTTTTTTCAATTTTCGTATTATCTTAAATTTGTTTAGGGTAAATTAAGTACTAGACCACACAGAATATTTGTTTTATTAATATTAAAACAAAATATTTTTAATTTTTAATCAAAATTAATTTTTGTCTAAACTAAAAAAAATATTATTTTCTTAAATTAGGTAATTTTATGTTAATATTCTCTTAATATTCTCTGAAAATTATATCAGAATTATAATTTGATAAATTTAATGGAATAAAGAAATCACGAAATATTTGGCCTATGGTTGTCTCCCTTTGACTTAACAAGTTTTTTTTGATCATATATTTTTAACCAAAAAATATCATCCCATAGTTGAGTTAAAAAGATTCTTTGAGAGTGAACAAAATAAATTTTTATGCTCTAATTTTTAAATTGTTTCATTACCTACTAATATAATACAGAGCTGTTTGCTTACAAAAACAGCTAATATTTAATATATACATGGTATAATTAAAAAGATCTATATAGTTCTCGGTTGGCAGTAGCTGAAGAAAAAAAATCTAAAAAATCCTCAATTTTATTATTATCGACTCTATTTATTTAAAATTACTCATATATTTTTCCGTCTTGCTCATGAGAATAGGAAAGACAATTTAATATCATTTCTAAAGAAAATAAAAAACTATCAATGTATAAAAGTAACCCCTGAAGGTATCAGTTATAATAAAATTGTGTAGCTAGATACGGTATATAAGTAGAATAAGAATACGAAAGACTATTATGTAAATTAGATTATTTTCATGATAACATATTCATAATAGCATTGTTACCAGAAGGAGAAGCCGTATGGACCTATATTATACACTTTTAAACTTGTGAACGACATTATTGGGGTATATCACCTTATACTTGAACACAGACTATACACGGTGGTCTGTATTGAGAAACAAAGTTGGATTTATGTGTAAAGAAACGTTTTTGGAAATCTTGTAGGGCTACTTAAAAATCAATTCTTATATCTGGTAGTAAAATGAAAAACACTCATAAATTTAAAAATTTTGTCTTCAACTGTAAAAACAGTTATTTACAAATCAAAATTTTATGAATTGTTCTCCAATGTTAATAAACATTTTATCGAAATTAACTTTTAGTTATAGTTATAAACATTTATACATGATAACATGAAAAAACTAACTCGGTAACACTAAAAGTAAATGTTATCGAGTAATGAGGATCAAGTTATCCTCAAGTCCTATCAAAAATATGAAAATTTTAATGTGAAACAATTTATAGAGGATTTAATGTTCTTAAAATCGGTTATACAACTTTCATATTTATAATCAAAGTTTTTCTGGGAGAAAAGGCCCATAATTTGTACATTTGGCTAACGTTTGAGATTTACTCTTTTTTTATTGGCCATTGTACATTTCTACTCATCAAATCTTACAAGTTTACATTATTTGCAAAAAGTGAGAAGCTGGTGCTATACCTCGCCTTAAACGACTTTAAGTCAACTGCGTATATTGAATGCTGAAGAATTAACAGCTCTAGAATAATGTCAATCAAACTTGTCCGAAAATTTATCTTGAAGATCGAATAGATCGGAGATAATTGAATTAAAATTAGAAATTTTTCTATTCCACCATGTCCAAGCCCATTAATAATACACATCCATTTTACGAAGAAAAAATTTTCGATCACCGTTAAAACAAAAAATTTGTTAATATTTTTATAAGGAACAATTTGTTTTTGAAAATGTGTCCCTTACGACTTCACTATGGACGTTAGACGACTTTTAATTGAATTTGGAAGTAAAATGTCAAATTTAAGGTCACCGTTATATTTCTTGTTTCCAAACAGAATTGATAAAACTCTGAAAAATAACCAAAAACATTTTAAGACATATTCAGCTGCGTTTTTAAAATGAGACATCGTGTGTAGAAAGAATTAAGATAATGAATCGTTTAAAATCTTTTAAATGAGATGTAAATCCATGCAGAGAAAAATGGTTTTTTACATGAAAAACATAAAAACATTTTCGAGATAATATGAAGAAACTTTTTAAAATTTCTGTTTAGTAACAGTCTATGTGTGTATTTGTATGTGTTAATAATTTATGTGAATTACTTTCTTCGTTTCAATCAAAATAGGCTTTTAGTTTAATCGATTTTAACTTCCGTACATTGAAACTTTTCATTAAATTTTTGCGTTTTAATTAAACCGTGCGTGAGTTTTATTGGAGGCGTTTCCATGGTAACGATACACTACTTTAATTATAGAATTGTATGGATGCATACATAATTGCATGGATTGCATTTATGACTTAGATTGAAAATTTAATATTCTTGTGTCACAAATTTAAATAAATAATTATGATAATTTACATTTGAAAAATAATATTTTTGTAGTTTGATTTCTTAATTTCACAATTTTTAATGCATTAATTTTAATTAATTAGTATTTTTCGATAATTTTATTTGACATTTTCTATAACATTAACATGTAAACAATTGCAAATTAGGCATAACAGCCTGCTTTATCGTCAAAATTTTTAGAAGCGCTGGCATCGATTTTATTGTCTCTACCATGACTGTTCGGTATACTTATTTTTGAAAATTAAGCTTCCAATGCGATAGGGATTAGAAAATCGCAGGATATGTATAAATAAGATAAAAATGATATTATAACGTAAAAATATGAAAAAATGGTTGATTTGATACTAAAATCATTTTTCTTCTCATCGCTTTCATCATATTTTAATATGTATATGCATATGTTTTAATCTTAAATTAAAAATTTAAATAAAAAATATTTTTATCACGTTCATTTCAACTTATTCATTGGTGTAAAAATAAAATCTGATACGCAATATCAATAACAATAATATTTATGGAAGTATATATTTATGGAAGTACTGGAACATTTAAAGAATATATTTTAAATGTTTTAGTATTATCCTTGGGGGTAATTTTCTTTTCCGTCTTCACTAAATTTTTAGTACGGTCATTATTGAACTTATCTATTTCCAATCTAACTTCAGGGTAAATTTCCCAAAAATGGTTTTAGATAAACTTTCAAGTCTATAGTAACTATAAAACAACGAACTAGAAAACCTCGAGATTCAGATGCTACATAGTAAAATTTGTATCGCAGAAGCTGCGTTAGTTAATCGAAATTTTAAAAAAGAACACATTTTTCTTAAAATTGAATATTGCATTCTTAACTTTTCAAAAAAAAAAGTACTTTTTTGCTTAAAAATGATCAAATAATACAAAAATATTTTTCATTTGGAAAACATTCTCAATTATGTACTTTGCATCCATACAATTCTATAAATAAAGTAGTTTACCGTTACCATGGAAACGCCTCCTTTAAAACTCACGCACGGTGCGAGTAGATACATATATATTGACATCTATTAGGTAGCATCGATGAACATTAGAAGAAATTATTCCAAAATTTCATCATCAGTACAAAAGCAATAAATGTATTTCCTTCGGCAATTCGCTAAAGAATTAAGGGATTGAAGTAAACGTGCTTAGGTACTTCTTGAATCGAGAAAATATTTACTTTCTACCATGCTAAGAATATATTTTTTTTGTACCTAACTGGTAGGTACTTGTGTAACTTTTGTGGTCATAGAGAAACAGTTTTAAATTTTAAATGAACAGAAAAATTTTGCGAAATTTATAAAATTTAAATAATAATAATTAATTTGTAAAATTTTCAACTATGTTATCGAATTTATTTTTGAGAAATATCGATTGTTTGTTTTATATAATGTATACCTTGGCCTTTTTAAACTTTCGATTCGAAATTAATTCAATAACAGTATATTTTATCTTTTTGAAAGCATGCAAAATCGTTTTTATTTCTCTACTTATAATGTTTACGCGTAAATGTTCTTAATATCCTCATATTTAATACAAACATTTTTTTTTACATACTTTATAAGTATTAGCAGATTAAGATAACAAGAACACATTTCGAAAAGTGTTTATTACACATACGAATTTATATGAAATCCAAAATATTAATTTTTGTTTTTTGAGTTATTATTATTCTTAGGAACAAATGTATATGTTTCTGTTTCTAAAACGAGAGTTAAACTTTAGTTGCCACATGATTCGCTTTAGGAATAATAAAACATAAGAATATAACTTCGTAAAATAATATTATATAATAGTATACAATAACAAATACATCGAACTTTAAATGTGAAGCATGTCTTGAAATAAATATTTTCAATAAAATATTTTAGCTTTTTCCCAAGACCATTAAATTTTTAATTTTACGTGTTAATTTAATTTGGATAAGATAAAAAATTTGAATCAGTTTTCTTATACTGCAACACATAAGACGTATTTTGTTAGATAATTTAATCTGTTAACAATCTGCTACTTAAAGAATCTCAAAGAAACCTGTAATAAAGAAAAAAAAGTATCAAAAAAGAAAGAGAGGTGTCGTGGAACACCTAGTAGAATCTATGTACCTTTTGTACAAATAACTGTATTATTAATAAATTATAAATATTAGTTTTGTGGTACGCTACCTTGCCAGTTTTAGTGTAATTAGTTTCTTTTAATTGTTTTTTTTTCTCTCCCGATACTTTTTGCATTTCGATGCGTTGGTAATTTTACGTTTAATTTTTTTTCTTCATTTTTCCTTGTACACTACTGTTTGCAAATCTGTGTATTGGTAATTCTGAAAATTTAAAGTATTTATTTAAGAAGTCAAATACTTGTTTTATTGTTTACAAAATTAAATATTATAGCTACTTTAACTCTATACTTTATTAATTGTAATATAAATTTAAAAAAGACATACTTCTGATTTAGTAGTCAACCCAATATGTGAATACATTATCCACAATTTAATTGATCAGCATATTTAATATGACATAGCATAAAATTTGCTTGTAATTTAAATTATTTCTATTATGATTAGCTTCTGATAACTCGCAACTCATTTTTTGAATGAAAAGACATAAATTTTGGACAAAAAATCTAAATTGACAGATGGTAAAATGGTAATACTTAACCTACATGTCGGATTTTGGGGTCGTCTGTTGCATTTTTGTGGTTTTTTCTCCCAACCAGAAAAACAAATCATAACGTGCGGTAAGCAACATAGTTCCAGAAAAACCTTCAAACATGCTCTTTTGATTGTCATCTGATACAAACAGATAAGACCATATTAGGAAAATATGGGAATAATCAAATTAAATAAGTAAATAAACCTCTATTTATAAAATCTTAAATGCGCATTATTTCAAATAGTTTTTTAATTCCTTAAAGAAAAACAAAAAACCATTCAAATGTAAATTTTAAAAAAATGGTAAAAGTGGTCATACACCTAAAAAAACAATAATTTCGAGGTAAAAATATTATAAGCTATACTTATTCAGATGTGAAGACCGAAGATATGAGACAAAATTTATTTATTTGGTTGTTTTACTTATATAATTTGTCGAATTTCCACCACAAACAATTCTATCTCAGTGTAATATATTGGAAACTGTTGTCTATTCATGAGTGTACATACAAACAGAATGTGTGTGTGTCTATAAAGAAAGACATATATTAAAGTAAAACATATGAGAAGAATTAAGATGTTACTTATTTATTCTACTTAATTAATATGATAAAGTTATTATTAGTTTTTCGTTTTAGCGTAAGAATACATAATTATTTTGTATTAGGTATTAAATATCTACGAACTTGTAGTGAAAGATTATAAGGAGGGGATAACACATACACGTATATATAAAGTTAGTTCTATCAAAAAGTTGTCACGATTATTTTAAATAAATTACACAATTGAAGGCTGATTGTGAAATAAAGCTTCTTCATAAGAAGATATTTTGAGTGTTCCATCAAAACTAGGCATCTATACTACTATTACTAATTTAAGAGTTTTCCAATTTTTTTAATTTTCAATTGTCATTGTATAACGTTAAGGTGGAGCAGCAATAGAGCCATGGTAGGTTAATTATTACTCTATTTTGCTAGTAAAGCAGCGGCAATAAAGAAGTATTTTGGAAGAACCCCATATTTTGATTTAGGTGTCCTAAAACACTCCCTTCGGAGCTGCAAGTGTGAGAAACTTTGCATGCCACTTTCGATTTGTGCCAAATATTGGTCTATACACATATAAACAAACAAAATGTTTAGATTGTTTATATGTGTATAGACCAATATTTGGCACAAATCGAAAGTGGCATGCAAAGTTTCTGACACTTGCAGCTCCGAAGGGAGTGTTTTAGGACACCTAATTCAAAATATGGGGTTCCTCCAAAATACTTCTTTATTGCCGCTGCTTTACTAGCAAAATAGAGTAATAATTAACCTACCATGGCTCTATTGCTGCTCCACCATAACGTTATACAATGACAATTGAAAATTAAAAAAAACAACAAAATGTTTAGATAAAGAAAGGCAAATTCACATTTCGGGTTCATTTCTCAATCCAGTATTCAAAGAATTCAACTCTATATTCAAAGAGATAATTCTTTATAAAAATAACCGCTATAAATTAAACATTTTGTGAGTGTTTGCACTTTGGCTCTCGTTATAATCGAGCTCTGATACTATTTATGGTTTAAGTGAAAAAATGAAGAAGACACAGAATAATTCGGAGAGGGGGATCAAATGCGCAAGTAAAAGGTGGGCGTGAAGGTGTCACGCGAGCTAAATGGGGCAAGGATATTATTTTAAGCATATAAAAGCAGAGGCAAGAGCATAGGGGGTAAAATTTCGAGGTGTATTAAATTTGAAAATTAATTTTGTGTTTATTATTTATACATAACATTAACTTTGATTATTATTTTTGTAGAATAAATCGATTAGAGAACTAGTTGCAGACGGCAAGTGCTTAATATATTGAGAACTACTACTCCAATTGTCATGCAGTTTTGAAATTTTTTTTGCTACTAAATTCTTTTTTTGTTTGCTATTATAGTCGCTATTTATGCGAAAGTATTTGATAACCAACGATCGATATATTCAATTTTGCAGATTGAATTTGTTAGAACACCAAAAGACTTTGATTTCTCCTAAATATTGACAGTAAAAACTCTCAATAGAAATCCATTTTCAAGATGATTTCTCAAGAGTAGATCCAGATATTTGAAATTTTGCAAATATTTTTTTATCTATGGGATTTTTTCTTTTGAAAAATGTAGTTTCATGTTAGCTCTTTAATTGTCACTGTCTTATAGAACTAGATAGAGGATCTCAAGTGTTGGCATTGGTTTGAATTTGAGATATACAGGGTGTTCTGTTATTGACTGCAGATCGTTGGCCTACAGAATAAGCTCATAAAGACGAAGGAAAAAGTTATTTACTAATTTTGGATCTGAGCTATGGTACAAATCAAAAAATTTAACCATTCACAGTGTTTGAAAACCTGGTAGGCATACACTATCTTATTTGGAAGGGACAGTTAAAAACTATCAAATTTAATTGGACAATAAAAATTTAATACATTAGCAATTGTTATCTTTATTTTTCGCATTTAATTATTTACTTGTCTCGCTTGTTTTTCGATTAGTATTTATTTGCCACTACAGTTCACTTAGTTATAGGCTGGAATTGTCTTATTACATAAAAAAAATGGGCTGTCTTTGCATACTTTACATACGCAATAAACTAAATAATAAATAACATGTTGATTCTTTTCAAATAATTTTATAATAAAAACAACTGAATAGAGCAGGAGACGGTCGTTTCGTCAATACGTATGTTTTGTGTAAATTTATTATTATTCAAAATAGCTTATAGATTATTTACATTTTTCTATAACAAAAGGTCATTCCATTGGTTTCAATAACGAACGTAGACCTTCAATACCAACAAAAAAAATTATGTAGGAATTTACCAAATTTTGCATTTTCTCAAATTAGTTTTCCCACAAATTCAAGAAGAGCGTTTTATGGAAATTTTCAAAAGTAAATGAAGTATGTTAAGCGTGGTATCCAAATTTCAAGATATTTTCAAGCCACAAACGGCCAATGGCAAATGAATGAATTATGAAATATTTGTACATTAATCACAGCACAGATTACATTTATTGCAGGAAATTACAACTAATACTAAATAATAATAAAAATAAACCCATCTTATCACCATTTTCAAAATCAGTAATCTTTTTTCACTTTTTCAGTTTTAAAAATCATTGAAGGAGAACTTCAAATTCAAGGAAAGCGTTTTTCGGAATTTTTCAAAAATATATGACGTATGGTAAGCGTGGTATCTAAATTTCAAGCTATTATCAGGCTACAAGCGGCCAATGAAATGAATTATTATCTAGGAATATCAGTAATAGTAATTATTAACCAGGAATATCAGAAGAATGTGAATAATGTAAGCTGTGCTGTGATTAATGTATAAACAATTCATTGTAGTTTGTAGCTTGAAAATAGAATCCAAATTTCATTTGGGTACCACGCATAGCATACTTATTATACTTTTAATTTTCAACATTTCCGAAAAACACTTTTCTTGAGTTTGTAGGAGAACTTACGATTTTTAGAAAATGAAAAATGAAAAAGTGGATTAAGATTACTGATTTTGATTATTGTGATCGATGGGTTTATTTTTATTATTATTTAGTATTAGTTGTAATTTGCTGTGAATATTGTAATCTATGCTGTGATTAAAGTACAAATAATTCATAATTCACTCATTTCATTGACCGTTTGTAGCTTGATAATAGCTTAAAATTTGGATACCACGGTTAACATACTTCATTTATTTTTGAAAGTTTCCGAAAAAAGCTTTTCTTGAGTTTGTAGGAGAACTAATAATTTTTAGAAAATGAAAAATTGGTAAATTCCAGCTCGACAATCCTACGCAGTTTTCTTCTAGATATTAAAGGTCAACGTTGGTTTTTGAAACCAATGGAGGTCACATTGAGCATTTATTACAGAAGAATGTAAATAATTTATAAGCTATTTTGAATAATAATAAATTTATACAAAACATACGTATTGATGAAACGACCGTCTCCTGCTCTATTCAGTTGTTTTTGTTATTGAATCAACAAACAAATTTCAACTTGTTTGTTATTATTTCTTGGAATATACAAAATAGTTTTTTTTTATGTATGTTAAATGGATTGTAAGACGTCCTATTTAGCTTAAGTATTAACACAATACCATCATAGTTAAAATATAAAAAGTGGGCGGGTTTGATCAAGTCCAATGAAATCATTTATACTTTAAAAAAAATCCCTTCCTCAGTTCAAAGTAATAAAATAAAATAAACTTATATCTACTTATTATCATTGGCTACTGATTATCGAATGATAGTCTGTCAATGAACAAATATATCAATTTTTGCCATACCTGTAGCGCCCAAACTAGGGCTCAAATCCAAAATGGGTAAATGACTTTTTCATTCGTCTTTATGAGCTTATTCTGTAGGCCGACGATCTGCAGTCAATAACAGAACACCCTGTATAATAGATATATATTTGCGCCACCAAATGAGTGGCTAGAACTAAAAAACTATAGGGATCTCTATATGACGATTATAATCACGCAAACGTTGAATAATTTTACTTAGTTCTCAGCCACTCATTCTAAGACGCTGTTTTACACCATAAATTTAATTTTACGCCATTTAGATCCTCTATCCAGTTATATAGAGATCAGTGCTCTTTGTATAATTAACGTGTAAATTTTATAACCGTACACATTGTAATAAGTTAAATAATGTATGTACCATATGTTGGAATTTTAAATATAATCATATTATGTTATTTCCATTTGGCACTTAAACTTTCTGATCACGTATAATGTTTGTTGTTCACATTGGTTGTTGGTTCTCTTATACTTTTTGAATTCCATTTGTGGTATTTTTACCAATATACCTACGAAGTATAAATGTTCATTTGCATTCTATCTGTACAACAATATTATAAAGACAGATATTTTTGATTCATTTATCATTTTCTAAGATATTCATTTCTATAAATATAATTTGACTAAACGTAAAATGAAAAATGGGAAAAAAATAAGTAAAATAAAAAAATATATTTTCATCGAATATAAATCATCGTGATACATGACAGTTTTATTTTATTAGGTATTATTGATGAATAATTAGTTATGATGATGAAAAATTGATTAGATATCCATTATTATGGTATTTATTATGATATTACCACACAAGTACTTTTTTCTTTTAGATTCATCGAATCATCTAATAGGATATTGTAAAAGATCTGCTTTAATTGCCTTTGATGTGTGATGAAGAATTGGCGTCAACTGGACGCACATAGTAAACGTCACAGGAATTTTGTGTGTTGCGCACACTTTTGTGTCAGTTTGACATCAACTCACCAATTTGACGATCAAATAGAAACATAAAAGTTCGTAGCGTAGGAGCTGCGTTAGCTAAGCGGATTCCCTCAAAGATTGAGAAATAACAGAATTTAAAAAAAAATTGACTATTATTGCATTTTTAGTTTTTCAAGAATTTTTAGGAGTACTTTTTTTCCTAGAACTGATCAAAAAATACAAAAATATTTTTTATTTAAAAAAAAATTAAAATTTGAACCCTTCTTAATACCAAATTTTATGCAAATCGGACTTAAACTGCGACCTCCAGAGAGTTTACAGATACATATGTATATATACTTATACATACATGTAGAAAATTTTTACGATGGTCATTTTTGACATTTAGTAGGTAGGATCGATGAACATTTGAAGAAAAAAAAATTTTTAATAAATTTTAAAATTTAGTATCCGATATCTGATATATCCGATATATGTATGCCCTTTTATTTCTACTGATAATACAAAGTATAAAGGATCATCCAAGACTTCTGACGGCAGATCAGAATAAGTAAAAAACTTACATAAAATTTAATTAAATTACCTGTTTTTACACGAATATATGCCATCTGTAAAATATTTATTACAGAAATTCTTTCTAGGTAAAGTATAAGATAATCTATCTTTATACTATAATATACTTCGCCTAGGTACCAAATATAATGATTAGGGGTTTTAGTGTAATATGCCGAAAAAAAAATCCTAGGCTTAATTAACTCGTGTCTACTAATTCAGATCTATTCCAACGCATGATATTTTTCTTACTCATTCTAGAAATACTAGGAATTGGCTAGTCTTCAGGCTATTTATCCAAATAGAATAGTGTGAAAAAAAATTTTAATTTGATACGGGAGGCAAGATATACAAACGCAATGAGTGCTTTTTCCGTTAGGGTGTGTAAAGACAATTCCCAAACTTTTCGTTCACTTTTTTTACAAACTCCGAATAAGATTTATCTTTCTGTACTCTTTTCCATGCAATAAGAAATATTAGCTAATATTCCATTTAGATCAAAATGGTAGAAAATGCTATTATATAGCATTTTCTTTATATGCTATATAATGCTATTATATAGCATATTATATGACTTGAACCTATTAGACAGTCTACAGAATACCCGGAATTCCATAATTATTCTTTATTTATCGAAAATCTTTATTAATTGACTGGCAAACGATTTTGAATTAAGCAAATCTCAGGATAACGATTATACGTAACATCTACTTTAAATTTTGGTTCATTCTGTAAAAAGTGGATTAGCGAGCATTAAATATTCTCGGTAACATATACATAATACTACAACATTTGTATACTCGGTAAAGGTTATAACGTCAACATTTTGTTCATTGGAAACTAAACAAATTAAAATTACTACAGTTCAAAACCGCATAAAATACTCAATTTATTGATAAGTTTATTTCAATTATTGTCATTATTGTCTGTTATTCATGATTATAATGAACAATTTCGATTGCCCATTGTGTATGTAAAATTATTTACACCACAAGTGAATATGAATAGGTACTAAAATTTTTTTATTAGTAATAACATGAATTAATATTAAATTCTAGTAACAATTTTAATTAGACAAGAAAAATTTTATTCTAGGAAAGTGCATTTTGTGTGGTATATTTTGTAAGCTGTTTATTATACTTGTCCGCAAAATTTTTGTCCGCAAAATAACAAATTGAAGCCTACAACAAATTAAGTTTGAAAAAAAATGTATAATTAATTTTCTTTTTTTAATCAATTTTAATTTCAATTTCAAATTTTGTCACAATATCAAATATTTTTAACCGATTTCAAACAAAAAAGGAAGAGGTTCTCAATTCGACTGTAATTTTTTTTAATGTTTGTTACCTCAGAACTTTTGACTAAGTGAACCGATTTAGATGATTCTTTGTCTATTTGAAAGCTGGTGCTTCCCGTGTGGCCTCATTTATATTTGCAATGTGAGAACCATATAAGTCTCAAATTTTCATTAAGTATGTGCGCGACAAATGGACGAATAACTCAGTATCACGCCAACCGATTTCGATGATTCTTTTTTTTAGTGACAAATTAGTTAGTGTACTTCAGATTCAATCGGTGTCAGCCGAACTGTTCAATGTAGCAAACTGTTCTGTCACAGTTGTTTCCTTGGCTGACATCGACTCCAAAAATAATAATAATTGTAACTTGTTACTTATAATATTTTCGTTATTTTTTACTTTTTAGTGCAAATTAATTTCTTTTTAAATTGTTTTTTATCGGTTTTTTTTTTGTTGTTAAATTTAAAGTTGACATCGGGGTTATGCCAAGTCAATATCAGCCAAATCGACACCAGGATTATCCCCAATTGCATACTTCTTATCATTCACATGTTATATTGTCAGTAGTTATCACAGACACGGCAAGAAAACTATAGAAGACCAGATCACGGTCGAAGGGTAATTTTTTCACTTTTCTAGTTTACACCCTGGAATCAGTTCATGAACTATTTCCAACTATTTTCGGATGACATAAATATTTTAATGAATATTTTATGTGAATATGTGAGTGACTGTACACATGGAATACTACATAATTATAATAGTGTTAATATTCGAGTACATGACGTTAACAATAATTATAGATTAACAAAACGTTTAAATCATTTAACATGCACACAATGTTATGAATAAACAAATTATATACTCACAACGATCATTCAAACAATTTAATAATGTCATAACAGAAATCATGTTACTATTAATATACTATTATGACTATTATGCAACTATCACCACGATATCCAGTCAGTATGCAACTTTTATTCCATTGACGGATGATTTCCTTGATTATATTACCAGTAGACCCTACTATTAGTAAATGTGAATTTCATCGATCTAATTTTAATTGATTTGTATGGAGGGATTCGATCTGTTAAATATTGTAGTTTAGGCAAAATGTTTAACAACTGTCTTTTCTCCTGAGTAAAAATCCTACATTTTAATACTATCCAATTTAGCATTAAACCACAACAAATAAGAAGCTGTGAATACAGTCTGGTTTGACCCTTGAGGTCCTTACGTATAACTTCCCAACATAATAAAAAGTTATAAAAAATTTAAAGAATAAAACTCGATCGTTAATACGCTTCGATCGGCACCTAAACAAATTCGATATCATTTTTTGTTCGCGCGATATCGGACAGGAAAAAATTTAAGAAAAACCTCGCCCGACTCGAAACGACTCGACCAAATGTTATGAAATTCTTTTCGGATCATATTTCCTGGTGTCTCAAATACCTATTCTAAAATGTTTCACGATTCTTAGATTGTTATCTTGCCAGTTTTTCATTCATTCACTACAGGTACCGACGACCAACAATAGTTTATTTTAATTTTACATTTTTTTAAAGGACTTCTCTTAAGGATTTTGGTTCCCTTCCCAATTTATTTTATGCTTGGGAAAAACTTCAAACATCTGTACAAAAATTTTGGCTTATTATCGGTATTTTTACATAACCTTATGGCGTTAAAAAGGATATATATAGAAAATATAAGCGTCGTATAGAAAATTATCATTTTAAATGTTGAATAATAAGAGTTTCAGAAAATATTTCATAACACAGACTTGAAACCAAGATAAATGTTTATATCATCTTTTAACAAAATGCAAAGTTGAACATAACTATTTATGTCCGTATATTAAAAAAATGCATATTTTCTTAGCTTTTTTTTTGAAATTTTATATTCAATTAGTTACCGTTTGATGAAGACTTGTTTACCCAACACTTCAGTCTACAATTGCATTTAAAAAGAATCATAATTTAATATTAAATGGCATCATATTATGAGGATAGTTTAAAGGCGATTTTATAGTTTGCATAAGTATTAAGTTTAAGCGGTTTTGATTGCATGTTTTAAACATTTCCTTATAGTTCTGTAATTGTATTTAGAAACAAAATATGTTTATAAATAATTCTCTTTTGTGTTTTATTAATTTTTTTTATTTAAATAAATAAGGAGTCTCTATATGTAGATTTTCATACAGGCTATAATGCTATAATAGCCATATAGGTAGGTAAATTTGTCACTTTAATTGGGTACAACATAAAAAACAAGTGAAAACGAAAAATTGACTCAGTTAATTGTTGAAATACCATGTATAGACAGTGTTGGTCACTCTGTCAAATTACACATATATACATGTCACACTAACTGATATTCCCATATAATACATACTATACAATTTGCGTATAATTTGTGCTTTCACGGGTAAACAGTGATGTTTATGAAAAAAAGTTTCAAACTTCAGAAATTCAGCTTGATATCTCTTTTCGTTTTTGAGTTATCGTATTGAAAGACAGTCGACAGACAGACAGACAACAGGAAATGGGCCAATCATTTGATTTTATGAACACCTATAACAAAATTTTGTTTATAGCATCAATATTTTAAACGTTACAAACTTGGGACTAAACTTAGTATACCTTGACATATTTCATATACATGATATAAAAATCATTCACAGCATTTGCTGCAACTCAACTTGTATGAAACACTTGCATGGGAGTTATAGTGGTTGCTCTGTAACTTTTGATGCGATTTGTATCCTCAAGGTGGCCATGTATTTTTGAGGTTGAGTAGCTTTTGGCTAAACAAATATTGGGTAGCAGTCACCACAGTTTGTGAGGCCCAATACAGTTCAAGGCTTGCTATTAAATAACGAATTCTGATGAATTTTAACTTTCCTTCAATCGTGATTGATTTGGTTTGCAGGTATATTGCAATTGTTGACGCAATGCAATATTGATTTGAAGGGTGTAAACGAATGTCATTTGCGTTTGATCAACAACAACATGACAATCGAAGATTAGCTCTTGAGAAATTTGTTTTTTTGTTTTTTTTGTTGTGATTTTAGTCTCTAATAAAATTCCCCGCTTTTTCGCGTCCAATTTTCAATTGGAAATTGTGATATTTATTTTTCTATTTTTTGATAAGAATAGGACAGACAACATTACATGCTTTAAAAATGCCCAGTTTACATACTGTCTAATACAGGTAACTATTGACTTAAGGGTATATAGCTTTGAGGTAATATAATTCTCTATGTTTAGATTAATGGTTATAATGTTCATAGTTTAATAACTATAATAATATCTAATAATAATATTGTAAATAATAGTAATATAATATTTATAAATTGTTTATATTCATCGACACACACGCAACGCGATGTTCTTTTTTTTGTTAAAACCAAATGGTAAAAGAAAAAGTTACGAAAAAATAACTTTAACATTTTTACTTTCAGAATTGAATCGTTTCTTGCGCAATCGGGCCTACATCAAATGTAAAATGAGGATGTCTGCAAACTGGGATACAAAATTAAATCTAAAAAAAATTGGCATTCATAGGGACTGCCGATAGAAGTGAAAATAGAACTTTTGTATAAAAGTTTAAAATTTCATATTATTTGAATTAAAATTATCAACATCAATCTGGTTTTCACATATATTGACACTCCGAGCAACAATTATATGCATCTTTATATGGTTTTTTATTATTTAAATATATTACGGGCTGTACAAGATTATGACAAAGTATAAATACAATTCAACTGAAAAAACAATTAATATACAATCATATGATTTGTGGATATTACTTGTATTTACATTAATTTCAATGTACTTGTTATATACACAGCACTAATGTTACACAATACGTCAGCTGTATAGCTACAGATATGCTGCTATAAGATTGTCGGCGCGCGCATATCATGTCGGTAACGCGAATCCATTACATTTACCCCTACCACAAAGTGCTCAACGTCGCACTAAAGAAGTTTTCACTTCAAAAACTTTCATGAACAAATTAATCTACTTGGAAATGCTAACATTTCGACAGAAAGCAAAGGGTCCTAAGAACTTAATAAGCAATTTAAGAAATTTACTTTAGCCATAAGTATTTTAAACTTTTCAAGTTTGTGATATTACAAAATGGATAAACTATTACGCTAAATCATAGCATAAAAATAGGCATTACTAAATGGCGTTTTATCATAAAAAAACTTTTACTAGAAAAATATGTATACATTTTCTGTAAGTAAGGAGTTAACTATATTATTGAGCATTTAATAAAGTTGTTGAAGAAAAATCAAATGTGAAAATTTTTCCATAAAAATTGAATAAAAAAGAAAATATGTTCGCCATCATATTTAAACTCATATATAGCAAGAAAGTTTTCTGTACATTTTTTTTTATACAGTTCTCCCTTGATAATATTAAATGACACTTTTCTTAAAGAGCCCAACCAATTTCAAAACGATCATATTTCATTTTAACTTGTCATAACATTCTACTGTTATTTTATTCTATTTAATATATGATCAGTATAATGTTATCCTGCTTTTTTTATTTTTGTTTAAAAACACACGAGTATAATATAGGTTCATAACATACGGACGTTACGGGTTATACAAAAACGTAACGACCTTTTGAAAAACTTTTTCCCTTATTTTTATTTCCAGATGTTATTTTATAAAGATTTAAACAATTTTTTTTATGACTTTTTTTTAACCATTTTAGATAAGAGTAAAATTCTTATACAGCTATAAATTATTTTGTAACAAAGGTGAAAATTATGATAACTTTATCGATAAAAATTGTTTAAAAACAACTTAACTAACAGTTTTTAACTTCTGTGTATAAAGTTATTCAAGCAAGATATGGTCATTTGTGATGTTGAGAAATATTTCCATAGTTTTTTCAAAATAGTTTTTAGACCACATTTATTAGCTTGACCTGTTACTGCCGCTCTGAATAATTTAAATGACTCCATCTACAACCATTTTCTAAATGCTTTTTAGCGTTTCTGAATCTGTCTAAAAATACAACTTTTCGAGATAAGATTAAACCTCAAAATCGTCATATATACCAGAATTCGTTATGATGAAATTTATATTCCTATTTGCAGTTTGAGATTTTTCTTTAAAAGGTTAAATATTAATTATATTAATATTGATACAAAAAATTTGAAAAAATTTTATGCAGACGAAGAAATTTGTTTTTCTTTTACTGGAAAATTTTCGTTTTTGGAGATAGGGCTTTTTAACTTATGAATGTAATAGAATTTTTCTATTTTTATATACTTTTAGATGTCTGAATACCCAAAATACTAATATGTAAATTTGGCTGAATTATTAAGAGTCCATGATATGGTGGAGGTGCAGGAAAAATATAGATTTGGGTACAGAGAGTTTTCGTTGTAAATTTGGGAACGGGTTGGCCATAGTGACTAAAATAGTATATTAATATTTCTTTTGTGAGAAAATAAGGAAAATGTGTTTTTATGTTGTTAGGAAAACGACTTAATTAATATTCATAATAATAAATATTAACCGCTTTTGGAATAATCGCAAGACCATATTCTTTTAAATTATTTCTATTGAAGAAATTAATACTCATTTTACACACTAAAAAATCAATTAATTACGAAGTAAGAGGTTAGAATTTGTTCGAGAAAATAATGCCCTAGTATGGCACTTGGATAAGTGTGGAACCGAAGAACTATGTTTTCCAAATGTGCGCACGTTTTTATCTTAAGAAAACTAAGACACGGATCACTTTAATTTTACTACTGTAATTTTCAAAAAAATATACTTTATGAATAGATGAACGGATACCTAATCAATTTTATTTTATGCAAAATTCTACAAGTGAAATTTACAAATTTTAAAAAACTCCCGTCAAATTTTTCAGGTACGGAACACTAAATTTGCATTTGAAACATATCTAAGAACACTCTCCATTAAATTGCCTATTTTCCTTAAAGTCTTTTTCAAACTGTGCTGATTTTGATGATCATCGCCAGTTTTTAGTTTTTTGGTGTATGGAACTTTAAACTCCCACTTAAAACATAGATAAAAGCACTCTCCATTAAATAACCTTTCAAACAAAATCAAATTCTATAGACAGACAGACACACACACATAGCGGTCAAAATTATAATACATCTTTTTTTTAGTTTAAATTTTACACAAAAATATACAAACCACTTTTTGGATTCGTAATTTACTAAAAAAAATGTGTACCTCTAATTAGGACAGCTCTATAAATGAGATGAAAACTTTCAATATTTTTCTATATATTTTCTATCTCTTCTATCTTTCAGATTGTCCATATTGATAAAAAAATTAACTGAAATTATCAAAAAGTATCAATACTATTTTAGTATATCGGCCACGATTCTCAAACGTAGCCCCAAATTAAAACAATTGTGGATCCAATTTCATTCACTGAAGAGAGTAAAGTGATTTATTTGACACCATACAGCACTATAACGGTATAGTGTAAAAATAATTGAATACCAAAGAGAAAGTTCTTACAGTATTTTTTCTTTCATAAAATAATTATTTTCGTATGTGATATAAAAGATACAGTTACTTGCAAATACTGTAATATAATTCATATAATTACTTTATCTTGTGTATTTTTTTGCATAAATAAATTGTCTTCAAAACCGACGTATATATAAATTTATGTAATGAGACCACACTACATAATATCGTACTTTGTGTGAATAATAAAATAATAAATGTGTTAAGAAAAATTATTTTACTTTCAAATAAGAACCATATTTAGAAGTTTTTAATTTTATTTTATTATGCCAAGAATCAATTTAATGTAAGATACAATAATTTAACCTAAAATCAATTATTGAGTTCATTTTTTCTCGGGTGTGTTTCGATACCTTGATCTCAATTAATTTTGATTACTATTTGAAATACTATTATTAGTAATACTATTATTTTAATTTTCTTTAATTAAATTTGAAAAAAGATTGAGAGGTGTCGCGGGCATCCGGTAGGAACTATATTCCTTTGGTTTCTTGGTTTCTACATTATAAATATGGCGCTTACTTTTTTTATTTAAAATATATTTGTCTGAAAATTTAAGGTATTAATTTTAGGAGTACAATACTTGTTTGTTTCTTTAAAGAATTTAATTTTATATCTATTTTTAGCTTTTATTGTATGAAATATTAATGAATTGATGTATTAGTTTAAAAAAGACGTACTTCTGATTTAGTAGTCAATCTAATATGTGAGTGCATCACGTTTGGTTTGATAAGGATATTTATTATGATATCACATAAAAATTGCATTGTACTTACTTTAAATTATATCTGTTTCCTTTAAATCAGGGAAGATGAATGATTTGTTCCATCAAAATTTAAAATATTGTAATTTCCGCCAGTAAGCGTTGGCTCAGAATTGAACGACAATATTCTGGGAATGTATTTACCAATACGCGTAAGATTAACCAGACGTGATCCAGCCCACAAAATAACTCTTACGGAAAGGATCGAAAGATCGAAAGGTCGTAGTGGACATTTAACAGGTCCAGAGACATGTTTATATGGATTATATTATTTATTTTATGTTAGATAACATAAAATAGTATTATATAGTTCTGAAACAGCCTGTACATGGAAATGGTATTAGATGACATTAATTTGGAAATCAAAATTTGCATTTATTGTTTAATCTCAAAATGTTCTAAAAAAGAAATAAAATTATCAGTAAATCAGTATTTATCTGTAAAAGTGTATAATGCCATATTTTATCCAAAAGGTTTCTATAGGTAATAATATTAGCATAATCTTTTTAAAATGAACTTGAATTTTTTATTTTATATTATTCCATAACAAAAAAGCATCTTATAAATATTTTACTATTTTCTATCTAAAAATAATAGTGATAAATGATTATCCTTTCCTATAAAATGATGTATGTCTAGATTTTTTCAAATCAAAATGTACGAGGGTACGAAATAAAATTTATGGGTAAAATGCAAAGCAGATTTTCTTGCTCATAGCGAGTTTGATCTGTTAGGGACTGCAACTTGAACGGGAGTCCTGGTGTACCATTCTTTTATTTTTAGTACAAATCCTTATAAAATCATCATTGAAAAAATGTATGTTGCAATGGTATGGTTGTGCGCATGTTTATTATTTGACTACTTCGTAGAGCAAATAAAGAATGGCACAATAATTATGTCTTTTCGATTGATTAAGCACTTTACCTTCTAATTATTAGTCAATTTCTCACTAATTACATCTTGTAATTCTCCACTGCTAGAACAATTCTCCATTGCAAGTCCGATTTATATATTTATTTAACCACAATCTATTATAAGTTTTGTTTAATAATGTTATGCATTTAGATTAATTTCGCAATCCATCTTATGAAAACTAACTATGGCAATCAGTAAAACGTAGGTCACTGAAAGGCAACCAACTGGCAAAACTTGTAGTAACGAATTTTATAATTGTTTTAAAAAAGATATATACATAAAATTTTACTTATTAACTCGAACGATGGGACGGTCATTTAACTAAAAATCGAATTGGGTAAAATGCAAAGCAGATTTTCTTGCCCATAGTGAGTTTTATCTGTTAGGGACTGCAACTTGAACGCGAGTCCTGGTGTACCATTCTTTAATTTTTAGTACAAATCCTTATAAAATCATCATTACAATATGGATGTTGCAATGGTATGGTTGTTCGCTTGTTTATTACTTGACTAATTCGTAGAGCAAATAAAGAATGGCACAATTATTATGTCTTTTCGATTGATTAAGCACTTTACCTTCTAATTATTAGTCAATTTCTCACTAATTACATCTTGTAATTCTCCACTGCTAGAACAATTCTCCATTGCAAGTCCGATTTACATATTTATTTAACCACAATATATTATAAGTTTTGTTTAATTATGTTATGCATTTAGATAAATTTCGCAATCCATCTTATAAAAACTAACTATGGCAATCAGTAAAACGTAGGTCACTGAAAGGCAACCAACTGACAAAACTTGTAGTAACAAATTTTATAATTGTTTTAAAAAAGATATATACATAAAATTTTACTTATTAACTCGAACGATGGGACGGTCATTTAACTAAAAATCGAATGACTAACAGGCAGACTGTTTGCAAAATCGGTTTATTCTGCCTACCGTAATCAGGCTGCCTAGTGCGTGATCAGTCTAATTCAATTTGTTACTTGTCAAAAACACCACCCATTTGCAGGAAGTGCATAACACTACAAAAATATTTGTGGGAAGCTAATAAATTGGTATATGAAAAACTGGATTCAACATAAATTGAGTTCACAGTTTGATCTATAAATTATGAATTTAATACTTAATTAACGATTTTAAATAAATATTTTGCAATTAAAAATATTTCTCATGCTAAAGAAGTATACTAGATGACTATTTAAATTGTTGCTTGTTGGTCTGTCTGTTTGTGTGTTTGTTTAAGCTTCATGCAAAAATTACTGCCCTTATATACCCTTTCCTGACAATACTACAATCTACACTCAATTACTTCGTTATCGAAGTAAGATCGGAGACCATCCTATCCTACACGGATTGAAGATAATGTTAAGCGGAAACATGGATTAAGAAGAAAGGAAAATGAAACGGTATTATTTGGTAGCTTTTGGTTTAAGGTTGGAATTGTCCTAGGAACCTGGGGGATATGAATTGTCCTTGCATATAATTTACTGTCAATATCTACACTATAATTATATATTATTTATTAGCCGATATTATCAGATGTTTATTGATAAAGCCGATGTTAAGGTCTAGTCGGAAGAATAGGCAAGTTTTTGCACCGGTATTTGATTTAAAAGTTGGCATTGTCCAGTGAAGAAGACGGGTAGCTTCTAGTATAAAATAAAAGCGCTAATTCACACAAAATAACTAGCACAGCGAGTACTCAGTGTGTACACTCTCATAGATACATATAATTATTATTTTCTTTTGTAAAATAATTGAATCAATAAATTTTAAACAGATATTGTTAATAATAATAATTTTAATAAAAAAATATAAATTATTATTGAAAAAATAAATACATTCAACAAACCGTTAAAGTACAACACATACATTGTTGGTATTTTATTAACAAGTGCGTTTATTTTCTTAGCGATGTTAATGCTTAAAACACATAGAAATTTTTTCTTTTTAAGTTTTTACCTCTATATATATATGGTACTAAGATAAATTGTTATGAAGTTCTACGATTTTAAATAGAGAAAAGTTGAAATCCAAAACGGATTTTTTAGTTTAATTTAATGGCTAGCTTGAATCATTATATCAGCATTTAAATAAATCTTCATTTGATTCATTCGTTTACCTAGAACCCGCGAACAGATGTACAGGTATATAAGATGAAGGTAAGGTTAGGTTATATTGGCTGTCCACGAAGGACACACTTAGACTATAGAGCCCATTGTGATACTATATATGTGTTTTACCACCTTTCCGCTGATAATTTCATTTTTGAGCTCTTCAATTTCAGCGGATGAGTGCACCTACTTCTTACATATACCATGCACTACACCAGCCCATCACAGCAATGAATTAAATTAATTTTGTTGCGACGGCAGGAATCGAACCCACTACCCTAAGCATACCGCGGATGGAATCGGTTACACCTTAACCAATTGAGCTAATAGGGCGATATAAGATGAAACTAGTATATTATTGACAAATCGACTTGTAAATATATTACCGAAATGCAAACCAATTTGAATTTCCTTTTACACAATAGGAAAAGGCTGGTCTATGTATAGGTGGTAAGATTTAAAGCAAGAGAAAATTATACCATTCTTTCCATCTTTTGCAGAAGTGATGAAGTTTCGAAATAACGAAAAATGAGGCGTGACCCATGCGTCAGTTTACGCTTACTCACCGAGAAATGCCAAAATTGGGAAAAAATATTGAAATCACAAATAAATTTTTAAATAAAAAGTAAAATTGATCGATAATGCCACATTTTGGGCGCAGGAGTCGTTAAAAGGAGCAGAAGAAACCTCAATAAACATAAAGAAACACGTCTTGGTATCTTATGCTAACATCATCATTCCCCGTCTCCTTAGAGTGTATATAGCTTTTGGATTCAACGACATTGATGTGAATAAATTTTAATTTATTACGTTTTAAAAAACAAATGGACTGAACTTGTTATGTAGAACACTTAGTAAAAACTAACAAGTAATGATAGTAATATTTAAAATGCACGATGCATAAAACATATTAGTTGTCGGCTGGTTGCACACTATAAATTAAATTTCATTTGTATATTATAAGAACATGATTATTACAAATGTATATAAATTATAATTGTGACTTATAGTTAAAGTTAGTTAAGTTAAGTTTACTTTAATTTTCTTCATAAAAATTGTATATCATAAAACTAAATTATTTTACTATTTCATTACACGATAGTTTTTTGTTGTTGTTGGAACTATGTTCCTTATCGCACGTTAGCTTTCTGATTTGTTTGCTGGTTGGGAGGTAAAACCAAAAAAAGTGCAACAAAAGAACGACACCAAAACCGACATGTTGGTTACATAAGAAACTCAAAGTTATCCAATTGATTCACCTTGTCATGAATTTCGAGAAAATGCAAAAATATTTTTATAACTTTCAATTTGTATCTTTTGTCAAAATTTTATGTTTTATCATTTAGAAAAATTGAGTTTAGAAATTTATCAGAAGTTAAAGCTAACAGAGATATTAAAGCAAGTACAATGGAATTTTTATGTTATGTCATAATAAATATCCTGATCAAATCAAACGTAATGTACTCACATATTGGATTGACTACTAAATCAGAAGTATGCCATTTTTAAACTAATACTACAATTAATTCGTACAGTAAAAAGTTAAAGTAACTGTAAAATGAAATTCTTTAAATTAATTCTAAAATTCATATATTAAATTTTCAGAAAAATATGTTGTAAATAAAAAAAATAAGCGCTACATTTATAATGTACCGAGAAACGAAAGGAATATAGTTCCTACCGGGTGCTCCACGACATATCTCGTTCTTTTTTTACACTTTATTACGGATTTTTACATTTGAAATAAGATTTTGAATTTCTTTCAGCGACATGATTTAAACCTTTTAGCTCTACTACTTCGAGAGTCGTATTTTTAAAGATTCTACGGATATAATTTACACGCCCCCTGTGAAATTCATTTTTTTCTAATAAAATAATGCATTTGAAATCAAATATTTTTGCTTGCAGCTTAAGAAGTGGTGTCTTAATTTGAAATTATATATTAAATGAAGAAACGACACGAATCAAAAATGGTTTTGGAATATAAACCAACCTCAGCCAAAATTAGTGTTAAATGTTCAGGCCATCTGGACATCTGAAGAAAATGCTTACAAAATTTCGTTTGGCAGAACTTTGAAATTATCTAAGACAATTAACCTAATACTTATAGATACACACTTATGGGTAATAATACTCCAATATCTATAATCTTATAATAATAATAATCTTATTTAGAAATAAGACAGTTAGACAGGAAGGGAATAGAGTGCTTCCATTTTCTTACTTTGGTACCAGAGATGGCTGCAAAGTATTTCAGAAATGAAATTAAATGAAAAAAATTTCCAATGAGTGCATCAATAACACATTATTTAAATTTTCAGGCCTTCAATCTTAGTTTGTTGGTTTCATGTTTTATACAGAAGATTGTTATGCCTCAAAATTGTCTCAATCAGTCTCTAATTTTAAATATTTTGCTATTATCGTTTTCTATGTCCCACTATATATCAGATGCAAATGACACAATTCGTCCCGTCCTTGGATGTAATGATCTCTGATTATAACTCGTGTACACAAATGTTGAATTACAGTATTACTTAGATGAAGGCCCGTTAATAGGTTGGCTGATAAGTCCCCGGTCTGACACATAGATGGCGTCGCTAGTATTAAATGCATATTATTTTTATATAGTACCAACCTTCAAATGATTCGTGTCAAAATTTGACGTCTGTAAGTCAATTAGTTTGTGAGATAGAGCGTCTTTTGTGAAGCAACTTTTGTTATTGTGAAAAAAATGGAAAAAAAGGAATTTCGTGTTTTGATAAAATACTGTTTTCTGAAGGGAAAAAATACAGTGAAAGCAAAAACTTGGCTTGATAATGAGTTTCCGGACTCTGTATTTTTTCCCTTCAGAAAACAGTATTTTATCAAAACACGAAATTCCTTTTTTTCCATTTTTTTCACAATAACAAAAGTTGCTTCACAAAAGACGCTCTATCTCACAAACTAATTGACTTACAGACGTCAAATTTTGACACGAATCATTTGAAGGTTGGTACTATATAAAAATAATATGCATTTAATACTAGCGACGCCATCTATGTGTCAGACCGGGGACTTATCAGCCAACCGTTATATGATAATTTCCCAATCATTATTGTTAAAGTTTTCCTCCATGTTTGTAATGCTTACTTTATGAATTAAATTACTTTAAAATATGCCGGAGAATTTTTAATAATAATAATTAATAATAATTAATAAGTTCACGGTGGGACGTCTTTTATAAAAGATCGAAAATATTTACTTTTTTAATTAAGTCAATTATATCATAATCAATCATTTATGACAATAATTGCATATTAATAAATATAATATATTTCAAATGTATAATTAAAATTCGATTAAAACAACTTCCCATAAAAATCTAGATAAATAAAATACTAATTAGCAATCGCTTTGCGATTAAATAAATTCAAAATTCATATATACGCAATTGCAATAAATAAGACCTCGGGTGACAAGTTTTAACTGTATAAAATATTTTATATATAAAATTAGAAAACATTGTAAAAATTTCAATAATCACGCTATATTTCCAATTGACATGCAATGATTGCAATCAATGAATATAATTTTTGTAACTGACATTAATGACTTTTTGATTTGAAATTACATAGAACTGGTAGAGATATGGATCTCTTAAGCTGTGAAATATCTGACAAAGTTTTCTTTATGATGAGATGAGAATTGATATGGTATGGTCTTATAGTAATCCGTCTCATACTATCAAAATATGTACCCAAGAGATTTTCTTCTGCCATCATGTCAAAACAATGCAGGAGACGGCGGCGAACAATTTTGTTCATAGAAGCTATAGTCGTTTCCTCAGAGTTTTCTCTTGAATCGCAAGTAATACAAAAATTTATTTATTATAAATATCCTAAATATCCTATGTAAGCATGAAATCATAATTGCAAAAGTTTTTATCGCAGCAAGAAATGTAAAAACGCAAAAAAACGACCAGAAAAAAAAAACGTATTGAAAACGTATTTTAAGGTCAATCTACTCTTTAATTTTTGGGGGGGGGGGCTCTAAAAATTTGTGTTGGTAGAGGTTGATACACGGGATGGAATCTATATATAGACTTTCTTTTATTTTGATAATTTACGCTATTTAGAATCCAAAAAATGAAAAATTTGTCTGATTTGACGAGAGGTGAGTATTTTTTTATATATTTTCAGAATCTCTATGAAATATAAATTTATGGTGTGGGATTTTTGGCAATATCTCAAAAACTACTAATCGAAAACAAACTTCGCCAAATCTATAAATGAAATCGATTTTTATATGGTTTGGATCATGGATATCCTTTTGTTATTTTCTTGATTTTTTAAAGTAGGTACCTACTCTTTGAGGAACTTGAAAAAAATTGGGATGATTTTTAGCCAACGATTTAAAAAAAAAAATTCATTATCTAGACCACTTCTGGCCCAAAAAAATTTAAAACACTTTTTGATAATTAGACGAGTACAATATCTCTTGAACTTTCCCAGTTTATAATTCAGATTTTCAAATTCTTCGATTTTTGAAAATAGCTACGACTCAAAGATATAAAAATCTAACTGTCTTGTATTAAAAGAAACAAAACATGGAGAAGTGCCTCTTATTAGCTAATATTAAAAAAGAGGTAGTTAAATTAATGTCATTCAACAAATCATCAGCGGTCATCTATAGTAAAATATATTTGATATATCAGCGGATATACGGACTTAATTTTTATCTTATGAATTTTTGTTTTAAATAATTCACACAAGCAGTGACAAAGATGCAGACATAGCTTAAAACAAATCATAATGCATTTTTTTTTTATAATCATAATAACTTAACTTCCCACATCGTTACTGCATGTTAAAAAATAAATTATGACAAGCGTAAAAAATTGAAATTTATTTGATTGAATTCGTTATACTATTTCTTATATATCAATTGTATGATAGTGTAAAAATGTATTATATTACGACGAACATAAGTTTGCATTTTTTGTAAATATTTACTGACCATTTAGCCCAAGAGACAGGTATATGAACATTTTATGGATAAGATTCAACTTGGCTTTGTTTGACTGGGCATTCATCTTTTCGACCTTCTAACTTTACATTTCCATCATGAAAATTAATTAAATCGAGTACAACATCATTCCTGCTGATACTGCGTATATGACCATAGTAGTTAAACACGCAGTATAATATTTAAAAAAAAAAAAAAAAAAAAAAAAAACTTGGGTATGCTGCTCTACTTTAATTTTGAAGCAGTCAAAAATTTATTTTCTTGAATTTAAGTATTGAGCTTTTTGATTCAAAAATTTTGCTTGTTATTAGAACATCAACAAACGCGTTTACTTAATACAGTAGGTTTTATTTTTTATTGTTTAAAGCAAGTATACTTATTTATGGCAACAATAATCCATAAGTTGACTTATATAGGGTCTTTCAGAATAGTACTTTCATTTTTATATAAATAAATAGTTGTTGCATATAGATATTTGAAAATTTTTACTTTGATTGAAAACATAAAAAAGATTAGCCGGTTTAATATTGTTGCTTTTTATATATAAATTAAACAAATACTTTATGCTAGTTTTATTGAATAATAAATGCTTAGCTGAATCTTAGCCTGATTTTTGATTAATCGCTAATTGAAATAGCTTAGAAAAGAGTTTCGTTTAAACCAATAAATACAGAAAAAAATTTCGTTTAAACGTAAAATTGTTAAATATTCTTAAGTTTTACAAAATATAATAAAAAAAAATCAAATATCGACTTTAATAGTCGGGGTCCATTATTGGGAATATTAGAGTGGTTTGGATTTTAAGCTTAAAGTCGCTATAGTCGCTTCTCTATAGTCCCGTAAAAAAATGTCAATAATACTTGTTATTAATTTAATTGTGATCTTTTATTGGGAATACAAAATAAAGAAAACATCTTATAAATTGAACTATGCAGGGCTGTTCATTAAGATTCACGTAAATGGAACACATTTTGTCCAGAAGATATTACCTCTGAAGTTCGATAGACAGATTGTCCACAATAATTTTACGATTTAAATGGGAGAGAAGTATTTTTTAAGAACATAATATAATAGTTAATATTATATAATTTAAAATACGATATCATGTACCGGAAAATATTACTCTTATATTATGTTCTTAAAATACACGTCTCTCATTTACGTGATTACATCTTATTGAATACTTGTTTATTAAAAGTGCATCAATTTAATTTAACTAAAATTAACTGGGATAAATTCGGAGTTAAGTCTTAGTTTTCTTCAAAAAAAATTTAAGTAGAAGAATGTTGAGAATTCTATATACTTATAATCAAAACTTTAGCATAATGAATACTGGAAATAACAATAACGAGATTATACGAACTACCATAAGGTAATAAAGTTTAAAGTGATAATAAAGTTTACGTTAATTATAAATTTAACAAATATCTGGCTTAAGTGGGCGATAGTTGACTTAAAATGTAGGTACAGTATACTTAAAAATATTATTTAAACATACATAATAAGCGATGATAGGAATTATATTGGGAGAGATATGTTCTGACGAGCCAAGCCCATCCATTTTCATCGCGTCGCAAAACTTACATCATTTTTTTAAATTTCTTATATGCTTCAACCTTTTTCAAAAGTTGAGAAAAACGCAAAATAAAATTCGTTTTCGAATTTGATGCAGCTTAATGTTGACCCAAACAATACAAAAATAGGGTATATTTTACAACTAGGAGAGTAGTTTATGTGATATCACCCAAAATCCTGTAAGCCTTTAATTTGGGAATATTCTGCTGTTATCTCGTAAATATATTTATGTAATCGTCAAATGAGGTATATGTGTATAGTTATTCAGTTCGTATTACTCTTTTAAAATATAAAATCGTTGTGTGCGTAGTCATGGTAGGGACAATAAAATCGATGCCAGCGCTTTAAGTGAAAAATTTTGGAGTTAAAGGGGGCTGTTATGATTAATTTGCAATTCTTTACATGTTAATGTAATAGAAATGTCAAATTAAAATTATTGAAAAACACGAATTCAGTAAACTTAATGCATTAAAAATTGTGAAAATAAGAAATCAAATTGAACAAATATTATTTTTCAAATGTAAATTATCATAATTATTTATTTAAATTTGTGAGACAAGAATAATAAATTTTCAATGTAAGTCTTAAATGCAATCCATACAATTATATATGCATCCATACAATTCTATAATTAAAGTAGTGTATCGTTACCATGGAAACGAAACTCACGCACGGAGCGAATAGTAAGGGAATGTAAGTTGTTTGCTAATTACTTGAACTTATCGATTTCTTTATTTTTACGAAAATTATGGGTTTTTCTCTTGTTTTCTGTTTACCTTAATTTAAAATATTAGTGCGTTCAATGTTCATAGAAAATCAATACCTCTATTCTAACATTACAAAGGAAGCAAATTTGAAGATCAACTAGGTATATAGTATGCAATAATATTTTTGGTCACATAGTATAGTATAGTATATTGTTACTTAGTATGAATACGCTTACTCACGCAAGAATTGACACTATGATAAGTAGCTTAGATAAATCAGCTTTATGTAATTGAGGCTCTATAAGTAGTACCTACTATTTTTCTATGGAACCTGGTGCATACATATACGTATCTATGTGTAGGATGACTTGATCTTATTTGTATCGATATAATAATGTGTATATATAAAACTATACGATTTTAATCTAATAAATAACAACATACCTATATGCTAGGGTACATTAACAAATAATATTGTAAAAGACGAAGATGAAGAATGCGTATTCCATCAAAAAAGATAATGTATTAAAAATGGGAACAAGTACTTGCTCTTTTTTGATTTTTTTTTAATCAAAAAATAAACGCTATATCAAATCCAAGTTATAAAAAGAAAAGTTTCACAAAATCGGGAATTTCTACTAACAAATATATGGGTTATATACTTTTTTTTTTTAATGTTAATCCTAAAATTTACAAAAATAGTAATAAAATCTGCTCTAAGACAACTTTTTTTTGTATTAACAAATTTATGATGAATTATTTGCTTGGAACCCTAGCCGAAAGTACGTTCTCCTCAGTACCATTTTGCATACGGGAAGACACGACCAGAGCTTTGAATGCCAACGGCCAGGAAATCCAACTTTCTGACTTAAGTTCATATATTATCAAAACTATAAATAATTTTTTTTAATCAATAATAATTTACCGTAATAACTAATATCCATTAATATTTTAAAAAATGTATTTCAATTGAATTTGAATTTTGTCCAAAGGGAGCCCCAAACAAACGACAAAACATTGTTCACCAATTTTCACGAAAGTTTTGTTTTTTGTATTTAAAAAATGATTCATTCAACCAACAGCCTTTCTGAATTATAGTTCTCACAAAAATTAGATGGAATATCAGCTTCACATGGACCAAATCTAATGAAATGACAACGTCATATCATGAAATAGACATACAAATCGTTCAAATAAATTCGCTTTTCATAATTTCTTGTTCATAAATAACTTTATTCAATTTAAGAACATAACATTTTCTATTTTTTTAAAATAATTTTTTTTACAAAATATTGTTTTTAAGCTAGTTTGAACCTGTCAAATAGCTTAAAATTTACTGAAGTTCTAAATTACTGTCCTCTGACACATTGCTTTTCATTGATGATATGAGGCAGATTAAACCCGAATCGGAGAAATAAAAATACTCCATTTAAAATCAGAATAATTTATTATCAAATAGTGGTTTAGTTACTTGATATAAATTTATACTAGAAATAGTAAATATATGGTGATCATACTATTATTAATTAATAGATCATTAATAGAAAATTTATGATCGTGCCCGTCATGTAATAACAATCCGGCTTTATCGACACTAAAATATGAAATATTAAATACTATAACAAAATCATGGCGCTCTAACAAGGTTTTACTTACTCTCATGCACATAGATATTTGTGCATAAAATATCAAAGACCTTTTTTATTCAATTTTATTTATGTGTGTTATAATAATAATATAACAAGTACACATTGAATTCAAATTCTCTCTATTCAAAATGAATAGATTATCATATAAAATTTTATAAACTATACACAACCCAAGATATGTACATGCAAGTCATATAATATGTGATTTTAATAATATTATGAATAATGTGTTTAGTAAAAACAATATGTTTTAACAAACATATTGCAACATGTTTGGAAGAAACTGTACATTATTTATTTGACAGTGTCTTCAAAATGTACCTGGAAGAATGTCTTCCGTCATAGAACACGATTAAAATAATTAGAAATAAAATTGGTAAATATATTTACAATATCGTAGGTCATACAAAACTAAAATTTAATAATTTTTTTGTTTCAGGTAAAAAAAATTCATTTTTATTCATCAAGAATAATGGAAAGTGTAAGTGTTTGAAAAATTTCGCCTTTTTTTATTTTTTTTTCACTGTACAATAAAAGAAGATCCTTTCTACAACCTGTATGAATTTTTTCAAAAATGTCAACTAAAAGTCGCACAAATAAAAGTAATATCAAGATTGAAAAAAGTCTTGCACAGTGCCACCCACATTGAAGCCAATTTTTAACAACTGATAAGTTAAGATGAAACCTCAAAGTAATGGGATTCGTATACTCTGTACCTAATTAATCCTGTTTCACATCTTTGTTTATGGACACACCTGGAAGATTTTCCTTGGTATTTACTAACTCACTATAGAGCTTTCTATTAGAGAGAACTATTATTTGAGTCTCTTTCATGACGTTTTGCGTGATATATATAAGCCAAATGGCAAAGCAGCTTTTCAAAAAAAGGTGCTGGATCATATGCTACATAATAATTTACGGAATTCAATGACAAAGATTTTGAAGTTGTTACTAAAGAAAGATATTCGATCCAGAATGACATTACGTCGTCCAAGAAAAGGATATAGTGCTGAGCACTCATTTTGACAAAAAAGTTCAATTACTTACACGACGAGTTCCAGCATTAAATTAATCACGCTCTCCAGAAAACCAGCGATTATTGTTTGGCTGGTAAATCACACAAACGGGAATGGAATACTGTTTCAAATAAAAAAAAAATTTAACTACATTTCATACACTACTTGCTTGATTTTTATTTTAATGCTCAACCACTCTTAATGGAAAACCCTTCAGTTCTTAGAAAATGATCATTATTTGCAAAATAATTACTAAAATACTATTTTTATCGCCAATCATCAGATGCTGTGTCATTCGAAGCTAAATAAATATTAAACTGTGGTTATTTTATGAATAAAAATTTATGAGCTAATCTTACCACGTCTGTTAGTTGAAAATAATACCCATTGTATTTAGCTTAGTTGACACATGTCATAAAAGTCAAATTAAATAATAATATCAGATAGTTTACCCATAATAGAGTTCAATGCTTCTATATACAAACTGGGTATGCCCTAAAGGTTGTAAATAATATTGTTTAGGTGATTTTTACAATTAAATTATGCCTTGAGAAAAGTGGAACTAATATGATGAATATTGTGCTTCATGCATCTTAAAATAAGTTTTATATGATAGAAAAATAATTGGTATACACCCAGGTCTAATATTCGAAGATCCTTAATGCTAGTCTACAAGATTTTACAAATATATAATAAAACTTTAAAAAGTAAGTATAATGATCTCACTCTGAACGCCTGGACCTGATAGTGTATCACAGTGTATTGGCAGGGGATGGACCAACCCATTTTCGGTATCACAACGGACCCTATGGCCTAATGTCACGTACCTATATCGTATAAAACTTTATCTACGTCTCTAAAAACGATAATTATAATTTAAAATTTGTCAAGAGTCATTGAGATAACTAGAAACTAGTTATTATTAGTTTAGATTTTGACAGAAATTTGTGTAATTTGATTGGTTGAAGATGCATGCGATAATAAACTATTTATTCCAAGCAAAATGAGGCGAAGTAGTTATTGTCTCACGAGTGTAGATATACGCATCTTTCTTTTCGGTGCTTGTATCTACGGCTCGCTTTGTCATCCATTTAAAATCGAGTTTTTCTGTCGTCTATTTTACAAAAAACTGTTGATATGTAAGAACAAATGTCAAAAAAGTTTTCAATCAAGTTAGAGAAACTTTTTGATTTTTTTATGCAATTTTCAATTCTTTCGACAGCTGTAATTTTTCTCTAATTTGACAAATCGATTGAATTCGGCATTCATTTGAAAAAAGTTTTTATGATACCAAAAACTAAAAAATTAGTAACTTAAGATAAAGCTTTTTCCCCACTTAAAAGATTGATACGTTTAATTTATATTGTTAAGGGATTTTATTTTTCAATTATAGTGTATTTTGATTGCCTCATACCACATTTTGATATTAAAATGACAATATGATAATTTTGCTTATTATTGTTGCAAATATTTTTTCAATTATATTACTACCGTATTGCTACAATCCATGTAGCAACAATACCTACATTACGAGATCTTTTAAATTGATATTTGAAACCTTTTTTCTTTTTTAATACTGCTTTAATAATAATGAATTGAATTTAAAATGCAAGAAAATATATATACTATGTTTAAGATACAATAGCACACTTTATCAGTTTTACTGAATGAATTAAAAAATTTGAAATGAAAATTTCCTCAAAGATTTCCAGTATTTGCCTTTCAACAAGTCAAATTTACATATTGAAAAATGCTGTAGATTTGGTTTTACAAAATGAAAATGTAGATGTTCGTTTGCCGAGATGTTGCTTATAAAATATTTTTAAAATCGCCTCAAACTTCATCATAGTAAGTGTTAAGAACTATAAAGTGGATCTTACCGTGCTATATGTTACAAATGACCTACGCTAAAATTTACGACAGTTCTTTCAAACTGTCACTTATCTGGCTTACCGAAATGTTTAAATGAAAAAAAGGATAACAAATCAGCATTTTATTTTCATCTGATTTTACGTTTAGTTGATCAGTCTTTAGTCTGTCCGTTCGGTCTTGCCCTACTCCTCAACCGAGTTTGTTTTATATAGCCTTTGTCATAATTTCAAGACAAATTTCTTAAGGAAATACAGTATAAAATACATTCCTTACAAAATAAAATACTAAAGAATGAATATTTGGTACAGAACTGAAAATAGTTACGATTCTATAAAATATATACTAATTTTTTTCTTTCCAGTCATGAACACGCATGTTCTTCCTATTCATGAACAAATATTTTTAAATATACCCAAGCTGTTCAACAATCAAACTGTTGTGTACATTAAAAAACTGTAGTGTGACATGAAAACTAGCCCAGCTGTTTACAAGTTTCAAACTTTCATCGGGGGTTTATCAAATTTCATAAAATTTACTAGATCCTTCTTATCTATTTCAATGCAACCATAATGCCCTCTGCGAAGCCTGGCGGGGTACAGCTAGTTTAATATATAATCATTTAAAAAACCTCCATTAGCGAAAAAAATATTGCGGTTTCTTGACCTCTCGCTTATTAAGGTTCTATTGAATACATGTATGCGGAGGTTTCTTACTGAATCAGTTTCTTGTTTATACAGGTACTTGACTTGTTTTTCACATTTATAGAGGTTTTAGACAAAAACAATGTTAGTTCCTCCTTCCTCAAAATTAAAGAGTGGTTCATAGAAAAGAATTGGAAAAACTACTATCTCTTACAGGAATTCTTCTCTCTCTCTCTCTCACTTATTAACCTGACAAAAATTCTCACTTATAGAGCTATCTCGCTTATTCATGTCGCACACCCTCAGACTGAATATGGCTTTAAGAATTAGTATTACTTTTGATTCATATTGTACAAACAATTTGCAAACCAATATTGTAAACTGGATACATATAGATATGCATTAGAACAATAATCACAAATACTAGCAGGTATATAATTTCTATTTTAAAAGCATAAATTGTTTTATACATACGTATGCCTACATATAAATTGATATAAGAGTTAGTTAGTTTAGTACCTTTAAAAGTATTTATATTATGTTTTATTGTTAGTAATATTTGAACAATTAGAGAAGAATTGATTTCAATATACATACTTTGTTATATTACTTTGTTACTATACTCTATATCTATGCTATTTTTATATGAATACTAGAGGTATACCATGTATGGTCATGCATACAATATAAATATAATAATATCTATAATAATAATAAAACAATATATTCATATGTTAAATAACACACAAATATATGTACTGAGTCGTTAAAAACGATATATTGTGACATTGTCACTGTATACAACCCTCTTTACGCAAGATATACTCGTATAACATATAAATTGACCCCCCAAAGTAATAGTACTCTGATAAATGTTAATTTTTCACTTTACGACTCTGCTATAAAGTATAAAAATTTGGAGAGCATGCACATCACTATTCAAATACAAAAGCTATTAAATAATTTTCGACGCCTAGAAGACTAAGCCAAGCTGACTTAACTATACTACCTTAACCTTAGTGGTTCACTACAAGCTAGCTGAGAATTTTTTTCCTATCTTGTATGCTATATTTACAAAAATATGAACCATATATCACCATCTCTTCTAGTGAGAGTTACTTAATAGGTCAGCTACTAGCTCGGTCACCATATTCTATTTAAACTCGTCTAAATTCAATCCAACCTCATCCTCTTGAAATGAAATGTATCAAAAAAGGCCAGCCTGTGTTAGCTCAAATTGCTACAGTTGTGTAAGGTATTCATTGTATATTATTAAAAATGCGGGAAAAATAATTAATCATTTTTTACACTTTCCGCGATTATTTCATTCAGCCCGGTTGTCCAAATAAAGGAAAATTTGCAGTACGATATACTAACTTGAAACGATTGGTTCAATAAAGAATATTCCAAAGAGTTCAAAAACTTATGTTGGATAATGTGAAAGACAGGTCAAAACTCAATATCAGTCGTTGATCGCAATAATTGGGTAACAGTTTTCTCCGCATTATGCATAAAATCTTAACAAGAACTTATTTTTCTTGTAAAAATGTGGTCAAAATTCAGTGAATACTTTATGGAAAAGTGATTAAAAGCCTCTTTGAGGTTACTTAACGTTGTCTATCTTTGCTGGAGATTTTCTGAGACAAAAAGTACACACAATCAATGTATCATAGAAAAACTAAAATGTAACATTTTTTCTGTGGAAATTATCTTTTAAGCGATCATTTTGAAAAAAACGTCGAAAAATTAAATGATTCGCTCAGAAAACTAATCGTGTTGAACATTCGACGAAAATTTTTTGAGACGTAAATGGGGTGAGAGACATCATTAAATTTAACTTTAGTAGGTAAATCACACTGCCCTTACGCCTGGACACCGTAATTAGTTCACTTCTATATATATTATACTTAAAAATATCAAATTGTTTTAATATAACGTCTGTCTTCCCATCCATTGTTAGTCTAGTGGTATTGTCAAGTCCAAATTATCTATTTCCGTCAGAGGCCAGTTTATTGACAATTAATATATATAGAATGCATTGAATACGATCGCGATGGTGACAAAATTAATTTTGTAAAACCTCAGTTTCATTGACAAAAATTATAATTTTTAGCGCCAACTTTCAAACTATCTAAACTAACTTGTTTTAACTTTTCTACAAAATTAATGAAGTTTTGTATAGCTTTTTCTCTTTTTCGTCCGAGGTGACTGACGCTTAATCTATTTCATTCAGATATATAAATCATTTAAAATCCGTTGTTATAATATTTATTAAACATATATTCATATGTTAAATAACACATATACTACAAGCTGGATCGGTCTGACCATATTGACTTGTACTTTTGTACGTTGCATATGTATTGTTATGTATATTGTTAAGTTGTAGTCGGTTTAACTAGAGATATATAGAATGTTGCGTTGTTTTACTTACTTGCTTACAATGTTACGTAGTATCACAAGACTATAAAGTACCTGTTTTTTTTTTTTTTTTTATTATTATTATCTGTGTTTTTATAAGAGCAAATATTTGTGTGACATTGTTGTTGTTTAATGTGCAAATAAATATTAATAGGATTGATTTCATTTACATAATAAAAGAGTAATCAAGTTTATAATGATTTAAGAGGTTACTTTTTATCAACGGTTTTAAGTTTAAGGAAGCAAAATATCATCAATTATATTTAATATATTTAAAATTCTATCAAATCTCATGCCTTGGAAGGGCGTCAAGGCCTACCATTTTCCTTACTCAAATATTTTGTCTCTTGGTGACCAAGACTTTCGTTTGTGAATTTCCAGTGTATTTTTGTAAAAATGTAAAGAAAAGCAGTTTTTTTGTTTTTTAAATTAATTGAATAAATCAACCTTCAAATTGAAAAAAAGTATACAAGTGAAATTAACAAAAATTTTTCAGTACGTAACCCTAAACACGCTATTGATACGTATCTAAGAACACGCTCTGTTTAAATACCTTCTTCCTTAGAGCCTTCGACTAAACCGATTTTGAGGATCATAACTTCTTTTTAACACGCTTTTATTAGCTTCATACGTATGTTAGTATGAAACGAAAACTTTGAACATGATTTTGACTTTCTTAAAAACTTCGGATTAACTGAAAATTTGGCATACTTATCAAAAGTCGATGACAATACAATAATTGAATAAATTTATTTGATTATCCTGATCAGGATTTTCAGGATTAAAAATTTCCATATCTGAATATATACACATTTACTTGCGCTTCCACCATATTTATACTGAATTTTTGAAAAATAAATAATAGTCTAAAAAAACTAAAAAAACACAAAATAAATAATAGTTTAAAAATAAGTTTGAGCTATGTGTGTGTGTGTGTGTGTTTGTCTGTCTGTCTGCATGTGGCATTTTAGTGCCCAAACAACTAAAAAATAGGTCATGATCCTCAAAATCGGTTGAGTTTGGAGAAGGCTCTAAGGAAAAAGGTAATTTGATGGAGAGTGTTCTTAGATTCAAGTGCAAGTTTAGGGTTCCGTACCAGAAAAATTTGTCGGGGGTTTTTTAAATGTAAATTTCACCTGTTAATTATATGCATTTCTCTTCGAAATTAATTAGTCGCGAAAATAAAATGTCCTTCCGTCATATCTCCGAAATTTTCATCGTAAGGTAGTTTATCGTAGGCTTGTGGTGGTGACCTTGTGGTGAGTTTCATCATTGCTTATGGCATCCACAAAATATGTAATGACTCGAATATTCGGTTACTTTTTCTGAAAAGAATCACTGAAAATTATTTAAAAAAATCAATATTCCAATGAGTCTGTTACATTTACATAACTAAGATATTAGAATTTTCTAAATTTTATGTCACTAATTGTAAAATTCATGGATTGATTACGATGCAAGTCAATTAGTTGACTCGTTTTCTTTGAAAATTACTTATTTACAATTGCTTTACAATCGGGTCGGCCTCTGTACGATGAAATTTGACAATATATATATGAATGAATTTATCGTTTTTCTATTATTATATTTATTTACTATTATATTATTTTCAATAAAATCTACAGATTATTTACTTTATCAACGACTTCCTCAATATATTATCTTTATCTAACTAGAGTTTAACAAACCAGAAAACAACCCACAACAATACTAAGAATAAGAATTTTATAAAATATTATTAATTGTTCATATAATAATTTAGATACATTTTATCTGATATATCGATATTTAAAAATAATAAGTAACCAACCACATACGAGATATAAAATGGTTATCTGACATAATATTATATTAATAAATAATATCTATGTTATCGTTTATATAGGGTGTCCAATTTTAAACACTCCAGCTTAATAGTTCGGGAATATTTTTTTCTCCAGTAAGAGATTCCTTTCAAAAGGGTTATATTAAAGTAATTTTGTATTGAACTTTGACCTCATTAATAAAAGAGAAACATTTTTTAAAAATATTTTTTCTTAAACAAAATAGATTTGGAAAACAAACATAAAATACTACGAACTCAATTTTCACTTAATCTTTTTTAGTTTGCAAACGAAAAAATCAGAAAATTTTGTAGTTTGCTGTACTTTGAAATTTAAAAATTTCGTTTATCTATTATCAGAAATCGATTGCTGAAACATTATTCCATATAAGGTGAAACAAATTTGAATATTTCATTCTTTAGTGGATTTCATAAAAGAGTTTTTCCTGACGGTTCATTGGTAGACATAATCCAAAAGTTTTAAGAACAGAATTTTAGTTCTAAGAACACAAGTTTTTCATATAAAGGGGAGCAAAGTTCAAACATTGATAAACATAAATCCTCTCGAGACCCTTTATCTGGCATGATTTATCGGTTAGGTTATATTGGCGGTCCACGAGGTATACACTTAGGCTATAGAGCCCATTGTGATACATTTATGCGTTTTCCACTGAGAATTTCATTCATCAGCTTCGTTTGAGAGGCTTAATGTATCTCCTTCATGCATACATATATCATGCACTACACCAACCTATCACAGCTATTAATTAACTACTGTTTGTTGTGATGGTGGGAATCAAACTCTTTACCCTAGTCATACCGCGAACTAAATTGGTAGTGCTTTTATCAATTGAGCTACAAGGATTGACGGCTAATGTATAATTGAGGACGAAAGTGACTGGGAGACGAGATCCCTCGCAAAAGGATGTTGAAACTTAAAGATTTTCATCCAAAAATATTATGGGCAGAATTTTTTTCTTGTGAATAATCATAGGGATAATATTCCGTCAAATATACTGTTACGAAAATGTTTATTGTCACGTACGATTGAATTTTGACAATCAAAAGCCCTCTAGTTCTTGTGCTAGAAGTGTTTTTATATATTGCCTTATCAGTTATGAAAATAAAAGTTATGATTTTTAGAAGATACCGAAAATTCTGATGAAATTCAAGGTTACCACCATAAGAAGCCTTTCTTTTAATAGAAGAAGTTGAAGAAATATTCAGCTGGTGTGTTTAAAATGGACACACTTTATATTCAGTATGTTTTATATTTTATAAGAATATAATTTTATAACAAATTTATTAGTTAAAATTAAAATGCAAATTTCATAAATTATTTATACAAACATTTAATAATAATTATTTTATTAGAGCAATAATTTATTAAATACCTACACAAAAGTAGACACATGCTTTAAATCTTGAAAATATTTCAATTTATCATCAATTTTATTGAACTTATTGGCGGCTTTTATGTTTAAAGAATGTCTTTGAAGAAATCAAATACGCTAATGCGCTAATCAAATACTTAAAAAAAATTTTTTTAAAGTTTCAAAATTCTTAGTATCAAAAACAGTAAAACATACACCACCATTAACCTCCAAAATATGATTGTACGGATAGTTCAAGGTCATAAATTCTTCTTGTAATGGAAGAAGCTCTGGTATACCAGATGTTGTAGTTGAAATTACAGACCTGACATTACATTACAACTGTAACACTTGTCTGACTGGAGTTTTTCGTCCATCTAGAAGGTTTCAGACCACTCTTACATAAAATATGATCTTTGTTGATTGTTTGTCATTTAATTTTAACTAGCTAGCTTAGATTCATATATCTCCAGGATCAAGAAGAATCTCCAGGCTCAAAATCCTTTTGAGAGTTGTGGCTACTTTTGAACTACTATTCAAGAAGTAATAACCAAATTTTCAAAGAAAATTGCGCGAGAAGCTTTTAAGAAAACTGTGGTAATATTTTTAAAAACCCTCTTTTGTTCTTTTTTAACTTCAAACATGAAAATCCCAAACAAACAACTCTTGACCAAGGCAGTTGCTTTTCATTTTATTTCTTTCATCTCAGTAAACTAAAAGTTAACTTGGAAAGACTCATAACAAAATGTTGCGAATATTCCAAGTGCTGAATTCCATTTTTGAGTACAGATTTTTTTCTCATAAGAATCATATTGTACATAATTTGGCAGTAGGTTTATTTTATAACAAGCTTGATACCCGCCTGCTTCACTGGGCTTTAAAGAAAAAACCACCGCTTTATAGCCTCCACCTCTCTTTATCTCACTAATCTCTCTTCCATAACACTTGATTGACTTTTACGTAGATAAAAGATATGCACAGTTTTCAATTTTTTTAATTGTTAAATATTCAAAATTCATTGAGTATATCAGAAAAGATGGCGATGCATTATTTGACATTTACTATTTTAAATTTTTACATAAATCTTTAATTTATGGTTCAAAATGATGATTTTTGGTTCACAGATCTATGATCATTTTGAACCATAAATTAAAGATTTCTGAATAAAATTAAAATAGTAATTGCCAGGTTAAATTTATTTTTTTTAAATTTGTGGTCATCTGATGTATGAGCTATGTTGCTGTGCAGTTTCAATAAAGACTAACAAACATCCTTACTTTCACATTTATAATATATAGGGATAGGAATAGGTACTCTAAGTTTGAGATGAAATATTTAAACAAGAATAGCATAGATAAAATTTGTACCACTACTTCTAAAAATAATATTAATTGAAACTAGCCAAATTTGGAGTGGTAATTAACTTCTAGAAATTCTTTCGGATAAAAGAATCATATTTACCTACTTAAACAAAACTTAAAATAGAAATTTCTATTAGCAACTGCTTTAATTAATATAAATATCATACATTGGACGATAAATGTTGTCAATACTTTTTATAATTAATTTATTGCAATTATAACGTCTTAATTGAAAGTATAGAATAATATGTTCTGAAGTATTAATTAATTTTATTAATTACAACCATTTATAAATGTACAAAACCTATTAAATTATTTGAAAAAAATTCAATTACAATTCATGTAAAGGGTGTGACAGATAGATCATGTTTTGGCAGTCTGGAAAATATAATTTTAGCCAGAAAAAGTGTTTTAGAAACTGTACATGCAAAATATTAGTACGATCCGACGAAAGGCGTTTTTACCACTCACTCACAAAGAGACATTTAAAATAGACAACATTGGGTAGCGTATACTTCATGGCTTCAAAATTGCGTCTGCGGATGGCTAGTAGTTACTGTCTTTTACCTTTCTGTAAAATATATTTATATAATTCAAAGATGATACAAAAAAAATAGGTACTATTTTATGATACGGTTTTATGGTCGATCACATATGAAAACTTCTCTTAGATACTTGGGACGAATCTTTTAAAGTCTTTCTATTATATATGTACTAAACTTATGTTATGCTGAGCACTTCTTATTAAAACTTTCAAAAATGTTACGCTTAGATAACTTCAGATTTAGTTCATATTTAGCAAGGCTATTATCCCGTGCCACTGTATATAGCTTATGTTTTTGGGAATTGTTGCAAGATTAAAGGATAAAGTATAACTTTGGAAGTTAAGTGAAATAAATTTATAGGAATAAAAAGTGAAATAAAATTAATTTTTGCGAATTAACAATCCGCAAGTATATTTTTCCATCATTCACAGATATAAAATCAATACAGAATAATCGTACTTTATTTTTGTTTTTATAACATGGCTCATATGGAAAGTATGAAAATAATTATTGATTTAATTATCTAGGAAACCATGAGAGTATGAAGATTAACATTTTATAAACGTGCATATTTTTAAATTGAATATAGTTAATACAACATTAGTTTTTTAGAACATAAAAAAATCATAGGTAATATGCAATTTAATAGATCTATTAAAATGGTAACAGCATATTGATTATTATATCTTATTCTAATTTTATTCACATGTATTTATTCCATTTATTCAAAATGAATCGTCTACATTTAAGAAAGTGTAAAGCAATGCCTATCACAGTCATAATGGGAACATTAGTATTCGAATACTGATGGATTTCTTTTTATCTCGGTTATATGAGAATAATAAGGCATTATTATGATAACTGCAACCAATAACTTCTTCGTTTGAAATAAGGCGCGAAAAATCGTATGTTTCAAAATTATATGTTGTGGATTCTTAACGCCAACACACTTTCAAAACTTTTGTACTTTACAGGGAAATGTTTTAGAGATTTCACTGGTGTACAAACATAATTCTCACGAAAGTCTACACCAACTTTTGGGGATCTGCACGAAATTTCAAGAAGTCAGTGTAGGTCTTTGATATGTGTGTGTGTACCTCTGCATCAGGGGTCACAATAAAACCATTCATCACCCTAAAAAATTTATTGGAGTATCACGGGCTGAACTATGCGCCAAGACAAGTATTATTTGTCTTACTAATCAACCATGCGACTCTTAATTCTAGTAAAATTGAATGTTAGTTCCTTCTTTATAGAATAGGTACTTTCAAATAATATTTGTTCGATTAATTTGTTAATGGTATGAGGAGAGACGTTTGTTAATAGCCACTGTGTGTCATTGAAAAAAATTTTAGAAATTGAAGTAAAATTTTAAGATGAAAAGACCAATACAAATGAAATAACCTTATTTGGAATTAGACATTTTCTTAAATTGATCTTGGGGAATTTTATGTTTTTTTAATCGACTTTAAGAAAAGAGAAGGCTCTCAATTCGAATGTATTTTTTATGTTTGTTAGCTCAAAACTTTTGAATGAGTAAATCGATTTTGATGATTTTTTTTATTTGAAAGCTAGTGCTTCCCGTATGGTCTCATTTCAATTTGGTCTAGTTCTGACGATGAAATCCATGAGAAAACCGTATAAGTCTTAAATTTCGAAATGGACGAATAACTCAATAAAATCACAAAATAAAAAAAACCGACTTAAAAAAAAAACAATTCCAAAACAAGTTAATGTGCACTAAAAAATAAAAAAATAACGATTATATAATGTAGTTATATAAATTATTATTATTTTTGGAGTCGGTGTCAGCCAAGTTAATGTAGAAAACTGTTCTGTCACAGTTGTTTCACCAACTCCAAAAATAACAATAATTGTAAACTAAAATTATATTATCGTTATTTTTATACTTTTTAGTACATTTAACTTGTTTTGGAATAAATTTTTTTGAAGTCGTTTTTTTTTTGTAAAACGTTTTTTATCTTCAATTTATTAATTTATTTCTAAATGAATTGATAAAACACGTACGTTATAAAGCTACTGATAAATCTTTAATAATATTTTTTACTCTATGATTATAAACGCACACACATAATAAGTAAGCAGATTGTGTTTAGGATTTGTAATATACTTGGATAAGATTAAATAATGTTTTAGTAATTCATTTAATTATTATTTTATAATTACTAGGTTGGTGTAAACATGTTCATATAGCTTAGCATATAATAATATTATTTTTAATTAAAATTCTGCACTATATAAATCAAATATTATTTTATTAATATAACCAAACGCATTGACATATAAAATGATTAGATTTTCAATTGGCATATGTTTATATGGCTGTTTTCTGTTCAGAATCAATCTTTGTTAAAAAAAAATTCACTTTGTCCATATTGGGGTTTTAAAACCTATAATCCTGTATCTCCAAAATGAAACGGTATGGCACTCATATTTTTGGGCTAAATATTTGTTGTTTAGATTTCTCTTATAACAAAGTTTATTGGTACATTTATGAAACATCCCGGCTAGAAACATCCAGGGCCCAATTGGCTATTGATCGGGATTGCCCAGTTGGGATATGGAAGGGAATCTATTGGCATAATTCAATGTAAAAATAAAGCCATTATTATTCATTTTGGTAAATTTCACATAGGTATTTAATTTTTACATAAAACTGTAAATGTCAATAAACTTGTCATAATCTAAACTCAGGTAAATTAATTTAGAAAAAAATAATTTAAATAAATTACTAGTAATGAATATTTAAACAGATGTTGTATGCTATCAATTTACATGTAGTCAAAACTAATTTTCATAATATGTTAAACAGTTTTATTAACAACTGAATACCTGATTTAGGATTTACAAAATCTCATAACTTTTATTTTAAGTAAAAAAAAAAATATTTTGATAGTTGCAAAACACATTAATTTGGAAAAAATCATTACTTGTGGCATGGGAAATACGTTTTAAAATTTTTGGGCGATTAAAAATTAAATTTTTCGGCGTTTTAGATTCTTTAGGCGATAGTTTATCCCCAGTCCGTTTTTCAAGAAGTTTAATATTTACATAGAAATTTACGCTAAAAAGATCTAGAGTAAAAAGTTTGAACCTTTTATTTTCGAGCTATGACCTGTTCGGTCTGGTGATTTAGGGGTAGGTACACTTTTTATTGTAAGTCATGAACTTAAAAATACAAATTATTTCGATGAAGACTATCTGCGGAAGTTCTTAGAAAAGTGTCAATAATATCGCATAGTTTCGAAGCCTGTCATCGGAATCTATATTTTTATGGGTTGTTTAGTAATGTTTAGTGTAGCAACTTTTTCTGTATGCAAATTCTCGTAAAGTTTACGGGACTCGAATTTTTTTGACTATATAGCAAAAACATTGCAGACAAACATACAAAATATTAAAAAAACTAGATGACCCGCCTTATTACATTGTTCACAACCTCAATTGTGTCTCAGTTTTAATCCATTTCTAATAACTCAATCATTGCGAATTTAATTGGCCCCCTGTCTTTATATCAACGTTTCTGTTATTTATGTACAGATGGTCACGAATGATATTTTATCTCAGAATATTTCTAGATTCAGCATTTGGGCCATGAGACTTGATAAAAAACAAAAAATCGCTCTGAGAAACGATGATAAAAACGATTCTGTTATTTTAGAAAATAAAATAAATCCCATACTATTAAAAATTCACTCTATTATTGCTTTGAAAGGTCATTTTAAGTACATTCTATAAAATAAACCGCCTTTTTAAAGGCTGCATTTCTAAATATACCTATAATATATATTTTAATAATGCTATAATAAATGAAGTAAGTCCCATTTATAGATTTGTGTTAGTCAATTAGTGGGTGTATTGCCATTAGCATTACCATTTAGATCAATATACATAGGAGAAAGAATAGAATTGAAATCATAATGAAGAAAACAATTGAATACCATATCATATAAATAATTGACTTCAACATCTACTGTGCAATGGCTAAGGAATGAATACAAGCGACACACATCCTTAAGAGCAGGTAGATTGCGGCTTACAAAAGAGGCGGGGTGGGCTTGGGGTAACTCAAGTGACTGGTCTGTAATGTAATTGTTATCTAACTGCATCAAAACAACTTTCAATGCAAACAAAATAGTTAAATTTTCTGACTTTTGTCCGGAAATTTGGTATAAGTACTCCATTTGTGCGGAATAGGCCGAGCGATAATTATAAAATTTTCAATAAACTACATCAAATTATGACAGGCTGGTGAAATTATGATATTCATATCAATTGTTGGAATTCGTTTATACCAAGGATATAAAATTGAAGACGGACAAATGGTATCCGAAATTGTGTATTTCAGGGTGATAATGGCGGTAGCAATTACGAACTTCGATTTTTAGCTATTCATTCGAACTGCCCATAATGCATAAAATTTACCCCAAATTCGTTTTAAATAGTATTACGATCCTAGACTAGAAAGCTAAATTTGCGATTATATAAAGATCGAAGCGAAGCTTGAGTCGGCAAATAACTTTCTGGCCGACGGTTGTAATTTATTATCGAGATTCCATAGCAGCATGTACGTACGATCTTCTTCCTTGCTAAAGTGTTGCAATGCTTCGTAGATACAAAAGTGCAATTCGCAAAAATCGCTCAGCTAGGAAATTGAAAAAATGGCCACGGTATCCTATGCTAAGATACACGAGATTATATTTCGATCCCTTTTTTTAGCCTCAAAATTTTTCAACGTATTTGTTCTTGAAGGTGATGAGTTTGTATGAGAATTAATAATAAAGTTTCCAATAAAGTTTCCCATGAAATTTTCAATGAGATTTACTTTCGTCTTGTATACGTGTAATATTAAGTAGAAATCTAGACGTCGTTCTTTGAAGAGATATAGAATTATATTTTAGAAAATATATTCATTGTATTATTAACGGTTAATATAGAAGTAAAATATTATATTATGAACTTTTTTAACCATACAGAAAACAACATTTATATCTTTAAAAAAATCGAAAATAAACGACTGATTATTAAAATAAATGAGTACCTAATAAAATATACCATCTAATAGGGCTTTGAACGTACTGATTGTTTATTACTGAACGTAAAATATGACGCGTTGTCTGGCAAATCTGAATACCGAACGGATTTTAGCTGGAGGTATCATTTTCATCATGTTGAAAGTAATCTAAAACGAAGCTGGCATGTAAATCAGATGACAAAATTGTTATCGAAGTTATTGATTTGTTGTAGTTTTCAGAGCATAGCTACTTAGTATTGAATTGAGTAAGTTCGTTCGTGAATACCTTCGCTAATTTTACAGTAAAATAAACGTAATAAATCTTCCTAGCCTATGTAATCTTCTTAGCTCCCAGCCTATAAATTACTTCGAAATTGCAATCAAACAAAAAAAAAAATCAAACAATTCTTCGTTTAGAAAAATTAATAAAAAAATCATCCCTAAAATTTAAGTTAATATTTACAATATTGATTCTGAAGCCTTTTCCAAAATCGTACGAAGACATCTATTTTGAAATTGTTACATTTTTATACCATGTATATGAAATATATCAAGATATACTAAGTTTAGTTCCAATTTTGTAACGCTTAAAAATATTGACGCTACGAACAAAAGTTTGGTATAGGTGGTCGTAATTCACCTAATCAGTTTTCGGTTGTCTGTCCGTCTGTCCGTCTGTTTGTCAACACCATAGCTCAAGAACGAAAAAACGATATCAAGTAGAAATTTTTATTGCGTGCTCAGGACATAAAAAGTGAGATGAAGTTCGTTAATGAGCAACATAGATCAATTGGGTCTTGGGTCCGTAGGATCCATCTTGAAAACCGTTAGAGATAGAAAAAAGTTTAAATGTAAATTAAGTTCCTTATAAAAAAATTTTTGTCTGAAACATTTTTTCGTAAGCATCACTATTTACCCGTGAGAGCGCAAATTAGGCACAAATTATATGGAATGTATTATATGGGAATATCAGTTAAGTGTGTGTAATATGTATGTATGTATGTATGTTTGGCTATCTTTCTTTACTTATATGACGTGCAAAAACAAACGATTGCCTAATCAACACTATCTTTACATGATATTTCAACAATTAACTCAGTCCATTGTATGTTTTCACTTGTTTCAATTTGTATTGGTTCAACGTCCTCCCAGATTGGAGCAGTTTTGGGCCCTTCAAACGTTCGTATCATTTTCTTTTGGTGTTGACTGGAATAGATATAGCCAGGGTGCGTTTCTTTACAACTAGTCTAGTTAACATTTATTCTTATTATTTTTTTAAATTTTTTAATTGTTTGAATTTTTTATAGTTAAAAGCTACATAAAAATAATTTTTTGAAATTTTTTACTCATAAACAATGTATTTGTTTATAACAATTTTTTAAAAAACAATTGTAAAAAATTTAAAAAAATTATTTTTATGTAGCTTTTAACTATAAAAAATTCAAACAATTAAAAAATTTAAAAAAATAATAATATTTCTTAATATTAATAATTAGTAGCTAAAAAAGATTGTTAATTAACAAACGCATTTTTAAGCAACAAATAAATAATTTTAAGAAAAAATTTTTTTATTTTAAATTATAATTTATGTTAATGAACATATTGCAAAAAAAAAATTTTCGATTTACTCATAAACAATGTATTTGTTTATAACAATTTTTTAAACAACAATTGTAAAAAATTTCAAAAAATTATTTTTATGTAGCTTTTAATTAGAAAAAATTAAAACAATAAAAAAATTTAAAAAATATATTTTCTTTCATTACTTTTTTTCATTTGTTAATATTCAAATGTTAATAACAAATTGAAAAATCAAAATTTTAAAATTTTAAAAACGGTAATTTATTTGTAAGCTTAATAAGAATAACTTCACGGAGGGAAAAAAATTCTGGGGTTTTAATTTAATAATTATCGGAGATTTTATGTTAACATTCTATATAGAAAAAATTGTTAGTTAACAATTACATAACTAATGCAAAAATTAACAAAAAAAATTTTCAACCACGGATTATTGTTTATTCATGTATCTCAAAACTATATTAATTTTTTTATTTATTAATATTCATATTTTATATGTTTAAATAATTTTTTTTGTTAGTAGGTCTCAAAGACAGAACGCGCGCGAGAGCCAAACTTGTCATATTTTGCGCTATTTTCAAGGCACTGTAAAAATTATAAATATTAGAGATACAACTTCGGCAGTGGAAACTTTATTTTAGGAAATTTCTTCATCTTTTTGGATCTTTTTTCAGATTTCGAAAATTTTCAATATTTTTTGAGTTATTCAAAAATAACTGAACCCCCTATTTTATTTTTCACTTAATTGTTTATTATTATTTTCAGTAAACTTTCTACATAAAATTACGAATCGAATGACACCTATTTCGTAATTTTCGGAGAATATACAAAAAAGTTAGAAAAAATCGTGGATGTTAACTAGACTAAACAATGTATCTTGACAGATGTGACTAGTGAATGAAGAAGGTTTATATAGTTCACTTGTTATAGAGTATTATGTAGGTATTAATATTATTTTAAAAATGCCTGAGGAGATGCAGAACTACTCATTATGTATAAACCATATCTAAGTATTGAATCAAAAATACACCACCATAATACTAAACTAAGAGTTGCTTTGTTCGTTTGCTTATTTCATTTATTGTTATCATTTTATACATTCAATTTCACTCTTTAATCGGTCCATAAACGTTTATTATTTTTGTTTCCCCTGACTCAATTTTGGAACAAACAATTTTTGTTGGACTTTTCCCAATTATTTATAAAATGCGTACTATTGAGAAAAAATTAGGAAGAACTGAACGAAGACTGTGAGTAATTTAGCCATTTTTCACAAAAAAGAAAAGCGATTTAGTTATAAAAATAAAATTTAATATCAATGTTGTTGAATTTTGAAAAAGCATTCGTTGTTGAATTTTTAACTTTCAATTTATCTGCGCAAAAATTATTTGTAGAAAAACTAGAAAATGAATCGATTGTACATTTGATCAAATCGAAGTTACGTATGTTTTGCTTATGCTATGAAGATTGCTCGATATAAAAATTAAAGATTGCAGATGAACATTTTGAATTTGTTGGAAGGGTTTACATGCGTTATTTTACATCTACCATCATATGGCTTATTCGAATGAAGAGTTTTGAGAATTAAAGAATCTAAAACTTTGAACGTAAACGACCAGCTTTACACTGTATATTCAATTGTTAATTCAAAACAACTACAACAACAGCATTATACATTACAACCTTGACGCGCCCTTTTTATGTTTTATAATAAATATATTTTATTGTAAAAAATCACAATTATTTTATATCAAATCTATTTTGTCTTTTGCATAATAATCGTTATTATGTTCTTTTTTTACTGATAATAAAATCTAACAACCAGCTACCAAATTCCACCTATACGATAAAATTAATTTCATTCATAAAATTTTATGATTTGAGTTTGTGAAATTAATGTAGGTACTATGTGCATTAATCTTAGTAGCTAGGGAGTTTTTTTTAAACAAATGGAACACGTATCGTGTCCGTCTGACATTAAATGGACCTGTTGTTCAAGCAAAGCTTCAACATCCTGATATAGTTAAGGCATAAGTGGTCAATTTTATAGGTTTTGATTATCAGAAGATACCTTAAACGTTAAAATTGCGTACCAAGTGGTGTACTTGTTGTTCCGGGGCATCTTAAGAGCCCAGTATCCGTAATAGACTATAAGCCCATGCTTTACATTTGAGGATTTAATGACCCACCAGGTATCGAAGTTACTGGATTTATTTCTGTCCGGCATGTATGCAATTCGCTTCGAATACTTATGCAGAGTTAGAATCTAGCAACGACGTACATATTTGCAGGAGTAGAGGTGAGACATTCAATTCTCACCTGTACTCACGTGTACAGCCATGCCATGGGGCTTAAACTAACTTTTATATATACAGCATCTTTTTCAACATGATTCCTGTTGGTCACTGCACCCGAAAAATTTTAGCATGTCCTTGTAGTCTTTTAAGTGGATAGCTATCAACTTTTCTAGTTATAGCCTAGAAGTACAAGTTTTGCCGTTTAGAATGGTTGCACCGATAAAAAAATTGAGCACATCTCTTAGTAAATTTTTTCAATTTCAGCATCTCAAGCAACAAGTTAAAAACGCTTTTAGCCTATTCAATTGTGTTTTTATAACTTGAAAACCACTTTAAGCTTAATGTTGGCGTACCAGACCACTTAGGGGGATTTTGCGCGATGATTGCGTGGGTGTGTATCATCAATCAATGAAGTACCATGTTTGATTAATAAACGCTGGTGATCATGGCATTTCACCCGTCCCTATCGTTGGCGAGACGAAGAATGTCAATATTTGACATGTTTAATTTTAGCTTTTAAGAAAACTAGGACGTTTTTTTATTTTCGCCAAACATCCAAAAATTTTTCCTTTAAAGATATCATATTTATACTTTTTGCTATTAATATGGCCCAAGAAATTAAGCTGACGAAATCTTGAAGTCTTTACTTTGCCGGCCTACCCCCGCTTTTCGTAGAACAAGTTCATTTGTTGTTCGTATACTCACATTTTAAGCAAATATGATAGGACGATTCGAAAGTACGAGAACAGTGGTGCACTCATAGTTAATAAGAGCTATAACTGATGAGAAACAGCTTCTTAATATATGTATTGATTTTTTTGAAGGGCGTCTGATATTGATGTCTCAATCAAGTGACGCCTGAAGAGATATTTCCAATTTCTAACCCTTCGAGATTGTTTAATTTTAGTGTCGAACAGGTTAAAATTTTTAACAGTGAATAAGATTGAGTGGTAGATCTAGAATTAATTTTTGCAGTTTTTTGTGTTTATTTGTGCTAGGTTATTAAATAAAGGTGTTAAAAGTTTATGAGTATTCTAGAAGCATAATATATTATTCATATATGAGTTATCCAGTTATCATGTAAGTCGTGAATGTTATTTTTACTTAAGAAGAATGTTGTGATGTATTCGTCAACATAAGAGGGATTATTTTGTTCAAGGTGGATTCAGGTATAGCTTCAAATTTTTGTACGATGACTCATCGCCCAATGTGATGATATTTATATGTTAGATTAGTATTTATATTATATTAGTATTTATATATTAGAAGCAATCCGGTTGTTGTTCTTAGCTAATTTTATATTGAAACTGTTTCTGTTTTTCAATTTATATGAGAGTAATTGATTGCTATAACTAACATAAAACCAATTTATTTTACTATATAACCTCTAAGGTACGGGAAGGTTTTCAAGGTTGATCTTAAATTTAACTTTTTGTTTCATAATTTGCGTTTAGAACATAATTTCTGAAATTCAAGCATTAAAGATGCTTGTACGAGAAGTGTAGAGAAAATAAGTATTTTTCTAAATATCGAAACTTTCCGGATAAAACTTTTCTATATAAGTTATCACAATTTCTAAAAGTCAACGAATAACAACATATACTAGACCACAGTAATTGGTGTCAAATTTTTGTTTTGTAACATTGATAACAGCGGTCTTAACAATGGCTCTGCAGTCTGCCTAGACAACTTTCTCCTACTTGTGTAAAATTTAATTATCGTTTGAATTATTATTGTATGCCGTTATTATCATCATCAGTTCACCAACAATATATGTGTTTTATTTTGTACTTTAATATGTATTTCATGGATGAATGAATTCTAAGAAAATTAATCACACTGTGTGAATCCTCTAATCTTGTGTTTCTACTGTTTCTTAACGAGTTTTATTTAGAAAGTCAGAACTAAATAAAGGTCGAAAAAATTAAGTTTCGTAAGTGGGTACCAATCATACTAGATATTGGAGTTCATGTAATAATCTGGATAGAGTAAATTGCGGAACAATCGTTATGCAGTTGAATAAGTTAGGATTTGTTTGTTAAGTTTTGTATTAATGAAATTTTGTATTAATCTTTGTGTCAAGAATCATGTGTCCAAAACTTATTTACGGCAAATGAAGAGCGAGGCAGGTAAACGCGAAACCCTAAAAGCCCATCTTCCTCGTAGTAAACGACTTAAATTACTGTTTTCTGCCACTAAAAGTGTAAAGTCTGAAATTTGAGCGAGATAATTACTATTTTTTCCTTCTACTTTATTCGATGGTTCTGAACTTCAATACAGCCTCTTTAATTTTAACTACAGGTCTGTAAATCGGTATGTAGATTGAAGTAGATTCAAAGCTGCTCCTTTGGGAGTATCAATTAGAGTGACTTCCCAGTCCCGTTTATCGCTCTTTTATGAAGCTATTGCATATTTTCAAAACCTTGAAAAGACATATACATCCCATTTTTTCAAAAAGCATTTTTTAATAAGAAATATATCATGAGGGGGAAATATGACTTTACTGATGAAGCTCTGCTGCTCATTACTTCTTTTAAATATAATAATGTGCCTATGAAACCTGTACGTTTTTGTATTTTAAAACACTTCATTAATATTCAAAAACTTGCACGTACTTAACCGTCCTTGACGTTTGCTAAAACGAATAAATTATTCATATTGATAAATATATAAATTTTATTTCAATTATCATATTTATAACAAACAAGTGAAAACAAGCAATTGTCTGAGTTAATTGTTGAAATATCCTGTATAGAAAATGTTGGATGTCAGTGCTTGTATTATTCTTAATAAGTTAAAAAAATTTAACTAACCACCCAGTTTGTTTTGTTTTCGAAAATTTGCGAAAGTAATTTCTAGAATTTTTTTTAGTTTTTCGAAAATCATTTACAAGACCATTAGTTGTAGCTACCTGAAAGTTTTCACAAGCGACACAAGCTTGTTATATATTGCATAAATACAAGATATATAAAATTTGTTTGTACGGCGTTTTACGAAGCGGGATATCAAAAAACCATTCTTTTCATTTTAAATAATTTTATCATTTTCAAACGTAACTAAAAATTTTATAACTCCTTGTATGTGCTTGAAAAAATCCTTATATTTGTATTAAATTTATTTTCCAAAAGGGAAAATTTCGAAAGCATGCAATTTTATTTTTATTTTATTTTTCATCTGCTGCTTAAAAAAATCACATACACATGCTGTTTACACATAAATAGTTTTTATTACCTAAATCATACTTTTCAATTTCATGTATCACCTGCGTTCATGTGTTGCACACATTGTTCTCTGTACGTAAAAATAGCAATCCCTTTTAAGTAAAAACGATTAAGGATATAAAAAACAAAAATATTTATTGTTATTTATGAAATTATTTTCTAGAAAATGTGTGTAGTATTTTAAATTTATTACAAAACTATGTTTTTGATAAAAAAACAATAATTGAAAAATTTATTTTTATTTTTTGACAATTTTCTAAAAATTTATTGCTATTGTTACGTGTTCCGTCATTTAATTTTCAGAATCTGCTTTTGAGATAACAGAAAGAAAACTTAAATTTTGTACTTATTTTTGTGCATTTTCTTGATGAATAAAGTCCTGTTTTTTATCATTTTTTATTTCAATTTTTACTTTGGCATTTTTACGAAAACTTCTATTGTTCAAGTTTTCATAAAAATAGCTTTTTAACGCGAGGAATTACGTAAGAAGTTTCTCTTTTTAAATAATGTTTCTCATTTAACCACGTATGTATCCAAAAACTGATTTTAGCAATAAAAAGGATATTTTGTAGTTGAGTTTCAAATCGAATGACAATGAATTTTTCTGGCAATACTTGATTTTTCCATCGCTCAGGTACCTAATTATAGATAATAAAACTTTAATAATACATTTTTTGATTAACAAAGTTTCCAAAAATCACAAAAAATTCCTAGATCACCGGGCTATTTATTATTATTTTAACGTTCGAAGTTGAAAAAAAAGATGAATCATATAGGTTATCCTTTTCAATTGGCTATTTTTATATCAAAATCTAGAGTGTGTGATAAAAAACTATCTTAAATATATAGACAATCTTGTAGTTTATATTAATACTATAAAAATATAAGGTTGACGATGATTTAAAAACAAAATTTTAATTTATTTATGAGTTCATCGAAGATCTATCATTTAATGAACAGAGACGATTATAGTTAGAGTAGTGATGATTGATGAGCGATATATTATCAAATTTATAAGCGTCACTTGCATCCAATATATCATATATTTTTGTAGTTGCGTGGTATTGTAAAGCCAAAAATATCTCATTACTTGACTACAAAGCATGTATTTGGTTTATATGTATATGTACCAATTAACCAAAACTTTCTTACAATACTGTAGGTTTACTTCACTTTAAATTAAAAATTTCAATAAAAAATTCTTTTTGAAGGATAAGCTTTTATTGTACTCAAAAGTAGAAAATAATTATTTATATGAGGCACTAATACACGACTTTTATAAAAGCGTAAGGCGCTCTGATTCATTCTTGATATTTATTTATGGTACTTTTGATTACCTACCATAAAAGCTTATCCTTTAAAAAGTATTTTTCATTTAAATTTATAATGTTAAATTTTGTATTAATTTTTTTTTCCATTGATTTTTCAACGGACTATTTTTAAAATAACTTATGTTTTTCCAGTATCACCATATAAAATTAAATAAATAACAAACACATCGGTTTTTATATAAATAAATAACAATAATAAAATTTTATTATGATAATAATAATTGTACGATTATAAACATAATTTTCCTGTTGTGATAAAAATCTAAAACAATTTTTATAGAGAATTTTTATGAACTGATAACAACAATTGTATTAAATATATTGGTAGCTTTAACTGTTAGAGCTATTTTGTGTGGTGTATTTCTTTAATAGTAATTGTTAAATTATACAAAAAATTCTATTCTATAACTTGGATAATAAATAAATCTATCAGGGCTATGAACCGACACTGTTGTACAATAAATTCAATTTTTTGTTTCGTGATAAGATTCTATAATATTAAAACGATTATGTTGAAAAATAATTTGGTTTTCTTTTCGTATATGAGCCGTGGATATTCGAGGAAAAATCCTAAATGATGGCTGTGTCGAGATTTTTATATCGGTCAAATATATCATGCTATTTTCCACGTCACCCAGGTGAAAAGAAACATATTATCCCTTAAAATTGAACTACTTGCAACAAATTTCGTTCATCAATCGTCAAGAAATCCATAATTGTTGGAAAAAATAAAGTTACGAGAGTACATCCCCCCAGCGATTAAAGGCAGATTTTAAGTGCAAAGTGGTAGACAGATGCATCGTTATCTATGTGTCTATGTTTTGTCTATGATGCGAACTTGGCTTAAAAAAGGTTATATTTGGGTAGAATCGGTACTTAAAAAATAGTTACTTACATGTGAAAACAAGCAATTTTCACAGTTAATTGTTGAAATACCATGTATAGACAGTGTTGATAATCATTTGTATATATAACACACATAACTGACATTCCCATATAATACATATTGTATAATGATATAAACTAATAGGATAGGCAGTAATGAGGCCGCTTAAGAGAAGTACTTGAGTCTCCTTAAAACTAAAAAAGCAAATTCGTAGTATTTATTTTCAAGTGACTTAACTGTTATTTTAGAATAAAAAATAAAAATTGCAATTATGAGAATATTTGTTTCCAAAAACAAGTTTTAGAAATGACACTTGAATTAATATCTTCCGCGTAATTTAAATTTATTGCCATATGATTAGCACTGGCACTACTATTTAATTGTTAATGAGGAAATGCGATAATATTGTTAATTGAAGAATATTATTGAATTAATTGCTAAAGACATTATAAATTCTTAGCAAGACAAGTGAAAAAATTGAGATAATTGTATAAAACTAATTTAGAAAAATGTCATCGTGAGTTTCTTTTTGTGTGAAGTTTTATTAAATAAAACGATTAAAAATAAATTAACATTTACAGTTGTATACACTTATGCATCGTGAGCCCATAACGAAACAAAATTTGTATGATTCTTTTGTCTGCCTTTTTGAGATTTGAAGTAGATAACCTTTTAACGTATACGACAGCCAAAAGAGCGTGATTGATTTTTATAAATTCGTCACTCGAGGCACAGTTGAAATTTTATTTTTCTTTGTTACCAAAGCGTTTATCAATCCTAAAAAGATAATGATAAAGAATCATGGAAATTTAATTTTGTTACATATTTATATAGAGTGTACGGTAAAGACTGGACAAACTTTTGGACAAGTACGTAATGCTTTTAATCCGAATTTTTTTAAAGGTGTTTTGGAACATTAAAAATATTTGTGAGTAGTAACAATCAAAATAGTTTCCGAAATGGATGAAGATATCAAATTTAAGCCATAGATGTTTTTAGAAATGTAATCGAAAAGAAAATACTTTATGAGATATTCTTGATGTTGTTTTTTTATTTAAAAAAATGAATGTTTTTTAAATTTTTTTTAGCCATTATCTCTTATCACCGTGTAAATTCTGATTTGGAGCTAGGTGAAAACTGTCTCTTTTTGGGAAAATTCTCGGAAAACTTCCAATGTTTATGATCGGATTGGTTGATTTAACAAACCAAAAAATTCGTTTGCATTTTAAAATTCTCGATCTCAGGCACAGAATGAATTCTTTGGTATAATCTAAAAACATGAAGGACAGTCTGAATGAAATAACTTAGGAATGAATTCTGAATTCTAACTTATTGAAATAAGATAATTTTTTAATTATCAAAGTAGATGTGGTAGTTTTCTGCGTTTTTAAAATCGATAACCTAAGACTTACTTACCAATATTATTATCATAAAATTTGAGAATGGACAAATAGGATTAAAGGCCTGAAAAATGTTAAATGAGTTTTTTAAAATGATTTGCATGACTTAATGCTTACTTTTCACCTTCTCCTAAGCAGAAGTGAGAAAATGAAACTCTTAAAAAAGCCACTATCTTACAAGTGCAGTATATTGCCAATCGGATACCTGAATGGAGTTGAAGTACGGACGATGTAAATAGTTTTTACCACACGAGTTTGTATACAGTGCAGGATAAGATCTCTTTTCCTGCACGAGAAGGAAGGTACTTATCCAATATCAGTAAAAAGAAATGATTTGTTTGTTGGCTGTAGCCCGTGTTTATTAATTGGGTTCGATTTGGGGTTTCTTTTTATAGGGAGGAGAATAAGAAACGAACTTATAGCTCCAAAACTCATTATAAAAATCTGTATTAATCTAAACTACCTATTGCTGACAAACGGTCTCTTGCACGCATTTAAAAGCAGTTGAAACACTCGTTTCAAAACAAAAACTAAACTCAGCTATAATTAAAACAATATACGAAATTTAAAACTTTTTTAGCTTGAAATCAAAAATATATCAAACAAGTGAAAACAAATAATTGACTGAGTTAATTGTTGAAATACCATGCATAGTCAGTGTAGATTTCTTTATCACATTACACATACAAACATGTGACACATACACAACTGTTAATCAAGTATAGTACATATTATAAAAATTCCGCCTAATTGGCGCCCTCATGGGTAAACAGTGATGTTTACGAAAAAATGTTTCAAACAAAAGTTGTTTAATTTTTGATAAGGAACATTTATATTTATACTTTTGTTCTATCTCTAACGGTTTACAAGATAGGTCCTACGGACCTAAGACCCAATTGACCTATGATGCTCATTTACGCACTTGACCTCACTTTTTACGTCCTGAGTACGCTGTAAAAATTTCAGCTCGATATCTTTTTTCGTTTTTGAGTTATCGTGTCCACAGACGGACGGACGGACGGACGGACAACCGGAAATGGACTAATTAGATGATTTTATGAACACCTATGACAAAATTTTTTCCCTAGCATCATTATTTTAAGCGTTACAAACTTGGGACTAAACTTAATATACTATGTATATTTCATATATACATGGTATAATAAGATTATTATTTTTTAAATAATCGATTGATTTAATAATCAGATTTGACAATTCGATTGCATTTGAGACTAAAGAGAATTCATCACTGAGGTTAAATACCTGTACAGCTATAATCCAATCCAAATAAGTACATACACTTTTTTGTATTCACCAATCAACAATAGTTACTGGTGAGTTCACAAACAGCAATATTCTAAAACCAATTTTTATGTGTCAAACGAATAAAAAATAATCCCCTGTACAGAATACGTACATGTTTGTAAATTGAACTTGATAATATAAATGGTCTTCAAACTGTAGATTTCTTGTTATATGAATAATGTTCCGTATAAAAGACCTTATTCGGAGCTGAGCATGCAAATGCTGATGATTGAAATTTTGAAAGCTTACTGCGTACGCAGATTAACTAACATAAGCGGAAGTTAGTGGTATGAAGGATGCCTTAATCGATTTTTTTGGGAGAGGAAACGACATCTTTAAATCGACTGCCTTCTAATTTCTACGAACACTTTAAATGTATGTTGTGAAGGATTTTGAAATTGAAAGTCAAAGGCATATTTAAATACCTATTTATGTGAGCAGCCCAAATTTTCATACATTAGAATCTACTCAAAGAATTTTAATATGTATTAAAATACTAAGCCGCATCTAGTAGTGTTTTGTGGTCTTTTACTGACGCAAGGGAAGTAACATCCGCGGCAACGACACTTCACCTGCGTCAGTAAAAGAGACCAAAGTTCCAGCATTACAGTATGGCTAAGTAATCGTAGTACAAATTACAATTATTTCCTGGTTTTGAGATAATTCCTTTTTCATATTCAAGTTTTACAAGTGTTTATATTCCGTCATAGCAAATTTCTCCAATTTTGTTTTATGAGTGTCCGAGATCTGTTACTTACTGTCATGCAGCTTGGTGAGATGGCAAAAATTCTGTAAATGGATGTCGGTAATTTCTGTTCTGGCGGAAGGGAAGAACGTCTGCGGTAACGTTACTTCACCAGCGTCGGTACAGAAATCACTGAAATCCATTTACACAATTTTTCACCATCTCACCAAGCTGCACGACAGTTAGCAACAGATCTAAGACACTAAAACTGATCAAATTTGAGTATACAAAAGACCTTACACTTACATTTTCATCAAATTTGAGTATACAAAAGACCTTACACTTACATTTTCGATGTTAATCCAGCTCGCACACTTATCTAAAATATACCAACTAATAGATTTCCAAAAAATTGTATACGATTCAGTCAAATTATACATTAGAAGGGGGCGAACCTTGCATCAAATCAGGTATTTTTGTTATTTTGATATGTTGTTTGCAATGGAAAGGCAATTATTTAATCCAAGTTTTCGACCCCGGAAAACGGCCAGATCATGCCGAAAAATAAGAAAAATCTCGAAAATTTTGACCTTATTTTAGTTTTTCCCGATTTTGATCCGAAAGAAGTGGTTTTCCCTCAAAAATTTTAAAGAAGGTTGCTACATTTATAACACCCTGAATTATAAGAAAAATACTCTTCACCCTTGCCTGCTCAATCACAGGTAGCTTTTGGTTTATAGCATATGAATAATATTGAGTAGAAAAGAACTGGTTCACTGGTCTGCAGGGTCTGTCAGCATCAACACAGCAATAGCAACAAAGACGACAAGTAACCAAATGAAACGTTTGTATATATACAAACGCAACGATCACTCGCCCTAGATCAATTATGAGTATTCTGATAAGAGACGGTACAGCAGCGACGTAAGAGGTGAGTTAAAAAGACTAACTAAGAAGGTATAATATTATATTATAGATTCAAGATAAGAAATCTCACGGCAATAATAATAATAATATTACATTTTTTTTCAAAATATGTGTACCTTTTAGTTAGATATGTTACCTACGCATATGAATTCCGGAATTTAACAGATTTTTTTTCTGTTTGGTTTGTTAATCAAATACAATTAAATATCTTTATTGCTCTGAAAAAAATAGAACAAATGTTATGGAAGAAATAATAATTAAGTAATAACCTGAAGTGTAAAAATGGTATTTTGTCTTCGAAAGAAACAGGATGCACTCTGAAAAAAAATGATCACATGTCAATAACAAGTGTCAACATGTCAAAAACGTCCATATTTATACTTCTGAATGTAGTTAATTCCTCGTTTTGATGGGAAATTTTCTTTTATATTTCTTGATCCTATCGACCCCTCTGTCGTAATTGACTCTACTTGGACCTTAAGAACTTTCAGTATCACGCTCTCTCTCTTCTTGATGGGGTCATTCTACAATTTTTGTGAACCATTCGCTCGATTTTGACTAGGTCCTTCAGAATTTTTCAGCAAAATTTCAACTCCTTAGACTTTGGCATTACGGATACGCAAAAATAATTAAGTTCAATAAAAACTAATTCTCTTCTTATCACGGTCATGAATTTCTCCTTTTCTGACGTACATTTTGACTTTAGGGAAACCGCTGTGATAATTTTCGTTCTTTTTTGCTTAAATGTTGGCATTCTGGAGTTACAGTGAGTGAATGAGTAGTTTTCTTTTTTACGTATGGCCAAAATTCCTTAACAACTTTTAATGGAATTTTATTCACTGGTTTTCAAAGAACTGTTTTGTATTTTTTATTTAGATCCTAATCGTTAATATAATAAATACAATTTTGAGCAGGACTAAGCAAAAATGTTTTGGCTAATAAGGTGACAACGCCTTAGTGACATGTTTTGCTCAAATAGAAAAAAGGTAGGTACTAATACATCATTGTTATCGAAACATAGTACATCGAAATACAATAGTTAATAATCTAAGTATTATTTTTATAATTTTATCATCACTGTAACTCAATCTAGCTAGCAGTTTGCCCTGTGGGCTTAAAAATTGTGAAAAGTGATACAAATTGGCGATAATAAGGATATATTATTTCTTTCCATTCGTTCAAAATAAACAAGATGGTTGAAGCGCAGATAAATTCATTGAACAGTATCCGCATAATACTAAACTAGTTGTTCCTGACGCTTCCACCATAATTACAGTATAATCATTTCATTTAATCTGATACCGTATGATGATCTCGTTTCCAAGACTTAATAGGTGGTTTTAGATAGTTTTTCTAGCGCTTCGGCTAAATTAGTGTGTTTATGGTATTCATATCAATGGGCTTTATATAGTTAAGTTTCATACTTATCTACCAGTGCTTTTAATTAATTTTGTACTAGAAATATATTCAATATAAATCCACTCTAATGTAAAATGGTTTATTTAATAGTTTTCTAATTAACTTTTTCAAAACATCCATGTTATTTTCTTTACAAAAAACAATTACAACATGTTATGGCCTTTTTAATCTTACATAATAAATTAGGACTCAAAACGAACAAAACTAAAACGAAATAAAAAAAGCAAACCATCCGATCTGTTCGTCACATTATATTTATTTTAAAAGTAAGTCAAGTTTTTAAAAAGACTTGTTATGGTATTATTACAATTTTTGTTTTAGTTCAACATTTCTTCCACCTTATACAGAGTCACAAAACAAGCTGTTTGCTTGAGTTACACACATCAATCCGCGTTCCTCTGAATAAATACTTGCGTTGTACCTACTATTTATTCGAATTGAAGTCCTCAATATGTATAAACTAGCATTTCGAGTTTGCCGTTTAGTGTTTCTTACTACATGTTTTTTTATTGATTATATGTACACTAGTAGTCAGATAAATTGAATCTTAAGTCGCTTAATGGAATCTCGTTATTATCTTGTTTAATTAGGGGATAGTTAAATGAGAAAGGTGGGGATCAATTTGTCTGACTTGAAATCTCGTTTTGTCAAGTTCCAAAAATTAATTTTAAGCTTTCCATGGAATTTAAAATTTTCCAAGTGAATTTCAAGAGAAAAACGCAACTAGGAGAATATTTGAGGAAATCTATGTACTCAATAATTTCCTAATTCATGTTTCCACTACTAGCTTTGCATATACCAATATTTTAAGACAATTCCACAAATTGAATCTAAGGGTTTTAAGTTTCACAGTTCGTCGATATCAAGTAAAAGGGCATCCCAAAAATAAAACCAAACCAAGTTTAGCCCCAATGTATACCAAGTTTAGCCTCAAGTTTGTAACGCTTAAAAATATTGATGATACGAGCAAAATTTTGGAATAAGTGTTTATAAAATCACCTTATTAGTTCATTTTCGGTTGTCCGCCTACCTGTCAAACCGTCCACACAATAACTCAAAAACAAAAAGAGATATCTAGCTGAAATTTGTACAGCGTGCTCACGACATTAAAGGAAAGTTTGAGTTCGTAAATGAGTAACATAGGTCAATTGGGTCTCTGATCATCCACTGTTATTTACGACATTTATAGATTTGGTTGCCTAAGTAAAGTTTAAGATACATCCCTTTTGCAAACCTCTATCTATCCCAGAGCCCATCAATTCAAACATAATTCTTTTTCCATTTTAAATCGCTTCAAGTATTTTGAACAATTTTATTTTGAAACTCTACAATAAATATCTTGACTGAGTTGTTGCATTAGAATAGAACCACACACTAAAAGTATGTTGTTAGTTCACAAGTGACTTAAGTAAAGCTGGTTTTCTTCATATAAACTGGATTGTGTATATATTTTATTTCATTGAACTGACTTTAACAACAGAACTAAGTAACTATCTTTATATTATATGACCTTGAGAATAACTTTTATTATTGTTTTAGTTATATAAGTTACATACACACATGCGGTTAAAATTTATGTTATAAATGGTTTGAATTATATTTCTAGTTTTGGGTGAAGAAAGTTTTACTTTTTATATTCGCTGGATGTATGTAATACTGAGGTTATAAATTTCCGAGTTTCTTTAAAAAGCTAATAATAAATTCATAGTCAATTGTTACAAGTAGGGGACCCCCAATAGGTCGAATTTAGTATTTATTGAGAAAAAAAAATGTAGCAACGGTAGCCGTTGGGACGTAATTTTTTTAATAGTTTTTAAGTCCGGACGTTCCCTCCAAAGCTGTATAAGTCAATATTTAATTGAAATAGTAATTGTCTTTATGGCTCTTTTGAGCACAAAAGGTATTTGAAATTTTTTTAGTATTTCCAAAAAAAATGATTTTGAATAGTTTTTAAAGCTTAAGTGATATTTCTCTTGAAGCAGAATAAAAATTAATACTTCTAATTTTAACCAAAAAAGGATCTGCCATTGCTTATTTGGCTATCTATAGTTCCTGGATTGAAAAATATTTTCGCATTAGTTAAAAAAAGTTTGAAAAATGTAAACCTTAAATTTTTTTTAAAAAGACTTTTTACCCGAAAAGTATGATCTCGGGAATCGTAAAAAGGATGTAAGATAATGCGAAGATCTAGCAGGATGACTTGGACAATGTTACCTTTTGGACAAGGTAGTAAATTTTTGTTTAGGTTCAAAACAGATCTATTCGGATAATATGATATTGCTCAAAGGAATGCATATTACAGTTTGACTACCACAGACAACTTCGCACAGATAACTACCACATATCATTTTAACTAACCCCAACCTGTATCTCTTTGTTTTGAAACAAGTACCTTATTAAATAAAAAATTTATTTTAAATTACAAATTAATTTTAATAATACAAAGATATTATTTTAAAATCAAACTGCGTAATATTATAACCTTACTTAAAAGCAACTAATAAACGCATTATTTAAATCAATTAAATTATAATATTCTTTTATAAAAGATATGTAATTATAATTTAATAGCGGAATAATAGTAAACGCTTACTTTATATCTTACCCACAACCAATTATAATTTCTTTTACAGTATTTAAAAGTATTTTATTAACATCATCAATTCTTTTTTCTACGAGTTTATTCGATCCGACTTCTTAACAGAATGAGAAAAATAATAATTGAATTTTAAACCACGCCACTACGGCCGTACTACATGTCTGATTATTTCCAAAACATAAGCTGATCTTTTGTCATTCTTGACTCGTAAACAATCTAAATAAGACCACTTTTCCATTACGATAATAACGTCTTTTGGTGTTTGCGCATTGGAGTTTTTGATGATAGAATTTGCCCGGGACCGAATTCGCTAAATAGGTCTTCTTTAAGGGTTGGTATAAAATATAGAATAATAATAGTGTTTCTTTTCACTTTTTAAAAAAAATTGTAAACCAAAACATTGGAAGAGTATTGTGAGTCAATGACTCCGGGTATCTTGACTAGACAAAAATAATGTTTTTATTTGATAATTTTGATTTTTATCAGTTTTTACGAATACATTATTTTCATCAAATCATTCATATGTTGTCATTAATTTATATTTTGTAAAAGCAAAATGGCCATAGCAGATTGACCACTTTTTGCAACATATTCAAGGATTCATTTTCCTTCTCTAACAGAACAATTTGAAATTATATACATCGATTTATTAACCGGATAGATTCGGTTTGATATCACCGAAAGTCTTTAAGGTACTTAACAGTATTCGATCAAACCATACGTTTCGACGACATTCGTGTGTTGTTTGATTATTTATTGAACCATTTTATTTAAAATTTCTTACCAAACAACGAATATTAGATTCTCAGAGACGAAACGAAGCTTTGAAAATCTTGAATTAGACGGTAAGTAACTCAAACTGAATACTTTCTTAAAAAAATATCAATAATTTGCTCTTTTTGTTCAGCATTGCATGAAATGAGTCCTTTTGACTATTTTTTGGCAATAATTGTCAAATAAAATTCTTCTGGTAAGCATAAGCTGTTTAAGTATACACAGTTAAAGAAAATAATGGATTGAAGTAAACGTGTTTATGTGGCTGTTCAAGAAAATATTAGACTGTATAAAAAGTGTAGTAAGCAATTCTTTAAACAAGGAAATATTTACTTGCAACCGTCTTAAGAGCATATTTTACTGATAACCATGTTAAGAGCGAATACCCTTAAATATACCAAGCCAAGAAACGGTTTTCTTATAACAAATAATAAATTTAAAAAAAAAAGTCATATCTTTTGTTGTAATTGACATCAAAAAGATGTCATTAAATGTATAAATTTTATTATTATTTTTTTGTTACATATCAATAAAATAATAGAATAGAATTCTAGTAAATATTTTTTTCTAAATAAAAATATATAAAGTTTTATATATAACTAGTTTGACCATAAATGGTAAATCAAAAACATACATAATATATTTAGAATTGATTTGTATTGAATATCAATTATTTTCAATTAATAATAAAACATACATAATACTGGCTTGTAAGGTGGATAACACGTTGAAATAATAACGGTTAACTTCCCAGTAAAGGAAGATTTTGGAATAGGTTCGAAAATCCAAATCGAAATTTTCAGCATATCTTAACGTTTCATGGTCAAGACAGTGTATTAACACAATCTGAATTAATGTATATGAGTATGCATGTGGGATGCAGAATGAATATGCCACCGTTTCTAGCTGGTGGGAACTATCGGAAAGGTAAGACCATATGATTTTTGATAATGAGAGAAGGAAAATGATTAATTATCACAATTTTCGCCTGTTCTTTTAAAAGTACTTTAATTAAACGCCGTTATTCACCACTTAATCATTTGTGGAAATTATTTGCAGCGTCTAAGTTACCAATGAAATAGTATTAAATAATATTATTAAGGCTAATGAAAATTTATTTTTAACCCGCGAACTAAAAAAAATTGCGAGTTTAGAGTTCCAAAGTCGAAAAATTTGTTGGGGTTTTTTTAAATTTTGTAAATTTCACTTGTTTAACAAAACTTTGTTCTTAACGAAAGTTAAATACATTTTTCAGTAAAGAAATGGGGATTGTTGTTTACCACATTAAGAATGAGAAAAAAAGAAAGAATAAACATCCTAACTATAATAATAATTTTGAAGACTTTTCATAGTGCTTGAAATATGGTAGGACATCGCACACTAGACTTGCAAGTTATATTATTATGTGATTATATTGTCGTATGTTTATTACACACTTTGTCTCGATCATTATCGTTAATCTACATTAATTAATAATTAAAGCATAAATCTTTTAGATCTTGCAAAAAAGAAAACTATTTTACCTACTTCGACCAGGGTCAACAGCTTGTCGTACAGTTATGATGAATAGAATTGTTTTTGCAAGTGCAAGAAGCTTACGGTGTTTTGTATAAGATGATCTATCGATTCAACATGTGTCGAATAACGATTTCAGTATCATTAAAGTGAATAAAAATTAAAACTTCTTTAAAACTTCTATATGTTTTAATCACAATGCATGTTAATTATATTAATATCTAGACAAAAATTTGATTTGCTTTGGGAAGTTGCACTAATTAACACGCTTATTTTAACTCCGCTGGTACTAACAAACATTATAATAAAATCTTGTAAGTTAATTTTGACCTAATTCTAAAAGTCCTATTAACTTTAAATTTATCACAGATATCAAGATCCGAGGACAATACCATAATTTAATAATTCAATGATTTTATACTTTTTATTTTTATAGAATTTTATTTCAATGACTTTAATAATATTATCTTAAAATATTGGCGTTCATACTATAAACGATTTGCTGGTGTATATGATACTCAAAAAAACTCAATAAATTATAGTTTAAAAAAACTAAAATATCCGCTTTATTAAACTATAAAATAGATACCCAAGGATTTCCATTTTGATGTAAAATTAAAAGCGTGGGGTGCTCGATATCTGTCAAATAAGCTTATTTAAAGGATGCATGGAAAGACCATCCCCACGTTTTTATTTTATACATCACATCAAAACACAAACAATATAATACACAATCTTTCGTTTTTCTTGGAAATATTTAGTCATATAGATCGTAAATATGTCAAAGTAAGTAAGTGAATGAATATGCTATCGTTTCTGGCTGGTGGGAATCGGAAAAGTAAGACCAGATGTTTTTTGTTTATGACAGAAGGAAAATGATTAGTTATCATAATTTTCGCCTGTTCTTTTACTCGTCCTTTAATTAATCCCCGTTAGTCACCACTGGGACTTCAATTATTTTCTAATAATATGTCAATCTTTAATAATCAATTGTGCAAATTATTTGCAGCGTCTTTGTAAACGATGAAATAGATATTATTACGGCTAATGTACATTTATTTTTAAAGCTACGGCTAATGTACATTTATTTAAAAAAAATCAAAAAATTGACGTAGTTTATTGTAGAAATACCATGATGATTACGCAATCATTTATTTTTCTTACCTCATGTAATGCATATGTTCCAAATCTAATTTGCGCCCACGCTTTCAATTTTATACATCACAATTAATATTATTATCCCCTTTTTAGTGCCTTTTTTTAAATATAGTTTTTTATACTATAATCTATTGTATGTCTTAGCTGAAGTTCGTATAAAATTTCTTTTGTCAATCCTATGAGAATTTCGAATCTTTTAGAATTTTGAAATTATTAGGTTTCCCCTTGAAGTTTCGTTTACGAATGGCGTAGTTCATACTTAATGAATTAACGTTCCATTGAATAAAACTAATTAAAATAAACTCAGTTTGCAATAACTAAAAATAAATAAATCTTTATACAAAATACAGTTCTAATGGTTTATTTTTCTATGTTGATTCAACACAAATTATAGACATGAATGACCCGTCTCAGCTTATATTTGCAGATTTAATTTATTAATATGAAAAATCAGGAAGTGTATTGTCAAACGCTAGCGCTGTATTATTATCCTTAATCAGCTGGTACACATGGATCTAATTAAAAGATATGTCCTTCAACTTTGAGAGTTACTTGTATTTTGTGGAATATTGGCCCGATTGAGATAGAAAATATATGAAACTTTCTGGTAACTTTTCCATTTAAGTAAATATTTAACAATTTGCTACAATTATTAAATTTCTCATTCGATACAGCGAAACTGAAATTTTGAATGAGCAATGAAAACCAAATAATGGTTATTAAAAAAGGTGTGTGTAGTCGGAGTCTTACTAATATAAGAGTATTTTTGAGGCTTTGAATCGCAGTCGGTTATTTTAAATTACATATTTCAATTTTTTTCAAGATTTTAATATGTTTGAAGATTGTTGAATTTTGCGATTTTCCTGCTACATTGATTTTTTATTAAGTCACTTATCCCATGTCATGCTTAAATCATTACAGACATTAAAGCCACATGGTGTGATTTTCTGGCAGATATTATGGTCGCAAAATTCTTTTTTGTTGTTGGAAAATTAACCGATCCTTTGTTAAAAAAACTGTTTCGAGGTTTGTAATGTTAGTTTATTCGTTGAAATCAGTTATAGAGTTTTGGCTCTACAGCGCAATAACGAGATAAGTATTGCAGAGGCTTACATCCAGAATATTAGCTTTTTTTGGGAATAAAGATAGATAAACTGGTAAACCATTCGCTGTCGTGAGAGTTGCCCTTTAAACAAAGATGCTGCAACAAAAAGCCACACAGTTAAGTGAAATACATCCGTGGTACTTATATATATATCGTATAATACTAACGTTATAATAGTGATGACGTTTGATTTCAAGTTTTAGAGTCAATGATGCGTTGCTAACATTATAAATATTCGTATTATTTATTTATATTAATATAATAAACAAATCGTTGTGATCATGACTTACGATGCCAGATCAATAAGTTTCGTATTAAGTGAATAATTGTATTTGATCAATTATAGTGTAAAATCTACACAATCTTTGCTTGAGATAAAGAATCCAATAACAATTTTTGCCAAAACTAAAACCGACAAAAAAAGCACAAAAACAAAAAATATCGACAAAAATCAATAATTTTCTTTTGCCTAATTTCGATTTGATGTCTGTTAGATGGCCGCGGGTGTTAAGGCGCCAGTACTTTTTCTATTAACCGGCTCTATGGTCGAGCGGTTTAAGGCGTTAGTCTTTGACCGTTTGGCAACTGACTGTGCAAATGTGCGAATTAAAGATAACATTTTCAAGGTAATAATGTATAAAATCGAATAATGAAATCGAAAATGTATAAAACACAATCTCTATATATTACAAATGCGAAAGAAAGCATGTTTGTTTGTTTGTTTTTACGCTTTCACGCTAGAACTAGCGAATGGTTTTTAACGAAATATATATATATATATATATATATATATATATATATATATATATATATATATATATATATATCTCACATACTTCAGAATAACACATGAGATATAATTTATAAAGATATATTAACAAAAATAAAAAAAAATAAAATAAAAAAATAATTTAATTTGACATTACCATAAATTACAGATTTCTGTTTAAATAGTCAATATAAAATATTTCACGGCTATCTTTCCTGATATACTCAATGAATAATTACGACTATTATACATTTAAAAAAAATAGAAAACCATACATATATTTTAGCTGTGTAAAATAATCCTTATCATTATTTCGAGTGTTATTGAAAGGGGATAAGCAAGAGCAATCTTTATCAATCTTTACTTTTAAACCCAGCGAAGCGGGTGGGTATCACTCCAGTCAGATTATAAACTATTGTAAAATTTTTCCAATGTTAATAAATATCTATAACCTGACAAATTTCCGGTTCTGTTCCTTACATATTATAATAATCAAAATCCTGATCTCCCATTCCTGTCTTATCGAAAAAGCAGTCAGAAGAATATTACCAAAATATTCAGATCGTAATTTTGATAATTTTATTCATTGCATTTTTAACGTTCCTCTAAGCTTCCCTCTACTTGAATTACCACCATCGTTCATGGTCTGAAATCTTGAAATATAAATAGTTAATTCAACGAGGCAATAGTCTTATGATTAAGATCAAATTAAAAAGAAATTATTTATTTTTTTTATGTTTAAGTACATAATTTCCTGCGAAAAGTGCATAGCTCCTCTCGGGTATCCCACGACACCCCTCGCTCTTTTTCAATAAATTTTTCAGGTTGAAAACAAAAACTTTTTTCCAGAAAGTTAATATATGTATTTATTTCTTCTTAAAAGATTTTTATCAATAAAATAGTATACAAATACATATTATTTAAATATGATTAGAACTAAGGAGTCGGTGGTCTGCTGTGTTGGGGTCATGAATCTTTTGACTTTAAGATTTTATATAAACAACAAAACCGTTATAAAGATGATTTCTTGAATTTAATAAAACTATAAGTGTCTTTTATATACTTAATTGTTTTTTGGTCACTGAAATGTTTGTTATATTCATTACATTTTTAAATATTTAATTAAATAAACGATACAATCTTTTTAATAGATATTATTGAGTTTATTATATATTGACTTATCGCTTTATGAATGGTAATATTTTATGGTTAAATATCGTCTTTTCTTTAGTATCCATGTCCTTTTTCTTAAGTTCTTATCAACAACTATTGAGATTTATGCTCAATAAAAATCTGTTTTTTGGACATAAAGTTGGACTAAGTCTAAATCAATTATGAAAATTTTGTTTTAACAATTGACACACTGATGACCAAATCGGAGTCCTGAAACTGCTTTTCAGATTATGATGCTTATGGCCTGCTTTAAAACAAAATTAACCACCGTCTCCAGAACAGTACCTTTTAAGAGATTTTCAGAGAATTTTTTTTGAAGTTTGAAAATTTATTTATCAGTTTCTTAAATTGTTCTTTGAGTGAGGGATTTTTATATGAATTGAACAATTTTAATTTTTTTTATTTATAACTTTTTTTGTTGTTGTTTCAGGTTAGTTTAAAAAAGAGAAAAGGCGATAAGTTAACAAATAATATTTAAACAAAATTAACTCGTGTTTGTATAATTTCTAGCTAATTAACTTACAATAAAAAAAGCAACAAGAAAACAAAGCAACATTGAAATTCTAATAACATTTGAAATAAGATACACATTCCGGTATTTTATTTTTATTTAATTACTTTGGTAAAATTTTTATGACAACATAAAACTTAAATCAAATATAAACATAATTAAAAGAAGGTAAAAATTGTTTGAGTGAAAAATCTTATTAATTTAAAAAATTCTTTTGACCTGTGTATCGCTTTTTAAGTCACTTAGGCCTAGATATAAATAAATTATCTGAAATAGATATAAATTATTAGTAATAAAAATATAAGCATAACTTTATGACATGTTTAGTGAGCGCCATGCTTATATTCATGACAAGGTATGCCAGTTTTACGATTAATAAATTTTAATACCATTAAAAATATATACCTACATTTTTTTATAATAGATCATGGGTTAGTTTTAACCGCTTTCGCACGCAAAGATTTAAAAAATTGCGTTATGTAATGGAGTCAATAAATATGAATTTCTGATAATCTGTTTCGCAATGAATCTTTGATAATAAGTTTGTAGTGTAAATTGTTCAAGCCCCTACTAAAATGTACAATCCAAGAGAATAAAGTGAATTTTACTTTCTCTAGGTTAACTTGGTTGGCCTTGACGTTTTTCTTACCTTAAAATACGAATACTTTTTATTTAACCGATTTAATTTGGTTCTTTGGTGGGATAATTTTTTGATGGATTTTTTTTTTATGAATCTTTCTGTACTTATTATTTTGCTTTGATATCTTACTCGATATTTTACAGGAATCAGCAATCCTGTAATTGGCATCTAAATTTCCTGCTGTTTGTGTTAGGAATTTTAAGCTTTTCTTTTCGCAAACTGTTTATTGTTCAATCCGGGAATTATACTTGTGTTAAGTGTTCGCCACGCCGTATTAATTTAAAATTGAATCGTATTAACTGATATTTAAATTATAAAATATGTTTATGGTAGTGATGTGACAGATATCCGTATCAATTTCTACTTTTGCGAATCTTCTATGGGGAATGCGAATCTTTTTGTGACTTTTTTGTTGAGATTTACAGTAAATATGGAAGAAGTTAAAAAATGAAATTTAATTTTAAATTGTGTAATTTATTCATTAACCTGGGGGTTAAGTAGCCGAGTTAAAGTGCAGTAAACTGTTTTACTACTTAGACTTTGGTTGCGAATCCTGGCAGCGGCAGTATGATCAATCATAATTAATGGGGCTGTAAATTGATCACACTGTCGTCGAATATATAAGAACGAAGTAACCGTCTCCATCCACAACATAAAAATTTAATTGTAATCGGATGTAGGTTAATGAATAAAGATTAAAAGTAATGATGTGGGTGGCCTCTGTTATTGACGTGTAGTCCGAGGAACGGAGGTCAAAATCAAATTTTCGTTTTGAATTTAATGATCTGTATCCAAATCCGTATCTGCGTTTTAGCATTTTTTGGAGATTCGGTACATCACTAGCACATACTATACATATTATACTAGCTAGCCAATTTCCATACAATATTCGTTTTGTAGACTCCAATAATAGAGTTCACATAATTGTATGATGTTTACCTTGAAATTACCTTCGTATATGCGTGAATTATTACCAGATAGTCAATCAAAAATAAAAAAAAATCACTTGTATGTATACATATATATACATGTATAGTTATTTTTTTAATAATACCCCATTATTTGTATAAAATGAAAGTCGTCTTAGCACTAACTTGCTTATAAAATATAGTGAGTTATAAATTTAAATACAATAATGGTAAAACACGGCATTCATTGTGTCTGCTAATAAATTAATCAGAGAAAAATAATAATTAAATGTAATTTATGAAAAAAAAAAATTTATTTGGAATGCTTCTAACAGCCATACTAATAAATACCCAACATTTATTACAAACATTTCTATAAAAAATTAGAAGTCTGTGGAAATGTAAAATTTTCTAGGTCTTTTATAAAACAGACTTTATTTAAGGTAGATAATCATAGACCAATATTTAGACCAATCTCATGATTAGACCAATATCATGTTAGTCTTTTCTGATGATTAAATAGACCTTATTTCCTGAAAAACAGAAATGCTTTTTGTTAATTTTTTATGAAAATATAGGTCGACTAGAGCCTGTAACTCGAAAATTACGCATTTTTAACAATAATAACAGAATGAAACAAAAAATTGTAAAAAAGTCACAATATTTGAAATAATTTAAAACGATTTTTTTTTTGCTCCACCGCACACGAAATCTCTGATGCCAATCCGACAACCAATGACAATAAGACAGTGTCAACAGTCGTATTAATATATTATTATTATCAACTTTAAATGACGTCACAAAGACATTCGCGTGTTTCCGGATCGTTTTCGCCAATTTGAATTTTAATGATTTTCATTGTCTGTTTTCTTGGTCATATTAGCCCATTTATCAAGACATTGTCTTTCATTTAAAAAAAAAAAAGGAAAAAAAATGTGAAAAAGGTCTGTTAAATCAAACATAGTAAGGATCGTAAAAATTTAAGATATCGCTACAAAAGCCCATTGACAAAATTAGCTTCGATATAATTTTCGGCGAAATTTTTAAACGGTTTGTATATATTAGAATAATCTTCTGATTCTTATTTCAATAGAAAAAGAAAAGATATGTTGAAAATTTCAATTTGAATTTCAAAACCCATTGCAATAATTTCCCTTTTTGAAAAATCACTAATGACCAATAAATCAATATGGCAGTCATAGGCTAGTTTATATAGCAAAAAAACAGTAGTGATTTGTGAAATGAGTAGGTCATTAAAAGAGTAGGCTATTTTTATAAGACAATTCGTTCAAAAATTTTACAGTATTTTGTAAAGTACCATGGTTTCTTAAAATTCTTCTAATTATTCAACGCCGGCTGAATCCCAGTTTGAACTGATTAGTTTAGCTATATTCTAGGCTACCAGTTATCGCATGTCTAAGCGATTTTCTCATCACTGGGAATTTAATAATAATTTAACTTAATTTCAGGAAGTTTCTCATCTTGGAATTTTGTAATTATAAGACACAGTCAATTGTATGTAATGACTTTATTAATTCGAAATTTACCTAGAATCCATAAACAATTATAAAAAACTATACTTTTATAAATTGAGTAAATTACCGTATATAAAATTCGCAGAAGTACACAAGCAATATATATATATACTTAATTTTAGTTTGATTAACCAATACTTCTCATATAATCCCATGTAATAGCAATCAACTCAAAAGAATTTTTAATGTATCTATTATAAAAATTTTATTATCTAATTACATTAAATACTTTCTTGAATTGAGCTTATAATATTCTTAAAAAATATTCTTTGGACATTATTTATTTAATACACCATTTTGAAATTTTTTCTTGCAAAATAATGACTTTATTTTTATTACACAACTACAATTATTTTTATCGTTGCAATTAAAATGAGAGTAAATCGTAATGGAATTATTATTTTTAATCAAATAAACAAATCGATAATTTTCATAATATTTTAATTTTTAACTTCCATATGGAGAGAAGTTTTCAATATTCGTCAACTTTCAACAAGCAGAAATTTATGACGTAGTCAGGCCCTTCGATTTCGAATTTGACCTTAGTGAGGCTGATGTCGTTATCGTTTTTACTAGATCCAAGTTAGCTTAAAATTTTCGTTCACACAGGTAACAAAATTTTTTATTAGAATTTCTACCCTCTTGAACTTACTTGTTTTCCCAATTTTAATGAAATCTGTTTGTAAGATTTGATCAAAAATAACAAAACTTTTATTTATTTCATCGTAGAATTTACCTATTTCGAAATGTGACGTAGACAGCCCTTATGATTTCGAATAAGAGATTGTTGAGAGTGTTTGATGATTTATCTGAAAACCAGAAATCAACTTGAACAATGTATCTCTACGTCACAAAATCTGGACAGCTTGATTATCCATATGGATTAAACTATTAAGTTCTAAGATTTTGTAGATTGGTATATCGCATGTATATCACCAAATATATTTTAGAAAAAAAGTATGGTATCTTTTTTACGTATTCACAGTGCAGATTTTGTGACGCAAAAGATATATTCAAAGTTTGACTGTGTATAGAGGTTGTGTGGAATGTGTAGGTACATATATTTTTATATTCATTTTGATATAGTAAACCAGTAGTGGTTGTTTAATTTATTTTGTTAATGATAAAATGAAGTAAAGTTATTGCTTTGTGAGTAATAAAAAACATATTACGATCAGACCTGTCTTTAGAATATATCTTTTTCCGTATTTAAATATTTTAAGGAGTATTTATTTATATTTTAGTTTTGAAAGTTATTTCAATATTTTTATTTATTTAAAAAAGTGTTGATTGTTTAAATTGAATAGAAACAAAAACTAAATTAACTTATATAAATAATACAAGGTGATTTATTTTGGGTGTTAATCATGAGTCTAGGGTAACCAGATCTCTTATTTTAGCGATAGACCATGATTTTATAATCGTATGTTCAATAATTTTCTTAATTTACTGGTTTTTAGGGATTTAATAATAATTTAATAATGAAACCGTCAAATGAACCAAATTTTATTATTTCTTGGGATAATATTACCCTATAACCTAAGTTTCATCAATTTCTAGTACAAAATCTCTCTTTAATTTCAATGAAACTCTTTCTAAACATACGATAATTTTGATTAAAAATTAAAAGAATTGGGTTCATTTCAGGATGAGACGTTCAATAAGATCTTAAGATTTTAAGCAATATGTCGGTAAAACCTACTCAAATATGAAGTTTTAACATTAATTATATGCCGATCGACACTTAAATTTTTGATAAATTTGAGCTTAAAAATGAAAGCTCTAGGTAAACTATAAAATAATCCTATACGTCTCCAGGAGTAGTAAATATTGCGATCCAAAATTATTTAAACTATCTTGAAGTGAGACACATTTAAACTAGGAAGATACCCACCCGCTTCGCTAGGTTTAAAAGTAAAGATTGATAAAGATTGCTCTCGCTTACCCCCTTTCTATAACACTCGAAATAATAGTAAGGATTGTTTTAGACAGATAAAATATATGTATGGTTTTCTATTTTTTTAAATGTATAGTAGTTGCAATTATTCTTTGAGTATATCAGAAAAGATAGCCGTGAAATATTTTAAATTGACTATTTTTACAGAAATCTGTAAGTTATGGTAATGTCAAATGACTACTTTTACAGAAATCTCTAATTTATGGTAATGTCAAATTAAATTAATTAAAAATTTTTTTTTTTAATTATAATATATCTTTATAAAATATATCTCATGTGTTATTCTGAAGTATGAGCTATATTGCTGTACAGTTTCATAAAAAACCATTCGCTTGTTTTAACGTGAAAGCGTAACAACAAACATGCTTACTTTCGCATTTATAATATATAGAGATAATATTTATAATAAAATTAAATAAGTTTTTATAAAATATTTGTGTTGATGAAATAGCACTTTTAGTTATTAAATTTAAAAGTTATTAAGTTTATAGTCGGTCGGATACATGGTCGGTATACTTATAAAGTATAGTTTATTTAAAACACATTCAAAAACAATTTTTAAAATATATGCATTGAAAACTCTTCTTAAGTATTTATATTTCATTAGCAGTAACTTCAGAGATTATTTTTTTTTAAATAAATAAACATAATATTATGGGACATATTTAAAAAGAGGGTGCAAATTTATATTATTATAAAAAAAACTGCATAATCATTTTCTGTATACATTTAATTAAAATATAAAAATACTTTTCTTTACAATTCAAAGCGAATTATTTATCTTATTTTTTTTTTATAAAAATGTTGGGCAAAGTGTAATACCTATATACAAAATTTATATTTAGGAGTTTTTTAAAGCCAGACATTAAAATATGACAATGGATTTGCATTTTTTGATAATTATTAAAAAAACGAGTAAAGGTGAATGATGCATGTCCATGGTGAAATATTATAATGTACCATGGTTCACATCCTAATTTCATAGAATCACATCTAACGACTGTACCTAAAAACGCTATTTTAACATTTAATCGTTACGATTAACTCTAGGGAAAGGGATCTAAGAATGTGTGTTATTGGAACATTGAAAAACATATACATTTCCCTTACAAGGGTTAGCTATCTTGAGCGTCCAGCAACAGCTTGAAATGTTATTTGTAATGACTTAGAATGAATGAGCCTTCTTGTTCCCACTTATACTTGGCTTACCTATACTTTTAAACCTATAAAACACAAGAATGCTAATCGTATAATAAGTGGTATATTCAAGGTAAATCAGGGTGCTAGACTCAAGGTACATTACTTTGTATATTTGAAATTATATCTCCCCAAAATTTAACGTTATATTTAAAACTGGAATATATAAAACAATTTATCAAATAAATTTTTTACTCTTTCGTAAAATTTTGTTGTTGTTAATTCATTTGAAAACAAAATAATATTAGCAATCACTCTCCAGTCTACCTGCATTCTCTTAAAATACCCTTCTTTCAATACGAAAACTGTCTAGTAAATAGAAATTGATAATCTCAATCTCTGCCAAGAAACTACAGAATATTCAAGATATATTTGACCCTAGGTTACTTCTTACCCTATTATAAATGAAAAAGTTTTGTATAAGTTTGGTTCTGAGATACGAAATAATTAAATTTTGTATGATGAAGAGCTCGCAACGAACCTTTGATAAATTGAATCAATCTCAAATCTTTTCAACGTTTAACAATTATGGTTATAAGAAAGAATGTATATAAGCATTGGACTTACGCGGTGGCTTTTATATTTTCCGCCAAGGGCTTATACATATATTTCAATACTCGAAAGCATAACTTAAAAAATTGTCCAGTGAAATCGATTACCTTTGGCGAAAATTGGATCAATTATGACTATGAAGTTAATATTGATTGAAAAAATAGTATTAAATTTTCAATGTAAAACATACATATACAATCCATATACTTATATTTTCATCCATACCCTTATATTAACAAAGTGTCGTAACTATGGTAATTTCCTGAAATATAACTCGGCATGCACAGGCAAAATACCAAAATTCACCCAGTTTTTATCACAATGAATTGGATTTTATTGTAAGTATGTATGTGTTTAAATTCTAATTCCTATTTTAGAAGAAAAATATTGAAAAGCAAAAAATGAGGTTCTTACAAAAATTTAGAAAACATAAAAATTACTGGTATCAGTACTCACTACTTCCGAATAATTTCCAAGAGATTTTAGAAAACCATGCACTTCCAGAAGTTTTTTGTCCATAATCCATGATACTTTCTATGAATTGAAATTTACTAAATTAATCAATCAAATGTTGAAATATTATTTTAATTAACACAACTGTATAAAATAAATTAACTTATATTTCATAAAATCGAATAAGTATGAAATTATATATTTTAAAGATTCAGTACATAAATTTTATCGTGTCAGTGGATAAGATATAAGAAACCTTTCGATATGGCTAGTTTTAATTTGTAAGAAATAGAAGCATACTGATCAATAAGCTTTGCTTATCGATCGAATAATCACAACTGTTGCCTAAACAAATTTTTAAAAGTTTAAATTTTCGAATTTTAATAATACTTTTCACTTATTATTACAGAAGTTGATAATGCTATCAAGCAATTGAATGTTATAATTAACAGGCTAAGAAAATACGATTTGTGAGACATCTTTTTCATACGATACATTTTTAACTTCCCAAAGCAAGTTAATGTAATGGTGTCGAATTTGAAAATCTCCTGTTTGACATATTTCCGCGCTTTCAAGGCCACAATATCCGAATCAAACCTCTTCAATGTGATGTCTGTGTGTGAGTGTGTGGACGTATCTATATTCGTATATTCGTATATTCGTTTGTTCGTTCGGATTATTTCGCCTCGATTATCTCGCGAACTAGTAATGATATTAACACGTGACTGGGCTTATTCGACGCGTAATCGCTTATTTAAGAATTGAATGAAGTTTTCAGCATAATTTGTTGAACCGTTTTTTAATGGTAATCAAAAAACTGGAAAAACTGAATAAACAGAACATGAAAAATGGATAAAACACATCATTTATCTATGGAGATAATTGTCGTTCCAGCATATTCTCCAGTACATGTTCGAAGAATAATCTATGAAGGCTAACAAGACCTTTTTTTAATGTTTTCTCCCCTCTGGGAAGTTAGTCGTGTGGACTACAGTTGCCGCACTCACACGACTTCAGTACCACACCGACTATGTACTGCCAATTTATCTAATTTTTGAACTCATACATTTGTATATAGAAACGTAGCCACGTTTCCTGTTTTTATTTGCTCGCATCCGGCCAACGTATCATTCTTATAAGCCTTCAAACTATACTAGTAGAACCTACGGAATTCTAAACAATAAAATTTTTTGTTACACATTTTTTTCAATATTAATAGTAATCCGATTATAGCCACCATTTAAAAAAAAATAGTGACAAGCTTTATTTTATACTTAGTATATTATATAAGATTTCTAAATATATTAATTTGGTTTTTTAATCTACCGTATCGAATTTCTTTTCTTTCTTTTTTTGACGAAAGAAGTATATCAGGGAGATTTTTGTCTATCTATTAATTCATAGGTTTCATGTATCTATTAATTCGTGTATTCTATATCATTTGATAAGCTTGAATTTTACAAAATTAATTCGTAAAATAGTTTTAGAAGATTAACACAATTTGAATGCTTGTAGCAATAGGTATTTGTGAAAATGTTACCCAAACTTTACGACAATGTATCGAAAGTGAGATTTACAACAAGATATAACTTTATTCATCGAATTTTTTGACGTCTTATAAATTTTACCTTACATTGTTCTACAAAACAGATTCTCTAAACAAAACAGAAAATTTGCTACATCTCTGTTTTATTATAGGCGAGGCTAAATATGTGTACTACAAACATGCTTTGGCTTTTGAATAAACGGTTTTCTGAGTTTTCAGAATCTTCAGCTGATAAAAATGAAAATGACACATATGCTTATTAAAACTATTTCTTTTCTACTAATGATGGATTAAAAAAAATTTTTTTCAAATGTGCATCGACCCTAGCTGATAGTTGTAAAAAATTACCATCGTTAAAATTGATACATATATATATGTGTGTATCTATACATTTATGTGCCTCTACCCTTTCTAGCGGTCGCAATTTAAGTTCGAACAAAATTTGGTATGAAGAAGCGTTTTGGTATTTGAAAGGTCAAGTTCGTTAACGAGAAAAATTGACAGATAAAAGAGGGGTAGGGGGGGATGCGCAAGGTACAAAATTTTGATTTTTTCAAATACGTTTGTATCTTTGGATCAGTTTCAAGTAAAAAAGTGCTCTAGTAATTTTTTCTCTAGGCGCTTTGTTCGAAATAAAAATCTCAAAAAACTAAAAATGCAATTATATTCGATTTTGAGAAAAATGTATTATTTTTTCAATCTCTGAGGGAATTCACTAATGCAGCTACTGCGATATGAATTTTTTTTTAAATTTGGTTTTAAAATAATAAAAATTGTTACTTTCTTTTAAAAAGTAGCTACTTTAATTAAAGTTAAAGAGAATTGAAAAAAATACACTCGAACCAGGACTCGAACCCGGACCTCTTGGATTCATGTCAAGTGCCCTACCAATTAGGCTATTCGAGTTCTAGACACGAATGCAATTTTTTCAACTCAATGAATTTTTAATTTGTTTATCCACTTATTTATTTATTATTATTACTTATTATTGTTGTTTACATTTTTTAGCTACTTTAAATTTAAAGGGAGCGATTTTTTGGAGGAGATGTCAAGAAGTCTCTCATAAAAATTGAGTAAGGCCTATACTTTAATCCTTAATAAAGAAACAAGCCAATATACAGAATTACCTCCCGTATACTCTAAGAAAATTATGAAAAATAGGAAATTAGGTATTTTTAAAACAGGGTAAGGTCACTAGTGCTGTTTTTTTTTTTGAAAAAGGTATATTCGAAAAGGAACACATGTTCAACATTTTTCATTTATAGAATAATTGAAAAGGTTAATTTAAATTCGATTCCTATTTTGATAATTTTACATTCCTTGATTTAGAAAACAAATATGTACGAACACAATAAAATTCATCCATATCATTGAATTAAAACTATGTACCTAGTTTTATTATTGTTATTGCCAATATGTAATCAATCTAGGAAATAACAAAAACAAGTTAAATTCAATCGTTTGATGCATGTAATTTTGTTTAGCATCACTGAACTCAAAATTTCTCTTTGCACATAGCATTGGAATAACAAAACTATTGAAGGTATACCATCAATGCAGTTTTACTACAATAAAACTGCTAAAATTATTTGGTTTTTCCGAATAGCAAGGCTAATATAATACAAACGTTCAAGATAGTATCGTCAAGAGTGATAAACCGACTATATGTTTAGCGGTCTAAAATGCAGTATTGATGGTGGTAAAGTCTATCAAGTCAAAAAATATAAAAGGAAATGAAACTTGGTAGATGATTCAGGCCTGAAAATTAACCATGAGCAAATATAAATCGAAAGTGATGATTGAAGTTGTTGAAGGAGATAACTAATCGAAAAATGGGATGATCATAAATGTAAACTTGTGTAGGTAGTTAAATAGTGGTTATAAATTGATAGATCATTTGTTTTAGAGATGATCGAGCCTAAAGAACCAATACGCTGATAATTTTTTGGGACAAGGTTTGCTTTTAAGAGGTTGGAAGAGGCGGAGAAAAGAATGTAAATATTGACCTTTGCTAAAGCTTAAAATATGCGTAACCTACTAGTAAGATCCTAGGTAATTGTTATTTAACCTCAGAATAGTAAAATAATATCGATAACAGATAATCAAAAGTGAAACGAGATAATAGAAAATTTTCATTTCTTTAACCTTGGCTTGTGGCCATTTTCAAATCGTATTTGATAAAGTCTTTACTAAGTAAAGACTTTATCAAATACGATTTGAAAATAGCCACGAGCCAAGGTAAAACAAATGAAAATTTTCTATTATCTCTTTTCATTAAATTTTCAAATCACTGTTGAAGATTGTTTTGCAAATACTGAACACATAAGTAAAAGAAAATACAAGTTTAGTTAGACGTTGAAGTAAACGACAGAAGAGCCTTAAGGACCTTCCAAAATTTACCGTTTTATGATAAGTACATCTTTAACACCCGATCTATAAAAAGTTTGAGCGCTATCTGCGTGTGTCTGTGTGTATGTGTGTCTGTCTGTGATGAATCGATTTTGATTTTTTTGGTTTTGTTTGAAAAGTAAGTTAATGGAGGGTATTTTTAGCTATGTTCAAGTGCGAATTTACGATTCGTATTTTCGACAATCAGGATAATTATTATTAACTTGGATATCATTGATTTGTTGACGTTTCCCTGGTCTCTCGAAGCATAACTGGCTAGAATTACTGTGATATGGTGACTTTGATAATATTTTCTCGATAAATTTTATTGTAATGTTTAGTGAATCGACAAATAAAACAAATAAATAAACAATCACATAACATCATCATCATCAACGTTATATTATTTTACTGACTCTACATACATCCATCTTTATCTTTTTATTATATTTGTCTCCGTTTACCATTTCGATCTCTATAGAAAGGTATACTACATAAGTGTATTTTATCTGTTGTTTATTTTGTAAAATATTTGTGCAGTCTGTCATTCATATTATATACCAGCTAGTAAAACTCATATGAAAATTATATTACGGAGTTTATCGAAAACTGATTGCATTACGTAAGCCAGAAAAATCGATGATGCTTACTATATATTATTCTTACATATCCCTATGATATTAATAACGTGTCAATAATATTGTAAGGCTATCAATAAGAGCAGAAAGTGCAAAAAATAGTAAAAGTTGAGTTAAAATTTAAACAAAGTTAGTTTAAAAACAAATATGGGGACCAATGCCAAGCACCCTCAATACCAGTAGCTAAGCTGGTTAAAGAATAATCTATTCCATTTATTGGTATGCCCAGGGTAGCACACTCCATTCCCGCCGTCACCAAAAAAATTAGTTTAATTAATAGGCATGGTATATGTGTGAAAGAGGTGCATTTAGCCTCTCAAAATAATTGAGGAACTGATGAATAAACTTATCAGCGGAAAAGGTGATAAAACACAAATATGGTATCACAATGGGCTCGATGACTTAAGTGTGTCCTTCATGGATAGTCAATATAAGGGCCATGTACAGCCTAATTGCTACAAAATTCGATACATATAAGGCCATGAATTACGTTAGAGTGGCATATTGTGATCTAATAATGAGGCTGAAACACGCACTATAAGATTTTTCTGTAGCCAACTACGAGTGCTGTCTATAATAACAATAATACTGTGATTCCTAACGTTATTATTTTGGTTTTGATAATAGTAACCCATTAAGAACCCATCTCTTTGGTAAGGACCTTACTCAGCAATTTCCATTAATGTCGATCGTGAGCAACTTTTATTAATTAAATATCACTGAAATTGGCTTAATTTTTCGTTCATATTGTGTTTATATCATGCCATGTAAGTCGCTATCACCTTGAAGTTCTGTTTAACACTATTGTCCTTAGCTCTATTTTTAAGAATCTTTTTATAATGCCATTTATTGTTTTGAGTATTATTGATGGAAAGTAGCCGATGATAGTAAATGCAAACACGTGAGGGACGCCAAAAACACGGAAGAAAAAATATATTTAAAGAATAAAAAATGAGGGTCCTCAAAATCGATTTAGTTTGGAAAAGGTTCTTAGGAAAAGTAATTTAATGAAGAGTGTTATAAGATACGTTTCAAGTGCGATTTAAGGGTTCCGTACCAGCAAATTTCTCGGGTTTTTTTTAAATTTTGTAAATTTCACTTGCATACATTATGTATTTTTTTCGATATACGTATATGTGACTGTTTCCTCTTATTTCCTTCAATTACATATTAATATTTTGTTTTTATATTACATAATCTATTTCTATCTGATACACTTTGAACAAAATTGTATAGAATTTTATATGATGTTGATTATTATTATTATTATTGTGAAGACGGTACGACATATACTTGATTTTCTGATCACGTCAAACATCTGATTACTGTCTGTGTCTTCACAAAAACATTCAATCGAACTAAACAAAACTGAAACATTTCACAAACCCAAATATCAAGAATCGGCACTAAATATATCATTAAATAATATATAACATTCGATATTACCATCAATACGTCATCGTCAACTATTGAAAAGTTTGCGATAAGACAATGTTAGCTGTTCAATAATTCCCTTTTTTAATGTCCCAGGCATTAATTTTAATGTAAAATAAATGTAATGATTGGAACTAAATATGTGCCGGCCACTGTTCATTCACTTTATTCCCAAGTTTTCCATTTTTTATGGGTTTTATCAGATTGATTAACGGTTTTGTTAGATGTAAGTTTATCCGTTTAAAGTTTGTCACCTGTTATCAAGTAAAAAAATTGTATTGTACCGCAATATTCAGTTCGCGTTCAGCTTGAGTCTGTACTATCGTATCTTAAGCATTTTGTGCCATTCCAAAAACTAGACCATACAATACCATTGACTTCCAGAAAAGTCAAACGTGAAGCATTACATTCTGCTCACAGTGTAAAAAGAAGCAAAAATATAAAAGCATCATTTCCTCGAACTCCCTTTGCCTCCACTAAGTCAAAATTTTAGATCCTCTAGTTAGCAAAGTTTTAAGCTTTTAGGTTTATAAAAAAGTTATAAAACTACCAGACAGAAGTCACTATATTTCCTTTATTTCAGTTATCCTATTCCTTTTGTTAAGAATGAAATTTATAAAGCTCCACCTAGTTGTTTATTCCATTTTAATTAAGATTTGAAAATGCGCAATTGATAGAATTTATTTTCAGACCGTGAAAAGCATCTCAATAATTTTACGAGCACCAACATCTTCATGTCTTTCAAGAGCTTGTTTCTAAAGAAGTGCATCTTTCTCGAAACTTCTTAATCCTGTGGTCTACATTTTGGCAATATCTACGCTGGAATTAAGAATAAATCTACAGTTGTTACTTTCACTCACAATCGAACTTTCAAGCAAAAATCACTCTGTATACCACAGTGTATGTTTTAGGCAATATATCATTGTACGCTGTTTCATTTTGTTGATTTTCGAAGTTGTTCACGAATCAACAATATATCCACATCAAAATCGTATGATGCTTTAAACTTACATAGTAGTTATTTGTACACAACATGTGCTCAACAATGTATGTCGACAACTATATTGAACAACAGATACCAAAAGGATATTGAACCATAAATACGAATACAAGCCAACATAAATGAGATTGAAATAATAGCTGAATTGTTGTCATAACTTTTATAAATTAACATAAATTTATTTAACCATGCTTTTATAATTTTAGAATTCAATATTTTTGTTGTTCAATAATCTAACCAAAAATGGGAAGACTTTTCGAAGCTCAGAATATTGATTCCATTTCATACTTTTCTATTAGAATCTACATAACGATTCTTTGATCTACCTTAGTTCTACATCTCCCTTAAAACCTCTTCCATGAAATAAAGTAGGCGTATATAAATGGGCCTTACTTTGCTCGCAAAATACACCTTTACCAATAAAAGCATCACACACAAAAAAAAAAAAACGCATCTTAAAAAATGGTTTACAGCTAATCAACCAAAATCAACTGTTCAAGATGTTTGCTTATCAGGACTGTCTAAATTCCCACTTTAAACGTCAAGCAGAATAATTTATGCTAGCAGTGATTAATAGCATACTGCTGTACATGGTAAGAATTTTTTTGTGGGTATAGCAATAGTGGCGGACGAGTCAATGCAGTTTGGATGACAGACTCATACTGGTTGGCGATATACCACAATACTTCTGGTGAATAGCCCTATTCAATACTGTAATATTACTTATGCTAACAAAGATACCATATTAATCTGTCTCTATACTATACCAGCATTGCATTAAACGCCGTACATTTTTTACCGTGAAGTTATGTGTTTTAAAGAGGTAAATGACTAGCTGGAATATTCTTACTAAATTACAACAACGAATACCCTTGATTAACTTTTATAACCAAAAGAATACTAAAATATAGCCAGATAACGTGCAATTAACTTCCACATTTGGACCCTGAAAGCCTCCGTTCATTAAAATGTCAATGTAATGCATGCTAAAATGATTCAAAATAATGGATCATTTACTTTCAAAATAAAGTAACCTAAGTAAATCGCAACGTTTTTTTAGCAACACTCTTTATAAGTAAAATAAATAGAATAATGTTAATAATTATGGTTTTTCCAATACCGTGTAGTCAGGAAGTATTATGGTAAGTGTGCACATCGTACATGACTCGACATACCTCCTCCAGAAATGCCGACAGACGCCTGTAAAAACTAAAATTTTGCTTATGTACTCTTTTCAATGAGATAGCTAGAAGATTAAATTCTTACCACTCTACTAGAGTATAGATTGAACTAAGTTTCTTTCAATGAAAATAATGTGATCCATTTGATTTTATTTAAGATCTTTTTCGACAACATTGAAGAATTTTTGACTTATTTTATTGTCCTGCTATAATGGTACTCACTAACTAGTTATTGAAAAAAATTGCATCGTTATCGAATGAGGCTTAGTTGACGGTAATAACTATAACGTTTGCGCCTAGAGAGGAACTTTTATTCTGCTAGCTCACTATTTTTTGGTCAGTCATATTCTTTGACCATAATTGTGCTTCGTGCGGTAAAAAAATATTACTGGATTGAAATTTTACTAGAGTGGTTGTTCTTATAACAAGTAAATATTTCTAAATTCTTAATTCGAGAAAATATTTGTTTGACTGCTTAAAAATTAAAGTATAGGAAGTAAATATTTTCTAAAAGCAATAAAGTATTGGAAAAACAGGTTAGAATGTTTGAAAAATCTATATCGGATATCATGGCTACTTTATAGTAACGTTAATAAATCATCCTTTACATAATCTCTTTCGACATACAATCTTAAAAAACTTTTTTTTTTATTTGTTATTTTTCGCTGTTTTTTTTTTTTTTTTCTTACTTTTATATAATCCACGTATAAACTATTTGTGGATGTATTAAAAACCTGTTTTCCACAACAAAACTTTGATTTCAAGAGAGTAACATGAATTTAAACTTGATGGCTATGCATGGTGCACCATATTGTAATCAATAAATAAAAATAGGAGATCGAATGACTTGAATTTTTATTTTTATTTAAAAGGATTTTAATTATTTTTTTATGGTTGGTGAGATAATAAACAGTAGTTAACTTTCTGATAGAAATTTATAATTTTAACCACGAAAGTCATAATACAGACTTCTTTTTACAATTTGGCTTGGAGTCAAATTTGATATTAATATATTAAAAATTATTTTAATAAAAATATCTATCATATTGGATATAAGGTAGAAGAAATATATTTATAAATAAAATAGTTATAGATCGAGTTATTTTAACAGAGGAAAAGGAATGGCTAACATTCAGAATAAGTCTGCTTTTTGAATACTCGAAAAAGAGATAGTTATTATCAAATGTAAAATTTTATGCGAGGCTCATTTCTTTTACGGCATTATTTTTCAAAAAAGAATATATAGTTAGATTCTAAAATTGTCTCTATCTCTTAAGAACTATCTCGATTTTGGATATGCAATTTTAGGGTCAACTGTGTTCTGAATCTATCCCACTTTTTTATAGTTCACATTAAAGATGTTTACGAACAAAAGTTGGTTATTTTTTTATAAGGAATATTTTTTACCATTAAACTTTTGTTCTATCTCTAACGGCTTACAAGATGGGTAATACGGATCCAAGACCCAATCGACCTATGTTGCTCATTTACGAACTAGACCTCACTTTTTCCGTCCTGAGTACGCTGTAAAAATTTCAGCTTGATACCTTTTTTACCTTTTTGAGTTATCGAGTTGACATACGGACGGATGGACGGACAACCGGAAATGGACTAATTTGGTGATTTTATGACCACCTATACCCAAATTTTAAGCATGGTATAAAAAATAATTATTTGCTTAGTTAGGAATTTATTGGCATTTGCTCTAAGAATCATACTCACAATCGATTTTTTTATAATTGTTGTTACATTTTGTAAATGTATAGACTGCCAAAGTGTCTTTAAAAGAGTAGTGTGAGTTGAAAGTCTCCAGTAAAGAATTTTAAAATATTTTAATATATCGGTGGATATAATTCGTTTGCAGAGGCCTTAAAATGTTTATTATAAAACCGATCTCATGAGATTTTTGTCCCTCCAAAAATGGAATGTTGCTTACTTTGTTGGATAATTTCGATATGCACTGACTGTCAAAATAATAAAATGCGTTGCACAAATGATAAAAATTCTACCGAAAAAAATTAAAATATACTAATGAAAAATTATTAAGTAAAATTTTTTATTTTATTATTTTTTCATTAGTTTTTTTTTTTTTTTTTTTTTTTTTTTTTTTTTAATATTATATTGCGTGTTTAACTACTAGTAATTTACTCTGGCCTGATAAATTTCCAAATGTATCACTAACCTAAAATTGATCACAATTGTTTTTTTCTTATTTTTATAAAAATGTTATCGACTCTCAAATACTGTCGACTTTTGTCCGACATTCAACAAAGCGATAATCGCAGATAGTCCAATGCAATTTTCAATGTGATGATCTACGAAAATTCTGCATTGTTGTCAGATAAAACAGTCGGACAGTGTGTAGGTCATAATTCCTTAACCGTGGCTCTCTCAATTATGCCGTTTCTTCTCCGTGTTTCTTCTAAGTTCTTCGTTTACATGAATTTTAGACCTATTTCCAATTATTCCAAAAATTGTGCCCTTGCTTTATACCTATTACTAATCTTCAAATGATAATTTTACAAACCAAAAAACGAAGGCATTTTAAAATGACTTAATATTATGTGGCGTTGTAGATTAAAACATAATTTACTTCTACTTTTTTCAATTAAATTGTTTTTTTCTGAGTGAAATCTCCTTCAGTAATTTTATATATTAGACACAAAGAAACATTTTGTGGTTTTTTTTTTTTTTGTATATTTATTCCTTTCGAAAAGACGTTCTTTAAAAGGGGTTTCATTTTAATAAAATTGTTCATTTATTTATTGTTTACAATGGAAAAGAGAAACTTGAAGAATTAAGATTATATTTTAATTCAGACAGCAGAGTAGTATAGTGTTAAAAGAATTTTATTCAATAAGTTTATTTTGTTGCGTTTGTTTTGGTTAAGGTGGCTGGCGAAAAATTTAATTAGTTACAGAGTTGTAAAATATCCATAAGTAGAGACAATTATGACATCTAGCTATGTGATGGTAATTTTTAAATAATTTTTTTAAAACGTAGCTAAAAGGATGGCCACTCAAGTGGCTCAGGCATTACGATTTGCGTACGCGGTAAAGCTAGGGTACCGTCTTCAATTTCCGCCGTCAGTACATGCTAATGGATGAACGGGTGTACTTTGACTTTGAAAATAATGGAGGAGCTGTGCTATTATCAGCGGAAAAGGTGGTAAAATGTATATTTGGTATCACAATTTTCGGGAAAGAAAACGCGGCAGAATTTCTATTCTTATAAGAGTTTCCAGACACGAAATGTTTCAAATTCGTCATAACGCAGCCAAATACAAAGTTCAAAAGTATTGTATTCAATAAAATCTATCACTAAAAGATAGTGTGACTGATTTAAAAATTAAGACTACTCCATACGCCGCTCGATTCGATTGTACGTCTCTATCAAACAATGTTTTGATTTCAGATTACAAAAGACCATTGCATCCAATACCTTTGAGACCGAGCCAAGAACTTTTTTAATAAATAATGGAGTAGATATAAAAACTAGTATCTAAAAATTTTTATCTATCATGAAAACATTGTATGGTACAATTTAAGGAAAAATTAAAACTTGAGTTGGTGGTTTGATTTAGATTGTTGGCTCTGTTTTGTCGTTGGGCTGCTTTTATCTGAAAAAATATGTTTTATATTCTTAGGTGATCTTTATCTGGAGGTGCCACATGAAAAATCAATAGTAAGATGTTAACTTCGATTTCTTTATTTTGATTCAAACGGAAACTGGTTAAAAAAAGGAATCGCAGTCTTAATTTAAATGAAAATTTCTTCTTTAACATTTAAACAACGCATGACAAACATGTAACACATCACGCCATTTCACTTGTTACCAAAAATAGAAAACAAGTGAAAAAAAAGTTAAAAAATAAAAAACACGTTTGTAATTGATGATGTTTTACCAAATGGTGTACAATGTGCGCCCTTAAAATACGTAAAAAGTACAACACTAAAACAACTCTCAAATGGAATTTTAGAGGTTGAAATATTTTACTGCTGCTACTGTTCACTATAATATACAAAAAGATGGAGTAAAAGACAGAGCATTCAGCTAAGTTCTTTATTTCTTTCCATTCTATCAAGTAAAAACATCTGTACTTGATTGATTGCAACACTTGAGGAACGTTCTTTCGTTCGGCGTGGATGGATCATTCACTTTACGTTTCTCTTTACGTTTTGTTAGAGAAATTTTAAACGTAAAATATTAAAGACATACATGAGTTTTACATTAATAGTTGTACCAAATAAAACTAACACTTTAAAGTAAAATCACAATAGTGAGACAAACTATGAAAAAGCGATATTGAAAGTTCCAATGACTTTTGATTCCAAATTATAGAAATTTAAATCAAGCTCAAATTAAAACGTAGCCTGAAGATAGTTACACGTAATTTCTTCTGTAATTTTCACCTCAATTGGGATTTATTTTGTTCAAATCAATATATCAGAGAAAACAATTTAATTGTTAAAAATCTTTAATTTTAAACAATTTAGCGAATGCTTTTATTGAATTTTAATTGGTAATTAAAAAACAAACCGAGCAAAGTTGGAAGAATGAAAAGAAAAATTTTGCTCGCAAGAGAGTGCACCACAATATTATATCGTCTGCATGTTACTCCAAATTGTAACGATAGAATGTACGAAAGTTTGCTATCTGACAACTAGGTAAAAACATTCGAATTGATTTGTGTTTAGTGTACAAATTTTATCCTTTGTTATCTTCAGCATTATGATTGATATTATTGCCAATAATGTCACATTGCAGCACAAAATAAATCTCAATATCTAAAAACCAATCCTATAGTCACTTCTGTGAGGCAATGAAATTTTAAACAAAATCGTTACTAAAAATCAAAAATATCCCTGAGAGTATTTTGGATTGCAATAACTATCAATTTTCCGTGATGTTAAAATCTAGTCAAAAAATAAGAGTACCGTGTAAAAATAGGGTGTAGGACTACCTAAACTACACTTGATTGATGCAAATAAGCAATCTTTTTCCATGATATGAAATTGTGACGAATAAACTACTATGATATCAAAAGAAAATATACTCGTAAGTTATTCAAAGTTACAGAAATACCATATAAAATACATTAAAACTGCCCACACTAGAATGGAAAGTTCGCTGCAACAGGAACAGTACGCTGCAAAAGGAACTGATAACGCAATGAAGATGCCAAAAATTAAAAAAAGTTACTGAAAATGGCGAAAACACATAGTTAACACCAAATGGAAGATATCAAGCCAAGAAAATAGCTGGTGATGATATTCTATTCTATAATGTAGAATGCCGTTTACTGGGCAATCGTGTTTGGCATGTGCTATGTTGCAAGGCTTTTTTTCACCGTAGTAATACATAGTTTGTCACTGTCTTAAGCTTAGTGTTAAAGTCATTTTGCAGTATGCAATCGATTGAAGTAATTTTGCTTCTATGATCAGTAAATCTTAAGATTTTCGGTTTTTTATACCTACTTATTTTTTATGTGCGCATTCATTAATATTAGACTGGCTTTCTTGGTGACATACTATCAGGGAACGACGCTTAGATTAATACAAATAATATTCCAAATACGCATTGACCTGGATCTAATGATTTTAATAAAACAAAACCTATTTGGTACACATTGTCCGTGGTATATTTATGATATCAAACCACCCTTCGAATGCATCTTGAGAGTGTACGCGCGTTCCTTCATGAACAATGGCATGACGTTGTTACAATAAGCGTATATATATATATAAAGCAATACACAATATAAGAGGTATCATGCCTTGGTTGTTATTTTGTGTTGTGTGTGCGAAGGGAATAACAATCGTCATTGAGTCCATTAGAAACCAATTTAAAATCAGTAATTGTCTTTCAACGAACCGTTCGTTTATTTCAAGTATATAGATATAGTAGTAATATCGTAAACTTAACGTTTTTAAAAGGCGAAATAAATGATGAAAAAGCAAATGCTATTATGTTTTGTGGTTGTAAATTTTAAAGAATTCAATTTACGAAGAATATTTTCAGTTTTAGAAAATTATTTTGTAGTTGTAGTAGTATGCGGTTACGAACTGGGGATTGCGGCAATTATAATAATAATCATCAATTTAATTCGTTTTTTTTTTTCTTTTTTTGTTTTTGTCTTTTAAATAATTGTAGGTTTAGACTATCAACGGGGCGGATACAATGTCTGACTTCTGTATTACAAGTCGGTCTTTAAAGGGTTGTAAATGTACGTTTTTTTTTTGTATTTTTAATTAAATTTTTAATGGATGTCCTTCAATTTAATGGATATTTCTTTCAATTTGGTAGTTAATTTAACTTAATCAAAATGTCTTTATTTATTGTAATAACCACAAATTTATGTGTTTTTCGGATATTGTTAGCTATCAATAGCAAATACATCTACAACATTGCATTGATATTTTCAAATTATGTTTCCTCTTAAGACAGTGATACCAGATATAGGACAAAAATCATAACGAACTCATTCATTCCCTTTTTAACCCCCGAACTAAAAAAGAGAGGTATTATAAGTTTGACCGCTATGTGTGTGTTTGACTGCCTAAACGGATGAACCGATTTTAATTTTTTTGGTCTCATTTGAAAGATAATTTAACGGAGAGTGTTCTTAGCTATGTTTCAAGTGCGAGATTAGAGATCCGTACCCAAAATTGGCGATTATGACATATAATTTTAACATGTAAGTAATTACTATGGAAATGAATGGTCAAATAAACCTGGCTCAATCCATTTGTCCAAATCCAAATGTCTTGAAATTTAGGATCACCGTCTACAAATATATTATTTGAAAATAGGAAAGCATTATAGTGGAATAGGTGGCCATTTCTGAATTTGTTCCATCCCTGATTGATTATATTTTATAAAGAAAGGGATTGATTTAATTCTCTATATGGTAGATTTACCTACTACTTCTGACTTTTGGTTACTTTTAATTAAAAAAAATATATCTGTTTTCCAGTTCAATAGATACGACGAAAAAAAAAAACTTATCAATGTGTTCAACATAAGTTTTATTTAATTTAATTTAAAAAATTGCAGGTGTAATCGTTATGGTTTACATCCGTTTCACACAAAAAAAAAAACCACGTTATGGGTATAACGTTTAGAGACCACATCCACAACCGTACGATTAAGTTTTATTATAAACGTTCTATTTTATTCTCACTCTAAATTTTAAATTTACAATTTTAAATTAAGAAATTAAAGAAACTCCACCACAAAATACGGTCTGATCGATTTGCCTGTGACATCGTAGCTCCAAAGCGCATAAACCGATTTTGTTTTTTTGAAAGAGAATTTGATTTAGAGTGTTCTTGGCGATGTTCCAAGAAAATCTGCTCATCTGTTTGAAGGTCATCACCTCTTTTCTAGGTTTTATCGGGTAGCTGTTTAAATCGGGTTTGTCACTTCCTTGTTCAATTCAAGAAAGTACGATAGAGAAGTGCACAAATAGATGTCACTGCATCGAATGGAATTAGAAATGCTCAGAACATGTTTGTTTTTGTCATGAACATGAATTAACGCAATTATAAAAATGCTTTTACTTCGTACAAGGAAGTAAAAAAGATCTCAGATCGAAAGAAAAGACCTCTCTCTAAGTTGCATAAGTACCGTAAATGTGCCCACGCTACTACACTCTCTCTCCTATATTGCTCGTATGTGAACACATCATAGTAGTCAGCACTTGCTCACAGCACAGAAGGGAATTGTACAACGTTGCCGCTTGTACTATTATCTTCTGGATTAGTCAATATATTCGTTAAAAACTAATCTTTGTTTATTGTTTTCTCATAAAATACTTTTATAGCAAAGACACGACGTAAAAATTTTCAAAAATGTCTACTAAACAGTATGGATTCGTATGCCCTACGTGTTAAATATGGAAAAATTTGAACATTTATAGCAGCTTCCAGAGCCAGTAAAAGTGCTTTACAATTTTTTAAAAACTTTGTGTCATTGAAATCTATCTTTTTGCAATATTTCGTGAAAATATATTTTTATTTTCATTTCATTAGAAATACCTTGTTAGAAATTATTGTAAAAGTATTTTAAACATCTGAGTACGATAGCATATGCATTTTTTTATTTATAGATTTTTGAGTAAAGCACAAAAACTTTCTATCAAAAATTGAAAAATCATACAATATAAAATTTTGTTTTCAACAATGACTTTAATTTAAATTATTTTGTTATTTTGCTTAAAACTTACTCTGTAACAACAGTTTTTGGAGTATTTTGACAGATACGAGGATATTTGTAATAACATTTGGTTTCTTGTTTATGTTATATTTGAAACACCAATGTATATTAAAATAATGACTTGCAAAAAAATTGCAAGGTAGGGTAGTTTATAAGCATTGAAAAGAACAGCATTGTTTAAAATCGTTAATGTTATATACAAAGCGGAGACGCTCGCGAAATCTAACCAAGCAGAATACAACAGAAAACTTAAATACAATCGGTAAATTGTAGAATCTGCGTTGGTCCCTTAATTCAAATTAAATTATGTTTAAGAAACCCGTTAATTGTATCAAAAATTGACATAAAATGCTTGAAAAGTCGTCGTATTCGGAAGCTCACTTACGCTTATTTGACAGTTTGCGGAATTTCATGTTGGTGTGCGAAGGTTTGAAAATTCTATGTCTTCGTTTATCACAGAACCAAAATAAGCCACTTTTTAATATTCTTCCAAAAAATATTATTCTAAATATATTATGTGTTTCGAGCTATCAATTATGTTGTAATATTGCCTATATGTTTTAATAAATCTGATTTATTTTGCATGGATGAAGTTGGAAACTTTGTTACTGTTGGCTATGCTCTACACTCAATGGATAATAGGGGATAATCTTGATGTTGAATTGGCTATATTACCCATAAAAATGTAAAATTAGACTTGATATCATGCAAAATTAGTAATTGAAATTAAAAGTTTTAAAAAATCTTTAATCAGATCTTCTATTTAGCCCCTTGAGCACAATCGACTGACTTTTGAATATCTCTGTACTATGCGCTCATTGAATTTACAAAACACTTTAAAAATAGATTAATTTTTTTTTTTTTTTGGGTGTGCGGTATAGTAAATGTGATTTGATTCATGATAGAGAAAAAAACACAGTTTTACCCCTAAAAAATATTCTCATTTATCATAGAGTCAGCGAGTCAGACGTTTTTGTATACAGTTCGTCATTTCTATGACATTAATCCGATTTAAAATTGGACTATTAAGCCATTGTCAAGTGTATTTCAACGTTGTAGAGTTTTTGTGTGTATTTGTATAGAAAACGTATTTAAATAATTATTCCCTTTTTTGTATTGAATTTTGACGTTATTATTCGTTTTAATCTAATACTGAAAAAAAATAATTATTTATTTGTTTTTTCGTAGTCTTTTTCGGTTGCTTTCGGTGCGAGGAAAAACTGTAAAGCTGTTGTAATTGAATATAATAACCTTTTATTTCTGATAGCCTTTTACGTCAAAGAGAGATTTGAAAGTAATTGAAATCAAATTGAAATCCATTAATTCCAAATTCCTTGAATAGGACTGTTACCTCCAGTAAATTATTTTTGCCTCTTAAAAAGTGACTATACAGGATACCTTATTATCTAAGATTTTAAATAAGTATTTTGGTTTTAAATAGAAGAAACTAACTGTAAATTTTGTAATGCCAACAGTACAACAGGTCCAATAGGGAATATCGATGTTTTTTTCGTATTTCCTAGCAAAATATAAAAATACCGTAAAATAGATGGAAAAAGTGAAATTAAAATTGGCCAAAAAATATGGATGCTAAAAGCATTTTAAGCTAAACTAGTTAGGCAGATATTAGAGAGATCGGAGATAGTATTCGACGTCATATACTATGTTTTCCATAAGAAATCCATGTTAAATTCTGTTTTGCTAGAAAGAGATACAAACAAATCTTTGATGGCTCTTATCTTGGTTATTTTTATATTTATTGGCAAAATTAGTTTTCTTTGGTGTTTGTTACATGATTCAGCTTCTATTAAAACAAAAATAGAACCATTGATATTTCTTGTTGAAATCTTTAGACTACATTTAATACGTACAAAATTACCGACAAATAGGTAAAAAATCAGGAACAACAGTTAACTGCTACAAATATTGAGTCGTAGAAAAATTATACAATAATTTGCTTGACTACATTGGTATTTGTAGATACCAAAACTTGGCCCAGATGTAGATTTTTTGACGGAGATTTTTCGATGTTTGCCTGAATGTCAAACATTAAATTAAAGTATTTTTTGTAAAAATAACCCGTTGGTAGAGTACAAACTGTTGAAAAGATTCAAGTCTCTCTCATTCAATGATCTTATATACTGAAAGGAATAAAAGACAAAAATCTTGTTTTTCCATTCGATTTCTGCTACATAAATTAACAATTGGGAAAAACGTTTCAAGCGTTATTCGATATAAATAAATTGTTAGTTTCTCTATTACAAAAAAAAGTACATTGCGGTATAAACTTTTCTCTACCAACTATTTCTTAGTCCAAAATTAAGAGAATTCAAAAGGGCAAATTGTATTAAGCCATTTTTTGTTTTCGAGGTTAAATTCTTGATCTTCTATGCAATTGCCACGAATCATCTACGTCATATTAATATAAAAGTTTTCGTTTAAGCTCAGGTGACGAAGAAATAAACTATGAATATAATTAATTACTAATTTGGATTTTGTGTTAAAAAATCAATAACGAAATTGATTTGTGCTTCATTGAACTTCATAAATCTCGATTAAACAATACTGCAACAATCGTAATATTAAAAACAATGTGTGTGGTATTAAACTAGTGGGTATATCAATGTCATTGATTTAATAATAATTTTTTTGTTTGTTTTGTTATTCCAAGGTTTTTTTTTGGTTTATAACAAATAATAATTATTGTTGTCTATTTAAAAGATTTGTTTATTTTTCTAAATATATTTCAATAAAGAATATTATTTTTATGTAATAAAATCAAATAGAAAGTGATTAATGATATTAATTTCAATCAAAATAAAATGTAATATTAATAATATTATTAATCACGTTTTATATTAATTTTTAAATCATCTGTCAATTTTATTAGAACAGTTTTTTTTTTAAACTATATCGTTTTGTAGTTCAGTAATAAAAGTAACAAAGGGTTGTAACAAGTGAAATTTACAAAATTTAAAAAACTCCCGACAAATGCGATTTATTCCATGTAAACCGATATTTGGAAACTTAGCTATAAAATTTTCTCAATCAAGTCGGTTCGACCATGAAGGGGCTACGATGCCACTGAGAAACACATAGACGCACAGAAAACTTTAAACTTATAACACTCCTTCTTAAATCAATATCAAAGGGATGGTCAAGAACACCATATGAGATGAAAAGCATATTTAGAGAGCATTTTTTGAGATCAATTTTTGAAAATATTTTAATTAAAATTGAAATATTTGAGTTGACTTTGTTCTTTTGAGGTATTGTTTTGAATTACCTAATTTTTTACCATTTCACTTTTCAAAATGAATGGATCCAGGTTTATTTGACCATTCATTTCCATAGTAATTGTTTATATGTTAAAATTATATGTCATGCCTTTTCCAAACTGAATTAATTTTGAAGATCATCGTCAATTTTTTTAGTTTTTTCGGGTATGTAACCCTAAGATCGTACTTGAAACATAACTAAGAACACTCTCCGTTGAATTAACTTTCAAATGAAAAAACTTAAAATCGGTTCATCCGTTTAGGCGCTACAACAGACAAACACACAACACACAGGCATAGAGGTCAAACTTATAACACCTCTTTTTTTGGTTCGGGGGTTAAAAACAAAATCTAGAAATATATGTATTCTTTGGGAAAATGTTCTAATCGATACAACGATATTTATAATAGAAAAGTTTCCAAAGGAGCGGATGCCACTCAAACTCCCTAAAGCTAAATATCTCAACACCTAATAATTATATTAATATTTGAAAACAAACTTTAAATGTTAGTAAATGATCATGTTAAAACCATTTGCTTCTTCATCGCTCTAGGGGAAGAAAAACTATTCAATATTTTCTCCAAAAACGGAAGAAAAATCGTTAGAGGCTTTTAATTTTCCATGTATGAATTATATGCAAACAAGTTTTGTCTTTTTTTATGAAATCTGCAAACTTTCAGGCGCTTTTGCAGTATGTTAATTAACACTAATTAACACCTAAAGCACCTTTTGATAAAACTATTTTTTTAATCACTGTTGAGGTACAAGCTGTGTTTATAAAGAAGGGGGTGTAAAGAGGTCTGCATTAATTCGAGGAAGGTATTGTAAGCATTACATAGTTTTCTTGAAGAATGTATATCCATGTTTCATACGTTAATAATTGAACTTAATACTACAAACCATGAGAGGTTTTAGGTGAAATAACCGAGATTTTATCGTTCTTCAAACACGTCTGTCCAATAACAGACATTCACATCATTATTTTTCAAAATGTGTTTTTTTCCACCAAAACTTCATCAATTTTATTCACGACATGGGAAGAGAGATTAGGTAAAGCCTTTCTGAACAAAAACAAACAAAATCGGAAGATCGTTGTAAAGAAAAAGAGCAGAAAACTTTTAAAAGCATTTCAGTGGGAAAACTAAGGAAAGTTTTTCCTATTCGTATAAAAAATATTTGTAGACTCTTGCAAGATCCGCAATCGGTTTTAAGGTTAATTTAGCCCTGCTTTTAACGATAAAAAATAACCCATTATATTTTTTACATAATTGCATTAATAGCTCGATAATTATATAAAAATATATATTAAACAATTTTATAACATTGTTTGTCTCATAACCCATAAAAAACAATTATGTGCAAACAATGCGTAATAAATATATTAAAAGAGGTATCTCCATCCTCATTACCATTACCACCACATGTTTAGTCAGCCTTATTCGGTTGCACACAGAAATTGATGGATTGATATATATTTTGTTGTATACAAGTTATTTGTGCAATATACTTGAACCGCACCAAAGAGTTTTATTTCTTTCATAAAATCTACTGGCATGTCTTCTACTTTTAACCAGAACTTGCGTTTCTGGGAAATAATCTTTTGGGAAATTCAAGCACCTTCTAGCTAAGATCTCAGAAGAATTGGAGGCACTGAATGAATACTTGATACCCGACCACTTCACTGGGCTTCAAAGTAAAAACTACTGCTTCATATCCTCCATGATCTCACTTATCCCACTTCCATAACACTCTAAAGGATTGTTTTACACAACTAAAAATATGCAGTTTTCAATTATTTTCAGAGTTAGTCATAATATCAGATAGGATGGCCATTAATTGTTTGACATTTACTATTTTAAATTTTTACATAAATCTGTAATTTATGGTTATAAATTATGATCATAGATGGAGTAGTAAAATGTCAAATTAAATTAAATATTTTAATTTAAGAAAAAAATATATCTTTATAAATTTTAGGTCATGTGTTATTCTGATGTATGAGCTATATTGTTGTACAGTTTCATTCAAATCAATGCTTTAGTTTTTGCTTCCAAGTGGGCCCCTGATGTCAAGCCAAAAGTGACAAAATGTAGTTAACGATTTTATATGATGTGCAAAATGATTTGAATAAAATAAAGAGATGTGTTTCTTTTACGATTTTTCATGGTTTTTACCATCCACTATAGCAAAAATGACATCCGTCATATTTATGACGATCCGAAAAATGATTTCTTATACATTATTAATATTTCGTTTCATGGTTTGAAAACCTAATGACCAACCTTGTCTTTCATACATGGCTCGATCTTCTCGTTGGCTCTCGTGTAGCCTTGCCCCATCATCAAATACTTTTTTTTTTAAATTATCCACTTGGCATATTTTCAGAAATGAAAATCGTTTTATATTCATAATACTTACTATGATGATTTTATGTTTCCATGTTTCTATTTCACTTATAATAAATAAAATGGCAAATTTTAGAAACTGTATATACTTTATATTAATGTTTCAGTGCGGTTGAGGACAATGACCGTTAAATAAAGTACTGCATGGAGTATGAGCATGTATAGGGAGATAAATATTCATTATTGTGACCACTTCAGACAACACTCCCGTCTGTTGTTTGGTCTCAACCAATCAACCCTCTATGTTTTTCATCATCAACAACGTTGTAACAATAGACGTTTCAAAACAATTTTATACATACATAGGTTAACAATAAAAATAATTATAAACAGGATATTTTCCGAATGACTGTGACATTTTCACCCGGCTAAAAAAATCCTTTTAAAAAATTGTTGGGGATGAACGAAATGCAAACTAATTTCTAAAATTTTGTTAAACTAAAACTATTTTTGGAAACTTGTTGAAATGTTCAAAAAATTATTAGCAGTTATTGTACGAGGAATTATTTTCTTCATTCTGTTATCTCTGAAGTGAATATAAGTCAAAGTAGAATTCAAAGTAGCAATGAGTAAAAGCAAATAGTCAAGGCCCCTTTGAAAAGCGATAACCCTAACAGATGTAAATAAATTAAGACCCTAAATTTGACCTTCTCAGCACCCATTTAGCTAATTGTGATTTGAAGAAATCTACATGAAGCTTAAAATACTATTCCTACGTTTCATCTACGATAAAATTTTTAATAATTATGCAAAGAACTCTCACAATGTCTTTTCCCAAACATTTTACAAAATTCAAATGTATTGTAAATATGGCGTAAAAGTGAAGAAGTGAAAAATGCGGCCAAATCTAAATAAAATATTTTGTTGTATATTTGTCTTTATGTACCACTTAAAAAAGTCCCCTAAAAATAGATTATACCATTTCGGCAATTATAGAGATATACAATAGACCAATTAACTGATAACAGAAACGACATTAAAAGAATACTTAAAAAACGAACGAATATGTATGGGAAGCTCGTCTAGGTCAAATATACTTAAGACTTTTGTCCATAACATTTACTTTACGAAAGAAGCGAGAAAATCAATACAGATTAAAAAGAAAAGCTAAATTTGTGTAATTAAATTGTGTAAAATTTGCCATAAAGTATTTCATGGCTGATTTTACGACTTTCTTGACTCCAATTTATTTACGGCCTATTGGTCATTGCCTTTTTGAGGATGGTATGCAAACTGGCAAAAACAGTCACGTAACAAAATGAGATAAGCTTTGTGTGAACATATCTAAGAACATTCTCCATTAAATTGCCTTTTTCCTTAAAACCTTTTCCAAACTGAGTCGATTTGGAAGATCATCTACGTTTTTTAGTTTTTTCGGGTACGGAATCCTAAATTCTCACTTGAAACATAGCTAAGAACACTCTCCATTAAATTACCTTTGAAACATAGCCAAAAAAAATCAAAATAAGTTCATCTGTTTAGGCGCTACGATGCCACAGACAGATACACAGACAGACACCCACACATAGCGGTCAAACTTATAACAGCCCTTTTTTTTTAGTTCGGGGATAAAAATAAACTACTTTCATGATAAAAAATAAAAATTAAAAATTTACAGTGACTTAGATAACGGTATACCTAAACAACTTTTCCCCAAATTATTATTTCTAGTCGTATGCAGTCAATTTCCACCGAATAAAATCGTATGAGTTTGTTACTAAAATATCTCGCACCATTTATGCATTTAAAATCAGTAGCATATTGCAGCGTGTGCATAATATCGTTACTAAAATAATACGGAGATAAAATAAGGGAGAAATTTAATTTGTTTTATTGGAAAGTGTTAATTGGTGTTTTCAAAATAGTAAATGCGGTTCGAAATTTACCATATAGATAGATATATTATTGATATTATTTGGGTACCAGCTCGGATTAGTTTGGATTATTTTAATTACCATTTCATGTTTTTATCAACCATTTTTCATGAAAAGTTATTGTGGCTTTCGTTTTTTTTCCCAGTGAATACTTTTTTTTTATTACCTGTTTAAGATCAAATTTTATTTTATTTTAGGCGTTTATTGACTTGGTTTTTTACAAGAATGGAAATGGGGAAAAATAACATTGATGTGCAATTTAATAAATGTTAACCAGAATGTTTATCTTTTATTTTACTCCTTGTGAAAGTAAATAGTTCTAACCAAGCTTGTTAAGACTGCTTCGAAATCATTGCTAGAAAAAGTCTTCTAATGTCTGTCGTTTGCTTCAAAACATTTCTCCCTTTAAAGTACTTAGAGCCTTAGTGACCGAGCAGTCTAAGGCAATAAACTGCTCGGTTTGCCTACTTAGACTAAGGTTGTGGGTTCGTGTAAACAATTATAATTAATGGGGGGCGGTAGAATTGATCACATTGTCGTCGCTTTGATAAAAACGAAGTAACCGACTCCTCCTACATCATAAATGTAATAGTAAATATGGATGTAGTTTTTTAAATAAAGATTAACAAATAATGATGTGGGTGGCTTTAGTTATAGGCCACCATATAAAAAGGAACATATTCTCACAACTGTAGTGCTAAGGCTTGTGCTTGTCCAGCTTAAATATTATTTTCTTGACTATTATGAGCTAATTTGGAGCTCTTAATTCCGACTTTGATTATGGTTTAAATTTGTATTAATTTAAGTTTCATTGAAATATTTTCAACGCTTTGGGCAGCTGGATATCCTATAAAATGTGAACAAAATTTAAAAAGGTACTATTTTCCTACTAATTTCCGTGCTAGAATTCGTTTCATTCAACCATAAACTAAACCAGAAATGCTGTTCATAAAACACGTTTAAAGAAACAAAGTATGAAAAGTCGTTTTCCTTTGTATCTGCGATTTTATTTCGACGACTGTATTTCGTGTTTGAAAGTGTGATTGAGTGCCAAAAACAAAAGAATTATCAGTAGACAAGACGTCTGTAATATTTATATGAAATATGAATGCCATTTAAACACTTATAACCCTCCACACTTCAATGATTTAGTTGGTTAAATTCTTGTATGGTGTATGGTTTATATTAACATTTAACGCTTGTTGCATCTAATTTGCAGACCCTTTCTAACTAACATACTTACATTACCAAGATAATAACCATTTTATTTCACATACAGGCTGAAATATATCCACAAAAATAACTCGCACATTGAGAAGAAAAGCCCAAATAAAAGACAAATCCAAAAATTATAGCATTCTCAGTAGACTATTTATTGGAGGCGCTAAAGTTGATATTGAACTTCGTTTAAATCTGAATTCATTTTAAACTGACTTCAAAAAAAGAAATATTCCAAAACAAATTAATATGCACTTAAAGTAAAAAAGCTTTTCGAAAGCGAAATAAATTCATTTCAAAATCCTTAAGTACACTTAATTTGCGAAATTAATTATTCCGTAACGTTGTTAAAAAATGATAGGAATTTTTTTTTGTCTCATTCAATTTATATAAAATATAATCGTTTTTCGAAAATATTTTACCAATAAATGTATTTCCTTGTTTATAAAGATTAAAATGCGTTTTCCAATTCTGAGTCAGAGTTTAACTGCTCGCATTCGAGAGTAATATTCATTCTTGACAGAATGCTTTCAGAAAACAATGAAGAGTTACTTCTTGTGAACCGGTTACAACGGTTCACACTGTATATGTTATGAAAAATAGTTTTCCCCTTTTAGAAATAAAACCAATGGAATTACAAACAATTGATATTATTATTGGCCAGTGTGTTTCCAATTTTCATTTAAAACTGCTTAGTGTTTCTTATAAAATGGTATCTTTAATCTTTCATATGTCAATCAAATTGACACAAATTATCGATGGATATAAATTACTATAAAGATAAAATCCAGATTAAAATATATGTTAGACGAAGAAACACAAATGCTATCTGATTTTACTTTGCCTAAGTATTCATATTAGTTTATTGGCCCCCGACACATTAGTATCTTAAATTACCGACGAATTAATATCTAAAAATACCTTCTAGGTTAAATTGTAAAAATTTAACTGTAAACTTTATCGTCAAAGTCGTTACTAAAAACTTTTTGATAAATATTGAGGACGATATTCAGTGATAACAAAAGTCAGTCTCCTGGTCTTGCAGCCGTAATGAGTTATTTGTTTGTTCCTGTAAATTAAATTGAAATTATATTCATTTTTTGTTTCTGCGTATCTACATCGACAGTAGTAAAACGACTGCGGTTATTCGAAACCTTAAAAATTGCAATTTTCAAAATGTCGGGCGATCAGAATAAGAATAAACGAATTCATGATCAAATTTTATCATCAGTATATTTTAATTGCATATATATTTAAGTTACAAACAAATCAAATTCAATTAATAAAACGTCTTCTTTCTATACGTCCATGTAGTTATGAGAAGACTCTATAGCTATGTGATAAACATACAGAATGCACAATATGTTAAAGCGCGTCCATGATCATGCGTGGTGAACGCACGTGTGCACGTGGTGTATATGTTTCGAGACGGATTCTGACAATCGAAAAACCTCCGTCATACCTTTATAGTGGTAGTAGTTGTGTCTCGACCATTGCACAAGTACCAGTGTATAATACCGTTTCTTTGATATCAGTAATAAATCTTTGTTAACAATATTGTTGCGCGTAAATATTTTTGATTGAAAAATGTAAGTGTTGTATTCTCTCATTAGTGCGCGGACAAGGTTTTTTTTTTTGTTTAAAATGTGAAAACAATATGTGTTTTTTAAAATTGTGAATTGTTTTTTATAATTTTTTTTTTTTATGTGAGAAATTTAAAAGGTTTTTTTTTATTCTGTTCTTTTGTTTTGATTTTCATTTGTGTTTGAAACTGTTATTATTACTAAAAAGGTTTTGATGTTGGATAATAATTATGATTTCTTGGATTTTTACAAAAGTAGTTAAAAAGGTAAAGAATAATTTTTTTTTATGTTTCAAAAGATGACGGATTGTTTATTTTTCGACAGAAAGTAATTGTTTTTACTCTGAAAAATTAATCAAAATGTTATGATATGTTTTTGGTATTGTCAATGTTATAATTTGTTCCACGTGATTCATGTTTTGTGGAATTTTTTTCTGTAGACCCAATATTTAGGGACACAAATACTATAAGAAAACACATTTGACTTTCGACTTTTGGAAGTTTCGAGAACTGTATGAAATAACGGCCGCTATTTCATTGGAGGTGTCATGATTGCAAACATAATTAATTTTTCTTTAATAATGATAATGCTAATGAAATATTTTAATCGTGTGATAGTGCAGCCATGTACGTACAAAGCTACAACTGGGTGCTTTACCATCATTGTTGAAGCTTTGTCAAATTTTTAAACTGTACAGGCCTCAATATCTAAATAACTTATCATATCCACCAAAGAAGTCCAGGAGAAAAATTCCGGACAACACAAAAAACAACTTTTTTTGATTTTAAACAAGTATGCTACCTCTGAAATATAACCTCCCAAAAATTTATTAGGAGTCATTAAAACTCATATTTATGAAATACGAGTGAAATGCAAATTTTTTTCCAAGATTATTATACATATGATAAATTACAAAGGTTTGCCGCGATTATTTTCTTCAAAATGAAGCAACAGCGGCTATAATAGTTTTTTCACCAAAGACAATTTTTTACCACCATATAAAAATTGCTATTAAAGGAAAGCGGAACAACGATTGAGAGATTTTAATAAATAATTAGCTAGGGAAATCAAAAACGGACACAAATGCCTGAATAATCTTCACGTAACCAAATCGACAAGCTTGAGTCATAATAACAAGCCTTCGCCTTAGTCATACCAAGCTTACTCACCAGCAACCTCACCGTTAAGCACATACCTATAACATGCAAGAAATTCGAAAAAGCAAGAATCATAACCAATTTATCAAATGAAAAAGTAGAGATCTTAAATGAGTCAAACGAAAATTTAGATAAGGTTTCGATATTTATCAGAAACGCCAATCTCACGAGCAAAATATAATCTCTAAATTTGCACTGTATATATGACATTGACTGTAACATTGAAAATACAGTATAATTTATATATTAAAAAAAGAGACGTGTCATGGGAAATCCGGTAGAAACTAAATTCCTTTCGTATGATGGTACATTATAAATGTATCATTTACTTGTTTATTAACAAGATATTTTTCTGAAATTTTAAGGTATTAATTGAAGAAGTCAAATACTTGTTTTATTATTTAAAGAATGAAATATTATAGCCACTTTAACTCTATACTTTATGAATTAATTGTAATATTAGTTTAAAAGACACATCTGATTTAGTAGTCAACCCAATATGTGTGTACATTACGTTTGGTTTGATCAGGATATTTATTATGACAACATAAAAATTTCCCTTTGCTTAGTTTAAATTATCTCGTTTGTCTTTTATTTCTGATAGCTTCCACAGCTCCATTTTTTTAAATGATAGAACATAAAACTTTGACAAAAAGTACAAATTGACAAATTATAAAAATATTTTTGCATTTCCTTAAAATTTATAGCAAACTGAATCGTTTTAGTTTACTAAGTGCCCTAGATGAATATGGTCCGTTTTTGGTGTCGTTTTTGTTGTTGCACTTTTTTTTGTTTTAACTCCCAACCAGTAAACAAATCAGAACGATAACATAGTTCAAAAATCCATCTGATTACGATTTATTAATCAGAAGTATAGTTATCTGGCTTGTAAAGATCACATCCACTAGGTCTTTTGTATTTAATGCATCTCTCTTCGTTCATATAGCGAGTGTTGTTAATGGATTTTGATGTAAGTCTATATATATATTCAGATAGCAGTACAGTAATTTGTTGATATTTATTATAAATTGCAGAATGAATGTATTATTTCTTTATAGTGTTTCGTTTTTCATTAAATATAATTATTTATAAAATAAATTAAGGAAGCTGTATAAAACTTAATCATCATAATATTAAAGAATGTAAATAATTGTAAATTATTTTGTATTTCTTTAATCATATTATTTCATTAGATTTAATTATTATTTTTATTCGATATAACGATGTTGTTAAATATCATTTGTTTAAATACTTTTTAGAATATTCCTCGTTGTTGCAGTTATAGCAACTGGGGTGTAATAAAGAAGGCTATTAACATAATCTACGACTGAATTCTTAAAAAAATGTGACAGTATAAAAATATTAAAACAGAAATGCGATTCAGAAATAATTATATTTAGACCAAGCATAGGCAAATGGGACTTACAGAAATCCCTCGGACTCCTTACTTAAAATACGAGTAAGACAGTGAATTCGACTTAAAATAACTCGCCCATGCCTGATTAAGACACCCAGAAAGACGTAGGTTATTTGGTTGTATTTATTAAAAAAATATATTTTTGGTGGAAGACCAAGGTAACTCAATTTTGTTACATATTTAGATATGTTACACTCGCTGACTTGCACTTCCACTCATAATTATTCTTTCATCAGCCATAATTCAGTTCATAATTAATTAATAACAGTTCATAATTAAGGAATAGCTGAGGAGGCTTTAAAGACGTTCGGGGTAGTTTGACTAGAGAAGGTAATAACATCATTGAAAGAAGGTAATAACATCAAAGACGTTCGGGGTAGTTTGACTAGAGAAGGTAATAACATCATTGAAATACTGTTCACAGATCTAAAGAAATTACTAAAATATTCAACGGAAAAAGTATAAATTTTTTATCAAGTATAAGAATGTATATCAATCAATCAGAACAGACCCGAAAAGTCAGCGATTTCTAACACTTAAAAAAGAAAAAGGTGGTTCTGTGTTTAACGTTTAAACTAAGACTCTTAAACTCACTTGAAATTTGTATAAAAAACTTAGCTCTTATTTTTCGTTTTGTCCTTTAACACAATAATGCTACTTTCTAGCTTTTTAGGCAAATGCTACAGGCATTACACTCTTACAATTTTTGACTACAAGTATACTGATTTTGGAAATTTTCATGAAAAATCACAAATCTTAATCTTGGAAAGAAACAATGGAATACTTTTATTTATTTTGTTACCGGAAATTTATAACAAGTCTACTACTTAAATAATTTTAAATAAAACCTGAATACGAATTTTAAAATATATTCTTTTACACTTAGTTTTGAAGAATTTAAAAACTCCAGCTCCTCCAGTTTTTAAATTTATAGTTTAGATTATTTTATATTCATGCCTCAGAATTTTTCTTAAAATTATATCAAGTCGCCTCCCGCATTTTTTAAATTTGAATAGTCAGTTTTTTCTCAGCAATTACAGTAGTATTACATTTTTTCGTAGAACAGGAAAATTGTGTATTTTCGCCTCATGAGATATAATTAAAATATCTCAAATATAGAAAGTTATTATCAACAAAATTAACAGAATTTTATCCACTTTACAGAATTTGAATAGTTTTTTCAGGTAAACTTTTTGCTTATTGGCTTAATTTGATTGGATTATTGCTTCAAATAGCAAATGATAGTCATCTGACTTTTCGCTATGACTTTTTCGTTAATTATATAAAAAGGAAACTAAGTGATTAAAAAAAATTCAAACGTTTGAAAAATTTTTTTTTTGTTGATAATTTTATTATCAAAATAATAATTTTATTTGTTAAATTTAATTCGGAGTAAAAATAATCCAATTAAATTATTTTGTGTTATTCAAAAAATTAAATTTTATTTTAATATGCAAAAATTTATAATTATAATGTATATCAATTAACCGTCATTAATTGATTTTTGTAATTAAAGGAATATTTTATTGAAAATAAAATATATAAATATCGATTATTATCGACTAATTTTGTGCATATTAATATAAATTTTGTTTTACCAGCTTTAATAACACCATTGTGTGTTATATTCTAATAATATTGATACTAATTATAATCATATTTTAATAAATGTTGACGTTTAAATGAAAATTGTTAATAATGTTTTTAATGAATGTTCAAAACTTCATTGAATTTTTTAAATTTATTTGTAACAAACCTGATTAACTGATTTTGGACGTTTTTGAGATAAAAATGCAAGATACGTTAAAGATATCAGAAGTTCAAAATCAAGTTAGAAGGGAAGTTGCTCCTACCTGGTCCTCTTGACAACGCTCTTTGAACCATGAATATGAATTTCCTCCGCGTTGTCAAAACCATTAAGAAAACCTTGCTCCAAGATTGTAGCACCTCAAACATCTTTCATATTTGGTCCAAAAGAACTGTTTTCTGTAAAACTTCCAAACTTGCAAATCTTGCTGTAAGACAAAAGCCAAAACTCGTGGGTATGAAAATGTATTTATAAATTGTACCATTTTGTACATATTGTACCATACAAATTAATTCACACATAATATTTTGATTCAATTTGTGTTATCAATTCATTACATAAACACATTTAGTTAAATAATATTTAGTTACATTTATTTGAGATTATTATTATTATGATTATTAGTTGGTTTGGTTTGTCATTACTATTACCAACCTCACAACAGTATTTTAATAAAATAAAATAACTGTGTTTCAGTTGAATATTAAATTAATATTTATAATCCTATTTCCTAGTTTAGTGTTATTATAATAATATTATATTATATAAAAGTAAAATATTATATAATATTATATTATGTAAAAATAAAATTTTATATAATGTTATATCTGCTCTAAGTATTCGAGATTCGAGACCTGTTGAAAAAATAATATTAAACATTTCCTGTTTGGATTAACGTTTTGTCGGATTTTCGATTGCTGCATATTACTTTAAGATCAGTTATATCGTAGCCTTCAATTACTGCGCTAACTAACTTGACCATTTCAAAATTCTACATTATGTTTACAAAATTTAAAAACCCACGACAATTCTTCGGGTACGAAATGCCAAACTTGCACTTCAAACATAGCTAAGAACACTCTCCATTAAATTACCTTCCAAACAAAACCAAAAAAATCAAAATTGGTTATTCCGTTTGGGCACTACGATACCACAGACAGACACACACACATGGCGGTCAAACACCCCCTTTTTTAGGTCGTGAGTTAAGAATATGTCACAAAATACTGGTGTTCTAATAGCGATTTACGTAGAATGTAAAACATAAAACACAATTGGTATCTTGGAAATAAATAATCACCAAAAGTTTTATTAACTAGAAAATTTTATTTCTATTTTACTTGAAAACAAAATTACGTGGACAAATATCCTTTCTCTTGCTTGTACTCTGGTAAGTAACTTAATTAACGGGCTTATTTCTTGAAGGAACTCCAGAACTTTAGAACAAAGAGGCTATATTGTTAATTAAGCAGTTTTTTGAGCCTCCCGATAAGTATTTTTTTTGTAATATCACCTACCTCGTTTTACCAAATCCATCGGTTATTTTGAAGACACCTTCCGCTATTAAAAGAAATAATCTGATAATCCTGATTTTAATTTTGTAGATATAAGAGAACATTTCAAATCGAATATTCAAGGAAATAATACATTTATAGGAAGGTACTTACTATAGTAGGTATAGTCAAGTGTAGTGACCATATGAAACACATAAACTTGACCAATGTGTCATAATTATAATATAGTGTTGTTCATGTATAAACACCAACCTAATATAAATTTTATTATGACACTTTGTGGATTATTTTGTATAAATCTACAGATATGTTGGAGGTATTTAAAATACAAACTTGTATTCTCATCATCTACAGATTGTGTATAAAATGATTTGGTATATGCACAAGTTACAATTTTTATTATCTCACCATGAATATACGCATTTGTGTGGATGTGTGTGTTTGTCAGATCCGTGATTGAAAGGTTATGGCGATCTCAGATTTTGCTAATAATAGCGAAATAACATTATCTGGGAATTTGAATATGTGTAGCATAAGGGTTTCGTTTACATGAACAGTTTGTTGAAACTAATTTAGAATTCATTGACTATCAAGTTTAGAATTCTTAAATTAATATAAGTATAAATATATTTTAATATTACTATAGTCTTTTGATTCTAGATACACGATGGGTAAAATCCAGTAGAAATGTGCGAATTCAAATTGTAGGTTGTGTATCAAAGCTGGTCGAATGTCTTTTACTATACTTCCGTATTGCTGTGTAAAACAAGTTATTGTACATTAACAAATCGATGGCAATTATTGCCTTGAATCTTTTATTTAGATTTTTTGAATAAATAATGAAGTAAAAACGCAATGATATAATAATAATATTAGAGTTTATTTACAAAAGAATCTGGATATACACTTAAACAAATGAAAATGATCATGTATTTATTATTTATATATTTTTGGAGAATGGTAGTAACGATTTTTTCCTCGAATCCGTACTGTAGTTATAATTTTACGCACAAAAGAAAATAACCAATTATGATGATTTTTGAAATATGACTACTTTTGAAGAGCCGAGCGTAATGCTATACTCTATTTCCCCCTCAAGCTTACCGAAATATTGCATGGTCTCCAAAAATATTTATATTTTTAAGTTTCGCATCGAATGCCAATATTAGAAAAATCATTTAATACCTGGGCCTTTTATATCGGAAGTACATCGATAATAGGCCTAGACTGTTTATCAGTAGCTTTTCTAGATGGGTATTTAAAAATCATAATAATTTACGACAATATTGCTCAAACTTATGAATTAAATATTTAATAAAAATGGCCAACTTTTTATATCATGGTATCTATGTAACGGAATATTTTATCGCGATTTTCATGCTTTTTCAAAACGTCACGTTGAAATGACACTTATCAAGGACCGATAGCAATATAATAAGTTAATAAGCTTGTACGAATATCCTGATCAGGAACTTCCGGATTTTTGATTGATCAAAGTAAATATAAATAATAGTTTTAAAAAACTGAAAAATTTAATTATTAAATAACTTAAAAACTCACTTACGTTAAATGAATACAAAAAGAAAGAAGCAATTTCAGTAGTTTACTTAGAGAATTTAACAGCTGAGCCCATTGGTGGAAGATTTGAGTCTGTCTAGATTTTAATGGGCCCCGACTGTTTAGGTCTCGTATACTACTGGATTTGCTTTTTCTTTTATATTTTATTTTACGTAGTCGGGTTTTAAATTTTTTTAATAAATTGTTCTTCAGTTCTTTTAAACTATTATTTATTTTAAGATGTAGCCAGCTCATTAGTGTCATATTAATTGCTAGAAGTTGCTCAAAGACGTGCATTCTTTTAACTTCCTATACATTCTCAACTTAGTCGTTTAATAATTTTATATGATTAAATTCAATAATTGGTATAATGGTCAGCACATACTGTGTTCATTTACAATACTCGATGAGACTATTTTTGGGTAGCCATCGAAACGGAAGTATGAGTGGTAGTATTATTAAATATATATAACTTTGTTTCTAGTATATTGCGGGGGTGTTTTAGTAGATAACACACATAGTAATATTCATATATATTATAACGAACGGCCAGTGGATAAAACACGTGCATCGCGGGGGTTTTTCAACAATAAATTAGTGGTTTAATCTCCCTTAAATCCATATTGATTATTTATAGGTATTTTTGTATTTACCAACAGCAAAGCAGATTATTATCAATTTTATATATTAACTGTCTGATAGAAAGTTATTTTAATATCCTCTAAAATCGAAATCAACATATATCAATTGTTGGAAAATCTTCAAGAAAAAATTTATACCCTATTCCGATAACTTTGAATCAAGTTTATTTCGTAAAATAACGACTTAACGATTGTTTTTTTCGATCAGAAAATGGATACTCATTCATATGCTATTTGTACTATCGATAAAAGATTCAAAACTGAAACAAAACTGATAAATGCTATTTTTAAAACCCCAACTAAAAAGAGGGGTGTGTCTGTGTGTTTATCTGTCTGTGGCATCGTAGCACCTACAAGGATGAACTGATTTTAATATTTTTGGTTGCATTTGGAAGGTAATTTAACGGAGAGTGTTCTTAGCTGTGTTGCAAGTGCAAGATTAATGTTTTGAACGCGAATAAACTAAAAAATTGGTGAAAATCTTGAAAATGGATTAAGTTTTGAAAAGGTTTGATATAATTTGAACATATAAATAATTACTATGGAAATAAATGGTCCAATTAACCTGGCTCCATTCATTTCGAAGTGTAATGGCAAAATAGTTAAGTAATTCAAAACAATAATTCCAAAAAACAAAATAAACTCGAATATTTCAATTTCAATTAAAATATTTCCAAAAATTGGTCCCAAAAAATGATAGCTCTCTATGTATCTTTTTTCATCTCATCTGATGTCCTTGACCATCGCTTTGATATTGATTTAAGAAGGAGTGTTATAAGTTTAAAGTGTTTATCTGTGCGTCTGTGTGTTTCTAAGTGACATCGTAGCTCCTAAACGGTCGAACCAACTCGATTGGGTACGTTTTATAGCTAAGTTTCCAAAAATCGGTTTACAAGGAATAAATCGCATTTGTCGGGGGTTTTGACATTTTGTAAATTTAACTTGTTAGTTAAATAGCTAACACACAATGCGATCAATTCAACTGTTGTCAAGGTTGAGTAAATTTAAGATTTGCTGAAGTTTTCGAAGCAGGAATTTCAAGTATAAAATGTTTTTAATGAAAACAAAAATGTATTTTCATGCAAATTTTCGCAATTAACGGCCTCTTTTGGTGCCTTAGGAGTACTTTTACCATACGTTGCCAACATTATGCTTGACTGAGGCAAATTCTTCCCTAAATGCAAATTATGAGGTGAAGTAAAATGAGTGATAGATATTGTTAACAACATTATCGTATACGATAGAAGTATTAGTAATAATTTACCTAGTCAGAAAGTTTCTGGTATGGCTTCTTAAGATTATATCCACCTTTTGTACTCATTCATGCTTTCATGGTTGATTATAAGTATATAGATATTTAAAAGAGAGGCAAAAAACAAAAGGATAAAAGATATACTTGACTGAAATATTCAATGACTGAAGTGAAGTGGGTTCTTATACGAGTAAAGTTAACGACTGTATAAGATTAATCTCGATATATTAATGTGTGCAGAAAATATTAACATATATAATAATCGAGTAGGTACTTATATCTATATTTATTGTACATATTTACAGAAAGTTCTTTAAATATTTAGAATAAGGTGCTTGCTCATAAGACTGCCTTATCCCTGAGATAGCCTCATTTCAAAATTTCATACTTCTAAAAGTTTAAATTTGCTGTTAGTTAGCTTAGTTAGTTGCGGTTAGTGTCATACAAAAAACTACAAGTACATATCAGAGGTAATGGAGGTCGCCATCTTTGAAGTGGTTGGCAGTTTATTTGTCTTATTGAAAATTGCCTATTATTTATAGCCTAAATGAAGAAACTTACCCTTACTAAAAAATTACGCAACTTGCAGATTCATTGAATTTGAAATATTTAAAATAGAAATTGTTTTTTATCTGGTAAATCTTTGTTGACAACGTCTATTTGCATCAAAATCCCGACAAATGAATTACAGAAAGTATTTTTTTATCTATGGTCATTTTTTAAATCTATGGTCCAGAATCTTTCATTGTCGCACATCGATTTTTTAAGGAAGCGACTCAGGAAACATTAAATGAAAATAATAATATCTGCCTTTTATAGATTTGTGTGAAAAAAAACAATAAACTTGCATAAAATTCTAAAAAAAAAATCTGTGAAATTATTACCCTTCGGCCTTGCGGATTAAAAACGTAACATCAACTGTTTTCGCTGAAAAAAAAAAAAAAACAGTTCAGCACAAGTATGATATTTTGCTGGACCAATTCTTCAGAAATTCTGAATTTTCTGTATTTAAACTATATACCTAGTTTACCTAGTTATCTGTGAATTGTTATGCATTTATCTTGTATATTGATGGGTTGAGATGCATTTGGGTGGTATTATTCTGTTCAAAATTATATGACTGTCAGTCAAGTGTGATGAAATTTTGTATATCTGTCAATGAAGGTTTCTCTATAAACAATTTTCGCACTCATTAACATGATCTTATCAACAAATTTCTTGGAACATGGAGTTTGAATATTTAATAATCTCCTGAGAGAATGAATTTTGTGACAGAAATTAAACTTATAGTTTTGCTGAGTTTAAATGGAAAAAGACGGCTCGCACGGGTTTTTCTTTGCAAAGACGGATCGCACGGATTTCACCGCTCACTCACTCGACTCGAATATTGAGTTGAACATTCGCAAAGGCCTCATTTTCATGTCTACATTTTCTGTGAATTTTAATTCTTAATATTTTGGCTTAATATACAAATTTTAAGAAATAGAGAATTAATTTTTTGGATTGAAAATTTGATAATATACTTTTTTTCAAAATAATTTTATTTATGTCGTTTAAAATAAAAGAATCCGGTCGTGGGACCCCCGCTAGGAACGAAAGGAAATTCCTTTCGAAGCAGTACGGAAACAAATATAAAAGTTAAATACAGTAAATAAGTAGTTTTGCCGTTTTTGTACTATTTACATCGAAAACAAGTTATGCATATGTGTCCATAATTCTAGTTTTGGATATAAATAGTACAAAAATGCATAATTCGTGTACTATAATAATTACAAGTGCAATTTAAAAAATCCCCGACAAATTTTTCGGGTACGGAACCGTAAATTCGCATTTGAAACATATCTAAGAACACTCTTCATTAAATTGCCTTTTTCGTTAAAGCCTTTTCCAAACTGAGCAGATTAAGAAGACCATAATCAATTTTTAGTTTTTTCGGGTACGGAACCCTAAATTCGCTTTTCAAACATAGCTAAGAACTTTTTTCCATTAAATTACCTTTCAAACAAAATCAAAAAAATCAAAATCAGTTAATCCGTTTCCACACATAGCGGTCAAACTTATAACACCCCTTTTTTGTAGTTCGGGAGGTTAAAAAATAATACAAAATAGGATAACATATCATGGTTGCCATGGATATGGCACACACAAAGCATATTTCATTTTGTTACGTGACGGTTTTTGCCCCTTTGCAAAATTGACGAAAAAGTAAAGTATATTGCTTTTCGTTACCTCAAGAACCTCATTATAAAATTTAAAATATTTTTCTAGACATTCCAAAAACACACTTGAAATTGGTTTCTTATAAAATTTGATTCTATACGAATTAACATAGTTTAAGTACTTACTTATTATCAAATATCAAATGGAAGTCAAATTGAATGCTTTTTACGAAACCTTTCATCCGTTAAATTTATTATTAGTCAAATTTATGGTTCAAAGCTAAGAAATTAATCAATTATGTAAATCGTACCACAATTTCTATGATTTATATTCAAATAACCTTATATTTATTTCAAGGACATCATTCTTGTATAGAATAAATTAAAAATTTGACAATACCTGTTTATTTGAAAAAAACAAATATAATCCTGAAATAATAATAAAAAATATTTCAACATAAATGTAAATATTGACTATAATTTTGGGTAAAAGTTAAACAAAGCAGAATGATGTTTCATGCAAACACGCATTAGACAATCTCATGTAAATGTAGGTACAATATATAAATAATATATCCATCATGCGTTCGTTCTTCTATCATTGATGAGAATTGTGTTTATAAATCCGTATGGTTAGAAAATTCATCATTTATTTGTTATATATTTTCGTACCGTTTACCTGGTAAAAATGACTTTAACAAAATTTCTGTAAAATCCAGTCTACAGAAGAAATTCTTGGTTTGTTGTGATGCATTTTTCGACTTGCATTAAAAACGATTATTAGAAAAGAAACATGATATTCTTATGGGGTAAGCTGTAGGTGGAATAATAAAAACAGAAGACCATACAAAATTTAGTAAATTTTTTGGAATTTCAATCACTTTTTTTTTGTAGATGGCCAGATTCATTAAAAATATAAATTTAAAATTATTGACCAAATTTAGGTATATGAAATATTTCAAAGTATACAGTGCAACCTTAATATAACGAACCTCAATATAACGAATTCCTCGATTTAACAAATTTTTCGCAATCCCCTTGAATTGTCCATAAGAGTCAATATAAAATATACCTCTACATTTCGAATATTTTTTGCGAACAGTCTCTTTATAACGAATTTTTAACTATAATAACAAATTTAAATACCTCTAAATAACGAAATTCGTCAATTCAAAACCTTTATATAACGTATAAAGTCCCACCAATATATGACAGTTAGTATGCTCCATAGTATGTAATTCATGTCGCGAGAGGTTCCGACACTTTTTTCCTCTTTATAACGAATTTTAGACCAACTTAACCTCAATATTACAAACCTCAGTTTAATGAATTACTTGATATAACGAATATTTACTGGTTCCCTTCAGATTTGTTATATCGAGGTTGCACTGTAGTAAGTTTAGACCCAAGTTAGTATCGCTTAAAAATATTGATAGTATGAACAAAAGTTTGGTACAGGTGTCCATAAAGTCACCTAATTAATCCATTCCCTTCTGTCTGAGATGGAACAAAAGTTTATATATAAGAAATGTTTCTTATAAAAAAATAAACAACTTTTGTTTGAGACATTTTTTCGAAAATATCACTGTCTCTCCGTGATTCCGCAAATTAGGTTCGAACATTGTATAGTATGTACTATATGAGAATATCAGTTATGTATGTGTGACATGTATGTATGGCTAGCTATCTATCTTTACTTACATGACGTGTAAAAGCAAATCAACATTGCCTATACATGGTATTTCAACAATTTACTCAGTCAATTGATTGTTTTTATTTGTTTTTAAATTAAGTTAAGTTAGAGTTTTTATTTTGTATTTTTTCGTATATATCTACAGTAACATAACTATAAATGATTACATCTTACTGAAGAAGTTTGCATCAATTTCGCTGAAAATAATTTTGCAGGGTCTCCCAAAAAAAAATTTCGTCTTTTTATCCCATTCTCTTCGTCTCGCGTTTCAGTTTTGTTTTTGTTTGTCCGTTTAGTGGAAAATCGGCATCAGGCTTAACAATATGAAACCTTACAGAGTATTGCGAAATGAATGCGAAATTTTTTTTTTGCGTGAACAATAAAAATTACTGGAAACACTTGTAAGACTTTAACTGTACATACATATTACTCTCCTATCTGTATAGAATTGTTATCTTCAGATGAGATGATATTTCGTTATAATTTTCATCATTTTCTCATACAATGTTTTATATATGAACGATGAAGACAATGGTTGGGAATAAAACAATGAACAGATCATGATAATCATTGACAATGAAGATGAACAGGCAGGCGTAGCCCCTATGTAGAATGTATCTCTTGTAAGAAATAGAGAAGAGGTGATATGGCGTGGCTCACAGAATCTATATATGAGAGTGTGGTTATATGCTTGGTAAATAAAATATCTCAACGTGTAGATACCCATAGAGTTATCAATTCTTGATGACTTTTATTGATTCATGATATGATGTTATGTACAAATAAAGTTTTTTAGAATATAATTTATTTTGAAAATATACATTTTCAATTTCACTTTAAATTCTGATTAAGTTTATACATGTAGACACACAAAGAGTTGATACAGTGAAATTTCGATAGCTGGAATGTGGGTAACTTCAAATATACAAATTTTTCAATTGATCAACCCATTGAAGTATAATTACTCGAGTATTTTCCTTATTTCGAGTTGTGAAGATTCCAAGTCAACTTCAAAAAATGGTCTTTTAGCTACTTATTTTGCATAGCTCCAATAAGTATTATTTTGTATTTCGATACCTAAATAATGAAATTGATCCAAAACAATTAAAATTTTATCTATCAATTAATCATCTTTTAATATAACTTTTGTGAAAAATTCATATCAATTCTTTAAACGGTTTATGAGAAATTAACTATCAAAGTCAGGGTTTTTACCAATAAAGGTTTACATTTATACACACAGTTCTTAATTTTAGTATGATTTTAAATCTTAAAACCTGAGGAATATTGATAGTTGATAGTTTTGAAGTTTTTAAGTAAGTGGTAAAACATTTTTAAGAGCACTTATTGACTAAAAACCAACATTTATTACGACTTCTTCATATACCAGCATGTAAAAAAACGTGTTTTTAGTATTTATCTACTCGGAAATCGTACAGAGAACTGACTTCAAATTTATACTGAAGGCGTATCAAATTTTTTTGCTACCTCTTTCGTTTTGGTATCGAAACACCTTTAATTTTTTCCACGGCACATTTCACGAAGTTGTTTGCATTTGAGCCAACATTGGCGAAATTTGGAGCAAACATAACCAAATTTGTCTATTCTACATTTTATTTTGAAATATAAATTAATTAAAATGAAAAATATTGAAAAATCAATCATTAGCAGAGAATTCAAATTCTCTATTCACATTTGCATTGATTTTATGTTTGCACAAATTTGATTGCACAAGTGAAATATATTTTTTAATTTAAAATTATTTCATAAATTTCAAATACTAAAAAATTAAGTGTTTCATTTACAAACTTCATACAATTTTATGTATACGATATTTTTGGGAATTATTTATCTTGTGGTCAGACACAGCTGGTGGTGAGTTGAAAATTTGCAGATAGCTTCAACTAGTGGTCTTGTGACACGTTCTCGAAAAAAGAAAAAATATTCTAGAAATAGTGACATTCAACACTTTCTATACATGGTATTTAAACAATTTACTCAGTCAATTGTTTGTTTTCACTTGTTTATTAGACATTTCATTCATAAATGTGGACAGTATTGTTGTAAATCACTATGGTTTCTTAATACTCATTTATTTATTCAACTTCCAATGAAACTAAAGCCTGTTATCGTAGCTCTATTTTAAACAGCTGGTTGTCACATGGGAAAAGAATTTTTCCAATAGTTGTTATTCACACAATGGTAACAAAATTTGGAAATTTAATAAAAATTTAAAAAAAAAGTTTTTTTTACATTTAGTGATTCTAAAATGATGCAATAAATGTACACACAATACTCTATCTAATATGCTAGAATCAATGTATTGCCACAGATGAAAAATATACTTTGTTCCCACACTTTAACTTATTATTGAAGAATTCTGTAATCAATACTTTTACAGGGCCATTAAAAGATAAGGAGAAGTTTCATAGAAAAAATATTTTATACTTTTGAAATAACTATTCTTCAGAGTTAACATAATACACTTTTGCTTCTTGATTTGAAATTCGAATAAAATTTTGGTATACTTGCACATACCAACGCAAATGGCAGAGTTTCATTTGCGTTGGTACTATATTTGTTACATTGTCACTTTGCCATTTCTTAAATATCTGCCGTAAATATGTTGCTAAATTTTCAAGTAAGTTGCCACATGTATCTAATCGTAAAAGCGAAGGATAACTAGACTAATCCTTGGCTAGCTGCGATTATTTTAAAAGTCCTCTTGTTTCTAGGGTTACATAATTTTGTCTAACTCTGTATTATCGTAAAATGATATCCTTTATAAATTGCATTTAATTGATAATCAATAACAATAATTGGTTTTTAATTACAGACATTGATTGCAACAGTAAACCATCATGTCCAATAAAATTATTTCACACATCCAATAATTAAATAATAATTACTTACGACTGTACTAGGAGCTTGTTTGTTTGGTTTTTTATCAAAACTATAATTACTGGACTATTATATAAAATAACTTTATAAAAAATATCACCAACCGGAAAACATTATCAACCCAATTAGGGGAAACTCTCTAATTACTTAGATTTTATCGATAACTGATGGCATTGAGAAGTTTAAGATGTGTTGTTGGTAGTGGCTTAATCAAGTAGAGATATTTAAATAAATTTTTTCATAAAAATTAGATGTCTAATCTAATTTCAATCATTTAAAGTGAGTTTGAAAGAATTTAAATGAAGTTAACTATTTCCTGTGATAAAATATCAAACTTTGTTGTTACATAATAAGAGTAAATAGTTTACATTTGACTGTGAGTAGTGTTGGGTCCGATTATCAATACTTAGTATAAAACAAAGTCGCTTCCCACTGCCTTTAAAACTACGCAAAGGATTTTGATGCGGCTTTTTCTAATAGATAGTGATTTAAGAGAAAGGTTTTTATGAATAATATATGTATAATATAGTAGAGAAACATTGATAATTTTGGCGGTTAAACGAAATTGTGAACAAAAGGAAGGTAAGTGATCTTTGTATTTTAAATTGAAGTTGTCCAGCGAAGCTGGTAGTTCACAGATAGTACCGAATAAGCGAACGATAATAGTAAAAAACTATGAGAACTGCATTATATAATAAACACTAGCAGCTAAATTGAAGAACATAAGGCATTCAAAGGACTAACTAGTCAAAAGGGTGAAAACAGTTTTACGTCATTTACTTCCTCATTTCTATTACTTTCACAAAGGCTGAATATCCATCAGTTTCCAGTTCCCTGTGTTCTAGAAGCCAATTAATACAGCATTACTGAAATGAATTTTTCCACCAATTTCTAGCAAGTACTAGTTTTCATATATCTCTCAATATTTTTGGAGACATAACCGAAAAAAACTTTTGTGAAATATATTACGATTAGTATATTGATTACCAAATAATATCGAATCGATTTAAGGGCGTCCCAAAAAAATAAAATGAGTTAATTCAAATATTTGTTTTGGCCTTGGTGACTTACGTTTCGAATTTTGCGGAAATTTTTCGGTACCATAGTTTTTGAAATATTGATGCCTAAGAATTTAGAAAAAATCACTTTCCAAATTAATCTTAAGAAAATGAACTTTGTTACATAATATAGTATACCTTTAAAATACTTCAAATTGAATTTCTATGTTAACAAATTTTAATAGCTAAAATTTAACACCGTACGGGATACTGAAAAATTTACCTGCTTATTAAAGGGCGTTAATGAGAATGCACATATACGATTTAAAGTTGATCCTATAAGAAATTGATTTTTTGTGAACGTCCCTAATCAAGAAATTTTGATTTATCCTCTTTAACTTCCACAAAACTTCGCTTAATTGTTATAAATAAAGAATAATGTTTTAGACTTAAAGCAAACGTACATTTGTTAGTATTATTTGCAAGTTAATTTGCTCTGCGCGAAACGTTACAAAAATAGTGACCTTTAAATTAAAATTGAGACACATTAAAAATTCTAATTTGAATAATTCTTATGAAATTAAAAATAAATTCAGTATATTTAACCATATTGATAATATCATTAAATACTACAGTAGAATCTCGATAACTTAAACCTCGGTAACATAAAAACCTCTGTTACTTCAAAAAATACTATGTTCCCTTCCCATCAGAGCCCAAAACCTCTATAACTTAAAAGACGCAACCTCTATAACTTAAATAAATAATCTCTGTATAGGCCCTCAGAAACTACATAGAAACATGTACATACCTCTATATTAACTAGGGTACATAGAAACATGTACATACCTCTATATTAACCTTTACCTAACATAGACACTTGATAACTTAAAACCTCTATAACTTAAAATATTTTGTGTTTCCCTTGGACTTTAACTTATCGAGATTCTACTGTATTTCATCTAAAGAGTTTGGCCTTGGTGACTTATTTATTGCTTTGTTTTCGTAAATTTTCTTAAAAAAATAATTAATTAACTAATTGAATAAAAATAAAGTAATCAAATTGAAACACTTTGCGACATTAATGACGAGAAGAAAAATTAATGTATATCATAAAAACAATCAACACCACTAATTAAGTAAGTATTTAACACAAATTTTAATTTGCAAATAGGTTTTTTTTTTGTATAGTCACTATTAATAAATGATGACAATAAATTGCTTAAGGCTTATTAATACAGCAAAATATTATATTGCTACTGGTTGATACTACCGTAGTTATTATCATGGGGATCAGTTAATCATCGTTTAGATATGGATGGACATGTGTAATGAACATGGAAGGCAACATGCTTATGTTTTTGATTATAACAAATATGCAAGATGCAAATTTATAATTAGAGATCGGATTGTAGACAGTTAAAATAATTGTATATCTTGAGTGAAACAAAAGAAAAGTTTGATCCAAAAAAGCATTAGAACAAACATGGATTTTGTTAAGAATGTGTTTTTCTTTAAAGGTCGTCGATTGTTTTCTTGTTAGAGTAAAGCAAGTATTTCAAATAGCCGGGATGCATGGAAAAGTTGGGAAACAGCACTGATTTTGAAACTTTTTGTAAAGTGTTTTTTGGACCCCAAGTTCAGCCAACTTAACCTAGTAATAAAACCCCAGCGCGAGGCACATATAGCCCAAAATTTTTTCGAAATGCTTATTTTGGCTAAAAATTGTTATCTAGTAAAAATTTTTGGTCGCTGATTACGATTCCGATGTCGGATTACACGGATTCTGTTACATCTTCTGAAAATCATGCCGTTTTTGCCAGTAAATGAATTAAATATTTTTTTCTGAACATAGTCTCTTGAAACTGCTAATACCTAGATCGAGTTGTGAAAATATAAAATTTAGGATCCACATCGTCAATATTTAATATCGTTTGTGCAAAAAAAATATTATGTGTTTTTTGTGTTGCTTGTATTCCAAAAAAGTGAAATTCTTGATCAAAAATGGCACAATTTTCGGATGACGTGACAGAATTCGTGCTACTTGACATCGAATTCGTATTCAGCGACAAAATACCTACTAGATGACAATTTTAAACAAAAATAAGCATTTCAAAAAAAAAATTGGAGTACCTAAATGTGTCTCGTATGACTAGGTTTAGTTAGCTGAAAGTTCGTTCCTCGTTTCCATAAACACGTTACAAAAAGTTTTATTAAAATCGGTACTGTTTCCCAAACTTTCCGCTATTGACACTTTTTCCGGCCTATTGACTGTATTAATAATTAGTTTTGAGATCTTAGTGCATTCAAAAATTTGCTCCTCCAAACAATCAAACAGCACACTTACCTCAATAACGTTTATGGAAATAATGATAAAATGTATAAGCAAAATCAATTTTTAAGCTGATATCACAATAAAAATTTCTATTTTTTAAAGTTTCAGAAAAATCTCTGGAAATTTAAAATTCCATATGACGTCGTACACAATACATTTGTTGGATTCTCTAGTTCTTTTCAATTTTTCTCATTAATTCCAACCTTAAACTGTGAAAAAACGCAGAAATTTTTTGATAAGTCATACTGAAAAGTAGATTCAGTATTTTACTATTAGACAGCTTTACATATTTTTCTGATCATTATTTAAAACGTTGTTTAAAATAAGTTTTAAATCGATTTCTACAAGAAATTGAAATAAATAGTAGATAAGATAATATTTCATTGCATTTATAATGACTCTCTATGCATTCCTGTGACAATTTTTTTGAAGTGTGTTATATTTTAAGATTCTTAATTCTGTTCATAACAAGCACTTGGTTTGATTCGTGTATCAAAAAATGTGATTGTACGTTCCATGTTCGATCGACACAAAGATTCTGTTCTTAAATGGCTGCCTAATAAAAATGTGCATAATAAAATATGCAAATGCAAATAATCCGACCTTTATTTATTGTAAATTTAAAACAATACATCATGTTTTTTTTTATACATATTCTAATTTTTAATTTTGATGTATCATGTTGTTCTGTAGCCGTAGGGTTTGAGTTTTATGAAAGGATTATTATTTATTAAAAGTGTTCGTTAATTTTAAAAATATGTTTCTTTAAATGTATTTTTTTTAATGAAATGTATTGTTTGTTTGCTTTAGGGATAAAGATTATTACAATTGTGTATGGGAATTTTTGTTTAGTTAATAAAATTTCTTCACTTTATAAATACACTTTTTTTGTGATACATATATCAAAGTTTGACTTTCTTCATTTTTTAAGTGTTAGCCATATCAAAATTTAATGCAGCTTTGAAACGGTGAGAAAATAAACGGAATATCGTGAAATTAAAATAAGAAATATTAACTACGTCAAGTTTATTTGAGCTTATATACATTGGATGTTGAAGAAAATAATCGAAATAGATAATTTATTTAATTAATTTTATTGTTTTACTAGCTCGACTCGTGCGGAATTACACTCCTTTGAAAAAACAAAAACAAGAAATTTCGTTGGGCGTTGAAAAAAATCAAAAGTTCTTAAATTAATGTTAGAAGAATGTATTAAAAATAGTAATGTTTGTCTAATAATGTTTTGAGTACCTATTATAAGTCTTGTGCATTGGGAGAGTATCTGTAAAAACTAACATGTTGGCCTAATAATTATTTTAATTTATCTATTAAGTTTATGATATTTTTTCGCTTAAATTGATATTTTTCTTCAAACCTAGCCATTAATCTTAGGAACATAAATCTTAGAACCTTTCTATATTTGAGCTAAACATCCATAAATGATTTTGAATTGCGTCGAATGGAAAATATTTTCAATAGAGATACTACAACTTATCAATGCAAAAAATCCCGGTGTATTAATCGTGAAACCTAAAAAATATTGCAGTTCTTGAATTTTAAGTAAAATTTTTTCTTTTATTCTTGAAGTAAATCCATAAATAATCGTAAAAATAAACTCTTAAGTACATTACTTATACTAATCACATAAAGAAAAACTTTGTGTTACAATGTTAACACAATAAAATATAGTATTTTATTAATAAAAATGTCAAAATAATTATAATTAATAATTGTACAAACCACCAAAGACCTCAACCCTCTTCTGTTGATTAAAATCAACAACCCATCACCATAAACTGTAAAGGTATTTGCAAACGAAAAACGAATCCTTTTTGTTTATAAATATTAAAATGTATACAGGGTGTTAGTTTTTTAACTTGACATATAGGAATATATATGTATGAAATATGTTTGTTTCAAAGGCACACGTCTGATACGGATATTGAATTCGATTTAAATTTTCAGATTCATTAAATCCTTACTATGATTTACACTTTAAATAATAAAGTCGTTCTTTATAAAAACGCAAACAATTTTTTGTAAACCTAATAGTTATACAATAATTTTCTTCATTCAATTTGAACAAAACTGGCCTTTATAGAAAAACAAATATTTACTAACTTTAGAAAATTGTTTTCGAAGAGTGCTTAGATTCCGCAGAAACAAATAAACACAAGCGAAATTAACAAAATTTGTAAAACTCCCAGACAAAATTTTCAGGTACGGAACCCTAAACTCGCTCTTGAAACATATTTAAGAACACTTTCCATTAAATTATCTTTTTCTTTAGAACCTTTTCCAAACTGAGCCGATTTTGAAAATCATCGCCAATTTTTTAGTTTTATCGGGTCCGGAGCTCCAACCTTAGCTAAGGAAACGTTCCATTAACTTACCTTTCAAACGAAAAAAAAAAAATTGAAATCGGTTTATCCGTTTAGGCTCTACGATGCAACGGACAGACACACACACATAGCTGTCAAACTTAACATTTCTTTTTTTTAATTCGGGGGTTAAAAATAACAATTTTGGGTAAAACTTTTCTGTCCGTTTTGCCTTAACTTTACAGTTTCCAATATAATGTAAACTTTTTCACCAATAATAATTTTCTAATTTAAAGTGTTAATCTACTTATTACTAGGTATAGGGTAGAGTAAGCTTTTCATTGAGCCTGAAAATCTGGGTTAAATTTAATCTCTACGTAAGATATATACAACCAAAACTTCTTGTTTGAAGCATTTTTATCGACAAAACTTATTTTTCGAGTTTGAAGCATATATCAACTTAAAAAGACATCCTGTGTACATAGTGTGTCATATAACGTGATAACAGGTCGTACATATGCTGAGCTTATGTAGGTATATAATGTGTAGATAGTGAAAACGATCGTATACAATAATGTCCAGCCACCAAGCAAGCAGGTGTAATGTCAGTCACGCATATGCCGATGTCACGCACATACCAGCAAAATATTGTATAGTCTTTTCGGAAAACCAGTACATAATGTAATATAATTTTTCCGGAACAAAAGATTGGCACGATTAGTCTCTGCAAAGATCTTAAATCGATAAAATCTCGTTTTAAATTCAAACCGCTTAACTGCTATCTTTTTTCAAGCGTTTCAAGAAAAATAATTAAATCTTGTTTACACAAGGTAGTTGGTGACACATTTCACCCATGGATTTTTCTTCTTTACGCTTTCAGGAGAACTAAAAGGAAAGAAAAAGCTCCCATCAATGAAAAAAATTTTAATTTTCCCCAAATTACGAATCGACACATGATTTATTAGTAAGTAAAAACAAATTTTGGTATAGATATTACCTTAAAAACATAGTCTATAAGTGTGTCTGATAAGGCCGTTTATAAAACGAAAATAATTGAGTCTTGGTTAATAAAACTATGTTGGTAGTCTCTAGTCTTCTAATATGTTGAAAAATTAAAAACCTACTAAGAATTTCGGCTGTTATCAAGTCAAATTATTAACCTCTGAACTAAAAAAAGGGGTGCTATAAGTTTGACCGCTATATGTGTGTGTCTGTCTGTGTGTCTGTCTAGCTGTCTGTCTGTGCAACGTAGCACCTAAACGGATGAACCGATTTTAATTTTTTTGGTTTTGTTTGAAAGGTAATTTAACAGAGCCCAAAAAAACTAAAAATTGGGAAATTAGGAATAAAATTAAAAATACGAGTTAGGGTTCCGTAACCGAAAAATTAGTTGAGGATTTTTTAAATTTTATAAATTTCACTTGTAGCTAGTGTTGCTGTAGGAGTGAAATCAGTATTTTAAACTGCTGGTATTTCAGAAATAACTATACCAATTTATATTTGCTTTTTGTCATGAGGCTCTTTTCAGTGAAATGATTATGATGAAATTCAGTCAGTCATACATACTACAGCGGTGTAAGTTAGCCGCAATGCTTTCAAATACTTTATATAATAGTTGGAAAATTAAATGAAAGCTTTGAACTAATTTTTATATTTGTATTTTGCCCTAGTTATTTTATTCCAATAGAAATAATTTTTATTTGATAAATAATTGAGTTTTTATTTCAACAATTTTCAATTAGTACAATAATTTTTCTGATTTTTTATATGAATGATAATTTTACAAAATTTCATAGTTTGAAAACATTTTGGGTATAAAATTTTAATATTTGCTGCATACTACCACTCAATAAAAGATAATATTTTAGAATTGGGTGATTTAAGGTAGTTCCTCCGCGACCGTCCAGTCAAAAAGTTTTGGACTAATACTATCATTCAGTGCATTAACTGTGCTATGACTATTATACATATACCATATATTATTTTCACAAGACTGTAGTTCCTCACTACTGTTTCTAGTATACATATAAACACACACACTATGACATATGCCTTTAACATTAGTCTTCATATCTTTTCCACAAAAATCATCGCTAAAACGAGTTATTTATTTAAGTTTTTTATCGAAACTATATGGTAAATAATTTTTATTTTTATTTATATATTTTCTAAATATAGCATTCTACATTATATTAGTTTTTCATAGAGATGGTGGACGTCATTCATTGGTAAATAAATATAATATTTGTAAATTTGTGTATTTTTATACACTTCTCCCATGTACACGTACAAATTGCGTCACTTTTAATTGCTAATATCTCATGTATGGCATGGTAAATCATCTTCTAATTTTAACAGCAAGTGTATTATGAATTAAATATTTTATATTCTGAGTTTTGAGAAATTCTTGGAATATCACTTTCGTGTAGGTACTACCTTAATATCTTAAAGATGAAAAATGCTGTTTTTGACATGTTTTAAGAACGAAAATAAGGAAAGGTAAAAATTATTTTGTGTAAAATTGAATGCAAAATTTTTGAAACAAGAGATGTCAACAGATATTAGTCAAACAGGAGATACAATATTGTATAGGTCGATCAATCATCGTTTGTGTGCTCATGTTCAATAGAAATCACCAACTATTTCAGTGCTTTTATTGAATTTATCGTTTTTGTAATTTTGGTATTGATTTCGAAACTTCTAGAAACTTAAAAAATAACATTTCTCATCCAGTCGACACTCGATACAAACTATTAAACTACAAAGCTTCTTAATTATCCTTTAATACTTTTTCTGAGTATATATCGGGTAACAATCATAAAACAAACATGGCAGCTTCCCTTGTTTGACAGCTATGTGTGTGTGTGTCTGTCTGTCTATCTGCCTGTGGCATCGTAGCACTTAAACAGATGAACCGATTATAATTTTTAATTTAATTTTGACATTGTTTGAAAGGTAATTTAATAGAGAGTGAGGTAATTTAATAGAGAGAAAGGTAATGTTTCAGGTGCAAATTAAGAACTCCCCTAAAAAAACTAAAAATTGGCGATGATCTTCCAAATCGGCTCAGATTGGAAAAGGCTTTACAGAAAAGGGCAATTGAATGGAGAGTGTTCTTAGATATGTTTCAAATGCAAGTTTAGGGTTCCATACCCGAAAAATTTGTCGTTTATTTTTTATTTTTTTAAATTTTGTAAATTTCACTGGTTCTTTATTTGACGCTCTGTATTATCATAGAAACATAAACATGTTTCTAGATGTTTACAGCTGATGTTGAATACATCATCATCAACACTGAATATCTGGATAGATTCATAGAATATACTTAATGATTACACATAAAGTAAGTAATGCGTATCTTACAAATATAATTTATAGAAATATATAGTGTTCTGAAGTATGCAGATATACTTCATGTAATGTTTGGTCAATAAATAATATATTTAATTTATTATTTATTTAAAAATATAAATATATAGTTTTATGAGTGGAAAATGTAATTACACTTCAATTATATATCCAACGAATAAAACTTATAACATATGGCTAACTAATCAAATTTATCATCGTTGAATAGGTTTAATATTGTGCTAATTGAGCATTTATTACTGTGAATAGAGGTGGATTTTTAAACATTTTCGCAGTATTGTACGATCGGGGTCTTCGATTTAGAAACTTATTTTATTAATAAGTAGAAAGACAAGTGAAATTTACAAAATTTAAAAAAACCCAGAAAAATATTTCGAGTACGGAATTCTTAACTCGCATTTGAAACATATATCAGAACACTCTCCATTAAATCGCCTTTTTCCTTAAAGCATTTTGAAGATCATCGCCAATTTTTTTGTATTTTCGGGCACGGAACTCTTAACTCACACTTGCTTGCTTCATGCTCAACAATAGTAGTCTCAAGCTTGAATCAATAGTAGTCCGACTGTCATTTCTTTACTAAAGATGGCTAGACTTGCTGCAAAACAATTTTTACCTTTCACGTTTTGAAAATACTAAGTTTTTGAAGTTGCAAAACAAAACTTTGATTATATTTGGTATCTTCCAAAGATCCAAAAAATCTTCAATAAAAATATACTAGCCTCTATTTATGATAAATGGTTAATTTTTGTATAATTTAAATTTTTGAAATCAATGAATACAATGTAAGTATGTATATATCATAAAGCGAAAGAAAAAATGTTGAATATTCATTATAACACCGCGCCGCCCAGAAACAAAATAAGTATTAAAAAAATTTATAAAAATATTCCCATTTAGATAACACAATACCGATTTAACATGTTGAGTTATTTTAAATGATTAAGTATTTTGAATGAAAAAAAGTTTTGGAATTGAAATTAGGCGCCCCCAAACTGTATTTCATCACAGGTACATGATTTTTATTATTGATATTATGCCAACTATCTAATGAAATAATTAAAATTTTCCTTTGAAATCAGAAAAATAGTCTTCTGGTCCATTTCATTAAACAGGATGCAATCGGTTGCTTAAAATTAAAATCGGGAATTTAAAAAAAATTAGTTGTCTTTAAAGTGATTGGACGCAGCTTTACCCACTTGACTTGGCGATTTTAAGGGTTTATCTGATTTGAACCCTGTTGATGTCCAAACATTTAGATCAATTTTCGAATCTCATGATTCAAAACTGTCCCACTCTGCGATAGCCGACATTAATTTAAAAAAGACATACTTCTGATTTAGTAGTCAACCCAATATGTGAGTATATTTGATTAGGATATTTATGATTTGATTAGGATATTTATTATGGCATAACATAAAAATTGCATTGTCTTTACTTTAAATTATCTCTGTTTTATTTTTATAGCTTTCACAACACAAAGTTTTTTAAAGATTAACCATAAAATTTTGAGAAAAAATACAAATTGACACTTATAAAAAGAGTTTTGCATTTTCTCAAAACTCATGGCAACCTGGATCGATTGAACAAGTCTTAGTTTCCTAGGTAACCTAGATGTCGGTTTTTGATGTCTGTTGCAATTTTTTTAGTTTTTTAGTTTTAACTCCCAACCAACAAACAAATATCGTGCGATAAGGAACACAGTTCAAAAAGATCTTTGAAAAAAAAAGCTATTAGTTTTACTTAAAGATACTTTGCTGCGTCACTGTGATTCAGTCTTAAATTAGAATTTCCTTAGCTAATCGTTGCATGCAAATTATTTTTATTTAAATACTAGAGACTTAAGTAACATCTTTCATTCATTTAAAAAATTCATCAATCATTTAAAAACACACCACAATTTACAATTTTATTCCCATACAGTGCTGCGGTAGTAATGTTATTTTAGTTTTAATGAAAAAAATTCAACTTTTTTTTTTTGGTCGTTTTTGTGTAGAATAAAGAATTTAAGCCTTCCATATTAATAATTAGATAGCTTGGTTTCTCTCGCCCTCCCCAACCAATTCAATCTATGTGTGTTTATATGAATGTTGAATGATTATTTTTTACCTTGTGTGTCTTGTTGCTTTACCTTGCTTGCTTGCTTTGAGTTAAACATGGTATAGAATTAAATCTTATTATCAACAGGTTAATCACTTTTTTATTATGTTTCTTTTTTTTTCTTAACAAAAGTGATATACGAGTTAATTTTTAATAATGTGATAGACAGAAGATGAAGGCAACGTATATTTATTTATATATTGTTGTCTCTTTTTATAATTATATGGATGATACCAAAATGAATTTTTTCAAAGAAATCTCAAAATAAAATTATTGAAATATACGTAAATTTTAAAACTTGACTAAAATTATTTTATTGAGTTGGAAATTTTAAGTAAAAATCTAGTAAATGAAGTCGAAATTTGGTGTTGGTCTATGTTATCCACTTGGTTCAAACGAATATTTTCTGTCACGTTAGTCAAATTCAGAAGGTTTTAAGCCTCTTCCAACGAAAAAATGCAAAATGTAGCCATTTTCCGTAGTACCACCGAATGGTTAATTAGTATTTAATAAGATTTATCAATTTTTAAACAGCCAGTCTACGCTGGCGAAAATGGATTTTAAATAAAAATTTTAATGAAGGAAATTAAAGAACGCTCGAAAGGTATATGAGCTCCCGGGCAATTTTGGATAAAAGGCTTGGTTTTTTTTATGAAGTTGGTCTAAGTCTAAATAAATTCTGAAAATTTTTTTATAAGTATGCATATTTACCGTTGTTTTTATTGAAAAAAACGGTAGATGGATGAGTTGTTTTCATAGATTTCTCGAAAACTAGTCAGTGGGAATTACGAGTCAGAAGAAAAACTATCTGAATTAAAGTTTAAACCTAAATAAATTATTGAAAAAAAAAAAAACCGTTGTGCCCGACTATTTAAGGATGTATGAGCACGATAATAGGGACACAAATTAAAAAGAAATATATATTTTTAATTTTGATGGTAAACTATGTTATAACTTGTGAATATCAGACGAAAAAAATGAATAAAATTTCTCGATATCTGGAGTAATTTTCTAAATATCGAAAATTTCAAATTTTATTCCATATTTCGAAAACAGAGGCAACTATCGAAAAATGTTATTCTTATTTTTCGTCTTTATTCATGAAGTTATAACAAAATTCGTTTAAAGTTAAACCATCAAAGTTGAAAAGAAGGTACAACTAATTTCAACCACAAGTCTTAATTTGCCTTGGCGTTCAAACTACTTTAATGGAAACTTAATGATAATTATTTTCAATTCGTACGATCTTCATGTTTTAAAACACTACTCTCATAGAGAACTCGGATAGCTGAAATTTTCAGTAATCAAAATTTATGAGACCTTCTACACAGTAAAAAAACTCAAACTCGATTGAAGTAATCGCATTTACTTGGCAGATGATGTTTTTGTAATAAATAAATATTTCTTTAAATTTAAGAATTACAATTTTCTAACACTAATCTAAGGACACTTGGGGCTTTTAGACGAATATAACGATGCGTTAGTCGAAATCCATCCAGCTGATGTGACAAACAAATATACATACCCAGAAGATACGCGCGAAAAACATAACCACTAATAGACAGTCGGGTAAAAATATTCTCTATTTAGACTATATAATCTCAACAATAGGTGGGTGGTCTCTGCGGGTATAGCGGATCAAACGAAAAAATATTATTCTATTTAAAAACATACAAACAAATAACTAGAAAATTCGTTTATTAGACTTAATAGTGTATTCATTAGTCGTCTAGATAGTTTGACACATCTTTAAAATATTTTTTTGAACTTCTATTTTAAAAAGTTAATTTTACTCCGGATGTGTCAATCACATTATAAATATTATATTATGTGCAGTATTTAAATACACGTGTTTTATTTTTATTAGTAAATATAACGTGTAACATATGCGTTTAATAATAAATATGAATATATGTAGTAATTATTATATTAACTTTGATTTTATTACTTTATTCCACCAAACTACATTCTGATAATGCCGCGAGAGGCGAAAAAAACGAACCGAAGAAAAACAAATGAAAACAAACAACTGACTGAGTTACTGACAGAGAAATTGACTGAGAAATACCTTGTATAGACAGTGTTCATTATACTGTCACATGACACATACCTACATGTCACAAATACAAAACTGACATTCCCATATTATACACACGAGTAAACAGTGATGATTACGAAAAAATATTTCAAACAAAAGTTGTTTATTTTTTTATAAGCAATATTTTTACATTTAAACTTTTGTTCTATCTATAACGATTTACAAGATCTCAAGTAAACGTGAACCTATCAAGAGAACTTGACCTATGTTGCTCATTTACGAACTCAACCTTATATTTTACGTTCTCAGCATATATCTTTTCGTTTTTAAGATATCGTGTTGTTAGACGGATAGACAGACAGACAACCGAAAATGGACTAATTAGATGATTTTATGAACACCTTTACCAAAATTTTTTCCGTAGCATCAATATTTTTAAGCGTTACTAACTTAGGACTAAACTTAGTATAACTTGATATATATTTCATATATACATGGTATAAAAATAAATTTACAAGAGACAATATGACAATAAGAATCCTGATTTCCGATAAATATTCAATAGAGGGGCAATATCTCTTAGAAAGAAGAAGGTTTTAATGGCACTTTCAATTCTGAAATAAAGTTTATGATCGCTCGTTACACAATTGATGGATGAGACTGTGCAAAACTGTATCATTTTTACCGCCAAGAAACTTTTTACTAGACTGAGACTAAAATGGTTACACCAATTCCTTATAGTAAATACTATAGAATATGTATCGAAAGGTACTTCATTATTACTGGGTGCTGTACAACTGTTAAGCACATGAGTAATAACTGTTATTTTTATTTAAGAACAATACCAGATTTTTTTTTTAACTGTGTTATTTCAAGAAAATATTATAATGTAGAAACGAGGATAAGGGAGGCAATAAATTGCTTTCACATGTAGAGATGCGTTTCATCTCGCGGCTGCAATAAAGAAACCATCCGAGTATATGTTTTAATGTTCTAAATACCTACTGCTGGTTTATATGTAGCAATAATGTAACAGCATCCTTACTTTTAAGTAAATAAAATAAAAATTTATTACTAATTCATGAAACTAAAAATAGAATTCAAGTTACAAGTTATAAACATAAAACCTTGTTCCTGTTGATATTTTCAAACTATTTGCATTGTATAACTGATTCTTACTTATTTGACGTTTTGAAATCTTAAATCAAATTTAGGTTTTCGTCAAATTGAGAAAGCAGCAAAAAAACGCTTTCTATATACATCGATTAAGTTTAATCTATACTTAAGTGAATTAAACTTCTATATAGGAATGAAATAGTCGTTGAAAAACAATTTTGATAATTGCAAGAATTGTAAATCTACCACCTATTTATTTACTGAAACATATTTTATTTTGTGAAAATTAATTTTTTTTTTCTTTTCAGGTAAATGTTTCACGAAATTAACAAGATATTAAAGAAAGAAGTAACAAATAACTCAAACAGCAATGGATAGAAGATAAGTCATCTAAGAAAAAAAGCTTCATTCGTATGAACGGTATTTTTCGATTGTTTGAAAATGGAAAATTTCCTAAATTTCAAAAATAATGGATTACTAACTTGAATGAAAATATTTTTAAACAATATAAAAATATTGTTATTTTCTACTTAAAAAATCTAGCCATTCGTGTTTTAAGGCAATCACTGTAATGCTCTGCAAAAAATGAAAATACATAACTATCACATTATATTCTAAAAATAATACTAAACCTCCTTGATGTATGTATGGACACATTGAACATTATAATTTGGTCTAGTAGTCATTTGAATATCTTCATCGAATAATATTCAAAAAATTTTTTTTCACGTAATTGGAAATTTTCCGTTTACCCGGAACACGAGTTCCTGGATAAGAAAATTTCTGTCATTAAGTAAATGATTTGTTTAAATGTAACCAGACCCTGAAGTTTTAAAATCGTACCTACTTAAAAATAGTTGAATTCCAAAACTGATCATTTAGAAGTTTAAAAGAATAAATTGGCAGTACATAGTCGGTGTGGTACTGAAGTCGTGTGAGTGCAACCCCTGTAGTCCGCACGACTAACTCACATTGTAAAGGTTTGATTCGAATATTAAGGCCTTGAAACCGCAGAAATATGTAAAACTGGAGATTTTCAAAATCGGCCCAATTTAGTTAACTTCCTCTGGGAAGTAAAAAATACCTCCACCTTCCCTGGCTTTAAGTGCGTTTGATAACGTAAACAATATTTTAGTAAACCAAATTAAAAGTATGGCCGCAGACTAATATCCACCTAATAGTCCACCTAATGAATTTTTTGTAATTTTAATCAATCAAACAATATCGTAGACAAATTTTTAACACGCTATTTTTTACTATAAATAACTATACACGTGCGATTTTAAAGTGCTTTGAAATAAATGAAAGCAGTAAATCTGCTTGGCATCAACGATAGCGGATACAAAAATTAATCCAGTTTAAAGTAAAACACTGGTTATTGCTATAATAATTAGTTTCATTCAAGCAAACAAGTTCGTAACTAATTAGCGATGCGAACATAATCGAAAGTCGAAAAATTAATTGTGCTAAAGAAAACATACACACTCATTACAAATCATTCTTTTCTAAAAGTCATCCTTCTTGAGTATGTCCTTGGATTGTTAGACACTTGAACAGGCGTCTAAGCCTCAAAAATTTGGCAATAATAACAACAAAATTAGTTTTCTCTCTTGCCAACGTTATAATATTTAAAGTGTAAAACTATAATATATTTAAGCCTGTGCATTGGAAGTTTGTTGGTATTCGTTCATATTTATCGAATAAAGAAAGATGCAACTAATGACAGGGTAAAGAGTTAACATAAAAGGGAAGAACTTCATATGTGCGTGATAGATGAATATAACAAGGTACACATATATAAATATAGGCCCGTCATTTGGTCGCGTTCGTTATTTTGCTGCCTGCTTACTCCAGTGTATATATAAATAAATGTATGTGCTATTATGTGATTTATAAGCTTTCTGGATCAATGTCCGCAGCACTAAACAACGAACGGACCAATGTGTTACTACACCACCACGAGTCCATAGCGAAAATGCCTATATATACCACATAATTTTTTTCACTATTTATTTATGGGCGTACATTTTTGGGAATTATTTGCAAAGAAGTTCTAGAGACCTGCGGTTTTAAAGAGCGATGCTCGGAAAATTTTTAACTGTATACTCAATAGTGATGAAAACAAGGGCCAAATCAAATTTTATTATTAAACACTTTCTTTCTCTTAAATTAAGTACATCTGCCTGTCAAACTTTGCGGTTTGTACTTTGATCTTGCTTTTACAAATATGCAAGCAAAACTTGCAAAACTTGTAAGACCAATTTCACTAAGATCAATAAGGAATAAGATGAGGATTAGTTTTGGTCTTAATATTAGACGACTGTCTGTGTTATAGGTGCAATAGAATGAAAGCTGCTACTTTTAAGGCAAAATTGTTTGATTTATTTTTTATTTGATTGGATATTCTTTGTTGACCATTCGGCGCGTGGACACTAGACAAAAAATTGTCCGAATGGTAATTTTTTTATAGTTTATTATCTTGAAATATTAATAGTATTCTCAATGAGGATATGGTCTTGTAGTTACAGTACTCGCTCCAAAATAATTAAAGAAACACAGTTCCCACCGGGTGTCCTACAATACCCCTCGTTTGTTTGTTTTTTTTAACAGAAGGTCGCATATACCAATTTTAAGCTGGCGGTACAATTAGAAACGTATCGACCCCGCACTTAAAAAAGGCGTTCACTACATAACGCGTATCGACCCCGCACTTTAAAAAAAGGCGTTCACTACATAACGCCTTGTCTAATTTTTGCTTGACTATCTGTGCACTACGCCTACAGAACTTTCTAGCTTGTTGTAAATAACCTTTAAAAATTACTTTATAAAAAATTACGCCCAAATTAATTGTTAAAAATAAAAATTTATTTTCTTACTAACTGTAAAAAGGGCATTTTTTGGGAGATACCCCAAAAATATCTGAAAAGGTATGTTAACAAAATCTGTTTTATGACTGAAATGATATGATCTGTATGTAGTTCAGAGTAATATTTTTATTTGGAATACACGGTATTCCAAGTTAATAATAATCGAGCGAGGACCAATCGCGCGTTATTTATATAAAATACTTTCTATATCATTATTATGTGAATTTTTTTTGTGTTTGTCTGTAACAACCTAGGTAGGTACCTGATAGATGAGAGCCACAAAACAATAACGTACGCCTTTTTTTTATTAAAAGAGTATCGAACGGTCTTTATATTCAATATGTAATAAATTATAGGTTTTCATAACTATTTTTGAAAAATAGGTTTATTATTATTATCGAACAATACTTTAATCGAATTAAAAGACTAAGGTCCGATTTCATCAGTACTGGTTAACTTTAAACACAGATTAAGTTTCAATTTTACGACTATACAAAGGTATTTTTAATTTCAGATATATAAACAGGAACAAGAAGAAGATTTTGTATTAATTTATTTCAATAATACTCAATATCAGTCCTGAATACTTAAGATGAGATTGAGTCAGATAAAATTATGGACTTAATTTTTGAAGTGAGAAGATTTGATTGGCTAGTTAGAAAATTCGTATTTGATCAGATTTAATGATTATTCAATTATGATGAAAACATGTTTTCATGTCCATTCTCCACTATTCTGAGAAATTATTTTATTCTAAAGCTAGACATTTTTAAAAAAGGGTAATATTTTTCCATTTTATTTACTGACGTCAATTGTATAGGCATGAACAACAGTTATGCCCTTCAGAAATAATATTCTCATTTCAACATCTCTTAAAATAAGCAATCTTGAGTGTATCCAAAATGCTCAATAATAGAAAACTATTTTCCACATTACAAATTACCATCGAATTCCAATTTTGAAGTATTGACTTTTAATTGGAACAAAAAATGTAATAAAAATTGTTTTGTAAAATAATCTCCCTTGTGTACGCTATATTATGAAATGGCCAACATTCCGTACCTGAAAGAAACTATAAAATCTATAATTGGAGCATGCTGTGAAATTTATTTGTTATTATTGCCTAAAGTTAATTTATGAAACATATATCGAGCACCCCAAGTTTTTCAATAATTCCTTTCATAGTTTAAATCTATTCTTTAAATTTAAGGCTTAAAATAACTGTTTGTGCTAACGAAATATACAGGGTGTCCTGTGACTCGATTGACATAGTTTAATAGCGTATTATTTAGACAATTTGAAATCGAAAGTACTTTGTATTAAGTCGAAAGTGTCCAAAATCCAATAGTTGAGGAGCTTTGTACACTATTATGCTCCCAAAGATAAAAACAAGAGTAATCTTAATAGTAAATTAAGCTGCCAGGTCATGTAATTATTTTGCCATATTCTTGTTATGGTGAAATGTATTTGATTGTTTATCTTTATTATTTTTTAAGTTGTAATTTTATGATAAATTTAATGGCTACGTTTACAAATCAAGAATATCCCGATAGAGACTTTATCTGCGGGTATAGTATTATGAAAATGCAATGAGTTTCCTGATTGAAAATTTTTTAAGAAATTTGCATTCTTAAATTTAGTGTTCCTAAATTTGCATTCATTTCATTTGACAGAAAAAGGTTATTTTCCTAAAGCTAAAAGAACGTCCCGTGGAGCAAGAACTTTCCGACGATAAACATAGCTCATAAGGTATGTCCATCGAGTCACGATAAACCCTGTATATCTTTCCATTGCATACAACATTAAATTTCAATTTCGTATCTTGTTTTCATTCTATGTATGTTCCTTCCCGTTATTCAACAGTTAATAGGAGTAAATTTTTTCCTAATTCATATGATGATTGTAAGACATAAAACTAATTCACCTTCAGAATTTGAATTAATTCCCTGTACGTATTCATAGTAGTATTGATTCACACTTGATTGCGTTTTTAATTAATAAAAAGCTTACACATTTTATCAATAAATACCTCTTTCAATGAATTTATAGGTGGTATACATTTAGAATCTAACAAAATAAAAACCACATCGATGTGGTAAAATCCTCCATGTATAAATCATGATCAAGAAGGCAATATTAACGTTTTACCAACCAGAAATTTAATCAATTTTCGTTTTTTATATGGCTATTTTTTCCATCAATGCATTCTTATTCCTTAATTTTTTGTGTTAGTAGGTAGTTATAATACTACAGAAGGGTAGTATTATTACTACTAATGAATACAATACAAGTAAGAAACGCACATATATACTAGCATTAATGCACACATACATCTCTTCATTAAGAATAATTCTCTAAATCTAATATTTAATCTACTATTTTATGGAAAGTAATGGTGACTAATTTTTTTTAATGATTCGAAATATAATATTCTTTCGATCATTAGGTTTTTGTCAAAACGATAATTCTCCTTCACTGGAAAAAAAATTATTTGCTACGTGTGTTCAAAATGTCATTTTTAATTGCAATTATCTCATGTTAGGCGTGGTAAACTGTCTTAAAATTTTGACGACCTGTGCATTAGATTTTTTATTACTTATTTTAAAGATTTTGAAATATTTCTTAATATTGTTTAATTTCTTTTCTAGATTTCTTAAAATGTTCCTCCAATTATCAAATTAACTGATTATCAATGCTTTTGGGTCAATATGACTATTCAATGCACTATTCATTATTTATTATGGTTAGAGTAGAGGCTGCAAGTTATTTGTTTATAGCTCAAAATAGTTTCTTACCTTCCTTTTTGGAAGTGGCAGTTATCGCAATTGCCTTTCCTTAGTTTCGAGCTCTTTGATAAACAGTTACCACAAAATCTCTTAGAACGTAGACGTTGTGTGAAGTAGTGGATACAGATTTTTTATTGTTGCTTTTTTCACAACGTAGAGAACGTTTTATAAAGTATTTTAATACACAGGTATTTTAATTGTTTTTAATGAATTCGTTATAAAAATATATTTTTTTATACATTATTTTCGGTTTTGTTTTAATTTATTTTGTTGGATAAAATGTATATAACCTGCTTTTCCATCAAAAGTCTTCCATTCTATACAGTAAAAGAGTTACAGTTATATACATATATTTATTTGGAGAACTACCAAAAGTTGTTTGCCCGAGATTCTGAACGTTTCAATGGTTTCAAAAGTTAAATATATATGCTAGAAAGATAAGGTTTTTACCATTTAACCCTAAATAAAATCATAATAGCAATTTTGCTCCGAAAAATTTCATTACCGTTATCAAAACTCTCAAAAAATGTGAAAAACAAATAAAAAAAAATGGTTTTAAGAAAATTGATCTGTATATAATGCAACAATAAATGATAAAGTAAATAGTTGATTACCGCATTTCTTTGATATTCCTCCTTAAACTGTTTTCGAGTCCTCTAATTTTATATGGAACTTATAATTAATTGTCTTATATCAATTAATTGGATGGGAGATTTTGAATGAGTATTTTAAATTCATTTTGGTTAAAGCTAGAGGTACAGTTTTTGAAACTAAACCAACTTTGTTAACGAAAGACAAAATATTTAAAATTTATCTATAATTTTTTTTCAATGTAGACCTGGTAAGCTATACCATTTTCTGTACTTTAAAGTCACCACATTTTATTTAATAATATCCACGTGGGTGGTCTTAACTAAAAAAATTATAGCATTTATATATTATTGTCAAACTCTGACTTAAATTAATATTTCTGTCAACAAAATTGGCGACATTTGAAATAAATTCCAAAATTAATCACACTAATAAACATCCTAATGAATTATTATTATTTTCTGTTTTTTTATACAAATTGTATTTTTATTAATATTCTTCTCAACTTTTTAATTTAATTTATGCAAATTAGTAAAATTTATATCCAATAAAAGTTCATCGCTCGTATTTTTTAGTGTATTTTATTGACCGGAATAAAAGTTTAAATTTCTGTTTATAAAAACAGTTTATCGATGAAATTGCATTAAAGAAATGCATGATAAAAGTAATTTTAATTTTATCTAATGAATTTTTGTTGTAGAAATTCAATAAGTGATAACCAATTAAAATATACTTAAGTTAAATGTGTTTATTTTTTCGGTTGCATATCGATTAAAATTTTTAGCCGGCAAGATTATAATTCATTTGAAATGCTTAATTAAAGTATTCTTTTGAATATTGGATACATATTTTTGAATTAAATTTACCCATTCAAATAAAATATTTTATCTACAAGCTGTCATAAAAATTTGTAACGGGCTAGTCTCTACTGGATTGGGAAAATAAGAATAATTCAAAAATGTTAAATCTCTTTTTGTCGATTTCGTGGATTTTTTTTTTGACTACTGGTTTTAATGGAATTGGATTTATTTTTTTTTTTACATATATCGCTACTGTTTTGAAAATTTCCCCGGTTTAAATAGTCATAAGTTATTAAAAATCGTAGAATATTTTTAGTGGAATAATTTCCAGTGTTTCTGAAATATTACAATTTTTCAAAAAACACAAAATGTTCGTGGCGCCTTTCATCAAATTTCAAATAATTTTTTCTTCTATTTTATAATATTTTGAATTGAATTAACATATTAGATTATTCTATGTGAGTGTACACACTCAATTGAATTATGCGTCCAAAGAGAAGCATCAATGGCGCAAAGAGGTCTCCAACATCTTCTAGAATATACGGAACTCATCATCATCATGTGTAAGGTTCTTCATAGCGTTGGAAACATAGACAAGATCATTCATTTAGTCGATTTGGAACTAAGTCCATTTTTATCCAAGTTGAATGTATGCAGCTCGCACCGTTGTTATCATATCTATATTTCAAAAAAACCATTAATCGATTTACCGTATGTGAATTCATGTATTGAATTTATGTATGATAAAATGATTTACAGTTGGATGAAACAATCGAAAATGATTGACCAAGGACCCCGCTTGTGTGTTAAAGATTTTCGTTCTCGGTCAAATTTTTTGTTGAAACTTAGTAAAAGTCCTGATTAAAAGTTTCAATGAGCTCATAATAAGAAAAAAACATGGGCAGACAAAACTTCACCCTGAATGAAAGTGCTTGACCTAACCAACCTATGTAAGGTAAACTTACAAACTTAATATTCAAAAATTCTTAGTCTTACATAAGGAATCGGCGAAAAAAAATTGCAAATAGTGGGTTATATGACAGGGTAGGAGTATGTACCGAGGTAAATAGGCTAATATGTTTTCTGGTTAATAACATCATTTGAACTAGTAATTACTTCTTCCATGCAAACGATTTTTTTCATCAGATGCAAGTGTAAATTTAAAAAATGGAAATCGGTCATATAAATTAGTTTTGGGTGCTTTTTGTAAAGCTTACCTCTTTTATTCAGCCTGAATTTGCTTAAACTTATGGGTCGTCCATTTAAATGAATACTCATACACACTTGTAACACACTCAAAGCTGATAAAATAATATATATCTATATACATTTACATATAACTCCAAAACTACCCATTTTTCATTTTTGAGCCCATTGAGACTTTTCATCAGGACCTTAAGCAGAATATTTTTATCAGGTTTAAACAAATTTGACTGACAAGCACCAAAAGAAACGAGTGGAGTCATTTGATTTGATAATACAAAATAACAAGTGAAAACAAACAATTGACTGAGTTAATTGTTGAAATATCATGCATAGTCAGTGTTGATTTCTTTATTACATAACACATACAAACATGTGACACATACATAACTGATAATCAAGTATAGTACATATTATAAAATTTCCGCCTAATTGGCGCCCTCACGGGTAAACAGTGATGTTTACGAAAAAATGTTTCAAACAAAAGTTGTTTACTTTTTGATAAGGAACATTTTTGTTCTATCTCTAACGGTTTACAAGATGGATCCTACGGACCCAAGACCCAATTGACCTACGATGCTCATTTACGAACTTCACCTCACTTTTTACGTCCTGAGTACGCTGTAAAAAATTCAGCTCGATATCTTTTTTCGTTTTTGAGTTATCGTGTCCACAGACGGACGGACGGACAGACGGACAACCGGAAATGGACTAATAAGGTGATTTTATGAACACCTATGACAAAATTTTTTTCCTAGCATCATTATTTTCAAGCGTTATAAACTTGGGACTAAACTTAATATATACTATGTATATTTCATATATACATGGTATAAAAACTACAAAAAATCCATGCAAAAATTTTAACATTAAAGTGCATTTTTTGCATGTATAATAAAACCTGAATATTGAACAAAATAAATTAAAACAGTAGGTAACTAACTCAAAAATGTTTGCATGACAATTTTAAATTGATAACGATAAAGAGAACATTTTGTTTTTCAAAATGATGATTATTATTTTAAATAAAAGTTTATACTTTTTATTTTTAAAATTGGTTTTATTTATTACTGGTTACCTACTGTGACATTATATTTATAACTTTTAGTTTTAAAACTTATTAGAGTTGTAAGTACTTTTACTTGTAGAGGATTCGATGACAGAATATACTTTAGTATGCATTTAACGTTGTTGAAATCATTCAAGTATGTGTATATTCATATTTTACTTATAGTCCAGTCAAACATTTTCTTAGCGAAGCATTTAATGCTTAATTATTCAAGAAATAATTCAAAGATCGTTTGTTAGGTCGATCGTTTGACAAAAATTTATCGTGAAAACAAGTAATGGAAATTATAAAATTTTTATTCAACCATAATATTTATGTAGCCGCCTTCGAAGGCAGCACCTTTCTCGTTATATCACACTTACTATCATAGTAGCGTCTACATCTTCGAAGTATTCATAATGTATGAAATGTTGTGTCACAGGCGATTGTAATATTTAAACCGGCCAAGAAGACTCATTCACGCTTAGTTTTTTATACCTTTATTTCCTGTCCTTCTTCCTGCTTCTCTCTGTATAATTTCTGTTTTATATAAAAAGTATGAGAACTATGTTCCTTATCGCGTGATATTTGTTTGCTGGCTGGGAGTTAAAACCACAAAAACTGCAACAGACACCAAAAACCGACATCTAGGTTACCTAGGAAACTAAAACTTTTTCAATCGATTCAGGTTGCCAATTTGTATTTTTTGTCAAAATTTTCTATTTTATAATTTATAAAAATTTATTTATGAAACTTATCAGAAGTTATAAAAAACAGATAGAACTTAAAGTAAAATGCAATTTTTATGTTATGTCATAATAAATATCCTAATCAAATCAAAAGTATTCACATATTGGGTTGACTACTAAATAAGAAGTATGTCTTTTTTAAATAATACTTCAATTATGGCATAGATAATTTCAGTAAAAACTACGTGTTTTGAAAATCTTTAGAAGTATGAACGTTTAAAATACCTTAATTAAACAAAGAGGAAATTAAATACACGTTTAAATACCTTAATTAAACAAAGAGGAATATATAGGTTAGTGACGTCACTGTCCGATATCACCATAGAGATACATATAAAATGTATATAAAACTTTCTTTCGCTAAAAGGGTGTGGGCAACAATCTTTGAATGCTTTCAAATTCATGGTATCAAGTATAGTTTTACTTTTTAATGCGTACTATGGCAAATTCGACATAAGGAAAATACCGTATTATATGTCGTACCATTTTATAGCAAAATATCCGCGAAAATCCAAGAGAATATATCCAAAAACTAATCTTCACTTAGGTAGAATTATGAGAAGTCGACTTGACACAGTGACCATATAGCTAGGACAAATGAATCAAGCATGTTGTAGAAATGTAGAGCATATGAGTTTTCGGAGATGGACTAGTTAGGGATCCGAGGGATTTGTAAAACTACAGTTTCTTCTACACTTCTACTGTATCTACATTTCGACTTCATTATAAGAAATAATTAAAAACCTAAAGAACACATTACATTATACTCACTTAAACTTTGACAATTTGACAGTGGTAATATTTTAGTATATAAAACAACTACTGAATTGACTGCTTGTAGTAGCAATAAGTGACTGCTGCTTGTTGACTATAAAACACTGGTAGCGTGATAATATTTTTGATATATCCTTTGTCACATGTTATAAGTAAGCAGGCTTATATTATTATGATTATATTTATTTCATTCAAGCACACCTAAATATTGTTAAAATAAAAGCATTTTATTATTCAGATTTGTAAAGACTTCACCCAAAAATGCATTCTTCATAAATTCGATTTTTATTGTTTTTATTTTAATCGAGTTCAAAAAACTGGAATCTATGTAGGCATAATAATGTTACATTGCGTTTTTTATTTTGTGAAAGTTGCTTTGATCGAAATTTTTCTTTCTAAGTTAGCGAAAGTAGGATCAGTCATTTGAAAGCTTTCGTAACTGCTTAGGCAACTTGATGAGTTGTCTCAACAAATTTTTAAACCTGAAATTTTACCTTTCTAAGGACTTTTAAGTACTACTAAATAATAAATCAACAACTTTGACTGAGTACAAAATAATTTTTTTCATTGTCACTATGCGTACTATAGCATAAAAAAAATACGATACAATCACATTTTTGCTCGAACTTACAGTTAGCTCTTAAATTCAAATCATATAGTCGGCCCAGTTATTCCAAGATAAAATTTCGTATATCAGTGTCTCGTGTATCACTTTATAACTACTTTCTTATGATATACTAACTGACCCGGCGAACTTCGTCCCGCCTAACAGTCGATTCATTACTTTGTTGTTGTTACGTTTCGGGTTCTTCTGCCTAAATTTGTCCGCCGCCTTATATAAGGCATATTTAGTAAGTAACAAACACACAACACTTTTTTAATTTTATAGAAATTTTTAGCTTTTAGATTTATAAAAATTATAGATGCACAGGAAAGAGATGTTTGCATTTCAATTGACATTTTATCACAGAATTGGAGTCAAGTCATTGCTTTATCAACAATTTAATGCTCTAGTGTTGGTTTTTTTTTTTGGGTTCAAGAAAATCATGTGGTATCAATTTTTTTTGAAACATATTGAATTTTCCATAATTTATGTTCGAAATTCATCATTAAAAACTCAATATAAAACACAAATTTTTAGTAATAAGCTGAAATCACGAACAATGTTGAACAAAATAATTTACCATTCAAGTTTTAAAATTTCCAATCTCCTCTTCATCTGATATTCATAATAAAATCTTTATTCATAATAAAATCTTTTTAGCATAACATCTACAAAAGTACTTTACCTATAAGTATAAACAATAATATTTAACGATTATGTCTTTTCAAAAGCCACCATTTAGTTAAATAACAAGAAGAAGTCGCTCTGGTGTTCGTTTCAAGGAATAATAATAACAATGTCAACTTGCTCATAACAATATTTTAAAGAATTTTATTACGTTTAGCATTTACTACTAAATGGTTTGACTACTTACTACTAAGTCGATAACAACAAAAACAGCTTCTTTTTTTGTTGTGTTTTATATTTGCCGAGAAGAAAATCTCTTTTGAACCTACTTCAAAAAGTAAAACTCCCATGTCTGTCTGTATTTTGAATTGTAAGTGCTATGTGTATTTTTTCCGCATTGATTCAATACTTTACAAAATGGAAAAAATCTTTACTTCTACGTTCCTCCTCTGTGGTTAAATCACAGCTCCGTAACATGGAAAAGAGATAGTTGCCGACTTCGTTTGATCACTTTCTCTAATTATTATCTGATATACTATTTGTAAGCCATATCGTTAGCCATTTATATTATATTAACAAAGAAGAGTTCTTACGGACGTTCTTATGTATAAAACAAAGAAGGGTTTTATAATTGTATAGATGAACCCACCGATCGGACTTATTATTAGAAGTCGTACACAAAAATACCAATCACACACACTACACATTCCCTCTTTGTTTTGCAATTATTGTACGATCTTGTATGATCTTGGAAATGGATCCAACGAATTTCATGAAAATAAGTATGCGGGGTTTTTTGGGGGCGAAAAGTCGATCTCACAAGTTTTCATTTTTAAAAAACGTCTTTTCATGAAAACCTTAAACATGCACTGCAAAATATGACTCTTCCTGACATCTATTGGTGTATATCGTAGTTAACGAAATAAACGACATTACCGGGACATTCAAATTGGTATTTGTGTGGAGACATTTTAAACGGTCTTATATAAGTGATAAAATTTGTGTCTTCTTAACTCAAAAAAAAACCGAGCAAAGCTCGGTCATCCAGATATTTTTATATTAATACTATAATTTTCTAAAAAGTTTTTTACATTCATTATTTTTTATAAAATAATTTGCATTAATATAAGTTAGACCCTAATTATATGTATTATTTTATGTTCATTTGATATGAGTATTTAATCCGTACTTCTTTTTTTAAAAACATTTATATATTCAGAATTGATTTTTAATGTTATATTTTATACAATAATATTATTTTAGAATCTTTCTTAATGATTTTTAAATAAAAATTACTAAGAAAAAGGAATTTTAAACTCTAATAAAAAGGTAGAAAATAGTACTTAAAATGTAATAAAATAGATTGAAATGCTTGTTTTTATCCCCCACACAACAGTCTGTAAATATTGTCTCGAAGATTGTATTCTTCGAGCTAAGAATAAGGAAAAAAATATACGGATCAATATTCTATTAAGGTCAAATTAAATTATCATTTTGGAAGATTATATTCAATTTCATCATTAATATTGCGGTTCTACACACAAAAAGTCCCGAAAAATTTTTCGGCTTCGGAACCCTAAACTCGCATTTGAAACATATCTATGAACGCTCTCCATTAAATTGCCTTTTTCCTTAAAGCCTTTTCCAAATTGAGTCGATTTGGAATATCATCGCCAATTTTTAGTTTTTTCGGGTACCGCGGATCCCAAATTCACACTTGAAACATAGATAAGACTCTTTATTAAATTCCATTTCAAACAAAACCAAAAAATTCAAAATGGGTTCATCCGTTTAGGCGTTACAATGCCACAGACAGATAGACAGACACACACACATAGCGGTCAAACTTATAACACTCCTTTTTTAAGTTCGGGGGTAAAAAATACTCTATGAACCTGAAATTTATTATTAAATGGTGGAAGAGGTGGGAAAAATGTATTTAGCTGGAAATGCAAGACAATTAAATTCATTTATTTATTGTTTTACGAAATATTTTGATACATTTTCTTGTCTCTAACAATAACTCAAGTTTTTATTAAAAACAGAAAGAAAACTGCTAATTATCCCATAGCACCTTTCCATTTTATTTTAATTTTTAGTCCCCGACTAACAAAGTTTAACTTGTCTGTGTATCTGTGTCTGTATTTGTGTGTATGTCTCTGGTATCGTTGATCCTAAACGGATGAACTGATTTTGATTTTCGTTGTTTGTTTGGTTGTTTGTGTTACTGGAAATTTGATCGAGATAGATAGACACGTTAAACTTTACCACAGATGATGCTTTCCAGCGAATCGATCAAACCTGATTTTGTGTCGTACGTCTCTTTAAATTTTTGCCAATCCTTTAGATCGATACTACTAAATCTTTTTCAAACTACGTTCTTTTGGATACCTTCTTCTGGAAAATTCCAAATAAAAGCAAAATTAATTGCTGCTTTGACTACTGACAACTTATAACAGGTGATAAGTTTTTTTGTTGACAATAAAGCTTTTTTTACGGTTAGTTCTACGCTATAATTTTCTACAAACTATTTCATCTTCTAATATAACAGTAAAATATTTCTTCTCAAATAAATCGTATTTGATACCAAAACGTTTATATTGTATAAGTATTTATATTTTTTTGTGAATAACATATATAAATCGTTTTTATTTTATTTATTTGAATTGAAAATTCAAATTGAATATAAATACATTAAAATGCACGATATCGTCGATATTTTTACACAAAAAAAACGCAGTCAATACATAGAGTGCTATAGCGATGTGTTTGGCGGCGAGTATTACCACACCGATAATCGTATCTATAGTAGTTTTATTCAACACAGACGAACTATCTACTAAAATATTTCGTTGAATCCTTAAACGACCTGCCCTGCTATCTCTAATATTCAATTGCGTCTTTTTGCTATATCTTCAACACCAAATTTCGATTTTGAAACGTATTTTCAAATCTGCTATAATAATAGATAAATAATGTCATGTAATTGTATTTTGAAAGCAATCATACAAGTCAAGACGCTATGTTTAAATAATTTAAACTTTATAAAGAGAGAAAGCTCAAAAAAATACATCATTAAATTAAAAAATGTGCTTTCATAATTGATTTCTTTATTACGCTTTTAAATATTTATCGAAATAGTAAAGTATTAAAATTTAAATTTCCTTGAGTTTTTGATAATAAAACTGAAATCAATCATTCTCGATTTTTTATTTGTCCCTATCAATGGTTGTAGAAGTTTGCCCAAATGATTTCGTTTCGAAAAATTGGCAAAACGCGATGAATGTGTAAATAAAAATATACTTCTTTCTTGTTAAGAAAACAAAAGTCGTATACGTTTGTACAATTATCATCCTTAAGGTATTTCGATATCAAAAAAATAAAAATGATCCAAACAATTAGAAATTTTATTTATCAATTAATCGTCCTCTTATACGTCTCTTGGGAAAAATTCATATCGATTCTCTGAACGATTTAGGAGGAAATAACTATCAAAGTTAGTTTTTTCCAAAAAAGGGCACATTTCTCTCTGTACATAAACCGTACAGAGAATCGGTATGAATTTTTCACAAAAGACGTATACAATTTCTCATTTCCATCAAATCATTTCCATTGTGAAAAAGTCATATCGAATCTCTGTACGGTTTTGGAAAAATTAACTAACAAAGTAAGTGTTTTTACCAAGAAATGATTGGTTTTTCATTTTTATGCACAGTTCTTAATATTTTGGTATGATTTTGAAACTTAAAACACGAGGAATTTTGATAGAAGTTATGTAAATTTAAAACATTTATAAAAGCACTTATTAACTACAACACCAACGTTTATTACGTCTTTTTCATATATCTATAAATAGTATATCGAGAATCGACTTGAAATTCATACAAAAGGTGTATTAAAGTATTAAATACTCTCATGAATTGATAGAAAAAATTTCAGTTTTTTGATAAAACTTTCGTTTTGGTATCCAAAAACCTTAATACTCGCTAAAGAAAAAGCCTTCAGCAGTGCATAGTCATGAATTTTTCTGCTTGTAGTGTCACCACTCTCAAGCTGGTTAACAGGCGACATTTTTAAAATATGAACGCTCCAATAGGGATGACGTTTTATAGTTCTGTCATTTAATAAATGTGGAAGAAATAGAAATTTTAATCTTAGTTTTTGAAATTTTGAAGCATATTATTTATAATTGTCAAACTTTTTGATAAATTTCACTTGCTGTATGATTTAAATGTGGAGATTATAAGGAACTGAAGGTGCTAATAAACTAATAATACTTTTATTTCGATTTTGTCAAAAACGCTGTTGGGTTCAATATACAAGAAAGTTGCTGTACACGATATGATCCAAAGCGGCAAATATACAACCAAACTGTTTCTGTGTATATTTTGTTGTTGAATCTTTCGTTTTCTGTTAAATGTTATTGCTCCCACTTCTTTCTTGTTTATTTTTATCATCTGTGTGTATGCAACAGCAGCAGTCACTAACTTCTGCTACACTATACACTCTTCTCTTACATAGGAAGTGCAGGTGCAGTTTGGTATGTGGACATAAATAACTAAAAGCGTATATATAACGTTCATACTCTCTACATAACATAGGTACTATGACCAATCTAACGAAGAACTAGAAGAGAAGATATAGACTGTTTTTTTTTTTTGTATAACTTGGGCAAAGTGTACATCTTACAAGAGAAAGACATGAATTTATTTATTTATTGAGTGTTTCAATTACTTTTACTTTTTTTTAATTCGGTTTAAAATATTGCAAATGATCCAAATAACCGTAAACAAGCTCTCATAAAACCATTTCCTGACGTGATTTAATAAGAAAACGATTAAAAATATGTCAAAACCTCAAAAATGTCAAAAAGCTGTGGGGTGGGTCTGGATCAGTACACGGTACGAAATGAATGGGGTTTACCACGATGCAGGTATAAAAACAGGTACATATAGTACCCATGTTAGCATAAGTGTCTGGATTACTGGGCTTTGCTCGGTATTTTTTTCGTAAAAATGACACAAACTTTATCACTAATATAAGAATCGTTTAAAATATCTCCACACAAATACAAATTTGAATGTCCCGGTAATGTAATGTACTTCGTTATCTACGATATACGTATATCACGGCGGCTATCAATCAACCAAAACTGACAAAGTCATACGGACTTTACACCATACAATACATACGTAGCGAACCGTATAATGTATATACTCACTAATAGATATTATATTTTGCAGTTAATGTGTCAATTTTTCCTGAAAACACGGATCAAACGACGTTTTCTAAAAATGAAAGCTAGATAGTTCGATTTTTTGGCCCCCTAACCCCCTACATATGATAATCAAGATATCATTGCAGCCATTTCCGAGATTTAAGATTTAATGGTTGTTTCCAATATTGCCATAAGAAGATTGTAGTTCAGTCTTCATAGAATAGTTGGAAAATCCTCATATTATAGCTGGTAGAAACTTTAATAGCAGTGATATATTTCAAACATTCAAAGATAAGATGTTGTTGAGTCTGACAATTGTGAACAGGCACTAAAGAACATGCTAAAACATGAATCACCACGCAGCTCTTGCGCGTAACCTCATTTAAGTTTTTTTTTCAATATGATATAAATTTTTTCACTTTCTCATAAATTAATTAAGAAGTTAAATACTTAAAAATTAACTGATAAAAGTTAAAATTTGGTTAAAGTTAAATTTTGTTGGATTTGGCTGGACGCGGACGATTCAAATTCTTTTATGCCCAAGTATTTGATACATTCAGTGTTTCAATTTATTTAAATTTTAATACTACTCTTTCCAATGAGAATATTACAGCTTAGCTTAGAAGAGTTTTATTATAGATGTATGTGTATGTGAATTTAAAAAAACAAAAAACGGTTTTATCTATTTTATTTTAGTAGTTCAAGCAACTACTCTGTGAAACATGGAAATGAACTAAAAACATTAACACTACATTTTAATTCTTCTTTTAAGCATTAATGTTACATCTTTTTGTCTTTGAAGAACATGATAATCAGGGCCTGATTACGGTTAGAAAAGGCTATGAATATCTGATTTAGAAAAATGAACATTTATGTTGATTTCAACAAGTAAAATTTTCAAAACTAAAAAAATCTCCGACAAATTTTTCGGGTACGGAACCCTAAAACCGCATTTGAAACATATCTAAAAACCTTCTCCATTAAATTGCCTTTTTCCTGAAAGCCTTTTCCAAACTGAGCCGATTTGGAAGATCAACGCCAATTTTTAGTTGTTTTGGGTACGGAATCCCAAATTCGCATTTTAAACATAGCTAAGAACACTCTCCATTAAATAACATTTCAAACAAAATCAAAAAACATCGTTTAATCCGTTTAGTCGCTACGATGCCACATATAGACACGCAGGCAGTGCGACTTTAAGATCCTTTATATAAGAAAATTTTTTTAGAAAATAAATGGGAAAGATTATTTAAAAAAGAAATTTTATTATTTCAAATTTTATGATTTTTATTGATACCAGTTTAATACGGCCCTGATTAAAAGTATAAATTTAACTGTTTTAATAACTACTTGCAAAAAGACGCTATCCAGTTTATTTCAACACTAAACATTGACTACAATTGCATTTTTTAATTTTAATATCAAATTTTAGGATAGATTTATTTAAATATAGAAGTCTACATTTTCATATTATATCTTTCACAGAAGTGAAAAAAAATCAACTGGGTGTAATAATGTTCCAAAAATTTTTGGAAATCGATGTAAATATTTTAGAATTTCTAACAATTATTAAGTGCAGACGGGTGGATGCTGTAACTCTGAACATGTAACTATGTACATTTTCTGAAAAAATTATGCAATTACTAAGAAGTCGTAAAATAAAGTGTAGTTTTGTTTTATTTTCACGACAAGCGCTTAACTATTAAGCTACGGGCGAAAGGGAAAATTATTAAATTTATTTAAAAACATTTGTATACCTCCGAGGGAAAGGTATCTCCTAAGCACTTTATTAATGCCCACATTCATTATATCCCGTGAAAGTTTCCACATTATTGGCAAATAAATATATATTTCGTAAAATATTAAATTGTAAACTTAAAAGTTGCACCCATGGAAAACTATGTGAAAACAGCTTACAATTTCTTCTTCATTTCTTAAACATGATGTCATCAAATTAATAAAATTTAAAATTTCACAACAAATTAAAACCAGGAAGAAACTGTGAACTGTCTGGCTGTATCATATATTTATTTAACAAATAGATGCGTTATGGGTGGTCGTATTACCTATAGACTATAAAAGTCTATTATTTCTATGGTTACAATGTTGAGTTTTATAGCTTGTTTGTTTCGTTTCATTATATACGTTTGTATCTCATAAAACCAATGCAAATCAGTCATTGGTTGCTGTATAAAGAGATTTATAGTTTCGCTCTGAATACGCTTTGGAGATAGTATTACAATTTTTTCATTAGTCAATTCGTTTCTTTATAGAGAGAGGAAAACTAAAAAATATTGAAAACAGTTATTTAAATGAACAAGTGAAAACAAACAATTGACTGAGTTAATTGTTGAAATACCATGCATAGTCAGTGTTGATTTCTTTATCACATTACACATACAAACATGTGACACATACATAACTGATAATCAAGTATAGTACATATTATAAAATTTCCGCCTATTGGCGCCTTCACGGGTAAACAGTGATTTTTACGAAAAAATGTTTCAAACAATAGTTGTTTAATTTTTGATAAGAAACATTTTTTACATTTAAACTTTTGTTCTATCTCTAACGGCTTACAAGATAGGTCCTACGGACCCAAGACCCAATTGACCTATGATGCTCATTTACGAACTTGATCTCACTTTTTACGCCCTGAGTACGCTGTAAGAATTTCAGCTCGATATCTTTTTTCGTTTTTGAGTTATCGTGTCCACAGGCGGACGGACGGACAACCGGAAATGGACTAATTAGGTGATTTTATGAACACCTATGACAAAATTTTTTTTCTAGCATCATTATTTTTAAGCGTTACAAACTTGGGACTAAACTTAATATACTATGTATATTTCATATATACATGGTATAAAAAGAGTTAAATAAAGAAATGTCATATAATTTCCTATACGGATGTTACAATAATTTTCTTCCGAGAGAATTCCGTATTACAAATGATCGATATCCGCTTAATATACACATTCTTAACTTATATTTAAAACGTCTTGATTAAGTAATTTTTTCAGATATAAAACCTCGCTATAAGTTTAACAGCATTATAATTTAATCGATGTTGCATTAAAATTAGAAACTTAAAGTAAATTTTAGCTCTGGCTTTAGTAATACAGCAAAAATGATAGCCACGGAAAAAACGAGAGACAGGCGGTGGAATAGATAAAGAAGATAAAAAAGATAAACAAGAATTGAGAGGTCTCTTGGGACACCCGGTTGGAACTATATTCCTTTCGTACTTTTTAACATTATAAATTCAGTGCTTACTTCTTTTATTTGCAAGATATTTTTCTGAAAATTTAAGGTATAAATTTTAGAAATCAAATTATTTGGATATGATTATTACATAACATAAAAATTGCATTGTACTAACTTTAAATTATCTTCTGTTTTCTTTTACTTCAAGTAACTTTCACAACTATATTTTTAAATGATTAAAAATGGCATTTTGTCAAAATTCATGGAAACCAGAATCGATTGAAAAATTTTTAGTTTCCATGTAATCTAAATGCCAGTTTTTAGTGTCTGTTGCAGTTTTTTTGGTTTTAACTGCAAACCCGCATTCAACAAACAAATATGAAACGATAACGTAGTTCAAAAAATTCTGTTTGAAAAAACCTAAATGTATGAAACAAGAAGAGGCAAACTAACGGAAAGCTTTCAGACAAAACGAGCAGTAGAAAACGTTTTCAAGTCAAGAGAAAACAAGAAATGATTATCTAGTCAACGTTTCGAGTCAACTCAAGACTTGACTTGAGTTAAATAAGAACGGATGTATATCCAGTACAAAAATAGAAGTCAAATCTGATAGAAAATGATAAAAAAATCATTTCCAAGAAAATAAATAAACATACGTGCTTTCTGTAAAACATGTCCTTATTTTCAATTCTCCAAATTAGGTTGGGTCAAGCTACCTGTTTTTTGGCACTTTGTTTTAAACTAAACCAGTTTCGACCATCAATTTTAAGATTGTAAGTGAGTGATTTCGTTTTCAAAAGCCCCATACTTTTGATCAAGATATTCTAAGCAAATTTATCAGTTTTTATTTAGATACGAAGAATTTTTTTGAAAAATGTCCGACTTTTCAATAGTTTTTCAATAATTTTTTTTTCGTTCATTTTATTTAAGAATATCTGTACCTTACATTCTGTTAATTTTATTTATGACAATCTGAAATTATAAATAAACAAGTGAAAACAAACAATTGACAGAGTAAGTTGTTGAAATACCATGTATAAACAGTGTAAATTACTCTGTCACATTATACATACAACTGATATTCTAATATAATACATACTATACAATTCGCTCATAATCTGCGCTCTCAAGGATAAACAGTGATATGAAAAAATATTTCAAGCAAAACATGTATAAGGAACATTTTATACATATTTACTTTTGTTCTATCTCTAACGGTTTACAAGATGGGTCCTACGAACCCAAGAACAATTGACCTATGTTGCTCATTTACGAACTCGACCTCACTTTTTACGTCCTTAGCACGTTATAAAAATTTCAGCTTGATAACTCTTTTCGTTTTTGAGTTATCGTGTTGACAGAGGAACAGACAGACAACCGTAAATGGACTAATTAGGTGATTTTATGAACAACTATACCAAAATTTTGTTTATAGCATCAATATTTTTAAGCGTTACAAACTTGGGACTAAACTTAGTATACCTTGGTATATTTCATATACATGGTATAAATATCAGAATGTTTACAGTCAATTACCAACATTTATATATTTCAAAAATTATTTTCGAACATGCATTCAAACTATTTGAACTAATTGGGTTGAAGATATTATAGCTTCATCTATTTATAGGAAATAGTTATTATAAACGAATATAATTATTTATAATACGAAAATAAACCATAATATAATAATTATGCACAAACATTTATAATACAAAACTCACGCAATTTAAATGAGAAATATGTATAGATAGAAGAAACATTTATTTTGGGAATTCTATGTTGAAAAGTTTTAGGATTTTAAATGAAAATACCATACATACCACTAAAATATTATGAATATTATAATTTTAATTATTAAATTGTTACAGTTATTTTCTTCGAAATTTCAATTATTTTTAGAAATAGATTTCATAGGCCACATTTTGAGGTTAAATTGTTGTCGAAATATTAGTTGTTTTTGTATTTTTATGTGCAAATTACTTTTAGTAGTATAAATAAGCAGCAACGAATAAAAAAATAATCTGGGAGATGCCATATCGCAACGCTATAGGACTACTTAATTTCATAATATTTGAGTTAAAATTATCAACATCAATCTGGTTTTCACATCTATCGACACTCCGAACAACAATTATATGCATGTTTATATGGTTTTTTATTATTTAAATATATTACGGGCTGTACAAGATTATGACAAAATATAAATACAATTCAATTTAAATAACAATTCATATACAATCATATTATTTGTGAATAGTATCTGTATTTACATAAATTTCAATGTACTTGTTATATACGCAGCACTAATGTTACACAATACGTCAGCTGTATAGCTATAGATATACTGCTATAATCATGTCGGCGCACGCACAGTATTTCGGTAACGCGAACCCATAACATTTTCCCCTACCAAAAAGTGCCCAACGTCGCTAAAGAAGTTTTCACTTAAAAATGAAGAAATTTTGTTATAAATATTTTATCGTAAACTTCATTGTTTATCCGTGACGGAGCAAATTAGGAGAAAATTTGGTGTACATTTTTCAAAACTATAAAAGATAGATAGGTACTTAGTATTACTTGAAAATTTGCAGGTAGCTTGTGTTGGTTTTTTAAACTCTTCTAATTTATAAAAAATAATGCAAGTACTGGTATTCAAAAATAATGCAAGTACCTGTAACTCAATATACAGGATATTTCAAAAATTTACTCAGTCAATTGTTTGTTTGTTTTTAAGCTATATTTACTGCTGGAACTACGTAGTTTTTTACCGAAAAAAAAAAGTAAAAAATTTCGAAAACCACCGACAAAATCCGGATAAATTGTATAAAATATTATTTTTTTCTTTAGAAAGAAGGTCAGATTTGGGGTAATTGGCAGTTCCACTATCGAGGTACTACCTGAACTAACATACAAACTTTCAACACTGTATCCGAATTTGTTGGAGCTTCAAAGCTGAGCAAGATGCATAAAAGATCATAAATCAAGTCTCCTTTCGAAAAAATAAATAAATACTAATTCGGAGTTGGTTTATCCGTTTGGAGCTACGATGCCACAAACAGATACTCAGTTACAAAAATTATCAGATAAAAGAAGTATTTGTAAAAAAGTTCGATAATGAAATTTTCTCAAATAATTTTCTATTTGCTTCTTTTACAATTAGAACCATGCTTCTCTATACACAATCAACAAAATATAATATAAAATATAATTACAATATAATATATAATATTAATAACACGCTATGAAAATGCTAATGGAAAAATACCAGTAATAATAATTTAAAAAGTATTTATTGATTTAAATATAATTATATGATTTACTTAATATTTTCAAACTGTTTTTGTATTTTAATAATAATAATTATAACTAATATAATAATAATTATTATATTTGTACTCATTAATCGTACGTGTGAAACAGTTTTTGTACTAGCCAACAAATATAAATGGCTACCGACAAATGTATAATAAAATTAATACAGAGTGACAATAATTCTAAGCTCTGGTAAAAACTTCTTTTGTTTTCTAAATGGTGGAAGCGAAGGAAAGAGTTAAAAATGTAAATTCTATATCATTAAGGCTTTAAATATGAAGAACACATTGGTTTCTTGTGAGAATATACAATCTGCTTTTAAACCTTTGTTTCGTTTGTTTAGTTTTTTTTTTTATGTTAATTGGAGTAAGGATGTATTTCTGTAGGTCGGATAGGTCCAAAGCGATTGCAAATTTAGGCTATTTTGAGCAACTTGACAGAATATTTTGTAAAATTCCAAATACTCAAAGTTTCTGAATAATATTATTCCTGTCCTGATGGTCCAAAGTGAATATTCAAACCGTTACTATGTAATTTTGAAAAACAAGTTAGAATATTCTTGCAACCTATGGAACTCGGGCAAGACATGAATATTTTGCTGTTTGTAAGTACAGTTGAATGAATTGGCAATGGCAAACCTTCAACTTTATCACTCAGAATATAAAAAATAGATTTGTTTTACACAGGAAGAAATGGACACTTTGTATTGTATATAAACAAATTTTATAATATAAATATTTTATATTATCTATTGTTTTTAGCAAAATATATTATTGTATATTTTCTCAGTATTTACGGAAAACATGAGCTAGTTAAAATTACATGAGCTAGTTAACATTGAAGAACTATTGTGTTTTCAAAAATAAATAGTTTATATTTTTCTGTAATATTCTCTGGTCTAAAATAAACTGCGTGCGTTTCAGATGGAGATGTAGTTTTTCATGTAGTTGTAGTTTGGATGGAGACATACATGTCCTTCATAATTAACATGTCTTCATTTACATAAAAGGTTTCAGGTACTCAATAGCTATAATGAAAACAAGTCTGATCAATTCGTTTGTGACATCGTAGCTCTTAAACGGATAAACTGATTTTACTTTTATTTGTTGGAAAAGTACTTATCAAGAGTGTTCTAAACGATGCTTCAAAAAATCTGCTCATCCATTTGAAGATCATCACCTCTTTTCTAGCTGTTATCGTATTCGAAACCCAAAATACGAACTTGAAACATGGCTAAGTTCATTCTCGATCAAATTACCTTTCAAACAATAAAAAAAAAAAAAAAATAAAATAAAATTGATTCATTCATTTAAATCCACAGCAACCTTAAACTTATAATACCCCTGTTTTTTATCCGAGGGTTAAAAAATAATTTTTGGAAACGGGAAATAAACATTTTGTTATTGGTGTAATTAACTGAATCATACAAACAAACATCATTTTTGCAAATTTTTCTCTATGCTACTTGTAGTATTTTTGCTGAAAAATCAGTAATGCGCACAACAGTTAAAATGTTTTGATGAATTTTGCGAGTCTTAATGAAATATTAATTTAAAAATTATCCGCAGAATATTTTCAAATATGAATAGTTTTTATAACTAGCTAAATATGTACACAGCTTACTTAATTTCATACAAAGACGACATTCAAGTGAATAAATTGTACTTAGTTTAAGTTAAGATGTACTTCTATGTACGTCAATGTACTTTTAATTGACTCTTTTATTAAGAGAGCAAGCAACACTGTTTATACTTAAAATAAATTAAGTACACTTTAATAAATAAATAATATTAACAATAACAAAAAATACATACAACAATACGATACATTCAGTATGTTATTTTAATTGATAATTGTGTGAATTTTATATTCTTTTTATTTATATAAAAATTATTTTTATTGTTGTATAAACAAAAATAACAATAATATTCTTTTAACTAATAAAATATATGGAAGACTGTTGTATCTTGAACTAATATCACAATTTATATTTATGTTTTCGTAAGACCCTTTTTAAGTTCCTATAACAAAGATTACAGCCTTTGTTTCTAGCATCATTATTCAAATACACTGTGTATTTTTTGGATAATTCGAATCTACTATCAGTAAAAACTTTCGTAATTTTAATATCTACTTAAATTTTATTAATGTATGATTCATTGGTGTACATAGATTACGCTTCAGTGTACTTTAGATCAGTGCGCCGTCAGCAATTGTACATGCCGACACTCTTAATCATTATACTTTTCGCTCAGGAAGATGATAGGAAGAGGAATAATCTTATTGAAATAATATCCTCTTCTCGGAGCGTGCAGGAACATTTTTAACTCCTGGTCAGTAACAAAGAAAAATTCGTCATCATTGGTTAAACAACACTCTACAAGAGTACTTTGTTTAGTTGTCAACAAAGTGAGGTATTGTTTTTGACCGATTATAGAATATTGTATAAACGTAGGTATAAATCCATGACCATTTGAAGAAATTTTGAAAAATTTCATCGTCGTTAAAAAACACTTATTTATTTTTATTTGAAACATAGAAATTCGATTTTTCATGAATATTGTTTTGACATTAGGACTATTAATTGATCCGAGTAACAGGGCTAACTTATAAATGAATAAAAGGCCAACCAACAAGTTTTACTGGTAGCTTTAACAAATTTGATTCCTTGTTTTTTTGAAATCTTTATAGCATAGACAAGCACTTTTTTTCTTCATACATATGCTAGTATGTTAGTATACAACGGAAATTTTGAAAAGGATTTTGACCCCCTTTAAGACGTTCGATTAAGTCGAAATTCAGGAAACCTATTGAGGACCGATGACAACGCAATAATTTAAGATGTTTATTTGATTATCCTGATCAGATTCCATATCTGAAATTATATACATTTATTGGCGCTCCCACCATATTTATGCTGAATGTTTTATAAATAAATAATAGTCTAAAAAACTAAAAAAACACAAAGAAACATAAATAATAGTTTAAAACTTAAAAACACGCTTTTGTAACTAGCTGAGCAAAAAGGTAGAAAATAATTTCTTTAGCACCCCACGCTTTTTTACGATAAAATGATTTTAAAGAAATTATTTTCTACCTTTGAGTTCAGCTAGTTACAAAAGCGTGTTTTTTAGTATTTTTAAAATATTATTTATTTTTAATAGTTGTTGTTGTCTCTAAAGATCATTGAAGACACTGAAGTGTGAGTCAAGGTACAATACTGGACCCTACTCTTTTAACTGATAAAATATAATATAAATGAGAAGAAAAGAAAAATACATTACTTAATTGGGAAGCTAACTACTTAAATTGTTAAGATTAAATTAAGTGAAGTTAATATTATTAAGAACAACGCACTGCCATTCATCAAAATTATAAAGAGATTATAGTTAATATTTAAAAAAAATGGGTGGAATTTAGTTCTTTTTATGATGATAAGTATGAAATTGTTGACACTAATGTTTGACACTAAGAGTGTAAGTGGTTGACACCAAAAGGAATTTCGGTATAAACCTAATTATCAATAGAATAAATACTTACTCTCCATATATCTTACAGAAAATTGTCTGAAAAAAACAACTTTTTAACTAATTTGCATAACTACACGTTTTAACCAGCATGGGTGCGTGAAGTTGACCGGAATATACAGTTGAACTGTAAGGTAGTTATCTTTCTTTCGCGGAATCCGCTCTAATATGTTCATCATGAATCCTTAATTTCAGCTATGCTATGGTTAAACTAACATAGTTAAGCTTGGAATTCCTAATAACTTTGAAGTCCTAAAAATAGTGAATAATCATAATTGAAGTCCTGAAAATTGTGAAAATAGGGTCTGTTATACTTTTCACTATTTCGTTTTAAGAGAGTTCTGAGTTAATTATTTAAATACTATGTATAGACAGTATGGATTACGCAATTGTATGTTTTTCAACGTCATGTAAGTAAATAATGATAGCCACTCTTAGATAGCCACACACGCATACATATCATAAACGCAAAACTGATATTGCCGTATAATGCATACTATATAATTTGCACCCAGTTTGCGCCCTCGCAATTAAACAGTGATGAATACGAAAAAATGTTCCAAGCAAAAGTTGTTTATTTTTTAATAGGAACATTTTTTGCATTTAACTTTTTGTTCTATCTCAAACGGATTACAAGATGGCTCCTATAGACCCAACACCCAATTGATCTATGTTGTCCATTTACCAACTCAACCTCACTTTTTTCGTCCTGAGCACGCTATTAAAATTTCAGCTTGATATGTTTTTTCGTTTTTGAATTCGTGCTGACGACCAATCGAAAATGGACTAATTAATTGATTTATTTCATGAACACCTATAACAAAATTTTGTTCGTAACATCAATATTTTTAAGCGTTGCAAACTTGGGACTAACTTGAGTATACCTTGATATATTTCATTTATACATAGTATAAAAAGAGATGACTCGATTTTTAGAAAGGAAGTTGTGACCACTTGTGGCAAATTATCTCGTTCGCAGAAAACTTCCAAGAAAAAATCTTCTGCGGACTTCTTTATTATATTCTGTAGGCCACCATTATTGGATACTCCATAATAATACTGTCATTACTTAACATTCCATGCATTTGATTGCAAAAAACGATGATAAAGCTGGGCTAATTGTATCGCAAACTTTGTCAACTGATAAACCTGTTCATTGAATTATACTAAAAATATTTGGACATGTAGAAATGGATATGCACGTGAAACATTAACGACTTTGACTGAAATCGAATATTCGAATTCGTTTATTTTTATTTTATATCATTGTTGGTGTAATAATTTGTTTTAATATAACAAAACATTTTAAATAATGCGGAACAAATATTATTATATTATTTACTGAACCGTGTATTTTTATTTAAAAAAAAAAAAAAAAAAAAAAAAACACACCATCAAAGAGATGTGTAACTTAAAACAAAAACATCGGAGAAGTATCAAATAAACCATAGAATACTGGATTCATAAGTGTCGAGAGAAGTCTTATAGAATGTATTCATACTGGAATACTGGAGTCATAAGTGTCGAAAAAAGTATAAAAAATTTGTTCAAGGAAAAAGTTCAGAACCAAGCTATTCAAGCCTAAGTTCGTCCTTATTTATATTCTATTTTAGCAGTGTTTTTCACATCAAAAATATTGATTTTGATTTTATCACGAATTTTTACCCATTCATTTCTAATCTTTAAAGTTTAACTCTTTCAAATTATTTCACCGCTTTCATTTTTTAGTTATTTTTTGCTCTTGTTTTTTTAATTCGATTATTATTAATAATCGTATATAACAATAGCAATAAAGGGACAAAGAAAAAAGAAGATTTTATTTTACTCTTTTTCAATTATTAGTTGAAAGTTGCTTGTATTTAATTTGGAAAATTTTTTTTTAACACTTTTATTATTTTTTACGACTTAAATAAAGAATTCTTAAGACGACATAAAGTGGGAAATTCCGGAAAGTTTCGGTTTTTTAATTTTTTTATCAAAAGTTTACTAAAAATAACACATTGGTTCTCGTCCTCAACGGATATAAAGACGTCACAACCAATCACAAATCGTTATTTTGTTATATTTTTATTTCAAAAATATAACAAAATTTCAAAATTTTGTAATAGTAGTGACATCTCTTTTTTTATTTTAACTATCATTTCGAAGCCTTTATCTATAATATAAAAATGAATCGCTGAATGTGTTGCTAAGCGCAAATCTCGAGAGAAGATGAACCGACTGCGCTTATTCCTCTTTTATGATATTTCTTGACGTATGAAGATGGTTCTTACGGAGAGAAAAATTAAAAAAATTGCCTGAAAAACAATACTTTTCTATATTCCCATACAGAAGATTCATAATAATAATTAAAAGCCAATTTGAACGTTTATACTATACCATTAGCATTACTTAAAAACAAATTCTCTATGGTAAAATGTAAATTGTCTGTGGTAAAATGTCAATTGAATTAATGTAAACGTCTCTTTGATATGCATCTATAATTGTAATAAATCTAAAAGCTACAAATTTCTATAAAATTAAAAAAGTGTTGTGTGTTTGTGACTTATCACAAAAAAAGACTCGACTGTTTGGCGGTACTAAGTTAGCCGAGTCAACTAGCATGTATATAATATTAAATTTTTCAATTTCAATCATTAATTAGAACAGTTCAAGATCATAATTCATAATTTAAAGTTATGATGTAAAGAGTCTTGATCTGTATGTAAAATTAATACCAAAAGCAAACCTAAATATGTAATGCAAGACCAAGATCAAAACTAAACTGTGTTATTGACGAGCAAAACATTGATCAAGAGCTCTTGTTAAAGTTTTAGTTTTCTTAGTTAGAAAATTTCAGTACTTCGAATTCTAAGCCATTCTTCTACGGACCATTAATATTTTCATGAAATTTAATAATAATTATTAATAAAAGAGATTATTAAAAACATTTTTAAAATTCTTTTTTACAATGATTTATTTGTAATAATTATTCAGTGGAAGTTAATTGCATCCACATTCTGTTTGTAATATAATCTTCAACAGACAAGAAGTACATTGTGTTTTTTTTTCTTACTTCAAATGTCAATAGAATATTAAATATTATGTTTTTCTAGATTTCTTCTAAGACTATCTATAAATTTTTCATTAGAAATACCATACCTACAGCGTGCTACAAAAATAGTTTCTATGTAATACAAGTTTAAAAAATTCCTGGCATTTGTGTAATAGAAAGGTAGAGCCGAAGCCAAAGCTTAATACCACGTACAGCAGGTTATTCAATATTGCCGTGGATTGAGTACTATTCATTATCATCACTTAACTGCAAGTACAGTCTTCTACAGTCTTCTTAATTTTTTTTATTTCCTGCTTTCTATTTTCCGCATTGTTATTCACTTCTGAACTATGGTCCAAATTTCAAGTCTCCAGCTCATCGGGAAGTTAGTTTAAAATTAATTTCAAAATTCCACCCGGACATTTAATTTTTAAGTTTATGAGTATTTTCAGAAAGAGAAAGCATTGTTTACTTTTCTACCGTAGATTTTTAAACATCTACGACTTCCCAGAGCAAAAATTTGAACGAATACTTCTTAACCACATGGGAAAATATTTTTATAGCTTAATCAAATCCTGTCTTATTCGGCATTACATTTGTAGTTTAAACATAAAAATGCCATAAACTATTGATAAATTTGATTCAACAATTATATAATTATATATTCTAAAATTCCTGTAAAATAATATTTTCTATATCAATAAAGTTCACTATAAATCATCCACTGAACTGAACCTGTAATAAGTGACTCTACCTTTTGAAAAGTTATAAGGTTTTATTGGTAAAAGATATTCGCATTAATAATTTAAGACATATGTTATATTATCGCATTTATTACTTCACGATAGAAGAAACATGTTGAATAATCAACGATACAAGTTTTTTTTACCATAAACTAATTAAAAGATGTTTAATTTTATAACAGCCGCAGTTTTTTTTTTATAAAAACTTTGACAACTTTATTCCTTTTAAAACAATGAAAAAGTTGCTTCGATTGCTTTAATAAAATTAAAATAATCATTGCGCAATCCGTTCTGGGATATTAGTATTGACTGGTGTGTTTGTTTCGAATTTTATCGATGAAACGGTTAATTTTTGCAATAATTAACAATGTTGTTAATCAGAAAACTGAAACTGATTATGAAGATCATCGCTCTTTAAACACAGCTAAAAACAAATTAAATTATTTTTCAAACTAAACAAAAAAATCCAAGTTGATTCATCCGTTTAGGCGCTACGATGCCACGGGCAGACACACATAGAGGTAAAACTTATAGCACCACTTTGTTTGTTCGGAGGTTAAAAAAGACTTCTACACCTTTTGCAAAGTGAACGTTTGTTTTTATCGATTGTCTATTCTATTTCTTAATAGTCCATAGCAACTTCTCAAGTTGTTATAGCACCACGGGCGTGTATTAAACTAAATATTGCATTGAAAATAAAAAGGCGTTATTTCCCACCCCCAACACAGGTCAGTTAGATTATAGAATTTCATTTTGTCAGTATCCCTTTATACAGCATTGTAATTATTATGGCTTTTATTTTATTAATTCGAGATGATTCTTAGTTATCGGCACTTTTCATTTTTTTTATCAAACATGCAGCCAATACCTATATATTTGAAGTACTCGTTTCATGACGTACGGAATTTTACATTTTGTTGCTACTGTTATCGTTAATATAAATTTTCCTGTAAAAGATTTTCTCTATTCGACTTTCAAAGTCCTACACTTAGCTTTCGAACAGAGTACGTAGGATATTCCCTACAATAATACATGTCTAAAATATTATATTGTACCTATAGTCGTGCAACAACCATCCAAGAATCAACATAATTATTGTTGAATAGCAACAACATATGTAATTTTTTTTGTTATAATTATTAAATAGTTTATAATAATAAATACACAATATCAGATATTATAGAACCAATCAGAATATAGATTGACTAGTGTAAATAACTTCACCTTTTATTACCGGTGTGCGTTCACATAAATACTGCATTATATTTATAATAATCATAAAAATATTATGATTGATTTCGTCCGATATGTTTAATTTTTTCTCAATCAAGCAAGTATGTAGAGAAAATTCAATGTTACTTGAATTTCTTAAACTAGTATAGTTTTTTATACTTTCGGGCAACTTGTGGATATAAGTCGTATATAGTTCCGGCAATTTGTGGATATAACAATTGTGTAGGATAAACTACTTGGATAATTATAATACATTAAAACATTCAAAATATTCAATGGGAATAGATAATGAATACGATCTCGGCTAAAGTTTATTCCAGGTAATGATTCTCAAGATACTGGGTACATAAACTGAAAATGATATATTCCTTGAACAGGACTTACTTAAAATGCTTAAATAAATCCGATTTTTGTAATTTAGGTACTTTTCACCAAAATTGAAAACAAAAATTGTATATTCGATAAAGAATTATTCTTCTAATTTTCAAGAAAACTTCGTTCAAGGCTAAAAGGGCATTTTAAAATCAATGTCATTGAGTAAAATAGTAGTGAATTATGTTTTTCGATATATCGGCTATACAGGCTTCAAATTTTAAATGCAACGAACTGATAATTTAAAACGCCATATCTTGCAAAAGACACATCATACGTACAAATAAATAAGTTAAAATCTTTTCTTGACTAAAACTTACCCGAATAAATGACTTTCATTAGGACAGAAAGTAAAATATAACCTTAATCAAAATTCGAGAACAGCATTTCGTAATGGAATTAAGTTTGAATTTCAACAATAATCATACAAAATTACATGTAGTAGCAATTTAAAATTTTAAACTTAAAATAAAAAAAACGAACAAAGTTATTGCATTTAAAACGCTTATCTAATATCGACATTCTACTACAAAAACATGTTGGTCTGTATTAAACGATTATTCCAAGTAATGATGATGCTATAATTAACGTTTTATCTATCTCTGACTATAGTTATATACAAAACTGCATCTATAGTGAAACCATTTAAAAGTCAATATATTCGATATCTCAAGCCTAAAGTTTTTGCTGTTTTTAGCCTGACGATACAATGGCGAGGGTTATGTGTTTGACCGATATGTATGAATATACATCTGTTCGGACCTAGCTAGCTTCTAAACTACTAATCATAATTTGACAAATGAGGTATCGTTAAAAGCGTCTTGATTGTCCTCTGCTTATAGGCTATGTTCCGTCACATTAAGGTAGTATCAGCATGAAATCACTTTTCGACAGATTTGGCCGAATTTTTTTTGACGGGTTTATAATAGCTTTATTTATGAATTCCTAAAATTTCATAATTTTTGACCGTTTAGATCGCGAGATATTTAAAGACAAAGTTCGCGATTTTGAGGGTCATGTCCCATTTAAAGCATGTAAAATGTCCGGTCTCTCCAACTATTTTTTATGATATTATTATATATTGAAGAAAAAGTAGAAAAAAAATGTTTATACAATACAATTCTAAAAAAAAAAATTTAGAAATTTATTTTCACTTTCGAGATATTAATTTTGACGTAAATTGATCGAAATTGGGACTTTGGCATAATTATTTCCCATTTTAAACGGTCAAAATTTCTGAAACTTTGGGAATTAATAGTAAGCATTATTAAATTCTTAAATTTAATTTTTCGTTAAATTCTGTCGAAAAAAAAATTGTACCATTGCTTTAACATAGAAACTGCAAATACCATGCTGGAACTACGTTAAAAAGAAATTTTAATAAAAAATACTTTTTAAGGGACAAGCTTTTATTGCACTAAAAAGTAGAAAATAATTTTATTTATGAGTCACTAATAGCCGACTTTTGTAAAAGCTTGAGACGCTCAATTTAAAATATCAAAAATGAATCAGAACGCCTCATCTACTCCACATGCCTAATTATTCTTCGATTCATTCTTGATATTAAGCACCTCAAGCTTTTACTAATAGACGGATATGAGTACATAGATAAAATTAAGCTTGTCCCTTAAAAAGCATTTTTTATTAAAATTTGTAATTTAAGACTAAAAAAAATTATATATATGAAAAATACGGTGGAAGCGATGGGAAAATCAGAACGCCACAACCATACCATGCATTGTCATCCAAACTAAGTGTGCATGCAAAACTTCAGCTCATTCGGAAACCGGGGAGTGGATCAAATTCAACTTGCAAGATTTGATTGCAAACAGACAACGGGACAGATCAAACTAAATAAAAGGAATACCGAAAAGGAATTTTAAAGAAATTTGACCCAATTTTAGAAGCTCTAAGCAATCGTTAAAAATATGAACCAATAAAAAATGATGACACAAATTCTCATAACCTTCGTTTATTCTTTGCGAATCTCTTATATGATGTTTCTTGAAACAAGTTTCACTATAAATGTATATTTGCTTGTGGCAATAGATGATATTGCAAAGTCTACAAAAATTCTTTCTGCAATAAAATATTATTAATAAATGTAAATGTCAATAAACTGTTTATTATTTATTACGTAATGCTGCTGACTTATAATAATAATTATAATTGATGTCTGTGCAACTTTTGATTAAATAAATATCACTTTATTGTCTAACAATGTCTATCTATGCTACAACTCTTTGGTTAACCACTTGTCGATGTTGGTTTTTTTAAATTAATAGCTTTATGTCAATCACTTTGATTATTAGCCGCTCATTTTTCACTTCCTATAGATTCACTTTTACGACAGAGGTAATAATTTTTTGTGGCTTTTGAAATTAAAATACACATTGGTTAAATCATTTTTACTTACTTTTAATAATTTAACAAAACATTTCTTTTTGAAAAACGTTAATGAAACGATGAATTAATGGTATTAATTTTAAATATATAGACGAAAATTTATAATTTTGGGGATCATTTTGTTAGGCTTACATTTCTTTGTGAAAACTTCTTTAGCGACGTTGTTCACTTTTTGGTAGGGGAAAATGTTATGGGTTCGCGTTACGGACATGCTGTATATACATGTATATACAGCTGACGTATTGTGTAACATTAGTGCTTTCATTAACATTGTGTAACATATAATTGTTGCTCGGATTGTCAATAGATGTGACAAGCAGATTGATGTTGATAATTTTGATTCAAATATTATGAAATTTCAAATTTTTATACTAAAAGCTCTAAGTTTTCACTTCTGTTCGTCTATGACTGCCAATTTTTCTTTAACTTGAATGCAGTAAGTGACAATATCACTTTATTGTCTGACAATGTTTGTCTCTACAATTATCTTGCTGGTTAACCACTTAATAGCTTTATGCCAATAACTTTGATTATGAACCGCTAATTTTTCACTTCCTAGCTTCACTTTTACGACAAAGGTAATAGTTTTTTTGTGGCTTCGGATGAAAAACATTTGTTAAATCATTTTTAACTTATTATCGAATTGCAATAATGTAACATAATACAACTTCTTTAAAGGTTGCGAAATTCATGTGTTTTACATAATAGATACATATACCAAACAAAGTTTTTGCGGTAAGGAAAATGAAATGAAACATTGAAACGCTAGGCTAGCGGTAGTCATTTCAAGATTTGAAAAGACGAATCTATTATGTTTTTCAATCTTCCGCAAATCAAATTACGTTTTTGGAAGTATTTAACTGTTGAACACTTTACGTTAGGTATTATTATTATTTCGTTAGATGAAGATGGACGTTGAAACTTGTGTAAGCCTCCAAAATCGAAGAGAAGTATTTATTGATTCATTAAAATTTCTCTTATAAGATACTAAAATTTTTACTAAAAGTATTCGAATTTGTTGACTTATTACTCATTGCAATGATTGCAAAGAATTGCTTTTACTTTCAAAACTTAAAGCAGGTATGAGAACTAAGTGCTTCCGTCTGCATTGTGCTTATTCAATATGTATCTGCTTTATCTATGCTTCTTTCAGCATCGATTTTTTCACATCCTTTTTGAATATGACTGCAAAACTTTATATCCATACGTGTTAATTACGCAATACTACATGGTTTCCAAATCGGCCTTTGGTAGTTAAAACACATCATTATACCTTATCTTAGATAATAATTTATCTTATAAAATTGCTATAGCAAAACAATTTCTCTAAATTACACAGCTATTAATTATTTTATCTAACATGAAACGCTCCGATTGCTTAAAGGAATTCAAATCCAATGTTTTTCAAGATTTATTACTCACTGTTTATTAATGAATAATTACTATTGGAACAATATTCATAGTTCATTACCGATTTTTTCTTCTCTAAATAACATAATATTTTTGATTACTTTATTTTGTAATGTTTGGTATTGATTTATTGGAATAATTTCACAGTTAAACTAATTTGTATTGTTTTTGTTACAGGTAAAGAATTTCATGGCTTTATTTAAACGAGTAATTGTAAGTAATTATTCAAAAAATATTTACTGTATTTTATGAAAAGTCATTTGAATAAACAAGATTTAAAATGACTATTTAATTGAGTTATTCTAGTAATTGACACTAGCGGAATTACATTGCATATTTACCATTCCAAATTTTTTTTTCGGTACTCATTGGAATATCACCTAATGTTATTGTGTACCTCGCGTTATGTATTGTATTATCATACGATACGATTGGCACAAACCTGAAAGAAAAGTGGTGATATCTATTGTCCGGACCTTTAAATGCAAAATTTGATTTTCCTTATACTGGGAGTCGCCCTATTACCTCAGTTGGTTAAGGCGTAACCAATTCCGTCCGCGGTATGCTTAGGGTAGCGGCTTCTATTCCCGTCGTCGCCACAAAATTAATTTAATTAATAGTTGTGATGGGCTGATGAAGTGCATGGTATATGCATGAAGGAGGTGCACTCAGCCTCTGAAATTGAGGAGCTGATAAATGAAATTATCAGCGGAAAGGTGGTGGTAAAATACATATATGGTATCACAATGGGCTCTATAGTCTAAGTGCGTCCTTCATGGACAGCCAATTTAACCTAGCCTAACCTAACCTTATACTGGGAAGTTAATAAAATTATAGGTAAACAATAGGGTATTTTCGGTAGTATAAAATAAATTATGAAATTTGATAAAAATTAAAAATTATGTAGAAATACGAGTATACTTAAATATTCTGATTTTGAGTCATAAAATCATATATTTGTTTTATTTTATTAAAATTAATGATCGTAATTTTTAAACTGTATATCATGTGACCTAAAACACGAGCGAGACCTGATGTGTTGTCTTATAGGCATAAACTGTCAGTTCAGTGTAAACAGCTGTAGACATATCTGTCAAATTTAACTATGTTCTTTTGTCAGTGAACTTCATTTGTACCAATTTATTTATTAAAATGCAAATAATAACCGCTAACGACGTGAAAAACAGGTAAAAACTGATGAAAGCAAAAGTATTGATACATAAACAAGTGTGGTAGAAGATTTTTCGATTGACAATAATTGTGATGAATTTTTGAAACAAATTTTTTTAATGCCATAAATATTAGAAACGCAGAAAACGAGACCAAGAATAAACATAGACGTGTATTATGGTACGAGTTCCGCTATGGGGAGAATGAATTACTGCTTCGAAATGTTTTGAAGTAATGACTGCTAATAATACCAATATTACGTCACCAAAATGGAAGACAGCGTTTTTGACAGAATAAAAAAGGTTTAAAATTTAATTTAATTTTATGGCAAGAAAGCTTGTTTATTTTGCCAGAATATAATTTTTTGTGACTTTTTATGGTATATCCTTTTTATTAGGAAAATCAACATTTTGAAGTACTTTTTCAAACATAGTAAAATAGCCTATTAATTAGTATACTTAATATGGTAGTATAAATTTTGTATACCTTGTCGAAACCACGAATATAAAGAATAATTGCAATAATTACCGCATCAATAACCAACTGAGTTGGATAATGTTCTTATATTCTATTAATTTTTTATTTTTTTGAATAATTATAATTAAACAAAACACCCGTTAATTGTCTACTACTCTTTAATCCACACTACCTACACTTTGTGGTTTTCTCTACATAATATTAATATACAATTCTTGTTTTTTTTTCCTCTTTCAAGTAAATTAACCCCCTATTGCTATAAATTTAATTCAAAAGCATGTTTTTTAGCATACATATTTATTGCATAACAGTGTTTTCGTTGCGTGTGTGTAACCTGATAATAACAATGTTGTTTTTCATGGAAAAAATGAATAGCGATATACGAATATGAATTTGTATCATTTGATTTTGGTTAAAGTGAGATAAAATATACAACGATATTATGTATATGTATTAGACATTTTCAAGTAGTCACATTGCAAAGCTTTCAAATACGGTCGAAAATAATACCTCATTTTTAAAAATCGCTTTACCATAGAGAGTGCACACATTATATTGCTTTGGAGGTTTTTCGGTTCAAAATCTTCAAATTTTAGTGATATGGCTGTCGTCTTTCGGTTGGACTCACCAAATGCAGATCAAACAAGTTAATTAAAACTATAGATACAAAACAGATTTATATTTGGTTAGGGTGAGCGGCCTAAAAAAACGTTAATATATGGAACATATTAATATATGGACTTAAAAGTACAAAATATATATAGACCAGCACTGCAGGCCTAGAAGGCCCCTGACTTTTGAGCATACATGTCTCCATCTGCTTCTGTATACGGCTTCACGTTTAGAGTCTAATTCCCAGTTCTCGCAAATCTTTTACCACTGACTTTATCAAGCTGGTTCTGGACCTAATTTTTCCGGTATTTTCTCTGATCAGTATCTGATCTCCCCACTCTACCTTAAGGGAAAAGAAATACATGCCCCAATCATCTCAATCTTAGTTCTTGGTTTGATCTCCTTTTTTCCAGAGATCCCTTACTTGCTGGCCACCAAATATCGATCTTAATACTTTTCTCTCCCATATGTGTCTGTTTTTCTTTTTGGTTCAGCTTTCATAACTCGCTACAATACATAACTGTTGGGCCAATTATGGTTTGTATGCTCTAATCTTTGTGTTCGTTGTATGATCTGATCCTGTCGTTGACCAAACGGTTTATCAGTTCGAACAATTGGAGAGGTTTAATTATCTGGGCGTTAGTCTGTATAATAATGGGGTTTAACATCCGTTTTTCTGTCATATGGCTATAACAGAGGCCACCCACATCATTATTTGTTAATCTTTATTTATTTAACTACATCCGTATATACTTAAACAATTACATCTTTATCAATTGTATAGCAATTATTTTGTAATACAATCATAACACTTCACAAGTGTAACAATTGTTTGCTCGAACACACCGAACGTTATATCAATAGTGTTACTACAATCATCAAAGTGAATTAGTTAAGGCTACTGTTTATACTTTGTGTATTTGTATATTATTGCATTTACTTGTTATAGAATTAGGGATTTTAACAATATTTAGTGGGGGATACAATATTTTCAACCCCTATTCATGTTATACAATAGTGTTCATCACCCCTTCTCTAGAGACACATTATAATATGGTATGTATAATAGTATAACAAACCCGACATTTTTAATTTCTTCTCTCTTCACTAGTAAAGTTTTTTTTAAACACCCCCTTGATTTGTGTATTTGTTACTATCGTAGTGATGTTTGAAATAAAATAGTAAAACAGTAAAGTTTACACTACTCTTGTTGTTCAAGGTCATGTCTAGAAAACTAACATCTAGAAAGATTTATCATTCAAACTGTCGTTAGTTTTTGTAAGTTAGTTTTGTCTTTTATTTCGAGTAAAAATGTCCAAAATGTTTTGTAGATTTTGTGGTAATAGTAAAAATTTATTATTTATCAGTCTTTCAAACGACTTAACCCCTTTAACCAAGTTATCCTTACCTTTAAGCAAGTCGATCTGCCAAAATCGCTTATCGTTTGCCGCTTACAGCTAAAAAAATGTTATAAATTACTGTAATAAAGGCCTCTGTTAGAGTCCGACGTGTTTTTAAACGGATAGGTAGTATCTGATTATTGATAGTTACTCTTAGTTTAAGGAAACGATGTCTTAATCCTTGTCTAGAAGAAACCGTTAAAGCTAGCGTGAAAATGAGGAAAAACTCAGTGAAATACTGATTTCCTCTAAATTCACCATAATTTAAGGATTACAAAGAATTCTGTGAATTCTGTTGTTTGAAGTGTCTTAATAATCTTAGTCTTTTCCCATGAGTTAGGAGTTTTAACAGTGAAGATGCAGGAAAAAAAAATATGTCGTTACTAACACCGATTTACAAAACAATGATTATACCGACGGTACTCTATGGATCGGAAACGCGGGCTATGAACAAGGCAGTGGCTAATGAATTACTGATTAAGGAGAGGAAAGTTTTAAGGAAAATTTATAGAAGTGTCAAAGATAAGTGTGGGCTTTAGAGAAGAAGGACAAATGAGAAAGTTTATGTATTATATGGGGACCCCTACATTGTAAATGTTATCAAAGCACGGCGCGTAGGATGGCTGGGGTACATTTGGATGCTGGATAAAGGAACTCCGAAAAAAATGATTACCGAAGGAGAGGGTAGAAAACGGAAAAGAGAAAGGCCGAAAAGAAGGTGGATTGGAACCACGACTGAGGATCTTCAACAGATTAAAGACTGGAAAAAAGATGCAATGAACAGGAAAAAATGGAAAACAATTTATAACAAAATTGATGCCAGGGGCCTTGAGCTCTGCAGTGCTAATATATATGCTAACACCGACTCTCTCAATAAATTTCAAATTCAATAAATTTTATGAATTTTAAATTGAAATATTTCAAAAAATAAACTAAATCAAAAATAATCACTGACTAAATAGTAGGGAACTTTTATAATAAATAAATTCCGAAAACAAAGATAAATATTATATAGTGTCACGTAGCTACGATAAAGATACATTGTAAACTAAAATATATACGAAATTATAATAATAATAATTTATTAAATATTGCCAAATGCATATTTCGTTAAGCAGATAATTGTCTTAAATTTTCATTTAAAGAAAATCATATCTAACTAGATATGGCGAATATATTACAATCTATCTATAACATTAATGTTTATATAAATTGAATTAAAAACTATATTGTATTAGATAAAGTCATGAATGTATCAAGTGGATTGTATTTTATATTATGTTTTATTTTTGTAATGTATTTAAATTGAAATGTTTTCATAGGGTTGTACAATAATTTACATTAAATCAATTCACAAAATAAACCAAACCACAACCTTTTATTGTATACGCATAGAGGATATATTTCTGAACAAAACATCAAAAGATTGAGACATTTTACGGGAACAATATTTATTCTATTGATTTATGCTAAGGCACAATATACATATGATACATAAGTATTTAAAGAAGGAGACGAGGAGTTAAAGAGAAATTTTGAAGAGACAAAATAATTTTTGAGTAAAGCCTTTATTCTAGTTGCATTTCATAGCAAAATTTCAATAATTAAAACAAAGCTTGTTTGAAAACTGACTGACCCTTTCCTGTAACCAAATGTTTATCACCATGCCATGATTTTCATCGTAATCAGAAACTTCATTGAATGAAAGTTACTTGGGTCATCATTTTGGAAATTCTTAATTTGACTTCGACATCCCAGTTATTTCCTATAATATGATATCACTAAATTTTCTTACTAAGAATCACGTTAATTTATCCGTTTTTAACCACCGAACTGAAAAAAGGGGTGTTATAAGTTTGACCGCTATGTGTGCGTATCTGTCTGTCTGTCTGTGGCATCGTAGCGCCTAAACGGATGAACCGATTTTGATTTATTTTATTTTGTTTGATTTTAATTTAATGGAGAGAGTCTTCTATATTTCAAGTGTTAGTTTAGAATTCCGTCCCCGAAAAATCTAAAGAATTTAACTTGTTAAATCATTGACATCAATAGACAATTTGTGAAAACTGTTTATTTAACAAGTAGTAGAACAAATGCTTCAGAAAAAGGTTTAAATCCAAAATTTATTATACTTTTATTTAACGCTTACCTTAGAGAGAGCAGAGCCTAAAAGATTCAAATATAACTTTAAGGCGTTGTTACTCTCTCGTAAGAAATACTTTTGAAGGAAGGGGGTTATCTACGGTAAAAAACCATTCGGAATTCTCATGTGTTTGGTGGGTTACATTAAGAATAAAAATATTAAGAATATTTGAATATCAATAACTTATCAATAAACTTAAACATATAAAATCAAATAAAATCTTAAACAATAACATAAAATTCTATCTAAACTGTACTTTGAATCGAAAGAAAAGAGAAAGTAAAAAAATTAAAACATCTAATTGAATATAATACTAAATGATATTCATATGAAACAACAAACCCCTGTATGGAATATCGCATGACGTGGGAGCACGTGGCTTAGTCATCAACATCATATATACATACAACTATAGTGAATTGTATTAGAAAAGAGGGTAGGTGCCCCGCAGTCTACAAGGGTGCTCCAATACACCCCCTTTGGACAGACACCATGGACGGAATATACTATACTATGGTATCGCGTCACTAAATATTACCCCTCTTACAACAAACTACTAAATACATACATGTTACACCAAAGAGAGAGTGTAGAATGTCTCATCGACAGCTTTTAGTTCAACACAAAATATTCATTGCGAAATAATTCAGAATTTTCTTAAAAAATTCGATGAAAAATCATTTAATAATTCTGTGACACTTACAAAAAAAAAGTGAAAATTGTGTAATAATAATTCGTGCGCATCAACAAGTCACGTGTTGTGAAAATGGAAAACATGTATACAAGAAAATTGTAAACATAACCTTAAAATGTGTGTTTTGTTATTGATTCATATTGTGGGAAATATTCTGAGTTGATATAAAACTTTTAAATTTTGGTGAATGTGATTGAAAGCTTTTAGTTCATCTACCACAAAAATTATAAAATAGTGTTCCAGTGTTTTGGTTTTGTTTCCAATTAGAGTGAAAAATAAAGTTATATAGATTATTATATAATAAATAAAATAATTAATTTAAAAAAAAAATTTTTTACGTTCTAGGCAATAAAGTTTATCCGCCTCAAAGAAAGTTATTTTTTTTAATAATTCAAGTTAACAATAATGCAAAAACATAAATAATAACATCAGTACTCGTAGATGATTTTTATGAGACTGACTCATAAAATTTATTATATACGCGTATTGCATGTAATGAGTATTACGTTTTTAATGGTCTCAATAAAAATAGTGTTTACGATTTTTATCCATAATAAAAATTTAGACAATAGGCCTTTTTTCTATAAAAAAATATGTTATTATGATCGTAAGTTACAGAATCCAGGAAATATAATGCAACAGAAATGGTTTTAATCGTATTTTTATTACGATAATCATGAATAATATGAAGAAGACACGAAGTACATAAAGGAGAACCAACCAAAAATATCAAACATTTCATTTAGATTATGACAATACGTTTCACAATGATAACCCCATCCTCAACGACCGATGATCAAGATGATGGTGACTTGGAGTTAGAAGATCATAGTGATCATAGTCCACCACCACCACCATGCCCACGTGAAGTATCATCCCCCTTACCACCACAGCCGCCGGCTATGTCACCTATAACATCAACTCGTTATACATCACGAGCTACTCGCCCACTAGGATTTAATTCGGCATTTACTTTTCGATCACCACGTTTAACTTCAACATCCCGTAGTGGAAATGTTATTGAACATTTCATGATACCTCCACCCCCACCACCGCTACCACTGTATCCTGTCATACCTAGTGGCCAACATCGAGAGGATTGGTCATTAGGGAGTAGTTCATCGAGAAAAACTTCAACGGAGTATTCAATAAGTCCACCATCTACATCAGCTGCGTATAATAGTTATGTTGAATTGAGTGCACCAGGTGTTGTTTCGTCTTCCAATAATTCTTCGTCTCGGTTGAATGATTTTTCATCATGTAGTATGACATTACCAGAATCATCTTCAACGGCATTTGCTTGTGCTAATCGAGCATGGAAAACACCAACTCGACCTGTTATTAAAATTGCAAAATGCAGGTTAGTTTTTACTTGTAGTATTTTTAGTTCGATGGCCTTCATAAAACTAAGTACGTCAAATTATCTTTAATTTTGGGTTTGTATTCCTTAGCCAACAAAAATCCGAAGCTGCAACTAGTGGATCAAGTGATAAAACGTTATCTAATCTGATTTTATTTCGAAAATGCCTTTTCAAAACTTGGTTCCAGAAATGGCTCCAAAGTGTCAGACGTATTTTCATTTTCAGAACCTTAATTTTTCGAGATGAAAAGTCATTGGCTTTTTAGAGTTTACTGCTTAAGAATCGATTTTCATACAAGGCGCCCGGGATCCATCGTGCGCACCTATCACTTTTTATTAATTCATGTGTATAGCTTGTATACTTTATGTGAAACACATACAAAGCATCTATTGTTTGGAACAAAGAATAACCTGACGGACACAAACCCTATACAATCTGCCTGTTCAAAGGCAATTGTTCTTAAGGAGTAAACTCCAGTCGTGCATTAGAGCTGGTACACACACTTTTTTGATTGGGATGTTCACATTTATATTTTTACAGTCGACTCTGAATTATCAGGAGATACAGCAATTGATTTAAAAATGGCAGAACTAAGCTCTCCAACTCTCTCTCCAAATATTATCCATCTTCAATTCACTCACCACAGGCAGGAACACAATTTTTAAATTTTCATACTTTCTTATTGTGGTTAGGTGTTATTTGTAGTAAATTAAAACGTACTCTGCTGAAATTTATTTTTAGCTTGTTATCTTAGTTCTTTTTTATGACACTGGTTGTCATATGGCAAAATGATTTTCACAATAACAAGAAAATGAAATTTGGAAACCTCATATCAAGTTTTAACTAGAAAGATTTTTATTAAACTTTATTATTTCATATGTTCACTTGTTTCACGGTGAATACTAACGAAACCAGACAATTCGAAGTTATGACTGTCAATAATATTTTTATGTACTTAGGACGTGTAGGGTATAATACACACTTGTATTGTCATATAAATGACAACGTTTTTAAAGTTCCTTTCCACTATATAATAGATATATTGTTTCCCTTTATCCAAAAACACAAAAAAGAAAAAAAAAACCGAAACAATCCAATATAAGACGTGATATGTTTGTAAAAGTACACTTATTTTCGATAAACGTTGTGATTTTCTATATCAGTTTCCATGTATATATAGATATAAATTGTACTTTCTAGGTACAACCCCACCCTCTGGTTTATACATGTAAGCTGCTTTCCATAATGAGGGAGGGTTGGGAATTTCGTTGTTGTTTATCCGATTTCTTTTCTACATACAAATAAACTTATAATAATAAGAAGTTAAGATTTTGTGTTCTAGTCGTTTTTTGAATTTAAATGATCTCGTTTGGGACAAAAGCTAGGTATTTTTTCCGATGAAAATTTATGTTTTTTTATTCTGTCTGTTAGAAAAATATGGTTTTTATTCTTATTTGCATTTACATTGGGAAAAATCTTATGTTTGTTATTTACGACAAAATTTATATTCAAATTTAAATAAACAAATTTTGTTTATGTCGATTGTTTTTCCATATTTTTATACAAAGAGATTTATATGTAACGAATAGATGACGTTTTATATTTTTCGTTCTAAAAGGTGAAAGAACCTTTGAAAATTTTCTTGAGACAATCGAGTTCATTCATATCATATCGAATACTGATAAAAACAAAACTGCACCACACAAATATAATAATTCCTTTCAAGTCATTGATAGGAATTATTTGTCGACAGGTATTAATTCTGCCTACAAATTCTAATGTTGCTTAAAAATATTAAGCATAAGAACTTGTGCTCCGTGTTAATTTCCGTAAATAGGGTGGCGTTTTCTTTAATAACGCTTGTAAAAATTTTGATTTCATGAATAAGCTTCAAATAAAATAATGTCCGATTTAATTGTAATTGAATAAAAGGGTGTCGAACAAACAAATTTTGCATTCAATTTTAATTTATCTTCTTGATACATATCGAAACATAATTTCCATTATGGAAAACAATTTTAGCCCAAGCATCAATATTATTATAATATTTTTAGTCTGACATCCCTATACCGACTTCAAAACTCCTCGACACTCCTCAAAAGTTTTCCCAAGAAAATTATTTCTAAATAAATCGGCCCATCCTTAATTCTTCAATGCGCATTTTTAGTTTTTTATGAGTTGACTTATCATAGAAATTCGTAAAACTAAATAGTTCATAAAATTGCATTCTTATTTTTCGTCTACATTCATGAAGTTATAATATAATTCATCATCAAGTTGAAAATAAGGCATAATATTTCCACCAAAAATCTTAACTTGCCATGGCCATCGTACTACCTTAATAAACGGTTGACTATATGCAGAGCCTCTACACAATTTGCAAAGATCTTTCATTACTTTTACGATGTTGTTTCTCACAACTCCAGAACGTATACACTAGCTTTAGTTCTAAAGCTCACCTGGTAACACAAACTGTTCAATAGACGTGTATGTATAATTTTACTTACAGAGTAAGTATATTTGTATCCTTTGTATCTACAATATTACAAACAAAATATTAAAAATATCAAAACAGGATCTTGATTATATACTACAATTACATTCATTCGTCGGTTCTCTATTTTTTTTTTTTTCATTTTTTAATTTGTCAATGTCATATGACGCGTGCCATATCAACGGTAATAATAATTTCTAAAAAAAAAACTATATACAACAATAGAGATACAGACCCTTTTTATCATTCAAGTCTATCTGTCTTGTCATTCTGTTGTTGAAAGTAATAAATAAATAAATTTACTGAGTGTGATATTTCCTAATGCGTTATGTAACACTTGTTGACTAAAAGTTATTTCGAAAATTGCGTATTTAATTTATGCTCAGTTTTACTATCACTTGTATGGACATCTTGAGCTGTACAAGGTTTTCACGAATTCGCTTTATCTACTTCAAAAAGTTATGCTGATCTCTTTAACTTATTATTTCTTTTTGTTTTTTTTTTCTTCAAAAACACTTGTATTGTAAAAAATATTGGACTTTGGGCTTTGTTCAAGCAAACTGATGGCTTTATTTAACTTAATAGTTTGCAAACATCGAACACTTTCAGATAGTGGAAACAGGATGATGAGTGAAGTTTAATCTAAAATATTTAATTTAATAAAATCCTTAACATAAAGTTTGGACAGAAGACTGTAGAATCCAATTAAATAGGAGAAATCTCAATTTTCATCGAATTTTCTAAAAAAAACTAAAATTTGAAATGAAAACTATCTTCCTAGCTAAATTTTGACAGAAAAATTGAATTTGTTGCGTGCCATACCATTCCATTACACGCTTCAAATAAGTTTATCCATATTTCTATTCATTCAACATCAATTCTAACCATTTATCTTTCATTTTTGGTTGCAACATGTACTTATTATAACTTTGTGTCGTTTTTTAGATTATCTAAAGAATAACTAATTAAATAACTATAAGGAGAGATATTCAGTTGCGAGTGTAAAAAAAAAACTTAAATTAAGGGTTTGTTTTGAGAGGACCATTTATTTTACATAAATTTACAAAACATATACATATAGGAAATTTCTTTAATTTTTAGATCCCATTGTCCGATTTCAAAAATTTTATATATTACTGCTCCCGTAAGCGATCTCCTGGAGGTCTCCCAAAAAAAGGGTCCGGCGGTGAGCACCATATCTCTAGTTTAGATTATTTAAAAAGAAAAAAATCCAGAAAATTTCTTTGGTGGATAGATAAATGCAAGTATTAATAAAAGACAAAGTCAAAATTATAATTTTTGACAAAATGTCGGCTTTCTAGAAAAAAACATTTAAAATTATTCAAAAATTTCCAACTTTAGAGTGGTCTTAAATATTGAAATAATAACGCTATCTCTAGAAAAATGCGTTTAAAGTTTCAAAAGACGTTCACAGTTAAATTTTTTTTATGCGTTTTCCTTCGTGAATATTTCTCGGATCAACTTTAAATTTTCCGAGAGTATACTTAAATATATCGATTTTTTAAAATTCTAACTGGATGTAATCCCTGACATCATAACTTTATTTTTCAAGAATTTTGCATATAATGGAATTTTTGTAAAATTCAGGAAAATAAAAGCAGTAGAAACCTATAAAACATAATTTTAATAATGTTTCTGCTGTATGTAGGTTTATCACTTTAAATAAAGAATATGTTGTTTCATCGACTTTTGAATGGAACAAAGTGTATACACATGCCATATGGATACTTACTCTAATACATGTTGCCGACTAAAAATGATTATTTACATATAGTTTTCCTAAACAATACTTTCTCTTATTTCTTGTGTGTATCATCGTCTTTTTCATCATATTTTTATATGTTGATTTGATTTTTTTAAATTCAACACAACCATTGTTGTTTGCTCATCTCTTTGTATTTTCATGCCTTTATGTAGAAATGGGGAGTATTTCTACATACAAGTAAATTAAACAAAAGTACTCCTTAAAACCCATTATCTGAAAGCAAAAAAGTTTGACTATAAAGGGTTTTCCAATCAGAAGTTTCGTAAAAAGTCATTTGATAAAGTTAATCTTATCCAATTTAGAAGCTATAGTAATTATATTAATTAAGGTATTATGAAAATTTACAACCAATCGACACAATCGAGAACGTCCAATTATTACCGCTCTCTACCAATCATTCAAAAATGATATTGTTTGAGTGTATATACATCTAATAAGATTCATTGTTATGATTTGAAAAAAAATAGTCTCAAAAATACCATAATTCTGTTATTAAAAGTATATAATCAATAACAAAGTATTTCAACAAATTAAGTACATTATTCTTACAATTCTAGTAATCGGACCATCCCTGGTTTTTATGGAGTCCCGGTTATTAAGACTTCACTGTAAAAGCTGCTGATCATACAATGGCATTTGTAACTTAGAGTTTAGGTCATTGAAATTCTATGAAATAAACGGCAGATGTTGGGCAAAAAATATTTTTTATTAATAATGAAATCGGATAATTACAAATATAATTGAAAGTTAATAGATATCTTATACACAAATTGTTGGAGAGCATATATATATAATACCTACCTTTTACATTTAAGTTCGAGTTCTTTCAATGGTAAATTTAACTATTTTGCAGTGGGATCTGATCGTAACTTTCAACAAATCACTTTGTTCCGAGGTAGAAATGTTGGTGGTCAAGAACTTTTTAAAAGCGAATAAAGTTGTTACTTTCTTAAATTTCTTACAACATTGAATAATAATGTGTTTTGAGTAAAGTACGATATTATTTTTGAAAACCGAATAAATTGATTACATCAGTTTTTGATAAATTAAAAACATTTTTTAAATCCAATTTAATCTTTTTACCCTAAGAAAAAAATCTTTTAACATTCTCTTTTTCCAACATAGGACTAGAAAATTTTACGGACAACTTCTTAAAACTATTTTCGAATATAATCATGGAATTTACAGATTTAAGCTGAACGCATTGAGCGTGAATTGAAAATAATTTAAACGTTTATTTTTATTTAAAAAGTCAATAAATTACCTATAAAAATGTCAGTATCTATAAAAAAAAATAGGTAACGAAACATGTATATTGATAAGAGATAAACCATAAACTTTCAACGTAATAATCAGTGAATAACAAATGTTCTGCTTAAAACATGTTGCCATAAATAAAATACTGTTTGAAGTTTCATTCACACTGTAAAATGCTCCTGGAAGCCTCGAAGAAAAATTTTCTAACGATTTCAGGTTATTTGATTTAATTCGCATTAGATTTGTAGCCTTTTGAAAATCATAATTCTACTTATCTGGTGTGCTGATTCGGATAGATTTACTTGCTCATAGTTTTCAGTAACTAACGATGACAGTTGGCTTTTACTCTTTGTGGTATTTACGTTAACTGATAATAATAAAGGAGCAAATAACCGAAGATTACCAGCTCTTTGTATTATCGATGATATTGCTTGCTTTCTAATCGCTAGCATATTAAATCCAATAACTATCCAGTGCAATGATAATTTAATCCACGTAAAACGTAAGAAATTCACATGAATGTTTTGAACTAATTTTAACTGGTCTTCGTTGGCTAAATAATTCGACTTCAGTTTTATACATCTTAAATTAAAATTTTGAAGAATTGATAGTCTTGCTTCATATAAGATTACATATTCAAACAAGCCAATTATCCTCAACTTTTCTTTTTAAATTGTGATATGCTTATAGGCATGCATTGATAACTCAATCTCGTAAAAGTAATTCTCTTTCAAAGGGTTTCATGTTTCTCGAGAATTAACTTTAGATTTCTTGTATATTATGCATTAAATGGCCTTTTGTATTACTAAAATTCTATCCTTTAATTCTATTTCGTTGCTGAATCAAAATTTTATTGCAAAATTACTCATTTAAGTAGCACAAAATCGGAAATTAAATTAATTGAAATGATAAGTAGGGATTATACTGACTCACAAAAAGATCTTGAAATATGGGAAAAAGTGTTTTTATCTTCTTTATCTTATTGTTTCAAAGAGACAAGAAAATCTTGTTTCTTTATTGCTTCTGTTTCTTTTTAATGCCTTTGCAAGCACGTTTTTGGTTTATTCAACTCTTTTCGGTTATCACAATTTCATTGGATATCGTTAATTTGTTGGGAAATGATCAACTGGCAATCTCTCCTGACTGCTTGATTCTCGCTGGAGTTAACCACTACTCTTGTATTCCCGTCAATTCCTTGAACTGACTTTTGCAAGAAAACCGAAGTTTTTTTTAATCATTTTAACCTGTGTCTTTGAGTAAAAGTCTATAAAAAGCAGTTAAAAGCCCTGGACAGTTTATTACTTGCAATAATAAAACAATCATTTCTTTAACAACTTATAGTGAGAATATGCCTTTACATGCAGTAACCAAAAGAACCTGATACTAGTATTTGTATTCAAAAACCTATAAAAAAAACCGTAATAAACTAAAACGATAATGAAATGAATCGTACGGTTTTTATACATAAAAAAAATCTGTATTCGGGCCGTTTAAATATATTGTCGTTTTATATATTGATGGTGACTACTTACACTGCATACACCAAACCAACCATATGTACTAAAGCGACGATTTATTTTATATATATCTAAGTCAATTTCAATGATCGAATACTGGTACAGTTCAGTTTTACACAACAGACATATTATGTCTAGGGCCGGACGTACTACGTTCCAAAAATTTCAGAATGACTGGTAAGTTGAGGGCTGTTGCCAAGCTATTTAACAACAATTGCAATATTCAAAATTCGGAATTCAGAATGATTTGTAAATATAATCTTCTTTGACAAGCCTCTAGCCCACAAAATAGTTTGGGACTCGGATTTGGATGCCAGGAATATTAATTGTTGCTCCGATAATTTTCTTCTTATGAGTCATACAAGAAACTGCTTAGTAAATCACATTTAGATTAGCTATTTAACTTAAGGTGATTGTAAGCCTACAGTATTGTAAAAAAGTTTTGGTTTATTTAACGGTACATACATATAAATCAAATATATACATGTTTTGTAGTCAAGTAAGGAGTTATTTTTGGCTTTAAAATACCACGCAACTACAAAAATATATAATATATTGTGTGCAAGTGATGCTTATAAATTTGATAATATAGATATGGCTCTTCAATCATCAATACTCTAATTATAGTCATCTCTGTTCATCAAATGATGGATCTTCGATGAACTCATAATTAAATTAAAATTAAATATCACCTTAAATTTAAAACCGATTCAAAAAAGGCCGATAAAATGATACATTTTGTTGCAATTTTGCACCATTTATCGTTACTTTTCGAAGGAAAATTGAAAGAGAATTATCTGAGAAAGTTGTATGTAATTTTTAGGAGGATTTCAACAATTTAGATAATGATTGTTCCGATCAGAGACCCGTCCTATTTTTCTTGCTAGAGACTGATACTTAATATTTGAATATTGTTGTCAATGCGTATTAATAAATTTTAAGCTTACAAAATTTGATAGGTCCTTAAATGAAAAGTTTCTGGCTATCAAAATTTTCAGTGACTTTTAAATTCTTCTACTGGTCCTAGACATATAATATAGAATATCAGTTTTACATTGTAGGTACAATTTTCGATATCATATGGTACACTTACATACACATCGACACCGTAAATAAATAAAATATATGCTATGCGATGCAAGTTTATGATCATCGTAATACTGTTGAAAACATATGTGTGTACAGTTTGGACCATCTTCGTGATATATTTTTCCATTTTGTATGCCTAAGGTGATACCGAAACTCTAATAAATAATAGTTTTTTTTAAACTCGTTTTTGTAACTACTTGAACTTAAAAATAGAAAATTATTTCTATAAGATCCAATAATTGAATGATTAAAAAAACCCCATTTTATAATGAGCAAGTGAAAACAAACAATTTATTGAGTTAACTGGTGAAATACCATGCATACACAGTGTTGATGACGCAATTTTTTTTTTTTTTTGACGTCACCTAAGTAAAGAAAAATTTCTACTCTTAGATAGCCACACATTCATAACTGATATTCCTAACATTCATAACTGATATTTCTATATAATACATATACTAAAAAAAAATCTTTGAATATGGAAGTCCGTAGGAAGCTATTAACTTTTCTATTATATTTGATAATATCCGACCTAATAAGGCATCTAAATTATTAGTTTTAGCATATTTAATACAAATCATAAATGAATATGTGCTGTACGAGCTTCTAGTTTTTGGAAACCAAATTTTTAAGTAGATTAGATAGACATAATTGTAACAAAACTAAATGATCCTTACATTAAAGAGATGATCAATACCAAATTTTATGTGTCAGTTCCTATTACCTCCGTATGTAAGGTTAAAATGAATGATGAAGATAGATTTATGTTGCAAACTTTGTACTAAATTTTTTTTTAATGACTATACGACCTTAACTCAGTGCATAAAAAGTAAGGAAAAAAAATGATCGAACAACTCCTGAACTTATTTCAAAGTGGTTTTGATTTGATCAATCTCTAGCTGCTCGAAAACTTATTAAAGATTGTTTAAATTTTAACGGAAGCCTCTCTGTAGCTGGTATATAGCAAGCAACCTAACACACAATCCCTTATAAACAATATCATCCCCTCAAGCTCTTTTTATACGATCGTAAAACATCAACCGATCTGAAATTCTACTAACTCGACATATATACTTTTTTATTACATAAAACATGAAAAAAATGTTAGCCAAATGTGTGAATTGAATTCTTTTGTTCGATAGAAAACACTATAAATCGATTTTCATAACTGAATATACTAAAGTTTCAATTTTGTGAATAGACGAAAAAATGAAATCGTTGATGTTTAATGTTTTGTTTGCAAGAACACAAAATTATTGTTCAAACTACTCGTCTCGATCATCGAATTAATAGCAACTTTAATTAAATCTACTCTAAAATATTCTGAATGATTATAGTTCTTTTCGCCTGGTCAAATGATATTCCACTGGGAAGAACTAAAAAACTTCATGTTAAAATTATTTTATTAAGTAAATATACTTTAAACTTCGTCGACATCGTTTCGACAAATTCACCACTTATTGCGACTTACGCACAGATAAAGTTCACAAATTTTTTACTATCAATCTAAGACAAAAGGCTACATTTACCAAATTGCCAAGTCAGGTTGGCAAATAGTCGTTAATAAAAGTCGACATACGCTCACTCTAATTATAGTTACTAGCAGTTACAAGTCCTCTTCGCTGAAAAATTTCAACTTTTAATACGGCGTTATTCCATTCACTTCCTTTACTCTCCCTTATATCCCTATTTATGTTAAAAATTTAATTTTCTAATTTTGGTGTGGAACCTTTATTTTTTTTGAAAATATAACATAGTCCATGTTACTCACTTTCAAAAATATAGCTTTCTATTGGTGAAATAATTTTTAAAATTTGTAATTTTTCAGTTTAGCTATTGTGATCTTTATAATTCAGTTGATCTTTATAGTGTATCCACAAGCTTTCATTCTCTTTTCTACCACTTTAGGAGCTAAATTTCAAAAAATTATTCCTTAGTGCTCAAATACAGTGACAACAAAACCCATATCCAATTTTCACGGTCCTAGCCTCAGGAGTTAGGCCTGTGCGTTGAAATGTCCGCCTGTCCGTCGGTATATAGGTTATGCGTTATACTTCCAAGGAAATTTGCACATACAACTTTTTTCTCTGTATCCCTGTATTGTATCAGTGCGTCCATTTTATAAAATAATTTATGAGTTGATGATTAATAGTTTTTAAAAATTTGGATTGTGACTGTCTCTCGAAATATCTTCTTTTTAATCGTTTAAGACTGTATACAGTTAATCAAAAACAAATTTATTTTTGGAAATCAAACAAATTATGTTTGAAAACTGCTGTGTGATGATTTCTGCTAACTGCATTTTACTGCAGAAATCTGTTTATTGCATTTTACTCTGTGTTACGTTTTGTTTACTCATCCGTAAAATTGTCATTCTTTCTAATTTATAAAAATGCGTTATAACACCATTATTGAAATTTTTCATGTCGTTAATTTTATTAAACTAACAATGTAACGTAACCTCTAGCTGTCATTGAAATTACGAATTACAAAAAAAGCTGGACGTGACGGAAGGAAACTACAATTGAATAAAAAAACCAGCCCGTCCATCAATTAACATGTACGTATCGTTTAACGTAAATTTTTTAACAAAGACAGAAATACCAGCACACATTGAATATCATAAATTATATAATCAGACAGGTATATATTGTTGCGAAATAAATGATGAAATTATCCTCTAGGCTGTGACAGGATAAATACGTTATACTGCAGTTATACTGTGTATGTCTGCATGGTTTAGTCTGTATTATAGATAAATCAACACCTACTATTTATATAGCACCACCGATTACGTTATAAAATGCGCTCCTGCTCCTGCTGGAATGTATTTTAAAGGCTTTTAAAAATGTTTAAAAAAGATAGATATGTATTTTTAATTCATTGAAATTTTAGTAAGAGATTTTTAGTCTAACAGCTTAAATATTGTTAATAACACAATTTTTCAGATAAATATTTGGATAATAAATTTTTAGATTCGAAAATTTTGCAAAGAAAGCAAGAAAAGTATTAGAAAATTATTCATATTATCATTCCTGCTCGGGTGCTTAAAGCTAAATCTGTATTACATTGTACTTGTGTGATCATTCTGGAGCACCCTCTTTTGTAATATTAGATAGTTTATAATAGTCAAAACTATTAATATTAATACAAATACTTTGGTACCTGCATGTGCTCATAAAATAAGGAAGGTAGTCCATTTATAGGTACAAAGCAGTCGACCTCTACATTCTTCCTGAGTTTAAAAAAGAGCCTTTTTAATCAGAATTTAGAAATTTTGCTGAGGTTACATCTTCATTTACAAAATCTTCCAACTTGGTATGGAAAATTTCTTACTTACTTACTAATTTAGGGATTTGCTGAAATATCAGCTTAGGTTAGGTTAGGTTAGAGTGGCTGTCCTGGGGTGGGACACACTTAGACCATTGTGATACCGTTGGGTACCGCAAGTACGTTTCGTTCCTCCCTCCATCCAAGATTGGCCTTTTTTAAGATATACTCTTTGAGGGGCAACTTGCAGTTCGCAAATGAAACTCCCGGATATTTATGGATGTTTGTGTCCGACAACATTGTACCATTTCTTTCAAGCTTGCCGGCTTCACAATTTCCTGGAATGTCCCTTAATATCAGCTTAAAATATACTGAAATACAACTCAACCCAAACAGGTAGTTATAAAAAGATTTCATTTTTTACCTAGACGTTATGGATTTCGGTATTTAAGAAAAATTCAAGTTTAGAACCCTGTTTTATATTAAATTAAAGAACTTAGCTTTGAGTATACAAAAAGTTAAAACTAGCATGATATATAGAAAAATATTAATATTTTCACCCCAATTAAAAAACTTTGGATTAGAAGTGGTTATAGTCGATAGTCCTCCTTCATACTCATGAATTTTAGGGTTTTTGGTATTAATTCTTGAAGCGAATTCTACTCCTAATAACTCAACGGTTCGTTAATACACCTAGTGTCTGATATATAAAGGACACATTAATATATCTGTACATATTTAAATATTCGTAAAACCTTCTACAGTGGTGTAAATCTCTTGCAATGAATCTTCTCATTTCCTGAATTATCAAACCACCAACCAAACTTATTCATTCACTCATTCGCGACGTTGGCTATATCAAGTACTTACATATAATAATATTTAAAAACACCCCTCATCTATTTTGGTTCTGGTACAATATTACGTTGTATATCATCGCATGTAAATCAGATAAAAACAGATTGTGCTTATGCATTAGAAACAGTTTAAATAGCATTTAAGAGCTCTAAAAATTACGAGTAGCAGTCAAAACCATGTATAGTGACATCAAAGACTCCTTAACGTAGTTCCAGCATGGTATTTGCAGTTTCTATGTTAAAGCAATGGTACAATTTTTTTTTCGACAGAATTTAACGAAAAATTAAATTTAAGAATTTAATAATGCTTACTATTAATTCCCAAAGTTTCAGAAATTTTGACCGTTTAAAATGGGAAATAATTATGCCAACGTCCCAATTTCGATCAATTTACGTCAAAATTAATATCTCGAAAGTGAAAATTAATTTCTAATTTTTTTTTTTAGAATTTTATTGTATAAACATTTTTTTCTACTTTTTCTTCAATATATAATAATATCATAAAAAATAGTTGGAGATACCGGACATTTTACATGCTTTAAATGGGACATGACCCTCAAAATCGCGAACTTTGTCTTTAAATATCTCGCGATCTAAACGGTCAAAAATTATGAAATTTAAGGAATTCATAAATAAAGCTATTATAAACCCGAGAAAAAAAATTCGGCCAAATCTGTCGAAAAGTGATTTCATGCTGGTACTACCTTAAACCTATCTAAGTCTACTCTTAGACTTAGAACTGTTCCTAATAGAACTAAATTCCATGAAAAATACCAAACTTAGTTTTGGACTCTGAAACGGTATAAGATTTTTTCGATTCTGTGGATGTGTAGCTTTAAGTAGTATGAGTCCAATAACAACGACTTTCACACCAAGTTAAGCTTGAGTCAATTAGCAATCGTCAATATACTAGCGATGCTTAAAGTGCTAGCCTATAATGACTGATCATTATTCTTACTTCTGTAAAATGTTAAACCTGACTCTAGCAATTATAAATTTCTACAGCTGCTTTATTTGTAGGAAAAATCTCGGAATACAGGTTAGGATTCAATCTACTAAACAAGAACTTCCCTTTTTAGTCTAAAATCCGAATTCACCCATCTGTTTGCCGAAGGCAAGTTATTTTTTATGAATTATGTTAAAAAAAATTCCTTACCTAAAGGCTTGTCAAAAAAAAAAATGTGTTACTAAGACTACTTTTACTGAAAATACCAACAAATTATTTGAAATTTTTCACTGATTTGCATATCTAACGAATTTTGGTCTACAGGAAAGTAAAACTGATAAGAAATATGCAACAGCTGAGTTTTCTGCCTCTTTTCGTTCACTATTATCGCAAATATACATGTTGGTAATAGTAATTATGGTCATCTGTTAATTCGGGGACTCGCATATCTAAATAAAGATAATAGGGTACTTTCGGTAGTGAAAAATAAATTTTGAAATTTGATAAAAATTAAAATCTTTGTAGAAATGTACTTAAATATTATGATTTTGAGTCATGATAGTATATAATTGTTTTATTTTACTAGAATTAAAAATCGTAATTTTAAACTGAATATCCTGTGACCTAAAACACGAGCGAGCCTTGATGTGATGTCATATAAGCATTAACTTTCAGTTCAATGTAAACAGCAGGGTACATATCTGTCAAATTTAGCTGCGTTCTTTCGTCAGTGAATTTCATTTGTACCTATTTATTTATGAAAGCGTGTTAATTTTGCCGGAATATAATTTTTTGTAGCTTATTAGGAAAATCAACATTTTGAAGTACTTTTTCAAACATAGTAGAACACCCTATTTTATTGCAAATGAGATGGTATATGATTGTCCACGAAATATCAGTCAAAAAATAAAGTTTACTAGCTTTCCAAGTTTTGGTATTTTTACTAAAAGTAGTCTTGATCATACTTTTCAGGCAACCCATTACAGGAAAATTTGTTAATATTTTACATTTCATAAAAAATAGTCCACCATAATTCGGATCTTGTTCTATTTAGATGCATTAGAAATAAAATTTTCATTTTTGTAAAATCATATCTTTAAAACAACATTATTAAAATTATGTGCTAAAATAATAAATAATTTGCTAAAATCAGCATGCAATTCAGCGTTTGAAAATGGGGTCAAAAGTCCATCAAGTACAAATCTATTTCACATTAAATGATATTCACACTACATATTCATTATATGTAAATAAATATTTTAATACAGTTTTCAGACTTTATGAAATGACTGTCATAAAGTTTTGTGTCTCGTGAATATAATGTTTTATGACAAATATAAATATTGCTAACTAAATATCTGTAATTTCGATTTTATTTCCCAAGATAGAAATTATTGTAATTAAAATGAGTATGTAAAGATACTAAAAACTTTTTAATTATTTATAAAGATTATATAATATATGTAATAATGTTTATGGTGTTTACATTTCCAAGGGGTCTCAAAACAATGACTTCAAAAATCCATTTTGATTTAAAATTATTTATACTAACTCTATGATGAAAATAAAGTTGACATTTTTAAGACATTCTGTCGAAATACAAGTAATATATATGATTGAAAAAGGTTTACTAATAAAATAAGATAAATTAAGATGAGTTTTTTATGTTTACGAAAGAAGTAATTTAAAATTGTATTCTTTGGCCTGACAGTTAGTCAAAACGAGAATCATTTCTATTCACTTGCTATGAATCTGACCTTATTGTACCTTAGAAAACCTTCACCTACAGTATTTAGAGGACTTTCTGATTTTTCGCCATTCTGCAATTCAAAAATACATGAAACAGGAGCGTTGAATGAATGTTTGACTCATTAAGTTTCTCTAAAATAAATCTTCCTGTAAAAGCTTTAACTACTTTTTTCATTAACTTCAATAGAATTCATTTGTTCCACTTATTCTACGGGCCATAGTGACCCTAACCGAACATACGCATTATCAAACCAGTAGATAATTGTAGCATTCTGTACCTATAATAATTGATCAGTAGTACAAGCAGTTGCGTTAATCAAAGGTACATGACAACTCCGCAACATTTTATCTTAAAATTTAGATTCGGCATAAGAAATTATCCTCCAAAAAGTTGACTTAAGAAGAATATGATTTCAAACACAAAGATCGATGCAAATGCGACTTGTAAAAAAAATAGCATTCCTCATGCTTTCTGCACAACAATTTTAATGGAAAGAAAAAGCACATGGACAATCACTATTCCGTTTACTCGCAGTTTAGCTAGTAAACTGAGTCTTACAGCAATATTCTTGTAACTAATAACTATATCTGCCAAAAAACTACTGAAGGGTGATGCAAATACATTATGATCTATTCTTATAATGTTAAGTTTTACTTTATTGAGGTTTCACTGCATAAGAATAATCGGTTTTATTTTCAAATTTAAATTCTGCTAGAAGCTTTCAAACTTTTACTCATAGTTAAAAGTGTGGAATTTTTCAATTTTCAAATAATCAATTTTGACATAATTTTATTACTTGAATTCTTTCTCGCCTAGCTTCTACTTCGAAGATGATTCCTATATACAATTTAATATTTTTAATGTGCACTACTATATGTGAGATGATTTGAAATGTATAAATTAAATTATGAGAAACCCTTTTTCATTTTACTACGTTCACATGTAGAAAAGAACATGAACAAATAATCAAGACGAATAAACGTACGTACGAGATCTTCTTCACTACCACCTAGAAGGCAGTATCCCTATAATCACTGTATGACCTTAATATAACATCTGTATACATGGATGTTGAATAGGGTGTACAAGCTGTCTATATGTACGGGGTGTATCAAATAATAAATGTGTTTCTATATTTATACTAAACTAGTTTCTGCTGTGTTGGCAACAGTTCTTTTTTATGTATTGTCCGTTTTACGACACGAATGCTTCTTCCTCATTCCTCTTCAAGAGAAGTCCCAGTTACGAAAATGTCCCTTGATTTAAAAGCTTCTTAAAATATAATTGCTATCGACAGCTTGCGTAATCTTACGAATTGAATTATACCTGAAGTCGATTAAAAAATTCATGCTTTAAACTGTTTATTGAATTCTGTTTTCAATTAAAGTACATTAAGTAAGGCATGAAGAATTTGTTTTCACTAATCTCGGTGAAAATAATTTATCAAATCAGGCAAGTATGCTGCCCGAAAAATGGATTGGGTCTTTAATCCGGGTGCCATTCACATCAGGTGTTAGAATTCCTTCAATAAATATGTTTAGTCTACTATACTCCGATAATTCTCATTCACCTTTACTTCAAACTATTGAGATTGTTTTTCGCTACGCAAATTGAAATTTGGCGCTGTTTATACTACCGATAAAAGATAGAAAACTGATAAATGGCGTAAGCACTTTCACATATTTTCGTACGAGACAGGCTATTAAGTAAAAGTGTTTGTTTGTCCAATTATCGGGTCTTCTCGAATACTTTTTAAATTTAATTAACCCATATTCGCATCATCAAGCACTTTCAGGATTGTATTGACATAAATCCCGCTTAGACTTGATAAATAATTGTTATATTTTGATGTAAACATGAAGGAATACTATCGAAGAAGAGTAGAAGTATTTTTGGAGGGATTCGGACAGTTGATCTAAGTGACTTCCAGATTAGATTCCCGACCCATATTTTGGGCTACCGAACTGGTTTTAAAAGTATATACCTCTAAAAGCTACAATAGGATATGAAGAATAAGATTTTATAACACATTTTGTAAAGAACACATTTTGTGACAGATATCTATTATATAACATGTTTCTCTTATCTTAATACAACTATACACGTGTCAGAAAACGTAGAAATAATATTTAATAAGATATATGGGATAAATATAATTCTTTGTGTAACCAGAAAAAATACGTATAGTTTTACTCTAATTTAATTTCCGTATCCATCCAGTGTAGAGGGTTATTTTGTTGATTTGTAGCCCCTCCAGCTTTTCTTGGCTACTTACATATTGAAATGGGCGATGTATGAATCTTTATATGCTTTCCAACAAATATTCAATTTTCAATTTATAGCCATTCATTTTCTCAAAATTGTACTTTTTAAAACGTTTATTTTTAATCTCAATTAACAAGTTAAATTATTTAATAAAATTTTGTTTTTTGTTTCAGGTGAGAGTCTTCTTCTACTATTCGAATAATTATTTTAATGGGTTTTTAATTATCGTAAGTAATTAATTCAATAAGATAGACATTAAGATATACATATTCACTTTTTTGGAGAATCAGTGTTCAAATTGGCATTCTAATTTTTGAAAGTAATTCCAACGATATGCGGGTAGTTTTGCAGGATTTCAAAGATATTGTTTTCAAGGACTAGAAAGAACTGTTAAAAAAATTTTTGGAACCATTGGCCGTCTCTGTTAGTTTCAATAAATATATACATAGTTACAGTAGTTACAGACAAAACTATAAATATGTGAATAAACAAATTAGAAATGCTTTGTCAATTTTCAATCAATTTTGGCTTCCAATTATTGCAAAACATTTAACTAACAATGGCATGCAAATAGAAAAAAACGGTGTCTGTATTGAACTGAAGCTTAATATCATGCATCTAAAAGGAAGTACCCGTATATAAAAAATTCATGTATAAAATCTACTAGATTAATTAAAAAACCGAAGCCAAACAATTCAATGTTTTATTTTTGTTTTTTGCTACGGCATGCTAAAGAACGCATCTTTTTTATATACATTTTATTTAACTCGCTTCTACTGATGAACTAACTACTTCAAAAATAATTAAATATGCATCATAAAATAATTACATTACAATTTCATTTATTAATAAAAACAACAGAAACATCTCTCATCACTGTTAAAATGCTTGTGAAACACAGTGGTGGTAAAAACGTAGGGTAGAAACTAGAAAATATAACTAACAAATGCGAGAAGAAACTTCGTAGATATTAATGAGAAAGATACTGACGGGAATTGAATATACAATAACCGATGAGTATTAATGAGGGAAAATACAGGAGACTTTTTGACTTTGAATCAATGACAAGTTTACGAAAACCCTGCAGAATTTCCGGTACAAATTCTAATGTACATTATTCGAAAAATACGCACAACATTAGTTTATAACCCAAATCCAAATTCCAATACGAGCATAAAGCGTTATTTGGTAAGCAGCGTAGTAGAATAAAGAAGGGATCTAGCGAGAATATATTGTTTTACTTGATGTCTTGCTGTTTATTAATGGAAATTTAGACTTAAAGTAGATTAGATAAGATTAAAACTACATAGGAAAAACAAGCAAAAATAATGTTTAAATATTTCTGTGCGCCATTATAACGGCTACTATAGGAAGTTTTGAGAAGGTACTGCTATTGAAAGTTAGGAGTCGGTTCTGTAAATGAACATTCCTTATCAATTGTGCAAAGGTTAGATTCTATTTTAAAACGAAACATTCGTTCTTTATGTTTTACCAACCACGGCCAGACACAAAGTATAGGGTTATTTTTAGCACCCAAATTCTTAACAACTTAGCATAATTTGACAAATGAGGTATTGCCAGCTATAGTATAATATTGTATAATTAGTATAATAAGAGGGGTGGGGTTTTTTGGTGCTGGGACAAGTATAAATAAATAAATAAAAATTTAAAAAATTAAAATCCCGTCTGCGTTTAATAAAATCAGAAAATAAACAAACAAATCTAGCCATTTAAATATTCTGAACTTAATTTTTATTGCATACTCAAATCCGACCAGAGCCTTTTTACTAATTGTAAGTGTTGGTATGACATTGTCGTAAAACAATACTGAAGATGGATAGACACATAGACGTAGAACGTCATAAATGTTATATGAAATATAACATTTCATTAATTAGTGCCACGTAAATTCTGTTTAGGAAGAATTCCTATTTATTTGAATACAGTTGTATGTGTTATTATGATTACATGCCGTGATCATGTCTGTTCATTGTCCTATCTCTTTTTATGTGTACGTCGTATACGTTCTAAGGATTCCGTATTTCACACACCGCGAAATGTTCAAATAACTTTGATTCCGCAAGCAAATGGGTGAAGGTCGACCCTTTACTATCAGTTTAGTCTTTGAGAAGCTATGGCGAGTTTTTAAAAGTATCTAGTCCCAGCAAATGGCTTTTTTGAAAATGATTAATAGGGGACATTTGTTCCTTCTAAATTGTGCATTTCAGGAATGACTTCTTCAAAATAATGATTTTTTATTCGAAATAAGGAAGTGTAATTCATCACGGTCATTTTCTTTTTCGGTGTCTAGAAAGTAGTCTAGCTAATTTTGGAAAACTTTTTTGCAAATTTTCTTATAAACTTTTTGGAGGATCTAGCTTAATTATATTTTATATAGTTTTCTGGTTAAAATTTATTTCAAAATAAATTACTTTCGCTGTCAGCTTGCGTATAATGTTAAAAATAAGTACGGAATCTTTTGGATGCGTGTTACACTCTTAGCTACTTTAATCATAAACATACATATATGTACGATTCATGATACATGCTCATTATATATGAATTATATCATAGAATAAATAAAATTTGTATGAAAGATGACAAGATTTTGATATCACATAACGCACCTAATGCAGTCTGTTTAATCTTCTTCATAGCAATTAACTTCTGGCAAACAAACTTTTAATCTAGTTTAGTAGTAAAAACTGACTGGGTACTAAAGTTTACATATTTTCATAATTTTCTAATAAGTTTAAAAACCGTACGCTATCAATGTCTCCTGTTGAGATCAAGTTCTAACGATTCATGCAAAATCAGCTTCACGCTGACATGGGTCTTCTTTTGGATAGAATCTATTTATAATCCCACTTCTTCGCCATACAATTTTTTTTTGTCCTAGAGAGAAGTTTTAAGCCACAACCAATCGAAAATCTCGAAATTAGAATAACTCGCAAAATTTTTGAAGTTTTAATCGAGAAAAATCCTTTGTCTCTAATTATTTTTCTCTCCGTAGATTCGTCAGTAACATTCAATCGTAAAATCGATCATATTTTCATGGTTTTAGATTATCCTGGGTGTTAAGGATATGAAGCTTCTTCGAAATATCTCCAGAATCATTCAGAAATAAAAGCCTTATGGGCCCTAAGGGATAAAGTCTTAAGGGATTTCCGACAATATCCACTTGAAAAAAAATATCGTTTTATACATAAATTTATCTTAATTCAATTATTTCATTTTTTTTTGTAATTTTATCGATTTTTCCCAAGGGTTACCTTTTAACAAAACATTTGTCGTCGCAAAAAAGCAAAAATCGATGCCATTTCATAAATAAGCATGAATTGTTTGGTGTGTGGGCGCTATCACGATTCAATTTCAGTCGTTATGTCCGCAGTTTGTCGCATTATGAACTAGTTTTTTTATTTTTCAAAAAAATTTTAATGTTCACAAAAATGGTCATAAAAAGTTTATTAATACCCCCTATACAAAATTTCGGGATCCGAGCATATATACCTCATGTCGTGAAAATCAGTTTAAGTAGCTTAGGATGTGGTACGAATTTAAGAGGCGCTTTCTTGAAAGTTTCTATGAATTTGATTAGAATATTTCGGCATATAGTGTAAATAGAACAGTGTGTTGGAACGAGTACACGTTATTTCTATGCACAATTTAAACTTTGTAGACATTCTTGAAAAATGATATGTTCAAAACGAAAATTTCTAATGTCAAATATGTTTAACAGAAGGGGTTAAATACAGTTCATATTAAATATTATAAGAGCTGTAACATTGTCTATTCGAGGTTAGAAGTTATCTTCTTTATATGAATGCATTCAGGCATACCAACATGTAAAAGGTTTCCCATTCAGAATTTCCAAACTTCATATTTTAATTAAAGTTGTTGATGAAATTGTTTGATTTTTTCGATTAAATTTTTGAAAAATTCAACTTTTCAGTTACTTGACCATATAGCTTGAGTTATTGATGCCATTGCTTGTACTTACGTCCAAACCTCACGTTCGCGTGTCATCATATTATTTACCAATACAAGAATATCCTGATCTTTTAAACGATAAGATGCAAGAAAGTAATACAGGATAAGAAGCTGAAACTGGGCAATCATTTCAATGGGTTTATGACGATTTTCTCTATATTAATCAAATACTATCCAGCTAACGAGGCTGGCTTATATAGCACAAAATGTCATAAATTATACTTGTTTAAATTATGTTTAATGCTCAGACATTTTCAATGAAAAACCTTTTATATACAAAAATGAAACTGCCAACACAAAATAAACGAATATGTAAAGCAAACTAACAAACAAGTCATTTACATTCAGTTAAATGTCAGTCTTACTTACTACTTCTTGATTTTATTATAAATTTAATTATTCATCTTTAATAACAAACTGACTTGACTTGTTACAAATATTATTTTCAAATAATTAATATTAACAAATTTTGATTATTATTAATTACATCTATTCAATTTTGCCTTCATGTCAAATACAATTATAAATAATTATTATAAAGATTTTTTTGTTGTATTATATTTAATTATTCAATAATTTATCACTGAGAGTTTTGTCGTACATTCATCATAGAAACTGTTTTAAAGTAATCTGTTTTAAATTAAACTATTTTAAAGTAATAAATTTTACTTAGCCAAGTAACTTGATGAAGTTCAGTTAATTTGAGGAATATTTCCATCTCTACCACAGCAGAAAAGTGGTAAACGTGGATTTTAAAATGTGAAAAGTTTCATTATGAGTTGTTATTGTTAATGAAAAGAGATTTTTTATACCATGTTTATATGAAATACATCAATGTATACTGCAGGTTTAGTTCCAAGTTTATACCGGTTAAAAATATGGATGCTATGAACAAAATTTTGGTACAGGTGTTCATAAAATCATCATCATGGAATCGTACCAGTATAACTCAACTTACCTAAACATTAGTTTTCCTTTCGTAATGAAAGTAGATAATAATAGTTTTTGTGCAAGAACAAGCTCAAAGAGCCAATTGCCCACGTTGGGTAGATTAAAACTAATGCACGAAGCCATCATTTTGGAGTTACTCATTTACTAACAAAAACAAATTGCAAACTTGATACTGGCAGTTGACGTACTTCGTAAAAAGGATTTACAATACAAACTATACCCCACATATCCAATGAAATAACTTTTTGTGTAAAAATGCAATAATGGAAAAAACGTTGTCTTTTTTACCCCCAAACCAAAAAAAGGGGTGTTATATGTTTGACCGCTATGCCTGTCCGTCCGCGTGTCTGTTTGTGGCATCGTAGCGCCTAAACGGATGAACTAATGTTGATTTTTTTTTTGTTTCGTTTGAAAGATAATTTAATGGGGAGTGTTTTAAGCTATGTTTCATGTGCGATCTAAGGGTTCCGTATCAGGAACAACTACAAAATTGGATCAGTTTGGAGAAGGCTCTAAGAAAAAAGCGTTTTAATAGCGACTGTTCTTAGATACGTATCAAGTGCAAGTTTAGGGTTTCATACCTGAAATGAAAAATTTGTCGGGGGTTCTTTAACTTTTGTAAATTTTACTTGTTAATGCTTTCTCTAAGGAAACTAGAGACAGGTTCGATTCCTATACAGAAAGTAGCAATTTCAAAAGTATCTTATGAATCCACTTGGAATTAAAGTTTTGTTTATGAAAAATTTCAATCACTTGAAGGCTTAAAAGACCGTCTGAAAAACTTCATTTAACATATTCTTGAAGCATATATTAAACATGCGTAAATTTTGAATGTGAATTCCTGTCCCAGCAAAATGGAAAAAAAAATTCAGAAACTTGCCGTGTAAGTTAAGTGAAGTTTCCATGATCATTTTCATTAATTTCAAAATAGATTTGATATTGATTAATACATTTTCAAATAAGAAAGCTCAGTTTTAACTATTTAATGGTTTCGTTAAAAGCTTCATAATCTCTAAAATTAGAACTTCAAGGTCACTAATTTAACAGTCTGGTTATCTGGTTGTATTATATTAAAACTAATGAAAAAATTCTACCATTCCACCATGAATATATAATGATCTCTTTATACATAAAAATATAATGAATTAAAATAAATTATTTATGAAATTTATGACAAACAATTATTGTTTAAATTTTATAACATAACATGTCAAAATGTCATATTTGTTATATATCATTTTTGTGTTGAATAATATTAAATTACGTTCTATAGGTATTAAATTTAAAATGTGTTTACGTTTTAAGCATATTTTCATAATTATATTAATAATAAATTAATTATATTATATATATTTTTTTAAATTAAACTTCAGGTGTAATTGCTATATTATTGATAGTAATATATTTTGTAATTTAATAGTTTTCATAATATTAAGTAATAATGATATATAGACGTATTTATTAGTTTGATAAGCACGCAACTTGTTTTTTACTAACCAAGAGCTCACAAATAATTGATTGGCGCAAATTTGAAATCTCTATTCGACAATAATCTGCATAGGCAAAATGTTCCCGAACGCACACAAACATTGTCCTGGCCCTGAAATGTAAAAATATGCTGAAATTTTCGAATCAATCACAGAAAACTTCCCTATGGGAAGTTAAAAAGCAGGAAAAACAAATGGTATTGTCTTCAAATGGCACTCCATTTTTCAACCAGAAAATTTTAAGGGTAGTTACGTATTCTAATGAAAATTACTTTCAATTAAACCGGAAAAACCGTCAAAACACAAATTGCTCCCCGACTAAAATCATGATTTTCTTGATAATATTTATGGCAGGAAATTTATTTCATTGCTTCCAAATATTTCGTAAACTGCTTGTTGTAAACAGCATACCTAGTTCCACCGTGCTCGTTGGAGAAATTCTTTCTCAAATCTATATGAAACTCGAACTTTACTGTCTCTTTGTTTTATTATTTTGTTAATTATAAAAATCTTGATTCATTTCTATGTTTTCGATTAAAATTATTAACGTTTTTTTGCTCATTTATTAGGAAAATGAATACTTTTGTACATTTCCGTGGGCGTTTAAAATGTTGAATATCTGTTATTTGTTTTAACAAAATCGATCAAAAAAAATTTCAATCTATGTAAGTGAAATAATAATTGTCAATGGGGGACTCATTAGAATTTAAAAACAATTTTGTTCTATCAGATATACTCCTAACTGTATTTTTTCACTTTAGCTGGTATAAAGTTAATATTCAAAGATTAGTTTTTACAATTTTATCATTGCAATATCCATATCTTAATCTTAAATATTTTAAGTCCAGTTTATTAAATTCATGTTTTAAGTTGTATTTCTAGTATTTTATAGAATAATTTATGGCACAAGTTAATATTTACAAATGCAATAGGTATGTAGTAGCAATGTCCACACTTTTGACAAGCTAGTATTCATTTGGTGTCAATGGTCGTAACTTTTATTTGATTAAAATATAGATAGGTAATCTGAATTAAAATGAAACCTTTGTATATAAAAGTTAATTTTGTATTATTTTAAAAATCATTTGGTAGGGGAGAAAGGCAGATCAAATGACATTAACAATAACTCTTTATACAAATTCCAAATCCAAATTACATAGCTGTTTCGAGTGCTCCTTAATAATTGCAAGCAAACCATAAAATTCGCTGTAGAAATTGTATCAATAATTTGCGCGATATTTTTGATTTACTAATATTTGAACGGAGAGAAAATGGTCTTGTTCAAAATAGCAATTTGCGTCGATTTTTGTGCACCGCATATATTATCTTCTACTAAGTACAGAAAAAAATATGATTTCTTTTTTGAGCCCCCAGCAGAAATCCACGCGCCATTGTCACTTTTAACAGGCTCATCGATTTATTAAAACCTTCAAGCCTTCAAATAACCTTCAAGATATCAGATACCGGTCAAATTGAAGGAAGAAACTCACTCGTAGCCATTTTCTAGTCAGATTTCGTTAACTTGCGCATATTTACAAATAAAAAACAGTGCAGCCAAAATTAGAGATTTCAACGAAAATATTCACTTTGTTCTAGTTTCTAGTTTCGACATGCCGTGAGCCTAAAAATTATCGATAAGTTGCATTGCCCAAAAGTATTATCCGTATAATATTTGAATTCTTAATTGAGAACTGTTTTAATATTTATTCGTGCATTCTTTATACTTTCCGGTAGCCATTTTGCTATGAATTTTTTGGCAATTGTGTTGTGGCCCAAGTAGTGTTGTCATGAAATTTTTATTTGAACTGAAGCTATCAAAATTTAAAGATATCACTGAATAGCTAGTAGACCTCATTTTCTAAAATTGCGAGAAATTTTATTTAGTAAATATTCCAATCACCTGTGTTAGCACACATGTCAGCCATCGAATATTACAAAAAATAAATATAAAAAATAAATGCACATGACAATATAGTCACAGATGTTTTTTTAGAACGCGAGTGAATATTATTACAATAACAATACCACATATGATATGTTTTCTACCACTAAATAAACCTTCGAATATAGTCAATGTGAAACATATACATACACTTCGCGAATGACAATGACAATTTTTATAACCAGTAGTAGTAGGTAACAACCCAGTAGTATATTTTTAAATCGTTTTTGTAAGTTACCTCGCGCCTTGTACCATTTTCAAAAAATACGGTATTACATTATTGTTTTGCATATAGATTGAATTTTTTTTTATTCGAAAAAACATTTGAAGGGTTCGAACATAATAATCATATAACTGATTTTATTCTTGGCATCACTTTATTTCAAAATATGCTTGTCATTTTTTTATTAAGTTTTCTTGTTGCGGTTAATATCACTATATAAAATAAAATTTTCTAAATTGTATGTTTAGAAATTTTTCCCGAACGATACCAAGTGTTTAAAAATTATGTATATTGTACTAGCTTGATTCCCACCCGTTTCGCTGGAAAGTAAGGACCACCGTGGTATAGCCTACGCATATCTTGTTCTCACTTATCGCCCTTCCATAACCTTTAAAATAGGGATGGAACTTGTTTTACACAGGCACAAGTATATGTACAGTTTTCAATTTTTTTTAAATGTAAAAAAGTCATAATGCATTGAGTATATCAGAAAATCCTGGTTGAATAGATGGCCATAATTATTGTTTCAAATCGATAAAAAATGAAATTTTTCGAGATTTTTCAACAAACACCTGCAAAACAAGGACAATATTATTTAAAACGGACGTCATCGGTTTGAATGAAATTTTACCCCAGGTTCCATTCCCCAAACCTTTGAACACGAAGTAATCCAACCATTAATTTTCTTTTCGTTTTAAACAATATAAACCTTGTTTGCCGGTGTTTGTTGTAATTTCTCGAAAAATCTCATTTTTGATCTCTCAAGAATGGCCAAATAAAAACGTATTGCAATTTTCTTCCGTAGTGAAGTGATGGTAATTAGCAATCTTCTAAATTTTCATGTGGTTTAATCGACGAAAATTAGTTTTTCTTCTTCCGCGAAATTGGCTAGCTCGTTTTGACTGGTAAAAAAATGTTGATATGTAAATCGTAAATAAAATTTTATGAAACCGCTGTTTTGTTCGTTTTAAAAGAGAGAAATAATCGTTAGGATAGGAAGCACCCCAAGAAATCGATTACCAAAAACCACAGTCCATATTCGGACCAATGCTCTGAATATTAATAACGAGGTCAATTGGGTACATGGAGGTACCACTATTATTGCATCATTAAAAGTTCAACTACTTATTTAGTTTATTTATTATTAAAAACCACTAGTTTCTATTTCATAATATTTTCTAAAACCACAAAATCATAAACACAAAATAACATGTTTTAACGACACTATTCATTGCAAAACACTCGAAGTATTGTTTTTTTTTTTAACTCGGTGTAGTAAATAATAATAAACAGACAAAAAAAATGTTTTTCTTTTATTTCCACTTCAAAATGCTTCCATTCCGAAAGAATTATATTTGAAAAGATTTATACTTTTTAGATTTATTCTTTTTTTAAAGGTATAAATTTTTGTTTTCTATCTGAATTTTACAATGGGGAACAAGAAAATCGAAAGGGAACAAGAAAACCGAAAATATGTCGTTAAAATTTCAGCCAAAAATTTCAGATTTAAATTTTGAGTTGTACTAGGAAATGAAATGGAGATTTATGAAATGAGAAGAAATTATGATCAAATCTTGATCGAAATAATTTAGAATTTTCGAAACATTAGGTTAGGTTAGGTTAGGTTATATTGGCTGTCCACGAAGGACACACTTAAGTTATACAACCCATTGTGATACCATATATGTGTTTTACCACCTATCCGCTGATATTTTCATTTATCAGCTCCTCAATTTCAGAGGCAGAGTGCACCTCCTTCATGCATATACCATGCACTCACTACATCAGCTCACCACAACTATAAATTAAAATAATTTCATTGCGACGGCGAGAATCGAACCCGCTACTTTAAGCATACCTTGTTACAGGTAAATTTGGCTAGTGTAAACTTTAAAAGTAAGAAATATTTAAAATTACAAATCTTTGAAAGCAGAATTATTTTGAGTAAAAAAAATATTGAAATAGGTTTTTTGTTAATCAAAATTTCTTATTTAGGATTATATTTTCTTTAAAATATAATTTTTAAAGGTGAAATATATTAAGAACAAATATTTTAAATAAGTGGAAAAATTTTGGGGTAGAAAACAAAAACGATGTTTTTCTATTTGTAAAATTCCGATATTTTTTTTACCCTGTAGACGGAAGTAAAATATATTAAAGACCTTGTAACCATAAAAAACGATTCACTATCATTTTTATTTTACCAAAGACATAATGTGTAAAAATAAAAATATTAAAACAATATAAAAGTTATGAATAATAAAAAATAAACGTTTTAATTAAATTTGGTGTTTCATAAAAATAAAAATCTCTCCATATTACAACAATTTTTACTAAACTTGTTCAATGTTTTATTTTTTTTTTTAATGGAATTTTTTTTTATGTTAAATAATTAAAATAACAATAATTGAATTATTATCTCACCAATGCGTATCCACCACTACACCCTAACACCCTTACATGCACACCCCCATTTTAATAAAACTGAAAAAACAACAACAGAATAAAATCATTATTAAATGTTATTATTTATTTTATGTATTATTTTTAAAATAATAAAACAGTTAATTTTGTGTTTATTTGAATAAAATTTTTCGTTTTTAAAATGAGTTTTAAAAAAATTAAAATCTATTGAAAATTAAAAATATTAGGAACACAAAAATTGCACGTTCGCTGTTGTTCGAATCATGAACTAATAAATACCTAGTTCACACTCTCGGAATCAATCTAAGCGTCTTTCATTTGGAGGCCTGTGACCTGTTAAATTACTCTTTATTAAAAAACCTTCTGTTAATAATTAAGCCTTTTATAATTTCTTCTACCTCTGGAAGAATTTCTACCTTTTAGCAAAGCTCATGATTTCTTCGAAGTTCATTACCAATGTCTCTTTCAGATCATTTGGAAGACATTGTTTCCAGATTTAAGATCGCTGGTTTTCCAGTTTTTGACATGAATGGAGCAGACGTTCTCAAAATTCTTCTCTCTTATTGTATTCTTCGCAGAAGTTTTCATTTGTAAAACTCCATTGATTACGCTAGTTCGGCCAGCAAATCAGGCATTTTGAGTAGTGAAAAAAAAAACGAAATTTCCGGGGATTGGGAACATTTCCATTCCGATTGCACACTCTCCTGCGATTACTCTTATGTATACCGCATATTTTCTGGGTACTGGCAACTATATATGACTAGAGTGATACCCACCTGCTTCGCTGGGTTTAAAAGTAAAGATTGATAAAGATGGCTCTCGCTTATCCCCTTTCTATAACACTCGAAATAATGGTAAGGATTGTTTTACACAGGTAAAATATATGTATGGTTTTCTATTTTTTTAAATGTATAATAGTCGTAGTTATTCATTGAGTACCTTTATCAGAAAGATGGCCGTGACTATTTTTTAGGAAATCTGTAATTTATGGTAATGTCAAACTAAATTAATTTTCAAATTTTTTTATTAATATATCTTTATAAATTATATCTCATGTGTTATTCTGATATATCAGCTATATTGCTGTACAGTTTCATTAAAAATCATTGGCTACTTTTAGAAACAAACAAATATGCTTACTTTGGCATTTATAATATATAGAGATAGAGATAGAGATAAACAAATTTTGATCGAACTTCACTATAAGATAGACAAAGACTTTAATAAAAAATATTTTTTCTTTTTAATCTCATTTTTTTTAATTAACATTGGCGGCGAAAGACACCTTAAAAAATTTTAATTTTTTACCTTATTTTTACATATTTTATCTAGATAAATTTCATTAATTATTTATAATAAATTAAATGAATATCGGAAAACAGCACTTTATTTATAAAAAAAGTAACTTTTAATTTTCTTTTCATAATATTTTATCATATTGCAGCTAAAATGTGAATGCCCGCATAAACATCAAAGAACTAAAACTTTTGAAATCCAAATTGAATAGAATAACTTACCGATCAATATTACAAAAACTTAATTATATAATGTACGCGATATAATTTATATCAAACGCAACCAATGTTTTGATTATATATTCAAAGTAAGTATTTCATCGAAAGTATAAAATACCACAAGAATATCAAACAGAAAATTATACATGCGACGACGATGGAAAAGTCTTATATATATCTCAAGCATTGGTTTTGAAAACTGTCATAAAATTTCCGCTGAAATCAATTCTTCTTTTATTGATTTCTTGTTCCATTTAGTAGCAGTTTTATACAGGAATAAGAACAACTCTGGGGTTCAAATTACTACTGAGCTAACAGAAAATTTTCCATTTAACGCGCCATTGTAATTTTTTTAAACCCAATCCGTTTCGGCTTTCTTGATTCAAAACTGATCTATACTGATTCTCTAAAGTTTTATTTTCGTTAAAGGGTTTTGTAATTAACCTTTCTGTAAAAATATGATGTCCAGCAGGTAGCAAAAAGTCAGAAATGTCGATTTTGGTATTGGTTATCTGCAGTAATAGAAAATGTTCCATGATTTCAGTAATTTTTAGGGCATCAATTCTGAAGAGGTTATTTATTTTGCTCCTGTTACCCCTTAGACCAATGTTATAACTGTCCTCCGATTTTGTTCCCTAGGTTTTGAGAAGGCATTCCTTGCTTCGATGTGGGTCTTAGATGTACATAATCTTTTAAGCTCTTATAGCCAAGATCATATAGAGAAGCTGAACGGAGCTGAATTTGGATAAATAATTTGGTCGTTTGAGATTCTGCAATGCGTGTGTACTAAAATACATTTATTTTCATGCGGCTTAAATCATTTCTTTCCGCACTATCATTTCTTTTTCGTGCCACTGTGCACTAAGTAACATGTCGCTTACAATTTGAAATTTTAGTGCAACAAGTTTTGCGATCTTGATCAGCATATTGTACTTACACAGAAGATCGTGTACAAAATAAGCAACTAAAATTTTCTGACTATAAAGGTAAAGTTTTTAAACCCTGTGTATATTTAATATATATCAAGGTATACTAAGTTTAGTCTCAAGTTAGTTTGTTACGCTTAAAAATATTGATGATTCGAATTAAATTTTGATTTAGGAGTTCATAAAATCACCTAAAGAGTCCATTTCTGGTTGTCTATCTGTTCATCCGCCCGTCCGCTTGTCAACACGACAACTCAAAAATGAAAAAAGATATCGAGCTGCAATTTTAGCGTACTTAAGAGGTAAAATGTGACGTTGAGTTTGTAAATGAGCCACATACCCCAGAGGTTTGGGTCCCATTTTGTACACCGTTAGAGATAGAGAAAAAGTTTAAATGTAAAATAAAAAATCTTTATTTAAAAAAAACATTTTCTGAAACATTTTTTCGTAAACATTAGTGTTTACCCGTTAGTGCTCAAATTAGGACGAAACTTTAGTGTCCTTTTTCTCCAAAAGTATAAACGAAAGGGAGTTGAAAATTTTCGGGTAGCTTCAACTATCGGCCTTGTGAAAATGACGGCCGAAAGGCGCACTGGTATTCAACTGTTTCTTTACAGGGTATTTCAACAATGAACTCAGTCAATTGATCGTCTTCACTTGTTTTAGATTAAAATCAGTATTTACTAGTATTTTTCCAAGTTTTTTGTTGTAGGAAATTTTATTATGTTCACTTTATAATATTTTTCGTTAAAACTTTCATACAAAAATCCGTACTCGAAACGCATATCGCATTATTCATTCAACTCGTCAGCGTTTACATAACATGAATACATAGAAAATAATAATATAAAATGGAATTTCTATATTGAGTAATAACCTAACAACTAGGTACCGTCAATATCTCTTTCCCTTTTTGTTCATGATTTTCGTTACACGATGCTAGAATAGCTGGTTCTTTCGTTACGAATACTGTGTTATGCATGGAATTTATTCATTTAAAAACTTAAAACAAAAATTGTTTTACGAAACAAAAAATTTTGTTTTTAGTTGATATGTCGTCACTATTATAGTTTTTTTTTTTGTCTTTTTGCATGATTTATTGTCTTTTTTTTTCGTTTGGTATCATGTTTAATTTTTTTATCACGATCTCATACGTCAATAAAAAACTTGGAAAATAACGGAAAAAATTGGAAATACTACAAAATAATTTTAATATTTTTTATAGAAAATCGTAAATTGAACTTCTTGAAAGAATAATTTACTGCTGAAAAACGAATTTAAGAAATGGTACCTATAATTATCAAACATGATACATTTCCTAGAAATTTCCTGCTAAACACCCTAGAGGAAAGCCTAAGAATTTAATCATGAAAACAAAATTACATAAAAGACTTGATTGATACCCGCCCGCTTCAAAGGGCTTAAAAGTAAAAACCACCGCTTGATATACTCCACACTCTCTTGATATAGACAATTTTCAATTTTTTTGAATGTCACGATTTGTTTGACATTTACTATTTTAAATTTTTACAGAATTCTTTAATTTATAGTTCAAAATGGTGATCATAGATCAGTTCCATCTATAATCATCATTTTGAACCATAAATTGAAGATTTCTGTAAAAATTTAAAAAATGGTAAATGTCAAATTAAATTAAATTTTTTTATTTTTTTAAATATATCTTTATAAATTATAGTTCATGTGTTATTCTGATATATCAGCTATATTGGTGTACAGTTTCATTAAAAACAATTCGCTAGTTATAACGTGAAAGCGCAACAAACAAACAAACAAACATTCTTAATTTCACATTTATAATATATAGGTATTATACAAAAAGGCTGAAACTTGAACAACTCTGCTTCACAACTTTCGAATTGATAATACAAATTTTTATGTTGTTCAAATTTTCTTAAAAATATTATCAAACAAAACTGAATATTTGAATTTGATAAAAACTTTTTTTATTTCCTGTATGTATGAGTTATGAATTTATTGACCTGGTTTGTTTATGTTCTAAATATATTACGCAAGACAGATCACAATACACCTATTATAATACTATTTCAGGAAAAAAAAAAAACCCTGTAATTACTTATTTAATCTATAATTTTTATCTAAAACTAAAAAAAAAAAGAAGCATATTTTCACGTCAACTATATAAAAGTAGATTCCACCGACGTAATAAGAAAATACATACCTTTGTAATTATACAATAGTTAGAAACAAAGGCATTAACCTATTTTTTTTTTACCCAGACATGGAAAATTAATTTTTTTTTTACCCGCATAGGGAATAATTTATTAGTATATACCTAAAAAGTGTGTATATTAGGGTTTATATTACACACGTATTATTTATTAAATTTTACTAAACAAAATATAGTAATGCAATGATAAAAGTGCGTGTATTCTTTGACCGAGTCCTTACGAGCGTTAGATATTACAGACGTAGTATTCACCGCACGTTGAATTCGACGCATTATATTGTAATATGAACTGTTCTCTCATGTCCTTGAAGTCGTCGAAGTCATATTTTACACTTACGTATTCATAGTCGTTTTACCTCATTTACTCGCTAAAAATTGACAAAGAAATGGGAACTTAATGAATTCGGACTATTAGTCCTCGGGTTCAGCTGTTATGAGCTCGGTAATTATGCTACATATATTATAAGAATTCACATAAGTTCTGTTTTACAACAGGATATAGGGAACACATATACAAAGTCTCAACTCTAGGATAATCAAAATGTTTTTAGCCAATAGGCCTTTGTGCTGATGTCGATTTAAATAAATCTTTCGTTATAATTTGAAAATGTGAAAGAATAGATGACAAGATCTGAATAAATATAAAAGATATCAGCAATTAAATAATTTTTTTCTATCCTGTAAGACAACTTTTGATATGTAGATTTTAAATGAGCCACAAATGCCAGGGATTTGGGTCGTTGGACCCATTTTGTAATCCGTTAAAAATAGAACAAAAGTTTAAAAGCAAAATAAAAAAACCTAATAAAAATAAACAACTTTTGTTTGAAATATTTTTTGCAAACATCACTGTTTACCCGTTAGTGCGCAAATTAGGACGCAACTTTGGTGTCCATTTTCTCCAAAACTATAAAAGATAGGAAGTTGAAAATTTGCAGGAAGCTTCAAACTTTTGGTCTTGTGAATTCTCGAATAACAAAAATAAAATCTAGAAAATAACCTGTAATTGCCATAGAGATGGCAATTGCCCTTTATGACGTCAGGAAGTATTTTTTTCTTTCTTTTTATTCACACGATATTTTGCCTCGACAAAGACCGCCTTTTGAAGCAATAAATAATTTTAGGGCAACGGTTCATTGTTTGAAGCTTAACCGTTCGAAAAATGTATGGTTAATCAAAGTAATATTTTAAATAGTCCATAACGCCGAATGGAAACATTTTCTACCTGTAATATCTACATACTTTTATTATTCTTTATGTCTAGTCAATAGAGCGTGAATTCTTTATACAAAGAGTAAATTTGCAGGAGCTAAAATACTTCTTGTTTATGGTCATGGTAAAGATAAAATTAACCTATCAAGATCAATCTGTTAATGAATTTACAAGTACGTACCAATAAAATTCAAAAACTTTAAAAACAAAAAAAAAAGCTAAAAAAATTTTAAAACCATAAAATTTTTACATTTCTTTTTTCAAACATTTTATAAGCACCGAAAAACTTCCATTATCAGATTTGATAATTTATTCAAACACAAATGTTTTTAACCCTAAAGTGTGTGTATATGAATTAGGGAACTTTCACCCTAGTTATTGAAATAAGCACAAGTTTCCTTTTAATTTTAACCCATACGTAAATATACAGATATTTATCTTTAACTTGACTAAATGTTAACCATTTTACAATTGGATTTTCTCAGTAATTAAGCGTAAAATATAATTAAGCATAAATAATTGACATTTTTTAATTCGATTTTATGAATTATTATCACTATGGAGGGATTTTTAAATGTATAAAATAGAAAAAAGAATGACTGATCTCTGAAAATCAATAGAGTGTAATGCTGAAATGATTGCAAATGATTTTAGAAAGGAATTGAATAAAATAAAATATTAAACTTGTTGAATCTTTCTGCTATAATATTCAGAATTTGAGCGTATAAGACCATTGACCCATCATATGTCAAAGAGTTTGGAATCGTGGGTGGCTGTGAAAATGTTTCCTAAAAAGGAATGTAACTAGGTCTGGAATTTAAGGTATAGCTGTGGATAGCAAAATAAGTACATGGTTTTAATGGAAACGGCATATATGAAACGGTGTAGGTATGGATCCTTTGAAATAACAAGTCAGACGATTTGGTCGTCTGATAAAACAGTTCAGTGCGAAAATTTGTTTTTGAATTAATATTAAATATATTACTTGTGAATATATTTGGGAAATCAATATTACTTGATTTTATTGAAGAATTAATGTATACTTTTATAATAAACAATAAAAATATCAAAATATTAAAAGAAATTACCTAGAGCTTCATATTTTTCCAAATAACGCTGTAAAGTAGTTCAGGTTAGAATTGATCACGTTTTCACCATTTCTTATGATCCAAATGATATCGAACTAAATAAACGATGATTTAATTGATTGTGTCAAATTTCTCAAAATCCACCAACCAGTGCCTAAAATAATAATCCCTATTATATTATAAATGTGAAAGTAAGGATGTTTGTTTGTATAAAGCAGTGGTTTTTACTTTTAAGCCCCGTAAAGTAGGCGGGTATCACTGAATCCAATAATTCAAGCTAGTTTTAATATAAAATAAAACCATGTATTTAAAAAAAAATTGTAATGCCATCAAATGGTACCACAAAATTTAATTTGATGAAACGTGACTATACTATAAATTGTACACATTTACCATAAATAGAGATACCATATGAAGGTAAGAATTGAGAATATAATTAAATGAATATAGAAACTTCTTCGAAGAGTCTTAGTGATATCTGTTATATGGTCACAAACATATATAAATATGATGATATAGGTAGACAATGTTTAGGCACCCAACAGTCAACCAACTACGTTCCCTTTTCTATTCTTCACAATTTTAATGGTTAGTTTCAACACGTACGTACAATACCACGTTAATTTACCACAATTTATAATATACGAACGACAATGTGTTTGTAACCATCGATGTTATCATTTCAAGAACGCCATAATCGTATATTCTAAGAAATGATTATGAAAACATAATATTTATGTTATATATGTATTTTATATTTTTTTATAATTTTAATGAAATTAATAATGATGTGATCTTGCCCAAAATATACTTACTTGATTTTACGTGTTTAACAATCAGGGTTTCATCGGCGAATAATTTCTTCTCACATAAAAATTTATTTCATCAGAAATTACCATTCATTTCCCTTCAAAAGCCATTTTGAAATTTTTCAAAATTTTTTTCCAGTATAATAGAATAAATAGGTAATATAGAATTAGTAAATTTAATTCTACTTAAGAAATATCAAATTATTTCATTATTGGGTCAATTTTGATATTAATTTAAATTATTTTTTATCTAATTCACATCTTTGCAGCAATATTTAGGTTTCTTAAATTCTTATTAATGAATAAGAACTTAACAAAATAAGTTACTTAACAAAATATGGACGTAGTTTTCATTTTATGGCATGGGAAAGAAATGAAGTTGTTGCAAATTCAAATGAAGGATATTTATAACAAGCTTTAATTAACTAAGATTAAGATGGCTGAAACTTCTACGAACCCCTAAATCCAATATATTTAAACGAGCAATTCTTGTTTATATATATATATATATATATATATATATATATATATATATATATATATATATATATATATATATATATATATATATATATGTATATATATATATATATATGTATATATATATATATATATATATATATATATATATATATATATATATATATATATATATATATATCGACGATCTCGGAAATGGCTCAGACGATTTTCATGAAATTGGATATGCAGAGAGTTTTTGAGGCGAAAAATTGATTTAGCATTTTTAAAAAGCGTCGTTTTATCAGTGTTTTCTGGAAAAACTGAAGCATAAACTGCAAAATATGACTCCTCTTGACATCTATTGGTATATATCGTAGTTAACGAAATAAATTACATTACCGGGATATTCAAATTGGTATTTGTGTGGAGACATTTTATACGGTGTTATTTTAGTGATAAAATATGTGTCTTTTTAACTCAAAAAATACCGTGCAAAGCTCGGTAACCCAGATATTTATTATTGGATTCAGTTATTATTAGAAATTATTAGAAAAATATTTTTTTGAATCTAATTCGCTAGGATATGGTCGTAAATATTTGGGTGTGGCGCAAATACATTTTACAACAACACCCTTTTATTGACAATCGAAATAAAAACATATGTTATGACATAACAAATTTGACTAACGAGCATAATAAAACCATATATATCGCTGTTAAAATAACTAAATGTACTTTTCACGTCATAATATAATTAATAATGGAAATACACATTGAAAAGAATATACAAAACCCAACCAAAATGTTATATTTTATGAAATATATATAGACAAATTTGCATATTTAATTTCAGTGTGAAAATGAACCACTAAAAATAATTTTGTTGGGAATTGGAGTGTTGTTTTCATATTAACAAGTTTTTTAAATTAAAAACACACTGAATATTTTCCCATTCACAGCACAGAAACATCACCTTCTCGTGTATAAAGTACACTATAAACTTATTTAGTATGCATTTCATGTACAGCGAATATGAGTGAAATGTATAGAGCGTATTTAGAAGTTTGTCTAACTACTTATTATACCGGGTATCTCACTGACGATCCCAAAAAATCACGTTTTCTTAGGATCATCTTTACATCGTGTATATGTATTTTTATTATTTCCCTAAATAAGCAGGTAAATTTTTTTATATCTCTTACGATGTTCAATTTATTAATTTGAGCTATTCATTTGGATAGCTAATATTCATTAGTTAAATTGTGGTAATTATTTTTCTATAAGGAAAATTTTAACAAACGGGACTCTTTAATCCATAAAATATATCTAAAGTGATGAAATGAATGGCATTTGTGTTATTTCTTCTTTAAATGATTGTCTCTAAATATCTAGGTGTCATTATTTAAAAATCTATGGTATAGGTATATCGAAAAAATTTACTCTGAATTTTCGTCTTACTTTCCCCAGCTCTAATAGGATTCGTCCTCAAAATTTAAAACATAAGTCTCAAATGTTTTCAGACACTCAATTTCAATTAAAATATTTCCAAAAAGATGTCCCAAAAAATGATAGGCCGCTAAATGCCCTTTTCATCTCATCTGACGTCCTTGATCATCACTTTGATATTGATTAAAGAAGGAGTGTTATATACTGTATATCTGTGCGTCCGTTTGTTTCTCAGTGACATCGTAGCTCTTAAACCGTCGAACCGACTTGATTGAGAACATATTATAGCTAAGTTTCTAAAAATCGGTTTACAAAAAATAAATCGCATTTGTCGGGAGTTTTTTAAATTTTGTAAATTTTACTTGTTTCAAGATAGTTCGAATATTTCATTTCTTAGCTAGTGATGAAGTACGCCTGGCATCTGAGAGTAGTTTCGATGAGTGCGTATTTTTGAAAAAAACTGCGAACGAAGTGGTGATTATAAAATAACTTTAAGACAATCAAATCATTTTCTATAGCCGTTTAGAAATACAAATTATACCTGCCAGTTATTTTTTCCTATGTTTAATAATAATTTTCCTCTATCACAACTATTGCCAACCAAGGTAGTAATATTTAAAAAAAAAAAAAAGATAAAATAAAATTGATTGTTTCTTTAATCCACGAGCATTTTATCTAGATACACTTTTTTCGAGCTAAAAATATATTTAAAAATACATAACTTAAAAAAAACACTCTGTATCCAGATAAAACTCTGTTTTAAAATATTGCAATCATCATGAAATAAAGTTAAAAAGATTAAGTGACAATTCTTAATATATTTTTTTTATTTCAATTTAGCATCATCGCTCGCCATCAATGTAAGCTTTATGAAAACAAAATGAAATATTTTTCATTTCAAAACACTTTATGAAAATATTTCTTCTCTTCTTAATTAAAAAGTACAGTGTATCCCTATATATTATAAATGTGAAAGTAAGGATGTTTGTTTGTTTGTTTTTTTGTTACGCTTTCACGCCAAAACTAGCGAATGGATTTTATTGAAACTGTACAGCAATATAGCTCATACTTCAGAATAACAGATGAGATATAGTTTATAAAGATATATTAATAAAAAATAAAAATAAATATTAATTTAATTTGACATTACCATAAATTACAGATTTCTGTAAAAGTAGTCATTTGACATTACCATAAATTACATTTTTCTGTAAAAATAGTCAATATAAAATTTTTCACGGCCATCTTTTCTGATATACTCAATGAATAATTGCGACTATTATACAGATAAAAAAATAGAAAACCATACATATATTTTGCCTGTGTAAAACAATCCTTACCATTATTTCGAGTGTTATAGAAAGGGGATAAGCGAGAGCAATCTTTATGAATCTTTACTCTTAAAACCAGCGAAGCAGATGGGTATCACTCCAGTAAGTATATATTTTCCTTGAATATTTACATATTCTCGTTCTAAAATGTTTGAATTTTATCTTGTCAGTTTTAAGTAAATGAGTAGTCATTTTCACTTTATTAAAAGTAAGAAAGGTTTTAATTAAATTATGAAATGAAATATCGACATTTTTTTGTTGTCTTGTCTAGTGTCATCACAAGAAACTAGTTGTGTTATCTTCTGCACTAAGGAAAGGTTTTTTTCTTTTTGTGTCTTTTAAAGTGGTGATTTAAACACTACAAAAAGGGGTGACAGATCACGATGCGGTGTTTGGTTGAATACTGTCTATCAGATCTTCGGGATCATCGAAACATGTTTAAGATAATTACGGACATGTCTGTTTTCTCACTTATTTATTTTTTTTGTGTGAATAAAAATGTATAATAATTGACACCATTTTTTTTAAGTAGGCAGGACTTAAAGGCAATATGCTCGAACAAGTTTTGAAAATTTCGGGATTTTCGAGAGCAACTTCAAGAGAACAATACCCGAAGTTAGAAGTGAAAATACGTAAGTCGTTTAGAAAAGTCAGACAGAATGTTTCAGAAAGGTTTAAAATTAGAAACAACGCAAAGATTTTAAAGTTTTTAAGAGGGGCTCAACGATATCTGACGGTCTAAAGTGAATATCCAAACTATTATTATTATTATTTAGGAAATTTTGAAGAATATGATATACTCTACAAATATACAAAGAGTTTCAAGTTATAAAAGAAGGACTTAATCAAATGGTAGATAATAACGATTTCTCAACCACACTTATAACTAGAAAAACGTCCTTTGCTAGAGACACTGTGTTGCCATCTATGAACAGTAAACAGAAGTAACCAAATATCAGAATCACAATAATTAATAGTTAAATGTACAGCTTTAATAATTATTACATAGGAGTCGTTTTTCGATTGAAAAAGTTCCCTATGTTACAGTGTTATATATCTGTACCTATATTCATAGCATGTTGATGACGCGAAATCATAAGATTTTACCTAACGCACCTATTGAAGTTTTCTCTTCAGAAAATATTTCTATGAATATTGCTAAAAAAGCAACCGCTTTGTCAATATTCGCAAATATATCCTTTTTTTTTAAATTTCAACATCCAATTGTCATTACTTTAACATTGTTTACCATTTGATGAAGTCCTGTTCTCATAGCTTAAAGCACTTTTTACTAACATTGAAATTAGAAATCATACTTTCTAATACGAATACTCCTTCTACTCCTAAGTTTTAGTGCAGCGACAATCAATACACGGTACCAACAAGATCTGAACCAACTTTTAACAGATTCTGAAGTATTTTTTTTAGTTCTGGAGTATTTTAGCTTTTGATAGATCAATTTGTATAAAAAAGTAAAATTATTTGATCTAGATATTTCAATATTTCCTAAATTATAAAAGTTTTATATCGCTCTATATGTACCATATTCTATATCTTCTATATATATGAATGTGATGATATTTTGCACTGAATTGTCAGCGGCGTCACTTAGTCCGGCGCCAAACATCGCGACGTTACTATAGTAACCAGTCATTGAATCAGAAATCCTTATATACTTAACAACAGTTGTAGTAGCAATATGTGTATATAATATATGATACCAATAAATAACGAGCTTATTTAATGTGTTTTATTTCTATATTATTTATTCTATTGATATATAATCGTATTATTCTATAAAAATACTGTCAAAATTAATTGAAAAATAATTCAATATCAAAGATGTCAATATAATATTATGACGTATACATGCTGACAGAGAGGTGCAAAATTCATAATAGAGTCGTTTTGCTTCAAGAATAGCTTTTGTGTGAATTAAAGTTTACATTTGCACAATCAAAAATTCAACCAGGTTTTCGTAGTTATGGGTTAATTGTTAGTTGACCGAAAAAGTATAAGCAATCACTTTATTCGACGATTAGATTTTAGTAATTTTTGAGATATCTACAAAATAAAAGCTTTTTTTGCAGAATTTTTGACGATTTCTCAAAATTTACTCAATAATTCGTTAAATAAATCTGATTTTTGAATCAAAAGTTTTATAAAATTTTTGAAAAAGAAAAAATTTATAATTTTCTCGAGAATGGGTAGGCTAAAGTAAGAAAATGGCAAAAAACCGCTTGATGATTGCATCATTATTTCGAGATATGGACTCAGGTTTTATATGAGAGATTATATCCCAAAGTCATTTCTCTAGTCAATGCCTTAGAAATTTACAATATATCATTAAATGAAACATAATTTTCGTGTTTCTTCAACAATTACTAGCTTATGAAAAGTTTACTTTCCGAACCCGCCCCAACTATTTTACTTCTAAAAAAATCTAGACTAATATTTAGACAATTTAAACGATTTTAAAAATACGTTCAACTAAAGAAGGCTACCATTTTCAACAAGTAACATGGGCGTCATTTTATTTCCATAAAATAGTGTTCCGCTCCAAAGCATTAATGCCTTTTAAATTGTGAACAAAAGGGGGGAACTGCTGGTGGTAAATAATTTAAAAAAATATAATCATTCGATTCATATTATGATAGTTTTATTATTATAATCAGAATTGATTAAGCACGTCGTATTTAAAATTTCCATTCTATATGCATATTAATAACCTAATTATTTTCACAAAATATAATAAATAATCAATTTCTATCAATAATGAAAATAATTTATTCTATCAAATTTAAATAAAATAAATAAATATATGAAAATAAATCTATTATTTATGAAATTAATAATTCTTTTTACGAATAATATAATAAATTTTGAATATAAAATATTAAATATGTTAATCTGCATTAAATATATACAGATTATTTATTTTTCCACACGCTGGAAAAATTTATTATAAAAAAAATTGGAAATAAAGTTAAAAAAAGTTTGCAACCGCCAAAAAGATTGCAATTTTAAAGATAAAACTATAAAAAACTACGAAAATTGAAAAACATGATATTCATAAATTCTACAATCGACCAAAAAAAACTACCCCCGTCAATCATCACAAAGGCGGACGAAATTACCCTATCATGGAAATTTCACTTCATTATTGGCTCTTTTTAACAAGGTTTTATTTAGTTTCACCTGTCCCGTTGTCAGTAATCAAATTTTTCAAGTCAAATCCACTTTCCGGTTTCCGATTGCGTTGAAATTTTGCATGCATATTTAGTTTGAATGACAATTCATGTTGAGGTTGAGGGTCCTGATTTTCCCATCGCTTCCACCATATTTGATATATATACATTTTTTGTGGTCTTAAATTAAAAATTTTAATAAAAAATACTTTTTAAGGTGCAGGCTTTTATTGTACTAAAAAGTAGAAAATAATTTTATCTATGAGTCACTCATATCCGATTTTATAAAAGCTTGAGGTGCTTAATATCAAGAATGAATCGAAAAACTATTAGGCATGTGGAGTGGATGAGATGTTCCGATTTATTTTTGTTATTTTAAATTGAGCGCCTCAAGCTTTTACAAATAGTCGGGTATGAGTGACTCATAGATAAAATTATTTTCTACTTTTAGTACAATAAATGCTTGTCCCTAAAAAAGTATTTTTAATTAAATTTTTTTACATCTTTTGATTGCTTGACCTGTATCTTTTGTCAGATTGAATTAAGTACTTAATTAGTACAATAAATGCTTGTCCCTAAAAAAGTATTTTTAATTAAATTTTTTTACATCTTTTGATTGCTTGACCTGTATCTTTAGTCAGATTGAATTAAAAATTTCCACTTTTATCAAGGGTTGATGACAATAGAATTACAATTAAATTATTATACAATAACTATATCCTAGTATTTCGACCAGGATCCCCAGGGTAGATACACGACCGATAATTATCATCCAAGATAATAGTTGCTCAAAGAGTACACAATCATTACCGTAGGGGGTGTCAAAATAAGAAATTGAATTATGGTTTTTTATGTATAAATTTAAAAAAAAAACTTCGGAACTTCTGCGTGGCTTCGTGATTTCTTTAATCTTAATACAGTGTAATATCCCTTAAAAATAGAAATTTATAGACAATATTTGCATCTGTCAATGAGATATTTGAATGAATAATATTATTATTCCGTGTGAAACTATATTTTTTTTTATTAAAGTCTGTTCAAAATGAAATGAGAGCGACTCACTTAATGTATTCTTCTTTTTAATAGGTATTTAGTTATTTTACATACTTTAATACAAAATTACTTATTATAATAATATTGTAATATATTATGAATCAAAGTCAATCAATCAATGTTTTTTTTGTATGTTGTCAATCATATTTTTAAATCAATTCTTCTAGTGTTAATACACTTTATCAATGTTATATATTTTATTTTAAAATTTGAATAATTATAACAAATGATCTATTAGTAAGACTATATATATATAATGTAAATTGGTTTGTTTGTATAAGTGATTTTTTTTTTTGTTCATTTTTAATTGTTTTTTAATGAACTATTTATTTTATTATGTTAATTAGTTTAATAAATTAGTATTTTTAAATACAGTAGAGTTAAAAAACTTAATTGATTTGATCATTAATAATTAATCGATCTCAGCGAGTAACAAAATTACTTGTTTTTTGTGCCAAAGATGCCACATACTGTGAAATTAGTCAAGTGAAATTTGTTCTATTTGAAGCAAATTATATGTTATCACTTTAAAATACTAATACAAGCGTCTCAAAGAATTAATCCAATATATTATACCAAATATATATTTTTTTAATTTTGCAAATTTCATACCCAAATAAACAACTCTTGGGGATGAAATTTGAATGAAAATTAACTTTTTCTAAAAATTTTGTTTTGTTTCAGGTGAGAGATTCAACTATTAAGCCTGTAAAAAGTAGCCGTAAGTTAAAAAATATTTTTTAGATTTAAAGAAGTTCATAATGATGACTTCGGAATTCATGATGAACTTCAGGGCCGGTGGAATGTTCGATTATAAGAGAACTGGAAATTGTAACATAAAATTTAGAAAGTTATAAATTCACTTGAGATATTTAGTACTTATGAGCAGGTTTGCAATACATTACACGTATTACTGGCATCTCTTTTTTATCTAATCAAGCGTTTGTTAAGGGTTTTTGTTATATCGGATTGCGTGCGATGCAATCAATGGGGCAATACTTTAGTACCAGAAAATATTTTAATAATAAATAAACCGAATCTTACTACAGATATTCTGTGAAAATCTGTGGATAGCGGAGTTTTTCAATTTTTATATTTAACTGATTATCATTAAAAAGCGTTTACAAGTAAAATCGTAAATTTACAAAACCATTTCTTCATTTTAATTATAAATAACTACACCAATTTTATTTATAATTTGTTTTGGTAAATTATTATTAAATTATTAAGACAAAATACGAATCAACCGAAACCAAATGATCGGGCAATCCTGCATATAATAGGTAATATCTCCGGTGATCATACGTGTATTATAAAATACCATGCATGATCTGCGTAATACTGCGTACTTGCACTACAGGGTTGTTCGGTAAGATTTAAACACCCATATGTATTTGACTATCTTTGTTTAACACACAGACATCTGTATATAATACATTACTGATACACTATAATAACGTAGGTATATGATATGGTAATCTAATATTATATTCTATTATTGTTAATGAACCTCAAATGTAATAGACATCATTGTCTATATGTTATGCATATAACAGAATATTATATAATCTACTTTGCATTAAAATCTGGGGTGAAAGACACAAACGACCTCTATGTTGGAAAAGTATTTCCACTATATTTGAAAAAGTACTTTCAAATGTTGATTTTTATAATAAAAAAACACAAAAGAATATATTTCGGCAACATAAACACGCTATCTTGCCATAAAAGTAAATTAAATTTTAAACGTTTTTTATTTTCGCAAAAGTGCTGTCAGCCATTTTGGTGACGTAATATTTGTAAAAACAAATAACTATGAAAGGCATCAACAAATTAGTAATTAACGCAAACTATTTTTGCCAATATGATGTCACTTCATGGCGGCTCGTGTTTTACATCACGTGATATACAGATTAAAAATAAAGACTTTTAATTTTAATGTAATAAAACAATAATGTGCTTTTATGGTCAAAATCATAGAATTTGAGTATATTTCTTCATAATTTCATCAAATTTTAATTTTTATCAATTAATTTTAATCATAATTTAATTTTCCTTACCGAAAATACCCTATTGTACAATTTACCCTTACCACTTTTGAAAGAATTAGAACCTAAAAATTGAAGATTCTCAGCAATTTAAATCTTTGAAATGAGATGAGACTGCTAAGATTACAACTGCAAATTTACTGACATAAAAAAACAAATTTCATACTGATAATTTAAGAACGATACAAACTCTTTAAGAATTTGAAATGATTATTTATTTCATAATGAACTCAGCATTATATCACAATATTACATAAAGTAATGTATATATGGAGGTTAAAATGTGTAGGTATTATATTCATAGAAACTTTTTCTATATTGGAATAATTTTTATAGTTACTCTGAGTTTTAACGTTAAGTTATTTTGATATGGGAAAGTCAATTTTAAATTACAATATTTATAGAAATATCAATGTCAAGATTACTGTCGGATTAAAAATGTGTTGTTTATTTATTATTCATCGTTTTGTTTGAGAAAGTTTTTATTTCAGTATAAACGAACCGTACAAGCTCGGCAAACATGCAGAATTCAATAATATATTTATTAGCTATTTTTTGTCTATACTATTTAACTTTACAAAAAATTACACTAGTCGACGTAAATTTTATCACAGAACTATTAGTATATTTTTCACTGATATTAAAATTGCGACAACACGCCATATTTTTGAGAAAGACGCTAAAAAGCAGGATTTTTTGTACACGATACAATTCATGCTCTAAGAAAGAATCATTTAAAAGCAAAATTGAATTTTTCCTTTATTTTTGTTTTTCTTTAAAAAATGTAATAAATAATAAATAAATTATTTATTATAGATATGAATATAAATAAATATCATATGATTTTTATTACGAGCAAGTGGTATTTTTTAAGTTATTTTAATTATAATCAAAAAACTGATTTTTGCAAAAGTTTCAAAATATTTATAAGAGAAACTCGGAATTGTAATTCGAATTCAGCACAAGAACTATAAAAATTTTCATCAGTATTATCCTGTGAACATTAAAAGATCAACGCATCCAATAAACGATGTCGTTCCAATCCTCCAATTGTGTATTTCTATTATTCAATGAACATACATGAAATAAAATTTTATTCATAATTTTTCTTTATGCTTAGACGTAGATAATGTTTGAAATACTTATAAATTTGTTTCATCTTGTCTTTATTATATATCCAATATTGTTACTAAGGCAAGAAATAAAGCGGAAGATGCATTTTCAACGTTTGAAAGAGAAACTTAGTTTATCAAGTGGAACATGTACTCTAGCTGGACATGCTTGAATTTAGCAAAAATTAACCCATTAAGGCTGTAATGTACAAATTTTTGATTGGCGTGAAACATTCTTTGATTAAAAGAATTTGAATGGCGTGAAACTTTATACTTTTTTTAAAAATCCTCTTAAATATTAATGGGTGAAAAAAAAAATTATAAAGAAAATCAGAAAAAAATGGCTAAAGCGTTAATTGAATTTCAAGCACTGGTATTATGTGTTTTTTTTTTCAATTTGTATCTTGTCACACTCAGATGCAATAACAATTACAATTTCTACTGTACCAGAGCAATAACAATTTCTACAGTACGAGAGCAGGTAAAAATATCATGCCATTAAATAGTGAAAGAAAAATTGCTAAATTGTTTTAAATGGTGAAAGAAATCAAATATTTATTCATCTATTTAATGGTAGTATAATTTTACCTGCCTTGGAACTATAGAAATTTTTCTTATTTCGCTTTTTTTTTATAAACTTATTTCCACCAATGAATATTTTAGAGGATGATTAAAAATGAATTCTTATCAAAGAATGTTTAAAATTTATGCATAACAGCCTTAATTAACATCATCTTACAAGGATAAAACTTATAGGACTACTATTGATCTCATTTTACGTAGTTGATCAAATTTTGGTAAGAAAGAAGAAAAGTAATTTGAAAATCGTATGATTTGTTTACGCACAGTTACGTTTAAAGACGAGTTTCTATTTATTAGAACTAACTCTTTTAACTAGCATATTTGTACAAAGAAACACTTAAAATAAGCGTCACGCTTTTTACTGCAATGGTATAAGAAAATACACACAAAACGGATGAAATAAAACTCATTTCAGATTAAGAAATACCATTAACTTCTCAAATAAATGTAGAAGAAAGTTATGGACATAGAATTATAATTTACTCTTTGTGAGTAAGTGTGTCTGTATCTATAACTGTACGTGTCCGAAAAAAGAATACTAAAGTTCAAATTTCGTTTGTTTTCTAACAAACTAGAAAAGAAAAAGAAAAGTTATACAAAGAGGAAAACATGTTTAACGAAGCATGGCATAACGAAATACGATAACCGAATTTGTTGTTCTCTCAGCGTATACGATAAATTTATTACAAAACTAATAACATTTTGTTTCTGTATCAGTTAGTTAGTAACATCCATATCGCCTTTTGTTCAAAAATACGTTATGATAATACTCAAATGTATCTGAGCTGATAAATGTGTTTGTGAGAAAATTTCATCTTCAAAACAAAATTAAGAATTGTGATGCCATAAGAAATAATTTTTAAAGAATATAAAACAATATAATGTTTCTTTAAATTACAAAATAACGAAGTATATAAATACTTGTCTGAAATAATTCCTCGTACTTTTTCGTCCGTTCATGTCAATTGGTTTATGCTATCCTCAACTTGACAACGAACCTCAACTGACATCAGGATTTTATGGAAAACTGAAGTTTCTTCAGATTTCTTTATTTAACAGCAAAGTGTGATAAAGCATAATGTTCAAAGTTTGATTTCTTTATTTAGAAAAAATTTGTCATATAGCACACAAATCAAGGCGGCAGTTTCTTTTATTTACAAATTGGTCAAATATAGAATAAATTGCAATTAAAAAAAAAAAGTAAATATTTTAACGTAGAATTTAAACAGTTGAGTTTAAAGAATTAAAACGATATATGTGTGGCATTTATATAAGAACATACTTTTCATTCGATCATTCTTTAATTAGACATTATTATTCTATTTTAAAGACTTCTCAGAATCATTATTTATAATTTATCGCTAAATTTTTTAAACAAGAAAGAGTATTTCATTTTCAGGCTAATTGTGTTATAAATAAATCACGATATTTAAAAATAATTATTTCCAAATTTTGAAGAAGGATATAATTAATTTTCAGAACTATTTGGTCATAGTTGGTTTTGTAAATAATTCAGTTAGTCTTGTATGTTTATCCAACAGACACATACTTACACAAACATGCTTACTTATAGCCTCTCGCGAAGGCTTCATATAAGCGTTCTTAAATGTTGAAAATTTATTCCTGTATAACTATTAAAGTATTTCGATACCGAAAAAATGATCCAAAAAATTAATTAATTATTAATTAATCATCCTTTTATCCGTTTTTTGCGAAAAATTCCCATCGATTCCCTGAACGGTTTAGGAGAAATTGACTATCAAAGTCAAGGTTTTTAACCAAAAAAGGAGCACATTTCTTATAAGCCGTACAGAGAATCGATATTAATTTTTCACAAAAGACGTATAAAAGGATGGATTATTGATGAAAAAGGATTAAATTTTAAATTTTTTTTCTCATTTTCATTTCAACTGATGAAATAAATAAATTGAAAAATGATGAAATAAATAAATTGAAACTGATGAATGACCAAATATTTGAAATATAATTTATCAATTAATCATCTTTTTATACGCCTTTTTGTGAAAGGTCTTATCGATTCTTTGTATGGTTTAGGAGAAATTAACTATCAAAGTCTGTGTTTACCAAAAAATAGTTTTTCATTTTTACTTTATGGACAGTTCTTAATTTTGACACGATTTTAAAGCTTAAAACTTGAAGAATATTAATGAATGTTTTTTATGAAAATGGTTAAAAATTTTTAAGAGCACATTAACTTAAAAACCAACATTTATTATGACTTCTTCATATACTACCCTGCACAAGGGACTGCTTTTAATAATTAATTTATCGTAAACCGTACAAAAAATGTACTTGAAATTTATTCAGAGGGCTTATTAATTAACACACAAAATTTTAGTCTTTTGGTAACACCTTTAATGAATCATCGTTAGCCGGTTTCGACAATAAATTCAAAAGATGTAAACAACCACACTTTTTCTTTGCTCTAGATTTCTTAAACGTATATTTTTTATATAGTTTATTACTTAAAAATTTTATCTAAATTTTATACTCCAGCTATTACTAACACATAAAAAAAACCAATCCAATTTTCTTGTTGAAAATCAAATTTCATAAATGTGTCATTAAACCTTTATTTATTAAAACGAACAAAAACGAAAATTTTATAAAGAATTTTACATATTTTTAATCAAAGAGTATAATCTATAGAGTTCGATACCGAAACGAAAAGTGTATGAAATAACATAATTTATATTTTACGACCATGCAGCACATAAATTACCTTTAACAAAGTACAAAAAGAGAATTTTCTTTTTATAGAAATCAATATTTCTAATCTATTTAAAGTAAGTGTAATAAATTTTCACATCTTTTTACGCGTCAATACAACAAAAAATAATATAGCATTCTATCGTGAAAATTGTTGATAACATTGAAAAAATGCTAAGCCTGTTTTCATCAACTAGTGAATACTACTTCAATATGTACAGAGGAGTAAGAGAAATATTGAAGAGAGAAAAAAATGATTTATGTCAGTTTGTTCAAGACTATGGTTGTGGCTTAAAAAATGTTGTCCGACATTTTTTTTTAACCCCCGCTATGTGTGTGTGTGTGTCTGTTTGTGACATCGTAGCACCTAATCGGATAAATCGATTTTAATTTTTTTGTTTTCATTGGAAAGGTAATTTAACGGATAGTGTTATAAGTTATGTTTCAAATGCGAGATTAGTGTTCCGTGTAGCGAGATTAGTGTTGGAAAAGGCATGACATATAATTTTAACATATAAATAATTACTATGGAAATGAATGGCCAAATAAACCTGGCTCCATTCATTTGGAAAAGTGAAATGCTAAACTAATTAAGTAATACAAAACAATAAATCATAAGAACAATGTCAACTCATATATTTCAATTTGAATTGAAATATTTCCAAAAATTTATCCCAAAAAATGATAGCTCTCTAAGTATCTTTTACATCTCATCTGATGTCCTTGACCATTACTTTGATATTGATTGAAGAAGGAGTGTTATAAGTTTAAATTGTTTATTCGTGAGTCTGTGTGTTTCTCAGTGGCATCGTAACCCCTAAACGGTCGAACCGACTCGATTGAGAACATTTTATAGCTAAGTTTCCAAAATCGGGTTGCCAGGAATAAATTGCATTTGTCGGGTGTTTTTTAAATTTTGTATATTTCACTTGTTACCCACAATTGTTACCACTGTCAAAAGTTATCCTTCTTACACTTCGAGTATACCCTTTGGCAAACCCTGAATTTATAATATTTGTTTGCTTAATAATACCTTCTCCTCCTCGAAAAAATTTCAATTTTATGAAAATAATTTTTAAGTTAATTTTAATAAAAAAATTACGATTTTATTTTAAAGGATGGTCTTGTCAGTTAAGTTATTTATTATGTTATCAGTTTATCTGATATTTTGAGAACCATTATCCAGGTTGCATCGATTTACCAGGTTGAAATTAGGCTTAAAGGAAATTTAAATTAAATTTAATTATGACGAGGTTACAGTAAGATTGAATCGAAATTTTCAATTATAATTGCTTCTTGATTCATTCGAAAAATAATTCGATTGTCACCCATTATTTTTAGTATGATTAGGCTATGCGATATGAATATGCGATGTAATCTTTACTAACTACAATTTTTTATAAACTCTTTGTACATCCAATTCGTACAATTTTGACTGATGTGTTGGGTATACATATAGAATAGAAATAAATCAATACTAACATGTAATTTCTGCAACATAAATGCTATTCTGAAATGTTAACAATCCTATATAGTGGGCAGGTAGCAAGTAATCCTGGCACTTTTGACATTTGTCTCTTTGATTTTATGATTTGATACACGCTTTAACATAATTTTCACCATTCTTACGTTAAGCCTTTAAATTATAAAGTGCCGCAATAATATAATCACGAATTTTCGTATGTTTAATTATCATAAATTTTTTTTCACTCAAGTAAGGCTTTTTTCACTTCATTGCTTTGATATGATGTGAAAATTAGGTTTGTTTCGCTACTTTTTAGACAGGTATTTTACTACGACTTTTCTTATCGATAAATGATCGTCTGTTAAAGATACTAGTTGTTAGGGACACTTCATAAAGTTAGTTTCTTTACTTTTTTCTTTAGTGATTTTAATTAACCATGAGTTGGCACTAACTGACTTTCATCTACCAATCATATTCATCGTTGCGGAAACTATGAGCCCGCCAATGATAAGCGTCTTGAATTGCATAAGTTGTTTTTGCACACTTGTTTGAATCGGTCGATCCATGCCATGGATCGACCGATGTGTGTTCATAATCTTTTATTTTTTAAAAAATCATAATTAATTCGTTTCTCGATCTGAATGGATCTTTTTCTTTCGATTGATTGAATTAAATCAATCTAAATGTAATTTAAACATTGTCGAGTCAGTGATTCTGTTTTCTTTTCAAAGTTTTCAATTTCAAGTTTTTGTTTTTCAATGTAGAAACGCGTGGTTTTCTACATTTAAATTTGCTATTTAACAGTGTGTTAAAGTTTAATTTCGAAATCGATAGTTATCTTGATAATCAAGTTTAATTTTGAATTCATATTCGAACAGTTGTCAGTGAACCATGGTTTTTTAGTGCAGTGCATTAAACATTTTACATATTTTTCGCGCCATCGAGATTTTACGCATATTCGATATTACTCGAATGGCCCACGTGCTGGAAGTTTATCCTTGCTATTTTCGACATATAAAGAAAGGTGTAGCCATTAAAAGTCAATAACCAACAGTAACAAAAACCACAAATTCAACATAAAGGTTTGATAAATTACCCTAAATTCCCTTCTTCCTGATTTTATCCATATCAAACCTTTAAATAACAACTTTTATTCTTCTACCATCACCTGCATAAAAAACTGGTGAGTACATATTTTTTTTCATACAGTCCAAATTTCTAAAACGTTCTTAAAATCGCTAAGTGTTGGGAAATATTTTATTTTTTGTGAACCAGCGATCAACGCCCCAACATTTTTGGTCACTTCAAGCCAAATATACGTTTTTTCATTCAATTCAAATAATCACGTGTTTTTTTCGTGTTTTTGTTCTTGACAAACAAATTATGTAATAGTTCATGCTTCTTTGAAAAACAATATTCGACGTCATTTTTCATTTTTCAAATTTGACAAATAATAAAACTACTCTTTTCATAAAATAGATGTCACTATTGACTATTTTTTGTTCAAATCATAAATCATAATATTGACATTTTTTTTCAATTGTCAAAATTTATTAAATGACATTTCAAAAATAAATGTAAATAATTTACTTTTTTGACTTTAATTGTTAATTTCAATTTTTCTGAAAAAATTTAAAATTCTTTTAATTAAATCGCATTTGATTAAAAGTTCGTATTAATTCAATATTATTTAATACTCAATTGATTTAATTAGTTTCAATTTCTTGGGAAAATTCGTAAACGTATGGTTATTGACTTTGATTGATTCTTTTTACATTAATTAATTTCATACTTTTTTTCAATTCACTTGTATTCTAAAAAGTTTAAATTGTTTATTCTTGGGTATCAAATAAATTCATTATTCATTCATTGATTTTCACTCTCAAGTATTCGAGTTTTTCAAAACAAATTTCATTTCATATAATATTGAGTTTCCGGGTAGCGTATGCTGATTTGTTATAATTTATTAAAATTTTCTTTTGATTTCAAACAAATTTAATTTCAGTGGTTCTGTAGCTCGATTGAAATCATCAACGTATCGCTTATCAATAATATTTAATTATTTAAAGTCATTTGATTGTTTTATCAATCCTTCATCAATTAATATTATTCCTTTTTTCAATTTTATTTGCATTTTCATTCAAGCATGGCAGAAGTTATTGACAGCTTACTCCAATACGGACAAACCATGGATGCAGTGAAGGAAAACCTACTCCTTCATCGTGAAAATGCCTTTGCGCAAGTAAACGCAATGTATGACACTGTAAGGGGTCTTACACAAGACGATTTCTTACAATGTGAATTATTATGTAAAGAATTGCCATCCTTCATTGAAAATCATAAAACAATTCAAAGTGATATTTTGAAATTTAATTCTGCCGTAGAAAAACGTAAGCGAATCGAAACAGTCTCAGCTCAAATAGCTTACGATCAGTTGACATTTTCAATCAAGCTGCATTACCACAAAATGAAGGCGTTAATGCCAAACAAAGTTTCTGATTCAACATCGGTTGATTCAGTCAAACCTCTTCAACAAGATAACAATTTAGCTCGTATTAATTTACCCCAATTCAATGGCGATATAGATTCCTGGTTGGAATTTATTTCTATATTTGACAGCCTTGTCCATTCAAAACATATGGACAATATTTGCAAATTTCGTTACCTTAAAACCTCGTTGAAAGGGGACGCTGCAGCAGTGATTTCTGGGTTTGCCTTAACTAGCGAAAACTATCCATTAGCATACGAAGCATTACGTTTTCGCTACAACAATAAAAGGCGCATAGCCAGTTTTTATTTACAAAAAATTTTAGAGTTCAAGACAACCCATTTGTCTAATTTAAATAATTTAAATTCATTTCTCACCACTCATGAAACTGCAGTAAAATCTATTCGCTCTATGGATTTACCAGATTTAATTGATTTCATTTTTTTCAACCTAACACTAAATAATCTGGACACTAATATGCGCCGTGAATTTGAATTACGTCATTCAGACAAGGAGATTCCGTCATACACGGATTTAATCACATTTGTTACTAATCAGCTTCGCTCATTAGAGTTGCAATTACCCACTACTCGCCCTAGTAGCTCAACGTTTCCAAAAGCAAACAAACCCAAATCATTTTTAGTAAACACCGCTCACAACACTAACAAAATTTCTTCATTTAAACAAAACTCCTTTTCAAAGTGTATTCGCTGCAGAGGCCCTCACAATCTCGCAGCTTGTCCTTCTTTTTTAAAAATGGAATTATCGAATAAATATCAATATTTAAAATCACTTACTCGTTGTTTCAATTGTTTAGGTTCTCATCTTCGAAGCCAATGTGCTTCTAAAAATGTATGTCGCAAGTGTGATTCTAATCAACATCACACTACCCTTCATCCTGGGTTTCAATCACCGGTCACGTCGGCAACCAAAGCCACCGTTTCGAACTTGAATGCGTCTCCCTCAACCTCAATCACTCAACCCCCTCACAGCACCGGTAACGACATCCCGGCGCTGTCATGTACTTCATATGCCCAAAACCCACAAGGGGTCTTACTGGGCACAGCGCAAATTTTAATTAATACCCACAGTGGTAATTATTTTTCTGTTCGGGCACTTGTGGACCCTGGCTCCCAAGTGTCAATTATTTCATTATCATGTTGTCGTGCTCTTGGTTTACCTATTAAACCCACTTCAACTCAAATTTCTGGTATTGGCGCCACCGAAACCTCTTGTCATGGTACGGTTTCGTGTATTTTAAAGTCAAAATATTCTGACATAAAAGTCTCTACAATTGCATATGTCATGTCTACTATTTCGTTAAATTTACCTTCAGTTGAATTGTCTCAAGAAGTCATCAGTCGCTTCACGTCACTCAAATTGGCAGATAGCCAATTTTATAAATCATCCCCCGTGGATTTCTTAATAGGGGCAGATTTGTTCCCCTCTATATTGTCATGTACGGATTCTCAAACTATTCAGGGATTCCCTTCCGCCATAAACAGTATTTTTGGATGGTTGATTATCGGTCCTGTTGAGGGCAACCCCCCTACTCCACCCATTTCACTTCTGAGCACTGCTCAAATAAGTGATCACTTACAAAATTTTTGGGAAACTGAAGAAGTTTCGGTTTCCATCCCCTCAAATCCTTCAGATATTTTGGCGGAACGCCATTTTAAAGACACGCATTCGCGTGACTCAACGGGTCGATACATTGTCGCTCTTCCGTTTCTTCCGGGCAGCCTCCCTGCCCTTTTCAACAAGGAGCGTTCACTCGCTTCCTTTATTAATTTGGAAAAAAGATTGTCTAAATTTCCTGAAAAATACAAGGCGTATACCGAATTCATGGATGAATACATTTCATTATGTCACATGTCAAAGGCAACTAACTCATCAGGTTATATAATTCCCCATCATTGTGTCACTAAGGACACTAGTACATCCACCAAATTACGTGTTGTTTTTAACGCATCGGACCCAGGTTATAACAAAATTTCTTTAAATTCATTATTGTTGGCCGGTCCTAAATTACAAAACGATATCTCGGATATCCTTTATTCATTCCGTTTTAACGCAATAGCCTTGTGTTCCGATATACGTCAAATGTATCGACAAATTTTGGTACGTCCAGAAGATCGCATTTATCAGCATATATTTTACCGACCATCCACTGAATCCGACGTCGTTGAATTTGAACTAAATACCGTAACATACGGCTTAGTTCCTTCCGCTTTTCTTGCACAAAGGTGCCTAAAACAATTAGTTATCGACGAAGGCAATCATTATCCTTTGGCTTCTCAAGCCCTTCTGCACAACACTTACGTTGATGATATTATTACTGGTGCTTCGTCTCCTGAACAAGCCAAAACTTTAATGACACAATTACAAACTTTAATGAGTAGGGGAGGTTTTGAGTTGCGAAAATGGACTAGCAACGATCCTTCTATATTAACTGATCTCCCTGTAGATCACATCGAGACGCCATTTATGTTCGAAACGGAGACTGTGTTCAAAATACTTGGGCTGCTGTGGGACCCAAACACAGATAGTTTTCTATTTCAATTTAAATCATTCGAAAACGTTTTGACAAAACGCACTTTGCTTTCACATGTGGCAGGAGTGTATGATCCTTTGGGTTTTTTAGCACCCATTACTTTTAGTTTGAAGTGTATTCTTCAAAAGTTATGGTTAGATCACTCAGGGTGGGACGACCCTGTACCTCCACATATTCGTCAAATTTGGGACCTTCATCAACAAAACATGTATCTCGTAGCTCAAATTCGCATTCCCCGTTTCATTGCTCCATCAGACAGTAGGTCGGTATGGTTGGCCGGTTTCTCTGACGCGAGTCAGCTTGGATACGCAGCTGTGCTTTATCTCTGTTGCGATAACGGACACACCATAACATCAAATTTATTTGCTGCTAAAACTAAGGTGGCTCCATTAAAAACCCTGAGCATACCGCGCCTGGAACTCTGCGGAGCACTTCTGCTTAGCAAACTCGTCTCGTCTGTCCGTCAAAATATGCCGAATTTGTTCAAAATTCCCCCACGTCTATTCACCGATGCTCACATCGTTTTATATTGGCTCAACACTCCTCCACATTTGCTCAAAGTTTACGTTGCCAATCGTGTTGTAGCCATTCAACAAATTACTCAACAAATGTGCTGGTCTTATATTCATACTTCTGTCAACCCTGCTGATATCGCATCTCGCGGACTGACCCCTGATCAGTTTTGCAAATCAACTCAACAGAACTTGTGGTTTCACGGACCATCGCTAATTTCGGAGCCTCTCAGTCAGTGGCCTCCTCCTTTTACGGATACAATTTCCAATATTGCTGAGCTGCCCGAAATTAAACCCTTGGCTCTCGCAGCCAATTTAATTGCTCCTGATCAAATGTTAGAATTATTTTCTCGCTTTTCGTCATGGACGCGTTTGATCCGAGTAGTCGCATGGATGCTTCGTTTCATCAAACAGTGTAAAGCACGCCTACAGCATCTAGAATCCATTTCTGGTCCGTTGTCCGTCACTGAATTAGATTTTGCGAAAATCAAAATCATTCATATAACTCAAAAACATTATTATTCATCCGAAATTCGTTTGTTGTCCGCTCATAAAGCTCTTAAAGGCAGTCTCAGCTCGCTCAGTCCGTTTTTAGATTCTTCTTCCATAATTAGAGTGGGTGGTCGCCTCGACCACTCCCCACTCTCTTCAGCTTCCAAGCACCCCATTTTGTTGCCCAAAGTGGCACACATCTCCCAATTAATATGCGTTCATGCTCATTTGTGTTCTCTTCATTCTGGGCCCAGAGCAGTCCAAGCTTCTGTTCAAGCTCTTTATTGGATTCCCGGGCTTCGTGGTCTTGTTCGGAAAGTGATCCGTAACTGTCCCACATGCTACAGATTCCGTGCTGTGCCCTTCGCGCCTCAAATGGCCGCTTTACCCGAATCTCGAGTCACCCCCTCGAAACCATTTTCTCATACCGGAGTCGACTTCGCCGGTCCTTTCGTTGTTAAATCCGGCAACCCACGTAAACCTCGTTTAACAAAAGGTTATCTCTGCATTTTTGTGTGCTTTTCCACAAAATGTGTTCATCTTGAGTTCGCTTCGGAACTCACTACTCAATGCTTTCTAGCAGCACTGGATCGATTTGTAGCTCGTCGGAGTCTTCCATCCGACATATATTCCGATCAAGGTCGGAATTTTCTTGGCGCCTCACGCCTTTTAAATGAAATTTCTATTTTCTTAGAAGAAAATCGCGAGAATATCTCCGATTATTTGTCTCTTAAAAGTGTACAATGGCATTTCAACTGTGCGTATGCACCTTGGTTCGGGGGTTTATGGGAAGCTGGCGTCAAATCCGCTAAATCGCTCCTCAAACGCATGTTCAAGGAATCTTCCTATTCCGTTGAAGATTATTTCACGATATTCGCCCGCATTGAAGCGGTGTTGAACAGTCGCCCCCTGTGCGATCTGCCTGCTGATCCTTCTGAGGCATCGTCTTATTTAACTCCTGGACACTTTCTTACCGGCACCCCTTGACCTCGTTGCCCGAGCGATACCCACCTTGTGAACAGCCCGTTCGTGACCGTTGGCTGAACCTGCGACAGTTGGTTCAAAGTTTTTGGAAACGTTGGTCTACAGAGTATTTAAATACTTTAATTCAAAGAAACAAATGGAAATCGCCTGCCGCCACCCCTGAGGTTGGGGATGTCGTATTAGTAAAAGGGGATCAAACTCCCCCACTTTCTTGGCCTATTGGTCGTATAATCAGACTTCACATGTCTGCAGACGGTATACCTCGTGTTGCCGATTTAAAACTTGCGGATCAGCAAGTAGTTACTCGGGCGGTCGCCAGACTGCTTCCATTGCGTGGGTCGATCGAGTAATCCCGTTTTTATCCTTCGCTTCCCCATTTATTTATTTATTTTTTTTTGGAATTCAAATCTTTTATCTGTTAGATTTCAAATATTTTTTGTTTTCTTTTCTTTCATGTACATTGTTGACACTTTCAATTTGTTTCGGTCCCTTGTAACTGAATTTTTTCTCACTTTGTTTAGGTAGGCTCAAATTCTATCGAATTTGGGGGGGCGACTTATGTTAGGGACACTTCATAAAGTTAGTTTCTTTACTTTTTTCTTTAGTGATTTTAATTAACCATGAGTTGGCACTAACTGACTTTCATCTACCAATCATATTCATCGTTGCGGAAACTATGAGCCCGCCAATGATAAGCGTCTTGAATTGCATAAGTTGTTTTTGCACACTTGTTTGAATCGGTCGATCCATGCCATGGATCGACCGATGTGTGTTCATAATCTTTTATTTTTAAAAAAATCATAATTAATTCGTTTCTCGATCTGAATGGATCTTTTTCTTTCGATTGATTGAATTAAATCAATCTAAATGTAATTTAAACATTGTCGAGTCAGTGATTCTGTTTTCTTTTCAAAGTTTTCAATTTCAAGTTTTTGTTTTTCAATGTAGAAACGCGTGGTTTTCTACATTTAAATTTGCTATTTAACAGTGTGTTAAAGTTTAATTTCGAAATCGATAGTTATCTTGATAATCAAGTTTAATTTTGAATTCATATTCGAACAGTTGTCAGTGAACCATGGTTTTTTAGTGCAGTGCATTAAACATTTTACATATTTTTCGCGCCATCGAGATTTTACGCATATTCGATATTACTCGAATGGCCCACGTGCTGGAAGTTTATCCTTGCTATTTTCGACATATAAAGAAAGGTGTAGCCATTAAAAGTCAATAACCAACAGTAACAAAAACCACAAATTCAACATAAAGGTTTGATAAATTACCCTAAATTCCCTTCTTCCTGATTTTATCCATATCAAACCTTTAAATAACAACTTTTATTCTTCTACCATCACCTGCATAAAAAACTGGTGAGTACATATTTTTTTTCATACAGTCCAAATTTCTAAAACGTTCTTAAAATCGCTAAGTGTTGGGAAATATTTTATTTTTTGTGAACCAGCGATCAACGCCCCAACACTAGTTTGTTTTGACTTTATGGAAATGCCAAATTTACCTACAGCTGATAGTATATATTTCTTTCTTATTCTGTTTCATAGAAAATGGCGTATGTAGTGTTTTTGTTTAATATATTAGTGTGTAGATATAAATATTCATGTCATTTTGAGAATAATCATTGTAATATCTATTTTGAGTTACTATTCTTTGAAAAGTTTGAGATTCATTAGAAAGTGATCAGGAATCATTATGGAATAGAATGTTAAAAAATTAAAAAAAAAAAAATTTTTAACCCTTTATTAAATCTCGTTAAATAGGCAACAAATAGTTTTAATACAAATCTTAGACTGTTAGCTTTCACCATTCTTGGTTTGAAAAAAGTTTCCTATATCACAGTGTTATATCTGGGTCTATTTTCATAGCATGTTGATGACGCAAAACCATAAGATTTTAATCTACCAAATATTATTTATTATAAATAATAACCGCTCTTCTAACGTGCCCATGGAAATTTTCACTACAGTATTTTATAAAAATGTTAAGTAGAAACAGGCAACGTAAGGATTGACAATATTTAAACATTGCACAGCCCCAGACTTAAGCATTTGTGAAATGCACCGACAATGTATGAGAAAATTATAAAGCACCTACTCAAATGAAGGTTATAGTCATAATTGGTGCTGTCTGCATTTATTATGAGTTTTAAAATATATTGGCCTTAATCTTACAAGATCTTGATAACTTTTTTTTCGAAATCCGAAACAAGTTTAAATTTATCGTTTGAAAACAGTATGAATAGACCTTTCCATCCATATGCTTTTGTTTCGGATAGTTGTAAAAAACTATTTAAAGTATACTTTATTTTACCTTTTATAAACAGGGCTTTTCGACAAAGATAGAAGATATATGTTATATCTTTACTTGATTGACATCTGTTCGAAACAAAAAAGAATCATTTTTTAATGGAAAAGCCCTATTGACTGTTGTTGTGACGAAATTAATTGAGAACATATAGGCATCTATGTTACAAATACCGTTTTTTGGGTTATTTCAATCGAGTATTATTACTTTGTATTTTCTGACGAAACACGTAAAATAAATGAAAGTAAGCACTTTTTATGGGCTTAATGAATACCAATTTATATAATAATCTGAAATGATTTCCAAAAACCAGTCAAGTACCCTATTCTACATCATAGTAATTCTATAGACATAAAGATATGCAAATTGAAAAATACCGCATTGAAGGAAAGTTTATTTATACGTATTATATATACATATATGTTGAATATTATATTTTCTTTCATTTTCATCAGTAGTCCTTTTGACTGAAATACTGAAAAACATACCGAATATTCTATAGTAGTAAATCTACATAATAAACTTGGTTGATTTTTAACTTATACGTCACTTTGTCTAACCAACATATTTAAATAGACACTATGATAAAGAGAATAGATCTAATAGAGATATGTGTCCATCAGTTTGTGATATCATCAGTCAGTCACAAAAAAACTAACAATAGAAGGAACGAACTTTCAACATGGAGTCATAAAGAAAATTGAGTCACTGGTTTTTATCAGTAGACGAGAATCATTTTGTATTTTATATGCATAAAAAGAAAGGTTTTTCTTTTTTGCTGCTTTGAACGTTACTTACACCACAGTTCTTTATTTTCGTTTTAAAATTAAATTTATTTTTAAAGAAAGTTTATGTTAATTTAGTGGATATACTTTTATTTGGTAAAAGGACACCACCGCATTTCTTTTAATAAAGGGAAATGATTTGTAATCTACTTTAAATTACAAAAGAAAAAATGCAAGCCATTATCAAAAATTCTTAATTGAATTAAAAAAGCGGGACCTATCCCATCAATGGGCGATTTTCCGTCAAATGATTAGTTTTTTTTTTCTGAATATATTTGATTTCCATGTTGTACCATCAAAGTATTACTTTGAGATTTTACCAGCCAAAACCAGAAATACCAAGTAAGACAGGAAGAAAAATTATTTTTTCATATGAAACTTTCCTCTGTATGTTAGAGTAAAATTAGATTAGAAGGCGTGCAAATTTTATTCCTTCCTGTGTATTTCAAAGGAAAATTTGAAAATCAATAAAGTGTATCATGGAAAATTTTGCTGTACTAATTTTGAAAGGCTAACTGTGATTTAAGAACACAAATTATGTCCAGCTTTCCTATAAAAATTTTGTGTTTTGTTTATTTTTCTGTTCACCATATACCTTTTACCTCCACCGGCTAATTTTCAAGATCAATCATAACTCGAGACGAGTCAATTTTTAGGCCATTGGTCTACACGGAAAAAATCTTCGTTGGGTCTGTATAGTAACAATTTATCAAAGTTCGATTCGAAAGGCGATTCGAATTCTTTTTTTCAAGCATTTATTTCAAACCCACTTTACTTGAGTATTCTCATATTTTGCTTACGTTTAAAATTTACATAATTCTCAGAATACTTAGTTAATAAAATTGTTTATTTAAGCAAATGTCTCAGAGACGTATAATCTTTGGTCCCTTATTTAAGAAATGTTAAGAGCCAATTTTGATTGAAAGATCATTATCGAACGATGTTTACCTGCATTAACAATTCACCAGTTTTATTTTTGCAAAAAATCTCTAAGACCATAGTCATGTCATATAAAAATTTACATTTATTTACAAAAACAAAAAAAAAGCTAGAGAGATATTCTTCACTTTTATTCAAATAATGTAATGTTCTAATGTTATGAATATAAAACCTTTTTCTATATGTTGAAGCGTAGCTGTCAAACATGCTTTATCATACTAGCTCCAATTCTCCCGTTATTCAGGACGAATATTATAATAAAAATAATTTCGTTATCATTTTTTTGTTAGCTTGAAATGTGCTATTCTTTGCATTAAACTTGCCGAATTCATACATAAAATTAATATACTTGAGTATTCTACGTTTGAAAATGTACTTCAGAGTGTTGATTTTCCTGATAAAAAAGCTACAAAAAATATATTTCGGCAAAATAAACACGCTTTCTTGCCGTAAAATTAAATTAAATTTTTTTTAATATCGCAAAGACGCTATCAGCCATTTTGGTTACGTAATTTTGGTAAAAACAACAGTCGTGTATGAAATAAGTAAAGTTGATGGCAACATAGCCATCAACCAATCAGTAATTAATGCATATTGATTTTGCCTATTTTATGTCACATCATGGCGGCTCGTATTTTAGATCCCGTGATACACAGATTAAAAATTTTGAAAATCAGAATATTTAAGTATATTTCTACATAAATTTTAATTTTTATCTTTTATGATTTATTTTTCACTACCGAAAGAACCCAATAAATCATGTATTGTAAAACCTTTGTTTTCTCAATCAAAAATATTGTAAAATATCTATTGATCACAAACAAAATCCTAAACTACGAACCAATTTTTCTCTTTTTATCCAACTGTCAAGGAGTGGTTATGTTTTTCGCGGGTATCTTGTATGTGTGAATGTATATTTGTAAATCTTCCAAACGGCTCAATGGATTTCAATATTTAAGGTATTATTATATTTGTAGCAGAAACGCAACTGTTCTTAGATAGGAGTTTGAAAAAATAAAACAAAATGGCGAATCGGTGTATCTTAACGCCTACACGAAAGCAGCACATATTTACAAGTAAAAATAAGTATCAACTAACGTCCTGATCGTACGATCCGGCAATCTGGAACTCATACAAAATAAACTGAAAGTGTATAATAAGAGCCAACGGCATATTCTTGGTTGGTTAAAGCGTAATCACTTCCGTATGCTGTATACCTAGATAATGGATTCAATTACCAGTTACCACCGTCTGGTGTAGTGCATCATATATATATGTATGAATGTTTTCTTAGCCTTTCAAAATAATTGAAGGGCTCACAAGGTTGGCAAAAAACATACAGGTTAACACGTATGGTAACAGTAGACCTTAGTTTCAATTGCATGCTTGCAATAAGGTATGTACATAGACAAAATCAAACCACAATGTCCAAACGAACTGTATTACCAATAAGCACGGCCAATGTCAATAAAACAGGATTAAATTAACAAAAAATCGTACTATTTTGAGAAAAATTACTTTCATAAAACGGCTTTAACCGTACGGTTGCTACTTTTATACAGTTGGCAATGTTGATGCCTACTTTTCAACACGATGGTGGTAAAACATCACCTAACATAATATAATACCTCTACATAACGCAGACATGAAGAAGACAGTAACGTTAGTCAGAGGGGACCTTTATATATATTATTATGTATATGTATGTATGGGTTTGTATGCTGCGAATTGAGAAGAGTGCTTCAATTTGTCAGTGCTTGTCGTTGTGAATTTCAAATAAGCTGCTTCTCCACTCAATTTCTATATGGAATGCTGTTTTTCACTCATGAAAGTTACGTTATACAACACCGCCTACAACAGGAAATTCTACTTTTAATGGTAACGTCATCATGATGATGTGATGGGTAAAATACAAAGATATTTATAAATCAAACTGTTATAACATTGATCATTAACCTCAATTTTTACGTTCAAATTAAAAATTTTAAGCAAATTGGATGGGGAACGGTACAATTACAAAAATCTGACCGATGAATTGTACTGAAATCAATTTTCTTACTAATCCGAATCTACTAAAAAACCTGAAGGAGTCGTATTACAGAACATGTTGAAATATTCCAAAGTTCACACTCCAATATGATTGCAATTTTAATAAAATCGAAGTTTTATCGCAATTTCGTCAGCTTTCATTTTTGGTCGAGTTTTTGAATTTTCAGGAAACCTTCTTCTCTAACGCCCCCATAAAAATTCTTAACAACATTTGAAATCAAATTTCTCTTAAACTGCCCTTTATTGTCCTAAAGGTCTATTCAAAATCAACCTCTTGGCTCGTCCAAAATCAATTTCATTGTGTGAAAACTGTCGTATTATGAAAATTTATCAACAGATACACATGCTCGTTCATGTATTTCAAAACTTTCATCCGTTTTCCTCTTTCAAGGTAAATGCATCAATTTTCTACCAGAAGGTTTAATAACACGATTAATAACAGTCACATTACCGATAAGTTTACAGTCCGCGAAAGCAAAATGATTCTACAAGATAAAGTTATTGCATTCAATAGTTATTAACGATACAAGTGGGAAAAGAAAATTATTAATGTACGCATGCGAAATTTGCAGCTGGACTTGGGCAATCGCAGAAGTAATATGCACTAATATGCGTTAGTAATACGTTATCATACGGATATCGTACAAAACTTTATATCAGCCTCTAAAACTTTAAAATAAACGATAATTATAATTTAAAATTTGCCATGAGTATTTTTGCTAATTTGATTGGTTCAAATTGATTGCAGTAATGAAAATTGATTACGAAAATGACTGAAAAAAGTAGTTCTTATCACACGGGCGTAATTTTAATCCTTTTATGCCTTCATTTGACGGTAATTTTGACAAAAGCTAGTTTTTGTAATTTCATATTAGATAATGTTCCGATTTTTGAATAACATTGTATACTAATGCCAAAACAATCCACTAATAACGACAGACGTTTCCGATGTAGTATATTTCTCAGCAACAAAATTGTAAATATATTAAGCCTGAAGGTTTTCATGTGTTCAAACCTTTTTCATGTATTTTCGTACATAACACAAAATTTAATTATCCTGCAGTTGTCTAACTAAAAGTTTCAAAAACATATAAATTTTAAAAATTCATATACGCATCCTTTTTTTTTAAACATGTCATTTGTAGAATGAAAAAAAGTAAAACATGTTAAAAATTTCATCCATTAGTAGAAATTATACCTTTTAAAGCTTATTTATTAATTAGTACTTAAACAGTTAAGTGAATATTTCAAACCGGATATCGCCCTTTTTAAGAGAAAAGAAAATATTTGATCCTAAGCCAACAACAATCTTGCTAAGATTCCAAACCTATTCATCATAAATTTTCTAATTTATCAAAATATGTTGGAAGTTTTTCATGTATTTTAAATGTTTCTAACAACAGAAATACTTGCAGATATTTTCCTGAGAGATTCTTATAGGAAGTGATCACCCAAGCTTACTGCTAATCTTTCCTCTTTTTTGAGTGTTTCTTACGTCTCTTCGACTCTATGTCAGACTGATAACGAAACAAGTTTCTACTAATTTCATGGCATTTATTCTGTAGCAATTGGCTGGCTCTTTTTTTTAACTTACAATAGATATATTTTTATGTTTAGAAGTTTAGATGTTGTCAGTGTAATTCCAATAATTTGTATGTCAAAATTTGAAATTTTACGTATTGATTCTATTTAAAACTTTTAAGTTCGCTAAGAGTTCTTTTAAGAATTCGTTACTCTAACGAACTATCACTAGTTAACATCTTAGGTCAACTAGTGGTCTATTATGTACGGGGAATGTAGGCAAAATAAAAATGACCTTGAAAATTTGACATACGACTTTTTGGAATTACAGTTATTATTCCATGTATTTACAGTATGTCAATAAAGTTAACAACAACTATACATCATATTTCTATGAATTCCCATTTCTAATTTCATTTATGGTTTGAAAAAATTATATAACCAAACAATATAAGTCATCTTATATATAAAATAAAATATAAAATATGAAAAAAATAAGAGAATTTTTTTATATATTTATATATGAAATATAAATTACATAACAAAAATGATGTATTATTTCATGTTCGCCGAGAAAATTTAATAATAATAGTGTATGTATGGTATATAACACATTTTCAAGATGTAATACCTATATCGTATAAAGCAAATATCATGTTTATTTCATTTTCTCAAATATTCGTTGTCTTCTGTTCGAGGTGAGTGCTCGTCATATCATGTTTTGTTACACCAAAGACACATTCAAAGCTTTCGGCAAAATTGTGTAATGACGAGAGCCAAAGTTTAGGTTTCAACATCAACTTCATACAGAAAATCATTTCCGAACATTAATTTCGAAACCTTATAATTCCAAGAGTCGAGTTTGATATTTAACCCGTCAGCACTCGCTCGAACTGTTCGGTAATCTTTAGACAGGTGATGAGATATTTGCTCACTCGTTCTGCACATGCATCAAATATTTCGCGCAATATATATTCTTTAACTTTATATATTTTTTAATGAACCAGTTAATTAAGAATATTTTGATTACGTGATTATTGAATGATGTTTGAGAGTAAAATATTAGAGCAAAGAAATAATCTAAATAATTAAATTTATTTCAACTAATTTCGCCATATTTCTATCACAATTTTTTGTATTTACTGAGTACGACTTAAATTAAACTAATGAAAGTACACGAACAGGGCCGAAAATTTCCAAAGTTAATATTTCTTGCCTGCTTCTTTACTCTGTAAATTCTCACAATTTCTGAAAATCTTGTAAAAAAACATACTTTTAAAAACTATAGATCGATTGAGAAAAATCTGAAAAATTCATTGTTCGAAATAGATAAAATTAAGTGAAGATAGATAAAGTTTCAGCCATATATGCCATTCAAAAAATAAAAGATATTTATTTTTTAAATTGAGCGTGAGCAAAATTCTCATAAAGCGAGAGCTGACTTGTTGAATTTAGTTTTCATCAAACTGTTGTTTCTTCAACAAGCTTTCTGTTCCGTAATTTTATTTGTATATGTAGTGCTTCGTGTTCTCTCAGATACTTGAAACCACCATTACATTTTAGTTTAAAGTTATTGACATTACGTTACGTCTATTATAATACTTTTCGTGTATATAAAGCTTTCTAGAAAATAGAGCAACTTCAACAAAACATGTCGAACAGATATTACAACTTTCGGCCTCTTTACCTTCTCCCTTCTCTCGTTTTGGCTGAATTCTAGCCATGTTGCAGTCTCCAACTCGTCACTTAGAATAAGTCACGCTTAAGTGAATCTGCGTTGCTCTAACATGTACAATGACAACTGCATTATAAAATGAAATTCTTTGATATGTATTGCAACAACTCGCACATCCATTCCTTGTCTAATAACCGAGTACTTTCCCATCGACAAAAACACTTTGATTTTATGATCCATCCTGATGAATTTCTTTTAAGAAATACTTCAAAATGCAAAAGGTGTCAATCGCAATTTTAATCGCAATTTCAATTGCCTCATTATTCTCAATTGCAATTTTTTAATGTGAATTTGACGAAATGTCATTTTCAAATCCTCTTAAAATCCTGGAATAGGTCATACTATTATACTAACATGTACCCAAATGAAAAACGTTAGTTTCTCTAGTTTTGTTTTCATGATCGTTGAACAAAACTCTATGATATCTTAATATAAAATACTCGCGTAAGAAGTGAAACTGATATGTATGACATGGGGTATGGGGTATTGATGGGGTATAAAATGTAGAAAATACTTTATCTTACAAGTATATAGAGTACCTACTATATAGATGTACGATATGTTGAATTGTAGGTACGTGTTGTAAAACCTAACCTACAACATATACACACACACACACCTTTTTAAATAAATGATAGTGAAAACATGTGACATGTCATCATCATAGTGTGGTGTTTGGATGGCAGTCATTGAGTGTTACGCTACTGCTTAGGTGACAACAGACACTGCCTTAAATGAAGAAAAATGATCATGTTGAAAAAAAAAATTTTTGTTATATAAAGAATTTATCTAGAATTCCGTTTCTTAATATCAGGTGCAGACCTTTTGTAGTACATGAGACGGTGTAAGGTCAAACTTCACCCATCTGATAACCAAATGAGACATATTTTTTTATGAAATTTTATTGATGAATTAACACTACTATCATAGAAGTCAAAAAGCTGCCATGGCTATTTTTAATTATAAATTAGTTTTAGTCAAGTTTTTCTATGAATTTTTTTTTCATGCCAGCCTATACAATTATTTTCGTAACTAACTCACTTCTGATACTAATATCGATTGGTTAACAAATCGGTGTAGATCTGTTTATACCAATATAAACTGGTAAGTCAATGTAAGTAACTACACCGATCTATAGGCTTGCCTGTAAAAACCCCAAAAAAATTGGATTAAAATTAATCTAATTAAAAATAGTCATCATGATTTTTCGATAAATAAAACTATTATAGGAGTGTTTATACATCAATAAAATTTCATTCAAAATATGTCTCACCTGGTTATCAGCTAGGTGAAATTCGTCCATATAACGTCCCTAAGACTATTACCATTTTAAAGAACCTGTTAATTTTATTTGTAAACAAATCTTAGATCCTTAATTTTCGCCTTCTTTTAATTACTTTATCGATTCAAAAGTTCCGAAATAAAGGCAATTCTAATTTCATTATGATCAAAAAATGCGATAAGATGGTCAATTATTAGCTTCATACGCATGCATGCTAGTATGTTAGTATGTAACAGAAATTTGGCATACTTATTTAGGACCGATGACAATATAATAATTTAATTATGATGACAATATAAGTTTATTTGATTATCCTGATCAGGATTTTCAGGATTAACGATTTCCATATCTGAAAATATATACATTTATTTGCGCTCCCACCATATTTTATACTGAAATTTTGATAAATAAATAATAGTCTTAAAGAAACACAAAGTAAATAATAGTTTAAAAATAAATAAAAACACGCTTTTGTAACTAGCTTAGCTAAAAGGTAGAAAATAATTTCTTTAAATTCAAAAAAATCATTTTATCGTAAAATGATGACTGATATCTACAGAATCCAAATTTTCAACAAAATCTAATTCAAACTTTACTAAATTTTTCGTCATTTTTTTTATGGAATATGTTAAAACATATTGTTATAATTCCATTTTCTTCCCGTATGACTATGATGTAGTGAACATAATAAAAGAATATTGACAAAATGAAAAAATATATCATTCTTGAAATTTTTATTAAAATTATTATGTTATGACACCACTCATACCTTATTTTTACCTCTGTATACATGCAATTTTGTTGTCCACACACCTTCCTAGTTCATACTTCATACGCCTCTATTTGTAGAGCATAGATAAAAGCGAGCTGAACGCTTTAGTTTTTAGGGAAAATTATTATTGCAACAAACATTTTTGAAAAGTCTCTCTCGAAAGTCGTTATAAAGGAAATGTTCTGGGTTTCAACGTCACTCTAGCCAAATATTTTTTCAACTTGGTACATAACAAGCTAATTTAATTTTAAAGCTGATATTTCAATTTATACACGGAGGTTTGCATCATATTTTTATAAACAGGGCAAGAAACTTCAACACCCCTAATTTTATATGAGTGTAGATTTATGTTTCAAAAGCATATTCTTAGATTTATTTTAACAAGTGGTACGTACTTTGATAGATTACTTAAATTGTTTTAGGGTAATATTTTTAAAAAATTTTCATTTTCTAAAAAATTGGTAGTCATTTGATTAACATATTCATTTAAATTTTAATTAAAAATTTCATCACAACTTGTTTTTAAATATTTTAATTAATTTTCATCAAATGGCAGTTGTATTGTTTATAAACATTGTTTGAGATATTTTAATATGAATTTGGGGTACTAGACATTATCATATTTTAAAAATTTGAATCTTTTATAGCAATTTCTCATGGTGATTACCCGGTTGGTCTCTTTTATGATCATAAGTATTTCTTTAATAAATTTTGATACATAATTTGTTTTCCTAAAACCCTAAAAATATATCGTAACTACTTATGCACAAAGGAGTAAAAGGTCAATGCCTCAATCTTTCCATATATGTTCCAACATGAATACATACCTATAATCTATCAAAAGGACATTATTTTTCATTTGTCAAAGGATTTACAAATAAAAGAAATAACTGTCCCTTGAAATAAGATAATGGAAGTTCTCTACTGGGCTAGAATGACATTTAGAGGGGTTGGTTATTCGTTTGGTATTCAGAAAATATGATGAATTTGAATAAAAAGTCTAGAAAATTTGTATTTCATCATTAATAATATATGTGACGTAGGTACTAACAAACTTAGAAAAATATTGAAATGTCTATCGGAAACAGTAAACAAAGTTACTGGATTTAAGTATCCTAATTTTTTTCTGTTGATGTTCTAATAAATAGTAAATATTTCTTGAGTAAACGATCTCAATACTTATGTCTAGAAGAAGTACAAGTACTATTTCCAGGGTATCTTCTTAGTTCAGTGCTAAAATTTACATGATTTTTAATAAAATACAACAACTAATTTCGGAAACTGTTATGGTTTCGAAATATTCATTAATACATAGTAACCCATTCATTCATTAATACCTACCAGTGTCTTATACCAGAACGGAAGCTTTGAAAAAAATAAACTAATTGTTATTCTTAACACAAAACTGTTCATACGATTTAAAAAGATTCTTTTATAATATACCGGATTAGAAAGTTGATTTTAAGCAAATTAAAAGGCATCAAATAATTTTTCCCCGATTTATCTGCGACTGTGTAAATAAAAGTATCATGTGGTGCCTACCAAATTTACGTATAGTACAGTAAACGATGTTACAAACACAGGAAAATGAAACAAACCTCTGGCATTTTGCTAAAACCTCATGGAATGTGTTTCTTAGGTGTCAAATATCATTAGTAACGCATGAGTAAATGGAGCAAATGTTTCTCTTTGTTTATTATAAACAATAAATTGAAAATTCAATGGAACGGTTTATGTTAAAGTTTTCGATTATTTGACAAACACTTAACATTTACGTAATACAAGTTGCCTAATTACTAATTTTTTAACTCATCTTTAGAACTGATCGCTCCACTGAATTAGCAATTTATTGTTCATTAAAAAATAGAAACATTAACAGAAAGAAACACATTCAATGAAGTTTACGCAAAATTCAAGCAGTTTCTTTCATCTTCCTGTATTAACAACTTTTACTGTACTAGTACATCTTCACCATGTGACCATATAGTGCCACATCTAATAATCTCCCTTGTGTGATACTGTATATAAAATAAATAGATTCAAAAATATAAAAATGAAACAAGATAGTTAGTATCATTTTTCACATTGCACGGTTGTCAGTCACATTGTTCCTCGTTTCTTTCTTCTGTCTGTTCTCTAACGCTGCCTGCATTGCATTCATTGCATTGGCATTGCGACTCTCTATAATGTTCGTTACCAACAATAACGACTACAACACAAGCTGGCTAAGCCATACTCATAGCTTAACTCTACTGTGGCAGCAACAGTGAGATACGTGATGACATGCATCACAGAATAAAAAATATATTATGTTACCTAGCACTAGATATCTTTACATATAGTGGAAAATTGTTCGTCATTATCTTAAAGATCTAAACAGAATTTTGTTTAAATCTTCTTCTTTAGTTTCTTTATTGTAAACATTCACAAATCATTTTTGTATACCCTGTATGTTTGTAATATATATCAAGTAATATACCTTGTAAATAGAATTTAGTCCCAAGTTTGTAACGCTTAAAAAAAGCGTGTGTTTCCGTTTGTTTGTCGGTCTATCTTTTAACACGACAACTCAAAAACGAAAAGAAATTTAAAGCTGAAAATTTTATAGCGTGCTCAGGACGTAAAAAGTAAGGTTAACTTTGTTATTGAGCAACATAGGTCAATTGGGTCTTGAAAACCGTTAGTGATAGTGATAGAGAAAGTTTAAAAGTAAAACACATTCCTCATAAAAAAATTAACAACTTTTGTATGAAACATTTTTTCGTAAACGACACTGTATACCCGCGAAGGTGCGAATTGGGACAACATTTTGGTATCCATTTTTTTCCAAAGGTAGGGCAGTTGATAATTTGTAGGTAGCTTGGACTAATGGTCGTGTGAAATATTCACGAAAAACGAAAAATATTCTAGAAAATACTTCCGAAAATTTTCGAAAACCAAATAAATGTGTTGCAAAAGTAATGCAAGCACTGATATTCAACACATTCTATAAATGTTATTTCAACACTTAACTCAGTGAATTGTTTGTTTTCACTTAAGATCAAATTTACATTTCTTCTTTTCATTACGGTGACCCGTATCGAAGGTTGGCGAACTAGTGCATTTCAGAAACTGTGACTTGCAATATTTTTTGGCACGTTTTCTCATAATTTGAATGCACATCGTTATTTCGACTTTTTTTTCGTTTATCAATAAAATTGTCCTGGAATTTTAGCTTAGTTTTACGATAGTTTTTTTTCATTACGATTAAAGAAATTTTTTTTCTTTGTAATTTACAGCGACTTTTACCATTCAAAACATTGTATTAATGAAGCGCTAGAGATGACAACTCGTATATTTCCTTTACAGTCAAATTAAAAAAAAAAAAAAAAACAAAAACAAAAACAAAAACAAAAACGCTTGGATGCCATAAAAGACGTTTTTTTGACCACTTTCATTTCTGGTCGGGCAGACAATATTAGAAATTTTTGGGAGATATTTGTAGTTGATGATTGAATTAGATAAAATCGATAACCGTTTCTATATCTATTAGAGTCGATAACCGGATATCATAATAACAGGTGAAGTCTTCAAATGTCTGAGAATGAAATGGACAAATGTTTGCTGGAAACAAAATCTTGATAAAAAAGCGCAAAACATTGTCATTTCCACAAAAATTCAAATCAAGCGAGCAAGAAAAGCATGAGTGTACCGAGCAAAGGTGAAGTCAGGTCAACGGTCACCCCTAGATCTAAATTTGTTAATGATTTAGTTGGCAAAGTATGTGTTTATATGCTAGTTTAAAGCCCCCTCTCCCTTACAAAATCTAAGTTCAGTCCAAGGAGGAATCCAATTCAGAGGCACAGCTTGAAATACCTGCAAATTTCAGATACAGTTAAATAATTAACATTTTAATATTCATTATAATTATAACTCCCATTTTTCGATACCAATGTTTGAAAAACCTCCATAATTAATATTGAAAACCCATAGACCTATCATTATCTCATTCGATATGAAAAGAATAGTATATTGTTTATAATAAAAGTATTTTTAAGTAATTTCATTTGTAAAGCTTTACGTTTTTATAACTCCATTTTCGCTATAATATTTCAGACTGTGAGAAACGGTATACACCTTATTTATATAAAACAGGAAAAAAACAAAACCTATATATTAAAAGATAGAAAATAGAAGCACATAGTTTAGAAAATACACAACCATAGTGTAGCTAAACCATTATTTTTACTTTATACCATAAGGATATATTAAAAAACTATATGTTTGCCCCCCTTAATATATATTCTCATATAACAACAATGACTAGACAAGTAGACAACATTTAAGAAAAAAAAAACAGCGACCAAGAACCAGAAGAAAAAAAATCACTTTACAAACATTTACAAAAGAACAATATTTTCTATACACACATATTGTGTTTAAATAGATTGTGTATTTAAGTTACGGTTTTAATAACATTAAAAATGTTTTGTACTATTTTGTAAAGGTGTTAAGACATAACAGTCTTGTAAAACATATTTTTATTGTTATTACTTTTGAAAGAGCATTGAATATTATTCTGTTGGCATCCAATAATCAAAAGCGCCATGTGCGTTTCAGTTATCTAAATGGAACACAAAAATTTAAATTTTGTTACCAAATTATCCATTAATATAATGGTCATTTATATCGAAGAAAATTTTTTGTTATTAAGCCACCGACATGCCGTGCGACTGTGATTTTGTGCGTGATCTATAGCTATAAAGCTGACATATTGTGTAACATTAGTGCTGCGTATATAACAAGTACATTGAAATTTATGTAAATACAAATACTATCCACAAATAATATGATTGTATATTAATTGTTATTTCAATTGAACTTTATTTATATTTTGTCATAATCTTGTACAGCCCGTAATATATTTAAATTATGAAAAACAATATAATTGTTATTCCGAGTGTCAATAGATGTAAAAACCAGATTGATGTTGATAATTTTAATTCAAATATTATGAAATTTACAAAGTTTTATACAAAAAGTTCTAAGTTTTCACTTCTATCGGCAGTTTCTATGACTGTCTTTTTTTTTTTCTTGTTACAGTGGTCATGAAATCAAACTAAAGCACAGAAACAATAGGAGGCAGTATAGTAAAGTTTTTTGTAAATATTAGTCAAACAGTAATATTTACAATAAGCTAACTCGTATCTTGCTCAACTAATATTTCGACTATTATTTTTCTCGGTAGTCTAATCCGTATAGAAATATTCACAATATCGATTATCTATTTCTAACAAAGAATTATTACATGGTTTATAATTATCGCCACCTCAGAAATTGATCAGTTTGCCATATTGAATATGAGTATAGTAATATTGGAGTGAGAGTCGTATTAGTATAAGAGACGGTATGAGGTGGATCTTCACCCATCTGACAATCAGATGAAACATATTTTTTTATGAAATTTTATTGATTTTTAAATACTCCTATCACAGTTTTTCTAACGAAAAAGTGTTAATGTTTTCCATGAACGCACGCCTATACCGTTATGTTCGTAATTAAATTATCTTTCTTCTGATAGTGATTACGATTGGTTAACAGATCGGTATAGATCTGTTCATACCATATGAACAGGTAAGTCAATATAGGTAACTACACCAATCTGTGAACCAACCGAAATTAGTATCAGAAGAAAGATAATTTTAATAAAATCCTGGTATAGCCTTGCCTGAAAAAAAACCGTTAATGGAAAAAATTGATTAAAATAATTTAATTAAAAATAGCCATGAACACTTTGCGGTAGAAAATCTATGATAGGAGTGTTTAAAAATCAATAAAATTTCATAAAAAATATGTCGGATCTAGTTGGTGAAGATCAATCTCCATCAGATGGGTGAAGATCGATCTTATACTGTCTCTTAGACCATATCAAAATTAACCAAAAATTGTGTAATTGAACTTCAAGTTTAATGAGCAGATAAGACAGCAAAAAATGGGGTTTATTCATGACTTTTCTGAAAATGAATCCTTACGTGACTAACATATTTAAAGCTTTCGAATGTCTTCAAATATACAAAGCTTTTACTTCAAATATACAAAGCTTTTAGATCCAGCTTTACCAAATTTTTTGTTAATTTACTTTTGCAGCTTTTAGATTGATGCCTTCTAGGTTTTTCTCTAAGCAGTTGGTCTTTCTCTAACCAGTCAAATTGATAAAAATCGAAAAACAAAAAACTAGGTGTAGTAATAAAAATGTAAGCAAATGGTAGAAAGCATGCTATTGACTTGAAGCATAGAAAGACAAACTCCTTAGAGAGAAACCTAGAAGGCATCGATCTAAAAGCTGCAAAAGTAAATTAACTAAAAGTTGGTAAAGCTGGATCTAAAAGCTTTGTATATTTGAAGTAAAAGCTTTGTATATTTGAAGACATTCGAAAACTTTAAATATGCATTATAACAGAGCTTCTGACTAAATAGATACGAATAGAAAGTAATAATGAAAAAGTTAATGATAAGTTCATTTGTATTTTTGAAAAATGTGTAAATTATAAATTATTACATACCATATATTATTAATTCCCCATAATTGCTGGTTAATTCCAATAAAGCTTTTAGTAAAATTAATAAAAATAAAATTTATACACGGCTTATACGGTCAATGTTCTTAGCTCGGCATCAGCATGTTAGTCAGTCATAACATTATTAAATATTCAATATATATATATTTTTTTTGTTATTCAACAACAATTGTATTGCTTAGCATTAGTGTATATATATGCATGTGTTTGTAGTGATGTGTTGAAGAACATGAATTCTTTGAATAATAATAGCAAATATGTACCTATAATAAAAATATTTTTCAATAAAATGCTTATAAAATATTATAAAATTATCAACCGTATGTTATATGTTTATTTATTTATTTATTTAAACAATAAATATGTTTACAGGGTGTACGAAAGCCTTGTTATAACTATTTTCTAATGAGTAGAAAATTTACCAATTAAAAAATAACATTAATAGGATTAACTACTCTATTAGGGTTACACTAATAGAATTAACTTTTCCTCAACTTTTTAGCAATTTTCTCAACAGCAAAGTCAAGGGTCGTATTTGATTGTAGAGAAAATATATTAAAGGTTAAAGCAGACGAAATTAGTGTCTCCTTAGTTCTGGAACAAACGTTTAGGTATCTCCACTGATTAAAGAAGGCTTAAGACGAAAGCGAAAGGGGCTAAAACATCAGGCTGTGGTCTACGATAAATAAAAATAAAACTTTGCAATGTTTGGAACATGGGAAGAATATTATGTAAATCACCAAGATATTGGGCAATCTCAAAAAGCGGAATATTACATGAAACGATTATCACAACAAGAAATCGAGGAGAAAGAACCAATTAACAAAGCAGTGGAAACTGAAGAAAAAATAAATTTATTTTTTCATCATGCTGAAAATACTTTAAATCAAAGGATTTGCAAACAGCTTCTGGAGTTAGAGTAACAAAACAAACCTTAAACCTAGCCTAGAAAGAATCTTGCAATCAAGGATTCTATCTATAAGATATTGACCAAATGTTAATGTAAGCTCGCAATAAGTTTTAGATAACGTAGACAATATGGAACATTGCAGAGAAGTAAAGCAAAAATGCCACAAAATTGGCATACACCAGCATTTTTAGACATCAGTTGACACTTTTAGACACCAGTCCTTTTAACTAACTTCTATCGTCAAAATGCAGCAAAAGAAGCTACTGACAAATAATTTAAAAATGCAAAAAATATTGATATCGGAACGGAATTGTTGTATCAAAGTATCGACAAGATGTGATATCATCTTTCTTAAATAGAGAAGGTATTTCTTTAATCATTAATTAAAAGAAAATATTTATCCCCTGTATCACTGCTTACTTTGATTACCTCGCTTCTGGTATGTATTATTACGTCCTGAGCAAGGGTACTCGTTGATACTTGCTAGGGAAGGCAATATTTCACAAAAAGAGCTTTTTAAAATATATTACGAATGTTAAAACTTTATTATAAAATTTCTGAGCCAAATTGACAATAGATCTCTAGACATCCCAAAATCTCAATTTGTCACACACTGTACGAACATGTATGCGGATGGATATGTTTATTGTAGACACAAAATATATGGTGCATAAATAGTTTTCTTTTACCTATAAATAGTTTTAATTTATGTTTACAAAAAAAGTAAACTTGTTTTCATTTGTTTAGCTGCATTTATACACATAGGTAGTTAGATATTACTGGTTTTATCATAGAATATCGTCGTGGGAAATTTGCAAATTAACTTCGCTGTCATTGATACAATAAGGGTCATTCAATTTCATCCGTATTCCGTATATAATAATCATTCTTCCAAAACGATTCCATTTAAATATTTTTTTGATTTTTCAGAGCTTCTTCTTCTATAACGATTGAATTTAGTTTTCGAGCTACGGGCGATAAATGCTACACATATTATATATTATATAACTAAGTTCGAAAAATACCTCGATAAAAATTTTTGTGGCCGTGAGAGCTTTGGAACAATCCAAAGAACATTTTAGGGGCGGTGAGAAAAACTTCCACTGAAAGCAATTTTCCCATCCACTCATGGAGGGTCCTATTTCGCCTTCATATAAAACCATATTTATTAAAAAATCCAAAAAATTTATGTTATTGGTAGTTATTCAAGCTCTTTTCATAAAACTCGGTCTTACACTGTCTCGATCTCGCCTTTCATAGTCTTGATACAAAAATTGTTTCTTAATAGTAAATTGAGTTCGTTTACTTAAACGATCGTTATCGGTATCTTTCCGAGTATTTTTGAAGCAGTTTGGTATTAATACTGTCTCGTGTCCGAGTAGTTGTAAGTGTATCTCACTTCTATAGACCATCATAAGCAATATCTGTACAAAATTTACCTAAGAAATAAAATAAATGTTTAGGTTTTCATTTGCATCTGGACTTTTGCAGGAGTTAATACAATGATTAATACGTAGACTTTCTGTCAGCGCCCTCCTCTTGTGAAGGTTAATTCATACGTGTCAGAAATTATATGACAACCTCTCTAGCACCATCAAAGCACTCTTTCTGCCAATAAACATAAAATAGTTCATAAAGTTGAAGCTTGGAATGGGAGTGAGCGTATATTTTTGATATCATAACGAATCTTTTGGTCCTAGCATGTCTAATGATTTGACAACCAATAAAACTTCAATTAGCCTTGACATAAGTAGCCACAAACCTATCATGGCAAAATCCTTCGGTGCTTGTGATGACGCGGTGGAAACATTGACATTTAGCTACGTAAGATGGTCTCCGACATCGTGTTGAATGTCGCACTGGGCGGTGTTTTGTAGGCAATTTTAAAAACTGCCATGCATGATAAATACACATATATTTCATTACTCATACATGTTATATCGCGTATAACGCGTAGCAAAAGAAAACTGTGAGGAATTTTAAAGGGATTATAAAAGGTAACAATATTTTTATTGACCAATGGTTTTTTTGTTATACATATATTATGTTCATATTAAATATTATAGGTATAAAACCGCTAGTCATCATCATTTTTATCATTATGTATTCCCATCTTTGTTCAAACTCTAGCATCATTTCTCTTGGTAATATAAAAATACAGAGTAGCAAACGTTTTATTATAATAAATATATAAATAAATAATAAACACTTTATAATAACAACAAGAAAAATACATTAAATTAAATACTCACTTTACCTTCGTATTAACAAATTTATTACATTTAACGCAGGGAATTCAACTTTTCACATACTTCGGTCCCTTTTCTCTGCGACACTAAAGAAGCCATCAAACACACGTAAGTTATTAATATGGCGTCAATACGAAATCTAATCGAGCAACAAAACGTCCTGCCACAGTTAACATATTGTGTGAATTTCACTTCAATTGATTTGGTTGCTTAGAAGCACGATCTATAACGAGGCTTGTATTGGATAGAGCTTTGAAACAAAAATAAATGGATATGAAAGAAACAAATTTCAAGCATAATTACGCTTAATCGGAAGGAGTAAATAGTGATAAATAAGCTCCTTGTGGACGTTTATTGTAACAATTAAATGACGTCATTTTAATAGTGCAAACGTCACAAAAGTCACATATGGTCACGTCTGCGCGTCCTTAGTTAATCAAGGTCAAAGGTCGCAAAAATAAGTTTTTTTATAATAACTCATTTCCTTTGCCTTTAAGCATATTTACGTTTATTATAAAAGTTGTAGAGGATAAAATTTTCTACAAATTTTGTCTGCGCTCAGCTATACGTAGGTACTCTATCGCAGGGTCAATATTTACAAATATTAGGTATTAAATTAAGTAGTATTTAAGGAGTAATTAAGTAAAAAAATTAACATAGTTGACTGGAATTCTCGATCCACGCTACTCTACAATACGGTTTTTTTACTTAATTATTCAATTATATTGCTTTAATAATTATTTAATACCTTTTATTTATAAATAACGACGCATCACTGAAGTACATTCAGCTGAGCGTTTCACCATCTGCGCCTTCTATTTCAAAATCGGTTCAACTATTTAAAAAAAAAATACCTTAATTGAAATAGTTTAAATTCTCTTTCATACCGTATATTATACATATATGTACATGAAAGTTAATAAAGATCGCACTACCATAATCCACGTATGCACACCTATGCCATAAAAAAGAAGCCATGTTTTAATACGCTGTAAGTCTATTCATTTACATGAAAAAAAAAGTAATGTTTACATGATAATTTAAATAAATACAATATACCTAACCTTTATGTTTTATTATATATTCATATTAAAATAGGTTTCATATGCGTTAAAAAAATAACAGGTTAGATCCTAAGTTTACATTTTCAGAGCTAGGGAATAATTTTTTAAACTTTTAACAGGTCAAGAAGCAATTGCGATGATATTTTAGATACTATTTTTTTATACACATTTTCTTAATTAAAGATAATTGAAAAAATACACTCGAACCAGGACTTCTTGGATTCATGCCAAGCGTCCTACCATTTGGGTCATTCGAGTTCTAGACACAGGGTGCAAAAACTCTGTGCGCTCTGTCTCTAGAGCTACATTGTGTGCATTTGTTTCAATTCTCTTTAATTAAGATTACTAGACAAGATATTTATCAATATTTAGTTTACGCTGTATGTATCATATTAAAATCGTCATTTATAATCGAGAGACTTTGATGTAAATAATTATCGTATACATGATTAAAAGTTAACAACACAAAAAATAATCATTTTCTTAACTTGTTACTAATCGAGAAATAAATCGATGTCAGTTAGAATTGTTTAGACAAAAACTTGGTTCTTTTGAACAGTTATACAAGAAAAATTCTTTAGAAATCGACGCGATGAAAGATAAACATTATTTTGAGAGAAGAGGCTTGTGTTTTGTGACAAAGCCTCAGTTTCCATGGAAAACTTTATTGACGTGAGTGATTACAAGGGCCTTTTTTGTATCACGCATGGATACTAAAACTATCCTAAAGAATCGGAAATGTACCTCAAGTCATCCATTTTGAACTAAAACAAAGTAAAAATAAAAACTTACTTAGGTACAGTTTAATTTATGGGGAACTAACTGATTTACTCAATGTACAAATCAATGTACGATAAATTAAAAATATGGTAGCAATTAACTACCTATATTTTTCTGATCAATATCATTTTAGAGTCTTGAACCTTGTTATAAATAGTACTTATTTTAACTGTTGTGAATTTTCGCCTGAGGATAAAATATGGTGATCTCATTGGTATGTAATGTTTTACAAAACAGGATGTTACCTTAACCCTTCTAACCAATTACATTTACAACAATATAAACTCTGCTTTTTCAATTTGAACTTAGTTGTTGCGTGTACACCACACAACCTCTACATACGAACTTCTTTGTGCAAAAGAGAGTATACTAAAAGAACTAAAGACAGGGAGAGCTTCAGTTGGAAAAAAATTTTAAAAATGACTTTTTTTGTTTTCCTTTTTTTTCTCATCTTTATTGAAAATGTTTTAAAATTACACTCTCGTAGAAGTGATAATTGAAAAAAGATATTTATGATAAACCCTTTGTGGTGTTTCGTAGTCCGAAAAAGCAGAGTATTTTAATGAAACTATAACAATTGACAGGCTATTTGCCAGACTTTCTTGTTCAAATCTTGTTTTTGAAAATAATTTTCCTTAAACACAGAGAATATTATAACGAAAAAAATGAAAATTTGATGTACGGCGTAAAACTAAATGAAATTTAAATGAATAAACTTACATCAGGTCTCTATCTGTACACAGAGGTAAAAATATTCAGTAGCCATAAGTTTTATTACTTTAATGAAGTATAGTTTAACACCATCTTTATGCTTTGAAATGTTTTATCGGTTGAGTTTATTGTATGAGTAGTTTTTTTGTTTATAAAAAAAATAAATTTTTAAATTATGTAAATGTTATAGATATAGCTTTGCGGTAAGAGATAGTTACATAAAAAACCTCATTATAACTAACTACTAGTACAAGTTTTGAAAATATTTAATATTCAAATGAAACCAACAAATATTGTAGTTTTTTTTTCGCTGTCACAAAAACATGTAAAAAATGTACGATATTTGACACTTCAAATAACTTTCTATGCAAATTTTTATATCATTAAATTTTACACACAAAAAATCTGAAAATATTTAGGAGTAGGTATTTTAAATTATTTTCATTTTCCATTTCTTTGTAGAAAGTAATAGGAAGTAATTAAATGTAAGAAAGAAAAAAACGGCTTCCATGGAAATATTTGTTTTGAAAATCTGCGAATTCACTTTGATTAGTGAAATCCGTACGTACGTATGTACCTATATACGAATCTAGCATGACTCGAAAATATTATTAGTCATGAAATTTTTTATTTGAGACTTTTTTAATTTTAACAAATTGGAAATATTCTTGAACGTAGCAATATCAAAAATTTTCGATTTTCATAATTCAATAGAAATATTTTCTGTGACTTAATCCGTCTTTGAAGTTGTACAAATCTTTCATTATCAATATTTGCCTTCGTGTAAATCGCTTTCTGTCTAGATATGTATTCGAAAAATAAATAAAAGGTCGAAAGCAACGCATAGGAGTTTCAAATTTTGTACGTGACCGTTGGTGATATTAAAACATTTCAAATCAAATTGATTATGTTTTAAATAGGTTTGAGCCTTTCTGTTTTCTGTTAGAAAATAGAACTGCGATAACAGACTTAAACTAGGTTTCAGCTGGCGCTGAATGCTATTTTACAGATCGTCCTTTCACATTCCATTTAAAGTATGCACTCATGACCTTGTTTCAAATTTGTTGTTTGAAAACGATGATAAATCTTTTAATACAAAGAAATCTTTACATAAAATTTACTTTTCATGAACACGACAAATTATAATCAATTTAAATAAACAGGTATACAAAACATAAGTAACACAAACAATATTCAAATCAAAATAATAATAATTATGATTAATAAATTGCTTGTTTTAGTCTGAACAGAATACACATAGCATATTCGTTTAAATTATTAATATATTTATACAAAATCTGTCATAATAGTAAAAACATTATTATAATATGTATGAAATAAATATATTTGCATAAACTTTTTGTAGGTGTAGTATGTATTAGGTATTGGTTTGATAGGTATGTACTTGGTACTATACTATATAGTAAACATTCACATAGAAAACATTCACATGTGAAAAATGAAATCCTTAATCATCTAATGAATTCATTAATCAAAAATGAATTAGTTCTTTAGGTACTCGAATCACGCGTGAATGGATTGAACAATTTCGCTGATTCTATGAACAATTTCGCAGATTCTATTTTTATTGTGTTATTTATTGTGAGAATAAAATTTGTATGAAATAAAAAATTAAGAAAGTTGAGCGGAACATTAGAAATTTAAGTAAAAATATTAAATGTAATAAATTGTGGAAACGCTTATAAATGATGCATTACCTACATTAAATCTTATAAAGTATTTCTTTTCACGGTGAACCAGAACGGTGAACAGGTATTTGAATAGTTTTGAGATATTATTTATTATTATTCAGGTATTGTAAATAGGTAGTAATTAGAGCTCTATGCGTGCTCACCGAGCTCCGAAAGCCTGTTCAAAAGTTAGTAATGAAAGTAGTGCTTGCGGTCGGGCGAAGAATAGTAGAGCTATTAATGAATTGGAGCTGTAGGACAGTTCAGATTTTTATTCGCTGATCAATAGTTACAATTAAATAAATTGTAGTCTAGAATAAAAAGGATGCTTATTCGAGTATTTCCAAAAGTGATTACATCAGAGTATTGGACCCATAGTATTGAAACAGTAGGCGGGACTCCGAAGAGAGTTGAGTTTATAAAAGAAGAACCATAACAGCTGAAAATACCATACGTATACTTTCCCATGACAAGCACCATTCAAATTTTCAATTTCGTATCGTTTTTTCCAAATTCTTTACCTTTTAACATGGTACCGTACTCATTTAATGTTATTAATTCTTATTCGCCTGTAGAATTTCAACCAGCCAAGCACTCGAATTGGATGAAAACTCATTTGAAACATTTCATTAATAAATATACGTATTGTCAGCTCAAGTTAATAAAAATGTATTAAAAATGGATGTATCACAAAATTATATATATTTTTTTTAAATTTTAAACGAATTAGGTTGTTTTATTAATACCTACTCTTTTCTACGTATTTTTCATTCTCTTGTTTACTTTTCTATGTTTTATGTCTTGGGCTAGTTAAAATTTACCTCCAAAAACTTACGATATTCTAAAAATAAACTCCTTTACGGATGTTTTAATACGTATTGCTCTCGGAATACGTTACATGATATCACCAAATATTTCCGTTTTATTATTTTCTACAAGTATTCTCTCTTAATAACTTATTTAAAAGTAGATTAAATGAATCTCATATTAATTTTATAAAATTTCTACTACGACCTGAAAGTAAGTTTTTAACAAAAATTTCAATAAAATAATTTTCAAAATACAAAAGTCATTACACGCAAGCTAGTATTTGATTACGACACAGCTGACAACAACTACTTCACTACATGATATCCGAATGAAAAGTACTCCTTAAAATACTCTTTAAAACATTTCTGGGAAAATATATCCAAACGTTAACATTCATCCTTAGATTCTGGCCTATCGATGATGGTAAAGAAACTAATAATTGGAAAAAAAAACGTATACAGAATGTTCGATTTACATCTAGACATATACATATCACGAGTATGACTGAATACATTCGTTTAGCAATGCATCTAAGTGAGAGGTATTATATGCATGTGTTCACTCCCACTCTCTGCAGGGACACAACAGAAGAACTGTTGTATAGATTAAAAGACATCGACACCACGATACTTTTGCAATTTTATATAACATCGATAATACCTCTTACTTAGATGCATTGCTTGACGCATGTCATACTCGTGATATTTATATGCCTAGATGTAAATTGAACTAGTGGTATACTTACTATATGGTTATAAAGTCAAGTGATATGCAGATGGGATACATTATTTGTGTACCTGTGAATATAAATTATTTAAATAATTCCCAATGTGATTTTTAATATATTATTATTTACTATTTACTAACTATCGTGTAATATATAAATTAATATCACATTTAACCCTTTACATCATAATATTTATTAATATTAGATTCACATCCCACACGTGTATGTCTAAGTATACACGGTTGCAGGCATAATTTTTAGAACAGGATATCGATATTTGCGTGGGAAGAAGTATTAATCTGATTGCCACAGCTGTAGAATTTTTTTACCCATTTATTCTCAAATAAAATTTCTTCCACCAAGTTAAATTTACAAATTTAAAAAACCCGAGACAAATTTTTCGGCTACGGAATCCTAAACTCGCTTTTGAAACATATCTAAGGATACTGCCTTTTACATTTTGCCTTTTTTGTCCATTAATTCGCCTGTTTCATTCCTCAACTTTTAAACTCCGTTTCATTATTTAAAGCCGGTTACCAAGAACAAAATTTAAGTAATATTAAAAATAAAAAAGGACTTAAATTACCATTTCGAAACAGTCTTCTAAATTCCAATCCAAATACGTCGAGAAATACAGGGATATATAATCACTTTTCGCCTATTATGTACTTATTACAGCATCCAATCAATAATAATTTATTACGTGCATTTATATTCAGAAATACACGGACCTTTAATAATGAATATCTATTTTCATCTGTTATTACTACTCTCTTGCAGTACAAATATAGGGTGTACAAAAACTTGTGATTGCTCTCCTCCCTCCCTTATTTCTGCAAACACTATTCAAGCTTCAAGTTAACTTGTTGGGTAGACCTATACAATCATCAACTTCAAACAATCTAATTCCTCAGGAACGCTTCAATGAAATTAAAGTAGTTAATTTCAGCATAGGATCTCAGCAGATAAAGAAGAAAACTCCACCCCTTCTGTGAAAGCTTATGAAATACCACCGAATAAAAAAATTAGATAACATTAAGCCTTATGAACCAAAACCCTTAGGAAAAGTAAACCTTCTTATTGTTAATCCAAATAAACATTAACTTGTCATGTTTCTTTAAATTATGTTGTTGTAGATATTCTTCTGCAACGCATTTCCTGTAGAAGTTGCCATCTACTACCTTCCGTTTTATGAGGCTGATTCTATCCGCACAATTTCCTCCAGTGATGAAGAATTTTACTGATCCTCTTTCTATGACTATGCAAGAAAAATAGTCTGTTGAAAATTGAACCTTTTACAAGACATTTGCAATCGGGAACTTCTGTATTTTCTCATTTGCAATACTGCTTACATTTTGGATGTTGGTTACTCAATACTCAAAAATACTTGGATGAATTTAGATGAAATTAGGCAAACAGAACCTGGATAAGCACACTCGATAAATTTTAGCCTAGAAAAAACTTAGGTTTTTGTGATATTATCGTAAAACGAACTACCTATATTGTAATAAATTTTCCTTTTGGAACAATATTCCAGTATAATAAGTATTAACTAAAGTCACCTAGTTTTTTTGTTTAAATAATAAGGGTTCCGCACAAAAAAATTAATACTCATGAAATTGTGAACAATACGTGGGAATATTTTAGTACAAAGAAAGTGAATACTGCAACAGGATTGTCTTTGTTTTTACTAAATTTGAAATTACCCAGCGAAGCGGGTTGGAACCAACTAACAGTGAATAAAAATGTACGCATGTACGCTTTTTGCTACATTCAGTATCTATCACATCTATAATACAATTATATCTCTGTCAGAATGTTTAGTATATACATGTATAATGTAAATTTATATTAATAAATATGTCATTAAATCAACATACTGTGATTTTAATAATGTTAATTAAATAATAATTTTCATATTATATTTATATTTATTATTATAAAATATTATAAAAATTTATGATATGTGTGTGTCTGTGCATAAAATTATGAATAAAATAACACAAAATTATAACAGGGTTATTAAAAAAAGGATTCAAATTTATAAAAGGAATTTTCATTTTGACTATCCATGAAATTCATTTCGATAAGTTACCATGGGATTGATGTTTATACATATACGTATGTATCCGTCATAGTTTTAATACCTTTTGTCGAAGTATGTTAAAATTTTGGATCGACGACTATTGTAGGATCTGAAAGTATACCTGCTAATACGCTTCTTTCCTATACATAGCGAAATATTTCGATTATCAGATTTCAATAGAAACATCCATTTTGGCAAAATCCGTATTCATTTCGACTATTTTATAATCGTAGGAACAAGGAAGTCTTGGAGAGCCAACATCAGATTTCTTAAATTTTATTTGAGAAATTTGAACTTCAAATATATTATCGTTTTCATTTCGATTACTTTCTTTTCCCTGTTAGGAGGGGGGGGGTTGTAATTTCGTATTTTATTTTTATTTTAATTATTTCTTTATGGAACATTTATGGCTGAAGTCATTATATCCTAAATATCGTTCATCAAATAATTTGCAAGACTGAGAAACTATAATAAGAGCTGTTTTGCATTTGGTATTACTATGAATAGTAGTATTTTTAATGACTATTTTATTCTAAAACTTTTTTATGTAAGCGTTTTTTTTTTAAATATATGTGAAGATATTGCGTTTCTGATTAATATTTTTTCTTATATTGTTCTTATCTTTTGTTTTAGGTAAGAAATATTTTAATTCATATCGCATAGTAATGTAAGTATTAACCGAATAATTCAAAGATGTAATTAGAAAAGTTTATGAATTGTTAACAACAAACCTCGTCAACACTCATTAAAAATCGCGGCGTCGAATTTAATAACATATATAAACCAATGATACCAACAAGCGATGAAGGATTTGGTTGTTCTAGAAGAAAATTTCATTACCTAGGAATTAGTAGATGGTATTATATGAAACATTTAATTTTCAAGCAGCTTCATTGGTTTAACCAAGTCCTAAGAACCACTATACTATATAAGTGAAGGACACCCATGCCAGCCTAACACTGATAAGTAAGAGTTTCGGGAATGCTGCATTCCCGCAAATTTTATGTACATCCGGAACTTTAAATTTTAAAGTTTATTTCTTAAAATATTATCTACAAAATAATCTTTTGTGAGTAATACTATTATGATATTCACCCGCTTTGCTGGGTCCAAAACCAAAGACCACCACGCTACAGTATTTACCTCTTTTCACTTAGCTCCTTTCCATAACACTCGAAATAGAGATAAGGATTGTTTCACAGAGATAAAAGTATATGTAAAGTTTATATATTTATATATTTTCCATTTTTGTAAATCTTTATAAATTAAGTTGCATTAAAATCCATGGAGTAGTTCTTGCGTGAAAAGCGTAGCAAACATAAAAAAAAAAAAACTTTGCTTTCACATTTATATGATATAGGGATTGTTGTTATGAAGTTTTATCAAATTAAACGTCTTTGCTGTGAAGAGCAAAATGCTTCTCCCTTCTATAAATAATTCTTTCTTATTTTGCAATTCTTAAACAGATCTTGTAAATTGATAAATCCATTAACCTATATTAAATTACAAATTTCGTTTAATACCAAACCCTGTTACTTGAAGTATTTATTTAAATTTGCATAGTATAGTTTATAATTTTTTTTTTTTTTTTTAATATAAATGCATGTTAAATACTAATTTATATAAAAAATAATAAAATAATGGTGTACCTACAAAATATTTTTTAAACCAACAATATAATGTTGACTGATTTTACTTTTTTAAATATAAAAATATCAAATTCCATTTTAGTTGTAAATAATATATATTTTAAATACCATTTTATAAAAGTTAAAAGTATGTGTTGTGTGGATTTTATATTTGTGAATCGAATTGTAAAAGAAATAAACAGATCGTCTCATCATGATTTTTTTGACTTTCTGGTGGAAAGTGATTGTATTCAATTCGAAAAATACAAATTTTATTGCTGTTTGGATGTTTGGTTTAATTGTACCTCGCTATAGTTTGCGAACTACGTTTTCAATCATTTTTATAAATAGTTAAGTGCTATAAGAGCATCAATCCTATTAGTTTTACAAGCATAATGGTACTTCGAAATTTCCTGAGGGAGAACATGAAAACACAATATGGACTTTCTGGTTTAATTTAGTAAAATTATGTTATGGAAAAAAATATGAATGTTGTGAAACCCAAAATTTAGAATTAACTAGAAAATATTTACGGCCTTGCCATAGCTTTACCTATAATAATACATCACCTTTAAAATTAAATATATCGAAATTGTGAAAAAATACATTGATTAAAAAATTAATTAAATAATTAAAATCGGTTTATCCGTTCAGGCGATACGATGCCACAGACAGACAAACAAGCAGACATACACATAGCAATCAAACTTATAAAACCCCTTTTTCTAGTTCGAGGGGTAAAAAAATGAACATATTTACATAATTTTCTTAAACAGAAAGTTATTTGTCTGTCATGAAGGCCATATCTACCACGGTTTGTTTTTTGTGTGTATGCAATTTCAACAAGTATTAACTGAAAACAGGTTTATTTTTTAACTTTTTATTATCTGGTAATGACATAGGTAACTCTTATTATAACAGTTATTCTGCATTCAGTACCTATACCTGTTTATATACATGTTATATAGCTCATCTTGTCTTGATTATTATTATCATTATTATAAATAAAATTAAAGTTTAAATAATATTTAAAAAGCAGACAAAAATAATCATGAAATACTTCCAATATAAAATTATTATTAGCTATAAAGTTCTTTGGATTATTTAACTTCATAGATTTGAGTTAGACAGTTTTGAAACCAGGTGCTTCTAATTAAAATTGATATTAATTCGAAAAGATTTGCAACTAACTAAATTATCTTTTCAAACACAGTGAGTTGAAAAAATACTACTTTTAACATATTCAAATACTCATGTTTTTGACATTATGAAGTCTTCTCAAGAGTACGCGCAAATAAGAAATCAAACTTCAAAGTTAAAATTTATTAATCGAATTAAATTTTATACAAATTATGTTGTTATGGTAACTGCAACAGCACAGCTTTCATTGTACTATTAATTACTTGAATAATTAATAGTTAACGGAAAGATGTTTCCGTTACAACATTTACACAAATTTGCCCCAAATTTATAACTTGTAATCTTCATGGGACTTCAAAATTTATAAATTCCTAAAAATTTAAAATGCTAAACTCCGGCCGAATCGATTAATTTGCATACGAATCCATTAATATAGCCCCATATGCCATATTAAAAAAGTATATAGGTAAATACATCATTTCAAAACATTACCCTTCATGTCGATATCACTTTTATGGGAAAGATGGAGTTATTACTTTGCTCGTAAACGAAATTAATATTAAAATATTAATTTCAATGTTTTGGTTCTCCAATTTTACTTTTTTAAAGCGATAATTCCCTGGAAAGCAACTTTGAAAAGAAAATTGATTAAAATATCTTAATCGTTTTTCAAACTCCTGTTTTTGATCGGAGATTAAATTAGGATTTTAGAGCAACAAAATTAAAATAGAGTAACCCATACTTTTATCATACATTGATTTTAGATACCAAAAATGGCCTTATACCTTAGTGTTAAGCTTTTTTATGTCCTTTATCAACGATAGATAAAAGTAAAGTGTCTTCGAAAATTTTCGAAACGAACATCCTTAAAACCCATTACAAACAAACTTTTTGTTAATAAAGATAAAGATTTCTTCAATATATTTAAATAAATTATTGCTTCAAGAACGAATTATCATTTTGACAATACAGTTACTTATTATAGTCCCCGGTACAGCACCCTTTTTGTTAAATGATAAAACTTTATGAGTGGCTTTCTTTTGGCGAGTCTACCAAACTTTCTCTATATGTATAGTTTCGAAAGTGCTGCGTTTTTAAATGAGCATGATAACGTCATATTTAAGCTGTTGGTCTAAAAAACGCAGCAGGGAATTTGTTGGACACTATGACCACTTGATAACATAATGATTAGACAAGAAAGCAATCTATGTATCGAAAAACAAAAATACTTAGTTGCGGCTTGCTCGAGGTGGTAGACAAGCTCATCAAGCTATTTAATGGTTTAATAATTATGACTTATCAAATGGTCATAGTATCTAATAAATTCCCTGCCCCATCAGATAGATGGCTAAAATATAACGTTATCATGCTAACGCAGCATTTTCGAAAAAGTCTTAGAGAGAAAATTTGGTAGACTCGCTAAAAGAATGCCTCTCACCAATTTTCAAGTAAGTATTACTCATTCAAAAAGCGTGCTGTCTGACAGACTATTGTGAAAACATTTTATTATAATTAAAATAATAGACAATATAATATCTTATCTACCTTCTTTATTTATTATACAAAAAAACTAAAATACAAAAAGCACATTCACTATACACTAATTTATGCATCACCTTTTAAAATAAATTTTATAATAAAATTATCTATTGTGAAGCTTTCTTTCATTCATCGAGGAGTGTGCTCTTTTAACATTATAGATGCTTTAACTCTCGTTTGTGAAAATTTAATTATCTAAATGAAAAACTTTTAAATACGAACAGCATGTTTATGATAGCAAAAATTATTTAGTCCTTTTATGATTAAATTATTAAATTTAAAAATTATTATTGAACGAAATTAATTGCAACAGTGACATTTTTTTTTAAATAGGTTGTTTATATTGTTTAAGATTACATCACAAAGATAATAAAATTAAGATTTCTTGAGCTAACGATTAATTCAATAAAATAAGTATTTGACTTATTAAAATTGAATTAAAGCAAGAAAATATTGTCTTAAATCAAAGTATTTACTTGCTGCCATGTTAAGAACAATTTTTTCTGCTAATAATTTTTTTTTCAGTGTATTCAATCATATCTTGTTTAAAAATTTTTCTTAATAAATTTTACGGTAGATTATATATTTTATTACAAAAAAAGAAATCTAAATCTAAAATCTAAAATATTTCGAAAAACTAATTTTCAGTTCTTTTTCACTACATCTAATCGATAACTAGTAGTGTAATTCAAAAAAAGTTGGGAGGGTCTTTCTCGTAAGACTGTCAACAAATATTAACATTTTGGAAAATGCTTTCCACAAAAATTTACACCATATTGTTTGATCGAAACTGCACTAGTCGTTAAGATAAAGACTTAAAATAATTTAAAAAAATTATTTTTCCTTGTAATCCTAATAATTTCGAAAAAAAAAAAAAAAAAAAAAATTGAATTAGAAAAAAATCCAAAACTTTTTTTCATACGAGAGTATAGTTTTCATGCACTCAGCAGACGAAAATAATCCTGAACATTATACGTAAAATTAAACAGTTGCCTATAGATACAAAAATTTGCATACATACTAGTGTACCTTTGATCGTTCTCATGAATTGCACGTGTGGTTACTCTATTTAGTATGAAATGTTTACGGTTTTGAAGGAACAGCATCATAAAAGGTTAGTGATTAAATCAACGAACACCATTCACGATTCTCTTATACGATTTCTTTTCCTTGAGCTTGCGGTAACACATTCGATTACTCAAATCCAGTAGCAGTTATTTTTTTTTCAAATTGTTCTACGTAGCTGTGTAATAAAGGACAAAATAATTATAAATTAACATTGATCAATTGTAAGCCTTTTGATCCAAAGTTCATAACGTTGTATCTTTTAATGTTTATCTCCACACGTTATAGATCTTGATTCAGTTGCCATCGCGTAGATCTAAATTCAGTTGCCATCGCGTAGAAAATAACATCTTCTAAAAAAGAGATAAAATTTTACCATCAAATTACAATAATCCATTGGATGACTAAACAGAAGTTTCAGCTGCATACAGGCAGATATTGAATATTTTCATCACTGCGTCTTTATATTGTATTCTCCAGAACTACTATTTCTCATCCATAAAATTAAAAGCATTTGAAAAAACATATTTTTTCGTTAGTTTATTTTCCATTTCATTACCAACGACCATCGGAGTCAGACTGATCTATCATATAGAAAATACACAAATAAGCAGAATACACACATACACAAAAAATGGGAAAAAAAAACTTTCTTTTCCATTAAATATATTAAACAATAAATTTATCTTGATTTATTCATTGTACCGGGTGTGATGTTGATATAGTTAACCAAACGTTACCAACACGCAGTGTAGATAAAGAAAGGATGCCTAAACTATGTAAATAGGCAATAGACAAGAATAGAAGATAAAACATTATTCATTCCTATATTCATAGTAATAATAATCGTAATGGGTTATCCGGTTTTATACAGTATGTATATGCATAAATATAGCTCTCATTTTTTATTATTTAGGATAGGTTCTCAGCTTATATTGTTACATCGGATATACCGGATGAATGTAAAAGTAGTTGAAAAACAAACTAAACTAGGTTTTAACCAGAGCTTTCTTCTCGGTAATGTAGGTAGGGTGCTTCCTGCTCCAATTTTTGTTACAATTTACAGGATTTTATGGTATTAGAACAGAACAAGGACTTTACATGTGTCATTTCATGGTCATGCATAACACATTAAATAAAAATTTAAAGAAACTCTCCATGCAAAATGAGGTATGTTCGGGTCGTCTATGATATCGCAGTTAATGAACGAATGAACAGATTTTGATTTATCGAAAGTTTTCTTAGCAATTTTTAAAAAAAATATGTTCAGTTGTTTGAAGTTCATCGCCTCTTTTCTTGTTGATTCGGGTGCGGAACCCTAAACTTTGTATGGGTAAGAACACTCTCAGTCAAATTACCTTTGAAAAACAATCGACAAATTTTAAAATACCTCGACAAACTTTTCGGGTACGGAACCTCAAATACACCCCTGAAACATATCTCATATGTTCTTAAAGAATTTTTCAAACTAAGCCGATTTTGAAGATCGTGGCCAATATTTTGGTGGTTTCGGGTACCGAACCCTAAACTCGCACTTAGCTTAGGCTTAGGAGCTACGATGCCACAGACAGACAAACACACACACACATACCGGTCAAACTTATAACACCCCTTTTTTTTTAGTTCGGGGGAAAAAAGTAGAAAACGGTTCTTCCGCTTCGATGTTACGATGGTACAGGCAAGCAAACAGAAAAATTGTAAAACCTCTCTTTTTAAACAAGGGTTTAAAACAGATTCCTACAAATAACTTTACCATGAATGATCAAACATTAATTTCTATGGACTTTAGCGTAACAGCTGTCCAAAAACCTTTTTTAAATTTAATTCGCTTCAAATTTCCTCTACAGTAGTTTACCAAAACAAACAAAAAATACCAATAATTAGATAAACCAATTTTTATATTAAAAAAATAATAATTTGCCCTTTACTTAATATACCGTGTGTGTAACTACCATCTTGGGATATAAACATGTCTGTAGTATGACTGAATACATAATACATCCGTTTAGTAATGCATCTAAGCGAGAGGTATTATATACATGCATTGAATTATTTGGAAGACACTTGGAGGTGGGAGTTTTTTAGTTACACAGTTAATATTTGTATGCAACAAATCTCCCACTCTCTGCATGCATACAACAGTCTGTCGTATCGTATCTGTTTATCTCTCGCTTAGATGCATTACTAAACGGATGTATTATGTATTCAGTAATACTACAGACATATTTATATCCCAAGATGGTAGTTACACACACGGTATATTAACAATGGGGCTCTATAGCCTAAGTGTATCCTTCGTGGTCAGCCATTATAACCTACAAACCTAATATATTAACAATACAATATACTTCTTTGTTTTCAAGATGTTTAGAAAAATTTGAGGGTATTTCTAACGTATACCACTTAATCTTCTTATGATTTCAGACTAACGAGAATTGAACCAGAGACCTAGCTTCTCTCTTGGTCCCTGTACCAACTGATGTATTGCACCTTACGATTCAACTTTGAGATTGTCTTTTATCAAAAAAACTAATTCTTAAATCAAACAAAATAAGCTAATCTGATCTTTTTTCCTTTACGAATCTCTGTACATTTTAGAACAAGGCCACAAGCATTTATGGCTACGATTAGGTAAAATCTGAAAACATTTCATTTTTACGAATATTTATTTCTTCTTTCCTGTTAAGAAAATAAAGCAATTTGTCATATCTCAGGGAAAAACATAATGCATTTGAATAAATTTGTTTCCCTAAATAATTTTTTTTATTTTTTACCATGTCATAAAACTACTCATATATTTAACAAGAAAATTCTTAAGAAAAATAATTTATATTTTTCGCTAGCACCATTTTCTACAAAACTAGAATGAATGCAATGACACTAAAATATTTGTATTTGTGATTTAATCTTTAAGGAGGGTTTTTCCTACTTGTGTTTTTCCTACTTGTAATAACGAATAACAATCTTAACAATAAATCACATTATATAACACATGAGACACCTGTGACTTGTGACACACAGATGAAATAACAAGAATATTATTATACGTGTATATATGTATACGTGTTATTGTCACAAAGAAAACTTCTAGTGGGGTTCGCGTTGTAATAAAGGGATGTACATACGCGAGTCATTGTCGACAATGTATTTTATGTGTGTGTTTATTCATTGACAACGTGTCTCGGGTATTATGATATGTGGGGAATCAGAATTTTTGGAAAACGCGACGTTCGCAGAGGGCTGCCAGCTTTAATTAATTTTGTTGTTTTTTTAATAATTGAAACGAGGCTCAGTTATTATGGCGAAGGAGAAGGGATCTAGGTTAGGTTAGGTTAGGTTATATTGGCTGTCCACGAAGGACACACTTAGGCAATAGAGTCTATTGTGATAAATACGAAATAGTATAAAAATACGAAATTTTGCGCGGTGTGTTTTATGAATAATTTTTTAAGAGGTATGAGAATGTATTTACTAAATACACATAAACAAGCCATATTATAGGCTTCAAATATACTTTTATGAAGAAGTTACTCAATTTGTTCGTAAATGCATGTCTAGGACTAGGATGTTTCATTGAAAATGAATTTTAACATGAGATATTCAAGGGAAAACTTCAACGAAAATCCTCATAGTTACTGACGTCGTTTTAGGAGGACTGAATATTTTTGGGATCGAATTGTAGTTACCCCACCTTTTTCCGCATCGATCAATCTTTTCCAGCATCGGATAATTTTTAATTGATTCATTATATTTTATTTGCACAGCGGCTTCAATGGACATTCATTAATTTTCAGCTTTTGAAGCAATTTCACTGCCATCGGAAATCCTCGGCAAGGACAATTTAAGTGGATGCGAAAATTGATAAATATTCAACAACAATCTTTCAAATTTCTGTAGTTTAAATGTTGGAAAAATATTTTGCTATTTTGGTATAAAATTTCTATAATCTTTTCAAGTTTCTTTTTGCATAAAAAATTCCATGGAAAGTATTAAAGAAGAATTATTTTTTACATAGATTTTTCTTTTACACGCTGTGTATAATCTCAATAAATGTCTTTCGCTTTAGATTACGTAGGGTGAGAAAGAAATGAAAACACCTTTCTTCATTTCTACCACTTCTGTGTAAGCTATCACTCCTTACTTTTTCGTATTTACCATGTGATATTAATCTTGACACAATATTTTGCTGACATACAGAAAGAAGAAAAATCTGCTTGAAAATATATGCAGAAAATTGTAGGATTAAAGAAACGGCAAAACAATTGTAGATCATCATCGTATCCATATCCACCCTTGAATGGAAAAGTCAACAATTGAAGCGATAAGAAACAGATTTTACAAGTGACGATTTATTTAAATTATACCGTGATGTAGAAGACATAATATATATTCTTATACAAATTTTGTCAATCAAGTTTTATTTGAAATTAGATTTGGTGTCGCCGTTTGTCTTGTCTAAGATGAAACTACTTTCACCCATAATTTTCGAAATATTTCAATTAAAAATAAATATCAAACATACATGAAACGTAATTAATTCAGATAATTGTTTGTGTAAAAATCGGTGTTATAAAACAATAATATATTAAAATTCAAGAAATTCTATAGCTTTCACGTGCTGATTGTTTGTATGAGAGAACCGTTCTGCCTATAACGAAAATTCTTTGGATATTTATAAGTTTGGATAAATTGTATATCGAAGTATTATGTATAATTCATAACAAGTAATGACTTATTAAGTATCTTGCTAATCTGCAAGACTTTTATCTGCAAAACTTAAGCTTCATTCGCTTTTAAATTACAAAGAAAACACTCATTCTTGTTTTTTTCTAAATTATTTATCTTCAAAAATATTTGCTCTTGAACACCGTTAAACACCTTTATTTCAACAACATAAAATTGGAGAACTAATTGAAACTTAAGTCATGAGTGAAAGTTCATGACACCGTAATCTTTTTTTCGCTTATGAAGGTTCTAAAAGGTTTTAAAATGTTACGTTCACAAAATTAAGTAATAGGTCATAAATAGTGTAGTAACACAGTCTGTTTTGGAAGTTCGAGAGGGCATAGAAGAAATAACTACTTTTTCTTTTAGAGGTTCCTGTTTCTCTTCTTTAAATGATATCAGAGGGCTGAAATCTTGGAACAGTTAGTCTCACTTGTAAGTTTTTTCGCTTATCCAGGGTTCACTCTTCTAGGTTTGACTCTAGATGTTTATCTCCCTGCACTAACTTCACCTCCCTTACTCTCACTTATCCCTCTTTCAATATTCGAATTAGGGACTGGGATTGTCTTAGACATATAAAAGTATATGTATAGTTTTCAATTTTTTAAAATAAAAATTGTATCCCGTTTTCCATTTTTAAAGAAATCTTTTAATGAAAGAAATGTTAAAAAATGTATTTAATTTTTTTTAAATATAACTTTCCAAATTGTAGTTCAAGTGTTATTCTGATATATTATTGTGAACTTTCATTCAAATCCATTCAAACAAACAAACAACGTTACTTTCACATTTATAATATATAGGGATAGGAATAAGAAAACTTTTGCTTTATTTGTTGGTAACATCAGCCTTTTTGTAAGCCCCATAAAGTCTTATTTTAAAGTTTGAATGACATTGGCTTGAAATTAATTAATTAATGAAAGTTTATAATTAAATATTTTACAAATTGGTATTGTTTTTGTTTCAATGTAAGAAAAGGTATAGTTAAAAAGTAGGTATAGTACAATAGATCGCATCCCAAATTTAATAAAAATGTAATAAACCGTTTGATCTGCTCTTGTTATCTGATCTTTTCTTTATTGAATAAGAATGTAATTAATTGAAATGTGGAAACGCTGAGAAAATTTAAGGATTTAGATGTAAAACATTCGATGCAAAGAAGTTTCCTGCTTTATATCACGGCAGATATTTACGTACAAATATTTAATTAATTTTTAAATTTGTTCTCACAATTACTCATCAATAAATAAACTGAAAATCCGAAATAAATGCGCAACTATTTCCCACATTCAATATCTATCTATTAATAATTACAATAATTGTTTAGAAAACTACAAATAAATTATAGCATTATAATACTTATTAAAAACTCACGCTTCGTAGCAAATTTGGTTTATTGGCAGCAATATAAATACATTTTACAATCATATATCGAACAGAAAACAGAAATGCTTCTATCTAAATACATACACATACCTACGGATGCCATGTGATGATATTATAAAATATTGTTAAAAAAAGTACAATATATTTATTTACCATCAATAACAACAAAGATATATTGATATTAATAGAAGTATGTGCTCTGTGTGCATTAATCTCTACATTATATTTTATATTATTATATTATAGATAGTGTGTATTCTCTTAGTATTCTATATAATATGTATTTGATTGTGTAGGAGTGTCTCGTGTTAAATTATTGACTTTGCGTGCTTTCTTACAATTTTGGTTTCACATTATATATGCCTTTAATATATAATATGTTATGTTTATATATATAACATGGATATAATGTATATTTTATTTGCATCGCATTCCAATACTATGATAGTACAAAAGTACAGAGTCTTTTTAATAGGCTTTTGTCGTTAATTTGAAAAATTGGTTTATATGTTACATCAGTATTCAATTCAAACTAAAAAAATATTATTTAAAAAAAAAACTTTTTACATTATATATTTTCCATTTTCAAAAACTAATTCAAATTAAATTTACTTCGAAAACAGTCCCGAGTTTCATGGCGTCCTGAATTACACCACGACGTACCAAACAATCATTTTTGTGTATGCAAGCTATAAACTAACCTTCTTCGTTCTGTTAAAATGTAATATTGTTTATATACTGTTTCAAATGGCGTGACGTTATACTTTCACAATACATCTGATGGGTGTTTGCTGTCACGTGAGCAGATACATAATTTTACTGATATTCTATTCTAAAAATAATAATAATACTTATTTTTTATGAAAAATAATTTTGTGTTTTGGTATGTAGATATGACGATTAATCATTGGAAACTTTTATCGTACCAATTTATTCTTAGTGGACAAAACCTTATTTCCAAGAAGTAAGTTCATTTACACGCAAATTGGCATCTATGTTAGATTGAGTAGTTCGTGGGGCAGCCTCTCACCTAGTGCCCTAAAACACATTGAGCGAGCACTTAACCATCATGAAAATTTCACTTCAAAATCCCTCTTGGGCCTGGCTTCAACCTTCAATATCATCTATTTAGATCAGTTGTCGTATATATGGCTGAGACCTCAGTGTAAGCCAAACTTGCTGTCACACATGAATATTTAAAGAGTATCCCAATAGTTCTTTCTAGAGTTGCATTTGTTGAAAATCGAGCACAGCAGATCTTCATCAATTTTTACTATAGTTCAGTTCAACATTTTCTGAGCTCCATAAAACGAATAAGCACGGCTATCAGGATTTTCACAAAGGAAAAAGTTGTTAGATGCTACTTTGATAACAGTGTTTCTAATTTCAGAAATTATCAAAATGTTCAGATCAAGGTCAGGAAAAAGTTAGAATTCCACTTTAATAAATTTCTTACATACACTTAATGTGTTGTTCGATTCACTCTTTTCTCATTTTGAAATGGAACTTAAAATCAGGGAAAAGGTAAGACAGTGGACAGATTGGAATACTTTTAATATAAAATTCAAACTATAAATATATTACATATATTTATTATACATATAATAAATATATAAATAAGAATATTATTTACAGTTACTTAACATATTTTATTTTTCCATTATTATTATAAAATACACCCTTTTATGATATTACTTGAATATATTTACAATTTTCGTTTTATAAACAGCTCATAGATGAGTTTATTATTATATTATCAGGAAATTGTATTCATAAAATTCTCAACAAAAAAATTGAAAGAATTGAGTTGAATATTGTTATTGAAAATATTTATGATGAGCATACCTTTATTGTATAAAATAGATATTTTAATTTATTTTTTGCATAGAGCATGTTATTTTGTCAATATCCGTATATGTATATAAATAGCATGTATGCTCGATGCCCTGTGTCCCCGTTAAATTTTCAAATATACAGAATGATAATATTGCTATTAAAAGAGTATGAACTTAAATTTCTTATAAGTTTTAATATATAAAATTTTGTCTTGCAATATGATTGAGTAGATTGAGTACAGCAACCAAATGCCAAGCGGTTAGTTGTTTTCGATAAGAGAACTCTTTCTTGGACTTTGTTTTTTATATTTGATTTTACGAGATATGAGATATTCAAAAAAACGTGTGCACCTTTTCTTGAATATTTATTTGAACGTATGGATATCGAAAATAGTAAATTTTATAAAAATGTTTTAAAAAAAGAATTTGAGACTGTCAAAAAGTTTGAATTCTATAGATAAATGTAGAAACTTTCGAATTCAGGTATTGAATTTCTAGGTTAATAACTTTAGAATCCCGTGTACGCTTTCAAAATGCTTAGAAAATTATAAAATACACTTTCTCATTCTTCCAACCTTTCAAGTAAAGTGGTGGACTATGATAAAAAATTTTCAGTTTCGTATTCAAAACTAAAAATTCAAGCTGTTTGAAATTTCGGAAATTTTAAATTTTTTCAAAGGGGGGTTTTATTTTATGTCAAACTTATTTGGATAGAAGTATTTATTAAAAATTTGTCTTTTCCATTAATTTTTCAACGTGATTCAGCTAGTTTTATATGAAATGTAATTTACTTTCCATTATATTACTTATATGTAGCTCTCTTTGACAATGAATGTTTGCTTGATACATGCTTATATGAGGCATATTAAGATATTAAAAACTGGCGCAAAAGTGAACGTAAATCCTTCTTGCTGGTAGATTTTATAGCAATATACATATAAAGGTTATTTTGGTATCACAATAAATATTTAGATTGTTAATGCTTTGATAGAAAATTGCTGTGTATCGTCTTAAAATTGAAAAATGATTAAAAAATTCAATGGTAAATTTAGATTTTAGCATGTTCTCCAAGGCCTCACAGATAATTTCAAAGCGTAAAAATAATTTTAACTTTATAAGCGATTAGTAGGAAAGCACAAAAATTGATATGTGAAAATAGTTTCCATACACATGGAAACTAAAATCAATGAAAAATCAATAAGAGAAGAGGAAAATTAATGTGAATCAATGTTCAATGTTTGTCACTTTTGGTTTAAATTTGTTTTTGTTCTAATTAGTGGTAATAATATTAGAAGAATAATACAACAAAAGCGCCATTTTCGAATCATTGCTTGTTTAAAATAGCTAGCACTACCAATAATTATGCAAATATATTATACATCTGTTATTACATATTACGTCATCAATATATCATCAATATCAAACATATATTTTAGATAATGCAGACTATTAAGCTCAGTATCAAAAGGCGCCCATATTTTGAAAATATTGCTATTACCGCTTCAGAACTCTTTTTGAGTTCCAATCGTGATATATTAACATACATATAAACTTTTGAGAAAGAGCTTTTTGTGAAAGGAAATTGGGAGGTGGAGCTTTTTTAAAGTAACTGTCATTGCATAAGCGACATGTACATCTTTAAAAACATTCAGGTCCTGAACAGTTTCTCAGCAGTTACGATTAAAACAATTTTGAATTTTCACAATTATATAGAAGTAAAAATGAAAAAGATTAAGAGGTGCCGTGGGAAACCCTATAGGAACTATATTCCTTTTGTTCCTTTCTTACATTATCAATGTAGCGCTTACATTTTTTACAGATATTTTTCTGAAAATTTAAGGTATTAAATTAAATACTAGTTTAATTCCTTTAAGAATTCAATTTTAATTCTTACCGTATAAAATAATTGTAGTATTAATTTAAAAAAGACATACTTCTGATTTAGTAGTCAACCCAATATGTGATTACATAAAGTTTGCTTTGTTTAGGATATTTATTATGACTTAACAAAAAAATTGCATTGTAATTACTTTAAATTATCTCTGTTTCCTTTAACTTCTGATAACTCTCACAACTCAATTTTTTTAAATGAAAAATTATCAAATTTTGACGAAAAATACATATTGTCAGTCATAAAAAGATTTTTGCATTTTCTCAAAATTCATGTCAACCGATTGAATCGATTGAAAAAGTTTTATTTTCCTATTTACCCTAGATATCGGTTTTTGGTGTCGGTTGCAGTTTTTTTGGTTTTAACTCCCAACCAGCAAACTGATATCGTGCGATATGTAACATTGTTCCAAAAAATATTGCACAATAAAGTCCTACTAGAGCCGTTTTGTACTGGACTTTCGAAATGATATCCTATGGTCCGATCTATATTTACCTACCTATTATTTCATACAATAATATAATACATTACATATTTGTATTTTATGACATTTTGCATATAAATCATGATATATAAATAGTTGTAGCATTCATAGATGTACAGGTTTGTTATACGTACGAATACGTTTAATGTTATGTTATCTACATGTGATAGATAATAGTGGATCATTGGTATTCAATCACTATTGTAAATCTTTTTTGATTGACAATTTAAATAAGAGGGAAAAGTGTAGTATCGCAATATCTAGAATCAAAATTAACATGAAGATTTCTGTTTTTCAAGTCAAAACTTCTTAAGGATGTATGAGCATGACAACAATGTTTGATTTAAAGGCTCAAAATTTGTTTGTAGGTAGTCTTTTACTCAAAGAATATGTGGTTAAAATTTCAGCTTAGGTATCCGTGCAAATTTTTAAGAAAAAAGTCATTAAAAATCGATATAAAATACATTGGCTCTTATGGAGGAATCTCAAAAAACGACATATTTTGGAAGTTTTTGATAATTTTCATTTGGAATGAATGAAAACAAATTTAAAAAAAAACTTTTTAATAGAAAGTAAACATATTAGCAATGAATTAGAAAAGAAAACAACTAAGTGTCACCGTCCATATAAGGGATGTAAGAGCAGGGTAGATTAAGGGTTGAAATTATTTTTATCTTATTTTCAACTTTGATGATGAATTTTGTTATAACTTCATGAATGTAGACGAAAAATAAGAATAAAATTTTTCGATATGTATCTTGGTATTCGAAATATCGAAAGCTAAATAATTAAACAAAATTTTCAATTTTCGATATTTTGAAAATTAAGCCAGATATCGAAAAGTTTTATTCTTACTTTTCGTCTTATATCGTCAAGTAATAATATAAATTTGTCATCAAAATTGAAAATATCTATTTTTAAATTTGTGCTCCCACTACCATGCTCATACATCCTTAAGCCAAGTTTAATGGTTTTATTAATTTTCCAGTACAGGAAGTTGTTGTAATAGGTTCGATATCGATTTTCGAAATCGAAATTTTCAACATGTCTGTACGATTGATTCATGGTCTAGATAAGGCATTTTGATAATTTAGAAGGATGCCCATTTGAATTTTTGCACAGTCATACAGCTTAATGTGTCCCTTTTTTTTTTTAAATTCTTAAATTGAAATCTGAACTTTAAACTTGACAAATAAAGGTTAAGGTGATTCTTAATAATTTGCTCAGCGTTAGAAACACCATGTACCGAATTTGATGACAAAATTCGAATTTTGAATTTTTTGATTTCTTTTCAAGTCACAATAAAATCTGGAAAAATGACGAATCCTTGCAGTTCTGCAAGATTAGATTGCAAGATCGATTTAAATAGTTCAATAAATATAAATATTTGTCACAGAAAATAACGGTTACCATACATATATAATAAATATCATAAATTTTAACGATGACAAAGTATTACAGTTCTTTGTTATTAAAAACAAGTAATTAAATAATATTATTATTAGTTATTTAAATGATTTATAGTTCATCCATGGAATTATAGAATTATAAACTGTCTTTGCTTAGTGCGATCAACAACAGGAAACGCAAGTTAGCAGAGGTGGATTTATTAAATCTATCTCGTTGGCGAAGGCGTAGGTAAATTTAAATTGCAAAAATATAATTCGTTTATGATATTCCTAAAATATACAATACCAATGCATTTTAGACCGTTTCCACAATTAATATATGCTTTAAATTTCCTACTTAATAGATTTTCATCATAAATTTTTGCGAAATTCAATTTCATGAATTTACTTTCGAAGGTCATAATATTTTTAATTCTGATTGTTGAATTTTATTTTGTGTGAAGAAGTTTTATATGTACATGCTTAAAATGGACTCTCTGTGAGTTTACGGCGGTGTTGCTAGTGAGGCTAGCTAAAAGTTACATTGGCTGGCCTGAAAAGTGGCATTTTTTAACTTAAAGATACATTATGATAATTTCGTAATAAATCGACTATAAATGTTATCAAGGATTGATGAGATAGTGGTTCAAAGGAAAAAAATTGAGATGTGATGAAGAAAATATACGTTGCGTAATAAGACCTTATCACCTGGGAACGAGCATCGACTAGTTCAATACAAAATAACATCAAAACTAACTGTAATTTACGAGACTATACATATTAAATATTTATTGCATTAGAATACAAAACACTGCATGCAGTCGATTTAATACAATGTTTATTTTCGATTTATTTGCATTTTATAGGAAAATTATGATTTGTTAGTTTTATTTTTATATATCATACCTATAGGTATAAATATTTTATTACTTATAAGTACATGGTGTTTTCTAAGTCAGTAAAAAAATTTAAAAGCATATTCTCGAGTCAACTCTCTAAAGAAAAGTTTATGTTCGGACATTTGTTTACAAACGCTTCATTGCCTAGATAGAAAAATTTTTAATATGATTTCTATCATACCACTGAAGATATTTTTATCAAATTTGGTAAACAAATCTGGAGGTATTTGTTATAAAAAGAGGCTTACCTATGCTTATAAGAAATATTTTTGAAGTGAAAACTTCTTTAGCGACGTTGGGCACTTTTTGCTAGGGAAAATGTTATGGGTTCGCGTTACCGACATGTTGTGCACGCGCCGACATGCTTATAGCAGTATATATGTAGCTATACAGCTGACGTATTGTGTAACATTAGTGCTGCGTATATAACAAGTTAATTGAAATTTATGTAAATACAAATACTATCCACTAATCATATGATTGTATATTAATTGTTATTTCAATTGAATCGTATTTATATTTTATCATAATCTTGACCAGTCCGTAATATATTTAAATAATAAAAAACCATATAAACATGCATATAATTGTTGCTCCTAGTATTAATAGATGTGAAAAACAGATTGATGTTGATAATTTTAATTCAAATATTTTGTAATTTCAAATTTTTATACTAAAAGTTTTCACTTCTATGGCAGTCCTTATGACTGTCAATTTTTTTTAAACACTCAACAATGTTCATATGATTTTTTTACTTACATAGAAAACACCTGTATATTATTTAGTCTTAATTTTATTCGAAAACATAATTTTCGTTTTTTTTTTAGATCGGCGAATTTATGATTTCATGTTTACTAATTTATTAAAATTTTATTAAATTTGTATTATCTACTACAAAATTAAATGTATAAATATAATCAACTTTAATTCCACAAAAAGGTTGAAGTTAGTTTGGATAAGGTTTTCATATTTGAAAAGCGTAATTTCAATATAGGTACAGTTTATTCAAAATTTAAGAATCATTTCGAAAGTTAATAAATATTTCATTCACAGTATTTTATTAAATATTACCATTTTTTATGAAATATTTAAACAAGCAAAATTAAATTTTTCCAACAATATCATTCATGAAAAATAATCCTGCATATAATAACAATAAACTTCGTGTTGTCTCGTCTCTTATTGTACACTTTTAATAACTAACAATAATTGAACTGTAGCTAAAATTTTATAGAACTATACTATAGCTTTAATTTATTAACTAAAAGCTTTAATTTTATACATTACCAACCTACGATTCATCAAAGCTTAACGAAAATGGAACTGAAATCATGGAATTTTTACTTTATTTTGGGTCAACGACCTAAAAACTCCACGTCAAATGAATCAGCTGAACTTTTACATGGAACGCATTTGACAATAACTCCTCCAAGTGCTTTCACATTATCTTCAAATCTCTAGACAATCATACATAAAAACTTCAATTAAAAATTTCCATTAAATCAGATTTGATGAATCAGCCTCAGTATAATGACATAGACAAATATACACTTCAACCTTATTTTTTTGTTGAGAAATTGAAAAATAAATAATTTAGAAATAGAGAAAATAATTTGTAATCATATCTTATAGAGGTATGGTTACTAGTTTTCTGGTATAAATTTTTGCATTCTGTTTAATTTCGAAAAATATCTTTAACATCTCTGTTACATAAACGTCTTAATATCGTATTTTACCAATAGAAAAATAAATCTAAGAAGCTATATAATATTAGAAACCGAGAAATTTTTTTCTGAGTTTTATTATTTTAGACAAAATTTTAAAAATTCTGGGATAATTTTACATGTTTTATAGTTCATTTATAGATACAGTTCAGGCAATAGCTGTTACATAACTATGTATATGCTTACATAAACTAAGATAGAGTATGCACGTATTACAGCAAGTTTTTAGTCAGTTTTAAATATAAGAACATATATGTAGAATGTATTAATCGTACATGTTCAATGAACATATGAGAATAAATTATAATTAATATATTTACATAAACAATCTGATTTTTTTGTTTTATTATAAAACAATAACAACAACAAGAAGTAATAACCAAAGGTAGTTAAACATATTAATTATTATTATTTTTATTAAATTGTAACTAACATACATCTATTTCTGCGATTGAATTAATTTATTTTTATACAATGATGATAATCAATTCATGTATTCTGGATTCAGTTAAATTCGGTCACAATGGTTAATGTCTCGTTAAGATCATACTAGTTCAGGATTATTCTTTTTGTATCCAGAATTTCTATGCTATTACGTATCCCGAGATAATTGTTTGTAATTTTAATGGATTTCTGCTTACATACGATTCAAGAAATTTCTCATTCATGAAATTATCACTCTGTATAGTATATGATACCTACAAGCTACTTATTTTAAAGAGTAGCTGTATGAATAATAATAAATTACATTAAAAAAATTATTAACAAGTTCAATGTATCCTTCTTTCTCTATGATTGCAAATATTTGCATTTTACTAAGTTCGCAACAAGATACATTTTATTATAATATTATATATGCATTTAATATTTATATTTATTCATCCTTTTTTAATGTTTTACCACACTGATGTTTTATCATTGTTATACGCTATAAATAATTATAATAAATTCATGTAATCTATGCAGAAATTTCCAAGCTGAGTTTAAGTTCCTGGTTGATCCAAAAAGATGTTCTAGAATCAAATAATTTTCAATTTTCAATGATTTAATTTTGAAATATTAATTTGATTAGTTAATAGAAGGAAAAATATACGACCCCTTTCAAAGTAAATAATCCCATAGAGTCGAATTGAAACTGCTTATTACACAATTCATACAAGTTTTTTATAGTATCCAACGATCGTATTTTGTTCATCGTGATGGTTCGACTCGTTAACTAGAAGAGCTGGAAAAGAACGGAATTGAAATAAAGTTTTTTACATGTGTTTCTTAAATACTGATACTTCTAGCATTACTTGCTAATTTTCATTAAATGCGTAGATTACATTTTTCACGATTTGACGTGCAGTAAAATACCAATTTTGTACGATTGACTCTTTTTTTAACTAGACAAATCACAAAAAGAGAAAAGTTGAAAAAATTGAAAACTATTAATGCCCAGCAACAAATTTAAAAAAGGACCAAAATTTACATTTTAATCTATCGTTCGAATAGTACTTATTTTATATATTGATTGAATGCGGTTCTGGCAATTCACTTGAAATTAGTGACTTAAAAAACATTTTTCTGGGTGCTCATAATATGCAGATTATCGATTCTTACACGATATCACTTTGAGTCTCATGAATATAGAAAGAACAAATTTCAACAAAAGTCTAATGTTTAACCCGTCAGCACTCGCGTCAACCTTTAAAATTTAGTCGCGCGATGAGAGACTGGCTCACGCCTTCTGCACATGAGCCAAATTTTGCGATTGAAAATGTAAGACTTCGGAAATAATCTAAATAATTAAATTCATTTTAACTTATTTCAGCATATTTCTATCACAGGTTTTTTTAATTTACTAAGTACGACGCTTATAAAATTAACGAAATTACGCGAACAGACCCGAAAATTTCCTAGTTTATTATTTGTTTTCCTTACATCTTTACTCTGGTGATGAGATAAATTTTCACAATTTCTGAAAGACTTTAAAAATATATATTTAAAAAAACTGTAGATAGGTTTAAAAAATTCTGAAAAATTCATAATTTGAAAATTGATCAATATGACGATGAAAAAAGTTTCAACCACATATACCATTTAAAAAATAAAAGTCCTATTATTTATGCTTTAAATCGAGTGTGAGCAAAATGCTCAAAAATCTTTAAAAAATGTTTAGTATGTAGTTCGAAAAAATTTCAATAAATTTACGAATGCATTTTGAGAATATATTTCTAATAGGATTTGTTGGAATTAAATTATTAGGATCGATTATTGAAATTATTTTTATGTTCATAGCTTTACTTGTTTTAGTTCCAACAATATAACAACAATATTTTATTTAGTTAAATAGTTGGTTTGTTGTGGTTGTGTTATGTTAGTTTTTACCTTATCTCGATCATCTAATTAAACAGCCACGTGACATTTGCATATTCTCCATAAATATTTACATATGTATACGTGTATGCATGCATTTACAGGGGAATCCCCTCGAGGGCTGTTAAACTCCGTTATATTTGTATTAGCGATGTATATATGAATATGTTCTTTTTGTACAATAGTTTATACATTATTTACACCAAATATTCACACCGTGCGTGAGTTTTATAGGAGGAGTTTCCATGGTAACGATACAATACTTTAATTATAGAATTGTATGGATTCATATATAATTGTATGGATTGCATTTATGATTGAATATTTAATATTATTGTCTCACAAATTTAAATAAATATGATAATTTACATTTAAAAAATAATATTTGTGCAATTTTATTTCTTATTTTCACGATTATTATTGCATTAAGTTTAATTAATCAGTGTTTTTCAATAATTTTAATTTGACATTTTCTATTACATTAACATGTAAAGAACTGCAAATTAATCATAACAGCCTCTTTTATCGCCAAAATTTTTCACTGGAAGCGCTGGCATCGATTTTATTGTCCCTACCATGACTATGCGCACAACGAATTGGTAAAAATTGATAACCTTATTACACTGTGATTTTAATGTATTCTATTTCCATTTAGTGTACTATACCGTGGCAACAAGAACAAGCGTTAAATGTTGTTGTTATTTCATTTTATGCAATGATACCTCGATTATACATAGACCACAATTATATATTTTGGCGATTATAATAGGTTTTGTTGTTATTCATTTCAAATTAAAATAACATTTTGTAATAAAATATGTTGTTTTTGATGTTGTTGATTTGAAAACAACAAATAACAAATAGGTATGCAATACTGAGTGGTTACTTCAAAGAAGAATTTGTGTTAAAAATAATTTTGTAATTATAAACATTGCTTTAACAATGAATTGTTTTTGAAATATTCCACCTATTTTGAAATATTCTACCCATAAAAGTATTTACCCTAGATGCAGTACTAAACAAATTTCAATCTTCTGCTTCCGTTTTATGCTGTTCTAAATTATTCTTTGTGCAGTTCTAAAATTAAACTATATTTATTGTGTACAGAACTTGTTATTTTATTCAGAGTCTGATATAACTATAACAACACGTTTCTCGTTTGTTACTTGTGAAACTTTTATTTAAATAATTTATCTCCCTTTAGAAATTTTCTGTTCTATTATTAATGATTTTATCTCACTTTTAATATTTTCTGTGCATAAACGCAAAAGCTTCTGGGAAATTCTGTAGTTCTAAAAATCTTTGGGCTATAGATATTTTGCGAAATTATCAGCTTTCAATTTCTTTAACATCCAAATTAAAAAATTAGATGTTATCCATTTAAGATTTATAAACAGTATGTCGAAAATTTTTGACGATTGGAAATATTGATAGAAAAAATAAAAGATTGAAATAGAGGCTGGATTAACTCAATGATTTTATGATCGAATTAAGCCAGTTCTGTTTGCTAAGTCAAAATTTTAATTTCTCGGAGAACAAAAAATTAATGGTAACAGCGGTTGGTTTCTCAAGAACTTGTGCCAAAACTTATATTTAATATAAATAAGACTATCTGCCCGTTAACATGATACCCACTCATAAAAGAAAAGAAGAAGACCGCGGGCTACAAACTACCTAAAACTTTCATTGATGCAATTTGCTATTTTAACTATTTTCAGCATCATTTTTAAAGAAATAATATAGAAATCTCAAGGATTTGAAGATAGAAGTTTTTCCAAAGTTAAATAAATAAAAAAGATGACATTTCTCTGTTTACAAAAGTATTCCTTAAATGTTTTATTACATTACTACTCGAATAAAGACATCGCATAAAGATTATTGTATGATGTCTTGTCATTGATTTCGAGCATTATAACGTGGTCAAAATAACATATAAATATTGTTCCTTCATTTTTTGTTAATTGAAAGCATTCTCAGAAATATTATTAGAATGCCTTTTCTGTGTCAGTATATTTTTAGTCTTCCATGGTAAATTAACGGAATTCTTATGAAATCACCTGTGAGTCGATGTTGTAAGTCTGACATGCCTTTTGCAATGGATTCACGGAGATTATTGAAATTCGGCACATTTGTAGAAAGTAGTTTTTCAAGCACAGCTGCGACGACAATCATTTGTCGAATTTTGATCGAAACAAATCAAGTTGATCACAAAATAACAAAATCATTCTCAGGTGTACATTTAATCAAGAATACAATAAATATAATTTAAGTCACTTATAAGAAATCCTTAACTCCCAAAATGTTAATGTTTGTAACTTAATAATATTTTCTATATATTTTAAATAAATGCTAAGTTCTGTTGTTAAATTTGCTAGCTCTGACGAAATCATTATTGTGCAGCCAAAGATAAACAGCAAATTTTCACACAAAACACAAATAGACGAAGTAAAATTTGTCTGAAAAGCCTAGAAGATATTCATTCCATTTGTTGGTCGTAAAAATGACGTTCGAACATTTTGAAATAAAATTTGTTTAAACTTCGTTCTTGTCCACATTTTGAAGTTTTAACTGTACGTCGGTATATTCGTTTACACACAAAGCAAGAAAAAAATATATTATATGCATAATTTAGAAAATTGAAGAAAGAGATAGAAGTCATATTAGAATACTCGAACAAAAAAAAATGAAAGAAAAGAGAACATGAATTAGAATATGCATTCATAGATAAATCATAAAATATATATGAAAGAAAAAAAAATGAAATCACTGCACATACACAGTATGTTCACGGCATATCTCCTAAAGTTCTCCCATGGGTTTTTTCAACTTTCATGTAAAAACGTATATAGGAGGTCTCTTCTCTTTGACTATGAGTTTTACTAGTGTTACTCTTCTGTTTGCTATATTTTTTATTTCCTTTCCATCGCCGTGATTTATACAGTAAGAACGTTTTAAAGTCAAGAATATTGCAAATTCATTCTTCTCAAAATATTTTTTTCTTGGACATTTTATACACCAAATCAATATTGGAAGGTCGTGAAATTCATCCATACTTTTGATTTTTGTCCATTGCTTTCGAAAAAAAAAAATATTTAGGGAGTATAAGCTCACCGTTTAAGGTTCATGGAAAAGAAGTTTTTTTGAAGACGTTGAATATTCTAAATTGATTAGATAAGAATATAAAAATAATAGGGATTTAAAATATAAACTATTTATGATAAGAAGATTATTAAGAGTTAGAGAAGATTATTAAAATAGCAAATTGCACTAATGAAAGTTTTAGGTAGTCTCAGCCCGTGATCTTCTGCTTCTCTTTTTGAATTATTATATCGTAAACGGGAATATGTCTTCATATTAAATAAAAATTTTGACGCAAGTTCTTGCGAAACCAACAGCTGTTGCCATTCATTTATTTTTTGTTCGAGAAATTACACTTTTGATTTACCAAACTGAACTGGATTGAACAAATTTAAATGAAACTATCGCTTACTTTGAACAATCTACTTCCTCTTACCACCGGTTTCAAATTCAATTTTTTGCTTATTCAGAAGGTTTTTATGTCTATAAGTCTCTTATAATCGACGAAATGTGTGCTTAAATCACAGAAATATATGTAGAAAAATAAAATAATGAAATAAATAACTGCCTAATTTGTTAAAAACTGTTGTTTTATTGTTCATTAAGATCATTTAACAATATCTCGCCATCATATTCATAATTTTTGACGAAACTTAATTCAAGTTTTAACAAAAACTGCTGATCTTACCACCACTTTCTGAATGACACCTGCCTTACGATGATTTTATTAATCTGAGGTTTCCTCCAAAATGTCTTTACATTTCGAAGCGCCGAAAACTACTGAGCCTACCTGGAATACGTTAATGGTTTATTGCATTATTATCCCAAAACTAGTATTTTTTTACTATCCCATTCAACAATAAAATTTTCCTAGCATACTTCTTTTTTAGGTATACATACGAAAAAAATGTATTTATAAAATTTGTTCAAAAAAATTCTAAATTTGGACGACTTTTAACTTATAGGTGTATAATAGCCAGATTATTGAAAATGGTTTCGAACATTGTCACTTCATTATTTATAAAGACAGGTTTCTCTGTATTCATAAAATTCTATCTTTATTACGATGTTCGAAAGAACACACAGCACGTTTAAAACTTCAAAAAGAGTATAAAACACTCAAAATATATGTCTCGTTGGCGGTTGTTTTAAAGAATCAAGATTCAAGTACCAGCATTTTGAACAAGTTTTTCATAATATTTATATTTTCCTTCATTTAGTTTTTTGTAATTGAAGATGATACTTTTTATTTTTACAATTACAAATAAATTAATTAACTGAATTCGTACTTATTTCAGTGACGGTATCTGAAAATAATCAAGTATTGAAAAATAATTTGGTCAGTCAGTTTGGTTTAAATTTTGAACACTCTGAACGAAGTAGAGAATTTTTATAAGTTTGAACGCTCTGTGTATGTGTCTATCTACCTGTCTTGTCTGTCTGTATGTGGAGAGTTCTAAGGTATGAATGGAGAGTGTTCTTAGGTATGATTCAAGTACGAGTTTAAGATTCTTTACCCAAGACATCTAAAAAATAAGTGATGTTTGTCAAAATTGGTTCAGTTTGGAGAGTTAATTTAATGGAAAATATTCTCAGATATATTTTAAGTGGTAATTTTGGGTTCCGTAATCGAAACATTTGTCGGAGGTTTTATAAACTTAACTCGTACCGACATGTTTACTCACACTATTTTAAACTTTTATTATAGTTGTATATATGTCAGGTCAATCGCTGATATTTCGATTTCATTGATCAAATTAAATTTTAAAATAGTGATAATTAAGGCTGGAATAATTAAGACATTTTAATTTTCTTAATCAATTTAATTATTTAAATGATTTAATCAAAAGTTGATGCTTACTTTAAATTATATCAGTAAAATTTTAATTGAAATTTTAATTAAATTATGAATAATTCTCTAATTAATGGAATAATCTATCTATCTCCTTATAAATACATACACTAAACTAAACTATATATCCTGTTACATCCGCCACTGTGTAAAATACAATTATTACAAACTAACTTGACTGTTCGTCGTAAGTTTATATTATGGATACTGATATTTGGGCACAAAGCTCCCTGAACAATAAATGGGCCTATTGATTTGGCAATCATTTAAGTTTATTCTTTGGTCACCTACTCCTCAGTGAAACTGTCGTAAAGAAACCTTATATACAACGGTCAGATTACAATTAGAGTGGTTTCGAAGATATTATGACCTTTCCAAAAATTTCAGTAAACAAAACTCTCACAGCTACATTGGGCACAGGATAAAAGGAAAACATGCGGAACATTCTAGTGACTAACTACTGTGGGAACTGCCCAAACTCATATTCTTTGTCGTTGTCTCATTTTTACAATAAGGAGGAGAGTGACTCATTTTAGTAAACAATTATTTGACAAACTCTCCTATTTGTTATCTGCCAAAACACTCTTGTTTCTCTTAAACGGCTCATAATGATTCATCAGCCACTATTTGATGAGAATTATAGAGCCTTATTTAATGGGTATCTTAACGAACCTGATGATCTAAGTGTGATTTAATCTGAGACATCTACTATCAGTTAGTTTACGTTTCATCCGATAATCCGAGTAAAATGCAATGGTTCAAACATTTAGACAACTATCTCAGCCATACATTTCTTCCAGTGCATATCATGTTAATATATTTTCTTAAATTGCATATCATATGGAAAAATTTCATCTATTATTTACTTTAATGTATCAAAGTTGATAGTCAGGTGAAGGGGATGAGTTTATTGTCACCTTTGCTTTTATTTAAAAGTATTTATTAAGCCCTTAACAAATCGAATTCTTCTTTCAAGAATGAAAATTAGGAATTGCCCGAATTACACACACCCAAACATTCAACTGTTGAAGGTGTTTACAATATAACCAAGTATGAGAAAGTTTACAACTTTTGTAGGAACATCTCTACTTTACAAGGTACCCATAAATCTCATTTGATATTACTTCTATAATAGCAGTGGTAAGAGGTGTTTGTGTAGTAGGGCGACGTTACAATATTATACGACGTCGCGTCGGAACGATTCGATATTCGTACGTTGTATGCACGTCTAGAATGTCTGTGAAGGACGCCTGCAGCGTATACGAAACGAATAATAACACACACTGATTACGTGCTTCTACGTTGATGTCCTCATTGCCATTTTAGCCTTACTTTCTCCTATATACTCGTGACTATTATTCACACCAGGATATAAACAGACAAAGAGATATGTCCGTTAGATAAAGAACAATTTATATCATTTGAAAACTTTTGACTGTGAATAATCGAAAATTCAATATATGTTGTATTAGGTCTAGGGCCAGACAGGGGCTGGAAATTTGGAAGGTGTTGTTTAGGTCTGCATTATAACTTTTTTCTGTAAATTCAACTTTTCTCTGTTTGTCCAATATTTTAGAAGATCAACATCCGATATCGGAAAGCATAATAGTTGCGGATTTTACGTTGTCGGTCAACGCTTTAGTCCGCGGAACAGCACTCTTTTAGTTACATGATTAATACATACTCGAGAGCGGCTCCCTTTTGATGAGTCTACCAAACTTTTTGTTTACGACCTCTTTCGAAAGTGCTGCGCTTCCAATGAGCCTGATAACGTCATATTAAAGCTAACGGTCTGAAAAAATGCTCCAGGACACTATGACCACTTGAAAATATTAGAACCTGTTTTACTAATTTACCAAAGGTGCAATAATGCCTGTCCAAAAATACATACGGACGTTATACCTTTGGACAAAAATGTTGGTTTAAAAAAAAGGATTTCTGGAACTACTGTGAAATACTTCGACCGCCCTAGACTTATTTAGCGTTGTGTGTATGTAGGAATTTAGATAGAATGAGCAGGCATTTTATTATATTGTAAAGTTTAAGCTTTTGACTTAATCTTATTTGTAAATAAAAGCACAATCTTTAACATTATTCGATTACTTTGAAAAATGATTCGTAGGAGAATTAAATGATCAATGTATTTTCTAAACTTTCCGATTTTTGTTTAGTAGCTATGTTTTTTAAACTTGCCTGGTAGATATGAACCCTTCGGAGCAGATCAATGGCTTCAAGTTTTTTATAAACAAAAACAAAAAACAAAAAAAAACTTTTTAATACATTAACTTTTTGTAAGTTTTTATACTTAGAAAAACCATTGTAGTAATAGTTTCGTTTCGATGTTAAATCATCATCTTAAATTTCTTCTTGCCCATCAAATTTTGTCCTCCAGGATTTCGTGCTTGCTAGAATCCTTGCCAGAGAAATGCAAACTCATTGAACACCTGAATATTTCAATCACAGAAATAATTCAAGTGCCAACAAATTCTGATATCCGTGTAAAATCTACCCCATTAGTGGCAAAGCTAACTCATCGACAGTCTGGGTATTCTAATCACCATATTTAGAAGGAACAACCAGAGACGAAATGTCCTTGGTTGATATTATGGTTGAATTTTCCGGGGACGCATTTGACGAGGATCAAAATGATAACAGTTAAATAGCTGGATTAAATGGTCGAATGACCGAAGTGGAATGAACCGTGATGAATTACTGTACCGAGTTTGTTGCAAAATTAACCAAAAAAATTCAAAAAAATTTAGTTTATGCTTTTATTCTTTCATATTTCACATAAATGTACTTGAAATAAGCAGCCGCTATTGTATTTTGAAACATTTAATCGTTTAAATCTCAATATCAGTTCTGTATTGATTAGGCCATTTTGGCAGCAAGCAACTCATTTATGAAGAAGGTAATAACAAAGTATATAATTGTTTCCATTTTTTGTTACAGGTAAGAAATTTTTCTGTCTTTGCGGAGCTGTAATCATTAAATTTTTGTAAGTAATAACTGTGATATTTTTTAACAACTCTTCCATTATTATTTCGATTTCAGATGGGTTTGTTTTAGTAAAATATGTTTCTATGTGTATACATTCAAAACTTGATGCAGTTTCCCCTTAAATTTTCAAACTTGCTTTTGATAAAAAAATAACTTGAACACTAAAAATATTAGTTTCAGAAATACATTTACTATTATTATTTATTCAAACTTACAAATAACAAATGAAAACATACAATTGACTGAGTTAATTGTTGAAATACCATGTATAGATAGTGTTGATTAAGCAATCGTTTGTTTTTTTACGTCATGTAAGTAAAGAAAGATAGTCACACATACATATAAGCCACTCACATATAATTGCGATATTCCCTTATAATACATACTATATAATTTGTGCCTAATTTGCGCTCCCACGGGTAAACAGCGATCTTTACGAAAAAATATTTCAATAAAAAGTTTTTTATTTTTTATAACGAACATTTTTTATATTTAAACGTTTGTTCTATCTCTAACGGTTTACAAGATGGGTCCTACGGACCCAACGCCCAATTGACCTATGTTGCTCATTTACTAACTCGACCTCACTTTTTACGTCCTAAGCACGCTATAAAAATTTAAGCTTGATATCTTTTTTCGTTTTTGAGTAATGGTGATGGACAGACAGACGACAGACAGACAACCGGAAATGGACTAAGTAGGCGATTCTTTGAACACCTATACCAAAATTTTTTGCTTAGCATCAATATTTTTAAGCGTTGGGACTTAACTTAACTTTGTATATTTCATATATACATGGTATAAAAACATAAGCGGAATAATAAAGTAACTTATAATACATAAGTTTATGTACATTTTGTAAAAAAAAAAAAACACATCATCTGTAACAATAAAGCTATAATATAAACCGTTTATATTCACGATTATTATTATTATAGTAATACCAGTAGTCTTCAAACATTTTAATAATACTTTAATATTATATCATTATCATCATTACTATTATATTGTGTGATACAAGTGAAATGTGTTATGAAAGTAAGCTTTTTATAATAATAAATATTATATACAGTTTTTAAAATCGTGATACTATCTCACTTTATTCTTTTGTTAACGTTTTTCATTATATGGAATATTTGATATGGTATCTTTGTCTTTTATCGAGTTCGTAATGTCAACAATAGTCTTGTTATATCCACATAATTTTGTGGATATGTCCAGTTAGAAGTATTTCTATGTTTATATAATCTAGAAAGTTGTTCGTGTAAAATGAATTAGTATCCTCAAATTTATCTCAATTCGACACCATATGAATCCTGCCTATTCGGAAACTTTGAGATACCCGTTAAATTTAATTTTAAAAAATCACCTAATTAGTACATTTTCGGTTGGCCGTGCGTCTGTGAAGAGGATAACTCAAAAACGAAAAAAAAAATATCAAGCTGAAATTTTTACATCGTCTTCAGGACGTAGAAATTGAGGTCGAGTTCGTAAATGAGCAACATAGGTCAATTGGGTATTGGGTACGCAGAACCCATCTTGTAAACTCTTAGAGATAGAACAAAAGTTTAAATGTAATTAATGGTCCTTATAAAAAATAAACAACTTTTGTTTGAAACATTTATTCGTAAACACCACTGTGAGGGCGCAAATTCTTTAGTATGAATTATATGGAAATATCAGTTATGTATGTGTGACATGTATGTGAAAGAGTAATCAACACTGTCTATGCATGGTATTTCAACAATTAACTCAGTCAATTGTTTGTTTTCACTTTTTTTTTTTTTTTTAAATTTCTTAACAAAATATAAAAATATCGTAAAAGGGATGACATAAGGTGAAATTAATATTGAAATTGGCTAAGAAATATGGATAATATAAGTATTTTAAACAAGTTATGAGACAGATATAAGAGAGAGAAATCTGACATCGAATTTGATGTCATATACTGTGTTTGCCATAAGAATTCGCTCTTAATGCTCTAAATTCTGTTTTGCTAAAAAAAGATAAGAACAAATCTTTGACAGCTTTTATCTTGGTTGCTTTTACTGTTAATAAAAAAATTATTTTTCTCTACTGTTGCATTTTCTTTCCATCGCTACCACAAAAGGTTGATTTTTATTAACTTCTTTTTAGTTTGAAATGAAAACGAAATTTTAGTAAAAATTGCTTGTCCCATATTTCGTTTTATAATTTGGTATTCCCATAATTTTTATTATCAAAAAAAAAAAAAAAAAAAAAAAAAAACTGTTTTATCCATAACATATATCCATGTTTCCAAAACAAATATAAAACAAAACATTACCAAAATAAATTGAGTAAAAAACAGACAGATATATCTTTAGCTATTACATTTGGTTTTACAGTAAGCTTGTTAAATGCTATCCAGGAATACAACATAGATATCTTCTCTCTGGGTCTTTCACCATCGTCTATTTATCTATATTTACGCTATCCATTATATATACGATACTTATATTCGAATGCACATTAGGTGTATAGTGTGTGGTTAAATCCCTGACGTTATACATTTTATATAAACGATATGTATTGTCATTTGCATAAAATATTCATCTAGGTAGGTAGATTTAGAACGTATGAACGTAAAGATATACTTGCATTATACAGGAGGAACTTACGATTCGCGAAATTTTTTATGAAATCAACGTTCGAACTAAAAGACAATAATAGTTATTCATTGCACAAGATTTGTAGAATACAAATCAGCTCGAGTTTTGGTTTGGTACAAACATTTTTTCCTGGTAAGTTACGGGTAAAAGTCATGGCAGCCGCAAATTTAAACTTAGTGAAAATAGATGGAATAAGTATAAGGACGAAATAATTAGCTATGCTCCCGGAACATTGCTTTCTCGAATTATTAAAAACAAGCTTTGTGTCCACCCGTATATATATATTATATGTATATCATTGTCTAAGTATAAAACCGTACATATACTAATATGAATGGATTCAATATTTTATTATTTTATAAGAGATTTGGTAACAAAAAGATTAAATATTTACTTTTCACATTTTTAGTACATTATTTTATAATATTACTATAAAGGTTTATTTTATATTAATAATGTTTTTTTTAAGGTATTTCCAGCATGGTATTTGCAGTTTCTATGTTAAAGCAATGGTACAATTTTTTTTTTCGACAGAATTTAACGAAAAATTAAATTTAAGAATTTAATAATGCTTACTATTAATTCCCAAAGTTTCAGAAATTTTGACCGTTTAAAATGGGAAATAATTATGCCAACGTCCCAATTTCGATCAATTTACGTCAAAATTAATATCTCGAAAGTGAAAATTAATTTCTAAATTTTTTTTTTTAGAATTTTATTGTATAAACATTTTTTTCTACTTTTTCTTCAATATATAATAATATCATAAAAAATAGTTGGAGAGACCGGACATTTTACATGCTTTAAATGGGACATGACCCTCAAAATCGCGAACTTTGTCTTTATATATCTCGCGATCTAAACGGTCAAAAATTATGAAATTTTAGGAACTCATAAATAAAGCTATTATAAACCCGAGAAAAAAAATTCGGCCAAATCTGTCGAAAAGTGATTTCATGCTGGTACTACCTTAAATAATGTTATCCATGTTTTCTTCATATTTGTAGCATAAATTTCGTGTCTTTAGATTATTTAGGGTAATTACGAACCAATATACACCCCGTAACATTTATATTAATAACCTTTAATGTCTCCTGATTCACCTCCAAAACAAATGCTTTTCGTACAGGATTTTAGTTTTTTATCCCAAAAATTTCTTATCCGTTCGTTTGATAATGATTGCGGTTTCTGTTGTTTGGATCAAAAATTACCATGTATAATTATCAAGTTTCAGTAGATTTAGATAAAAAGTATCTCGTAAACTATTTTTTTCACAAAATATTCAAAAACTAAGCTCTTTTGACAATTAGCATTCGTTTGTTTCTATGATATTGATTAAAATAGCATAGATATCCCATAGACTTTCTTTGGCGTTAACTCAGAATAAACTAATCAATTTATCTCAAAATCAATCAAATTTTTGTGTCTTTGGATATTAAAAGTAATTAGAACTAATAAAAATAAACATCAAGCTCATTTTAAAGTCTCAAATTATATTTCGATACATCTTCCGGAATCGTTCCAAAAAAAAGCTTTTCCGATTGGATTATAGGCGACTCACCTAATCGTCACTGAATCCATACTAAACCCTTTTTTCAAACAATCCAAAACAAAAATTATAATTTTTTCAAGAGCTTAAGAAAATTTGCAAAAAATCGGTTGTATTATTTGTCTTCGATTTGGCTAAATACCATTTTCTAAAGTAATTTTCACCCAGAAAAAAAGAATCGGAATTGCTTCAAAATTGAGCGTATAGTAGTTTCTGATATATTGACCTTATACCAGGGCTGATATACCGAAGCTATTTATGTTGTTGTTAACTCGGATACTTGTATTTTGGGTTTTTTACCCCTATTTATGTACAGACATTGTATTATTTCAATTTTAGGTTAACCATATATTTTTTACGCCTTTATATTGCAAAAACTAATTTATCACCACTATTCAAAGTCACATCAAAAACTTTCCAGACAATAATTCATCTTGAAATGTACAAAATTATCATTAATATTTTTTCTGCCTAAATAAACATAACATCACATGAAAATTATAACAAAAACAACACCCATAAAATTATCCTAATTTATCAAATTTACTCTTAACATGGTTTTTTTTTTTTAACCGACTTCAAACAAAAAAGGAAGAGGTTATCAATTAGACTGTATTTGTGTGTGTAACACACAGCTGGTGCTTCCCGTGTGGTCCCATTTCATGTTGGTCCAGTTCTGACAACGGCATCCATGAGAAAACCATAAAAGTCTTAAATTTGCATTAAGTATACACGACAAGAGGACGAATAACTCAATATCACGCCAACCGATTTCGATGATTCTTTTTTTAGTGACAAATTAGTTAGTGTAAGCACTAGAAAACACAATATAAAAAAACTTTTATCAAAGAAAACCAACTTCAAAGGAAAAACTCTTCCAAAACAAATTAATAATCACTAAAAAGTAAAAAAATAACGATGGTATAATGTTGTTAAAATTATTGTTATTATTGGAGTCGGTGCCAGCCAAGCTAATATAGCAAACTGTTCTGTCAGAGTTGTTTCCTTGGCTGACACCGACTCCAAAAATAACAATAATTTTAACTACAGTATATTATCGTTATTTTTTCACTTTTTAGTGCATATTAATTTGTTTTGGAAAAGTTTTTCTTTTGAAGTTGGTTTTCGTTTTGTTAAAAGTTTTTTAAAAAAAATATACGAACGACAGTGAAAAACCTTACGGTATACCTATTATTATTTAAAAAAACAAAACTAAATTAACCAACATATACGAATATATACGAATAGAATATACGAATAGAAAAACAAAAATGAAAATACATACATACACACCCTTAAAAATGAAAATAGATTAATTTTAAAACATTGTAACATAAAAGAAAATTTAAAAATACACGTAATAACTGATTACGTTAGCACTCGTAATATTATAAACTTTGTATTTTTCTAAAATTATTTATTATGCAAAACAGCAAACCGGTTGAAAAGTTGATCTAATAACGTTAAATAAATACTTATACAATTTTATTAACTTACTTTTGTAAATCTGTAGTATCATATAATCTGTTTTTGATTGCTTAGCTAACTTAATTTATAAACTTATTAGTTTTAATACAGTAGAATCTCGATAAGTTAAAGTCCAAGGGAAACACAAAATATTTTAAGTTATAGAGGTTTTAAGTTATCAAGTGTCTATGTTAGGTAAAGGTTAATATAGAGGTATGTACATGTTTCTATGTACCCTAGTTAATATAGAGGTATGTACATGTTTCTATGTAGTTACTGAGGGCCTATACAGAGATTATTTATTTAAGTTATAGAGGTTGCGTATTTTAAGTTATAGAGGTTTTGGGCTCTGATGGAAAGGGAACATAGTATTTTTTGAAGTAACAGAGGTTTTTATGTTACCGAGGTTTAAGTTATCGAGATTCTACTGTATATAACTAACAAGATTACAAATCGGTTGATCCAAAACTCGTTACAAACCTTTGTATTCAGTTTTACATTTCACTGCTTATATTCGTAAATTAACGACTGATTCCATTTTTTGCAAATGACTTTTCATTGAGAGTCCATCATTTTTGTCAAAGCATTCTGTGCTAATACAATTATCAGGTTTCTTTACAATATGGAATATGGAATAATTTTTGGAAACCATTTGCAATTCTTCAATTCTTCTTGCTTTCTTGTACAAAGTAATGGAAGTACAGTAGAGTCTCGTGTAATGTAATGGAAGTATAGTAGAGTCTTGTGTTAGAAAAATAATTCTTTGTTTTGTTTTTTTTGGAGCAATGGCTGCCTAAATGATTATCTCAAAATTCTTATTGACTTGTTTCAAAACTTAAAGTTTCTTAATTTATATATAGTGCAGAACAACATAAAATTTCTATTTCGTAAAGAAATTTACACTTTTTGTAATAACAAAAAACATTATACATTGGACCAATCACAAAATGAAAGATTATTTTACAACGGAAAACCAAGGTAGATATACTATGTACCCTTCGTAGCTTACATACATACCCTAGTTTTTGTGTTAACAACAGGTCATTTATAACTGACTGTACGCTAGCTTTGCATAGGTGTACCTCTATAGCTGTGGCAAGAGGATATACCATATGAATAATAATATAATTTAACTGTACATGTAAAAACTTTAGGTTATAGCCCTTTGTAGATAAATGTAAAGTTTTCGCTTATGAATATAATAATATATTAAAATCATTTTCTACGTATTTTATAGACTAACAAAATATGATTATTTCATATCATTTCTCTGTAAACCAGTTCCAACTAATTCCCTTTAAGATACTTTACAGTTGAGTGGCTAATTTTTCGGTTCTATTTTCCGTTTCTTTCTCAAAACAGTATTGGACTAGAATACTTCAATTTTTTACGGACTTAGTTTTAGTTTACCTTTGTCCAATATTTTTTGAAGGCCCCAAAGTGAATACCGACTGTCATGTTTTGAATTAGTTCTATAATACTTCTAAAACAAAAATGGAAAGATCACTTATAAGTTTATAACAAAACTGTTTTTATTTTTTATTTTTTCTTGATAATTTTAAAGCTTTTAAGAGAAAAGAAAACGCCTGACACAAAAATTTTCGTAAAAGATCGTATAACGTCATAATGCTAATTAATAATTGTATACAGTGTATACTATTCAATTAACATTATTACGTCACAACGATATTTTACGAACATTTTTTTTTTGTCGGGCGTTTTCGTTTCTCTTTTGAAAAGTTCTTTAAAAACTATCTGAACTTTAAATCATCATGAAAAAATAAAAACAGCTTTGTTATAAAACTTATATATGATCTTTCCAGTTTTGTCAAAAAAAAATTTGTTCAATATCCCAATTGAGTCAAAGAGAAATCCTAGCAAATTTATCTAAAAACAGGCAACATAAATTGACAAGGGGTAGATAGATGTATGTACACATTTATCTAATGTAATTATATAACCAGAAAAAAAAACGGAACTTCCACAAAATATTAAAGAAGAGGAACATTAAGGGAAAATACGCTGAAGCAATAACTCCGAAAATGGAATTTTTGGCAAATACCTATACTAGGACAGAATTGTTAGCTTTTTACTCAAGCTAAGGCAAAAGGACGGGGAAAACTTTTGAACAAGGAACTCCTTTGCTCAAAAAATTCATTTGGAATAAATACCCCCATTTATGTTACTTTTAATGAATGGGTGCTAATTTTAATGAAAATGAAGTTTATATATAATTGTATGTCTATAATTATGACTGCACTGACTTTCTAACTTCCCTTTTTCTATGTATATAACATTGCATATACAAAAGGGAGCTTTAGGTAGGTATTATGAATTGTTGTATAACACTCTTTTAAGTTGAAAATAAACAATATAGCACTCTTGTGTTTGCTTATAATATTTAAAACAATAGGTAGGTAATCCTGAACTACTTGCAGATATTTGTAAATGAACCATCGTACAATACGATGAATGCTGAATGTATTTTGTGCAATGACTCATCGTTTCAAACTCCGGTTGTTTCCTAAATTCTTCTATGTATATGTAGAATTCTTTCTTCCTGTTTTTAACTCGTACGATATGAGATGCTGTATAATGACCGTGAGCCGATAATGAATCAACAATTTCAATAATTATTTTTACAAGCTTTTTTTTAGCTACGCTTGTATGTATGTTTGACCTGGAATTTTGAAACTTAAATCTGACTCACTTCCCGGTTTCCCGGTAAATATGACTTGATTTTCACATCGCTTCCACCATATTTGATATACATACCTTTTATATTTTTAAATTAAACAATTAACTAGAAAACATTTTAAGAGACGAGCTTTTATTGTACTTAAAAGTAGAAAATAATTTTTCTTATGAGTTACTTATACATGACTGTTTGTAAAAGCTTGAAGCGCGCCGAATCATCTCTGATATTTTTTATTGAAATAAGAAAAATTGTTTTCTGCATTGTAGTAGGTACCGTAAAAGCTTGCCTCTAAAAAATTCAAGCAGTTTTTTATTAAAATTTTGGTATATGGTGATAAATATTAGTTTGCTATAAAAGTAACAGTGGATCAAGTTTCGAATTTATGGAAAACGAGTTTTTCGATTGTTGTCTTTCGAATTTCGTATTTCGGCGATGTTTATTTCCCTAGAAATACAATAATTCGATTTTTTGAAACGAATTACAAGCTTTTCGACAGTTGCAACTGTTTTGCCCATTGGTCCTACATATTATGATGCCGAATACTATTTTTAACATAAACGTTAGGCAAAAGAAGAACATTGAAATGAGATATTCTGAGCATGAATCGGTCTTCATAAATTGAACACTCAAACCACATACTCATTAAATTTGCGTTTCGTTATAGACTCACGGTCTAATACGGTCGTTTAGTTAGGCCGAAGTATACATACATACATATTTATATATATGAGACGTTTTTGTAGTATGTTAGTTATATCAGGAATAAGCAGGTGAAATAATGACCGGATAAATAGGAGATTACGAGCTTAAAATGTGTTTAATTGATATAAATATTAAATAATTCTCTCTTAATGTTTATTTTTCACTCTCTATAACCATCCTAGGCAGGTACCTTCATTTAGTGAAGTACACATATTTGTATGGGCTCAACAAAGTTTGAATTTGTATTATTTTTTGTTACAACCGTAATTTTATTTTTCCTTTTTTGTATCTGTGTGTTGAGATAATATGAAATATGGAAATTATAGAATTTAATTTGTTTCATATTTATTGCAAAGCACTGTGAAAATAAAATGAAATCTGAAAATAAAATGAATTGGGACTATGAAATTATATATTAATTTCCATTCAATTTATTTGGCTAAATGTGTCTGAATTTTTAGAACTATGATCCGTATGGTACGTTTGGTGGATGGGATCAGAGCCATACAAAAAAAAATCACCCGATGTCTTTTTTAGTTTATTATCTTGAAATACTTATTAAGTAACTTTTGATTCTGATCTTTGGTAACTACTGGTTATTGTTCATAGATGGCTTTTGACTATTAAAAGTAAAAACTACGAACAGCACCTACAAATTTTGCACAGTATCTACGAACAGTATATAATCATAATAAAATTATTCTAATCTTTGGTAATTTCCCGATAATTTTTATAATATATATTTTTATAATAATAATAATTAATAATAAAATGTCTACTTTAGTGAAAAATCATTAAAGTATTAAACAAAATTTTATTACCATTCCTTCATTATGCTTGTTATAAATAAATACAAAAGTTATAACGAAAGGAACATAGTTCCTACTTGGTGTTCAACGAAACTTCTCGTTCTTTCTTCTATTGAAGTTGTTGAAATAACGAAGGAATATATTTTACTTAATTCTATCCAAAAATGGTATTTCAGTTTATTTGCCGTGTATTTCAGCAACAGGCACATAAGCTAAGTTCAAACGTTTAAGAGTTTCTAGCGAGCATAGAGTACGCTATTGTATATTTTCCCTCGTTCCATACCTATACAAAAGCAATGATAGCAACGAATACTTAAAGTATATGAAATTTGAGCTATATTTAGCTATAATATCGAAAAGCAAGATTAAAACGATTTGAATAGAAAAGTAAGGATCTGAAGAAAAGTTTAATTAACTAAGGTTAATTAACTATGTATTTTATAACATTATGCACCGTCGTCACACGATTTCGAGAGACATAACCTTATTCGTTTTTTATCCTCCGGCAACGTTCTAAACGTACTTTTTTATCGACTAATACAAAAGTAAGTGCTTGTATCGATTTTAGGCAATGTTTTACTAAGCAAGTTTTTGAGGTGGTTGGTGGTGATCTGAAAAACTGAAAGCCTTATATATTGTATACTGTGATTTATTATAATTTCAAATCTTTATAGCTGGTACCTCAAAATCTAAAATTGAAAAACAGATTACATATGGGAGTCAATCAAAATAGAAAACCATATTATATTATTTTTGCAATGAACTTATTAGCAACGAACAACGATGATATTTTTAGAATAGTAATAACTTGTTTGTATTGTAAGATACTCTTTTGATTTATAGGTAATATCTCTCACTGCATGTATTCAAAAAATAACACATATGTTCCGATTTGTTAAACTCTAATAAAATAAATAAATAATTTAATAAAAACTGAAAAGTCAAATGTCAAATGTCAAATACAAAACGAACATTCTGCCTAACAAATTTAATTAATAGTTAATTATTTTTATGTCAATAAATACTTAATAAACATGTTATAAAATCATAAATAAAGAGGGAAAAGTTCTGTAGCTTGAAAAAAAATCATTTATATGTGTTTCGAAGACATATTTTAAAATATAACACTGAAAATAGTATATGCTTGTTATAGGATTATAATGACTCAGGCTCAACCTGAAGCACTTCCACTTCCACCGTGCCGATTGTTCCTAAATGCACTCTCTTCAAGGCATAATTTTACAATTCATTCTAATCTAGAGTTGGTAGTTCCGGATCAATAGGTAAATCCTTCCCCTTCCAAACCTATGCTGAGGTGACGTTTGATATGTTTAAAGAAATGTTGCAATGTATAATGAAAATCATACTAAAAGTTTGTATTAAAAAGAAAGATGAAAATTAATAACCTATTTGTAAATTTAACTTTCAAAACTAAATAGTTTCACGCAACGTTTCCGCAAACTCGTTCCTTTCAATTCTCAAATATTAACCGGAACTACCCAACGCTATTCGAAACATATTACGAATATGATTGAACACCCTTAAAGTTTCTCTAACAGGCAACCTTTTCTCTGAGCCTTCTTGAATGCTTTCCACTGAATTTTTTATTGAATCTGTGTCAGTAACGTGTGATTTTTTTCTACTTGTATTAGGAAAATCTACACAAAGTAATCTATAACAAAGAAGAACGTAAAATTCAATGCGTATTTACTGTCACGTATCTAAGGTAGAGCACGTCGTTTGATTCAAGTTAAATAGCTGTTTAACCTTTCAAAAATTCCTGCTCAACAATAGTGAATAGTACACACGAAAACGAGTACACATGGATCACACATTCCTTCGATTTCTTGGCTTCTAGTGAGTAAGCTTTGTCTTCATATAGTTGCTATCTTACGATACTAATGTCTGTCGAGAAACTACAAGATATATTGTGTTCTAAGATACATTGTAACTCAGGAACAACACTATACCCTACAGTTAAATAATATTTTATTTCTAGAAATATTTTTAATAAATAAAAATAATTTTATTATTCTCACCTATGAAAAAATCACACATTTTCATATTTTTAAGATTAATTTTATTTTTTTTTAAATAATTTTTAATAATCATTAAGTATAAATATGTTTTAGAAAATTAAAATATTTTTAACACATTAACACTATTGTGATAATTATTTATGTGTAGGCAATTACGATTATTAAACATTTACAAAAAAATTTTGTAATAGTTTTTAAAATTACATTAAAAAAATATTTTAGAAAAAGTTATGGAATGTGTGTATTAATATTTATGATTGAAATTTTAATTATTGGGAAAGGAACTAATAATTTTTGATATTTCAATGTTTCTTTTCTAGCCAATAATGAGAACTTTTCCATATTTGAAGCTAAGCTATGTATTTTTTGTATTCCAATTAAATGATAATCATATTTCAAGATAATCGTTTTTTTTTCATTCATCAAATTCCAAAATGTTTTTTTTTTTCAAACGTACAATGTACAATTTTCAAGAAAATCCGTTGTATTCATTTGTATTGTTCATCAAGTTCTTCTGTATTGAATTTTGAGCTCTCTCTCTCTGTGACTACCTATTATCAGTAAAGTACAAAATTTTGAATTTTTTTAAATAAAAAATTTTTTTGTACTCTTTGATCAGTTTTAGGCAAATTGGCTAAGCTAACGTAGCTCCTGCGCTACACATTCTTGCTATATGAATAAAGACGATTTTTTTTTGTTTGTTTTGATTACACTCCATTTTTCAAGTACATGTAAAAATTGATCACGTCTTTTGTGAAACTTATTTTCGTGTAAATTTCGCATTCTTGGTATAATAGTTATAATTTGTATTTAGCAGTTACTACAGACTAAGTATAGTGTCCCATTTTTGTACGCAATACAGAGTTGTCAAAAAATAAGTTAGAAACGTTCGAGGAAAAAAAATGAAATCGATAAATAAATCCAATATGATATACATATGATAATAAATTTTTTTTAAATGTGACTACTACGGGATTCAAACTAATCCACTTCATTCAACGCCGTGGTTTCGCAGGGACAAGTAGTAAGTTTACAGACTATAGTAATACTTACAAAGGCGATAAACTTTAAAATGAACAAAAGCAGCATTATTTAACATACATGTATGTTAGCTTTCCTTCCCCAGTCACAAGAGAAGTGAAATGATTTAGTTGACACGTGTCAACAATTCAGTAACTAATATGGTACACCACGTGTCGTCCTATTAATGATGAGTGTACGTGATCTTGCAACTTTAATATGAATTAATTAGAACCAAAATATAATATAATATAATATTATATAGCCAAAACCATATTGTGTACTCATCCATTTAACTCAAACATTACATCTAGGTAAGGGTAGTGTTTTGTGCAAAACATGGTGGTTTGCTGAAACTGAAGCGAAAAAAGTCAAATTACAATTAAAATATTGACAAAACAGTCAGTCTTAAACTGTGTAATCGAAAAGACGTTTGTCAAAACGTTCGGAAATTAAAAGTACTCCGAAACTTATTTCATATTACAATGTCACCTTACATTGCTTGTGTTTTCATTTGCCACCGTGATACTTAAGGAAAGAAGATAGAATCGTTAGGAAAGGGTCTTTTAACCCGCCGTGGTGAGGGTTAGGAATAAAAGGTCCACTGTTCCTCATAACCACATATAATTTGACAAACGCCTTGCCCTTAGAAACGCATCCTTTGCTGGGTTGTACCCACCACTCCGCATTAGTAGTATGTTGGACGAACGTCTGAAACATCGATTTTGTTTTGAATGCTTATAACTTCTTCGTTTTTAAATCAATTTTAATTTCATTTTCAAATTTTGTTATGGTATCAAATCTAGTTCCACATTTTTATGCGTAATATGAAAATTTGACATCAGGCAACTACTGTATTGGTGGACAACTTGGACATACTTATATTATAGGTAATACAATAAAAATACCATCATGTGATCAGATCCTTAAAAATTTTGGATCAGAATTTATGAAATGTTTAATCTGGGCTGTGTCGATTTGTGTCGAACGGTGGAATTTTTTTCCCTGATCGACATCACGCGAACAAACAATTCTTTGAGGTGTCAATTGAAGAGTATTAATGATGCGATCGAATTTTTTTTTAAAATTTGTTCTCTCTTTTTATGGGAAATTAGTCATAAGGACCTCAAGAGTACCGCCAGATCCATCCCATGACTTGTTTTAGTAATATTTTCATTGGACCACACTGAGAATGATGATAACATTGTTGGTAACATTGTTTTGGCATCGCTCATATATGATATGTTTGTATTGTTGTGTTTAACAGTATGTACCAACATGTTAAAAATAAATATTATATACAAGATAAATGCCTTGTTTTATATTTAATTAAAAATATATATTTATATTTATTTACTAAAGGTGGGTAAACCTATTTTATATTATAATCAGGGTTGATATACATGCCCCATGCTCTTCATCATGATAGTAGGCATTAACAGCAATGTGACGGGTCGACATTTTTTGTGACAAATTATTCATTAAATATTTTGTTTGTTTTTTTTTTTTTTTTTTTCAGTATACATACTCTCTTTTCGCACTGTTTTTTGTGCGACAAATAGGTTATTACCTTTACGTTTTAATTTTAATGGAACTAATACGAAGCGATTTGGACGGAAAAAAACCATCAATGCATTCGTGCATCTAGATTATTCTCGCTCTCATATGTTTTAAACAAATAATAATTAGAATTAATACCTATAGACAGACTATTGATTATGTCATGTAGAAAGGAACTAAGGCGTTCATTTGTATTGCAAGAGTCGTTCAATTGGTGGCGGACTGCATACCAAATTAGCAAAGCGTAACATTCATAATAAGAGCAATCACTAGCTATAATTCTTACTGATGATGACGAAAATACGTATTTTAAAAATACAAAAAACTGATTTAGGAAATTGGGGCAAAAATCGAAATTTATTTCGATATATCCTAGAGTTCTCATTTATTATCTTCGATAATATTTATACTTTTACTCTAAACTAACTTCCCACAATCATAATTTACGCGATATTTTGATTTGTTTTGCTCTAATATCAACGTAAATAATAATAAAAAAATTTTAAAATTAGTTTCACTGTAATTATCAGAAAATTAAAAAGAAATAATAATTTTAAATAAAAAATTACAATAAATAAATCCAACTTTATAAATATATACGAAATGCATAATCCGAAAAGAATATATAATTTCTATATTATCACAAGCATAGAAACTGAATCACATTTGCATGCAATTCTTTCAAAAATGTATAAATAATATGAATCATATTTTCATTATAGTTATAAGGAGTTGAAATATAATAACAATGTTAATAATTATCTATGGTTAACACCCAGAGGGTTACGACTTATATTAATGATAATGTTATTTAAATTACGACAAACGCCGACATTGATACTTCACTTCATATTCGTACTTCGTATAGGTTTAGTAGTTTAAAGTGTAGACCTTTTGATAAAAGGTATGTTCTTACATGTTGTTTACAAAAGCCTTCCATTGCGTGTTTAATTTTAAGAAGTGTACATATGTTTCTAGAAGGGAAAATTAATAACAGCTTTCAATGTAAAATTCAAATGTTTCGTTTAAATTTTGAAATTAAAATCGCAAATCATGATAAATTTGTAAAGGAATTGACCGTATTCTAATAACGGTCCAAGACAAACCTTCCCATAATGAAAGGTAGTGGGGCTCCATGATAGTTTAGGCTTTAAAAAAAACTTTTTAAAGATTAGAAGCATCTTTACAGCTGAAGAAAAAAAATATTTTTCTAAACATCAAAAATTGATTGGATAAAAAAAATTTCACGTTCTTAAATGGTCAAGGTTTGCTCTTTCTGTCTACTTGAGTCCATCATGGAAAAGCGACAAAATATGCTGCAGTGATTGAAAACGATGTGGTAAATGAATTCAATAATATTATAAGCGAAATTTGTTGAATTTTTTCCGTTATTATTCGGAATTCATGTTCATCATAATCCGAATACTTCGCGAATTGTATTAATTCGATCTCTTCTTTCCGAAATATATTATCGTTGGGCAAAATAAAAATAAACATATATATGTTCCTAATAAAAAATAAACAACTTTTGTTTCAAACATTTTCTTGGAATCATTACTGTTTAACTACGAGGGTGCTGATTAGGTGCAAATTTTATAGTATGTATTAATATGGGAATATCAGTTATGTGTGTATGGCTATTTAAAAGGTGATATCTTTTTTTTTATTTACGTGACGTCAAAAAACAAACGGTTTCGTCATCCACTCTGTCTATACATGGTATTTCAACAATTAATTCAGTCAATTGTTTTGTTTTCACTTGTTTTTCATATTTTTATCAAATTTCACAGTATTCTCATATTGTAACAAATTGATTTAAGTTTGACGATAGTCGGAACCCTTTGATCGCTTTACAAAACATGACACTCAATTTGTGTCTTATAATATTGTCAACCATAATTTACACCATACATTCACAATATTTTCCATGATGATTTAATGTTTTATTTGAATTTAAAACTTTGTGTACTGATTGCAATGATTGCAAAATAAAATAAACAAATTTATGATTGTTTTTAATTTGAATTGAAACTAATAATGTTCATTTCAGGTAGAAAAATTAAAAGTCGTCTGATATATGAAGCGGGCGTAAAGATAAAATTTTCCGTTCATTTTTTATAAAATATTAAATTAATAAACCGTTTATAAATAATATGTTATAATTTATTTTTTAGCTAAAATATTAGTAAAAAGTGATAAAAAGAGCAATTTTCTTCTCCCATTATATCTTTGTCATTAAATTATATATCAAACACTATTAATAAAAATTGTTTTTCAAAATGACAAAGATAAAACAAACCTCATTTACATATAATATATGAGTAATATATATAATACACTAGTATTATACAAAATATATGATACAATTTAAAAGTGATGGGTGATTTGTTAAAATAATGATCATAGATTAGGTACATAATCCATCCCTTTTCATCAAACAGTAACAAAAGTCAAACTGTTATCATGAAATTATATTTTATAATAGTATGTAGAGCTATGTAAAGCTATGTTGCTACAGAACAGACCTATTGACTATAATGTATGTTGAACTAATGTTGTTATGATTAATTAAATTCATAAATGATGAAAATTGATTTTCATATTTTTCATTGTCATTTTCAATAATTTATTATGTGTAGGCATACAAACTTTAGCGTATAAATTTTCAATTTTTACGTTTTTTAACTTTGTTGACTCTTGTGTTTATTTTTTAACGCTTTCTCAAATTAATTATTTATTTAACAGCGATAGTTTAAACTTATCCAATAAAGTCCCCAGGAACACGCCTATAAATTTTATCTATCACCGAGACTTTGTGTGTGAGTTTATTATATCCTGGTGAATCACCAGGATATAAGAAACACATAGAATGTTCTTATACCAGAACATTCTTCCAAGCGAGGAGTTTCCCTTGATCTCAGAATCGGAAAATGTTTTATTGTGCCTACCTAGGCTGCCAACATTAGGAGATCAGTTGATTAGAGTGTCGGTTGGCGCAGGGAAATAAACTTATATTTTTAAATTGGCTGAAACCAGCTTAATATATTGATAAATAACAAGTTAAAAAAATAAAAATAAAAATAATTGTATTGTTCTATGAAGGAATTTGATAAAATAAAATTTTTATGATGTAGGCGATTTTCTCCATTAAAATTTCATTTGATTTTCTTGATGTTTTACTGATTATGAACAGTACTTCTCATAAATTGAGTTTGTTTACAACTTTTAACAGATATTTAATAGTCAATAAAAATACCCGACAGCGGAACAGTAAACTTTAAATTAAAAGAAAACAAACAAACAAAAACGAACCTGCGAAGAAAATGAACTTATATAAAAACTGAAACGAAAAACTAGAACAGTAATCTATATGGCATCTTTAACTGTCGGAACTCATTATTAAGAAGATATAACAAACAAAAACGAAACTGCGTAGAAACTGAACTTATATAAAAACTGAAACGAAAAACAAGAACTTTAATTGGTCTCGACTGCTAAAGTCTCAGGCTTTTTTATTTTTAGGAATTTTTTTGTTTTATTTTTAACCGACTTCAAACAAAAAAGGAGGAGGTTATCATTTCTACTGTATTTTCTTGTTTCTTTTTTATGTGTGATACCTCAGAACATTTGACTGGTGCTGGTGCTTCCCGTGTGGTCCCATTTCGTTTTGGTCCAGTTCTGACAACGGTATCCATTAAAAAACCATAAAAGTCTTGACCATAAAATTGGAATTAAGACCGATTTCGATGATTCTTTTTTTAGTGAAAAATTAGTAAGCGTACTTCATATTCACTAAAAATCACAAAATAAATATAAAAAAAACTTTTAACAAAAAGAAACCCGACTTGAAAAGAAAAACTTTTCCAAAATAAATTAATATGCACTAAATAGTAACAAAATTACGATAATATAATGTAGTTAAAATTATTGTTATTTTTGGAGTCGGTGTCAGCCAAGCTAATGTAGTAAAGTGTTCTGTCAGAGTTGTTTCCTTGGCTGACACCGACTCCAAAAATAACAATAATTTTTACTACATTACCTATATTATCGTTATTTTTTTACTTTTTAGTGCAAAAGTTTTGTTTATTATTTAAAACCAAATTATCCATAGAATTGAGCGGGTATCGGTTAGTTAACATTATCGATTAACATTTACTCTTTATTGTTACACAGATTATGCGTAATCAATTTTATTTTGTACAAGGCAGACTTGAGTGATTGATGATATACTTATTTTGTATGTATATGTATAAAGAAAGTATCCACCTATTTCTTTGCTTTCCTCATATAAATAAAATTTAGTAATACTTATTCCACCATCAATGTCTGATGCATGTTTGTTTGATAATATGTTTAAAAAAAAAAAAAAACGAAAACGAAACTATTCAAAATTATATTAATCATTGTACAAAGGGATTTTTATTTCCTGCAGTTCCTAGTCGTACCATTACAAAATCATGTGATTAATCAGTTGTAAATTTTCCTTGTTTTTGTTTTTCGTGACATTTATCTTTAACAAAAAAAAAAAAAACTGAAAAGCTTAATGACAGACTTGGAAAGCAGTAGAAAATAAAGGTCATTTCTTATAGTATTGTTATTTTAAAAATAGTTTTGCTAAATTTAAGATAGTTTGTAATGAACAGAAATTATTTTCAATTTCTGTTACATTTAAGGGCGTGAAATGACGCAGGACTATGGTGCCCTATTTTCCAATTTCTCTCTCTAGGGACAATGGTATGTACTTTCGGTTTTGGCTAAACTGATTCGAAATTTGTGAGTCTCAATATACCATAAAAATATATTTTTTGGGAATATTTTTTGTAGACTTGATAATTTTAAACAGTGAGGATTTCCAAAATGCACCAAAACTGGATTATGCAATGTTAATCTATCAAATCAAAAAAAAGATCTAAACTCTTACGCTACATGCCCTAGCAGTTTCGAAAAATGGAAACGAACTTTTTTATATAAGCCATACGAATACGTGCACAAATATTCTGATATACTTTTAGCCCTTACTTGCAAATATTCTCCTTTACTTTTCAGCCTTTTACGAAATAGGATGCAGAAAATATCTTTCACATGCCATCATCTTAAAGTCTATAAAAGCCGATTGGACTACTTTAAGTTTAACAGTTAAAATAAATTTGTGATCAGGCCGACTAAGTGGCCTAGCGGATAAAAAGTGCCATTACCTTTCTCTGGTCAGCTACTTAGACGGAGGTTGCGAGTTCGAATCCAGGCAGCAACAGTGTGAGCAATTATAATTATGGGGCGGTATAACTGTCGTCCCTTGGATAAGAACGAAGTAGCCAATTCCATCCACATCATAAAATTTAATTGTATATATAATATTCGAATGTAATTGAAATAAATAGAAAAATAGAAATAATGATGTGGGTGATTTCTGTTATAGACGTTTATGCCTGAAAAACGGTTGTTAAACCCCCTTAATGTTATTAAATTGGTGATCAGTATCATTGGCTGACGAAATTAATGGCAATCAAAATGTGCAATTTATAATTATAATGACCTTTTTTGAAACTGAATTGTGTTATTTAAACTTTCTGGAGAAAATTCGAAGTAATTCGATTGATTATTCACGCATTGGGTAATGAAACGTATAATTTTAATTAACTTTATACTTAATATATTTAAACCAAGTGTCAATAATGTTTGAGTAATTACAATACAAAAAGCGGAACAGGAAATCAACTTAAAATTTGAATAATTATGTTTTATTATCCATACGCTCTTGTACAATACAGAATATATAACGTTAAACATTATGATTATTGCTTATAGTTATTGTTATCGTCGAAACGAGACATAGCTGATGAAGAAGGGTGTGCTTTAGTACTTAAATGATTCCCATTAAGAGTGTCTGAACTTAAAAAATTAAATTTATATATATGAGATATTATTATTATTTTTAACACGCTATTATTAGCTTTATACGTATGTTAGTATGTTAGTATGTAACGGAAACTTTGAACATTATTTTGACCCCCTTCAAAACGTCGGATGAACTTTAAATTTGGCATACTTATCAAGAACTGATGACAATATAATAATTTCATAAGTTTATTTGATTGTCATGATCAAAATTTTCAATAATTAATATTAATCAGATATGGAATAACGGTTTCCATGTCTGAAAATACAGTAGAATCTCGATAACTTAAACCTCGGTAACATAAAAACCTCTGTTACTTCAAAAAATACTATGTTCCCTTCCCATCAGAGCCCAAAACCTCTATAACTTAAAATACGCAACCTCTATAACTTAAATAAATAATCTCTGTATAGGCCCTCAGTAAATACATAGAAACATGTACATACCTCTATATTAACTAGGGTACATAGAAACATGTACATACCTCTATATTAACCTTTACCTAACATAGACCCTTGATAACTTAAAACCTCTATAACTTAAAATATTTTGTGTTTCCCTTGGACTTTAACTTATCGAGGTTCTACTGTATATACATTTATTTGCGCTCCCACCATATTTATACTGAATTTTTTATAAATTGATAATAGCCATTAAAAACTAAAGAACACAACACCAATTGGAATACGATTGGTGCAAACTCTTTCATACAGGAGATATTGTAGTTGAAAATATATCTCCTATCGAAAAAGAATCCCATGAGTAGGTACTCACAGGCATCAATCTAAAACTAATGTAAGTAAATTGTGCCTACCATAAACGATAAAGATGCTGAAAATGTTTATTTTTATTGGCTGCCAACTTGTTTAAATTTGGATACGCTTAATAGAGAACCTTTTATTTCGTCCATATTCAAATACCTACGTATATACAATATGTTTGTTATGATTTTGGGAAAATTATAGTTTATATTGACAATTATATTTGGAAATTTAGGCCTCTTTATTATGATCATACTTAAAATTAAATTTAACGATTGTATATTGTACTTGAACATATAGTTTAATTGCGGTAGTATTGTTTTATGACAGCGTATAAGTATTTAATTTGCATACAGAAATATTATTCCTACTCAAGTCAGCTAAAACACAAAAATATTAAGAAGATGAAAAACATATGCCTTGTTGTTAAACAGAAACAAATGTCCAACGGAATGCATGAAGGCGATAAATTAACAAGAAGTTTCATTGTTTTTGTTATTCGTTTTGGAAATTATTTCCAACCAGTTTTACTTTAACCTAGCTTGGTACCCACTCGCTTCTCTCGGTTTAAAAGTAAAACTGGTAAAGGCCAACGCGTTATTGCCTTCAACTTCCTTCACGTCAGTTTTACACAAGTAAAATATATGTATAGTTTTCAATTTAAAAAAATCCAAAATAGTCATTATTCATTGAGTATGTCAGAGCAGATACCCATGAATTGTATTTCGCTTCTATTATTTAAGGTTCAAAATGATCCTGATAGATGGCACAATGAAATGAAATGTCAGACTAAATTTAATTCTTTTAAAAAATATATATTTTTATAAATTACAGCTCATGTGTTACTCTGATGGAGCTCATATATTATTGTAGAGTTTCATTCAAATCCATTCAGTTTTTTTGCTTGAAAGCGAAACAAACAAACAATATTACTTTCACATTTATAATATATAGAGATAGACTGCAAGATTGTTTCTGCTGCGGTGGAGAACACCGGATCGATAATATTATATCCAATATTTGGAAGTACTTTCCTTCCAATATAATCTTTGATAGAAAATTTGCTCAGGCAGGCATAAAAATCGCAATTGTAAAGGATTGACGTACTTTATTTATTATTTGTTTGTTTACTGTACTCATAATATGATGTTGACCAATAAACAGAATTTCTATGAACATTCTATGCCTAGCGCTCGTATAGCCGAGCAGGAGCTTATCTTGCATCCAAGAAGTCCTGGATTTGATTCCCGGTGCAAGCCTCTTGAACTTGATTTTGCAAAGAAAAAAAAACAAGGGAAATTTCCACGTTTTGATATGTCTTTAATCAACCAAACAGAAGGAATTCAGAATTCCAGACTCAATTTTAGACAGATTTTGTTTATTGACAGTATGAATTTTCATTTTTTCTAAACTATCTCTAAAAGTATCGGCTATAACGATGTAAATTTTACTTCATTTTCATAAATACGGAAATTTAAATTTTGAATATTTTAATTACTAATCTATTTTTATTTTCTTCAATATGTTTGATAGTTTTAAATTGTTGTAAGTTTAATAAAGTTTTTTTTTCTTTTTCAGGTGAGTTTTAATACAATATCCATCCCTCAATACATATAAACTTGGTGGCAAGTCGTTCAATTTTTATTAGCTAAAATATTTATGTGTTTTAATTAACCGATTTAAAATGAGAATAATTTAAAAAATGCGTTCAATTTCCCACCCGTTTCTTAGAATAATTAACAGACTGTGATGTATTGAGGAAAAATAATCTCATGCGAGTGCGAAATGTTCCTAATATATCTAATTATAGCGATATGCTATAACATCGCACATATATTATATCCGGTTATTCAAATTTATTTATTTTTTTATAATAAAAAAATATTGGCTGATTAAATAAATTAAAGAATTTTTTACCTTCTTGTTTAAAATACTTGCGAAATTTTAAATAAGGAACTTGTTATAAATTTAAACATAAGAGATAAAACAATCATTAAACTTCTAAGTGCAAAGACGTATGTTATTTACAAATACAAAATCACAGCTTTGTCTTTTAAACTAACTTCTTAGGTATCGAGTATCGTTTATTCTAAAATGGAAATAATAATTAAGTACCATATATTAAAGCAAATAATTATTTCTTATATAGTTAGATATATACGTAGGTACATAAACGTAAGTTTTATTTGTTTATCACACAAATCGTAAGCGTGTAAGATAAAAGTTAAAACAAATACAGGTGCATAAATTAATATTTATATTTAAATAACAATTATAGCAGCCAATTAATCATATATACGTGCGTTATGTATAAACAAAATAAACGCGTTTACTTAGCTGTTGATGTTCTTATAACAAGTGAGTATTTCTTGAATCTCAATACTTAACTCAAGAAAATAAGTATTTGACTGCTTAAAAATTAAGGTATAGCACATAAATATTGTTTGAACCAAAAATAATAATATCTTTCACGCTACTGGTACTTTTTTTTACTGTGTACTAAGAAAAGATTACTGGAAAAACGATTTTCGTTTGATTGAACTTTTTGTCCGGGAGCTAAGTAGGGGAAAGGGAAAGCGAAATCAACCGTACCGCTGTTATAATATAAAATTTGCAATAAATCAGGCGTTTTATTTAAAATATGAAACATTCAATTGTTTACATGTAATCGGTATAGTAAATGTCAAATTGAAATTATAGAAAATAATAATGAATTAAACTGGTTTCATTGGAAATTGTGAAAATAATTTATTTTTAATGAACGTTAACAGTTAATTAAACTCATTTAAATTTGCTACAAAATAATAATAAATTTTCAATGTAATCCATACATACAAACCCTAAACGTAAATGTTCTTCATACAATTAAATAAATAATGTACCATATCGTTACCATGGAAACAACCTGAAATAAAACTCATCCTAGGTGCCATTGCTGGATCAATCGATTTGAATTTATTTTGAATTGGGATGTTTTTTTGATAAAATTCCCTCAGATTAAAAAATGGCTTTTGTTTGTTTTTTTATATTCAGTTAAATTGTGCACATCCATATTAAATTTTGGTAAATATAATAAAGATGAGGTACTATTTTTTGCGAAAATATTCGCAATAATTTGTATTAATTCATCGCATGGAAATGTTGCTAGTGAGCTGTATTACTTGTTACGCTTAATATCAGTGTAGCGACTTTTAAATTTAGAAATAAATTCGCAAATAAATAGACAAATTTTCGCTGTAAATAGACAAAAAAAGAACCATTTGAAAAAGTCATAATGGCTTATTTAAAGGTAGAATTTATTCGGCTTCACTCGTTTAAATTATTTTGAAGGGCGATGTCAGACAACGCAGGTTTTAATTTTAAATTCTCTTAATGAATAAATAATCTCTCTTGAAATAGAATACTAACTTCTATTCTGATTTCAAACTAAATTGATAAAAAAATCAAATTTTAAGATAAAATATAATTTTTTTTTTTTAAATAATTATGAAATTATAATTAAATTAATGTAAAGCATGTATAATTCAAAATAATACCGTGACTTATTCCCTTAAATAATAAAGATATAAATAATATTTTTTAAGAACAAAAATAATAATGAGTTTTTAAGTGTTTCAAATAATAACGTTTTGTTTGAACAAATAATTGGGAGGGTAAGAAAAAAATAATACGCTGGTAAGTACCGATCGTACCGACTCTCCAGAAATACAGGATGTTTCAAAATTGCACGGCACTTTGATAGTATGTGTTCTCTAGCATAAAATAAAGAAAACAGTTGATAAATAATTTTGTCTTTGATCTGTTAAATATAGCCACCTCGTTCACCCTTTCTACCGCTATAAAGTTAATTTGCAAGAAATGTTTGAGAAACGATCGTGGAATCTCCAACAATAGTTACTCTAAGTTATATATTGTAGAATAATCTTAAATTAAAAATTTTAAGAAACCTCCATCAAAATATCAGATCTGATCGAATCGTTTGTGACACCGTAGCTGCTAAACGGATGTACCGAATTTTATTTTTTTGTTTATTTAACAGGAAATTTGGTCGAGAGTGTTCTTGGCTATACTTCAAGAAAATTTACTTAGCCGTTTGAAGATCATAACCTCTTTTCTAGTTGTTTTGAGTACAAAACCCTTAACAGAGCTAAGAATACTTTTGATCAATTTACTTTTCAAAAAAATTAAGAATGGATCATCTGTTTAGGAGCAATGATGCCATAGAATCAGTTCTGATCGATTCGTTTGTGGTATCGAAGCTCTTAAATGGATAAGCCGATTTTAGCTAGAAATGTAAATTGATAGAGTGTTCTCAGAGCTATAAGTGTCAAAAAAAATCTACTCAGTCGTTTGAAGATCATCGCCTCTTGTCTAGTTGTTTCGGCTATGAAAGTCTAAACTCATTCTTGAAACAGACCTAAGAATACTCTCGATATAACTCATGACATCCATTTTTGAGTGGGGGGTAAATTAATGTCCGTAAGCCCCTGTTCCTCATCATTTTATTTCAGAAATATGTTTATATGAACTTTTTTGTTTATTTGATACTATAAAACGTAAATCTTAAAAAATGTCGTGCAATACTGAAACACCCTCTAAAAAATTTGAACGTAATAAATTTTGATTTTAATGCATTTTTAATTAAGTACTTTTTTATGAATATTATTTGATTTTTTCGTGTTTGAAAAGTATTAAATTAACATTATTATGTATTTTATTTTAATTATATACTATTTTTAAGGTAGGTATTCAAGTAAATTATGTGCTCTTACATATTCTTTGAAATGTAAGATAACAGATTTTATTTGCATGATTTTTTATTTTATAAGTCGTAGCTAATTATTTTAATTTTTTTTTCTTTATAAAAACCGATAGCTAACTCGTGCCAAAGAAAAATAATTTACTTACCAAGATAATAAAAAAAATTCTAGCTACTACTTTTCCCTGCATAAATAAAATTAAGATAAGTTGACGAAGTCTATCTATTCGACGATTTTAAAAAATAATCAGTTCCTGGTTCCGTATGTGTTTTTGAATAGTACTTACCGTAGAGTAGTAAGAGACAGAAAAACGTATCGAAAACTGTATTTTATATGCCAAATAATGTTAAATATTAAGAAAGAACCGCAGTTCCCTTCTTGTAATTCCTTGTTTCTAGCTTCATCGAAAATTTTCGATTTTTAATTTTCAACAGAAATATTAATGTGGTTAGTTTAGAAGAGCAGTAAAATGTAGCCATGCGCACCGTTTAACTAAAATTCTACCTTTTTTTTTTTGCTACTCGTGACACATGCTACTCTTATATGCAATATTGGTATAATTTTTTAGTTTTCTTAAAAAATAATGCAATTATCGCCGTATACGTAAAACATTCAAGGGTTATTGTTTTCAAAAATCAAAACAAGAATTTTTTTTATCGAAAAAGATATTTTAATTAATAATTGAACAACTTTTGGACAAGCCAATCTGAATCCTTTGTTTAAAATTATAGTATTTATTATACAAAGATATTTGCAGTTTATAATTTGTAAGTATAATGATTCTTGCAAGTAAATTAGACCACCAACAAAATACACTTGATAAGTAATCATATTAATTTTCACATTATCTTATTTAAAAAAATCCCCTGAAGTCATTATTCTTTGATGAAAATAATGATATTATAATAATATTAATAATGTCATTACATTTAAATTTAAGTTACATTTATATATTTTGTGTAAAAATATTTTAATACTATGGATCAAATCAAAAGAATTTAACAATTTTCTTTTAATGTTTCAAACATATTTACATCAAAGAGCTTTGATAACAATTTTTACGACTTATTTGGATATTGTAATTCAACGTATTTACCAGGTATTCAAAAATAAACTATCTTTAACTTACTTGGCTAAGAATTTAGTAAACTTAAAACTAACTTGGCTAGCATTTTGGCTTGGGCACTAACGCGGGCAAACTTAATTTTTACCCAAAAAAAAAGTATATTGGTTAGGCAAGATTAAAATTCATAAGCACATTAATTATACCTTTCTATAGCTACATAATTTTAGAGTTCTTTGCTTGTATTCCAAATCATTTGTGTTTAATTTATGACTGTCCTGTTCTTAGCTATTTACACTCGAATATGCACATCTTTCGACGTATCTAACGTTATTTGGTTTATATAGATTTCGATTACTCTCTTCTATCTCGAACTATTTCCACGGTACTATTCTGAATTTTCTCTTCAGTCTTATTTATCGTTCTCAATTTTATTTATCCAGGGCAAAGTAAGTTCAAAACGTTTTTTAAATTTTGATATGCAAATTTTTTTCTATCTAACGAGCTGATTATTAGTTCCAATGTAATTTTCTAAATTTTTCAGATAGTTACTTGATAGACTTCTCCAGGCGCTAGAAACTAGTATAATTGAATTCTTAGATATTATCAATTCTTAGATATTATCAACAATTTTGAAGGAATCTAACTATCAATTAAATTCTAGAAGCGCCAGGAAGAAAATTGACTACTTACTTTCACTTAGCTTACCATAAAAATTGTTTGGATGACTGATACATATACATGGTCATATATTGCGTCGTAACTCTTTTGCATAGAGACAATACCATAGAGATGTATAGACATCTCAAACACAATAAATGAATTTTTGATCCCATTGAGAGAAATAGAAAGGGGCAGAAATTGTACGCGTATAAGAGAGACGAGGACAGGTATATGCATCTACTTGATCTATCTTTATCTGTCTCTCTACAGCTACACGTGCTTACTTTACCTGATCTTTCTCTATTGCAACCAACCTTTGGCGATGACTTTGTAGCTTTATGGTATTATCTCTTTGGTATTTTGGAATTTGTGCAAATTTAAGTAGATATCTTAGGTAAATAATATTACCTAGAAATTTTAGGGTATTTTAATTAGAAATAAATCAATGATAGTATGGCCATTTTTAATATTTTCGCTTCACTCCATGCGGTCCTATCCTATTATGCCATAAAAATGTCATCAATTATTATTTGCAAAGATGTGGATATTCCCTTTCATAAATGTTTATGATGATATGTCATAAATTAATAATCAACATAACAAAAATGATATTATAAAACACAGGGACACTAAAAGTCATTGAAGTTGACATAATCACATTAAATGTTCATAATACATTAATGTTCAGTTAAATTAAATATGAAATGTAAACCCTACATTACCTGAAACATTCCCTTTTACAGTGTATATCGTTTTTAAAAAAAATAATGTTTTAAAGTTTTGTATAATAAAAAAAACATAAGTTAACATATTTTTTAATTCTCAGCTCTTGGGGATCAAATCTAGGAGACTTTTTCAGAACGACTGGAACGACTGCGCAATTAAAAATTTTCTCAGAATTTGAGAGGAAAAAAAGATAATTCTCAAAGAGCAAAATTTTGTAAGATACGACGCTAATAAATTTCAAAAAAATGTTTTATTGAAAAAATAAAAGGTTTTCTTACGTAGCCCCAAAAATTTAACATAAGAAGCTTACAAAGGAATAACATTATGATTTATTTTTGTCTAATGAATATTAATTGAATATAACGCAGACATCGCTATGTCCAAAAAAAAACGCGGTATTCGTCGTTTGACTTTCTTCAAATTTGTATATCCTATGCCTTAAATATTCTTTATATTTTCATTCGAAAATTAGACTTTAATAAAAAAATTGTGGATCAACAAAATTCCAAAAATGTATTGTTTGAAAAATTTCACTTTACGTGAAATAACAAAATAGTGCAATAACCACATTACATAAAAATAAATTCTATTCGACCGGACATCGGTAGACATTCAAAGTTTAAACATAGATTATATTTATCTAATACCTTAATATGAATGAGATAACATAATAAATGAAAGGGGCTGTAATGAAATGTTTATTTAACCTACGGTTTTGTTACATTATGACCTTTTCAATATACACACACAACAATATTACCAACATTGTTGGTTGCGTTGTGTTGTTTGTTTGCTGGAACTGTATTAAACGAGAGTGTTTTAATTATTGTCCAGTGAACAGAACTTACTGTTTGGTTACTTAGACAACTTGTTATACATAAATGATACTGGTTTTGTAGCTACTTGTTACAATAATGTATATTAAAAACCAGATTTACTTTTATTTCATTTTTATACACACACTCAATTCTAAGGATTCTGCCAAAAACCAATAATCTTTTCCAAGTTGCTTTAAACGTAAGCAAATAATATCTTTTTTTTTCTATTTCTCTATTCTAATTCAGTGTTTGTGATTTTCATGTAGGTACGATCTTTGAGTAAATTTCATAATCTGAGAAAAGAAATAAGAGTTCAATTTTTTCATCTACTTATTTCCTAAAATCTGTTTACATCGGATTGAAAAACATTTTTTTAAAAATTTAACGATTTAAAAAAGCTTTTTTAAATAAAAGCTTACAGAGCTTTTATTAAAACAAGGGAAACTTAGGAACGATAGTATAAAACGAAACTAGTGCGATACAATCTGTCTGTCTGTCCGCCAGACAATACGATATATCAAAAAAGCAAAAATATATCAAGTTGAAATTTTTATAGCATTTCCAGGACGTAAAAAGTGAGGTCGAGTTCGTAAACGAGCAACATAGAACAATTGGGTGGTGGATCCGTAGGGCTCATCTTGTAAACCGTTAGAGATAGAACAAAAGTTTCAATGTAAAAAATGAACCTTATAAAGAAATAACAACTTTTGTTTGAAACATTTTTTCATTAATATCACTGTTGACCCGTGAGGGCGCAAATTAGTCGCAAATTATATAGTATGTTTTATATGGAAATATCAGTTATATGTGTGTGGCATGTATGTATTTGTGGCTATCTTTTTTTACTTACATGATGTAAAAAAACAAACAATTGCGTAATCAACACTATCTCTCAGTCAATTATTTGTTTTCATTTGTTTTATGCATTTTTAGATGGTAAAGAAGAATTTGAAATTTGAGAGGTTTTTGTTTTACAGCGTTTTTAAAAAAGCACATTTCTCTGCCCCAGCCTGGGTTCATACTAAAATACGCAACGACAGACTTTTACAATGAACAGCAAAATTCTCTGAACAAATACAATAAGTAACAAATTAAAAAAATGTATAAATTACACACAAAACAAAAAAAACTGTAATAAATTGTATCAAAACGAACAAAACGAACAAAACCAACCACCTCATCGTAGAAACGTTTTAATAATTTTGAACAATAATAAAACATTTGATAAAATAATGTACTAACAAATGTTCAACAGTCGTCGCCTCTGCGATGGTGGTTGCAGGTTAATACACCATATTGTTTTGTTCATGGATCTCATCCCCAATAGCTTTAATATGGAGAAGTCTGTTACGATCCTAATCCATTTTATTTATAACTCATACTTCCTTTAATATATTACTACAATGTCAACATTTAGCTCCAAATAAATGCTACTGCGTGTTTTAAGAAATTGAGTGAAATTTACTATTTATATGTTTTTGGGGTCTTTATTAACATGAATTTTCCAGAGACATGAAAACCTAGTTTTAGAAACCACTAGTCTCATCAATCAATGCTACTCTAGAAAGTAATTTCAATTAAAATCAGAGGTATAAATTTTCTCAATTTTTTGCAATTTTCTGAAGCAGATGGGTTAAAGAGATGAAAATTCGAAAATGCATAAAAATTATTTGTTTTTTGTTTGACCCAAAAAATTTAGAAATCGTGTTCATTTAGCGCTTTTATTTCGAATCGATTATGGATTTATCTCGCAAAATTCCCTTCCAATTGTCACATGAGCAGGATTGTTCTGTTCTATCTTATCCTTAATATCCAAAGACGCGAAAATATGTTTATTTTTGCTACAGAACGACGTGACATCTTGAAGTTATCAATTGAAGAAATTGATACCAGATAGGACCCATCGTATAAGATTTTATCGATATCTCAGAAAATGATCTTCAAATCGTCAAAGAAACTACATTTTCGTATTTAATGGGAGAAAAATTACTTTAAAAAATGATTGTTTTCGAAAATATTATTCTCGAGTTTTAATTTTCTTTATCGTTAAATGACCTGACTCTATATAATTTTTTGGATCCTTGTCACCTTAAAAATTTGATTAATTTTGCAATTGAAACAACTCTGGGTTAGCAATAGATGAATATTTTATTAACGTTAGCGTACAATAGATGTGAAGTTCATGAGGTAACTTGTAACATATTATAGCAAATGAGTTATTGCTTACAATAATTCTCCCTAAATATATGTAATTATTAATACATATATAAATTCATAATTACATCTTATATTAGATATACACGACATATTTACAGTGAAAGTCAACTAATATTCAAGTGAAAAAGCTTGATTTAAATGTTTACAAATGTTTAGGTTGTTAAAATGTAGAATGCTACTTCGATGGCTTCTATATGCGACTCGTGGTATTCGTATCCTCACGGAGAATTTTTTAGAGTCACAGTCTTGTACTGTTCGATAAATATATAACTATTCGCTTAAATATGTCCTCATCAGAGGACAATTATCAAATTTTGACATTGAAGCTTTATCATTAAACTCAGACTCAAAATAATATGATTCAAAGGCGAATACTTTATAGGTACAGGTAAGATTTCACATACAAAAAGTTTATTTAACTAAAATCTAACGAATGTTGAATGAAAATGACTGATTATAGAGACTGTAGAACAAAAATAGTTCCAATTTCGTGATTCCAACGAAACAACTGCAATAATTAATTCAATATTATCATTGAATTTAGAGAATTGCCAAGTCTTTACATGATATTGATTACGTCTTAAAAAATATTTACCATTGGCGCTCACTAAGTTTGTATGTCTGAGTAAAATTTTGTAATTGAACTAACTTCCCGGTGAGCTGGAGTTAAAATTTGGACCAAAGGTCAGATGTGGATGAGAATGCATTCACATAGTCCTAAAAAACAAAAACAAAATTAAAAAAAAAATTTTTAATGTACCATGTTAACGGGTTAAAATGTATAAAATAAACAAGTGAAAACAAACAATTGACTTAGTTAATTGTTGAAATACCATGCATAGACAGTGTTGGTTACTCTATCACATTACACATACATACATGTCACACATACGTAACTGCTATCCCCATATAATACAAATTATACAATGTACACCTAATTTGCGCCCTCACAGGTAAACAGTGATGTTTACGAAAAAATGTTTCAGACAAAAGTTGTTTATTTTTTTTATAAGGAAGAAATTTTTATATTTAAACTTTTGTTCTATCTCTAACGGTTTACAAGATGGGTCCTACGGACCCACAGGTCAAGACCCAACTGACCTATGTGTCTCATTTACGAACTCGACCTCACTTTTTACGTCCTGAATACGCTATAAAATTTGCTTGAAAGCTTGATATCTTTTTCCGCTTTTGAGTTATCGTGTTGGCAGAAAGACGGGCAGACGGACAGACAACCGAAAATGTATTAATTAGGTGATTTTATAAACACCTATACCAAATTTATGTTCGTAGCATCAATATTTTTAAGCGTTACAAACTTGGGACTAAACTTAGTATACCTTGCATATTACATATATGCATGGTATAAAAATAGGTATTAAAATACTTCGAGTTAGTAAGATTCGAAACGAAAAACATGGAGCGAATGCAATATATAACTATAAACAGGGTAGTGTCTGCTGCATGTTGTTTCGTTTCCAATGTTACTAATAGTGCAATAAATAAGCCGGAAAATGTGGAAAAGTGGTGGAACAGCTCCGATTTCAAAAATTTTTTGTGTACGTATTCCTTAGACCTCTAGGAACATTCAGCCGCACTAACCTTGGCATTGGAAAAAAAACTGAGAAAGTTAGGGTAGTTTTCCCATCCCCAAAACTCTCTAAGTAGTAGCAGTGAAAACAAATCAATATTTCAACTCAAAAATGGTCTTCCGAGGGTTTTTGAGGTCGTTGATCATGAATTCAAGGTTAAAAAGCAACTGAATATGGTTTCAACCCCATTAAAATTACCCTTAAAGTGATAGAGACAAAAACTTTATTAAATTCAAAATTTTGCCTCAGAAATCGTGTCTCGTGGAGCTTTTAGGTAAGGTGTTCAAAAATTTAAGGTCAAAAAGCAATTGAGGATTGTTTCAACCCCATCAAAAGTACCCTTAGAAGTGTCAATGATAAAAAAAATTTGAAAATTCTGAATTTCACCTCAGAAATTGTCTCTCTCTGGTTTTAGAAGTCATTGATAATGAATTTGAGGGCAAGAAGCAACTGAATGTAGTCCCAAGCCACCCCTAAAGGCCACCCCTAGAAGTGACAGAAAAAATTTAAAATTGTTCCTCGAATATCGTCTTTCGGGGGGTTTTTGGTTCCGCTGATCGCGAATCCAAGGTCAAAAAGTAACTTGGATGGTTGCAACCCCATTAAAACTACCCCTAGAAATGTCAATGATAAATAAATTTTGAAAATACTGAATTTCACCACAGAAATTGCCTCTCTGCGGTTTTAAGAGTCGGTGATCATGAATTTGAGGTCAAAAAGTAACTGAATGTCACAGCATCCTTATTAAAACCTCCCCTAGAAGTGACAGAGATAAAATTTTAAATTTGAATTCTCCTTTCGAATATCGACTTACGGGTAATTTTGGGGGCGCTGATTACGAATCCAAGGTCAAAAAGTAGCTGAAGAGGGTTGCAACCCCAAAAAAACTAGCGACATTCGGTAGCTTTTTGACTCAAATTCATGATCAGCGACTACGAAAACCACAATGAGGCCATTTCTGAGTTGAAATTCAGAATTTTCTAAACTTGTTTATCATTGACACTTCAACGGGTAGTTTTATGGGGTTGCAACCATCCAAGTTACTTTTTGACTTTGGATTCGTGATCAGCGACGCCAAAAACCCCCCGAAAGACGATATTCGAGGAAAAATTTTAAATATTTACTCTGTTACTTCTAGGGGTGGCTTTTAGGGGTGGCTTGGAACTACATTCAGTTGCTTCTTGCCATCAGATTCATTATCAACGACTTCAAAAACCACAGAAAGACAATTTCAGAATTCAATTTCAAAGTTTTCAAAATTTTTTAATCATTTACACTTATAGGGGTAGTTTTAATAGGGTTGCAACCATCCAAGTTACTTTTTGACCTTGAATTCGTGATCAGCGATGCCAAAAACCCCCCGAAAGACGATATTCGATTAAAAATTTAAAATTTTTTCTCTGTTTCTTCTAGGGGTGGCTTTTAGGGGTGGCTTGGAACTACATTCAGTTGCTTCTTACCCTCAAATTTATTATCAACGACTTCAAAAACTGCAGAAAGACAATTTCTGAGGTCAAATTCAAAATTTTCAAAATTTTTTAAATATTGACACTTCTAGGGGTAGTTTTAATGGGGTTGCAACCATTTTCAGTTGTTTTTAAACCTTGAATTCATGATCAGTGACCTCGAAAACCCTCGGAAGACGATTTTTGAGGTGAAATATTGATTTGTTTTCACTGTTACTATTTGGGGATGGGAAAACTACCCTAACTTTCTCAGTTTTTTTTCCAATGCCAAGGTTAGTGCGGCTGAATGTTCCTAGAGGTTTAAGGAACACGTACACAAAAAATTTTTGAAATCGGAGCTGTTCCACCACTTTTCCACATTTGATGGTATTTTCCGGCTTATTTACTGTAGTATAAGTATGTTAATAGCTATTTATTACTTTATACTTTTTAGCCCGTTATAAAACCATGCTACAATTTTTACTTGTAGCTAAATGATAAAATACTGAATTGATTTAACGATTGTTTTAGATAAAAAATCCGAAAAAATTTAATGTTGGATTAAAAGTTTCTAGAATTGGCATCCCCTAATGTTGTGGTAATTTAATATTTATTGAGATTGATTTAGTTCTCAGCTGCCAAAGAGTTCGTAATGAAAAAAAAATCGGAAAGTGCTGAGTCAATACGCTAAGCGATCCCTATATTTGAGAACGAATCGACAATATATTTTTAGTCTTGAACTATAAATATAAAGTATATAATAAAATATAATATAATACACTTATATGGTGTAATATAATGACTATATGTTTGCTGCCAACTTAACTTATGTGGCACCAGATTTGCTTTATTACCTCTTACTAATATATAATATACATATATATTTTAAAGTTCTTCCACTATAATGAATAATTATAATACCTGTTTAATTTGTTTAAAAGGTAAAATTCTCTAAACATTTTATATAATATGTATAATGAACACAGAGCACAGCTTGCTGGTTGTTACGTTCAAGCTACGCTAAGCTAACTATCATGGTATTATTATTACATGTAGGTAACTTTATTCGTAATTATTTCAATTATTTAATTTAAAACTTTAAAAGATATTGTGTGTAACATGTTTTCTTATTTAATTAGCTGACTATGTTATGTAGATTATTCAATTTTTGATAGGCAGTCGTTGTTGTTACCTAAAATCTAAAATTTGATATCTGTGTCCTTAGTCTTCCCAGATTTTAAAGCTATAAGTAGACGGAATAGACTTTGACGGCTTTTTGAATTCACTCGTGATAAATGGGACTCTTAAAAAAAGATATTACCATGTAAGTAAATGGGAGACATTTTTTCCATAAAAATATTACCATTTAAATGGGAGAAATACAATGTTCAAAAAGAGGTTACCACTCCATTGGGGGTGATATGTTTTTTGAGAACATGATTGATAAATAATAATATTTATACAGAGTGGGTAACTTTAATCTATAAAGCTCGGCTAATTGTTCGTTTTGTACTTATCCATTCAAAATAACTTGAATATAAGTTTTGAGTTTGTTGGAGACATCATGTTCTTATATCAGATTTGACTCAGTTCTTCGCGTTTCGTTAATTTAAATCCTAAACGGTAAGAAATAAAATAACACTTTAAATTAGAAAGTTGGTCCTTCAGAAAAATGTTGGTCGCATTTCGGAGAAAGTGTGACTTAAAAATATGTCATTATTGCATTTAATCGAAAGAAAACTCACTAACCGCGGAAAAATACTTTTGCCCAAAGTTTTCAAGGGCAATAAGGGACATTCACCTGAGCCCATGACTTTGATCTACAATTATCGATAGACTTAAAGCGGTTTTTCTTTCGATTAAATGCAATAATGGCATAATATTAGGCCGCATTTCCTCGAAACTAACGTTTTTTGAAAAAATGTTTAAAAAAAAATTGATTCCAGAACATGATGCCGCTTATTAAACCCCGCCACTTTTGTTTAAGTTATTTTTGATTGGTTAACTACAAAACGAGCTTTTAGAAATTATAGATTAAAATGACCCACCCTGTATGACAGTAATTTATATGAAAATAATATATGCTATTTATATGATACTATTTAAATACACTTCCTCATTCTTGACAATGTTCCTCCCTTATTTAAGTGGTAACATCTTTTTGGATATAATGTCTCCGATTTATGTGATAACCTTTTATTGAATCCAAAAAATGTTGACAGAATGATTGTGATTTTTAATAATAGTAAAGTAATTCCACAAGACCCACAAGACCCATTTATTCGACTGCTTGCATTCTGATAAGTAAATGTTGTCTTGATGTAGTGTTTGTCTCATATCCTCCTAGAATTTGAATTATTATTCCGAGTACATTGTCTCCAAGTTACAATACTTCTCCTTACAGGTTTTGAATATTAAATACCTTTAATATTCAAATCCACAAAACACGAAATTTCTCTTATATAACTTATAAAATGAACATATTATTATACATTGGACCAAAGTTGTAGAAAGCAAATTTTGGTATTACATCATGGGGATTTAATTAATGGAAAAATTATAAGCCTGGCCTCTTAGAGTCATACTCACCTAAGTTAGTTTTGAAATTTAATCTTAATAATAGTTATTTTAAAATATATATAATTTGTTTTCTAATTTTGATTTTATGAAAACTTAACGTCAAGAAATTACATTTATATAATGCGGAGACAGAATAATATAATCATTTAAGTTTTGTTAATATGTCAAAATATTTGTAGTTCCATTAGGTTGAATATGTGATAGATTTAAGATTCATTTGATTATATCAAACCATATTCACATAAATAATTTGAAATATATTTCGTTTTCTTATATAAAAGTTTTTCTCTAGTAAGTACACCCCTTATTAGTAATATTAACATAGGAACAAAGGCTGTTAAATACTTAGATGTTAATATTATCTCCCAATATAAATAAATCATCATGAATTATCAAAACGAGATCTGTATTGAAGTTGTATTCAGGTAAGGTGGTTTACATCCATATGAGGAATTTTCGCTAATATTAACATGCTTTCTATTTACAAATTTCCAGCAATAAAAACGTTTGCATTTCGATGCAGGGTCTAAGCGTAATATTTAAGCTCAGTTCCACGTATGCATAAGACACCAATTTTACTAGTGGCCAGTTTATTTTCAGCAATATACTATAAAATAACTTAAATAATGTTTTTGTCTAGAAACAAAAAAAAAATTTATAACCAAAGAATATAATTAATCCCGTTTAAACCAACATCAAGTGAAATTTACAAAATTTAAAAAACCCCCGACAACTTTTTGGGGTACTTAATCCTAAGCTGGCTCTTGAAACGTATCTAAGAATACTTTCCATTAAACTACATTTTTCCTACTAACCTTCTCCAAACTGAACCGATTTGAATATCATCGCTTTTTTTTCAGTTTTTTCGGGTACTCGCACTTGAAACATAGCTAAGAACACTCCCCATTAAATTTTTTTTCAAACGAAGCAAAAAAATCCGTTCATCCGTTTAGGCGCTAGGATGCCATAGACAGACAGACCCACACACGTAGCGATCAAACTAATAACACCCCTTTTTTGGTTCGGGAGTTAAAAAGTATTTAAATTATTAGAATAAATATAATAGTAATAAAATTTCAAAGCACCCCACGACTTTTAACATTTTATTTTATTTTTAAACAAAGTCAATACTTATATTTAAAAATTAAGTTATGGTGAAAGCGATGGGAAGACATACATATTACACAATCCAATACTTGGCCATCTGACTTTCGATTCCGAGTAGTGATATTGTTATAAAATCAATTTCTGAGCAGACTGAAAATTTAAAAGACTTTTTGAGACGTAATTTATCTTTAAAAGTTTATATTATTGTACATACGCCTTTAAATGTACATCTACTTTAAAAAAGCATACATTAATATTGATATTAATATAGTCTAAAAAAATTATATATGAATGTATTAGCGAATTCCTGAAGGAAATGGAGCTATCGCTTTTGTACTGGTGGTATGTATGTAAATATGCTTGTGTCTAATACGTTTGTGTGTCTGTAACCTCACTAGCGGTCGCAATTTAATCCGATTTGAACTAAATTTGGTACCACGATGGGTTTTGGTATTTGAAAGTTCGTTAATGAGAAAAGTTGACCGATAAACAAGGGGTGGGGGGATGAGCAAAGCCTACACAATTTTGATTTTTGTATTTTTTGATCAGTTGTAAGCAAAAAAGTACTCTTGTGATTTTTTCTCTGGGAGCTTAGTTTACGAAATTAAAATTATTGAAAAATTTAAAAATGCATTATCGATTTTTAAAAAATGTGTTAGTTTTACAATATCTGAGGGAATTCCCTTAGCTAACACAGCTCCTTAGCTCCGATTTTTTTTTTTTTTTTTTTTGTATATATCGTGTGTATGATTCACAATAATGTGTTCAACAAGGCGCGTATATTGGGTACGCATAAAAAAATTATATAAACAAATAATATAACATTTGTTTTATATAATAAAAAAGGACAACCGTAGATATCTATACGATTTATCTATTTAGATATTACGTTCATGTCAACATTTATGATTATCGATATTCTATACAACAACCGCCCATTTTAATTAAAACAATAACAAATAATGTACATTTTGTGTATCTATATCTATGTATCTGATCATGTATCTATCATCATAGTAAAATTTCGTTGAATGTTCTCTGTCACTCGGTAGGTAAAGTTTTTTACAAGGAGTGGTGTTTTTCCCGTGTATGTAAATTTCTTTAATAACTTGTATTTTCTAAACGGCTCGATGGATTTCGAAAGAAAATATATCGTTATATTCGTCTTAAAACCCAAATGTTCTTAGAAAGGTGTTCGAAAAAACAAAAACAAAATGGCGAAATTTTTGCGCGAAATACTACCTAGGTACGTTAATAAATAAAATAAGCCAAACCTATTGAGTGGGGTATCAAAATAAAGGAAATTAAAAGAGGATTACAAAAATATATATATGTCTAAATTTAATGAGGAATAATAAATGGGTTTAAAAAATTTAAAACTAATATTTAAAGAGGGTATTTTGAGTGCTGAGACACTAAAAAGTCTAAAATAAAATAAATAATTTTAAAAAAATCGAAAAACCAGACTGTGAGGTAATATATAAGGCGGAAAGATTGTTTTCCTTTAACAAAAATTTAACCTTAAACGTATATGGAAATTATTATACTTACCATTGTACGTTTCTCGTAGTGCATCATATAGTGCATCGTTGATTTTTCAACTGGGTTCGTTGAATACTAATTGTTTATTTTTTAGATATTATTTTTAAATCAATAAATATAAATAAAATTCACAAGTTTATCCAATAAAAATGTACATAATGGTTGGCTTGTTTAATTTTTTACTATTATGAATTTTTCTAAATTTATTCCTGGAGTTCGTCAATAGTCGATGTTTTAATTATTTTTTATTTTGAGAAATAATAAAAGTCCAAAAGTATGCAGCATGAAATTCAGCTTTGATTATTGCTAGACTTGCTTAAGAATGTAAAGGATTAAGTTGTAGTGTAAGAAAACACAACGGGATTTGAAAATTTGGATCCAGGATAAAGTCGAAACGAGACAATATATAATATTATTGTCTTGTAACACCTATTTAATGATCTTGATTTAAAAACTCTCCGAAGAGACAAAATATGTTTATAATAATCACAAAATAGACTACAAGCCCATCCCAAAACTTTTCGGGTGAAAGGACTCACCTAGAATCATGTGTAAATTGATGCTTATATATGTGGAAGTACATACGAGAATTGGATGTCACATCTCTTGTTGTCTCACCCCTGCACCTGCAAATATATACGACATTGTTGGGTACTAACTCTGCGTAAGTATTTTAAGCTAATTATAAATTTCTTACAGAAATAAATCCGGTAACTTTGGTACCGGAAGATAACAAAAGTTTTTGATCCCTCGTCAATTTCCGAAAACCTACGTCATTTATTTCTGTACGATCTTTCTGTTTGCTTTAAATACTTATGTAGAGTTTTTATCCAACAACGCTGTACATATTTGCTGGTGCTTTGCTGAGACCCCAAGGGATGTGAATTCTCACTGTTCAATTGAATTCAACATGATTCCTAGTAGATAATTTCACTTCCAAAATTTTAGCATGGACTTGTACTCTAAGATTTTATGAATTTGATTCTCAAACTTTTATATGGGTGCTTTGTGTAGGTATTCAGTGATCTATTGCAGTTTATTGACGATACAACGATTCAATGTCTTTATACTAAATTAATAGATATGAATATTAAATGAAATTTAATTATCTCGCTTATTATCTTCTAGTTTATACTTTGGGAGTATCAAAGGAAAAAAATGTATTTATAATACTAATAAAATATTATATTTTTCATCCTCAAAATTTTATAAACTCTATGTATAGGTATGATCGATCGAATTTTATTGACGATACAATCGCGTTTTACTCCATTAATATAAATGATGATACTAAATGTGAGGGCAAACACTTTTATAATGTGTTGAATTATTAAAACTAACATTTTAAACATTTTGCTTCATATATTATGGTTTATATTTTCCATTTTAAATTTCTGTAAACATGGGCATAATAGTAATAATTTTCATTCACTTTATCATGAGAATTGTTTTCAGAAAATATAAAACATTTTTTATATGTGAAATAGCCTCACCGTATAATAAGCCATCCAATAAGTCCCAAAGTCGTAGTTAGTCTTTACTATTTGTTAATATTCCTTGCAATTAAAAATCTTATGATACATGGTATATTTAAACATAATAAGCTCAAAAATGTGCCACTTTTAGCCACTGGGTAGGGTTATATTAAAGGTTTAATATCTTCTATTTAAAAAAAAGTTTGTTTACAAGAGTATATCATGATGCCACATAGATGTCTGTGTCTAATTTTTCACCTTAAGTCTATACGACCCCGAATTTTGTAGGTAAGAATTTAAAAAAAAGTAATTTAAATGCACCTACAATTTTAGAAATAAATAAAAATTTGTAAAAATATTAATTGTAAAATGGTAATCAAAATTAATTCATTTAACATAAAAAAATGCAAAATAATTAAGGTTAATAGTTGTGATGGCATTCAGGTTTCGAGTATCAATCTAGTCAGTAAAAATTTTAAATTTAACCAGCATAAATTGAAAACATTCTTTATCGTATTTCCAAGATACGACCGGGTTACACACAAAAATCCGTTATAGTATTTAGACAAATGGATAAAGTTAAGTATAAAATATTTGTTCTATCTAAATATTATATACTTCAGACTTATTGTTTGAATAAATTTAACATAAATTTTAATATTTTTGATAATTAAAATAGATTAGAAATTGTATTTATAATATTGTAGGTGTCTTCTTGTTAAGTTAAACGTTCATGATATGCTTTTAAGTTTAGAAGTCCGTACACGTAAAAACAAGCACATATACGGACGACTTTACTGAACTGTTGCTACAAGTTCCTTATGTATACTCAATGTCAGAAAAAATGCTCATTTTAAAATATTCTAAGTGTTACTATTATAACATAACATATGATGAGTACGCTTAGAATGTTTTAACTGTGGCATTTTTTCTGACAGTGAGTATATGTATCTGAGCTTTGACATTTTGAACCATTTAAAAGCCCTACTTAGAAAGTAAAACTCACTACATTATATTATCGTAATTTTTTTTTTTGCTTTTTAGTGCATATTAATTTGTTTTGGTAAAGTTTTTCTTTCGAATTCGGTTTTATTTTTGTTAAAAGTTTTGTTATTTTGTGTTTTTTAGTGAATCTGAAGTACACTAATTAATTTGTCATTAAAAAAAGAATAATCTAAATCGACGTGACATTGAGCTATTCGTCCTCTTGCCATGCATACTTAATGCAAAGCTAAGACTTTAATGATTCCCTTATGGATGACCTTGTTGCACCGGCTTTCAAATAGATAAAGAATCATCAAAATCGGTTCATCCAGTCGAAAGTTCTGAAGTAACACACATAAAAAAAATACAGTCGAATTGATAATCTCCTCCTTTTAAAAATAAAGCATTTTCCAATCTTTATTGCGACTTAACTGAAAAGAATGGAATTGGCTGTAAACTGGACCCTGAAATTAAACACATTCTCTCTTATCTACTTTTTACCTATTTTATTATCTTAATTATGATTAAAAATTATCATAAACATAAATAAGAAGTTAGCCATTTTGTATTTTATAAAACTGTTTTACCAACACGATGAATAGAAATAAATTAAAATTTTAATTTGCTGACATTATTTATTAGTTTTATTTGTAAGTTGTTTTTAAAAATTACACCTCAAATTAATTAAAGTAGGTAATAATAGATTGTTAATAATTTTATGGATGTTGCTTGAGTAGTGAAATGAAACAGAACATTTGGAAAATTTGCTTGAGTTCATATTAAAAACTGAATTTTTTTTAAACGTATAAATATGTCCTTGGACGATACATTTGAAACATAATATAACTACTTAGTAGAATCAAATTCAATCACGAGTGGACGAAAATAAGAAAAATAATTAAATTCTTTTGATTTTTAGTTGAAAAATATGGATTTTTTTGAGTTATTTTCGTCAACAAATTAAGTTTTCGCACTACCTGCTCACTCAAAATTGAGATCCATTATGAGACAAAATACTTCAATGAACAAAATTCACCAAATTTTGGAAAATCGGTTCAGCGAAACCGGAGATAATCTCTGCACCATGTAAATAAACATGATTTCGAGAAAAACGCGTTTAAAAGTTTTTTTTTTAATTACGTTTAGCGTTTTACAAATTTTGAACTGAAATTATACTAACGCATTACTAACATCATTCACAACACAATTATGGCAAAATAATCAGTTGTGGAAAATAATCTGCTTGTGCACCTCCCTTAATAAATTTTACAGACAGCATACTTGTAATAAATAACTTATAAGAGGTTAATAGGACCACAGATTTTCTTCATACCTATAGAACAAAATTTAAATAAATTAACATTTCTTCTAAAATCCATTTAGAAATATTATTTTTTTATTGATCTAAAAGAATTTTAATTAATTACACACAAAGAAATAATAATAACATATCTATCCATATGTTTCTTTAAATTGATTTTTAAATTCTAAACTCATTCATTCACTTACTTTAATGTAGATGATAACAATCTGATGAGTTATGATTTATATAAAATATAGATCACATTTTATATTTAAGATGTATCAATAAATGGATATGTTATTATACACATTATGTTTACTTGGCCGCAAAATGATTGTAATATAAAACTTCATTATTGCGTTTATATACTGTGTGGACTATAAATACCGAAAATGTTTCTTCTATAAGCCGCCCCTACCGAATCTATTATTTTCAGAGAGCAATTGGGTTGATGCCTGATAATAAATTTGACACATTACCCATAAAATATGATAAAGAAGACTTTATACGATAACAAACTTTGAAAGTTTAATAGAGAACTTCCATGTTTTTTTATCTTATTTGTTTTCAAAAGTTTATAATAAAATTTCTAAAAAAAAAATTGTTTTTTCATGATAACTTTAATTGATTTTTCTAAACTATAAATTAAAACGCCGAAATGATAAAATAACATGCAGAAGGATAAATGGTTTGTTTCTAAACTTGCTTTCAATATATTATAACGTAATTTTCAGAGTATTCGAAAAGTATTCAAAGATTGTGTATGAATTTTTTTAATAGGATGATTTCAAAATTAGTTATACCCGATTACTAGTTATACCTTTTAAGTTTTTAAAATTTTATTTCAAGGGATTAAATATAGAGTACTTCTTCGTACTTCAGCTTTAAAAAAAAAGTTTTTCTAGATTCCTTGTTATTGACACTTTTTACTTTTAAGGCATGCTTTCAAAAAATGAACTTTCTCTATGATTTCGAACGCCCTTGCGCTATCCTTTTGCCAGAACATCAAAACTATTTCGACAGTTTAGTTGTATATAATATATACCTACCTATTTGTTGATGTATCTTGTTAAGAACTCTATATTTATTGAATTGAATTACTTTTTATATATAATTGATTGGTTGTAGTTATAATACAAAACATTAATATTTCTTATATTTGATTTTAAAAAAATTATCCATTTATTTAAATTTAAAAAGAGAAAGTTATATTTTGTTTATATGGTTTATCATCTTTATCTATTGTAATATAACTGAATCATTATGGGGGATCGATTTATAAAAATTTTATGATCCAATATTCGTATAAATTCGATAATAGTATTTGTATTATATACTAAAAAGATTTTTGAATTTTTTTTTTTGTAATGCCTTGGTCTTGTAGAGTTGGGTCTTAATCTTGCTTTTATCTCATATTGGTAGGGTCTTGGTATTGAAATTGTAGAAGTGGTACTATAGTGGTCTTAAAAATTTGCAAGACCAAGACCAAGACTGCAAGACTGAGACAAATTTTGCTCATTGCTATTTTTTATACGTAAAACATTTTTTTATTTCGATATATGGTCTAATCAAGCGTTGAATTTATATATTTTGATTGTGAGTGAGATAAGAATTATTTATTATTTTTAAATTTTGAGATAAGAGAATTGAAGGGGATATACAAAACTTCCATATAGTTACGATAAAATATTTATTACAGATAAATTAAAAAATAGTTATAAATCAGATGGGAAAGTGGAAAAAAATAAGTAGATATATATCGAATTGTAAAACATTTTATTTACCGTGTGTATCAGAAGATGCTGACTTAAGCCGGTACAAATATAGAATTCAGGAGGGAAGTAATTTTACACGAAGTCTAGAAAATTCGTTCTAACCATAAATTTGATAAAATTTGAGTTTGTTATATACATAAAAATCTAATTCGGTTATCTAGTTTGATCATCCGCGCTTGGTGCTCAATGTTAAATGTTAACCTTTTTTCATACAGTTGGTACAGGTACAGTTTCAGTTATACAGTTATGTTGAACTTAAATCAATTAAATAAATTTCACTATGTTTTAAATGTTCGTGGTACACAATTTTGCATACTCAGAGAGGTTCCAAAAGCAAAAAAAATGGATCTTCAATCAGGAAACTTTCACCTAATAGTATTATAATGCGAACTTGAACTAATCTGAAACAATCTGTAAATCACCATTGAGGGTGTAGAAGTTCGTATTCAAGGAATTGATTGCACGCATTGATCTTCATCACTTACTTATTTCATCATCTCAATCTGTTATAAGAATCTGACACGTCGTAGATGTATCATTATTATACGGTATTTATATTTATATGGATACGAACACCATCTGGCAGTTGGCGTCGTCGTCAAATTGTATAACAATCAAATCTATTATTATATTATAATTGTAGATACAAAATAGGATATTGAAAAATCTATTATTTAATATAATTAGATCTTATTTTATTGTGTTACTAAAAAGCGATCTATTATTTATTTCTAGTTATTTTGAAAACTGTGTCTATATTTCTTACTCCTGTTCAATAGACCACAATAGTTCCTTATCTACCTTACCTACCTACATTATGATGTATACTGAGAAATCGTGACAACTCCACGCAGAGTTGACAAATTGAGTCAATGAATTTTGATTCCCACAAGCCTGAGATGGAGTTGAGTCAATAGAATTTTGATCCGCACATGTTTGTCGGAATCAAAGTAATTATGTAGCTTCTTTTAAACCAACTGCGCGAGAGAATTGCTGAAGTTAAGTTTTTGGTGGAATTGAGTTCACTAAATTTGAATTGGATAAATGAATTTAATTTTGTTTGATACAGCAAAATAAATAGTACAATGAATAAATCTTCAATAATTAACCTGGAACTTTTTACATTAATTTGTTTTTTTAAACCGCTGAACTAAAAAAAAGGGGTGTTATAAGTTTGACCGCTATGCGTGTGTGTCTGTACATGTGTGGGTCTGTCTGAGGCATTGTAGCCAGATAAAAATCACAACTTTTAAACTATTTTTCAAAGTTTGTGTAAATCCATATATTAAAACTCAAACTCTATGTGTGTCCAGTATCTCTTTTAGAATTCAAACATCGATGATGTCGATGAGGTTATGTTTTAGAAATTTATTCATTAGTTTAGGATTCTAACTTTTCTTAACTATCGTATAACGGCGTTTTTCCATGGAACTAGTTGCAAACAGCTGTTTACGGTCAATTTGGAAATCAAAATAAAACAAATAATCACGGAAACCATCACGTAGTTGCATCACGTACTGAGACCCTTATAGTCTCCGTTATAGTTGGGAGCGCATATAAGATACCTTATTTTTATATTTTACAGAATTAATTATTATCTGTTAACATTTGCAAATAAATATTGAATATTCTTTAATTTTTTTTAAGTATTTTTACGAAATAGATGCATGATACCTTTATTATTTTTCAAAATAAAATTAGAAAAATTTTGAAAAGTTCATTGCCATCTTCTGTTGTAGAAACTTTTAATTTCAATGTATAAGAAAGAACAAACAATAAATTTTGAAAATAAATTTATATTATAATAAAATTTTTTGTTATAAAGATAATTTATACAAAAACCACTTACTGCGAATGGAATTATTATAATTTATTTAACTGATTTTAATTACTTTATTTTATTATACTGTTGTTCACTTTTTTTTGTACATTCATTATATACCTCCGTGTTCAAGTTACAATATCGTTTGTCAAATAACAGACATTGTAAAAACAGCTTTAGAGTATCAAAACATATACCGAATTAACAACTCAAAAATATAATTTTTGATCATGAAACGTAGTTGGTGTAATGACCAGATTGTCTGAAAAGAAAAAAAAATAAACAAGTCTAAAAGTAAGATTTTATGTTTTAAAATATCTTGAACAATCATCAATACCTAGTATAAAACAAAATCGCTTCCTGCTGTCTGTCCCAATGTCCCTAGGTCTGCTTAGATCTTTAAAACTACGCAACGAATTTTAATGCGATTTTTCTTATAGATAGAGTGCTTCAAGAGGAAGGTTTTTATGTATAATGCATAATATTGTAGATAAACACCAATAATTTTAGAGGTTAAATGAAATTGTGAACAAAAGGAGGTCTTTGTATTTAAAATTGAAGTTGCTCAGCGAAGCGGGTAGTTCACAGCTATTTATGAATAAGATATAATTACCTGTGTATGGATGATTTTTTAATCTTGAGATTTTCCGCCAGATTTTTTCATCAGTAAGTACTCCAAATAAACTTTATGACAGACTAACAAAATTGAAGATTCAATTTAAGATTATTGTTAGACTGCGCAATTCTTTATCCTAAAGAATAAAGAATTCTTTTTTTAGAGTTCAAATAAAATTATCCTTTTTGAAGATCAGAGAATAATTCTATTAGAGAAAGGTAGTTCATAACGCTGATAATTTGTTTGATCGTTGAAGAATAATCAAAATCATTCATCATTTATTTCGGCCAAACTACTTGATTGATTTCAATATGCGCTTTTTTTTATTATACTTATTTTCTTTTGCCTTAAAAGCTGAAGTAAATCTATTGAATCAGTCTTCATCGATTTCTTGTTAAAATCAAGACACAGATCTCCTATTTATAACCAAGGGCCTTTTAAATTCGTAAATTCTTGCATAAAAAATTATACATTTATTGTTAAGGACAATCGTATTGCTGTATTTCTCAGAATATCTTTAGAGTTTACTCGTCAACATCTAACCACGACATAATTCGAAAACTTTCTATCAATTTTTCTTCTTCGATCTTTTGGTCGTCTTAACTCACATTTAATAACCTAATATTATAATAAAATATATTAATTAGATTATATTAAATTAAAAAATATTTATATTTACTGTAAAAAAAAGTTAAATACAAGAGCCAATTTAAATGAAATCGAAAATACATACATAGAATGTTTTTTTGTCGGATAATATATCAGAGTTCAAAGTCAAATATTACAAAGATATCGTCTAATTAACCAATTATTTTTAATATAATATATAATACCTGTATAATATTATCAATATTTGCAACAATAGTTCAATAAGAAATTCTTCGTATATTAATAATTCAATTCAATGGTACATTGCACTCAACCACGTGCTGTGTATACAAATTTTATACATTTTAGGAAAAGAACAGTTGTGTTTACGCAGTTGTGTTTTATTCTAAAAATACAAAATCTAAAAGTAGTTAATAAATAAAATTTAAATTTTGATTTGAAAATTTTTGATACCACTACTTGCAAGAAACTAAAAAAGAAGAGTCACAAATCAAATTTGAGCATTTAAATGGCTAATGGTTTTTACATTATGCGAGATAACGAAAATTTTTACATTATGTATAAGGAAGTAGAAAAAGTAAGATGCACAACGAGATATAACAGTAGCCCTAAATTTAAAATTTTGACATTGTACAGCTTCAAAATGAATATTTTCTTTAAACTCTTCTGAAAACTTAAAAAAGTCTTTAAACCAAAAGAACGGATTTTTTGCTATAATTGTACTTGCTTTTTGTACTATAAAGAAACTGGATGTACAATTGGCAAGTCGAAGAATGATGCATCAATGACTTTTTCAATAGAACTCTTTATCAGCTCTTTAACTAAATTTCAAAATTCAGTTGAAGAAGTGCGGTAGCTATTAGAATAAGACGAAATGGGATACCATCAAAATCATCATATACTGATCAAACTTTGTTCAACAAATTGTTAATTTCATTCCAAAATGTAATACGAGTTTCAACAGTTCTTGTGATTGAGTTCAGTCGTAAACGCTTTTCATCTCCATAACTTTGTCCAAAAAGTTCTGTTAGTAGATCGTAGTTTCGATCTACGCATCTCTGGGTTATGGACCCAGCCCGCTTCGACTGCGCCATCCTGTTCTGTGTAATAATATCGTAATAGCATGTACTGATTCGGTTGTAAATCAAAGAGCATAGGATAGAGGAGAAGCAGCCCATATGAGCTAATGTAAAATCGTAGTATACGAGTTTCAGCGCCTCTACCGAGTCAGGCTTTCAAACTTAATAGTTAATAGTCACCCCCGCAAAGTAGTTAAACTTAATAGCCATACCCGCAAAGGCCTACAAACTTAATAGTTGATCGCCTCAGACTCCAGATGTCACTTATAATTATACTTCTGCTTCTTGTCTATCCTATAGTCTTTGTTGTAAATATAGTAGTATTTACAGGACTGAAAAACCAGATGGCATTTGTTCTTGTATACGCGACCCTCTTCTCTATCTTATACTCATTGGTTTGATCAGTTTGTTTTTTGCATGATTATTCAGTGTTTTTTTCGTGAATTAGAGCATACAATGCCTCAAACAACTATAATTAGCTACACTCTTGATAGTCATTTGCTTAAAATATTAAATTTCGGGATTAAAATTCTTTACTTTCGCTGATGTATAGTTGAGCAAAAACCTGTTGATTAATAAAGAAAAGCTGACAAACTACTTATTTCGGAATTACTTCACTACATAATAATATCCCTACAGATAGGTGTATTTATCTTATAAATTCGATATTCTGATCTGGACTAACAATGAATATAATATAGGTTTTAGAGGAATGATACACTTTACTGTTTGTTCTAAATAACTTTTACGAAATCATATACATTTTATTCATAGCCTACATTATTTTTCAGTAATAAAGTAATGATTGTTAAATCAAATAATATAATAGGACTAATTATTAAATTAGATTAAAATTAAGTGCACAAATAATACTAGTAATATTACAACATATCCAAGTCGGTGATCTTGTACCGACAAAACATTTAACACCTCTGAAACTAAATTAACAAAAAAAAAAATCAAGATATTACGTTGTGTTTTTAAAAAAATAATTATGTTCAGTTTGAAATTGTACTTCATACTAAATACAATCATCAAATTTTTAATGTTTAAAAAAAATAAACTGTGAAAATTTTTAATAATTTTTAAAAATCTATTAAAAATTTGGTTTTGGTGAGAGAATTTTGAAATAATATTTTTAGTGTCATTAATCTGTGTGAATTATGAGTATTGTGCAGTTACTATGATTATCGCTTACTAGTTTTTTTAAATGAAGTGGGGGTTTTTGAATAGTGAAACCAAAATATTTGAGAGATTATTATTTTATTCAATTTCAATCGTTTCAATTGATTATATACGGTAATTTTTGTGATTGCTTATAATCAATTTTCTGTTACCAAATTTTTCGGTTTCATTTTAGTAATTATTTAGGTGTAACTTCATACAAAAGTTTCCTTTCTTATTGCTTTTATTTGACAAAAATAGCAAATTTTAAGTTAAAATGTCATTAACTATGTAGTTTTTTCTTTCGCGATGTGGAATTGGACACTTTATTTTCTCTTTGGCCTCCGACTTTGGCCATGATATGAATATTTCTATTGTTTTCATTATGTCAATGGATTTGTTTGTATAGCTTTTATAATTTTGATAATTTTTATGGAATTTTTCCATATTCTTATAAATTTAGACATGTGAGCTTCAAGCAAACAGCTTATTTCGAATTTCTATTTTCCACCCATTCATTATTAAACAAATTTACTATTTCTACAGCTTCATAGGTTGAAGAAAACCACGTTTCCAATTAATTCATTTAGTAATAGGCTACGAATACAATAGTTTTACGACTTTCGCATTTTAAACGTAAAAAAATTAAACATAAAAAACGAATTTTTTTTTTAACTTATTATTTGTTTAATGAAGATTATTTGTTATTTCGTTAAATAATTTCTATTCTACCTTTTTGGATAAAAATAGTAATTTTATAAAAATATTTTTACTGCTTTCAATTAAGCTATGGCCACACATATAAATTTGATCCCGTTTACATTAGAATCAACCTCACAGAAAGTATCCGCCCTTTTTAATCGCAAAATTAAAAGTTTTGTTAGGGAATTTTTCTCTTTAGTTATTTCTTCATTTTCAATGTTGGTATTTTTTAAACATTTTCTTTAGTTAAAATTATGACAGTTTAAAATCTTTACCTTGAAATAAAATAAATTAATAAAAAATAAATACAAATTTAATTAAATAATTATAGTATTACAAAATTGTTCATGGGAATTATTTCCACTTTTTAAATATTATATTAAATAATAATAAAAAACTTGAACTTAATTTTATTTTTAAAATATAAATAAATAAATAAATAAAAATATTAATGTGATTCTAAAATTATTTTTATAAATTAAAAATTTGTTATGCACAGTAGGTTATGCGTTTTTAATAAATAAATAAAATAATATAAATATAAATAAAATAATAATAATAAAAGTAAAGTTTCAAGTTGAAATATAATTTAAAATAAATGTATACTCATCACAGAAATAATATTAATATTAATAATAATTGTATTAATAAAAGACAAGGTGTTACAAGGACAATTGTATCAACCGTATCAAATATGGGCACAATAAATATTGTACAAATTGTGTATTTTAATGAAATTGATCATCATTATCGTAATAATTGTATAATTGATGAAGAATATAGTAATTGGAAATTGTACACGTCAAAAAGGTAAAGAAACTTTCTTTTAGATATTTGTTTATTATGTTTGTTCCAAAATAGATACCGAGGTACTGGTCAGTATTATTTGTTATCAAACAATGGTATTTTGTAAAATCACGCTTGTTTGAAAGAAACTTATGAAAATGTTCAACAAAAATAGGCGGCGAACGAAATCTTATAACTCTTGATTTAACTGATTTTCTAGTTTTATTGTTCGAAACTGTAAAGCTCAGCTCGATAAGGTTTAGTCTGAATATTGATTTAATGAATTGTTGCCGACGGGCAGATACTGACTAAGTTTTTAAAAGCTTTCAAAAGCAATGCAAGAACTGTGAAGATATTATAAATCGAATAATTTTACATAAGGAGAAATTGCTGAGGGTAACATGATCCTCCGTTATTTTAAATGAACCATTAAAGCCATCTAGTATATTTATCAATATATGACTTCCACGTGATCAAATTGATGAGTCAACAAAGACTTATGGCGATGTATAAGCTATTTTTTGTTTCGTATCAAAACTATTTATTTTACTGTTTATGATCTATGGTAAGACAAATTTCAACGGAAAAGTTTTTTTGTGTTAGTTCTCGCCGGCTGGTTGTTTTACTCTTGGCTTCTGTTGATTTTTCATAATATTATAAACACATTTTGATAGGCGTGAATTAATTTTAAGGTCATTTTTAATGGCGACATTCAAATATATCGAGTAAAATGATCCCTTTTTTATACGTTAAAATGATCCCTATTTTGTGTGTAAAACTATAATAGGTAATATGATTCCCCATTATGTGGCGGGTCTTGAATGGGTTTGTTTAAATGACTTTACCGGTGATTTTTGTTTTCATATTAATCGTTGATGCAATTTAAAAGAACAATCAATAGATATATTATGGGAACTGCTCGTAATAAAATGAAAGAAGGTCATTTTATTATATTTTGGCTATAAATTACAATTTTTCTTAGGGAAATCATTGTAGGATACCTTCCCCTATACTATTTTTTTTAAGTTATAAAAAGAAAACCATTATACTTGTCTTTAACTCCTTCGAATAATATAATTTAAAATTATATGTTTTAAAACATCACCGACAAGAGAGTATCCATTGGCTACCATCCTTTTTAACAACCCTAACAATAACAAAATATAATATATAGATATCTTTTATTTAATTGACTAAGAGCGCTTACTTGGTTTGGTTTATCACAAAATCACTACCGCAATTAAAAGTTGTAGTGTAGATATTATTTTGAAAATATCTTCTTTGTGTGTTAAATAACTGCTGTAACATAAAAGAAATTCATAAAATCTTGATGGGGTAACTTTTAAATGTAGTTTTAATAAATTTGGAAATCTTATAGTTTTTGCCGTACATACTTTATTTTCATACATATCGTATTGATATCTATAAACTTAAAACAAAGAGTTAGAGAGTGTTTCTTTGGAACAAGTTGCAGTTCCAGTATCCTTCCGCCGAGCGCGCGATAAGTTCCAAAAAAATTTGTTAATTATAATTATTATTGTAGTAATTTTTCAAGAGTTTCCAGACTTTCATATTCACACTCGATACAAAGTGGTTTAATGTTTATTGTCAGCGATTTTGTTGAACTGCAGTTGCTCATATTTTCAGGATGGGTGATTTTACTTCTATTTACTCCAGTTTCGATTGTTAAGTTTTCTAGAAATGTGACGTTTAATTTTAGGGAATATAAAATAATAAATGGACAGTCTTTGTAGATACATAAGAATACTTCAAGTTTTTTACGTGTGATTGTTAATTAGCTTGAATGTGCGTCCACCTTTAATATTTTAGAAATTCCTTATACAATGTATATTTTTTATTTTCAAAATAAAGAATCTTTTAGAATTCTGTTTCCTACTACAACAGGTACTGCAGGTAATCGTTCATAAGAGATATATACTGATAATTATCATTAACAAAGACACTATTTATCTTTTGTTTCTGCCATGTAGGTGGTCTATCGTCTTCTTAAAAATTCTGTGGTGACATTTGTAGTTTATTATTATGTTTTTTTTATGTAATCATCACAGGCTTCTTCAATAATAATCCTTTAAGTGAATTCCACGACAAAAGATTCATTACAAAATTTGGATGCCACTTAAGTAGTGTCATTTTGTTTTTGGAACAAAATAAATTAACGATAAAGATTGTATTTAGTTTTTAACAAAATTTTCAAATAAAATGTGCCTTATTTATTATTCTTGTTTCACTGTTAATAATTTTGCAGTGTAAATTTTACATAAAAATTAAAAATAGTTTTGTACTTTTTAGTCAATATTATGAAGAATTGATTTACTTTATCTAAAGCACTTATATTATTAAAAAAAACTTAGTGATTTATGGAAGAACCCGTACTAAAAAAGGGGTGTTATAAGCTATGTGTGTGTGTCTGTCTGTCTATGACATTGTAGCGCCTAAATGGATGAACCGATTTTTTTTATTTTGGTTTTGTTTGAAAGGTAATTTAATGGAGAGTGTTTTAAGCTATGTTTCAAAAAAAACAAAAAATTGGCGATGATCTTTCAAATCAGCTCGGTTTGGAAAAGGTTTTAAGCAAAAAGTTTTGAGTTCCGTAGCCGAAAAATTTGTCGGGGCTTTTTTGAATTTTGTAAATTTCACTTGTTTCTTAAACTCATTATTTCACAGTTACCATTTTTTAATTTTCTTCATCAGATATGCACTCAGCGACTCCTAAATGTGTGACTAACAAGTTGTGAAACTGTGTTTTTTTACTTTAGACTGATATAAGGCGTATGTCACTTATAATATAGAATATAATATCTTTAATATCTAAGTTTTATACAAATTGCCGTCTGTAATTATGACGGAAAACATAAATGTAATATTTTAAATTGTCACTTATGATATTAACTTTTTTTTATCCAACGTTAAATGTCGCATAGGCCACCCATGCCATGTAATCATTAGGTTTCCTTTATTTTATGTGCCGAGAGTATCTAAATATTGACACGCTATTATTATTACGGATTCTTCAAAGAACATTAATTGATGCATTTAAAAAGTTTTTTCACAATGAAATGTATAGATTTGATGACACTTGCACAATAATTTAAGATAATTGCTAAGTATATAGCGAATCTTAAAACCGGGCTGTTTGTCTTTAATCGAAGGACGATTATGAAACTTCCCACAGGAATTATTTTATTTGATACATTCTAACTTTTATATCCTATGCATGAAAATATATCGGAGTATATTAAAAGTCACTTTGTAATGCTTAGAAATATTGATGCTGCAAACAAAATTTTGGTACAGGTGTTAATAAAATTCCTTAACCAGTTCATCTTCGTATTTCCGTCCGTTGGTCATCGCACGATAACTCAAAAACAAAAAGAGAAATTGAAGTGAGCAACATATTTTAATTCGGACTAGGGTCGATAGGATTCATCTTGTGAACCGTAAGAGATAGGACTTAAGTTTATATGTAAAATATGTTCCTTTTTGTTATCCCAAGTTGAAAATTTGTTTTCAAAAAGCGAATATATTGATTCTAATTTGATATTAAACCCATACGGCAATATTAAGCGGATCAAATTTTATTGTTGATAAATTCGATTCGAAGCATGTAGACGTCAAAAAAGGATTAAACAATTCCTAAAAATTTTTTTGGAAATTTCGGGAAAAAATATTATTATCTTACATGAATCTTTTGTTGTTTTATTTATAAAAATAATATAAGTACTGATATTCGAGACTCTCTATATAGGGTACTTCAACAATTTACTCAGTCAACTGTTTATTTTCATTTGTTTTAAATTTATTTTCGAACAGTTATTAATGGAACAACTCATCTCAAAGGTTTAATTTTGAATGACTGTTCGAAAATAATTATTTATAGTTAATAAAATATCTTCTGTTAACTGTAAAAATAATATTAAAGTCTTTGAGAAATTCGAAATTTATCATCATGCGATTACACAGCCTACAACCATCGTTGTGACCATCATTTTCATTTTAATAATTACATAATTCTACCAAGGATCGCTATACTTATATCAAATAATTTTGTGTCAGTTTTTCCGAGTGTAGCAAAAACGGGTACTGCTATTCAATAAATTAACACATAAAAAACGAATAAAGGTGAAAATTTTTAACAAATAAATGAATGAAATATTGAAATGAATTTTGAAAAATAAATTTTCATCGACTTTTATAAAATGTTATTCTGTATTTATTGCTTTATGTGATTCTCAGTATCTCTCAAATCAATTTACGTCCACTTAATAATTTTTGTGTATTTTTATTTTATTCTTTAATCAATTTATTTATTTTTTATTAAACAATATTTAATATTTAATGTGTTTTAAACGTTTGAGAAAATAATACAATTTCAATTTATAAACAAATTTTATTTTTTTGTTGCAGGTAAATAATCAAATTTTATGTCTATAAACATAAACGTCTAACTAAGCAAATGAGAGTTGGTAAGTGGCGATAAACAACTTTTTTTTAATTTTATTTATCATTAAAATAATAATTTGTTTACCTATTAAATGAAATTTTTGATGGGATTTATTTGAATTTGAATTATTAAATGTGTATAATAAATACAACACAGTATAGTAACTTATGTAACTTTTCTATAATGGATATGTAATTTTTACTACAACAAATTTTTGTTTCAATTATTAATTACAACCGATTTCGATGATTCTTTTTTTAATGACAAATTAGTTAGTGTACTTCAGATTCACTAAAAATTCCAAAATAAAAAAAACCAAAAACGCAAAACGCCATACTTTGTGATAGTGACGGGACACTTTGTGTAGATAAACGAGAATATTAAATCAATATCAATCACCGTTGGTCAATATATATAGATTTAATCGATCGCATAACCGTAAAATTATAGCATTTACGATAAACCGGAATTTTCGAAATGTAATTTAAAGTTATTTATTCACATAAAAGTCAATAAACTGAATATTTATGGATTTAGTTAGACCATTAAAAATCTTATCACTCATTTCTTTCAGTTTCTATTCGACAACAACATATTCTAAAGAAGAAACGGGTTGTCATCCGCGTCGACTAAAACTAGGTATATACTACCGCAATCTTCAATCATTTTATAAAACTCAAAACAAGAACCACTATTTATTGTTAGATTTTTACTATATTTGGGGATTTATTAGATTTAATTGTCTGGGAAGGTTGTCTAAGTAGACATTCTATCAAGAACGATCCAGTACATTTTTAAAAAATTTTTTCCTTTACAAAATAATTGGAAAGAATTAAATTTGTTCATAATGCAAGATTTTGTAAATCTAAGTATCCTAATCAAAAGCCTCAATGAGCACGATGAGCCAAATGTAATTGTTATTGAGTTGGGGGCGTGTCAATAATCTGTACCTCTATCTCTGTATATTATAAATGCGAAAGTAAGCATGTTTGTTTATTACGCTTTCACACTAAAACTAGCGAATGGTTTTTAATGAAACTGTACAGGAATATAGCTCATATTTCAGAATAACTCATGAGAAATGATTTATAAAGATACTGTATTAAAAAAATATAATTAAAAATTAATTTAATTTGACATTACCATTAATTACAGAGTTCTGTAAAAGTAGTCATTTGACATTACCATAAATTCCAGTTTTCTGTAAAAATAGTCAATATAAAATATTTCACGGCCATCTTTTCTGATATACTCAATGAATAATTACGACTTTTATACATTTAAAAAAATAGAAAACGATACATATATTTTACTTATGTAAAACAATCCTTACCATTATTTCGAGTGTTATAGAAAGGTGATAAGCGAGAGCAATCTTTACTTTTAAACCCAACGAAGCGTGTGGGTATCACTCTAGTCCCTGTATAAAAGTAGATGCGTTTTTTAAAAATTTTCTTTAAAACAGAAGTTATAGATATTAACCAAGAATATGACCGACCATGACAACTTTCTCATATAAATAAGCACCAGATATGGATAAAAATTAATGAATTTCTTAATGTCAATTGATATTATTCTATAAATATTGATGAAGTTGATACAATTTATATTGATTGATTTCAATTTTAAATCTATTAGAAAGATTTTTTTATTGCTTATTTATGTATTTTCTATTTTTTTTTTTATATTTTGTATGTGAATATTTGTTGTTTTTAAAAAAAAGTGTAATAATTTTTATTGATTGTAAATTGTGCTAGAAACATTTGTTTTACTGACACTGTGGAAATTATACAAGTAAATTGTTGAAGAAAAAAAGTTGAAACATAAATGCAAAAACTGGTTAAGAGCAAGTCGGGTTCACAAAAACAAACCTTCAAAAAAAGCATAATGCATTTTTTCGATTTTTTAGTCTACTGTTGTATCGTCTACGTGATCAAAGTGATAGAAAGTTTGAAATTCAAACTGATTGAATAATCGTTTTGTGTTCTAATTCCATTCCATTTGGAATCCCCTGTGATAGTTGTAAATCTGGCTTCCATGTTTTGACCTTTCATAAAAATATGATAAAAGTTCGTTTTATGGTCACTATTGAATTTAACCAATAAAGTAAAGACATTGTTGAGCAAAGTAGTTTAATGTTTTATTGATTAAAAAATTTCAAACAGAAACTATAGGTGATGTAATCTGGCCCATTTTCGTTTTGTGTTCAACTTTCTAGCATAAAAATTGGATTAGATATGCTACCCTTTACGATTTTTAATTAATACCTACTTTACTCAACAATATCTTGCCCATATATATCTGAATATATGGGCAGAGACGTTTCATCCCCAAGATAAGTACGAGCATAAAGTTCAGAGATCTCTTTCGAAATGTACGTTGATAATGTCTCAATATGATTGCTATTTGAATTCGGAATGATGTCTGTCTTACTTTTTCTTATCATCTTCAAGTTTGTTATCATTGATTTAGAAAAAAAACAGCAAAATGTTCTCAATGCAAGTAAACAGCTAATGGTTTGGGACTAAAACAAGAAATGAAACAGCAATGGTGATTTTTCAACGAGATTCACTACCTTGTTAACGTATAATCACATATATTAAAGATATAAATAAAATGTAGTTTGACTAATTTTTCCAATTAGTAATACATTTAACCATATAATAATCATATACGTATTATTATTAACATAAATATGGACTGTTACCTTATTTGTATTACTATAATTAATAAATGTTACAGAATAGAACCCCCTAGATGGTCTATGAAAAAATGCGACTAAATTTAAAAATTTTTATTTTATTACTAAATTGGTTCAATATGCGAAAATATTTCGAAAAAACGCAATCTATGCATGCAACAAACAGGAGATGCACAAGTAAAGTGAAGTTTCTTACGTAACTAATGCAAAACACACTGTAGATATACAAGGTGCCCCTGACTCGATGACCATAGCTTAAAAGTGTATTCTTTGAACAATTTCAAGTCGAAAATGCCTTTTGGACTTTTGTAAATCTAATAGTTAAGGAGTTATGGGCATTATTAAATTTAACCAATTAAGTAAAGACATTGTTGAGTAAAATAGTTAAATGTTTTAAAAATTTTCAATCAACGGCACATTTTCGTTTTTGTTCAACTTTGTAGCATCAAAATTGACTGAGGTATGTCATTTTTTACGATTTTTAATTAACAACTACTTTACTCAACGATGTCTTTACTTCATTGCTTAAATCCAATAGGCCCCTAACTCTTTAACTATTGGGCCTGGACAAAAGTTCAAAAGTCGACTTAAAATTGTTTTGCGAATAGATTCTTTAGCTATGGCCATCGGGTCAAGAGCACCCTGTACACAGTTTCATCCCACTATTTCCAGACGGTAACAAGTGGTGTCCAAGAACCACTCCGAAAGGTACTTGTATGTTTTAATTATTTCACGATGACATTTGGTATCGATCAAATTGTAGGCTTGATTTAGACGATGATTTTTATTGTGATACTTATCGATTCCTTGATATCAATAACTACTACGCCCTGCTTTTAAAGCGAATACCATCGTGAAATTACACACTTACTGCATCTGAGTGTGAAGACTTGGTTTGGTCTTGGTTGACTGAACTATATATTAAGTACACTTGTAAAAGAAATGATACACTTATAAATACCAGATTTATCTATTTACAAAATGTAAGACCATGTAATTAACAAACACTTAACGATTGAGATAGATATACTTATTTATACATCTCCAATCTATCTACCAGGTAATTAATAATTTGTAATTAATTTTCTTACGGAGACAACATACATTATACATATTTATTTATAACTGAAATCTTTTTATATTTATTACAATTTCATATTAACAATTTATCTTAAGAAAATTGATGATTTTTTCATTTAAGGTTGTCATATACAGAGTGTTTCTTGTAAACTTAGTTCAATTCGGCCTATCTATTACCAAAATTGTATGTACCAATTAGCATATAGTTCTTAAATATTAATCTATTCTGAAATTTCATTTAATATAATCATATTTTGTACCACGTGTATTGTCTTAAAAAAAATTCTCATCTAGAAAAAATGCTAGACAAAATCACAAGAAACACATTTTCAAATGAAATGAAAAATTGCCCATGTTATTTATATTGATCAAATTCATTTAATGTAAAATTGAATAAAATCGGAAGAAGTACTGATATCTTTTCCCCGATGAAAAAAATCAGAGCCAATTGGTATATTTAAAAATTGTGTCAAATAGTTCAAATAGTTTGAAAAGCTCTGTAACTGTGTAAATCAAATGACAATACTGTAATGATATAAAAAAAATTTAGAAGGATCGTAAAAGCATTGAAAAATCAAGTTATTCTTCCCTTCGGTTTCACTATCTTTTGTCACTTTTTTGTCCGCATAATAATAATGTTTGCTGTGAGATCCCAAAGTTGCAGAATTTTTTGTCGTTTATGTCCTGGAATTATCAGCTGCAAAGTTTGCGATTGTCCCCATTCAAAGCATATACAGGTCACTGTCCTCCCAGCTAATTATCTCGGTAAAATTTAAAAAAAGTAGTAGAATTAATTAATTTTGGTGTAAATTGGACTAAATTTGGAGTTTAGGAAAAATTATCTCGTGTTTTAAACGGTCAAAATTTCTGAACATTGGAATAGAAAGCCTCATTAAGTTCTGACATTTAATTTCTCGCTAAAGTAGGTCAAAAAAAAGTGTTCCCATAGTTTTAGCATACGAACTGCAAATATCATGTTAAAAATATCTCAAGGCGACTCATACATGGTTACTTAGGTTACTAGTTATTAAAATACATAAATACCTGATCAAACGTCGAATGTTACCTATTTTTCAGAAAGAAGTTTGGAATAACAGAATAAAAAGCTCTCACTACCCACTCAAAATAAAAAAAATTTTAATTTGTAAGATGAGACTACAAAAGCCGTCTTGAAGAATACGTTTTTTTCTAACTAATTAAAGAGAAACAATTTTACAATCATCAATAACAAAAATGGTATTAAATTTTTGTTGTTTTGAAAACACAAAAACCAATATTGCATACTCATGGTGTTTAATTTTTTCTGTTAGCTAATTAACTAAAACCATTGAAATGTTTTATACACATTAATGTAAAATCAATGTTAATGCCTAAAATTACAATTGTGTGAAATACCAATAATGTGCTATGAACTAACGAACTAACCTTACCAACTCAAACGATGATTGTGTAAGGTTACTCAATAAGGGATTACAGAATAAAAAGAAAAGTCAAGTTTGTTGAATTTTTATTCTTTATTTAGAATTAAAATTTGAAAATTTCTTCGTGTAACGTTTTACAATTATCATGGATTTTATCTTACCTTATGATCGAAATAAGAACTTCGTTTACGACAATCAAATCTTCTCGGTCGCTTATACTAAAATGAATGATTTATAGAATTGACAACAAATGAACCGACTTAGAACACAAACCCTCTGATATTAACGAACCTCTAATGTTAACGAACATCAACATTGGTTGATTGTATCTCACCCCAACGAAACATGTTATATAGTTTAATTACTTTTTAGGCATATTTTTAATATACCAGTATACATTTACAATACTTATCACGATGAATCCATATTTCGCTTTTATAGAATTCAAATCATTTTCCTATATTAGACCCGATAAAATCCGTCATTGAGCATCAGTAATTTTGGGATGGTAAAAGTACAAATTACCTGTGGGTAACCAGGTAGGATATTCTTTAAATTGATTTTGTTTTCACAAATAAATAATATTGACCAAATTGCTTCGGAATAATTTTTTTCTTATAACATTGTGTTCCAAATTAACAAAAAATGTTCCTAGACATTTTTTTCTGAACCCAACAACTTTTTGAGGGATGAAAATCGTAAAAATCGCGTTTTTTCAAATTTTAAGAACTTTTTACTCGAAAACTGGAAGGTTTAGGGAAAATTGTTGAAGACCTCCCCGGTAGAATATCCTACCGGGCTACTCCACGACAACCTGCAATTTTACGTCCAGGAGAATTTTTTTAAATGGGATCCTGTAAAAATTTTCTATCCAAAATTTATTAATGCTCAATGACCGATTTTACCGGGTCTATATGTCTATACCATCAATTAAAATGAGGTCCTTCAATATAAAAAAAAAATTCACGACAGCTAATTGAAAAAATAAAAAATTGCAGTGGGTCGGTCAAGGTAATGAATAAAAATAATTGTCAACCCAGGAGGATAATGTCAGAAGAAGATTGTCCTAATCAATCACATAAAAACATCTGCTTGAAAATGAATCTCTAGTTTACCAATCGTAAATTCCTATAATCGAATACCCTTAATAATTTGGCATTGGTATACTGTAGTGAGAGATATAGTCAGGCAACCAACATTGAAAATGTTTATATTGAAATTTAAATTTATAGTTTGTTAGAGCTAGTGTGTAGTATATGTATATTTTTTTGTGTACAAATATTGTACATATGCATTTTAATGGTGGTAATTATAATTGATTCTAGAATAATTTTATATAAATTATAAAGCATATACAATACACAACACTATACAGAGTGGGGCATACATAAATTTACAGAGTTAGCTCTATTTATTATGAGCAATTGATTTGTTATATTTCGTTTCTAGACGAATTTTAAACGAGCAAAATTGTAAAATGAAGAATTTTTGTACCTCGACTTATGTTCAGGAAGGGTATCAAAATATACATCTTACTTGGTGCCGCTAGAAAGTTTGGTCATTGCTATCGTCCAAATAGGCCAATTATTAGAATTCAATTCTAAGGTGATTTTTGAAAATTTTAAAACTTTGAAAATATATAACAAAATGGGCCAGAAACTAATTCACAGAGGTTTTCGACGTCGAAAATCACTATTCTAATGTCAAAATTTCGATATACTCCTGAAGCCAGAAAGTGGATATACTCTTCCATCTTAATTATTTGCACCCCACTGGGAAGTACAAAAAACTCTTCTCTTTGAAATGCTAAAATTATTCGTCTATTCTGTTGATGTATAAGTTATGAATAAATATTTATGGTTCAGTGACTTATACGTAAGAATATCGTGATTCTGAGGGCGGTTGTAAAGCAACCAAATTTCTGTTTGGAATATAAATATTACAGTTCAACTAAAATAATGAGAATATGTGCGTTTTACATAAGAAAAGACACAGTTTCCTGCAGGAAAGTTGATAGTATTTGATAGTTAATAGATACAATTAACATTTGCTGTTGATATAAACCCTGTGTCATATTTAAGTTAAGCAAGTCATTATCGTTTAAGACTTGTAATTCTTTAGTCTTAATTTTGAGCCAACCTGTGTACGCAATTCAATTATTCACAGTTGCGACAAGAAACTTAATCGATTAGTAGACTCCAAGTTAAATTTTGTTTGAAAAATTGGTATACACTTAAACAAATAATACTAAGTTAAGGTGAAGTAAACTTTCATGAAAAACATAGTTATTTTGATCGTAGAATCTGAAAATGAAATAATAAATGGGATGTTTCATTTAAAAAAAGACAACTTTGATAAATTTTGTTTCGAAATATTACGAAAATATTTTAAAAATGTTCAGCCAATACCTTCCATCTATTCTTGAAAGAAAATTTTTTTATCGAGCTGTTTAGCCATAATCTCCCGTGTCGTATAGCGTGAACAACCCTGTATAGTGTATATATAGATAATATAAAAGTTATCATGAATGCTCATAGAATCATGAATGGAATAGAATAAAGAAAGATTATTTAGAACTGTAAACGAACTTATGTCTCAATCTGTATACTTTCCAACACCACACAAAAACTATTTTGCATAAATTTTACATTCGATACACACTTAACGTTTAGTTGTATATAAGAAGTAGTTTAGTTTTGTTTTGTAGTGTACACTACTATATTCAGAACCATTCCAATATAATATGTGATCTCTAATTATATTGAAACATGCAAACATACAAACATATATATTTTTTACTATTTGTACCAAATAAAATATTTCATTAATCGTATTAGTAATATTAATGCAAGAAATACACTTTTATTCGCGGGTGTTCTTCGAGGCATTAGCCTCGGTCCATTAATTTTTATTAATATAAATTTATAAATGATATTCGAGACCACCCACCTTTAGAAAAACTAAATATGTACGCCGATATTAAAAATATTAATTTTTATATCGTAGAAGAAGGTAAAATGTCAACCGTTCTTCACAACAAAAAATCACAATGTAGCTTTGTAAAAAAACTTTAAGATTTATGTTATCACACATTAGCATAATTAAACCGTTTGTGTTGAACTATGAACTTTTGACAGTACGCGTATATTGCTCTAAAATATATCAAAACTTTAAATAAATATTACTTTTTAAAGTGCAAGCATTTATTGTACTAAAAGTAGAAAATATTTTTGTAGGAGCCACGCATGCATGACTGCTCGTAAAAGCATGAAGAGCTCAATATAAAAATTGAATTGAAAGAAAGATTCCACCTAAGGCATTGTTGATATTTTATATTGAGCGTCTTAAGCTTTTACAAATAGTCATGTATGAGTGACTCCTACAAAATTATTTTCTACTTTTGAGTACAATAAAACTTGTATTTTTATACCATGCATATATGAAATATACATAGTATATTAAGTTTAGTCCCAAGTTTGTAACGCTTAAAAATAATGATGCTAGGAAAAAAATTTTGTCATAGGTGTTCATAGAATCACCTAATTAGTCCATTTCCGGTTGTCCGTCCGTCCGTCCGTCCGTCGGTCTGTGGACACGATAACTCAATAACGAAAAAAGATATCGAGCTGAAATTTCTACTGCGTAATCAGGACGTAAAAAGTGAGGTCAAGTTCGTAAATGAGCATCATAAGTCAATAGGGTCTTGGGTCCGTAGGACCCATCTTGTAAACCGTTAGAGATAGAACAAAAGTTTAAATGTAAAAAATGTTCCTTATTATAAATTATAACTTTTGTTTGAAACATTTTTTCGTAAACATCACTGTTTACCCGTGAGGGCGCCAATTAGGCGAAAATTTTATAATATGTGTACAAACTATACACTAAATGTCGGTCGGTAATGCAGAAACCTATAAAGTCATTTACATATGTACTATACTTTATTAGTTATGTATATGTCACATGTTTGTATGTGTAATGTGATAAAGAAATCAATACTGACTATGCATGGTATTTCAACAATTAACTCAGTCAATTGTTTGTTTTCACTTGTTTTACATAAATTTTTAATTTAAAACTAAAAATGGTATATATGTCAAATATGGTAGAAGCAATGAGAAAAGAAGGACTCCACTTACTTAACCATGTATTGTCATTCATACTAAACGTGTATACAAAAAGGTCAATTGATGATAACTGCTTCAAAATTGAGTAGTAAGATTACACTCGAACAAACATAGTTACATACACTACAAGTTAAATAAAAGCTTGTCAAAATCAATTCGATATTTAGTACTTTTATTTTAGCTCTGTATTTCTTATCGTAGATATAACCATGGTAGGATCTTATTTTCGAATTTTTAGAAGAAAACTTGGAAAATTATAATAGTTAGATATGCCATTGTTTAAGATTATTTCAGGGCATGGTAAAATAGTGTATTTCTCTCTGGGGGTAAAGAATGACCTGGTTATGATGAACTCATCGGAGGCTGCACAGTGCACGCACTCAGTTGGAATCAAAATATGTATCTTTGTATTTTAATTTGTTTGGAAATTATATTTGGTACACTTAATTGATAGGCGACTGATATCCATAGTTAATCTACATAAGTTTTGAATATAATTCTAATAAATATTCAATTCACGGTTTAAAAAATACATAATACCTTTTACAAACCAATAACGTGCCCTTTTGGCTTGCTAGCATGGATAAAATTTAGTAATGTTTTTGAAAGTAAACAATCTTTTACTAATAAATAAAGTTATCTGGTAAACTTTTATAATTATTAAATTTAATTTTAGTTCTTGTGTAATTAAAGAATTTTTTCGTTTAAATCAACAAAAAAATTATAAATATATTAAAGCTACTTGAAACCTGCATGAAACTATTTTCTATTGACAAAACATTATGAATTAAATTCAAGTTTAATCATAAGCTATATTTAGGTCTATTTTTAGTCTTGTTTGCTATTTTTAGTCCAAATTTCCGTCCATTGTGTGACGCATTTTTGTGTAACTCTTGATTTGCCAAATTTCTCTTAAGAAAATTAAAAAAACTCGGAATAATTCTATTGTCTCTAATTTTTAATGAAAAAAAAACCCAAAAAATAAAAAATGGAACCCTTTTGATACTATCCAGCTTCTTTGATGGTTTAATGAGTTTTTTCAAGATATATCCAAGATATCTCCAGGCAAAATCATTTTCTAGAGTAATTTTGACCAAAAAAATCGAGTATGAATGTTAAGTAAATAGTTTCTGAGATATCCACTAAAACCGTTCTGCTGCAATTTCTTCTAGTCGTATAATCGTATAATCGTAATAACAAAATCATCCACAATTTTGTGTTGGATTATTTAGGATAAGTAGGTTCAAGCGACTTAAAATTACTTGTTGTTCACCTAGACAAAGTCAACCCTCTGGAAAATCGGAGAAACACCTCCTAAAATTACGTTTTCCTGTTTTATACATGCAATAAAAGTGGAATTGTCACCAATCGACCCAAAAAAAGTCAAATTAACCAAACACTTCATTACCCACAACGTAACTCCCCAAAATGGGAAAAACATCACCAAAACTACCCTTTTTCTTCTATGCATGCAAGAGATATGATTATGATATATAAATTAGTTTTTTCTGTAACGCGACGCCAAAGCCGAAGACCACCTCGGGAGTCAAACAAAGCGAGTATTTTTCAAAACCGTTATATAATCCGGGAAATATCTCAGATCGGTATCTCTTCGTCCAGGCAAATAAATTAAATTTTCGTGCTTTATTAAATAAACAGTGTCAATAGAGAACGATGCAAAATAAAAAGAAAAGAGGAAGAAGGCAAGAGGATGAAAATAATCAATTAATTACCCTTTCAAAAATATATTTCGGATCCGCGCTCGATCTAGTCAACTTTTTTTTTATACAACACTTAAAATTAATAATTTTTTTCTGTCGTTGGTGTTAATGCTTTTAGTTAATTTATGAGTGGTTGTATGTGTGTTCATGTAATTAGTAATTTTGTTAAATTTAACTACATATTTGCATGTTACTAAATAATTAAATTAATAATCTATTTTCAGTTCAATGGTGTATAATTAAATCAAAGAATATTAACGCCCCGTTATAGGTCGAACGATCGAGCCATTTACGTTCTTTACTATATGTTAAAGTAAATATCTTGGCAGAACATAATTATTTAATTCCTCATACCATTTTGCAAGTACTCTCTGTGTCACAAAAAATGTACTGATTTACATAGATTTGGTATATATGTAAAAGAAGACATTTTTCAGTTTTAAGATGATTGGAAAACACGTGAAAACAAATAACATGACAATTGAGTTAATTTTTGAAATACCATGTATAGACAGTGTTGATTACTCTGTCACATTACACATAATACATGTCACACATGTATAACTGATATTCCCATATAATACATTCGATACAATTTTCGCATTATTTGTGTTCTCACAGGTAAACAGTGATGTTTATGAAAAAATATTTCAAAAAAGTTGAGTTAAGTTAAGTTGAGGTAAGTTCTTATAAGGAACATTTTTAACATTCAAACTTTTGTTCTATCTCTAACGGTTTACAAGATGGGTTCTACGGACCCAAGACGCAATTGACCTTGATTGCTCATTATGAACTTGACCTAACTTTTAACGACCTGAGCACTCTATAAAAAATTCAGCTTGATATCTCTTTTCGTTTTTGAGTAATCGGGATGAAAGATGGGCAGACAGACGACAGACAGACGATAGACAGACGACAGACAGACGACAGGCAGACAACAGGAAATGGACTAATTAAGTGATTTTAAAAACACCTATACAAAAATTTTGTTCATAGTATCAAAATTTTTAAGAGTTACAAACTTGGGACTAAACTTGGTATACCTTGGTATATTTCATTACAATGTGCTATTTTATAATTGAGCGCTACCCTATATTCAGAAGTTACTATAATCATAATAATTATTATTACCCATGGATCTATTTCTAGATCTATAATCTTATCTCATACCCATACCCACCAAGATTTAGATAGATATTTAGAAAAATTTATATTTTAAAATCTTTTATACGGACTAATAAAATCAATAATGATATAGTTCAGTTTGTGTTTATTGTTTTATTTTAAAATGCCTTAATCTAGATTCTAATTAGCGACTCTTTGCATGAATAAACATTTAGTTTAAAATAAATATAAAATCACTACTCATAACTATTTGATATGTTAATTCAAGTCCACGTAGTTTTTCAAAGTCCGATTTTACACTAAGAATTATTGAAAAATGGTCAGTAGTCAGGTGGTCTAAATTAGAAGTACTGAAAAAGCGGTAAATTTCCTGTTTAATAGTACAAATTTTTATCGCCAGATGGCGGGATTTCTCTGATTTGAATTTAAATACTTTTATTATGGCCTTAAAAATGGTAAGTACAAGTATAACCATATGGTAGTCGAAGCTATGACTACTGAATTCGGGTCTGCTTTTGATTTTATTTAGTGCAAATTATTACCGCCAGTTGGCGAGTTCCAACTCCCAGTCATCAATAATTATCATTTAGATAAAGAAATTTAGTATTTTAAGGTTTTAGAAGATATGTATAAACTTTGTGAGTATTGCAGATTATTGGGAAAAAATTTTCCTCGTTTTTGCATTAAAAAATGAGTACTTTGTTAGGCAATTGAAAAAAAAAAATATCCCGTCGATAATGTACCCAAAGAACTGAAATGTCCCCGATTAATCTATTTTGCTCATTTATGAACTCTACCTAACTTTTTACGTCCAAAGCGCACTATAAAAAATTCAGCTTGATATCTCTTTTCGTTTTTGAGTTATCCTGTTTACGGACACAAAACGGACAAAACGGAAATAGCGGACAGACAACCTAAAATGGACCAATTAGATGATTTTATGAACACCTGTACCAAAATTTTGATCGTAGCATCAATATTTTCGAGCGTTACAAACTTGTTACTGAACAGAATATCTCTATATATTATAAATGTGAAAGTAGGGGTATTTGTTTGTTTTTCTTCGTCTACCCAAAAACTACCGAATTGATTTGAATGAAACTGTAAAACAATATAACTCATACATCAGAATAACACCTGAGCTATAATTTATAAAATATATTTTTTTTTTAATTAAATTTAATCTGACATTTTACTGCTCCATTTATGCTTAACATTTTAACATTTTGAACCATAAATTAAAGATTTCTATAAAAATTAAAAATAGTAAATGTAGTAAACAACAATTCATCTATTTACACTTAAAAAAATTGAAAAGTGTGCATATATTTTAGCTGTCAAGCAGTCCCTGCGAGTGTTAAGCAATCCCTGCGAGTGCTATGAAAGAAGGAAAAGTGAGATCAAGAGAGGTGGAGACTATAAAGCGGTGGTTTTTACTTTTAAGCCCGTACCTTTATATTTTTCATTACATACTTCCATACCTTTCGTGATAAATATATTATTTTAATACCTTTCATCTAATAGCGGGTGAAAACAATTCACGTAAAAATTACTTTCGTAGCTCTCAATTCCAAAGAATATTTACCTAGTGTAAATAGAACTTTTTACACAGATGAACAAGCAAAAAACAACTGTATATAAAGTTGAACTACAAATATATATATTTTTTTATGTATGTAAGTATTGAAACAATAATTCACCTGTGGGGCATGAAGTATGAAATTACAAATAATAATTAATTTATTTGTTAATAATTATTTATTATTGTCATTGATCTGCGTTAAACTGCTACTTAAATGATAAATAACAATAATATAAATAATATAAGTACAAGAATTTGTAATGAATTAATTTACTTTAAGATTTATTATTTCCGTTCATATAATTAGTAGTATTCATACTTGTATTTTCAATTGTATTAAATCATAATAATGAATTCTATATTAGTTTTTATTATTTTTTGTTTTTCTAATAAATAATTGATCTTTTACTGTGAAATGGTAAACCTGCGGAGAAATTGAAGGTGCAGGTTCGCTTTAAACACATTTTAATTTGCTTAACCTTGTATAAATGAAACATGTATACATGAAATATATCAAGGTATACTAACTTTAGTTCCAATTTTGTAACGCTTAATGATGTTCGAGCAAAATTTTGATAGGGGTGTTCATAAAATCCATTTCCCATTGTTCCTCTGTTCGTATATTTGTGATCAACTTCAAAACAAATATCCAGTTGAAATTTTGGTGTTCAAGACGTAAAAAGGTAGATTGAGTTAGTAAATGAGCAACGTTAGTGATAGAACAAAAGTTAAAAGGTAAAAATGTTTATAAATAGAAAATAAACAACATTTATATGGAAATATCATTTATGTGTGTATGACACCATAGGCGTGTTATACATACAGGACTGTTGCTATCTAAGAGAGACTATTTTCTTTTACTTACATGACGGAAAAAAACGATTGCGTAATCAACACTGTCTATACATGGTATTTCAACAATTTCCTCAGCCAATTGTTTTTTATTAGATTTCTTTCTAAAGACCTTTAGATTAGGCCTTTTTCCAAAGTTCTTAACTTATAGAAAACATGATGATGGATTTTTTTTAGAAATTGCAACCATTTTTTAGAATTTTTTCAAATAATCTTAGAAATTGATATCATTTCAAGAGATTTATAGGTTAATTAAGTTCGGACGCTCTAAATGAAAAGCTCTTAATAATGCGCTTTAAAGAATGATTATTTTATTTTTAAAATGAATATTATTTTTTTTATAAAGAATATTGATAATTGAGAGTTATCCAATAAGATATTACCATGCAAGTGGGAAAGATTTGGTCCAACATTTTACTGAAAATTTCTTAAACGATTTTCAATTATGTAGGAATGTAGATATATCACGATACTTATGAACGAAGAATCATTTGATTTATAATTGGGGTATTCTACATCAAAATTCATTGGTATAATGTTTTGAGTATCCCAAATTAAACTGAAATCATTTATTTTGCCAATTATAATATTAATATAATATTCACCCCTAAATTAACAGTATCCAACTTCATTCATTTATATTAGGTTTTTAATTATTCATGATAATTAACTGTTATTGTGACAAAACAAAAGGGAAGACATGATTTTATAATACGCTTATAAAGTCCAACCATGAAATATTTTTGTCGTTAAAAATTTTGTCCTGGTCAAAAATTTTTACTATCTTTCAGACGAGTTAGTTCTTAAGCGAAAGTTACTATTCACGCCATTTGTACGAAAAATATAATCAATGCCAGGAAGTTTTTTCTTCAAAATAGCTCAAATCACAACCAAAGTAACTAAGCACTTAAATGCAAGGCGACCGGAGATTTGCATGCTTTTTAGTGTCCTTAAGTTTATGTTGTGGCCTACTAAATCAATTAATCAATTTAGCCAAAAATCGTTGTTTTTTTGGTAGAAATTTTTTAAACATAAATAATACGTCATATTGGCGGAGAGCTTACCAAAAGCTTTTTAAAAGTAAAACAGCGCTGTAAGTTCAAACAGTATCTCTTAACAAGATTTTTAATCGCAAAAAAATTCATTTGTTGCTGGAAAAAACAAAAAGTAGAGTAGTTTTCATCTCTATGTATTCTTACTATAAACTCGAACACTCTTCTTTCTAAATGTTTCAGCTTTTAACTCTGATTTATAACGTTTCCAATAGAACTATTTTCCAAAACTATTTTTCTATAATTGGGCTTTTCATATAGAAAGTTTTATAAATTTAAAACATAAAATTTTTTAATTATGAATATCTGAAAAAATTACCACTATAATTTGTGAATAAAATTTAATGCTTTGTAATAAAATTTTTTTTATACAAATCTGTTTTTATTCAAATCTACAAATAAGTCTCTTTAATCTTGACAGAGTAATATTTTATTTCTAATTATAATTAAACAAACCTCTTTATTATAAGATCAAATGTCAGCATTTTTTCTATAATCTTGTAGAATGTCCGATCCATACAAATGAAGATATCTAAAACTGTTCAATGAAGAAAACCAGAACTAGTTATTTTGATATAAAAGTTTAAAAAAATTGATGATCAAAAAAAGTTTCTGCTAGACACTAAATTGCTTAAATAAATTTTATAAAATTAATTATTCGATCAATCAGTTTGTATACATATAGTGCTGTTTGTCTGACCGCTGATGTTGGAAATACAGCTAAAAAAATGAAGTTTTAAGAAGAACAGGAGTTATCTTTATTTATCAACGGGTTTTCTGATTCGTTTATAATTAAGTTTTAATTAATTCTGGCCATGTGTATTAAAACAATCAGGCATTAGTTGTAAAATATCTTGTTTGACAACAATAATGTGTTGGCTATTAAATTCAATGTTTGTTATTCAATGAATAATATTTATAGATATTTATTTCATAGATTATAATAATAATTCTTCATTTAATATATTAAATAAATTTTTTTTTTGAAATTTTAATCGTCCACACTCAATAAGGTAAAAATGATTATTTTCAATTTCAAAAACAAGTTTTTCATATAAAATATTATTAATAATGATAAGATATACTAAAAATAAAAATTTAATTTAACAGCTCGTTGTGACTTCTCACAGAAATGTGTACCGCTACTAAACACAGTGAGCACTAAATTCTTATTTATAAATACTATTTTTATTTTTTTTAACTTACCAGAGGTAAAGAAAAGTACCTATACTCGATTGAAAATTGAATCCTTTATCATATTTTTTAGCTTCTCCTCGAGCTTATATTTTTTAAATGTTAGAGTTGCTTAGACATACAGGGTGGGTAAGTAAACACTAGCCATTTTCGTTGGTTAATTTAAAAAATAAGGAGTAAATATTATTTTTATGTTACTGTTTTGAAAAAATTTATGAAATTGTCCACACTTTTTCCTTAATCGTTATGAATCAAATTGCAAATTCTGAATGGGTTTTGAAAGTTCGAAATCAATACGACAACCAATAGCTCATAAAACTTATGAAAAATTTGTTAAAAAACTAATTTCAAAATATACAAAATTCAAATAAATAATTTATTCATCGTTGCCAATGATATGAAAAGAAAAAGTGTTAAGATGTGGCCATTAATTTCCTGCCGGAAATTAAAAAATAAATCATATTTTCATCTATATTAAGTATTATTTCTTTCGGAACACGTACAAAATTTAAATTATTATTTGATAGATTGAAATATTAAATTTAATAAAATGCACAGTAAAGTTTCTGAAGTGAAATGACGTAAATTTAAGTTAAATGAGCATGAAGTGATATAAATCGACGTTTGTGTAATTTGATGATTTTTTTGAAAATATTATAAAATTAAATTTTTTTTGTTCATTCTAAAGTTTATGACTGAAACTAGTAAAATTTTGTGAGCATGTACAAATATTTGTCTTAAATCGTAATATTCAATTTTTGCAGAGAAGCCTTTTCAAATTTGGTAATTTTTGACATATTGTGAGCTCGAAAACCTCAAGTAACTTATCTCGTAAAAGAAGACAATAATTGATTTACCTTTGCTCTTAAAGTTATTCATGAATTTTAAGAAAACTAAAGAAAAAATCTTTTCGTTATGGAGCAAACTAGGCATCAAATTCTGATTGTAATTGAATAAATGGTTGACATTCCAGGTTGTGATAAGGTGCATTAAAATAATAATTTTGGTACACAGAACATGCTCCATGAAAATGCTCTCTCAAAGAAAAATTAATTCGTACAAAATTTGTTGGCATTTTTACGAAAATCATTTTCGCTGTTATAATTTTTGCTCTATCTCAAACAGAGACATACAGCAAAATTATTTAAGTTGTTGTTGAGGTAAAAGCTCGGTCTAGTAAGTCCTTAGATAGAAAGCATAGCTATAAATGTTTCTTATAAAAATACTAGTCACATTTTTTCGTTAGATTCATGCTAAATACAAAAAGATTCGGCAGAAATTCGACATGGTGTGGAAAATTTCGAACACCCATAGCTTCGAAGAGGTGCATTTCTGGACGCATATTCTTAATACGAAAATGATTGTTTTGGTGTACCTTATAACTCCCTGCATTATTAACCATTTACTCTGATACACCCGGTATATAAGATAATAAATCAAATGGCACCACAGATATTATAACTGTTCACTAACTAACATCACATATAAATTAAGTCATAAAAATGCCCACGACATGAAATCGTAATAAAGAAGTTTTACTGTATTAAGTTATAAAATGAGATCCAAATAATAACTTAATTTTATTGTTAGATAAAAGTTATAATCACAGCAAGTAAGCTAGTGAGTGCTAGGTTTAGATTATTTCAAATATGTAGGTGTGACCCCCATAAATGCTTTATATATGGTTACAAAACAATAATATTGTGAAGCGATCTATCTCTAGTCATAAAAAACAACCAGATTTCAGCGTCCTCTATCGAGTATATACATTACTAGCTTGATATCCGCCCGCCTCACTGGACTTAAAAGTAAAAACCACTGCTTCATAGCCTTCACCTACCTAGATCTCACTTTTTAAAACACTCGAAGAAATTGTTTTACACAGCTAAAATATTTGTACAATTTTCAATTTTTTTAAGTGTAAGATATTACTAATTCATTGAGTATATCAGAAAAGAAGGCCATGAATTGTTTGAACATTACTATTATAAATTATATAAATTATAGCTCATGTGTTATTCTGGTGTATGAGATATATTGTTGTACAGTTTCATTCAAATCCATTCGCTAGTGCGTGAAATCGTGACAAACAAACAAACATTCTTACTTTCACATTTATAATATGTAAAGCTGTTTTGTTTTGTCGCGGCTTAGCTTAACTGATATATACACAATGAAATCTGGAAGTAGAGTGAATTAAAGTATATCTACATACTGAGCCAATATTAAAAACAACAAAAATTGAAAATATAACAACGAAAACAACATAATTATTTATGTTATTTATTAAATAACAAATATATTACTGGTTTAACATAAATGTATGTCTCATTTCATTCGCAATAATCGATTTTGACTGTGGCTTGAGTTTTTTACACATAACACGTTATAGGTAGCGATGAGAATGTGCTAAAAGAATTTTGTCAAAATAAATAGGCATAGAGAAACTGTGAGTGATTTCATAGGAATGGACATAATTTTTGATCCTATTCGTAAACCATTTTAATATTCTGAATATTATCTGAAGATAAAAATATAAAGTGAAGGTATCAAATCATATATTTTTGTCTCTCGAGCCAAATAAAATCGATATGATAGCCTCAAAACTCTCCACACACAACCCCTCTAAAAACCTCCAAACATTAAAGATTCATCTGATACTTAAGGTAGTACGAGCGCCAAAATTAAGTTTGACTTGTGTTAAAATTATTTGTACCATATTTTCCACTTGATTGATGATGAATTTTGTCTTAATTTCATGATTGTTGATGAAAAATAAGAATAAAATTTTTCGATATCTGTCTTGGTTTTCGAAATATCGAAAGCTAAATAATTAAAAAAAAAAAAGTTTCAATTTTCGATGTTTTGAAAATTACTCCAGATATCGAAAATTGTATTCTTACTTTTCGTCTTGCCAAATTATATAATATAACTTAACATAATTCATCATCATAATTGAAAATATTATGGTTTTAATTTTAATTTAAATAGTGTTTTTTTTAATTTCCACCGACCAGTTCTGGAGAAATCTATGAAAACATACCGTCTACCGTTTTCCAAGACCAATGTTAAATATGCCTACTTTTGAAGTCATTTATTTATTTAAATATACGGGCAACCTCCCCCTCCTAAAATTTCCTTAATTGATTTACATTTAGTCCAGCTTAATATAAAAAAAATCAAACCTTTTATCCAAAATTTCCCTGGCGCTCGTACATCCTTAAATTCGTTAAAATACAAAAACAATTCGTTTTTTACCTTTTTTAGTGTCAATCTTTGGCGTTTCCTAATCACTTAATGAATCGGTTGGGAAGACTGTTAACCTTACACTCCCAAATTGAACATGAAATGCCTTTCTTGCAGTATTCCCGATCCTGTAGTAATTTGTTATCAGCTACAGTAAACTTCTCATACAAAGAATGTCGTCTCTATTCTAATCATAACTTCATGTAAAAATACAAAAAATATTGTTTTCAGGCCACTTTTAGAGTCGCAGCTCGGAAACAATGTTCACAGTTTCTTAACTTGAATTTGTGCTAATTGTGTCATTACCTACGTTGTCATTTCAAAGCCATCATGTAGATACATAAAAATCATTGTATAATCAAACCCTAATTTATGTACATTTAAAAAAATTATTTTCAAGATGTTATGGGTAAAAATTTTTGAAAAACAATTCGGCTTCTGCGACTAAAGTGTATAACAGAATTATATTAACTACCAGTTACATTATTTATCTCAATAATTACACATACCGCAAATATTACCAATGTTATTGTAATGATCTTTGAAATAATTCCGATTGTTTGAGTCGCCACGGTCGATCGTGAGTATTTTTTATTTTGTTTAAAAACTGTTATAATTGGTTTTTCAAACACGGTCAAGTGTGATACGTGTCTTGGATAATGAATATTATTCTATATTTTTATTTTCAATAATTTTAGTTTTGTGTTAAAAAATCGATTACTTATTTTAGTTTTTAGGTATTATAAAAGGCATTAATACTTAATATTTTAATTCAACCAAAGAATAAAAAACAAGTTTCTTTGACAAGAAAAACATTTTTAACTTTTTCATTGGTTTTTTTTTATTTAAAACTTGGTCCGTTTGGAGGAACAACTAATTTTTTTTATTTTTGGCACTGTTTAATCAAAATTTTGACTAATATCTATCTACGAGGAGTTAGAATATTAGATTTTGTATCATTACGACTAAATTTGTATATTTGTACAAAAAAGTACTTTTGTAAAAATTAGTTAAAAATTTCGAAGTTTGCAAATTTAATCGTTGGTAGCAACTTTGACCAAATAAAAAAGAAGAACGTAAAGTGTCGTGGGACACCCGGTAGGAACTATATTATTTCCTAATAATTTATGAATTTTTAATTTAAAAAACTCGATGAACGTGTATGTGTTTCGACTTGACGACCAGCCACATGACGAGCGGATACAGTAACCACAAGACCATGGCTTCATTGAAAATAATCTTAAAAATTCAAGAGAATAAACTATAAAGAAAATATCTTAAATTTTTGTGGGTACATAAAAGTATTTTCTTTATGTCATAGTTACGAAACAAGTGTTCTATGCCTTTCAACAAATAGGCCCATTTCAGATTGAAAGAGCTTATTGGAATGGAAATAGTAGGTATATTCTCGAAAAATATTCACTTATTTTTAAAACAAGCTAAGTAGCGTAGTAGTTTTAATATTCATAACAAAATACAACTATATGTAGAATAGTCGTCTCATGGCATTATACATTCAACTAAAATATCTTCACATAATAATGCTGTTGCGTATATACACCGAGTGTGTAACGAAAATTGCTACAAATATTAACGAGAATACGTTTTCATTGATTTGCAAAAAGTCTAAAAGTGTTCATTTTGTATATGAGAAATCTTAACTAATATTATAAAGCTGCAGACCTTGTTTGTTTGTTTAACAAACAAGATCCGAAAAGAATTTCAAAACATTCGATCAAGCCGTTTCGAGTTGGGCGACTTTTTTCTTAAATTTTAGCGACTCATATCGTGGGAAGAAAAAATGATATCGACTTGGTTGAGGTGTCGATCGAAGCGTATTAACGGCAATATGATCCGAAAAGAATTGCATCATATTCGATAGAACGTTTCGAGTCGATCGAGTTTTCTATTTTCTTAAATTTTATAACTTTTTATTATACTGGGAACTTCTTCATGTGGATTTCAAGGGTCGCACCAGACTCTATCCAGGGCTTGTTTATTTAAAAAAAACTATGAACGTGAATGTATTTCGATCTAACGCCCTTTCACATGATGAGCGGACACTGCAACCACAAGATCATGGCTTCAAATAATTTATTGAAACTTTACAATAATATAGCTCATGCATCAGAATAACACATAGGTTATAATTAATAAACATATCCGTCCACTTTTCTGGCTTATGTCGATTTTAAAGCAAAATAATAAGTAATCGATTTTAAATAATGTAAATCAAGATATGGTGATGAACAATAGTAAAGAAAAATGTCCTGAATATAATAACGCTTCCACCGTAATTCTATTATTTTTTATTCTAAAATCTTGTGTTGTCAACTGATCGAACAAACACGTAGAAAGACAGATCCTCATCAGGAATTCATACACAAATAGCTATGTATTTCATATGAATAACGTTTGCATGAGACACCCGTTATATTATTTAATGTACATTATTATATTTATATTATTACTATTATTATTGTTATCCTTATTGTTATTGTTCTACAGTGTTTTTACTACATATACAATGTTGTTAATACCTATGGTTGTTGCATACTAAAATGATGGTATACCTAATTGTTATTACTAATTACGTGATAATAAAGGTACAAATTTTAGTACTATAATGTTCAAATGTAGTTTGTTTTGTATAAATTATTTCAATTATTTCAAATATTTTAAAGTAAAATCTTTTGTTCTATATATGTTTATTTAATAAATTTTCAGAAATACTAAGTATCACCTAACCTAACCTGAGTATCACGATCGTTGGAATATAAAACAAGCTCAGATGAATATTGGAAATGTTTTGCCTTGTTCTCAAAGAAAAACTTTTTATGTTCTAAGCATTATGATTTTTAAACATTTTTATGAGTACGCATAATAAGTCGCTTTCTTTGCTGTTCGGCTGTTTAAAGCTGCCACTAATTATCAAAACTTTATAACTTAAAATACAGCTTCCTGTATAACAATCTTGCTTACTGTTACCGGAATATCGAAAGACTACTCTTACATAGTATGTTTAATTTCAAAAAATGTACGCTGGCTTTAGAACTAAGCATCGTTCAAGTAATTTGAAAATACGACTTTCAATAGTTTCTTGATTTTCAAAAAGTTTCAAATATGTATTAACCAAACTACTAAAAATTCGTAGCTGATTTATTTCAAACTTTATGAAGTCACGCGTAAACTGCAAAATTGATCCTTAACTAAAGATAAGTTATTACTACAATCTTAAAAATTCTTTATGAACTAAAAGTGAGAAAAAATGAAATAAATTTAGATTTTTGCCCCAATTTCCTAAACAGTCCGCAGCCAAATTAGCAACGGGTAACATACACAATAAGCGTAATTACGATTAGCTAATTCATACTGATGATGACTACTTGGTAGTCGAAATACGTATGTATATAATACAAAAAATTGAACTAGGAATTTGAGGATATTCTTGAATTCTCATTTATTATCTTTAATAAAATTTATATGAGGAAAAATGCTTAATTTGTTATCGATTTTGAGAAAATCGAAATTTCTATGGATGCGTGGGAAAGGATTTAATCGATTTTTATTACTTTTTCAATTATACAGTTTCAATTTATATGTTTGAAGAAAATTCAATTACTAGAAACAAATTAGTTTTATAATAAAAGCTTATGAATGATCAATGTAAAAACATCGATTGGATAGCATTTATCTTTTTTTATTCAAAATTAATTCCTGATACAATACAGCATTATATATAATTTTCATTTATAAGCGATTATTGATCAATTATTTATCATGTATATTATAACTTATATATGACTTCCATAAATATAATTTTAAGAGTTTTATGTATTATCATCAAGTCAGATAGACTAGAGACAGATATTATTGTATCTATGTTCGAATAAGTAATATTACAGTATTGAATCGGGCTACCCACCAGAAGTATTGTGATATCGCCAACCAGTATAGCATTGACTTGTCCGCCATAGCTATTGCTAATGCGGTTCACACCGATACTACTAATATAGTGAGTGATACCCACAAAAATTGCTTACCGTGCAGTAAAACATGGAGTAACTAATTATAAATGTTTACAAATAAGTAAGATTTCTGTTTTTGTTTCAGTTTAATTTAGTAACTCTTTATTTTTCTGTAAGTTTGACTTCCCTAATCTGTTCCCAATCTTTTTTTTTAATTTTAGAATAATATCTCGCGCGTTTATTAGCACCATACCAAACCAAACTGACTGACAATTATAGTTTACATTGCTTAGCACATTTTTTTTTAAATTGCCTCGAAATGATATCCAAAATCTAGCCGTCTTCAAATCAACTTTTTCGTGAAGTTGCCAACTCTTATACCATAAAATATAATAAATTTTCAAATAAAAAATGTAAGTAGCTGTCGATAACACTTAAATATGGGCGTACTTGTTTAATGTTGTATTTATAGCTTTGATTTGTTGGAAGATATATTACTGTTACTTTTTTTTTACTAAAATTTGAAATGTGTTTTGCTAATTAAGTTATTTTTGCAATTAATAAATACCCTGAGGGTATAATAATTTTAACATGACATAAATTCAAAATAATATTGTTTTGTTTATGTTGATTTTTAAGAAATATGTTCCTATATTAATCAATAAATTAAAGTCTAATCATTTCTATAAATTTTGTTGTTTTTGTATTTGCTTAACATGAAAAAGGTTAAAGTTCAAAAAGTCTTATTCGTTCAAAGGTCATTATTTACTGTAAACAACTTACTTAATTTTGTTGATTTAATTAACGGGACATAATTACAATGTTATTTGAAACAACTAACAAATGGAGTCCAAAATTAATGCAAAAAATTTTTCAAACATCTTTGGTTACAATTTTAAACTTAAAAAACTTTATTCCAGCCCCTGGCTAATCCGGCGCCCCATGCAATCCGACATGTCTATTATTATTATAGAATGTAAAATATGAAGCTTTTCCGTAGGTTTCAAGCAATTTCGCGTCGAATGCAAAAATTCGCATCTCTCTAGCTTCTTCTCATGTCTAGTTCCTTAGTGTTTGTATACATGAATGAGTGAGTGAGTGAGTATGTTGGCTTCACTTGTCAGTGGTGGAATCTGGCATGTCCTGGGTTCGACTCCCGGGTAATGTATATATTTTTAATATTTAATATACATAATACATTCGTAGCGATACGCCAACGCCAGTTAAAGATTGATCAGGCCAATAGCCGAACTAAAGCGACTCAAGAGATGTTTGACATCAACAATTATTTTTAATATAAATTTTTCCGATAGGGTATGTAGTGAAATGTCATATAAATATAATTATAAATTATTATTAGATCGTTTGCTTGTCTTATGCTCATCATTTAATATGTAGAATCAAAGTGGTGGGTATTTTGTTAAATCCAATTAAATCTTTCATTGGTTAAATCAAAAATTTAAGTTTTTTATTAATAACTAGTAATAATAATTAAAATAAAAATAATTATGGTTAATCCGAATCAAAAAGCAATATATTATTAAGAATATTCTTAATTAATTGGAATCAAGTTTTCGATAAAAGAAGATTTTGAATAATTAATTTATATCATAAGTATGTTTCATATACAGGTTGATGTTTTAAAATTTTGAATAATTCGAAAATGTAAAAGCAGATAACTGCAAATTTTTGGAAAAATGAAAATACAATATTTAGTTTTTTGTATGCGAGCGTTTTTAAGATCAAATAGGTAAACAACTATTTTCTTATATGAAACCATATTTTTTTTCACATTCTTCTTCCTAAATTTTGGGCTTCTACAGATTAATATGGTTAAAAACTGTCAGATATTTTTCAAAAAATTTTATTTGGCGTATTTGCGTGTTAAAAATTTTTTTGGTGGAAATGTTTTGACCTGTAACAACTTTAAATCAGATGCCGAATATTAAGATAGGATTGTCAGTAAAAAATCTGTATTACTACTAACTCCTTTACTTAGACTCTGTTGTCCATCCGTTCCGTCTGTCTGTCAACAGCCTGTATCTCATAAGCCCCAATTAGACAGTTAGAATTTTTAAGGAGCTATAACAACAAATAAATGCAGCTATGAATTCCTGAAAGCAATTCCAAGATGACCCAAATTAGAAAAAAAATTATTATACTTAGACTCTGTTGTCCATCCGTTCCGTCTGTCTGTCAACAGCCTGTATCTCATAAGCCCCAATTAGACAGCTAGAATTTTTAAGGAGCTATAACAACAAATAAATGCAGCTATGAATTCCCGAAAGCAATCCCAAGATGACCCAAATTAGGAGAAAATGTATTTTTTACATATTATTATTATTATTATTATTTGTCTAAAGTCGCTTTTTAAAGGCGAGGTCATTTTTACATATTATTTACATATAGTATTTATTGTTTCTTTTACAAAAGTTTAAAAAGTAAAAAGTGTCCGCACTTGACACTTATGTTTATTATGCTTAAAAACCCCAAAAAATTGCACTCTGTAACTTTATAAACACCCCTTCCTCCTCTCAAATAAGCAATTCCGTCTTTATTTTCCTTTCCGATTTCAAAATTGAAAACTAAAAGTTTTTAAAAATCACCTGTGTGCAAGAGTATTATAATATGAAAATACAATTCATTAAAACACATTAAAACAGTTAATGTATAGTTAATTAATTACATGAATACAGAGATCATGCTGAGTTTTTGTTGAAATACAAATATTAATTATCCATTATTACTTATTATTAAAAATTGATATTAATAATTATTAATAATGTTGGTTTTTATTTATTTTAAATTAATGAATTTTTCTTAATAATTTTATGTAATTGTTTTAAATTTTTATAACATGACAAAACCTACATATTGGATAACATCATAAAAAACGTCTTAAAATAACTTCAATCTATATAGAGTCTTTGCAATTACTAACATAGGAACTATCAAGATACCGTCGAAAAACCGTCACTTTGCAAGCATTCTGGTCTGTTTAAAAATATGATTTAAGTAAAACTCTTCCATGCATAGCATCATTGGCTTTGCTGGCTATCGAAAGATAAAACACACCTACAAAAATTTACTATGCATGTTTGAAGAAGGCCAGATTTTTTTTATTATTTTTTTTATAATTTAAAGAAAGCTGTAATTTGAAAATTTTTTAAAGAAAATACTGTTTTTTATAACTTTTGTTACAATTTTAAGAAAAGGTTGATGTTTTTTGTATTTTTATTAATTATTATGATTTTTTTTATATTATTATTAGGTTTTTTTTTGAAATGGCTATTTTTTTTCAATTTTTTTGCTTGATATCCATAAATTAATACTTAAAATTTATAACGTGTTTTTTTAACTACAACTTTTTTTCAATTAACTATCTAGTTTTTCTACTATTGGTGCTCCCCGAATAATTTTATCCTAGGGTCGCCTATGTTATGAAGAACATATTTTTGATAAATAATTTTGCTATAATAAATAATGATAATTATAATTATTTTGTAAAAATATATATTTATTTTTTCTTATGTAATCTATACATTTTTGTTTTTGTTTTAAATCCATATAATTTAAGATGAAACAATATAATTATTACGGTTGAATTGTAGAAATATAACGGTGAATAATTTATTTTATTTTTTTTATTATACATCACGAAATATTTCATTTGATTTTTTATTTTTATATTTTTGATTTTTTGTAAAAAACAAATTTATATAATTTCATTATATTAATTTTATTCGTAAATATTTTATGACTGTTTAGGCTCTCTGCGCATAACAAAGTTTATTAATTTATTATCAGTATAAAAATCGCATAAAAATCTTTTTTTGTCGCAAACATTTTAATTGGGATGCTACTGTGAATAACATGGAATTAAGGAGGATAATAACACCATGGTAGTGTTATAAGGTGTCTTGAATCAAAATAAATTAACAAACTTAAAATGAAGATTTTTAGATCTTCCAAGCTTTGATCGTGCGCTGAATTTCTGAAATTTTTATAAATGGCAAATTAAGGTGGCTTTACAAATTAAGCTTATGGCTTTCAGTAGTCCAATTGCAACAAAGCACTTTTTGTATCTTCAAAGTGTCATTGATTCATAAAAGATTATTTCCACAAATTTCTATAACTGGATATTTTGAGCTGTTTAAAATAATATAGCTTTCGATACTTTCCGCTAGAAGCATTTAACCATTTTTCACCCTTTGTATCGCAGGTTAAAATTTTATAGTACCTATATAACTCAATTAATTAATTTTGTTTTAAATTACAACTTAATTATTTTCAAAAATCAACGGATTAATATTTTGAATTTAATGAAACGAATCCTCCTTAAACACAAAATATTTTGTAAAATTAAATTTAAAAAAAAAAAGTTAAATTCATATGGTTCAATAATCTTTTGTATCTTAATTAACACTGGCATTCTACACTCTCTCATTGAATTGGTTGAAGAAGATAATGTGCCCACATTTTATAAACAATATTTTCATGGATAAATGACAGAAATCATTTATAAAATTGAATATTAAAATGTAAATAATTAACACTCAAAACTTCATATTCTTATAATAAAATATTATTAAGTAAATTCACACATAGATAAAAACGCTTCTATACAAGGTAGTTTGATGCTATAAGTTAAGGAGATATGCAAGGATTGAATAATAATCCTTAGTATTTCAATAAAACTTTATAAGCACATTTTTTGATTAACAAAGTTTCCAATAATCACTAAAAATTCCTAGGTAATCGGGCTTTTTATTATTATTTTATCGTTCAAATTTGGCTCAAAAAATGATGAATCATGTAGGTTATCCTTTGCAATTGGATATTTCTATATAAAAAAAATTAGAGAGTGTGATAAAAAACTATCTAAAATATTTAGACAATCTTGTAATTTATAATAATACCATAAAAATATAAGGTTGTCTATGATATAAAAGCAAGATTTTAATTTAATGATGAATTCATCGAATATCCATCATTTAATGAACAGAGGCGACTATAGTTAGAGTATTGATGATTGAAGAGCGATACCGCCATTTCGTCTTCTTTTTTCAAAAACCTATTTAAAGATATTTGGTTTTTTAAGACAAATATAACTTGTCCTTCTTGTTAGAGTCCTTAGCTGTCGAAATCCATCGAGCCGTTTGGAAGATACGAGGTAAAAAATAATTTACAAATACATTATGATGTGGGTGGCCTCTGTTAGAGACATAAATGTCTGATGAACGGAGGTAAAACCCCATTATTATTTAAATATACATACAATATACGCGCGAAAAACATAACCACCGCTTGACAGGCGGGCAAAAATAGTTTCGAGTGGTTGATTGAATATAAATGGTGGAAATTTTTTGATATTTTTTGCTTAGCCCACCATGAATTCCCATCATTAATGCCTTCAGTTGCGACAGAGAAATGTTGATCTAGATGACAATGATACTTTAATATTGTAGAGCAAATAATATTTACTTTAAGGCAAAAAAACCATCTTGCTGACAAATACCTTCGATTAACAATATTATATTAATTAGATTTGGCTCGCACGAATTCTTTTTCTTTAAATGAAAAATACATTTTCGTGATACCTGTTTTGAGTCAATTGAAACCATAAGACAATAGTTGAATATTCTTTCAGAAATCGGAAAATCCCTATTAAAATGTTTCAAATACTGCAAAAAATACTTCTCTTGCAATGAACTGAAAACTCTTGCAGTCAAATTATGTTAACTGACCTTTCGTTTTTATCTCTTCTATGTGTTTACTTACTATTTGATAAAGTTAATATAAAATTCAACTTTGTGTTGATTAATATAAAAAAACTGCTCAAATCATGTTACGCCCTTCGTGTTTCTTCGTGAATTGTATTAATCACATTTGTTGTATGTATGGTATATATAGGTAAATGTATGTATTAAAATCTTGTTTTGTATACTATCTTGTTGAATGTACCTACAGTATAACAAGTATGCTGGATTAATGTAAATATGCATAAAATAATTTGTTATAAAATGCAAAAACCTCACCTCAGCAATGCAATGATTGAAGTATATAATATTTTATTTAAGTATGGAGAGATACTATAAAATATTTGACTTTAATTGCACAGTGATATTATCGGAAGTGAAATTTACAAAATTTAGGAAACCCTCGACAAATTTTTCGGGTACGGAACCCTAAACTCGCATTTGAAACATATCTAAAAACACTCTCCATTAAATTTCCTTTTTCATTAAAGCTTTTTTCAAACTGAGCCGATTTGGAAGAACATTTTTTGTTTTTTCGGGTGCGGAATCTTAAGTTCGCACTCTAACGTAACTAAGAACACTCTCCATTAAATTATCTTTCGAACAAAATAAAAAAAATTAAAATCGGTTCATCCGCTTAGGCGGTACGATGCCACAGACAAACACATATCCATAGTGGTAAAACTTACATCACCCTTTTAAGCATATATTATAACAGTGGTATCTAGAATGATTATATCAGTGGACTTTTTTTTTATTAAACCGTTATTTCATTCATACATTGAACATAATTGGGGTAAGTCCATAATGTACTATGGCTTCTAAATATACATTTGTTTATTCAAAATCTACTGAAACTCAAGTTCAAGTTCAGTAAAGCAATAAAGAAGCTTTGACTTGATCTTTCTGAAGTAATTAAATAATTCAGAAGTATTTTAACGTTAATAAGAAATAAAATAATGAAATCATGAATTATTAAAGCATTCGGTTTTTCACTTTGCTTAACTTTAGCTTCAGATTAATTTAGAAATATTGGTGAGTTTGAAAAATTGGTGAATAAAATGAGTCTTAAACAAATTGCAAATATCTTAAAACCAAGACCATTTCTCAGTCTTGCAGCCATGAACAAACTCAAATGATGTAAATCTTTCAAGTGAAAATTTGTTGCCTAGAAACGTTGTAAGTTCTTTGGAATTAAAAATCTTAAATTTTAAAGGGAGAAATTTTTTTTTTTTTTAGTGAAATATTTAAGGCAGGTTCTTACCAATTCCTTTACTGCTTTCTCGATGTCTAGGGCTTTTGGTTAGAACGACATGTGCATATAACTAAGTTATCGTTTATGAGTATGTATTAAGATTTTTGTATGAAAGACATAACTTAATATACAAAATTATCACCAAGACCAAACCTGAATATTTATAAGTTAGATTAAATGAGCAAAACCAAGTACTTCGATTCTTGATCTTGATCTACGTCTCGCTCATTTCTAGTTAGAAATGAATTACTTGACTTTAGCCCCACCCAATACAATTGTTATACATAATGTACTCATAATATTATCAGTATTAGACGTTAAAAATTAAACATGTATAACAAATCGCTCTAATTGTAAAATGTGAATAAAATACTGGAGCAAAAATAAGAAAACAAACAAAAAATTGTTCAGCAAAAATAGACTCACACACCACACTCATTTATTTAATTATTCATACTAGATAAAATTATGGCGTAGGTTTTCAATCTATTTGAATAAATATCAATAAATATAGTACACAAACAGTTCAATATGTTCGTTCATCCACACAGGTTCTTTCTACTAAACCAGGAGAGCACTTTGTCATTTTATAAAAGGATTTTTCGTTCATTTAATAAATCAATGCATAGTATAAAACAAACTAGCTTCAATCCGTCTCTCTGTTCCTAATTCTTATGTATGCTTAGATCTTTTAAACTACGCAACGGATTTTGATGCGATTTCTTCTATTAGATAGAGTGATTTAAGAGGAAGCATTCATAATATAGCAGAGTAAGTGGTTCCAATAGGGGTTGAAAAGGATGTGTTCAAAATTTTAAAAAATGTGCATCCATTAAGCTCAAAGCTGACAAGATATACAAGCAGCTTCAAGGATTGTTTTTACCTATTTTTAACCTTCTGGGATTGGAAAGGTGGAGCAAGAAAGTGGGGATGAATAATCGAATATTTTCAAATATACCTAAGGGGGGATCAAATAAAAGAGGATGACGTGTACTTTTCAAAACTGTCACCCCTACGCAAGAGGATATGAGGAGGAGAGAGGTGAAAGTGGGGATGCTGGGGTGAAAGTTAATTTGCGCTCTAACGGATAAACCATGATGTTTACGAAAAAATGTTTCAAGTAAAAGTCGTTTATTATTTTATAAGAAACTTTTTTTTAATTTAAACTTTTGTTCTATCTCTAACGGTTTACAAGATCCCACGGACCCAAGACTCAATAGTCAGACCTATGTTGCTCATTTACGAACTCGACCACACTTTTTATGTCCTGAGCACGCAATAAAATATTTCAACTTGATCTTTTTTCGTTTTTGAGTTATCGTGTCGACAGACAAACGAAAATGGACTAATTATATGATTTTAAGAACACCTATACTAAAATTTTGTTCGTAGCATCAATATTATTAAGCGTGACAAACTTGGGGTATATTTCATTTTTCAAATATTTCATAAATTTAAAAGATTTCAACATAAATTAAAAATTTTAAGAGATGCATTATGGTGTTAAATAAGTATAGTGGTAAATGTTGAATTTTTTCGATATAGTGAACTCCTGTTCTATAAGATAAATCCTAACTAAGTATACAACTACAAAAAACAAGAACAACAACAAAAAACAACATTGATACGTGCATATAGTGCATACTGTATAGTGTATGTTGATTTTACAAATTACTAATGATTGTTTACAATAACAGATATCTTTACGATTTATAAATGTATTTCATGTTATTTGTGTATCTATTATTTATGCAATGCAATGCAACAAACATCATTTCTTATATTAGTCAAATAAAAACGAAGATTGTTGAGAATTATAGTTATCGGCAAGGTAATTCCAGATGTTAAGATTATCACACGGAGGAAGACAACGATATTCTAAACATCTATTGTCAAAGTGTCCTTGGTCGAGTCCTTTACTACTCTAGAACGGAATTTTCTACTTTAGAATGGAATTAATCTGATTAATTTGATGAACGGATTTGGATGAAATTTGGCACAGAGAGTGGGATAGATTTGTTTTAATATCGATCAACATGATTTTATGCATAGGTGATGGTAGTTTAGGGATCAGAAAATGGCATTGACAGGTTAATTTTTATCATTTTTATCCCAGAAAAATGCACGATTCCTATGGGATAGCATATAGGAACCATTTTTGTAAAGGGTTTTGTAATAGTTCGTGAAATAGATTTTTAGCGCATTTTTCTCAAGCAGGCTTGATTAATTCCCACAATAACGATAAAAACTCTTAAAATGTCTTATAATCGCGGGTAACACCACTTCCTTTTAATCGCGGGGCGCAGCTAGTACGTTATATTTTGTGAAATTCTCACAATGGGTACTTCAATGACATTATGTGTGTGACGATGAAATTAAACGATCATTTTTCGTGGAATGTAATTTTCGTTTGCTTCGTAAACTAAGACAAATGTGATGATATATCCGTGTATCGGACCAAAAAAATGGAAGAGGATTTTTCGTTTTAGAATTTTATTTTCTACGTGATGTACTTGAATGAATGCCTTGACAAGGGCGTCCAATACTCCTAGGACAATCCTGTATATGTCTTCGTAATTCATATACCTTCGCAAATAATGAATTTTTTTTTCGAAAAAATTGGATTATCATTAATGGTTACATAATGAGACAAAATTGGTTACATAATGAGCCAAACGGACATGAACAAATTCTATCACGGGATAGTTTTTAGAACTTTTTAAAATTTATTTTTTCATACATGATTGTAACTTTAACCGTTTACGCAACGCACGCAACGGAAGCTCTCAAAAGGAATAGAATTTTTCCGTTTATACAATATTTTTCAATGATTCTTCGCTCTTATTGGTCGTAGCGTGATGTTATATACCCCATAGCCTCTCTCGATAAATAGACTGCTATCCATCACTAAATTAATATTTCAATTCGAACCAGTAGTTCTTGAGTTTAATCTCAATTTTTATCTATGTTTTTGAATTATCTTCTTATGAAAATGATACATACAATACGAGAATATTAGTAATGCCCTTGCATAGTGTTTTGCGAATACCGAAAGACTACATCGTGACCAAATTTCCTTTTTTTTGCAAATAATTCCATTGAATGTAAGCTATTTTCATACCTATGGTTGCTTTCAATTTTATAAAATCTATTAGAATAACAGCCAGTGATTCTAACTTGGCAGATTTTAAAGAACAGTCATTGATTTGCTGACATGTAAAAAGAGTTCAAGCCTCGATAATGTTATTATTGTATTCAGATCATCAGATTGTAGTGGTAACTTATTATTATTAACAGATCAAATATTCACGATAACCTTTCACAAGTGCAACAACCATATCCATTTAACGAACGTATTTTATATAATATGAATTGTATGTGCTTACAATTTTGAATACACCAGAAGCCAGATCTCTACAACTTTCATTCTGAGCTGGATTTCTTGCATTATAATATTATATAAAAAAAAATTAAAGAACCCTTCGACATAAAATCAGGTCCGATTGATTTTTTTTATAGTTAAGTATCTTCTAAACTAATGAACTGATTTTTTTTTTTTTTAAGTAATTAGATCGAAAATGTTTTTAGCTGTGTTTTAAGAAAATCTGCTCAGTCGTTTGGAAATTATCACCTCTTTTCTAGTTGTTCTCGAGAACGAAATCTTAAACTAGTACTTGAAACGCAGCTTTTGCTAAGATTGCTAAGAACACTCTCCAACAAATTATTTTTCAAAGAAAAAACAAAATCGGTTCATTCGTTTAGGAACTACGATACCACAGACAGGAACACAGATACACAGACACATTAAACTTACAACTCCCCTCTTATTAGCCGGGGGTTAAATATATCTATTGATTTTCAAGAAGTACTTCTATTTTCAGAATATTATTGGTCACATTATTTTAAATAGCTCTTACGAGACCCAAGAGGTTTCGATTGGTTAAAAACTTGAGCAAAGTCAATACTTTCCGATCAAAATCAATACATTCTACGCCTTGTGATCCGTGATACATTGAAGACACAAGAATTTCTTCAAACAAATAGAAAAGATGCAAAATAAAACAAGCATGGCTGGCTCTGGGTGTATAGCTTATTATCGTATTACAAAATCAAAACTGTTTGATGATTCTTTATTAAAAATCATTATTGAATGACTTAGCAAGTGAATCGTCCGCATCGTCGTCAACATCACAATCCAACCAATCAAGCGTATATTAAGTGATTGGTTTCGGTGATTTTTCAACCTTTTTTTCACCTCTATGCAAAGATTAGAATCATAAAAATGTACTTAAGAAAATTTACTTGAAAATGTAAGAAGGAATTTAAAATAAATGATGGTTCTAATTGAGTTTCCAAACTTTAATTTAATAAACACATAAAATGGAAAAAGTAATACAAATAAAATGAAATTTTATCTTAGTTATATTTTTATTAATCGAATATTAAGTTTACTCCATTTATTATGAAAAATGATGTCAGCCAAATGGTTGCCGCTGAACCTTTTGCAGAAGTTCATTCGTTCGAGGTAATTTTCTATGACTTTGCAAGTTCCATGAGGTTATTTCGGCTCTTATTTGCGGATGTTAGCCTTTTGGTGCTCGAACTTTTGCATCAAGCGAATTAAACAACTATTATTTCTGTAAAACAAATGATCGATTTTAGAGTTGGACGTTGTTGATCGTTAGTTTAACGATTCATATCATGAATAAAATATTTCAAACTATCATTTGAAGTTTGAAACAAGCGAAATTATTCAAAGCACTGTAATTTATAGATCTGCAATCATGGGAAACTGAAATTGCATCACTCTTTACTTAGGCATTACCTGGTTATAAATAATTCCAAACACTTTTCTTTCATGTTTAAAAATCTCGCATACAAAGGCTCGCATACAAGGGAGCCTCAAATTATTTACAAGGACTAAAAAAAAAGTCATTTGATTTTCACATCACCAAGCGGTACGGGATAAGGGCATTGCCTTGCAAAGCTACATCAACAAGGAAACTATTTCAATGACTTGGGAACCTTATGTTTTAAAAACTCATCAACGCGAATATCGTTTATTTAAAAAACTTTTTGGTATTTGTGAGATTCAATTTTTCGGAATTTCATTAATTTTTTAAATAATCGAAATTTAACAATGATCAGGAGAGAAATACTTAGCCTGTTTATCTAAACTTGTTATGTCTACACAGAGGTTATATGGCATCCACCAACATTTTTTCTCTTTAATGAATTGTAAAATTTATCTTGTTTTAAAATAATAACCGTGATATAACGTATTTATAATAAATTAATATGAGCATAAATTAAGTAATTTAAAGATAAAATTATATTTTAATTATTATTGTTTTATAATGAATTATTTTATAATGTCATTTTAATTTTTAAGGCTAATTAAAAGCAATTTACTTTTTGTTTTGTTTTGTATTCTTTGAAAATTATCATTAATTCAAATGAATTAATGATAAAAAACGCTTGGGATTAATGAGAATTTTTTTTAAAATATATAAATAAATCGTACAGAACGTAGTTTGATCACCTAAAACTATGACAATTTTTTTTTAATATTTAAAAAAATAAAATACAAATCCGAAAAGTTGCTAGTTTGCCGCGATTGTCTTCTGGTATTGCAGCCTTATTTAAATATTCATTTCAAAACAATAAACAAAATAAAAAGTTGTAGATAGATTTACCGAGGTCTTGTTTTTGTGTCCTTTTGATACTGTAACTCCCAAAAGGCTTGAAAGTAGGTACCCTATATGTTTCGTAGGTACCCTTATTGTTTACAAAGTTGAATTTAACCAGCGCTTCAACCGAAATTTCTATTTATTCTATCTGTGTCTTCAAAGTATCGTAATTTCTTACAATGTTATCTATAATAATTATTATGTAAATACAAATTCAAAGAAAAAATCTTCAAAAATTTATTTCTTAATTTTATTAAAAATATTAGTGCCTTAAAGGTGGATTTGTTGTATCTATAATATTATAAAAATGTTTTATTACAATCATGTAAGTAGAAGCGAACACGGACACGCATAAAATAATTTAATATTAAATGTAAGATTAAAAAAAATCAAAATCAAAATCAAAACGATTCATTAATATATCATAAAGAATTTATCGTTATATGATACGTGCTTTAAATGTATACCTTGAAGGCAATCAGAATTTTACCGAAAATATTATATAAAAATATGTTACTGTATCTATGTATTTTGAGTGTTTTATTACATAATATAATTTTATGCGACACATTCAGTAATATGTAGGAATACATCATTTTAATATTCCAAACGAAAATGATAATGATAAAATAAAATAATAGAGAAGATAAAATTTATTTTCCAAACTGTCGACTTTTGTCTGGCACCAAATAGAGTTCGACTATAGATACGCCCCTTATTGAGTATTGGACAAAGATTGACGGCGGGGTAGCATCGATTTTCCTATTAGTAGAGAATGAAAAACAGTAGATATTCATCAATTTAAAGCTGATGGAGGAATTTAAAACTTTCCGGGCTGTGAACTTAAAAAGTACAGCTCTTTCAATATCGCCCTTTGTTTGACTTCCTAGCGACTATAACCGCACCTATAATTGTCTTTTGTAAATAATTTCGAAAAGTTTACGATATCTTTATTAAAAAAGGTGTTTTTACCCAATATGACCAATCTGTATTTATAGAATTTTTTCTTAAAAAAATTATAAAACAATTAGAATTTAATTTGTATTGTTTTATGACAATAATAATTCTTGAAGTATAAAATACATTTAATAATATTTGTTTTACATGTTGTATTATAAAGTAATGTTCGTTCATGTACCTACCTTGTACATTTTGAATGACAAGCGTAAACGAAACAATTAAGTAATATACACGTCAATTATTTTTTTTAAATAAAATTTTAATAATAATTATACCAATTCATGTCTTAGAAGCCAAGATAACATTAAAAGTACATTAAATTGTTAATATCATTATTACCTGCATAATATATACTTATTTTTATTTTACACTTTGACGGATACAATTCATTTAAAATTGTCACTATGGGAAAGAAATTTATAAACATTGTATTTTTCTAACAATAGATGGATGATTGGTTTAATTATTATAAGTTTGAATAAATAAGAATAATACCAAAAGCACTCTTCACACAGAAGTCATTTTAAAATAAGAAAAGCCAACATTGTCACGTTATGTTGTGTTTATATAATGTTTATTCAAGTATTATGCACCAAATATCAAAAATATTCTACTAGACAACAAAAACTAGAAAACACCCACATTTTCTTGCTTTATACGAAGGAAAACTTAGTTATTATACTTTTTAATGCTTTCCTTAACCCTGTGTATTTTGTAGAGGTTGTAAAAGGATTTTATAAGGGCCTATTATTATGGTAAATAAATCATCTTCTTTTGATAACATAATTTGTTAATTTTTTTTCAAAACTACGCAAATCTCAATACTTTATTTTATAGTGTATTTCCAAAAAATTGAACAATTTTACTTCCAAGTTTCAATACTTACACCATTTTTCATGCCATATTTGATGTCTGTAATAAGTTTTATTGGTATAGCAAAATAAGATTAACATATTATACATTTTATCTTTGATAAAATCTAACACTTCGAAGAATGATATATTCATAAAAAGTTTGAGAATTGCAAAAATTCAAAGTGTTTTGCCATCAATTGAAAAAGGTATCCGGAATTCGAATTGGAACTTTTTGCAGGGGTTAAATGTACCATAATTGACTAAAACTGACATATTTTAAATTATATCTTAAAAAGATTTTATGATTTTTTCAAAAACAATTTATTAATACATTAATTTGTGACGAAGTTTTTAGCACCAAGAAAACGGTGCTTGCACGTCTAGCAAAAAAAGATAAACACAAAAAACGATTTTAAATATGCAGCTGTATGTGTATAGTTTATTTATGTATACATACTATGTCTACTTAATTTCACAATATATGAGCATATTTTTATTTACTTAGCTTTATTTACATATAGCGTTCAGTTTACCTCAACGGAATGTCATGTCAAATTGGCCATCTTACTCATAAAAATGTAAAACTAGACTGGATTCCACGACGAAATTTGAAAATGAAATTAAAATTGATTAAAAAACGAAGAAGTTATAAGCAGTCAAAGATTGCATTCAAAGGTTATCCATATCCTTTTAACAAAACAAAGTTTTATATGTAATCTCTATAGAGCGATATCTGTAAGGATACTCACGTATGACGTCAATAGTGGGTATCTTCCTCTATGTTTAATTAAGAATATTAAACGTTCACTTTTCTATTCGTGAAGTAAGAATTCCTCATCTAAAGTGATAAAAAAATTTAATCCGACTTGGCCACACGTATCCCGCTCTTATAATTCATATCTCTTTCAGTAGGTTAATTTTTTCTCTCATTTTTGACATAGAAGCTGTCATGGCAGTTCTCGAAAATTTCAATATACCAAAAAAAAAAACTCGTACATTAGTTGCAACTCTGCTTTGAGTTTCTATTTAAAAGTCTAACTAAATTGTAATTTACAGCACTTTGTTCTCGATTATATTGAACAAAGCTGCTCTTTATATTTTTATTAAGTTTTCCCATTTTTGGAGAGCATGGCAGTCGATACGAAATCATCATTACTTTCAACAACAACAAAATTTCAGAGATTTTTACCTAAACGCAAAATAATTTTATTTATATTTTACTTTTTTAAAAGATACCCTCTAATTAGGTCGTTATAGTTTTTTCATCTTGTTCTATCCTTATAAGCATTTATATTGGTATTATTTTATTATTAGTAACAGAAACAACGTAAAGAACCCCTTAAAGATATACATAACAATAATAATAATAATAATAACACATATAAAAATGTTTTGTATTTTGCCTTGAGGCTAAAAAGAAAACGAAAAAAAATTATTATCATCGTTTGTAGTACCTTTATTATTATTAAGTTTGTAAAACATTCACACGCACTATTCACGTTAATGTTATTCATCCGTTAACAAAAATGTAACAAGTGTTCTTGAACAAATATTAGATAAAAATGACGTCAAAGGCAGTTAACACAAACAAAATTTTCTCTCAATAAGTTGCATCTAGACATTTTTTAGAATGTAAACCAAATAGCAAACAAGTGAAATTTACAAAATTTTAAAAACCCTCGACAAATTTCCCGGCTACGGAACCCTAAACTCGCATTTGAAACATATCTAAGAAAACTCTCCATTAAATTACATTTTTATTTTAAACCTTTTCCAAACTGAGCCGATTTGGAAGATCATCTCCAATTTTTAGTTTTTTCGAGTACGGAACTCTAAATTCGCACTTGAAACATAACTAAGATTGAGATTTTTTCCCCAGTCGAGTTTCTCTCTGTAAAAGATTCAAGTTGTACGGGTGTTAATATCTTATAGTTCCCTGGTGCAATATTCATAATTTTGAATGGAAATTTTTGAACTATTCTTTAAAAAATATTTGTACTGACACGTTTTTTGTTATCTTTTAGAGTTGGAATTGGATATTCATAATTTTAAATGAAAATTTATGAAATATACTTTAAAAATATATTTTGACTAGTTTTTGGATATTTTTTAAAGTTAGAAATAGTCGTAACAATTAAAGAAAATCATCTGCCTCAATTTTTCCATTTAAAATGATGCCCGAAATCGAGTTGGTTATAGAAAAAATCTATAAAAATAGAGAGCAATGCTTAATATGAAATTTTTCAGGCCACTTAATTCAACTTTCATTTGAAAACCTTGTGGTTCAAAATGGTGACAATAATTTCCATTTGTATCTTTTTCAAAAACTAGCTATCTTTTTATAATTTTTAAATATCTGGATGACCGAGCTTTGCTCGGTTATTCGCCAATAGATGTCAGCAAGAGTCATATTTTTCACTTTAGACTACTCAAACGCCTCCTTTTTGTTATGTTATAATTTGCATTGTATTTCATTAACTACGTTATACTCCAATAGATGTCTGATGAATTTTTCATGAAAAGACGGATAAAACGACATTTCTGATAAATGAAACCTAGCTAGATCGACTTATCGCCCCAAAAAACCCCTACATACTCATTTTCATGAAAATCGTTGGAGCCATTTCCAAGATCGTTGATATATATATATATATATATTTATATATATACAAGAATTGCTCGTTTAAATATATAAGATAACTGCGACCTTGCCATTAACCTTAAATTTTTCGTAATTTATATTTTCTAATAGTTACTTATTTTGTTTCAGGTAAGCAGAATTTATTCCATATGGACGTTGAAGTATTCCGCCATGTAAGATTTTATTATTTTTTTAACAAAACTGCAAATCTATATGTAATAGTAAATATGGTAACCATAAAATGTCCAATAATTTGATGTATTTAAAATCACACATTTATTTGGTTTCCATTAATAACCACATATCAGTGGTTTTTGAAATAAAATATATGTCTGTAATTTTGTGTCCAGATACCATAATATATTCGGCATCGTCAGTCAATTAACTAACATCATTTGAACATGATTCTATTATGTTTTATTAATTATTGTATTAATTTAATAAGAATATAGTAAAAATAACAAGTTTAGAATCAGTTTTAAGGTTTGATAAACACTCATGCTTTTATTGCCAAATATTTAATACATTTGATCAAGTTTATTTTTTCATCATTGATCAAGTTATTTAAACCATAAAAGTCACCATACTATCTCAGTGAAAAATGTGTAAAATTTCTTAGAATGACCATAGATGGATAAAATAATGTCATAAAGATTCAAGAGGAGCTATATTAATAACAAACTAAAAATAATAATTAGGTTATATTAAAAAAAAAAATTTTATAAGGAATAGCTGAGGATCTGAAGAGTAAAAGGCTACTTTTCATTCCGATAAACGTCCGTTTCCTTCGAGAAATGTTTACTAAGTTTTGAAAAAGTACTCAGATTGTTAGTTTCAATAGAAGCATATAGTCTTTTTAATACGGTTTTATTAGCTTGGTATGCATCTATGCAGCCTAATAGAAGTTTTAAATTTCGAGAGGGTATTGATTTTATACTTTGGGTGCCATTTAAGACATAGAAAGGAAATATATACCGACCGTCATTTATGAGTTTCCTACTTAACCGATTTTTAAAATTCCTTCACATATAGAGTGCTACATTATCAGCAAGGAACAAGGGCTGCAAGTAACATTATCAGCAAGTAACTCAAAAATCACTTTTTAATGAATTTTTGCTTTTGAAGCGGAATCCTATTTTTTTAAAACAAAATACAGCCCATGTTACTTGCTGATAATGTAGCATTCAATAGGTGAAGAAATTTTTTTAATCGGTTAAGTAGTGAACTCAAAATTTCAGATTGAACATTATTTCATAGAAACTTTCATCCCTTATTGCACCCTTTTAGGGTACAAATTTCGAAAATACTTTCTTAAATAACATCTACAGTATTAAATCAATATCCTCTCAAAATTTCAAACTTCTATCATTATTGATTTAGGCTGGGCGTTGATATACCAATCGGGGCATTAACTTTCCTCCATTTGGAAGGTTTCTTATTTTAAATAATACATAAAAAGAAATATTTTTAAAATAAATCATCAAATCGGAGCTGCTACTGAGGCTTTCTAAAGAATGCCTATTTTATGTATTCCTTTATGCTACTATTTGGTAACATTTGTCATATATGATTTCTATCTCATACTTATCATACAATAAAAAACATTTTGCACCCCTACATAAAAATAATTCCTTTAAATTTATACAAAGAAAAAATCGAAAAAAAGAAGAAGTACCTGCTGTCTTCTTGTTGCCTTGCTATCATAGTTATACAAATTGAGATACACAGGTGTAATAAGGTATATACTACACACAGATAGGTATACTCATATAGTGGAGACTTCAATGCATGGTGATATTATAGTAAGGTGTATAACAACATACACTTAAACTCAGCTCTCAAAGACATAAAGTGAATTACTTAAGTTAGTTGGTTTTAGTATTGGCTGCTGTTAAGTAAGTACTGTAAAGGCTTGAGGTGTTCGTCTTGTTTGTAAAGTTACTTTCTGCCAGTAACGTGTGGAACACCATGGTCTGTGGAGGTCCATTGCACTACTGCCATAGCAGTAATCATAATAAATAATATTATTCTGTTTTTTTTTTATCATCCAAGTTCGTTTCATTCATTAACTGTGTTGAAGTGTTAAGTGCAATGAAAAATTTTTTGTGCAAAAATGTGTATAAGTGAAAATTTTTTCGGCAAAGGAAAATTGCTTTGTGTTTTTTAGTGTTTAGTGTGCAATAACCAATTTTTTATGTGGATTAATTGGATTAATTTATAACAGTTAAGTGTGTGTGAGTGTGTTTAGTTTTTTGTGATCACTCAGGTAAACAATTGGATTTCTTCAAATGGTTTTGAAAGGAAATTGCATTCTTTAATATTAATAATAATAACATCCGTCATAATTGATTTTTTTTCTGAAAATTATCATTAAATTATAAATTCGCGCCGTTTTACTTAGAATTGTACAGTTATTTTTGAATTATATTTTTATCATTTTTAATGATTAATTATTATTAACAAAAAAAAAAAAAATTCGTCTGCGATGTCTTTTATTGAGTTTACAAAAATTATAAACAGTTAAATTTTGTAGAGGAAATGACTGACTATTTAAAATAAAGTATAGATTAAATATCAAAGAAATTTTTTTTTTTTTTAAAATTATATCTTTCAAACTTTTTAAAGATATAAGGAGTTTATAAAATATCGAAGAGTTTACAAAATATAATTCAGTTCTTTGTGCCTTTATTTCGGCATAATGGGAAACCATAATGTATTTTTGAATTAATGCATCAATAATATCTTTAGAAAATAATTTTAACACTATTTTCTCTCTCTACTTCTTGAAAATAAATATGAATTTCTTCATTTGTTTATAATAAATTGGGTTCAAAATTAAAAACTTTGTGCTAAGCAAAATATTTTACTAGAAATTGCTCTGAAAAATAAAATTCTATCTCATTAAAAAAACTAAACTTAAACTTTAGTGTTAAAAATGCATTTTTTAATTTATAAAATGACATTACTCCGATTGTCGATTAAGAGAGATAATAAATAAATTTTTGACTCACTGAAGGGGGCCATTAAGGTATGCCCTTTTAAAATAAAAATATATTTACTCTCATACAACAAGAAAAAATCTTACCCAGCAGTAAACTATGGATACTACGCAGTAAAATTATTCGTTTCGTAATAACAAAGCAAATGCAGCCGACTAGACAGAACTATAAATGTCAAAAGATTTGTTTTCGTTCTGTTCTGTCTAGAGAGCCTACGTTTCATTTATTTGCTTACAAATGGTAATATTTTTCGCCAAAGATAAAATTATCTGCCCTTCATTAAACAGGCTGATAACTCGAAAATAATCAGCTTAAGCAATGAACAATTTTTATATCTGATTTAAAAAAATATTACGCCCCTTATTCTTATTATGAGGACAGGTCTTGAAAATGCGTATATTTTGTCATATTCGATCCGTGTGTTTCGGAATTTGCCAAACTGAAATCCTATGTAGTATGAAACCCGATTAGATTCAATTATGTGAGGTATTTTCAATGAAAATCATTCATCATTTTAGACAAATTATTTCTTTTTTGAAGACCACCGTGGTAGATTACTAAGTTGTTTTTTTAAAATTTCGCACTCAAAGAAAGATTATAATATACAAGAAATAATTTTAATTTTTGGATTACTCTAATTTTATGTATTCAATTCCATTGATAAATATTTTAATGAATATCTCTGCTCTAAAAGTTTGGCTTAATATAGGGTGATTAACTTCAAGTTATATACATTTTAAATTTTGAAGGATTTATGATATTTAAAATTTTAAATATTGAACCAAAGCAAATGACCTCCTCTTGGCGCCTATTTTATGTTTCAAAATCATTCTTCAATTAGCGTTCACACCACAAACACCACCAAACGTTTGATTTTTGTGTATCTGAATATGATAAATGAACATCATTCTTATCTCCAAAACAGCAATTTTTTTTACTCATAAAGCCATTTTACCTAAAATGAGCTTCAGCGAATTTTTATACACACATGTTCATGAATTAGGTTTACATCCACAAAAATTTACTTTTTGCTGTTATTTGTGGTGTCTGTCTCCTGATATATTAATTATTAATAAATGTCATGATAAAAAGTCTAAAGTTAAAAAATAGTTTTGATACTTTATACCGTTCTGTTTTTATCTCTTTGGAAAAGTATATTTGATCATCCTATATATTTAAGTTCTGGGAATCATAAAAACAAGAAACATACATTTAAGTTCGGTTTTTTTATCAATACACATTTACTTAACAATTTGCATATTATGATTGTAAATTAAATTTAAAGTCACAAAAGATAAGTATAACCGTGTTAATAAGTGCAGAAGAATTTATGGTTGACTAAAGATTATATAAAAATTAATAAATGCATTGTTAAAACCACATTTCACGTGTAAATTTATTATTTATTGTATTCTGTGACATTATTTTTACGAAGGGAAAGTATTCATTTGCAAGGCTAAAAAGATTATATGTAAAATGTTTAATGATCCTCGCCTATTAAGTTGTGAATTAGAGTAGAAAATTTTATAACTTTTCCAAAAGAATAATTCGAGAAATCGTCGTGTTATAATGAAAACCTCATATTAAAAAAAAAAAGTGAAAACAAACAATTGACTGAGATAATTTTTGAAATACCATCTAAAGACAGTGTTGATTACGCAATCGTTTGATTTCTTACGTCATGAAAGATAGCCACAAGTTTGTGAGATGTTAGGCATTCTTTCTGCGCTTACTGAAATGATTTTTGAAGTAAGACTTGCCGAGTTCTTCCAATTAGGCAAAAATTAATTTTCCCGTAGCCTCCACCAAAATTCCACATTGCTACGTCAAAAAAAAAAAAAACAAAAAACACAAAATAAATCACCAGAATCAGAGCTTTCTGAAACTCACTATGGGGGAAAATTTTGATACTTTCTGTACCTAATATTGCAAGAAAACCTCAGTCAAAATATCTCAGACAAGTATTCTGAAACTAAAATACTCATCCCCAGCTTTAATATCTCTCCAGCTGGACCAATTATTGAATGAAAACTGTTTCGTTTTTCTCAATATTTTCTCAAATATTTTTGACTCACATAATATTTTCTTGAGTTTATAAATGGTTTGCATTTGGTTCTTTGTGTTCCAAATTGAGTTTTAAGCTTTCCTTGTTCAAATATCTCCGTAATCAAATAGCCTTGATGATTCTATAAAAGCGCTGGGAAGATTTAAATATATATATTACTGTAATATTTATGATTTTGTTTTGAATCATTTTTGGAGAGGTGTGAAGACTACGGGTTTTATTCTTGCAATAAATACAAAAAGTAAAAAATTTATTTTTTTTCCGTGAATGATCAGAGTAGGATTATATAAGTTCAATTTTTCCCAGATCAATTAAACGATAAAATGTTTTAAAAATGAATAGTTTACTTAAAATTTTCAAAAATTGATCTTTCTGTTGGTCTCTGTAGGTCTTCCACGTGTTTTATTTTTTTTTAAATATTTTTAGCGGTTAATTTACGGAAACCGACAATATCACGCTGCGACAATAGATGTTACCAATAAATTGCAAGGTTTTTGGTATGTTTTTATTATTCAAACATCCTGCTTGTCATTTTAAACGTATTAAATATTACTGCATTGAGTGTACGATGTGTGATGTTAAAAACATATGAACAGTGAAAAATTAGAAACAGTGAGATATTAAATTTTAAATTTTGTTTAAATTAGACCTTAATTATTGATTTTCTGATTTTTTCTTAAATTATGGTTCGATATGTAGAAATTTCGAATTTTGTCTTTAAAAACATTAAACAAACTAAATATCATTATAGAAAACACACCAAAGAACTCTTATATAGTGTGAAAAAACTTAATTTTTACAACTTTGTTGATGATAAATGTACATATTCAATTTATTTTTTAATTATCTCATTGAACCATATAATTCATGAAACGGTTTAGGACAGCGATATGATCAAATGTTTTTCGATATCGATTTCAAGGTGAAAACATAACCAAAAATCTTTTAATAAAAAAAAAACAGCAATTTTTTTTCAAACTAATGAACAATTTATTGTTTTTGGCAATTTGTAGTTTATAAAAAATTACTGAATTCGTATTCAACCAGTCTTCCGCCTCTAACTTGTATTAATAATTATTAATGTTATAAAAACCAATTCATGTAAATATTAATTAGTTGTTAAAATTCTTCATGTTTTTAATATTCAGAAGGTCTAGAATTTAACACAATATATTTATGTTCAAAAATAAATAAAAAACCAAAATACCTATGTAAACATTCTATAAATACAAGTTCATTATTTATATCAAACATTAGGCCGGTCGGATCCGCGCTTGATATAACCAACGTACGCGCAATGTGCTCTTAAGTAGTACCTAGATATTTATCTAATTTGAATAAATTTTATAAAATCTTCACATTCTTTTACAGTGAAATCCTAATAACATTTGCAATTTGTTTACAATAGATTTCATTGCAAGGATAATATTTCGCGTAACATTTTTTAATATTCCGCATAAAATTTTAAAAATATTTTGGATTCATAATATCATTAAAGCGTTGTACGCTAATTTGTAGCCTTAAAAATATGAGGTTAAAAAGGGAGCCACTTGTATTGTATTGATGTGAATTACTTTAGTACATTTTTTTAAATATATATTTTATATCACAACAATCTTAAATGAACTTAATTTTTGTGTTTTACATTTTCTAGAAAATTACTTAAATCGAATCCAATATCGTTTTTGAATTATCTATTAATCATATTTAAATTATGATATAATAAAAGCTTGATTGATTCATTCTTGAAGTATTTTGGTATAATCCCTATATATTATGAATATGAAAGTAAGAATGTTTATTTATTTGTTTCTTGTTTGTATGTTTCTTTGTTTGTTTGTTATTAGTTTGAATTTTTACAGAAATCTTTAATTTATGGTTAAAAATGATGATCATAGATGGAATAGGTCTCTGATCATCATTTTGAACCATATATTAAAGATTTCTGTACAAATTGGAAACAGTAAATGTCAAACAATTCATGGCCATCTTTACTGATATACTCAATAAATTATGACTCTTTTACAATTTAAAAAAATTGAAAACTGTATATAGCTTTTAGCTGCTTAACACAATTCCTTCAAGTGTTATGGAAGGGGGATAAATGATATCAAGAAAGGTGGAGGCTATGAAGCGGTGGTTTTTACATTTAAGACCATTGAAGCGTGCGGGTATCAAGCTATTAAGCAAATAAAAGAAGGCATACTCTTTCATCGTAGGCTGTAGATTTAATTTAACTTTATATGGGTTTGCTGAAGTTTCATTTGGAACTCCTTGCAATGATGATCTCAAAATACAATCACATTATATGCATGGTACTCTATAAGATGGTTTTAAATATATATTTCTAGTGTAATAATACAAAACGATATATTTTATAAAGTTAACACATTACATCCAATAAATTTGTTGTATCAAATACATAAACATATTCAACATCTCAACTTGAGAAAACACTTAATACCATTATATACATAATATGTTGGTACTCAGAATATAGGTATACAAAATATTTATAAACTGCTATTATTACACTATAAAATAGTAAAAATGTGGCTTCTTATGGCTTTAAGAGAAGCAGCGTTTTTTATTATATTAGTACGAGAAGAACCTATTGAAGTATCAGCGGTATACAATTTTCAGCTTTTTAAGAAAGAAAAACGTATTAAAGCCGATCATTAAAACAAATTAAATCTTAAAACAAAATAATATTGAGGTCGAATAATTCGTTCAGGCAGGCATAGGTAATCGAATATAATTTGAATAAATCATTTATAAAAGGTAAACAATTTTTGACGTAACAGTACTTAAACAGCATTGAGCCATTTAATTATAATAGTTTTTTAGTGGGGGGGGGGGGCAAAATTTTAGTTTGGAGGTCATCATGGTTTGGATCGTCACCTCTGAATTGACATGCATATGTAAACATGCATATGTGACGCACATGCCACGTGTAAAACATCGGTTCCCGATTAAATATTACAAATTTAAAATATTTTATCCTGCTGTTTTAGAAATTTTCTAATTTATTTTCTAATTTATAAAAAATCCCCGATAAATGCGATTTATTCCTTTTAAACTGATTTTTGGAAACTTAGCTATAAAATATTTATAATCAAGTCGGTTTGACCGTTTAGGGGCTACGATGCCACTGAGAAACACACAAAGGTACAGATAAACACTTTAAACTTATAACACTCCTCCTTAAATCATTATCAAAGTGATGGTCAAGGTAACAGATGAAAAAGATACTTAGAGAGCTATCATTTTTTAGAACAAATTTTTGGAAAAATTTTAATTGAAATTGAAATATTTGAGTTGACCTTGTGCTTTTGAATTATTGTCTTGAATTACCTAATTATTTTGCCATTTCAATTTTCGAAATGAATTATTAGTAATTATTTATATGTTAAAATTATATCTCATAATCGACAATTTTTTAGTTTTTTCGAGTACGGAACCCTAAGCTTGCACTCGAAACATAGCTCCGTTAAATTGCCTTTCAAATGAGATAAAAAAAAACAAAATCGGTTCATCCGCTTAGGCGCTACGATGCCACAGACAGACATACACACACAGGGGTTGAACCTTAAACCACCTCTTTTTTAGTTCGGGAGTTAAAAAACAGTGCAAGCACTAACAATCAAAATTTACTAGACAGTGTATTTCAACACTTAACTCAGTCAATTGTTTGTTTTCACATGTTTTTGTTTTTTCAAATCGAATTGGTAATAGGTTGAAGTTTAATGAAGAATTAGTTTTCCATAGTATATACTTTTTTCTTTTCGCTTTCATGCATAACATTATGTGTCACTCTGTAAAAAATTGACGACATTTTTTTATTTCTATGATTATGTATGTACATTTGACGTTGTGTCGATTGAAAATTTTTTGAAATAAATCATATTCATATAAAATTTTGTTGAATATCCTCGGCAGAAGTATCCACTTATTGTTTATTTTTTATTAATATATTAGTAAAATAAATTATTAAAAAAAAAAAATATTATAATTATTATTTCATTAAAAATTTTTTATACATAAAAGTATTATTTTCTCTGTGTAAGCGCAAGGAATACATTTTAGAAATATACAAAAAGAATGTAATATAACTTCTATTATTTCAACACTTTAATCGAATCCTATACATTAGGAGTTTCTTTTAAGAGCCCTTTAACCGCTGATCAGCGTCTTTATAAACCTTTTTTATTTGTGGGTGAATTATATATCTCGGGTATTAGTAAGTTGTTTTTTGTGTAAAAACAGCATACATTCTTGAAGTATGAAAAAAATGTTTTGCATGTAATTTTTAAATAATTTCATTCCATTGTTTTAAGACGGATTTTTCAACGGGCAATAATACGTCTCATAATAAAATAAATGATTGAATCTAATAAGTAATATACATATGAAATATTAGAAAGTAAAAACACACATACTAAACAATTTATTTATTTATTGCCAATCAATGATTTTATCAAAAGCTATTAGTTATTAGATAGAGAGCGACGTAAGAATTGCAGCAACGTACGTACGTAGAGATAACGTAGACATACAAAACATGTCTACGCTTATTATAATAAAATCAATACAACAAAAAGTAATTTTACATTGTCATCATCAATACATTTCCATTAATCTTTTAATAACATACCATCAAGATATGAATCATAAAAATTAAGGGATTTCCATTAAGAATGATAGAACTTTAAATAAAACTACTTTGGTATAAGATATAAAGATTTGATTTAATGGAAAGAGTATTTTATGGCAATTTGTGCGAAATATGATATCATTTACATGTTTACCGCATAGTTCTCTGACAGATGGAAAAACGCAAAATACATGTTTCGATTACTCGACGGTATAGATTCGGCTCGATATCATCGATTGCATTGTTTGTGTTTACTTTTTAAGTCACTTTAAGTTACTTCAGCCTAACGTTTACATAGTGTATGATTACTTAATGAATCAGTTGGTTTGCAATTTCTTACGAAACTGTCGGTAGGTGACTAATATTGATATGTTGTTTACGATAAGTAGCTAAAACTGCGAATGAGCTGCGCTAAAAAATTAAGTTCATCGTGCTATCCAACGAAGCTTCTAATGAAACGGATATCATATATCTCACAAATTGCTCTCAAACACTCAAATTGAAAAATTATCTTACACAAAAGTTGCTTGACTTGAGTTTTAATTTCTACTACTCTTACTGGAAATCATGTTGTATACGCAGAGCTAAAAAAATTAAACAATATCGGATCGATTGGAGAAAAGATATATCTATTTACTATAGAATTGCTAACCTATAACAAAAGAAATATTAAATATCTTAATAAAAAAATTGAGAAAAATATAAATTATGATATTTATTTTATGCTTGTAATGATGCTGTGCGACTATTTACAATGTATTATCTTCTGTTAAATGATAATTTTTTTTTTGTAGGATAAATGAAGGTCGTTCTGTAGTTTTAATTGTCCAATGGTTGTATTTTATATGCAACACTGTTCCTTTTCAAAGTATAACCTTCGCAGATGACTCTTATGAGATAATAATCATCCACGTGCTTTTATTTTCAAGTTAAATAGAAATACAAGTTTTTTACTCCATAAAGGAAAAATTTCTCGTTTACTATAAATCACATTCTACCAAAAGCACTACTTCTTAATAGGTATAACGATAACTTCAATATGTCTTTAATAAACCTTTTCATTACAGTTGCGGTTCATTCTTGTTTCGGACAGACAAAAATAAGTTGGAAAAAGATACAAGATATTTGTTATTCTTTTTATCACACGGTTTTTGACACACTGTCCGAACCACAAGGTAATCACTTTTTAAAATGAAAAGCTCTATAGAAAAAAATAAAAAACATTAAAGTTACAAATATCAATCTAAATATTGGGGAAAAATAAAAATATTATAATAAGCGTCCAATTGGTAGGGCGCTTGGCATGAATCCAAGAAGTCCGGTTCAAGAAGTTAATTCTCTTTAATTTAAATTACTAGACAAGATATTTGTCAATATTTAGTTTACGCTGTATGTATCATATTAAAATCGTCAATTATAATCAAGAGACTTTGATGTAAATAAATATCGTATACATGATTAAAGTAAACAAAAAAAATAATAATAATAATAAAATAAGTAAATAAACAAAGTAAAAATGAAAACTCGATCAGTTGAAAAAATTGCATTCTGTATCTAGAGCTCGAATGGTCCAATTGGTAGGGCACTTGGCATGAATCGTAGAAGTCCGGGTTCGAGTCCTGCTGCGATGTATTTTTCAATTCTCTTTAATTAAAAATAAAAAGTTGGTAAAATACATAATAACTATTTTCTAAATACAATAATTTTACTATTTTTATAATAGTTATTGAAATAAATACCACGATACTCGAAATAAAATTGTATATTAAGAACTATGTCTTCTTTCAATAACTATGTCTCAACTCGAAGTCAACAAGAATCTATCCTTATATTTTTATAATGTTATGCTAAAATATTCAAATTTTGTGTTTTATCTAGAATTTTCGAAAATGCTTGTTTTTTTTTTAGAATGTTCGTTAAAAAATAAATATTTCAATATTTGCTTATGCAATATTAATTTGACAGTCTATTAAGTTTGAATTATTTACTCAGGTAATGGTGGTATGAATGAATAACTGTTTCAAAAATAAAATTATTTTCAAAAATAAAAGCTATGATAACCTTCGAATGCCGCCTCGTTATAAATTTTAAATTGTAGAAAATTATCATATTTATAACAAAGAGATTTGTGCGACTTAAACATTCCAATATGAATATTTATACAAAATTGAAATTTATATAAAATAAATAAATAAAAATATTCATTGCATTTATAATCACCCCAATATATTTAAAAGTCGATTCACAAGCTAGTTTTGAGTTCATTTTCCGAATGTAGGGTCCTCCTGAATTTATATTGTGAAGTAAAATTATACAAATTTTATTCGCACAAATCTGAGTATGTCTAAAATTTATTATTAAATGAATGTCACCCATTTTTTGGATCTCCCTTTACAAAACTTTACCTAATTTTATTAGACTAATTCTATAGTGCCGCTATCAATCTTGTGCAGCTATCAATCTTGTGCAGCTATCAATTAGCATACCCCGTTGTTTTAAGTTTGATCCCGACAGCACAGTTTTCTGGCGTTGTAGACTTAACCATTCATTTTAGAATTGCATTTTACACAATTATTCAATACATCGAGTTACTTTTAATGAGTTTACAACGGGACCTTTTTTATTCAAATTTGTGCTCGCGTGTTAAGAACAAGAATTATTTAATGCTAGCGTGTAAGTAAACACAGTATAAAAATTATTAAAATAATTCCCTTCATCTACATACATAAAAGTATTAAATTTATTACATTTTGGGTAGACAAACAAAAGCCTATAATATTTATTTATACCTAGGCTACAGCCATGGCTTACGAATTATATTACAGATTATGATTATTTAAAAATAAATATCATTCATTCTGATGTGAGCGCTGTGCGCTGCGCTCGTTGTAACTGCTACAGCAGCTCATTTTTAAGGTCATATAAAAGATCATCAACGATATGCGTGATTAAGATTATAAGCTGCAGATTTTATTATATTTTAAAATTATATTATTGTTATACATATTTGTTTTATATAAATACAGAGATTTCCATTAAGAGTGCCCGAACTTTAAACGCAACTAAACGAATTTTGTATGTATGTCGAGATAAAATTAATTTTTTTTTATTGAAGGAGATATGCAAGGATTGAATAATACTAGGAATTTCAATAAAACCTTATAAATACGTTTTTTTATTCACAAAGTTTCCAAAAATCACAAAAAATTCCTAGGTCATCGGACTTTTTATTATTATTTTATCGTTGAAAGTTGGCTGAAAAAATGATAAATCATATAGGTTATCCTTTCAATTGAATATTTCTGTATCAAAAAATCTAGAGAGTGTGATAAAAAACTATCTAAAATATTAAGCCAAACTTGTAGTTTATAATAATACCATAAAAATATAAGGTTGCTGATGATATAAAAACTAAAATTTTAATTTAATTATGAGTTCATTGAAGATCCATCATTTGATGATCAGAGGCGACTATAGTTAGAGTATTGATAATTGAAGAGCGCTATCTATATTATCAAATTTATAAGCATCACTTGCACACAATATATTATACATTTTTGTAGTTGCTTGGTATTGTAAAGCTAAAAAAAACGCATTATTTGACTTCAAAACATTTATTTGGTTCATATGTATATACCGTGCAATAAACCAAAACTATTTTACAATACTGTAGGTTTACAATCATCTTAAATGGCAATTCATGCCATTTTCTGTGGCATAGAATACCAGCCAAATAATTAATATTGATGAAATCAACATACTTAATTTTCAGTGAAATGTTAAAAAGCACATAATTTGAACTTTTAGATCAAAATGAGTGTTCAGTTTGTGTTACTTACCGTATACTTCATTATTTTCATTGGCTTATATTGTGTATACCAATCGACTAAGCATTGTTTTTGTTAAATCATTTTAGTTCAACTAGTTAATAATCACATTACACGTAAACGTGATGAAAATGTCAGCTTCATTGCCTTTAAAATTAAGAAACCATCGAGGCATCAATATCGAACTCGATTATGAATAACACAAAATTGACTGAAATAATCTCTCAAATAAAATAATTCAATACCTACAACTTGTATAATTGAAGCTACGAGTTAGGACTCTCTTAATGAAAAACCTATTAGATACCTAGTTGTGAAATTTGTATTTTATTAGTTAGTTGTTACTCTGATGAACTCTTTGTTTCTTATTATTATTTTATTTATTTATTTTATTTGATAAATATTTATTGTTTATAAGGAAGTAAATGTTTATTTGTTTATCTAAACACGATCTGATTTCAATAGCTATAAGTTATTATAAGAGAAAATATTGAATAATTATCAATTATAAGTTAAAATTAGTTATTTTAACTTATAATTCAAACTTAAGCTTTAGTTTGACTTAAGTTTTGAATCATCTTTAAAACATAAAATTTTATCACAATTTTATTGCATTAAGGTATCATAAAAGTTAACCCGTGCTACCTCAACTGGTGGAAACTAAAATTTTAATTCGGAATGAAGTTTTCGATGAGAATTCATAGTAAAAGTACATATTTACTATTTTTAACCCTGAACTAAAGAGAGGGATGTTTTAAGTTTGACCGCTATCTGTGTGTGTCTGTCTGCCTGTCTGTGGCATTGCAGCGCCTAAACAAATGAACCAATTTCGATTTTTTTGGTTTTGCTTGAAATTTTATTTAATGGAGAGTTTTTTAGCTATGTTTCAAAGTGCAAATTTAGGGTTCCGTACCCGAAAAACTAAACATTGTCGATGATCTTCCAAATCGGCTCAGTTTGAAAGAGGTTTTAAGGAAAAAGGTAATTTAATGGAGAGTTTTCTTAGATATGTTTCCAATGAAACTTAAGGGTTCCGTATTTGAAAAATTTGTCGATGGTTTTTTAAATTTTGTAAATTTTACTTGTAATACCCAGCATTAATGAAATATGTATCAAGGTATACTAATTTTAGTCCCAAGTTTGTAACGCTTAGAAATATTGATAATATGAACAAAATTTTGATATAGGTGTTCTTAAAACCATCCATAGTAGTCCATTTTCTGTTATTGACATTCAACACTATCTATACAGGGTATTTCAACAAATAACTCAATAAGGTAAAATCACTCACGGCATCATTCAATTATAAAAATATCTTTCGATTAAATATAAATATCATAAAAACATAAAAATTTGTGTATTTCAACAAAATATGAAATTTTGTAAATAAAAATACATAAAAAAATTTTCAAAACGATATAATTAAATAAAAATTCCAAATTATACCATGACAAATGAATATCAAAGATACATGTTCAGATTTTATTTAATTTAATATTTCCTGTAATCGAGTACAACAACAAAAATGAATAAATCAAATGATTAAACGTATCTTTTTTTGGTCATATTTTCCACAAAAATATAGACTGATGACTAGTTTCTGAGCAACTACAAACCAGTCTTTTGTTCGAATAAGCTGAAATAGGAGATGTAGAACTGGGTACTAAGCGATACGATGTTATAAAAGTTGCGATTGATTTTTTCAATTGGGAAAAGATTTCCAAGAGACAAACCGCTGTTTTGTACCTTTTTTTCTTAATTGAAAAAGAGGATTGAAAGTTTAAATGTCAAGGTCAAGCACTCTTTTTTTGGGCTCCCTCTCTTCATGTGTAACATTTTTTTAAACATTTAATCAAAAGAAGCAGATATTATAAGTGAGAAATATGACCCATATGGAGGAGCTTTGCTGCTTAATTTTTTAAATTTTGTTTTATAGTAGTCGGTAGACCTTTGGTGCACATGTTTAAATTTTTTAATCAAAATATTCTCATAGTAAATCACATGCAGTATGTTGACATTAAGTATAATATATGTTCAAATGTTATTTAAAATATACCTACTCAGGTAATCAAAACTAATTTGAATTGCAAAAAGAAGTACAACTAGATGTAGAAGAGACTATTTGATTTGATCAGTGAAGAATGTCACAATGATCAGTGAAGAATCAAATTATTCAGTTAGATTTGGTTAATTATCAGTCGTTTTGTTAATAATTGAAATGCAAATTTTTTATTTATGAGACAAAAAATGATCGTGATGAAGTGAAATTCCCTTTTATATGCTTTTTGAAGATTTATTAATGTTATAAAAAGAACTAAATGTTTTAACGTGCCACATTCATTTTTTAATTCTTTCGACAACTTCCTGTATTTTTCCTCGTATTTTATAAGAACTTTCTTTTAACATATATGACAAACAAAATAAACAAACAAAAACAAGAAAATTGAAAAGTCCGATTTTGAGAAATGCGACACTCGAACCACAATTACCAGCCTTACCTTAATTAATCCTCAAAATAAAACTAACTTACTTTAAATAGGTTTGTAATGTCAATCTCGTCTTATTGATTTCTAAGAAATAGCATTTATTAAATTTATGTTTATATTTCTAATATTCAAAAAAATCCTATTACTTAATGGAATAATCTGATAGTTTATTATTTTTATATTAATTAAAATTCTGAAAATTGTAATGACTCATAAATCGATAGAAACTTTTAAATAGAGCTCTGGGCGCTATACATTAGAAATAACCGTTTTAAAATTAATAAATTGCCTAGTTGCTTTTTTTTATTGAATCCGTTTGCCTGACGCTATGGCCTCTATTGTCTGGTAATCGTCTGCAGGTAATCGTTTTAACAGATTTGCTCACATACCTGTAGTAAAATCTAAGTTTCTAGAGATGAATGTACAACAGTTAGTTCGCAGCCACTTCCAAATTCTTTAGCATTGTTCAATATAATAAAATATATGTGATTTTTTTTAAATCATGAATATGAAATATTCTGGCTATTGCGTGATTGTAAAATTTGAACTAAAGTTACCAAACTTACTTAAGGTGATTAAACCTACAGTATTGTAAAAAAGTTTTGGTTTATTGCACGGTGCATACATATAAACCAAATAAATATTTTTTACACATTACAGTCAAGTAATGAGTTATTTTTGGCTTTACAATACCAAAATATAGAATATATTGTTTGTTAGTGATGTTTATAAATTTGATAATATAGATATCGCTCTTCAATCATCAATACTCTAACTATAGTCGTCTCTGTTCGTCAAATGATTGATTTTCGATGAACTCATAATTAAATAAAAATTTTGTTTTTATATCATCGGCAACCTTATATTTGTATGGTACTATTATAAACTACGAGATTGTCTAAATATTTAAGATAGTTTTTTATCACACTCTCTAGATTTTTTGACATAGAAATATCCAATTTAAAAGGTTAACCTATATGATTCATCATTTTTCAGCCAACTTTGAACGATAAAATAATCATAAAAAGCCCATTGACCTAAGAATTTTTTGTGATTTTTGGAAACTTTGTTAATCAAAAAATGTATTTATTAGTATTATTCAAACCTTATCTCATTAAGAGAGCAGAACTAGAGTATGGTTGATTGTTCATGGTATAGAGATAAAAATAAATATTCAGTGAATTTCCTGTACACTAATGTGATGATGATTAATTTAAAAATACTTGCTTGTCATTTTAAACCATCTATTTATATGTGATTCTTTTTTGTAAAACATTTTTAATAAGGTGTCTCATTAATTTCATGGTATTCCAAATTTAATAATAATACTAGTTATAGCATTATTTGTGTTAATGAAGTCAAAATATAACTAATAGAAAAAAATTCCTGTTTTTTTGTTGTTGTGTATTTCGAATAAATAAAATCATTTACGCTTTATAAATCTTCACACACAAGAAATGTAAATAGAATAAATACCTGTTTGACACAGAAGTGAGTATTTTCAAATGTCAATAACTTTTAATTACAAAATACATTTTGAATTTACTCATTTGATAAAATTACTTCAAAGACATTGATCATGGATTGATAAAGATGTTTTATTAGTTTATTACCGAACATATCGATTTCATCGAAATTTTTCAATTTTCTGGAAAAATTTTTAGATCGAAAAAAAAAAAATTGGCAGTACATAGTCGGTGTGGTACTGAAGTCGTGTGAGTGCGACCCCTGTAGCCCACACGACTAACTTTCCATAGGGAAAAAAAAAATTAAAAAAAAAGGACTTGTTAGTCTTCATAGATGATCTTCGAACATGTACTGTAGCTTACGCTGGAACGATCATTATCTCCATGGATAAATGATGTGTTTCATCCACTTTTCAGATTCTATTTTTTTCAGTTTTTTTATTACCATTAAAAAACGGCTCAACTGATTCTGTTTAAGTTCTTAAATACGTGATTACGCGTCGAATAAGCCCAGTCACGTGTTAATGTCGTAACTGGTTCGCGAGATAATCGAGGCGAAAGAATCCGAACGAACATACGCACATACGTGCACACACACACACACACACACACACACACACACACACACACATCACATTGAAAAGGTTTGATTCGGATATTGCGGCCTTAAAACCGTGGAAATATGTAAAACTGGAGATTTTCAAAATCGACTCCATTACATAAACTTCCTCTGGTAAGTTAAAAATGACGAGATCATGTTTAATTCAAAATTAGATGAAAAGATTTTTTAAATATCCCAAGGAGAATACGAAATATTTTTTCACACGATATCATTATTTCATGTAACATCGTTTTTGAACCGGAAACATCGTGAAAACTGTGTTCTTAATAGCGGAATGGATTCAATTTTTATTGAAATCGGAAACTTTTTCGATACTAATTCTTAAACCGTGGTGTTTTAAGTAGCTTCAATACAAGAAACAAAATATAATTGTGTTCATTTTCTTAAAAAACGGATAGTTTTCAATGAATATGCGTATTCAAATGCTATTCATGTTTCAAGAAAGCGTAAAGATATACTTGGAAAATTCTTCAACCAATAAAAAAATAGACTTAATTCAATGTGATTTTTAATGGAAAAACATTTGACAGCAAAAAACTTAGTTAATTAAGTAAAGTTTATAAATATGTCTTTACGGGGGTATCAGCCTTGTAAATATCACTCAAAAAAAATTTGGTTCCTCTGTCATCCAAAAAGCTTACTTTCCAAAAGTAAAGAAATATCTCATAAAACGACTAATATTTAAGATATCCAAACAAATTTTTTCTTCGACTTATTAACATTCTTAAATATTTCTAATATTACTTTAAGTTATAAAAATTTAACAGTAACTTATTGACAAGTAATAAATTATTCTTACTCAAAAGAAATATTAATAGACAATTTAACGAAGTATTAATTGGTTTTATTACTTAGTCAGTAATTTTTTTTTTTGTTAATCAGAAGAAGGTTTTGTGCGATGTTATTGATTTCCTTGGTTTTTATGGTTACAGGCTAATTACGGTTTTTCTTCTCAGAGTAGTTTATTTATAGATTTAATTAAAATTATAATGTTAATTTAGTACTGAACCAAAATTTATAAAAATTTTTACACATTTGTTTAATCAATATAAGTATAATTAAATGTACATACTGGCCTATATATTTCATGAACCGTTTTCTCAGACCTACGTCAGTTTAATGACTATATGTTTTATTATGCTCACGCACCAATTTCCAAAGTTTTTGTAAATTAAAATGCTGTAGATTACACTGTCATGAAGCCCTTCACGAAGTTTCGTGAGTGTGTTAGTCACGAAGTCATACCCCCCTCTGTACTGTAGACTATTAGATCGGCCATATCCTATCTTACAAGTTTTATTACTAATTAACTAACTTTAATTTGAAATATGGGCTTTTTAATTTTTTGTTTGTTCAAATACCAGAAGTAATAAAAAAATTACAATAATAGCTTAACCTACATAACATTTTCTCAGCAAAAAAAAGTTATAGAACACTAAAATGATGTTAAAAACAAAAATTATTTATATTATAATATTTTTTTTTCTCACATTATCGACACAAAACAAAGAACTAACCTAGCGTATAAAAAAATTAATTATAATTATATAATTATTTGCTATTATATTCTTTGAAAACGTAAACGAAACTTTATTTCCTTCAACCGCAACATTTAGATATAAGTTTTACCAATTTCTTACATTACTGAGTGGTCGTTGCTTTCTTAAAAACATTATTTTACTAAAACATTTGAATAAGTAATATTTTTGTATTTTTGAGATAATAAATATTAACCATAGTTAATAATGGAAAAACAATTTCGTTTGAAATTATTAACCCCGAATAAAAAAAAGGTTCGGAGATGGCATGATCAGTTTGAAAAAGGCTCTAAGGTTTGGAGAATACTCTAAGCTGAATTATAATTTAATGGAGAGTGGTTCTTTTAAATAAACATACTTGATGAACACCCTAAAATTATTACACATGACATAATTAAGCAGGTTATGGAAAGAATGTATGCCATCTATTTAAGCAAGCAGGCCACCCTGTATGGTAACAAATAATAGCTGTAATTTAATTCACTGTAAAAGATACTGATTTTATAATTAAAAGAAGATTAAGATATCTTAAAAATTCTATACATACATACGAGTAGTACATATTGTGTTTTAATTGTTTTAAGTAGACTTACTTTTATAAAACTTAATTATAATAATTATTGACATTTTATGACTTTATTTGTGTTCTTACCGCAATTTATTTTGTAAGAGATACATTTAGAGATAATCAAGGAGTATATTCTATTAACTAGAGTGAATAAGAATAACATTTTAATCAAAAATAACGATATAACAGTTCATCGACGATTTGAAATCAAAATATCAAAACACCGGCACACATTGTGCCAAACTTCTAAACAAAACCTTGTTTTCTGAGATGGTCAAATGCCAAAACTAAAATTATTAACTATGAGAGTAAAGAAATGCATTTCTTTGCAATTTGTTTTGATATTTGAGTGGTAGATGATAAAAAGATTAAATATTTATCGCTGATATTTTCTTTCTATATGTAACCAACGCTGGATGCTTTTGTTTTTCAGATTTGTAAAAGTTTAAATACAAAATTTACCTAGTTAACTTTAAATCTGATAAAAGGTATCAAGCCGACACTGAAAATGATTTTAAATGATACAAATTTATTTAACAAAAGAAATTCAATTGCAATTTATGTTCTATTCATTATAACAAACACAGTTATAAAACAAAACTGTGAACACAAAAAGTGCATGCGGTATGGACAAGATGGAAATCCTGTTATTCTGTGAAAAAAGCTCACCTGTTTTAAACAAAATTACGCCTGTGTAATTTACTCCACCAATACAAAAATAAGCAAGTCTGTTGAATGTATTATGGAAGTTACAAGTTATCCTTTTGGCAAGTTGAAGGACCGGTTCGGCATAGCCGACTCTCACTGTGAAGCAAGGTTCCCATTGTATTTCTATGTTCCATATCTGTGTTTTACCACCTTCTCAATTATTTTGAGACACTTGAACATCTTCTTCATTCATATACCATGGACTTCACCAGTCCATTACAACTATTAATGCAAATAATTTTTAACTTTGTGACGGCGGGAATCCACTGTCGTAGATAAACTACGTACAAAATTGATTAAACTAAGACTTTGACTAACTTAACTACTATGTTTGGCAGTAAGAAACCCCTCAGAGGCTAGAGGGGAACCCCGTTCACACGTGTGCAGATCCCACATATCATACATATGAAATCGATACAAATTTTCAAACCTTAATATTAGTTCTCTTTCAAATTATTGAAGACTTCTTCTTAACTTCTGTTATGTACGATAACAACCCCATTTTGTTCGTCCATATCCCCTATTTTATTCTTAGAATATGACCAATGTCTTATTCACAATATTGTGTGTTTAAATGATAAATTCATAATAACAATTGTGTTATGTGCATACAATAAACATTCATAAATATATACAGCCATATTTTTTTTTATGATAAGATTTATAATTTTCAATGCATTTAAATGATTTATAATAAAATTTACATAACAAATCTTGTTTTATCAACAACCAAGCAAAATTCTTTTTTTGCAAGAAAAAAAAATTTTTTTGTTGATCATTGTTATTGTTTGCATTTATTTTTAATTTAAACAATCAATAAAATCATTATGTTATCATTGTCATCATTAATGTGCACGAGCTGGTAATACATAAATTTTGAATGTAAAAAACCCGATGTTGAATGGAATAAAAAACTGGATTATTGTGTAATGAAGATATTGATTTGTTTATAAATATATAAATGAATTTGTTTTCAACTAATTTTTAATGCATGGTAAATGAATAAATTAATTACTGAATAAATTAATTAAGACTGTTAACTGATTGTTTTCTGAAGTATCGTGACCCTTTCCAAAGGCTTTGTAAACATGTACCAAGACAGAATTCATATATGTTTCTTTATAGAGGCATTGATTACTGTATTTACATAAAACTAGCCGTTATCCGCTATTACCCACTATTTTATTTTATTTCTCAATCACTTTAGATAGTAAGGAAATTTTCAGTATGACTTTGACCATCGACCGTGATGTATGTAAATCAAGTTTCTATTCGTCGTAATATTAGATTTACACCGTTAATGTATATAGTTTATGGATGACCGAGCTTTACTCGGTATTTTTTGAGTTAAAAAGGCACAAATATTATTACCAATATAAGAACCATTCAATGTCTCCACACAAATACTATTATGAATGTCCCGGTTATGTAATTTATTTCGTCGCTAATAGATGTCAGAAAGGGTCCAATTTTGTTTGCAGTCAAAGTTTTTCCTGAAAACACGGATAAAACGAAGTTTTCTATAAATGAAACCTAGTTAGATCGATTTTCGCACCAAAAATCCCCTGCATATATATATACAAGAATTGCTCGTTAAATATATAAGATTATATACACTCTTGGCATTTAAACGAGAAAGAAAACCCAAAGGGGACAGAATCCATCAGACTTGATAGGAGACCTTAAATTTGAATTGCTTTTTGATCTTAGGGCTTGCTACACGTGCAATGTAGTATAGATACTAAGGTTTAAAACCCCAAACGAATTTATTATTTTCTTAGAAACCCCAAAAGATTCTTAAAAAAGGTCAAAGAAATGCCATCATAGTGAAATCAAGGTAAAGACAGGGATTCACCCAAAATATCAAGAAAATTTCATACTACCTTCAAAAATTTTTAACATCCTCGCTTATTCTGTATGAAATATTCAATCATTATCTAAAAATTGTGTGACTGCCTATTTACAACTTTGCGTGTTTTTCAATTTCTTCTCTTTTATTAAATATATAAATTATGCCAGGTGATCAACTATACTTTATGGACCACCTAGCTAAGAATTTTGCTCAGCGGTATTAACTGTAATTATGTAAACTTATTAAATTATGAGTTTAGTAAGATTAAGTAAAAAATATATGTTTTTTTAATATGAATTTATCGGTAGTTATACAAGAACTATTAATTAACTCCCATACCAACGCAGGTAATTTAAGGTTAGTTGGCCATGGTTGTTTTAAAAAAGAATTTTTATGAGTAAACAAAAATATATCAAACTAATGAATGGACTTAATTAAATTATTAATCAAATCATTTTAAGTAACCATTCAAAAATGTAGATAATAATATGTCAATGTAAGGAAAGTAAGCAAATTAAAAAAAATAATAGTTTAAAGAAACTAAAAAAACATACTTTTGTAACTAGCTTAACTAAAAGGTAGAAAAGAATTTCTTTAAATTCATAAAAATCATTTTATCGTAAAAAAGCGTAGAGTGCTAAATTTCAGTATTTTATAGACAGATATTGGTAAAAGTAAGGAAATTATAAAATATCTTAAAAAACACACCGCGGTTTTATACGTAAAAATGATTTTTTTGAATTTAAAGAAATTTTTTTCGACCGCCTGACAACCGAATCTTTTTTTTCTTATACGATACTAACGTCACTCAATTGTTTTGCTTTCCCGGAACTCCTCTACTAACACTTAAACTTTATGGTATTATATAGTATTAAAGTTCAAATTGACTTTTATTTATTATTAAGAATCTCCTGTATGGGAATATAAAAAAATGTTGTTTTTAGACTTTTTTAGGCAACTTTGTAAATTTTCCTTTCCGTAAGAATCATCCTAGTACTTCAAGGAATCTCTCTCGAGCGCTTAGCAACATATTCAGCGATTCATTTTTATATTATAGATATATAAGGAAATTGATGGGGTAATAATCGAATACAATTTAATTAAATTATTATTAATTATGCATATAGTCTTGCAAGTATATGTTTAAGGAAATTTAATGAGAAAAGGTCGACGTTGTTCGGCATAGTTAAATTAATATACATTATTGTTCAAGATTGTGTAAAAATATGGTCAAAAAAGACGTTACCATTTAAATGGGGAAGATATTTTATTAGTTTTATTCTTTAAATATCACTTTTATTATGTTCTTAAAATACACTTCTCTTTGATTTGAATGGTAAAATATTTTGGTCAATGTGCCATTTAAGTGGTGACATCGTTTTGAATAAAATGTCTCCCATTCACGTAGAAACATCTTATTGATAACTTATGTATAGTTTTATCCGAATTCGCTTAATCTTCAATTCCAAATCACTTAAGTTTAACTGTGTTTTTTTTTTGAGCCAGAAATGAACTGATTAAAAAAATTTATATACGTCCGTTTTAAAATTTTCGGTTTTCATTAATTCTTAGCTCTATAATTAAGACTCAATTTAAAATACCCTCAAGTATATTACATACATGTTTACTGAGTTTGAAAAACTATTTTTATGAAACATTTCTGTGATTATTAAATATGAAAATAACATTTTTAAATAACTAGAAACTTATGTTTAATGGTTATTATAAATATATATTACGATACAAAATGAAATTACATTCATTTATATAAATCCATGACAAATTAAATAATTATTTAAAACATTTTAATAACTAAAATTAAATATATTAAAATTGTATATTTATTTGTTATAATAAATTTACAATTCATGAAGTTGAAATAAAATAATATAAGTTGTAAGAAGTAATGGAATTTTACCATTCACTGTTTTATATATTTGTTATGCTTTAGATTTTAATATTTGATTCTAGAGAAAAAAATAATAACAATTATTGTTTATAGATCGAATATTAACAAATAATATTTTGTTATATATTTTCATTTAAAAATAAAATAAACAAAACCTTCTTATATAATTTTGTACTGATAAAATCACCAACAGTGATTTTTAGAAAGTTCTAATAATATCGATCAGAAAATTGACTTTTAATTTTAATTATCTTAACTTGATTGAAAATTACATAATATTAACCTAAGAAAAGTTGTTGTTTTTCAGCGTGAGTTTATGGCTACAATGACTCTTAAATGATTGGTATATCTGACTTCTGTGACCAGAAAAATCTGAATAGATTTTACCCATTTGACATAGGGAATCAAAAACCCTCTTTTTCTTACTCAGAAGATGGGAAGTTATTTGATTTATTTTGAACATTCCATGAAGTTTGTTACACCATTTTATAGAGTTTTATAATTAATCCTTAAGAAACTATTTCATCCATCAGAGAATAGGATCATTGCAAAACAAACAAGAAATTTGATAAATTCATGCATACTGGCCCTCTCGTTTTTGCTACCATGAACTAAGAAGAGTTCTTATGGACGTTCTCATGTATAAAATAAAGTAAGAGAACATATTGAGTAAATGAATATTCCACTGAACGTATACACATAGATAACATAGATAATTGCCGGCGTATCGCACAAACAATATCCCATGTCTCTCTTTCTTTGTTTTATACGTAAGACGTCCATAAGAACTTTTCTTATTTCATATAAAAAAATTATAAATTATCATAAAAGTTAGTTCTTTGCATGCCGTGTAAACTAAAACGGCTTTTCTACCCATGTTGGTTCCGAACTTGTATTTTTCGTATACACTTGCCCGTTTATCCTATTAGGTAAAAATCCCGGAGTAATCGTGATCAACCTCACTCCCGGTTATCTATTTTAATCACGTGGAATGACCAGTTTTGCCTCTCCGCGCCACAGTGAAGTAAAATAATTTCTTGTGTCCGGTTACGCATTCATTTTAGCATACTTAAGCGTTGAATAATGTGTATTGATTACTGATTTTTCACACCAGTCGTACAAAATAAGAACCATAATTTGATTGTACCGTATACAGTAAATAAGATATTTAACCAAAAGTCATGTAAAATAATTAACAATAGGATATTTAATCTATAATTTATAAGTATTTATCAATAAACAATAAATAAATATAAATACCTCTCTTAACGTATATAAAATTGTATTAAATCGTGATAGTATTGAACACTGTAATAAATTTTTTGATAGAAAAATATTTTAAAAAAATAAGTAAATATGAACAGTTTATAAAGTCATGTATTTTAAAAGTATGTTTATACAAAATACATGTCGCTGTTTTATATACCTAAAAATATTTTAAACTTTCTGATATTTATTGCTTTCACCTCGAAAATCGTGTTTCTCCTCGAAAATCTCGTTTTCATACATTTTTATAAATTTTTACACTTTTAAGAAGGAGTTGAAATTCAAAATTGAGAAATTGTCTATAAATATTAGTATAATTGCAAATGATTGAATTGTCTTTATTTCAAAATATATTTAAAATGTCGGTACATATTCTCTAAAATTTAGCAAATATACTCCTAAATGTTGCGTTTGCTATCATTGAGTCCAAACAGCTTTTTAATTTTTAATGTAACGAAGGTCATACATACAATATGATTTTTCTAATCGATTATAAAAATCAACTACTGTTCAGCAATTTTAAGCTGCTTTAATAGCTGCTTTAAAAATTTTCAGGCTAACTTCGCTGGTATTGTTTACACACAAGTGAAATCTATAAAATTATCAAAACCCCCGACAAATGCAATTTATTCCTTGTAAACTGATTTTTGGAAACTTAAAATGCACTCAATCGAGTCGGTTCGACCGTTTAAGGGCTACGATGCCACTGAGAAACACACAGACACGCGCATGAAAACTTAAACTTATAACACACCTTTTTAAATCAATATCAAAGTAATGGTCAAAGAAATTAGATGAGATGAATATAATACTTAGAGAGCTACCATTCGTGGGACAAGTTTTTGAAAATATTTTAATTGAAATTGAAATATTTGAGTTGACTTTTTTGAATTATTGTTTTAAATTATCTAATTATTTTACCATTTCACTTTTCGAAATGAATTGAACCAGGTTTATTTGACCATTCATTTCCGTAGTAATTATTTATATGTCATGCCTTATAAAAACTGTATCGATTTTGAATATTATCTAAGTTCGCACTTGAAACAAATAAAGTAACACCCATTTTTTTTAGTTCGGGGGTTAAAAAAAGACCAATTGATATGCCAATTGAAAGAATTGGTTGAAAATTTAGAATGCGATCCTTGCAATTATTTCAAATGGATCGAATAAATAATTTAATAAGATAGTTTAATAAGTTCTTTAATGGTCTGTCTTCTAAGAGACATATCCTGCACAGCTTGTTTTTTTATTAATACCTGCCTGTGTAAATGCAAAGTATTGTTTGTATCAAATACAAAAATGTATTATAAATGATATTTAACTTGTAAATATTGTGACCTAACAAATATAAGATATCCACAAATAATAAATATTTTATTAGTATTAAAAGAGAAAGCCAAATAACAGTAACGTATCTAACAGTAACGTAAATCTATATTATATATTTGCAATCTTAAGGTAGTTCCTCCGCGACAGTCCAGTCAAAAAGTTTTGGACTAATACTATCATTCAGTGCATTAACTGTGCTATGACTATTATACATATACCATATATTATTTTCACAAGACTGTAGTTCCTCACTAACAAATCTTCAATACGTATACACACACACACTATGATATATAACTTTACCATTAGTCTTTATATCCTCTCCACAAAAAAATATCGCTAAAACGAGTTATTTATTTAAGTTTTTTATCGAAACTATATGGTAAATAATTATTATTTTTTTAAATATATTTTCTAAATATAGTATTCTACATTATATTAGTTTTTCATAGAGATGGTGAACGTCATTCATTGATAAATAAATATAATATTTGTAAATTTGTGTATTTTTATACGCTTCTCCCATGTACACGTACAAATTGCGTCACTTTTAATTGCTAATATCTCATGTATGACATGGTAAATCATCTTCTAATTTTAACAGCATGTGTATTATGAATTAAATATTTTATATTCTGAGTTTTGAGAAATTCTTGAAATATCACTTTCGTGTAGGTACTACCTTAATATAGAAAATTCATTTTTCAAAAACTAAGATAATCATTTTAGAATAAATAAACTATCAGTCCTATAAAAACCATTCTGGTCTCAAATTATGGTTTATATACTCTACTTTAAAAATAAATCCACAATAGTTTATGAAGACCCAGCCCTTCCGGATAAAAATGAACAAAAACGAAAGTAAATAAAGCAAAAATTTCTTTTTATTTTGAAAAAATATCTTTTCCTATGCCGAAGTCGAGGTCGAATTTAGCATTGCCTTCATCTACATTACAATCAATATATCTTTATCTATCTATCTATCTTTTTATTTATCTTTATAAAGTAAAAAAAGGCGTTATAGAAATTTGGCTGTTTCTTTAAAATGGTTTTGATATTTTAACAACGATAGCTCGAGTCGGAGAACAGTCCCGAAAAATCAATGCGATTTTACAATCTCTAAGAAATAGATAACTTGAAATTAATAACTAAAGAATAGGTTTATATTAATATTAATAGGTTTATTAATGTAGTTTTAATACGGGGAGGTCTAACCTAATCTAATTAAAACTGCTTACGGATGGAAACATTTCTTAATCCACCTCTGAGTTAAATTTCAGCAGTGATTATTTTCATATTGGTTATTTATACCCTTTAAATCACAAAACCGTATGATCTGAATAAATTATTCAGTTTTCTTAAAACCTATCGATTAGAAGCTTCCGATTAGATGTATAGTTGGACGTCTATACAGATCAGGTGATATAAATGCCGTCCATCGAATTATTTACAACATACTAAAATTTGAAGTGATACAACATATCCAATTTTTTTTAGTCTAGATACCGACTGATTTTTTCGAAAGGCAATAGTTTTCCTTAAAAAATTTCAATACTTTGGCAGCTGCTTGACTATCATAACCGCTATTGAAATTATATGACAATAAGAAAGTATGCTGATACAGACATTGGAAAATACTTCTTGCATTTGTATTTTATATACAAGTTGCCTAATTCCATATACAGGTTTAAAAATAACAAACTTACTATTCCACATGCAGGTCTTTTGCAATTAGTTTTCCCCGAAAACAAATTAATCGTAAACGTTAAGAATAATCCCATTTACTGAATTTTAAAAATAGTTCCTTTTGTACCTCATGTATCTGCTGAGAGTAAATAGTTTTTATGATGAAATTATTGTAATCATTTTTCTCATAAGCTTACATTCCCTAGATTTTTCATTGTCCGACTAACAGGCATCATGATGCCATTTACGTACTTTGCGGTCATTAAGCACATGGAATAATCTCTTTAAACAATAAGTAACAAAAATTATAAGAATTTTAATTATTTTATAAAGCTGTTATGGTTTACATAAATAACCTTTGTTTAAACAAAGATAAAAATGTTTAAAAAAAAAACACAAATATTGTAATTTAAATATAATATATTGTAATTGTGAATCATAAATTCAATGAAAACAAATCGAATTCCATTTTTTATTTTATTTTTTAAAAGTGTACAACAATAGTCTTTCGTTTAACAACTTTAACAGCTATAGGAGGTATGCGTATATGAATGTAATAATGAATGCATTACAATGATTATTTGTAGAATGTATATATCTCATAAACAATTTCTGCCTACAGGCTAAACAGTCAAAAGTGATTAGTAAAATATAATGCAAATAAATACCGAGTGTAACTTTTTTCCAGCCATATTCAGATAATTTCTGGTTAATATTCAAATGTGTGTTCTAAAATGCTTTATTTGTTTAGAAATCATTCATTTGTTAAGATGACGCTCTATAAGTAACATCATTGTCCTGAGTATTGAGTGGTAATGAGCAAAACCCAGGCCAAAAATAAGACCACAGAGTCCAGATGTTGCACATCTGAGCTTTGTTTATATATACTTTGTCCTGTTTTTGGAGAATACTAATCCTTGATCGTACACGCAAGTGTTTTGAAAGTCTTTCCATTAACCTAAATAAAATTATTAATACAGTCTCTGAAACGGTTTTTCGTGGCCAATTGAAGTCCACGAAAAAGACCTACGGATTTCGGCGTACTTTTTCAACTGAATGCGAAGATCAAGGTTGTTTTTTTGAAATATGGTGCAGTAACTTAACAATTTAACTATATTTATCATGCTAGGCAATGCATTTTTTTCTTTTAACTGTGAAAACGGATGGTATTATTCTCTAAAAATGACTTGTCGAAAAAATTTTTCAAAAATATTAATTAGAATATAAGTTATTCAAAAATTTTGAGAGAAAACTGGATATTAGCTTTCTTTAGATATTTTCGCTTCTATATTGGGTTCTAATAAAAATAGGTAACTTCAGGTAAAATAGGTAAAGAGACGCCGTTGTAAATTTTTCGAGTGGAATAAACTTTAAAAGTTAAAAAATTATTCTAAATGATTATTTGTGAAATTTATTTTTTTTCACAATAAGAAAGAGAGGTTTAAAATATTTCAATGTCAAAGACAAACAACTTTTGTTGCTTCATATGAAGGGACCCCATAAAGTCAAAGATATTTTTTAATTGCTCATTAAAAATGGTTAATACATTCCACAATTAATGGTTATTAATAATAATCGAATAGTTATAATGAATTACAACAATAAAATGACTTAAACGAACTAAGTATTTGCATAAATACAAATTATAAAAATGGAAAAAAAGCTTTTATTACAGTGTTATAATTTATCGAGGATATAACGATATACCGTCATCCGCATTATAAATTTTTATGCAATATTATGAAATATCTTAAAGAAATACTATTTGGATAATCAATGTAGTATCTGAGACAAAATCGAAATGGGAATGTACAATTAATCGATACATCTCAACAAAAGCTCGTTTCAATAATAATTTACATAAAAAATGAAATTTTAAAACTCTTTATACTAGTTTTTCTCTGAGACTATTTCCTCGAGGTTTCATATCTTCTCTCATGTGATTTTGTTTTTTGTAACATAATTTTGCAACATCTTGTAAAAAGGGCTCCCCCCACAAAGCTGTTAGTTACACCAATAATAACAAGCAAATCAACCAGATATTGCATTGTTATACACAGACAAACCAAATATTGTATAAATACAAATACACACCTTTTAAACAACAAAATTACCTACAAAACAATTTATTTTTACCATGTTTTTATATTCCACGTGTACAGACAATGAATGTACATATTTATATACGGTTTCATTCAAGATATTTATCAGTCAACAGCAATAAATACACACTCAATGACCAAAGGTACTTTTATTTGAAATTAAAATGCAAGAGCATTTCAAATTAAAACGCAAAGGATGGACGTATTATTAAATTATTAATAAACATTTTTAATTCACTAAAAAGTATATATCCCAGAAAAGGTCAGAACTATTGGGATTCCTTCAAACAATATTTTTGACGTGTCTACTATAATATTCATTCACCTTTGCTTAGAAATATATCGATTTTTGATTGTCGTTTATATAAATACAATATTGACAGCGTTTGATAATGAGTTAATTATTTTATCTTGAATTCAAATTTCGAAAACAAATTTTGAAAATAAATGAGAATTTGGCCTCTATAAATTTTTAATACAGATATTCAGCGGGGTAAATGAGCTTCTCTTGCATTGAAATATCAACAAAATTTGGTACATTGGTGTTCGTTACAAAATCAGAACCTCGTGAGGACTTTTATGTCCAGAAAAACTACATTACAAATATCTCTGCATATGTGAAAATCCAAAGACAATTATGAAAATTAAATTTAAAATTTTATTCTCTAAAAAAATGGCATACCTATACTAATAATTGTCATCATTTTGGAGACAAAGCAATATAAATTTTGTATATATAAAACTTTCTATTAAAAGACTTTGTATTGAAAACTTTGATATTGAAAGTTTTAATGGAATTTTGCGACCTTTGCTTACAAAAACACACTTTTGTTTAAAGAACTATAATGGATTATGGAATATTTATCATGTTGGAGACGAAAACTGCTTTCCCAATTTTCCAAAACTTACATAAAAGCTGTCACAAGTTAGCTTTATCTTAATTATTGACAATAACACAATAATATTAAATTAGGAAATATTACTCAATATAACTAAATATAACTAAAAATATAAAATATTTAATGCTATCATAGAGTCGTATCATATCAATAGAGTCCCTCATACATAATTATTAGTAAAAGTTGGAGGCGCTCAATTTAAAATATCAAGAGACGATTCGAATCACCTCGAGCTTTTAAAAATAGTCAAGTATTAGTGACATATAGAAATATTTATTTTCTACTTCTATTTAAATGTTTAATTTGAAACTTTAAAAAGGGCATGTATATCAAATATAGTGGCAGCAATGGAACGGAACAATCTGGCCATGCTTACCATAAAAATCCATTATCGCATGCGTTTTTCATATGCTATTCGTATTCTTCTAAGTCCTTTCATTTTACACTCAAATAATAGGAGTTCAAAATGAATAATAAGTCCACTATACTATATTACAAGTGAAATCTACAAAATTTAAAAAACCCCCGACAAATTTTTCGGCTACGGGATCCCAAACTTGCATTTGAAACATATCTTAGAACACTTTCCATTAAATTGCCTTTTTCCTTAAAGCCATTTACAAACTGAGTCGATTTGGAAGATCATCGCCAATTTTTAGTTTTTTCGGATACGAAATTTTGAATTTTTACATATTTAAGAACACTCTCCATTAAATTACCTTTCAAACAAAACCAAAAAATTAAAATCGGTTCACGATGCTACGATGCCACAGACAGACAGACACAAACAGACACACACATATAGCGGTAAAACTTATAAGACCCCTTTTTTTTAGTTCGGGGTTAAAAGTGATGAAACTAGCAAACCATACATTAGCATCCAAAATTTTAGCTCATTTCGTTGAGGATAACTGCTTAAAAATCAGTTGCAAAATTTGACCCGAACAAACACTCATATACATACAAACATTGAAAGTCAAAATAAGTTTGAATTATAACTTCTCCCACGGCCAATATGAGAGAATTCCGTGCGTTTCATTAAAATTATTAAATTAGATAGTAGAAAAAAAGAAACCTGCAGGTGGTATGTAGGGTCCGTATCAAATATTTTTATTTCATCTCTGATTTATATTTAGGTTTAATCAGTTTTTTTTTTTAATTAAGAAGAATGCAGTTGGTTTAATATTTAAATTTTTTTCACTGTTTTGACCCCATCAAAAATACATTAAAAAAATATGTTTTCTGTTTAATAATTTTTTTATTGGCTTTCAAAACCTGAACGGCGTTATGTTTTAAGGTAATATATGGTAATTGTTTTCATTACCTTGCATAGATGAGGATGTACTAATCGAAACATGTATTGGGAAGAATCATTCTTGGTCTACTCCAACAATTTTCATTCACATTTATTTCCAAATGAAATGGTTCAAATTTTTTATCTCAAATTTTTTCACCATATCTATCAATATTAAGCTGTTACCTGGACTATCTAATCACTTTACTTTGAATTTGAAACAGCCACGAAATTTTATCTATAAAACCTTTTCCATAAGAGCCTGCACCGTCCAGAGATTAATGGAAATTCAGTCCCCATTTATCAATTTTATAGCAGTTTTCTGCCTTTTTATCGTTTGTATAAACAACGATGAGGCCCAATTTTGGAATCCAAAAACACAATCGTTAAATCTTTATTTTTCGAAATAAAAGTAACAACGAATTGTCCTAGTCGACTATACAAATATGTTTAAAAGAAACTATAATCCTTAACTTATATGGGATAAGGATCGGTCTAATAGTAATGTGTACTACAAATTTTCGGAAATATATGGTAAGAACATCTGTGTCCCTACGAGGCTATTGCATCGATTAGTAGGAACTAGATTTATCTTTTGTTACAATTTCTAGGAAACACTCGGAAGTGGATTAAATTTGGGTTGGAGTCGTAATTAATGTAAAACACGGGTCTGTTTTATTTTATTATAAAGTTGAAGTTACAAGACAGATAGTTGGAATCTCAAAGGACCAGGTTCTAAATAAACAGGCTTTTGTTGATTCGGTATGTTTGAAAATAAACGTGTTGCAATCCATCCAGAGCAATTTTCCTAATGATAAATTATTATTAATTTTTCTGACCTATATATATATTTTTGAGCTAAAATTAGGCATACATCAACAAAACCGAGGTATTTTAATGTAAAGGTATCGAAACCTAAGGTAATTATCAAATTTATTACATATCCAGTGCCCATTCTACCAGGTTCCGGGATATTTAAAAATGAATTTGCTGCAACAGAGAGGGAAAATGATGATCTACCAAGCACCTACTAATTCGCAATAATCTCTTTAATGCTTGATACTAACCAACTTATTAAGCACGCAAGCAATTTTTTTTTTAAATATACGATTTTAGTCTTTAATCGGCTTACCAGAACTCCTCTACACACACGATTATTTAATTTACAAGACATTTAATATTATAATTAATAGTGTAATTAAATAATTTGGTTGGTATGTAATAAAACTGAATGGATTTACAGAAAAATTAAAAGATTTTGTTAACAGCATAAAAGTTGTCATACATTTTTATGTGAGGATATTAGCCGTAGTTGTTAAACAAATTAAATTAGCTTACAAAGCGATATAGAAGTATCAAAAATTCCGTACCATATTTAATACTTTTATTTGGACCTTACAAAACTTTTTGTATTTGAAGTGCCAATCTAATTAATGTAAAAACTCGTCCCCATCGCAACCTACCGAGGCCAAATTGACGAACTAATAATATCTGACATAGTGTCCTTAGGCATCCAGATAAACCCCCCAGTGTCGATATCGATTCCTAGCATAGTTGTAACCATCGTTTTGATATTAACAAAATATCAAACGTTTTTTCAATTCTCTTTAATTAAGATTACTAGACAAGCATTTGTCAATAATTAGTTCACGATTGAATGTAACATATTATATATCAAAATTAGTCAAACAGACCATGATGTAAATATTGTGTGCATAATTAAATGTGAACAACAATAATAAGTAATAAAAATATCAAACGATTCAGAAGCTACAATATTAGGTGCTAGCAAGCGCACCAAAGAATATGCAGGGTGTCTTTTGTAAGTTGACATATGCTTGAAACTGGATAAATAAATTTAATCGAGGTAAATGCCTCAAACGAAAAATGTTAGTTTAAAAGACACAAATCTTATACCGACATCGAAATTCGATTTTAGTTTTCAGGTTCAATTCAAACCTCACTCTGATTCATGACTGACACACATTACATTAACGCTTTAAATTAGAAAGTTGTTCTTTATAAATAGACAAACATTTTTTATCAATCAAATAGCTTAGACAGTAATTGATAGCAAAAATCTATATTTTTGCGTGTTTCTTCATTCAATTTGAGCAAAAATGATCTTTATAAACAAACCACTTATTTTGGATTTATTGGCAAATTTTTTTCAAAGAGTTCCTAAATTTCGCAGAAACAATTTTAGGGAATAACACTTTCTATACGAAAAAACAGTTTGGGATGCAAGTTTTCAGTCGATTTTTGCCTAAACTGTACGGCTTACGGAAAAATGTTTCGAACAAAAAATGTTACTTTTTTAGTAAAAAACAACTTTCTTATTTCAAGTATTCATGTATCGATTATCAGTTGTAAAGTAGAGTGAGCTTTTCATTGACCTTGAAAACCTAGGTCGAGTTTAATGTCTGCGTTAGATGTGTGCCTACACTCCTAGCATTTTTCGCAACCAAACTGCCGTAGAAATACTGCCAGCCAAACTGCTAACAAACCGCGTTGCCATTGGATCGCTGGTTATCTTCTAGAGCTTGTTTCTTTAAAATTATCTTAATAGCAGGTAAAAAAAAAGATTTCTTTGACATGCCATCCATTAACAATTTATAATAACTTTCTACATTTTCCCTTACAGAATGCAATTTCCTTCTGATTACGATAAACAATAAAAATTTTTATTTAACTTCAAATTATCATTTCTTAGGTATCGCCTTCATAAACACTACAGCAAAAAAATCTTAACCAAAAGTGCTTTAAAAAAAGTTAATTGTGTTTTATTTTAAAAAGTAAATGAAAAGTGTTACCAAAATGTCAAACCTAATCAAACAAAACGTAACAATCGAACAAAGAAGCAATCAAAGCAGTGCTGCCAATGTATTAATGTGTCGACAATGGTGGAAAGTATGTTGGATGTATGGTGATCAAGAAAAATACTATCGTCAATTGTACGGTCGACGTCAGCAACAGAATGGACAGAATCAGAATAATCAAAAAATTGACTATAGTAATTTATGGCATAAAAATGCTGATAATATCTATCATCATTATACAAATTCTACATCCCCCTACTTTCATTCGAGCGCAGCGGGTCCAATTGTGGATACGGCCGCATCATTATTCGGAATTTATACGGCAGATCATATAAATAATAATACAACGACTACAAATACAAATATTACGGGTTATTATGGCAATAATAGTAATAATATTTATAGTAATACAACAATGCAACATCATAATACATCGAATATGATCACTTCGAACGGTGGTGGTAGAGATGGACCGATGTCACCACATCAAGATGTCTTAACAATGGTAACAATGTTAAGTTCAGCTATGACAACAGCGACAACACAAAATTCACAGATATATTACAACAATCATGACGAGTAAGTAAAATATTTCGTGATAGTTTATCCACTTTTAGGGAATATTTTGAACTAGAAGCATAAATTTTAGGCATATTCCAAACTACTTATAAAAAAATGAAAAACATTTTTATAGCCATTTTTTTCATATGATATTTATTAACATTTTAAAAATGTAAAAAAAAATAAAATTATTCGAAATACAGGCCTATGAAGTGGGGGCTACAAAAAACACACAACACCCTGATTGACTATCCTGCCCTGGTAGTGATTCGATAAAAAAATATTTGAAAAATTGTTAATAAGTATAGATGTCACTATCGTCTGGAGGCCTCAGCCAAAAGAAAAACAAATACATTCACAAAAAGGGGTCGAAATGAAAAAAAAAATTTGTTTTAATACCTTTTTAATGACATTTGTGAATTTTTTAGGATAGAGAGATTTACAAAACTGATTCCCACCAAATTTCAAAAATGTTTTGATATGGTACCTAGTATCTACAGCACTGCATCCTGTAAATGTGGACCGCTATCTGTAAAAGTTCAAAATACTTTTAAAAGAAAATTATATTACCCATTCATTTAATTTGAATTAGACTAACCGAAATTTAATTTACGTCAAAATAATATTTTTATTATGACATTGCAAAATTAATAATAAAATTAAAATTTATTACACATCAAAACACTAGTGAATTGCATATAAATTTAATAAAATAAATAAACAAAAACAATGCAAATTTTTATATCTTTACTTAAATAATTTCTATATAAATACACATATAACTGCTTTAATAATAGTAATTAATCTTCCTGTAAACTAGCAGGAAGTAAAATGTAACATGACTGTCAGAAAAATTAGTTTTTTTTTTATATAAATCAAAATAATAAACATTCTTTTATTAGCAATTAAAGAATTATTTCAAAATGTTTATCAACAAATTTAATTTTACTTCAAGAATTCTTCTTACAAATTGTAGAACTATTTTTTTTACCCGACTGAGCAACGCATAAGAGTGGTAATGTGTTTATCAATCTATGTCTGTTCCTATGTGGCACACTAGAAGACAAACGCGTCGGTCAACTTTTATGATACTTACGTGTATGTATTATATGGGAATATCAGTTATATGCATATGTGTGACATGTATGTATGTGTGATGTGACAGAGTAATCAACACTGTGTATACATGGTTATTCAACAATTAACTCAGTCAAGTGTTTATTTTCATTTTTTTTTTTTTTTTTTTTAATTTGTAATTGTAAACTACTTACCATTTGGACTTAAAAACCACACGTTGAAGTCTCCAATACTGTTGGGATGTAAGATATAAGTTTAAGAGTATAAACATATGAAAAGTACATCTTGTTATAAAGTTACACCTCACCCATTCATTATATTTTTGGACTAAATATTTCCCATTTACGTAGCAACACCTTCCTGAACAACCCTGTACATGAAAATTTCTTAAAAATACCATATAATTAGAAACCATTTGTAGTAAAATTTTTATAATAATTTATTCAACATATGGCCATAATTAGCACACTTTAAGTTAACTTTCCATTCTAAAATTTTTTATTTGTTTTTGTTATAAATTGCTAATAATATACTGGAACCATTTTTTATTTTAAACATTATAATATCAAAACAATTATAGAAATAAAAATTATTAAAATTAACTGAACTTTAAAAAATATAATCAACCGTTACATTTTAGAATAATTTTTTTTCTCCATAATTACCCTACTTTACAAACAAAAAACAAAGCAAATACTTAAAAATTAAATAAAAAATTGTACAATTCCTAATTAATAGTATTTTTTTATTATTTAATTATAGTTAATTTATGTTGTTAGTTTGCATATCGACATTTGTGTTAATTTAAGTTTAATATAATTATGATCAATTTATTTTTTATATATTCACAAGAAATGATTTTTTTTCACATAGTGGTGTACACTTTTGGACAAAAACTTGAATCAGTAACTGATAGGAGTTTGAAGAACTAAAATATCTGATAGTTCTTGTTTGCTTGTTAGCAAAAATTCTATTCTTCCACTCCACGAAAAAATATTTGTTACATTAATTTTGTTAAAACTTGTTAAAAAATGTTTCAAGGTCATTTTCCACCGAAATTAGTCAAAATTCACTGAAAATTTTCGAATTATGCTTTTCATTTTAATACGTGATCGAATAATTCTTATTTACATATATCAGCGGTAGATTTATGCGTAAAATATTTCAAAACCCAAAAACTTGGCTATCTTTCAGACTACAGTTTCGTTTTCCTTGGGTCTTAATTACTTAGAAAAATGATTTCATTGTATTAAATATAAAAAACAGATAAATTGTTTTCTCAGGACATAAAAACTGAGGTCGCGTTCGTAAATGGGCAAAATAGGTAAATTGGATCTTGAGTCCGTAGGACACATATATTATATTATATGGGAATATCAGTTATGTATGTGTGACATGTATGCATGTGTAATGTGACAGTGTAACGAACACAGTCTATACATGGTATTTCAACAATTAACTCAGTCAATTGTTTGTTTTCATTTGTTCTATCTTAAATTTTGATTCCAATTTTGGTCTTTGTAAATAATCGACTGGTTTGAGGCTGAATTTTTGACTTCAAGGTCTTGAGGTCAAAATTTCGAAGGACAGCCATTCTTATCGAATAAATATTAACAAGCGTTTCTTAATTTATTTTACGTTTCAAGAGGCCTTTTATAAAATCAAAAAAAAAATTGTTTCTGATCTTATTTAAAATTCTATTTTAAGTATTTTTAATAGCTGAGTTGGTTAAAATGTAACCAATTCAGCTCGTGGTACTCCTTGGGTAGCGTGTTCGATTACCGCCATCACAACAAAAATTAATTTAATTAATAGTTGTAATGGGCTGGTGTAGCGCATGGTATATGCACTCAGCCTCTCAAACTAATTGATGAGCTGGTAAGTGAAATTATCAGGGGAAAAGGTGGTAAAACACATATATGGTACCACAATGGGCTGTATGGTTTTAGTATCCCTTTCGTGGACAGCCAATATAATCTAACGTAACCTTACATAATGCTCCTGCTTGAACACTTCCTTGTCGGCAGATATGAACACTCTTGACAGGAATTTTTTTTTTTTTTTTTAAATACACCTGTGTGTGAACTAAATCCTCGACCTCTGTTCAATTTTTTAAGTTCATGTGTACATCAATAGAAAATATTATAATTAGCTACCAACTTCTTGAATATTATTTCATTTGATTATATGTTATGTTCCTCTCATAATTAACATCCAAGAGAGAAAAATGAACAATAAAATTAGATAGTTGCTACTGACATTTTGAAAAACTCACGCAACCTTCAAGCAATCTACATATTCTTCTTTTTTTTTAATTTTTTTTTTCTCTTCATGGTACGATGGTAAATTTTTCAATAATTATTTTAAAAAAATATTCTAATTTGAAAATACCTTCAGGTAAACATGAATATTTAAATACCAAATAACGTTTTTTTTTTCTTCGAATGAATATTTTTGTATTTCTATAAATTGCTAAATCCGTTTTGTTAGTATGTGAAAGTGTCAAGTGTTAGTAAGGGTCTCTGATTAGATGTAATTAGTAGTCGGATATGTTTATGACAGTGACAAAGTAGATAATGAGTGTAATTATTCTGATAATGATTCATGAAACTAATTTTGTGTACATAATATACCTGTCAAAACACATTCAACGTGTTTGATTATTCGAATTGATGGCAAAGTAAAATACTATTTTACAAACTATTTGCTAAAAGCACAGCGTTAAAACATTAAAATTCGATCAAAATAAATTTTTTATTAGAATATTCAGAATTATTAGTTCATGAAGTCCCAACAAAGAAAATGTCGGTAGGTCAAAAGGAACAAATAAATGCGGTACAATATTGTTATTTCGTTATTCTAAAAAGAGAACAAAAATTTCCATATCATTGATATTTTTGGTCCCATTGTAGATCTAAAAAATGCAAATACATTACCAGATTAAGGCGTTCGAATAGATAACAAAGCAGCTTTTGCGAAAACCATACCTTCAACTTATTCTTTAACAAAAATTTTCTTAACCTTGGACACCTCTTTCAACATACCTCAAAGCCGTGACGACATTTGAATACAAATAGCTTTTCATCCTACACTTGAAAGAACGAAATGTCCGTTGTCCGACATATTAAAAATGAAAATTTTTTAGATGTTGGGGGCAAACACCCCACTTTGTTGCGTATTAAACAAAATGATTTTCTTTTTTTTTAAGTTCCCAGAGGAAATGTAATGGGGCCTATTTTGAAAATCTAGAGTTTTACATATTTTCGCGGTTTCAAGGCCGCAATATCCGAATTAAACCTTTTTAATGTGATGTGACGTATGTGCGTATGTTCGTATGTTCGTTTATATTCTTAACACGTGACTGGGCTTATTCAACGCGTAGTTGCACATTTAAGAACTGAAAGAGTTTTCAACAGAATTATTGAGCCGTTTTTATTGGTAATAAAAAAAAACTGGAAAAAACTGAATAAACAGAATCTGAAAAGTAGATAAAACACACCATTTATCTATGGAGATAATGATCGTTCCAGCATAAACTGCAATACATTCGAAAAATAATCTATGAAGGCTAACAAGACCTTCTTTTAATATTTTCCCCCCTCCGGAAGTTAGTCCTGTAGTAGTAGTGGACTACAGAAGTCGCACTCACACGACTTCAGTACCACACTGACTATGTACTGCACACTTATTTATATAAATCTAATCTTATTTGAATATTACCGGTCCTAAATAGACACCGCTTCTTAGCAATCTCTTAGATTTCCAACAGTTCTGAAAGGTACATTTCTTTCTTTTTTCAATATTTTAAAGTTTCTTAACTCGAACGAAATTAATTTTTTATCCAATCTTAACTAAAGTATTATATTGATTAGATTACACTGAAAGTGTCATCGTAAATCAACGCGTATATAATAGAATAAATAAAATTTAAAAAAAAAAAAAAACTATGAATATATTTTATATTTAATTCTTATTATAGAAAGGGTTTATTTAAATAATAACTTTTTGAATATTAATAACATATGTTGTTGCTTATTTTAATATTTTGTTATACATACAAGTCATAAATGTTATGCATATACTTAATCTAGAGCATGTTTTCATAATCATAATAACAGATAATCGTTTCCTTTGGATGTCGATATATTTATTATATGTACTGTAATGCACTATCTACTACTCAGTTCAAATATGCTTCAGGGTTTCAGCAATAAAATTATGTACGTTACTACACTACTGTCGAAAAGTTCAAATATAATAGAAAATCCTATAAGAACTATTGTGGAATCTCATATAAAACTGTAAGAGAATCCAAGTCTTTGGCAACTCGCACGCTATCATTTTGTAATTTTTAGAATTTATTTCCATGAATTTTTTCATTTAGCAGTCCCAAGTTAGTTGAAATGCACTATTGTTGAGCTAAATATTTAGAATGGTTAAAAAACCAGCATGCAATATTCTCGATTTGGAATACTTATACCAAGGTAATATTCTCTAAATAAATAACTGATGTTAATCGGATTTTTGTTATTGATTTGTTTATAGCCTGTTAAGTCTAAAAGCATCTGTTGATAAAAGATCTAAAAAAAAAGGATAAAGGGTACTTATTTTGAAAGCAGAAAATCAGAAATTTGGTTTTTTATATCACTACATACAAGGTACAAATGTTGGGAGTGAGTTCTTCGTAGGCAACTGGGTGTTATAACAGTTCCAAATCCAAAATTTTCTACGTTTTACGGGCAATGTTACTTTAGATATACGAGACATCGATCGATAAAAGATAGTTCCATTGACAGGTGCTACAAAATTTCTAAATACATTTCAACATGATACGGCTTATAGTTTTTCAGCTAAGCAAAATCAATCATTTTTTAGCGATTATAAACTTTTTTTTTCTTTGTGCATACAATTAAAAAACTACCTTTGTAATCTGCACGTGCTTTAGCCCTGTACTTATTTCCGGTAAAATTAACTCCTTTTTTTAAATTTTATCTTCTGGTGCATAATATTTGAAGATAAAAACTCGCGAACCCGACTAAATTAACTGGATTTTTCAAATTCGGCTTGAATACAAAGTTTTTATTTCAGCGATCTATCTTCAGCGAATGTTTTTTCAAGATTTAAAATGATATATTTATTTGGAATCAAGGGATTCGTTTTCTCTTCACCAAGTACAAAAATAACTTTAAATTTCTAACATCGAAGGCTATTCTATTGCCTAGAGCATATTCTCAATTGCTCTTCTGGTACGTTTATAACCTCCTCTGGCTAACACTCCTGTTTTGTAGATGTAACATTTCGATCAAGCACTTTCTGTTGGTAGTGTAAATAATATCGCTGATATGTTGAAAATTAATTTATATATATAAAATGGTAGATAGATTCTACGTTATATTATTATTGTTATTGCTACACATTTTAAAACGTAACTAACCACAATGTGGGTCGTGTCTTGTGCATTTAAATTACCTGCTTAAAAATTATTTATAATATTTTTATATATAATATGCAGCAGCAATATTATATGTTGGTTAAATAAAAAAAAAATGTATTTAAAAATGAATATTATTATAATAATAGTTTGATCAAAATTAATATTCAAATTTTCAAGGTCATTCAAGAATATGTATTCAAATATTTTGAATAATAAAATACAGCCCACCAATACAATTTTTTATTTAAGAAAAAATTAGTTGTTTAATAAAAACAGTAAAAGTTATTATTTTTACTAATACCGAGACAAATACTCTATTTCACTTTATCAGGCGCTCGAATTTTCTTTTTAATGGGACTCAAATTTATTTCCCTTTTAAAGAGGCGAGTGCTTTAAATTTTCATGTAGATATTACAAACACCTTGCTCACAGGAAATTAATTTAATTCTTTTGAAAAGTAATTTATTAACTCCAATTAAAGTTTACAACTAGAAGTTGAAAAAACTTCCAAACAAGCTAAAATCATGACGAGACGAATTACTCAACCGTACTTGTCTATTTTTTTAAACATTCTACTAGGTTTAAAGCCGATAAATACATATTTTCTTCTACTAAGTGTTTTAAAATGAAATATTGCTTTTTTTTTAAATTAATTTTTTGGTATTTTCTAAGCTTGGTTGAACATTTTTGAAGTATATAGATAAACAAACTGCAATTTTTCGTATTTCAAAGTTTTAAATCACATTTTAATAAACATGTATGAATGTTTTCATTACATTAGTTTTAATTTGGCCTCATTTTTTATGGCCCATATTTTGTACTAAAAATTAAATTATAATAGAACTAATGTACCCTTTTTTTTCATTTCTAGGTAAGTGTCTTTTTTAGACCTCAATTTTCAAGTGTCATATTGGTAAGATAATTTGTTATTTTTACTTAAATTTTTGGTAATTAATTCTATAACATATGAAATAACAGAATAGAAAATTTAAAAAAATATAAATTTAAGCATCTTTTGTATTTTTTCGGGCGCATAATTAATCCTCACATGCCAAAGAATATTTATATGTAATCTTCTTTAGTAGGTACTGCCAAATTCTTTAAATTAGTTACAACAGTAATCATGAAAAATTTTCTGTGTTTTTCTTAGATTTGTGTAGTTTTTTTTTGCATCGCACCTTTTTTTCTTGCATAGTATACGTAGTTATTAAAAACCATTTATGCAAAACAAGTATGTAACACAATAAAATATTATTTAAATAGCCCATAGCTGTTTTATCTTTGCATTACAAAGATTTATTGAAATTGAAAAACATTTGCGCAAATCTCTAAAAGAATATCAAAAATAATATAACTGTAACTAAATAATAATAATAATTCTTATCAATAAATAAATAACGATAATGTATCTAATAATTCTCATACAGGGTGACTTCATTCATCGTTCGCCATCTTTTGATTTTTATCTCCTTAAGATTGGTCGAACATTGAGGCAATGTATAAATAAAATCTGAATGTTTAAAATGTTATTAATTGCTATAACCCATACTCATAATTATTTTTTAGAAAAATCAAATGAAGAGTTTTCATAAATTTCAAATGAATGTATACATTTTCGATACCAAGGCTGGAATCAAGCCTAACTTGGCCCAATAATCGTTTGTATTGTCACGCTTGTAATTTCCTAGATAGATGAGATAGTAACATCCAAACAAATATAATTTTACAGTAATAATTTTAGTAAGATTAATTAATTTTATCCAAAAATTAATGTAAACCTATTTCCATGAATATTTGTTCAAGCGTCTTGCATATAAACGAACTATTTAAACTTACATCATACATTCCATTATATAACTAGGTATGTACCATAATTTAATACCATTATTGTTTATATTGATTGTATTTTATAAGCATAGTTAGGAAAGGTTCGGTTTAAATAGGTTAGACTAGGTTCAGTTGACAGTTGTTAAGTTTGTCTTATCTAGGATAGTTATAGATGCATGTACATAAAATATTATATAATTTATATCAAATCCTCTGTCCATTACAATTTTCAATAATAATACAAAACCTAGCAAGTTCTATCTTCCAACACTCATATATGAGTTATAGAAATGAATATGCCACTTCTTAGGTTGCTTCCCAAAAATATTTCCGCTCTATTTCACCGCAAACTTTCAGTTCTTTCTCATGTTTTCGCAAATAATGCCACGGATTCTAAAAATTTTGGTTTATTTCCCTGAAGAATCAAAAGATGATTTTTTAAAATTTACATTACTCCTAACTTGCATCTAATACATTACTTATAGTAAAGAAGTAATTTCACTGAAAGTTTCATTGGACCACAAAATCGATCATACCAAAGGAATATTTCCACAAAATCGCAGTTTAAGCCAAGATATTTTATGTTCTTTATAATCCTTAAAGGTTTTTAATATATTTATAAAGCAATATCTATAAATCATTATTGCTTTCAAACTTTCATCGGTTCTAATAATTCTTCAACAATTTCAGTTGCAAAATTTTCTAAATTTGCTTAATTTGCGCTCATTAAGTCAAATTTTTGAAAGATATCAGTTTTTATGAAATTTTGACAAACTAGTTCGTCATTCTTTTGTGCATGATCTTCTATTCATTTTATACAGTTTTTGAACTGTGAAATAAACGTCCACTACTGTCATTGGTGTCATTGCCCATGAAGTTTCTTTTAATATATAAATGGTCATGCCAATGCGTCGGAATACTGGTAAGCGGCTGCACTCCCCCTGGACCTGGATTAACCGTTGATTTATTTAGCTCAGTATGTGTTTCAGCCAAAATAGTGTTGAATCTACTGAGTTTAAATGTAAAGCCCACCACGTTATACCCTCCACCTCCCTTTCTCTTATTTATCCCCCTTGCATTACACTCAAAATAGGGATAGGGATTGTTTTACTCGGGTAAAAATATACGTACAGCTTTCAATTTTTGTTGTAAATATAAAATAGTCATAACGCATTGAGTTTATCATAAAACCCTGATTGGAGAGATGGCCATTAATTGTATTTCGTTTACCTTTTTTACAGAAATCTTTAATTTATGCTTTACAATGATTTGCACAGATAGCGCAGTTTTTGTATAAACAAAAATTAAACTTTTTATTTCATTTTTTTTTTATATATATCTTTATAAATTATGGCTCATGTGTTATAAATTATGTCTCATTCTGCTGTATATATAGTTATATTATTGTAGAGTTTCATTCAAATCCAGTAAATAGTCTTTGCGTGAAAGCGTAACAAATAAACAAACATGTATATCGGGAAACATATATAAATATATAGGGATAGAGATTGGATAGGATAAGTTAGGATGATTTAAATAGCCCGTTTCACCATGGCCAGTATTAAATCGGGATTTCAAAAAAATCGTAGTATAAAATATTCTGCTTTGACCTCATTAGCGCTATTTCATCGGAAAAGAATGAAGACTTTATTCATCCTGGAGAGGACCTTTCGCTCGTGACGTGCCCTAATAATAAAGTATTGCCCTAATATTGTAACATTGAGTTTTCAATACGTTTCTGCTAGTAGGTTCAGTATATTACAGTAATGATCGTATCTAATAGTAGAAGACAATAGTGTTTATATTTGTTATACTATAATAATATTGAAACTTAGTTTGTAAATTTACTTATCTTTAGATTATATATATAGACAGAGTTATGTAATCAATTGATCGATTAATAATTTACATTATCCAAGTTCATGCTTGACAGTTATTGTATAAACAAGCTCTTCAAATAAATTATGCATTACCATTTCTAGTTACAAATTGTTTTTGGATTATGTAAATATAATCCACTTTCAATATTTGATGAACCTTCTTTATTATTTAGAGTTTCTATATTTGAATTATATCTAATACTAGCAGATGTTGGAAATGATTATCATTAAGATTTGTATGTACTGGTTGTCTATCAAAGATCAATATTGAACTCCGTGGGGTAGTGTGAAGTAATATTATCAAGGTTTCTGGAGTATCAGAAGACATTATCTATAAAATAAGGGCATATTTTTTATCCGATTGTCAAGGAGTGGTTATATTTTTCGCGCGTATATTGAATGTACATTATGGATGTAAATTTCGTAATTACCTCGTATCTTACAAACGGCTCAATCGATTTCTACATCAAAAATCTTTCTAAAGATCAAATCAATGTATACCTCAATATAAAAGAATAACTGATTGACTGGCTGATATACCAATGTCTTATCCAATCTCCTGGGAGTGGATCTGTGAAAATTTGCAGTTGGGCCTCTCTGGCACTGTAGGCGAGTACTAAGGACCTTCTGAAAAACACGTTAACCAATTTTTAAAATTATTTCACTTATAGAAAGCTGCATTATCAACGAGTAACGTGGTCTGTATTTTATTTCCAAACAAATTAGGGTTACGCTTCAAAACATTAAAACCCGTGAAATTAAGAACTAAAAGGGAATACGTCAGGGCAAGGGAAATAGACTTTATAAGGCAATACTCTACGTATTTAAAATTGAAATTGTCCATCGAAGCAGATGGGTAACTGCTATTTATTGATGTATTTTAAAACAAGATGTCATACATTCATTTGGAAAATCCTAATGTACAGAGTATTGAATTAATTATCAGTGATATCTGTTATATCACACATGATTTTCAAAAAATAAAATAGTCAAAGGATTAGCAATAATATTTTATAGACCTATACTTGTATAATGTTCAATCCTCATATTAAATTATAGATATGTGTAGAATGTTAATGAAATAACTGATAATCATAAATAAATCGATTAACTAGTTTTTTAATTAATTGTTATTCATTGCACAATAAAAAGATAAGTAACAAGTTAGTTAAATTGACTTAAGATAGATATGTTTGTTTGATATTGCACTTGTCATAGCACATTTTATGTTAAGTATACTTAACATAAAATAAATGCAACCAACAACAATCAAAGGAAATCTTGATACAAAAGTACTTGTATAGAAAATGTAATGTCTGTTTTAATTATTTATGAAATCGTTATTTTTTTTATATCCTCGCGCTCTTATAGTACATGATAATGGTTTTTAATGTTCATAAAAATATTTTTATAGTCTGTATAAAAATGTGTTATTCTTTACAATATTTTTCATACCGATTCATAACTGTTACCGCCCGCTTCGATAGACAATTCCCATTGGTTTTACAATCACATACGTTTAACGTAAAAAGTGTTATTTTCTATTTCTCACAAATACTATATTATGGCTACTATACATGTGAAATTTACAAAAATCAAAAAAATCCCCGACAAAAATTTTTGAATACTGAACCCTAAGCTCGCACTTGAATCATTTATGAAGACTTGCCATTAAATTTCCTTTCAAACGAGACCAACAAAATCAAAATCGGTTAATCCGTTTAGGCGCTACGATGCCACAGACAGACACACACACATAGCGGTACCCCTTTAAAACACCCCTTTTTTTTAGTTCAGGGACTAATTAAAACAAAAGGAGTGTTTTGGAAACGCAAAAAAAAATTTGAAACACTAAAAACGAATAACTTTGGAAATCTAGCATATTCAAAAAATGTGAAAATGTTTCAAACATGTTTGAATTCTAGACAAAAAATATAGTCGAATTGAAAACCTCCTCCAAAACTATCTTGTAATTGTCTTGATTACCTGCCAAAAATGAGTATTTTAGAATTATTTTGCCCCAAATTAAATAAAAACTTATTTGCGTTATTGAAAGCTGAATTCGGCCTCAACTATATTCCACAACTGGTAAAACAAAGACCAAATTTTATATTCTTACGTGCTTCTTTAGAAAGAAACAAATGAATTTTCCCGAATTTTTATAAAGTTCTTCGAAAAACTTTCTGACTAGAAGTTGTTTTTCTAGTAAATACATAAACTATCATTTAGCCTACTAAATCATTTCATATCCAAAAACACATAAAATATCAAACTTCTATTAAAACTGCTTTTATTTTTATTTAAGAATGTTTTTACAATTTAACAAGCTTCTAAGAGTGTGCAATTTTAGTTTTCTCAACTCTCATTTACGTCGACATGAATTAATTAAAAAACATCACTTTCCACTTAAAACATTAGTATTTTTTAATTTTATTAATACTAAATCAGTTTAAAAATATCAACATTATTATTAATTATTTTTAGTATTTATTTATCTAAAATCTTTAACTATATATAATTTTTTTAAATAATTAAATATAATTGTGAATAATAAACCTACTTAGATTTACTTACTTCCTCGAATAGAAAACGTACAAAGATATGAATATGTATTTGAAATATTTAATGAGTGTTATTGAGATAAATAATGCAGTAAATAAAACTTCATCTTTAAAAATGATATAGAATACTTACTAAAAACAACTGTTTGAATTAACTAGCATATAATTATTTAGAAATTTAATGACATAAATTATTACAATTTAAATTGTATAGAAAACAGTTTTTTTACGTGATGATTTATATTAATGATGTGAGTGCATGTTTACAAAAAGATGATTTGAATGTGTAAACTTATAACTAATTAGATAATTACGACCACCAAAGTTTTCTAAGTTTTCTTGGTGCATATCTTGCATTTATCATATTTACTATTTAAGAGGTTTTTTTTTTAGTCTTCTAAGAATCAATGAAAGGAATTTTAAATACGGCGAGAATAATCATTTTTAGCTCCCAAACCAAAAAAAGGGGTGTCATAAGTTTGACCGCTATGTGTGTGTGTCTGTCCGTCTGTGTGTGGCAACGTAGCACCTAAACAAATGATCTGATTTTGATTTAATTGTTTCTTGTGAAAGGTAATTGAATGGAGAGTGTTCTTACCTATGTTTCAAGCGCGAGGTTAGAGTTCTAGAGTTCCGTTCCCGAAACAAATAAAAAATAGACGATGATCTCCTAAATCGGTTTAGCTTGGAGAACGCTTTAAGGAAAAGGCAAATTTAATAGAAAATGTCCTTAGATATGTTTTAAGACGCTTTTGTAAATTTCTTTTGTCAAAAACGAATTCGAAATGAAGTTGAAAGAGAACGATCTATTAATATGATCTCTCTTTCTCGATACTCAACACGTATCAAGGCACCTTCGGGGTATTCAAAAATTTTATTTTTAAAGTTAAATGGTGATTCACTCCACGGAACGTTAGGGATGATTGGTAGGAGTATTTTCAGTCAAAAATAATTAGAATTATTAAGATTTTGTACGACCCCAGTTTTTTTCATAAATATAAGTGACTCACGATCTTGGTGGACAGAGTAGGAACGAATTATAAAAATCTTTTTTTAACAAAATAATGAACTAAATAGGTAATTAAAGGAGTATTATATTATTATTAACTTAGTTGGTTTGGAGAGGAGAACTTGAGAAGACAGGTGTCGGTGGGGGATAAAAATGTACGATCATAATGAACTAGTCAAAAGTGCATGAATATAATAAATTTTAAGTCAATTTGAAAAACAATGTTTTAGATTATTCAAGAAACTATCAAACATTTATTGTTTCCATAATCGAATCAAAGAGAGGTATACCCAGCCCATAGCAAGACCTAACTTTACGTGCTCAAAGTAACATAAAAAACTTTTAACAAAAAGAAAACTGACTTCAAAAGAAAAACTTTTCAAAAACAAATGAATATGCACTAAAAAGTAAAAAAATAACGATAATATAATGCAGTTAAAATTATTGTTATTTTTGGAGTCGGTGTCAGCCAAGGAAACAACTCTGATAGAACAGTTTGCTACATTAACTTAGCTGCCATCGACTCCAAAAATAACAATAATTTTAACTGCATTATATTATCGTTAGTTTTTTATTTTTTAGTGCATATTAATTTGTTTTTGAAAAGTTTGTCTTTTGAAGTCGGTTTTCTTTTTGTTAAAAGTTTTTTTATTTAGTGAATTTGAAGTACACTAACTAATTTGTCACTAAAAAAGAATCATCGAAATCGGTTGGCATGATTTAAGACTTTTATGATTTTCTCATGGATACCGTTGTCAGAATTAGACCAAAATGAAATAGGAACACACGGGAAGTACCAGCTTTCAAATAGGCAAAGAATCATTAAAATCGGTTCAACCAGTTAAAAGTTCTGAGGTAACAAACATTAAAAAAAAATACAGTCGAATTGAGAACCTCCTTTTTTTGGTTTGAAGTCGGTTAAAAAAGAGTAGGGTAAATTAAAAGAAAAAAAAATGTTTCCTCTAAAATCTAAAGAGTCATTTAATAGCAGTCATTTTTGAAGAGTTTTGGGGGAATTTTCAGTGGACTTTTGATATTTTAGAACTTCGGATTTCTTGCTGACTTATTGACACTTCTTCAATATCAGTATAACCTCTCACTTTTGCCACTTTTTTAACAATGTATATTTATAAATAAATTGTAATTTTTTCATTTTCTGTACATTTTGGTCACATGCTGTACGGGCTTACAAGTTGCTAGTACGGGTGTGTTATTAACAAACCTGGGGTATTAAATCTAGTTTAAATTATTGGCTGACAAATAATATGTAATTTTTAGGACCAACAACGATAGATACTGTAATTATAAAAGAAGTTTTGCGATGCGATAGAAAATAGTTAACTTCAGAGTTTTGTTTCCTAAAATTGCTAAGATTCCACAACTGCTGCCTTTTAATAAAATTTAATGAATATTCCTGTATATGTAATTCATGAGTTGAGATATATAACAAGCATTTATATACTTTTATCAATTATAAGAGCTTCAGCTTGTTAATAGTTATCATTTTCTTCATAAATTATAAATAAGTTTATTATTCGTTATTAATATTTAATAATATAATTTTACTGTCATTAATATTTTATTAGAATTGTAATGATATTTTACAGTTAATTTTAATAAAATATTTGATATAGCAAATATATGTATATCATCTGTTTATTTTATGTGGAGTATTTAAATTATTTATCATTACATTCCAATCATGTATAATTACAATTCATTACGTATAAGGAGTGTAGATTTAAAAAAAAAATCGTAGAACTCTATCACTTAGGCCGTATTTTATCCCATCAGGTGCTTGTTTTTATTAAAAGATACAATTTTACTATAATAGCATTTTATCTTTTCATGATTTGTAAAACTTGCCAAAAGGAACTTTTTTGAACTGCAGTCTAATCTCTTATTTGAAGAAGCTGTGAGCAAAGGCTTGTTATTTGGTTTTTTGAAGTGAACACTTCTTTAGCGGAGTTGTAGACTTTTTTTGTAATGGGTAAAAAATGTTCGTTCATGAAATTGTCATGTTTGTGTACGATAGCGCAACAAATAAATATTGTATTCTACCACATATATGATAGTACTTTTATACTGATAATTAAAGCAATTCGTGCAAAATTATTCCCTAACCATTCCAAAATATCAAAAATGCACAGCGTCAATATTCAAGTTTCCACTTCTGCCGGCACTCCCGGAGTGCAACCCGTCGTTTTTTTTATGAAGGCATGGTCTTTCCTTGGTGGTATTGTTCTTCAAAATTACTTGCGTCTTGAGCAGTAGAAATTTTCGAATTAGCTGCCATCTTTTTTTTTTTTTGCTAATGCAGTTCTTACATAAGCCTGATCAAGACTTTAAGGTCCTGGATGATTTTGTTCATCATTACGTAACAAAGAAAAGAAGAACTTGTAGGTAAATTCCATTTGAAATAAATCCAATAACTTATTATTTTTAAAATTATTATAATGTAGGCGTTAAAAGAAATAATTATAGTAATAAAAATTAACTATTTCATAAAAATAATAATTATAATCACACAACCATCACTTACAAATAATAATAAAATCTGATTTATATACCATCTCGTTTAAAAATAAAATAAAATATTAAAACCAAGGAAATAATAAAATAAAATCAATTAAATATTTTCACATATTGAGAATAGATAGAAAAGATATTCCCAACAAGAATATAAAACAGAGTTTTCCATTAAGAATGAAAGAACATATAACTTACTAGATGATTGTTATTGGATATCATATCCCAAATATGAGCTGACTTCAAGTAAATAAGCAAACAACATGCGAACGTCCCCGATCGTGTGATATCATCGACCTCCCTTAAAAATACCACCATCGCCATCGATAATAGTGAACTTAATATATTAGTACCTGGATGACCGAATTTTGCTCGATATTTTTTTAGTTAAAGAGACACAAATTTTATCACCAATATAAGAACCGTTTAAAATACCAATTTGACTTTATTCTTAATAATATTTTTAATAAGATGATGTGTACACATTTTCGTATGTAAGTCTAAAAGTTTTTCGACTGTTTTGTTTTGAGATTTGAACTACTTCTTATTCTAATAAATCACATCCACTACGTTAGTGCAATCCATTGTGACTAAATGAATGGCACGAAAATCGGGATAGGCCGAAGGAAAACTTGACTAACTGATTTCTAATACTATTTACTTTATTTATCTATAACAAAATTGATTTATAACCACGATTCATTTTGCTTTAAAATGACGATTCATTTTCTTTAGTACTTAACTCTTTACTTTTCTTAAATGGTTTTTGACAAAACTGATACAAGAGCTATTTTTGCCGTTATCAAAATCACACACTTCTCTGGTACATCATATAAATCACAAAAATTGTTATGAAATACTCATCCAAATAAAAATGTTATGATATCTCAGGCTTACAAGTTGTTTAATTAATTCAAGTTGAATTCTATCATTTTCAATTGAAACCCTTTATTAACTGATCGATATAATTCCGATGGATAGATCTATTTAAAAAGTATATTTATGACTTCAACAACACTTCAATATAATAAATAAAAATATTGACTTTATTATTGTTATTTATTATTATCGATTTATTTACTAAGTGTATTGTTCAATCATATATGAAGCTATAATATTAATAATTGAATAAATCTTTGTGAACATGCAGACAGACATAATAAAATGGATCCTAGTTAATAATGAGCAAACAAGGGCAAGTGATAATCAACTGAGAGTGGTCTGCAATATTTTGGTTGAGTATCCAAGTTGGTTGGAAAGTTATTCATAACAATTATAGAAGTTTCTCTGTGTACGGCTTATACCAATTTTGTTTGAACCTCGAAATACTTCAACACAAAGATATCCAATGTTCCAATGCGAAATACTGAGATCCTTTGATTCCTATTTGCGGATGTAGATTTGGAGATGTAGATCTACCTTTATGGATTGTACCACCTGTCTATGTACAGGTGGTATAATTGTTCCATATTCTAACTACATCGAATTCTGCCTGTGGTAACTACATCGAATTCTGTTTGTGGCATTTCACCTCACTTAATTAATTCTTGAAATTTGTATCTATTTCCTTCATATAAAGGGTGGGCCATTTTAATCTATACACCTAAATCTCTCGTTTTGTAGTTCACCAATGAGTTTGATGAGGGTTCTTCAGGTTTCTTTAATAGCCAATGTAGACCGTAAGAGATAGAAAAACTCTTTTAATTAGAAAGTTTATTCTATTAAAAAAAAAAATTTTGTTAAAATAATTTTTTTGAAAAATGTAAACTTTCGGAGGAATTGCGGTTTAAAAATATGTCATTATTGCATTTAATCGAAAGAAAATACGCTTAAAGTTTATCGATAATTGTAAGTCAAATAGTTATATTTAGATGTACCAATAGATTAAAATTGCCCAACCTGTATATGTCCGCAATAGGCCCATATTCTCTTTTTAATTAATTTAAATTAACATGTTTCATATCAAACTTTACGGAATACTTCAACGTTACATAATTTTACCATCCACTTTATTTTTAGCATTTTTCTGATGAACCACAAAAGTAAGGTATTTGACCAATGTGCAGTGATATTCCCCTAGAATGATTGACTATTCGGCGAGTTGTTTTGATCTATATTTCTCAGGATCACTGTTTTTATGTACAAGTGACACGTGTGATTATCTTATCTTCAAGAAGGTAGTGAAATCCTATCTTTCACGGATTTTTCTGGGAGTTCACAAATTTTTTACCACAATTAGTTGGATACTCAATTCCGACAAGATAAGCATTTAAACGTAGATACATTCAAGTTTATAATAACAATAATAAAAAATAAAAATAAAATAAAAATTTAAAAAAATAATAAAATAAAAATAATTTTAAAATCGTGATATATATTATTAATGTTTAGCTGCAGAGCAAATACATAATACAATAATAACTGTTTTGTACGGATCAATGTTAGATTGACTTCTGGTGCACGATATTTATAAACTAAACTTACTTAGAGGAAGATGAAAAAATAATACATATACGGCGGATAAGATTTGCTGTTTTCTTTATATCTCAAGTCTAGTCAATCGTCAAGAGCCAAAAACGGTGATGTTCCTTCTCTCACGGGATTTTAAATAAGTAACGTTAGTGTCGGAAACAAATTTTGGCTCTCTTTGAACGATTTACCTGTATTGTTGAGTGCTTAGTATTCCAATAATATCTCACAACTACTCTGATTAGATAAACGTAGAAATAGAAAGCGAGTTGAAAAAGAATCAATTTATTAGACTTGCAACTCCTCCTTCTTGCTTATTTCTCCAAAGTTATAACTTCTCTCTTTTGTCAGGTGTTGAAAGTAGCATTTTTCAAGTCTTCTTCATTTTGAAAAAAGACTTGTCATTTTCTTCTTCCATTTTTATCTCATCATAAAGCCGTAGTTAATCGTCCGCCTATCTTGTTTTGTGTAAAAACTCTACTCCTCTTCTCGTGAGACGATTAATTATTGTTGCTCTACCTTGTGATCGGATACATTATATTTTATATAATCAGTGCATGTATATTTTATTTATTTGAAAAGATCTATAATCAATAATATTTTGTGTCACATAGATCATTTTTATTGTACATTAAAATTCCTATAAATGTTCTTTAACTTCCGATTTTGTTCATATATCTGTATTGTTTATATTTAAAAAAAAAAGTTATATTTTATGCATCATAAGTCTTTCAAACGGCAATATTTGTAGGGGGCTTGGCTCACGAAATGGTTAAAAAATATTCAATAGATTTTTTTACTGTACATTTATCAGACATCAACATTCTAGTGGTTTATTTTATTATTAAATTGCTGATAGTACTCGGGCGGCCAAAACTTTGACAAAATTTCGAGTATAAAAACACAAACAAATAAAACTTTCGAATTCAACAAATCACCTCTTTTTCATTGGGAACTAATTAAAATAACTGCAAAAAAATAGTTTTAAAATTAAGTTTTTTTTTTTTTTAATTTTAAAAATGACCTTGTATTTAATAAATTTAAAGCAAAATGCCAGTCCACTTTCGGAAAAGGTAATTGGAAAGCCTTTTACTGATTATAAAAAAACTAGCTACAGGATGTATGCACTTGAAATTTTAGTATTCGTTGTGTGCGCAGTCATGGTAGGGACAATAAAATCGATACCATCGCTTCCAGTGAAAATTAGAAAATTGGAACATTGGCGATAAAGGAGACTGTTATGACTAATTTTCAGTTCTTTACATGTTAATCTTATAGAAAATGTCAAATTAAAATTATTGAAAAACACTAATTAATTAAACTTAATGCATTAAAAATTGTGAAAATAAGAAATCAAATTGCGTAAATATTGTTTTTCAAATGTAGATTATCATAATTATTTATTTAAATTTGTGAGACAATAATATTAAATTTTCAATGTAAGTCATAAAGGCAATCTATACAATTATATATGCATCCATAAAATTCTATAATTAGAGTAGTGTATCGTTACCATGGAAACGCCTCCAATAAAACTTGCGAAAAAACACACGATGCGAATAGATGTATCTTAGCGAACATATGTGTCTTGGGGATGATAAGGAATAATGTTGGCTACTTTTATTTTAGAACTAAAAATTAGTTCTCCACACCAAAAATTAAAACCCATAAGTTTGTGAACAAAAAGGGGCCAATTGAAGACAAGAGAAGTGAGGGTGAAAATTACTCAATGAAGCTAGCGGGCAACTTCTAACTTCTTTAAGCATACTTTTTCATATATTTGTGTTCCATTTTAAAAATTTTTGCAAATAAGCGAAAATAGGAATAAAGACTAATCTAAAATATAAAGATTTGTTTGACTATTATAATAATTTTTCTATTATACGCATGTAAAGAATCAAAAACAATTTTTAAAATATCATGAAAAATGTATCATCAACTTTTTATGAATAAAGTAAATTAAAATTAAATCATATATAAGATTAGTAATTTGTAATATGTTACTTGAAATACATAAAAGTAACAATAAAAGCATAATTTTAAAATTAGCTAAAGTTTCATTTCTATACATCATATTTTAACATGATGATACATACTGGTAATATATTATAACGTGGGAAAATATTGCACCAGTTGTATAAAATATATAATAAATATCTTCTTAGAACAATTAAATGAAATCGAATGTATTGTTTCAATACAAATCTTCGAGTACACAATCGAAAAATATTGTTAATGATGATTTACTGCACAGGTAATGAAAATCCACTCGAGACCTTGCATATAATTAAATATAAGTCAACCAGCGATCTATACCAGATTTTTTTGCTCATGGTGTATTATCTACGTTATAATATTTGATCTATGACACTAGTACACACATAAACATCTAAAATTATATGGTATTTCCGTAATCATATAATGTAACACACAATGTTATATTTTTTTAATTCGCCGTGAGAGATGCATTCGTTATTGATAGGAGATCCCAGGTCAAAAAGATATATCCAACAAAATATTTTCTTGAAGCTCAAAATGGTGTAAGCAATGGGAAGAAAAAAGCATCATTTACTTCAAAAAAGTTTCAGAAGTTTCAGGGGTCAAAGAACCTGGAAAAACGTCAAACTATTCTTTGACGAAACTTCATTGATTTTGTATGAAAGGAGATATGTGCATCCTAAATGAGAGAAGCTTTCACATTCACACAGAATGTTAACTCTGGTTTTGACTTCTTCACTTATTTATGGTAAAGTTCGCTTTTTTGCATATATTTTTTTGCATTTGATGTAACCATTAAATATACTCAATTGGTTTCTCCCTAGTTGTAGACGGTTAGAAGCCTTATTTATAACAAATTTCCCTGAGGATTTACTTGATCTTAGATTAATTAGTTAAGTAATTATCCAAGAATTGTTGGTCTCTTGTACTTTATTAAAACTCTGTTTCTTATCGTACGATATTTGTTTGCTGGTCGGGAGTTAAAACCAAAAAAACTGCAACAAACACCAAGTTAAGTTAAGTAGGAAACTAAAACTTTTTCGATTGATTCAGGCTGCCATGAACTTTTAAAAAGATTAAGTTAACGAAAACAGTGATAATTGAAAGAATAAGTACAATGCAATTTTTAATTTATGTTATAATAAATATCCGAATCACACCAAACGTAATGTACTCAGAAATATAGGTACATATCGGGTTGACTACTTAATCAGAAGTACGTCTTTTTTAATCTAATACTATCATTATTTCATACAGTAAAAACTAAAAGTAGGTACAATCTTACATTCTTTAAAGAATCAAACAAGTATTTGACTTCTAAAATTTATACCTTAAATTTTCAGAAAAATATCTCGTAAATAAAAAAAGTAAACGCTACATTTATAAGGTACCACAGTACGAAAGGAATACAGTTCCCACTGAGTGTCTCACGACACCTTTCAATTTTTTCAAATTATGTTTTAGTGTTTTTCAGTAATCCATGAACTTTTCATTTCCGTAGATTTCTGAATGCCTAGATACTCGGCCAATAAAAACTTTGTTTTCCACAATTTTTTGAATAAATTAATAATAGAATGCGAATTTGTGTGCAAAATTCGAGCTTATTAACAAATTATAATAGATTTACAGTTTTACAAAGGTGAACGATTGTGTACAAGATTCTCTTAATAATGGTCACAAAGTTGTCACACATTTCAGTTACAAACATCACATAATATACATAATTCTTTTTCTCTCAATGTTCACATGAAAATAATGATGTTGATAACATTTTGTGTTGATGTTGATAGCATTATTTATTAGGCAGATAGCAAGAACGATGGATGCAATGTTAAGACCCATCATAATACCTATAGCATGTTTCATTATGATTATATATGACAGACATAAAGATATTACTATACAACACTGATCTAGGATTCACCTCAGATTTTTTTTTAAACAATACGTGAGATATATATAATTTGTTTGATTGCATTTTAAAAGTTTATATATGTAGGTATATATTTTTTTTATTTTTATGGTATCATTTAAATAAGTATATACGTTTTAGTACAACATTGTTCTTATCTGGTAAAACTTACGTAAACTTTATTTTATCTTAACTGTTAATAGGGTTACAGGTATATTTGCGTCTAAGGTATGATAAAAGGTAGTCTTTAAAAGTGTCTTGAGTCAAAATCGTGATAACACGATATGAAAGACACTAAAGAAAGTCGAAGTATATGCAGTCCATCTGATACAAGACTAATATAACATCTATTACATATATTTCGAGTGTGTAGAGTGTGTTAGTGACTGTACTCCCTCTAAACGAATGGACCGATTTTAATGGAAATTTCTGTGTATTCAAGTGGTTCTGATGATTGTTTAGATTTACCATTCGATCAACACTACAACTGTTTTTGAGAGTTACGCAACAAAAAATTTAAATTTCATTAAATGGTGGGAGCGCATATAAATCATATATTAAATTTTTTTATCGTGTTTATTTAAAGTTGCCCTGACAACCCAGGTTCTTGGCGACTGCACATATATTAAATTATATTACAACTTACTATGATGTACTATGTATATTTAATTGTATTGAGGTGTTATTTATTATTACTCAGGTATTGTGAATAGGTTTTAATTATAGCTATATGCAAGTGCAGCAAGCTCCACTGTCGAAGGTTCCAGCCAGGCCAAATGCCGAAGGTCAGCCCGTGGCTTGTCCAATTGATAGGAGTAAAATTTGGGTTTAGCGGGATTTCTATAGCGAGATGGGTTTAGCGGGATTGGTTAAGCGGGGTGGATTTATCAGAATGAGTTCAGTGATCGGGCTAAGCTTAGCATAGGTATTAATGAATTGAAGCTGAATGTTTCTACAGGACAACGTCTATAGGGTGCGCTAGTATTTGTATAAATATCAATTGGGGAAAATTGGTAAATATTGATGAAAATGTATTCATTATTAATCGGTTTTTTTCCCCGAAATATTTAGGAATAGTTTATAATAACTGATCATTTGAGAAGCAAGGTGTATCAAAGGAAATGATTTGCAATCTTTTGTTTTTAAGTTTGCAATCTAAAAACACTAGATAAAAGATTCATCGTTAACACTATTGCCGCCTACCAAAATCCAACAATATCAATTTTTTGAAGTATCATTGTATTTAATACACCTTTGTTGATAGACAATTTCAAAATTCAAAAACGTTCTCCACACATGCTGTGACTTCGTTGTTTTGTTTTTATAATAATAATAAAAGTTGAAGAGTTGAAATTCTTCTTTCCTTGTTTTATTGTTATAAATACAGTTTTGTGATAGAGTCAGTTTTAGAATATTTATTTACATTCTTACGGCATACTTTTAGAGTAAATATACAACACATACACACATATAAACGTACACATACGGATACACACGTAGATATCTGACACAAAGTATTGTTTGGCTTTAGTATGTGATACCAATGTTTTATCTGTAAAGATATTTTTTATTCATTGTTTGCTGTTAACACACAATATGGGGTTTTTAAGACTATTTAGATAAGAAGTTTGTTGTGTGAAAATTCCAATAACGATTCTAATTTCGATCGATACATAAATATATCTTTATTATTTACTTTAGTCTTGTGTTGTTGCAATTATTTTATCTTGAATTTACAAAATTTAAAAATCGTCGTTGGGAAAAACCATAACAGGGCTGAGAAATACACTTGAGAATAATCAATATAGAATTCAAATGTTACCTTTTAAAGCATTTCATAATCCTATAATATCTCTAAATGTTTGGAACAGAAAGGAAAAATAACATTTCATCAAACAAGTCTTAAATCTCCAGCAAATCCCCAGCATTCAAATTAACTAATTACTAGCGATATCTCACATTTACAGAAAAATATAAGTAAAATAATCGAGATCTTCGATACATTAGCAGACATTGATAAAATGTTCATTTAACAGAGAATATCCAATATGCTTGTGAGATCTTATAAGTTTTTTCAAATTAAACAAATTTTTTTTTTCTAGGTAAGTGGTATCATATTTTAAATTTCAACTTTCATATTTTCTTTCTACATTGGTAAGTGAAGTTAAACCAAGTAATTTAAGATATTTTCTTCTGGGTTATCAGTAATTTTAGTTCGAATAAAAATTTGTTGAAAAAAATTAAATACTGATGTATTGCGCTATATACGCTTCAATATCAATACGTATTATAAAACAAAGTCGCTTCCGCCTGTCTGTTCCTAATCCTAATGTATGCTTAGATCTTTAAAACTGCGCAAAGGATTTTGATGGGTTTTTTTAAATAGATAGAGTGATTTAACAGGAAGGTTTTTATGTATAATAAATGCATAGTTTAGTAAAGTAAGTGCTTCAAAAATTTAAAAAATTTAAAAAGTTGTGCATCGATTAAGCTCAAATATTGACTAGATATGCAACCAGGTTCAAGGATTGTTAATATCTATTTTTATTTTATACCCAATATACCCAAGTAGAATATCTCAAATAAAGGAGCATGACGTGTACATAACAAAACTGTAGCCCCTACGCTAGAGGGTATGCGGGTAAGGTGAAAGTGGGCATGTTTCTAGAAAAGCGGGTAGTTCATACTTTGTCTTTTTATAAAGAAACGACCAATAAAATCAAATCATTGGGAATGTTTCTCATTTTGCCGAAAATACAAAACAGTAAATCATTTTTATTATTTAAGAGAAGATTTTACTAAATCATAGGCCTTAAACGCCAGTATTTATTAGGGATTTCAATTATTCACGCCTCAAAGCATTACAGACCATACTTGAATTATTCTTACCTAAATTTAGGTACTATTCAAATAATTGAAAAAATAGAAACATTCGGAATGCATATTCTTGTAAGCAAGATGTTTAAGCTCCTTTATATTGCTTATATTGCTACAAGCCGGTCAGCATACTTAAACATTTCATACCTTGAACTTAACATTAACAACAACGATGAAGCCGTCATACTTATGATAAGTTATGATGCCAGTCAGCAAAATTTCGAAACAAACTATAATATACAGGTATTTTTTCTTAAATTTGATCTCCGTTTATGTCAATACGCGTCTTTTATGTCACAACTGAATGTCCTTGATAAATCGCATATTGATTAGTTATTTAACTTATGATTACAACGGATTAGGAAAATAGCCGAGAATATCACATACAATAAACCTTTGTTATATATGTCGCTCAAAAATAGGTAAAAATGAACACGCCATTTATTTTTGTGTCAGTTTTGAATCGTTAAGAATTATCGGAGTAGAACATTTTGAAGCAATAATAATAATTGCGTGATTGGGGGTCCAGATCAGAATCACAACCTATTTTTTTCTAAAGTCTGGTCTATGAATAGTAGAAAACAAATTAATAGAGATATATTAAAGTTTTATTGTCTCACCAGAGGCATTTCACTTATCTTGTATCGCCTGTAGTAAAATCAATCATAACAAATGTCTAAAACTGACATTTAATCAATTTCGTCACTACAGTATTAATATGTCAAACACACAAAACACACGCAGCTTTAATATTTACAATATTTGTGTTGTGTGAACTATTTTTTTTTATGGTTTTTATTGATCGATCATAATCATTTTTTTAAACAAATTGTATAACATAATATTTAGGTTGTTGATCAAATAGATCCTTATCGGAAAAAAACAATTTGATGAAACAAAATATTATGAAGGACTTCAAAAATATATTAAGAAGGAGGCTCTCCATAAAATTTTTGTTCTTATTTCATTTATAAACTGAGGGACTTAAATTAAAAGGTAATTAAGGATTAATGAGATAGGAATTTTTTAATTTCCATCCCATAGAGAGGTCTTCAATTTTGACTTTTAAACTTTTAAAAGTAAAACCCCAAAAAAGTTAAATACGACGAAACAAGTTTATAGCTATACCCTAAGAGGCTTAGAACCTTTAAAAGAATTCAGAGCAAGTAACGAGGTCAAAGAAGTGTATTTAAGAGTGTATGATAGTAAAGTATAGAAGTAAATGTTTTCTTGTCAGCATTATTTTCACAGCAAAACGGTTGAAACTTATTTTGGCAAAATATGTTATGAGCATTCCCTCATGGGACCAGCTTAGGTGAAAGGATAAAAACGTTTATATTACATACAACTATAGCTAGCTCCGACGCCAACGATAGGCGAATCTGATATCAGCTGATAAAATGTCTTCTAAGAAATCAAGTTATTGATTTTTATTGAGGAGGGAAATTGCACTAAATTCTACTTGGCAATATTCCAAGAAATCCTTCTAGCTTTGAGATAAAATGCAAAGTTGGATTATCTAATCTTCATATGTACCCACGACGATATACCGATACATCACAAATATAAAACAATGAAATTTTTTTTTGTGTCTAGTATAACAAAAAATAACAAAATGTTTAGTTCACGATAAGATGTTACCTAGTGTACAATTTTTTTTTTCGTTTCGTTATAAATATTTGTTTTATACACGTGGTATGTATGAATGACTTTATTCCACATATTTGTACAGTGTGTTTCAATATCGTAAGTTTAATCGCTTAGTTGGCAGAAAACTAGATCCAAATTGGGAAAGGTATTTCTGATAAATATATCTGAACCCTTAGAACTGCAATCTTTTGATGCTAATTCAAAATTGCCTTATTTGCCTATGTAATTTTTTATTTATAAGAATAATAATTTCATTTATTTGATATATATAAATATACAAATTAATTAATGCCAAATACAAAAGAAAAGAAAAGAAAATGCTCTCCTAAAAACAAACAAAAATGGTAGCAATATTCACAAAAAAACAAAAAAATAATACTTTTTATGAAGACAATGAAACAACGTATTTCGCATGATCGACCTAATCCAGTAGAATTTTTGTTAAATACAGCCTTTTTGTACCTCAAAGTATTAACAAAAAAAAAAAACATAATATTCTTGCTCATTTGTACCTCAAAGTATAAACAAAACATATTTTTTGTGCTCATTCTTAACAGTAAAAATTTTGTACACCACACTAATTATCAAATTTTTGGATATAACTTATGATATCAAAATATGAACCTCTAAAACCCTTAAGAAGACAATGAAGGGTAAAAATTAGTACTGACTTCACTTCTATGAATTGCTATAGATACTTCGGTCGCGATAAATACTTACGTCGTTTCGCAATAAAGAAGCAGACATATATTCTGGAAAGGTTTTATATTTTTCGCTTTTTAAGGCACCCAGATTAAAATGGCGACACACAGTTCGAGGATTTTCTAGCTTAAAATTCTCTTTGAATTTTTTGAACATAAACAACCTATATATACTAGTTATAATATTAAAAACAATATAATGTTTGTTCAATGTTCAATATAATGTTCAATAGAAGCGTATTGTTTGTTCTGTTTCACAATATATTGGTACATCCAAACATAATATCATGAACATTCCATCGATTTACAAAAACATGGTTTTTATCATCAGTCATGTGTTTTATGTATATGTGGCAAGCCATTAATAATTTGAAAAGTGATCTTTTAACTGAGTATAGGTTCTGAAATCCAGGGGAAATACCGTGCTGAGAATATTCACTATAGTTCTACCAATCATTTTTACAAATTACAGTTATCACTACTGCTATGGAAAGAGGTTAAAATTTCGCACATGATTCATTCCAACTCTTAATTAGCCCTCAATTCCTACCACTAGTATTTTCTATCCCTTTGATCACTGTCAAGCCTCTCTATTTTATGTCTTTAAGCGTATCTATCTTTCTCTTTTATGCCTTTTAGCGTATCATAAACATCGTTATCATCACACTGAAGGTCACACTGTATTCCAGTCATATGAGCGATAGAGACCTTATGGCAAATCTATAGTAAACATACTTAAGGCTGATATGTACACATTTTTTATTGGCATGAAAGTTTATAAATTTTTTAAAAATCCTCTTAAATATCCATTGGTGGAAAAGCGGTTTCTTCAGATATGAATGGTTAAATTTACAATTGAATTTCAAGCACTGCGATCATATCCTTTTTTCTATCGATTTGAAATCAGTATATGTTATACCTATAATATTCTACGTGTCCTGGGTACATTTATTTGTCGATAATCCTGTTCATTTTTCCAATTTTCATTGTTCACACCTACGTACAGTGGAATAAGAAAAAGTACCTGGGTGTGAACAATACAAATTGAGAAAATTATGGTAGAATATATGAATATCTATAACATATCCAAATTTCAAATCGATAGAGTAAAGGGTATAATTGTAGTGCTTGAAATTCAAATGTCACTTTAACCATTCTTATCTGGAAAATCTTATCATTCTTATCCGGTTTACTTGATGAATTTTTTCCACCAAGGGATATTTTAGAGGATTCTTTAAAAAGTTATAAAGTTTCACGCCAATCAAAAATGCTTCAAGTCATAATGAATACTCAATTTTAATTTTTTGGGACAAAAGTTTAATATTCAAGTTATTAGGGTTCATTTGCTCGAAACAACGTTTGAGTTGAGTATTCCCAAGATAAAGATTCCCTAATGTCATTTTTCCATAAGAATCGTGTGGAATTCTTTGTGGCTTAAATCCATTGTGTATGGCCATAACGTCTAAGTTTTAAGCTGCTATGATCTAGAATTATTATTAGAAATAATAATTTTAAAGCGAAACAAGATAGATTATCGAGGACAGTGGAAAGACGGAACAGAAGTGCATTATCCGCAGAACTCAACGAGTGTCTAGTACAATGCATATTTATCTAAATTTCTTGAAGCCTGCAATATATTTATATGCATGTTTTTTTAATACTTATCACACCACCATAATATAAAACTCGATAGCGCCTCGTAGCTTTTATGTATGCATACATTTACGATAGATTACATACATAGATACATGTATTCATGTAAATTCAAATTACACTCTCAATTCAAGAGTTACTACGGTTTGTGGCAAGTGTAGTCTCTAAAAACCATCACATCTTTGTTTTATTTTAAAACATATAGTACCAAAAGCATCGTGCGTTATTCTAACGAATGTAGGTATATGGATTGCTTTGAAGTCTTCTTTAAACGATAACATCTACGTTAATAGTCAAATTTTAACTTATGCGTTATTCCACTTTCAAATATCTCCTTTGAGCACAGATATTATTTTCAGTTATCATTCAAAAGTTTTATTTTAATTTTCAACTATTGGTATTAAATAATCAATCTACAAAAGTTTTCCTGGCAGGTTAAAATTTATAGTTCTAAATCCGGCATTCTTCATTTAATGAAATTTTTTTTTTCATAAATAAAATCTGTCGAAGCGAAGTTATTTGCTAGTCCATTGACAACAAACAAGAGTGATCTTGAGATAGTTGTACTACTTAAGTTATGAGCCCGAAAAATGATAAAGTGCCCCGCTTAAAATTGGTGAATTTTTTTTCTCTAAGGCAATAAACTATCCGACAACTGCAGACAATCAGCGTCTGTAGTCCGCCACTCATTCAATACCGTTAAACTAATAATTTCGCCTAGATTCCAGAGAAGTGGTACATTTCAAATTTTCTAAATATATGAATAATAATCAGTTCTTAAATAGTAGAACAAATGTCTCAATAGCCATAAGTCTTAAAAGCTTTTCGATCATTTGTAAATGCGTTTATTTTCAAATAATATGAGTTCGCACAGAAAAGTAAATTTTGTAAACCGTGAAATAACACAGTTTTTATGTATTTGTTTTTTTCAAACCTCAAAAGTTTGGGTTTAACCAACTATTTCTCTGTTTCCAACATCATCACCATTGCCAATAAACGAAAACAATCTTTAATTGCAGATTTAAAATACATTAAATAAATTTTACAAGATTATCATAGATGTCTTTAGTTTCTTAAACCATATGCAACTAAGTAATTATTTAAAAATTCACTTAACGAACATGGTAACGACAATTTTAAACTCTTTTTATGTATCCACTGAAATTCTCAATCGTTTTTTCAGGAATATACGCTATTGCTTTTCCTCGTAAATATTGCGATAATAAGTTTCCAAAGATTCTCTAGAGAAGTTTATTATTATTTTATTTAACTCATTATGCCGGCGAAAGAGTGCATAAGAGTCGATTTTCATTGTTTGTATATCGTTAATCTGTCATATGACCCTATTTTTAATTTCAATTTTTCATAGTTTTATTGTACAAATGGTAAATTTACATTTGGAGTTACGTACACCATTTCATTTTTATTAAGTTTCGGTTTACTTACAGTCCAGACTGTGAAGACTTTTTTTTGTTAGGTATGTTTCATCTTCAGTGTGTAAAACAGACTTTACTTTTATTGACTTTTATACCTAATCCACCTCTATATCACACATTAAGTGCTTTTCTGTGTCTAAGACAATTATAATTACTTTTTTTTTTCATTTAAGTTATAATTTTATATAACTTCATAATCACTTCATTTTTTAGCTAGTTAAAACTAAACGCAAATATTCCACGTAATTTAAATACACTTATTTTAATAAAAAAATAATTTATTAAAATATATTTATTTTATATTAAAAATGTCAAAATATGAAATAAATTATCGAAAATATTGTTTCTTTGATAAATGTTTATTTTTTTACAAAATCATGTTTTTTGCTACATTAATGGTCTAAGACAATTATAATTACTTTTTTTTTTCATTTAAGTTATAATTTTATATAACTTCATAATCACTTCATTTTTTAGCTAGTTAAAACTAAACGCAAATATTCCACGTAATTTAAATACACTTATTTTAATAAAAAAATAATTTATTAAAATATATTTATTTTATATTAAAAATGTCAAAATATGAAATAAATTATCGAAAATATTGTTTCTTTGATAAATGTTTATTTTTTTACAAAATCATGTTTTTTGCTACATTAATGGTCTGTAGGTGGTTTACATGTTTTTAAAAAAAAATTGTCACTAAACTGATTTATGATAATTACCATATTTTTGGAATATTTGTCAAATTATTTGCTTGTAAACTTTTTAATAATTGTTTTTATTCAATTTTGTATTTTTTAAAAATATTTTTATGAACTGTCTAAAATATTAAAAATTAATTTTCTACTTTCAAGTTTTTATATAAACTGGGTCCCGTAACAGTCACATTCAGCGGTGATTTGAATAATAAAATACTGGGAATAAATATAGTATATTCGGTAATATAATAAAGGTAGCCCTAATTATTTTATCACGTTTTCTAACAAATTATAGATCTAAAATCAGGCATTTGACTAATATTGCAAACATCAAACACCAAAAAATTGCAATTTGGATGTTGTTTAACGATCTCCTGCTTTGTTGAGTGTCGGTTTTGCATTTTAATTCAATTATCTTCTTATTTGAATATTTTTCAATGAATATTCAGCAATTTTAAGTATTTTACTCGTTTAAACTTTTCCAGATCCCTAAAAAAGAAGTCCCTGACTATAAAAATTCTCTTACAAGTAAAAAACTTTGCATACGATCTTGGCAACATTCTCTAAAACTTTCAGTCGTTTTGAAATGACTTCATTTACTTCACCTGGCTCTAGATCACTATTACTCATTTCGTTTAAAGTTTTCGTACATAAGAATATGCGCCTTAACTATCAAATGCTTTTCAATTATAGTAATTATCAGAACTTTTCATGTCACATTTTAAGTTCCCATAACATACGTGATTCATTTTTTCTATGCTATTTACATTTTAACTTTCAGTTGATTTCAATGAAAAGAATTCTTAATCATCATACGGTGTTATCAAATTACAGAATCTTTCTTCACCATGTAACAGTTGTGATGTGTATGTGTCGTCAATATCCATTGAATAATGAATTTATAAGTAATAACTTCCTTGTCATCAAAAGTTAACTTTGTACCTATGTGACAACTGTTTATTTCTAACGTATTAACTTCAATAAAAGAATCAAATACTAAATAAATCGTGCTAGCTATGACTCTTAATGGTCTTAGGTGTAACTTTCTGGTAACGAAAATTATGATATTTACAACAACAAGTGAAATTTACAAAATTAAAAAAATCCACGACAAGTGCGATTTATTCCTTGTAAACCGATTTTTGGAAACTTACCTATAAAATGTTCTCAATCGAACCGTTTCGACCGTTTAGGGGCTACGATGCCACTGAGAAACACACAGACGCACAGATAAACACTTTAAACTTATAGCACTTCTTTAGATCAATATCAAAGTGATGGTCAATGACATCAGATGAGATGAAAAGGATACTTAGAGAGCTATCATTTTTTGTGAGTAATTTTTGGAAATATGTAACTTATTATTGCTTTGAATTACCTAATTATTTTCCATTTCACTTTTCGAAATGCATTGGGTCAGGTTTATTTGACCATTCATTTCCATAGTAATTATTTATATGTAAAATTATATGTCATGCCTTTTCCAATCTGAATCAATTTTGAAGATGATCGCCAATATTTTAGTTTTTTTATGAACGGAACCCTAAGCTCGCACTTGAAACATAGCTAAGAATACTCTCCGTTAAATTACCATTCAAATGAAATTAAAAAATTAAAATCGGTTCATCCGTTTAGGCGCTGCGACGCCACAGATAGACACACACATATAGCGGTCAAACTTATAACAGCCCTCTGTTTTTAATACGGGGGTTAAAAATTATGTTGAGAACACCTCTAGTGTCCCTTATTTGCGGGGCTACGCAATATCCTTAAGGCGGCGGTAGATGTCGAAGGAACGCTTCGAGCTTCCATTTTTGTGTCGAAACATGTGAATTTTGTCATTGTCATGGAAGTGTTGGCGGTGTCAATTTCGTACATTAAATGTAGATATTTCATTTTTTCAAAATATGGGAGGTAAAAATATGATTTCAATAAATAACGTGTAATAATAAGAAGCATCTAAAAAGACGAAGCTATGACCTAAAAATGGAACCTCTGCTGCTTTTTTTAAAACGTAAAGATATCCTAAGATGTTTTATTTTAGTTTTCGGGATGACAACAATAATTTTTCTGTGAGAATACTAAAAATTCTATTCATAACAGCATACATACATGGAGACGAACTTGTATAACTGGTGGTATTGTAAGAAAATAATCTATTTTAATATATAGATTTCAATTGAATGCAAAACAACTTGTTTTTTTGTTATTTTATTTCATTATCAATAACTATCGATTTATAATAAACAGTTTTTATATTATTACCGACGACACTCGATTTAGAGAGTAAATTAATTCTGATCAAAGTCAAATACAACAGGAATGTTTCGAACTGAAGAAAATTCTCGTATTATATAAGCCAAACTTAAGCCAAACTTTCTTTCGTGCATTAAACTTCGTGCTTTTGCATATATACGAGGCAATGATTTTCTAATTACGGTATATTTTCGTTTAAATAAGTACGATTGGTCAAAGAACTTCTTGTAACATCAAAAGTGAGGTTATATCGAGTAAATGTAGTTTATTAAAAATTATTTATTTATTTAGTTATTAGAAAGAGTTATCACTTTTAGCAAATGGCTTTTGCTTTGGTAATGTCTATTTTGCCGCTATTAAAAAAAAAAGTCAATAGTTTTTTGAACGAACAAGATCTTGAAACTATTATACTTTCTCATCATACTTTTTGTCTGTCTTTTTTACGATAAAATGATCACTCTCTTTTTTTAGTTATAGAGATTATTTTCTGCTTTTTAGTTCACCTAGTTACAAAAGCGTGTTTTTAGTTTTTTAAACTATTATTTATTTTCTACTTTTTAGTTCAGTTTAGTTTAGTTCACTAATAAAATTAATATTATGGTATGTTATCTGCGCTCCCACCATCAAATATTTTTTTAGTCAATCATTGATCCTGAAGATCCTAATAAGGATCCTCGGATGAAATTATTAAATTATTGTATTGTCATTGGCCATTGATAAGTGTACAAAGTTTTAAACTATTTGGTAGTTTTTTCCTGTATCGAACTGCCAATAACTATCTTTTGACTTACACGACAGACAAATAAAATAGTAGAAAAACACGAAAACCGAAAAACTCGACACACGAGCCCTTGTTAAATTCTTAATTTATTATCAAAGTTACTCTTATCAATCACGAAATGAATTGCCTCACCTAGTGCTATTTTCTTCTCAGCTACAATAAAGTCTTTCATGAAAAAAAAAACCATTCTAATTTAGTCTAGACTATAAAGTATTTAATCTTAATATTGAGCTTGACTTGTAAACATAAATATTATAAAGCCTTTTATATAAGTTATTATTTAAAAAAAAAGTACCATTGCTATAAATTTACTGTACCAGTTTAATAAAATAATACTTGTCTCATGGGTGTTTTAAGCGATTAGCAAAGGTGCGATTGATTGTTTAATTAAAATCATAATATATTATATAGATTCTAGTTGAAGATACGGTTATAGAACATTTTTAAATCAAAAATTTATAGTTTTAAATGTTTTAGAATATCAGATTTCAGGACATATAAATATTTGTATTTTTAATAAATCGTATCTGGTTCAGTAATAAAAAAAATAGGTATACAGCTATCGTCCTGTTTTTGCAAGTGCATCAAGTCAAACGCCCTTTAACCGACATCACAACAAAGATGCGTCTTTATCCACACATGGAAATTTACATACAGCGCTGATCACTAAAAATAATGGGTTTTAACCTCTGTTCCTCAGACATACACGTCTATAACAGTGGCCACTCACATCATTACTTTTAATCTTAATTTACTTAAACATATAAATTTATACAATTAAATTTTTTTGATGTTTTTGGACTCGGGAACATCGTTCTTATCCAATCGAGGATAGACAATTTACCGCCAGTCTAAGTAGTCCAGTCTAAGTAGTCAAACGGTTAAAAAAAATTTGAACTCGCTTTAATTAACCTGTTTCTTGAGTGTTAGACTTAATTGTCAGAGAATCGATTATTTCCCTATTAAAATTAGAAAAAAAAACCATTTTGAGCTGATGCGTAAATAAAAAATTTTCCAGACGAATAACCTCTAAAGAACAGCCCTCTCAGTATTGTTACACTATAACACAAATTTTTTGCTTGATGCTAGACGCAAGTCCACAAACTTACGCTAGCTTTGTGTCTATCGTAGGTTATCTAAGTAAATTAAGTATGATTGTAAACATTCGATAATCACAGTCTGAAAATATATTGTAAAACAGCTTTGATGTTAAGTTTATCTATCAGCATGCAAATGTTTGAAAAGCTAAGTAATTAAAGAGATGCAAGTTCCTATAATATTCATTTATCTCATCAAAAGCGATACCGTAAACAAAATCGTAAATAATATAAAACATTTCGTTTCAGCAATTAGTAAGCATTTATACATAGGAATAAATATGAAACTATATAAAAGTACAAGAAGAACGAAGCCATTTGATTGATAGACTGTTGATGATGATTAAAGACTGTCGATCTCTCACAATTCACAAGTTGAATATATCTACTAGTCATTCGTAGTATTCTAATGATTATTATATATCGATAATCATTTTCAAGAGTATCAAGTTATGTAGAAGAAGTATAGGAATGCATATGAATTGTGATAGTAGGGTTATTGTATTCGTCTTGAAAATCGAAATTAAAAAATTTTTGGCATCTTTATGCATTGGAATATTATATTTACAGTGTACACGAATGTTTAAGCATATGAAATTTTTTATCGCGATTACACTTCGTGGAGGTTAATCTATTTATTAGGAAACATTCCCTTTAAATTTTCAATTAAATTAGAAGATCCCTCTTAATTTGCGATTAAGCTGGGAGTAAGTTAGAAAGTAAACAAAAAATTTTCAGCCCTCGAATTCTATTATATCTTGGTTTAATCGAAATACTAACCCTAAGCTTAGTTGTAATTAAATTATTAATTTTTGTCAATGTTTCACAAGATCACTAGTTGAAGCTGCTTGAAAATTTTCAACTCCCTATCTCCTATAGTTTTGGCAAAAATGGACACCAAAGTTTTGAATTAATTTAGACCCTCGCGGGTAAACAGTGATATTTACAAAAAAAAAAATGTTTCAAACAAAACTTGTCTATTTTTTATGAGGAACATTTTTCATATACTATCTCTAATTGTTTACTTTTCTTCTATCTCTATTGGTTTCCAGGTTAGTCCAACGGACGCATGACTCACTTGGCCTATGCTGCTCAGTTACAAACTGAGTTCGGCTTGATATCTCTTTTCGTTTTTAAATTATCGTGTTGAGAGACAGACGAACAGACAATCGGAAATGGAATAATTCGGTGATTTTATGAACATCTATATTATAAATTTGTTCAAGCGTTAGATACTTGGGTCTAAACTTAATATACCTTGATATATATTTCATATATATACAGAGTATAGCAAACGCATTTTTCAATCCATTCGACATTTGCAAACGTCCTTTTAATTTTTTTTATTAACAAATTCATCTTTATCAATCTTCAAAAAGAATAATGGAAATTTGGCCTCTTATATTCGTATCCACCACGGTTTGATTCTTCTATATAGTTATACAATTTCTTTTCTCAATAAGAGGTATATTATAAACACTTTATTAGGTATGTTTTAATCTATGGTTTTATCTTTTCTTTTATATATAGGTATTATAAAGAACGTTTCTAGTTGTCGCAGTTATAATAGAGAATGTCTCTTTAATAAGGTATTTATTAATACAAAATATAACCAGATTTCTTGTGTTTTCTATTCCAAACGATTTACTTCCCTAAGATCGGTTCATTGTTAAGGAAACAATTTACAATTTTTATTGTTCCATTTCGCAAATCGAGTTTTTTAAGATTCTTTACAATAAAATAACAAAATAATAACAATAAAAATATATGGTCGAAGACTTCATTTTCGAGATATACGATCTAAGAGATAGATCATTTCAAGGTACAAAATTGTTTTTCTAAACTTTTGTGAAATGTTTGTGTTGACGTCTCTTTTCACCTCTAGAAGTTAGTAGGTATATGTATGAAACACCTGTATAATATATGAAAATGAGACTGTTAGACAACCTGCATTCACAATTTTACTGGAAACCTTGCAGTTTTGTGTTTGCCAAAAAATTATCAAATGAATATATTTATTTCTGATGGTACTTTTTGGATTTTTTTCTTACTGGAAACATTTTATTATTATTATAGCAATATCATAATAATAATATGTTTCAATACATGATCTAAAACAAAGTCGCTTCCGCCTGCCTGTCCCTAATCCCTATGTATGCTTAGATCTTTAAAACTACCCAACAAATTTAGATTCAAATCCTAATCGATCCTAATAGATAGAGTCATTCAAGATGAAGATTTGTATATATAATCATGCATAATTTAGTAGAGTAGGGATTGAATAAGGAGTTCAAAGGAATGTGCTTCAAAAACTAAAAAAGTTTTGCATCGAATTAAGCTCAAATATTGAAAACATATACAACCAGCTTCAAGGATTGTTTTTATCTATTTGCCACCTTTAAGGGATAGAAAGGTGGAGCGAGAAGGTGAGGATGAATATTTTCAAATATACCCAAGAAGGGTAGCAAATAAAAGAGCATGACGTGAATATTACAAAACTTTAGCCCCTATGCAAGGGGGTAATAGAGAGAGGGATGACAATATTTTAACTCTTCATTAAATAGACTCTTTAATAACTTTGTAAATATCACATCAGTTTCAATTATACCTTCCAATTTTTCTAAGACACATATTTTATTTGAGATCTAGTTAGAACATTCGTGAGTTCGTGTGACAATTTAAACCATTTATTTTATTTCTTAAATCCAAAAAAAAAAATAAGTTAAATGTCACAAATAATTTATACGTTCGGTATATACATTTAAAGTTCACAACTGTGTGTTTGGATCGTCTCACGTAAATATTATCTAAATTTAGTGTCCTAAATACCTTTTAAAAATACATCATCTATATTTTTGGATTTATTCTCCTACAAATTGTAATAAATTTTATATTTAAAACAGAGATTTTTATCTTAAAAAAGATTAAAAAAAAGAAGTTCATTCACAATATTCATCAATGTGTAGTATATTTTACAATAAAAATATTTTTCAAAAAAAAAATGGTAGTCACGAAATAAAAAGGAACACATTTCAGACAAAAAACAACAATAAAATACAGGGTGCCAATCTCATATCTTTTGCTCTTACTATTTTCTCATTTAAGCGAAGAATGACAGAATGGAAAAGCCATCGTTCGAAAGGTATTGTTCCGTATATTTTCATAAAATCAAATTTGCATGTTTTCGTTAAAGCAGTGAAGCAGGCGGATCAAAAAAGGAAAGAAAACACATTATTTCTTAATATAAAGCCATAAGTTTGTGAGGTAGAAGTCCTGTTAAGACATTTTAGGAGTAAGGGTTCATCTATGTGAAAGACATATTTTTATTTCATGCAAATTTCCAGGTAGGCTAAAGAACACTCCTAGTGAAAAAAAAGTTGCTGTTTGCACAATTCTCTCCTTGTTCTTGTAAAAAATATTCGTAATAGACTAAAGAACACTCCTAGTGAAAAAAAAGTTGCTGTTTGCACAATTCTCTCCTTGCTCTTGTAAAAAATATTCGGTCGTTTTCCAATTAATTAATTTGCAGCTTTCTTTTCTTTCTTTACCCTAACAGTATTCTTGATATTTTGCAGAGCTCTATTTCTAAAATAAGTCAGTTTTGCGTTCGTAAACTGTAGTCGATGTATTAACGTAACTTACAACAAAATTTTTTAGTACAGGCTTCTCAGTATAGGAAAATAGTATGGTAAAAAAGAATCAAAACATAATATTTTTATAAAACTTTTTATGTTTGTTGCTTTTGACAGCCTGTTGTCGGTCTTTTATGAATTATTATTATTATGTCTTCTTGAAAAATGAATCAATAAAATTTAAAATTGGACTCTTGATATTTTAAACTTCTTGTTCTTATAATCGGTCTGATAATCAAAATGAAATTTTAGCATATCTTTGCCCGATGCATTCTAAAGTATGGTCATGACAATATGTTAAATCCACTTTATATATATTGTATAGTTATTGTGACATTATTTATTGTACTTATAGATATTAGATTGATATTTGCGTGACCGCATGAGTGTGTGTGTGTTCGGGGACATTGTTTCGCCCGTTATTGTTTTCGTATACTGTGAATGAAAAGTAATAGCGATCTTGGATTTGCGCCAATATTGGAGTAATAATATCAAAATGTGCAGAAAAGACTTAAAATTTTGATAAACATTAAAGTCTTGATCTTTTTTCTTCAAGAGTAATATTTTCAGAAGAGTTAATAATAATTGATTTTATGAATAATTTGAATAACATATTTATCGCAGTCCCAGGTATTGACTTCAGTACCTGTTGCGTAGAACGCGCGTAAGTAACCTCCAAGCAACACATCAATGTTCCAATATAACAATTCATAATAATCAACCAGTGCGGAATTTCACAGTATACTACCTGTGGTTACAGAAAGGCTAGAGAAATAATATATAAGTGATACAAAATACAATTTAGATACTAAACAAAATTATATCTTAAAAACAAAATCGGTGCGGTACATTTTAAAACCGTGAGTCTAGATTTCGTAGTAAGCCAGTACGATAAGCTTTAAAATGAGGGGTAAACCTGGAAAATTAATAAAGGAATAAGGATGATTTTGCGGAGTGATAGAAAAATATTCTAGATAGATATGTTAAATTTTGATAGCAATTGATTGGGTTGAAGCTCATATACTGCGAATTGATATTGTGAATCACAAAGTTTTTTCTTTTAATATGCATTTTATCTGATACATCACTTATACTTCCACAATTATTTCCCCGGGTAAAACTAAAATTAGCTACCCTGTAAAATCTCAACAATCGTTTCGAAAAATACCTACTTACATTTATTTGTTATCATCATGTATTCTTTGACATGTCGTGACGTTACTTACATTCTTTTTTTTATATATGAGTGTGTACAATTGTTTTTATCACAATCACCTACGTAATATGTTAGGTACACCGCCCTTTTAGCCAGCATATAATTCAAAGCCGTTAGATATTTGTTATAATAATAACTTATATTATAAAAGAGAAAATATTGGCATTTTGTTATGTCTTTTGTTTCTTCGATATGTTATTTTCTGTGTAGTTTTTGTGTCTTTCGATATATTATTATTATTATTATTATTGCTTGGTGATTTATTCCTTAGAAATTGTTTTTATTTGTATTTTATTTATTTTTTTATATTTTTGTTTTAAACGGTCATTATTTGTGTGGTTAATACTTTTAACATGTAATGTAATATAATATATTATAGTGTATGACAATTTTCAGATAAAATGTGCAACTTTTGTTTTTTCTACTTCATAGCTCCAGTAGCTAAAAGGCTATGCTAAAAGTAGTTCCATCTTAGGAACACTTGCAATGGAATTCATTCTAAATTATTTCTATAATAGAATATTTATAGCCTTATCGGATAGAAGGTTATATTCTATATTCAAATTTTTTGTCATAAATAATTTTTACTGATCGTGCATTATAATAAATATATCAAATCAGATGTGAATTCAGAGAAAGGCAATCTAGGAAATTGACTATCCCCACATGTTTATTATATTTACGCATATTAAAATATTGATTGGAATGAGTAATTAAATTGTTAGTAAGATTTTTCATATTATTTTAACTGATTATATTTAAAAAATCATCGTTTTTGTGATTTCCGTTATTATTTTCTTAAATCTAGTTATAGTGAATTTTATTACAGGAGTCTATCGTAAGTAGGGAAAATAATTCCGTTTTTCTACGAAAAGGACAGTTGAGTTTATTTGGTTTCTAGAATTTGAAAGACAAAAACAAATCAGAGAATACGTAAACAAATAAAAAAAAACACCATCTGTCGCAAAACCCGACAGTCTTCAAAAAGTTTACAAAATTACAGTTTTGTTGTTTTATTCGACACGCTTTTTGATTTGCTATTGTTTGTCCATTTAGTGGAAAACCGGCATAAGAAGTAATTGTTTTTAACTGTCAGTTCATTTTTTTAACTGCCATTTACTGGCGTTATAATTATTAATTTTTTTTATACCAATAGAAGCAGTAAATACCATAGATTGTTGAAAATTAATTATTGAATATGCTTCCTTTTTTTAAATTTGTATAACTAATTGTAAAATACTTACTTTCTATGAGAAATATTTAGTATGTTTCTAACTCCCGTAATAATTAGCAATGTTTTTGCTTATGTGTGTAATTCCGGGAGTATTACATTGCAGAGAGTGAAAGTGGAAATTTGTTATTTAAATTACTTTTCAATGATTATTTATGTTAAAATATTAGTCTCCCGGAAATACTTTCATTCCCGGAATTAGGTTCAGAGCCACATTTTATCACAAAATGTGAGACAAACTTGAAGAACAGAAAATTAGCGTCCCAAACTAATTGCCATTTGGTAATATGGTGCAATTACCTTATCTATTATCGAAGCTCAAGCCCATTTTTATCCTAGCATGTTATTATCCTATTATGAGAAACATTCTTCTCAAACTTGTTTGACTATTATTGATAGATTAAAATTTAAATATATTGTAATATGATTTTATATACCTATATGTATATATGTATTATAATATACATTTATTATTCAATAGAATGTAGGTGGATATTGTTTAGTCGAATTTCACTGACAACTATCTATGATAGACCTACAATTTTAAATATTTTTACTGTATACTACTTTACTATTGCAATTATTATTTCATTTTACTATTATATTTATTTATTATTTTTGTCATATTATTGTTTTTATTTATTTTTAATTCAATAAATCATTCAACTACTATTTTTACAGGCTGATTCATATAAAAGGCGTCATGTAATAATAATAATAATAATAATATTTTATTCGTTCTCTTTCGATATACAATGTATACATAGAATTCGTCAAAAAAAAAAAAAAAAAATTTATAATAATAATAATAATATTAAAAGATAATGCGGTGATGGCCGACTTTTCGTAGACTATCCCGGTATTCACCTTAAACATCGTGGAAAACCATCAAAAACTCACGAGTAGGATAGCTGACATCCTTAAAAGTAAGAATGTCTAAAATAAATAAATATGAAATTTGTTTACCTAAAAACAAAAAATAATATATTAATTAAATTTCTTTTTCCGGTGATAAAGTAAACGGTAAAGCTTCTAAACGCAAACATAAAAAGAATGGAAGGTGTCATGGGACACCCTGTAGGAACTATGTTCCTTCCATACAAATAACTGTATTAGTAATTCATTATAAATATTTTTTTTGCGGTACGGTTCTTGCAGCTTTAGTGTAATTAGTTTCTTTCCATTCTTTTCTTTTCTCGATACTTTTCGCATTTATGTGCGTTGGTAATTTTAGGTTTAATTTGTTTTTTTTCTTTTTCATTTTTTCTTGCACGATACTGTTTGCATATATATCTATGTCTTGGTAATTCTGAAAATTTAAAGAAATAAAAAATTAAATTTTTTTTTTTATACATGCCATACAATTTCTTTGTACTTACATTCAATTATCCCTCTTATGTTTAACTTCTGATAGCTCGTAGCTTAAAAAAGTTTTAGTTTCCTAGGTAACCTATCTATCGAATTTTGGGGTCTGTAGCACTTTTTTTAGTTTTACCTCCCAACCAGCAAACAAATAATAAGATTTGATAAGGAAAACATTCCAAAAACATTAACGCTTCAGACTATCTATAAAATTACGGTATCCCAAGTAGGTACATAAACGGGTACAAAATTTCTAGTATTCTCGCATATTCCACTTAAACTGGCGACAATTGTCTTTTTTTACAATTTTTTTTGATTTTCATAAACATTTTCTTTGAAGATAAACGAAAACAACAGTCTTCAATAAAGGCCAGTATAATTTATAAATCAACAAATCTTTAATTTATATCAAAAATTCGACGGCGTTATCGTATGTCTACGCAATTCATACAATGAAATAAATTCAAATTTCGGGTAAAAAATCTCAAATTAACAAACAAAAAGAAAATAATCTACGTTGCATTCACCTGTGTCCAAACCTTAGTTTAAAATGTCTATCAAATATACTTTCGTCTCAATTTTATCTCCTGTATCGTCATGTTTTTCTCTTATCATAATAAAACATTCTGTATTCGTTTACATTCGAAAATATAAAGGATTGCAAAAAACAGTTTTGTTTGCGTGACAAAATTCTTAGCTTCAAAGAACGATTATATTTCCTTTGAAGATTTATTTATTTCTAAATAGATTTTTTTCTATGTAAGTATTTTATCTTAGGCGATAAGAAAAAGTTTTTTATTTATCATATTTTCTGTTTCTTATTGTAGGTAAATTAAATTAATACACTTCAATTATTTTTGGTTAAATTTACTAGAAAATATTTTTCCAATCAATTTCACTACATTATTTTATACAAATTTTATGCCTTTGAACTTTTTAAGAAAATTTAAAAAGTATATTGGATTTTAAAATTGTACTTTTATGGCCCTATTATCACCATTCGTTTTCATGATAATAAAAATGAAAAAAAAGTCTATCCCCATAAAAAATTATTTTAAAGCTACGAGTTTGATTGTAATGTGGCATGGTAGTTATTTGAGGAACATCCCGTGTTTTATTTTCATTTATTAAATTCATTTTGATTTAGTTTCACTTTCTATTAATTTGAAAATTGATTTGAGTTTCAAGGTTGGTTAATATAATTTAAATATCTCATATATTCCATTTTTTAACTACTATATACAAAATATTTACGAAAACGGTTTACAGTAGCCAAATTTAATATTAATGCTTCTCGTTCTTCTAAAACAAAAACAGAATCAAGGCAATACTTTTTTAGATTTCTAAAACTGTCTACATTGTCTTTTCTTTTTCTTTTAAAAACTTTTGATTCTTAAATACTCTACAGAGTACTCACCGGTTTGGATGAATACTCTACTTCCGATCTTCCTTTTTGAGCTATATCGATAAGCATCAATGTATATCATAGTTTGGTTTTCTGTCGATCTCTCTCTAAAAATGAAAAAAAAATCAGTCGGGCATGTCAATTAAATTCTGGTATACCATTTGATAATTGCTAAATTCTCCTGAATATACAAATCATAAGAACATTAAGTAGAAAGAGATATTTACTTATCTTAAGAGGAGGCATAATCGGAGCCATTTTAAAAATACAATCTGCACTTAAAGTCCTAAAGTAATAAACTGAGCTGAAAAAAATGAGCACGACAATCTTCTTTTAAATGCGATTGTAAAAAGTAATTCCTAAGCCAAATTGTGTCCCACCCGTACCTAACCCAAAATTAGATAACTTAACTAACGAGTGGAAGTCTCGTGAGTATTCCACACCGGATATTTTTTTTCAAATTACATTTAACAAATAGCTAAATAACTACCTCATTACCCTCTACCCACATGCAAATCATTTTTGTTTTTCTAATAATAATCTTAGAAAACAGTGTATATCAAATTAAAATTATTAATTATCAACCATTACTGTTAATGTCAATATATTTAGAAACTTTAAAAAAGTGATTAAAAAAATCGTAAATTACCTATCATAAACATAAATTTTTATTATTATTTAGATCAAAAAATTTATATTAAACCAGTGAAAACAAACAGTTGACTGAGTTAATTGTTCAAATACCATGTATAGACAATATTTATTACACTGGTACATTACACATTCATCATACATGTCACACATACATAACTCATATTGCCTAAAAATACATACTGTTCAATTTGAGCCTAAATTGCACCCTCAGGGGTAAACAGTGACTTTAACGAAAAAATGTCTCAAACTAAAGTTGTTTATTTTTTTATAAGGAATATTTTCAAATGTAGGTAAACATTTTTTCTATCTCTAACGGTTTACAAGATGGGTCCTACGGACCCAAGACCCCATTGACTGAGCACACTATAAAAATCTCAGCTTGATATCTTTTTTGTTTTTGAGTTATCGTGTACACAGACGAGCAGACGGGCAGACAGACAACCAGAAATGGATTAATCAGGTGATTTTATGAATACCTATATCAAATTTTTGTTCGTAGCATCAATATTTTTAAGCGTTAAACTTGGGATTAAACTTAGTATACCTTGATGCATATTACATGTATACATGGTATAAAAATCTATATACACATAAAATATACGCGTAGGCATCGTCATTATTAAATATGCAAATAGGTAATAATAATGATGAAGATCAACTGCTAGACAGTGAAGTTGGTGTCCAGATCTAGAATAAGATGAACCGTTCGCGTCATATTCAAGTTTTATAATAGCTACTGCTATTAGAGAGGTAAAGTAGTTTTTATTTTGTGTGTGTAGCCTGACATTCTTTATTGATAGTTTAAGTGTTGTATTTAGCTTATGGATAATTTCATATAAATTGGATAAAATTATTTGGCGTCTTGAGTTAGACTCTTTAGCTTTTTCGGGAACAATATTTAACTTCTCAGTAAAGAGACTATGACAAAAATTTTTTGGGTGAATTGACCCACCAGGAATCATGTTGAAAAAGATGCTTCTATATGTAAAAGTAAGTTTAAGCAACATGGCGTTAGTTTTACGCGGTGCAGGTGAGAATATGAATGTCACATACCTTGGTTACTAACCCCTGTACCAGTAAATATTTACGGCGTTGCTGATTTCCCGTCAATTTCTGAAGCATTACTTATACTTATTCAGAGTTAGTATCCAGCAACACCGTACATATTTGCTGGTGAAGGGGTGAAACATACCTAGGAGTGTGGCATTAATATTATCATCTGTAATCACTTATATCGCGCAAAACTGGCGCTATCTATGGTGCTTAAACTTACTTTTACATATAGGAGCATATTTTTCAACATGAATCCTGGTGGATGTTATTTCAACCGAAAAATTTTAGCATGGGCTTGTAGTCTAATAGAGAAGTTCTTGTAATTGGTCCACATTTTAAGATATAGAAATAGTCACGAAAATTGATTTTATGAACATGTATAACATACAAAATTTTTGGAAGATGCGAATTTTGATCTCAGTAAATCTTGCGTAGAAAGCGAGTCTTTATCTCTGCATTGTTCCAATACAATAATTAATATTGGTTTTGACTGAACTTTTTTCCTGATGAGACAAGGAGCTTGGGGAGAGGAATCAAATTCCCAGCAGCCAACTTGTTTATGCCAACTTGTTTATGTAGATATATCCTATTTTTATGTTGTAGTATGCGATATATGATACTGAGATAATGATAAGAAGTTTTTTTTGGAAGTGTCTGCTCTCCAGCCTGTTTTCCCTGCTCTTTTATTTTATTTAAAAGTTTGAATTAAAAAGGTTCTAGCAATTCTAAAATCGCCCATTAGTGATAGAGCTCGGCTGCTGTCGAGTTTTTAATATTATTTTATACTTTTCTTCAAAAAGATTGCCACAAGAAATAAGGAAACGCATTTCCACTAAGAATAACGTTTGATGTCTGGCTGAACGTGCTTCTTCAAATCAGATACTAGTCTAGATGATAGCTTTTTATGTATTTACAAAAATGTACAAAGAACAATAAATCGAAAACTATATGAAACACTTGAATTTAAACTGAAAAATATAATTCAATGGTAATTTCTGTAACTCAGAATAAAGTTTACGCTTGTTTTTATACTTGTGTGTGATTCATTTCGCTGTATCCCCTTACTGTAAATTTAAAAGTAACATCAATTGTTCTATTTATCAGAAAATAGCTCTAGCTAAAACTATGCATTCAAAATATTATATTATATTCGTAGGTTGAATATAAGGTTTTTGATTTATTGATGTATAATTAGTCAATAATTCATATACGTACAAATAGGAAGGACATAGAGAAGAGAATGGGGAGGGGGAGGTTATATCATACAAAATATATAGTTTGTTAGTTGTTTTTAGTTATAGATAATATTGCCTACAGCTATAAATATAGGTAGGTATCATAGATAATAACTACTACGTTTATTTTATGTACCTACCTATTCATGTTACATATAGGTATGTTGTATGTATGTACAAATTAGCTCAATAAAATAGAAGCAATTTTAACGACGGCATTCTGAAAATATTTTACATTTCCGGGAAGGAATTCTCAAAAATTTAAAATAACCCGCCTTAGAATATTATTAAAATTATGTACTAAATATACGATTGTAGATGAAATGGTTCGATGGTGTACAAAGACGCAGTCAAAGAAAACATTTAAATAAAATTAATAATATGATTTTCTTGCAGTTTCATAATTTTTGACTGACAAAAATGTATCCCTTTTAATGCTTTGGCGAAGCCGACGAGCTTGCTAGAAATGACACAATGTTGCCGGACACAATTATCAATAAATATCCGGGAGTTCCATTTGTGAACTGAAAGTTGCTCCTCAAAGAAGATATCTAGGCCAATCTTAGATGCACGGAGGAACGTACTTGTAGTACTACAAGCCAGATATGGTCTGAATACAAGCGTAGGCATTCCGAAGATCTTATATCGTTTCCATGGTCCTCTGTTAGCAAAGTTGTTGCAGGACACTGGTTGGGCGGCAGTCATGCTGAACTGGGCCTGTGGCCTGTCAGTGTATCACGACTACTGTAGGAGCTGTCACAGTGGTACGGAGAAGGAGACAATGTCTCATCTTCTTTGAGGAGATGGATTTACTTGAGCCAGCCTCTCTTTGATGACCACTCCAACCTAAAGTCCGTTGACGTCAAAGCACTAATGCTGTTCTGAAACAGCTCCAAATGGTTCATGGAGTAGTGGCCGGGTATGGGCCAACTCTTATGGCATCACAACGGATCGTATGGTTTAAATGTGTCTCACTCCCGGGCAGCCACGCTAACATAACCTAATGCTTTGGTGTTTTTGTAAATGTGAAAATTAACAAACAACTGAAAATTAATACTATTGGTGGAAAGAGTTGAGAAAAACCTAACCCATAGTCCGAAAAATTAGAGTAGTGTCGAAGACATTGGAGTTGTATCTTTGGCAAAGAAAACATTATCATCTAAATGGCATTTTTCTGTACATAATGTTGCGTTTTAGGTCTTTGTGCGCTTTTCTAACCCAAAGTATTAAAAAAACTATTGAGAAATGTTAAACCGCATTTTTGAGAGCTAGTCATCCTCGCATTATTAAGGTCCAATCGTTACTCAATGAGTTCATGCTTTACCTGAGCAAGACAAATTTTTAACTACCAATCTTTAACACAATCAACTTAATCAATCTAATTTACACAGCATTAGATCGATTGGATTCTAATTGTGACAGTTATGACCTCCAAAATAACCACGAAAATTTTTATTTTTATTCCAATTGAATAGGTTAATTTAGAAACTTCAACAAAATTTCTTTTTCGAATTTGACTTCATAGCGATAAATGATTAACCTTCCATTATAAAAAATACAATATACTTTAACAACGGCACCATTGCACCATTGTGAAACTCGTTATTGCCTTGAGTCTTATTTTACAATTGCTAGAAACAGCTTCGATATATTTAATGAATATTTTTATATGGTTAGAATCCTTTGCTTTTGAATCTTAGTGTATAAAAGTAGACTCTGCAGTACAATTTAAATTATTCATTCAAGTTTATAATTAGTAACATTATTACAATACAACATATAAAAAAAGCAAAAACACCAATTTTACATAACTTCACTTGTCGCTTTTCAAACTGATAAAACAGTTTTTTTTTTTTTTTTTTTAAATATAATAAACAATTTTTGATTTATTATATGAAACTCAAATTTAGAGATTTAAAAAATATGATTGGTATATAATTTATTTATTATATTAAATCAAATAGAATAAATAACATTAATAATTTATTTTAATATTTTATTAATGGTTCTTTTTTAAATTAGTGCACGCATACGACATATGTCTTAAATTCGAAAACATTACTAGCCTAATTTTTTTATTTTTTACTTTCACCACTGTGTAATGTGTAATTAAGAAATTGTTTTTCGTTTTTAATGAGATTGGTTTTTAAAATTTTTGAGATTAGATTTTATCTCACTTATTTCATTATTTTAATTTTTTTTATAAAAGAAAAATAAATAAAAATATATAAAGTAAGTAAAAATATTCAAAGTAATTTTCTTGAATATCATATCAAATATTTTTCCCCATTTTTAAAACCCTTAATATTACTATCATTCGCCTTATGCAAAAATTTCTTGTAGGCCTCACAGAGTCCATTTCCACATTTTCGATAGACAGAATACTCCTAAATTATTTTAAATCATATAAAAATTTGATCCTTTACTTGAATTTACCAACATTGTCTGTAGATGTTTTTTTACTCTCCGCCAACCAAGCTTAAGTAATTTTATCGCCGCTTCCACGGCTATGCAGAAATAAAAAAATCATTTTTTCCGATACTCAAAAAAAATCGTAAAACCCGTTGTTTTACATTGAAAATTGAAAAAATTTCAATTTTCACGATATTGGACAACGTACACTATGTTTTATTAAGTTTTAGGTAAAATAATTTTTTTGTTATTCATTTGTGTTCGTTTTATACTCAATGGTTTCATTTGCATCTTCTTGAGAAATTTTTGGAAATAACCCCGTACAAATTTTGAATACAACAAGTGAAAACAAACAAGTTGCTGAGAAAGTTGTTGAAGAAAGTGTTGAATATCAGTGCTTACATTATTTTTTACAAGCTTTTATTTAGTTTCATTTGTCCCGCTGTCTGCCTGTAATCAAATCTTGCTAGTCAAATTTGAGCACTTCCCGGTTTTCCATTGAACTGAAATTTGCATGCACATTTAGTGTGGATTACAATGGTAAGGTTGTGGCGTCCTGATTTTCCCGTCGCTTCCACCAGATTTGATATATATACATTTTTTTTAGTCTTTTAAAATTTTAAAAAAAATACTTTTTGAGGAACAAGTTTTTATTGTTCTAAAAAGTAGAAAATAATTTTATCTATGAGTCACTCATAGCTGACTATTTGTAAAAGCTTGAGGCGCTTAATATCAAGAATGAGTCAAAAAATAATTAGGCATGTGGAGTAGATAAGGCGTTTCGATTCATTTTTGATATTTTAAATTGAGATATTTTTTACTTTTTAGTACAATAAATGCTTTCCCCATAAAAAGTATTTTTCATTAAAAATTTTTTATCAATATAAAAAACCAACTCAATTATGATGCCTTTCAGCCGTTCAACACATTCAAAGCTTTGTAAAAAAAAATTCTCTGAACTATGTTTAGTGCTCTAATGAGTGATATAGGTAGTCTAAGGCGTTGGACTTGAAAGCATAATGTCCGAGGGTGTAGTTAGATTCTCGATCAACGTGTAATTTTTACTTCACTATTATTTCCAAAGAATACAGTAATTTTCATTAAAAATAATTTTGTATCAACATTTTAAAAAGTAAATACATAAAAATTAACTACATATAAATGAAGAAGTATCCAGTTGTAATATTGTGGTAAACTAAAACGCATTCACATGAAGAGTAATTTTAGTCCAATCATCCGTTTCGTAATTGATATAATATTCTTCTGGAACATATAAAATGTTATAATATCTAAAATTATAATCGTAAAATACAAATAACAAAACAAAAATACTTAATTTTATTGAGAGATATGTTATGCGGTTTTGTAAAAATACCATCATTTTTTATAACACATAAAATATATTTAGAAAGAAGTAAAGTAGATTATTATAACAGATTCAAGATTGTTATCAAATTGTTTTTTATTTTTACACACAGATAATATTTTATTACTTCTAATGTAAATTGGTATTTATTTGAAATATTAAAACAAAATTGGTTGGAATAAAATCTGCTTAACGTCTATGTACAGGTCAGAATGCTAGTCTGTAATAGAAAAATAAATCGCTGAATGTGTTGCTAAGCGCAAAACTCGAGTGCAGCTGAACCGATTTTGCTAATTCCTTTTTTATAATATTCCTTAAAGTAAGAGGGTGGTTCTCACGGAGAGAAAAATTTAAAAACTTGCCTTAAAAAGTCTAAGATCAACACTTTTCTATATTCCCATACAGGAGATCCGTTATAATAATTAAAAGTCAATTTGAACTTTATTTTACCATACCATAAAGTTTAAGTGTTAGTAGAGGGGTTCCGGAAAAGCAAAACAAAACAACGACTGCTTTCAAATGACTTCATTTGGAGCAACAAAAGTAGTTCGGGAAAATTTCATGCCAACTGTTAAGGTTTGTAATAGTATTTGCAGTTGTATGTTTATTAATCATAACTATTATAGCCCATATACTTTTTCCCTTTACAGATAAGAAATCTGAAAAGTATTAAAAAATAAAAAATAAAGAATAGACTGTTAGGCGGTACGAAGTTCGTCGGGTCATCTAGTAAAAATATAAACAGAGCTTATGTAGTGTTAGGCACAAAATGCTCACACATTAGCACTTAAAACATATCTAAGAACACGCTTAATTAAATTACCTTTTTTCTTAGAGCCTTTCCCAAACTAAACCGATTTTCAGGATCATGACAGGTTTTTTAGTTGTTCCGGGTACCGAACTCTAAACATGCACTTGAAAATCGATTCATACGTTTAGGCACTACGATGCCACAGACGGACAAACAGGCAGGCAAACACGCATACCGGTCAAACTTATAACAGCTCTTTTTTTGGTTCGGGGGTGAAAAACTAAAAGAAAGCTTTTCAAGGTCTAGTATAGATTTACAAAAACTTTAGTATCCTAATTTTGGTTTTATCAACTGCTATTATTTTTATTTTTGAGTTATAGCTGCCTTTTTTTTGAAATGGTGATGAAAATAGGAAATCTATCTTGATATTTTTAGTTTTCGGTGCCAAGAATCCTATACATGAAATGACTCAGTTCATTATTTTTGAAACGATCTAAATATTAAAAAATTGATTTTAATGATTTTAAAAATTGGATCAGTTGCAAAGCTAGTAGTTAGCTAGTTGTAACCTTGTATATGGAAGTAAAAATATGGCTGTAAATTATAGTAAATTTAAAAACAGTTATAAAAATGGACTTTGTAAGATATATAAGACACATATTTTCCCATATAACAGAATTCTACAAAAACATGGTTTTAATGATTTTTTCTCTACCAAAACTATCAAATGTAACTATTAATATTTTTCTGAATTCATTTTATTCAATAAAATCAACATAGAAAATTAATTACAATAAAAGTCAACCGGCTACAGACACGTTCCATTTATGATTTATTGAAATATATGACGTATGTTTCATATATAACATGTATTATTTATTTGCAACAGAATACATGTTTAAAATTATATAAAACGATTCGGTTATAATTTTATTATAGTGTAATAAAACACGTACTTTTTATATTTATAAGCATTTTTATAATATTGCACGTAAATAACTATACTATACGACATCGTGTGTGGATGTTTCTTTCAAAGACAAACATAATTCATAAACTCGCCCAACTCATACGTCTGTACCAATTCCCATATAAGAAGAAAATGAGTTTTACTGAGCCTGGCTATGGTGTTTCCATCTGTGAAATATTCGCAAGAACTATTCAATATTTTGCTTATCTTCACAAGAATCAATAATTGTTAATGATACTAAACTACCCTAATAAAAATTCTTCGGGTACGGAAACTTAAAGTTGGAATTGGAAAATTGCGGAAACATAGCTGAAAACACTATCCATTTAATTACCTTTCAAACAAACCCACAAAAATAAAAATTGATTCACCCGTTTGGGAGCAATGATGCCACATACAGGCCCACACAAAGGGATCTTATAAGTTTGACTGCTATGTGTGTGTGCCTGTTTGTGCGCTGTCTGCCTATCTCAAATTTAGGGTTCCGTACCTGAAAAAACAAAAAATTGGCGATGATCTTCCAAATCGGCTCAGTTTGGAAAATGCTTTAAGGAAAAAGGCAATTTAATGTGAGAGTGTTCTTAGATATGTTTCAAATGCGAGCTTAGGGTTCCGTATCTGAAAAATTTGTCGCGGGTTTTTTAAATTTTGCAAATTTCACTTTTTTTACGAACCATTTGACTTTAGGTGTGAACTATTTACAGGCTACATCGTTTATCTGTTAATAATTGTTGCTGAGAAACAATTTTTTTCAGGTCCAGATATGTGGATTAAAATATCTTAAAAAATCAATTACCAATATAAATATTATCAAAGATAATAAATGAGAACTCTAGGATATTTCGAAATAAATTTCGATTTTTACCTCAATTTCCCAGATCAATTTTTTGTATTATTTAAATACGTATTTCGACTACCAAAGAGTCATCATCAGTATGAATTTACTAATCGTAATTATTCTTATTGTTTATGTTACTCCTTCCCAATCTGGTAGTCGAAATACGTATTTATACAAAAAATTGATCTAGGAAATTGGGGCAAAAATGGAAATTTTCAACCCACTTTACCGGTTTTAATTATAATCCAATTTAGAGAATATAAATTTATTATATAATAGACAAACGATTGTAAATTAAATTTAGGTTAATGAAACGGAATTGTTATAAAAACAATATCTAAATATGAAAAAGTCAAATAAAATAAAAATGTATACATATACAAAATTCATATAAATGAAGTTAATTAAAATGATTTTAACATTTTAACTATAAAAATAGATATTAATTGAATATATTAAAATATACATTATTATCTTGATTATAGCCATATTAAACACACAAAAACTTATTAATAATATTGTCATGTACACTATTTATACTACATTTAATGAGAAAACTATTCACAAATGATAACTCTAATAAAAATATGGTGAAAGAAAGCTTATTTATTTTTTTATCCAAGCAAGTCATACTTTATAACTTGGACAATCCTATTTTAAACCCACGAACTAAAACAAATGGTGTTATAAGTTTGACCGCTATGTGTGTGTGTCTGTCTGTTAATGGACAGTATTCTTAGCCATGATTCATGTGCAAAATTAGGTTTCCGTACCCGAAAAAACTAAAAATTATCAATGATCCTCCAAATCGGCTCGGTTTGGAAAACGTTTTAAGGAAAAAAGCAATTTATTGGATTGTGTTCTTAGACATGTTTCAAATACGATTCTAGGGTTCTGTTGTCGAAAAATTTGTCGTAGGTTTTTAATTTTTGTAAATTTTACTTGTAAAATTGCTTAAAGAATTGTATCACTTAAATTGTTGAAGAGTCAAATTAAAAGTATTGTATTTTCCAAGGTATCAAACTAAAGTGGTTCATTTTCCTTTTTTATGCGTTCTCTGATGATGCCTGGTATTTATTCGATATATAAATAAATACACATTGAATTTATTTGAATGATGCATGGTTTATTTTCTTTAACTTGAAACAAATTTTATAGAGGCTCGAGAATCTAATATACTCCAAGTTTATTTTCTTTTATAAAAATATATATTACAAGTTTCATCAAATTCCGAAAAAAAAAATTGGTGTAATTTTCTCCATAATGAAAAATATTTCAAAAAATTTCAAAATATCGGGCAAATTTATTTGTCATGGATTTGAATAAAATTCTAACCAAGACATACCAAAACCACTTTAATTTTTCGATGAACAGTTTCTGAGGTACTACTTATTAGATTTTCAGGTCTTTAAATTGTTTACGTTAATTAAGACCCAAAAATATGAAAATCCAGGTCAATTGACGTAAAGATGAGTATTTTCCGTAAAATTTCTAGAAATAGAAGTTTTTTTGATATAGAAGCTCTCTTGAATAGAAGTTTTAATCTCTTGATTTTAGAAGACATTAAAAAAATTATTCATCTAATCGATAAAAACCATTTTTTGTATTTTCGGTGTTATTTTGACCCCATATAGGAAGATATTTAAAACCCTTTAAAGATTTGAGATTGACCCAGATTGACTCAAAAATATGAAAATATGTTAATTCAACGATCGGACATGCATTTACTCAGATTTCGCCCAAAGTCGTATATTATTGCTGATATCCCGGACCAAATAAACAAAAAGTCACTGTCGGTAGACAACGAATTTGCGCTTTCAATAACTTCCTTAGGTTAAAGTTATAAGTGAAAGTTATTCATTTAGGAACTCCAACCTGAATTCCAATGCAAACACACAATCATCGTACATAGATTCTAATTGTCAAATTTCCCGTCTCTATCATTGCTCGCGATGATGCTCTACGACGATTTGCAAAGCCGCTTAATTATGAAGATGATTGGTAAATGCATTCACTATTAGATTTACGTAAAAATCGCAATATATGTGACCACTTTTACGTTCGATCTGCACTTTTTCCACGCTATAATATTCAACGTAATATCTCAACATTTAATTTAAAATATTATTAATTTTATTTAATATTATAAATAAACATGTTAAATGTCCATTTACAGCTTTTTGTGAAACTATTATCATAATTTTATTATATTATTTTTTTTGTTTTTTAAAAAGGTGTGGAATATACAACAGCACATTCATATTAAATATTATTATTTTATATATGTTCGATTTTAATTGTTGTTCAACCAGATTATTTTCACTTTAATTTATAGAAATAATCTTTATTAATAATAATGGCACTCCATAGAGGATATAAAATATAATAATTACAACATATTTGAGGAAATATCATGTGTGGCATTGACAACTGATATGACAGGCTACCTCTATAATAGTGAGAGGCGACAAAACTGATTATTATTAATTATGAATTATAAAGTATTTCAATCAATCTTGTAAATTGTTGTAAAGTAACTCAATTTCAAATTTTTAGTAAGAAGTTTTTGTAAAACACAATATTACTAAAAAGTAACCAGTTTCAATTACCCTACAAGAATCCATCCCTATTCGCTCCGAGCGTGAATTTCGTTTCCATGACAACGATACACTACTTTAATTATAGAATTAATGGATGCATATATAATTGTGTGGATTGCATTGAAAACTTACATTTAAAATTTAATATTCTTGTTTCACAAATTTAAATAAATAATTACGATAATTAACATTTGAAAAATAATATTTGTACAATTTGATTTCTTATTTTCACAATTTTTAATGCATTAAGTTTAATTAATTAGTGTTTTTCAATCATTTTAATTTGACAGTTTCTATATCATTAACATGTAAATAATTGCAAATTAGTCATAACAGCCCACTTTATCTCCAAAATTTTTCACTTAAAGCGCTGGCATCGATTTTATTATCCCCACCATGACTACGCACACAACGAATATATTATATATGTGAAAGTAAGGATGTTTGTAAGGATGTAAAAATGTAAAAAATTCATGGTCATCTTTTCTGATATACTCAATGAATTATGATTATTTTATTTCAAATAATTTAAAACTGTACATATTACTATGGAAGTTTTGGAATGAGGATAAGTTAGTGATAGCAAGGGAGGTGAATACAATAACGCGGTGGTCTTTACTTTAAAATCCAAGAAGGTATCGAACTTAATATTATTACAAAAATTACCGAAATAATTTAAAATGTTCGGTAATTTTATAAATATTCTGTATAAACAAACTAGTTTTAATTTTACAAAATTGTAGTCCACATAAAAAACTTTGTAGGTAACTTCAACTAATAGTCATGTGAAAAATTTTGAAAAACGAAAAAAAAAAACTAGAAAATATTTTCGAAAACCAAATAAATTATGTTGTTGTTGCTTTTAACTTTCTTATTTATTAAAAATGATGCAAACACTGACATTCAACACTTTTTTTAAAGGGTATTTCAACGATTAACTCAGTTAATTGTTTGTTTTCACTGTTTTCACATGTTTTCTTCTTGCTTTTCAACATTTTACTTGAAAATTTTAGTTAAACTAACTTTTTCATTCTAAATTGAAGGGAAATATTAACATATATTTAAAGAAATAATATTAAGAAATTAATTGAATATAGAAATTTAAAATTTTTTATTTGGAAATTTGATTCTGAATAGTAACTATTTGATTAAATATGTATCATAACAACAGAAGAAGAACCATTTGTCATGTAACTTCCTGTAATATATTTTATAAAACGTATTGTATAATTTAAAACGTTTAATTGTGAATATTTAAAAACTACGTACAGCGAAGGTTATAATTTTCATAATTTGATTGATTTCTGAAGGAATGTTGTTATATTAAAAATTGAAAAAAAGAACTGATTAATTCTGTTTTTTTTTCGTGTTTTAAAATAGCTATACATCATAAATTAAATTAAATCTATTAAACATCGTCTACTAAATATAGTATATCTATAATTAAATTAATTCTACTTTAATATTAGCTTTGAATGATATATATAAACCATATAATTTAATGTATTAAGTATTTTTAATTTATTGAATATTTTATTTCAATAAAAAATTTTTCTCATAAATTGATTACACATATTTCGATTTTACTTAAGTGATTTTTTATAGTGTTTTTTCGAACTCTAAACTTGAAGATATCATAAAATCTTGAAAAACATATTATGACATATGATATATTGATATCAAACAAATGGCAATCTCACAATTCTTTTAGTAAGCCGATGGAATTAGTATCAGGAAAACGTCCATGCAACATTGAACTACGCATGAAACTTATTGAACTTATTTTATCAAAATGACTGTGCAGTTCGTGTTACTTACCGCATACCGTATGATTTTCATTGGCTCATATCGTTATTATAAAACAACTATGTTTTTATCGTTTGATAAGAAACCTGGTTCAGGAAATAATTACAGAACAAGCGTGCCTCACCAAAACGAGAAGTTTCATTAAGTACCCTTAAAATTAAGCATAAACAGTACAATCGAAGATGTCGTAGCTGTGGGTATCATATTATATCACATAAATTGCCATTTTAACTCGAACCCAGCAAAATATGTTCGATCTGAAACTTGATGAAAATTTAAAACACTATTAAGAGAGACATACCTCGCCAAGCAGTAAATTTTTCAGTACCACACCTTTGTCTTTTAACTGTTTTTAATATTATCGCTTCTTCAGTTATAATTGCTTCTAAATCACTTTGTATACCAATCATTTTTTCAATGAAATTTTTTTTAATTTTATGGTTTTTTAATGGTATTCTTAATTTAATAATGATTCATTTCGAAATTTAGGCATATAATTATTAATATATAATTTTTATTCCATAACGGAATCTATGCCAGATTGAATATAATTTTTATAGTACAACATCACACATTTAAGAGTTTGCAGTATTTCTCTTTTTCCTTCTTGCTTACTGTATGTGCATTGTGCAATACCTTGATTTTTGTTTTCTGCAGTACTGATGCTAATCAGAAATGTCATAAATCATCGACTAAGTTGTAAAAAATTCAAAGAAGCGTGAAATACAGTACCATGTTTGCAGTGTCAGTTTTTATTTGCCAATACCTGTGTCCATCAATTTTTTCAAACCGTTAAATACATAAAAAGTATTTTAGAAATTTACATGAATTGTATTTTCAAGTGGATTAATTAGTGTGTTTTTAATTACTTTAATTAAATTGTATTTCTAACAACATAAATTGTTAAATTTCATAAAAAAACATTCAGGAAAGCAGAGCTCATTATATCCAGTAAGATGACATAAATTCAGGTATACATGATTTTTCAGACATTCCACAGAATTTGACTTCTATCTTTTTCAATCCTTCTTTTGAAGTCTTATCTCATAAGAAAGTATCGAAAGTTTTTAAATCCCGCTAATTTGTAACTCACTTAATTAACATCATTTAGCTAAAAATACAATTTACAATTGTAAATTTATGTAATTTTCTTTGAATGCTTTTTAGAATTCTCTGAACTCTTCTGAGCTCTTTTTCTAGTTTATAATACAATGCATAATGCATTTAGACATCGTTAAATCATTCTAACAATATTTCTCTTTTTTGTTTTAGGTAAGTTTACCGTTTTGCAAATCCGTAAATCCAATGAAATCAGATGAGTGGTAAGATTTTAACAATACTTTTAAAAACGACTATTACTAGTAAAGCTTTTCTATTAACCTTTACGCCCATATTGTAATTCAACAGCGGTAAATTTTTGAAAGATGTTCTCCGTGTTCATCATAATATTCTTCCAGGTCAAATGTTTGCACGTCGTTTTTTGTCTACACAACAAATCAATCTTCGAAATCTTTAATATGTTGGATGAGGTGGGAAATCCAATTAATAAACCACGGATATATCTCTTTCGTCAATGTTTTTTGTTTGTCGTTCATATTCAAAGTAATTCATTGACAGCTTAATACGTGAAAAGAAAGCGCAGGATATTTTCAAATGTTGGAATATTTGAATGATTTCGAAAATAATTGTAAACATTCTTCCCTTTTTTTCTTACATGTTACAAATTACTTTTTTTAACATATCATAGGCAATACAAAATCTTCGAAATACGATAATCCAAAAAACTTGGTTCCCATAAATTCGACACTCTAGCCATAGTAATATCTTAATTTTTTTTATTACCAAACTTAACTCGTTAAGGGGTTATAGTCTATAAGTAGGTACAAAAGCTTTCTAATAGAAATTAATTTGAAAAATCTCCACCATGTGCTAGTAATACCTTCATGTCGTCCAACCCCTGCCCCCTCTAAAAGTCGACAAATTGTATACATGGCCTAAACGAGCTGTCAAAACCCTAAGATCAGTATGGCTTTATAATTTAGCCCAGAACTACATTTTTCCCACATAGTTTCCAGCCCTTGAGTGGTTCGGAGGATAGAATCCTCCAATTATAGTGATGAGCTCCAAGACCAAAACAAGGCTAACCTAGCTGTCTTTATCTCACACACTTATAAGGCTTGAACTTTGCTCTGTCTCTTACACATTAGTCTTGGTCTTGTTGTAATTAACTGCTTCTATATCTATTGCATATATGTAAGACCAAACAAGACTTGCAAGACCAAGACCAATGAGTAAGACAAAGATGCTAAGCCCATTACACTAAATTCCTTGAACAAAGATAGTCAAATAAAATTACTACTCCAATACCACTCGATGGTACAGATTTCTGGCCAAATGTTAATTCCAGGTTTTTGGCAAATGAGTTATTCCTAGCTCACTAGTTTATATCTAGTAATTCATAGATCTATTTAGTGTAAATAAGAATTTCACAGTAAATAAGTTCTACACTAAATAATGTGTAAATAACCCTAATAAAATACAAATATGTAATACAAGAACTGAATGGATCATATTTCAGTTAACAATAAAATAAAAAGTGATAAGCATCTCTTTTTAGGTTGCTTTTTATTTTTTATATACCAAAGTAAAACGTACGCGTTCGTTATTCAATATAATATTGCGCCTTTTACAAAATGTCTTCACAGTACCTATATCAGTTTCATGTTTAATGTCAACATGTTACTAAAAGATTATATATATTTTTTGTTACGATCAATGAATTGTCGGTGCGGTGTTTGCACTTTATACAGAGAAATAGTCGTGTTTGCGTTTTAATACTTCTCTTTATATCGCTTCATATTATGATTCATTTATAGCTTATCAGAATGAAAGTTTGTCAAATATTGAAAGCGCTGAAGTTAAACATCGATCGTAAATGATAAGAACCTTTCTTTCTTGAAGAAAAATTAAACATGCGGTGGCAGTTCAGGATATATTCAATCTTGTTCAATCAGATTTTAGGCTATAAGCAAATAATCGGTCCTCCCGCCATCAACATAATTACCCACAAATCTGTAGGTAAGGTTAGGTTTGTTTAGGTTATATTGGCTGTCCACGAGGGACACACTTAGGCCATAAGAGAGACACACTTAGTCCATAAAAGTTTGCAATAAAAATCTAATGGTTCAGGGTAGAATATTTGGATAAACTCATTTTAAAGGAAATAATACATAATAGCAAGGAGCTATCAATTTTTTTTGAAAATAAATTACTTGAGGCCAGATTTATGGAATAGAATTGCCAATATTAGCCACATTTTATGTAATAGAAGTAACAAAGTATGTCTTATTAAATAAGGTCATAATTGTGAGTCACTTCACTTGCAATATTTGAAAAACTCTTTGTATAAAATCGTCATAAGAATGATTTCATGATGATAAATCTTATACTTTACGATTTTACGACTTCTAAGAAACTTCTTTATAAATTATAGAAAATTTTACAATAAAATAAAATTTAATAGTTATTTATAATCCGGTTGATTAAAAACGAAAATTATCTGAATCAAGTTCGGTATTTATTTTTAGAACGTGTTAGATTCTTAATAATTAATTATATCGTTCATTACTATCGACACGTAATTTTTGCCTCTCGATTTCTTAAAATAGTTTAACGATATATCGTGTTAAATTATATAAAATTAAAAATATTCAATTTTTTAAAATACATACAATATACGTTTCATCAAATTGTTAAATTATCGATTCAAATAATACAGTTCAATTTCAAAATGGATTTAATTGAATGGTTTCATGCTTGTTGAAAACCAGTCCAGATTTTTAAGAGATTTCAACTCAGAAAGTATTTAGTGGCCTGCAGAACAATCATTTTATACTAGCCGTAACTAGCCCGCTCATTTTGGTAATTCTAAATTTAACAACAAATACCACTAAACTACAATAAATAATATCGCGAGAGGTCGCTACGCTCGTAGTATAGTACAGGTGTATATGTTAATACTTGTATTCTATTCAAAAAATACTTTTTAACCCCCGAACCAAAAAAGAGGTGTTATAAGTTTGACCGCTATATGTGTTTGTCTATCTGTTTGTCTGTCTGTGGCATCGTAGTTTGTCAGTCTGTGGCACCTAAACAGATGAACCGATTTTGATTTTTTTGTTTCCTTTGAAAGGTAATTTAATGGAGAGTGTACTTAGTCAGGTTTCAAGGGCAGGTTTAGGGTTCCGAATCCGGATTTAAAAAATACGAGATGATCCTCAAAATCGGTTCACTTTGGAGAAGGCTCTAAACATTATTGAATGGAGAGTGTTCTTAGATATTTATTTTAAGTGTGAGTTTTGGGCTCCAAAAAGTTTGTCGTGGATTTTTCCAATTTTGTAAATTTTACTTGTTAAGAGTACAGCACAAGCTTTTCAACACTATTTCATCAAAATCGATCTAGTAGTTTTCGCGTAACGCTCAATCAAATAAACAATTATACTTAATTACACAAAATTTGTCTGTATCATTTTTAGCATCTGAATACTGCATGCAATTGAAAGGTTTTTAAAATTTGTAAAACATTAATTTGTTCTATTTTAACTAAGAAGAGCGCGCTCATAATATTCAATGGATGACAAGGTCTTATGTTTTTAACAGAATTTCTTTGTTTTTATTAACTCAACACCAAGTTAATAAACATTTTAAATATGATGAGACAGGTGCATTTTAAAAGGTATTAATATGTGTAAAACATCTGTTTTTTTCATCTAAGTATGTTTTCAATATAGGAGGGATTAAACCACGAGCCTAGTAGTTTTATAAAACTTTTGTTTAATAGTATTAAATTTACAAAAAAATACTAATAAAATGTTAACTTCTATTTTTATTTTAGTTCATTCATTCGTAACTAATCTGTCATCATTAGTCAGTTTTTTTATAGTGACAAAAAACAGTTCCGTATGTACTAAAAAGTAAGATTTATATGGTAACGGCTGTCTTCTGAGCACGTGCCATTATTCTGTAATTTGAGAAGTTTATACTGATATAAAATACTTTCTCGATTGATGATTACGAGGGCCTTAAAGTCTAAGATTTTATTAAGTTGACTAAAGAATGCAAGAATGAAAGGCATATTAGTTTAAGGTAAATCAGACGTAAACTAGAATCTTACTTTTAAGTTCTGAGTAATTCTATTACAGGAGTATTCAAATTTTACAAGTATTTAAAAAAGGAACTCGCACTTCGAACAATTTCCATTAAATTACCTTTTTTCTTTAGAGACTGAACCGATTTTTTCCTCCAAACTGAACCGTTGTTGAGGATTTTCGCCTATTTTTTAGTTGTTGCGGGTACGGAATCCTAAATTCGCATTTTTAACATAGCTAAGAACACTTCCCATTAAATTTCCTTTCAAAGAAATCATAAAAAATCAAATCGGTGCATTCGTCGTTCAACACTCTTTTTTTTTAGTTCGAGGGTTAAGAAATAGAGTGTAACAAACCTGGAAAAGGGAAAAATGCGACAGTTGTTTTTGAAAAAGTTAAAATGCAAAATATATCACTTTTTGCCAACTATTATATTTAACCAATGCAAAAAGTTTCAATTTTGATAGTGGGTATCATCTTTGACAAGAAAATAATTTTAAATTTAGCAATTCTCATGAGGGCGGTAATTTTTAACAACCAATGAAATTTTACTTCATTCTGTAAAAAATTAAGCTCACATACATTCGATAACCTTTAAAAAATTGACGGCACTCTAACCGGGCATATATTTTTTATTGTTCTTTACACAAGCAGCAATTAATTATTACATAAATTAATAAAAAATTAATTATAATGAAATAAAAATTACAATACTCACTCCACGACAAGAACTGTTTCGAAGTAACATTTCTGTCTTTGAACTTCATCATATAATGAGTAGTATGGAATTTAACTTATAAAAGTATGAAATTACAATTCTCTATTCATAAATATATTGATAAAGAAAATTATAAATTAACATTATTTATTATGTATTAATTAATAATTAATGTGTTACATTAAAGCACATGTAGCAACAAGAAACTGGTATTCATACAGAATGTCACCATTTATTTATTACTCAATTAAGGAACTCAAAGCAAAAAAATAAAATAAAATATGGGCCTTAAAACAATGTAATTTGTTTATTGATGTATTAAAGTTAAAGATGTATTAACGTTTTCATGCGATTTATTTTTGATAAATATAATAAAAATAAAAAATATTCAAACAAAAAATACTTTTAATATACTTTTAAAACAACAAGTTTTTAGTGTCCTTAAAAGTAGAAAATAATTATCCCCTCATACATGTCCTTCATGACTATTTATAAAAGCTAGAGGCGTTAAATTAAAAATATCAAGAATAATTCGGTGCGCTTCAAGATTTTACAATTGGCCTTGTGAAGAGAATGAGTGTAGCATAGAAATAATTGAAAAAATATTTTTTATTTAAATTTTTTAGTAAAACTGAAAAGGTATGTATATCAAATATGGTGGAGGCGGTTGGAAAATCAGGTCATACCATAAAAATGCATTGTCATCCCATTTACGTATGCTATTCACATTCTTCTCAGCAAACCCAACCATTTCATACTCATATCATGAGAATGCATAAAAAATAACTGGCCCGCCATCCTGAGCGCTTAGCCATATTGGATTTAAAAAGACGCCACTAAGCTAACCATAATTATTATTTCCGTTTTTCGGAAGGACCTTTTTTTGGTTTTCCATCATTTCTCACAAAATTAACAACTGATCTTCTTGCAATTTGGTGCGTATATTGGGGGCTATAAAACGTATATTTCGACCTTAATTTGAGGTCTTTATATTATTAGAACGCATGTTATGAATTTTTGAAAAAAAACAGCCCAAAAAAGCTTTTTTTGCAGTTTGCACTAGTATTGTGGAACCGATCGGAACGTTCAAAATCTTATTAAGATCACTTTTCTTCTTCAGATGCAAAATTTTTTTAACGCAAAAACCCGATTTGACAGCTATTTACCAAGTTACTTGACAACTTATCCACGCCCAAATGGGATATGTTATTTATCGCATTATCATCTAACAAACAAACAAATAATTCGAGCTTACAATTTCATTGATTAAAGCCTGCCTTTGAGGTTATTTTATCCGACTATAAACTCAATCTGGCATTATAAAGTATACGTTTGCTTATTTGTACACTCTGTATGTATATTTTAAAATTAATAATATTGAACTGTATAATTAATAACTTGTAATTCAATGAATTCAAGACACCCATATCACATGATATTAATTATTGTAAGTACAGTGTATAGTGCTCTGTACATGTATGTATAGGTGCACTTACTTGTAAAAGTATTGCTACTTGTATTTAATTATTCCTGTAGGTATTTTAATTAATTAATGTGATGTAATATTCTTTTTTTTTTATTCAATTTATGCAAATTAAATATTTAGACTTCAAGGTATAAAGGTTGGTCCACATTTTAATTCGTTTTCGATCTTCTGATTATTTCACATCTTGTGAAGTGAAGTAAAAAATTTAAATTTAATAGAAATAAAAATGTTTCGGGTACGGAACCCTGATCGTCCAATCTAAACATACCTAAGAGCACTCTCCATTTTATTAAATTTTTTAAGTTCATAAAAATTTTTTACACTATTTGCTTAACACGTTCACGGATGCTAAGCAGACCACAGTTTCGTTTTATATCTGTAATCCGCAGATACACTGATTCAAAATTACAAATTCAAATGACAAATTCAAAAAAAATGTTTGTCTAACAAAAAAAATATATTTGCGTCTTAAAATCGGTAGGGTAAAAAAATGATAAGAGTATCTTTCTTCAACAAAATAATAAATCAGTACGGGATATTCTATGTCAAAATTGAAATAATAATGCATTATTTATAAAAAAATATAATGAAGGCACTTTCGTCTAATAACCTTTGATACAATAAAAAGAAGTATTTTTTTCCTATTTTTATTCAAAAATATCTTGACTTATTGAATTACTACCACTTAAACACGACTCTTGGTAAGGGATTTATTTGTTTACAGAACTTAACTTTTCTTTATTTACGAAACCATTTTCTTATATCATAATGACTTGAAACAATTGAAGAAAAAGTAGTAGAATCATAAGTACGAAACAAAAACTTAGAATTTCCAAGTTATAAAAAAGATTTTTAATTTGATTTTTTTAAATAGCATCATTAAAGTATATGACGAATTCTTAAAATGATTTTTTACAAATTTAGTTGAACATTTCTTCATAATCGAAATATCCCTTTTTGTTTCCATTTACGATCAATTTAATTGCATTTTAAAGCTTTGAACACAAGAAAACAAAAAAATTTTGAGAAAAACTCTTTCATTTTATCCAGATGTAAAATTTTACTACGTAAATGAGAAAGATTTTATCGAAAAAGATGTTACCACTTAAATGGTGGAGACATATACTTTAAGAACATAGCATGAGAGTAATATTTTTATATAATAATGTTAATATTATTATTATTACTAACTTTAATGTTCTTAAAATACGTCTAAATCTTCCCATATTAAGTGATAAATATTTTACTGAACAACTCTGTACAGTAGGATCTAGGAAAATCGCAATAGTTTTAGAAAATATACACTTTTTTAATTAAAGAAAAGATCGAGAGATGTCGTGGACACCCAGTAACAACTATATTCCTTTCGTATCTTGGTTAATTTGGTACATTTTTATTTACAAGATATGTTTCTGAAAATTTAAGTTATTAATTTTAGAATTCAAATATTTGTTTGATTCTTTAAAGAATTTAATTTTATAGCTATTTTAGTTTTTACTATATGAAATAATTGTGGTACTAGTTTAAGCAAGACATAGTTCTGAGTTAGTAGTCAACCAAATATGCGAGTACATTACGTTTGGTTTAATTTGGTTTAATTTATTATGACTTAACATAAAAATTGCATTGAATTTACTTTAAATTATCTCTATTTTCTTTTACTTCTGACTAGCTCAATTTTTTTAAATGATAAAACATTAAATTATGACAAAAAATACAAATTGACAGTTATAAAAAAATATTTGCGTTTTCTCAAAATTCATGGCTGATTGAAAAAGTTAGAGTTTCCAAGGTAATCTAGATATCGATTTTTGGTGCCTGTTGCAGTTTTTTTTACTCCCAATCTACAAACAAATATCGTGCGATAAGAAACAAAGTTCCAAAACTGCACAAGCCAAGTTTGATATCTCTTTTTTTTTTAAAGTTTCGTAAGATTTTATTGAAAAACCGAGGTTTTCTCCGTTTCTGTTTAGCTGTGTACAAAATATACGACTTACTGTTGAGAATAAAACTATAATCGTTTTGTGTTTATAGAGGTTCAAGTTCGGAATCGGAAAATCAATCTCTTAAAATCTCTATCAAACAGTGAGCATAGTTTAAAAAGAAAGTTCATTGATTCTGAATTCACACATAACAAAATAACTGTTAAACAAAGTTTCAAATATTTTTATTTTATAGTTTCAAACATTTTGTTTTATTTTATCAAATGGGAAAAGCAAATAAAAAGAATTTTAGAAATTAAAATAATATTTTATTTCTATCAAATTCAAATTTTTTTAAAGATCCACCCTACAATGCTAAACAGCTCTTAGACTAAATCTTTCAATTGGCAAGATTTTATAAACCAATACCACTAGGAAGCACTACAATGTAATAGGAAATACAAAGACAAGTAGTCACGTTTACTTTGTATTTCTTAAATACAAAACCTAAAAAATAAAAAACACAAAACAAAAACGGCGGGCTACCTACAATTTCTTGTTATCAGGCCAATGATCTGATCGTTAATTAAAAACTTTCAACTGAAAGATCCATTTGTATGTGTGTAGTTTTTAAGTAAAGAATATCATCTTGGTATTTTATTTTACACAAACAGAATTCTACCAACTTTTTAGAAATATTTTATACCTACAGAAAGATATTTAAAATTATAATGTAGGTCTAGATTCAAAGTCAGGCGTAGTATTTGATAGTCACTTCTAAACGGCTGGAAATTGGAAAGTCCATTGCCAAGGTTTAAGAACTTTTACTTCTAACAAAATAGCGGGTAATTTCTTTTAAAAACTAATGAAATTTAATGTTAAGTTTTGTATTGAAATTTAAATAAACGAGAATGCAAATTATCGGAATTAGCTGGAAATGTTATTTGGAGGAGTTATAACAATTAATACGAGTCCCAGCCCATTTTGGGTGAAAGTCCTGCGTATATATATCGTGCTCGAGGAATATTCAATTTTCCTAGTCCTGCCAAACAAAATTCATTCATTCTGAGATGAGTATCAAATATTATGTCCGCCCCTAGACCGGTTATAAGAGCGTCATTTAAAATTATAATGTAGGTAAAAATAAAAGTTATGTATAATAATTATATTATATTTTGTTAATTCAGACAAAATAATGCAAAGTCATATAATTGAAAGAGTTGCAATTAATTTTAAAACTACTTATTACTCTTATCTTACATGACTAGTATTTCTGGTTCTATGTAACTCTTGATGAGAGATGTCCTGATTTAAAAAAAAAAAAAAAAAAACTTAAAAAGGATTTCAGAATTTTTAAAGATTATGAGAAATACCTGTTACAACCTGCAATCCATATATTTAGAAACTGAATTAATCATAAGCTTTAACTGAATTTAGAATTTATTCTTCTTGATTGATCTACCTTGTCTTACGATATAATTGATGTAACGAAGTCTGACGTAATAGTAAAATTTTCAAATATCATTGTACAAAGATGAATATTACAAAATTAAAACCAATGTTATTGTTATTTATTTCAAATTTTAATTATATTTTATTAAAAGTTACTTTGGATTGAAAGAATATCCGCTATTAATTTTTTTAAATTCTTTTTATAAAATAATTTATTAATATACATTTACGTACGTAGATATAATAAGGTCTGATTTTTTTTAATCAATTATTTAAGATCAATTTATTAAGTATTTGATTAAATTGAAAAAAATTCAGTATTATATAACCGTTAGATTAATTATAAATTTATTTTATTACATTTGTTATTTACAGTGTTCATTTTATTTTATATTAAAAGAATGTAAAAATGTATCGTTTGAAACTTTTCTCAAAAATTGAACCTTCTGCATAAATTAATCAACAACTTTACCAAAATACCACAAATTTTTCCAAATTTTTTTTCGAAAACTTTCTAAATTGCGTAAAATTTTCCGAAAAAAAATAAATTTACTGCGTGTAAAACCCTTCATTGTACATGAAGAGTTTTATAGTCAGATTCTACCGAAACGTACCGTTTTTGTCTAAGATCCGTCAGCACCAAAAATTTACAAACTGTCTCCATAACATTTTTTTTTAAGCCAACAACAGGCGTTTTCTGAAACATTATCATCGATCCTTATTTGGCGAGGTCATTATACCACATAGTAGATAACTGCATGACCGCCTAAATAATACTTCTTTAAGTCCTTTATTTACTACAAGTGTCATAAGGAACTAGAAATGTATATTTTTGAAGAGAAAACTTCTTTAATCGTCATCAATATTCTATGAATATAACTGCAGATATAACACTGTAACCTAGAAAAGTCAAACTTTTTTCAATCGAAAAGACAACACTTATGTAATAATAATTAAAGCTGTACAATCAACTATTAACAAAGTGATTCTGATCTTTACTAACTTCTGATTACTGTTTATAGATGGCGTTTTTTATTAGTAAAATAATTTTTACTACGCACGTTCCTAATTTCAATTTACAAATTATGAAATTTTAATAATCCATACTATAATTAATTAATTATAATTCCACACAGTTATTCTAAAGTTTTAAGTTGTCACTTCCGTCGACAGTCCCCAAGGCTGACTATCTTTACTTGTTTATAAACTGTATTTATATACATTTTCCATCGCTGTACAATGTTTTAAATATTGTGTAAAGTTGTTGTTCATATTTTTCCATAACACAGCTGGAATAACATAATCCAACATCTCATTAATTATTCAAAAATGCATCTTTTTATCTCATTAACACCGTTAAGTTGTTTAAAGCATCATATTTTTTAATGTTTCACTCATTATCAGAGTTATATGTTTCTTAACTAAATGACCATGTTCTTCAATCATTAAAATCCATGGTTGATTCGTAATAATTTACATTGTAGATTATTTTACACTAGCTTGATACCCGCCCGCTTCGCTGAGGTTAAAAGTTATTAGTTGTAAAGATCACCACGTTGTAGCTTTCACCTCCCTTGCTCTCCCTTACCACCTTTTCATAACACTCGAAACAAGTATAGGGTTTGTTTTACACAGGTAAAATATATGTTAAGTTTTCAATTTTTTTAAAATGTAAAATGGTCATAATTCATTGAGTATATTAAAACAGATGACCATGAATGGCGCAATAAATTTTCAGACTAAATTTAATTTTTTTAAAATATATCTTATATAATTTATAACCCATGTGTTACTATGATGTACGAGCTGTATGAGGAGTTTCATTCAAATCCATTCAGTAGTGTTTGCGTGAAAGCGTCACAAACAAACAAACAACCTTACTTTCACATTTATAGGGATAGGGTTAATAATTACATGCTTGCCTTTAATATTCTTTTTCCGATATCCCTCGATCTTTGTTATGATATTTTCTGTCGGATGATCTCTCATAACTTAAAATTAAAGAATTGAATCAGTTATATCCTACCAGATGTCTATTTGAGAGTCAAAACTAAGGGAAATATAAATAAATAAAAACCGTTGATTTTGAACGAGTTTTTTTGTTTCGTATTGTCAATAAATTTAAATGACAGTAAAAATTAATTCTTAATCAATATTAGTCCCATTTGATTTCATTACAAATAAGTTTATTATCTTTATAGGTTTGTTGTTAAACCGCTCATACAAAATTGTTATCAGAAGTTAGATCTTCGTCATATCTGAAGTTAGATATCTCGTTATATGTGTGAAAAGCAATTTTATGAAATACAGTCTTTAGAAAAGAAAATTTCCTTGTGTGATACTGAATGAAGCCCAGTATATTACCGTATTCAAACAAACGGCTTACTTTAATTTGGTATTCTTTTCCTTTCGATGCCAACCTTTCTTGCGAAAAAATTGATGAAATTAAAATAATATCACATTTTCACTCTTGAACAATTTAGAATCAATTTATTCAAGTTTAACTTATTTTGTGTAAAAAATTTGGCATAAAATAAATCAAGGGTATACTTAAGCCAAAAAACAATTTTTTGTTTTTGCTTATTATATTGACAAGCTTGTCAGAAATATGATACGGCTATTAAAATTTATTTATTTTATTGAAATATGAAGTTATCCGTTAACACACCATAGTTTAACATTATTCAAAACTATTTGTAATAATTTGTATATTTATTTTATTTTAAAATTCACTTTTTTAACCTCTATATAATAGCCACGTGGAATAATTAGAGAGGTTTTTTCTCTCAAACCAAGATATGTTCTTCAACGGATTGTTAATAGATTACTTCTTACGTTATAGCCTCCTTGTAACGATTACTTATTTTTACAGTTTTAAATTATGCTACAAGAAGGTGGTTATTGCTAAAAGATTCAATATAAAATAAAAACTTCAAAAAATAAAATGAAAATCAAATTTCAAACTTCAATTAAAAATTGTAGCAATTTAATAATAATACAGTTTCTTTGGAAAATGTAATTTAAATGTAGTCGATTTTTTTAAATGAACTTACATCAAGGCAAAACCTTCCGATTAATAATGAAATGAAATTTCCTTCAAATAATTAGTTCTGTTGGATTTGTAGTGACCCATTCTAACAACTCATGTTTTTATAAATTTTGTGTAATCCACTGTTAAGATTGAGCATCATTTTTTAATCACTTTAATTATGTCTTTCAAAGCGTTCATTATCCAAGGAAAATAAACGCAACATTTGCACTTAACTTACCACAAATAATATTTCAACGGATTATAAGTATACAATGTTACATTTATATTATTTTAAATTTTGAACAATTTAATACTTTCAATGGTCTCAATAATAGTTTTCCAAAATTTCCCAATATTTCTTCAATAGCTCAGAAGTAAAGGAAACCACATTGAAAGTCTTTTAATTTCTAGTCTAAGTAGCTCCTAAACGGATGAACCGATTGAACTGTAATTTATTGAAGAATGTTCTCAGCTATGTTTCAGGAAAATTGGTTCAGTTTGGAGAATGATACAAGGAAAAACCGCATTTATCGAGGTTTTCAAAACTTGTAAACTTAAGTAACTCTTCTTTTTTGTCGAAGGCTAAAGAATTTGCATTTTTAATTCCTAATTTTTTCATCTTTTAAAAACAAAGAAATATTATTTCATATCATCAACTGATAAGTTCTTAAATATAGAGGCTTTTTGAATATTTCATTCCTAAAAATTTTTTCTCTTAAAAGAGTAAGTAAATATTTGACTATTACGTCAACAACACAAAATAAAAACTTGAAATATAAATGATTGCTGGTGCTACTACCTACTTAAGCACTTATATGTGCGTTGTACATTATTACTTGAATTTTTGAAAAATTTAACACTTAATATTCAAAATTTTGTCAATATTATTACAAGGTATGTGTAAACATAAAAGTGTTTATTTTTTATCCATTTCATGTTGTATATTAATAATTTGACTTATGTAAATTAGTGTACAATTATTTATTTTTTAGGCTGTACCAAAAATGTGCGAAATTATTTATTTACAGGTTTATTTAAATATCCACATTTCGTTTACAGCCAAATTTTTTGGCAAGCAATGAACATAAAATGCAATTTTAACAGTAGACCTTTGGTGCAAAACTTTTTATGATTATTTGTATGAAATTTGGATTATTTGGTGAAAACTGAATCACTTTGCATGTTGTCTTCGTGTAGTGTTGAGATTGAAAACTACTATTTTTCTACGAGGTTCTCTGAAAGCAATATGGCAAAGGTTTTGGATTATTTTACGCGTCCGAAAACTGTATATTTTTAAAAGTCTTCTAATCATTCTATAATTTACAAGCTTTTTTCTAAAATATCAAAATAATACAAACATAACTAAGGAATATCTCAATTGCCTGTTTCAAACCTGAAGTGATTTATCGTTAAAAAGTAGTTACGACCGAAATATGTGCATTGTTAAAACTACAAATTATCAAACCTCTTGGAAACTCGCAGTTTTCGAAAGCGAACTAAAAATTTCAACACAAGTTACTTAAATCTTCGTATTGGAGTGTAAAAATAACAAGTGAAAGCAAACAATTGACTGAGTTAATTGAAGAAATACCATGTATAGACAGTGTTGATTACTCTGTCACATTACACATACATATATGTCACATATATATAACTGATATTCCCATATACCCTTTATGCTTTTTATACTTACCATGTAGTTAATTTGAGTACTATCATATTATTCGTCCGAGAGAGACCTTACTTGGATTGATAAGTTGTTTGAAGTGTTCGGTCGATTTGTCATACTAAGCGAATCTTCCCAACTCTTCCACCATAATTATATAATATTACCTATGATTGATTACATCTAAATTTTCTAATATTATATATGTATCTTAATAATTCTATGAAATCTCTATCGAAACACCAGTCAAAGCAAAAACTATTGAATGTAAATAATGATAAAATTTCTTTAGTTTTTTTTTTTTACTATATCATTTTATTATTTCATTTCTAAATAATCTATACTTGGCATATGAATGTTATACCTAATCAACAATATGCTTGTTTGTAACATTTTTATTTTTAGTTTTATTTAAACCAGTAAACTTTATCATCACCTGTAGAAAGCATTTTAATATAATAAATTTCAAAAAGAGATATAAATAAGGATAGAAAATAAATATAATAATGCATTCCTTTACTTAAATATACAGAGTGTTTTGATATTATACGGTACTATTTTAGTTCTGCCATCTCTAAAGTAAAAAAAACACGAGCCATCACAGACTAGAGAATCCACATGGGTAGCTGACGACAAGTGAATTTGGCGCACTGAGATGGTTTCGTACGAAAAACAGCGGAAGAGTACTTACCGATCCTGCGTGAGTAATGAAAATATCTTTATTCCCCAATATTTCGTTGATAAGGTATATGTTTACATTAACTTTCTTTTTTTGCTTCAGAGAAGGAAAAACTAAATGCAAAAAGCTTATATAAACATATCTCATATCAATTTTTTACCGAAATGTTGACAGTTTCACTTCTCATGCAGGTTAAGTACTCTTTCTGCATTTTACATACCAAATCACCCTCAGGTTTAAATCCCTGTATCGGAACCAATTATGTAAGGGCTTGTCTCTACATATAAATTGTGTAAAACAAATAAATCATCCAAATAATTTAATAAATGAGATGAAATCTTGTGCACAATCTGGGGGTGATGGTTGCGAGCGTAACCAAAGTAATATTTTCGATATGGTAATCATGGATTTAATTGGCTATAGTGTTCTAATGTCAATTTCAATGTCCTTTTCGTTAAAAATTTTAAAATGTGCGAGAAGAGATGACAAAACCTGAAATAAAAATTAAAATCGTTTGATAAACATGTAGGCTCATTGATATGGCTTACGTGTTGTCTTCGGTAACAGATCAGAAGTTGTTTTAATCACTGAAAGGGGCTCTTCAAACAATCCACTCGCCCTGAGCCTGATAACTGGATTTATGAAACAAATGCGGCTGGAAATTTTGTTTTGCTCCCTTGTAAGCGATGTAACTCGTAAATGGTGCACTGGTATACTACAACTGTTCAAAGTGGCTATCGTTTTGATAATGCATTCTTTAGCTCGGTGAATACATGCTTCTTTGATACTTCGTATATTTCTTTCGCATTACGGTTACCACAATCCTTCTTTGAACGTTCTAAGCTAAGCTGGGCTGAGGAATGGTTTTATCTGAAATATTTAGTTCAGTAATTTAAGGCATGAGAACATAAACTAAAATGATTCCGTGCTATTCTGAAACAGTCTGTATAGCATAATAAGCACCAACTTACAAATAATTTATATAAAAAAATATATATATATTAAAAAAAGAAACAAATAATATAAATATTATAATGGTTTTTAAAAGAGAAGACAAGTCTGAGAGAAGTTCTGTGTGTGTGATGTATGTAACATTATTTATAAGGGCTAAATACCTATACGGTAAAACAAAATGTACCAGACAAAAATGTATTATGTAATATTTTTTACATACTAACAACTAAACCTGCTTAAATTTTATTTTGGTGGATTTGGATTCTTTTGGATTTATTTATACATACTGATTCTACCAAAAATAACAGATTTGAAAAACTTCTGGCTTCAAATTATCGTTGTTCCTAATGATATCCCAAAGGGCTGTTGAAATTTTAACTATAAAAATTATTATCTTTTGAGTAAATTTCTATATTGTATCTTGATCAATGTTTATAACAATATGATATTTTGAAGGTACATGAAGAAATCTTTGAAAGAGTCAAATTTCTATGAGTAAAAGGGTAGAGTCATTCTTCAATCCAACTTTTCAATACTGATGAATACTGATGGTCACCCATACTTTATGAAAATAAAATGTTTAATAATCCAGTCGTGATTGTCTTACTAGTAAAACAATTACTGGTTGCAAAAAATATTTAAAATAGTGTTCTCACTAAAACAATAACCACAAAAACTATAAAAAATTTGGAATGAATTTTTCTTAGTGGCTGTAATATTTTTCATGGTATTCCAAATTTGATTGTCCCAGATATGCATGTTTTTGCAACTTTCAAGTTTTGGAAAAATTTTTGTCCATCAATGAATAGGGAGGTGAAAACATATTATTCTCAATACAATCATTTTGATTGTCTTGTGTGACTCATGTGGTGCGACCCCAAATAGAACTGACCACTATTACCAAAAATGAACCATTTGTACCATTTGTGTAGTCACCTTGCCCTAGTAGTTTTTGCGGAAGGCCGAATCACGTGGCGTTTGGTTAACGAGAAAATAAATTGAAAAATGTGTTAACGAAACAGAATACAAACCTTATTGACCAAATCGGTATTATAAAGCTTTTGTGGTGAAGTATCTGGGCATGACTTTTATTCTCCAAGCTTTCTTTGACGTCATCCACTATCCAGTGTTTTATATAAATCGTCAGTTGAAATGTAGAGAAACAGTTGTCAAATACAAGGAATATAAGGAGTAGCTACTTCACTTTCGAAAACTGTGATATCGAATCGAAAAACATTCCGATCGTTATTTACCAACATTTTCAATTATTTCAGTCTATATTTTCACCTTGACAGAAATGGTCAACTTTGTGATGGTTTACAATTTTTGAAATCAGTTAGTCAGTTTTGTTAATTTATCAAAATTTTTTGTCATCAACCATTGATTTCGGCTTCAAATTCAAGTCAGTTTACAGTATATATATTTTCAAACCGTGATTATCGCTTTCGATGTCTTCGCATCTCTGATTCTTTCCCATCAATACAAGCTGTTGGACACGATATTAAGTGTCCAAAGTACGCGACTTTCCTTTTTTTTTTTGTTACTTTTATACATTTTATTAATATTTACTTCGTATAATTTTAAACAGAACACGTTACAATCCAATGTCAGCTCCAGCCAGGTATTTTTTAAAAGGTAATAATCATAATAATAATAATATGGCTACTCATAATATACAGACGAGAGAGCGACTGACTTAGTTGGCTGCCTAGCTTGCTGACGGCATCTAAAAGTACCTACTACTCCTCGCCTTTTTACGATTATTATAATAATGACTCTCCAATAGTATAGAGAAAATCAAGGTGGCTGGCTGACTCTGGTGGAACTGACTGGTCGCTTGACTGAAGTTAACTTACTGACTGAAATTATTTTTAATAAAAATAAAATATGTATTCTACTTTATCATTAAAATATTAATTTCATATAGAACAGCTCGTCCTCATGCAGTTCACTAGATGACAAGATATCGAAGTTTGTACCTTATTTACTATTTTATATAGTTCCCAGACAAAATAAAATTTTGTATGATTTTTTTAAATTTTTTCAAAGGAGCCCCTTAGGAAAATGGCCAAAATTCTAGAAAAAACTTTTGATATACAGCGTGTCTACTTAAAAGCTTTTATTATATGGTTTAAGAAAAAAAAATTTTCTTTATAGAAATGTCTGTTTTCAAAAATATTAACATTCAGCTATTCACTTTTGACATAAATTGTACAGGGTGTCACAAATTGAAAAAGATCGATAGAAATTTTAACGGTCGTTCAGAAATTCAAACCACTTAGAACAAATAATAGGAAAAATGGTTCAAGAAATCACTCCCGAGATTTGATGGAGTGTATTTAAAGAAGTTTGTAAAATAACAATTACATTTATGGAACGCGCAAAATCTTTAATAACTTTCCGATTCTGTAAATTTACTGATTAAATAAAAGAAATACAAGTTTGTGTGCTTGTTTTTGTGCGTCTTCCAAACATTTATAGGGTGGGAATACTTGCTACATAACTCGATAACTTGATTTACGGGAAAATATTTACGCAAGTTTTCTTAAAAAAGGTTTATAGATTTTTTCATTTACAGTAACAACCCTGTATCTCTTTGGATGCCACGAAAAGGACTAACTGTCTAGTTTATATATAGAAATATCACTGAATATTTATTAGTTATTCATACAATGAGAATGATTGCTCAAATTTTCAAATCACCAACGGGCATTTGTTATAAATTACAACTCATTTTTTATAACTCTTGTTTTTTTTTCGACTTATTTCATTCTCGAAGCATATAGTTTACCCATTAAAAACATATAAAAACCCATAACTATTTTTACCACAAAAAATATATTATAAAAATATTTGATTAAATTATATAGGAATTAAATGAGTTGAGCAATTATTTGTTACAGTAAAGAAATTGTATTTTTATTTTAAAATAGACTTGGATACAGTGAAACCAAATTTCAAGTATTTATTAAATTGATCGAATTACATAATTATTGGGAGGAAAATGTTGGTTACGGGTCTGGTCTTCAAGAAGTAAACTGAGGATGATTTACCACAGGCTTTATTTTACTACCTTTACCTTTCTTATTATATCATTTTTCGTCTGTTATTCACGAAAGTATTAACGCTGTAGTATTCATACGATTCCAAATATAGCCACCGTTCCAAATATATGCCACAAAAAAGGCGGCATATTTACAAAAAAAAAAAAGAATTGCATGATGATTTTTGTGAATGACAGAAAGAAAATGCCTAGTTACTAAAGTGAGTACAAAAAATTAGCCTGTAACAAATAAAATAATAGCAGTGACACTATTTTTTAAACGATTTTTCGACAATCCTGAAATAATTACTTATTTCATTGTATTAACGAGTCGCCATTCTTTAAGAAATGCTTTGAAAGTTTGTTTAAGTTTCTCCAAGTCTATAAGGAAACTTTATTTTTATTTCAAAAATATATTTATAGTGTTTTAATGTATCTTCTTTTTTTTTTATAATTTTATTTATTATAAATAAAGTATGCGTATAATTGAATTTATTATAAAATAAAGAACCAAAACATATGGTTTTCTGTTTAAACCGTTAGCGTTTTTATAGAAATGCATAAAGTATTCCGTATCAAATTTAAAAGATTAGGTCACTAAACGAATTAAAAATTATATACACGCATTGTAAGAAGATTCCTTGTTGTGGCAACTTTCATGAATGAATCTAAAATTCATGGATTCTGAAATTGTTTGCTGTTCAGCGACTTTTTCATAGAGATAGAAGCACAAATTGGATTGAACACATCTACTTATACGGGTACGGTAGGCTTATCATCTGCTTTACCTTAAACTTAACGTATTCAAGATACTTAAGAGGCTCTACGCCTCCCTCGGGATTATAGGACCTAAGTCAAGTAAGTCAAGTACTCTACAAAATAAGAGTAGTTAATTGTCTACTACACAGTACCGTAGCAAACTAATAGAGCTAAGCCGGAACGAAAAAATTATGTTTTATAAAAATTTTCGTATAAACCTGGCCTCTCACGACACTTGACTGTAACTATAAAATACAATATAAATTTGAAAAGAATTTGATAAATCAAAAGATAAAATCTCTTATCAAGTCTTGAAAAGAATTGCGAGTCAGTTTAAATATAGTTATTGTTGAATTAAAGTTGGTATAAAATCAACAGCACATTTCGCTTCTTTTAAATTCACATTTTTTTGATACACCCAATGTCACGATTATTTTTTCCCTAAAAAAAGTAAAACAAACAGTTCGGGAATATATTTAATCACTTTTCAAATAGTAAAAAAATTATAACAATATGATGAGATTATGTATTTTTATATGAAGTTATAATCATTATAATTTCAAAGAATGCTCTTGAATCTTGTATAATTGTGATCAAACCTTAATGTTTTTATAATAGGTGATAAATATTGTACCTTTTTTTGTAATGTTTTGTTTATTTTATTGTAATTATTATGTGATAAATATTTCATTTTTCGTTAGACATATAATTTTCTGATATTAAAATCATAAAATTCCAAAATATTAACAATAAAAAATTGTTAAGACCAGTTCATTCAACTACTAAATGGCTAAATCATTTTCTAGTTTATGAAATTTAATTTACATGACAGCGAGTTTACGTTTTGAACTCTAAAAACGTAAATATAATATAATTTATCATCAAAATTGAAAATATATATTTTTTAAATTTGTGCCCCCACTACCGTGCTCATACACCCTTAAATTGTCTATTTTAAGTCTATTTAAATTCATTAATTCAATTAAATTATATTTTAAATATAATCCCCAATTCAAAATTTTAAATATATAACTTTTTTTTATTGAAAATCAGTTTTCAATTCATGTATGAAGAAAAAACGATTTTATTTTTGTAGCACCTCACATTCGTCTGTATTATTTGTTTCCAAATCTTGTTTTACTCTCCACAGTCGCCGATAATATAAAAATAATAATAAATAAAATAAACTTTCTCTCTATAAACAATGATTATATAAAAAATAAATATAACAATATCTATAATAGACATTGACAATCATATTTCATAATTAAAATATTTTAATCAAAATAAGAACCAGAATAGAATAGATTGAGAACATAATAATGTCTTTGTTCTTGAAATATAACATAAAAAACGTTGATGATAATAATAATGGTAGGTATTTGTATATAATAAGTTGAAGGTTAAATAATAAATAAAAACTTTATTCTATATAAATTTATAATTTATAATTTATTGTTTATATAGTGAAATGATTTATTTGTTCTTGTAAAATATGTTTTTAACTTAAGTAAATATTAATAGAAACATAGCTAAGAACACTCTCGATCAAATTACCTTTCAAGCAATCAAAAAACTCCAAATCGGTTCATCCGTTTTGGAGTTTTTCGAGCGGTTTTTTAACACTTAGCTTCATATACGAATTTTAGTATGTCAGTATATAACGGAAACTTTAAACATTATTTTGACCCCCTTCAAAACGTCTGATCAGGATTTTCAAGCTTTCAAGCAACGATTTCCATATCGGAAAAAGATACATTTATTTGCGCTCCCTCCATATTTATACTGAATTTTTTATAAATAAATAATAATCTAAAAATATAAAAAACACAAATAATAGTTTAAAAAAACTAAGTAACACGCTTTTGTAACTATCTGAACTAAAAGGTAGAAAATAATTTCTTTAAATTCATCATCTTATCGTAAAAAAGCATAAGGTGCTTTCTAAGATATTTTAAAATGACTTTTCTTTTACCAATGCCTGTCTGTAAAATATTTACAATAATAGAAATTTAGGACCCCTCGGCTTTTTTGATTTTAATGATTTTTTTGAATTTAAAGAAATTATTTTCTATCTTTTAGTTCAGCTAGTTACAAAAGCGTGTTTTTTAGTAAATACAATATAGAAAAAGCCCTAAAATTAATTAAATATTTTACTAAAAAAACATAAATTTTTTTACTACAGAGTAAATATTTTCTATTATATTTATACAATGTAAATTAAATTTTTAAAAGAACAATCTATTAATGTGGATAGTTGTGAACAAAAACTGAAATGTACGATAAGATCCAAGTCTATGATTGTATACAAAAATTACTCTCATTAAAAACCATTAACTGCCACATTTACTGCTGTTCGTATCTTGACATTATTATCATCATCAAACAAAAACCTTATTTGAATTTCATATATATATATAAAAAACTATCAAGTATAAACAAGTATAAAATCTGTATCATACTTTGAAAAGAGAATCCTCTTCGAATAAAAAACGATGTTGCAACTTTTTGAAAATAATTATGTTTAAAAATGACAGTTATGTAATAATCGAGAAAGTCGGACAAATTGTTTTAAACATATCATTTTCTTACTATGTTGGAAATTTACTAAAAACTACATGCTAATAAAGTTTCAATAAAATTATAATGTTTTAAAAGCACTGTAGGGGCATAGCCCGAACGAAAATGAGACTGACTTAATGGACTGTATGAAAATGAAATTTGTACTTACGTGTTTTTGATGGCCAAATGATTTAGTACGATGAGGTTTGGTTGGGATAATAAGTTGGAAAGAAGGAGAATTTTAGGGTCAATCAAACCTCATGCTTCGTGCAACGTTATACGCACTACGTGCACTACGTTGATAACTTCGACCATACAAAAAACCATGCAAAGCACATTACATTAATATTGTTACACTGATTATTTTAAATTGAATTTAATTTTGAAATACTACAAATAACACCTGATCGGCACGTGGTAGCACTCAAAAAATCATTACCGAAAACCGTTAAATTTAAGTGTGTGAATTACGCAAAACGCATACATTTGAGAGAATATTCCTCGGAAATTCGATGTCTTTCTTTCCTTTACTGTTTTTTTCACAACTCAAAATGAGCGTAATTACTAAGATTAAAGATAGCTTATAAGGAAGAAATCGTAAGTGTTTATCAAAACAGAGACCTCGTTCGCTGCCTGTTTACGATCTATTGGAAATCTTTGATTGACTATCTTTAATGGTTAAAAGCTCCGCTAATTTTAGTTAGGGTTAAAATATCTTATAATTTTTCATGGAATATATCCAGGAATATAAGTTGGGTGATTTTGGATACCCCGTATAGTGGAAAAATTTACTTCTTTTAATTTTGGCTATATCCCTTCAACTTTGTACTAGAGTGAATTATATCGGCGTGCTAGGGCGGTATATATTGATAGACAAAAATTGAGCACCTTTTTTATCAATGTTACCGAAAAACTTTCGTTATTTTTGTTTGGAACTATGTTTATGTTTGTTGTATGTTTTTGGTCAGAAAAGCCTATATGGGATAAATAATTAATGTAATCAATTCCAGCAAGTGATTAGAAAACAAAATTTTTAAAAAGATTATTTAGAAACAAGATTAGAGAATGAGTGAGAATGGAAGCGTGCAGGATAAATGGTATAAGGGTTAAGGAAAATTGAGGAAGGAGTGTTTTAGGTTGTATAATCTATTTATTGTAGGTTTTATATTCAAAAATTTTTTGCAATGCTTTTGAAACCCTCGTAAAAGACAAGTCTCAGAAAATCCTGTGTTAGAAAACGGAGAACTCACTTAAAAATTATTTAGGATAAATTTTATTTAAAATCCAATTTACTCAAAAAAATGAAACTCGTAAACTTAACTTGTATTTCAAAGCTCAAACATTTAAAAAAATTTAGTTTAGTTGACAATTTTTAGATACATATTAATTATACATACTTTTTAATTACTTAAAATTACCAGTGATTAAAATGCTTAACATATTTGAATTAAAAGACACACAAATAATTTTTTATTAAAATAATACATTAATTTATTATTATTACGTATAATTAAATAATAATTATAATGAAAATACATTTAAAAAAGCATTATTTATTTTATTAATAACATCAAAGGCTGGCTAACCATGGTATGTAAATAATTTTTTTTTTTTTTTGTTTGTTATTTAAATGTGAATTTACTGAATCATATATCAAAAATTATTCTCCCATAAAATTTTAGAAACAGAAAAACGGTGGCTTTTATAATTGCTTAAATAATAAAAACAAAAAATTATACTATTGTACAAAAAACCGCTAACCAAATGATTTAACCCTGGATGTAATTATATTATTATTATTCTTATCTTTATGTAATCAATAAAACTTTGAAAGGCTGTAGCTAAAAGAGCTCAATTTTTCGAAACCTGGAAGCCATGTTTTTTTTTTGGACACAGAATACACTTTAATATTAATAATTTTCGTAGGAAGAAACTGATTGTTAGGGAAAGGTTAGCTTAGCTTAAAGGTTACTGAGCTATTTTGAAATGAATGTTTTATCTATTGAAAAACAACGAAAAAAATTCAATAAATTGATGTCTAAATCATTGATGTCAACTCAATAACTGCAGTGGGAGCCAAGTAAATGCATAGAGCATACAAAATTTGATAAAGGTACTACATATTAGTATTATGAAAATGATCTTCATTGCGATTATTGGTGTCTTAAAAAAGAACTGCGATAACAGACTTAAGGAGATATGCAAGGGTTGAATAATACTAGGGATTTCAATAAAACTTTATAAATACATTTTTTGATTAACAAAGTTTCCTAAAATCAAAAAATATTCCTAGGTCATCGGGCTTTTTATTATTATTTTTTCGTTCAAAGTTGGCTGAAAAATAGATGAATCATAAAGGTTTTCCTTTTCCATTGCATATTTTTATATCAAAAAATTGAGAGAGTGTGATAAAAAACTATCTAAAATATTTAGGCAATCTTGTAGTTTATAATAATACTATAAAATTATAAGGTTTAATTATGGGTTCATTGTAGATCTCCATCATTTGATGAACAGAGACGACTATAGTTAAAATATTGATGATTGAAGAGAGATATCTATATTATCAAATTTAAAAGCAGCACTTGCACACAATATATTCTATATATTATAGTTGCGTGGTATTGTAAAGCTAAAAATAACACATTATTTGACTACAATGCATGTATTTGATTTATATATATGTAAAGTGCAAGAAACCAAAACTTTTTTACAATACTGTATTTAAACAAGCACCTTAATTTTTAATAATGTAATATTCTAAGGTTACTGAAAAATTAATATTTATGTATAAAATTACACGAGAAATATTTTCTTTTAAAATAAATTATATAAAAAAGAACGTATGTTCAAATTCTTTTTTCAAGTCTTCGGTATTTTTAAATTTTAATCAAAATTTTTCAGGTGTTTTGAAGATTGTGTCATCTAAATACTGTATTACGTCCAAGTGACTTCTTTTCAATTTAGAGACTTCAATATCTCAAAAACTAAGATAAACATCAAAAAATTTTACTCTTACTTTTCAGCTAACTGCATCTTCTGAACAAATTCGATTTCAATATGCGAAATCGTAATTTTAATTCATGTCTAAAGCGTAGATACAATTTCGGTAACTATCTTCAATTTAATTTTAACTGAAATACATTCAGTATGAATTTATTACATATGTATATTGATTAAAAACTTTTGATCATGGAATTATGAATTTAATCGTTAATAAAACTTGTTTCTTTCTATCTGTCTGATACATATAAAATGATATCGAAGTTTATGAATATTTATATCAGAGTTCGTGTTACACATACTCTACAGGATAAGTGTCGTGATTAAATCTTACTACTTGTTATATGCATTATAGTATTTTTATTTGCATAATCAAACTTAATATATTTTTATTTAAACAACGATACGCGATAATTGCATCGAAAATTTCACAAATAATGATTCTAATAAGATTGCTATCTTGTTTAGAAAAACGTATCGCCTCTACTGATACCAACTTCAATCTAGATATTCAAAGATAATATCATAGCAATGAAATCAAAACAATTTAAAAAAACAAACAAACAATAAAAATATGCTTCAAAGCTTGCGATATGATGAATGAGAAAAAAGACTGCTAGTCAGTTCCCCTGTGCCCTTTATCTACTGTATATGCCATTAAGATCATATTGTTTACATTATTGCTATTTAGTAAATAGTTAAAAAACGATTTATGGAATATTATTTAATACATTAAAAGTTACTCAAAAAGTAGAAACGTCAAGAGATACTTTATTTACATAACAAACACAATATAAACAGTTTAATTTTTTATAAAATTAACTAAAAGTTTTATTGAGTTATATATAATTATTATTGAAATTTAAGTGCACTTTCATCTACCAATATTTTTCTGAAAAAACAAATTGTGTAGTTAGAATAAACTGCGGCCACATATTCGATACTATGCAAATCTGCATATTAAACTTTTTCATTTTTCAGAAAAAATAATACAAAATTGTAATAACCTCTTTGTACAAAACAAATATAATACCGGACACAAAACCTCTATGCAACATATGATTATGACATGTGACCATGACAGAGACACAGTGAGTTCCCACTGGCAGTCTTCTCTCTCTTTCATCATATCGCATCCATTTACAGGCTAGCAGAGCACTCGCGTTCTCTATGTATATAAACTTTTTGGATTCAAAACTATCCAATTTTTGTGTGTCCTTCACACCAAATATTTTCGATAGTATTTTTTCTTATAATCATTAATATGTCTATCACTGTTAACATAAATTAGTAAAAATTTAATAAAAAAAAATTATTATACATGAAACTAATCTCCGTATCAATACTTAAAACTAAAAAAACATAATTTTTTAATTATAAAAATGAAATATTTAAATTATCATTATTGTAATTATATTTGTAGTAACGTTGATATAACAACATTGATTAACAAAAAAAAAAGAAAAGAAATATAAAAAAATAAAAATAAATTTAAATTATATAAAAATCACTTTAGGCCATAAGAATAATACCTTGTTCGTCTCTTAGGTATAGAAGTAGTGAGGTTTTCTTTTAAGAGTGTCCCAACTTTGAGTAAAACAAGTTCATTATCTATCATATATCTTAAAAAAAACAAGTGAAAACAAACAATTCACTGAGTTAATTGTTGAAATACCATGCATAGACAGTGTACATTACTCTATCACATTACACATACATACATGTCACACATACATAACTGATATTCCCATATAAAACATACTATACAATTTACGCTTAATTTGCGCCCTCACGGGTAAACAGGGGTATTCACGAAAAAATATTTCAAACAAAAGTTGTTTATGATTTGATAAAGAACATTTTTTAAATTTAAACTTTTGTTCTATCTCTAACGGTTTTCCAGATGAGTTATACGGACCCAAGACCCAATTGATCCATGTTGGTTATTTACGAATTGGACTTCACTTTTTACGTCCTGAGTACGCTGTGAAAATTTCAGCTTGATATCAGTTTTCGTTTTTGAGTTATCGTGTCCGCAGATGGACGGAAAACGGACAACCGGAAATGGACTAATTAGGTAATTTTATGAAAACCTATACCGAAATTTTGTGCGTAGCATCAATTTTTTTAAGCGTTACAAACTTGGGACTAAACTTAGTATACCTTGCATATTACATATATGCATGGTATAAAAAAACTTAATTTTGAAAGATTATTTCAAAACTTTGGGCGTGATATGGTCCACCAGACAAATAGTAATTGCAGCTTCATTAAGCAGTCCTTTCTAATAAGTATTATAGAAATTATCATATAATATTTTCCCGTCTCGACTGAAGACCAATTTCTCGAAATTTCTCTATGCGAGAATTATCGAGGAGAAACCCTAATCACACCTACAATTTGATCTATACCCTTAATAGTAAGCATAAAAATACAATCGATAAAATCCAACACGATCTGTGAATCAAATAAACTCAGATAAAATTATGTAAAATACTCAAACAAAAGCAAATATTATATGACATCTCCTTTATAACTTGCTTCATTTACAATAAAAGTCAGGATACTCTTAATAGAAAACCCTCTTTAAGACGAATAATATTTTCTGTACACGCTTTTAATAATAATAATCTTCAATAATAAAAGATCACTGTTTCGTTTAAAATATTTTAATAAAATTCAAACTGTGTTTTGACCTCTATAGTTAATTGTTTTTTCTTTTATTTTTTATTTTAATAAAGTTTTTTTTAACTGGCGGTGTAGCGCTTAATGTCTAACTGATATTGATTATGTAAAAACGATAGAGAACATTTGAAAATTCTGGCACAAAATTTCAAGTCATTGGTCACAAGTATGAAGTGAAATATTGAAAGAAAAAAAGATGGTCTCAGCGCTGGTCGCAAAAGCTAAATCGTAGGATCATTATTAGGACTTATTGAGCACTTTATTTAATTTGTTATATGATTTTTGATCAGTGAATATAATCAATGATACAACCTCTAAATAGACCTCTGTAAAATCAGCAGCAACTGGGATCCTACTCTTTAAGATATTGTAGTCTCTAACCATAAAAATTCGTAGCGCAGGAGCTGCGTTAGCTAAGCAAATTCCCTCAGAGATTGAAAAAATAACACATTTCTCTACTGCTTTTTCAAGAATTTTTATTTCAACTAAGCGTCTAGAGAAAAAATTACAAGAGTACTTTTTTGTTTAAAACTGATAATAAAATACAAAAATATTTTTTGTTTTGAAAAAATTCAAAATTTTGTACTTTGCGGAACTCGTACCCCGCTTGTTTATAGGTCGATTTATCTCATTAACGAACTTAACCTTTCAAATACCAAAACCCTTCTTGATACCAAATTTTATTCAAATTGGACTTAAATTGCGACCACACATACATACATACGAATACATTATAAATTTTAACGATGGTCATTTCTGACATCTATTAAGTAGAATCGATCGACATTTGAAGAAATTTAAAAAAAATTCCACCATCAGTACAAAAGCAATGACTCCATTTCCTTCGGCAATTCGCTAATAAAAAGAGTTAATGTCTATTCTACTATTTATTTTTTCAATTGTAATTCGTATTTTTATTATTTAGTTCTCTTGACAAAATATTCAAGACATTTTACTTATAGTTATATTCTATTTAATATACGTAATATTAAATATGGGCAGATCAAAATGAATTTTTGTTCATTTTCTTTTTTTGTTCAGACAAACTAACCTCTTTTCTAATTAGCAAGATAGATTTTTATATACTTGCTGTATTGCCTCTTTAAGAAAACTCATGCACGGTAAGTGCATGGCGTTTAATACAATGCTGGTATGGTATAGTCACAAATTTATTGTGGGTATCGCCAATCAGTATGGGCCTGACGCCCATACTGCATTGACTCGTCCACCATAACTATTGCTAATGTTAGAAGTCCCCGCAATACAGTAAACAGTATGGCGTTTACAACGATTCCGACATAAGGATATCCACAAAAAGTTTCTCTAAGTGCAGAAAACATTTAGTGGAAAATTTTCCAATATTCTTACACTCAAACAGCAAAAAATTAAAAAAAAAATTATTTTGCAATTTTTTACTATTTAAAAATTAGAATCTTAATTGTACATTGAATTAATACATACTTTTCTTTTTCAGGTAAGTGTAATGTTCCACTTCTCATCAGACCTTTTGCAATATATGTTGGGTATATTTGGTAAGATTAGTAAATTTTAGTTTTAGGTGGAAATTTTTGAGTACACTTTTTATCTATCGCCATTATGAAGCTTTTTCTTGATGAAAATACATTTAAACTAGGCATAGCTTTATGAAAAGAAAATCCTGTCTTTTTTTTAGTAAAGTATTCGTTTTATAAGTCGAGCAGACAGGAATTTAATGTTGGAGAAATATTATGTTAAAAAAATTTTTGAATTGAGAGTGTAGAAAATTCATATGAAATAATTATTATTCGTAATTAAGCTTAAAAAGAATAAAAGAACAAAATATTATGTTTCATAACATAGCAGAAAAAGTTTATGAAGCAAAAAAAAAACCAGCGTTTTATATTCTGACATTAGAAAAAGGTTACCGCGTTCATGCACTCAGTAAGCACACCATACGAGGTATAATTTATACAGACAGTATTGCATAATTATCAGATAATAATAACCAACAACTCAACTGACTGCCAATATACAAACAGTTTCAAAATCATTAATGGTATGAGTATCATAATTTTACATTGGAATACCACTACGTTCTTGCACTTAAAATCCTTTTCCCAACACTCCCACCACATTTGAAAACTCTATACCGAAACGTATTTTTTAATTCCATTTGTACTATCATATAAGTAGATCATACCAAAACAGACCGGAAATTGGACAGGTTACATTATTATTATATTTTCTGCATCAAATCAGACGAAATTAGACAACATGGTTAAAAAATTAAAAAAAAAAACTAACACATTTATTTTTAATGTAAAGATTAATTGCAATATGGTCTCATAGACGATATAAGGTCGATCTTCACCCACCAGATGATACATTTTTTTAATAAAATTTTATTGATTTTTAAACACTTCTATCATAGTTTTTCAATCGAGAAGTGTTCATGGCTATTTTTAATTACATTAATTTTGATCAATTTTTTAACCCCTGAACTAAAATAAAGGGGTGTTATAAGTTTGACCGCAATGTGTGTGTGTCTGTCATTTGAAAGGTAATTTAACGGAGATTGTTTTTAAGTAAGTTTCAAGTGCGGGCTTAGGATTCCGTACCCGAAAAATTTGGCGATAATTTTCAAAATCGATTCAGTTTGGAAAAGGTATGACATATAATTTTAACATATAAATAATTACTATGGAATTTAATGGTCAAATAAACCTGACTCAATTCATTTCTAAAAGTAAAATGGTAAAATAATTAGGTAATTCAAAACAATAATTCAAAAGAACAAAGTCAACTCAAATATTTCTATTTCAATACAAATATTATCAAAACTTTGTCGCAAAAAATGATAGCTCTCTAAGATCCTTTTCATCTCATCTAATGTCCTTGACCATCACTTTGATATTGATTTAAGAAGGAGTGTATAAGTTTAAAGTGTTTATCTGCGCGTCTGTATGTTTCTCGTTATCATCATAACCTCTAAACGGTCGAACCGAATTGATTGAGATCATTTTATAGCTAAGTTCCCAAAAATCGGTTTACAAGGAATAAATCGCATTTGTCGGGGGTTTTTTAAATTTTGTAAATTTCACTTATTCTTCATTCCTCCATCAATATTAAACGAACTCTGTATGGTTGATAAAAATAAGATGCAGAATATAACAATATAATTAAATATAGTTTTATAACAATTTAACATAACATACATTCTTGTTCATGTTGCAAAGGTTATATTATCTCTAAGAATTACTATATCCTATAATTTAATCAGATATTATAATTTCATGAATAAACTTCCTGAAATTCGATATCATATACCTTTTACTACTATAAAAAAAAAAAATCCATTATAGCACAACACAAATTCTATTTTAATTATCTATACTTTGTATAGAAGAAAATTGCCGACGACGCCTGCCTGACTGTTTATCCCTTAATTAAATCACTAAACTCCGCAACGGTTTTCCTCATCATGTAGAATATTGTTCCCGAAAAATACTGTTTCCTTGGCTTTCAGGGTTTCAAATTTAAACAAATAAACAAATGCCGATAGCTTAATTTTATATACTCATTGATCCTAATTCATATAGACAGGATTAAATAATATGAAGGATTGAGGTATAAATTTGACTCTGAAAATTTACGTTTAAAACTATGCGAAAAGATCAATTTAAAGACCAAATATTCCTTTTTCTTAAAATTAGGCTCTTTTCATTTGAAACATTTTAAATAACTTTAAAGCAATTTTCCGAAATTTCTAAATATATTTAAAAGTTCTAATTTAACAACGATCTTGCTACGTTAATCGTTAAGTACTACTAATGTCTATTCTTTTTAATTAATCATCCAATTACTCAAAATTTGTTTCCACTTTGTAATTGATACTTTGTCTAGACGTTATTACACATCGTTGAACTTCATATGATCCATTATAACTTGCCTTCAAAACTACAATAGTACAAGAGATATAAGGTCGATCTTCACGCATTTGATAACCAGTTGACACATAATTTTTATTTTTATTGATTTTTTAATTTGTCTATCATATTTTTTCCATCGAAAAGTGTTCATGGCTATTTTTAATTAATTAATTTTAAATAATTTTTTCCATGAATGATTTTTTTCAGGCAAGCCTATACCATTATTTTCGTTATAAAATTATATTTCTTCTGATACCAATTTAGATTGGCTAACAGATCTGTGTAGTTACTTATATTGACTTATCTGTTCATACTTGATGAGGTAACTTTACCAATCTGTTAGCTAATCGAAATTAGTATCGGAAGAAAGATAATTTAATTACGAAATTAATGGTATAGGCTTGAACACTTTTCGATAGAAAAACAAAATAGCTATGAACACTTTTCGATAGAAAAACTATGATAGGTATGTTTAAAAATCAATAAAATTTCATAAAAAAATGTGTCTTATCTGGTTATCAGATGGGTGAAGAACGACCTTATGCCGTCTCTTAGACTACAATAAAAATATTCTCACTTTTTATAATAACTATTAAGTGAAATGATTATATTATGATATGTTTTGGTTTCATCGTTTACAAACAACAACAGTAGAATATAATAGATATTTAAGTGCAAGAAGTGTAAGTGAAGTGTTTCTTCTCTAAGATAGTCTTTGAAAAGAAAACCAAAGCTAATTATTATATTACATACATACACGATCATAACTTTGTTTTGTTATATTAATGGTTGACTGTTAAGTGTTATGTTTGTAACCTCATCATGAATGATTAAATTACATTTATAAACCATATAAAATCATTTTAGTTTATGTTGTTACGTAATTCAAAATACCAGATGGAATATCTTTACGATACTTATTGAATCCAAAGTTCTATGCCTTTTTCATTTCGAGTTCGTACATAATAGTAAAAACGCAGAATTTTATTTAAATTTTGAATCGACAAAAGTAATTTTTACATATTTTGTAACACAATTCCGTTTCTTAGCAGGAACTTTCAGGAATTAACCCCAAAAATGCAGTTTTATTAATAATCAAAGGCTTCTTTCTATTTTTGTGTGTGTGTCTAAATTAGCTCTTTTTTTACTCTTGAACTAAAAAAAAGGTGTTATAAGTTTGAGTGTCTGTGTCTGCCTGTGGCATCGTAGTGCCTAAACGGATGAACCGATTTTGGTTTTTAGGTTTCGTTTGAAAGGTAATTTAGGTTAGGTTATATTGGCTGTCCACGAAATACACACTTAGGCAATAGAGCCCATTTTGATACCATATATGTGTTTTACCACTTTTCCGCTGATAATATCATTTATCAGCTCCTCAATTTCAGAGGCTGAGTGCACCTCCTTCATGCATATACCATGCACTACACCAGCCCATCATAACTATTAATTAAATTAATTTTGTTGCGACGGCGGGTAACTGAGCTAATAGGTAATTTAATGGAGAGTGTTCTTAGACGTGTTTCAAGTGCGAGCTTAGGGTTCTGTACCCGAAAAATTTAGCGGGCTTTTTTTTAATTTTCGAATTTCACTTGTTAGACATTCAAAATATTCACTAACAGAACTCAGGACTATGTGTACCTCATACCCACTATAATATTATTTGATTGGTAAAATTGTAATAAAATGTTCAATGCAATTTGTGTTAATCAATGGTCTAAATTTAAGATCTCAAGATCTGACTGCCCACTTTCTCCAAGTTGGAAGCATAAATCCCTCCCTCCTCAAACTTATATAGTTTCAGTGATATCTTTTCGGCATCACGGTACGGATGGGAGATATACGTCTTCAAATCTTTAGAAGAATTTACATGAAGGTAGGCGGGTGAAATTTGATGCAAACTGATAATTATTTCAATCACTACCTGTCTAAGCATGTAACGATTCAGTCGTGTCGAAAAAGTCTTCTCAATTTTGTATCAATTTTGGAAATTTCTATCTATTACTTGATTGGAGTAACGAAAAGTTTTGACACAAAAGGGTAGATAGGACGATGTCTTTTTCTTTTATTAAAATCTCAACTTAGTCAATGAAAATTTATAGCAGTGGAATCGTCCAAAATAAAATCGCGAACGCGTAATTGATAAAAAGTAGGAAAATTATTTTCTATAACATTACAATTCATGAAAACTTACATTATCCGAGAAATTCTTAGTGTTTAATATATTAGGTATAGGCATATAATACATTAGTGTTACTTATAATATTTAACCCGTCCGCACTCGCCGTATGAGCACGCTCGATTTAACATAAATAACTATTAATCTTTAAATGGTTTATATGTGGTTAAAAATTGTTATATCTTCATAGAATTTTATCTATATTCGAATTATGAATTTTTCCGATTTTTTAATCTTCTGTTTATTTAAATTTTTTTTACAGTTGTGAAAAATTTGAGAATTTCTCTCGTCACGAGAGTAAAGATGTAAGCAAAAAATTATTAACTTCGGAAATTTTTATGTCTGTTCATGTACTTTCTTTATTTTAATATAAGTCGTACTCAATAAATTAAAAAACTTTTGATAACAATTAGTTAAAATGAATTTAATTATTTCTCTGCTCTAATATTTTCACTCTCAAACGTCATTCAATAATCACGTAATCATACTATTTTTAATCAGCTAGTTCATTAAAAAATAAAATTATGTAGAGGCTATGATTTAGAAGGTTTAAGAATATTTAAGTAAATCTCTCTCATCACGCGCTTAAACATTACCAAACGTTTGACGCGAGTGATCATGGGTTAAAAAAATTAATCCATATAAGAAACTACTACTTTAAAATTTATTTCAAACTAATTGCTTTAGGTCATAAATGAGAAATAAAAAAAATATTATGTTATAATTTTAATTCACTGTTTGTATCTATCTTATCTTAAAACGTAATCAAAATATTTTATTATGAAACACAAAATAATAATGATAAGTTCTTATCTTACATTGTTATTTACCCTCCAGATAAAGAATTTCTATACTTAAACTCTTTCTTAAGTTGACTTAAGCGACGTTCATAATTATAATGTATGTGTTTATGTGTGTGCGTTATCATTTGTTATTAATTATGTTAATTTATGGTAATTTTTCATCAACAGAAAAAAAATTATGAATCATATTTTTATACCATGTATATATGAAATATACATAGTATATTAAGTTTAGTCCCAAGTTTGTAACGCTTAAAAATAATTTGTCATAGGTTGTTCCGGTTGTCCGTCCGTCCGTCTGTGGACACGATTACTCAAAAACGAAAAAATATATCGAGCTGATTTTTACAGCGTACTCAGGACGTAAAAAATGAGGTCAAGTTCGTAAATGAGCATCATAGGTCAATTGGGTCTTGGGTCCGTAGGAAACATCTTGTAAGCCGTTAGAGATAGAACAAAAGTTTAAATGTAAAAAATGTTCCTTATCAAAAATTAAACAACTTTTGTTTGAAACATTTTTTCGTAAACATCATTGTTTACCCGTGAGGGCGCCAATTAGGCGGAAATTTTATAATATGTACTATTCTTGATTATCAGTTATGTATGTGTAACATGTATGTGTGTGTAATGTGATAGAGTAATCAACACTGTCTATGCATTAACTCAGTATTTCGACAATTAACTCAGTCAATTGTTTGTTTTCACTTATTTAAAACAGAAATATTACTACGTAAATAAAAAATATAGTGACTACGTAAATCAAAAAATTCATGATTATATGTTTAATCTGATTTTTGAAAAATTAATAAAGTTCAGTCGTAAATAAAGAACATTAAAATAGGTTTTTTGTTAAAAAAACATAATTATTCGATATCACAACGGGCTCTATTGTCTAAGTGTGTCCCACCCCAGGGCAGTCACTCTAACCTAGCCTAACCTAGATTTCAATTATTGCAAATTTTTTATTGGCAAAAATTGATAAAAATCATTACAAAATATCTTAAAGATCACCCTACGCTTTTTTACGATAAAATGATTTTCTTAATGACTCTATTTTTTTGAACTCATTGAAATTATTTTCTGTTTTATACTTCAGCTGGTTAGAAAATAAACTATTATTTATTTTCTACTTTTTTAGTTCAGCTAGGTGTTTCAAACTTTATTTAAAATTCATGACTGAAAATCATCCCTAAAATTTACCAAATAAATGTCTTATCTGCTCCTCTACCATTTTTCTATTTACTAAATTTCACCTGAAAATTCCAAGCAAGATAATCGGACAATCTTATTAAATGATATCTTTGTCATTGGTGCTTGATAATTGTGGGAAGTTTCAAATAAATCCGACGTTTTGAAGAAGGTGAAAATCACGTTCAAAGATTACGTTATATAGATACATACCAACCTAATTAAAGCGTGTTAAAAATTATCGACACTTTATTATGGAAAAAATTTATAAAATAATTAATAAATTCATTAATTTGGTCTAAATGTTTCAACATAAATAAAAATAATTTTCATGTTTTAATACCCCTTTTAATGAATGTCATCATGCTCCAGAAAGTAATTTACTAACTATTATTAAAATATTAAATTTAAATTTTAAATGAACTTTTCTCGTCATATTTTCGTAATATAAGATCTTTAGTGCTTTTTTTAACATATTACATAGTATAAGCATAAAAGCAAAGCAACAACAAATAAAAGGCTTTTAAAACGACACTCGTCTCATCAAATATCGCAAACATTACCTCGAAATTGATCATTTTATTCTAATAAAATAGGTCAAAGAACACAAACAACAGCTAATATATCATATAATATGAATATAATATATATAAATTGAAAATGTTTATTTACATGTTAGCGTGAGAATAATGTTTTTAAGCACAAAAAGAGATTAAACTGAAATTTTCGGCATTACTCGGCTTATATAATCCAACAAAAGGCCAAATATCAGTAGGTCTCTGTTTTTATTTTACTTCTACTATATGTTTCTATTTTTCTTAAAAATAAAAGTGCATATTGATAATCATTCTCTCGCTTCAAGCATAACTAAGAACACTCTCTATTAAATTTTCTTCCGAACGAACCAAAAAAAAATCGAATCATCCGTTTTGGCGCTACATGCCACAGACAGACAGATAGACACACACCATCGGTCAAACTTACAACACCCCTTTTTTGGTTCGGGAGATAAAAATACGAGCCAGGTCCAATGAAATATTTTTAGGTTTAAACAAATGAATGTAATAACATTTGTTATCTAAGTTTTATCACTATCACTTGTCGGCGTACCTAGCTCACTATCACTGGTACAAACCCGGCACATGTGCACTATTTTCGCTGTCATAGCCAGCCATTTTGGTGAATGCCAGGTGAATGCGAGCGTACAGATTTTGTTTATAGATCCCTCAATTTTTTCGTATAAAATTTTTTATGATAAATAAACAACACGATTAATCTAAAAAAACAAAAAAAAAGGCGTAAGGACACTCATAACCGTCTTCTATTCTGCTCCTGAGTTGTATTCAGGATATGATATGTTTTACGCGATTATGATGGATTAATGAGCAAATAACATATAAAATTAGTTTCACGTTAACTTGTAAATAGCCAAGGCGTAAAAGGTTTTCATATAAATAGATATACTAACTTATATGTAATAAAATACTAAAGGATTATATTTCAAAATCAAAATGATATATGTTTGTATATGTTTGTTTGAACTAATTTTATACTTGTGGCTGGCTGGCTATAAACATGACCAGTTTAGGTCATTCATAATAACATTAATAATATCATTTATTTGTTGTATTATGTTTGTGTAGTAGAACTTGAACATTCGAGATAGCAAGCTTATTAAATTACTTTTGTAACTTCTTGAAGTGGTTTCTCTCATTTACGAACATCAAACAGATCTGATATCTGTATAAGTTTACTTTATTCTTTTAAAAAAAATATGTGTTTTGGCAAGTTTACAAAGTAATCAAAGAAACAAATGGATGTATGGACAATAATGTATATCTTTCAGTAGGTTGTATTTGTCTGGACTGTGTACTGTACATATTAATTTACCTTCAGTCAATAATTTCTTTGTTAGCTAAAAATCGATTCATTAGAGTTGACTTCAAATTGTAATTAGAAAGGAAACTATCGATTGGAGTCCGTACTTTAAAATTATTTTTTACTTTTTGTTTGTTTTTCTCCAGTTCTATTTTTTTCAAAAAATGTTTATTTTATACTTTATTTTATTTTATACCTAAATTTAGGTCTACCTTCTCACTTAATAAACACAGTCAGTTACACGTATAAGTCTATATCTTAAAAACTACTGAATTGATTTTAATTGATGAATAATTATGGGAGTGTACCCTTTCAAACAAAATTCTTGTTTTTTTCAAAATCGCTTCACAGTTGGCGGAGAAATCGTTAAACATACTCCATAAGAATCGGCTCAAAAATGAAAATTATCTATGTATAAGTCCAAAATCCGAATTAGGGTCCAAGACCTCAACCATCTGCTTACCGCATGAAAGTAAAATGTTAACAAATATCCCTGCAACCCATTTGGTAATCAGATTGGTGAAGGTCGACCCTAATTCGAATCTTGTACTAATAACGATTGACTAGAGCTTCTGCTTTTTGTCGGTTAAAAAGAGAAAACGTTAATCTTAAGAAAATCTCAAGACAGAAACTTAGCTATTTCTAGACAAAACTACAGCTGGCAACTTACCATAGCCCTTAGCCCCATTTTATGTCGATGAATCATGGATTTTCGGGGTGCATTTCTAAAATCCATACAAACTGAGCTGGAGGATTGAATACTTATTTGAAAGTTGAGTTAATGTTACAAAAGCGCCCTTTAATATTGTCAACTTATTGGTCCCCATTCCATCCCTTTTCTTCAAGAAAACACGAAAAGAATTCCATTTCAATAAAAAAAACATTAGATACCCAATAAGTAAGATTCTAATGGGTGGAGTTCTACTACTCATTTTTGTTAAGTATAAACGGCCGGCATAAATAAATTGCCAAAATTCAAAAATCGAAAATGTCGATTTCCATTAGTTTGATACTACAGTTAAAGCATCACTTTTGTTAAAAACTAAATTAACTTTTATCAATCTTCAGAATGGCAGACAAAAATAATGGTGAAATTTTGCTTTTGTACAGTTTTTATAGTTTATGTAAAATATTTTTATAATTACTTTAAAAGTTAATTAATTAATTTTTAAGTAATAAGCAATGCAAAATAACAGGAGATAATAATTTTTATTACAAAATTCAATTATACTAAACTTTCGATATTAAAATATAAATTGAATCAGACAATCAATAATATAATTATAACTTTTACTTACTAAGATCAAATTTAATTATTATTAAATTTATTAATTTAATATATGAAGTAAATAATTCAATTTAACGCCAATTATTAATAACATGATGTATAATTATTGAAAGAAATTTTGTAATATTTTAATAAACACTTATTATATTATTAAACCATTTATTAAAAACGATCAATCAGTCATTCCACCACTTCTGGGCAAATTATTGACTATTATTATTTTTAAATTTATTATATCAAAAAAATAATTCCAAACGTTTTAAAATACTTTCAATTAAAATAATTATTCAAAATATGTGTACTACATTATTTTTCGCTTTCATTATTACTATAGACAGGTGCATTTTTAAGCAACTATGTATTCGATCATTTTCACTTACTTTGGAAACATATGATAATTATTTGAATATTAATTGATTAAAGAATTTTTAATTAGTTACAATATTCATTAAAACAGTGTATATAAATTTTGACCAAATTTTTTTTCTAAGATATCCTTTTCAGAGAGAATCTCCACCCATTCTTTAAATGCCGAATAACTTGCCTAATTATATGTCACACAAGTGAAATTTAAAAAATTTAAATTCCCAACAAATTTTTCGGGTACAGAACCCTAAACTCGCACTTGAAACATATATAAGAACATTCTCCATTAAATTTCGTTTTTCCTTAAAGCATTTTGAAGGTATTGATTTGATGATTCATCATTAACGTATATGATTCATCAATTTTTCAGCCAACTTTGAACGCTAAAATAATATTAAAAAACCTGATGACCTAGAAATTTTTTGTGATTTTTGGAAACTTTGTTGATCAATAAATGAATTTCAGTTCTTTTTTAAGACATCAATAATCGCATGGAAGATCATTTTCATAATACTAATATGTAGTACCTTTATCAAATTTTGTATGCTCTATGCATTTACTTGGCTCCCACGGTAGTTATAGAGTTGACATCAATGATTTAGACATAAATTTATTGAATTTTTTTCGTTGTTTTTTACAAAACCCTTCTTTGAATAATAACAATACCACAAACTATGTGCTTAAATGGATTTTAAAGAACAATTAAAATTTAAATACTATTTTTTTCTAAGAAAAGTATCCAATCGAAAGCCTAAATTGATAATTAAATTTATAGACTTTCAAAAATTTATAGACACAAAAACCTTGAACACTGATTGATATATTTATTATACCAAAATATAAATCATGCCCCTCAAAAGTCTTTGCAATCAATTATGCAAGATTGCATAAAAATTTATTTTTTAATTAAAAAATGTTTATTAATAGAAAAAACCTTGTCAAATAATTTGAACCACTTATTTTTATAAATAATTGAGTTAAATTAATTTTATAAAATGGATTTTTCAAGAAATATTTTTTTCTTCAAAAACACTTTTTTCATTCTTAAAGCTTGCAGGACGGACCTAAGTTAATCCAAAAATGGACATAAAAGAATTAGTTCCATGAAATTTCAAGGATAGAACCTAAATAAGTTTGGGATACATAAAGAAGATCGGAAACAGATAGATTTAAAATCTTTGACCCATGAATCGTTTCAAACCAAAACCAGTTTTTTTTTTTGTTAAATATTATTTTCAACATCCAAATGAAATCGACAGTTACATATTAATAATATTATTGATAAAATATAACAATAATAAAATAAATAAAGTATACTTTAAGTATATAAATTCTTTTAGAAGAAGTATAAATTATACAGAGTGTCACTAAAAAAACCTATGTTCTATACAAAAAATTATATCTTATTTTTGAATAATGGTCTGCGTACTGGGTCGATTTGATAGGCCAGAAGTGTTTGAGACAGCTGTTGAATAATATTCAAACATCAGGAATTGAATGCGTGCGTTTGAAACGCATGTCTATAACAGAACTCAGGGACTTCCGGACGAAAAATTCGAAATACTAGTTATTGGATTGCTGTTGAAACATTTCCACTGCTTCAGATGCAACCTGTAATCTTAAACTGACGATATCTCCATAAATTTCTTAGATGTAAACGAAAGTTGTACTGTTTTCGTAACACACGATTCGTGGCAGAGATAAAAACAAATGCTTTCTGTGATTTTTGTTGATTCTTCATCATTTATCATTGATTCTTCAACTATTGCCCTTCAACTATTGAACCCCAAGAAAGGCTCAATGCAATGACAAAAAATAGGCAAGCTTAGTTAGTAATTTCTAACAAATATGTAAGTAAAAGTGTTGCATCTATTTGGCTTAAAAATGATAGTAAAAAATTGGATAGATCTGGAATTTCATACTAAAAAACCCCATTCAAACCAGTCCTTCCGCTTTGGGGAGGGGGGGGGGTGGTTGTACTACGTTGATTATGGTGAAAATATTAAACTCTTATGAAAATTTCAAGCTTGATACCGACACGCTTTGCTGATCTTAAAAGTAAAGACTACCCTACCTCCACTTGTACCCCTTCCATAACACTGGAAATAGGGATAGGGATTGTTTTACCAGTAAAATATATGTACAGTTTTCAATTTCTTTTTTAAATGTAAAATAGCCATAATTCATTAACTGTATCAGAAAAGATGGCCAAAAATTGGTGATTTTAAATGTAAAATAGTCATAATTCATTAACTATATCAGAACATATGGCCATAAAATGATGGCCATAAGCTTTAAAATGATGTTCATAGATGACGTAGAGAAATTTCTTTATAAATTATAGCTCACGTGTCAAGTATCTTTATAATTATAGCTCAGATGTTATTCTGATGTATGACCTATGTTATTGTAAAGTTTCATTCAAATCCATTCACTAGTTTTTGTGTGAAAACGTAACAAACAAACAAACAGCCAAATTTCCATATTTCTAATATATGGAGAAATTATGTTCAATATAGTGATCTACGCTTTCAAGTTCTTTATATTAATTAGAAATTATCTTAGCTGAAAGCTTTAACGTTTTCATTGCCAAACATTTCTTCAAAATTTAAACGGTTTAGAACGATTTTTTCATCCTTAATTTCGAAACATTTGCCATCAACGTGGAACATCAAAGCAATCCAAACAGTATATAACGAATATTAGAAAATAAAATGATGATTGAGAAGGTTGAAATGTGGGGTAAAATGGCCCGCCTAGTGTGTGAATGATTGCTGACGTGTATATCATACATATAAATACACCCCCCTGATTTATTTACCTCCTACCAGGAGTGAACAAAGACTAGAGATGTATATTATATAGAGTCTGAGTCTGTCTGTGTGTATTGAATTCAGTATTATGTATATGATTTATATTTTAAAAATATGATTTTTATTACTATACTTCTAGCATAGTTATACTGAAAATATTACTTCTTATAGTGTTTCCGTTTTGAGTAATTGTAACAGTGGCAAGCAATGCGTTGCAATTGTTGTACTTAAGGGTGTACGCGCAAAGTACTGCAATGGGATAACACTTGTCACTTAGTAGACCAGCTAAAATTACTTTTTTAATGGAAGGTGCTGTAACTTGATCACTAATAGAGGTACGAAAATGTCTAGGAAATTTTCATGGCTTTTAGACTTGTAATTTTTAGCATGAGATGAAGGATAAAGATTCGAATATATGTAAGTTTATCAGTTCCCTAATATATTCGATTTCAACAAGTCTTTAATTCTGACATTTCTATAAAATTTAAAAAAATGTATCATATATTGATATTATTATTTGAGATCAGGTCAACTAAATGATGTCACTCATTAATTTTAACTATTTTCCATTGTTTTCCGATCAAAACTTCCACGGAGCCATAAAAATAATTTATAAAGTTAAATTTTTACAAATCTCATAATATTACAATATTATGATATAATGTGTTCTATAATATTACAAGTTTTATTTTATAACTTATGCATTGTATCAAAGGTCAATGGAAAGAAGGGGATTCCATTAAAAACGGGAAAAAAAGATGCATATCCTGTTTTTTGCAATCTTTGATATTTACTTATACCTTCACTGTCCCTTCAAATCTTCAGATCTAGAGGATGGAACGTTTGTATTTAAGTTTTACAGGACGCGCCTATTGTTGCCCGGCTAACTTCCTAGTCCCTCATTTTCTTTTTATGTCAAAATATCAAGTTTTTTGAGATTTTCAAGACTGATAGTTGATCATTTTTAGTTAAGTTACTTAGGATAGTATGGTCTAGGATTTTCCTTTTAGTGGTATTAAAATCCAATAACGCTTCTTTCTTTTTTTTGCTGTCTCGAATATTCTCGTACATCCTTAATACGTCCTTGTCGAAAAGAGTAATAGCAAACTTGTTCTAGAAAAATGTATATTTATTTTCTACCATTGTACTACATACGCATTGAATCCAAATGGATTATTATATTACAGGAAATACATTACACATATACATAAAGTTTTTCTTTGGATACAATAAATTTAATGTTTGCTGTCGCCTTCCATAGTACAGACTAATAGTAATAGAAACATTCCTTTATTATGTTTTTATTTAATACTCTAGTTGAAAATTTCACGGTCTCAACAAATGAATATTTACTCAAATTCATCACCTCGTGTGTAATCATAAAAAAAAATATTCCTTACACTTTTTCCACAGTTTCACTTGGTTAATCTGTCCGTTAAAAACACCAAATTATATATCACGATTTTATACTTTATGGAAGAAAATAAGGGCGTAAAGCAAAGCATCTTCATTAACTATCCAAATCTTAAATATGTTTGTTAACGAAATATTAATACATGTCCCTTCTAAATGACCTCCAGCTTCTTGACTAAAAATGTTTCATAATCTACTTCTCTTTAAAAATATTAATAAAATTTATATTTTAAGCTGCTAAGTTGTTGAAAGAAAATGTTCTAAAACTATATTTTATGTAGAAACTGTAAAAGAATATGAAAACTTAAAAGAAAATAAATCTTTTAAAATAATAAAAATCATAGCTAGAAAAAAGAAAGCATGATAATTGTTCTTTTGTTACAAATTTGATAAAACAATGTATGTATTTTTTTTAAATGACGTGTCTAAATTGTCGAAATTTCGAAATGAAATAAAAACTATTAATATTTTTAATTAGTTCTCTTCGAAGAAACATTTTATTAGTCAATGTATACAAATTAAAACAATAGTAAATTTTTTTGAAATGTTAGCTACTACTCTACGATGTGAATTCAAGTTAAGGGAATTTTTATACTCCTTTCTGCTTAGACTAAGAAGTACTGGTTTTTTTTAGTACTGTTTAACAAGCTTAAAAGACGTCCAACATTATATGAACGTTGAAAATTTTTCAGTTCATTCTCAAAAACTGCAGGAAATATGAATTTCAGATTTCTCAAATCGTTCTAAAAACTTTGATTTTGTATGATTTTACACTGAGCCTCTTGTGATCGCTCAAATATCCACTATTTCCCAGGACAATCAAAGGCCAAGCTATTAAATGATGTAACTCAAACCAACTCAGGTTTGCAAATTGGTTCAGACAAATTCAAATTGTTCATTCATAAACACACATTCAAATTGTTCATTCATTCATAAACAAGGAATTTAGGCTTAGCTTCTTTTTTTTCGTGTATATCCGTCAGTCAAATTGTAATTTATAAATAGGTAGAGCCGAATTTCAATCAACGCCTTTTTTTGGAAGGTATAGGTTAATGAGGATTTCTAGATTTGTTATAATAAAATAATTTCAGTCGTCATAGATTATCAGACTTTCCTTTATTTTTAATTCGTTGATCTGCACTTCAGTCCATGCGAGAAGATCCCAATTACGTACGTAAACGCAAATTAACGCACTAACTTATATATTTTCCAAATAGTGTGAATTTCACTTAGAAAAGATTGTATTGTTTGTTCTTCCATCTTTACTAGATAAAAACTTGAGAAAAAATGTACTTGAGAGACAAATTTTTTTCAAACATACATCAAAAAGAAAAAGCATTTTCTGTTAATGCATTTCCCTGTTAATGTATTCTATTATATTCGAAGCCATTTTTTCTATATAAATTATAATGTTTGAGTGATGAGACATTCCATTAAAGAATCGATGACAGTCTCATAGGGTGTTTTTTTTTTTCTCTTTTCTATGACAAATAACAGATTAATAATGTTATTAAGGTATATACAACAATAATATATAACAACAGTTTGACCTAAACCACTTCCAGATTCTACTTTGTACGTTACAAAAGTCCAACATCGAAAAGTATATACATTCACAGATATACTAGACAGAGAACATTACACGCTGGAATCTGTAGGTGATATGGTTTAAGCTATACATACACAAATCTCAGACCAATAATACGATCTGATATGGTTGTCACATTTGTCATTTTGTGTTGTCCTAAACACGATGATATCTCTATTTTTTATAAATCTGTGAAGGTCATTTTTCATCCAAAATTGTAGAAAGAGGTCTGTCTGTAGGTATAGGTTTACCGATGTTTTTGTCCATCCTTGGGCGACTAAATGATGAATTAATAATATTCTGAGGTGTTATATTTTACACTGGTTCAATAAATTTTAAAATATGCAAAAGAAATAAAAAATTTTAAAGGTTTTAGCGAACATTTTTTACAAGTTGGTGCAAACAGCTGGATATCATAAAGTAAAATTTTTTATATAAATAAAACTCATTGCGCACTGGAGAAAGAAATGGAGGGCTCATGCATTAGAGTTTCGAACTAAATAAAAATCACGGCTCTGTTAAAAAATCCATAATCTTTGACACAAGAAACGAGAGATCAAACTAAGAAAATGTAGGTAAGAAAGGAAAAATCCGTCAACAAAATAATGTTTTTGTTTTCCAAAAAATCGTCCACCGTATTAATACATAAAAATTGTTGTAATTATTGCACTTATGCCTCCAGTGGGTAACAAATTCTCTTAACAGTTAACACAACCAGGGAAATGTTTTTCTCGGCTCAGAAAAACTTACTACTCGGAATTTTCATCAATTTAGAGGAAAGAAATTGTTTTACATGATTCTACTCTACAAAAAGTACAAAAATTTTGATTCTTTGAAGATTGATCAAATAAAATTCAAGATGTGCCATTTTCGTATGATACTTATTAAAAGTTTTTGCATTCCCTCAGCAAAAATTTCATTTCAAGCTGTTTTTATATAAACTTCGCCTCAAATTACCTATTATAAGAAGTTTCTTTCCCTTCTTTATCTTTTTTCACCCCCGAACTAAAAAAGGGGTGTTATAAGTTATAAAACCAGTATGTGTGTGGGTGTGAGTGTGTCTGTCTGTCTGTCTGTGGCATCATAGCGCCTAACGCATGAACCGATTTTGAATTTTTTGTTTTGTTTGAAAGGTAATTTAATGGAGATTGTTTTTATCTTTGTTTCAAAGGCGAGTTTAGGGTTCCGACCCAGACGACCCAAATTTGTCGGGGTTTTTCTTAATTTTGGAAATTTCACTTTTTATTTTAAAAGTATGGTTTATTGATTGATCTTGCTGTATTCGGCCTAAATTGAACGGAGATATATGTTTAATTTTTGGAACGGACATATGTTTATAATAATATACATACATATCCGACTATATTTTCAATTTACATTTCTTTTTTGTGTAATTTTTGTAAGATATACCTGATTGTAATATTTTTCTACGATTAACAATTAATTTCCAAACATTAACTCTGACGTATTTCAAAATCGTTAAAATTGTATTCTTAAAATAATTTCTTCTCAGAAAACTTTTCAAGATTGCAAACTGCTTAATCCGACCTTTAATCATCACATATGTCATGAATTGACAACAAAATACAGCAGTTTGTTTTTTATTAAAAAAAAAAAAGTAAAATACTATTATGATTTGCATATAATTGTAATTTATTACATCTATAATAAACTATAAAATATTTCATAAACTGGAGTGTAGGTTTTAGTGTGTTTGCAAAAATAAAAATCAGTGACATAAAATAGTGCTGATTTTATAAAGAAACTAATAATAATAATACACTTCACTAACTTCCTACAAATTGTCTACGAGTTTTGTGTTATTAGTGTTGTTTGCTCGGACATACCTACATATATATAGTGTGTATGAATTATTACACTTACATCTAATTATGGTTACTTTAAAAGGTGTATTAAATAATATGTAATTTATACATATGCATTTAATTCATGAATTAAATATTCAGTTTATTTTTAAATCTGTCGTAAATTATGTTTGTCTTCAACGATGTAATCATATAGTATGGAGATTGAAGTGACAATAATTTAATAAAGGAAAAATGTAACAACAAACAGAATTAATTATTTAAACATTATGCATATTGTGAATTTTATATTTAAATTTTTTTTTATTGTCCAAAATTGATGAGAATGAATTAAAAAATTTTTTTTACATTTTTTGAATTTTGAACTTGGCTGCAACTAGAGTAAGGGCAGACACAATATATAAGTATGGACCCTTTTTAATAAAAATCTTAATTTTTATAATCCTAACATAGATATACAGGTGGGCCATTTGTATACACCTTAATATCTCGCTTTGAAGTTAACCAATCAAAAAATTACTTAAACAAAAGTTGCAGTTTGTTTGATGGGAGACATCATTGGACCTAGTTCTTTGGGTTACTTTAATAGCCAATTTAGATACTGTAAGAGATTGCTCTTACATATGGAAAGGCTGAAATAAAATGCGAAATAAAACCAAAAGAATTATGTTTAAGAATTTATTCCGCAATTGTATGGAGTACAAACAACAGGCGTTGCTAAGGTAATGTTTGTATACAAAGCAAAGTCGTATCTATCGAATGTACATACATTCGATAGAAACGCAATTACAATGTCATTACAATACTAAACGGTAAGAGAATTTAGATTAGAAAGTTGATCCTCATAAAAAAACTAACAATTTTTGTTTAAAACATTTTTTTGAAAAACTTTTGATTTCGGAAGAAATGTGATTTAAAAAATGCCATTATTGCATTTAATTGAAAGAAAATATACTTAATGTTTGTCGATAATTATAGGTCGAAGTCGTGGGCACAGGCGAATGTCCTCTATTGGCCTTGACAACTTTTGGCTAAATTTTTTTCGATTAAATTAAATAATGACATATTTTTAAGCCGCATTTCCTCCGAAAGCTAACGTTTTTCGAAAAAATGTTTTAAACAAAAATTGTTAGTTTTTTAAACAAACATTCCAATTTAAAGTGTTATATTTTACAGTTTAGAATATAAGTTGGCTACTAACGAAACCTGAAGAACTAGGCCCAATCTGATGTCAGAACATGGTGTCCGCCATCAAACTCTGCAACTTTTGTTCAAGTTATTTTTTTATTGGTTGACTAAAAATCGAGAAATTTAGATGTATAGATTAAAATTGTCCCTCCTTTATATCTCTATACAGCATTTCCAAAAAGTTATGAATTCCATTCAGCAATTTTATTCGAATAATGTTATAGTTAATTCATATATTCATAAAATGATTAAAGAATTTCTTTTTAAAAAATTGGCTTGGCCTTCTTAATCAAGATTAACATCAAATCCAAAACCACTTTTTTTCTGTAGCGCCTCGACAGTCTTAAAAATATAAAATAATTTAATTAAACTTTGTTTCTTTAATAACAATAGGCCTGCAGGATCGTTTTTTTCACCCCAATGACCAAGATAGTTAAGACGGCTGTGAATCACGTACAAATTCGCCGATAATTTTAACAATATCGTTCCTTAAGTTTTAAGTATAAGAAAAACGTTTTTTGTTTAAAATAAAGTCTTTTATAATACTATACAGTCTTTCAAAAAGTAGAAAGTATTATAGAGCTCACTGAATCTGATTTCAGTGAATGAACAAATCTTTAAATAATATTTCTCACGTCACGTCGATAATTTACGAATATTCTTCATTTAGTCTTTAGTATAACATTGTACATCATATATTAAAACTAAGTAGATAATATTTTCTATATAGATATTTCTCAAATCAAATATTAGTTTAATTTATAATAAAATACCACCATAATTGTATGGAGTACCGTCGTAGACAAAAGATCTATAAAATACTGTTTACATCTAAAATGAAAAAACTCACTAGCTATAATAATATTATCAAAGTACATTTACCTAAATTTACACATCTTCATATAAATTTTTCGCATTATTTGTCAAGAAATGTTAGTATAACTGTATTTATAAATTTTCCCTTTCTCTGCCATATAATTCTTTGTTAGAGATGCCATCCATATACCTATTCACAGCGATACCACTACTGAAGGTACTTTAATATAGTTTTATTTAAACTTCTAAATTCAATTTTTCAAAATGGAATAAATAGAAACTTATAAACCAAGCGTATGTAGACACTATTCTATAAGCAGCATTATATACTCTCGAAAACAAAACGTTTACGAATTTCTTTCTTTATTGTCCCTATTGGAAAGTAAGTAGAGTGGGCCACTGTTAATCCGGCCAAAGTTTTTAAGGACAGTGTCGTACTATCGACTTTTTTTTTCGGATTATAGAACTGCCTAACACCCCCTATAGGCCGGAATTTTTAACAAAAGACTACCTTGAAATCCGACAAATCACAAATCCAATATACGAATCTTGGATTTGTAGCCTCCATGTTACAAGAATACGAAAATTGTGCCTTAGCTTGCGTGAAGACTTGGATAATGTCTGTGTACAGCCTTAAATTAGATTAGAATGGATTGGATTGGAGTTTGGAGTAATTCTTAGAAGATCTTTTGTACTGTGACTAGTTTGATCTATTATACTTCCTTTGCTTCAAAGGTGCTGCAGAAGCTCTATAACAAACTTTAGGATATCCTTGGGAGATACTTAAACTTGGGTGAAAAATTATATCACATGAGTGGAGATGTTTGATAGTATCGTTTGAGAGAGGCTTTCGCATTCACAGAGAATGTGTATTTCAGTTTCCTCCTCTTCATGGCACATAGCAAGCCGGTAAATATTCTTATATGATTTTTCACCAGTTGCAAACGCTTTAAAGATTTTTTTCCAAGAACAGTCTTTTATAAGAGCTTGTGGATGGTCTTGGCCATGAATGTTTACATTTTTGACTACCCCAAGAAATAGTGCTAGACTATTAAACAGAGCGCATGTACCAAATGTGAATGCACTGTCTTAAATATGTATTTCATTTCTTGTACTCGATAGTACTTCGCTGTTGTATTCGTCTTCGCTCTTATGTTGTTTATACAACTAGTCAATTAGTTATTTTATATGTTATAATACATATTTTAACTATAATTATCTACACTATACATATACAATATATATACATTTGACATTAAACTTGACACATTCCAACATTCAAATAGTCATCTTTAGCTTAGCTTAGCTTTAGTAGTAGTGTCTTTAATCGTACGTACTTAGTTTGCATATTACAAACAAGTACCTCTTCTTTTGTTGTTGTTCTTGTTGCATTTATTGTATAAATAATTTATTAAGTCTGTTCAAGTCTTAAGAAGAATGCCTATCTTTGTGTATGTAATTAGTACAGAGAATGAAGTTGTGTTTTGCTTATTCAGACCAACTTTTGTCTAATCCAATCTAGACTATTACTGTCCAGAAGAGACTTTTTTTCCTCATTTAAATCTACGATTTTCACTCACTGGCACAAAAATAGAAGCACAAAATACCCGTGTTACTTTAATGGGTCCAGATGCCCCCTTGTAACACTGCAACGTAACTTTGACTCCACTCGAATCTGATCTATTATAATTAATTTTTTTGTTCAACTGTCGCAAAAAGTTTCAGTTGTGTTGTATTGGTGGATGAAGGTCCTTCTCTAAGATTTTTTTAAAAATACTCTACAAAATGCATCAAAAAAACTGTAACACTCTAGGTTTCACAGAAAAAAGCTCCAAAAGGTAAAATTTCTCATGATCTAAGCGGTATATTCTTAGGAATTTTTATTCTATCTGAATAATGGTGATTTTGGATTCAGAAGAAGAAATAATTCTAAAAAAATTTAATATGGTTTATGGGAGGAAAAATTAAACAATGGAGATGGTATACCTAAACATGGACTTTAGAAATATCATTCATATTGAATGATTAAAAGGCAACTATCTAGGACCTAGACTCTAGGTTTAAGGGAAGAATGTTCCAAGAAAAAAGATTCATTTATTGTACTAAATAGCAACAATATTCTTGTAACCTGTTTTTTTGTAATCACATCTAAAGATAAATTCTTCTTGCATTTACATATTAATAAATATCTTATTGGTTATTAACAATTATTATATTTTATGTTCAAATATGTTAAAATTATTAGAAAAAACAATTAATAACAAGATTTTTATTGTGATTCTATTATCGTTCGTACAAATTTATTCGATGACTAACTTACTTAATAATTCTACCAGAAATGCGTCATTCTTAATTTGTAAACAGGAATAAATTAAACTTAATAAAGTATTGTAAAATCATCAATCTATATTATACAAGTGAAATTTATAAAATTTAAAAAACTTCCAACAAATGCGATTTATTTTTGGAAACTTAGCTATATAAAATGTTCTCAATCAAGTCGGTTCGAGCGTTTAGGGGCTACGATGCCACTGAGGAATACACAGACGCACAGATAAACCCTTTAAACTTATAACACTCCTTCTTTAATCAATATCAAAGTTATGGTGAAGGATATCAGATGGGATGAAAAGGATACTTAGAGAGCTTTCATTTTTGGGACAAATTTTTGGAAATATTTTAATTGAAATTGAAATATTTGAGTTGATTTTGTTCTTTTGAATTACCAAATTATTTTACCATTTCAGTTTTTGAAATGAATTGAGCCAGGTTTATTTGACCATTCATATCCATAGTAATTATTTATATGTTAAAATTATATGTCATTCCTTTTCCAACCTAATACGTATACTATGCTTAGCCTGCCCACTAAACCCATTCCTCCCATTCCTCTAAACCCATTCCGCTTAACCCATCCAGCTAGAAACACCCCGCTATACCCTTTTTAATAATAAATAATACCTCAATAATATTAAGAATACGTAGTACATAGTATGATGTATATATAAAGTAATATATGATTTATATGCGCTCCCACCATTTTATGAAATTTAGTTTTTTTGGTGCTTAATCCTCAAAAACAGTTGTAGTAAACCGAATTGTAAATCTAAACCATTAGATCCACTTGGTTTAGGAGGAGTACAGTCGCTAACATCTACACACTCGAAATATATATAATAAATAGAAATTTTCCTAAAACTAATTTGTAAAGCTATGCGATATTGAATTAAATATATGATAATTGACAATCGCTTCACTTGTACACAAAAATTGTAGCAACTTCACCATTATCAAATATGTTAGTAGAGTTTTTCTAAATTTTCAATCTAATGTCTCTCGAAAACAAGAGCACTCTCAGCTTTCGTCTAATTTCGTCGAGTAGACATTCATATTGATTGAAAATGGTGTTTTAAGTAGTAGGGACTTTCAAAAGATATCTTCAAGAAGGTTAATATTTTCAGAAATCACAGGTTCTATAATAGTTGAAAACAATACATAAAAAATTATGAAAATCAAACACAGGTGTACATTTATAAGTAGGAAATGACTGTGCATGAATGGTTTCCCTTCATCAACGAAACGATCAATAAATATTTTTAAATACAAATTTGCATATTCAAATTTAAAAAAACATTTTATGAAGTGAATTTTTTTATGTGTATCCAATCAGCGCTTTTGTTTCAAAAACTTGATAAACTATATTTCAATTCATTAAAATCTTGTCATCCTAAAATGGCTCTGTAATTAAGATAAAATCTGCCATTAAATTTTGTCAAATTTTGTAAATAAATTATAAAAACTATCTAATTATAAGTTAATTTTGTAATCAATTAAGAAAAAATGTTAATAGCTAATTTAAAATATTTCATTGAAAAACAATCAAAAATTTAATTTTTTTCTGAATAATTTCAAATGACAAGTCGGCTAGTACGGAAGCTGAAGGTTATTTTACAAGAAGTAAACATGAAGTACTTACAGAATTAATTATATTAATATCCTGTTTAAACTGAGTCAGAAATATTCAACTATTTTCTATTATTATTATTATTATTATATATTTTATTACTAAAAAACTTCAAATATAACGGAAGATATATTATTAAAACAACATTATTTATAAATAACCATTAAGTAATTAAGATACCAAACGATACCTTTTTAAATTATGTCAATAGTTTAATCATTAGAATTTTATTCAGTTATTATTTATTAATTAGTCCAATACTAAATTGCACTTCGTCAATATTTGGTTTTGAATTTTGTTTACGATAAGACTGTTATGAAAATATTGATTATCAATAAATATTTACGAGAACAGTTACATTATTTAAATCCATCAAATAAATAAAATATTATAAAATGCATTTTAAAGTATTTGTGTAATTCCTTTTAACATTAGTTAAATTATTTATCAAGTAACTTATATTCATACCGAAAATCGACATCAAAGATGGAATTTTTTAAGATGTGTTTATACGTGTATATGCGTGTACGGGATGTATCTGTACTGTAAAAGAAATTTTTTAAAGGAAAAAGAACAAAATTTAGGAATTATGATATTAATATTCGAAAATTGGAGAAATTATGTTGAAATTTTTTGAAATATAATTCCATATTAACACTGCTTTAAAATTAAAACACACTTAAAAATGATCAAATTAATCACATCATGCTTTTTAACACTAAATTTTACATTAAAATTAAATAATTTATTTATCTTATACCAAGGCCAAAACCTTGTTGGTGGAAGAAATGCGGGATTGGTGTAAATAAAACAATTTAGTTAGTTTAGTTAATTTTACAAAGCTTTTTTTATTTGTAGCTCTCTATTGAATTTTAGCCGGTCGGCTTTGTTGAAGAACTTTAAAAAAGCTTACTATTAATAGCTACTTTCTCGAATTAAGCGTATTAAAAACTGAACGAAAGGTGTCGGCACACTCGGTAAGAACAATGTTCCTTTGGTTATAAATTATGTATTATTGAATAACAAACACAATGAAGAAATAGTTATAAAATTATATTTAATAGTTTTTTCCGTTTATCATGTTATGAAGATAGACATTTTCTTATTACTTATTATTATAAATTTTATACCAAACGCCATCTTTGAACATTAATCAGAAGTTACCAAAGATCAGAATCAAAATCAATTAGTTAATTGTCCAGCTTTAATTATTATTACATAAGTATGGTTTTTTTGTTACACTGTTATAATTTTTTTGGGCTAGCCTAAAAACAAATCAGAAGCCTGTGATAAGGAATATATTTCCCAAAAAACCTTAAATGTATCAACTACCCCTATGTACTGTTATGTTTTCCTACTCATTGGGTCAATAACACCTACCATAATAACAAAATGAATTGAATTCTTAAACTAATATACGATTTCTTTTGGATTTTTCAGACCAGTATGTCGAAATTGTGATTGGACTACACCCACATCACCAACGTCCAGTAGTGGTGGTGCAAGTGGTGTACGTATTGAAGAAATTGATCCACCATCCGGTTCAACATCATCATCGGCGGGTGTACTAGCTACCATACCGCCCCACACGACCACAACATTACATTCGTCAAGTATAAATAACAGTACATCATCAGTAACAATGATGAGTGCAGAAAATTTACCATCAGCAATGATCACATCACCAGGTGCTGGTAAACATCCACCATTACCACCGTTACCTCCATCAATTCCAAATAATAGTAATGGAAGCACTAATTTAATATTGAATGACGGTGGAGGCGGTGGTCAATTGTGTTCGGATCGGTTATTGGGTAAAAAAGGATCACCTTTTGTACAGCATGCAGATCCGCATCGACATTCGCAATCGGATGATGATTCTGGATGTGCTTTGGAGGAATATACATGGGTACCACCTGGTTTACGGCCTGATCAAGTAAGTTTCGTTTTTAAATCTTTTAATTTAAGTACAATTTGCTTCTCCAGACTTCTCCCATTATGAATAAATCCATGGTTTTACATCAAATCATTCTAGATTTGGGTCAATGCAGAATCCAACTAAGCCAGCAAAAATATCTTTTAAAAAAATGCACATTGAAAACCGTACAAATATTGTCAAGCTAAGATGATCTCCAGTTTATCTTATGTAAACAACTCGATTTTATGAAGAACTTTGATTGAAGTATTTTTGCAATAATGCATTTCTGGAATATTGCCAAATGATAGCCCCCCCCCCGATGCATTGAATAAAAAAAAAAGGATCAAGATACTTCTTTCTCGATCTTATCTTCTTTTCTCGTCAGTATATTGGTAGAATGTCGGTATTACGAGATACTAAGAAAGGAAATTGACACCCTATAGATTGTAATAAAATTTTAAGAAATCTTACGGTGTATAAATTTTGTGCTTAATCCAATTTATTCAACAAAAATATAAGTTTCTGTAATTTATCCTACAATTTTAATTTTACTTTAAGTATTTTTAATACTAAAACTTTATTATTATCTCATTGGACGTGCTAAAAAAATTCTTTCTTTTCAAAAACATAAGAAAATTATTATGATGATAAAAATAATACACAAAGCTTTCTTTCTCCCTTGAAACAATTTATTTTTGTTTACGTAAAGGAAAAGTAAATATTTGATTCAAAATTACATATATTTTTTTAAAGTTGTCTATATATAGTAAAAGCCGTAAAAAATGTCTGCTAACGACGATTATTAAAATGCTGCGGATAATAAATTTTAACAGAATTCATTGAAAATATCGTCTTTAACATCTATAAAAATAACAAAATACATCAGAAAAATTATAAATTAAAAAATTGCATTTACTTATCGGCCAAGCAAACACATTAGTTAGAATGTGAGATACTGGGAAATTTCAAATCTTTTGTTATCATCATGTCGACCGGTAAATACATCGAATTATGTTTTTTTTTTGAAGGAAATAATAGTAGATTGTTTGATTACTTAAAATCATGATTTACATTACATCTGAGTTTTCAGCGATGCTTAGCATATTGTCGTTACCTATAAGCATGTCACTAGATCCTTCGTTTGGCAGAAATGAACTTCTATCGTGTTTTTCGAAATCTCTAGTACTACTACAGAATATAGAAATTCTAAATTGCTCAATTGCAGATAGACTCGCTTACAAGGGCTTCAAATTTCATTTTTCCATTAAATATATATAAGAAATTCGTTTTTGACGGCCGGTACAAATAGGCCCGAGGATGGTGTTTTTCCTCGAAAAACGAACCCTACTATGGCTGAATCTTGTCAAATTTGCTTACATATAGTTGGTTCAGAATATTTTGAAAAAATATATTAATTGTTTTGAATCTGGTTTTCGTTTTATTTTATTATCCTGTTCAGTGCACTTTTCGTATTTCCCAACTCCTAACAGAGACATTATATCCGACGTTCATTGTACACATAAATTTTCTCCCCTTTTATACTTATAGTTACCGAGGCGTTAAATACTCTTAAAAACTTTATTTGTCTTTTAAAGACACAAAACTTATAACGTTATATTTATTTCTTTTGCTGCGTGTGATGAAACTCGTCTTATATACACTTTTAAGGACTTTTTTCTCCACACAGAGCAACATCGTCATCGTAGTCGTCATCTTCATCAGCTTTGAAATCAACGAAGTGTGTAATTAAAAGAAATCCCATGGGTTATAAAAATACTTATTACAGATTTCTTTATATATTTCTTTAAAAAAACAAACCACACAATGCGACCACCACAAGAGTCTGACTGCCCGACTACTAATAAATGTTTTTTTTTTTTAATCAAGGAAAGGGAAATATACACAAACAAAACGGAATTATTAATCTCATTAAAAAGTTACTACTCATTATTTAAAAGATAGATTATTGTATATACGGTTTGAAAATGTTTTTGTTAATAATTCAAGTCAGGATGCGATTTAGAAAAAAAATTTATTTTCTTTTGTTCAAACATTATTTATTGTCTGTGATTTTTTTATTAATAGTGGTAACAGTAATCAATAGCGTTATGATTCATTCACAGGCGTAGGCTGGTATGTTGAATTTCCATTTTGAGTAAAAAGCAAGAAGTAGACGCAAAAAGTTTTACTCCTATTTTATAAACTAAAAGTCCAATTAAATATATACATCCCAACGTACTGTAAAATTTTGGTTCTACTTTAACACTTTTTTGGAATCAAAATTTTTCGTGCCAAATCTAAGGTCGTGCCAAATCTAAGGTTCTTTACTGCGATTTCTTTATTATTATAGTTAATGTTGTGTGACTTGGCCGTTGAAGGGTACACAAGGGTACAAAACCAGGTGCTCCATGACACCATTGCACCAATCTAAGTCCACGTCAACGTCCACGCCCAAGTCACACAACATTAACTATAATAATAAATAAATCGCAGTAAGGAACCTTAGACTTAGCACGACTTTGTCTAGATATCATTACTTTTTAGAGATAAACAAGCAACTCCATCAAGACTTGGCTAGTTTTTTACAGAATGTTTTTGGTGGGATTTCACTTCTTTTTGTAGAAACGTGGGCATTTTGATTTATTTTTTTCAGGGTCACCAGGTACTCCAGATCTTCGATTTTCCTAGTTTTACTGTTATGTGATCATTAAACCCTAACTCTGTACCAAATTTCAGCTGTCTGAGTTTATGGAAAGTACTAGTTCTATTCTGATGATCATGAGTGAGTGAGTGTCATAAATGCGAAACCTTGCTGTCGCTTAACTTCGGAACTAAATGACCTGCAACACATTTTTCCTATTGCAAATATTTGACAATATTATGTAGAAAACACAAATCTATGAACATATTTTTATCCAAATAAAAGTTTTATTTCACAAATACAGAAGTCATTCTTATATATTTTGATATTCTATGTACTTTACACCGCAAAACTCAAAATTGGATGATTAAAAACTTTCTCAAACTTCGATCAAGCTTATCATTTTTTGCGAAAATGAGAAGAGAGAAATGAAAGGTCGTGATCTTCATGACACAGGCAGATACATATAGGGATAGACGTTATCCCATAATTCCCGCATTTTTTAGACGGGAAAATTAGAAGTCCCTTTGACAACAGTTTATTACTTTTGTAATGATTATAATCGAAAAAAGGCTGTTTAGTTTCGTTCTAAAATTGTACTCTATAAAAAGACGAACTTTGAAATTAATACAATAATAACTGAAATCTATTTTATTCAAAGTTTTTTTTCAGCTTTTATACCATTTGCAATGAATTTTATAATTTTTGATTTGCAAAAACTAAAAACTTAACTTCTCATTAATACTTTCGAAGTATGATTCATCAGTATTTATAAAATAAACTTCTCTAACCTACACAATTTTATACTCGACTATCTTTTAAACATAGACCATTCGCAAAAATCATCGTGAAAAGCTAAACAGTCAGTATATATTAAAAAAAAGTCTTTAATACAGTTTTGATTACATTAATTAAACTAAAAAAATAAATTAATAAATTAGATTGATATATAAAACACATTTAAAAAAAAAAAAGATGACATATACAAGAAATTATTATAGAAAATTGATGAAACAGTTAAGTTGTCTGTCATAAATCGATCAATAAACTGAATGATGTTATATATATTAAAATTCCTTATTTAATTATAAACTAATAATAATCTATTACATATTAAATCAAAACACTTTAAAAATTTATAGATAGTAGAAAATTGTCTTTCTTATTCATTTACATACAAAGAACTTTATAAAAACAAAATCTTAGAATAAGTACAAATTGGCTCGAAAAAAAAAACATTTAATAAAATTACTGATAAGTTTAAATTGTTTTGAATTTATAACACATCAATTAAGTGGACACAAGTGAAATTTACAAAATTTAAAAAATACCCGAAAATTTTTCGGTTACAGAACCGTAAACTCGCACTTGAAGCATATATTAGAACACTCTCCATTAAATTACCTTTTTCCTTAAAGTATTTTCAGGAAGTTGCCCCTTTTTTATTTTTTTCGCGTACGGAACGCTAAATTCGCACTTGAGCAATCGAACTAAGAACACTCTTCGTTAAATTACCTTTCAAACGAAACCAAACAAATTAAAATCGGTTCATCCGTTTAGGAGCTATGGGGCACACTTTTTTTTTAGTTCGGGTGTTAAAAATCGAATTTTTGTGGAAGTTGTTCGTAAGTTGATGTTATAATGTAATAGTCGCTCTATTAGCTCAGTTGGTTAAAGCGTAACCAATTCCGTCCGCGGTATAGGGCAGCGGGTTCGATTCCCGCCGTTGCAACAAAATTAATTTAATTAATAGTTGTGATGGACTGGTGTAGTGCATGGTGTCCAAACCAAAATACCAGTGTACAGAGGGGCTGCCAACACACCAAAATATCCATGTGGGGTAGTTGTCATTTAACAAAATTGACAAACCTCAAAACGTTTTTCAAATGATGAGCCTTGTCCTCAAATAAAGTTTATAAAAAGACATCATAAGTTGCAATGAGTACTATCTATTCTGAAAATTCAAGCAGCATCATTTTCGTACGCCCATCTCTTATTCCATACAACTTCCAATGTCTTTCGTTACTAAATCATAGATCCGAATGAAGTTAAAGTGGACAGATAATTTGAGACACTAGGCATAATAATGTCATACAACATAAGTATACAGAGTGATCCAAGTTATAAAAGCAGGACTTTATCAAGTGGTAGATAACGTTACAAAATGACAATTTCTAAATAAATTTATAGTCGATATAGCGTCCTTTTTTAGACACGTGGATAAAATTCACGGGTGTTGAAATTCTTGAATAAAAATAATATTTTCATTCTCATTATGCAATAAATAAATACCTGCTTAAAAAATTTAACAGGAATCATCCACGGTGTAAGGCTTATGGCTTAAGTTACGAAAACTATTGGTAGAGATATGGATGTGTCATCAACTCGTTTCGATAAAAAAATCCTTAGCGCTACTGCAACATTCCTAATAATATCATTTTTTTTAAACTGTATCAATAAAAGAAAGTTTTCCCGGATCAGAAATCCTACTAATATAACTTGAAGCATTCTGTATATATAAACACATTGACAAGTTATACACAAAAATTTATAATGGTAGCAGCACATACTATATTTTATTAAATCTTATCGATCGATACAAATCTAATAAAAATAATAATAACAAGCAACCAAGTAGTAGTAGCCAGGCCATTGAAAACTACTTGTTTTTTATTTTATAATATAATATGTAAAATGTAATTACTAAATGCAGATTAATATTCTAATTAAATGGTGTACCTAATCATGAATTACGATCGTTAATTATATAAAAACATTCACTCTGTACATACTTCATTTTAACGGTGTTATCCTTTAGTATGTTTAATATCAGAATGCATCGATAAACAGTGTGAGTCAGAAAAAAATTAAGGGGTTAAGGGCAATTACAATTTTCAAAAAAAAATTTTTATTGTATTTTCTCGCTTCTCACATAGCATACTCTATAAATAAATCGAGTGTTAAACTTTAAATACGTTTATCTTAAAACAATGTTTGTAAGATCGGTGGCTACATATTAAACTAGTACTGTCAGAGGCTGCCATTATTTTCAATAAAAAGCTTCGACTAGGCATCAGATTAACTATTAAATACTTTTCTATTTTCTTGAACGATTTCGTATAGACAGTTGTTAAGTTATGATACCCACCGCAAAAGACAACTTGTGAAATAGTCACCAATACATATTGCGATAAATTTTATAAAATTAATTTTTTTTTTCCAATTTTAATGAAATCAAGTTGAAACTTGACATAATGACGTAGCATTATTGTTACTTTTTTAAATAAAATAAAATGTTTTAAAAAATTAGTAAAATTACTTATTTTTTCGTGCTTCTGACTACCCCTTAATAGAAGTACACAAAAAGGATAGTATTCTAAACCCTAATCAAAATTTCTACAACTTTGATGCCACAAGGAGCTTTGACTAAAAGTCCTAATAGATTATCTCTCTCAAAATAAAAAAAAATAAAAAAATGGTACGTAGGCCATTAATTACCTAAAGAACGCACACTAATTATAAATGTTTCAATTCATTAATTCATGATTCACCCTGTATCTAGTGTAGTAGAATATTCGAAGAATAACCACACCGACTTTATGTTTTTAAAGATTGTCCATTGAACATACACTACATACATTCATGAGATAACGAAGGCCGATTAAATAAGTGGTCGAATTACTTACTTGATTTAGCGATTTACGAGGTATTTTTATTATTTATATTTATTTAAAACAATTATTTGTAACATGATTAAGATAACGTAATCTTTATATTAATTACAATCTACAACATAATATAGTATAAAAAATGTTGAAAAAGAAGCAAAATGGATGTTGGTCTCTTAAAAATAGTATGATCAAAGCTTCTTGAAATCAATATGTGCAATCGCCAATGTTAATTGTTAATATGGGGTGCAAGAAATCTGACGCGAATTTGTTCTATCAAATTTGTTCGTTTCTGCTTTGTAACATTATAAGGTATTAAAACATTATAACGCAATAGAAAAGATAAATGTATTTTTTTTATATTTTTAAATCATTGTTTACACCGTTATAACAAAGTAAAAAAGATAAATACTGTCTAAAAATGCTATAATTAAGTGTAAAAAAATATTTAAAATAGTGAATAATTTTTAGATGTTTAAACACAGTCCTTTTGGCGCTCTCTGTTGATGACGTATTAATATGTGATCTGTCAGTTGGTGACAACTCAATGTACTGTTTACTACAGGTATAATACCCACATATGTAGTAATTATAGTATATATCCATGGTATCACCATACAAAATACAAGTAATTAATACCAAACAATTTGTCAACAAGCCTGACATGCCACATACTATGGCGTCACGTCCGTTTTAAAATTTGAATTTCTCTCACTGAATTTTTACTTTTATTAATTAATTTTTAGTTATTAAGCCAAGAGAGTAAGGGAAAAAAATATCTGAACCAAATTTAAATTTCATGAATATCCCAATTGAATATTTCCGTAATTTAAATATCTTAAAATATCTATGAACTGAAATTGAGAGTAAAAAGAATGTTTTTTTTCCTCATCAATTTATTGACAGAAAAGTATTTTTGGTAATAATAATGATGGCCGACAGCAATAAATGGATACTCAACTATGACGTGGTTTAATATATTATATTTGATAGCCTTCACACCTGTAGGCCAATGTTATTAAAAAACATGAAATAATATTTTTTAAACATGTGATTACAGTTTTTGATATTATATTATACTATTATTATCATTGGAACACATAATTTCATGGTATATCCTCGTTTCGATGTGTAACGTCAATGTCCTGGTAAAACTACACCGGCCGATATTTCTCCTAATAAATATATTAAAAGCTTAAAACCCTACCTTAAAAAAATTTCCCGATAACAAAGACTTTTAAAGATATGTATAGGTATACATACTCAAAGCACCAAAGCTAGTAACAGTACAAGACTGTAATTTAATGATTTAAATTTCTAATTTCACATTGCTTATGCTTTCAAGCGCAAATAATCTAAAATTGAAATAAAAGCAGGTGTAATTATATTATAAAGGAAAAGCTTTCCGAATAAGAGGCAAAGAACAATTTTTGAAACCATTCGATTATCTATGTGTTATAAAATCATGAGACTCTGGATTAATCACACGATTATGTACAGATTTATTTTGTGAAAATTAACCATTTTAAAATTGAAATCCATATAAATCTCTTTTGTGTCTTTTAAATTTCAACAGAATCCAACTCTCCTGTGGAGACATACATTTTGATATAAATTAACCCTGAATAACTTCAATATAATTGTTTTTCTAATTTAAAAGAATGGGTTAAAAAAGCTTGTTTCTTTAAAGTTCCCAGAAAAGCACACAAATTATTTTTTTAAAGTATCTAATTCGATTCAACGAATCAGCTTATCAACCAACCCTCAGGATTAATAAAAATGAAGTGATAAATCGATAGTTGAATTTTAATTTTTCTCAACAACGTTCTTGTTCTCTCTTGAATATTTGAGATTCAATTAGCCGAGGTTCTGATGTGCCGTTCAAACCAAATTTTTTTCATGGGGAACAAAACTTTTTAAAACCATTATTTATATTTTTGTAAATTTCGTGCAGTAGCATTTAATTTTCAACTAGTATCCATACTATTATTACTAATTTATTTCTAAGAATATATTTCATAATTAAGTATATTACAAAGACAACTTAAATAATATATATTTGGAAACAAGACTCCTTTTTATAAAGTTTGATTGCTTGTAGCGTTTTGTGTTATATAATTACCAATTAAATTATGTGATTTAAATGATATAAATATTTCTTCCAAAATAATTTTATGGCATTGAATTACACTTAAAAGCAATAATTACAATTATTCATGTATATCTGGTTGGTAATTCCGCCCTGCCCTGCAAAGGAATAGGTGTTAAATAACTCACTTTGTTGTCCATATGCTTACTTTTAGAAGAAGATATTTTATACGTTATTGAACTGCTGTCTTAAAAGCCTTTGGAAACGGTCTTTTTAATCTAATTTGGTGGTAGGAAATCGGGAGTCTCGATAAACGGGTCTCAATAAATATCAGTGGAGTTTAAATTACTGAATTTGTTCCGATTACTGGGAAAATTCATTAAAAACCGTAATATACAAATGTAAAGGACCTCGAAATATTAGATAGGAAAAGCTCAAAAACTGCTCTCTAAAAATTGTTGTCGTATTGAAAGCTTTTGATTAGAACAATCCGAAGAAAATTTTAGTAGCAGTTTGAAAAAGTTTCACAGAAAGCCATTTTCCTAGTCATATAGGTAATATGAATATAATCTTTATGTGTAGAATCACCTATATCTCGAAAACTACTCGTTAAAAAATTTTTTGACCGTGATAGCTTTTGATCAGAACGATCCAAAGAACATTTGAGAGTGAGTTAGAAAGAGTTTCACTGAAAGCCATTTTCCTATCTAATATTGCGAGGTCCTTTGTATGTTGTAGGATGACATCATGGTTTGAATTCAGGAACGTTAATCATAAAAATTCCGTTTCGCAAGAAAAATGCGGGCGATAATCTTCGAGAATTTTTATTGGTAATTGATTTTTAAACAATTTCCAATTTTTTACTTTTGTTTTGCCGGATTTTTCAGATTTAGTACCAATATATTATACTTTCTGGAAATTTAATATTTCAAAACATAATTACAATTAAAAATTTTCAAATAAGTTGAATTGCAGTTAAGTTGGTGGCAAAACTGTTTTCTTATCAATTTCTTGATCTTATACAGTAATTCAGTAGCATAACATATGGTGTACTTACATAATAAATATCAATATCAATGTAAAATGAAAGTAAGTGGTTTATTAAAAACATAAATTTTCATAAAATAAAAATGTAATTGTAATTTTTTTTAATATTTTAATTTACGTAGGAAGTAATGCGTTCTTTTTATAAAATATTACCTGAATAGGTCAAGAGCTAGGCGTAGTACTGGGCAGGCATTTTGAATCCACTGGAAATTTGAGATTATGTACGCAGAGGAAAAGTACCCCTGGACAATTTTTGAATAAAAATCAATCATCAATCATATCATATCATCAATCTTGAATAAAAAAGTTTTTATTTTGTGTTTTACTTGAAATGACTGACTAATCTTGGGTGGCAAATTTTATCAGTAACATATACAAACGTGGGAAAAAATACTAAATTGAAAACAAAACTCAATAACAAATAATTTCTTAGAAGGCACTGATGGGGGCTGGTAAATTATAACAAAATAGAGGTTTAGTCACAGTATTCAACATTGTTAAACATATTTTTCTGTAAAAATTTCCCATAGAAACTGAAACTGGAACCTTGCAATACAATTTTTAATAAGTGGAGCAGCAGACATGCTGTTCTTTGAATATCAGAAGATATAATATTTATATTTTTTTAGCTTTCTGTTTATTGCTCTGAAACTTCTATCGATTTTAAGCTTGCCATGAAATTTAAAACTTTCCCCTGTCCCCTGAAAAGAAGTTCCCGGCTATGAAAATTTTCGTTAAGGATCTTCACAACATCTTCTAAATTTTCCAGTAATTCTGAAAGTACTGTCAAATACTGCGCCTGGCTCCAGACCGAATATAAAATATTATCTGAAGATATTATTTATTATTCAATATAATAAAGATATTCACGTTTATTAATATGTCTACTACGTCTATGCTTAGATACCTCTATCTATTCATATGACACATCAAAAGGTCGGCGGATCGATAAACGGTTGGTTGGTCAACGTCATCAGCTGCTAGTAATAAAATGGCAACAAACTACATTCTTTTGTAATATGATATTGAAAAAATATTTTTATTATAAACTATAAAATTATTTGACCAGTTTGATATACTATTTTTTAAGGTAGTACGAGCGCTAAGACAAGTTTAGATTTGGGGTTGAAATTATTTGTACCTTATTTTCAACTTTGATGATGAATTTTCAGCCAGGTGGGAATTTTTATACCTTCTAATGTTTAAATTGACTGGATAAATTGCTTTATTTACTGATTTAAGGATGTATGAGCATGGTAGTGGGGGCACAAATTTAAAAATAGATATTTTCAATTTTGATGATAAATTTATATTATTACTTGACGATATAAGACGAAAAGTAAGAATAAAATTTTTCGATATCTTGCCTAATTTTCAAAATATCGAAAATTGAAAATTTTGTTTAATTATTTAGCTTTCGATATTTCGAAAACCAAGACACATATCGAAAAATTTTATGCTTATTTTCGTCTACATTCATGAAGTTATAACAAAATTCATCATCAAAGTTGAAAATAAGATAAAAATAATTTCAACCCTTAATCTACCCTGCTCTTACATCCCTTATATGGGCGGTGACACTTAGTTTTTTTCTTTTCTAATTCATTGCTAATATGTTTACTTTCTATTAAAAAGTTTTTTTTTTAATTTGTTTTCATTCATTCCAAATGAAAATTATCAAAAACTTCCAAAATATGTCGTTTTTTGAGATTCCTCCATAAGAGCCAATGTATTTTATATCGATTTTTAATGACTTTTTTCTTAAAAATTTGCACGGATACCTAAGCTGAAATTTTAACCACATATTCTTTGAGTAAAAGACTACCTACAAACAAATTTTGAGCCTTTAAATCAAACATTGTTGTCATGCTCATACATCCTTAAGACATTTAATCACTTTTTCCGACTTCGTCAGATTCCAAGAACTGATTAAAATAGCATGACTTAGGTCTGTATTGAATTAGGAATTTCCAAGTGTCCATTTTTTTTATTAATTAGATTAACGATAACACCTTTAATAGAAAAAAGGGACTGCTTTTAAATTTTTCCTAAATCTCATATAAATTTTCAACTAACAAAAACAAAAAAAAAACAAAAATAGAGAATAAACTACAATAAAAAAACATTTCCTTATTCGTGAATATTAACCGTGAAATTGGTTTCTTGATCGTTATATTCTAAATCCGCCACAAGAAGAGAATTTAAACCCACTATCGTTTGTAATAAGCCCTGTGTATTTATAGTCAACAATATTAATTAAAATTGATTCAGTCCAAAATACTGGGTCACTTACAGGAAATAAATTATAATTATTGAATAGAGTCCTATATATAAAAATGGATAATATTTTAGAATTTATGTAGACATAAGTAGGTATCAATGTAAGTAATAAAAAAAATTGTAATACAAAGTAATCAGAGACCTAAATTACTTACTGTATAATGTAAATTAACTTATTTTTAAATATTAAAAAAACAGGTTTAAATTTTGTATTTTATATTTTTTGTATGACCATAAATTTATTTATTTTACAATAATTGTTTATATAATTATACTATAATACACAACATGAACTTATTTAAAACGAATAAAATATTACAATTAATGTATTTAATAAAATTTGTGTAAAGAGATGCTTTCAAAGGATGACATTTTTTGTAAATAATTCATAAAAATCATTAAAGCTTGCAATACATTGATTATTTTTACTAAAATTTCCCAATGTCAATTAATTAGCGTTATAAATACGTATTTCAACTCGACCCAAATTTTTAATTAATCAGCGTTATAAATACGTATTTCGACTACAATGTAGTCATCATAAGTATGAATTTTAAGTCTAAGTTCAAATAATAGCAAAAAATATTTTAAAGAATTGTCTGATTATTTACTCAAAAATATATTCTGAAAAGAGAAAAGGGTAGGTTAAAAAAAAGCGAGAGGTTTCGTGGGCACCCAATAGGGACTATGTTCTATTGGCTATAAATTATGTATTCTTTATTCATTTATTTATTTTTTTAAATTAAAAAAAAAATTACTGACGTGGATGGGTTTACAACCTTCCACGTACAGAGCGGGCACTGTAACCACAAGACTCATTGTAAACTCTAAACAAAATGTTTGTCGGGCACTTTTTTTGTCTAGCCCTCATCCGCCAAACGCGATAAGGAACAATTACAAAGTATCCACTTGCAAGACTCATGTGTGACCAAGAAAAAGTCTTGGTTTTCATAATGGTCCAAAGGAGTAGTTTTGTTCTTCTTAGCCCAACGAGGGCAAGATCAAAATGCATGTCGATAAATTCATTTTTTACTAAATAGAATCGCAAAACGAATGGCATGAAACCTTTATTAAGTGGCTAAAGGATTGAAATAAGAATATGTCTTTTGGGAACAAGAAATTTGTTTCAAAAGTATTTAAAAAGTGTATCGTGGGGTCTGGAAAATGAATAACGAATTTTACACTGTTTAATTGTAAGCCCCCTCCAAGAGAAAATAAAACTATCGAATCTTTCACTGTCTAACGGTCTAGATATTGTATTAATTGAGGCAATAACTTTCTTTGCAGTCAAAAAAATTAAAAATTATCGTTGTAAACTTTATTGATTTAGAAATTACTTCATTTCACATCTTCAATTATTAACTTGTTTTCTTATTTTATTAATATAGATTTTCACTCACTATAGGTGTTAACAATTCTTTCATAAATTTAAACGTTTTCCAACGCCAACACTATTATGATTCAAAGTTTATGGTTTAAAAGATTGTTTAAATAATGTTATGTCATCTAAAATACAGTTAAATTTACAATTTTTAACAGGTCTTGTTGTCGAATAAATAGTTATCTGAATAATTATCATTATAAAAATTTCGAATCTTTAACCGACAAAAGTTTAACCAAAGTATATTTTTATTGGTTGAAATATTGTGTTTACAACCATATCTTGGCCGGTGGACCCTCTTGAGAGATAAAGGTATAGTCTATAGGTACAGAATATTTCATAATAATTGAAAAATAAATTTCTCAGGGGAATGTCAAAAAAAAAGGTGATGAAATTGTGAGAGAAACGAGGTTTATGACGTTTATCGATTCAACTTTCGCGAATTATATTATAATAAATTTCGATTATTGATACATTAAATATATAAAATATATAGGAGACTTTCTATATAGATATAGATAGATAGATAGATAGTCACTCATCACGATATCTCTGGACCTATAAGACCTGGAGACTTGAAATTTGGGAGGAATATTCCTTTTGCCAAGTAGAGGTCAGCTAAGAACGGATTTTACGAAATTCCACCCACAAGGGGGGTTGCGGGGGTGTTCATGAATAAAAAATTCATATTTTTCAATTATGGCTTTTAATAGTTCAAAACTTGGTCAGAATGTTTTAAATTACATTTAGAAATTTTTTTAACCTTCGGAGGGTAGAAAGGTGTAGCGAGAAAGTGGGAAGGAAATATCGAATATTTACAAATATACCTAAGTGGGGTATCAAATAAAAGAGCATGACGTGTACATTACAAAACTGTTATCCAACGCAAGGAAATGTGGAGGGAGGGGTGCAAGTGGGGATGTTGCCCAGCAAAGGGGGCGGGTAACAGTTAGTTAAATATAAAATTGAAATAATTTAATAAGTTGTATATTTCAGTGGTATTGTCCAAAGTTTCAAAAAGAAAAATGTGAAATGAAATAAATTTTTCTAGATTTGTATTTTAAATGTTTGAGCATAAATGTTCTTGTAAAAAACATTAAATCCGTATAAAACACAGTCTTTTGATAAATTATAGAAAAATTAATTTTCTTAACTTCACTTTTCTTTAAATGTGCTGTCTAAGACGAGTTTTGAAACTGCCTGTATAATAAAATAAAAGAAACTAAATTCTGAAATGAAACTTATGGTAAATAATTACGATTATAATAAATTTAATGTATATTTCTCATAAAATTTCAAATAGGTAATTTTTATTATCAACACTAAATAAAAATCATTTTTAATTACTATTACTAACAGAGATAAATTTTTATTATTATTAGCATTTTATCATATAAATAATTCAATTAAATTGTTCCATGTGCAGTATCCCCTCATATCTCAAAAACTATCAAATCCGCGAATGTGGAACATACAATTTTTTTAATATATACATTTAAATATTTAATAAACGCAAAAGTATAAAGAAATCACACTCCACAAAAATAAAAACACGACACTAACTTTATACAAAGAACTTTGTATCTTTGCAACTTTCTTATCGTGGATCCTTTTGGATCTAAACGTGGGCTCATTTAATAAATAATGAAGTAAACTTGAAGACACGAAACAAATTCAATTATTGTCTTGACACGTACTGTGCCACGTAAAATGACCTTGAATTTTCGATTTTCATGGCAGCAATTCGAGTCTTAGAGTTTATTGGAGTAGGTAATCTCCGTGTTCACTTCCATAAAATGAACCCTGGTGAGTCCAAAACGATTCCACATAAAATAGTTACATGCTACAATCTTCCCAGAAATGAAAAGTAGAGAAAAAAGTGTTCATCCGAACTACAAATAATTTTTGAACAATATTCTTTTTAAAATTAAGATAAATTTTTTCAAAATAATTAAGTTTGTCGCTGTCCAGATAAAAAAGACAATTGTTTGTCTTTACGAAACAAAAGTTCAAAAAAAATTTTGAATAATATTATTGCTCATTTATCAACAGGTTTTTTGAATTTCTAAAACATAATCATAAAATATTGACTTGAAAGTATAGTTTTAATTGTTTTTAGATTTAAATATCTCTATTTGATTGGGTCTTTACTATCGTTTCCCGTCATCAGTAATAATAGTTAACCGACATATATTTAATTCATAGAATATGAAAGTCTTTATGCCTACTAGTTTTAGGATCCTGCAATCTTTAGTATTTTTTGGGAGAGGCCCAACTAAATATTCCAGAAAAAACATCAAAAAATCCCAAACTTGTCTGTACCATCATCAAATTTAGAGAAAAGTTGTATATACTTGATAGTATTCGTTCATTCTAATCCTCCAGTTTGATCCTTTTCTGGATCATATATTGTATGGGGGATTTCTATCAATGTCTGTTAGAAGTTTTCTTATTTGGAAGTAATTGCTAAATTTTCTTATAAGTTATTGGGTGAACAAGTAGTTTTATAAATACATGGCTTAGTGGATAGATGTAATTCAGGTCTCAACTCAATGGTCATTGAATACCAACTTTGTGTCGCTTGCTTAGTTTGAATTTTTCTTTGTCCTTTATTAAATGATTTTACGTTCCTATTCGAATATTTTCTATATTAAAATGATAAGACTTCGTAACATTTTGAACAAGACTACTCCGAAGTGCATGAGAATTCTTAAGGTAATAAAATAAATATCATTCAATTGCATGGAAGAGAAGTTATATATCAATGAAATATTCTTTGATGAATCAGTCATTAATAAATTTAATTTACTAAAATCAAAAGTTGTATAAAATTTTATTATTCCAAATAAATAATATAATATTTATGTAACACGGTATGGCTTTCAATTACCCTTTTTATGAATGTTTGATTATTGTATTTATTTTTATACTTATTGCATTCTTATGTATAATAATCGTAAAATCATTCTGTACAGTGTACAGTACTGAAAAATTATGTATAGGATTAAAGAATTTATTTCATAGCGGTTTAGTTCGCAAAGGAATCAAATAAAGAATAAATAAAAAGGTGAAAGTTAATTTGGAAAAACAGGAACTTTATTTCATTTTTGACTATTAATTAACTAATCGACCAGACAAGATGAAATTTAACACGATTTTGTGTTTGTATAATCGACCATAGTTTTTCTATCGAAAAGTGTTAATAAATTAATTTTAATTAATTTTCCCATAAACGTTTTTTCACAGCAGGCTTACAGTTACATTTTTTAATCCCTGGCTAAAAGGGGACCCACTTGCCGCAGAATTTCTTTTTCTGAAATTTCGACGCCATAGTTTGTATCAGAGTACTGCAGCTTTTGACGTGAAAATCAGTTATAATTCCTTATGAAAAAAAAAACTACTTTTGTTTTAAATATTTTTTCGTGATGTTTACCCGTGAAGGTACAAATTAGGTCACAACATAATATAGTATGTTATATGTGATGTAAACATTATTGTTTGTTTATTTATAGTATCTTTCTTTAATTACATAACGTAAAAATCAAACGATTGCGTAAACAATACTGTCTATACATGGTATTTCAACAATTAACTCAGTCAATTGTTTGTTTTCATTTTAAATACTTTTTACAGATTTGAAACAAAATTAAGGAAAATTTTAATTAGTGATATTTTTTTCGCTCGCACCATTCCCTCGAAATATTTATCTCAAAATACGATTCCGATTTAATTAAGATATCATAAACACCCACACAGCTACGATATACAAAATTTGGCCTGTATATGGAGGCATAATAACGTTCAATATTATTAATGGCAGAAATAATTTTAGTGTTTATTTATTACGCTTATATAAATATATCATATTGTTAAGTTAATACCCATCATATATACGAAATATACCTTTGTATGTGCATGGATAAGTACCTAATATGGTTCCACCCTCGCATATATACTCCTAATATTATTATATTCCTATATAGAATATCATTAACAATATATAATACAAATCTAATTTATATATTAATTTATGTGACAATATAAACAGCTTATTTGACTCCTAAACATTACTTCTCTAATCATATAATATATACCTATTATATATAGTTCTCAATAAATATCCCTTATTATATTATCCATCATACGTATATAACAATTGAATGTCTGTCTATTCACAACATTGCGAAATTTTTCTATCAGTATACTCATTTAATGACGTTCAATAAAAAATTGAAAAATTTGATGACCATAATCTTGCTTTTTGTCACTTTTTATACCATGTATATATGAAATTAAGTAGATTAAAATATTTAATAATTTAATAAAAGTGTGCGAAGCTTATATTAAATATGGCGCGTGAATGAAAAACATTTAACATAATTTTTGAAAATCGTATTCTAATCTTATTTTGACCCAAAACCTACAAAAATCATAATATTAAACAACACAAAACAACAATCAAAATATATAGTTACCAATTCTTCGTAACTTTGAATTCTCAGAATTAAGATTCTAAGAAGTTTTAGCTGATATATCGTATCACAATTTAAATAACTGAATTATTTTCACGTTATCCAAATTATCCTCAAACTAAGTTCTTGTTAAAACTACCATCGAAACTTTTCTATCGTTTTTTTTTTCAATTTTTTAAAGAAAAAATTATTAAAAAAGAGAAAAAATAATCCTCCTTGAAGTAAATGAAACTAATTTTCTAAACTAATTTTGGCGCAATTACAACTGTAAAGATATATGACTGTCAGTTCCTCAGATTTTGAATATGAGTTATTTGCTGGTGATATCTGTCTCCAAGTACTGGAAATATATGCATATGAAGAAAAAACTACCTTCTTTACACTAATTTTTCTCTATTTGAAGAGTCATCAAGAATGCCTACGTGCTGCATTTCTCGATGGCTGCGTCACTGATAATAGTAATAAACTAAAATTAACGATAAAAATGTTTATTATGGAATATTGAAAATAAATTTAAGTATTTGTAATTTATCTCTTGCAAAACAAATGAAAAATACTATCTAAACATTTACGCTTCAAAGATCTTATTATTTATCATGAAAACAAATTGAAAATAAAACGTTTTTATCACATAAATAAAAATACAAAACTTTAATTGAATATTTAAGACATTTACAGTGTTTAGAGATAAAAGAAGATGATACAGTATTGAGTATAAAATGTTGGGATAATACTGATAATTATTTTTATCATGAGACCAGACACAAAAGTTAATGTGTACGTACCAGCAATAAAATTTCATTACTGTGCTATGCACGTATGTATGTATTATATATTACACAAAGGCACTGTCATATTTACAGTAAAACCGATATAGATTAGTTTGTAGTTATTCGCGTAGAACACACATAGGTCATAGAGCACAATTTTGATACCCGAAGACAGTCTCAAATAACTCAACTCAACTCTTTGAGCAATTTGGTGATGTAAAAGAATAAAATGAAAGATTGGAAGTCGGAAATTAAGCTTCGATAGAACGAAACATTAGGTGATACAAGTTTTTCAGTCCTCCCATTGTAATACCTGGGCTATCGAAGATAAGTGCCTGATGTATTCACAGTCAGTGTCGTAGCTTCAATTTTTTGCACAGATATCCTTGAAAGGGAAATAGTATATTTCCTTGGAAGAAACGTCTCCGATTATACTGCGATCGCCACTGTCCTGTAGTGCCACAAGTTCATTTTGTGCCTCGCCAAATATTTGCCTGTCTTAGGATAATTTCATTCTCGAGAGTTTGTAGCAATAGCTTTGTGCCATTCTCGCCCATCGTTGTGCAATTTCCTGCAATTTTCCTATAGCTTGAAGCTCATATCTGGTTTGGTTGTACTGACAACTGATTCACAGACGGTCGACAATCCTATGCTACTGTGAAGACCAACTGGATCTAACTTAGAGATTTTAATGTCTCTTAGCTGTCAGAGGGGATAAGCTGTCAATAGACACATCTCAGCCTACTTTACCATTAAGCTTAGACCCTTCAGTATAAAATGCAACGCCGTTTGATATGACTAAATTCTCATTCAATTCCTGCCTAGAAGGTCTTAAAAATGAGAAATTGTGTTTGAAGTTGGGAGAGAGTGAGACGTAATAAACAGGTCTTGGAGTTGAGGATTTTTAAAACACAGTCGTCGCCATAGTGGGTCTGTTTTCGAGCTGAGTTATACAAAAAGTCAGTCTACATAAACGGATTTCACTGTACGTAATAACCATCATATATATATAACCCAATATTATCAACATCATTATTTCCATCGTGTTCGGACTTTGTTCATAGATATATACAGTTTGGTTATGATTTGCAGACGTTATAAATGTTTAGATGAAGAAAAAAGTACGTAATTCTAACCTATAAATTTGGATTATATGTCAAAATATAAAGACAATGTGGGGGCAAGAGAATGGAACCGAAAAGATGAGAAATAATGTTACAAAAATGTTTTATCTTATTATTATTATCATTTGTGTGTTTTGCTGATTAAATTTTTTGGTATATAACTTTATGATATGTGTGTTAAATTCTTTTTATGTTTCAATTCAGTTATGATATAATTTTGTAACATAGGATAGAAGAAATTTTATTAAAGTTGACTGGGATGTAATTTCATTCTTTGACCAATGTAAAAGATCATTTTCTTTCTCAAATACTGTAAAACTTTCTTGAATATAGAAAATACTAACGAAACTACACAATACTTTCCAAAGAATATAATCTGGCAAATTAGAATATACAAAAATGGTTTATTCGAATTCATGAATTAAAATTAACTTATAAATAGTTTATAGAAATGTAATTTATTTTAAAATTTAAAAAAAATTATAGAGTTCATTGGAATTTGAACCCGAGACCTCCACCATGCAGATCAATGATTGTTACCACTATACTAACGATAACATTTTTATTAAATATGATTTTTTATTATTTATTATCAATGTCGACAAACAAATTTTTAATTATCAATGTCGAAAAACATATAGGTATATGGAAAAAAAAACTATGCATTTATATTTTCATCTCTTTCTTATTTTGACAGAATTAATGTTAGTTGAAAAATGAATCTGTTTGTACTTTCATTGTTAAAGGCATTTTAATAGCCCTGATAAAATAGTGTATTTGCTACAAAAAAAAAAGAAAATAATATCAAATTCTGAAAACATAAATTTAAGGGAATGAGTTATAAAGTTCATGGCTGGATAATAATCACCAAATGTCACTTTTCGTTTCTCCACATGCAATATACTTATTTCGGCGATTTAATATAGTAATTCTGTGTGCCAACTTTTCCAATAAAAATAAGAGAAAGATTCATAGAGAAATAAGATTTCCTTAATGAAATAACTGTTTGTGCAAAAAACTATGCCAATCCTTTTATGCTGATTTAACGTGAAATACGAGCAAACAAACAAATACATAAACAAATAAACCAAATATAAAATATTAATTAATTATTGATTAAAAATTTTAATTATTGATTTTTAATATCAATACATAGTATATAAAACAAAGTCGCTTCAATCCGCCTATCTGTCCCTAATCCCTATGTATACTTAGATCTTTAAAACTACGCAACGGATTTTGATGCGTAGTTTACCGATCCAAGCATACATAGGGATTAGGTTATTTCTAATTGATAAAGTGATTCAAGGCGAAGGTTTTTTGTTTAATACATGCATATTATAGTAGCGTATGGGAGGTTGAAAGGAATGTGCTTCAAAAATTAAAAAAGTTGTAAATTGATTAAGCTCGAATATTGTCAAGATATAAAACCAGCTTAAAGGATTGTTTTATCTATTTTTAACCTACGGTGGGCCGAGAAAGTGGGGATGAATAATCAAATATTTTCAAATATACCCAAGTGGAGTATCAAATAAAAGATCATGACGTGTAAATTACATGACTGTTACCCCTACACAGGGGGTATTGGCGGAGGGGTGAAAATGGGGATGTTGCCCAGCAAAGCGGGTAGCTCACAGCTAGTTTGTAATAATATTAGACTTGCTTTCAGAGGCCATAAAACAGATCGATTTTTATTCAATAGTATTTTTACTATCGAAGTTTCCTTTATATAATACTGAAGACAAAATTTTTTGCCTCATTTGTCCTTCATAAGACTAATTTCCAGAAAATACAAAATTTAATTATGCTTATAAACTAAACAAAAGTCATTTTCAAATAAACTTTATTATACACCTTTTAAAATAAATTTAAATTTAAGAATATTCAACAAGTGTTTTGTACAATTTAACGCCGAATACACACAATTATTCAGTAAAAATATTCAACATCAAATAAAGAATACAATTGAAACCAATCTTTCTTTTGTCGACTTTATTTTCCATGTAAATTCTATTAAACGTATAATCTAAAAGGTACAACAGGTGAAAACAATGAATATTTTATGTACAGACAGGCATTGAGAAGAATATGTTGTACACTATATATAGATATACACTGACTACGTATAACGTAAAACGAAGGTAATATCGTTTTACTAACACCAAATAAACTGGAAGTTTATTGCCAGTTTATTACCGAGCCAAAGTTATGATCACTAAGGGACTCTTACCAACTCAAGACCATCTACGATCATCAACATGTTTCCACTATAAACTTTCAGTTGTTTTGTGTTTTGTTCAATCATTTTATAAGATTTCGGATGTAATACATTTTTTGTCTGTTCAAGAGAAAAAGGTCATATATTTTCCCCTTTATCTATAAATCTATAGGATTTTTCAATGAGAAGTGTCTTTTTAAATTTAAAAAAAAAATATTTGTGTGAAAAATAGAGCTGATAATTTTATTTTAATTCAAAGTACAAGCTCAAAAGAGGTTTGCAATGGAACAAAATATCTCCCAAATATCCGCTGCGGGACTTGCATATGACCGTAATTAATTTTTTCATAATATTTTCGCATAACTGCGGTTGTATCTCGCGAATAATAGCTCTAAGCTCAAAGTTCAATGGTGTTAAGTGTCACGATCTCGGCGGTCAATCAATGCCTACATTTCGAATAATCGCACGTCCAGAAAATTGTTCACGCAATATTGTTTCACCAGATATGGCGCCGTCTTGCTGATAGAAATGACGTCCATGCCCATACCATCAATTTCTGACCAAAAAAGTCTGTCAAAATCGTTTGTTATCGCAGCGTGTATTCACTAAAACGGTCATAATCCAAAAATCATACCAACTTGTCAAACTTTTTTTGGATGGAGAGGTTATTGGACTATTTCTCTTGGGTTTTCGGGACTCCAAATGTGGCAGTTTTGATTTATTTACGTACCCGGACAGATAAAAATGAGCAAATTTCATCAATAAAATGTCCATATATCTAAAATCATATTTTAATTAAAATTTATTAGAAAAGAATATTATAGTGAAAATAATTTTAAATTATTTAACTATATGGTTTTTTTTATTTAAATATACATAAATTACTAAAATAAAAAAATAAAAAGAATATCATAATGGGCAATATTGGATAAAATATCATATTTCAAACTGCCCTGACAAGCCGATAAAAATTGAATCAAACTTATTAAAAAATATACGAAATTTAATATGACATTCCATAATAATTAATTTACAACCATAATTATTTTCAGGGAATTTTTTTTGAGTATAGTAATATTTTGTAAACAAAGTAAATGTACTTTAAAATGTAATTATCATAAATTTTTTAAGAAAGTAGTCAGTAACCAAAAAACAGTCCATTTTTTATTTGAATGTTTACTGTTTGAGCAGGAACCCACACCCACAAAAAAAAAAACCAAAGCTTCATTACTTAAACGGTTATTGAGCTAATAAAAATTGAATATAAATGATATTGAATGTGTTTGACATCCTTAATGGGCATTTTATTTATAAATATTTTATTTTTTATTATTTTGGAAAAATATTAAGTTACACGTACAAAATAATTACACCAAAAATTATGATTGTAGTTAAAAGTAATCATCGTTTAATAATACGGCCCACACACAAACATGACACTACAACTGGACAATTACTAACATTAAATGTCTAAGGCCCTAGCTAATTATTTTAAATTATGTATCAAATATGCTAAACATTGTATTTTAATGGTGTGAAAAGTGTCTTGACATTTTGCAAAATGATAAAATTATCAATTGACATGGAGGTATAAAGTTACAAATGACTCGAAAAAAACTTTAATATTAAGTTTTTCTAAATCTATTAAAAGTATCATGTATGAGAGACTTTGACTGATATAAAGTACATTAATAAAATTTCGAACAAATGCAAATTTCATAATAAAAATTATATTAAACATTAAATTTTAATGGTGTGAAAATTATTTTAATATTTTGCAAATCAAATGAAAAATATTGACTGAGTTTATTGTTGAAATACCCTGGATAGAATGTCTGTGCTTGCATTATTTTAAATAAATTCGAAGATTTTAAATTACCAACACAATTGTGGTTACATTATTTGGTTCAAATGAAATTAAAATAATATAATTTCGAAATATTTTGAAAGTATTTTCTAGAATTTTTTATCGTTTTTGGAAAATGTTTCACAAGACCATGAGCTGAAGGTACCTGCAAATTTTTGAAGGTACCTGCAACTCCCAATCTTTTATAGTTTTGGAGAAAATGGGCGCTAAATTTTTGTCCTAATTTGTGCCCTCATGGATAAACAATGATGTTTATGAAAAACCTTTTTAATAATCATCAGTTTTAATAATTACCAAGTATTAAAAAAAGATTAGTCCTACTTAAATTTTACTTAATTTTTCTTAAATTTCACTTACTTTTAGTTTGTAGACAATTTTTATCTTATTCTGAATAGGTATATTAAGATAATATTTGATATACTCCACTAATATTTACAGAAATTCTTTTTAAAATAATATTTCTGCCATTGATATGAACGCATGTCTTAACGCATTTCTTTGCTGTATTATAAGTAAATTTTCAATTTCAATTTTCTCCCATCCAAAGAATATATCTTGGTAAAGGGGAGTGTATACACTATACGCACTAGAAGGCGCTCATATCAGATTTAATTTTTTTGAAGTTAAGTTTCTATAGGCTCATTAGACAATATGTAATATATATATATATATAATAAATAATATTTGGTAGGGTAAAATTTTATGGTTTCGCGTCATCAAATTGCTATGAATATAACTACTGATAAAAGACCGCAACCTAGGAAACTAAAACTTTTTCAATCGAAAAAGCGACACCCATGTAATAATAATTAAAGCTATGCAACTATTATATTAGTGATTCTGATCTTTGGTAACTTTAGATTACTGTTCATAAATGGGGGTTTTTATCATTATTTATAATAGTTTTTATATGCACGCTAATAATTTCAATTTGCAAATTATGAAATTTTTATTATTCATACTATAATTAATTTAAAAAAAATTTTTAAACCACACAATTTGGTATTCCAAAGTTTTAAATTTTCATTTCCGTCGACAGTGCCTTTGACTGACTATCTTCTTTTTTTTTATTATCAACTATTAATTATTACTAACTTTTAACGTATTAATTCTAATATACATTATTAAGAACAGCATGAAAATAATTAATATATCGTTTGCATTAAAGCTTGTGGGAGGTCTTTAAATCACTATTTGTCACAACCATATAGAAATAATTAAATTAAGACAATAAATTAAAAAGAATGTAATAAATCATAAGCAATGAGTAATTAAAATTATAATAACTATAAATTATAATATACGTTTTTTAATTGCAGGTTCATTTGTATTTTTCTGCATTACCAGAAGATAAAGTGCCGTACGTGAATAGTGTTGGCGAACGATATCGTGTCCGACAATTATTACAACAATTACCACCACATGATAATGAAGTACGCTATTGTCATGCATTATCAGATGAAGAACGTAAAGAGTTACGTTTATTTTCTGCTCAAAGAAAGCGTGAAGCACTTGGACGTGGTTCGGTGCGACAATTACCTGCACCAATGCCATGTGATAATGTAAGTACCTAATTCATACCATTTTTTTTATTCTTAATACTCCACTTAGCTCGAAATAATGCTACAACTGTTTGCCTTTCGGCAGTACAGTTTTTGGGATTGGATGTGCAAAATAATGGGCTTTAATGTTGAATAGCATCTTCCTTTTTCCAGTAAAAATTACTTTTTTACAAAAATAATCCAAAATGATGAGCAATCGGCAAAACCCTTATAATTTCTTCAAGTATACCCGTTCGTTTCTTAGATGGAGGGAGGAACGTTCTTGTGGTACTACAAGACAGATCTTATATCACTTCCAAGGACCTCTGTTAGCAAAGTTGTTGCTATGATATCACAGCAGAGCTTACCCGCGTTAGGTCACGTGATATACAGTTAAAAAATTACGATTTATAATTTTAATATTTTAAAAGAAAAAAGTGCTTTTATGACTCGAAATCAGAATATTTAAGTATATTTTTACATAAACTTTAACTTTTTTCAAATTTCATTATTTATTTTTGACTAACGATAATACCCTATTCAAAACTTAAGAGACAGCCTCCACGAAAATAGCTAATATAAAGTATGTGCTATTACAACAAGTATTAAAACATTAAACAGTGTTGATTATATCAACCTTATCACATATAAACAGTATACTCGATTTATAAAACAGACTAACCATATTATATCCTATTTTTTAATATACTTTTGCATTAAATATATTTTTTAGAAAAATCCAATTTAAAGTTTGACACATTAATCGTATCAAAAATATATAAAAATGCAGCGTACTGTTAAAAAATTATTAGTTCAATTTATAATTTTATTGTAAAATGCACTCATAGACAAATATGAGACAGTTCTATATAATACCATCTGCATACTACACGGCCACATCTCTATTAAAAATATATACAAGGATATTTGATATTTTTGGTGTTATGTAACAACCTTATACTTTATTCCTTCCTAAAGAAGGATAAATCGAGAGTGGTTTGCGATGGTTGTAAAATGTCTTCAGTCGTTCTTTCTCTATTTCTTTGCAATAGAGATTTTTTGCTTCTCTTATTTTTTATTAACCATAAATAGAAAATTTTTAATGGTTAGAAATATTGAACGTGTAAAAAAAGTTTGTATTTACTATTTAAATGATTTAATTTGTAAATTAGTTTTGCATAATAATCTTAATCGATCATTTTGCTTTTGCAAAGTCCAGATCTGCCAAATCTGGATCGTTCTATAGGGTATAAAATTATCGGTTACGAAGTTACAGAAAAATTTCTTGAGTCTTCAAAATATCGCTGATCACATTATTTTATCAGCAGTCAAATTACTCAGTTATACAAATCTACTATGGAATGATAGAAATAATTATTTTAACTCTTGATTTCGATTGATTTTCTATAAAAAAAACGTTCTTATTCCATTAAAATTTAACCTACCCAGAAAATATCGTAAATATCATTCTATTTTAATGTGAGCAATGCCATTTTAAATATACAAAAAGTTATTGAATCAATCTGATCTATCTTAAAATGAAAAGACAGCATGCTTCGTAAAGCTACCCTGTCCCATCTGCTATTTCGTGTAGAGTCAGTGTATATCGCCTTCCTTATCGATGATACACTAATACAAGAGGTCAACACAATTACCACAATTTGGTTTCTTTTTCTCTTCCATTCTGGATAGTCTTTCAACTTCCCTGTAAAAAAAAACTACTATAGTTGCAAGAAAATATGTTCTTACATGATAATAAATATTTATTGGCTTTACTTTAATTTTAAAATAAGTCAAAAACTTATAATCTTGAATTAATTATTGGGATCGTTGACTCAAGGAATATTTACTTGCTATAAAGCACAAACAAACAAGTACCTAAGTAAACATTTACTTCAATCCAGTAATTTTTTTATTATGTGATATATTAGGATTAATCTAGTTCTATCATCAAATTGGAGTATTATTTCATGCCAAATGCAGTCTTAAATAAGCCTCGCATCCAAATTTACTGGCTGTTTGATCGAATAAGCTTGACAATTTCGAATATGAGACTTAGGTCCCTGTTGCTGGGTAACGAATTTCGATTACACAATTAATATAGCAATATAATTCATTTCGCGATCTTAAAACTAGCTTCTTCAAACTATTCCGACCCTTAACAAATGCTATAACTACAGATCAAGGCCTCAATTACTTTAACGAGATAAAACTACAAATAATTTCATCGGATATTCTTCTTTGAATTTCCGATAAAAGCTGAGTTCAATAAATGCAATATTAAAATTTCGTAAACATCATTGTATTCAAAATACAACAAATATAAAAGTTTTTTTTATGAAAAAAAATGATATATGTGACTTTTCTGAAATTTATTTTATTATAAAACTCTTATCACCCTCTTTTTGGTTTCCCATTTTCCTATATTTTTTCTAATATATATTGAACACATACACACATACTAAGCAGGTGTTGTATCATGATTGATATCAATTTTTTCTTTTGTATTTTCCATATTTGCCACATCTGTGATCATACGAACCTGCAACTTAATATCTCAATTATAAGTTGATAAATTATCGTCAATATTATTATACGTTTCTTCAATAAACTATTTTCCGTTTAAAAAGCTGTGAACGATTTCGAAACTTTCAATACACGATTAATAGAATATTTTAGGAAATATTAAAAGAAGATTTCTCAGTTTTTGAAGTGAAAACTTCTTTAAGTGCGTAGAGCACTTTTGGAATGGAGAAAAACGCCAAAAATTTAATCTGTATTCGAACCTACTTTGAGGATCAGTGGTATCGCTGCTGGACTTCCATTCGAAACATCTGCGTTTGAAATTCAACTCTTTATAAGAATAAAATACTAGAGCAAAATTTTCGAATAACTTGTGAAAAATATTTGCCATAAAAAATCAAACGTTATTTTTTTTTTCATATTTGTAACATGTACTAGAGTGTTACCCAACCGCTTCGCTGGGTTTAAAAGTAAAAATCGATAAAGATTGCTCTCGCTTATTCCCTTTATATAACACTCGAAATAATGGTAAGGATTTTACACAGGTAAAATGTATGTATGGTTTTCTATTTTTTTTAAATGTATTATAGTCGTAATTATTCATTGAGTATATCAGAAAAGATGGCCGTGAAATATTTTATATTGACTATTTTTACAGAAATCTGTAATTTATGATAATGTCAAATTAAATTACTTTTATATTTATTAATATATCTATATAAATTATATCTCATGTGTTATTCTGAAGTATTGCTGTACAGTTACATGAAAAACGATTTGCTAGTTTTAGTGTGAAAGCGTAACAAACAAGCAAACAATCAAACAAACAAAGATGCTTACTTTCGCATTAATAATATATAGAGATTTATTTATGTATTATAAACGGGCAGCTAACCCTTTACAATGTAAATCAGCAACATAATAAACATTTAACATAAATGGCTGCAACTTACACAAATTTCACAAAAAATGGTCTAGTTTTAAGCATCAACGTATGTATTTATTTACGTTTTCTTTTCAAAACATTTTGATCATGGCTGGAGGTTGATATCCAAGTAATTTTTACAAGTACAAAGCCAACTGAAAAAAATTATCGAATGATGTCTATGAAACCTCTATCGGTAAGTTTCGTATATCGTATAAATCGTCAAAACTAACGAAGGAAGATACTGAAATGAAGGTGTAAATAAAAGGTAAATAAAGGTGTCACTTCAGAAGCCGTGCTTCGGAAAATATTTTACACTTTGTTGTTGCAAAAATACTGTAAACAAAAAAATCAACTCTTAGACGAATATATTTATGAAAGTTCAATAACTTTGTTAAAATTTTTCTGTTCAATTTCTTTGTTCCAAAAATCAACCGCCCCAACTTCAGAACAAAAATATCATTTAATTCATTAAATATGAATCACAATCATTTATCTAAGACGAAAAAACAAAAATTGAAGAAAAAACAAATATAAAAAACAAATAAAAATGAAATAATATTTATGGAAATGGGATAAAATGAAGACAAAATCTTCTACATACAAAACTTTAAATACAGATATCTCCCATAGGACATTTATATCGTTTGAGTATTTGGTACATTAATTTTAGTATACCTACGTTTTAAAAAGCGCCACTTAAAAACTTAAAAGAATCGTCATTAGGTCCATTAAAAATATACTCTCTATCTACACACCCTCTTCTATTCCGTATTTCTCCTGGTTTGTATAGTTATTGTATGTATACAAACAAAATGGAATAACAAAAAGTGACGGATATGATCTTAACAAATTAGATCAAAAGCTTTCCAATTAAATAAGTCAATTTATTTTTATATTCGAAAATTTCTGTGATTCGATCTGAAAATTTGTTCATGTCCGGTTTCATTTCCATTTTATTGTTCTATCAATCAAGTATAAACAAAATTCAAAAATACCCCGACAAATTTTTCGGGTACGGAATCCTACACTCGCACTTGAAATATATCTAAGAACACTCTCCATTAAAACACCTTTGTCCTTAAAACCTTTTGAAAACTGAGTCGATTCTTAATACCATCGAAAATTTTTTAGTTTTTTCGGGTACAGATCCCTAAACTCGCACCTAAAACATAAATAAGAACACTGTCCATTAAATTACCTTTCAAGCGAAACAAAAATACAAAATTCCGTTCAGCCGTTTAGGCGCTACGATGCCACAAACAGGCAGACAGAAAGACAGGCAGGCACGCACACATAGCGTGTCATAACACCCCCTTTTTTTAGTTCGTGGGTTAAAAATGTAATTCGATACCAAATAAAGAAAGTGCTTTGTCCTTCACGCCATATTGTTTTGCAAATGGCTAGACCAAATAATTTTTTTTACTAAAATATCTTAATAGAATATTAAAAAATCTGTATAGAATATTAAAAAACTGTTTCCAATTGTGACGCTATGAAACATTTTCCCGTTAAACTAAACACAGCGAGATGTTGTAAAGAAGATACGTAGCAAGTTTCAAAATTACCCTTTTAATTAACTACCAGGTTCTTTATAACATTTGCCAAGAGGTCATAAAAAAAAACGATCACAAATCCGTTTTTTATAATATTTACCGAGAATAGTAGTTTCCAAAGTACCGCAATCAATAAAACTATCGCGAATTCGTTCCTATTCTATAGAACGAATATGCTTATATGCTTATAAGCACATGAAAAAGATACTTTTGGTTGTATACAAGATTTTATTTCGGTTTTCTTTATTATAAAAAAAAAAAAAAAAAGCAACTTTCAATCAGACAGTTTAAAAGGAATATAAAACCACCTCATTTCCTTCAGCAGTGAGAATGTAGTCTCACTGATGATGCATTTTCTTCTTTAACGTACAAATACTTAAAGGTTTCGCACTGTTAGTAAGTGTTTCGTACTATTAACTATGAGTTCATCACTCCAACCACTGATAAAATTGATGCGTAAAATAATTACTATTTGAACAATGTATTTCTATATTTGATCTTATATTCAACAGATTTTCATCCTTCAGTTTCAAATAACATATTATACTTGGGGCATCTGAACAACAATTTTATGAGATAAAGTCGAAAATCTTTTTATTAACACACTTTTATTGGCTTGGTATGTATCTATATTTCTATGAAACGGAATCTTTGATTTTCATCCACTTCAAAACATGGGATTGAATTGAAACATCATAAACTTATCAAAGATTAAATATTGTTTTATACCGTCATCGGTTTGTCCGATTATCCTAATCAGGATCTTCAGGTTTACCGATTAACTAAAAATTTTTGTAGGTGGAAGCGTAGATAACATTCCATAACGATAATAAATAATTAATAGTTTAAAAAACTAAAAAGCACGCCTTTTTAGCAAGCTGAAAATAAATAATAGGTTTAAAAAAACTTTATAAGGACGCTTTTGTAACTAACTAAACTAAAAAGTAAAAAATAATTTCTATGAGTCAATAAAAATAGAGTAATTAAGAAAAAAATCATTTTATCGTAAAAAAGCATGGGGTACTGTTTAACATATTTTATAACGACTTTACTTTTACCAATATTCGTCAATTTCTAATTTTTTTCTTTTTTGAACTTTTAGAAATTATTTTTTACTTTTTAGTTACAAAAGCGTGTTTTTTTAAACTATATTATTTATTTGAAAATAAAAGGTAGGTCTATGCAATTTATGCATCAACAACAATATATTGCTCAGATATCACCGATAGCTGATTTACAATTTTACAATCGAAATAAGCCTCCAAAGGCATGCGTGTTAAAAGGAGTCGGATTGGGTATGGCCCCAGAGAAGGGCAAATCAAGAATTTGTGGCTCTTCAATTTCAAAGTTTAACAATTTTTTGGCATAAAAACATACTAAATCAGCTAAGTGAATTGACAGTCCAAGTCCAAGATGGGGGAACAATTGGCAGTTATCAACCCTGCTTCTACTTGCTGTTACGACTGTTACAGTAAAGAGACTGAACTTTAGAAATTCTGGTTTCCAGAATTTGGGTTTCCACTTACGTTGTCTGGTTACAATATTGTCAAAAAGTTTTTTATTATATACGCGGTAAGAATATAAAGTCTTGTAGTGATACTATAAGTCTTGTATAATTTTGTCTAATCTATACTCAAGATAACTGGTTCACCTACACAAAACTGTGTGCTATCAGTTGTTTACAATGCTTTACTATAGTTGTTTCTGTTACAATCAAAGTTCTCAAGTATTGTTCTGTTCAACAATAAAATGGTTTAGTTTAGCATTAATATAACTCAACAATTACATCAATAATGGTCAGTAAGTTTTTTAAATTTCTGACAGTTAATTTTTTCTAAAATTAGAAAAACTTTAATTAAATTTATCTCGAATTAGAGACGGTCAATCGATTTCAAGTTTTGTTGGTAATTGTATTATAATATCCTTAATAAGTATACAAGAATTTAGAATTTCCTGACACTATGCCTAAATTAAATCTTTAAGTAATAATCAGTTTCTTAAGCACTTACAAATTAAATCTATGCCTGTTTGATCTTAGATAAACCTATGTCTAATTGGCGACTTTTTAAGAAGAATAATTTTCTGACGAATGCAAATAGCTGAAATTAAAATAGAAAAAATTAAACGATTTTACGATTACAACTCGAAAGTGATTTGTACATTTTGTATAATAATTAGAATCATTAAAATAAATGATCGTAATATCGCGTCGGTCGTATAACGTAAGCGCAACGCATCATTTTTTATGTGTACATTAAATGTACTCTTTATTTGTGTAAATAAAGAAAAAAAAGTAAATGTCTATGAAAAAATTATGTTTTCCCCTTTTAATTTTCTTTGTTTGAGAAAAATGTATTCTGACAGAAGGATTTACATTTTTTTTTCTTAGATACAAATTTATATTATTTTTAATTATTCATTAACACAGTACACTGCTCTTTTCTTTAAATTATTTTAAAAGCATTCTTAACATAAAGCTATTAATCCCGAAAATTTTAAATTACAGACTTGGCAATACCTGAACGTTTCTTTAAGGTCAATCAACCTTGAAAGATAAAACGAAAATTTTAAATTTTTATAAAAAAATATCTTCAATGACAAATTATCAAATACATTTGCATACAAAATTAAAAGTTTTATCCATTCTTTCTCAAAATTTGCATTTTATTAGTTCAGTGTTTTTACAATTTCCCTTGAGCTTTTTAAACTTTAATTATAGAATATTAAATGGCTCTAATTAAAACTTTTTACAGTATTCAACATTTAATCAAACCCACGCTAATCATTAGTTTCCATTCCTGTATACTCCAAATAAACCAAAAATCTAAAAGTATTTTTTCAAATATATTTTTCGAAGATTAATTCGATTTTCTCATAGAATTTATTTCTTTCTAATTTTTCGTATCCAATTTGAAATTACGAGGATCGAAGTTAATTTGATTAAAAAAAAATTTCAATTTATTTAGAATTAAACTTTTTAACAAGTCCATAATCCATTATGGCATTGACTAATTTACACCAAGGCGACAAAAATTACAAACTTTCTTAGTGTTTTTTCAATGACATCTTACGGGTATATAGTCTAAGAAGTATTTTATTTCATAAGCAAAATTTTAAAAAGAATTACCACTATTTCGCATTTTAAACAATGGCTTTACCAAGCCAAAATATTCTATTCACTTTCTAAATCTACGGATTTGAGTATCAATAAGATTGTAAGACGAATTTTTGTCGAAGATTAAAAGCACATATTATATATATATATATATATATATATATATATATATATATATATATGTCGCAAATGAATTGCCAAGTCAGTTGTTTTGCAAAACAGTTTCGTTATGCAAAAATAGCTGATCAATAACGTTCAGTTGGATTTCCAATGCGATGTGTTTAACAAAACTGTTACCCAAGTTTAAACGTAATGACTAATCTGAGTAAATGATTTCTGTTACAAATATATTGGACTTTGGACAATAAAAAAACAAATTTATTGTATTCTAAAAAATTCAACAGCTTATAGTAATAGAAACCAGTTTTTTTAGGTTACAAGTCTTAATTCGCTGCTTGGGCGCATGCTTTTTAGCTTTAACGATAAGTTTTCATTAAAATTGTCCTTAAAATCACTGTTTTCATTTTCAAATTTCAATCATATTACCCGTTTGCATTGATTAATGCAAAACGTATATGCAATTTTGCGTGTTAAAGTTCATTAATTATGAAAACCGCTTGATGTCTTTCAGCTTTTTTGCAGACCGGTGTTATTTTGTTACACAATTAACGGTTATGTAAAACAGTTGATTCGGCAATCCATCTGCGACATACCCATTTCCTGAAATCTTGTAATTCTTTTTATACATACCTCTTTACTTTACAACTCGTTAAATTCCTTGATGTGTTTTCGAATATGTTCGACGATTTTCACTCACTTCATATTTCTCTAAGAAAATTAAAAACTTTTCGGCTACGTTAACTAAAATAAAAACATTTTCCAACAGATATAACAAAAAATTTCCATAAAACTGTAATTATACATAATGTTTAATATTTAATACAACTTGTATTTTTTTTTTAAATATACAGTTTTACTTCCTTGTACAATATATAAAGGAAGTATTGCAATCGATAAAATTCAATATCGAGTTCAATGGAAATGTCTATAGAGCATGCCAGATTCCTTTTTAACTAGTTTCGATCGGATAATTTGTATGTATTTCGTATATCTCAAAAATAATCAAATCATATATCTAAAAATGAAAAGTTTTTTTAACAACTCAGCAGCTATTGCCACTTCGACATCAGCCATAGCAATGAGATACTTGCATAATAAAACGAGCATGTAGTGGTGAATTCTTCACTTCGTCTGACTTTGATAAGAATACTCAGCGAAAATACTCCACGAAACTGTGGATGGGAAGTAATACTTAAACTGCTTTTGAATTTATAACTATTGCGTATAACTAACTACCCTCTACGTACTGATGTCTCATTAACCATACAGCCTTAAAATTTTAAATTTTAGTCTGCTGTGCAGTCTCCTACTTCTAAACTTCCTTATCCATATCAATATCGAAAATTATCGATTTTCAAATTTTATTAAAAATATATTTTTTAACTCCTGAACTAAAAAAAAAGGGTGTTATAAGTTTGATAGCAATGTGTGTGTGTCTGTCGGTGTGTCTGTCTGTCTGTGGCATCTTAGTGATTAATGGATGGACGTATTTCGATTTTTTTGGTTTCGTTTGAAAGGTAATTTAAAGGAGAGTGTTCTTAGCTTCTTTTCAAGTGCGAATTTATTGTTTCGTACCCGAAAAAAATAAAAATTGGCGATGATCTTCCAATTCGGCTCAGTTTGGAAAAGGCTTCAAAAAAAGGAAATTGAATGGAGAGTGTTCTTAGATATGTTTCAAATGCAAGATTACGGTTCCGTACCCGAAAAATTTGTTGGGGGTTTCTTAAATTTTGTAAATTTCACTTGTATATATTATTAACTGAATCATTTGACTTGTTTATACGATTACAAGGAAGTGATATGGTTCCCATATCAAATTTTGTATGTATCTACAGTCAAGTAATAATATATTCATAAACCGTATGGTTTTATATTTATAACATTCAAAACTACACATAAACACTTGGGTATAATAATAAACTTTGAATAACTGCCCTCGACGGTGCAATCAAAGAAACTACACCCACTATACAGCTAAAGGTATTTATTCCATGCATATTATTATTATCGCTTCAACCAAAATTATATAAATTCTAGGTGTAATTTAAGTTCAATTCGTTGAAAAAGAATGAATATGATGCTTGCACGCTCGCTCAACTAATATACACACAAAAAAAAATTTTCTTTTATTATTCATTGTAGGAAATAAATTTTATTACACAACCTTTACAAAAATTTTAATTACTTTTTACATAGCAATTTGTTTTATTATTTAATGTAAATTATTCTTTTTTTTATTAGTTTTTCTGGATTATATTAGTCCTATAGAGTTAGAATTTTATTTAGAACAAGTGAAATTTACAACATTTAAGAAACCCTCGACAAATTTTTCGGTTACGGAATCCTAAACTCACACTTTAAATATATCTAAGAACTCTCTTCACTAAATTATCATTTTCCTTAAAGCCTTTCCCAAACTGAGCCGATTTTGAAGACGCCAATTATAAAGTTTTTCCGGGTGCGGAACCCTGAATTCTTGAAACATAGCTAAGAACACTCTCCATTATAAAGGGGTGTTATAATTCGGTCGGGGTGTTTTTAGTTCGGTCGTTAAAAATAGAATATGCTAAAAAGGATTTTTTAAGAATTTTCTACTTAGATTGGGCGCCGGGAGGCTATGCAAGAGAACCCTCTTCACTCTCTGTCTTGAAGGAAAATGCACAGAAAAAGACTAAAAGTTCACTGCTCTCTTCTTCTCTTTTCCACCTAATTTCCATACGAAAAAATTCATGTGAGGTACAGTAAATACGCTCAATACGTCAATAAAACCACATCTCCATTACTTCCAGAAGTTTTTCTGTTCTTTTTGTCTCAGTCGTCGATCCGCAAAGTAATTTTAACTCCATGGCATCAGTTTTGCGCGGTACAGATGAGTACAGCTGAGAATATGAATGTCACCCCCCTTAGTGTCTCACCCCTGCACAAGCAAATATGTACGGCGTTGGTACTAAGGATACTACCTCTGCATTAGTATTCGAAACAAATAACATAAATGCCGTACAGAATAAAACACGTAGGGCCTCGGAAATTGACCGATGATCAAAAATTGACGGAATTTACCAAATTTATTTTTCTAGAGCATTTATGTAATTCGCTTCGAATGCCTATGCAGAGTTAATATCCACCAATGCCGTACATATTTGTGGCGCAGGGGTGAGACACCAAGGGATTTGACATTCATAGTCTTACCTGTACTCACCTGTATCGCACAAAACTAACGCCATGGGGCTTAGACGTACTTTATCATATAGAAGCATCTTTTTCAGCACGATTTCTGGTGGGGCATTTCACCCGAAAAATTTCAGGATGGGCTTGTGGCCTAGTATATTGTTATCAGAAATATTTTTAAAAAAGTTCGGTAGAAACCTAAACATGTGTATACTGCATCCGTTACTTTTTTATTGCGTTTTTATTGCTTCCGCATATTTGTTAAGCGCGCAATTCCATAAATTTAACTCACTTATAAATCAATCTATCCAGAACAAGACATAAAGTAAAAATTAACTTGCAATAAACTAATTTAACAATATCCATTGTTTCTTTAATAACTTTAATTAAATAAAATCAATCAAAAAGGATGAGAAGAATTATACAGCTAAATTAAAACGGTTATTTCTCTATAATATAAGGAATAATAATACTACAAATAGATACAAACAAAAGATGCTGCTAGATAATCTATTAAATGTCCATCCATAAAATTTACATAAATGAGAATAACAAGAAGAATATTAGCTATATATCGTATGTAAATCACACTACTAGCCAAAGGATTGTATTGTTTCATTTTATCTCATTCAGTTTTCGATATACACTACTTGCTTACATTCGTTACATTACTTGCGATCGGCAAGTGAGTAATGTATATGGTGATTTGAATGGGATAAAATGAGTAAACTACTTGAAGCTATGTCTAATCATATAAAATACACCATGTTTGTAGACCCTGCTAGACATTACAGAATCCGTATAAAAGGGGTTAAATTAAAATATAACAAGTAAAAACAAACAATTGACTGAGTTAATTGTTGAAATACCATGCATAGTAGCCCCCACACGGGTAAACAGTGATGTTTACGAAAAAATTTTTCAACCAAAAGTTGTTTAATTTTTGATAAGGAACATTTTTTACATTTAAACTTTTATTCTATCTCTAACAAGTTTACAATATGGGTCCTATGGACCGAAGACCCAATTGACCTATGCTGCTCATTTACGAACTTGACCTCACTTTTTACGTCCTGAGTACGCTGTAAAAATTTCAGCTCGATATCTTTTTTCGTTTTTGAGTTATCGTGTCCACAGACGGACGGACGGACGGACGGACAACCGGAAATGGACTAATTAGGTAATTCTATGAACACCTATACCAAAATTTTTTTCGTAGCATCAATATTTTTAAGAGTTACAAACTTGGGACGAAACTTAATATACTATGTATATTTCATATATACATAGTATAAATATATATATATAATACAACATATAATGTAGTTAATATAAGTAAATACGTATTTGTTATTCTAACAAGAAATTGAAACAAAATAATATGTATGTATCTAATTTAAATTTAACAACAATATACGGTATGTATTTATAAAACATGTTGTTTAAATGAATGGAAAAAGGGCACTCAAAAACAAAATTCAATTTCTTTGACCTATCCAGTAAATACATTATTTTAAGTATTATCTAATTTATATGCAAAATATCTATTTATATATAGGATGTGCTACATGTCTTTCTTGTATTTTGTATCGGTACGTATAGAGTGCAAGAAACTGTGAAGGTACCATTGGTTCTTAGTTATACAAGATGTTACATCGAAAATAGTCAAAAGAAAAGAGTTAAAATTTTGTAAATAACCAAAATTTTTAAGATAATAACCTTTTACTGGTAAATCTATGGGAAGGAGAGATCAATTGCTCCCCGTCCCTAGACCTGTACTATATTGTTGAATTTATGATATTTGCTGTCCAAAAATTTCTTATTTGCCCATCTAGAACAAAAATTTGTTGTTTTGTCCCCTCTTCTTGCCCCAAAGGCTAGATACGCCTATGGTCAAAACTATAAGGTAGGTAAAAAGTCGTAAATAGAACGTCTTTGTTCGATGTCCACGCCAGAATACAACCAAAAATATGATGGGCGTTTTATCACTATACATATTTTCGTTGTTTTTACGTGGAGAATTCAAAACCTTATGTACTCACTAAACAGTATTTTATCATTCTCTTCTTTATCATAATTCTTCTTTCGAATAATGTAATAATTTCTATATACTGTAACTAGAAGCTACCGATGCGGCAGAAATAATCCTTCTTTGTAGAGAATATTATGATCTACAATTTTAGAATAACGTTCATAGATTTATTGTTTTGACGAAAATAAAATAACACTTTAATTTCAAGATTTCTTTTTTTTTACATTTGTAATACGATGGACATGTTTCGGTCTCTGAATTCATTTTCAAACTGTGACGAATACTACAATTTTTGTTCATATATACTAAAATTTTATTCCATCAAAAAGTTTTTGTGATTGTCAATTAAAATTAAACTATTATTATTATTATTTATTATTTTATTTTTGAGACTAAAGCATAAAAACGAAATATCGGATCGATAACAGTTTCAAATCCAGCTCTCCAAAAAACATAGGACATGATTTTAAAATCGACTTCTGGATTTTTTGAAGTAAAAACTTCTTTAGCGACGTTGGGCACTTTTGGTAGGGGAAAATGTTAAAGGTTCGCGTTACCGACATGCTGTGCGCGCGCCGACACTATTATTTCAGTATACCTGTAGCTATACAGCTGACGTATTGTGTAACATTAGTGCTGCGTATATAACAAGTACATTGAAATTTATGTAAATACAAATACTATCCACAAGTCATATAATTGTATATTAATTGTTATTTCAATTGAATTGTATTTATATTTTGTCATAATCTTGTACAGCGCGTAATTATTTAAATAATAAAAAACCATATAAACATGCATATAATTGTTGCTCGGAGTGTCAATAGATTTGAAAACCAGATTGATGTTGATAATGTTAATTTTAATTCAAATATTATGAAATTTCAAATTTTTATACTAAAAGTTCTAAGTTTTCACTTCTATCGGCAGTCCCTATGATTGCCAATTTTGTTTAAATGAGTTTTTTTAAAGTATTGTTTTTGACACCATATTTGATTCCATTAATATTTAGTTCCACATAAATATCATCAAAAAAGAACGGCTCGAAGTTTTTTGTTCCAATCTGTATTTTCTTTAAACAAAGTGCCTCTAAAACGCAATAATATTATTAACATAATGTTGTTTTCATAAGTAAACAAAAATGTAAATTGTTTGTATATTGAAATTTATATTTTTGTTACATTTAAATTATAAAATATTAAATGTTTTTTTAGGAAATTAAATACATATCACGTATTAAATATTTAAAACAAGCAAACTTTAGCCATCCATATTACACATTCAATATGGTAAATAGTAGTAGAAAATCTGAAAATATATTTAGTGATCAAATTTTATATTTAATATTTGATATTCACATTTTGTAGCTTTTTCTCTACTAGCGATTTTCATTTTTCAAGTAAATAAGAGCTATTAGTGTTTTAAAAGCTTTAAAGCATCGTCTTATTAAAAAATATTCAATAAATGAAGCTTTATTTTTTTAAATTTTTTTCATATTTTTTTAAAAGATTAGTTTGATACATGGTGGAGGGGTCGAGAAGAGCCTCGAGAAAAGATATTATTTACACAATCAAGTTCGTATTGAAATTGGCCCAGTAATATGTTCCTATATTATTTTGTCGAAAATAGGAAGTTGAAAAAAATTTACTTTAATAGAAAGATCATAAGATGTATAACAAAACTATTTTTAATTATAAATAGTCTGAATAATTTCAAGAGATCGTAAGACAAAACTTCAAGTTTACTTTAAATTCATTCTATTTATTTTCATTCGCGGTGAGTTTTCGTGATTATGAAATATAACAGACCACTGAATTATCTAAATGCTTTTTGGGCGTTCGAGGAACGAAAAAAACTTTTAAATAGAGTCATTAAAAAAATATCGAATTTTGACTTTGAAAGGTGTGAATTATAGTGACGAAATAGTTTTCTAAACAAATTTTCTTGGCGAATTCCAATATTATTTATAATAAAAACTTGCCATAAAATATTTTTAAAAAATTTTTAAATTTTACTCAACTCAATTTATTACAGTCAATTATAAGGCAATTTTGGAGACCTTAATAAAAATAGATACCTAAGAGCAACATAAAAATAATCTGCACATAGTGTCAGAAAGTTCTAAATTTTTTATACTTATGGTAAGGATATTATAAATCAATTACCATAAAAATTTTAAGTTGATTAACTCGAGATATATTATGCTCGGATAATTAACACGAAGAGCATAAGAGAGGATGTGTTTTCAACAAGTTTTTTAATTCTAGAAAAATAACTGAACTAATAATAGTAATAATAATGGGGTTTAACCTCCGTTTCTCTAAATACGCCTTTAACAGAGGTTACCCACATCATTATTTGTTAATTTTTATTTATTTATATAATTGAATTATAATTGTTCACACTGCTGCCGCCTGGATTCGAACCCGCAACCTAAGTCTAAGTAGACAAACGGTCAAAGTCTACCGCCATAGACCGCTCGACCAATTAGGCTCTGGCGGCTATAGTTATAGTTTTGATCGTTGAAGAGAGATATCTATATTAAGACCAAATTTGGCACATAATGTTTATGTTGAAAAATCGTTGCGTGTTAGATTATAGAGTTAAAAATAACACATAATTTGACTATCTATGTAAACGGAGCATGTATACTTTTACCATGAATATAGTCAACATTTTTACAATATTGTACAGAGACAACATCCTTAATATTCATTGCAACAAATGAAACATATCCAAATATGTAACATCTTAACAGAATTTATAAAATATCTATATAATAAAATTAACATATTTAATGTACATAATACTTATATTATAAAAAGTACTTTCTTACTTAAAGTTTGAAAGACGAGGGGGATGCAACAAGCTATGTCAAAGGTTAATAGAATGTAAACTCACGAAATATTTATATTATACTTACATAAAATTTTAGTGGAGTACAAAAAAAAAGCTGGGAGAACCGATAAATATTATAATACACGTTGTATAAATGTTTTAACATTTTTTGATGTATCATAATATAAATACAAATGTGATGCTTTATTTAATGGTCTATGAATATATTTAAAATTTATAGAATATACATCAATGTTAATGTTCTGTATATTTACAAATGAACTTATTTATTTTTAAAATGGCTATAAATTTTAAATAGTTTTTCAGTTAACTCATCTGTCTTAAGAATTTGCTGAAATTAAAACAGATATTTCTAATTAAAGTATACAAAAACACATAGAAACGGGCGGATAAATTAATAAGCCGTTTTTATGAATACTCTAAAAAACTAATATATTTAATAAAACAAAAAAATTGGAAAATTTGGAAATAAATATCATTTTTTTAATCAATTCGTTAAAAAGATTTTTAAAAAAAAACAAGAAAAAACACAAATAAGCAGTTGGGTGTGTGTGTATTGAGTATATGTATACACATTACGTCTAAATAAATGTATTGTAACAGTGCTGTTGCCACAAATAGTGCACGTACCTATGAGCAGGTTTTTCTGAACTATAAAGGCCAAACTACTTCAAAGCTCGCGACTTCTTTCACGCAGATACATATTTCTCTTAAAAACGAAAAATATAACACTTACCATATTACAGGGCCCTATTGAAACAAAAGTCTAAAATCTTCATCTGTTTTTATTTTACTTCATGTAAATTTTGGTGTGCTTTTCTTTTTCGAAGTGAGAATTAATTTTTTGTTTTTCCAGCGATTTTTTCAACCGTTTTACTCTTCTAATTTTTTTAATTTTCATTATTTTCAATAATTGTTCAAACAAGCCTCTGAATAAACTTTTTTTTCGCTTAATAAAATGAATATTAAATTTTAAAGATAAAGAAATTTCTTACAAGATGTATACAGTGAAAAATTGTGTTTTTAAACAGATATACAATTCGTGTAAGCCTCTGAATGAAAGTGTTCATTTCTAATTTTTCTACTAGAAAATGAGTAAATAATATGAGTAAAAATCCTTTTATAATGGAAAATGAGTAATGTTTTTTTATACGCTTTTATTATCTTGGAATGTATTTATGTATCTATGTAACGGAATCTTTGAACGTGATTTTCAGCCACTTCAAAACGTCGGATTGAATTGATACTTCGCAAACTTTATCGCAAAGTTCAACATTAACGATTTTATAATATAAATAATTCATAGAATTCTGGTGGAAGCGCAGATAACATTCCATAATTTCATAAAAAATTAAAAAACTAAATACCACAGTTTTTTTGTTAGCTGATTCAAAAATTGGCAAATAAATAACAGTTTAAAAAACTATAAGATTAAGAAAAAAATCAGCCTATCATATCTTATTAATATGGAAAAAATTATTAAAAATTTTGAATTACTCGAATAAAATTTCTATAACTGACATATTGTCATTAAGAATGAAAATTTTCCGATTATATTTTTATTATATTTAATCATAATTTTCATCTGTACTACAATGTACGTCATCATATTTTTTAGGAAATACATTTTCCTTTTACGATGCTGATGATGCTGATGATAGGTTGAAGATATTACGTCATTCATTCTTCTTCATAGTGTAATAAGAAAATGCACTGGTGTGTAAATAATGTCCATCCATTTTCCTGTTTCATGTTCTTCTTCTTCTTCTTCGTTCTTCACTTAAATGTTGATTTCCATCATCATTGTGTTTAAGTTTTATGTGAATGACAACCGTAGCTTACATAATATGAGTAAAAAGATATCAAAACTGAAACCGTACATATTATGATATATTTTCATGGATATACAGGGTGCTTTATTCTGAAGTCATAAGGTCAAAATTAAAAGAGCGAAATTGTTAATTTTTAGGTCACTTATTCAAACTTTATCTGCTAAATATATAAAAAATAAAGTTGTTAGCAAAAGTTAATAGATGTCTCTGTCAACACATGTTTATAATTGGTTCGAGGTAGACGAAAATTTAATTGAAAATTGTTCCATTAAATGACTTGCTTTGATGTTAACGAACTAGTGTCAAAATGAATTCAAAAGTTTCACCAAGTTCAAAAAGGGAGGCGCAAAACGAGATTTAACAACAGTTTTTAATGCATTTCTACATACTAATAATGTTAATTATTATGATTTTTAAGTAATCGAAAATTTTCGATATCACTACGCTCATAGGAATTTATATGTCAGACCTGTCAAAATGGATAAAAATAGATTCAGGTATGTCAAAATTGATATTTTGTACAAGAAAATATAGATAAGGATAAGTCTTCGAATATTTCTATGGTGTATTTTTTGATACTGTCATGTGAAGGTTATCTAAGCAGTTTCAACTCATTCAAAACCTTGTATTACTTAGAATTAGCTATAAACAAGTGAATTTACAAAATTAAGAAAAAAAAAAACCGTCAAATTTTTTCTTTTTAATTAAAGCCTGAATCAATTTTGAAGATCATCGCCAATTTTGTTTTTTCTGGCTCGGAAAACTAAACTCGCACTTGAAATATAGCTAAGATCTCCGTTAAATTCCCTTTCCAGCGAAACAAAACAAATCAAAATCGGTTCATCTGGTTAGGCGCTACGATGCCACAGATAGACAGACACACACACACACACATACACACATAGCGGTCAAACTTATGACACCCCTTTTTTTAGTTCGGAGGTTAAAAAGCTTATGGTTTTAAGCATTGATGTGCAATACCTCTAAATTAACTCAATTATGGGTAAACGGCCCTCCGAGAACTTTGAACCTGAGAAACTATGAACAATACTGGGGCTAAATCACACAATATTCAATCTAGAAACGTGAATTCCTATTGAACTTACATATTGCCACTTTTCCTTAGCTTATTGTTGATGAAGCACCGTGTATATCTGTGTTTGATGGCTTTAGAACCTTACCTAGTTGAATGAACACGTACTAAGAGATAGTATAGCAGAATGAAATGGGAAACTACTAATTATATTTATCTGAGATGAAAATCACACATTTCATTTTAATAAAGATGAAAGATATTATTTTATTAAATGTTAGATACAGATGAAATTATTAAAATGGTTTCCATATATTAAATACCGCATGGTTTAGAAATACTCAGAAAAAATCTAAACTTTTGTAACAAAAATCAGTGTTGGCAGCTTTCTAGCAAAATCGATAGCGCTTTTAGTTGTTTTTAAATTTAAAACATTGGAAAATTTCACGAACACGAATTTCGAACGATTTCTTAGGCTTCAGACTCGCAATTTCTAATGTTCCAGTAATTTATTTCTGCTTTGAATTAAATTCTTAATCGAAAATTTAATTAAATTTAATTAGCCATTAGTTTCTGACTACACCGAGTATTTGCGCAATTAGAAAACTACTATGCTTTTGTAATAACTTCTTGAAATTTGTACATAATTTTCAGCTATCAAAAAGCGAAGATTGCAGATTTAAAACATCGAAATATTTAATTTGTTCCTATTGATTTCATTAAAAATCTTCACGAACTTCCAGAGGTCATTGCTAAGTTAGATAAGGTTAAACTGAAGAGCTTTACAATAGGTAGAGAACGCCGGTTTTACAATATATCAACGCAGTAAATGAATCTGGATCTTTAACTCAGGTTAACAATAATTTCTTGAATGATTCAAACCACACTGTTTTATTAAGCAAATTAATCTAAATTTTTAACTCCATTTTTAATAACATGACAAAGTTTAAAAGTGAAATTAAAATTTATTAAAAAACAAAGAAGTTATGAAATTATTCAAAGATTGTTGCCTATCTCCTTTTAGCAAAACAATGTTGTATAGGTATATATTTTGAATGTATCTCTATGGTGATATCAGACAATGACGTCACTAACCTATATCATCCTCTTGGTTCAATTATGAATTTCAAAGGTTCATATTTTGCGTATTTCTAAAGATTTTCAAAAAAGCTACTTCACTGTTCTGCCTGTGTAGTAAGAATTCTTCACGTGAAGTGATAAAAATGTAATCAACATGCCTATTTCTTGAATGATTTAAACCACACTGTTTTGATTTCTTGAAGACACAAAGAATCATTTCGTTTTGGTAGTAAAATTGTTCAACAGATGAGTGACTAAAACATAACAAGTAAAGAATACAAGAATGAATATAATATTCTTCTGCATCTGTAGCAAGTAAAACTTAGCAAGTTTTAGGTTAGGTTCTTGTATATTATAATGTCAATGTTGGTAATAAATTTAAAATGTAGAACATTTTACTGCCATGACATTGTTGTTATGTTATATTACTTCTAATATTATATTGTTGCTTACTACTACTCGTTTTGTACTTGTTATTTCTCTTGTTTTTTTATTATTACAAAGTTTCCTGTCTGTTTTTATATCGAAATTTATCATTTTATAGCGCACTGATCTCAAAAGTATTCTATTTTAGCTTTGCTTGAGATTTATAGAAATTATAGGCACCTATTGCTTGAATGAAATAAAATATTTAATGAAATAAAATGAGTGAAATATTACTTAATATTTTCAAAATTTTTGAAGAAAAACTTATTTAATCTTTTGTTTCTAGCTCAGTATTGGATTATGTGAAATGGGTGTAGATTAAGAAAATAAATAGGTTAGGTTAGGCTATATTGGCTGTCCACGAAGGACGCACTTAGGCTATAGAGTCCATTGTGATACCATATACGTGTATTACCACCTTTCCGCTGATAATTTCATTTATCAGCTCCTCAATTTCAGAGGCTGAGTGCACCTCCTACATGCATATACCATGCACTACACCAGCCCATCTCAACTATTAATTAAATTAATTTTGTTGTGACGGCGGGAATCAAACCCGCTACCCTAAGATACTACCTACTAAAAAATTTTGTGGCCGTGAGAGCTTTTAATCAGAACGATCTGAAGAAAATTTTATGGGTAGCTTGAAATTGTTTCACAGAAAGTCGTATACTAAAACTGTAATATATTCGTAGCTTTTATCGCTCGTAACTCGAAAACTGTTCGTTAAAAATTATTATGCGTGTGAGAGCTTTTGATCGGAATAATCCAAAGAACATTTTAGGATGAGTTAGAAAAAGTTTCACAGAAAGTCATTTTCCTATGTAATATTTCGGGGTACATTCATGGTGGTAATATTTGTATTTATTTTAATTATCAACTTCAAAGCTCGTTATACATAAACATCCCGTAATATGGTACATTTACCTTAGTTTAACAAACACAGTTTTTTGAGATATAGGTTCTTCATAGAACCTTTCACTTTTACCAACAACAAAACAAGAACATTGACGGTGATAAATCGATTGTATATATAAATATATAACACACAAGTGATAGATTAGAGATGTTTAGGACAGATAAAAGTTAATTACTACAGCTTACCAACATACCAATTAACTAACGCAACGTCAACTAATAAATGAGTAGCAGTCACGGATATACAACTTAACATTTGATCATCATCAATATTCATTTGTTTTAATCAATTTTCAGTTGTCACATTATTAAGATCCATTATGGTGTCTAAAGCGTAAGTAAAAGAAAGACGAAATTTGTTTAGCGACTATAGTATAGTAGTGATTAGTGTTATCATAAAAATACCACCAAGAGAGTATAAATCTCGACAACTGAATTTTTCTTACAATGTGTACATAAAATATTTGATGTGCTGGCTTTAGGAGTGGACAATAATTCGCGTATTCAACAAACAGTTTTCTTACAAGGTATTTTAACAGCAACTGAATTAGTATCCGAACTTGATACGCAGCCATTCAAACTGCGTAATTTGTGCTCTCACGGGTAAACAGTGAAGTTTACGAAAAAATGTTTCAAACAATTGTTGTTTATTTTTTTAAAGAAAAATTTGTTATATTTAAACTTTTGTTCTTTCTCTAACGGTTTACAAGATGGGTCCATATGATCCAAGGCCCAATTGATCTATGTTGCTCATTTACGAACTCAATATCACTTTTTACGTCCTAAGCAAGCAATAAAAATTTCAACTTGATTTCTCTTTGTTTTTGAGTTATCGTGTTCACAAACGGACAGACAAACAACTCGAAATGTACTTTCTAGGTGATTTTTTGAACACCAATACCAAAATTTTGTTGATAACATCAATATTTTTAAGCGTTACAAACTTGGGACTAAGCTTAGTATACCTTGATACATTTCATATATACATGGTATGAAAATGATCAGATGAGAAATTAACATGTTTCTTTATTTGATAATATTTACCGAAAATTCCAAAATTTTGTTTTTTCTTCCTTTACACACGCTCGAATTTTTAAACTATGCGAACTTATGTCTTTAAAGTCATAAAACATGTGTTCGTACGTAAAGACCTCACGCCAAAAATTGCCAAAATTAATTCAGTTATGTTTAAAATTCAAATTTTCGATATTACAATATTTTTACATTTGTTTGGTGTGTGCAATATCACTTTTCTAACAATTTATATCTTGAATTTATAATTATTGGAAAATTTTGATAAAATAAATATCCATATAATTTCAAAATATTCAAATGATTAAATGAAATTAATTTGAAAACTAATGAATTTAATCAAACTAATATTAGAACTCAATTTAAATCTAATAACTTAAAACAATAGATTGCTGTAATAATAAATACACTTACATAATATATTAGCTATAGTATATTCGATTTGTATATAAATCAAGTGCTCATGTACACTGTGTCCGTATTAATCCACACGGAAGTTATATTCATTGAATCCACCGATGTTTGATGATTTCCGATAGATGGCATACTTTAATACACCTCATATCCAGATTGCATTATATGTACAATACATAATCTGAATAGCGTCATACTAAGTATTGCTACACGTTGCTCGCTGAAATTTAGGTCTTCTTTGGGTTTGATTTTAGACTTTATTATTATCATTATTATCAATGTAGACTTTTAGATCACTTACGATCACAAACTTAATTAATATAAAAATAAAAACCAAACTTATTGTGCGAAAGTGCACTTATAGTGCAGTTTTAGGGTCGTACAGTTGAATGTTACGTACACAATTTTTAAATGTTTGAGGCTGTAGTGAAAGTGTTCAAAAATATTAAATCCTTTTCTAATCTTCGAAATTAACACATTTTTTTTTAGACACCAAGTTTATAATCCTCATTGATTTAGAAGCCCAGATATTAATAAATAACAAACTTTTATTTGAAAATAACCGCTATAAAATCCAAATTTGGTTTCGAAGGATTTGGATGCTACCAAAAATTGAAAGCTTGGTATCTTACGAGAATCTGATAAAATTTGACGCTTGCATTCCGTTTGTCCTTATTTTTATCATTATCTAAGATATTTTGATATATTGTATATAAAGCTGCGAGATTTGGATCCTGAATTAAAATAATTATATATGTTCGAAACCAAGTTTGGATTTTATAGTGGCTATTTTCAAATAAAAGTTTATTTTTTATTAATATCTGGGCTTCTAAATCAATATTATTATTATTATTATAATGTCACAATGTCAAGGATACCAATATAAAAGAAATAAAAATGTACTACTCTCGGAAGCCAAAGAAACCCTTAATAATCCCAAATATTTCCCAGGCCTCTTCAAATTTGTTAAAATCAACAACTTAATTGTATGAATAATAACACATTTATAGCTAAGCATGTAAATAATGTATGAATCTCTGCGATCGCTAATGACCTAAACGTTAAAAGCGACCTTAAATACAAATAATAAATAAAAAAAGAAGTTAATAAGGTTCAAAATAAAGTTTATATAAGTATGTACACATAAACAAAGTGAGCTTTTACATGCGTTAGTCGTTTTAGCGAATATATTTGCTTATAATTCCAATGATTATTGCGCTATAGCCTATGTGTCGTTATAACTATTATCGGGACCTTTTATTTTCGTCGTTATATCGTTATAACCGATATCGTTATTAATTTTGACTATAATCTGTTTACAGATCAATTTTTTGTTTCATAAAATTTTAATTCATCCGCTTAGTGTACTAAGAAAACCACAGAAACCTGGTTGTAAAAAATATTCTAAAAATTAGTCAACGTATACTTGTATGACATTAACATTTATATTATCAAATTCAACGTAACACAATATCCCATATCCCTTCTACTTTACCATAAATATGACACAACAGGAACACTAGTAATATCCTAACATAACATACAGACACACACACTAGACATACATATCATTGTTTACTATTAACAAAATAGATATAAATTAACAAGTAACTACTTCATACAGTCCCCAATCTCCTATACAATCATATTATAATAATCGTATTCAGAAAGTTAGTTTATATGTGTCACATATTGTATGTGTAACTTACATAACTCAAATACATACAATTGTTATCACTATAAACTAACTAACCAATCCCTAACCCATTCCAACCCCATCCATGTGCACATGATATATCAACCTTAACATATGTCTTCAACAACATTATTTCAATTTATTGAAAGATATATGAGTATGTTGTGGGGTCGCAAGTAAACTGGACACTTTTATCGGTCATAGAAGTCTGTTACAGATTTTTGAAATTCTCAGAATCAGAAATAATATACACATTAACAGCTTTAAAGTGCTTTGATTTTTTGGAATATTTAATGACCCATATTAACAATATATATAATGAACTTGCGACTGGTCTAAAATCCTATGGATTCCAAAAATCATTAAAGCAACTAGAAGAATGCTTAATGGTAAGAATGATGTGGCAATGATTTGTTGCCAGTGAAACAAAATGTTTTATTATATTCATTAGAAAGCTCAAACTACAATTAAAATAGTATTTTGACCTAGCTTTGATCTGAAATTCTAGTTTCAAGGTCATTTGACCTTGACTTTCATTTTGAAAATTTGTCTGGACTTAAAAGCTATTAAAGTAGACGAACGATTTTTATTGTCCTTAATAAATTTGTCTAAAAATTTTTTCTAAAGCTAGCGTATTTTCTTTTAAATGCAATAATTACAGATTTTTAAGCCACATTTTCTCCGAAATCAAACGATTTTCGAAAAAATGTTTAAAATAAAAATGTTAGCTTTTTAATGACGATCAACTTTCTAATTTAACATGTTATTCTATCTCTTACCTTTTAGAATCTAAATTGACTATTAAAGCAACCCAGAGAACTAAGTCCAATCTGATATCAGAACATCAACATTTCTGCCATCAAATTCTGCTTTTGTTCAAGTTATTTTTTGATTGATTAAATACAAAACAAGCTATTAGCCATAACAGATTAAAAGAGCCCACCCTGTAGAAATAGTAGCAGCTCACTTTTAAAATGAGCTCTGTCAGAATGCAAAAGGAAAAAAACAATTACTGTCACGAATCGTTTTTTCACCAATATTTGAAATGTGGTAAGATCCACAGTCAGTTATGGCGAATTTTACCTGATTTAAGAAGAGCAGTCATTGACATTACTGTATCCATTTATGGACAGTACATTTTTAGATGAATTCTTTGAAAATTTTGACGAACTTCAATTGAATGAAAATAAGATAATTTCCCCTCTAATTGTGGTCTTGAAATGTGGAATATTTGATCGAATATTCGAAATATGGTGGAGGCGCCATGAAAGGGGTATGAAGAAGAAAAGACACGAAATAAAAAGTTAATTGCGTTGTCCATCAGAACATTCATGAATTACATTGTTTGCTCATCTAAAAAAAAGTTAATTCTGAAGCAAATATGAAATCAATATTACTCGTAGATTGAGTTTCCATGCATTAAAATTCTGCCATCGTGTAAAAAACACCCTATACTTTTAAAACACCCTATACACTTTTAAATATACATTATTTGTGAGGTGTGGTTTTCGTACCTTAAGGCGTAAATTTTGTAAAAGAAAAATAAGGAAACTACTTAGATAATTCATTAATATTTATTACTTTTATCAATTTTGTCAAACAAGAATTGTAATTTATGTTCACTAAATGACTTATTAGAATTAATCATGAATATATTTTGTTTATTCATTCAGTAAGTTATCTTTTGTTTTACCACAATTTTAACCCACCACAATTTAAATTTGACTTATTACGTCTATCTTTAACTTCTGGTTTGGGAAAATACACTGATATACCAAAATATATTTATTAAGGGGTGTAAGCCATGAGGGTAAATATCGAAATTCAGTCACGAAACTTAAAGACCTTATACTCATATAATTTTCTTATGATCTTATTTACTGAATTCAGAGATTGTTGCAAAGCTTTGTATCTTTTTATCTTAATATTAAATTTTTTCAAAATTATCTACAAAGATGAGTTTTTACCGCTTATGTTGTCATTTCTGCGACTAAAACAGTGATTTAAGCAGTGATTTCTTCTAAATATATTGGCTTCTATAGTTTGAAAACTAAGGTAGATCCAAAACTTACTTTTGTCAAAATTAAAAATGGCAATCTTAAATATTCTCAATCGTTTTCTTTTGTTGGAATTACCTTAAAGCATTATTTGATATGGATCCGAAAACGACAGTGGAAAATATTTTAAATTGAAAAGCCAAAAATAATTTTTTGTATGCAATACCAAATATTTGGAAATATCAGCTTTTATATGGACTTTCACAACTTTATGCTGTCTAAATGAAATAAAGGATTTTTTTACATCAAAGATTCTTTTGAAAACTTAAATTATCGGTCGTAATTTAAATTATCGGTCGTAGCTTTTACCCTAAAACAGCTATTGATAAAACGAAAATATATCGAAATAATACCCTTTGAAGAATTTTTTTGTTCTTTTGTTGTAATTGCTTCAAAGATATTTTGGGAAGTTGCAATTTTAATAATAGATGGGATTTATTAGATCATTGCTTTTCTCCTAAACGAAATACATCAATTAAAAAAAAATATATATGAGGTACCGAAATGTAAGTTGGTACATTTCGGTAAAACTTTCCACCCTCTAAGCGACCGGTAATATTTCAAATTTTCTCAGTCTTAAGACCCTCCAGTCAGCATATTTTAAATTCAAACATTACAAGAGAAGTTTTACTCAAATTCTCAAGTTTTCTGTAATATCTTTCCTAATACGTTTAAAAGCTCTTAAAATTAGACTTAAATACAGTAAAATATATATCAGGTACGTTGAGATTTAGACGAAAATATTTTTAAAAGGTTAGTATATTTCGGTGAGACTTTCCACCTACTAAGTGACAGGTATTATTTTCTTAATCTTAAAATAAGCCAGAGCATTTTAAATTCAGACATTACAAGAGAAGTTTTACCCAAATTTTTAAGTTTCCTAAAATACCTTCTCTAATATGTTTAAAAGCTCTTAAAATTAGTCTTATATATATGAGTAAAATATTTTTTTGTACATCCATCAAATTCAAGAGTTTAAAAATACTATTTTTGATTCCTAGTTTCAAATAAAGTTCCTCATATAATAAATAAATCCATTGTAATTTATGTTTGATCAACTGTAATACTAAATGATTCTCTAGTTTAAAACTAAACATTGAATGAACGAACATAACATGTAAATATAATAAATATATTTCTAACATACAATACAAATTAGATGTTACTATAATAATTGATATAACATATAACACATATACCTAACAAGTACAATAAATACCTTTACAATGAATGTATAATATGCAAACAGTTACAACTCAACTATTTTATACTTATAGATAAATGTTTTTAGTTCATGTAACCAATACAGATCATACATTATTAGAGTGGAAACATTGAAGTATGTAACAATATATATAATGTTCTGTTATTGACTGCAGATCGTTATCCTGCAGAATATGCTCATAAAGACGAAGGAAAAAGTTATTTTCCACTTTTGGATCTGAGGCCTACTTTGCGAGATAATTAACAAAATAAATTAATATATCTTTAACGAATCACAGTTCAATAAGATTTTGAATGAAACCAATAAAACACTAGTTAAAGAGAGGATGTGTTTTATCATAGTGGAAGGCGTCTCTAAATGAAAAATTATTACAAAAAAACTCTATTTGGCTACTTTTGTTATTATAAAAACTAACCCATTAAAACCTACACTATGTTTCTTGGTAAATTAAGTGTTGTGCGCAACTTATCGTGCGTATCACATACGTTAAGCATATATTTAGCAAAACGGACCAGTCCGTTTTCTTAAATGGATCTGAATGGATTCAGAATTAATTCAATACATAAATACAATCCAACATGCATTGGAATAATTTCATTGCCCATTCACAGGCGGCACTCGTGTTCTAAAATTTAACAATATTTCTGTTTCCCATTCGCAGATGACTAGTTATTGATATTTTACATAAGCAATTGTAAATATCTATGATATAAAGCTAGTGAAGTTTCATTCCTGTCATGGGTCCCGCGACTCATACATTTATTTGTCCAGGCTATAAATATTTTATCTATATAAAACATATGATATATTAAGTTAAACTACATTAAATTAGGAGATACATTTTGTGTTTAGTTCGTTTTAGTTTAGTATGAATAATAATAATAAAATCATAGTCATAGATACAAAACTAAAACACTTTGAATAAAATAATTTATATGTTATGTATAAATTACGTTACCATTTACAATTTACATTACAATATTTATAAACAATAACAAGAAATCTTCTTGTTACACATAAATCTGTCAACATACATTTACCATTTACCAGAACAACAATACCAATAACAACAAACAACTGGTGCATAATATAGCTATGAGTACATATACAGGGGAATGTTGTCTTGTAAGCCCTTAATCTAATTCGGCCCTCTGCAGTTTTTCGATTAGTTATCATAAAATTTGTTTATTTATTTATTTTTTCTAAAGGTAATACTTTCTTCATGCAAAGGAGTCCGTATTCTATAAAATTTCAACTATCGTTTCAACTGTCAAGATTTGGTTTTTTTTTTGAATTGAGTCTTTCAATGGTTCCACACACAAAAATTTTTTTATAACAAAGATTGTTTGCAAGATGTAAATACAGTAAAACACCGATTATCCGAATTAATTGAAACCAAGGTCGATTCAGATAATCGAAAATTTGGATAATCGGACATAGACTGGTAATAAAGAAAAACGAACTGTATTGCTGCAATTCAATGCTATTGAGTTGAAAAAAAAAACAAATGTTCCAACGTCACAAAACATGTAGTGTCTTGCCTCTAGCTTTAAACCATAACAATTGAAATATATCTGGACTCCAACGAGTTCCAACTTGTTACAACAAAACAAAATAAAAATTACATACATATACTTGGTTTCATTTTTTTATATTATGCTGATTCTGATAATTGGCGATTCAGTTAATCGGCGTTCGGATAATCAGTGTACTACTGTATACAAATTCATAAAATTCAATATTCGTACATATAAGTTTTACAGGAAAAATGATCAAATGATAAATTATTGTTTAAGTGATTTTCTAAAACTTAATTAATTATCAAAATTATCAAAAATTTGATTTTTTCTGTACATATGCGATAGATATGCATTGTCAATTTGCAATAGATATATAATTATTGACAATCATTTTGCGATTGAACAAAAATATTTTATTTTCGCCCAAGACCTTTACAGCCATGTGGTAGAATAGGTCCAATTATTTCTTTTGACGACCTTCCCTTGCTAAATGCTTACATATTGTTGTAGCAATTGTTTATTTGTTAGTTATTAGTAAAGTATACTTCCATTCCCATTTTCTATATTTTAATGTACTGCTTAGGTAAAGCTGTTCATACAATATTAATTTACAACGAAATACTTGGTGGAAAACTGGAAGATTGACAAATAATGTCGGATTCTAACTAACGACTAACGAGAACATTATTCGCAAACATTGCTCCCATTTAAGTTTATCACTCACTCTCTTGACAAAACTTTCATTTTCGTTAGGAAAACTTTATTACGTTGTTTTCATTCTTTTTAACATAATGTAAAAAATTCTTTAAAAAATAAATAAAATAAATAAATAAATAAAATTTTATATCATTTAAATCTTGATAAATTTGGTGGAAGCGCAAATAAATACATATGACATATAAGGATATTATATATTGTCTAATTTAATTGCTCTTCCACCATTTATTTACTGCATTTATAAGGATATTTATTTTCTATCTTATAAAGCTAAATTGTACCAGCTCAGTCAGTTTGCAAGTAGTTTGCAGTTTCTGATGCAATAAGTTTCGATTAATATAGTTGGATAAAATTTCAAAGAAATTCTTTTTCTTTTGATGAAATTTTGATATATTTTATTGAGTACTATAGATTGATAATGATTGTATAACTAAATTGGGGTAGGCAGTCAAGTTGAGTACCCTGCTATTAAGTTGGAACCCTTCTATTGAGTGGTTGGTTATGTTTCACAATGACCTATAAATAAGCTGCAAGTGCTTAATCTTTAAAGTTATGATCCCATGTAGTTAAAAACAGAGTATAATATTAATTAAAAAGTTACGACCACTTGATAACCTGCACGTTTGGTAAAGTCCCCGACAGATTTTAACTTATCTTGAATGTCAAAAGTAAGTCTACTAATTTGGAAAGATGTTTAGCGTGATTTTGGAAAGTTATTTTACTTTCATAAACTGCAAAACGATATATTTAATTTTTTTTTTCTTTTCATATTCAGGGTATTTGATGGGGCTCAAGATCTATAATTTTTTCGAAATACTACATAGCTAAGTTTTTTACTGCCATTTTTGCATTCAGTCAAAAAATAAAATATATTCGGGTATTTTTTTATTTTATCTATAAGATTTTTTTAGAACTTGGTAATTAACATTAAAATTTTAATTGTTTCAGTGTGAAGAATCATTATCGACTGGTGACATTTGTGTATTTGCATCACGAGCTGGTCCCAACACATGCTGGCATCCTGCATGTTTTATATGTTGTGTTTGTAAAGAGTTGCTAGTGGACCTTATTTATTTTCATAGAGAAGGACGTCTTTATTGTGGTCGACATCATGCTGAAACATTAAAACCACGATGCTCGGCATGTGACGAGGTATGTAATTAAAAATTATTGTGTATTTAAATATATTTATGAAATGTAAATGAAAAGAATGTAAACAATTTCTTCATTTTCTTCTTATTAAATGTTGTATGAAAGATTAGAAAAAATTGATAGTGATGATTTACTCAGTAAAAAACTATTAAGTCGATTTATACTTTTAAGGCATGGCCTAAAATATAATCGAAATCGCAACTTTTTTCGTATCTTTTATCCACACATCCATGATTTTAAAGTAAGAAAATGTGGTGAAACCGTAGACAAGGGATAAATACAAAAACTAATTTCTTCCTCAATTGATTCTGAAAATTCTGTGATAAAATATCCCTATGGGGAACAAAACAGTCAATACCATCACTTATTTGCCAAATACTAGCTACCAAAAAAATATTCCCAATATAATTCAACTCATTTTCACAGGAATATTAATTAATATGATACCAAGCTTTGACAATATCAGAATCAGTAACTTTTTTAAACCGAGTTGTCTCGGCTCCCCTCTGTGGATCTATTGCTTAAACTGTGCTGTTGGTCTTATTTTTGGGGCTTCTGAACATCTCTTTTGGTTTACATTATAAGGAAAGAAACGATAAATTACGTACACGTTTCCAGAAAAAGCTCTCTCTAAAAACATTTGAAATTGAAATATGTTTTTAATGTTGATTTCGTTAGCAAGTGAGATTTAACCGCTTTTATAGTGTAACAACTGTTATTAAACCACTCTGATTCGTTGATGAAAGCTTCACAGCCACATGTACACAGTTAAAATACAATTTACTTTGTCATAATGATTTGTTTATCGTATGTTTTATCTTTTCAATCATTTACTATCACTCGATACTTATCTACACTAAGCTATTTCGAATATATCTAATATCTATTTTACGCAGTTGTATGTTTAAATTTCTTAAAGATATTAAGAATACATACTTACTTAAAAATATTTCTTTTATTTGCAGATAATTTTAGCCGATGAATGTACAGAAGCAGAAGGCCGTGCATGGCATATGAAACATTTTGCATGCACAGAATGCGAACGACAACTTGGTGGCCAAAGATATATAATGAGAGATTCGCGACCTTATTGTCTTCACTGTTTCGATGCAATGTTTGCTGAATATTGTGATTCATGTGGTGATCCAATCGGTGTAGATCAAGGACAAATGAGTCACGAAGGTCAACATTGGCATGCTACGGAACAATGTTTTTGCTGTCATACCTGTAGAAATTCATTACTTGGTCGTCCATTTCTTCCACGACGTGGTGCTATTTACTGCTCTATAGCATGCAGCAAAGGAGAACCGCCAACACCATCAGATAGTAGCGGTCCAGCTCCACGTATACCACGACAAACGCGAACACGTAGAGCGCCATCACCAACTGGCAGTAGTACACCACCACCTTCACCTAATCACCGTCCTGCGCTTCCTCCACCAAGTCCCAGTAGTCCTGGCTCACCTACTGGACCTTTAATGCATGCTAATCAATATACCAGATACCACAGTCTGCCAAGATCATCACCACCATTACGCTCGCCAAAAATGGGCCGAAGAGCTTTACAAAGATCTCCAAAGCCTCCACCATTACCTACAACACCTCCACCAAATGAAGACAGCGAAGATTTAATGAATCGAGGAATTCCACCAGCCGGTGGAAAAGGATTAGATCGAGTAATTTTAGAACGAAACTTAGAACGACTATTACATGAACGAGGGGGTGCATCAAATAGTACTTCAGGCTCTCCACAACCAACAAGTCCAGATTTAGAAAGGCTTCTGCATGCTAGAGATCGTAGTCGAGAACCTCTACACTTAGCAGATTTAAATTTAAGCTTAGATGGATGGGAACCACATTCCCCATCCCCACCTTTGCCTTTAAATGTTAATCCTCAATGTGAAAATAATAATGGAAGTAATGTACCAGAAGATGTTAATCGAACAGGCCATGCAGCATCAATGCCTGAACTTCCAGTCCAATCATCAGGTCAGTTAACGCCATTATCTCCTAGCTCACCGCAAAGAAGGACAAAACTAAGTGTACGATTTCAAGGAGATAATAATGAAGCTTTTGAAAACGATGAGCCTGATGCATCTGGAAGTGATCATCGAGCGTTTCCAAGAAGTCAAAGTTACTCAGGGCGATCAAAACATCAACGTCGAACTGACGATAGAATGCACGATCCAAGAAAATCAATATCAGAAAGTCATATGGTACCAAGTAGCAGTAGAGAGCACGATGACGATGCTGATAGTTATTGTTCCACTTGCTCGTCTAGTTCAAGTAGTGATGATTTTGCTTATGAATTACCCCCACGAAGAGCTTATGGAGGTGTTCGAATTTCGTATGTGCCGAATGATGCTTTAGCATGTGCAAGACGACGTCAACAAACTGCTGGAGCAGGAACTTCACCAAATAAAAAACCGAATGCTGAAGATAAAGAAAAGAATTGCATAATCTCTTGATTACTTTGTGGCTTTATTAAAAATTGAATTGTAAAATTTGTTAATAGTGTAGAGTTCGTTAAAAGAAGTGACCGTCAAGCATGTTCAAATTAGTTGATTGCAAATTTTTATATTTTAATTATTTCGATTTTAAACAAAATTTTTATTTGAAATGATGGACTCTTTTGAGACATTTTAGAATAGCAGGGTTCATTGGTATCCATTACTGCCTTCTGTAGTGACAATTATACAGCTTTAGCTAAATGTAATTAAAAACAAAAACCTGACTGATTGAACATTTTAAAAAAAGTTTAAATACCATTCAATTTTGTCTTCCGTATTAATTATTAATTTTTATTCAATAATAAAAAATGCCCCTTCTTCCAAACATATATGTACTTTTATGCAGTAACATTTAGTTAAGTCACAGTTCATTTTTCTAGTTTGATTTACGGAATGTATGCAGATATGCTGAAGGTAAAAGAAAGTACTGCCATCTATATTTTATGATATTTATCGGCCGTACTTCTCTCAGGAATAACGTTTACCGTTTCCATTATTAGAAAAATAAAACTGTGTTCATCATATTTGATAACAGATCAGACGATTTTCAGAAAAAGTGGAATATTGGAATACAGACTGATGCCGTTTTGAATACTCAAAATTGAATAAGATCCTAATGCGGATTGAAATGTGGTCGCAGATGTTACATGACGCAGATTTCTCTTAGAACGTTATTCTTTCAAAAAGAACAAACAAATTTTGTTCGAAGCATTTGTCTGTTACTTAAAAAGCTCGGCGAAAATCGAACGCCAAAATAAAATGTTTGCATTTGATTCCCGCCGAATTGTTAGTAACAATAGTAGCTTGTTGATTCATAAATAATAAAGTTTCAAAATAAATTTTCCCATATCTCTCAGCCCTCACGAACATGAGCTCTTTTTTAGCCCACAAAATTTCGCATTCCGAATTAAGAATTATCCGTATTTTAAGTATGCAAAAGCGCAGACTGTATTCTGTCATGTCATTTTTTCTGTTGAAACTGCCTGATCTATAAGATTTCGAAAATAATTTGAATAATAAACAAACGCAAGGAAAATGATCCTTTTTTTCTAATGATTAAAGAAAAACTTTATAATAAATTTCTATTGGAGTGATGCTGTATAGAATGTAAAAATTTGTTAACTTCCTCAATTGTTTATAAAATAAATTTTATTTCATTATTTAAATGTAAATAAATCAAAGAAACTAAAATTACTACTTAATTTTTAGGCAGCTCACATAATTTATATTTTATTTATAAGAATTTATATTTAGAGGCCTATTGTACGGTTTTTCTAGATGATGGAAACAAAATTTAAAAGGAGACTTTACCAATAGTGTAGCTAGTGGAATACAAGTGTGGGAAATACCCACCCTGGAAAAATCGAAAGTTTAAAAAAAGTTAATACCTTTCATTTTTACACTATTTGACTCCCAAAATATTAATTTTAGATAAAACAATCAAATTGCTCGTCTTTAAAAACCGTAATAGATTCTCTGTTCGAATTTTTATTTTATTTTTAAACTGCATGTTTTGTAAAGCTTTAGATTTCTTTAAATTTTTTCTTATTAAATTTTTATGTTTATATATTAATTATTAAGGTGATTCTCTTTAAAAATTAAGTTCGCTTTGACAAACAAAAAACTTGGGGTGATTGTTTTAAAGATAGAAAGAACTTCAACGCACGTAGACGATGAATTAACAACAAATAATGATCTTAAAGGTGATCGTTAGCCAGTTTTGCTTTAAAAATTACCTATTTTTAAAGGATGACCAGTAGAAGAGAAACACCTTACTAACAATTGTTATTTATTTTCATAGTAAAAAGTAACAAAAATAAAAAATTATCAGGACAATATTGGAAATTTTTTTGTAGAAAGGTAGCCAAAGGAAAACAAATTGCGTTATTTTTAAAATTTCCATCTCATACTGGGAATAAATGTCAATATCTATGTAGTGAAAGCGAGGCGAAGCAAGGGCAGGCGATTGTCCTCACCACATTCTGGTGTGCGCTCGACTTCGTGCTACTACGCGAAAGTGTGGAGGAAGCTTTAAAACAAACGTGAAAGTGGAAAATTCTCTGTAAAATAATACACAATAATACTTCTCTCTTCGATAGTCTTCATTATATATTGACACGTGTTCTATACCTACCATGGCAACTCTAAAAACACCGTGCTAAATTTTTTATTATTTTTTACCTTTCTACAAAAAAAAATTAATTGTCCCAAAATTATCTGATAACTTTTTGTTTTCGAAAGTTTTTACTCATCTATAAATATGTTTGTGGTACAGTATCTGACATTAGAAAAGTTTATCCTTAAATATTAATAAAATAATACATAAGGAAATATTATTTGTTAACACAAGTTAAACTTCCATGGCATTTGAATCCGCAAAAAACTTTGTTTTTAAAACGGGCACATCTATTATTGCGACTCTGATTCACAACAAGCTCACAACTACATTTTTGGAATCCCTGACCATCAAAAGGTGGCTTACTTGCCACAGCCTCTCCCAAAGTAATTGAACTTTCTGAAAATTCGTCGTCATAGTATTTATCTGAGCACTGCAACTCTTATCGTGAAAACAAGTTAAATAGTCAAACATTGAAACATCGTTTAGTAAAAGGCTAGGCTGTTACCTGAACGACTAATTAATGGTTGGATGCGACCAGCGCCGGACCAAGTTTGGAGCAAGTGGAGCGCCAATATTCCAAATGCGAAAAACAATTTCAATCTAAAAATAACAATCGAGGGTATGCTTTTCTTTTGTCTGATCCTAGACCATTGTTCCTTACATTATGAGTATAATTTAAAAAAAAGAACAATATGCAGGTACAAATTGCAATCAAGTATCCAAAAAAAAACAATAAATAGAGATTATATAATTATAGCTATAATTGTAATAAATGTAGTTCAAATGTATACATAATAATATGAATAAATTAATTCGTAAGTAGCTTTTTATTATTGTAGAAAAAAAATATTTTATACTTTTTGCTACTGCACAAGAAATAATATTTATAACAATTTTTGTATTATATTAATTAATAATAATTAAATTCAATAAGTATTGTAATTTATTAAGAAGTAAATTTATTGAATTTATTATATAAAATCAAAATATTGTATTTCATTTGTTCATATTGTAAATAAAAAATATTTAAATATAACAATAATATGCCAATAAAATAAATTAGTGGCTTTTTTTTCAAAACGTTAATCCAAAAAAAAACAAGTTCTCAGGTAATGAAACAATATTTATTTTATTATAACAAAGATCCGTAGCTCAGAGGCTAAACAAGCGCTTTGTTTGCGAGAAGTCGTGGGATCAGTGGTGGATTAAGCACTTGGCAGAGTAGGCAACTGCCTAGGAGCCCCGGGGATAAAGATGAGTTAAAAGAGAAAAGGAGGAAGAGGAGAAAGGGAAATTTTTATGAGAAGGGTGGTACACAAGGTGGTGTAATGTTGATTTGTTAAGCCATTTGTTAACCCTCACATGGGTTAATTCGGCCCTGCCCGGGATCAACAGTCAACACCCGGTAATTGCAAAAATATTACCCAGATAGAAAATCATGATCGTTAATTGCAATTTCTTAACATGAATAAGAAAAGTTTCGCAGAATTTTAAGTTAATGGTTTTTCTTTTTCTGTAGTGTCTCAACAACCTTAAGAATCGCTCTCTTGTAACTGCATATGGTAAAATTATATATGGTGAACAAGTAGCACTCTGTATTATCTACATATCATGTTTACGAGATATCTGCAATACCTACCATTTAATAATAGCTTTTATAGGTGCTACGGCGCTAGTTTTTGACCAGTATTGTGTTTTATTTAAGAAATTGAATTTTTAATTACGTCTACAAGCTTGAAATAGAATAAATTCCGTTCGTTTCTAAAGTCCTTTGCAAAATTTGTGGTTTCATTAGTGCCACAGATAATATTGAATTTTTCCTAATAAAAGGAACTTATATTTCGAAAAATATTTGACTCAGATGTATGGATGGTAGAAGTAAAGAAGTACAATCTCCAAAGAGTTTAAGATAGAGGAGACAGGAAATCTGGTGAGATTAAACTTTTTCTTGAAGGGAAAATAAATTCAAAGCATAGATTTATATGGCTAGTTATGAACAGTTTAATCCATAAACATTAAGAAAAAAATTTATAATCAAGAAAAGTTTCTTTTTAAAAAAATAAACTTTTGCGTCATCTTCATTTCCATGATGACGCTTGACGATGAGTTTGAGCGTCAAATTAAGTCACGTGATCTGTTTGGGACATGCTGTCATCTGGATGGGGAAAAAACTTTCGCAGCTTCAAAGAATTGTTTTGAACAATTGTTATTAATATTCACCACCCATTATGGATATTGCTGTTTATTATTACCATGTGGCTTATTAAAGATGAGGTTATCCGATGAATTTGACGCTAGACATAGTTCTATTTTTTTGAGCTAGGTGGATTCCTAATTTGACGCTCAAAGGCAGCGTCAAGCGTCATCATGAAGCTACATCTTTTAAATTTGACGCTGCACATAGTTCTATTTTTTTCAGCTAGATGAAACCCTAATTTGTCTCTCAAAGCCAGCGTTAAGCGTCATTATGAAATTACATTTTTATTGTAAAATATAGATGGGGTAATAACAATTAACTTTGCACTTCATGATGTTCAAAAAGTAATATTTCTTATTGCGAATAGGAATTTTATTACCGGAATTTGCTCATTAACTAAATAAATAATAGGTAAGTTAAACTGTATTTATCAATTAAGAGTAAGAGCTAAAAAATGAATAAAATAATTTCTTTTTCATACTTTTAAACCTTCTCCGTGTATACATTTTTAAACATGCGCATAATGTTATTGTCAAACTTGACAAACAAAAAAAGTAACAAAAAATGAAATTGAGTGTTTGTAAACTACTGTTATTAAAAAAATCACAATGTAAGACGTGAAATGAATGATATTAGAATGTTTCAATCAAAATTAAAACAATGTCGAACTCACAAAATGGTAAAAACAAATATTATTTTAATAACTTCTAAATAAAATAACCTATAAACTAAAAACTCTCTTCTTCTAAACATAAAGATTTTTTTCTTATCACAACTTTAAAACTAGATTTAAAAATATGGTAAAATATTTATATTAAAAGAATCAACGTGGGAAAATCAAATTTGACATTTGAATACAAAAAAAAAATGTTACCTGTTTCGAATTCGAGAGGGTGGCGTATTGATTGAGTTTGCGATATCTGAGCATGTGCATCTTCTTTCTATATAATTCCTGCAAGGGGTTGTATTATTAAAATGGGGGGTTAAAAATCAATAGTATTTTTACTGACAATGTGCTGTGGTTACAGTAAATGAAGATCAAAATCGCTAAATAAATTCCCAAAATGATTGAATTTAACGCATCGCTATACACCATAATACATTTTTTATTAAAGTTAACATATTTTAAAAATAATTGTTATCAAGTTTAATATGCAAATCTGTGTAATATGTGATAATTATTTCTCTACTCAATGGGTGTGATTGTTTATTTGTTTGTTTTTCTTAAAATATTTTATTAAAATAATGTAGTGAAAATTTGAGATACGCAAATATATATATTTACAAAATAAATATGCAAACTTTGAGGAAAAAGACCAGTCCATGTAAATGTAAGTTACCCTACGATTTCTATAGCTGCGCTTTTTTATAGAGAGCATATTTTTTTCACGCCTTTTTTAATTTTATATTATTTTTGTATATATTATAGGCCGTGAACCCATAATCAAGAGAAATTTCTCTGATTCTTTTTGTCTGCCACTTGGAAGATTGATAAAAATAAGTTTGATAATAAGAAATAAAGAAGTTGTAACCGATGAAAAAAAATCATTGAAAACACAATAAGCAGAACAAATGCGAGGTTGTTTGCAACTCATTAATAGAACAAGCATAAAAAACTGTTAAAATACGAAAATCGAAAAACTTCAACACTCGAGTACAGTTAAAACGATATTTTTCTTGATAACCAAACTTATCTATCGCCCAAATGGCAGACAAAAAGAATAATTAAATTTTCCCTTGATTATAGACCCACGATCTATTATGACCTGTATTTGTTTTAATTTATCCTTTTTGCGTTTTAGTTGAACAAGGTAATCTTTCTTGTCCATAATTGGTGTATGCATTTACATTCCGGCACGTGCATAGAATTTTTTTAATTCATTTAAAGATTAAATCTTAAGTGTTGTTGATGTAATCAAATTATTTATTTATCATTAAAAAAAAAATTCATAATCATCAAAATTCGATAAAAATGTGGCTAGCCTATAATTAACTTTAATAATATAATACAGAATGTCCCAGCAATTTTATAACAGTTAAATCTCAATAGCAGAGTAGCCACAAGTTGGAAATTATCAGGAGATATGATTAGCCAGAAATTACTATTGAAATCTAAGAAGTATCAAAACAATCTTGGAATACCTACCAACAATAATGGACTCGTTTTTTAGGGTTCCGTCATCAAAAATGAACAAGGAACCCTTATAACTTCGCTATATCACTGAAATCAAATTCTAGAATTCTTAAAATCGGTGTAATTTCCCATTTGTTGTTCCATTTAAAAAAATAGCATATCGTCGGATTGCTCTTTCAAAGAAGTATAAGAAGTTTACAATAACTTTTCTTCTCAAATAATCATAGAGATTGATACAAAGCTCCAAAAAGATAGATGCAAAATATAAAATTTTTGACCACCCCCTCTATCTTTTAAGCCATGCCATAGATATCTGATAAAATTGACGATAATAGTACTCAATAAAGACTATCAACGAATATTTTGAACAATTTTTGTTTGTGATATATTTTCGTAGACATCATTTTCTTTACTCGTGAAGGCGTAAATAAGGACAAAACTTTGGTGTCCATTTTCTCCAAAACTATAAAAGATAAAGAGTTACAGGTAACTTCAACTAGTGGTATTGCGAAACATTCTCGAAAAACGAAAAAAAAATTATAGATATTCAACACTTTTCTATTCAGAGTATTTCAACATTCAACTCAGTCAATTGTTTATTTTCACTTGTTTTGTAACTATATTTACTTTTTGTCACGAAAAAAGATCGCCTAGCTCCCAAACGGATAGCGAACATTGTTCAAATCTTTAAAACACCCTGTAAATTATAGATATAAAAAATATAATGAATTAAAATTAATTAGTCAATGCAACAGGCTCATTAGCATCATTTATAATCAAAGAAAAATTTTAATACGTAATAATAATGAGAGGAGATTATTTTATCATTTGCATGAAATTCCTTAAATATGTATTACAACAGTTATTTGTCCACCTACACTCACTTTAGTACGGTGGCTAAACGACAAATAAAGGGTAATTCAGGAGAGAACAAACGATGTCACATTTTTTTCACCGGGAAATATCATTTTATAGTTTAAAGGTACAATACTACGGTGAAATACTTTTTGTGCTATCTAACAAATAGCTTAAAAATAGCTTTAGCAATAAGGTATTAAACCCATTTATGAAAAGTGTCTCAATTCTAAAAAACCCAAAGTTTTTATTCAATCGATAAGTGTCATAAAAATGCAATATAGTCGATGATCTTCAAAATCAGCTCAGTTTGGAAAAGGCTTTAAGGAACAAATGAAATTTACAAAATTTAAAAAACCCCCGAGAAGTTTTCGGATACGGAATCCTAAACTCACACTTGAAACGTATCTAAGAATACTCTCCATTAAATTACCTTTTCCCTTAAAGCCTTCTCAAATCGAGTTTAGGGTTTCGTACCCGAAAAGTTGTAGGGAGGTTTTTAAAATTTTGTAAATTTCACTTGTTTTCTAGACTAATTGGATTTTCGTGTTTTTTTTTTTCAAATAAATTAAAGGTTCAATGTCAGTATTAAACGTCAGTGTCAATTGGCAACGTCAATGTTAGTATTCAATTTTCTGCATCGGCGCTTATGGAAGGGTTTTTTTGAGAGTTTATGACTAATGCCTGAACAACTAAAATATACAAATTTGTTGCATAATGCAAGTTTTTTACATCAAAATATGAATCTATGATTATAAGAACAAATACTTTTGCGATTTGTTTTAAGAAATTGTTGCTTAGCTATCGCACTATTAATATGAACATACGAAACCTATTTTTAAATTTAATTTTATTCTATAAATACAGTTAAATAACGTGCAAACATTATTTTTGATTTATTACTAAATTAAATAGTACAAGGCTTTTGTTTAAGCTTGTAACTTACTAACGAGCGGTGTTATGCAACTGTATCCATGTGAACTTCAAATAAATATCCCTGGTGTATCAGAATTAACTGTCTATTATCTAGAAGATGATAAGGTACACTTAAACGAGCATTTTGGCATGAGAAGCAAGTATCCAGAAACCAGGAACACTTTCACCCAGAGCTACAGACGTTAGAAATATTGCATACTGTGTCGAATTTAAACCTAATACGTTGGATTTTCGAAAAATTGTTTCGAACAAAAATTGATATTTTTATGAGAAATATTTTTGCCTTTTTAAGTATTGCTCTATCTCGTACAATTTCTTAAATTTAGGCTGGTTTTGTTCTTTCTTTTCTTTCACTCACAATCTGTTAAAGATAGAGCAAAAGATACAAACAATTTATAATAAAAATACAATAGATTAGGCAGAATTTCGAACAGTATGCAAAACTGTTAACATCTGTAGTCACGAAGTGTTTCCGGACACAGATATCTCATACCAAAATGTTTATTTTGATGTACCGTATCACTCCCTCGGTTATTAATCATTTATTCTGATACACTTGGTATATTCACAAATGTATGAAAATGAATGCATAGTACATATTATTCATAGTTTTCATAAATTACCACATGCCTAAACATTTAAAACTTTATTCTGGAAAAATTTGGGGAAAAAATGTAGCAAAATTTTGAATTGCACTATAATTATAAAATAATACGGGTATCTTTTGTCTGTAGGGGATGATCATAATTTTGTATCTGATCCGCTACGAACATGCAGCACACATAATATTCTACGATATGGTATGTAAAAAAATCCATGAATCCTAACTTTCTGCCACGTGGTAATTAACTTCCTGAGCCGATGTGGAGCATTTTCTCGCATTGGACATATATATTACAGGGCGGCCATTTTCGAGATAAATGCTTCTGCCAAAAATTTCCCCTTTCTCTCTCCAACCAAACGCTCAAAACGGAGAAAATGGTTTGATTTATACTAGTCAAGAAAGGAAGCCAGGGTAAACCTGCTAGCATTACGTAACATTTGTGCGGTCGTTAGGGAATTTTTTTCAATTTTCCCCCCTTCCTCTCTATCTCGAAAATGGCCACTCTGCCATATATATATCCAATGAGAGAATATGTCCACATCAACTCAGGAACTTATTTACCACGTGGCAGAAAGTTAGGATTCATGGATTCTTTTACGTGCCATATCCTAGAATATAATTTAAATTGGATCTATGGATACTAAAAATTTGTATAGAGTTGGGGATGTAACCACTCAATAAATCACACTTATATAAATTAAGAAACTGAAGCATGTTGTATATACATCCAATCGAAAAAACTAATGACTTCCATTGGTTTGAGATTCGAATGTTTCCTTTATATGTCTGGATTATCCCAATAAGATTATTTTATAACAGAATACATTATAATCTGTATATACAGGATGTACAAAATCACCGCATTAGAAGAACATAGTGATATAAATCAAGTGTGTCTATTGTCCAACAAGTAGATCGCGAAATCACTTTTGATCAAACGCTAGAAATGTCTTTATAAGAAAATTTACTGGGCCTGCGAGTTTTTTTGCTTTTTGGGTTACGCTGTTATTGCGTTCATTCTCTGATCCACGGATTGGCCATGCCTTTAATGGGGTCGAGTTAGCATGGATCTGTGGGTTTTTAGATTAACCCTGTGATTGTGTTCACTTACTGATCCACGGGTTGGCAATTTTGTCAAATACACTGGAATAATGTGATAATGACGCTTATGCTCATCTTTCGTCATTTCTTTTGGTCTTCATTTGGTTCTAGGGATATTGAAGTCTAAAAGTGAATAAAAGAATGTATTCGCTATAATCCGTGGATATTATAGTCATGCATAATTTTGGCGTGAATATTTATTCGTGTAACCAATAATGTTACCTGAGTTCAAAAAGTGTAGGAACTTTCTTCTTAGAATTTCAGCCTATACATCACACTACTATTCTCTCAATTATTTTGAGACACTCCGTAGAGGTAATACTATATGATTAGAACCAACAATTTCCGCTTAGAATAAAAATCAATATGAGTCAGTCAATAAAAAGTTGGTTAATTCCTTATCAAAAACGGAAAAAGAATTCCTTATTATTATAAATCTATATTCTGTACTATCAATAAGGAAATTGATTTAGTTAAAATGAAATTATGAATATAATTCAAAAAGTAGTTCGAAGCTATGAATCAGTTATGGACTGTTTTAAATATAAAAACTTACGCAATAATGTATTAAATAAAATTGAACGAGTTATAGTTGTGTATAAATGTAATGGTATGTAAATTTTAGCATCAATATTAGATCGGTATTTAAAGCACATAAAATATGTTGAGACTCCGATCTGAACTTTCATTCATATCACTTGTTGAAATTCTCATATCAATAGTTTTCGAGATTTTCGATATGGGAACTTATAAATAAATCGTCGGGAAATTGATCTATATAGAACTTCAAAAGTCCATATTTGTATCTTTTTTAACAATTTTGTTCCAGCCATTAATATTCAGAAGTAAACGTCGTAAATAGATTTTAAAAATAGGCTTGAATATTTGTTTAAAGGTATCTCACCCCCAAACAATTGATATGAATCATCAGGCCATCGTAGCCAGAAATTTGGTCCGTGGAGGAAGTGATCTCGCCACAAAAAACAGCATATTGACGATTAACACATTTTCAAGACATGACTTCTATAACAAAATTATAGAATTTGCACAATTTCGAGGATGGCTTTAGGCAGAAAACAAATAGATCGTTTTTCGATTATATTCCGTTGCGATCGCACTTTTTTACCAGGCGTACACTATCTTTGTAAATTTAGCACTCTCATAGATTGATAATAATCTATTTTTTTCATACAGAAAAAGTACATAAGTGGCGCTATATTTACAGAAATAACGTTGAAGAAATAATATTTACGTATTTGTGATAAAAGACGATCACTGATGTTGTCCAACAGACATAAGAAACGCACATACAAAATCTCCACGATGATATAATCGGCGGTTTTTTGGGCTTGTCCTTCGAACTATTAAACATGGGCAAATTTTTTTGTTTGTATATACTGACTTTAGACTATTTTTAATTGAATTATTATCAATGAAACAATACAAATTATCGAAATATAAAATGTAAGAAAGTCGAGATAAAACATCTCGTAATTCAAAAAAAAAACACGGAAAAATTGCGTTAAAAAAATTTAAGAAATATTTTTAAAATAAAATTTTTTTATAGCTTTAGAAAATTTTGCTTTTTAGTAAAATGGAATGTTGTCAGGTAGTATCATTTTAAAGTAAAATATATTAATTTTGCTTATTATTTGCATTTAGAGCAAAAAATTCTGATTGCATGGACTAATTTGAATGAATTATCTGCTTCAAAAGAATAATGATGTTAAGTTTCTTTATTTACAGATAAAAATGAACCTTCCAGGTTTTTGGGAGAAGGGGTAAGTTTTAAAGCGAAACTTATCGGAATTTTGGAAGTAAGTGAAGCACGTGGTGATCGAATGTGTCAAGAAGCACTCGCCGATTTAAAAATGGCAATACGTGCAGCTGGAGAACATAAACAACGCATTACAATTCATGTGGCAATTGATGGTCTTCGCTTACGAGATGAAAAAACTGGAGTAAGTTTTCTTATTTAAAAACTACCTCAGTTAAGTTACTAATTTTTTATTAATTAATAGGATTCTCTTTATCATCATCCTGTTCATAAAATATCGTTCATCGCTCAAGACATGTCTGATTCAAGAGCGTTTGGGTATATTTTTGGATCACCAGATACCGGACATCGATTTTTTGGAATTAAAACCGACAAAGCTGCAAGTCAGGTAAATAATGAATATTTAAATTCTAAGCTGTTCTAAACTGTTCGTATTCATAAATTCCAGTTTATTTGAACACACAAATTATAGAGGTACCGAAATTTTTTAAATAAAACACTCAAGTTTTGATCAATCATCAAATTCGGTTCGTTTTTCAAAATACAAGTTTTGAGGCATTTGAAAAAATGTTTTTTTAATTTTAACAAGTTGTCAAAATAAGAATAAAAATTATTTTTTTTATATTCATCGCCTATTTAATTTTTCAGATTAAATTCTGAAATAACTTGTAGTATTGAACAAGGTACATGAGTGTACCAAGTTCAAAAGGTCAAAAGCTTATAGTGTGAGGTACCCCCCCCCCCATTAAAATGTATATTTTCAATTTTATAAATCGTGCAATATACTACGATTTTCGTTTGTTTTATTGCACGAAACTATTGATTTGAATAAATAAGTAATGTATTCTTCAAATGTAATCAATATTAATATCTGATTATTTATATCTTTTAGGTAGTCATTGCCATGCGAGATTTGTTTCAAGTCGTTTTTGAATTGAAAAAGAAAGAAATTGAATTAGCCAAACAACATCTTGAACAAAAATCATATGTTTCAAATTCAAAAATAGGTTATGTAAGTTAAATTTTTTTAAGAAATCATCTAACTCCTACACAAAAACTACTGAAGATATCGAAGTGTAATTTTTTTAAAATTAAATATAGTCGGTCATTATACTCGTAATTTGTCTTTTTGAGATCTACAAAGGCTCATTTTAATGCAATTGGTTCAATAGCCTTTTGACCAGAAGTGTCGCCTGTGCAACCGAAAGTTCAGGGCTCTTGCTTTTTCACACGTGACTCTCATCTTATGGCTTTTGTAACTCTCTCCCCTCTTGGAACATTATTTAAATAAATTTCAAATTTTCTCCTTTTGTTTTTTCTACGTACGTAAGGGAGAGAAATCGCTTCTCCACCTACGTAAGGGATAAATTTTAAATTTTTGCTTATTCCAAGTTCGACTCTAAACATTGAATTCAAGAAACACCAGTTACAATTAATATCAAAATTACACGATGATTATCGTATTTATACAAAATTAATAATTCCAATATATTACGTACAGCTTGGAGATTCACATTTAACATCTAAAATGAACTCAATAAGTGAATCAAGCGTGTCTGGGAAACTATCATCCACCAGTGATTCCAGCAAAGGTGCTAGTGGAGGACCCGCACCAGAAGCAATTGCCGATTTAGTAGACTTGGAGTTAGAATTAAGTAGTATACAACAAGGTATCCATCAAATGGAACGAATAACACCGTCAGATCCATTTGGTCCCAATAAAGAAGATCCTTTTGTATCTGATCCATTCGGAGATTCTTTTACAAGTTTTCCCGTAAGTATACCAAATAATATTTTTGACATAAATCAATTTGAAGAAATATGAAACATCATGGCAAAAAATGAACCCACAACCTACTGCCATCAAATTATGACGTGGTTATCTGTGTATATTTCTTCATCATCTTTTATTTTTGAATCTAATTTTTAATTATTTTATTTACTCATTTTAGAAGCCATTTTTACCACCACCTCCATCGGCTAAAGAAAGATCGAATCGTGTTGCTAGTGAATCTGGTAGTATATTTAGTCCACGTCCAGGATTATTATCTGCTAGTAGTGATACATCACGACAAGACAGTTCAATGTTTGATAGTCCTACGGATAATTCCGAATGGTTTTCTGCAGGGTCTTTTACAAATGACGATTGTGGACCTGCAAGTGCTACTTCAACTACTAACGAAAGTGCTACAGAACAAGTAATTATTTTATTACCAAAATGATTTTTCCTGTTCTAACAAGTTTACTTTTTTTATAGGCTTCAAAACATGAAGAAACTAAGAACCAAATTTTAGCCCAATTTGATGTTTTTACCGAACTAGATCCACTAGGCACAGGAAAAATAAAACCATATGTTGATAAAAAATTATTTTTCCAAGAATTAAAAAATCCACCAAAGAAAGTACTAAAAGATTTAGTACCAACATCAAGTGTGCTTCCTGCAACAACGGTTTCTACAGCAAGTGCAACCACGACAACGGAAACCGCAAAACCGTTCAAGGCAAATTTTGATAAAAAGACTGATTCATTTCAAATGGATCCATTTGCAGACGATCCATTTGATAAAGTGGATCCATTTGCAGAAGAAGAATTTCGACCGCAGCCACAGGATCCATTCAATACAGACTTTGTGGTCGATTTTAAAATGTATAACAAACAAGAATTAAAACCAATACAGAATACATCGTTAGCGTCTAAAACAGATACAACTAAAGAATTAATTGATTCTTTAAAATTCCCTCCAATCGAAAATATTTTAGATGATAATACGACATCGGAAAACAACTTTTCAAAATCACCAAGTCAATCGAAAACAGTTTCTTCAATTGAAAAACATATAACATCCATTGAAAAACAATTTTCTTTGCAAAATTCTGCATCTCCATCTAAGTCATTATTTTCAAAACAAAATACATTTGACTGTAAATTTGAATTCCCGGATAAACGAAAAGAATTATCGTTGTTACACGAAAATCCAAGTTTAGATTTATCGTCGGAATCGGAATCAACAGCTCCAGAACCTCCTCCACGCCCATCATCAAATATAACACCTACAATTAAGCCTCCTCCGCTCCCTCCGAAAAAACAACAAACTGATATGTTAATGAAGCCTCCACCTAGACCTCCACATACAGATCTAGATTCACATTACGATTATATTGATGGTGAAATGAATAGTTTGGATTCATTAGATAAAAGTCCACCATTACCAGTGCCTAGTAGGAAATCTCAAAAATCTGAATGGGAAATTGGAATGGCACCACAACGACCTAAAAAAACACTTTCAGTTACATCTAGTCAAGAAGATTATTTAACTCCAGTTGCACCTCCTCCCTTACCTCCTCAGAAAAAAGATACAACAAGAAAAGACGCACCTATATTACTTCCGCCCCCACAAAAACGTGAAGTATCAAAAAAGAAATCACCTGTGAACTATGCATCCCCTACTATTAAACCACCAAAACCAGAGCCTCAACCTCAACCTGTTGAAGATATTTCAGATATTACGTTAACTGATTTAACTACAAGTGGTTTAGATAAATTAGCTGCAAAATTAAATGTTCCAGCAAATAAGTTATCAAGCATGACTTTAGTGGAATTAACAGCATTTTTACAAGAATACATTTCGAATCGTAATAAATACTATGATCAAAAAAGTGGTCAACAAACAGATTCCACATTTCCCACATTTAAAGCTGAATTTTCTATGAATTTTAGCGATTTTAATGATAGTACAAAAGTAACTGCAACAAATACTGAAAATTTTGATCGATATGCAGTATTTCGTGAACTTTTAGAAAAAGATGAAGCCGAAAAAAGTGCAAAAATACCTACGGTTTCAACGCCAGAAATAAGTACAACAATACCTGAAGTTATCACGGAAAATATTCAGAATATTAAATTAAATGATGAAATACCTGTAAAAGATACAAACACTACACCGTCAGCTGATCGATACGCCGCTTTACGTGAAATTATTGTCGAAGATTTAGAAACAAATGTAGAAGAAAAAGAATTGAATATTGATGTAAACGAAGATGAAATAAAAAATAAAGAAGACAAAATTGTTGAGCATCAAAATGAACAAAATGATTTGAGTCAAGTGACCAATAAAGAAGAGGAAGATGTTGACTTGTTTCATTCGATTGATAATTCAATATTTAATTCAGAAAAAATCAAGGAGTCGAATATTATTGAATATCGAAAATCAATTGAGTTAGAAATGAATGAAATACCGACAAAAGATATTGATAATGAAATAACCGTTGCAAAATCGCCATCAAATAAATCACCAATTCCAATTACAGAAATTGTAACACAATCTACGAATCATTTAACTTCGGGATCATTGTCCGATGTAATTAGCAACTCATCACCTGAAATGGATAATCGTTCTCCAGATGTAAAGAAAAAGGAGACAACAGCGGAAAGTTGGGCAATATTTGATACACCTAAAATTCAAAAACCGATGCCGAAAGAAAAGCATAATCAAAGTGAAGAAGGAATCAGTCCATGGTCATCTGATTCTAAGGAATTTACAAACACATCTCCAACTGTTGATTGGCGTAATCGAAAAGATTCAGGTGGTAGCGGCAGTGATAAACAATGGCCAAAACAACCAAGAAATAAACCTGATGCTGATAATCGAGGTTGGTGGGATTCAGAATTAAAATTACGTGGAAAATATGACAGTCATCAATTATCTCGAGAAGAAAAAGAGCGACATCGAAGATCAACTGACAGTTACGATGACGAATATGAAATGGAGAGAAGTTATCATGGTGGGCGAGATAGACGTATTAAACAAACTTCTAGTTCATGGAATAGAGGTCATCAGTCGTCATCATCTCGTGATGTTTCACCATGGGAAGAGGAACCTTGCAGAGATTGGAATCGTCGAAGAGGACCTCCACATTCACGTAAAAGTAGGGATTCGTGGGACGAAGAAGATGATTATGAGTAAGTTTTTTTATCATGCTTTCTATTTTTGTTTTGTAGATTTATTTTATAAATATCTTTTTTATCGCAGATATGAAGCCGATCATCCCGAAGTTCGTTGGTCAAATAGAAGATCAGGGTCTAGAGAACGGCACAGTCGACGAACGGGACCTGTTGAAGATGTTTGGAGCATGGAAGATAGGCGACATGGTCCTCGACGGCGACATAGACCGTTACCTGATTCCGAGCATCACTGTTGCGGAGATTGGGAACAAGATTCCGATGCTGGTAATTAATTACATTAAATTTTTACCCACAATTTTTATTACTTGAATCTATTTTATAGTTTTTATATTGCTTTCTATGCTAATTCTTGTGCCTTCTGACGTCACTATAAGAAAACCACTTATATTGGCGATAAAATTTAAAAATTTTATGCAATTATGAAACTTTAAATTATAATAATTATCCTGTAAAAGTTTCAGGTACTGTTTCCGGAGTAATTTTATAGTTCCATTTAGTCACATATATTCTTACTTAGTTTTAACTTCATTTTTCAAACTAACAATTTTAAGAAATTTGTTTAGAAACAGTTTTATTTTCTAAAATTATTTGAAATTTGTTAAACTTTTGTTTATTATGACAATGGTAACTTCAAGAGGATCTCCTTAAAGGAGCACAGGCTTTTGTGCATCCTTAAAATAGACTAAAGTTTAAACAAAGATATTGTAGGGATAGGTGATCAAAGCCAAACTTTTTTCTACCTTATTATTGTCCTTAAAGGAGGCAAATACTTCCATACCTTCTTAAACTGAACCAAAGTCTTAAACAAAAGCCAATTTCAGGGAAAATACTTTTAAAAAAATGTCATAAAAGGACAAATATACAAACGAACAAACTTTCCCTTCATCTTGTTAATTTTATAATTTTGAATTTTTTAGGATACATCGAAGAGCCTAGATATTCAAATAGATACAGCCAAGAAATGTGGAGAGAGCGTGATAGGAAAAAAATTTGTGATGAAGATAAATATTATTCAAGAAATCATCCTGGTCAAGAGTCTTGGGATGATGAATATCCAGTTGATGAAGAACCACATGGAAGTCGATATCTTACAGCCAAAAGAAATTGGAAAAGACCTTCAAGTGCTTCAGAAATGGATAGGAAATCTGGTGAAAATAAATCAAAACAAAATCCGTATCATATGGTAATGGCTAGCAGTGATGGTGAACGAGAACGGCGATACAAAACTACTGGCCGACGGGCTCGCAGTCGGGATTCAGAAATAACATATAATAGGCATAAGTTAGATCCAGGTCTAACATTGAGGCACAGGAGCAGAGATAGACATCCAAAATCTCCATTCGAAGATGATTTCTCTGAACAATCATTAGATACACCTAGTCCAAAAACAAAATATGGTTTTAATATAACCAAAACTAACAAAAAGTCTTTAACTAGTCCAAAGTCTGATATGGAATCACCACAATCCAATTTACCAAAACAACGGCATTCACAAAATAGTGATTTCGAAGCAACAACGCCGGTAGGAAATTTTAAATTTGACGATTTTGTGTCCGGTAATGCAGAAAAGTTCGAATCTGATAATTTTGATAAAGATGGCCCTCCAAAGAGTACCAAAGCAACATTTGAAACAGATTTTTTTGATAAAGGATACAGAAAACCACCTAATACTCGAGAACAACTATTCTTTGATAATGAATATCAACCAGAGAAAGATTATCGGCCATCAAGGACAAAAATTAATTTCCGACAAGAATCACAATTTGAGGATGATTTTTCTCCAACAGACAAACCGAGTGATCGCGATAGTGAAAATGTTCGTATAGCCGAAGAAACTGTTGAACGTGTGGATGCATTTACTTCGAAGAATAATTTAGATAAAAGTGTCAATTTTAATGAAAGTAGAAAACAAAAAAGTTCGTTAGGAAAACGTTTATCTGGAACAATGCGACAAGATTTGAATTTAAAAAAGTCTGAATCGATTAATATATTTGCTAGAGAAAGTGATCCGTTTGATGATGACTTCTTTAGTAAACCGGAAAATGGTGCTGTGGTTATTACTCGTGATCATAAAAATACAATAAATGAATCTGTACAGTGGTCGGAAGATTTTGATTGTTTTGAAGTTATAGATGAAGATCAATAAAACTATTTATAAAAAGAAATACTCACACCTAACTAATTTTTAACGCCATCACACCGTTAATATAATGTAATTTGTTTTTATTAATGTTTTAATCAGCAATTTTTATTCGGATCAAATTTTGCCAATTCAGTTTATTGATTTTCTATCTAGAAATATTAAGGCAATGATTTTGAACGTTTTTTATTTAAAAATCATCATTTTATGTTAAATTTTAATTTATGATATGTCCTAAAAGTTGCTTTTTCGTGAATAATATTTTCAAGAATATTTCGTATACGCTGTGAATATTTATAAAATATATCGTTTTTATAAATTTATTTCTTTAAGTTCACTCGGCTGAATGGTATCGGGACTCTTATGTCATTGATATCTGAGTCTTTTCGCTGAAAGATTCTCTGGAGAGATAATATTTTTTGAGTGACATTTTTGTTAACAATTAAATTTAGACAATTTTTTTATGAAAAAATGGTTTGAAATAGCAGTCACAGCGTATATCAAAGTAGACATAGCACTAATGATAATCCATAGTATTTATCGTTTTTCCATAAGTGATTACAAACATTCTGAAACTTCGTTATGGCGAGAGCTAGAATACAGTAAAGCTCACTAATCCGACATGAATTAAAATCAAGATTGGATCAGGATCGAATCGAAGCAGGATCCGGATCGAATTGTATGGGATTGTATAGAAAAACTTACGATAAACAAGTGTTTACAAAATTATAAACCTCCGACAAATGTTTCGGGTACGGAACTCTAAACTCGCACTTGAAACATAGCAAAGAGCACTCTCCATTAAATTACCTTTCAAATAAAATAAAAAAATTAAAATTGGTTCATCCTTGTAGGAGCTACGATGGTACAGACAGGCAGATACGTACACATAGCGGTTAAACTTTTAACATACCTCTTTTTTGGTTCGGCTGTTAATAAAATACAGCAATCAATTTTAACGAATGTACTCTCGCAGACGTAGTAAGTAGTATGGAAAGCGCGGATTGAGAGTGTCGGATTACTGGGTGTTTCAAACTACTGAATTTGAGACTACTCGCTACTGTAATTAAAGAAACGATTATTAGTTAATCAATTTTAATGTTACGGCAAAATTAAAAATTTTCTAGCTCCGCAAAACCTGTACTATGAAGATAATGAGACAAAACGTAAATTTTTCTGTCAAGCATATTTTATGTTCACAAAATAATGGCTCCATTACAAAAACTTCGTAAATTTCACTCTACATCAAAATATAAATAGCATTTATATTTTTTATATTTATAATTTAAAAACCAGATAATCGCTTTTATTTTATAGAAAAAGCTACTTTTGGGTATTTTAAAACGAGTAAAATAAATTTTACGACGTTTGTTATATTAAAATTGTTGTTAGGAAACATCTAAATAACAAGTTTTTCGATTGACAAATTTATATATTAATCCAAATCTTGGATCGTCAACTTTTACAATAATTAATAAAACTAGGAGGCAAAATTGAATTAAAATTGTTTGTCTTGAATTATATCTTCAAAATTTGTCTCGTGGTGAATCGTAATAATGTTTTTCAACTCATTAGAGCACTTTAACTTGCAAATGGTTACTTGTACGGATATAAAACTCCGCAACAAAGTTCAAGAAAATTGTTTCAATTACAATTTATTACTCAGCATTTATTATTGAAAAGCTCGCTATTTTCGAAAAATCCTTTTTCGTGATTAGAACAATCACTGCATTTTAACGAGGATTATCATCGAATTATTATTCTTAGTTTCACTACAGCGAAGTCTGGTGTCTTAACTGATTTTCAATATTTCATAACATCGTAAAATTTATGTTCCATTTTAATCAACTATTTCAGGTCTTTTCAGGATTGAAAAATCGTGAAAAATTACTACAATTTTTACATGAAATTGGCGTGAATGAGTCGTGATCGTTTTCGTCATAGCTCATTTTATAAAGAAATTTTGTCATGATTTTTCCACTCTGGAAAGTATAAGCCTGAAAAGCAATTTACAGTAGTATTACGTTTAAATTGTATAGTTCGTTATATAATGCTAATAATAATTCCAAAAGTGTTTAAAGATTCGAGATTTCGATTAATTTGATAAATCTATACAATTATTGAACGCAATATTACATCCTTGAAAATAGTATCTGTGAGCTTTGTTTTAATTTATTTGGACCATAATTATTATTAGTGAGTAACAGATGAAAAAAACGTAATAAATAGTAGTAAAATAGTTATATTAATTTAAAAATGTCGAAAAATATATTTGTAAATAAATTTTACAGAGTTTTAATGCAACCATGACAAGTAGTAACTAATGTTTATTAATGGAGGGAACAGTTTACTTCAATTATATTGTATCATATTTATATAATTAATTGTATTTTGAAAACAAATTAGTATTTACAAAGAACATAGTAATACAACATTATGTGATGAGGCGTATGTAACGATGTAATATGGATCCAAAAAACTCAAAATCAATCATAATCTCAAATTTTATAACTATAGTTTTCTGACCAAATACAGGATAAATCATTTTAATTGATTATAAAAATAATTTAGGATCACTAAAATACAGAAACATTGAATTAAAAAAAAACTTATTTCAAGTGTTCTTCTATCTCTTATTAGGAACGAGTCAGAGGTGATGTGTAAAGATCAAATTCAAGATATTTAAAACATAGACATAGAGAATGGACTGAGCGTTCGCTACCCGGCTGTAAAGTAAATACGAACAGAAATATATGAGAGAGATAAAGTTATCATGCGGCTAGTTGAACGTTCTCTATGTCTACAGATCTCCTGTAGGATTTATTTGAGTCTTTTAGATCCATTTTTTTTACTGTAAACATAAATTAGGCCGTAAAAAGTTTTCTAAATTCATTTCGTTAGCTTAGAATGTAAATGTGCTACAGTTTGACTTACGTAAATTAAGTCTGTGTTTCTATATATGGCAACCATAGAGATATGAATACATAGAGCGCACCAGAGGGCAAAAGCTACGATGTGAGTAACGAGAAAGAAGACTATCAGTGAGTTCCCTTGTGCCCTTGTTTAATACATAAACTTATACGTAGTATACTGACTATCGTGTATAATAAGTGTACATGTATATATGATTATTATAAGGACACAGGGGAACTCACTAGCAATCTTTTGTCCCACGTATCGCATTCACTTACAGGCTAGCAGATCCCTGGCGTTCTCTATCTGCATTATCTCTATGATGGCAACCATCTGCAGCATTGTGATTTGATAACTTTTTGCAATGACATTCGCTATCACTATTGTAAAATGATCGATTCAGACGGGGAAGTTACAAGCATTATAATAACTATCACTTTATAAACCAAGCCTTTACCGACAATGATAGCGATTATCGACTGTTGTCGAAAATTAATTACAAAATGTTGGTACTCGGTATCGTGTCTAACTGACGTTTTTCATTTTCATTAACCCAACAACCAAAAATATCATCCATTTTTAACACGATGTTATTAGATTGGTATGTATGTATGCATCGGAATCTTTAAACGTGATTTTTCACCTACTTCAAAACGTCGGATTGAATTGAAACTTCTCACATTTATCAAGTACCGATGACAATACAATAATTTAATAAGTACGTCGGATTGCCCTGATCAGGATTAACGATTAACTCAAAAAACTTTGATGGTGGAAGCGTTGATGACATTCTATAATATTAATAAATATTGATAATTAAAAAATTAAAAAACACGCTTTTGTAGCTAGCTTGACTAAAAAGTAGAAAATAAACAATCGTTTAAAAAAACTACAAAAACACGCTTTTGTAACTAGCTGAACTAAAAAGTAGAAAATAATTTCTATAAGTTAAAAATAATAGAGATATTAAGAAAAAAAAATTTTTATCGTAAAAAACGTGGAGTGCTTTTTAAGATATTTTATAATGACTTCACTTACCAATATCTGTCAATAAAATATTTACAATAATTGAAATCTAGCACCCCACGCTTTCTTACGATAAAATAATTTTTTTCTCAATCGCTCTGTTTTTTTGAACTTAAAGAAATTATTTTCTATTTTTTAGTTCAGCTAGTTACAAAAGCGTGTTTTTTTCAACTATTAGTTATTATTTTAAATTCATGTTTAAAAATATCCAATCATTATAAAGAGGTTTATTTTGAGTCATGGACTGATCCAGTGAAGAACTTTGATAGCAGTATGTTAGTCTTCTGGATATAATATACTTTTCCACTCTAAGCTAACGATTTAGGTAAATATTTATTAAATTCACATACAATTTATTCAATTTTTTATAAAATTCAATTGCCTCAAATAAATCGGTAATAATTTGTAATTACAACACAAACATTGTATATTTTCAACTGTATACTTTTTATTTGCTTAATTTTAAGACATATCGAAAATAAAATTATTAAAAAAATTTTTTTTTTGTTTTAAAAATCCTATTAAACTTAAGTTTTTATTATCACTATGCGTACAAGTTTCGAGTGAATTGAGATAAGATTAACTTTTATTTAAGAAAAATATCTTGATAAAATGCATCTCCCTCATAGCTCCCTTAATATTGAAGGTAGGTACAAATAATTAGTTTATTGATTATAAATTCATACGAAACCGAGGGGTTGTGTGGGTATAGCACTTTCCTACGAAACTAAGGTACGCTGGTTCGTATCTTGGTGTGGTTAACATTTTACTTTTGAATTAAATGAATTTTTCCTGATGTTAAAAATTTTCCAATCTTTTATAGTTTAAATTGTCTATATAACCCCCGCCCCCTCGCTATAAATAACGTCAGTTATACATATGTCATAAATCACTATTCTGTCACGGGGAGGGAATTAAAATAACATAAAATAGACCTCGCTCTCTTACTTATTTGTCGCTTTTGGTTCTCATAACAATTATCTAAAAATTGGCAGTTATCTACTTAATAACTTATGTAATTAAAAATTAATCAGGACAATGCTAGATACGAACCGAGGTACTCTATAAAAGGACTACAGGAGGCGACTGGGCCACAAAGGAAGTAAAAAGTGGAAATTAATAGTATGGGGGACTAACTTAATGACAAATAATTGTTTAAAAAATAATAAATAAACAACGATCGAACAAATAATTTTAATGATCAAACAATGAAGAACAAACGAGGAACAACGGATTAAAAAGATATATAATTATTTAACCCGAAAAAAATTTGGTGGGGGGCCAAATTACGTTAGTTGTATATTTCGCAACACCAATTTATAAAAATTTAAGGTTAAATTTATGGAACATAAATAAATCACATGTGATAAATTTTTTTTTTAGAAAAATTGAAAATATCAAAAATATAATGAAAGGTATGTAATTTTTAATTAAAGTTTTTCAGTTGATACTTAAAAAAGATCTCTTAATTTATAGATTCTGAGGAGAAACGATTACAGTCTTTAGCTGAAAAAAAGCAATCATACAAACAGCAAAAAAATGCAATTCAACAGGCCCTTCAACAAATTGTATAAGTTTTTGTTAAATATTCAAGTCTATAACTTTTGAAATAACCTACAATTCATATTTATAGGAAACTGGCAGTAATAGAAAAAACAGAATAGTTTTTAATGAAAATGATAGCGAAAGTAAACCAAAAAAGAAACAAAAACTTTCGTTGTTCGATCAGGATGCGGATAATGATGGCGATGAAATTAATTTTAAAGAACAGTTTGATGGAACTAAAGGACAAAAAGTAGGTATTATAAAATAAGGCAGTATGGGCATTTAGAATCGGTGCAAATCAACAAAATTATCTTTGTAGAATTATCTTGCTATGAGAAAATATCATTTTGTTTATTTGTTTATAGTGAAAAACTGTCTAACCGTTTAAAACTTGCGCTTTAGGAATTAAAATTGAACAACTAGTTTGTCGAAAATCGTCCACTTTTGATCTACTTATGGTCTATATTTTTACAAATTAGCTAAAGTACAATTCCTTTCAAGAAAGACATTGTATTACTAAAGAATCCTGTATACAGAATGTTCGATTTACATCTAGGCATATAAATATCACGAGTATAACAGAATACATGCGTTAAGCAATGCATCTAAGTGTGAGGTATTATATACATGTATTGAAGCTTCGATATGCGTTGAGATAGTTGTAAGACGCTTGGAGAGTGGGAATTTCTTAGTTGAATAGATGAACTACAACAGATAAGCCACGATACAAGTCACTTTTGCACTTTCATATAACACCTATAATGCCTCTTACTTATATATTCTGTCATACTCGTGATATTTATATGCCTAGATGTAAATCGAACATTTTGTGTATGAATTTAACACACCGTCAAATCTTTGAAAAAAATAAAAAAAATTAAGTAAAATTTTTTAAGCTTTTAGAATTGCAATCACGGTTTGCACATGATTCTCGTTTTACAATGGATTCACGATTCATTGAAGAAGATGAACAAGAAAATGAAAAGACAGAAATCCAATCTGAAGAAAATCTAGAAACTGAAAAGAAAAAGCAATTGGATATTTTAGCGACAATTACAGGAAAAAAAATTTCAGAACACAGTCAAAAGTATGCAAAAAATGAATTTCTCTAAATTATACTTTTAAATTAAATTAAATTTTTCTAGACAAGTTAAAAGTATGTTGAGATTCGATCCTTCGAAACCAGATCATTTGAAATTTCAAGTTGAAAGTACGAAAAATGATATTGAACCTAAAAAGAAGAAAAAAGATAAACAAAGTAAAATTGTTAAAGAAGATCAACCTGAGGAAAACGTAACCAGTGAAGTGCAACAAAAAACTTTTTATAAAGTATCCAGTAATTTAAAAGATTCTTTAAAAGAAAATAATTCATTTAGTTTATTAAATATGTTTGGAGATTCACCGGAGACACATGGTAAAAATTATTACAATTATTTAATACTAATTAATACCTACAAGTTCTTGCACGAAGTCTAAGTCTCTGAATGTTATTAACAAGTGGAAATTATTTAATTTTGCTACACACCCATGTGACCATATAGTTATAGTAGTGATGTAACGAATATTCACGTATTTTTTTAACAGTCATAAGGGAAAGGAATTTTCGGACATTATGACCACTCGATAACATTAATAATTATTAAACAATAAAATATTTTTACTTATGCCTTGCCTAAAATAATTTGGCTTTATTGTTTTTCATTTCGTTAAATGCTAAACTTGAAAGCTAAACTTTGAACTAATAATTTTAGGTAACAATGAAGTGGAGGAAGAAACAACTTCAAAAGATATTAAAAAGAAAAAGCATATAGGTCCTGTTTCAAATCCTTTTAAGTATGATTCTTCAGATTCGGAGGATGAAACAGAAGTTAAGAAAAATTCTAAACCTTTAACTTTGAACGATACTCATGGAAAAAAGGAAAAGAAAATTAATACTGAAAAATTCTTTTTCACGGCCGATGATTCTAGACTAAAAGGTATTATAATTTCACAAGATGGTTATTTTAAATAATTCGACAAAATTGGTTGTATACTTAAATAAAGTTAATTCCTTCGTAAAACTCGTATGCGAACAAATATTTTTGAGAAAATTTGCTGTATTTTAATGTCAGTAAAGTTCATTCGTAGTAAGATGCGCAGCCAGCAAAATATAGTTTTGGATACAAGGACCAAATTTTTTTACTTTCGATATATATTTCTCCATAAAAATGAGAAATCCCGTTTACACCCTTTTCATCAATTTTTGGCTACAGAATCTAAAAAATGTTACTAAATAATTTATATTAACGGGTAGTTTTAATAAAACTGTTAATTTCCTTGAATTTTTTCTTAAATAAAAATTTTTACTTAATATTTAATTTCAGAGGGTTTGGAATTTATTATGAAAATGCAAAATGAAATATCACCAGATGACTATTCAAATACTAGACGAGAAGTAAAACAACTTATACGGTCAAAAATTCGAAACAATAAACGAAAACAACGACCGTTCCAAAAAAAATTAGGAGGGCGAAAAATATTTTTAAATAAGAGAAGATAGTAAATATTTTTATTTTGTATATTCATTATTAAATAAAGTAATTCGTTTCTTAAAAGATTTTTTAATTGCATTTGTTCAACAAATTTTCCTGTTTAAAATATACCACGCACTACCTTTCTCAAATACATTCTAGTAAATATCGACTGAGCTTAAACTGTAATCTTCAGTAAAACTCTCAAAAATTGTAAAGAGCTGATTTTATTTTTTATTTCTTATAGAGAACCAAATTATCTACTTCTGTTTTAAACTTTATTTCGTGACAGTTTTCGATAAATTTTCCAAAAATTAGCATTTGTGTTATTTTTTTGTTAACTTTATTCCTGGTGATCAGACACTCTCTCCTCTTAAATAGATAGCCACAATTATTGTATGTTTAAATTCTTAGAAATTTCGGTTAAAATTTGATATCAAGATTGAAATACTTGGATTATTGCTGCAATAACCACCACCTGATTCTGGTATGGGATTAACATCCTATGAAAAATTGATCAAATACTCTCCCCAATAATAAATATCATATATATTAGAACTTGAACCGGGAAAAAAATTTCAGATTCAAATGAAGTTCAATTTAATGAATAGGGAATATTCATGAAATTTAAATTTGGTTCAAATATTTTTCTTCCGTAACTTTAATGACTGGACATTTAAACTAAACCATTATTTTAGTAATTAATATCTTTTTAATTACTTAAAATTAATTAATAAAAGAACAAATTCAGTGATGGAATTTGAAAATTTCTAAAACGGGAATTCATATTTGTATACGGACGTGACATCATAGTACGGGTTTGTCAAATTTGTTGACATACTGTATCATATTAATTACTTACATTTTATATGGTATTTCATTAAATTATACTATTCTACGACTTTTTATTAGAAAACTTAATAATAACGAGTGTAAATTCTGTGTTGTAAATTAATTTTTTTTTAGTATAAATTATACATTGAACTGTCAAAAATTGACAGATCACGTACTTATACGTCATCAACATCGACAATTATTTCAGAACCGCTGTTGTTAAGATTGAATATAAGTTTCTCATCTACGAAAATTTTTTGAGACTTTTTCTTTCAAAAAATAATTTGTTCCGACAATGAACCCCAGATGTTTCCGATATTCAACAAAGCAAGATGTTATCCTGGCACCTTGAAAATTACAATTTTTAAAGCCTCGAGCATCTCATTCTTTTGAGTGTTGGGCAAAATAATTTTTGTTCAATCATGTTATTAGAACACCGCCCTCAATCAAAATTTTTCCTGAAAGGGAGTAATAAGGTAAATAAAAAAGAAACGTTTTTTCATTAAGGAAAAAAAACTATATTTCAAAAATTGAAAATAAAAACTCTAGTCCAGATTAAATGGGGTAAGAATACGAAAAATGTATGTGAATTAATTACCTAATCTAAGTTTCACAAAATACATAAACTATACTTAATTAAGAATAAGAAATACAATTGTTTTGAAAAAGTGCTGTATCTGAAAATGTTTGTTTTTTATTTGATTTGAACCAGTTTTGAAACTTTTAAAACGTTAATTATGCAACACCAATGAATGCAGAGATATACAAAAATAAACAAATTAATCGAAAAAAAGCCTTTTGTATGAAATATTACAAATGTAAAGGAATTACTTTTTAATTATATTATTAAAATAAAAATATATGTGCCTGCCAATAAAATCACTTCTTAATGGCTAGTGCCCCCAAACACGGAATTACTCCGTTATTATTACATGAAAATACACGATGCTCCAAGGTAATCAAATAATCATGTTTCATAAATGATTCATTTTATTATCTTGTTTGAAAAGTTAGGACGAACGTGGTGTTTTTTATTATGAAAAAATATCGTCAAAAAATGGAATTTGCCACAAACTAATTTATCAAAAAAAAAAAATACTTAAAATTTACTGAATCATGTTAGAACTGTTTTTTTCACACTTTGTATTTCATGTAATAAACAGTCTCTTCATTTCAAAAATACTAAATTATGTTTAAAATTATGAAAAAATGGCAACTGCAGCTCTAATCTTTAGCTGGTACTTCAATAACTCGTGGTTTATCAATGATACGGGCTGTGCGATTACCTTTTTCAACAATACCAATAATCCATGCTTGATAGCCCTCCTGTTTTTCGATGTCTTTACAGTAAGCTGCAGCTTGTTCACGTGGTAAACATATTAACAAACCTCCAGAAGTTTCAGCCGAATGCCCTTGTAACAATTGGAACATGTTACCACAAGCTTTTGCAACCGCTGCCATTTTAGCGATCACTGGTAAATTGTGAATAACAAATGCAACTTCATTCTTTTGATGTGATGCCAAATTTTGAGCATGACCCAAAAGTCCAAAACCAGTTACATCTGTTGCACCATGAGCGTTGTATTTGTGCATCAATCGTGATGCAATACGATTTAATCGAGCCATTGAATCCATTGCACGATGATAAGCTTTACGGACATCTTCTTCGGAGACAACGAGTTTGATACGATTCCAACGTTCTGGTTGATCCAACCATTGATGTGCATTCACAGCTACTTGTGTACCCAAAGGTTTTGTAAGCACCAAAACATCACCTACCACTGCGTTGTCTGGAACAATGTATTCGTTTGGCTGGCATACAGTTGATGCAACACCTCCAATTGTGCACCATGGATTTACAACAGTTTGACCACCAGTAACACTCGTACCGGCTTCAAGTGCTGAATCTTTAAAACCTCGCATGATTAATGGAATGACGACATCACGTTCCTTTTCTGTCATTTTTGTACTAACACCAAGTAACATAAGCATATTATCACACTCGGTGACTCCCATAGCATACAAATCACTCAAAACATTAGCACAGGCGATTTTTCCCATCATGTACGGATCATCAACCAATGGATAGAAGAAATCAGTTGTTTGTACCAAACACAATCCTCCATGGCGAAGTGGTGTAACTGAACAGTCAAGGCCGATGCCGATTCTTGGTATGGCCATGTGCATAAAGTGAGCGTGTTCATCTTGAGCACTATTATAATCTTGTTGAAGACCTTCCACTAATTTATTCAACACTTCTTGTGGTACTTTACAACCACGTCCTTTCAAATCGGCAAAACGCGTCAACCGAAAACTTGCTTCTAAGTCGTGAGCAATTGGATCAAAAGGCCGCCGCAAAGCTAAAGCGTTTGGATTTGCACCTAACTCCAACTGTGCGACGCCTAAAGCATCTCCAGGAACAGAAGCTACTTGATAATCACCCATTGGTTCTATGTACAATTACAAAGTTTGCAACAAAAGTACTAAAACCGAGTTAAAAACACTGACTCGTCCAGAGCGTTTCTCAAACAGTCGGCCAACGCTTGCAAAATGGCGTCTTCTTGTAAATGTGTTCAAAGCGCAATCGCTCTATCAGTTTATCTTCACTCTAATTGGTGTAAATTTACTGCGATATCATGTCCGGTAGTAGTCAAAATTTTATGAGCCCCGCACCGGCAAATTGTTTTTTACTTATATTTCTGATTAAACACTTTGAAAAGTGTATTTATGTATTTAAGATATTTAAATATACACGTACAAATGATATTTTAACCTTATTTGAACACAAAAATGATTACTTTTTGTAATAATTTTAAAAAATATGCTAAAATACAACAACTACAGTGCTGCCTCGGCTTTATTATGCCATAAAATATAACTATAAAAACAAGAGTTCAATGGCGGAGCTGGTTCCTTCTTATTGAACAAAAATAAAAGGCATTTCCGTTTCGTAACACTTCGTTCAACTTCGGCTAACGTATTCACTTCAAAATCGAAGCTGTGTTTTAATGCCGATGTAATCTCTAATTTACTTGATTCGTATGTAAGAAATTAGGGATTTTCTTTAATCAAATGTTTCACCAAAACATGAAGTTACTCAAATATTTTTGTTTGTGCTTTTACAAATAAAAACAAATTCTAACTGATCTATAACTAAAGTTTATTTAAATAAAAATTACACAAACTATTGTTTGTATTTCGATTTTATATAAGATTGTATAATAAAAGACAATAGTTTTAAATAAAAAATCATTTTAAATGTCTTCAACAGACCAAAATAATACACTTGTACAATTAATCGAAAATTATAAATGTCATAAATGCAAATCGAATCATGACCATTATGCAAAATGTAAGCGAAAAATGACAACTTATGATCTTTCATTTGATACACCTGATGCGAAAAGGAATCGTAACTTAAATAACACTGCTGAAGATGTTTCGAATGTTTCGATTTCTTCACCTTGGGAAACACGACGAATGAAATCAGATTTAATCGAAGCTCGTAGTAGAATATTGGTGCTTGAAACTCAAATACAACAACTGCATTCTGTTCGAAAAGAATTAGAATTAGTTTTTGAAAATGAGAAAAAAGTTTTGCAAGATCAACATACAAGAGACCGTGACTTGATTAATGACTTGGAATCGAGGATTAATGTTATTCGTCGACGTGAAGCAGAAACAAAAAGTGAACTGAATGAAGTAAGTGAAAAATTAATTAGTTAGGATTCATGTGATTTTGATTCATTTATTACTTTCTAGGTAAGACATAAAGCCGATACGACTAAAATCAATTTAGAGAAAAAAATTGAAGAACTGCAACAAAATATTGATAATTTAAAAGAGGAAGTTTTAGAAGTTTCATCTAGTGAACACGAAAATAATTTCTTTGCAAATCAACGAATTGCCGAATTAGAGGATGCATTGTCAGCTGCTGAAGACGATGCTACAGCTCAAAAAAAATTAGTGGCTGCATTACAAGCACAGTTATCTGAGAGTAATGCTACGAAACGTGATTTAGAATTAAAAGAGCAAGCATTACAAAAAGCGCAGCTAAAAATAAAAGATTTGGAGTATGAAAAAGGAAGCTTTTTAGAATGGCAAGCACAAACAAAAGTAAGTTTATTAGTCAAGAAATTTTAACTTTTTATTCTCAAAAGATGTGTGTTTTTTTTTTTTTTCAATTTATGTAAGGCAAACTGAATTAAAGAAACGTAACAATCAGAATCAGTTTTTAAGGCAGATTAGATTAGAATTTTTATTAATGTTGAGTCCAACTCGCAAAATCAGTCCGTTGGAATGTTTTTGGTACAATTTATTATTTGTTAAACAAAAATTTGGTATTTTTCAGTTAAGAGTATGTAGTATGCGTCCTGTTTCATCATAATAATAATAATAAATAGCCTGATTTAGCTCCCTTGGGCAAAGGCCTCCCCTAGTACATTCCACGCTTTTCTATTTTTGGCCGTTCTGCTCCACATACCTCCTGCATACCTTGTAATTTCATCTCTCCACCTAGTTGGTGGCCGACCTCTTTTACGTGCTAGATTTAATGGTACCCATGATGTACATCTAGTCGTCCATCGATCATCGTTTAGCCTTGAAACATGCCCAGCCCATTTCCACTTCAATTTTTTGATACAGACAGTTACGTCCTTGACATTTGTTATTGATCTAATAGTATTAGATCTAACCATATTAGCAAGTTTGGAATTTAGCATAGACCTTTCCATACTCCTTTGGCATGTGCTGAGTTTTTTATAATTTGAGATGGTTAGCGCTGAGGTTTGGGTACACGCATTCCAGGTCTTTGTTTTTAAAGAAATGTGCAGTTTACTTTTAAAGATTTCTTTCAGAGACCAAAATTTTCTCCACGCATTTATTATTCTCTTTTGAATTTCAATGCTGTTCTGATCATGAAAAGATATAAATTTTGCCCAGATATTTAAACTCATTCACTCGTTCTATGGTTTCATTTTCTAGAATAAGTCGAAGGTTGTGATTATCTTCGTTTGCATTTGACATCCATTTTCCTGTTTCATAAGTGATAACTAATACTCTGAAACTGTTACGGTGAATCAAAATAGTTTTGTCTTTAAAAAGTTTTAATTGTCAATTTTAAAATTTATTAATATGCCATTAATATTAATGCTTGTGGAGAGTATTTAAATAATTCATTCAGTTGTTATTTTCACTTATTTAAATTGAAACTCATATTTTCAGATGCAACAATCAAAATTATCAGCATTTAGAGATTTAGAAAAAGAAGTGGAAAAATTACGAGAAGAAAATCGAAATTTACATGATGCAGTTCAAAATAAGTTATTACTGGAAGAACAAGTATTGGATTTGCAAAAACATTTGGAAACAAGTAAATCTTTACATAAGGATCTTGCTGATTTTGAGGTATTTTATTATCGATATTTATTATTTAAAAAAAATAATCATTATGTTTTTTGTATCATAAAAGGTGAAATATTCGTTGTTAGAATCGAAATTGAATGATTGGTTGTCACTAGCCAGAGAATATTGTGAACCATTAGATCCATCGGATAACAGTTTATTACATGAATTTAGAAATACTATCGAACAATACCAAAAAAAGGAAATTATTTTAACATCTGAAAAATCCGCGCTGGAAAATGATCTCAGAGCAACGCAAAGAGTAAGTATTATTTTCATAAGAATTCGTCTCAATATTAAGTTGTGGCTGTTTTAAATTTCTTTAATGCACTTCAGTGAATTATACCCTGTATGTATGAAATATATACAGATATAAATATTTTAGGGGTATACTAATTTTAGTCCCAAGTTTGTAACGCTTAGAAATATTGATAATACGAACAAAATTTTGATATAGGTGTTCCTAAAATCACTTAATTAGTCCAATTCCGGATGTCCGTCTATCCGTGATCACGCAAACTCAAAAACGAAAAAAGATGTCAAGCCGAAATTTTTATATTTTCCTCGGGACGAAAAAAGTGATTTTATGTTTGTAAATGATCAATTTAGCAACATAAGACAATTATGTCTTGGATCCAAAGTACTCCAATAAACAAGGAGAAAAAAAGACGAAATCTCCAAATTTTGACCTATAGCATCTTAGCAATATAATGCATATTTGTTTGAAATATTGTAAATCCAATTTTTTAGGATCTCACCAACAAAAAACAAGAAATTGAAAAAACAAACGCTCAATTATCGGAAGTGCAAACTGCATACAAAAATCATCAAGCTTTTATACATCGTTTACAAAAAAAACTACTTTTAGTCAGTCGAGAACGTGATAGCTATCGAAGTCAATTAGATTCCTATGAAAAAGAATTAACGATAACATTAGGATCAGATACATTTACTAGCGGCCGTTCTACAACTGAATTACTTCAAGAACGTTTAGAGAGTTGTGAACGTATGATGGAAGGCTATCGTGATCTTATCACAAAATTGGAAAATGATTTAGAAATGGCAAGCAATCAAAATTCACAAGTGGCACCCGTTCGTACCGATCAATTAAAACGTTTACAATCAGAAGTTAGTCAATTACGTGCCGAAAATGAACGAATTATTCAACAAAGAAGCGAACTCGAGAAAGAACGAGAAATTCATGCGTTACAAGAGGATTCAAAAATTATTTCCAATTTACGGAATGAAGTACATGAACTTCAAAATCAAATCGAGGTTCTAATGAATCAAAATACAGAACTACAAAAACAAATCAACGAACATCAAAAAGAAACTAAACAGGAACAGATTTTACATTTTGAGCTAAATCCAATGGCAGAAGCTACATCAAAATATGATTCAGAAGTTGCTGCTTTAAGAAGTGAAATCGATCGTCTTAAACGTAAAATACGTAAATTAGAAGAAGGTATTGAAAATACTAGAATGGAGTCATTTGCAAGTGGAAGTAGTAGCCAAGAAATACAAACACTAAAAGAACAAATTAAATCGTACGAATTAAAAATTCAACGATTAAAAGAAGTATTTAAAACAACGTCACAAGAATTTCGTGATGTATGTTACACATTACTTGGCTACAAAATTGATCGTGTTAGTAACAGTAATTATCGATTAATTAGTATGTATGCGGAATCACCGGATGATTATTTATCGTTTCAATTGAATGAAGAAGGTTCATTAAATTTATTAGAAACACCATTTTCATCAACTTTAGAAGATCTGGTTGAAACACATTTACAACATCAACAATCCATTCCCTTATTTTTAAGCTCAATTACTGTTAATTTATTTAATAGACTTACATTACGAACACAGACTGTGGATTTATAAAAAAAAAAAATGTTTTAAATTTTGTATAAATTTTTTGTGTATACTTAAGCGTGCATTAAATCAATTAAATACAAATTTTTACAAAATTCCTCGAAACGGGTAAAAGTTCTCCATTTCCATCATGTCAATGCGAGATTTTAACCTTCAAAGGTCACCAAAAAAGGTTTTTCCTGATTATATCACTTCCTGTGGATAGAAGCTAATCAGGACTATTATAAAAATTGTAGACTTCTCTGTCAAATCCGTAATTTCTTAGAAAGCATAGAATTAATTTTAGTATACAAAATAAGAATTGTGATAATCCAGAAAATTCTTTTTTATTTTTATTTACCTGTATGAATAGGAGTAAGCTTTGATCCATTTTTTGAAAATCAGAGATAGAATTACAGGTCTGTTGGCGATGTTTCTAAAAGTGTAGAACGCGTCTATGTAAGAAGGGCAAGGAATTTTTTTATTTTTATGAGCCTTGAGGGAAGGAAGTGCAACTTAAAACTTGGCTACAAATTTTTGTAAAAGTCACTTTTAATCCTATGCGTCGCCAGAATTACTTTCAGGGGTTACATCTGCATCTACGCAGGGGGGGGTCAAAAGAATCAACTTTTCTTCCAGTACCGAAAAATTGATTGCTATGAATCTCTAGAAAATTATCTGCATATGGGCTTCTCGTTTATAAATAACAGAATTATTAGGGCCCATGGCAATGATCTTTCCCCGACGTGTGTTCTTGTATATGTGCTGTTAAATGATTTTTTTTTTAAATTCTTTTACAACAAATATTACAAACAAATGTTTTTCTCCACTATGATTTGTTTCGAGAGTGATGTCCTCTTTCCAAGTTTCAACCTTAATAAATCATTTTTTTACCTGCTGAGCGACGCAAAGGAGTGGTAATGTGTTTTGTTTATCAGTCGGTATACTTATGTATGTATCTCAATGTCAAAAAAAATGCTCGTTTTAAAACATTCTAAGTGTTACTATTATAACATAACATATGATGACTACGCTTAGATTGTTTTAACTGTGGCATTTTTTTTGACAGTGAGTATATGTGTGTGTATACCTATGTGGCATACTAGAGGCCAAACGCGTGGGGTAATTTTGATGATTCTAACGTTAATCGAAAAGAATTTCAAAAAATGAAAGCCGGCGAACTATACTAAGTGGAGTCTCATTGAATAGATAAATCGATTGACGTGAGAATCATTAAAATCGGGTCATGCGTTTGGTCTCTAGAGCGCCACAAAGAACCAAACATGCATACAAAGGCATTTAAAAATCCTAACTAAAAAATGTTGAATAAAAAAACTAAACTTCGTTAAATTAAAACTGAAAAGATAAAACAAATCCAACAGTTTACATATAGCGACCTTAAGGTAGTTCCTCCGCGACCGTCCAGTCAAAAAGTTTTGGACTAATACTATCATTCAGTGCATTAACTGTACTATGACTATTATACATATACCATATATTATTTTCAAAAGACTGTAGTTCCTCACTACTGTTTCTAGTATGCATATAAGCACACACACTATGACATATGCCTTTAACATTAGTCTTCATATCTTTTCCACAAAAATCATCGCTAAAACGAGTTATTTATTTAAGTTTTTTATCGAAACTATATGGTAAATAATTTTTATTTTTATTTATATATTTTCTAAATATAGTATTCTACATTATATTAGTTTTTCATAGAGATGGTGGACGTCATTCATTGGTAAATAAATATAATATTTGTAAATTTGTGTATTTTTATACACTTCTCCCATGTACACGTACAAATTGCGTCACTTTTAATTGCTAATATCTCATGTATGGCATGGTAAATCATCTTCTAATTTTAACAGCAAGTGTATTATGAATTAAATATTTTATATTCTGAGTTTTGAGAAATTCTTGGAATATCACTTTCGTGTAGGTACTACCTTAACAGTCGGAACCCATTAAAATCTAGAACGGCTCAAATCTTCCCAATAATATGGGACTTGTTTTTTTCTTTTCATTTTTTATTTAACGCAGCCGGGTTTTTTGATTTAAAAAAATTTTGTTTTAAATAAAATAAAGATCAAGCCACTCGCTAATAATGTATGTAGCTTTATATTGTTGAAAGAATTTTTTTAATCGGTCCAGTAGTTTTTGAGTTTATCCATTACAAACACACAAACAAAAAATCAAATATTTCCTCTTTGTAATGTTAGTGTAGATTTTTAAATTAACAAGTGAAAACAAACAATTGACTGAGTTAATTGTTGAAATACCATGTTTAGACAGTGTTGATGACGCAATCGTTTGTTTTTTGACGTCATGTAAATAATAAAAGATATCCACTTTTAAATAGCCACACACACATAACTGATATTCCTATATTAATACATACTATAAAATTTGCGTCTAATTAACGCTCTCGTGGGTAAACAGTGATGTTTACAAAAAAATGTTTCATACAAAATTTCTTTATTTTTCTATAAGGAACATTTTTTACATTTAAAGTTTTGTTCTATCTCTAACGGTTTACAAGACCCAATTGACCTATTTTGCTCATTTACGAACTCGACTTTTTACCCCCTGAGTACGCTATAAAAATTTCAGCTTGATATCTCTTCGTTTTTGAGTTATCGTGTTGGCAGACAGACGGACAGACAACCGGAAATGGACTAATTAGGTGATTCTATGAACACCTATACCAAAATTTTTTTCGTAACATCAATATTTTTAAGTGTTACAAACTTGGGACTAAACTTAATATACTATGCATATTTCATATATACATGGTATAAAAACTATAATCTGTGGTGTAGATTGAATAATTAACAGTGAGTCTTCAACTGTTATCTTTAAAAGTTTCAGAAATATAGATAAAATTTATTAGTGGGAAAGATAAGCATTGCATAAATAAGAACTTTTTTAAATATGATAATAATCGTCTTTGTAATTAAAGCAAAGATTTTATAAACATAAAGCATAGAGTTTTTAAATAATTAGTCATTTTTATACTACCGCCAAAAGTACCGACACACTATGATAAATATATATTCCTAAATTTGACGTTTTATTTCAAATATGTTTTTGAAATAAATCTTTGAGCGGGTAACTTTTCACTGAACAAGTTAAAACAAGTTGATTTCAATAACAAATGCGTATTTAAAATAAATAATTTTTAACTTATTAATATAATAATAATTCTTACTATTTATCCATTTTTTAATACTTAAAATATTTTAATATACTAATAGTTCTTAAATTGATATAGCTGAAGGTATGGAATTTATTTTATAAATTTTAAATGGTTATGATAAAATTTGTTTTGAAATAATGTATACAAACGTAATTCAGAACGAAAATGCATTTTTTCATTTTTAAAAATTAGTTAGCGTATTTTAAAATTAAGTTAATTTGGTTTGTTTAATTATAAAGTATTAATAAGATTTCCCTCCAAAAATTTTACAAAGGTAATGTTTACACCATAATAATGAAGAATCGTAAAAGAACATCTTGTGAGGATATAAACATTTCAAATATAAAAAAGTCAAAAAACGTATTAGGTGAAGTAGATCAAAATATTGAAGCTGCACACAATAATAATAATCGGAAAACAAAATATCAAGAAACTCAGGATGATGAAAATGATAATGAGAATGTACGTAATAGATAATAAGGGCCTTAAACAAATGAAACTAACAAACTTTTATTATTTTAGAACGCATGTGGAGTTATTGAGAAAGTATTCGTACGAAATTTCATGTGTCATAAGTCTCTTGAAATAAACTTGAATAAAAATATTAATTTTGTGATTGGAAGAAATGGTAGTGGCAAAAGTGCGATTCTTACAGCACTGGTGGTTGGACTTGGAGGTCGTGCTACGGATACTAATCGTGGAAAATCAATAAAAAGTAATTTATGTTCAAAAACTAGCTAAATACTAGTTTTCAGTTTCTAAATGTATTAATTATTGAAAAAAAAATTTTTTTTCATTAGATTTTATAAGAACTGGTCAAAGTATAGCTTCGATAGAAATAGTAATAAGCAATATGGGATTCAACGCATATAATCCTACAAGTTATGGTGAAAGAATTTCAGTTGAACGAATACTAACTCCAAAATCTTCGTCCTACAAAATTAAATCAGCTGCTGGTAATAATTTTTTGATATTAATTTTGAATGAATTTACGTCCGTGTTTTTTTAATCAGTAGTTTAGGATGTTCGTGGCAGATGCCATTAGACACTTCCATTTAAGATATAAACATCATAATTCTAAAAAATCAGCGAAAATCAATACATATACGGGGCGTTCTGTTATTAACTGCAGATCGTGGTCCTACAGAATAAGCTCATAAAGACGAAGGAAAAAGTTATTTACCAATTTTGGATCTGAGCCCTAATTTGGGTGCTACAGGTATGACAAAAATTGATAAATTGGTAAATAGGTTATTCTGTAGGCCCACGATCTGCAGTTAATAACAGAACGCCCTGTATATATAAATTAGCCAGGGGCTGTGATGGTACGGATCCCAAAAATTCTTTTTAAAAATAAAAACCTACAACTTTTCGTTGAGATACTGTTCATTTCAGAATTTAACGAAAATCTCTTAATAAATAATAACTGATTTGATCCGCCTAAAGGTTAATTCTGGTTAATTGACTTTGGAATTATAGCTAAAAAGGGGAGTAATTATAACTGGGGGTATATGAAAACACTACGGATCGTGGTTTGGAGAAAATGGGTTGAAAATATCTGAATTTTAGTTAAAAGTATTTTATTGATAGCTTCAGTTTTATGAATAGTTATTTTTTATAAAAACTTCAGGTCGAATTATATCCCATAGTGCTAAGGAAGTTGCAAAAATATGTGATGCCTTAAATGTACAAGTGGATAATCCTATTTGTGTGCTAAACCAAGATACTTCCAGAAATTTTTTAAATAGCAGTGATCCAAAACGAAAGTATTTATTATTTATGCGAGCAACAAATTTAGAAAATATAAATGATTATTATAAAATTATTTCGAAAGAGCGTCAAGAAATCGAAGAAAAACTACAAGATAAAAAGAAGGTACTAACTGTTAATATTCGATTTAATAAACTTGTTAAAATTTTTATTACGAAATATTTTCTTTTAATTAGACGTTTGAGGAACTGAAAAGTCAAATGAAAAATTGGGAGAATAAGTTAACATTAATTGAATCATTGGATTCCCTACAAAATGAATTAGAAGATTTAGAACGTGAATTATTTTGGTCAAAAAATAAAACCATACATGATGAATTGTTTGAAATACAAGAAAAAATTCAAAAGTTGAATGAAAAACTTGAGAAAGAAAAGGAAAAAGCGAAAAATTTTAATGAGAATGATCAACATGTTTCCGATAATATTAAGTAAATATTTAATATTACTATAATTGATTGCTTTTTATGAATGTTCATTGTTTTGGGTAAATCTCTAGCGATTTCTTTAAATCGCTTAGGTAAAGATCATCCAACCGTACGTTTTTTAGAATTATACAATGTTAAAAAGACCTGTAATGTATGTTTTATTGAGTGTGAGCTAACTCGAATGAAGCATTAGCACCTCCTTAATGGCATACTCAAAGTAAAACAGAAGTTGGATTAATCAAGGTATCATATCGAAAATCACAATGGATCTTATGTTTCCTTAATCTAAATAATAATATAAAGTATGAATACTTAAATAATTGAAATCCAATCGAGTACTGACGTTAAAGGGAATGAGGCAGTGGATTTGTTGGCGCGAGAGGGGTTATCTCAAACGTCCCTTTCACCTGAGCCTATCATTCCCATAGCAAGATACTCCGAAATTTACCGAATCAAGAATTCGGACCATCCTGATTACTGAGACTTTGCGCAGTGCATGCGACATGCACTACTGTGTCTAACCAAAAATTACAGCTAGGCCATTCGACTGTGCTCGCCTGAAACTTACTAGAGCACATTTGAGAAAGGTGGTAAGACTCTTGACACTGTCATTGAATTCTAGATCACCTTCTTAACATCTAGATCTCTGACGATCCCACTTGTAGGGCTTCTATGGAGGGCAACGAAATATCCATTCATTTTATTTGCACCTGCAGAAATATACAGAGCGTCCGATCCATCAATCCTGGGAGAGATTCCGGCGGAGTATCTTATAGCTTCAACTGATTTTAATAGCATCTCTTACCAGGAGACAGATTTTTATCAAGTAGGGCATAAAGGACCCCTTAGTCTAGGTGCTAGGGAACATTTTCACCGGAGAAAGTCGTTCTAATAACTTTAATGCACTTTCTGGAGGTATAAAACCTTGCACCTCTTTTTGCATAATAAAGTCTAATAGATAATATTAATTTATGGGGGAGGCAAAAGGAACGTATTGAATAACAATGGAAGGCTGGATAGTTTGGAATGTAGAATGGATTACGATCCTAGTCCTTCACATGGCGCTTACTTATAACCATTAATTTTATTTTTATAGTAATATTAATCAACAATTGGAAGAAATCAAAGAGGAATTACAAAAAGTAGAAACTAAATGTAATGATATTCGAAAAAAGAATCGTATATTAGAAGATGCTTATAATAAGAAACAAGTTGCATTAAGAGATAAACAATTCGATGTCGCTAAAAAGAAAAATAGTTATGATTCATACGATACTCAAATAAAACAAATTACTGAGAGGTAATTAAAAATTTAAATAATTTCTTAGAGAATATTCTCCAATGAAAGAAAGTAAAAATATCCAAGTAGCTTCATATTTCTTGGCTTATGCCTTCCTATAAGTTCGATTTTTTAATAAATTGTTAATTTGCAAGAAAAATATTAAAAAACGAAGAGTCATTTGAAAATCGAAATTTGAATTTTTATGTTATTTTAGATTTGAATCAATGTCTGAAAAACGGGCAGAACAAAAAAGAGAAATTGATCAGATTATAGAACAATTGAATGAATTACAAGCTCAATTGACTACATCTGAAGTTGAATTGGAACACAGGCGAGGTTCTATTAGAAATGTAAAAGATGTCGAAATGAAGATCATGGAAGAAATTAAAGAATTAAATAATTCATTGGGTAAAATATGCTCGTTTGAATAATATTTGTCTAGTTTAATTAGTTTTTAACCTATTTGTAGTGAACATGATTGATTAATTTTAACTCAACAGTATTTAAAAAACGAATTTTATTACCATATCTCATTTCGTTGTAGAAATATATGTCGCAGACAACTGGCTTAATTAGACGTTCAATTAACATACCAACTAGCGACCTTAACGATATTCAGCCATTCAATCAAACATCTAGCAAATTCCACCACTCACTTTCCACTTTTCGCCACCTGCCACTAAATCCACACACTTTCAGTATGGCGTCAAAAGCAACAATATTGTTGATGTTTCTCCAGGGCCGGATTTAAACTTCTGCTGCCCTTGGGCACTGAAAAAAATGACGCCCTATCATTGAAATATCACTAAAAAAGTTATGTAGTTTTGATATCTTTTTTTTTTAAATTATCCAATTTTTAAATAATTAATTTTTTTTTAATGCAAAAATAACTCAAATACGTTCTTAATTTTTCCAAAAAAAAAAAAAAAAAAACAAATTTAAATTTTATGATTCCAGCAAATTAAAAAATCAAATATTACCATTTCAAATCTTCAAAGAAATGAATTAATTAAATTATTTCGAAGAACCTTAAGAAATCACTTAAGGTGTCAAAATTATGATTTACAATATTTCGATTTGACAAATATTGTATGAGTCGAATTTCTTAAATTATCTATTAAATGATGTATGATTAATTAAAAGAATAACAAATTTCTATTGAGAAATTTTGATGACAATAACAAAAAATTTTTTCCGCTTTCCAAATTTTGCCGCCCTAGAAAATTTGCGCCCTGGACACTAGCCCCGACTGCCCCTAGTGTAAATCCACCGCTGAGTTTCTCACAGTTTGATTGCGTATACGCAAGAAAAAGTACAATAGAAGCTGGAACCAAGTATGATAATATTAAAAACTACTTTTTTCACGGCAAGAGTTTCAGTACTCAGATTCAGAATATGTCGACGTTTCCGAAAGTACAATTTCTTTGACAGATGCTGTGGCAATTCAGTCTCCTTTTGGTGGCCAGGCACTTCAAAAATGTAGTTGTAGGCCTGCTGTGAATTTGTGTCACAATAATAGTTTACGTGTTTACGTGTTTTAAAAACAAAGTTCCGCATCCAAATGCCATGGAAGTGTTAACTTGCTTTAACAAATAATAATTTAATTATTTACATGTATACTTTTTTATTTAGATGCGCTATTTGACCTCATGATTAAAAAGTAATGATACGTTATATTTTAAATTATTTTAATAAACAATTTTTTGTCAAATGGTCACTCTATTATATGAAAGGCCTAAGTACCCAGCCAGTTCATTAAATGCTGTATTAGACCCTACGGCTAAGTATCATTCAGACCGCTAGTTGATTAAAAAGGCTTAGCTGTTAACAGAACGGCTAATTAAGCTAGTTGATGCGATATGTATGTATTATAATATGTTAATTTAAGGTGATGAAAATTCGGTAAAAATTTGAATATTGGGGATTCTAGGCTCGAATTTTGGTTTAACTTCATCAATTTTTTTAGTCAAATAGTTGTATTTTTTCCCCCAAATATTTTTTTGTAAGTGAGAGCGTTACGTTAGGCGTACATAGATATTGTATGGCGTTAATCCTAAATTTTTGTTTGCCTAATTGAACACGCCTATATCCTTAATATTGTAAAACTAATCTTTCAAATTATTTCAGCTCAAAAGCAAGCTCAAATTAAACATCTATCAAATCAAACAGATACGCTTTCTCTTTATGGACCAAACATGGTTTCTTGTGTACAAGAAGTTGAGAGAAATAAGCATAAATTTACTGAGTTACCCCGTGGACCTTTAGGTAATTATTAATAGATTATTTTATACGAAAAAATATTAATCCTTGTGACAAAATTCGAGAAGAAAAGTATTGAATTTAAATAATTATTATTAATTCACGGCAATTTATATACAGATATTTTAAACAATCTGCCATTTAATTGTAGAGAGCTTTACTTAGAAATTTTATTTCTTCTATCCTAATCTACCATTTGTTTAATGCAATTATTTGGATTTTTAGGTCGATATATAAAGTTGAGGGATAAAAAATGGACCGCAGCTGTTGAATTAACTATAAAACATGGAGTGTTAAAATGGTTTTGTGTTACAAATTCTCAAGATTATAAAATATTAGATGGTATACTTTCAAAATATTTTCAAAGAGGACAAAAACCATTAATTATTTGCAGCAAATTTTTTCATAAAGTAAGTCAATTTTAGATTAATAAATCACTAATGCCGCATTCATACTTTAATTAGTGAAGGTGCAGGTGTAAATTTTTAGTGGATATTTACACGGATTTATTTTTGCTAATAAACACTTACTCTAATTACCTAACAAAGTGTAATTGTGATATAACGTAAAGAAAAATAATATTTTGTTAAAAATTTAGGTATTTGATGTAAGCCGAAAACGAGTACAATGTCCTGCAGGCTATTACAGTTTACAGGATGTTTTAGAAATATCTGATCCGATAATAGAAAATTGTTTAATTGATCAAATTCGTATCGAAACCATACTATTAACTCCAAACGACGAAGATGCTATTCGATTAATGTCACATGCAGAAAATGTACCTCCAAATTGTTCTAGAAGTATTACCTTAAAAGGTGATTTATATTATCCGGATCCAGATTATCGTTCTTATGCTACGAAATTTAAATCACCTACATTGTTACAAAGTAGTACGGCCGATGCTATTCGTCAGTTTCAAAATGATATTGAGGAGATAGAACAACGGAAAGTAGAATTAGAGAATAAAATTCGAATAAATCGACAGAAAATTTCTAGTCAACAATTATCATTAAAGGAACATGATGCACACATTACAAAATTACGTGAAAATAAAATAAAATTGCAAAATAAAAAACGACAATTGGAATATCAAATGGATCCAGAGGATAAAAATGTCGATACTTTGGTAAGAATCAATCTACAATAATAGGAAACCTTACGTAAAGATAAGTTAGTAATCAAATATAAATTGGCACTATAGATCGGTTTATTTGAAGTAAAAATGCGTTCATACATGCACTTTAACAGAAAAAGTTGCACTAGCTCTAAGGAAGCGAGCAATCACTTCCTCTTGAAGAGTCAGTAAATTTGTAAACTTACAATATGGGACTGAATCAATACTTGGCTTGATGATTTATTCAATGGAGTATGCCTACTCAAAAGCTGTGTCAAAGAGTTTCGACCATGATAAGTTTCGTATCTGACACGATTCGCTCTTTTTTTTACTACGACGTGCATTTAATAGTGTCGTTTCCTCAATTGGCTTTGAATAGTATTATTAGAAAAGGATTTACGAGACCCACCGACTTCAGGCCTGCAAAAACTCTGAGTTGCTCCAAATACTCATTTGATTATTTATATCTTCTTTTAGATTAGTGATTTACAAAATTTTAAAAAAGAATATGAAGAAGCTAAAAGGCAAGAAAGTCAATGTATAATTGACTGTGAAAATTTGAAAAAAGACATAGATGAAAATAGAACAAGTTTAAAAAATGTACAAGTTACATTAGATTCTTTACGTTCAAGAATGGAACCTTTACAGGTATATTGATAAAATCGATTAAGGAAATATGTAGGTAATTTAATTTTTTTTAAATTATTTTTTTAACAGATGCAAAAAATGATGGAAGAAGCGAAGAGGGCGGAATTTAATGCCAATTGTGATACATTCAAAAAGAAGTTGAATGAGATGAAAAAAGAAATCCAACAACAGAAGAGTTTAGAAAAGGAAGTTAAATTAAGAATAGCAGATCATTTTAAATCAAAAAAAGGCGAAGAAATTACAAATCCAAGGTATATTAATAATTCAACAGTACCTACATCTTTTTGATTAACGTTGGGTGGAGTGGGTTAGATCTGCATCAAGTTTACAAACTGTCAACATGACTTTTGATTTCCTGACAGATTCATAAGTATACGAATCAATCAAAAACTGCTCGTTCCTCATATTTTGCCCGCACAACTACTTCCAGAATCAGGCCTAATTTGGTTTTTTGTTCTAATTTAGGAGTGAACGAGAAATCGAACAGTTAAAGAAAGGAATTCAGACTTCTATAAGAAGTATAAATACCCAATCAGATGATCCAGAATATGTGCGGGAAATGTGTGTTAAATGCAGAGAAAAATATGATGGATGTAAAGATATGATGTATAAATTGTTAGAAAATTTAGGTTTAATAAATATTTCAATAGAAAAACGATTACAAGATTATCGTAAACTGATTCGGCGTATTGGTAACACCGTTGAAAAAATGTTTCACAATGTTCTCCGATTACGTCAATATAAAGTGAGTTATAAAAATTTTACTCCCTTGTGTTGTTGATGTAAACTAAACAAAATTTTCATTCTAGGGTCATTTAGAAATTAATCATGATAAAAGAGAATTAGAAATTCACGTCCAAACACAAACTAATACCACAAATAACGGTGATACGCGTACATTATCAGGTGGAGAACGATCCTATGCAACCGTGGCATTTATTATGGCTTTATGGCGAAGTGTTAAATTTCCATTTTATTTTATGGACGAATTTGATGTATTTATGGTAAATATTTATTAATATATATTATTATTTACCGATCTTGTGAATTTAACTTACATGAGGGGTCGTTTATAATAATAATAACAGTCGGGTCCCTAGTAACTAAACTTTTAGGTTTTAACCTTGAGCCATCTTTTAGAACAACCCGTAACTTAGAGGCAGAAATTCTTTTGGTGGCATGACTTGTTATAAGCAAATTAAACTATAAAATTTTGTTGATGCTTGAGGGAACATAGAAAGCTTACAGCTTCTTTATCGGATCTAATTCGTGGGCGGAAGAAATTTCAGATCAAATATTCGGCTCTTTTTTTAAACTCATGTAGTATAAAATATTAATAGATATTTCATCATCCTCCGACTGTTAACGGAGTAAAGTTAAACGTTCTAGTTGGGGCTATGTGAAAATACAATGAAGTTGGACTTGTCGTAGTTATTCCTTGATTTGAGACATCGCCGAGTATCTATGCGTCATCGATTGGATTTGCAAAATCGATTTTCAATCAAGAAAACGGGCTAAAATTAGTCGAAAAAATATTTATTTATATATTTTTTTTTCTCTAGGATAAAATTAATAGAAAAATTATTATGGATTTATTGTTACAACATGCAGAAGAAAATTTAGATTGCCAATTTGTGTTTTTAACTCCACAAGATATATCTAGTGTTAAAGCAAAACCACATTTAACAATTCATCGAATGGCAGATCCAGAAAGAGATGACAATTGATAGTATAGACAGATGAACAAAAATTTTTTTTAAATTTGATGCCTTCATGCTAAGTCATTTTCTTAGTTTTATGTGAAGTAATTTTTGTACTACTATTTTGGTGCCTTTGAAAATTGCATATGAATGTGGAGCAGTTTTCTCAGATATTGTTAATACAATTTTTAAAATAAAATTTATCGAAAATTCCACGTGACGTTCAAATTCTGAGCTCAAATTTAAAATTATCCTGTCAAAATTATAGGAAAATTACATGGCATGAAAATATCAAATTCACTGTTGACCTGTTCACGCAAACCCATAGAGTTAATATCAAGTACAAAAAACATATAATTTTATTTTTTTAACCAAAAAGAAAACTATGATTTAAATATTTATCGTTGAACTTTATTTATTTTAACTTTTCTAAGTTTTGTTTGTTTTTTTTTTCTTTTTTACATATATATTGATAAGAAAGTTTACAATGTACAATTAAAATAAAATACTATAATTATTTTTTCATTACATTTAATGTAAATATAAATAATGTTTTTCAAGATATCTAATTTTTTTTCTTTTCAATTAAACATTCGTTGAAACTGATGTGTGGTTAACAGTGTGTCTGAAAGATTTGTACACCGCCTCAACGCCGTACCAGAAAAAATTCAACTTTGGTTTAACAAACCTTTGTATCAAGACTGACTGTTAGAAAGCAGTTAGTTTGCCCTAAAGTTGACATTTTGAAAAACAAGATATTTTGCATTGAAAATGGAGAACGCGATTTAAAAAAAAAATTAATATGGTTCCTTTCTACGATGATGGAAGTAAAAGATTTTCAGTTTGAAATTTGGATGGAGTAAATTGTTAATAATAAAAGAGATTCTGATGGTACTGAATATTCTCATGGTTTACTCGAAATTGCAATGTTCATCTGGCAGATTATTGTCTTTGTTCATAGAACATTATCATATTTCGTACTCTCATTTAACTTGGTACATTTTTCATTTTCAAATTTTTTAATAATTTTATTATATCGAAGGTTAATCAATTTTGAATTACTACTATTATTAAATTAGGCCTTTGTGATAAAAAATGTTTAATAATGGTTATTGTATTCAAATTAGATTATATGATGTTTCTGATTCTATAAAAATTCGAAATCTACTAATAGATCATTGTGTCATTGAATTTAAACATTTATACGTTGAGATGTGATAATGATATGTATTCTGGGTGTTTTTTGACGCAAAATTTTAACAGATACAGCACGTTAGATAAATTATTTCGCATCCTACATCCATGAGTTTTAGAGAGTACAAGCAAACATATAATAGTATATAAAAATATAAACATTTTTTAATGTAAATGTACTCTCTCATACTCATGGATGTAGCATGCGAAATGATTTATCAAACGAATATAGGCAATGATGAATGAAAATAAGATCATTTCTGAATCAAATACACCAGAAAAATCAACAATAAGTCAGATCGTGTATAATAATGTTCCAATGACTGATCTATAAAAATAACTAAAATTAAGCACATGGATTATAATGAGATGAAAAACTAACATGAGAACAAGTAACTCGCGGACCATGGTCATTATACACAGGAATTCTAAATAATTTACCCGGTGGCATACAAACACATACTTTATATTGAGCAACCGATTTACTTAACAAACTTCCTGATGCAATAGGAATTTTTTTAATATCAATATAAACACCCTCTTTACCATTTAAAATCACAGAACCGTTATCAGTTTTTAAATAGATATCTTGATCGGCTGACCATACAATTTCACGACTACCCATATTAGTTCCTTCACTTCCCCGTAAATGTGCTCGTGAACCTGCACGTAAATGTAAATTTTCATTGATACCACTTGAGACACGATTTGTATTGACAATTTTTGCATTTAAATTTAACGTTGTATCATTTATATGTAATTTTGGATTATCAGTACTAAAAATTTTGTATCCAGTTTTAGGTTCAATAATTTCTAATTTTTGAACATATTTCACAGATGTACCATTTTTATCTAAACGAAATTTATTTTCTGGTCTAGAATTTTTATCAACTAAATTAAATAATATTGCTCCATTATCACCAATTATTTCCACCGGAGTATCAATAAAACCTTCTAATTTTCCATCTCGTTTATATAAGCGATCTAAGTCGGTGTTTTTAAAGAATTTTATAAGTGATGATTCTGGGATAATTTCTAAACTTTCCATTCCTTGTCCTAAACGTAAAACGCCCAGAATTATAAATGTTAGAACTAAGTTACCAACAGCTAATGTAAACAATAAACAAACTAATGTCCAAAATGCGATTGTTTTGCGACCACGTAGTCCAGTTTTTGGATTATTTTCATCTTGCAACGAAACATAATCACTTTTTGAATTTGTATTACTTGGTTTTAACAATGCTTTGTCACTACGAGTTGTATATCCATCATCATTTATGCCAGAATTTGCAGGTGATCCAAATTTTGGATTAAGAGCTGTATTCATATTTCTAAAAATGAAGTTATCCTTCAAAATAGTATTTAAATTAAAAAATTTACACAAAACTATACCTATGAATAAATTAAAAAGTATTCGTATATTTTTGTGTTTATAAATAAAGTGAAAAACTGTTTTATTTTTAGAAAACTTTATTATTTTTGAATATAGGCAATAACATTACAGTAATGTATAGGATAGTGTAAAATCAATATTGTTATTTAATGTGAACGCCACAAGACCTCTATATTAAAACATTAAAGTTTCACATTTGAATATGAGAAGCAAAAATTTTAAAATCAAGTTTTCATTTAATTAATACAATAGATGAAATGTTAATTTTAATGACGTAAAACGTGAAAATATACAAAGAGTTGAAAAAAATATTTATGTACGTTACAAACGAACTTTAAAAGTTTGCATAGGCAATGAATTACGCACATGTAAACTTTGTATATCGCTTCGTGTCTGTCGATACAGGTCGAATTATTCTCAATTTTTAATTAATTCGAAAGTAAACTAATATTGAGTTATACACTTTTAGGTTTTTGAGGGTAAACAATAAGGAATGCTTATTTGAATACGAAAGCCTAAGAACAGAAACTGTTTGTTATAGATTCAAAATTTGTTTGGATGCATAATTTTATTGAGAGGATCAGAATATCATTTTTCAACTCTATTTGGACATAATTTGATTCTCCTTGGTCAAAATTTAGACAAAAGTTCTCAAAATATAAAATTACCCATGATTAAAACCAGAATAAAGCCCTTTTTCATAACGATTGAGTTCTTAATATCATTAAAATTATTTGAAAATTTTGACGCAAGGGGCGCTAGTAACAAAAACTTAAAGGTAAATAATAAATGCTGTGTGTCAAAATTGAAAATGTCATAAACGTAAATATGACAATTTTTGTGTTGCAAATTATTGAAAAATGAGTTGATTATATAATAAAATTTGGCGAAATAAATAAAACGAAACAATGTATTTTCCTATTGGTTGGCCGAAGGTATTAAAACTACCTGAATTAGGAAATTCAACAATTCGACAAGTAACATGTAATTTGGATAAAATACTTTTCGCTGTTTTAACGGATGATACATTAGCCATATGGTTTTGCAAAGTAAGTTTAACTCAAGTATCTTATGAATAAATATAATGTTTCATTTAAATTTAATAGCGTGAGAAATTTTTATTTTGACCTAATTTTGTGTTTGTTTTTGAATTTAAGCCATGTGTACCGATTGTATTCCATCGACGTACACCAGAGTCCTTAGAAAAGTTAGGATCAAATTGTTTAGTGGAATGGAAACCAGATTCAAGTATGCTTGCCGTAGCAACATCAGAGGGGCACTTAATATTGTACAAAATTGGTGTTATTGCAGAACAACGAAGTTTGTACATACAAACTGATTCTCCTCATGCAAATTTACGAAGAGATAGTGCCGAATTATTCATTAAAGAAATAATACCTCCTTTACATTTAACTTTGGTAAATGCTTCTTTTTTTTAAAATGAAATTCATAAGCGGAAACTGAAGAAAAAGAAAGTGACCAAATTTTTACTGATCCTTAGAAATAAGCATTAGCATTTAAGAATTAAATTATCTATAAGAGAGAAAGACATTTAAGTATCTACAATTCCTTAGAAATTAAAATTGATTAAAGACGAAGCCTTTTTTATAATAAAAATCTGTGTTATTTATTTGGAAATTGAAAAATTTTTAATATAATAAATGAAATAACTTTTTAATCATAAGTAGGGTTTACAAAACAAAAAAACCATTCATTTTTCAATTATTTCAATGTACATTTTTACGCCGGACTTTTTCAACAGCAAATGTATCAATGATTTTGTTCAGATCAACTTATAGCAGTTTCAACTTCAATACACATTATAGCCAAAGAATTTAGTCTGTTCTCTTTCATTGTGGAATGCAAATAAGTTTTGATACGTTTCAAGCATGAAAATGAACGTTCCGCAGTACAATTTGCTACTGCAATGCAAGTAAACATTCTAACAGCGATATCGATCATCGGATACACCTGGTGCAACCTTGAACGGGGACGGTGAATTCATCCGATAATTCAACCTCTTTTGATGAATCAACATCTTTTTTCAATTTCTCTTCTTTCTTTTTTCTTAATTTAGAGTACTGATATCCGCTTAGTCGTTGCCTACCATCACTCATTTTAAACGATTCAAATACTTCAGTACAGTCTCTGACATGGTACAGTTGACCAAAACAAGGTGGAAGGTTAGGTTATAGTATTTCTGAGAAACGTTCTAAAACTTCCATTATAGTGACATTCGCGAACATAGTGACTAGATATAGTTTAAGTGAAGTGGCGACTTTTTCAAATGATTGTTTCACGCAAAATTGACTAAAATTGAAAAAAATTCACATTTTTATTAAACAAAAAAATTTTTAATAAATGAAACTAATTTTTTGCCGCCCCATTTTTTTGCCGTCGTAGGCACAGGCCTACTTTGCCTACGCATAAATCCGCCCCTGTTTGTTGCCCATCTCCTTTTAGCAAAACAAAGTTATATTCATTCCTATTTTATATGTATCTCTATGGTGATATCAGATACTGACGTCACTAACCCATATCTTCCTCTTTGTTTAATTAGGAATTTTAAACGTTCATATTTTGCGTACTTCTAAAGATTTTCAAAAACCAACTTCAATTTTCTGCCCGTGAAGTCAGAATTCTTCACTTGAAGTGATAAAAAAAAATTTATTCAACATACCTATTGCCTCTATTAGTTAATATCTCCACTTGTTTTTTTTCTGTTAGGGTGAAGAAACGTTAGTATGGGATGGTTTAATTACAAGCATGGTATGCATAACAATGAATGAAATAATGGTGGCATCGACAAATGGCCACATTTTACGATATCGTTGGGATGGTACTCAGAATAGAGATTATTGTTTAGATTTAAGGCGTATACCGTTTTGTATAAATAAACAAGTTTCAAAAGCGGAACCAATTGTTGAAGAAAATGTTTATGTTAGTGATATGGAATATTCTCCTTTAGTTGGAGGGTTCTCTGTTGCTTTGAATGATGGAAGAGCTGCATTTTTGACAGCAAGCTCATTACGCTTCGATCCTAATGTAAGAATACTGTTATTCTTAAAAAAATATTTCAATTCTTGGTGCAAGAAATAAATTTTATCTGAAAAATTTCATTTTCAGATTAAATAGCAATAAATTTTCTTGCGCCAAGAATTTATTTTGCTCTGTGTGTATAAATTTATAAATTATAAAATTAACTAACCCTTATCATAAATTTATAAAAATTATTATTAATTAGCTAGACTGGTTTCAATAGGGCTTTTCATTTTAAAATCACGATTCACATTTGTTTCGTACTAAATGATTTATAACCAATGTGATAAAATGCATAACAAATATCTTCTATCTTAGTCCTACTTATTGCTGTCAGTACGAAAAAATAAACTCTGCACTTCCGCATATGACATGATGAAAAGGTCTATTGCTTTGGCAATTCTCTTCAGTAGCATTAAACCCCCTAAAATTAAAATCAAAATAAAATACTAAGATAAAACAAATGAAAACAAACAATTGACTGAGTTAATTGTTGAAATACCCCGTATTAAAATTGTTGAATATCAGTCATTGCATTATTGTTTTATTATTTTATTTTAATGTAAGGGTTTAATGCTACTGAAGAGAATTGATTACCAGTAATTAATAATAATTTTTATAAATCTATCTAAATATTTTTATTAAGGGCTCTTCTGAAGGTGGTCTATTTTAATAAAATGCATAATACAGCTTACAGAAATTCTCATCTTAATTTGAATAACTTTTATCATTGTAGACTGTACAAGGAATTTGGGCGCAAAATATAGAAGATGCAACTTGTGCCAGTTTAAATCATAAATTTCGATTAATAGCGTTTGGAAGAAAAAAGTAAGTAAAAAATATGATTTCCATAGTCAATTTCTCTAATCGTTTATTTTCGATTTTAGTGCCCAATGTATTGTTTACACAGTCGATGAAACAACTGGAGGATTAGAAATTTCTCATGAATGTGCGTTAAGTAGCAAAGATTATCCGGGATGTCCTGGTTCAGTGAAAAATATTAAATGGACACCAGACGGATGCGCAATGGCTGTATCGTGGGAAAATGGTGGTATTGCGTTATGGTCTACGTTTGGAGCATTGCTTATGTGTACATTAGGTTGGGATTACGGACTGAACGTTGATCTTACGACGGCTAATCCGCTGTTGATTTTAAGCATGGTAAGCTTAATATTAATGGTATTTTTGCGTTAGATGGATTGTACTTTTTTTGTTTTATAGGATTGGTCTGCCGAAGGATATCAATTATGGATGATTCGAAAAGAAATTGAAAGTACTACTTCACTTATTCAATTGGACTTTGTAAAAAGTGCGCTTACTGTAAATCCCTGTATGGTAAGTTTAACTTCTTTTACACAATTTTTAACCCTTCAGACTGATCGTCTTTCGTACATTCATCATCATTACTCCTGTGATGATAATCTTTGCTAGTTTAGGTTACAAATGTTTACGTGTGAAAATACATTAATTCATATGAAAGAATAGTATATTAAATTTACTTACTTATTAAATGTTCTGGATAGATAAAGTCGCTTATAAAATATTGTCACATTTTATTTATCTGTCATGTGTCATTGAAAACCAATTGTATAACGAAGCCACCCGAATAGCAGTCTTTTTTAAACTGATTTTACTGTAGTGATGAGAAAAGCTGTTATTAATATTCTATCACATAAATATTTTTATACCATGTGTAAATGAAATAAATCAAGGTATACTAAGTTTAGTCCCAAGTTTGTAGCGCTTAAAAATATGATGCTACGAGCAAAATTTTCTGTCTGCCTGTCCATATGTGGACTAAAGATAGAACATAAGTTTAAATGTAAAAAAAATGTTCCTTATAAAAAAATAAACAACTTTTGTTTGAAATATTTTATCGTAAACAACACTGTTTACCCGTGAGGGTGCAAATTATATAGTATGTATTATATGAGAATATCAGCTATGTGTGTATGACATGTATGTATATGTGACTCTCAAACAATGACTATCTTTCTTTATGGTTGAAATATGTTTTTCCGTAACTTTATTGGCTGGACTTTTCAACTAAACCATTATTTTAGTTATTAATATTTTAGAGTAATTATACTGTATGAGAATTAAAAGCCATTAACTAACTACTGTTATCTTATTAAAGTTTCTGGATACGAACTACTTTACACAGATAAATGGAATTGTTTTTCACTTTTCAAATTTTGAGAGGGTTTGAGTTTCAGGGCTTTTTTCCCTGTATCGACGACCTTTCAAGTTCATTTTTATCCTCAATTAATTTTTATTACAAGAATATTTTGTTTATTTTTCTTATTTAGAGCCAACAACCACATTTATATTTGCAAGGAGATGATAGATTGTATGTAAATTTAGGAGATAGTTTATTAAAAAGTAAAACAAATGAAGATTGGAAAAATTTTGGTGCTAATATTTTTCAAGATCATATCGTAAATCAAACATTTACTACTACATCTTCGACGTTAGCTGAAGCAAGACAATGGCTTGTAATATCAATGCCGGCTGTATACTCTGCAACGAATTGGCCTGTTAAAGTAAATAAAAAATAATCCTTATCTTCTATTCGATAATCTTACTGATTAATTTTTTATTACTTTGAAGTACACTGCAATTGACTTCGAAGGAAATAACATTGCGGTTAGTGGTCGAACTGGTTTAGCACATTATTCCTTACAATCACGTAAATGGAAATTATTTGGAAATGAAACGCAAGAAAAAGATTTTATTGTTACTGGAGGACTGTTATGGTGGCAAGAATATATAATTATGGGATCGTACAGTATATTAGATAATAGTGATGAGTTACGTTTGTATCCACGAGATTGTAAACTTGATAATAAATATGCAAAAATTGTTAAAATGGCTGCACAAGTTTTACTTTTGAATTGTTTACGTGATCAATTAATTGTATTTTGTGCGGATGGTATTATTTCTGTTTTTGGAATCAGTCAAATTGATACAGGTGAATTATATAAATGTGCGATTCTAGTAGTTTGGTAATTATAAAAGATAATCAGAAACTAGAAACGAAATGAATTTTTTGAATTGAAATTGTTTTTTTCTTTTTTGAGGAATATCGAACAAATCGAAAAATGTTTCTTTATATTGTTTTTGCTACGACTTTTTCATAATAATATTTAATTGTTAACCATTTTTCTAAACCTATAGTCTAAAACAAGTTGAAAAATCTCTCATACAATTTAAGTCTAGAGTAAGATAGTGAACTAATGACTGCCTTTTATTTTCTTTGTTTGTTTATTTGTTCGTTTCAAAATAATGTAATTCTTAACACTTTTCGGTGAAATAGAGAATAGAAATTCAGAGTAGATATATAAATCAAATTATACAAAAAAAAAAAAAAAACTAAATTATATTTACAAGTTCTTTTAGTTTTAACGTAGTTCCAGCATGGTATTTGCAGTTTCTATGTTAAAGCAATGGTACAATTTTTTTTTCGACAGAATTTAACGAAAAATTAAATTTAAGAATTTAATAATGCTTACTATTAATTCCCAAAGTTTCAGAAATTTTGACCGTTTAAAATGGGAAATAATTATGCCAACGTCCCAATTTCGATCAATTTACGTCAAAATTAATATCTCGAAAGTGAAAATTAATTTCTAAATTTTTTTTTTAGAATTTTATTGTATAAACATTTTTTTCTACTTTTTCTTCAATATATAATAATATCATAAAAAATAGTTGGAGAGACCGGACATTTTACATGCTTTAAATGGGACATGACCCTCAAAATCGCGAAGTTTGTCTTTAAATATCTCGCGATCTAAACGGTCAAAAATTATGAAATTTTATTAATTCATAAATAAAGCTATTATAAACCCGAGAAAAAAAATTCGGCCAAATCTGTCGAAAAGTGATTTCATGCTGGTACTACCTTAAATTAAAAATTTAAATAAAAAATACTTTTTAAAGTACTAGCTTTTATTAAATTAAAAAGTACAAAATAAATTTTTTCTCTGAATAACACATGCCTTGGTTACATAAAAAAATATAGTAAATATAAAATGGGGATTCCAATTTCTATAATAGTTAGCATAATTTTAATTTTTCACCCCAGTTTCCTAGACTTTAAACTTTAATCTAGGCCCATGGCCTTAAAAATTTCATTTCACTCTTTATAAAAAAAAAAATACACACGTTTAACATTCTAAGTGTTGTAATAATATGTGAATTACATGTAATGTTATAGTAATAACACTTAGAATGGTTTCGTGCGTTTTTAATGACATTGAGTATATATTGGTATCGAAATACCTCAAATGCATGCTTTTAAAGATGATCCCTGTCTAAAACATAATTCACCTTTTTAAATACCCTTTAAACTGTGTAGTATCTGTGGTTGATGATAATTTTAGTCTTCTTATCTGGAATTTTTTTAATAAAACAGTTGGCAATGTGGAATTAACAAGATTGCAAGCAGTCGATGTTGGAGCATTTTGTATACATCCCACATGTGTGGTGTCAGTCGCTTTAAGTTCATTACGAACAGAACCAGGTCGTGATCGAACAGTACCGCCATGTCAGAGTATGGTTTTAAATGTGAATGGTCGCTTACTTATGATTGATCGAGATAGAGCAAGTCCCAATGATGAAAATGGCAATGGAATTGTAAGTTTTTTTTTCTTTTTTTTAAATAAATGCTAATTGCTTAGACTTAAGTTTGTCTTTGATACTAAGAGTCACTTAGTAAGAGGGGTGATTGTAGCAAACTTTCCATGATGATATTAAAATAAATTTTTATTTTATTTATAGTTTTTATAGTATTTAATGAGGCTCAAGGTTTTATATAAAATAAAAGAGGGTAAAAAAACTAAGAAAGTCCGCCGGGTAACACTTCTGACCATTCTCAGTTCCGGTAATAAATAATATACAAAATCTGATTGATAACATCTAACAATATTTTGATCCAACTTTCGACGAACTTAAAAAACCTTTTGCTTTTTATAATGATTTAAACTAGGAATTATAAAAATAGATTCTAGTGCTATCAGGAAAGGTTTACTACGTAATTGGCTCTTGTATCAGTCTTATCAATCTTTGATGAATCGCTTAAATGCTACCAATTTTCAGCTATATGTTTGTGGACAAGCTACAGTACTTGCATCAAATGTTGAAAGTGTTTGGGTACCTGGTGGTAGGACTATTGGAACAGGTCATAAACCACATTTAACGGAAGCTTTATGGCTAGCATGTGGTGCTTTTGGAATGAGAGTTTGGCTTCCATTATTTCCTAGACAAACATCACCCCAACCACCGCATGCCTTTATTTCTAAACGAATTATGTTGCCATTCCAATTAAATATTTATCCACTAGGTAAGTAAATTATAATAAATTAATTTTTCGTGATTAAAAAAGTAATTATGAAATTTTTGTGTGTTAATAGCTATTTTATTCGAAGATGCGATTATTTTGGGAGCAGAAAATGATACTATTTTATATACTTCAGATGCAAAATCTCCCTTTTCATTACCATTTTGTGTTTTGGAGCGGACGGTAAGATTTGTTAATAATTCAGATTGTAACTTATTATTTTGAATATTGATAAAATGCAATACAGTGTCTCAAAAAAATGTATACACTGACGAAGTGTTAAAGAACCAAGGCACAGGGTTAGATATACATGTTAGGGGCAGTGGAGGTTGTTGCCAAAAAAAAAATGAAGGAACGAAATTCATTTTCGGATCTTTTAAAACTGTTACATGCAAATGATCTATACACCGTATCTACATTCCGTATAATAATAATTATGCATATTAGTCATCAAGAGAATGTAAACATTCTATTGAGAGTGTAAACATTCTATTGAGACATCCTGTAGTTCCGGTGCTCCTCACGCTATTTGAACTTATTTATTCAAAAATTTATATTATATCTGTGCATATTCTTCCATTCTTCCGTGTATAATTATTCTATTTTTTTTTTTTTTTTAAATAAGAAATTTACTATTTTTAGAGTCAAGTTTATTTACATCAAATATTACGGCAACTAATTCGAAGAAATTTGGGTTATAATGCTTGGGAAATAGCCAGAAGTTGTATGAGTTTACCATATTTTCCACATTCTTTAGAATTATTATTACATGAGGTTAGTATAGTTCAATTTTAAAGTTATCTCTATCAGAAACAAATTAAATATGAAAAAATATTATTAGGTATTAGAAGAGGAAGCAACCAGTAAAGAACCCATTCCAGATGCTCAACTGCCCAGTGTTATTGAATTTATATCCGAATTTCCGGTGTATTTACAGACTGTTGTACAGTGTGCTCGTAAAACTGAAATTGCATTATGGCCATATTTATTTTCAGCTGCTGGTAAACCGAAAAAATTGTTTCAAGAATGTATGAATTTAAAACAGTTAGATACAGCTGCAAGCTATCTTATCATTTTACAGGTAATTTTCTGAAACTCCAGAGCTTTTGATTTTACAATTTTTATTAGTCTGTTTTAGAAAAAATGAAGTGAAACTTCTTTAGGGGTTAGGTTCTTTAGATGCTAAATGGAAAATTCAGAGCACGCGAGGAAGGTGGAAATGATTTTCCATTTGATATTACAAGAAGTTCTTATAATTTATAAGACAGAATAATAAAGAAAGATTAAAAAATTTCAATAGTTGGCATTAGAAGAATATAAAATTATATATATATTTTTATCAGTATTCCATAAGCCTTTAAAATGAAACATCGTGTTATAAAATGACTAAAGGAGTTTCACTTCTCGTGAGTTTACATGGACGAGGCTAAACAATTTTTAGATTTATTTCAAAAAGAAATTTAAATTGTGAAAAATATTATTATTTTATTTGGATTTTAAATATTGCAAACTTAATGTTTTAAATATTCAATTTTTCTAGAATCTTGAAGCTTCTACTGTAAGTCGCCAATATGCTACGCTATTATTGGATACAGCGTTAGAAAAAAGTAAATGGGAACTAGCAAAAGAATTAGTTCGATTTTTACGTGCAATTGGTTTGTATATAACGATTAAATTTATTTGAGTCCTTTCATAAGTACAGATCCTATAGAAGCGAGCAAGTTTTTCAGTACTGCGGGGTGAATGTAAATCCTTGAAAATCTGAATATGTTATTTTACCTAGGCCAAGGACACAATTAGGCCATAGGGCCCATTTTGATATCATATATCTGTGTTTTATCATCTTGCTGCTGATAATTTCATCTCAATTATCTTGAGAGGCTGAGTACACCTCCTTAATGCATATACTATATACTGCACTACTGCACTACATCAGCGCATCAACTATTAAAAAATTAATTTTTGTTGTGCCGATGGAAATCGAACTCGCTGCCTTAGGTATACCGTGTACTGAATTGGTTAAGCTTTAACCAACTGAGCCACTAGGGTTGACTATTTGAAGCCCTTCGTTTTGAAATTTTGAAAATATCAGGGAATTCAAGTCTCAGTCAGTAAAAATAAACCACCGTTGGTTTATCATCGTTGTTTATGGACCATCGTTGAAAGGGCTCTTATAGTGGAGAGCCGTTAGATTTACACCTCGAAATCCAGGGCCAGTCAATGAAACTTTATAAAAACTTTTGGACTGTATTGTTTAAAGCTCAGTTTTTTTTACTGAATAAAAACTAAAAAAAGGTCCGTGAAACTTTGTTTTCATTCCTATATGAATTCCCCTTGCCATTTTCAGCATAAAATTTGCCATCCCCGAGAAGGGGTGGCTCCCACTCCCTGGGAAAGATTGCACAATTTTTTGTTTTCAACTTCTTTAAGATTCAGTTATTGGCCCTGAATTCCGAAATTTAAAGATATTTATACCTTACGGCTATCTGTTATTACTATTTGTAGTCAATAAATAAATTAAATTTGCTTACATTTTTTTAAATAGATCCAAATGATGTTGAATCACCAAGAAACTCATTTATTATTCCATCCAAATTAAGTATGTCCCAACAAACTCCGCCCGTCAGCCCAAATGCTGAAGATTTATCCATAGTATTAGGTTCAATGCAAGTGGCACGTAATCGTAGTTATAGTACAACGAATGCCCCAAGAGTATCAACAGATCATACCGTGGCACAAAAGCCGGTTGTAACGACAGATCCATCTCCACAATCACGAAGAAAAAAATCGGTTCCGATTTCAGTGAAAAATGAACATAAGTAATTTTTATTTTATTGATTTTTATAATGCTTTATTGGTTTCGATCGATTAACGTGAATTTGTATTGTAGGGAATCTACAAATGGATCTGCGGAAGAATTTTTCATTGATGTTATTTTACAACGTCATGCGCGTCGATTATTATCTGCGCATCGTTTACCAGATCTCGGATATTTTGCGGCACATTTAGATTTTCATTTGGTCGCATGGCTAGGTAAAGAAAGAGATCGTGCTGCTCGCATTGATGATTTTGTTAAAGCATTGAAACAATTACATGAAGATTTTGTATGGCCATATCCAGATGTTCAACAAGCAATAATAACAACTTCTCAACGTAATTCCATTATAAATCCAGGTAAACCTACAACAATTTTATTGTTTTATCTTGTAGTTTACTTTGTAGTTTGACTAAATTATAATTTATTTTTATTATGAAAACTAATTTTTACATTTGTTTCAATTTTTGTGTACTTTATATAAGTCAAAAACTCTCACATGACACTTTAAATAGCATTTTCTATCTCAACTTATTATATCATATATTAAGATATATGAGGGTGATACTGTTCACTTCAATGGGATTAACGCACATTATGTATTTTCATTTGAACAAAAAATTACAACGAATCCGGGTCCTCTAGATATTCGTTCTAGGGCGTAACCAACTCTGTCACTTCTGTTCTTCGTGTCTTTATTCTATTTGTATGTTTGTGTATACAGAACACGCAAACATTTCACACCGCTACTTTTATTTAAATTATTAATTTAAATATTTCTTACTATTTAGAATCTCCTTTAATTGAAGACCGAATAAAGGCTTTACGCATCGAAACGTCTGGAATAATGGGTAGTCAAGTTGGCGATAGTGGTTATATGAGTTTTCCAAGTGGTTTACCACATACTGGATTAATAACACCGGTTTTAAGTGTGGATACACAATGTGCGTCAAGCGTAATACAAGGTAGTGAAAGTGATATTCCTACTAGTATACAACTTGAAGCACAAATGTCAAAAATGCAGCGTGATGCAAATAGTGTATTAAGTGGTACTAGTTCTGTTTGGGATGGTGATCGTGAAGTGTTTACAATAGGGGGCTCAACTTCAGTCGATAGTTGGAGTGAAGTTCCAAGTGCTCATTTATTAGAGCAATTATCCCATCAAATTGCTAATCGTGGTTCAAATAAATCAGAAGTACAATTGAGGTAAGGAATTTTTACGCAGAATTAGTGTCACAATTATTTGCTTTTATCTTTGTAATTTTAAGACTGTTTTGGACGCGAAAAAAAGATCACTCTATAAAAAAAAAATTTGAATTTATTTAGGCCAGACCCACATTAAAAGTAAATTTTGTAATAATAATAATAATGGGGTTTAACCTCCATTTTTCATATATCTATCTATAACAGAGGCCACCTACACCATTTTTTTTTAAATCTTTATTTATTTTATTTTAAACTACATCCAATATACAATTAAATTTTTATGATATGGGTGGAATCGATTACTTTGCTCTTATCCAAGTGACGACAGAGTTATCAATTTTACCGCCCCATTAATTATAATTGCTCATACTGCCTCTGCCTGGATTTGAACCCGTAACCTCCCAGTTAGTAACCGAATGTTTTAAATCGTCTTTAAGATTTAGATTGCACGACCACTGAGCCGGTTTTAAATTTTTGTAAGAAATTCGGTTGGCGCCAGAAAGCATGTCATACATACTTTAATTTTTTTAAGAAATTGGTCGATCTCATACCTACCCCAAATTAATATAATATTTTATCAGAAATTCTGACAGTGCATCAAACGCCGGACGGTGTACCCGATTAAATCTGATATTATGTGGAGTATAAGTTATAAATGTTCAATCAAGAGAAATAAATTATAGTCTCTCTTGTCTCCTATGTTTACTTGTTAAAATAAAATCATATCTTTTTCTGTTTCCAGACAAAATCTTGCTAGAGCAGATTTTCCAATATATTCTAACAAATTTTGTTTGTATATTTTAGGTATTTATTGCAATTATTTATGGAAGCCAGTTGCTTAGAATGGTCATTATTAGTTTCTGTATTACTCCGAGATGCTATGGCAGTTTTGCGTACAGTAAATGCTGCCCGATCACCAGATCAACCTGCTGAAGCCGTGAAACGACTACGGGATGGATTACAAATGTTATATTATTGGACACATAATGAATGGTTTGTATTAATAGCATTTATGACTTTTCTGTTACAAATTTTACAATCCAATTTTTTATTAATTCTAATTGAGCTAGAGTTTTGAAATTAATAGTCTATTTTTTTAAGTTCGGTGTGGTAGACTAAGTGTAAGTAGAAAAGATAGTTTATTACACTGCAATAACACTTTCTATCTAATACTTATATTTTTTAATTACACCTATTGTACTCCACCAAGCTAAGGAGAACATATAGTAAATTAAACTTCTAAACATTGGAAACTCATTAATAGTATAATGTCCAACAAATGCGATAAAATGTCCATCCGCCATACAATTCGTACTCAAGATAGAAATTTACTCTAAAATTAGCAAATCATATCTGGCTTATAAGTAAATAGCTTTTTGTACGATACTAGTTTCGTTTGATAGATATTTTTACCACAAAATCTAATTTTGTTAGCAGTTTTAAAGCTATTTATTATTTTACAGTTTGGGCTACAAACCATTTATGGTTGCAATACAAAATCAAATAACCGTTTTGAACAAGCTCCTAGTTTCAAAACAACAATACGAACAACAATTAATTGAACAACAAAATCGTGCAATCATGTCTTCAAGTCAAGTATCACCGGCATTGAGTCGATCACGACGTACCAGCTCGAATCATGATAATAACAGTCAATCCGGTGGTTCTACATCAAATCATCAAAAACATCGTTTAGATTCTGTATCAAGTAATGCAACTACTGCAGATATGATTAATGATCATCATACACATAATTCAACTGCTTCACATGATTCGTCTCAAAAACGATCACGTGACCATCATAATAATCATCATCATCGTATAGACGATGATTCATCTTTTGGTGAAATACAACAACAAACGGATTCTTCATCGTATTCCTGTGTTATATCTTAGTTTCAATATTGTTATTGTTAAAAAAAAACAAATCATTTAGGTTGTGATCTAAACTCTAGAGACCGTAGACTCAAGATTATGTGGATTGCCGAATCCTCCATTTAGAATTTTACTTCAGGTGATGCTCATAACATTTTCACTTGAAGGTCAGTGAAGAAAGCTACAATGAGGTGCAAAATATACTCATAAATTCATAAATTTTCAGGTGGCCCAAGAAAATTAAAATTTCCTTGAAAGTTTTGCCAGAAATTTTTACTAATTATCATCGAGCATTTTATAATAATGTATTTTATCAATCTGGTGCTAGATTTTCTAATAGAATAAACCATTTATTTTATAATATGAAAGTACTATTTTATAATGAAAATATTTCATTGATGTGGTATGATCATGATATCTAAATTTTAAGTTATTCCGAATGATTTTTTGAAATTCAGGGTGGCGTAAAATCAACGTTATAAAATAAAATAATCTTTCTTTCAAATAATACTTAAAATTTAGCGATTTTTGCTCCAAATAATATATTTGTCAAGTCAGAATTATTATCACTTATGAGTGTAGTTAACAATTATTTCGAATTAATGGACCATTAATTTTTAAAATAAAGTCCAATGTTTTCAAAAATAGTGAAATTAATTTTTAAAATAAAGTCCAATGTTTTCAAAAATAGTGAAACCAAGTTTGAATTTGATAAAATAATTGAAAAAAAAAGTTACAGAGAATTCAAATTATAAAGTAAATTTTGCGTCACTGTATACTGTGGGATATTTTGGAGAATTTGATTGAAATTGAATTTTTTTTCTCTTTAATATACAAAGGAATAGAACATAAAATTATGAGTTAGACAATAAGACGATCAGAGGCGGATAAAGAAATTTTGCGCCTGCAAGTAGTTTCAAAAATTATCGCCCCCTGCAATAAAAATCAAAACAGAACTTTTTTTAATCGTCGGCCCTTAGTTGTTATCGGTTATACTTAGCCCTTTATTATTATAATATATTTATATATTTGTACTACTACTACTTCAACAAAATAATGAAAAATATATTAATCTGAGGAGCTTGGCTTAATGGCCCTTGCCAAAATATTTTAAATAAAAAAAAAAAAAAAAAAAAAAAAAAAAAAAAAAAAAAAAAAAATCTGAGGAGCTAAAACACCTAAGTTAATGAATTTAAGTTGAATCTTCACTAGATATTTTATAACGTTTTAATTTGTTATTCAAAGTTGATATTTATTATTTTATAAAAATGAATTTTTTCCACGAAATTTTATTGAGATTTTGGAAAACTTCCTCTATGAAATTTCAGACTTTTATTTCAATCCATATAGTTTTGTTTGAGTTTTCGTAATAAGAAAAACACTCTTAAAATAAGGTGCGACACAAATGAGTAAAAACTTGTATATTGTTGGGCTTATAGTAACTGACTACAATAATTTTTAGCTAGTGAAATGCTAGATAAACTACTAGACAGTAATTATATTTATTATTCCATATTAATTTTCGATTATTCCATAAAAATATGCTTAAAGCCCATGTCGCATTTTACTTACTTTAATATGCGTTAAGAGATCGATACGTTCCTGGTTTAACAAACATTTGTATTACGGCAAATAGTAAACAATACTTTGTAACGGACACATCGGTCTGTTTAATATTAATTAAATTATACAAGTAGTTAATGGTATGAAACGGGGGCTGTGTCCAATATTTCCTCCAGGATGCTCGGGTTAGGTTTCCGATATCGAACCCAAATATAACGGCTGATTTGCAAACATTTTTTTAAATGTTTTCCAAAAAGACAAAATGGAGCACGACCTTTATTCAAAATATATACATAATACCTTTCATAATACTCCTAGTAGTCTAAATAAATAACAGTTCAATTTTAAATTTTAGAAAACAGAAAAAAAGTTTAAAACTAATATTTTAGTATGATGATTGCTCAATACAATAAAACAAAATTTGCTAAAATGATGAATAGAGAGGTTTATTCTGTCGAAGATGTCGGGATGAATATCTATCGGAGTACATTTTAGTATACTTTTTCAAATACTCATTATGCAAATTGCATAACAAACATATTTGTTCTATTTAACTGATGTAGCTAGGAATATTTTATACATATTTCGTTTAAGATTAGGGATATTAGAAAGTCTTTTATTAATTTTTACTTCAATAATATACCTCCTATTTACTTTCATTAATAATTACATACGTTGATTGATTTCACAATATTTTGTCAATCCACTGGTAAAGGTTTATTATAACCATTTAAAATATATTTTAAATTTTGTAAAATTTATACTCTTTTAAAATAGACTAACACTTACAGGAAAAGGGTTTTTTTCCCCTAAGAAAAATAATTTTTAGAAGTATTTTATTTTTGATGATTTTAAAATGATCTGTTTCTGTCCAAAAATTCTGAAAAACACGGCTCGAAAAGTTAAAATTTTACGTTGAAGTAGAACTTATCAAAAAGAGATGAATGTGAAATTCTTTGGACTCTAATGACTTTGGGATAAACCAACTAGGACCAGATTATTGATTAAAACATGTCCCTCCTAGTAAAAAATTCGAAAAACTTGGAGTGATTTTCAACCTGAATGAAAAGTAAATAATCTTCGAAATTTCTTTATTAGGGTTTTTTTCATAAATTTTCCTCGCCTTTTTTATTAGGGTTTAATAAAGCTAATTTTAATTATTTAAATCTGACGTTAGAATCAAAATCCATACATACATCCAATTTAATAGAAATATAGATTCATATTTTAATACACTTGTTAAATAAAAAGCAAATACCCCATTAATATATATAACATCGAATGTCGAAATTACTGATTCTAATTTTAAGACCAATAGTTATCATTTCACTAGTATTTAAATCAAGTAGAGTAAACTATTCGATTCTCTATCAAAATTTCATATTTAAAGTGGTCGTTATATTATGCCACGCCACAAACTGAAAAGACGAGTTAGATCACTTTTGTTAATCTATACTTAATCCCCTTTCCCCCCTTTAGCCGTATGTTTGTTGTTTCTGTAGTCAATAATAAACTATTAATAAAATGTAACGAATTAATTAGAGCAATAATAATTTAAAAAAATTTATGGGGGCTCCAATATAATACGCATTTCATGACAAAAAATTCAAAATGTACCTATAGGTCAGATACTTGGTATTCAATTCAGAAATAATTAATGGAAAAGATTTTATATCGGATTAACCTAGATTTCGTTTCTTTTACGAGCATCGGCTTCCAGGTTGTATGAAGTAAAATATTTATCATGTATTATTTCTGAACTATGTTTTTGTTTCCAACAACTGACCTACTCTAAAAAAATATTTGTTAATCTTTGTCCACTAGGTAAATGAAATATAAGATAGTTATTAATTAGTAAATTAATTAATAAATAATAATATCCAAAATCTTATGTTCCATGAATCAATTAACCGTCCTGTTCTAATTAATTATTTTCAATTTTTTCAAACGTTTTAAGTTTGTTTTGAAAGATCCCTCTTCCTTGATTCGCAGTCAGTTTAAAAATTATATTTTTCCAAATTTAAATATTAATACAACCAAAATTGCGTCAAATGCAAGCCTAAAATTGAGTCAAATGTAGGTCTACGGTTCTTAGTAGAACTGTAGAAGAAACCGTTATAGGCTGTTACTTTTTAAGCTGTTTAGAGTTTTCGTTAAAATTTAGAAGTACCTTTCAGTTATGCCAGGGATATATGAATGTATAGTAATCCTTGTGTTTAATACGATGGCTTTGTGTCATTTTTGACGAATTCTCCGATTCTTCAATTCCTTGAAATATCCCTATAATAGGTACCAACATGTTATCCTATGTTATCTTAGAGAAGAGTCCTATGTTATCTTAGAGAAGAGGTAGACCAAAGCTTCGGTTGGTTATTGTCATTTAACTATTGACAAACATTCTCTTCTTATTGCTCTCCATATAGGCCTTAAAAGTGGGATCATCAGAAATCGGTATGTTACGGAGTCGAATGGCCTAGCTCTGGTTATACACAATTTGGCCTGTCGCATGCCCTGCGTAAAGTCTCCGGCATTCTCTTTAACGTCAGAGTGTCCCAGTACCCAGATGTATCTGACAGTGTTATTTAGTACCAGACAATTCAGTTTCTCGAAGCATTCATAGTTGGGTATACTGATATCTACCCAACTGTAATCTTTCGTGTTGCAGATCTGAGCACCTCCCAGCATGGCGAAGATTTCTGATTGAAAAATCATTGCATATTGACCAAGAGGAATCGATTCCTTTGTTCTAGGTCCATAAACCATCCTTGCCAGGGGTTTTAGTTGTGTCAAATTTTGTATAAGTTGAATTTTGTATTAAGAATATTTGGAAAAATTTTATAACAAAATTCATTGGGGGTGCCGCTAATGGAAGTCCTTCCTGCCAATAAATTTTAATTAAACAAATTTCCCATTATTATAATTAATCATTATACACATAAAACAAAACAAAGAAGTTTGAAAAAATTAAAAATAAGCTTTTAATCAATAATATTTACGTGAGCTTCCTGTACATATAAAAACATTGATAATTTAATAATTGTATAAAATAAAAATAAAAAGTTTTTATCAATACTTTAGGTTTAGGGTCAGGCGTAGAATTTACTGTTATTTTAAAACGGCTGAAAATTTTAGAGATTGTTTTCAAGACTGTGCTTTACAAATTTTTCCTCTACAAAAATTATTAAGGTTGGGGAGTTCATCTTCAAAATGCCTGAAAAATTTTTAGTTGTCTGGCAAGTCTAAAATCGACGAATATTTAATTTGAGGATGATATTCAAATAAGAAGATAAATGCACACAAAATTTAATAATCATTTTTTGTATTCATCAACTTTAAGCTTGCCGCACAATTAAACATTTACAAGATCTTCTGAAAGAGTATTTCACGACAGTTTCTTTTTCATAGAGAAATAGATTGTTAGACGCAACCCTGGCAACAATATTTCAAATTTCCAGCAGTTCTGAAATGAATGTCAAATACTATATCTGGTTCTAGACCTAATATAATTTATTAAAAAATGATTAAAAGTGTATTAATTATATTTAAATGAATTATCTTATGAATATTAAAAGAAAAAGAAAACATTTTTGTAAATAAAAAAAATTATATATACAAGAATTTATTATAGATTTTATTGAGAGTTTTTAGTAAAAACAAAATAAATAAAAAAATGAAAATTTTTTGCTCATTTTTATTATGTGAAATTATTAAAACAAATATATTTGTAAACTTTTATCAATACATTTTAATTTACATAATGTTGTAACATGTTATTGTAAATATATTTTAACAAAAATATTATATATAAATTTTAATTTTTAATTCATACTTCGGATCCTGAAAAATTTTTTTATATTTAATTTAATATTAATTAATTTTTATAAGGAAATTCTTGTAAGGGATATACAAAGATTCATTTCTGTCAAGAAGGTCTATCAAAAATTAATTAACTATTATTTTACGCAAAATTTCACCAATTAATGCTTGCTTCATCAAGCAATCAATTTTTAAAACGTTCCCAATTGATTCTGTAGATTTTTTCTTAAGAACATTTCGAATAATCAGGAAGTTTTTTTGTCTATAGTTTGGATACAAATAATTGGAACCCTAAAAATTAAGAAAAATCGGATACCTTTGACAACTGGATGAGTATTTCCTCGACTATTGTTACTAAAATCGTATGGAAGGGATGATATCTCGATGCAATAAATATAAGATTCTTTTTTATTAAAACGTTGCGTAAAATTATTGAGACATTATAAATTTTATGTATTCTTAAGAAAAATTTCCTCATTTATTTTATTCAGTCTTCGTTTAAGTTAGGATGCATTACGTCTAATAAAAATAGATGAGAATCTTGTACTTCAATTGGCCATATACGTTTTAATAATGTGATTCGTTCCTTTTCACATATTGGGATTATTTGTTGAGCTTGAATTTCTGGTATACCTTTTACTCGTACTAATGTTCCTATTACGTTACAGTACATACCTGGTGATAAATGTTTTAATGTATTAGTTAATTTTTATAACCAAAATATAATAATTATAAGGATTTTAACAAATTGGCTAAAAACATAAACCTAGACTACCTAAAACCCCTTGAAGTGGGTCGTTTTGGTATAGACCTAGTATCTTCTCTAAGTATCCACTTCATTACTGATATTTTTTCATAAAATCCATAATTAAGTTTATATTTCTACCCTACTTAGATGCTTTATATGAAAATGAAAATTTTTTATTTAACATTTAATAAACCACAAAGAAGAGTTAGAAGAGAGGCTGGGGAATTGATGCTTTCAAAAGACATCTCATTAGCATAAACTCAATTCACTAGCAAATTTTCAAGCCTTTATCATTCCTATTTCAACTTGGAGGGGTTGAAGGAGTGCGTACAGGGTTTATAACGCACCTCCACCCTTCACCTTTGATCTTAGTACAGTGCATAAGTCTGTATTTTCGAGGAATATATGGCTGAAAATTATTAAAATTTAAAAACGGAGCAACTTAGTACAAAGGTAAGTCGGCTTATTTCGAGTTTATTTCACTCCACCTGTTACAAACTTTTCAGTAACCCGTATAAAAACAGAATATTTTAAGGTTGATCGGATACTAAGGTAGTTTATTTGCTTACTTTCTCGTTTACTATTGCTGCCTCTCTCTAATTTTTATCGCTAGCTTACTTTTACTTATGGTTAATTGTGAATAAAAATTCCTTCTATTAAGATAATAATAAAGGCCTTCCTTGAAATATATTGTTTTAAATTCTAACTTAATCTACGAAAGCCGATTTATAAAAATAATAATTTTTCGTTTTTTTTTTAATCTATAGAGGGTTTAGCGAGATTATTGAAATATGTTTTCAGCTAACATTTTCTAACTATATGTTAAAAGTGTTCAGATGAGTTAGCAATTAATACCATATCAAAAATTCAGATTTTTATTCATACAATGCCTTGAATGTCCGATCAAACTTAATTACAGACATAAAAGCTATGTTTGATAGTAACACCATAAACAATAGATACATCAATCTTTTATGATTTCTCTGTACTTAGTACTGTTCAAATTACCTTTCGTCCAATTCATATCAATAGCAGCGGCAGCTTTACAATTAGTAATTTTTGCCTTTCCAGTTTCATCACTAACTAAAAATATTTCGTTGCTAGTATTTTGATCTAATGTAGTTTGTATCCAAATTGTATTAAATTCAATTTTTTTCGATACCATCAGATTATTAACATTTGCATTGATTTCTACTATCCAACTATTTTGATCATCTTTTTTAGTTGCTATTTTTAAATGTTTTATAAGTAATTTAAAAGGATTCTCTAGAACTACGTCACCCATTATTATCTTAAGACTTAAGATTTATTGAAAAATTATTCAATTATATATCTAGATTGCCATTCTAGAAAGTTACAGTACTTTTATAATCTTTTCTAAGTTTTTAACAACAATTTGTAGAGGTGTGAAATAGAAAGTAAATTCTTTTGGTGATAAGTTTTGAAAATCACATCTCTGTAAATTAATAATAAAATTATTAAAAAAGAATAAAAATCGCATTAAAATAAATATTAGTTTACCTAAAAATGATAATAATTTGAACTTAATTTCTTTGAAATGAACTTTTGTAAAAAATCAGTTTAAAAAAAAAAACAGAAATATTACGATAACCTTTGTTTTTTTTTTAAGTTATATTTTTAAAAAAGTAAATTATTTAAATAATTTATTCATAAATTTATTTTAATATATTTAATATAAAAATAAATTAAGAAAGATTTGTGAGAAAATTTGTAACTTTATTTTATCAAGAAATTACACACCCCTGTTTAAAATGTCACAAGAACCAATGTCAACACAATAGAAGCGATAGAATGATAGAAATTCATAAACAGTTCTTGTAAATGGCTTTTAAATATTTTAAAACCTATTTAAAAAATCAATGGCTATATTTGAAAAGAAAATAGTGGAAAAAGTGACGCTTGATGATACCGAAACAATTACTTGTGTAATAGAAAATTCTCAAACAATAAATGGTCATACGGTTAGTATACACCTACATGTTTCTAATAAATTATCATATATAATTAATTATCAATTATCTAATAGAAATTGTTTGATTTGAATAGGAATACGCTTTAAGAGTACAGAGAGGACCGATTCGTAGTAATTGTTGGAGAGTTTATAGACGTTATAATGACTTTATATCATTGCACAATCATTTGCAAACATCATGTATTTCGTTACCTTTACCTCCAAAAAAACTCATTGGTAACATGAGTAGAGATTTTATTGCAGAACGACAAGCAGCTTTACAAGTAAGTTTTTCCAATAATTTTTTGAATATTGCATGTAATTTTTACACTCAGAAATGATTTTTTGTATATAGTTACTTAAATCTTTAGGGTGAGGTTACACGAACACAATCGTCTGTTTACCGTGAGATTCACGTTAATATAATTTGGAGTAGATGCGCTATCGTGTATCGTCGTGAGTCACACATAAACATAATTTGAAGTAGAGGATTAGCGTTAACAGAACATTATCTAAGCTTTTTGAACTTTTTCCAAATTTTCTGAGGGTCAGTGAATGAACGTAATCATAGGGTTAGCTAAAAAAACCCGCGGAACTATCCTTACTTGCCCCAATATAGGCATGACCAAATCGCAGATCAGTGAATTAAGAAACTTAGATAATATTCTGTTCACGCTAATTATCTTAAAATTTGGGAGTGCTCAAAATTTTTTATGCTAAATGGGTTATTCGAAATATAAGTTGAAAAATTGATCTTGCGGGAAAGCCAGCACAATAACTGTGGCTCCACGATTTCCGTGCGGATTCTTATTGAGTTCGTCAAAATAAATGAAAATAAAAGATAAAATTTTTGATAGTTTTTTTTCGACATATCGATACTTTTTTCTGACCTATAGTTTCCGGATAATTCAACGTGCCATTTTTACATGCAGATTTAGTGGCGTCAGTTCTTTCGTCAAGACAAAGCGATATAAAAAGAGCGGAATTATTGCTAATTTTTTGTTGATCTGTTATATTTTCGGCCAGTTTTAAGATTATTTTATTGTGTTTCTAGATAGAGAAGTATCTTTGATGGCACTCATGCTAATCAACCTTCTTTCAAAAAATGCCCCTCTTGAAAACTATGCTGAGCAGTGACATTTGCTGCCGAGTAACTTGCCGCGCTCGTATGACAATTTTTGCCAATATATTTAATCATAGACGTCGACTGTTTATCTCTGTCTTTCATTGCACATGGAATTAATTTTTTTTTACTTTGGTTCACTTTTTTTGACTAACGGATTTGTGATTTGTTTCAAAATACCGTTTTATAGACAATGTTCTACATACTACTGTTCCAGAACATAAAATATACACCGCTTTATCGCCTTTACTAATCAAGCATCATCTTGCACTTTTGTGTTTTTTGCTGAGCTAACCATATTAAATAACAGTTAATAATCGTAAATGTGATACAAATAAACTTTAAAATATAGTTGCGTCAACGAAAATTTGACTAGTATGCTATGCGTATCAAACCATGCGTTATTAGTAATTGTAGTCCACGCTGTAACTACAATAACAAAATAGCGCCCGTTCGTAGGATCACTAGCGTTCGTTAGTGAATTTTGTGTTCGGTGGCGTGCCCAAAGTATTTTGTACTCATTCTCGTAACATTAAATAGTTAATATATATCTTCAAATACGTCTGCGTCAGGTTCTCAACACTTTTGGTAATCTGCTAAGTCTTTCCACTGTATAATTTCAGTGCCAAATTAAATAATATATTCTGTCAAGACCCAATGATAAAAACAAAAAATGAAAAAGTATTTATTAATCATTTTGAACTCTCTAGCTCAAAACTTGTAACGAGATTTTATTAAAACAAAGAGTATTTCATGAAAATACGTTTACTATTCGAGTTAAATATAGGTTAAAAATCAGTCATAAGATTACATTTTGTAATGAAATTTCTTAATTTATTTTTATTTCCTTCCGAAGAATTAATTACTTATTATTTTTTTACAGAATTATATAAACATTGTCCTAATGAATCCTATATTAGCTTCATCTTTAGCAACAAAAAAATTTGTTGATCCTGATAATTATTCAACGCCATTTCAAGGTAAGCAAAAATAAATTTAAAAAAAATGTAAAAGTTTTCACTGTTATAGTTTTTTTTTTTTTGATATGCAGAAGTTGCACTACAACATGTGTCACTTGCTTTGCGTGGAGAAGTTGGATGGGAAGTCATGGGCCCGTTAGGTGATATCGGTTGGCGATTACGCAAACATTATTTTCAAGTACGCAATCGTTCAAATCCAAAAGATGAATTATTAGCATCGTGGGTTGAATATGGACCTGATAAATATTTAGATGAAAAAGATTTACAATTGGTTTTCAAAAGCTTATTGCAATTAAAGGTAAAAATTTAAATATTCTAGTCTCAGTAATCCAAAACGTCCATTAATGCGAACAATTTTCGTTCAGCCTTTTCACACCGCTCCCTACGCCTGAAAAAGTACAATCATTTAACTATTATGTATATAAACATGCATTTTTCTAAACAATTCCAGTAATCTGAACAAATTCACTAATCCGAAGTTCCTTTTTTGAACAATTCAATCGCATAAGCAAACTTCTTGACATAGTGAAAAATTATTCTGAAAATAAATTTAATCGAACGCATTCATTTTATTTCAGCATCCAAATATATATCCTTTCGAATTATGCTTATGCACAGAAGTTGGTGGATTAACTGTACGTAAATTTGGTAAAAATGGTTCTCTACGAGATCTACTCTGTGGTGCAAAACCGAAACAATCATTCTTAAAGAAATATGGTAATCCAAAAGGGCACAAACCATTAACAGAACGACAAATTATTATTTTTAGTCGTCAAATATTAGAAACTTTATCATTTTTACATGAAAAGGGAGTACCGTATGGTAAGTATTTTAATAACTGATAATATTATTAATTATTCAAGTAATTTTTTAAAAATTATTTCGAAAATTATTTTTAGGTCATCTACATACAGGAAATATTTTCATTGAAAATGATGATACTATAAAATTATTAGATATTGAAAATGGTGTATTAGGTGTACCATCTTTTTATAGACCATATTTTGTACAACATAAGAAAATTTCTACATTAGAATCAATTGATGTATATAGTTTTGGTCATACGTTATTTGAAATGGTATTCGGGCGTCCATTACACGAATCTGTTTGTGATAATTTTCCAAATGAATGTTCTCCATTAATTAGTAAGTTCTTGATTTAATTATTGACATTTATATAATATTATGTACACAGACTGTTCTATAATTGATAGTAGAAAAATACATTATTCAATTAAGCTTATCAAGTTAATCGAAAAAGCTTTTTATCAAATTTCGATCTGGTACCTACTTTCCAAAATAATTCATAAAATCAATTAATAAAAAATCAATAAATTTATCCAATTACAGAGCACTTAAATAGACATTTAAATAAACATTTTGCTGTCTTTATTATCACATTTAATTATCAAATTATCTCACTTTCTTTCATTATTGTTACCATAAATCCGCCATTTTTTTAAATAGATCAGGAGCTTAAAATATTTGAGTTTGCAAAAGTGAGGCCCGCATTTTATCCCTTGAGTGTTCAAAAAAAGCTTAATAACACAAATGTTGCAAGAAATCCTATTGCTCCAATTTTGTACACCTCTCCCCCTCTACAGAAACAGTCAAAAAATAGTTTTTTGAAGTAAAGCTACTCTAAATTTCTTGGGTCATTTTACATAATAAGATCCCTTATGATTTTGTTTGTCAAGTTCACAGGTTTCGAGATATTAACAGTTTAATGTTTGGAAAAACTCCAAAATGTCCATTTTCAAAGCTGAAAATGGAGACTAAAAATTAAACTTTTGACCTTAAAAAAATTCCAAAATGACCTTTGAACATATTTTATTAAGTTGCTATTATATAAAAGTGAATTATTTTTTAAGCTCCTAAAAATTGCCAATCGTTTATAATTTATCATTAGAAATGTTATTTTTAACCCTAGTTGTAAAACCTAGTAATTTTTGATAAACAACTTCAATTTTGTCTTTAAATTCGGTTCAGCCAGTTAATGTTGTATATTTCGATTGAAGTTCACTTTCGATGACAAGAAACTTTAGTAAACTTGCTAAACTACTAAAAAGACAAACACAAGTTTCTCAGTTACCGATTGAAGAGATGTCACCTCTCCCTCACTATTTTAGTCAATAACTCAGAAATTATTTGCCCAATCATCAAAAGTATAAGGTTTTTAAAAGCAAAAAAATATAGTAATATTTTTTAGATCCAAAATGACCTATAAAATGATTTGTATCCTTCCGATTTCCTTTAGTAAGTGTAATTTAAAGAAATTGAATTTTAAATTCGTTGTTTTTTTAGAATCCGTTTTAGATTCAATACTATCATCAGAAGCTTGCCGTAATGGCTTACCAACAATCAATAATCTGTTGTCACATAAATGTTTCACTGCACTAAATACAAATAATGTTAGTTCAAATCATGAACAAAGAGCACATTTAAAATTTTCAACGGCCATAAAAGAAAAATTAAAATATGTGTCATCAAAAATTGAAGAACGACTCAAAGATGAACAAAAATTAGTACGTAGTCAAAAGCGAATTGCACGAGTTCAAGAAATGATGAGTACTGAAGAGGAGAAGAAAAAACGACGTCATAAGGTAAAAAATTTCACGTTTCAGAAAAATTTAGAATTCTTAAATAATTTTGGTATTTTTTATAGAAACATGAATCGAAAGAAATTGAAACCAAAGAACAATTACCAAAAGAACAATTAACTTTAAATGGTGTTTCACCAGATCGTTCTGAGAGTGTTAATAGTGGTAGTACAGCTACTTCTATTGGAACAGTCACTCCACCATCTTCTTCAGGTAATTAGAGAAAAAAATTTTTAATAAAATTTCCTTAGTTTTTTGTATTTCTCATACGATAATAATTAATTTAAGTTTGCCCTTTATTTTCCGTCGGTGTATTACTATGAGTGTAAAAAGACTATCCTTTTTTATTTGACAATTTTGAGTAGGTATTTGAGACACATTGAAAACTTTTCTAATATTTCTTCTACGATAGCTAAATACGAAGTGAATCTGACTGAAAAGTTGCGAAAGTTTATCAACCCTCAAATTTCTAAAATAATTTTTTTTTCGAAATAAAAATTCTTGGGGCGTTTTGAAATTATATATACTAAAATTTAATATTCAAGAAGCTGAAAAATTAAAAAGATCATTTTATCGGTTTTAAAACCTAGCCAGATCTTTGCCAAAAATCCTTTAAATATATTTGAGGCACTTTAAAATTTTAACACAGTAATTTTGGTCATTAAAAATTAATATTTTCAAAAAGATACATCATTTAGGTGGAATTTCTTAACTGCTAGATGATTAATGTTATTCATAAATGCGAGGTAGAAGTGCGAGAGACAACACAGTTTTCAAGGTGTCTCAAATATTAGCTAAAAATTTTCACTGAGATCTCTTACTAGTGTACAATAAGAACTCAAATATTGTAAGATTAGGCCTAACCATATGTGTTGCCACAATAAAATTATAGATAGGGAACCGAGACATGGATGGCAATTTCGGTATTATTTTTTCCATTGTTTGGTTGTTTTTTCAAAAAGGCATGCTTATTAAATGTCGAAAAATGCACGTTCTACTCTTCTTACTCCTTCGTTTTGATGTCGATGACTCTAAGGCATACCAACGTAAAATGCCTGCGTTTAAGTAAAACGTTTTAACAATTTAACAAACATTTATCTTCTGATGTATCAAAAAAGGATGATAAATTAATATTCAATACTTATGTTGCAATCTTCAAAATAGTCCCGTCGTAACATACTTAAAAAGACTTTCCGGTAATTCCTACAATAATTTAGTTTTATTTGTTTTATCGATTTAAAACGGCCATCATTGATTGACAGTTTTAGTTTCGGGAACAAAAACTAGTCAGGTAGAGCCAAATCTCGTAAATAAAGTCTACGGTGGCTGATTTACGTAATTTATACCTCCTTTAAATTCGTTTAGAATTTCTTAGATTTTCATCGTGTAAAAATCACCAATTCTTCCATTATTTCGATTGTTTTTGTCGAATAATATAATGGGCATCACTCTACGGTATGCAAATTTTATTTTTAAAATAAAATTTTTTTATATTAATTTAGAATTTAGAATTTTTTTATCTTTATTTTAGGTCTGCAAGTTATGGATTTTAGGTTAATTTAAAAATCGTTTAAATGAGTTCATCCACAGAATTCAAAATACATATTAAAAATTATGTGGATGAGGCCATTGAACAGTCATCCATTAATAGTTCTTTTAAAATAATATTTCTCTTAAAAGAATGATAATATTTTAAAATTATTTTCTAGGTGCTGAAATATCATCCCCACCACCGCCTGCACCTGCGCCACCATTAATGGATATGTTACATTTAAATGGCAACACAATTGCACCACCTTCAACAAACGATAATCGTAGTGCTCTACTTGGATCGATATGCAATTTTAATAAATCAAAATTGAAGCCTATTAAAAATGGTACTTCAAATAATATAATCGGTAATCATATTTCGTCCTAAAAACATTTGAAAAAACATATTTTATTCATATTTTTTATTAAATTTATTCGTTCTGATATTTTTTTAAATATTGCAAGTACTGTGATTCATATTAATTTTTATTTGCATAACTTTTTATTTTTAAACAAAATGCATTATAAACTATTCAAAAAAAATTTACCACAGCAGTTTAATTAAAAATCTTTGTATATGTATATTCTTAAATTCTAGAAAATCTTTAGATCTAGAACTGCCGAAAAATTGCGCTAGGCATATCAATTTGTTTCCATTCCTCTAAATAACAAGTTTGATAATTTTTACTCACGTTTATTTTGAGAAAAAAGGTAAGTGGTGTACCGATTAGTTACTTTACCTGGAATTTGCAACAAATTTTTCGGTTTTTACATACAACTGTGTCTCCTAAAATTGTCCCACCTTATAATATCTAAAAAGCATAATGTAAGGATTCGAAATGTATTTATAAAATATACAAAAAAAACATTGGATTGAACTTTCCTTGTTGGGTGTTAGTGCTACGTATCGAAATTTTTTAATTTTCTCGGACACATTGTGTGCTGATATTCAAATTTTATCCTCAATCGTTTAAAAATACGTCCAATTTTCCTGGGTTGCATTATGCATACTCGTGTAGAATATTTTTTCATCATCCGTGGAACGAAGAAATTCTAAATTTACCATCGGCAAATATAAAGCGCTCAATATGTTGAAAAATATACAAATATTCATAATTGTGAACTGTGATCAACATGTAATTTATACTTTTATTTTAAATTAAAATGCGTTTTGTTTTATTTTTTCATTTTATTCATTTATGCTCAAGAGGTGATGCATTAATTTGCTGTAATCTATTGAATAATTGTCTAAAATTGCAATAAAAAAATTATAAGCCAATACGATAACTAATACGATACCGATTCACTGTTTTACGATACGATAAGTGTTTTAGTTTTTTACCTCATCTACGGCGGATCAATAAAAAATTATTTATTGTTACAGCGAATTATATGCGATATACTCAACAAATTTATTTAAATAAACAATTTACTGATTAAGTCACAATATGGTACTATGTATTGCAAAATTAAGTTCCATAACTTTAGGAGGGGAATTTAATCTGTCATAAATAGAGTGTCTAGCGGTCCTGGAAATCTGAAATGTCAGAGAATTCAGAATTTGTTAAAAGTTTTAGGAATATTTGTTGAACATAGGAACAGTTATTCAGGAAGTGAAGCTGATAATTTTGAAGCGGAATTTAGTATTCTATTATCACAAACCACGTAAAAACTTTTATTATAACGATACACGATTAAAAATTTTTTGGATTGATTTAATTGTCACTTGTCGTGAATCAAAATATCAAAATTAATGAAAGAAATCTGATTCCTAAAAAAATTATTTATGATTCAGTAGTGCATAAAGGAAGGATTGAGAATATTCAAGTTACTAAAGAACTAATATTATCAGCTAGAAATTCTCATCCTTGGTATAAAGATGCATGTTAAAAAATAAAAGAATGTAAATAAAGAGAAAGAAAGTAATGAATTAAAAAGAACCAAGAAAATAATAGATGAATTAGAAGCTAAAAATTCAAAATAATTTCCATTTAATGATTTATTAAATTTAACCTCCATTGAATGAACCTATACTGCACGTTAAAAAGTATAAATCATGTTTAATATTCGAATGAAAATAATTAATTAAAATCTTTGGAAAACCTGAAATTTTTCTGAGCTAAATCGCTAGACGCCCTGATAAAAAAACTACATTCCACCAATTTCACGTGATCATTTAAAAGATAGTAGTATTCAATCTTGATGTATAATGCACCTTCATTTAAGAAGAAAATATTTGTTGTCACTATCTCTCCGTTTTGTTGGATTTATGATTTACTATTTAGACCTGTGATGTATTTTATCTAAAATTACCATTGTTAAAAGTTATGGAGCATAATTTTATAAGATTCTGTTTATTTTGTCCTATTTTTCACATCGAAATATTGCCCGTGAATTTGTTTTAATTTATGGTTGAAAGAGGCATTCCGGGTAAGCTGGAATGGAGGTAAAAAATCTAAAAAGCTAATCAAAAGGATTATAAATTTTCAAAAAACGAAACGAAACTTTTAATTTCAATGTACTTTGATGTCGTTTTATCAAAAGAACCCAACACACAAAAATTTTCTTGTTGAAACGCTTATTTTCCATTCCACTAATATATGTTTTCAACAATAAATAAGTACAATTTACAAAATTTAGAAAATCCTCTACAAATGCAATTTTTTGCTTGTAGCTCTCTCCAAGTTATACCGATTTTCTTGAAAAATGACTAAGAACACTCTCCATTAAATTGCCTTTTAAACAAAATACAAAATCAAAATCGGTTCACCCGTTTCGGGAGTTAAAAAGTGTTCACTGTTTTCAACGTTCGTTTTTTAGCTGTAAATTGTATTATAAATCGGCGTTTGTGTGATTTTAGCGTTAGAAGTTAATAAGTGACAAATACATTTTCGATGTGTAAATTAGGATGTATTTTTTAAGTGTACTACAAATAAAGTATTAAAGTTTTATTTTTAAATATATAAATAAATATATATAATATATTCATTGTATTTTATTATGATAATTATTATTAATATATTTCTGTTTATTGTAATATAACAAATGTCTTAATGTGAAAAAATTAAATGTTTTATAAAATGATATTTTTAATTAAAGCAAGTAATTTAAGAGTTCATGGCAAATTTACTTCTGCAAGACACTCGAAAAAGTGTATATAGTTAAACCACTGAGGTAAAGCAAAAAATCACACACTCATCAATCGGTTAAAATCCTGTTTTTTTAGTCACACATTGCGTGCGTCATGTTTAGTTGTCGCGCTGAAAGAACCATAGAGAAGTAATTTTCTACACTCAATGGACAATTAGCTATTTGTTTTAGCACCGAAAATTATGGACAGGAAGAACTTATCCTGTATTCATTCAACAATCGAAGTGTTCGTGTGTCTCAAAAAAATTACGAAAAAATCTATCATGCCACATTTCCAAAATAATGACCTAACATGGCCTGGTCCTAGTATCCTTCAGAAAGTTTTGAAAAGATGCAGCATAAATGATTAAAAACTATGCATGCTTTAGAAAAGTTAGGAAAAATGGGGCATAAATGCTTAAAAGTTATGATAGTTTTACCTAAAGCCTTGAAAGTTTAAAAACATATATATTTAAACACTCTAAAACCTCTTTTTCTTCGTTCTGAATTCTTAAAGAGTTGTTGTAATTGATGGTTTTTTTACTCATGAACTTACCTACAATTTCGAAGACGTTCTTTGAAGAAAGGAAATTTTCCATGAACCCTTAGACTACAAAACAAGTTGTTTTTTATAAAAAATAACTTTTATAAGGTTTGTAAAATGTAAACTGAGATTATTTAAAAAAAAAAAAAAAAAATGATACAATCAAAGATAGATCATATATGCACGATTCTTATTAAAGAAAAAATTATTGGGGTCCATAATTGTTAGTATTTAATAAAATATTTGTTAGATCTGTCTATAGTCAAATCAATTTATTTAAAAAAAAAATAATTTTTATTTCGGGACACCAAATTTTTTAATAAATGATATTATTACTATAAAATAAATGGGTCCCTTATTGTTGTTGATTTTATCGGAAAAAATTTTATAAAGAAAATTTCAGTATTTTATGAATTGATTTTTTTTTGATTTTAGTATGGCGCTTTTATGTGTCTTTTTTATATTCATTGAGTGGGTAAAAAATGTACAAATATCATTGTTCAAAATAAATTTCCTAAATACATTTCATCTTTAAAACATTCACATAATTGTAAAAAAATTACAAAAATACTATTGAACTCTACGTATCTATTTAAACAAACGAAAAAAAAGGAAATTCATTGATTAAAGCATGTACAGAGTAGTCCAAAAAAATATAAAAAAACCTCCAAAGTTTGAAACAGTTAGATGCAAGTAGGAAATTGAGATACATCGCTTAGAGCATACCATTTTTGAATAACACTGAGAAATTTTTCTGGAACTTATTTGTTGTCAATAAATCCAGCTACAATTTATTATAATATGCTTCCTGACCGTTTTTGAGACATTTTCGCGATCTTTAGCCCTGTGTAATTTGTTGTATGATTTTGAGATTAATTCGAAACGTTGACAGAATATTTTACAATACTAATTCTAAGCATCGTATTTAAACTTCCAACCAGTATCTAATTTTTTTTTTTTAATGTTAAATGTCCAATTTCCTGGATTTGAGGGTTTATAAAGGATTCTTGAAAGTTAGATGATACTTATTAAAATAAGAAAACCTAATTTAGAAATGAGAACTATTCGTGAAAAGTTATTTAAAAAAATATTTACTCGAATCTCGAATACTTTTTCGATATCTCATATTTGACGAATTCTGATTTTGATAAGTACTATCTAAATACTCTGTATATATTAAAATAGAAAAAATTGTAAATATAAATTTAAAAAAATTTCAAAACATAATTAATATAAATTATTATCAAATGATTTGTATGAAGAAAATATTATCTTTATGTTCAATTTATAGCCGTAATTCTAAACATGTCTCAATATTTTCCAAAATAACTTTGGCTAGACGTCTACGCGAAAAAGTTTGGTTAGGCGTGTACGTGACCTACGAAGGGTTCTATGAGTGAATACTGTTTTCTGACGAACACTAATAGAAAGACATCAGTATCACCTAACTCGAATATATTAAGTTTACTGGACCTAAGAGATCCTGGCTAGAAGGAATGGTTTTTAACTTGAGCTTCTCAAGTTCGAACCATTCTAATATATTCGAGTTTGATTATATATTACTGATGTTTTTCTACCATAGTAGACATGATTGGTTTAGATTCTAAAAAAAACTTGTCATAAGCGTTCTTTCTCACATACCATGTTCTCTTAACGCACTTTGTTCTCCGGTACTACTTTTAGCAAAATGTTTCCAAATATTTTTGTCCATGTTTCTAAGAAAACACATTTCAGTTCAAAGAGAAATATAGCAATCTATGAGGATAACTTTTTCTCTTACAAATTAACGTTGAGAAACGAACTGATGTTGTTTAGAATTTTTCGGCTTTTAATAAATAAATTCTATATTGAGAACATTGTTCCAAATAATTAACAAATTAAATAACAAAAATTGTTTTGTTTCTAAAATAATCGAATCGGTTGGTGAACATTTTTAAAACTCATATATAAGTTTTTAGGGGCATAAATTGTCTGTAAAAGTTGGCAAATCGAAGACTTTTCAGCGTTTTCAAAATGATGAGAACGATACGATAATTTTTTAAACTTATAAATTAGTTTTAATAAAAAATGTTAATCAGCTTTAGTATTTAAAAATATAATTATCAATTTATTAAATAAAAAAAAAACAGCTCGAATTTATGATTAGCCTTTGTCTAAATAATTGGAAAGGGATTCGAATTTTGTTTTTATAATTTTTTGACGAGTTTCTATTTAAATTCATTTCTTACTCGCGGATGAGAGTCAAATCATTATTTGGATTTTTCGATTCTAACAATTTTATTTCTAGCTCTTTTGTACCTCTTGAGTAAAAAATCTAAGAAATAAAATATTTATAATGAAAATATCTTTTCAAACTCGACCATTATAAAAGCTCACCAAGAGTATGCATTTGTATGACAATCCAATATCATGAGATCATGGAGTTAATTAAAATTTGAATCATTTGTGATGTTAAAGAGTTTGATTTCGTTTATCCTTTTTGAATAAAAGCTTGCTTTGAAAAATGAAAGAGATAATTTATGAATATTTAATTACATTCTTTATATTGTTAGGTTTTTTAAATTTTATTATCAACGTAAAATTGTATTTGAGCAGTAAAATTTTGCAAACATTAAAATCAAAATCTTTAATTATTTTAATTATGTAATTATGTAATTACGGTTTTTGGTTAAAATCGTGATGTAAGGACAAGGTAAGTGGTACTCGCTTTGGTAGAAGATATGAGTTTTGAATTCTCATGATCGGCACCAATGAACTGCTAACTGTATTTGCCTAGCAATGAAAACACCGAAATCAAGCATTTTATCAGAAAATGCAGGCAGTGCTAATATAATAATAGTTCGTGCAGCGAGAACACCTAACGTTTTTCTTACATCATGAGTTAAAATGGTAATTATTTTGTACGAATATGACTGGAATCTGTATTTTATTTTTTATTATCCATTTTAATTTTTAATTTGGAATGCTTGTGCCAAGGCGAATCATTGTTAATGTATAATGTTCTAAATAAACTAGTCAAATTATAGAAAATATTTTTTTATAAGTGACGACCTTTGTAAAAAAAAAATGGGTGAATACGGCCCCTAGTATGAAAAAAACCTCCGCATCACCTAGGCAAACTCTCCTTCTTCGTCGTATATGTCGGATTAAGTTGGCGTGAATCCAATAAAATAATAAAATACGGATCAAATGAAGGTCTGCTGTGAATCTTCATAATTAGAAAGGTAAGTTTGGAAAGTTATCCTAAGTAATCAAATTTACTGAGTTTACCCTATTTATCTTTAGGAGGTCCCAAAAAACTCCAAAAATTAGGTTTATTTGACGAATAGATTAGTGGTTATTAAGATATCTCCGAAAATTTATTCAAATATAGGGTTTATAAATAAATAAAAATCGTTATATATTTTAAATTTAGTTTGATTTTTTTCTATCCCATTTTCCCTTTCAGAACAAAATTATTAACTAATTAATTATTTAGTAAAGGTAAGTATTAAGTAAATTATATGATTATATATAAGCCGCATAGCTGTGTGGGTATAGTACTTGCCTATGAAACCAATGTACAATGGTTCGTACCCTGGTGGGGGGATAACATTTTTACTTTTGGACTAAATGAATTTTGTTTGATTTTAAAAATTTTCCACTCTTTTTATATTTTAAATTATATATATAACCCGCCCTCTTGTCATAAATAACGTGTGTTATACATATGTCATAAAATCACTATTATGTCAGGAGATGGGAATTTAAAATATCATAAATCTAACTCTTTAAAATCATGTTCTCCTGCTACAAAATATTAAAAAATTTGTACAAATGACTTAGCTCCGCGATCTTAGCACCTCATGTGCGGAATTTCGATTGACCAATTATACCATCTGAAAGGTCAGAAATTGGTCATAAAAGGTCAGTTGGTCTCATTAATTGGTCAGCGTCAGAAAATTTTTTATTAAAGATTGAAAAAACTCCACCTATGCGCGATCGGGAAGCATTCGCTGATAATTGGTCAGCTAATATTATAAATAATTGGTCAGTTTAATTTTATATTCAAAAAATAATATAATTTCGAAAAAATTTTCAATTTTTTCAACATTTGTACTAGGAGAACATAAGTGGGAATTAGTAGTTCCTGATAAGGAGAAATGTGAGTAAGTGTTTTCACCCCGAAAGTCTAAAATTTTATTTTGGCAGAAAGTTATTGGTCTGCCCACTAGAGGTCACACTCACCAAACACGGGTGTGCAGACCACTAACTTTCTGACTTACGAGGCGACAACAATTACCTTGCTATCAGGTACTACTTATTCCGTCCGTCCTTGATGTTCTCCTAGTAGAAATGTGAAAAAAATTGAAGTTTTTGAACGAAAAAAAACTAATTTTTTCATCATTTACTAGGCAAACATGCTGTGGTGGAAATTTGAAAAAAAATGAAAATAAAAATCAGATTTTGCTTAAAAGATTTAATGATCTTTTTTTTTATATATGTCCTCACCTAGTTTCGAACCAAGGGACTATTTATTCGAAGTCAGATACGCTAACCATTATACCATTAGGGCTCTGTTATTCGTATTAATAAATAATTATATTCATATTTTCGACTTTCTTAAATTATAACAAAATGTAAAACTCATTTTCGGAAAATTTTGAGTAGTATTATTACAAAAAAAAATGGCAAACGAAGTTTGAAATACTTACCTATCGTGAAGTTCGAAATACTCACCTATTTTTAACTGAAATAATATTGTATAGCTACAGAGAGATGGGGAAAAATAAAATAAAAACAGGGTTTGAGTTTTCAACTTTATTTAAATGAAATCAAAATACATAAAAACTATTTACGAATTACTTGCACATAATTCCATATAATTAATTTCATCTTAAAAAAATTTTTTTGCATCAACTTTTTTTTTACAAACCAAATACCACACAAAAATAAAATGAAAATCCAAAAAGAATATTACGTATTTACAATCCAACTTCTTTATCTCACCTATATTTTATAAGAATTTGTTTGTACCTTTACTAAAAAAAAATTAATTAGTTAATTAATAATTTTGTTCTGAAAGGAAAAATGGGATAGAATAAAATAAAACAAAATTTAAAATATATAACGATATTTATTTATTTATATTAATTTGAAAACGTTATCCCGAAAATTACTTATTTGTCGCTTTTGGTTTAAAAAAAAATTTTTTAATTTAATTATAAATAATTCAGGATAAGGCTAGTTTCGAACTCATGTACTTTGTAACCGGTGGCAAGTGATCTAACCACTACACCACCTTTGACATATAGTGTGTATCAATAATGTAATATACAAACCTTCTACTCAGCTTATTTGTTTTCTTTAACTTAATATTTATTTTTCTTTTAATGACCTTTCTGTTTGATATTCCTGAAATCGATGTAAAGGATAAAAGATAAAGATAGGTATAATATTGATTAATAATAATTAAACCAGAAAAATTGATAAAAACGATATTTTATTATATATACTTGTACGTATTTCACCTAAATTAAATATGAATCAATAATGGTTATTTTATACGGTATAAAGTCATTTTTCGGTTTAACGTTTTCAATTTTTTGCACGATAACGTCATATTTAAGCTATCAGTCTGAAAAAACGCAGCAGAGAATTTGTGGGACACTATGGCCATTTAATAACATTAATATAATTCTTAAAAAATTCAGCAAAAATGAACTATGTATTGAAAGGAAAAAATACTTAAGTACGGCATGTTCGAGGTCGTAGGCAAGCTCATCTACGCAGTATTTCTGTCGGAAATATTTTATTGTTTAATCTTTATTAAAGTTAGCAAGTGGTCTTTGTTTCCGACAAATGCCCTGCTGCGTTTTTTCAGACCGATATAGCGTAAATATGACGTTATCGTGCTCATTTGAGAACGCAGCACTTTCGAAAATAGTCGTAGAGAGAATTTGGTAGACATGCAAAAGAATGCCACTCACGAAGTTTCAAGTATGTATTAACCATTTTACAAAGCACTCTTTCTGTCCCACGATCTAATGTAAGCAATTCACTTAAACATTATCGAACTCATCCATGGAAAAAAAATCTATTCGTGTAATATTTGTAATAAAACATTTACCCAAAAACACAGCTTAATTAAAATTGAATACACAAGGTAATTTTTACACAAAAACACAAAAATCGGGTTAATTTGATAATTGTGGGCATATTTCTGAAATAACGTCCAAAATCTCGTTACGAAAAGCATTTTCTCGAATCGATTTCAGGTGAGATTTTAAGGCAAGGTATAGGAATAAAGAAATGAAAATCCCAATTTAAATGATAGATCATGTTTAGCTTTATTTATAAAGTATTAAGTATAATAATTGAAATGTCCAACAAAATATATATATATATTTATTTATTTACTTTTTTAGGGGAGTGGGGAAGGCATACTAGAAAAAACATTATCATGTGAATAAATAGAATAATAAATTTTCAATATTGCTTTAGAAAATACTGTAATAAGAATTTATCTAGAAGGCCCATTCATTACTTTTTTTTATCATCATGATGTAATAGGTTTAAGGTCAGGGTAGTGTTTGAGAGTCATTTCAGAAAGACTTTAAATTTAAGAGACTGTTGACATGATCAAGTAAATATTCATTTACTGAGGATGAAAATCAAATAAGTTGATAATTGAATACAAATACAAAAATCATTTTTCCTAACACTTGAAAGATCAAGTTATCTGTTATCAGATCTTATTTTAAGACCATCCTCAAAGTATATTCATCAATTTTAAGCATGAAGCACTATTTAAAATTCCCGAGACTAATTTAAAGAGAAATTTATGGAAATTTTTGTAGAGGAAAAAGTTGGTAGGCACAATCTTGAAAATCATCTCTCAAACTAATCGTTCTGAAATTACTGCCAAATACTTCGCCTGGTCCTAGATCTATAAATATATTTTTCAATTTACACATATTTAACTAGATTTAACATTTAAATATTTTTCTTCTATTTATTTTCTTTACTAAATTTTAAACATATTTTTTAACAGTTTTTAATAATCTTTATTATTTGTAATGATAATTTCAAGGAGATACAAGTAACAAAAAGGCGTTATTCTTAGAGAATTATTCAAATGAAGTCAGTCAAAATTAATCTTCACAAACTTTAAATTTTGTTTACTAATTTAGACAGTACATTACTGGAATAGCTAAGTGAAAAAGACTTCAATCCTCGTTTTTAACATGGTCTTAGCTGATTCATTTCAACTATATAAAAACAAAAAATTGTTTCAGCATTATTTAAAATTCTAATGTAAATTTTTTAATGCCCCATTCCTTCCCATTTTTTAAATTATATCCAAAATCAATACCCAAAAAACTTTTTCGTAATTTAAAAACGTAAACGCTTGAAACAAAAGTAATAAATATATGGATAAAATAGGTCTGCGGCCAAGCGTAGTTTAGCGAGCCATTTAAGAAAGCTGGAAATTGTATAGATGTTAAGTAAGCCAGGCACTGTGTCCTCAATCGTAAGACTATTCGTCGTTCTCAAATCGCGGGGTTTTGGCTCCAATCAAGTGCCAAAGATGTCGCGTCTGACTCAAGTTTGAACTGATACCAAAAAGGGTAGGAACGATTATAATCAACAGATATTCCAAAAAAATATAATCGATCTGACATCGTCCGCAAAAGTACTAAGAAGGGAGGAGGGTTTAGCTAGTCCGTAACGCTAAATATGTCGGTTCTGTCAGATTAGGAAACATATTTCAGAATGGCTGAAAATCTGCTCACATGAAGAATTAAGTCTAAGGTTTAGTCAGTCCGCAATCACAAAAACTATGAACTATATTTTGTCTAAATGCGGACTGACTGCCTCCCCACTTGAAATAATTTTCCTAATGAGACGGAGACGGGCTTACGACTGAGAACGCGGTGCAGTTTAAAACCTATAAAATTTCCAACCTTTTTGAAATGGCTCAACTAAAACTACGCTTGGTCACATACCTTAAAGGTGTAAGAAGTCTAACTATCAAGTCCTTTTGAAGATTAATTTACTCATAAAACTGAATAACTTTCTCCAGGAACCAAAAATCTTTGCTGTAATTTTGGAAAGTAGAGGCTTTCAAATATATTGTCAAAGATTTTTAACCTACATTGAAAAAACCATTAGTTATCCAAATTTGTTACGTACTGCCTAAACTATTAAATTTTTGAAGTTATACTTCTTTTGGTTGCTACAAGAAATGAATAGGATGAAGACTCGTTATTCACAAGGTGTTTGTCCCCTGTTTATGCGCACAGCTCCGTAATTGCTTATGTTTACATCTCGGTTTGTGGAGCAAATATTAAAAATGTGATAGAAATTGCATAAAACTCGTTTCTACTCGTTCGTAAAATTCATATCCAACGTAAAACGTAACAGAACTTTAAACTCCTAACACGCGTACATAAAGTATAGACGCACTCACTTTTAAAAACATTTCGGGTATTCTTTCCATTATTTTAAAAACTAATTTGTTTATTCCAATTCAATTAAAGGTTTATTTACTTCATCAATAAAATCTCTAATAAATTTTTTAAAATTATTTAATTATAACACTCCTTGAATTTATTTTTCATCAAATATTTAGAAAAACATGCTTCTACTAATTTTTTTTTTTGTTTTTTTGTTTTTTTGCATTTTTAAAATAAGAATACATTTTTGTGCAAAAATAAATTACATTGTGCGTAGTAAATAATTTATCGAACACAAAATTAATTACCATATTATTATTTATACTCTAAAATGATTCTTATTTTTAAAAAAACTTAAATTATTGAAAAAAAAATTCAATATTTTGTCTTTTCAATAATTTCAATAAGTTTGATGTTGTTTTCGACGCTAGTTTTATTCTAAATTTTTTTTAATATTATTTTTTATTCAAAGTATAATACTCATTTATTTTTAAAAGTTCAAAATTATGGCATGATATTTTTGTTTATAATTATATGAAAATATTTTTTATCATCAACCATATTTTTCTTATAAAAATATTCGACATTCTGTGATGCACTTTATAAAATTTCTGATGAATGATTCAATTAATAAAAGTATAAAATTAATATAGGCGCCCATCGAAAAAAAATTAGATAATTCCTAACATAAACTCATCGGCACAGAATTTCGTCAAAATTGAATTATCAAAACAACTGACGTAATTTAGGAAACCTGAATCTTCGCGAAAAATGAACAAATCTTTACCACGAGCTAATTCTACAGCATGCATATTCAACTTTTTGAAAATGTAGCTCAAAAGGTATTATCATACCTTACCGCTTTACGTCGAAGGTTCATAAAGTCGGGTAAATTTTTCCATTTATTTAAATGAATTTTACTTAACTCGCACAAAAAGTTCGTACGACCACGTTGAATAGCGTTTTTTCTAGAGAAAAGATACAAGCTTGCCAATGGCAATGATTTTCGAGCAAAATAATTTTTGCACTCGGCGTTCGTATTTGAGATCATGAAAATAATGGAAAAATTTTTACGACTCTTTCAAACCCTCGGCGCAAAGCGGTAGAGGATGGATAATAACCTTTAAGAAATATTTAAAAAAAATTAAATGAGCGTGATGTCGAATGAGTATATGGTCATAGATAAAGTATATGGTCAGTATATGGTCATAGATAAAGGTTTTTAAAAATGCTGTATCAGTGAGTGTATTTTGGTACAAGGATGTTCTGACATATTGAGGAAATTCCAATATCTAGGTATTCCGATAATGACGACTTCATATGATCTCGCGAACATTTAATATTAAAAAATTCAGAACCTGATGAACTTTTTCAAAAATATAGTAATTTTAGGAGCCTTAATTTTTAGGAGCCGCTTGAATAGAACTGTTTCGTATCCATGGATGCTACAAGAAAAAAAAAACACTATTTTTTCGATCACACATGAATACTATACTAAGAATATATGCCTATTCTTTGGAACATTTTTTATATGATTAAAGCCCACAAAATATTATTTTTTGCTGTAGAAGTCGCTAAAAACAATATTAATCATAACGTGACTTTATTCAAAATTATTGAAAAAGTTCAAATTGTATTTTAATTTGAAAGAAGCGGTTTTTGAGATCTCATTTAAATCAATTTTAGGACGCGATATGTTTAGGATACCAAAAAGAAATTATCTAATCCAAAATTTAACTTGATAGGTCTAGGAAGAAGTGTAGTATTTGTCAGTCATTTCAGAATTTTTGGAAATTTGAGAGACTGTTGTCAATGTTAGAGAAGATAATCGAATAAAAATTCAAAAATTCGAACCCTGATAATGTTCATAAGAAAAATAGATGTTAGGCATAACGTTTGACAACAGGCTCTCATATTTCCAGCCATTCTAAAATGACTATGAATGCTACGCCTAGTCCTAGAAAAGCAACCATTTTGTGTTTCGGTCTTTTATTAACTGATCTGCAATGAGTATGTTACTTTGTACAGAGTATATTTATTTATAAATAATTAATTTATTATAATATTTTTTTGATAAAGGGAATGTTACTTTGGTATCATATTTGTTTTTTTAATTTCTAATTAATAGTTTTCTTTTTAATTAATTAATTAATTATATATTACAAAGTTTATATACTATATTTTTAAGATGAGAGGTTTATTAATAAATTATTAATTTTCAACACTAGGATAGGAAAATAGAAAATATTAACATACATTGGGAAAAAAAACAAACAAATAATATTCAAAATAGTTTAGTAATCATTATTGTTTTTAGAGTGTAGAGTCTTATAAATAAATTTTCTTACCTATTAGACTTTTTAAATTTTGATCGCTTAAAAATCAATTTAAACTTAATTTTTGATCATGGTAATTCAATCTCTGGAATGAATCCGTCAAGTTAAAATTAGTCAAAAAGTCTTTAGAAATTAATATTAGGATAATTGAAATTTTCATAAGATATTCTGCATTTCATAAATAAAACCTTGTTGCATTTATTTAAACTTTTCTTTGCAAATTTTTATGAATATTATCAATTCAAGATAATTAATGCACATTTATTCACGGAAAAAGTAATTTTTCGACACTATTACCCAATTCAAATTTCGAAAATAAAATATTTCCAGTACAAAATGAACGTCAAATTTTATTTTAACTTCGATTCTAAAATTTAATTTGACGGTATGTATTAGAATAATATTTTAACATTTCTCGATGATAGTAAAACTCGATACACTCTATAATCGGTTTCAAAATTATTGATTTTAAAAATAGATCGTTTTTAAATTAAAAAACATTACTTAAATTCGTTATTTTGTATTTTGCGTTGTTAAAAATTCTTAGAAATAATTTTCTTTAAGTACAAATTTTTTAATTCATACGATGCTAAATGAAAACCTCAAGTTAAAAACAAAACAATATTCTTTTTTGCTAATTGACAAAAGGGTTTACAAGGATAAAAAAACGACAACAAAAATAGGGGGAAACTTGAAAGGAAAAATATGATTCTTAGAAAAATGTACTTATCAAATATATTATGTACATAAAAAAAAAAACGTTAAACTTAAAAATACTTTCGTATTAAATAATTTTTTGGCTTCGAACATAACATTTTGGTTTTATTTTTTAATATATTTTTTAGTTTTGTAATATTTTTTAAAATAAATTATTAATAATTAATAATTATTTAAACAGGTGAAGATGTACCCGGGACTCGTGGACTACTGAATTCCTTTAATAGCTCACGCAATCGTAGGATTTCTTTTGTTGCGGTTTGTAGATCACTCTGTAGTGTTAACTCTTGATCTCGATACCTTTTTATATCGTTCTGGTATTTCTGTTGAAAAAAAAAAACAACAAATTAGTTAATGTTACAATGAAATCTTAAAATATCCGTAATATAAAAGATAAAAAAACTTTTTTGTTCAAAATTTTAGTTCAAAATGATAAGAAAATATTTCGATGCGGTTTCATAAAAGGTGTGTATGTGATTATTTTAAATTTTACTTACACAATTCTGTTTTAATAATTCCAATTTATCACATTTTAATCGAGTTATCTCTTGACGTAATTCAGCAATTCCTCCACGGCATTCACACATTTTTCCTTGAGTTTCTGCACTCGACATTGATTCTAAACCAGTATCACTGTCAGCATATCCTTGACTATCAGCGTAACCACCACCTAAGACTATTGGATCTAATTCTTCAGATGTTAAGCTACTGGCATCACTTGCCTCAGATAAGGCAAGACCAGCGTGTGCTGTTAAATCAGGTGAGCTTGTTGGTGATGTTGAAGAATTTTTGCCTGTTGCAGAGATAATCGATGATTTTGAAAGCGATCTGCAACTCTATAAAAGAAAACAAAAAATCAGTATTATAAGAAAAATACAATTTTAAAGGAGTTAAAATTGCGGACCGTTAATTATCTGGGTTAGCATGCTACATATTTATTATCAAGCTTGACGTGTGAACATGTCATAACTTTTGACTTAGACTTATTAGAATCTTTTTAAACTTTTTGATAAATTACTATGTCTAAAATGAGTGCAATTTGGCTTAGAACAGCATAGTTTTTTACGATATTGTTTCTCAATTGATGCCTGTTTTGGAAGCAATAAAATAAATATTGATGATTGATCAAAAATGAGAATAATTTGTATATTTACCGATGGTGAAACTGACTCAATAACCGCCGATTCTTTACTTCGTTTAGAATTAACTTTCTCATGACCATTCCCCGATGAATTATTGTTACTGGTTTCTGTGCTTGGCATTCTTCCTCGTGCACTTGTGAGTGCTTTTCGTACAGTATCAATAAATCTTGAACCAGGTCCACTTGAATCTGACTTTGGTGTGTCTGGTATAGGTGTTGTAGGACTTTCAACACCCAAAAATTCTTTTGTTTTATCTTTTAATTCATCAGCTAATGTTTGTAATAATGATGCTCTCGTTCTTAATTCTAGTTTAGCAAATTTATCAGCTTTGTAGCACGCGTTTTCTGCGTTTATTAATTTTGTCAGTAAGAATTCTTTGAATTCAGGACCATGTCGAAATACCGCCGGTGTTGGCAATGTGGGTCCGAAAAATGGCACATCATTTCTTGCTGTTACACTCACTGCATATCTAAATATGAAGAAAATATAGATATTAGATTGCTTTTCCTAAATGTTCTTCCTGATAGAACTAGAGATACTTACTTTGTATTTGGTGTATTTGCGTCAATTGGTTGTATAACTATATAAGCATGTAGAAAATGAGATGCAATCATTTCTGGTGAAAATGGAGTATTTTCTTCTTGAAAAACAATAGCAACAATATCGTTACCAATATGTCTTTTTCTTTGCAATTGTTGAGGGTCATTTTCAGTAAATGGGAGTAATGTAGATACGTGAAACATAATTTCACGTTCTTTAAAGTTTTCATATACAGCTTCTTCACCAGTGTGTCCATTTATTATATCTAAGCCCCCACGATATCTGAAAAAATTAAAAAATAGATTATTTAAATGTGAAAGTGTAAGGAAGAGAGAAAGGACTAAAAAGATTGAATGAGACAATGCTATCATCATCAGCATGTGTGACAAAAATAGCAATACCCTCTATTATTGTCTGCGTAGAGACAAGAACAAAGGTATATTTAACTTCTAACGTGTTAATCTTTTATGATTTAAAAACTTACCCTTTATGATCTTTTAATGGTATTCGTTGACCTAACAAATCTAAAAATTGGTCGAACGCAGGACTAGTTTCATTATTACAAAATAGCTCTTCTTCGGTCGTTTGTCCAAATTTTTGATACAAAACACCAAATTTAAAGTTTGATATTAGCACCCGTTCATCATAAGTGGCAATTAATTGTGATGCTCGAGGACATAGCACAGGTTGAAAATGATCAATGTTTAATTCAGCATTAAAAAACTTGGCCATCTTTGTTGGATTTGGTGCAGTACCAATAAATGAACTCGGTACAATTTGATGCGTTGTACCGGTTCGTAAACGTAGTATAATTCTTGTATGATCTTGATTGCCAACATTTTCAGTTTTAACAGACATTAAAACAGGTCCAAGTGTATCATCCTGCCCAATTAATGTAGCATGTTCCTGTTGAAAAAAAAAATTTTGTTTATTACTAAAAATTCCATTTTTTACTCTTTTGTGAAACATATTTGGTAAATGATAGAGTAGACTTTTGTATCGACCTAAAACCATGAAAATTTGTACCGACCTAAAACTATGTTTTAAGTAAATTACTTAAATAGTTAATAATACTTAAATACAAATAGTTCGGTACTTTTCGTGTAACAACAAAATTACGTCCTTTGATTAAAATTAATTATTCAAGAGAGCCAATATCTTATATATTTAAACGAGCAATTCTTGTATATATATATATATATATATATATATATATATATATATATATATATATATATCAAGGATCTTGAAAATGGCTCCAACGATTTTCATGAAAATGAGTATGTAGGGGTTTTTTGGGGCGATAAGTCGATCTAGCTAGGTTTCATTAATCAGAAATGTCGTTTTATCCGTCTTTTCATGAAAAATTCATCAGACATCTATTGGTGTATAACGTAGTTAATGAAATACAATGCAAATTATAACATAACAAAAAGGAGGCGTTTGAGTAGTCTAAAGTGAAAAATATGATTCTTGCTGACATCTATTGGCGAATAACCGAGCAAAGCTCGGTCATCCAGATATTGTAGTTAAATCTACAATTTTTGTTTTGTTTTATTCTCTTTTTATTATCGAAATGAAATTTGAATCTTTTGTTGGAGAAGGTTTATACGACATTCGCTGGTTATTAGTTACGAATTAGTTTTATTATTTTCTTCGCTCAGATTTGGGACACGAAACGTTAAAAAGAGCATATATTATTTTCTCAAAAAGCCAGACAAGACTTCGAGTTTCCGAGGCTTGAAGATTCCGGCGGAGATTATCTACGATTCCACTACAACTGAATCGTTTATGAATGATATAGACAGGCTGATTCAGGTATTGAGCTGTTATGATCTAAAGAAGGCAACGAACTTCCTGACACGTAATGGATGGTTCCGAATATTTCCCGTTTCAAAACGTAGATTAACTGATGTTTGAAACTTCATTCGACTTGAGAGAAGACCCGGTAGAAACGTTTTGAATGATTTGCGCCTCGTTTAGCGTTGTAAAGTCTTGAAGATTCGTTTGCACATCGATGATGGTCGAAGACTGTAAAGATGGGGCATAGAAACAAGACATCGATCCTGGCATCCCTTTTATTTTATTATTATTGTTATCGGCTTTTGGATAACTTTAAAAATTATTTGGTTTTGAAATGTTCTCAAGCTGAAGCAAATGGCAGGCTTGACAACTTCTGACGAGTAGTTATAAAATCTGTAAATATTTTAACGACACTGGCAATGCAATATGTAATTTAAAACGTGTATTATGCGTATAGTATATATACTGTTTTGCATAAAATGCAAAAAACAATACATACTCAATTCTTCTTGTGTGTTTTTTTTTTTATAAATATAATTCCTGAGAACTTTCTCACAAACATTATGTTTATTCATTTTATATTTTATTTCCACAATATATAAAATAATTGTGGTCGTTTTGCGTTCTTGTTCAAATAACCATATCAACATTGGTCAATCTTTTGTGAAGAATAAAAAAATAATCTTTTCCATTTTAGTCCGAGTAAAAAAGACGCTAACGTTTGCTACTGAATTAAATTTTTTTTAGAGTTCTTTCTCATGGAATATGTAAAATTGGAAAATATACGAAATTGACTATAAAATATAAGAAAATTGGTATTATTCTTCATACTAGAAAATTTTTAGCCATCTTGAATTAGTTTTGCGTTGAGTAGATATATTCAGCAGGTTGCGGAGTAGCTAAATTGATTCGCTATCATTCGGACGTCATCACAGATCAATTTTTTTTTATTACCTGCTGATTAAAACAAATCGGTTCCAGCTGTACTAAAATCAATTCAAATTTGATAAAGGCACTATCTCTAGGTGTTTTCAGAGGCAAAATGTCGGGTCGAGGATGCGATGGATATCAAATGTCTATCAAATTTCCAGTGGTTCTAAAATGATTGCTAAAAACAACGCTTTATCTGAGGCTTACATTATATATTGGTATGATTGACTTTGTTGTATCTTTGAGCAATATTGAGGACCATATTATTTCCCGTAAGACGGCGAAAAGTCCGATATCCTAACACTTCACGCAAGATGGTTAGTCCCAATTTGGTGATTAGAGAATTTGGTGGCAGGAATTTAGGGCCTTTTGTTCTACACGTTTCTTTTGGTATTTCAGATTCATTACACATTATTCATTCCACTGTAAAGCCTAAAAAACTGGAAATGAATTCAATCGCATACTTTTACGTAATTTTTATCCCGGACTAAGAGGTCCGTAAACAGAAGTACTTATCATCTTATGTTGTAAATAAGGATTTAAACAAAAGATTTTTTAGGAGTAATAACAATAATCTTTTTTTAACATCTGTAATTTGTATGTAAATTATTATTTTAAACCACTCTTATCCGTGATCTTATACTTTTAGAAAATTATATGTGTAAAAAAAATAAAATAATAAAAAACCACATAATTTCAAATAATTGACGTATATTAACATTTAAGTTGCCACTGGCATAGTATTATTTATTAATAGAATATAATAATCATTAAAATAAATGTTACATTTTATTTAAAAATATTTTTTTTTGCAATAATGTATTCTATTTTTCTTAAATTGAATAATTAATTTTAAATATTTATTTTATAATTAGTAATAATTAAAGATATCATTATCGAGGAAGTTTTTAAGTAATTGTTGTAGCCTTTAAGAGGATGCATTCATTATATTTGGAACTAAAACGTTTATTGAGTTTGGACGCTTTCCAGACATAGAGAAACAACAACCGGGTCAATATTGATTCAAACCTGGCACAAGATTGTTGAGCGTTGGGTTAAGCTTGGACAACAACGATAGCTAAATTTTGCAGTAGTATCGAATGACAGCATAAGTTAAGGGTGTCAGATACTGATACATGCTTGGATGTAAGTGAAAAAACATTTTTTCATAAGGCCATTCTTTTAGGGTTAGTAAGCTAAGGCATGATTTATTAGCCTTCACCAAGGCATACTTTATTCCACAGTAGGTTTTTCCTCAGAATTTTAACTCCCTTATTATTATCGGTTGGGATAAAAACTGCTCGAAACTACTTATTTATAATAAAACATGATACTTTTTTATCAATTTAAAATTTTTTTTGCTGGGCACTGTAAAATGATTGCACGTATTATCTGTTCTAATTCTATTTATTATTAAAATAGCATAAAGAATAATACTAAAATAATTATATTAAATAAAATGTTATTATGTTTCTCATAACATTTTATAAAAGGTAAAATAAAAATAAATAAATAATATTACATAATATTGTGAATATTTATTATTTCAAAAAATAAAATTGTTTAATTTCGTAATTTAATTTAAATGAATGTACTTATTTAATACAGAATATAATCTATTGGGTGTCTCATGATCATCGGCGCACCAAGCTTTTAGACCAAGGGGGACGGGGTAAAGCAGGAATTTTCAAAACGGACTCAAATACCTCAGTCATATACATTAAAACATCAATATTTTTCTGTTAGTAATCTGTTGTATTTCATAAATGCATATTGATTCAAGTAGGGTTGCACAGAAGCCCTACAGCATCATTATTTTTAAGCGTTACAAACTTGGGACTAAACTTAATAAACCTTGCACATTACATACATGCATGGTATAATAAACTTAGTATACCTTGTATATTACATATATGCATGGTATAACAAGGAACTTTCGCAGCTTTTTTAGGAATGCGCACTAGTAAAGAAGTATTTCAACCATACTGAATTTCAATAAGAAAAGAAATATTCAAAATGCACCCGTCTTGAAATTAATTTTTTTGTGACGTTGCTACCTTTTATATCATTTTAGATTAATAGATCTAAAAATGATGAAACACTCGATAATTATAATTAGAATAATATAATGAAACACAAGGAAAAATAAATATTAATTATATATTTGAAGATAGAACCCAGAGACTTTCACCACGTCAGTCGACTGTACTTTAACTTGGCTGTACCTGCTACAGTAGTTGTAGTACTAATATTCATTTCATATTAGATAATTTAATTCATAAATAATAATTAAATTTAATTATTTACTAAAATTATTCTTGGTTCATCATTTATTATATATAATGATGTTATTATTACCTAACACCAAATAATTAACAAATAACATTTAAGAATAATTAATTGAGTGCCGATGGTTAAGAAGTTTAAATTATTATTCATCAAAGAAATTTTACAAAATTATTGTAGAAATTCATTTTAGATGGTAAGGTACATAAAAGTTGTCAAATACTCATTAAAATAAGTGAAATTTACTAAATTTAAAAAATCCCCAACAAATTTTTCGGTTACGGAACCCTAATTTCGCATTTGAAACATAAAAAGAACACTCGACATTAAATTACCTTTCAAACAAAACCAAAAAAATCAAATTCGGTTCATCCGTTTATGCACTACGATGCCACAGACAGACACACACACATAGCAGTCAAACTTATAACACCCCTTTTTTTTAGTTCGAAGTGAGATACTAATTAATACTCACAATTATTTTGAGAGGCTAAGTATACCTTTTTCATGCATATACCATGCCCTACCATCAGTCCATGAAAACTACATATTAATTAAATTAATTTTAGGGTTGAGCCATTAGGGTTGTTTGGTAATATTAACTTTGAACAGAACTATCGACGACGGAATTGTATATTTGTTGTATTGCTTAATGTTTTTCCAATCTAGTCCAAAAAGTTTCCAATCTAAAAACCGTACCCTTATTCGTGAAAAAATAACACGTGATATTTATATAATAAGAAACTATGTCATGATATTTTAATTTTGTAACTGATGCCATTTTAGATGTCATATGTTTGTAAACGTTTTTATCGTTACACAATAATTCCTTTCGTAACCATCTTCATGTAACTTCGAGTATTTTTTCCCAAAACAAATTACTAGATATTTTATTAACGTCTACATGTATATTAGATACTAAACGGTAAAGTATTTTAGTACGAAAATGCTTGAATAAGTAGTGAGTAAATTGTGCATTTTCCAGCAGTGCTGGATTAATCCTTGCCGGGGCCCAAAGGCAATTCAATTCTCTGAATCCCCCAGGCAAGGTTAAAAATTTTTTTTCCTTCCTATTTTTAAAGTCTTTCTTAATACAACTGATGTTACAACAACTCTAAATCAAAAATTTTAATAATCTCCGTTAAAAAGGTGTCAGAATTATGCGAGATATCGACATATTTTCGATCTTGCTCTATGGAAAGGTGTACAAAAGAGGAGAGAGGTGCACAATTAGACGTTACGACTACGAGTTTACCTAGTTTTTGGCCCAAGAAGGATCAAACAGAAATTTGATCTAGGTCGGGGATAAATCAGAAATTTTGGGCATAAACATTTCATAAATTAAATAATATTTCGAAAATAATTTTTTTTTTTAAATCAGAGAAACTAGAATATAATTGACCGATCAACTCCGCCATCATTTATGCAAAATATTCAAGTAATTTCGACAAAAAAGTTTGTATGTGCCAGCAAAGCTTTGAAGTTTTACTCAATATGCTATATAAATTTTCACTCCAATTTTACTACTCACAAAGTTTTTTGAGATATTTTTTACAAGAGAAAGAAAAAAAGTACTCAATTTACTCTCCACCTTCAGCAATATCAAACATAGAATTTAATAAAAATATTTTTGTATATTTATGCGATGTCACGTTTCACTTAAGTCATTTTTCTAGTTTTACGTAGTAGATACAACGAAGTACCTCGTGAGCTAATATACTAGAAGGCTTATAAAACACGAGAGATTGGTATCATTTCGATACAATATTTGATGTTTATTAAAATGTTTTTGTGAATTATAAACGTCCCACAAGTATTTTCAAAATAGAATAAAGGGATATGAATAATTAAAAAATATTATATTTAAAATATGAATATTTTAATTTATAGTCCAGTCATAATGGCATATAATTGCTACATAAATTTGTACAATTGCGTTAGGGCATCTGTGTTTATACTAGACTAATTTTTATGTTATATCAACTGTACCTTTGCAAAACGACAACAGACAAAAAATTTCTAAACAGCTACTCATGAGAACTGGTTACTCAAGAGTTACCACAAACCAGCATTGTTTTTCCCAGCTGTATATTTCTGTATCAGATTTTTTAGGGTTCGTTTTCGATTTAATAATTTTTGTTAAAAATATAGACTCAACAAAATGGTTAATGTGCAAATATTATTTCGAAAACCCTAATAAATATTCTACAATTTTGCTAACGCCCATGTTGTAATTTCGTTGCTTATTTATCCCGAATGTTTTGTTTACAGGATTACCATTCCGGTTATTATGAAAAAAAAGTGGACTTTCTTACATTTTGAAGGGGATACTTTCTCTGATTGCTCTACTATGAATCCACGCTTTTTTCATAAATTTTTAAACTATAAACATGGTGAAAAACACTGCCTTGTAAGTAATGAGCTATTGAAATTTGATAATATTAAATTTTTGATTTGTTGCCAGTAATCTCAGAAAAATGGGATTATGATGGGGAAGTTCTGTATTCTATTCAGACTTAATTTTGCAAGAATATTTATGCACATGCATTTTTTTGAATAGGATTAAAACCTATCCAAATTTAAGTCAGATTATTTTTCAGTTGTGTCGCAATAAAAAAATCTCAATCTGGCTGTTCTAATATTGCAGTGAAAAGAATTCCATACAAATAAATTTAAAAGGGTATACACTTCAATGTCATTAGTGTCATTATTAAGTTAAAAATACATTCATACACAGGGCCTATTTATATGAGTATTAGTGATGTGACGAATATTCGTATTTGCATAGCTTTAAACGTTCGGATTGCATTGCAAAACGATGCGAATGTTTTTGACAAAACAAAAAATTATAATCGTATATGTAATGAAAAGAGAAAGCCATAGTCGCGTGGTTTATTTGTTTAATGTTTACTTATAATTATTATTATTTTCTCTCAATAATAGAATAAAAATATAAAAAGTCTGACAGTTTGACCAAATTCAATTAAATAGTTTTATACTTTTTAAAAATACTTTCCACTATTAAGGGAAACTTACTAATACCTACTGATTATCATTGGTTACTGGTAATCGAATGATAGTCAATTAATGAACAAATGTATCAATTTTTGCCATACCCGTATCTCCCAAATTAGGCCTGAGATCCAAATTTGGAAAAGAGTTTTTTTGTTGCTTTTGATAAGCTTATTTTCGGAAGCTAGGTTTCTGCAGTCAATAGCAGAACACGTTGTATACGGTGTGTTTTAATGGACTAATACAGTCTCTTTTTAATGGACTTATAAGACGGATATTTTGAGTTAATACACAACAATTTTCGAGGGCTTCATTTAAAAGTTAACATTCGAATTCGCATTCGCGAATGTTGGAGATAAACATTCGAGAGCACAAAATACAATATATTCGTTCCATCACTAACGAGTAAATGTTATCAAGACACACGTGTATGCATGGCTATACATACGATAGGATAGGTTATACATATCACATACGTATATGTTTTGTGTTTCATTCATAATTATAAAATGATTTATGAGTATAATTATAAATATTTCACAACAATTATCATTCCTACATAAAATTAACAAAGACACTACATTTTTTTAGTATCATACAATTAGATTGTTTTAAATAGCTTCTTGTTTTATTAAAAATATTTTTTTCCCATAATGGTAATTCTAATATGTCACGGGGTAAATTGTCAAATTAGAGAATATTGTGTAATTATTGTTTAATAAATTTTGCTGAGGCATAGTTTGATTTTTTTGTACTCCTATAAATTACAACACGGTTAAAAATCGAATGTGTTTACCATAGGATACTGTTTACCATACGGTATTTTTTCAATTTAAAATTTTCAAGTAATATCATTTAAACATGAGAAGTTTGTAGATAAGTGCAACTGAATTTTATTTTTCAAACGACTTTATTCGAGAAAATTATTTAAAGTTAGCTCGTAAACTCAATTCGACAGCAGTACATCATGGAAACATAAAAAATGTAAATTGACCTGGTTTTTGATTGTTCGTCATTTTTATGATTTTGTTTCGATATCAGTATTTTAAATAGAGCATTTCTAACAACTTACACTCATGATCGAAAAAATTGAAAGTATTTAAAGAAATTTCTGAAGACAACATTTGATAGTTCGAATCTTATTTCTCTTGAGAAAAATAAAAATTCGAATTATAAAGTTTTCAAATCGAGCTTGAATTATTGAGATCTTAGGCTTCGATTATACGAGCGTTAAAACTAACTCACTTTTTCAACGTGCATGTTTTCAGTATGTTGTATTAAATAGAGTTGGTCACATTGACATCAATTAAATCGAACAAAATAGCTTTAATTAACAAAACCTTATGCATACAAACGTCCATAAAAAGTGCGCTTGGTTGCCTGCAACATTTTGATATAAAAGCCATATCGAAATTTCTGTGATTTTTTTTGTCTATCTTTTTAAAGATTGATAAAGATAGGATTGGTAATAAAAACTAATTTGATTTTAATTTGAGTGTCGAAATTATGAAAATCAAGCATTTCGACGAATTTTTATTTGTATTTATTAAAAGAAAGATATTGGCAACAAAATAGATACAAAAAAGACTATTGCTTTTAGAAAACATTATTGCACGAAAAACAAGTGAAATTTACAAAATTTAAAAAACCTCCGATAATTTGTTCTAGTGCGGAACCCTAAACTCACAATTGAAACATATCTAAGAACACTCACCATTAAATTACCTTTTTCTTAGAGTCTTCTCCAAACTGAACCGATTTTGAGAATTATTGCCTATTTTTTAACTGTTCCGGGTACGAAGTCCTAAACTTGCCATTAAAACATAGCTAAGAACACTTTTCATTAAATTGCCTTTCAAACGAAATCAAAAAAATCAAAATCGGTTCATTCGTTTAGGCACTACGATGCCACAGATAGACAGATAGGCAGACACACACCCATAGCGATTAAACTAATAACACCCCTTTTTTGGTTCGGGGATAATAAAACATTATTTTTGATATCTACTTTTCGAATTCTTTAGACACAAATTTTCAATTTAGCTAAATTTTTTGCTTTGATGTGTACTTCCATATAACAATTCAGAAATGATGAGAGGTATATTATTATATTGTCATCAAAATATACATTTTATGATAAATTATGGGTATCTTGCATACACAGCTAATAATTTACATATAAATTTTGAACAGTAAAAGGAAAAAAACACGACTATCTCAACTACTCTTGTTATTTTTCTAATAAATTTTTATATTTTTGAAGAAAAGTTTCAGTTTTAGTTTTGGGTTATAAAAATGTTTATGTATATTATTTTTTGCTATCATATCAAGATAATTTTGTTATTTTTTTTTGTAAATGTATGCAAAATATGAGTCAGGGAAAAATAATATCATGATCTTTTATGTAAAGTAAATTGTACTTGTAATAATCAATAAAGGATTTCCATCCTTCCTGTTTAAGAACAATTTATTTTTAGCACACAAAAAAAAACATATTTTTTTATTTCATTTGTATCTTTAAAAAAAATGATGACACTCTAATGGTAATTTTTTCTTGAGAATAGACAAGGCTTTTCAAGAATGTTCTAATAAAATACGTATTATAGTAAAATAGACATATTTCCATCTCTATGGGAGTTAATAAAAAACTACCACAATTATGACAAGGAAAACTACCAATTGAATCAAGAAAATTAGCCTACTCAGTAAATTTTATTAAAGATTTAATTGATTAGAAATATGCAATAAATGAAAAATGCAGTAAAAATGCTTATTTCTTTAAATTTTTTCTCTGGAATTTTCTTTATAACGCATGAAAATAAATGACCTATGACAACTCATTGCGAAATCATGTGCACAAAAAAAATTATTCAAGGTCAAGATCGCGAAATTAGGTCCTTTTCAAATATCTCGTAAACTAAGTTTTACGAGTAAGTCAATAAAAAGGGTGTTATAAGTTTGACCGATTTGTATGTGTGTCTGTCTGTCTGGGGCATCGTAGCTTCTAAACGGATGAACCGATTTTGAAATTTTTTGTTTCGTTTGAAACCTAATTTAGTGTTCTTTGCTATGTTTCAAGTGCGAGTTTAGGGTTCGGTATCCGAAAAAAGTGACAGATGATAATCTACAAAATCGGTTCAGTTTGGAGAATGCTCTAAGGAAAAAGGTAATGTAATGGAGAGTGTTCTAACATACGTTTCAAGTGCGAGCTTAAGGTCCCGTACTCGAAAAATTTGTCGAGGTTTTTTAAATTTTGTAAATTCGACGATATTTGATTGTTTTCAAAAACAAACAAAAAATATGTAGGAAAACAATCTACAAACGAATTGAATTTATTTGAACTAGGCCACTGTTGGCATTAGAAATCCTATGAATGTATTTAATCGGTAACAAATTTTCTATTTCCTTGTTGATTTGTTTATTATTTGACTAAAGCAAACAACATAACTAAGTATAATATTGCATTAGCTATATAGCTAGCAATAGATACTAAAGACTAAAGAGTAAAGAGTACATTTATTACAAATGGTTAGTTATTTACTTACTAATAAGCACGTCATAAGATAATATAATTAGTTGATTTTGTCTTCCTGGTTTATTAATAAAGTAAATACATTTTATTGGTTTACTTCAGTCTTTAAGTACCTAGGTACATGTTTAACATTTAAATACTCTTTATATTTCTGTACAATCTTAGTTATAATCATATGCAATTTTATTAGGTATCCTGTGTCTGATGGCTTCTCGGATTTCAAAAATTATTTCACTAATTGAAGGCTATACCAACCCTGAGCAAAACAAGTTATTTTTAGAGGGGATATAAGTTTTCTTAAGAGTTGAGGAGCAGGGCTGAAACTATAATAGGCAAACCATAGCAGTACCCCAAGGCCCCCAAACCGGGGGCCCTTTATACAAAAATCCTAAATAATTAAACCTTTTTTTTATATGGCCCACAAAATTATTTGCTATCGATACTGTAGAATAAATTTAAATTTAGCGCCCCTAGCGTTTGCTATATCAATTACTTCAAACCTCACTCCAATTAATATACGTCAAGTATGTATCTAAATCTAAGCACATAAGTAAGTTGTTACCCATATAAGGATATAAGTAAAGTGTGTTACATTAATTAATATTTATAACATTAACATAACCACGATTGTGAACTATACTCTCGTTGATAAAAGTATTAGCAAGCTCGGAGAGTTTTTAATTCAAAGAGTAAAATTTGAAAGACTTTTCCTAATTTATTATATTTATTAGTATTTTCTTCGACTGGGAACTTATTATTTTTATTTGCCGAAAAGTTATGACTTTGTGTTTGAATTATTGAGAATCCTTAAAAGTGTTGTGTCCGGTAAAAGCTCTTAAAGAGGTTAGGGTCGACTTTTCGTACCAAAATTTGCTGTATTTCATTTGCGCTTGTAAAACATTGATCATGGGTATCATGACTATTTATTTCTACAAGTTGGTGTAAGATGTGAATAAAAATCTTTTGATAGACAAAATACTGTTATTTTTGCTTTGCATTTGGACTCCCAAATTAGATTTTACCCCGGGTCAACTTCAGCTCTATTTTCAGCCCTGTTAAGGAAAGAGTCGAATAAATTTCTTTGTTACAAATTTCGATATTCGTTGTTTCATTATAAACATACTTTATATGAACAAAAATATATCGTTAATTTTTCAACAGGTATTCTGTCTCATATTCAAAGTTTCTTTATAATCTTAATTCCAATTTAACATAAGAAAGGCTTAACGTCATGCGTCAATATTAAATGAATATATTAACATTAATAAACGTTATATTTATCTTTAGGTTAAGTAATGTCTTGTGAATAGGAAGTAGCCATTCAACTTATTGCTTGTACCTCACATATAACGTACATTTTTTCTAGCAACCTTACAATACACGATTTAAGCGATGGTAATTGATTTTTTATTTTCTTCAACACAGTCAATTTTAGAAAATGGTCAGCAACCTTATTTCAGCCTTCTTAACAAGTAAATTAAAACCGAGCGTTAACTGGAAAAAATGTATCTCTACGTATCGTAGGAGTTATTTCTTGAATCGTTTCCCTTATTATCAGTTCAAAATGGTCTACATTTTTAAACGAAAATTAACATTCCTATCGAACTTTTTCAATTTGTGGCCACTCTGTATATTCGATGTCAAAAGTGAATAGCTGAATGTTAATATTTTTGAAAGCAGAGCTTTTAGTAAAGAGTAAATTTTTTTCGTAAGCCATCCTGTGTATACGTATTGGGGACTAAAGAACTTTATTCTTGATATTCGCAAAAATTGGCCACTAGGTTGGCGCTGGTAGTACAGGTAGGTACAAAAATCAATCTATTGCCAAAAAAAAATCCATCCTCATAGTGATGAATATTTATTAGATTCTGATGAGAAGTTGAAGTTAATAATAAGTATTATTTTATTTACCAAATATTTCACGTAAATAAGAATGACAAACATAATCATAAAAAAGATATACTTACGCGATTGACAAAAAATCGTCGATAACATTTGGCTGTATCATCAATTTCAAATTTAGCACCACCTCCACCCCATGCCGCTGTTGTGGTATGTGGTAATAACGGTATACCATGTTTATCACATGAATATTCATGATCAGTACCATCCAACCAATAACCTTCATCAGGTATTACAATCATCGGATACGGTTGTACACCACGTGATAATACATCTTGTAAATGACGCCGAGATGCCTCTAACGGTGATATACATGATTGTTGCTGTTGTGAACAACTATTTGTGGTACTACCTGGTGACGATGGGGGTGTTAATGGTATAACAACTGCTGAAGATGATGAGGATGTTTGTAAGGATGTTAATCCGGTACCAGGTGTACTATGTCTTTCTTCACCACGTGATGTCTGTAACATAAATAAACGGAATACATTAGTTTAAATGAGAATTTAGAAGAATTTATTTTTATTGTTTTATAGGGTGGTACTAACTACTTAGTGACATTTTACACCTTTTAAATAATTCATGGATCATTTAAAAATAATGAGCTCATTAGCGATTTAATTTATGTGGAGAATTAATATAATAATTAATGTAAAAGTAAAAGCTCTTATCGTGGAGATCGTATATACCAAACGTTGCGATATATTTATTATATGGAAAGAAACCAATCAATGCTGAAATTGATTTCAATAAAAATCTATCAAACTAAATAATGACCATCCAGCGTGAGGGTTAAATATTCTGGCATATTGTCAAATCTAATAGATTAAACTAGCTCGACCCGTGCAAAATTCCGCAGTGCGATACCCGTGGAAATACAATACTGAAAAAGCGTCTAAAAATGGAACTTTTGCTATGACGTGTTCTCTTGTACGGTCAGCGTTGCCAACCCAAAACCTGTCAAGGTGGTAAATATAGATCCGTCACCTAATATTTTGATTAAACAATTTATAATTGTTCTTCGGTAAGTGTTTAACGTCGATAAAAACAAAGAAACATAATATTTTGATATATTTATAAGCATTTTCACAAAATTTTTAGGAAATTTTTAATTTTTTAGAAATTTAAAAAGTTGGTAGATTTTCTTTGCGAGGTGGTAGATTTGAAAAATATACTCAAAGTTGGTAGATCTACTTAAAAGTTGGTATAGTTGGCAACATTTTGTACGGTGTAACAATATATTTCTGTTATTTTTGACGATTCTCTGTGTCCCCTCCTTGGGCCAGCCAGAATCAGTTAATTTAAAAAAAATTTTAAACACATGCGGTTTAAAAGAAGGATTCTAGAAAAACATATCGAAAAATCTACAATTTAAATGGTTTAAATAATGGCATTATATAAGATTAATAAATGTAATGTATAGAAAGAAAAGTTAGTTTTCGAGATTCAGAAGAGTAACGGAATTTTTTCACACCCGGTTATATTCTTAGAATCCAAACACAAACTAAAATTTTTTGATGTTGAATTTTATAAAGTATCAATATCTTCAAAGGAAAGGAAAGTATCACATAGAACAAATAGCCACACATTTCTAAGTAACAACGCTTTCGAATGAAACATTTGTAACAGAAAGGTGGAAGTGCCAAAGATGAGAACATTAGTATGTTTTCTCCAATATTTAAATGTGGATTTCAAGAAACCGAGCTTTCATAACTAGTGTGATTTTTTCTCAAACGACAAAAACAAGCCTAATAAGATTGAAATAACGACGACTGAAAATTGTATTTAAAATATTTCAAAATAAAAACAATTTTCTAATCTATATATTTTTGCATATTAAATATAGAAGTCGTATGAGTGTTGCAAAACAGATTTATACTACTATCTAAACCACACGATGTTTGAAGCATGTTTTTTTTTCTACAATTTAATAAATAATCTAATTTAATATTTCTATAATAAAACCAATGAATGGATGCATTTTCTTGCTTCATATTTTTTCTTGTATGTTTTCATTTCACATAAATATAGAATCAAAGAATAATATAGCTTATCTGATTAGAGACAAGTTATTTGTATGTCTGGTTTGTAGTTTGTCATGTCTACAAAACCGTGGTTTTACAAAGAGATTATAGAAAACTAACTGCAATGCAGAATATACAGGAGCTTAACGAATTTTTAAGCCAAAAAATCCGATATTTTATGAAATACTCGCGTCACGTTGGGAGCCATTGCATCAATTTTCATCAGGTTTGTAATTAAAACTGTATGTGCATTTGTTCATATTATTTTAAAAAATGACAAATTGTCGAAATACTCTTTACAGAAAGTGTTAAATGTCAGTGCTTGCAGTATTTTTTATAAATTAGAAGAGCTTTCGGCGAATGTTTTACAAGACCACTAGTTGAAGCTGTTTTACAATTTCCTATCTTTTATAGTTTTGCAGAAAATGGACACCAAAGTTTTATCCTAATTTGCGCCCTCACGGGAAAACAATGATGTTTACGAAAAAATTTTTCAAACAAAATTTGTCTATTTCTTTTATAAGAAACATTTTTTTACATTTAAACTTTTGTTCTATCTTTAACAGTTTAGAAAACCCAATTGACCTTTGTCGTCATTTAGGAACTCAAACTCACTTCTTACGCCCAGAGCACACTTTAAATTTCAACTTGATATCTCTTTCGTTTTTGAGTTCTCTTGTTTACGGAGACAGACGGAAAGACAAACGGAGTTGGCCTAATTATAGGTGATTTTATGAACCTAATACTAAAATTTTTTTCGTAACATCAATATTTATATATACTAAGTGTTACAAACTTGGGACTTAAATTAGTATACCTTGATATATATTTCATATGTACATGGTATTGCGTATATATAACGCAATTTACGTATATATAAAATTTTTTCAAATCAATTCAAAAACCTCAACGACAAAAAAATGATGAATTATAGTTTTTCAGCTATTTTATTATAACCATGAATTATTCCAAATCACTTGTTACACTTGGATAGTAACCTTATATTTATTGAAAAACCTTTTAAATATATTAAATTATATAAAAAAGATTCTATTTTAAATTATAGATTTCTTTTACCTATGATAATTTTTTTTTAAATGTCAATGTAAAAATTGATATTCAATAATATTTATTGACAAAAAACAAAAAAAAAAGGTCAATGTAACTTTATATTATTGAAGAAAAGAAAAGTGAAATTAGTGTTATTTTTTTTGGAGATTGTCATGGCCTTTTGAATAATTTTTATTAATTACAAATGTATATAATTAGTAATAAATATAAGCTGTCACTTTTTTTTAAATGTATTGTAGACAAGATTATTTTCAATAGTGCACAAAATTTATGTTTTGAACATTTCATTTAATTTTAAAATCGTAGAGATGTTATGACAAGTTATTTTTTCGCAACGTAAAGATTTTGTTTCAACTTAACTTATTCGTTACATGCAAAATTTTCTCAGACTTTAAAAAGAACTTGCATTGTTTTTTTTTTGGCCATAAATTCATATATAAATGTAAGAATAATGCATCGAAAGTATATCTAAGTGACTTTTAAAAAAATTAATAATTCCCTTTTTTTGATTAATTATTAATAATCAAATGTATTAATAATTATTAATAATCAACTAATTCATATTCGGAATCACGCTAAATTCACATTTTTCATCTCGTTTCTATGGAAAATTACGTTATAATATATTGAAAGCAAGTTTAAAAACAAATCATTTATCATTCTGCATGTTATTTTATCATTTCCTCGTGCGGTGGCGTTGCTAAAAACGATGTGTTGACGTCACTGGCGTTTGAATTTATAGTTTAGAAAAACCATTTTCAATTATAAAATTACATAAAAAACAATTAAAAACTTTTTTTTAAATAATAGGGTATTCTACTATATTTGAAAAAGTACTTCAAAAAGTTGATTTTGCTAATAGAAAGCCACCAAAAATTTATTTCGGAAAATACATACGCTTTTTTGCCAAAAACTTAAATTTTAAACCTTTTTTAAACTGTCAAAAACGCGGCCATCCAATTTGGTGACGTAATATCGGCATCATTATACGAAATAACACAGATAAGTTTGACAGATATATTCATAGACAACTAATTATAATAAATATAAATATTGATTTTCTATAGATATATTATACCCAGCTGTCTACAATAAACTAACTGATTGTCTATGGCTCATACCGATATGACATTACATCAGGGCTTGCTCCCGTTGTAGGTCACGTGATATACAGTTTAAAAATTACGATTTTTAATTTTAATATTAAAAAAGAAAAATGTGCTTTTATGACTCGAAATCAGAATATTTAAGTATATTTTTACAAAATTTTTAACTTTTTTCAAATTTCGTAATTTATTTTTGACTAACGATAATACCCTATTTTTTAATTTTCGGAAAAAGTTCTCTATTATAAAGTTTGGAGATTGCTCAATTTGTTTGGCCTGCAGTATAAAATTCAAAAAAAGTAAATAAACAATTTACATAAAGAAAATAAAAATTAATATCTTAAAAGGACCGTTAAATTGTGGTTTTTAAAACTATAATTCATTTTTCATGTAGATGGCAAATGGATTAAAAATCTATTAGGAAGTATATTATAAAAATTCAATTTAGACTTTAAACATACAAAATTAATTTTAAAAATAATAATAGGTCTTTAACTTAAAATTACTATCTTATAAAAAAAAAAGGTTAAGTGGGGAATTTGAATGTAGTACCGAGAGATTTGTGTGTGGACACACGGACTTTTTATACCGATAAACATTTAGGACTAAATTATAGACTTCGAATCGTGGGTATTACCAATTAAACTGCTAACCTTTGAAAGCGGTCAAGTAGTGCAGAAATAGGGCGTATTGCTGTTGGTGTAATGAAATAAGTATGAATGCCAGTCCTTTGAAATCATGATTTTCTAATTCTTTGCTATCAGTTGCATTTCATATTAGAAAGATACTAATATTTATCTTAAACGATAAACCAACACTAAAATAAATGGTTTTGATGAAATAAGAACGGGTGTCGTTGCCATAGCAATGAGTTCTGGTTTTTTGAATACGGAGCCCTAAATATGTACCCAAGTTATTTTATACAAACATAAACTTTATGAAAAATATTACCTACCTACCAAAATTACTAAAATTATTGTAATTTTATGGAGAGAACCAGTATGATTATACAAAAGGTTTAATATTTAAGAGAATAAAAAAACATTAATTGACAATATTATGACTAATTTTCCAAGGTTCTGCTATAATTTACAACCAAAAAAAAGACCATTTGGTTGTACTTAAAAATAATTGCTGTAAAATTGTTTATAATTGAATTGTTTAAAGCATCAGTTATTTTTTATTTGGTCAGTTACATAACTAATTTTTTGTTCGGGTAATTTATACTTGGAATTCAAGACATTTTATGTACCCATTCCTAAACGGAAAAGTCTATGAGTAGAATCGTCCCTATTTTACAAAAAAGAACCAATATAAAATTTTCTACAAATTACAGTTAGAATTCGAAACATTAGGCAATCTCTTTGACGTTGACCTGTTTATTTTGCAAACATCAAGAAATTTTGACAAAAAGGGGTAGTGGTAAAGAGGGTAGTTTCTATCCCCTGCACTTCTCTTGGTAGGCTCATTTTAGAAAGTTATTTTTTCTTCAAATAAAAACACTTTAATTATTTTTTACTTTTTAGTGCATATTAATTTCTTTCTTATAGTTTTTGTTTGAAGTCGGTTTTGCTTTTTGTTATAAGTATTTTTATTTTTTTATTTTTAGTGAATCTGAAGTACGCTAACTAATTTGTTACTAAAAAAGAATAATCGAAATCGGTTGACGTGATATTGAGACTTGTATGGTTTTCTCATGGATGCCATTGTCAGAACTCGATCAAATTGTAATGAGACCACACGGGAAGCACCTACTTTCAAATAAAAAAAGAATCATCAAAAACGGTTCATTCAGTTGAAAGTTCTGAGGCAACAAACATAAACAAATACAGTCGAATTGAGAACAATAATAGAAAAACCTCCTTTTTTGTTTGAAATCGGTAAAAAATAATTTTGGGACCCTATATATGACCACAAGCCACTGAAAAATCTGATCTAATGTTTAACTAGTAAAATATTTGAATCAAGTGTAAAAAATAACAGAAATGTCAAGTTAAAACAATTATTATTTTCTACTTTTATGTCTACATTTAAATAAAAGCGTGTTTTCTTAGTTTTTTTATATTTATAAGTGTTGACCGCATTTTGGGGGCCACTCGTATATAATATTCTAAACATATCATTTTACAAGACTTATTTGTATTATTTAATAAAATAATAATAGAAAAAAAGGCGAATTCAGCTATAATATATTAAAATTTACACAATGTATTCATTATTTCTAAAAATAATAGAAAAAAACAAGAAAATGATGATATTAAATCTATTTAAGGTGTAGGTATGTCCATGGCACGCGATTCAACAATACATACCTTTGTTCTCAAACGTAACAATACTATTAAATCAAAATTAAACCTTGAACAAATTTTGTTTTCCAAACCTTACAAATAAATGAAAAAAAAATTTAACATTATTTATAGCGGTTTGCACCTTGAATGAGTACAAATAATCGACATAGTTTAAGCCGTAAATAATTTTTACTCTAATAATGCTGAGAGAACGGAATCATTTAGTACTTGACCTCATACCTTTTAGCGAATTGCCGAAAGAAATGGGGCTATTGCTATTGTAATGATGGTGGAATTTTGGGAATATTTCTTCAAATTTTCGTCGATCCTACCTACCAGATGTCAAAAATGTCCATCGTTAAAATTTATACATATATATGTATCTATACGTATATATGACTGTAAACTCTCTAGCGGTCGCAATTTAAGTCCGATTTGAATAAAATTTGGTACCAAGAACTGTTTTGGTATTTGAAAGGTCAAGTTCGTTAATGAGAAAAATCGAACGATAACCAAGGGGTGGAGAGATTCGCAAAGTACAAAAAATACAATGTATTTTTTGATCAGTTATTAGGCAAAAAAGTATTTGTGATTTTTTCTCTAGGCTCTTAGTTTTCGAAATAAAAGGTCTCGAAAAATTAAAAATACAATATTTGATTTTTAGAAAAATATGTTTATCTCTGAAGGAATTCGCTTAGGTAACGCAGGTCCTGCGCTACTAGTAAATGCGCTATTAGTAAAATGAATATTTAAGAATTTACAAAAAATTATTTTTATTGATATTTTTTACATAATTAACTAATTAGTTTAATTAACATAAAGTCTAATGACACAATTTTGAAAAAAAAAAATTTAAGATTAAAAACAAACAAACTTGTTTTTCTAATAATAATAATAATAGTTGTAAATATAACTTTACCGGAATTTCTTACTATATCAGATAGTTGCAATGTCCTAATGAACTCATAAGATAGATTTTTTTTAATCTACAAGAAGAACTATGGAAGTATTTATTTATAAACATGGAATGTTGTATTCCGTTCTTGTCATACAGGTGGCTTTTAAAAATACAACGAACATAGTTTTTTTTTAATTTTATGTAGGTATATTCCTTTGGAGTACTGTTAGAAAATTATTGATTATTTAGCTTCATAATTATTTATTTTAACATTTTTCGCTAAGATATAAAGCTTCGCTCCGGCTTTTACATAAAATACATTGTGATATATCAATTGAAAGCGCAAATTCTCTATTCAACCACGATAAAAAAAAATAAATCGATGGATTGGTTCTTTAGATAGACTACACAGAAGATGGAAGGTATCCACCTTTCAAGAAATGATTTTACAGAATGTATTTTTGTCTAGCAGGACCATTTCGAACATGTCATAATAATAATTTCTTATAATTTTTTCGCCAATAATAATTGATTCATCTTCTGTGTTCTTTATTTTAAGAACCAACCGATCGATTTCATTTTTTTTTGCCATGGTTGAATAGAGAATTATGAGAGTAAGGGTAGCTGGACGTGAAGGAATGAAGCCTAAAATTCTCTCAGTATCATTTTCGAAATTTGCGTTCTATATCTAAATCGACGTGTTTTCACCGAAAACAATAATCACATCAAATCAAGAGTTATTAAGGGTGGATACACTTATGCTACAAATCAATCTTGGTGATAAATTAAACAATTTTTAAATAATTTAATATATTTTTAAACAATTTAAAGATCATTAATTTTAAAACAATATAAAGAAAAAAAATTTGATAATTTAAAAAAAAAATCAATAGATTTTAATTAACTTTCTCTTTAAATTAATTGTTTTTTAAAAAAGTTAAAAATTTAATTTTTTCTAAATAAATTTGTTTATAATAATCTAACATTACTATATTAATTTATCAAAAGAGAGATTTTAAAGAAAAAATTTTACTTTAATTTCTTTTAATGGAGTTATTAACAAATTTGTTATTCTTTGATTCCGATTCCTTTTAAGAAACTTTTTGTGCATAAGTGCTGGAAAAAAGATTGATTTTTTAATCTACTTATTATAAATTTTAATATTATGTATTATATTGTTTTTCTTTTAAGAATGACCTATTACGATAATATTACGATAATTTGACCATTATAAAATTGCGAAAATTAAAAAAAATATCACAACATAACAAAAATGTAAAGATTAAGTTACTACGTTTTACAATTTTCAGCATCAGAAAAAATATATTCTCAATAAACATAAACACTTGAATAAATATTAAAAAAGGTAAACTTAGTTTGAGAATATCTGATATGAACACCGCAAGACTCCATTGTACGCTTATAAAATAGTAAAAATGGATTCAGGGGATAATCTAAAATATAATTGGATGTTTCTATTGAAACTTGAATCCAAAGTTTAGGCATTTTAGGACTAATACTTGAGTTCTACGAGATACCTATGTAAGTACAGGTGTCACGTTGAAACTTTTCAAAATGGTTTCAGAGACGTATAAAATTTAAAAACTCAACACAATTATTTTTGCGATTGCAATACTTCCTTAACTTTGTACAAAGAAGTAAAAACAGAATGAAAAAATATGATTTAATCCAAGATTGTAAATATAATAGATATTGTATTAAAAAACATTTTTCCTTGGAAATATATGAAAAGAAAAGCACAAGAAAAGCATGTTATTCACAAAATAACAGTCAACATAAATTTATTTTAAAATAAATGAAAAATTGTAAAACGTCATCATTAATTTCATCTTTAGTTTGTACCAGGTATAATAGAAACAAAAATCATTTAAAATTTAATCTTTCGAAGCAACCAGGGAGGGTTTACAAGAAAATATTAAATAATATTGTGTTCTGTTATATAAAGTTTAAAATTACATTATGTAAGATTATAAATGTAAAGAGAGGATAGATAGATGAATGCAAGTATTTTGGAGAAAGAAGAAGGAAGGGAGGGGTGAATGTTTTTGTTAAATATATTAATTGTAATGTATTGTTTTCATAATATAAACAGATTTTATTTAATACCTCCAAAGACGAAAAAGACGAATTAAAGATTATTTTATAATATATTTATTTTTACCTTATATGTAAGATACTCAGTTTGTTGAATATGCATTACATTTGTTATATGGCGAGAATATCCTCTGTCCGATGTATTTTCATAGAGAAATGACGATAGAGAACGCTAGCCTGTAAGTGGATGCGATGTGCGAAGCGAGAGAGAAGACTGCAAGTAAGTTCTCCTGTGTCCTTGTCAAGGGAAAATTAGCATTATGAAACATATTCAGAGACAGTAGCACGGCGACGACATTGAATTTGACACTATAAAATGAACAGATCGCATAAATTATGTATGATAATTCATAGGATACCGGAGATTTTTCAACGGAGTTTCAGTTTCGCATAGAAATAATAAATATGTGAAGAACAATAGGGAAAGTAAAAAGTTTTAAAATAGATTTGTACCTACACTTTATTTATACTTTGAGTATAAATTATTATAATCAAGTAACATTATAAAACCAACGCACATATTATTAAAGAAAGATAAATACATTACAATGTGTTCGAAAAGGTCAAATATCTCAAGAAATGAATCAAATCGTGTTTTTTTTTTTGCAATACCATTTTTCACGAAAAATATATGAATTTTCGTTTAAATGAAATTAAAAATTCGAAAGAAAAACGTAAAATTTTCTACTTCGTAAAATTTATAGTTAAAAAAAACGTCTATATTTGTATCCAATAGAGGAGTAATTTTTGAATACACTGTAAGCGATTTTTAAAAAATACACCGTGCAGAGAATTATGGGATCTTATAATAGATAAAATAATAAAGTTGAAGTGTACCAAATAAATATTCCAATTTTTAAAATTCCATCACGTGACTAATAGTCCATTAGTCACGTGATTATTTATTAGCAACCAATCAAATTGTATATGTATACTGTGCACGTGAACATTTGAAAAAACAAACTAGCCAAAAAGGTTTCAGTACCTATTGAAAAATTTGTAAAAAAATAAAAATTTCTCTTCTCAACGTAATCTCAACAAATAAAGTTCCTTTTTATTTTTGATTAAAATAAGTCGTAATAAATTTTATAATGGCCTATTTAGATAATTTTTTTGGTTTATTATCTAAGAATAAAATTTTAAAACAAAATTCAAATTAAATTATGCAGTGCCTCCTACATCGATTTTGTTCACATAGGCAACAACTAGACAATTTTTTTAACCTCTTAAAAGTCTTCAACAATTTTTAATCTCTTAAATAATCCATAAATCACAAGTAATACTTTAAATCTAGAATAGCTTAAACAGAACACATTGTAATAGTATGGCGATGGTATACATATAACATGAGTAAGTTTGCGTTTTGTGTTTCATCGGGTACATCATAATTTCAAGAAACAATAGGTTTAGGAGCCAGAGCGGGGCTCATTTTGACAATTTTAGAAAGGATAAAAATTCGAGAGATTCTTATGAAACTTGTGCGTGACAACTTTTTCCTCTTCGAAAATTTATATAAGCGAAAAATTTTCGGCCAGGGTGAATATTACAACCGCCTCTCAAACTTTTGTCCTTAATAAACGACCCGCTAAAATGTCCCTTGACTTATTATTTCTTGAAAGTCTGAAAATATGCGATGGAAAAAATCTTCAACTATCTACTTTTATCACTAAACGCAAAATTATCCATGTTATATGCCTCAAACAGTTTCACTATAAATATAACCGTAGAGCATAACTAAATTTATACAGTATTTTGTATTATTTTTTTGTTTCCTTATATTTCAAAAGATTATTATCAGTTTAAGAAAAAATAATAAGAAAATAATACAGCAACATTGCATTGAAAGAACACAAAATATAATGTACCTTGAAAAAACACAAATAACTAAATAAATATACGCGTATTTAACCATTTGTTGTGCTCATTGTTTCACACAGAGAAAAAAATTTATAGTAACGATATTTTTATACTTTTCAATAAAAAAATATGGATGCTTTTAAAGTGGCAGAAAAAACTACATCATTGTTGTAAAGTGAATTAATTCATTTGTGGATAATTGGTTGCCAATAAAATGCATCATGTTAATATTAAATAGTTCGGATTCGTTACCATCCCACAGTAGATATTCCACCCAATGACCCAAACTACAATTTCATAACCTCTTTTGATGAATAATTGAACTATTTGAATAGTTTTCATATTACGACTAAGAACTATTTTACCTTCTCTATGGGTACATAGACATGATATTCCATGCATAAAAAACAAAGGCCCTAAGATCGATCCTTGAGGTACACCAGAGTTTGTTTTATGGTTATATTAACATGACGCAAAGATCTTTTCTAAAGTAATTTTAAATAGGTAGATTTTTTATCATATAAAATTGTAATAATATCCCAAACTTCTCCGTTTAGACACTCTTTCAACAAATGGAATTTACAAAATTTAAGAAAACCCCGACAAATTTTTCAGCAACGGAACCCTAAACTTGTATTTGAAACATATCTAAGAACAGTCTCCATTAAATTGTGCTTTTCTTTAAAGCCTTTTCCAAACTAAGCCGATTTGGAAGATCATCGCCAATTTTTAGTTTTTTCCAATACGGAACCCTAAATTCGCACTTGAAGAAGATGACTAAGAATACTCTCTTTTACAAAACCAAAAAAATCAAAATCGGTTCTTTCGTTTAGACGCTACGATGCCACAGACAGACATACAGACACACATAGACAAAGCGGTCAAACTAACAACCCTTTTTTTAGTTCGTGGGTTAAAAACCAAAATGTAGAAGTTCGAGGTGTTACTTGTAGTGTAAATATAAGAATGAAAATGATATTATGATTGGAATAAGATGCTTGTTTTTTGACTCATGCATCATAGAAATAAAATAGAATAAAATAGCATAGCACACACATATTGTGAAAAACTAAGGTAAAGCCATGATGATTGTAAATTATAATACAAAAGAATTAACTGTTTCTGACTATGATGATAAAACTATTTTGAATAAACCACAGAAAATAAAATAGTCGGGTATTATTTTAGGAAATAAAATATAGTGAAAATTGTTTATGAGTATAAACCGGTTTCTTCGATGCATCAACCATGGTCTCAAAGCCAACTGTAGAAAATGTCCCATGAAAACACTTCCATCATTCAGTTTTATTACATATATTCAGTCTTTACTCTTTGAAAGCTCACAAGGTTTCGATTAATATTTTATAAATCATTATTGTTTAATAGTTTTCATTTTATTTCATCCATTTATTGTTTAACAATTTAGATATTTTTCTTATTATAGAAAGTGTTTTTCGTCTAAACAAGAAAAGTCCTAAGAGCGATCCTTGTGGAATACCTGGACCTGTAGAATAATTATATTAGATTTTCTATTAAAATTAATATTCTAAGATTATTAAATTTGAATACAAGATGATATCTTAATTTTTTTTTTGTTCAACAACTTAGTCATTATTTACGAAAATATGGAGTTAAGTAAGTTTACAGTGCTGTATATATGATCGCTGATGTCAAAATACAGCAAAATTATTATTATTTAAACAATAATTAAGTTAAGATTTAGTTATTAAAGCTTAAACTATTGACCATAACACCATCATCATGAATGAATTTCACTGTATAATCAATAAAGCTCTAGTAAACTAAGCATTTGTTATAGTTCGAATAAGTTGGCAGTTGTTTTATTCCATTGTTTAAATAAAATATGGAATTACAAACATAAACAACAATAAAGAGATTGTTGTTGGTTTTTTAGTTTTTAACAAAAATAAAATTTTCCATGTTTGTGTTACAAATGAATAATTCCATAAAATTTATGTGAAATAAATAATAAATGCCTTGTTTTAATTATTGTAAATGTAATTAGTGAAAATTTATAATGGAAAAGAAGTGTCCTTCGCTTGTCTCTTATTTTCTAGTTTATGTCATATATTTTCATTCTTAGTAATCACTATATGCCCTAAGGCTTTTGTTGTTTTATTAAAATTTTTTCTGTACAAAAAAAAACAAAAAAAAAAAACAAGTGAAAACAAACAATTGACTGAGTTAATTGTTGAAATACGCTGTATAGACAGTGTTGATTACGCTATCGTATGTTTTTTACGTCATATAAGTAAATAAAGATAGCCAGACTTACATGCATGTAATTGTATAAAATTTGCGCCTAATTTGAGCTCTCACGGGTAAACAGTGATGTTTACGGAAAAGTATTTCAAATAAGTTTTTTATTTTTTTGTAAGAAACAATTTTTACATTTAAACTTCTGAAGGTTTTGTTTACAGGAAGGATCCAATTGACCTATGTTGGTAATTTACGAACTCGACCTAACTTTTTATGCCTTGAGCACGCTATGAAAATTTCAGCATCGTGTTGACTGACAGCCAGATGGACAGACAACCGAAAATGGACTTATTAAGTGATTTAATGAACACCAATACCAAAATTTGTCCGTAGCGTAAATATTTTTAAGCGTTACAAACTTGGGGCTAAACTTAGTGTACCTTGGTATATTTCATATATACATGGTATAAAAATAATTAAAAAATTTTAATAAAAATCGAACATAGTAATATTTTCATAATGGTGACATTCTGTATAATTCTATTAATAATATTTAATGTAGAAACCATTTCACTAATTAATTAGTTCAAATAAATTAATAATATTAAACTATTTCATTCGTCTCCGATTTACCTTTGTAATTTATGATGATTTTTTTAATAATATTGTAGTAATTACATACAAGATTTAAAAAAATTTAATATCATATTATTAAATTTTATATAATAAAACGCCATAAATATAATTATAATTAAATAATTGATATTATTAATTAATTTAATATTACCTACAATTATTATTGTATTACATGAAACGTAATATGAAATTATTAATAAATACAATTAATTATTGATATTTTAATATGTTTAGACTTTGAGTAGAAGTAGATAAAGTTTTGTGTTTTCTATAAATTTGTTTCTCTATTCTTCAAGGGCACCGTTATAAATTTTCGAAAGGCGGGAGATAATATCAAATGCACCACTGTTCAAAAAATTAAAATTTTGTAGTTTTATAGCTTTTTTAATTTTAAATTAGAAATTAAATTCAAATACTTTTTAAAAGACAAATGTTTATTGTACTAAAAAGTACCAAATAATGATGTCCATGAGTCTCTCATACATGACTATTCGTAAAATCTTGAGGCGCTAATAATCACACTTAATATTTTCAGTTGAGCGCCTTCAGTTTTTACTAAACTTATCTAATAATATTGTTATGAAATATCTAGTTCGTCTCTGTTTTTATTTCAAATATACTGCACATGGCAGTTTATAAAATAATTTATAAAATTAATAAAATATTTTATATTAATATTGAAGAAATATAAATGAAATTCCAAGATATGAAATATTATTGAAAACTTTACCATATTAATTTCATAATTTATTAGCATGGTATGTTTATATATGGAAGCAGCAATGCTATTAAAATTTAATTTACTACTTTATTTTGACAAATTATATTGATTATACAGAATGGTGCAGGGAAGTATGCGATTTGAGACCGCTGTAAAACGCAAACCCATTAATTTTTCCCAATTTACTTATTACAATTTTAAACTTTGTTTAAAAAAACAAAAATTACCAAATAATTACCATCATTTACCGCAAGGTTTCAACCACCAATTGTCAGTTCCGTTGTTTCACTGTCTCAACTGTTGGTGATTATCCTGATAGAATGCCTAACTCTCTTGAAACACTTCTTTTCAGGTGTATTCACAAGAAAAGTCGCAAGTAGAAAGACCTTATTTATTTATAACTAACTTAAATGACTTTATTTAGCTGAAATCCCTTTGTATTATAAATGTGAAAGTAAGATTGTTTGTTTGTTACGCTTTCACGCAAAAACTATTGAATGAATTTGAATGAAACTTGACAATAATATAGCTCATACATCAAAATAACACATAAGCTATATTTAAAAAAAAATTATATTTATTGTTTTGACATTGCATAAAACAGGGTGAAGGAGATACAATTTATGGAGATCATATGAAGTGAAGATTATAACACAATAATTTTTGTGTTTAAATTGAAGTTGTCCAGCGAAACGGGTTGCTCACAGTTAGTATAATATAAAATATAATTGAAAAAATTTATGAGTTTTATTTTATAGTGTTTTCAAAATCGCATACTTCTCTTACCCACCCTGTTGAATAGAATATTAAGTATTGTCTCATATTTTTTGTAGAAATATTCAATTTAAATGGTATTCTGATTTATTATCAACAAACATTAATTAAATTTATAAAGATATTTTGTCCCGAGATATTTTAATTGAGGAGAATTTTCATTTTCGAACATTTATAATTTTATTTTTCTTCAGGAATTCAGGAAGTATTTATTTTAAGGGGTGATTTTGTTATAGTATACAAATCCCTTCGCGTATACAGTGAGGCATAGTGGTCATTGTTGAATGGTGTGAAGGCGATCAGAAGCAAGACCAATTTTAATGAAAATGTACTTTTAAGAAAATAATATTAAGAAGCCGTATTCACAAATACCTACACCTCCGACCTCCATATTTGTTTTTTTAACAACTGTAAAAAAAATTTACGAAATCAGTTGATAAATGTTAAAAGTATAAAATTTTGTTGTTTTTGAAAAAATTTAATTTTAAAAACCTACGCTTATTATAAAATTTTATATATTTTAAAATTCTCATATTTCTTAATTTTTCTTCTCGGTAAATATTATGTGGTAGTATTTGTATTTTTATGGCGTTATCTTTAATCAAAATAATTAACATAACTTTGCTTTTTACTCAAAAACCGTTGGTTGTGTTGTTGTATTCTGTTTGGAATTCTTTCTTTCTTTCATAAATAAAACACAACGAATAAACGTCACACATATTTCTGTTATGTTTTTGAAGCATCACATTGCTCAAAACATAAAGTGTATATTTTCAATTGGTATTGCATAATAAATTTAGCAGCTAATTGTAGTACGACCGGTGAGGGAGTTTCGTGAGGCCCACAAAAACGACCAATGACTTTCGACGCATTTCGGGCTTGTGAGTCTACCAAACTTTTCTCTGCGACTTTTTTTGTAACATGGAATTGTTGGACACTATGACCACTTGATAATAGTAATAATTATTTAACATTAATAATAATTTTAGAATGTATACATCGTAGGGGATCTTGGTATACCAGGTGAATCAAAGGAGTAAGAGGGATGGAATAAAATAAACAAGTGAAATTTACAAATTCAAAAAAACCCCCGACAAATTTTTCGGATACGGAACTCTAAACTCGCACATAATACATAGATAAGAACACTCCCCGTTGAAATACCTTTCAAACGAAACCAAAAAATTTAAAATCCGTTCATCCGTTTTGGGACTACGATGCCACAGACAGACACACACACATAGCGGTCAAACTTATAACACCCCCTTTTTTTAGTACGGGGTTAAAAAATAAAAAATTATCTAAGCTTGTTTTGTTTCCACGTAAAGTGATTTTGGAATTATAAGTTAAATAAATAAAGTTTCACTGGAAAACTGCCTGCTTTTTTTTAAATTTTGCTTTAAGCCATCTTAATCTTTATCCTTATCTTAGTTTTAAAAGAAAAAGCGCAAGTTTGCGCTAGATTTTTTTCATAAACACATTAAAGAATACTTAAACTTTGTCTTGTTAGAAAAAATTTTGCCCGACAAAACCTGACACAAAAAGCTTTGAGTATGGTAAATTTAATGAAAAATTATCTTTTTTAACCACAAATATATTTAATTATATTAACAAAAACATTAACATTAAATACTAATAAATAAAGCACAAAAGTTCAATATAAAGAATAAATCCTTACTTAATTGTACCAAGAAGTACAGTAAACGTAAATTGAATGACACGGTAAATCGAGAGCGACAACAATAACAACTTGCATCTGTAAGAGCAGTTAGATTGCGGCTTACAAAACAGGTAGGTTCAAGGTTGATGTAATTCACGTGACTTGTTTGTGATGGAATGGCTGTCTAACTACACCATAAAACCACTTTCAATGCAAAACAAAAGAGTTGAATTTCCTGACTTTTGTCCAGAAATTTCATATAAATACTCCACTGTGCGCAGGTGTATACATTGCATAATCTAGTAATTGATGCTCATGTGTTATACAACATATTTATATTTGACACTCTCTGTGAATATTGTATTCTACATAAAGCACGAAACCATAATAAATGCCAGAAAATACGAGTACATAAAAAAAACAAAAAAAAGAGCAGTCAGTACAACAACACAAAAAACATCAGTCATTTATTTAAAAGATATGTATGTGAACATTGTGAACATACTTCGCTCTACTATAATGTAAAGTAGTAAAAATGTTTAAAAGCAGAATAAAAAAGCAAAAAAAAAACATTCACACACGTGAAAACAGCAAAAAACGTGCACACATTATTATTGTGATGATGATAACAGTCAGTCGTATTTGTTTGTTTCATTCAAAAACGCCTAAAATACAAAAAGAAAACAAACGAATTCTATGTTTTGTTGTCTGTTTGTTGGACTAACTGTTGTGTAATCAACACTCATATGAAATAGTCTAGGAGCTATGTTAAGTATTTTTTTAATCTGCTTTTCGAAAATTGGTTGTCCGAAATATTTTTTCAATCTCACTTATATTCAACAAACACTTGAAACTTTATTACTTAATCTCCGAACTATTTCAATTTTTGATCATCATTCTTTTTGTATTCTACACAGAAAAAAAGCATTTTTTGAAGGCATAAAATTTTTGCTTAAATAAAAAAAAAAATTTTCTTCAAATAAAAATTCAAAAGAAATTTCTCGGACCGCTTCATTTTTGAGATAAATTTACTCAAAGTAAATAAATTTTATTGTTGAACAAAAACAATAACATTCAGAGTATAAGTAGTTGAAGAGAGATATCTATTATAAATAAAGGCTTTAATACGAGAATACAGAATAGAACACTTTATTTGACTAGGTACGTATATCAAACATGTCTGAAATATTTTCAGTGAAAAATTCTTTCTTTAACATAATTTTCGTTTGGCTCTAAAGAGTAAGTTCCATTTTATAAATTATATAATGTTGAAAAATACATTATGCTATCAGTGACGAATGGAATGAATTCCTTGAATTTTTGAATTTGGAAGAAAAGAATATAATTTAAAAATTTAGACCTGCGTAGTGGCCCATATATAAAAAATAAAATAAACTCAAAATTCATTGAAAATGATTTGACAAAAAAATATTTTTTTTCTCATTATTTCGAGGGAATGGATGTAACTGCATGAATCCTCCACTTGAAAGGGCATTAGAATAATATTGGTTTATACTTAGGCTTCGTAGCTAGTAAACGGTGGATTAAAACCATTGGAATTGAATTATGTAAAGTTTTAGGCCTATAGCTCTTTGACTAAAAAATATTAAGAATTATTATTACTGTCATCATAAAAAGAGAATTCGTTCTGATTGTGGTATACTGGTTAAAGTGTTTGTCGTTAACAGATTTTTTTCTGTTTTGTCTTTTTTAAACTTTTGTTAAATTATCTTTTCAGGTAAACTTTATTTAAATGACAAAAGAATTATGGTTATAGAACGAAAGTGGCATTCTATTTTTGTTTACAAAACATAAATTCATACTAAATTAACCACGGTTTAACCCCCTTTTCCTTTTACGAAAATTGGTACTTTTTACTATCTTTGTACAATCTTTTGGCAATGTTGTTTCTAGCTGGATTAAAAACACAAAAGCTGCTAAATTATATTTTTTCGAATTTTCGTATAAAAGTGAGTCTTTTCTTAAAAAAAATTAAAAATTTCATTTTTTTGTAAAAGCGGATGGTTCATTTTATTTTTTTTAAATTTTAGGATACAAGTTCCAACAAAATTTCGCTTGAACTTTCATAGAAAGATTCCGATTTTTCTTGGACAAAGTTTATTTTATTTTTTCATTAGATTATTCAAAAATTAATGCAGGATAAATAAGTTGAGTTTTATAAAGGATAAGCAAGTTGAGTTTTCTTTTATGCTATTGCATAAATTTCACCTTATCAGTGTGTTATTAATTTTCATATTTTCATATATTATTTAAATAAAAAAAGTCATAAAATTTTAATATTTTTTTTCGTGTATTTAGATACTGTGTCCATAAAATTAAAAATTCAAATTAAATTGATATCTATAAAAAATATTATTTCCAAATTTCCGAGCTTTCCAAGATTATTTTTAATTTGGCTAATTTAAAAAAATTTTAATTAGTAATAATATTAATATTATAAGCCTATCAAATTACACACTTGTTTTTAGTCAGTAAATATTTTGTAACGTCAGCAATACTTCTAGAACCATGAAATTTTTCACTCAATTGGAATATTTTGAGTGTTTATGGGATATTTCCTTTTATTGAATGTCGGACGAAATGATTTTTTATTTATTATTCCAGTTAAAATTACAAGAAGAAAAACGGTTATCCATCTATTCAAGGCGTAATCAAAAAATTTCTGATCCCCGTGAAAGAGCTACTAAGAATTTTTTTATGTAAGAAACCAAAAATACCTAAAAAACCATAAAAAACAAGTATAAAAAGTAGAAGAGAAGTTTCTACATCTATCTCAAATAACTTTGTAATGTTTCAGAGTCTGGAATTATTTAGAACAGGTTTTGACTCCGCCTGTAGTATAAGCCTACCCGAATTTTTTTTCGGGATACAAATTTTTAAAGTCTAATTTATAAAGAGAAATTTAAGAAAAATAAGTAAATTTTGAAAGATTAAAAAAATTACCAAACTTTTATTGGGATTTTATAATAAGGATGGTTATAGTCCAAGTAGATGCAAGTATCAGTTTGAAAATATCTATGTTAGACGAAACATGTCATGATATTTTAAATTATTAAAATATTTAAAAATAAAAATTTGACTAGCAATCAAAGAAAATATGGAAGTTTTATTCTAACACGTGAAAGTAACTGCCTAAATGAGTCAACATTATAAAACTTTCGCAATATTTTCAACAACAATATGATATTATGACTTGCACACAAAAAAATTTAATAGAAAGTTATTTTTTTTAACAATTTTTTTTTGTTTAGTTGAACTATTGGCATTATCTCTGTAAATAAAATAATAGTATTCAGTGGTTTAATGAGGTCATTATTTGTGTTTGGTACCATATGAGTTAGGTGTTATAATATTACAATGATATAATTTAAAAAACAAATAAAGGAAAATTGTAATTAAAAATCATTTAGTAGACAAAACATTGTTCGAGTAAAAAAAAACGCCATGTAATTGTGGCACTTGAAATTGTATCGCCAGGTAATTCGAGACCTCCATATGTAGCGGGAATTTATCAGTCCATCGATAAACTGTGATATTAAACTTGTGATATCTTAATCAAGGTTGCCAGTTCAGTTCATCCAAAAATAGGGTAGGTGAGACTTTTAAAAAGCTTTATAGATAAAAATTGACATATTCACATTTAAAAAGTTAAAATTTTCTAATGATTTTGTTTTGGAATTTGATAAAACTTGATACACAAAACAATTTTGATCCAAAAAACATAAAAACGGTTAATTTCATTTAACGATTAGTTGATTCCGAGTGTATTTCATATTCGGAATCGTCTAAAGCTTTTAAAACCCATTGATTTTTGAAAGAAGTAGTAAAGCGGCAGGATGATTAAAAAGCATGAGATCTAACGCTAAAACATCTGGGATATTGAATATGATAAAAAATATAACTTTCATCATCTTAATCATTAGAGTGGATGTACCTCTAGGAACATTCTTAGGATCTACGTTTTAAATATTATAGAATACGTTTACACAATTTTTGAACTTCTTGTTGCATATAATTGAAAAATATATTCACCTATAACTTTATACCTAATACGAAGCATACGACCTGCTCTTTCTTATGCATATGGAGGTAATTTGAGTGTATTGTACCAACTTTTTTAAACACTATACAATAATAATATTTGTTTAATACTATTCGAAGTGAAATTTTTTAATATGTGTATAAAAAACCGATTATATTGTTAACACTTCTGAGGTAACTACAAAAAATCATTGTTTTACAAAAAAAAAAAAATACATCCTCTAATGTCATTTTAATTTCTTTATACTTGAGTAGGTTTTGTTAGTCACCTCATAAAAAATTTTTAAATTAGCCATTTACTATTTTTCAAAAAATGAAGTTATTATACAAATGTATGATCATTATGACTGCAACATTAAATATAAATGAAATATTAAAATCGAGACTAGAATGAACACTAAGTAACAATTATTTCAGCCATAATTATAACCGTTCGGCGATTTCTCCAGAGTTGACGGAAGAACGAAAATTCTTAACATTGAAAACATGTAGTTTCAAATTTATGAAATACTTGACAAATTACTCGGAGAACAATTTGAGATTTAATAATCTACATTTCCATTAAAGGAGGACAAAAAAAAAATTTTAACAAAAAATACTTTTTAAGGGACAAGTTTTTATTGTACTAAAAAGTAGAAAATAATTCTAGGTATCTATGAGTCACTCATACCCGACTATTTGTAAAAGCTTGTGGTGCTCAATTTAAAATATCAAAAATGGATCGGAACGCCTCATCTATTCCACATGCCTAATTATTTTTCGATTCATTCGTGATATTAAGCGCCTCAAGCTTTTACAAATAGTCGGGTATGAGTGACTCATACATGAAATTACTTTCTACTTTTAAGTACAATAAAAGCTTGTCCCTTACAAAGAATTTTTTATTAAAATTTTTAATTTAAGACTAAAAATGTATATATATCAAATATGGGAAAAGCGATGGAAAATCAGGACACCACAACCTTACCATACATTGTCATCCAAACTAAATAAACATGCAAAATTTCAGCTCAATCGGAAACCGGGAAGTGCATCAAATTTGACTTGCAAGATTTGATTACAGACAACGGGACAGGTGAAACTAAATAAAAGCTTGTAAAAATACATACATTTATTTAGTCTTCCCATTACTTCCCATTTAGTGTAATAAACCCATAATTAGATGGAAAAATTTGAAACATGAAATTTGTACTTACGCCCTTGTAATAAATTAATTTTGGACGTACCTGTAACAAAACAAAATCGAATATTAAATAAATGTTGATGAGTTTTTCTTTTTAATTTCTCTAACTTCCCAAATACTTATAAAATATCAACCAAAAGATAATTAAAAAATCATTTTCTCTTGTAATTACATTGTTTAAATAAAATTACAAGAAAATTTTATCGATCAAAATGAAAATTGTATGGGAAATTATTTAGGTGAATAAAACAACCCAATTAACACAGTTTTGATTTAAATCTACTACTTTAAAACTACTTGAAATGATATGCATACAAGAGTTTTAAGTGGATTGATTTCAATCGGGAATTTTTTTTAAACATTAGTTTTTCTTTCTTGGTTTTATCTATTCTATCATAACATGTACAATAACCCATCCTCACTGAAAAAATTCAATAATTTTATTCAATTTTAATGACATAAGCAGTTTATTAAATACTGTACAAGGTTGTTCAAAAAGATTATACCACTTAAACGGAAGAAACACTTTAGCTCAAAAAGATGTTACCATTTAAATGAGGGTGGGAGGAGACGTTTATTTTAAGATCATAATATACACTACTTCATTTAAGAGAAAACTTCTTTTTGAATAATGTCTCCTATTTACGTGGTAACATATTATTGAACAACTCTGTATATTTATCTACTTATTAAATTTTTCTATCTTAATAGAGTTACAATTTTTTTATGTTGCGGAAATCCTTCTCCTGGTGGATTAAATTTTGTGCAATGTAAGGCGTTCATTTTATATTATTAATATAAAAACTTCATATAAATCCATTGAGAATTATAATCGGAGAATATTTTAATTTAAAATTTTAATAAATGGAATGTAGGCCAAATTCGGATACACTATAATATATTTTCAGAATCAGCAAAGATTAAAGTTCATATATATTCCAATTGCTTTTTGGGATATAGGGGAACTTTTACAATTTTTTTTCATTCATCCAAAATGAAACAGTTATAAAGGTTTATATTAGTGTTTAGCGCCCACAAAGAGCACAAATAATTGCGGTTATATGCGTAAGCGTTAGAAACGACGACTTAATAGGAAAACTAGTAGGATATTTTTGTTTATATACTTAAAAATTCCATTGCCTTTCTTCTTGGTGAATATTAATTACGCTAAATACTCGCGGCCGTTAGCATGTATTATTTCGTTTGTTTGAATTTTAGTACATCTAAAAAGGTTTGCCTGATAGATCAGATTCTAGAGTTTCAGAAATTCTGAGTGAAACCTATGTTACATAAAACAAGTGAAAACAAACAATTGACTGAGTTAATTGTTGAAATACCATGTATAGACAGTGTTGATTACGCTATCACATACCACATATACTATACATGTCACGCATACGTAACTGATAATCTCATATTAATACATACTATACAATTTGCGCAATCACGGATAAACCGTGATGTTTATGACAAAATGTTTCAAACAAAAGTTGTTTATTTTTCGATAAGGAACATTTTTAAATTTAAACTTTTGTTCTATCTCTAATGGTTTTCTAGACCCAATTGACCTATGCTGCTCATTTACGAACTTGACCTCACTTATTACGCCCTGAGTACGCTGTAAAATTTCAGTTTGATTATTTTTTTCGTTTTTGAGTTATCGAGTTGACAGACGGACCGACGGACAACCGAAAATGGACTAATTTGATGATTCTATGAACACCTATACCAAAATTTTTTTCGTAGCATCAATATTTTTAAGCGTTACAAACTTGGGACTAAATTTAATATACTATGTATATTTCAAATATACATGGTATAAAATCTGTAGGGTCCTTTATAGTTTAAGTGCACCATGACTACTGTAGAAAAAATTAGAGCTAAGCTTTTGCTAGGAAAAGACTGACACACTTGGGTTAACTGTTATTTAATGGCTTCTTAGAACTAAAATCATAGGATGTCAAATGCCTTCTGCCATTCTAGAATAGTTCTCATGGCCTAAGTATGCCTCTCCTTAACAATCCCTGCGATCTAATTGATAGAATTGAATTGTGACTGGCAACTAGTTTAACATACAGAACCTCTCGAAATGTTGCAAAAATCGTTGTTTTTTTTTGTAATATAATACTTATCATTACATTAGCATTCGAATACATTATATACATACTTATATAAGTGTTTTAAATATGCAACGTTGCATAATTTTATTCATCGCATTTTTACAGAAATATTCGCATTTTTACAGTTACATATAATATTTAATAATTATTATTATTTAAATATTAAATAAATTTAATTGCAAATGTACTATGTTCAGATAAAAAAAAAATTCAAAATCATTAAAATATTCCCAAGACGAGCCTGCATTCTCATGCGCTTAAATTTATTACTCACTTGTGGATGCAAATTGTAAATCTAGTATGCATTAAGTACTGCGTCATTTTGACATCAAAGATATGCCAATAAAAACATCGTAAAATATGATATAATTCATTAGAGTAGAAAATGTAGGGTAATTTCGAAAACATTTTACCACAATTGTGGTATTTTTAGAATTTCTGAAAACTCTTTGAAGTTTTATTGGATATGTAACTAGACCACACAAAAATATGCAATCCAAAAATAAATGTTTAATAACAGAAGTGGTCACAATTAGAAACTGACTGTGAAAATTTAAGTTATATTTGTGAAGAGGAAAACGTTTGAATAAGTTATTGTAATAAATACCACGATACTCGAAATAAAATTGTAAATTAAGAAATTTTATTTAAAAAATATAATTAAAAAACATAAGGGAGACTTACATTTTGCTAGATATCGATATTTCGATTGCAACGCAACTATTGTTAGTAGCTAAAATTCATATAACTTACAAACATTATTGTGTTATATGAATAAACTTAACTACTAACGATGGTTGCGTTGCAATCGAAATAGATATTTACATGGAGATCATATGCTGAACCAAATATTTGAGGAAAAAAAGTTTGCATTGAATTTTAAAAGTCTACCTTTAAAATGTCTAATTTTAAACGGCTACCTTTAAAACGAATCAAGCTAAAACATTTTTTCAATCCTTTTGTGTTTGGAATTTTTTTATTACGACTTAACCAATTACCTACTTTTTTGCTCGTAAAAAAATTGTTGACGTAAAAGTGACGTTTAGCCAGACAATTTACAGTTGAACTTATTAATTCGGCGTACAAAAAAATTTATACATTGATCTTTCAACAAAACTTTTTTTCTAAATGAAATATTAATAATAAAAATTAATATTTATACAAATACTATTTCAATAAAAACCAAAATTAATTAAAAATTATTGAGCTTTTGACGTCATTTCGAAATATTTTGAACATACTTCGACAAAGTTGTTGAGAGAGTTAGTAAACGGATTTATTACAAATGGATTAATGTTGCTGAAAAATATCAAACTATAAACTTTTTATAAATACCAACACATTTCAAATCCATCTAAATTCAAAAGTTGAACTCTAAAACAGACGAGAAGTGGACAGAAATTTTTACAGTCAATTTTCGTTTTTAAAAAGCAATTTGATCAATTTGAACACTTAAGAAGATCAAAATAGAGGAAGTATGTTAATAATCCTGTATTCTTGGTATTTAGAAAAGTGCTTTTCTGATCAATATCACTCTACGTTCTTATTTACCAACAGTAGGTCGAGTCGGAAAACTGCCCCGAAAAACCAACGCGACTTTACAGATTCTAAAAAATAAAGAAGTAAATCAATAAAAGATTTTATTGATACTGCCTATGGGCGCAAAAATTCTTAATCCGTAAGATTTGAGCAGCCACATAATTATTCTTACTTCATATAATTTCGTAGTCTTGGTATTTGTGAATAGATTATAGCATGGATGTTAACTCCAATATCAAAATAAGTATTTTATATTTATTTATAGAGTAGAGAGATTTTCATGTTTTTGTAATGAAATAAAAACGTCTTCTGTCCGACATTTGTGTTATTTCACACTTTCTAACGCATGGTAACACTCATACCAGAGACTTACGGCTTGTTGCGCCGACTTGTTTTATTTATTTATATATATTTTGTTGTTTTAACTTTTAATTGTTTAAAAATAAATTTTTTCTAATATTCAAATACGTTAAATGTAGATATTAATTTATTTATGTATTTGAAAATGTTCAACAATTTCTGTTTAAAATTTATGATGACAGCTTGAATATTATAACGTGTACATTATATTTAAGGACTTTTTATAAGAAATCAATGTGTTAGGACGAGATTATCATCACACACTGAACAATATATTTACTTCCCTGACTTCTTTGATCTTCCTGACTTTGATTGAAAATGAAAAAAGTGTATAGATATTGTACCAAAAGTAAATTTAATTCACGTTATAATATTCGATCAGTACATATTTTATAAATTTTTATTTCTATTTAAATTAATGATATTTTTTTTCAAAATTTATTTTTATATTAGAAAATATTTAGACACGTGTATACGGTGATGTAGAATTGTAGATGCACATAGAATTTAGTTTCAATTTCAAGAAGCATTGAAATGTTGATGTCTTCTCGTTGGCTTTATGTATCTACATATTTATAAAAATTCTTTTTATTTCTAGAGAGATGTCGTTTTATTTCCGTCCATTGTGGAATGTAGTGAATACATTTTTGTATAGATTTTGTTCTAAACACAATTTTATTGAATTTCATTTTTTACGTCTATATTACATAACATAATGTGATGTTATTAAAAAATACTAACACGACTCGTGCGGAATTCTGCAGTGCAGTACCTGTGGATAAAACAGGCTAGAGAAAATAATAATAATACACCTACAAACGAAGCTAGAGCAACCAATATAATCAGACAAACACAAATATACAATACAACGCAACAAAAAATGAGAGTACCAGATCAAAACCCTCCAACAAAAAGAAAAAAGAATATATAAGTGATAAATATCAACAGTAATATAATTTATTTTTATTTATAGGCAATTTTATTACAGATATGATATACAAATTACATACTGAACCAAATTAAATCTTATTATTTTATCTTTAGCCTGTTTTTTCCTAAGCGGTACATTTTTACATAGTGAGTATATTTTTCGTCATTAGCCAGCACGATAAATCCACCAAAAATATAATAATTTCTGAAGTGACATGGTTTCTGGTGGATTATATCCCAAAATAGTTTCTGGGGCATATTTTAAATTAATATTTACCACAAATTCACATATTTTACTTTTACTTTAATATAAAAATTTCTTTTCAAAATTGCATCTCCTCCATATACAAAAAGTATTTTGTAAATTGAAGATATGTCGTTTAATATAGCGATTTCTATTCAAAATTGTACCACCTCCGTATAAAAAAGTATTTTATAAATAGAAGTATTGTGGTGGTGTTCACACCAGATTATTTTTTTAAATATTTAGTCACGATCAAGAAATATATTAAGTATTCCTAAAATCCATTTATAAAATAGGTCACATTTCCTGTCATTTAAAAAGTGCATTCGTTTTCGTGTAAGCAGATTTATAAATTTTTAAGTAGTATTTAAATAAACACTCGTTTTTTGTGTGTGTTCAATAAGAATGCATTTGTATATAATTTTGACATGTAAATGAATTATGTTATTAAAAATTGACCCTATTTTTAATCTTAATTTGTTTGTTCCTTTTTCGTTTCTAATTCCTGTCTGATTACAGGTATAAAAGCCCATTTTATACTAATTCATCACGTTTGAATGTTACTGTTTTATATTTTACTATGATTTCGATAAAGGTGTAATAATTAGAAACATATGAATGTGAGCTAGAATTTGGTTTTTGTAACAATTTTCGTACGTAATTTTCCACAAATTAAAAAAATGATTTGATTATATCTGTTGTTGATATATCTGTTAACATGTATGGTCATTCTGATTTTCAACTAGGAAAATCAATTCACATCAAATAAAATAGACTGATTGTTTAATTTATATCTTCGCATAGTATGAGAGAGTATATATGTATACATTAACCAGTGTGTATAAGAGAAGAGGTGTATGTTTTATAGCTTCAGTTCGCTTAAAGCTGTATGATGAAGAGAGCGGGGAAGCTACATAGAACACATGCAAAAAAACATACCTATAACCTAAAACACCTCCTTCTTATACACACTGCTCAGTGTATACATATGTACTCTTTTATACTCGTGGGAGATATATTATGCGAAGATGTAAATGAAACAACCAGTACATCATGAGAAAATTAAATATATTCAAAGAAAACCATGATATTTTCTATGAAGGTTTTTAATTTTTTTTCAAACGCATACAAATCGAAAAATATTTTCAAACAAGAATACTGAATGAAACTTTCAGAATAACCTGTATTTTCAGAATAACCTGTACAAAGCTTTTTTTTCAAAGTGTGTAATTTATACAAATTCGTCGTTATAGTTCTAAACAAAGGTAATCCAAGTCTATAAGGTGAGTCATCTGTATTTTTCTAAACTCGAAAAAAGACACTCCTTTTATGAAGAAAAATTGAAGCTCTTGATTGAAAATAAACAATGGTTCCATGTTATGTTCTAAAAATAATATTTTTCAAATATCCATGACTTATTTTATGAGCTTCTATACGAAATTTAAAAACCTAGTCATTCAAATGCAGACAGAAAAAATAAAAAACAGATAGCCCATTCTGTATAAAACCAACTTTTGGTGAACATTTTCTTGTTATTATTGTAAGGACAATATCCTTGAATTTAGAAAAAATATTTTCATGAATTTATGAAAGAATTATATAGGATTCTAGGAAATCTCTTTTATCATAAAATATTTGGTATATTGTTAATAAGATCGACTCTGGTATATCCAATACTTTTATATATTCATTCAATCATATTACAGAATGTTAAAAATTGTCGAATGTTAAAAATTCATGCAAACGTTTGCATGAAAGTTCTTTTAGCTAGTGACACATATTTTTTAATTTTTTGTAAACTCACGTCTGTCTATCCATTGTTAGTAAGTAAATTGCCCAAGAAACCATAGGTTGTGGGTTCGATATATAACAAAAGCAGCTTCACGAAAAAGCCGATTTTATTGTAGCAAATGAATTTTGAATATTTCCTTTCAAATAGGAAAATAGGTAGGCGACCATTGGTGATTTTGAATCCATTTTAAAGTACTTTAAAAAAATGTGTCGTGTCCTTTTAGTAATATAAATTATAAATACCAGGTAATTTTACCGTTGCTAGCACCGCGCAAACATTATTATAAAAATTAAATAAAAAACATCTCCAAATCATTTAAGCGTGGCTGCAGTTTTAATATTTTTTGTATAATTAAAGAATGATGTTTGGGAGGGGGGGGGGTTGAGGATATAACTGTAATATACTTTTTTTCGTTCTTGTGGAACCCTGTTGGATAGGGATTGCTTTATCAGGTCCCAAGACTTCTATGCATTACATCCCAATCCGGGTTCCCAAGTGGATGTACACGAAAATTTCTAGTTGAGGGGGTGAGAGAATTATTACTTCTCCTACCTGACACCTCTCGTCCCAACATTGATGTCAATAATGTTAATAGCAAGTTATTTTTGTTACATCTTGTATCTGTAAATATTATGTGTTCACGATGATTGTTTTATAATAAATAACTTACTTCATGCTATTTTCAGTTGCTATGTGCGTGCCACGTGGTAATTTTTATTATTAATGTTTTGGTACATTTTTATTTATTTTGTTTTTTTTTTTTTTAAATTGCGTTTGTTACAAATAATCATTCAGTAAATACCAATTCGTTAAATTAAAAAATGCCATCATTTTTTCCCAATATATGAACTGTTGCTGTACATTGTTTATGGATGTTTTAAAATTATTTTCGAAAAAAAAAATTATGGGTTTCAATAATTCATTGCAATTTCTTAAATGTTTTTTTTGGACGTGTTTTTAAAAGTTGTTTTTAAAAATTTCAACACGTCAAGTAATTTAAATATTTGTTTGAAATACGTCTGGATATTTAAAATAATTTTTTGAAAAAGGTTCTTTGACCGTAATATAACCGAATTGTACAAAGTATTATCTATTGCTCACAAGAGTTCGAGTGTTACTCACAACCGTTGCTATTGATATTCTTACTACGTATGCAAGATTGATTAAGCAGTTCTCTATATTTCTGTACGATTTTTCGCGATAACAGCTGATTATCCCAGTAGTTCCGAAAATTTTTCTCAAATGTAATTGATTTTAGTCAAAATCGCATATTACGACATCGAATTGATCGTCCATAATGGTCGTAATTACCGATAGTCATTATAAAAGGAAAGAATGTCCATATGTACAAACACTTAATTGTTATTGCTGATTAATTCCAATGAATATTCCAAAATAACTTTTGTAGCAGACATGGACGAGTTATTTTAAGTCAAAGTCACCACAGTTATAACTTTATTGTGTGTCTCTTTATCCAAGTCCGCATTGCTCCTACAGGAAGAAGCGAGACGGATATACAACTCTTCTACCTATCTCAGTTTGTCCAATAGTAATGACAGAAAAAAAAGTTGTATCCCTGTCTACTCGTATTTTAGGTTGTCACTATGTTACTCGTATTTTAGGTAAGAAGACTGAGGGACTTCTGTAAGTCCCGTTTGCCCATGTCTGATTTATAATTCAAAATAGCCTTTCGATATTGTTGTGTTTCAACTGAAAAAGTATATACAACAAAAAAATATGTCGTTTTAATTGTTTTTCGTTTTGATGTTTTTATTGCCGATATATTAATATATGTTTATGCACGGTAAATTTCGTCGCAATAACCGGTTCGTCGCTATAACCGATTATGATTATTTTTTAAGACGATACAAAAGTTTTAAGAATTTTCTCATTAGATAAATATGATAAGTAGTTTCAAGCACTTTACCCTTTTCCATTTACAAATGAATAGTGAATTTTTAAAGTAAGATAATCCATTTATGTTATAGGGGATAAATTTATTTAATATTCGTCATGTATTTCTACCAGACGGAGTCTCATATTCGCCACTAAAGTCTTGTATGCAGACACCTTGTCGAGTCAAGATATAATATCTAACTATATAAAATTGTTGGAAAAACCTGCTTTCATCTACCGAACGAATGATTCATATCATATTGCATTTACATTGTTATAGAAAATGAAAGTTAGAGAAATTTTCTTTATAAGAAAGATTTTTATATTAAAAAACATAATATAGCTTTAAAATATCGTAATTTATTAAATCGCGAGTTTTTGCATACCCAAATTTATCTTAAGAATAGAATCTTTAAGAATAGAATCTTTACGAATAGAATCTTTACAAATAGAATCATTAAGCAGCGCAAAGGTGAAAATTTTGGCCTAGATTGGGGAAATAGAAATTATTTGGTAAAATATTAAATTAATTTTACAGTAGGTAATGTGCTACTAACACATAATAACCAAAAATAATCCATGGTAAGTCTATGTCCAGGGAGAAAGACCAGCTGTTTTAACCTGTCTCCTTCGGTACGCTCAAGATCATTTGCATTGATATAGAATTTTTTTACCACTATTTACCCAAACTAAATTTTATGTTGAAAGAAGAAACATTTACTTCTATCCTTTGTTTCAGTGGTATACTGAAAAAAAAAACTCCTTTAATCGATTAATAGTTCCAAAAAATTTTAGAAAAATTTCGTTTGATAATATTAAACTTGCTGTTTTTTGGGGAAACGCAAAAAATTCCTAATTTTATAAAGAAAACCTTAATAAAAAAAACACAATATTATTAATACCTACTACATTGTAAAAAAAAGCACTGTAACAAAATTACGATCTGAACAGAGTAGCAATTAACTATATTTTCTTGATTCAAGAAAATTTTTAAGTATTGAGAACGTTGACTCAAGAAATATTTCTTGTTTTAAAAAAATCAACAGGTTTACATCAATTCAGTATTTTTTTTTACAGTGTAGGTATATGAAAAAATTATAATGAAATCTTGGATTTAAAAATAATCCTAATGGATTTACAATATACAAAAAATGGAATACCCAAGAGATGTCACGTACGTACTTTACGCAAAAATAAAAATTGTAAAATTTCTCTGAAATAAAGTTTTTCGTATTTTATGGGTACAAATTGGTACACACTTTTATCATCAAAATAATAGAAAATATAGATGGAATAAAATAATAAAAATAGTAAATTTGTGAGAATGGATGATTATTTATTTAAAATGTTTATGTGCCTGCCTTCTGTTTCTACCAGGTGTTTTGACATTCATTAAACGCAGATGTTACTTTATAGTTCTTATTTATACCTATCTATACTTGGTTTACCAGAGCTGTAGCTAAGAAATGTTTTTGTGTATAGCTAAAACAGAGATAAGAAATTGGACAACAGAGAAACTCTATGAGGATAATTATCAGAACTGACGTTAACGTTAAAAAATTTTTAGTTTACACGTCCAGGTCTGTGTAAAATTATCGAATATTCTGCAAGTCACATGATTTTGTTTACTTTTCTTAGCAAACCGTTCACGTTCGAGCATCCGGCCCACATTCTCCTACTGCATATAGCAAGAAATACTTATAAACTGTTGTGAATTAACTTGAGAAAATTATCGAACGGAATTTTGATAATATACAAAATTATAAAAGTATACGCTCAGAGTGTTGTCAGAATTTCTGATAATACGCAATTGGCCAAAATTAATCACCCTACAACTGAAACCTCTATAAGTGAAACTGCCTCCCATCGTAGAATTCTTGATAGAAGTCACTTTCGTAAATGAGGGAATATGTCACTCCTGCATCTAAGTGAGCGAGAACTCAGGCTTAATCTCTAGAGTCTCGAAATTTCACGAACCTCAATTGTTCTATCATTTTAAAGTCACTGACTTGAAAGACTAAAATTTAAATAATTTCTTACGGGAAGGGTGAATTTACTGAAGAAATCTATAAAGATAACATTCTACCAGGTTTAAGTAGATCCAATTTTTAAATATTGAAACGTATAAGATTATTCAGAAAGAAATACTTTTCTTTGTGTTCTTCTTTGTGTTCCCTTGAGTTTTTACTCAAAATCGTATACTCTCTTTTGTGGGGAAAAGAATTCTTCCATGAACATAAGGCTACAAAATTTGTATAAAAGAAGCCTGAACTGACTTGAAAAAAATGGAGCTAGATGTAGTTAGGTAGATATTTCCTAATACCTGTGTTAATTTAGATGCAAGACATAATCAAATTAAGAGGAATAAATAGTTCGAGCCAAAAACCCCAACCGAATAAAATTCTAACTAAGCGTGTCGAACGTTTTCGCGTCAGTCACCTCTGCAATTCCTTCTTTCAATACGGTACTGTATATTTATATAGAACAAACTGAACACACTATAGAATAGTATAAAAGAGAAAACCAGGACAACAAAATAGTATTTATTATATAGAAACTAAAATAGATAGATTTATTTTATGAAATGACTTTTTGAACAAAAATATAGTTATTGATAAAGTTTACCTGTCGACAAAAACAAAAACATCATAAACCACATAAGGTGAAATTGTATGTAAATTTATACAAACTTACAAATAAATGTTTTTATTTAGAAACTAATTAGTTTATTTAAAAAAAACTAAAACTATTTATTTATTTTTATTGCAACAATAAATCAATTACCTTCGAAAATATGTTTGGTTTCTATTCGGTAGTAAATAAATAAAATTATCTGTGTCACAATGGAAGGAAAACACGTGTTCTTGGGTGGCAAAATTACAAAAATTTTATTTAATATAATAATATAATAATTTTTTTCAGATTTTAATAGAAATATCCATTTTGTATAGCTTATAAGCGTACAAAAAAGTTTAGTTATTTATTGACCCATTTTGATCAATTTGAGGGTTTCTTTAATTAAAACACATTTGTGGTAACCAATAATTGATAACTAACTGTGGTTTTCCTGGAAATGAGTTTGGTAGGCAATTTTTATAAATAAATCAGTTATTGCGTCAAAATGATGTTTAATTTTGTTTTAATACCACTTGGTTAGCTAAATTTTGAGCAAGACTGATTGCAAAATACTAAAAATAATGTATCATCATGAAGATAATACTATCAGTTAAAATTATCAAGACTATAATCCCGAGTAAGGTAGTTAGGTCATTATAGCCAACTTCACAAAAATATGCTCGCATATACGTGGACTATTTGAGGCAATATTTGGTATAGGTGTTTTGGTATCACCTAATTAGTCCATATCACGGTTGTCCATCTGTCCGTCCGACTGACAACACGATAGCTCAAAAACAAAAAAGATTCAAAAGCTGAAATTTTTACAACGTGCTCAGGATGTAAAAATGAGCTCCAGTTTGTAAATGAGCAACATAGGTCAATTGGGCCTTGGTAGCTGCAACTAGTGGTCTAGTGAAATATTCTCGCAAAACTAAAGAAAATTCTAAAAATACTTTCGAAAGTTTTCGAAATTTTTTGAAAACTAAATAAATGGCAACCGAAACTTTTCTAATTTGACTAATTTTCAACACTTTCTATACAAGGTATTTCAACAATTAACTCAGTCAATTGTTTGTTTTCACTTGTTGATTATATTTTATAATTTGATAAATAATTCAGTAGCAATAAAAATGTGTAAACATATTGTTAATTTGATATGTATTATTCATAAGTTTACTAAAATTTACAAAAATTAGTCCATTCCGCATATCAGTTAATTGATTTTATAATTATTCATGGTATATAATAGTACCAGTTTTTTTATATTATTTGGGTAATCGTACCTTAAATTTCGTTGTATTATCAAAATTTTGAAAAATTCCCACAGTTCCCACATTACAAAGGCTCTCAGGTGAAATTTTTTGGTTACACCTATAATGTCTATCCCACATATGATGAAGTACAAACAAAAAAGGTACATAACGAACACAAACAAACACATACGATCTAAATAAATATAACAAAACTTTTTTTTCATAACGTATAAAAAACAGTTGGTTGTTGTTACATTTACACAAAACCGGATGTACTGGAAACAAAAGCATTAAAGAGGGTAGGTGGATGTAGTACATAGAGATAGACAGAGATATATGGTAAGATGTTGTACCTTGTGGAAATGCACCTGTTTCCTGAAAGATATTGCTACCTATAATAAAGTAACTAACTATATGAAGCCAAAGTTTATTTACCAAAAGATCATGTGCATTTGTTTTCAAGTAAAATAGAAATCAAGTTAGAGAGAAAAAAATGTTTTTGCTGTTTGTTTGTTTGTCAGTTGAATATTGTCTTTTAAATCACTACTTATTTGTAGGTTATGCTCCATTTTAAGTCTTAAACATGTTGGGAAAGTAAGTGAAATTTGTACCACTGATCAAAAATAAGTGTTATTCAACCTAGTAATCGAGTCAATAAAAAAGCAGTCCCGAGTCAGTTAAAAAGCAGTTGAACTTTGATTATATACTGCCAGCTCAAAGTTGTAAATGCCTATAAGAGAAATTTTTAGGGTTTTCAATCTTTCAATTCTATTCGATGTTCTATGCTGTTTCTCCATAAAGTGAACGGCAAAGATTATACATATGTTGAAGAATTTTCTTGCATTATCGTGTGAACCATGGTATCTCAATGTCACAAAAAATGCACGGATTACATATAATGCTATATGTAATCCGTAGCATTTTTTGTGACACTGAGTATACATTATGATATTGTACCATGGATCATCTATATTCTATAATATAACTTTTTATGATGGCTGAAATTCTCAAAGACATTTCGTGTTAAAATAATGTTGCTGTAAGAAGAGACTATTTTCGTCTCTATATCTCGAAAGGCTTTAAAAATATGAAATATAAATCGAAATTCAAGGTACAACAATCTCCCCTATACATGGGTATAATATTAACTATATAGTAATACTTAATAATAAGTAACTTGAATAATGTTATTCAATATTAATATACTCTACATTACATATTGAATACAAAGGTTTCGGAAGTGTTTCCTGGAAGAGATACGATGAATACCTCACTCACCAGCTATTCTATATATCTATCCCTTAGGGGGGTTTTCAAATATAACAAATACCTGTTAATATTACACGAGTTTACTCTGAATCAATATACAGAGTTTTTAAAAAAGTTATGATAAAATCGTTTTTATACAGTCGATAAGACAATATATTTTGAAGAACTAAAAAAAAGAAAATAAACTTTTCCTTAGATCAATTAATATGGTTGGAAATTTTCCAAGGCTGACAAATTTATGGCAATTATAAATATAACCTTTAGTTAGTACCAACTTCCAAACGATATGAGTCAAAATTTTATGTTATTTCAACAAAATATATACTGTTTTTTTATCATTTCCCTTAGTACATCAATAAGTGTGAGAGAGTAAATATAAATAAAGCAATGTGTATAAGAAAGATATCTATAGATGCTATACCTAATGCATGCAAAGAGACATATTAATGTATGAATACCCCAAATCTATTATAATTGAATGTCAATATATTTTCTTGTAATTAAGTCTTCTTTATATTTTTGCAAAAAACATTTCGATGTGTATTTATATTTTCGTATTTATTTTTTATTTTATATAATATTTATGTTTATGTAAGAAAGAAGATAATGCAAGTGTTTATAACGAAACTAAGCAGAAAAGCCCATCAAGCAATACACGAAATCCATTAGTGGTAAAATTACTTACGAAAAAGAATACTGTATGACTTGTATAACAATATTTTCAAGGCTGAATATTTTTTTATTGAACTTAGTAACGCGGCATGGGCGCTAATAAAGTAACCGAAATTCTTTCTGGCAAATTAAAATTACATTCTTAATTGTAAAACTAAATCATATAAAAACTACAGTCCCACTATAAATGATTTGAATACGTAATTTGTAGATTGTTAGAATAATATCTGAATCGCTTTATAAAAATTAACTGCTCTCAGGTGTTAGTACTTTACCCCCTCCTAATTTTAATAAGAAAAGAAATATTAGTGACATTCTCAGTTATAATACAATTATACATTCTGTTATTTAAAAAAAATATTAAGTATGGAATCCTTCTTTTGAAACACACAGTGTTTTTTAAAGGATATATTTTGTGTTCTATATTAGTATCTAAATACATCTTCTTTCTAAAACATATCATGTATTTTGTATATGCACCGAATTTATTATAGGATTCCGTAAATTTATACAGATTCTTTATAGAATGACCTGAATGACTAAGATATTATAGTTACCCAAGAAACTTAAGATTGGCTTCGGTTCAAAGTTTATATTTTATAATAAAAGTATGTAAGTTTCAAATTTCATTTGTTGTTAAATAAGTTTTGAGGAAATTCAATATATAAGGTAAATTTTTTTTGGAGTTCGGGTCTAATTTTATGTTACAATAAAGAGATATAACAGCATAGTTATTAATTGTTTTAAAAAAACGAACATGATAGAACTTATTTTACGATAGATTTTTAATTTTGTGACTAAATATATAGACCGTTTGCGTGCTCACGGACTCTCAACTTTAGAACGCGTAGGTAAAATTTCAGCTTCCTATCTTTGTTAGTTTCTTATTTATCGTATCCATAGACTTTTTTTAAAGAAAGAAGTGCTGGTAAAATCATGGGTATAAGGTACTGGTTCTTCTTATTAGCAATAGGAATTATTTTGCTAAAATTGGTAATAAAAATTGCATATCCTCGAGACGAAATAAATCTATTTAATTAACAGAACCATTAACGTTACTGTCAATGTTTACGCTTCATCGATTCTATTTATTAATAGTTTACATATAAATCCTTCGTAAGTACAATATCAATTACAAATTTTGATGATCATTCTAAGGAATATAAAGAATAAGTACTGTGGGAATTATTTTATGTAGTCATAATTATAGAGAGAAAAAAAAAAAAAAAACATTATCTATTGTCATTTTTTGAGTGTATAATGACGCGATCATTAAAACTATGTTTATTTGGGGGGAAATGTGTCCATTATAAATATTACATGGTAATATTAAATTACTGAACGGAAAAAAGTATCATTTTTATGTATGCCATGTTTGAGTGTTTGCTTATTTTACAAATTTGAAGTTCTCATATTTTAAAGGACCCCGTACAATTAGATAAAAAAATGGCTGCCTGTAAAACTTATTCAAATCACGCTCATAATATTGTTCAAATCGGTCTGATTAAAAGCTCTCACGGCCACAAAATTTGTTAACGAGTAGCTTTCGAACCACATTTTGGGGCCGATTTGGAAAAATTTCACAGAAAGTCAATTTCATATTTAATCGTGCGGGGTCCTTTGACCAAAATCCTATTTTTAATTTAAGTTTAAGTATATAGCAATCAAATATTATGAGACATACAGAGAAAAATTAATTTTGTAAGTTGATAAAATTCTTGTTTCATTAGTGCATTATCCTGTCAGATTTACACTTTTGTTCAGCCTTCAGGGGGCTTTTGAAAAGTATTGCCATGTTGACTTAAATGAGGAGAATTTAGGGAAAAATTAGTTTTCAGGGTCAAGATGAAAAAAGTATCAAAAAATGAAAGATATCCCATATAAGGCATGAAAATTAATAAACAAATCAAAATATTATCCACTAAAGTCAAACTAGTAGGATTAAAGTCGAACTTTAATCGTAACATTTTCTAAAATTTGAAATCCATGTGATGATATTTGTGAACTTTAATAATAACAAAATAATAGTTAAGGGGGGAGAGGAAGGGTTAAGTTACGTTTAAATTTGATGAACGACTTGCTCCGTTGTTGGGAGCCAATGGTCTTAATAGGTGTACTAGTTAAGGGTTTAAATTGGTGTTCGTACGAACAGTTGCAATTAACATAGAGTAGGTCCAACACAAACGGTGGAAAAAATGCGCGCCAAACTCACAAATAACGCATGTATAACTTACAAAAAACAAAAGTGTTATAATATAAAGACAAGAAATTTTGTAATATACCATGGTAGCTTTTCGCATCTTATCGTGAAATTTACAAAAAATATTGGCAAACAAATTTTTGTGATTTTCTTTACCGTTATCCATTCGGTCTTATAAAAAATTTCTTTGCATTTTAGTCATAACAGAAATATTTTTCAACCCCCTCTGAGGTCGAACCCAAAGAATCGGGTACTCTAAATTGTTATTATTTTATGGTCTATAAGATTTTTTTTTGAGCGACAGTCAACGAAAGGCTAGTTTTCAATGTGTGCATGCTATATCAGAAAATTTCACAAAATTTAAATTTGACACGAATTTCAAGATTTGAGGTCTAACAAATAGTGTATACATTATTTGGTATTCATAATTTTTATAAACAAATACGAAAAAATTAAAACAAACAATATTTTTTTTTAATAACCATAAATAGGTCAAGTAAATTGTCCAGTTATATTATTATTTTATATAATATATATGGTGTGAAATAAGTAGATATTACATACATTACATTTTACAATATACAATTAAGTACAATACGTGTAAACTACATACTACAATTCAGAAATATTAATTTATGATGTTTTAACACTACTGTAATGAATGTGTTATGATAGTTATGTTCTTTTTGTTACAATGTACTAAACTAAGTGTAGATAATAAAGGACAGTTTTAATACTATTGAATCAAACTATTATTTTCTATCTACACTTAGTTTACTACACCGTAAAAAGAACATGCGATGTATGAAATGTATGTACAATTATTGTTATTCTAGTTGGATGTTATTGTATTGTTTTAAAATTCATTATTATGGATTTATACGTATCTACTGGTAAAAGTTGTTATGAGTTTATAATAATAATGAACATACACTGAAATATATGGTTTTACAAAAGGTTTTTGCACATTCATGATGGGTGCAAGTATGTTGAAATATTTAGTATTTTATGAAATGACTAGACGAATAAAAAGTATGTACTCGATAAGAATTGCATGGCGTTTATTACAATGCTGGTATGGTATAGAGATAGATACTCAAACAATTATCTGTTAATACTCTATATATCTCTATATATTATAAATGCAAAAGTAAGCATGTTTGTTTGTTTGTTTGTTACGCTTTCACGCTAAAACGAGAGAATGGTTTTTAATGCAACTGTACAGCAATATAGCTCATACTTCAGAATAACACATGAGATGTATAAAGATATATTATTAAAACAAAAACAAAAAATTTAAAAATTAATTCAATTTGACATTAACATAAATTACAGATTTCTGTAAAAGTAGTCCTTTGACATTACCATAAATTACAGATTTCTGTAAAAATAGTCAATATAAAATATTTCACGACCATCTTTTCCAATATACTCAATGAATAATTACAACGATTATACATTTAAAAAAATAGAAAACCATACATATATTTTACCTGTGTAAAACAATCCTTACCATTATTTCGACTGTTATAGAAAGGGCAAAAGCGAGAGCAAACTTTACTTTTAAACCCACCGAAGTGGGTGAATTCACTCTAGTGTCTAATATTGCCGTAAGATTCATAACTAGGTGTTATTTACAATACTGTGTGGTTTAAAAACTTTGGCACCACTTACATCAGGTAAGTTAAACTCGACTGGAGTAGCAAAAAATAGTAAGTTAAACTCGACTGGAGTAGCAAAAAAATTCTTACCGTGTACAAATTAAAAGTACTTCGATAATATTATAAATTAGCAGTTGCCATCCGTTTCGCTAGGCAATTACAACTTTAAACGCAAAGACTACGCCGTTTTAGCTTTTACTTCCCTTGCTGTCGTTTCAAAATCGGTCCAGTAGTATTTGAGTTTGTCATCATCATTATATCAAAAGTTGAATAGTAGTAGAAAAAAGTTTTCAAAATATGCACTCTTTTCATCTTGTCTCTAATGTTGAAAATTCTGATTCTATTATTTTATTTTGAGATTTGTTAGTCATTCGATTATGCCATTGTACATGACAAAAAAGAAACGCCTAAAAAACTGAGTCAGCACATGGTCTAATTATAATACTATTAAATTGAAAGTTTACTTGTTAAATAAAAACAACTATACATAATTACATACTGAACGTGCCTTAAATTCGTTTTAACTAAACTTGAAATTTGTTTAAAATAATATAACATGAACAGAGATTTATTATTATGCGCTTAAATAAAGATACATTTCCGTTGCACTCTTAAAAATAATTAATATGTGTTATTAGTGTTTATTACACTGTTTTACAATTAAAGTTTGACACTGGACAATGCACTTTAATCAATATTGATTTATAAAAAGCACGTAAAGAATAAAACATATTAAAAAAATGAATTATCCGTATTTTGCAAGGTCAATTTATTCATTTGAAAATTAATTACAGCAGTGTTAAGGTAGTTGGGTCATGCCAACAAAATCTTAAGAAATCTTCAAAACTTTTTACATAAGTAATTAAAAGCCTAATACACACGATGTTAAATTTTAATGAAAATTTACCGCACCTAACATGAGATAATTGCAATACGTGTAGCATTGGAGATACGTGTGAAAATGGCAATCTTTTTAATTTTTTCCAGTATAGTATATACGTATAGAATGGGTGAATGGGTCACCTTAAGTCAAAAATATCACTTTCGCTTTGATAGAAAGAACATTCATGCATTAATTTGATAAATCTTAGAAAGATTTTGTAAGTCTATCGATAAAACTCCAATCGACAAAGTCAAAATAATATTAGATATTAATTTGATAAATCGAATAAGTATTTTGTATGACTAAATAAACATTTTATGAACAATATTTTATAACAAATTACCTTTTTAACACAAAATAATATTAAATAATTTTATTTTTACATTTATTTCAATAAATAATATATAATTTAAATAAAATAAAACATTTGGTTTTATTGAGTGAATAAATGCTTAGCTTAGAGTGAGTGAGTGAGTGAGTACTGCATGTGAATTTAAAATAAATGTATAAATAATATAAATAAATATTATTTAATACTGGTTTATAAATAATATAATGTTATATTAAAATTATATTTATTATTATTTAAATTTAAAATGATGGATATGCTTCAAGCGTAATAATAAACAATGTATTTAATAACAATATCATATTTATATTTAGAATTTGTATAATAATACAAGGTGTAACAAAAGTAGAAACAGTATAGATAGACTGATAAAATATTTCTGTCATCTGTTGAGAAGAAAAAATAGATTTAGAAACTATTTTTAAAAATACTGAAGATTTCTCAACAAAAATTAAGGTGTATTTCTAACAAGTATCTATAACAGTCTAATTATGTACTAATTTACAATCAAATATTTAAATTTTATATTATTAAAAACAAAAGAATGTCATATGTCAAAATAAATTCTAAATTTAACCCTTATAGGTATAGCGGCAATTTTTAAAAATGAATTCATAAATATTTTAAGGGATAATACTGTAAAAATTGTTAGTATTTTGCTATTTGTTAATATTTCTTTCAGGTGCAATCAAAAATTTGATTATAAATGCCATAATTAAACACAATCAGTTTAAAAGTGTTAAACTTACCATTCATTAAATTAAAATATCAGTGTCCCTTAATTACATGAGCTAACACCAGAGGTAATGGCATTTGAAAAAAATAGTTGATTTATAAGAGTATAGTTTATCTAGGTTTGTCAGGCACTAATACTTCATAGGCGCATATTTATTAGTACTCCTAGGTATAAAATAAAATATCTGCAATTAGTACCTGGCAAAAACTAGGTATTTGGCTTCTTGAAGTTTGATTTTAGTTAAAAAAAATTTTTAAGTGTACGCTCAATTGATACTAATAATTTTTACGATATGAATTGTTAATAAAGCTGTCGTTGCATCAATGCATTCATTATTTTAACTGTGTTTGTACTTACATTATTTTAACAGGTTACTCAAATTTAGCACTAAAACTCTACGAAATTATTCTTGTACATACCTGTAACAAAACAAAATTTAAATTAAATAATTTTCATTTAAAAAAATTGTTTTTAGGACATCTTTTACAGAGAGTATCACAGCAAAGACGTGATTTATTGAAATTGGGTGTTTTAATATGTTATCCAGAGACTTTTTGGTGCACACTGTTGTTATAGATTTTGAAATAAATTTAATAATAAACATTATTATACACACACGTTTGTTTCTCTTACATGTATAACAGGATGTCAATTTAATTTTATTATAAAAAATACGTACGGCTAGAGTTGCTCCACCTCAGTGTTGTCAACTTAGAGGATTTCCCCTTATGTGTAGGGTTTTTTTTTTTTTTTAATTTGAATTGGATTTTTTTTTAGGTGAAAAGATGTTTAGATAAATACTGCAAAAAACAGCTGATTTCATACAATTTTACTGTTTTTAGAAAAAAAAATTCACTTGAAGGTTTTATGAATGATTTCTATGCATTTTTAAAACTTTTATAGGCCAGGTATAAAAATATGCGGCTTTGGAATTTAGGTAGATTAACTTTAGATAGAATGACTAAATGACTACTAATTTATCTTAAGAAATACTCTCTATAAAAATAGTATTTCTTCATATATTCTATAAAAACAGAATACTCAAACTCAGCCGTGATGGCAATAATAGCGAAATCAGATATATAATTTCCTAAGCCCTCAAGAAATTGTATTCATCGATAAATTATTTTTTACATAATATTAACAGACAAATCATGAAAATTTATTTTAAAACCTTTCATTTTTTAGTCAAGACAATAATGAAAGAACAACATTGCATTGACATACTATATATAAATATTTGATACAGTTAAAAACAATAATGAATAAAATAAGCAACGAGCAACATTGAATATAAATTAAATTTTGAGGTGTTCTAATTCAAATATGTAATACATAATATAATGAGTATATTATGCCTAATATAATATAACTAAATATGTATTAAGCAATACTCTTTTGTATTAAATTTTAAATTTATTTATACTATCAATTTATTATTTTCATAAAACTGTAGTTCATTCACTCAGAAATCACCCACGGCGTATAGTAAATTTTCGTTTACATCGAACCAAACCACTTTTAATACGTCTCTGATGAAAATTTATCTATTTTTTATTGTTTCGATTTAAAAATAGGCAAGTATCAAATAGGTATAAACTTATCGTATAAGGAATGGATTGTATTATAAGCATAACACTTTGCGATGTATAAGTACTGTTTGGTGCCTGTCTAATTTCGTTTTGTTTCGAGTTCGATTTCGTATCTGGCCGTAGGTTTATAAGACGGTAAGTGAGTGACAGATTTCAGTGCTATGAAAGTAAAAGCTTTTGCTTCGGACGGAAAATTTCATTACAAATTAAAATAAAAACAAACAATTTTTTCATGTTACCGCGTATCGAGCTATTTGCTTATATGCTTTGAATTTTTCAGACAAAGTACTTTTAATTTAGAGAAAATCGATTTCTTGTTTCGACTGCTTGTCTTGTATGTGTTAGTCATATATTGTTTTCCAATTAAATTCTGTCACAGAGTTCATGCTGTTAACCCGACAGTACCGATAAAATTATGGCTGTTTCGGAAATGAAAAACAAAATTTTTTGTGTTAACCATGCAAAAACCTCGGAAATTTTTCCACATTCTAGTTTGATATACTTTTTAACTCCCTTCGAGTCAAAATGAGGATCTCGGATCATTTTTAACGATGTTAACCGCGTGTTGAATCATTTTTAAATGAAATTTTGTTCTTAAGGATCTGTAATTGCGACAATAAATGATCATTTTCACACGAAGGATTTTCAATACATCAACTCCAGCACATACTACTCTAAGTTAAAACAATATTATCTTGAATTTACAGTGAGTATGCTGTATTAGGAACAACATCAAAGGATATTTTTATGCATAACAACATTTAAAAACGAACAAATGTGCAGTCGAAATTATATAATTATTCCATTTCAAATAAAGTCCCTATATAGGGCGATTTAAAAGTAGTTACTGAATCAGAACTATAGGGAAAAAATAAATACGGATAGTCAGGTTGAAATTTGATTAATATTTTGAAAAATACTAAAATCTAGGTTAATTTAGAACCGACAAAAGTTTTCGTTTACATTCGATTGCACATTTCAGGTCGTGATAGTAGCCGTAGTTAAAATAAAGTATTGCAATTGTTTATGTATTTAATGATGTCACAAAATGTCAGTTTAAATACGACACGTTTAAAATTTAAATTACGTGAATAAATTACACAAATATATTGATTTGAAAATTAGAAATTATTAAATAAAACACAAATCAGTCAATTAGCTATATGTAATTACTTTTGAAATATATCTAATTAAAACTTTTTTAACAAATAATAGGTTTCAAAATAATTTCACCATTTCCAAAGATCTCGTGTTTAATTTATTTATTTTCTCTTACTTATAGCCCAAACTAGATTTTGGCACCGGTCGCTACCTGTTAAAAATTTTTTCATCTCAAAAATATAATGACATGAATCTAAATAGATACTTTATATGAGAAAAATTATTGTTTCCACTAAAGTTATATATATATATATATATATATATATATATATATATATATATATATATATATATATATATATATATATATATATATATATTTCTTTCATCTCATGGTACCAGACATGCCTAAAAGTAAATCCCAAATATTTTTATTTATTTACGTTTTAATTTTGGCAATAAATTTAGATATGGTCAATTTTCTACGCAGAAAAATTATCTATTGGGAAATTACACTATTTAACAGATACATAATTTGATGAAATAATTAATATTTTTTGTTTCTATTATTTAAGTATGGAGTCATATATATTGGGAAAATTTTTACATAAAAAAAATCTAGGAAATACCGGTCATTAGTAATAGGGTATTTTAAATTTACAAAGATATTATATATAATTAGGTTTTATTATTCAAACTTCTTTTCTTTTTTTTTTGATTTCTACTTTGCGAAAATTATTACCAAATTCCTCCAGAATTGGTTGTCATATATTTCACCAGTGATAGAGTTTCAATTTTGAAAAGGAGAGAGTGTTTCAATTTCACCGAATAATTCGACGTGAAATTTAGTTTTTTTAAAATTAGCAAATATAAATTCGTGACGATTATCTTCACTTTATTTTAAAAGCCGTTAAAAACGTGTAAGTAAAATTGATAAGAATTATTTCTTACATTACATAACTGATTAAATTTTTTTTAAATATATCTAAACATTTTTCATGATTATATGAATATTTTTATCGTAAATAAAATTTTAATCGTGTATTTTTCGCGTTGATGATAACAGTGAATAACTTAGTTCATATGAAATGTTTTTCCACATTCATAAAAATTGTTTTTAACTTGTGAGGTTAAATTCACTCTTTCTGAGTATTAACAAAATTTCCAAATACCTTGTAAATTATTTTATGTAACTAATATTCTATAAATTAACCATATATTGTATAGTTAAGTCATCCGAAATTTTTGCCGAATGAAAATTTAAAAGTTTTTACACACCTTCTGACCATCTGTACCAAATTTTTCAATGAATGAAGACAAATTTCAATCGTTGATTGATTTAAAAGTTTATTTACAAAGCGCTAATTATTTTATAAACTATTAAAGTAATAAAAGTGTATTCAAAATAAAACGTGGGTACATTCACAAGGTAAAAATTGATTGATTTTTGTTCGAACCTTTCAACTTATAAGCACGATCCAATATTAAACAAAAATTAATTTTATTTGATTAAAAACTTTTACATTTACTTGATTCGTGGACGTATTTAATTAAAAATCGTGAAATTGTGATAATTAAAACCTTGTAAACTGAAGGTTAAATATAAATAATGAATTAATTTTTCATCCCCATCACTTATCATTATTATTTCTATGGATGATTCAAAAATCTCTGTATTTAAAAAAAAAAAGAGCGTGTCGTGGGACACCCGGTAAGAACTACATTCTTCTTTTCATTTTCTTTTCTATGTATTTTAAATCGTAAAATTAAAAATAAATGAAGATAATAAGCTAAAAAAATGTCGGCCGTTCGGTGTAGGATACTTCTTTTTATAAAATGGACATATTTTTGTAAAACAAATACAGTCAAACCTGGATAAGCGAGAGTTCAAGGGAGCACGATCTTATTCTCGCTTATAAAGATTTCTCACTAACCCGAGTTTTTCGCAAATGCAGGTAAATGTGTAGCGTTTCTCTTTTATAGAGGTACGCAGCAATAACAAGTCACAGCAAGTACGAATGAAGTAAATTGTAGCTCCTCCTAAATAATATAAATAAATAAAGCTCGACTGTCGCTTATAGAGGTATCTATAAGTAGCAATCTCACTTACGGAGGTCCATGAGGGAAAAACAACTCTCTCTGACAGAGGTTTCTGTTTCTCGCTAATAGAGGTTTTGGGAGCTTAAAATGATGGGTCCTGGCTATTACTCTCACTTATAGAGTTTTCTCACTTATCCATTTCTCACTTACCCAGGTTTGATTGTATTTAAAATAATATAAATTATGAATTTTAAGAAAACCCCAGAGTGTTCTACTTGAAAATAATTGAATTATGATAAGAGTTTCGAAAACCAAATGAAAGACACTACTTAAGGATGTATGAGCACCAATTTCGAAACCAAGGCAGTAATTTCAACTCTAAATCTAAAATTGCCTTGGTGCTCGTACTATTTTAAATGAAGAGCATAAAAATAGATTTCAATTGGAAATGCTTGAATAACTTATGATTCATCCTATATTCAAATAGTAATAATTCTTTAGTATTTTAATTCGAATAGATAGATAATAATTGTAACATTTAAATATACTTCCAACGGCAACGGTACGAGAGAAATAATACTGTAACTGAAAAGATGAAAACAATAGTTTCTAATTAAACTAATGTTCAAACTTTTATACACAATCGACTTCATTACATTGAATTGTTGAATTGTTATTACTTCATAGAAAATATGACTTCATTCGTTTTTGTAAAATTTATTATTTTATTTTTATACCCGGAATACTATAAAACTACGTTAAGTTTGGGGCCAGGCGCAGAATTTGACAGTTATTTCAGAATTTTGAGAAATTGTTGTAAAGGGCGTACTCAACAAACCCATCCACGTCAATAATCTGTTCTAAATCTGTTTTAAAAATCTAGTTTGTTAACCAAAAAAAAAGTCAACTTCCAACTTAGTGAGATTAAAAACTAAGAAAAATATATATAAATTAAGGAGAAATTAACATAGTTCCTATCGGGTGTCCCACGAGACCTCTCACTCTTTTTTCTTTAATTCAATTATCTTTTAAATTAAATTTCATCCTCAATAAATATTCCTCAATGTTTAACTTTTCGAAAAAAAACTTTTTAAACCAAGGAAATATTTACATGCTACCATTTTAAAAACATATTTTCTTGTAATTTGTACTTTTTTAACAGTGTAAAATAAATGAAAAAACAAAGATAACAAGTGAAAACAAACAATTGACTGTGTTAATTGTTGAAATACCATGCATAGACAGTGTTGATTACCCTATCACATTACACATACATACATGTCACACATACGTAACTGATAACCCCATTTAGTACATACTATACAGTTAACGCCTAATTTGCGCCCACATGGGTAAACAGTGATGTTTACGAAAAAATGTTTCAAACAAAAGTTGGTTATTTTTATATAAGGAATAGTTTTTACATTTCAACTTTCTATCTCTAACGGTTTACTCAATTTTTAAGAACTCGACATCACTTTTTACGTCCTGAGTACGCTGAAAAAATTTCTTGATATCTTTTTTCGTTTTTTGAGTTATCGAGTTGACAGACGGACAGACAACCGAAAATCGACTAATTAGGTGAACTATATGGCTCATTTACGAACTCGACCTCACTTTAAACGTCCTGAGTACGCTGTAAAAATTTCAGCTAGATATCTTTTTTCGTTTTTTGAGTTATCGAGTTGACAGACGGAACGACTAATTAGGTGATTTTATGAACACCTATACTAAAATTTTGTTGGTAGAATCAATATTTTTAAATGTTACAAACTTGGAACTGAACTTAGTATACCTTGTATAATACATATATGCATGGTGTAAAAATATTTAAACTAATTTTAAAGTTACTTATGTTTTAAGATTTCTTTAGCAAAACTTTTCAAAAAAATAATATTGCTAGGAAATATAAAAAATAACTAAGAAATAAACTTCCTATAATATAATCACAAATACTTTTAGCGACCTTTAATACGAATAAAAAAAAAGTAGATATATATACACAAATAAAATATTCAATGAAATTTCTTATCAATATTTTCCCTAACATATCCGGTGCTATAAATATCCTGTTAAAATATTATAGACAAGAAGATATCATTCATTCCATTTTCAAACATAAACAAAATATTTTATTACAAAAGGTAACACATATAAATACAGCGCAATTCATTCAGTCACATCGAAGCTAATGTCAATATTATATTTCCGATTTTTCCTTATTCGATGTGTGCGTAGTCATGGTAGGGACAATAAAATCGATTCCAGCGCTTCCAGTGAAAAATTTTGGCGATAAAGGTGGCTGTTATGAATAATTTGCAATTCTTTACATGTTAATGTTATACTAAATGTCAAATTAAAATAATTGAAAAACACTAATTAATTAAACTTGCATAAAAATTGTGAAAATAAGAAATCAAATTGCACAAATATTATTTTTCAAATGTAAATTATTATAATTATTTATTTAAATTTGTAAGGCAATAATATTAAATTTTCAATGTAAGTCATAAATGCAATCTATACAATTATATATGCATCCATGCAATTCTATTATTAAAGTAGTGTATCGTTACAATGGAAGCGCCCCCAATAAAATTCACGCACGGTGCGAATAATAACACACTTTTTCTTGATTATATAGAGGATATAATTTTTTACCATATAAACTTAAATTTTGTGGCGAGACTTGTTTTGATTGCTTTGGTAATACTCTTCAGTAGCACTAAAACCTTAATTATAAAATGAACGCGATTTTAATATTTTTTGGGTTCAAATTAGTGTACTAAGTTTTTTTAATCGTAAGTTAGAAACAATATTGTTTCTCGATTCCCTAATAAAGTCGGAACATACTCATCTATTCGTCAAATCAACTAAATTTTGCATTTTTTCCAATGCTCTTCAAAGAAAGTCAATAAATTATTAAAAATCATTACAGTAAAACTATGTATTACCTGTTCATGTTTATCTTTATTTTCAGATGAATTTGATCGTGTAACAGTTTGTTGTAAATCCCGCCAACGGAGTACCCCCATAACGGTGTGTCGTACCCAACCACCCCTATTGTGAGGGCTTGGTTCACTGTCCACAACAACACCACCGGTGGTAACGCCACCCCGAGACGTCGTTATAAAACGCACGACGTCAACCGTTTTAGAAAACACAATATTTACAATTAAAAATTAAATTTTTTTTAAATATTTTAAAAATAATATTTATTCACGCATTTGTATTTTCCTTGTATTAACCTTAAATGTTGAAAAGCTGTAAAAAAATTGGAAACAAAAACATAAATACAATAATTTCACTAGCAGCCATAGAACCAGTGAATATTTTTTGGAATTATTTGAAACATATGCAAAATTTGAACACTGAACCCCTCTCCCCCATTTACCTACGGTAGCTGGGTTAATATAATTATAATTAAATAAAATTAAAGTAGTTGATAAAACTATTGTAGCCCCATCTGTTTAATAATATTAGTTTTACCTCAATGCAAAGGCTTTTCAAAAACATAGACTTACATCAATGTTCTTTTAGTCTTTATACTAATGTTTCTTTTGGAAAAGGTAACCGCTAAAAAATTTTCAAATACTTCCACAAAAAATAACTGACTTGTTGCAAATAGTTCCAAAAAAAGTTCGCTAGCTTTTGGACTACTGATTGAACAAAAACTGGGAAATAAGTATAAAAAGAAGTTGCCTTGTAAAAGAATACCAGTGATGTAAAATACAAAAACCTCAACCATGAAACCACAGCTTTAAAAATTATATTCTGAAGTGGTAATTTCAGACAGAGTTATAATATTTTTTTGTATGAAACTGTACAGTGTACATTCATGTAAATTTATAAACAGGTGCAAAAATATGCTAATAATGGTATGGGTGATTTGGTAGGGTGTATAGAATATGATTATTATTTTTACTGTCATACTACAGGTAAATTAATATAAACCCCTTTAAAAAAAATATTGTTTTGGGGAGATTATTTTGTAAACTTTGAGAGATTAAAACTTTTAAAGCAAGTATTTTCATTTTCATTGTTTTGATGAATACATAGTTTTAGCAAATTATTGTGAAGTCAAACAACTCGACCCTTCTCGAAAATTCTTAGATGCGTTTTTTCCTTACGGGGGTTGTATAGTTTATTGTTAACAAGTGAAATTCACAAAATTAAAAAAACCCCCGACAAATTTTTCGGGTAAGGAACCCTAAACTCGCCTTTGAAACGTATCTAAGAACATTCTCCATTAAATTGAATTTTTCTTTAAATCTTTTTATAAGCTGAGCCGATTTGGAAGAACATCACCAATTTTTAGTTTATTCAGATACGGACCCTAAATTCGCACTTGAATCATAGAACCCACTCCATCAAATTACCTTTCATAGAAAACCAAAAAAATCAAAATCGGTTCATCCGGTTGAGTTGGCTACGATGCCACAGACAGACAGACACACATACACACACATAGCGGTCAAACCTATAACACCCCTTTTTAAGTTCAGGGGTTAATAACACAGGAAGATCAATAAATAACAAATACGAAATAGTTTGGTCCGACACTCGACAAGCGAAGTACCTGTTGTTAGAGACCACTCGTTTTATGGAATACCGGGCAAAACACTTTTCCATTTATTATCCCCCGAATTAAAAAAAGGAGTAGTTTTGATCGCTATGTATGTCTCTCTGTCACTTTATGGAATCACTTTACCAAGTAATTACGAAAATTTTAATACAAAAACACGCGTGTAAGAACTGTGCTGTACCCATGGACACTCATCGCACTCAAGGAGTACCTTGGCGCCTTGAGTATTATAAAAAAATCTAGATGTAGCTAATAATAAAAAAAAACTAGATGAGCATGAAATTTTATACATACATATTTAATTTTTTTTTCTTATATTATGTAAAAATAATCAATGTCATTGTTAATAAAATAATTATTTACTTTTTTTCATTAAATAATAAATTATATCATTTTTTTCAAGGTTATTTTGATTTCATAAATTGTTTTTATATTTTTGTAAATATTATTATAAAATCGGTGTACGTCGGTGTAAGATTTTAAAATTAAATAAATATTAAAATCGATTTTTAATATTATAAATTACTTAATTGTTTATGTAAAAATATAATATTAAAATATTGACAGACTTTTATAATATATACAAATATTAATTCTAAGAAATTTTATGTCGATTATACTTAAATTTATTATTTTATTAGTTGGCTGACTGTTAATGTTATTCTAGACAGAGTTGTATTCAGTTATCTTTGGTAATTATTATTATCAATATAATATTCATTTATTTTGTATTCTTTGAATGGAAACAAAATATTTTGCAGTACAGCTAAACATCTTCCATAAATTTTTATTTAAAAGGTATGATTGATTTTAACGCCGTCTTCCAGAACTATTGATAATTCCACCAATATATACTGTAATAATATTGCCTATATTATTTAAAAAATGAGAACTATATTCTATAGTCTGAAGTTAGAGAGTTGAATACCTCTGGCGCTTGATATTTTCGAAACAGAACGATTTTTTAGGATTTAAATTTATTTGGATTACAATCAAACGTCGACCTTTTGAGTTTAATTGGTAATTTTCGCCGTAAGTCTCTAGAATTGTTGACAAAATAATTTACGGTCTAAACCTACTTCAAAGTCTCTCAATTAATTCCCAGTCAATTCGAACTTTTCCACCACTTTCTCATTTAAGATTACACTAAAAGTATTAAAGCCAACAATAGCCCCCCCTCCTTGCGAGGGGTTACAACAATTTTGGGTTACGTAATAGTATTCAAGTTAGGACAAGGATAATAAAATCATAGAAGTATTTTTGGAGGTATATATAATGATGGACTATATGCTGACGGGAACCGGGACACGTTTCCCTAAAAATAAATTGGTACCCAATTATTATAAGCAACGATAAACTATTTATATACCCCTAATTATGAAATTTCTTATCAATACTGATTACGAAACAATATGGAATTAAACGCTTTTTAAAAATATACATTGCGTAAAATTTTGATAAGAAAACTAATACAATGTTTTAGTGGTTAATAAAAATATTAATAAATTTATTTGAGTTAATAACTTCAAAGATGTATTAAAAATTTATGCTAAAATGATATTATTGCTCTAAGAACTAACCATACTAAACCCTCCCCAAGAGTATTCAAATTATACCTTTATTTCAAAATACAGTGTTATCGTCTCGAAAAAAACCACGTCCGGTGATAATTCCTTAATTAAAAAAATTCATGTTACAATCGTAAATATGGATCGGAACTACAATTGCAGACTTTGAAGTTATAATCTTTTTCTATCTTCCATAACATATTTGAAGTTTAATTTATGTTGAAAAACTTCAATTGACCTTTTTTTAGACTGCATATAAAATAAGGGGGTCCTACTGGTAGAGCTAAATTTTTGGTACCGGTGTTCATAAAATCAATTTGCCTAATTCGGCGAATTCGATAACTCAAAAAAGAAAGAATAGTGTAACGGACACACGATTCTCTTTACTATTAATTACCCAAGTAATTAATGGTATGTATGGCCGGCTATTTTAATGAAAGCGCTGTTGTGTTTACCATAACAACTTATTTTGTATAAAATATTTATTCCGATAATGAATTCTATACTTGGAAGTCGTTTTTATTAATTCGATTTGGAGTATTTCAGGAGACCCATCAATAATAAATAGCAACCTCCAATTTTAACAGCGTGTTTTACATCTAAAAACTTTAAGTTAGAAAACAAAATCAGACATTAACTCTATTAGTTGTAACCTTCACTAATTAAATTTTTATATTATTTTTACAACTTTAAAATATATATATGGACGTTAATAGTATTTCTCCGAAATTGGTCTTATTTAGAATCTGAGCCCATAACCTCTAGCCTTAAATTAATGTTATCGGGAAGGATTTACTAAGATTAATATTGATTAAGAGAATAATTTAAAACATGGAATTAAAAATCGCACATCGAATTAATTATTAAACACTTCATTGGAAAAATTTATGACATGTTTAACTGTATTTGCAAAGAATAATTACCGTGAGAATATTAAAAAGTTATTGAGAGAAACAAGTACTCGAATTACACATAAAGTAAATAATTTTTTTATTTTTTGTATTCCACCAACTAACTGTTTATTTATTTACTTGAAGATAATCAAATCGAAAAAAATAATCACTTCAAAAATGAAGGTTATTCAGGCAACTTTTTTTATACTCATTATAATCAATTCTCAAATTACCAAAAAATAAAAATGTAAAAAAACGAGAACACACTTCACTAAAAAATTCACAATTCACAAATGAATATCACGATAAACATCAAACACTAGGAAAACACTTATAACGATACAACGTTAATTCTGGAAGTTTAAAACATAACTGAAAAAACTTTCGTGTGTTGACTAAACAACATTCGCCCACGAGTAGTCGTCGTCGTCCGCCGTCTGTGTTACTTGCTGGAGAGTTTTTGAAGACAGAGAGACGTCCTCACATATACCCAGTGCACGCTAACTCATAGCTACTACTATACAGTATGTCATGTGTTTAACTTTTTTGTTACTCTGTGAAGGTATACATCGACTCCGGTGTGTAGACGGTAGAGTAGGGTATAGGTAATACACCTTACCGAACGATATACATACATAGATTATACTGACGACCGAGTGACTTGTTGTACCACTGTGAATGGTATATCTATCCACTGGCTGTGTATTGTAAACTGATGTATGTATACCAGTATATCGTATCGTTCTTTTTGCATGCCTACTTCGAGTAGGTTTTAAATGTTCAGTGTATCGTGTACGTTTTGTTAAACTTGTACATGATATATTATTTTGTGGTGGGGTTTTTACAAACAACAAAAAATTTTGTAAATAAATAATACATTGGTCTGAAAATTGGAAAATGTCAAGTTTAAATAAGCAATATCATTGCATGGGAAACCGGGTAATGGCCTTGGACATTACCTCGAAAGAAATGAGCAATACAGGCACGGATCCCTAAAAATTTTTAGGAGGAAGCAATATGAACTTATAATTAAGAATAATTTAAACTTTTCATTTGAGTAGTTAAAATTAAATGGTGCATGTTTGTTACTTTATAGTTTATGTTACGAAAATTTGGTCATTTTGTGACCGAATGACTTTAGCAATATTTGGGCCAAAGTTAATTTAGAAGATTTTAATTGAAATATGAGACTAAAATGAAAATTTTTCCGATTTTTTTCTTAAAAAGTCGAGAAAATCATTAAACAATTTTGTTTGTTTCAGAATATGATGAAACCTGATAAATAGGGTAACTAAAACTGAAAATGAACAAAAACTGGTTTCATTTCGCGATTGGATAAGCAGTTTTTGATATTGCGCTTGAAATTCTTTATCCTTAGGTACTCCTTTAAAGAAAATCGAGAAATCATAAAGAACATTTTGTTCTGAAAGGTAAAACTTTTTAAATAAAGTTTCTTTGACTCAAAAAGCACAAAAATTTACGATTGGTTAAGTAGTTTTTACGAAATGTTTTATTTGGGAGCGATTAATATCTCAACAAATTTTCCCCAATACCTACACCGATCACTTTCTTGTAATATTAATACGTATTTCGACTACAATGTATGTTTATCTGGTGACGCTGTCACCTGAAATTGTAATATTTCTCTAAAATAAATCGTATTTTACTTAAATTTTTTTAAATAGTAAATACTTATTTAAAAGATTGCAGAAAATCTCTGACATTATCAAAATAATTATTATGATAATATGAAATAATTTTATGGAAGCTTTTTAAAGCACTGTAATTATATTGTAGAATTAGTACTAATTAACAAAACTCTATAATAATTAAAAGTTACAAATTCAAATAATAATGCTAAAAGCTTATTAAATTTTATTTTGAGCTTTCATAATCAACAAACTATATCCAAAAAAAAAGTAGATAGGGGAAGTACTTATTGGAATTATTCCCTTTTTATTCCCTGAGAAAAATAGTTAACAACCCTTGTCGCCAATGATAATCTGCTTCCCCTTTTTTCATGTCACTTTGTAACTAAATAAGGGTTCGTTTAGTGGGAGGCTCAAGTTGTTTATTTTGTAAAATAATATCGTATTCACGTTAGAATTTTCTCCAACTTTGTTAAAATAATTCTATAGAAGTCTAAACTTGGTGGCAATTTTCATTCGATTGCTTAATACTTGATATAGCAAGGAAGCTTGACGATGGAAGAAAAGACGGGTTAATATTGGGCAATCTAGTCCTATTATTTCAATCCTTGTCAAATCCTACTAAATCAAGTCTTGATTTTTTACCTCTTACCCAAGCTTTTGTTGTGGCTAATAAATCATAGTTTGGTTAGCTAACCTTTGCCCAAGACATATCAAAGGCTTATAAATCATGTCTTGATTTACCAAGTCTTGCCCAAGAATAATGAACCAAGATTGTTGTTAATTCATATTTTTGTTATGTAATGCTAGAAACGAAAAACTTATTGAATGCCAATTCAAGACTAGGCCAGTTTGGGTCTCCAAGCTGGATCAGATGTTCAATCAGCAATTTTCTCCTAAGCTTGAACCAAGTTTTAATTTCCACTAAGATTGGCTCTGAAAGAACTGGAATGTTTTGCAAGATCAGTAGGGATGTATTAAACTGCTTTCATTTCGATATAACGTTTTGTCGAATCAGTGTGTGTTTGGCTTTATGTTTAAGTATACGTCAATTCAAATTATTTGCCTAATATGTTTTAACTGTTATATAAATCGAAAATAAAAAAAATACCAAATAATATAAATATGTCAATAAAATCTACTCTTGCTATTATTTTAAATATTTGGCAAGGAATAAATGTTATCCTTAAAAGCTTAGTATTAAACCGAATAATGGGATTTATCCCTCGATTTAAAATGATTGAATATGTAGGTTATTTATTTTTCACTCAGTGGCGTTTAATCAATTTATTTGTTTCGTGAAATAAATTCGTAATATCAATATCGACTATTTTTGTTCATTTATAAAAAAAAATTGTCTGACCTTTCTTAATGTAAAAGCATTTCAACAAAAAAAACTCGATAGTGTAGGCGCTACGGGAGGTATGCACCATGAGATTTCTCATTTGATTCTTGTCCAGCCGGAGATAGAAAGAAAAATTAGTACCGAAGGCGACAGAAGGTTGGAAAATATAGTGTATTTGTCTTAGCTCAAGAATGATTCATCGGACAATCACGAACTTCAATCGAGGTTCAATAATTTTGGCTATTCTTTATAAAATGCCTCAAAATCTTTGACGCTTTAAAAATGTATAGAGAAATATGGGATATGATATCTAAAACCTATACCATATCATCAGAAAAGTTAATAAACCTATATCATATCATCAAAAAAATAGTTTGAAGCTTTTGCAGAGATAAGTCATAATGATTCAACTCAGATTACACTTCCCGTGAAAATACTATTTAAAAAGCTTCTATTGATTAAACAGTTTTTGAGTTACGAAAAGTGCATTCAGTCAAAAAATTCCTTAGACAAAAATTCGACCTAAATTATTAATTTTTTAATAATTAATTAATTTAACAAATTTTTCTTTTTATGAATTAAATACTAAATATTGTGATTTTATGACCTAATCGTAAAATGCAAAAAACGGTGTATTAACGTTTAGTGATCATTGGGTAATAATAAAATTGAGGAAAATGAGGCCATGTAATAATAAAACACAATACGTTCAGGTCTAATTCAAAAAAGACGAGCAAAAGGCAATTTTATAATCGAACTATATGTTCAAGAGAGAAATAAAAATTTTGTTAAATTGTTATTTCATTATATATTGTCAAACTATTTCGAAGTTTGCGAGAGTGAATTTAACCAAGTAGTCTAGGGAGAAATTTCTCTAGAGCCTCGATCCATTTATAAAACTAAATATTGGACTATAAATTTTGTAATGATATTTTGCAATTTTTTTTCCATAAAATGATTATGGTTAGTAAAAACAAATAAGTTCAATAAGTAAGATATGTAGGTAATAAAAGCACATATTTATTAAAAGTAAAGGTTTTTAACCTTTAACACAATATAAGTATGATTGTGTCCCATATACTACTCTATAGTTATACTTCATCTATACACGATAAATTATGATGAATCATACATATATACACTGGCCTATAAAGACCGGAAGCCCATAATGAAGAGAAATTACCATTATTGTTTTTGTTTACCATCAGGAGGATTGATACAGATAAGCTTGGCATAAACAAAAATGATTTGTTAATTTTGGACCTATTGTCCAATTCATGGAAATTGAGTTTGTTTATTTTTGTGACTCGATTTTTAGTGTCCTTTTACGCCTGTGATAGACGTTAAGATAAATACAAGTGACAAGAAGTTTGAAACTGTCGAAAGTGCTAGCTCTTTCGACAACCTCGAATTTCGTGCCATGTATTCCGCTTTTGGAATTCAAAGATATTTCGTATCTGAAAATATTTCCGAACCAAAATTTAACGCAAATTAAGTTTCTTTTTTACTAGACAGGTGATTATCTTTCTGGGATATCATTTAATTTATTACATTATGTCACAAATTGCCTAATTTAATAAATAAAGTCTTTTTACGTTACATTGTATGATCCTGTATACCGATGCGGTGTTTATAATTATGACACATCATCGTTATAATTCGAAATAAAAGTGATTATCTAATATCAACGGTGCGTACACTCTGTGTCACAAAAAACGCACGGATTTACATAGAGTATATATGTAAATCCGTGCGCTTTTTTTGACACAGACATACATAAAAACATTGAAACACAAAAATCGAATAACTTGATTCATCTTGATTCATTGAAGCTTTTTATACGAAAACAAATCAATCCTCCAAAGATAGTCAAAAATAATCATTGAAATTTTGCTTAATTATGAGCTCACGGTCTATTCTATGTATATTATTATTTGCCAACGAACCAACATGAATATATCGTTAAAAGAAAATCGTGAACATAAAACAAAAACAATACAAATAAAAAGTTATGCTTATGTATACATACACTACATAGGTATATTATGTATATAGGATATGTGTTACTAAACTAAAAGTATAAGTTAAATTGGGTGGAGGAAGATAAAAATGTGGGGAATGGAGATATATAACGTATTATTATATGAATAGTTTAAATGTGTTAAACCGGTGTTACACTAGGTGAATATTATTTTGCAAAATTGAAATTTTCGATCTCAGAAAATACCGTAGTGAAAAGTATCTTTAAGCAAAAATTCCAGCCCATAAAGTGTTCTCTATACATGAAAAAAAAAATGTTGAGAAGAGTTAATATTTATTTTGGGTCTTAAATAAGCCGACCTTATTTGAATATATATATACAAGGCTTTAATCGAAACATTAATTTGGCGGTCAATGGATTATGCATTATGCAATCAATCCAATTTAAAGGAGTGTCGAGAGGCAGGGACAACAGAAAGTCTCACATGGAATCAAATAACGAATACAATATTTGCAGCGTTTTACTCTAAAATTGGTCACAATTAATGTTATACGGTGCATACCATAGTATAAAATGCACAAACCAATATAAGATATGGCAAACAGATCCACCTAAAATGTTTGGTAAAACTGATTCACCGTCAGCGGATTTAGGAAAAAATAGACCCGGGAAATAAGATTTCTATAATAGTGTCTCATTTAAACGCAAGGGCTAAAAACTTCAGAGCCCAACCAACTCCTCTATAGTCGCCATACTCAACTCAACCTACTCGTAATTACAACAATGTTCCGGGTCTAAAGCTTTTAAATTCGATTCCCGTTTTTGCAATAAACGACAGATAAAAATTATTGTAATTCAGAACATTTTTTAACGCCCCTCGAGTAATACCCATGTATGTAGTAATTATAGTATATATCCATGGCCATATCATACAAAATATAATAATACCATATATTAGTACCATACAGTATGCCATCAAGTCTGACAAGCCACATACTATGACGTCACGGCTGTTTTTAAATTTACCGTTTTAGAAATTTGAATTTCTCTCACTGAATTTGTACTTTTATTAATTAATATTAAGTAATTAAAAGGATATTAATTACTAAAATAATGGTTTAGTTCAAATATCCAGCCAATAAAGTTACGGAAAAAAAAATTTGAACCAAATTTAAATTTTATGAATATTCTGGTGTACGAACCACTTATTACATTATGCCACAAATTACCTAGTTTAATAAAGACTTTTTACATTACATTGTATGATCCTGTATACCAATGAGGTGTTTATAATATTTACACAGAATGTGTGAATTAAAGTAGGCAAGATCGATAACTTACAGCACACAGCTAAACTATTCTAAACTCATACTCACTTTTGTTAACAAAGTTGTGGAAAAAAAAGTTTTGTATGATTCATAATATACATTTCACTATAAATAATGTGGTGGTGTGAGTTTATATCACATACATTATTATAAAAAGGTGTACTATAATTAATGCAAAATTATGACCTAATAATCATAATACTAATGCCTTTTTTATTGTTTTGTATTACAGTACGAACCTATATGTTTGCACTGAATTATGGAATATTTCTTTTAAATTGAATCATCTACTATAACAGCCTGATATAATGACAACTTCATCCCGAGGTGGGCCGTTTCATATTGAAATAAAGTAAAATACTTTCAAACAATTGCCTAACGATTGGAAAAAGTACAGCTAAATATTTGTATTTACAAAATAATGAGATTGAATTTAAAATATGAATTCATTGATACAAAATAGCTGAAGTTAAATAAACAAAAACATTACTTAATAAAATTGTACTTAGTTGGAATATATAATCGTGTAAATAAAGCGAATCGATGAATTTAAAAAAAATTTCTTTGCGTTTACTTTAAATAGAGGATTTGGTTCTTATGATCGCATATCTATCATTTCTATTCCATATGTGATTGAGCCAACTACATGCAGATTGTTGTTACTAACTTACAGAAGTTTGAAATAAACTTATTGATCATTTTTATAATATAAACCATATTTTTTAGTATTTATATAACAACATTTAGTATTTAAGTATGGACTTTTCAGCACTACCCTCAAGCATCATTTGTCAAATAGAAATTCTTCTTCAATTTCTTCAATCACGTACAAGCGTAATAGAATATCGCGGGAACTCATTTTACTTCAGTTTAACTTCACTTTGAAGGGCCACACAGAACGTCTAAACAGTGCGTGTCAGACACTCAGCGTCAGACGCTTACGTCAACCGCAGCATAAGAATCATACCTTTAAAAGAAAGTTATAGGGTTTTAAATATAAATAACTTGTTAAAGGGCTTTAGGTCCAATCCTTGCTTTTTCTCATTTTTATCATTAATTAACTAAAGTCTTCACACACATGAGATATTTTCATTCTTTTCAAACCTTTCCATTTTTGCTTTTCACCGACAAAAAAAATTCCAATTAAACGAAAAAAAGTTTCATTATCCTCATTCACTAAAAAGTTTTTTTCCTGGTAACTTCGATATTTTTTATATAACTAATTTATGTGCAGAATCCAAGCTTTTTTAATAATTACTTTGTAAGGTCTTGAATTTATATACGGAAAAGTTTAGTACGATAATATTCTTTTTTTTTATTAATGCAAAAAATAAATTTAAAACAATTTTTCTTCTCTAAAACCTAAACAGCTTTTTATTTATTTTCATATACTTACATACTAAAAACATTACCACACTACTTTTCAAGTTGTTTATATAAAAGTTCTCCTTGAATTTCTATTGATATTTTCAAGTTTATGTTTTATAATATAAATATATTTTTTGTAATCATTATTGTTTTGAGGTTTCTTTGTTTAATGCGAGATTTTTTTTTTTGTGGTAAACACAACTCTATTCTGATCAATCAATCTAATAAAAATTGTAATATAAGATTTTAATATACAATTACATAATATGAATGCGCAATTTTGTTTTACATAATAATTTATATAATGCCACTTCGATTCAGTCTGTTATGCTACTTGGCTGAAATGTTGAATGTATTCTGGAAACTTATTATATTTTCTAATCCTTACTAATGTATACAACTGAAGAGTTTGTTTGTTTGCTTGAACGCGATATTCTCAGGAATTGAATAATTCTTTTAGTGTTGGATAGCCCATTTATCGAGGAAGGCTTTAGGTTATATAACGTCCCGCGCTGGTAGTTACTCGCCCGTTTCGATGATATATTTCAAAAATTACTGAATGGATTATAATGAAACTTTACAATAATATATTGTTTCAAACAAAATTATTTGTTCAATTTTTCTTACCTTCTATAGTTTGAGAGGAGTGTAATTTTTACTATCATCTTGCTGTTAAATATAAGCAGAAAAAAGATGAACGGATACACTTTTGGTTGGAATTATAATTAAACTATTACAACACTTGCATTTAAATTCCATTTATTCACTCAAAAAGTATAACCGTAATCAACTTAAGACTTAACTTATAATATCTCTTCATATATTATTGACCTATTATTGGAAATTTCAAAATATCTATGAAGTCCAAATTGAAGCTTTTTGAACGAAAAAAAAAATTCTTCGTGTTAAAAAGTGTTAGAATTGAGTTCCCAAGAATATTTGCCGAAGTAAATTTCTTTTCAATAAAAAAAGCAAAAAAAATTATTTTTTTCTGTGTAGAAATACGACCACAAATAAGTTTCAATATTAATTAACTAAAAATTCATTAAAGTTAAATGTATTTGATATTTATGATAGTTCGATAGTTCGATAATATTAATTGTATATACACCTATAAAGAGACAAAGTACTAAACCTTTAATATTTATTTTCCTTCACATTTCAAAGTCTATTTAATTTAGTGGAAAACTGGAAAATATTTCACATGTATATGTTACTTATAACGTATGTAATATGTCAACATTATATAGGTTATAGTAAAATATCAAATACATATTATATAGCTTATATACCATATATGTATAAGTAATTAAATATTGACATTAACATCGAGCACAGGGTAGGCAGCCAACACAACTAACTCACGGTTAAATCAATAAATTTCATTTATATTATAGACTACAAAAGTAGACTCACATGTATATTATATACTAGAGTGATACCCACCTGCTTCGCTGGGTTTAAAAGTAAAGATTGATAAAGATTACTCACGCTTATCCCCTTTCTATAACACTCGAAATAATGGTAAGGATTGTTTTACACAGGTAAAATATATATATGGTTTTCTATTTTTTTAAATGTATAGTAGTCGTAATTATTCATTGAGTATATCAGAAAAGATGGCTGTGAAATATTTTATATTGACTATTTTTACAGAAATCTGTAATTTATGGTAATGTCAAATGACTACTTTTACAGAAATATGTAATTTATGGTGATGTCAAATTAAATTAATTTTTAAATTTTTTTATTATTTTTATTTATTAACATATCTTTGTAAATTATATCTCATATGTTATTCTGAAGTATGAGCTATATTGCTGTACAGTTTCATAAAAAACCATTCGCTAGTTTTAGCGTGAAAGCGTAACAAACAAATAAACAAACAAACATGCTTACTTTTGCATTTATAATATATAGAGATATATACCTACCCTAACAATATTAGTTTTAAATATATTATGTGTCCTATATTAGAATGAGTCTCCAGTTGCCGTTCTGTGAACTATTTGTAGCTGTTTTTCAAGAAAAATAACCAAATATTTAAGTTGTTTTAACAGATTCGTTAAAAAATATTTAAGGGCGTTGAACCATCAGTAGAAAGCGGAAAGGATGATTTTTGAGCAATAGATCCAAAAATAAGACAGTACAAATTTTTAAATAAGCATGATGAGAAAACGCCTTAAATAAGGAAAATTCAGTTTTTTGAAATGTTTTAGAAACGATAAATGGGAGGGTGGTAAAATGTTTTATAAAACTATATTCAAGGGCTTAAAAGAAGGTAATTTAAGTTTTCGAATGATATAAGAAAAATTTCATAGCGAAAATTATTTCAGAAGATACTAGATTTTAAAATCAGAAACATAAATTTTGCTGGGAAAGCGAATATGTTGGTTCAAAAAGCTCGTACGCGATTTTTTATAGCTCATTTTCAAGAAAAATAAACAAGGCTTCTTAGTTTAAATAAAACTATTAAATCATTTTTAAAATTTGGGTACGCTTCTAAACTTGGCGACTAGTAGAAATAACTAGTAAGTTTTCAAATGAGCTGTTGCGGTTTCAAATTCGATGATTTTTCACAGAGATACAGCTGTTTGGCAAAAATTGTCTGAATGTTCAAGAAAGCGTTGGACTTATGGATGAAGGTTTAGAATTACCAAGAGTTGATCGCAGGAATTAATTAACCTTACTTAATCTAGGATTATCTTTTTTTTTATATATACTCCAACAATTCAAAACAGAAAATGTATTTTAGCGCGGTAATGAAGATACTTCTATTTTATATTATTAAATGCTATAGTGAAATAAATTCTAATATATATTTTCTAATAAAGAAGTTTTTCTATGAAAAGTACCTTTTTACAATTTTAGCGCTTTTTGAAATTGTTTTAAATCATTTAAAATTGAATTTTCCTGGTAGATTGATTTCAATTGTTTGATGCGATGTTTTTTCTTCACAAATTGGGCTTTTATGATGTAATTAAGCAAAGTGAATTTGAATAACTTTATTTTACTTCCTTATTCTGACTAAAGGGAGTGTTATAACCCCGAATTCAGTGTATGTGCACTAGTGATGGGACGATTGTTGTTAAATTTTGAATGAATGTTAACTTTCAAATAAAGCGCTCACAAATTCTAATGTATTAACTAAATTAATCATTATATTATTCCTTATTGTGCCCATAACACAAAAACTCAAATTTTAAATCTAGGACTGTTATAACATCCAGTTGTGCATTTCATGTGTTCATCTTTTTACGAGAATTTCGTTATATTTCGTATAAAACTCAAAAATCATAGAAATCTTAAAATTTGAGATTTGGGTATTCACATTAAATTTTTCTAATTATAAACACTTGATTAATTACACGATTGCTGCAATAATTAGTGAATGAAAATTAATTTTATGTTATGTGGAATATGAATTAACTATTAAAATAAAATACATGTTGACATTGACAATATACAATACAAAAATTAAAAACTTTAATTTATTTATATTCAAGCATAAACAAGCGAACGAACCTAAACTGAATGCTAAAATCCATCATTTATTTATTATACATATATCATATCATTCAATTGCAATTTTATTTAATTAAATGTTGACCTAGTTAAAATATATATGATATTAAAATTACTATGCATCAAATACCAATTAATTGAATATTTTATATCAAAATGAGGTTTTATCTTTTTTTTTCGAAAATTGGCAATTAAAGTTTGTGGATTTTAGAAATTAAACTTGCAGGCAGGGGCGGATTTACATAACATGAACATAGTGACTAGATATAGTTTAAGTGAAGTGGCGACTTTTTCAAATGATTGTTTCACGTAAAATAGACTAAAATTGAAAAAAATTCACACTTTTACATTTTTATTAAACAAAAAAATTTTTAATAATTGAAAATAATTTTTTGCCGCCGTAGGCACAGGCCTACGCGTTAATCCGCCGCTGCCTGCAGAGGTGTTGAGAAAACCCCGTACGTAAGCCTATACCTAATTGCACGAAATACCAAATGTACTCATCAAAAGTATTAAAGGATAATTTTTAAGGAACAAAAGGAACAAAGGAACAACTACAAAAACAACGAAGATAAAAGCCATCAAAGATTTAATTGTATCTCTTTCTATCAAAACATAATTGAGCGTGGAGTTCTTATGGCAAACATAGTATATGACATCGAAAATTACGCCCGATGTCTCTGTCAAATTTTTATGCAAATTCCATATTCAGATATAACCCAGGGTTTCAGTAAATATAACACTATTTAATCTTTCTTTGCAAGTCACTATCCACATATACAGTTTCTGAAATGTTGATAAAAAAAGTACATAACATAATCGTTATTTTCACGTCCTGAAGAATGCCTACGTTTAAATTATATATATGCTGGTAACCAATGGTAACATAGACCAAACAATAATAAAACAATGCTTATAAACACGCACGCGTTCATTTATAACAAAAACTTGAAAAACAACATAAAAACAAACTTTTTTTGTAAATAAAAAATTTTTTTTTGTTATTGTTAATAACCATATCGTTCGGTCTTAGTACGTTGTTCGTACATTCTTATGAACAATAGTTAACAAACTATAATTATTCTGTTTTTACTGCGCGATCAAAATCAGTTGAATGTTAGTTTTTCTAAACAAAAATTTATATACCTATTGTTTATGAAATATTAAAATACTAGATATATTAAAATTATGAAATATTTTTTATAATGTTTATGTAAAAAACATAGCGCAGGCAACACCTGAGTTTTTGAGACATTGATTAATAGATTCATTAGATAATCGCCCAAGATAATATTCATTCGCAGGACTGATGTTATACAATCCGTCAGTTGTATAGCTACAAATATACTGCTTTAAGCTTGTCGGTGACGCGAACCCATGACATAATCCCCCACCAAAAAGTGCCCAACGTCTGTAAAGAAGTTTTCACTTCAAAAAACGTACATTAAGTCTCTCTTTCGCAACTTACAAGAAAATATACCGCGCGTCGTCGGTAAAAAATTAAAACTTCTTAAAAAGCTCAACCATTTTTCGAATTGTTTAAAAATCGATAGTTCAATTATTTAATAAGAAAATAATAGTTTGAAATAATTTTTGTGGTAAGAAAAGTAGGAAATTATTACGTTAATGAAAATTGTTAATTTTTATTACCAATGCATATACAAATGTAATTGGAAATGCTCGTGTGAAGATGTAAATGTAATTTCAAAGAAAAATTTTAAAATTCAATCAAACTTATTCTGATATCTAAAAATAATTATTAATATCCGCTTACTAAAAACACTATCAGTAAGTTTATACCAAGCGCAAAAAGAAAATGTTTTTAACATTTTAATGAAAACAACTATATCAATTCATTTTCGTTCAATGTGTTACTTTATTTACTGGTATTTTTGTTTATGTATGTCATGTAATTTTTGGGAAAAAAAAAACAGATACCTGATAGAATGTGAATAACTGACGATTTTATAGTAAACAAAGTAACTTTTATAAAATTAAACTGCGTCAAAATCGAACAAGTAGCAGTCCAAGATGCTAATGGAACTGGGATACATAGCTTAAATAAATATTTAATGAATATTTCGAGTATATTAGTTATTTCAACTGTATGCTACATTCATTATTTTAAACGTGCGCCTCAGGCGTCTAATATAACATCATGATTTAGACATAATTATATATTAATTCATTTGCGCAGACATAGAAATTAATAAGAAAAGGTCCTTAGAAATGAATGATGATGAAAAACCATTAATTAAACATGACACTTTGTCGTTTTCGAAATAAATTTTCAAATACAAGCATAAAAAAATATCTTCAGATATTTATAAATAAGTTGTGTAGTGTTTATGATTCTTACAGGTCAAACCAACAATTTCGTGCAAAAAATCTAATACACCGTTCTCTTTTTGGCATAACTTTCTTACTCCAAAGCGTTTTATCAAGAAGTTAAAACTACACAAATACGTTTGAAGATGGGATATTAATGCAATAACTATTGGATGTTTATATATAACTTCTACACAGAAAAAAATTAAAATAATGACGACCTCGCCCCGAAGTTAGCCGTTTCATATTGAAATAAAGAAAAAATACTTTCAAACAATTGCATAACGATTGAAACAAGTACAGCTAAATGTTTGTAATCACACTAGAATGGAATTGAATTTAAAATAAGAATTCATTGATAAAAAATCACTGTTAAATAAACAAAATCATAATGTCTATGAAAGGGATTGATTTTGGTTAAAGTTTAATTTTATTGATGGAAAATAAAATTGTACTTAATTGGAATATATATAACCGTGTAAATAAAGCGAACCGATGAATTAAAAGAAAATTTCGTTTGCGTTTGCTTTAAACAGAGGATTTGGTTATGATGATCACATATCTATCATGTCTAGTGCATATGTGATTGATCCAATTACATGAAGATTGTTGTTACTAACTTTTAATTTAGGACACTACAATCAATAGTAATCCATATGTCGCTGCTTAAATTGGGCCGAAAAGTAGATTTTACAGTAGTCACCATGCTGGAAATACCATAAATTCGAAACTACCCATTTTTGTGAATATTGTATAAGTTTACACGTTTAAAAAGACATTTAAAGTATTTAACAAGAAAATATAAAAAAAAAAATTAATGAAATACAATTTCCGACCTTACCAAATTAGTCGAACAATTTCCGTTCGATACAAAATGTCGATAAAAAAACAAACCTAAGAAGTAAGTAAGAATTATATAATACTGGTAGTGTGGTGAGTATAGTATTAGACAAAACCTTACAAATGTGTTGTTGAAAGGAAAGAAAAAAAGTGGTTTAAGGAATCGTACATAAAATCTTGGTATATAAAAAATATATAATTATACTACAGGATGGATAAAACGTTATCGAAAAAAAACTATTGAATATAGGAACAAGAGTCATTAACAAATAATAAACATTATACTTCATTATATTCTTTACAATGATTCTTTAATGCTTCCCCACACTCGCAACGTATCATTTATGTATCACGAATCGATAATGAAGTATTCTACTATGTTTGAAAAAGTATTTCAAAATGTTGATTTGCCTAATAAAAAGCCACGAAAAAATATATTCGGGCAAAATTAACACGCATTCTTGCCATAAAATTAAATTAAATTTTAAAACTTTTTTATTCTGTCAAAACCGTTGTCATCCATTTTGGTGACGTAATATTGGTATTATCAACAGTCATTACTTCAAAACATTTCGAAGCAGTAATTCATTCGACCATAGCGGAACTCGTACCATAATCCACTTCTATTTTGATTCTTGGTCTCTTATTCTGCGTTTTTAATATTTATGCCATTAAAAAAAATGTGCTATTTGTTTCAAAAATTCATCACAATCATTGTTTTTTTTTACTACACATTAGTTAATATAATGAAAGCATATTAATTTTTTTGCAAACAAAATCATTTTCATGTTTTAAGTATTGACAAAAGTAATTTTTGCTTTTTTTTTATTCTTTTTTATCATGTCGTTAGTGGTTATTATTTGCATTTTAATAAATAAATAGATACAAATGAAATTCACTGACGAAAGAACATAGAAAGAGAGAGAAGACTGCCACTTAGTTCCTACGTGTCCTTGTCCAATCTATATGTCATTGGCTAGATATTGTTTACATTACACAAAATCTCAATGCATCATATGATTATGACATATGACTATGACCAGGAACATAGGAACTAACTGGCAATTTTCTCTCTCATTCATCATATCGCATCCACTTATAGACTAGTAAATCCCTCGCGTTATCTATGTATAATATTCTATGGTAAATGCCTATATGACATCTTATCAGGGCATCGTGCTCATTTGAGAACGCTGTAATTTCGAAAAAAGTCGTAGAGAGAAAGTTTGGTGGACTCGCAAAAAAGAAGCCACTCACGAAGTAAGTATATAATAATCATTTTACAAAGCATCTTTTCTGTCGCACGGTCTAAAAGATAAAATCGATTTTGCTGAGGCTTTATAATATTGGTCAGTGTGGATTAGCCGCATTAAAAGCAAAACCAATAAAATGTTAGCACTGCAGCTGTACATGTTGTTTTCCGTTTGAATTGAAATATTTTAGAAATAAAAAAAATAAATTGCAGGTTATACTACCACATTCATACCAGTAGTACCACCAGTAGAGAATTAAAACACATATTCATTTGTTTTATTTTTATTTCAACTTGTATTCCTATTTTGCAAAAACATGAAAGAAATAGTAATTATTGTAATATAGTCAAGGGGAGGGGAATTTCAATCCCCACTCCATAAAAATTGGAATTTAACTTTACAAAGTAGATACGCAGAGTTCGAAAATGCAGAAAAATATCTTTCCGCCATACGGACTTGCGGTATTTTCGAGCGATCTTCTCCGAAACCATAAGAGCAAAGAGAAGTTGATGACATGTGGAAAGAAGGTTGAAAATAGATGTGCGGCTTTGAGTCGTTGATTGGTCTAAAATTTTAGCGCCAAAAAAACCAAAAAAATATCAAGTTTGGATGTTATTTTTGAAACAAATTTTGACACCTATACAAATATTGGTCGACCATTTTTTGCCATGTTTTTGAAATTCAATCAAACCTGGGTAAGTGAGAAAGCTCTATAAGTGAGAGTAATAACCAGTACCCGTCATTTTAAGCTCCCAAAACCTCTATTAGCGAGAAACAAAAACCTCTGTAAGAGAGAGTGGTTTTTCCCTCATGGACCTCCGTAAATGAGACTGCTACTTATCTATACCTCTATAAGCTACAATAAAAATACATACATACATAAAAGACTTGTTATTTCTGCGTACCTCTATAAGAGAGAAACGCTACCCATGAACCTGCATTAGCGAGAATGTCGGGCTAGTGAGAAACCTCTATAAGCGAGAATGAGATTGTGCTCCCTTGAACTCTCGCTTATCCAGGTTACAAACTTTGAAATGAATTTTGGCTTATACAATTTTTGATCGAAAATTGAGTTTCGAAATGAAAGTTCTAGTGAAATCATTTGCAGCGTTTTATTTATATATTTACTAGTAAGTTTTTAATAAACTTCTCTATATCCTCTACATATTGATGGTGTAAAAAAACCGTATAAATGATGTCTTTAAATAAGGAAGTTGGTAATTCATGAGATAATCAAACATCCTTTTCTTCGTTGATCAATTAATTATTACTTAGTTCATTTTATGTTATTATTAATTATTATTATAAATAAATCAATAAAATAGTTGATTATGTTGAAACGGAATACGGAACAATGGAAATGATTCATTAAATATTTATAAATTTTATGATTTAATCTTTATTTTATAAAGATGTTATTATGTCTGTGTTGTCATAAAATTTTTAAATGCTCAATTAGTTTGATGTTACAGATCATTTGTATTTGGTAGACAGAATAGGATTGTATCAAAAATATTTACAACATCAATGGTATAAGAGCTGGATAACGTCAAGAACGAAGAAGATAACGTTGTTATTCAAAAGTTAATGTTTATTGATAAAAATTAATTTTTTAATAAACGTTTTTTTCAATTAACAAAAAAATTGTTTTTTTTTTTTTTTTTTTTATAAACATGAAAATAATTGTGCTAGGCTCAGATTAGCTATATGCAATTATACCAGCTACCGAGGTATAGCTTCTTTGATGTTAGCTATATCAATGGGATATGGTGGTGAGTTCTTCATTTCGCTTAGCTACAACTCCTATACTATAAGTTGCTTGCCGTCATAAGAAGCCCCTTTGTTTCTTTTGTGATAAGGTCTCTCTTGGAGGAAAGTTAAAAAAAAATACTTTGTTTATGAAAAAATTCATCCATACTAAACTACCACTTTTTATTGAATGTATAAAATTATTGAACTATAATTTTTAATATTGATTATCGTTGTTGTTATTATTATTAAGTACTTACGTTTTACCTAATTTTAAAATAATACGAATAAAGCGTGGTATCGACCAACCACTTACCTGAAACAAAAGACAAGAGAATTATTAAATTTTATTTTATTATATAAAATTTTTTTCATTAAATCACGCATAGGTACTATAAATTATTTTATCAATAAAATTACACCTACACGAATCATATTCAGTAGATATTATGTAAAATAATAATCAATCAAGCGAAACCATATATTTCTTAACTATTCAACTTTAAAAAATGAACTGGGAGAGAAATTTAAAAAAAATTTTTTTGGAGCTAAAAAACTTTAGTCAATTGATACATGGGAAATAATAATTGAGAATATGAAGTTTAAACAAAGACGTAAACTTTAAATATTAAGTAAACATTAAAGTTTAAAATTTTTAAATGAATTTTTGAAATTTACTTAATTTTTCATCAAAATATATTGTGAATAGTAGCATGTATTTAACATATACAAATGAAAACAAAATTTTACAAACGGGTACGGAAGCCTTAACTCGCATTCGAAATATATCTAAAAACACTCTCCATTCAATTGCCGTTTTCTTTAAAGCCCTTTAAAAACTGAACCGATTTGAAAGATAATCAGCAATTTTTAGTTTTTTCGGGTACGGAACCCTAAATTCACGCTTGAAACATAGCTAAGAATACTCTCCATTAAATTACTTCTCAAACAAAACCAAAAAAATCATCGGTTCATCCGTTTAGATGCTAGGATGCCAAAGACAGGCAGACAGATACACACACATAGCGGCCAAACTTATAAAATCCCTTTTTTTATTTCGGGGGTAAAAAATAAAAAAACATTGGATGATGCCTGTTTTATATAATATGATTTACGTTTGCACTGTCACAAAACAAAATTACAGCCTATAAAATGAACTGAAAAATTTAAATATCGTCAAAAAATTAAAGAAATAATACTTTAATTATACGATTACTTAATTTTATATCATTAATTAAACGATTATTTCTCGCTAAGTAAATTTTACATTTTAAAATATAGTTGAAGAAATAATCATTCGTAGTTAGTATATGGATGTTTGAACGACAAACAAAATCAAACCATAAAACCTCAAATTAATTTCATTTGAAAATTTCCAATCATGTAATAAAATATAAATCGTTTTTCAGGTATCTACGAATTGATGTCATTCGTACGAGTTTTATATCAAATAACATATGAGAAAATAGTTAAATGTTTCATAGTTTTTCTAAACAATTCAGTGGTATCAACAAATGACATACACAGGGCATACTAACTCTATATAATCTATACCGTTTTTGCCTTGCTCCTATATTTTATGGTTAAATTAACCATTTAGGTTAATGTCATTCATTTAACTTACATTTTTTTCAACGTGAGTTTTAACAATTTCCACCTTACACGGTAAGAAATGTATGGGGTTTACTATAATGCTGGTATGGTATAGAGACAGATACAATAGTATCTTTAGTAGCATAATTAATATAACTGTATTGAATAGGACTATCCACCAGAAGTATTGTGAGTATCTTCAACCAATACGATCGGCCCATCTCAAGTGATGGGCACGTTAGAGAGAGAGAGACTTACGCATTTACGTAGAATGTGTATTCCAGATTCCTCCCCTCCATGACAAAATTTGCAGAGATTGTTCTTTATGAGATTGTGCCTATGCCTATTTACCTTTTGTGCCTATGCACATTTACCTAATAATGACTAGACTAGTAAGTTCTCAAATGCTCTCTGAAGCCTTTTATAAGAGTCTGCTTGATCTTGGCTATATGAATATTTGAATAAGAACGGTTGGACTCGTTTAAAATTACGGCTTACGATTAACTTTACATTTACTCATATTATCAAACAGTGGGAGAGTAATACCATTAATATATATATATATATATATATATATATATATATATATATATATATATATATATATTCCTAAATCATACAATTTTACAACTATTTTATTCGTAGAACTAAAACCGTAAGACATAAATCAACAAACTAGATTTGACCGCGACCGACCGTTTTATGCTTATTCACTCACTCATTCGTTCAACTGTAATAACTATTATAACAAACAGCTGATACATTTACAGAGTTAAATTAATTATATTAAACAATATTCTTTGTTATATAACACATCTAGTCCTATATAATATGTGTAGGTAGGTAATGTAAGATGTTGTACCTTGGGGACAATGTACCTTAACTTGCTCTTTAGTTTCATTCACTATTGGGAAAATCATTTTGAAATACGACAACCGGTTGCTTAAAATAGAACTACGATAATAGGCATAAACTGTGTTTTGGTAGATTTTGAATAAATAAATGGATATTAAGAAACCGTAGTAGCTTACAACAATATTGTTAAAATGTAATAATGAACTATCAAATAAAAAATACATCACTTTTTAATAAATCTAAAAATATAACGTTGACCAACGCTGATTTTTATATATCCATTTAATATTTTAATTGCCAAAATGGCGCTATAAGAAGATTGTTATATTTTTTTAAATTCGCTTTTAACTCGTTGCTACACTGTACCCGTGGCTAAAAACAAACAACAAATTTCGTAGAAAATTTGTTGAAAAAAAACAAAAGTTCTTAAATTAATATTAGGAGAAGATGTATTAAAAATAGTAATTATATGTCTAGAGTATTAGGAGAGCATCTGTAAAAACTAACATGTTTGCCTAGTGTTTTTTTTCCTAAGCGGTACATTTCTAGATCGTGAGTATATTTTTCGCCAAACCTAGACATAATAAGCTTGAAAATGAGGGGTGAATCATGGTATTTGATAAAGGATTAAGTAAGTTAAGGGAAGGACAGAAAAAAATTTGCTAGAGTAATAATATATATAAGATAAAAATGTAATTTGTTATCCAAGGTACGTCACTCTCCCATATATTTGCAGGTATAATTAATATAATATTTTACCTGGTTTTAATAAATCTTTTAAAATTCTAAAACATAATTAATTAGTTGAGAAAACAAAAAAAATATATATATATATATGAAAACGTTTTGTTTCAAAAGTATTAGAGATTGGTACAAATTGTTACACACTCCCACACCCACAACAAAAAAATCAAACGGGAAATAAAAACTAACCGTATAATAAAATTATTGTTAAATAAATCATTTTGTTGGTCTAATTAATATTTCATAAAATTGAAAAGGGTGGTTTTTTTTATATAAATAATTTGGGGGTCGATTTCGATGCAAATCTTGTATTTCGATGTATTTAACTTGATAACTCGATAACAACAATTTTGTGGTGTTTTTGGGAAAAGCTACGATTAAGTTTTGGATTTTTTCGAATCGGTAGGTATCATTTGGTACCACTAGTACGTTTTGATATGGAATATTTTTATTTTTACAATTTCTAGGCGAGCCATTTTGATTTTCTAATTTTTTCGAACCGTACAAATGTTTGAAACAACTAGCACAGTCCAGATGATAAAATCAATTTTTTAGAAAATTTTGCAATGGTACAATCTGGTACAAGAAAAATTACTGATTTAAAAAAAAATGTAATGACAACTTTTAAAAGTATAAAATATACAAAAATATTACTTTGAATAAAAATTTTTAGTACAAAAGAATAATATCTACTCTAATTTATAGTTAATACTTGAGAACTTTCACCATAGTATGAAAATAAATACAGTCGAACCTGCATAAGCGACGACTTAAATAATTGAAATTTTTATTTCGTTAATCGAGGTTTCTCACTAAATCAATCTCTCGCTTATAGAGTCAGTTTGTATTTCATTTCGCGCTTTCTCGATCTCGAACGCTTTCACTATTTTAAGTTTATCACTTTAAGAGGACGTACTTAATTTTCATTTTAACATTTTTAGTGGGTACCGAACTTTCCTCGTAATGGATACTTATAAACTATAGTAGTTTTACAAATACGTTGTCAGTCCACAGGCATCGTCAGAAAACACCCAGGAAATGACTATAGATTCTAAGTGCAATATTGTTCACCTCCCTTTCGTGCATCACTTGGGAAAATTTTTTTATGACAAGGGCCGAACTATAGAGGTTTAGGAAAGTAGAAGCTTCATTTATAGAGGTTTACGCAGGAAAAACGACTCTCTTTTGTAAATTCTACTGTTTCTCACTAATACAGATTTTAGAGAGTTAAAATGACGGTTAATACCTACCAGTTACTCTCACTTTTCCAGGTTGTACTTATCTAGGTTAGACTGTAATTATATATTCTATTGCACGATTACTTCATCAAGCCCGTCAATCAAAAACTAGACATAAAAATAAGTCATATACATTATTTGTGTGCAACGATTTATGCATATAATATGTAAATTATATCTTAGAAGAAGTGATTTATTTTTAACATCAAGGTTAACCGAATTACTTGGTTTTCTGAACTGTTACTTTTCAAATGTCTACTGAAACAAACCTCTTCAATATTATATTTAGGATAATCAAGTCAGTTGTATTACGCCTATAAGATATTCACGACAAACCGATAAACAAATGTATTTTTAAAATGTCGTAGATTATTAATGGTAGGTATTATTGGTATCGAAGACCGCAAAAATCACAGGATCGATTTGGAAAATATGTAACTGTACGACAAGTTAAGAAAATGAAAATTGATAAATATTCTATGAGGGTGACATTTCAATAAGAAGCTAATTGAATAAAAAATGCAAAAATCATTGTATCCAACGATTGACAGCTTGAAATTTTTAAGAACAAATCTTGGAATTTATCCAAGATTTGTTCTTAAAAATTAAAGTACGGCAAGCTTAAAAGCTTGCCGACAACTATAAAACTATAAAATTTTCAGGCTGACAAAGAAGTCCTCTACATAGAAATTTTCGTAGGGAGATTCGTTTTTCAAGACTTAAATAACAGTAGACGTTTTAATGCTTAAATTTTTTTAAGTTGCATAGCTTATTATGAAATTCGAATAATTGAGATGTTATTATTCTGATACTTTTTCACAAACAAACCAATGATTAAAAATTTTGGTATCAGGGGACCTCAAAAAGAGAAAATCCTCGGGGAAAAAAAGATTTTTTAGATGGAGTAAAAGATCTTTATATTATTTATATGTACAATATCGATACTTTTAGATGAATTAATTTTTTGATGCAAGACATTTCGAAAATGTTAAGCATAGCGATTTCAAATTTGTATATATATTGATACATTGGGTGATAAATATTTTTGAGACACGCATCTGAACAAATATACAAGACGTCAGAGGATATTCAAGAAATTGTTTATTAGTAGGATGACATAAAATTAATACGAACATCGAATTAATATTAAAATTTAAATTTTTTATTATGTTTTATTACATTGAATTTATTAATAATAAATAATCAACACTTTAATAACAGTCATTTCTGGTTGCATTATTAATTTAAAAGATAATAAGCAAACATCTTAAATCTTCAATGATCAAATGAATCATCTGTCTCATTAAAACGCAAACTAATAAGCATACATTTAACCACACTCTTTAAGGTTCTGTACATTTGGTTTGTTAACCAGTTTTGTAGCAGCATCTGATTGGCGCATCTGAAAGTTCGTGATAATTTATGCAATTTACTGAAAATTCTAAAAGGATCAAGATAACATCGACGAAAACTTTCGTTTAAGAAATTGTTTTCTGTCATTTGAATCTCTAATAAAAATCTGCACAAATAACGGAGTATCAAGAACGTCCATCATTAGTAAAAAATTCGTTAAAGAGGCTGAAATTCTGAAGATTATACCGGATAGCACTTTTGAAAATCAATTTGAAGTATCATTTTAATCAAGTTACTAAAACTTCAATAACTCCAGGAATAATGATCAAAGTGACTATAAATAACTGCCATACACTACACAAAAAATAAAACTAAATTTTCAATGATTTTTTAAAGAAGTCAGCAAAGATTACCGAATTCCTTACGTTACAATTGCGAAATGATTCTCGAAAAGAAACAATTATAATAAAATTAAAGTCTTGTGCGAAGTTGTTGTTTGTAATCGGCCTATATTTCCTTGTCAATTTAAAATTTTTTAATAATTTAATATGGATAATTCATTCGTTTGTTCATTAAGGTAGTTCCTCCGCGACCGTCCAGTCAAAAAGTTTTGGACTAATACTATCATTCAGTGCATTAACTGTGCTATGACTATTATACATATACCATATATTATTTTCAAAAGACTGTAGTTCCTCACTACTGTTTCTAGTATACATATAAGCACACACACTATGACATATGCCTTTAACATTAGTCTTCATATCTTTTCCACAAAAATCATCGCTAAAACGAGTTATTTATTTAAGTTTTTTATCGAAACTATATGGTAAATAATTTTTATTTTTATTTATATATTTTCTAAATATAGTATTCTACATTATATTAGTTTTTCATAGAGATGGTGGACGTCATTCATTGGTAAATAAATATAATATTTGTAAATTTGTGTATTTTTATACACTTCTCCCATGTACACGTACAAATTGCGTCACTTTTAATTGCTAATATCTCATGTATGGCATGGTAAATCATCTTCTAATTTTAACAGCAAGTGTATTATGAATTAAATATTTTATATTCTGAGTTTTGAGAAATTCTTGGAATATCACTTTCGTGTAGGTACTACCTTAATAATAAATAATTGAATATCTCCGCGCATATGTATAATAAAATAAATAAATGTCGCTCGGTGAGTGTAACGCCATTCAGTCGAATTGAAAGAAGAGATACATAATATTTATAATAAATAGACCGTATTATTATTTGTTCTGTAATAAATGATTAGCCTAGATTTATATTTATTATGCATTTATGTTAAAAAAAGGTTAAATAACAATTAATTTCATATAAATAAATAATATTTTATAATAATTCATTACAGACAGATGGTTTTTTTGAGTTGATCAATTATATTTTATGTTTTGAAAACAAAAATTGTCCTCAATGTAATGTATAAGTAGTAGAGGAAAGTTGTCTTTGAGACACTAGATACAAATTTAGCAATAAGTGAATCTTACAGGAATAATACAGATTCTTTTTTCAGAAGTGAAACAATATTTTATTGATTATAGCGGAATATTTCGGAACAAACGACCGAGTAAATCAAATCATCATAAATTTGTTGGATATCGTTTAAGTCATAAAGAAAAGATGCCACGACAAGGTCGTCAAATATACACTGAATTTAAGGGAAATATTTCATCAAATTATTAAGAAAAGCACGATAATTATCCCAATCTCTCAAAGTGTAATTCCAAATAATTAAGTCGAAAAATTCAACAAATTTGGCTTATTATTTTATTTAATTCATTTTTCATCAATTTACAATAATTCCAGCATACATTTCGTTGATTTTCAGCGATGGGCCGACCTAAGTACACGGTAAGAAATGCATGGCGTTTACTACAATGCTGGTAAGGCATCGAGGCAGATACATATACTATCTATATTAGCATAAGTAAATTATAGAATTGAATAGGCCTCTCCATCAGAAGTGTTGCGGATATTGTCAACCAGTATTGGCCTGACGCGCATAATTCATTGACTCGCCCGCAATAACTATTGTTAATGTTACTGTTTCCCTCATTACAGTATACAGTATGGCGTTTAAATCGATACTGACATAGTGATATCCACAAAAAAATGCTTACCGTGTAGCAAAGACCGACCAATATTCCCAACCGAAAATTGTGAACAAAAGTAACAAATATGGCCGACCTTTACGATCTTCTCACAAAAAATATATTCAAATTTATTTTTGAAATAATGTATTGCAAACTATTTTTTTCGTCAACGAAGCGAAATGATTTTTAATTTATCAGCAAAATTTGACGAAAATTTTTAATTACATACACCACAAATAATTTACCAAGAAGTTGAAACTGACAAAAATTGTATAGGAACAAAATTTTGAACAAATAATGTCAAGGATTTTACTTACCTTAAAATTAGTGAGGAATGAATGATTTGTTTGTTTTATGATGCGTTCTGATTTCCAATTAAGAAACCAAAAAAGTTATTTTTTGAAATATTGTTGTTTTGAAATGCGCCATAGTTTTAAACAATCTTTTTTTGATTGGTTCTACAACTTATAAATATTAAAACAAAATACTTATGTGATTGTCACAACTACATGAGCAGGTATAAAGATTATATTTTTAAAATAAAAGTTTTATACCTGCTAATAGGTTTATTTAAAAAAAAAAATCAGATTTCTTCTAATCGGATTACAAGTGTCCTAAACAACAACATGTGGATTACTATTGGTTTTAGTCCTACGTCTACTGCTTAACTAATTGCGCTATCGAAGCTTGCGACATATCATCCTATGTTTAAATCAAACGTAAATATGTGTTCTTTTAATTCGTCTATTCGCTTCATGTACACGATTATATATTCCAAGTACAATTTTATTTTCAATCAATAAAATGACTTTAAACTAAAATCAATTCCTTTCATAGAAGTTATGATTTTGTTTATTTAACTTCAGTGATTTTATATCAATGAATTCATATTTTAAATTCAATCCCAATCTATTGTAAATAAAAATATTTAGCTTTACTTGTTCCAATCGTTAGGCAATTGTTTGAAAGTATTTTTACTTTATTTCATTATGAAACGGCCAACTTCGGGATGAAGTTGACATTATTTTAATTTCTTCAGTGTATGAAATTAGTTTCAATAAAATTTGTAAAAATAGGTCGACATTAAGATTATGCAAACGAATCACTGTGAGATGGACTTGGTGGACTCATGTAAACTCAAATCTGATTGAATTTATACAATAAATATTATTTCTCACGAAAATTTGCATATTATTACTACATTAATCTAATTAACTTGTTGAAATATTTTTTATTTAAAATTGCTTTTTAAATGCTTCATTTTTGTATTAAGTTTGTATAAATATATTGATGTAATCTTAATGTATATATTATATAATTATCTTGAGCATTTTCAGTTCAAACCCCCGAGGTCTTCTCTTATCTCCGAAATTACAGATTGAAGAAGTTTTTAAATTCTGCATGAATATACTTATTATGTTATTTTATAATAGTAGCAGAAACGAAGCAATGAAATTTGAACAGTAAATTGGATTTGAATGCAGTTTTCAGAATTCAATTCGTTAGAGCATCAGGAAATATTGTGAAATTTTTCAAACTTTGATCGATTTTAGTGTTTTGTTTCTACGACTAATCATGTTCGGAATCATATAAAATATAACGTTCTAAGATGTAATTTCTTTACAATTTTGGATCGGTTCCGATTTGAAACAGGATCAATCTCAACAAGTGAAATTTACAAAATTAAAAAACCCCCAACAAATTTTTCGGCTACGAAACCCTAAATTCGTATTTGAAACATATCTAAGAACACTCCCCATTAAATTGCCTTTTCCTTTAAAACCATTTCCAAACTGAACCGATTTGGAAGATCATCGGCAATTTTTAGTTTTTTTGAGTACGGAACCCTAAAGTCGCACTTGAAACATAGCTAAAAACACTCTCCATAAAATTTCTTTTAAAAAAAAAACAAAAAAATCAAAATCATCCCTTTAAGCGCTACGATGCCACAGACACACACACATAGCGGTCAAACCCCGTTTTTTAATTCGGGAGTTAAAAAAGGGAGGAGTAATAAATGACAGTTACTGAGACAACTTTTAATGTAGACCTGAACGTTAAATGTCTGCTAATCACATAAAAAAAAGGTTTATATATAGTAAAATTATTGGAAATAATGCAAATAATATTTTGGTAATTAAATTTTTTATAAAAAAGTTGACTGGTGGGAATTTCTATCAAAGAATATAACTCAAAATTTGTTATCCAAATTGTCAAAATTTTATAATAAAACTCAGTTACCGTCATCTTTTCAACATGTTTTCAATCTTATAACAAATAACCATTTTTAAATTCCATTGTAATTTAAGAATCTCATATATTATATAATAATTTAAAGTATATTATTAAATATTATATATTAAATTATAAAATCATTCATTTTAAATTAAAATAAATGTATGTTCTAATTTTATTTTAACAATCATCACTAATAAGAACTCAGTGTTGTTGACTGACAACCAACTCAACTTTTGTTCGTCTCTTCTATGCTATCTGTATTCAAGTCAGTTAACAATATAATAAAATGTTTGTGTTTAGGTTCTACTCTGGTTCAATTAAATTAATTTATTTAATTGATTGTTTGTACAACAATTTAATTTATATTATTAATATCATTATATTTTAGTATTGCGGATATACTCTATACTATGTAGATCAAATATTATAAACTGGACAAAAATTGACGATTCATTGAGGAAGTGAGGCCAAAGGGAGCATGTCACGAATACATGACTAATCAAGTGAACCACTTAGGTCTGCCTTAAGTTAATTTTTACCTATCTCAGTTCTGCACGTTGTGGTCAGCAAGTTATCGCGAAATAAAAGTTTCACTGAATTGTCCAAAAATAATTTAAGAGGAGGCGATAACACACTCTTAGTGTCAATGGCTGCTTTCCAAGACTGCAAGACCGTAGCAATGGTGAAAGGAAGTAGGCCCTGGCAAATAATGAAAATAAGGAGAACCAGCAGCAAAAGTACATCCTCTCCAACTAGTTTAGTAGGCCAACAACCTACTTCCTTAAAACTAAAAAAATTTTCTTAGCTGTTTTGTGATTAGTGCATTTTTATAGATTAGAAAACAGAATTTAAACTTGAGAACCCTATGTGTTCAAAATATTTATCAAAAACCCCGATTCTAATTTTTGTCTCATCTATCGCTGCCTTATTCTCGAATCACTGCCTTTCTCTAATCTCCAGTAATATCATTAAATACAGAAATACGAAATTCTATGTTTCACACTAATTTATGTCTAAATAGATTGTTTATCGGATTCGATCTTCGAAGAAATACAAGACAAACAATAGCGCGTAGGGGCTAACAATAGCGACATCCATAGGGGCTTAATCAATAAGTACCAGATAAAATAAGTACTAGTGAGTCTAAAGCGTGTATTACTTAAATATCTGGCTAATCAAGGCAATTACTATTATTAAGAAGCTTTGCCTCAATTACAGTCTCACCTACCCAGACCCTGTATGATACGCTGCGCAATCCTATTGTGTGATTTAAATCTCTTCGGATAAGCTTCTCTAAGCTCTCTAAGAATAACTTGAGAACAAGATAAGAAGATCAGAGGGCTAGTGCTAGGATTCATCGGTAGGAATGACAACAAAGGCGAGAGTGCAAGAGTAGAACACTCTTCGCTTTCCTAGCGGATAATAACCGATTCTACCAAAAACAGCTGATAGTATTTATGGACGATAATATAAATGTTAAACAGGGTAGTTAAATAAATTCTGTCAAATATTTTTACTAAAAAAATTAAATGACGTTACATTGGCCACGTGTTACAAATGAGAGATATCCGTTTGACGTGAAATTACATAGCATATGTGCAACATATGATTGCAGTGGAGAAGTGATCAAGTGAAGTATAGAAGAAATGATATTATATAATGAATACCAGGTGGTAAATTGATAGGAGCGCGTGTCATCAAATAAAATAAAACAGCAAATTACTGTGTTTTGAAATCCAACTTTCAGTTCAATGTTAGACACTTCGAAAGTTAAATCGAACATATTTATAAAATTAATATCTTTAACTCTCCATACTCTTATCATCAGTTACAAAATAATTGAAATGAATCTTTGGTAAAAAATAATTCAATTTCATACGTAGAAACTATATTTTCGTTCCAAGTTTTGGCATCGTCTGCTTAGCCGCTCGCAGACAGAGTAAACTTTTCAATTGAATATGTACCGTCACAGACAGATTTAAAAGTTTGATATTTACATTGTTGTTTGCATAATTTATTACTAATTAATTAACTTTAATTAGTTTGCCAACAATTTGTAACAATGTGAACGGCTTAATATACAGAAATACAAGAGTGTCTTCTAGAATGATTGAGATGATCTATTCTTATAATCTCCCCATATCATTCTTTTTCCCGATGTTAAGCTGATCGTCAAATGCGATTGAAAATAGAAGTAATGATTTTGTTTATTTAACTTCAGCGATTTTGTATCAATGAATTCATATTTTAAATTCAATCCCATTCTATTGTAAATACAATTATTTAGCTGTACTTATTCCAATCGTTAGGCAATTGTTTGAAAGTATTTTTACTTTATTTCAATATGAAAGGTCAACTTCGGGATGAGGTTTTCACTATTTTAATTTTTTTTTTTCAGTGTAATTATTTGCTGTGTTACATTCAACTACCAAGTACGTAATGTATTCGTTGTGTGCGTAGTCATGGTAGGGACAATAAAATCGATGCCAGCGCTTCCAGTGAAAAATTTTGGCGATAAAGGACGCTTTTATGACTAATTTGCAATTCTTTACATGTTAATGTTAGTTAATTAAACTTAATGCATTAAAAATTGTGAAAATAAGAAATAAAATTGCAATCATGTGAGACAATAATATTAAATTTTCAATGTAAGTCATAAATGCAATCCATATAATTAATTATATATGCATCCATACAATTCTATAATTAAAGTAGTGTATCGTTACCATGGAAACACGTCCAAAAAAACTCACGCACGGTGTGAATATGGTCATTTGAATGGGATGAAGTGAGTGAGTTATTATCCATGTTATAATGTTTGATCAGTATTTTCTGGTATTGCAATCATAAATAAAATATTTTAATTGTTATTACTTACATACATTCAATTGTACTATGTATTATAATATTATTGTTATGGTACAATCTATAAATTTTGTTTTGTATATAGAAATACCCACAACATAAAGAGTTGTTTGTGGTTGGGTTATATTACTAAACAAACCGTACACACAAATCTTAAAACTAATTATTGTTATATTTAAATTAAAACTTACATTTTCATGTATAAATGTTGTAAATTGTTAAACCAAATTCATTTGAATATCAAAGATAACATAATTTTACTGTTTATTGTTGCAAACTGTTTCTTTACAAAAATTTAAATAGATAATTTTAATTGTAATGCCATATTCAATGTTGAATGCGCAGAGTGTTCTGTACATGCATTCTTATAAATATTTTGGTTAACGATATAGAGCACTCCACGCTTTTTAACATTGAATTAAGCATTATAATTAAAAATATTCTATGCGTTTTTGTCTACATATGTTAATATTACTGTAATTGTCACTCCATTCTTAATACGTTTGCATTATTTCCGATTATTCAGGCAACCGGATGTGATTTCAAACTGGATTGAAAAGTTCCACTACATTCGTGGTAAAAATATTTTTATTATATTAAATTTTTAAAACCTATCCCCAAACCTTATCATTGGTATGTTTATAGTAAATTAAAATTCCTCTTGTAATCCTTTTAACAACTATTTTCTGCTTTGATTCCAAACAGAGACACTCTGTATTTAAACTATTTTTAACACTTCGGGACATACATTTCTTTTTAAAAGCCAAAAAGAGTATAAGAAAGTCAGAGCCAGCCCAGCTATGAATTAGAGCCCTTATAAAGTTATAAATGCGTATAAGTAAAACATATGGCGGTTAACATAGTAGGTAGGTATACCGGATACGTAGAGGTCGACATATTGGAAAGGTGTATCCGACTTTCAAACGAAAATAATATGGTATTTAAATGACAATTTTGGATAAATAAGACATTTTTATAGCGCATCATTCAACATTTCTAAATAACTAATATTAGAATAATATTATTTGAGATCGAAATTGTGAACTTAACGTGAAAATGTGGCTAGAACGCGTGATATAAGACAAATACCATGCAGCAAACACTGGAAAGTATTAAATAAGTACACCACATCGCAAAAAGTCTTCCAGGGACTTTATGTTTCATTATTCTTAGAACAGAAGTTTTAAACAGAAATTTTGCTATGTTGAAAGATTTATTTCAAATTGTTTCAAGACTAAAACCGTACCATACATCCCAAAATTGTTTGCATAAAAAAGATTGATTAGGTGTGGATGAGGGCGTTTTAGAAATAAATCAATTTGTTAAAAACTAATTTCTGTAAAATATGTTAAAATTGTTAAATCCTTTCATATTTCTGAACTTCAAACAATAGGATTTGAAATCCTTAAATCTGAAAAAGGGGGAAGATTTTATAGCTACAGGTAAATAAATTATTCAAAACGAAATAAATAAATTTCAGATAGTGCGTGTGGGGCGTTAACTTCTCAAACCTGAATTAATTAATTTTATTCACACAGAAATAAAAAGATTATGAAAATAAAAATAATTTTTTTGTTTCATCAAGAGTGTATAATAATTTATACACTCCAAAAGAGTAAACAAAATAATTCAAGGGCATATTTTTATAATAGTTCTATTCAAAGGGAAACACGTTCAACTGTAAGGTAACTGTAAGTACAATACGTTCAGAAAATACGTGTTGTTTATATAACAATATATTAAAACAGAGTAAGTTTGTATAATGAATAAATAAAAAAAGATAGATTGTTCAGAAATACCTTCAGATATTTCTTTATATAGGGTTATTATTTTGCAATTTATTAGAATAAGAATGTTTGTTTTAACCTTAGATAAGAAACAAGTGTTCTTATAAGATTCATCGATCACTTGCATCGTAGCTCCCATCTCTCGATTATACAGATATTTACGTTCAAAGTTATAAAATATCGTAGATCCCTCCTCTCGATTATGGACATATTTACGTACAAAAATTATAAAATATTATTTTTTTTTAAATAACGAACGTAAATATCTCTGTAAACATTTAATTAGAGAAAAAATGCTTAGAGGATGAACTGTAGGTAGTAAAATTTGTACAGCTTTCTAATTATAGATATTGTATATTTCTGTATTTTTCTGTAGACTCTGTATATAAAGACTTTTTTAAACCTTAAAGAACAATTACCTTCATAACAAAATTCTGACAATTAATATTGTTTAATTAAATCTACTTACGGAAAATGATTTACTCTCACGTTCTATTATTCACTCTAAAATACAGATTTTCCAAGTATAATAATTTATTTAACTTAATTTACAACGTGATTAACAATATTGAAACTTAAAGTGTTTCTGTTATTACGTTTTATGCAGAATTTGAATTTCGCGTATTAAACAAAAACTTTAAATTATCGTCGCCACATTGTACGATTCATTAAGTGATTTTTTCTATATTCAATTCATATCTAATACCTATATTTAAATATTTTTTATCTTAGTCCGTCAGTCACGCAATTTTGTCGTTACAATCATTGCAATATAAAGATTTTCCACTATATTTCCACCCAAACCTTCTTTATATAGACACGGTAAAATCCTTCTTTGAGCAGAATTAATTTTCGGAAGAAAAAATTTTTACTGAACCTCGTTTAAAAAATGCTTCTGAAGGTAGAAGTACAAGCCGCCGGTGGGATATTGTTTAAATTAATTTTTTTAAACAAATAAATAGTATTGACTGAATCGCTTCGAATAAAAGTTTTTCATATAATTGGAGTCAACAAAAAAAAATTTTCTTAGTCATTTTTTCTAAACCCTCCAGTTTTTGAGTTAAAAAATTCGTAAAATTTGAAAAAACGCGATTTTTACGATTTTTATCCCTCAAAAAGTGTATGAAATTTTTATTTGTAGTGTACAGCTTATTTTAAGTGCGAGATTGTTAATTGTTAAGAGAGCGCGCGATAAACCACCCAAAAATATCGATTTGCTGTTCTATACATGCTAGAAAGATGAGATTTTCACCAATCGACTTAAAATAAATGCAAATTAACGTGAAAGTTTAAAAAATTTCATTTTCCACAACGGAATTCCCTGGAAAAAAGGAAAAATTTGTGGTTTTTGAGATGTATCTTTGCGTTACAAAATCTGCACAAGTTTTACCATTCTAAATGATATAGCTATAACATATCATACAGTAATATCACTTAGAATGGTAAAATCTGTGCACATTTTGTGAGTATACATAACTTTATCAAATTTAAAGATTTCGAAATAATAAAACCAATATTTTTAACGGTTGAAAACCCAATTCTTTTGTATTTATGAAACGACTATAACATTATTAAAACAACGAATAAAAATTATATTGTTTATATTATAACAAATAGTTTTGTTCATAATTTATTATTTCTGTGGTTTAGTTCCTCGCATTATATTTATTATATTATTTAGTTTATACATCTAGTGTAAGTGTACACAGGGCGTAAATAAATTATTATTATTCTTATGATTTTTTTGAATTATATTTATCTGAAAAGAATTTATTATTATTATTAAATGCACATCTATTGTTTTATGAGATTATTATTATTTTAATATTTTTGAACTACTCACGCATTTTATGACTTAACTCTATGAATAATAAATAAATTAACGCATATTATACAGAATGAGTCAATAAAAAGTTATATAAAGTGGAAATATGTGTGGGACATTTTTGTTTCCGTTTGTTTTGGCTATTTGGACATACTGTATACTTTACGCATAATATTTTAGAATTTTTATATTTTTGAATACATTTAACGGTTAAAAGAAACTAGTATAATTCAGAAAGTTTTTCAAGTTAATGAATGAAATTTCATAGAGCCATAATAAGTCATTACTTATACATCATATTGAAAAAAAAGAGAAACCAAACAATTAACTGAGTTAATTGTTGAAATAACATGTATATTGTTTTTTATACACACAAAGAAATGGGCGTATCTTTCATCTCACTTCAGCGGAGATACTATTTCAATTATTTGCTATAAACAAACACATAATAGATAGAGTTAATGTAGGTATACTTAATAAAATCCAAACATACTATATAATAACTAATTTGCGCTCTCACGAATAAACAGTGATGTTTACGAAAAAATGTTTCAAACATAAGTTGTTTATTATTTTATAAGGAACGATTTTTATATTCAAACTTTTGTTTTATCTCTAACCGTTTACAAAACCCATTTGACTTATATTGCTATTTACGAATTCGACCTGACTTTTTACGTCCTGAGCATGTTATAAAAATTTCAGCTTGATATTTTTTTCGTTTTTCAGTTATCGTGTTGACAGACAGAGAGACGAACGGACAGACAACCGGAAATGGACTAATTAGGTGATTTAATGAACATCTATGCCAAGATTATAAATTAGGACTTAACTTAGTATACCTTGATATATTTTATATATACATTGTATACAATTGAATTAACCAACTCGAGCTAGATGAAAAAAATTTTAAAAACTTATGAAGTAAAATGTCAATGGTTACTCACATTTCCCAACAATCTCAAGGCAATTACGTACGCTATAAAACATACCTGAAACAAAAGAAAATAATTATTAATTCTTAATTTAATACATAATATAACATCTACAATAAATTATTAATAAAAGTACTCCAACATGAATAAAATTTAATAAAACTTGTGTAAAACAAAAATCAAGCGACCCCATAAGTATATTTTTACTCAAAAATGTGAAAAAGTAAAACCCAAATGATTTGAGATATTTTAATGCATGTCTCCATTAAGATATTTGACTTACTAATTTTTTCCTTTTGTGAAGGAGCATAAGGGTGTAGGGCAGGCATGGGCGTGTTATATTAAGTCGAAGTCACCATTGTTATAACTATATTGGGTGCCATTAACTTTATTGTGTATCTCTTTATCCAAGTCCGCATTGCTCATAGAGGAAGAAGCCAGACGGGTATACGACTCTTCTACCTATCTCAGTTTCTCTTATAGTAATGAGAGAGGTAGAAAAAAAATGTTGTCTCTCTGTCTTACTCGTATTTTTGGCTGTCACTGGTTAGGCTATCACTGTCTTACTCGTATTTTAGATACAAAAGTCAGAGGGACTTCTCTAAGCCATTTTTGCTCATGCCTGGTGTAGGGGACAGTCAACTACAAGGACTGTTTAAAATATGACTAATTTTCAATTGTTTACATATAAATAGTACAAAAAACGTCAAATTAATTAAACTTGTCGCATTAGAAATAATGAAAATAAGTGATGGAATCACTTGATGGAATTTCATAAATAATATTTTTTAAATGTAAATTGACTTATTCAAATTTGTTGTGAAAATAATCCATGCACGGAGCGAATATACTATTAAGAGCGAGTATAGTAATAAGTATTAAGAGACATGAAAATCATTTCAATATAATACATTTACAGCCGTTCTTTTTAAAACGTCGTTGTAGTATAAAAGTATTAATGTTTGCATTTTGAATAGAACAGATTTTCATTGTAAATATGGCAATTAAAATATATGAGAAAAACATGAATTCAAAAACCATAAATTACACAGGCAAGGATCAAAAGATATACGATAATTTTTTAATATTGAAAGACATTTTTAGTTATTGCATTAATTTACTTTTGCTTCTCTGCAAAACTTTAAGGACTTTAAAGTCTGTAAGTTTTATAAGATAGAACGTATTTTCTGAATGAACTCATTACAAAGAAATTAAAAAATCCGCAGTAAATGACGATTTTTTTAGATCTATTCAAAATGTTAATATTCTTATTATAAAGCTTTCGATTTATTAACGCACAAAATGAGTTTAGCTATTATTAACACGCTTATATTAGCTTCACCTGTATGTATGTATGTTTGTATGTGGCTCTCTAATATCATACTTAGGACATCATAGCATAGGACATCATCAGTTATATACATTTATTATACTACCGATAACCATACTATACATATATACTTAGAACAAGCACAAAGTGTGTTCTTTAGATTTTTAAATTATATTTTTATTTATATAAAAATATATAACATTCAAAGACGTTTTTCCGGCTTTCTGGGTTACTTTTAAGCTTATGAAATAAATCCGACCCTGTGACCCGACCCAGAAAATACTTGAAAATTTTCTGTACACACACAATAATTATATTAAAAAAAAACTTCTAAATGTAAATTTTTTTTATTTTCATTAATAAAAATAAAAGATCTTTTTAATAAGTAAATAATGTTGTTTACAAATTACATTATATACTAATTACATATGTTAATTAATTAACATTTTCTTCAGTTTTATTCATAAAAACATAAAAATTAAAAAAAAAAACTTTTATATTTATGTGTAATTCTTGATCTATCAGTAATTATCCAACACTTTCACTAATTGAACACTACAAGACTATACATATGTAATTATTTATCTTAATAACGATGATACCTTAAGGTGGTTCGGACAATTCAAGAAACTCGTTTAGATACTTCAAAATCTAAATGATTGAAATTTTAATAAAACAAGCGGAAAATTTTATAGTAAAAAAATCACTTTTTCTCAATCAGTTTCTCACGCCCAGATTTACCTTGCAAAAATTATTAAGAGATATCTTTTTTGATTTTCAGCAGAAGAAAAAAATTTAAAACACTAGTAGTAATTAAAATTAATAAAATTTTGCAATAATAAAGACAATACATATATACACTGTGTCGCATTTAAGATGCAGACAGCCTCATATTTTCGTTATTTATAGGAATATCGATTTGTAGTATCCTTAGTTTAAAGTTTATATTTCGGTAAAGTATATTAAAAAATGTGACCCACCTTGTATGACTGTGCAAAATTTTAAATTGATATTCCTATAAATAACGAAAATATGAGGGTGTCTTCATCTTAAATGCGATACATGGTATAAAAGTTCAATCACCACTTATTATAGTGAAAAGGAGGACAAAGATAAATTAAAGAAACAATATTACAAATACCAGTTAATTCCTGTTTTTTAACCAGGAAAATAAGCCAGTAGCCCAATAAGATAGTAACTAATACTTGCTCTATGTAAAATTGTCTTTGTTTAACCGCTAGCAGGCTAATCAAGAAGACAATTGTCTAACGTCTAAAGTCAGGATAGTTCATTAGAATGCGAACGCAGCACATAAGTGGAATTTGGATTAACTCTTTCAGAAGCCGATTCATCTCCTTTAAAATCAGTCATTATTTTTAATATTAAGTACACTAAGGGCTGAACAACCTTAAATAATAAATTTTGAATTTTCAAGTAAGTATCTTTAGAAATTTTCCATAATAATAAGAATAAACAGATATATAATTAAAAATAAAGAAAGAAAAAATAGAAACAAAGGAAAAAAGTATTATTAAGATTATTAAAAGCATAAAAAAAAGTATCTTGATGAAAGGAAATAAAGTAAATTTTCTTTAGGCAGTAATTTAACAAGAAGAATACACACTCACATACACTTTGTTGTTAAGAACAAAAATATAAGGGTGTAGTATTTTTTACTATTAAGACATACAAATATAAAAAATTATAACTTTTTGTAACAGAACAGATTTGTTTTGTTAGAATTGAAGATAATAAACAAACATCTTGTTTGCGAAAGTTTTTGAATCCTACAACGGCGACATCATGCAATGTTAAAGCAGAGAGAAATAAAGTATATTCATTACAATTCGATTTTATTTAAGCTGCGTTTGATTTAGTCTAAGTTGGCAAATTCCGCTATCGACATTCATTAGAGCTCATGGTCATCCTTTGTGTTTTGTATGCCCAAAAATGAGTTTTATCAGGCGAAACTTATTTAATTGTATCAATTAAATTGTATCAGGCGAAACTTATTTAATTGTACTAGGGGAATCGATGTCGAATTATATCTACGGAAATACACGGATTGTGCAAAAATTCTGGCCAACTACATACATTCTAGATATGTTTAAACTTTAACGGTAAAAAACTTTTTTGTAGAAGATACTCGAACTTGCATAATAATAATAACGGGGTTCAGCCTCCTTTCTGTAGACAGTTTGTTTTTATCCAAGACAGTGTGATCAATTTACCACTCATTAACTATATTTGATTAGACTGCCGTTGCATGAATTCGAACCCGTAACTTCCCAGTCTAAGTAGTCGAACGGTTAAAGACGATTACACCTTTACTTGCTCGGCTACTTAGCAGGTTATAATGTATAATCTTAAACATAATATTGAATTAAATTTCAGAACCTTTTAAGGCTTAGTATATATAATAATAAAGACCTAATGCCATATATACGACAAATTTTTTTTAATGTTATTTTAAAATGAAACGGATGTTAAAATCTGCTTATACTTATTTCCCTTGTGCTCGTCAAAGAAATCATTACAAACAAATATTTTAAAGAGTCCGTAGCTAAATTAGAACAATAAAACAACCACTGAAGTATTCACTTTGTTTGATTTAAATTTAAGAAAATAAGATGGTTTTTATACAAATAATATGTATTTTAATTCATCTGATCTTTCGCTAGTAAAAATCAACCAAAAATTAAGTAAACATAACTCAGCTTACTTACAAGGAATCTCGAAGCGCAAACTTTCTTGGACAATTTTAGATAAATCTTCAATTTTAAAAAGCGACGTAATGTTTAAATTTTCTAGTAATTGCACGCACGAATAATGAAAACACGTTTGTAATGTCTAAAAATCGCTTTGGTTATTCCATAAAGTGAATGGAAATATTCGGATTTTTGATCAAAACGAATTTATAGAAATTTTTTTAAGTCAATCTACATAATGAAGACAAATCTTTAAAATAGTATCTGTTTTATAAAGCAGAGTTGGTTCATAACACGCTTGGCGAATTTTTATTATTAAAATATTTTTAATAAAAATTTCAAATTTCCGTTTTCATTCAATATTTAAAAAAAATAAATAATACAATCAATAGGGAATTCTTAATAAAATTGTAATAAATAAATAAATTTTCAAACACATAACATTAAACTTAAAGAAGTAAGAAAAATTTGTAGCAAATGAAATCTGAATTTAACAAAATCATAAATATTTTATATGGGGACATCCATAAATTACGTGAGCATTTTTTTCACAGTGTAGACCCCCCTCCCCTACCTCACCCTCAAGTGAGATTTGTTTTAATCTCCCCCCTTACGTGAGATTTTTTTTCAATATGAGCTTATATACAAATTTTTACTGAATGCATATTTATAAGCTGATTTTCTAAAAATAAAATAATTTATATTTTGTTAAAGTTGACGAGATTTTTCGATTATACCCCCACCCGTTCCAATGAGATTTGGTGAGATTTTCTTGAACATCCACCCTCTAAAGCTCGCGTAATTTGTGAATGTCCCCTATCACTTTTATGTACAGTTTTTTCGCAATAGTTTTATATCGATAATTTACTTTAATATTGGCTTAAATGATTAAAATCGTTCACAATGAATACGGTAGAAATGGCTAAGTTATTTTGTAATACGCACTAAAAATCATTCATGAATGGCTTCATTTAAAATTTTTTATATATTTAAAATTATAATATTTTTGTGGACTGGCGCCCATTGTATTAATTTTTTATGCTTATTTGTTTTTAGATGAATATAGTTGGATTTGTTAGACTTTATGCGTATGTTTTTATAAAATAAAATTTTAAAAACAGTTACATTTAAATACTAGATTACCATAATAATAATACTACTAATACATTTCTTTATGTGTAAAATTCTTCAAAAAGATATATATTTGTTCTTTAAATATTTATTTAAGTAAAGAATAAAGAAATGTCGTATGATTGTCATCTAAGTATAAGCGAAACAAATAAAACAATAAAGCTAGTACAAAAGAATCATGTTATAAAAAACTCAATGTATTTTCATCTAAAAGTAGTCATTCATGTTGATCCGACCCTTATAGTCCATACCATTACCTTGCCAGAATATGAAAAAAAAACGTTTTTAATTTCCTTAACTGCCCTAAACACTGCAATACTAATTATTTAATCATAACATATGTGTAGCTTAAAGGCTATAAAAATCAAATGTGTAGCTTAAAAACTATACACGCACTTTTTTTGCAAAAAATCTTCTGGAATCAATACGCAGAGCATGCAAAATCTCAAAATTTGCAAATATTGGATTTACATCAAAATTTCCTGCGTTTTCTTCCATCAAATATTCTTGCTTCATAATTTCCTTCTCCTCCTCTGTGCCTTTGCAGCACATCTTGATGTTATAACGCAACGATTGGCGTAAATTTAAGATCGCTATCAACTTTCATTTACGTAAAATTGTAAACGAAAGTTTCTACAACAGGTCAGTGAACTATTGCCAAGCAGTATATTGCCCTGACTATGATACGTAAAGATATGTTCAATATTTCGATTTGAATTTTCGGAAGATTAGCAATATCTATTTTATATTGGGACGTTAATTTTTCTGACGTTTACTAGTGCTGGTAGTCTAGTTTATCGCCCTTCACCAGTTTCATGTCAAATTTTGGATTGAATCTGAGTTGTTTGAGGAATTGAAATTAACAATTAATTGGTAACCAAAATGAAAAAGCCCAAAAAAAAAGCAAACATCGCAGACAACTAAACTAGATAGAAACTGATTGGTAATTAGACTTATTTTCATTACGCGGTCGAAACTGGTTTGAATCCTTAATTTCAATCATGAGCGCTGGGCTTTATACAATGGAAATATATGTTAATGGGACACCTTAGTATAATGAAAATATTTTACAAATTTTCTTGAAAATTCTTTGTGAGCCATCTTCTAAATTAATCACATAAAACTACCACGCGCGACTTCTTACGGATAACAGTAAGACTTGTATATAAAAGTGAAGATTTTTAACGCATTTAAATTACTTTTAATTATAATTTAGTATTATAATTTCATAGAATAGAGCATTGATACTTTTTGAGTTTATTTGTTATGTACTTAACGTGTGAATTGATTTGTTTAAGTCTGTTTCATTTTTGTTTTCCAAACGGATTAATCGATTTTGATTTAACTTCCTTTGCTTGAAAGATAAATCAATTGTTAGTGTTCTTCACTATTGTTGAAAAACTGCCAAATTTGGGGATATTCCCAGAGGAAAAAAACTTCTTAAAACGTTTTAAAAGCTGAGCTCTATAGTCCAAAGTTTCTAAGACGTACTTATTTGAATTGCCAACTTCCCGGAAACTTCACCCACCTTTTTTTTTACTTTTTAAAGATTTTTCTTTTATATCGGGGTTACCTTAAATTTTAAATTTGATATTATGATCTTTTTATAATTATTATTATTGCAATGATTAATAAATATATAGGTATTAAAATTTATCAATGACACATAAAGAATTAATTTTAATATTGACTAATTTTATATGGCGTTACTATAACGCGGTATAATAACTGCATTATATTTCATAATCATGTGTCGCCTCTTCGAACACTCGGACATCTAATGCAGTTCTGAAACATGTGTACAGGCATATAGTAACCACAATTATACTGTTGATTTTTCAACAAGTTTCAACTCTTTACACTTAAAAGGTAAAAATTTATACGCAAATAAAACAAAACAAACAAATACATCTACCATGAACTTTTAAAACACATATAATATGATAGATAACAACATCCTCCAAAATAAAACGGTATATTGAAACAAATGAGAACACATTAAAATAATTTTTCATATGATAATTTCAAAAAAAAAATTAAAAATTCTTCTTTATTTGTCTTTCTTTCTTCGAATATTCTGATTTTAAACGATATATTAATATGAAACAAAAAAAAAAATGAAATATTATTTTTTCCCACAATAGTAACTTGATTATTATTAATCATAAACCTGTTGTTATTGTTAATAGCAGTAGTGGAGTACTCTACAAGAAATGTGGTCTTGATAATGATGATTCGATTCCGTTTTGCAAAATATAAAAAGAATTACATATATATTTTTATGGATGTGAAAAATGATATCATGATACAAATTATTGTCCTTTTTTTAAAGTGTGTGATATGTTGCGTATCGTTGGTACTAAGTACTCGAAATATAGCATGAACATTATTAGACGTGGCGTTTACTAAAGCTGTATACAAAAAATCGAAGAAATAAAGTTTTCAAAACAAATATTGTCGATACCATTTTATTCTTCTCTCTATTTTAGATATTACATATAGTCAAAAGTGAGCTGCACGTCGAAGAAATCGTTTTCCATTTTGTAAGATCTTAATCTAAATCAAATTCAGCTGTGCTGCTGAAGATGTGAAAGCTCTTATTAAGAATATCTCAAAAAAGACATAGACGAAAAGACATAAAATCTGTGTTGCTCAATTACGTCTCAGCTCCAAGTATTTATCAACAGGTAACTCCACCGTATTATATGGCCGTATTTACTGGCCAGATAATCTTTCAAATGAAGATTTGCGGACAGAAACAGGTCAGCCACAAATTAAACTGCAGATTCGGGAGAAGAAATATAGGTGATAAGGACATATTTTAACAGCAGTGAAAAGGAGATTGTCCTAGATTGGATTCCGCCAGGAGCTAGAAGAAAAGGAAGACCCCGATAAACATGGAAAAGGACAATTGAGAGAGAAGCGAATTCTGGATGCCCTAAGCTCCCACAGGAAATATAGATAATAAATCAAAGTGAAATTTAGCTCAAAATCGCTTATCCTTAAAAAAACTCACATATGCATTAATGTATCATTGGTACTATAAGCAAATACATCGGCTATGACGTACTACTATCAAATCGCCACCGTAAAACTATTTTGAACCTTATAAACTTATTTATCGCTTATGACGACCCATCGTTAGCGGAATTATTCAGCAATAACGACCGACATTTACACATATTTTTATTTTAATGTATAAAGCTCTTAACGTCTTTCGGTTATAACGACGAAAGGTGGTCCCTTGAATGTCGTTATTGTATCTTTTGTAGGTCTCACGATATTCACTTTCACCCCTTTCGATTGGCAGAATACTTCTTAACCACAAACAATTTTTCGAGTATTCCTAGAAAATTAAGTCCTTCTTTCAAGCTTTATTCACTAGCAACCCCAATACCTATTCTTTCCCGATGTTAGGTTTTAACACACAATTCATTCAGTAAGCACTAAAGTCGATAAAATCGTAGCTGCTTCGAAAAATGGAAAAATAACTTTTCGATGTTACCCTGAGAAACTTCAGAAATGCACTCTTGACTTGTCATGATTGAATAGCGGAAGATATAGCAATAAGAAAAATTTTGCTTCTTGTGTGAAGTGAACGGGGAGTTCCCTGACATTTCCATTTTATTTTCTTAGATATTCAAAGTATCTCAGTTTTATGCTGTGAAAAATTTAATAACTTATTTCCAAATTTTTAAATCTAATTGATACGTTGTTTGAGAGTTACCCTCGATTAGCCCGAAAGCTCGATAACTCGAATTTGTATACTTCCAATTGTCCATTTTACAATATTTGATGAATACTTCAAAAAATACTGAAGATAGTATGTATAATACACACACAACAGACATAATATTCAAAGTAAACTCTTTATAACCGACGGGAAACGGAAGTCGTGGTCTCGGTTCAGCGAATCGAAACAATCCACTATATATCTACACATATAGTTAGCAAGCAATCCAATGCTAATAACTGCAGTTTTGTTTATAACAAGGAGTAGAGTAGAATATAGTATGGGGAGCAGAGTGTGGGGAAGAGGGCGCGTAAGTAATATGGTAAAGGTAAATGATGATGGTTTACATATTGTACTTAATATGCATTAATATATTATTATACTATTAATATACGTATTAAATATTAATGCTTGTTTTAAATAATCATTGGATTTTAATATGTTGTTATTATTTAAAAAACCCTGCAAATGATTACACACACACTTCCAATCCAATTTTGCTCCACTGCCTCTCTTCTTATTCTCAGAAAAATCGTTTTTGGTGTTGATTAAAATATGCTCTCCTTTATATAATCGAAAGGGCTTCTTTGAGTTTAAGGTTGTTATCTTGATATGGGTATATCGACAGAAAATTCTAAATTTGTGTAAACTTATTGAGAATATAATAATACATTTACCATAAAAATTTGAAGTAGATTGACCGTCTCTAACTCGAGATAAATTCAATTAAAGTTCGGAAAATTAACATGGAGAGCAAAGGAAAGGTTTTTTAATCTCAGAAAAAAAAACTAAATTTGAGATTTTTTTAAAAAACTAACTAAAAATTCATGTATTTGTTCTGAGTTCAAGAAAAAAATCCATAATTATTGAACGCTTATTATCAAATTATTGAATATTATCATATAACCTCGAATCCACTTAACAAGGGGCAATATTGTGTGTTTTATGGTATCGGAGAAACCATTTTGAACTAAGTTATGCAATTTAGTACGCTTAAGTTTGCAAAACAAAAAGAAATAGAAAGTTATCGATTGGTAAGTAAGTTCAAGTTATTACTTCTCTAATTTGATTTCAACTGAATCAGAAAACAGATTCAAAGTTTTTTTGAGAAATCAAATTTAACGTCTTTCTTTAACTTCTTAGGCACTGACGGTCAACTCAAAGCTTCATATTTTCAACTCTCTATCTCATACAATTTGAAAAAAAGCCCTGGAAACTTTTTTTACGTACCTAAGTTTAACCTCAAAATTTGAAGAGGGAAGCAAGCACTTCTTTGTCTTGACTCGATTACATTAACTTCTATTTATTTATTTTAGCGAAAATGGGAATAGAAGTTACAAATGTACACCCTTTTAAACATATATTATTATTTTTATTTATTTACATTATTTAGCATTTTTATTATTATTTTATATTACATTTTACATACGTGTATGTATTTCCGTTGAGGCAGGTGTTTTTTTGGATTGTACTTTTTGAAAAATAAAAAAAGAATAGCGTATGTTCTGCTTTTGTTTAACAGAAAAATTAAGCAGTGCGAGCTAGATCACACGGGTACTGAATTCTTTTAAAAAAAGCGGCCTATCGCAACGTACAAGTTTAAATCGCAGAAGACAACTGTGTTTTTAATTTTTACGATGCGGGCAATAGGTTTCCTGTTTATTCTCCGAGTTAGAAGTCAGTCTTAATACTTCAGATTTTAGCGGATAGAAAGTGTTGGAGAAAACTTGCTAGAATGCCAATGCTCTAGAAACGAACAATGGAATAAAATGGGTGTGCGCTTATTTGTGATAACTTTTACGCTGACTCATTTGGAATTTTAGAAAAGTTTGTAAGAAAGTCGGTTACCAAATTAAGTTAGTGGAACAGATTGTTATACTATTCGGAAAAAGGCGAGTTCATTTCTGTTTACATTCCGTTTTCTCCCTTACCAATAAGTCTCCTGAATACAAAAGCGAAAAAATTTTTGGTACTCGCATTCTTGATAATAGCAAATTATAATAAAATTACCAAATAAGTCGATAGTAATAGCCTCGCCAACAGATTGCCTATTTACCGTACCCTTTTGTCTACCAACTCTCTTCGAGGCTGAAAGCGATAAATTTTTTTTCTTTTAAAAACAGCGTTGGACTGGCTAAAAATATTTTTAGCAAAAAATCTTTGGTAAGAAAAATTTTCAAATGAAACACAAACTTTTCTACTTTTCTTATAAGATTACACTATATACTCCTTAAAGTTTATAAATGTATTTTTTTTTTCAACTAGACTTAATCCATCAAACATTATTTATTCATTTTTTAAATACGTTTCAAAGGTTTGACATATTCTATTAAGATATATTTGTTAGAAAATAGTTGCATGCAAGTGGTTGTTGTCATAAGCTGATGTAACAATGTAACCTATTTCTAAGAACTAACGATTCACCTTCTTTTACAGACATCACTTGATATATCGATTCAAGCTTAGTCTTTTTTTTGAGCTTTTACGATATTAAATAAACATCATGTTATTAGAATTGATGATGTATAGAGTTTCCATCCATTCATAGCGTTCGAACTTTAAATAAAACACATTATAATTCTATGGTATTATCAATGGTATGGAATATAACGTTTGCAAAAGGCCACCAAGATTTCATTGGGTGACACTTAGTCGAAAGACTAATACTACGATCGCATAAATCGGTCTCAATAATCATTGATGATTAGGTTTTTTATAAAAAAAAATATAATGGAATTAAATCACATGATTTGGTTGGCCCTACAAATGGCCCTTTAGAAAGAGTGTCCCTTTAGAAAAATCGAGGAAATGACAAAAATAAATTTGTCTCAGATTTTGATGAAATTGTGTATTCGCGATCCTGGAGCTATATAAAAAAATACTAATCTAATCACCAACTAAGCTGAAAGTTGTTTTTTGGGTCGTCATATAAGCGCGAAAAAGACAAATACTCCTTGGCAGTCGGGTAAAAATTATCTACAAGATGATGAAAAAATCGGCTGCGTGGTTTAGAAAGAGTCAGTGGATAAATAGGCGAAGAAGACGCACTTGTCATAAAGTTTTATATCCGTTATATTTACTGTCGGCTAATTTCTTCGATCAAAGAAAGAAACTATAGAACAAATGACCGATAACAATGTCGTATTTAAGTCAAACTGATAATTAAAAACATTGGAAACGTTATTAAAAACTTACACAGGTATTTTACAAAGTGTAATCAGTACAATATACGATTATTTATTGTTTTTCTCACAGTTGGTTATTTTATATATTTTTCAAATAGCTATTACTTCCTCTTCTTATTAATTTAATGTTTTCTTTTTTTTAATAAACATTATAAATATTACAGATAAATAATTTAAAAAAATTACTTACTGTATTTAAATATTAAATTTTTTTATGTATGAATAAATTGAATATCTAATAAACGGATTTGCTGTTTTTCTCATAGGTACCAACTGCATGGTTTACTTTAGAAAATTCTTAACGGTTTGTGTATAAGGTAAAAATTAATGATATTTTATATTTAGAAAAATATGAAAGAAAATAGTAGGGAATTTTTAATAATGTTGAAAAAAAAGAATTTTTTATTTTTATTTTAAGAAAATATGCAATAATGAATGGCAGAAAGATATTTTAATTTTCAAACCTATTTGCACTAATGAAAATCTAGGTATATTTTCAATTTGCTACTGAAAAGAAAATTCGATGGTTAAAACATATTTGTTCCTTCTCAAGTTTTGAAGCAAAATATACCATGAATTTTTCAATTTGCAAAACCCGAAAATTGAAAAGAGCGAAAAGCAAACTTTGGAAGTTATTTGAGAATTCTTACTTAACTCTATTCCAAACGTGTGTGAGTCTTATTAGAGGCGTTTCCATGGTAACGTTATGCTACTTTAATTATAGAATTGTATGGATGCATATATAATCATATGGATTGCATTTATGACTTACATTGAAAATTTAATATTATTTTCTCACAAATAATTATGATAATTTACATTCGAAAAATATATTTTTGCAATTTGATTTCTTATTTTCACAATTTTTAATGCATTCAGTTTAATTAATTAGTGTTTTTCAATAATTTTAATTTGACATTTTCAATATCAATAACATGTAAAGAATTGCAAGAGTTATAAGAGTTTACAAGCAAGTGCGGTGATTATTGAAACAAAAAAGCTCGTACGGAAACTTTTTTAAGCTGCTTTACAAGAAAAATTAACAAGCTTCAGAGTGTTATATGTTAATATGTTATAAAACAATTTTTAAAATTTTGGTGTGCTTCTAAACTTTATTTAAAATATAGTGATAACATTTCTCACCATTTCCACCCTCCGTGCAAACCGGCAAGGGGTGATAAAAATTTTTGAGGAATAGATTCCAAAACTTTTTAATACAAGTTTTCAAACGAGCTGTACTTGTTCCAAATTCAATGATTTTTGGGAGACATACAGCTGTTAAAAATTTTTGTAAAATTTTGTGTTCAAAAAATTTTCCTTTAATATAATACTTTGGTTCTGTTTGTTATCCCCCTTTTTGCATTAGAATAAGAGAGAAATAAATACAGCGAAAAGTAAAGGTTTAAAGGGTATGAAGTGAGTTAACTAAATAGGGCTATATCTAACGAAATAAAACACACCGTGAATTATCGTCAAATATTGAGAATTAATTTTTCCATAATATGTAATATCTTAAAAAATCACTTGTCAACTTAGGTCGCATAAAACAATTAAGACATTTGTAGGTTAAATACACATTTTAAAAATTCAATAAGAAAATAATTTTTCGAAACATTCTAAATTTTTTAAAGTGTGAAAAATATGTATATAATTCACACGCAGTTCTAACAACAAAATTTAATAAAGAAAAAAAAAACAGTAATTTAGTAGTGTAACGAATTGTAATAAAATGTTTACGGTTCACTGATATTAATTTATTTTACAGTTTTCTGTACAGATATTATATTGAGATGAGGATAACTCGTTGAAAAACCAATCTACGGATGTACAGTAGCTATCATTTTTCTTTCAAATTTTTTATTTATTTTAAAATACAAAAATATTGTTGACATTATTCATATTCATAATTCATTTTTCTATAACTTTTCCAGGGTTAATCTGTTCCGAGGTTGACAAACATGAGATTTGAGGCATTCTTTACTTGCTTCCGTGGTGTGTATAGTATTCTTTTGCTCGATAGAAGCGGAAAACGGGAACTTAGTTTAGATCAGTTGAACAAAAGTTGAAACTTTCCGCCCAGAGGAGAGAAAAAGGATTCAATTTTCTAGAAACTACGTATTTGAAAGGAACATTATGTTCACAGCGCTAGTCGTAATTGAGCTTGTTGACGAATTTTGTTTAACATTTCAAAAAAGACCTACAAGTTCGATTAATCGTTCTGTGATTATTTTACGACGATATTTTTCTTTTGAATTATGTCATACTTCGACCTATGTAATTTCGCGTCTCAATCCACTCGATCTTACTGAACCCACGGAATTGATTACTGAACCCATTGAATTGGTCATCGAATATTCAACACAATTATTTATAATATGGTTTAATAAATAGATGATAATAATCGTTATAATAACGTCTAAAATGTTATTGTGGTATTGTTATTAATTTTTTCTATTTTTCATATTTAGACACGATAATTATATGTATAGTTTTCAATTATCACATATAATTATTAAAATTTTTAATTGAAAAAATAATATTGCTAGCTTGTTACACTATTATGTCATTATACAGAAAATACAGTGAAAACTGTATAGAGCGAAACATCGCTTTGTTCAAATACAACAAACGTACTAGCCTCTTGGTTACTTGATGAAAGAGATGGCCATGAATATAAATGGTTGTTGGTTCGATTCCCACTCGAGTGAACTTTCCTACATATCTAATATTGATGTCAAATATCAAAGCTCTTTATAAGTTGAAACTTGAAACTTCTATAAATCCAATTTTTTGTATATCTCTTAAATTTTGATTAACTATAGTCCTAACACTACTTTGTTAAAGTTTCAATTTCTGTACTTTATTTTCGATGTATCTACTTTTATTTTTATCGCTTTCTAATTGTTTCAAAACCCATTTGCTCAATCAGTTTTTCGCATGTTTTGACTATTCTTAATTTTAAACTTGTGACTAAAGCTATAAGCTATAAAAAGAGCGAGAGATGTCGTAGGCACCCGATAAGAACTATTATCTTTTTGGTATAAATGATATATTTTGGTTTCAAACGGACAACCTTCAACATGATGAGCGGGCACCGTAACTTCAAGACCACGACCTCATTGAGAATATTATTTATATGTCAAGATAATAAGCTATAAAAAAAGGTGTCGGTCGGTCGGTGTTGGACACTTTTTTTTGTCCAGCCTCGAATTCGCCGAATGCGCGATCAGGAACATAGTTCTAAAACTAGTTTCACTGTATTTTGTTGATTGATTTTCTACCACTAACCAATTAAATATATTTTTTATTAGATTTTATTAATAGATAAAAATTATTATATATTTTATTAAGGTCAACAAAGGTAATAACGTCATTATTATATGTAGGTAATATCAATTTTCCATTAGTTCTTTATCAGGCTCGTTGACAGTTGCAATTAATTCTGTTATAGTTACTTCTTTAATATGGTCAATTAATTCAGTGACAAACAATTTGTCTTCTTGGTATGATCTTCAAAGAAATTGATATTTTTCTTTAAAGGCATATTTTCAAATGTCTGGAAACATACATTAATTAACAGTTGTAAATTACACCTGGCAGAGACAAATTCTAACAATCCAATCAAATCCTTGCACATTATTGTAGATGTAACTAATTATTATCCCATGTAAGATTCCCTCAAGTATATTCACTTTTTGAGTATTTACCTTAAAACCGCCTCTCAAATTTCTGCTTTTGATAAAAAAGTTAATAATACTAATCGTGAAATTAAATTTTTCAGCTAGCAAAATTATTTTTTTGCCCAGTTTTTCTTACCATAAACTAATAAAAGTTTTGTATTTGCGTCATAAACTAATAGAAGTTTGGTAATATCTGAGACTCAATGAGAAGCACCTGAACGATGAGCGATATTATAATTAGATAAATTTTTAGAAAGTACACATTCTTTTAAAATCAAACCTGATGACACCTTAAATTGTTCTAAAAAATATTAAAATGTTATAATTTAACATTACTGCACTCTATATTTTTATGATCTCAAAAAATGTTGACTATTAGTTTTTACTGCCATAATAAGCAGTTACCAATAATAAACATTAAGTCCATTTTAAAGTCACGATTATTAAGTAAAAAAAACCTTGAAATATAAAGAATATAAATAAAATAAATAAAAAAATCTTTGCTTTACTTTCCCTTTTTTTAAATTACTTTATGTGTAGGAGATTTTGAATGTTATAATTTGTCGAGATAAAAGTCATTAAAATTTATTTCTTAATATAACGATTTGTGTTTTATATTTTTAAGGTTGTTTGCTCTACGATTATGGGCATAATTGGTTATCAATTATGATTGTTAGGATCCGACCTACATATTAAAATTAATTGGTTTTGTATGGTCGGTCTAAACTCTAAATGTTAGAACAAATATTTGCACAATAAAGTGTCTAGATTTTATAACCTAAGTAAATTGTTTGGTCTGGTCATTTTAAAATATGTTAAACAGATCCAATTTAATTTGCTGTCTGTTATAATTGATAAGACTCCAAGCGAGGCTAAAATTACAACTACTTGTTTGCCAGGCGAATATGTCCAAAAATAATTCAAGAGGCTCCGAAAATTGAGCCTTTGGAAACAAGCGAACTTTGCCATGCAAAGATCTGGAATTTAATAGGGGAAACCATGAGGGCTAAAGTCTCAGGTTAACTAGTAACATAACTGACGAGCAATTAGGTCCTCTTGAATAATTTTGCGGTTTTTTTGAACGGTAAATGATATAATATTTTTTAGAGAAGGCTGGGAGAAAAACTATAACAATACACTCAGTGAGTTGTCGATTTTCACAGATGAATCAGAATGATTAGAAAAAGTGGCAGATATGTTTATTCAGAATATTTGAACGGCCATAAACCATAAAGGAATTTGTTGCAGCAGAGAAGGCGAAATTTATCTGTGTTCCGTTCCTGTTTGTATTTAGGTTTGACTAGTGAGCATTATGAGAAATTTTTGTTTTCTAGAAAATACTACGAAAATTTTCAAAATTTCTAGTACAAATGGTGTCCGGAAGGCGATGTAAAGCTTTTTTGCTATGCTATTTGGACCTCTTAGGGGAGCGTGATTTGCAACACACTCCTCAAAGGGTCCAAATAACATAGCAAAAAATGAGCACTACACCGCGTTTTGCGGTTTTAATTTTGAATTTGAATGACGTAAAATTATCCAACATAGGAAAGAAGTGTACAACAAAAGTTAAAATGAATTTCTAAAAATTAGTTTCAAAACACAAACGATGATTACTGTGAGGGGTGAATTGAGGACGAGGAGACAATCGAACATTTGGTTTTCTAACAATCCTGGATGAAAACAGTTTGCACAAAGTTGGAAATGCTCAATTTTCAATGATTAAAATAGTGGTAATCGGTTTTGTGAAAATTAGGATAGCATATAATATATCATAGGGGAGGGATTCTGAATCGATTTTGCACATAATCTTGAGACAATATAATAGTTAATTATTTATGATTTTGTAATTATTGGGTCCTTAGTAGATTGACAAAATCGGTTCCAGACACACATTATAAAATACCAATCAATTTAACCATCTATGTCATCTATGCACAGGCAGACAGAAATAAGTTTGCTCCAAAAAAGTAATGAGCACTTTCTAAACGAGGATCACCGTAGATCAATATTGAAATAATTATCAGTACAGTTAAACAAAATAATTTGAATAAACATTAAAGCTATGTCTTAATGAATATGTATATTTTAATACCATGCATATGTAATATGCAAGGTATACTAAGTTTAGTCCCAAGTTTGTAACGCTTAAAAATATTAATGCTATGAACAAAATTTTGGTATAGGTGTTTATAAAATAACCTAATTAGTCCATTTTCGGTTTTCTGTCCGTCTTTCCGTTTGTCTGTCAACACGATAACTCAAAAACGAACAAAGATATCAAGCTAAATTTTTACAGCTTACTCAGGGCGTAAAAAGTGAGGTCAAGTTCGTAAATGAGCAATATAGGTCAATTGGATCTCGACGTATGCGTCCGTAGGACCCATCTTGTAAACCGTTAGAGATAGAACAAAAGTTTAAACGTAAAAAATCTTCCTTATCAAAAAATAAACAACTTTTGTTTGAAATATTTTTTTGTAAATATCACTGTTTATACGTGAGGGCGTAAATTTTATAGTATGTATTATATTGAGATATCAGTTACGTATGTGTGACATGTATGTATGTGTAATGTGATAGAGTAATCAACACTGTCTATGCATGGTATTTCAACAATTAGCTCAGTCAATCGTTTGTTTTTACTTGTTTTATAAACATCAGAATAAATCAGAAATTCCAAAACATCGAAAAAATATACCTTCTGACTTAAAAAAATAAATAAATTTATGAACTTTGCATATTTTGAAAAGAAATTAATCAAACAATATATTATTATACAAAAAAAGTGGGATGATACGGATATGAAAAGGTGCAGCAAAAATGATTAGAAGATATATTTATGTTATACAGAGTTGAAGGTGTGTTATTTTACGAAACTGTGTTTGGCGTCTTTAAAGACGTCGTCAGCCAGACTGGCACCATACCATCCATAAACCACACTTATTGAAAGGGTATTAAAAGTAAATTCTCTGTGATTTTTAAACAGTTTTAAAATTTGTAAAAATGAACTTGGTTAAAAAAATGTCAACGAAACAATTACATAATACTTATTTATAGTTGAATTATTAAAACTGCATTATTATAATTTGTTTAATTGTAATTTGTTGTATGCTAATAACTTTTTTTGCATAATCAAGAATTGAGTGCATTGACTTTACTTTTTTAAATAAGTATCGTTATCGCCATCTAGTGTTTCGTTTATCAACTACATAACAACTTGGTTCATAGCCATGATAAATTATGTCCAACTCTCAGGTAGTTCAAAATAAACGTTCATAGATGGAGAAACCTAACACATTTCTGATATTTTATAAAAAATTGTACTATTTAAAATTAAATATCGATTACAAATGAGAGTGTTTTTTCCTCTGTAATTAGATTAAAAAATCATCAAGCATATTTTAATTTGTTATTCACTTCACAGTAAACATTTTATTGCAGGCAAATCATTAAAAACTACGGGAGAAAATAGAAATATAACGAATACATTAAAATAAAGCCTTGTAAGCGGAAAACCTCCATCACTAAGGTCATATTTTCCCCTAATTAAACGCTTTTTATTAATATTGAATTTTTACCTTTTCATGTTTCTTAAAACAGAGTATCAAAAGGCATTAGTAATGTTACGAAAACACTTGATTTTACATTTTAATAATAAATAAATGTAAAAGAGCATAGGATTAGAAAATTAAATAAGAAAATTGTATTTGAAAAACTGCAGGTTAACCAACACTATTTGTATAACAGGTTACTAGATACCTGTTTTTGTTTACATATTAACTTGCACTTATTAAAAATGAATTTTCTAATCTTCTAATGTCAATATTTTAATCTTCTTGAATTTTTCTTATGAAACAATCAATTATTATTTTTAATATACAGTCGAACCAGAATAAACGAGAGTTCAAGGGACCACAAAACTATTTTCAATTATCGAGGTTTCCCACTAAACTAGTTTCTCGCCTTTAAACCCACAGGATTGGTTACTTCCATTTACAGAGATACAAGTCTATATTTTTTGGGGAAAATATCATACTAAAAATATATTCAAAGTTTATTACCAGAGAAAAAGCATTCTAGGAATATTAATCAAATATGTATGCATATATTAATGTTTACATTCGTTAAAAAAATATTAAAATCATATTAAAAAGTCATATAATATTTTATTAAATATACATATAGGCCACTTGTTATACACATATACGTATGTTATGCCTATATTGAACAACTAATGTACATAGAATTTGTTCTGTTGTGTTATGAGAATGAAAATAATTAAAAATTGATTTGAAATTTAAAAAGTTTTTTCTTTTTTTTTGAGTATATTTTGAAATTAAATGAAAAATATTTTTCTAAAGGATTTATTACTATAACTATTTATTCTGCTATTCAACCTTGATTCATGAATAAAAGAAATACAATCTATTTGTATTGAGTGGGTATGTAAATTTTAAGGTAATTTTTTTAAATGTTCATTAAATTACTTTTGCTAGATCGTATAAAAGGTTGACAGGCTCTTGATTAGTGGAAGACACATAAAGCAAGAATAGACGTAATCTAAAATTTGAGTTAAATTGAATATTGAGACTGTGCTACTGCCAGCATCTTGGAAAATCCGAAAACAATGAGAAATTTTTTAGTATTTTTTGTAAACCTATGTTTCTTCCACTACAAAGTCCAGGGGGTTCCTAATTTATAGTTTATATGAACAAAAGTTTTGAGTGATTTAATTTAATGAGTGAATAAAAAGTGTCGGATGCCAGATTCTCTGTTTTTGAGGTGTTGGCTAAGTGATTTATATATTTATATATTTCTTTTTAATGGGCAAGCTTTTATTGCACTAAAAAGTAAAAAATAATTACTTCTATGTGTCATTTATTAAAACCATGCCATTACATGACTATTTGTACAAGTGAAATTCACAAAATTTAAAAAACCCCCGACAAATGCGATTTATTATTCCTTGTAAACCGATTTTTGGAAACTTAGACACAGATAAACACTTTAAACATATAAACACTACTTTTTAAATCAATATCAAAGTTATGATCAAGGACATCAGATGAGATGAAAAGGATACTTAGAGAGCTATCATTTTTTGGGAAAAATTTTTGGAAATATTTTAATTGAACTTGAAATATTTGAGATGACTTTGTTCTTTTGAATTATTGTTTTGAATTACCTAATTATTTTACCATTCCACTTTTCGAAATGAATTGGGCCAGGTTTATTTGACCATTCATTTCCATAGTAACTATTTATATATTAAAATTATATATCATGTCTTTAGAAACTGAATCGGTTTTGAAGATCATTGTCAATTTTATATTATATTATTTTTTTAGTTTTCGGGTACGGAAGCCTAAGTTCGCACTTGAAATATAACTAAGAACACTATTATATAAAACTTAATTAGTCCTCCATCTTGGGGGGGTCAAATATATTGGATTTATTGGGTTTACAAAGACACCACTTTACTCAAAGAAAATCACTTTTCAGTTTTTAATACAGTCAGGTCGTTAACCAAAAATTGTAGAAGCCAGTCTCACATTTATTCAGATACTTCACATTTTATTCAGGTAAAATAAGTTCTTAGCCCAGAAAATAGATTTTTAATTGAGTTCAGACAGAGATAAATTCGTGAGGGTATTAAATGACCCATGGAAAAATCAAACCAATGAAATTTAGCCATGTCTGTTATTAACTGTACATATTGTGATGAAAAAGTAGTGTAGCGAAAATTTTCCAATAAAAGTACTAATTTTGGAGTTATTAAAGCCAAAGTATTTTACTGTTCTAATAAAAACATTTTCCAGTGAAAAGTAGTTTACCTTGACGATTATCCTAAAGGTCAAATGAAAAGAACACACTATATAATGAAATTGTATGTATTGTATGTTAAATCTTGCTGGAATACAAACAAACTCCTGCTGCGATATTAGAAATACATTATTTATTTATACTATAATAACATAAAGCCCTTGAAAAAATAACTTTTTTTTAATAACAAAAATCAAAAAACATGCTGGTTGTAGTGCGTTAAAATAATTCTTAGCTCTCTCATCTTTATAGAGCAGTTTTATTATCAAATTAAAAAATCGATCTAAATTGAAATCGTGATAGAATCGACTTTAGTTATAATTCTAAGATTTAAAAACAATTAATAGTTATTATACGAGGTACAATTCAACTATTTTAGTTAAGACAATGATGTAAGGATATTATCTTTCTCTCCGATTAGCTTGCGATTGAATGGTAGAAGATGTATAGCTCTGACCCCGTGATAAAAAGGTTTGGAATTTGAACCACGGCATGTTTAATTTGCATTTCGTCTTGGTTTTTTAAAATAACTTGGTTACTAAACAAACTACATTTAAGATATCGTCTAGAATCGATTCTGGAAATCGCTGTTCGTATGTGATTTGGTGATTTCTTAGAAACTACATCCGATAACCTTACATAATAAGTTTTATCCAAATTGGATTCCAAATTTTCCTGATTTTTTGAAATTTTCTTAAAGGTTCATGAAAATATTTTTTTGTTCAGAATTTGACAAAACTTGGTTTAAGACTAATTTTGACACCCAATGTTTTTAAGAAATTTTTAATTATTTTAATGTTTTGTAATTTAAATTATAAAATAAAATTAATTTTTCCTTTGAAAAAAACGAAAATATTGCAAAAACTTTCGGAATATAATAATAATGAACACAATAAATAAAAAAATCAGTCTTTCGTGCTATAATATTCAAACTTTCTGTAAATTAGGACCAAATATGAACTAGGCATGATAGATATGCGATCATCATAACCAAATCTCTCTTTTTAAAGCAAACGCAAAGAAATTTTCTTTTAATTCATCGGTTCGCTTTATTTACACGATTATATATTCCAACTAAGTACAATTTTATTTTCCATCAATAAAATTGCATGACTTTAAACTAAAATCAATCTCTTTCATAGAAGTAATGATTTTATTTATTTAACTTCAGTGATTTTGTATCACTGAATTCATATTTTAAATTCAATCTCATTATGTAAATATAAATATTTAGCTGTACTTGTTCCAATCGTTAGGCAACTGTTTGAAAGTATTTTTACTTTATTTCAATATGAAACGGCCAACTTCGAAATGAGGTTGTCATTATTTAAATTTTTTTTTAGTGCAGAATTAAAATTTAATTTATGTTTTTTTTGTTATAATAATATATATGGCGTTCACTAATGGTAACATGAAACCGCCCCATAATCTGAACCAGTGATTAGGGCGGTATATATTTTCTTTGCTACCAAATAAATAAATGAAACTAATCGTTTCGTCGTTTCAGACAATCATTCTGTATGTACTCAATGGATATTAGGGACAATTTATGAATTCCAACAACTGTTCGAAATGGTACACGTTACAATATTTGCACGGTATGTTTTTGTTGTTCATTTACAATTAATAAAACCATACAATAAAACAAAGTAAAAAAAAAAGTGAAATTATTTTAGATATAAGTATCAAATATATAATATTATTATTATTATTAAAGATTGTTACAATATGGCGCCTTTATCTTCTGTTTATTATAGTCTGTATATAATTGTAATTATCTGTTTCTACTTCACCACGTCCAAATCCAAATTTATGAGATTTATATATTTATTATATTATATTTTAGTTATAAGTTCATTTTTACTATCTGGAAATAATTTTATTATATTCCATGATAATATTATAACTAAACAGTATAATAATCATCATAATCGTAAATATTTTGCAATAAAAAAAGTTATAATGGTAGATATTTTAGGCACGCAGCTATTTATACTCATACTCTCAAGATAGAAATATTCCATAAATATTTCTCTTTCGTTATCTGTGTATTGAGATTTATCGACTGTTAATTTACTTTGTTTATAGGAATTAATTTGATACTTGAATAAATATAAGCTGTGTTGATGTGAATAATTCGAATACAGCATGTCAGTGGTTTTGTACACGTTAAATTTTTGTTAGGAATAAGAAAATTGAGTTAAAAGATGTAGACAATACATCTTGTGCTTCAAATAGAAATCTCAATTTTGAAAATTGATAACTATGAATGCCATAGACCATGGGCTTTGACTATCTGGGTGAAGGCACCCGATACAGTTATATAAAAACTAGCTGTGAACTACCTGAATCGCTGGGCAACTTCAATTTTAAATAAAAAGATTATTGTGTTATCACAATTATTCCAATTCGTCGATTTGATTATTTTGGTGCGGGACCATAATTTTAGGACAAAAGCCTTAGCTGTACCCTGCCACGCTTCATTGTGGGACATTATAGTTGGTTTCTATCCATTCCAAATGAGAAGTATCTAGTAAATTTTAGGAAATTTGATAAACCACCAATTGAGTTCACAAATTCGCCAACAGCTAAACTGATTTGATATCAGACATGGGTAGGTATATTTGAAAATATTCTATCGTTCATCCCCACTTTCATTCCTTCCCCACCCCCTTGCGTCGGAGTTACAGTTTTGTAATGTTCCCGTCATGCTATTTTATTAGATAGTCCACTTGGATATATTTGAAAATATTCGATTGTTCTCCCCACTTTCATGTCCCACCTTTCAACGCCCCGCCCCGATGAAGGTTAAAAAAAGATAAAATAATTCTTGGAAGTTAGTTGTATATCGTGTCAAAATTTGAGCTTAATCGATGTAAAAATTTTTAAGTTTTTGAAGCACACCCCTTTCAACCACTATTCCATACTTTTACAGCTTTGGCATTGAAAAGTAGCCTATATGCTTCCTCAGGGTCTAGACTATTTATGTAAAAGATTTCATTTAAATCGGTTCAGTAAGCGCGATTGCGTAACATACATACATACAGACAGACAGAGTTACTTTCGCATTTTTAATATAAAGTAAGGAAGTAAGGATAAGAAAGGATATGGACGTAATAATTCTATATTTGTAATAATTTTTTACCTAAATCATGCAAAAAGTACACAAAAAAGTTGATACCATTATTTCTTGCAGAAATTTTATAGTTATCAACTGAGTTTCAAAAGCTCGCATATGTGAAAATAAAAATTTAAAAAGCTATTGCCTAATATTTTAGATTAAATAAATATTTGCGGATGATTGTAGAAAATTGTAAAATTCTGAACACGATGTGTAAATGAATAGCTTACCAATTATTGCTTTAACTTTAATGAAACCATTTCTGTAATAGACGCTTTATTATAATAAAATATTGGGGATGTTAAAAATAAAATGTCTTTTTACTAGATTCGTGAGAATAAAGTTATACATACTTTAATCGAAATAAAATTCGAACAGTCTATTGGGAAAATTCATCCAACCTTCGTAATAAAAAGAAATAAATTGGATCTTTCTTTTTTTATACGATACTTACGTTATTTGGGAAAATGTAATTCCTAAAGGAATTATTTAAGAATGGGAAACTCTCTGATGTTATTTTATCAACCTACACAACAAAAATAATAATGATAAATGTAAATTTGACAGTAATTTTGGGTAATAAAGTGCAAATGTGAATTTTATTTTAAGGGCTATCATCACTTCTATAAAAAATGGTAAGTATATGACAACTTGGTGATAAACGAGGGCTTGTATGTCCTCCATTACACTAATCAATTCATTAGTATCAAAAAAATTATTGAATAAGTTTGTTTGTCTTGAATGTATTTCTACGGGACAGTACTACGCGCGTCGGCTCTCCGAAATATAAAAAAAGGAGTTTGACTTATCGGTCTTAGCACATTCAGTCGTATTATAAATGTTCAAAGTGGCTCAAAGGTACATCGTCTCATAAAGCGTTAGCGCAAGAAGTGGAATTATAGTAAATAAATAGTTCGGGAATATATACTACCATATACTTCTCATCGTAGTCGAATTGACGGCAAGAAACACAATAAACATTGCTATACTTGATTTCTTGGTTTTTGAAACTACAATCATCTTCCATGAAATCTATTGAATCGATCGAGTCCATAAAATAAAATTCATCGAAACAACTAACATTTTTCGGAAAGAGACTATAAAATTTATTTGACGAATAAGATTAGACATGCAAAAAATAAAATAACACTGGTGGAAATATTAGTAAAGGATTTTGAAAGCGACAAAGTAAACATTGAAGATTCGAGAAAATTATCCTATTTCCTAATTCTTGGTTCTTTGCAAAAAAAAAAAAGTCTGCTCATAGGACAGCACAACTTTTGACTATTTTTTAATTTTGCAGATTGGCTCAATTGTGTCCAAAATCCTTTTCAACTTTAATGATTATTTTTTATCCCTCAACTAAAAAGAGGAGTGTTATAGGTTTAACGTGTCTGTCTAAGGCATGAAAGGTTCTAAACGGATGGAACCGATGTGGATTTTTGTTTGTTTGAAAGTGAATTTGATAGAGAGTATTCTGGAAGCATCTAAGTTCGAGATTAAGGAATCCTCAACCGAAAACAACTAGAAAAGAAATAATAATCTTCAAACGGCTGAGCAAATTTTCTATAAACATAACTAAAAACACTGTCGATCAAATTACCTTTAAAAAAAACCAAAATTGGTTCTCCGTTAAGGAGCCTCGAATCCACAAACGAATCAATCAGGCCTGATTTTGTGTCGGTAGTTTCTTAAAATTCTTATTTATGTACTATTGAAATTTTAGTAAAGGAAATGTTTATATTTTTGAATAATTACCCCAAAAGTATTTTGTAGTTTAAAGATTGGGGGGAATAATCAGACCAATTTCCAAGCGCGAATCTACAAAGAAACTCATATAACTGTTAGGATCTAAGACTATTCGCATTCTAGAACACTGATTGAGAAGAAGTTTTCGAGTTTTCATTGGCTGGGATAGAATGTGTTAATGCGCTGGCCTTTTTTGCGATTCGAACATGTTTTAATGATGTTTTAAATTAAACCAAAATTCTAAAACACTCAATGATCGATTTCGACCTTGAAGTAACATAACCGTGTCATCATAGTTTAACACAGGCTTAAAAGTATAGGTACTTAGAAAATGATTTACGTATATTTTCTCAGACGCATAAATTCGACAGAATTCATCACAGAAATGGATAATATATATTTTTAATAATCCAACCATAGATAATAACATAGCAATAACAAACAGTGTCTGTTGTTAAAATCCCATCTTATAGATAAGGATAGAATGAATGGATGGATAATGTTTTTATACATCATCAATTTTTATAGCCAAGAAAATAGGTTTTAGAGTCTATCACGTTTTTTCTCATTAAGTTTTTCAATTTATATATTTATTATTTGTGTATTCCTTCTCTCAATTTATTTTGCATCTTTGTTTTACATCATATATACGCAGGTACTTACTTAAAGAACAATCAATTTATTTTTTATTACGTACTATTGTAAACTTAGTTATATTTTATGTTTTCACACCTAATAACAATAATAATAATAATAATAATAATAATAGCTTTTTGTCGGTTATTGTTGAAAAATTTTCATTTTGTATATAAAATAAAAAAATAATAATAATACTTTTATTCCCTTTTTGCAAAAAATAAAAAAATACTCGTGAACAACAGAACTCTATCACTAAGGACATATTTCGGCCTAATTGGATGTTTTTTTTTATTATTTGAGGTTTTCTATTGAATTGAGATTCTTGTATTTTCATGCTTTTGAACACATGAAATATTTACATAAAAATGTTGGAAAGGGTGTCGGGGGAGTCATCAATACTAAAAGGCATTTCCCTAACATTAACTCAATTCATAAATATATTTCAAAATATTAGGCTTAATTTCGGGAGAAGATGTGTAAATCCTTAAAAAATGCAAAAAATTTGACAAAAAGTTGGAAGAAGGAGGCTAGTAACTTGACATCCGCAAAAGACACTTCCTTACCGCTAACTCAACCGACATACAGATTTGTAAACTTCTAGTTCATTTTGGAGTGCAAGAGATGGGGTGAGCAAAGCTCTAAAACCGCTTCACATTGTGAAATTAGCTGCCACTTTTGCGACATCGTTCTGTCCAACTTATCGAATTTCTTTAGCCCATTTGAACTAAAAGAGGCCGCTGGAGATGCCCAAAATTAGCAGGAAACAAATGGAGTACAGGCACTCACATATTAAAATATATAATTCCATTGAGTTTAGAAATGAGGTAGGTATAAGTACTTCCCTAAATATGATTCAATCAGTACAAATCTGCATTCACCTGGAAGTTTGATTAGTAGCTAGGTTTCGGGTTGCTGGTTTATTAACAGCCTGATTCGATAAGGAGAGATAACAAAAAACAAAAAATCTCATTTTTCTGAGGGAGAAATAATGCAAAATGAAAATATAAAAAGGTTTTGGCGAATCATTTGGATAATTTTTTTAACGACGCATACCTACAATTTGTGGAAGCGAAATAAAAGTGTGCATTTTTGGATTTAAAGAGCGAAACATTTGAAATCCAAAAAGCGCAAAATTTTACTGGCAGAAGGAAGAACATGATGTAAAATTTTTTTCATTTAAAGCAGTTTTTAAAGAGACCTATAAAGAATCTTTTTCCAGCAGTGGAAGAAGAGTTCCAAAATTATTTCTTAGGGCAACATATCTGCATAACACGAAAAAGAAGGCTAAATAATAGCCGATTTACTCTCATTATTAAAACTAATTACATGCAAGTGGGTTTTTATTGGCATTAAAAGTTGGTTGACATTCTTTTTATCTATGTAGTTAATCTCTTATGGAATTATTTTAATATCTAATTATATTTATAACAAAAATTGGACCCATCCCTAATTCAGTCGAGAATCATTAAAATATATCTACAGTAAAGAACACAGTTCGCAATCAAACGTAGAAATCAAAAAAGAGCGTTCTAACATCAATGTCGATTGATGTCGCTAAAATGTGAGATAACAGCATGCCGTTTGGGTTCATATCTTCCAAACCAGAACGTAAAAGATTGGTCTTCGATCTTTGCTACTTACTTGTAACACAGGAAGTATGCAATATAGCATTTTGAAGAAGATAAGAATGTAAGAACATTTATACTTATTTGTGAAATTAATACAAATGGGGACTTAATTCTTGGCAAAATCACGGATACAATTGTATATAATTCTACTGCATCCTGGAGTTTTTAAGGCTACCGTTAAATATATAGATGAGATCTTTTGATTCATCAAATAAATTGAAGTAAATCCCATTGTAATTATATAAATATTTCTACCACATTCGAAGCATGGTAAAGTTAAAAAAAGAATAATGATAAAATTGGAGAAACTAGAGAATTACCAGGGTTTACAAAAAGTCTGCTTCGAAACAATTTGTAAATACAATTGAGATGATAAATGCCACAAAGCAAACATTGATTTATTTTATGGCTATTTTCTATTAATATAAGCAAAAAAAGTGAAATATAAATGTTACATATAACATATTACCATGAATGGTCTGATGGAATCAAGTCACCATGTCACACCACAAGCTGGTTAAAAATAAATTGTATTACCAAGTAACGCGGCAAAAGAATATGTATAAAATACTGGATAAAATACAAAGTGTTTTGAAAATATTGAAAGTAAAATTGTATTTAATACATATCTGTTATTTTTATCGAGCAAATTTAAAATTCCATTTAACATGGGTAAACCTTTCTGCTTTAAAAATTCAAGTGAAGTTTTTTCATCGGGATTACCTTTATTTGTATGCAGGAAATGACCTAGGAAAAATCCTTTGCGCAAAAAAAAAATCATTCAAGGTCAAAGGTCGCGAAAATAGCTTTTTTCAAATATATCGTAAACTTTTAAGTTTATGACACTTTTAGATATTATAAAATTTGTATGTGTGTTAATTACACATAAAAAAGGTTCAGTACCTACAAAATGTATGTAGAAGATTGATTTTGCAATGAAATTTTTATATTCAGTTCTTGCATCCAAATAAAAATAATCGCGACGAAAAAACTGAACTTGGATTTTTTAAGCAGAAAAACAGCTATTTCCTTGGCTATGATATTAATTTTGAGTTTGAAACAACTATTACTCCAATCATCTTAGGGTTTCACCTCTGTATCTAATGCTCATCCTTTTGTACAATTTCGAATACCTTAAGAACCGTGCATTGAACGTTTGTAAACTGATAAATCCTGTCTTCATAATTTCACAAATACTGCATACAGTTTAACCTACAGACATACTCTAATATATTATTTGTCTTTTCTAATATAACATTACCATGTAAATTTTTTCGCCTACACAGCATTGCTACAAACACCGTACACTTGAGGAGCAACATATATTAAATGTGCAAAAAAAAATTTGCATTTATAATTAAGTATTTTTTTTCCACCTTTTTTGTGATATGTGTATATTATTATTATAACACTTTTATTGTCGTTTGAATTATTATTGTTTTCAGATGTATCCAGAGTTTCAATCTGGTTTTTTTTTTGCGCTAAACTTAAAATTTGGTATTCGTTGCTGTAGTAAATGGAAACAGAAATTTATATTTTATAAAAACAATAGCCAACCGAAATTCCATTCAAAATTATTTTTTAATATCTGATTCTGGAATTATGATAATCTTCGTTCACGGGGAAGTTAATATCAAATTTAAAAAAAAGTGTAGGTTTTACTACCAGAGAAATATTTTCAAAGAAATTACTTGAAATCGAATCGAGAAAACGCTCTTCATAAGCAATTATGAAAGATATCTCAGAAACTATGCAGCCAATCATTAAATGATTCCGATTTATGTATTTTTGGGGTTAAAATTATTTTAGCTTATGGATTATATCAAAATTGTAGACGAAAATTTTTTCTTGATTTTTTGACATTAGATAAACTGAAAAAATCACTAACAACTTTTTGTTTCGGATTTAATAAAACTCAGTATACGATAGTTTTCAGCCAAAAATATACAAATCGAGCTCATTAGACGATTGGCTGAATATTTTTTAGGGTATCGCACGAAATGCTACATAACGCCTTATTTTTTTAAAGATTTTTAACAATAACTCCAGAACTACTTATCTAGCCGTGAAATGTGCTGAATTTGTGTGTTATCCTTACACATTCCAAAAACAGAGACAACAAACGTTTTGTATTCGCGTATCGATAAAATATCCTAAATCGCTAAAATAGAAAAAATCATAAAGTGTTTTGTTTGTGATTTGGATAAAATTCGTCTACGGTAATTCAACTCCAAAAAAATATAGATTCATTTTATTATTAGATCCTCAATTTTCTAGCTTTTTTTTCTTATAATTTTGTGATTTATATAACTATTGCCAATTTTCGTACTCTATGGTCACTCTGTTTTCATGAAAGAAAAGTGAAATTTATAGAAAACAAGAAAAATTTTACAGACAGAATTAGAACAAACACAAAACAGAACAAAAAAAATATGATTGAACATAAATCAAATTTGAATACGACAATTTAATTTTTGTGTGACAATAAATCAAATTGAACAACATATAATAATAATAACACATACATACATATTTAAATAAATAAATTAATAATGTGACATTTGTTTGAATAATATTTTTTTTACCTATGGTATACGTATGGGAAAGTTGTCGAGGTAGACTCGCTACAATTTTTTATACATATAATTTTACTTTTTTGAAACATACAAATATAGTTATTAGACCAAGAGCCAGTGACCAATTTAAGGTTGTCATTTCAAAAGTCACGAAACTTTCCATAAAAAAACCTCAATACCTACAGATACTGAAAAGCCACTTCTGGCAGCTCAGTGTGGCCGGGTTGAAATACCCTAATTTTTTAAAGAGTGTAAGAAATAAGGCTCATTTTTGTTAAAGTATAAGTCATAAAATTTTAGGAAATTACTTTCGACAATATTTTTACTTCATACAATTTTTGCCAGAACATTTACATCCCTCCTAATTGTTGCCAGAACGCTATAAATATTTATTTAAAAAAAATCCAATGTTGTCATTTCATCAGTCTTGAAATTTTAACAGAATAAAGAAAATATATTAATAATTCATAATATTTAATGCCAGAACGAAATTCCATCACCAACAATCTGCCAGAGCGAAAAACGTATCCGTGCGAGTGAGAGCAATGTATATGGAAACCTATGAGTTAGAGCGCATATTTATTCATTGTTGTATACGATTCAACATTTCAGCTAACTAAAGCGCCATTCAGTGACTGAATACCACTCTATGTTATCTATAACATAATCTACATATTTTGTCTATGATATTAGCTATCTATCGAGAAATTTTCTAGGATTAATTTTTCCTAGAGAGGGCATTAACTATTTTTATTTTTCAAGCGAGTACTAATTCGAAACTATAAGCAATAAAGGTGTTTTACAATCATGGGCGCACATTTTTTTTTTTAAACATTGCATAAAAAAAAGTAAAACAGAAATCTGGAATCATTATGATAAGTATTATGACTGGACAGTGAATTTTATATTTGAAAATATCTCAACGGAGTATGTGAATCCCAAAATGTGTTTAGCTGTTCCAAGCAATATTCCGATAAATATCAAGATTCGACCGACATGAAAACTTGTACGTCCTATCTAAACTACGGCAATGTTTGGAGACAGTTTCGCCGAACTATTATTATTATTAGAAATGTTATACAAACTAACTATTCTCTCGAATTCTTATTTGGAATAATAAAGCAGAGAAATTGAAGAAATGGAATTTTTATACCATTTAATTTATTTTCTTGAATATGTATGAATTTCTTTCTGCATAACACTTCAAACGTTTTATAAACAAAAATCAAAACTATAACCGACCTTAACGATCTCCCCATACATAATATTATGTTTGTTGTGAGTGTGGCTGAATAATATATCATATGATCCAAATGTGTTTGTGTTTGTTTGGTGGGAAGTTATTATTATTTTTTAATGAAAAATTTACATTAAATATTCATAAAAGGATTGTTTTTATTCTGTGAAAAAAACATTCTTTGTTAGGTGAAAAATAGGTAAAGTGTGGAAACACTTTAGTTGAAGATATTAATACTAATTATACCTAATCGATTTATTTACCATTTTGATTCAAGATTCAATCGCGTATTCAATCGACCTCCCTGACTTACAGTTTTGGTAGACTATTTTCCTTGATCTCCAATTGATAATAAGTTTGACAGCAATATATTTTTATCTGATTGAAGTATTTTTTTATTCAAATGATGGAAGCGGTATAAAGTAGAGAAAGTATTATATATATTAATTACTTAATCATAAAAAATGAAAGACTTTTTTTTTTTTAACTAAAATAAAAACTCTTTTACAAAAGTAAGAATCTAAATTATGTAGATAAAACAGACTCAGATAATAAAAATTAATTCTTATGTATGAATTATAGCTGAGTGATATATCCGACGAGGTGTAAATATTGTAATACAATATATATTACAACTTTTATAATATCTATTAAATTACATATAAATATATAAATAATAACATAACTATAATATATTATGTAAATTTATATACATAAATTACATTATATATTATAATATAATGACATCTAGTGAAGATAACATCAATTCTTTAGTCAAGACATCAACCATTGTGTTGATTTTTCATAATGTTTTTCCGTTACTCAGTGTATGAGACAAATTTCAATACCATGATTATTTCAGAAGATACAAGAATTTAAATCCAGAAGTGTCAGTTTTGGTTGGAAAGTGAATATTTTGGTCCAAAAAGCTCGTACTATTGAGTGATTGTAACACATTTGTAATAAAATAATTTTTAAAATTTTGGAACGATTGTAAATTTTATATCTTTAGAGATAATATTTCTCACGCTTTCAATCCTCCAATCATTGCAACATCTTGGGTTTTATGCCCACTATTTAAAATAATGTGAGCAATGGCATTTTTAATACCTCAGAATTCCTGATCCAATGATTCAATTTTTACAACGAAAGGAAAGCATAATTTAAAAAAACGCTCGCTACGACATACGCAGGAGTTTTAGGTATATATTGCTGGTAGGAGTTATGGCCTGCTTAATCGATACTTGTTAACGAAAGAACTTTTGATAGCTTTGTAGACTGTTATTTCCACTTACACTTTCGACTAACAAAAATTAACACTTGTACTTGTACTTTCAGTATTCATAGTGTAAATACGGCATGACAGTGAATCATTTCAGTGGTCAGTCAATTTCCATATTAAAAAGTAATATCCAACCATACTAAATGACCCTGAAAAAGCTATTTGCTGATAAATATGGATTATAAAAACTTAATAAGTAGTTTAGAATCGTTGAACATATGTAAAAGATAATAATTACTATAATATTACAGTTACTACAAATGACTAACTGTGCACATTTTTATAAATCCATAAAAAAATTATTACATTTTTAGAAAATATATATATTAGAAATTATCCATATTACCTTCAAATATGATGACAACATTGTTTAATTACTTCAGCAATTAATATTTTATTTAAAATAAAAAATAGACCGCGAGCCCAAAACTAAAGCAAAATTTCTTTGATTATTTGTGTCTGACATGATTGAAGTAAGTTAGGTAATAAAGTAAAATCTTGTTTTAAGTGTCAAACTTACGAGTTTTTAAAATTTTTATTTCGAATTACGAGATTTGATAGTTTTTTTCCTACCGTATGTGTGCAAGATTCTTTGGAAAAATTTTATGTAAAAATAAAAGACAAAAAGTTTGCAATTTTTTTAAATTCGAATTTGATTTTTTTGCCATTTATTTCTACGTAATTAAACTACTACGAATGACTTTTTAACATCAGCGGAAGGAACAAACCGTCAAACCACGAAATCGGCGATTTTTATTTATTTTTCGTTTTTTTTCAAAACTTATTTTTGTAAATTTTCCAAATAATACATAAAAAGAATCGTGAAAATTTCGCTTCAGTGTGAGTTTACGGTCTGTATATTGTAATAATCATTAATTAGTCTACTTCAATTAAGGCAATACGTGAAGGTGATTTGTGTTTTTTTTGTTGTTGTATATAAACACATATTATAATAAATATAAACAAACAAAAAATCACACTTTGTTCACACAAAGTGTAGCGTAGGCGTTTGGTATTGTAAAACTTTAATATATCAAGGTAAAGCTAGGAAGTTGACTATTTTTTTTTTATTAAACTTCAAAAAATCCAATTAATAAGATTTTTTACCGCAATTAATTTGAAAACAATCTTAGTAAAAAAACATTGTTTATTAACACGTGGACTAAACGTGGACTAAAAAATACAAAATAATTTATATTAAAAAGGTAAAATTCAATATTAAAAAGACTGCATTCTTACAATAAGTCTAATTAACAGATATCGAGCATTCCAAATTTTTTTTAACAATGTATATTACAATAGGATACAATTTATTTTGTACTATTTGGTCCATTTAAGCATTAAGCATGTTTTTTAGATTTTTAAAACTGTATTTTATATTAAAATGATAAAAAAAATCGTTTAATTCGCAGCTAAATCGATTTTATACTCATATATATTCATACTATATGTAATTATTGGGAAAATCATTTCGCCATACGGTACTCAGGGGGATAAAACTGCGATAAAAGGCTTACGCTATGGGTCAATATGGGCTGAATAAATTGAATAAATACTACGAAACTATAGTAATTTATAATAATACTGTTCAAATTTATGAATGAACTGTCTAATAAAAATATCCTATACTTTTAATGGTTTAGTAATTTTATAAGATCACTGTTATTTTTCTAAAACTTATTCATTCTCATGACTGCCATATTGATTGTTGACGTCATTAGTGATTTTCCTTAGTAAAATTGTAAAGAAATTTTAGAAAATCCTGCACTAATGAAAACTATACATTTAAAGAACGATATTTTAGAAAAAAATAAATAAATATAAATGATTAAAAATCATAAACATCGGTTGAAACTAACATTTTTCATAACTTCATACAGTGGTTCATGTCTATAATAAATAAATATTTGCTTACCTTGATAACAGATGGTGGTAATGCACATCGTTGATCCTCAATGCGTGAATTACCTTGTATACGTTCAATTAATTCAAATAAATCATGTGTGGTATTACGCATTACACGTTCTGGACTAGTTGTTGCTGATAAACCACTATGTCGTGATGATAGTGTGCTTCCATTACCAGCCCATGTAGCACCACTACTATGTTGTCGTCTGTAACAAATGAACAAAAATATAGATCAGTTTGGTTTTTCCAGAACGGAAATTTTATTGCATTGCTACCCCAACTCTTAAAAAATGTTTTTTTTTTTTAAAGTTTGTAACTGAAAAAATATTTTTAAAATCAATTCCCTTTAACATTGCTTTCGTTATATTTATAATATTTTTTCTGTAATAAAATTGTATAATCATTATATACTACATTTTCCCTAAGATTTTCAGTTCTATATACCTCACCGGAAAGTATTATAAAAGAAAATTTGATCCACATATATAAACTAACAAGAAACTATATATAAGAAAACTAACAAATAAACCAAGTTTAAAAATACCAGCTTATAAAAATACAAAAATAAAACTTTGTAAATTTAATACAAAGTTCTGGAAAGCAAACTTTTAGAAATGCCCTCAGCAAATTAGACAAATATGCAGATGAATCAAAATTTTAAATTGGATATCTTATTATTGAATTTCATTGCCGTAAGAAATAAAAACATTATTCAGCCATGAATTATATCATAATATCTTGAAGGTTCTATAAATCCTAGAAAGACAAATTACGTTTGTCTGTTCTCTGTCTTGTAACTTGTTATTTATTAATAATAAAATTGCACCAATCCAATAATTTAGAACAATATTTTAACTAGACAGTATATATGTGATTTTTACAGAATATTCATGGAAGGTGTTCCGCAGGGATCAATGACAGTACCATTTCTTTATACCATTTATAGGTACAATTGATTTACTAATAATAGACTTAGAACCGGGTTTGATCTTTCTCCTTTTTTTCATTCTCGGTCTCTGTTTCTGTTTGGCAATAGAAGAAAATATAAATGACCTAGTTGGAGAATGAGATAATTGAATCATGTATTGCCCGACAAAAAAGTAGCTTTTAAACGGTAAGAGAAAGAAGTAAACTTGCTCGTTTTTACAATTAAATACTTCTTTTTTATCGTTAGAAATGTACGGAATCCTTTTTTTATACACAAAAAAATATTATAAAAAGTGAATTTTAAAGAAAATAAAATACATTTGGATTGAATTTGTCGTCAAAGTTTTTAAAACAATATTTTAAAATAAAATGTATAATTTCTTTGAAATCAATGAAATGATACAACAAATTCTCTGACTGCATTCGGCTAAATCAAAAAGTATATAAGTATAAAAAGTATAAAAATAAACTTGAATAATACTTTTTATTAAAAATAATAATAGATATTTGATAACATATACAAGATGAGCCATTAGAGTGTTTATATATGAAAGCCAAAAACTAATATTATTCCACAAAATCTTTTCCATTTCAACTTCGCACAGTAAAACGTTACTTCGCAGTGCCAGCTCAAATAACATCCAAAGTTAAATTTTGCCCTTACTGTACGTCTAAGTAAGAAGAGCTTTCAAATATTCCCTAAAATTTTTTACCGCAAGAAAGGTTCGGATAAGTAAAATATAAGAAAAATAACCTTAAGCTTTTTGGCTCTAAAATATTAAGAAATGCAATACATATTAATCATGTTTCACTCTGTAATTGTATGTGGTTATGTTGGGAAAAACTTAAATGAAAAACAGTTTTTATCCATCTATCGTTCAAAGATATATATATAAATGAAGATGGATATATAAGAAAACACATGAGCTGGTGGATACAAAAGTGGAAAATTTATTATATAGATTTTATAAAAGAAAATACAAGAAGTTGTGTGTTGTTTATTAAGATTATTATTATTATTTTGTTGAAAAGTATTTTATATAAATTATTATACTTTAAATGAAAAAGATAATCTGGTGTTTCATCCATGTTTTCAAGTCAGTGGCGTATTTTCAAAGCGAAAGATCACTATTTTCAATCCGTTCATAAATACATATTATATTACTAACATAGCATTTAAACACCTAGTAAAAACAATTCTTTTTACGCGCCAACGATACAGCTTCGTTTCGACTTCTAGTCGAATTCATATCGTTCGTGGCGAGATAAATCTTTTTTTTTTTTTTTTTTTGTATAACCGGAGGAGAATTTCACACTTTCCACATTTAAAAATAAACCGTTTTAAAGTATTGGAAATTTCAAATTCTTTTTTGTATTGAAATTTTGGGAATAATGATCTCCAAACATTATTTAAATCTGCCATAATATTATACATAAAGTTAAATTATCTGGGACACAGTCTGGTCGAAACGCTACTGATTACACTAAATATTTGCTCCATTCATGTTAAATCAAATCATACCTCTTCTTTGTTTAATAAACTTACAAATTATTTAACCGAGAACATTTCTTAATAAAAACAGCTATAGAAGAAACTCTTCATTAAAATAAAACTTCATTTATTCTTTCAGTTATAATTCTCCAAATTGATCTACAAAAGCAACAACGTAGATACAAGAAATCTCACATCATAAACTTTAAAAGTATGAACTCGGAAAAATCATAAAATGAAAAACCTCTTAACATCAAACTAAATAACAAAAAACTTTAGTAATTAAAAATTGAAATTAGTTTAAATAAAAGTAATTTGTTTTCTTTCAGATAAAACTTTTGCATCTTGTAATCCTGCGAATTAGAACTTTCGAGTTTGGCTTCAACTTTCCACCAATATTGTAATGCATTAATTATAATAATAATAAACTAACAAGTTATGAATGTTAGTCTTTTTCTTGTACGAATGAATAAATACATTGCAAAAATATCTATCTTATCTGTAGGCGTAATTTTTCCATACACTGAAAAAAAATTATTTACATCAACCGATATGAGGTTGTCTCAACCTCATCGCGAGATCAAATATGGCGAATAGGGCCACGAATGTGATACAATTACCGTACGGGGTTGAGTGGTGAAGTTGACACAAACGCATGAGTTGGTTTCATGAAAATAACATATTGACTAACAAATTTCACAAATATTGTTGTTTTGAAATGCGACATAGTTTTAAACAAGTTTTTTTTAATTTAAGTTCTACCACTTATAAATATTAAAACAAAATTGTGATGTGATTGGTACAACCACATTGCTTCGAGTCGGACTTGAACCAGCGACCTATGGATTACTATTGATTATAGTGTCTTAAGTCAGTAAAATTCTGCAAATTTGGTCGATTTGAACATTACAATCGTAATAATTAGAAAATAAATCTCTAAAATTATTTCGCGATGATACAGATTTTCATTTTCCGAAAGATTAAAAATTACAATTTTTTGTAATTTTCAATCTTTCTCTAAATTTATTTTCTTTGTGGAATGACTTCAATCCACAATTAGTTAAATCAAAAAACCAAAAAGTCTATCAAAGTTTACAAATAGAATAATTTCTTTTACGAAAGAGGTTGTGCCAAGTTTGGAGTAGAAATAAATACAGTTGAAAATAAAGATATCATAAAACATTTGATTAAAAATTTGTAAGGGAATTTAAATTAGAGAATGGTTAAATGAATTTATTTGAAGGTTGTGATATTTTACTTTTGAGACGCGTGCTATAAATGAAATATTTCCCGTTAAACGTTTACAAAAAAAAAATTTATATAAAACTGTACATCCCTATTTACTATAGAAAAAAATTTTCAATAAATTAGACACAACAAAAAAAAAATTTTTAAAAACATAAATTCACCCAATTATTATCCTAGATCCCAAAAACCGATCAGATGTTTCAAACGCAATTAAGAAATTATTGTTAGCCTATGACCTATAAAAATTGAACAGATTTTTATCTATCAATAGGTTGCACAACATAAAAATTATATCACCTATTGTACACATAAATACAATTCTAAAAGTGTATTATCTGAAAAATAGCCGAAAGGTATTTTGAAATATAACAATCTTATCAACACCATAACACACCCTAATATTTTTCATATTTACCCCCACAAAGTATCTCCCCTGTTATAAAGTAAAGGTATATATACGGTTGAATCAATGTATTTTGTTATAATACTGATCTACTGTGAATTATAATATTAATTTACCATTCGTAAGTCTATATTATATATACATAGATTATAACACCTCAATAACTATAATCCGCTCATATTCGAACTGACTACAGAGCGATAGACTTGGTAATTCAAAAACATAATATATAATCTGAATTACTATTGTAATAAGATCTATTCTATATGTATTAATATATGAATAATATGGTAATAGAGTACGAACAAAGTGGTGCAAAAACATTTAGCACTCAAATAATTCGTCTGTGTTCGATAAGGCGTATTTTGTACTCCTTAATTGGAACTATGTTCTTTATCGCACGTTCTGATTTGTTCACTGGTTGGGAAGTAAATCCAAAAAACTGTGCAATATGCACTTTTAATCGATTCAGCTTGCCATGAATTTGGAGAATATGCAAAAACATTTTACAATCTGTCAATGTATTGTCCAAGATTTATGTTTTATCATTCAAAAAAATGAGTTGTGAGCTATCAGAAGTTAAACAAAAACATAATAGGGATAATTAAAAGTAAATACAAGGAAATTTTAAGTTATACAATATTGAATATCTTACTTCATATGTCATTAAGTTAGTACAAGATCCGAATTAGGGTCGACCTTCACCCATCTGTTTACCGAATGAAAGTTATTTTTTATGAAATGTAAAATATTAACAAATATTCCTGTAATGGGTTGCCTAAAAAAATATGGTCAAAACTATTTTTAATATAAATATCAAAACTTGGAAAGCTTGTAAACATTATTTTTGACCAATATTTTGTGACCAATCATATGCCACCGTATTTGTAACAAAATTATCTTTATTTAGATATGCGAGTCAATCGAATTAACAGATGCACGTAATTACTATTTTCAACTTGTATATATGGGATAATAGAGAATGAAAAGATCGACAATTCAGTCGCTGCATATTTCTTATGGCTTTTACTATTGTTTTATGACCAAAATTCGTTAGATATGCAAGTAAGAGAAAAATTTCAAAAGATTTTACGCTTGATATTTTCACTAAAAGTAGTCTTGACCGCATTTCTTTAGGCAACCCATTACAGGGATATTTGTTAACATTTTATACTTCATAAAAAATAACATTCATTCGGTAAACAGATGGGTGAAGGTCGACCCTAATTCGGATCTTAGACTAAGTTGACTACTAAATCAGAATAATGTCTTTTTTAAACAAATATTACAATTAATTCAGTTCAATTTAATTAAGTATAGAGTTTAAGTACCTATAATATTTAATATTTTAAATGATAAAACAAGTATTTGATTTCATAAATTAATACTTAAATTTTCAGAATTACCAATGCACAGATATACAAACAGTATCGTGCAAAAAAAAAAAAGCAAATTAAATCTAAAATTTCCAATACAGTTACTTGTTCGAAAGAAACATAGTTCCTACCGAGTGTCCCACGACACCTCTCGTTTTTTCACTAGCAAAATTATCTCCCAAACAGTAATGAAAGGTTACTATTAACTTAATGGGTTCGTCTGAAACAAGAGGATCCTCGCTTTTTTATCTGGGAGCTATGGAAACTGAACCCATAATTACCAGAACATTGGCAATATTTATGAAACTTTCCTCAATAGGCAGATAACCAGAGGGCCTTAAAGATTTAAATAACCAATCAAGAGTACCAAGAATAATTTTATGTCAAAAGTACAATGATACGTTTATTTTGCACGGCAATCGATTTTAAATGCAAAACGCGATAAAAATTATCATTATTCATCAGAAATTTACTAGATCGACAAAATGTGGTTTATTTTTCTTTTCAAAATTAATGTTCCTCCTTCGGGGTATTGTTTAAGTTCATTGAATTATATACAAAAAATTCTTACAGACTAACACCTTATTGCCTTGAAGAGTGAAAAATATATACTGTCGTGAAATTGTAACGTTAAAATGACTTTCAATAGCGAAAATGGGTTAGCAAGGTTTAAAATGTGAGATGTTACTGAAAGCTGTCATGCGTCAAATAATTTTCTAACCACAGTACTGAAATAATGCCTGTATAATTAATGCGAACCACCTTGTTATTTCAATCTAATATATGATTTATTTTCTATACGTGGGTAAATACGATTTCTGCATATTAATAAGAAAATATGATATAATGATTAATGTTTTAATAAAAGGAACTATCGATTTTCCTTCCGCATAACCTGCTGCTTTTATAAATATTTTTATAGCACATAACACACGACGATGATATTCACAAAAACAATATTAATTTCTAAAATTAATACATAATTATGTTTTTCATTGAATAGTATTTATTGAAGCGCGTAATTAGAAAACAAGAATAAAAAATTGTGAATCATAAATTATTACCGAAACGATAACAAAATTTTGCAAGTTTGTTGGTAAAATTTGATATGAATACCGGGTGTTGAGTATTGAAGATAACTAACGTTGAAATTTTCGAGTTTAAAACAATTACCTCGAGAGAATCGAGGATTTAAAAATAATAGTGTTAACCGGTTACCGGTTTGTAAGTTGTACATAACTAATCTATTAAAATTCGTTATGTGGAAGTACCGGTTAGAAGATATTTGGCCATATTGAAGGCTTTGGGTTAGAAAATCCGTCAAAAAACGGATAGAATTAAGGAACAAAATTTTTTGGTTTGTTTACGACAGCGAATTTCAAATTGATGAAGATGAAGCTTTACTTGACTAATTTTTTGTTTACAAAATTTAGAAAATTTGTTAAAAGGACAAGATTTCTGTGAAACTGAGCACCCGTTATACAGTGAGTAATTTTGATAAATTACTGTCTAAAATCTATTTAACCATAAAATTAAGTATGAAAATAATTTTCGAAGTAAATTATTTAATACAAAAAGTTTAATGAAACTTTTGTTAGATGAAGAAACTTCATTTTCCTTGTGTATCAATTTAATGGAACATTTATTACAATTTTTTCACGTCTGTATACAAACTGTAAGCTTTTCTTTCTATATCAAAAATGGCAAATCGTAAATTCGAAGATTGTTTTACTTTACCTTTTTGTATTTTTTGGCCAGTTTTAAGCAAAAAAATGATTTTTTACCTAGGCGCTTAGTTTTCGAAATACAAATTCTTGAAAAATTAAACAAGCAATATTGGATTTTAAGAAAAATGTGTTATTTTTTCAATCTCTGAGGGAATTCGCTTAGCTAACGCAGCACCTGCGCTACGAATTTTTACGTATTGTGTTGTCAATACAACCAAACTCATGTTTATTAATTATCTAAAAGCAAGTAAAAAGAATCATAGAATTTAAAAGCTCCAAATGTAATAATACATTTATACAGAGGTCGTGTTGTCGTTTTAATACATTTTTTCTCTGTTTGAAGTTATGTAATGTTTATGTAATCTACATCAATCTGATTATAATCATATTAAAATTATATAAAATCTTCTTATTAATGTTTTCTCCATTATAAAATTAATTCAACTCATGTGATTATATTATGTGTTGAGTGTAGAACATTTGAGAGGGGGTTGTTCACTTGAAGTATTATTACACTCTTGAGAAAAGATTTTTCACCTGTCAAATAGGCACACAAATAGCGTTCTATTTCAAAATTTTATATAAAAATATTGCGGTTTGGTTTTAAAGAGAAAATTTTTAATAAGGCATATCTGACTAAAAAGTTTATTAAATGTCCAAAAATAAGTTCGACCCAAATAAAGCCTATTTAAATGGGAAGTGACATGACTTTTTTCGAATTTTTGCATGGTTCTTTAAAACTGTAACCAAAGGCTAATAAAAGCTAAATTAGCTTAGTAAGATTCTTCTAGGAAAGTACCTGATATTCCTATATTTCATAAAAGCTAAGAACTTGTATTAAATACCAGAAATGTATTGTAAGACAAATACAATTTAAAATAAAAATTTTTAGCTAAATTATGCAGAAAATAGAAAAAAATAAGTGAAAACAAACAATTGAATGAGTAAATTGTTGAAATGCTATGTAAAATAGACAGTGTTGATTAGGCAATCGTTTGTTTTTTACGTCATGTAAGTAAAGAAAGATAACCACACATACATACATGTCACATAACTGATATTCCCATATAATACATACATACTATATAATTTGCGTCCTCTTTGTATTTCAAACAAAAGTTGTTTCTTTTTTATAACGGACATTTTTTACATTTAAAGTTTTGTTCTATCTCTTACGGTTAACAAAATGTGTCATATTAACGAACTCGACCTCACTTTTTACGTGTTAAACGCGCTATAAAAATTTCAGCTTGATATCTCTTTTCGTTTTAGTGTTATCGTATTTACAGACGGGCGGACAACCAAAAATGCTACAAACTTGAGACTAAACTTAATCTACCTTGATATATTTCATATGTACATGGTATAATAACTATAATTATTGTATATAAAAATTTAAAAAATCTTAGTTTTGGCTTATACATATTCGACATTTTGGATATTTAAACAACTTCCTGTGTTACTTGTTGAAATTTCTTGTTTTAAAAGGTTTTTTTTTTTCAAAATATTCGATACTAATCGAATAATCTGAACACAAATTAATGCAATATTAATTTCCTAATTACCTTTTCATTTCCTGAAAACTTTTCAGTTCAATGTATGATTGAATGAATCAAAATAATGAACAATGTAATAATGATAGCTATAAATCAATTTTTTTAAATAATATTTTTTAATGTTTTGTTAAAACTTTCTTCCTCAATATGTATGAAGTGATATCCGTTGATAGATAGTAAAGCGGTTTTTTTGAACAAAAATAAACGTACACGAGCGTGTAACCTTATCAACAAACATTTTTCGTAATGAATTAGTACTTTTTTATTTTTTACGAAACCGACACGATAATAGTAACGGAAAAGAAACAAGATATTTTTCATATATGTGTTTTACTCCCTTTTTTTAATAATGCTGTACAAAAGATTTGTTTTTTCAATTTGTATATGGTACAGAGTGTATCAATTTATACCATAGTGCGAAAAATTATACAATTCAATATTGGACCGAAATTCATAAGTTCCCCTTTGAATATCCAAGTACAAAATTACGGTGAAGAAAATACAGGAACCTTCTATGATTGATTAAAATTCCAATAAAAAAAGAGTTATTTGGACAACTCCAGATCTTCATGAAACCGGAGCAAAAAATAACCTAAAATAGCCTTGAATATTGAATAATTTTTGGATTCACACATCGAAAAGCCAGAATCGTTATTTTCAGTGAATTAAAATTTCAGGTCATTATTTACTAGCCCATTCACAGACATTATGCCAATATTTGTGGCCTAACAGTTCTTCAAAAACACAAACATTGTCCATAGTTTCCCTAGAAATTCATGCAGTTATCAACCCTTTGGCCACTGCAACACTTATGAATAATGCATTTAGTAACCTTAGAAAAACCGTGGCTGATTCCAAAAAATATAAAACGAACAATTCGATATGTTAACCACCCGGAAACTTCAAAACTGAAAACTTTACAACCTCCCAGAGGTAGAATTGAAAAAAGATGTACTTTGAGCTATCATCACCCTACGGTTTATTAAAATTATGTCTGTATCACTTTGTTTCGTATATTTTGTATACTTTTAACCGACTAAAAACACGGGTGTTGTACGTTTAACATGTTTGTGAAACTGTTATTCTGTATGTTGTATCGTAGCTTCTAAACGGATGAACCGATTTTTTTTTTTTAAAGTAATTTGATCGAGTGTATTTTTAGCTATGTTTCATGCGTGAGTTTAGGGACCTTCGAACGGGTGAGCAGATTTTTCTGAAACATGGCCAAGAAAGAACACGATCAAATTTCCTTTAAAAAATATTGATTCATCCATTTAGGAGCAACGATTCCATAAACGAATCGATTAGATTTGACTTTGTGGCATCGTAGCTCTTAAATGGTTAAACCGATTTCGATTTTTTGAAAAGTCATTTGATTGAGAGTTTCCTAAGGTATGTTTCAAGAGGGAGTTTAGGGTTCCGTACTCGAAACAATTGGAAAAGAGGTGATGACTTTCAAACGACTGAGTAGATTTTTTTCTTAAAACATAATTATGAACACTTAAGATCAAATTACTTTTTAAACAAACAAAAAATCAAAATTGGTTCATCCATTTAGGAGCTACGATACCACAATCGAATCGATCAGACCTGATTTTATGTCGAGGGTTTCTTTAAATTTTTAATTTAACATTATATTTTTCACTATATTCAAATAAACAAAAATGTACTCTTATATTCGCATGAAACTCAAAGCTTAATGTTTATTTTTACAGAAACGGATAATAAAAACCCAAATTATCAAAAATGAATGATGATTAAATATCCTGAAGGTTTCTGTATGTATATAAATTTGTCATGGGAGAATTACACATGACATATTATAAACAAACATCATACAGTGGTTTTTTTTTTCAAAATAGACAGCAGTTTATCATATGAAATATGTTTTAATTATTCAGTTGATGTAGAATGTTGTACGCATATTAAAAAAAAAAAAACCAAAGCAATATCATTTTCAACGTATAAACAACTGAATAATGATGATTTGAGATTCTTGAATTTGAAATGGCGTACATTTTAATTACACTTTCAATATAGAGTGATTATGTTGTATCGATTGGATAAACTTCCAACTTCATAAATTTCACAGAAATTGGAATAAATTCTTTAAGAGCGTACAAAAATTGTAACAACTCAATTTGTGTGAAAACCCCATACCAGATCATAATGAAGTGAACGAAGATAAAATCATTATGAAGGATTATTATCTCGTTTTTTCAACAGAAGAGGTCGAGAAGTATTTCAGTAACCATTAAAACAGGCAAACCTAAGCGCTTAATCAAGAAATCGAAAAAAAAATTTCCATCTACGCATGAGATGATGAGATTTTTAATATTAAATTTTTAGAATTCTTTAACAATTAAACTTAAATAAAGAGAGAGATCTCAACTTCTTAACATCAGAACTCCTATTTGTTTTCATACCAAACTCTCTCTTACCCATATTTTCTTTAGCATAGACCGTAAGTTGTTGAAAATCGAGATGTTTCATTTGCTTGGTTTTAGTCTATTTTTATTGAGGCTGAATAAAAGGGAAAACCAATTTTCGTACGAAAATATGAATTTTAAATGGTTCCCGAGTCACCGGGAATATCGGCAAAAACGGGGACTCCTTTAATACGTTACATATTTTTATTATGCAACCAAATTCTTAAATTTGGTTCAAAGTTTTGTGTACTTTATATAAGTCACGCATTCATGATTCTCTTAATAGCTTTTTCTTTCTCAACACATTGTACTACTTAACACATGAGTGGTGAGATTTTACACTTTAATAGATTAACGCACATGACGTATTTTCATTTGAGCAAGCCACCCGAGACCAGAGGTCCCGGGTTCGTGTACCAGCTTTAGTGAAGTCTTTTCATTTTTTTCCATTTGTTCAAATTTCATACGTAAGTTTTACTATAAAATTTTGTTTATAAATAAAAAGCGTTAGATTACTTTGTTAACCACATAACTATCTTGGTTTTACAGAGCAATATTAGCATAATGTTTCTGATTTTTCTCGCATCGTTATATATCGTAACATATATTACGTACAAATGACATCATACAAAACTATAAACATTTTTATGCTTGTTTTATATTCTTTCTATGATATATTTTATAAAAAAACATGTTATATTATGTATATTTAGTGATTGCGTATGTATGTATATGTTTTAAATAAACATATCATTTTAAGCTTACACACTATTCGCTAAACAAGAGTTTTATAGTGCGGGTTAGTACCAAACATCATTGACACACGAAATATGAAAAGCGAGTTTACTTGAGCTTACAAACAACAGTATTAGCGAAGTAACAAATAAATGAAGTAACAAAAAAAATATGGTGTTACAAACTAAATTATTGTAAATTACTTATAGCTGATTGGTTACTAAACTGTGTAACCATAATCATCAAGGGTGTCCAACATGATTCCTTGAATTTCAAAACACAAGCATTATACATGAACCAAAATGTTAAGTTTTCGATAGAGTCGTTTTATACTGGTATAAATAAACGATGTGGCTTCTACCCATTCTACTCCTAAAGATGCCGTAAATATACTTCAACATATTATAAATTTGAGTATTTTTGATATATACCTCCCAAGGCATATTTACACTCGAATAATATAATAAAATTATGCGTAAAACCACAAATGATATACTGCAAATTAAATCCATACATAAGTAATATTTAGGGTGTTCTCTCGCTATGGGCATAATCTCAGAAAATTCTAAATTGCTTATACTTATTAAGGATATTATAAGACAATTTGAAGTCGATTGACCGTCTCTAATTCGAGATAAACTTGATTAAAATTCGGTTCATTAACACGGAGAGTATTGGAGAGGAATCCAATATCTGAAAAAAGGCGAAATTATTACGGTTTTTATGATTTTTGACAAAAATTTCATTAGACCAACATCATAGACAAGTTGGCTAAAATCAGAGCTACCGGATTTGAGGCAAACTACCCCGTACTGTCAAACGACAAGGTTACTGGATGAAAACGACAATATGAATGAATTTTATGATTTTGTATAATTCTGAAACAAGTAAAATTTACAAAATTTAAAAAACCCCCCAAAAATTTTTCTGTTACGAAACCCTAAAGTCGCATTTGAAACATATCTAAGAACACTCTCCATTAAATAGCCTTGTTTATTAAATCCTTTTCTAAACTAAGTCGATTTGAAAGATCACCGCCAATTTTTAGTTTTTCGGGTACGGAACCCTAAATTATCACTTGAAATATAGCTAAGAACACTCTCCATTAAAATACCTTTCAAACAAAAGCAAAAAATTCAAAATCAGTTCATCCTTTTAGGCGCTACGATGCCACAGGCAGACAGACACACACACATAGCGGTCAAACTTATATCACTCCTTTTTTTAGTTCGGGAGTTAAAAATAGTTTTGTAAGTGACGGATATTGGTCGCAGGACGTGTCTAAGGCAATTCTGGAAAGTTATTTTCATCATCTGAGAAGTTGACAGTGTGAACCATAAGGATCGCACTCACATGAATAGCTTGCAATAGTTGAATTCATCAAAAAGGGTGAAAGGTTATTAACTCCGCGACCGTCTTCTAGGATTTAGATACTTATTGCAAAATGTTTTCACAATATTATATTTATGAACAAATTTTCCCTTAATAATGATTCTACATACATTTTAGATTAAACAAACTGTGTTACATAAAACAAACACATTAAATATTAATATCTCGTATGTTGCACAATGATGATATAATAATAATAGTAAAGGGTTTCTTGTACGTTGTCACGCTATTTTAACGTTTATTCCATCGTAAAATTACACCAACAAATATTATTATTAGAATCGATTACTATTAAAAGTTACATAATAATAACATTAAATGATTTCCCACATTGATTAAAGTGAAACATTTATTCACAATCTATTAAAATAAGTTTGGTAATTGTTTTTCATTTTTAATCCCCGAACAAAAACAAGTTGATCGCTATAGTAGCGCCTAAACGGGTGAACAAATTTTGATTTATTTGTTTCGTTTGAAAAGTAATTTGATAGAGTGTTCTTAGCTATAAACCCGAAACAACTAAAAAATAGGCGATGATCCTCAAAATCGGTTCAGTTTGGAGAAAGCTCTAAGGAAAAAGATAATTTAATGGAGAAATTTCTTAGATATGTTTGAAGTGGGAATTTAGAGTAGAGTACAGAAAAAAATGTCGGGGGTTTTTTAAATTTTGTAAATTTCACTTGTGTCTTGTAGAAGCAGTTTCCCATCAATCCAAGATTTTAATTTCAATTCAGTTCAGTTTTGGCAGATTCTTTTTCATAACTTTTTATTTTGAGTAGCAAAAATTTCATTCAACCTTTTGGATTGATCAAACGAAATATGTTTATCCCCTAAAAACTGGTAGAAGTGAATGGTCGAATTTCTGAATGACTTAGGTAGAAGCATCAATCAATTTCGATAATACTTTGCCAAATAAACTTCTATCAAGACTTATCCTACAAAAGTTTGTTCGAAAACTGTTACCACTTAAATAAGAAAGATAAGCTGTCCCAAAAAATTGTGAATATATATAAAAGAAGATATAAAATAAATTACATAAGATTAACTCTTGTTCTGAAAATAGATGCAATCCCTATTTAAGGATGTATGATGACAACAATGTTTGATTTAAAGGCTCAAATTTTTTTTACATGCAGACTTTTACTAAAAGAATATGTGTCTAAAATTTCAGCCTAGGTATCCATGAAAATAGATATAAAATACAGTCGCTCTTATGAAGGATTCTCAAAAAACGACATATTTTGAAAGTTTTTGCTAATTTTCACTTGGAATGAATGAAAACAAATTTTACAAAAACCTTTCAATAGAAAGTAAACATATAAGCAATGGCGTAGAAAAGAAAAAAACCAAGTGTCTCCGTCATTATAAAAAATGTAAGAGCAGGGATAGATTTAGAGTTGACATTATTTTTATCTTATTTTCAATTTTGATGATGAATTTTGTTATAACTTCATGAATGTAGACGAAAAATAAGAATAAAATTTTTCGATATGTGCTTGGTTTTCGAAATATTAAAAGCTGAATAATTAAACAAGATTTTCAATTTTCAATATTTTGAAAATTACGCAAGATATAAAATGTAATATATCATCCAAATTGAAAATATATATTTTTTGTGCTCCCATTACCGTGCATACACCCTTAAGTGGCAAAATCTTTTTTTTTTTAAATATAAATATCTATGGGGGAGGGAGGTATTTTTTGGTTCTTGGGGAATTTTTCAGAAAAGTCTTTTAATTGGTAGGGAGAGTTCTTTAATGATCGCTCACAAACCGAGCCTATGTTGCCCAGGAACTATTTTAATGAAATAAAGTAGTAGCATTTTACTGAACAACCCTGTACTATAAATACAACATGTTCCTATTATTGGACTATTATTATCTATTTGCCGTATTTCTATGGTATAAATATGAGCATTATTGAAATACGTAAATGAGTGAATAACACCAAATACTCATTATTTTGTTGCACATAACATCATTACTTTTTAGTAGTTTTGTAATGATTGTAATGTTCTGGTAAATATGTTTATCATAAGTTTGTTCTTTTAAGCGCAGTGTAGTACACAAAGTGTAGATGCTGAAAGGCTGCATAGTGTATTTATAACATTGTAATTTTAGTGTACCACATCGAACTTAAAAGAACAAATGATACATGTGTGATAGATATTTAATGAGTTTGTTACCTCCCTCTAAATATTTTTTATTGCAACAACTATCTGGTTTTATGTACTAGTCCAAGCAAATTAGACATTTGGTTACTTCTGAAACGAGCAGTTTCTCAACCTAAAGTTGCAGCTTTTGAAAAATAGTTGAACTACATATTTGTATCATTTTCTTTCCATAATTTCATTTTTTTATTCGATATTTATAACTTAACGTTGGGAAACCGCTCGTTTCAAAAAAAATAAACAATTGCTAATTTGCTTGGAGTATAAAAATATGCATTACTTTTGTTGATAAACAAGACAAAGCAGGCGCGAGATAGAGTGTGCAAAAATAGACGGCCAAAATTTATCAATTGTTTCTTGTTCAGAAAAACTTGGATTAATATTCCGGATGTTGCCAAAAACCCTATTAACCCAATTTTTGCATATCCCTCTTCCTTTACAGAAACAGTCAAATGTCAATATGAACCAAATAAAGCTACCGAAGAATTTTTTGGGTAATTTCATAACAGTTTTCTTGCTTGGAAAAACTATAGAAAGGTTATTTTCAAAGCTGAAAATTAATACAAATAAATTTAATTTTTTTAGATTTTCAAAATCTTAGAATCATCTTTAAACATCTTTTATAAAGTTCTGAAGAGTAATTAGAGATTGTTTGATTCTAAAGCTTCAATTTTTAATTGTTTTTGACAAATTACACAAAAAACTTCGAGTAAATTTACTTGGTTTAAAGAAAGTGGCAATATTGATATCGTTATTAATATCGACATTTGATCGACCAAATAAAATAATATTAATAGGCCTTTTTTTTGTATCAGTTAACCGAGAACTGAATTTATCTCAATTTAAAAATAATAACTTCTAGGAAAGTGGTATCAATTTTCTATAGGAATGTTTTGAATTTACATAGATTTTTTTATTTTTTATATGATTTAAACAATATTTCATGGTTATTACTAACAGCAACAACCTCAGCAAAAGATGAAAAAATCGTAGGATAATAATCTTATCCATTTTATATTTGATAATTTATTGAGACAATATCTCTTTGATAAAATTGAAAGTGAAAAATGATTAAAAAACAATCCATTAAAATTTTAAAATCAAGGTTTAAATTGTAAAATTTTATAGAACAGATTGTTAACCTAATTACAAGAGCCCGATGACACAGGAAATGAATAATTAATAATTTCAAAATGCATTAATATATTTAATATTGTTGTTATGAATTCATAATTAGTAATTGTATATTTCTATTAATCTTAACATACATTTTTATGACATATGTTTTCATTAACTAATATTATGTCTTTTTTTATTTTTTAGGATAACGTAACAGAAAATATTTTTATTAAGGTTAGCTTGAGGCCCGTGACCACAAAGCTTTAAAGTAAACTTTTTTCATAAAGAAAAAGCATCGCGTTTAAATTTGGAATAGTTTTTTAACAATCTTATGCAAAAAAATTTAGATACACATGCAAACAAGAATTATTTGTCGCAAAAAATTTGTTGCATTTTTAAAAGACAGAAATAAATACAAAACTTGACTTGAGGTGATTTAATGAAAAGTAAATCTTTTTTCCATTATGCAAAATTTTCGTGTTTAATTTAAACGGAAAATTTTCTTGGTACAAGAAAAACTTGCGTCTATGTATACTTTAAATTTTTATTCCTATAAGGGCTAATATATATTTTGAGGAACATTATTTTCTTCTATGCACTGCAAAGAAATTAAGACATGTATTACCTTTACCATACATACTTATTTGTCTAATTCATGTCACGTAGGTAATAGTTAATTTCACTTTTAATCGGAAAGTTATTACTTTGACCCCCTAGAGTGACACGTATATGGCTGGCAAATTATATTACTTGTGCAATATTCTTCAAATCAACAATTTCTTTAAACGTAACAACTAACATACATATTTTTTACATACCTTATTTATCTTTTACCATGTTTCAAACAAAAAAAGAGACAGTACTTAAGTCAAATGATTTTATTTTCAATAAAAGAACATCGCAACAGACCATTTAAACGTATAATTTTGTTCTGTTTTTTGATCGAATTTCACTGTAAAATTAGATTTAAAAATTATAAAACTATCACACAATAATCAGTAACTTTACAAAAATATTATAATACCTGGTACAATATGAAATCGATTTTGACAGTCGTTTACTCGAATTCAGAATTAATTATAAATTAATTTGTAAAATATAAATTAACTAAACATTTCTTTTTATTATATCATGTACGTCTTCAAGTTTCGATCATATTCTTAACATATACATAACCTTTTTATTATACATGTGTCAAGTGTCATATTTTATTATATTAATCATATATTCCATAGACATGAATTAATTATAGAGCCCTTTAAACCCATAGAAGTAACACAGACATGCAAGTGATTATACAATAATTCAAAATATTAATATTCGCGCTTTGATAAGCTGCTAGATAAAGAGGGAAGACGGTTCCTTTTTTCAGTCTCTTTTTTAACTGTCAATAATTCACTTATTGCGTTTCCTATGCTTTTAAGCCTCTATGTTATATATAACCTCTTTGCTTTAACTCGATAAGTTCCAAATTACTATTATTAAGGAATATTCTATCTTTTATTATTGCCCTCTTTTCTTTTTCATTGGGTAAAAGCTTTCTTACCCAATAGCTAAGGTGTGATGTTATGGGCGCATACATGTAACTGATTTTGTTTTTTACGTACGAAGGTAGACCTAATTTCACTAAAAAGTATAAAATACAAATTTTTGGAAAAAAATGCAATCGATAAAAAATGCTCCTTAAAAAATACTTTTAAAGTACTGACTCCAATCAATAATTGTGTGCAGTTACGCTTTCAAGTCGATGCTAATCTTATCCTTAGCTATTTATTGGCGCCGACATCAAAACGTAATTACTCACAAGGAAATTATTGATTGGAGTGGGTACTTAAAAATCATTTTTTGCTTTTACGTGCATTTTACGTCGGTTCCATTTTTTGCAAAAAAATTTGTATTACTGAACCTTTAAAATATAATATTTTGTTCATAAAAGATGATCATCATTATTACATTATAAATGAGTAATATTATTAAATGCGTAAATTAAAATGAACCTAAATAAAATAATTAATAATTGTCATATTCATTAATTACAACGATTGGAGAAATAATTTACAAGAATGACTTGTTATTCTATGTTTGAGGTTTTTCTATCCTCGGAAATTAATTCATCAATTTTATCTTGAAATATCTACCACAATCCACAATAGCATATCCGGCTTAGATATTGTGTATTATATGATAGTCATTAGCGAATAATTGAGGCATTTTATCCTTCAATTTGTAAATAATTTTTAATTGAAATTCTTACATAACATATTCAGAATTTTTAAATATAGGGAATTTAGTTAATCCTTTTCAGATAGAATAATATTCTGTGAGATTCATAAGTGTGTTTTATCAACAAATTTATTGGTCATAAAATTAAACATCGTCTCATATTATTCTTGTTCAAGATTACAAACTAATAAATAATTTTAAATTATTAAAAATAATTTTCAAATTTATAAATTTATAACTGGAAGTTGTAAGTCATAAGAAGACCCGAATTAAGTAGTAACAATTTCGAATACCGGATGGTGATACTTGTACTTACTATTTTTTAAGACCAATAAAAATATTCAAATTCAAATCAAGTAAATCCCGCCAACAGGCGATAAAAATTTGTACTATTACACAGGAAGTGGACCGCTTACCATTACTTACCATTTATCAATATAAGGTAACTGAATTCTATCAAATGATTTTTTAGGAGTAGCCAACTACTTCTCATTAAAAAAAATAATTCCCGTTTATTAAAAAATTCAGGCAATGATGTATACATAAAAGATAGAACTTTTGAGTAGACATTCATGGTATAAAAAAAAAATTCTCCCCAGTGAACGTATTGTTATTTTTTAAATATTAATCATAAATAAATAAATTAGTATCCGATTTGGTGTATAATTAACGAAAACGTCAATATTTATAAATAAATGTTACAATCAAATTCGAATATAAATTAATGTTTATGTATTCGAATCGAAATGTAAGCCAATTGAGCTTATTATCAACAATATTTGTAATTAAAAATATGGAAATTAATGTGTTTCAATCTACGATAAAATTCGAATAATTTGAATCGAAAAGTCAACCGTACAATCACGCTTTTTTAAATTTTTAACCACCTTTCATTTTGCTCGAATTTAACCTTTAACTTCGGTTAAAAGAGAAGCATGATAAAATTTCGAAGCAGGAAGAGACCGTACGCAACATGTACAACAACTTATGTTATCATAGATATCAATTCTATTTGACTGAAAATGGCGACATTGTCCTAGCTCTAGAAGTGCTACCCCGCTTATTTGTGTAGAATAAGTTCCACATGACGTTTAATAAACATGACGTTTAATACAATGCTGGTATGGTATAGACACAGAAACTATAGTATCTACATAAGGATAAGTAATATTACAGTATTGAATAGAATTATCCACCAGAAGTATTGTGTGTATCGCCAACCAGTATGGGCCTGACGCCCATGCTGCATTGTCTCGTCCGCTGTAACTATGCTGATGTTACTATTTCCTCAATACAGTACACAGTTCACACCAATTCGGTATGGCGCTCAACTCGATACCGACATAGTGATATTCACAAAAAAATTTTTACCGTGTACTTCCTTTAATTGAAACCCTTATTTCTTTATTAGAATGTTTGATGTAAATCAGCCAAAACACTTTAGGAAATTTTAAAATATTCTATATTTAACTTTCATGGTATATGAGCCTACGGGAGGGACAGGAATTTAATTGAAAAAAAAAAGAAAATTGTGCTCTCTTTTTTGAACTCGATTAAAATTGTATGACAAAAACCACAAAGTTACATGAAATAAACCATACTGTGAAATATTATACAAGTTTTTTTTAAACAACCATATGCGGGTAATGTGCAATAATAAATAGTTCATAATTTATTTTTTAAAAAAAGATCCATATGCAATTAATTTAAATTTTAAAATGTACACAACCAAAAATTATTAAATATTTAATACCCTTAACCAAACCACGCTCACCCCCACACAACATACACACGCACACAGACATATATTTTTTGATAAATAAAAAATACGGATTCCATAATATTTTTTGATGTTAGATAATAATGTATGTATATGCATATTTAATCTGATCATCACAACATAGTCCAAGTCTCCATGCCAGTAGTAAATACGTAATAAACAAGCCGTGCGTAGGGTCTGGTACGACCCTTGTGGTACATACGAATAACTTCCCAGCATAATAAATAGTTATAAAAAATAAAAACTCGATCGAGTGTTATGAAATTCTTTTCGGATCATATTGCCGTTAATACACTTCGATCGAAATTTTTGTTCGCGCGATTGGAAACTATTTATAATCTAAATATTTTCTTAAATTCATTTTTGAATTGAAAACTTCTAAAGGCTCGTTAGACGGTATGTAATATGTGTACAATAAATAATATTTGGTAGGGTAAAATCTTTTTATTTCATCAACAAATATAGCTACAGATAGAACACCGTAACTGAGGAAAATAAAACCTTTTTCAATCGAAAAAATGACATCTATATAATAATAATTAAATTAAAGCTGTACTATTAACTATGTGAATCATATCTTTGTTAAATTCTGATTACTGATCATAGATGGCGCTTTTTTATTATTTATAATAGGTTTTAATACACACGTTAGTAATTTCAATTTACAAATTATTAATTTTTAATTATTCATAATATAATTAATTAAAAAATTTAAAAAAAAAACACAGTTCTTCCAAAGTTTTGAGTTTTCACTTCTGTCGGCATTTTTTTTCTTTGAAACTTAAGATAAATTATCAATTAACAAAAAACAATTTTCTCGTCTAGTATTTTCATTTTCATATTTTAAAGTGTTTTTATTACTGTGATGGGAGTTTGGATGTTGAAGTATACATATTTTGTACAATATGGTTTTTAGACAGCATTTGAAATTACAATAGAGTTATGATAATTTTATTTTAAGTAATAAACCCTTGTAAATATGGTTACATATGTTAAATAAAAGTACCTTTTTAATGAGTACACGTGTATGATATTATAAATATCTATGTGCGTAGATAATATCTCATTAACCCTATTTATATTCAAATATATCTTTACCGTTGAAATTAAATAATTTATACGAATTTTGGTTGAAGCTGTGGAATTCTCGTTTTAAACAATTTTTTTATCAACAAATTAATATCGAAAAACTGTAAAATTTTAAAAATCAAGTTCATTCGACAAAAAGTGATAACTTGAAGTGATGTTTGATTTCTGTGTATTTTCCAATTTTATTGCGTTTCGGAATCCTTATAAAATAGCTTTAAAAAAAAATTCATTTGAACCTTGGTTAACAATTTTCAAAATATCGCAAGAACACTGCAATATGTTTTGCAATGAATGATTTTGGGGCATGTTTCAGAAACTCTTCACTCAAAAGTCTACCGAATCGGATTTTTGTATTTTCTGAGTTAATCCCTTTTAGATAAAATCGAAAAAACTTTCTGTAGTGGAATGTGACAAAACTGATTTTGTGGGATAATTTTGACCCAAAAAAATACAAAATTTCAATTTATTTAACGATTAGACGAGCAATTATCCAGATTTTTCTCAATCGTCCATATAGAAAGAGAAAAAAAAATTTTTTGTTTTTGTTTTGATATTTGATAGAACCCAGTACTAAGAGTAATTCTAAAGCAAAAAATACAACAATCCACTTCATCTGGCGGTTGAATAAGCAATTTTCGAGATGTCGCACAAAATAGGGTATAACCTGATGTCGAATTTGTCATATTACCCACAAAAACTAGACTTAATTAATTCCATAGCAAAATTTGAAAGTGCAACTGAAATTGATTAAAAAACGAAGAAGTTATAAGCATTCAAAGATTGTTGCCCATCTCATTTAAACAAAACAAAGTTTTACATGTAATATTAATGGCGATATCCACGTATGACGTCACTAGTGGATATTTTCCTCTTTGTTCAATCAGTAATTTTAAATGTTTATATCTTGCATACTACGAAAGATGTTTAAAAACCAACTTCACTTTTCTGCGCGCCCAGAGAGAGAATTATTCACCTGAAGTGATGAAAAATTTACTCCGGTTACCTATTACTCATTAATGTGTAATTCTGGACTATAAAGGGAATCGTAAATTTTTTAAATTGGGCAATTTAAAAGTTAGTATTTAATCTTGAGTATAAAACGAAGGATATGTTGGAAATTTGGATTTTGATTTTCAGAAACATTTTACCTCAGCTAAAAATGTTCTTTTAAATCGCATGCGTACACGGTAAGAAATACATTATGTTTATTACAATACTGCTTGGTATATTATCGTAAGAAACATACCTGTGGCGTTATTAACAATACAGAATTGTAAATAGCGCCATAGAGCTATGGATCTTACGCCAATATTATATACCTTTTGAGTATCTGTCCCTACTATACTATACCAGCATTGAAATAAACGCCATACATTTCTTACCATGAACGTGTTATTCTAACAATAAAACAAATTTCTTGCAAATGTTTGGAATTCTATAATTTGTAAACAAACATTATTTGATAATAAAATTAAAATTTAGGAATTCTACTGCAGTATAAACATTTGTTAATGAAATACCGACCATAAAGCCCTGATCTGATATCACATCATATGGTTTTCAAATATTTCATGGTTTATGTCAATGTAACACAAAATAACAGTAAACAACACACTTTTGCATATTTAAACATTAAAAAACGGCGTTTATTTGCTACAGTTTTATAAAATATATACCGATAGGTAGGTACATCTGTTACTATACCTATATTGACATCATACACCACGCTATATGTTAACTACCTTTTACCGATAATTACATTAGTAATAGTCTGTTAATATTTAAATGATCTGTTAATTTATTGGAATATAATATGAGTACATGTAAATATTTTATGCGTTTGTTATCTGTATTTATTTACCGGCGCAGATTAATATCAAATAACAGTTTATAAACGAATTGTTCCTTACTGTACCTTACACTCACATTTGACAGATGAGGGCTACACTAAAAAGTAATTATAAGAGTTTTATCAACATAAAACTTTTAGCCTCCAGCCAAATACGAACCGAAGGAAGTTGTGTCAAAAACATGTGAAGCCAAAAACATAAAACGTTGACATTGATATCTAAAATCGCTAGAATCGCTTTCGCAGGTCAAAAACATTAAGAAAAAAGAAAAACAAAACAAATAAACCAAATTAAATTTAGTCTGACATTTCACTGCACCATCCATGAGCATCATTTTGATCCATAAATTAAAAATTTCTAAAAATATTGTAAAAATACAATTCATGGCCATCGGTTCTGAAATACTCAATACATTTAATAAAAAAAAATTGAAAAGTGTACATATATTTTACCCGTGTAAAACAATTCTTATCCCTATTTCGAGTCCCTATTTCCCTATAATGAAAGGGAGATCAGTGAAAGCAAGGAAAGTGAAGGCTATAACAAGCTAGTATTAGTATAAAAATGGCAATATAATTTTTTTTTTCTTTTTACAGATTGTGTACATTTGGGTACTCGTTTTAACTATCTTAAGTCGATAGCTCAAATAGTTTTTTAAGCGTGGGTACCGTTTTGTAAAACCACATTTCGAGGAAAACGTGTTTAAAACTTTTTATGTAGATAAATATCAATATACTTACTATGAATAGTCAGCGATTGCTGATTCGCAAGTATTTTTGTAGCTTTTAGTTTTTTTAGAAGTATTTGTTATTACTCGCGTTTTTTTCCTATAAACTCATATTATACAAAAGAATTTAGCGTAAAGTTCGACAGTTTAAGAGATTTCTTGATATTTCTTTGATTTTCATTAACCTGATAAGTTAACTCGAATTTGTAAAGCGATTATCAGATTGTTAAGTATATAAGGATATGAAAAAAATCTCAACTTCAATTTCAACGTAATAACCAGAAAATAACGTCGTGTTCAAAGTAATTCCCTCCGAAATGTATTGACAAATGACGAAAATATTTATTGTATAAAACTATCTCCCTCTAGGCATTGAACTACGTTTAAAATAGGTCATAGGGAAGAAAGTTTATTGTTATCACATTATATGTAAAATGTCATACATTGACATTTAAAGTTGTTGACATTTTGTACTACAAATCGAACTAAATTCTAAGGATTCAATTATCAAAACATCGTTTTTTTTTTTAATGGACATAAGAAACTGAGCTAACTAGTTTAGTTATGACTTTTATAGGCCAGACCAATAATTTCCTGGTTAAATAATTATTATTATGTTTATTGAAAAATAAACTATAATGAATATTTGTGAAGTCATTTTAGCTTGTTGAAAAATCGAACTTTATAATTTGGTATAAGTCTGTATGAACCAGGGTATATTTTAGTCATACAAATTATACCTTTATTTTATAAAGGGCAGAAATTGGAATGATTATTGTCAAGGTCTCCTATTTTCAAGTACTTATATTTCAGGAGATTCCGAAAATTTGTAACTGCGGCACAAGCTTAAAACTGATGAGTATTCGTTGAAGAGGATATTCAAATATTAATAAAATTGACGTCAGCTACGATAATTTTTGGGAAAAGTTGTTGAAAAGACGAGAAGTTGTCGAAAACCTCTCCAATTTCTGTCCTTTATAAACTAAAAGCATATTTTGTACTACCAAAATAGGAAATAAATGGGAATAGACTTATCAATAAAGCTAGATTTTCAACCGTCGATATTTCGAAAGCTAAGACTGGTCTTAAAATCATTTACTGCTTTTCATCATACCTAAGAAAAGTGAAAATTATGGGATTGTAGCTAAAGAAATCATAGTCTCAATAGCGCTTTCGCCATAATTAATAGTGTTAATGCACTATTATCTAAAAGCGACCCTAGTAAATTTAATAGGTGAGGCGATACAATGATTTTTTCATAATTATGATAATTTTTAATTCAAATAGGAATAAATCGAAAAATTGCGAAACATAATCATAAAATTATAAAAGTGACACATCTCTTTATTTTTCGGTTCCTTTGCACCACGACGACTGATGCGGGAGCATTACTCGCATCCGTTTTCTACCGCCACTATCTTTCAGAGAAATTTTTCTTAAATGTCAACTTTTTATTAAAACCATGATATGAATTATAAAAGATTGAAGAAGAAATTTGATGTTAAAAACAAAATATTACTCTTCTGTTACATAAAAATAAGTACATATGGTTTTCTTTCTTCAAATAATAATAAAAAATAAAAAAGAAGTAATAATTTTAATAAACTTTTTAATTAAACCAGCAAACATAACTTTTATTTTCCTCTTTCTTTCTTTATTATTATTACTTACTACCTCTGTGTGTACCTTCTTAAACACGTTCATAAATCAAATAAAGAGGTTATGTAACACTTTATTTAGTGTAGTTTATATTATATATGTTATTCGCATGAAAGAAAATTTATATGAAAAACTTTTTACGTTATTTATTTCTGAATTATTTTTATGTGTGGAAAACAACTTACTATAACTTACTATGTAAGACAAACCACATATATATATATATACGCACCGCATACCATGTATAACACCTCTTGATAAATCATTTTTTCACGAAATGACATTGGGTAGTGTGACAATTTTTATTGATATTATGTCATCACGATAATGGTAATGAAATTTTCAACTAGGTAATATGCATCAACCCTCGAAATTTTGATAATAAAATTTTACAAAAACATGTAAAATGTTTATCCATTTCCTTCAAGAATCACTTTCGATTTTAGATCGTATGTCCATAAGAAATTTATATGATTCTGATTGTTTACATTTTCTAGAATTGATAAAATTGTGTAATTTTCGTTTTTTCCATTTTAAAGATTACGAAAATTTTAAATATTTAACAATGTTGCAATTATTCAAAAATTTTTATCGATCGCTTGGTATGTACATTTAGTTTTTTATCGTGGAGTGGAAACAATGTTCAAAAAATTCGGGAAACAAACCTTATAAGGGCGTATAGGGTTCTTTTAAAGTTATAAACACTTACTCTATGAATAGAAACGAATACAAACCATAATGGGTAAATAATATAGATATTAAACCAAAATAATTATCTGATAATAGAGATAACGATAGTAATTATTGTAACCTGTAGTGAATGGGTGGATATTCACAAATTTTTAAACCTCCTGGTGATGGGAAATAGGTCATAGGTGTATCATAGATCATAGAACGATAATAAAAAGGAGTTGTACCCTCATATGATAATTCCAGATAGATAAAATCAAATTAAAGTAATTATATGGAATGGAATGGAATGGAATAATACTGTGATTTGAAAATATGATAAAACAGGTGAAAACAAAGAATTGACTGAGTCAATTGTTGAAATACCCTGTGTAGAAAGTGTTGAATATCAGTGCTTACAAGACAATTATACAAATTGAAATGCCGCCATTTGTTTTGGCTTTCGAAAGTATTTTCTAGAAATTATTTTTGTTTTTCGAAAATCTTTCACAAGACTACTAAGTAGTTGAAGCATCCAGCAAATTTTAAATTCCCTATCTTTTATAATTGGAGAAAATGGACACCAATTTTGTCCCGATTTGCGCCCTCACGGGGAAACAATAATGTTTACGAAATTTATTACATATAAATTTTTGTTAAATCTTTAACGGTTTACAAAATGGGTCCTATGAACCCAAAACCCAAATGACCTATGTTGCCCATTTACGAGCTCAAATATACTTTTTACATCCTGGTCACGCTTTAAAAATTTCAGCTTGATATCTCCTTTCGTTTTTAAGCTATCGTGGTGACAGACGGATAGATAGGCAGACAACCGGAAATGGACTAATTAGGTGATTTTATTAACACCTATTCCAAAGTTTTGTTCGTATGATCAATATTTCTAAGCGTTACAAACTTGGAACTAAAATACTATGCCTTGATATACACATATTTTATATATTCAGAGTATAAAAATATTATGAAATAAATAAAACAAAAGTTATTTATCAAAATCCATTAATAACTTACTTTTTTTACTGGATTTTACAAAATAATTTTTGTATGAGTTTTTATTCTGAAAATTTTTTAGATTAATTTTTTACTTTCGGCCAAAAATTATTTTAAAAAAGTTTGATTGTTGACTAAAAACACTACATTACAATATAACGTCAAATAAAAGTCAACTGCTCAAGTTTTATTCAATATATGAAAAATAGTATGTGTATCTTTTTTGAAGATACACAATATAAATTTGAAATCCTATTTATTTAGCAAATAATATTTTATAAGTGACATTTAGTTATTTATTTATGTTTCAAAAGAAAACAGGAACACAAAGAAAATTACAGAAAAACATCATTAGGCTCAGGACACACGAGCGTCAATTTTAACGCACATATCTTATAATTATATAGTGTTGCAACATTAAACTACGTTGGAAATTAACGCCTGTATGAATGGCCCAATTAAACATAATGCGTTGCACATTTAACACATCGTGGAACCTTTAAAGCAGTTTATATAATAAGTACAGATAGTTTGTGGTATGTAGAATTCGATTCAAGATTCCTCCACAATGTTTAAGGGTTGATTTAATAAACTAATGAACAAGTATTTTTCTTTTGGGTTTTTACTTAACGCAATCGGGGTTATGATTTTGAAATTAATTAATTTTTTTTTTTTACACTTCTTAGGAAGGATATTCAAATACTTATTCAATGATACAACGCTTACATAGTATTTAATGATCCACTCTTTCTGGCCCTGTCGGGTAATTTTTATAAATTTGATATAGCTAGTATACTTTAACAATTGAGACAAATCTAACGACATCTCTAAAGGTAAAATCCATTGAGCTGTTTAGACTACAGAGCGTGCCAAAGAAATATACATATATACATACATACATACATACACACGAAAAACATAACCGTCCTTCTGACGGAGTCGGGTAAAAATACAAATAATTTTTTCCGATATTCGGATTGTTCTCAATGATAATTCATAAGTTATAAGCTCGCCAAGCAATTGAAAATTTTATGAGACATAACCCTACCAAACAGTTTCTAAAACAAATTTTTATGATGACTGTCAATACTACACCGCGGAGCTTCAAGTCTGGACGTATATTCGGCAATTCAAGACTTAATTCTACAGACCAAAAACAATCATACAACTGGTTAATATTTTTTCAACATTAGGTACCTTAGGAGTATTGTAACCACCAGGGCTGGAGTATAGATTAAATAATATATAAAAAAAATTGTTCAATACTTACATTTTTTTCATATAGCGTTTTCTTGCAAGTAACGAATATGATTCTCTTTTACCACTTTGAAAATATTTCATGGTTCAATTATTATCAATTTAAATTACATTTAAAAACTAAAATATTATTATATACGTTTTCATTTAAAAATATTGCACATTTATTATTATTTTTTGTATAAATTTTTATGAAAAAAGTTCACGTCATTTTCAATTAAAAAAGTTTTTTTTTGTGTGTCGTTTTTAATGTTTTTATGTTATGAACTCATATAAATCTGTATAATGGAGACATATTATACTGTTTAATGTCATTTTTTATTTAAAAATCACTTTTATGATTTAATGTTTTGAAGAAAAAATATGGAAGCATAATGCTAAAATAGAAAATGAAAAAAAAATTATTAGTAAAATATATATGTGGATTTTTAAAATTTTTTAATGAGATATAAAGTTTTAAAAGACAGAAAATGGAATAAAAAACATGTCGAATAACAAACAAATATTAAAAAAAAATTACCTAAAAAAAATTAATTTAAAAAAAAAACTACAAATAATTTACTTGAGAGGTATTTCTTTTTGAGGTCAACACCAATGGAATCCTTAGCTAGAATTCGATCCATTGAAATCGACTTTAGGAGAGAATGGCTCACGAAAATATTTTTATCAAGTAGAAGTATTTATTTTAGAAATATTTTTTTCGTTCATGTGTATTTATTTAAAGCCTATTCAATTTTTTTAATTGGTACTTTTTATAATTTAAAAATACAACATTCCTTTTTGAAGTTGATTTAATTACAAACTGAAACATTTCGCTAAGTATAGAGATAAGCCCAAGAAAAAATCATCAAAGTCGCATTTATCATCGTTATTTTAAAATGTTACAAAAAGGCGGAAAATAGCTTATTATGTTTTACGTTTGTAAACAATTCAACAGTTTTTTACGGAAAATTATATTTTTACGATAAAACGACTTATTTCGATAAAAAGTTTTATTTTTATCAAAAAATTGACATATCCTAGATGGATGTGTACTGAAATATGTTAATAATCAGTTTCGAAATTTGATGATTCGTTTGATTTTAAGTTGTTAATACCATAAAATGTGAACCATTTATAATCGGAACAATCGTATAAAAAAACATTTTAATTTCTCAATAGTGAAATATAAAACGTTGTTAGTATAAATCTTAGTGATTGACATAACGCCTAAATCATGCACTTTGATCACGTTTTTCAAGACTGTCACGTTTCAAGATCAAACCGTAAAATGGTATTAAATAGGGGGTTTTATTAAAACGCAAATCATTTTTTAGATTTAAAATCAGGATGCAGAGGGAGTGACTTTGTCACCTTATAATGTTGGAAAATTTTAAAAACTCCTGTGTTAAATTTGCAAAAGACTTTAGCTGTTAAATTTTGCATATTTAACTTACGAAACTTATTTTGACTCATAGAAATTTGTTCTGACATGTTTATTTAAGTAAAATTATTTCAAATTTATAATTTTTATTCACGTTTACTTCAAAATATAAAGATTAAAATTTTTGTTCATCAATTATATCGATCCGAATTGAAAGTGCTTGATTTGAAACAGATTTTAGGAGGGGCTGGAAATTTTATTTGCAAACGTTTTTATTTTATATTCAATTTCGCCTTAAATATATAAAATTCCATACTCTATTTATCAATTTTGTTTCAGCTTTGTAATCTTTAACGTTGGTATAAGTGGCGATCAGACCCAAATTACGATCATGAAATATTCCTTTATGTAAACGTGAATGAGAATGAGTAAACCAGTGCAGTGTTTTAACGGCTGATCTATCATGTTTTCATTCGATTATCAAAAACCCATAGCTTAAGTATAAAAATTTTCTGGAGAAAAAGACAGATTTATTACATATCAGAGTGATACCCAATCACTTCGCTGGGTTTAAAAGTAAAGTTTGATAAAGATTGTTCTCGCTTATCCCCTTTCTATAACACTCGAAATAATGGAAAGGATTGTTTCACACAGGTAAAATATATGTATGGTTTTCTATTTTTTTTAAATGTATAATAGTCGTAATTATTCATTGAGTATAGCAGAAAAGATGGCCGTGAAATATTTTATATTGACTATTTTTACAGAAATCTGTAATTTATGGTAATGTCAAATAACTACTTTTACAGAAATCAGTAATTTATGGTAATGTCAAATTAAATTAACTTTTTAATTTATTTATTTTTCAATTAATATATCTTTATAAATTATATCTCATGTGTTATTCTGAAGTATGAGCTACATTGCTGTACAGTTTCATTAAAAACCATTCGCTAGTTTTAGCATGACAGCGTAACAAACAAAAACAAACAAGCAAACATGCTTACTTTCGCACTTATAATACATAGAGATAGAGATACTTGATCATTGAATGGCCTTAAAAGGTTAAATATTCAAAATAATTATAGCTGCCTTTATGCAATAAAAATTTTTTTTTTATTTACATTTCTTTAAATGTTAGTTGAAACCACAAAAATAAAAAAATGTGTTTGATAAAAATTTCAGAGAAACAAAAACGGTTATGTAGAAAGTATAACTAATTAAAAATGTTTAAATGTTCATTTTAGAGATTTTAATACGAAAACCCACAAATTACAAACAAAAATTATTACGAAAATAAATCTTTTCTAAAAACTTCTTTAATTTAGTACCTAGTATAATGATGAGTTATCCAAAGGTATTCAAAAACTAGAGGGGGAAATTATGAGCGGTGAATATTATTAAATAATTTATAATCCCGTTTATAAAAGATATTAAATTCTTTTGTCTTGATTATGTAATATTTAAAAAAACAAAATTGTTGTGAAGGTGAAAGATGGTTTACAATTAAATTTGAATCAAAATTTTGCATTTTTAAATCAAACCGGAAAAGTTGAGCTAAAAAGTTCTGAAGATCCAATTAATCTCATTTTTAACATGATATGAGAATGCATGTTAAAGATAAAGTTTAATTAAAATTTAAAAATGTTTATCTTTTCCGTCTTAGCACGTCTCATTTAAAAACAAAGTGATGACTTAATTAGATACTACCAATTTATTACTAAGAATTAAATAATAAAAATTGTTAAAAAGAAAAAGAATGCAGTACATCGCTTTTCGATCAATGTAAATTAATGATTCATGATGTTATAATTCATTATAAGATCGTTACCCAAACGAATTCGATATACTGAGTGTTTAAGAAATAAGTATACTGTATTTAGGATGAAAATTCTTTAACATATTATTCTCCTACGAAATTTCTCAAATAAAGAAAATTTCTATTTCAGGGAATGAGAACAACGTATTCAAATAAGAAGTTGAATAGATGAATGGGTACCAAAAACAGCAATCATTTTGTCTACAACACAGAGTTTGTTGTATTTTGTCCAAGACCCATACACCCATACACTAGTATTTTTACCCACACTATACTACAGGGAGGATCATGTGTTTAAACAGAATGAATATATGTTTATCTGTTCACTCGTACCTAATTAACTACATATCATAATTTGACATATGATCGTTACAAGCGTCTTGATCGCCCTCTAGTTATTCGCTCCGTGCGTTAGTTTCGTTTCCATGGTAACGATACACTACTTTAATTATAGAATTTTATGGATGCATATATAATTGTATGGATTGCATTTAAGACTTACATTGAAAATTTAATATTATTGTATCACAAATTTAAATAAATAATTATGATAATTTACATTTGAAAAATAATATTTGTGCAATTTGATTTCTTATTTTCACAATTTTTAATGCATTAAGTTTAATTAATTCGTGTTTTACAATAATTTTAATTTGACATTTCTATAACATTAACATGTAAAGAACTGCAAATTAGTAATAACAGCCCCCTTTAACGCCAAAATTTTTCAATGGAAGCGCTGGCATCGATTTTATTATCCCTACCATGACTACGCACACAACGAATAGACTATGTGACTTGACATTAAATTGAATATGACGCACTCTAATGCACATAAAGTTAAAATCTTTTGTACACAATGTTTTTGAGACACTCAGTATCTGAAATGATTCAAAAATATCATATATATTATTTAATATTTATGATATTTCCGGACAAATGAACACAAAAACCATATGCTTCAGAGTATCAACTAGTACCTAATCTATATAATATTTAGACAGATATCGACCAACAGAGAGTATACCTTTAACCATATTTATAACAAACAACAGGAGCTAAGGTATACGGTACGCTATACGGTATAGTAAAGATAACGACACGGAACATATACCATACAAGGGGGTAAATAATATTATTGGAATTTACTTTATCATCGAAATGGAAAATATAATGGATATTATATATGATGATCTTTCCACATATTAATTTTCAATCGGTTATTGGATTCGTTTACAATAAGTATAATAAAAATAAAAATAATAAAGTTTACTACGCTAGGCTATAGTATCCGTATTGATTTTATTTTTAGATCAAACAAATGTTACACGCTTCGATCCGCTTGTACAAAATTTGACATATTTATGATGTTCTTTTTTTTTTTTTGCTTTCTGCACAAACAACCCTTTTCAAGGTATATTTTGCTTGACGGCGTCAGTAGGTATACAATTTTAAGGGTAAATCAAATTAGGTAAAAGTATTAAAATAAATAATTCTTTTGGTTCGATCTAAAATTCTAAAATACAATAAAATGGGTCATGTACACAGTCTTTAATGTAGAAAATTGCAAAATTAATTTCGTTGAAAACTTTTTAAAATTTTGTCTCTTGTCAAAATTAGTTCATAAAAATAAAACAAATCTTTCCTGACGAAAATTTCGTGATGTATATCACAGTGAAAGAAGTAAGGAATTTGACCCAGGAATCCACAATTAGAGTAGCCGATTTTTATGAGAGCCGGTGAAAAATATTTTTCTGAGTATACTCAACAAAATCATTTCACAATTTTTCTTGAAAATTAAATGGACAATACAAATGTTATACCAGTGTTCTCCAGCGGGAGAATATCCTTAAATTTTGGCATTATTAATAAAAATATCGTTAAATTTTAACGAAAAGATGAATGTGGTTAAAAGCATATGGCGTATGTGGGTTAAATAAAGTTAGTTATGAATTCGTAAAGTATTTCACATTCCTGCTATTTATTTACAATTGAAAAGTAATTAAATTTCAAGATACAGAAAATGGTTTTATCTAAAACACAATAGATTCTTTTGTTAAAAGATAACACCTGAGAACTAATGAATATGTTTTTTTTTTTGTAAAAAAAACCGTAAAAACAGGTCAAATTTTTTGAAAAGAGACTTTTTGTATTAATTTTAAGGAATAGAATTTTTTTATACGATGATTATGAAAGTGAAAACTTTCAAAACAATAAAAATAATAGATTTTTAATTTATCTAATGTTTTTATATTAATTCATACATAAATTTACTATTTACTGACTTTGCTGTCATCAATTGGATCTTCATATTCGATTAAATTTTCCAAATTGAGTGTATTTAATAAGTAACTATAATTATAACTATATAACTATATATAATTATAATCTGTTCGGCAACAATTGACTAACAACTGTCTTTTATTTCATCCTTAGAAGTATTCGAGGTCATTTATGGATGACCGGACAGTATACTGGAATATTGCAGTAGGTGGTACACTCTAAATTTTGTTGAACAGAAATTAAAAATTTTAATGTGTAAAAATTAATAATTTAAATTTATGTAGACTAACATCACTAACAATCGGATTTATGTAATATTTTGTTAAGATATTTACAAAAGCTATTCGTTACACTCTTTTTTAATTTTAACGTCATGTACCAGATTTAATTTATACAAGTAGAAGTATTTTGCTTTTTAATCTATAGGAGGTTCATTCAACATTTGCTATATTTTCTATTCACAATATTTTAAAATTTCAATTTTTATTGATTAATTATACAGAAACTCTTCGTCAGATTTTTTTCAAAAAATAAGAATTGAAATAATAATATAAAATTGTGTCCGCAAAAATGAAAAATAAATGTCGGCTAAATGTAACAATTACGATCGATTATTTCTTATACACAACCGACCTACAAACAAAAATAAATATAACCAAAATAAAATGTATATATGTCGTAAAAATTAATCGACATTAGAAAATAAATAACGTATATTTATTTATATCATTGTACTATAAATTGATCGACTGTACAAGGTGTCTCAAAATCAACGAACCAACAGAAAGAGTTTGACTTCTTGTGTACATTTTGTTTTAACAAAGTTACCTTAACCAGAGTTTGTTTTTAATTTTAAGTACAACAAGGAATTGCTAGGAAAAGAATTTCACAGTAGGGCTTTTCTTCCGTTAGCTCTCATCTCTTCTACGGGACAATTCATCGATTCATTTGGTCTGATTATTTTGAAACACCCTGTATAAAATGTATTGGGTCAAATTGAGGGTAAAATACGTATTTCATTGTTATTGATAGCTTATAATTATAATCAACAATCAAACAACCTTTCTATAAAAATTGAAATCTTAATAATTGTCGACATTTTTGGCAAAGAACTTTTAATCAGTTTATGCCAAAATATTCTGTTGTAGTAAATAAAATTGGCAATGAACTAATTTCAACACGTTTCAATTTTTAATTTCTATTTTTAATTTTTTTGTATTAATTATATAATTCATAATTTATTATTTCTAAGTTTTTTAACTGATAAAATTTATTTTATCACAAAAAAATATATTTATTGATTACAGAAAGCATATTTTGTAATAAATAATTGATTTCAATTTATTTATAACTTTAAAATGTTTGTTTTAATGTACAATATATTTATCGAAGGTCATTATGAATATTTTATTTAATAATTTATTAATTATTATGTGTTAATAGATTTTCAATTTTAAAACCCTCATAAGCCAACCCTTTTGCATATATCAATATATAATATATTGTATACATAATTATCAATTTTGAAATATTGTTTAAACAATCAATGCTTGTTTGACCTCTGTAAACATGTTTGATTTTATTTAAACGAATCCGTTTATTTCCACCCCGATCAATTTATGGTTTTTAGGATTCCGTATGTATAACGATAAAGAGGAAGCTACATACCCGATTCGCACTTGACCTGTTTTAGTTTTTTAAGTCCATGAAATGATCATAGACTCGAATTTCGAATTTGTTAAAAGCAATCAGAAATAGTGCATATTTTTTAGATTATACGGCTAATATCATCGTAAAATATGTGTGAACCAACGGAGTAATCTTAAGAAAATTGACCAGATGCGAAGAATTATAAAGCCAAAATTTGGTTAAAAAATTTTTTCTTTCAATGGGCTATTTGCTGGTTTTTGTAAACCATCTCAAATTATTAGATGATACTTGAAACTTTGCGAGTGGCTTCCTTTTGGCGAGTCTACCAAACTTCTTTTTACAACTTTTTTCAAAAGTGCTGCGTTTTCAAATGAGCATGATAATTTAAGCAATCGACCTAAATTATCATAGCTAAAAAACGCGGTATGGAATTTTCTCTGAATTCAGCAAAATTGCATTTTTGTATGTTTTCAAAAACAAAAATACTTAAGTGTAGCATGGTCCATGTGATATCCAAGCTCCTCTGTGCAATATTTCTCGGGCAAAATTTTTTAAATAATTATCAATGTTATCAAGTGGTCATAGTTTTCGATAAATTTCTTACGTTTTATCAGATGGATAGCTTATCATGCTCATTTGAAAACGTAGTACTTTCGAAAAAAGTCATAGATAGAAGTTTAGTAGATTCGCCAAAAGGAACCCACTCACGAAGTTTCAGCACCCTTTCTGTCTCACGGTCTAATTTCTGTCACTAACTTTCATAAGAAATTGTACAAAAACAAGGACGCAAAATGGACAGGCCAAGCAATTGAAAGAGAAAAAAAAGAAAATTTCCCCATCAGCTATGGGAAAAGAGACAAATCATTCATATCTGTAAGTGAGCACAGTTTAAACAGATGGAATTAAATGCCCTTAAAATCTCATTATTATTGAAATAATTATTTTACCCAAACACGATCTTTTATGAATTTTATGCTTTAAAAATTAAAATTTATGGGAGTAATCTTAAATAACTCTATAAATTCAAAATAAAACACTCTCCAAAACATTTAATTTTAATATCCCAAATTACAGCCAATTTTTTAAATTAAAATAAAGCCCATAAAACAGAAAGAAACCTTAAAGTTTTATTATATTCAATCAGATTTTTTTTTTTAATATCCGATTACTTATATGATTTTATAAAATATTTTTATTGGTTATGTAAGCTAGGAAATAAATTTTTAAAAGTATAAAATCATTGCGGATTTTTTAAATGAAAGAAATTATCGTACAAATGACTACCATTTCCTTGTCGGAAGTACATTTTAATTAATGAAGCTGAATGATTTTCTATGTACCCTTCATAGACAGATTCTTTGAAAATGCAGCTACATTTTTCAATAAAGTAATGCAATTTTTGTTTATTATCAAAAATTTATTTCGAAGTTTTTAATGATGGTGATTTGTTCAGAATCGGTACAACTTATCAAAACATAATCCAAGCCCACCAAAACCTATTTTCATTTTTTTTAATATGGTGAACTTATCAAACTGGAATATCAAAGTAAATGAACGATAATTCAGAATTTAATTGTTTGTAAAATGCGGGTAGCGTATCATAAAAGGGTATTTGTACATCTTTATCCAAAGCTCAGTCATTCAAAAGCTTCTTGATATTAAATCATAAAATATTAAAAAGATAACTTAGTGTTTGACGTGTCTTTTCAAATCCACTCTCCCTTCTAGGTCTATTTTCTGTCGTAATTAACATGAATTGGTTAATCGTAAATCGTAATTATTGCCCCCGAAAATCAACTTTCTTCTTACTTGTACTTACTACAGAAGTTGTTTCACAAATATTTTTTCGCGAAATCATCAAATTTTCTTCTTTGAAGAAAAATTACGATTAGCTAAATCATACTGATGACGACTACATTGTAATTGAAATACCTACATATAAAAATTGATCCAGAGATAAAAATCAAATTCAAGATCCAATCGATATACAACATTTATCCCGATTTTGGACAAGTACAATGGAATTTTACGTGTTCATGACAAAAAACTTTTTCACGATTAACACCCTAAGCCATTTTTCAAAACCACTCCTCTCTCTTCCGGGATTTTAATTCAAATTAACTATAATGACTTATAATCACTTGTTGTCACTATTTTTTTCTAGTATCTAATCTATAAAAACTTTAATTCCCCCTAATTATATAAATTTACGTAGATAAGTTGCTTGATTGAAAATTAATGGAAATATGGTTGATTTGAAGTACTGTTTGTTTAACCAAAATATGTGATAAATCATTTGTCTATAAAAAAAAAATTAATCAAAGCAAACTCGTTTTAGGAAAGGTTATATGAAAATTTACTTATTTTCCTAAAAATTTTAAACTCATTTATTAATTCGTTACTCATTGTCAGTATTGACAATTAAAACCTAGTTTGTCATAGATTTTAAAATCTTTAGTAAAATCATACATTTTGCATATTGTCATTGGTCAGTGAACTTTTATTAAAAACCTTCAAAGGTAATATTTATCAGGAAATACGTCTCTCTAACCTTATATCTCATTATTTACAAAAATAAATCATAACATTAAAAATAAATTAATTATTTTTACCATTCAAAAAATAAATCATAACACTACAATCACACAAAATAAATTATTAATAACTAAAAAGAAAAACAACACTAAAAAAATAATATGAAAATTATTATTTTAGACACGAAAATTTTAATATCAAAACACGAGTTTTAAACTGTAATAACAACACATAAACACTGTGATTACATACAACTCTCTCTCACATAACGTACCAAGTGATGCATCTACATCAATAGTCAAACATCGACTAAACATGGTTATAGTTAAAAGCATGGCATTTGATGCTATTGCTACTCATATTGCCTATAGGAAGACGAGTCCTCTTGACGTTGCGTTGGTTCATCCATACATTTATATGTAGACTATGGTGTAGTGGCGTATTTGTTTCGAAAAATTTTAATAAATATTTTTTTTCTTCACATAATAAATTATTTATAAAGGATGTTTTCATAAATACATATATTTTGATAATCTCTATCTCTATCTCTATATCTCTCTATATATTATAAATGCCAAAGTAAGCATGTTTGTTTGTTTGTTACGCTTTCACGCTAAAACTAGAGAATGGTTTTTAATGAAACTGTATAGCAATATAGCTGATATATCAAAATACACATGACATATAAATGATAAAGATATATTAGTAAAAAAATTTAAAAAAAAAAATAAAAATTAATTTAATTTGACATTACCATAAATTACAGATTTCTGTAAAAGTAGTCATTTCATATTACCATAAATTACAGATTTCTGTTAAAGTAGTCATTTGACATTACCATAAATTACAGATTTCTGTAAAAATAGTCAATATAAAATATTTCACGTCCATCTTCTCTGATATACTCAATGAATAATTACTATTATAAATTTAAAAAAAATAGAAAACCATACATATATTTTACCTGTGTAAAACAATCCTTACCATTATTCGAGTGTTATAGAAAGGGGATAAGCGAGAGCAATCTTTATCAATCTTTAATTTTAAATCCAGCAAAGCGGGTGAGTATCACTCTAGTAACAACATATTCTTAAATCTTATTATTTTAAAATATTTGAGTATATTTCAAGAAAGTTGAGATTATTAAAATTGAAATGTCACAAATTATATCGTTGGACTAACCATTTTTATTGATTTGGTATATTTCGAAGTTGATTTCAATTCCTCATGAAAAAACTTCCGGTGTTAACATTATGATAGTGAATTGGTTTTATCCAAAAAACGTTATGTAAATCTATTTGTTTGTGAAATCACCTATTACTAGTAAAAAGGAATCCATTTTGACTGTAACATATGGCTTGATTTAAAATAAATTAAATACTTTAATTACTTGTAGTATAATATACTACTATAATAAAATTAATCACTATCAATGTGCATGGTTTTTTTTTTTTTTTTTTAAATAAAATTGTATATTTTTTAAATAGTCAATATGATATCGATCCGTTTATCAAAAGCGTGAAGTTTGGTAAACAAAATAATTTCCAGTACTCATTATTATTCTCATCATTTACATTTCGAAAATAGTACCTAGAATAAAACATGGTATAGTACCGAAAATATTACCTAGAATAAAACATAATAAATTCGATGTAAAATTGCTAGTATTCTTTAGTTTGTAAGTATTTTGGGCACCATATTTAGATCGGAATACTCTTCCATTTCTCCAAAATTTGAAAAATGTGCCTGAATTTCTCAAATTCTTACTTCTTATATAATAAAAGAAAGAAAAAATTCAACAAATTTGCTTTTTTATTTTATGTAAATATTTTGTCTTTATCGTTATATACTAGACCAAAAACATCAACTTTAACAAATTTATTTTTTAAATTTTTTAAATGTCAATAAGTTTTCTGTTTTTAATTCAATAAATAGGGAATAATCTTCATGTCAAATTGGCCATATTACCGATAAAAATGTAAAACTAGACTTGATACCATGACAAAATTTAAAAGTGAAATTAAAATTAATTAAAAAACCAAAAAGTTATAAGCAATCAAAGATTGCATTGCATGCAAAGGTTGCCCATCTCCTTTTATCAAAACAAACTTTTATGTTTAATCTCTATGGCGATACCCACGTATGACACCACTAGTGGGTATCTTCCTCTTTGTTTAGTAAGGAATTTTAAACGTTCATATCTTTCAGACTAGTAAAGATTTTTTAAAAACCAACTTCATTTTTCTATTCGCGAAGTGAGAATTCTTCATCTGAAGTGATAAAAATAAATTAGTCCGATCTCCTATTTGTATATACGCATTCTTTTGTTAACTTTAATAGCGAAAATCAAAGTTCTAAAATACAAAATTTTAAATTTTCGAAAGAAAATCCATTATTAAGTCAGAGAAAAAATTCTTTGGGAATAAATTGAAGCTTTATTATCTACATCTATTTTGTACATAGCACATTGGATCCATAAAAAAAACATGTGTACATGAAGGGAAGCTGTAATTCACGGGGCTTGAAAAAATTTTAAATAGTGATTGTCCTTTCAAGTATTAAAATAGATATATTAATAATTTTTGAAAAATTATAGTATTTAAGCTGAAAAGGAGAGAATTCATACATCGATTGGAAAAAAAAAACTAGGATTTATCATTCCTTCCTCTCATAGACAACAGTATAATTTTTAATGAAATTTGATTGATTCAAAAAAAATTGTGTAGTTCGTTCTCCAAATTTTGGAAAGGTATGCGCTGCAGCTTTCTCATCTAAATACCAGTCATATAATAAAATATACGTACCATAGAGAAGAATTACTAACTACTACTTCATAGATATGATATGCTGAGTGCATGCACATACATTTAAGTACAGTATGATGCATATTGCACTGCACACAGATGTGTTTATATAACAATCTATTACATAACAATGATCATAATATTTATAATAAATGCATATATGGTAATGTATATATAATACGGCACACGGTGTACGCTGTATTGTGATTGAATTGAGTAACAATTTATAATATCTTTACGACAATCATTAAATCACTTTTGAGAATATTAATCAAATTTGTTCGAATAAATAGTACTGCAATAATGATTGACTTTAACCTGAGACGTACTGAGGTCATTTTCAACACAAACAAATGTTTGACATTCTTTGAAAAATAATTTTTTTCCTTCTTCACTCGAATAGTCTAAATACTCCCTATCAGAGATGAATCCTTCATTTTTTCTGATTGAATTTTAGTTGACACAGCAAATTTCAAGATTGTTAGCTACAAATTTTACATTTTATTATGTTTTATAAAAAAGAAGCACGTTTACATCGCCTTCTAGCAGCCATTTGCACTAGTTTTCGAAAATTCTGAAAATTTTAATTCTGAAAGTATTTACTAAAAAACTTTTTTTTCGTTTTTTACAAAAATTTTTCATAAAATTCACTTATTGAACCTTCCTATAAATTTTGATCTCTCAATCTTTTACAAATATTTATGGGAAAAATGACACCATTTTCTACGAAATTGTTTCGAATTACGAAAAATTGTTTATTTTTTTATAAAGAAGATTGTTTACATTTAAGCTTTTGTTTTGTCTCTAACGATTTAATATAAGCAAAACTCAAAATTTTAACATTTTCGAAAACCATGTAAATTTACGGATCTGTGGGTTGGCTTCATTTGATTCAAATTGAATATACTTTTAAAATCATAGTAGTAACTAATGCCAAAGGCTCATAGTTTTTTAATTGAACTGCAAAAACTGAAAAAAGTCCGAAAATTTTGCAGTTTTTCACGTATTACACAGGTAGCATAACTTTACCCCTAAGGAGTCCAAATAACATACTCAAATAGCAGCTTTACATTACGCATTCTTTTATTTTTGTAAGATTTCACTGGCGTACAGTTCTGAATTGTTTATAATTGTTTTTCGTGTATAATTTTCTGATAAATTTTCCTGGATATTTAGCCAAGATAGAAAGGGATAATAACAGAAATAATTAAGTACCATCAATCTTTTCCTAAACTATTAGATGATGGTCAAAATAGAATTCCAATTACACGACGATATCGTCACGTAGTCAAAGATCAGAACACAATCACGGCTTAGCGTGTTATGTTTAGCAAATAATTTGACCGTGTATAGACCACTTTAAGATTTCTCTCTTAGACAGTTTATAATTAATTGTACACTTATTCAAAGAAAAATGAATCAATAGAAAATTTTGTTTACAGGCAATATAGTCTATTTACTTTTTATCGGAAATGCTAAGATTGAAAAAAATTGAATTTATATAATATTTTCTGATGTAAAATGTTTCCTACATCCCAGAGGCTGCAATTTGAAATCAATATCCCAATACGGTTGAAATTTATCTTACTTCCTCAGTTTAGAAATCTGTTTTTATATTAAAATATATAAAATCGTTATGTCAATATGAATTTTAAATTATTTAGTGCAAGAGGCGGAGACTTTAAATATTCAAAGAGTAAAAGGATTTATGAATGGGGTGACACCAATCTGGATCAGGTGACACTGAGAATATTTTTTATTACATCATAAATTCGAATTTTTATTGAGTTAAACAGGTATTATAACGCGAAAGAGGAGAATACCATCATAAAGCAAAATTATTGCTTTAGTTCAACGAACATTTGAATTTGTGAATCGTTTTACTATTTCATTTTCGTAATTTAAATTAAATCGATTGTTTAGAGAAAAATAGTTCAAGTAGAAACATTCTTCGATGAAAAATGTCACAGTTATGTGCCAATGGGAAAAATTTATTGTCAATATGCCAATAAAAATAAGTACCTACCAAGGGGGAAAAACTAACACAGATTAACGTCTAATATTTGAAATGTAGTATGTTGTAAAGATAGTGTAGCCAACGTCTTAATTCACTTATAACGGAAAATTTGTACATTAAGGATATGTTAATATAACTAGTGAAAATAAACAGTTGACTCAGTGAATTGTTGAAATACCATGTATAGAAGGTGTTGAATGTCAATGCTTGCATTATTTTTCATAAATTAAAAGAGTTTAAAAAACCAACACAAATATGGCGGTCATTTGTTTCGGTTTTTGAAAATTTCGATAATATCTCACATGACCACTAGTTGAAGCTACCTACAAATTTTAACTCCTTATCTTTTATAGTTTTGGAGAAAATGAACACCAAAGTTTTGTCCTAATTTGCGCCCTCGCGGGTAATCATTGATGTTTCCAAAAAAAACGTTTCAAACAGAAGTTGTTTATTTTTTTATAAGAAACATATTTTATATTCAAACTTTTGTTCTGTCTCTAACGGTTTACAAGATGGGTTCTACCTACCCAAGAACCAATTGACCAATGTTGCTCATTTACGAACTCAAACTCCCTTTTTACGTCCTGAGCACGTTATAAAATTTTCAGGTTGATATCTTATTTTGTCTTTAAGTTACTGTTCTAAGCGTTATAAAGGCTTCTTGACTAAATTTTTTGTTATCACATCAGGAGAAGAATTCTCATTGCACGAGCAGACAATAAACGTTGGTTTTTGAAAATCTTTAGAAGTACGCAAAATATGAACGTTTAAATTCCTAATTAAACAAGGAGAAAGATATAGGTTAGTGACGTCATTTTCCGATATCACCATAGAGATACATATAAAATACATATATAACTTTGTTTTGTTAAAAAGAGATGGGTTACAATCTTTGCATGCTTATAACTTCTTCGTTTTTTAATCAATTTTAATTTCACTTTCAAATTTTGTCATGGTATCAAGTCTAGTTCTACATTTTTATGCATAATATGGCAAATTCGACATCAGGTAACTACCGTATTGAAAAATGAACTGTAGTCAAAGAATTTTACCAATTAGAGAAATAATAGAAATTTAAAATGACGTCATATGTGCAAATAAACGTAAAATAAATGAAGTTGATCAGAAATGGGTTTCGTCAAATCAAATCTTTTCAAATTCTGAATCACTCAGTACAAACTATATAAGTTGACACACATTGTATCTTAAATAGTTAAATACAATTTTTTTCTAGTATGTTAACAGGCATCCAGTGTATGTCCTTTTAAATTGTAAGGTTGTAGACCTGTTTTTTTCCACTATAAAAAGGATAAATGTAGTATGAAGTATTGATATTATTACACACATACATGCACACATGTGTACACATTGGTACAAAATGTCCTTTTTGTATACGGTATATACCAACATAAATAGAGTACATTTATTATAAATTGACCCGACAATTTTATTGTAGGATGAAGGACTTTCGTTACGTCTATAAATAGATAGGTTTAGAGCCAAGCCGTATTTTTCATAGCCATTGACAATCGGCTAGAAATTTGAGAGACTGTTGTGAAGGTCGTATATAAAAATTTTTCATCGATGAAAATGTCTATAGGAATGGGCTTATTTTCAGGGGGCGCCTTGAAAATTGTAAATTGCGCGACAAGATTAAAATTGAGGATTCAATAAAACAGGTTTTCCGTCAAGCGAAAACTTGGATATTGTACTTTTGAAGTATCGAACAACTTTCATCTGGCTTGTGTCTGACAAAATGGTTTTTTAATTTTATTCAATTATTGAATTTTTCTTAACTTGAATGTCAACAATGAACATGCTTTAGTACACTAAAAAGTGGATGATAATTGTAATGTAAATTTCAAAGCGTGTTGGGGTGCCTTCTACTGTCATTCTTTATATTAGTTGATTTGACAGATATCGAGCACTCCACGCTTTGAATTTTACATTACAATTAAAATTATTAATCACTTTTTTGTGTAATAAATTAGTTTTTTGAAAATACAATTTATTTTCTTAGCTTTTAGAAGTAGAAGAAAAATTTTGATGAGTCTCGACCTCTCGATCTTCTGCATAAGGAGCGGATACCATTATCAATACACTCTCTGTGATCCTGGTGATCCTGGTCAGGATACTTGGATAAAGTTATTGTTTTCGTATTATCATTGTTCCTTGATAAGAGAGCAAACTTTCAAGTTAGTTAGGCATCAACAAGTTGGGGAAAATTACGTTTAAAGATTCCATTACAGATCAAGGTAATAAAGACGTGTTAAAAAATTTCAGACTCCCCGAAAGAGAACTATTTTCGGACTGTGCAAACTTATGTAGAAGAAGATGTTGTTAGAGATGATCTTGACAAGAGCCTACTAAATTTTACCCGATCAAAAATTTTTGTTAATTACGTTTTGAAAGCTTTATTTTTTAGATTCACTTGTGTGTATTCATGGCCTAGAATTTGGAAATTAGCATTTTAACCACTTCCCGGTTTTCGACTAAGCAGAAATATTTGCATATACATGTAAATTGAATAACAAGGCATATTTATGGTAAGCATGACATGATTTTCCCATTGCTTCTACCATATTCAATGAAACTTGACCATTTGTAAAAGCAGAAGGCGCTCAATTAAAGATATCAAGGATGCCTCCAGCTTTTACAAATAGTCAAGTATGACTGTATGAGTTACTTAAAGTAAAAAAATTATTTTTTACTTTTTAGTATTTATAATAAAATTTTCCTTCAAAAGTATTTTTTATTAAAATTTTTTATATACTACGCTTGACCCTAGACCAAAGACAGAGTAGCTCTTTGCTATACGGTCCATTTAGTAGGCAAATGTACCATCATTATTCTTTACTATTTTATTTTTTTTTTGCACTTGTGTGTTAGTCCACGTGTACCCATGAAAGTGTAGGTGGACCTCCTATTGTTATTACATGAAAAAAACATTTTATTTTGAATTGTAAATATATAGGGATGAATAGATGAATGGGTACTATTGTGGACAATAGTGATGTATTTGCTTCAAAGCTTTCGAATCCATTTGTGGCCTTTTTAATTCAGATTTCGAAAATTTATTTATGGACGAATCCTCTTAGCCAATTTTAAAATTGTTTCCCGAAAAACTTTTTAAAAACTAAATGTATGTGGCATAAATTTGGACAGCATAAACACAGCATTTTTGTTCGTGATAGTACATTTAAGATTTTCTATTGAATCACAATAAATTTACCCTGAATTTAGTTAAAAGCAATTCGTAACTTTTTCCTAAGCCTTTTTCTACATTGTTTTTTAGTCGGTTTTCAACCTTGTAAACAGAATTTTTTTTTTTTTTTTGAATATTTAACGTATTATAAAATATATTTCGTATTATTGGTCTAGCTACAAAAGGTAGAAAGATTGAATTTTCAAAAGGATTAGAATTTTTGACTTGATTTGGCGACGCAAGTTTTAAAATGATTGACATCAAAAGCTTTCTTTTCTTTAGGTAATAAATTTGAATAATTTATTCATTTTTTTCGTCGACAATCGACTAAAACATTTCATAGGTAGGTAGGAATATTAAAATTTTCGACATGGCCAAAAAGTATATTTCCGGCCATTTTTCTTTTCTACGTCAAATAATCCCATGCTAGGAGAGATATCGGGTGAATCGTTTTTTACTCATAAGAAAAAATATCTCTATCCGCACTTATTGAGCAATTATTTAGTAAGTTTCAGTGATAAAAGAATTATTTCCCTTAACATCCATCCGATAATATAAACAATTTTATTAAATTCCCCACTGTTTGGCTCAAAGAACCAAGTTCATTGAGTTTGGAATAAGCAAGAAAATTATACGTACCCAAAAATACATTGACCTTTTTTTATCCCAACCTCATTGCATATTACGGCATACTTTATATTTGAGATATAAAAAAGCTAGAAAATAAGTATCTGTATCTACCACTGTTTCAAATTTAATTCATCTAAATTTCGATTTTAAAAAAGATTATACATGAAAGGAATTCCATAATGAGTCTACCCCGATAAATTAAACAAAATTATTAAGGGTTCGGTTACAAAAGAATCAAAATACAGGTAGATACGTACTTATAATACAGCTTCGTACAATCTTACTACAGTCATTTAAAACAGATTATTTCACCAATCACTCACAAAAGATTTTTTATTTTAAAACTTTTTTTTTTAAATTTTAAATTTTAAAACTTTTTATTAATAACAAGTGAAAAACAAACATTGACTGAGTTAATTGTTGAAATACTATATATAGATAGTTTTGATTACGCAATCGTTGGTTATTTTACGTCATATAAGTAAAGAAAAATAGCTACTCTTACACACAAAGTAATAAGAGTATCTTTCGATACTTAATATATGTAACATATAAATTTAAAACATATACTATATCATTATACATACTATCTAATGTTTCTAACCTAATTTGCGCCCTCGTGGGTAAATAGTGATATTTACGAAAAAATGTTTCAAACAAAAGTTGTTAATTTTTCTAACGGTTTACAAGATGGATGGCTACGGACACACGATCCATTTGACCTGACTTTTTATGTTCTAGGCACGCGATAATTCAGCTTGATATCTCTTTTAGTATTTGAGTTATCGTGTTCTTAGACAAACAGGCAGACAGACGAACAGATATATTTTAATTAGTCTTCCAGATGTTTGAAATCAATTTATTTCTGGGCGGAAAAGGAAAATTTATATTTTGGATCAACGTTAGTGATGTAAATGTTGTTAGAATCTACGAATCAAAATCTATAAGTCACCAAAAGATTAGCTTACAGAAAGTTAGAACTGAAAGTCTAAGATGACTGTACTATCTACCAAACAAGAAGAATATAAAATTAACCGACAATCAGACAATAAACCATTAGAAACAATATAAAAGAATCCTCTAAATTATACATTTAATAAAAATATTTTTAATTTTTATATGAATGTTGTTGAATGGTTTTTTTATTTTGTTTTGTTTTACCGGAATTTGATTTTCAAAAAAAAAAAGAAACAAAAAACAAAACATACGTAAAAAAATATAAATTTTTTGGGGTTGTTATTTGAACACTGGAATGTTGATTATATTTGTTTAAATTAAAAAATTTTTCAATAATTATATTTAAAAAAAATTCTTTTATAGTAACGTGTGGTAATTCAGGAAATAGTATGGATATGAATTTTAGTTTCGTTAAATGTAATTAATTTCGTAAATTGTAATAAAAGGAATATCGATGACTTTTAATAAAAGGTCATTAATGTGACAAATAGCAAAGAAAAATTATTTTTCGAACAACTATAAAAACAAATCAAAGATTTGTTTGTAACTCTTTCAATAGCAAAACAGAATTTAGCAAGGAGTTCTTATGGTAGACATAGAGAATGACGTCAAATAATATGTCCGATCTCTCTGTATTATATCTTTTTAAGTGTAAGTTTAAAATTTGGACAGTTTTAATTTGAATTTCATTTCTTATCATCTGTTTTACGGTATTTAATAATCAAATAGACTTGACTAAGACAATTCAAATATTTCTATTTCAATTCAAATATTTCCAAAAATCTTCGCTGAAAAATTATTGCTCTTCTAAATATCATCTGATGTCGATGATCTTGACTTTGATATTGATTTAAACTTTCAAGGTTTAAAATAAGTTTGTCGTGTTTACCTGTGTATCTGTGTGTCTCTCTGTGGCATCGCAATTCCTAAACTGATGAATCGATTTTAATTTGATTTTTTATAAATACTTATATTCTCAGCGATCATTTGGTTGATTTATAAGCCACCTTACTACAGCCGCAGCTAAAATGATCTACGTGCTGGATTTTATTTCAGAACACGCAAAAGTTTGATAGTGAATAACTTTTATATCAACTAGTAAGATAACGAATTTTTATAAGTATTAACAGTTTAAAGAAATATTTTGATGAATTTCATTTAGTAATTTATTTTTAATCAGTCCTTACAAACTTTTTGATAACAACTATAACAACTATAAGGTTATTACAACCGTCAATATTAAATTTATGTATGATTCAATGTTGACTTTATTAACCGACTTCAAACAAAAAAGGAGGAGGTTTTCAATTCAAGTGTATTTTTTTTAAAGGTTTGTTACCTCTGAACTTTTGACTGGGTGAACTGATTTTGATTGATTTTTATTTGAAAGCTGGTGCTTCCTTTATGGTCCCATTTCAATTTGGTTTAGTTCTGACAATGGAAACCATGAGAAAACTATATAAGTCTTAAATTTGCATTAAGTATGCGCCCAACAAATTGGCGAATAACTCACGCCAACCGGTTTGGATTAATCTTCTTTTAGTGACAAATAATTAAGTGTACTTCAGATTCTCTAAAAATCACAAAATAAAAAACTTTTAACAAAAGCAAACCGACTTCAAAAGAAAAACTATTCCAAAACAAATTAATATGCGCTAAAAAGTAAAAAAATAATGAATATATAATGTAGTTACAATTATTGTTATTTTTGGAGTCGAGGTCGGTCAAGTTAATTTAGCAAACTGTTCTGTCATACTTGTTCCCTTGGCTGAAAAACGACTTCAAAAATAACAATAATTGTAGCTACATTATATTATCGTTATTTTTTTTACTTTTTAGTGCATATATTAATTTGTCTGGCATAGTTTTTCTTTTGAATTTGGTTTTTTTTTTGTTGAAAAGTTTTTTTTATAGAAACAATATTTTGTTGGAATTTTAAGGGTTAAATCAATAATTATAGTTGGTTAAGTTTTCAACATTAAATAATATAAATATTTCTATGCTATTCTCAATTATATGTTTATCAGTTGATTTGATAAACAAACATCTGTTCCATCATATGAATAATTAATTATTTAAATCATAAATTAATTAAATTTTAACATGAAACTTTAAACTAAACCAACGCAAGGTATAGATTCTTGGGTTACTTTACATATTTAACTGAATTATAATTTTAGTGATTTCAATTTATGTCCACTAACATTTATAAGGACTAAGACTTAAGTAACAGGTACCGCGTATAGGACATGGTTAAGCTGAAGAATGTATTAGACATAGTTTGAATTTGAACACGAAAACTTATACATAGGTACTTGAGAATATTTTCCACAATTTCTCGTCCAATCGTGAAAAGGATTTAATTGAGTCAAAATTATCCTAGTGAATGAATTTTATTTAAATCGATTAAAAAAGTTTGCATTTTTGCAAATTCTTCATTCAGTTCTAGGTATTCGACTGTATTATAAATTACTCGTTTATCTCGTTTTCCATCTGTGAATCTACTCTGGCCAAGTATTTGCCATTGAAAGAATTCATGTTTTTCGACTGTGACATTCTCGTTCGTACAAAAATTATTAACTATACTGTACTAGTAAATACACTGTGAACTGTAGTACACTTTACAGGATGTTCCAAGTTATAACAGCTGGACTTCGATGGTAGTTGTCCAATAAGAATGGATTAGATGCTAGATTTCCAATAACAATTTCCCAATACCTTTATAGCTTGGATCTGTCCTTTTCTACATACAGTTGAAATATTGGAAGAAAAAGATATTTTTTGAAATTGTTAGGCAAATTGAAAATTTGACAGTTTGACTAAAAAGACTTATTGTGTGAAATTTCTAAAACTAGCGATAGAAATAGAGGTATACGAGCGCCTCGTTTTGAGACAATAATCTCAATTTTCACTGACTTTATTGCAAATACAATAACGTCATGTAATGCCTCACGATTGGAGAATTGTATGCAAAATTTCCAATTTCACTAAGTTTTGGAAATATTCACAATCATATCCTTTTTTCTAAAATTCAACAGCCTGTATCTAGAAAATGACGCTTTACCCAGCTATAAGTTTATAATTGAGAAATTTTTATTTTAACATTAACAAATATTTGATGAACTATTATTGTTAGAACTTGGACCAGACGGTAAAACGAGTTTATATATAAAAATAAAAATAATTACCAATTTAAGGACGACCTCATTCTTCTATAACATAAATTCATAAATTGTTTTTCCAATACGTACGTCTATTATCTGGTTAAAAAACGTGAATTAAGCTATTCATGCATGTTACAGCCATAACATTATAGATACCAAAAACTTAATGAAGTATATAACATATTACCTATAATATATATATCAGAAAGAATAAAACGAACGAATACTATACTTTGATATCCACGTGAATGCAGCCATGCGTTAAGAAATTGGTTAAAAAAACAAATATATTTAATGAGTGCATAATTTAAAAAACATTTAACTTAATAAAATATTTAAATTTATAAACAGCACGTGACCGACATCTGTCTATACTAAATGATTAAAAACTATTAAGATATTTTAAGTGTACAACCTGTATGCTGGGTATTTTTATCTACACACTTCATAGACCAGTCAAGTTTTATACCGTGTATTTTGGGAATATGATTAGGGATAAGCCGCGGATGGGGAAGCGTTAAAGCTTAAAAACACTTTACGCATGCTTGGACTAGAGAAGTTACAGTTTCACGAGCCTGGGGGGAGTTTGCCAGTTATAATTCACAATTTTATGCAGTTTCTTTTCGAATTCAGACAAATGTTTACAATGATAATCGCATAATTTTCCAATTAGAACCAAATCGTTCTAAAGGTTTTGTTCTAAAAATTTTTCTTCCAAATCGAAAAAGGTAAAAAATTAACGGAATGGTTTTCTGCAAATTCTTCTCACCTTCAGGCGAATGTCAGATCAGTTTGTTCCAAAATGCGAGTGCACAATCTTTCAATTCCCTCGTGCTTGTGAGCTAATTAAATCCAAGGTAATCCTCTGAAAATTAATCTTTAAAACTGTGGTAGAAAATTAATGGAGCGGTTTCCTGTAATTTAACTTCATCTTCAGACGAACGTCGACAATGTTTGTATAGTTTATAGTTTTAAAATATTGTTTTAACTTCTAGTATTATTTCACATATCCGTATCGGTATCTGCCCATCCGTAAATGAGTAAAATCAGTGCAAATAAATCAAATTATTTTATTGGTTGTCTAATTTATAAGCTTATGTTTTGTATTTTGTAGGTTCAAATATGGGCAGAAAAAAGTTTGAAAGAATTAGAAACATTTAATTAATTGCTAGTGTCTTACATATCTGTCTTCATGAGAAAAATACATTTAAAATTGTCATGGAAGGTGCAAAACGTTATAGTCGTCTTATTTTGATTTTATCTATTGGAAGTATCCCTTATATGAGGGTACAACCCATTCTTATTAGTTTATGACCTAAATAGGTGTATATTACCTATTTTTCCCAGCAGCAGGAGTTTTATAATACTGCTATATGATCTGTTTTATCCAAATTAGGTTTGTAAAAATTGTTAGATGCTTATTCCCTCCAGGTTGCAAAAATAATTTTGGTGATCTGTATCATCAGACAAATTATAATGGTTATTAATTTATTTCTGTTTGTTCTGTGAGAAGTACAAAATCTTCTTAAATTCACAGACTGATTATGATCATTTACTTCCCATGTTTCCATAAAATGCACAAACAACAAAATGTTTTTGAAAACGTTCCCAAAAAATCACGTTTTCTTACAATTATCTGTAAATCGTGTATTTGCATGCACGTTAATGCCCTGTTTCAGCAGGTAAATTTTTCCATACTACTTATGGTGTTAAATTTATAGATTTGAGCTGTTAAAGCTTGCGTTTTCAATATATAAATACTAAATTGAAATGTTTTTAAAGGTATGCTTTACTATGTAACAAGGCTAATTTAAATCCCAAACTAAAAAAAAAGGGTGATACAAGTTTGACCGCTATGTGTGTGTCTATCTGCCTGTCTGTGGCATTGTATAGCCTAAACGGATGAACCAATTTTGATTTTTTTTTTATTTTGTTTGAAAGGAAAGTGTTCTTAGCTATGTTTCAAGTGCGAGTTTAGAGTTCCGTATCCGAAAAATTTGGTGGAGGGTTTTAAAATTTTGTAAACTTTCTTAAGATTAATTTGGAAAACTAATAATCATTAGTTAAAAGCTAGACAAATATTTTCCTATTATGAAAATTATAAAAAGCAGCACTTATTTTTCCATAAAATACATTTGTGATGAAATGAATGCCATCTGTGTTAAGAATTTCTTCTATAAGTGATTTTCTTTAAATGTTTAGGCATCGATATTTCAAAAACGATGGTATATATCGAAAAATTTTATTTTTAATTTTCTTCTAATTTTCCCAAGTTTTGGCAGAATCTACCCTCAAAATTTGAAACGTAATTTTCAACTATTTTCAGGCTCTCATTTTTTTGGGAACGACCTAAAGTGTGTGTGATAGTCTCTCAAGTAAATAAACCGACTTTCATGTTTAAATAAATCGAAGCTCATGTTTGAATATTATCTACTCCTATTTTACTATCATTTTGTTAGTATTTCCATCTGGTCTGTCGACACTTTACGCATAAAAAGTGTATGTATACCAACCGTCTGAACAGTTTTTAACTTAAATTGATTGGCCTATACTTAAATTGTCAAAAATATTTATTTAAATTTGTTTTGCATAAACGAAAATCTTCTTTCTGTCTTATTAACGCTAGATATACTTTTAACAAAATACACTTTTATAAGATTATAATCAAGGATACTAATTAACCTTAAAATAATAATTATTATGTTTTTAAAATATGATGAAATAGGCGTATGGCGTGCACAAGGTTACAATACTGTTTGAAAAGTTTTAAACGGATTTATTTTTACCGGTTATTTCATAACTTCGTCGTAAATACCATGTGGTATTTAACACTAAGTATTTTCCTGTTTCGCAAGTATATAAGAAGAATACTTCCTAAATCTACGAGAAGAATTTTTTAAATCTGAGAACTACTTGAGAGTACTAACTCTCTCGGCATTTGTTTCCGTGCGATAAATAGTTAATTATCCGGTTTTGTAGCCACTTAATTTATTTGTCACATAAAATTTACTTTTTGTTCACGACAAGTAAATTTTTTCGCTCATTGGGCAATGAACTATTTCTGATAGCCCGGAAAATCTTTCAGAAAGAGAGAACTAATTCCGTATTTATAAAAAAAGGCAATGTGAAATCTGTAAGCATTCCTTGTGCTTTTAACACATTCAAACACACTTATTGAAGACTTTTGATACTCCACTAGATTTAAAGTGGTTTCATATATAAATTAACCTTTGAAAAGACATTTTGTAGTAATTTTTTCCTCGGGCAAATATTATACGTTTCTGAAACCATATATTCTTACCTTTCTATTTTGACTCCTTGCTAGTCTTAATTACCCATTAACACTTTCAAAAAGACTGTTCCGAGACACTTTTTCAGTTCCAAAAAGTTTGAATTAAAACCATTTCTCAAAAGATAGGTAACAGTCTGATGATAATTTATTAAGAATTCATTTCCACTTTCATAAAAAATTTTCATTCAAACCTTAATCTTCTTAAAATAAAACTGTGTAAATACCTGTATGATAATTATATTAAATGTGGCAGCACGTACTTAAACGTACGTACTCTTCAAAATAATCCAAGTAAATAAATAAATTTTTCATTTAAAACATGAATTCTTAAAAACACAGCTTAAAAATCGTTTTTATACTTTCAAATGTTGTTCCTGTGCGTATTTAGTGTTCAGTATAAAGCTGGCGTACATTTTTTGAATTATTTGCAATTCGAAAGTTTGATTAGTTGCAATGTTACATAATTAGTCCCAAAATTATAGCCAAGAACAAAATAGAACAGAGAAAGAAAATAAAGATAAGTTGCAAAATGGGGACAGAAGTTGGAGTGTAGGACAAGTCTGAAAAGATTGTACTAAAAAGTAGAAAATAATCTTTCTTATGAATCACTCATATACATTACTATTTTAAAATCTTGCGGGGCACAGACTCATCCTCGATATTTTAAATTGAACGGGCCAAATTTTACGAATATGTTTGAGTGATTCATCCCAGATATTTGAAAATGATAGCGTTCGGATTTTGCAAATATGTATGAGTGTGATTCATCTCTGATATTTTAAATTGAACGTGCCCAAATTTTTCAAATAGATATGAGTGATAATAATAATTATTTTCTACTTTTTAGTACAGTAAAAGCTTGTTCCTATAAAAAAGTGTTTAAATTTATTTTATTTATGTTAGTATTAGAATAAGTAAAACGTAGATATTCATGAGATTTAAGCAATTCTATTTAAAAATTGGCTTGTACTAGAAGTAATAGCGTGGCTCTTATATAATGATGTTCTTGCTCAGTGTTATTAGAATACCTATGGCTAGAAAAATTTTCGACTTGTTACAAATAATTGCAATGTGCGTTAGCTTTACACCTATGTACAGTACAACTCTAATATTAGGGAAACATTAGTAAAACTTAATTATTAATATATGAAATATAAAAGGGTGACGACATTACTATACAATACTACATCTACAACATCTTCAGACAGACATGGATGAAAACAACAAATGTTATAATTTTGAAGAGATGAAAATCTCTTCTACTTCTTTGATCTCACTTCACAAAACATTTACTTATTATATATAAATCATAAAACATATTATCTCTACTCTGACTGAAACTACACTACATAACTCTTTACGAACACTACAATATGCGTTTAAATGAAGTTCCACTTGAAATATGATTCATAGATTTCTATGTTACACCAAATGGGAACACGCTGAACATTGAATGTATACATTCTAGTGTACCGTGTCTTTTGTGGGAGCTTTCATGATGAGAAAGAGAAAATGGACCTTTTAGGTTACTATACGGATCCTGTCCTCTTTGAAATCAATTGTATTCAAAGTCTCCTGTTATAAAACTTAAACAGAAAAGCTCTTATGATTCAAGGAAAAATGAGTACAGATAAACCCGCCTCTTTATTATGTATCACAACGTACCTTATCATCTAAGTCTGTTTCACGTTGAGACAGCCACTATAACCTAAACTAGCCTAATCTGCTCTAAATGGGTACGACATAAACATTAAGTTCATACACGGTCAATAATTTTTTTGCAAAGCATCATGGAATCATTACGAGGTAGTATTTGCTGTAAGAAAAAGTGTACGGAATACTGGTGAGAAGCATTGTAAGGAAGTGTTTTGAAATTACAACGCGTTATATACTCAATACTACACGATAAGTCCAAGCATTGTAAGAACGTGGGTGACCTCAGTTAGCAAACTAAAGCATGCACGTTTTCGCACGTTCTGTCCTGTAGAAAAGTTCGAGTAATACAGATGAATATCTTACACGATGAGCTTTTTGAAGTAAAAACTTCTTTAGACGCGTTGAGCATTTTTTTGGGTGAACGAAGCGTCATCATTACGCGTTACGCTCCACCACATTCTCACCCGATCGCTGAAGTTTCGTAACATTGAGCACACTTAATTCTAGGAAGTTTTTATAAAAACAGTCAATATAAAATATTTCTTCAGAGATTTGATTTTATAGTTACACGCCACAGTATCTGTTAGAAACCTCTGTCTAACATCTGCCTTAATTAGTAATTTAAAAAGCTTAAATCATCCGTTTTTCTTGGTTGATTTTAATATTAATTTCACTCTTTTACGGAATTTGCATACTTTACGTAAGAGTGAGAGGTGGGACGAGTAATTTTTTTCAGGGTAGGGAGGTGAGGGGAGTCAAGTATCTCAAGATGTGCGAATCTTTCGTATTTTCGTCTTAAATTTGATGTAATTAAGGTATTGTTATCGAGCAAAATTTCTGAATTGGATTGGAACAATTCTAGCTTGTTAAGGTCAGATATCTAGCTATCAACGTTTAGTGAAAGAATAGAAATCTGTGAATGGATTATATTTTATAAAGGAAACAAAGAAAATATATATTTTATTATATATAACTTTTCATTAAATTTCCTCTCATATGTCTTTTACGTTTTGTGTGTGGTTGTGGCTACTAAAAACTTTTGTACAAGAAATTACACTTTGTCTTCTTAGTTCTTTATTACACATTCTCATAATAAAATGTTTACGAACTTCTCCAAAAAAATATCACTATAGTAGTTCTTAAGATATGTGGTCAAATATTTAAGAGCTATAGTGGTTAGATTTTAGAATTTGACAATAAAATTTCGAAGCATAATTTCGAGTGTAGATGCTCATATTTGAGTTTCTATATTACGATTAATTAAATCTACTAATAAAACAAAAAAGATGGATCGAAGTGTTTAATTTTCATATATACTTATTACTTTTTGTTTTTGTTTACTTTTAATCATGCGTTCGATATTTATTTACATCATGGTCTCTCGATTATAATTGATGTTTTTAATATGTTACATACAGGCGTAAACTAAATATTGACAAATATCTTGTCTAGTAATCTTAATTACAGCAAATTGAAAAAAATACACTCGAACCAGAACTCGAACGTATATACTTGTTTTTTCAGAAAAGCACGGCATGGGTATTTGTTTTAAATGAGAGTCATTTTGAAATACAATGTTAAATAAGTATTTTCATTGGATCAAGCAATAAAGCAATCAAATTATTAAAAGCAATAAAGCAACAAAATCAGTGTAGGTATAAATTTCTCGTTTAAAACTCCTTTAAAAACGCCCTGAAGTCTTATCCAGAATGACCCAGTATATTTTGCAGTTAGAGTATGAAAATCAGTTAAATTTTATAATAAAATCCCATCTAATTTTTGAATAAAATAATTTACATGTATATGTGTACCGCATTATGCTGGGTCATGTTTTATGCAACTGAATTAGTTGAATTCGTTGATTTTTCATAATCGAGAATACGAAACGATTGTAAACTGGTTAGAAAAAAATACTCGAACTAGCGTAGACTCTCCACTTATAAACGAAAATCAACTACATGCGTTATGTTCATTTGGTCTGGGTCGAGTTAGAACGGCTTGGGATGTAAATTAAAATATTTCGGTGACATATACATTGATTAATTTTAAAAATCGGCAAATACATGAATATTTGAAAAAAATTCACAAGTTAGAAATTAAAAAGTTTTATCTGAAAATATTGACTCATACACGCTAAATGCAGTGAAATTTGAAATTAATCTCTGAACATAAGTTTTGGGATGTTTGAGTTCAAAAATGAATAACCAGCCCTCATTTTTAGCTACATACTTTCTAAATCTTACTTTTATTCTTCTTACTTTACCAGCGACACGAATGTTAACTGAAATCCAATTCTTACCTGAAACAAAAATAAAAAATAAATTAATATCACAAAATTTCAAGCTCATATATCGATTTCTCTAATATTTAGAATCAATCTTTGGCTTGATTGTTTGAGTAGTAAGAGATATTTCATTTAAATTACAATTCTAATATCCCATTCAAAATTCAATTTACACATTAGTAATAAAATCGTTGAAAGATTTGCAAGTGACTCTCCATTAGTCGATGACATTATATTTTTGGCTGAAGTCAGGCAAATTATTCGCCAGAGAAAAATTGCTTAGCTCTAGGAACTTATACATGTTAGATAATTTTAATGTAATACCACTGAACATATGTTTACTTTTAAGGGCTTTTCATTGCGCAATATGAACAAAAGAAACGCATAATTAATGTTAACCACTATGTATTTATACAAAATCCAGAATTGATGGTGAGTTGTATGCTAATTAGAATTAATAGATATAAATACATACAATTTGTACACTGTTAAAAATATCTATGGTAATTGTACAAACCAGTTTTAGAAAATGTGATGCAGAACTATTAAGTTTTTGAAGCACATTCCTTTCAACCCCTATTTCAACCTCTTACTCTACTTTATTATGCATGTATTATACATAAAAACTTTTCTTTTATCACTTCTATTAAAAAAATCGTATCAAAATCCGTTCCGTAGTTTTCTAAGCATCGAAGTTCTACTAAGCATACATAGGAACATGATAAGTACAGATAGCGAGAAGCGACTTTGTTTTATATTATGCACTGAAGTTCATCGAATAAATTTTATAAAATCACTATGAAATTAACGTAATTTTTCAAAACATATAAAATAAATAAACGAGCTTCTGATGCTGTGAGATATGCATGTATAGAATGTGTTGGGAATTTTTCGTATCTTGAATAGTATTTAAATTTCTTACTACTTTTTGATTTGGCAATTCAATGATTAACGCTTTCACTTACTTTATTATAATAGCGAAAAAATAACAAGCAAAAATTTCAAATAAAACATCATATCTGTACCAAAATAATATTAAAATTATTAAATTTAGTAGTAAATTTACCACATTTCTAGTAAATTAATTATACGGTTTCTTTGGTAAAATTACAAATGGTATAATTTTTACAATACATTTGTAAAAGTACTAAAAATAAATTGTATTTTAAAAATAGTATACTTGTTTTTTTATAAATGCTATACTTTCTTATGAAGAATACTAGGTAAATTTACAAATTTTTTTTACAGTGTATATAGTATAAACATAAATTTTAGATATTATTATTAGATATAGCGTGTGTCTTAGTAATTATTTTATCAAATTGTACAAATCTTTAGTCTAATAACTATAGAGGTAGGTAGGTATAGGTAGGTACTTCATAGAGATACTGGTTATATAGTAGTGATGCTGATGATAGATGATACATTAATACAGATTTCAAGAGTTCCTTTTAGATTTAGATAGTAACTATTTTAGTTCTGTTCTTGTGTTTATTAATGTACACAGTAAACCTATGTTTATCTAATAGAATTTAAATGTTTCCAAACACTATTTTATTTGTACAAATTGTGTAATTTAATCTGACGTTACTATGGAATATTAAAAAAATGGTAAGTAACCTGGTGCTTCCAATTGGAACTACTGAAAAAGCGATGAAGCGAATGAAACGTGCGAAGCGAATTAGTGCGAATTTTTATCGTAAGTTGGCAGTATTTATCTAATTTGAATTTGTATTTTGATTGTCTTTTAAAAATGGTTACTACATGTATTGTCACCTGGTAGTCTAAAATGGAACTACTGAAATCGGGCCCATTTGCTGATTGAATAATACTGTAAGTGCGTACAACGCGACTTGTATATTTGATTTTTTTACGAAGTTAATCAATTACATGACGTGGCGTGTTAAATATTAGAAGATATTTTTCATATTCTATTACTTTCTCGAATATTTTGTCATGTTTTTAAAATGACTGAATTGAACGGTTTAAATATACATCAGGGACCTTCAGGTATTCATTTCTTTTAGCTAGACTTGAAAATTCGAATACTTTTGCGATGTTAGTATAATAAAAGCTTGTCTTGCTAAATATTATTATTTTTTAATTTTAAAAAACGTTTGTTTATCTAATATGGTGGAAGCGATGGGAACATCATGTCATACTTGCCATAATAGTTATTAATGATACTTTTGGGATAACAGCTATACTAACGTACGCCTGTGAAAGTTGCACAATGCGTGCGTAGCACGAGTTGGACAATCGCAGAAGTACGTCAATAATGCGTTGTCACACGTATATCGTACAAAATTTTATCTACGCCATGGCAAATAAATTGAGAAAAATATACAAAAAAATAAAATAAATAATTAAAAAAGTTACTATAGTAACTGGATTCATTTAAGCCCTAGTGCGGTAATGAACTCATTATCACACCGCATAGTGAGAGAGAAAAGAGAGAGAAAAGTACTTCTTTTCTGACTTTTCTCAAAATTTTAGCTCAATCGGAAACCGAGGAAGTGGATCAAATTTAATTTGCAAGATTCCTTGTAATGAAAATGGTGAAACTAAATAAAAATTTATTATTTTTCGAAATAAATAAGTGATCTTTGCGATTATTATCCAAAACTATGAATATTGCCATTTGAATAATTATTCTGTCCTTTTTTATACAAATTTTATGAATATAACGGTAGTGGCTGTACAACTATAAGCTACCATTAAAAATCATATTTTTTATGCAAAAATAAATCAATGATGATAGATGTTTCAAAAAATACACAATCTGTAAAAAAGGTTCTTATACAAACACACATCCACATCGAATATATCTACTGGAAGACGTGTTGCGTGTTTTATAATTTATACATGCATTTAAGAAATTGGCATCCAACTTAAGTAATTATATTAATTATTTTCTTATATTAAAGCTAAATATAGTAATTTAATGGATTGACTACTAAGAATTTTCATTTGAGTTCAAATAGAGAAGCAGGTAAGATTAAAACATATTTTAGGTTGGATTTATTTTATTTAAATGATGAACAGAAACACTTCGTTTCAGAATAATTGAATCAATTCTTAATAATAACTATAAGCAGGACCGTTTTTTTCAAAGTCTAAGGTCAAAATTTATCGTCGTTATATGCTTCAGAAAATATATTTTTCGTGACAAGACCAGCGGCGACAGTAGATTTTAACCCAATATTATGTTAAGCGTTGTTATTCGAAGCTCACGTATTTGAGCTTTTTCTACTATATCGCCTATATCAAAGAAAAAGCTTAATAATATTATTTTAGTTATCCACGGTTGTAAAGACATCTCTTTTAAAATACTTTTTCGTGCGTAATAAGTAGTTAATTGGGTAAAAAGAGAGTTTATCCTGTGTTATAAACTCGTACAAGCTGTCCTACTGTCCATTTGAGAGGAAGCACTCTTTAAGTTGCTCATGTGTGAAGCTGATAGCTTTCTGCATTCGTTGCACAACATATCATATTATTTTTATATCCCCAAGTAGTAAAGGATAACATTTTAAGGCAATAATTTCGCACTGGATCTATATTAAATTTTGGAGTATTTTCGTGCACATTTTGACTTTTCGAGAGAAGCCACCGTTATTAACAAATCAAAAACTTAAGTTTTAAGGTTAGTTCATTTGTTTTAAATTCAAGTGTACGACAACCAGATGACTTCAAAAAAATTATTTCATGGAATTAAAATATGTATAACTGTTTTAAAGAAAGTAAATTTCTTAAAAATTAGGTATTTTATTTTGGTTTTGATTTTCGTGATCCATTTATAGTTCGTGATTTTATTGATATTACATTGTTACTTTAATATTTATTTGCACGGAATAAGTTTTTATTTTAAATTGAAGGGCGTTGAGCTGAAAAATTAGTGATTGACAAATTGAAAATCAAGACCATCAAGAAGGCATGAATTTTTTACCTACACTTCTACAGTCTTGGCTTTTGCAAGAAGTTTTATTCTTTGTTTTGATTTTATATACCTGTCACCTGGTAGTCAAAATCGAGCCCGTTCCGAAAAAAATTGCGAATGGCTGAAAATACTTTTTCTAGGGGGTAATTTTATTCGGTGATAACGAATTTTTGGGTGATTTTCCTCCCTGAAGTTAGGAAAAATAGATATGGCCTTTTTTTATTTCGGAGGGGCGGTGGTTAAGCCCATTCTTATGTAAGATTTTATAAGTTTAAATTTAATATTTGGATTAATGTATGTACATCACGAACTATAGTCTCTGTGCTAAAGAATAAAAATCCTTTTATTCTATTTATACCAAACTGTGAATTTCAGTGTAACTGATCCTTTTCTGACAACGTTTTATTATTTGGCAAAACGTGGGGGGCAGGGAATTCAAAATTTGCAAAATTATGCTTACGCAATTCATGAATGGCCCCTTATTATTGTTTCTAGGCAATGACATGTAGGTATGTAAATAAGATATTATTATCAACTTTAAATATAGTACCTAAATATGAGTGTGCTCAGAACCTTAAAGTGATAATTCATAGATGAAATTCAAAAAGTTGTAAAAATAAATCACGAAAAAACGTATATCAATCTTATTATCACAAATGTGATGATGGCTCAGATGTTTTATCAAAATGTTATAACAAAACTGATATGCATTTGTCAAAGATTCAGTTGAATGATTTTTATATTTTATATTATTTTTAGTACAAAATTTATTATTATTTTTCAAAAATGAAATATTGATAAGATTTGTGTAATAAAAAGTATACACACACTTTTTATTTGAAAAATTGACATCAATTTTAATTTTTAATTTAAATTTATGGAAATATAAGATAAGATTTTTTATATTATTTTTAAAAAGATAATAAATGAATTAAATTATGTAAATCAGTATTTTCATTATTGATGTGCGTTAATAATTTACGGATGTTGTTATTTCATTTAATCACGAATAATCAAGAATTTATCAAAGTGTCAGATGAAGTTTTTTAAATAAATTTTCTTTTTCGCATAAAGAAAATTTATTAAACAGAAAATAATTTGAGATATAATCATAATTTCGTTGTTTGTCCGATGTGAGATGATTTCTAACATTATCAGATCTTTGTATTTGATGTCTATGGTTCGTATTCAGATGGTTTCTAGAAAAATTATGTGGTAAAAAACAAGAAGTGGTATATGAAGAAATCATGCCAAAAAAATTTTCATAATCACCATAGGGTATTTTTTACACTAATTATATAAAAAGAAAAGATTTTATTTTTTATTGGCTTGTTTGTGTTGGACAAACTAAAAAACTACTGGACTGATTTAAAAAAAATTCTTTCACCTATAGAAAGCTACATTATCAGTGAGTAACATGGGTATCTATTCAAAAAGTTAGGGTTTCACACCATAAATTAGTAAAAGTGGTAATAGGTGGGAGCAAGGAAAATGAAGTCTATAATACGGTAGTCTTTGTTTTCAATCTAAAGTTGAAAGTGCCAATTGAAGCGGGTGGGAAACTGCTAGTATTTTAATAACTGGCGATTGAATTCAACAAACCAGACTTTTTTTCTATTTTAAAGATTATTTTCAACAAGACTTTACACAATGGCTGTGGTAGAGTTGCACTAACGTGTAGAATTTCTTTGAATTGGCTTTTGAAAATAGAATAAAAACTTTCAATAACTTTTCTTTTAAGACGAATTTTTTCCTTGCATAAAATCTATAAGCAGTGGATTAGTTTTTGCGACCTAATATGAATTTTTAATTTCAATGAAATTCATAACTGTTGTTACAACTAAAGGCAAACATGATCTTAAAAACTGCCATTCGTAGAGTATGTTATAAAGAATATTTTGAATCATTGTTTTCGTTTTTCACATATTGGTAAAATGAACGTTTAAAGTTAATAACGTTAAATTAAAAGACAAAGCGAGAGAAATATTATTCTCAGAAAATTGAAAAGAAGTACTGGAAATAATTCAATACCCTGTTTGGTTCGAGATATGTGGAATACGTTGATTTATAGAGTACCCGAACTCTTTTCTGATTTTGCCTGAAAGTGTATTTTCAACGGTTTTTTTTCTCGAATTTGTGTAATGTAAATTTATTTAAAAGAGTATCATTATACACATATTATGCTTAACATTATTAATGAATTTTAATATTCAATAAATATTGATTGTATTTCTCTCCTCTCCTTCGCATTCAATTCTATGATTTTTGAATATTATTGATTGTGATTAGGCATTAATTTCATATTTTAAAAGAGCTTGATTGATTTTTAAAACTTGTTATATATTTCCTTATTCATCCAGATTTTAATTCCTTTATTTTGCACTTTAACATGCTGTTATTAGCGTGGTATGCATCCATGTATTTATGTAGCGGAATCCTTGTTTTTTTTGAACACACTTATCAAGTACCGATGATAATAACTTAATAAGTTTGTCCGATTATCATGATCAGGATCTTCAGAGTTAAAGGTTTTTTAATATAATATCAATAAATAATTCTGGTGGAAGTGCAGATAATTTTTCATAATATTAATTCATAACAGTTTAAAAAACTAAAAAACACGCGTTTGTAGCTAGCTGAACTAAAAAGTAAAAATTAATTTCTTTAAGTTTAATAGAAAAAACAAAATAGAGGGATTAAGAAAAAAATTGTATCGTATTTTATTTCAGAAACTGGTATAAAAGTAAAGTTATTATAAAATAGCTTAAAAAGCATTCAAAGCTTTTTTACTATAAAACGATTTTTTCTTAATCACTCTATATATTTTTTTTTCCACTTACAGAAATTATTTTTTACTTTTCAGTTCAGTTAGCTACAAAATCGTATTTATTAAAGTTTTTTTAAACCATTATTTATTAATTTTAGACAAAAGAATACCTTAATACGAATATATCGTATTATTTCTGCTTTCTTAGCTAATAAAAGCAGTTTTAAAAAAATTTAAAAAATTACCGCAACCCTCTAACTTTTAGATAAGAAGGGTGTTTCTCGGTAGAAATGACTATTTCTAACAATTATTTTTAGTTTTGGTTCATAATAGACCAATACTCTGACCATAATTTTGATATTAGTTACACAGCTGTGACCCATCAAAATGGAGATAATTCAATTATACAAGAGATCTTGTATACATACTGTGAAGGGACAAAGCAGACAAGTTTAATAAATTAAACAAACAATAACAGGAGAACTAATCAAATCATTGATTTTTTTGTGTGCAAAAGGTGTCGTTAAAATTAGATTGGGTATCCTTCAGCATACAAATTAAAATGTGGCTTAATTCTCCTCTGCAAATTGTAATATGGTTTCATTATTGTTAGGCGATCACTTTCTCATATCCGAAAATTTTCATAAATAGTTCATTTAAACTTTCCTTAAAAGAAAACTTTCAATGGTTAAGCATCGTATTTTCATCTCGCGAAAGATTTGAAAATAGGAGATTTTTGTGTGGAAAATAGAAGACTGGATCGAAACAAGCATCAGCTTCGTGTAAAAGTTTAATATTAACTATATTAGTTTCTCACACTTTGAAATAAATGAAGAGCCCCCCCCCCCCCAATCTATTTTAGGCTGGTACGATATTTTAATCAATAACTTATTTGACGAAAATGCTTTTCTTCTAGGAAGCAGACGAAGAATATTTTAAAAGTTAATGAACAATATTTATAAAAATTTGCCAACACAACTTATTACTTCCAAATATAGTTTGTAATCGTATTGATTATACACAAAATATAAAAAAAAACTTTAAACAAAAAGAAAACCGACTTCAAAAGGAAAACTTTTCTTTAACAAATTAATACGCACTAAAAAGTAAAAAACAACGGTAATATAATGTAGTTAAAATTATTGTTATTTTTGGAGTCGGTGTCAGCCAAGGAAACAACTCTAACAGAGCAGTTTGCTACATTAGCTTGGCTGACACCGACTCCAAAAATAACAATAATTTTAACTACATTATATTATCGTTATCTACTTTTTTTTTAGTGCATATTAATTTGTTTTGGAAAAGTTTTTCTTTTGAAGTTGATTTTCTTTTTGTTAAAAGTTTTTTTATTTTGTGATTTTTAGTGAACTAGAAGTATAATAACTAATTTGTCACTAAAAAAAGAATCATCGAAATCGGTCGGCATAATATTGAGTTATTTGTCCTCTTGTCGTGCATACTTAATGCAAATTTAAGACTTTTATGGTTTTCTCATGGATGCCGTTGTCAGAACTGGAAAAAAATGAAATGAGACGACACGGGAAGCACCAGCTTTCAAATAGATAAAGAATCGGTTCACCTAGTCGAAAGTACGGAGGTTACAAACATAAACAAAAAATTAAAAAATACAGTCGAATTGAGAACCTCTATTTTTTATTTGAAGCCGGTTAATAATAATACTCTACTCATTATATAAAATAAGTGATCGAACTGTCATCAATAAAATATATATCGCCTTAAAACTTATATAATAATAAATAGAAGGAGCTTCCTTCTCCTTTTTATATATAATAAATTGTATGTACGTGTATTTTACAAAATAATTATATATTTCTTATGTAATAAAAATAAGGAGAAAATGATGATGATGACACGACAAATGATAATTATAATGATGGAAAAACCCAAATGAAAATTTGTCTCTTCAATATCTATCATTTACATTATTTTCACTTTCATTTACATTTATTGAGTGGCTCTCAAATTGATTTGATAAAAATCTATTTTAAGGAATAAATATGGGATATTATCAAAATCTAGGTCGTCACATCAACAAATTATAGATATTTGAAGATAAAAACTTCGTATCGAAAATTCTCTTCAAATAAGTCTGACATGAACATACATTAAAAATCTATTTTAAGAAATTAATGAGTTTTCATAAAAATTGTTAAAAATTATTTGATATTTGAAGATAAAAATTCAAAACAGTTCTATAAACTTATCCATAAAAAGCAATGTTTTATTTTTACTAGATTTTAAGCCATTTAATTTAAATTGAAATTTAAACCAGCTTTTGTCTATATCACAAGCTTTCTGTTTTCGATGGGAATTAGCCTTAAATTTGAAGGGGCAAAAATTCTCACTACGCGGAATGCGACGAGAAAGATTAATAAGATCTGTAAACTTTAGAAGCGGGTAGTGGTTTGTGAAGATTTAATACAGGCCTGGTCAAAGGTAAATTATTACTGAGTAAGGACTTATACCTGGTCTAAGGTTTTAGTTTTTTAAGCATTTTGTGTGTCTAAGCATCTGGTACTGAATTTAGATTCGAAGAATCTTCCTTCATATACTTGATTGATTCAAAATGGGTACCAAGGAGTGACAACAGTTTCGGGAATAAAAAGAGATCAGGCGGACTCAAATAAAATGTTTATAGTTCATCGAGATGTTCCATTATCGTTATCAAAATCTACGAATTATCATTCTACAACTGCGGTTGGTTTCGATGGATTACATTTCCCACGTACTTTCTCTTTGACCCAAGGTGAAAAGTAAGTCATGATTATTTAGCCTAAAAATTTTATAAATACAACAATTTTTAGGCATATTATTAACCAGCTGAATATGGCTAGTTCAGGTCCAAGCACAGGCAACTCTCCACCATTGCTCCATTCAATACGCCTATGTGGGACCACATTGCATTCTCTCTTGACTGTCCTCCTAAATTTCAATGAAAAGTCAAATTATTAACTTGGAACGTCACTACCTAATAAAATAACTGTTTAAAGATATACGAGCGCCAGGACAATTTTGGATAAAAGGCTTGATTTTTTTTATATGAAGTTGGACTAAGCCTAAATCAATTCTGAAAATTATAGGAGGGATTGCCCGATTATTTAAATAAATAATTGACTTCAAAAGTAGGCATATTTAACATTGGTCTTATGCAAAAACGGTAGATGGACGACATGTTTTCAAAGATTTCTTAAAATCGTTAAAATCTTAATAAATTATTGAAAACAAAAAAAACCTGTTGTGTCCGACTAATTAAGGCTGTATGAGCACGGTAGTGGGCACAAAATGATGGTGAATTATGTTATAACTTGACAATATAAGACGAAAAGTAAGAATACAACTTTTCGATATCTGGAGTAACTTTCAAAATATCGAAAATTGAAAATTTTTCTTAATTATTTAGCTTTCGGTATTTTCGTAAACTAAGGCAGCTATCGAAAAATGTTATTCTTATTTTTCGTCCACATTCATGAAGTTATAACAAAATTCATCATCAAAATTGAAAATAAGGTACAAATAATTTCAACCACAAGTACAAACTTGCTCTGGCGCTTGTACTACCTAAAACTGTTAAAAAAATGAGATTTTGTAATTATGAAATTCTGTTATATTTTTAAAGAATGCTACATTTGAAACGTTTTCGATATAGAATGGTAGGGGGAAGTTTTGTGGCTACATTCAAGGGATCGGAGTGTTTATTGGTGTATTATGACTTTTAAATCTAAAGTTAACATACGTTTAAAGCCATCCTGTATATCAAAAACTACGAACATTTCCCAACTAAAGAAATAATATTGTGTATAAACAATTTGAATTAATGACAATGGGGGATGGAAAAAGAGATTCATTTTCTTTTTACTATTACGTATTTCATATATTATATAAAACGCTTCGATGATAACCATGGTTTTTAAAGGTTTATTGTTTTAACGTTATTTATTAGTTAAGTGTGTGTGCAATATCTATCTAGATCTTTAGGGGATGAATGTTGATTAGGGGTAGAATTTTATATATTATTTGTTTTTATTTAAATAAAATAAATGTATGTGAGGGTGGATTTGTTTTGATATAAGTAAAAAATCGCGTTTGTTTTCAATCAATTTTTATTAGCCATTGGAAATGATCATGTACTTTTATTGAAAATTATACGGTGAAATTATGTATTTAGTTTTTCGATTTCAAGTGAAACATTTTTATTTACAAAGAAAAGTAAAAAGCAGTGCGACGAAAATTTGTATAAATCGCCATATATTGAATTAGTTTCCAACATATAATATCTTTCTCATGTTTTGGGACATATCATATAATAATATCACTTAGAATGGTAAAACACGAGTACATTTTGTGACGCAGAGTATACGCTTACGATTAGCACTTTATTGGTTTCCGTGTGGCGATTTATTTGTTCATTACGTGAAAATTTATTCTTTTGATACTTTGGAGATATGGGAGGGGGCTTTTCTGTATTGATAACTTCCCAGCCTGTCTACAGCGAAATGTTATGGGCCCGATGTTACACGTACGTGTACATGTGATCAATTTTTTCCTGATCGAAAAAGCTAAAAGTAGCTATAAAATTAAATTATTTCAATCAAACAAGTATTTGACTTCTTAAAGTCTAATATTTTGTAAATAGAAAAAGTAAGCGCTACAGTTCTAATGTACCAAGGTACGAAAAGAATACAGTTCCTACCGTGTGTCCCACGATACCTCTCGAGCTTTTCTTAAAAATTTTTGCAGTTGAAACTGTATTGAAATTTTTTTACAATTATTCTATAGCCACTACGAATTCATAGACACTCTGCCAGGATTTTTTTGTGTGGTCTTAAAAATATACGTGGAATTTCGGATTTAAAGAAAAATTGTATAACATATTGATGAATTTTCGATTCTATCTCATGAATTATTAATAACCGTATAATTTGCTTTATGATAATATTTCTGCTTAAATGAAATTCCTTACCCATTCGATGTATACAAACTTTTTTGTATGAAAATAAATCATGTTTTTTTTTTCAACATAACATTTCTATATAATTTTTCATTCCCCCACAAAAGAAGGAAAAATCGACTTCAATCACATCAATAACGAACGCGACACTAAAAAGACATAAATTGAATTTTTTTTGTTAAATTTGAAGTAAAATTTATGTTACAAATAAAAAAAAATTTTACTGCAGCAAAAAAAAAGCATCAACCCTCTAAAACATTTAACGTGATACAATATTGTATCACAACCCTTAAAAAATGATTTCACCACTTCAAGTATATACAACAAAAATATTATGAACCCCTAACACTTACTACTGGCTATAACAATGGCACATATACATCCATATTTTTACGGAGCACAAAATAAGTATAAATATTTTCAACCAAATAAATGTATACAGCCCATATAAAAAACATAAATCAAAATTTTATATATAGTTTTCAAAAGTGTTTTATAGTATTTAATAGAAAAAAATATTTTGGATTATATTAAATACAAGCTGATGCCCGTGCATAGCTTTTCTATCGAAAAGTATTCATGGCTATTTTTAATTCATTTAATTTTAATAAATTTTTTCCATGAACGGATTTTTTCAAGTAAGCATATACCCAGGAACATATACACGATGTTCGATTTACATCTAGACATATAACTATCACGAGTATGACAGATTACATGCGTTAAGCAATGTATCTAAGTAAGAGGTATTATAGGTGTTATATGAAATTGCAAAAGTGTCTTGTATCGTGCCTTCGATGTCCTTTAAGGTATCTGACAGTTCTTCTGTTGTGTGCATGCAGAGAGTGAAGGTTTTTTGTTGAATACTTCAACACGTGTATATAATACCTCTCACCTAGATGCATTGCTAAACGCATGTTTCTGTTATAGTCGTGATAGTTATATGCCTAGATGTAAATCGAACATCGTGTATAGTAAGGACACAAAACCTACCTGGGGAGCGTGTAATCATCGGCCATTGCCTACTTTGTATTGCGCAACAAGCTGATTGAAAACATGTTTTTAATCACTTTCAATTCGTTGAAATAGACAAAAAATTGAAAACAAAAGACAGCCTGACGCGCAGTACAAAGTACGCAACGATCGAGAGGGCTTTTTTCCTGCTATCCTCTCCACTCGAGTTTTACGTCCTTAATGCATATGTTTTTGCCTATAGCCTATACCATTATTTTCGTAGTGATATTATTTTTCTTCTGATAAAAATTTCGATTGTTTAACAGATCATTGTAGACCTGTTCATACCATATGAACAGGTAAGTTAATATAGATAAGTCCATATGAATAGGTGAGTCAACCAATCGAAATTGGAATCAGAAGAAATATCATTTAATTACAAAAATAATAATATAGGCTTGCCTGAAAAAAAAACCGTTTATGGAAAAATTTGATTAAAATTAATTTAATCAAAAATAGCCATGAACACTTTTCGATTGAAAAACTATGATAGGGGTGTTTGAAATCAAAAAAATTAAAGATAATAAATAAATCAATAAAGATAATAACATATTTACTTGTAAAAGTTTTATGTACAGTCATCGAAGTTATTTTTGATAAATATCGATATATATTGTCCGTTCAGTCTGATTTTTATATACATGAAGTCAGTCTATCTTGATAACTCCAGCCATTTTCTAGTGACGAACACACATAGCAAAAATACACTTTATAATAGAATAGAAATAGATTATTATTATTTATGAATGTGACTGGTACACACTCGAGTTGGTACCGTTGTTTTGATTCATTCATCGGTAAAAATTATGGTAATGACTTTATTTTAAATCACGGGGTTGTTCTGAAAAAAATAATGTTGTATAGATTTGAAGCTATTAACCCTCTGCAGTGGATACCAGAACACGTAGGAGTTTTTACCAACGGGTAACTTAAGCGTCCACTTGAAAGAAAATACTTTTGAAAGAATCAATTGAGTGTATTTAGCTCTAGTGGGAACGTGTCGGGGAGTAGTTATTGAAGAGGGAAATCTCCAGGCAGGGAACAAGTTGACAGTTACTATCATCTGGATCCATTCTATTATTTATAGTCTTGACATTTACTCTCCAAATACAAAAATGTTTCGTTATTTTGAGTGTTCTTTCGATAATTTTGTTTAGAAAAAAAAACCGGTTTCAAAACTAAACCTAAACGCTAACGCTATCCGCCTAAAAAGGCCGGAATTGTGGAAAGACAATTCATGGTTTTTACACCACGATAATGCACCATCCCATACTGCACTTATAATTCGTGATCATTTCGTCAAAAACTCAACCCATTTCGTTCCGCAACCACCGTATTCACCTGATCTGGCGCCGTGCGACTTCTGGCTGTTCAGCAAGCTAAAAAGACCGTTCCGGGGACACCGTTTTGATATGATAGAGGATATTCAAGCCGCAGCGAAGACGGAACTGAAGGAAATCCCGGATAGTGACTACAACCAGTGTTTCAAAGATTGGAAAACCCGTTGGTATAAGTGCATTGCATCGGGAGGGGATTATTTTGAAGGGGATGAAATTGATTTAGAAGAATAAATAAAGAATTTTCAAAATAAATACAATGTCACCTTATTTTTTGGTAGTATAATCTGATTTTTACAGTTGTAAATGTGTGTTTTATAATTCCAACTTTAAAGAAGAGATAACGGAGAATGTCGGACTCTCAATAAAATAAGTGTTTCGACACAATTAGTAAGATCAATAATATGCCAATCTAAATTTTTATTTTCTAAATTCAAAGAAAGCGGTTTCTATATACGTTGCAGTAAAAATGTAAATTTTTCTTAGCAAAAAAATATTGCCAATTTTGTACTTGCTCAAGCCAATATCAATTGTCCTAGTTAATTATTCTAGCCATGAGCTTACTTATTTAGTATTCCATTCACATAAATGAACTTTTTTTTAACTTAATTAAAATAAAGTTTTTGCAAATATTTGATTGCATATAAATCAGGCATAATATCAGAATACTAGCAATACAGAACAATACAAAGTAGAAAAAATATGTATTTACAATTCTATTCTATATTGTTTTATATTCGACATAAGAGAAAAAGAGAAAATAATAGATAGTTTACTATTTGTATTAACAGGCTTTCAATATTATTTCGAATATAAAATTTTAATCGATAACACGATTTTGTTTTGCTCTGACCGCATTTCAAATATCGTTTGAGGGTTCAAGGTGGTCTATGTTCAAGGAGGGTTCACTGTACATATCAAACTTTCTAATTCGAATCGATTATTGTTTCGCTTCTCTTCTGCAAAATGTGTCCACCAGCAAGGGATACTCCGTGGAGTTTTTAACAAATGAATGAATTAATTAATTAACTCTAATAAAAACTTTATTTTGCGTAATTCTTTATTTTTTTGAAATTATTAATTTTTTGTGTTTTATTAGTATCTGTGTTGTTTAATTTAATAACTTAAACAATACTCATTTACCATCAAAGTCCCTGGATTATAATTGACGATTTTATTATGATACAAAAAGCTGATTAATATTCTGCCAAGTTATGTTAATTAAACATAATTGAAAAAAATACACTCACGCCAGGAGTCGAACTCGGACCTCTTGCATTGATGCTAAGTGGCTTAGCCAATTACAACCTCTAGACACAGAGTGCAATTTTTTCAACTCTACTTGGGCATCTTTAAATTTGTAATTCCTTGCACTTAGCGATATCGAATATTTGCTGTATATTACTCGAAAAACCAATACAATATAAATAAAAACCAGTAGGCTTACTAGTGTTGAAATTTTGGATTTAAAACTGTTGTAAAATCTAGTTCATGCTTCCATTTTATGTTTCTTTGTACGAAGCAATAATGAAAATGCTTGACATCGTAAAATAAATGTATTTCTTAATCAGCCATTAATTCATTTCGACTAGTTTAAAGATAATGGTACAAGTCAGGTGTATCTCTCTTGATTTGTAAGATGAAATGTATCCTTGGAATATTATAAATATAAAAAATACACTATAATATCCATGTTTAACAAATGTTATGCTGTTTATTCTCTTTTTTTATTAATACACAACAATCTTATAAAAAGCACTTTATATGTTTGATTTTTGCATTGAATAAGGATATAGAAATTCTTTCTATATGATATTGTAGACTCGAAATGTAACAGTAACTTGTTAGTTGTATAACAACAATAAATGAAAATAATATCTGTTTTTCTTGTATACACAAAATATATTATAATATATGACTATATGAGTTTTCTTTCTTTATTCTGGTTTCTATTTTATTGTTTTTAATATTTAGTTGTGAATAAATCAAATTAATATTTGTCATTGTCTGAAAGGATGTTTGATTTCAGACAATGACATACAGTAATAGAAATTCCTTAGTATTGTTTTATGTAATACTATTACAGATATTTATAAAACATTGCATAAACTCTTAAGGAATTAGGAATAAGGAATTTAGGGTTCTATACTCGAAAGAACTAAAAATTGGCGATGATCTTCAAAATCATCTCAGTCTGGAGAAGCCTTTAAGGAAAAAGGCAATTTAATGGAGATTATTCTTATATATGTTTCAAATGCTAATTTAGGGTACCGTTCTCGAGAAATTGTTCGGAGGTTTTTTAAATTTTGTAAATTTCACTTGTCTGTCTGTAATCTCTAACAAGTATATGATTACTTTTTGTGTGTTCACTATTTAATAAAATTCCAATTTTTATCCAAATAACAAAATGTTTTTGATTTTATGATTTTACTGGCAATTTTTTGAATTTTATCGGTGTCCTTTAAAAAAAACTACAAATTCAAAAATAAAACTACCCGTGGGGTGGGTCTGGTGCGACCCTTGAGGTCCGCACGAATAACTTCTCAGTAAAATAAAATTTAAACACATTATATGCTTTGGGTGAAACGTTTTTTCGTCATCACTGCTTACCGGTGAGGGTGCAAATTAGGGCAAAACTTCCGTTATTTTTTATTTCGACTTGGGTAAAAATCAGCTTTAATGCTTATAATAACACAAAAAATTTTCGAAATATCGCTAGAAATCTTACCTTAAATAATATACAATTATACGAAAAATAAAAAACTATTTGTAAGGTCATGGTCTGCATAAAATTGGTGATTACTTTTTCAACACAGTTCAGGTGCCTGACCAAGTATTTACAGTTTGGGCATATATTATCTTAATTTTTATTTTTCAAATTCTTCAAAAGATGCCGCTAATATTTCTAGTCTCGTAGTGTAGACACTAGAAAACCTATACTTTTTTGAATATTCAATTAAAAAATGTTTTTCAAACATTAATTATTCATTAAAATTGGGTAAATCTGTTTTAAAAAAGAGGCAGTAACAACCATCATAGAAGAGGTTACTTACCATTGTATTCTAATATCAAAAAAAAACAAAACATTATTGAAATATTTTAAAAGGTATATTGTATGTTCACAAAAAGGTACATGGGTAATAATTTATGCCCTTAAAATCGAAAGTGTTTGCATACATTATGATTATATTGTTGTTGGAACCCATAAACCTATTTATGTATGTAGGTATGGGCGCATTACTTACATAAAATCTATAAACAATAGGTTTTTTGAAAATAATTGTAATAAATTATATGTTTTATTTTATGTCATTATAATATTATTTTAAGTAGTAGTATTATTTTGTGCCAATAATTATACCATGTATATATGAAATATACATAGTATTATAAGTTTAGTCCCAAGTTTGTAACGCCTAAAAATATTGATGCTACAAAAAAAAAATTGGTATAGGTGTTCATAAAATCACCTAATTAATCCATTTCCGGTTGTCCGTCCGTCCGTCCGTCTGTGGACACGATTACTCAAAAACGAAAAGAGATATCAAGCTGAAATTTTTACAGCGTGCTTAGGACGTAAAAAGTGAGGTCAAGTTCGTAAATGAGCAACATGGGTCAATTGGGTCGTGGGTCCGTAGTACCCATCTTGTAAACCGTTAGAGATAGAACAAAAGTTTAAATGTAAAAAATGTTGCTTATAAAAAAATATAAAACTTTTGTTTGAAACATTTTTTTGTTAACATCACTGTTTACCCACGAGGGCGTTAATTAGGTGCAAATTTTATAGTATGTATTAATATAGGAATATCAAAGTGAATATCTTTTGTTATTTACGTGACGTCAAAAAAACAAACGAATGCGCATCAACACTTGCGCATTATATGAGAATATCAGTTAAATATGTCAGATATGAATGAATGTGAAATGTGAGTTATCAACACTGCCTATACATGGTATTTCAACAAATAACTCAGTCAATTGTTTATTTTCACTTGTTTTTTATTAATTTCTACTTGATTTGTGTACTATGATTCTATCAAATTATTTTGAAAAATTGAAACTAAAGCTATAGTAGGTATTTATACAGCTTATACAAGTGAAATTTACAAAATTTAAAAAACCCCTAACAAATTTTTCGGGTACGGAACTTTAAACTCGAGCTTGAAACACAACTAAGAACACTCTCCATTAAATTACCTTTCAAACGGAACCAAAAAAATCGGTTCATCCGTTTAGGTGCTACGGTGCCACAAACAGATACACACATACCAGTCAAACTTATGACACCTCTTTTTTTAGTTCGGGAGTTAAAAATGGGAGATATAATTGTGAAAAAAATTACAAGTTTCTATTACAATAATCACAATTTAAGAAACTTGAATTGCGGTATTTGCATTTAGTCGAAAAAAGTATAAGATGCATTTTTAAATGTAATAAAATTGAAAGAGGCGTTAAGCCAGGTTCATCGATATAAACAGTTTCTAGAATTAATTTTTCGATTGAATGCAGTGAGTCCCGCAGTTTTGGATAGGTTAGGTTAGAGTGACTGTGTTAGGAGTGGGACACACTTAGACCATAGAGTCCGTCATGATACCGAAAAGTGGGTTGTCCTACTGTCGGCCGCTTCTCCTTGAACTATATGGATCCATTTAAGAATAACAAGAGTGCCTTGAGTTCAACGGACTTCAGGTCGGAGGTCTCCTCATGGCAAGAGCTGGGCAGTGACAAGTATTGTTTTCTTTTCCTCTCCAAATGTTACAGCTCCTGCAATGATCGTCTGTGTCTTGTGACAACCGCAACGATTTTGCTCAAAGAAGTCCTTTGAAGCCATGCAGTACTACAAGTGGATTCTTCTCCCATCTAAGATTGGCATTTCTATAATATCCTCATTCCGGTTATCATATTCGCAAAGTGAACGCGCCTATTAATGTTTGTATTCGACAGCTTCATGCCAATTCTATTAAGCTCGTTGGCTTCATGATACAATGGAATGTCATGTGTCTCGGTACTCATATCAGGTTTACATTCATTTGTTCCGCCTGTTGAAGCATAAGAATATTTTAGCACTGCTGGGCTGTTGGTGAATATAGTAATGTCGCTGAACATTAAAGTATCCAGCCTTATCCATTCACATACCTCGCTTTTGGCCATCACTTCCGCTTAATGCACATTACTATAAAACTTCTATTACATTTTTTTTAAAATTAAATACATACTTCTCTGATTTTTAATGATAATTTCTTAAAGAGTTTGAATATTTTCGTTTTACAAAGTACCTACTTATTAAAAAAAAAGAAGAAAGTTTATAAGTACAACAAGATAATAAAAAAGCTTTTTTCATGCTCGTTTAGATAATTATATAATAAAAATAAACTAATGATAACGACCAAACGACATGACACAAAGAAACCTTTTTATTATTATTTTTACGATATTCTATTTAGGTATATTTATAATATTTAATCTACATGTAGCTCGTTTCTTTTTTGTTCGTTTAATTTTAATTAAAGCTTTCTTAAAAAAACTTACAAGCATGTACTTAAAAAAAAATATAAAAAAAATGTTTGTATTCTTCTAGAAAATGATTTTAAATGACTTATTTAAACAAAATAAAAATTAAATTTGCAATAGGGCTTCGGATTTTGAATTATAAACGAAATATTTAAAGATAAGTTATCTTTTTCATTATTTTAATGCACAAGAGAGACATATGTTGATCAGTATGATTTGGCTACAATTTATTACATTTACGCTCATGGGATGTTAACCGTTTTAGTTCAGAATAAAAAAAAACCATTATTGTCTATTTTAAGGGATACCCAGCGAAAGTAAATTCCTTGACTCAAATTTACAATCTACATTGAATAAATTTTCAGTTAAAGAAAAATTAATTAAAAAGCCCCAAGTAAAAATACAAACACCATCAAATAAGAATCCAATGTCCCGTCAAATTTATAAACAACTAGAGTGATACCCACCCGCATCGCTGGGTTTAAAAGTAAAGATTGATAAACATTGCTCTCGATTATTCCCTTTCTATAACACTCGAAATAATGGTAAGGATTGTTTTACACAGGTAAAATATATGTATGGTTATCTATTTTTTAAAATATAAAATAGTCGTAATTATTCATTGAGTATATCAGAAAAGATGACCGTGAAATAATTTATATTGACTATTTTTATAGAAATCTGTAATTTATGGTAATGCCAAATTAAATTAACTTTTAATTTTTTTTGAATATTATATCTTTAAAAATTATATCTCGTGTGTTATTCTGAAGTATGACGTCTATATATTGCTGAACAGTTTCATTAAAAACCATTATCTAGTTTTTGCGTAAAACCGTAATACACAAACAAACAAACAAACATGCTTGCTTTCGCATTTATAATATATAGAGACTTAATTTCCAACATTAATAATAAATTTTAACTAAAATATATACAAATCTTATTATCCTTACATAATTTTTAAGAAGGGTATGCCCATTCATTAAATATTATAGTTCATATCAAATTAATATAAAAAAAATATTATTTCAACATATTTGGCCATTAGAATCACCACATTATAACAAGTAATAATAAAGATTGTGGTCGTAGCCGTTTTGTAACAAAATTAAACTAATAATAATAATCGTAAACCAAAAAAAGCACAACTCTTCTCTATATGTTGTGTTGTTTTGTTATGTAAAGCTTCCGTTTGTATTTATTTATTTGGAACAACCCCAAAAAATATAATTTGAAGGGTGGATATATACAACTAGTTATAATAACAATTGTAACAAACTCTTGTCATGAAATTATTACATATCTATGTATAATATTATAGTTATGAAACTATGTAAAATGTTTTTGTATGTATAGTCTGATTTGTAAATTCTAGCCTAGAGTTAGAACAGTTGCATTTTTAATCGTGGCCTGGATTTTATTAGTATACATGGTGTATTTATACGATCGATAAAAATTCTTTAAGAAAAAAATGTTGAGTGTGTAGGCGCACATCTTACGCAGACTTAAAACTTGACCTGGGTTTTGAAGCTCAATGAGAAACTCATTCTACTCAATAACTGATAATCGATAAATGAACACTTTAAATTGAAAAGTTGTTATTGAAGTAACATTTTTCCACAATTACCGTAAAGTTTAGGCAAAAACGAACTGAAGAATTTTACCCAAAATTGTTTTTTCGTTTCAAAATTGTTATTTCGTATAATTGTTTCTGTTAAATCTTGACGCTCTTTGAAAAAAATTTAATACTAATAAATCCAATATAAGTGGTTTCTTTTTCTTTACCGAGTATTTTTGCGAAGAAACGTATGAAAAGGTAGACTTTTGCTATCAAATACTGTCTAAACTATTCAGTTAACAAAAAAATGTTTGCGTATTTATAAAGAACAACTTTCTAATTTAAAGCGTTCATCTAATGTTTGTCAGTTATGAATTAATTAAAGGTTTTAATTGAACGTGAAAATTTAGATAGAATTCAATGCCGGTATAAAATGTGTGCTTTTGAAACTAACATTTTTCGTTGAATCATTATCCATCCATCTCTGTGAAGTGTACAAACCATGATTGTGACGTCAGATAACCTATTAACGTAATTATCATTATTGAGGCAACTACACTTTCAATATCTTTCAACAATGACTTGATGAAAGCCAATCTTCTATTTCGATGGTCATCAATCTTTTCACAAAGCAAGCCAAAAATTTTTTTAAATTCTTTTGCGTTCTTTCTTTGCTGGTTCAATAGTTCCTGTTTTTCGATAGCGTTTGAGTAAGTTTCAACTTAATATATGCGTAAATTACAAATTATTCGAATTTTCAAAAAGATTTACACATGCCTGATAAAATAAATCATCCCTGCTATAAATAAATAGATATTTACCCTGAGACATATGATAATGCGATATTGGGTATAGGGTGGTGGATAGTAGATATAAGAAGGGTAGGGTAGGTTGTTATACATTCCATACTGCTAAACAATGTCTTTATCCCTATATTAAGTGTATGGATAAAGAGATACATTCAATGGAACATATACAGGCACACAATCAACGATCCACCTTTGAGTTGTTAAAAAAGAAATATGACAAATTACAAAGGACTATGACTTTCTATTTGGAAGGAAAATATATTAGTTTGTCGATACAGGAAACAATCTAATTACACCACTTAATGGTCACACTAAATTTTAACTAATTTTTGTAAAATAGTACCTGCTATACATTAAAACAAAAAAAACAACGCCAAGTTCGCCAAGCCAGAAAAGCGTAGTCAATCAATTTTCGTTTATAACTAAGCAAAATAAACAAATAGAAAAAAATATACAGTGAGATGGTGAAAAATTTCGTCGCTTGATTGAGGAGTCCTTTCTGACTTGGAAGGGACGTATTTCAGTGTTGAATAAACCGCGAAAATGATTCCAAAAATAATTAATTCATTTAAAAATTTAGAAGACTTAAATAATAACGGCTTTCAGGTAGCGTTTTGATGCCAGAGAACTTGTTTTTCGAGTGCAATAATGACTGCTTGACGGCATTAGTGATTTTTCCAATAAATAACATTTCAACGAGTAAAGCTACAAAATTCGTATAATTCTGCTTACAAAAAGTTTTAATTTTTAATCTTCGAACTAAAAAAAAAATGGGTGTTAGGGGTCTGTTTGTCTGTCTGTCAGCCGGTGGTATCGTGAAGCCTAAACGGATTAATCGATTTTCTATTTTTTTGGTTTCGTTTTAAATATAATTTTATGGAGAGTATTCTTAGCTATGTTTCAAGTGCTAATTTAGGGTTCCGTACCTGAAAACAAAATTGGCGTACCTGAAAAAACTAAAAATCTAAAATCCAAATCGGTGCAGTTTGGAAAAGTCTGTAAGATAAAGGCAATTTAATGGAGAGTGTTCTAAGATATGTTTCAAATTCGAGTTTAGAATTTCGTACCCGAAAAATTGGAGGTTTTTTAAATTTTGTAAATTTCATTTGTGTGGAACTGGATTTTGATTACCAACAAGAAAGGACAAATATTTCTGACAGGAAGATTATATTCTTTAACCAGAGTGAATATTTATAAGAAAAAAAAATTTCTTAGCCCAAGAAATTTATTTTGCCAAGCCTACCTGTGCGTAGAATGAATTCCAATCACTATTTCAATCTGTTAAACTACAGATAAATTGGTTAGAGAATTCGATAGAATAATGACTGTAGGAAACAAATATAATTACTTAGGGACTATGTTATCTAAATGGTATAGTTTATGGTATCTACCTATAAAGGTGTTGTATATGAAATTAATTTAACTCGGACAAGTAATTATTAACATAGATTAGTAAGGAAGGTACATTATTATGAACTCTCTATGTGTGTGCATGCGTTATTATTGTAATATCATTTAGATAAAGGAATTTTAGTTTTGTTAAATTACTAGATTTATATTTAAGTAATATTTATTAAAATTATATAAGGAATATTTATTAAAATTACACTTTACACTTTAACTGTAATATAAAATGTAATCTTAGATTTAAATAATAAATTTAGATTAGAAGATATTATTAGAGGTATGAAGTGTCTCTATTTAAAACGTATATTTGAAAGCAAAATTAACCTAAATGGTTCATTAAAACTTCAGGTTTTAATTTGATTGCAGACCCATCCCTTTTTTAAATCTCACAAAAAAAAAAGTGGCGAACTCAAAAATTATGTCCAAATTTGAAACTGGTATATCTCGGCGAAAAATGAATATCTATCATCCGATAGCTAGTAATTTCTAGTTTTTGAATCAATATCATAACATTTTTATCATTCCATAATATTTAATGCGCAGGGCTGAAGCGTTGAGAAAATTTATTAATTAAGAATATGAAAAGCGTGCATGAATTGCATAAAAAGTTGAAGAAAGCTGGTTTATTTTTCTTTAAAATATGATCTTTATACGAGATTCTAAGGCCGAGTTATTCGCCGACAAAGTAAAATCGACACTTCAAAATAAATTGAGGTATCTCGGCAAACAAGGACCTTACAAATAGAAACTTGCTATCGGGTGATTTATGTTTCACCCGGATTCAATTATTTTTCGCCGAAATATACTTTGAAATTTCGTGCATCATATCTTGCGGTGCAGTAGATTTTGATAAGCTGTTGTATTGTAACGCAATTTGAAGTTTTAACAATATTCTATGCATTAATAAGACATCATTTAAACTCCGAAAATAATTATTAGCAGTTAGGATGCTTCTTTGTTTCAAAGTTGCATCGAAATTTGGTTTATATAGAATGATTTGAAATCCGTTTTAAAGAATTACGTATAGTATTCAATGAAAAAAGTATTTTCAGAACTACCCTTATACTATATAAGACTATCTTCAAGCATATCTCACTTGCTTAAATATTAATCGAACGTATCTCTGTATCACAAAAAAGACACATTTTAGTATAGTACTCTATGTAAACCCGTGCGATCATTTTGTGACACAGAGTGTACATAGGTAACTAAAAAGTTTTACATTTCTTCCCAGGAGTTCAGGGACTTCCTTTGGAAAATACAGTCAAAGGAAGACATCATAGTTTTAATTTTACAATCATTTATTTGCAACCTAGTATGGGTTAGTCAGGTTATCGATTTGTTGCAGCTAATTTTTTGTATTACCGACTTTTTCGATTTAAAAAGTGTGTTTATCTTTTCAAAAAGTAATATTGAAAATAACATTAATTTTGTAACATTTCCAATTTATATATCCACAAACAATTATATGGTAAATTCTATTTCAATCAACTATGAAATATTCCTATTTTAATATGAACAAATTACTACCCTTAAATTAAGTTCAATTTATTTGCTTAGGATTGTACATGTCAATATTGACATCTGAACTAAATTTTAAATACCCTTGTCAATATTATTAATCGGACATATTCAATTTAATTCTAAGGTTGATCGTTCGAATTGAATTACTAAATGTCATCTACATAGTATAAAACTAGATTATTTCTACCAAATTTTCTATATTCGATATCTGAACGCTAAATTTTAAATGTGTTTGACATTATATATACTTGAAAAATGTTTTGGTCAAGTATAAAAAAAAAAACTTTTAACAAAAAGAAAACCGACTTCAAAAGGAAAAATTTTCCAAAAAAAATAAATATGCATTAAAAAGTAAAAATATAACGATAATATAATGTAGTTAAAATTATTGTTATTTTTGGAGTCGGCGTCAGCCAAGGAAACAACTCTGATAGAACAGTTTGGTACATTAGCTTGGCTGCACCGACTCTAAAAATAACAATAATTTTAACTACATTATATTATCGTTATTTTTCGAAATCGGTTGGCGTGATATTGAGTTTAGTCCTCTTGCCGTGCATACTTAATGCAAATTTAAGACTTTTATGGTTTTCTCATGGATGCCGTTGTCAGAACTTGCTTTTCTATTTGAACCAGATTTCAAATAGAAAAAGAATCATCAAAACCGGATTACCTAGTCGAAAGTTCTGAGGTAACAACATAAAAAAAAATACAGTCCAATTAAAAACCTCCTCCTTTTTTGTTTGAAGTCGGTTAAAAAGCAATATGTTTTTTGCAAAAACAAATTTAAAATTTGATTTTCTCATAATGGATTTTGTTGTAGCCATTTGCAAACTATGAATATGAAATACACTCATTTCATTTGATTTGAAAAAATGTTTCACAATGTATTGAAAAACATTTTCATATCGTATTGAATAAAAAAACAGCAAACAAAATTTAATAATAGACCACAAGCCCAAGCTGAAATTTTTCAGGTGAAATGAACCACCAGGAAACATGTTGAAAAAGATGCTCATTTAAAAAGTTTATATCCAGCAACGCCAAACGTATTTGCTGGTGCAGGGGTGAGATACCAAGGGATGTGACATCCATATTTTCACCTGTACTCACGTATACCGCGGAAATTGACGCCATGGTCTTAAACTTACTTTTACAAAAAGGATCTTTTTCAACATGTTTCCTGGTGGGTGATTTCACAAGAACTATTTCAGCATGGGATTGTGGTCAATAAATAACAAAGAAAGCTTTTGAAGAATGTCTTGAAACCTAATTTTATGCTAACCAGACCTGGCTACAGGCCTGCATTTCAATACCAGAATTTCATTCAGATATATTCTATGATATTTCTATGGTTCTACGTCATACAGTTCTGAATTTTTACTTTCAATATTGATTTTTAGAACATGGACCTAAAATCACAAAATTTTGAATTTTTATTTACCCATTTTTAACAGATATTGATCTAAAACTTTTAATGAAAGCCTGTAACAGAATTATTTTTATAATGAAATGGTGGAGGTGACGGGAAGACAAATATTTCAGTGTGAGTGCTATACTTGAGTTGTTTTATCTAGGCTATAACTTTTTGAACTTTAAAGTGTGTTTTCGAGCCTAAGAGTACAATTTAATTGATTCAAATTCATATTTTTTGCAAAATGTAAGTTATTTTAAATTAGAATTAAAAGATCGAACTACTTCAATTAAACTGTGTGCTTTAAAAATTTATTTCGCTTTTTTAAATGTTGGCTTCGATATAGCAACTCTAGTGCTTTTTCTGGTTTTAATAAAGTAATAAAATCGAATTTTATTTATTAAATTCTATTAAAAATTTCGATCCAATTTCTTTTTACAATACTTTTTTTATTATTATTTTTCTCCGAAAACAAAAATAAGAAATGTATTAAATCATAGAAAATGAACGAAGAAAAAAGAAAATATACATATATTTAAGAAAATGTATGATAAAAATTTTTAAAATTATATTTTATTTATTTCGTTTTTATTGTTTGTATCATATTTTTCTTTGACTGTTTTTTATGTTTTTTTGTTAGCAACTGCACAACCACCAAGAGTATTATACTAGTAAATTGGGAACAATAAAAAGAATTGAAAAATTGTTTATATCACAACTCTTTGTGCATAAATTGAGAAGTAAAAAATAAGTATAACAAAAATATATGTATAAATAAAAAATCTTATGTGAATTTTGAAACTTCTATGTACAGGTGTATTATTTACGGACACATCTTGCACAATCTTATATATAAATATTATCGAAGATAATAAATGAGAACTCTAGGATATTTCGAAATAAATTTCGATTTTTGCCCCAATTTCCTAGATCAGTTTGAATGTAAAAATGTTCCTTAAAAAAAATAAGCAACTTTGATTTGAAGCAGTTTTTTTGTAAACATCACTGTTTATCCGTGAGTGCTACAATTAGGTGTAAAATCAGTTAATGTGAATATCTAAGAGTGTGTGGCTGTCTATACATGATATTTCAACAATTAACTCAGTAAATTGTTTTCACTTGTTTTATTTCAAATTAAAGTTAGATACACAAAGATTCAAATTTTTATCTTTAAATTCGCAGCCGAAAATTAAATGTACTTAAAACAACCAATTTTGGGGTAATTTAAGACGATTAAAATTCCCTTGAGTTATTGTTCTTTTTATGTTCTAGTCAATATATAGAAGTAAAAATATCGTACGAATATATTATTTTATTTCGAAGCATTTCTAAGTATACATGTTTGCTATTCTTAAAAAACATAAATAATATTTAAAAAAAAAAATCAAAAAACTCGGTATAGTGATTTCCTTTGTAAAATTTTGTCGAAAGATATAAAATAATATAGTCAACTTTGAATTATTTTATATTCTTATAATATTCCTTTGTTCAACTTTTCCAATCATTTTTCATTCTTTAGTTATATAATATTAAATAAAATTTAAAGCTAAAGTTCCTTAAGAATCTTATTTTTAGTTTTAGTTTATAGAAAATTATTTGTTATTTAAAGTTTTATTTGATATTGATTGAGTTTAAAAAATAAAATTCTTAGTAGTCGATAAAATTTTCATTATTAGAAAATATCTAAAAGATTAAAACAATAAGTTTTTACAAACATACATTTTCTGTTTGTGCAAATAGAGCCAAAATACACACAATACAGGTTTATTATCACTGCGGCTTACAATGAGGAAGCATATCAGCTGTCATGAAAAAGATTTCTAAAAACATTAAAACCGAGGGAAAAGATTGCTAACAAAACCGACTTCGAAAAGAAAACTTTACCAAAAGAAATTAATATGCACTAAAAAGAAAAAAATAACGATAAGATAATGTAGTTAAAATTATTGTTATTTTTGGAGACGGAGTCAGCCAAGGAAACAACTCTGACAGAACAGTTTGCTACATTAGCTTGGCTGCACCGACTCCAAAAATAACAATAATTTTAACTACATTATATTATCGTTATTTTTTTACTTTTTAGTGGATATTAATTTGTTTTGGAAAAGCTTTCTTTTTTAGTCGGTTTTCTTTTTGTTAAAGGTTTTTTTTTTTTTTTTTTTTTTTTGTGATTTTTAGTAAATCTGAAGTACACTAACTAATTTGTCACTAAAAAAGAATCATTGAAATCGGTTGGCGTGATATTGAGTTATTCGTCCTCTTGTCGTGCATACTTAATGCAAATTTAAGACTTTTATGATTTTTTCATGGATGCCGTAGTCAGAACTAGACCAAAATGAAATGGGACCATACGGGAAGCACCAGCTTTAAATCTGGTTCAACCAGTCGAAACTTCTGAGTTAACACATAAAAAAAAATACAGTCGAATTGATAACATCCTCCTTTTTTGTTTGAAGTAGGTTAAAAATGGTAGTGATTTTTGTGGTTTGAATTTCGATAGTTATATATGGTTTCTATGCTTTCTAACAAAACGACTTTGTCAAAAGATGTTAGGCAACAGAACAAATTACGTAACAGCTACTTTTAAAAATAATAATTTTGAAGAATAATGTGAAAAAATTGTTTCGCGTCTACCGGAAATCAAAGTTGAACAATGGCGTCAGAAAACCTTTTTTAATGTATGTTTTAAGAATATATACTATTAATTAATATTGTTATTGTAGATAGAAAAAATGCATCTATTTAAAATAACGATGACCAATTTCACAGACAACAATACAATTATTAAGTGCGTCCTCCCGTTGAAAAATTAGGCAACAAAATCTTTTTCACAACAGCTGTTAGTGAAAATTTACAACGAACAATATAAACTTGATAAATTGCCACTAATATTTCAAATTATTTAGCTCAAAGTAGTACCACTTAAAAGTAAAAGTTTTGAAAAACCCGTTGATAATACTTAAACAAAAGTTACATTTTAAAACTTTTAAAAATTCAATAGTTACTAATTTAATCCGGTCATTTATTATTTAAGTAAAATAATATATTCACGCGTGCCCACCTTTTTTATTATTTTTGTAAATATTAAAACCAACAATTTTTATGTATAAATAAGAATAATTTTTCATGTATTATAATTTTTAACAAATGTTTTTTAACGCATGTATGTTATAATACGATTTTGTTATGAGCCCTTTAATTTACAATAGATCTTAATTTTAAGATTAATGATGTAATCTCACACCCTTAAATACCTTTATTCGTTCGCATGTATTTAAAAAAAAAAAAAACATTATGTAATCCGTATGGAAATATAGTTCATTTTACAGACGATTCTGCATAGAAATAAGTTGGACTTATGTTTTAGTTAAAGAGATATGTAAGGATTGCATAATATTAGGGATTTCAATAACTTTATAAATAAATTTTTTGATTTACAAAGTTTCCAAAAATCACATAAATTTCTTGGCCATCAGGCTTTTTTATTATTATATTATCGTTCAAAGTTGGCTGAAAAAATGATGAATCATATAGTTTATCCTTTTCAATTGGATATTTCTATATCAATAATCTAGAGAGAGTGTTTAAAAACTATAGAAAATATTTAGACAATCTTGTAGTTTATAATAATACCATAAAAATATAAGGTTATCGATGATATAAAAACAAAATTTTAATTTTATTAGGAATTCATCGAAGATCTATCATTTGATGAACAGAGACGGCTATAGTTAGAGTGTTGATGATTGAAGAGAGTTATCTTTATAATCAAATTTATAAGCAGCACTAGCACACAATATATTATATATTTTTGTAGTTGCGTGGTATTGTAAAGCTAAAAATAGCACATGATTTGACTACAAAGCATGTATTTGGTTTATATGTAAGTACCGTGCAATAAACTTTTTTACAATAATGTAGGGTGTAAACACCTTAAGCCGACAAACAGGAACATTTTTAATAGCTAGCAAGAAGCCTTTAAAAACAAGTGATATTGACAAAGTTTGATTGACTTCTGACTTGACAGCATTCCAAAATTTTACATTGAAATTGAAAAAAAATTTTGAAAAATTATTATTCACTTCATAAAATTAAACACAAATTTTAAATGCAATTTAAATAATGGGATATTCACGTGACTTCAACTGTAACCTAAAGGCAAGGTTACATCAGAATACAAACGTAACAAAAAAATGATACAGTTGTACTGTTATGTACATATTAAATTGAAACGTAGTGTATAGGTATAACAAAAAAAAGATTTACATATATAATAAAATCATTAGTCATTTTATAATAAAAAATTTTGTGACAAAACTAGCTACTTTTTTACAGGGTGGAACAAAAAAGTGTCTGTATCTGTATTCATGGGGACATGATATCCTTAAGAGCAGGCATGGGCTAATGTGGATTAGAGAAATCCCTCAGACTTCTGTATCTGAAATACAACCTAACCAGTGACAACCAAAAATACGAGTAAGACAGAGATACATTTTTTTCTACCTATCTCATTACTATTAGAGAAACTGAGATAGGTAGAAGAGTCGTATACTTGTCTCACTTCCTCTTCTATGAGCAATGCGGACTTGGATAAAGAGGCACACAATAAAGTTTATGGCATACAATAAAGTTATAACAATGGTGATTTCGATTTAAAATAACTCGTCCATGACTGCTTAAGAGACCTTCTTAAAAAATTCCTTAAAAGATTTTACGAATTTAATGAAAGTTTAAGAACCTTTATCCAATTCAATAGCACAAAAAAGAGGATTACTTGTTCATAACCATTAAAGGCATTGACTTACGGCTGAAACTTCTTATCTTGTGAATCTATTGAATGGAGTTTTATTTATATTTAGTCCAGAATAAGTAACGTTAAGTAAGTTATGTATTCTTTTTAGTTCGAAACGAATAGTGGGCAAGCGCGGATCTTCAGTTAAATTTGGGGGACTGAGAGCGGTCAGAGACTGAAGCCAGAGATTTATAGAGGTGGAGCCCTTTTCGTAAAAACTTTTATTATTTTTTTTGTTACAGAAAAATTTGCTCTTCTTATGATAATGTAAATAAGAGCCATCCATAAATTAAGCCACACAAATTTTACCATTTTTTAGCTCCACCTCTGGTACCAATATACAGCTGCGAGTGTATAATTTGTGTATGTATGTGCCTGTTGTCACAAATAGTGTACTTATAAAGTAGCATGTTTCCATGAACTTGACTACAATGGGCATTCTACCTTAATCTAAACTATAAAGTGATTTAAGATTTACACTCTGTATATTAGTATAAAAAAAAACTATTACAGCAAAGTACATTAACAAATGTTATTTTTTTAAAAGCATGAATGTTACCGGTTTTGATGATATAATTAATTATATTCACAATTTATTTTAAACCCACTCGCTCGCCACCACAAATGTTATGTACACACGGCACGCGGTGTGGCGCAGCGTACTATACGTCCATCAGCCAGCTACACAGCAGCATGTTAAACATTTTAAATTTAAAAATTATTTTATTTATTCTAATTCTAATGTCAATCAAATTAATGTATCCATATTTAATCAATAGCTACTAATTATTCGAATATCCATATATATTATAATGAATCAATATTTTGAAAATGTTAATCTACATATATTAACAACATTTAATTTTTAACAAATAACTACTAACAGAGTTGTAGTTGTTTAAATAGCTTGCATATAATTGAGTACCAATATTTGATTTCTTTAAAAAAATTTTTTTACCATCAAAACTAAGTGTTAATAATACAATAATACAATAATTCAGCATAATCTACTTGATTTCGAAATTGAAAAGGCGATACGAAATAGAAATTTTAATGGTGGTTGGTAGAGGCCAAATATAGTCATAGGTTTATAAGAACGATGAATTTAATCTTATATTCAATATTATAGTTTAAACAAGTGAAAACAAACAATTGACTGAGTAAATTGTTGAAATACCATGCATAGACAGTGTTGATTACTCTATCACATTACACATACATACATGTCACACATACATAACTGATATCCCCATAAAATACATACTATAGAATTTACGCTAAATTGCGCCCTCACTGGTAAACAGTGATGTTTACGAAAAAATGTTTCAAACAAAAGTTGTTTATTTTTTGATAAGGAAGATGTTTTATATTTAGACTTCTATTCTATCTCTAACGGTTTCTAAAATGAGTCCTACTGACCCATAGGTCAAGACCCAATTGACCTATGTTGCTCATTTACGAACTTGACCTCACTTTTTACGTCGTGAGTATGCTGAAAATTTCAGCTTGATATCCTTTTTTGTTTTTGAGTTATCGTACCGACGGACAGACGGACAACCGAAAATTGACTAATTAGGTGATTTTATAACCACCTATACCAAAATTTTGTTCATAGCATTAATATTTTTAAGCGTTACAAACTTGGGACTAAACTTAGTATACCTTGCATATTACATATATTCATTGTATAAAAAGTTAAGAAATTCGGTTTTATATAGTTTGGAATATGCGATATCTTTGATATAGGCGGATTATCATTTATAGACTCAAATATTGTCTTGTCCCTCAAAAAGTATTCCCCAAATAAAAAATATTCCTGCTAAACATCTAAATTTCATTCATTTTTCCAGCTATACACTGTATATAAATGTACCGACGTTTATTATGTTTTCTCGAAATTCTAGTAGCATCAGCGAGATCTAATTCTATCATTCATCTATTCTAATTCGACCTTCCAGATTTCCTTTATTCAATTATGCACCGAGACACGTGGACTATCTTTGTTGATCCTGTAGGACTTTTTTGAAATTATTCGGTCTTTCATTTTCTTTCAAGTTTAGAGTTCAGTTTTGAGCTCACAATTAAACATAGCATTTCTGCATAGTCCAGTTCGTAAAGAAAATTGAGACTAGAAGGACTATATTTTACTAGATTTCTCTACTATGTTATTCATATTATATTTAAGATATTTATTTACGGAATAATAAAAAAACACCTTCGTAATACGAAAAAAAAAACAAGTTTTTTCATAAAATTTAATATAATAATACTATTGTTACGCTTCACAAACGTTCACAACTTTCATTAACATAATTCATTCAATCCACTTTAGTCTAATATACAATAACAATTGGATTGAGCGAACGAGTCAGAATGAGTGAAGAATGAAACCAACTGCAACGCCACACACATTATTAAAAGCGACAAAATTGAATGTGCGTGTCACTAGATATCGTGTGCGATGAGTTGATGCGTGTGCATGATACTAACACTCTTATCGTAATAATAGGAAATGTCTATTTACATGCTGGCGTAATCATTTCCGATTTGTCTCAAGCAAATATTTTCAGAAGGTTCTTTAAAATAGGGATATAAGCAAAGCAGCTTAAACTACTATTTAGAGTGCTATCAGACAGAGCTATCGGGCATAGTATTTGACGTCATGTTTGCCGTAAGAACTCCATGTTAAATTCTGTTTTGCTAGAAAGAGATACAAAAGAATCTTTGAAGGATTTTATTTTGAGTTTAAGGTGGTTTTTATAGTTATTCGATAAATAATTTTACTCTAAAAATTTGTTTTCTATTTTTCGAGTCAACTCTGAGCTCCGGCTCCTCGTGCGATTGCAACTTTTGCTTTTATTCGTAGGCTACTAATGAAAAGTCAAGAGCAAACTAAACTAAATATGAGTTTGGAATAGGTTAGGCTATTTAAGACTATTTAAGGATTAATAGATTTATTTAAAGATCAAAGTAACAAATTTTTTATATGAGATATCACTATCTCAGAATCGGTGCGAACGCCATACTGTATACTGTATTGAGAGAATAGTAACATTAGCAATAGTTATGGCGGACGAGTCAATGCAGAATGGTCATCAGGTCCATACTGGTTGGTGAGACTCACAATACTTCTGGCTGATAGCCCAATTCAATACTGTAATATGACTTATGCTAACATAAATACGATATGTATCTGTCTCTATACCATACCAGCATTGTAGTTCTTTCTGTTTACTTTTATACTAACTAATTATAAACTGCTGATTTACATTTATGATAGTTTGTACAAATTTTACTGATAGGAGCAAGATGCGCCTTTTCGAACTTTTCCATCGGCTGAATTAGAAATGAAAATTTGGCTTTGGCAATTTTAATAATCATCTTAACATGGAATTTTATTACAACTTTAAACTCTTAAGATGTTTGTTTACCTACAGTATTTTAAAAAAGTTTTGGTTTATTGCACGGTACTTACATATAAACCAAATACATGCTTTGTAGTCAAATCATGTGCTATGTTTAGCTTTACAATACAATGCAACTACAAAAATATACAATATATTGTGTGCAAGTGCTGCTTATAAATTTGATAATATAGATTTCTCTCTTCAATCATCAATACTCTAACTATAGTCGTCTCTGTTCATCAAATGATGGATCTTCGATGAACTCACAATTAAATTAAAATTTTGTTTTTATATCATTGACAACCTTATATTTTTATGATATTATTATCATTTTTTCAGCCAACTTTGAACGATAAAATAATAATAAAAAGCCCGATGACCTAGGAATTTTTTGTGATTTTTGGAAAAATGTTAATCAAAAAATTTATTTATAAAGTTTTATTGAATCCCTAGTATTTTCAATGCTTGCATATTTCCTTAATATCATTTTATTGAAATGCATAGGAATTCTAAAATAAACATAGTTGTGGAAAGTTTTAAAGATTTATTATCACACTGCCGTGTAAGTAAACATCGCTTGGTATAGAATAATACCAAATAAAAATGAAAGAAGGGTTGACATGTTTGGTATCTTTTCTTATTGTTATGGTTATTTATTTTTATAATGAAATTACAACATGTATGTATTTCTATGGATGGATGGATGGATGGTAGTATATTGAAATTTTGATTTGTCACACAATTCAATCAAAATAATATACAAAATATATTTTGTTATTCATCATTTGAATAATAAATCAAAATATATTATAACTTGTTCCAGGTTAGTGTGTTGCTTGTTTTTGTTGTTGTTGTTTTTTTTAAAGGGAATGCCTACCGCACTAACAAATAATGCTGAAAAACGTAGACGGTAGGCATGGCCATTTTAACATCTATGTAAAGGGGAGAAACTGAAGAATATCAATTTGTGAGTTTTGACTTCTCAGATAAGCTATCAATCCGCTCAAATTCAAACAAATTCAACACAACTTAGCTGAACTCACAAAGAATAATGACCGGTGAAAGTAAATTGAGTCACCTATTAATGTATTAAAAAATTGTCAATATTTCACTTTGAGATTTCACAACGTCGAGAATCAACCGAATCGACCGTAGAGTCGTCCTCTACAATCTTAACGGCTAATTTTTTTCATGCATCAGTGAACTCAATTTGATGGTCGTACCATGACAGAAAGGTTAGGTTAGGTTACACTTACGCTATAGAGCCCACTGTGATACCATATATTTTACCACCTTTCCGCTGATAGTTTTATTTATCAGCTTCTCAATTTCAGAGGCTGAGTGCACCTTCTTCATACATATACCATGCACAACACCAGCCCATCACAACTATTAATTAAATTAATTTTGTTGTGACGTCAGGAATCGAACCCGTTACTCTAAGCATATCGCGGACGGAATTGGTTACGCCTTGACCAACTAATGGGGCGTTTGACGGTTTATAATATATTCACATATATTTTAGCGTAAGCTAAAAATGATATGGATTGATAGCTTGCCTATACGTACATATAATATGGAAGTAACGTGGCGTCTACAATAAGAGGAATACCCAAAAATAATTGAATTTACGTAGATGATATGCGTGGCTATTTTTTTATATATTTAAAATAAATGTTTTCCATTGTTAATATTCGTCAATCTGTTTTAGGTAAAGTGATGTCATTTGTTAAAGTTTTATACTTCTGGAAAAGACATGAAGAATATATTTTTTGAAAGCTTTGTATTCTGATGCTTGGAACGAATTGTCTATTTCAAAATTCAATTGTATTTCATTATTTTTGTTAATGATAAAAAATTTAAAAAATACGATATGTAGATGTTCCCGAGGGGTTTCATCCGTTTATACAATTTTTTACAAATTGGTTACTTTTTTTCAAATGAATTTGCTAAATTTTTTTGTGAATATTAAATTTAATTCAATTTAGCATACAGTCGAAAGTGATATATTATATTTAAGGTAGGGATTAAAGTAGGTAAAGTCAGTGAAGCATTGATATGAAAAGCTTTGCTAGGCACATGCTTTAGAAATATTTCTTAAACAATAGCTTCTAGAAAGGATTTCCATATTCTACTTGGACATGTATATTTGCAAAATATGAACTTTCTACAAAAATATTGTCTATATTAATCTTTAAATGAATACAAATTATTGGTATTAAGGGTTTTTCTGCGAATAAGGTACGTGCGCCTTCTAAGACCCATTTTTGTTGCGCCTTGTAAGACCAAGTTTTAATAAAAAATTTGGAATAATTTATGAAAAAAAAACTGTATGTCAATTTTACTCATTTATTTAAAAAAAAAATCAACATACAAATCAACAGCTTAAATTAAAATTTTTAGAAAACTAAAACAAATGGCAGCTGAAATGTCTTGGTTTTTTAACCTTTTCTATTTTATCAAACAATAATGCACTGTCAACACTGATATTCAATCAACACTGTCTATACAGGGAATTTAAATAATTAACTTGGAAAATTGTTTAGGTTAAACCGGGGCTAGATGAGCAGGTTTTGGCTTTAATGCTAATAGTTCCTTTACTATTAATCATATTTATTTGAGAAATTGATTTGAAGTCGGTTCGCTTTATTTACACGATTATATATTCCAACTGAGAACAATTTTATTTTTCATCAATAAAAAGCATGACTTTAAACTAAAATCAATCTCTTTCATAGAAGTAATGATTTTGTTACTTATGTTCAGTGATTTTGTATCAATGAATTTAAATTTTAAATTCAATCTCATTCTATTGTATATAAAAATATTAAGCTTTACTTGTTCCAATCGTTAGGAAATTCTTTGGAAGTGTTTTTACTTTATTTAAATATGCAACGGCCAACTTCGGGATGAGGTTGTCATTATTTTAATTTTTTTTCAGTGGGACAAATGCAGTTTTGTCATTGTACGTAACATAGCTAATATTTACCAGCCATTAAGTTCACTTTCAAACAAACAAACAAAAATCAAAATCGTTCTATCCGTCTAGGAGCTACGATGCCACAGACAGACAGGCAGACACACATACACATATAGCGGTCCAACTTATAACACCCTTCTTTTTGAATCGTAAGTTAATAAAATAAGCCATTAGTAATTTTCTAAATAGGATGTATATATAGTGTTAATATAAATAGTATCTAGTTAATAATATAATTTTATAGTTTAGCTAATGTTTTAAATAACAAATAAGACTAAAACACTAATAGTGTTTCAAGTTAAAATATATACACACATATGTTATTATTATATACATAGAATAGAAAACTATTTCTAGTCACAAGTGTATAGTTTTCCATATGGTAATTAATCTAAAGTTTGTCTGAAAATGAACGAACCAACAGCGAGAGACCACCAACAACGAAATAACCTATATTATGTGTACAGAGTGTTTCATTTTAATCACTGTCATTTATTGGGTAGCCTTCGATAGTTATTGAGTTTGGAAGGTGGAAGAGTTGGACGGGATAGATTAGGAGATAATCTTGATACCATTACAAAATTTGAAAGTGAAATTAAAATTTAAAAAACGAAGTAGTTATAAGCATCGATTGCATTAAATGGTTGCCCATCTCCTTTTAGCAAAGCAAATTTTTATATGTAATCTTTATGGCGATGCCCACGTATGACGTCACTAATGCGTACTTTCCTCTTTTTTACGTTTAATTAGGAATTTCAAACGTTCATATCTTGTATGCTAGTAAAGTTTTTAAAAACCAACTTCACTTTTCTGCACTTTCAATGAGACTTCACCTTAAGTGATAAAAAAAATTTAGTCCAATCCCCTATTCATGATAGTCCTGAAAATCAAATCTTTAATCGAAATCAAAGTTGATGATTGATAAGAAATCAAATCAAAAAGAATCGTATAATATCAAATTAAAAACGTATGTAAATCAAATATGGCGGAAGCGATGTGAAAATCAGGTCGTGCATAAATATGCATGTAACTTGATTTACATAAACATGCAAAATTTCAGCTCAATCAAAAATCGAGAAGTGGTTCAAATTTTCAACATTCCAGGACATACATGTAGGTGAAGTTAAATAAAGGTTTTAATTTTAGTTTTAAACAAGTGAAAACAAACAATTGACTGAGTTAATTGTTGAAATACCATGTGTAGAGAGTGTATATTACTCTGTCACATTACATACATGTCACACATATATAACTGACATTCCCATATAATACTTTCTATACAATTTGCGCATAATTTGCGCTCTCACGAGTAAAGAGTGATGTTTACGAAAAAATATTGAAACATATTGGTAGTGATAGATTATTAAAAGAGCCACCCGGTATACGTAGGTAGGTATATATTAGTTAGTGTGATAATTTAGTATGTTGCAACCAAGTAAAGCCGAACACAATTAGTCAAAAATACCACTAAATTACTGCCTTCACTATACACCTAGCAACCATGTGAATATCGAATATTACATTCTATGGATAAAGGTATATTATTTGAAATTTAAATATAAGTTATTGAGAAAGTTTTAGTCAATTCTCTCCAAAATTTGACTAAATTTTTTTAAAAATAATATAGACTGGCCTACAGCTCGAAAAATTGGACGGTACTATGATCCTGACTGACTTTAAAATTCATATATATCCTAACTCCGATAATGTTCAATCAGGTTTACTTCAATTTTAATTTTATTTGCTTCGCAAATTGGATCTTGGCGTTATTTATTACTAACGATAAAAATAATTTAATCACAATTGATAATGGGGGTCCGAATTTGATAATTGCTGTCCAGAACAAAAGTCTCTGTATATCAGATTGTTGATCCTATATCAAATCCGTTTTAAACTAAATATTAAATAACTGGCCCTTATGATCTTTATCAAACACTATCAGTTTTGCGCTAATATACATGGTTATCAAATTAATATGCATTTTTAACTCTCAAAATGATGATATCATAAGTTTTAGCAATGTACCACATTGTACAAAGCAGTAAATTGGGTATCCATTCATTGATTTTGTAGAATACTTACAAAAAATTGGCAATTCAATGCAAAAAATAACCATGAAAAAGAACCTTTGTGTCTCATTTTACTTTGAAGTTTGCACAAAAATTTCATTAACTTACCTGAAACAAAAAGAAAAAAATTATGTAATTAAGAATATATTTGTCAGTCATTGTACAATATTCTTTTTTAAAAAATAGAACTATAAATAACAATTAATTTTTCATATCAAATGGTTAGTTGAATTTACAAAAAATTCTGTCAAACATAAAAATCCACTTAGGTTCAGTATAAAAAGTTCAGTTCCTTTTTCTCTCATTAATTGGTTAAAATCGATTCAAAATATTTCTAGTGAAATCAGAAAATTGCAAATTTTGGTTCTTCCGTTATAATAAACAAGCGCATTTTTATTGAAATCGGAAATTAAAAGTTTTCGATTTGTCCAAGAAAGTATAAAAGGGATGGTGCACAAATAAATGCTAAAACAATTAAACATTCCAGGGGTAATGATTTTTCAGGTATTTGAAGTTTTCGATGTCGGTGCTTAGAAGGAAGCAATAATGAGAAGATACAGAACTTTATGTTACAACATTACAATTAATATAAAATTTAATATATATTAGAAAAAACTTTATGTAATTTAACCTTTTGTGCATTTGTAGACCAACGGAACTAAGACTCCACTGTCCATCCGTCTGTCAACGGGCTGAACGTGATAAACCGCAATAGTTAGACAACTGAAATTTTGACAACTATTTTGACATTGCTATAATACCCGACAAATAATAAAATTAAGCAATCAAATTTAAAAAAATATTTCCGATCATTATATATTTGCATATTTGTAGTGTGTGTTGCATAAGTAAACTTATATATTACATTAGATTAATAATTAGATATTGTTACAGCGAATCTCTTATTTTTTGAAGGTATATAAAAAGAACATAGTGTTAAATCTTGTACGATGGTACAAAACGCTTCGTGTATTTCACTCGTACTTGAATGGTTTTATTTAGAGTCGGCTGTATTTTTTTTTAAAGAAAAAACTAACGTTTGACTTGAATAATTTTTCATTGGGATTAAGGCCTGTTATTATTAGATTACTGTTGTTCTCTTTTGCGGATTATTGGATAGTAAGAAACGGAACCCTGAGCACAATAAACTTTAAAAAAATTAAAAAATAATAAACCCAAAAAAAAAAAAGTATTCGATCAAATGTGTCACACCTCAGTAATAATAAACTAAAACCTATTCTTCTATTGTTATATCATCAAAATTCAAAAAATCAAAATCACTCAATCATTAATCGACCCCAATTTTATCCTCTGTGTTTTGTATGTGTACATATGTGTAACCAAATAAACAAAATGGCATAAACTCCTCTCTTAGTCATCAAAAATTGTCCCCTAACTGTATAATAAATATATGCGATCAGGACATACAAAAAAAACCTTAAATCTGATCCAATTGTTTGCAAAACGATCGTTTGGTTTATAGGTACTGTTAATAAAAACATGTTTCTATTACATACAAAATGTTATTATCAACGAATATTCTGAATGAAATTAATGTTATTATTAAATTTATTTCAAATTGTTATTTTTCTATTTTGGATTATTTGCTTAACATTTTGCATCGTGTAAATAAATTAGTTTTATGTGTTTGTATTGTTCAAAATGTTCGAGAGAGTAAAGTACCTATCTAATAAAATGTTGTTACATAATAATTTATGAGAAATACAGTAAAACTAAAATTTTTTAAATCATGAGTAAAGGTGGTATCATTTCCTATATTGTTTGCAGCGAGTGAAATTAAAATTCACAATGCCTTAATTAAGGATCAACTAGTCGGTCCATGAGGAATTTCATAGTGCCGTAACCGTGGCTAAAATCAGAGCTAGAGAAAAAGTATATAAGTGATTCAAAATATAAACAAAAATTTGCTTTCTCTCTATTGTGTATATTCAATTTTATTACAGATACGATAAACAAATTACATACTGAAAAAATTTATATCTAAAAAATCAAATCAGTGCTTACGAAATCGGTGTGGAATATTTTTAGACAATGCGTCTAGTTTACGTCATTAGTCAGCAACAGAAACTTTAAAATGAGGGGTAAATCATGAAATTCGATAAAGGAATAAGAAAGATCTCGCTGATCCAGAGAAAAACAGGCTAGAGAAATAATGTATAAGATAATTTTCTTTGTAAATTTAAAAAAAAAATGGGCAATCAAAAAGAATTTCCATCAGAAAAATTTTAAAACATTATTTTGTTAACTTGGATTCCTGTCATTACCCTCTTATAATATTATCTGATCCGTTTAAAATGAAATTAGGGTCAATAAACTACCAACTCCAAGTACATTTGGAACTTTCTATCAATTATTATTGCATAAGAAAGTTCTGGAAACCTTCAAAATGTTAAAAATATTATTTTCGGAAGAATTTTCTCTCTGGGAATAGATTAAATAGATTATTGTGCCCTCTTTTGTTATATTATAAAAGCGGTCGGTACGATTCGATAGACGATTCTATGAGATTTTTTTGAAGTGAAAACTTCTTTAGGCGTATTGGGCACTTTTGGGATAGGAAAAATCATAGAACGCAGTAAAACTAAACGCTAAAAATTATATTTGAATATAACTTAATGGCGGATCAATAGTATCGCTGCTGGACTTAAAACCAAAAAAAAATTTGAGTTCGAAATCCAACCCAGTCAAAATATTTTTTTTTCATGTTTAATATTTTTTTATACTCTCGGTCATAATTCCAATTTACAAAATTATGAAACTTTAATTATTCATAATAATCAATTAAAAAACTGAAGAGAAAAAAAACACAGTTATTACAAAGCTTTAAGTTTTCACTTCTGTCGACGCGACAATCATTTTTTTAATCTTCGGTGAACTTTAATTTTTTATTAATTTTTAAAGTAGACATTTTAAGTTGTGGACTATGATGTCTCCCAAATGCTTCCGGTACTGTGCAGGTATACCGTGACAATTTGAAAAGTTATTTATAATTCTAACAGGATATTTGATAAATGGGGCTACTTTCTTGTTATCTTGCAGGCCGTAAAAAATATTTCCTTACCCTAAGCTACTCAAAATGTATAGAACAAGTGAATATATTAAAATCACATACATTTATATTAAACGTTACATAATCAGTTTAAAATAAAAAAGGGTTTTTAAATAATGTTCAAGGGATAAAAAAAGATGATAATCATAGATTACCGTGAACAAGGAAGTATAATTATTAATGACTTACTTAACACGTTTAATTTCTTAAACAAGCAAATATAATGCAATTTAAAAAAAGAAATTTAACCGTTAGAAAATTGTAACAAAAATCTTATATAATAGTTAAAACATGTATATGGGCGTATCATAGAAATATCCGGCTATTAGAAAAATACATTTTTATCAAATATAAAGAATCTATATTTTAATGTTAATTGAATATTTCAATAGAATATATAATTATTATTAAAATGAATTTCACACAACACTTTTAAAAATATCACACAAAGTGTCGTATAAACATCTATTGACCTATTTGAACCTGTGATACTAAATTTTTTTAAAAATATTCTATTCAATCTAGATCATAATATAGGTCATTTCCGTTTTAATTTTCCATTATGTTTTTTGGTTAAGTAACTTTACTAAGAATCTTTACTTTATTCATAGGCAGTGTGAAAGGGGAAGGTCTTTTTTTAACAACATTCGTACGTCAACCGAAAATTCACATACCGAAAAACTCGCTATTCATTTCTTTGGGTCCTTTAGAGTGCTTTAAAATCACTCAGCAACTATATTAGGTGCGTGTTATATAGCTTAAAATAAGCGTTCTCAGATATAGGAGACTAACAGAGCGGAATTCCGTAGGGAGGTACCTGTGGCTGAAAGAAGGCTAGAAAAATTAATTTTCGTTTTGTTTATAGGCAATTTGATTACAGATCTGATATACAAATTACATACTGAACATGATTAAATCTTAATATTTTTCTCTAACCAGTTTTTCCTAAGCGGTACATTTTTAGACCGTGAGTATATTTTTCAACTTAGGCCGGCACGATAAGCTTTAAAATGAGGGGTAAATCATGCACATTGATATAGGAATAAAGAAGATCACGCGATGTAAGATTAAAGATGTTTACAATATTCAATGTAATTATGCAAAGAAGCTGCAGTTTTGTGGAATATATTTTTAATCCCCGAACCAAAAAAGGGGTATATATGATTAACCGCTATGTGTGTGTGTCTGTCTATCTATGGCATCGTAGCGCCAAAATGGATGAACCGGTTTGGATTTTTTTGTGTGTTCTTGGCTATGTATCAGTTGCGAGTTATTAGGCGATGATTCTCAAAATCGGTTCAGTTTGTAGGAAGCTATAACGAAAAAGGTAATTTTATGAAGATTGTTCTTAGATATGTTTTAAGTGCGAGTTTAGAGTTTCGTAGCTGAAAAATTTGTCGGGGGTTTTGTAAATTTCATTTATTCATAGGAACTTATGTCAAATCTATGCTACTAAAGTACACGGCTTTGATGGTCCGATTTCAAAAATCTTAAACGTTATGTACAAGATTTACCCTTCTAGGTTAAAAATCATGTCGGTTTGTTCTGTAAGAGGGTACATTTTTTGGCATCTACCATGATTATAAAATATAGAACATTTGCAGTATTCACTTACACGAAGTACTTGTAAAACTGAACTAAATCAAGCAGTGTTCAATACTAATTTTTTAACAGATTTTTTACACGATTTTAAAACAAAAAAAATCGGTAGGCTCTATTGGCTTTTATACTTTCGAATTTTATTCTTTATATCATTGTATAATATAAATGTGATCATTTCGGGTCAGCTTTTATAAATTACCATGAGAATTAAACATAAGTATGGACAATTTTGTTTTATCAAAAATATAAGTATTCTAAAAGTTTCTACTCCTTTCTGCCACGCTGTTAGGGTCTCGTCAAAAGTATACCTTTCCGAATAAATTAGAATAATAAATAATATAAAACATTATTGATAATAGAAACAATATTTAACCAAAAAAAAAAAAACCTAAATTTGTAAGACATGGTGTTAACAACCCTTTTGTTAAAATGTAAAAATATATTACTTTCATTTTTGGTATTAGAATACAATTATTATTATTATTATAAAACCGGATATAATGCTATATTAAATATTTTATAAAATGAACTCATGCTGTCTTAAGTGTATAAAAAGAAACACAGTAATCGTTATAATGATATAAGGTGTTATAAATTTTATTAAAACCTTAAAGAGGGGAAGCTTTATTAAGTTTTGTTAATCGAATATTAGTATTTAATAACAAAGAAGAAAAGCTCGTTGAATGATAAACGGTACTTGGCTTATGATCCCAATTCTTTACATTTAAATGTCTAAAAAGATGTATTAAATGTCTTTTGATGTATTTATTCACTTTAAAAGTGTAAAGCTGCAGCTTTTTTGGATTATTTCAAGCAGTTTTTGCTACATGCAAAACCTTTTATAAAATCAATATTTCACGTACATTTTTTTCTTGTTGTCTTTAATTGGGTTGGAGTTCACTTATGAGCTGAATGATGTGGAAAAACCGTTAATCAATTCTCGCACGATTTCCTCCATGTTTGAGAAATTTGTTAGTCTCGCTAAAATATTCCTAAAAGTAGGGTCAGGTTTTTCAATTTTCTTCACTTAAATCTTAATTGGTTGAGCTTCCAAAATTTTAATAAGTGTGCGATAATGATTTCGATACATCCGTAGCTCGAAATAGCTATTCTCAGAAACAGCCGTTGCTCTACATAGCTATTCTCACCAACAGCCAAGTGACGACAAAGTTTCTAGGCGCATTCTAACTTATTAGTATAGGTGAGGTGTGATATGAGAATTCGGAACAGGGGAACATTCTAGAGAATTATTAAGAATAAAAGAAATCGGACATGTGTTGGAAAGAAGTATCACCCATTTAATGTTTAAATGTGCCTCACCTTACGTCAGTCACTATAAACACTAAAATCGGTCGTTCGATCATCTCTAATACAGCCCTAATTTACATTAGATAAATAATCCTGTATATGAGCCTGTACAAAATTTAAATTTGATATGTTATACACAATTGTGAAGACATGGTACATCAAACAACGAGCATTCAAGACAATAATTATACGATTAAAAACTTAAAGAGGGTAACTTTATTATTAAACATAAAGTTTTCTTAATCGAATATTATGTAATGGTAACATATGCTACTTGTTACCTTAATTACCATTATAATATTTACCTATTCGTTGTGTGCGTAGTCATGGTAGGGATAATAAAATCGATGCCAGCGCTTTAAGTGAAAAATTTTGGAGATAAAGTGGGCTGTTATGACTAATTTGCAATTATTTACATGTTAATGATATAGAAACTGTCAAATTAAAATGATTGAAAAACACTAATTAATTAAACTTAATGCATTAAAAATTGTGAAAATAAGAAATCAAATTGTACAAATATTATTTTTCAAATGTTAATTATCGTAATTATTTATTTAAATTTGTGAAACAAGAATATTAAATTTTAAATGTAAGTTTTCAATGCAATCCACACAATTATATATGCATCCATTAATTCTATAATTAAAGTAGTGTATCGTTGTCATGGAAACGAAATTCACGCTCGGAGCGAATAGGCAAAGACAAAATGTCTATGTGATCTATGAAGTGGAATAATTTCTAAACAAAATATCATAAGATATTTACTCAAGCAAATATTTATTATTAATATTTGTAAAATATGAGTAGGTAATAATAAAAATGATATGTTTAATATGGTTGTTGGTATACATATAGTTAAAACCGTTAACTTTCAATTTTAATTAGTTTTTATTACTTATGTGAAATTATATGAGACCAATTAGTTTTATTTCATTACTAACTTCCCTTTATGTACGAAATTAGTTAATGTTCTTAACGATAATCGACAATGCATAATTGACTTAATAGTGTCTTACTAACGATAAATATTTAATAGACATTAAACTGTTGATGCAAGTGGCGTTAGGCACGTGCTACTGTTGAGACTAAGAGATATAAGCTCAAGAGATAGTAGTCTTCAGTACAGGAATTAAAAGCTTAAAATGTACGTAGTACGGATGTACTCGTCTGCCAAGTACGGGTAGTAAAAATGAAGGGAGAACCCAAAGTTGTTAAAGTTGACTAAAAAACCAAAAACTTGGTATGGGATACAAATGATGAAATTATGTAGAGAAAGAAACAAAAAGTTCTGTGTATTAACGACAGACAGTTTTAGTGGAACAAATACGTGGCCGACTGGTTGAGAGTTGCGAAAAACTAATGAAAAATTAAACACACAGAGTATTCATAAAGATAATACCAATTGGCAGATAACATCCGAAAACGTGAAAAATCAAAGGGCAGAACGGGTTCATTAAAAAAATATGGTAGATAGATTAGAAAAATTAGGCGAACTGAAATTTCAAATACTACGTATTTGACACTGCTCCACCAAGTATTATTACTCATTGAAAAGCGGTAAGTAACCTGGTGGTTCAAATCAAAACTACTGAAAAAGCGGTCCTCTTTCTGTTTTAATTAGTACGAATTTGTATCGCCAGTTGGCGGGGTTTATCTAATTTGAATTTATATACTTTGATTGGCCTTTAAAAATGGTAAGTACAAGCATTGTCATCTGGTAGTCAAATTTGGAATTAATGAAATCGGACTCACTTCTTGTTTTAATTAATACAATCAATTTCGCCAGTTGGCGGGATGCAACTTGCAGTTATCCATAGGTGAAGCATAAATTTATCTATATTTGCGAAAAAAAAAATGGTAGAAATAAAAACAACGAAATTATATTGATCAAGCACCAAGAAGTTCAATTTATCAACCGCAGGCGGTTTCTGTAGAAATAAATACGTGGCAGACTGATTTGACGAAAATTAACGGAAAATTAAAAACTTGTTGTAGTCATAAAATGTTAATAAAAGAGTAGGAAATATTCTACAAACGTGAGACAAGATTTAATTTTTCAAATGCCTCCTTTCAGTATAGCCATTTTTTGAGAATAATGGAACAATTCTTATAGATTTTTAGAAAGTGACAGAGTAGGACACTTTTCGATCTACTTTAATTAATGAAGTTTTTAACCGAATACAAATCTGTTTGCTCATTTAATGACGCAAATATACTTTATATAAAATTTACATGGAATATACTGAAAGAGTGGATAAATTCAATGTACCTAAAAGGATAAACCTTGCATAGAATTTAATATTTTGTTTTTTTTTGTTTTGTTTTTTTTTTTTTTGAAAGAAAACCGTTAAATATTACTACGTTTTTATTATCAGAGAAACGAAATATTATCATAATAAAAATTCTTTTACTGTTGAAATATGCAAAAGTATGAATGTGTCATCTTTATTTTTCTCAGATATGGGAGGCGTTTTTTTAAAAATCTATTAAAAATTTTTGTTGTTATGGAACTTATATTAAAGATGATATGAATAAATGAAATCTGATACAATTACACAACAATTCTTTTTAATATACAATATTTTTTTTAATTGGTGTAAATCGTTCGCATAACATCCATATGAGACCCTAAATGTGTCTTTTCATTTATTGAATTGGGAATCTTTAACGTCAAGAAAAAGTGACGTCGAATATATTTTCGCCCCCGATATAATAGTGAGAAGTAACAAAAAATAATGATCTGCACTTACGCAAATTTAATACATAGATCCTTAAAACTACGCAACGGATTTTGATGCGGTTTTTTCTAATAGATAGAGTGTCAAGAGGAAGGTTTTTATGTATAAGAAACACTGATAATTTTAGAGATTAAAGGAAATTGTGAACAAAAGGAAGTGACGGCATATGAAGTGAAGGCTATGACACAATAATATTTGTATTTTTAAAGTTGCCCAGCAAAGTGGGTAGTTCATAGCAAGTTTAATTATAAAAGATTTAATTGTTTACTGTAGTAAAATTACCATATAAAGTGGTCCAAAAAGATTGATTTTTTTTTAGGTTTTATATAATCAATTTTCCTTTTTGAAGGTTTTGTAAAAAATCTTTATCCAAATTCGTCCCAAAAATTGAATATAATCTAAAGAGGCTTTTACGGTTGGACCTAAAGTTTTTGTACATAGAGGTAAAAAACATAAAACGTTAAAATGTTTTTGAATGTAGGCAGGATTAAAACTTGTGAACTGACAAGTGTTAAATATATAAAAAAAAAAAGAAAAGTAGGGAATCAACCCATGCCACTATACACAATTTTTTAATGGAGTGTATTATTGTGCTGTTTTTATCTTTATCCTAGCGAGAAGATTATATGATTATGTTAGAAAATTTAATTTTTAAATGCATTCGAAAGAATATACAGTAGAGTCGCGACGAAAATCGAGGCTCAATAAAAAGTAGAGGTGTTCGGAGTACTGGATTTATTCCGATTGGTCCGATATTGTATTTATTCCGATATTGTATGGAAAAATACATTATCAATAAAATAAAGCATTAAAATTAAATTAATGAATATTTCCAACTATTGACGTTTCCGTTTATGAAGTTTTCCTATTTTCGACAATCATAAAGATTGCAAAAACACTTTTAAAAGATCTCTCATACGCTTACATTTTCTAGCCTGGCATATCGTCGCACCGAGCGTTATCGACATAATACGTATAAATTCGATCAATCGAGCATGGAGATTTACATACTAGTAAAAGCATGGAGATTTACAATTGATAATCTACTTGAAATCATTCTCTAAATCATTTGAAACAATTATACCAATCAATAAATTTTACGTTCAATGAGTTTGCATAAAAAGTATTTTTAATAAAAAAAAGTAAGCTTTACACCCCTGTAAATCTTATTTAGTGTATAAATGAACATAATAAAAAAGTTTTTATACGACTTGAGAAAAAAAAATTACTAATATTTTATTACCTCTTTATAAAGGGAAATATTTATACACGGATATATTTAAAAAGTTTTCCCTCGTATTCCACTTAAAAATGTACAATCAGCTTCCTCAAGTTCTCTTTTGATAAATTTAAATTTCTTTCTGCATAATTTACATATTTTCTAATAAATTTTCATACCAAATTTATTTCATTTATTATTAAGTATTTCTTTTATTTTTCCCTCTAACCGTTTTTAAAAGAAATAGAGAGGCTTATTATGAATTATATTGTTGTTCATTTATTAATTCTTACGTTTTAAATGGAATAATAGGATAATTATTCGAATAATAATAATTCTCACCATTTATTGAACTACGTTTACAAAAATTAATTTGAATACTTTTTCTAATATCATTTAGATCATCATAGTAGTAGACTCACTGCTACCGTTTTTAAAAATGAACCAGGAAAATGAATCTGTCGGCGTAATTAATTTTTTCTTAAATCATTAATATTTTTGCATTTTAAGAGAAACAATGCATCATTGGGGGAGAAAAAATATACAGGGTGATCCAAGTAATAGTAGCATGACTTCAGTAAATGGTAGACATTATTAAAACAATAGCAATTTCTCAATACACTTATCGTAGGTAAAGTCTCATTTTCCAAAATTCAATGTATTGGAAATTTGGACAAAATGACATATTTAGGAGTAGATATTACAAAAATAGGTGCTTAAAGCATTCTTAAATGAATGATCTTTAGTTTGTATTGTATTGTCTTCATATCTAGAAAAGGAGGCTTTTCCGATTTTAAATGTATTGAGAAATTATCATTATTTTAACATTATCTACCGTTTTCTGAAGACCTGCTGTTATAACTAGAACCATTCTGTATACTTGATGCCAGTAAATTTTCTTGGGCAAAGAATTTATTATCTTTGATTTCCTTTTTAATATCTATCACGTCACACTAATTGGGCCATTATCAAGGTAAATCATAAAATAGAAGCGGTCCAGTAAGTTGGATGGGTAGTCAGGATTTAATTATGCTACCGTGTCTCATTAATGTGATAGGATCAACTCCTACTTAAGTTCCTATGCGCCTTGGTGTCTGGATACATCGGCATCTTAATTGTCCATCATGAGACAACAACAAAATTTTCAAATAATAATTAAGCTTAAAAAGTGGAAAATTCTTTGAGATTTAATCACCCGTTTATGAAGCTTAAAATTTTTTTTTTAAATTATAAAGAATTTTTCTACGTTATAAGCATCATAATATCTTCAAGCACGATTTGGTTGAAAGAAAAAAAAATTGCAGATGATTTTTGTAATCTTAGTGATTGAATATCTCAATAAATATGATTATATGTGACTTTTAATCGACAAGTGAAAACACTTGCGCAAATCAGTTTATCAGTTTATTAATTCTTATTGAGAGGTTTGATTCATTCTTATTTTATTGAATTTATATTAAAAACGGATTTAAGACGAAAGTTCCCGACTTCTGAAAAATTCCCAATGAATCGCCAACGTTTTTTATTTCCGTTATATTAGGTTAGGTTTGGGTATATTGGCTGTCTACGAAGGACACACTTAGACTATAGAGCCCTTCCGTTATATTATCTGTATGTCAAAAGTATCGAATGATTTATGCCTATTCAGTTAGTTATTGATCGATTGTATGAAATCAATAAAACTAATGATTTAATACTTGAACTTTCAACATTAAAATAAACATAATAAATATTATAGAGTTTTACATTAAGAGATGCCATTTCATATGTATTGTATGCACAAAGTTGCCATGACATACTTTTTCATGGCTACAGGCTACATTTCTTCACCAAAGAAAAGGGAAAATTCATCACCGATGTGCTGAAATTTCTCGAGTTCGTGAAGTATTGATCCGGATGGAAATTTGATACGAATAATCTTCTGGTGAAACAATGGAGTTGCTTCTTGATATATCAATTTCAATAATATAATATTGAACGCAATGAAGTAAAGCTGCTATAATGAAAAAGAAAATAACGTAATACGTACTAACACATCAATGGATGCTTTCAATATGCAAGTAGTACCACTACTGTCCTAATACAGTAGAATCTCGATAAGTTAAAGTCCAAGGGAAACACAAAATATTTTAAGTTATAGAGGTTTTAAGTTATCAAGTGTCTATGTTAGGTAAAGGTTAATATAGAGGTATGTACATGTTTCTATGTACTCTAGTTAATATAGAGGTATGTACATGTTTCTATATAGTTACTGAGGGCCTATACAGAGATTATTTATTTAAGTTATAGAGGTTGCGTATTTTAAGTTATAGAGGTTTTGGGCTCTGATGGGAAGGGAACATAGTTTTTTTTGATGTAACAGAGGTTTTTATGTTACCGAGGTTTAAGTTATCGAGATTCTACTGTATTTACAACAGCGTGATTGATGAGTCTGTCTTCCAACCTGCCGTTCATATACAATCTAAATAAGAACCTAACAAGGGCAGATACTGACCATATTGTCAATTATAATTGCCCTTTTTTTTAATTAAATTTTCAGTAACTTTCCGAGTTTCTATCTTACTTAAATTCTTAAATTGATCAGTGATCATTACAAAAAAAATCAAATCAAATCTTGATTGCTTTAGAAGTTTTTCTAGTTATACACGCACATTGTAGAAAATTGTTATTAATTAATAATAATATAGATATGACAACTCATAATGGCAAACCCTATAATATGAAGGAAGGTATCATATAATTAGTAATACAATTGGCAAGTTTTATATAATAGCAAAATGTTACAAATAATTAGTCAAAATGATATTTATAAATTAATAATAATAATGACATTTATATATACATTTTAATGTTAGGTATAACCAGTTTCCATAAATGGATTGATCCTCTAATTGATCACCATTAAAAAATTTAATTGGAAAATTACAAATAAATATTGTGTGTAAGTGTGTGTGTGTGTGTATGAATGTCTATAATATTTACAGGTTCACAAAAATTATGAGTGACAATCCAATTAAAACGATGAACTTGTTTATGTCTTAATTAAAGAAGTTTTAAGATTCATGTATGAAATACAACCCGATTCATTATTATTTTATACTCAGACCCTGATAAGCAAAAAAATGTGGTAGTAAAAATATTAAAGTTTATAGCTGGTAATTTCATTAAATTACTTTTAGAAGTACGTACTCTACTGGGAAATCAATACAGAATCAAAAATTAAATGAAAAAAGATATCACTAGCCTAATGTTTGGTACAGCACGTTAATTGATCCCAGGTAAATGACTGTGCATTTGGCGTAGCAAAATAACCACCAATAAACAGTTTTTTTTTATAGCTGGAAATTCCACTGAATAATTACTTCTAGTACGAACTCTACCGGGAAATCAATCCAGAAGCAAATATTAATGGAAAAAAGATATCACTAGCCTCATGTATGGTACAGCACGTTATTTGATCCCAGGTAAATGACTGTACATTTGGCGTAACAGTTTTTGGGTAGAATTTGAATTACATAATAGTAAAACAAAATTGTTTATTATAAGCCTTTTAGTAAATATAATTTGTTTTTATTTATAGTTGCTATCACATAGATATGTAATATTTATCTAGAAATTGTAAAGTGATACAAGATAAATTGTACGACCTACATTACCATACTGTGTTTTTTTCGAGACTCAACTTTCGTATCCGAAATTATTCCACTATCTCCTATTTGATTAAGGCAACCAACTAGACTGGCAATGGAAAAAACACAGCTGAGCACTTCGAAGTAACTCGAAAATGGAAAACTGTAAACGAAATAATTGTATCAAGATCGATAGAGGTTTGAATATCCTTGGGATTGAAACCATAATGTCAGTTTTTTAAGCGATTTTGAAAAAGGAGAATAATATCAATATGAATATTGTGACAGGATTAAAAGTATTCGATGTACCTATTATGGAAAAATGTCCTATTTTTCTTAAAAAAATACTTAGGACTCACCATAACAAAGTCGCATACGAGTTTCAGCCTGTTAATCAGTATTGTAAGTGTAAAATATAGTAAGTAATAAAATAAATATTTAAAAAATAAAAATCCCGACTGCGTTAAATAAATTCTGAAAAGAAAGAAAGTCCAGTAGTTTACTAAACGATTGTAACATTCGGGGGGAATTATTGAGAAGATTTGAGTCGGTCTAGATTTGCCCCAACTGGTAAAGTCGCTTTGTAAACTACTGGACTTGTTTCTTTTTTATCAAAATTTATTTAACGCAGTCGGGTTTTAACACACTTTACTATTCTGAATTAAATTTGAACATATAAATTAAAATTTTTTGTATCCCCTTTAAAAATCCTTTATTTGGAAACCATACTCGATTATTTTGTATTTTTCAAACACCTATCCAAGAACACTTGGGTTTTTGAGACAAATATAATGATATCTTAAATGTTGAAATCCATTGAGCCGTTTGGAAGATACAAGGAAATACCAAATTTACATACAAATATACATATAAGATACGTCCAAAAAACATAACAAATCCCTGACAGTTGGGTAAAAATCAGAGACGCTACAAACCTAAACTGTAAAATTTGTTCAATTTTCTTAAAACACAAAGTATACGCTAACTTGCCAGAATAAAACTACAAAAATTTTTTCTGAAATGAGTTTTGCAAATTTTGTTGGTTTGTGTATTTATTTATGATTAATCCACATACATCAATACTTATGACATATATTGAATTTAAAAATAATTATATTAATAGAATAATAACTGGCAATAATTGAAGGTGATCAACATTTTTCCGTTTATTAATTAAATTTCTTCCTTCTAAACAAATTTTATATAAATGAGACATTTTGAGAATTATTTGATTTTATTGTACGAGTTATTCGTAATTGACGAATTTCGTCATGGTGGAAAAAATGTATGTTACAACAAACATGCATTATTGAACCATCTATCTTATCAATTGGATACTTTACTTCTAAATAAATTATTGTAAATTGTTTCTATTCGATCTGCCTAAGGTTAAATTATACAAGGTTGCTGGCTCTGCCAGTTAAGGTTTCAATTACACGAGCATTGATTTAAATATTACAGAGGTTGGATGGTTGAATCAACCATGTCCACCCTTCATCATCATCATTTTTTAACCCCCAAAATCTATTTAAAAAAAGCGATCGCTCAAAACATAAGTGTTGATGCTTTTTTGGTATATCCAAAATATCCAAGATTTTTGAACCGAAGCCGATATCTTAATTGAAAAATTGTAGTAAAAGTTGCACTGTGGGCTAGAAATTCGGACAATGACTAAATTTTATTCTTACGTATAATATAATAAAATAATAATATATAACGTATGTATTATATTTTTATATTTTTATACACACATACATAATATAACACGTAAATGCTATTAATTTGGAATGTGTCTTTTCCACACTTAAATATTACTTTGTTCAATTTCTCATACATAACTCCTTTTACGACTTACCTTTGATTAAGGTATTTCGATACCAAAAAAATGTATCAAAAATTTGAAATTTTATTTTTCAATTATTCATCCTTTTATACGTCTCTTGTGAAAAATTCATATCGATGTCTTTTCGGTTTGAGAGAAATTAACTATCAAAGTCAATGTTTTTACCAAAAATTGTTTTTAATTTTTATGCACAGTTCTTAATTTTGGTTTTAAAGCTTAATGATTTTAAAGCTTAAAGCTTTAGGAATTTTGATTAAAGTTTTTTATGTAAATGGTAAAACTTTTTAAAAGCACTTGACTAAAAAACCAAAATTTATTACGATATTTTTGTACAGGACGTTCTGTTATTAACTGCAGATCGTGTGCCTACAGAATAAGCTCATAATGACGAAGAAAAATGTTATTTACCAATTTTGGATCTGAGCAATAATTTGGACGCTACAGGTATGACAAAAATTGATAAACGTCACAGTAGGAGGGTTTTTAATTTAACGTAACGTCTTGCACAAATATAATAAAAATAAAAAAAAGTAGGATTTGACCAAGCCAATGGAATAATTTAATAGTTTTTTTAAATGTTTTTTCAAAATAATATAATCCAATTGAAATCAGTTCACATCCCTTCTTTAGTTGAATATTATTAAATGAAATTTACTAATATCTACTGATTATCATTGGCTGCTGGTTAGTGAATTTACCAATTTATCAATTTTTGTCATACCTGTAGCGTGCAAATTAGGGCTCAAATCCAAAATTGATAAATAACTTTTTCCTTCGTCTTTATGAGCTTATTCTGTAGACCCAAGATCTGCAGTTAATAACAGAACGCCTTGTATAATCATATAACACCTGAAAAAAGGGCTGTTTCTTATAATTAATTTATCGTAAAACATATTAAAACTTAGCAAAAGATTAATATATCGGTTTATGTAGATCAGCCACTTTCAATGATAATCAAATGATTTAAGTGAAATAAATTATATTAATAACATTTGACTCGTAGGCGGTAAATCGGGTATAAATGTTAATGAAAATAATAAAAAATAATATATATTTATTAATATAGATTCTATAATTCAAATATAATTATTATATTTCTTAAAAAAACTCTATCTCTTTTTATTATTACTAATTAAAATTTTTTATTGATTTATAAATCTAATTAACTGTTTATTTCATTAGAACGCCTGTTTTACTTAAGCTGCAATTTTTAAATATAATTGCATGTAAGTAAATCTAAATTAAAAATCTAATTGAAAGTTTTTATTTCATTCTTAATCTTACGGCCATTAAACTGGTACACATCAAATAAATGTTTTTTCATCCGCTGAAACATATAAAATTTGATGAGAGGATAATTTGGTGTGTGTTCATTTCGGAAATTTATAGCGCTGACTAGCATTCATAAATAATTACATATTCATTTTTTTCCAATGAAGAAAAGAGTTGACAAAATCGGTCTTATGTACCATATTTCTTTAAAAGTTGTTAATTGATAAAGCATTTGTTGAAAGTACAAAACTAACATCAATCTAGACCGCAACATTAAGTGAAATGATTAAACTCATTATTCGATACTGGTGTAAAAAAATATAGACCAGTTACGGAAACTCTGGTTAATTAAGTGGAAATCAATGAAATTTCGACATACAAAACTTTCGAGTATTCTAACGCTCATACCAACTCAAAAGGTAAAGATTCTTCTCTTTCATTGAGAACGATATTCAAATAAGAATGTAATTGAAGGAGTAACCGATTTCCGAAATCTAGAAAATTGTAATTTCGAAAATGTCGTACTTGTCGTTAGTTCGATTTTTGGACAAAATGATGCGTGCATCATTTTTTATTTAATTACATCCTCCACGAACGTCCTTCAATTTGCTGCGCAGTTCCTAGACCTTTGAAACAGACACAATGACCGGGTATGCAAATTTTCATATAGGAAAAAGTTATAATACTGGAGTTTAGAGACTTGAGTACTAGATCCTTGGCCTATAAGAAATTTTTTCTGTGTACACTAACGAAATAAAAATAAAAAAGCAATTCTAAACATACGTAGAATTTTGTACCATATATCGAGTGGAATTATTATTGCAATTATCATAATAAATTCAAAATAAATAATAATGTGGTATATGCCTTTAAGGCTTATGCAATTAAATTACAATAAAACTGGTCTGCATTGTAAATAAAATAAAACATGACTGATTTTATTTTTAGAAAAATATATTTTCCATTTAGGTTATACTTCCTTGTACACAAAATGGTGTTAAAAATTCGATTTTAAACATTCATTAATTCAGTTCAACACATTTCGACGTGCACAGGAGCCGTATGTTCGTCTTTATGTAAATACCATATTAGCTCTGTTTAGAACTGTTATAACATCTAATTGCGAACCTTCAGTTTTGCTTTTCTTATACATATTGAAATCGAAAAATTTCGTTTTTTCATATCCATTAGTCGTGGAGCATTTAAATTTTACATTTGAAACTGTTATAACAAATAATTATGCACCATTTTTTATGCTCTTTTGTACATAACGATATCGAAACATCAATGTTTTATTTTAAGGCATATCATAGAAAAATTATAACTTTTGGAAATTTTTAATTAAATGGAATGTGAAATTAGATTTAAATTTTTAATTAAGTTTTCATTTTTTGAAGGATAACAGGAATTTTATGCTTTATGTACCTAATAAAGTAATTAGATTAGTTACCACGACACAAACGGTTGTAGCTGCATTTCTGATGATGCATACCTCCATCACTTTCTTTATATTTTAATACATAAAATTATTATTTATTATATAATATTATTAATTAAAAATTCTTGTATTAATACATAATATTATTAATTAAAAATTCCTGATAATTCACAAAAAGGAGGAAATATATATAGGGTGGGCCATTTTAATCTATATGCATCTGAATATCTCGCCAGAAACGCAACCAATTAAAAAATGACCTGAACAATTGTTGAGTTTGATGGGGGACATCATGTTTTGACATCATATTTGATGTGTACTTCTTCGGATTTTTTTTAAAATAGCCAATTCAGAACCTAAACGGTAGGAAATAAAACATTTAACATTTTTTATGCAAAGCATTATTTCAAAAACCGTCAGTTTTCGGAGGAAATGCGACTTAAAAATAGGTCATCATTGCAATTAATCGAAAGAAAATGCTAACTATAAGGGCAATGGAGAACATTTGCCTTTGTCCATGACTTTGACCAACAATTATCGATAAATTGTAAGCGAAAGCTAATGTTTTTCGAAAAATTGTTTCAAATAAAAATTGTTATTTTAATTATGAGGAATAACTTCTAATTTAAAGTGTTATTCTATCTCTTACTGATTACTAGGTCCAATCTGATGTCAGAACATAATGTTCCCTTATCAAACTTTACAATTTTTGTAGAGGTCATTTTTTGAACTGGTTTCTGGAAATTAACCTCTAGAGATTATTGTAAATTATATTACAATTATCTCTTTATCTGTCTCTAGATTTAAGGCAATGGAGCCATTTTCAGCAAAATGAGTTTGCTATCTATGGTAGTATATAACCTACAGCTAATCGTAGGCTTAGAGTAGAATTGTGAATAGGCCCATACTGTCAAATAACCTATTTCGAATCTATTATTATTAAAATTATGGAACTGAATCTAACGAATTTTTTTAGTTTTTTAGAGTTACAGCTTACTTAAAGCCATGGCAGGAAAGAAAGTAAACGAAATGTGCTTGATGTGTAAAAATATATTTTTTTAGTAAATATTAAAAACATTAAAAAATCTTTATTGTATATCTCAAAAAACAAAAATCAAATAAACTTTTTTATTTATATTTAAATTTTATACCTCTGCACTGTCAAATTTTAAAAGACAATAAAATAAAAGATTTCTACAGGTAATAAATAATATAATTTTTTATTTGTTTTTTATATTAAATGCCCATCTATTATCATGGTATTAAATTAATGAATTAAGTTATAACAATTGATATAGGATTTTTATGAGAAAAACTTAAAAATAATGTGTAATAAAAACTTAAGAATAATCTTTAAGGTTGTTAAGTTTAAGTGTTTTCATTTTAATATCAAATAATAATATTAAACTATTAAAGTTATTACCATTTCTTTACTGTAGTAAATATTTGGTTTTTGCAATTCGAAAAGTGTGATCAAGTTCTCCAACATATTTATTATAAACGCGATTTGAGTTAAATGTTCGTGTTGCTTACTGGAGTTAAAAGTACGAACGGTAAAAGTACTCTTAACACTTGAAATAGTCAATAAGTGTTTGTTAGACAATCCGCCCGAGTTAGCGAATAAACAGACAGACAGGTGTGAGGGTGATTTTTAAAATAAATGATCACCAAAATTTGGGGTTTTGTGTATCATAGCACGCAGATTTCGAAATAATTTTTTCTGAAAAATTATAAAAGATAGAATATTGTAAATTTCTGAGCAGTCTCAGTTTGTTGGTTTATTTCGCACATTTTCAAACCAGAAGAAATATGATGATTATTTTGAAGTAGCTAGGTACTATTCATCTTTTTCATTCCCAAAGGTCTCATGTTTGCCGAACTAATGGAACCTTGACATTTTTCAAGTTTTTAATTAGTTTGGAATTATTAGTTTATTGTACATACCTATATACTGTCTGTTGTTACGCTTTCTTGCAAAATCTACCGAATAAATTTGAATGAAACCTTACAGTAATATAGTTCATACATCAGAATAACACATAATTCAGTTCCTAGATTATTTCAAGATCCTGAGCATCTACTCTTCCACGCATATACCATGAACTACACTAGCTCATCAAACCCATTAATTAAATTAATTTTTGTTGTGTCAGCGGGGAACGAACCCACTACCCTAAGGTAACTGCGTATGGAATTTTCAATGGAAATGTAAACAAGTGAAATTTACAAAATTTAAAAAAACTCCGACAAATTTTTCGCGTACGGAACCCTAAACTCGCACTTAAAACATATCTAAGAACGGTTTACATTAAATCACCTTTTTCCTGAAAGCCTTTTTCAAACTGCAAACCGATTTTGAAGTTTATCGCCAATTTTAGGTTTTTAGGTACGGAACCCAATGTTCGCACTTGGAACATAGCTTAGAACACTTTCCATTAAATTACCTTTCAAACAAAACAAAAAGATCAAAAGCGGCTCAGCCGTTTAGGCGCTACAATGTCACAGACAGACAGTCACACACACATTGCAGTCAAACATATAACACCCCTTTTTAGTTTGGGTTCTTAATTTTTAAATAATTTAATAAAAAAAGTATCGTGTCAGATATGCTATAAACTGACTTAAATCCATTTCAATGTTTAATTCTTTGTGATTAACATAATCCCTTAATAACCACCTTAATAATATTACACATAATATTATAAGAAAACTTGTTGATATAATCAGTTTTTATTATATTAGTTATCCAATTTGTTGTACATATAAGCCGGAAGCAAGCTTTAACACATGAAAAACAATTATTAAATCTAATTATTTTATAGTAAAAACATGCGTACACTATATAATTGTACATGTGTAATCAATCAAATTTAACATTTTGATTACAATCAGTTTTCATCAACAACACAAAGGTTGGAAGTCGTTTTACTTGCAATGTTTCATCCAATAATTATTATATTGTTGTTATTATCTTAAAGGGTTTTTAAATAGATTTATATTTAATTTATTTTAGATTATTCGTTGGAAGGTAATTTTCAATTGTTGATAAAATGTAATTATGATATGTGAGAAAAAAATTCATTTCAATACCCAGCATCCTCGACATCAAGAAGTGAACTAGAGTGAACTATATGAATGAGAATAATTCCCCTACAAATAACATGTATGGAGATTTCATACAGGCTCTAAAAGTGGGATCATCAGAGATCTCCTTGTTATAATTCAATCGATAGTGTCCTTTCAACTGTGCTCTGGTAAGTTTCAAACAAGCTCAGTAGAAAAGCTTAGCTGTGATTATACACAGTTTGATCTGTCACATGCCCTGCGCAAAGTCCCAGTAATAAAGATGGGCTTGTCGTATTCATTCTTTGTTTCTTTCCCTTTAATGCCAGAGCATGATTGTTCAGTGCCTGGTGATACAGTTTCTCGAAGCATTCGAGGGGCGGCCAGATTATCTGAGAATATGCTGATATGTGCCCCACTGTAACATTTCGAGTTACATATCTGACCACTCATTAGTATAATTCTGTTCCTGAGGGAATAGTTACATTAGCTATAGTTTTGGTGGACGAGTCAATGCAGTATGGGTGCAGACCCATACTGGTTAGCGATACTCACACTACGTCTGGCGAATAGCCTTACTCAATCCTGTAATATTACTTACGATAACATAGATATTTATAGTATGTATCTCTATACTATACCTGCATTGTAGTAAATGCCATGCATTTCTTATGATGTAGCGAGGAAAAGAGCAAGCGGGACAATTCAGCCTCTAGACATAATTTTCTATAGAAATTTTCACCCAAAAAATACAAAATTCGTTTATTTGGAAACTGAGCGAGTTATATTTGAGATATAGATTAAAATTTTATTCAAGGGATTACAAGGGATTTTCATGTCTATGGAATGCAGATCCTAAGAATACAACAACATAGCAATTTTCCGATTGAATAAAAAATTTATTAAGTCTTTCATCTTTTACTATTTCCAAAATCCGATTTCTTTGACGATTGAACGAATAAATTCTGTGGTGTCGCCCAAAATCATCATCGAAGGTACAGTTTATGCAACAAAACAAATAAAAAAGCAAAAACATAAAACGGACAAAAGTATTAATTACACAAAAAATTCTCATGAAAAGTTCATATTGTTTACTCCAAAATTTTTCTTAGTTCGCAATCAAAACCTCTATAAAATAAAGTTATTTTGCACAATCAAGCCTTACTTGAAAGTAAAAACATATAAAACACAGAAGATGGAAGCACTTTTATATCTATCTTTCACTAAAATAACATTTATATTTTTCATTTTCATTAAAAAAGCATGTTCTCTTAATCAAAATCACAAAATCATCAATTCTATTTTATAGTGGTTAAAAAAACAACGAACGCAGGCAATATGTAAGGTTAAAAAGTTGGTACAATGAACATATAAATTAAGATGAAAGTAGAAAACTCATGCGAAAGAAAAGTATGAGATTAAATCTATTTTCTGATGATGATGGGTTTGATGAAATTCCCGATGTCTAATCACACGCTCTTGTAATTTATTCCGTTCGTTATCATTGAACCAAAAACTATCCAGATAGCATAGCGCATAGTCCAATAAACTAATCTCGATAAATTAACAATTCGATAAACTAATCTTCGAAGAAAAGAAAGATTAATGAATGCATCATAATTTACATTTGACTTATCTTATTTCACCCTTGAAGACATACCACGAGAATTGCAAGTCAAACAATATGGAAGTTGGCTAATGTCGAATTTGCCATATTAAGCATAAATATGTAAAACTAGACTTGACACCATGACAAATTTGAAGATGAAATTAAAATTGGTTAAAAAGCGAAGAAGTTATAAGAATTCAAAGATTGATTGCCCATCTCCTTTTAGCAGAACAAAGTTTAATATGTATTTTATATGTATCTCTATGGTGATATCGGACAATGACGTCATTAACCTAATATCTTCCTCTTTATTTAATTAGGAATTTTAAACGTTCTTATTTTGCGTACTTCTAAAGATAACTAACTTCACTTCTCCCCCCAAGCAATGAGAATTCTTCACCTGAAGTGGTAAACAAAATTTAGACAACATGTCTTTTACCCAGGCCAAAGATTGTGCCAGAAACATTCATCTATCTCAGAGAATTCCACAACATTATAGCTTTTTTAGATAGTTACTAGTTGATTGATTTACTTTTATTTTACAATTTTTGAAGTGCTAATTGCCTTTATTCTTGAGAAAATGGCCTGGGATTGGTAAAGAGGGACTGCAGAGATTGTTCGTTAAGTTAATCGCCTGATTAAAATTAAGCTTACGTTTTAATACACCAATGTAGTTACAAACTACCGTTATCACGATTTAAACCCGGATGCTCTTATCAGTCAACCCTAGTAGCTCAGTTGGTTAAGGGCGTCACAACAAAAAATTAATTTAACTAATAATTTTCAAGGGCTGGTGGTGCATGAAATATGTATGAAGGAGATGTACTCAGCCTCTCAAAATCGGAGTTGATAAATAAAATTATCAGCCGAAAAAGTGCTAAAACATGTATATGGTATCAAAATAGGCCATATGGCCTAAGTGTGTCCTTCGTGTATAGCAAATATAACTTGCCCTAATTCCAAGTAGGCAAAAGCTAAACCAACAACATAATTTTGTAACGAGCCCACTATTAAAATTACCCATTTTCTTCACACATGAAACATATATTAATTTATTTTACGAATATTACCGTGATCTAATAATATTGTTACTCTTTCAGCATGTGAATATACTCAAAGTTCATGAAAATTATAATGTGAGAGTGGTTAGTTGACTTACTTACACAGAAAAGAATGATGAGATGTAATTAGTTACAATTTTTACAAAATGAACAATTTGCTTTGTGTCGACCTAAAAAAAAACTTCAGCTTTACTTAGTTATTTATACAGCATGTAAAATGTCTATAAAATAAGATTTCATTCAATATTTTATCCTTTTTAAAGCACGCTTTTGGTCAACACAGCTTAAATACAAGTTAAATAAAACCAACACATTTAGCAAACCAAAAAGCTTTGAGGTTTAGAATTGTATACAAGTTAGTGAACAAAACATAAATCCATACTAATATTATAAATGCGAAAGTAACTCTGTCTGTCTGTCTGTCTGTCTGTTACTCTTTCACGCCTAAACGGCTGAACGGATTTTGATGAAATTGGGTATGGTGATAGATGATAACCTAGAAATGGTCATAGGCTATAAATAATCACGCCATCGTACTTAGGGGGTAGGAAGTAGGCAGAAAACTGAATTGAGTTAGTGATTTTTTGATTTTTTTATGGTTTTTGCTGGGAGTTTTGCTCTATCATGCCTAAACGGCTGAACGGATTTTGATGAAATTTAGTTAGGTGATAGATAGTAACCTAGAAAAGGATATGGAATATGGGGGGAGGGGTGAAAGTGGGAATGTTGCCCAGCAAAGCGGGTAGTTCACAGCTAGTAATAAATAAATGAGTTAATGTTAACAAACAAGCAAAATAAAAAATCGATCAGTTGAAAAAATTACACTCTGTGTCTGGAGCTGGTTTACCCGAACTGGAGACGACGCTTGGCATGAATCCAAAAGCATAAAAAAAGCAAAATTTTCTGACACAGTGCCCATAGCGACTGCAACAACCTTTAGAGGCAATTTGGTACGAAAACGACAAAAAGGCCTTTGATTAGAACCGAAACCATTTCTCGAATTGCTGATACTTGATAATAAAACATTCAAAGGTGGGATCTCAAAGGAATCATTTGAAAGCAAAACTGGGCAACAGTTCGAAATCTCACATCATCAGTGCGTTAGCATATTTTATAAAAACACAGGGTACATAACTTCTGTATATCTAATTGTTCCAACATTTTCTGTATAATACAAAAACATCATCGACGAAAAAAAAGAGACATCGTCAAAGATAGTAGTAACGACCCTTGACATTCAACTGTGACCAATTTATTACTGTTTCAAGTTAATATGTTAGTTCAACTATTGTAGCGTGCGAAGCTCGTGTTTATTTTTTGGTGTTGACGTTGAATTCTGTCCGTTCACGTTGGGTGTAGGTGGCCGTATTGTGTGCGTGCGTGTATTAGAACATTTTATTCTTCTAACAAATTACAGAAACCATCACCCTTATCGTTTTGTCTACATTTCCTTTTTTTGTTACGCAGTGCCGAAGCGTGAAAAATATTTATTATTATACATGTTCAAGCAACACACATAATTTCCTGATTCATTTAAAGCAATCATTAAATCTTAGGGTATTTTGATTGCGGGGAATTATAGATAATAATGGATGGAATAACTTTCTAGTAGACGGATTTACCATATTTTTTTGTTGGAATTCTCAGAAATTTAATTAACAAAATAAATGGTAGAGGGAAGTTATAAGTAGAGGTTGCTCTGCTACAAGTATTTTCCTATTGAAACAACATTATTTTGTATTGTTTCAATATAAAGCGAAATTCATGAAACATTCAGGAAAATATAAACTTTTGTTCTATCGCTTACGGTTTATAAGATGGGCCCTATGTATCCAAGATCCAATAGAACTATGTTGCTCATTTTTTACGTCCTGGGTACGCTATAAAAATTTCAGCTTAATACCTCTTTTCGTTTTTGAGTTATCATGTTTACGAACGGACAGGTGGACAGACAACGAAAATGGACTAATTAGATGATTTTACCATCACCTATACCAATCTTTTGTTCGTAACATCAATATTAGTACGTGTTACAAACTTGGGACTAAACTTAGTATACATTGATATATCTTTCATATATTCATGGTATAAAAACCAACTGATGAGACTCAATTAGTAATCAATCGTCCAGATTTACCAAGTACTACGAGAATACTATTTGATTTATCCGCCACTGTATCTAAACAATTACATATCATATCTAAAAAATCGTATATAAAAAGAAAAAAAGAAAATGTAATTGTTGATGAGGTAATTTTTTATACATATTGACAAAAGACACGTTTTATGTAATGTGCCCATTTTTTCCATATCTCTTTTGTTAACAAAAATTGTAACAATAACCAATAAAAATACTTTAAGCTCCTCTATTGTTGTAATATCTCCATGGTGTAAAATTTTAACCGAGGTAATCTAAGTGAATTCATTTAAAAATTACGTAGAATTTGTAAAATATTGAAAGATGAAAATCAACCCCATCTTTGATAATGTTTCCATAATATATTACAGAAATCAGGTGAACCGCTTTTGAAAATTCAAGTGTGGAAGGATACAGATTTTGCAGCTAAAAACGGTCGAGCACCGCAAGAGTTTTTCGTGTTAATGAAGCATTATAGCATTTTATGGTGCGTTAAAGCCGTGTCAAATACATAAATGATTCCGCAAATGCTTTCATACACAGCCTATTGAGAAAAACATTTGGCATCTTTCTGAAGGCCTTGAAGAAAAATCAGCAAATTTTTCAGCAGAGAAAAGACAGCCTTCAACATTTAATAAACTATCGCAATAAACTTTTTAGAAAAATTTATGCTGGTAAAGTAATTCTAAACAGTTTCCTGTAGACTAAAAATGATTACCATTGTTGAAAAATAAAGAAAAATGCAGGAAAAAATTCACATCTATTTTTGAAAATATATTAGTATCTGTGTTTTTTTTATTCAGTGGAAAAAACCTAAAATGCTCATTGTTGTATGTAAATGTGCTTAAATCGAATAAAATAAAAATTTTTTTAAATTTAATTAGTTGGAAAATAAAACACATTTTTTCCATAGTGAATAGCAATTGAAAAATATTTATGAGTTGAAATTTTCAACTTTAAAAATTAAAATTAAAACCTTTGACACAATTGTGCTTCTTTTTTGTTTTTTATTGTGCATTTTAGAAAAATGCCCTATTTTTGTCTACATCGAATTACGTTTCGTTAAATATATCGTTTAAAATTTTGACAATTTCTTGATTATTATTAGTCATATTGAAATTATACGTAAAGAATAGTTGTAGACTTTTTAGATTTTCCACTGTCTACACTCTTCTGAGAAACCATATACGGGGTGTTCCAAACCACCCGTCCAGGCTGATTATTCTGAATAGTTTTTAAAAAAAATTGAAACGAAAAAACACGTATCAAATATTTTTTCAAACTCTATCTAACCATACCAAAAACACCCTCCACCCTCAACCCCTGTAAGGGGTAGGGGGTGTAACTTGAAAAAATCAAATGGAAACCCCTATTTTTTTCTGCAGATTTGGATTCTTCAGAAGAAAAGACAAACATTTTGTCTAAGAAATTTTTCCCGATTTTCGGTAGATCGCGCTACAATCGACAAAAATCGTTCTTTTAGATTTGGCATAATAATTGCGCCATTCAATGACAAATATCAAAACGAAAAGGTAAAAATAAAAATAAAAACACAAACACACAGAACCAAAACAAAAACAACACAAAAGTTAGAAATTCAACGAAAATAAAAGAGAAGCGAAAATGTCGAATTGCGGTAATTGAGGTAAACCACTAGACAATTGGGAGGATGCTAAATAAAGCTCTTAGAAAGAATTAGATATGAATCATTTTAGATTTAATTTTTTTTCAGACTTTCCAAAATAAAAAAAAAACATTTTTACAAAAATAATTTTTCTAAATCATAATAAAATATGAAAAACAAAAACAGAATAGTCTTTTCTTCAAAAAAACAAAAACAAAATTGAAAATAACTATTCTCGACTCAAAAAACTTTTCTCGCCTTCACTTGAACTGCAATTCTAATGCCAAATCTAAAAGAACGATTTTTGTCGATTGTAGCGTGATCTACCGAAAATCGGGAAAAATTTCTTAGACAAAATGTTTGTCTTTTCTTCTGAAGAATCCAAATCTGCAGAAAAAAATAGGGGTTTCCATTTGATTTTTTCAAGTTACACCCCCTACCCCTAACAGGGGTTGAGGGTGGAGGGTGTTTTTGGTATGGTTAGATAGAGTTTCAAAAAATATTTGATACGTGTTTTTTCGTTTCAATTTTTTTTGAAAACTATTCAGAATAATCAGCCTGGACGGGTGGTTTGGAACACCCCGTATATACTTATATAGGACTAGCTCTGCTTTAGGGCTTTTAACCATCCAAAGGTTTCTGTATATTAAAGAAGCGTTCTATTGTAAACTCCTTTTAACCCCCAAACTAAAAAAAAGGGTTGTTTTAACTTTGATCGCTATATGTGTGTGTCTGTCTGTCTGTGGCATCGTAGCGCCTTAACGAATGAACTGATTTTGATTTTTTTTGTTTTGTTTGTAAGGCAATTCAATGGAGAGTGTTCTAAGCTATGTTTCAAGTGCGAATTTAGGGTTCCGTACTCGAAAAAACAAAAATTGGCGATGATCTTCCAAATTGGCAATATAATGGAGAGCGTTCTTAGATATGTTTCAAATGAGTTTAGGGTTCCGTAGCTAAAAATTTTGTCGGAGGTTTTTTAAATTTTGTAAATTTCACTTGTAACTTTACTAGATACATATTTAATATTTGCAAGACGATTATTCTTGACTATTTTCCGACTTCATTTTCGAAAATTTAGAACAATTTTTATGTTTCTAACAGAGTAAAACTATAACATTTAAATTAGTTCTAATAAAGAATTCAAATTATCTTTCATTTTTAAAATAAAATAAAATTTATTTTCATCTGTTTTAATCTATAATCTGACATTAATGATTTGTGTGGGTACATCTTTTACAAAATATCATAAAACAATAGCTTTGGAAAATTTTTATTACTTTTTTCTTATCAGTTTTTCATATTAAAACGCATATTCATTGCCACCAACAAAGAATATGTATATAACGTGATAGAAATCTCGTTGTAAAAGTAACAATTCTCATATTTTGAAATTGTATTTCATTGCGATTATCCTTCTTATTATTCTCCTTCGTATCTTGTTTAGAATTTTGATAATTTATTCACAACCATCTGGCCACATATTTTAATAGACCAAACGAAAGCCATTTTAACGCTTTGGCCGAGAAACAAGTTGAGGTTATCTTAGTGATTTTAAACATTTCTATTCCGGCCCGTCTCACGAGTAACTGGTTATTCATGATTGGGATATATGCTCTCCTTTATGGGTAGACAGTAAATTATAAATTATTTTTAAACTTATATCAAAATACAATTACCATCTTTGTAGTCTATTGACCATCTTTACTCGGATCATTAACACGGAGGGCAAAGGAGAGGTTTTGTTTTTAGCAAATTTTTTAATTCTAAAGAAAGTAAATATCAGACATTTTTCAAAAAACTAACTGAACATTGATGTATTATTTGTTCAGAGTTAATTTTTTTTATATCACTATGTCAGTATCGGTGTGAACGCCATACTGTGCGCTGTATTGAGGGAATAGTTTAGCGGAACATTAGCAATAGTTATGGCGGATGAGTCAATGCAGTATGGGCGTCAGGTCCATGGTTAGATTATGTTAGGTTGTACTGGCTGTCCACGAAGGACACACTTAGGCTATATAGCCCATTGTGACACCATATATGTGTTTTACCACCTTTCCGCTGATAATCTCATATATCAGCTCCTCAATTTCAGAGACTTACTGCACCTCCTTCTGCATATACCATGCACTACACCAGCCCATCACAACTATTAATTAAATTAATTTTGTTGCGACCGTGGGAATCGAAACCGCTACCCTAAGCATACCGCGGACGGAATTGGTTATCCCTTGTCAGGCTCATACTTGTTCTCAATACCCAAAATACTTCTGATGGATAGCCCTATTTTAAACTGTAATATTACGTATGCTAACAAAGATACTAAAGTATCTGTCTCCATACCATACCAGCATTGTAGAAAGACACCGTGTAGGAAGACAGCAGCCTTAAGTTTCAAGTCTTTTCCAATATCATATTTACTTCAACCACTGGCTGTACTTTGAAACTTCTTAGACATAAAACATCTAGCAGCGGACAATAAATATCAGAGTTTATTATGATGAATATTCATTTTATTTCGAAATTTCTTTATGATTTTTAAGTATTCCCACACATTTGTAAGTAAATATAATAAAGTAATTGATAAAAAAATAAAAATTTTTTAAATATTAATAATATAAGCATTTCAGATAATATTGCAGATTTTCTTGAGACATTTCAAATGTTCGTTATGTATTTATTAAATTCCACTATAAATCTTAACACATTGGTAGCGTGAGAAACTGAGCTCATCTAAAAGGTAAAAATTAAAGAATAAGTTCTTCTGTTATAAACAAAAATTTATTGCTATTGATAGGCAGACAAAATTCAATAGCGGCAAATGGGTATTTATCAGACATAAGACTGTGCAATTTTCTTGTTTTAACGTGCGATTTGTGGGACAAATAGAGGCAGACACCGCAGACTAGTCTTTTCATTTTTAAATAATTCCACATCAAAAATTAGAACATCTTAAAACATTCCAATTATGATTGTTCAATAATAATTGAACAAAATAAATCATCCGCTAATAAACTTGCTGAAAAAAGTTACTTAAGCGTTAAATAAACGTATATTTATGACAGAATTGTTTCAGAATTAAACAGCAATAGTACAGATACAGTTGTATAACCTGGATAATATTCGATTTTTTACTTCATTAAAGTACCTTCAGTAAAGTATTAAAGTAGTTGTTTTTACCAAAATAATTTCTACTATTATTATACCATGTATATATGAAATACACAAAGTATATTAAGTTTAGTCCCAAGTTTGTAACGCTTAAAAATATTGATGCTACCAAATAAATTTGTTTATAGGGGTTCATAGAATCATCGAATTATTCCATTTTCGCCTGCCCGTCCGTCCGTCTGTGAACACGATAACTCAAAAACGAAAAAAGATATCGAGCTGAAATTATTATTAATTTTACAGCGCACTCAGGACGTAAAAAGCGAGGTCGAGTTCTTAAATGAGCAACATGGCCCAATCTTGTAAACCGTTAGAGATAGAACAAAAGTTTCAATATAAAAAATGTTCCTTATAAAAAAATAAACAACTTTTGTTTGAAACATTTTTTTGGAAACATCACTGTGTACTCACGAGGGCACACATTAGATTTAATTTTATAGTATGTATTAATATGGGATTATCAGTTATGTATGTATATGTGACATGTATAGGTATATGTGTAATATAATCAGCACTGCCTATACATGGCATTTCAACAATTAACCCAGTCAATTGTTTGTTTTCACTGTTTTTTTATAATATTAACCCAATTTATGTAAATATATGTGTATTTAAATTTAAAGCCATTACCTACATATTTTTGTTTAAAAAATTACCTAAGACAAAAAAATTAAAATTATTTATGAAAATATTATATTTATTATAGGTAATGCTAATGATATAAGTACAAACGTTATAAATTTAGAAAAAAAATAGAAAAATCAAATTAAAAATAAAATTACCTGTAATGAATAAAAATGAATATAATTTTAAAATATAAATTTGAAACAATTACTTTAAAGAACAATTTAATGATATACTTTTTTATTATTTTTAAATACCTGAGATCCGTTAAAATAAAGAAACCTACATACGAATGTCACCTGTTTACCTGTTTGAAGCAAGTTTTTCAACCTTAATATTTCGGTAATCTCGAATAGATTGAACCATCGCTTAGATATATTTAACAATATTCTAATAAATGGTCCAATAATTATAGCCAAAAAGTTCTATGCGACTAGTTTGGTAAAAATATTTTTCAAAAACATCAGATTCTATTATTTGTGGAATTTTCTCACCTAAGTGGGCTAGAAACTCTACCATTTTTTTAATTTCAAATTTATGTACTATATGCTATAGCTGGATTTTCAAAAGTTAATCGCGTTATACGATTTATTGATTTATTAACAAGATACCAGTTTATTGGTTCGTTTGATCCATGCTCATTTTTCATGTTTCTTTACGGTCAGTATTAAATTGTAATCAAAATAACTATTTTTAAAGGATTATAAAATTTTTAATTTAACATAAATGTTTTCCTATTTAATGAAATAGTACAAATATATAACAATACTTTTTTACAATTTACACCCATACTAGCTGTTAAACCTGCTTCGCTGGGTTGTTAAATATCAAAATTGTTAAATGAAAGACTTTTTTTTTAATTCTCTCTGTGTGTACGGAACAGTAAGATTTTTTTGGCCGATCCCAATATTATGTCTACACTCTCTGTGTGTACGGAAAAGTAAGGGAAAGATCGATAGAAACCCATGGAACATTCCAGAAAATTCGAGAAATTTCTAGAAAATTCGATAGAAATCCATAGAACATTCCAGAATGTTCGAGAAAATTCTAGAAAATTCGATAGAAATCCATAGAACATTCCAGAATGTTCGAGAAAATTCTAGAAAATTCGACAGAAACCCATGGAACATTCCAGATTGTTCGAGAAAGTTTGATAAAATTCAATAAAAATCCATACAACATTCGAGAATATTCGAGAAAGTTCTAGAAAATTCGATAGAAATCCATAGAACATTCCAGAATGTTCGAGAAAATTCTAGAAAATTCGACAGAAACCCATGGAACATTCCAGATTGTTCGAGAAAGTTTGATAAAATTCAATAAAAATCCATACAACATTCTAGAATATTCGAGAAAGTTCTAGAAAATTCGATAGAAATCCATAGAACATTCCAGAATGTTCGAGAAAATTCTAGAAAATTCGATAGAAATCCATGGAACATTCCAGAATTTTCGAGAAAAATCGAAAGACATTTGCGCCAGTAGCGCCATTTAGTGAAAATTGTACTATTGACAGTGGGGCCTATTGTACTATTAGAAATATTTGTATAATCTATTTTCTATGAATTCCTAGAAATTTTATTCCTATCATTTTTAATTCCACCCCCACCAAACTCCCTTATTCACAATGGGAGCCTAAGGGCTACCCAATGACATAATCCCCTACCGAAGGTCAATGGTTAGTTTTAGGGAAAATCGGGGACATACAAACAAACACTCTCTTTTTATATATATAGATTAACAAAAACGATTTCTATAGTTAAACAAATTTTTGTTTCTATGCTTATAGTTATTTCCATTTCGAAAAATTCAATTCAATTAAATGATTCAAAAGAATTTTTATACAAAATATTTTAGTTGTGTTAAATCATTGAGCTGAATTTAAACAGTCACTAATCACTGGAGCTAAACAGTTTTTGTCGTAAAGAAATGGCACCTATATTATTTTAGAATAGGTTCAGTTAGGTTAGAGTGGCTATCCTGGGGTGGGACACACTAAGACCATACGGTCCGTTGTGATACCGAAAAAGGGTTGGCCCATCCCCGGGCACTTCTCCATGAACCATTTGGAGCTGTTTAAGAACAGCAGGAGTGCTCTGACGTCGACGGACTTTAGGTTGGAGAGGTCGGCAAAGAGAAGCTTGCTCAAGTAAGTTCATCTTCTCATGGCAAGAGCTGGGCAGTGACAGAGAAGATGAGACATTGTCTCCGCCTCCTCGCCACTGTGAAAACTCCTGCCACTGTGACAGCTCCTGCAGTAGTCGTAATACACTACCAGGCCCAGGCGTTCAGTTATTTTGAAATAGCAATAAGTAAAAAATTATTCAATCAAAATCTAAATTTGTATTAGGCAGAAAAAAATATAAATAAAAATAATAAAATGATTTTCAATGACAGTATTTGCATAAAGCTTTTCAGTAATTAGTCTTTTTGGTCTATTTAAACTCCTTTGAAATTTTAAGAAGCTGACTTTAAGATAAAACGGATTTAGTATTTTAACTTTATTTTCACTGGAACACATTTATTAAATTACTGCCCTAGTAATGTCCATGTAATGAAAACAGTTACATTCATTAAAAGGCCCTTTTTTCCTTATATTTTGATATGTTTTTATAATTACAGTTAAACCTGGATAAGCGAGAGTTCAAGGGAGCACAATCTCATTCTCGCTTATAGAGGTTTCTCACTAATCCGAGTTTCTCGCTAATGCAGGTACATGGGTAGCGTTTCTCTCTTATAGAGATACGCAGCAATAACAAGTCACAGCAAGCACCAATGTAGTTAATATGTCTCCTAAATAATATAAATAAATGAAGCTCGACTGTCGCTTATACAGGTATAGATAAGTAGCAGTCTCACTTACGGAGGTCCATGAGGGAAAAACGACTCTCTCTTACAGAGGTTTTTTGTTTCTTGCTAATAGAGGTTTTGGGAGCTTAATATGACGGGTCCTGGCTGTTACTCTCACTTATAGAGTTTTCTCACTTACCCAGGTTTTACTGTATATTATTTCGTTCCACTAATAAAACTTGACAAGAAGAAATTGTTGAAAATTTGACAAAATAAATTTAATTAATTTGGCTGTATATGATCAATTAATACAATCATTTACGAAAGTAAAAAAGTTATTGATCTGGTCTACAAAGACTAAATTTCTACGACTTGTTATTTTATAGATTCACCTATATTATAAGTCAATTGAAGAACGGGTATTAATAAAAATAATATTTAATTTATGCGTATCATTAAATTTTATTAAATAGTAAATTATGATTAAAGCATTTTTCTATATACCTTATAGATAAGATGAAATAAATAGTATAAAACTAGCTTTAGATTTAATATAGTTGTAAAACATATAGCGATGTTTAGATTTAATATACATGACTACATAAATTAAATCTACTGTGCATGATTAAACTTTTAATAAAAATAGTTCATTCAACTGAAATCATTTTTTATTGAATAATAAATTATTTTATAAATATTTTTAATAGTTCTTTTTAGGATTCTGTATATTCAATAATTATTTTTTGTAAGTTTAAATTAAAGGTGTGTAGACCCATTTTTAAGCTAATTATTTCTTGAAATATTATCTTATTTGGATCATGAAAAAAAAAGTTTGAGCTATAGAATGCTTACTTTTGGAGCACACAATTTTGATCATTTGCGATGTATAAAAGGCTGGTGTTATGAAGAACTTATTATCAATTGATATCAAGTGATAGTAATTAATCGAGGAAATAAAATTGAAAAAAACAGACTGACCTAAGAAAAAACTCCGCGCCAGCAGATTTATATGGGAGCCGGTTGAAAATGTTTGTCTGAGTGTACCCAACAAAAACGTGTTCATGTGAACTTCTACTTTTTCGGTTTACGTCCATAAAACGGGACAGAAAGAGCCTACTTCTGGAGTAGATTTATATGGGAGTCGGTTGAAAATGTTTGTCTGAGTGTACCCAACAAAAACGTGTTCATGTGAACTTCTACTTTTTCGGTTTACGTCCATAAAACGGGACAGAAAGAGCCTACTTCTGGACACCGCATTCTCTTTAATTAACATTTAAAAAAATATTGCATTTCATATTTGGAATAAAAAATCTTCTATTCTATGCATTTTTCAATCCATTTTTTATCTTACCTCACCGTTTTCGAGATATTGGCATATGAAAAAAATTAGCTTATCTTCGAAAACTTGTTATTGACGAAAATGAGATTATTTTATGGTTCCGATAAAAAATTAAATTTGAAAGCCAGTATATATTAAATTCTGAACGATTTTCAGCGTTTTTTTTTTTACTCTTAGGAATTTTCAATAATTTTCACAGTTTTCGATCAATAAACATCTGAAAAAAAGGTACGGATTTCTGCCGCAAGTTCAATATTGACGAAAATTAAAATTATTTTGTGGTTCAGATGAAAAATTTGATTTTGACCGTATTTTATTTTGGAAAATGTAATGACTTAATCTCGATTTATAATTCGCTTCATCTACATCCCGTTTTCAATATAAGCATCTGGCATTTTTTCGGGATAATAGTTGCTTATATTATCAACTAACTGAAATTTGTAAAAAAAATCGTTCGATTTTTTACGCACTATAACACACAAAAGTAGTAGAAAAGTGAAAATATGTTTCTTCAGCAGCTGTTAGCTATTGGCATAACTTACAGATTCCTCTTTGTATCAGTCGATTTCATACTTGTTCGATTTTTAATTAATCTAAATACAAAAAATTTGTAATAAATGACAAATTATATTGCAAAAAAATATATTTTTCAATGTCGAATAATTTGAATCAAATATATAATTGTAATACATAGTTCATTTATTGTTGCAAATTCCTTTGTTGGAATTTTTTAATACAATAATGAGTTTTATTTTTATTTAAAAAAATTTCAATAACGCGTTTTTCGAATTGTTTTCATAGCTCAATTGAATATTTTTATTCCGATATCACAATAAAATTTAGCTCGATTGATTAGTTCTCTCAGTCAATGATAATAGATTTTGCACAAGTTTTCAAGTAACTAATTCAAATAATTATATTTTTACAATGTTTAACAAGTAGACAATTTTTAAGGGGACCTAGAGGATATTTCTTTATAGATAAAAAGCTTGACTATTTATTATAGAAGAAAAATACAAATGATTGAAATGAAAAAAAAGAGAATACAAAAAAATATGCGTAGAATGGTTAGCTCAATCATTTTTTTTGATACCTTAATAATTGTTTCGATTGAAACTAACAAAAAAATGTAATAAAATCTCACAAGAAAATTTTAAGTTAATTCTAATTGTCCGATTAACTGGACAATAAGCACGCATATCAAACTCCGATGACATACACAACAATTTAATGATTTTATCCTAGTATCGTAACCAGGATCACCAGGATAAACGACCTTATCTCTATTACTTTAATAATAACATTTAAAATAGGCTTTTGTCAACTAAGAATAAATTGGTTCATAATAATTTCTAATGATTAATTATGACATGTAGATAACAAAACACTAAATTATTTTTTATTAAAAATAAGGATTAGTATTATTTTTATAAAATAATTTTAATAAAATTATCCATAGGGGCATGTTACCGCAAACACTAATTAGATAGATTGTGAAAGTATTAGGCCTCGCCACTAAAAAATTACCCTTTATTGAAAAAGAGGATAATAATCCTAATTGTAATGAAAAATTCAAGGCATAATTTAATGAATGTAGAGACCACCCCACGATTTTAAATTAAATTTATTATTCATTTTTTAGTGCAATAACGACTGTTTTGTTTTTTTCAGTTTTTTATAATATAATTTATTAAATATTAAAAATCTTTTATTTTAGTTTATGTACCTAAGTAAGTACTAATTTGACACAGTCGAACTGGCTTAATCCAAGAAAAAATCTAAACAGTTTTGAAATACCTATTACGTAAATGATTAAACAAAAACTAACGAAAAATATTTTAAAATTTGTAAATGATATAAATTTTTATGATTAATTAGTTAATTACGCCAATTAAAAAGAATTATTATAAAAATATTTATATTAAATGTAAATAACTTTAATAAAAATGATAATTCATACCTAAATTAGCTATATAAAAGAAGAACTTAATAAAAACCTTCTTGTTTATTATTTATAAGTTTATTTATTTCTTATATGAGCAAAAAAAACTACATAATGAACTGTAATTGCATTGAAAAAAATGGAAATCAAGTGTGTAGTCAAACATGCAAAAACAAAGGATCAGTAGACAATAATAATCAATTACATCAGAAGTCTATACCACATTTTTTGACATTAGTAAGAAAATTTTTTCGAATTGTGTCAGATTGTACTGGAAATTAATTTTCTGGGAACCAATCCAATAAAACCTAGGACAAAATTTTTGAAAATCGAAATATTTTTATGATAGACTCGGTTTTACAAATTGGTTTTGATCATGTACCGATTGAAGGAATTTAAAATGTATGACCATTGCACAAGATTGTTTGATTGTACTAGGGTTGTACGAAGTAGGGTTGTACTAGGATTGTTCTAAGAATATATCGATCGAAAAAAATAAAACGATTGACTAAAGCATTACAAAAGTACTTTTACAAAAGTACCTGAGTACTTTTATTTTTCAAAAACCCTATTAATTTTCCTACTTTTCATTTTCACACCCAGGTAGAGTGGAATTAGTAATTCCACTTATAGTTCTTTCTCTAGTTCCAGGCTATAGTTTATAAATAATAGTTTAAAAAAGTAAAAAAAAACGCTTTTGTAACAAGCTGAACTTAAAGCTAGAAAATAATTTCTTTAAATTTAAAAAAAAATCATTTTATCGTAAAAAAGCGTGGGGTGCTAAATTTCAATTATTGTAAATACTTTTATAGACAGATATTGGTAAAATTAAGTCATTATAAAATACATTTAAAAGCACCCCACGCTTATTTACGATTAAATGATTTTTTTGAATTTAAAGAAATTATTTTCTAAATTTTAGTTCAGCTAGTTACAAAAGCGTATTTTTTAGTTTTTTAAGCTAATATTTATTTTGTGTTTTTTAGGTTTTTTAGACAATTATTGATTTTTCAAAAAGTCAGTAAAAATATGGTTAGAGCGCAAGTAAATCCTCAAAATCCTGATCAGGATAATCAAATAAACTTATTAAGTTATTGTTTTGTCATCGGTCCTTGATAAGTATGCCAACTTTATCGAGTTTATCCGACGTTTCGAAGGGGGTCAAAATCATGTTCAAAGTTTCCGTTACATAATAATATACCAACATACGTATGAAGCTAATAAAAGCGTGGTAAAAATAACAGTTGTGTGTTTGTATTGCATATATGTATACATAAAATGACATTAATATTTTACACTGTTGTCACAATTTATTGCCCGAATATAAGATCATGTTGTCACAAATAATGTAGGAATATAAGAGCACTGGCTACAGAATCCTAAAAAAAGAGAAATTAATTCATGAAGTAAGAAACTTAATATAACAAACATACAAAAAAAAGTATTTAAAATATTATACTTAATAATAATCATAATTATAGTATTGTCTTCATTTAATTCTTAGAATTAATTTAATTGAATAACTAACAACTTTTTATGATTTAACTGTTTGATAGCACCATCCACATCCACAGCAAATAAATTTTATTTACCTTATTTATTAAATTTCTCACTTTTTGTAAAAAATGTTTGTTTTTTCTTGTATACTTTTTTATTTTGTTTAAATAATATTTCACCTCCCAAGTAGTTGTATTTTATAAAGCTGTGTGTCTGTCTGTGCTACGTGTTTTATATTAATTAAATATTATTTATTAATAATTAAAACTATTCGTTAATTATTTTATAGCTTTCATTTATTAGGTAAAATAATAACTGTAGATAATGGAGCGCGGAATAAGAGAGGGGCATAATCATTATATAATTCGGGAAGCACGCAGTATGAATTGAATATAGAAAAAATTTTTGTTTTCTTTTATGATGATTCATGCTTTGAAATGAAACATTTTTGTATAAGATTATAAGCGATATCTGAAAAACTAATCACCAAATCGTTAAATGAAACTAATTTTTCTATTTTTTGGGTCTAATAAACAAGGTTTCAACAATTTCTTCAGTTGATCCTTCAGAAACTTGCCCAGTCGCAAAATAAACAAGATTTTCATATCGTCTATTACATGTCTCGCTTTTTTCAAATGGATTGGTATAATTATAGAAAATAAAATACAGTCAAACCTGGGTAAGTAAGAACTGGATAAGTGAGAAAACTCTAAAAGTGAGAGTAATAACCAGAACCCGCCATATTAAGCTCCTAAAACCTCTATTAGCAAGAAACAGAAACCTCTGTAAGAGAGTGTTATTTTTCCCTCGCGGACCTCCGTAAGTGAGACTGCTACTTATCTATACCTCCATGAGCGACAGTCGAGCTTTATTTATTTACATTATTTAGGAGATATATTTAATACATTCGCACTTGCTGACTTGTTATTGCTGCGTACTTCTGTACCTGCATCAGCGAAACGCTACCCATGTACCTGCATTAGCGAGAAACTCGGGTTAGTGAGAAACCTCTATAAGCGAGAATGAGATTGTGCTCCCTTGAACTCTCGCTTATCTGGGTTTGATTTAGTTAGTTTATTAATCGATACTCATAGCAACAATTTACAACACATGTAGGTAAACAGATAAAATTAATCATCTTTAATTAATGAATAAATTTTCAAAATAAACATCATATTTCTTTGCCAAATTTTATTGAATATATTATTATTTATTATTAAAAAAAAAAACTCATAAATAATTATTTATTTCTATAAAACAAATTGAGAAATGATTGCCAACTAATAATTCAAAATTAATTATATAAAAGTATTAATTAATAATCAGATAAATAAATAAAAAATTATTTATTCTTTGTATAATTAATAAATTCGACGTGGAGTACAAAAAAAATTTTTATTTCATCCGTAATCAATAGAAACACGATATTGTGAAGCTGGCCCAGGACATAAAGTTTTTGATCAAGTAAAAATCAAACAAAAAATTCTCGAAAAAATTAATCAAATTAAATATTTGACAATTTGAGCTACTCAACAAAAGTGTCATAATATGGAAAAAACAAATTGAATGGAAGTTGAATTTGGCCTGGGGTTATTATTAATTTTTTTCGAAAATTTTAAAATGCAATACCTGCACAGGGATGGACAGAAATATTTGGACTAAACTAAAACCTATATAATATATATTTAAAGGTGTTAGCTTTACAGACTTGCAATTTTATTATAATTAATTTATATAAATCTTTGATTTTATGAGATTCATAAGTCTTGGCCTTTGACAGTGGTAACAAATTTTATTGCGTCAATTATACTCAGTACAGCTAGAACCAGTGAATTTTTACTACTTTTAAACTAGAAATTTTTTAAATAAACAACGTTAATTGATCTCTCCCTTTGAAGGATTTGAAAACTCCCTGGACGTTTTCTTGTTAGAATATTAATTTCTATATCAATCAATTTTCAGATATAGAAATTAATATTATCTAGAAAAAAGAAATTAATTGATTCTATTTCAGCGCTCATATATTCCTACATTATTTGTGACAACATGATCTTATATTCGTGCACTATTTGTGACAACAGTCTAAAATATTAAGACATTCGATCGATACATATATCCAATACAAACACACAACTGCAAATTTATTTAGTAATTTATAAGTTATTTTTAACACGCTCTTATACTGTTTTTATAGAACATCCAAAGACCATAATCATTATTATAGTTGTGCCTTATGCCGACTAGACTAGCTTAATTCCCGTTTAATTAACAGCCTAGCTTTTTTACTAAACGGTGCCACTTGCTTAGTATAGTCATTGAAATTTAAATTCATTTCTGTCACCTGGTGCTGAAACTCACACACTGTCAATATGGCGTCGGCAAGGGACAATATTCGTTTCTCACAATTTGGTTGCGAATACGAAAAAACATTACAATGGAAGAATGCGGTGACAAAAAGTTGGAACTAAGTGTGGCTCTATTAAAGATTGGTTTTCATTTCAAGAGTTGCAGTAGTCAGAAGCAAACTATGGCAGCGAAATTTCAGAGAGTTCAATTTCTTTGAGAGAAGCAGCGGCAAGTCCGTCACCTTTTGATGGCTAGGAATTCCTAAAAAGGAGTTGATAAGACTGCTTTGAATCAATGTCGTAATGATAGAGGCGAATATTTTAATTTCTTGCATGTGCACTTACGGTATTGAGTTACACTATTTGATCTGATAAATACCAAATAACAACATATTATTATAATTTTTTAATGTCATATATTTCATCTTTTTTTGTCAAATGGCCACTCTGTTGTATGAGTGGCCTTTAACTTTAGTACAACAGAAGAACGAATTCAAAAAAACTTTTTGACTTAAGATGTTTTGACATGGATATCACGAGGTTATCAATAATTATACCATAATTATTTTTTTTACCAATACGAAATAAATTTAAATTTTTTGATTTTTTAACATCATGATATTTACGAAATAAATTTAAATTTTTTAACTTTGTAATATCAGATTGTCAGTAATTTTTGATGCCAATTCATTCATCCACAAAACAAGTTTAAATACTTCGCATTTATTAAATACATTCCAACTTCCATAAGCTTAAGTAATTTTTATTTTCTAAGAAATATACTTTTTATGAATTAATTTTTTTACGTGGTAGGTAGAGACATGTTAAGAATTATTTATCAACCACCATAATTCATGGTTTACCTCCTACGGGTAATGATTAATTGTGATGTATATAGAATCAATAAAAAACAGTATTAACGAAAGTAAACGTGCGGCAAGTCTAACGTAAAAGAAGCTAGCCTTTTTTATAACTAACAACGCTTATTGTTTAAGCATTCTGTATACAGAATAAACCAAAACTGTCGTACATAAAGAGCCGTTTGATGCAGGGAATTTAATTCTAAGAAGATAGTTATTTTGCAGTTTTGAATTTGATATACCATTAAGGTAGTACGAGCACCAAGGAAGGCAATTTTAGACATAGGGTGGAAATTATTTGTACTTTATTTTCAACTTTGATGATGACTTTTATTATAACTTCATGAATGAAGACGAAAAATAAGAATAGAATTTTTCAATATCTGCCTTGGGTTTCGAAATATCGAAAGCTAAATAATAAAATTTCAATTTTTGATATTTCCAGATATCAAAAAATTTACCTTACTTTTCTTCTTATGTTGTCAAGTTATAACATAATTCATCATCAAATTTGAAAATATATATTTTTTTAAATTTGTGACTGGATTAATTAATCGAGCACAAAAGGCTTGGTCGAACATAATAAGTTTTTTATCGGCGTAGACAAGTAACTTTATATATCTCCAAAGAAAATAATAAATGGGGTAAGATCGCATGATCTTGGAGGCCATTTCATAAAAATTAAAATTTCAAGAATTAGCAAGCGTTAATCTATCGTGATCCATTTAATCTGAAATGGCCAACCAAACTAAACATAAAGCAACTGTCTGATGTAAAATCGATTATAAAACAAAAGATTGCTGTTATTGAAATAAATACCACGATACTCTAAATAAAATTGTATATTAAGAAATTGTATTTAAAAAAGTATCGTGGTATTTATTTCAATAACTATGTCTCAACTCGAAGTCAACAAGAATTCATCCTTAAAAGATTGATATCAATTCAAAGATATGATTTTCAGAACAACTTTAAAGGATTCGAAAGCCAATGTGGGCAGTACTCAAATCTTCGTATCTACCATATTCTATACTGCCTTGTTAATTTTGGGTAAGAAGAGTTCTGCCTGCGTTCGCCGGATAGTTAATTACGCAACCTCCCTAAAAATATTTTTGTTTCCAAAAATGTATGTTTCTAAAAAATTCCACCAAAATAGTTTCTGAAAGTTAAATCCAGGTATAGTGGCCGTATATATTGTGTTTCGCTTTGGTTAGTATTATTTCACAGAAAATTCACTCTCAGAACGAATATTGTTGTGGATCTCGGTATATGGAAGGGAAGAATTTGGTTATCCTTGGTACTGGCTGTCTGTCATTTGTCATTCTTTTGCTAGAGTTATTATAATAATACCGTTTAAACCATACAAGTTCAGTAAATATACTGACTATTTCATTGGCCCATTCATGCACCCTTCAGGTCTTTCTATATTATTACAGATAACAATGTTGATACACACTCATGTGGTATTGTTATTTTATTAATAACAACAATAACAATAACAATATTGTTATACATCAGATAATCCCTTACATAGATAAATAATAATGCGGAAAAGTTATGTTTTGCCATTATTATAGGGATGGATAAGGTCATCTTTGACATTTTAGTAAATTGATATTTCATAGGTTATTAAAGTTAGCTTTAAATTATTATACTGATAATAATATTCATAATTATTGTTTGTGGTAAATTTAACCAGAAGTGAGAGAAGCCTATTATTTAAATGTCATTGTCATAGTATATTGTAGTTTGTTTACCAATTTATACTGTAGAAATTTATGTGCATTATTGCGTTGACAAACCAATTTAGAACAATAATATATCCCGAAATATTATAAATGTGAAAATAAGAATATTTGTTTGTTTGTTTATTGATTTGTTTTGCTTTCACGCAAAAACTAGCTAATGGATTTTAATGAAACTGGACAACAATATGTGTCATACATCAGAATAACACATGAGCTATAATTTATAAGATATGTATTAAAAAGCAAAAAAATTTAATCTGACATTTGACTGCTCCATCTATTGTCATCATTTTGAACCATAAATTAAAGATTTCTGTAAAAATTTAAAAAGTCAATGTGAAAAAATCCATGATCATCTTTTCTGATATACACAATAAATTTTACAAAAATTGAAAAATGTGCAATTTTTTTAATTTTTTAAACTGTGTAAAACAACCCCTTCGTGTGTTATGGAAGTGAGATCAAGAGAGTAGTAGGCTATAAAGCGGTGATTTTTACTTTTAAAGCCTAGTTAAGCGGGCAGGTAATAGGCCCTGTGAAAATAGCACCCCCAAATGCGAATTTTCATACATTGCTGATTGGATTCGTTTGTCCATCATTTATCCATATTTGTCCACCCAAAATTTTCGTTTTTCCACCCTCTAATTGGAAGTTATGACGAAATTAAAAATTTTTACATCAGCACCCCCAGGTGCAAATTTTCATAAAATTCAAATGTCTTTCGTTTGAACATTATTTGTCTACGTTTGACCACCCAAAATGTTTATTTGTCTACCCTTAAATTTTAAGCTATGAAGAAATTAAAATTTTCTGCAGCACCCCCAAATGGGAATTTTTACAAAAAACAGGTGTCATTCATTTGGTAACAATTTGTCCACGTTTGTCCACCCAAAATTTTTGTTTGCCAACTTGTCAAAATGAAGTTAAGACAAAAATTAAATTTTACTCCATTTATAAAAAATTCCATCACAATTTACAAATAAAAAAATTATGTTTACTGTCTTCAATCAGTGTAAAACTACAATTATAAAAAGCATAAAACAATTTTCATCTCATTAAGAGTCATCCAATTCACATAAAATGTATACACGAGTTAATAAAACATTTTGTACTATAATATCTCTGTACATAAAGTTCACTTAATTTAATGCTAAGATTAATTTTTTTCCTTTTAGTTAAACAAACATACACTGACGACATAATATATTAAAGTTAACAAAATAAATTAAGTAATTAAAGTAAATGTTGAAAATAAATCGTACTTCTAATAAATACACCTACAGTGAAACCTGTATAAATGGGAATCGGATAAATTAAAAAATACTCTTCGGTTTTTTCATGTTTTTCGCTTTCGGTTTATTCTCTATTCATCATTTGTTCAATAATTTATACATCAAAAGCAGTGGCACAAATATAGCTTAATAGTAGTAAGTGTAGGTCTTCAAATTATTGATAAGGTTGATAAAGATGTGATTACGCTGGGCGCTAGTATAAATGCTGTTCGTTTTTCAGGGGTCTGTGTAGTGAATGAAGTCATGATATCTTGCTTGTTTTTATCGTGCTCAATTTGAAAATAATACACATTGTAATCAAGCAACGTCAAACTTTTTGTACTATAGAGCAAATTTGCTTAATGATTTCCTTCTCCGTAAAGTGGAATACAATCATTGGAATTGGCTACGGTGATGCAAGAACTGTAGAGATTATCGAAATGATTTTGAAGATTTTTGTAACGATTTAAAAATTTCGAATATTTTTGTATTGGGGAAATAATAATCGCTTAATGAAACCAATAATCAATTGGAATACAGGGGTTCGCTTAGAATTCCAGTTATTCAAGTTTAACTGTAGGACAAATGTAAATAGTACATTGAAAAGAGACAAACAATGAAATTTATGATATTTATTATTATTTGTGACACATTGATATAATTGTGTATTAAATAATTAACCCTTCATTATCTTACTAAAAGTCATTTTAAATCTTCAACCCTCTACTTAGAGTTTATACGATAAATAATTATCTATATCATTGACTTTGATTTAATTTCAAAATAATTGAATCTCTCACATTTATATAACATCAAATTAATTTAGAATACTAATATAATTTTTATATTTAAGCTGAGAATACACTTGCCATAAAATATGCTTTTAATATGATTTAATAGCCATGAGTATATTAATTATATAGAGCTACGCATTAATTGTTCGTCAATTATCCTTAAATGGTTTAAAATTTTTGATGATAAAATTGTATATATATATATATATATATATATATATATATATATATATATATATATATATATATATATATATATTTATGTATAGTTAGAAAATACCAATACATTTCCACACTCTTTGGTTTGGATATGATGAGTTTAGGTAAAAATGGCTGTCCTGGGGTGGAACACATTTAGACCATTTAGAACACAATAATATATATATATATATATATATATATATATGTATATATATATATATATATATATATATATGTATATATATATATATATATATACAATTTTATCATCAAAAATTTTAAACCATTTAAGGATAATTGACGAACAATTAATATATATATATATATATATATATATATATATATATATATATATATATATATATATATATATATATATATATATATATATATTTATGTATAGTTAGAAAATACCAATACATTTCCACACTCTTTGGTTTGGATATGATGAGTTTAGGTAAAAATGGCTGTCCTGGGGTGGAACACATTTAGACCATAGGGTCCGTAATACCGAAAAAGAATTGACTCATTCACAGCCACTACTCTAGGAATCATTTTGAGTTGTTTAAGAACAGCATGAGTGCTTTGACGTCTACGGGCTTCAGATCGGAGAGGTCGTCAAAGAAAGGCTAGCTAAAATGAGTCAATCTCCTTATAACAAGGGCTGGACAGTGACATAGAAGGTGAAACATCGTCTTTGCCATCTCTGCGCCACGACAGCTCCTGCAAAGCGTATCTGTGTTTTGCTAATAGAGGCTTTGGGAAGCAATATAAGATCTTCAGAAGGCTTCTGATTGTACTTAGGCCATATTTGTCTTGAAGTACCCCAAGCATGTTTCTGCCTCCATCTAAGATTGGATACCTACTGATGTTTATGTCCAGCAGCATTGTGCCAGTTCTAGCAGGCTCGTCGGCCTTACTAGGAATGTCTCTGTTCACATTCATGTATTCCGCCAGCTCATTTAAAGACGTTCGGTATTCCTGAGCTACCTTTGGTTTGGGTATACTGCAATAACAAATTTTATAAATATAATTGAGTAATTGACCACATTATTAAGTGCCTTTAAAAATAAAATTTAACCAAATAGTGAATGAATGAAACAGGTAAAAACATCTAGATTTTTCCAAAACAAATTTTGTATTTTTCATTAAAACTAACTTTCACTAAACAACAAATGATAAAAACGAAAGTAGAGTAACCAGGACTATGACTTACTTTCCACTTTGTGTGTGTAAGAGATTCAATTTTCTTTACAACCCGATAACTTACCTAAAACAAAACAAAAAAAATTATTAAAATTTTTATCAGATAATTTTTAATAATTATAAAGGTAAACAAAAGAAAATTAGTACAATGTATGTCAACCATGAGAAAAATATTCTATTATTTCGCAAAACAATTTAAGAGAAAACATATCTAGATTTAAGGTTATTCGATTACTAGTAATAAATATGCAAAAATATAATTTTTTATAACAATAATAACATGTCCGCCGAAAGCTATATTGGTGGTGGACAAACAAGTTTAACATACTTTCAGAAACAGTGTGTGTCAAAATAAACTTCCATAATTTTTAGGGGACGCTGCGTGTCCTATAATTAAATGCCAAATAAATTATTAAACACCCCATACTGAATTGTTAATTAGAGAATTTTGTGGTTTAAATATTTAGATTTCGCCAAGCACTCAAATGAGGAATAATATAAACTGGTAATTCCCATAAAATTAAAAAATATAATTTCCCAGGATATAAATGATTTGAATACGGCAATTTTTGGAAGATCTTTTCGACGCATATTAAGGGTGACATTCAAAGTCCAATGAGCTTTTTGAATTTTCCTGATCCTGAGTTCATATTAGTTTCGATTGAGGGCTTATTAGAGGTCGATATATAGCAGGAGTGAAACACTGTCAGTTTAAATTAAATCATTTTTGGGTTAAAATTATTTAGATTGTCAAAAATTTTGCAATAGCGACTCCATTATCCATCTGGACTTTGAAGCATTATACAGGACTCGAATAACCTTTATTTAGCACAAAATAGTATTCTCAATTTAAGTAAAGAAAAATAGTCTTATACATGCTAATAGCACTTTCTTTTTCTAATTAGAGTGTACTATATCGACCAACAAAAATAAACCTCTTGATACGAGAGCTGGTAACACACACAAATTTTTTGGAAACTTTTTATTTTAAATAATAAGAATTACATCTGACGTGCTATTAGCACCGAAAAAATTGTCTGGCAATTGTAATATAAATTGCTGAGGATATGAAGAATTATTTTGAAAAAATTGACATTTTTGGCAATTTTTTTATAAGAATGTACGCTACTGCAAAACAAACTGCAAGACAAATCTCCTCGTCTTGAAATTAACTTTTTCGTAATGTTGCTAGCTCTGATACCAAAAAATAACAAACAATTATTTCAACTAACTCATTTTTCAAATAGTAGAAATCAATCAAATATAATAAAAATACATTGATAAATCCAAAACGCAAGATGCAAGACGTAAGATTATTTTAAGAATAGTATCTATCTATCAGCCTCAAGACATCAAATTATTGTATGCCCTCGACTCAATCAAAGAATATAAACATCGTTTCAAATTTAAAAACAACAAATGTTTCGATCTTATATAATTTATAAAAAGTAGTAGAAATATAAAGGAGAGGTTACAAAAAATATAATGTTAAAAAAAATTTTTTATTAAATTAATATCTTTCTTGAGGCTGAATAAACTTTTATTTCTAATTAATTGGTTCTTTAAAAAAGTAAAGAAACGTTTATAAATCCAAGATATATGTGATATTCACATGTAAAGGACACTTATGATTATAAAGAAAAATGTTCAAAATCAATGATTTTTTAATTGAATATTAATTTTATGAGAACCTTCGAAAATGGAAGGACCGAATTTTAGGCCTATTACCATTTGTAAACCCATGTCCACGAGGGCATATGATTAAAAAAAAGTCTCATTATAATATAAAAGGCATGAGGCCATTGAAAATTTTACTCTTATACTCAAGAGTTTGCTTACATATAATAATGATCGAGAACCAATTTCAATTAAGATTCTGCATGGTACTTCGTGGTTCTCGTGGTTTGCGAATTTTCAATATGTGGTTCCTTTGTGGTTCTCGTGATTTCTTAATATTTAACTCGTTTCATAAAATCAATCATTTTCAATTTTCAATCACTTTGCAATAACTATATGATTATCAGATTACGTATGCGCACAAACATATTGTTTTCAAATTGAGTTGAAAATAAAATAATAGCTCCAAAGAACTGAAGTGTGCATGCGATATAAGATTGAACTTGGAATCGAAAAAGTTTGAGATCGTGAAACAATGAAAAGGTTAACCTTTATACATATATGTTAGGCATGTCCGTAGCACAAAAAAAATTTAATATGAATACTTTTTAAGGGAAAAGCTTTTATTGTACTAAAAAGTAGAAAATAATTTTATCTATTAGTCACTGATACTCGACTATTTGTAAAAGCTTGAGGCGGTTAATTTAAAATATCAAAATGAATCGGAGCACCTCATCTACTCCACATGCTTAATTACTTTTCGATTCAACCTTGATATTAAGCGCCTCAAGCTTTTACAATTGTCGGGTATGCGTGACTCATAGATAAAATTATTTTCTACTTTTTAGTACAATAAAAGCTTTTCCCTTAAAAAGTATTTTTTATTAAAATTTTTAATTTAAGACTAAAAAAATGTTTTTATATAAAATATGGTGGAAGCGATTGGAAAATCAAGACAGGCAACCTTACCATGCATTGTCATCCAAACTAAATATTAATGCAAAATAGGAATTTGAGGAAAATAACTCTAAAACAACTAGCCTACTCCAATAATTTTCATTAATTTTGACAAATATAAAGTGTATCAATTTCTTGCATTGCATGTTATGTCATATATGTTATTTGACTCATTGAATGGTATTACAAAATACTCTTTCAAAATTCTATCTTTGTGAATGAAAAACCCTTTTTATAAATTGAACAATATACATTTTTAAACTAATAACATATAATATTTATTGAGGGATACATACATATAGTAGTGAATATTCTCTACAGATTCAGTTTCAAGCAAAATTATATATTAAGAACATTATTTTAATAGTTTTTTAGTAGCTGCCTTTAGGCGACATATAAAACAATCGTGTGAACCTGGCCTTTCAAATTAGATTATTTTGTACATGCATGTAGATAGGTATACGAGTGAGTATACTGTTGGTATACCAATAAATATTATTTCAATCACTGTAGATGATATCAAATTTTTGTGTATGAAAATATATCATGTTTAACTAATTTTGCATGTTTGCATAATAAAATGTGGATCAATCTGCATGTTATGAAATTATTGCATTTTATAAGTGTATACAATGTACCCGTACGTCAAACACATCTCAGATTATTAAATGGTAATTATAGCGGCCATAAAAATTGTTTATTTTTAATTACTTTATGTATTTTTCATGAATTGACAAATTCTAATACTTGATTTAAGTAATCCATGGGTAAAGAAATCAATATAAGCACTAAAATTACTAATTCTATAGCAATAAACATACAATGTGCACATTTACTACAGTGAACAAAGGAGGGTTAAGATAATGCTGCTATTTTTAACCCCCGAATCAAAAAAGGGGTTTTATAAATTTGACGCTTTGTGTATCTGTCTGTGGCATCGTAACTCCCAAACGGATGAACCGTGTTTGATTATTTTGTTTCGTTTGAAAGATAATTTAATGAGGAGTGTTTTTAGCTATGTTTCAAGTGCGAATTTAGGGTTCTGTATCCAGAACAACTAAAATATAGGTGATAATCCTCAAAATCAGTTCAATTTGGAGAAGGCTCTAAGAAAAATAATGGAGTGTTCTTAAATACGTTTCAAGTGCGAGTTTAGAGTTCCGTACCCGAAAAATTTATCCGGGGGTTTTAATATTTTGTAATTTTCACTTTTCAATCTAATATAGTTCGTTTCTATGGAAATCTAAAAGCAAGATTAAAGGCCCGAAAAAATGGAAAACGCATTTATCCAGGTGTATTTAATCCTCTTTGAGGGGACTTCGTTTTTGTATAGACAGATTGATTCAATTTTTTTGATCAAACGATAAATATTTATATATTTTCTGACCAGATTATACAATGTATCATCTTTATGTATAGTTTTACCTATATATCTGTTCGAACATAAGTATGAATACACAGCTACTTTAAATGTATATCCAGAAGATAAAAAACCCTAAGGGTCTTATATATATTCCATCTATCTACATGTATGCACGGATGGCATTTATATATACCACTGTGTTGTTAGTTACTTATTTCCATGAATGTTGTTAGTTATTCCTCAAGTAAGGTAAGCGCAAGTTTGGTTATACCAGATGCAGAAGCTGACTGGTAAGGATAATGCAGAAAAATATGAACAGGTGTATTTTCGTTATCGATCGAGTATTTATTTTTCTTCTATTTTCTTTTATGAACCTCATTTCTTAAAAGTGTGTAAATTTATTTCTCCGAAAGAATTCTGATTTTTAGAGTTTTTAACGTTTCTACACATGTGTACAGTTAAATTAGGTTAGTTCTATTTCTGATTTGTGCCGTTCTCAATTGGATTTTGCGCAGTTCTACAAATTGGTTTAGATACGTTCCACATGTCCCGCATTTTTGTATTTCCAAAAATCCTCCACTTTGCTATATAAGGCAGCAATAAGTAAGCAACTTTTCGCATTAAGAGGGATCCCTGGGTGACGACGATAATTTTTGAATTCCATAACAGCCAAATCCCTAAATAAAGGTCTGTAACAAAAAATGTTCCGAACTGATACTTTATAAAGTCTTGATGTGCAGTTCTAAATATTGATTAAAAGATACTGTTGATTATTGGGAAAATGATATTTTTATGACATTTGAATGATTTCTGTTTATAAAGAAGTTCTTTTTAGATTTATTTAGCGTTTCTTATTATTGCCTTAGTTTTTTCAATATAAAATTGCAAAAACAGAGGATGTAACTCTTTCTTTGGTGTCTGTCTGTAACAGACATTGTTCTCAAAAACTATCTGGTAAATATGAATCAAATCTCATTCGAGTGTTAATACACATACGCAGAATTTTCTCGAAAACGATATATTTCTGCGACATACGATTTTTGTTCAATGAAGATGGCGTAAATATTTTATTTAATCCATATTTCGAGTGTTAACAATAATCTAGATAACGTACTCAATGTTTTAGATAATCTGGAAAGCTTCAAAGAATAACAGTACCTGTAAAACCTGAGACTGAAAGAGAATCATTCCTGTAAGTTCAAAGTGAACATAAATTAAAGTAATTTTGAGTATCATAACAGAATTATCTACAAAGTTTTGGAATTGTCACAAACATCTTTGTATTTTGCCGAATAACCTGAATGTGCAAGTGAATATTACAACCAGTAAATTTTTTTTTCAAATTCCGATTAATCCGACAATTGTTTGTTTCTTAATTAATCACACATATTTTCGTGTTTATCGATAAAACCCTGATAAAAGCATTTGTTTAACAATTTTTGAATACTCAAACACGGTAAGAGTCCTATTTTATATCGAGTGTATGCTTAGTATAATACTACTGAAATTGGTGGTTTGGATATGTGGTGGCTTTGTACATACTCGTGGGAAATATCAGCTACTCATACGAAACGAAACACAAGAAAGACGAACCAGGTATAGTTGGATGGTGTGGTAAGGATAAAACTCTATCGAGGATTTAACATACAAATTCTATCACACAAATTCTCAACGTATGGAAATTATTTTCCAGGTTTCACTATATTAGATTTGCTGTATGAAAGGCGTCGAAAAAATGAACTTATGAATTAAATCATATATTTATTAGATTTTATTACTAATTTGAAATTTTTTTATATTGTTTTAAGGTAGGACGAGCGTCAAGACTAGTTTAGACTTGTGGTTGAAATTATTTGTACCGTATTTTCGACTTTGATGATGCATTTTGCTATGGCTTCATGAAAGTAGACAAAAAATAAGAATACAATTTTTCAATATCTTCCTTGAATGTATGCCTATTTTCGAAGTCATTTATTTATTTAAATAATCGAGTAAACCTTCCTAAAATTTTCAGAATTGATTAAGACTTATTCCAACTTCATATAACAAAAATTAAGCCTTTTATCCAAAATTGTCCTGGCGTACAATTCGTTCATCCTTAATGATAGAAAATAATTAAATTAATACAAAATGGAGCCAGAAAAGCGTTGAACACATTGCTTTTAAGAATTTTAGTTCAATAAATGCGACCATGGCGGAAACGTTGGACTTTATGCTTTTATGAATTACCTTCACCTAACAAAGTGTACATTTTATGATTATTTTTGGATTATTTAGAATTTTATGTTTTTCGGCAATTTTCTTTTGATAAAAAAAGCTGTTTTTACGCATTTACGGGTGATTTGTCACTTCCATCTCGTTTTTAGTTTACATTAATCCACCTTTTCTCCCCCCTCTCTACGAAAGACCTAAAAACTTCTCTTTTCTTTTTCTTACCACCCTTACGCCATGGCGTAGTTGGTGTAGGCTGTAATGAGGGTCTACTTTTGAACTGAACTACCATTTGTAAGAACTTTATCAACTCATTTGATATGAACAACCATTTGCTACCTGGTATTTATAAATATTATAATTATTGTAATACGACCATGATAATATTTTTTGAAGATATGAAAAATATATTCTATTTATTTATTTTTTATTTTTTGAGTAGAAAAACTCACATAGCATACGTTCCACAATTTTAACGTATGCTTCCATTTTTAATATCCCGAAAGAAATCATATTTTTGTCGAAAATAAAAATGTTGACTTTTACCTATGTATTCATATTTTGATCATGTACATCTTTCTTCCATAAGATAGATGAGAAAGTGGGAACCCAAATACTACTATTTCTTATCACATGCATACATATCAAATATTTGATATTAGTATACTGAAAATCGTTGGAAAATCAAAATACATGTTTCACAAAAAAGCAAAGAAAATTATTTTTATTTTTTATTTTTTCAAAAACATTATTATCCTGCGCCAACACTGATGGACTTACTATTCAAGTCCTACAAGAAAATTATATAATCATGAAGATAAAATCGGTAAAGAATTGCGAACTATACAGGCATGCGGAGAAACAAGTTTGAATCAATTAATATTCCAAAGGAATGGAAAATTTGATCAAACTCTCCACCTAATGTCAATCCTATTTGTTGAGTTGGTTAAAGTGTAACCAATTCCGCACGCGGTTTGCCCTCAGTAATGTAATGCCGGTTTTTCACTAAACGGATTGTTGAATTTATGTTGTGTTGTGCTTTCTAGGACAAAAACAAAACTGAAACAAACGCGAAACTCTTGTTTCCATCAAGCGGACTACATACGAACAAGTGAAATTTACAAAATTTAAAAACCCCCGACAAATTTTTCGAATACGGAACCCTAAACTCACACTTGAAACATACCTATGAAGACTCTCCATTAAATTACCGTTTTCCTTAAAGTGTTTTCCAAATTGAACCAATTTTGAACATCATCGCCAATTTTAAAGTTTTTGGGGTACGAAACCCTAAACGCGAACTTGAAACCTTGCTAAGAACACTCTCCATTAAATTGCCTTTCAAACGAGACAAAACAATCAAAATCTGTTCATTCGTTTAGGCACTACGATGCCACAGACAGGCAGACACACACACACACATAGCGGTCAAACTTATAACACCCCTTTTTTAGTTTGGGGGTTAAAAATAAAACTCCAAGTGTCGCAAAACACGTCAGTCTTCAAAAAGTTTCGGTTTTGTTTTTTTCGGCACGAGTTTGTGTTTTTTTTTAATTTGTCCGTTTAGTAGAATTACGGCATAAAGTAAATTTAAGACGGTTCGATATTTTTTTAACCCCCGAACCAAACAATGAGGTGTTATAAGTTTGACCGCTATGTATGTCTGTCTGTCTGTGACATCGTAGTGCCTAAATAGATTAACCGATTTGTATTTTTTTGTTTCGTTTGAAAGGTAATTTAATGGTTTGCGTTCTAAGCTATGTTTCAAGTGCAAGTTTAGGAATCCATACCCGAAACAACTGAAAAATAAGCGATGATATTGAAAATCGGTTCAGTTTGGTGAAGTCTCTAAGGAAAAAGGTAATTTAATTTAGAGTGTTTTTAGATTCGTTTCAATTACGAGTTAAGAGTTCCGTGGCGTAAAAATTATTAGGGTATTTTTAAAATTTTTTTGTATATTTCACTTGTTTCAGAATATTCAGTATACTATGTGTAGATATCGTAAGATACCTTTAACGTTAGTAAATTTATTTCAGTAAAGTAAAAAAAAAAGGAATAATCCTTAGAGAGATTATCCTTCATAAAAATACAATTTAATATTATTTATTTTTAATAATATACTTTATATCTTACAACCAAACTAAAACTTGTACTTGGTTATTAGGTAGATATCTTACTACTATCTATTAAAGTGGGTATATAAGATTATAAAATATAGTTAGTTATATGTCTTATAAAGAAGATATAGAGATATATGGTAGGTACTTCACTATAACAATATGACGGAGTTTATCAAACTTAGATTAAACTTTTATTTGATTAAAAGACCGTGCAGTAGATAATATAAGGTTAGAGTCAAACGTAGTATTTGACACAAAAGTTTGCAATACTGAAATTTTGATTGGCGGAACCTTTCCTCCCAGGCACATGAAAATTTTTGAAGTAAAAAACTATAAGCCCGTTAGATGTATAATGTATAATAAATAATATTTAGTAGGGTAAAATTTTATCGAGACGTAATAATAATTAAAGCTGTATAATTAACTATTAACTAAATGATTTTGAACTTTGATAACTTCTGATTACTGTTCATAGATGGTATTTGATTTAAAATTTGAAAACATGATTAATTTTATGATTTTATCATATTTCTATAATAATAATTATTATAATAATTTTTTATACACACCTTCATACCATAATTATTTTCCAAATAAAAACAACACAGTTATTCCAAAGTTTCTAGTTTTCACTTCCATCGACAGTTCCCATGACTGATTTCTTCTGATCTTTTTTTTATTGTATGAGCCTAGGATGTAAATCGTGTAGTTTGGCCCACTTCCCGATATCAATCTAAATCCCCCGGAGTTCAGTAAATAAAAAGATTTTTTTTTATTATTTGAAGGCCATTTATTTAAATTTTCAATATGGAACAATGGGGTATGCTTATTATATATTTTCTTAAATTTTTCAATTATCTTCTTTTTTGAATATTTAGCAATTTGAGGCTTGCCGTGCGATTTAAAATTTACAGGGAAAATTATCGTAAAGGAAAAACTTGCTAGGCACGATTTTGATTGCAGTCTCTAAAATTTCCAGCTGTTTTAAAATTATTGTCAAGTAGGTACTACGCCTGGACCTAGACTTTATAATAATAGTAGCCTGTCTGAGATATTCAAGTAATTTTGTTTTACAATTTTTTTTATCATCTGTGTCACTATGAAACAAATAACTGGTAACAAAATAGGATGTTCGGTAAACTTAGAGCAAACAACAAAATAATGGCGAAATTATGTACGATTTTTATTTGATTTTAAATCCCAAATTGTCCTCTATTCCTTTATGTAAGTACTTTTTGTAAATAATTTACGTGGTCAGAAATGCAGTAGTCAAGATATTTAGATTAACGAATGAAAATCCTGTCTCAAAATAAAGGTGAAGGATATAACGCAGTGGGCTTCACTTTTAAGCCCAGCGAAGCAGGCGGTTATCATGCTAGTAGCACAATACTTTATGAGGATATCTTAAGCATTGGCATATACTATATCATCGAATCCGTTGGTATAAACGTAATTGTGTTGTATACTGACTCAACCGGTGTGGGGAATATTTCTGCAAGGATATTTTCGATCATTATAAATACTGAAACAAATGACGGTGTACTGGATTTTTGAGCATTTCCATTTTTCTTAAAGGAAATTTGTCTCGATCCCGTAGCAGCCAAGTTTATACATAAATCAGTCACCATTTAATATTATTTCTCATCTTAAACGTATCATAACTTCGACTTATTGACACTGTATTTGCTATATTATTAATCACATGCATGTTATGTAATATGTATTATACACATACAGTTTGGCAACCATCTCGTTAGCCATTTAAAATATTTGAAGCAAGAAGACTTTTGATGGACGTTCTTATGTATAAAGCAAAGAGGGAATGTGCTGTTTGTGAAGCATTCTGTATGCGTAATGCACAAGTAATGAGACTGACCGGCTGTGTTCAGGTATACACATATACATTTACTGATCAAATGATATGATTACGCCCGCATCACATACAACACATTGTCTGAAGATTCTTTCTTTGTCTTATACATAAGATCGTTCATAAAAACTCTTCTTACTTCATATATGTTAAATGGCTAACGATATGGTTGCCAAACTGTATAATATGTATATAGCAATACACTTTATTAGATTAATTTTCATTGTAATATATCTATCTTAATGGCTAGCTAGTATGTGATATATTAAACTTTAGGGAAATGATTTATCATTGTATAAATTCTGTTATATAATGTTATATAAAACTTTGTTCATAACTCAGCAAATAAATTTATATTGATTAGATAATAGAATTAGAGTTCAAGTTTGTTATAAGACTCTCATATGTCATTATAATATGTATGTATACTAATGTTGTTGAAAATACAATCGATGTGATGGTCCGATAAAAAATGTTATGAGTATTCTATAACTTATAACAATAATCGTGTGAATTGAAATTTTCCAGACGATTTGTATTGAAACCTTTCGATTGTGGCTCGAATTTAAAATAAAACAAACTGCTCACGTGAGTGCGACTCTCACGGACTACACATCAACTTCTTAGATTATGAAAGCAACGTTCAACATCCACCTAAATCAGGGTTTTTTGAAATCGTCTCTTTTTCGGCAAAATATTGTTAATATATTGATAAATCAGTCAATTAGACCCAGCATACTCAATGAAATCAGGGTTTTACACGTTCTCATTGCCGCGTTTAATCACAATATCACACGCAATGAAGTTGACTACAATAATATACAATATTAAGGTAGTTTATATACGTGAGTCGAGTTATTGATCCAGCAATCTATTTCACCCAGTTGCTCGTCGATAGGCATAATAAAATTTACCGTTATATAAAAGATAAAATTGATTTTTATTTAAAATTATATCTAGATGACCGATTAACATTTATTAACTTCCAATAAAATTATAATAAAAACATGACACTGAGATAACAATCGATTATATAATTAATATAATCTGATAAATCGTAAAAATCATAATTATAAAAACATATAAAACAAACCAGACGATGTGACTTTTAGAAACCAGATCAATCATTTCGAAACAAGGTTTGCCGTCGCAACATTATTTATTTTAAATGGTAATCAGAAAAAAACAGCGATATATGGTTTACTATTGAAATTAGTGTCCTAAGTCCACTACTCTACCAACTGTGCTATCAATGGTTGTTAAAAAAGTACAAAAATATCCTATATTATAAAATGATCAATTATTTTATTTAAAATTTCTTTTTTAGTAACAACAATCTTCATGTGGTTGGTTCAATCACATATGGACTGGACATGACAGATATGTTTTCGTACTAAAATAATTCTGTATTTAAAGCAAACGTAAAGATATGTTATTTGAATTTGTATATTCGCTTTATTTACACGATTATATATTCCAACTAAGTACAATTTTATTTTTCATCAATAAAATGCATGACTTTAAACTAAAATCATCTTTCATAGAAGTAATGATTTTCTTTATTTCACTTCAGTGATTTTGTATCAATGCATTCATATCTTAAATTAAATCCCATTCTATTGTAAATAAAAATATTTAGCTGTACTTGTTCCAATCGTTACAAAATTGTTTGAAAGTATTTTTATTTTATTTCTATATGAAACGGCGGCCAACTTCGGGAAGAGGTCATTATTTTAATTTTTTTTTTTCAGTGAAAGGATATCATAAAGTTTTAAATTTTGTTTTTCAAAGTAGACGAGAACTTTTTATCAGGAAGTTAAAAACACTGACAATAATTAATATTATTTGTAAAACCGCTTACACGTATTTATACAGATGTCAATTGATTTATGGTTACAATTAAACTGGAGAGTTTGGTACTTCTTGATCAAGCCTACTTTATTAATACAAGAGCTATATGAACATAATAATAATATTTGACCAGTTCCATTTAATAAAATATCCATTATTATTATTATTATTAAAATATTAATAATAATTTTAATAAATTGTGTTGATTGTTTTATGATACAGGAAACTTTTTAACATAACCTCAAACAAACAGTAGCGTTTCTTTTTGTTCCTCGCACAATTTTAAATTAAAACAGATCGCTGGGAATTAAAATAAATATTGGGATATTTCCTAAAAAAGCCATCCATTGCTACATACTCCTCTTCCCCTTCCGTTTATTTATTTTAACATGTTATGTACAATGAATTAATATATTGTTTAAAAAGAATGAATAAAGATTAATTGAATTGAAATTAATGCTGAATAAAATATTTTAAAACGTCCATATTCAGCAGCTCTTTGTAATACTAGGCAATAGGTCTTAGCGACAAGCATTGGCAATAAGTCTTACCCACTTCGAACATATAAGCGTAACGAAATCGAATAAAATTGTTTTATATTCGAAGCCGAGATATTTACTATATACGCCAAAATTGTTTTTAATTACTTTTTTTTAATATTAAGTCTGATGTGAATATCACGTGATTTACACGTACGTTTAAGAATTAGTCAAAATGAATGGAGACATAATCAAAATGGATATTTCTATTAGAAAAGATGTATAATATGACTATACATTGAAAATTTTCGATATCCGCACGGTGTGTGAATTTCATTGGAGGCGTTTCCATGGGAACGTTACACTACTTTAATTATAGAATTGTATGGATGCATATATAATTGTATGGATTGAATTTATGACTAACATTCAAAATTTAATATTATTGTCTCACAAGTTTTGCACAAGTTTTAATGCATTAAGTTTAATTAATTCGTGTTTTTCATTAATTTGAATTGGACATTTTCTATAATATTTTATTGTCCCTACCATGACTACGAACACAACGAATTGATATTTCTTAAGAAATTACAAAAGATGAGATGCACTTTTTACGGATAACGTCTCATTGGCAATGCGAAATACGTATACCTATGCAGACGTACGTGCAGGCTTCATGCCGAAACTGAACATTAATTGAGATATGGTAAAAATGAATATTTTCGATAAAATAGCAACGGATTTATTCTCAATTATAATAAATGCTTACTTTAATGTGGACAATGCCAGTCCAGAGTATGAGATCACTGAAACGTTCAACATTTGTACTGGAATGTTATGGGTCCTGGAAGCAGTATTTCTGTAGTTTTCAGATCACGTCCCTAGACAAAGTTCCAACGAATGGTGGATGCAAACGCTTTATTCTTACTATGATTAATAATATTCAAGATTAAAAATAAAGAAACGGATGGCGTCTGTTACAGACGGCAGTGTCTGAGAAACGAAGGTAAAACTCCATTATAATTGTTACTATATTTAATCTGTACAAGGAAGTGCAAAAAATTAGCCCTTACATTTTATGCTCATTTCAATGCCTAAATATTTGGAAATATCGCCATGAATGTATCGGAAATACCTACAACGGATATAAGAATGTGAATACAATTTCTATTCTTATTTCCTATTCGTGCACGCCTCTGTTGGAAACAATATAATATTTGTATAATTTTATATAAAACCGGTTTTAATAACATTAATATAATAATAATAATAACATATAATAAAAAAATAATATTATTTAATAAATTATAAAAATAAATAATATTTTTATTGTTGTTATCCATATGAATTTTTAAATTGTTCATTTTTTTAAAAACATATACCAACTAAACCAAGTGCAGGCTGCAGAGTATTTTACAATAAACTATTTCGTTTTTATATAAAATTGCTTGTAAAAATGTTTATGTCCAAATATATTTATTTGAAACTAGCTTGATACCCGCCCGCTTCACTGGACTTAAAAGTAAAAACCATCACTTCAAATCCTCCACCTCTCTTGATCTCACTTATTCTCCTTCCATGACACTCGAAGGAATTGTTTGACTCAGCTAAAATATTTGCACAATTTTCAATTTTTCAAAGTGTAGAATAGTCATAATTTTTTGAGTATATAAGAAAAAAGGCGATGAATTGTTTGACATTTACTATTATAAATTTTTACAGAAATCTTTAATTTATGGTTTACAATGATGATCAAAGATGCAGCAGTAAAATGTCAAAATAAATTTTTTATGTGTCTTTATAAATTAAAGCTCTCGCGTAAAAGCATAACAAACAAACAAATAAACAAGCATACATACATCCTTACTTTCACTTTTATAATATATAGGAATTGTTGAAATTACAATTTCAGAGAAATTCATTGGCGAGAAATAATCCAAAAAATTGATGACAATTTTGTGTTACAGTCAATTTAATTGTCGAGTTAATCTTTTGAGAGTTATGACTTTGGCACAAAAAAACTTCTAGATGTGTAAATGTTCTGACAGACTTTATAACTTAACCAGCAACCATATAAAACCTAGAGACGAAAATAATTTTTATAGAATTTATGGTCGTGTTAATAGCGTTTTGTCTCTAATTCAGAAATTTATGCTATTCTGAAGGAGTTATTTTTTTCAGTAAGTGTAATAATATCGTGCTGAAACCAAAAGCCAAAAATACTTCCAGTAATAGACACTTTTCCAAATAAAATGAGACAACAGCATCCAGCCGCATTTGTTACACTTTCTGCTGGAAAGAACATAGATCAGACTTATTTTATTAGTCTTAAAAACTACTTTTCGAAGGAGTTATTCAGCATAGAATTATTTACGTAAAGTGAATAAGTTTAAATAATTTATGAGAATTTAGTGCACAAGGTAATCCGTTACATGCTGAACCAGCATTTTTAATTTCAAGACAAACGTGAATTGAATCTATACGTATTTAGTATAAATCCGTCATTTTGCTTAAAGCCTGCGTAAGTCAAGCTAATATGATGATTTTGGTTAATTGCAGTATCGAATTGAACTGACGGTCCAAAATGAAAAACTGTTAGGTCGAATATTATACAATTTCAACAACTAGAATGATTTACTTAGAAAGATTCTCATATTTCAAACGGGTATAACTTTACAAGCTTTTACTTAACTTGCAATGTATGTTCGTTCGGGTGCAATATCGCAACTCAATTTCGAAGTAGATATCTTCGGAGTTCCGATTGAGCTGAAATTTTGTATACAAGTTTAGTTTGTCTGACAATGCATTTTTATGGTAAGCATGACCTGATTTTCTCATGGCTTCCATCATATTTGACACGCATGCCTTTTTTAGTTTTAAATTAAGAATACTTTTTAAAGGACAAGCTTCTGTTGAACTAAAAAGTAGAAAATAATTTTGTAGGAGTCACTCATACATTACTATTCGCTAAAGCTCGAGACACTCAATAGAAATTATCAAAGATTCGGAGCACCTCAAGGTATAACAAATAGCCGTGTATAAATGACTCCCACAAAATTAGTTTCTACTTTTTAGTAAGTACAATAAAAGTTTATCCTTTAAAATAGTATATTAAAAATCTAGGGAGTAAAAGTAAAGAATGTCTCAGACCTTATGTTCATCAGCCGATGGTGACACGCATGAGATCTGGGACATTCATTACTTGCTCCCGTGGTATGTATACCTTTTTTGACACTTTCTGCACGGAGGTGAGAAATTATTTTAGTTAAATTTATTATATTTAACGGAATATCACCGATCACAAATCCGATATTAGGAAATCAACACGATGTATTATAAGGGAAGGAAAAAAACTTTGTTCGTGTGAATTAAACTATTATAAAATCATCAGACCTTGTACACTTTCACAGTTCCACTATGAGTTACAAAATTTTCAAGAATTTGAAATAATAATAAGGAGATAAGGGCATGAATCACCTATCAACAAAAATCGTCCTTAAGCAAAATGACGAATTGTAACTAATACCATCTATAAACACAAAACACGTTTTGATAAAAGAGACCAGACCAGTCCATTGAAAAAATATTGATTATTTAAAACACATAAAAATAAATTACAGTTTTGTAAATTAAAAAAAAAAAAAAAAAATACACCATAAAATATTATGAAATACCGTTGCGTTGTTCACAAAAAATATTGTCAATAAAAATTAATTTATTTTAATACCTAAATTATAAAGTGTAAAATATACATTCCAAAAATCATGCTATGAATCTCACAGAACCTCTATGCGAAGAGACTCGAGGCGAAATCAAAATATGTCATCGAGAGACGAAAAGTATAATTGTGATTTTAAGTAAATATGTAGGAGGCAATAGTATTCTCTGGAGGCGATACCACCTGTATGGAAAATATAAAATTCTAAGAGGGAGGGTGCAGTCAGAAGGACAGAAAAACTCAGGATGAATTTTTTCAGTGTGACTATGTTAGAGCAAATAAATAGAAATAACTATGACTGGCATGGTTAATAAAGTTTAAATCTTAAAAGAAAGTACAGAAAATGTCTGGTGACCAGGCATGGGCGAGTTATTTTAAGTTGAAGTCACCATTGTTATAACTTTATTGTGTGTCTAGAACTTTATTGTGTGTATCTTTATGCAAGTCCGCATTGCTCCTAGAGGAGGAAGCGAGACGAGTATACGACTCTTCTACCTATCTCAGTTTGTCTAATAGTAATGAGATAGATAGAAAAAAATGTCTCACTGTGTTACTCGTATTTTAGATTGTCACTGTCTTGCTCGTATGTTAAGTTAGGAGTCCGAGGGACTTCTGTAAGTCACGTTTGCTGTAGACAGAGGTAAAAATGCAAATAAATTTATCATAAAAATAACATTTTATTAATTTAAATAATTCGGGCGTTACTCATACATCGAGTTATGTTTATATTATTAATTCATCAAATTTTTGCATTCAATAATTTGAATTACCTATATAAATTGTACATACATACATATTTGTATATACTTTTGAAAATTGCCTTCTTTATCTTGTAAATATTTCAATTTTATTGAACTAAGAATGCACAAAAGGAAACAGTTTTCTATAACAGTCAAGAAAAAGACATATGGATATCAAACATGGACCTACAAGATTCACAAGCACCTAAAAAAACTGAGAACATGTCAGAGGTCAATAGCAAGAAGAATGATAGGCGTAACGTCAAAAGATAACAATAGAGCAGAGGACGATAAAAAGACTGCGTGTTATCATAAAGAAAGTAAGAAAGTTGAAATGGGCGAATATCATTACAGAAAGGCAACCACGCGATGCCAAAAGAAGAAGAGAGAATTTACTTGGGAAAGAAAAGTTAGCAATCGAAAGGAATGGAGACAGTTGGATGAAGCCTTTGTGCCACGAGATTCGCTAAAAATTTTAAACGTAAAAAGTATAAATTTTTTTTTAAGTATAGTTTTCTAGCAATAAAGCCTAATAGTAATCCCCTTTATGGGTTACCAATGAAATTCTCATTAAAATTCGAAATGAAGCGATCTCATTGAAACAAAAAGAAGCTCTGTTACACAACCACATATAACTTAATCATAATGTGTTTTTGTGATTATGTGCTTTTTGGTAAATTATAAATATTTCGGTTTTCAAACTCCCACAGTCGTATGTTAGAAAAATCTAAGGAAAACGTAATCTAATATGATCCCAGGAAAATACTGCGTCTTTCCTTAAAAATCCACCAGAAATCATATCAAATCGAGGTTAGAATTTTTGTCGGGTTACTTGAATTTAAGCATCTGCGTAGTGTACATTGCTGTAAAAATTTTTCTATAAAAATCTAATTAGAATTCAAAAACGTTACGATAAAAAATATCCTTTAGGTTAGAACAAGAAACTTCTACATATCTTAAAGCATTTCTTTATACGGCAAAGAAACTTTCTCGGACTACCACTCTTGGTTTTCCTCGGATAATACTTCTGAATATGCACGCGAGTTTAGACAATCAGACTAAAAGCCGTTAAAAATGTATAGATGATCCAAAAGTTTTGTGCAGAATGAAATTGATTCCCACGACAACTTCTTATATACATTATCATTATTTTAGAACTATAAGCATAAAATTTATAATTGAAAAATACGTCTTTATATTTGATTTGTTCCTCATAAAAGAAATGAACGAATACCTTTCATATTCAATCTTAATTAGTTGGATCTGCCTACAAATAAATTAGCCTAAGGTATTGTAAAGAGGAAGATGTTGTTCGTTCATTGAATTCAATTAACTAACTTATAGTAACAATTTCAACAATAAATAATTATGAACTCTGTATATTATAAAAGTTTTATGATTTGTATTTTTTTAAATATAATTTAGTTTGCTAATCTAATAATATAGTTATGAAATATTTTGAAATAAAAATAGAAATAAACAATCATATTTGTTGTAGGTAGGAACTTAACTTTCTTTCTATAATTCAATCATCCCTAGACTAAAATGGATTTGGAATGGTTTTGACACACAAAAAAACCGTATCGTATAAATTCGTATACGAAGGATGATTTTTCTTTAGACCACAACTCAGAAACTCACCGTTCAATTCAAAAATCAACTAGATTTCCATGTGTCTGCATTATTCAAGGAATACAAACATACAAACAAATACAGATCAGTTGATTTATTTTTTTTTATTATTTCGATTTTTTTAAATGGCTTCATTAGAAAATAGCTCAAAATAGTGGGAAAATATGGTCAGTTTGATTAAAAATTATTTTATAAAGTAATTTAAATCGAAAAAAATTAGAAATCGAGGCCATTTGGAGACTGGAGTTGTAATATTTCGCCCTAGAAAAAAATGCGTATACGTAGAGCGATACCCCAGAACAATTTCAGTCAATCACAAATTCAGAAACTTAAGGTTTAATCGCAAAAATGAATCAGATTTTAGTATTTTCACGTAGGTGATGAATAATGAATAGTTCAGAGTTAATAGCCAACGAAATAAGCGACCAAAGCAAACATATGGAAGTTTTAAAATTATTATTCAAAAAACACTCAACTACGCGAACCTAGAAATTTTCGGGATCCGTGTTAGGTTAAACAATTCGTAGCCAATAACAAGCTTAAAAAATTAGCTCGAAGAGTAAATTAGGATCTCTAAAAAAGCATTTGGTTTAACAATCATCAAAATTATTTCATAATAAACTCGAAGTCGCCGGATATAAAATTGTAATATTACGTCTTATGAATTTATAATATAAATAAATAAATAAAATACGAGTTCTATTATGAGAAGAAATCATAATAAACAGAAATAAAACTTTTGTATCGCACGTTTTGCACTTTAAGATCTATTATAATTCTGTTTTTATTTTCCATTTCCTTCTAGGTTTTACGCACTTGATTAAGGCTGTTGTCTTGTTCCAATATTATCAAAAAGTTTTGCATTATAAGCACAAAAAGAGTAAAAGGCTTGTATTATGAAATAAGGTATAATTTTTATCTATACCTATACTATCACTTAAATGTTTCTCATATAATATACGATGAATTGTTTAAAATTCTGCTGAATTGTCTAAAATTATAGTTATTTCTCTTACAATCACAATATTCTAACTGTAGTTGTTTGTATTCAACATTGGATAGGTTGTGTTTTAAAAAACTTATCAAATGCTCCGCGTGTCAACTTTTACACATCGCTTGCAATATATTTGACAGGCGGAAAATAAAAGTTTGCTGGATATTTTAAATTTCATTTCACACAAATCATACATTTAATAAAGAAGGTCAAAAATACTGATAATACTTATTTTCTAAAGAAATAAATAGTAAATCTTTTAATACAGACCATAAATATATTTTAAATCGAAAGTAATTTAGATCCAATTACACACATGATTACATAAAAACTGGGTTTGATATTACCAATTTAAAAATAAAATTAATAAAAAAAATAAAAAACAAAATAAAGAAAGAACAAGCAAAAGAAACAAAAATTGCACGCAATTATTATTTACAAAAAAAAAAGTATTTATTACAATGCATAAATAATTCGTATTTTTTAGTTCATTAAAATATTTATGATTAGAAAGTACTTAGTGTGTGTGTTTGCTTGCATATTACACCTTAGTAAGAAGTGTTTATTTATTATTACTTAGGTACAATATACCTTCGCCTTCAGGTAGAAAGGTTTTAAGTCAAAAAATAATCAATTTTGAGCCAAATCTCTATACCAGACATGGGCAAGCGTGGCTTAGCGAAGATACTCATACTTCTGTATCTAAAATACATGTAAGACAGTGACAACCAAAAATACGAGTAAGACAGAGAAACAACTTTTTTTTCTACCTATCTCATTACTATAAGAGAAACTGGGATAGGTAGACGAGTCGTATACTCGTCTCGCTTCCTTCTCCATGAGCAATGCGAATTTGGAAAAAGAGACACACAATAAAGCTTATGGCACCCAATAAAGTTATAACAATGGTGACTTCGTCTTGAAATAATTCGTTCATGCCTACCCTATACCTAATTGCGTTATTTTAAAACAAGCTAAATAATTTTGTAAAACGAGATAAGTAAATGTAGTAAACTGTATCCGAAGTGTTTGAATTGACTTGATTTAATGCAGTCATAACAAGAAAAGGTCTTAAAAATTGAGTAACTCCTAAACGGATGAACAAATTTAATTTTTTTTCTGTTTTAAAGGTGATTTTTTCTGAACGAATAAATTCTTAGCTATGTTTCAAGAAAATTGATTTAGTTTGGAGATAGTTACCGCATTTGCCGGGTTTTTTTTGAATTTTGTAAATTTGACTTAAATTTAACGACTTATAATAAACAATTTTCCAATTTATGATCATGTAGAAACAAAAAGAGTTAACTGTCTGCAAATTAACCTGTAGTTTTGAACCTTATAAAATTTTCTTATAAAAACTTATCTTTGACTAAACCCTTTCTACTTGACAGTGAAGATACATACTTAAGCACAATATATACATAATAATGTTACCGCACATATTAGGTATACTTATATGTGTATATAAATAAACGGTTGCACTAGGCCGCATCATTTACTGAATACTAATGAGTTTATAAAAAACTATTATTATTATATGCTTTGGTAGATTTAAAGTGGTGTTCATCGTCCAATAAATATATTGAGTGTCTTTTAAAAAGACACTAAGCACTATAGGGTTACCACCTCAAAGTTCCGCGAAATCCGGAGATAAACTAAATCAAAAAGTGGGGAGATAGTGAAACTAATATTATTATATCATCGAAACATAAAATTGTACGATATTTTTGAGGTTTTGTATACCCAGTTTTTAATTTAAAATAAAAGCTACTTTAAGTGATTAAAGTAAACCTTCAGTATTGTAAACAAGTTTTGGTTTATTACACGGTACATGTATATGAACCAAATACATGCTTTATAGTCGAGTAATGAGTTATAGCTTTGGCTTTACAATACCACGCAATTGCTTATAAATTTGATAATATAGAAATCTCTCTTCAATCATCAATACTATAAATATAGTCGTTTATGTTCATCAAATGATGGATCTTCGATGAACTCATAATTAAATTAAAATTTTGTTTTTATATCATCGACAACCTTATATTTTTATGGTATTACTATAAACTACAAGATTGTCTAAATATTTTAGATAGTTTTTTATGACTCTCTCTAGATTTTTTGATATAGAAATATCAAATTGAAAAGGATAACCTATATATTTCATCATTTTTTCAGCCAACTTTGAACGATAAAATAATAATAAAAGGCCCGATGACTTAGGAATTTTTTGTGATTTTTGGAAACTTTGTTAATCAAAAAATGTACTTATAAAGTTTTATTGAAATCCCAAGTATTAAGTACTCAATCCTTGCATATTTCCTTAAAACTGTCTTAGTTACCTCAATATGAAACAAATAATAAAAAAATCTTTTAATTTATTGGACCTTGGAAGATTTATGTTGATATCGGTCGTAAGTAACTACATGATTTCTGAAGTCGTCCGATCAAATTTGGAGAGGTAATCCTACAAATCAACAAGTTTAATTTATAAAATTACCAACCCGATGTTTAACATAAGTTCATATGCAAAAGAAAGAATTAGTCGACTATACTTATTTTCAGACAACTTATACATTAAAATGCTTATGTGTATATTTATAATATATGTTTGAAAATAACGATTAATATCGAACGGTACTTAATAAGTTCAGTAGATCAATTCAATTTTATTAATATAGAATGCTTATGTTTGGGTTATTACCCAGCATGATGATTTAAATAATAAACAATATTTAAAAATATACAATCAAACTTCGGTTGTCTTGTATTCTTTTTTAATCAAATATTAAGGAAGAGATTTTGAAGAGAGCTAAATATGCAAAATATAATAGATGAGCTTAATTATTGACTTATTTTTCAAACTTTGGCAACTCAAAAACCCCTGTTATCAAACTAAATATTGCACCCTTTATCCTACCATTTTTTAGGAGAGTGTAAAAACATTTGTCATTCTTCTGTTGAACCTAAAAATTTTATAGGTAGCCTTTGATATTCAAGATAAAAGCTTCCAAAGGGACTCCATTAAAATTGAACGTTTTACGATGTATTGTTTCTTAACATTTTACAGTATTTTTTGGCTTATTTACCTGACTAATACGATCGTTATTATAATTACAATTTAATAAGTTTGTTATTTTGTAAAATATATTTTGTGAAAATTAACTTTAGAAGACGTTTTACTATAATTTTGAAATTAACTTGATATTTTATTTAAAGACTTGTACTAGTGCAGCGATACGAACGGGACGACACAGTATCATTTGATTTAACAATTATTAACTGCATACTTGAAATAATTTTATAAATATTTTATAGTCGCGGGTCTCTAATAAGCATATCTTTTGCACGCTAGAATATTTAGTATAAATTGAATATTATGAATATATACGGGTATCAAATAATTTAAAAGACAAACTGTTTTAACTTTTTTATGGGATAACATATAGGTTTTATACTGATTGCATTTTCCGAAATTGTTTTGAAAAACAGGAAATTTCATTGTAAATTTTCATAATACAGTTGAAAGAGATTGCATTTATTTAATAATAAATTGGAAAAATAAGTCATCAGATATTTGCTTTTAAAAATTTAGCAGAATGCTTGAAACAATCTGCATGGAATTTTTATCTTTATACTACCTAATGTAAAGAAGTTTAACTTGGTTTTAAAAGATGCTTCTGTAAAAAACATGCTGAAAAAAATATTTTTCACACTGCTTCACTTGAAATTTCATTCAATTGAAGAAAGTTTTGAAATATAGGGAAGTTGAGGTAGGGGGCTTGAGAATATCGCGGAACTTGAAGCTACGAAGAACTATATTCAAGACATAACTGAGGTCTTGAATGGTTTTGTTTTTCATGTTGATTATAATCGTAGTTTGATATATTAATAAACAATTTTCTTTGATGACGCAGGAAGGTTATCAAAGTTTTTGAAAATAGTTTTTGATCTTTCATTGTTCTGTATTCTTCATTATATTGTTGTAAGAAAAACTTAGGAAAGATACTACTAATACCTTTTCTACCTACTCATGAACAACCCCCTCCATCTTACGTCGTAGTAAGTCGCAGACTATGTATAGATGTGGAAATCAAAAGTTTTTTCTTATATAACAACAAATAAATTAAATTCAATCTAAAAATAACTCAAAACTTATTTATCTTTTAAAATTTCAAATGTTTTGTATAACAATAAGACGAAAAATATGATGGAAAAAAATTTATGTTATTATAAAAAAACAAGTGTTGCTATGGTTTTTAGAGGTCCGGCCATTAACTTCTTAAAAATCCGGGAATTTATTTCGAACCGATTATCTTAATCAAATTTCTATTATTTTATAAAATTAAGGTACTTACGCCTAAGATGACCCTATTCCTAAGCTGGCTCACTTTCAAAATATCATACTTGTCACCGTTCGAATAAGTTTAAACGTTTAGTGCCATAGATAACATAAACCTGCAACTTCATATCAAAGATAGGGAGCTGCCATCTTTGTAGTGGTTGATAGTTTGTCAGCCACCTTGCAAATTTCCTACGATTTATAACCTCATATACATAAATTTTTAAATATTTCTTTACTGTTTTCGGTTTGTTTTTTAATACACAGTTACTTAGGTTCAAGTAAGTGTTGTTCGCCTCCTTTGTCGGTTTTCGTTAAAAAAAAAGTAGTTATTGTTGCTGGGACAAGTTCCTATAAAGGCTCACCACACGGGTTCCCAACATGGCCTTGAGGATGGCCTTTTTGTGTCCAGCATGAGGATTTTTTATGTTCAGCATGCAATTAAGATCACTAACGCTTTAGAAAAACAGTATCTGGCAATGTTACAGGATTCGAACACAGCTCGAGAATGCATTTCTAGCATTTTTAACATAAAATTTCTGATAAACGTAAAAATTCCATCAAATTATATAGGAAAATTTACTTGATGACTTGTTGCAGCCTTTTAGATATCTCATAAATTTTTGGTTTTTTTTTCCAGGTGAAAGTAATAACTTACCATCGAGAATTCACTATACAAACATTATTATATCGTTGAATTTATGTAAAATATAGGAAAAGAAAAAGGGAATACAATACAGAAGCGAGTGAAAAAAAAAAGAATAAAACATGTAAAAGAAATTGTAAAAGATGATATAAAAGTCCTCTGGGAATCTGTGATGACATCCGCTCTCTGACTATTGAAAATAATCTCTAGCCAATGCTTCCCCCTCTTCTGCTTCAACTTATCTTGAACGTCATATTATGAATATAAACAAAATAAAAATTTTTTTTTAGTAAAGTGGTATTATTTTTATTCTGTCTTGCCTGTGTGTTTTGTTTAAGTCCTCTATCTCTATTACTGTCTTGCTGTTGTTAGTTAATAATGGTACTGAGTATTTTTAAAACAAGGATAGTGGAAGTAGCTATATTAGATTTGTAAAATCACAAGTCAATCAAATAATTGAAAATCATTTCTGCCCAAAGCTCCCATAATTTTATCATTCAACAAATTTCTGCACAAACACGAAAAGATGTGATGATTTTTAACTGACAGCAATTCGTGATACTTTCAATACGGTTTGGATTGGCTGAATATTATGTGGAATCCAATATTAGAGATGTTCAAGGAAGGCTTAAATCAATACAATTTTACTTTTGATTCGGCCATATCCAGCCTGATCATATATAATTGGCTAGAGCTTTTATACTACTATATATACTAACATTAATTGGCTGAAAATGGCCAAATTATCTTAAATATCCTTTGATAAACTTTAGTAAATCAAAAGCATTAAATTTATGACATCACTAATTTACCAGTTTATACATTATAAAGTGCTTATATTACAATAAACGTTTTGATTTAGTATTTTATTTATTAGTTTTTTTAAAAAAAAATTAAACAATTAAAAGTAAACACTTTTAATGGGATCTATAAATAATCATCCAATAATCTGAGATTGTTTTCAATAATCTGCGAATTAAATCCACCTACATAATTTCATGAATTCGTTGTACTTAGTATAGACTTTCAATATACATTTTTAAGAGACTTTTTCATTTACTTATTAATGAAATTTGATATAATGTTGTTGTTTGTCATTTTCATTTAAGACGACACTAATAATAAAACCCTATAAAAAATAAAAATAATATTAAAAGCAATTAAATCAAATTAGTTAGCTTGTACAACAGTTAACTGTAAAAAAACTGTAAGTTATGTATGTAGAGATGAATAAATTTCATAGACTTTTTTTAATTTTTATTTGTTCGTAATAAATAGGCAGTCGCATTTTGTGCCAGCATTTTGAATTTTCTCGATCATTTCATCATAGAATGGGAAATTTTCTTCGTATTGCTTCAAAATTTCGATATTTGTGTGAAATGAAGCGACTTATCCTTAAAATTAACCTTATAATAGTGATTCAAAAGAAAAAAACACTAACGAATATATTTAACAATTTTACAAGAAGTTTCTTAGAAATCGCCGGAAATAGTATACAAAATTCGTCTAATTGAAGTAATTTAAAGCAACATATATAAAACATTTGGTCAGAACTAAAGTTTCGTATTTTCTAGACTCTTTATTGAATCCAGACATCATCTAAGCATGGTATTGATGATCCGATCTCGAATAACATATCTATCAAAATTCAGTTCGGTAAATCTAAACTAAAAGTACAAGGAAAGCGGTTAGCTCGATCGTAAAAACTTCAAAAGAAAAAGTAGAACCTTAAAACTTTGAGCGGACAGGTACTGGAGAGACAATTTTTTTGGCGAAGGTGTTTTAATAGATTATTCACTGTATTTATAACAAATTTTATAATCAAATCATGATTTTTTGTCGTAGATAAACACAATATTTAGTTTGCTACACCATGCTAAAAAAGACCATCCTGTACTATGATTAAATTCGTACTGTATATTGATTATATATGAAAACTTGGGTGGTATAATGACTATTCAAAGTCTTATTTGGATTACCAACACACATTACTTTATTTTGAAAGAAAATATTATTGTACATGAAATGTTATGAAATGAAAATGGCAAATTATTTGATATTCCATTCATATCAAAATTATTATTATTAATAATTATTTATTTATTTTATAAATTAATTTTGCTATTGTTTTTAGAACATGTATTTTACATTAAATACAATTATTTTATTAATGAATATAACAAAAATTTGTAAATTATTTAACCAAAAACGCTTAATAAACGACATAAAATCTACCGCACTTGTTGGTGTTAGTACTATTTTCATGAGGTCATTCCGAACTACGGTCTCAGAACTCGCAATATAATGTAGATATTTGTAAGTTCAATATAAGTAAATATTTACTTCATCGATTATTTCTAACCCCTAGCATTATAGTAAGATAAAATTCATATCAGTTTTTAAAATTTAACGATTTAAAACAAATTCAATTTCATCAAAATCTGCCCAGTAGTTTGTATGTTATGCTAGAACAAACACACAAACAAATACAGTTTAATAATAATAAAGATAAAAAGGGAGATTAGTTCGAAAGAAATATCTGATAAATATTTTCGAAAAAAAATAAAATTTATAAAGGAAAATAGACATTGATGGACAGAATTTTGTTATATTCAATTGTTTTCTGTGCAACATAAAACATTTCTTTTGACTAAACTTATCATATGATTCGCACCTGTCTTTATATTTATTAAATGTCAGATAGAATTTTATGAAAAATGAAATATTATAACATAAAATCAATAAAAATAAATAATGACAAGCTTTCCTACTAATAATGTTTCGTTATTGAAATAGTATAAAGTTGTTTTTAAAAATAAGAAATAGTTTAAAAAAAAATTAAAAAACACACTTTTGTAACTAGGAGAACTAAAAGGTGGAAAATAATTTCTTTAAATTCAAATAAATCATTTTATCGTAGAAAAACGTGGGGTGCTTAATTTCAGTTTTGTAAATATATTATAGCCAGATATTGGTAAAAGTAAAGTCATTATAAAATATCTTAAAAAGCATCCCATGCTTTTTTACGATAAAATGTTTTTTTTTTGAATTATAGAAATGTTCTTTTCTTCCATTTAGCTCAGCTAGTTATAAAAGCGTGTTTTTTAGTTTTTTAAACTGTTATTTATTTTGTGTTCTTTAGTTTTTTAGACTATTATTGATTTATCAAAAATTCAGTATAAATATGGTGGGAGCGCAAATAAATGTATATATTTTATAAACAAATATGGAAATCTTTATTCCTGAAAATACTGGTTAGGATAATCAAATAAATTTATTAAATTATTGAATTGTCATCGGGTTTTGATAAGTATGCTAAATTTCGAGTTAATCCGAAGTTTTGAAGAGGGATAATGTTCAAAGTCTCCGCTACATACTCCCATACCAACATACGTATGAAGCTAATAAAAGCGTGTTAAAAAAGAATACTTCATAATAAGCATTAACAAATTTTATATGCCCATAAAATTATATATAAAGGATTTTGAGGTATAAACTTTAAATTACGATTAAACTCACAAAAATAATATGATATTGGAGTCATTACAAAGCTAATTTTGTACCAATTGTGTTCAGATATGATTTCGTGTCGAACAATAGGTACCCCGATTGACTTGAATGAAGAATAAAGTGTGAATAATGCAAGAAAGATGGATGATTAGACTATTTCTAGGAGTCAATTTAACAGGTGGTGGATTATATTACGTGGATTATATTAACTAGACTTACCGACGGAATAACGCTTCAAAATTTGCAAGTTTTTTGTGATCATAAACAAAGGATTATTTTCTTTGGGAATATATTCTTTGGGAAGAGTTTATTACCGAGATTCATCCTTAGCTGTTCAAAAAGTACATCTTTCTGATCATCACAACGCCTTACCCCGAAAATCATATTTAAACACAAGGCAAATGGTATTTTAGCATACCAAAAAATCAAATATCAAGTCCATTGATATTATTTTTTAATTCCGATTTGGAATTTATACTTTAAACGAACACCCGTTATTTTTGCAAGGTGGCGCTTATTTTGGTTCAAGATTAAAAATGAATTGTTAATAAAAAAAAGTTTAAAAAGAATTATAAGAAAAAAAAATGTAAACAAGAAAATTTAATTTTAAGTTGATAACAGTTTTTCATTATATTGTATGTACTTATACCTACTTTTCTTAATACATACTTCTTCTGTATGTATATAAGTATAATGTTATTTAATCGTAAACAATAATATGACATGATGAAAATTGTGTCTAATATGTATACAAAAGAGAAAGCTCTTCAAGCTTTTTTTTTTAAAACAATATTATATATAAAAAAAAAGTTTTTTGAAATACATTATAATATACTTCACTTAGTTACTTATACGTAAACTTGTGATTGTTTACTAACAGAAAATAAATGTGTCTTATGGAAATAATACGTGAGCAGCGCTTTTCAACATTTTTTAATTGTTCAGGATTGTCGTTAGCTACCCTTGATGAAACTCTGTTTTAAACCTCGAAATAAAAAGAGAGGTGTTATAAGTTTGACCGCTATGTCTGTTTATCTGTCTGTCTGTGGCATCGCAGCGCCCAAACAGATGAAGCGATTTTGATTTTTTTGTTTCGTTTCAAAGGTAATTTAATGGAGAGTGTTATTTTCTATGTTTAAACTGCGAGTATCGAGTTCTGTGCCCGAAAAAACTAACAATTGACGATGATCTTCAAAATCGGCTGAGTTTGGAAAAGGCTTTAAGGAAAAAGGTAATTTAATGAAGTGTTCTTACTCGAAAAATTTGACGGGGGTTTCTTAAATATCATAAATTTCACTTGTTTAAGTAAAGATTATGAACTTTTTTCAAGTTCTTGTCTATTAACCCTTCTTCAAATGAGCGAGTAAGCGCGTTTAACATATTCAGCAAATTAATAACAACAAAATTAATTGTATCTAGTTTCAAGGACCAGTGTTGTCCAACCTTTTCGGTTACTTGGGGAGCATGATTTGCACATGATTTATATTCCAAAAAATTTACAAAACATAGTTTTCAGTATGAAAACAAGCTTTTGTTACACTTAAAAATTAAACATATTTTTGGCTTGACCTCAAAATACAATTCGTCAATGTGATGATACTCATCGTTCAGCCTTTAAGGTTAGAAATATGTGATTATATTTCGACCGTATCTATACAAATTTGCTTCATTTTATCTTTTTAGTTACCTCAACTTGCAGCTTGTATTCTTAGAAGTCGTTTTTAATTAGTTTTACCGAGAAAAAAAAATTTGAATTTTTCTTTAATTCAACATGTGTCCCTCATATTAGATGCCGTATGGCGTTAAACAGCACCTCGTATGTTTCATGTGACACGTTTTCGTTTAAAAATCAATCAAGTGATTAAATATTGAAATATATTTTTTGTAGGTATACTTTGTAGTTAAAATTAACGACAACTGTAATGAAAACTTGAAATAAAATTTTGACCATTATATCGATACTGTAATAGGGGTTACAATATTGCATATTACGGAGTAAAGAAATATTACCGAATAGAATATTGAGAGAAATTTTACAAAATATATAATTTACTATTCAAAGCTGCTGCGAGTCGCAGATTGGACATGCCAAATTAAGACGGAACGGTATGAATATGCAAGAGGAATTCAATCTTAGATTGGCCGTCTTTTTTGAAGACAAGCGTTAGATTTCGCTGAGAGTTAGGTAATTTATAAAAAATTGTCACTAATTTCTAAATATACTTAAATAGTAAGCATCTTTTATATTAATTACTTGAGTGCGGAAATAATAATCAACGCATTTAAACACGAATTATATTATTTAAAGTTTACGTAACAGTAAAATCATTTAGAGTAGTCGATTCATTGCTATGAGAAAGTCTTCAAAATTGTATATTTTTTACAATTTTACGTGTCTAAATTATTTTTGAAGCAAACAGACAATTATTTTTATAATAAATAAATATTTATGATTGCTTTAATTTTTCATGGTTTTTATTTTTTACAGAATTATATTTTATTTTTAATTTACTAAATAAAATCATGTTTAGTTTTTATTTAATTATTTAAAATATCCTTTCACTTTTCCCTGTATTATTAAATGTATATAATACCTTAATTTTCAGATAAAATTGTTTTGCTTTGAAAGATACAAATTTGACCATCAAAATTATTGTTTCAATATAATATTTATATTTTAAAGCTTTTAAATCAATAACTTTTGTATTTTTCATTAAATAAGTACTTACTTAATAGAATTGAAATTATATAAAAAGAGACAGCAACTCACCTGAAACAAAAAAAGAAAAATATTAAAAATTATTTATCAAAATTAAAGAAATTTAATAACGTTTTCTCAGGATAATCAGTAAATCGTGTATATGCATTTTCAATAATGGCCTTCAGAGGCAGAAAAATTTTTTAATACTCCTTACGGTGTAAAATTTATAGATTTCAGCAGTTAAAGTTATTATGTAACAAGACTAATTTTCTTAAGATTAATAAGAGTAAATGCATGACAAATATTTTCCTAAAAAGAAAATGATAAGAAACGGCACCCGTTTTCCCATAAAATATATTTACAAGTGAAGTTTACAAAAAAAAAAAACGACAAATTTTTTGGTTATGAAACTCTTAACTAGCACTTGAAACATAGCTAAGAACACTCTCCATTAAATTTCCTTTCAAACGAAACAAAATCCGTTCATCTGTTTAGATTCTACTTCGCCACAGACAGACAGACACATACACATCACCCATTTTTGGTTCGGGAGTTACAAATGATGAAATAAATAGCATTTGTGTTAACAAAATAAGTATTTCTTCTATCAGTGATTTTCACTAAATCTTTAGTCATCAATCTCTAATGCTTTAAGCCTCAATATTTCTAAGCCATAGAATTATGGTATATATCGAACCAATTTTACTTTTAATTTTCCCAAGTTCTAACAGTATCCACCCTCAAAATTTTAATCGTAATATTTTAATAACTTAATTTTTTAAGCTGTTCAGATTCTCAAGTAGTTTCTAGAATACTTTTGGCCAGCGCTGATATATCGGGAATAGAATCAATACTGTAGAATCGAATTAATATGGCCTATCAATTCCATATCAGATTTAAAAGTTAATTTTAAAATAGCCCTGAATATTTAAATATAATTCCAGATTATATAATAGGGTTTGATTGGGATGAGTTGGGATTTTTGTTGATAAAATATATAATACCAAATTATATTTTATTCACAAGGTCACTTCATATTTCAACTAAATTAAATTAAAAATTATTCAGCATGTACGTTTTGTTTTTAATTAAATGCAATTTGAAAGGAATGAAACAATTGCTTAATAATTTTTTGCATTCTTTAGAGGTTATTTTGGAGTACGATAATTAAATTTTTGTACCTTTTTATACTATGTATATATGAAATATACACAGTATATTAAGTTTAGTCCCAAGTTTGTAACGCTTAAAAATATTGATACTACTAAACAAATTTTGTGTTCATAGAATCATCTAATAAGTCCATTTTCGGTTGTCCGCCCGTCCGTCTGTGAACACAATAACTCAAAAACAAAAAAAGATATCAAGCTGAAATTTTTACAGCGCACTCAAAACAAAAAGTGAGGTCGAGCTCGTTAATGAGCAACATAGGTCAAGTGGGTCTTGCGTCCGGAGGACCCATATTGTAAACCATTAGAGATAGAACAAAAAATTAAACTTAAAAAATGTTAATTATAAAAAAATAAACAACTTTTGCTTGAAACATTTTTTTTTGTAAAAATCACTGTTTACTCACGAGGGCACACATTAGATGCAAACTTTATAGTATGCATTAATATGGGATTATCAGTTATGTATGTGTGACATGTATATGTGTAATACGATAAAGTAATCAACACTGTCTTTACATGGTATTTCAACAATTTACTCAGTCAATTGTTTGTTTTCACTTGTTTTATACGAATTTTTCTTTTAAATTTAGCGAATTGAAGAAATATGTGTTATTTCAATAATTGTGACAAATTATTTTGAATTAATGACAAATCTTTTAACGTTTATAACAAAATGTTATTATTATACTTTTACACAATAATTCACACAATTAATAAATAATTTATTGTTTAAAAAAATAACCCTATAATTATAAACAATGAGGTACATACATACAACAATAACGTTATGAATAGTGTTAATTATTGTTATTAGGTAGTTGATTAAAACTGTCTGAAACAATTTAATGCTAAAAATGTAAACAGTTTTATAAACGTGTGTTAAAAGATTAAAAAAATTAATACAAAACAAGTGAAAACAAACAATTGACGGAGTTAGTTGTTGAAATACCACGCATAGACAGTGTTGATTACTCTATCACATTGCACATACATACATGTCACACATACATACATGTCACACATACATAACTGATAATCCCATATTAATACATACAATAAAATTTGCATCTAATATGTACTCTCGTGAGTAAACAGTTGTTAATTTTTTGATAAGAAACATTTCTTACATTTAAACTTTTGTTCTATCTCTAACGGTTTAGAAGATTACCCAATGGTTTACAAGAGACCCAATTGACCTATGTTGCACATTTACGAACCCACTTTTTACGTCCTGAGCCCGCTGTAAAAATCAATTTGATATCTTTTTTCGTATTTTGAGTTATCGTGTTCACAGACGGGCGGACGGACAACCGAAAATGGACTAATGGTAATTTTATGAACACCAATAAAAAAATTTTATTCGTAGCATCAATATTTTTAAGCGTTACAAACTTGGGACTTAACTTAGTATACCTTGCATATTACATATATGCATGGTATAATAATAAAATCACATAGAAAATGTGACTAAAAATAATTAAGCATTTTCGAGCATGGTATTTCCACTTCCTATGCTAGGTGGTAAAACCCACTTTTAGGCAGAATTTAACGAATTTTTTTCACAGGCTAAGAATAAAATTTACTATTAAATCCCAAAATTTCAGAAATGCCTAAGTTTCCACTTTTGATCCATGTACCTCAAAATTTAATATTTCGGAAACAAAACAAAATTTCCGCTGTTCTACCGTTGCAATTAACACATTCCTACCGTTTGTATAAAAACCTTCCTTTGAGGTTTTTTCTATTTTTGAATTCGGTTATAATTCTTTTTTTTAATTTTTCTACCTCCTGGCATTTTTGTTAATTCAGTACGGTAATGGTAAACAGCTACGTTTTTGTAATTTTAAAAATGTATTGAATACCATTTCTGTATGATTGGATGACAAATAAACATATTACTAACGAATACATATCGATACATTTAAAGCCTGTCTCACCCAACAATCCGATTTCAGTCAGTGGCCATCTTTTTCCCGAATTATAATATTTATTGCTATTGGAAAGCAAAGTGGAGTCCATGTGTGATGTGATTCAAACGTTATCATTGAACACATTATTTATACAGTAAAGTTATTTTCTATTCTATTGTGTGATATTTCAAAAAATAAAAATTCAACATTCTTTGTTTTTAAAATAGAACGAGTTATTTTCAAAAGAATAGTACAAAAAATTTTTATTCAAATTTTTCGAAAAAAAAAAAAAATTGCGAATTTATAAATAACTGATTTGAAATCAATGAGTAACTAACCAACATACATAGACTTAAAAAATACTATAAAACTCGACATTTATTTTGTTGCATTCTTTATTAGTGTTCATATTACACAGGTCTGCAAAAAAAATTTTTTGTCAGCTGCATGAGATATTTTTACTAAATTATATGTTTTAGAATGCGCTGATTTTAGAAGTGATGGCCACTTTTTTCTATCACATAAGGTTTTTTTGCAAATTTAAAAACAAAAAATTGGTAAAAGCACTCGTTTATTAAAAATTATACAGTAGCCTGCAAGCATAATGACATCCCATCTTTTTTGGTACCGTCTCTCGATATCGCGGACATTTTGGTGAAACCGCCCCTCCTGTTCTGCACTGTAAGTTCCCAGGTTTTCAGGAAAATAGTCTATGTGGGAGTGTAAAAAATGGACCATTAGGCTTATCTTGCAGCTTGAGCTTCGTATGCTGCTAGTTGAACAATGGTTTTGTAGGATCCTTAGTATTTCCCAAAAACTTTCGCAGTACATCCTTGAACGATACCCAAGCTTCTTTTTCCTTCTCATTCATACTTTCCAAAAAGAGGGTTCGGTTAAAAGCCTTCTCATGTCGGGGCCAGTGAAAACTCCCTCTTTCAATTTTGCTTCTGACAGCTTCGAGAATTTTGTAAATAGATATTTTAAACAGTCTCCACCCTCTTGAAGTGATTTTATAAATTGTTTCATCAAACCCAATTTGATATGGAGAGATAGAAACAAAACTTTTTCTGGCGGCACCAAAGTAGTATTGATAACATTTTTCTCTCCAGTTTTTAAAGTTTCTCGGGGTGGGCAATCACTTTTATTGCAATGCTGTTCTCTGGCTCTACTATCTCATAAGCATAAGAACCAAGGGTATTTAGTATAGCCTGCCTGCTGACCCAAAAGTATCGTGAGTATTTTGAAGTCCCCTAAACAATCCATTAATGGTCCTGATATTTGATTCTTTTCAGGATAATGGTCAAATTGTTATGGTTAGTTTTCTTCCATTTGCACAGAATATCTCATTGGAAGCGAAGCTAATTTATTTTCATTGTGCAATAATAATACTTTAAGACTAGTTTAATATAATACTACTATAAATTACTAAAGACTAGTTTATGTTGTTACTAATATCTGTAAAAACCTATGTGATAGAATGTTTTGAATATTTTTCCTGTTTTTGGGTGCTTAAAATCTATAAGAAAATGTAAGAAAATCCTATGCATTTTTTTAGTCGTAGACCTGTGTTATCTATCATCTAGGAAACAACTAAAAGGAGCAACATATCATCAAATTTGATGTAAAAATATATGGAAACAAACTTTTCATCTAAAAACAACAATCTGTTAGAATATTTTCAATCACTTTCCATAGATTATAAAATATCGATATCAATGGTCAACTAATACATACAACTAGCATAATATATTTTGTAAGTCTACGATATTTTCTATGTAATATTTTTTATATTCAAAAATGGTAACAATTTATTGCCTTTCAATCAAAAATTTTGTGAATGTCCATATTGATTACACAACAAAAAAACCTTCATATAAGTATAATCAAAAAAACTGGAATCAATACCAAAAATGATACAAAATAAAAACTTGTTTCCTTTTTTACATAAAACAAAAGATCCATAAACATCAAATCAAATCTATTTACTATTTTTGAATAATAATTTGTGTTGTAGCTACAAGATGTTTCATTTTTTATTACAATCAACCAATTGTACAAATCACAGAGGTTGCGTTAGATTTGGCATTCCCAATTCTATGCTGAGTTGTTTATGATGTTGGGCGCAATGAGTAATTCACTTTTTTATTTTGGACGCTGAACGTTTACCAAGTTTTCCGGAATATATAAATTTTTTTCTAATTTGGAAATTTTAATCAATTGTTATTGGTTTGTGAAATTTTCGATCCAGTAGATCTATTTTCTCAGGCACATACTGGATGACAATATCACAATACTTCTGGTAGATAGCCCTATTCAATACTGTAATATTACTTATGCTAATATAGATACGAAAGTATTTGCCTCTATACCATACCAGCATTGTAGTAAACGCCATACATTTCTTACCGTGTATATCTAGCCTCAATTTGTAGCAAATCAATGTTTGTAGTTATCATAGAAGACTATAAGCTTAAGCCAGAAATCAAAGTCTAAAGTTTTCGGGGTTTTTTATACATTTTTTGGATTTTTACTGTAATTTTACTGTTGCGTTCTCAATAGTCAAAATTTCCTACCAATATGAGAGGGGACAATCTTAATGAATTAATTTTAGCAAACACATTTTTGGCAATATATTTTATGAAATATTTTTGTAGAACTCCAGATTTCTTGCGGTCATTTTGAAAGGACATTGTTATTACAATCGAAAACAAAAATATTACCATTTCACATAAAAATTAAAAACCAAATCCCTAATTATTTTAAAAGGAAACATCAACTTCCAAAACTCATAATATTATCTTATTTTGGGCATAAATAAAAAGGAGGCATCATCATAAATTTATATTTCATTCAAAAATAAGTATTTTCATATGTGACCTATTTTACCATATTTGTTTTGTAAATTTTTTCAGATCGTGTGAATTTTTGATTGCAATTCAATTTTATTCTTTTAAATCAGTAATGGAAAACATCTGGTCTAATAATCATGTATCATTTTAAAACTGAATTTTATGTAACTGATTTAGTAATAATAATGATGATGATGGTAGTAATTGAGAATTTTTATTATAATTTAAGGTCAAGGTTGTTTTTTTTTTCATAAACATAAACAATAAATTCGAAGATTCCGTAACAAAATTTATGAAACATTTATGGAAATATGCATGATTTTCTTTTTCGAATTTCTTAAAAGTGAAATAATGATAAAGTAATAAATAATGAAATGATAAAGTGAAATTAAAATTAAAATCGGTCAAAAATGCGGATGATATAGTCAAAGAAAAAATCAAACATGGCATACAACTTTGTAAAGTGTAGATTAGATACATCATATACTTCCTTGGCTTCCCATCAAAGAAAAGAAAACTTCAAAAGAAAAAAAAAATTTCAAAATAAATTAATATGCACTACAAAGTAAAAGAATATCGATAATATAATGTAGTTAAAATAATTGTTATTTTTGGAGTCGGTGTCAGCCAAAAAAACTACTCTGACAGAACAGTTTGCTACATAAGCTTGGCTGACACCGACTCCAAAAATAATAATTATTTTAACTACATTATATTATCGTTATTTTTTTACTTTTTAGTGCATATTAATTTCTTTTGGAAAAGTTTTTCTTTTGAAGACAGTTTTCTTTTTGTTAAAAGTTTTTTTTATTTTGTGATTTTGACTGAATCTGATGTACACTAACTAATTTGTCACTAAAAAAAGAATAATCGAAATCGGTTGGCGTGATATTGAGTTATTCGTCCTCTTGCGTGCAAACTTAATGCAAATTTAAGACTTTTATGATTTTCTCATAGATGCCGTAGTCAGTACTGGACCAAAATGAAATGGGACCACACGAAGAAGCACCAGCTTTCAAACATAAAAAGAATCATCAAAATCGGTTCACCGAGTCGAAAGTTTTGAGGTAACACACATAAAAAAAAGTACAGACGAATTGATAACCTCCTCCTTTTTTGTTTGAAGTCGGTTAAAAATGTTTTCACCAACCACTTCTACCCTCGCACAGGTATTGCTATCAAACATATTAGCAGTGCAAAATTTAGGGTTATGCACCATAATTGTGAGTTGGACACTGAATTTGGACGCCTTTTATTGAAAATTTCAAAGATATATCATTTATTTCAACAAAAAACTCTCTATGCTTTGTTTTTACAAATAACTTTTTCATATTTTTACTTTTTAGAGCATTGACTTTCTTGGTCGGTACATGAAGGTTGTTTGACCGGTTCACACTCAACCGAATTATTTTTATTATCAATGAAATAAAATTTTTTACGATGATAATTGAATATGATTATGATAAGTTAAATGTTGTGCGAAAGGTCTTAAGAAGTTCAAATATGTGTGTAATTTGATTAAGCATAAATTTGATTTTATTACACGTATTACGTTACATGAATACTTAAACGTATATTTAGAATCCTCATGTTGTACAAAGAATCTATTTTTTAATCATTCATATATAATTTCATAATTTTATTAAGTATCCGATATGTGATGCCTTTTCATGTGTTAAAAAAAATATAAGAAATAGAAATATTGACTGTTAATCGACTTATTTGTAAATAAGACTAAAGGCCAAGTTATATTCATATAATACGTCTATTGTTTTCTCAAAGTGTGCTGTTTTTGCACCCTTCTATCCCCATTCGTCACATTGCGTCATATTTTCTGCAAACTAAATAAAATTGGAATATATTTCGAACGTCACGTTTTTTCAGTAACGCCGTATTCCTTGTTACATTTCGTCACTCTAATCAATCACCCTCCCTCTCTGTGTGTTTGTTAAGGTCGCACATAGAAGATTTTTCTTGTATGGAACTTTGTCTATCAAAGGATTCAAGGAGGAGCAATTTGTTAAGAACATTCAAATGCCCCAAATGTCCCAAATAATGATAGCTCTAAGTATCTTTTTCATCTCATCCGATGTCCTTGGTAATCACTTTGATATTGATTTAAGAAGGAGTGTTGTAAGTTTAAAGTGTTTATCTGTGCGTCTGTGTTTATCTCAGTGGTATTTTATAGCTACATTTCCAAAAATCGGTTTATAACGCACAAATCGCATTTGTTGCGGGTTTTTTAAATTTTTTCTTGTTGTGTCATCGAGATATGAAAAACTGTATAGTCAAAGAAAAACAATCAATGGTATATTTTTTGGTGTAGTTGTGTAAAATATTTAAAATAATGAAACAAAATTTAATAAATACTTCCAATCACGGTTTCAAATAGAAATGAATATGTTTTCTGTATGTTCTATATGTTTCTAGAGAGTTCGACTATAAACACAACGTCGCAGAAATATAGCATCACAGGGTAATGTGTAGTACCTGGGATACACTTGAATCAACAATCTATAGTTTTTCGAGACATACTCGCAGAGTTTACTTGCAAGAAGGCAAGCAAACAAGATACTAATTACTCATGCGTATTTGTAAAAACATATATAAATAACAGTTTTCAGTGTTTTAAAGTTAGAAATTTTGACATTTTAGTTTATTTAGTTAGAGACTCAACAAGAGCTCATTTACCAAAAATTTGTGTACTTCGTACCATTTTTCGTCTATTTTTCCAATTTATTTTAGTCTTCGTAAATCTATATATACTTCACGCGGGAGCTCTTTGACCAAGAATTTTTTTGACAAAATAAAAAGGTGGTTTAGGCCCCTTCGACTAATAATAAATTCAACACTTGCCCTAAAGATAAAAATAATTTTCATACTGTTCCTATTCTTGTAAAAAAAAAGCTTTAAAATAACATGAACGTAAATTTTGATCCCTGGCACACTCACCTACACAAATTCAACGACGACAAAATTTAAACAGAATTAAGAGATGGAGTAGAAAGTAGAATATCGTCATCTAATCTAGCATTCAAATGATCATCTTATGGTTTTCGTTCTTATCTTATATTCAACTAAAACTTACATAAACTTCTTCATAAAATCTATGTGGGATTGGTGGTTGTATTATAGTTTATCATTATTTCGTGGTATCTACTGAGATGATACGTTTAAGGTCATACAGGGTGCTTTACTAAATTGCATATCAATACAGTAAAATTTAAATAAAATTTGTAATGGTCGAATTATTTGCTCTCTTAGAGATTGGAAGAAACATAATGGTACCAGTAGCTCAATAAACATTTAGAATTCATTTTGATATTCGAATAACTATGTAAGTACTATCATACTTTTCAAGACAAATGATTGTCTTGAGTAAAGTGGAAAAAGTAGGAATTTTTATTGAATGTTGACATTGTTTTGAAAAAACATCCATAAAAAAAATGGTAAAAGAATGTTAAAACAACATTTTGAATATTTGACATATAAAAATAGAAAACAAAAAATGCTCACAAAGTAAAAAATGACACAGAAATACAAAAAAATGAGTTTACTGTCGGCAATGCTTAATATCTGCTCGTCTTCGTGAATTTGATTCTATTAAGTTTTATTTCACGAAAGTTCAGATGTTTCAAAGTTTTGGTGCTGTGAAACTCAACAATTCGGAAGCTTGTTCATCAACGTCGATCACATCTTTAAAATGTGAAATATGACCTTTATTTCATTTTCTATTTTATTAATCAAGCTTGATCATTTGTTTTAATAACCGCTATTATGGAAAATCATTTTGAAAAATATATACTCACGACAATTGAACTCGTAAAACTTCCCAGAATGTACCTACATGTCTGAACCAATTTGGAAACCATTGGTTTTGAAAACATTTTATTGAAAATCGAATCATTTATTGTTACGTAATTGCAACCAGTTTTATTACAACTTAGCTGCAACGAACTTCATAATTACAAAGAAAATAACGTCAAAATCATGTTAAGTGAACACTTAATCAAAGAAGCTTTATTTTAAGGGTGTAACACAAATATTTAAAAATAATCGAAAAAAAGTGATGAATGTCATATAAATGTCAAATTTGTTCCTATACTATTTTTATTTACTCCTCTAATAAATAATATCAGATAAAGCAGCAGCAAAACGTGGCAGGGCAGGTATTAAATAACTTCATTTTTCAAATTATGAAATTTTGATTATTCATACTACTATAATTTTTATATAAAATTATATATTTTATATAAAAATTCAACAAAACACAGTTACTCCAAAGTTTTAAGTTTTTACTTCTGTTGGCAGTCCTCATGAAGTCGAAAAAATGTCATTCACTTCTGCTGAATCCTTAAATACGCGGTATCTCGAAAAAAATGTAAAATACCTGCGAGATATTGATAGTACATAGTACGCAGACTGCGTTAGTCGTGGTAAGTAAAATATAATCGCTTCTTCCGTAGAAATTTTAGCATTTAGATCCTCTGTATCTCAAACTCAACAAGTCGAAAACTCATTAACTCATAACTTTTTATATTTCCCTTGAGGTTATTGAGATTCCACTGTATAAGATCTTCTGTATTCAATAAGAATTCAGTGTGATATAGATTTAAAAAAAACCACTCAGTATTAACTACCTATAAACATTAAGATAAAACTCTGTTTTCGTCTTGACTTGATCATTGTTCACTACATTGGAGTTTGGGGCGCAATTCAATTGCTAATTTAATCTGATTTAATAACATATCGCTTTAGTTTTAGTTCGTGTAGAAAACTTATTGCATACCAATTGACAATAGCATACCTATAGTTACTTTTCTCTTTCAAACTTAATACAAATACTATTTATTCATTTTAAATAAAGATAGTAACTAAGAAGCATTACAGTGAACATAGTTTATATTGTAACGAGTCTGGTATCGTGGGCGGCTGTGGAAGAGTCTTTTTCTACATATAGACGAAGGAACGAAGGAATAATGTTCGAAAAATTTGAGCAGTATGTCGGATTTCAGTGCGGTTTTCGGCATGCGATTCGTTAGAGCGTCAGGAAATTTTGTGACCCAGTCTGATTTATAAGAAATTAAAAATATGCAATTAAAATAATGAATATGCATTTTAGAGTGGTATTTTAAATTGACCGTTAATATTAAATTGACAATTCGGTTTATAGTGATGAAAATGATTTCAAAATTGTTACACGGGGGTTTTTGAGGTCGCTAAACACGAAAATCGTGAGAGAATGGGTCCCAGAGGAACCTGCTGCAACGATATCCCCGTCGTGTCCTGGATTTTTCGTTAAATTCTTCATATAATCAGTCCAAACTCGTTACAAGGAGATTTTTTGAATCGCTGAACACGAATATGCACTGCACACAATAAATTATGCCTACACAGACAATATTAACAGATTTCACTGTATAAAGAAAATGAACATTTATCTGGTTATTTAATGGAATTGTTTTAATTTGATTTTCACGAAGTTTTATATCATTATATTAAAATGTGTAGAACACAAATGAATCGATTTGTTAAAAAGTTTATAAAAAAAAGAAAAATTCAATTGTAAAAAAAACTTTATTTAAAAAGTAAAAAGAAACTTTTGAGTAAATTAAATTTTAAAACTTGGTTAACCAATTTTATTTTTAAATAACAGTAATTTAATATTTTTTTCATAAAAATATTATCACAGACAGACACACACGCATAGCGGTATAACTTATAACACCCCTTTTTTTTAGTTTGGGGGTTAAAAACTCATCTTTTCCATAGAGAAGTTACCATACGACTGGGTAATCTTAAATCCTCAAATAAGTTAACTTAGTTACAAGACTACAAAAAAACGACGTATTTCGTAGTTGAAATATCATACCAGGAAATCCCCAAAATCCCGTAGAATTGATTGAAACAGAAAATTCAGAATAATTTTCGAATTAACTAAAAATTTTCAAACGATTATTCTGTACTATTCTTACATTTTCCACTAAAAAGTAGTCTCGATACATCTCAGTGATTTGAATTGAAGATTTCTTTTAGCTTTACAAAATCTTACGAAAACAAATGGAATGCATTTTAGTAAAGAATGCAACTTTCTAGATACTAATTTTTATTGTAGGTAGCTATTAAAACATGTTAAGGCGAGTATTATTAATTCACAAACTGTCTTGACCTGGGATTCCCTTGAGGAAAATACAGAAGCTTGTATTTTAAAAAAGCTGGTTACTATAAAATTTATGATCGCTATAACAATAACCATTAATAAATAAACGCACATAAAAATCATTTGAAAGTTTAATGATCATTTAAGGAAAAAAAATTGGATTTCCAAAAAAAAGACAAGCTATAAAATTATTTTCATCCTCACGATCAATTTACGGAAGAGAAAAAAAAGCTTATTTTTATTATATTTCTTATAAAATTTATATACACCGGAAATATTTTGCAATAAAATAAATAATAGTCAATTTAAGAAAAATATATACCACCTCCATATGGGAAAAAATGAGACCATTAAAAAAACACATTTCCGTCACAAATCTTCAATAAAAGATTAAATATACATAAAATATGTAAAAAAAAAAGGTTGTACAAGGGAGTACTTACCTTCACAACTTTGTGTATGTAAGTATATAGGTAAACGTGCTTTTTGGTAAGAGTCAAACGGTTTAAAGGAAAATTCACAACAATAATGTTGTATACGTATGTGTAACTACAATAGGAAGAAAAAAAATGTTTTCCAAAAGGAAAAATATAATGTCGTTTCAATAAATTTATATGCAAGTTCGCAACAAAAAAGGTAAGTAAGTATTTTCACAAAAAGTCATTGGAATATTTTTTCTTCTGACAATAATATTAGTGCAAAAATAGTTACTGATATATTTATTTCTTCAGTAGGCATCTTATAAACTTTCCTAAATGTCAAATCAACCTTATTTTTATGCCTTGAAATTGTGCAAAGTGGTAAGAATTCAAAAAACATAGAAAAGTGATTTGATAAGTAGGTGATATCACAAAAGATACTAGATAAATGAATCTAATTTGTTTTTTCATTAGGCCAAAAGTACTTCATAGAACAGTTTTATCAAATTATAAAACAAAAATTTGTTGTAATTTAAATAAAAAAATTAAAAGAAATCGGTAAAAAAAAAAGTTTACCCATTCTTATTTGGATACAAATCTTTAAAGTAATTTTTACCTAATGATTACAAGAATCGAGTCAATCTAACGATAGAGGGAGGTTTTCTGAGCTACAGACCAAAACTAGGGATGACATTTCGGAAGAATTTCTTCAATCAAAACTTTAGAAACTTTTTGTTCAATCGGAATATCAGCCAAATTTCGATGTTGTTGGATTTATATAGGTAAATAGAACCCAAAGATATAAATAAATTCGGCTCAAACCACGATTAAGTCAGTATTTTTCGTAATATCCACAGAATATCTCTGAGGCAAATGCTTTTAGTACAAGCAATGCAAATGCTTTTTTACCCTATAAAATTAGGTTTCATAAAATGCCAAAACTAAAAATTTTTCATCGGGTTTCTTTTTCCCTAGCCAGTCGAGAAAATTATTTTTTCTCAAATTGAAATAAAAATCATTTTTAGAGTAATTTTGACGCATTTGAAAAATTCGATTCATCTTGACAATTTTAGATGTTATTTGTAAGACATTCCCAAAAACCGAATCCCAAAATAGTAAAAGAAAGGTTACCTTTACCAATAATCCTTTTCATATTCCTCCCCCGAAAAATTTTCGTGATCCACTCTTGACTGTATACAATAATTTATTTAATCTAAAAGTTAAAGGTGCTCCATCACATATTGTCTTATTTAGCAGGTTTGTTTCGATCTTGTCTCGTATACGAGAAGAATAAAAGTATCATTTCCGAATGAAGCACTACTAAAATTCTAAAAGCTGATAAGAGGGTCTTCAAATAACGAGTTTCAGCATATTTCTAGACAATTTATAGACGACTGCTTTTTAAAGTGAGTTTGCAACTAAAGTACTAAAGTAAATGTATATTTCGTTTTAATTTTATGTTATACTTACTGCCATGCTAAAATATATAAACTCTTCAGAAATTTCAATTGCGCTCTTGTGGGATAGAGGCTTAATATGTCCGTATACACATACAATATGTGGTGAATAAATACTATAATCCTATCCCCATAAGAAAAGGTTTAAGGGTTTTAGGCATCTCTGCTAATGCTGTTGGTTTTCGTTCCTTTTCTCATAACAATATCGCATAATATAATATGTACTTACATTGTATATTACATCAGTTATGATATTAATGAATTTTAACATAAAATTGTGTTTTGAATAAAGAAGTTATTTATTCGATAATATTCGATAATATTCACAGCCGTATGAACCAATAAGTAACATAAAATGCTGAGAAATAAGAATTGCGCTACGAAGAAAACTAGACCACAAGATAATGGAAAATTGTTTGACGTTTAAATTCGCCGCTGTTTTAAGTTTCATCCAATTGTACAATAAACTTAATCCTCACTTATAACTACGTTTTGTGGGACTATAGAGGTTCACTTAGCCTTAAAAAACGCTAAAACCCACGATTTTTCAATTTAATAAAATTGAGGAGGGAAGCTTGGAAGCTGACACCTCGAATAGGCACTTCCTTGCTACTAACCTATATAATTTGAAGGAATGTCGAAGCGCGAAAAGCTGGTGAACAGTGAAACCCCATGATATTTTGGCATTAAAGCAAGAAGGAATACTGGTCTTCCATCCCAAAGACATTTCCTTGATAATACCTAAATACACATAGAACCCTCTAAGTTCAAGAAGCTCTCCTCTAAGCAGGTGAACAAAGTCTTTAAAACGAAAAAATTATGACTCTGAAAATTCATTCCTAATTGCTTTAATCAATCCCAATGATTAAAAAACTCTAACACAAAAACTAACTTACAGACCATTTGAATTAAAATAGGTTACTGAAAGTGCAAAAGTAGTGTGAAAAAAGACATTCCCAAAGCCCTAAATATATATTCTAGGGGATACAGAATGGATTTATAACACGCACCCCCAAGCTCCACCCTTGACCATTTCATTGATAATCAACTCCATTTTCGTGGAAATACTTAATTATACCTTGTGAAAAAATGAAATTTTGCAAATAAACTGAACTTTGAACAATGAATCCATGTTAATTGGGCAAATTTTGGATTATTTTTAAAGCATGGATGACAAAAATTTGTGGTAAACTATAGTATTTCGAATTTAATGGAAAATAAACATAAACATCCAAAAATTCACAAGGCATCATTTTGGAATAATGATTCTGTCGATACATACCCACTCCCACGTGCCCTTATACATATTAAAAATTTCTTATTATAACACACTTAAAAAATTTATTTACCGTGTTAAGAAAATAATCAATTACAATAAAATAAAAGATATTGGCAAAAGTTTTAGAATATATGTGGTCAAAACCATAGTATTTACTATTTTTGTAACTCAACCTCTATTTACTTGTACATTGACTAGGATAAGGTAGAATATGTGGTTACAAGTTTAACGTGTATAGAAGATTTTATCTACAAAATAAGAACAATACAGCAAACTCGTTGAAAAATCATCAATGTAGGTAATTTTAATTTTCTTAAATCAATCAACTAGATATTCTCTCAAATATACCTTTTGTTTTGTATCGAAAGTTCTGAAAAATAAAACTATTGGATTTCTTCCAAATATGCATCTATGAGCTTTTTTTTGAATGAGCAACGCTCTTCCAGGTAAATCAGACCTACTAGGTGGAGCTACTTAGCTTAAGTAACTTAAATTAAGCTGATTTACAAAAATTTATGTTCACATAAAGTTTCTTCATTTGGGCACTACATTGAATCCACCCATTAAAGACAAAAATATGATTAATATTAACCATAAAATATAAAAACTAGGTGTCTTTGATGATTGGTCGAGTAATTTTTAAGATATTAGCGAAAAAACGTATATGAGAGGTGATATCTGGAAGCAATTTCCTTAATCAATGCCTCAAAAACTTTTTCGTTAGCAAAATTAACAAGTTTTTTTGGAAATTACGATCCAACTTATTTGGCGCTTAGATTCCTTTTTTCGAAATATCTCCAGAATCTCTGTGTAAAAAGATTTCAATCGTTAAAAGAACTCGGCTTATATGTGGATTGGGTAAGCATATTTATACTCTAATAATCAAATTTAAAAGAAATAAATATATTCATGATTTTTACGATTTTTCGAAGGAATGAATCCTTTTTGGAAATTGAAAGAAATAGTGAGACTGTTTTGGTCTTCGATTTGGATAAAAATATTACAAATAAAAATTTGTTTGTCTTCGATTTAGATTAAAATCGTTTCCTAATGGAAATATCGTGTCAAAGAGGAACTTGTAATATCTGAGACGTTGTTCTAAATCGTCTATATATATTACCCCCTCCTCATATTGAGATGTGTATAGATATTTCTACAGTAATAGGAAGGGCATTGCTAATCGGGCATCGAACAGACATTCGAATTAAATATAGAATTAGAATGTATAGTCTAAGTAGAAAGTACTAACATGCAAGGACTAAATCCCTAAAGGTGTATTATGTGGTAGAATAAATGTCAGAAAACATATAGAACAATTCTTTACAAATACAAATAGAACATAAGAGAAACAAAAACCATTTGTGCATACCATGCATGGTATGTAGGTATATGGTATATGGTACATGGTATATGTGTTATAAATAATAATGTCGTAGTGCAAACATCGTAGTGCTTAAACAAACACATTATATGAGTTACGAATGCTTTAGTTTGCCAACTTTTAGTCATTTACTCTACAAACAATACCACGATTGGCAATATACCTAACCTAGAGCATAACAACACATTGGAAAAAAAGTCTTCCTATTGCTAATACTTAACGTTAACCGATAACTAATGTAAATTGTACGAATTTTTTAGTTCGCGGGTTAAAGATCAATCATTTCAAGGGAGTTTAAATAGAAGAAGACATACGTTTTAAGAAAAAATTACTTAAAATTAAAAAATAAGGTAAGGCGAATAGGTAAAAATTCTAGTTTGGTGGTCGCCATGACTTGACCGGTTCACGAGAAAGATCAACCACTCTGGGCACAGTCAGTACTTAGATGGTAGCTTTGATGGAATATTGTGTGCTGTTGCCTATTTATTATTTATAATAGTTTTTTATACCCACTGTCTATTGCCTTCATATTTCCTATATTTCTCTATAATGATTGTTGAAATATATTTTGTTGCAAAGCTATTCGTGTCTTTTTCTGTACACATTTGTATACTATACCCATAACAATAATAATAGTTATTTTCATTGAATGAACAAAAGATACTCCAAGCAAATAAGATATTCGGTTACTTAAATTCTGGAACGAACGATTTCTCAACAAGGATTTTCAGGGCCCATACTCTCACATGGAAATTACATATTTTTTTATAATTTTGTTGTTCATGATATTGTTGAAAGAAAATAATAAAAATACGTAGGACAGGTATTATTTTAACCATAAAATGCCACTTAAACCCTAAAATCCATAAATTTTGAATATTCAAAGGATTTTTTTCCAAAAATTTTTTAAACATTGGCAAAATTGTACAAATTATATAATGAATAAAATTTCATCTTAATATTATATCTCTAGCTTCTTTTTTTCTAATCGGTAAATTTTTAGACCATGAGTCTATTTTTCTTTATAACCACCTCTATAATCTTTAAAATGAGAGATAATCATGTGATTTGATAAAGGTATAAGGAAGATACCGCGTACCCTGGAAAAAACAGGATAGAGGAATCCCTACAGATTAGAAATGTGAAAGAAAGGTGGTTTGTTTGTTTGTTTGTTTGTTACGCTTTCACGCAAAAACTACTAAATGGTTTTGAATGAAACTTTACAATAATATAGCTCGTACATCAGAATAACACATGAGCTATAGATAATTTATAAAGAAATATTTAAAAAAAAATTAAATTTGTTTTTAGCATTCACTGCACCTCGTGTTGACAGACAGACAGATGGACAGACAACCGAAAAGGTACTAATTAGGTGATTTTATGAACACCTATATCAAAAATTTTGTTCGTAGCGTCAATATTTTTAAGCGTTACAAACTTGAGACCAAACTAAGTATACCTTGATATATTTCATATACATGGTATAAAAATCTTTAATTTTTGAAACTACTCGTTTCAAAATTTAAACAAAATACACTTATACCTAATTGTCAATTTGTTTGGACTAAGAGTAATTTTCAGAGTGGAGGGACTTTACAAAGGTTAGTACAGTTCATATACAGTGAAATAAAGAAAGGTTTATCTCTTTACATGTATGATTAGTTACAAGTTAGCATGTAAATAATACAACTATACTAATGACACAAACTATTGTTCTCAAGAGAGTATAGGCTTATTATTATTATTTGTATACAAAATAAAGCCGTCATTGAGTTAGTTATTCAGCCATTCATTTCAATATTTAATCAAAGAAATACGTACATTAAATACTAAAAACTTGTATATTTGTTTCTTCTGAAATTAAAACGTAATTTTGTATTCGTAAGTATATGTAATTAATATATCATTAAAACTCATGTAGGCCATGTAGTATGTAACAAGCTGTGCCAATGACTTACATACATGCGAACAGCTAAAACGCATATTTTGATCGTAATACTAAAATTCTATTGCATACATAAACAGTAGAGTCATATTAATCCCATTCTCCAGTACATTTTTGCCCGTCCAATAACCTGGCACTGTCCATTTTTGGACAAGACAGACAAGACAGCTTATGCATAAAACAAAGAAAACAACGAAGCAATGTTGTTTAGAAATCACATATCAAGGCAGGTTTGGTTTGTCTATTGACAGCGGTCATAACACATAGGAAACAGTGCGTCGAATAAAGCATGATCGTTGTCAATTGACACACCAAACCTACCTGGCTTTGTGATTGTTATACATCACTGGTGTGTTGTTTTCTTTGTTCTATGCATAAGAACGTCTTGTATAAGAATATGCATAACTTATGTGTGAAATTTGAATAATATGTACATTTTCGGTTTGGCAATAGATCTGTTAGGCTTATACCAAAATGTAAAAATCGGTTGAAAATAAACGATGTTTTGCACGTTTTTCGTATAGTTATTAGGGTCAACTTTGGTGCTTAAAAACTTGAATACTACCTGCTGAAATAGAAAATTATTAAACAATACAATATTATGGCTGGCACAGACTCATATAAAGACAACTCAAGGAAAAAGTCTTTTTTTTTACGATTTAATATAATAAAAGTAGGCACTCCAGAAACTTTTTTCTTTCTAAAATTGTTTAAGGTGTAAACCATTCATTATCCCTACATTAGGCCGTGCACAGAAGTGATAACATTCATTGCCTTTGAAAATGAAATAATATTTCAACTCAAAGGCTAATTTAATAGCAAAGTAAGTAAGTTTTAAATTTAAAAAATCCTTTTAAAAAAAACACCTGTAGCACAATCTATCCAACAACTTAGCTAGCCCAATGTTCGTGTGAATGTGTTTACTCAATTGTCTATTTAGTTCTATTTTATGACCCAATATAGTCTGTACCATTACTCCAAAGAAGAGAATCAATATCTATTGAATTCATTCATTGCAACGACCATCACAATTATTTTAATGTGTATCCCATTTTATTTTCTTTTATATAGAAATCAATAATCTATTTCCCTGAAATAGGTGGACTATATACAGTTTTTTATCATTATTTTTTGTTTTCATATAACTCTCATAGATAATATAATAGTTTGGGAACTGACTTTTTTTTAATGTTAAAATCCCGTAGATTGATAGTTAATTGGTGACAGGATTTTTGTTTAAACTACACTAATAGAGAAATCCAGAATAGGGAATATTCATGTATTTTTGTTATATGTTTAATTCATTTTTTACACCGAAGTAAAAAATTTTTTACATAGTCAAAAATATAAATACTGTTAAAAAATGCGTTAATTAAGTGTATAAAAATATTTAAAATACAGAATAATTTTGAAATGTTGAAACCCAGTCTTTTGGCGCGCTCTGTTGATGACGTATTAATATGTAATCTGTCAATTGGTGACAGTTCAATGTATAATTTACACTTAAAAAATGAATTTACAACACAGAATTTACACACGTTATTATTAAGTTTTCTAATAAAAAGTCGTAGAATAATATAACTCAATGTAATACCATACAAAATATAAGTAATTAATACCATACACTATGTCAACTAATTTGACAATACTATGACATTATGCCCGTTTTGAAATTTGAATTTCCGTTTTAGAAATTTTGAATTTCTCTCACTGAATTTGCACTTTTACTAATTTATTTTAAGTAACTAAAAAGAGATTAATTACTAAAAGAATGGTTTAATTGAAATGTCCAGCCAATAAAGTTGCGGAAAATAAAATATTTGAACCAAATTTAAATTTCATGAATTTTCCCTATTTCCGAGATATGCGTAACATTTGACTGCCGAATTAGGTTTAATTAAAGTGAAAAACGTGGCTGCAAGCGAATTTAGTACTCGATAACATCCAAGATGTAAGACAATTTTGTTTAACACCTTCCAGCAACCAAAAGATATTTCGAAAACGCGCGTTTCCTAGTCAAGTGCAGAAGAAAAAAAAAGTCATGCCTTTTATCAACGACCATCAGGCAGTTAAGATTTTGGCATGTAAATACATGTCAGTTCCTATTCTATAAAAGGATACAAAATAATATGTTATAGAATTTAATCTTTATTTTATATTACTATCTCTTTATTGTATCTTGCTTAAAAGCAAGGGCTTTAGCATTACTTTATAGAAACGTCGATATTTTTTAAGGATATTTATTTATAGAATCTCATATATTTCAATTGAGTTTTTACATTTTATAACACCAATTGAAACTCTCGGTGGTTTACAAGAGCACATTCAAGAAAGATGTCTACTTTCGACAACGGCTCGTACGAGTATTTTCACGACATCAGACGTATGCATAAGTAATGATGGCAAAACACAACTTCACTATCGACATATCGATATTCAATATATCGAAATAAAAATATCGATGTATTAAAAGATTGACATCTTGTAGAAGATTTTTAATTTTTTGAAATGTAATAAAGCAATTTTTTTGCGTTCAGGCGATTACGAAGACACTGGCCAGGTCGGTATAATTTACTCAAACTCCAAATTAAAAAATAAAAGATATTCTTTAGTGTGCAGAGAATAATTGACGTGCTTCATCATTGACGGTCTATGCATATGGTGAATTTATATACAACTGGGAGACTCAGCGAACTTCGTACCGCCTAACAATCTATGAATGTCGTATTTGTTGGGCATTTTTAACTTTAAAAACTACTTCCCTTGCCCTCGCTTGCCACCCCCCTTTTGATCACAATTTCATGGGTTTTAATTTTTTGGAACGGAACCTTAAATGCTTTACGGTAGTATATTCAAAAATAGCGAATTTTCATACAAAATATCATCCACTTGTCCCACCCTCTTTGGAGAGGGGAGCTGTTTAATAGTTATTCTGCTATTCGGGGCAGACACAAATGCAACGAATCAAAAACCATGAAAATCGATTAAGCCGTTCTCGAGTTATAATTGTTTGAACAAACCCGACCTTGTTTTATATTTTAAGATGCATTATTTTTTCATTATTTTTTTACAATTATTTTTGCCGCCATTACTGGCGACAGCGACACGCGATTAACAACTGAACTGTATAACATTATGTTTAACTTTTGGAAAATTCATGGTTCAATCACAATTTCGTTGCATCCACGGACAGTTTTTTTGCAACAAATTGAACAATATCCGAGGAAAAGGTCTACTTAAGATAAAGGTTCGTATAAGTATTGTCACTATTCCCAATACATATAAACAAAGATCTCGTTCTTCTTCTTATTACCAAACTGTCCTACTTCAAGGCACTACTATTTTTTCTTATTCATCAAAATCTACAAAATAGTTAAGTTGAAATCAAATCTTATTTATGAAGTATTGACAAATTCTGTTTTCAAATACCTATTAGTAACATAAAATCTAAATCTAAATATCATCATATTTCATAATCATTATAATAAAGCTTGATTATTAAAATCGCTACATAGAGAATATTATATTGCAAATGTGGATGGGTTATTGTAAAATGCACATTGAAAAATATAATGTCTTAAATAAAATTTAAAATTATCTTAAATTTCCTCTGTCCTATATACCTACCTATCTTATCTTTTATCTCAAAAACTGCCAACAACAAAAACAATTTACAAAAGTGATTTAAAAAAAAAAAATCCACCCTAAAAATACGGAAACGGAATGGAAATCATAAATGCACGAAACGGCTCATTTTTAGAGGGAAGAAACATACAGTAATTGGTTTTTTTAGCCTCTTCATGATCAAATAGAAGTCAAACTTTGTTTTTTTTTCTTAAATGGAACTAGATTTTTTTACGGCAGGCTCTTGCTATTTAACGCAAAATAAGCAACTTTCGTGAAACTTTAACTTCTTGAAACTTCATTTTTTGTCTTCTTGGAATAAATTTTAGTTAACTTGGAACGCAACGGTTTGTGTTGGTACATTCGTATCTTGTATCAAAAACCAACTGATTTAGCATGTTGAAATTTTTCTCCTTTTTTACATACTAGTACATATCAATAGGGGGCTTTTGTCCTAAATTTGAAAAATTGGTTTATACGTTACCTTAATATCTGATTTACACCAAAAAAATATTATAAAAAAAAAAAAAAAACAGTATTTGCATTACGTATTTTGCATTTCCAAAAACCAATTCAAACTAACTTCGAAAACACTCAACACTGCCATGGAGTCTTGAATGGCATCACGTCTTGCCTAACAATCATTTTTGTGTATGACAATAAATCAAGTAACCTGCTTCGTTCTACTATTAAATTTAAACAAAATTAACAGTGTTTGGCAGGGCGTGACGTAGCACATCCCGATTGGTGTTTGCTGTCACTTGACTGAATATCTATTTTAACTGAATTTATTTTCTAAAAATAATAATAAGCTTATTTTTCATAAAAATTAATTTTTATAAAAGAATTTAGAAACTATTATCCATCCGATTTATTCTTAGCGGGCAAATGCCTGTTACGAAAAATTGTCGATAACTGAAAGCCATTAGTTGAAGAATATCGAAATTCTGAATTTAAGATTGTTTCAGCTTCTGATTGTGGATCTCTTACTTTGTACTGCTTTGTACGCATAACTAGCAAATTTTCAAATTACAAAAGAAATATTCACTTTTACAATCTCCTGCCTATCGAAATATAAAATATACAAAGTCTAGTATTTCGCAACAAACTTCAACGAAACAAACCTGAATGCGGATCAACGGAGGAAAGACGTTATTTTTTCCATGGGTTTCCCATATTTATAAACCATAAAGTATAAGAATTTAATATAGAGAGAAGGAAACATAGGACATAGATGAGGTTCGTTTCTTCATCCCAACATTTTTAATAATATTTAATATCAAATATAATTTATCAATATAATTGGATGGTTAAAATGTTTTGTTGACAGACATTCAATACAATTATAAATGATTTATAATATATTATGGAAGGGTTTTTATTTTGGATAAATTGAACTGAACACACACAGGAGAGGCAACTAAAAATGATATAGAATCAGGTGTCACCGTTCTATACGTCTGTTGAAAAGTATGAATCATATTTTAATGTTATAATATTACGGACCTCACATAGGTGTCACATTGCAAACCAATTCAATTCGTAATGCGAAAACTGTTCTATGAGTTATTATACCCCATACAATTTCCATAAGATAAAATTAGAATTCAAATCTCTATCCTTAAATCGTGCGAAAAACATAGTTCGTTAAATTAATTTTTGGTAAAAGTTTTTTTAAAGAAACAAAAGACAACTATTCTATCTATTTTCGATTTAGATGTCAACTTTGAACATCCAAGTCCAAATCGCTTATAAATTATGATAAAAAGTAAGAAGTGATTTACTTTCACCCTGGCTAATAGGGAATATTCAAGTATTTTCTTATCTTTTTAATTGTAATAAATAAACATAATAAATAAATAAATAATAATAATATTTTTTTTATATTTATGTTAAAAATACTAATACTTTTTAAAAATGCTGCAATTAAGTGTAAAAAAATATTTGAAATTGAAATAGAGAATAATTTTGAGATGTTTAAACGCAGTCCTTTTAGTGCTATCTATTGATGACGTATTAATATGTGATCTGTCAATTGGTGACAGTTCAATGTATAATTTACACTTTAAAAAATGAATTTACGACACAGAATTTACACACGTTATTGTTAAGTTTTCTAATAATAACTATAACTAAAATATACTAATTAATACCATACAGTATGCCAAAAAATCTGACAGGCCATCCACATTCCGTTTTAGAAGTGTTAATTTCTTTCACTGAATTTGTACTTTTAATAATTAGTTTTAAGTAATTAAAGAGATATTAATTAATTACTAAAATAATGATTTAGTGGAAATTTCCAGCCAATAAAGTTACGGAAAAAAATATTTGAACCAAAATTAAACATTAATATCCCTTATTACGTTTAATGAAGGTGCAAAGGCCTCTAGCCACCTTTATCCCTTGTTCGTCGGAATAGTCAGAATTTAAGAACTGGTAGCTCCGTCACCTTTTGAGATTATCACTTCCCAGTTTACATATAAATTTTTTACTACAGACGACATAATAACGAAGTTTTCTATGATTTATAGTGACTTAGTCTTTATTAAAATGCAGGAGACAAAATAACAAAGTGTTTCTATGAATCATAGAGATCTTTATTAAAGATATTTCAAAAAAATGAAATTTGACCTACGCATTTGTATTTGTATCGAAAACTTTTCCAATGTCACACAGTAAATAACCTCTTCAATGTCTAGAACACTTGATCATTACGTAAGATAATAAAATGCAATGAAAAATTACATTTCTTGTAAGGAAATAAAACATTTTCTTTCGTTGAAACTTAAGATACGAACAACAGATAAACACAAATTACTTTAGAATATTGTATGAAAATTTTAAGATGATCATATTATTAGGTAAGATAATTTCATTGGACATATTCCAAATATTGTTTGTACAAACATTCTACAAACTAACATGCAAACACAAGGTGTATTGTAAAGATCGCATCAAATGATGGTTTTCTTTTCACTTTATTGTGCTAATTGAAGGGCGTGTCATGAAGTGATATTGAATCGGTGTAGAATTTAAACGGAAATCTATAACATTCTTCCATTAGGGTCGGAATAACGAAATTTTATATTTAGGACTGTTGTTATATATGCAGTTGTGAACTTCTGCCGACTCTTTATTAAAAAATGATTCCACGGAATTGAGAAATCTAGTGCTAGTTCAGTTGAATTTAGTACAATTGCTTTCATTGCGTGATTACTTTGTAGTACAAAATTTAATCATAGTAAATTTAGTAATTTCTGCCATGACTACAGGTAGTTGTGATCGTAGCTACATCGTGTCGAAGCTTCTGCATCCAGCCGAATACAGTCTTGCATGAAACTGCATGCATGATGACTATATGATGAATTGTCACGGCTGTAAATTTCCATCGCTCTTTTTGTTGCGTTGAATAAAATTGCCAACGGAATTAATTCAAAAATTTTGTGCTTTCTTTCTAGCTCATCTTATACATTCCCAAGAGTCAAAACACAAACAAAACTATATGTATACAAAACATGAAAATGTTCCAAAAACATAATAAATAAATAAATCCATGCACAACTACCATTCACCATTGAACATCCCAACCCAAACCTAATTTGTCGACCAACAAAACAATCTCATCTATAGTTGTTATATATTTTCTAACAAGCCAATAACTGAAATACCATTAACAAACAAACTTTTTAAGTCTACCAAGTTATAGCGACTACAACATACTTTGGAAAAACCGAGATTTTATTATGACTTGGAGTCCAAAAGTCGATACACAAAATCAATTAGATCTCAATGAAAAGTATCAATAAGCACTAGTCTCAAAAATAGACAAATAAAAGAGAAAGCAAACAATTGATTGAGTTAATAATTGAAATACCCTGTATAGAAAGTGTTGAATGCCAGCGCTTGCATTATTTTTTATAAATTAGAAGAGTTTAAAATAACAACACAATTATGACGGCTTTTTGGCCACCATTTATTCTTTTTTCGAAAATTTAAGTTCTTTTTAGAATTTATTAGAGAATGTTTCACAAGACCACTATTTGACGCTACCTGCAAATATTCAACTACTTATCTTTTATAGTTTTGGAAAAATGGACACCAAATTTTTGTCCTTCCTTGCGCCCTTACAGGTAAACAGTGATCTTTACAACAAAAAGTTTCAAACAAAAGTTGTCTATTTTTTTAAAAGAAACATTTTTTATGTTTAAACTTTGATTCTTTCTCTAACAGTTTACTAGATGAGTTCTACGAACCCAAAACCCAATTGACCTCTGTTGCTCATTTACAAATTCAACCTCACTTTTTTGTCCTGAGTACGCTATAATAAGTAGACTTTTTTGTGTTGAGTACGCTATAAAATTTCAGCTTGATATCTCTTTTTGCTTTTGAATTATCATGTACACAGACGATGGGTAGGCAACTGGAAATAAACTAATTAGATGATTTTATTAACACCTAAACAAATAACTTTATCGTAGCATTAATATTTTTAAGCGTTACAGACTTGGGGCTAAATTTATTATTAGTAATCCTTGATATATTTCATATATGGTATTAAAAGGTGTAAAGGTACAAGGATATTCTTCATTAAATTGCCTTTTTCCTTAAAACCTTTTCGAAACTGAACCGATTTGGAAGACCATCACTCATTTTTACACATAGCTTAGAACAATCTCCATTAAATTACCTCTCAAACAAACCCAAAAAAATCAAAATCGGTTCATTCGTTTAGGCGCTACGATGCCACAGACAGACACTCACACATAGCGGTCAGACTTACAACATCCTTTCTTTTTAGTTCGAGGGTTAATGAAACTAAAATGTCTTTCATAACTTTCTAGATAGTCAAACTTATCACTGTATGATAAAATATGAAATAGATGTTATACCAATAAATGCAATTTTCTAGATAAATTGAGAAATCTCAACCTACACATTCGATATGATTTCATATGAAAATTTCAATTTAATGTTTTATTATTTTGTTTGTGCAACATCAAATCTAATAACCATTAAAATGTTATGATGTTTTTATGAGAGTACTTGAAGAAAATTAATAATTTGTTATTGATATGCATAATGAGATTATTTCGTTTTATTACCGTATTTTATAATTTCGAAGGCGCCAAAACAAAAATAGAAAAACATATTATATTACAGAAGGATTAAATAAACAACGAGTTTTCAATCGAAATAATTATGCATCCCCGAATTCAATTTGACCAGTTTCCGCTAGGACGTATGTAGGTAGGTATGTGTAACTAAAAAAACCATGAAAATGATGAATTTAAGACTCCTGATTCAATTCTGTTCGTGGTCTGATACGAATAATAATTTTAAGCCAACGAAAAACAGGGAGGTTTTCAACAAGAGGGAAGTCAACCCTTTTTTTTATGTATGACCACTGCTCATGCATAAAGAATAGAAGATACCAGTGATCATGCATTAAAACAAAAGATATTAGATATAGAAAAAGAACTAAAAGCCACCTTTGGAAGATATCTCTTTTTTTATAAGAAGTCTTTTCAAAGGAATCGGGAGTTAAAAATCTCTAGAAAAAAGAACACAAACTCACTGTTTGTAATGACGAATATCACCCGTGAACTACGCCATGAAAATCTTACAAAAAAAAGTACTAAAATCGCAAAACGCGATGAAAGGCTTCTTTTTTGGTATGTTGTTTGGACTCCATTTGTGCTTCCTTGCATAATACGTGAAAATATTGTTTCACCTATTACGTTGGTGGCACAACTTATTTTTGCTTGCAAAACGTAGTTTCATACTACCCCAAGGGGTTCAAATAACATACCCAAAAAGCAGCTTTACATATCATTATGCGATTTTAATGTAAAATTTGATTGACATAAACCGTCAACCGTGTAACACAAAATGTGTAATAAAAACATTCATATTTATAGGGAATTTATATTTTTCCTGAATCCTGAAATTTAAATGCAGAAATATGCAAAATATACGAAGAAAGCTAGCTACAAATAAATTCATTTTAAAAATGACGAACTTAATTTAACGATAATTAAAAAAACTTATCAAATTCGAGTGGAAGAACAGAGATTTCTTCATTACACCAAACCGAGATATATGGACACTACGTAATTACAACCTTTTTTTTCGACGGTACTTCCGTCTAAAAGAATATTGAAGCATCAGCAATGTCATCAAGTATCTTTCTTTCATGCATACAAATATTGTTTATAATGAACGAAAAAAATTTACTTTAGCAGAATTATTTTTTCTCACCAACATATAAGTATTATGCTAATAAAATATAACAAAATGATCCCTCAATTTAAACTTTTTGTATTACAAAACCCTTCTCAATTTTTTAATTTTTGTTTGAAGATTAAATACAAAAAAAATATAATGACATACAAACTGAGTTGAAGCCTATATTTTTGAAAAAATTGTTCATATGTGTTGTGTGTATTGTGATCAGCGCATTTTATTGAGACAAATGATCATTTTACCAGTAACAAGTGAAATTTACAAAATTTTAACAAGCCCCGACAACTTTTTCGAATACGGAATCCACAACTTGAAACATGTCTAAGGACACTTTCCATTGAATTACCTTTTTCCTTAAAGCCTTTTCTAAACAAACCCGACTTACTTTGAAGGCATCGTCAATTTTTTAGGTTTTTCGGGTGCGGAATACTAAACTCTCACTTGAAAAATAGCATAGAACACTCTTCATTAAATTACTTTCCAAACGAGACAAAAAAATTTAATCGGTTAATCCGCTTAGGTACTACAATGCCACAGAAAAACAGTCAGACTTAAAGACAGACTAAAGCTACAAATGATTATACAGATTGTATATTGCATATAAATAACAGTTATGACAGTCAGTCAGTTAGGTGTTAGAACAGTGCTGGTCAGTCAGCCCTTATGTATGTCCAAAAATGAATAAGATTCGGTTATGATTGCGTGGTTTTTAAATGAATGTATGAAAGCAAAAAATTGTTATACAGATTGTATATTGCATATAAATAACAGTTATGGCAGTCAGTCAGTTAAATGTTACAGTTATGACAGTCAGTCAGTTAAATGTAAGAACAGGGCTGATCAGCATTTATAAATGTACAATGAATATTTTGTGGTTGACTGTGTATTGTGACAGTTGTTCCACAAAATGGTTGGCTGACCATTTTATCTATATGGTACTTAATTGTGTATTAAAATTAAGTACCTACCAATAAAAAAATTTGCAAGTTTAATAAATGAATTAAATCATATTTATTTAATGTACATACATAAGGGCTGACTGATCAGTACCGTTATAATATTTAACTGACTGACTGTCATAACTGTTATTTACATGGAATATACAATCTGTATAACAATTTTTAGCTATAGTTAAATCATATAAATCCCACGAAAATCATAACCGTTTCGATAGCATACATCTGACCCCTGTCCTATCATTCGCTTGACTGACCGCAGTATGGATGTGTACACAACCTGATCAAATGATCAGCTTTAGTAAATTCAACGAATTTTTTTTGGCCTGGCTCTCCCATTATAACGTGTGTCAAAAACTTTCGTTTAATGACTTGCTGTTATTAGCTTATTCCGAATTTAACTATGCCTTCAACGTATACATGATGGATGTACTCTTCTCAACTCATAATAATATGTTGAGTGATCTCATTAAAACTTTCATAACAATTTTTTTCAGCATAAAAAAACTGAAATGACATTTAATAAAATATGATAATCATGTATAATTATACATGATAATCATATTTTCTACTAATTATATTTTTTAATGGCGTCATTTCATCTTATTATAAAAATTTTCAATATTCTCTGCCTCTTTTAATGGTGTCCAATACTGTCCGAAATAAAACACAGCTCAAAAATTGTTTCGAAGAAAACTTAACTAGGCAGGCACACTACGAATATTTTGTAAATTGTCTCGATTTGCAGACAATATTATCGTACGAGTGCGAAACTTCCACGTGTGCGTAGCACGAGTTGTACAATCGCAGAAGTTCGTTAATAATGCGTTAGCATTCGAATATCGTATTAAACTTTATTTTACTTCGTATTAAACTTATTAAACCTTCGAGTGTTATGGAAGGGGGATGAAATCCAGAGAGATAGAGGCTATAAAGCGATGGTTTTTACTTTTAAGCCCAGTGAAGCGGGCGGGTATCAAGCTAATTATAATATACAAAATTGGTCATGAATATTTAAAAAAAAAAATAGATCATGAAAAAAAAAGAGTTATTTGGCTAATTTGATTGGTTGATAATGAGTGTGATATTGAAAATGAATGCGTTAATGAACTATTTTTGGAACGCAAAATAAGCGAGAAAAGTAGTTCTTATCTCACGGGCGTAAATATACTCATAGTCATAGGATGTAATACATTTTGTTCGAGTCAAAATTATTTTCACCGGCCATTCGTGACTTCAAAATACTAAACTTACCTTTATTGAATTAAATATGAAATTGAGAAAAAGGTGTAAACATTATCTTAGAACACATAATAGAGTGACATAAAAAGGGAAAAGTGCTTTGATTGATTTAAAATAACTTAAATGTTCTATTCTTTGTTTGTTTATACCATGGAGATAGTTTGTGCACTTTTCAATCGCCATTACAGTGCCACATAATCTTCGTGTCGCGAATAGCTGACCAATAAAAAAAAATTTATAATTTAAAAATCTATAAATCATCCTGTAGGCATTCAATTATTGTTTACTACTGCAGGATTCATTTATAATTTTAGTTTTGAAAAAGCCATTGATAAAAAAAAGCTAGGTTTTTTTTCATAAACTTATGACAAAAACTTGCTCATTAAAACCATATACAAAACAGTTAGTGGTGTTCTTGAACAACGGCAACATCGTCATATTGCGGGAACATACAATTAAGCCAGAATAATTCATTGCAACTAACAAACATGATTACAAATTACAAAATGGATCTAATAATAATTTATTATGTAGTCAGTTTATTATATTATAACAGTCAAGTGTTTGTATAATTATCCATTGGGCAACGGTATTTGTCGATTTTTGGTCGCTCGTTGCTACCCATTGATAAAAGAAATTTTTTGGCGAGTTGCAAAGTTTTGATTATTTATGCCCAAGAAACCGTACCTTTAAAATTAATTTCAAGCCTCCCAAATGTTCTAAAAGAAAGGCGATAAAATAAAAAAAATATACGGAAGCGCCCTCTGGTGGCACTCAAAAATATAAATAGATGATAAAAATGAATTCCTCGATCCCAAAAAACGAAACGAGGTGTATTTTTGTTGTTTTCATACCTTGAAAAATTAGGATGCTCGAAATTCATTTTAGAGATATATATAATCTGTCGCATCAAAAAACAAACACAAAACGTTAAACAAAAGTACTCTTATCTGTAAGGTATCAGTATTATTACTATAACATTGCATACAATTCACATATAATGTTATAGTTATAACACTTAGAATGGTAAAACACGTTTTGTTACTTTAATTCGTTTCTTGTGAAAATTCATATCAATTCTCTGTACGGTTTATGAAAAATAACTATTAAAGTCAGCGTTTTTTACGAAAAAAAGAGCACATGCCAAAAAACGGTGACAGTTAATTTCTTTTAAACCGTACAGAGAATCGATGTGAATTTTTCACAAAAGACGTATAAATGGGTGATCAATTGATAAATAAAATTTTGGTTTCATTTTTACACGTATACTGGGTATAAAAATGTCCTAAATAACAAATTTTTATACATTTTAACTTTTAACAGCCGAAAGTTTTTTTCAAAATCTAATTAATTGCGTAACATATTTTTATAAAATAAACTTTGTAGAATTATTTAAAAAGTTGAACACAAAATAAAAGCGATGGTTATGTACTTCATTGACTGACTTTGGTATACACATTGCATACATATTCATTCATCATTTAAAAATCAGAATATGATGTATACCAAAACTTTTTTTCATAACATTGGTTTATAATTTTAAATAATAAAAAAAAAAAAATTATTTAAATATTTGGTTTAAACAAAGATAGTGAATATGTACAAATTTTGTAATTTTAATATCACAGATGTTTCGTTTTGAGAAAAAATCCTTTACATATCCTGCAATAAGTTTAAATTTATTACAAGTAGAGCGTTTTCTTTCACGTGTCTCAGAAAAATGTTGGTAAAGCGAAAAATTTCTTATTGTTTTCGGAAGATAGTTGAATCGCACTGAATTTTCTTTAATTCAGTGGCGCACAAAATGATTTTTGCAGTTTTATTAAATTACGATCTTAGTAGGCTGGTAAAAAACGAAAACTGATTCGCGTAAAGGAGTATATTTAGCAAAAAAAAAACAAGTGAAAATCAATTGACTAAGTTAATTGTTGAAATACCATGTATACACAGTGTTGATGACGCAATCGTTTGTTTTTTGACGTCACTGAAGTAACGAAAGATATCCACTCTTAGATAGCCACACATTCATAACTGATATTCCCATATAAATTATACTATAAAATTTGCACCTAATTTGCGCCCTCGTGGGTAAACAGTGAGGTTTACAAAAAAATGTTTCAACCAAAAGACATTTTTTATATTTAAACTTTTGTTGTATCTCTAACGGATTACAAGATGGGTCTTACGGACCTAAGACCCAACACGCTATAAAAATTTCAACTGGATATCTTTTTTCGTTTTTGAGCTATCGTGTACACAGACGGGCAGACAGACAATCGGAAATGGACTAATTAGGTGATTTTATGAACACCAATACCAAAACTTTGTTCGTAACATCAATATTTTTAAGGGTTACAAACTTAGGACTAAACTAAATCTACTACGATTTATTTCATATATACATGGTATAACAATTTTTATAGGATGTTTCTTTCTATAAATGACAATTGAGGCTGATGGGCACCGGGACTAATTAATTTGCTTTACAAATAAAAACATAGAACACTCTTAAAAAATAACTTCCTTTTATCCATTTAATTTATTTATATGTACATTTAATTTAACGATAATTTAACGGCGTTAACATATATTTATTATTAACAAGGAAATGGTGGTTAAAAACGTGAGGTTTATTACTTCTAAAATTAAACCGAAGAAAATAATTTGTGATAATAAAATATGGTCAAGAATTATTATTATTTTTATGTATAAATTAAAATTAATCAGATACGCCTTACCATGAAAAATTCTTTGTTCATATAATTTTTATTCAAAACATCCCACATGCTTTTAATAAAATCTTGGAACTATGTTCAGGTTATTCAGTTCAATATATATCGAAAAATTGAGAAATTTCATCTTATTCAGACATACCGAAGCACCAAGGTTTTTTCTTCGATGTATATTAACAGTACAATTATACAGCGTGTTCTATTATTGACTGCAGAAACCCAGCTTACCAAAATAAGCTCATTGTGCAATAAAAATATTTTTATACGTTTTTTTTTTTTAAATCCCTTCCTTAGTTCATATAATTAAATGAAATTTACTAATATCTTCTGATCATTGACTACTGGTTATCGAATGTCAGTGAATGAACGTGATAGTCAGTGAATGATTTCCATGACAATACTTCGTGGTTTACAGTATCGCAACCCATCTTCAAGAACCCATTTCTTAAGCCTTTAAATGAGCCCTAGTAAAATCCGAAAGGTCTGAGGAAAGCAAAGTTACATGCCTGCAAAATAGTGTAAGACAGTTTTTAGCGTATTTCTTACCCACGTTTTATTTTATTATTTCTGTTTCGGCTATCGAATAACCTCAATCTTAAATCATGCATTAGATATAATAATTTAAGTTTCTTTAAAATAATAATTGTTGTAAAAGGTTAGCTTGATTTCAAGAAACGATAACACTAATCAAATCGGATATGCAATTTATACATAAATAAATTAAGACAACCAAAGTCATTTTTCAAAATGGAAAAGGTCTGGGTGCCTATTTTATGCAAAAAAAGTTTAATCCAAGAAAAAATTCAAAAAGTAGCAATTTGATGCGCATTTGATTAAAAAATGTAAAATTTCTCAAAAAATATTCGACAGAAAATATATGCCTACAGTTCTTAATTCATCCAAGTTCAGTTTTCATTGGCAAAATTAAATTTTATGTCATTGTTTAAGTAGAAATATATTTAGGTATCCACTTGCACCGTCTGTCCCTCGAAATTAAATCAAAATCGAAGGTACAATTTATTGTTTAAAGTTAAAAGATATTTGGAAATGTCGATAAGAATACAATTTTTTTTAATAAGGCTATTTAATTATTGGTCCTTCACGTCGACAGAAATATTTTTTAAGATATTGCATGGACTAGAAAAATTTTATTTAGCTGACTAAAATTTTTATACGTTTAGCACTGCTAATCGAAAAAATAATGAGTAATTTTATATTCAAACTGGATACCGCAATAAATTTTAAATTATAAAATTAGGTGATAGTAATATCTTATTGTTTAAAACAATAAAATTTCATATTTGGCATAAAATAATTGAAATTGTTTTTAATTAAGGATGTACGAGCGCCAGGACAATTTCGGAAGGCTTGATTATTTTTATATGAAGTTGGACTATGTCTATTCTGAAAATTTTAGAAGAAGTTGCCCGATTATATAAATAAATATTTAACCTTGGTGTTAAGGGAAAACGGTAGATGGATGATAAAAAAACTATTTAAATTAAAGTTAAAACCTTAATGTATTAAAAAATTGAAAAAAAAAGAACCGCTGTGCCCGACTAATTAAGGATGTATGAGCACGGAAGTAGGGTCACAAATTTAAAAAAATATATTTTTTTCAATTTTGATGATGAATTTTGTTTAAACTTAACAATATAAGACAAAAGTAATAATACAATTTTTCGATATATGGAACAATTTTCAAAATATCGGAAATTTTGTTTAGTTATTTAGCTTTCGATATTTCGAAAATCAAGGAGAAGATATCGAAAAATTTTATTCTTTTTTTCGTCTACATTCATGAAGTTCATTCATGAACAAAATTCATTATCAAAGTTAAAAATTAGGTACAAATAATTTCATTCACAAGTTTTAAGTTGCCTTGCGCTCGTACTACCTTAACAACTATAGATTATCCCTAATATATAAATTTTATGTATTGTGAAAACTGTTATAAAATACCTAAGGAACATCCATGTAAAAAATCCTTTCTAAAAGGATTTCCTAAAAAATATTCTAAGATATTCCAAAGTCTAATTTAACAAACTCTTGAAGGCTCGATTTTAATAAGATTAAATCTTTTGAAGAAGAATACGAAAAAATTGGAATGTGAAAATTTTCCTCCATAAATATAAAGCCTTGTCTTAAATCTTTCAAGACAACTAAATCTGTTGTGGGATTCATTAAATTGAAATATACTTCTTGACATTTAATTTGTTATTGAACAAGTGACCTAAAATTTGAAGTCCATACATGTAAAACGAACGGTAAATTAACTTGTTCATTGTTTTGAATTATTTCCGATCATGTTAGACAGCTAATAATAAGTATAGTATAGGCACCTATTCTTTAATTAATAAGTATGACTTCGTTGAATAATATTGTAACCTTGCATGCATGCTTCATTGTTTATTTTGATTTAATTTGTTACGTAAGCAAATTTCTTCACGTTTTTAACCTAACATACAAAAAATTTATAAACTAAATATTTTAAACACCATTAAAACAATTTATTGTATCCAAACATTCTATTTTGAAAAATGCCAAACCATATCACTCTTCTAAGTCCATCCTCCGCCCCAAGTTTTAATTCATTCTGATAGTAATAAGTTAGAAAATAAAAAAAATAGTTTAAAAAAAATATAATTTATATATTTATGTATTTAACATACAATTAATATATTTATAATTCCCTTTCAATTGCCTTTAGTTTGATACCCTACTCGATAGGTTTTGTTAATTTTTTTCATTAACATATTTCTATTTCGCTTCAAAATCCGCCATTCGTTTTGTTTTTTCAAACACCTACCTAAGATCACTTGGGTTATTGAGAAAAATAAAATAAAACAATAAATGTTGAAATCCATTGAGCCGTTTGGAAGACACGATGTAACAAAAAAAAATTTACAAACTAATTAATATACATACATACAAGATACGTGCGAAAAACATAACCACTCCTTAGCAGCCAGTAAAAAGGAGCTCTATTGTGGACCTTTTACTATCTACTTTAGAAGTATACTACACCATGACTAAAGAAACATACTTACCTATAGTTAATAATTTTAGATTGATTAAATTTTTTAGATTTAAAATAAATAATGATGAGAGAGGCTACAAGTAATGAGACCTAAGTAATATATTTTAATAAAATACTCGGATGTTATAAATTAATATGCTAATTTAATATATTGCATATTTAATTAATAAATGATAAATTTTTTTTTACAATCATAAATCATTATTTTTATATAGCTAGGGGAAAATTGTCTAGGTTGGCTCACAACAATTTTTGAATGTTAAATGTTTCAGTTCGTGTATTATGTGGAACAGAAACATCAAATCATCATGATAAGTGTTGATGCATTGTGAGGTTCATGAGATACAGGGTTGAAAATATGCGAAGCGGCTATTTTCAATCTCATGCTTGCAGTGAGGGATAATAACAGAAAACTGTCGTCAACAATTCACAATTTTCATTATAATAATTGGTAACACGCAAAAAAAATTAGAAATTGGCATACACTGTTTAAATATTTTAATCCTACATTTTAGACCAAGCGACTGAGTTATTCGAAGCGTCTCAAATTTAGCGGAAATTATTTTGATCGTAAAGGGTGATGAAATCCATGACAAGATCGTAAAATCTTCCCTGCTATGATTACTGCCATCTTTGCGAAGATCTTTATTTAATTCAGTTTATTTTCTACAAAATTTCAGCTTAAATGTCGATTTCCAGCGATAGTCTAACGAAAATGATAAAGACTCAACCTTAAGTAATTTTTTTTTTAATGACTTTCAATTCATTTTCTGGCTAGCTAATAAGTGAAAAGTATATCCAACTTTAACGATCTTCCTATATCAATAAAATTTACTGTATCGTGATATTAAATTATAATTATTATTGTTTTATGCATATACGTCGTACGTTTTAGTTATAAAAATATGAAATTTTTATACAATACCTATATGTATGTAAAACAGAAGAAAGTTATTAATTATTTTTTTATAAACTAAATGGTTGAAATCATATTATTATTGTTTTATCGTGTAATATGGCTGTCTTGGTAGCCGTTTTAAAACAAAAATGTCAAGAGAAAATGTATTATTATTAATAATAGTGTCACTGATGTTCAATTGTGTTTATTATTGTTTTTGGCCTGCATATAACAAGAATGAAACAAACAAGAATTTGTCTGTTTTTTGTTATTAAAAATCTAAAACTAAGAGTAGGTACTAACTAAAACAACTTCGGCTATGGACCGCAGGACAGAAAGGAAGCTTTGTAAAATGATTAATAGATAATTGAAGCTTTGTACGTGGTTTCCTTTGGCGAATCTACCAAACTTTTCTCTACGACTTTTTTCGAAAGTGCTGCGTTCTCAAACAAGAACGATATCGTCATATTTAAGCTATTGGTCTGAAAAAACGCAGCACAGAATTTGTCGGACATTATGACCACTTGAAAACATCAATAAAATATTTTCTCCAACAAAAATACTGGACCGATGAGTTTGCCTTCGACCTCGAGCATGCCATACTTAAGTATTTTTGCCTTTCAATACATGCGTCGCTCATTTTTGCTGAATTGTTAAAAAATTATTATTTTTATTGTTATCAAGTGGTCATAGTGTCGGACAAATTCCCTGCTGCGTTTTTTCAGACCAATAGAGTAAATATGACGTCATCGTGCTAATTTGAAAATGTAGCGCTTTCGAAAAAGTAATGAAGAGAAGTTTGTTAGACTCCTCAAATGAAAGTCACTCATGAAATTTAAAGTATGTATTAATCATTAGTCTGTTGTTGGAGACAATTAAAACACAAATCCATATCTCAATCGTTACAAAAACAACGATATCGATACTTCGGATGAGGTAGTTCTATCTTTGCTCCCCTAATTAGCGAATGGCTGTAGTAAAAATAATGCATTTATGTTTTAGGTGAAGTTCACCTCCCTTTTAGATGAATCTATAGAATGGTTAAAAGATTATCTGCTTGAACAATTACGTATATATAGATGTCGTTTGAGTGTTTTACACCTGCTAATAAAATAATTATTCATAAAAAAAAGTGTGTTTTCAACATGTTGATTGTTTACGTAAGATAGTGAGAATGAAATAAAAACATGATTGATTTCTAATGGTAATGAAAAGTGTGGTAGTACTTTTTAATTAAATACAACTCTGAGAGAATATATTGGTACTTTCATCGATAAAACTGAAGTCCTACTTTATAAATATATGCAATATGAGAAATTCCACTTATATTATTATTAATTGTATAGCAGTTTTTAAACTTATTTATAATGCGTTTTAATTTTACGCTCTATAATTTAAATGGGCTTATCGGTTTCAAATTGATGATGATGCTCTATTGATTTTAATATATATCCTCATGATAAATTTTATCCCATGTTTGGGGCAAAATATTTTACAACCGTTGAGCCCAATTGATAGATGAAAAAAAAATTGTATTTTTTTTTAATTTTGAGTAGAATATTACCTATAACTACCCGATAATTTAAAAGTTTAAAAAAAGTTCACTTTACAATTGTTACAAAATTTATATTTATTTTTTTGAAATATTCTAATTATTCTCTTTGATTTGATACTCAACAAGGTATGATTAAATTTCAAAATAATTTTATTTCATGACATGTGACGTCACATTATACCAACAATACATATACTAACCCTAAACGAAATTAAGGAGCTAAAGGTGAATTTGCCAATTACGCTATTAGCTTGTTTCAGAAAGTTATTATGTTTTTTATCCGAGTGAGCAACGCAAAGGAGTGGTAATGTGTTTATCAGTCTATATTTGTGTGTTCCTACACGGAAAAAAAAGATGATGTAAAATTTGCCCCACAAATGATGTAAAAATCTGATTGTACAAGTGATGTTAGTTTCAGATTGAGGTGATACAAATATTGTATCACCGTGATGTGGATTTTACTTCACTGTGAAGTAAATTATGCGTGCCCTTTAACCTAAAAAAGTTAAAAAATAAATTTTTAACTAAAGTTATAGTAAATAACCTATTCTAAGAGTAACAGTTAAATAATAAAGATAATATTTTGCATAAATAATTTTTTTGTGTCTTTTTTTTCAATAATTACTTTTATTTTTCCCATTGCTTTAATGAATTAAGTAATTAATTAAAAAATATATATTCATGCTAATTTTAGGTTATACATTGACATCTGATACTACTGACTTGTGACAGCCACTGAGTAAACTATAGCATCTATAGTTTAGCCATGTCAAGCTACTCCCCGTTTAAAATACATTAGATACAAAAATTGTATCACCGGGTGATGCAAATTTTGTATCACCTCTGTGGACTTCACAGGTGATACAATTTTTGTATCACCTGATGAGATTTTTAAGTCACTTTTTTTCCGTGTATATGGCATACTAGAGACAATACGCGTGGGCCTATTTTGTTAATTCAGGCGTCAATCGATTTGTCTTAACCTTGCAAGTGCTATTGGAGATATGGCAGTAATGAAAATTAAATATGGCGACCACCAATCGTCATATTGTGAAAAATAGTGTATGTGTGTTCCTAAGGATTCTGACGTCAATCAATTTGACTTAGCCTTGGGAGTACTACTAAAGATGTGACAATAATAAAAATTTAATATGGCGACCCATATTCGATTATGTCAACCATGTAGAGTGGGATATCATTGAATAGCTATTAAATAGACAAATCGATTAACGTAATAATCATTAAAATTAGTTCAGTCTGTCTTAGAAATATATTCAGAAAACCATTTTTAATTCACTATTTATGAGTGTATTTTCGACGAATTAATGATTAATTTATGAGACTTCAAGCCACTCATGGAACTTCTTGAACAAGAAATTTTTGAATCATTGAAATCCTTTAAAGCTAAATTTTAACCACATAAAAATTTGCGTATTTCATGAATCTACTATTTACGTTTTGTGTTTTTGTGTGGCTAAGTAAACAGTGCTTCTTTATCAATATATACGAATACAAGAAGTCCAGAGTACATAAAAAATTAAGTAAATCTGGCTCAGAGTACCTAGTTTAGAGACAATAGAAAAAGTAATAAAAATATATACAATTTTTATTAACTTTTCTATGGTTATTAATACGTTTATTACATTCTCTATGGTTTTAAAACTTTTATTATCTACTCTATAGTCGCTCCATTATCAAAACACATCTTTTATTCATTTTATAAATACCTGATAAAATTTATGATTCAACCAGGTATTAATTTACATGTTTCGCAAAAGGAATTTAAAATATTAGATAATTAGCAGCTTTAAAAGGAATATATGTTATAAATTATAAATAATATCAATTAATATAAATTTCAAAAAGTATGTAATAATATAAAATTTAAATTTAAACAAAAAATATTTTAATTAATTCTTTTGATAATTAATTTTAAATTAAAAAAAAAAGAATCAATAGCCTCTTAATTTTTTGCTGAAAACACTGTTGAAAAATCACTAATATCCTATTTCGATTAACATTCTCGTCGTGTAGTTTTTCTTTTCAAGTAAAAAAGAACTGGCAGCTATTTTTTAAATTAATGTATTTATAACCTTTCCAAATATAATAGGAAATTGATATGAACTCTTAAATGTTTTCTTTGTCATTAAATTTTAAAAATTTGTTTCTGCTATATTTCGCTGTTTCTAAGATTCTTTTCTTCTACATACACAGAAAAAATTAATTTGAATTAAGAAAAAAAATCTATTCAGCTAAACTATGCATAAAATAGAAATAAAAAGCAGTATGCAGTTAATTATTTTAGATAGATTTGATACAAAATGACTGAATTATATTCACTAAAAAGTACTTGGGAATGTAGTATAATAATAATAATGGGGATTTACCTCCGTTTTTCTAATATATACGCCTATAACAGAGGCCAACCACTTCGTTGTTTGTTAATCCCTATTTATTTAACTTAGATACATATTTATAATTACATTTTGATGTGGGAGGAGTCGGTTACTTCGTTCTTATCCAAGCGACGACAATGTGATCAATTCTACCGCCCCCATTAATTATAATTGTTCACACAGCTGCTGTCTGGATCCGAAACCGTAACCTAAGTCTAAGTAGACAAAGGGTCAAAGACTAACGCCTTAGACCGCTTAGCCCTTTGGGTTCTCTGGAGTGTAGTAAATGTGGACGATGTACACCAATCAAATTTTTTCCCCATTTAGAATACTATGGAGCTCGAAATTCGAAATTTTGAAGGCGGTAAATCTTTCTATCATAGTTACCTACCTTTCCACCAAAAAGTTAAGAAACTAAAATAATTGAAAATAAAAAAAAACTTACCCGTTAGGTTCATTCGACACTAATTGCTCTAACATTTGTATCTTCAACATTTTTCTCAACAAATTTATGTAATGTTGTGATCTCACACACACATACACACAAAACAGAAAAAAATTGACACAAAACAAATCAAATTTCCTTTTTTCTTTTTTACTTTATTTTATAATTTTAAATTCACATGATATTAACCTCACTCGTTAACTTATAACCTCAAATAACACAGAAACACAACACAACAGCATCATAAACTTGACGTCATTAGTCAGTATTAATATACTACAAATCTGTATAAATATCCTATACGTGCAATATGTGACATTTTAAAATACTTGTTTTTGAATTTCTTCTTCGTTTTTTGATTCTTAGCTGTAAAATAGTTAAAAGCATTTGTATACAAAATAACAATTTATCATCATTAAAAAAGGTTTTGTTGTTATAAGTTATGGTGCATTTAACGGTGTGAGTTTTAAAAAAAATAGCTAAGAACCTTTACACGGTGTATCAAAAAACTGAACATGAGTATACGTTTTCCGGTGAAAATTATATTAAGAAGAAAAATCATTAAATGATCCCTTGGGAAAAATCAGTGAAGGATTCCATTCTTTATGAGAAGTGATATCTTGAAGCAATTTCTTCAATCAAACGATTCAAAAAAAATTTAAATCAATCTAAATGCCATATTTTTATTATTCGGGCTAATTAGAAAGCAATAACATACAAATCCAGCATCTTTGACGACTGTCGAATGAGTTTTTTTTTAGATGGTTATAGAATCACTATGAAATAAAAACTTTTTGTATAGATTTTCAGGCGATCTCTTAACACAATCGTTAAATGAATCCAAATTTTATCCAAATTACGAAACAAAAGAAATTTTTCCTATTCATTCAAAAGCATACCTCTTAATGAAATATGAAATATGAATAATGAAATATGAAATAATTTTTTAAGAATGTTTTTAAGCAAAAACTTTAATCTTTTTAACGAGAATTGATGAGAAGTTTCTCAAATAATCGATTAAATATTAGTGCTGTAAAAGTAACGAGAAGTTGAGTACCCTTATGTGTTCGTAGCCGTTACAATCGTTACGTTACTCGTTACGTTTAATAAATATTTTCTAATAAAATTCAATTGGTAATAGTAGGAGAGGTGGACGACAAAATTTTTTAACGTTATATTGGTGGAGTAGATAAATAGCCTGTCGCCAGTCAGCCAGTTTCTGTAGCGTTTGGGACGGGGGCGGCTTTTACTTTACAAAAAACGTGCAATTATTGTCTCAATTCTGAAAATTTGTATATTGGTGCAAAATGTTGTTATAAATATTAAAAATATACTCAGTCAGTATATTTATGTAACAGAGAGTGTCATCGACGATTAAAGATCAGAAGTTTAACGAGTGACTGACGCACCCAGTTACAGAAATATACTGACTGACTGTATTTTCTGTCGCTCACCTCTTAGACTATAAGATTTAATGTCAGTTATAGTTCTCAACTGTATAAATCAAAGTGTCTATATTCTAACTAAAACTTTTTTAGCTACACCGTTACTCAGTATTCGGTGCATACGATTTCTTACATATCTATTAAATATACAAGATGTAATATCCTAAAGTAATTTCTTGATTCGATAACTCAGTTACTATGTAATTTTTGTGTCTTTGAATTGATTATTTAGAATTTTGAGTCTCAGTTTTTGTTACACCCTGTAAAGATTTGAAAATACTACTCAATACAAAATTTTTCTTTTAAATGATGATCGTTTATAATATGCATTTTATAATAACTATAAAGTTTGTTTCATCTTGGAATATTATTGGCAAATTTTACCTAAATTAAAGAAAACTGAAAATGAAATTGAGCGTATCACAACGAAATGAACTAATATTTTACTTTATTTTTGATACGTGCGACAGCCAAAGATTACTGACGAAGAAAAATTTAAGTTTGGGTGTTTCATTTCTCAAATATTACTTTTTAACATCGCCAAAACTGCAGGAAGAAAACCTCAAATAACAAAATAATATATATGAAAGTTGTCAACTTTCAGCGACGTGATATTTAGGATTATTTAAAAATCAACTTTTTGCTGAATGTTCCTCTTAGGAATATGAGTTGACTTTCAAATGATCCTGAATTTGAACTTCGAACCAAATTTCACCTTTAGTTATTTCTCCTTGAGCTAAAAGCTTTTCACGAAGGTCATTTTATGATTAAGAATCTGGTGGAATATTAGCAGTGGATATGTTAAAATGAGATACGATAATTTTACAGGATTTTTTTCTTAAAACTTGCTATATTATAATTTATCAATAGCTTTGAATAAAAATATAAGGAAAGCAATCTTTGGGATATCTTTCAATCGCCAATAGTGTAAATGCAACTTAAAATCACTGCCAAAACTCCCATAATCGTAAATAATCGTATGGAGTAGTATCGTTCAAAATCCTTTTTTAAAAACGATAATCTGTAAATTTATACAATAATTATTATTGATTGTTCATGGCATTTTATAAATATGATTATTTATTAAAAATCATTTTTGTTTAAGTACATATGTATAGTCTGGGGCCAGGCGTAGTATTTGACAGTTGGGAATTTTAGAACCGTTGGATATTTTAGAAGCTGGTTTTACGGTCATGTGTTATACTCTTTCATTTACGAAGATTTTCATACCCGAGGGAGGGCGTATTCTGGAACAGGAAACCGGAATTTTTTTTAAAATAACCTACAAAGCAAGTTTAAAAACAATATATAGATATGCTTAGAAGCTGTAATTCTTAAGATACCGAACGACGCCACAAAACTGCTGTGTTGGAAAATGATTTTCACATTTTTTAACTCCCGATCTAAAAAAAGGGGTGTTATAAGTTTGACCGCTATGTGTGTGTGTGTGTGTGTGTGTGTGTGTGTGTGTGTGTGTGTGTGTGTGTGTGTGTGTGTGTGTGTGTGTGTGTGTGTGTGTGTGTGTGTGTGTGTCTGTCTGTCTGTGACTTCGTAGCGCCTAAACAGATGAACCGATTTTGATTTTGTAAATTTTGTTTGAAAGGAGGAGAGTGTTCTTAGCTAAGTGCACATTTATGGTCCCGTACTGGAAAAAACTAGAAATTGGCGATGATCTTCAAAATCAGCTAAGTTTGGAAAAGGCTTTAAGGAAATAGTCAATTTAATGGAGAGTCTTTTTAGGAATAATCAAATACAACGACAGGCCCTAGACACGCATGTATAAAGGTACATATTTATGAGACCCGTTAAATACATGTTTCATTGTCAAGAGAGTTTAAGTCACTGCCTGACTGTAATAATATGTAATATTTAATTTGAATTTATTATGAATTGGAATTTTAACAAAATATTCAAAAGGTCTGTATTTATTTTATATAAATTTTTATATTTATTTTTTGATATATGTATGTCATCGCTTATCATAAATAGTAGGGGCACGCCTATAGGCTATTGAATAGGCCGCCCGCGTGCGTTTATAATTTGGCTGGTTGGTTGTGCCCTACTTATAGCAGCATTACACAGACACATTTTTTATGTATTGAATATTAATACATAACGGAGAATGAAAGATTTAAATTTTAAAATTTACTGTAGTCAGATTGTAAAATAAAAAAAGAGTTTCGAGTATTGTTAGTATGACATTTTTTCCTAATTTATAGAATAACTGGCTTGATACCCACCCGCTTCTTACAAAGACCATTTTGTTTTAGCCTTCACCTCCCTTGCTTCCAACCCCCTTCCATAACACTGGATAGAGGTTGTTTTACATTGGTAAAACAAAATATATGTACAGTTTTCAATTTTATTTATGAAAAATAGTCATAATTGATTAAATACATCAAAGCCTTAAATTGTATCTCGTTCATCATTTTACAGAAATATTTAATTTAGCTTCAAAATGTTGTTCATAGATGGCGCAGTGAAATGTCAAAGACAAATTTAATTTTTTTTAAATATACCATTATAAATTATGGCTTATGTTTTATTCTAATGTATGAGCTATATTATTGTAAAATTTCATTCAAATCCATTCAGTAGTTTTTGAGTGAAAGCGTAGCAAACAAACAGACAACCTTACTTTTACATTTATAATATATGTGGAAGTGATAGTTATGAGCGTGATTAACTATGTAAATATTAAAATTGAATATTTGATATCCATGAGATAAATTTCATTATTTCCAACTTTGTTTAAAAAATTCACTTTTTCAAATATAATGTTATGATTTATTCTCAGAATTAAGTACTTAGTATAAGTGATAAAGACTTCTATCGTAAATGACTATTCGAATCGAAAAATTTTATTCGCTAATTCACTATAGAGATTTATATGGTCCGTTTTTAAGACAACCCATAAAGCAGAACTTTTGGAGTCCCACTTAAGGGCAGAGTTTTATTATCACAATAATGGGGGACCATTTTTCGTAGGGTCCCGGAGACACTTGCCAATTACTGTTTGAATAGGAAATTCGGGCCTGAGAAGGAAATAATGTAAAATCAGATACCAAAATTAACATTTATCTGTTTTTTAAAGTCATTTTTGAAAATGGAAATAACCTCTGTTTTTAGCACTATTATTCTTACAATATCTTTTTTTATCCACTTCTCTAAGCGTCCAGTAAGAGCTTTAATTGACATTTTTATTTACACGGTCTGGCAATTTTTCTCCACTTAACTGTAACATCTACATGATAACTCAAAACAAACAATAAAGTAATTGTATAATTTAATATGGACCCATTTTCGTGTATCCGTGGCACAATAGGTTGTTTGAATCAAGGTACACTACTGCGCGATCTTGACACTTTACCTCTTCAACATTTAACGTTATTTGTAGAAAATATAAAAAGGTATTAGAAATGTGCTTCCGGACATATTGAAAGGTGATTCCGACCCTGAATATAAATTTCAAATGTAGAAACTATTTCGTATAAAATAAAATAGAATAACCTTTATCACTTAATTAAATTTTTATAATAATAATAATGTAAAAATAATAACTTTTTGTTATAACATACGAATGAATGAATATATGATTGACTTGATATTATGTTTGGTGTGTTCAATGGCTTCCACTTATTGAACTCAATAGGATTTTTCCATTGTTTTCAATTATATAATACAATAATCAATTATTTTTATTATGTGTTTTATTCTTATATATATTATTATGATTATTATTATTATTTGATGTATCTACAATCAAATAGTGTAATGAGTAACGGAGGTAGAAATATTCCTCTTCGAATTCGAAGTAATCGAAATTTAATTAAATAAAATGTATGTTGAATATATATATAGAAAATATAAATAATAAAATAAATAAATTGAAAGTTTAGATATTTAGTTATGTCGTAGTACGTTAGAAAATGTCAATATCTTCTCAAGGAAATATCAAGCTAAGGATTAAACTTAAGTTGGAAAAGCATAAGCTAATCCAGTTTTGTTATTCTAGTCTTTACCTCAACTAAATTAAATGAACCAAGCCTTTGTATGTCAGCCTTACCCAACCCTAAGCAAAGAATAAGAAATCTAGTCCTAATAAATCAAGGAATAATTTTTCAAAATGAGGTAAACCTATTAAATCTAGTTTAAGTTTGCCAGCCTTTACACAGATGTTAACTAACGCTCATGAATGAAAGCTTGAATTGCCTCCCTTGCCAAATCTTGGCCAAATCTATAATGAACCAAGTTTATTGTTAATTCAAATTTATTAACCCAATGCTTAAAATTCGCTCCCAGATTGGAACTTATATTGACCTTCTATAACCTTTTTATACCATGTATATATGTAATATGTATCAAGGTATACTTAAGTTTAGTTTGAAGTTTGTAACGCTTAAAAATATTGACGCTACGAACAAAATTTTGGTATAGATGGGCATAAACTTACCTTATTAGTTCATTTTCGGTTGTCTGTCAGTCCGCCTGTCCGTCTGACAACACGATAACTCAAAAACGAAAACACATATCAAGCAAATTTTTAGGTGCTAAAGGCGTAAAAAGTCAGGTCGAGTTCGTAAATGAGCAACATAGGTCAAGGTCTCAGGTCCGTTTTTTGTCACATCACTTTTTACCCGTGAGGGCGCACATTGTATAGTATGTATTATATGGGAATATCAGTAATGTATGTGTAACATGTATGTATGTGTAATGTGACAGTGTAATCAACACTATCTATACATGGTATTTCAACAATTAAATCAGTCAATTGTTGGTTTTCACTTGTTCTTTAAAGCAGTTATTTGACTTATCATACATTTAATTTTACACCCCCAAATACTTAACGAAAACCAACCACAAAACTCTAATTGGAATTCAATCTCTAATTGGAATTCTCAACTTAAATTCTTCGAGAATGTTAGTACATTCATTACCAGAAATCCATAAATAACTATACGAATGGAAGCATCGAGATACTGCATGCTAACTATAATATTTTCTATGATAGGAAACATTTCATTGGATTCAGTTTGAAAACCAATTAATTTATATATAATTATAATTAAAAATAGAGTATTATTTTATTTAAATGTTAGAGGTATACGTTTATTTGATTAATTTAATATTATATTCTTCTTTCTTTTGTAAGTTTTCCTTTTATTTTTATATTTTGTACTTTGTTTTGTGTTTTTATTAAATTAATTTACAAAGCTTTGTATACGATATTCGATATAATTCATTTATTATATAGGTTACTAATGTAATTCTAACCAACGCTATTGAATATTCTTCAAAATCGTTCTTTTTATCTTTTTAATTCATTTTTTTTGTTTTTTGTATTATTCTGCAGATAACTTGTAGCCATAATAAAGGTCTACAAAAAAGAAATTGTTTTTTTTTATCTGCGTGGGATATTTTTCGAACATTAAATGTGAATTATATCAGGCAAAAAACAATATACATTTCATTCAATCACATCACATTTTCTTGCAAAACTTATTTTCAAACCTCAACAATTCGATTGTTAGTAGGAACGGTACAAGCCCCTGAAATTGAATTAGATGAAACTTTTCGTGTTTCATCTTCTATTTCCCAAATGGATTATCACAAATTCGTCAGGTATCATTTTTTTATTGGGATATAATCAACTAACAATTTCCAAGACTGCAAGATTCCCTCTTGAGTCAATATCTCTCTTAATATTCCCCTCAATTCCTCGAATTTTTAAAATTGTAAAAGTTTTTTAACGTTTTATCCACTATGACGTCACAAATTTATAAGAAGCAGTAAAAAAAATACTGTACACTTTACCATGCTATGGCTTCATGGCTTGAGAATGATTGTAATGGTGGAAGCGCAAGTTAAGAAACGCAAATCTTTATTACTGTCTTTCAGGTTATTATTCCACAGCCAGAAGTCAAATCTTGCAGACCTAAATTTTGCAGCTTTTTTTCCAGTTGTCTGTCTGTCTGTCCGTCTGACAACACGATAACTCAAAAAGGAAAAAAGACATCAAGTTGAAATTTCTACAGTGTGCTCAGGGCGTAAAACGGAGGTCGAGTTCGTAAATGAGCAGCAAAGGTCAATTGAGTCTTGGGTCTCTAGGACCCATTTTTGTACAACGTTAGAGATAGAACTAAAGTTAAAATGTAAGAAATGTTCCTTATAAAAAAATAAACAACTTTCGTAGGGAATATTTTTTCGAAAAAATCACTGTTTACCAGTGAGGACGAAAATTAGGTTCAAACATTGTATAGAATGTATTATATGAGAATATAGATGGATGGCTATCTCTCTTTACTTATATGACGTCAAAAAACAAACGATTCCGAAGTCGACACTATCTATACATGGTATTTCAACAATTAACTCAGTCAATTATTTGTTCTCACTTTTTTAATATAAAATGTACAAAAACTAAAAATTTTTCTACAACAATTTTTTTTTTTTTGTCATTAACAAAAACTTTATTATTGCTATTATTTTATTATAAACAATTGAAATTTTTAATATCCATATAAAATAAGATTTAGGTTATGTAATTTTCTATGGTCAATTATTTTGTTTAAGGATCCATTGTTTTTGCTACTATAGTTCAATTCAAAGAGCAAAGAATCATATTTTAAACAATGAAGTTAGCAGACTGGTTTAGAATTTCTTTGATTTAATACCAAGATAAAATGAAAAAAAAAATTAAAATATTTTTATAAATTTTCAATGTAACATTACTAAAATGTTTTAAAATATTATTAAGTGTTTGGTTATCATTTTTGTACGGTTAATAACCTTAAAAGAATGATTTAGTTTAGATTCTTTAATCTAATTTTAGAGTAGATTATAATCTGCAAAATAGAAGCAATATTCTTTAAATAAGATAAGTAGTTATTATTTGAAAATTACTAATAATATTTTATATGTTAATTACTTAATTTTTAGGGAAAATTAGAATCTATCCTACTTGGTTTGCTGGTTACATGTTTTCCACTCATTTATGTCAAAATCATACAATAGGTAACATTGAAGATATGCATTTTTGGAGGAAGACGATTGAAGCAATTGCACTCCAAAATTAAAAATTAAAGAACTCTTTTAATAAGCAAATGCCCTACAACCTATTTCATAAAACTCCTGTTCATTTGAAAATGAATGACTAATTTTAGAGATATGGACAAATTGCCCTAAAATGCAAACTGTAAGGAATTTTAGGAAACATCTCAAAAATTTAGACACCTAATCACTTAATGATCAGGATTTTTAATTTTTGGAGTCATAATTACACTATAAATAAAATTTGTTTTGTTATTTTATCAATTTTTTAAAAGGAAAAAAAAAGCTGTAAGAAGTTGGTAAAAAGTTATCCCGATTTCATTTTCTAGAATAATTGTATACAACTTTAATGATTTTGAAATATCAAATCGAATTTTGAGAATCGTGCTGGTTTATAAGTTCTTGTGCGCTTGAGTCCTTCCAATGAAGAAACAGTAAGAAAGTCGATGTATGAAAAATACAAATGTCATCCTTTTTTCTCCCTGTCAGAACACTTGCCATTTTGAGCTCATGTCGAATAAAATACTCCAAACGAGAAACCAATCGAAACGAAATCAGCAATCACGCCTGTACATTAATTGTAATAAATTCCACACAGCCAAAAAGTGAAACAAAGCAATAAAAAATACACAAATGTACAATATTCTAAACTTTCGCTTTGAATTTAGAAAATTTCTTTTTTTTTTAAAGACTTCGTTGCATGACAAAAACGAAATGATTCACAAATATTTACAATTACAATTGGTTATATAATTCATATAATAACCAATTCAAAGGAGAAATTTAAAATATTTGATATGTAGTGATATAATTATAATTATTAAAAAATTTATTTAATGAGATCTCAAATTATCATCTGTTCATTTATATCATTTAAAAATTAATTAAATTGCTTTATGTAATGAATATACGTATTAAAATTTATTGCTCATACATCTCATTATTTTGATTATTATAAATAAGAAAGGACGGAATAACAGATCATACAAGTATAATTATCGACATAAGAGAAACCATCGTTTTCTTTCAAACATTATCCTGGAATGTATACACTTTCAAACAATTGATTTTAGTTTAAAGTTATACATTAATGGAAAATAAAAGTGTACTTGGTTGGAATACATAATCGTGTAAATAAAGCGAATGGATGAATTAAAAGAAAATTTCTTTGCGTTTGCTTTAAATAGAGGATTTAGTTATTATAGTTACATATCTATAATATCTAGTCCATATGTGATTGAGCCAACTACATGAAGATTGTTGTTACTAACTTAAAGAAACTTTGAAAGAATCTTATTTACCATTTTTATAATATATATCAGGTTTTATTGGTATATATGTAAGAAGCATAGTTGGTTAAGATGTAGACTTAGGACAATAAAATCAGTAGTAATCCATATGTCGCTGGTTCAAATCCGACATGAAGAAATCTATTTGTTTTAAAATAAACCTATTATCAGGTATAAACCTTACATTTTTTTAACTGTTCGTATAGTTGTGACAATCACATCATTATTTTGTTATACTATTTATAAGTGGTAGAACCAATCAAAAAAAGATTATTTAAATCCATGTTGCATTTCAAAACAACAATATTTGAAATTTATTAGACAGTATATTATTTTTATACAAACAACTCATGCGTTTGTGTCAACTTCACCATTAAACCCCGTACGGTAGTTCACACTCGTCATCACATTCGTGGCACCGCCATATATGATCTCGCGATTAGGTTGAAACAACATCATTTCGGTTGGTATTAAGATTTTCTTTTTAGTGTAAGTGCAGATTGGTTCGATTTGATCTAATTTCACCAAATGTGACTGCACTTATTGTTTAGTGACATTTCATGTTCTAAAATTGAGTATAACCTTGTCCAATTCTATTTATATTTTTGCACATCCAGAACAAAGCTTCATATTACAAAACAAACTATTAAATACTTAATGCATTATTTATAAGTTTAAATAATGTAGGTAGGTATTACATCTGCTAATTACATTAAATATCTATGAATTAAATTACAATATATTTATATATTTATGAAACCATTTTATATTTTTATCGATGTTTTCATACAATATTTAACATAATAATAGTTTTTTGCAGTAATAGCATTCATAACATGTGAAAAACATTTATTTTAATACTTATTATTATTTTAAAATTATGCTGATTTAAGAGAACAAATTTTTATATAAAACTATTGTTTATATTCACAGTCCAAGTTCTTCTACCTTGAACTTTTTTATTTTACATTTTTAGCGAATTGCTGAAGGAAGTGGAGCTATTGCTTTTGTATTGATAGAATTTTGAAAGAATTTCTTCAAATGTTCATCGATCCTACCTAATAGATGTCAAAAATGATCATCATTAAAATTTATAATATGTGTTTGTATTGGTCGCAATTCCAGTCCGAGTTTATGTGCCTCTAAACTGTCTATCGGTCGCAATTATTCCGATTTTAATAAAATTTTTTTAAAACAACAAAATAATTTTTATTTTTTTATCAGTTTTAAGCAAAAAAGTACTCTTGTGATTTTTTGTCTAGACGCTTAGTTTTCGAAATAAAATTTCTTAGAAAACTACAAATGCAATATTCGATTTTAAAAAAAATGTATACAATTTTTCAATTTCTAAGGTAATTCGCTTAGCCAACGTAGCTCCTGCGCTACGAATGTTTTAAAAAAATATTATAATGAAATGTACATATTTTAAATAGTTTTTCACGTAGAAAATAATGAAATAGATTAAAAATAATTAGCAATTAAAAAAATGGATTCTTATTATTTAAAAAGGACAATTTAAAAGCATTAACCTATTTAGAGACAAGCTTTTAGGGTCGAATTTTCTTGTTTTAAAAATACGAATGAAATAAATCTTTACTATTTGATGTGTTATCCACTAAATTTCGTGTGTAATCTGTCACAATTTAATATTAGTCCCATTCGTGTTTATTAGGTTTTCTTATAACATGAATATATAATTTGTAATTAAATTGCATCGAATTACTTTGCTGAGCAAATATTTTATTGTCTATAATAAATTTGTTTATAAATAAAAAATTCATTAACTTGATTTTTTTTTTTTGGTCCCTTGATTGAAAAATTTTTGTATTTTAAGATATTATTCAAATACATTTACTTATAACATTAGTCTTTTAGTCGGATAAAGGAATACATAAAATAGGCATTCTCAGAGAGTCCTCAATAACAGGTTCGATTTTGATGATTTTTTTCCAAATGATTCTTTTTGTATATTATATAGAATCAGAAACATTTCAGAGTGGGAAAATAATCTAGAGGGGAATACGAAATGTCGCGATATATCGACGCCCAGCCTAAATCGCTTATGATAGAAGTTTGAAATTTCGTGAACATATTGATTTTATGCTGCAGGTGCCACATAAGAAAGGATTTTTCAAAATTCATCTCCTAAAAGGGCGAAATAGGGGATGCGGAACCTTAATTTTTTGAAAATGAAATACCTCCCATTTTACTTCCTGATAATGTAGCATTTTATAGATAAAATCGGTTAAGTAGTGAACCAAAAATTGACGGTTTATATATATTTTCATACAAACTTTCATCCCGTATTTCACCCTTTAGGGGATGAATTACGAAAAATCGAAATTTCAAACTTTTATCATAAGCGGTTTAGTCTGGGTTTAGGCTGGGAAGATTATTTCCCACCCTCGAAATGTTTCTGATTTTAAATAATATACAAAAATTATCATTTTAAAGAAAAAAACATCAAAATCGGAGTTGTTATTGAGGACTCCCGAGTAAAAACATTTATTGATGCGACTATTTTACTAGTTTTTGACCAAATTAATTTTTTAAATAGTTCCATTTTAAAGTGAACGGTTCTATTTTTAATATAAATATTTCAAATTAAATTAAATTAAATTAATTTTTTTGTAACATCAATAAAAAATTAATAAAACGAAGATATATTATTACACTTTCATTTTAGTGGCTTTGTAAAAAAAAAAAAAATAAGTAAGAATTATAAAATAAACTAAATTTCACATTTTTGTGCTATTTGTGTTAAATTATTATTGAAATCAAACATAATATATTTAACAATTATTATTATTACACTTAAATTATTATTATGGCGATGTTTAGTAGGTATTTCAATTAAAATATCACTTACATTTTGGTTTAGTTTGTATTATTAATTAAGTGCATACTTTCATTCACCGTTATGTTATTCGAAATTATATTTTTTATGTAACATATGTTTTTATCGGTGGTTAGTGATTATTTATATTATTTATATTCAATTAAAATGTAAGAAAATTTAGATCATACATTGTATAATATTTTAGTCATTTCCAATTAATTTGATTTTTTTTTTAAATAATTGTATTCAATTCTTTTGACTATTTATTAAGTAATGGTTAATATGTTGTTTAGAGGCAAATCAAATTTTACTGTCTGGTTACGAGAATAACCAAAAAATATAGTTACATTTATTTTCCGCAATTTCTTTAACATAGTTATTTTCGCAAGTTTCTTGAGAGTTCTATAACTTACCACTCACTCAATTTAACTTTTTTTAAATATATTCAAATATTTTGGGGCTTCAATATCACAAGAAGATATTTTATAATCCAGTTCCATTCACTCACAAAGTGTTTGGATGAAGTCAAACGGGAAGTATTATTTTATAAGTAAATACAGGTTGGGTCATTTTAATTTATTATGGCTAAAAGATCGTTTTGTAGTAAACCAATCATCAAATAATGGCTTAAACTGCAGAGTGGCATAAGTGACATCGGGTTCTGACATCAGATAGGACGCAGTTCATCTGGTTGCTTTAGTAGTCAATTTACATCCTAAAAATTTCTTTGACAAAAGACATCTATGATAAGGATATAGTTAACTCGAAAGTGTTGAATAACTTTTAAAATCAGGTAAATTTTCAAGATAGTCTGAAGATCAAGGTCAAATGACCTGTTAAACTAGGATTTCAGGTCAAAGCCATGGACGCAGGAAAATGTCCTCTATTAAATTAATGATTAAATGCAATAATGATATTTTTAAATCGCATTTCCTTCGAAAGGCCAAAAAATGTTTTTTTAATTTAAATCAACCTGGAGAACTAGGGCCAATCTGTTGTCAGAACAAAATATCCCCCATCAACCTCTGCAGCTTTTTTAAGGCATTTTTTGATTCATTAACTACAAAACGAGCTATTATATATAATAGATTAAACTAGTCCACCCTGCATATTACGTAATTCTTCGACTTCCCATCGCTTCCAATATTTTTTCAAAGAAATGTTTTTGCTAACTCTTCCCACACAAACAACAGAACTGCTAGTAAATTCAATGTAAAACAATAGGAAACCAACAACTATCATCTATCAAAAAGTGGCGAAGTGGATAGTTGTAAATAAAAGGAAACTAAGCAGTATAAACAGTAGTAAATTAACCTCGACACGAGAGAAAATAAAAATTTCCTGACAATAAAAATTTTATTTTTTTTAATATATTAACCCAATCCCTATTAAGCACTTTGCCTAAGCACTGATTTTGGCAAACATCTGAAAAGTTTGAAATTGAATTTTTTTGTGTGTGAAATCATGAAAACTTTATATCATCAATAACTCTATTTCCTTAAACAGGAAATTAACTAACAATAAAAAGTGTTATTTGATATTTAACTTGTATTACTACTACCTGCATAGTTTATTGAAAAACTTATCAGAATATTAACTAAAATTGGAAAAACATGATAAAATTAAAATTAGGTATTGAGAAAGTTTCATATTACTTTTAATTTAACTTCCTTATTCAACACATGCTTATACACACATTTGCAGTAAAGTGTAACAGTATTAAAATACTTAGTATTTTTATGATTATGATAAGAAATTTAACCTATATAGATAAGAAATGAAGAATTATAGTAACCAACACTTCTATCCATTTTTATTGATATGTTAATTATTATTATTATTATATTACTTTTATAATTAATGAACATAACTGAATATCCCTATATATTATAAATGAGAAAGTAAGCAAGTTTGTTTGTTTGTTTGTTTGTTACGCTTTCACACTAAAACTAGCAAATGGTTTTTAATGAAACTATACAGCAATATAGCTGATATATCAGAATAACACATAAACTATAATTTATAAAGATATATTTTTAAAAAATTAAAAAATTTAATTTAATTTTACATTTGAAATTACCATAAATTACAGATTTCTGTAAAAGTAGTCAATATAAAATATTTTAAGGCCATCTTCTCTGATATACTCAATGAATAATTACTATTATACACATAAAAAATAATATATTTTACATGTGTTAAACAATCCCCACCATTATTTCGAGTGTTATAAAAATGAGATAAGCGGAAGCAATCTTTATCAATCTTTACTTTTAAACCCAGCGTAGCGGGTGGGTATCACTCTAGTAGTTTGTTTATATATATTTATAATTATATTATTTTGAAACAGGATTATATGTTTTAATTAGTTTCATGGTTTTAATAAGTTAGATAAGTTTGTTTATAAAATATAAATCGTATGTATTTGAAATGTAATTTGTCAGAATTTATGCAATTTATGCAAGAAATTACTAGGTTGTTTGTAATTTTAAACACGCAAATTTAGTTTAATATCTTTCAAAAATTTCCTCAATTAAATTTTAAACCAATTATAAAATGAAATTTTAATAAATAAGATGGATTAATTTGTTATGTAAGGTAACAACATAATATGTCAAAACATAATTCGCTTTATATAATTCCTTCAGATCTTATCACTTCCTCTTTTATTTGGTTTTTTATGGAAATAAGGATTTTCAACGCCCACTTCCATTCAAGTATAGATTTCTACCGTCCGTGAAATTTTTTCGCAAATAAAAAAATAGAATGCTTTTACACGATACATATGTTTGGTAAATCAGTTTGCCACTTTTATAAGTAAAATAAAAACATGGGTCATTAAGGTAAGTATTGCGAATGTACAAGTACGGGTGGTGATGAGTACCAAGACCAAAACAAGACTAATTTGACTGTCGTTACCTTACATACTAAGGCTTGAACTTTGCTTTGTATCTTACAACTTGGTCCTGACCCTTTTGTAATTAACTATATTTCTGTCTAGCATGCTTGGAGTTGTACTTTGATTTTGCTCTTACACATATGCAAGACTAAACAAGATTTGCAAGACATAGACCAATGAGTAAGATAAAGATGCTAAACCTATTTCACTAAGTCCGTTAAACAAAGGTAGTCAAATAAAGTCTTGTTTTTGGTCTCGCTCATCACTAACAAGGGGATTTCAGTATGAAACTATTGCAAAGGAATAAGTTATCCATATGACATAATCTGCTGCAATTTGAAGCTTTGAGGAAATGAAAATTGTCGTAACGATTGGGCCATTTTTGAAAGCAAAGTTGAAATCAATAACGTAAAATTAATTTAAAATACGACTAAATAAATCGAAATAGTCATGTATTGCCTTTAATCTCTCTAAGACACCAATTTACTGTGATATTTCGAGAAAGGTTTTCGAAGTATTAAGAATAAAAAAGCCGATAAGTTTCCTATTTAGTGGCTATTTTCTTATTCAATATTATTATTTATTAAGGGATTTTTTGTTGAGACCTTTTATTTTCTGTTGCGATTTCTCAAATTCTTTCCAAACGACAATTATGATCAAAGGTAAAAAATATGATCGACCTTGTCGACCTTCTTTTAATATTAAGCACATTCTAATTTTTTTGTTTTTGTTAATTTAATATGTTTTTAAGTAGTTTATTTATTTTTTATTTGCATATTCAAACATTGTAAGAATAATTAATTGGTTTTACTATTTAAGTTTTTTGTACACAAAAAAGTAATAATATTTTTCAATTACTAACAAAAATTCAAAAGTAAAAAAATTTTTATTTTCGATTTAACAGCTAAGTAATTACTTTCTATTTGAAAAAAAATAAGTTAATCAATTATTTTACCTTTAAAAGGAAATATTCTAGAAATATTACCGTTGAAGGCTAAAAATCATATTAAAGGAGTAACGAAGCCATATTGTAGTTCATGAAATTTTACAAAAGAACCGGCTATCATACAAAATTACCAATTTGTCTTAATAAGCACATAAATATGTATTAATAAGTATTTGAAATGAAATAAATTCTTATAGAAAATATATCGTTTTTAGTAATATTAAAATATGGAATTCACTCAAACACATGAATTTTTATTAAATGTTTGATCCACCTGTCAAAGTCAATCATTTTTGTAAATTCCGTGATTGATTCTAAAAGAGCTTTTATTCTGATTTTGCATGTGTATTGTTTTAGAATAATTAATTTTGAGTTAATACAACTTTTTTTGAGAATTTACAAAAATAATGCCTGTTGGTGTTGTCGTAGGGCAGTAAATAGAGGTTGCTTTTTTTGTTTTTAATGACACGAGAATAATTCTGAAATATGTTAAGTCTACGACAGATTTTACCATTGATAGGATAATGCAGATTATTCCAACAGGTGTGTTATGCGTACTTAAGCGCATGTATTCTTTGTATCGGAAAAGTGTGAAATATTTAGTAGGTTAGGCTAGATTAGAGTGGCTGTTCTGGGGTGAGTAACGCTAAGACATGGAGCGCTTTGACGTCAATGGACTTTGGGTCGGAGAGGTCTTCAAAGAAAGGCTGTCTTAAGTGAGTCGATCTCCCCATGGCAAGAGCTAGGCAGTGACAGAGAAGATGAGAAAACGTCTCCTCTTCCTCTTTCCTACTGCGACAGCTCCTACAATAGCCATGATACACTGTCAGGCCCAGGCGTTTAGTAATAACAGTTTTACTAATAGAGGTCCTTGGAAGCGGTATAAGATCTTCGGAACGCCTACGATTGTACTCATATCATATTTATCATAATACCAGAAGTACGTTCCTGTCTCCATCTAAGATTGGCCTTTTATAAAATAGCCTCTTAAAGGAGCTGCAGTAGGCAAACGGCAAGATGCCTACTCAGCAAGCTAGCATTCACAAGCTATGAATGCTTGTGCCCGGCAGGATTGTGCCATTTCCAGCAAGCACGTTGGCTTCACAATTTCCTGGAATGTCCCTGTGTCCCGGTACCCAAACTAGATTTACATTCATTTGTTCTGTCAGCTCATTTAAGGACGTACGGCAATCCTGTACTACCTTTGAAGTTAGTAGGTAGACTGAGCTGAAAAAAAAGTTTAGTAAATCTTCAACAAAACAACACCCCTTATTTTTTCAACAAATTTTCATTCTCAAATAAACATTTTTTGAAGAACGATAAATTACATTCAATCAAATTTAATTTTAAAATGGGCCAACATAAGTCCTATTGACATCAATGTTTTTACTGAATGTGTAATTATCATAATAAACATAAATTTGAGTACCCCCTTATAAAATATAACAAATATTATTCGTCCTTAATATTTTCAACAAGTCAAAATGTCTTAACATATCAAATTAAAGTTAAGAAGAGTAATTGAAAATCACTTATAATGCATAAAATATCCCTCTTCAAATTGTACGTATATGAAATTGTAACCAATTTGTATGACCTATTTTTTTTTTTTTTCATTTATTATTATTATTATTTTTTTTTTTAAAGCTATTAAATTCGATGAATTTTGTAATATCCTTTTAAAGTGGAAATAAAAATATTTTAAAATTACACAGACTAGTAAACATTTCTATATTTCCGTTTTACCACACAAGTTGTAATAGTTTTAAAATTTTATACCTCATGCTGGAAAAAAATTCTCTTTCAAAGAGACTTTTCTTGAACAAAAATTAACCGCTGCATGTGACACTTTACATGTCACTCAAATTACCATTGAAACCTCATTGACTGGGTAATCAGCTATTAGTCCCGGCGACCGTGAGTATAAGTAACGTTAGTACTAAAATTTGTTGTGTAGCTTACTTTTACTTAGCTTTATAGCTTTCTCTCTAAAAAAAAATAGCGTTCTATTTCATGGAGTCTCGAGAATTTTTGATGTCGTAATTGTAAAAGGTTTGATTATCAGACTCCTGGAAAATTTCGATTTTTTCGAACGTTTTGTACATCGAATACTTCTTTTCATCTAGTGCCGGGAATGATGATTTTTCTTTTGTCGGGAATGATGACTATTAATCTTTATGAACAATGAAAGATTTCTCAATTTCAAGAAAAAAGTTGGCTCACTGACAAGAATCATAGAGATAAAAGTTGTGAGGCACAGTATAATTAATTCGCATACGAATTTCGAGAGAAGTTGTTATCAATGTCATCATAATCTGTCGGGCGCCGGGACTATGTACAACAATTGCGCACAATGAACCATCAGCTGGTTGGTCTTATAGGCGGAAATCAAGCACTGTCAGCGAATTTATTTCGCATTCGCAATAAAAAATACTAAGAGCAACTCGTACGGTTTGTTTACTTCAAAACTCAGCTTGCGTTATTTATTTACAAGCCGGATTTGTTGTGAAATATATTATATTCAACAATACTCGAAACTTTGTTGCAACTACAAAATGCAACAATAAAAACCCTAGTTTAAATTCCAATTCATAATAATTGACTCTAAAAAACATTTGATAAAACACCATAAACAATAAATTAAAAAAAAGACCACAACAATTAAAAAACAACAACTTAATACAACAAAACAAATAAACACAAAAAAGGTGGCAGGTATTTACCTACAGAAAAAAAACCAAAAATATTTTTAAAAAATAAACCAAAAAAACAAAACACGGAAGAAAACTTAAAAACACAACAAACAAAAACACAAGAAAATAAACTTGTATATAAAAAATATAATTTAAACACACTCAAATCACAAATGAAGAAGAGTTGAACTGCGGAACTTGCGGAATTTAAAAAAAAAAAAACACTATTTGGACTTCTTACGTACTCCGTACACTAATAATAATCACTATACACTTGATACTTGGTAAAGTCTATAGAGAGACAGACACTCAGGCACTTTACTTTTTGTGTTTGGTGGAACAAATCAAAAATATACTCTATGATGATATAGAGGAGTCAAATAAGTGAAGAAGAGTAACACACTCATCGACCACAGAGTACTAAATTAATACATACTGATGTATGGGATTATAGTAGTATGTATGTGTATCACTTGTATCGCATAGATGTGTGCACATGTATCACTGACTACGTATGTGTATAGGTACCAATATTATTACTGTTTGAAAAATATTATTTTATAAAGTGTTATACCAAATGTAGTTTTGTTGTGTTTGATAGTAGTGGTATCATGAAAGAAATAGTATACAGTTATCCATGTAAGGGGGAGTGAAATAACATACTAATAAATATGACAGACGTTTTGTTTTATATAAAACATTAGGTTACTTGAATCACTTATTAAACTTCATAATAATATCATAGAGTTACATAATCGAATACTTGCCTTGATCTTAAGTCGGGTAAACAACGAATAATTCACATAAGAAACACAATCGGTATATTGAATCCATCTAAAGGTCTCTAGAGCAGATAAAAGAAGAATGGCTAATCCATAAACAAATATACCATTAGGCCATACAACAGTAATACGACAATAGTTATTTACGATACTAGTAGGATAACAGTATTATGAACGCAGAAGCACGTTAATAATGTGTTATCACACGTATATCGTACAAAACTATGCCTCAAGTTTGTGAAAATAAACGATAATTATTATTTTAATTGTCATGGTTTATTGAGAAGAATAGAAAATAAAAAAGTTACAATAGATACTAAACTCATTACTGTCCTAATGCGGCCGCGGGAATGAATTCATTATCACACTAGGGTCGTAATGGGCTAATTTTCCCACAATACTGGGAGAGTAAAGTACTTCTTGTCTCACGGGCGTAGATAAAAGTTAATAAAGGACCATAATTCAAGTATTGGATATTTAAGGATAAAGCACAGTGCTTTGGTTTCGAGGGTTCGTATAAGTTGAGATAATACAAAAAATACAACCGTAATGGAATATGTTTTCAATGCAAGCATGTTTTTTTATAGAATAACTTGGCTTATTACCGTGCCCCAAGACTATTACATAAATAGCGCGGATGGTTAAGGAATCAAGAGACTCAGGTTTGACTCTGGGTATCGGAACCAAAAATGTAAGAGGTTTCTCTTACATATGATTGCTGAAATGTGGAAAAATTGAAAAGAACTTGGTTGTTGTCTTGAAGTCCACTCTCTGAGGGCAATTGGTTATTAGCGTAACAAAGTAATAAATGCGAGATATGGTAACCATGGATATCATTGCTCTTGTATAAGGTCAAAAAGCTTAAATTCTATGATAAGCTTCGCAATAATAGAAAAATACTTATATTTTTGGGAAATTTCCGAATTCCTTGTGTATTTTTAATTGATATATACATGATATCAAATAAGCCGTTTTCTTGGTTAAAGAAAATTTTTACTTGCTATACTCTAATTCTTAAGCAGATTCTTATTTTCTTGAATAATTGAGATCATTGATCCAATCTAGTTTTACTTGTAATAAGAAGCTTAACAACCTAGTAAACGGGCTTACCTTAATCCAGAAATTTTCTTTATCAAAAACATTTCCCAAATTCACTATTACAAGGAAAAACTTATTTCTTACATAATACACTAGATTAAAATGTTGTCTAATGAATAACAGTACAAGACAACTTTAAAAGTAATAAGGTTAAACTAATATCAACTATGTAATATTTCTATTGTCACTCAGAAATGCAAAATTTCTATTTAAATAATTACTCACTTAAAATCGTGGGAGATCGGTCGGTCAAAATCATGCTTAATGCATCATTTTATAATAATTATAAATAACAGTTTTAATCACATAATAATAATTCTTTATGAATCAATAACTATAAAATTTTACTCTAAAAAAATAATCGTGCATTGAGAGAAACGTGTCTAATATTTCTATATAAAACAATATGGAACAAAAACAATGTATAGGGATTGCTTCATTTATTGATGCTGAAATATATCCTAAACCTTAAAGGCAAATCCTAGTGGCTCATCACGGTGAGCCTAGTTTAATTAATAGTTGTGATAGGTTGGTGTAATGCATGGTATCTGCGTGAAAAAGGTGTATTTAGCTTTTCCAAATAAATGAAGAGCTGATAATTCCCAGATTACAAGAGAAATAATAGTATCATAATGACCTCATGGACAGCCAATATAACTTAGGCTTGCCTAGTTGTTAAATATTTTTCAGAGCTAATTTTTAAGGTACATAAATGAAATTGAAGCCAATAGTCGCATACCCCTTTCGCCGGAAAAACCACCATTCCCAGCCTCTTTCCCATTTTCTATTCTGTAATATATTCTAGAGAAGACATTTGGATTTTTCACAAAACGTTTCGTTAAATATAAATAAGATTTTGGAATTGTTTAAATGGGCGAAAATTAAAGATCAAATTAAAAAACAAAAATTATGTTCTATTCATAAATTTTCTTGGTAAGCGGGAACATATACGCTATTCGGAAGTATAGTTTATTATCTAAACATAGAATATTTATCCAAAATAAAAGAGATAAATAAGTACTTTTGTCTCTAAGATTCTCCACTTACACGATCAGTCAAATAGTTGACTATAAAATCACTACCAATTCCAATTTCTGGAAAATAATTAAATCGCTACCGTATAAGCCCACCATCAATATTTTACAAAACTTTTTTCCATACAAAACCAATACAATAAAAATATTAAACATATTGTTGTTTTTATTATCAATAATAAATAGATAGATAGTTACAATAGATATATACGATTTAAAAATCTATTTATGTGAACTCTTTTCAAAACCATCATCGTCACATACTAACTATAAATAACATTTTACTATTACTATATTACTATAACAGAGATGATCATATCAGAAGATTTGTAATCTATGAAAGTAGTATAAATGTAATATATATTATACATACATACATGCATACAATCATATATCTAGTCTTAGTGTTATTATTATATTTCTATAGACAACAATAATACTTGAATGCAATGCATTTTATATATTGGGTGGCCAAACAAAACTGAAGCGAACAGTAAAAACCATGGTAAACGTTTTAAAATACCTTTAACAGCCACACTTATGTAATGAAATCCATACTAGTCCATACTAATATTATAAATGCGAAAGTAACTCTGTCTGTCTGTCTGTCTGTTACTCTTTCACGCCTAAACGGCTGAACGGATTTTGATGAAATTTGGTATGGTGATAGATGATAACCTAGAAATGGTCATAGGCTATAAATAATCACGCCATCGTTCTTAGGGGGTAGGCAGTAGGCAGATAACTAAATTGAGTTAGTGATTTTTAGTCGTTTTTGTTGGGACTTTTGCTCTTTCACGTCTAAACGGCTGAACAGATTTTGATGAAATTTAGTAAGGTAATAGATGGTTACCTAAAAACAGATATAAGATCAAAATGATTACGTCATCGTACTTAGGGTAGGAAGTAGGCAGAAAACTGAATTGAGTTTGTGATTTTTTTAGGGTTTTTGCTGGGAGTTTTGCTCTATCATGCCTAAACGGCTGAACGGATTTTGATGAAATTTAGTTAGGTGATAGATAGTAACCTAGAAAAGGATATGGAATATGGGGGGGAGGGGTGAAAGTGGGAATGTTGCCCAGCAAAGCGGTAGTTCACAGCTAGTACTTATATATATGTTATATTTGTATACCAATGTGTACATCTTTAGAATGAGTCTACGGTGTAAAAACTACGGGTTCTTGTTGCTGTACTTTGTTGTGTGGATGTGGAAACACATTCTCTATGATACTTGAATTTATTTTACTGCATGAAAAGAGTTAAAAAACCTATAAACATTGGTCATACAACGACATACCAAAATTTTATGGCAAAAAGAATTCATCAATTTATAAAATTTCAAATTATCATTGTAGTGCTCCACATATGGATGTGAGTGGGATATTAAACATATCTATTTGCATGGAAATAGAGGATAATCGTGATGTCGAATTGACCATATTACCCATAAAAATGTAAAACTAGACTTAATAATATGACAAAATTTGAAAGAGAAATTAAACTTGATTAGAAAAACGAAGATATCAAAGATTGAATTCTAAAGTTGTCCATCTCCTTTTAGCAAAACAAAGCTTGATATGTAATGGCGATGTCCCTGTATGACGTCACTAGTGGATATGTTCTCATCTTTGTTTAATTAGGAATTTTTAACGTTCATATTTTGCATATTAGTAAGGATTTTTAAAAACCAACTTCACTTTTCTATTCGTGAGGTAAGAATTGTTCATCTGAAGTGATAAACAAAATTTAGCCCGATTCCCTATTTAGAGTGTGTAATGTATACGATCCCACCAAAATTATATTTCATAGGGTTGGGATGACAAAACAATGACTGCCCCCGTGCTATTAATGACACGTGAAACAATATTTTGGTCACGCCATTGATCACACTGTTTACAAGGAAGTATTTAATTACTATTTTAACCATATTTTCATCTACCTAGGCAAGTTATTATTTGCTGAACTAAGATTACGCAAATATACTTCATGGATCTATTTCCTAAAATCTGTCAGAATAAAATATATATGGTATTTGATAAAATTAGTTATTATTGGCCCATTCTGTAGTACAATAATAGATGATAATCACAAGGTTTAATATTATTTTATTTTCTATAAAAATATACATTCACAAATATGAACTCTTTTCAATATTTACAATATTGACAATTTGTTTTTATAAAGGATGTCTCCAAAAATTGAACTTTCCACTACTAATAACTGGCGCTTTAAAACAACGGAGCGAGGCTCCAAAAATAATAGAAATATAATGAAAATGATACAAAATTTAATTGATTTTCTTCCAATCGCTTCTACAATATTTTTATAACATACGCATTTTAGACTTAACAATTTAAAAAAACTTTTTGAAATGGTTTCAAAAAATTGTGTCAAGGTATTTTCCTAGAAACCTATTTTGACAATTTTACCGCATGTGTAGTGTAATTTTTCTCATCAAGAGCAAAAATATCAGGTTTAGGACAAAAATATTATTTCCAAAGATTTTTACCACAAGTGTGTTCAATAAAAAAAAATAAACGCAATAATATATTATTTTAAAAAGTACCCTTTGTCGAAAATTCTACAATCGTATTCTTCTAAAGAATATTTTCTCAGCAAGAGCACAAATTTCATTTTCGTAAATCTTCACTAAAATATGGTTTTCAGAAGTTTTACCCGCAGCGTTTTCATTAAAAAAACTATTATAAAAAGTACCGTTTGCCAAAAGCCATATAGTCGTAAGTTCTGCAAATAATATTTTTATGATTTTTTTGAGAAAATGCTTATGCATCACAATTCTCACAATTTTCAAGATCAATTTACTGGAAAATGTCACAGATACGAATGTAGGTTTAAGGTAGGTATTGTTTTATCATTATCACTGTTTTAAAAGTTGCTTTTATTTGAATTTTTGTTGATAAATTTGGTTATTCTAAAAACACACTGTATACACGAACTTTATATTGAGAAATAAATATTAGGTATATTATATATAGGTCATTTTAGAAAATATATATTTATATATAATATAAAGGTAAAAAATATAGTATGATCAGAAGATTATTTAATATTATATCTACCTTTGAATAATTGAATTTGTTATAGGTAAATAGCAAAAAATTTTTCTTTTTATATGAAATTTTTTTTATTAGTTTTTCACTAAAAATAGAGTTTGAAAATAGAAAGAAAAATATTGGAAAAATATATCAAACAGTTGGATAAAAAAAAATTCATATAGCAGACAGATAGACTATATTTGTTTTCTTCTTCATCTTGTAATAATTTGGGCTGTACCTAAATAAAAAGGTTTTTGTTTACAGTTGTTTGGTCTAACAATCTTATTTCATGATCAATTTTTTGCGCACATGCGTCAACATCGTAAATCCTTTTCGTACGGTTTTTATACCATGTATATAAAATATACCAAGGTATTACTAAGTTTAGTCCCAAGTTTGTAACGCTTAAAAATATTGATATTATGAACAAAATTTTGGTAAAGGTGTTCATAAAATCACTAATTAGTCCATTTCTGTCGTCTGTCGGTCCGTCTGTCATCACGATTACTCAAAAACGAAAACAGATATCAAACTGAAATTTTTATGGCGTGTTAAGGACGTAAAATGTGAGGTCGAGTTCGTAAATGAGCAACATGGTCAATTGGGTCTTGGGTCCGTAGTACTTATCTTGTAAACCGTTAGAGATAGAACAAAAGTTTATAGGAAATGTTTCTTATAAAAAAATAAGGAACTTTTGTTTGAAACATTTTTTCGTAAACATCACTGTTTACCCGTGAGAGCGTAAATTATGCGCAAATTGTATAGTATGTATTATATGGGAATATCAGTTATATATGTGTGTATGTATGTGTAATGTGAGTAATCAAGACTGTGTTTACATGGTTTTTCAACAATAAACGCTGTCAATTATTTGTTTTCACTTGTTTTTAAATAAACTAACGTGTTAAAATATCCGAGTACAGATAGTTAAACTTATCAAATATCAAATGAACTATACATATTTAATTTTTTTTTAATAAAAAGTTCAACTAAGCTTTTAAGGAACTTATAACATTTATATGTAGAAATAACAATAAAAATATTCTACAACATTGATAAATCTTTTTTAATTATAGTAAAAAGAATGAATATTTACTTAGCTATTATAACAAGTACATAATTATTCCTTTTATATATTTAAAGATATGAAATTATTATTAAAATATATGTTAACCCATATAGTACTTAGATATTAGCTAATATAAATGTCTATGAATATAATATACTACTATTCCAGCCATTATTGCACAAAACCGTACGAAGATTTAAAACTACCACTATTTCAACACGGTGGTTACGCTTGCGCTTGTGACATGATGAAAATATCTATTGTTAAACAGAAAGTATGTTATTGCTAACATTTTATTTCAAATAACAGATTTATCAATAATACATAAGTAAAGCTAATACATTAATTTACATATTTGTTGTTAGAGATACTTTTATGTTTGAAGAATCCAAGAGAATTAAAAGCTTTTCGAATTTAAAAAAGTGTGGTGGCAAGTACTTTGTTTGGAACAATCCGAAACAACATGAAAAACTTTTGATTGTTTAATAAATATGGTGCCAACTTCATTCTTACATTTTGTTTATTATTTCAGAATTATTATGACTATCATAAAGCGTATATAAAACATTAAAAATTTATACTTAAATCCTTATATATTATTTCTCGAGCATGTTTTTTTCTGTCCATACTTTATCTTCCTTATTCCTTTCTCAAATTACATAAAAAAAGACTCAGGATCACAAATGTACCGCTTAGGAAAAAACAGGCTACACAAATATTTATTTTACCTGTGCGGAATTCCCGGTCGAGCTAGTGTGTAATTATACCATGCATATATGAAATATACATAGTATATTAAGTTTAGTCCCAAGTTTGTAACGCTTAAAAATATTGGTGCTAGGAAAAAAATTTAGTCATAGGTGTTCATAAAATCGCCTAATTAGTCATTTTCCGGTTGTCCGTCCGTCCGTCTGTGGACACGATAACTCAAAAACGAAAAAAGATATCGAGCTGAAATTTTTACAGCGTACTCAGGACGTAGAAAGTGAGGTCAAGTTCGTAAATGAGCGTCATAGGTCAATTGGGTCTTGTAAACCGTTAGAGATAGAACAAAAATTTAAATGTAAAAAATGTTCCTTATCAAAAATTAAACAACTTTTGTTTGAAACATTTTTTCGTAAACATCACTGTTTACCCGTGAGGGCGCCAATTATGCGGAAATTTTATAATATGTACTATACTTGATTAACAGTTATATATGTGTCACATGTTTGTATGTGTAATGTGATAAAGAAATCAACACTGACTATGCATGGTATTTCAACAATTAACTCAGGCAATTGTTTGTTTTCACTTGTTTTACTATTATTATTAGATATTATTATATTATATACTATTATTATTTTTAAGATTATCCGCTCGTCGAAATTCAGTTTAAAAATATTTGAATGAATTTCATTTGGCAATTTTGATGAAAAATTGGACCAAAGACCTTACCTACCCAATTGAAGAAAAATTTTGGTTTCTAATTAAACGTATTAGATTAAATTGGAACAAAAAAAACTGGTTATGTTTTTGCAAATAGATGCAATATCTCATAGATAAAAATCTCGCAGAATGTTATATTATTTTGAAAACTCAACTTCGATCTTCAAGAAACTGGTATATATTCAAAAATCTTGAAAAAAATTAATAAAGTTGGGTTTGACCCTGTCAATATAATTAATTGTATCAAGTTTCTTCTAAAAATAGTATAAGAGACTAAAATCAAATAATCTGTGCAAATTGTTAAAAATTAAACTTACCAGTTAAACAAAATGAAAATTTCATGATTCTTACCTGTAACAGAAAAAAGAAATTAATTTATGGTTAAAAAATAAACAAGTTTTTCTAATTTTTCTGAAAAAGGCTAAATTACTTAAATCCAGGCGTTCACTCTTCAATAAAGGATTTGAATGGAACCGTATACAACTCGTATTCTTAGCCCCCCACCAATCATGCAAGGCGATAATATTTCGTATGATTGAACATTAGACTTTAAAATGGTGTAGATTTCAAAGTGCCTCAAGAACATTTTTTACATAGGAAAAATTGCAAATTAAAATCACCTGTCAGGCTATTTTAGTCCCTCACCAAATGATGCCAGGCGATGATATTTGGTATGATTGAATATTAGACTTTAAAATGATGTAGGTTTCTAAGTGCCTCAAGAACATTTTTTGTATAAAAAAAAAACTTGCAAATTAAAAATTTCATAGGTCACTAACGCCAACCTCCCAGCCAGATTTCACCATCCACACAGTCGCAAGTTATCAACTTTAATATTTTCAATGTGCCTCAAATATGTACTGAAAAAAGGCTCTCAGCTCTTAGACTAATATACAATCTAGTACAATAACCTATAAAAATTAGAACTCTATGAATTGCTCCATGTAATATATGTATATGATTTAAGTAAGTGTACATTCAACGCATTACTATACACATAAGTATAAAGTTAGTATGTATATACTTCATACATATATAAAAAAAAAAACGAAATAATTTCATCCATATGTGGTGTAATGCAAAGAAGTATGTTTTAAAATATTCTTGTAATGTTGTAATAATAATCATGTATTTATGTTAGTTTATAAAAAAGAACGCGCAAAGTAAATACATATACATACATACAAATAAATTTACATACAAGGTGTTACATTTCATAAGTTTTCATTCATATATGGGGACTATATTGATGGTGCTTTATATAATTTATAATAAAATAAATATAAAATAAAAATTAAAAGCCGACTGGGTAAAATAAAATCTAAAAAGTCAGAAACATATCCAGTAGTGTACATAGAGTCGTTAACAGTCGGGGTCCATTATTGGGATGATTTGAGTCGGAAAAATTTAACCACTCCTTGGCAGTCGGTTAGAAAGGATAATGTGATATTACAAATTATTAACAAATTTTAATTAACACATGCTAATTTGATGTCTGAGGGAAAGTAAAATTTTGTTTTACATCCAGAGAGTATATTCTGAAATTTAACCCTTCGTCTGCTAATAAATTTTAAAAAAAGTCAAAAGTCATTTTTCGTCAAGAAAACAATACCTCATGATATACTTCATAAATAACTAGAAGTTTATTACGATTGGAGATTCAAAGCACCCCTTCCGGATACTTCACAAAATTTATATATTGATTCGAAGGATTTGTGAAAATTTTAGTGTTCAAATTAATCTTGAATTCTAGTTAAAAGTTTTATTTGAAAGCAAAAAAGCATGGACAACCATCTGGTAAATAAATGTCTTCATATAGATAGTTGTTTTTGCATAAATACCAATCGAATTCGAAATTCAGTTCAATTTTATAACCAATGCTTTTCAGAGATTCTGTTTTAACAAACTCGTTATTATTGATCTATATTCATGAACTCTCAAAGCTTCAAATCCTAATTTAAGGTATACCGTGTTCCTTTTTTGAACATTTTGGGAATCAGAGATTCCAATTGTAAAAACACATAATCAATCTAATCAAGCATTAGATTTATTTTAATAAGGTATTAAAATAAGAAACCGACAATCGTTTGTTTTCCAAATTTTCTATTTTATATAATTGAACTGCTTTTTATTGCTATTAACTTCATATTTTCTTTTCTTTTTGTCGGTTAAACATCAATCAATTCAAGTTTCACTACTAGTATTACCATTATTGTAATTTCACAACACCACTGTTATTCCAGAATACTTTTACCTGAAGATATGTATTAATAAACAACAGTTTCATTGAAATTTTATTCGAAATTTCATTAAAATTTTCTACAAAATGTTGTAAAATAAGTACACTTGGTATATGTAAATGCGTCAAAGTATTTTATCGCATTCGAATAAAATAAATTCATATATGCCTAGGCATAAAATGAAAAAAAAAAAATGGACAGAACATTTATAAATTTATAATATTTTATCGTTATTATTGCATAAAAATCATATTTTTATTTACATACACATATTTATATTATTTAAACATGTTTATTTAAAATCATATTTATATGTACAGTGAAAATTGTTTATTAACGAAATTTATTTGAATCTATGTACCCCGTACTAATGTCATGTAGATTTTTTGCCACCTACTATTTTATTATACTGATCAGCAGATAGACCTTCTGCCTTAGTCAATCCACTCCGAAGTTTTAATCCCCGACTAACAAAGAGGGGTGTTATAACGTGTCTGTGTATCTGTATATCTGTTTGTTTGTCTATGGTATCGTACCTTCGAAACGGATGATTCCTATTCGTTGTGCGCGTAGTCATGGTAGGGACAATAAAATCGATGCCAGCGCTTCAAGTGAAAAATTTTGCAATTCTTTACATGTTAATGTTATAGAAAATGTCAAATTAAAATTATTGAAGAATACTAATTAAGTGATATACAGGGAAAAATTTTCAATGCCCATTGTTATCAAAGTTGGAGCTTACCAAAAGGGACAACGCAGGTATTCATACTTAACATGAAAAAATATGAGGCAGAGTTCGTAAAAAAATTAGAAATGATGACAAGCTATTTCCTTCTCTCGAATTGTAATTTCGAAAAATAAAGTACAAAAGTTCTACAAATTTTGCTATTTTTCATCGATTTTCAGCGATGAGCCAACTTGCACTGCAAAGGCAAATTTTGATTAATTTTTTTAAGTGCCTATTTGTTTTTATCAAGAAAGTTGGCGATAATTATCAAAATACTTTTTTTCTACGGACCCTTGACAATGAATATTCTAATTTCTGAATTGTTTCTTAAATGCTTGTTACATACATGAGTCGAAAGTATCGAATGCAACCTTGACGAACTTCCCGAAAGTATCCAAATCAAGCAACATTTACGTTATGTAATTGGAAAAAATTAAAAATGTTTTATTAACGATTTGCACTGTATATATGCAAATTTATTTAATGTAATGTGATTTACAAAAATGAAAAAACGGTATCTATATTTTTTATTTCCCACATATCGGGAAATAAATGATGTATATTTTTTATAAGCTGGTTTTAATTTAGAAATCAATATGAATTACAAAGCAAATGGTTTAATTCAACAATTTCTATATATACATATAGTTTTTGCTTCGTTATTATGTACATTTAACGCAAAAATATCAAACCATTTTAGTTTTTAATAGTGTACATTTATTTGGTTTATTACATAAGTGGAGTAATATGTTTCTGTTACATAAATTTGAAATAATAGCTTGTTTACTTCTAAAGATTGAGCCTTAAACCAAAAGTATGCAACTTCTTTAATTTCTCTGCCTCACTTTTAGTACACTTATCTCTATATCTTGATGTCATAACAAAAAAATTGGTATTGATCTGAGATCGATATCATTTTTCGCAACTTAAAACAACATAACTTTAAATCGTATCCAAAGGTCAAATGGCCATTATGTTTTATGAATATTTTATTAACTTTTGATAAATGACACGTTTATTAATAAACTATTACGCCCATATAAAGTTATATACATTAGTGCGTTGACAATTTTATAATTACCAGATAAAGAAAAAAATTCAATTGCAACCAAATTTCTGCTTAAATCTTTTACCTCTATACAATTTCTACCTGATGGTATGTATGGATGACTGAATTAGGAAAGAACCGGAATCGGAACAAGTGAAAGGTTCAGTATTTTCAACTTTTAACGTACAACGAATTTCCTTTTGAATTCCTATAATTTTAAATACATATATACAGGGTGATGCAGAGAAGTGTGGGGCTTTGAAAACGATGTAAAAGAAAATCCTATCATTTTTCTAATTAAGTTTTTCATTAAAAAACTCCAAGGAAAAAATAGAAAATTAAATATTGAAAAATCTAAATTGTTTTTTCTTAAGCAATTTGAATCATATTTTAAGTCAATATTGTAAATCAAGTAAATTTTATTAGAAGTCAGCAGATAATGGTTTTCTTTCTTATTACGCATTTACTGTCATTAATTCAGTCACAATTGAGCAGTGTATACCCCCATATTCCGCTTACACTGTGAAAGCGTTTTATTAAAACAAAATTGAAGCACTGTAAGAGTAAATCCGACAAGAAGCTGAAATCACACTCATGCTTAGAAGTGGCATGGTACATAACAAATCAAAATTCACCTACAAAAACCTCTACGCCTAGTCGCCATTTTATTGAATTAAAAAGAAGTAAACAACATTTACTAAATTAACTGAATTCACTTAAAAGTGCAATATAATTTTTTGGAAACTAAGTCGCTTGAATACTTCCGAAATGTTTTTTTTTATATAGTTGAAGGTGGTAAAATGAATTGAAAAAATTCATGTGAATTCTTTCTTTTACAACATTTTCAACATGGACACTTTTCTTCCCCAACCCGTACATATCAAACTTCGGGTATACTTATTGGAAGTGGTAAAATCTCAATTTGTTGAGAAACAATTGTTAATTATACATTTATGGATTATTTTTGGAGACATGTTTTGGTAAATAGAAACGTATAAATGATCAGTATACAGAGGTTTGTGTGGCACTTATACATCAGATTTTATTTTAATATTTATAATAAATATTTTAACCAAAAAAAAGAAATTGTCTTAAGGTTAGATTGCAACACAATCGTACAAATGATAAAAGAATAAACTGCAGTTTGAACACGTTTTAATATAAATTACTTATAATAATAATAATCTTATAAAATGTCAATAAATGAACTTCTATATTATAGGAGTAAAGGTTAAATTTGTAATTTCAATACAGTACTTATAGATTGTATGTATAGTGAGTGAACGATAAGATTTCATTCAATTTACAACGATAAGTCAGTAATAAAATAGCAATTTTTATTAATAGCAATCATGTATATAATATTCCTACTACATGGAAAACCGAGAGAGAGGCTCGGCGAAACTGAAAGAGTATTCGCACACTGGCAAACGTACATCCTTCTTCGAAACTTTTGTTGACGTGCTTATTATTATTTATTATTTACTATTCGTAGTTTTTAATATATCGCTTGTTTATGTTACAAGATTTGTCTGATTTATAGTGTTTGGGATCAAAAAAAGTAAAAAAAGACGGGTTTTAAGTGCTATTTGAAGTGTACTTTTTTTAACTTATCTGCGCTTCCACCATCAAAGACTTATTAGGTATTCATTTGATCTGAAGATCCTAGTTCCGGATAATCGGTCAAACTGATTAAATTATTATCTTGTCATCGGCCCTAGATTGGTGTAAAGTTTTAAGATTCCGTTACATAGCCAAATAGATACAGATCAAGCTAATAAAAGTGTGTTAAAACGGTTTTGTCCAAATCGGAGACAAACAAATTTTTATGATTTTTCACAATTTTCTTATAGGACAATACACCGTTTTTGAACAAAATCACCAAACAAATTTTTTTTTTTCGTAATTTGATATCATATTTATATTGAAATTTTTACAAAAAAATCGAAACGTATGTTAAAGCGATAAGGAGAGTAATTTTTTATACAAGCTTTATTTTATAGCAATTCGGGGGATATATCGAAAAATACTAATCCAATCGTCGTGTTATTTAGATTTATATGTTTTTTGGGTTTGTTTTAACTCTCAACAAATTGTCTCTCCGGAATGACATTATTCTAAAAGGATTTAAGTCGATTTCTCAAAAACTACTCGTCTAATCGTCAAATACCCCAACTTTTGGAAGTTTTGATGTAAATTAATCAAGGAAATAATTTCTATGCAATTGGAAAATCATAAAAATTTTTTCAATTAAAAAAAAAAGTACATTAATGGCGTATATTTAACGATGAAGTTAGAATTTTTTGAAATATCGTCTAAAATTTTGCACGCAAAGCATTTACTTCGAATTGGTTCTGAGAGTATTTCGAGAAATAGCCACCTTACCGTCAATTAAAACGAGCTAATGTTTTAGAATTTTTATGATCCTCAATTATCTCATTGAAAATCTGGTTAATTTTTCGATCAGGCGAGTTTCGGAATAACGATTGGTAAAATTTCTCTGGGATATTACCAAAGATATCGGTAAAACTGCCAACAACAAACCTTCAAACAGATGCGATTTTTGTATGTCGAAATTAATGTATGAAATTTATCCGGAATTTGGAAGCAAAAAGAGATCTTTAGTAATTTTCTTAAGAAGTATTCTTTTGCAAAAATTGATTAAATCACAGAAAAAAATTATGTTCGGAATTGAACTAAACTAATTTTATAGGCTAGTTTTGAGCCAAAAATTCAATAATTAGGTTCATTTAACAAGTAGGTGAGTAGTTTTTGAGATATTTCCTAAAATCCGTTACAAAAAGCTTTCATTTCAAATCAAAAAAGCTCATAAACGCTTTTGTTTTGTAATAAACAAACAAATATTCAGAACTCAACTACATAAATATTTAAAAATAATAAAAATTTATGTATATTAATAAATTATAATAGCCAGTAGCAAATTGGGAGTTAATTTAATTGATGGTTTCAACCAAATATAATCAACAAATGTGTATATGCATACCACAACCTACACGGCATATAGCTACCTATCTATAGCCATTGCCCTAGCATATTTTTTATTTTAGTCTGAGCTGAGAATAGATATTATACCCACAGAACAGAATGATGATTATGATGATAATAATGATTGTATCAAAAAAACATTTTTGATACAAACGACTCTTTATAGTTATTTGTTATTTATTCATATTTTTATAGTCAATTATATTATGGGTATGCCTAATTTCATGTAAAATGAATACCAATTTTGAACGTTTGTGACACTGTGCACGTAAAGATGGGTACTACACTACTATTCAGCTTGAATTTGGATTGTGTATGGAGAGGTTATCAACTTTGAGTCTTTAAACTTCGCCTCAAATTCTTGTTTCCTTGTTTCGGAAAGAGTTTGAAAAATGCAAGTATATATTGCCAAAATCTCGGAAAAAAGCTAATTTTTCTGTAAATCGCATATTGATAAAACAAGTACAGAAAAATTTAAAAAAATATTTTATTTAAAAAAAAAGACAGGCAGTCATGGGGACTGTCGATAGAAGTGAAAACTTAAAACTTTGGAATAACTGAGCTTTGACCTGGCCTACGGCGTATATAGGTCTAATAATACCTATTCATAATAACTGAATACTAATAAATAATACCCCAATACTATTCAAAAAGTTGTTCACAATTTTAGATAAATATGGTGGGAGCGCAAATAAATACATTTGAATAGTAAAATGTAATGTTATATATGATTTATATGCGTTTCCACCAATTATTTCATGGTTTTTAATTTTTTGGTATGGAACTTAAAAAAAAAATTTGCGGTAGACGGAATTGTGAATGTAAACCATCCTCGTATTCACTTGAACATAGACAAAAACTTGCAACAAAATCGCTCAATCCGTTTAGAAGCAGTTCAACTACAAACATACGCGAAGTCGGTGACGATGACGCAAGTTTCATGATTTTTTCTACCTCATTACTATAAGAGAAACTGAGATAGGTAAAAGAGTCGTATACCCGTCTCGCTTCCTCCTCTATGAGCAATGCGATTTTGGATAAAGGGACACACAATAAAGTTTATGACACACAATATATATAAGTTGTTATGGTGATTTTCATTTAACACTTTAAGAAATTGAATTTGTTCCATGGCATACTTTTAAACATAAAGCACGCTTACTTTATTATCATTCACTTTACTTACCATGATGATCCCATGATTTCGTTTCATTTATATAAGTTAATTAATGAGCCTAAATGACCGAGAGGTCTAAGGCGTTTGTCTTTGACTGTTTGTCGATTTAGTCTTAGGTTGCGGTTCGAATCCAGGCAGCGGCAGTGTGAACAATTATGATTAATGAGGGTGGTAGAATTGATCACATTGTCGTCGCTTGGATAAGAAAGAAATAACCGACTCCACCCACATTAAAATGTAATTGTAAATATGTTTGTAAATAAATAAAGATTAACAATTAATGATGTGGGTGGCCTCTGTTATAGGCGTATTTGTCAGAAAAACCGAGGTTAAACCCCATTATTATTATTATTATATACGTTAATTATAAAATTTTCATAATTCACGTATTCATAATTCATTCCATGCCACAGAATGTACTTCTAACAACTTTCTTTCAATGGTTTGGTTATAGCAACTAATAAAATTCCAAAAGGAAATGAGTTCTCGAAAGTTGATAGGTAGTTTCCTTATATTTCAGTAGTTTTACTAAATTTAACAATTTCTAGAAAATTGTTTAACATCTTGCCTAGGTATGAGATCAATTTTTCCGATGAGAGATAATATTTGGGTTCTTCATTGTTTTTCAAAAAATTGAAAATTGAAGGAAAACATTAAAGTTTTAAATCCTCTTGTATAGGTACTTTGTTAAAACCAGATAACTTAAATGGAATTCCATACTGGGTAGTTAGCGACTGTTGATGGAGATGTTCAAACTGTATGAAAAATACTATAATTAGATTTAATTGTATTTAATATTTCTCTCTATTGATGAGTTTGTATATATTTATAAAAAAAACTCGCTACGTACTATTAGTGTGTTATTTTTTTTCATTACAAATAATCATTATTAGCGTACATTATTACATGCTGAAAAATAATATTATATTAATATGCTCTTTTTAGGTCAGTGCACTACATTATGTATAGATAGAAAAAGAGAATCTTGTTATATTGTAAAAACACTATCTTTTTCCACTTACACTTAGTGTACTACACCGAAATAAAAAGAACAGATAGATTATTACTCTGGTGTGCATTTTATTACTATTTATTAACAAAGAAGTTACCTAAACTAAAAAAACGTGTTCTAATATTAATAATACATGTTGTTTTAATATTTCGAGGTTATGAACTATTTTATTTTCACTTCATATGTTATTCACCTGTTCTTGTTTTAAAATAGTTTAAATCTTTCAGTCAGTTTTTTGTATCTTTATTTATTAATTTATTTAATAGTTTTAACTTATTTTGCAAAATTATTTTAGTTAAATAAATAATTTTAACATATTTTAGTAGCTGTATCCGGGATTTCTGTGAAAATAAGAATTACAGAAGGGTACTTGAGAAATTACAAGTTTTCCAAATAATTGTGAGCGTGTTACACACACTATCTATTTTGTTAATCAATGAAATTAAGGTTGGGTTAGCATTGGTTCGCCAGACCTAACTCAATTTTTCTCAGGCTTATAAACAATGGTTTTATTAGTCAGCTATTATCCAAAATTAGTCCAAAATTGGTTTGATAAGTATCGGTTTGTCAGCCCTTGCCCAAATCCAGAGAATAGGAACAAAGACATTTATCTTACATCGAACTAACACACTGGTTCAAAGCCCGGTTGTGGAAAACCTATTTATGAAGGTATTAATGCCACCATTTAACTACTACTACCATATTTGTATAAATCTAAAATTTGATATAGTACACGTTAATATCACGTCATAGTGTACATGACAAATATCCGGTTATCAAAAGGGTCGATCCAGATAAAAACTAAATATTATACCATACAAAACGAAATTACCATTTTTAATCACTTGAGTTCATGTGTGACCGAAGATAAGAAATTCCGGCCTGGACTACTATCTGATATACAAGCTTGAAACAATGATTTTATGCTAATAAATGATGATACAAGACAGGGCCAATCTTGACCCAATGCTCAACCATTTCCACCCAAGCTTGTCCCTATATTAGCCTTGTTATTACTTCGATGAATTTAATTTGTATATAGGTATTTGGTCCCAATTAAGGTCTATTTAAATGTATATTTACGTAATTTGTAGACTTTCTGCAGAATTTTTGCCAGACCTAACATAGAAACATTTTTGTAAAATAGTAATAGAGATATTAACCAAATAAAATTCGACTTATAATTACCTTCTTTTTTTTTATGTACTCTGAAGACACACAAAAATGAATATCCAATTTAAATAAACAGATTCTTAGCAACAGTTTGTTTATAAAAAAAAAACTTCAAATCCATACTAGGTAGACGAAAAACCCAGGTCAAATACTTGAAACAATTGTCTATTTTTGGACGTCAAATTAAAACAGATATTTATATTTTTTATAAGATATTTATTATTGCATTGCATGCTAATTTTGTACTCATAAAAAGGTTCTTTAAAAAAAAGCACTTGTAGGCGTTTTTAATTTATTATATGAAAAGGTATTATTCAAATCTTTTTAAACTTCAAGAGGATACATCCTTTAATTTAATAGTACATTTACAAGAACGAATAAATAATAATATTAAGATTCTGGTAAAAATTCAACATGTCTATTACACAGATAATGTTGCAATTTTGATAAAACTAGATCCTAAATTTTCTTAAAATTTATTACTGGAGGTTAATTGAAACTTGAAACAAAGCATGAAAATTTTAGGTGTCCTTTTATTGTCTTAAAGAAAATGATTTCGTTCAAGTGGATGACAACAAAATGTTGGAAATTTGTTTCCCACTTTTCGAAAAAAAGAACAGAGGACGTCCAAACATGATAAACAACAGATAATTATACAATTATTTTTCTAAATTTATGTCAGGATTATCTTTATAGTTAAGTTACGAAACCGAATAAATACTTTCCTGTCGAGAACATTTAGTAATTAAACAAAAAAATTTTGCCATTATAATGTCAGATTTTCAATCTATTCCTTTGAAATTTTATTCGAAGATATTCAAAATTGTGGTAATACAAGGCAGATATGGTCTGAGTTCTATCGCAGGCGTTCCGAAGATCTTGTATCACTTCCAAGGGCCTCTGTTCGCAAAGTTGTTTCTGCTATTACAGGACACTGGTTGGGCGGCAGGCATGCTGAACGCCTGGGCCTGGCAGTGTATCACGACTACTGCAGAAGGTGAGGAGGAGGAGACAATGTCTCATCTTCTCTGTAACTGCCCAGCTCTTGCCATGAGGAGATGGACTTACTTGAGCCAGCCTCTCTTTGACGACCTCTCCGACCTAAAGTCCGTCGACGTCAAAGCTCGCCTGCTGTTTTTAAAGAGCTTCAAATGGTTCATGGAGTAGTGGTCGGGAATTGGCCAACCCTTTTTCGGTATTCGGTATTTCGTTAATCTAACCTAGCCTAACCTACCCATAATTGTCAAAGCAAAACTCGTTACTTCAATACAAAACTTGAATAAGTAAATATTCATACGAATCGGACATACATACTACCACTTTATCCAATACCAGACATCTAATACAACTCAATTTTAATCAAGATAAATGCATCAATTGAAATCGTAAAAATAGTGTAAAAAAACTTAATGATATTTATTTACGTACACAAGAAAACCATTAGCGATATTAATTTCCATCAAGGGTATCGTTTTCCACAAAAAAAAAAGAAATATTATGTTGTAAAACCAACAAATATATTACACCTACGTATGTTTTCAGCGTTACATCGACCTAAACCAAGGTCTTGTTAACTTTTTTACGTTTATTTATTTGAAATATTTTTTTATTTTGTGTAGCTAATACATTTTTGTATCGTAAATATTTTATGCTTCAAATTTTAACTAAATTGTAACACCTCTACATTCAGTAAATAAGGAAATACGAGAGTTTATTTTTATACCATGCGCATGTGTATGAAATATACCAAGGTGTACTAAGGTTATTCCCAAGTTTGTAACGCTTAAAAATATTGATGCTATGAACAAAATTTTGGTATAGGTGTCACCTAATTATTCCATTTCCGGTTGTCTGTCTGTCCGTATGTCATATGTTGTTACTGATATATGTTGTTGCAGCAATTGATTGTTTTCACTTGTTTTTTTATGATTTAGGACAAAAGTAAAATAAATTGTGGACAAAAAGGGGATTAGCATTTGAAGTGAAGGTTATAACACAATAATCTTTTGCATTTAAAATTGAAGTTGGCCAGCGAAGCAGGTAGTTTACAGCTAGTAGTAAATAAAACTATTAGAAAAGACTATTTATATTTGATAATAACGATCTTTGATTTGAATAATTTTGTTTCGAAATATTTGGTTACAAAAATCTTTTTCAGTTTTATCTCAAGCAACCCGATACCAACTAATTATGTATCATTTTCAAAAAGAGATTTTCATCAAGTCGTATCCTTTCTACTAATAAGTTATCAATTGATTATTATATAAATGATTATATACCTACCTATATTTGATACAATATGTAAAATATTTCATTTTATCCGCTACAATTACCTGCAATTTAATTAATTAAAATTTATTTGAAATGTTAGTGGTGTTTATCCATTAGTGAAATTCATATGAAATTATATACCTATGAAATTGTGTTGTATGACTCCTGTCCGAAACCCGATATCCAAATATGTCTCAAAATCTATCAATATGAGGTGTTATACCTCCCAAACGGATTAACTTAATTCAATGAAATTTTTGGCATTCGTTTACCTGCCTTTTTGCCAAATATAATTTCGTTCGAAAATATTGGGCAACAAAGTTAAAATTTAGTGGGTACATGCAAACTATCCCGACTGTTTGTATCAGTTTGTTAAATTGCTTAAGATAGTACGAGCGCCAAGGCAAATTTAGACCAGTGGTTGAAATTATTCGTACCTTATTTTCAATTTTGTTACAACTTCATGAATGTACACGAAAAATAAAAATAAGATATTTCGATATCTTTGGTTTTTGAAATATCGAAAGCTAAATATAATTTTCGATATTTTTAAAAATACTCCAGATATCGAACAATTTTATTCCTGCTTTTCCTCTTATATTAACAGGTTATAACATATTTATTAATTTAATTTAAAAAAATATATATTGTTTTAATTTGTGCCCCACTACCGTGCTCACAGATCCTTAATTAGTCAGGCACAACGGTTTTTTTTTTTTCAATAATTTATTAAGGTTTTAACTTTAATATAAATAATTTTTTTTAATTTTCGTACATCGTATTTGAGGGAAATCTATTCAGTGAGTTAAATTTTCTGTATAATATTTTGCCTAATCAACTTTTTGTCTGTGGGGAATAGCTAAAGCATATATCACTTCTGTCAAAAATGTTCATAAAACCAAAATACATCAGAAAAAACAAATTTGGCGAAAAGATGAAAATAAATAATTACTGAAAACAAGCATATTCAAATGTCAAGGTCATAACGCCAGAAAAGGAATATAATGATTTCTTCAATTTTCAACAAGTTTCATTTATTGTTAACAATATTGTACCTGATTTATTAAAAACAAATATTCACAAACAAACAAAAATTTTATACACATATATGCACACTTTCTAATCAAATAATTTTAATACGAATTTTTAGAGCAGAATATGTACATTTTTTTCATTTTTGAATTGTAATTAAATTAAATCACGTCAAAGATTCTTTATTGTAAATAGTTTTAATTAATTTAAGATAGCCAAGTAACTTATAAGTAAGCTTTCTAATCATTCTAATTTTATGGAAATCTAAATTAAGTTTGATTTCCAAACATGTTTTAAAAGTTCAAGATGTGCCATTAAATTAGATTCAAAAATTTGGAATTATTTGATGATTTCCCTGCTCGACGTCATATAGAATTTTCTTAGTTTAAAAATAAGTAAAACAAATAAAAAAATTTCTTGCGCAAATATCCTGTGTCTTCGCGTTTTCCTATGTAGTTTAAGATGTTTTAGATGGTATATTTTAGTTTGTTTTCTATATCTTTGTGACTCTATAACTAACTTCTGTATCCTCACACTTAGGTCTCCTCAGTTTCTGAGTGCAATTTTTGTCTTTCACTATTCGAACCGTGCGTAAGTTTTATTGGAGGCGTTTCCATGGTATCGTTACACTACTTTAATTATAGAATTATATGGATATATAATTGTATGGATTGCATTTATGACTTACATTGAAAATTTAATATTATTGTCTCACAAATTTAAATAAATAATTATGATAATTTACATTTGAAAAATAATATTTGTGCAATTTGATTTCTGATTTTCACAGTTGTTAATGCATTAAGTTTAATTAGTTAGTGTTTTTCTATAATTTTAATTTGACTTTTTCTATAACATTAACATGTAAAGAACTGAAAATTAGTCATAATTCGTTGGAATTTGAATTTTCGAACCCCTAATAATAATTTCCTGGTAGCTAAAACAGAAATTTTTCAACTAAAATAATTATAAAAAAGTATTTTAAAGAAGTGTTTGAAATTCAGCCAATGTACAAGCTATTTCTGACGCAATAAATTTTTGCTAATGGTTAGTGATGATTAATGAATACTGATGTTTAAGACATTTAGCAGTGGCAGTTGCTACTTATTTATGTACAAACACGGAACCAACCACAGTTCTAGTGCATAGTGTTAAATAATGTGTTGCAATTAGTTCCGTATGTTTTACGCAGTAAGATTAAGTACATTCACAATTTATTTGCAAAACAAAAAAAATTTTCACACTACTACCTTCTTCAAACTATCATAAATTAACTATTTAAAAAGTTGTTCAATTAATCAAAATTTGTATTAAACTCTCTGGTAAAATTACTGCCAGTTATATTTTACTTTTTTCTTTTGCAATATTGTTTGCAAGTAATGTGAACTGGAATAAAAGTTTCTTGTAAATCATTCATCACTGATGAGAGTTGGCGCTAGAATCGAGAACAAAGAAACAATCAACAGACAAAATTAATTTAAAAAAGAGGAGCTAAACTAAAAGAGGAGTACCAAATTTTTCTCTTTTGGGTTAGTCAGCCTCTAAACCCCCTGTGCCATTTTATACACAAAAGTCATCTCGTTTTTTGATCAAATAAAAATATGTAATGTATTGAGATGGGAAAAGCTATTAAAAGTAAAATGTAGGATGGACTTTGACTTATATAAAATACGCAAACCTTTGAAATAAAAGTAAAAATTTGTTTTCATAATAAAAAAAATTACACAATGGTTATGTTCTTTTTATATTTTTAAACGCTTGGCGCACCTGTACACTCAAAATGAAGATAGAAGATTAAAAATTCGTATGCGAATAGGGTTTAGCGGTATATTAAGAATCGGCAATATTTAGCAACTCAAATTTCAATACCACTATTGGGTAATACACATTTCTTATCTGTAAAGCTTTTAGAGTGATGTTGTTCATGTTGTTCCAAGAAATGGATATGCGAGCGACGTCTATTTCTCATCTACTTCAAAAGAGGTGCAACTATCAACAATTAAGGATAAGGAAGTATCTCCAGAATTCGTGGTCATAGAAAGTCAAGTTAGTTCCGGGTATGAAGTTTTTATATTAAATTTTTTTTTTTTTTTATTTAGCAAAAAATATGTATTTTAAGTTTTCGTGATTATTTTTTGTAATATGAAGAAATTGTTTATTACCAAAGGGCCTAAAGATTCATAATTTAGTATTTTTTGCTAAAGTTTTTTCTGGTTCGGTCTCTAATAATGGGGAATATTCAAAAAATTTTAATTTGGTTCAAATATTTTTCTTCGTAACTTTATTGACTGGACATTTCAACAAAACCATTCTTTTAGTAATTAATAGCTTTTTAATTACTTAAAATTAATTAATAAAAATACAAATTCAGTGAGGCCATTTAAAAATTTCTAAAACAGAAATTCAAATTTTTATACGAACGTGACATCATAATACTGGCTTGTCAAATTTGTTGACATTCTGTGTGGTATTAATTACTTACATTTTATATGGTATTACATTGAGTTATATTATTTTACGGTTTTATATTAGAAAACTTAATAATAACTAGTGTAAATTCTGTGTTGTAGATTCATTTTTTGAAATTATACATTGAACTGTCACCAATTGACAGATCACGTACTTATGCGTCATCAACAGAGAGCGCCAAAAAACCGCGTTTAAACATCTCAAAATTATAATGTATTTTAAATATTTTTTTACACTTAATTACAGCATTTTTAAACAGTATTTATTTTTTTTTACTTTGTTATAACGGTGTTAATAATGAATTAAAAATATATTTTAAAAAATACATGAATATTCCCTATTCATCCTGTGTTACACCGAGCGTTATACAAATACCAGTATGCAAGTCATAATTGACTGGAAGAAACCAAAGATTTTAATGTTAATCGGGGTTAAATTAAAATTAAGATTATTTTGGTTTCCTCGGTTGAACTCTTACGCCCTCTTCAAATTCCTAAATAAAAACTGGGGAAGTATTCGTTTCTTATTTTTCATGAACAAATCAAAATATTGATTCTTAAGATGACCCAAGTGGATGCTGTATTTTTTAGTTCTCTAACAAATAATCTAATCGGAGATGATAAATATTATTCAAAATTATTTGAATACCTTCATCTGGATTTTGAACATGATATGATTTGTAATTAAACTACTAAGATAACATCCTAATATGAATATTGTTTTTAAATTTTTAATCGCTTTGTAAGCATGTAAATATGTTTTAAAAAAGTGAAATCTATCAATTATTTATTAAAATTTCAAGATCAAATCTTGTTTTCAAGGACTATATTATAATTTTTTTAAATATCACTTTTTAATATAGTGTAGTATACTATCTTTCGTATGAGAAGTCGTTCACTGATGTGACCTTCTCGAATAATTAAGTACAAGCAATCAATGTGTTTACAATTATTTTCTTAGAAATAATTATTTTATTATAATTAATATTTTTTATAAATATTGTTTTAAGCATGATGCTACACTGCTCCATTGAGAGTATGTGCGTCGTTAAAATAGTTATTAACTATTAGAAAAGAGAATGCTTTTAACTTTATATTGAGTGATTTATGGATACACTAGCTACATAAACTTTTTTTTTTTTACGAATCTGAAATTAGTTTTCTTGTTGGACGATCAACAGATGACTAATTTCTCAATCTCGCTCATTAGTAAAAAAAACTGGCATTTTGTTCAAACAATTGCAGTATGTTGTCTATGTATCCAAGGTGTCAAAATTGCAGTTTCCGATTCTGGAGATGAATAGAAAATTGTACGAAGAGTATGAATATGAACTAAAATATAAAAAAAGAAATCACAAAAAGTTTATAATATGATAATGTTTCATATTTTTATCTACTGATCCATTAAAAAGAAAATAACTAAATTCATTCATTTAAATACAAGTTAACAAATATTTAGTAAGTTAGGTAGACTTTATGTACAGTGAAAGACATTTTTAACCCCCGAACAAAAAAAAAAGGTGTGTTATAAGTTATGTGTTATGTGTCTGTCTGCGCTATGTGTGTGTGTCTGTCTGTTTGTGTGTCTGCCTATCTATCTTTGGCACTGTAGCGCCTAAACGAATGAACCGATTTTGATTTTTTGGGATTCCGTTTGAAAGGAGAGTGTTCGTAATTTAATGGAGAGTGTTCTTTGTTTCAAAGGCAAGTTTAGGGTTCCGTATTCGAAAAATTTGCGGTTGCTTTTTTAAATTTTGTAAATTTCACTTGTGTTCTATTGCAAAGCAGTCAAGTTCTATTACATGATTTGTTAAGACACTAAATGCAATCGACCATAGTAAATCATAATAATAAAAAAAATCGTATATACAGTTAATTTTTAAGATTAACTGAAACGTATAATTTTAAGCCTCACCATAACCATTTTCATCTTTTTGGTGATAGAAACGTCTAAAATGCGGAAAATTCTCAGGTTTTCTTATAAAACGATATTATTTTTCAACCCCTTTTAATCCGTGACTAAAAAAAGGGGTACTATAAGTTTAACGTGTCTGTGTGTCTTTGTAGCGGTGTATCTGTGTGTCTGTCTGTGGCATCGTAGCTACTAAACGTATGAACGATTTTTTTTTTACTTGAAAGGTACTTTGATTGAGAGTGTTCTTAGCTTTGTTTCAAGCGCCAGTTAGGGTTCCGTCCTCGAAATAACTAGAAAGGCGATGATCTTCAAACGGCTGAGTCGATTTTTTTGCGAAACATAGCGAAGAACATTCTCTATCAAATTTACTTTCAAAAAAAAATAAAAATCGGTTCACCCGCTTAGCCTCAACCAAATAGATCAGACCTCATCTTATGTCGGAGGTTTCTCAAAATTTTCACTTAATATTCTTCCAGTTAAAATTGTTGTTGTTGCTGGGCCGAAAAAGTTTACTTTAGTCGGCACTGAAATAATTGCCACAAGTAAATAAATTCGGCATCGTCTTACGGTCAAAGAAATTAATACATATTGTCATTTCTTGTTCTGTGGTAAATGTATAGTTGTCATTCGCTTGAATGACGTTGAATACGACGTCAACTGTAATAATAATCAACAGAAGTATACATGAATCATCATATATACTTTACTTTGAATAGAAGAAGAAGATACCAGATAATGGTTATATATTACTTTCCTTGGACTGCATCATAGACAATTAGTAAAATAAATGAAGCACGTGCCACATCATTTAAAACATTGAAAATAAAAAATAATAAAAATAAAATAATAACACAAGACAAGATAAACCCATTTATTTATTTATTTTTTTAAAGAAGTAGATAGATATAAATTAAAATAAATGCATGTTATTTAGATGAGTGACTGCTGTAACTACTACTCTAGTGGCATACAAATGTAAATTCCTTGTTACCAAAAGTTCAATTATTTAAATTATGCACACGAAAGAAAAATAAAAATTGAAAAATTATGTTTTTCTAATTTTTTAAGGTTTATATTATGTTCAGTCGTTTGTGTCAATCGATTTAACTGCACTGTAAAAATAAATTTACAAACCTAAAAAAAAAAAAAAGCTTTATTGCCCTAAAAAGTGAATAGTAATGTTAATTGTGTATAAAATTCAAAGCGAGACCACTCCACATTGATTCTTTAAATTAGATGGCAGATATCGACCTCAAGCTTTGAATTTTATATTAAAATTAAAATTATTATCCACTCTTAAATTGGCATATATTTCTTATTTCTACGTCTTACTTAAATATAAATTGTTTACTTTTTAAGACGGTTCTATACACATTTTTCAATAGAGTAAAATCATTATTAGATTGGCGTGAAATCTTATAATTTTTTCATTATTGTAAAAAAATATTTATAAATAAAAGCGGTTTTTAAGATAAAAATGCGATTATACCCTTTGCTCTATCGATTTGAAATTTGGATATGTTATATTTGGATATGAAGAATATAGGTACTCATATTCTTCCTGCTCTGGTTACTTTTATTTTTTGAAAATCCTGCTTATTTGCCCAATTTTCATTGTTCAAATCCAGGTACCGTGGAATACGAAAAAATACCTGAGTGTGAACTATGAAAATTGTGAAAACTAACAGGATTTAAAAAAAATAAAAGTAACAGGTAGAATATGAGTACCAATAACATATCCAAATTTCAAAACGATAGAGTAAAGGGTATAATCACAGTGCTTACTGAAAAAAAATTCTTTATAAATAATTTTTTCCACCAATTAAAGAGGAGTCTTAAAAAATTATAAGGTTTCACGCCAATCTAATAGTGATTTCACGATATTAAAAAATATGTATAGAACCGTTTTAAGGAACAAAATTTAATTTAAAAACAATCAATTAACGAGGGTGGGTTTCTACCTGACGACTTTCCGCATGAGAAGTGAGTAACATATACACTATCAACCCATGGAAAGAAATATAAATATTTCAAGATAATTTTATTAAAGTAATAAAAATAATCATGGGTGCCGCCGGGATTACATTCAGGGTTTGTTCTTTACTTTCGATACCGAAAAAATGGTTGCTATACACGTCTAAAAAATTATCTCCAAATATGAGATGTTAATAGGAAGGTCCACCTCATCAAATTTTTCATTTTAACGTCAATCCATTATGAAAAAATTCATATCTTGCCATTATTTATTGAACGTACAGCAAATCTCAACACATATTTTTTTAGGAAGCTGAACGTTCTACAAAAGAGGTGATTGTGGCATATTTTCCAAATCTAACCATTTAAAAGATATTGAAAGACAAAATTTGAAAAAAAAATCGTGTAATATTAAGGAAGAGGCATATCATGTGTTCCCACGTACATCAAATATCGACGTTTATAAACTCGAATATAAAACTATTGAATTATTGATTAAATAAAAATTAACGTATTCGATGACTTTTGAGTGGTATGAATGAATTGAAAAATATTTATATGTTATTGATGCTATCTAGTAGCTATATAGAATTCTACCAAATATTTTGATTTGAATTAAATTTCTATCCAATAGAATTCCCAGAAGCGAGACGTATTTTACCCAAGGTACAAAAATTTCGAGCAGTTTTTCGTTAAAATTTGACTTTAGAAGAATTATCTTATGTTATTTTCTTTATTAAATACCGAACAGTTACCATCCTGTCATAAAGCGTAGTAATTAATTTATGATGCTGTAATAGCTACTTGGTCTGAATACTCAGGAGGGTATTTAACTATGAAGAGGGTCCTTAAATAATTGTAACAGTTATACTTTAAACATAATTGAAATAACTATAATCAAGTCGTAATATTTCATATATTTTTTATATCAATTGTTTGCTGATATAATTCAAGTTGACTTTGAAAAACAAATATAATAAATATTTATATTAATATGTGTTGATACAATTGTTGTATTTACTCTTTAAAAACAAGTTTTTGTACCAGTTCTTTTTTTTTTTTTTTTGCTTTGTTTGTTTACGTTATTGTTATGTCAATACGATTAATGTCCATTGGTACAATAAATCTTCGTAGACTGTATATATACAACATAGTCACTCGTGGCTCGTTAATATATGTTAGAAAAGTTTAGTATGGCTAATAAACTTTTTGTTTTGTGATAAATTCATGGAACTTTTGTGTTTTATGGAGAATGCTCGGTTTTTTTTATTCAACTATTGACAGCTTCGACAGTATATTGAAGAATTAATTTTACTTTGTTTTATAATTTTTGTGAAAGATAAGTAAAAAATTTAAAACAACGAACTAATGAAATCTTTAGATTGTTAATTAAATTAGAAGATTAATTGATTTTTAGAAAATAATAAAGGACCTCGCACAAATTAAATGTAATCTGCATTTCGGTCAAATTTTTTCTAATTTTGGGAAATGATAGTTTAAGTCATTCTGAATAAAAGTTCCCACGGCCACAAGTCATGACAGGATTTCAAGTTATCGCTAAATTAAAGTTGGAAAATGTACTCATTTGTATACAAAAATTATTGTAATTTAATTGTCAAAAATCATGTACGTATATATGTAGATGAAAATATTGATCTTAATACTTCATATTATTGAACATTTAACCTTGCTTCTTCTTTGAATTTCGTAACGTATTCTTCAAAAAATCAAGAATTAAAAAGAACATCCTTACATTAAAAACATATTATGCATGTAGTTATACATATCTGTATATGTATTTGCCTATACATACATAGTCATATACTATACAAATGAGTACATTTCGAATAATAAAACCAAAATTTTGTGAGTGGCGTTACAAATAAATCAAATTTTCCATATTCTTCCTTTCATATGTTCAAGGGTCGCAAATTGCATATTTTACCAAAATAACTAATAATGGTTTGGCATAGACTATAATAGTATTACTGATATTATAATTATTAACAGCTCCTGCTACAAACACCCTCAGTTTTTCTAAAAAATCACAATTTATTCAAAATATGTGTTTATCGTATTAATGTTGAACACTATGTTTATATAGCTATAAGGCCAGACAGAGTAGTTGATAGTCGTTTTAAAATGCATGAAGGTCATAATTTACAATTTATTCCTCTATGAAAATGTTCATGGTCGAAAACTTCTCGTTCCAGAAATCTTTTAACTGATAAAACAATCATTCTGCCCGACACGGAACAAAGCAGGGGATCCATCGTTCAACACATTCATAAAAATTTTTGACAAAAAATAGAGCCGCCGAAAAATGCACAAAAAAGTAAAAATAATTTTAAAGTAAGTATTTTGCATACATAATAAAAATAGTCACTTACACGTATTAGTGCATATCTTAAAAACTACTAAACCGATTTTGATAAAGCAATTAAGGGACCTCAAGAGTAACAAAACACTTTAGAAAAAAAAAATTCAAAATCGGTCCAATTGGCGGAGAAATTGGTGAACATACATAATAATCAGTTCATCAGCTTCAATCATTCCTTATTTTTCTACCTTTAGGGAGGAATATTTTTTCTATTTATCAATAAAATACGATTTATCGAAATGGGACTGCTTTGTCAAAATTTATTCGTGGTCACACACATAAAAAAAACATACACTAAAAAGCAGTTGAGATGACTCGAGAATCTCCTCCTTTTTCGTCAGTTAAAAAATACTATTGGTGTCAGACCATGGACATTTCGTTTTTTCGAGTTTCATCCTTATTAAATATTCAATAATTTTAACTTAATTAAAAATGCCTCCTGAAAGAAAATATCCGACCGAAAATTTTCGTAGAGTAAAACGTTGGTATACACGATTTGTCAAATATTATGCCTGGCCCTAGATCTAATGGATAAACTTTTAAATAATAGGTATGATAAAAAAAAAACTGAATGAATGCTTGGGTAAATATTTAAATAATACACATTATATTAAAAAATAAATATGAGGGTTATTTTACAAAACAGCACATTTTGTAAAGATGAACAATAATACTTAGTAATTATCATATGGTATAAGGTATATCGTATATTATTATTATCATTATTATTATAAGTTATATAAGCGTATAAACATTTGGGGTAAACTCATTTAACACATATTAACATACGTAATTCTTTGTTAAAATGATCTAAATTTAACTTACCGAAAGCAAATTGAATTGTGCAGAAAAAATTATTTAATCCATTCTTACCTAAAACAGAACGAAAATATTTATTAATAATAATTTAACAACAAGAAAAAAAAAATTTTAAAACGAAATCGTGGACTGACACTGCCGAATGGAATTTAATCACACACAAAAAAAAAGAACAAAGAACAAAGAGAGGAGATCATAGGATGCTCGGTAGGAACTATGTTCCTTTCGTTATAAATTATGTATGATTGAATAACAAGCACAATGAAGTTATGGCAATAAAATTGTATTTAATAATTTTGTTTTTGTTTATCAAATTATGAATATAGACATTTTATTAATAATTATTATAATATTATAATAATATTATTCAAGCGCGGTTTTCGAGATATACAATTATTTTATGGATGGGTATCTTTTTTATTTTATCGATAAATTGGCAAAGATCAGAAAAATTTGGTTATGATTATTCGCAATAATAATCCAAAAATTTAAAAGCTATATTTTACAAATACCAATATCCATCTTTAAAAACAGTAATCAAAATCTTTGGCAAAATGGGAACATTTATAGAATCAAAAAAATTTTTTTGATGTGGATGGGGGGCTCGACGACCTTATACATAAGGAGCTTATTCATAATATTAATTTTTCAACGTTCCAATACTTTATCTATAAATGTCCCCATTTTGCCAAACATTTTGAACGATTATTGCTCGTAAACAGCCCGGTAAATACGGATGACATTTTAACAATAATTTCTGGACTATACAAGATGTGGACCATACTTTTATGTGCGACGTTTCGGTTGATGGCACGTAAGTTTCGGATGGCTTTATAAATTGTTTATATATACTGTTCATGTATATATGTACACTCAAATTTATTGCTTTGTACTACTCAAGAACGGCTGCATATTTCGTAACATTAATCATCATTAATAAAAACTGAAAAATCATATTTTATAGGCCCAATAATTACAATAATACAAAAAGTATAATAAATTGATTTATATGTATATATTCGTAATTAAACCCCCGAATAAGACAGAGGGGTGTCATAAGTTAAACGTTTCACTGTATCTATGTATCTATCTGTGATATCGTAGTCTAAGCCTATGAACCGATTTTGATTTTTTTCTAAGCTATGTTTCAAGCACACTTTCAGAGTTCCATATCTAATAACAACTAGAAAAGAGGTGATGATCTTTAAACGACTTCGTAGATTTTCTTAACACATAGCTATAAGAACACTCTCGATCTAGCTACCTTTCAAACAAACAAAAATCAAAATCGGGAATGACGATGCCACAGGCGAATCGCTCAGACGAAATTTTATCTCGGGGATTTCTTATAATTTTTTATTTTATATTATTTATAAAATCAACTTTCAGTATTCCAGAATAGACAATTGCATCCAACATCCCCTTGAATATGATTTATTGTACGCGAATGGACACGGGCATTAAGAGTATTGTTTCGGTTTATCCACTACTAAGCTGTTTCAAACAATACTAATAATATGAATCAACAATATAATTTTAGACAACAAAAAATGTACGTACGATATAGCGGTAAGCGGCGTCGCGTCGGTCGGTCGATCGTTATGAAGTCAAGCAGATGTTATATACTTTAATATTATTATTAAATATGCAAATAAATCAAAACTTTCATTTTTGACATCTAGTACAGGGATGACCTACCAATAAAATACACTCAAAATTATGACAGAAAATACACTACTACTTTTTTATTTAACTTTGTATGTATTTGCAATGTTTGTAAGGCATGCATGTATGCTTGTTGAAGTTAAATCTTGCAACTGAATTTTAAAGCAGTTATACTAAATCAATCGAGCTCAAATCAAATCAATCAAATTTTGCATATACGTTTACCTTGGGTGATAATGTACGGTCAGATATGTGACGTATTTACAAATTCAATATGGCAAAAAGTATGGTGGCCTAGTTATGTTATATGCACTCCCATGATCAAGGAATCAAGCACGATCCTTTTCGCATGAAAAATGCGGGATTTTGTTGTGTAAGCTTTACACTACAAATTCAAATTTTATAAATATTAAAAATCAGATTTTTTCATACACTTTTTGAGGGACGAACATCGTAAAAATCGCGTTTTTCAACTTTTAAGAATGGAGTGTTTAGAGGAAAATGCCTACGAACATTTTTTCATAATTTTGGTTTGGGTTAAAGACTATTTAGTTTGGAGTAAATTAAATATTATTTAAGTTTGGTTAGGTAAGGTTATACTGGCTGCCTACGGGGGACAAACTTAGGCCATAGGGCTGATTGTCATATACCATTGTGTGTTTTACCATTTTTTCGCTCCTTAATTATTTTCAGAAGCAGAATACACCTCTTCATGCACATACCATGCACTAAACCAGCCCATCACAACTATTAATTAAAATAATTTTTAGGCCTACCGAAAACGGAATTGGTTTCGCTTTAACCAACTCAGCCCCTAGGGTCGAGTTACATATTATATATTATTTGGAGTGTATTATTTAATTTAAAATAAAAATAGTTTAAACAATATCCTACCACTTTACCCACCGGCAACCTGCAATTTTAAGTTCAGACGCATTTTTTAAACAGAATACTGCAAAAATTTTCCATTCGAAAATTGTGCATGATTGACGAATTTTACCAGGTCTAAATGGTATACCATAATATTTATTGGTCCACCCAGTATATTATAACAGCTTAAAGTGCGTTGTTCATTCAGATGCCAATGGGTCCATTCATTACTTGATTGTATATATACCTCTATATTTAATATCAACATGCCCAGTAATTTAACCCTTTTTAAAAAAATAATGTAATTTAATACCTATTGTTTTCGATTCGGTTCGCTATCCAAAAAAAAAAAAAAATCTTTCTAAAAAGCTCATATATCATAAAATCCAAATTATGTATTGAACTCGACGTTAATTTTGTTTTTCAATTATATTCTAATAATACCTACTCTTTTGAATCAGTTAGAAATAAGTTAATCTAATACCCGACTATTTTAGGGTAGGAATTTCTAAATGCGTAGTTATAAAATCGTTTAAAAATAATTTCGTACGTACACAACCACCGTTTGGCTCTAATTACAAAATGAAATTAGTTTCCTATCGTCATACTTAAGGTATTTCTAAAGACATGAACTAAAGTATTTTTGCAAAAAAAATTAAAAACATTCAGTTTCCAATGACATAAAGCTGTAACAAATTTTTAGTACCATTAAAGAGTAATAGTAAGACATTCTTGAACAAATATTAAAGGAAAAACGATTTTAAATCCAAAAGTGTCCATTTGGCTTAGAAAGAGAATATCTGGGTCCAAAAAGCTCGTATGGAAACGTTTTTTAGCTCGTTGTCAAAAAAAATATACAAAATTTCGAGTGGTCTTAAAATTTGTTGTAAAATAAGTTTTAAAATTTTGGCACGTTTCTAAACTTTATATAAAATTTAGAGATAACATTTCTCATCCTTTCAATCTTTCGTGCAGAGCGGTATGGGGTGATAAAAGTTTTTGGGCAACAGATTCCAAAACTAGAAAGTACAAGTTTTCAAGCGAGCTATTGCTGTTCCAAATTTGATGTTTTTCCCATACATACAGCTGTTTCAAATTTGGGTAAAAAAAATTTCCTTTAATATTTTGAGTATGTATTTTATGTAAGTTATTTCGTAAATTCGTCTAAGGAATAAATTAATATAGGGGATGGATTGTCCTGATATTTGCACTACGCCTTTTATCTGACAAAAGGTTACAAAAAGCAAAATAAGTTTTACATTTTTTTTACCCACAACTACTTATCAGCCTCTTTGTTTACTTAATTACTTAAATACGAAAATCTGTTTGCCTGTATGTTTGCTTATCATGGCATAGCGATCGAACCCATTTTGATGAAATTCGGTATGGAGCTTCCTTGAGTCCTGGAGATGAACATACGCTTTGTTTACTAAATTCGACCGCTAAAGTGGCGGAATGGAATCACAAATTTTGTAAAAGATTTACGTTACGTACACTTAATTGCCAGAAAGTCAAATTTGAGATTTAACTCCATTACCGTGGCAATCTAAAAGAGCTCTAGACGGTTCCATTAAGGATTTGGAGGGTCCATATTAACGATTTTCTATAAAATTTCTTTATTCATTTTTATAAGCTTAAAACAACAAACAATATAAATGAATCCAATAATATTTATAATTGAATGCCTTTAAAATAATAAACAATTATCAGCAATAACCTATATTTATACATTGATTGGTTTGTAATTAAAATGATTTCATCCGTTATATTGATGATGAATCGTTTATTATTAAAAAAATTAAACGAATTTCATATACATTCATGTGTGTTTAGGTTTGTTAATCACTGTGTTTAGTCACACGTTAGCGTAATAATTTATAAATTCATACAGTGTGTGTACTCTTTAGTTGAGTTGTTGAACAAAATTTTTTTGGCAAACTTGGAAAGATCGCATATAAGTTTTGTAAAGCTGTTTAAGAAACGAAAAACGCCTGATGAAAAAATTTTTGTAAAACATCATGATAGAAGTTCAATATTATTTATGATAAAGAATTGAAAAAATACAAAAATTGATTAAGTATTACTTTTTATAGAACTCAATTGGATAATATAGACAATATGTGCCAAAATTTCAATTCATTTTCTCTTACTTTAATTAAATTTCTCATGATACTTTTTTGGGTTTTGTAACATCATAAAGTTCCAACCTGACTCCTTGGCATATTTTTAACCCTCGAACCAAAAAAGAGGGCGTTATAAGTTCGACCGCTGCGTGTGTGTGTCTGCCCGACTTTGAATTTTTTTTTTTTTTTTTGTTTCGTTTGAAAGATAATTTAATGGAGAGTGTTCTAAGCTATGTATCAAGTTTTAGCCGAAGTTTTTTACCCGAAAAATTTGTGGGGGTTTTTAAATTTTGTAAATTTCATTTGTTAAACATGAATTCTACTACAATATAAGTATACATAATCGCAATAATTACCGTGATAAATTCGACTTACCTCTAATTGTCATGGTAGGGACAAAAAATCGATGACAGCGCTTCCAGTGAAAAATTTTGGCGATAAAGGAGGCTGTTATGATTAATTTGCAATTCTATATATGTTAATATTATAGAAAATGTCAAATTAAAATTATTGAAAAACACTAATTAATTAAACTTAAGTAATGTATTAAAAATTGTGAAAATAAGAAATCAAATTGCACAAATATTATTTTTCAAATGTAAACTATGATAATTATTTATTTAAATTTGTGAGACAATAATATTAAATTTTCAATGTAAGTCATAAATGCAATCCATACAATAATATATGCATTCATACAATTCTATAAGTAAAGTAGTGTATCGTTATCATGGAAACACCTCCAATAAAACTCACACACGGTGCGAATAATGAAAATTAATTCCTGTAGAAAAAGAATGACTTTATTTGAAGCTGATGCCTTCATAATTCAAAATTTCTGCATTTTGAAAATTAATGTATTAATTTCATGAGTTTGATTTTTTTACGCTATCGTGTGAGTAGATATGACATTGTTTAATTTTGAGTAAGTCATCACATTCATTTAATATATATTACGTATATGAAATGGATGGCATCCGATTAAGATATATATTGAAAATTAATGAACCATGAATGGGTCACCACCACGTGCTTTTACTTTTACAAACAATATATTGTTATAATTTATCCATTATATTGTGTGTAAAATATGTGTATGTGTGTGTGTGTGTGTGTGTGTGTGTGTGTGTGTGTGTGTGTGTGTGTGTGTGTGTGTGTGTGTGTGTGTGTGTGTGTGTGTGTGTGTGTGTGTGTTTGTGTGTGTATGTGCGTAATATGTATTAAAGGGATGATACTTTACGGTTTTCTCTATATACATAAATATGGGAATGAATTGGTCGTTAAAATAAAAACCTTTCAAATTAAAATTATTTTATATTTCTCCCCAAATGAAGGTATTGTTTACTTTGGGTTTATTATATCTGTATAAATTTTATATTTCTCCAAATTACAGTGATAAATAAAAAAAAAAACATACAGAGTAGCAGAGGTCCATTACTAAGATCATATTTTTGTCCCTTTAGATGATTCTTAGATAATATTATTTGAGTTAGAAATATGTCGATACTAAAAAATTTTGAACTGCGACCAGTTTGTCCATTTGTCTTCTGCCTTTTATTGAAATAAGATTTTTTTACCTCTGAGTAGTCGATTTTTCGGTAATACGAAGTTTTTACAACCTAATAAACTACTGTAGCAAATTTCAAAGATGCAACACTTTTTTCCTTTGAAATATTTAGTTCCTTGAAGTATTGACTCAAATTCGTCTAGAGTCAAAGAAAAATCTTAGCAAATGAATCAAATTAAAAGATATCGAATTAATTCTTACTCCAGTTTGTAATTTTTCTACCTCCGAAAGTAACTTTCTACTTCTGAAAGTAACTTTACTTTTACAAAATAACTTTCACGATACAGCCGAGGAGTATGTTAGCACCACCAGCAAACTATATGGAAAAGTTATCCAACCGAGCTTTCTTACACTCTGTAATTCTATACACTCGCATTTGCTGCACAGTGCAACAAATTCCAATATTTGTTGTATTTGGAAAACTTATGCATATAAAAATAATCTCAATCATTATTTTTAATACGGTACATTTAATACTGAAATTTTATGCACAATTTATTGCAAATTTTATTATTTGTTTTCAATCATTATTTTTTTATTTTTCTGTGTATTAGTTTCTCTTACTACACATTATTTGCATTATATACAAGAAATTTTATATATAAACGAAGTAAATAAAAATGCTTATTTATTTCAATTATAGTTTGAAAATGCATTTTCTTTTATAAAATGTTCTTTGAATGAACATATAATACTTATACAGGGTTGGGTAAAAGTCTAGAAATACAAGTTCACAATGATTTTAGTTTCAAGCAGACAAATTTTAAAATAACTTATGCAAATACAATTACAAATAACAATAACACTGTACGATTCGACCGTTTAGGGGCTACGACGCCACTAAGAAACACATAAACGCGCAGATAAACACTTTAAACTTATATTACTCCTCCTTAAATCATTATCCAAGTGATGGTCAAGGACATCAGATGAATTCATAGGGTACTATCATTTTTTGGGGCAAATTTTTGGAAATATTTAATTGAAATTGAAATATTCGAGTTGAGTATATTCTTTGGAATTATTGTTTTGAATTACCTAATTATTTTACCATTTCACTTTTTGAAATGAATTGAACTAGGTTTATTTGACTATTCATTTCCACAGTAATTATTTATAAGTCATGCCTTTTTCAAGCTGAATCGATTTTAAAGATCATCGCCAATTTTTTAGTTTTATCGAGAACGGAACTCTAAGCTTGCACTTGACAACATAGCTAAGAACACTCTCCGTTAACTTACCTTTCAAATAAAACCAAAAAAATTAAAATCGGTTCATCCGTTTACACGCTACGATGTCACAGGCAGACATACAGATACACACACACATTGCGGTCAAACTTATGACACACCTTTAGTTCGAGAGTTAACAATTGATGCGATAAATGTCATTAAGTTTTATTATTTTTGCATACTTTTGGTTCCAAACCAAAACTTTGGACAAAATTTGATTTTCACATCATTTTACGAAAAAAATTTACGAGAAAAAACCTTATGTCTTTTTTTATTAAATTTATAAGTTATCCTGGTATGAAGACAATTTCTTTCTCTATAACAAATCACAATTATTACTAAATAAAATTGAATATCTATTCTTCTGTCTGTATTTTTGCATCAATTTCGGAAACGAAAAGTTCGATTTCGTTAAGACTTTCTTATTTATAGCTCACATTTGTAAAGTTTCATATCAATTCATTTCCCATTTTCTTGAGATTTCAAAAGTTATAGAATTTTCTTCAGCAAAGAGGGAATTCTACTACAAAATCGCGGCAGGCAGCTATTTTATAAATCAAAAAGTGTCAACTATACAAACAGATAAAAAGCTATTTAAAAAATTTTATTTTTAACAGAAACCGTTTTTAACCCCCGAACTAAAAAAAAGGATGATATAAGTTTGACCGCTATGTGTGTGTCTGTCTGTGGTATCGGAGCACCTAAACGTATAAACATATTTTACTTTTTTTGGTTTTGTTTGAAAGTTAATGTGTGAATTTAGGGTTCCGTTCCCGAAAAATATAAAAACTGGCGATGATCTTCCAAATCGGCTCAAATTTGAAAAGACTTTAAAGAAAAAGGCAAGTTAATGGAGTGTTCTTAGATAGATTTCAAGTGAGAGTTTAGAGTTCCGTAGCCGAAAAATTTGTCTGGGGTTTTTTAAATTTTGTAAATTTCACTTGTTAAAGTAACTAAATGTGAAAAAAATTCATTATTAACTTCCTATTACGCAGTTATTGTAATGTTTGTAGAAACGAAATGAGTTAATGATCTTGGACTTCCATTGCGTAAAAACATGTGCTGAAAGTCTGTTAATATTACGAAACTTTAAATTTCTTATAATACTTTAAGTTATAGAAAATCAATTAAACAAAAATTTATCCTCTTAAAAAATATCATGTTCTGATCCTCGTTTCATATAAAACGAGTGTTTAGCTTCTAAGCTAAGCTATACATTCTTAATAAAGATCGCATTTATATGAGTAAATTAATTTTTCTTATTTCACCGTGCAGACATGTTGAAAAATAAAATTTTTGGACACCTCTGTTAACTGAAGCAGAAATACAAAAAATTTTTCGATTAATTCTCGTTCAAGAATTTTTCCATTGTAAAACACAACTATTTCTATATCACATCTATTGTACTCGACATGTGATATACTACACAATATTAAATTTGTTATTTAAATAGAAACATTCTGATTAAAATGGAAATTAAATGTTTGATTGGATTTATATTATACATGTATACAAATATAGGACAAAGAACAACCGATAAATTAGACAGAGTTAGAATAGTGGGGCAATTAAAACTACGAACGTATGTTATGTCAAGCGTTCGATACATACATACGGATACAACACATAATATTACCGAGTGTCCCACAAAAAAAATGTATGGACTTATGAAGTTTCAGCGAGATGTATCAATGTAACTCACAATGTCACAATTCTCGATTTGCGAACGAAATTTGAGGAAGGAAGAGCTGTCTAGAATGTACTGAAGAATAGTAAAAAAGAAAGAAGTCTCCTTGAATATCTGCACGGCTAGCAACTTTTTGTGAGTGAGGACAAATTAAGTACACAATTTATTGCGAAAATTATTAATGATGCCAATCAGCCAATATGGATCATATTAAGGACCAAAAACATCTCATGCAAATTTTATAATACCCATTATGATGATAAATTTATAGATTTGGGCTGTTAAAGTTTGCGTTTAGCTGTTTAAAAGCTCATTTTCTTAAGAAAAATGTGGAAAACTAATATTCACTACTTAAAAATACATTCAAATACCTTGAAATACATTCAAAGTGATGAAATGTATGGTATTTGTGTGTTATGTCTTCTATCAATGATTCTCTCTTAATTTTTAGGGATAAATATTTTAAAAACTATGGTATATATCAAAAATTTTACTCTTAATTTTCGTCTTGTTTTCCCAAGTTCAAACAGAATCTACGCTCAAAATTCGAAACAGAAGTCTCAAGTATGATTAAAAATTCACTTTTTGGGGAACTATACCTTAAATAATTAGACCATTAAAAGAGTGTACTTTTTTACTAGACTGTTCACTCATGCGTTTGAACAGTTTGTGTTGCAAATAACTATGTTTTTCTTAATATCTAGTTATTTTCATCGGCTGATCAAATCCAGTTTAAGTCGCTCATCGTAGTTCAAACAAAATGATTTTCGCTATAGCACCAGGTAGGAATTGAAAACAAGTGTTTCCAAATACCATATTGTAAAAAATAGAAAACTTTTTGAATTTCATCGATCCGTGTTAGCAGTACCTGGAAGACAATGGCTAACAATCAAAATACTTTTAAGTTAAATGGATGGTTTTTAATTTTGTTTAATTAGATTTTGAAATTTTGTTGTTAGGCTAAAAAAAATGTATGAATTTTTTGTGGACACTGTGTTTATACGAAAAACAACGACTGACTACCACAATTATATCGTAATCTATCTCACTCATACATGTATACATTGTGACGTCAGCACAATTACATTTATAATTGTATGTTAGAAATGTAGACGAGAATTTAGTTAGGTTACTTGGTTAAACTGTTAAGAGTGATGCTACAAGAATTAACACTATTTTAGCGATCCTGCCTGGCTTCGCTTTGGCAACTTTTGCACATAATTTACGTAATGCTAATTTGGATACACTATACATATACAAAAAAATACGGAAAAAATTATCTACATAATGGTAAAAACCGTTTCAAAACACTTCGTATGCTCTAAAAGAACTCAGCAGATAAACAGACAGGTGCGCAAAGCGACTCTCTTTTATACGCTTCTCTAAAATAATCGTCGAGTAGGATAGAATTGTTGAAACTGTCAATTTACTAAGATATTGATAAACTTCTGCAATAATTGGTTAAAAAATTTCTAGACCGAACTTTATTCGAGCCAACATAATCTCAGCAACCCTCTTTCAAAGATTGTAGTAAAAATAAATGTTGTGATCTACACGGATTAAAGATTATTGTTTTGTTTACATCTTAACTTTAAAATTTTTATGTAGATATCATCGAGTTTCTTAAGTCAAAGATGAGCGATGTGGCTCCTATTTTGACTATCGTAAGTCATATTCGCAGACCATGCAAAGGTCAGCCAGTTTGTAAATCAAAATTTTGATGGAACTATGTAATTTTTTATTATTATTATATTCTTGACGCCAATAATTTGAAATTAACGAATATCTGACACATAACTAAGATTTAGTAATATGCACATATAGTCTAGAAATGTAAGATAAGTTCTAGTCTATTGTAACTAGACATAGTAATTCTAAGGCAGACTAAGCAGAAAAGCATTTTATATGAACGATTATATACTGAAATGTTATATTAGCACAGATCATGTAAAAGACATTAGTATTATGTACTGCACAAATAATATACAACTATCAGTGCCATCTGTGTTACACTCCAATGAATTACTTTACATAATGTAGTACAATTGTTTGAAAAATATTACATATCGTATATGGTATACATAGGCAACAATAAACCATGAAAGTACAGTCAAAACCGGTTATAACGACGAACAGAGAAATAACAACGAAATGGAAATAGCCCGACCGACTCCCTTTATAAGAATAACGTATTTGAATGTTTCGGTTATAACCATAGAGATAATACACATAGAGAAGGAGAGAGATCTACTAGCCTGTAAGAGGATGCGATATGATAAACGAGAGAGAAGACTGCCAGTGAGTTTCCCTGTGTCCTTGTTATAATTATATGATACATGGAGATTTTGTGTCTGCCATTATATTTTTATTAATTTTTGTATGTAATGGACAAAGGAACTCACTGGCAATCTTCTCTCTAGCTTCGCATATCGCAAGTTTTGGGCCTTGGCGTTCTCTATGTATATAAACTCTTTGGTTAAAACATGGTTATAACAACATGCTATACAACGACATATGCTATAGCGACCAATATACATAGGAAATATAAGCCAATAATGTATCGGCTATAACGACTAACACATGTACTGACTCACTTCTTTTACAAGCACTTTTTCAGATAAACAAAATAACTTCATAATACTGTTTTGATACTTACGAACTAATCTTTGAGCAATCGTCATTGGAATTAATAACCACCCATATATAAAATCAATATAGAATTGAATTTATCGTTAGAACGGTCAGCGGCTACAACGACCATAGTTGTTCGTCCCCTTACATGCCATTGTAGCCGATTTTGACTGTATCTTGTCGTAAAGAGATTTTCAAACCAGGACGAAGGTTATTAAAAATCAATCGATCGATATAGGATCGATATGTTTTATAGGTTTTAATGTATAGATAAGAGAAGTATAAGTGGGAAAATAATTCACATCATACATTTTACGATAGTGTTCCCAACAGTGAACTAACGATTACGTGTTAAAGAGAGCGCCTCAAATAAACCAGGGATAGTTTTAGGTACAATATAGGCTGAGCCTTGGTATATATAATGGTTTACCATTACATTCTTATCAATAGCTGCTTAATATTCAAATTCTCAAAAAAAAACCTAGTGTTGAGGAATCAAAGTAATATCAACAGAGACAATTTTCATTGTGATATTTGAATTCATTACTATATAAAAAGCTATACCCAAAAAAATCATATCTTTAGATTCAATATTTCAAGATATAGTTTCCTATTTGCTAGTATGGCGAATACTTTTAAAAGTATAATTATAAAACCAAACATAATTTCGAAACTATTAATACTAAATATCAAATCTCATTTGGATTGCATGATTCCTGAAAAGAAAATTTCAAATTTTCCATAAGTTTTGTCTTAGTCTTTTATTTCCAAAGAGTCCTTCGCATACACCGTTTATACAAGGTGTGTACCGTAAGTCATTACTGGAAACTATTTATAAATAAACACGTAATATTTATTTATTTTTGCTATTTAACATAAAATTTGCAATATAGAGGAGGGTCGGGTAAATTCCTTATAATCTAAAATTATGAAATTATCTTTTGTTCGCATTCACTAAAGATACTGGAAGATATTGGACTGGAACTTTTGTACTTTTGTCTATTAGTGTTACACTTTTTACTTCTAAAGTACACTCAAATGTAGGAGTTCCTAATGGCTATGTGTATTATTGATAGTTAAACTGTATAACATTTCAATTACAAATGAAAAACCTTCAGGGCAACTTGAGTACGAAGTATGTCTTGCATATGAGTCATATGTCTAACGTCTGGAGTAGACCAAGATGAATTCAATTGTTTTTACTACAAGAATGAACCTGAACTACAAGATTGGGCTCATCGAACGAAAAACTTCTTTACCAAATTTAAATCCGTTGCATAGTTTCCGACATCTTCTTAATTGAAAATCAATAAATTCATCCAATCACAGATCACTTAAAGTTAAGGTCACTGGTCAAGTTTCTGACATGCTTTTTCTCCCATCCTTCTCCAAAGTGGACAGCTAAGTAGGCGTTTCAATGTGCTATCAGGTGCCCGCCTCTTGACTAACAAGATCTCGGAAAGTACGCACCCAATCTGAATTTGGTAAAGAGTTTCTTCGTTCGTCTTGATGAGCTTAATCTTGTAGTATAGTTTTTCAGGATCAAATAAAGAACACCCTGTATACAATAGAGTCTCGATAAACGCCCAGTAATCGAAAAACTTTTCGTTCGTACTGCTGTCTACTAATCATTATAAAATGATTTTGTTTGTTTGTATATACATCGAATATGATTCATTATTATGATTCTAAAAACAAAACACCATCTTAATAACAAGTGTTTAATGCCTTGTGTACAGTTAAATACATACATTCCAATGGTGTTTTTGCATTGCTTTATTTTATTTATTATGAATTTTTCCATACAATCCCGGTAATTGGAATAAATCCAGTAATCAGAACACGTTTATTTTTTATCTATTTCCTATTATCGAGACTCTACTGTAATTGTACTTACTTATAATGATCTTCTATCAAAGTAAGGGTGTTCTGTCATTAAGCGTGTTGTATAATCCAATCTTCCCCTACCTTGAAATTGTTATTTATTACTTTTCTTTTCATAAAAAATGTATTATTTAAAGAACGATTACGTAGTCAACAAATCTTTAGGTGCATATATAAAAATACCGTTCATTTGGAAAATACCCATGTTATAATTCAATACGCACCTCTCATATACATGTTTTGACTGTTTCATCAAAAAAACGTTTTACACGTATCACTTTTACATAAAATGCATATTTCTAAATAAAAATATATTTAGGTACATTGTGTAACAGAAAATAAGTATTAAAAAATGACACATTCTTATGGTATGCACACAAATTTTCATTTATATTCTCACTACTGGGCGACAGACGTAACTACTTTAAATGGTAAATAATTTTAAGAATATTTAAAAAAATAAGTAAGAAATGTCTTTGAAAATCAAAAATATCGTGAAAACAGAATAAAGATTTCTAAATTTAAATTATTTTTGTTTTATTATATGGCATTTTTCATTTTTAATATAATTTGATGTTTACTTATGATAAAACGATGAATAGTGAGATTTTTAAAATTTAAAATATAATTTTTTTAAACTATAATTCATTTTATTATTATTAAGTTCCGCTTAGTTAAAAATTATAGATTAATTGAGTATTTTAAAAATCATTGTCGTTGATGGATTTCGACCACATGAAAACGAGGATCATAGACACTACAGCACCACGACGTGAGAATATTACCAATATTTCTATAAAATATTATTAAATTAATAAAAAAGTTATCGTTTATCCTGGTGATCAAGGCTAGAATATTAGGATAAAATTATTAAATTATTTTACTATAATCGGACCTTGAAAGGTATGTCAATTTTCAAGTTAGTCGGGCAATTGAAAATAGGACAAAATTGACTTGTAAAATTTTCTTACATTGTTGGTTGATTAAAAGCCAAGATAAGAATGCCAAAAAAACATGTTTCTTTTTTTTTTTTTAACCAGTTAATTATGTATTAAAAACTTCTGAGCACGTTCTTTAAAGTTTTTCAAATAATTCTTAAAATTGTTATTGATGAACAGAATGGTAGGGCCAAGTTTATGAAAGTACCAGCACACATATGCAAATATAGTCAAGGATGAGTAAGATTTGGATACGTGAGAAAACTTTGCAAATGAGAGTAATTGTCAGGCCCCGTCATTTTTACCTTTTAAAACCTATTTTAGTTCAAAATAGGAACCTCTACAGCACAAAGTAGGTTATTCCTCTTTTGCATCTGCCACCATAAACACGAGTTGCGTATTTAACTTATGCTATTTGTGAGAAATTCTTCATTTACGTGGCAGCTACTCAAGTACCTGCACAATCTAGAAACTTGTTAACTGAGAAACCTTAATTTGTCAGTTAACAATTAAAATACTTTACGGTCTCTTGATCTGATAGAAATTTTCAATAAAGTATTTGTATTTCATTTAATTTATACCAAAATTGAATAAGTTGAGAACTTTGTTGTTTTTTGTATTGGTTTACTTGGCACTTTAGAATTTTGTCAATTCTAGTGCTCCTAAATAAACGTTTTTAATTTTGTGTCATATCTGAATCATTTTGTAGTACAGTAATAATAGATGTATGAATATTTTAACGTACACACACGAGACAGAAGTAATACATATTATGTACAATTCATTTCTAAAATTTGAATACATCTGAATAAATTAAAATATGTACAAGCAAAAGTCGGGAATAATTTATGTCTTTCCTTATTTTATACAGTAATTGATTTTATATGGACAAACAAATTTTATTTTTTACAAATTTCATATGACAAAATAATCATATTCTAGCTTTTTAAAGCTAATTTTCAAGAAAAATAAACGAAATTTCGAGGGAACGTAGTAGATTTGTTGTAAAATAATTTTTGTACGTTTCGAAACTTTTATAAAATTTCATATAGGCCCAACACAAAGCGGAAAGGGATCATAAAAGATTTGGAGCATTAATTTCCAAAACTAGAAAGTAGGTACAAGAGATGCAGCTGTTTGAAATTTTAGCAAAATTTTGTGTTTTTCAAATGTTTTTTGCTTATACAATATACATCAAAAATATATCAAGGTATACATAGTTTGGACAAGTTTGTAACACTTAAAAATGTTGATGCTACGAACAAAATTTTTATATGGTTGTTCATAAATTTGTGTTCGTAAATGAGCAACATAGGTCAATTGGGTCTTAATATAAAAAATGTTTCTTATACAAAACTAAGCAACTTTTGTTTGAAAATTTTTTTGTAAGCATCACTGTTTACCCGCGTGGTCGCAAATTCGGTTTTAACATCATAGTATGTATTATATGAGAGTATCAGTTATGTATACATGACACCACAGTCAGGCTATGTACACAAGACTGTGGCTACCTTTCTTTACTTACTTGACGTAAAAAGAAAAACGATTGCGTAATCATCACTATATATACATTATTTTTCAGCAATTAACTCAGTTAATTATTTGTTTTCAGTTGTCCTGTAATACATTTGGTGAGTATATTTTTAACAGCTCTCCAATTAATACCACTTGTTACCTTTATATAAATTTTTATATATGTTCAAATTTTGTTAATATGTTTGTACAATGAAATACCCAATAAAATAAAACATATATATATTTTCATTTATAAAACTTAACATGTCTCTAGGACTGACGTTTGCAAATATATCTACATTCATAAATACATACACATGTATATATAAAAACAATTTACATATAATTGTAATGTACCTACAGGTGCTGAAAAACTCAATTTGTTAAAAATTTTTAATAAGATATAAAAGGAAGTTAATGTTTGAATTGAAATATATAAAACACTATTATTTACTTATAAGACAAAATTAGTAGTATTCAGATTTTTAGATCATTATGCTAGTAAAGCATAATTAGAAAACACTGCCTGCGGCTTTTACATGAGATGTTTTGTGAATAATTTAGATTTTAATCCGTTTTTACCTCATTAAGAATTGAGTCTATATCCACTTCTAGTTGTCTAATGGATAATTGTTAGAGAATATACATAAATAAAGAGAAGTTAGACAATAAATATAAAATCTTTGCAACATGGGAACATCGTGGTAAGTATTGTGAATGTAAGGTGGAGTTCTTCTTTGAAAATTAGCCAAAAGAATATTTTAATCCTGTTACCCGTATTTGAATGTGGTATGACACTGAAGGCTGCATTTCAATGAGTCCATTTGGGAATTCAAATTTAGAAAAAGTCGTAGATTGGTTTTTTATCGTAAACTTTATAGATGATATTGGAGCCACAAAGGTCAATGAGAGCCGCAACAAGATCCAGCTGATATGAGCTAATTTCTGGAGATATTTGGTAAAAGTTTCATCGAAATATTTGAATTTTTTGTTCTCTAAGTTTTGCCCGCAAGCAATTTTATTATTCGAAATATAATTTAGAATAATGTGATAGTTATTTGAATTTCGGACCTATGTATTACAAGAACTATAATTGGAGACTATAATTGGAACAATTCAAAGTATGGCCGATCTAGACGATCTTCCCAGTAGCTTCAGTAAGCATGCTGTATAACGTAAATAATAATTTCACAGTGTGAATATATTGTTAATGATGTTATAATTATTATGAAGGATATACACAATAACGATAACGATAACGTTCACAATAATATTGCGTTGAACATTCGTTCATCGTAATGTGTTGTTGGTTGGTTATATTACACATTCGTTCATGTGATCATGTTCATACTAAAACTAAACGCTTACTTGATTATTCAGAATACGTATAATATGCATACAGTGGAAATCATTTACGGAGATATCACTGTCATATTTGACATATTCATTCGAACAGTATATACCCTTCTTCGGCATATAATCGCCGAAACATGCATTGGAATAAACCAAATTAGTTGATTTTTCTGACGTGGATACGTCTATGTTTTTCTTTGTAATAAGGGCCATTTTGTTTGCAGGATCATGTGCACTAACGCCATCTGTTGTCACGTATGCGAACGAGGTCGGTAAGTATGAAATCGACAATTAGCGGCGGGTGAAAAAGCATAGAACAACCAATTTAGTACTTGTTTTTCAATTGTTTTGCATTATTCTTCTGATTATGTTTTGAGAGAATAATTACATATATGCCATCATATTATAGAAATCCCGAAAAACCTATTTTGGATTGATTTATACCCTACTATGTCCTAAACGAAATGACCAGGAAAAATGATGAGAAATGGCTTATTACTATTTTAACAAGAAGAAATTTTTTTTGGGAAAGTTTTTAAGATATATTTATTTCTCTGTTTCTATTTACTGTATTGGCCCTATACACTCAGGTTTGCAGAATTTGCAATACTTACTACAATGATTCATTCCATGTTTCTGACCATCTATTTACACTAAGTTTTCCTAAATTTGTAGGCCACTGACTGATGGAGAGATAAATCTCAGCATGTAAGAAAAAGTGTAAGGTAAAACCAGCATTGAACTTCATGATCTTGGCTTTGTAATTTATGACATTGGTTTGATGTGTTGTCGGTTGAACGCTAAATGGAAACGCTGATAAGAAGGATATTTGAAAATACCTATACAAGTTCTGTTGAATTAGACTAACCTAGACAGTAGATTTTCCAAGACTATTTTCGTTTGTTTAAGTGGTATATATGTAAGAAGGCAAACATGGATGCTGCACACTGGAGTATTTATATCAAACTTCTAGCCAAAATGCATAAAACACGACTCTTTTGTTTTGCATTGAAAGTTAGTTTTTGGTGTAGGCAGATAACCACTTCATCAACCAAGCTCCCATTCGCATTATTCGACGACTTTTTTTGCCATTCGCACGATTTACCGTGTCATTCAATTTATGCTTACTGTGTTTGTTTGTGCAATTAAGTAAAAAGTTTATATAAGATACTGAAGACGAAGGTTTATGCTATATTTATTAGTATTTAATTTAAATATTTCTATTAATCTAATTAAATATTTATGATTCATATCTGCTATTAAAAATAGGTTAATTTTTTTCCATCATCATACTCAAAGCTTTTTGTTAATTTATCATACTCACTGTGCGCTGTAAGGGAGGAGCAAGAAAGAACATAGAAAGAAAATCCCATTACAACATCATAGATCAAACGATCTCTTCGTTGTCACTAAAAACGATATTCCTTCTACAGTTCCATCTTTCCATCTTTGTTATATTCCAACATTTGTAGAACAATTTACGTTAATGATGTACCTATATATATGTGTATATAGAACACACAGTGTTTTGGTGTTGGTGGTATTGTCGCTTGATCGCTTCAAACTTTATAATATTATTTCTATTAATTTGTGTATATTTCAATAGTTTCAGTTCTGTGTTGTGTTGTTAATTAATTAATTTGCTATTGTTTTGAATCAGAATGACAATTACAAACAACCCAACATATGTATGAAAATATATCATATTATATGTGGTGCATGGAATGGCTACATGTACAGACATAGACATTTTAATTCACAAAAATATGTTTATGATAATCATGTAACCTCTGTGAACAAGTCATGTTTGGTTTTTCTTTAGGGCCAGATGATTAACTATGCTAGCCATAATACATAGTCGGCTAGGTATCTTGAATGGAAAATCTCAACAAAATTTGTGAGATTTTATGGATTTTTTAAAAGAATAATACACAATTATCAAGAAAGTTAGAAAAAATTTAAATCATTTTTTTTTCCGGTTTTAATACAAATTGTAAACGAGGGGTGATACTTCAGAGCCATTTCTTCAGCCGATAACTCAAAAACTTATCGTTTAATGGCGAAATTAGTTTTTGAATTATATAAAAACAGTTTAAAACCAAAAAAAAAATTAAAAATGTATAACTTATTTTGTGTAAAATCTCAAAAACTACTCAACCAACAATAAATAAAACCCATTTATATATTTTTGTGTCAAAATACGAAGCAAGTTTCAGCGAATTCCGAATTAAATTTTTGTTGTTGTAGTTTTTATGATTTTCTAAAAGGGATTTCCAATCTGGATAATCATTTAATCATCATTTTCAGAGTAATTTTGATAAACAAAATGAAAAAATTGAATTCATTGCATTATTGGATTTTTAGTTTTTGAAATGATGAATTTGTACCCAAAATCGTACACTCTTCAATCGCCGTTCACTTGAATTACTTATGTACCAACAACGAAAGAATATAAAACTCTAGCTCTTGCCCTACGAGTCTTTTCATATTTTTCCTTGATGATTTTAGCTCCTTAATCATTTCGAGAAGCTGAAAACAGCTCCTTCATACATCGCACCAACACACATCACAACTAATAAATTAAATGAATTTTTCTTACCACAATACTAACAGCCAATATATAGAGGTAATAACATGTTTCAGTAATATTTTAACACGTTTGCTGATGATAAAACCACATTTTATTACTATAATCAGAAATGTTTAATTTATATGTAGCAATTTTAAACACGAATCCTGCCTATTGTCTATAATTTTATGTATAAATAATACAATTAACTATATTTGTCTATATTGTGGAACATAAACAAATATATTCAAGCAATGTAGCGACACACGTTAAGACATATAGTTACGGGGAATATATGAACAATTTCTAAAATATTCCCCAATTCTCTCTCCAAGTAATTTTTCTCTATTACCGGATTGAAAATTGCTTTATGTTATCAAAGCTACGTCACGAAGAAATTCATTTCAAGACGACTGACTTCGGACTATTTCGTTTTTTATTAAAACTAGGTAGGAATGAAGTACATCTGGCGCCTTTTATGCATTCCCGAAAATAAGACTGTAATTTTAATATGATTTATTTTTATAATTAAAGTGTGTAATTTTAATTTGTCAGACTGAAATTAGGTTGATTTACTAACACACACTCCGCGTTAATTAACGCAATCGCTCTCAGATACAAAACCTACTTCTCGAAAACGTTGCCAACTCTCGTACCGTTTTATTCTTAACTTATGTTAATTTCAAGTAATGTGAGAAACTTTTGAAATTGTATAGTCGGGACAAATTTATAAGCTACATAATCTTTTAGAAAAAAATTCGTAAAAAAATTGTAAAAATTGAATAAAAAAGAGAGAGGCGTCGTAAGATAACCGGTAGGAACAATGTTCTTTTCGCAATAATTTCTGTATTTTAAAAATTTTATTCTTTATCAAATAAAGAAAATATGATTGACTTGGATGGGTTGACCCAAAAAATTATAAAAACAAGTGTCGGTTGGTGTTGGACACTTTTTTTTGGTTTACCACATCCGCCGAGCGCGCGATAAGAAACAGTTTCAATAATAATACAATTATATCAAGACGTATTTATTATATGACCTTATTTAATAAATTACTTGAATACTTTTTTAATAAATTTATTTAATAAATCACTGTTTAACAAATCGATTTTATCAAATTATAAACAAAGTAGATTTTGTGATATAAAACGAAAATATTCATGGGCGCCGGCAAGGTAACGTCCAGGAAAGAGCTTTTAGGATTCATGAAATGCAAGGCAGAAGTCACGAGACTAAACGACCTGTGGTTGCTCCGTGTTCTCAGCAAAATGGTGAAAGAGAACACTAAATTCATAGAAAAAATGTTGATTAAATATGAACAACAGCCTAGATGCCAAACTTAAATTCAAACAGTGAGTTTAATAATCGTAATTGTATTCCGTAACGTTTTTCTGTGTATTCATAGAAGAAGCTCTCCCCTTGTACATCATTGCGGCGCCCATGAAAATAACAAACTAAATATTTTAAATTTCGATCCCATTACTTGCAGTTTGCAATATGTGGCCTGTTTTACACTTTTCTTTCCAACAAACTGAATTCATTTGGAAAAAAATCATGAAAATTTTTATATTGTGATTTTAACGGTTTTAAAATAGTTAAAAATGAATATTTTCGGACTAAAACCATTCTGTAAAATACGACGAAAATTAGTTCTGGTGTTTACAGTTATATTGTTTATTGTTATTTTTTTATTATGCTTTGAAAATTATTTTTATAATTACACAGGTCTGCGTTTTTTTCAGTTTAGATTTTTTTATTGCATGCTATGTACACACTATTTTAACAGAAATTTTATCTAAGAAAGTGTCGTTTTCTTTCAAAATTCCTTTTATTCATTCTATGAATCTAATAATATTGACATTTATAAAATAGTGTCTCTATTTTCTTTACCTATTGCCAACCGAAAGCTGAATCGGTCAAAATTTCGATTCATTCCTTTTATTCGAAAAAAGATCGATTCATTGCTTTTATTTAAAATCCAGAAAATAATTTCTAGAATTATTTAAAAAAATCTAAAAACCAGTAACTATTTCCAGAAAAAATTTGAATTTCACTGACTTTTTAATGTTTTCTACGGTTGTAAAAGCTACAGTCTTTGCTAGTTCACAGTTAAAAAAATCACGTGTGTTAAAGCGAATTTAAAAAAAAAATTGGGCCATCGAGTTTCCTCGAAAATTGGCACCTTTAATCTTATCGAATGAGTTTATATGAAACTTGAATCAATACTTAACTACTCAATACTCAAAATTTCTCAAAAACCCGTCGATAAATGCTGAGCGTAGATTCGAATTCAATAAATAGACTATATTAAATATTACCTCACATAAAAGAATAACAAGTGAAAACAAACAATTGACTGAGTTAATTATTGAAATACCATGCATAGTCAGTGTTGATTTCTTTATCACATTACACATACAAACATGTGACACATACATAACTGATAATCAAGTATAGTACATATTATAAAATTTCCGGGTAAACAGTGATGTTTACGAAAAAATGTTTCAAACAAAAGTAGTTTAATTTTTGATAAGGAACATTTTTTACATTTAAACTTTTGTTCTATCTCTAACGGTTTACAAGATCCAATTGACCTATGATGCTCATTTACGAACTTGACCTCACTTTTTACGTCCTGAGTACGCTGTAAAAATTTCAGGTCGATATCTTTTTTCGTTTTTGAGTTATCGTGTCCACAGACGGACGGACGGACGGACGGACGGACGGACGGACAACCGGTAATGGACTAATTAGGTGATTTTATGAACACCTATGACAAAATTTTTTTCCTAGCATCATTATTTTTAAGCGTCACAAACTTGGGACTAAACTTAATATACTATGTATATTTCATATATACATGGTATAAAAATCACTGCAGACTTAGGTTATTATTATTTTTTTTATTAAATTAATATATTAAATTAATTATAAGGTCCAGAAAATAAAAGTGTGATAATATCAAAGCGACGTTTACATGTTGACTCAAAACCTGGGGACATGGGACGACCAGTAGTAGTACCGGAAATTTTACCAGTGTATATTAAAAAATTAGTGGACGACGGATGGGAAAAACATGCATTTAACCAATACGTTAGTGATTTAATATCGGTTAGAAGAACATTACCGGATCCAAGGGATGCAGAATGTAAAAAACCTGGAATGTATTTAGAACATTTACCCAAAACATCAGTTATAATTTGTTTCCATAATGAAGCATTGAGTGTTCTATTACGAACTGTTCATTCCGTTTTGGATCGATCACCAGATCATCTCATTCATCAAATTATTCTTGTTGATGATTTCTCAGATATTCCCTATACAAAGAATGAATTGATGGATTATGGATCGAGTTATAAAAAAATTAAAATTGTTCGAACACCAAAACGATTGGGATTAATACAAGCACGTTTATTAGGTTTGTGGCGTTAAAAGAGTTATACTTTTATTACAAGCTTTTATTTAAGTTCACCTGTCCCGTTGTCTGTCTGTAATCAAGTTAATTTTGATCCACTTCCACCATATTTTATATATATATATATATATATATATATATATATATATATATATATATATATATATATATACATACTTTTTTTTTAGCCTTAAATTAAAAATTTTAATTAAAAATTCTTCTTAATGAAAAATAACTAGGCATGTGGAGTAGATGAGGCGTCCCGATTCCTTTTTGATATTTTATATTGAGCACCTAAAGCTTTTAAAAATATTCGGGTATAAATGGCTTATGGATAAAAATTTTCTACTTTTTAGTACAATAAAAGCTTGTCCCTTAAAAAGTATTTTATTAAAATTTTTTTTCTACTCAAATAAAACTACTTTTATATATCTATACTTCAGTATAAATCAACTTTTTAAGAATTATACTTTAAATAAAATATCCTCCTAAAGAATTGTACTTTATAAAAAAGCTACTTTAGTATATTTCTACTCTCATAGGAATAGAAATACCTTATAGAACAAAAATAGTAGAGCAGTTTTATTTAAGTAGGATTGCAGAGTCTAAAAACTTGGATTTCTTTGCATACCAGGTTTGCAACATGCCACCGGTGAAGTATTAACGTTTTTGAATTCGCATTGTGAATGTGCTTCTGGTTGGTTAGAACCATTATTAGATCGGATTGCACGCAATTCCACGACGGTTGTTTATCCAGCCATCGATATTATTGACGATGTAACATTTGAATACCAAGTTAGAAATAATACAGCTATACAAATTGGTGGTTTTGATTGGTACTTAAGATTTAAATGGCAATCAATACCTGAACGAGAAAGAAGCCGACGTAATCATAGCTCTGAACCATTATGGAGTCCAACAATGCCCGGTGGAGTATTTAGTATTGATCGAAATTTTTTTGAAAAACTTGGGACCTACGATAGTGATTTCTATATATGGGGTAGTGAGAACTTAGAATTATCGTTTAAAACCTGGATGTGTGGAGGTACTTTAGAAACCATTCCATGTTCACATGTTGGGCACATTTATCGAAAACGTTCGCCATACAAATGGCAAGAAGGTGTGTAATAAATATTACTGTAAAAGATGTTAAAATCGACTAATAAAGAAAAATGAAAGAAACCGCTCGTATTTAAAAAAAAAAATAACAAAAACAATAAATTTTTAATTCAATGAAACGATCACTGTTAAAGTGTACTTAAAAAATATGTAAATAGGCCACTTGCCACCGTTTCATAGAATTAACAATTTATTGTTTATTAACAAATATAAACATTTTCACCACTATAGCTGATGCCTAATGATATTTGATAGTTAAGAAGCACATTCCATGAGGTTTTGGGAAAAGGCGAGCTGTTTCTTTCATTTTCCTTTATTTGTAACATCTTTAATTGTACTAAAATTCTACAGTTATAAAGATGTACTAGGTAGTCAATTCTCTGTATAACTAATTTATCATTTGAGATCTGTTTAAACGCGGCTAGCTCAAATTAGCTTCAGCGATTTCTTACTTCCTCTATTCGATCTCGTAATTTAAGATAGCCGATCTCAACTATATCAGATTTTCAGGAGAAGGAAAGGGATTTTTCAGGGACAGAGATATGTGTAAGAGGCGCATATCAATCATATTTTGGACTATTTTGTTTTGCATTTAGAACCAGATTTCCACGTTTTGCTGTGGATAATATTAGCCGCTATATGTACGATCTAATATGCCACCTTTCATACTATTTCCTTATATTTTCTTCGTTTCTTGTCAAGATTAATCATATATTTGTTAAGAAAAGATTATTGTTAAGTTACCAACATAATACCTATATGAACTGTGGATAATTTTCTTGATTTACCATCAGTTTTCGTGATATCTATTAGCTATAACAATGGGCACTATAAGATTATATAAATTTTGTGTTACAGATGCAAATGTAACCAAACGGAATACCGAACGACTTGCAGAAGTTTGGTTGAACGAATATGCAAAATATTATTACGAAAAAATTCAATACACATTGGGTGATTATGGAAATATAACAGAAATGAAAGCACTGCGGGAACGACTTCAATGTAAATCATTCAAATGGTATTTAGATAACATATACCCAGAGAGGTTTATTCCTGGCAATGCAGTGGCAAGTGGCGAGATAAGAAATGGATTCTTATTTTCTAAGGAAACTGAATACTGTTTGGATTCCTTTGGACACGGACAAATTCAATTATATCCATGCCATAAAGCAGGTGGCCATCAGTATTGGTTGATAAGTCAAGCTGGTGAAATTAGAGATGACGAATCGTGTTTGGATTATGCTAGTAACCATGTTGTGTTATATCCATGTCATGGATTAAAAGGAAATCAACAATGGACTTACAATGAAATAACGCAATTACTTTATCATGAATCTACTAAAAAGTGTTTAAGTATAAATGAAAGAAATGCAAAATTGGCTATGGAACTTTGTGTAAGAAATCTTGCAAGAATGCAATGGATTATAGAAAATTTTAATGCCAGTGCCAGCAGAATGAAAGAGAAGTAATTTAAGATAAAATTAATTTAAGAAGATCACACTGATCGGTAACTGCCCGATTGAATAAACCATAAATTAAAGTTTAAGTATTTTAAAGAACAAATAGCAAACATACGGATTGAAATCCATTATTTTGTGTTAAGATAAAAATTGCTAAGCAATTTGTCCTTAAAGTAAAATAATATTTTAGCGGATAATGGCATCGAACAAAACATTTCGTAAAATCATGTCTAATCAAGGTGTTTTGGAACAGACAGAGTATGTTAAAAAAAAAATTTTTGTTTTGTTTGTTCAGCGTGTGTCGATGGACAAAACGATTTGTTTATTGACATTTTTTCCTTTCACACATTGGTGGAAATGTATTTAGGACTTAAAACACCAAACAATCTTTAAAATGTATAATAAATCTGTTACAAAATTTAAATAAAGCTGTTATAATTTTGTTGAAGTGTAGAAACAAGAAAAACTTTTTGAATTTATAGAAGAAAAAGTTCAATTTTTATAAAACACAAGTAGGATATACCTAGCCAAGTCATCAGAGTCCTTGAAACTTGTTTTATATTTTATATAAAACAGCAAGACCAGCTTTCATAAAAATTGATGAAAATTCTCTGAGCACAAAGCTCCCTGAACGCTAAAGTATACGACGCATCGTTTTTAGAAAGACAATCTAAATTTATAATAATCTTATTAAAACGCTTTCTCGTCTGTATATCTGTAGGGTACAAATATTGTATTTGTAAATTAAGCTATTCACGACGGGATTAATACAAAACTGAAAATAAGGTTACGTGTAAATTTTTCTGCTCAATCATTTTAATTACAATTCCAGAGAATGGACTCGTCATTATATTTCATTAAAACTTTCTTCTAATATCGCTAAAAATCAGTTCATGTTAGGTTTTAAGATCTTTAGACTAGAAATACGACTTTTCAAAGATATTTTCTCTTATTTTAGGGACGAGCTATGACTAGAAAAATGATCAAATCCCGACAAAAGTCAGCAATATATTTTTCATTCACATCGATACATGGGACAATTGATTTATCTGATTGGTATAATTAAGGAAAATTTATTTTGTAATTTACATTTTCAAAACAATTAAATAATATATTTCAATGAAAATTCTATTTCTGTTTTTCTTCAACACTATGTGTTATGTCGATAAAAACGTGCGAGCCATGGTACATGATTGTGACCCACGGTAGAACTTCATAATGTACCATGGCTCACACTCTTATGTATTTAGAATCATCCCCACTGATTATAGCTACTGACACTTTCTTCAACATACAATCGGTACAATTCACTCTAGGGACGGTATCATATTATGCGATTGAAAATCCAATAAATTTGTCTTACAGGTTTGTTTTCAACTGGTGTTTTTGTAACTCAGAGTGAATGACACTTTTTCCTATCCAATTATATTTTTAAGATCGTAGCGCCACGCTATTAAAAATATGAAATTTTTATTAGGTCACGCAGCTGAAATTTTCATTGAATTTTTATTCAATACTAGAGTGATACCCACCCGCTTCGCTGGGTTTAAGAGGAAAGATAGATAAAGTTTGCTCTCGCTTATCCACTTTCTATAACACTCGAAATAATGTTAAGGATTGTTTTACACAGGTAAAATATATGTATGATTTTCTATTTTTGTAAATGTATAATAGTCGTAATTATTCATTGAGTATATCAGAAAAAATGGCCGTGAAATATTTTATATTGACTATTTTTACAGAAATCTGTAATTTATGGTAATCAAATTAAATTAATTTTTAAAGTTTTTTCATTATTAATATATCTTTATAAATTATATCTCATGTGCTATTCTGAATTTTGAGCTATATTGCTGTACAGCTTCATTAAAAACCATTCGCTAGTTTTAGCGTGAAAGCGTAACAAACAAACAAACAAACATGCTTACTTTCGCATTTATAATGCGTTGATATATTTATTTATTTTCACAGGTTTTTCTGAATGCACAATTTCCTCCTATAGTGCCTTCAATTCGAAATTATTTCTACGTTTGGTGGCTCTACTTGAAAATTAATAAATTTAAATTTTCTTCGCTCGGGTAAGGTAACACAAACATTGCCCTCTACCTTTTTATTGTTAGGTTGAATTTCTACTAAACAAAACTTTAGTCGTACACTTTTCTGTATGCACCAAGCATCATGTATTACAAAAGCGAACATCACATGGGTGATGAATGCATTCGTTGTGAAGGTATAACGTAAAATAATAATATATAGAACATGGTACACTTTTTATATTATATCTGGTCTAGACACGAAGACGCCGGATATGACCCGGAAATAATAAATCGATCTATTTTCTATAATATCTTTACTTTCTTTATATCTACCTAACCGTGATATACATATATAATTTTTTTTGCATACTTAACCTTTTTTCCATATTATTTTTCTATATTTTCTTATGTTTGTGAAAATTTATGTAAAAAGTTTTTTTTATAAAAACTTTGTGTAATTTAACGTATAAATTTGCTTTAATACTATGCATTCTCGTATTATGTTCAGATATCATAGCATAAATTTCTTTTTTTAATCCTTCTTTTCTATATATATCAATTAATTGAGAACGTCTATAAAGTTAGCAATTCAGTATAAATATCATATTTTTTTACAAAATGATGTGAAAGAGGAGGGAAATTAAAAAAGTTTACTTATTTTTATTTATTAAATTTTAGTCCATGAGCCCAAAAAGCAGCTAGATTTTCATGATTCTATTTGCTTGTCTTTTAGACGACTGATACGGGTAAGTTTAGTGATAAAGAAAATTGAGGTTTAAATCGTGACTCGAATTTATGGAAACTTCGATTTTCATATTTTTATAAATATACTTTTATAGAAATTTACAATTCCTTTGTTACCAAATTCAACTTTACTCATCTTAAAAAATGCATATAAAAAATTATTTAACATACCCGACTATGTTAAATAAAATCTTAAAAGAAAGAACCAAGTTCAGCAGTTTACGTAGCGACTTTAACAGTTGGAGCCCATAATATTGGGAGATTTCAGTTTGTCTAGATTTTAATTGGTCCCGACTGTTAAAGTTCCTATGTAAACTACTTGGACTTGTTTCTTTTTTTTCAGATTTTATTTAACGCAGTCGGGTATTTTATTTTTTTAATTATTTATTTTATTTTAGACGTTTTAGTTTTCCAGCACAAGAAAAAACCCTCTCTTTTTACTATATTAAAACTTTCTAAACAAATTCTTATTAATTAAGCAGTTTTTTTTTTTTTTTTTGGTAGATACGAGGTAATAAAGAAATTTACAAACAAATATACATACATACATACAAGATACGCGCGAAAAACATAGCCACTCCTTGGCAGTCGGGTAAAAAGAATCATGGCATTTTTGCTTCAAGGCAAGCTCACGGTCTATATACTTGAAGCATAAAGTAATGCTCCATTGTTGACTTTTCCCAAACGAAACATCTCTTGGTGGATGAAATTCCTTTCTGAGCATATTAACTTTTCTTGAGAAATACAGAGTAATGTTTTAGAAATAATCCACATCCCTTTATTATTGAATATATGCGAAATCAATTGTAGTGTACTAACGACTTTAAATTTTGTAATTATACTCTCTTATTATAATTCAAACCTTGCATCCAAAGTTCCTGACTTTCTGTTTAGTCACTTTATTGCCAGGTCGTATTTCTTCTTTGTGCTCTTTTTTATTATTAAAATAATAAAGTTTTTCCCGAATGAAATTATGGTTAACTCTATGATTCTATTATTGTATTATGTATGTTTTATAATCCACATTATGGATACGGGATAAATACGATAAAAGTAATTTAATCCTTGACCTAATTTTAAAATGGAATTTATTTTTAAAAATAAAAATCAGATCAAATATACATACACAAATTTGATATATTCAACAAAAATTGATTGTTTTAAATTGGTGGACCGTAAACTACCCTTCTGTATAGAGGCTATCCATTAAGAAATGTCTCTTTTATTTTATAAAAAAACGCATTTCTTGCCTAAAATCTAGCTATATTTAGTACGTTTAATAGACAGTTTGTATGTGTACATGCCTTAATGGCTACGGGCTTACTTAATTCTTTGCGAGTAAATAATTATATTCAAACCAACTTTGTTTCCTTTTCCTGCATTCGACTGTTACCGTAGTCGCAGAAACGAAACACTAAAAATGTCAAAGTTCAAAAAATTTGAACAGTAAGTCAGATTTGAATGCGGTTTTCGGCATTTGATTCGTTCGAGTGCCCCAGAAAATTTTGTAGCCAAAATTGATTTATAAGAAATTAAAAATATGTAATTTGCATAAATAATATGCATTTTAAATTAACCGTAAATATACTGAATTCACAATTCGGTTAATAGTGATGAAAATGATTTCAAATTTCTTACTGGGGGGGGGGGTCTGAATCACTGAACACGATTATCGCGGCAGAATCGAACATCAGATATCTGGTACTCGAAGTACCCAGGGTACCTGAGATATCCTAGGCACCAGGTACTTCGGAGATTCATTTTGTAGTGATATTCGTGTTCAACGACCCCAGAAGCCCCCTAATAAGCAGTTTGGAGCGATTATATAACAAATTCCCCCAAAATTCCAGGGACAAAGCAGAAATATTTGGGCTCAAAATTGCATAAATTGAAAAAGTGACAATGTTTCACGTATAGACTAATAAATGAATAGAAGAACCCTGATCTGCTTATTATCGGTACATTCATGCGTCTGTTATAGCTTAATTACCAGGTTGTTTTTCTTTACATTCATCAAAAATTGATTTAGATTCAATGGTTTAAATTAGAGGACTGTAAACCCCCCTTCTGTATAGACGTTTTCCATTAAGAGCCTTCATTTAATTTTATAAAAAAGCGCATTTCTTGCTAAAATCCTATTTTTAGTACGTTTAATAGAGACGGATTGCATGTGTGCATATAACTTTTTGACTACGGAACTACTTACGAAGTGCTTTCTTTGCAAGAAAACAACTTTTTATAACCAGTTGGTGGTGAAAACAAAAAATAGTATTGATTCGAATGCCAAATGCGGTTTATATTATCCGCATTGGCAGTTGCTATTTTGCTATTGATATCAAATGACATTTTATCTCGCGCTGTATAAACGCTATAAACCAACCTTAAGGTGGGCAGGATTAAATATTATGGTCTAGGTGAAAGCAAATCATAAATTTTTGGGATCAAAATTTCATAAATTGATCCGTATTTTTTCAAAAAACACATACTTATAGTCAAAAAATAAATAGCAAATCCATTGGGGCTATCAGATTGTTTTTATTTTCTCGAATTATTTAATAATATATATTCATTTTGTTTTTGTTATTTCTAACATTTACAACCCAATAATATTTATTCACGTATTTAATATTTTGATGGGTATTTGATTTTTATTATATTTACCTTTTCGAATTGAAAATAGACATACATGCATGATGTGGTGGTTTCATACGTCACGTCTTCAACGACAATCAAACTACAGCGACAGAAATGAATTGATGTGAAAAGAGCAGCTATAGTTCTGCTCTTCATCGTCAATCCTTCTTATTGCTTGCTGCTTACCAAGTTAAATGTTAGATACAGCTGCACAATGGATTCATTTTGATAATATTTCTAGAAATATGATCGTAAGCATATTTTCAATTTGGTTAATGTGGCTTATATCAGCACTTCATGTGTAGAATATAGACTGGATGAGTAATTTTTGAGAAAATCGTGCACGGAAAATTTTTTATTTTGGACCTACTCTGCTGATATTTCTGGAGATACTCAGGATAAATAAATTTTTAAGTAAATATTTTGTGTCATTAATAACTATCTAAATAATCCAAATACAAGAAAATCTCGTTTGTTTTGTGATTCTGTGATTGAAGCTAGTTCCTCAAAAAGTGTGGTAAGTGTAAGATCATAATTGAGATTTCTGTTTCGAATTTTATTTATAAATTCTGTTAGAACTCGGAAAAATTAGAATAATTAAGAATAAAATTTTTCGATACATACCATAGTTTTTAAAATATTGTTGCCAAAATATTTAGAGAAAATCAGTGATAGAAGAAATAACACAAACAAATGCATACAATTTCGACACTTTGTTTTTGGAACTGCTTTGCAGCTTGCTATAAATTTCTTTATAGGAAAATATCAAATACTTTAATTTTCCACTTGAAAATTCGTTAACGCAAAAAACATAAAATATCTTTTGACGCTTTTTTGATAAATTTCATTAACTTTGTTTTCGAATATAAAAAATCGTTGGTTAAAGTATATTAAATTTTATGATTTTTACTTTATTGTACAATGTTCAGAAAGTATTATGATCGCGAAAAAATGTGGTATCGAGTTTCCAACGCAAGTATGCATTTTGAGCGGTTTTGAATCCTTTTGACTTGTTTCGGCGTGTCGTCAATACGTATTTATTATCGCATAAAAACCGTTACTTTTGCAATTTATGCTTTAAAATTGTAATACCTAGTCGAGTATCTTCCCGGTAGACCCAATATTTCCCTGTACGAAGTGAAATCTAAAATTTTTGATCTACAGATTTCAATAGATGTATATTTATGATTACTATTATAGATCAATTTTGACTATCTAATATGACTATCCTTGTCTAAAACTTATAGACAATGCAAAGATTTTAGCCTTGACAAAGTACAATCTGTCTAAATTTATTGTAAACCTACGATTTGAAAAAGGTATTGTAATTTTGGATCCAATGATATGTGATGTATGTAAAATATCATAATAAATTCATACGAATAATGTAAATTCATATGAAAGCATCGAATCTATCTATTCGAATATATTATAAAACTACTCTTTTCAAAATCGTTATGTCGATCCATCTTAGACGTGCAGTATTTTGTATGCAAACACCACATGCCTACATGTGAAGTGTTCAAAGTGTTCTTGAATATAATTCAAATTTTTATTCCTTCTTAGTAAATATATCGGTACAAATTCAATAAATTAAGCGTTATATAATATTCAACACTTGGCAATATGAGAGGTAGATATCAAGCTTAAAGCTATCATGGGCCATTCTTTCGCCATTGATAGTTTCCAGCATTCTTTCCAGAGTTTTTTAAATTTTGTAAATTTCACTTGTTATATTAATTTAAACAGCAATGATTAAAATGTGTTTCCAAGAAATGCCTTACTTTATCTACATACAGTATGGGAAAATAGTTTGAAAATTTTATTTTTCATTACTAAATAAGATTGTTTAAGAATCAAAATTACATAAAAACAAATAAGCACTATAAATACGGCGTTTTTTTAACTCGTGACTAAAAAAGGGGGTATAATCATTTTAAAGGGTCTGCCTGTCTGTGATTTGTATATCTGTGGCTTCGTACCTTCTAAACAGATGAAGCGATTTGCATTTTTGTTTGTCTGAAGGGCTATTTGATCGAGAGTGTAGTTAGCTATGTTTCAGATGCGAGTTACCATACCGAATGACTAAAACAGGTGATTGCCTTCTAACGGATGAGCATCTCTTGAAGCGTAGTCTAGAACACTCTCGATAAAATTATCTTTCAAACAAAAAACAAAATGAAAATCAATTAATCCGTTTACAAACGATTCGATTTTATCGATTCAGATCAGATTGTGTGGCATCGTAGCTCCTAAACGGATGAACCGAATTTTTTTTTGTTTTTTTAAAGACAATTTGATTGAGAATGTTTTGAGTGCGAATTTAAGTTTCCTTACCCGAAACAACTAGAAAAGAGGTGATGATATTCAAACGACTGAGTAGAAAAACATCTAAATCGGATCATTCGTTTAAGAGCTAAATGATGCCTCAATATCATCGATCAGACCTAATTTTAAGTTAGGGGTTTCTTTCAATTTTCAATTTAATGTTATTAAATTATTATATGTGTTTTGTTTTGTAAGCATTTCACTTGCAAAATTAAATTTTCGTTTATCGGTCTGAATGTATGCATGGAGAGGCATTTCGTTATAATTTCTCAGACTTGTCAGAAAGTGTACTCTAATCAGAAATCCATTTAAAACCTGACCACGTTCGCACCGACGCGCTAGTCTCATATTGTCTGTACAATGACTTGGTAGCATGAATATCTAGATAGAACAGAATACATGTTTAAAGTATTTATCATCTAACTATCTATAATATTTATTTCAATAATATAATATTCAGATATTCATACTCAGATATATCCAACATTATAAAAAATGTATATTTTCATCAAATGTATTCTTCATTGTATTGTCTAGTACATATGTAATACAATGCAATTTTATAAGTACTTACCAACAGTGAAAACGGTCTAAATAGAGTACAGTTATTTTACCCTAAACTGGACACTTTTGTAAATATGGCACGGATCATCATTCGTTTTTTTAATTGAAGCTGAGAAATGCATCTAGAAAATAATTGGGTCAAAGTAGTGCATTGATCTCAAAAAAAAATTCATAAAAGATATTTTCGTAAATATTTCTATAAATATTAGTTTTATAGAAAAAATTATCAAGGAATAAATTATTATTTAAGTGATTTTCTACAACTTTATTTTTCTTCTCCACCCCCCACGTCCCAATTTATGCGCGTCGCTTTTAACAATATTTTCAGCACATCTTAATGTTATCACGTAACGATTGGCACAAATAGCTATAGCTTTCATTGTCTCAGAAAAAAAATGTCCCCGAACACAAGTATGTTAATACAGATTACCATTTCAATGTGGCGATAAGACATTGCTCTGACCAAAAAACGTAAAGACATGCTGCAAATTTCGATTTGAATTTTCGAACCGATTACAAGAACTTCTCTATCGTTGTATTAACGGGATTCGAAGAGAGGTTTTTCTGTAGGCGTGTGTAATTTGAAATATTGTTTTTAGTGGATCGCGTATGGTAGATAGAAATATGGTTATAAAATGTATGTAATATCTATCTTTATGTACTCAAACAACAGATTTTATCCTGAAAATTTATATAGTGATATTTTTACATACATGTATAATAATAAGTACAATACAGTCATGAAAATATTACCAACATAAAAAAAACTTTATCATATTAAAAAAATGAATACTTTAACTCTATATTCGATTCCACTAAAAATATGTGGAAAATCTTTTCTTTATAGAGTCAACTTCTGGAATTAAAGTTTTCGAAAATGTGTGCAGATATATATTTAGACAGTAACGTTTTAAACGAAGCCGAAGGTACAATTTTTGGCAACATTTTAGATCTCTTTATCTAATTTGAGTATATATATATATATATAATTTACTACATTCTTGCTAATATAAAATAATTTTTAATCTGATTACGGTTTTCGACCAAAAATTCCGCATATGCTAAAATTCGTTTCAAAGCATGTATGTTTAAAAAAAAAAAAATGGGCAAATTGACTTTTATGCATTTTTATTACCTTAGAATAACTTGGAAATCCCTGGAAATTGTGTTTTCCAAACATAGTAAAGAAATTGTTTTTGCATTTTGGAAAGATGTTACAATAACTTCTATTTATGTTTTTTTACAAAATCAGGTATATAAGTTAAAAAGTATTTGCATTACGATTTCTAGTTTCACAACACATTTCATCAAAAAAACTTTAATTTCAAAAAGAAGAAATTATACAGAAACATAGTATTGGAAACTCGTTCGGGTTTAAAATAGAACACTATTGAAACGGGAATAAAATCCTCAACCAATCAATAAATAATTTTTAAATTCTTTGTTATTTTCACATTTATTATACCCTATATATGAAATATATTAGGGTATATTAAATTTAGTTCCAAGTTTGTAACGCTGAGAAACATTGATGTTCCAAACAACTACTACAATTCGTCTGGCCGTTTTTGCGTCTGTCCGTCTATTCAACAGTACGATAACAAGAAAACAAAAAAGTTATCGAGCTGAAATTTTTATAGCGTGTTCAGAACGTAAAAACTATTTTTGAACAAATGATCAACATATAAAAAAGGGTCCGTAGGACTTATCTTCCAGAGAGTCCAAATTGGAGTCCCAACTTAATTTTTCATTTTCTTAAAAACTATAAAAGATAGTGAATCAATTGATTTCATATGGGTTTCTAATAATATTAAGGGGTCAAAAGAGTCAATTTTCGGAGGAAAATATCTTTCGTTGAAAAATTTGTTTTAAAGCATGCAGATCCCATTGCAATTTATCCCATTTAATAATACATGGAAATTTTTGTGTTTTTTAAGCTTATCTTATTCATAAAAATAATACAAACACTGACATTCAACACTGTCTATAAAGATATTTCAACAGTTAACTCAATCAATTGTTTATTTTCACTTGTTTTCAATTGGTTTATGATCTCATTTGTTTTATTTTATATGTTTTCGTTGTTCAAATGTTTAAATATGAAATTTGCATGTTTAAACAAATATTGAAATAGCCTCCAATCTTTTTAAAAATGTATCTGCATAGTGTTCTTTTGAATGAATAATTTGTGTTTTTATGTTTTTAGTAGTTTACCAATTTAGAAAATCAGTTTAAAAAGGTGCAACTTCCGTAGCTATTAAATGAATCATATCTTCCATTTTTAACATTTTTGTAACAAGAGTAATTCTCAAAAAAGGAATTTTTTAAACAAGATACGATAATTTAAAATGGAAAGGAAAGGATCCGAGCGAACCAAATCGCTATAGAAATACATATATTTAAAGCATAAATGTTCTATCGGCTATATTTGCACCGGCGATATAAGGGCCAATTATTCATTACAGCTTGAAAACTTTATTATGATCTTTATTAACTTCATTTTGAGTCTACTTAACGCAAACGCGATATTATTAGTGACTAGCAGTTACACCACCTCTCCCCCCTTCACTTGACTGGGTAATTACAACTTTAAAAACAAAGACTATCCCAATTTACCTGCTCTCTTTTACTCCCTTCCCCCATGTAAATTTTTGGTTTAATTTTTTTGATTCGATATCCTAATTTTTTTTAAATAAAAGACAATTTTGAACTAACAATGTAGCTTTATAGTATTGAAAAAAAAAATTAAAATCGGTCCAGTAGTATTCGAGTTAATCTATATTCACACAAACCAAAAATTCAACAGTTTCCTCTTTATAATATTAAATGTTGATGTAGATTGACTTTCAAAACAAGAAAACTTTATTTGTCAAACAAATAACAAATCTGAGATGATAGAAGTGAATTTTAAAAGTGTAAAAATGTGTAACATGAAAACATTTCACATATGTATATAAAGTTTATAAAACACATTTATTTTACAAATAGACATCTAATTAAATTCGCTGTATATTAATTAGTAACACAATTAAAGTACGCTTCATTGTATAATTATTATATTGCTATTATAATAAAATATTATGATCCAGCTACTTCAACTCGTAATTATTTAATTAACTTTTTAGTTGGTGAAATTCACACACAGTAATAATACTAATTTTATGTAATTAAAACTATAAACGCTAAGTAATTAATGCTGTGACATATTCATATTTATTGTGAGGATTACAGTACATTTTGTAGTCCAAGAATTAGTTCCAAAAAATTTTAGTATTTCACAAGCTTTTATTTAGTTTCACCAGTCCCGTTATCTGTCTGTAATCAAGTCAAATTTGATCCACTTCCCGGTTTCCGATTGAGCTGAAATTTTGCATGCACATTTAGTTTGGATGAAAATGCGTGGTAAGGTTGTGGCGTCCTGATTTCCAATTGCTTCCACCATATTTGATATCTATACATTTTTTTAGTATTCAAATAAAAATTTTAATAAAAAATACTTTTTAAGACACAAGCTTTTATTGTACTAAAAAGTAGAAAATGATTCTATCTATGAGTCACTCATACCCGACTATTTGTAAAAGCTTGAGGCACTTAATATCAAGAATGAATCGAAAAATATTTAGGCATGTAGAGTAGATGAGGCGTTCCGATTTATTTTTATATTTTAAATTGAGCTTCTCAAGCTTTTACAAATAGTCGGATACGAGTGACTTATAGATGAAATTATTTTCTACTTTTAAGTACAGTAAAGCTTGTCCCTTAAGAAGTATTTTTTATTAAAATTTGTTTGCCTTATATCTTACTTTTGCCTTATTTTAACATTGCTTAGTGTCAAAAATAAAAGTCGCAAAAGTTAGTTGGTAAGACTTAAGGTGCCAGCGAAAAAAGGCGTTTCGGAGTTGAATGTAAAAAAGACAAATGTTTAAATGTTAAAAAATGTTTCTTATAAAAAATAAACAACTTTTGTTGGAAACATTTTCTTGTAAACATCACTGTTTACCCACGAGGGCGCTAATTAGGTGAAAATTTTGTAGTATGTATTAATATGAGAATACCAGTTATGTGTGTTTTGCTATTTAAGAATGGAAATCTTCCTTTATTTACGTGACGTCAAAAAACAAACGATTACGTCATCAAAACTGTCTATACATGGTATTTCAATAATTAACTAAGTCAATTGTTTGTTTTCACTTGTTTAATAATATGTTTAGTAACAAGTTGATATTGTTTTGTCTTTTACGATGGTACGGAATTCTTTGTCCGCGAGTCCAACTCGCACTTGACCAAATAATTTCAAAAAAGGGTAAAAGACAAAAAGTGTAAAACTGACATCAAAATCTATCAAAAACCATTTAAATCTATGTAAAAAAACAAAAATTTCGCGCTGAATTTGTATAGAACACTAATGCTTTACAGTTTACAGATATTCTACATGCAGTAAATCATGTTTTTGAATGGCAATTTAGATCTATCCTTTCGATTATAAACTTGAGCGGACATATCAACAAAAGAAGACATGTGAACAGAGAATAGAGACTAACAAATGTAAAAAGATACATTGTTAGTGGAACAGTATCTCTTGTGGAAGTACCAGCAGCAACCATTACACAGAAAACATCAAAGACACAAAATCTTTTTAATAAAAAAAAAATACAAGAGAGAAGAAGAAGAAAGAATACTTTGATATGGTTTTCTATTCTCTCATCATTGCCAAACTACATACATCATCCATAAAGTAGTTGCGAATTGATAAGGAGAAAGAAATGAAATATGGATAAAGAAAGTTGATTTACTGGGAGAATTTTATGGAAAAATATCTGAGGTACCTCAAACTCGAAAAAAACATACTTTTTAATTTCCAATCTCTTCTCAGTTACAATTCTTAGTAGACTTTTGAATTTTTTTCAAGATGATAAGTCTATAAGCTATCTTTTGAACCGCGCAAATTTTGTTTACCGTTATTTAGTTAGCAGTTTTTAGTTTTTAGACATAGCAAAGCGATGTCGCTAGTTAATATACAATATGATATGTACGGTTCACATAACCCACCGCAGTATGAAGCAAAAACATAGAACTTGAGAATTCTGGCTTCTATTATGTTTACATGGTCGTAATGGAAATGCCAGGCCAAAACAATTCGTTGAATTTACTAAAAATAATCATTTGAGGATTGGTTATAGTAGTTGTGTACACACACATACTGCGGTCAGTCAAGCGAACGATAGAACAGGGGTCAGGTTTATGCTATCGAAACGGTTATGTTTTACGCAGTACTTAAATGAATTTACTAAAGCTGAAAATTGTTATATAGATTGTATATTGCATATAAATAACAGTTATGACTGTCAGTCGGGTAGGTGTCAGAACAGGGCTGGCCAATCAGCCCTCATTTATGTACAATAAATAAATATATAATCTGTATAACAATTTTAGGCTTTAGTAATTACATTTAAGTACCACGTAAAACATAACCGTTTCGATAGCATAAATCAAACCCCTGTTCTATCGTTCACTTGACTGACCGAAGTATGTTTGTGTACACAAGTACTATAACAAATCCTCAAATGATCAGTTTTAGTAAATTCAACGAATTTTTTTTTACCCAAGCTCTTAATCCATTACATTTTATGTAATAAATTATTCATTCGATAATAAAACAAGTGAAAACAAACAATTGACTGAGTTAATTGTTGAAATACCATGCATAGTCAGTGTTGATTTTTTTATCACATAACACATACATACATGTGACACATACATAACTGATAATCAAGTTAATCTAATTGGCGCCCTCACGGGTAAACAGTGATGTTTACGAAAAAATGTCTCAAACAAAAGTTGATTAATTTTTGATAAGAAACATTTTTTACATTTAAACTTTTGTTCTATCTCTAACGGTTTACAAGATGGGTCCTACGGACCCAAGACCCAATTGACCTATGATGCTCATTTACGAACTTGACCTCACTTTTTACGTCCTGAGTGCGCTGTAAAAATTTCAGCTCGATATCTTTTTTCGTTTTTGAGTTATCGTGTCCACAGACGGACGGACGGACGGAAGGACAACCGGAAATGGACTAATTAGGTGATTTTATGAACACCTATGACAAAATTTTTTTCCTAGCATCATTATTTTTAAGCGTTACCAACTTGGGACTAAACTTAATATACTATGTATATTTCATATATACATGGTATAATTAACACGTTCAAATTGCATTTTATTATTTCTATGTTTAGAGTTAGTTTAGAGTCAGGATATTTCAGAGACTATACATCACCAAGTTCTAATATGTCAGCACCAAAGTATAAAATTTTTATTTATACGTGATAGGTTAACTTTCAATATTTTAGTTGGCAATCATGATCGAAAATTTTTAAATGAATAATATTATAATAATCACCCGGTATGCAGAATTTAGATACTTTTTGAAGTAGCAGTAAACGATAAAGATATAGAAAGAAATGTAATGCAGAAACTAGAAAGGCGGTTTAAATTTACATTACGATAAACGATTTCAATATTATACGTTTACCTACCCGTTATACATACCGTATTTACTTATTCAATTTTTCATTTTATCAAAAGGGCATACATAATAATATGTTAAAAGATATTTACATAATAGTTGCTTTTCGAATATAACCATACCAATATATTTCTTAGAAAGTAACTGTTTGATTTAAATATCGATAAACAGGGTGGTCCAAGTTATAACAATGACAATTTTTCAGTTTACTTATAGAAGAGAAAGTATTCCTCTTTCTTAGATACAGGGTGTTGGAATTTTGTAAGAAGAAGGACATTCTTGTGAATACAGACAGTAGAGTGTCGATAATTACATACACCGGTATATTCTGGCATCATCTCCCGGTCTCTCACATTTCACCCACCCGCTAGGATTTTGTTTATTTGTATATACTATGATTCATTGTTATCATTCTGAGAACGTAATAGCATCGCAATACCGCGTTTTTAATGCTGCATGTACAGTCTCGCTGAAATACATACATTAATTGCTTGCTGTTTTGCAATGCTTTATTTTATTTAGAATGAATTTATCCGTACAATCTCAGTTAATAAAAACCGATTATAGGGAGCCGGCTGGAAATATCACAATATGAGCTAGAGATTTTTCTTGATTTAAAATTTATGAAAGGAAACAAGTTTCAATAAAAAATCTAACTTATTGAAAGTACAACATTCTGCAATGTTCCATTTTTGGCCCGAATGTTTAATTAGGGTCTCGGCCAAATTTCGAATTTTTAGTAGCATAAAGTAACAGTTTTGGCAATATTCACAATAATATCTTTATACGTGAAACTCGAACAATTTGTTTATCGGCAAAAATACTTCAAGCAAAAAAGGGTTGTGTTTATAGGCGCACATCTTACGCAGACAATAAACTTGATCTAGTTTTTCAAGCTCAATGATAAGCTCACTCGACTTCATAACTGGTAATCGATAGATGAGCACTTTCCGCAAATCGTATAGTTTAGGCAAAAACGGACTAGAGTTTTACCCAAAATTGATTTTTCGTATCAAAATTGTATAATTGTTGCTGCAAAATTTAGGCACTCTTTGAAAAGTGGTTTGATTTTCTATAAAGACCATTTTTGTTCAAGATTAGATTTTTGCTATCAATTACTGGCTAAAATATTCGGTTTACAAACTTTCCAAACAAAAAATGTTTGCGTATTTACAAAGAACAACTTTCTAATTGAAAGCGTTCACCATGTTTGTCAGTTATGAATCAGAGTGAGATTTTGTGTGTCTTTGAAACAAACATTTTTCGTTTCAAACATTTCCCATGATCAAATTTATTTTTCGAGTTTCAAGTATATGTTAACTTAAAAAAGCCACTCTGTATAAGTATATTAAGAAATTGTCGTTATTTTAACGTTATCTACTGTTTAATGAAGTTCTGTTGTTTTTATTTTGAACCACCTGGTATATCTTTAACTCCACTGTGAATTTTAGCAAATATCTTTTACTTACTACAAAGAAATTTTAAAAAACTTAAAAATGAAGTACTATTTTGCCATGTTGCTATACTGCCATGTATTTTGTACAACGAGATCATTGTAATACGAACACGTATGCTTCTTACATGATCGAAAAATAGAGATATCTCTTTTAATTAGAGATTTACTCTACCAAAAGAACATTCTTCAAAATCAACAATGAAGTTGAATATCTTCATTGATGATGAATAATTTTTTGAAGATGAATGAAAAAAAAAAAACGTGCAGATATTTTAAAGCAATTTAACTTCATTCCACGGCGATTAAAACGGTTATACCGGTTTATTGTATACAGATCATTAATGAAATTGTTTTTATTGTCTTATGATTAGTAACAATAATCGTAATAAAATTATTTTATAAAATCAGCCATTTAAGGTAGTACCAGCGCCAAGGCAAGTTTAGACTAATGGTTGAAATTATTTGAACCATATTTTCAACTTTGATGATGAATTTTGTATAATTTGATGAATGTAGACGAAAAATAAGAATAAAGTTTTCGGTATCTTCCTTGGTTTTCGATATTTCGAAAGATAAATAATAAAACAAATTTTCGATATTTTAAAAATTACTCCAGATATCGAAAAATGTTATTCTTACTTTTCGTCTTATGTTGTCAATATAACATAATTCAACATCAAAATTGAAAATATTGATTTATTTTAATTTGTGTCTCCACTACCGTGCTCATACATCCTTAATTAGTCGGGCACAACAGGTTCTTTTTATATTCTATAATTTATTAAGGTTTTAACTTTAATTTAAATAGCTTTTTTTAATTTCCATCGACTAGTTTTGGAGAAATCTATGAAAACATATCATCCATCTAACATTTTCCCATAAGACCAATGTTCAACATGCGTAGTTTTGAAATCATTTATTTATTTAAATAATCGGGTAACCCCCTCTAAAAATTTTCAGAATTGATTTGACTTAGTGCAAGTTCATATAAAAAAAATGCCTTTTATCTAAAATTGCCCTGGCGCTCGTACATCCTAAAGACACAAACAAAAATACAATGTCTGATCCATAATTATACATCAATTTTAGTTGCAGCCGTCTTGATGGTTTTCCAATTGTTTCTACGACTAAGTCTTAACTGATAAAAGACCGCGTGATCTAAATTCCAACATGGCAACGGTTGGCATGGTACATTAAATTATGTCATTTGACATAGTTGATGATTAGACGAAAACGGCTAAAATAGTTCACCTAGAAGTAAACATCGTTGCTGTGAGGGATATAGTGCGTGAAGAGAAACCAAAGTATACCTTATATGGCGAAAAATCTTAGTATTTCTGATTAATTCCCTGCCACATCATGTTTAATAAATGGGGTTATTACAACCGAAAATCAGTGAAAACTTAATTTCAAAAAATGGAAATTTAAATTATCATTCAAAAACGGAAGGCTTCCACACCGTTAAGTAGACTAAAAAATTTATATCGACAATAACAACCAAAATTGGCGTGATAAAATATACGGTGCTGCAACTACTAATGACACGTTTGTGGAGATCTTTGATGTCCCTGAGTTTTTTGATAGTTTTCAAATTTTTAACCGACTTCAAACAAAAAAGGAGGAGGTTATCAATTCGACTGTATTTTTTTTTATGTTTGTTACCTCAGAACTTTTGACTGGGTAAACCGATTTTGATGATTCTTTATCTATTTGAAAGCTAGTGCTTTCCGTGTGGTCCCATTTCATTTTGGTGAAGATCTGATAGCGTCATCTATGAGAAAACCATAAAAGTCTTAAATTTGCATTAAGTATGCACGACAAGAGGACGAATAACTCAATATCACGCCAACCAAATTCGATGATTCTTTTTTTAGTGACAAATTAATTAGTATACTTCAGATTCACTAAAAATAAAAAAATAAAAAAACTTTTAACAAAAAGAAAACCGACTTCAAAAGAAAAACTTTTCCAAAACAAATTAATATGTACTAAAAAGTAAAGAAATAACGATAATATAATGTAGTTAAAATTATTGTTATTTTTGGAGTCCGTGTCAGCAAAGGAAACAACTCTGGCAGAGCTTTGTTACATTAGCTTAACTGACACCGACTCCAAAAATAACAATAATTTTAACTACTTTATATTATCGTTATTTCTTTACTTTTTAATGCATATTAATTTGTTTTAGAAAAGGTTTTCTTTTGAAGTCGGTTTTCTTTTTGTTAAGAGTTTTTTTTTTATTTTAAAAATTTGAATTGTCTTTTCTATTTGAATAATAAGGAAATGTGCATGAAAAAAGAGGATAAATCAAATATAATAAACGAAACATTACTTGAAATTTTACTCCATTACGAGAAAAAATTCAGTTTTCTTCAGAAATTTAAATATTCGGAATTAATAAATTTCGATTTTGACTGCACATCCGCCACCAAATTAGCAAAGAGTAACATTCACTAGCTAATTCTTACTGATGATGACTACTTGGTAGTCGAAAATACGTATTTTAAAAATACAAAAAACTGATCTAGGAAATTGGGGCAAAAATCGAAATTTATTTCGACAAATCCTAGAATTCTCATTTATTATCTTCGATAATATTTATATTCGGAATTAAAATTGGTAAGTCAAAAAAAAAAAAAAAACTTGGTTAAATCTATATATAAGGCAAACATGTCTCAAAGCCAGTATTTTACAATTAAAGTAAACAAAATTATTTTCCATTCTCAATACAGTCGAAACAATTTTATGAAGTACATAAAAAACCGATACTGAAAATAATAAAAAAATTCAAACAATTTAGTTTTTATATTGTTTTTAAAATAAATTGAATTATTCTCGAAAAAGTATATAAAATTATATTTCAATGTTGAGGTTGCATTTTTTAGTACAGAAGATAGATTTTTCATTTACTAAAGTTTGAAAGCATCAAATTCAAGGTCGCCGTAATGCATATAAGCAGAACTTTTGACATATCTGATTTAAAATGAATACAGAAGATGGGAAGAAACCGATTTCAAAATAGAATCCAGTTTTCAAATAATTCGTCATATTCGAGGTTCAACTGTTATTAAATCACTCATTGTGTGATACAGGTAACAAATTCTTGAGGGAGACTTGATTTTGATAAATTAGATGATCATATTTTTTCTATATTGTTATTTCCCAAATTTTATTGGCCCTTTTACCTGCCTTTAAGAATTCGAAGTTAAATTAGCGTAAATAACTATAAGTAGCAAAAAATTTTGTGTATTTTCTAGCGATTTATATAAAAGTTTCCATAAAAATGAAATTCCTGACATCAATAACTGATACGAATAAATATTTGAAGATAAAATTCACTACTTTTTCCGTTCTTGGCCACCAATTTTGCGAATTCAATCCTGATGAGTGTTGGCATGTCTCTACTATTTTTCGAGGCAATTAATAATGAAATCGTCCTTGACAATAATATGACAACAGCCAACAAGTTTTTGGGTTAATATTTGGCCAGGATTCGATTCCAATCCGATTTATTCTAAGACTGAGAAAAAATTTGTAGAAAAACTAAATCTTTAAAAACACTACCCGAATAAAATTCCATTTGAAACCGCTATTTCGCACTATACAAACAAATTTGTTATTTAGTATTTATGAATACCAAGTTATGTTGCTGATGGAAAAATGAAAAAAAGTTCTAATGCAAACTTTTTATAACTAACAAATACGTTTAAATATAGTTATGTTTACATACGGGTGCATCTATACAGGGTACCATAAAAGAATTTCTGAATTGAAAGAAAACAAATATTGCCACTTACGGTCAATAAAAATATAACCAATCGAATTATTATCTTTTTATTGACGTGCTTGGAGACTTAAACACTTAGAGTGAGTGGGTTAAAATATTCAGTCTGAAAAGTGGGAGGAAGTATACTAAGCAATAGTTTTTGGTCGAGTTTTTATTTTTAAATTGTGCTTCTTGTATACTTACTGGCATAACAAGATCTTCTTTCTCAACAAATTACTTAAGATTAAGACTTAACGCAAATTTACTATCAAACAAGTGAAAACAAACAATTGATTGAGATAATTGTTGAAATACCATGTATAGACAGTGTTGATTACTCGTCACATTACACATACATACATGTCACACATATATAACTGATACAACTGATATAACTGAATAACTGATGTAACTCTACCCATTTAATACATACTATACAATTTGCGTATAATTTTCGCTCTCACGGGTAAACAGTGATGTTTACGAAAAAATGATTGAAACAAAAATTGTTCATTTTTTTATAAAGAACATTTTTTACATTTAACTTTTGTTCTATCTCTAACAGTTTACAAGATGGGTCCTACGGACCCATGACCCAATTGACCTATGTTGCTCATTTACGAACTTGACCTCACTTTTTACGTCCTAAGCACGCTATAAAAATTTCAGTTTGATATCTCCTTTCGTTTTTGAGTAATCGTGATGACAGACGGCCGAAAGACAGACAGGCAGACAGACAGATAACCGGAAATGGACTTATTACGTAATTTTATGATCACCTATACCAAAATTTTGTTCATAATATCAATATTTTTAAGCGTTACAGACTAAATAAAAATTGAAATTGTTACAGACTAAAATAATTGAATTTGAAGGATAATAAGAAATCTAACATTTAAAACAAACAAATTTGGTTGCCTTTATATTGAAATCATCTTACTTTCTTGGATTATATTAATATAATGGATTCAATCCATCAAGGGGTGGACAGTTCAAAATTTTTTCTCGAAAGAAATGCATTTTTGGACATCGTGTATAGTAATAATAAGTCTATTTTGTACTTTAATATGTATACAAAAATGTAAACATTTGTTTTTGTTATTGTAATTGAAATAACATGCATTGAAAATGTAATGAGAAATATTATTTATGTACGTATACGAGAATAAAATTGTTCAATACATGGAGTAGGTATTACCGAATCTATTTAGAAAATGTACTGCAATAAATCTTCTGTATCAGAATATTAATCATTATAGACGATTGGGCAAAGGAAAAATAGATAGGCAACCTTTTTAGGATATTTAGCTACAAAAGAAATAAATTTAGGATAGCCACATATAGTCCCAACAAGTAAATTTTCCTTTTGCCTTAAAGCATTTTGTAGATCGTCGCCAATTTTTTCGGGTACGAAACCCTAAATCCGTTAAATTAGGCGCTACGATGCCACAGACACACACACATAGCGGTCCAACTTATAACACCCCTTTTTTTTAGTTCGGGGGTTAAAAATAAGTTATATTAAACTCTAAACACTCTTGTAAATGTATTTTTGAAAATATTTTTATTCGTAAAAAGGTACTTCAAAAAATGAAAATTAGTAGTATTTCAGTTCATATATTTATTTTCTGGGACATTTGATCAAAATTATCATTTTATTTACCAGTACTTTAGTCAATTTTAATTATACAATTTTCAGGTGTTATTACTTCAGTTTAAAAAAAATTTCTTGTCTTAGTCTTCAGTCTTTTCCCTTCTCCTCGCAAAAATATCTTGAGTTTGGAAACAAAATCATTCTTAAAATGTCGACTTTTGTGTTGAAAGTAATAATGTTTTGATTACTACCGTCACTGATAAATAATTTCGAATTTGTGTGAAATTTTTATTTAGAAAACTTTTGGGTTTGCAGTTTCTTCTATTTGAAGTATAGTAGATACAAGTTATATGGTTCTTAGCAGTGTGATAGTCCTAGAAAGCTTCCGTATTAAAAATATAATAATTTTAAAAACCTGGTCCCAGAAGGTCCTACATAGTTCGCACTAGAACAATGCATTCCTAATGGTTTAAACATGTTAAATTTTCATATACTCTTGAAGAACCAGCTTTACAACTTAAAACAATTAAATTATTTTTCGGCAGTGAAGATTATGGATATGATAAAAATCAAATCTATATTCTGTCAGATTATGTGATTTAAAGAATACGTTTAGAGGAAGGTATTTATGATAGGAAGAAGTTTTGAGACTCTTAACAATATGAGATAGTAAAACATATTTCAAAGAAAAAAAAATTGTTTTTTAAACACAAAAAATTTCTGTTTGAAACTGAAACTTGTACTGAGATTCTGTCAATATAAGTAATTTAAAGAATACCTTTATTAGAAGAAGGGGCTTGTGATAAAAAGAGCTTATTGGAGATTCTAAACGATATGAGATAGAAAAACATATTTCAAAGATACAAAAGATCGTGTTTTAAACACCAACAACTTTTGATTGAAACTGAAATTTAAACAGAAAGAAACTATACAGGCTGTTCTGTTATTGACTGCAGCCCTTTCGCTTGCTGAATAAGCTGAGAAAAAAAAAGAAGAAAATGTTCTTTACCAAAATTGGATCCAAGGTCTAATTTACGAGATAATTATCCTACTCTTCTTATAATCAATTAATAAAAAATACATTTTCCAAAATCAAATTCATCCAATAAAACACTACTTAAACAGTGAATGTGAATCATACCTATGTAGGACAATTTTTACAAGACATTTTGTAAATCTATTGAAATTGTATACATCATTTCATTCAAACAATTATAACAAAAGTTAAACTCAGAGAAATAATTTATACATACCTCTACATTAGAATATTGTTACATGTGCAAAATATTATCAACATAATATTCACAATACATATGCAAAATATTTTCAAATTTACGGAAGTGACGTCATTCATCCTAATTACATCCCGTTTTGTTTAATAAAAACTATTTTATTTCTTGTATGCATATAATAAATGTATTTGCGTGTGTATTATACTATATTATTGATGTAACCTATGAAATGTCAATGTGCTAATAAAAAGGCATTTTGTGCAATGAATGTTTCAGAAAGGATATTGCGAATTTTATCTATAATACCTACACCAAAATGCTGCAAAGTATTTGATCACCGTTTATATCAATGAATGGAAACCTGATAAATACTGTCCGGATTTTTATATATTTTAGAGCAAAATCAAATATTTAATAAAACTCTTAGTAAATTAGATTCCCGAACTCTTTTTTTTAAATTTGTGCCAATTTCTAGGTTAATCGATATACAAATTGTGATAAAATTTAGAAATAACCTTTAAATAAAGTAAGCAAAAAATGAAAATGATCTATGTCGGCGAGATGGAAATATTTTTTAAAGTAATTCTAACAATTAAGGTGATTGTAAACCTACAGTATTGTAAAAAAGTTTTGGTTTATTGCACGGTACATGCATATAAACCAAATACATGCTTTGTAGTCAAGTAATGAGCTATTTTAAGCTTTACAATACCACGAAACTACAAAAATATATAATATATTGTGTGCAAGTGATGCTTATAAATTTGATAATTTAGATATCAATACGCTAACTACAGTCGTCTCTTCGTCTCTGTTCATCAAATGATGGATATTTGATGAAATCATAACTAAATTAAAATTTTGTTTTTATATCGGCAACCTTATATTTGTATGGTATTATTATAAACTACAAGATGGGTTAATATTTTAGATAGTTTTTTATCACACTCTCTAGATTTTTTGATATAGAAATATCCAATTGAAAAGGATAACCTATATGATTCATCATTTTTTCAGCCAACGATAAAATAATAATTAAAAGCCCGATGATCTAACAATTTTTTGTCATTTTTGGAAACTTTGTGAATCAAAAAATGTATTTATTTAAGTTTTATTCAAAACCCTAGTATTATTCCTTGCATATCTCCCACGATAAGTTTGATTAGTCTTGGTGTGCGTGTAGTCCAAAATACTTTTACAAAGTTGAAGGTAGAGAAACACCTTAATCTTTTTAATTATTCCCAGTAATTTTCTAAACTTCAAAGATACAGCTCAAGGGGGTTAACAAAATTGAACTGAAGTTTAAAAAAAAGTAACACTAGCGTAGTTGAATAAAAATAACTGCTCTGTTGTGTATTTTATGATGACAAAGCAATTTAAAATAAATACAATGTTTTGTTTTGTTTTTTATTTTTTTTTTGTATTATTTGAAATAAGATTCACGTTTTTAAAAAAGATGAAAATGGAACGTGATCATTAGTTTTTATCATATTTTTGCTATTTTTTTTAAGTTATTATTATTTAAGGGAATCGTTCGTAAAATAAATAATAAGTATATAAGGTAAGATGTAGTACCGAGAGTCCAATATACCTCAACTCATTCTGTAGTTTCTCGGCAAATTTTAGTATTTACTGGACAGCATTTGTATTTGATTGAATATCTTTTATCAGAATTCATATAGGAGAAAAACTGGATTTATTTCCGAATAAAATACAAATTTTTGCAAAGAAAGTAAACTATTTTGCTTTTTCTGATCGTCTGTTTACAAGTAGTCGATTGTATACTGTTTTATAAATCATACTCAACGAAGTTATTAGTTATTAGTTATTAGTGAGTTACTTATCATCCCTTATTCCCGTTTTAAACTTTTAAAATTTTGAGGACGTAAAGTTTCAAATACGTAAAGTCCCTTGAATCTAACAACATATTCATATATCAAGAATATGTATGCAGTTAATTTACAATTATGCTTTTGTTTTTTAGTAAGCGAAGTATAGAGGGTAAAACAGGTGTCTTTTTTCCCGAGATATTAAAAATATCAATTGAAACTGTTGCTGGACGCTCAGAGTAGTGTATTCCTGTAAGAAAACGTGTAATGGTTTTCAATATTTCAATCACATACATTCTATGACAGAAGACAGTGAGTGTCTTCTAATACCATCGATGTCGATGATTCAAGGTGTAAAGCATAGTAAAAAATAATGTTTTACCATGGATCTCTTGTTTTTATTGATAGTTGTTTGATATTTCATTTTTCTAGTCATGAGGAATAACAGTTAAAAGTTATTAAAAGATAATATTCATTGTGATATTTTAATTCATGACTTAAACCAAGAGTTAAATGTATATTTCGATTCTATAAGTGCTACACGTTACCATACTACATATAATATCTTCCATAAAATAGAGTTTAATTATAATCTTACTTCGAAACTCGCGAGTTATTTGATTTATGTTTTGACAAATCATTGAGTTTACCAAAAAACTTTATTCCATAATATAATAATTACATGAGCATAAATTTTTTCACATTAATTAAACATTAATTAAAAAGTAGTAACCACATACTTAATATTTTGGAATTCTCATTATTTATGACATGTGTTTTTTGAATGGCCGTGTTTGTTATAAAACGGGTCCATTAATAAAGCTTTTGAATTTGGTGTGTTCTTCAAAAGTATACTTTTCTTAATAATAAAATTAACTAATAATAAATATTAAAATAAAAATTTAAAGAAACTTACGATATAAAAGCAAGCTTGATTGATTCGTTTGTGGAATTGCAGCTCTTAAACGTATGAATCAGTTTTGATTTTTAAGTTTTTATAAGGTAATTTGATCGACAGTGTGCTAAGCTATTTCAAGAATATCTGCTCATATCTCTTTGTATTGGCTCGTCAAATTTAATTACTTTTCAAAAAATTATCCAATTACCCTTCCAAAAAAAAGCGATTCATCGGAGCTACGATGCCACAAACAGACACACAAAAACACATATACATTACACTTACTTTGAAAAACCCTTTCGTAAGAGTATAAAATGGATACTGAATCAATTCATACCTGTAAAAAAAAAAACAAATTTAACTATCAAGAAATAAAAAATGACACGATTTATATTATAAATTTCATGCCAGATTAAATATTTTGAGTGTTTCTTTTTATAGTAACGAAATAAGGAATTATGCTAAAATACTATGCACTAGTATTTCATTTTTAAAATACTATGAACCAGTCTATGAATTGGCATCCCTAGTAGCCTGTAGGTAGGTAAATTAATAAATATACCGGAAAATTAATAAAAGAAAGTTATGTCGATTAATAAAATTTTTTTCCTATATTTTCAATTACTTCTATGTTATCTTATTGATCCTTAATTAAACTAATTAAAAATCTAGTTGAATATATCAACGAAAGATATTTGTTTTAAGGACTCTGAACTTCTCAACCTTTTAATGCTTTCTTATACTGATAAAGTTAAATATCCTAATCTCCTTACATTTATTTTACTGGTTATTTAGTGCGCTAAAAATATACAACCGGTAAGAGACCTATGTACTATGGAACCAGTAATATAGTCAAGAACATCGCACAAAGGCGGGAAGGCAGATAGGATGGATCCCCAAGATACCCGCTAAAGTTTAATCAAAAATATTTCTATATAATAAAGGAGCTAAAGCTGCAATGGACTTGCACCCACATGAGTAAGAAAAACGCCAAAAATTTTCGCTTTTCTGTGTATTTAATCAATATCGTTAGAATCCTTTGTGTAAAGTTTTAGCTCACACTTGCCTTTGGAATAGAAATTCCCTTTAACTAAACTAATTATCTTTTATTTTGTTTATAAATATGAATTTATCTAAAAATAATTATTTCTATAATAATAATTAAAGATAAATCATATATTTTTATGAAATGTTCAATATGTTTTTTTATCGAAATATTTTTATGATATCGAAATATTGTGTTGGATTATAAATAAATACAACACTAAAACATGAAATTGATTCAATTAAATTAAATTCTCTTTATAATGATTCGTCACAAACAGTGGCGGATTTTGAGTTTGGGCGCCCTAACTACATGATTTTTCGTTTCAAAATCGCTTATTACGACATTAAAAGAACATAAAAATGTAATCGTTATAAACGAGTCGCTATAAGCGATATGTACATTTTTATACTAAAATAAAAGTATGTAGGTACATTAGGGTGGCCCAAAAAAATGAATATGTTTTTTTAATTCTCCTATGAAAATATGTTAGTTTATCATGTTTTAAGAGACCCCTCCAAAGGACAGCTCAAAAAAAAAATTTTAAAGGGTCACTCTGAATTTTTTTAAAAATCCAAAACGTCAAAAGCCGGATTTTTTTTTTGTATTAAAATTTTTTTCTCATTATTTTATGTTTTTCTATGAGACAAATTATGAAAGATCCTGAAAATTTCGAGTCGAAATTTAAATATTAAAAGGTCGCTTCGAATTTTTCTAAGATTCCAAGTCGAGTACTTTATATTTCTCGAGCTACTTTTAAACCTGAATATTTACGAACTTTTAATATTTTTTCTTTAATATTTCATACTAAAGGATGAAATTAAAACACGAGAAACGAAAAAAATGTTTAATGAACATTTTTCATTACTGTAGTGCAACCGTCAAAAAATCATAATTTTTTGACAATTTTCACAATAGTGTAAAATGTTCATGAAACATCAAGTTCAAACGGATTTTACTAACGACGAAGGTAAACGAATTTTACTGACGATAATATATAGATATGTATCAAGTGCGAGTTTAGGGATCCGTTCCCGAAAAGTCATGGGGTTTTGAATACTCTCTCCAATATGAAAACTAACCGGATTTAAAAAATAAAGATTCTAAGTTTTTTGATTTGAATCAATCGAATTTTGGAAGTAGCTATAGAAACATCAGAAAGTTCATGTGTCTTTCCGGCGACTTTCCAGTTTTATACCATTTATATTATCACCCACTAGTTATAAATCCAACTCTGCATTTGATCTATGTATAATACAAATAATAATAATTTATTAGGATGCAGTTCATTATCTAGATCGCAAATAAATAATAACTATGCGACACTCATAGCGTCCGGTAATTTTATTGTAAAAAATAAAAAAGTATCTGCTTGTTGTATTGGTTGGTGCTGCTGGCTTGCGGGCCATTATTCATTTATTGTTATTATTATTTGTAACTAAATGTAATTGTACAAATAAAAGGTATGTTCACACTATTTGAAGACAATAAAGATAATATTAATTGAACCAAAGCGGGTCGAAAGTCCTTGTTAATGATTTAATCTGTATAATGGTGACTATTTTAATTATCTCGTAAACTTTAACATATCTACTTCAAAACAATTTTTTCTGTAATGAAATATGAAAATTAAGAAAAACTCTTTCTTTGGAAAGTTACAAAATATCAGAAATTTTGTTTCATCTCTGTTTTGTAATAAGGTAGAATGTCCGTAAACCCACTTTTTTGCAGAATAAGACAAAACAAAAATAGATGTTAAGAATAACTAACCGTCCACCTTATAATTACAAAATTCAAAATGTTTTGTTCTATAATTTAAAAAAATATTATATAAAAAATATTAACTGACACATTTAAAAAAATTCCCGTTTCCTATCAACACAAAAAACAAGTTACAAATGTTGCTGTGTGTGTATAATTTGTATATGTATACATGTAATATATAAGTATTATGTACATACTTTTGTTGTCAAAAACAGTGTACGTTTTATCAACATGTTTTTATGAACTTGACTATAGCGGACATTCTACTTTAAATTACAATTTTCACAATAATTTGGACTCATAAAATACAAAAGTGTGAAAAGAAATCAACCTCTGACGATCGGACGAATAGTTTCTGACTTATTGACTAAAATCGTATATACGAAGTCGTTCCTTCAGTCATTACTTCAAACATTTGTCGCTCAATTGCAAAATCAACCAGTGTTTCTGATGTAAAAGGGTTAATTAGAACAGAAAACACATAAAAATTAGACTCTTTTGACGACTAACGCAGTATTTAACAAGATATAAACAGAATCACATCGAGTTTAGAAAATTTGTTTGAAAGGTTTGTGGTTATACTTGCAAATAAACGTAATGCGACAATTAAATTTCTTGCGTTTTGTTACAATATTATTATTACCACTTATTTGAGTATAAACTTACCTTTACAAAACCAATTATTACATTTATGGCACACAATATAAAACTCTCTTTTGCGAAACTGCTGCGTGCGGATTTGAACGTTTGTTTCTATGTACATATATTTATCTATCCATTTGTTTATAGCTTATCGTAAGCCCATAATGAATGGAAATTTTGTTTATGCTTTTTGTCTGCTTTGAAGAATTGATAATGATAAGTTTAGAAATAAAGTAAAACAAAGTTTGAACTGTGACTTTAGTATCGAATTTATGAAAATCGAATTTTTCGATTAGCTTAGTTCGATTTTCGAATTTTTGATTTTATATATTAAAAAAATCCATTCATTCTCATAAGTAATGTGTAGATGCAGATACAAAGCAAGATTATTGCATCTGACGAAGGAGTTGAAATTGCAATTTTTCCAAGCGTTTCTGATATCTTTCTTTGTTGCAAACATACCGCCCTTCTTTCTAAATTTTATATTGTCAATGACTTCCTTTTGTCACAAACTGCAGGTAGAAAAACATTGTAAAATTTATCTTTATCAACTCACCAAATGGCAGGCAAAAATAATCATAGAAATTTCGTTTCATTATGGGCCGACGGTCTAAGTACTTGATTGTCAATCATACTTAATACATAACTAATGTCAACGTTGGTAGTCAGTCAGTCATATTAATAATTATTAAAGTCACGCTATCGCTACCGGATCTAGGATCAAAGTATTCATTTACATGTAATTTAGGTTAATTATTATTAATAAGGGAATATCAATCTACAAGTGTTTAGTTTATTTATAGTAGTCATTTGTGATTAGTTTTCCATTTTAGTAAACTACATTTTAATTAGCACAACGTGGTTATACTAGCTTTTACGCAACTTCAGCAGGATTACATTTTTAAAACATGGGAAAAAGTAGTTATTTACGATACTAGTGGGATAACAGCATTATTAACATACACCTGCGAAATTTGTACAACGAGTACGTAACACGAGTTGGACAATCTCGCAAACGTACGTTAATAATGCGTTATAAGACGTATTTTTATCTACGCCTCTAAAATGAGAAAACAATTGAAATTTACAAAATTTAAAAAACCCCCCATAAATGTTTCGAGTACGGAACCCCAAAAGTCGCACTTGAAACGTATTTATGAACACTCTCCATTAAATTACCTTTTTCCTTAGAGCATTCTCCAAACTGAACCGATTTTGAATCATCTTTTTTCAGTTTTTTCGGGTACGGAACACTTAACTCGCACTTGAAACATAGCTAAGAACACATTCCATTAAATTACTTTCAAAAGAAATGAAAAAAAATCAAAATCAGTTCATTCGTTTAGGCGCTACGATGTCACAGACAGATAGACACACACACACACACACATAGCTGTCAAACTTGTAACACCTCTTTTTTGGATCGGGGGTTAAAAAACGATGATTATTAATTAAAATTTGGCATGATTTACTGAGAAAATAGAAAGTTAAAAAAGTTACTATAGTAACTTGTTTTAAGTTTTCATTACCGCCGATGAACTATTTTTTCCACGCATACTGAGTGAGAAAAGTAGTTCTGATCTCTCTCACGGGCTTAGATAAAGCTATCTTTAACTATGTCTGAAAAAAGTATTTTCAACTGATATTTCTGTGAAAGTCCTTCTAAAAATTACGATGCTTATTTAAATATACAAAAAATTGTTTTTCGGTAAATAAAGAAACATTCTAAAATTAAAAATTGTTAAATTTATGTTATATCATAAAAATAGCATAAATTTATGTTATATCATGATAATAATTTAAATACGGCCGCCAAATTCATGTATAATGAAATGATTGATTCAGATAGTTTTTAAAACTACCATGAAATTAGTAGCTGCTGCCAAAGTTAGAATTTATGTCAATTTAGCTGTTAAAATAAATAAATCTATTGTAATGCTAGCGCACTTCACGGTCGCAAAATTTGTTTGCTAGAAGTGAAGAAATGACTCTCTAGTGAATGATAGTCAATGATTTTCCTACGAACGTAAAGTGTAAGAACACAAATGAAATTGATTTACAAGTAAAATAAATTGAAATATATCATGGTTATTGAAAAGATGCATCACATTTACATAAATTATTTGGAATACACAATTAATGTTAATAACATTTTATGGAATAATGATTCAATGGATGCAGATGATAGATATTCTTTGTTGGCTGTTTAGTACTTACTATAGCATTGCATTGCATGATTTAATGTAAAATTTATTGTTCGTAATCACTGACTTATGATAAATAAAATATGCCGTGGTGGATATGACCTTTAAGGCTGAGACCAATAACCTACATACCAATTTAAAATCAAATCATGGGTCAAAAGAAGACCTAAACATTAAAGAAACTCAGCACGTACCTTAAAAATATCAGAAAATAATATAAACACACCTAACACGACCTAAACTAAATTACACTAATTAGTTAATGAACAGGAGCACAATGACAACGGCCTAAGCCCTTAAATAAAGTCACTACACAAATGGTCCACAAAATGTTAATAAACGCAATCAATTGAGAATACACACAAAGAAACTTAACGAATTTTAAGGACATGCAAACGAATTTTGAAAGAAGTATATTTATAAAAAATATATAAAATATTGTTTCCCCAACAACCATTGAAATAGGTAAATTATTATACAAACTAATAGATGGCCCTACACGATTATAACGTGCAGAGCCACCTGAAGTAAGGCATCTTCAGAGAACTAAAATAGTAAAAATTTTTCAAGAAGTTGCAGATCTGTTTAAATTAAAAACTAGAATCTGTGGTCAATATCGCAGTTTAAGCAGGCCGCAGTAAAAAATAGCAGTGGTCAATGGAATAACTAGACCATTAAAAAAGTGGGCAATTTTTCATTAGACAGTTCATTCATACATTTGAACAGTATTTTTCTAAGTTACTATGGTTTCTTAATATTCATCTATTTATTGAAAAGCGCGGGTAATCGCAAGGCAAAATGATTTGCTTAATAAATAGGCATTTGGGATAAATAATAATCGGATCTGGTTATTACAAATCGTGATGGAAAATCTCGTTTTTACTCCTCAATTTGGACTAAAATTTATCGGAATCGTCTCCAAATCAAACAATATCTGACAGTCCGAGAGTTATCTTGCGAGAGATGTATACATAATCAACCCCGCATCTAGTTTTTTTGTAACCGAAGCAAGAGCTTGACAGTGTCCACATTCTATCCAGCATTTTTTGATAAATTGTTAAAAAGAAACTCGTAAATATAAAAATGAGTAGCACTTTTTGTGGGAAAATAAAACCCATTAAAAAATTAGTCCTTTATTATCTATTTGCTTTGTATTGTAGTTTGTGTTTGTCATATAACAAGGAAAGGCAGCTGACAATCAACACATTTCCTTATTCTTGCTTCAGTTTTACATGGCGTACTTTCGTCTCTGCGCAAGAATCTATTAGTTCATCAAAGTCCGTCTCTTAGGTACTTTGTAATGATAAACGCTTCGCTCAGAGCTTGCAGATGTCGTTGGTAATGTGCAGCATATTTTTAAAGCTATACTAAAATTAGGAAACGCTTCTTTCTATTCATGCTTGCGCGGATGTTGTAACAGGCCGAATACATTGATTTTTCATTAACTTCGGTTAATAACTCTTTAAATACAGCAAGTTTTTGGTAAAAATCCACTACATTCAAGTCTTAAAGAATATTTGCGTAATAATTGAAGTCTATTTATCTGCAGATCCTTGAATCGAACAAGGGATACATTCAACTAAGGATGTGTTAAAAAAAATTAACTGGACGTTTTAAAATCTCTTTTTAAACGCATTATATTATGATTTTCGGGAATATGTGCACCGTTTTATCGGTTTCGCTGACTGCAATACACTTTTAAGAAAGATGTTATTTCTATTGCTGACACTTCAAAATTATTTTGATTTCATTTTTTGTAGTAGAAGCAATAGCTTTCTGTCAAAATGTTAATATTTCATATTTTCAAATAAATAATTTATCATGTATTTATCTCTTATTTTCACTTAACAGTTCATAAATAATAATATAATTTATTATTAAATAAACATCTTGTAATATTATTAGAGAGTTATTTTCAAATTCAGAATTAAACACTCACTGATTTAAACCTTTGTCGACAAATATAATCCATTTTATGACGTCCTTAGAGATTCGATTCTTAAAGACCAGACAAATATTTTTATTACCTATCGAACAAAGTATGTTTAAGTACTTAAAGCTGTCGAAGTGTTTTTCTAAACAAATTCATCTTCTAAACCAACACAATTAGAAAAGGAGTTTTTTAATGTTTAAAAAAATTATTACAAAGCAAATTATAGATTAAGCAATTAAAAGAATCTACAAGGGGAAAAAGGCGCAAAATATTCAGGTCACTTCACACACACATTTATAAATATGAATGGTCAGAACAAAGAAATACTTAAAACAAACAGATCCGTTGAAAATGACGAAAATAATTGAATTTGCGGAAAGAAAATATCTCTAAAATGTCTACATGTATAGGTATAGAAGTAATACTAGGTGTTATTGCTATTTGTATATTATTCTCGTTACAAGAAAAAAATGCGCAATAACTTCACCAAGAAAAATTGTGTCCTTGATTTTAAACAAGTTTTGCATCTGGTACATAACTTATAATAGGAGAAAATCAATAAATGCATGTATTTTATAACTACAACTGGGGTATATTAAAGTTAAGGAAAATCTAATAGAACTTTGAATATAAAAAATTTTACAGCTTAGAATTTTAAGCGTCTTGAATCCATAGAGATAAAAAATACATTATAGTTACTATCAGAAGTTGGTAATCTCTCTGATATTATAGGAAGTTGATAATCTACAATGCTAAGAAAAACTCTGCCTAGCGATAAAAAAATGAATTATATATGTTAGCTCGAAAAGGTGGCTTATATTTAATGGAAATGTTGTGAATTGCATTCCATTTTTTAACAAAAATAAATTTTGCCAAATAATTATATAATACAATAAAATAATTATTTTTATTTTAATTTACATCACTATGTCGTTTAAGTATCGTTGTAATCTGTCAATTTCCAAACCTTCAAAAACTGTAAATCTCGATTAAACTTTCATAAATTTCAAAAGTATAGTAAAAATTAAAAATGAAAAGTAAAATGCTTAACAGAATGCAAGTTTAGAAGCTTAAAATTTCAAAGTGATCTTCATTTTAAAGATATTGTAACATAAATCTTTTGTACTTACATATGATAGCATAAATAAATATGGCACATCTTCAGTTTTTTTATTCAATGAAAATAACAACATATTTTTTACTCGTAGCGCTGGCATCTTACCTTTTCTAAAATTATTAAACAAGAGCGATATTTATAATCGTTACCGGCCAATGATCAAATAACAGTAATAAATTTCGCACCCAAGACCAAAAAATTATTTTTCCCGCACCGCTTCACCATATCTGATTATTAATTTGTTATATTAATCCCAAAGTTGATCGGTAGTGTTCAAGTAAAAATTTCATAAGAAATTGCTTGTGTGTTTTATAGGAAAAGCACATTTCCGAACTTCTATGTTTGCTAGCACAGCCTAGAGGATATTTTTAACTTGAAAATTAAAATCCTTCTCCGAAGCAAGGATGTTTACTCACTTTTGTCGGTAATCTATAATAAAGTAATATACAATGTAAGTTATTTTCACACTATAAGCAATATGTTTTACAAGAACTAAAATATCTATTGCATATTTTTCGAAAATGAAAATTTTGTCTGTATTAAATGGTATTTTGGAAGTTTACTATTATTTTATTTACAGTTACATCTAAATTTTGTCTGTATACTAGGATTACATAAGGAAATGCAAATGAAAAGAACGGACATGTTGAAGAAATGAGATTTAAAGGTCATATGTACAAAACAGATCTTATGAATAAAATATTCGATACCAACCAACGTAAGACTGTCTCTACAAAAGTAGATAATATAAAGCCTTATACATACTTGAACAGAGTTAAGCAATTTTACATCCAATCGAATTTATTACTGATAAGAGTAAAAAAACCTGTTTCATTAAAAAAAAATTTCACAATAAAACGACCAACATTTTTGAAACCAAGGGTAGAAATAGTCACGTAAGAATGTGTGGGTGTGTGTGTGCGGCGTATGAGTAAACTGTATTGGATAACCATAAAGCAATAAACCAATCGAATAGGGAATTATCGTTAGTCAAAAATAAATCATGAAATTTGAAAAAAGTTAAAATTTATGTAAAAATATACTTAAATATTCTGATTTCGAGTCATAAAAGCACTTTATTCTTTTAAAATATTAAAATTAAAAATCGTAATTTTTAAACTTTATATCACGTGATCTAAAACGCGGGTAAGCCCTGCTGTGATGTCATAGCGGTATGAGTCATAGACCATCAGTTAGTTCAGTGTAGAGAGCTAGGTATAATATATACATAGATAATAAGTATTTATATTTATTATAATCAGATGTCTATGAATATATCTGTCAAATTTATTTGTGTTATTTCGTATAGTAATACCCATATTACGTCATCAAATTAGATGCCCGCGTTTTTGACAGTTTAAAAAAGGTTTTAAATTTAAGTTTTTGGTGGCTTTTTATTAGCAAAATCAACATTTTGAAGTACTTTTTCAAAAATAGTGGAATACCCTATTGAAAAGTCATATAAGTTCATAATATGTAGAAAACACTTATAAACTAAATACTATTTCTAATTTACTGGCGCAGTAAACATGGCGTCGTTTGAATTAAAGAAAATGCGAACTTTGTTCCTGGCGGGAGTTCTACTCTTTTTTTTAAATGTATTACCATAAATCAAATCATCACGAGAGACAACTTTGAATACAAATTCTGCAAATCTATCTATCTAAGTTTTCGATTTTTGGATGACTCCGAGGGCCGAGTTGGATAAACGTATTTCGCATAACTCAAAAATATTAGCAGCAAAATGTTGAATTTTTTGAATTAGGATTTGTACGTAGCGATATAATTTTCAATCCCCGACTAAAGAGAAGGGTGTTATAAGTTTTACGTGTCTGTGTACCTGCCAGTCGGTTTATCCTTTTAGGAGCTACAATGCCACAAACGGGCATCGCTGTATCATGTCGGGGGTTCTTTTAATTTTTAGTTTAATATTCCATTTTGAATAGTTTATAAGCGCACAAGCACGCAGGGCCTACGTCAGTTTGTTGCGGGTTTTTTTTTATTAAGGATGTACAAGTGCCAGGGCAATTTTGGATTATTTAAATAAATAAATGACTTTAAAAGTAGGCATATTTTACAGTGGTCTTAGGGGAAAACGATAGATGGATGAATTGTTTTCATAGAATTCTCCAAAACCAGAAATTTAAAAAAAAAAAAAAATGTTAAAACTTGATAAAATAAGACGAAAAGTAATAACAATATTTTTCGGAGTAACTTTCAAAATATAAAAATTGAAAATTTTTTTTTGTTATTCAGATTTCGATATTTCAAAACCCATGGCAGATATGGAAAAATTGTATTCTTACTTTTCGTCTACATTCATGAAGTTATAACAAACTCGTACTACCTTAAAATAATTTTTAATTGAATTTAGCCTTCAACTTATCTCTAAGCCGCTTCCATTTATAACTTTTGAACAGATCACCTCTTTTTCTTAGTGTGTACAAGGCATAAGAATCTGTTTTGTGTTTAGAATTCATTTTATATTCGTATGTTTATAAAAATGTGTTCAAATACTTCCCTAAACACTAGTTGATACATTTTTCATAAGGTACTTGATGTGTAGTATGTCGACGTGTTGTATTCTTTGGGTGGTGATGAGTGTTTAGATAAATATCACTAGAAAAGAAGTTTCTAAATAAAATGTTACCTATCTTCATTTTTCTGTTAGAGAAGAATATGTTCATACAAAAACGTATGCTCTTTATTTCCGTAGTTAATAGTTTCCGTACTTATAATATTTCCGTAAACAGAATTTAGATATTTATCTATATCTTGTATTGGGTTAAGCTTAGTTTAAGAGTTTGATTCGCTACACATGCTTCTTTTAGTCAATGATTTCCATTTCATTTTCGTTTTCCATGAAAACCAAATAAATGGCGGCCGAAAGGGAGCCATAATTGTGTTTGTTTTTAAACTCTTCTAATTTATAAAAAATAATGCAAGCACTGATATTCAATACTTTTTATACAGGGAATTTCAACAATTAACTCAGTCAATTGTTTGTTTTCACTTGTAGTTCTCTAACTTTCTGAACACCCTGTATATTAATATATAAATGCTTAAATATTCACACTCCATATTTAAATTCCTCTACTCTAAAATTATTTCAATGTATTATGTACATACTTAAATATAAATATTAAAAATTAATTTTGTAATAAAACGACAGATATTATTTTATAAATTATTTTATAATTTACTTTTTATTTTATCAAAAAAGCAACAAAATTTATTATTAACAATAGGTACATATTATATTTGAATAATTTATGATAAAATATATAAAATATTAAAATCATTTTATTTATTATATTCAAATAACAATAAAAATATGATTTCAATTATACAACACAATAAGAAAAATCACTGTTAGTCAATATAAATGTACAGTGAAAAACATTTAAAGCTACTTAATTGGTAATGGTCCTGTTTAGAACATACGAAGCGCATACAAATTACTTTTTTCAAGCTGACGCTCCAAAAAATATACCAATACCTAACGGATGCCAAATTTATGCAGACAACGTTTGGTTAAAAAAATAGCTATCTATCGACCGAATATAGTCAATGTTAAAAAAGTAAGAACTTGATTAAAACGAGTGTTACGCACGGATATCAGAACTAAACAAAATTTTTAACTATAATTTCACAATCTGGGAAATTTTCAAAAGATCTCAAGAAAAACAATTACTAATATGATTTAAAACAAGTGAAAACAAACAATTGACTGAGTTAATTGTTGAAATACCATGCATAGTCAGTGTTGATTTCTTTATCACATAACACATACATACATGTGACACATACATAACTGATATTCAAGTATAGTACAAACTATAAAATTTCCGCCTAGTTAGCGCCCTCGCGAGTAAACAGTGATGTTTACGAAAAAATGTTTCAAACAAAAGTTGTTTATTTTTTGATAAGGAACATTTTTTACATTTAAACTTTTGTTCTATCTCTAACGGTTTACAAGATGGGTCCTACGGACCCAAGACCCAATTGACCTATGATGCTCATTTACGAACTAGACCTTACGTCCTGAGTGCGCTGTAAAAATTTCAGCTCGATATCTTTTTTCGTTTTTTAGTTATTGTGTCCACAGACGGTCGGACGGACGGACAACCGGAAATGGACTAATTAGGTGATTCTATGAACACCTATAGCAAAATTTTGTGCGTGGCAACAATATTTTTAAGCGTTACAAACTTGGGACTAAACTTAGTATACCTTGCATATTACATATATGTATGGTATAAAAACGTTGGAAAAGGAACGGTCTTCAATCTGAGTTGGTCACGTGAATTTAGTCCAGGTTAGTTATTTTCTGGGCCTCAGTTGCTTGAAAGTTGATGAAAGTGAAAAGCAAAAAGTATCGAAAATCGTCGTAAATTCATTTTCCATGTTCCTGAGAGATCAGCACAAGCTCAATGAGAAACATTGAAAAGGAATAAAAAGAGGTAAAATAATAAAATTATATGATGAAGATTTTGAAAATTACTATTGTATCTATGTTATCATAAGTAATATTACAGTATTGAATAGGGCCATCCAGCAGAACTATTGTACGTATCGCCAACTATGGGCCTGACGCCCATACTGCATTCGATGTTATTATAGGACCTTCAAAGGTCCTATCAGTATGGCGTTCCGATACTGACATAATGATATCCACAAAAAAATTCCTACCGCGTTAATCGATTTTTATATCTAATCGTGTTATATCGGTGGTATCAGATATCAACGCGAAGAATTTTGACTATATATCATGTATGTTATTTTTCTACTTGTTTTGAATTTTGTAATAATATTTATGCATGGCTGAGCTTCAGTCAGCTTGTTTACTTCTTGTTACAATTAATACAATACTTGTAACAACCTTCAATAATAAATAAATCAAGTACTTAATTCCTTTTCCAATTCAGAAAACTCATAAAATATTATTCAATACTTAAAGTAAGTGTAATGTTTCTTTTTTATTACAAAAAATGTCAATATTATGTTTATGATCATATTGTTCATAATCAGAATGCAATCGGTGTACTGTTAAATATTGAGAGTTCGTAATATATGAAAGGTGGAAATTAATTTAAAGGTTTTACAAACAGGTAATAAATATAGGAGATCAACAAAAATCAGCGAAAAAGAGGGTTTAATACACTTGTTTTTGTTTTTTTCGTCTTGTGCGTACACGTATAAGTCAGACACTTTTCCGACTCGTGAGTAGTGCCACATATACTTGGCCGTGTGGTAATTATTTTATAATGGTTTTTGGCTTTTAATTTTTTAATGGAAACGTGTGTAAGTAGAGTATAGCCACGCTCCAGATTTTATCTATACAGAAACTCATGAGGGGGTCTTCAGAACTACCAAATGTTTTGCAGATATAAACATACGGAAAATGAATTTTTAAGGAAATTTTAATACATTAAAATTTTGTTTCCACAGTGTCTCTCTACTTTAATATGCAAAGCGTATTGAGGATTGCATAAATGATAATATTTCCTGAAAATCATTGCATTCAAAATGAAAAAGGATTTCCATCATTGAATGCTATTGACGCATTTTTAATTGGGTTGATGATTCATATGAAATTTCCAACATTACCCATAAAAATGTAAAAGTAGTTATAAGCATTCAAAGATTGTTGTCTGTCTCTTTCTTGCAAAAGAGAATTTTATATGTATTGTCTATGGCGATACCATAGTTATAATATATAATGGAGAGTTAATCTCTATTTACTGTCTATTTTGGGTACCAAAATTTTCAAAAACCAATTTCACTTTTCTGTGTTTGCAGTGATCTTTCCAATTATTATTGAACGATTTCTCCTCAAGCGAATACTAATTTACCAGAATTATTTTAAGAATTTAATTTCATCTCTATCTAATACTAATCAGTGGCGGATTTACCGGGTAGGCAAGGTAGGCAGCTGCTTAGAGCGGCAGATTTCAGGGATGGCGAATTTGTATCGCTTACGCTAGATATAATGCTACTTTTTGGGTTGAAGAAAATACTTGTTGAACGCGAAATAATTGAGAATGAACTTATTTCGTCGTTTCTTAAAATATTTTTTTTGTATGTTTGTATCAATATTTCCAAAACAAAGGAAATAAAATTATTCTATGGCGTATAGTAGTGGCAAGTTCCTTGACTCACCAAGTATACGCAAAAATTCGCAGAAACATCAAAGTTGCTTATAATTTTGGCTGGTAAGGTATTAGATGTAATTATACAAGAATTATATGATATAGAAGTATAAGGTGAGTAAAAGGGGATGGGAAAGAGGGCGGCAATTTCACATCTGCCTATGGCAGCGAACTGTTTTAATCCGCCCCTGATACTAATACAAATACTTAAATAGAAACAATACATTTTATGAGAATTAGTTTTGAAAGGTTAACAAAGTCAACCAGGAATTAGTTTATGTAGTTATTGTTTGCGTTTACAGAACCATTAAGTTCCGTTACTCTTAACAAATCATGTAAAAAATTTTAATTGTGTTTACAAAATTGTAAGTTCATATTCATTGATTTTTTATATCCTATTACTTTTAATTGAGATTATTTATTTATAAATTGCAACGAAATTCGTTGAAAGTTGGGTTGATGGATCATGATATGTTGATACATCATACCACGGATGGAGAATTTTTAGTCATTCAAGGGGCAGGGTTCAACCAACGAGCTGGCTGAGTATTGCCAAATGTAAATGATGGCAGCAAGAATATATGAGGAAAAAACATAATTTTGTAGCGAATGAAAATTTAGATTTATTCCTCCTTTCTCATTTAGGACAAAATATTAAAATAAGCTAAAAGAATAAGGCTTGTACACTTTTTTTTTTAAATTAAAGGCATTCACATAAATAAAATAATAAACAGTTACATTAGAGGAATTTAAAGTTAAAAAAAATGGAATATAGATGTCATCAAAAAAATTAGTTAAGAAACAATTTATAAACACATTATTTAAAAACAAACAATGCTCTTCACAAAACAATGTGTCATGAATATGTATGCAATATTATGGAAACATTTGGAGTCTAGACAAGGCATCATATCTTCAAATACCCATCCATATACACATGTATAAACAAACATTATACAGTTTAAGTCAAATATAATATCTTTAAAACAGTTGCGAAGAAAATTCGTTTTGTACCATCGTTTAAAAAACAGCGTATAGACACGGAAATAAACGATGTATGCTGTTGTCCACGAAGTTTTTTAGTTGTAATTATCTAACTTGTTGAAGAATTAACATTATGATAAATTTCCAGCGATAGTAAATTGTTTAAAGTGTTCAGAATACACCATAATTCTTTCAAATTTTTGAATAAGTATTTAATAACTTAAAAAAATTATTTAGTGTGACTTCTTCGCTTATATCGCTACTACCACAACCTAAACATGACGCCCGGAGACCTATTTTCAGCATTAAATGAAAATTATAAATAATGGAGATAGAGTTCCCGGGAGTTTTTTATTAGAAAGTTCATATTTTTAACTTCCCAGAGGAAGTTAATGTAATGGGACCGGTTTTGAAAATCTCCAGTTTTACATATTTCAGCGGTTTCAAGGCCGCAAAATCCGAATCAAATCTTTTCAATGCGATGTCTGTGTGTGTGTGTGTGTGTGTGTGTGTGTACGTATGTGTACCTCGATTATTTCACGAACCAGTATGACATTAACACCTCACTGGGCTAATTCGACGAGTAATCGCGTATTTAAAAGCTTAAAGAGTTTTCAGCAGAATTGGTTGAGCCGTTTTTTAATGGTACCTATATATAGTTTTCTTTAAGCGTTCGCTCTGCTTTTTTAGTGTCTACAATGTTAGCCCGATCGCAAAAATATTTGACATTTAGCTAGTTTTTATATGAAAAATGCTTAGTTCTTTGACGAGAATAATCGAAGTAAATACAAAGAAGGTTAAAAGGGATAGTTATACTAAGCAAAATAGTAGAAAGAAAAAAATTTTAAGTGACAAGCTAAATTTTAAGATATGAACGTATATGGTAATGAACTGTTTTAAATGTCTTTCACTGTAAGAAAGTATATAAAGCATATGAAATAATAAATATGAAGACTATCAATAAAGCTATCAACATTTTGCAATAACAAAAAAAAAAAAAAGAATTAAAAAATAAATCTCTTTACCCGAACGACGACGATTGCTAGGGTACTATATAGCCACAATGATGTCGTTGTGAGTTAAATACAGCTCAAATATTTCAATGTGGATCTTAGTGAATTTATGAACACGCTATTAGGTAGACCAAGTTCTGAACGGAATTGAAAGTGCAAATTTAGAGATACAGATTTGATATCGATTCGTATATCGAAGACTTATATTTATTTAAATTCGGGAAGATATTGGGTATTTGAATCAGTCAACAGGCCTTGTTCCTTATATTGTGCTTATTTCTTTCAAAAGAAATCGATGTTTATAGTCATGTATAAATTCTAATAAATTATTATACACGTTAAAATATCCGATCTGTGTCCAGATGCATAATAACATGTTAGTTATTACAAGAGAGCCAGACCAGCAGGAGAGATTTATATGATTTATTAGAAACAATTGTACTGTATTATTTCAACGACAATAAATTTTATTTCTGTTAGTGTTAAATGAAAATAAAAGTTACTAAAAACTTTTAATGCTGTAATGTTTTTAATATAATTACATTTCCTTGTTAAACAAGCTATAAATGTACGAACGAGACAACGTAAAAATAACAGACCGGTAAATTTTCATTACATAACTTCGTTATATCGATTTTCGTTATTTGTTTTAAGTTGGGTCGTTCAATGGTAAGGAAAACATGATGGCAGAAAAATTGACAAAGCATGCAGCAAGAAAGAATCACGTGAAGAGTGTGGAATCACATCTACCATCGCTTCCGTGCCTTGGTAAAAGGGCGTATCTCTAAAAAGATTTTATTGTATTTTAAACTCTTATATATTATTTCTCTAGCCTGGTTTCTCTGGGTCCGCGATCATAATCAATCTTATTATTCCATTAAATTCCATGATTTACCCCTCGTTTTAAAGCTTATCGTGATGGCTAATGATGAAAAAATGTAACGCGCCGATTTGATACGTACCGATTGGGCTATTAAGATATAATTTTGTTCAGTATGTAATTTGCGGATCATATCTGTAATAAAATTGCCTATACACAATAAAAAGAAAGTAAATTACTATTGGCTAAATTACGAATGTCATTTCTTGTTCAAACCACCAAAAGCTTTATTTTTAATGCAATTACAAAGAATAAGGATTAAGAAAAGCAAATGGTATTCTTAACACAGGACAATATAATGGAAAGCAGACCTCCAAATCGGTACTGCTCACGTAACTGAAATAAGAATTTTCCGGAAATATGACACATTTTACCTAGGTTAAAATTATCCTAATTTACTCTGTGGGCGCCAAGTCCAAATAAACGCAGATTCTTCTTTTCTCTATTTTCAACAACAGAACAGGGTAAGCAAATGAATAAGCAATCTGATATTGAGAAATATCAATAAAGATTGTAAAATTTTGAAAACCCTCGGTATCCAAATGAGATGAAACAATCAGAAACCACGCATACTTAAATATTATTTGTGGTTTTTAATTCATAAAATTTTTCTGATGAATATACAAATTAAATACAGTATCCACAAACTATTCAAAATGTAAAAACTCAGGTTTTAAAATGTACTTTATTTAAAATGGAAATAAATTTAAAAAAATGATTAATAATTCAAACATTTCAGTTTTGTTTTAGTGTATGAATCGTTTTTGTATGATGAATTTGTTGTAGGTATTTGTTTTATTTTATTTTTATCCACACGTATTTAATGTACATTATTTTCATTAAATCAGTGTTCCGTACGAAAAACCGTTTTTATATAAGGTACAAATTTTTCATTTTATATTCCCATTTTTTCTATAACAAATACGAAGTGATTTTTAAAGGTCAGTTCTGAAGGTCATGGCTATGATCTGTTGGTTACCAACTGTTGTTATTCTTCCCAATAAAGGTTTCTTAGAACTTCGTTCTGTTATCAAACGAAGAAAAACTTAGGTATGTATGTAAAAAAAAAAGGTAAAAACTAAAAAACACACTTTTGTAAGTAACTGAACTAAAAAGTAGAAAATCATTTCTATAAGCTCCAAAAAATAAGAGAGTGATTAAGAAAAAAATCATTTTACCATAAAATTTTTAATTATTGTAAATATTTTATTGACAGATATTGGTATAATTAAATAGATTGCAAGCCCATGCTAAACTTTTTCGGGTGAAATAACCCACTAGGAATCAGGTTGAAAAGATGCTCCTATATGTAGAAGTAAGTTTAAGCACCATGGCGTCAGTTTTGCGCGGCCCAGGAAAGTACAGGTAAGAATATGAATGTCATATCCCTTGGTGTTCCTGCACCAGCAAATATGTACATCGTTGCTGGATACTGACTTTACATAAGTATTCGAAGCGAATTACATAAATGCTGTACAGAAATAAATCCGGTGAATCTGATACCGGAAGCTAAAAAAATTATTTTATCTTCCGACAATTTCCGAAACCATGGGTGATTTATTTCTGTACGACATTTATTAATTTGTTTCGAAAACTTATGCAGAGTTAGTATCCAAAATTAATCCAAAAATTGGCAAAATTAAGAGTAAAATTCTTCGATACACAACCATAGTTTTTAAAATTTTGATGCCTAAAGATTTAGAGAAAGTCACTCATAGAAGAAATAACACCCAAATGCATACAATTTTATCACTTATAATGTATTTTATGGAAAAACGAGTGCTGCTTCCTATAATTTTCTGTATAGGAAAATATTTGTCATGCTATTAACTAATAAATATTGATTTTTCAAGAAAATCAACCTTTTTACACCTGAGCGCAAACTTACAGGCCAAATCTATATAAATTTACTGTAAGTGGTATTCTGCTTCCTAGATTTTCTCTTTCTCGAGGAATCTCTCTAATACAAACGGAACCCTTAAACCATATAACACACTTGAACATTTTTGAATATGTACATATTTATGAAATCAAGAAGATGAAATATAGGAATGTATTTTTTTTTTTTTTTTTTTTTGAAACCAGCAACATTGGTTGGCAACAAATATGGAAAAGTGCGGCAGTTATGCATTGTGTTGACAATACCGAGATTATATGAATATTTATGAATGGATAAAAAGGATTTTACATGAAGTTTTGTATCCAGTAGGTAAAACAAATGTAACAAAATGAATTGAATTTTACCGTCAGGTACCTACTTATAAATTTAGGAAAATTATTTTTAAAACAAGTGAAAACAAACAATTGACTGCGATAATTGTTAAAATATCCTGTATAGAAAGTTTTGAATTTTCATAAGTATTTATTAATTTCTAGAATTTTTTTTTGTGTTTCAAGAATGTTTCACAAGATCAAAAGTTGAAGCTATCTGCAAATTTTCAACTCCCTAATTAACTCTGTTTTATAGCTTGGTAGAAAATTTATACCAAATTTTTGTCTTGATTTGCACCCTCGCGGGAAAACAGTAATGTTTACAAAATTTTTAAAAATTTTTATAAAATATTTTATATATATACCGTTAAACTTTTGTTCTATCTCTAACGGTTTGCTAAATGTCAAGACCTAACTGACCTATATCACTTACTTACTCACTTTTTACATCTAGAGCACGTTAAAAACATTTCAGATTGATATCGCTTTTTGTTTTTGAGTTATTGTTTTCACGGATAGACTCACGGGCAACCGGAAATGGACTAATTAGAAGATTTTTTGAACATCTATATACCAAATTTATATTCGTATCATCAATATTTCTAAGCGTTACAAACTTGGAACTAAATTTAATATACCTTGATATATTTCATATATACAGTGTATAAAAATTGGTTTTCATTACTATATTGTTAGATAAAAACAGACTAGGTTCTCTTTGCTTTTATCATGAGAGGGGCAAAAATATACAACAGATTTGAATGGGAGTTGCAAGGGTTTCGCGTGGCTATCGTATCGAAAAATTCGTTTGCCATCGTTCAAAAACGATATGATTTGGTTTTCTATGGCAAGCTTACTGTGTGAGTTGATAGAACCTAGCATCGAAAAGTTTTCTTAAGGGTTAAAGTGGCAAAAGGCTTTTATAAAAAACTAGCGACCCGCCCCGGCTTCGCACGGGTGCAATGCTGATACTAAATACACGACAGACGCGCTATTTATAGGCACGCTCTTGCCGCACCGGGCGGCCGACCGGTACCGCCGCAAACGCTACGTCCCGCAATTTTTAAATGTGTAATATCTTCGAAAATATTCACTTAATAAATCATACGATGTAAGGGCCCATATAGATCTATATTAAATGAACAATGTATTCAAGGTATTTAATTGGTTAAGGATTAATGCTGTACTGGTTATAATCGCTTCGAAAATTAGCCATTATTTGTCGTAAAAAGTAAATGACAAAAAAAGTTATTGTGGGTTATCCATAAGAGATAGACATATACCATCACGGACTTTTCTGTAGACCTTTTCAATGTGTACAATACTTAGTACATTATTTTGATAAAACTCGTAGGGTTCAGCCTGCGTTTGCAATGTATGCGGAAAAAATGTAATTATTTACATCACATTAGAAACCTCAAAAATAGCAGTACTTCTCCACTATTTAATGGACGTTATTATACATATAAACCTTCCTCTTGAATCACTCTATCTATTAAAATAAACCGCATCAAAATCCGTTGCGTAGTTGCAAAGATTTAAGCATACAAAGGGACATAGGGACAGAGAAAGCGACTTTGTTTTATACTATGTAGTGATACGCAAATATTGCGCATTTTAGAAGTTTCCCTTAATTGAAAGTATGAAAATCGTAACCGGCACCCACAAAAGAAACATTTTCACTGAAACCTTGCAAGAATTTAATACTATTGCACAAATCATAATAACAATATGCTTTTGTTCAATTGAGTATACAATTTTTTCATTTAGTTTACTTAATAAAAATTATTTTTAATAATAACCTACAAAAGTCAATTCTGTTGTGGTCACACACAGCTGGAGTTTGTTTTAACAGACAGTTTTGAACTTTTACATAAAAAAACTTATTTGAAACTCTCACTCGTCCTCTATACACAGTTATAACTTTAGGTATAAGGTTTTTATTAACTTGCTTTCCTGTCTGTTTACAACAAATTTTGACTAATTGTACTATGGCTTTAAAATTCTTCTTAAACTATGAAATCAGACTGTTTAGGCTCACCCTCCACGATTGTAATTTAGATTGAAAATCAGTTGGAAGCTAGTTTCCAATCAGTTTGTTTCCGTGGTTATTTATTTTAAAATGACAAAAGCTAGTTGCCAAGTAAGCAACCAAAAACTTCCATTCAGGTGGGGAGAGTCTAACAATTATTTGAAAACATCCAGTCCAATTTACAGCCAAAGAATAGATTCTTTCAAAAAAAGTTATTAAATTATCAATCATTCGTTTTTAGCCTTGAGCATTTAAGAAGAAGCAATTCCCGAATCATCAGTGTTCTGCATGCAGTCTCATAGGTTGTATATGGAAGTACAAAATCAGAACATTTTATGGTTATTATATTATTAACACAGAATGTGGCAAAAAACTGTCCATAATTTTAGAAGATGTTTTTTTTTCTTTTTTTTTTCCAGAAACTATTACCAGAAATTCCAGAAACTATTACCAGAGAATGGAGAAATGGAAAAACAGAAAAAAAATACATTTTTCCTTGAATAGGTACAAGCGTCCTATTGGACAAGTACACATTAGATTAGCTAACCAAAAAAAATAGCTGCATTACAAAAAAATGAAGTTTCAAGAAAGGTAATGTGTATCTAGGACTCAAATATGCGATGTAATATGATACAGACAGGTTAAGTTAGGTTATATTGGCTGTCCACGAAGGACACACTTAGGCTATAGAGCCCATTGTGATACCATAACTAATTCAACTCATTGAATTTTTATTTTTACTTTGTTTATTAACTTATTTATCATTATTACTTTTTGTTTTTGTTTACTTTTAATCGTGTATACGATATTTTTTACATCATGGTCTCTCGACTATAATTGATGATTTTTAATATGATAAATACAGCGTAAACTAAATATTGACAAATATTTTGTCTAGTAATCTTAATTAAAGAGAATTAAAAAAAATGATACAAGTTATGTTTGGAACATCCTGTAAAAATATTATATTATTTCAATATGATCATATTTTAATTACAAGTTGCAGTATTATATTTTTAAGATTGTGCATACCGTTGCACAAAATGATTGAAATTACGTGACTAAAAAATATTTAGGGCAATTAAAAAAAATGTGGTAAATATAATAATAATAGTATTATATTTATAAAATATTAAAAATGATATTTAATTTTAATAATATATGATCGTTTAATATATTTAATGATTTGCATAAATGAATACTCACGACGCTATCACGGGACAGTAGACATTGAAAGTCATTTTCTACGCCTCACTTTTATCTCAGAATCTAACACAGAAAATACAAAAATAAAATTGTTTTTTCTTTCTTTTTATATTTTTAAGCCAAGAAAGCCATTTTTCGTGTGTATTAATTAAATTTTGTAAAACAATTTCATAAAAGTTATTTATTGTTGATTAGAATTACTTTTAATTAATTTAATTAGTTACACTTAATTTTTATGGTTATTATAATTATCTTATAATCAATATATTTTATTATTTACTTCCATAATGTAGTCGAAGTGGCGTTTAAAGAATTCCTCTTATAACTTTAATTGTGAGTTTAATAAAAACAAATTCCATTGTAGAAAATCTACCTCTTCCAAAACGTGAGCTGTAGAAGGAAAATGTAATTGAAGCCTTATTTCTGACATAATACGAATAATATTAGGAAAGTGGGAATGAATGATAGAATATTTTCAATAAATCCAATTACAAAACTGAAAGTTGCATGAAAATCAGTTTAGTCGTTTAAAAGTTGTGAACTCTTTTATCGGGGATTTATTAAATTTCATAAAATCGACCAGGCACTTTTCATCTATTTCCATGCAACCATAATGCCCCACAGGGGAATGTGCCGGGATACAGCTAGTATATATATATAAAATTGGTATATTCGATTGTGTATACTTGAAAAACTTAAAAACTCCTGAATAGATTGATCTGAAATTTTTACAAGATATACAGCTCTGTTAGATGATGATTTTTATCTATTTTTAAATCTCGGTGCAAGTGGATGTTACTTTAAAATAAATATAAATTAGTTAAATAAAATATAACTTAAGTAATAATAAAAGTAATCATCACACTTTAAAATATTAATAATCGAAGTTCTTTGTCTTGATCTATGTATGATGCACATTTAATCCTGGCCTGAACCTCAGGACTCGGCTTGAGTATTTTCATTACCGAATGTTCAAATAATAAATTAATTTACATAATTTCGTAGGGTTTTGATGTCTCCCACAAAACCGTATATTTAAAACATAAAAGTAAGGTGAAAAACATTTGCAACAGTCTCGCAATACTCTAGTGCGACTTAGGATATGATCTTGGGCGGCTTGTTTTCAGCGAAGTGAAAAGTCAAGACTGACTTTGCCCATCATTATTTTCCATACGGTGTATTCTAATCTAGGACTAAATACAAATTTCCTTCAAAAAGGAAACAGAAATCTTATGCGTAAGAAGGAAGCCGTAAATACTGACGTGTCTTGGTGTATTTGTTTGCTGCAATAAATAATTATGAAGCCTTGCTAGCAATGATAGGCCTTGCTACGGCTCTAATTCAATAATTTTTATTTTCCCAAAAATATTATATTCAAATTTTTTTGTGTTTATGAAAGTCATTTTTGTAATTAAAAAATAAATCGATATTATTCAAAATCGGACCGTTTCAAATTTAGCAATTCAAAATCAATAATAACAAATTAGTTGGAAATGAACAAACAAAAAGTAAAAAATCTATTTAAGAAATCTAAAAGTTTATTAAATTTGCATTTTATATTAAAATTAAAATTAGTGCAATATTTATTTGAACAATGATCAATATTTTATGTAAATTTTTAATTCTTGTGCTTACGCTTCAAGTAAGTATTAAACTTATCAGTTAATTCTAAGTTATTAAGCACACGTTTTTATTTCAATCCTTATAAATATTTGCCATTTTCGCAACATCTTCAGAAAGTGTATTTTTAAAAAGAAAATTAAAAAACCCTTACGAAAATAGTTCGTAGATATCAATCTATTCGAAAAATGTCTCCTACATTCCAATACTCAATAGTTAGGAGAAAATTCTGAATAATTGGGGTAGTTTTTTTTTTTAATATAAATAATTTTTAAGAAATTAACAATCTTTTCGACGAATTTAATTTGTTATCAAACTTTTGGAGCATAAATTTAAATAAAAAAATTTGTTTGTTCAAAATGTGCTTCTCTTTAGCTATTTTACAGCAAATTTTTTGTATTCTATAACTGAATGTCTCTTTTTAAGAGTATCTTGTAATTTAGTATTGCTTATAGCTCGTTAACTATTAAACTTTGAAAAAAACTGCAACATGAATTTTCGAATTAAAATAGGGGATAATTCTAATGTCGAATTCGCCATATTACTCATAAGAATTTAAAACTAGACTTGATGCCATGACAAAATTTGAGAGTGAAATTAAAATTCATTAAAAAAAGAAGAAGCTATAAGCAATCAAAGATTGCATTCAAAGATTTCCCATCTCCCTTTAGCAAAACAAAGTTTTATATGTAATCTCTATGGCAATACCCACATTTGACGTCATTAGTGGGTATCTTCCTTTTGGTTTAATTAGGAATTTTAAACGTTCGTATCTTGCATACTAGTGAAAATTTGTAAAAACCAACCAACTTTACTTTTCTATCCTTGAAGTGAAAATACTTCATCTAAAGTGATAAATAAATTTAGTGCGATCCCCTATTGCTCAAATAAAAGGATCTTAAAGTTTAGGCGGTTATTTGCGAGGCATCCTACATAATCGTAAAACTTTTCTCGTGAAAGGAAGTATACGTATAATCAGCTTTTGTGAGATAATACAAAGTATCTCATAAATGAATGCCGCACTCGACTGTCTTGTTAACTTTTTACTTTTCCCACTACAAAGCAAAAATCCAATACGTGTCGTAAGAATGGAAAATTTTAGTATGACGATAGAAAACCGATGTGTGGCGATAATGTGGAAAATTTAATTTTTAATTTCACAAGCAAAAATTCTTGCTTCAGCTAACAAAGATGCCCTAACCACAGAAATCAATGAATATAAGCCCTACAAGTAACCAAAACGTTGAAATAATAATAATTCATAAAATGTTTTTCATTTCAACTGTTTGGTCACTGGCAGAACTTATGCTCATTGAATTCCCTCGAATGTGCAACCGATTACCCATGTATTACAAAGTCGAAATTTTTAACGAATGAATTTTTTTAATTTAGGTTCAGTATACTCAGCCATTGGATAATGAACAATGGTTTCCATCAGATACAGAGATTCAACCTGAAAGGATGGATCCAATAAAGGAGGAAATAAATACTAAATCAATTAAATTAGCTCAAACTCCTGAAACACCTGTTATACCTATTCCGGTTCAACCAAAACAAAGTGTAAAATCTCAAGATACAAAATCCAAGTGTAGTTATATGAAACAAACATCATGTTTAGATTGTCGAACGATGGAATTTTGTACTGGAGAATTGGTGAATAATCAATATCAAGGTAATTCCCTTTTGATCAATTGTGCAAATCAAACCAACAACTTGCGACCCTACTGTGATGGACAAATTAATAAATGTGTAGCAGAAGACACATGTAAAAAGCGGAAACATTCAATTACGTCATCGAAAACACGTTCAGGACTAGGCACGTCATCGTTTGAATTAGAATTATGTACTACTGAGGGTCCTCAACCAGATCCATTTGATTGTACACGTTACATACATTGTTATAAAAATCAGGAAGGTGATTATGATGGGAAATTTATCTCGTGTCCATCAGATGCTCCAGTTTATGATGCAGCCTCACAAAGGTGTGGATTTTTCCCATGTGTAGATTTGCGTTCCTTATGTACAAATAATTTGGGTAAAATGATTGCATATAAACCATTACCAAAAGTTTATGGTAAATGTCCAAACGAAATAACGACAGAGGCTAATTTTGATATGAATTTATATCTTTGTGTTCAAAACCATACCTTTAGCGAAGAGACGGTCAGTTGCGAACCAGTATGCGAAAAAGAAGGTTTTATACCATCAAATTATGATTGTCGAACGTACTACATGTGTGAAAAAAAAATTTCATCTTACACATTTGGATTGCAAACTTGCCAAAGTGGTTATGAATTTAGTCCAACAAAATTACAATGTGTTACTGCTTCTAAAAGATGCAATTGGTATATTACAACGAATTACCGAAAACGTTTAGGCTTTGTTGCCTTGTAACTATAAGGAAATGAAATTTGGGTCATTTTTAATTTTAAGCATTTTTTTGTATTGTACACTTTGGAACGTTCAGATCAGCCGTAGGATTAAAACAAATCCGAACAATTTCGAGTAAATTATATTTTAAATGCTACCAGAAAATTTGTAGTTTTTAAATTTTTAAATTTTTTATGTTAAAAGTGTACTTCTAAAATTACAAACTTCGAGTAAAACTGCAGTTTTAAGTAATCGAATCTAAGCCTGTTTTAATAAACTCTTTTATATTGAAAATCTTTCGTTTCCATTGATTTGGAAGTTTGCAGGATATAACAAATTAAGTTTTTTTTCAATTTTTTTAAAGAACTAGTTTCATAATTTCAATTTAAGTCTTGCAACGTTTCACAGCGAATTTATACTGAGGTAAGTTTTGCGGAGTTATTGCTACAGACGTTTTACAGCATAGTCTGTATATATGTCGCCGGATTAATTAAGAATCATTAGTTTTGAATAAATCTTGTTAGATTGTAAATCAACGTTAGATTATGAACTAACAATAAGATTTACAATTTTTTATTTTTGTAGGTTTATAAACAAAGAATGGCTAATTGTTTATTTATAATCTAACGATTTTTAGCCGATAGTTTATGAACAAATATTTTTACTATAAGTAATAAATAAAAGTATTGTAAAACAAATTTAGAAACATATTCACTAACACTTAGACATTGTCTGTAAACCACGTGACGCATTTCGATTCTTACAATACTTCGATAACATATACAAATTTAAAAACGAAGATCCCTTACAACAGAATGTTTCTCATTTTAAATTATGTATTATTGAATTGCAAGCATAATGAAGTAATGGTAATGAAATTATCATTTTAACAAAAGATATTTTTCAAATTTTTTGTCAAAAGCCATCTGTGAATAGTAATCAGAAGGTATCAAAGATCAAAATCAGAATTGTTTAACAAATATTTAAAAATAATGTATTGACGTGGATGGGTTTCCATCTCATGGCCTTCCGGGCGAGGAGCGCACACCGTAACCACAATATCATGCTCTCATTGAGAATACTATTAATTAATATTGCAAAATAATAAATTATAGATTTTGTAAGTCGCTCGGTGTCGGACATTTTGACTAACCCCCATGTGCTAAGCGCGCGATAAGGAATATTCCATATTTTGCTTCTGGAAAACAACTCAATTTCTAATAAATCTAAGGGACAGACTTCTTTTTAAAATAAAAATCAATTGCTCCACAGGTTGTCTTGTTTGATAACGGTCTCAAATATATATTTTAATAAGTATAAATAGATAAAAAATATTAGATCATTATAAAATATTATAACTTTGTTCTTATCTTGTCAATATCTCTTTGTACTTGATACAAAAAAAAAGTTGGTTTCAACAAACTCACGACTTCCATACACATACTGCGTGAAGTCCACATTTAAGCAAAACCCTGTTGGTGGCACGGTAAACACATTGTCGTCTGACATTTTTAACCCCCAAACCATAAAAGACGTGTTATAAGTTTGACCGCTGTGTGTGTGTCTGCTTGCCTGCCTGTGGCATCGTAGTGCCTAAACGAATGAACCGATTTTGATTTTTTTTACCTCATCATAAAAAACCACCATTCTAAAATATGTATCAAAAAAAGTTCTTAGTAAATTTATTCTTTTTTAAAGCTATATGATAGTCTCTCAATTTATTTTTTAGTCCCGACCCAAAAAAAGGGATCTTATATGTTTAACTCTTACGTACCTGTGTAGCTGCGTGTCTGTCTGTGGCATAGTAGTTCTTAAACGGATGAACCGATTTTAATTTCTTTTTTTTTTTGATGCGAGAAAGTTTCTAGCTACGTTTCAAGAAAATCAATCTGTTTCAAAATATTTCTAACCGCATTTGTTAGGATTTTTTTAGATTTTGTAAATTTGGCTGCTATTTTTTAACTGTCGTAAGAAACCATTTAAAGTTTATTATTATGTTTGGCGTACAGTTACTGAGATACTTCTTCTATAAACTCCCCCCTCCTTAATTTTACTCTAGATTCGCGCTACAAATTGGGATGTATGGTATATATCTATTCGTCACATAATATCTGAAATGTATACACAGAGGTAAAAAAAGATATTGAGATATAATAATTATTAAGAAAAAAAAATGTTGAAAAATTTGCAACAGTTTATTATTACTTTTAACAAAGAGGTCAAATTCCATGTCATTGAATATTACGTTATGAAATCGTTACAATAAAAAGCGGCGTATACTTCAATGACTTTACCATTTTTAATGGTACATTAAAATATTGTAATGTTTCTAGATAAAAACAGTGACGTAACTTTTTCAAAGCATCCCCATAGTATTCTTCAGATCGTTCTGCTCATAAACTCTCACGGCCACAAAACTTTTTAACGAGTAGTTTTCGAGCTACAAGCGATCACAGCTACGCATATATTATGTTTATGGCATCTATATGACTAGGAAAATAGCTTTCTTTGAAACTTTTTCAAACCGCCCCCAAAATTTGTTTCGTATCGTCCTGATCAAAAACTGTCACGTCCACAAAGTTTCCTAGCTACAGGTAATAAATGCTACCCATACATTATAGTTACATAGCCCGTTGCTCGAAAACTACCCGTTTAAAAGTTTTGTGGCCATGAGAGTTTTTAAGCAGAAAGATCTGAAGAGAAGAACGTTTTGGGGGCGGTTTTTTGAAAAGTGTAACAGAACCTTCAGTGCTCCAGGTAGTACCGAAAAAATTTGTTGAGGTATAAAAATTATTAATTTTTAATACGTAAAACTATTACAGTACGCCTCTGTCTTAAATTTTTATCTCAGCTCTTCTTAAAATTGATCATCGTGAACTTAGTCGTGAAATAATTATGTCAGACATTTTAACGATCTTCATTATGAAAAATTTACAATAAGAAAAAAACTATAATAGTAAAAAGTTAAATTATTATTACGTTATCAAAATTCTATCAAAATTTTTAGATCAAATACTTCAAATTCACACAAAGATAAAAAAGAATTAAATTAAATTCGAACAATACAAAACAAAAAATTTAGTCACGATTATCTCGATTTACATTTCAAATATTCTAACGCACAATAAAGATGCGATATTCATGCATCGATAGAATAAAATATCATAAGTAATGATCAAAGAAATAGTTATTGCAATTTTATGTATTTTTAACAGACTTCTTTTATGTATGTTACCTGAGAACTATCGACTGGGTGAACCGATTTTGGTGATTCTTTATCTATTTGAAAGCTGGTGCTTCCCGTGTGGTTCCATTTCATTTAGACCCAGTACTGACGGCATCCAAAAGAAAACTATAAAAATCATAAATTTGCATTAAGTATGCACGACATGAGGACGAATAACTCAATATCACGCCAACCGATTTCGATGTTTCTTTTTTTAGTGACAAATTAGTTAGTGTACTTCAGATTCACTAAAAATCACAAATTAAAAAAAAACTTTTAACAAAAAGAAAACCGACTTCAAAAGAAAAACTTTTCCAAAACAAATTAATATGTACTAAAAAGTATAAAAAAATAATCATAATATAATCTAGTTAAAATTATTGTTATTTTTGGAGTCGGTGTCAGCCAAGTTAATGTACCAAACTGTTCTGTCAGAGTGGTTTCTTTGGCTAACACCGGCACCAAAAATTACAATAATTATACCATGTATATATGAAATATACATAGTATATTAATTTTAGTCCCAAGTTTGTAACGCTTAAAAATATTGATGCTACGAACAAAATTTTGGTATAGGTGTTCATCATCTAATTAGTCCATTTTCACTTGTCTGTCTGTCTATCTGCCTGTCTGTCTGTCTGTCGTCTGTCCGTCTGTCATCACGATTGCTCAAAAACGAAAAGAGATGTCAAGCTGGACGTAAAAAGTGAGGTCAAGTTCGTAAATGAGCAACATAGGTTAATTGGGTCTTGTGTCCGTAGGACCCATCTTGTAAACCGTTAGAGATAGAACAAAAGGTTAAATGTGAAAAATGTTCCTTTTAAAATAACCAACTTTTGTTTGAAACATTTTTTGTAAATATCACTGTTTACCCGTACGGGCGCAAATTAGGCGTAAATTGTATAGTATGTAATTATGGGAATATCAGTTACGTATGTGTGACATGTATGTATGTGTAATTTGATAGAGTCATCAACACTGTCTATGCATGGTATTTCAACAATTAACTCAGTCAATTGTTTGTTTTCACTTGTTTTTTATTATGACGAGAATATCTGTTCTATCGTGCGTTTAATAAGTTCGATCTAAATTATGACTAAAAAATGTCATAATATTTTTATTACAGTTAATAAGTGTTTATTTTGAAATTTGAATTTTTAATTAATTTTTGATAATATGTCAACAATATTTGATAACCTTTCTCCAACTAAAACATTTATATTTAGAAAAAAAAAGACACTTATGATAAATTTTAATGTATATCTATAAGTAATTATCTCAAATAAATTAAAAAATTACTTGTTATTTACAAAATTTTAAAAACAAACCTTTGACAAAGTATACAAAGTTAAAAATATTAATAAAATTTAAGTATTTAGTATTTAGTGCTAAGTACAAATAAACCTGGATAAGCGAGAGTTCGAGGGATCACAATCTCATTATTGCTTATAGAGGTTTCTCACTTATCCAGTTCTCACTTACCCAGGTTTCACTGTATTTAATAATATTATAACTTTTTATTTATAAAACTGAAGCACCATAAACGGGAGAGAATCACAAAAACCTTATTAACACTTCTACAATGGGAATTGAGTTGAAGACAATTAGAATATTCTGTAGAAAATAATGCTAAAACATATGTCGTCCGAACTGTAAAAGTGCGGACTTAAGTAATACCTAAGAAACTACTAAGAAGTTTTTAAGCTGGATAGATAATTTAATAATTAATACCAAGTAAAAACAAACAATTGATAGGGGTAGTCATTGAAATACCCTGTATAGAAAGTGTTGACTATACCAGTGATGGCATTACTTTTTTATAAATTAGAAGGGTTTACAAAACCCACACAATTATGGCGACCTTTTCGGAGCCATTTATTTGGTTTTCGAAAATTTTCGAAAGAGTTTTTTGAGAATAGTTTTCAAGACCATTAGTTAAGCTACCTGTAAATTTTAACTCCATATCTTTAATAAGTTTGAAGGAAATGGACACCAATTAACCTATGTTGCTCATTTACTTGTTAGCTTGATATCTCTTTTCGTTTTTGATTTATCGTGACCACAGACAGGCAGAAAGACGGAAAGACAGACAGACAGACAACCATAAATGGACTTTTTAAGCGTTACAAACAGGGTATAAAAAGGAAATCGAAGAATAGATATCGATTTAAAATTACATTGAAGTTATTCATCTGCGAAGCTTTACTAGGTAGGTTTTTTTTTGGTACAAATATCCAAAATCAAGATGGCTATTTCGAGATCAGATATAAAGCTGAAAATCGCAGGATATATGTTAATATAGTAAGACAATAAAATATAAGAGCATAAAAATTAAAAAATGAAAAAACTTGCTATTTTCTTCCGATCGTTAACATCATATTTTTATATGGATCCGCTATTCATTGCGAAAATCATTTCTCCATGCGAGAACTCATGTAATAAAAGAGAACTGCGAAAACAGATTGAAAACTGGGTTTCAACAGACGTCGAATAAATAGATAAATATTAAAAACCATAGTAATTTACAACAATACCATTACTCAAATGTAAGAATGAACTGTCAAAAACAAAATCTTTTAATGGTCTAGTCATTGCATAGACCACTGCTGTTATTTTTAAGATTTATGCATGTTTATTATGTGATTTTCTCAATAAGAAAATGGTTATTTTTTATTTAAGTTAACTTTTTTGTCTAGTTTCTTACATCACTTCTTCCATAGCATCTTTGTGTAATTCATTTTGTAATTCTTTTCTAAGACATAAGACATTTCTATTTCTTTTAAGTAAAACAATTGAACATGAATTCCATTGCACCTGGAACCTTTTTCTTCGGTCTAATTGTAAGCTTGTCAAGTCATCGATGGATAACTTTTGCGTGTTTCAATTAAATATTAGTTTTCTAATTAAAAATTATATATTTATTTTCATTTTATCAAATAATGTTTTTAATTACAATCGAATAAAATTATTAAATATTTGTATTATTAAATTGTGTTAATTGTTCACATTATGTTTCTGTTGATAAAAATTGTAATAAATATTTTATTGTAATTTTAATTTAATTGAAACGATAATCGATAATTGTTATTTTTAATTTTTTTAAATGTTTTTATTATTAAGCAGTATGGTTTTAAATTTAATGATCAATCTTTGCATTAATTTCGCGTTAATCGTTAATAAACGGAAGCTTTGTGTGTTAATAAACGGCAACTTTTCACATAAATAAATTTTATTTCGATATTATATTTAAAATTTTCAAATAATATGATTAATTTCTTTCAATAATAAGAAATAACTTCCATGACTTTGAGTCATAAACAAATAACCTGCATTTATTTTCTAAAAAAATAGACTAACTTTTTGGATGAAATTTGGATTTGAAATGACTTCCAAATATCGCCAAAATCGCTTCGAAATGTTTACACAGGATTTAGGCGATATCTCAAAAAGCATTAATTTAATCGTAAAATGAACCCGCCATTATATTTATTATTTGGGTAAAAATTATACAAGGACATCAAGTTTCATCATATACTGAAATGGCTATCCTTGCAAGATAATGAACTGATCAAGTAAAACAACTAAAATATGATGAAACTTGTCCACATTCTGACGGTGTTAGTTGTTAGCGAAAAGTAATGTTATGATATCATCAGGCCTAAGTCTAAAACTGATCTTGAATAAGATCAAGGAGAAATCCACCAGGCCGTCACTAGATAAACATAAAAATTTCTATTTTGATTGTGTTTAACCAGACTTATTGTTGTCTATGTAAATGAGAAAACCTTGAATCTGTTTGATGAATAAACAAAATTTTAATTTTGACTGGGCCAGACCCACACATTTGCATTCAAGTACCTACCTGCCGATCAATTTAATAATTTATTATCTCAAGGAAGTGCAACCTTAATAATTGTTTGTACAAACATTATATGACACTACTTAAATATTTTAACATTGACTTGATTTTCAACTCGTAAAGTAATAAATAATATATGACTGCATAGGCGATGATAGTTCAAAATTAAATTTTATTAATTCAATATCACTAAAATGTAAATAAATTTTAACTAAATTATATTATACAAATTAAAAAGTTAAATTAATTAGCAAAATTAATTAATGTTGCCAAAAAAAAAAAAAAAGGACACATCTCTTTTGTGCTTGAATTTAGGTTGTTTTAATTTTGTGATTTCAACAAAATTGAGAATTACGTGCTATTCAGTTACCACCCAACATTTGCTGTTGACCTAAACCTTGGGTTGAGTTTAAATTAAACAAGTTATTATCGTTTAAAACTTGTAGTCATAATTTTGGGGCAACCTGTATACGTAACGTAATTCAATTATTTACAGTTGCGACAAGAAACTTAATCGATTAGTAGACTCCAAATTAAATGTGTGATATAAGCTTTGAGAAATTATACGTTTAAATTGTTACTCGAATTTCAGAAAATACAGAATATTTCGAAAACCGTGAAGTTAAAGTGAGGTAAGCCTCAATAAAGAATGCATTCATTTTGATCGTACAACCTGAATATAAAATAATAAACAGGGTGTTCCATTTAAAAAACATAATTTTGATACATATATTTGATACATTATTCCGCGTTTAAGGCCACCCTGTATTTTACGATAATAATTTTAAAATGTACAGCCAATAACCCTCTATCTATTTCTGAAAGAAAATTTTGTTAAAATCAAGCCGTTAAGCCATAATCTTCCGTTTCGTATAGCGTGAACAATTCTTTGTATGCGATACATAAAATGGCAAATTTAAATCATTCTTTCGACCAACATCGTAATAAACACAGAACTACCTAACTAACTAACAGATCGTTTAAAGCACTCTCTGTATTATAATACTGTGGGCAAAAAATAGTAAGACTTTTGAATTATATTTCGCGCGGAAACCCTATTCGTCGAAATTTTTTTTTCTAGGTCGGTATGATTGTCAGTGACATCTGTGCCAAGTTTCACGTCAAAATAATCATTAGTGTTTAGTATACGTCTGTCTTTCTGAAGTATTAAAAGTGCAATCGGCGATTTTTACAATGAGTGAAATTATTCAACAAAGAAGTTCCATTAAATTTTGTGTGCGGAATCAAATTTCTGGTGCCGAAACGTTCAGAATGTTGCAAAAGGCCTTTGGTGATAATTGTATGTCGCGAGCAAGTGTTTTTAATTGGTACAAGTTGTTCAAAGAGGGTCGAGAACGCGTTGCCGACGAACCACATCCAGGACGGCCATTAACATCCACTAATGATGAACACGTCAATAAAATCAAAGGATTGGTGCTCGAGAATCGACGATTAACAGTCAGGGACCTTACTGAGATCGTTGGAATATCAGAAGGATCAGTAAAAACTTTTTTGAAAGATCATTTAGGGACAACTTATGGGACAACTCTTGGTTTTTCCACCATGATAATGCACCGTCGTATACTGCATTGATTCTTCGTGATTTTTTCGCCAAAAATTCAACCAATATCGTTCCGCAACCACTGTATTTGCCTGATTTAGCTCCGTGTGACTTCTGGCTATTCAGCAAACTCAAACGACCGCTCCGGGGAAACCATTTTGAGTCAATTGAAGACATCATACGTGAATCGCTACGCGCATTGGTGGCTATTCCGGAAATTGACTTTAACAACTGTTTCGAGGATTGGAAAAAACGTTGACGCAAGTGTATTGGGGCCGGAGGGGATTACTTTGTGGAGGACGAAATGGATTTGGAAGAATAAATAAAGAATTTTGAAATAATAAACAAAGTCTTACTATTTTTTGCCCACAGTAGTAATTTGAATATTTCAATCAATATTCCCTGATGCATTTTGTTTTGAAACTAATATAAACATGACCTTACTACTACAAGATACTTGTAATACAATCGACTTTACTGGATTAACTGAACAGGTTTAAAATATTCAAATAATGCTGGTCAGTATTCTAATTTCTAACCATCAATATCCATGTTTTGTGTAATAATGATTACATGATGCTATGAATTCAAGTAATGGCTGTCATATATCCTGATATTCTTCAAATCAGAATAATAATTGGTTCTTCGCCAATTAAATGGTTGCATGCACATGTCTGTGTTTTTATTATCTAGTAAATAGTTACTTCAAGCTCAATTAATCCGGTAATCTTGTCGTTTTTATCTAGCCCGCAGAACAGCACTCTTTTTGTTAAATATTTAAAACATACTTTAAATTTCGTGAGTGGCTGGCTTCCTTTTGGAGAGTTTACCAAACTTTCTCTCACCTACTTTTTGGAAAATGCTGCGTTTTCAAATGATCATGATAAAGTTATATTGAAACTTTCGGAGGGCTCATTGGTGCAATATGTTGTTTAATAATTATTAATTTTATCAAGTAGGCATAGTGTCCGACAAATTCCCTGCTGCGTTATTCAGACTGATAGCTTAAATATGACGTTATTTGCGCTTTTGAAAACGCTGCTCTTTCGAAGACAAAAATCGTAATAGAGAGAAAGTTTGGTAGCTTGGCCAAGAGGAAGCCACTAACGAAGTTTGAAGTATACCTCTAGTTCGATTTTTACATCTAGGCATATAACTATCACGAGTATGACAGATTACATGTGTTAGCAATGTATCTAAGTAAGAGGTATTATAGATGTTATATGAAATTGCAAAAGTGACTTGTATCGTGGCTTCGATGTCTTTTAAGGTATGCAACAGTTCTTCTGTTGTGTGCCTGCAGAGAGTGGGGTCAACACATGTATATAATACCTCTCACTTAGGCGCATTGATTAACGCATGTATTCTGTCATACTCGTGATATCAATATCCCTAGATGTATATCGAACTAGTGGTATATTAATCATTTAACAAAAAGGTTGCTGTTCCGCCGTCTTATCTGAAAGAGACGGAGACGAAATTTTGCACCGTGCATGACTTTTATTGTACGAATTTCCATGGTAACCGATACACTGTTATCCTATTTATGTATGTGTCACTACTCTATTAATATAATTGAATTAATGGACATATAATTCTATGGTATAGCATATTTGTTTAATATTGAAAATTAAATATTATTTTCCAATAAATTTGAATAAGTAATTATGTAAAATGTGTCATTTACATTTAAAAAAAATTGAAAATTAGTCATAACACCACCCTTTTACGGCAAAATTATCCACTGAAAGCGCTGGCGTCGATTTAATTGTCCGTACCATGACTATACGCACGGAGTTAATAGCAAATTTATTAATTTTAAAATTTTTGGGTGTACAGACACATTGATCCAGAACTGGTAATATTTCAACTATATTTACTAGAGAAAAAATATTTCATTATTTATCGTACTTCTAATAATATAAGAACCCAAAATATAGTAATAACGCAAATATTGTAAACAATAAATATCAAATTTGTTTAACAAATCATCCTCTTTGCAGACAGTGAATTATAAAATAACAATATACGAGTTCCTAAATTCAATAACAAACTGAACTTGTTAATATTCGTATGTACAATCTTATTTATCCAAACTCTTTTAAAACTTAAAATCAAATGATTTGTTTATGAAATAAAAACCAATATCTTGTACCGTATATACCAAGTCATCAAATCATCATCTGCAAATTGTAAAATTTTAATCGTATCTTTTTGACTATCTTATCACAAATGTCACAAGGTCACCTAATTTTTAGACTAATTTAAGGCAATTTCTTTAAGATAAAGGCCAGTTTTATCTTTAATGAAATATATCATATACTTACAGTTTTTTTACTATTAAAAATTCAAACTTTACTTTACTTAGATTGCAATTTCAATGAAATAAAAAATGTATTCATCTGAGAACCTGACCTAGGTCGACCCCGTCATCGAATTTCCAAATAATATGAGCATTTTAAACAAGAGAATGTAAAACCATCAAACAAAGAGCGTTGCTGCGCAGAAATTTCTGTCATAAATTGTCTTCTTTTAATCCCTTACTATTTTTTTAAATTTTATCACTCTCCTACTATTCGTTTTTAAAACGTGTCGAAAAACATCATATGTCCAATGTCCATATTTAAGCGTTTTTTCATCTGGCTGCCATTTTATAAATAGAAAAACAGAATTCAAAAACTCATAAATATAGTTACAGCTGTTTGAAATTTATGATTAAATTTTGTGTTTTAATAAATTTCTTTAAATACTTTTGATGAATATATTCGTTGTGTGCGTAGTCATGGTAGGGACCGTAAAATCGATGCCAGAGCTTCCAGTGAAAATGTTTAGCGTTAAATGAGGCTGTTATGACTAATTTGCAATTCTTTACATGTTAATAGTATAGAAAATGTCAAATTAAAATTATTGAAAAACACTAATTAATTAAACTTAATGCATTAAAAATTGTGAAAATAAGAAATCAAATTGCACAAATATTATTTTTCAAATGTAAATTATCAAAATTATTTATTTAAATTTGTGAGACAATAATATTAAATTTTCAATGTAAGTCATAAATGCAATCCATACAATTATATATGCATCCATACAATTCTATAATTAAAGTAGTGTATCGTTACCATGGAAACGCCTCCAAAAAAAACTCACGCACGGTGCGAATAGGGAAACTCGAGTTCTATCAAGCTTTATTACCGATTAATTGACATTTATGCATTAATACATGTTTCTAACCAAATAGTTTAGAACTATACAGGTTTCTGTTAAATACAATAACAAACCCTTGTTATACCATGTATATATGAAATATACATAGTATATTAAGTTTAGTCCCAAGTTTGTAACGCTTAAAAATATTGATGCTACGAAAAAAAATTTGGTTTAGGTATAGAATCACCCAATTAGTCCATTTCCGTATGTCTGTCTGTCTGTCTGTCGTCTGTCGTCTGTCGTCTGTCCGTTTGTCCGTTTGTCCGTTTGTCCGTTTGTCCGTCTGTCATCACGATTACTCAAAAACGAAAAGAGATATCAAGCTGAAATTTTTAAAGCGTACTGAGGACGTAAAAAGTGAGGTCAAGATCGTAAATGAGCCACATAGGTCCATTGGGTCTTGGGTCCGTAGGACCCATCTTGTAAACCGTTAGAAATAGAACAAATGTTTAAACGTAAAAATGTCCCTTATAAAAAAATAGACAACTTTTGTTTGAAACATTTTCTTGTAAACATCACTGTTTACCCACGAGGGAGCTAATTACGTGAAAATTTTGTAGTATGTATTAATATGGGAATATCAGTTATGTGTGTGTGGCTATTTAAGAGTGGAAATCTTTCTTTAATAACGCGACGTCAATAAACAAACGATTGCGTCATCAAAACTGTCTATACATGGTATTTCAACAATTTACTCAGTCAATAGTTTGTTTTCACTTGTGTTATCATTTAAAGACTTTTTGAAAATTTACACAAAAGCGAAAATATAAAAATGAAAAATTAAATTATACCTACGTTTGATAATTATGATTAAATATACAAAAAAAATATAAATCTTTGAAAAGGGAAATTTTCATAATAACCCAGTTATTTGAATACATTTTAATTAAGTTAGAACAATTTATTTAATAATATTTCATAACAATTTTTCCGAGACAAAAGTTATGAATACATTAAAATTGTTCTATTTGTTTAACTAATGAAGTTTTATACTCAGCTCAGCATAGCACAAAATAAATTATGTAGTATAATTGTAGGGGATGTGAAATGTTTTGTATATGAAATAAACTCTTTTGATCCCTTAAGGGATTTAATTTAAATAAAACTAACGAATAGGAGAGAAAACGACATTCTATATCAACATCAATCTCCCTTGTTTTTAATTTAAAAACTTTGATTATTGGTCCAAAAGCTGACCGTAGTAACCTACCCTTGGCAAAACTAAAGTTTTTTTGATACAAGAGCTGGTAACGTTTCCGAAAATTTGTAAAACGGCTGAATTTCGTATATACCTTTCATTAGTCGCTCTATTAGCTCAGTTGGTTAAAGGTAGCGGGTTCGATTCCCGCCGTGCAACAAAATTAATTTAATTAATAGTTGTAATGGACTGGTGTAGTGCATGATGTTTGCATGAAGGAGGTGCACTGAGCCTCTTGAGTAGCTGATAGATGAAATTATCAGCGGAAAGGTGGTAAAACACATATATGGTATCACAATGGGCTCTATAGCCTAAGTGTGTCCTTCGTGGACAGCCAATATAACCTAACCTAACCTAACCTTTCATTATCGTACCTATGGGTAGGCATAAAGTGTGCCTTGCCTTTATGAGCGGTTATATTAGTTAACGCAAGATCTGCAATTATAAAGCAAACATATTCTGTCGGGCAAATTAAAATCTAATTAAAATAATCGGGCAACTTAAAATAATTTTAAAACTAAATCGTATCAAATTGCAGCGGCACATCGTTTTGTGACATAGCGGTGTTTTGTGACGGCAAAACTGTCTGAATTAGCACTAGTAAACACAACCGCGCTCAGATTCAAGACGAACTCCATCGCTTATTTAACATGAAAAGAAATATCCAAAGGTCTTAATACTATTTTTTAACCTCAAAGTTTTTAAGCGTGTTTTCATTAACGCTTAATGTTGACAATTGGATGGTGTCATTGGGTCACTTGAACACTAAAAATTAAACGTTAAATAAAAAGGACCTTTTTAGTGTCCTAAATCGAATTTTAAATTCTGTAAATGATGATGATTTCCAATGACAATATTTATATCCCAAAAAAATTTCAATGGTTTTTAGTGAAAATTGTCGAAAAGTTCATGCTGACATCTTGTATAAAAAAATTTTGTATTAAAAAATACAATATTATCATTCCATAACGGGGCAGGAAACCCCTGTTCTAATCGTAAAGGTTTTTTCTGACTTTTAAAATATATAATGACTACTTCTAGTCTAATTTTGATTTCGAAATAAAGCGATTTAATTTTCGATACAAATTCGTACGCTACTTATCAATTTCGTTTCGATTTATTTCCTTATTGTTGATATAAACGGCAATTATACACTAAGGAATTCAGCTGAGAGTCCGTATTAATTTAACGAAATAAAATACCGATCCATGTGGTTTATTTTAAATATTGGCATAAAACTCAAGATTGAAGTAAAATTAATTTGAAAAATATAAATTTTTACTGAATTGTTTTTTCTGGTGGTAGCGTTGATCATCACATTTAATTGCGTTTCACGTAGATACGTTTAGTATATTGACGGGCACTTCCACCAAAAAAGCCGATAAGCTTTGAAAAACTTAAAACATTATTTGGTATATTTGAGTTTTGAGTCCAGTATCGTTGAAAATGTTAAGTTTTTACAACAAAGCATTAATTTTTTTAAAGAAAGAAAAATTATTTTTCTTCTGGAGTTTTTTCGCAATAAAACTCAATGCCTTGCGACTTGCACCAATATTAAGCATGTAAGGTTTAATAATGATTCGAGAAAATTAGTAAATTTTCTTTTAACTATGTCTTTTTTATTGTAATGCGGAAACCTACAATTACAGGCGTCTGAAAGACCTTAAATGTCATAAAACCTAAAATCTATAAAATAAAACAAAAATAGAACTTTGAAAAATTGAATTCTGACCTGTGTCCGTTAATATTTGTGCTTGTACTACGACTTCGTGGTACCGGTCTAGGTGTTCCATTTGACGATTGACACTGGGTCAAATTTGTCCGTGTTCGGACAGGACTTAACGCCGTCCCATTATGTAAAACCATTTTGGGATAAAATATTCCTCACATTTAAAAATTTATTTTGCACACAAGCACTCAAGGAATAATATAAACAAATAAACACAAAAAACCAGTAGTTAAAAAAAACCTTTTACACACTTCAAATCAATCAAAACAAACCAAAAAAATCTCACATTTTTGCAAAATATTAAAAACAGAGTTTTTTTTTTATAAAAAGGTCTGATTTATATTTTTAAATAATTACATAAAAGTGCATTTCTTGTATTGCATAAAAAAAAGAAATTATGGTGACCACGAGAATATGACAGTAATCTCAAAAAACCGGTAATAATAATAACTCTCTCCGTGTGTAACAATAAAAATATTAGTTTCTTGGCCGTATCACAACAAGAGGAATGAGACTAACTGATTGTTTTTCAGTTTGTGGTACACAAACAGCAGCCAACGAGGATTGAATTAATAAATATTAATATAGATAACGCATATCTCTCTTTTTAAAAACAACACAACAATTTTATAGAAACAACAGGGAAGTCGTGTTTCTTCATGTTATAGTGTTTTATTCTATGAGAGACGTGTGCGATGACTACAACACCATTCATTTTATATTGTTGTTATTAAACACATTTTGTTCGGGCACAACAACAGGTTAATAATGTTTCGTTTATCTTCGGCTTTTCATATAACTACTATTTGATTGTTTTATGTCGAAATAACACGAACAAGTGTATTGACGTTGTGTTATAAATATTAAAATATTTATCTTAAATTTCTTCATAAAATATAATTGTGAGTAGTGCCATCTATGATTATCATCGTGAACTACTACGTTGGGAAATTGTTATGTTGTATGTAAAACTTGTGTTATGATGCAAATAGATGGCTATTATTTGATTCCATGCCATGCTGTAGTTGTTACTGATAAAACGGAACGCTTGTAAATTAGGAAAAGTTTAATTTGTCTGATGGTTAAAAGATGGATTTTCGAATCTGAATTTTTGTATAAAACGCTGTAAGCGCATAAAGCCTTTCAACAATAGAATAATCTCAACAACGCACTCTCAACCCACAGTTAAGCATCACGCATAGTTGTAGCAATTTCCCAGTATTCTGCTTGAAGATTATCGGCTTTTTTGGTAGAAACGCATATAAATTCTTTAAACGGATCTATTTGTAATAAAAATCAATGTTATCTGCGCTTCCACCAAAATTATGTCAATACATTAAACAAAAACACTTTTTGTCTCGTTAAAATACTCAATATTTGCAGGCCTGTATTAACTTAGTTATCCTTGACTATCAGGGCTGATTTTTAGAGTAAAGTCTTGAAGACACACCAATATTGCCAAGATCAGAAATGTAAATTCCAAGACCAGAAATGTAAACATGTAAGCGGAAATTCGAGACAATTGTGAATTTCAACGGCATACGGTTGTCCAAACGCATTTTACGTGTGTTTTCAAAACGATTCCTTTTATAAAAACTATTATTTTCTATAGAAAGCCCTATTTTGCCTCTGTTGTTCTCTATGTGCGTTTCATGGTCATATGATTTATCGTTATGCGCATATTTGCAAGTCTTCAATTCTTCATATTTTGCATCTTTTCGGATACATTTTGAGATGTTTGAATTTTATGCATATGTAACTAAATATGCTTTTGTACGCTTACAAAATCGCTCATATATTGACAATAAAAAAATCGTACAATTTTCATTAACTTTTTTCTTTTAAAAATGTTATGTGGTTGAAGTTTGGAACGTTTATGGAACAAATTTTATTTTGCTTTTTTTGGGGTTTTTCCTAACGTAATAAGTTTTAAAATGATTTAGAAATAAGAATTAAATAAAATTACAACTCGGAAAAGCATGGAAACTTCGAAAAACACGGAATTTCATCTTTATTGAAAAACTTCACCGAACGTGTATAAATCGTTGCATTGAATTTAAAATATATATTTAAAACATTCCAAACCGTAGAATAATATGAGTTAGGCCCGGAACAAAGTGCAATCTTCGAAAAAAATAAAATTTTCGAAGTTAAATAACTTTAAAATGTACATAGGTCTATCTGTAAACGTAAGGCTCATTTTATATTAAAATAACGTCTTGAGAAAGTATTCCAGAATGTAAATCAAATCGACAAAGGTACTTCAAAATTTCATCTTGGATCAAGGTGTCATATATTCGAAAAATATAAATTTTCAGAGTAAAATAACGTAGGTCTGCCTGTTAACGTTAGGACCATTTTATATTTGAACAGCATCTTGAGAACTATAACAGAAGGTAAATCGACAAATGGAACTCAAAATTTCATCTCGGATCAAGGTGCCATCTTCAAAAAACGTGAAATTTTCGAAAATTGAATGAAATCAAAAAAATTTAAATAGGTTCATCCGTTTAGGCGCTACGATGCCACAGACACACACACACATAGCGGTCAAACTTATAAAACCCCTTTTTTTTTAGTTCAGGAGTTGAAACAACTTCTACTTGTGTAAACTATACGACGCCTGTCCAATAATTAGAACAAGAAAAAAGCAAAACGCTCAAAAAGAAATGTAAGTAAATTGGTTTCAAACATAAGCGAAGAACAAAATATAATAATTTTTTTTTAGTTTTTTCTTTATTTTAACGGTTGTAAATACAAGTTAAAATTAACAATATTATAATAAAATGTATTTCTTTTAACAATCAATTTTTATTATTTTGCATTTCTGCAAAAAACCTGTATTTATAATGATTTTTCAATTCAAATAAGAATTAAATATAATATGATTAGTAAAATCTATCACATGTTATGTTTAAACTTAAAAAACTAAACAAATTTTAAAAATTATAAAAATTTAATTAAAAATATAAAATACACAAAACTTAATTTGTTTCTACATAAGGTTAAAATTGTTGATATAAAAATGATCAAAATCAGTATTTCATTGTTTCATTGGAAAAAATCCTGTTTAACTATTTTGGCACAAAAATTAAATTCGAAAAATCGATAATTGACAAAAAAATTTGGTATATAATTGTTTTTTTATCCCGTATTTGGCTCTAAACACAATCTACACGATTTAAAATCGAATATCACCGAATTAATTCCAATTTCGATTTTCAATCTTGCAGGCTATGTTAACAAGCGAATATAATGATTAATTATGTAAAAACAAATAAAATTTCGACTAGAAACACAAAAATTAAATTGAAAATATAATATTTAATATTTTAAAAACAAAAACCCGTAATTATACCTCTTGTTAGACATATTTAAAATGTTGAGTTAATATGTTTTTTTTTTATTAAAAAATAATATTTTTTTTATTTACATGATAATTTGTGTGAACACGGAAAAATTGTTTTTGATAATGACCATAAAAGCATAGTTTTTAAAAAAATAGTTTATCATCAATCTTCTGTTTTTTAAAAATAACTCGGTGCTCTTTATAACAAAACCGTGCAATCAAATTTTTCCTAACAAACGAACATTTTTCGTTAGAAGCGGTATTAGTTGAAATTAGACAAACATGCGAACAAATTTCATTGATTGTCTGAGGAGGAAACAATTATAAATCGATTATTGTAACTTGTTTGAGTTGAAGTGTTTTAGAAACATTTTCTATCGTTAATTAAAATTTTAAAATGAGCCAGTAGTAGCAGAGGAATAATCTTCTAAATATGTTACAATTTCTGGAAAGTCGTTTGTTTTTTTAAACCGAATTTTTTTATTCAAATGACAGACAGTTCTTGTTACATATAAACATTTTGTATATTTCGAAAGGATTTTATCTCCAAGAGTTTCTTAATAATTGTGATTTCAAATGTCTGTTTGTAAAGATTGTTAATAATTCTGGGGATGATACATCTTACAGAATTTTGTTTGTTTTTTTAATTTGCTTGTAGTGCGCGCCTTATCTCTTGAAAAATGTAATTTTATGGCTCATTATAGAAATTAAATTACTTTCACAATTTAAAATGATGAATAATGTTAAATAAATGTTTGCCTATACATCAATTTAAATACCACTCCGTGGCAAGAATTAGAATTGCCACACTTATAGGAAAAAACAGTCATTGAATGGTGAAAAAGTGTTTTAAAATCGATTTAACTTTTGTACTTGAAAAATTAAAAAGTTTGATTGCCTCATTTTACTTTATTTTCAAAAATAAAGTATTTTGTACAAAAAAAATGATCAAAATATTTCAAAATCTATTTCACACATACTTGAAACTAATAACGAAATTAGTAAATAATATAATTATTCTATTTAAGACGACGAAAACTTTGATTTTTTGGAAAATTCCTAAAATACTTTAATTACCAACTATATTTATTCATATTGCATTTCACAATTTTCTGGACGAAGAAAAATATTCAATTATTTCTGTCATTTTCTTTTCTTTTAATTTAATTTATTTTGACTAATTTATTGCTACGTTACTAATATTATTTAACAACCCTGTCTTGTTACTAATTCCGCTAGTTGAAACACGCGTCGTATTGTGTCCAATGTTGAGAGACGATCTGTTATTGGTGGTGGTCGATAATGTATTTTATCACCATCCCCATTTGAGGATGATTCACTTTTACGTTGTTCATCTTTGTTTGCTCTAATTGCTGGTGATGTCATATTTGTGTTATATTACTAAAAAAATATAAATAAAAAACATTAGAAAATGATTAAATTTAATTAGTATTTAATTTGTTTTTATTAATAAACCAAGAGCCTGACCTAACAAATTTTGATCGTATACCAGCTTCTTGTTCAGTGCCAAAAAAATTTCCCAGCAATTACACTTAAAAAGAAAAACGAGATATTAATCGTGACTCGAGAATCGAACTTAAGATACCTTCCATTTAGGTGTTCGGAGGTTCGGAGCTTCAAACTTTGACTTTTTTTTAAATGTCGGGCAGATTAAAAGAATGCCACTAACAAAACTAAAAGAAATAACAACAAATTGGAGTAAGTTTACAATTGTCCAAAAGGTTGAAGAATTAATTGAAGAAAATTTAGAAAACATGCTAGGAGTCGAACTCAGATCTCTTGGATTCAAGCCAATCGCCTTAACCAATTATGAGCCTTAACCAATGTGTAATTTTTTCAACTTAAAGAATTTTAATTTCTTTGGTTGTCAACATTAACTTTATTATTTGGCCCAGTTGGTTTAGGTACTTGGCATGAATCCAAGAGACCCGGGTTCGACTCTTATGTGTGTATTTTTTCCATTCTCTTTAATTAATTCTTCAACCTTTTGGACAATTGTAAACTTAATTAAATTTATTTTTATTTCTTTTAGTTTTGTTAGTGGCATTCTTTTAATCTGCCCGAGATTTAAAAAAAAGTCAAAACATGAAGCTCTGAACACGTAAATGGAAGACGTCTTAAATTCGGTGTTCAAACCACGATTAAATCCTCTTTTTTTTTTCATTATCAAGTCTCCAAATAGCAGACACAAAAAATTCTAAAAACTTCATTATGGACTCACAGGCATTAAGCAGTTTAGCCCATAAAACAGCTCTTTATACTTACTTTACACGAAATGACATAATAATATACAGTATGTCCAATTAAGACGGTACCATTTAGAAAACTTTTTAATTATTTGTTTTGTGAAAAATGTTATTCCTGCTAAAATTTCTGCATGTCCTAAAATGCAAAATGAATGAATATTCAGATACCACTTTTGCAACATATGTGAGGTTCGTATTCGTACGTGAGATTCGTATGATGAGATTTGTCGAAAAATTTAAATTTTTTCATGGTTAAAGAACCTTTATTCTTTATAATATCGACAATCCTTCGGCCTCTTGGGCAAAATTAACATTTTTCGTCAAACCTCGTATACGAATGCAAAAAATTGATATCTGATTGTGTTCTAGGTCATGCAAAGCTTTTTATCAAGAATAACTTTTATCATAAAACAAGTAATAAAAATTTTTTAAATTATGACACACTGTATAATAATAGAAGAGACAAGGTTTTTGGAAGTTCCAACTTACCCCTGGAACCTTAACTTGGATATCCTGATCGCTATTTAAAATAATGAGAATCAAGTTACTAGAAGAGTATACTAAAAAAAACACTCTTCCAGGAATCACTGTAATTTCGTGTAGAGCAAATACACTACGATAACGAGTATACCTTATTTAACATAATAAATCCTACTCTCAGTTTTAATAATAAAGCCTACTCTCAAATTTGTGAAGTCCGGCTCATGGTGTAAAATATGAAAGTTGATTAGTAATCAATTACACATCAATAATAAAACACAACAAAAACGAACATATGGTTGCTCAAAATGTAATCAAAGTTCATTTTTATTATGTCATAAATTTTAATCAAAAATATAACCTCGATTCACTGATTTTTATTTTAGTATTTCACTTTGAACTTATTCTAACGTGTGATTTTAAATGATTGATTCTCATAAAACATAAAATAAATTTCGGTTACAAAAAACCATCATTTACCAATATAATACCAATACTAACAGAATCAGGAATACCAATTTGTATAAATATTTAGTAAAGCGATAATAAATTAACGTGGTTGACAGAAAAGTTTAAAAATGCAAGATTTGGTTCTTAGATATCTGCCTTTAAAGACACAGGAAAGTAATCCTTAGTTCAACAGTAACGCCATTTTTATATCAATTGCATATTATTACAAAAAAGACTAAAAATTTGTGTTTATCAGTGTAAATAATTTTAAAAAAAATTACAACCTTTGTATTAATTACTCAGATTAATTACTATAAAAAAATACAGAGAGTAGGTCGGTAAAAAAAACGTGATGTGATCATTTCTACAAGATGTTCTAAACGTCATCAATTACGATAGTCAATTTTTCTATTTTATAATTGTATTTCACCATTTTTTTCCAATCTCCCTGTAGTTTCTGTAATGACTTATGAACCTAAAAATAATATTTATAATATTTATGAAAGTATAAATATCACGTTTTTGAACTGTGAGAAAATGGCCTGATTGATGATACTCTGATGATACTCTTTATAGGTTTGATAAGAGATGAGTGACTTCGATTCACACGTTAATTTAAAAGTTTTTTTTTTGCGTTAGGAGTTTACTATACGTAATATTAAATTAACAAAGTTTATTTATATCGAGTGTTCCCTAATGACCTCATACATACGAATGCGCTCGAGTACTATAAAACAGATAATTACGATTAACTGAATATTTAGCCGTAACTTTTGATGATTGAAATCCAATCGTTGTTAATTAACATATTTTATACTGTCGACAGAATTAGTTTAGGAACAAAAAGTGTTAAATGAAAAAATTAAATAGAGTTTAATAACTCAAAGTTCAAACTTTTTTTAATATCTTAAAATTTAGCGTGTTCATGATTTGTTTTGTGTTACTAAAAATTCCTTAATTTTATTAACCCCCGAACTAAAAAAAGGGATGTTATGTGTGTGCTATGCGTGTGTGTGTGTTTGTCTGTCTGTCTGTGGCATTGTAGCGCCTAAACGGATGAACCGATTTTTACTTTTTGGTTTTGTTTGAAAGATAATTTAATGGAGAGTGTTCTTAGATATGTTTCAAATGGGAATTTATGGTTCCGAACCGGAAAAATTTGTCGGGGTTTTTTTTAATTTTATAAACTTCACTTGTATCTATTTTGATTATTCATAAAGCGAACAAGATCAAGTTACAACCAGATTTTACCAATGCGAATTTTGTTTTTAATATTAATGAAGGTAATTTAGTAAACATCCTCTATTTAATACCCACTAATTTGGTATTATACTGCAATTTTCGCCTCATGATTACATGAGTAGTGACATCTCTTGTTGCTACTTATAACCACGTTTTTTAGAGTTCAAGTTTTGAACTTGGCGCCTTCCTTAGAGGTAGCGGCCTTTTACTGTAACTATCTTCATAACATTTTTTCGTGCGAACATAACCACACGTGTTTAATGTTACTGTGATAAATTTATAATTTAAAATTTTTTATATTAACTGTGGATAGTAAAATAACCGTGTATTTATATATTACTTATATATAAAAATGGGTGGTCACAAGAGAAAACACTCCGACCACGGTAAATATGAAAAATGGGAAAAACAACTTCGAAGAATGAAACGCAAATTGAAAAATACAACAAACAGAGGGATAGTGTCAGTGCTGATAAAGAAAATTTAGAAGAAACAACTCCTCTGAATCGCTCAATAGATCAAGGCAAGTGCATATTGGAATTATCTATTATTTAATTAAAAATATTGCATGTTATAAGTGGTGCGTAAAATAAACAATATTAAATAATTTTGAGATCCAGTCGAAAAATAATAAATTTAGTTTATTTATATAATATATTCAATCATAATATATTTTATTAAATTATTTTACGTATGTCATGCATTTCCAAGAAGAAATATGAAATTATAGACGTATTAAATATTTAATCATAGATATACAAAATATTTAGTCATAGACATATGAAATATATAACTATAGACGTTCAAAATATTTTACCATAGATTTACAAAATCATTTAATTTAAATTAGTAACACCTGATTCTGATATGTCGCCATTATGTATAAAACTGTCAATAAATAAACAATACCGTTGAGGTTATGCGAGACATAACACAATACGGAAATACACACGGCTGAGCTTATACGAGAGATAAGACATAGCCGAAGACATATGGTTGAACTTACACGAGAGGTAAGGCATAACCAAATAAATCATTTAATTTAAATTAGTAACATCAGATTCTGATATGTCGCCATTATGTATAAAACTGTCAATAAATAAACAATACCGTTGAGGTTATGCGAGACATAACACAATACGGAAATACACAGGGCTGAGCTTATACGAGAGATAAGACATAGCCGAAGACATATGGTTGAACTTACACGAGAGGTAAGGCATAACCAAATAAATCATTTAATTTAAATTAGTAACATCAGATTCTGATATGTCACCATTATGTATAAAACTGTCAATAAATAAACAATACCGTTGAGGTTATGCGAGACATAACACAATACGGAAATACACACGGCTGAGCTTATACGAGAGATAAGACATAGCCGAAGACATATGGTTGAACTTACACGAGAGGTAAGGCATAACCAAATAAATTATTTCCTTCTCTTCTCACAAAGATGGTACAAGGCCAGACAGACGACATATTAGAAATCGTAGATCGAGAATCTAATCAAGAGGCATTGTCGACAAATAACGAATTAGACAGAGAAATATTAAAAATTATCGGGGAAACACCGTCAGCAGAACCGCAAGAATTAAAGTTATCCAAGCATATTTCAACTCGGTAGAAAGCCTGGTTGAAAACAGGACGAACAAAAGAGATAAAAGAATTTCTTCTCCAAAAATACCCAAAATTAAACCCAGAATTATTCGCCTCACTCAATGATGGCTCCCTAAAAAGGGACAAATATTTTTCATACACTAAAAATTTAGCTTTCTCCGTATTATCAGAATTAAGTCTTGTTATAGAACCTCCTTTGAAAAAGAATAAAGAGGAAATTGGTTTTAAAATAATGCTATTACAATTGTGGGATACATCACAAATTTTAATTGACTTGTATCGGGGACAAACTGTAGCTAGAAAAGCTTGTATTCCTTGAGTCCAAAATCACGAAATCAAGACAATTCAAGCCAACAAGAATTCGTCGACACTAACTGAGGAATCTGAGGTAAAAATCGCAGGGAGATTAAGCTCGTTCCTCAATAGATGGGCTACAATAACATCAGACCCTTTTATATTGCAATGCGTTAAGGGCTATAAAATACCTTTTATAACGAAACCATATTATCGGAACCATCACCGGAGCGTAAATGGACAAAACCTGAATCTCTTGCATTAAAGTTAGAGATTCAAAGATTATTAAATCTAGGTGCACAGTTGAGGATCAATTTATTTCACCCTTCTTTATAGTTCCAAAATCTGATGGATTCAACAAGTTTATACTAAACCTTAAAAATATCAATCAATACATTGCTATAGACCATTTTAAAACCGTCTGTAAGTTAATAGCACCAAGAATTTGTATGGGAACTATTGATCTTAAGGACGCCTATTTTTTGATTCAGGGCATAAGTCATGTAGAAAATATTTATGGGTGTGGATTATGAATTTGAGTGCTTAGCGTTTGGCATTGCCAACGCGCCCTTTGTATTTACCAAAATGTTAAAACCAGTTATTAATATTCTTAGAGAGAAAGGGTTTTTATCCGTAGTATATCTTGATGATTTCCTCTGCGTAGCCTTATATGACAATTCTTGCATAAAGAATTTAAGAGCAATGACAGAATTACTAACTTCTCTTGGGTTCATTATCAATTGGGATAAAAGTAATTTAAAACCTAGCACATGATTGATTTGGGGTTCTATATTGACACAGAAAAATTCTGTTTGGAGCTAACTGATAAAAAACGAGAGCTTATCTTAAACCAAATAAATACCTTGATGACGAAATGATCTTGTAAAATAATATTATTTGCTCAAATAATCGGTTCATTAATAGCTGCATGTCCAACAGTTGAATACTGTATTTTGCATTGTAAGTTATTAGAAAAAGCTAAAACAGAAGCTCTTGCGCATAACAAAGAAGATTTCGATAAAAGTATGAAGCTACCAAATTATATCTTAGATGATTTAAGATGGTGGAAGGAAAATAAACCCAAAACGTCACGAAAGATTAGAATGGCTATTTATAAAAAAGGAATTTTCTCAGACGCTTCGCTAACCGGATGGGGAGCATATTGTGATGGCAAGCAAGCTCATGGTTGGTGGAAATCAGAAGAAAAAGGGTTACATATTAATAACCTGGAACTTCGAGCTACCTTCCTAGCATTAAAATGTCTCGCAGCTGATCTCTTCCATTGCGAAATTTTGATCAGAGTTGATAATTCAACAGCAAAAGCATATATAAATAAAATGGGTGGATCACAATACTTAAACTTACACTTACTTGCCAAAGAAATTTAGGAGTGGTGCGAAGAGCGCAAAATTTGGCTTTATGCCTCTTATACTGCATCAAAAGACAATAAAGAAGCAGATAAACAATCTCGCATAAAAAATATAGACATGGAATGGAGTTTGGCAGATTACTCATGTAAACAAATCATAAAACAATTAGAACAAATCATATTTCAATTGATTTATTTGCGTCACGAGTAAACTCTAAATGTAAAAAATATTGCGCCTTCAAGCGTGATCCAAATGCTATTGCTATAGATGTTTTTACAATTAACTGGGAAAGTCATTATTTTTATGCCTTTCAACTTTTTGCCTTAATAACACGAGTACTTCAAAAATAATCAACGACAAGGCTTCAAGTGTTATTGTAATATTCAAACCTAATAAATATCTTTTAACTTCTCCGCTTAGCAATCATCACCATCATCCAATGGCCCAAACACTTATCCTGGCGGCCGCCAGGTTATCAGGGAAGAGAACCAGTAATAGATATTTTAACAGCGTCCCTAGCGGACTCAACATTAAAGCAATGCAATAGCGCATTAAAAAATTGGTGGATATTTTCTATAGGAAACGGACGTGATTCTTTCAATATTGATCCAAACGCAGTTCTGGAATTTTTATCACAAAAATTTAAAAATGGTGCAACATATGGGACGCTGAACACTGCAAGATCTGCTTTTTCGATAATATCAACAAAAATATTGTTTATGATCCATACATTTAGCGTTTTTTCAAAGGAATTTTCAAACTTAGACCCATAAAGCCAAAATATGATTCAACCTGGGACACAGAACCAGTTCTAAGTAAAACAGCCAATTTGTACCCGTTAACCCAATTATCTTTACAGCAATTAACGGTAAAATTGATAATCCTGCTGGCTTTAGGAACAGGACATAGAATGCAAACCTTTGCCTTAATCTCAATAGACAATATCCCACAATACGAAGACAGCGTTCGAATAAAATTCCAGCTATCATAAAAACTTCTAGACCAGGAGCTTTGCAACCGATTTTACATATCCCGTTCTTCGCGGATAAACCAGAACTCTGCGTGGCGAGCACGCTACTCAGATCCCTTGTCACAAAATCTATAAGAGCCGATGGAAAAAAGACTATTCATATCTATTCGCTACACAATGCTGGTTCATCTCTAACATTAAGTCGTTGCATAAAGGCTTATTTAACAGAGTGTGGAGTACATGAAAAATTGTATGCCAATAGTAAGCGACATGCATCCACATCAAAAGCAGAAATCTAGATCTCATACGAAAAACAGCAGGATAATCCGAGAGATCGCAGGAGTTTGCCAGATTTTACGAAATACCAATAACAAGTCGATTTAATGACTTTGCGGAAGCAGTTCTTCTTAACTCTTCCAATGAAAACATATCGAAATAGTCACTTATTTAATAATTATGAAAACAGATTGACAATTAGAGTAAATTGAAAAAAAAAAAAAAAAAAAAAAAAAAAAAAAAAAATTGTTCTCAGGCTCTGAACATCTACTCATGTAATCATGAGGCGAAAATTGCAGTATAATTAAACGATCAAACGAACTTACCTGTACGTGAAGTTCGATCGTAATTATACGATATTTTCGCCGAAATGATTACAGTCCCACCCATACACTAAATCCCTAGGAAATTCTTAAAGAATATCCTTTCCCATAATTCTCTCGAACAATTTTTTAGGCTTTGAAAGTTATGAAGATAGTTACAGTAAAAGGCCGCTACCTCTAAGGAAGGCGCCAAGTTCAAAACTTGAACTCTAAAAAACGTGGTTATAAGTAGCAACAAGAGATGTCACTACTCATGTAATCATTTCGGCGAAAATATCGTATAATTACGATCGAACTTCACGTACAGGTAAGTTCGTTTGATCGTTTAATTATAAAAGCTAGTCTATAAAAATCATAGATCTTGAGCCCATAACAATTTTTTTCTTTTTTGTGAAATTGACGTGGGAATTAGTTTTTTGAGATATTTTTCATGCTTTTCGATATTTTCAAGCTTTCTAGCTTCCGTTTGTTTGTGTTGTCCAAGACTGTCTTAACTTTTATGCAGCAGGCAACAAATGTTATTCGAACCTGTATGTGAAAAGTATGGAAAATCGAGTCCCATCAACTTCTACAAATCTGATACTCGAGCAACGGCTTAAATCTCCAAATTTTTTATTACCAAACTAACTTCAAATGTGAAATATATCTATTATCAATCATTATAGAGACAGGCACCCTCAAACGAGGATCAATCATAGGTAATTAAAAATTTTCGCTTCGTTATGGATTGAGGGTCTATAAATTGTATATATTTTGCATATAAAAGCTATTCTAACCCAACCTACAATAAACCAGACTATTATGCAACTAAACTAATTTTTAAAATCATTAATAAATTATTTAACTAATTAACATTTTCAAAGAATTTATTAAATATTCTTGCTAATTTCGTTTAAAAATAACTTAGTTCGCGTCATTATAAAATTTTTAATTAAAAATGTCACATCAAAAATTAATTAACTCTTTATAAATTATATTTCATTTATAAACATTTATTGACACAATATTAAAATTCTAATAATATATTTTGGTTGGTATTCGAAGAATTCGCAGTAATAATGTTCATCATTAACGTAAAAATGGTTGGATAGCTCACTTCAGCATGAATGTTTTTTGAATGAAAGACTACAAAATCACCCTCTTAAAAGTATGAAAGTAAGAATATGTTTTCATCTGAAATTCATCTGAAGTAAAATCGTCATTACCGCCAGAGGACCTCTCAGATTAAAAAGTTATCCAGAAAACAGTTTTTAGAGCGTGATATTTTAGTCTTCGCTGTTTAAGTTTTTAACTTTATTTTATTTAAATTATATTGAGATTTTCTACATGGTACTTTGATTTGCATACTATTTATATTATTGTGAATAACTACAATAGTTAACAGCATTATTAACGTACGCCTGCGAAATTTGCACAACAAGTGCGTAGTAAGAGTTGGAAAATCGCAGAAGTAAGTTAATAACTCGTTATCACACGCATATCGTACTTAGTTTCTCCGTGTAGCTAACTTATTTTTATTTCAGATCAACAATCCGGAAACCGTATGATAGAATGTAAATGATAAACTATTTTAATTTTTCAAAGACTAGAAGTAACTTGATACTAATTTAAAAATCTAAAAATAAAGAATTACCAGCTTTGGATTACATAATTGCCATTGTTAAAAATTATCCAATGCGACGTGTATTATTATGGTCAAGGTTCGTTTATGTACAATGTTCAAGAATAAAATTACCTGAAGCTAACCAAACATGTTTCTAAATGCAACTTTGATACAGAGACACACAGCATCCATTTTAATTTATGATCATTATATAATCTAATCCAAGGACATAATTAACTTTAAGTATCTATATCTTTATTTAACTTTAAGTATCTAATAAATATTAATATCGATAGTTAAAAATTAATATTTATAAACATTTGTTAATTAATTAATATCCGCCCACTTTAAATTTTAATATTAAATTACAAGATTACAACACATATTATCTGTTCAAAATAATTTTCTGCTTGAATTGATGCAAATCAAACTCTCATTTTCAATATTAGTTCAATGAAATTGACAAAAATAAGAGAAGCAAGGCAAAAACATCTTTCTGTGAAGTTTGATTAGTAGAACTTTGGATGCTTACATCTCGCTAAATACTCGCGTAAGTAAAAGTCATGGAAGACTATTTTTGTCATTTATGAAAATCTGTACTACAATATTATTTTCTATAGGATCTCACAAAATAAATGAAATTATATGGATTCTGTTTATATAATTCTTTTGTGCTGAATTTTACAGAGATTATTTTTGTAAATACTCTAAAGTTGCGATATCTTGACCGTCTTGACTGTTTTGCTGTGTAATTTGTTAAAGTTAAAAGTTTGGGGTGATTAACCTCTTCTCTTGTTTAATCTCAAAATTAGAAGTTTTTGGGATCTATATGTAACCTATAATCCAAAATTTGTGTCCGACTTTCACCTTTACGATACAAGCTAGAGGGAAATTCCCACCATAAATTTCCTATAATAGCTATTTTTTATTCCGTTAGCTTTGAAATAACTGAGTCTAAAGACGCAACATTTCTAAAAAGAGCAAGAAAAAATCAAATCAGTTTGCCAAGAATTTTGAGTTTTACTATAAAGGTTTGTCTTTAAAAAGAGTTATTATTTTTAGAAGAGAGTTTATCATTTTGACGCATTGTAAAATTGTCTATCTGAACCTTCATAGCTCTCAAATTGAGCGCTCAATTTCCCCCTGTTTTATAAACTTCGAAACTGGTTTTCATTCAATAATAACACAAGTCTATCCCAAATTTTTTTCAGCTTCGTGGTATATTTTTGGTAATTTACATGTTTATTAAGAGGCTGAATTCAAAAATAGTTTTCATTTTCTTTTATTACGTCGGCGAAAATTCGATTAATTGAAGGAATCACTAGCTCGTCAATTGCCAGTTTATCTTTTGTGTCTTTGAAACATTTTCTTCTTCTACTTGATGCTGCTCCGAGCAAGTTTTCCCTTTCCATTTTCTGTTTATCACAAAGTGATCAGATATCGTTAATTTGTTGAGATGTGAACAACTGACAATTTCAGAGACCGCGAGGTTCCCTTTTAAATCAGCATCCCTCCTATTATCCCCTTGAAATTCACGAATTTTCGATTTTTCAAATGAGTTTTGGAACCTTACGTGGTAGAATCTTTTAATACATTATCAACCAGAAGTCAGTAGATACAAATCTATAAGAAACAGTCATAAAATCCTGTTCAGTTTACTAGCAAACCTGTGTTAAAGCTTCTTGAAAGTGATTGTAAAGATAATGGTGGAAGCGCAAATCAATTTATTGAATAAATCAATAAATCGCCAATATTAAATTATACTCTGAATGGATGAGAAAAATATGGGTATAGTAAATTTAGTATACCTATTAACTATACATAAGAACGTAACAAGTGTAAATGTGTTCATAAAGTTGTCCTGAAAAGATTATATTGTGCTCTAGATATAAAAACTGAATTGCTAATTCTGTCCACATTATAATATTCGTTTTTTAGGATCATTGTTTCAAATATAAACAAGTAGAGCTATTGTATTTACACGGCAGTTTGAACTAGTTTTAATTATATTTTATCTGTAATAACAGTAATTTAAATTTGTTACAAAATAATCATATTTTATATTCATTTGTATTATGCTAAATTATAGTTCTTTCTACACATCCGATTCACACAAAGTCCTATCATTTCATTCAGATTATAAAATGTTTAATTTTCAAGGATATTATTTATGCGTATGTGTCCGAACATTAATGATATCTCTAATATACCTAATTGTTTTTAAGGCCAACGGAAATTGTTCATATAATATACAAGTATTTATGTTCAGATGAGTTTCTAATTATTTTAGAAAAACTTCTGGATTATTTCACTATAAATTCGTGTTATTGAAAATTATTGATTTAAACTTCTCTCGTAATAGAATTCGATAAACTAAAAGTCAGTGTTATCGTCTTTACGAATGACTATTAACTAAGAACAATCGGAGAATCTTTGAAAATCTATGCAGATGTTTATAAAATCAAAAATATTTAAACTTTCAAATGGGAAAAATTGGAACTTTTATTATTTAACTAGAAATATGCATTCATAATTGATTTTTTAAGTAAGAAATTACTTAGAAACAGTACATTATTTACAAAAGTAAAATTTTTTAACTAATTATTACTTTTACTTCTTATTTTAACTTCGAAATTTGTCTCAGAGCTAAAAAACCAAAGCATGAAGTGTAGGACAACCAAAATTGATTTCTTAATTTTATATCAATAGTCCAAAAGTAACACTATGGCGTCAGTCAATTGTTGCGTAGCTAGACTGAAGTATTTAGCACTAATTTTAAAAACAGTCAATAGAGCGTTTAGAGATATGTTCGAAAAATTATCCGATTATACAGTCCTTAATTTGAAAATACCTACACGGGCATAGCATTCCAATTTGAGAAAAATTAGATCAGTTTATTTTAACACTATAAAGGAAAGTTTAAGGGCACATTTCTTATTTAGAATTGCAGAAAACCGTTTTTAAATACAGTTGAACCTCGATAACTCGAACCTCGTTAAGGCTTAATTCTCAGTAAGGCGAAAAAAATGCCATTCCCTTCCACTGAACACCTAAATACGCGGTATCTTGAATTACATATTTAGAATGAAACAACACGAAACAACAAAATGTTGAAATGTCTTCGAACAAAATGTTATAACTTTTCTGCAAGTTATTGTTAGTACACACTCTGTAATTCTGTAATTCGAATTTCAAAGAGCAGACTCCGTAATTTATAGTTAGTAAAATATAATGATGTCGTAGTTAGTAAAATATAATCGCGCCTTTCTAAATCAAAATTTAGCAATTAAATCCACTGTATCTCGAACTACTTGTAAAGTTGAAAGTCCATTAACTCGAAATTTTTTTATTTTCCCTTCTGGTTCGAGCTACCGTGTTTCCACTGTATTAAAAAAAAAAAACTATTAGATTACAAAATAAAAACAAAAACATTACAAAAAACCGTCCAATATACAAACTATACCAAATTAATCTTACATAAATGACATAAATTATAATCAAAAATAATAATAAAAGACGCAAAACACATACATTTTAAGTGTCTCAGTCATACCTTGCTCTAGTTTACAAGATTATGAATTTTAAAAATAAAAAAAAGTAAAAACCGGTCAAGTATAAAATTTCTTGCCTATGCCAAATGTTCCGTGTCATAAATGATTATATTAGGCATAAAATGAAAGGAATAAAATAAATAATACCACCCAAAGATATGTACGTAAGTAAGTAAAATACAGTCAAGGCTAGAAGATTATCAGAAATAATCAAATCTTCAGTAAAAGTAGAAAAAAAAAACTTAAATATGTCACATGAAAAATAGTAATTGTAAATGTTATAAAATTGATTCTGTAGTCATAATCTAAGATCTGTTAAATATTTTAGCAAAGTCATTGGGGATACCGTAAAGATTTATGTAACATTTGCTTTGTAATTCGAAATCAAAGACTAAGAATCGAAATTTGAATACGAAATCGAACACCTGATCGTGGATAATGTTTCTAATCGATATCCATTATTCACCTAACAAAGTACGATTTTTCATCTAATACCGTCAGCAAGTGAATGATCAATTCCAAAAGGATAAAGATTTTATTACTTGTTCTACTTAATATATTAAGGTACTTCCTCGAAAAACGAGTGTAGGATGATATTTGGATTTTCGTGTTGAATTTTAATGATAGATTATGTTTGAACTGGGGAATTGGAGAAAATTAAAGGTTATAATTATTCAGTACAACCACAGTGCAAAATATGAACGAAAACCACAAAATACCTGACATTATTGATTATTTTGAAATCTTCTGGAAAAATGGGCTATGCTTGACATAATTTTCTCCGTAGATCGATTAGAGACATTTTTCTTTTTAGTCTTCCTTACTAACCTTGGTGCTACCCTGATGGGGCCCTTTCATGAACTTATATCTTTTTTCCCTTTTTTGGCTACTCCTCGTTTGCCAGCCTTTAAATCCGCCACTGTTTTTCGTGTTCATTTTACAGAGATTTTAAATTGTAAATAAAATGAAGTATTTCGGAGCGCAGCGTTTTTGCTATAAAAATAGAACGTAAAGCAACAAGTTTTTACGTATTTATAAAAATATGTAAAATTTTGAAAATTTTATTCAGTTATTAGATTGATCTACTGAACCATATATTGTAAAACGAGAGTAAATCCTCGACTTTTTGTAACATACATCTGTAAATAACAGAAAAATGTTACGTGTATAAAACACAATATATATGCAAATGTTTACACTGGAATGTTGCGTAAGTTGCCTACAGCGAATATAGAATTAGGTCACAATTCAACTGCAATGAAGTTTTATTTTCTACAATTTTTAACTGTTTATCCAAAATATATTCTCCATTATAGGGAATTTCATTATAGAGATAGAAAATGTAAATTTATGTATTCAGGAAATCGTCAAGGGAAGTATCCAGTTTTTCTAAAATTCATGAATTCATGTAATAAATATTCTAGAAATGATCCTAGGCAAGAATGTAAGATTTAAGAAATTAGTATTAACAAACTGTTTTTCTTTTTATGTAGAAATTTGAGCTGTTTTCGGTGTTCTGCGAATGATAAATATCTAATTTGTTGTTTGATCCAACTTTCAGAGCAAAAAGGGGAAATTTTTGCTTCTCCGATAGAAACAGACGAATTGCATTTATTCCGATCATACATGGTCATTGAAAGATTATTATCTTTTACCGATATATGGTGGAAGCGCAAGTAAGTGCGTTGAACATGGTAAGATTAAGATAAAATAGAACAATATAGTCATCATCAATATGAACCGTACTTTTTATCCTAAGATATATTGTCTCAAGATTAAGATTATTTTAAATTTTGTAAATATAATTTGTTGTCCATCCAATTAATCATTTTAGTAAACTATCAACAAACCTGATTTTCTAATTTTTCTATTTTTGGTACGGAATACTAGAAAGGTGTGTGAAATAATAATAATTTAGTCCATAAAAAATAAAATTTTACATTTACATCATCATTTATTATTATCTCTTTTTATCTAAGTGCATAGAACACAAAACACATAATAATTATTATGTAGGTAGTGCAATTTCATTTGAACTACTGAGTATGACTGATCATATGGAACTAGAAGAGAAAATAGGTCAACATAAAATGTTACATAGATTATAACAGCAGATGGCAATAACATGGTTCAATGTCACACTATTGTATAATAACGAGTATATAGTGCGGATGTTCTGGATAAATATCAAGGCTAACCTAGCTCTATGTATCATGTTTTGCATAGTAACTCTTTACAGCACATTATGCAGTTTTCTACGAGAGGAAATCGATATCATTGAAATTATACCATAATTTAAAAAGATATTCAGGTTGTAAATTTAAACTCACTGTTTACGGGAGAAGCAATTACGGTATCAGAGAAACGGGAAGGAAACGCCAGAATCCTAAAATGTGTTTATCTGATCACAAATCATAATCCACAGAGGAGATACTCGAACAATTCGGGAAATGTACTGGAAGTCATTCAGAAACTGACTTTTATTTTACAAAAAAAAACACCTTAAAAATTATAATCTTTTACCATGGCAGTACAGACAAATACTAAATTTTAAAATTTTCAATACAGAAATTCAAATTTTATATTACTCTCGACGCAGTCACATTATTATCAAATTCTTTAACGCTAAGAGTCTTTAAAGGGCTGAACAGGTTTATATCAAACAAAGCCAACGACGAGTATTCAATCAGGCTTCAAACAAATAAAAGATTGAAATTGGTCAGCTCGTTTAAAGCTTAATTTACTGTAAGTTTCCAGAAGATATATTTTAAATCACGATACCAAAACTTTAAAATCCGAATAGACGCGGTTATTTGCTCTAAGCGTGTCATTCAAGTAATGGACAAAATTGATTTTCAATATAGTGACATAAAGTGAAAGAAATGTTTAAAATTAGCTCGAAAATATCAATAAAGGGTAAAATGGTGCCGTAGTATAATCAATTTGTAGAGTATCCACAAAGATTTAGACAGCTTGTGACCAGAGCATTTGAATTGAATAGTGAAAGTTAACCAAAACAAAAGCCCTTAGAAGCAGACTATGGGAAAGGTAGTTAAAAAAAAAAGGCATCTAAAACCAAAATAAATCACGGGAACGATCCACATACTATAGCTCTTGCGCTAAATTCTTTCAAACTTACATACAGCGACCTCGATGGTTCACGTAAATTCGAATGTAAACTTATGTTTGTTTATAGATTGCATTTCGAACTAAGCTAATTCTCAAAACATGTGATGGTCATTAAATTTACATTAACTAATGAAAGTAAAAAGGGTCAGAATAAAAGAGAAGCTTCAAAAGGTAAGCCAGAGCTTAAACATAGCAGAATGACAGATTAGTAGATACTGGATCGCTTTATACAAGGTTAATTCGAAAAATAATACTTGAAGATAAATTTGTATTCGGAAATAGAGTCTGATTGCGATTTGCACCAACGGTAAAGGGTTCAAAACTGAAATAAATTTGATAAATAGCACATGGATTTTTTTAGAAACTTAGATCAGACAATTTAAAATTCTGACCTTTTTAAAATTCAAGGAAAAGTGACGAACCCATACGCCGTTTAAAGTACTTTCGATTTTGCGTCTACATCAAAATCATTTTTCTGAGTAAACACCGGTGTAATTTAGCTAATTTAAGATAAAATTTTTACTCTTGATGCTTGCTTGCTCATCGGCTCATAGCCACCGAACTATTTTTATAGTTATTAAATAATTATTGAATGGTTGAATGATAGGTTTTTATATAAAATATAAAACTAATTGACCTTTTTATTAATTTAATAATTTGTCATTTTTTTTGTTCAAACAATATTAAAATTGAACTTTCGATTTTTTTTTTCTCTTTCAAATATATAATATTAAATTTATTTATTTATTCAAATTTTTATTTTTGTTTATTAATAAAATGACTTACATCATTAAATATTATTTAGATAACATAAAAAATATTATTTTTATTTATTATACAACAGATGAAATTATTACGAAATCAAAACAACTATTATTACGTTTGTTTTTGTTTTTGTTTTGGAATCATAAAATCGGTCATCTTAAAATTTCTCTTGTGTAGCTAATTGTGTATTGTATGTCTAAGGTTGGGTGTAAAAATTAGCAGTCATCCTGGAAAATTTGTTACTACTCGATAAATTTAATATTATTGAAAATTTATTGAGAGTGGTTTTCAAATACGGAGATAATTAAATTAAATATGCAAATATCATATGTACGAGCTGTTCGATGCTCGAAACCTTAAAAATAGAAAATTCAAAGCGTCGGACGGCAAGCGTTCTAGTTTCTTCGCAACGGACCAAACGAATTTTTCATTTTTAGTCAATTATTTCCTTATTTTAATATCACCCTCAATGAATATTTATCAATTTTGAACTGGCCGTTCACAGAAAAGTTTTCCAGGCCTTTAGAAATAGTCCCTGGATATGACATTTTTGTTATATTAAAACGGCGTTAATCAATACCTTGATAAATTTTCAACTGTTCTGAAATGAATGTCACAAACTTTATCTGGCCTTTGACCTTCTTGGAGAGCAAAATTTTAAGTAATAATTATTCCGATTTTGAATAGCTTTGGATAGTTTTAATACACCAGAAATTAACACAAAACTAAATGTAGCAAAATCGGTCCATTCGTTTAGGAAGGTAATTGTTTTGGTGAAATGTACATACAGAGAACTGTTTTATATGAGTTTTTATATACAATTGATATTAAGTAATTATGGTGGAAACGCCGGGAACTTCTAGTTGTGTACAAATTAGATATATTGAATACGTTTCCTTACGCTTCCACCATAATGCAAATTCCTATGGTACCTATTGAAAGAGCTGCTAATAATAGTTAACACAGCTTTGGATGATTTTTCAAGTAAAAATACAACAGTTATCTCAATTAAGAACAACACTCTTTGATGCTGGGAGTAAAATTGCTCGGATGCAAAAAAATTTATTTTCAAAATTATATATAAAAAAAAACCGTACATTTTTTGGACTTTAATTTAAAACAAGACAAAAATTTGTGTAGATGTAGTCCTTAAGGATGTGGTCCTAAAGTCCTTAAGTTAAGTCTGACAACACTGCCCAAAGATTACGTTCTGTCAAATTCTAAATAGCCTTAATTCAGCTTAAAAAAGATGAACATATGAAAAAATGATCATCTTTCATCTCTAATAAAAAATTAATCAACTCTCCAACACTTTCTCCTTAGGATTTTTGACACAACAAATTTTTGACCTGTTGTAAATAAGTCCAAACAATTTTCGGCAGCAATATACATATCTAAATCCACAAAAACAGTATATTATCCACGATATAACATCGTTTACATCATGTCTATCTGTCTAGCCACTTTTTGATGTTAGAAAAGTACTTAAATTATTAAAAATAAAAGCAATTAAATTATTTCCAACGAAAAACTTTTTTGACCTAAATAGAATTTTAACTTTTAATGACTTTGTTAATTTACACCATCATTAAATTGATTTCTAAATTCTAACACCATCATTGTTAAAATGTACATTATTATCTTCGAAATAAAGAAAGAAGTTACGGAACTAACTATATATATACATTCGAATGAATATTGCCATACATTCGAATTCAGAACAAATTATTGTCATGTTCACAGATGACCTATATATTGACTATGACATCTCTAAGGAGTAAGGACATTGAGAATAATTGCTATGGGCAAACTACATTCATTACACATTGACTTGACACGAACTATTCTATACCCTCCCACACATTAAGAAACAAAAAGTTGAATAGATAAAAATTATGTGAAAAAGGCAGTTGGTTAGGAAAAAAAGTTTAAAAATTCAAAATATATTATGGATATATTTTTTTATGTCTTAAGGATGTACGAGCACCAAGGGAATTTTAAATTAAAGTCTTGATTATTTTTTTATGTGAAATTGGACTACGTCTAAAACAACTCTGAAAATATTAGAAAGAAGGGGTTACCCAATTATTTATATGACTTCAAAAGTAAGTATCGGTGTAAATTTAAACAAAAAAAAAATCATTGTCCGATATCTTAAAATTACAAATTAAAAATTGAAAATTCAAAGCGTCAAGCCACAAGCATTCTAGTTTGTTCGTATCGTACCAAACGAATTTTTCATTTTTAGTCAATTATCAATTTTTAACTGTTCTGAAATGAATGTCACAAACTTTACCTTCAAGGACAGCAAAATTTTAAGTAATAATTATTCCGATTTTGAATAGCTTTGGATAGTTTTAATACACCAGAAAATAGTGCAAAACTAAACCAAAATCAGTCCATTCGTTTAGGAAGGTAATTGTTTTGGTCAAATGTACATACAGAGAACTTTTTTATATGAGTTTTTATATACAATTGATATTAAGTAATTATGGTGGAAACGTAGGGAACAGTTAGTTTTGTACCAATTAGATATATTAAATACGTTTCCTTGCGCTCCCAACATAATGAAGATTCCTACGGTACCTAGTAAAAGAGCTGCCAATGATAATTTGGACATTTGAATTAGTTTTCAAGTAAAAATAACGCATAATTATTGTTTCAGACAAAGAACTCTCTACCTTGGGGTTCGTTTCTAGAGGAAATGGCTATCAAATACTACGCCTAGCCTCAGAACTATTTTGAATTTATTAGAAATGTTGTGAATCGATTCTATGTATACATATCGACGCCGTGCTCATGAACAACCTTAAAAAAATCATTTTATCAAATCTAATAAAATTCACTTGAAAAATATTTAACATAATTTACGGTTATTTACTTTTAAATTTAATTTTATGGATTAAACAATCTTTTTATATGGCTTCTATAAAAAAAAAAACATTTTTGATAAAAAAAAATACTTATCAACACTTATATAGTAAAAATTAAATAATATTATTATTTACAAGGTTTTCAATTAATTAATTTTTATCTAATAAGGAAATTAGTGGTGATAATTAAAAAAAAAATTATATTTTTATTTTCTATTTACGAGAGAAAAATAATTACTATTTTAATTTGGAAAAACTAATTTAATATTTTTAATTATTATTTTTTTTAATTAAAATTTTATAAGGATTTATAATTTTAAGGATTAATATCTAAGTAAAATCACGTATATAATCGAAAAACCTTCGCCGTATAATTAAATACAAAATTAATCATTTAATTTTTAATTATTTCTACAGCACTGAAGAAGTCAACAATGTATAAACGAAACGATATTTTCGATACTCATTTAATTCAAAATGTAAGATGGTTGAATAACGATAGAAATATAAAAAAATTTGTTTTGGAACATTTTTCAAAGCCACACTTTTCTTTTCTATAAAAAAATTTCTTTCATTTATTTAAAAGCAAAAGTGAAATTTTTGAAGATCATTTTTACGATTTACATCGCAAATAAAATACAAAAACGTTGGTTTTTTTTAATGCTTTTTAGATTCCTGAAGAAGTCGACAATATTGACGAAACGTTGATAGTAAAATAAAATAATATTACAAAAAAAAAACAAATATCATTGGCATTACTGAATCAATTTATAATTTAGGATAGACTGATGGTCGATAATTCTCAAAAAAATTATTATTAATATTTTTTGAAGGATTTTAGTCTTAGTTTAATTATTTCTATAAAAAAAAAGTCACAGATGAGCTTCAGCTGTTTAAAAAAAACAGTCGGAAATGAAATGAATTTGACTAAACGCCAAATTCAAATATATAAAAATCAGTGAATCTTATAAATAAAAACACATTGTTATCTCTAAAAAAAATTAAATAAATAAATAAAAATACTTACCGTATTTATTAACAACAATTAAATTGTAAAAATTTTTCTCGCTTTTATTTATAAACACACAACAATTTTTCCAAAAAAAAAATCAATGAAAATGAAAATAACACATATGAAAATTCCTCTCTGTTTTTTTTTTCTTGTCGTAGTATGTTTGTATGTTGACGACTTTTCTTCGTCTACACAGCTGGTTCCTGAACGAATAGTGTGTATGTGTGTTGCATAAAATGTACACAAACAAAATCTTTATTTTATAAATCTTCCACACAGTTGGTTTGTGGAGTGTATTCGGCTATTCGTGTATACCGATTTTATGTATTAGATATGTTCTTTTTTTCACCGTAGTGTATACACTTTGTGTACGAAGAAAAAGATAGCCTTTGAATATTGTTAAAGCACTATCATTTTCCACTTACACCCAGTATACTACACTAACACAAAAAGAACAACTTTCTACAATGTTATAATATGACAGTATTGTAAATAGTATATCATTGGTGTTCGGTATAACACTCCTGTGTATTCTGTAACACCTAGATGGTATTCTAACAAACTAAAATAATAAACTATCACAGTCTAACTAGGTACGGATATATTTACAGCATGTAATAGATGTCTTAGAATGTTATACTATAAAGTTAAAAATATCATACTCTGTTAGAGAATAGAATATAGCATAATTTTAATACCGTAACATTATTGTAGTAAAGTGGGTGTTATTTTAACAAATCCTAGATAAATTATTAAGGGATTAAGCACATAAATAGTTAATGAATGTCATTTGTATGAAATATATTCGTATTAATCAAAAATAGTTGGATATTTCTGGTAAAGTGAAGAATTATCATACTTAAAGGCTTGTATGCCTTAACAGGCATGTAGCAATGGGCTTAACTAGCTTGCGATATATCCGTCAGGTTAACGATATTGAAGAAAATTTAACACACCCAAAATGTAGGATTCAAGGTTTTGAATATAATAGTAACCTGATTTTAAACCTTGAATGTGACCTCAAAGAAGTATTTCAAGGAAGGGTAAGTTAGAGAGCTCCCAGTTTTGATGGAAAAACTTAATGAGCATTTCAAAGTTAATCCTTTTTATTCAATTTTTGTTAAAATGTTTTGAAGAAAATTTGCATTAAAATGTTTTGCAGATTTAAGAATGTACGAGTGCCAGGGAAATTTTAGAAAAAGCCTTGATTTTTTTAAATGTGAAATTGAAGTAAGTCTAATTCAAATCTGAAAATTTTAGGGGGTGAGTGGTTGCCTGATTATTTAAATAAATAAATGAATTCAAAAGTAGGCATATTTAACATTGGTCCTATGGGAAAACGGTAGATGGATGATATGTTTTCATAGATTTCTCCAAAACAAGTCGGTGTAAATTAAAAAACAAAAAATTTTAATTAAAGTTTAAACCATAAAACCTTAATAAATTATTGAAGAAAAAAAAAAACCGTTGTGTCCGACTAATTAAGGATAAATGAGCACGATAGTGGGGATATAAATTAAAAATGAAGTGAATTATTTTCTAACTTGACAATATAAGATAAAAAGTAAAAGAAAAATTCGATATCTGCAGAAATTTTCAAAATATCTTAAATTGAAATTTTTCTGGAATTATTTAGCATTTGATATTTCGAAAACCAAGGCTGATATCGAAAAATTGTATTCTTATTTCTCATCTATATTCATCAAAATTGAAAATAAGAAACAAATAATTTCAATCACAAGTCTTGTTTTTCTGGCACTCGTACTAACTTAATTGCCGACGTTTAAACGAAATTCCTAATCTCATCTATGGGCTAAAGAAATCGTTTCTCTTCTTTGCAGTGGTTTCTCGGTGGGTGTGTAATTGTTATATTTCACTATTATTCCAAAAAGTATCAAGTCATAACAATTAATACCACTTAATAAACGCATACTATAAATAATGAATTGTATTAACTTAGATATAAATTTGACCCAATTTCAAATAAACGAAATATACAGTACAGTACACTACATACAGGCAGACTATGCTAGAGCGCTGTGTGCACACACAAATTTAAATAGTATAAAATCGTTTCTATATAAACAATTTATAAAGCACATATTCGTTTAACATTTTCATTCCGTATTACCTACATATAGAAAAATCGATCGATATAGAAAGGTTTCTAACTTATCATCTATATATTTTCTATATATGTATATGTTATAATACCGCACGTTTATAGCATTATTATATAGGAAAATAAAATATATAAATCATTAAAATGTGAACAATTTTCACGCTACCAACCAAGTGTTTTTTGTTTTGTTGTGTTTTTTTTTTATGTAGGTATTAGGTAGATATCAGCTGATTATAAATAAATATTTGAAAAAATCTGGTGTAAACGCGTCGCGTTATCTCTATATATAGACTGAGAATGTATTAGTTAACCCACGCAAAATTTTCACTGAATAAGGTTTGTATCAGGTGGTTTATACGGTAACTGGTTTATACGGTAACTGGCTTAATATAGCCTGTCTAATAATAAATTAATAGCCCAGTCTTTTAATGATATTGTCTTCCCGTAGCCAACTGCTGTTTTTATGACGTTATTAATGCCTATCCCAATAACTATTTGCACCCTGACTTTAACTCTCCAAATAGAACTTTGGCTTTAAATCCCGCTTCGTTCGCTTCTTATAATATTTGGATTACCTGTGTGAATTTTGTGGTTTTTGGCAATTAACAAGTGAAATTTGCAAAATTTAAAAAACTCCAGGCAAATTTTTCGGCTACGGAACCCTAAGCTCGTATTTGAAACATATCTTTGAACACTCTCTATTAAATTGCCTTTTTCCTTAAAACCTTTTCCAATCTGAGCCGATTTTGAAGATCATCGCCAATTTTTAGTTTTTCGGGTACGGAATCCTAAATACGCACTTGAAACATAGCTAAGAACACTCACCATTAAATTACCTTTCAAACGAAACCAACGAAACCAAAAAAAAAATCAAAATAGGTTTATCCGTTTAGGTGCTACGATGCCACAGACAGACAGACATACACAAATAGCGGTCAAACTTATAACACCACTTTTTTAGTTCGGTTAAAAACGCATAGCAATGAGGAGTTGGAAAGCATCAAAAATTGATCTATAGGTCGAAAAAACATAGCTAATGACATGCCCCTTGAGTAAAACTTCCAAAGCTCACAGAATACTTAGCTCATTTCTAATGTTTTTAGCCACGTAGAATCAAAAACTTTAAAAAATGATCTATATATCGTCGAGATGTTTTCGATTTCTTAAAACATAAAGATCCGATGAAAGCGCAATTAAAATCGCTTTTGGGCTTTTTAAAAGTAACCTTTACATAGAGGTAATATCTAAAATACTATATCATTGTTTTAACATGGAAGAAAAAAAAAATTTAAATAAACACCTAAACCATGTATTTTCTTATAATAAACAAAAACAATAATAAATATTACTAAAATAAACATTACCAATGATATTTTTTTTTATAAACATTGTTGTTATTATTATTGTTATTTACAAATGAAAATAGCACATGCGCGATATTACATATTATTATTTATTGTAATTTTTATAAATTACTAGCAGTTATCCGTCTCTGTCGCTGGTTGATTTCTCAGCTTTAAAAACAAAGACTATCGAGTTTTAATTTTTTGACTCGGAACCATTATTTTTTTTTAAAGTATGATACATCTCATATTGCTTGCTGATAATAAATATACCTAGCATTCTATAGATGAAAAAATTTTTAAAATCAGTTAAGTAGTGGACTCAAAAATGATGGATTTTTATACAAACTTTCATCGCCCATTTTCTGCTAGACATGGTTATTAGATATCTAGAATAATTAGTACCAAAAAAAAAACAGCAATTTATTTTATTTGACCATATGACGAACAATTTTCAAGTATCATCTGGAATTATATCCGAAAAAACAAAAAATCATGATTATTGCTTTCGAGAAATAGAATGTCGTAAGTATACGAGGTTTCGCATCATTTTTTACCTTTTTGAATCCCACCAATTTGATTTTTTTATTTTAAAATTTAAATATTTTACATTTTATATCTATAAATTTTCTGTCAAGCATCCCCGCCACTTACTTCCTGGCAATTCCCTTGCAAATTGATAGCGATTCATTAAATTTGGGCTTCAGATGCAGCACCCAAAGTGGGTTCGCGGCAAGATTTATGTAATGGTGCCATGGTAGTGGGATGGTTGGTATTCATCTTTTTCAGCTTTTGTAGTATCTAGTTCGAGTATTAAGTAATAGAAGTAATTATCAGAAATGTTCGAGATAAAACTCTTCAATTTGCTCTTGATAATAACAAAATACAGAAATCAACTTGATGCGGAGTAAGATTCAAGTTTAAAATTGTTCAAAATTATTTCTAAAATCGACTTTTTGACGAGAAACTAGCCAACCCATCACGTTGAGACATACATATAACATAAAGAACTGTATTTTCTTCTACAGCTAGATTTTTTTATTTTCCTTACGGATGGGGAGTAATCATCTAGGAACTTCGACAGTAGGGCCATAAGTTTGAGAAACTCTGGTTCAAATATAATAACAAATTGAATCCACAAAATGTATAAAGCTTAGTTCATACGGTCCTCTCAACAAAATACGTGCTTGATAATAAATAATGAGTACCTAAGATAGTTCTCGCGTAACATCATTCAACATTAAATGTATTTGGATGAAAATGAATTATGATATTTAGTAGCTATTACACTTCGATTTCATTGTATTTTTATGATAAGTAATTTTATGCGTGAATTACCTTAACAATTACAATTATAATAATTATATTGTTATTTGTTTACAAAAGGGCACACATGCGCAGTATTATAATTAATTATTATGATTAATATAATGTAGGTGTTTTGTTTATTTTAACAAGACTTTAATCTATATTATTATTATATTTCAAATGTTTATTAAAATCATAAAAAAAAATAATATAAAAATTAAACATTTGTTTTGTAATAATTTAATGTTTACTTTGTAAACATTTATTTTAATTATGTAATTTTTATGTTTGTACACATTAAATATATTAAGTAAAATTTAAAATTTGTTAAATGCCTTCTGACTCTTTTTCTTGGTAAATTGCTTCCCATAACTAAATGTCTTATTTTCAAGTATTTTTATACCGAAATTTCCTTGGTGTTTTTAAATACATATCATTTACACATTTTAAACCCCCGAACAAAAAAAAGGGGTGTTATAGGTAAGTTTCACCACTATCAGTGCGTGTCTGTCTCTTTGTGGCATCGTAGCGCCTAAACGGATGAACCAATTTTGATTTTTATTATTTAGCTTGGAAGATAATTTAATGGAGAGTGTTCTAAGCTATGTTTCAAGTGCGTTCCTTATTCCTTACCCGGAATAACTAAAAAATAGGCGATGATCTTCAAAATCGGTTCAGTTCAGAAGAAGGCTCTAAGAAAAATGTAATTTAATGGAGTATGTTCTTAGATATGTCTCAAGTGCGAGTTTAGGCTTCCGTACCCGAAAAATTTGTCGCGGTTTTTTTAAATTATGTAAATTTAACTTGTTTCAGAAAATAGGCAGTAAAACATCACCAAAACTTGATGTTGATGTGAATTGCATATACTGTTATAATAATATCACTTAGAATGGTTCAACTTCTGCGTCTACTTTGATTGGAAGTGTTATTGATACATAGATAATAAAGCATTTGCTAGAAGAAGTCTAACTTACGAAAACAATGTGCTCAAATAGGCTTCAAAATATGAAGAAATGAATGTTACCCGACTCGATTGGACAAATAATTCTACAACATTCCGGGATAGTTTAAAATGTTCAAAAATGATTGTTTCGATTCAATAAAGCCGAGCGTGTGGCATATTCTTGTCCAAACAATGCCAGGCATTACTGCTGGAGGATAATAAAAATTAATGTTTATCATTATAGTGTAGCGTCGAGTCGTACAGATAACGAGAGCCACATGGCATATACTTTTATCATTCATGTTATAATAATAAAATTAAACAATTTATTTTTAAGTGTATTAATTTTATTAATATTATTTTTGTCCATTTTTAATATTTACTTATTTTCTTATGTCATAATAAATATTATTTTCAAATGGTTTGTCTCGCCAATCATCAGTCTATTGACAGAAGTACTTAACGAAAATTACTTTAGTATTGCCAATTTAGTAATGAATTTTTGTTGAAGGCTACTTTAGCTAATTGTGTTGGTAACTTATCTTAATTACTTAGTAGGTAAATGTAACAGTAATCGAGAATGAGTTGCAAGGAAGAGATACTATACAGATTAAAATATCTAATGACCAAAGCAATTGTAAAAATCAAAAATTAACTTTCCTTTTTCCAATTAATTTGTGATATAAGATATTAGGGAACATCCATAAAATACATAGCAAATTTTGAAGATTTTTTTATATATTTTTAGAAAAAACGGGCGGTAATACGGAAAATATAAAACGAATGCTGAATTAATAGAGAGAGCGACCGCGCTGAATATCTGCTGAACACGATCATGCATTGGTGAGTAAGTATAGTTAACCTAAACCAAGCTTTAGTTATATATAATACAGTAATCCTAGCCGAAATGCTATATAGTAAATCGCAATTTTTAGGGATAAGCGCGACTTTTTGGTTACGGTTAGGATCGTCAAAGATAAATTTAAATTTGAAAAAGAGTTTGTTGTTTTTGCATTAACTGCTGCACTATTGATTTTAGCGCAAAAAATGTCGAACTACAGCAAAGTTAGTGAAAAATTTGAGACAAATAAGTTTCCTTTTGGCGAATTAAGCATTTTAGGCAAAAGGAATAGAAAAAACTCTGAATGAGAGTTGTAGACGGCATAACTGGCAATAACATTTGTCTAAACAATTGTTTCATATAACTCGTTGATCTCGCGCCAGAGGTCGCCAAGGCTGCGCACTTCTGAACAAAGCACATACAGAGTTATGTAAAAGCAGCTTATGTGCCTCTAAAACATTAATAACGCTTGAGAGTAAAATATTTATAACGCAAAGAATGCGTAGTACCTTTTTTGTACAGAAAGTTTTTCACTAAAACCAGTGTAGCAGTTATTGCAAAACAACAACTTTAAACCAAGGTGGCGGCCTTGCCCCAAAGGGTAGCATCCCGCCTTTTCAAATTTAAACTTACCCAACGGTAACCAAAAAGTCGGGCTTCTCCCCAAAAGTGCGATTTAAAAATCTAGGATGATTGTACTAATACTTAAAAATTAATTTTGAGATTTACTCTTAAATTATTAATAAGCTTTGTGAGTGGTTTCATTAACTAATTAATGACGTATACTTACAGTAAACATCCGTTTGTAAACAACCACAAACAGAAACTTAATAATTAACATTATCTAATCATGTTCTGGATCTTAGAATAATGAAATTTTAAAATATTAATTTCTACCTCTGTATCAACGTAGGATTATTATTCAATAAAAAAGAGAGATGATTGTCTAATTTCAGAACCCAGACTGGCCTGAATTTAGATCAAAAATTGATTCGTTTGGACAAAGCATAATGTTTAGATACAAAATAAAGTGTTTTCTCGAATTTTTCATTCAAAAACATATTTATTTTTGACAAAAACGAAGATAAAAGATGTAATAACCCAAAAAAAGATTGATGTCCAAGTTAGGAAGTTTTTATTTACTGGCCAACATCGTTCTTTCCTAAAAGACAAATAGTCCACAAATGCCACTTGTTCAGCCAAAGAATGGTACGAAATATTTACCATTAACTAAACTGAGCAAACTAACCTTTTTCACAAACATTGAAAGAAGATTCAACAAATTATTTTTCAGTAAAAAATTTCTAAAAGTAAATTATCTATCATCAAACAAATGCATTTAAAAACTTACCTGTGACCAAGAATACTTTTTGGGGGTAATTGTAAATGTAAAACATCAATATCAGCCGGAGTTCTGAAAAATTTAGAAAAAAAACTAGTAAACATAAATTATTTGTGACTTTGCGGTCTCTGGGACAAAAAACTTCAATAATGGGTTTTTATCTGACAACGTGCGATGAAGTTAACGTCCATCAATTTTAAAGAATGTTATAATATGAAATTTGACACAATATATTGTTAAAAATGCTCCATGAAATCAACGTTCGTTATTTTTAACGTCCGTGCTAGATATACTTAATATAACTCTGTTTTTAAAACTTACATTGCATTTCTGCGTGACTGTCGCGTTTGCAAAGATTCAAATGATTGAGAATGCACAATATCGGAAATCTGTTTTCCAGAACTCGAAACCGGACTATTAGGCGTACTAGACGAGCCGGAACTATTCCGGCTTAAAACTCGTTTCACTCGACTTCTCAAACTATTCGAACTTAAATGTGCAGGTTTAATAGGTTTTGGTGGTTTAACCAGTTTAATTGAACTTTTTGGCTTTAATTTTGAATTGTTCACTATTTTTTCACTGGATTCCATTTTTAAAAATAAACAAACAAAGTATACTATAAATAGAAATTATTCAAATGGCTGAACTCATTTTTCGTTATCTCTTGCTAAGATAATAGATAAACCATTGTTTGGATATATTATTAAGAAAGAACACTTCAAGATTTCAGTTAGTTTACGATTATCGTTCGAAAACGTTGTATCTTTGCACGTTTCAGTTAAAACTATTTGAAATTAATTTTGTAAAAAATGGTTACAGAAACCATAACGGAAGTTATTTCCGTGCGTTGGGAGATAAAACATATCATTGAAGTGTGTTTTATAGTGCTATACAACATTTTTACCCACTTCCGTTATAAAAGTTTTATATTTTGAGTTAAAGAAAAATTTTTGTGGTTTTAATAAGAATTGAGGAAAAATGAAAAGAAATTCAACAAATTGAGTTGAAAATTAATTGTTGTACAACAGATTCCTGTTTTGCAAGTTTGAAATGATAACACTAGATGGCATAATACGCTATAGTTTTACGTACCATCTATTGGAATTTATGGGTGTTAATTCCGGAAATAGAACTAACATATTTCATCATGCGATCAATTCAGTATTGAAATACCCGTTATTGTAAGCGGTTCGTTAATTTAGGTGATTTTATTTGGTAAGTGGTTTTTTTCTTTCTAAATTTTAATTCATTCTTTACTTTTTAAAAATTTATGTGCCAAATATATTTTATTATTGGGCAAATTGAATTTTTCAATTTTTTTTAAAACTATTGTTGAAATTGTAAATTTTTCATATTACGCTAATTGCTTACTTATATAACAAATCCGTCAAGGATTTTCGCGTTAGTTCTTAGTAATCATTTAGTAATTTAATATATTGTGTGTGTTTTCCCTTGGAATTTTTGTACTAACCAAATTCCTTTTTATTTTGTGTTGAGCGTAGTTACGTAAGGATTATTAACAATTGAAAGTGAATTATTTTGGCCGTGAGCCAGTTTAGTTCACATTGACCTAAAATGAAAGGCGTTAATTGAAAAAAAATTAGAGCATTTATTGCATAATTATGACCTAATTGCAAAATTATTTTTTACCATTATTTTGACATTATTGATTTATAAATTAAGAATCCGCCCTATATTTCTGTGTCTACGTTGCTATATATACGCGGAAAAAATCAATTACGTGAACTTGACCTAAATTATCTATTTTCCTATCATCAAGGTGATTTCCTTAAGACTAAATGTATAATATTGAACAGAAAGGTTACCATTCATTTTAAGGTCATCACGAAAGTGAATGATAAAAAACACGTGGTCAGTTTTACTATTAAAACGTGAATAAAATATTGATATCAATTTTTTTACAATTTATAGTAAAACATAAATTTTGAAGAAAAATGGGTGTACCAGCCGGAGATCCAGAAAAAGGAAAAAAAGTATTCGTACAAAGATGTGCTCAATGTCACACAGTTGAAGCTGGCGGTAAACACAAAGTAGGTCCAAATTTACATGGACTTATTGGTCGTAAAACAGGTCAAGCTGCAGGCTTCAATTATACTGACGCCAACAAAGCTAAAGGTAAGCACTTAAAATTTTTTATTGTGAAATATATCGATAATGGAATTTTAATTTAATCTCAAAAGTACCTACTTAAGATTTTATCAAATGAATATTCGCGTTAAAGCCATTCAATCATAAAGCAAATTATTATAGTAATTCATACTATATATAAATATTATCAGAGATAATAAATGAGATTTCTAGGATATTTCGATTTTGCCTTAATTTCCTTAATCAATTTATATATTCTATATATACGTATTTCGACTACCATGTAGTCATTATCAGTGCGAATTAGAATTAGCTAATCTTAATTACTCTTATAGTGTATATTACTCGTTACTAATTTGGTTATAGTCTGCACTTTTGTAAAATTTATGGTGTAATTATTCCCATGCACCTGTGTACACTAAGTACGAATACGTCATATTTAACTGGTGGATCACAGAAGCAAACGTAAGAGATAAAAATTTATTTTTAAAACTTCATTTCATTTAGCGAAAAAATCGCCTCAATTGAATGAATAGTTTAGAAAAGGAAAATCAAGTGAATAATGTTACACTTAAGTAATAAGAAAAGAGAAATTTATGTATGAAGTGTCTGTTGTAAACAAGGTGGTCAGAAAGAATGGTAGTGTGTCATGGATTATGACTCGATATGGAATTTTAATCAATCTTTTTTAATTTCGTTTTCTTACATCTTGAAGAAAGACAATACCTGAAACATTTTTTAAATAAAAGCATACCAAATATTTTCAAAATATCAGGAAAGAGTAATTAATAAAACAGAAAAACTGATAATTATCAGGGAATTTTAAAATATATTCAATAAATCAGGAAAAACTGTATATAATTTAATAGGAAAACTAATAATTATCAGGAAATTTTGATGTATGATAATTTGTGACCACTCTATAAAAATTACAACAGATTGCATCAATCGACATTCAAAACTTGACATTATAATAATTAACAAGTTATTTGTACTTTGTGCATGACGTAAAAAAGGAATTTTCTACATATTAAATCACGTGAATGAATCACCAGTTAATATATTTAATTTTAATATATTTTATCTTTTATAATATTGTCTTTTTCTTTTTATTACTTATCTCGTACAATATTAAATGCCTTTCTCTTTTGTGACGGCTTTAATCATAGTCTTATAATGTTTTAATATTGATAACAGCGTTGAATTAGCGTCTAACTATAATATTAAATACATTAATAAATATTTGTTTAATCTTTTTTTTTTAATTTGCAATGTAATCCAAAGATTGCGTTAATGATCATTATATAAAATCATAAATTACGTTTTATTATAATTTTGAAGTATCTATTTAAATATTTAAAAAAATTTTGGCAGACTACACAAATAAAAAATGATAATATGTAATTCTTTACGTCATTTTTTTCAAAATTAAAATTACCATCACACGAGTGTGCATTTGATTTCATCTATTAAACATTATTCGATGTCATATTGTCATGATTTTAAATTAATTATAAAAGACTGATGCGCCAACTAGATGTTTAGCACGTTTAGCTTAATAAAAAGCTCAAGTGCAAAATGGTAATCATATTGTCTTTTCGCACACAAAAATGAACTCAACATTAAATTTTTCATGATTTGCTCACACGCATGGCATGAAGTTACGATTTTATGTAGATTAATTTATTAATTATTAGCAGAGACAGGAATTAAAAATTTTATAAATATTATGTCATTTGTTACAGTCATGCTGTTTTTATGGTGAAAGGTGTGGAGTATCCCCATATTTTAAATGAAGTATTTTAAAAAAATGTCTAAGACGAAGATAATGATAATATTAATTATCTTGGAATCTCATGCCCATCGTGTTCTAACCGATAATTTTTTTAATACTAACTAATCTACATTTTTAAAATTCCATTACAATAGTTTTTTACATTTAGTGCCTCAACCAAGTTGTGCCCCCAAAAGAATTTATGTTAAAACAGTAACCATAATTTTTTATTAACAAAATATTTTCTTTTTTAAAGGTATTACATGGAACAAAGACACGTTATTCGAATATTTAGAAAACCCCAAAAAATATATTCCTGGAACAAAAATGGTGTTCGCTGGTATTAAAAAGGCACAAGAACGTGGAGATCTTATTTCATACTTAGAGCAAGCAACGAAGTAATAACATTGAATTTAGATTTCAATTTGCATATTTAACATTAAACATTTTGAATATTTAACTGTTTATGATTGACAGATTAAATTATGTGATAATATATATTTTTTTAATTATTTTCAAATTTTTGCATATATATTTTATTGAAAATAAAACAATTCAGTGAATTTTTAAAAAATATTATATTAAATAACAAATTTACTACTACGCAACTCTTGGGAACCGAACCACGGACCTCACGATTTCGAGGCCATCGTTTTAACCAGTACACCGGTTTACAAAAAAATATTTTTTATTTTCAATAAATTTTAATAAGTATTTTAACATTATAAACAGTTAAATATTCTTGTGTTAGATGTCAGGATGTCATGTTGGAGAGATATTTAAAACATTGAAAATATTAACACTCGTCCTGAACTTAGACAATGATTGTAGTATTGTTATTAATTGTTCATGTTATCTTGAATGAATCAATATAATGTCTACAGTTTTTATTTAACATAATTTTTTGTTTACCATAAACATAACAATATTTGTTATGTTTAGGCAATGTACAAAGAATTTTAGACAAATTATTTTAATTTTTAATTTATAAATATTTAAATTATTGCATTACACAAAAAACCATATTGTATTAGGTGTAATTACAGTGAAAATTTATTTTATCTGTTTATTGTTATCACACGTAATACAAAAATTATACCATAAAATGGAATGAAGTTTTTGAAATTAGTTATTTACATTCCTTTTTATTTTTTCCCAAATCCCTTTATTCCTTTCTGAAATTGACCTAATTTGTATTAACACAATTACACTGTCTGAGGCCCTGAAAATTTTGGAACTTATTCGCATAAAGAGGAAAAATAGTTTATATTATTGATAATATTTTCCAACATTTGAAAGTCTATTCACTAAGTTCCGTACTTGAAACCTGAAAAGTCAGCATATGATGAAACATCGTCTAGAATAAAACTTTTAAATTTCGTTTTCTCGATGCATAATAAGTTTTAAACTGTATATGTTTCGAGTTTTGAACTCAAAATTTTCTTTTGTTTTATTTAATCAATTTTGAAATAGTTTATTTGGCCCGATGCTATACTACTCTTCTAAGTTACTCGAACCTATTTTGCTGGCCCTACGTACCTATAATTATTAAACCATTGATAATTCGTTCAAAGATCCTTGGCTATTGACTTTTTTTAAAAAATATTAGTTCAGTTTTAAAATGTAAAACATGAATTTTTATAAAGGAATAAGGAAGATCTCGCGGACGTTCAGAAAAACGAGCTAGAGAAATAAGATGATTTTGTAAGCGTATTTCAATATACAAGTCTGGTGATATAAAATCAAGATACAACAAAATTTTGGTATTCTTTTTATAACCTGGAAATAAACAGAGATATTATTAGAATGCTCTAGTTGCCTATCACTATCACTACATAGTATAAAATAAAGTTGCACTGTAGAAAACACTGATAAGTTCTTTAGTATACTTATTTAGTATCAGCATTACATCGGCGCGGGTCACTAGTGCTAGTAATAAGTGACCGTTTCCGCAGGTAAGTGAGCGAAGTCCCATTTGATGACGTTACCATATGATACGGTAAATCGGCAACATTCTCTCTTTTACCTGCGAACGCTCACTGTTCTCTCGCGCAGTCTATTCTTATATGATCTCTATGATTATAACGAATCACCATAAGATATTTTGGATATATCCGAGTGGAGAGCGATATTGGAACTAGATGTTTTAGAGAATTCTGAGACCTGTAGTTTCAATTTTTAAATTAATACTCACTCCTCTGTTATAAAACTAATGTTGCAATTATATATTAGTACTTGGATGACCGAACTCGTTTTTTTTTCTTATATTTACAAGATTATATTTATATACAAGAATTGCTCGTTAAATAAGATTTTCACCTTTTAAATAAAATTTTAAAATAAGCTGAATTAGCAAGCAAATATGTTGTAGAGAATTTTATTCTTATTATCTATAAGACAAATTTCCTTTTTAGATAATGGCAATAAATCGAGAGTAAAAAAATTGTGTGAAATTTTAATAGTCCAACAATTAAGCTTAGAAAATATGGGAAAAAATTGCAAAAAAAAAAAAACATGAAACGAAAAACTATCAAATAATATTTAAATAACGTTTATTTTTACATTTAATTAAATAACTTTTAAGTTTAATTTAATTTTAATATTAATAGCAGCTAATTCTGTAACTAAATATTTAAAAATATATGGTATTTCAATAATATTTATATCTGCATTATCTCCACAGAACAAACATGTATCCCGTGATTCTTGATTATTATATTCGGTTCGATGTTTAATTATTGATATCGGTGCTAACAATGACCCACATTTTAAACAGATTTTTTGCTTAGATTTATCACTACAATGGAATAGACGATCATGCAATAGGAATGATGCACCATGACTAATTAGAGAATCACGTTCCATTTCTCCAAAACGTATACCACCACCTTTTTTACGTCCTTTTACCGGTTGATGTGTGAGTTGGTCAATTGGTCCGGTTCGTCGCACTTGCCATTTATCAGCGACCATATGTCGAAGTCTTTGATAGTGCACAACGCCAAAGAATATGTGTGCCTTTAATTCACGGCCATCTATACCGGAGTACATAGGTTCGGTTCCATAATAATTATAACCACCTATAAAATTATTAAAAATAAATATTTAAGTTTTGCACGAATTAGCTAAAACTAGAAATATCTGATGTTAGGCATCCAAAAAATTAGAACTAAGCTGAACTTTGATGGAAATCTTTATTTTCATAAAGTATACCCAAATTATTCTACCCTGGATCTGCTGTAAAGCTTTCAAATTCCGTTAATTAAGCTTGACTTCTTCCTTTTACGATTTTGTTATATTAAATCGATTTTTTGGAGAAATTATCCAATTTTTCAAGTAGAAAATCATGATTTGAATGCATAGGCATCAGAGTTCCCTTATAAAAATTAACTTACCAGCTTCTAATAACCGACCAAAATAATCAATAGCAGTATCGTTTTCATCAAATCTAAAAGGCGTGGCATCGTGTACCAAACCATGAATTGCAGCTGATTTTCCAGCCATAACTTCGATCATCATAGCTATGGTCATACGAGATGGAAAACCATGAGGATTGAAAATAATATCGGGTACCAAACCAGTTTCTGTAAATGGTAAATCTTCGCTTGGCCATAATTGTGAACAAATTCCTTTTTGTCCAGCTCGACTAGCAAATTTATCACCAACTGATGGATTTCTCTAAAAATCAATGAAAACCACAAAGCTCAATAAAAACAATCATGGATTTTTAAACGATAAAGTTACAATAAAAGATTGAGGAAAAAACACTCACAGCAATTCTGTAAACGATCATCGCTTTTTTGGCCGCCGATAGACTGTATTCACCGCATAACCGAACATTATCAACAACTGCTTGCTCGACATCTTTGAATTTTACAAGATTAAAACGATTTGTGTTTGCATCAAAGAAACAATAAAATGGACATCCTTTCTTCAAAATCGTTCCTGGATGTGGTAATCCATCAATATCAAGGGCTTCAGGTAAAGATGGATTATGCGGATCTCGTCCAAAAAATGAAGCGTTATCTTTTAAATCAATTACTTCCGTTTTATAAACACATCCATGTGCAAAACCACGCTCGTATGATGATTTATTAATAATCATAGCGTCCTCCATATCGTAGCCCTGTGAGAGAAACAAAAAGGATAATTCTTAGTTTTATGCACAATTTTGTTATAACAAAAAAAAAGCAATCTGTGATAAATAATTGGTATCTTGTTTATAGAAAAACTTTTTAAAGAAACGGTTTAGTTCGCGAGACAGGACACTTTTTCTTAAATGATCAATACATACTTGAAACTTTGTGAGTGGTATTCTTTTGGCGAGCCTACCAAACTTTCTCTACGACATTTTCGAAAGTGCTCTTTTTCAAATGAGCATGATAACGTCATATTTAAGCATTTTGTTATTAAACAATTCAGCAAAAGTGAATTATGTATATATTAAAAAAGTTCAAGTTCATCAGTGCAGTATTTTAACCGGACCAAATATTTTATTGTTTAACAATGATTAATGCCATAGTGTCCGACAAATTCCTTGATGCTTTTTTTCAGACCGATACCTTAAATATGTCGTTATCATGCTCATTTGTATACGGAGAAATTTAGATAGAAGTCGTAGAAAGTTTGGTAGACTCATCAAAAGGAAACCACTCACGAAGTTTCAAGTATGTATTAATCGCTTAACAAAAAGGGTGCTGCCCCGCGGAGTAATATATACTTGTTAAGAAATATTTTGTTACTAATAATGATTATCTACTCACGGTGTAACTGATGACGGCTACAATCGCATTTGTACCCATCGCATAATTATCCATTTCAATTTGATCGTGATGAACTGGACGGAATAATGGTGTTGCTGGTGTTTCAAGTCGATATAACTTAGTTTCAGCGTGTGTATTCCATGTATGTATTGGTGTTCCCATTGTTTGTTTACCCATCTGACATTGATACATATTACGTGGTGATTGATTACAGTCTGGCATAGGAATTAATTGGGCTAAATTGCTTAAAAATGATAATTTTGATACTTCCATATGAGTTGTAACACCTAAAATTAACAAGTTTTTAGCGGAAAATTATCTACAAATAACGAATATTTCCCTGGATAAAAATTACGAAAACTAATTTTTACTGATGATACTACATCATTAAAACCACCTCGCACATCCTTTCATATTTACCTTTGTAAGCTTCCTCTATTTTAACACAAATATTCAAATACACTTGTTCAAATGTTCCAATAAGTTCAATTTTACCCGATGCTAGGTGAATACAGGGCCGTACCATTCTTGCTGGACCAGTGAATAAAAATATACCAGGAAATTGTGCTTTAACTTGTCGCATAGGTGCAAAAGCAATTTCTGTGGTATTTGGAATTAATTCTCCATTTATCTTATGTATTCTAAAAAAAAAAATATTGTTCAATGTCTGTGATTCATTTTACTTTATTGCAAAAAAACCAAAATATTAACCTTAATTTATCGACTATTCTTCCAGCAATATTTTCTGGTATATGACCTAAAATTTTTCCATCTAACATTGTCACATAACATTTTTTTAAATCCGGTTTTACGACAGCGGATAATGGAATCATGCCTAATTGTGTCAAAATAATTGGTATATTTTTACGTTTTGCCTCATCTGGTACATCAGTCACCTGACAATCCATAGTTAAATGATTCAATAAACCACATGGAGTACCGTCAGGAGTGTGTACAGGACAAATAAAGCCCCAAGCATCGGGTAGGAGCATACGTGGTTCAGTTGTTCGCATTTCAGTAAAGAAAGCACCACGATGTACCGCCCGAAAATGAGACATATAACGCATTCGATTAATATTTTCAGCAATAATTGCAAATCCTTTCGATTGCATTAATCCCAGACCAGTGTGACTCGATAAATTACCTGTTGCAAGGAATGTTTCAAGAATATTTGTTAAACCAGGATTATATTTTGCTGCTGTTTGAATTTCAGCAGCGTTCAAAGTAAATAATTCCGTTGTAGCTCGTTTTAATAAATTTGCTTTTAAACCATACAACCAAGCGCCTAATTTTTCTTTAACGATTTGTAAATATAAATGGCCGCCTAGTAAAATTTCTTGCATCATAACAGAATCAACACCCTCTAATTTACATTTGTTTTGAGCAAATACGAATAATTTTTGTATCATAAATACAATTGTATTAAATTTGTCTTCGTCATTATCTAAATGAATCATTATACATTGTTTTAATATAAAGTCAGCAACTTCTATATCTGTAGACCATGCAGGCATTTCAAAAAATTTCACACGGAACATTTTTCCCAAATATGTTTTACATGCTTCTTGAGAATGTAAACCTTCTTCGTGCACCAAACGTAGCATATTTTTAACACATCTGAAAAGAAAGTGTAAATATTCAATAAGAAGAAGATTTGAGAAATGGCATCACTGTGAAATTTTCTCTTTTAGAATTCCTTTCGAATAGAAATTTGATGATATCATTCAAAAATTTTCAATGTGTTGATCCATCAATGTTAAATGGTTAATTGATAGTTTGTTTTTGGTATTAAATTTGTGTGATTTTAAGCTGTTACTTACATCCGATTTTTTGTGATTATAATCGATTAATTGGCTATTGGTATTTTTTGCAGTAATTAGGACCCAAAGTATTACCTTTATATACAGAGTTCGAAAAACAAAAAATTGGTCTCGATTTTTTGCAGTTTTCTTAAGGTATTTCGCTCTAAAAAAAGTCAGAAACAATTTTGTGTTTCAGTATTAGATAAAACTCTGCAATTTGGATCCAAAAAATACAAAAATCGGATTTATTTAACGATTGGTCGAGTATTTTCGTTAGTATCGCTCAAAATCCAATATGAGTCGCTTTGATTTGAAACAATTTTTTCGAGAATTATTCATCTAATCGTCAATTGGACTGAATTTTTGTGATTTGAAAGATTTGGGGCTCAAAGTAGCAAAAATCTAGTTAATTTGCATATTCGATAAAAATTTTCAGAAATCGTGCTTCACATAGTGTTTGTACGATATTTCAGAAACCAATCATCATTTCCAAAAACAGAGACAATAAAAAATTTGTGCTGATTTCATTTTAATAAAACCCATAAAAGCTCAAAAATCAGGTATCAGAAAATTCTAGATGATATCTTTAACTTTCCATTTTTCTATCTTTGACGTTTAGTGAATTAATAAAAAAGGAATAAATTACCCTGTATAATAAGTATCATCTTCGTAACCAGCAGTTAGTGCTTTATAAATATATTGGTCGCTGCACTTTTTTAAACATCGTAAAATTAAGCAAACTGGTGCATAATATAACATTTTACGATTGGCAAACATTAATTTTGCTGTACCATTTGTGAGATAGTGGAGAGTATTATTCTACAATTTAGAAAATTTTATAATAAACATTTTGAACTTTCAAGTTAATTTTACCATTTATTTACCTGAATAGTTTCATCATCCTTAACACACCGAATTTGTACACCATATTGAGAAAAAAATGCACCTCTTTGGTCCCAACTTCTACGCACTAATGCTATTGGAAAATTACGCCTTGTTACAATTAACATACGTAATATTTTTTCTAAACCTTTAATTATAAAGTAACCACCCCATTCTTCAGGGTGTTCATTGTGTTCAATCAACTCTTCTGGTGATAATTTTGAAAGATGACAAATATCCGACTAAAATTAAATTTTTATTTTTGTATACAGTCGAATCTATATAATTCGTAATTCATGGTGGACTCGTGTTCAAATATCAAATTCGTAAAAATCAATTATTATTCATAAACAAAAATAATATTTCACATTTATTTTGAAACCAATCGTTTTTGAATCTATATTTCACTGAAATGTGCTGCCTCGTTTATGTGTCGTTGTTTGTTGATTTATAAAGCACATTGACTTTGAAAAAGCAAACGTTTGGTTTCAAAATAAAAGATAAGTAGGCAATAAATTTCGATTTTAGTCCTAATTTCCTAGATCAACCAAGTAGTCATCATCAGTATGAATTACCTCAGGATATTAATTTTCATTCTAAGAAAATTGGTAAGCGTCTAGGCAGGATATCTAGAGAGCTCAAGTTAGATTCCCGGTTGGCTGTGTAATTATTTCGCTTCTTTCTAAAATTCCAATTCGATTTTAAGAAAAATGTGTTATTTTTTTAATCTCATGAGGGAATTTATTTTATTTGAAAAAGTATTTAGTAAATAATTATTAAGCTAAATCATGCTTAAGATAATAATAAAGAAGACGGTCATGGTGTATAATTATTATCAAAATGTCATATGACTGGTGTCCCAATCACACTATTAAATGTAATTAAATGATCTAAAGTACATCAAGTACAGGCCTTTCTTTTTATACCTTAACCATTACTGGAACTTCCCCAGCGTATAAATCAATTGATTCTCGTGGTTCGCCATTCACGGACCATTTCACAGTAGCTCTCATTTTCCCTTTATAGGTATCGTGTCTTTGTCGACATTCTGTTGGATAAATTTTTGGATTTCGAACACCTGTGGTACCCACAGGAACCATCGGTGGAAGAATACAAATATCTTCTATACCTAAACTGATTTTTGTTCCATTTTTCAATTCAAACTGTACTGGGGTAATGTCAGAGGCAGCCAATTTCAATCCTTTATGTATCATAAAATTGAAAGAGTCGACATGTGGTTTTCCTAAGCGTTGTAACAGCTAAAAGCAAAAGTCAGTCAACTTTACATTGTTATGTTTTTGAAAATTTAAAAATTAGTTACCTCATTTTGTTCTTTTGTGGGTCTTGCATAGTTTGTACTTGTTAAATTTGATAATGTTGGTTCTGCATGTGTTTTCATTTTTCTTTATTTAATAATATTTATATAAATACACATTTAATACACATAAATCATCATAACCTTATTTATAAACGTAAATCACATGGGGAATTTAAATTTTGTTCAAAATGAAACTGGTTAGCAGCATCTGTTGGTGTAAATGGAACTTATCTATGATAAGCTGTGGATAAGCTGCTGAAAATAATTTGGTTTGGTTTGCGAATTCAAATACAGATGTCATAACAAAATTTATTAGCAGCATCTGTTGGTCAAGTTGCAATATATCTATGATAAGCTGCGAAAAGATTCTTTGGTTTGAGTTATGAATTTAAATGCAGATAGATCAGGATAGATGCACAAAATAAGTATTTTGTTCAAAATAATATGGATTAGGTGCATCTGTGTTGGTCTAGTTGCAAATAATCTATGATAATACATCTGTAGTGTAAAACCTGAGAGTTAAGACGCAATTTTCAGCCAAATTGGTTTGGTATCTCTGGTAATATTGATAAATGGTAAGTGCCCTGATAATCTACATTAGAACTACTGACGGGTCTACTTTCTATTCCAATCAGTACGAATTATCTTATTATCGCCAATTGTCTAGGTTTATTTAATTTGAATTTGAATATTGTTATTGGCTTTTAAAAATGGAAAGTACAGGTAATGCCATCTGGTAGTTTAAATTGGCACTACTGAAAACGTGTCTATTTCCTGTTCAAGTACGAATTATTATCGCCAGTTGGCGGGGTTGCAACTCTTAGTTATCAATAAAACAACCAATTGAGCTTTTCATAGCATAGGCTTATAATTAGTCGGGTGTAGATGGTTTTGGAGAATGTTTCTCCCAACAAAAGTTGTATTGGAATAATGATCATGATGCCTAGTGACATCTGTTACCCAAGATACGTTGTTTTTATGTGACCTTTGTCAAATTATTTTCTTTGAGCTTCGTATATACACGTATAGATGTCATAATAAATACGAAGTATTTTTAAATATTTAATTTGATTCAAAAATAATATTTCAAAACATAATTTTATTTTATAATTAGTATCCATTTGTACATTTTTAAGTGTCTTAAAACAAAGTAATAAACAATATTGAGATTGAAATATAGAGATGTCATGAGTCTTAAATTTACAATAATAATAAACTGTTAAAAGTAACGACATAAATCAAATTAATGAATGTACGCCTTATATAAATATTAAACAGACAAGTCAATTATATAGAAGATATCATATTTTTCTTCAAATTGGATAAAAAATTATAATTTATGATACAACATTCACATAGAGTCATCATTAAAATATATTTATTTCCCAAGATGTTTAATTTGAATTCTGAAACCTCATCATTTAATAATAAAAAAAAAATTATTCTCAGAGCGAGCATAAATATAACTTTTTTTTTCATGAAATCAATTAGGGTTTTATATAGCAAATGTTTTTTTTTTCTTGTAGAATTCGAGAAAAATCAATTTATTTTATAAAGTACGATATTAGATCTGTAAATAGGCTCTCTAAGATATTCAAAAGATACGAAAAACTGAGTTTAATAAGTCAATTTCTTCTCGAAGACGATCAATGTATCTCAGTGTCACAAAAAATGAACGGATAGTATTATATGTAATCCGTGCATTTTTTGTGACACTGAGATTTTCTAAAGTTTTTTTATGAATAGATTTTGGCGAATACTTATTTCATGATCTGTTTTGCCTTTTGCAACGACCTTGTAGAGACTTTATTGCAACGAAATGAAAAGAAACGTATCAATAATTTTTACTTGAAGTTTTTTCACAGATACAATATGTTTTTGGGTCGGTAATATATGACCTTTTCAAAAGCACTTTTTAATTATTTAATAATTTTATACTTTTCTCACTCTTATTTTTGCGCTTGCGTGACTAGTTTTTGAAAAATCGCCTAAAATCGTGTATGATTAGTCTTTATTAAGGATAAAATCTGGAGAAATTCTCGAAAACACCCATCTCATCGTCAAATGAGATGAATTTTAATTTTTTTTAATCAAAAAATGGGATTGAAGCACAAGTTTATGAGGTATAAGCCCAGTCACGTGTTAATGTCATAATTGCTTCGCGAAATAATCGAATAATCGAAGCGAAAGAATCTGAACGAACATACGCACATACGTACGTACACACACACACACACACACACACACACACAGAAATCACATTGAAAAAGTCTGATTCGGATATTAAGGCCTTGAAACCGCGGAAATATGTAAACCTGTAGATTTTCAAAATCGACACCTACTTTCTCTGGGAAGTCAATAACATTTTTTGCGTACTATTTTATTAAATAGAATACGATCGAATCATATAATTATTAAATTTTGCTGTTTAAAATAGGTAATAATCAACGATATTTATTATATTTGTTTGTAAATAAATGAAACATCAATTATAATTATTTGGTTAATGATGTTTATGATAAGATAAAATAAACATTTCAACCAAAATTATAATTATCTGATTCTGTTATTAAATAGAAACAAATTCATTAAAAAATCAATGAGAATCGTTTTCAACCTCTATTGAAATTAGCTTTTAAATGTGACCTACAAAATAAAAGCCATTTAACAAAAAATTACGTGTAAGTATATCACTAATTAAAAATTTTGTGATTTTTGCACTAAATGCTACAATTGGAGGTAATACCATATGCTATGTACTCTGATTTTGAGAAATTTATGAATAAAAGAAAACATTCGTAACGCAGGAGCTGTGTTAGCTAAGCGAATTCCCTCGAAGATTGAAAAAATAACACATTAAAAAAATAAAATCGAATATTGCATTTTTCAAGAATTTTTATTTCGAAAACTAACCGTTTAGAGAAAAAAATCACAGGAGTACTTTTTTGCTTAAAACTGATCAAAAAATACAAAAATATATTTTATTTTGAATTTTGCTCTTGTTTATTGGTCAAAAACTCTTCTTGATACCAAATTTTATTCAAATCGGACATAAATTTCGACGGCTAGAGAGTATACAGACATAAACGTGTAGATACATATTCCATAATTCCACCATCAATACAAAAGCAATAGCTCCATTATTCCTTCGGAAATTCGCTCATATTAACTTAACTATTAAATATTTTATCGAAGATAAAAATAAAGATTTATGAATGATTTATGTTATTGAAGGGATGTGAGCAACGTCTACGGCTCTGATCCATTCGAAATTAAGTATCATGTGACTTCAATGGTATTACAATAACATAATAATGACTTGAGACTGCTGAGAAATTTCGAGAAATTTAATGGCGAACTCCTTTACAATCGAGTATATCATGACTACTAACCGTACAAAGTGACCTGATGATAAATTTCAGAACCATGTTTTCTGAATACTTTCTAAGCTCCTTTTTGACATCTCAATTTATTTCACTGGAAACTAAATGGCGAATTGTTATAACAGGTTAAAACTTCATCATTAGTTAAAAATTCGGATAAAGATCACACATATACATTCTTCACAGCATCTCAATTAAACCATAAACACGCCACGTAGTAAAATTAAATATATGATTTTGATTTTCGAGTAGAATGTAATAATTTTCCATTAAATAGTTAAAATTCTTAGAATTATAATGAGTGGTTGATAATAATACAACCAAATTATATGAATGGTTTTGAATGAGAAAGTTTGTGCGACATACTGTGTTTTCGTACAATATGTAGCGGTTAATTTAACCCACACAAGTTGGGTATTTCGTAGAATAACATGAAATTCAATACAACTGCATTATGAAGTCATTATTATTATTCAGAATATATGAAATGGTATTAAGAGTTTAATAAATATTAAAGAAATTATTATAAAATTATTTCAGACCTCTTTGAAAGGGAATAATTTATTATTATTTCCGAATTACAGTATCATAGAATATTGAACACGAAATTGATGGTTATTGACTAGGATTGAATATTGTAACGAGCAGCTACATGAAACTGTGGTAAAGGTCAAAGTACTAGTTGTTGGCAAATGTCTCGGAGGCGCAAATCCTCTAGTTTGGACTGAGAAGTATAAAGATTTGAAGAAGTAAATTTCCAAGATCCACTAAGAATTATAAAGAGAAAGAAGAGCATAGTCCATGAATTACCTTCTCTATCGCTTCTCAATCCCTAACAATACTTGTTATAAGATGATTGACTTTCAAAGCCGCCTGCTTCAGTTCTTTTTTGTTGACATACTTCTTTGACACCGCTTGGCAATACAGTAATGACATGAGCATAAGCTATTCGCTTTGTGGATGAGAATTATTTATTGGAATTTGCCATAGAAACGACACACTAGTTTATTAATATAATTGTATGGGTGGATATATAAGTCTCTGGATTGTATATAAAGTTTAAATACTATTTTTTAACAAATTTACATTTAAGTTATAAAGGTAATTTTACATTTTACTAGAGTGATACCCACCCGCTTCGCTGGGTTTAAAAGTAAAGATTGATAAAGATTGCTCTCGCTTATCCCCTTTCTATAACACTCGAAATAATGGCAAGGATTGTTTTACACAGCTAAAATAAATGTATGGTTTTGTATTTTTTTTAAATGTACCTATAATAGTAATTATTGATTGAGTATATCAAAGAAGATGGCTATGAAATATTTTATATTGATTATTATTACAGAAATCTGTAATTGATGGTAATGACGAATGACTACTTTTACAGAAATCTGTAATTTATGGTAATGTCAAATTAAATTAATTTTTAAATGTTTTTTAATTTTTTATTAATATATCTTTATAAATTATATCTCATGTGTTATTCTGATATATCAGGTATATTGCTGTACAGTTTTATTAAAAACCATTCGTTAGTTTTAGCGTGAAAGCGTAACAAACAAACAAACATGCTTGCTTTCGCATTTATAATATATAGAGATTATTTATGCAATTTCGTCTGTTATTTCACAATTAATAATCCAACAAGTTTAGTTAATAGTCATTTTTCAATAATTTTAATTTGACACTTACTATAAATTGAAATTTAGTCATAACAGCCTCCTTTATCGCCAAAATTATCCATCTGATGGAAGCGCTGGCGTTGATCTGATTCTCCGTACCATGACTACGCACGGAGTTAAAAAGTCTAACTTAGTCTACTAATAAGACAAAGTAACAAAAGGATTTTCGTGTTCTGGCGTCGAAAGATATTTCTATATTTATCAAATTGACGTCCACAAGACATTCTTAATAAGTATTAAGGATATTTCACCTTCAATATTTTAAAATCATTTGAGATTGAAAGCATAAATTAATGGAGCAAAACTATTAAATAATGAGCAACAACGTACATGTTGAAATAATAAAAGAGTTAACTATCTGTAACATGAAAAGAACATGTTTATCATATAATATAGTTTTCAATGGAAAACTAACTATATGTGAATAGAATAATATCCATAGTTTATGTTATAAGGGCAAAGTCACGAAAAAGTTGATTTTAATATGAATGGAGTTTAGATATATCTTTTCTTGTTGAAATTGGGTAGGGATAGAGTACATCTGCCACTTGAGAGAGTTTGCATTAACTGCGTTTAAGAGTGCGCATTCCAAGGAAAAGCTGCAAAAATTGTTGATTTTAAAATCATTTTTAAAATTTAAAAATAAATTATTGTTTATGTTCTTTTAGTAATCTAAATTAATAAATGTCAGATAGATTTTCCGTTACTAACACTGCTCCAAATATTATTCTAATAATTAAAAATAAGCGTATTCAAATCATTATAGTGGGATTGTAATTTTAATAAGATTTAGTTTTATAATTAAATAAAGTACTTTTAATTTGGCAGACAGAAATTTGTTTGTATTACTATCGCGAATCCTGCATTAATTATCAACAGCTCTCAAGTGTAGGACGTACTTCATCACTAATGCCAGTTCTTGTACCATTAATTATTAACTGATTATAATAGATGCTAAAATAATGTTCTTTAATCCTACACAAACAACTGTTATGAATAAGAGTTTTATTGTACGATTTCTCCAAGTATACAGCTTTTCTACAAAATTGTTTATATAGATACAGCTTTTCTACAAAAAGCTGTCGTCTGATCACTTATTTCAATGAGTTCTTGTAATCGGTTTGAAAATCCAAATCGAAGTTTTCACCGAATCTTTACGTTTCATGGTCAAGGCAATGTATTATCATCATTTTTAGATTGATGTATATTTGTACGGATGTGTGTGTTCGAGAACTATTTTTCGTTTGCGATTTCTTTTGAATTGCCAATATAATTGTTGCCCGAAGTGGCGCGTAGAAATTTGAGCGTTGAAGGGAGATTAAACTTGAAACTTTTCAAAATTGGAAATTTTGATAATTACTAAAGTTGTAGAAAATCACTTAAAATTTATCTCCTGGTCATTTTTTCTGTAAAACTTTATATGTACAGAAATATTTACGATTATTAATTTTATAAAATACAGCAACAAAAAAATAATTTCTCAGTACTTTTTGCCTATAAAGCGAGTGTTTAACCCCGAGGCTAAACATCACTGTTGTTATACAATATTAATATTGCAATTTTTATCATTCTCTCCAAGCGCAGTCATTCTGTTCCAGGTTTAATATAAAATAACTAGCGGGCCCAACAGACCTTGCCCTGAGGAAACGTAACTCTAATTCATTAATACCTTTACTATGCTTAGCTTTCCCACTGAGACCGTTAAGCCCGCCCGCTAGCCCATCCCCTAAGGCTCGCTAAACCGCATTTAGCTCTAATAAATACCTATTAACAATATCTGAATAATAATAAATAATACCTGAATACTAATAAAAATACATAGTACTTAATAAGTTGTAATAATAATGAATTGTTTTAAATTTTTTGGTGTCGGGAAAATTTTTCAATTCTTACATAATATAGGAACCAGGTATAAGCAAGACAGAAACAAAGAATCGCTTTTATTACTTTTTTATTTAAAAAAAAATGAATTTGTAATGATAGTAAAATACTCCTTATACCATGGTCGATCATACCATGTATGATCGACCTAGACGACTTTCACATACTTATAACTTTTATTAGTCGTTGATTTGAAAAGCATTTATTTATAAAATTAACGTACCTATGTTTTATAACGATATCTGTATACATTAAAGTGTTTGTTGTATAAGTTTAGTTATTCATTCTCAATTAATTTACTTCTATTGAAATGATCTGGGTGGAACAACTGATTAAGACAGTGTCGTATTATCACACAATCCAAAAGATTTAACATCTTTAATGCACGGAACGGTATAAGTAAGAGAAATATTCATAGGGAAGACAATACTATCTACAGTGACTATAATTCCACGCAGAAGAATTCTTCAAAATTAATACTTTCTTAATTGCAATTATCATTTATAACCAATATACCAACCAATTGTTATTTTTAAGTGTCCGGCTATTAAATATGGGAGAAGTCTGCGGTTTTTTCTAATGTATTAATTACCTCAACGCACTTTTTCCCCAACTATTATAATAGAATAGGGGATAGGACTAAATTTTTTTATAACTTCAGATGAAGAATTTTCGCTGGACATTCAGAAAAGTGAAGTTGATTTTAAAAATTTTTACTAGTTTGCAAGATATGAACGTTTAAAATTCCTAAACAGAGAGGAAGATACCCACCAGTGACGTCATATGTGGATATCGTCATAGAGATTACATAATAAAACTTTGTTTTTCTAAAAGGAGCAACATGCAATCATTGATTGCTTATAACTTCTACGTTTTGTAATCAATTTTAATTTCACGTTTTTTGTCATGGCATCAAGTCTAATTTTACATTTTTATGGGTTATATGGCCAATTCGACATCAGGATTATCCCCTATTGTAATCGTTGTGGATGTTAGAACAGCGTATAATCGCGTAAGTGGCAAGTCAGTGACTGCAACTTGGAATCCACCAATGATTCAACACAAATTGAAATGATTCTGTTGTCGCCTGAGACACAAATTTAAGTTGGGTAAATCATCTTCAAATTATTGAGTCTAAGAGGGATAATACTCAATGTCAGGGTTATTTATTCTCAATCTGAGTGGAGTGTTTCTCGGGTGGAAAAAGAGTAATTTCGATTGATATTAAACTTTCAGTAAAATTCACGTAGTGTTGCAGTCACTGACTCGCCCCTTACCTTATTTTAAGTGCGAGTTTAGGGTTCCGCTCCCAAGACTACTAGAAAAGAGATGGTGATCTTCAAACGGTAGATTTTCTTGAAAAATAGCTGAGAACACTCTTGATCAAACTATCTTTCAAAGGAAAAAACTAATTAACATCGGCACAACGGGTTTTTGAGCTACGATGCTACAAACGAATCAATCCGACCTGATTTTATGTCGATGGTTTCTTTGAATTTGTAATTTCATAGTGTTATGTATATACCTATTTACAGGTGTATAAATCCGTCACTGTAATTTTAAGTAAGTTATAATTAATGCAATAAAAGATTCCTTTATGATAGAAGACGTATCACAAAATAAATTAACAATACAGGTGGGAGTTTAAGGTACATAAATTAAATTTATGGGTATTCGTTAACAATAGATAAAAGTTATTGCTTCGTATTGTTGATTTGAGTTTGCAATATTACAAAACTTATACTTGCGTTACTCAATTAACATTATATATTGATTTTTTTAATATATCTAGATTTTCTGAAAAATTTTTACTAAGAAAGTAACATAAGAAACAACAGAGTTAATTAATTACTGAGTAGCATACCATTGCGTGCCCATGTATATTTCGTACCGGACAGTTTTCTCATAGCTGATGGTTTTTATGCGAATTCAGGCGATCAATTCAATAACTAAACGATAAATTGGTTATCTAGATAAAAAAAATTGCATTTTTATATGGTGGTTATGTAAAAAAGCGGCATAAAATCACTTTCACATTTTGGTTAGTTGTTTGGAATAAAAAATGTTTCATATTTCCTAACTTGCATTAATACCGAATTGCTGAAAACATACCGGTACTATTTTGCAACCTCGCCCAAAGCATAAAAAAATAAAATAAAGCAAAAAAAATTGCATACTCATGTATACTGATTTGATTTGTTTATTTTTTTTGGCATTTCTCTTTCTAAAATTTAATGTTTACAATGTTTAATTATTTAAATTTACGCATTTCAAACAACAATATATAATTTACATAAATACAATTTTATATTAAAACGGTAATCGTAAAATTATTTCACACGTAGGTACAACATAAAATTCTATACAGGTTGTTAAAAAATTTCGAGCATGTTTCAAAAAATTCTAATAAGGGAAATTTAAATCATTCTTTTGGAAAGAAATCCACGTTAAAGATCTGTGAATGTTGTTTTAATCACTGCGAATACCTCATCGTAAGCCTGAAGATCAATGATTGTTTTCTTGTAAAAATAATTCACGAAGATCGAAATTATATAAGTACCAGCGGATCCGAGAGGCGATGTCCTGTTTATATCTATAGTATGCTTAGTCTACTCGCCAAATCCATCCCACTAAACACCCATCCCGTTATACCCACCGCGCTAAGCATATCCCGCTTAACCTATACTGTAAACCCCATGCTACCACGCTAAACTTAAATTTTACTACTATCTATTGGACGGGCCACGGCCTGAACTTAGGTCTTCGGCCTGGCTGGAGCCTTCAGCAGTGGAGCTCGCCGCGCTCGCTGTTGCTCTAATAAATACCTATTCAAAATACCTGAATAATAGTAAATAACATCTCAATACTATTAAAAATACATAGTACATAGTAAGTTCTAATAATAATATAATTTTAATATTAAATAATAATAACTCAATACTATTAAAAATACCTTGCACATAGCATGTTGTAATGTAATGAAATTTATATGATTTATATGCGCTCCCACCATTTAATGAAATTTAATTTTTTTGGTGCGGAACACTCAAAAACAGTTGTTGTGGATCGAATGGTAAATGTAAACCATCATCGCATCCACTTGAACACACACAAACAATTTTTATTAAAATCGGCCCGTTCGTTTAGGAGGAGTACAGTCACTTATCTACATACTCAAAATATATATAATAAGCTTTTTGAAAAAATTTACTCCTCTTAAAATTTATAAGTAACTTTGAAATAATATTTATTATTTATTTAGGAAATATTTCATTAAATTGAAGAAAGATTCGATGGACCAAAGAGTAGGTAGCGAGTTCGATTCCCGCTGTCGCAACAAAATTAATTTAATTAATAGTTGTGATGGGCTGGTGTAGTGCATGGCATACGCATGAAGGAGGTGCACTCAGCCTCTGAAATTGAGGAGCTGATAAATGATATTATCAGCGGAAAGGTAGTAAAACACATATATCGTATCACAATGGGCTTTATAGCCTAAGTGTGTCCTTCGTGGGTAGCCAATATAACCTAACCTAACCTTTGTTAATAAAATTTATTGTAGAATCTGCTGAATCATTTTTATTACAGGACCAACAAATGTATTTAAAGTTCGGCAAGAATCATTTTGTAAAAGTAATGCATTAGTACTTCAACCCCCTTGAACAAATTTTGAAAGTATGTTTTTATAATTATTAAAATATTATTGTTTATATATTTATTCTTTTAAGAAAACATTGCAAGGTTTAATCTCTCGTGTTGAATTAACGTTTAATAAAAAAATTTCCATACCAATATATCACCAAAGACCTTTTGAAGTTTCGTTACCAAAATAACAAAGTTTTAGGAGGTGGTTTAGATACTAAATGCATGCATATAATTATGCACATTTTTTGAATACTCTGTATACAAACGTTTATTTTTATTTGTACTATGAAAATCATATAATTTTTCCTTTTTAATTGTCTTAATTAAAATTTTCGTACGAGAGCTACACGACTCGACCTCTATATACAATATGTACGTTTGTTTAAATTAGATACTTTATAGCCGGCTTGTAATAAATATGTCATATCTCAAATAATTTTTATAATAGCATTTAAATAGAAATATGTGGTTGTGAATAAAAATGCAATGAAAAATGTTTTTGAGATACAAGGTTTTCATTCATTCTTTTTTTGTGGAAATACAATTTTTTTAATCTAAACCCACGAAAATCAAATATTTTGTACTTTTTAGTCTAAATATTGTGCACTAGTTTCTTATTAAATTCGTCCGAACTTGAATATTAAATTCGTTTGTATTATTAAATAGTGTTGTGTGTATTAAAATATCTGTTAAAAAAATTAGTTTTGAATCCATGAACGTAGTCAAGTTCATAAAAATATGCTCATATATACGTGCACTATTTGCACGTATGAAAACCGTCATGTTACTGTACATATATTTAATACACACACAATTTCAAGTTTTTTTTGGTTATCTTTTCAAAAAATCGATAAAACAAATATTCCATTTCTAAATTTTAATAAATCTTTGTTTTATTCCATATTAGTTTTTTGGAGCATTCCTATAATAATTTTTTAAAGTATACACGAAACTTTGTGTTTTTTTTACAAGCTTTTATTTAGTTTCACCTGTCCCGTTGTCTGTCTGTAATCAAATCTTGCAAGTCAATTTTGATCCACTTTCCGGTTTCCGATTGAGCTGAAATTTTGCATGCACATTTAGTTTGAATGACAATGCATGGCAAGGTTGTGGCGATTATCCCATCGCTTCCACCATATTTGACTTATATACGTTCTTTTAGTAAAAAATTTAATTTTAAAGGAAAAGCTTTTATTGTACTAAAAAGTATTTTATCTATGAGTCACTCATACCCGACTATTTGTAAAACTTAAGGCGCACAATTTAAAATGTCAAAAATGAATCGGAACGCCTCATCTACTCTACATTGCTTGTTATTTTTCGATTCTTTCTTGATATTAAGCGCCTCAAGCTTTTATAAGCTTTTACAAATAGTCGGATATGAGTGACTCATAGATAAAAAACTTGTTCCTAAAAAAGTATTTTTTATTAAAAATTTTTTATACTTTATCGTTACATATTAATTATGCGCACTTTACTTATAAATATTTCGCTTCAAAATCAATTGAAATCAAATTCTTCGGAAAAGTGGGTTAATAGCCAAGCTGCCTTAAAACAAAAACATTTTGTCTAAAAAGTTTTATATTTCAACAGTACCTACCTAGACAGTGTGTGTCGTATATTTGTACATGGATGTAACAAACGCTAAAGTTACTATAACATTACGTAATCAAAAAAATAAACATTTCTTTTGAAATATTTTATATTAAAAAAAATTTAAATTTTTTAAATCGAGCATGTAACTCTGAATCATCTGAGCATTATTTTGTTTATCCTACATGAGAGGGACTAGAAAAATAAAATGCAATAATACGCACTAAAAACTTAAGCACATTTCACTATTTTTAAGTTTCAATAGAAAGGAATAGCACTGTGAAGTCACATATAAAAGAAATTAATGGACTATAACAAGAAAAATGAAGAAAAAAAATTTCTTTGTTGAATGTTTTAAAGATATTACATAATACGAGATGAGACAAAACTAGCAGGTTGTTGGTCAATGGTTTAGAAAGAAACTTTTTTTACCAGAAGTTTTCCCTCGTTTTCGATCGTTCAAGTATTTTAATGCTCAGATTGCATGCATATTTAACAATTTTTCATACATACAAAAAGAATTATCCTTTGTTTAATGTTTTCCTAGAAAGAAAGAGTATTGATTTAAAAAAAAATTAAACTATCCATAATAAAATGTCGAGTAATAATTTTTTGTACTTTCCTTCGTAGTACCAAATTTTTATGACGCCTTTGATTTATTCTTGTTTCTTAAAATACATAATAGTTTTTTGTGTATAGTAGGAAAAACAATACATTCCCGACCTACTATGAAATTTCTTGGACCGAGACTGCCACAGGAGTTCAAGAAATTACTATTCACACGCATTAAGGTAAAATGAGCCACACATTAAGGTAAATTATCAAATAGCGAATTTCCGAAGGAAATGGAGTAATTGTTTTTGTACTGATGATAGAATTTTGACAAAATTTATTCAAATGTTCATCATTCCTATCTAATAGATGTCGAAAATGACTATCGTTAAAATTTATTTATATATATGTATGTAATATATACATTTAATAATAATATATAAATTATATGAATATAATTTGGTATCAAGAAGGGTTTTGGTATTTGAAAGGTCAAATTCGTTTTACTGAGAAAAATCGACAAATAAACACAAAGTTGGAGGGGGGGGGGAGTAGATCCGCAAAGTAGAAAATTCTGATTTTTTTCATAATAAAAAAAAATTTATTTTATGATCAAATTATGTTTTGAGCAAAAATATACCCTTGTAATTTTTTTTCTAGACGATTAATTTACTATTAAAGTCGCTCATCGCGGCTTAAGACGTTTTCACTTAAAAAATTTTGTAGAATATACCTACTTTCGTAAAAATTTTTCGTAATCTTCGGAAACAAACAAAAAATGTTATTTCTAAAAAAAAAATTGTGCTACGTACTGATACTAAACATTTATTTTAACAAGTAATTTATTCAATTATTTATTTTCACTTGCTTATAATTATTATACCTGTTGAAATAATGATTCATAACCTAAACTTTATCAATGGCCTGGATATATTGTTTATATAACATAAAAGAACTCGAATTTTTCATATAACACAATTATGTACGTACGGCTTCAAATTGATAACAATAGTGGCCTCCATTGTTTGAAATACAATACAATATTTTTATATTGGTTTTTGTTTTGAACAAAATGTTCGAGTGAAGAAAGTTTATGTAAAAGTTTGACATCGCAATAGAAAAGTTAATAATTTATTTACAAATTTTTTTTTCTAATTTAATCTAAATTTCATTAATATTACTTAATTAAAATTTGAGTTTTTAGTTAAAATTAGGAAATAATATTGTAACAAGACTTTTAAAAAAAATGAAGATTTATCGGTGGAAATGTATTTGGGAAAATCCCCAGACCTATGGGTTTAGTAACGTATGTACATCTAACCGAGCCTAGGTTTAGATTATAATATCATGATTTTGCATAAATATGTGTGAATTTTGTTGTATATTGTTATCTTATTGAGTTTACACATTTTTAATTTGAAAATAAAGCAGAACGGTATGAGATATTTCAAAATCATTTCATGTAAATATAATAATAATAATGATGGATCTATATCATTATTTTTTAAATATTTATTTATTTAACTACATCCTCACACAATTAAGTTTATGATGTGAGTGGAGTTGGTTACTTCGTTCTTATCCAAGCGACGACTGTGTGATCAATTTTACCGCACCATTAACTAGGTAATTGCTCACACTGCGCCGGCCTGGATTTGAGCACGCAACTTATGTCTTAGTAGACAAACGTTTAAAGTCAATTGTGCTTTAACTCGCTCGGTTTTGCAAAGAATATAGTCCATTTACACTTCCATACCACAAAATCAAACCAAACTGATAAATTTGTGGATTCAAAAACATTATTAATTATTATCTCCAACTCCAAAGTGGAAGGAAGGCTTTGGTACTATTAGCAATCATTACCAGTCATTTCTAATCTTTCTGTACAATAAATGAATTGAGCTATATGTAGGTGAGTTTTGTTTTAAAGGTAATTAATAGTGGGTCGCAGTATTAAAATATGCTAATCATACCTACCGTTATTAAAATCTATTATATTTATGCAATATATATCTATATATTGTAAATGTGAAAGTGAGTTTGTTTGTTTGTTACCCTTTCTCACAAAAACAACTGAATGGATTTAAATGAAACTATACAATAATAATAATAATAATAATAATAATAATAATAATATGTCTTTATTCATAAGATAGTTTACAACAAAAAACTATATAAATTGAGTCAAATAAGAAAAAACAAAATTTTGGATGACATTTAAAAAAAATTCATCGACAGAATACAAACATTTATCAACTAAATACGATTTTAGTTCTTTTAAAAATATTAAGCCGCTTAGATTTTTAATATTATTTGGAACTTTATTATAAAGTTTTATGACCATATTAATTGAGCCATTTTTAATTTTAGCTTTTGATGTTTTGATTTCTTTGAACTCATGTTTGTGTCTTGTTTCGTAATTGTGATTCTGTTGCTGTTCATGGAGTATATGAAAATTATTTTTTACAAATTTAATTTTCATGTACATAGAAACTGTGTAATGTTAAAATGCTAAATTTTTTAAATATAGGTCTGCAAGAAACACAACTGTTTACTCTTGCAATTGCACGTATGGCCTTTTTTGTATTTTGAAAAGCATTTGACAATTTGTGGAGTTACCCCATACTATGATGCCTTATCTTAAAAATGGCTCAATGGAACCATGATATATATTTATTAAATATTGCTTTGGTAAAAAAGTTCCTAGCGACCAAAGTAAATAGATATTAGAAGTAATCTTAGATATAACATGATTAAGCACTGCGAAATTTACGATTTTTTTTTAAAAAATCCGCAAAATCATCACTAGTTAACAGCTCGTTAAACATTTCCAAAGTGTTTTGAGATAAATTTTTATTTTTATTAATTTTTTCATTGGAGCGAGTCATATTGATGTTTATATAAACAATACTTTTTAAATAACATCGCTCAGACATAGGAATAATACATGAGAAAGATATATTTTAATAAATACTTTCGTAAAATTTAATAAAAACAAATTTGTTAAGACCATTATTGTTAACCATATTTGAACATTTCTGTATAACAAGATCCATCTTTTCAACCAGGGTTTTCTGATATGCTCAAATTCATTACGACAATTTCACATTTAAAATTGAAAATGTAGGTACATACACTTTTACCTGGGTAAAACAATTAATATCCCTATTTCGAGTTTTATGAAAGGAGGAAAAGTGAGAGCAACGGAGGTGACAGCTATAGTGCAGTGGTCTTTACTACAGAAAAGCGGGCGAGCTACCCGGTAGTTATATAGGTATAATTAAAACTTTGATATACGTATAAAAGCTATTTAATATATGAAATAGATTGGTTAATTAAACCGAATACCAAAATTCGAATTAGTTTGATACAAAACATGAGTTTAGTCTTCGATAAGTATTCGACGCGTATTTGAATCCCAATCAAAACCCAAAATTGTTTAGCATGTCTCGTTTTCGAGGTATATCCCATAATTTTGACCCTATATATGGAAAAAAAAGTAATGAAAAGTAATGTTTTCTCATGAAACAATTTACATCATAGAAGTTAATTTTTTTTTTTTACCAATATCTTTTTTACAAGCTTTTATTTAGTTTCACCTGTCCCGTTGTCTACCTGTAATCAAATATTGCAAGTCAAAGTTGATTCACTTTCCGGTTTCCAATTGAGCTGAAATTTTGTATGCACATTTAGCTTTTTTTAGTCTTAAATTAGAAATTTTAATAAAAAATACTTTTTAAGGGACAAGCTTTTATTATACTAAAAAGTAGAAAATAATTTTATCTATGAGTCCCTCATATCCGACTATTTGTAAAAGCTTGAGGCGCTTAATATCAAGAATGAATCGAAAAATAATTAGGCATGTGGAGTAGATAAGGCGTTCCGGTTCATTTTAGATATTTTAAATTGAGCGCCTCAAGCTTTTACGAATAGTCGGGTAAGAGTGACTCATAGATAAAATTATTTTCTACTTTTTAGTACAATAAAAGATTGCCCCTTAAAAATTATAAATAATAAACCTACAAAATAAATTTAATTTCAGTACACATTATATTTTATACCTATAGTTCATTTATATTATATTTTTTAATGACTTCTTTCAGGAAAAAAAAGATATGGATTAGAAAAATTCTAAATGGCTTTTAAAAACGAGAGTGCTTGAGCAATTTTAAACTCAGATTCGGATTTAGACAACGTTACGGACATGTATTTTACGATACATTCGGTATAGTGATATTGTTTAATTTATATTTTATGTATGTTATCTGATGTTAAAATATATTAGATACTAAACTATTGTATTGAAAGGGGTGGATATATGTACAGGTACAGCGGTCAATAGACACTATTATATAAAATTGATTGATAAATTTGGTGGTGAATAATAAATGATAGGCTACAAGTTGAATAGGTATAACCTGGCCTATTCAATATAACATTATATTTGGCATTAAAAATCAGAGGCGTACCATCAAAATTTGATAACTTCCATGTTTAAAACTAGACTAGCTGTGATATACCCGCTGGGAAACATCTACACTTTCACCCCTCATCCCATATCTCCTTGCGAAGGGGTTGCAGTTTTGTAATGTACACGTCATGCTATTTTATTTGATATCCCACTCATATTTGAAAATATTCGATTATTCATGCCCACTTTCTCGCTCCACCTTTGCTCTCCCCGAAGGTTAAAAATAGATAAAACAATCCTTGAAGCTGATTGTATATCTTGCTAATATTTGAACTTAATCGATGCACAATTTTATAAGTTTTTGAAGCACATCCTTTTCAACCCCTAACTCTAATATATTCTGCATGTATTATACATGAAAACTTTTCTCTTGGTTTACTCTATCCATTAGAAACCGCATCAAAATCCGTTGCGTTGTTTTAAATACCTAAGCATACATAGGGATTAGAGACAAACAGCGGGAAGCGATTTTGTTTTACACTATGTATTGATAAGCAAATAGAAAAAAAATTAAATATTTTCAAATTGCCTAAGGACATGTGCAGTAGAAGAGCCTACCAATAGTTTTAAACTGCTTCCCTGTGAAATAGCTTTTGACAAAATTTACCTGTTTAAATTAATTTTTGTTGCAATTACGATAACGCGAATCTGTAACTAGAAGTTTAATCAACTGAAAAACGTAACGTATGACGTTACGAATGCATTGCCCGTTGACGTAACGTATGTAGCACCCATTGACGTTACGTATGCACACTGTAAAATTCAAGTGATACCAACATTTTATTGCCACCACAAAGGGTGATGTTTTTAGTATCGTATACTCTTAAATTAGTATTTTTGGTTGACGGGTCTGATTAACGATATGATTTGTATATCAGAATTCCATTTAGTTAATGTTTTCAATAATAATCTAAGCGTGTAGGATAATAGATATGCGTTAATAAATAGGTGAATAGATCATTATAATGATCTATAGAATCGAAGGTTTATAGGTAGGCATATTATTATAGATTAGACTTACTACAGGTAATTTCCAAATAATTGAGTGAATTAATATATAGAAATTATCATTATTTTGTCATCAATTTACGCTAGAATTAACTTGAACGTTGTCAATTTTGGAACAAGCAGTAGAGGAAAGTCTTTAACTGTCGCTTTCTTTTTACTAGGCCACTCAAGTGGCATAAAATTCAAAATTTGCGTTAATTTTAGGGCACCTTTATAAGCACAATCTGATGAAAAACGATAAAGATTCCAAAGATAACAGAGCATTTCGAGAATTTTCCAATTATAAAACATCCTAGATTGTTCGTATTCGCACCGTGCGTGAGTTTTTTTGGAGGCGTTTCCATGGTAACTATACACTCCTTTAATTATAGAATTGTATAGATGTATATATAATTGTATGGATTGCATTTATCACTTACATTGAAAATTTAATATGATTGTCTCACAAATTTAAACAAATAATTATGATAATTAACATTTCAAAAATAATATTTGTGCAATTTGATTTCTTATTTTCACAATTTTTAATGCATTAAGTTAAATTAGTCATAACAGCCTCCTTAAATGCCAAAATTTTTCACTGGAGGCGCAAGTATCGATTTTATTGTCCCTACCTTGGCTACGCACACAACGAATAGAGAAAATATAAAATATAAAGAAGAAAATATAAGGCGATAAATTATGATGGGAATGGAAAAGTCAAAATTGTAATTTTGGCTTTAATTACTAAATATTTTTTAAATTGAAGAGGATGAAAGTAAACCAATCGACACGTGTCAAAAACTTGAACAAAATAGAAATGAATACACACTCACTTTGCAAATATTATTTAAAAAAAGTATACAAAAGCTTTGTTGTAAACTCAAAGCATACAATAATACCAAGTAAATTACAGTCTAGAACATGTGGTTGGTGAATCAGTAGGAGCTACGTTAGAAATAATTAGTTAGCAACAAACATAGGCGTAAGTACTTAAGAGACATTAGTGAGTAAGCATTTATTGTACAAAGTTTTAGACGTATGTAACGTAGACTATTTTATTCATCAGTATTCCTGTAAACTTTATCTACTCTTTTTTTTTATGTTATAATGATATAAAAAGTGTACACATAAGAAAATGATTCGAAAGTCGTTGTTATTTAAGAAAAGATGAAATTATGTTCCTTACCACACGTTCTAATTTGTTTGCTGGTTTGGTGGTAAAACCAAAAAAAGTGCAACAAATAAAAACGACTCTAAAAACCGACATACATAGGTTACCTAGGAAACTTTTTTAATAGATTCAGCTTGCCATTGTATTTTTTATCCAAAATTGATGTTTTTTCATTCAAAAAAAATGAGTTGTGAGTTGTCAGAAGTTAAAGATAATGGTGATAATTTAAAGTAAATACAAGGAAATTTTATGTCATAATAAATATCTTGATCAAGCCAAATTAAGGTAATTTACACACATATTGGGCTAACTACTAAATCAGAAGTGTGTATTTTTTAAACCAATATTTCATTTAATTCATAAACAATAACACAAATATTTGATTTCTTAAATTAATACTTTAAATTTTCAGAATTACCAATGCACAGATATGCAAATAGTATCGTGAGAGAAAAAATACATTTACAATAAACTAATTACACTAAACCTGCAAAGTAGCGTACCTACCACAAAACTAATATTTATATCTATATCTATATCTATATATATAATAAAACTAAGTCGATAAAATGTGCGGGCCGATAAAACTTAAAAAGGAGTCCCGACACGATAAAGGGACTTATGTGGTGTGATAGCCCTTTATCCCTCCTCGAACAAGAAAGTTCCCGTTTTAATCTAAAGGGCATGTTTTTAAAGATATAAGGGACTTTCCGACCCTTCAACTTGGAAATTAAGTGCATTGGCGCCATCTGTTATCGAATATTTGAACTTCGTTCAAGACATCCAATAGTCATAGTGTATAGTCTCCATAGTGGCGCCATCTGTTATCGAATATTTGAACTTCATTAGAATACTCTAGAAGGTGTGAGAGAGAAATTTCTCGAATATTCTAGAGCCTAGCTCTCTGAATATATAAGAGCCCGGTGTCGCTCACCAGAGTTAGTTTAATTTGAACAGCGAAACGAGCGATTTCAAAACGAAAAGAAGAGAAGTTATCTGTGAGCCTTTATTTAGAAGTATCACGTGTGAGTATTTTTAATAGTGTGTTTAATTAACTCTCGATTTTGAAACGAAATAGAAAAAAGTTATTTGTGGGTTTTTATCGTGAAATTTCAAATGTGAGTATTTTTAATAGTGTTTAATTAATTCTAATGGTTTTTTTTCTTTAAATTGTAATTTTCTTAACCTTCAAAAAGTCGCGCGGCGTCGAATTGATGCCTTCTATATACTTTTGGCCGTAAACAAAATATCGCTCGACCGCTTGAAGGTTAAATATATTTTTTTTTGTCTCAACGTACCCCACGTTTCCGTTACAAAATGTTTATTTAATTTATATTTTATAGAATACAATGCCCAGACGTAAGAGAGGAGGAGATTTGGCCAGTTCTGCAGCGAAACGGCGAAAAAAAAAAGAATCTCGAAGAAATGAAACGGAAGAAGAGCACGAAGCACGTTTACAGAATCAACGGACCAGAATGAGTAACCTGAGAAGCACAAGAAGCGAAGAAAGAACAGCAAATAAAAGTACTGAAGAGTCGAGAATTTTAAAAGATAATCTAACAAAGGAAGCATTCCACTACGAACCGACGAAAAAATATTACAATCATAAATACGTTGTTATTGGAAAAATGAATAACGTTTGCCAGTTTTGCCATGCAAAAAAATTCAGTAAAGAAACACCAGGTCTCTGTTGCATGAATGGAAAAATTCGATTACCACCAATTGAAGCACCTCCGCAGGAATTTCTGCATTACATGCTCGGGGAAACACTAGAATCAAAACACTTTCTCCAAAATATAAGATCATATAACTCCTGCTTTCAAATGACTTCTTTCGGTGCTACTTCGACTAACACTAATAGAAATGAATTTGAATATGTATTTTCAATTCAAGGGCAAATTTATCACAAAATAGGATCGTTACTGCCAATGTCTAACGAAGACCATAAATTTCTACAAGTATATTTCATCGGAAATGAAGAACAAGAAATTGATCAACGATGCACAAATTTTAATGGACTGAGACGCGAAATAATCCAAGATGTACAGAGGATCTTACACAAGTATAATCAACTGATTTATATATTCAAAACAACATTAGACCGCATGATTTCTGATGACTGTAAAATTGTAATTCGAGCCGATAAAAGACCACGTGGAGAACACGAACGCAGATTTAATGCACCTCAGGTAGATGAAGTCGCCATTGTAGTTGTGGATAATGAAAATACAAGCCGTGACATAATTGTACATCGAAGAAGAAAAGGACTACAACGCATTGCAGAGACACACCGTTCATATGATGCTCTTCAATATCCGTTAATATTTCTGCACGGAGAGGACGGATACCATTTCAATATAAAACAAATTCATCCTGAAACAGGCATAGAAACAAACAAAAAAGTCACTTCTAAGGAGTTCTATGCTTACCGCTTAATGATCAGAGACAATGAAACATATAATCACATACTCAACACTCGCCGTTTATTCCAACAATTTCTGGTAGATATGTACGCAAAAATAGAAGCAGAACGGATGCTTTACATAAGATTGAATCAGAAAAAACTACGCACAGAAGAATACATCCACCTTCGAGACGCGATCATGAATGACGGCAATATTGACGATATTGGAACAATGGTAATCTTACCCTCATCATACATAGGAAGTCCAAGACATATGCACGAATATACACAAGATGCCATGACCTACGTAAGAAAATATGGACGACCTGATCTCTTTATAACATTTACATGCAATTCATCATGGCCAGAGATCAAAGAACAACTAAAATACGGACAAACCTCCATAGATCGACACGATATAATAGCCCGAGTTTTTCGACAAAAACAAATACGATTTATTGAAGTCATCACAAAATATCACATCTTTGGAACTGTTATTTCATGGATGTATACAATTGAGTGGCAAAAACGAGGATTACCTCACTCACACAATCTCATATGGCTACACGATAAAATTTATCCCACGGATATCGACAAAATCATCCGAGCTGAATTTCCTGATCCACAAAAAGATCCGGAGCTTTACAACATAGTAGTGAAAAACATGATTCACGGACCATGTGGATCATTAAATTTCAATGCGCCATGCATGAGTGATGGAAAATGTACGAAAAAATATCCAAAACCGTACTTGGACGATACCAAAACTGAAGATGACGGCTATCCCAAATATAGAAGACGATCACCGAAAAACGGTGGCTTCACAGCAAAAATACGAATACAAGGCAGAGACGAACTGGAAATAGATAATCAATGGGTAGTACCGTATAATCCACTACTTTCCAAAATGTTCCAAGCACATATAAACGTTGAATACTGCAATTCAGTAAAATCTATTAAATATATATGTAAGTACGTAAACAAAGGTAGTGATATGGCAGTATTTCAAATAGTCCAAAATAGCGAACAAAATAACAGAAATGATGAGATCCTCATGTACCAAATGGGAAGATACATCAACAGTAACGAAGCAGCGTGGAGGATTTTTAGTTTTCCCATACATGAACGCGAACCAGCTGTGCAACATCTAGCAGTACATTTGGAGAATGGACAGAGAGTTTACTTCACAAAAGACTCGGCTAGAAAAATTGCAAGCGAACCACCTCAGAACACAACATTAACAGCTTTCTTCCAACTGTGTCAAACAGATCCATTCGCCAGAAAGTTATTGTATGTCGACGTCCCTATTTATTATACGTGGGACAAAACAAGGAAAATTTTTCAACGTCGGAAACAAGGAATGCCAGAGGAGGGTCATCCAGAAATCATAAAAACTAACGCAATAGGTCGAGTATTCACTGTACATCCAAACAATGCCGAATGTTTTTATCTCCGGATGTTGTTACACGAAATACGGGGACCAACAAGTTTTACAGATCTCAGGACCGTTAATGGCTACCTATGCCAGACTTACAGAGAAGCATGTCAACGCTTAGGATTATTGGAAAACGACAACCACTGGGAATTAACACTACAAGAAGCCACACTCACAGCTTCAGCTGAACAAATTCGAGAGTTATTCGCTATAATATTAACAACATGTAACCCATCAAACCCAAAACAGCTATGGGACTCTTTCAAAAGGAGTATGAGTGATGATATATTGTACCAAGTCCAACAAGCTAATCCTGAACTGACTATAGAATTCAATGACGAGATCTTCAATGAAACACTCATTCGCTTAGAAGATAAATGTTTAGCAATAAATAATCAGGCCTTAGTAGAACTTGGAATGCCAGCACCACAAAGAAATGCTTTTAGTGTGCTAAACTACGAAATTATGAAGGAAAAAAGTTACAACATCAATGAACTACTTGAATACATTGCTCACAACAAACCACTTCTCAATGACAATCAAAAAAAAGTTTACGACGTTATAATGAGCCGGATAAATAACAATATTGGTGGAATTATTTACTTGGACGCACCAGGAGGCACTGGTAAAACGTTTCTCATAAATCTAATACTGGCGGAAATACGTGCTAAAAAACTCATCGCACTGGCACTAGCATCATCTGGCATTGCAGCCACACTTATGGAAGGAGGACGAACTGCCCATTCTGCCTTACAACTACCATTGAATATAGCCGAACAACAATTCCCGGTATGTAAAATTTCAGGAAAATCTGGACGTGGCAAAATTTTAAAACAAGCTAAAATTATCATCTGGGATGAATGCACCATGGCCCATAAAAAATTTATAGAAGCCATGGACAGAACATTACAAGAATTGCGAAAAAACTCTGAAATAATGGGAGGAGCTCTACTCATACTCTCAGGAGATTTTCGACAAACACTTCCAGTTATTCCCAAGTCAACATCAGCAGACGAGATCAATGCATGCTTGAAAAAATCACATCTCTGGCCACAAGTACAAATACTGCAATTAACAAAAAACATGAGAGTTGAATTATCAAGAGATGAAACAACAGCACAATTTGCTAAAATACTTTTACAAATCGGCGAAGGTACATATCCTACTGACCAAACGACCGGCCTCATTGAACTTAATAGTGATTTCTGTAATATAGCCACTACTGAAGACGAACTAATCGACAAAATTTATCCAAATATTATTCAGAATTATACTAATGCAGAGTGGTTATTTCAAAGAGCAATTTTGGCCACTAAAAATAATATTGTTGACGATATCAATTTTAATATTCTAAAGAAAATACCTGGTGAAGAGAAAATATATAAATCGATCGACACGATGGTATCCATTGAAGAAAGTGTCAACTTCCCCACTGAATTTCTAAACTCTTTACAAGTACCAGGAATGCCATTACACTGCCTTCGTCTGAAAATTGGAACTCCAATCATACTACTCAGAAATCTCAACTCCCCAAAATTATGTAATGGAACTAGAATGATCGTAAAACAGCTATCGAATAATATCATTGAAGCTGAACTTATTTCTGGAAAGACCAAAGGACAGACAGTATTTATACCTAGAATACCTCTGATCTCTTCGGAATTGCCATTTCAATTTAAAAGACTGCAGTTTCCAATAAAATTAGCCTTTAGTTTTACAATTAACAAAGCGCAAGGACAAACTTTAAAATATTGTGGCATTAACCTCAAAGAATCCTGCTTCTCTCACGGTCAGCTATATGTAGCTTGCTCAAGAGTAGGAAATCCAAAAAATTTATGTATATATACTCCGGACAATAAAATGAAAAATGTTGTTTATAAACAAGTATTGTAAATAATGAGAAAACGTTTTCAATAAACTTTTTTTTTACTTTTTACGTCATAGTTTATTTTTTTATTTCGACTCTACCACGTCATCTCATATCAACTCCCGGGCGAAGCCGGGTTTTTAAGCTAGTTTATAATAATTAATTAGTAATACAGTTATTTGTGATAATAATTTTTATCTATTTTTATATTTTTCAATTTTTTAGAATTTTTTTTATAGCAAATCGACAAGTCGCACTGAATATTTAAAAAAAATAGAGAAGAAAAGAGCACAAAATAATCTTACAAAATTGAACATGTGCGTAATTAATCATTAAAACCAGCAAAAAAAACAAAGAAAATCTGAGTAAAACAGTAAGCGCTAAATTTATAGTAAACAAAGATATGGTAAGAACATTTTCCTACCGGGTGTCCCACGACCCCTTTTTTTAGTTAATTATCTCTTAACGTTATAACGTTATCGAAGTACAAGCCAGGGAAACATTTATTTTGGATCTTTTGTCGGAAGATAGGCTGGCGTATATGCCTGAAGAAGGTATACTCAGTCTATCAAAATATTACACGCTTTCCTTGAACTAGAACTGACCGGTTTTAGCCTCGTATTTATCCAATAAATTTTTCGGTTTACCTAGGTGAAAAAGTGCACATTCAATATTCCGAAAGGCGAGCTTTATTAACTGTATAATTTTTATACCATGTATATGAAATACTTATATCATAGTATATTTAGTTAAGTCCCAAGTTTGTAACGCTTGAAAATATTGATGCTACCAACAAAATTTTAGTACAGGTTTTCATAAAATCACCTAATTAGTCCATTTTGGATTTTCTGTCCGTCTGTCTGTCAACACGATAATTCAAAAAGGAAACATCATGTTGAAATTTGTCTAGCGTGCTTAGGACATAAAAAGTAAGGTTCAGTTCGTAAATGAGCAACATAGGTCAATTGGGTCTTGGGTCTTGGGTCCGTAGGACCCGTCTTGTAAACCGTTAGAGGTACAAAAAAAGTTTAAATATAAAAAATGTTTCTTATAAAATAATAAACAACTTTTGTTTAATACATTTTTTCGTAAAAATCACGCGAGCGTGGAAATAAGGTGTAAATTTTTCTAATAGTTTTCAAATCTAATAGTGAATACCTTTTTTTATTTACCTGACGTAAAAAAACAAAACGATTGTATCATCAACACTGTCTATACATGGTATTTCAGCAATTAACTCAATCAATTGTTTGTTTTCACTTGTTTGAGTTAGTTTTCAACTCAAACTGGTCTGCTCCCATGAGATTGAATTGAACTATTGAGTGATTATTTAGAAACCGTCACGGCGATGAGACTAAATGATGCGCCATCTTATGTGTGATGACTATACCGTTATTCTACAAGCTACTCACTTTTTGATTGAATTTATGTTAATGAACCCTTAAAGAAAATATTATAGTAAGCAATACAACGGAATAGAAGAACAATGTTGTATGCTTTTTGATGTGTTCTTTGTTTAAAATAAAATGACAAAACAACAACAACAACAAAAAAAGCATTTTCTTCAACTTTCTATGTATATTTATTTCTATATGTTATATTATTATTCATTCGACCATCGTTTTTCTTTATTTTTGTTTGTCACTGTCTGTCATGTTAAAACATTTATTGTGTTAATTTTAACACTTGAAATTTTAATATAGTCTTCTCCCCCTTTGTCTTGGTATTTTGCATACATGGTTGAACCTCAGTAACTCGTATGTTTTCTTAATTCATTTTCTTTCAAATATCCCAAATTTTCTTATGTGATCCAAGATTTGATCGTAATAAATCCTTCCTTAGAAAATATTACAGTTTAAGTAATATTTTTAATTTACACCCAAAACGCCCCCGATTGTGCTTTCATCTTAGACAGGAAATATTTGTTTGAAATTTTTATATCTTTTCCCAGAAGGTGCTATGTGTTTTTTTAATGTTTAGATTACCGCTTATTAAAATTCACGTTTAGGTGTAGGTTGTATAGGAAAACAGAGATTTCCAACTAATAGTTTTTATCCTTATTGGTCAAGTCAAATATATATAAACTTCTGGAAGTCAAATATACATACAAGTAATCTAGATTAGCTGGCTTTAAACACATTACGCTCACGCTCTTATAAGATTATGAAACTTCGATTACTCGAACTTTCGTTTTCCCCTACCAAATTTGAGTTATTGAGGTTTGACTGTAAAAACATTCCATATTAATTCTGTCTTGTTACTCCATCATTTTGAGACAATTTGTTTGTTTTGTATTTTTGTTTTATAATAATTATAATTTGAAATACTTTTGTATGATTTTGAAAAACATAAATGTAATTTATTTGATATTGAAGATTTTATGTAAACCAATCATATCACAGGGCTGCAACTAAAAAAAATGCAAAGGATTTTAATAGCCTCTTACAGATTTTTTCCTTCTGAAACTGAATAACATATTAAAAAATTTTTATCATGTCAGATTTTACTCATTTGAAAAACCAGGAATTTAAGGAGATAACAGAAGGATACTAGCTCAAAAGAGGAACTTGCAGTGTTGTAAGTTATCAGTTGAGCATATCCTAACAAATTAACGATATCTGATTGGTTTGTGATAATCCATGCGGGAAACAGAAGATGAACAGCAAAAGCTCAGAGAACCACCAAAAGGAATAATCAAAATAGGTAAACTGATAATTCAGGGATTAGTCATCATTCTTAGTAGTTTCCAATTCGATTTCAGGAGCTAGTCTTATCCCTAATAACCCATTAAATTATATGAATTTCAGATTTTTGGCCTTTTAAAATGAGTTTTGCAAGAAAATTTGACGTGATAGTAGGAAATTTATATTATTTTCGTATCCATACTGAAAGACGACTATATTATTCAAGAATTATCCTAGAAAATGTCTAACTTCTCAGCGTCCCGTCGATACAAAGATGGTTACTATAAAACAAAAGATTAAGCCATGGTTCAATAAATTTTTTAGCATACGTTTCACATGAAATCAGATCCAAACTCCCCTTCTTTTCAATTGCTGTATCCTATTTTTTGACAGAACTTTGTATCGACGGGACGCTGAGAAGTTAGACATTTTCTTCAATCGATATAATGCAAATATTGACCTTTAAAGAGAATCTGTGTTTTTACTTATCCCATTCACTGAATAAGAAGTTTAGAAGAGGCCGGTTCAAAAGTAAAATTTATTTTTAAGTCAATTCAATATATTTTTGTAGAAAATTATAAATTCCACTACGAAATTTTTATCGTAAGAGAAAAAGCAAATAAAGCTTCTGGAAGCTTTTTAAACATTTTGTAATGTTTTAAAAATTAAAAGAGACATTTATTTAGCCTGAATTAATCCTCTTAAGATATTTTTTAATGCATTCAGTTTTAAAAATATATTCATTTCTTACATTTCTTTCACAAGGTCTGTAGAAAATAGCAACCCCATTTACAAATAGTGCGTTAGTAACAGCTTGGTGTAGTATAACCAGCCCTGTGTTACAGTTTCGATTAAGAATAAAATAAATAACTTAATAAAAATTAATAATATAAGAGCCACTCTTGAACAAATTAATTAATTTATATATATATTTAAATTAATGATTTATTTTTCAGGGTCGTACTGGATTTATGTTAATATTTAAAAAAAAATCCTTTTTGCCCTAAAAAGTACAAAAATCGGCTTAATTTAACAAGTGAGTAAGTAATTTTTGAGATATCGACAAAAATCCTGTACGAAAGGGTTTTATTTCAAAGGTACCCGAGAAATATTTCGAATAATACTTATTCAATCGTTAAATGAAGTGGAATTTTATGTATTTTAATTTTAGTTACAAACATTTATCCAAAAGACACAAAAGTCTGGTTTTTTTTTGGAATTTAAGGACTATATAAAGTTATCGACTAAAGAAATTGCTGTGGAATATCACCCCCTCGTATACGATTTTATTCTTCTTATAGTTTTCTATGTATATGAATACAAGAAACAATCAATTATAGTAAACCACATAGTATAACCACAGAACCGTTTTAATTGAAACTACTGGTGTTGGCAGTTATACTTGAAAATATTTAAAGCTGGCGTCGGCCACGAGGCATCCAAATTTCTCATATACCATGTATACTAAAGTGCTTTTATCGAGGCCAAGTTTTTGAACTTTAAAGTGTGTTTTCGAGCCTAATAGTACAATTTAATTGATACATATTTATATTTCTGCTAAATATAAGTTATTTTAAATCAGAATTAAAAGATCGAACTACTTAATTTAAACTGTGTGCTTTAAAAATGTCCGTTTTTTTTTTTAATTTTGGCCTCGATAAAACAACTAAAGTATAAAAAGATCTAGCTAGATTGTAGAGAATTCTGAATCTGACGTAACATTAGAATTTAGCTAGTGTATATACGTACTAAAGTACATACATATTTTAACACGTACTTTTAATTGATAGCCCTAATAGCTCGTTTTTATGAATTAGGAAAAACATGATTTTGATAAATATTACCTACTGAGGTATTATACATGTTTGAAAAGAAAACTTCATTTTTTTATTCGAACTTTAAGCGTGATATCTCTATTATTTTGTATATGTGAGATTTATTTATTTTATTAAATTTAATAAAAATTTTAAATTATTAGACTGACACAGTTTTGCGTGATGGTTTATGCAAACGTAATTAAAATACACAAGAAACGTTCTGGAATTAACTATAGTCTAACATACCAGCAGTTTGTTTCTAGACACTATAAAGTTGAATGTACAATCTTAAATTAATTTCGCTTAGATAAACAAAGATAAAAGTCTTATAATTACAGCGAATATTAGGGGAAAATGTAGTACCAAGGGACAAAATTTACATTGATATGCATTTCTTCTTAAATAATTAATCTTGATAGTTCACTTTAAGGAAAAATGTCATATTGAAACATTGACAACCTTACAAGTTTGTATTACAGGAATTGTCTTCTCCGAGCGCCTAGTAACAGCTTCAAAGGAGATTTTTTTCCCCACTTTTATTAGGCTTTAAACATAAGCATATTACAAGGAAGAAAATAAATTTAATACTTAGTGCTTATATAATCGTAGTAAAGCACGTTGCTTGAACTGTGGTACATCACGACATGACGATCCGTTTTTTTAAATTTAACTGCTCAACATTTTACGTAATGTTTAAAGCACAAATATGGAATTACATTAAATTTCCCCCAATAAGTAATGAATAGCACAAACTGTGCGGAATTCCGCTCCCGTTGGTACCATAACCCATGGCTACCCTGTACCCGTGGTTAAAAACAACAAACAATAAATTTCGTAGAAAAGTGGTGAAAAAACTCAAAAGTTCTTAAATTAATATTAGGAGAACATGTATTAAAAATGATAATTATATGTCTATTTTTCGTTCAAATTATTTGACTAGCGTGTGTTTTCCTATGCGGTGCATTTTAAGACCGTGAATACCTATATTTTTCGTCAAACTTAGACATAATAAGCTTGAAAATGAGAGGTGAATCATGGAATTTGATAAAGAAATAAGGAAGATAAGGTTAGAACGGATAAAACTTGCTAGAGTTATAATATATAAGATTAACTTGAAATTGGGTACATTGAGATACTAAAAAATGTTATTCCTACTAATGCACAAGGATAATTCTCTACGTTGCTTCTCTTCGAATAACTTATCTGCCGAAAATTTAAGTAGTGAATGGCTGCACACTTTGGTACTACAAGTTACCCTTCTGGCTATTTTTATAAAATAATATAGCGAACTATGTACAGTTTTCTTGAGTATTCTCTACGCTTGTATCCTATAAAAATACGAAAAACAAAGCACGCCAAGAACCATGCTAGTCAAATTTCATTTAACTATCAAAGATGAGTGATGGCAGTCGTATAGTTTTTTGAAAAAGTTTTAAATCTACGACAGTGCTCAGATCAATTTCTTGTATTAGGTATATAAATACGTTTTTCGATCGAGCCAGTATAAATTAGCTCATTAGAATTATTCTCCGAGATATATTAGCCGTTGCTAATTACGTTTTTTTGTGAAATAGCATCAAAATACATTTTATTTTCATTGTCAAATTTTTATTGTGCGGCATATTTTTGATTAACAAACGATTAACGAAGAGTGTCGATTAACGAACAAATAGTCGTTAGTCTGGTAGGGCAAAATAATTTTTCCATCGTCAATATATTTCAATTTGATGATTGTTGATACTGCAACTTGCTGTAATAATCTTTTGATTTAAATACAATATATCTATTAATATTATAATTATTATAATTTCTTCAATTTGAGCCTTGGGGGTGCAACCAAAAATTTTTTAAAACCCGCGAAAATGAACGTTTCACTATCGATAATTTCTAGATATTTCTCTACTCGAAAGTTTTCTTTTTTTATTTGATATACTGACCGTAAAAACATAAAGACCACATGTAAGCAGAAAGTTTTGTTGACAAAGGCCTGCCGGTGATTAATAATACATTCTTCTCAGAATTACATGAAATCGATAAGACAAATAAAAGTGGGTGAATATTGAAGATTTGTTTTGTTTTCCAACAGGTTTCAGCTAAATATATATAAATATAATATATAATTCTTTGTAAAGGAATATACTACTTTCATTTTTAGAAAAAAAATCTTTATAAATACGGAAAAATATTCCTAGAATAAGTACCATGGTTGCGTACAATTTATTTTGATTTACAAGGATGAAATTTCATTATTATTATTGCTATTCGACCAAAATATTACTGTTCATGTTAAATAGGGCATGAACTAAACTACAATATGAAAATAATATTTTCTTGTCATATAAAAAACTTGTATTTTATAAGGATACTTGTAGATACTCGAGGAATATCCGACATTCGATTTTATCTTTCAATTTATTACTTCAAAACCTTGTCAGTTATGTATTTTATTCCAGGAAAAAATATCAGTAGTATTATATTTTTAAACGTAATTAGTTCTAGTCTCTTATTTTCGAAAAGCGAACTGCATAGTAACTTTTCTTTTACAAAACAAATATTTTGAATAACATAGCTGGATTTAAATGAGATAAGATGCAAACTTTGATTAGATTACCTAAGTTTTGTATAAAAATCAAATAGGCTGTGATAGATAGGCGAACATGTAGAGAGACTCCGGAATGATTTGATTCCTATTTTTATCGTTAGAGACAAAAACAGCATCTACAAAGTGTTTTTTCCATCTTTTGTGTAGCTCAAGTTTTTAAATTTTGCAAAAATATATTAATATACACTTTGTTTACCCCGAAACTTTTAAACAAAAAACAAAACTGACTTACAAAAAATTGTCTTAAGTATTCTACTTTAAACAACAAAGCTTTTGAATCATGGTAAAAATAAATGTAGCAGACTGATAAATTTTTATATCATTTATATATGAAATATATCAAAATATATTGTCTCTAGTCCCAAGTTATACGTGTTCATAAAATCACCTAATAAGTCAATTTCCGGTTGTCTGTTTGTCTGCCTGTATAGTAACTCAAAAACGAAAAGAGATATCAAGTATTATAGCGTCTTCAACATAGATCAATTGGGTCTTGGGCCCGTAGGACTCATCTTGTAAACCGTTATAGATAGAAAAAAAACAAACATCACTGTTTGGGCGCCCCCGTGAGGGCGCAAATTAAGTATTATATCGTATTTATGTCTATTATTAACTATCAATAGATTTACTGCATATATTTATGTGTTTGTTTATAGCAAAGCCTAATTAACACTGTCATATGGTATTTTAATAATTATCTCAGTCAATTGTTTGTATTTACTTGGTATTAATTGTTTCTTCAGAATTAAAACGACGAGAAAAAATCAACCGGCAGTATAAACTTGCTGTTTTCAAGTAATCTAACGCCAAAAAAATAATTTAATCAAGAAAGATTGAAAAATTAATCCTGATTTTATAAAAACGATATTTTCTGAGACAGATATGGGAATTTGAGTCGCTTGAATAAAATTAATAGGATGTCGTTGAGTGTGTACACCAATAAATTGGGGCTTTTCTCTGTAATCTCCAGATTGGATAGGGAAAAAAATCTCCGATTGTGGAACATCTATGAGTTTAGACCATAAGATATGGAAATACACAAACATTCAGTTCAAATCCTACCTCATTTTTGTTAATGACACACTTTTTTGAAGTTGGTTAATTACACGCTTTGTATCAAAACGATGTCTGAATAAAAAAAAATGCTATAATAATGTTTCTATGGTGTAATTAGTTTTAATATTCGACGTTTTTTTTTTTTTTTTTGCAGAATAATAAAAAACTTATCTCATTTTTATTGTATTTCATGTTAGGTACTATAATAAAAAAGATTATGAATTGTGCACCTGTGTTTGCTCTAGAAAAACACCCAATGTGTTGTACTTAGAACAGCAGTTCTAAAGAGTCAAGTATAAAAACAGAACTGTATTTTTTATTTGAGACTATTACGAAACAACTTGCGTATAGCTTTTCTGCCTTTAATAAAATTGTTCAATAGAATCTGGATATGCGAAAATTTAAGGATGCTATAATTTATCCGCAAAAATCGAATACAGAAAAAGAACCGGTAGAATTATACACTGAATTTCCGCCGTATGTCTTCATTAAGAGAAAAAATAATTCTAGAAAAAATTGTTAGTTATTTCATGATGAATATTAAGTTTTTAATTTGAAATGGATTTTTATCGGTTCACGAATTCTTGTTGACTGATAAATGACTATGAAGATCAAAGTCAATTGAAGGGTATTATAAAAGCCTGTGAGATTCCCACAACTCCTGCTTGAGATACTTTACTTTGCAAAACATTTAATATGTATGAAACATATAAAATCTCGTATCACGGTTTCGGTTTCTTTGTGGTCGGAAATCTTCGACACGGCTTGACCGATTTTAATCAATTTTTTTTGTAGATTTGGTAGGTATGAGAATAGGTTGTAAAGTATTTTTCACCCTCCTGCTTGTATGAAAATCATTATAATTTTTAATCCATTAATTAACCGATTTAAAAAATTCTTTCGCCTATAGAATGTTTCATTGTAAGCAAATAACATGAGCGTTATTTCATTTTCTAATAAATTAGGGGTCTGCACCAAACCCACGAAATTGTGGACAAAAGGGGTGACAAGTGGATGCAGAGAAATTAAAGGATACAGCGCAGTACTCTTTGTTTTTAACTTTCCAGTAGAGAAAGTTATTATAATGGGCATTAACACCAATTTGGAGAAGAAGTTTGTGAATGTGAGTATATGTGTGTACGTACGTAAGTTCGTGATCATTATTTCCGCGCGAACGAAAAATGATATTTAATTCGTTGAAATGTTGTTCGAAGCGTATTACCGTCAATTTCGTTCGTAAAGAATTTTATAACATTCAGTATAGTCATTTTCGAAAAAAATGTCGAAGAATTTATGATTAAAAATTTTTTTTTAAAACTATTATACTGGAAGTTATTTGTATGGACCTCTAAGGTCACATCAGACCCATAACACGAACATGACAGGCATTGATTGTTAAGCGGTACGAAGTTTACCGTGTCATCTTGTAACTTATAATATTGTTTAAGGATTATATTCAATTAAAGTTTACTCAGAAAAAAGTATTTTCAGGTTATTAACTTCATAGCTTATCTATATATACGGTTTTTTCCTATAATATTCATTTAATATTCTAAAGAAAATATTTTCTAAAAGGTCATAGTCATTACGATTAAAATACTCTTTTTATAGATTCTATTGAGACTATGAAGAGTTGACAGAAAATGTTTTATAATTTAGAGAACCACTGGGATATGATTATTAAGTTAATACGATACATACGTTTTACATTATTATATAATTTATAGAGCGTTCGTAAACTATTTAATATTTTAATTTTAATTCGACATGAAATGTTGGTGAAAAACTTGTAACTATTGAACAAGTGAAGACCAATAGAACAACTGAAAACAAAATTTAAAAAAACACTCTCCATTAAATTTCCTTTTTCCTTGAAGCATTTTCAAGATAGTCGAAATATTTTTAGTTTTTTTCGGGTGCGGAACCTTTCTGTTAAATTACCTTTCAAACGAAACCAAAAAAATTTAAATCAGTTGCTCCGTTTAGGCGCTATGATGTCACAAGCAGGCTGACAGATATACAGACAGACACACACACACATAGCGGTCAAACTTATAACACGCCTTTTTTTTTTAGTTAGGGGGTTAAAAATATAATACAATGAACAAAGCACTTCATTTGTTAGATTAAACCAAAGGAGAAGTTGATCTTTAAAAATAGAACAACGAGGAGTGACTTTTCTTTTATGATAAATGCAACCAGATGCAACCTACTGAAAGCGTGTATTAGGTATTGCTCATACTTGAACTTTGGGACCTATATCTTTAAGACTCGAAGCTTAAGGATTTTGTTTCTCTGAAGAATTTTAATCGATTTTTCAGAAGCTCGAACGAAAAGATTGACAGAAATTCATTTTTTATAAAGATTGTTCGGAGCCCTTTAAAACTTCTAAGTCGTTGAAATGATTATTTGACGCAAAAATGCACTGTTCACAACATTTTTAACACATTGTACACACTATTTTCAAACTATCCAGAAAGTGGAGTAGGTGTGTTGATACTTTATTAATCTTTAGAAGTAAAATCACAAATTTATGATTTAATGTGCAATTTATTCGAAAAATACCAGTTAGATATCGGGTTTTCTCCAACACATTTTTAAAATACGTTCACGTATAGAAGAACAAAGTGAAAAAATTACCAGAATAGTCTAGCAAGTATTTGGCCGACCACTGAAATACATATTTTTCTTACAAAATTATGCCTTGTTTCTCAATTAAATCTTCTTGTAACTTAAGTAAAGCTGTTTTCTTCCCTCTAAGGGTAGATGGCTTTATTGAATGGGGGCGATGTTCTCATCTTTTCAACTCCTCAAAAAAAGGTGTTGGACATATTCTTTTGATTTATTCTAGTTTATAAAAATAAAGCGGCCTTTTTCGATGATAATATTTTATCAGTCCAAATAGGATTTTTAACATCTTAGTAGGTACAAATCTGCTTATAATTCAAAAAAAATTTGTTTTAGAGATAAGCTTTTAGTGTACTAAAAAGAAGAAAATAATTTTTCTTATGAGTCTCTCATACATGAATATTTGTAATAGCTGAACCCGCTTAATTTACATATCAAGGATTATTCGGAGTACGCCATACTTTAACAAATAGCCATGTATGAGTCACTAATCAGAAAAATTATTTTTTACTTTTTGGGACAATAAAAGGTTGCTTTTAAAACATATTTTTATTTAAATTTTAAATTTAAAACTAACAAACGTTTGTATATCGAATATGGTGGAAGCGATGGGAAAATCAGATCATACTTATCAGAAAATGTTGTCAATCGATTTATATATCCATGCAAAATTTCATCTCAAACGGAAATTGGGAAGAAAAACAATCAATGGATTGGTGAAAATAAATAAAAGCTTGTGACATTGAAGTCAGTGCGTTTATTTGGCTGATGATATTTAAGAATTCTTTTGAGAACCATTGTTTTTATAAATTTTAATCACCGAAATCAATTTTCGAAAAAGATTGACTTTGTGTGATTTAGCCTGACACTAATTTTTGGATTATACAAACTTTTTTATCAATGCATTATTAACGATGGATAATTATGAAAGCAGCGATGGTTTCATATTTAATAGTGATGTAGCAAAACAAAAGGAATATCGAAGAAAACTTACTTTAAAACAAAAGCCACGTAGATAAACCAAAACGTATGGTGCTTTTCAACCGAAGTTTAAATTCCATTATTATAATGCAATAATGCACAGAGTTTTTCAATAGGAATGGTATTTTATTAAAAATTTGAATGAAATCGAAGCAACTCAAGTTATCAAAATAAATCTTTAAGCTTTAACATTGAAGTTTTGTTGTGAACAAAATACTTTGCAAATGTTGACCACGACTTCGTTAATACGACATCCGATTATTTTCTTAATTTGTATAATGAGTAAAGTAGGACTAATTTGTCTTTTTTATTTAAATTTAGTATTATTTTCTTTTTTACAAACAATTGAGGACCTACAAATTAAGATTCAACATAAAATTCAAGTCATAGAGTCTGGGTAGTTGAAAATCTTCGACATTCAAACTTAGATCTGTAAAAAAGACGTGATCACCCCCAAGAAACATCTGTGTTTTAGATCCTTTCCAGCATTGTGAGATAAATAATTCTATTTCTAATGAATGAAGACGAACCAATAGCCATATCAGTAAAAAAGGATTTCTTCTTGGAAAAACAATTGTTTTTCTTTTAAAAGATTGCAAATTTCAGCCAAAAGTATTTTACGTATTAACAAATCTAAACACTGTATTTTCATAGCTATCTGACAGTAAACTATACATAGAAATTGAATAAGAAAACCATAGAAAAATGGAAATGGAAATAAGTGAAAGGCAACTCCCGCTCATACAAATACAAAAATACATAGTACAAAAATAATTGGATTATTAAGCCTGTTTACTTGGGTGTTAATGTTCTTAAAATAAGCAAATAATTCTTAAATACACATCTCAGTATTTTGGCTGATTAAAAATTTCGACTTAAAAAAATATTCACTTGCTCCCTTGAAAAGAACATATTTTCTTGAATCTTGTACTTTTTTCGCTAATTTTCGCGTTAATCGGTCGTTTTTAAAGGCATTCGTTGTAGTTCAGTCGACCCCAAACTTCATAAATTCCGTTAGGTGTATATGATAAAAAAGTAAAATCACATTATCTAAAATCCATTTAGTATTCTCAAATAGAATTATTCTAATAGAAACAAGTGAAATTTTCAGACGCAAGTAAAATTTTTAATATAATTATATCAAAAATGGAAAATGCATTCTTTATATATATATACTCCACATAATCAGTTAAAACATATTATTATTCTGCAACAGTTGTGTGGACTTGCGCATTATAGCGCTTATAACGCTTGTCTGTTCATATACATACAGACAATATATCCTCAACCCTTACTTCTCTCCGTAAACGAACATCCCTTATCAACACATACAGAAAATATATATTTTGATGACGTTTATAACAACTACGAAACGCCGCGCCGTCAGTATATATAAAAGGACGCATTACATTCAACTCTGTTAGCGTTGTTTTTCGATGTTTCATACATAAACTTACTTAGAAAATATAATCAACAATTTCCTTTGTTGAGTTAGAAACAGCATTATCGTCGGCGGCGCGTATATAACGATATCTGACGGGAAACTTATTACTTTGTTAATTTTTTTTTTGTATTAATAATATACCCGGTGTTTAGTTTTTTTTTGTTTGTGTGATTAAAAAGTTATTTTTTTGGCGGCAATGATTTTACGTAGTGTTTTTATTTGTTTGATATTTTTCTTTGTTGCGGTAAGTGAATTTAATGTTTTGTATGTAATATTTCGAATGCTAAGTAGAGTTATTCAGTTCAGAAATATGAAATTTGGAAAATATAATTGTGTTTTTAATGTGAATTTTCAAAAATTCTCGATTTGGATTATTCTTTTTGGATTTTTCCTTAGGTTAGTTACCTATTTTAAAAATTGGTGATTACGGTTTATTTATTAAGTTTCAGTACAAAATAAAAACAATTTATAGTAACTATCCTTAGTAATTTGTTTTTATTAAATTGTATTTTTGCAAGAATTAATCTTTTCAAATGATATATCCTGTAATATTGGGAAATAAAATAGAACTACATTAAACGGCTTAAGCGGGGCTTCAAGAAGCTTTGATTAAATAGATGGATATTAAGAAATCATTGTAAATTACAACAAAACTATTTACATTTGTTGTAGCTACATTTATAATTGTCGTAGCCCCTGGATTTTTGGTGGATACCCGCTTAAGCAGAAGCGGGCTTAGTTTTTTTTCGCCCCTACACCATTGTGTACTCCATCTATTTGTTTAGCACTCGTAAATCTCCAACTAAAGTCTCAAGATAAAAAATTATTTAATGTTAAAAAAAGACGTTGACTCCAAGCCGACTGCCTAGGTAGCTCAAATTATTGGTAAATGGTTATTATAAAGACTAGCACCTTGCACTAGTAATACCGGAAGTGACTAGCGTTTACTTCCTTGGATATTAAATGGCTTCCGATCTATGAACGAGCTCACAACTTCTTGTTATCCGGAATAGCGCTCTAGCCAACTATAGGGTTTCTTCTACCACTTATTTATTGAACGTTTAAAGAGTCTTAGTAGAACGAAAAACTGTATTTACTGAGTAGTAAATTATTTGACTTGTAAGTCTACATAAGGAAACAATTTTTAGTTCTTTCATAGCAATATGATTCGATAGTGTTTAGTAATTTTTTTAAAACTTTTAAGACTTCATAGATTTCATGTGTATTTTTTCCTTCCCTCTAATTTTAGTTATTTAGACAATACAATTCCAAGCAGAATAAGTTTTTAACCGCAAGTTTCATAAACGAGATAATTCTATATTATTTTTAAGTAATTAGGTACGCCAATTTACACAAATGATTAATTACATCAGTTATGGGCGTGAATTCTTAAAGTAGCTTTATTAAGTCTTATCTCATCCGACGGTGAGAGAAGCCATATCCAATAACTTTAAAGAGTCAGTTCATCATTCTGATTCAATTAAAAACATTGTTGACTAAAGTAATTTAATGTTTTATTAATTAAAAATACAAAATGATGTAATTCTGCACATTTTTGTTTTTTATTCAACTTTCTAGCATCAAAATTGGTTGAGATATGCCACTTTTACGATAAAAATATATAAACTATAAAAATTTTAATTTATAAAGCACTACTTTACTCAACAATGTCCTTACTTTATTGGTTAAATTCAATAGTACCCATAAAGCTAGCTTCTTAACTATTAGGTTTTGAACAAAAGTCGAAAAGGCAGTTTGGACTTAAAATTGTTCAGATAATACACACTTAAGCTGTGACCATCGAGTCACGGGAGACCCTATATAAGAAAAATTCATGGATATTAAAAATCAAACTTATTCTAGTTCCTTATGAAATAACTGATTTTGGTAATAATTGCACAAATAAATGAATAAAAATTTGAAATAAACACAATTTATATGTTTAGAATAGATATTTAAATGTAGAGACAGATACTTAAATGTACGTTTTCAGCAACTCTGTAATGGTACCATTAAGCAAAAATGGTACAATTAAAAAAATTATAATTAATGAAGATATAAAAACAAACTTGTCTGATTTTTTGAAGTCTTTATTTTTTATATTTAAGCACCAAATAAAACTGGAATTGTTTTTCATTAATTTTAATGAGTGTTTATAATCATCAGATTTCGAAAAAAAAAAAAAACATCAGAAATAAGAATTCGACCTGGACGAATAGGGCTTTTCTTCGCTACATATTGAGTCTACAGGGTAAATGGAAAAAGAATGTTCATTTTTATAGGGATTAGAAGTGGTTATTATTAACGAGGTTAAACGAGCGGATTGCGTAAAATATTTTATTTCGATATTTTTAATTTGTAATTCAATTATCTTTTACTAAAATAACAGAGAAGATGGAAACGAACTTTGAATATCATGCTATTAATTTTAAAAATCTACAAAAAATATTTTATATGTTGCTTTATAAGAATATTAGAGGAGAATGGGAGAATTGCGAACAGTTAAGGAAAAATGGGAATTGTGTGCTATTGCAAAAAATCAAATTTTGATTAATTATATTATCACATGGGCTACACCAGCCTTTCTTAAACAAAATTGACAGGCGTGGGGCAATTACGAATTTGGTGGGGTAATGATTTGTATCAGAATCTAGTTAAAATTGAGCAATTTCAGTTATATTTCTATCACAATTATCGAAAATATATCAAAAATATGAAAAAAATAATAAAGCTTTTTTGAAAATAGTTATAATATCTATAATTATATTCGTGACAGCCCCATATTGATTCAAATGAAAAATTCACAGTTCGCGATTACCTCTAAAATATTGAAGCAAAAAGATTTGCAATGATACTATTTCCAAGTAATCTATCCCATTTTTTTTTTAGGAAAATGCTGTTTATTAGAAAATTACCAGAGACTCGTATTTATTAATTGAAATAATAGTAGGTAGTAACCAATTATAAATATAATTCGTCGGATAATTGTAAAAATAAAAAAATGAGTTATATTTTGGGATCAAAAACTTGAAAATAATGTTTTGCAATAAAAATAATGACTCAAATTTAAAAAAAAAAATCATTTCAGGATATAAATTCCAAAACTCCGCTGTTCGTAATTACCAGCGATTAGTGTTTATCCCACTATCCCCTACCTTAAAAATGATTACGAAAAATATTTAATAAAAGTATGTAGTCATTAATTTAAATTATTCCAACCCCCACCACTAATTTAAACAATTTTAATTAGTTTTTAATATGCGCATTAATTAAAAAAAAACGAAAATGTTTGCTTTCCACACAGAATAAAACTTTATTTTTAAACAATTTTTTATCTAACTGAAAGTTAGCACATTGACACCCAATAAATAGTCGAAGTTTTTCGCCTAGAAAAAAAAAGTTGTTTTATAAACAAAAGATACGAGACAAAAAAACAAAAAAAAAACTATGCGACTTACGCTTTCATTGTATCACATCCCCCTTGAGAGCCACTATTATAAAATATTTCTATACAATTCTTACGATATTTATATGTTTCGTTTTTTTTTCGAGTGTCAAAAATAAATATGGACACACATAGAAAAAAACTAAAACAAAAGAACCAACTATAATAATATTCAATTGTCGTTTTTTTCTCGGGTATGAGACTTTTTTATCTGTGACTATCGGAGAAAAAAGAGAAAAACTTTATTGAAAATATATATATGTAGTAAATTTTTTTTTGTTATCTTATTTTCAATTTGTCAAAGAATAATAATGTACGTTGGAATAAATAATCTTTTTGTATGTCTTATAGGGCGTTACTAAGTGTATGCGAAAAATTTCCTACAGGGGATTTCTGATAAGATTGTATGACGATTTGTTTCTTCAATTTTTGGTACGCTTTTTTAAGCTGAATTTCTAACAACTTAATTTCTCAACAGTGTAAATAAGGTTGCTACCTCAAAGTTTCGGCAAAACGGGTGATATTGTGCAATGACGTCATTAAACTATATCTTCCCGTTCATTTGTCGCATACTATTAAAAATTTTCATAAACCAACTTCACTTCTCTGCCTGTACAATTCAAATTCTTCACCTGGAGTAATAAACAAATTCAGTCAACATCCCTATTAGTTAGGTTAGGTTAGGTTATATTGGCTGTCCAGGAAAGTTAAATTGTTAGCAGTAAGTATATGTTAAAAGAAAGTTAAAAAATGTCAGTAAGCTTTAAAGTAAGCTGAAAATCTTAAATGATTTCATTGACGGTTAATATTTTAATTTTCTTCATCAATCCTTATAACGATAGATAAATGAATCAAAGAGCTTTTACTCTGTTTGGGCTCACAGGCGAAAAGTTGATAGATGATAAACAGTCACTAGCACGCTTATAAAAATAGGTTTTTATATAAAATATTTTATTCGATGTGTGTTCCTAGCCAAGATATGAAATTTAATAACATAAAATATTCTCAAATAAGTTACAACAATTTCTAAATTCACTTTATTCACTTATTGCTTCTTCGAATGCATGGAAATAGCCTGTACAATGTTTTGAATAAGCTCAATTCTTCGCAAATTGTTTTTGTCTTAAACAGAATATTTCATTGACATTATCCAAAAAGCGAATTGTCTTATAGAAAATTTATGCTTGTATTATGTCAAGAAAAATTTTACATACCAATTTTTATATGCTGTGAAAATAATAAATCTCAACTTGAAATAGTATATAAAGTTGACTTTTTAAGCGGATTATTTTATGTGATATTTACTCGATACATAAAAGATATTAATCCTGTTTCCAATTCGATCATAGTCATAACAGAAATTATTAAATTGTATTCGGAAATAATGGAACTAATATTGGTTAGAAAAATTTTTCCACAATCCTCTTTATTTATTCCGAAACTATTTTTTTATATCAAAAATTAGTCCCTAACAACGAAACCAATGGGCTTTCTTTACCATCCTCCGGGAAAAAGGTGCTATTTTAAGCAGATGAAGCTATAGGAGTCTGTGTGGGCCAAGTTGTTGGATCCAAGGTTTCGGACCCAAAAATTGTATATCTGGCACCCTACAGGTTTCTGAAAGTGCAAATAACAATTATGTCATTGTCCTCCATACGGGCCTTATAAGTGGGATCATCAGAGATTCCGATGTCACGATGTTCGACAGTGTCTTGCTAAAAGTCCCACTACACTTCTCAACTGTGAAATCGTCTTGAATTTTTAAGAGCGATTTAAAGAGAGTTGAATTATTCTGAAAAATTTGGCTGAATATTCAAGAACGTTTTGGAAATTGTTGAAATTTCAAGAGATGATTTAAAAAAATACTACCTGGAGGACGAAATGCATGAATACTTAAATAGTTAATTTGATTGGATGTAGTGGCAGTACACCTACTTTTTATTTCGCATTTATTTAAAAAGGCTGAGTTCACCTCCGTCATGCATACACCATTGGACCAGACCAGCACAACTATTTAAATTAATTTTCGTTATGACAGCGGGAATCGGATCCACATTTCTAGGTAAATCGTGTACGACAATTGGTAAACTCAAGCGAACTTAGCCAGCTATGTTGTCAAAGATAAATTTAAATAATTATGAAAAACATGACATAATGTTATAGTACTATTCCGAACAGCCCCGGACGTTTAAATTGTTTTTAAAATATAAAAAAAACCAACTTTCCGTAATATAAATAATATGTTATTGTTGCTATTTTGATTTATGCATAGTTTATGATTAAAATTTCTACCTTTTGTGTAGTATTTTCATTAAATTCCAATTTCGATATTTCTGTAATTGATAATATATTATTCCGAAATAGCTGTTCGACTAATTTGATTCATGTTTTGTCTATATTAAACATTGTATAATAATTGTAATTAAGTACAGTTAGAATTCATCCTCTAGTCTGTTTGAGGTTTTAATTTGCTTTGCATATGCACATATGCTTGCAATTAGAACTGAACTGAATATAATATATCGTTTTGTGAACATAAGCTTATAATTAAAGCATGCTGTAAAAGTAACTAAACTATTTCAATACGTAATAATTTTGATTAACCGTCTAAAAAGATTAAAAAACAACATATTTTTTTGAAAAATCCAATAAATGAGCTTAGAAACGTTTCAAACATTATCAATAAATTAATTTAATTTTGTAGTAAAATACTATTTAATGTGTACCTCATTAGTAAATGATGTTAATATGAAACACAAAACATTCAGATTATATGCTACTTAAAACAATTTTTTTCGCTCATGCATATGATTTTTACCAGATTCCATTATCAAATTATGGGCAGCTGTTTGACAAACTAGTTAGCGAAAATTGACAACAAATTTTACTCTTGGTATTTTTACTGAAAGTATTTCCCGCATAAATGCATTTGTCATATAAATCTGCATGAATAAAGATTTAGCCAATTTTTTCCACAGGCTCAGAATAATGTTAGTTGTGAGATTCCAAAGTTGCAGAAAATTTGGTCGTTTAGATCGCAAGATAATCAGCTCCAAAGTTCGCGATTTCCCCATTTAAAAGCATTTAAAACTCATTGTCGTAATAGCTTTTTTACGATATTAAAAATTTATTTGGCTGAATTGAAAATAAAGTAGGAGAATTGAAACGAATGTTATTGTTATTGTTAGATATTGATTTTCGTTTTCGAGATCCTAATTTTGACGTAAAACGGTCAAAAATTGGGAACGTAGGCATAATTTTCTCCTGTTTTAAACGGTAAAAATTTCCGAAACTTTGGGATTTAATAGTAAACTCTATTAAGTTCTTAAATTTAATTTCTCGTTCTGCTGAAAAAAATGCTGAAAAAATCTAAAGGTGACCAATTTTTTTTAAGTAACCTATTGCAGAAATATTTAACATTTTTTATTTCAAAATTTAGACCCTTTAACTTATAAAAAATCGATTATAATATATCCATAGTATATTCGATGAAAAACTAATAAACAATGTTGATATCCTATAACATCCAAGTTTTTTATAATTCTACCCAAGAAGTTAAGTCAAAGAACATTAAAAACCTGGTAAATTGTAGATAAAAACAGAAATTTAAATTAAATAACTTGTTGAGTTGTTTGTAAAGAACAATAATTCAAAAATAAAAAATAAACTCGAATACAATACGTAAATATTTACCCATCACTAACTGTCAAATAAACAGTTTTAAACAATCCTCTCTTAACAACGATGTATAAATTTTAATGTTTAACTTGTAGGAATTTTATTTTTTTATCCTGTATACCTACATTTCTAATATGTCAAGGATATTTGTTTTTACGAAATGAATAATTGTCGAAAATACCAAACTGTCTGAGCTCAACATTCTTCATACAATTATTTAACCCTTTTTTCCGCATGAAGATTTTTCAAACCAAATATTGAAATATAAGCTTTTTTGGTATGTTATTTGGAGCTTTTAGGAGAGTGTAGAACTATGTTTTGCAAGCAAAATAAACGTGTGCTTCCTGCGTAATTCGTGAAAAACTGCAAAATTTTCGAACTTTGCAGTTCTTACAGTATAATTCAAAAACTACGAGCTTTTGACATTACTATCATTGCAAAAATGAATGAAAAAAAAAATAATATGCCTTTTCTCATATCAATAACTACTTTGCTAGAAAATCTTCGTATTGTTCCGAAAAAAGAGGCGGGATTTTAGTCTGGACGTCCCTTACAAAGCGTAGTTATGGTTTCTCTGAGCATTTTCTTTCAAATTTACTTCGCAAAATGACAATTGAAAGGTTTAATTAAGAACAAATTTGATATTTTCACCACACATACCAGCAACCAGCAATAAAAAACTGGAACAAAATTGGTAAACTGCGAACATAATTTTATATAATATAATTTTAACGTGATTGAAAATTATCGTAGTATGTTTGGATTTTTATTTGAAAGAATCCTAATCATTGAATTGAATGGTGTCCAGATCAGAATTTCGACTCATTTTTTAAATAAATTTGGCTAAATTTCGCTCTATGTAGTGTGTCAGCAATATTCTTATTTTACTGGAGTGTCGAAAAAGGAAGCACAATTTTGTGATACTATGTATTACGAAATTCTTGATTCATTAATATACCTTTTAAATGTACATACGAATTATGTAAGTATCCACAAAGTAGAAATTATTTAGATAACATTTTCTGGTGGGAAGCTTTATACTTAGAAGATAAAGTGGAAAATTTAATTTTCTAAACCACTGATTTTAATTCTATAAGGAAATGTCATATGTTTGTCGAAAATTATAATGCGATGATTATTTACATATGAGGTAATTTACAAGAAAATTTCGAGTATTTATTAAATTTTTTTCCATTGGTTAGATCCATTGAGCAAATGTTGAAAGTCAAGCTTGTAGTATTGTAATATAATAATCTCGTAAAATACAAGAAAGATTTCGATTTTTACGAAATAAGTTTGGTACATAAAAAGGAGGAAATTGATTCTTCCTTTATTTAAGAATATGCAAAATCTCAATCAAACCTGTGCTTACATAACTGATTGCTCTAAGCTACTTTTCCGTACTAGTGAGAAACGATAATTTATACATGCATAATATTTATTCTTGTTTTATCCATAATTTGTACCAAAAATTTCGGTGATTTAATGTTAAGCACAAGAAAATGAATCTAAATTTCGTGGAAATGATTTGGTTTAACGCATTATTTTCATTTCAAATTTTTGTATATAATAATAAAATAATATTTTCTTGCAAAAATATAATAAAAATATAAAAAGTGGAATTTGACCAAAACCAATGAAATAATTTTATAGTTTTTTAGAAAAGTTTTTTTCAAAATAATATAATCCAATGAAATCAGTTTATATTTTTAAAAAATCCCTTCTTTAGTTGAATATTATTAAATGAAATTTACCAATATCTACTGATTATCATTGGCTGCTGGTTATTGAATAGTCAGTGAATGAACAAATTTTTGTCAAACTTGTAGCATCCAAATTAGGGCTCAGATCCAAAATTGGTAAATAACTTTTTCCTTCGACTTTATGAGCTTATTCTGTAGGCCACCGATCTGCAGTCAATAATAGAACACCGTGTATAACTCACGGAAGAGGAAAGTTTAGGTTGCATATGTTATTATAAAATATCAAAACAAAGGTTCTGTTTTGTCACATTCTTCCGTAAAGTAAATAAATTCAAGGGGAATTTAATGCAAAATTATTGTTTTTGAATTACATTTCCGCTGAATTTATTAATTTTACGAAATAATTTAATATTTCGAATTCAGCATTCAGTATTTAAAAAAACTCTATATCGCTATTCTTTTATTTGAAATCGTCCAATCTAATAGGTTTTATAACTAAATTAGGACTAGTTGCAAATTAAAATACTCAGAAAGTAGTCTAAATAGGCAAGTGAAGCTGACAGAGCTTTGTAAAAATCATCTATAATCATGAAAGTAACTTAGACAAACTAGTAAGAAAAGAAAGGCAAGAATTCTAAATAGGTAAAGAATATAGAGTAGGTATACTCTGAATAAGTATAATGTATATCATATCAACAGTGTCTTTTGTTTATTCGATGTATTCAATCTAGAAATAGAACTAACGATGTTCGGAAATGATGTAAATAAAGTCTTGTTTTATATGAATTTATAGAGATAAAAGTTACTCGAAGTTTCAGTGTAAAACATAGAAAAATACATAACACAATATTACCTTCTGTAATATAATAATAAGTAAAGGTGGGATTTTATGCCATTTTAGTTTGATGTTACCTACATTTCATCAGGAACAGGGACATGATCTATTGGAACCGAAGCAGTTTAATTAAGTGAAAGTATTACTGTTGAAAAGTTTCTGATATTTATAATAAAGTTTTTTCGTCATCTTTGCTTATTCCAAAAAGTTTTATTTCTTGGGAAATGAAAAAATGGAAATAAATTTCAATAAAATTAATAAAACTGTCCTAGTAAAAATATTTTCATTTTGCCAACATTATCCGAGAAACACACAAATTTTATTTTTCATTCCTTCTATTCCCTTCTACTTTAGAGCCCAAATTAAATTTAATTTTCAAAGCTCGTCGAAATATAATCTTTATAATTGTTCCTCCCTGATATCTTTAAGATTGATAAATATTGGATAAAAGGAAAATTGAGAAAAGAAATTGTCCACATAGTTTTCTGCCCTTGTTTAAAGTCCTTAACAACACAATATTCGCAAAAAAATAATTTATTATCACATAGAACCAACGATAAAATCGAAGACGCAACACTCGATCTCTATAAATGCGACAATCTGGCCATGTTTAATATTTCAATATTCTTTATTTACTATAAATGTACCTTCTTTTAACAATTCTCTAATAGGCAGACAAAAATAGCCATGGAAATCTCGCTTCGTTATTGGATTGCGCCCTTTAAAATTAATTTTACTCATTAAAAATACAGCAACGTTTTTACGGCATAAAATCCGATCTCTACTTGTTACATGTAATAACCTGATTACCTGCGATCTGATTTATAAAGGAAAAGTAACTGTAATGCACGTCATAAATAAGTTTAAAAGAAATTTATTTAAATATTAATGAAAATACTATCATGATACCTGCTCGCTTCGCTTGTTCTAAAAGTAAAAATCAGCTCATTATAGCCTTGGGATCACTTTCCCACTTCCATATACCCTCGAAACAGAAATAGGGATTGTTTTACACAGGTAAAAGTATATGTATCCTGATTGAACACATGACCTTAAATTAATTTGTATCTTGTTCCCCATTTTTACAGAAATCTTTAATTTATGCTTCGCAATGATGTTCATACATGGCGCTGTGAAATGTGCAAGATTAAATTAAATTTTTTGCATTAATTTTTTTATATATCTTATAAGTTATAGCTGTGTTATTCTGATGTATTATTTGTAAAGTTTCATTTAAATCCATTGAGTAGGTTTTGTGTGAAAGCATAACAAACAAACAAACAAACTTACTTTCACATTTAAAATATATAAGGATTTTGCCATACGAAAAACTTTTTTCTCATCTTTTAATCAGGAAAAGTAACTTATCTACTTAAGTTTATAATATTATTTTTGTATTGAGAGTTAATAACTTTACTTCTTGTATGATATGGTAGAACAGAAACCGATAAAATAGTTTTCAAAGTAAAAGCTTTAATAATTATTGAAGATATTGACTATTACGTTCAGCTACTTACATTCTTGGTATACATTAGCCACATGTAAAGTAGGAACTTCAAATTAGTTTATTTGCAAAAATAATATAATAATTATAACAGCTGAAATACAAAGAATATTCAATTTACACTAATTGAGCCATTGCCTATACTTAGCTCCAAGAATTCTCTTCTGAATATTTTTCCATTCATCCGTTATTTGTGGGTTGTTCCGACCATTACTGCTCTAAAAATTTCAGTTTAGTGCCTAGTGACTGTTATTTCTTTCCTTTCTTCCCAGGGTGAGTCTATTGGATTATCTGCATACCTGCATACCCTCCACTTCCTTTTTTCCTCTATCCCTTTTAATGATATGTTCTGTACAATATTGTATTGTATTGTATTGTTTAAAAACAGAATTAATAAATTGAATTGAATCTATACTTCATTTTTCTACCCGTTTCTGCAACAGGGCTCTGTCCAGGTCTTTGCTAAAGTTCGTCAATGAAAAATTTTGTTGCCTAAATATTATTTGCATTTTATTTTATAAAACTAAATTTAATCCTAAACCTTGCAGTTAAGGCAGAAAGGCCAGAGTTATTCTTCTTATCTAAATATTTAAACTTATTTTTACATTTTCCGCCGAGTTTCATTTTAATTGTATTAGTTTTTATCGAAACATCGTCAACAAAAGCCATACTCTTTTAGTATGTGAAAGGCCATACAGAAACAAATTTATATATTTTTTCCCTTCGAAAAATCTAGAAAGTGGTATGTTCTCTTTCATTGACTTTTTTGCTGACATTTGCTTAATTAGGTAATTCATTAATAAATACAATAATCATTTTTGAAAATGTAAACTAGTCAAATCTATATTATCGATCTTTGTCAACATTTTTTCCTGCCACTACATAAAGCCGCCGTTCTCTTACGAAATCAATGCTTCAGCCATAAACATAAATGTATTGAATGAACTGAAACATTCTGTAAAACATCTTTTATTATTTGACACATGTCACAAACTAGGTGTCTAAGTAAGAGAATGCATTGTTTTCATTGAACAATATCACACTAAATAACAAAGAACTCAATGACAAAATGATATAATAATATAGCCAGGAAAATACGTGCGAAAGTATGATAAACAATTTGGAAAATCTTATTTATTTCCATTTTATTAAATGCATCATGTGCTGTCAAATGTAATGTTGTCTTTAAGTCGCATGTCTTATTATAAAAGTTGAATGGCTTCTGCCAACGTTAACAATAAAATCGAGACTAAAGCAGCAATGGACTACCAATTTTTGGTTTGCAAATATTTGTTCAAAACATGGCTCAGGTCTAATGTTTTATGGTAGTAAAGAGATTGGTCGTGTGAGCAACGGTGCTGGACTTACTGCAGGCATTTATACGAATTCGAATCCGGTTGGTATTATTACGAATACACCCCCACGCGAAACAAATTTTTTGTATCTAGGCCTGTGGGAAGATCAGAAATCACCATCATTCGATGCTTATACGATTATGTCTTTTGCCGAGAATTGGCGAGAGCTAGTTTGACAATAAAGAAAATTGAGATTTTGATTACAACACGAGTATCGAATTTGTGGAAATCGGGTTCTTCCATTTTCCTGTTCAGGAGTTTGCTTTCGACTTTAATACGCAAAAAAAGCTTGCCTTGCTTGTTATCAATTTATTTTTTGGCAGAAGAGTGGGTTAATGAGTTAATCGAAATTTAAAAATCCAAAATATTAATTTCCATAAATTCAAAACTCGAACCACTGCAAAAACTTTCAATGTTTTACTTTGCAGAAAAAAGGAAGCATAGCAAATAGTTCTTATTCAAAAATATTGAACAATATTTTTCAATGGCTATGGACACAGTTATTAATAAAAATATTGCAACAACAAAATTTATTACCGTTGATTCATTTTGTAAATAAATAAATAATGTAAAGAATATCCATTTTTTTTTTAAGTAATAACGAAAAAAGAATAATTGATTTTTTAACATTAGTTTGTTATTACCAGCGATAAGCATCAATCAGACATTTTATTCATATGCAGGGCAAGATTTACAGGGTGGATTATAAATTTTGTTTCAATATAAAGCGAGTGAAGTTGGGACCGCGAACCATACATTTTTCTTCATAAATCAAGTAGAACAGACAAAAATTTATTGTAAAAATCTAATTTTAAATAGAGCTAATTTTTTTCAACTTTGATATTAGTGAGATGTAGAACTAAAAAAGATGATGTTTATAAATTACTAAAAAAGTGTGTTGGAAATATTTTATCGTCCTTAACTAATATAATTTACTTTGTACCGAAATTGCTCCATCTTGCATTGCTATCTATCGTACATTGCATTGCTATCGTAATTATTTGATTCTGTTTCGAACAAAGATGTGTACTTTTTCACAGTTATGACGAATAACTTTCTAATTTTAAAGTATTATTTTATCTCTTATCAGTAACTATCCCGAAATGATGACTTTTGGTTGATCCAGTAGACCTTGATTTCGAGCTTTACTCCAATATCTTTTTTAACTTGATCACCTGTAGATGTAAAGGGTAAAGAAAAAAACTTAATGGATAAAATTGTTATTCAATACATTATGTCATAAATTTTAATATAAACATTAAGCATAATTATATATTTTTTATACGTCATATCAGTTCAATCTAATGTCACAGGGTATGTTTGCATCAATTTACAATATTTGATTATTCGACAGTCGATTATTTTAAGCATTTCTGCCATGATGTCCTATATTTTATTAAGTTTGGGCGTAAATAATATATAGGGTAAGGCATCTTTAATCACGTTTCCAAAATGTATAAATAAAACAGATGCAACAAAAATTTTTTAATGGTTTTCTATATTCTCAATAGAGAACCTTCCGATTAGAAACGGACCAGTATTTCATTCAAATCATTGTCTACGCTGGATACATTCCAGCCCATTCCAACAACCCAATTTTCGGTTTATTTTTAATGGCGTGAGTCTTAATTTGACCTTCACTTAAGCATTTTAATTGCGTCCATCAAAGGTTTCAATGTATCTGAATGATTAGCCTTTGTATTCGACTCACTGTAAAGAACAGTGTAATTGATAATAAATTTATAAAATTACGTTTTTAATATTTTCATAAATAAAGTTTTGACGATATTATCTAATTTTCATCACTTAAATACTTTCAATAATAAGTTTTCAATATTAAAAACTAGGCCGTCTGTACTTTATTTAATATGAAAAATAATGTAAGGTCAATGGCCGCCTCTAGGCCTTCTGCAGTATATTTGTTCGAGGTTATTTTGTATGACTTTTCGTAAGTTTCGACGAGTTATTTCGGCTATTATTTGGTAGATATTAGCTTGTTCCAACGTTGCAGGTTTATTGATATAGACGTAGCTCCTTAGAAAATCGCACAGAAATGAATCAAATGGCAAGAAATCGAAACATTAATAATAAAAAAATAGGCAAAGACTTAAGTCCTATGATTTCAGCCTCGATATAGTCGATAAGTATCCTAATTTACAAATACTAAATTTTTACATATTTTTACTTAAAAGTTTAGTCAAAAAAAATTTAGTTAATTATTGATTAAAATTTAATCGTAGGAGTAATTTTTTACTTTGAATTGTTATATTACATATTAAACCATGGAAAATACCATAAATTTTATATTTTGACCCCTTTTAAATGTCAACATAATTTGTTTTATGAAATATGTACCTATTATTTGTATAGGTTATTTTTTGTATATCGCGTATAAATTATTAATCGATAAATTCTTGGAAAACAATTCGGTAAACGCGCGGAGTGTTGTATGGGCATATAACAATGGACCTCAACAAAAATTTTTTTTACACTCCATGAAAAATTTCAATAAGAAAAGAATTTTAATCTAAACAACCTACATATTCCAAACAAATTGGCAAAAAATACTCTTTCAAAAAATAAAAACTGCATGATTTTATAAAAAAAAAAAATTAATTTAAAATCAAATTTCAATAATTTTAAACAGAATATTCTCATATTATAAAATTAGTTTATTAAAAGCTTTGTTTGTCGATATTGTCAATATGAAAAATGTCAATATGAAAAATGTCAATCGAAATTAGGAGTAGTTTTTATAACGGGCGGAACACAACTCGCTAATTCCTTCTCAAAAATATTGCATAATGTTCGTGCAAAGGCGTCTTAAAAAGTGGAACTGCTATGTTTAAAAATAAAAGTTCTATGGCAAAAATTTCATCTCCTCAGTTAACTCAGATCATAATATAGTGACATATTAAAGTACCTTATTTTCTCATTTACATCTCGATGAAATCTGAAAACTATAAAAGATAAGGCTTAGTTGAGGAAAAACTTCTATTAAGGACCTGAAAAAAGAAAACAAATATTTCGATATGTTCAAACTTATATGTTATTCGGCCCCGTACGAGGCAGAAGCGTGGAAAAATGTAGCACTAGTAGATTTTGTACTTACACTTAAGTAAAATGTTTCTTCACCAGTGGATTGAGAATTTGAAAATTCGACCATAGTGCCGAGTAGACAAGATTCATGATCAGAATCTAGGAAATCCACGTTTGCTAAAATAAGTGTAGTGTTGTACCATATCAAAATACTTTTTTGGCAATTTTAATTTCGAAATCCAACTAAATTTCCCAAAAACTAATTCAAAAACATTGATTTTACTATCAATATATAATGAGTCTACTTATTTTGTTAAAAAAAATGTTTCAAACGATCGTTTTTAGATAACAGATATTAATTTTAATAAGAGGAATATTTTTAAGAAGGAATAAACGGGTTGTGTTAGACATTCGTTATATATAACACTCGTTATTCGTTATATAACACTGATTTGGAATACTATTTTTTATTTTGATTGACATCTTACATTTTGACAATATCGATAATAAAAGCTTTTATTAAACCAATTTTAAAATACCTATGTTATAGCATAGATACAAAAAAAAAAAAAAACTGACGTCATATATTTACGCCACCATTCCTACATCTTGTCAAGATATGTCTTTGATTTATAAAATAAACGAAAATTTAATAAAAAATTTTTATTTGCTTTAAAAGTTTCAAACATGGTAAAAAGATAATGTTTTAAACAGAAAATATGTAAAATATTTTGTTATGAAAACTTTATACAACAATTTATTTCCATCTCATACCCACATTTAACGTTTCTTCCCATGGACGATTTATGAATATATTCTACATAATCATTTTATATATAAATTATCTTCATCGCTGACAAATATTAGCGTGGTTTTATGAATTGTGATGTACAGAATGGTATAAAGAAACTTGTACTCCTCCTAATTTCTCTTCTCCTCTCTCTCTCTCACTCTCCCTCCCTCTTCCCTAATAATTTGCGATTGCCTCAAAAAAGAAGCGTTTTTAGTATTTTCCTTTATATAAAACAGTTTATATAAAACACTGAAGCGTAGCTTCGAAATTTCTGTGGACCCTTTTTCACTGTATTTATGAAAATCCGATGATACCTTTAAAGATCCTGGGGTTTTTCCCGAAAGTATGATTTTTTAAAAGGAGATTCGTTATGGTGGAAGGCTTTCATACGCCTGTCACACCTAATGTTTCCACCAAAATTATACTCATTTTATCTGATTAATCACTCAGATTATTGTTACTGTTAATTGGTTTACATGGAATCATCCGCTTGCATGTTTTCAGATTAACAGTGCAACTAATAACTTTCTAACTTTCTTTGTGCCATTTTTTTTCGTTATCTCATTATTTTGATCACCACATCTAGTTTTTTGTAAATTATGTCAATCTTTTTTTTAGATCAATCCAACAAGATTTTATTTTTGTAAAGGTAGATTCTCAAAAACTGAATGTATGATTATACTTGAGACAGCTATTTCGAATTTTATTTATAAATTCTGTTAGAATTTGGGAAAATAAGAAAATTCCTTATAAAAGAAATAACACACAAATGCATGCAATTTTATCACTTTAAATGCATTTTATGGAAAATAGAGTTCTGTTTACTGTTATGTTCTTATAGGAAAATATTTGCTATGCGTTTAAATAATGGATATTAGTATTTCAAATTTTTCGTAAGAAAATTTCCCTTTTTACAGCTCAAGTGTATAAATTTCAAAAATTGCCTGCATATAAAGGGCATCAATGAGAATGCATATACGATTTAAAGATTTTCCTAAGAAAGCAGACTTTTGTGGTCCTTCCCAAGGAACGTCCTTAAGGATGTTTTCTATCATTAAGTCACATTTAATAACTTCATATAACTTTTTAATCTTGCATCGTTTGCAATTTAAACACTAACGAGGATTTGCATCACTTATTACTTGTCTGTCTTGTTTATTCATACATGTGAGAGTGTTTCTTATCTTCGACGTTTTGTATACAAGAGCATTTGTTCTCAACGAATGAAGAACTTACCGAAAATTCACTTTCTCCCCAAGCTGTAATATTAGTTATATTGCAGATATGTTTCTGTAATTACCATAATTTTATTTATTAGTTTGTTATTATTGTTATTATTATTACTTTCTTTATTATAGTCTTTTGTTTTTATATTATTTTTTTTAAAAAAATTTTGTTTTGATTAAGCCTTTTTGTTTCAAATATTTGCAACCTTTGTTTCTGTATGCATTTGTTTTCTTTGTTTCAATATTAAAATATCTGTAGAAAATGACTGACAGATCATTTATATTTTATTATATTATTATCATTATTATTATTTAACTTTTGATTTTTAATCGATTTTAATCTGATCTGCTTCGCATGTGATGTCAATGCTTACAATTAATATACATAACTTTTTAATGGTTAAGTTATATTTTCATGTTTTTATCTTTTCCTGATTACTGTTAACAATCAACCAGGACTTTACCTTTAACTTATTCTAGGTTCATTATATTATTTCGCAATCGTACAAATTTCACAACTACAACATCTATAGATAGTTATGAAATTAATTTTATTATTATTATTATTATCCGTCAACTATTTTCCAATGTTTTCCAGTCTCTCATTTTTCGGGACTTTTTCGTATACTAATATTCAGACGTCTGCTATGCATCACACTTTTTTATTTTCGTAAAGACTTATTTAAAGGTATAAATTTCGAATAACACATATTTAAAGTTATTGATTCATGTAGAGACTTCTACTACATCTAGTTTTTCGCAATTTATGTTTAGAAATCACGGACTAATACAATAGTTTCACCTTTGTTCACTACGCTATAAAAATATGGCAAAATTGTTTGTGATATCCTGTACATTCTATATCAAATAACAAGTTGTTTGAGGATTTAATGTGACGTATAACCATGTTTCTCGATGTTAAGGATTTATCGTTTTAATAACCATTTATCTTATTAATAAATTAATTAAAATTAAATTCTTTAATAAATAATCATATCATATTTATTTCATATTGTTGACAAAATATTTTATGTAAAATACAAATGCAAATTTTTTTCAAGATTGATATTTTCATATAATTTTTCTGTTTTACTCACAGATTATTTAATGCTTTGATAAAAACATCAACATTAAAGTGAATTTTTAAACTGAACTGTTCCCACCAACACCAATTGCAATGCTTGTTACAGTACTATTTAACATTTTCGCTAGACACTTTAAATTTTAAAAACAAACTCCCCTTCCCCATTGTTCTCTTTTTTTTTCTCGTATCATTTCCAGAATTTATCACTAAATACCTAAAGTTTCTATGCTGGTAACAATAAATAATGCTCTGATGGCACCTTCAATTCTGAAAATTTTGAAATGGCATCTATTAAAAATTATCATAGTGGATAAAATACAGTATTTTGCAAAAATGGAGAATGGATGTAATTTTAGGTACAAAATTTAACAGCAAGGTTATATCGGTTTTTTTTATTTTTTATATTGGTACGTTAGTATTGCATTAACTAGTATTCTTTAGTAAGTAGTTTTTTTTTTTTATTACTCCCAAACATTATCGAAATTCATATAAAAACAAGTGAAAATAACAATTGATTGAATTAATTGTTAAAATGCTTTGCAAAGACAATGTTGATTATCTATTTTCTAGAAAACTTTGGTTTTTAATGTTTCAGACGCTACCTACAAATTTGCAATTCTTTATCTTTTATAGATTTGGAGATAATTGACCAAAATTTTACAATAATTCGCTTCCTCGCGGTAAAATAATGATATTTACGAAAAAATGTTGCAAACGAAAGTTGTTTATTTTTTTATAACGAACATTTTTTAAATTTTGTTATATCTCTAACGGTTTACAAAATGGGTAAAGACCCAAGACCCAATTGACCTATTTTGCTCATTTATGACTTCAAACTCAATTTTTACACTCTGTGCATGCTATAAGAATTTCAGCATGTTATCTTTCCCCATTTGTGAGTTATCGTGGTGATAGACGGACGAGCAGACAGACATCTGGAAATGGACTACTTAGGTGATTTTTTGAATATTTCTAAGAGTAACAAACTTGTGACTAAAATTAGTATACCTTGATATATATTTGGTATATAAAGGGTATAATAAATATACATGCAGTAATTTACATTTTTATCTGAGAAAGAAACTTTTTTTTCAACATGGTATAAAAAGATAAACAAACTTTTTTTAATTCGTTAATATATACTTTTATTTTAATTAAAAAATTTGTAGGATAAACACATTCATTAGTCTGTTGTGTGTATTTGTTGAATAAATTTCACATTTACCAACATTAACACTATACAGTTTATTATGTCTATACAGAGTGTTCACTGAAATATTACTATTTACGGATGAAACTCAAAAACTAAAACCATTCACGTTTCGGGGAACAGAAAAAGTTTTACACAATATGCCGTAATGTCATACCCTCAGATTTTAGTCATAAAAAAGGCAATATTGGTTTAAGAAATTATGGGGAATGTAATGAAAGGTGAGACTTTGTATACTATCACACAATGTCAATCCGATTTTTAAAAATTTACTATGACGCAAATTTCAAGTAAAAACGAAATGATTTTTCGCCCATTGATTTCTATGCGTTATTACACGTTGTGGGATTAAAATAATATCGACGATTACTGTTTATTTTAACATGTTTTCATTAACTTACTTTTGTATGTCCGGGTGAAATTTTGGAATTGATTTTAAAAGAACTTCCCGATGAGCTAGAGACTTAAAACTTAAATCATAGCTCAGAATTAGATGACAATGCATGAAAATCTTCAAAAAGAATATGAAAAGCGAAAAGGATGAGAGAAAGGTGAAGAAAGGCTTTTTAAGGATTCGGATGGAATTTTGTAATTGATTTTAAACTAATTTCCCGATGAGTTACAGACTCGAAATTTTGACCTGAGAAGATAAAGGAAGGAAAAGATTGGAAACGAAAAACATGGGGATGCATGCGGCAGACACTACACTCTTTATAGTTATGTTTTGAATGCGTCCCATGTTTTTCGTTTCAAATCTTACAAGTATTTAGCTTTTTTTTATTGTATCTACAATAAATTTTTTTTGTCACAATAAGATTCTTTCAACTACCACAAATAGAGTGTAATATATTCCAAATGTAATATGGATAATGTGATGAAAAAACACATTTACCTACTATGATATGTAAAGGGAGGTTTAGCTATAAGGAAAATTTTTTCGAAAAAAGAAATTTTCTTCGAAGGTATAAAATTTAATCTTTTTAATGTTTTCACATTCTAAACTGAATGGTTTGTTCTCGGAAACCTGTATTTAGAAGAGTTTCAAATATTGCTTTTCTTGGACAATATACAGTAAATGTTACGTTAGTTTACTTCAAGAACAAACCAATGAAGTTCATAGCATAGGTAAATCAGAGGGTCCACATGGAATTTCTGTCATATTAATACCATGTACATACTGTATAATACATTTTCATTTATAATAATAATTAATCTGCAAAATGTCTTGAAAATAATTTAATAGAATTTAACTACTTCATTTGACATTTTGATTTAATTATAGAAGACAAAACAACATTCAACTCCTCAAGTTTACTGAAATGTATTGTAATACTAATATTGTGTTTTTAATAATTAATTACAAGTGAATAGAAATCATTTTTTGGGTTTATTTTCTCATTATTATTTTTTAACTTGGGAAAAAATAATAATATTGTCACGATGAGTGTATTTTTATACAATCACATGAAGAAAATGCAAAATATTGCGAGTAAATGTAAACAACGCTCCAAAATTTTACTTTTTTTGGAATAATTTCAAGTTTTGTATTTTTATCTTAAGAACAATCCTAAGAACAGTAAATCTAAGTAATGTCTCTGTATGCCTATATTAACTCTTTAGGTCCAACGGTACTCAAACATACCAATTTTTAACAATCTTATTTTTACACACAACGAAAACACAAATATAAATTTTCTTAATTTCTATTTCCTTGGTCGACAATTGGTATTTCCTTGGTATGCATAAAATGTACCCTTGGTCGACAATTGGTTGGTATTAATTACTGAGAAACCACAAAAAGCATTGAAATCCCATGAGGCATGACGGTCATGATTAATATTATCCACCACAGACAAAGCCTTACTTTACCTTAACTTTAACATTTTCAAAAATTGAACGATCATGTGATGATATTTATGATTCGCAGTATTATCTACAGATCCGAGAAGAGTTTGGTCCGAAAAAATAATTTTTGAAGCGTAGTAATGGTAAAATGATCCGAAAAGAATTTCATAACATTCGATCTCGTCGTTTCGAGTCGGACGTGTTTTTATTTTTTATAACTTTTTATTATGCTGGGAAGTTATTTGTGTGAACCTCAATGTTTACAAAATAACACAGTGCCGCATAAAAAAGAAGTAAATTTAATTATTATTAATTAAATAAATTAGTACAGTAAAAAGGAAGCTCACATACCGAACATGTTTTTCGAGTTTTGCGGAGTTTTTTAAATTCGCATTGGAGACAAGCATTGCACACCCTAGTAATGTTTTTCCTCCCGGTTGAATCGAATTTTGTTTAGGATCTCGATGATTCAGATGCTGCTGGCTGCACACACGGGCTTAGAGCTCGACCTAAAAAATTTTCAATCGCCTCTTTCGTTATAAAATAAAAATTTCAATTTTGTTCGTATTAATCGACGTAAAAAGCTTTTCGGTTTAGAATTCGTACCCTTTATACAGGGTATATAAAATTGATGATTCACCCTTTTCATTAAACTTAATGAATTCCCTGAATTTATGTAAATTGAATTAATAAATGCTATTGAAAAGCAAGTAAGTTAATTAATAATATGTCATTCGTCTACATCATACAAAGAGGTTTCACTTCCCATATCTCTTCCATTTACAAATTTATATTTCAATTTCAACCAATCGAATCATTCATTTCTTGATGGAAAAATCAATGTATTATTGAAATGTTGTAGATTTATTTAATGATGTCAGTTGTAATAGAGTTTATATACAAAACAAAAACACTATAAGGGAGGATTTATATTTAAAGAATTTTTCATGTTCATCGAAATCAAAGCTCAATAAATACAATATTTGCATATGTATGAAAAAAACTGTATTGACAAGTAAAAGAGTTTTTTCAAATTTTTCATGTCTAGAAAACTACTAGCTTGTGTAATTTTTTCTATCTTCGATCGATTTTCATATAGTATGTCATGTTTGGAAAGTACAAAATTTTCTTCACGAAAATCATAATTTGGGGGCCCAATAAAAACAACACAAACGAAAAGTAGCTATTTGCCACTCAAAAAACAGTGCAGAAAGGAGTACCTACCATATAATTAATGGAAAAACAAAGTTTTGTAAATTTTTTTACCCATATTTCAAACGATTTATGAAATAAAAAGGAACAAAAATAGAGTAGGTTAGCTCATCTTTTCTTTACTGAAAATATAGGTATATAAATAATAAATCATAATTTAAAAAGACACGCTTTATTACACTAAAAAATGCTTTAAATTAACTGATTTGATAGATATCGAGCATCCCACGCTTTGAACTTTACGTTACAGTTAAAATTAAAAAGCGTGCTTTTTAATTTTTTTGAACTAAAATTTATTTTCTGATTTTTTTGGTATCGGTAAATAAATATTGTGTACTCTTTGAGTAACAAAGTAGATTAAAAACATAACTTGGATGGGTTACTATCTCATTACCATTCACATGAGAAGTGGGCACCATCGACACTACACTATCTGAATATTGAGATTTGTATTAACATTTCAAGATTTAAGTATTACTAATATTATCCTGGTGATCTTGGTCAGGAAAGTAGGAAAAGGTTATTAAATGATTGTATTGTCATCGGTTCTTTATAAGAGTGTAAGTTGCGAAAAAAGATTCCGTTACATTCATATATATATACACACAGGTCAAGCTAATAAAAGCGTGTTAAAATTAAATGCAGTGCCGTTTCTGTAAATAGTCGTTTATTGACATTTGTTCTTTATTCCCGTTAGATATAGAAAATATTATTGCTGTCGATAGATTTTTGCATTAAATGAATGATTCAGATCGTTTACCCATAAATGGTATACATCTCCTATAATAATTTAAGTAAATATTGAATTTAAGATATTAGAATTTATAATAAAATAATAGACCAGTTCTCAACCCGAATAAGGGGTCAGGAATCAAACCTGGACACAAGACGCATCAATCGTTAAAATTTCTTCAAAACACATTTCTATAACCTACTCCGATAATTTTCATTCACTTTCATTTCCCTTCAACATATAACGATTTAAAATTTTGTTTCTTAAATCTGAAGCTAATTAATTATCCTGATCAGGATTTTCAGGCTTAACGATTTCCATATCTGAAAATATATACATTTATATGCGCTCCCACCATATTTATACTGAATTTTAGATAAATAAATAATAGTCAAGAAAATAAAACACAAAATAAATAATAGTTTAAAAAAACTAAAAACACGCTTTTGTAACTTATGAAGTAAAAGGTAGAAAATAAATTCTTTAAACTCAAAATAATCACTTTATCGTAATAAAGCGTGGGGTGTTTTTTAAGATATTTTATAATGACTTAACTTTTACCAATATCTGTCTATAAAATATTTGCTATAATTGAAATTTAGCAACCAACGCTTTTTAACGATAAAATGATTATTTTGAATTTAAAGAAATTATTTTCTACCTTTAAGTTCAGTAGTTATAAAAGCGTACTTTTAATTATTATTTATTATTTAATCACAATTTATTTCATTTATGATGTAGGCAGTACAAAATATTATATTATTATTTCTCTAGCATGTTTTGTCCTAAGCGGGCTATTTCGTCAGTCTATTTTTCGTCTTTAGCCAGCTCGACAAGCTTGAAACTGTCGGAGGGGGGAATCATGGTATACAGGAATAAGGAAGATGAGGACTTGTTCTCATTCTGAACGTAATGGCTTTTAGCATACACAAAATATATCGGACATGCAAATCATGAATCTAATTGATCTTGTTTGAGATCAATGAGGAATAAAAATGCCTAAGTTGCTACAAACTTAGCACTTGATGTGTGAACAAGTCCAGACAGTTAAAATTTTATTACTTCGTATAACAACACAAAATAGAAGAAAATGGATAATTAAAATCCCCAAAAGAATAAAATATTTGTACAGACATTCTTTTTTAATAACAAAAGCAAGACAATACTTATTTTCTCTTTAACGTAAATACATTTACTGTAATGATTTAATAACTAGGTGTACAATAAAACTCGTATTTTAGTAAAGAATCAAGAATTCTTTCAATTGAATGGACAAATAGAAGAATACATTGTAATTATATTTGTATAGCTGGATATACGTAGTTATAGATCGGCAGCCCAAACATAAGTGAATTTCTATGAAAATTTGGAGAATAGATAAAGATATATATTAATATTGTATAAGGTATTAAAAGAAATTGAGGTTTCCTATCTTCTTTTATCGTATTTTGACGATGTATAATTAAAGAAAAGTCATAAGCAATATAATTAGTTAAAGCAACAAGACAGAATTTCTGCAACTTTTGAAACTGTTGAAAATTCAATTCTAAAAATTGAAAAATTTGTATTCCATTTATACTCTACAGTCGCAAAATCCAGAGCTCTGTGTCGTTCGTATTACGTTGTCCACGTCTTTTCTTTAATTTCAATTTCATATAAAAAACATCGTAAAATCCGAAAATCGAGGCACGGAATTTGAGAATCCCGTTTTTCTTTATACCAAACTTATCTTTCACCAATAAAATTTTTTTGCAAAAAATAAAACGAAAAAGGGAAATATAGTTTTGAAGTAACGACACCAACCAATAATTCGGCGACAACTTCTAAACGTAATTGCTCACAAGTCCATTATTGATTGATTTTGCAAAAAAATTTTATTTTGGAGTTTTTAGCGAGTTTACTTTGAATTTTTTTTTTTCAAATAAAATATGGTAGGGTCATGTACAAAAAAATGGTCAAATACATTAAAAAAAAGATAAACGAGTTGACTTGAGAACCTTTTTCGTCGGTTGAAAAGACAGAAAAAAGAATAATGAAATTCGCTTCATTATGAGTTTACGGTCTATAAGATAGCTACTGGAAAAATAGCAAACAATATTGTAAAAGACAAAAAAGGATTTATGCCTTTCTTTGTACCTATTTGAAAAGTAAATAATATTTTCTTTAATCAAGCAAGTTCATCGTCGGTCTGTTTATTCATAGTGTTAAATAAAAATTTTATTTTATACTTTTTATCTCTAGTTGTAATTAAATTCTTTGTATCAACATAATAAACAAACATTATGAAAGAAAAGGATTCCACAAAAGATCTTTTATTTTTTGAAACTGCTTTATTTACAGGATAATAGTCTATTACCTATTATATGGAACATCAATCACATGTCTTTTCCTAAGCTTTTAAAGCAAAATATATTAAATTTGCAAAAATGAAAAAATGGAATTTTCTTTTTTCGATAGTTTTTTTTTTGTCTACATTATTTTATGACAAATTCATTGATAAAATGTATAATAAGTAGAAATAAATAACATAATACATGTTGAATTCGAATTTCTTGAAAAAATATAATTTTTAGCTTTTTTGAAACCATTTTTCAATTTTTAAGATAGATGCAAACATTCTGTCTTGGTTTCTACGTTTTTTGCTATTATTAACTCTGTGTCGATCCGTGCTGGCAAGATCTGTCATGATCGTTAAAATATGAAAACCGAAGCATGAAGAAAAGAAAAACTCGATTTTCACAAATTGGACACTTCAGTCATGGATAAAACTCCGTACGCTAAAACAAATGTGACACGTCGAAAACGTTGAAAAATACTTTTACAGCATTTAATTTCAACTTTTCACAGATGTGACTATGCTGTCTACAGAAATGTTTAACTAAAAGAAAGAAATAAACCTTGGTAACAAATTGATATAAAGTTGGAAAATAAAGTGAAAAACGAAGCTTATTGGAATTATTATTTTTAATATATCTTTATAATAAATTTTTTTATTCATTTATATTCAATTATACTGCCTATATTTATACAAAGAAAAGGCAATATTAAAACGTAGGAAAATTTCATTTGAATAAATTATCAATTTTCATTAGTCTTGAAAATACAATCGGAAGCAAAAAAAAAATCTTATCTAAACTTCTAATGAAGTTTTTACAAGAAAACTTTTCATCCGCTTAAAACAAAAGGAACTTGTGAAAAGATAAAAAATTCATGACACTAGATATTTTATTGGATTAGAGTTAGAAGCGCGTTTTCGAAGATCTTCTGTACTGCTATAAGTTTGATTTATTGCAAATTCTTTGTATCAAGATGTTTCAGAAGTCCTAATGCTTTAAGAAACCATAAAATATTTATGGTTTGAATTTTGAAAGCTGTCGTTTGAGAGAGAAGCTTTCGTATTCACACAGAATGTGTATTCCTGGTTTTTTTTCTTCATGACAAAATCCGCAAGGGTTGTTAAGTATGAAATTAATTTTGTACATATGTTTATTTAGCTTAAAGTGGCCAGCAAGCAGCTCAGTAAGTCTCCTCAATGAGTTTTTCCCCAGTTGTAAACGCTATGAATCTTTGTTCCATGAAATGCCTTTATAAAAGTCCTTGCTTGTCTTGGTCATGAATGGTCATCTACTAACCATTCTGTTATTTCAATTTTTATTGTACTATTCAGTACCCCAAAAAATGGTTCTTGGCCGTTTAGTTGAGTACATGCATCCATCCATTTTGGCTAATTTTTCAGCCTCTTCGTTTGTATCAATTCTATAGTGCCTAGACACTCAGCCAATAAAGAGAATTGAAAAAAGATTTTGTAGGTTTTCGTTTGCACATTTATCGCTTAGAGTTTATTTCAGAATTTAATAGTTGAGACTAGATGGTTTTCTGAAAATAGAGGTTAAAAATGTAATCTTAGGCTTAATAGAATAGTTTATTTTCTACATCGAGTGTTTTTCTTTGTTCAATGTAATACATGATTTTCTTTTTCAATTTCATAAGCTTAAAATAGACAGATCAATAATAATTCAATTTAAATAATATTCATTTAAAATAAATAATATCACTTTTTCGAATTGAATTCAAATTATTCCGAATTATATATAAACAAAGATAAAATGGGCTATTTTTCAAAAATATTTTTTGAATGATAAAAAGGACGATTAGATAAACTGAAAACTTTATTTATTATCGGTTTTTTAGTTAAATAAAAGCCCATCCCAGTGATCAGTACTTTTGTGTAAGGTAAATAAATGTGATATTATCAATTTTATTTACAAATAGAAAGATAAATCTAAGACAAAACGAAAATTTGGTACTTCTGTTTTTTCGTATATTTTCTTTTAAATCCTTTAGCAGGGAAAAAATATGCCTACTTGCTAAGAGATTTAATTTTTATAATTCGGTATCTCTTTTTTTTTACTTTATTATATTATAAATATAATAAAGGATTGTGATCGAAAAAAAAATCGATATCGGGGTTTCAACGGAAATACACGTTTTGAGGGTCTCTGATTCCAAAAAAGTGGTTTTTAAAAAATGTTGCGTCCGTCGGTATGTAGGTATGTCTGTTACCAAGCTGGAGCCTTCAGTTTGCAACCGATTTTTTCTCAAACTCGGTACATAGGTTAAGTTTGGTCATAATTCCAGACGATTAATTTTAAACCTTTTTTCAAGGGTACTTCCCTCTAGGCCAAAACAGGATTTTTGGGGTTTTTCTCAAAAACGGCTCTAACGATTTCGATTAAACTAGGCACAAGGCTAGACCTTAAGGTGTTCCTAGGATTGGTATAAGCCACATATCCGGGAAAATTCTAGAAGGCCCCCACCCTAGGGAAAACCTTTCCAAATACAGGAAAATGGGATTTTCTTTCTGTAGCCGTGAGTCGGAGGGGATGAAATCGTCAAAAGTGGTCAAATCAACCCTACCCAAAATTGATCAAATAATATTTAAAATGTCTTTTTAAGTAACTTTTGAAACTTGATAATCTTTGCTTACCCTCACCCTTACCAAACTACATCCTTATAAATATTATATTAAATCCAATAAATACCTAAGCCTGTTCCTCATTACTCGTTTTTAAATAATTTTTACAATTGGCTGCTTTCAATAAAAATATTACAAGAATAATCAATTTTATAATATAATAAAGTCTTGTCCGATGTTTAGGACCGTTTATTATTATTTTACTGAAAATACTACAAACAAGTGCAACTGGTATGGCATTTTTCATAACCAACCTATACATTTCATTTTGTTGCTTATGCAAGACACTTACAATCATGTATAGCAAAAACAGTTGAAATTACATCAGCTTTCAATTTAATTAAATAATTTTTAATCAATTAGTTGATCGTTTTGTAATTATCAAGAACTTTTTACGTATTTGAGATTTATTCATGTAAACCGAAAAATAATGCAATTAAAAAAATGTTTGTTCACTTTAAGATAATCGTTACCGTAAAAATTTTTATCCTGATCTCAATGGTGATTACAACGGTTTTAACTGGAGGGAAAAACAGGTAATTCGCTTTAAAAATAAAAAGCAGAATCATTTAACCGAAAAATCGAAACTCTGCTCGAACTCGGCCAATTATCTTTTTACGATTATCTGAGAAAACGATGATGAATTTTCCTGTTTTTACAGTTGTGTAGTAAGTAGATCGTTAATTAAGACAAATTTTGTGTTGAGATATTTATTTAGAGGGGGAATTTTCTATGATTAGATATTGTCTTGATCAGCGTAAGATTTCATTTGTTTATTATATTTGTTTTTGCATGTGAAAATTTAAGTTCAACCTTTCGATCTAATTCCTTTGTTCAAATCTTCAATCGAAAACAATTTTTATTATACATTTATGTCCACAACAAACCATGCGGTGTTAAAATACTTATTCTTCGTAGAAATAATAATTTCTTTGTTCAGAATCATAAGTCGTAAATCAATTTTTATACTGAATTGAACATAAATAGTGACTTTTACAGCAAATGTATTATGTACATGATACGTATTGAGCTATACATAAACCCATAGAACCATGATACCACCGCTATCAAAAGTTATGAATACTATTCAGGTTTTTATTATCAATTTGTACCAGATTAGTCTGATATTCTAACCTTTAAAAGACGTAATTAATTACATATGCATAATATATACAGTGTATTTGAAAGAACAAATGGTCGATATAATTACAGAGGTCGTACGGTGCGCCGAAACAAGCATTTCGGTGTAAGGAACAAGTGAACACCGTTGGATTAATTTTAACAATTTTCGAACGGTGTTGCTCTATTTTCAATAAACTGTACAGCAAAATTGGTTTTATGTCTTACAAACTGTTAAATTGCTCTGAACCTAATAAATTAGTACAAATAGTGTAGAATTTTCATAAACAACGAAAACTAAACTAAATTTCTCAGAAAAATTCTAGCAACGCTTCTTCGAAAATTTTTTCGAAAACCCAACGAATTTTATCTAAATGAAAAACAGTACGCACGATTTTGTAGGCACATCTTTGGACAAAAAGATTTGCTTTGACGCATCCTAAAAATACGTTTGATTTGCTTTCTCGTTCCCGCTTAAGAAAATAATAAAGATAATTTTTAAATCAACTTTAACGCAACTCCTGATTGAGTCAATCAACTTTGACTCAATTGCACCCCAGTAGTTTTTTGGCTCTTAACTTTTCTTGTCCACTCTTATGCGTTTCACATTTTAAAAACATTTACTGTTGAAAAATTTGGAAAGAGGTACTTTAATTTTGTTTGTGCTAGTACAACAAAACTACTACTAAACGAACTTACTTGTATAAATTATCTGCGAGTTATTATAACGATAAGAAATACTTTTTCGATATTGCTATATGTTTGATTTCTTTCTAAAATTTATTAACAATTTCATTTAATACGCAATTTGCTTACCCTAAATTTATGATATGTGCTCTTTACTCTGTATATGTATGTGTTTTCGTTTAAATTTTGTAGCTCTGTAGCTCAATAAATCAAAAAGAAAACGAAAAGTGGCAAAAAAAGGCAATTTAAAAGAGTAACCACTTTTTCCCAAGAAGTAAATGAAATAGTACAGTCAAAGATATAACAGATTGAGGAAAATGAAATGCATCGCTCACTTTGTGCTAAAACGCGATATAATCTGTTTCTGAGATGTCAAATAATATTCGTAAACCATGAGTTAGTTGGGAAAATGCTTCTATTTGTTAAAAAATAATAAATTGTTAATTAAATAAATTGTTTTATGTGAAAGTTGACTTAAAAAATTAATAAATAGACAACTTGTATTACGTGTATGTGAGTACTTGTCAAATAAACGAAAAACTACTATGTATGTATAAAATTATGTAATACAAGTTGCCTATTTATTTATTTTTTAAGTCAACTTTTACATGCACCGTTCCATTCAACAATTTATTATTTATTAACAAATAGAAACATTTTCGTAACTAACCCATGTTTTACGAATGGTATTTGGCACCTAACATACACATTCTACCAGGTTTTAGCAAAGAGTGAACGGTTTATTTCATTTTCTATAATAAGCCGATTTTTGTAATATCTTTTATTGTACTAAGATTGTATGGGCTATTTGGGAAATATCTAAGAAGATTTGACTTTTGTTTTTAATTGCACTTCTGAGATAAGTGCTATTTGTTTTTATATGGCAATATAAATTACCTTAGTACTAGTTTTTGGTTTGATGCAAATAATATATCCTAAAAAGCAAAGTGTGGAAGCTGAAACCGCGGTATTAGACATTAATGAAACCCCTTATTGTTCTCATTATATTTATATTTCTACCGTCATAAACGAATTGGGAAATTTTTTTAATTTAAGAACAGTTTTTTCACTAATTCGTGACAGTTGCCATTTTTGAGTGATTCTCATGAATTCTTTGTTAAATATTTATGCATATGTAACTGAAGTATTTTACTCAAAAATTTTGGTTTTAATATTTTTCTATTTCACAATAATAATTCACTGATTAAACATTAGTAAAAACTAAATGTAGATGAAGTAACGATGTAGATGTAGATGAAGCAGATAAAATTTAATTAAGAATCATCCTGTTTCTGAATAAGAATGAGTGAGTAATTTTCTTAAATGTAACAACAATAGCGTCTTTTTGCTATTTGAGAAAATTCTAGGTACTTATTATCTCCATTCAAGTGGAAATTTTTATTCGTTTTCACAACATGTATAAAATGTTCAAAGTATCTTCTTTTTGTTTTTATTGTTAAACAATTTATGATTTTAGTTCATTTCAACAAGTTGTTTTTACCATCAAGTTTTGATGCCAATCAATATAGTTGTTCGAATAGAAAGTGGGTATGGGGCTAATGCAAAGAGAAATATAAGAGGCTGCTTTTGATATTAGAAATACTAAGTTCATTCTTGAGAAAAATGGATAATATTAAATGTAAATTTTGAAATTTCTCTCTGAACAGTAACAGAGAAGGATTATTTAAAATTAAAGAATTCATTTTGCTTAAAACATTTAAGACTGTCCTAGAAAGAAAATTCGAGTAGAAAAAAGAAATTTTAATGACATTTGAAGAACACACGCACGATTTGAACACCAAATATAATGTGTAATATAATTCTATGCAATTTTTTCGTTTCTTTCCATTTGTGCAATGAAAAGACGTAATGTGCTAAACTTATTTAAAATTTGCATTTCTATTTTTGCAGGTGAATGGTGATAATGAACTTCCATACGACAACGCTCCCACCACAACAGGATGTGAAATTGGTAATATGTTACGTGCTTTACTAGCACCAAACCAAGTGGCGTCACTGCAAGTTCAAGCATTACGTAATAATTTATTTCATATATTAAGCGATGCAAATAATCGATATATGCAAACACATCATTCAGTTGAAACGCTAAATGATGATGGCAAACGATCGATTAGTTCCTTGGCGCGTAGTGGTGCATTACCATACTCAAAGAAACGTAGTGTTGAAGCGCTGGCACGAGGTGGATACTTAAAAACCTCGCGACAAGAGAATTACAGAGATATGAAACGAAGTATTGCAACTTTAGCGAAGAATGGTCAATTACCAAATTATTCTCATCCTGAAGAGAACAATGATTCCGATGAAGGTGAACATGGCGAAGAAATTGATCAAGAAACAAAACGTAGTATTGAAGCAATGGCACGTAACGGCTACTTAAATCCAAAACGGGAACAGTTAGTTGATATTTTAGACGCCTTAGCAGCAAACTCTAACGACAATAACATGGAATACGATCAAGATCAGCAACATAAACGTAATATTGGTTCATTGGCACGTGATTATAATTTCCCAACATACGGTAAACGTTTCTTGGGGTCATTAGCACGTAGTGGGGATTTACGTACAAAAAAAGGTGATGATTATTTTAATGGTAGTGATGATATGAATAAACGTAATATTGCATCAATTGTACGTGGCGGTGGTTCAAGTTTTGGCAAACGAAGTTTTGCTGCTTTGGTAAGGAATAATGATTTACCGTATGATTTTAAACGGAATATTGGTTCTGTTGTACGTGGACGATATGGTCAATATATGGGAAAACGTAATGTTGAAGACGATTTGGAAGAGATGAAACGTAATATAGCATCAATAAAAGCACATTTACGAGCAAAACGTGATTTGTTACAAGATGATTATGTGGATAATGAAGAGTATCAAGAGGATAATAATATTCCATTGTATCAGAATAATATGGATTATGAAGAAATGTTACAAGCGCTGTCTGGTAATGAATATCCACCAATTCCTGATAAACGATTTTTAGGTATGTTTTAAAATTTGTTTTTCTCGTCTTTGTTATTACAATTGATAATTTATCACTTTTTTTAAAAAGGAAACCATATATTTGACAGCTAGGATTCATTTTGGAATAAAGTGGAGAGTTTATCCTTAATTATTTTAAATACATTTGTAAATATTGAATGAAGATTCAAGCAAGGAAATTTTCCCTGCCAAAAGTAAAAGAATATTTAAAGCAATTAGCAAATAAGTTGCAAACCTTAGCTATAATATAAAATATAGTTGAAGAGTTCGTAGCTAGTATGAAATTATTTCTTGAGATATTATTTCAAAAAGTACACCTTATTCCGTAACAATTTATTCAATTCATACCACTCAATCGTAAAATAACCCAACTTTTCTGTTATTACATAAAATATAAGCTTATTTGACAAATTGATGATTGTTTTTCAACACATCAAGTTTTAATATCTGAAATTTTATCAAATTCCGGAAAAAATTTCATTAGATGTACTTTAATATAAGGCATTTTCTTCCGTAATTGAAAATCAAAAATAAAACACTCGGGTCCATTTGACTATTGAGATCATAGTTGCCGAGGACGTGTGCACTCAAAACCAGAAAATTTCAATCCTATTCAAGAAAAAAAAAACATCTTATTAGTAAAAAAAAGGCGACTTCTCTTTGAAGTTGAAAATTGAATAAGTTCAAAAATATATCTAAACGAACGCATTCTATCTAACCTTATGCTTCATTCTACATATGCAATCTCTTTTGACGATTCCTAAAATGTATCTAAATTTGCAGAATACACACGATTTTTGAACTTGAAACTAAAATGAATCTTCGCTATATAATTTTAAGTTTAATTTGCACTTTGTAATTATTGAAATAAAATAAAATAGTTTTTTTAAGCGACATATTTGCAATGTTAATTGAAACTTTTCAAATATAATATGAATTAGCTTCATAAAAAAAAGTACATAAAATATTGAAGGTAGAAAAAACATTTTATTTTTAAGTATTTAGGTTTTTATAGTTCGCAAAGTGGAGACTATTTTTACTATATTTAGAGAAAATCTGTAAACATCTGAAACTACTTCAATTTTTAAAATTTTACTCAAAAGTAGAGGCGGTGATAAGCTGCTTATTTGACCTCAGCTTATTCAATTTATTTATTGTGGTTTTTAGTGGCGTCGATCTAAATCGACAGTAATTCCACCAAGAAAAATTGTCCCTCTATTGAACCCCAGAGGAAATATTTCAATAGAAATAATGGACAGAAACCTTAACTTTTATTGCCTATTGTCTACAATACTTCTGCGTTTGCTACTGTCTTAGGAATAAGTAGAAATTGTGCTCTTCAAGGGTAGTTACGCCACTGGTGTTACGCCACTGGTGAAATATTAGAATTCAATTGTGTACTCTTAAAAAGAGAAATATACTGAAAAGTAAATATGAAATAGAAACACGAATATAATGATCAAGCTCTCCCCATGAGTAGCTAAGTAAAAAAAAACGAAAAAGGAAATGAAATACTAAGCAACTTGCAATAATTCATCCCTGTTCCTATGATTTCATAGCTAAGACTTTACGATTTCATATCAAAAATTTAAGATCTGACCACAATTTAAAAAAATCTTTTCAGTATGCTCTTGTGATCGATGTAAAAGAACTCATTAAAGCCGCGTTTGGTGTAAGATGTGACGGTTAGCCGATCTTAATCAAAGGTAAGAAAGCGAACTGTACTTTCAAAATGCACCTATATTAATTCAAATTCAGAATTGTGTTTATAAAGAAATAACATAGGAATGACATAAAAATGCTGTTAAGTCAAAAATCGGCTATCATCACTCTACATTTCTCATGGTTTTCCTTGTTCGTAGACTGTAAGATGATGGCAGATCAAAGTGCTCCAATTCACATTCTTTTTCGAAAGTCAGTCGGTTATGATCATTTTTGAGTTCTATAAAGTTAAGTGAATTAATTCTATGATAAATCCTAAAACGAGAGAAAAAATGCCATCTTGATGTTTTAAGGAAACATCGTAATTTGTTTTGTTTTAGAATTATTTTAGGCCATTCTGCTAATCGAAAGGGTGTGTCTGAGTTCCGCGGAATATTGCCATTACATTTCCGAATACCAAGTAATATTAAGAGTAAATATCCCTTCATTTTAACATTTTAATACTTTAAAGCTATCTCGGCAGATGCGAATGAGAGGGACCAAATTCTGACAAAATCTTACAGTCTATTGTGTACATTTTAATATCATTGGGAAACGGTGTAAAAACTTTTTCTTTTTAAACAATAATCCAACTTTGGGAAATTCTTACTTCAATATTTTAAAAACTTTTTGTATTATTAAGGGATGGGCGATCTCGATTCGATTCTGCCAAGATCGATCAATGAAGTCTAAAAAATCGATCTTTGTATTGATTTTTTATTATTTTCTCAATTTTAAATGATCTTTCGTCTTCTAAGAATCTATTAGAAGAGCGCATTGGCCAATTTGTGAATCTGCGTTAGCGCAAAGTGACTATTTCTTACGTTTTTTTTATTAAACATAGTAAAGAATCTTCAAAAGTTCTTTTATATTTGTGAAAGAGTAAAATAAAACAATGTTTAGACAATTTTGTTTTCATTTTATAAATTTAAACTGAAACTGCTGGACAATTTTCATTTTCAGACAAGGCGAATCAAGATCGATCCAAGAATCGATTACTTTGAAAGAATCGCCCGTCCCTACTTATTCACTTACAATATTTTTAATTATACTAAACAGTTTTAATAATTTAATTTAAGGAAAAAAAGAACACATTCTTTGTGCATGCCATATTGAGTAATATAATTCATACAAGTTTCGTATTACATAAAATGATCAAACAAAGAAACATAGAACAAACACCTCTTTGATACAGAGTGATGCTAATATATTTAATTATTTTTAGAATGTAGAAAGTCTATTCACGTTAATTACAAACTTTATTTCTTGTCTAGATAGAAAATAAATTTTGTTATATAACGTTTTTAGTTAAGTATTACTTTCACGATTAATACCACAGATTTTGTACAGTTTTAAGAATAATCACTGAAGAAAAGCTATTCGATTATATGGCACTAACTTGTGCTTAAATTCAACCTAGGTCCAAAGTACAGGCTCAAAAACGTAAATGAACTATCTTGAATTATCAAGGTTTATTTCGAAAACGAAAGGTGAGATTTATTGGAGTTTTTTATTCAAGTTTTATCCAAAACGTGTTCTCAGCAAACTTTTGAAAAAGTGTCAAATATATAGTTCGTTTATAAACCTGCAATGTAGACACGCCATTTATATGGACACGCGTTTTACGCCGTATTTATGTACACAATCATTAATGTTTTTATTGCCGTCTTAGAAATTAAAATCTAATCAACTTATCCACGAAATATGTCATTCTTTCGTTATCCTAAAGGGTTGAATTCTACCCATTTTCTGTACATCTATGAAACACCAATTTATTATGATTTTTCAACCTTTGTTAACGCCCGGAGTCAAAATAAAAATCTTATAAAAGACTCCTCTCCTATTTTTTAATAAAGAACTATTACTTTCTATTCGAAACTCCAGCAAAAATTTCCTCTTCATATCTCTTAATTTAGCGGAGGGCGATATTTTAGAAAAAGTTTACAAACTTTAAATGGGCATTTAGCGATGAAAAGCGTTCAACACAAAGTATTAAATAGGATTGCCTAAAAGAGGATTGCATAAAATTATATAAAACTGTGGCTTTAATTTAGCTTGTAATGCTTAATTTTAACCATAACATTTCTGACTATATAAAAATAGGCCTTGTATTTATTTTTACTATATTAAAATACGATTTTCTTCTTTCTTTATTTTTTCTCGTTTACTTTGGCATTTTTATTAATATAAAAGAAAAAGAAAAGTTTTCGTAACTGCCATTAATTTAATGTTTAAGGCTTGTTTATTAACTTGGAAAATCTATTTCAAACAATAATAATAATAATAATAAAACTCAATGTTATTGCTGTGTGATGTAAAAAAGGATGTAACAGATGATACATATAGTAGACAATTTGTATATCATTAAATTTCAATATCCTGTTGTCTTCCAAAGGATAATAAGATAAATGTTAATATATATTTTTATTTTATTTTGTATCAATGACAGAATACATGGTGTCTATGAAAATAAGCAAGATTAGTATTCTCTTTACGCACTAATTTCCGTACGAAAAATATTTAATTATCCACAGGAGGACTTGTGTTAAATAAATTTGCTGCACAAACTAGCTATAGTTAAAGATGTTAAGAATAAAGGAAAATGGCTTGCATTTTGCTGAAACCTCATGGAATATTTTTTTTAGGTGTAAAATATTATTAGTAACGCACGAGTAAGTGGCTCAAATGCTTCTGTTTGTTAATAAACAATCAATTGTTTATTCAAGGAAAAAAGGGTAATGTTAAAATTGACTTACAAAATTAATAAACTTGAATTGCGTATACATTATACATGTATAATAGTTTTCCATTATTTGACAAACACTTAACATTTACGTCATACAAGTTTCCTAATAACTAATTTTTTTATTGAACTTTAACATTGATCGTTTCATTGAATTAAAAATTTATTGTTTTTTAACAAATAGAAACATTTGCACCTCTAACTCCTGCGTTAGTAATGATATTTGACACCTAAGAAACCTATTCCATGAGGTTTTTGCAAAATGCGAGCGGTTTCTTAAATTTTCCTTTATTAGCCGAGTTTTGTAACATCTTTTACTATACTATTATTTGTTGGGCGGAAAATTGTACAGGAATAGAGGGTGTGAAAATACTTTTAAAGTTGCAATCACGTTCTAAATACATACATTTCCAATACGAATAATGCCCCCATAAATTAAAAACCAAAAAAAGTAAAATATTGAAGAATATAAAAAAAAATTAAATTTTTTGATTTCTATTTAAAAGGTGTAATTTTTAGATGGAAAATGGTTGTATTTAGGAATTTTTCAATTATGACAGCAGAATATGCCATGGTAGATTTATTACTTTTCCAGAAAATATTTCCATGCGTCCAAAAACTTCCTGGGATTGATTAATAAATCTCCATAAAGTTCATGTATTGAGTCTAAACAAAAAGTGTTGTTCCCTGTATTATGTTTGGTATTAAAAAATATATACAGCGTGTTTATATATATTTTTAAAAAATTAACTGTAGAACTCTGCATTTTCTGAATAAGCTTATCAAGACGAACGGAAAAGCTCTTTTTTAAATTTCAATCTGAGGTCTAATTTCCGAGAAATTGTCAATGGAAAAATCCATCTATTCACAGAACATTGAAAGGCAGAAGACTTAAAATTTGAAAATAATTCATTAACCTAATTGATAGTAGACTGATACTCATTTGAGAAAAGGTCTTTCAATTGATACCAAGACGATATATTTTTCTTAGAATATTCGGTTAGTAGATTGATTTTTTAACTTACGACGAGCGCTTCTTGAAACAGTTTTAAAACTTTTTTTTTAATCTTAAAAGACTTCACTACATAGAATTTTCTCTCGTTAAAAATTTCGATACGACATTCGAATTTTCAAATTTCGTAAACAATATATGTATGTATACGGACTTTGGTTTATTCTATACAGACAAAAGTTTTCGACATCATTCTGTACAAAATTCATTACTGTTAATATTTCTATGAGTGGTTAGTTATTATTATCGTCAACTAATGCTAGTACATTTTTATAATAGTATTGACATTTCGGGATACTTTAAGGGATCATTAGTTTTTATGATTTCTTTACAAATAAAATTTCAGTATTACAACCACAATAAAAAACTATACACAATCATTAAAAAAATAAACAACTGTGATTATTTTCCTGTTATTTTCTCATTTTAATTTTTTTTTCTGGTAAAAATATTTTGTTTTTAATACAAAAATTTTTTTTTCTAAACCATGCCATTAGGCTGTAAAGTGGTGACAGTTTACTGCACGTTATTTTCGTGCCTCAAAGGAGCTGAAATATATCTCTTTATTGACTAAAGCAAGGGGAAGTTTACGAGAGAATAGTGTGGATAACATACCGGAAAGTTCTTTTTCCGCCATTTGAAGCAAAAAATATGTTTTAATACGATTTTGTGTACTCTTCTTAGTCCAAGGAAATATTTATTTGATAGCGCTTAATAAAGAAAACGGTGGACGTAAAGGTTGCAAGTAGAATAGTTCAGAGTGTGATTTTGAAAGAAAACGTGATAGTTTTCCGTGTAAATTGAAAGTGATTATCATAAGACCTACAAAAATAATGTGGGAAGCGAGATAAAGTATTATTCACACGAAAATTTCCTCTTGGTTTAATCAAAACTTATTTTTCACTCCCATTTGAGGCAGAATCGAGAAAATCGGGTACCTCGATTTGTCACCATCCTACGGTCTAATTACTATACAATTTTTTGATTTTAATAATTTTATTAAAAATTAGGATCAGTTGCACGAAGTGGTTGGTTCCGTTCTGGTTCATCTAATCAATATCGTAATCCAGATAAACGACATATCGGTTCATTAGCTAGACTCGGTTGGTTACCGGCATTTCGATCTGTCAGATCACGATTTAGTCGATCTGGTAGATCTAGTTATTACGATACTCCAAGTATCAGGTTAGGAATTATATGTTAGGACCTACATGTACAAATCGTATAAATGGTTTTTGTAGAATTATAGTTTTATTTTTGTGGTTTTAGATCTTAGTGATCGTTATATAAAACTTTGGGTAATGTTAACACATTTACTTTGTTAAGTAGAAAAGTATTTGTTTTGTAGAAAAGTATGTGGTAGAAAATTGTATTTTTTAAGAGTTACCTTTTTGAAAATCGCATGTTATATTTAAACTCACTGCATGATAATTTTGAAACTTGCACGACAATTTAGCTGATAAATAGTTTTATCAAGGAATAATTTTTGTAGTTGGTTTTTATAAGCCCATATAAGAACATTTGATATCCAATTTTACCTATACGAACAGAATTCTCAAAAGAGTTGTTTTTTTAGTTATAAGATTTACATCGAAATTTAAACACTTAAATAATTTTTTATTACTTGTATTTAATTATGATTTTGGGTCTAAGGGCACTCACCTACCTCAAATGACTTAAAAGGTGTCGATGTGAAAACAACATACGTAGACGGAATAACACATTCAAAATGTTAAAATTTACATCATTTTGTTGATTTCAAACCTATATGAATTCTTTTTTGTTGGAATATGTGAAGTGACTAGATTATGCCCATCAATCACAGGCATAAGACCCCTTGGAATTCAAAAGTCGCCATGGCATTGCTGGAAAAAATAGGACTTTTAGAGAACGCTTCACGCTTTTGGACTCAAAATCATATTTGTAGATACACCTGGTGTCCAATTAGTTTCTCAATAAAGGCGATTTTGATTTAAAGTTTAATTTCTATTAAAATAGAAACTATTAAAAAAACTCTCTTAATGTATGTCAGTTTTGCCTTCATATTTTTTAATTCGATTGAAAACAAACTATTTCATGATCTAAAAAGAAATGGCTACTCATTTTCGTATAATTTAAAAGCAGAAAGCAGAAAAAAAAAACGTTAGAAAGTCTAAATTGAAAAACTGTGGACATGAATATACATCGAAAATAAATCTTTCACATTGTTTTCCAAAAAGAGATGTACGAAAATTAATAATAGACAATAGAAGACTGCGAGATAGTTAACTTCTAATTAGAAACCATCAGCTAGAACAAGCTAGAAATTTTAATATAATAATACTAATTCTAATTTTCTTCTCGTTTCGCTAACTTATTCTCGTCTCGTCTGAAACTCATCGAATTAATTGAGCTGTAAAAAGTGAAGCATGATTTTGACATACCTTGTTCATTTCTGTCCTTAAAGCTATTCACTTGTTTTAATACTTGTTAAACAATTTCCGCATAAAATAGACCAAAATCTCTAAATTAGAGAAAATCCCTCTTTTTGTTTAGTTTCAGAATTGAAAATAAATAAATGTCTTAAAATCCATAATTTTGCATGATTAAATATCCATGTTGTACACATGTAGCTATTTGTAATATTTAACATTAAACATTTTCTACCTAGGACGTATACCACAAATGGGCCGCCCCAAATCAACACCACCGACAAGAATGGGTCGCCGTTAAATTATATCACATATTCATCAAGTCCCATTGTACGTAGTGGATTTATAGCTCCAATTCCAAGTGCTAAACGTTACCTCTTATTACCAGCAGTAGACAGCATACTTTTAAAAAAAATGTATGGTCATCCGCATGTCTCTAAAGAATGTTTATTGTAACACGCCTAATTATTAATTTAATTAAATCATTTTTAATTATATATTTTTTTGCTTTCAGTTAATAATTCATTGATTGTCGAAAAAAAATTAACATTTGGAATTATTTCAGTAGATTTTAATAAATGAATTTTTTCATTTTGTTAGATATCTCAGGGAATGCTGTCGTATCAAAGATTGACTTGGTAATTTGTTTGAATATATTTTTTGTGTTGTGAAATAATTTTTATAGTATATTCAATAATTTCTGCAAATATTTACACATTTTCGTAGTTTCAATTTGTATATTTTTATCAGAAACAAAGAGTGTTAAGAACGCGTTAAATTTAACGTATGTTAATGGAAACAGACTTCAAATGCGCTTATATTAACACTCTTTTCAAATTTTTCAAAAATAAAGCCATGTGCTTAAAATAAAACAAAGTTTTTTTTCCCTCTACTTACAAATTACAAATTTATGCGATTTTAAAAGCGGTACAAAGTAAACAAAAGCTACTGAATTCAAATAAACGTTTTTAGTTGAGTATTGATGTTATTACAACGATTTAGAAATGCCTATTTTTCTTTAGAAAGGGAAAATTCTTGAAAAAGAAATTCTAGAAAACCAACAGAATGGGAGAGTTTTTTGAAGCAAGAAAAAATTAACTTGCTACCATGTTAAGAACATATATTCTTGGAGTTACTAGGTACTCATTTATAACAGTGTATGATTTCGAAAAATGAATTGAAATTAACGGAAATAATTTGTGTGGAAATAAAAAAAAATCATTTCTGTAAATTTCTGAATATTCTATAAAAGGTCATTTCGATAAGTGTGTAAATATAATTTTTTATTTTTTTAATTCTAAGTCAGGGGTCCAAAATTTGTAGATATCAGAAAAGGTGGAAATTTTAGTCATTTAATATAGATAATTCCATTTTTTTTCGATGGTTAATATTATATGAAAGGCGTGTATAATAAATATTAAAAAAAAATCAACCAAAAGTATCAATACAAAATATATCAAATAAAAAAAATTTTGAAAATTATATATAAATATATATGTAATAATTAATTATTATAAAATATCATTTTGGTCTAGATTTTAACAAAAAAATATTGTAAAATTATTAATAAATATTTTAAAATGAAAAAAAAAAAAACTTTATAATTAAGTAAAAAGAGGAATGTGTAATTATGAGTGGCTAATTGATTTTATTTTTTAATTAATTTAATGTTTTTATGGCTGGAAAATGATTTTATTATATATTTTGTATTTATTAGATTATTTATCTCAAAAATTCATAAAAAGTCGAGGTAAATTCAGAACAAAAAAAATAAATGGGAAATACAACTCTGGTAATAAAAATTCAAATAAAATAGTTTTCGTAATTTTTATTACAAAACATCATTTTATATGTCTTCTAAATCGTCCGTTTCGTGGTAATTACGCAAACTCTGAGAGCCTTTTTCTTGAGTATTTTAAGCGAACAAATAACAAATTTTTATCCCAAATACAATAGTGAATGAGCTTCGAACAATTAATATAAGAGCTCGTCGAGATAAAAGTGAGAGAAACTTAAATAACAATTATTTCGTTACACAAATTAAATTAATTTTTTTTCGGTGCAAATGTTTCCGTGCTGTCTCATAGTACATTTTTTTTTGGGTCGAATTTGTAATTCGAATTTGTTAAATACAATATTTCTTACGACTTATTCACTATTGGGCTATGAAGAAAAAAATTTAACATAAATTTTCGGCCTAAAATTTTTCATGATGCTCTTAAATTTTGGGTAATTTTTTTGGCAAATTTTGTATATTATGCTTTATTTTGGAAACACAAGGAAGTAAACATAAATATAAAATAATTTACTTAATGATCAGCGCGCCACACAGTTAACTTACACCAAAATAGTAAAAGATAATCGTGTCTTCAAAACATGAAATAAATTGTTTTATGAAATATCCCAAAATTCTATTTTTATTACCAGAAATTAAAAATTAATTAATTTATATCACTTACCTCGAGTGTTGTAATTTTTTATCGAACCATTTGTAATTTATAAATTGTATGACAATAATAAAACAAAAACTTTAAAAAGAATTTAATGCTGTGCATGACATATAAATTTAAAAATAAATTACTAAAATTAAATCGACAAGACAATAAAAATTTACTAAAAGACGAAAAATTATTAAGACAATAATAAAATTTTACAAAAACTTATTAAATATGTGGCAGAAAAAAATTTCTTTATTTTGTAATTGAAAATTTAAATATATTTAAAAAAATATGACAATAATTTTTAATTTGCAATTGAGATGCATTAAAATTTGTTGATATCGCTCGACATTAAATTTAAAAAAAATGTTAACCTTCTCAAAAAAAAAGAAACTTATATTTAAATAAAAAATTTTATTTTAGATTTAAAATTATATTAAATAAAAATATTATAAATGTACAACTAAAAATGTAAAATAAAGTGAAATAATTTAAAGAAATAACTTTAAATTGTGTTTTTTATTTCTATCCAATATAACTGTTATCCAGCTAATTATTTTTTAAAGTTCCCACATTTTGTAATGAAATGAAAGTAAAACTCTGTCCTTGATTATGAGAAGCAAGATTTAGAGATGGGAGTTAATAAAATTCCCGTTTACATGGCTGACGTTCTTATAACAAATATATATATACTAGCTATTAAACCCGCTTCGCTGGGTTGTTTTTGCACATTTAAATATCAAAATTGTTAAATGAAAGACTTTTTTTTTAATTCTCTCTGTGTGTACGGAACAGTAAGATTTTTTTGGCCGATCCCAATATTATGTCTACACTCTCTGTGTGTACGGAAAAGTAAGGGAAAGATCGATAGAAATCCATAGAACATTCCAGAATGTTCGAGAAAATTCTAGAAAATTCGATAGAAATCCATAGAACATTCCAGAATGTTCGAGAAAATTCTAGAAAATTCGACAGAAACCCATGGAACATTCCAGATTGTTCGAGAAAGTTTGATAAAATTCAATAAAAATCCATACAACATTCGAGAATATTCGAGAAAGTTCTAGAAAATTCGATAGAAATCCATAGAACATTCCAGAATGTTCGAGAAAATTCTAGAAAATTCGATAGAAATCCATGGAACATTCCAGAATTTTCGAGAAAAATCGAAAGACATTTGCGCCAGTAGCGCCATCTAGTGAAAATTGTACTATTGACAGTGGCGTCATCTATTGAAAATTATTAGAACTATTTTTTAAATCTTTTTTTTTTCTTTTTTTTTTTTTTAATTTTATTTAAGGTCGCTTTTAACGTCTAGGTCAAATTTTTTAAATCTATTTTCTATGAATTTCTAGATCATTTTTAATTCCACCCCCACCAAACTCCCTTATTCACAATGGGAGCCTAAGGGCTACCCAATGATATAATCCCCTAACGAAGGTCAATGGTTAGTTTTAGGGAAAATCGGGGACATACAAACAAACACTCTCTTTTTATATATATAGATTGATATTTGAGTCAAATATATATTTATATTTAATATCAATATTTGAATTAAGAAAGTAAGTTTTAAAGCTGCATGATCTGGTGAAAATCTTTACAATGAAAATCTTTACTAGTTGGCGATACTCACAATATTTCTGGTGGACAGCCCTATTCAAAACTGTAATATTACCTATGCTAACATAGATACTATAGGATCTGTTTATATACCAGGCACGGACGAGGTATAACTTTATTGTGTGTCATAAACCTTATTGTATGTCTCTTTATGCAAGTCCGCATTGCTCAACATTTTTTTCTACCTATCTCATTACCATTAGAGAAACCAAGATAGGTAGAAGAGTCGTATTCCCGTCTCGCTTTCTCCTGTTTGAGAAATGCGGATTTGGATAAAGAGACACACAATAAAGTTATAACAATGGCGACTTCTACTTAAAATAACTCGCCCATGCCTGCTCTATACCATATCAACATTGTAGTCAACGCCATGCATTTCTTACCGTGTATAGCTTCTCTAATTTTCTTCTTGAATTGCCCAAATTACCACATGCGAAACATTCTTATCAAATATATTATATAAAGTGAAAAACATGACAAATGAAATAAAACAATTCACCTAAAGTATAAAAGGAAAAAGCAGGTTCAAGGCACAATCAAATTTGGGATCCTAACAGCTTATATTTATTTGAATTCTCATCTCCTCCAGGAGATAAAACTGAGGGCTTCTGTTGCATTTCAAAATCTACGTTTCAAAAAGAAATATCGCCTTCTTATTCTGTACCCATTTGATTATGAAATGTATAAATATATGAGATACATGTAAGAATAATACTATTAAATATAAGCTAGCGTGAGAATTACTTGCGTACTTAACGACGTTTAAGAAGGTAAGTATAGTAAAAGGAAAACATAACTGAGAAAATTAACATTTCATTAACATAAATTTTATTTAAGTGTTTAAGAAAACATGCATAGTTGTAAATTTTAAGTTATTACGTCACACAATCGGTTTTTATCGGTAGTTTTCGATACCCGACATAATTTTAAATTTGCATATTACTTTTTAAATGATATGAAAGGAACAGTGAATTATGTTTTTTATAGTAATTTCGTGTGATTCACTGCATACCGCGCGAATAACTTTTATATCACATATTAATTGCATGATGAATTAATTATCTTAAATAATTCATAAATTTCTGCTCACGTATTTTCGTTATGAAATTATGTTAGAAGAGCCTTGTTAGAGTATAATTAATACTGAAATCGTAAATCTTTCTAAAAAGTACACGCCAAATAAAATTATAGTATTGCATATTGCTCTAAAAACTATGAAAACTCAGTTTTTTATCTTGTCAATTGTGGGACTGTTATTGGTCGTATAATAAGGACATTTTTATACTATAATTTTATATAGTGGGTAAAAAACATTTAATAACTCAAAATTTACAATGTGTCGATTACAATCATATCAATATTCTACATAAAAGTTTGGTTTTGTGTGTTTTAAAAACTGTAGAAAATAAAACCAAAAGTTTTAAACTTCTAAAATTTTAACTAAACTAGGTCTTATAGCATTAAAATGTAAAAGAAATTTTTCCCAAAATAAAATTCCTCATTTTTTGCGATAACTGATATAATTTTCGCGGTACTCGAAATTTTTCCGCGCTTTCCAACACATCTCCTTTTTCCGTAATATCTTCGAAAGGTTTGATGTTATAAACATAAAAAATTCAACGCTTTTAAAAATTAATATATAGATTCTAGACCGGTTGCTAACTTTACAGCACTACCCTAAAATTTATTATCTCGTATTCTGTTATTATTTTCTGTATTACATTTGTATGACATAGCACATATATTTTTTTCTGGATTAAAACGTAAACCAGAAGAACATGTTTGTATTTCCAAATAAAAATTTCCTAATAATTTTAATTGTCTGCATACGTAAAATGAACGACAATCGTAAAATGCTTGAATTAATCCTTCACTTTCACATTTTGGTTCACAGCTAACCACTTCCTCATTAAAAGTGTAATTTTTTGGACATTTAAATAAGCTAATTTCATTATCAATTTCAGTTTCTTCAGGGCATTTCCCATAAATATTTGGTGATAATGGAAATTGTATTAATTTACCCCTCCTGCCATTTTCATTACATAATTCATGCATGTCAATACATTGAAAATTTCCACATGTTTGTGTTTTAGCTTGATAAACAGGTGCCTGCGATGGACATACATGTTTTGTTTTAATTACAGCTCCTGAATTAGGATCTGTTTGACATTTTCGAAATTTTTTACAATCCAATGGATCTGCATATAAACCATTTTTTCCTGGACATAGTTCAATTTCATTATTGGTAACTTTTTTACAAGTATTATAGGTGACGCATTTATTTAATTCAAAATCACAATATGGATTTTCATTATTCGTTTGTATCGCACAATTGATGAGGCTAAATTTTCTATCATCAAGCAGAATGTCGTTACAAAATCCTATTGTTTTACAATCAAAACATTTTGGTTCACCATTTGAAACACACTGTTTTTTTGCATTCTGAAAAGCGTAATTTTCAAGTGAGTCATTTTTATTCAAATCAATAAGATTTTCTTCCATTAAATTTAATGTTTGGCTCTTTGTATCAGTTTGTTGTACGTCGGGTAATGGGGTAATCGTTTTTATTTTTTTTCGATCGATGTTGGTTTGTAAATTATCTTTCTGATTTAATTTTTTAACTACAATATTTTCCTGGAACTGTTCAAAATCTATGTTATTTTTTTGGGAGTCCGTCGTACTCTGAAGAATTAATGGATTTGGAAGATTAATTTCGTCTTCTTCTACCAGTTCTAATTCTTTACTAGTTTCTATTTTACCCTTTGGTTTAGGTAATTGTATTTCATTTTGGTTAAAAATTTTAGTTTTTTCTTTCATTTTGTGGAAATTAATTGATTCTTTATGGTCGTTTTCTTTGATTATATTCTGTTCAAGTAATTTGAACTCACTTATTTCGGAGTCTGAAATGTTTTCGTTACTAATTGGGTGATAAATTGACTGAGTTAAATGATTGGATGATTTTTTGAGATTCAATATATCACTTTTTTCTGGAGAATTCAATTCATCAATTGATTCTATCGGTTTTCGAATTATATTAACTTTTAATGTATTTTTCGGTAACTGCTCAGTAGAATTAAAATTCTTTCGTATTGTAACTTTATTTGTTGACATAACATGAGTTAAGTTCGTTGAATTTTGTAATTCTTTATACAGATTATTTTCTAGAATACTATTTTTTTCATGTGATTGTTTCCCGTCAGTGATTTCTGTCATTTCTTGAAATTTTGTCGCTTTTTGCTTATTTTTAAGAATATTTTGTGAGTCATTATTTTCTGGAAATTTGAATTTATTTGGTGTATTGTGACTAAATTCCAAGTTAGTCGAATTGCGACTTTTATCATAATTACTTGTACTTGGACTTATTTCAGACTCTGTTGTATTTGCCATTTTCAGTTCAGATTCATCTTTTTTCGTAATTGTGTCGATTGTATCCCAAGTATTTTTATTACCAAAATAATAGTCTATACTGCTATTTTGATTAAAAAAATCATTCAATTCACCGTTTTTATTACTACTGATATTGTGAGCCTGATCAAAAATATTATTTGTTTCGTCTATCTGTTTGGGAATATTTGGGAAGCGATTTAATTCTTTTTCATCTGGCTCAAAACCTGACACTGATACTGTACTTCTTTGAGTAGTTAATAAAACTGAACTATTAATTTCAATTGCATTATTGACTGAATTGTTTTTATTAAAAAGTGTTGCAATTTCTTCAAATATGTTTTCCACGGTTGAATTATTGACGTCGATTCCATCAAAATTGTTTGTGGTTAATTCAATATCTTTTAAATTAAAAAATCCGTTTGAAAGGGTAGTATTATCGGTGAAGTTATCATAATGTAATGTCGTGATTAATTCAGATGATGTGTCGCCTATCGTGGAATTGGAATGTACATCTTGCACCTAATAAAGGAATCAATTTTAATGTAATATCCACTAACTTGATAAATATTAATTTGTAATTATTATGGTCTATTTTTCCTGGTATATTTTTTACTAAATCCATATTAATTTGACTCGGTGGAGCTTCATTTTATTGGGCAATAATTTAACTAGGTACTTCGGTTGAAAATCCGAAACAAAATATAATGCATTACAAAAAGTATCTTTCTAATGGTTATGATTAGTTTATATAAATGTAAGAATTGGATATATTACTTACTTGAAGTACGAGAAACCAAAGCAAAGAACACGTACACTCAAAAAAAGTCATCTTTAACTACATGTCTTCTGTAAATTTTGATAAAAAAACTGCTCAAAAAAAGATTTTTTTAATATATATATTAGAAAAAATATGATATTTGAGTTATATTAAATAATTGAATTTATAAAATTCGTTATAAGATTAGGTATACAGTGTGGCACTCATGTTGTTTAAAACAATTCAATGAAATTTTTGTTTTAATTTTATGCAAAAAGTTATTAGATAGACTCTAAATTTATTAAAAAACTAAAGTTAAAAACTTATCAATCAAAATCCACGTCTACTAAGTAAATACCTATACGCAAATCATAAATCATTTCTGGCTACAGCGTTTAGAAATTAATAAAAATTAAAATTCGATACAAACAAGTGAAAACAAACAATTCACTGAGTTAATTGTTGAAATACCATCTACAGACAGTACCTATTCATGACGCAATCGTTTGTTTTTTCATAACTGACATTACTATATAAAACTTACTATAAAATTTGCACCTAACTTGCACCCTCGCGGGTAAACAGTGATGTTTCAAAATATTTCAACAAAAGTTGTTTATTTGCTTATAAGGAATATTTTTTATATTTAAACTTTTGTTCTATCTCTAACGGTTTACAAAATGGGTTTTACGGATCCAAGACACAATTGACCTACGTTGCTCATTTACGATATCGACCTCACTTTTTACGCCCTAAGCACGATATAATATTTCCACTTCATATCTCTTTTCGTTTTTGATTTATCGTTATTACATCGTTATGCATCGAATTGACATTCCTTTTTGATCTATTTGTATTCTACAAATTAAGAAAATATATTGATTGATTGATTGATTTGCATGCCATTATAATTGATTTTTTATTACCAATTGATTTATTGTTTATATTTTTTGATAAGTTTTACCTCTACGAAAGTAATTTGTTTTCCACACGAAAATTCAGTGGTAAGTTTTCAACGAAATTCATCACTTTTAGATCCCTTGACTCAAAAAATAACATTTTTAGCACTGGACTACTCATATTAACTTCTGTTTTGTCTTAATTTTCTTGAAAGCACCAATTAGAATCTTTTTTAGTGTAGTTCATTCAATTTGCCTTTCTGGTATCTACATTTTAAGATTTATAATTATGTCATCTCTATAGTGCAAGTTTTAAAAATATTGAAAATTAGTTTTTGGAGATTCTATTTTTACCTAGAAATTTACTTGTTATTTGTAGATAATAGAAGTGACAACGAAAATATCCAAAGTTCGTAGAAAGACGATATGGGTGATTCGGTCAGATTTCTATTGTATTTCTAATAAAAAATGCAATAATTCGTTGTATTAAGTAAATTCATAAGCACCATTAGATAGCATACCAATGCGTTTCTTTTTAAATAACTTTCAAACAAAATATACCAAATCAGAATTTGACCATTTCATGACATATGGTGTAGCCTAGTTCAAAATCTCTGGATGCGATACAAACATATTTTTCATATTTATAGATATTTTGTTATTTTGAAAATTTGTTTTCAATTTTTTCCGTATATACAGGCTTTCAAGTTTCTACTAAGGAGAGATCAAAAATGGTCAAGCCAAGAAATTGTGAGAGCGTGTCGCTATCAAAATTTGCATCCGAGTATAGTATTCCCAATATATTTGAAGAAAAGTTATCCATAAACAAACCACAATCCTGATGTTAATAGCAACAATTGCAAAACAATCTTTTCGAAATAACACAATATGTTCAAACATGTTTGTACCGCTGTCAGACGTTGCAAATATGCCATTTTCCACATATACATGCCAAAGGTAATATAATTAATCAATAAAATAAAAATAAAACGTGTCCTTTGTTCAAAAGTGATTCAAACTTCAAATAAAATAATCATTCGTTTTGAAGCAAAGTATAAATATTCTGTACATTCTCCACTACAATGTGCGCGTATATTAATTTATTACTGACCCACTTTTCCCAATTTATTTTTTATGTACACCATATGGGCTCTACAAACTGGATGAAATAAAGTATAGGAATCACGGAAGAATGCTTTAATATAAAAATTAAATACAAAGTGCTTAAATAATTTTCCACAGTTAAAAAAATTTTAATTTGCTTCGTTCGTACAATTATTAAACGCTTGATCGCAAAGCTGTGTAGCTGGATTATAACCAAATCCACTGGGACAATTATTTAAAACAATTGAAAATCCAGTTAAGAATCCTTGACCACACGAGTAATATGCATGACAGTCTTCATTTGACGGGATGTTCCCCACTTGTGTACATGTAGGCTCACATTGTCCAGTTCGTTCATTAAATGAATATTGACCAGGACACATTGCTAAAGGTATATTTCCATTATTGGCAGAACCATTATCCGGACATTTTCCATAAATATTGGGATATGGTTGATACGCAACAATTTTACCAGGCTTAAATATACAATATTTTGGCATTTCTAAACATGGATTTGATCCACAGGATTGAGTTCGCTGACTGTATTTTAAACTACTATCAGAAGAACATTTCACAGGATAACCAACCAACATACCTACGGCAAAATTATTAAAGTAAAAAGTGATACATAAATAAAAACAAAACGATATGAGATATCTATAAAAAATTAAGATTCTGGATCATGGAAATTTAAAAAAAAAATGGTATAATGTAAGTGAACACCTTGAAGCGGTAACAGCAATGTCATTTTATTTTTCAAACAAAAAAAAAGATTCATTTAGTATCATATATATATTTTTTTTTCTCTGTAAAATCATTAAAAGCTTATTAGGAAAACACTGCCATGCCCCAAACTACACGAAACTGTTTTTTTTTGTAGATATAAACATCATTAAGGAACAACATTCTTAACTCCAAAGCGGCTATTTTACTCATTCATGATTTCATTTAATCACAAATTTTTCTTAGACAAACTTTTATTTTTATACATCACGGTTGCATTCACAAAAATTACGCATACTTTGATCATTATAGACAATCAGATTCAAAATGATTAAATTATTTACCTATTTTCTCTATTCAATACCTTCAGGGGTCTGATTTTTTGCTAAATTTAAGATTAAAAAACGTAGAATGCTCTTTATGCATTTTTATTATCATTCCAATTAACAGATATTGACCACTCCACAACTTTTAATATCAAATTTTACATTACAACTACTAGTAATAATATTATTACTTTTAGCCCGTTTTAAAAAAGTAAATATTTAAAACAGAGGTATCATGGGACATCCCCTAGGATTTATATTATAGCTTTCGTTATAAATTATATAGTATTGATCAATCACAATAAAGAAATTATAGAAAAATTATATTTATTTTAGTTTTTTTCATGTTTTATAACTATAAAAGAAGTGTCGGTAGGTCGGTTGGTGTCCCACGATAAGGAATATAGTTAAATAATAAAATAGACAGATAATCAAAGTGAAAAGTTAAAATTTTGAGATGACTGGCCTTCGGTTTGGCTAGAACCTTCGGCAGTGAAGCTCACTATGCTCCCATATAGCTCTAATAAATACCTATTCACAATATCTGAATAATAATAAATAATACCTCAATACTAATCCCATAGTTCTTCTAGAAAAAAATCTAGATAATTATGGTGGGAGCGCAAATAAATACATTTGAATAGTAAGAAGTAATGTTATAGTTTATGTATATGCGCTTCCACCAATTTTATTCTTTGGGGCGGAATCCTCAAAAAACATTTTGTAGTGGACCGAATTGTGAATCTAAACCATCTTCACATTTACTTGAGCACGCATAAAGTATTTCATCAAAATTGGTCCATACGTTTAGGAGGAGTTCAATTACAAACACACGCAATGACGGTGACGATGAAGCGAGTTCCATGATTTTTGTTCACCCGAAAAGTGCTCAACTTGTCAAAAGAAGTTTTCACTTCCAAAAATCTAATTTAATTTTTTTCTGCGTTAAAACATGTTAGCCCCAACTATGAAAAATAAAACTCATTTGCATATAATAACATACCGTTTGCTTCTCTAGTACATTGTACATATTGTGTACAATCCATTGGATCTGGATGGCGTCCAGGTTGTGAACATGATAATAATGGTACTTGTGATTGTTGACATGTATTACGATTCACACATTGATTTAATTGTTGTGAACAATATGGATTTTGATTGGATGTTTGTATGGCACAAGTAACTGTAAATAATGGTTGTACATCATTTGCATTTGTACAATATTGTAATGTTTCACAATCTAAACATGTGAGTCCGGCTCTGGCACATACAGAACTACCATTGGTGGTTAATGATGAATTAATATTGTTGTTGTTGGTGCCTGTTGTAGACACTATTGTTGATGTTGATGGTGCTATTGTTGTCGTTGTGGTTTCATTTGTACCATCAGTGTTTTGTGCTTCAATTAAATATGGATTTATCTGAAATAAAATGTTTTAATTCAATAGCGTACGACGTTTCGCAGCCGTGTCATACAAAAAGAGGAGAACTGCTAAAAAAATAGTGGCTGTAAAAATAGAAACGGCATTTAGTTCAGTAAAAACATTCAGTTCCTGAGGATTCAAACGAGATATTTATCGTACGGTTTCGCTTCTTGTAGTCTTGAGGTAAAAAACTAAGACAAAAATAAAAATATTACTGATATAAGTTTTTCGGTCTCGGTTATCTTCTCAATCTGGTCAAAGTATGAAGTTTGTCTTTCAATTGCTACAGCCGCTATACGAGATGAGACTAAAAGGTTTATATTGTCTTCTCTTGTCTCGTTTCGTTTCTACAACTGAAAGTTTTCTATCTTCACTTTTCATCCTGTCTCGATTCTATGGTTGAATAGAAACTAATATTTATAGAAAACTGTTATCATATTGTTCCGATTATTTACTTTCTCATTAAAAATTAAATTGAATTAAGAACCACAATAGGTCATTTGATAACTAAAACTTTCCAGTCTTGGAATCTGTAGTTCAAAAATTTTGGAACCTATTGCTCGTACGGAAACTCATTTTTAAGAAAATTAATCAAGAAAAAGAATAACCTCGCATTTTCCCTCCTCGTCACCCTTACAATTCTCAGTACAGATAGGTAGGGGGTGATAATAATCTGTGAGTAATAGATTCAATAGAATCTTAAAATACATGTTTTCAAATTAGCATGACGAGGTTTTAGATACAACCTTTTTTCACAAAATAGTAAAGATTACATTTTGCAAAGATTAAATATAATCAACAGTTTTAATGTTACCGATTTTAGAAGAATTGACTTACCAAATAATTGACAAAAATAATTAATATTATTTGCAGAATTTTCATTTTGATATTTTTATAATACTTCGATTAAAAAACCATATAAATATTTTTATGATCACTTCTAAAATTGTAACTACTATTATTAGTACTAGAGAATTTAAATTAAAAAAATTTCGTGTCTAAAAACAAAGTTTGTTTTTTGATAATTTTTATAAACTTCATCTCAAATTACTACCATAATCGTTTTCAAAATGTTATTTTATACTTCCCTCCTTCTTGTTTTCACAAATATAGGGCTAGACAGCCTTTATTTTGTTTTTATACCATGCATATATGTAATATGCAAGGTATACTAAGTTTAGTCCCAAGTTTGTAACGCTTAAAAATATTGATGCTACGAACAACATTTTGGTAAAGGTATTCATAAAATAAGCTCGAATATTAACCGATTCGTTCGTATTTGGATCTTATGTAAACTTCCACTAATTCAAATGGCTTGAAAATGATATTTGAGACGAAAACGTTACGATATGGTTTTTAGTATAATCTGAAAAGAGAATTTGTTTGTGGCGAAACGTGTCGATACGTACAGGAAAAACAAAATAGGAGTAGGAAAACTAAATGTTCCTTTTAATCCAAAATTCCATGGCAAGTGATTTTTACGTTTTTACGTAGTACGGGTTGTATACACTCAGCAAACCGAAATCACTCAAATTTCAGATATGCTCAAAATGCAAAAACATTGAATTAATAAACAAAAACCAGGCAAAACTAATCCGATTTATTCTGTGTACAAGAAAGTAAAGATTTTCAAGGTATAGAAGCACCTAGACATAGCCTTCCTAGCATCAGGGCATATTAACTTGCCAAACGAGGTAGCATAAATACTTTCTTAAGATCCGAAGTCTTTCTGCAGTCGTTAAGGATAGGTTTATTATAAATAAAACGAAACAGCGTCACTAACAGATTCTTTTAGTAGATTCAGAAAACTTCCATACACTATTTGACAATATTATTATTTTTACTTCATTGGAGATAATGGATGTTATTAGTTGAGATAATTAAGAATTAAAAAATTAATACCTACCCAAATAAAAATAAGTATGACATAACAGAAAGGCCATGTGTTGTAATTTTTAATTTATAGTGTCCAAAAATTATATCACAATGATTATAACAAAGTTTATTTTATACTTACGCCATTAGTGCACGTGTTTGAAATACAAAACCTTTTCTCAAGAATAATTTCCCACGTATCGCAAATATAAATTAAAATCTATACAAGATTTTCTTTTTTATTGGTAATACAGATAATACAGATAAATAAAAATTACTTTTAAAAGGACAAGCTCTAAAAAGTAGAAAATAATTTTGAAGGAGTCACTCAAACTTGACTATTTGTAAATGCTTGAGGCGCTCAATAGAAAACTTAAGTTGCAAGATTCCTCCTGAACTCTCAAAAATTTCTTGTTTCTTTATAAAAACTTCACGTGTTTTTTTTTTTTTATTTACAAAAAAAAAACCGCTTCAAACAAATTTGGATGACTAACATGGATGACTATTAGTGAAGTAATAAGTGAAAATTATTATTGCTTGCAACACACATAACACGAGATATCTTGGGAAAGGAGATATTGTACGATTATCGCTTTGATAAAATAACTAGCTATGTGATGATACACCCATTTTATGTCCTCCTAGCATGATTACTTTATCCTATTTTCTTTTTTCATTATTCTAGTTAGTTTAATTCGCTAGTTATTTTCATTTTCATTTCCGATAAACTGTAAGAAATGATTTTGAATGATTGAACATTTAATTTAATTTGTTACAACTTTAGCACCAAAGGACATTAGTAGAATTAATTGCAGAATAAAAATTTAAATTTTTTTAAAATTAAACCACAATTAAACTTTAACCACAGCGCATTAGAGTTGATCTGATATGTTGATAATTAATACAATATCTTTTTCATAATTAGTAGAAACTGTTTTGGTAAAAGGGAGAATACTGAAAGTTTTCGACATAATAAAGAAAAAGAAAAACTAATTAAATTTTAAAATTGCAACATTTTTCTTCATCAATCGTTCGGCTTAAACATAAAATTTAAAAAAAATAATTAGGTGCATTTATAATCATCCTGGTTCTGTAGGTATTCGTAATTGCAGGAAAAGAATTTTGTTCGCTTTAAAAGCGTTTGAATATATAAATACAAAATGGAAATTTAAAATTCTTTTTATTAAAATGACAAACATTCCTTTGTCACTAAAATCACTTAGCTGTGTCGTCATATAATTTTAATAAGTTTACAAGTTAACGACAAACTTTTTTTAAACGTCAATATATACAGCTGACAAGTAGGGAAATCATTTTGTTGTATCCAGACGAAACTTTTTAAATAATATTTTTTGGAAAATGATTTAAAAATTATTTTCTTCGAAAAAATTTATAGAAGAACTTTTCCACCTTGGTACAAAACGATTTTTCTATTATTATTAAAATAATTCGTAATTTTATAACACATCATAATAACCAGAAAGTGTAAGAGATTCAAGTAAATCTCTTTTCCGTCTTAAAAACAATGATCTTCCAACATTCGTGCAAGTTGACATCTTTTCGCACGATTTTGTAACAGGATTAAAACCATAACCTTTTGGACAAATATTTGATGTTATCGAATATGCTCCATTTGAAGTTCGAACACAATTATAATACGCATGGCAATTTAAATTATTCGCAATGTAGCCTTCTCGCTTGCAAACGGGTTCACAAACGGCAGTTTGTTGATTGAATACATATTCACCTTTGCATAGTTTCACAATAATTTTTTCGTTTGAATTAGCAGCAGGGCATTTAGCATAGTTCGCTGGGTATGGTGGATATCTGATAAGCTTGCCTGCATTAGCGGTATTACAATATCGATCAATTGAAAGACATTGTGTACTAGTTATGCATCTACCTTGTGCAGCGTTAAATTGTGTTCGCTGTGGACATTTTACGACTGTGCCTATAAATCCATTTTCTCCATCAGATATACATTGTATATATTGTGAACAATCGGTTGGATCTGGACGTGTTCCATTATTATAGCATTCTTTTACTTCTGGTGCTTCTGTGTCTGGATCACATACATTTTCAGCTACGCATTGCCCTGTCTGTTTATCACAATATGGAAGATTGGGGTTTTGTACTTTACATTGAATAGTGAACTCCGGCTCGGCGTCACCTTCCTCTGCACAGGATTGTAAAGTTTCACAGTCAAAGCAGGTAAGACCCGCCTCTTCACAATATGCTGGTGTTGACGGTGTACTCGCTGCTTCTGCTTCTGCTTCTATTTCTTCGGCTTTTACTAAACCATTTTTCTAGAAACGGTTAATTATTTATATGTATCTAATAATTTAAAATAACCTGTAATGATAAAGTTGAAATGCTTGAATGCCTAGTCTCGGACAAGAGTATTCCGATTTCGATGAGAATTTCCCGGAGAGTTACTTCTTAGAGCAAATTCTAGCCTCCCCCCCCCCCTCTTTATTATTTTAAATGTTAAGGAGAAAACCGAAAGTATATAATAAGCTATCAAGCACATAATTTATTGTTGGAGTGAACATATCCTTAAGGTGCCCCACTTATAAATATCTAAAACAACAGAACATCAGAAATTTATGAGTTAAAATTGCTTCCAATGATTAAAATATTACATATTAGTTTTTAGTTTTATTTTGAAATTTGGGCACTTTAATTTCTTCAATAAGTCAAAAGTTATTAACCCAATAAAATTTCATTGCACCAAACTCCACCATTATGACATCTCCGTTACGAAAACTGAATAAAAAATGGTTTGAGTTAAGAAATGTATAGTAACAAGCCACATTCTCTTCACTTTTATAATCGGGGAGTATTTGCCAATCAAAAAACACTTGATTTTTATGCCCTATATTAAAAAATCAGGTAATTCTATCGAAATCGTTTCCTAAGAAGTTCGGCGAATTTGAGAACATTCTAATATTAGGTAATAGTGTAAATATTTCTGCTTACCATAATACATAAGCACCCGAAAAGAATTACTAGGAAAGTTTTCATTGTGAAAATAGGTTCTTGACTAATTAAATAATTCCTTATCAAGAAAATATATACATTTATCATAAAAGAAAAAAAAATTTTCACAATAAATATTTGATTTTGCTCTCTTGTTTTGGATGATCAATTCTACGAATTAATAAGCATCACTACATTGAAAACTATTCAAATCGGCATTGATAAATCGTTTATGCAATCTATTAAAATCTTCGACTTTCAGTTAATCAATTGTTTTTTATACTCTGTATATATATGTACCTAATATATATCAAGGTATGCTAATTTTAGTACCAAGTTTGTAACGCTTAAAAATATTGATGATATGAGAAAATTTTTTGTATATAAGTGTTCATAATCACCTAATCAGCCCATTCCCGTCTGTTCAGCATGCAAACTCAAAAAACGAAAAGAAAACTCAAGTTTTGATGTCCATTTTCTCCAAAACTATTAAAGATAGGGAGTTAAAACCTTGTAGCCTCAACTAATGATATTGTAAAATATTTTTGAAAAATGAAAAAAAAAAAATTCTGAAAATTAATTTCGAATATTTTCGGAAACCCAACAAATGGCGGTCGAAAGCTTTCTATACGTATTTACTTTATATTATTTTAAATCCATAAAATTGATATCATTTGCCACGATATTATGTTTAAACCGACAATAACAGAACGTATACCGACAAGGACAGGGCAACTTTTGGATATCAATTTATAGTCGTATGTGTTTGGTTTATAAGCGCAATCTAGCAACTACTCATATCACCTCAGTAAAACTAATCTATTAGTTAGCAAATTAGCTCCCCTAAAACTAAAAAAGTTTCTTGTTTAACACAAATGCCCTAAAATTAACTTGCCAATGTTTTCTTTCGATTAAATGTAGCAATGGGATATTTCGCACTTCCTCTAAAATGTTTTAAATAAAAAATGTAAGTTTTTTATGAGGATCAACCTTCTAATTTAAAGTGTTTATCTATCTTTTACCTTTTAGGGTTTATATTAAATCAGCCTGCAGCCCGGAGAAATAAGTCCATTCTAATGAGAGAACATGAAGTCCCCTATGAAACTCTGCATTTTTTGTTTATATTATTTTTTGATTGGTTAACTACAAAACAAGCTATTAGAAATAATCGATTATAATGGTCCACCCTATACAATATAAAAGTATGATTTATATTATTTGATTTTGTTCACCTTCTATTTCATTTCAATCATATTATTGTAATCTTATGACCGTTTCATTATCGAATGTTTTCTTAGTACTTATTCATTAACAACAGTGGTGTCTTAAAATACAGGTACGAAATATATCTTCAACTAAATAATTAAGTTTATCTCTTAAGTGATAAAACGAGTATTTTTTATTATAAACGCTACGTTTAATTAATAAAAATTAATTTAAACAAATTGTATTTGATAGTGACGTAAACTACGGCCTATGAATTTTATCAGTTAAGTTAATATTTATTTAGAATTTTAGCATAACAAAATATTTTTATAATTATTATTTATTTAAACAAATTATTTCTTAAGGTCATAATCAATCAAAATTATTTACTATGCACGGAATATGTTTTTCGCGAGGAGATTAAGGAAATTGAATCCAATTTTTCACAACATTATCAGAGAAAGAGAATTTCCTGAGGAATAAACTTATATTTATTTGTTCTTGAGAGATGCCGTTCATCCCTAGAAATTGAATCGATATTTTGAATTATCAGTTTAGGCTAATAAAGCAAATCCAGTTTAATTTAGATTTGTTTGGTCAACATTTTCACTATGTCAGGTAAGGATAAGTTTTGAAATTTTCGTTCGGCTAGGCATACGGGAGCCTAGCTATGAATTAAATAGTTTGTATTTAGGTTTCGCTATAGGCCAAATCACTTACATCATAATTTCTATGGACAAGGAACAGTTATTTATCACAATATACACTGCAACGTTTTATAATTAATGGTTCTGAATGAGAAGCGGTTAAAGATTTGTGTCGACATTCATTATTATACCTTGTATATATGTAATAAATATCAAAGTATACTAAGTTTAGTCCCAAGTTTGTAACACTTAACAATATTGGTGCTACGAACAAAATTTTGGTATACGTTTATTAATAAAATCACCTAATTAGTCCATTCCCGGCTGTCAGTTTGTTCGTCTGTCTGAACTCAAAAACGGAAAAAGCGTGCTCAGGACGTAAAAAGTGAGGCTAGGTTCGTAAATGAGCAACATAGGTCAATTGGGTCTTGTACAGTATCGTAACAAAAACCAGAAAATAAGTGTCTTATGGCCATATCTCCCATAGCCTGAACGGTTATACATTTAAGAAATACGGTTTTTAGACTTGGAAATGTATAAACAAAGTAAAAAAAAATAAAAACAAGTACAAACTTTAATTCTACTTTATTACACTTCAATAATTATCATAATAATTTAAAAATTAAGTCACTGATACAAATCTTTGCTACTGTCGATATTTTCGATTCGTACGGAGAACTTACTATGGTTTATCTTTTTTTTAAGGTAGTGAAAACGCCAAGATAAGTTTATACTTGTGTCCCCACTACCGTGCTCATATATCCTTAATTAGTTGGGCACATTATTTAGGTATTAACTTTAATTTAATTAATTTATTTGTAATTTCCACCGACTATCTTTTGGATAAATATATGAAAACATACCATCCATCTATACCGTTTTCCTATAAGACCAATGATAAATATGCCTACTTTCGAAGTCATTTATTTATTTAAATAATCGAACAACCCCCACATTGGAAGCGAAAGCGAAATAATTTCATATTGATGGACAGGCTCATTAAAGTGATATATAAAAATGTGTAACCTTAGGTACAAATAGAGATGCCATCTCCCAAATTTTTGATTGGAATCTTTTACAATTTTTATTTCTTTATTTTTATCATGAAAATAAAAAAATAAAAATGGAAATAAATTATATATAACAAAATTTAATAACATAAAAAAAATTCTAATTTTTATTTTTCCACGCCAAAATATTTATACTGCACAATTTTGCTACTTAAATAAAACTCTTTCTAAGAATTATACTAATAGTTTAATTAAAATATACCCACTTCTTAATAACAGTGTACAAAACCAGCTTTCATATTCTTCTACTCCAAAATTTATACTCTCAAAGATCAATTCTTTTAAATATTTAGATTTTTGCTATCAAAGAACACAACTAAAATTCAATTCTATAATATATGTCACAAAAAAACCGAAGGTGTTCAGATATTTTAGACAAGATTTAGTATTAAAATCTATTTATCTATTATAAAAGTGTTCTTCTCCTAATTTATTGATTTTGAACCCAAAAGACTAAAATTTAAACGTCACCGGTCATAATTTTCTAAAATAATAAAATTTAATAATCGTTCTTGGTCAGCATATTTAAGCAACTTCGATTTTTTGGTGCCAACCCAAAATATACCGATAGAAACAAATTATAAATCATTGAAATTTATCAAAACAGTGTTCTTTTAAAATGGAATTATTTGAAAGCAGAATTATTTAAAAGTAGAAATATTTAATGACAAATATTTAAACGCATCAATCTTTGGGAGTAAAATTATTATTGAGTGTTAGTAAAAGTATATTTTAATTAAAGTAAAGTTCTTAGAGCAAGATTTTAACGTAAACCTATTTAAAAATAGTTTTACTTTAGTAGTAGGAAAATTATTCAGTAGTAAAATAAAAAGTTGACTTCTTTTATCCCAATTTTGGAAGATTTAAATTATTGAATATTCTGGATCAAACTCGAAGGGGTGACAGCTCTAGGTACCAACTTTTGGAATGAACACAATATTTTACCATTCATTTCGCATAAAGTCCTCGAAATTGATCAAAATTATTGACAGAAACAATAATATTAACTAATAAATAAATAAATGTATAGTTCATTTTAATCAAAAAACGAAATTGCTAATCACGTCCAATATTTATTATTTGCAGCGGCAGCATGATATTGCTGTTGCATTGTAAACATATCATAATTGTTATCATGATGCATCATTGCAAAATTAATTTGATTCCATTGTTGATGTGCTGTGGACATTGCTGAAGCCGGAGGAACAGTACCATTGTTAGAATGATTTTGCGATGAGATTGTATCCATTAAAACATTTGAAGTTTGACTGGTATTGTTATTATTATTATTATTTAATCTAAGTTGTTTCTCTTCTTTAATTAAAGATGGTGTTAATTGTACTTTATTACTTGAAGGTAAACCACTAGATGGTATTGCAGACGATGTAGACGATGATGTGTGTGTTACTGGGAATTGATGATGTGAATTACTGTTATGATGATCAAAGTATGGCGTTAATGATGATGGAGTATGTTGATGATGGTGATGATGATTTTCTTGATGAATTACTGAATTACTATTTGTTGATGATGCAAATGATGATGTTAACATATTATAATTTGCAGCAAATTGTGTATTACGCCAATCGGCAGCCATTTGTTGCGCTGTTGTACAATTTGGATCGGATAATGTTGTATTTGTGTTGGTTGGATATTGACATGACATATTTGGTATACCATGATGCAAAGGTGCAAAGCCTGATAAACTTGAAGAGGATGAGGTAAGTCCACTTGTATGTTTACGTAATCGTGCACGTCGATTTGAAAACCATACCTGAAAATCGTTAAACACTTTTGAAATATTGATTTAAATATTGAAAATTTAATATTACATTTAGTTAGTTTGGCAGCGTCTTATTGTAACAATTTTTCGATTTCGATCCTCTTTAATGGTGCTGCTCGATGCAATTTATACTTCATTTCACAGCAGAGCTCGACCTCCACTAAATGGCTAATTAATGTACGAATTAATGGGGTATCATTGCGAATTATTGGAGTATCGAAGGACATTAAACGGAAAGATTATCCAAGATTAGGCACATACTCATCCATTTAAGATCTCAGTAACCAGACTAATCGTCCACAAAAGAAACTCCTACTATTTTTATGTTATGGCACAGTGGTATGTAATTTTGGTGCAAACATCTGTCGATAGGTGACCTACGATCGTTGAATTGGATTTTTTTAAGCATACATACTACAAGAAACTAAGCAAACTCACTAGTCTTCAAGAACCTTAATTAATCTCCTCCAGACATTTAAAGAGCAAAAGAAACCTAGCAAAACTTTAAATTAAACCGAAATAGCTTTAATTTTTGATGCCAGCAAACAAGTGAACATTTTAAATATTTAAACGTATGTTGTAATAAAATCTACTAGTTTCCTATTCTTTCTTACCTGAATTCTGGCTTCAGTCAAGCCGGTTTGTTGTGCTAATTCTTCGCGTGTATACACATCAGGATATTGTGTGCGTGCAAATGCACGTTCCAATGCCTCTAATTGTTCCCCGGAAAATGTAGTACGTGATCTGCGCTGTTTACGTTTTAACGGTATACCAGGTTCTGATTCCGTGTCACTGTCATCTTCCACACGACCTGAAATTAAATTATTCGAATTAAAATAATAATAATGGTAGATCTATTTTTCATTTGTGCCCGAATATTAAGTCGCAATTGGGTGAAGGGCTAAGCTTCTTAGTAAGTAATAAGCCTAATCTCAATGTATTTGGAGGCAATGTGCTGTTTATCAATCAAATTTGTAATTAAACAAATAATATCCATGCAAAATTTAGCTTGAACAATAGCAAACTAATTTTCATATCTGCTCACTAAATATGAAACTAACAGAATCGAAGACATTTTGATCTGAAAAATTGTTGTATTTTACGGACATTTATTTTCGTTTGAATTTTTTGTGGTTTTCAATCAAAACAATTAGAATTTATGTACACTCATAGTTTTACATAAAAATTCGGGTCCTAGAATTCTGAGTTTAAAAAGATTATTTCAGTTTGGGTATACTAGTGATTGTTCCGACAACCTCAAAAAGTAAAGATTGTGATTCATAAAGGTACATACAATTTTGAATGTGAAATTGTTTAGAAACGAAGCCGGAAGATAAACACTGCATATTTAGAATTCTTTATACATATCGAGCATTTTTTTATGTGCTCCAGTGGACATATTTTTGTGTAGTAATTATTTCTTGTGTTGGGTAATGTGCAGTACCTCTCGTCATTTGTACCGAGAATCATTCAGAAAGATATAAATGAGACAGCAACTCTATGAGGATAAAGTTTACTTCCCAAAAAGTAAGCAACCGATATAAAGATTGTCTATATGCAGTTGTTTTAAGTAAAATAGAAAATTTTTGTGGCCACAACAAAAATTTTTGTCTCTAGGTATTGCTCATTAGTTTGCAAGTTGGCTTTTGTGTTTTGTGTTTTAAATAACATTCTACCTAAATCGCGTTAGTCGTATTTGAATTAGCCTTACATATTTCAGTTAAGCTTGAAAAACGCATCTTCATTTACTTTGGATCAAGCAACATAATGTACCAACGATCAATGATAATAATTTCGTAATAAATTTCACAACTACCTTCTCCTTTGTTACGTCCTGTTCAATCCTGTTCAGTTACTAGATGTTCAGAGATGAGAATGTTTATCAGAGAAAAATTAAGAAAAGTTTCAATACGTATCTACATTTATGCTTCTAGGTAATACACTCTCTCCTACTAATCGAATAACATTAATAAAATGTTATAACAACGGTTTAGTTTATAATATTAAATTAAATTTGTATCATTATCATTACATGGTTAATTATTAACCGATTAATGACTGTCAAAAGTGATTTGATGTATAAATTCTTGTCCAAAATGATGATGATCTCTAAAAAGAAAATATTTTGATCTGATCAAATATTAAGTTGAAAGTTGTTTTAGAACGTTCAAGTGTCAGTACTAACATCATACAAAATTTTAAATTCGTTTTTACATAACTTTTCCACCAGTGGAAATTTGACTAAAACATTTGTTGTTCATGAATGCATTCCAACAGAGTGTTCGATGAATTTGTTAACAGATTTTGAAATTCAATTGTCAATTAAATGATAAAATTTTTCTAAGGAGGGTTTGAAGGATGGTTTAATTATTTTTCAAACACTTCTTACAAGAAAATTCGAATTTGAACAGAAATGTGGCGTTTCAAAAACACAAACCGCTTGTTTTATTCTGTACAACCAGACTCGGATTGAATTTTTGAACCAGTACATATTATTATTCGCGTATAATTATTGAATTTCAATCCTCCCACAAGAAATTTTGAATCTTTACGTTTGTGTCCATAAAATCGCTGCGTTATTTGAAGTCTGTTTTCAATTCCTATTGAAAATTCAATTGGCTTTCACTTTTCTGCCCATCCAGTAGGAATTCTTCACCTGAAGTGATTAAAATAATTTAGTCAACATTCCCATTGGTATGCATGTAAGAGGTAATTTCAAGGCTCTTTGAGCACATATCTCCAGCCATCCTTTGTTCAAATGAGGTGCAATTTGATATGTATGTAAGGTTGTACAATAAGCGTATAGAATTGGCCTGTCACCAAATTGAGTTTGAGAGTTTTTTGTCTGAAAATCGAGTGAATGTTAAGGAACGTTAGTGATCGAGCTCTGCTGTTCACTATTTTTGATTTTTTATGGCTGTTGTCTCCGTACAATATTTTTAAAATGTTGTTATAATATTCTTTTTAACTCTAATATACATACATCAGGTATCTATATGATAAATAATAATAATAGACATCTGTGATTCTGTATATAATAGACATCTCTTACACTACCTATACTCTAAATATAATTGTTTCTGTTATACAATAAATTTAAATAACTGAGTAATTATATCTCAAGAATGAAGTGGTCATTCTGTGTGTGTGTTTTTTTTTTAAGCTCAGAACAAATGCCTGAATGCTCAGTTAGTTTTTTGAAAATATTTTATATTTAATTTTTTTTTAGAATTAAAAAGTTTGTTAAAAACACAACAAAACACAACTTTTCCTATGCTCCCTATGTTAATTGTCAGAACTCTAATTGAATTTACCTCCAGTTAGTCAATGAACTTCAAATTATTATGGTAAATGTATTACTATATGTTTAATAAGTATACATAAATTTAGAATTTTCTGTCGATATGCCCATAGCGAGACAACTACCTTAAATTCGAATTAGGGTTTATTTTCTATCCCTATTCAATGGTCAGACTTATGCATTGATTAATCCGATACAGGCATCCAAATCATCCAACTGGTGGTATCTACGACTGATGCTGTTATAATAAACGATACCACACACTGCTGGATGTATTTGATATTGATTACATCTCATTTGTAATGTTGATAAGTTTTTAAAAAATAAAATAAAAATTATTTAAAAAATAATTCACTATTTATCTCGTGGTGTAAAATTTATGTGGATCTCATAAATTATACTTTTTAATTTAGAATCTTTTTCTTTTTTAGTATTAACATTTTGGATCTCGTTTGGTATGCGTTTATGTGGCATATTAGTTTACCTAATGAATAACTAGGATGTTTAATAGGTACACTATAAGTATGAAGTGTTGAATCAATCTTAAGATATTTGTTATTGAAAGTTACCAATTTTTGTATAGTAACTTACAATTTTTTAAAAGTTACTCAAGCGAAATAGAAAGTAAAATTTCCCCTACGTGCACGTAGTACACGACATCATGACAACGATAAGTCTCCGGTGAAAGGACCCCGCAATTCTAGATAGGTAAAACACTTTCTGTGAAACTTTTTCTAACCCAACCTTAAATGCTGTTTGATCATTCTGATCAAAAACTCTCACGGCCACAAAACTTTTTAACGATTAGTTTTCGAGTTTCAGGCGGTTACGAATATATTATAGTTTTAATATCTGACAAGAAAAATGGCCTTCTGTGAAACTCTTTCAAACTACCCCCAAAAATTTTCTTCAGATCAAAAACCCTCACGATTACAAAACTTTTTAACTAGATCCAAAGAACATTTGAGGGTGAGTTAGAAAAGGTTTCACAGAAAGCCATTCTCCTATCTAATATTACGAAGTCCTTGGGTGTTAAATTCTTTTGTTAGTTTTATGAAAGGAATCTGACATGTTATTTAAAAAATAATTTACTTATTTCTTCCAATTTTTAACCCTTGACGCAAAAAGAGGGGTTTTATAAGTTTGATCGCTATGTGTGTGTGTCTATCTGCCTGTCTGTGTGCAGCCTGTTGCAACGTAGCACCTGAACGGATGAACGGATTTTAATTTTTGGTTGTTGTTTGAATGGCGATTTAATTCACTTTGGAGAGAGCTACAAGTAAAATAGAAAAAAGAGTATTTTTTAAATTTTGTAATTTTCATTTGTTGAAAATTGATATAATTGTATATTTCGAAATTAAAAATGAAATTAGAAATTTTCATCTTTGGAGTTTATCAGTCTGAAAGAAATTTTTCTTTTTAGTATAGATCATTAATATCCATTGATTTACATTAATTGTTGCTACAGAGGCTCAACATTTTTGATTTTGAGAATACACACAGCGATGTACAGGAGTTGTGTAGGATAATTCTAGCCCTAGGAAATTGTGTAATTGAAAAATTCTTACTAATTTAATATTTAATAACAAATTTAAAAAATTTAATAATTAGTTTCTTTCTTTAGAAGCGAGTGGATAAGAAATATTGATCATAAGGTTTTTATTTAAATTTCTCATTTAATCTGGTAACATCTGCTCGCAGAGATTACCATTCTGTGAAAAATCTGGTCGCAGAGCGTATCTCGAGGCTTTCAATGTAAAATTTTTTAATTTTTTATCAAAAATAAGTTTTAACAAATTTTCTGAAAGAAAAAAGAAAACTATCTATTGGTGTGTGATTGAGAAACTTTAAACATGCAAGAACAATCCTCCAAAGACGGGATGCATAAAATTTTGAATTATTGTAAAAATGTGAAAACCTTTTTGGGCAATTATAAAAAATAGAGTAATTTTTTTGTTAATTTTAATGAGCATTTTATTACCAAAAAAATTACGAAATTCGTATTTATTTGAAGGTTATCATTTTCAATCTGTTTAAATATATGCATTACTAGATCCTAGTAAAGCATCTACATCTACATCCTAGGTAATTTTGACATAAATCCATTTTATTTATACGTATTATTTGTTTATTTGAAGATAAGGTGTTGTTAGCTTAATGGATTTGTAATTTGAGCTTCACGAAGCTGACATCTCGAGAACTCGAAATGGATTTCTACCGATGGAATCGTTTCCGACATGGTAAAATTAGCCTGTAGCGATTTTTTAATGAAAATTGGAAGAAAGCATTATACATTTTATAAAATTTTTTCTATTTTCTTAAGGCCCCCTTGAAAAAAAATGTGGAATAACTGAAAAATTTGTTATTATTAATTTCAATAAAAATAATTAATTAAGGTAACTTTACAGAAAAATCAGATTTATCGTATTGTTTGCCTGTTTCAAAATATGACATTGTAAGTGGATTTTAAATGCTAACGTTCCTCGATTTGGTAGGTCTAGCCAGCTTTTGGTTAGTATTAAAGTGTTATAGTTTGATTAGAGAAGAAATTTATTGAAAAGTTACAACAAATGCAAGTTAGAAAAAAAACGTTTACATATAAATATATATATCCACCAGAGAGAGTATCAAATATCAATAAAAGTTGTAAATGTTTCATCTATAGCTATACCCGTCGGAGGAAACTTGTTTTGTTGCTACTGATACATGAACACAATCAGTGGGCCATATATATTCACATATATAATGGTCAGTATTGTGTCATGTGAAGTTTGCGGCTTGTTATACAAGGTGCTTGTGGGGCGGTACACCTTTGGCGGCACTTATGTCATATAGACCACCCTCTTAGGGGTTTCTAACCTGGATACATATATATACAGTGATATATTATACTATACCAGTCAACAGTTTCTATTTCTATAATATATAATATTAAAAAATTTGTTTCTTTTTGTTGTGTGTATATGTTTATTCTTTTCGTATAACATAGTTGACACTATTTACACTTGTGTGAGCAGAAAATATCCAGTATTTATTAAAACGTAATAGCACTATCCTTTTCTACCCACACTGAGTGTGCTACGCCGAGACAAAAAGAACAGAACACGGTCTGTGTAAATCTTTAATACATTTTTATGTGTTATATTGATTCATATTCTTCTATAAATATAATTGGACATTTTTTAGCCTTCATTTAATAAATTGTCAATTTATTTATAGTATGCATTTGGGGGATATTTTATTTTAAAGGCCACCCAAATTTCGTCAAAGTCCAAATGCAAAGGAAGCAAGTAATAATGCCTAAAGTTTTTCTAATAATTAGAATATAGTAAATGTTGAAATAGGAAAATTATACTGATAGTGTTATACTTTTTTTTGTCATATTTCCCGCAAAAATATTGACTTACGCACTGTTCGAAGGTCAACCGGGAGCTTAAATTGGGTATATAGAGCTGTTTACAAGGCAAAACGATGTTATAAAAGTGGCGATTGATTTCAGAAATTTGAAGACAAATCTTAAGGAAAAAACTAATTGGTGTTAAGAAAATACTTTTTGAGGGTGCTAATTTTTTCTTACGCTTAATTTATGTCGAAATATCATCGTTTTTTGCGATTTTAAAGGCTTTTACTCACCTCTCTTTACAGTCCTTCAATACATGAAAAAAAATTCCACTCAATAAATGAGCATCGTATTCATACGCTTCGTTGTTCACGAGTTTTTTCCTAATAGATCGTTTTTTTTCTAAAATAACGTCAGATTAAGGTAGTCTAATGTTTTGCTTCAGGCTCAAAAGGGGCTGATAAGTATATCAGTTTTGCCTAGAAACAGGAAAATTTTCTGGGTTTTCGTGTAGCTAATGTATTGTTTTCCATTTACGACTATCAAGCACATTTAGATGAACTTTTTGATAGAACTTGGGATTGGAAAACAATGAGCCACAAAAACATTGACATATGGTCTGTGAATGGTCAAGTTACATAAACTACAAGAAAAAATTCAACATGAACATTTAAATATGTTAAAAATGTCAAATCGGCGCAAATTTTTCGTTATGAAGACAGAAATACTTTTATATCCCTTCCAAGACAAGAGTGAGCATGAAAATTATATCAAATATCAGCTTTTTACTAGTGAACCAAGAGTCGAATTAGGTAAAATGGATCTTCTTTGGTAAAGCTAAAAATTTTCAGCATAATACTTTACCAAAACCTCATTCAACCGTGGAGCGAGGTTGTATTACGTTCTTCAATTCAATACTATCAATGTATTTCATGATATAAAAGTAGCCTTATGTATTTCAAAAAATATTTGAATGTCCCGGCCCTAATTTTAATATAAATTTCAAATTTTAATTAGTTTCATATGCACTAAAATTTAAAACCTGAAATAGCCGCCCTTTGCTCTTAAATATGCAGGTTTTGTTAAAAATCATTATTACAAAATACGAATTGGCGGAAGCGCATGTCAGCATATTAAAGATATATCCATTGGTAATTAATTTTAATACACTCTGCGCTTCCACCAAAATCATAATCATATTGGTTTGTGTTTCACTTCAGAGGTTTTTAAACTTTGTAAACTTAACTTTTATATAAAAATTAAAGGAGTAGACGGCTGTATGTCTGTTGGATTTAGTAACCGACGAAACAGGAGGTGGTTCTCAAATCAACCTGTATATATTCTTCTTATGTATGACTCTTTTAGTTCGATTTCAATAATTATTTCTTTATTAGGTCGGATATATCTCGAAGTTGGTACCATATACATTTGAAAAAAATTTCGCCCATAAGGGTGGGACAATATGGAATATATTAATTGTTCACCTACTGAATTTTAATCTGTGAACAGATTCTGATACAACTTCACCGATTTCTCCACCAATTATGGGCAGATTAAAAATTTTTTTTTTTGAAAGGATAGACTCTCCAGGTAATCTCATAATTGGTTCATCAAAATCGGTTCAGTAGTTTTAAAGATATGGGCTAATACGTGTAACTTTGTCTTGTACGCACAAAGGTACCTAAATTCACTAAAAAGTATAAAATAAAAATTTTTGATAAAAAATAGAATCGATGAAAAATACACAAAGAGTAAAAAATAATTTTTTAACTATAATCAATATTTTCCTTGTGAGCAACGACGCTTTTAAGTTGACGCTCACCATATTCTTAGCTAAAACTTGATTCATCCCTCACAAGAACATTATTGGTTAGATTCGGTACTATAGACAATTATTTTTTTACTTTTTTGTGCTTTTTGCAAAAAGTTGTCATTGAAGATAAAATTTTTAGCGTAAATTATTAGTAAATTTTTTTCATAATTCATATGCATAATTCGATCTCAGTTTAGTGTTTTAAAAAAAGTAATGAGTTTATTACAAATAAAAACTTATTTACATCTTGATTCTATTTATAATATATGAAAACGTATTATTAACAAGACCAGACCAAAATTATATATTTAAAGTATATATATTTTAAATGAAAACCGTGAATAATTAATATATTTTTAATATAATATTTTAAGTAAGTAACGTTAATGTCATCATAATATGAAACGACATTTATGATTTTAGTTGAGAGATAACAGAACGAAAAGAAAAACAATGTTCAGGTGTGGATCCAGAAGCGCACTAGAAGGGTGTATAAAACTAGAATATTAATTTTAATAAAATTAATAATTAAAAAAATTAAAAATCTGAAATGAAAGCAATAAGTGCAGTAGTTTACATGTAGTGACTCCAATATTCGGGGCTCATTATTGGGAAAATTCGATCTCTGGTCTAGATATTATTGAACCCCGACTGTTAAAATTGCTATGTAAACTACTGGACCTATTTCTTACTTTTCAGATTTTATTTAAGCAATCGAGTTTTTTTTATATTATTATTTATTTCATTTTAAATTTTTTAGTGCTCCAGCACTAAAAAAACCCTCTAATTATACTATATTAAAACTTCTAAATCAATTTATTATTCCAAACGGAATTTTATTATATAACTTCTATATATTTTTGTAATCCTCTTTTAATTTTCTTTATTTTGATCCTACTCGATAGTTTTGGTAAATATTTTTTATTAAAATATTACTATTTCATGCCAAAAAACCGCGATTTTTTTGTTCAAACACTTATTTAAGGTCACTTGGGTTTGTTTATACGAATGTAACGATACCTTAACTGTCGAAATTTATCGAGCTATTAGAAATGTAAAAAAGAAATTTAGAAACATGCATACAAGATAAGCGGGAAATATAACCACTCCTTGACAGTAGGATAAAAAGTTGAAACCTATGGATTTCCTTAGTTCAACCTCGAATAATATTAGCGCTTGAGAATAACAGTGGCTTCTATTTTGAGTTTAAAAACTATTCAATACTTACATAAAACGGTTAATCGAAAATAGGACTTTTCCACGAATTTTGAATAAAACTCAGATAGGATAAAATTGGGAAATCCACATCTTATTACCTTTCTTTTCAATCGAAGTGCCTGCTTGTCTGCTTTTTTGTTAAACAAATTTTGGATCAATTTTTAACCCATTTGATCCAACCAGTCGAGTTGAAATTTTGCAGACAGATTCGTGGTGATCGATAAGAAAAATTTCGTTTAAAAAAAGTTCAATTATAGTTTAATTTTGGATTTTTCGAAATTTTAACGGAAAGAAACGGAGTATAATAAAAACTTTGTTTTTATGGGTTAGTTTCTTCACATACTCAATTATATGTAATTTAATCATTAAGAATCATTGTACTCTATACTCTTAGAAAGTTTTATTGAAAGCCATACTGCTTTGTTTTGATAAAAGGGTATATCCCAAAAAATTTTAGAATATTTAGTAGTAAAAGTATCTCTATTTTAAAAGAAAAAATTGAAAAAATCGATGAAAAATTAAACAAATTTTAAAGTTTTTTCGAAAAACAAATATAAAAATAAATACGAATAAATGAAGCATAGGGAAAAAATGATTCAAACCAAAGTTTCAATTGTTTGACCAGAAAAAAAGAATCCGCTAAAAATATGGGTTTCCATTAAAAAAAAAATTAAATTAAATTGACCTGCTTTTGACAAAAAGAAATGTATATTCCTTTTCAAATGACAAAACATTTATTAAAAATGTATCGACAAAAGCTGTAAATGTGACAACAAAATCTTAAATGTTCAGGAAATTGGAATTATCTTATAACTAGGCATCACTTCCTTTATCAAACTCATTTCAAAATTAATAAAATAGTTATAATAAAGTTGATTTTGGTAAAACGTTGGCCGTATATTCATTAATAACAGAATGTCCCCTTCTAGGTACGCACCAGAATTATTTAAAATAATTTATTAGTTTTGAATGCTCAGACTGTAGTCAAGTTTATTTATTTTTTGCATGTCAATTTTCGTAAAATCCAAGAAGTCTATCTTCCAAAATCTTGAGTAACTTAAAAAAACTGGAACACTTTTTGATGGTATCTGAAATCTGGATATTCTCGAAGGACAATTTAGGTATATGACTTTTACGGCACACCAAAAGCGATACTAATTGGAAGAAACTATATTGATTATATACAATTGATTATTGTTAAAAAAAATGGTTAATAATATCAACAACAAAAAATTACTTTGTTCGGGTTAAACTGAAGTCAGCATTAAAGTACCGACAATATTCTTACACTTTCACCATTATAGAGATCCAATACAAGGTACATTAATTTTGTTTAAAGATAAAATATTTACAAACATCATATTATTCAATATTCAATTGTTGCTGCCGACCTTTCGATATAATTGTCCATTTTATTATAAATATCAGGAAGTTCACAAAGCGTGTGAAAACCTTATAACATTGAAATAAATGTTACTTTTTCAGTTTCTGGTAGAAAGTTCTTATATTTAGTCTCGAAAATCGTAACAAAAATTTAACAATATCGTTAACGGTTTGAAGTGTTACAAAATTGTAAAAACATTTTAAAAATGTATGCAGATATGTATTTCTATGGTTAAAATTGTTTCCCGCAATATATCTCCCGAAAAAATAATATAAAGCGAGTGGATTTAGGAAAAAATAGATCGAAAAATTTCTGTACTTGAATGGCATTTTTGAACACAAGGGCTAAAATCTTCCGAACCCAACCAATTCCTCTATAGTCGATAAACTCAACCCAACCAACTCGCAATTACAACAATTCTCCGGGTCTATAAAATTTTCGGTATACTTATTCCAAGTGATAATAAGTACACAATTGTGACTAAAATACTTTCTTTTTACTTATAGGCAATTATATTTCAGAAATGTTTTACAAATTACATAATGAACAAAATTAAATCTTAATATTACTTCTCTAGTTCAAGGAAGAGTTTAGGAAGATCCCATGTGGAAAGGAAATAACAGGCTAGAAAAAAAAAAAATTATATATAAGATTAGAAAAGTTTTGGTTTACTTATATTAATAAAATGGAAATATTCATCATAAGCAAAGTTTTAGAAAATAAATTAAAGTTCAATTTTCGATTTTAATATCTTATTAATTAAGATGTTACAAGATAGGTGTCAAACAAGAGCTCACATAAGCGCAAAACGTAATTTTGAAAACTATTGTTTTGTGTTTTAAGGAGATTAGTTTACTCAAGATTTAAGTTTTAAGAATTTTTTTTTCGTTGTTTTAAGAAGATATAAGTTTTAAAAAGGTCAAAGAACTCCTTATGTTGATGTTCTAAAGATATCTCATTGATAATTGTATCATTATTTCAGACGTTTTAATACCTATAGCTACAGAAATCTACTAAGCTATAGATAACCCATAGAAACTCCCTGGGTATCATGACCTATCAATATTTAAGGTAATAAAACCAAGGATATTCTAAAAACGCAAGTATTTTTGGAAACAATCGAACTTCAAACTAAACAACATCTTAGGTTCTCAATCATTATTTGCGATCTGAATTTTCAAATAGGGTCTGATCTGTTTTCTAAAATTTGAGAAGTGTGTCTCTTTCTTGGAATCTAAAATTTAGTTGATGGTATAGATAATTTCAAAAAGATATTGACCTGATATCAGATTGGCATACCTGCCACGTTACTTGTTCAACTAATAAAAATTATCTATTTTGACAAATGCTTTAACAATTGATTTAGAAAAAAAAGATGATACAATTATTTTTGTGTATTGACATATACATACAAAAACTTAAAAAGGCGTCGGTAAAAATTTCTATAGTTAAAAAAATAACAGATAATACTCACAATTCAACAATAGTCAAAAATGTGAAAATATTACTTATTTTGTCAATTCAAATAATACGAAAAAAGTATACCGCTTCTATTGTTATGATACGGAATACAATGACTTTTGCGGCATTTTTTTTTTGTATATGGAAGGATTTTTGTATAAGTTAATTTTTTTTTTATTGCTGGAGATTATAATTTATAATCGTATTAAGTGTTCTTTTTAAACACACGGTATATATGTGATATGAAAATTTGTGAAAATTTTTATTTCAAATTATTCATGAAATAGGTTGACATAAAGTTTTATTAAGTGTATAAAAAAACAAAAAAAAATCGTTATCCTCTATATTCAAACTACGCTCAAATTACTACGACGCGATCGTACGAAAAGTCGTAGAATTACGGTTTCGGGTGATCACTTGGTCTTTCACAATTTACTGTTAGGGAAATTTGTTTGTTTATTTAAGTGGAAGTGAATTCGTTTTGTATCGTTCCAAATCACACTAATCTTATAGAAATTTGGTTTAGGTCAAATTTGCTTTTCAGTAAGATTTTGGAGACATCACGATTTTAAAAATCTCAACGTCTCAATAATCTAAATTCGTTGCGTTTTGCATTTTGCGTTGGGATTTTAATAATCCCTGCGAAAACTATTTTTGTTTCAAAATTTTTTTTATGTAGATATGTTGTTGAAAAGGATGAATAAATTGTACTCATTAAAACTTTTAATGCCAAGAACTGAAAATTCGCAATGGGAGCAAATTCTATCGATTTCTATTTCCCATAAGTATGAAGTCACTTACGAAAGTTTTTCATTGTGTGTTGATTTATAAGTTAAATAGAAATACCAAATCATTATGGTAATTATTGTTAACGTGTAAACGTACTTTCTCAAAGACTATTAATTGTTATTAAGTGCAGTTATGGTCTGATCATTTGCATACAAAATTGGTACATTAATTTTTGTTGCTTTAAAACGAAAATATGGTGAAAATTTGATTGAAGTAAGAGAAAATAAATTCGAAAAGGCGTGTATTGATGCTTCTTATTTGTTTCTACAATAAACCAAACAAGTGTTTAAGTGGATGTCATAAGAGTTTCGACGAAGTACTAAAATTTAAGTGGATGCCATAAGAGTTTCGACGAAGTACTAAAATCGCATGAATTACTTGGAGAAAGTTTGTCGAATTTGAATTCTGTGTAATAAGCGGAAAAATACTAGAAAAACATCAATTTACTATGTGTTAGATACTAAGAAAGTGTTTTTGTCACTTATAAAAACTTCTATATTAATTTTTTTTAAAGTTTCGGATTTTCTGATGTACAACGGTTTGGTAAAAATTTAATGGTGATTTGTGAGTTAACTACAAATTTTTTTTTAGCCCCCGACCCAAAAAAGGGGTGTTTTAGGTTTGACCGCTATGTGTGAGTGTGTGTCTGTCTGTCTGCATTATAGCGCCTAAACGGAGAAACCGATTTTTTTTTTGAATAGTAATTTAATGGAGAGTACTCTTAGCTATGTTCAAGGGCGGCTTTGGGGGTTCCGTACCCGGAACAGAAAAAAAATAGGCAATTAACTTCCAAATCGGTTCAGTTTGGCGAAGGTTCTAAGGGAAAAGGTATTTTAATGAAGAGAGTTCTTAAATATGTTTCGAGTGCGAGTTTAGGATTCCGTTCCCGAAAAATCGGGGTTTTTTTAAATTTCACTTGTATATCAGATTTGATGAAAACTTTAAAATTATCTTAGTAAGAATGCAGTTTTTCGATTATTCTTTCATATAGAAGTCATTTGAAGGTCTGTTATCCACTCTTTTTTTGTTTTCATTTGGCATTTGGCACTGCGGAGAATGTAAATGAAACCACAAGTGAAATGTTCTGGCATATTTGACAGTAATCTCATCGAGACATGTAATGTGTGTATGTGTTTTTTTATAAGTTGATATGTGATTTTGTTTTTAATATAAATTCTAAAGAACGGTTTTATATTACTTAAAAAAAGCTACACGACAGACATTATGTACAGATTAATAAAATGTCTAAGTTTGACAAATTAATAATCAAATATTAAAAAAATGTCTTCTTGTGTTGTTACAACAACACTACCAAAATTGACTTTTCTTGCAAAATCATTTTCATTCAAGTCTTCTTCGTACAATTTTTATATTATGGGGTATGTCAGATTTTAATAATCAAAATTTCAGTTTACCGTAATTTTCGAATTATTTATAGATTAGAATTCGATATTCTCTTTTCTCATTTGGATTTATAATAATCTTGCTTTTTTTCCAAGAAAAAATTAAACTTCAATGGAAAAGTAAATTGGATCCACAATATTAGATGGAAAGGTGGCTTTCAGTGAAACTTTTCTTTAACCACACTAAAATTTTCTTCGGATCATTCTGATCAAAAGCTCTTCCTGACACAAAATTTTTTGACGAGTAGTTTTCGAGCTACGTTCAATCAAAGCTACGAATATATTACAGTTTTAGTATATGGCTAGGAAAATGGAGATTTGTCAAACCACCTCCAAAATGTTCTTCTGATCGTTTTAATCAAAAACTTTCACAGCAATAAAACTTTTAACCGAATAGTTTTCGAGATACGGGCGATCAAAGCTAATTATAAAAAGTGATAAAACTTTTTTATCGACAAAATACTGTTATTTTTATATTCAATTTCTACAATATTTTTATAAGGAGTGATTTTTGGATGGGGCAGCTAAATTTTGGTTTTGCCCCGGGACATCTTTCAGCTCTGCCCAAGTTCCAGTCATTTGTGTGATTTAATAATAAATAAGGAGTAAACAATTTAAAATACTATAAAATTACTCAATTCGATCACGAACATCGATACATTTTCTGAAAAAGCCAGATTTTCTTTGATTTTTTGGATTTTTATTTGTATAATGTAATAATAGGAAATCGAAATTATCTGCATTTTTATCAATAACGAATTGTAGTCAACGAAATCACAAAAACTTCAGCTTTGGTTTGTAGTGCAGTTAATTTTGTTGTTCATCGAATTCACAAACAAAAATAAATGTCCTATTTACAAATCACCGGTCTTTGTATATAGGTGGGCATCGTTCAAATACATATGTTTAATATTTAGCATGTAATTTACCAATAAATTTAGGGAGGTAACATATATTATTCATGCATTGCGGTAAAAATCTTACATAAGAGTCTCAAATTACGTTCTACTTTCATACAATTTGTCAGATTATCTTTCACTCATAATTATGAGTTTTCTTGAAAACATTAACGCCGTATTAAAAAACAAAATTTCTGACGTTCTCAATTACTTTAGAAACCAAACTTTACAAAAACAAAGGCTGGCCTATAAGTAATATTAATAGTGGGAGTCTTTGGATGCGAAAATAAAAAACGACAGTTTCTATTGCCATCTGGAGCCGTTAATTTATATTTGTTTTTTGTTAAGATATATAGATATACTAGCGGCCCCGACGGACGTGGTCCCGTAAAAACGTAACTCCAATTCATGAATACCTATACTACGTTTAGCCTGTCCGCTAAACCCATCCCGCTAAACCCCAATTTAACTCCTATTTATTGGAGTGGCCTGACCTTCGACCTTTGGCCTGACCTTTGATAGTAGAGGTCGCTGCGCTCGCATATGGCTCTAATAAATGCCTATTGACAATACCTGAATACTATTAAAAATACATAGTACACATAGTATACATAATGTGATATGATTTATATGCGCTCCCACCATTTAATGAAATTTCATTTTTTTGGTACGGAGCCCTCAAAAACAGTTGTACTGGACCAAATTGTAAATCTAAACCATTCTCGAATCTCCACGAACACACACAAAAAATTTCATCAAAATCGGTCCAGCCGTCTAGGAGGAGTTCAATTACATACACACGCTCACAAGAAATATATATATTAAGATAACGCATGAAATTGAATTTTTGTACCTGAGAGCAATATAACCTAAATAACTCTTTCGTTTCTTGAAAAATATTGTTATCTATGAGACCGGAAATCTATGAAACTGCAGGAGCTTATTTAACTGTTTATTAACATATTTTAAAATGTTTATTTCATTTGACATTACGAACCATGTAATTATATAAAAATAATAATAATGACACTTAAACTTGTTCGTAAATTACGAAGTGATTATTATGTTATTAACGAAATCATTTAAATATGAATTGCATTTATATTCTCATTTAATAATAATAATATTAATAATAATTATTGATAAATAAATACAGTAGAGTTTCGATAATTGAGACTCAATAAAAACCCGGGATATTCCGATTTCTGGATTTGTTCCGTTAATTTGAATTTTATGGAAAAATTCATCATATTAGATGTATATACACAAAAATTATATCATTATTGAGTGATTGATACAGTGGTGTGGAAAGTACGGGCGGGCGAAAAATGTTACTGGTCGAAAAATGTTCTAAGTTCCAATATGATTGTAAATTTTATGAAATCGATTCTATATTATAACACATAAAATTTCTAATTTATCATAAAGCAGAGAAATAAAACAGATACATTTTAGTAACAAATTTGTATTTTTATTTTGTTCAATTCATTTTTTATGTCATTTTCAGGGTATAATTTTACCGATTATCAGTGAAGAACTTAGAAGGCAGGGACTAACCAAACGTCTATAACTTAATATTTATATATAATCATTTTGCTATTATTTTTATAGATTCATTTTGCCATATAAAGCAGAATATCTACTCCTTTTCCCGGACTTTTGCGGCAGTGTTATTGAATTCCTCAAATTTTTTCTTAAGCGAAAATTACAGACGTCAAAAGTCTAAAGTACTCCTTTCTTGAAAACCTTCCCCCTCAACATAAGCATTGTATCCATCACAAAAATGAGAAAGCAGTCTACAATTTTTCAAGATATTAGAAAATTTTTCTAGCCAAAGCATTATTTTCGTATCAAAAAGTAAATAATCATCGGAATGATATAAGTATATTATTGTAGACCTATTCCATCCAGATATACTTTTCGTTAAAAGTTTTTGAAAAAATAAAAAGAACCAATTGCATATGCGTTATTATTAAATAATAATCCTCTTAAAATCGCCACATATATTCATTTAAATGTCATTTCTCTTACACACATATAATATGTGGTTCTTACATATAGCTTAGCTCTTAACGTGTGTTTCTTTTTACTGGAATGATCAAAGAAATTTTAACCGCTATAAACAAAAATATTTTTGCATTCATTCTTTTAGTTTGATGTTGTGTAGTAATATTACCCTTGAGTATTCGTTAATACAGTGTAGATTTAACATAAGATATATCTGTCTAAGATTCAACCTCGGTTTAAAGACTTTCAAAATTTGGGAAAAATAGTCACGAAAATTAAACGTGGAACTGGAAACGAAAATTCCTTGATATAATGATTATGTTAATTATGTGAGATCTTCGGTTTAAACAATGATATAAGAATTGCGAATGAAGTACTCGGTGGGTTTTTTAATTTAATAGTCACTCGCTCCCTTTCGGCCATATTTCTTGATTAATCTGGATCCATGATTTGATTTGGTACAAACTCTAGCTTTTCAATATGGCCGATCAATGTGGGAGTTTAATATTTACTATCGATGGAAACACAACACACGTTTATCACCCATCCTCATACAATTTTGTCGAAATGATAAAATGTTTCAACTCTCTTCATAGAAGTGTTACGAAAATTTTATTTCCAATTTCATGAATACGTTACATTATACAAATGGCAAATTTGATGGAAATGACGGGAAGAAATATTCTTGTTATGCTGCGTTCACAATCGATATCTTCGACTACAAGTCGTTATTTGCAGAACTGTAGTTAAATATGCGCGACTACTTGGACAAGTATATAGCTTACATTCAGTAATGTAATGTAATCATCCGCATGTACTCATAGCTTTAACTGCTTGGAGTGCAGTGCGTTAACCTGTTTTTGCATGCAGTCAAACATTTCGACTGAGTAAATGCAGACGATATCTGATTTCAGATTTAGGGTGAGTTCATACGCTAATTCACTTGGAACAACAGCGACAACTTAGTCGACGACAAGTCAATAATTAAGGACGATGTAATTTGAGATTCCTAACTTGAATTAAACAAAGTAAGCCATATTTTCATTAATCAAATATAAAGTATAATTCATTAAAAAGGATGTCAGTCTAATGACAACCTCTGGATTTCGTAGTTTCCGAGGATTTTTCCATGGGTGGAGGTTTGCAATGAAAAATTGGAAGTTTCCCGATTTTCCTTAGAATTAAAGCAATCGCCGAAAACCGCATCTCTCTAACATAAAATGTATAAAACGGGAATACGCCGAAAAGTTAAAGTTTTTCCCTATCGAATGTCAAAAACCGCATCTTTCTAGTACGTCTAGAAGTCAGTTTCATTTTGAGCTGTGTTATATTTTAAAAAACGGCTGCAAACTAGATTTGAATTTAGCGTGCTTTGAAATTATGTTCCCAAACTAAGTCATGTTGATTCTAAATGTTTTTTGTGTATTCTAAGAAACATATATCTTTCTACCTACATATTTTACGTAGGCAACAAACACATTATATTACATTTCTGGTGTGATATTTTCCAAAGTGTTTGATATTATAGTGAAGCTCACAACAACTTACACTACATAAGTGTATTAATAATAAATACGACAGAAAACCAATTCCAACACATTAATGTCGGTATTTCTCAATTCATTGTCAGAAATTGCGTATACTATGTTTCAGACTATCTTGTAGGGTGATTCAAAGCGATTGATCTATGCAAACAACAGGATCACAAAGTAGTCCCAGTACGAGTTATTTCGACCTCTTTTCACTCTGACCCTAGCGCAAATTCTTGAGCATAACCACCTTATGTAATTTCTTTTGAAAAAAGAGTAAGTTATATTCTAGAATGAGGCACGTAAAATTCATGAACCGTTACTTTTTGCCACGTGGTAAATAAGCTCTTGAATCGATGTAGAGTATTTTTCTCATAGGACATATATATGGTAGAGCGACTATTTTCGAGATAGAGAAGAAGGGGAAATAAAATTAGCCAAAATTGAGAAAATTTTCTGCCCCTTACCAAATAAGCTCCCTTATAATCCCATAAACGTTACATACTGCTGGCAGACATTTTCTCCTTCTTCCTCATCCCAAACGTCCGAAAAAAGGGTAACATGGTTTGATTGATATTAGCCGGGAAGGAAAGGGGGCATATGTCTCCTAGCATTACGTAGCATTTTTTGTTAGGGATTTGGCAAGGAGCAGAAATTTTTTTCAATTTTTACTAATTTCATTTCCCCTTTCCCATACACATATACCATATGAGAGAAAATGCTCTATATTATAAAATGCGACAGCAAGTAAGGATTCACGGATTTTTTTTTAACGTGCCATATCCTAGAATAATAAGGTATCCTAGAATTTCTCGGCAGGTATTGCATATTACTTAAACTCATTTGTATCAAGCAGTAGATACGGTCTTATGTGGAAATATGGCGGAACTCCTTGAATGTAGCAGCGTTTCCTTCTTTATATTACCTCAATGGTTATTGTTGAGTAACTTGTTATAACATTTTTCAGTTTTAAGCATTGTGTTAAATTTTGAGGCAGTAAATATTCAAATACACAAAGTAATGTACGATGAATAAAACAACATAATTTACCATTGATATATGGTAGTATGAATGCACTAAATTTTGTAACTGAGCTCTTGTTTTTTATGGATTACCAAGTAAAGATAAGCGAATTATAAGGGGGAAAATAAGTCTCATTCATACAGTCAAGAGTCATTAAAAATACAAGCTTGCCTGTCAATTATTTTGCTAATTGCAAGTATAAAAGTAACTAATGGCCATTAAATTGTTATGAAGGGAAATGAAGCATCGTTTCTGTTTGTTTTATAAGTAACGTTTCAATAAAATCACATTGTAAAAAAATTCACATATATAGAATCATCATTGAATATAATTTTTATTATAAATTACATAAAACGTACCTCTACAATAAACGTGTGTGTTTTGTTTTGATATAATTTATATATTGAAAATATAAGAAGTGATTTGCTGTTTGACACTTGTAGTTTGTAGTAACTTTTCTGTTCTGAGATATGTTATCTATTATAAACCTATAAAATGTTACATTTATTATTACAAATACAACCAATTCACTTGTTTATATAATTGTACCAGAGCTGGCAATGCATGTTTGATAGTGTACATTAAGGGGGGTGAATTTTGAATATTTCCATATTTCTATTTGAACTTAGGTAGAACTCATACGTTTTGCACCTGAGACCGTTTTTCTCTGACAAAATAAGATAACATTTTTAATTATAAACTTAAATTATACTAAAGTTACTGGCTACACAAAAATGTTTTAAAATAGTTTTCATACCCTGTGTCTATGAAATATATATCAAGAACAAAATTTTGGTATAGTTGTTCATAAAATTCCCTAATAAGTCTATTTTCGTATGCCCGTCTGTCCATCCGATCGATAACTCAAAAACGAAAATATCTATCTAATTTAGATAATAGCGTCCGTCTTGGGTCCGTATAACCCATATTGTAAACCGTTAGTGATATAACAAAAGTCTGAATGTGGTCCTGAAACATCTTTTGATTGATTTATTTGTAAACATCACTGTTTGTCCCTTACGGCGCAAATTAGGGCAAAACTTTGATGTTCATTTTCTACAAAACTATTAAAGGCTATGAGTTAAAATTTGCATTTAGCTTCAACTTGTAAAACATTCTCGAAAAAACGAACAAAAATTCCATAAAATTTTCAAAAATCTAATAAATGGCAGTCGAATGGCTGTCATAATTGTATTGGTTTTTTAAACTCTTCTAATTCATAAAGAAATAATGCAAGCACTTACATGCAACACTTTATATACAATGTTTCAACAATAAAATCAATTGCTCTATTTACTTGTTAAATTATTAGCTAATAGGGCATGAAAAATCAGCTTTCTTCGTAGTTTTGTTTGGGAATGAAAACGCAGTAAACTTAAGCTCTCAGAGGCTAGGCATGGATTCATCCCTAACTTATTTCAATAAGAAAAGAAATATCTAATTTTCAGCCGTCTTAAAATCAACTCTTTGTGTGACGTTGCTAGCTCTTAAACTACAATAATATTCTTTAAACATTACATTTATAAAGTAAATATATTTACAGAAGGAAGTTTTATTAATGTAAACAAAGATAGGTATTAAACAACGAAATTTGAAATTTCTAAGTGGAAAAATTGATTTCTATGTGTCGATTCGCAAAATTTCAGGAAACACTTATTTTTGGTTAGAATCATGTACACCCGATAAGGCAAAAAAATTAAATTTTGGCTCTTTGGTGAAAAACTAATGCAAGTACCCTTTTGAGATATGTATATTCTACTTTAAGCGAAACATAAAGATTTCTGATTGTATTATGTGGAAACCGAATTTATGTTATTTGTTCAAAATTAATTATCAATTTCACTTGTTACAAAATATAAAACTGTATTCGACTTTTTACAAATTATATTTTGTTTAGGCGGTGGTCTGATATAACAAATGTTATGTGTCAAATAGTTCACATACCTTCTTCATACAGCTTTAATAGTGAATTTATTAGTCTTAACAACACCTTCTGCATATGAAAGTGCCTACATTTCAAATAAATTTACATATTTAAGTTTTTTTTTATAGAGAGGTTTGTTGGTGCTCCTATAACTAATATTTTAAACATTCAACTATTTCTTTAAAACCATCATTGATGGTCCGCGAATCCATAACTCTCGATAAAAGAATGCCTTTTAATGATAAATGATTCTTTTCCTCAAGATACTTTCGTAACAGGCTGCAGTGGGCAAGAAATTGTAGCATAGTACTTGAGTCTATAGGTAATTATCACCTATCCTGAAAATAAAATTTAACAATGAAGCTCTATTTATAATCCCTTAATAAATGAACTATCCCACCGAGGGGAAATCGTAAAAAAAAATGGAGCCCATTTGCTGAATGGTGATCTCATCAGGATTCATAGTTATACGTAGATCTTGTAAGATGTTGCGGCTGCCTGCGCAACGTAAATAATGAATTCGAAAACTAAATTAAATTATAGTGAATTTACTTTCAGAAATCTTTGGAAATTTAAAACCAATATTGTAGTATACTGAATTGTGAATCTAAATTATCCTCGCATCCAGTTGAAGTCACACAAAAATTTCATCACGTTTAGGCGGCCCATTCGTTTAGGTGGAGTTCAATTACAAACACACGTGGTGACGGTGACGGTGATGATGATGCCAGTTCCATGATTTTTGTATACCCAAAAAGTGGTCAACGTTCCAAAAGATGTTTTCATTTCAAAAAATGTATTTTTTAGTTTAAAGTTCATTCAATAATAACTTCCTAGTTCCCTTTATCATATAAAAGCTTGCTTTTAAAAATATTATTTTTCCATTTATGATCTTAAACCAAAAAAACTAACGAAGCAATAATTTTTCTAAAAGGATTTCACAGATGGCTGTTCCATAAAACAAATTTTAATTTCATTTTAAAAAACGGCAATAACTTTCGTCTTTTCAATTTTGTTATTTCTAATTTTTCAAACTGTTTCGCAACAATTCAATATAAAAAATGGCAAATAATGTTAAATATAAGCAGCGTGACAGATATTTCGTTTGGCATCAAAACATAAAAATAAATTCGAAAAAATATTTTTAAAAAAATTACTATTTGTACACAATTTTGCTATGGTCATTATTGACAACAATTCATATTGTTTAAAATACATAAATATGGGAGTTACCATCAAAACATATACAAAACAAAAATATTTTTTTTGGTCATTTCAAGATTATACAGTTAGTGGGTACATCACATATTCAAAATAAATAAATAAGAAAAAGTATTTTTTTTTCATTAAGTAGTTTGGAAGAAAAAAGGCAGAAAACAAATCAAAATGTCGGATATATTCACAGTGACATATTTTACAAATACGTAATGACACTTTATAAACACTATGGTCCACATATAAGGTGCCATAGTAGTACCTGCTATATTTTTATTGGTTTTACATCAAACTAAATATTTCAAAAGGGAAAATTATTTTTTAATACTTATTGGACAATTGAATTAGTAGTTTCTGAGATACCGACTTAAATTTATAAAGGAGGGAGGGGATAAAGGCGATACTCTTCAGGTGATAGCTTAAAAACAGAAACAAAAAAAATTTAGCTTAGAAATTTAATGTTCAAATATAAAAAACAAACTTGATTTTTGTGTTTTTGGATTATTTGGGTTAGCTAACTCTCAAAAACATAAAAATGCAGCTGATTTGACAATTATGTGAATATTTTCGACATGTTTCCCTTTATGATACAATCATATCGTCCTGTATATATTATATATTTTTTTTGAAACTTCGCAAATCGTAAAATAAATCCTATTTTTACATATCAAGTTTCAAAAAATTCTGATGCAATATATTTTTCGCAATTTTCTCAATGTTTCTCGAGGAATACTCGGCGAAAATCGGTAAACATTTGCAATTTTCTCGAATATTTCTACTTGTCATGAGAGACTTTAAAAAATCGATTCGCCGATTCGAATAAGAAACATTTTCTAAACTTATTTTGGACCAATAAATTAAATTGGTTCATTTTGTCGATAGGACGATTAGTTTCTGAAATACCTACCAAATAAAATTGTATTCGAAGGGAAGAGAAAAGATGTCCCAAAGCGGAGCCCAGTGTCAGTAGGAAACTTAACAAACTAAAAGGTAGAAGCATGAAAAGTAAAAAAATATTATTTAATTACTCAAAGAATACATGGAAATGCATGGAAAGGTTGCACTCTGCAAAAAAATCATGCAACAAATAGTATCAGAATAATTCAGTATCAGTGCTTAAAATGACGTTTAAAATGACCATTCGGTTATATGTGAAACGACAAATGTACAACATATATAAGTTAAGTATTATATTATTTGAAATGAAGTAGTATTATATTCACCCAAATAATATAATGAAGCATTGTAACTTTGTAACTTTGTCTAAAAAACCGAAAGCCGAAACATGAAAAAAATATTACACACTTATTCTACCTTCAACTCTTCAACATATTTTACCTGTGAGTGTGGTGTATATTTGTATGTGATACTAACAACATAGTATAATATGTTATTAAATTATGTAAATTATGTAAATTATGTTTAACTTAATTATGTATAAATATGAAATTATTACTATTTATGTGTATTAGCTGAGTGAGCTTAGTTAAGTGTTTTTAGGGGAATTGTGGATTATATTGCTCGGTTAATAATTAAGAATATTTTTCTATATTCATGTATATTCAACATATATTGCCTGTGATTACTACGTTTCTCAGATGTTGAATCTTTTCTAAATAAATCACAAACATTTTAAAGCCTATGAAGAAACCAATTTTATAAGAAGAGAGAGCATTACTTTATGTTTGAAATATTTTAAAAAGTCAGTCAGGGAATATCATTTTGCCATACGACAACCAGTAACTTAATACATCGATAACAGGCTTACAAGTGAAATATACATAATTTAAAAAACCCCCGAAAATTTTTTTTGCTACGGAATTCTAAACTAGCACTTGAAACATATATAAGAGCCATCTCCATTAAATTACGTTTTTCCTTAAAGAATTTTGATGATCGTCGCCAATTATTTAGTTTTTTTTTTGGGTACGAAACCCTAAACTCGTACTAACAAACATAGCCAAAAACACTCTCCGGTAAATTACCAATGAATCCAAAAAAATTAAAATCGGTTCTTTAGTTTAGGCGCTAGGATGCCAGAGACATACAGACACACACGCATAGAGGTCAAACTTTCAAATACCTCTTTTTTTTTTAGTTCGGGGGTTAAAAAAGATTTCAACAGGCGTTGAATAAATAAAGAAATATTGAGCATAGTACTTTACAACTATACGGTTCAAATCTATGAATGAAATGTCAAATAATAAATAGCACACTCCTTTCGTGGTTTAGTCGTTCCATAAATTTACTGCTTGACGTTGTTAGTGATTTTCCCAATAGGTGATATAAATTCTTAACTTGCCATCGCTTCATTCATTTTAACATTTTTATCAACCAATCCAGCACACAAGCTGCTATCAAACTTTGTTATAACTAACGAGAGACCAACGACTGGTGTCTTTTTTCAATATTTAACGTTTCGATGAAATTTAACGCAACTACAAGAGGAGTTTTCAAAAAATTTTGTGTTGCTTACTAAAAAAAAGTTGGGAAATACTGAAACGAATATTACTTTATAATCAGTATATAAATAACACTTTTAATGTATATTCATAATCTGTCCAAGACGATTATATCTTTAATTGATATTATTATATCAATAGTTTTATTATGAATAAACTTAATATGTAAAATATTAAATTAATCAGTCCTTAAAACTGTTTAAACGACTATCTTCATGCGACTCCTCTATTTACAATTATATCTACATCTTGTTTCATTTCATTTTTTAGATTTTATGTGAAGAAAAGTTAATTAACTCATTATTTTTTCTAACAAAAGCAATGTAAAATTTATTTTTTCAGACAATCCGCAATGCCTGCAAGTAACATACCGAGAACAAACTTAATATGGTGGTTTTGGATATTCTTTCCATCTCATTTTTTTCAGACTTATTCAGTAAATCAAATACCGCTCATATTTTTCTTTTAATCAATAAGCAATTTCATGGGCATTGAACTTAAGCTTATGTCATAAATAAGTTACCTTCCCGTAGGGAAAATTTTTTTGAAAACCTACCATTATTATTTCCAACAAATATTCAAATAAAATTCAATTTCAATTTTATTTATATTGTTAATATTTATCGAGTGTTCCAAAGTTGTTAGTTAAATACCTCCTTAGTGAATGTTTTACGCTTTTGAAAACATCAACCCTAATGGATTAAGAGCCAGTCCAAAAAAAATTCTTTGAATTTTATAAAGCTGATAATTTGAGGATTGCTTATCGTAGTTGTGTACACACACATACTGCGGTCAGTCAAGCGAACGATAGAACACGGGTCAGATATATGCTATCGAAACAGCTAAGTTTTATGTGGTACTAAAATGAATTTACTAAAGCTGAAAATTGTTATACAAATTGTATATTGCATATAAATAACAGTTATGAACAGTTCAATGAATCTTTATTAAAACAAAAATTGTAAAACATAAGAGTAATTTTTCTAAAAAAGTAATCAACTTTTGTTTGAAACATTTTTTTTGTCAATTATGACGGGTTACCTGTGAGGACACTAATTCGGTCAGAATATAAATTATTCCATATTATTGTACTTACTAAATCCAAATTAACTGGAAAATACAATATTATCGTCATATTCGTTCACCTAATTTTCCAATAAAAGTCTATTGAAGTTACCGCTCGAAGCTTTTTCTTAGGCGGGGAGAAATTGAATACTTATTTTCTGGTCTAATTAGTGCCCTCATGGTTAAACTATGATGAAAAAAATATTTCAAACAAAACTTGTTTATTTTTCTACAAAAAACATTTTTTGTTGTATCTCTTACGGTTTACAAGATAGGACTTACGAACCCAAGACCCAAGATCGCACAATTTTTTGTTTTTAATTTCTTTAGGTAAGCTTTAAACCAGACAGTCGAACAGTTTTTATAAAGATTCATTGACTGGCACTGGATTTTGAGGTATAAATTTTACTTATTATTACGCTATAGCCTATCTTAACTTATACAAATAAATACACAAATCGCAGAACACTCTTTACTAGAAAAGGGATTTCATTAATTTTTTTTTCTCTTCTTCACAAATTCTTATTTGATATTCTATAAATATAATATTTTTACATTTTTCAATTTAAAAATCCATATTTATATAACTTATGTGTGTATTCAGTACTTATATACAATCCATATACATTACAGATCTTCAATAAAGTATGTACAATGAGGTACGTTGAGAGTATGTTAAATGTTTCCATATTCAAAAATATCAAGCTTCGGAAGGCTCTGCGTGTTAATAATCTATTGATATATCAAAAACTAAGGAAAGGAAAGTTTAGAAGAACCGGATTCGAATTAATTAACTATAATGAATAAGATTGAAAAGAGGTTGTGATCAGCATCAAATCAATTATTTGAATTCCTTCAAATAATATTTCTAGCCTTCTCTAGTACATTCTACTCAAGATGACCTAAACGATTTGAAATTTATCAAGTGACCATTTTATCTGTCTGTAATTACGGATAGTATTTTGTGAAAAACTATTTTTAATAATTGAAATATTATTAGAGTAGAAATATTTTAATGTGTTTGTCTATGTACAATATGTATAGAATCAAATAAATAAAAAGAATCAAATCTTATTCTTGCTTGATATAATAATATATAGAAGGTTATCCATTATGTAAGATCACGACATTAAATTCAATATAATTTTTAAAGTCACTAGAGATAGATTATAGATATAAAATTATTGTACATTGTGTAAATTTGATCCTTTTTTTATAAATTCGAGTTACCTTTATATCATTATGATGTAGTCTTATGACAAATTCTGTCAATTTAATTGACATGTTTTTGATTTGTCAGTGATAATAAATTTTAAAAAGGGGTTGTTTATTTAAAGTTCATTCTTCTTTAAAGATTTTAGAACTAATATTGGTTTTTATTAAAGTCACAATATATTTTGGACTTAAGAAAAACTTAAGTAAAAAAACTTAAACTATGTAAACCGTCAATGAAAAAATCCAGGGAGAAGTATAAAATATGATAAACCAAACTTTCAAGGATTGTAGACGATTTCTCAAAAACTAGCCATTATATAGACAAAAAAAAAAAGTTTGATTAAAAAAAGAAAAGTTAGTCATGGGGACTGTTGACGAAAGTGAAAACTTAAAACTTTGGAATAATTGTGTTTTTTTTATTTAAATTTTTAATTAGTTATAGTATAAATAATTAAAATTTCATAATTTGTAAATTGAAATTATTAATTATTGTAAATAATAAAAAACTATTATATATAATTATAAAAAACAACAACACACGGTCTTTTGAAGCGGTCACCCATCCTAGAATTAAGTATGATCAATGTTGCTTAACTTCAGTAATCCCGTGAAAATCGTTGTTTTCAATGAAGTATGTGTGGAGCGTGACGATGATGCCCGTTCCATGATTTTTGTTCACCCAAAAAGTGGTTGACCTAAAGTACCTAAAGACTTTTTCATTTCAAAAATATAGAAAGTTCCAATTCCCGATATAAAAGTTTCTTTTTTCTTTTCTAATGAATTTGTACAAAAAGCTTCAGAAGCTGAAAGAAACTTGTTACCTCGTTGCTTTGCTCAGTTTTAAGAAAAAGTTTTCTTTTAGTACACCCAGTATAAATATACACAGAAATAGGCCGAATATTATTATTTAATTTTATTAGATCAAAAGTTTATTAAAACACCAATCCACAATATGTAACGATATTTAGTTAATTAAAGTTGAACTAAACCTGCCAAAATTATATGAAATATTAACTTAATTAACAAATAAACTGTAATAATAATTGTACAGAATTTATTGTTAATTACAAATTAATTACAATACCTATAACTAATATAATAAATAAACTTAATACAAAAATATTTGACATTAATGGCCTGGAATCGGGGAGATATTTAATCTCAATTTGTGAAAGAAAGTCTGCACGAAAAAAGATTTATGAAATGATTGGTGTAAAGAAAATAACGATCAATCATGAAAATATACTTTTAAATAGGGTATGTAATGACTTAAAAAAATAAATAAAATAATCTCAGAATTACTTAAAAACCGAAACGATTTTTCTTTTCGATTTATGTAAAATTATCCAAAATTTAAATGTGTTTGCGAAAGTATTTGTAATAACATTCATAGTTTTTGAGACAAATTGTAAATTTTATAATTTCCTATATTTGTAATCGCCTTATTAAACAGAGAACAAGTAAAATTTTCAAAATTTAAAAATCCCTAAAACAAATTTTTCGGGGTACGGAACCCTTAACTCGCACTTGAAACATATCTAAGAAAACTCTCCATTAAATTTCTTAGAGCCTTATCCAAACTGAATCGATTTTGGGGATTATGGTCTATTTTTAAGTTGTTCCGGGTACGGAACCCTGAAATCGCACTTAAAAAATAGCTAATAACACTCTCCATTGAATTACCATTCAATCGATAAAAAAAAGTTAAAATCGGTTCATCGGATTAGGCCTTACCATGCCACGGCCAGGACAGACAGGCACACATACATAGCGGTCAAGCTTATAACACCTCATTTTTTGGTTCGGGAGCTACAAACATGCTGAAACTATATATTTTCAAATTTATTGCTTTAACGCAAATTAATGCTTTGTATAGGCCAGGTTGAACTTTTCTTTATTCTATCGTTAATTCATTACAAAATTAATTGAAAAATATAAATTAAAATTAAAATTTTTACAAAATTTTAAAAATATTTCGGGCTATTCTATCCTTTTAAAGTGTTTCAATGATAGATCCAGGATTTTGATGACTCAATATTTATTTTTAACAACATCAATAAAATATCTTAGTAGAGAATATCTCTTGGTCCACTCAGATTGTGGAAGCAGTATTTTTTACTAAAATGGTGGAAGCGCAAGGAAGTCGAGAAAGTATAATTTAACAAAAAAAGCATTTCTTCAAAGAAGAAATAATCTTTGTACTTAAAATAATGTTTCGAGTTTAGCTTCTTCCAAACGGATTATCTGTAGATGCTATGTAATGAAAATTTCTTCTCAATACACTGGTTTCGGATGATAAAGTGCACCAATGTATTTAAAAAATACCTCATTAGTAAAAAAACAAATCAGACAGACCCAATGTTTTCTATGATGTTTTTGACCGAGGAACCCAATGTTTTATATGATGTTTTAGAAGGTTTCTGAAATCTGTTAGTTTTGTCCCAAGAGAATAAACAACACCTCAAAGTCCAAAATTGAATATTCAAACGAATACAATTTGAATTTCTAGAAAGTTTTATAAAAAGCTCTTCAGTTTTCAAGAGTAAATCAAAGGGAATAATAATGAATACAGAAGAAAGTTTTAAATTAATTTTGAAGAGACTTATTGCTCAAGAAAAAGATATCTGGGCGTTGTAGCTAAGTAAATTTGATAAAACAACAAATTTCCGTGTAAAGTAGGTATGTAAAAATTTAACATATTTTCATATGAATTTGATTGTACAGACACTGAATCCTGAAAATAAAATCTGATGTTAAATATGAAAAAAAAAAGACAGAAAAAAACCGATTTTTTATACCCTACAGCCTAGAACACTTTTTTTCTCACATAATAAATGTATTAACTTTTTTTGTCGTCAATTTATACACTAATACTTCTTAAAATACGATAATATTCTTAGGATTTTTGATATGTGGCATGTCGTGTTCGTTTAAGGGCGGGCGGCATTGTTTGTTTATTTGTATCAAATTTAGTCATTTTCGTTTTGACTTTTAATAATATGATATGTGTTTTGTGTGTTTAAGGATTATTATACCGCCGTCGATCTAAATACCCTCTAAATGTGTGTGATTGAATACAAAAAAAGGAAATATTATTTCGGCAAAAAAAAATCATACAGGTGTTATTTTTGTAAATTCTATTTTTGCTGTTGTGTATATTGATTTTGTCTTAAATTTTTTATTTAAATGTAAGCTGTTGATTCAAAAAATGTAATTTTTTTATAAAAAGAGACTTCTGACAAATGATCTAGAAATTATGTTTGTTTTTTCATATCATTACATTCACTTCTCTTCCACAATATACTGATTTTCATTATATTAGAAAAGCTTTTAAGATTAAATTAGCTTTTTATACATTGTTTGTAAAACGTTAAAAGTTTTAAAGTAGTTATTTTATTTGAAATGGTAAAAGCTGTTTTTGATATTAGCCAGAGTATTATTTGCGTTACGACAATCCGTGTATTGCGAAGTTCACACTCGAAAATGTTCTAAGGGGATTACTTCATGACATAAAATGCACGGTTATGGTTCGATCTAATAAAGTATGTTCATGGTCGTTAAGGTCAGATCATTTTCAAACGAAAATAACGTTTTTAATTTATTAACTAGAGTAATACCCACCCGTTTCGCTGGGTTTAAAAGTAAAGATTTATAAAGATTGCTCTCGCTTATCCCCTTTCTATAGCACTCGATATAATGGTAAGGATTGTTTTACACAGGTAAAATATATGTATGGTTTTCTATTTTTTAAATGTATAATAGTAATTATTCATTGAGTATATCAGATAAGATGGCCGTGGAATATTTTATATTGACTATGTTTACAGAAATCTATAATTTATGGTATTGTCAAATGACTACTTTTACAGAAATCTGTTATTTATGGTAATGTCAAATTAAATTTTAGAATTTTTTTGAATTTTTTATTAATATATTGCTGCACAGTTTCATTAAAAACCATTCGCTAGTTTTAGTGGGAAAGCGTAACAAACAAACAAACAAACATGCTTACTTTCGCATTTATAATATATAGATATGTGTTCATTTTAGCTTTTCGAAAAACTTAAACTATTTCACTGAAAGATATTGTCGAGGTATTAAGAATTTGATGAATAGGTGTTTTATAATCACATAATTTAATTCCTGATAATAAACGTGAAAATTTCATCAAATTTAGTTTTTTATTTATATGAATTATATATATCAATATTTCATCAATTTTTAATTGACCAATCTAGAGGATAACGGCTACCAACTTTGACTAAATTTCTTAATTTTGTTAAATGCCTCCTACTTATCCATTCTTTTTCCAATTAATTCTCTATATATAGAAATGTACTTCTATTTTCCAAACAATTGTATAAATGAGCTTGGATTTCAAAAATTGTTTCTTAAACGAAAACGATGAACATAGAACCAAAGTATGGTCGATCCAACTACATACCTTTTTGTTAGTAGACAATGTTTTTTGTTTATCTATGTTTCACCATATGCTTATATTTGTTGAATAATAATTAATCAAAATTTTTCATAAAATAAAAAGACATATTATAATTAGTAACGCCCTTACATTTTAAATTGTCATAATAATTGTTTCTTTGTTATCGAAACTCTTTTTAAATAAAAGGAATGGGCAAAGAGAAAAGGTTATTAGTTGATGAACAATTATTTAAAGTATCAAATTATATCATAAAAAATATACCTATATTTTTTATTCTTATAAAAAAATTTGGGTTGTGTATCGAATTAGTTCACAAAATAAATAAAAAAAAAAGATGACTCTAATATGCGGATGTATTTATTTCCGGTTAATAAACACTAAATATGTTTGACTATTTTTTATTTGTGTGATGAAACTTGATATGGTTACAATTATCCATAAATTGCGACCATGCTGTTATCATTCATTAAAAAAATATAAATACAACAGTTTTGTGTTCAAGACAATTTAAAATCAAATTTACTTTAAATAAAAAACATGAATGTTGTGACACCAAAAAAAATAAATTAAATTTATCCCTATATATTATAAATATGAAAGTAAGGATGTTTGTTTGTTTGTTTGTTACGCTTTCATGCAAAAACTACCGAACAGATTTGAATGAAACTGTTCAACAATATAGCTCATACATCAGAATAACGTGTGAGCTATAATTTATAAAGATATATTTTTAAAAAAATTTAAAATTAAATTTACAAATTGTCAAACTGACATTTTACTGCCCCACCTACGAATTATCTTTAATTTATGGTTCATTACTTTGAACCATTAATTAAAGATTTCCGTAAAAATTTAAAATAGTAAATATCAAACACATCATGGCCATCTTTTCTGATATACTCTTCTGATATGCTGTGCATACATTTTAACTTTGTAAAACAATCCCTGCGAGTTTTATGGAAGGAGGATAAGTGAATCAAGAGACGTGGAGGATATTAACCGGTAGTTTTTACTTTTAAGCCCAGTGAAGCTGGCGGGTATCAAGCTAGTATGAACTATTTCTTGTTTAATTGCATGTTTCTTGGTCGGAAAACAATGTGTTTTAACGATACGTACTTTTGAACTTTTTAGATTTGAAATAATTTGTGATTATGTTTGGGAAAATGATCGAATATAAAACACTTGTGCCTATTCGAAAAGATCGCTTAGGAAAATCACTTCTTATATCTTGTTCTATTGTTCTTTATATTTTGTTGAATAAATTCTTATATCTTGTTGAATAAATTCCTAAGCAATAGTAATTTTCAGTAGCTTAGCGAGGCATTCCCTTTCACAGGCACAGAAAATTTTTGAATGCTTTACCAAACATCAAATTTATGTAAGTACAGACTGTCATCTGGGCTCGTGGAAGAAAACTCTTATATATCGAGAATTTTATTGAGTTCAATGTTTCATACAAAATGGTCTTTAATTCAATATAAACTTTGAAAGTGAACATGAGATAAAAATTCATTAAAAAAAAAAATACAAAATTTAACTTATTTCGATCGCAAATCCGTTTTCCACTGTGCGATGAATAATTACAAAATTTATTTAGGTTTTTATTTTTTATTGCAGTATCAAATTCTGAAACAATCGACAGCAATACTCTCTTAACAGGTTTTTATTTTTTATTGCAGTATCAAATTCTGAAACTATCGACAGCGATACTCTCTTAAAAAATATTAGGCATGAAAAAATTATATGTAATTATTTGTATTCTGGTATTATTTACAAAAATACAAGCTGTTAAAATTTAATTAACGATTTTTTGCTACTTTTATATTCAAGCGGTAATGTGTTAAAATGATAAAATATTATAAAAAAGCTTTTAATTAAATAAAGTGCAAATCTGATTAGCAGAATATATATTCGGTAAATAAACCCATGTATCTATTGTCCATTAAAAATAAAAGGTTTAATTAGTTATAAAAGAGGGAAAAAGTATTTATATATAAAATTTAATGGTATTTGTTGTGTGAACACTTACCTCCAAGAATACCATCAATTGTATAATCCTTTTTCCCATCAGGATCATCTTTTCTACTACCACGTAATAATCGACTAATAGATGATACACTTGGTGGATCGGTAATGCCTTCCTGTTCAAACAAACAAACAAATATATAGATATTAGCAAATGAAAACAAAAAAAGAGCTATAGTCTAAAAATAAACTAATCGATAAAAGTTATTGAAGAGTGTTTATGTAGATACAAAGCTAGTGTACATTTTTTTGAATAGTTACATCTAGCCAAAAATGTAGACGTAGTCCTAACAACACTGAGCAAATGCATTATTGAGAGCCGTGATTTTTAAGTTCTGAGCGTGACAAATATTTAATTATGATGTCAGTCTTAAATTGATGAATATCTGCTTCTTTTGTTATTCTAATAAAATAATGCATTCAATAAAGTGCGTGTCGGGCTAAAGTTAACCATTATAAGTAGTGTCTGACCGAAGTTTCGGTTTCGGTCAGTTCCGGCCAAAAAACTAGTTTCATCAACAGTTTCGGTTTCGCTAGAAAATCTACCCAACTTTCGGCCACACCGAAACTCTGCATTCTGTCGTTCGGCTAACTTTAGTGAGTTCGTGTCTGCTGAGTTTGCCGGCCAGTTCGGTTGAATTTTCTTGTGACTTTATGTGTTGTATTGTGTATGCGTTCTTGGATTTGGTTTTATTAATTTTAACCACCCAACATTGAAACAACTGCCTGCTATCGCTATGATTTAATTGTGTGTGATCTTCAGATACTTTATTGATTTTAACACTATTATTGTTTTTTGATTTAACACGTGTTAACTGTCTGAATAAGTGTAAAAAATAAGCCAAATTTCAATAAACAACCAATTTTTAACATGCCTAGAAAAGTTTCAGTTTCGATCGGACACTAATTAAAAGCTCTCTCTCGTTCGACTACCTAAGGATAACTAATACAGCCAAGTTGAAGGACATTACTATTACAACGACATTGAAAGAAAGGCAAGCATGGTCTGGTCTTGACTATTCACACTATAAAGGTGGAAAACGGTGGATAGTTGAGTTGAAAAGACTCAAAATAAAGTTTATAAGGTTTAAAATAGTGTGATGTATGTACATACATATGAGTATACTATTTTGTTTGACTGAATATACGGAATCGATTGGAACCTTCCAATTCGTTGTTGTATTTTTTGTCTTTATAGTCGCTTTCAAAGTAATTTCAAAAAATGTCCGATAGCTTTATACTTATGTGTATCTATACACTTTTTTTTGTATATTTTACTAACAAATAGCTTTATAAACATTTACACAATAGAATGTACATTAATAAAAGTTTTTGATATTACTTATTTGAAATAGAAAATTGGAAAATATCAACTAGTTGAAATACGTCGCTCTTTGAAAAATCAATGTCAAAGCCACCAATAACTACAAACGCCAATGGCGTAAGATTGTTTTTGATTTATTTAATAAATAAAAAAGTTATTTTTTTTACTATTGTCAAGAAATACAAATTAATGTTTAAGATCTTTTGTTATATAACACTTCAATCAATACAATAGAATACACCAATCAAAACTACTATTATACATTTCAATAGATAAATAGTTAAACGTCATATATCAGAAATAGACGAAAGAGTTGAAAAAATTACACAACGGCAAGGAAAATGAGCCAAGGTCTCTCGGTGACGTACTGGGCAGAGCCTAAGGGGTGTCGTATCACGCGGAACTTGATATATTTAGCTTATCAATAATTAACTTTTACTACACGAATATATTTTTAATTTTTATACTCACGTCAACCTAGCTCCACACCCCCCCCCCCCACCCATCCTAAAAGTGCGGCTAGCATGACGTAATGCTATCCTCACCACGTTTAATCGTTGATTGCTGCTGAACGGCTTGAGCAGAAAAATCGGGAATTTAGCAAATAATTAACACATAAATAGCACTAAATTTTTGATACACGGCTGATTTGGCTTAGGATAGTGAGTGGAATGCATATATAGGTTTCACTGTTAACGGCTGACTTTATAGTTAATATTTAACCAGAGTGGAAATCTCTGCCAATATTGTGTAACGTTTTTGCGGTCGTTGTGAAAGTTGGCTGGCGGTCGTTGCCAAATAGTTTTTTTTCAGTTTTTACTTACTTTATACTGTTTTACAGCAGTTTTCTTGAATTCTCCTACGCTTGTATTAAAGAAGTCTTTTTCATTTTCAGATTACAAGCTAATACTCTTTCAAAGGGTTTTTCACAACCTTAGGGAAGGCGACTTTCGAAATAGATCATAGGCCTACAAAAGTGGAAATCTCGAATAATAGAATAATTATAGGTGTTTTTTAGTTTGTCATGTAAATTGCGGTTTACATTCCACATAAAAAATTGGAGAGAGTTTTTGAAATACTAAAAAACATGTCAAAGAAAATCACAAAATGGTCCCATGAAAGAAAGTTTGACCGAAATAGCATCAGCTGTTTTCATGATTTACATAAAAATTGTCAGTCAGATATAATGTTTAAGTACGGTATACAAATACCCCCACGATATGAAAAATGTTTGGAGTACTTAATGTTAGACTCTTCAAATATAGTTGTATTTCTTTGAAACTAAAAACGATATCTTGTCGATGAACTGAGCCATACCTACATGCTGGATATTTTGCGAAAATATAAACTATATATCCTGAATATTATAATTGTAATAATTTAGATAATTATAATTGGTGAGTTCGAAACCGTTTTCATTAATATACTCTAGATTGAAATATAAGAAGTCCAACATCATTGCATCTGTTGTATAAAATAATTTGCAGAACCGTGGATATATTGAATAAATATATAATAATATATTAGAATTAATTTTTAGATTTTAGTTTAAATGATTTAAAATACTAACTTTAAATATATTATTACTGTAGGTATGTATAAAAAGTTTAAAAATTTTTGAAAGGGTAATATTTTTTCATGTTTAATTCGAAGATTTTGAAATTGTTTAAATACAATCTTCGCACTTTCAAAAGATGCAGAAATCAAATGAAGGACTTTTTTTGTAATTTTTTTTTATCAGCGAGGATTTCACATGAAATAGAATCAAAAACAGAAGATGGAGTGTTTTAAACTTCCACTTTGTAGACTTGGTGATATAGGCTTATATTGAAAAATAACATATTCATATGGAATGTACCGAAATAAAGATTTACGTGAATTAAATATGTACAATACATCAAAATAGTACTGAAAGGATGATATTGTTATACCATGTATATGAAATATACCAAGATATACTAAGTTTAGTCCCAAGTTTGTAACGCTTAAAAATATTGATACTATGAACAAAATTGTGTAATAGGTGTTCATAGAATCACCTAATTAGTCCATTTCCGGTTGTCTGTCTGTCTGTCGGAAAAGTGAGGTCGAGTTCGTGAATGAGCAACATAGGTCAATTGGGTCTTGGGTCCATAGGAACTATCTTGTAAACCGAGATAGAACAAAAGTTCAAATGTAAAAAATGTCCCTTATAAAAAAATAAACAAATTTAGTTTGAAACATGTTTTCGTGAACATCACTATTTACCTGTGAAAGCGCAAATTATGCGCAAATTGTATAGTATGTATTATATGGGAATATCAGTAATATATGTGTGAAATGTATGTGATAGAGTAATAAAAACTGTCTATACATGGTATTTCAATAATTAACTCACTTGTTTTCCCTTGTTTTTTATTATGTTCGAATAAATTTTTAACAAATATTTTTTATTTTCTATGACAAGGAATTTTATACTTCACTTAATTCATGCTTGCTTGATGCTTTAAAAAATTGACGACAGTACCTTCTTCTTTGACTAAATAACTAAATGTTTAAAATAATTTCTAAATAGTACGAATACACTACAGAATAACGTTTAAAAATGCTTCTGTGTTTGGAACTTTTCAAAAATATTTTTTGAAAAAGTCATTTCCACTTTCAATAATCTTTGAATTCTTTATCTACCTTAAAACTATGTAAATTAAGATTACAATATGCTGTTAATATTATAATGTATAGAATTTTATCAAACAATAATTATTTTAATACATATAGCAGATAGTAATCTAATCTGATGAAATTGTAGATACTGGTAAATTTTCCTGGTTTTATTTCCACCTTATGGCTTTTTTGTTACGCATTTTAAAATCAGAGTGCATTTGTTTTCTATATCCATGTGTATTTAGGTACATTATGGATAAATATTAAAGTTACTACGAGACGTAAACCTGTTGTTAAATCGTAACGATAAACCTGACCTCTAATAATTTTTAAATATATATATAAGCTCAAATAAAAACAATAAAATTTAGTAGATGATAGATAAGATCTATGATTCTAATAATTTTTTCAAAATACCACGTTAAAATAGAACAACAATGGTTATTGCGAAAAATTTTTCTAGCAAAATCGATCTTCTTGTCTTAGTCTCGCTAGACATTCAAGATCCAGACCAACACTAAAACCGTACTTATGAAGCCCAAGACTATATTTTTAGTCTTGTAAGGTTTGCAAAATTGATTTCCAAATCTTTCTCTCAAATTCTGTGAAAGTGATCAGAGCACAATTGATATTTATATAAAATAATTTTTTGTTATTTGAACTTAGTTAAAAAGATAAATTAAAAACAAACTAACCATTCCCGGATTCTAGTATCTAAAATTCTAGTACCTTCCAATTGAGAAATTAATATTCTCAAGTTGTAGGAATTTAAAAGTCTCAAAATTTCGCAAATTACAAATTCTCGCGTAGGTAATTTAAGGTGATTGGAAATCTACAGTATTGTAAAACAGTTTGGGTTTATTGCACGGTACATACATATAAACGAAATACATGCTTTGTAGGCAAGTAATAAGTAATTTTTGGCTTAACAATACCACAGAACTACAAAAATTTATAATATATTGTGTGCAAGTGATGCACATAAATTTGAAAATATATAGTCGTATCTGTTCATCAAATGATGGATCTTCGAATTTTAATCATTAAATTAAAATTTTGTTTTTATATCATCGTCACCCTTATACTTTTATGGTATTATTATAAACTAAAAGATTGTCTAAATATTTTAGATAGTTTTTTATCACATTCTCTAGATTTTCTGATATAGAAATATTCAATTGAAAAGTATAACCTATCTGATTCATCAATTTGACCTAGGAATTTTTTGTGATTTTTGGAAACGTTGTGAATCAAAAAATGTATTTATAACGTTTTACTGAAATCCCTAGTATTATTCAATTCTTGCAAATATCCTTAATATCCTAAATATTGAAAAAGGAAGTTTAATACTTTAAACGATACTCTCCTTCAAAAAGTAGATTCAAATCAATTGTTAATAGTCTAATGTTATCGAACTATTAAAAGTTTAGTCTTTATTGAAAATGATACAATTCTGTGGCCCGAATATTTTCTTGGGAACATTGGGGCACAAAATGGAAAAAGGAACGTATGATCGCATATCATACATGTAATATAAGATCATATATAGTACATCGGACAAACAATTAAATTACATATGCTATACTATTCTATACCTAAGGAATTGATAAAGATAATACCTCCTTGAATTATTCACGTTCATATAATATTATTGTATCATGTTCTCCATTTCTTTAACTTTACGTATGTATTGTTATAAAGAAAGAAATACATAAATCTTAATAATAGTTTTAACTTACAATCATTATTAGTAGGTATTACAACAACAACAACGGTGAATTACAGTCTATAATGTAACTCTTTATATGGATAGTAACATCCTATATGTATGATTTATTTATACCTGATGTGTATTGATCAAATATTACATAAAATATTTAAATGTACCCGAACGTCTGTTGTCAAGTTTGTCCAACATTTGAAATGTTTGAAAATTGCACAGCACTATTTTTGATGCGTATTCTTTAGCTCAAAATAAGTAAGAAAGTTCATATAAATATATGCCCGAAAATAGTTTATTACTAAGATTATAATAAGAGTCATAATCATCCCACTGGTTAAGCAAAGGCCTCCCCTAATAATTATCATTTTCTCTACCTTTGGCTTCACGCATCCATTTATCAACTGAAAATTCCACAACCTCACCCCTCTATCGTTTAATCTGGCGCCTTCTTCTCCCCTTACAAATATACGGTGTTCATACAGTGGTCTTGAAAGTCCAAAGCCCTCTTTCTATTCTGACACATGGTCAGCACATTTCCACTCGAAATTTTAAATTTGTAAAATTACAGCTTTTATTTTTGATCTGTATTTTATATCTGAAGATGAAACTTTTTGAGATTTTTTAATGTTAAGCAAACATCGTCCAATGCATACATCGTATACTTCATCACAATTCGAACAAAATATGCAATACATACCGTTAAATACAGGCCTTGTAAGTAAGGCAGACATCCAGCACTTGATATATTTTCGGGAAATAATGTAATCAAAATTACGGCAATGAATCAAAATGGCTATGTGTATATAAAGAAAGGAAATAATGGTTAAAAGTTCGGTGGATAGCATAAACTATAACTGATCTAAGGTAGAGATTTAAATAAATCCATAAATGTGGGTCAGATTATCATTTCATGTGAGTAGGCTTTCGGAAAAATCCTTCGAGAGTATTTGCCTAAGATTAACTAATTTCTTTTGTAGACACTCGAAACATGATGTTTTCTTCCACTTCTATTCTAAGTGAGCGTACTCCCTTTTTTGTCCGTATCAGGGCCATCCATGCAAAGTTTCAATAATTTCTTAATTTAAGACAGGGCGTTTTCCAATCTATCGATCTTAATCGGAGATGCGATTCACTATCTGAATTGATCTTAGCTAAAAGGACAATTTTATGGAAATTAGTTCTGTGGAAATCGATTGTAAGTATTTATAAGGTAATTAAATCAGATCAATAAAATTATATATTGACGTAAGTGCATTGTTCCACTACACCAAGTATACATGTAGATGCTCTGTGTATTCGTTGTTCAGGCTGTCAGTACGTTTTTCTGCGTACGGTACCATTTCATATAATATTGAATTACTATCATATACAATCTAGTGAAGAAGTCATTGTGATGATAGCCACATATCATCATCGATGAAGAAGATAATATTTTTATTGTAGGTCTGAGAGTACTGAATACTTTTCATAAAGATTGGATTTTTATGTTGTTTATATGAATTGGTTCAATTTTACGTTGAAAAACCTCTTGAATTGATTAATTGGTTAAATTCTTTAACTAAACTACAATCTTCGTTTTGCAAAAACCGCACTAATAGTGGTAAATCACACGATTACTTTAGCCAATTGACGTAAGATTAAATTATTTGTCACCTTTAGTTTTGAAAAGAAGCAACAAGTTCAGATGCTAGCAATGATTATAGTTTTAACAGCCAGTGATACCAAAATATTCAATAAGCTTTATGAAGTTATGATAAAGCTAAATAATTCTCAACCAAATAGCATGCTTTCATGCATTGGTAATTTATATATCACCGAGCATAAGCTACGCTATAATTTATGTTTATTTGTTTGCATTTAAGACTCAACCTCAAGAAGCAATTTTCATATCTTGCATGCATTGCCCGAGATTGTTAATTTCCATGATTATTTTCTCAAGAATAATTAAAATAATTTTCAAATCGAACTGCTATAGTTCGACCAACATGACCACTTAACCGTTTAACGTTGTCAAAGCCCGAACTTTCTCATTTGAAAACCCGACTTTATAATACAAAGATGACGATAATTACCAAAGAGCTGTGAAATAAGAAGTACAAACAAAGATATATACTGAGGTACGAATAATAAAAATTATCTTTTCAGTTAAAATTATAAATTTTCTTTTCCAAAACCAATGGTTTAACAAATTTTAAACATTATTATTGTGTTCTCTACTAGTCAGAAAATATCCGGTCTTAAGAATCTCTCTGATATATTGTGATATACAAGAAGCGCGACTACATATCACAACAGATAAAACGATCGATGGGTATGGTAGATACTTGGACAGGCAGGCATAAAGACTACATACATATATGTATGATGAATGCCGGTATCTGAACTCAATCAAAGAGTAAAAGAATATCATCACATCGATGATACACACCAATAATAAAATATACGTATAAATGCCGCAAATGAATATCAAAGTTATCTATTAAAGGGTATATTAATGTAATATTTTGTACACATACATATTATACTTTATAGAGAGATATTGACATATTGAAGGAATCATTAGTTGAATAAATTAATCAGAAAAATATAATAGGGATACTTTACAGAATGCATGGGGATTGATTGTGATAACGTAAAAGAAGCTGATATTGCAGAAGACGACATTATTGAAGATATAGATGATGAATCTATATCATGTTTGGTAACACTATCGAGGAAATATAGTAGCACCATTCTTCCAAACTTGTTGTTAATGTCATATATTCCTAAGCAATAATCGTAAAATACCTTCTTTTATGGAGTAAAACAATAGTTTTTACAATAAAATGCGAACGAGGTATGAAATGCGAGAAAAAGTCCGATTAAAATGGCTATATCTCAGTCAATTTTGAACCAAAAAATTTTTCAGCATTTGAAAGAAAACTTAATCTACTTTCTTTTGTCTGCAATATCGATACCTATATCTGCTCAGACAACTGTCTAAAAAAAATCGAAATTTTATCTTTTTTTCCTGTTTGTTTTAACTGTTTTGGCATGAGAAATTTCTTTTTAATTTTTGAAAAATACTAATCCGATGAAAAATTTGATTCTCTACAAGAAGTTTTGCATAAAATTTCGCTTAGTTAACGAGATATTGAATGAGAGAAACTAAAACAGATACTTTTTCACCTTTATCTTCAATTTTCACCCTCTAATTTAAGAGCACTCAGCGGTTTTTTCTTCTTTAATCTCCCATTGAACGATTTCTGCAATAAAAAACCGCGAACTCTTTAATAACGTTCTATATGACTTAATCAATGCCATAAGGTAAAAAGAAGAACCCAGAGTCCGCTGTACCTTGAATCATTAGACAGATATTGATATTTACTGGAAAAAATTTGTATTGAAACAAGAATTTTTTTTAACAGAAGGTGGGCTGAGGACTGGCTGTCAATATGGTATTATTTATAATAAAGTAAAAACAAAATTATTTTCAAAATAAGTAAAAACATTGATTCTTCGGACTCTCTGTTTACAAGGAGGTACATTATGCATTGTTTAATAAGTCATACATAACGTAAATCAGTGGTTACTGATGAGTAAATTGTTATACCCAACTCCACTTTAAAACATTACGATAAATTTGTTTAGGTAAAGTTTTAAATACGCTAAGTGATACCAAGTTAGATACAAGAATCTAACAACTGGACGTACCATTATTACATGGTAAATTGTATGGATACCTTAAATTTTTTAATTACATTCATGTTTCTTGTGGGTTACCAAATATAGAGCTAAGCGGAGTATAAGTGGCCAAAAGTCGTTTTATTCACTCCGAATTATTGAAAATATAGAATTTGTTGCCGAACGCTCAGAGTAATCATTGCCTGTAAGAGAAACGTATAGGATTTTCAATGTTTCAATTACATTGTATGATTCTGTTCTCTAAAGTGAACTTAATGTCAGTTAAGAAATAAGACTTTGAAGTCAACGTAAATGAAAATTATATGAGTAAACAATTGTTTGAAACGATCCAAATAATTAGCGTGATACGTGATTATTTTTTTATTTTTGATGTACATACCTCTTTATTATATTGTAACTACCTCTTTGACAGTATTACGATCGAGTACAAACGAAAAAGAAATTCCATCCAACTACAATTTTTTATAAACTTCTTGTATTCAGGTATACAAACGTATAAGTTGTATGATGAAGGCGCGCGTGCTGCCCAAAGCTATATTTACATAATATTGTTACCGCACGAAATATTTATATGTAATAATATAATACGGAATAACATAATATTCAAATATTATTCCTCTGTATAAAAACAGATATATAGGGTACAGTTAAATTTCTTTCAATAATAATTATTCTTACTTTTTTTTTAAAAGTCCGTATACAATGTTTTTTTTGTGTGTGTCCTATAAAAGGTCAAAGGCGTTACATTTAATACATCTTATGTGATTTTTATTTATATGAAATTATAGAAATCAATGTGATTTCATAAGATTTTAATGCATTAAAATTGTATATCAATACATCAAAGTGTTGTAAACCTTTGAAGAAGCGCTCACTCATTTATTGTCCGTATTTATGTTTGGTGGTACCTATGTGTAGAAAAAGTAGAATTTAATGAAAATGTTTCCAACATTTAAAAAAAACTTTAATATCTAAGAGAGAGGCTAACAATTACTTATTTTAGTAATACTTCAGATAATAGTTTGCTATGCAACTGTAATTGCTGAATTCATGGTCTCTGTTCTCTCGAGGACTCTCTAGAATAAAAGATAATAATAATAATGGGGTTTAACCTCATTTTCTCTGATAAATACGCCTATAACAGAGGCCCCCCACATCATTATTTGTTAACCTTCATTCATTTTAACTTGACGACAATGTGATCAATTCTGCACTCCCATTAATTATAATTGTTCACACTGCCTCTGCCTGGATTCGAACCCACAACCTGAGTCTAGATAGACGAACAGTCCGTGTCTAACGCCTTAGACCGCTCGGCCATTTAGGCTCTAGAATAAAAGATAAAAGATTGTCGTAGAACTATTGTCAATAAATTTCAGGATGATAAATAAGTATATTGCCTTAGAGCTAATTTTACGATGTTTTGTCTTGCTGGATTCAACAGTTTTCATAATCAAGCGTCATGTAGAAGTAATTTAGAAAATATTTTCTGCGGTGTCAGTGCAGAACTAAATAAATACCTATTACCACATGCATTTTCAACCAATCAAATTAGCCGAATTATTGTCAAAATCTAAACTAGTAATTATAGTAACTTTTGATAATGCTTTATCAATAACTACTTTTCTCAATAACAAATTTTAAACAGCTAATTTTCTCATTTTATAGACGTAGATAAATAAAGTTTTGTACGATCTATGTGTGATAACGCATTATGAACGTAGGTACTTCTAAGATTGCCCAATCGTGATACGCACTTGTTGTGAAAATTTTAAATGCCTACGTTAAAAGTTCTCTTATCCCACTTGTATCGTAAATAACTATTGTGTGTATAAAAAATCAATGTTTCTTTTGTTTAATTATTTTACTGAACAACGGCTTTCGCAACCACCTACTATGTTTATTGTGTAATTGGATGTTTAAACCAGATGCCAAATAAACTTTTGTATGCTGAATAAATCATTTACAAAAATAAAAACTATCGTAATTGTACTCTTACAAATAAAATCTAACGTAATTATTTGCATTGTTTTCTCTGTGCTTAGTAAGTAATTAAATTGAAAGTAATAAAGATGTCGATAAACAGTAGCACAAGGTCCTTTCAAGAAAGCCGACAATACAAATATATGGTTTATGATTATGTTATGTTACTTTATATAATTATTCTTTATTGACAAAAATATCTAATCGTTACTTTCACATAAATTTTCGGTATTATATTTTTTCAAGCTTTGCTCTTATCTGTACATTAACTTAATGATATTTCATTACTAGCTAACAGGTATGGTTGAATTTAAATTTTCGCCTGCAGTTGAGGTTTAAATTTTGTCCCCGATTTATGATTTTTTTATAATACTTTGTTGGACTTTTTATTATAGTTTTAAGTGAATTAGATTTGTAAACACACCTAGCAGATTGACTATTGCATTTTTCTACATAGCGATTACAAACCTTAAAATTGTTGAGACTTTTTAGAAAAAGTTGATTTATATTTAAGTAAACTTTTATCAGCAGCAGTTTACTTTCAACTGTTTAAATTTTAAAATATATCACGTTAAATTTTGTTTAAATATAAAATTATTGCAATTTTCTCGACAAGTTAAAATTTTTCTGTTTCTGAGTTCTCAGTATGATTTTATGGTATCGGAGCCTAATGATGAGAATGTGTAGGTCACAGGTCACAAAAAAGTACCGCTAGTTAAATTTATTTTACTAATTTCCATTAGCAAAGTTTTTTCAAAAATTAAAGTAATTGACGTAACGTGGGTTGAGATGCAATTTCTGAACCGAAAATTGATTTTTCGATAGTTAATGTAGAATTACACATTTAAACAAACCATTGCAAGATGAGTATAAGATATAAATTAGTCAATCACCTTCTAAATATTGATTTTGTTCAAAGGCCAATCACTGTGAAAGTGTTTACTCATGTTCATGAAACATATAATGAATAGACGATGTAGGTATTTGTCTGTAGATTGGAGAAACAAGTCATTCTATGTGAAAGATAGATGAGTGTGGTAATTTCCTAAGTAAAAATAGTTATTGTGTATTCGAAGACGAAAATATCATTGTTAATGAAAACCTATTCCAGACATTTATCGAATTCGAATTACTATAACTATTTCGTAGTAGACGTTATAATTGATATAGAATATATTAAAATCGTTTACTTGAAATGTCAAGGCTGATTTAGTATTTTGTCTAACAATAAGCTCAAAATAATTATTTTGATATTATTGGTACATAAGATCAAAAACACAGGCTATACGTATGTTTTCACTCGGTGGAATCGTAGCTCTTAAGTTACAGCTGATTTAATTGAGATGGTTGACAAGTATATTTTGTGAAAATCTGATCAACAATTTTAAATTATACCCTCCGTTCATTAATTTTATTTCATTACCATAGTAACGGCATACTATCTTATTAATACAATTTATTGAATAGGCATATAAGTCTATGGATTTCATATAGGTTTACATTGAAAATTTAATACTATTTTCTAATAAATTTAAATAAGTTATTATGGTAATTTACATTTAAAAAATATTATTTATGTATATAATCGTTTCTTATTTTCTAACGCAGCAAATTTAATTAATTAATGAGAATTGAAAAAAAAACTCGAACCCGGACCTCTTGGATACATGCCAATTGCATTATCGCTTATCTCTTAGTTTGGCTATACGAGCTCTAGACAAAGAGATTAATATTTTCAAATACGATCGATTTATCATTTTTGTCTGTTTGTCCACGTTCTTATATTTTTTTATACATAATGTAAGTTTTTTATTCTTTTCCAATGTGGTTTTTGGATTGATAATTGAGTGAAATTGAATTCATAAAAGATTTTGATAGGGAAACTGGCAGCTTAAAATAAGAAACTTTAAATGTCGTTTTATAATGTATATTTATTATTCTTTTTTAATAGGGCCTTTTTGACAGAAATAAACTTGTTTTGCCCTGTAATTAGAGATTTTTTAAAAATTACATAGTGAATTTATACAAGTTATATAAAAGAATTGTAATTAGAGAAACCTGTGATATTTAAAGTTTATTATTTTAAGCTGCCAGTTTCCCTATCAAAATCTTTTATGAATTCAATTTCACTCAATTATCCAACGAATTATATTCAATTTGTGTGGTCCTAACAGCACATATCAATAATGTTGGTTTCGTTGGAGATATTAGTTTACCGACGCCCGGGAAAGTGCGGTAATATTAAATTAAAGAAAAATATTTTCTTTACATATGTTACAAAAAACTACCTTACAACCTTGTGTTCAATTTTAAACGTCAAAGCCTTTCGGTTGTATAATTGATGTTTATTTATGATACAATGGCGTAAAGTATAAAGACAAATCACTTGCATCTTTAAGAGAATACATTAGTACATTAGTCAGAAGGAATAGAAACGAATTAATCTATTAAGATGAGACGAATTAATCTATTAAGATTTTTTATTTGAAAGGTAATTTGAATAAAAGTGTTCTTAAGTGTTCTTAAAATGATTCAAGAAAATCTGTTAAGTTTAGCGGGACTCCTAAGGGAAAACCATTTTTCGATGTTTTAAAAGCCATGAGAATGAATAATACGATTTATCGATGCAAAAGAGAGGAATGTGATTACTGTTTCTTCTTTTTTGTATCGAAGGTTATCTTAACTTTGAATTTAATGTTATGAATATTTTTAAGTATCTAAATTGGCTACTTTTGAAGCTGGCTCTATTCGGCACCAAATAGATAAAATTACAACATCCTATTGATGAACAAACAACATAGTTTTGAATTATATATAAAAAAAAAAAAAAACTGAATAAATAAATTTACAAAAAATAAAAAAAAAAAAAAAAAAAAAAAACATAATATTATTATAAATAATAAATGTAATAATATTCACTGATATATAAATGTTAATAACAATATGAAAATAAAATATACCTCCCCCAGAAAAATTTGTATTATAATTTCGTCATGGTTATAGTTTATACAACAATAATGTACATTCATTAAACGTTACATACATACATACATACATTCAAGTCTAGTGCCATGCGTAATATTTCACACTCGTTTCAGAATGGATAGAAATTGGTACCCATGAGAACTTGAAAAATTTTAATGCCATGACAAGCTTAAAGTTAATAAATTCTTGTTTAGGATGATAGTTAAACAAGCTGTTTATGTGAGTACGACCCTTATGGTCTACGGTTCCAAAAAATTACTGAAACTTGAAACATATATATAAGAACACTCTCCATTAAATTACCTTTTTCCTTAAAGTATTTTGAAGATCGTCATCACTTTTTTATTTTTTTCGGGAACGGAACCCTAAACTAATACTTGAAACATAGCTAAGAACACTCTTCGTTAAATTACCTTTCAAACGATATAAAAAAAAAAAAAAAAATTAAAATCGATTCATCCGTTTAAGTCCTATGATGCCACAGTCAGGCAGACACACAGACATAGCGGTCAAACTTATAACACTCCTTTTTTTTAGTTCGGGGGTTAAAATTGACCTTTCCTAAAGCACTGCATGTTAGTCACTGTTGTGGAACAATGACGTGTAGCTTTGAGGTTAAACACGCGAGTGCTCTTCAAAAGTTACTGAGATCAATACTTGGCATAAGGAACGTATTTTTTTTAATGTTGTAGGATAAGTTAGGTTAGGTTAGGATATCATGGCTGTCCACGAGCGACACACTTAGACCGTATGGCCCATTATGATACCATGTATGTGTTTTCCTACCTATTCTGCCGATTAGTTCAGCTCCTCAATTTTGGGAGGCTAAGTATACCTCCTTCATGCATAGAACATGCCCTAAATCAGCCCATCACAAATATTGAATAAATTAATTTTTGTTTTGACGGCGGGAATCAAACCCGCTACCCTATGCACACCAAAGTCTCCAAAAAGTTGTTGGGTACACTGACAAAAACCTCCAAAATTTCCAGTCATTCTTAACCGTCAAATACAACGCTTGGTCCTAGAACAAATATATACACGCACACATATACATAAGTTGCACAAGATGGAAGATATAAGTGAAATTTTACCACTAAAAAGACGTTATTATTTTATTTATAAAATATATAATATTTACATGTTATACTTAGTAACAATGTATGTATCCTACGTTTTGATATTTTATAAATCAGATCTTTTTATAAGATTAAATGTTAAACTGTCAAGTGTGGATGGCTTAAAGTTCTGTTATTAAAAGGCTTCAGGTACAAATTAAAAATTCGAGCGAATGGAAGGAAAAGCAGTGAGATGAACGATGAGCTTTAAAAAATAATAGTTTTTTGAAGAAGTTTAATTTAATCTGTTAATTTGTATGGTGATTTTGTTAGAAATATTGTGATAGGTGCACATATCTTATGTCAACCCATTTCCCACTTAGGTATACTTATCCTGTTTCAATGCAAAAAATGGAAAACAAATTTTTAGTCACACGGATCCTTTGGAAATAATTCTTCATTTTAGTCAAAAATCGAATTAATTTTCATTTCCCTTGTAGGAAAAGGCGAGAAAGTGGGCCTTTAATTATGTTTTTCCTAATCATCTGTTAAATAATTTCCAATAATTCCATATAAACTTTGTACGAGCTTTTATAAATTTGTATTGATCAAATGGGAAAATTCTTACTGCCTGTAATAACATTTTGGTACAGAATGCTAGAAAGAGCTTTATAAAATAGTTGTAATCTTTTTACAAGTTTGTATATTTATACCCTAAGATGGTGTCCAACATCGTATTCAATCTTACATCAAGTCCTCTTGTCGTTGAGTACCAATAATACTTCATATGTCTTTATATTTTTGTACCAAGTGGCTCTTAAAAACTTATAATAAAATTATAATTCTAAAAACTTTGTCTAAATCTAATACACTAAAATGGAATGACTGGACTATCCGAAAGACTAGGCTAGACTAGGAAAAAACTACTGAACGGATTTGAATGATTTTAAATAGTTAATGTAAAGCAATTCATGGCCATCTTTTCTGGTATAGGTACTCAATGAATTATGACTATTTCTTAAAAAAATTGAGAACTGTTCATACATTATAAGCTGTGTATAATTAACCCTTCGAGTGTTGTGGATGGGTAATAAGTGAGATCAATAGAGATGGAGCCTATAAAGCAGTGGTTTTTACTTTTAAGCCCAGTAAAGCGGGCGGGTATCAAGTAGTAAGAAATATTTGTCTTAAAATACACAAATGTTGTATGTAAGTACTCGATCAATTTTTGAAATTTGTTTGATTTTTAAAAGCCCCGAACTAAAAAAGGGGTCTTTTAAGTTGGATCGCTATGTGTCTGTTTGTCTGTGGCAAGGTAGGGCTTAAACGAATTAACCAATTTTGATTTTTTTTGTTTAGTTTGAAAAGTAATTTAATGAAGAGTGTTCTTAGCTATGTTTCAATTACCGGCTTAGGGTTCCATACAAAAAAACGAAAAAATTGGCGATAATCTTCAAAATCGGCACAGTTTGGAGAAGGCTTTAAGGAAAATGGTAATTTAATGCAAAGTGTTCTAAGATATGCTTCAAACCAAGTTTAAGGTTCCGTACCGGGAAAATTTTTCGGGTTTTTTTTAAATTTTGTTAGAAGAGTGATCATTTTTAATCATTAATTAATTTTAGTCTAAAACAAGTGAAAACAAACAATTGACTGAGTTAATTGTTGAAATACCATGCATAGTCAGTGTTGATTTCTTTATCACATTACACATACAAACATGTGACACACACATAACTAATAATCAAGTATAGTACATATTATAAAATTTCCGCCTAATTGGCGCCCTCACGGATAAACAGTGATGTTTACGAAAAAATGTTTCAAACAAAAGTTGTTTAGTTTTTGATAAGGAACATTTTTTTACATTTAATTTTTACTTTTGTTCTATCTCTAACGGTTTACAAGATGGGTCCTATGGACCCAAGACCCAATTGACCTATGATGCTCATTTACGAACTTGACCTCAATTTTTACGTCCTGAGTACGCTGTAAAAATTTCAATTCGATATCTTTTTTCATTTTTGAGTTATCGTGTCCACAGACGGACGGACGGACGGACAACCGGAAATGGACTAATTAGGTGATTTTATGAACACCTATGACAAAATTTTTTTCCTAGCATCATTATTTTTAAGCGTTACAAACTTAAAACTAAACTTAATATACTATGTATATTTCATATATACATGGTATAATGAACATTTTGAATGTACCTTCATGTATTATGAATATATAAGATGAACAGGAAGAAATACATTAGATAATGATCAAAGTATAATATATCTTTTTATTATTATTATTATTATTAATCCTTTTGTAAGATTATAATAATCTATCAATATTTAGTAAAATATTCTTTATATCATTATCTAATCAATCTATCGATCAATATAATGTAAGAATTATAAGTAAATGCTTTTTTGTACTCTATGATATGATGATGTGTATAGTATTTTATAACCAACAGCAATAAATAATATTTAAATATAAATTTATAACTGCAGTTACTGGGCGTTGTAAGCTTTATTTTATACAGACTAAGCGTATGCTTTATAAAGTTACAGTAAAATCTGTTTGATTGGAATTTAATAAATCTATCCCGATTGATTGTCTCCCCAATATTATAGTCACTCTCAACTATAGCGATATTCGCCAAAATAGCAGACTTGGCACGAAAATATTTTATGATATATTTTCAAATAGCTTTAAGTGGTAATGAATTGAGGGTAGGCGCATACAAAAGCTTATATACAACAAAGTTTTAAAATTTCCGGAATTTTTCTGAATAACAATGACGGTTTTTGCTATACAATTTGACTATTTGAGTGTTAATTGGCCACAATTAAAGAGAAGCAAGTAAGAAGTAGAGGACGTGCCACCTACGACCAACAAACTTGAAATTTCTCCGGAATTTCTAAAAATAATCATGAGTGTTTGGGCAATGCAATTTTAGTGTTAATTGTCCGCAATTAAGGGAGTCAAATAAGAAGCAGAGGACGTGCCTCTAACGGCTAACAAACTAGGAATTTCTCTGTGATTAACAGCTAGTAGTAGGTATGAGCAATGTGTGTAAAGTAGAGTATATGTTATCCTTTCTACTGTAAGCATACGTTTCATGAATTTATCGATTTGTCTTTTCGAATTATATCTTTTTCCATGTAAACACTTTTGCCCTTTTGTTCAATTTTTTTCTCTACTATAGTAAATAAAATTCATTCATGTGAGAAATATGACAAACTAGCTTTTTGCTTTATCCCTATTCGCACCGCGCGTGAGTTTCATAGAAGGCGTTTCCATGGTAACGATACACTACTTTAATTATTGAATTGTATGGATTCATATATAATTGTATGGATTGTATTTATGACTTTGAAAATTTAATATTATTGTCTCAAAAATTTAAATAATTAATTATGATAATTTACATTTGAAAAATAATATTTGTGCAATTTGATTTCTTATTTTCACAATTTTTAATGCATTAAGTTTAATTAATTAGTGTTTTTCAATAATTTTAATTTGACATTTTTCTATAAGATTAACATAACAGCCTCCTTTATCGCCAAAATTTTTCACTGCAAGCGCTGGCATCGATTTTATTGTCCCTACCATGACTTTGCACACTACAAATACAAAGAACGGTATCGTTTGAATAAATTTTTAAAAAATTTTTCCCTAAGCATTGTTTTCATTATACACTTTTCTCCGAGTGCATATAAGAAATCGTAACGATTTTATGTAGGAAATATTTAGGAAAAGTAGTAAAGAAATTTTAAAAGAGAAGTTCCTTTGATGTAGAGGTTCTTCAATTATTATTTGTATTTTGGAGAATGTATTTATCGATTAACATTAGTCAATTTTGAAATTTTTATACTTTTATACAAAGTTTTAGAAAATAAAACTTAGGTACTACAGAATTCAACCTTTTTTCTCATTCTTTATTATAAACACAGGAGACTTTCATGTTGAAAGTTTCAAAAGACAAATTTAAATATTAAAAGGGAGAAAGTAAAAGGTACCTAACTTTTATTTTATTTAGTCATGGAACAAATTTTAATTTGACTATTTATGAAATTCTTAAAACTGTACAAATCAGAATTAACGAACCTCGTTCTCGTTAATGGTACAGCCGAAAACTGCAAAGGGCTCCTTGCAGTTTTAACCCCATGATCATTTCTATTATTGATTTTGGACGTAAGTAGTTTAGGAATGTTCTTCCTAAGGATTTCTTACAAACATTTTTGACTCCATTTATCTATGTTAAAAATATCCACGTTTTTTTTAAAGTTGTTCGTAGATTTGAATGTTTTAATCCAATTGGTGAAAAGTTTGGAAAAACTAAATAACTGAGTCACGGTATGTTAATAAGTATCTATATTTTTGCTTTAAGAACATTTCTTTTTTTGTTGGGAATAGATACTATAAATTACCTTAATTAATTTATCACGAATTTCCCATGAAAAAATACCAGGTTGTTGACGTTTTAATTGTTCAATACGTGCCTCAATTTCAGCGGTTGCAACACGTGGTTTGGATCCACCAATAACACCGGGTCGTATACTTCCAGTCTCTTGATAGCGATTCAATATTTTCGAAACACAACCATGGGATACACGTAACTGACGTGATATAACACATGGTCGTATACCAGCAGCAGCCATTTCTACAATTTTTAATCGGATATGATTTGGTAATGGACGTCCGTTAATAAATACTCCACCTAATTGATTGACACGTCCTTGACCTGAAACAAGAGAAAATTTTTAGTGAAAATTTAGATGTCCAAAATTGAAGTATTATATGCAATAGTTACATTAAAATAATTTTAGTACTTTAGAAAAAAACTAAGGTTTTTAACAATTTTGTGTTGTCTGCTATACATGTTAGAAGAAAAACCTTTATCGCACAATTTTCATTAAAAAATGGCTGGAACTTTTCAATTCTCGAAAGGTTTGAATATAAACCATAATTTAAAAGAAATATTTCTTCAACCTTCATAGTTCATTGTTAAATCCTCAATTTTCTTTATAACCAAACTTGCCCTTCTTTTCCAAAATGAAAATTATACAAATTACATTGATTTTGAGCCATATAGTGGTTTTATTAATAAAATCATTATAAGGTGATTTTATTAATAAAAAATATGAATTTATAATCTCAAAATTTTCAGTTTTCTTAAACGAAATTGATCTTAATAAAAACAAATATACTAAGAAAATTCGTAACACAGGAGCTGCATTAGCTAAGCGAATCCATTCAGCGATTGAAACACTTCTTAAAATTGAATATTTCATTTCTAATTTTTCAAGAATTATTATTTGGAAAACTAAGCGTTCAAAGAAAAAAATGCAAGGGTATTTTTGGCTTAAAACTGATCAAAATATACAAAAATATTTTTATTTTGAAAAATTATTTTGTACTTTGCACATCCTCCTACTCCTAGCTTATCGATCCATATGTAAGAATCAACTGCTTCTTTTACATATGGTCTTGCATATCCGATTGTCATGACAACACTTATTAGAGTGAATTTTTAAAAAAGTATCGTTTTTTACATAGAAATTTTTCTTTAAATTGGTGATCTGTCGAAGTTATCTCTAATTTTATTTCTTTCTTCTCGTACTTCATATGCAATATAGAAACATATACAAAGCATATACTAAGTTTCAATTGCTTTCTTAATTTTGTTTTATGAGTAACTTTTTTCGGTAAATTTTGTGATTTCCTTACTCAGCAATCAGTATATTGGTCGGAATTAGTCTCATGAAACACGTAAAATAATCAGTATATACATACTGTTTGGCGATACTGTAAACTACCAAAAAATAAGGTGACATTGTATTTATTTTGAAAATTATTTATTTATTCTTCCAAATCAATTTCATCTCATTCAAAGTAAATCCCTCCCGATGCAATGCACTCATGTCAACGGATTTTCGAAACACTCGTTGTAGTCACTTTCCGGGATTGCCCTCAATTCCGTCTTCGCTGCCGAATTAATTGAATTTCTTCTATCGTATCAAAACGGTGTCCCCGGAGCGGTCTTTTGAGCTTCCTTAACAGTGAGAAGTCGCACGGCCCCAGATCAGGTGAATACGGTGGTTGCAGAACGATATGGGTTGAGTTTTTGACGAAATGATCACGAATTATGAGTGCAGTATGGGATGGTACATTATCGTGGTGTAAAAACCGTGGTGTCTTTCCACAATTCCGGTCTTTTTAGGCGGATAACGTTACGCAAATGACGCATATCGTTCAAATAATATTCCTTGTTGACTGTTTGGCCGGGCGGAAGGAAATCATCACGCACAACAAACGCGCGCAGTTTAAATTCAAATGTCACCTTATTTTTTGGAATTAGTATATTTATTTTCATATCTAACCGCCTTGATTCCTAAGGGATTGAAAGAAAGCTCTAACAAATATAATTATCAATTTCTAGTTCATTGAAATTATAATTTCAATGAATTTATAATTATTTTTAATAACAAAATCAATATCTAAAAAAATTATTTCCAAACAAAAAAATAAACTTTGTAATTTTGTAAATTTAACCCAAATAACTAATCATTGTAACCATATTGTACTTGAAGCTAAGAAAAAAACCTTAAATATACAAATAACAAAAAAAAAAAAAATATTATGAATTAAACATAAAAATACAAATACAACAAAAGTTCTTATTTAATTCTTAAAAGAAAACCAAATTATTTATTTTGAACAATAATAAGTTTTAGAGGTGTTATTTATATTTAGTTAATAATAATTATTAAATAATAATGGCCTTTAAAATAATTATAGTAATTTAAAAGAGTAAAAGAAAAAAAAAATACACAAACTCAAACAGAAGAACGTAATATCTCTCAAGTGAAATGATTATTATATTCATTCTAAAACAGGTGTAAGATTGTTATAAAGGTGCTAAATGACTTTAGTTCATCATTGGAACATGAAGAGCAATTATATAGGGTGGCCACTGATTTAGTGATCCATGAACATCTCTATATATTATAAATGCGAAATTAAGCATGTTTGTTTGTTTGTTTGTTTGTTACGCTTTCACGCTAAAATTAGCGAATGGTGTTTAATGAAACTGTACAGCAATATAGCTCATACTTCAGAATAACACATGAGATATAATTTATATAAGATATATTAATAAAAAAGTAATTTAAAAATTAATTTGATTTGACATTGCCATTAATTACAAATTTCTGTAAAAATAGTCATATGACATTACCATAAATTACAGATATCTGTGAAAATAGTCAATATAAAATATTTCACGGCCATCTTTTCTGATATACTGAATGAATAATTACGACTATTATACATTTAAAAAAATAGAAAACGATACATATATTTTACCTGTGTAAAACAATCACCGTTATTTCGAGTGTTATAGAAAACTCACTCTAGTATATGTTATAATGCTTATTCAAACAAAAAATATACTTTTCCGAAGAATTAATAAAATTATAAATCGCTGTTATTACCGCTGAACATACATTTCGTAGTTCCACACAAAGAGAGTGCCTCAGGACAAAAAATCGTAATATCAATGAAACTTGCCATTTTATTTATTAAGTTTGGTTTTGTAGGAATTTATCGAAATTAAGTATTTCGACTTTCAAATTTTTCGATTATGTTTTTTTGTCTGTAGTAAATGTTTAAAGAAAGCCCTTAACAACTTGCAAAAAAGGCAGGATGCTTACAACTGTCGGATTGAAAATAGTTTTTTATGAATGTTTTTTATAAATGCACTGAAACTTTCTTAATTCGTTCGATACGAGACAAAGTAGCTTCCAACTTATTTTTTCTGGACAGGAATATTAATCATTTATGTTCAAACTCATTTAATTAATTGTTTGATAATATTCAGTGCAAAGTCAGTTTATTTTTATTTCGCTGTTTCTAAATTCGTTCACACGAAAGCTTGTTATTTCTAAGTTTACAAGATTTAAAGCAAGAATTAAAAACTAAGCAAAAAAGTAAAAGGAATGTTTATTAATTTTCTTACATGAGTTAAAGACAAGAGACAATTTTTTGTCATTTGGGACACTCGATACAAGCCTTATCATTATGATTTTCAGCTTCATAATTTAAAAATGAATTTACTTTTATATTATTCAATTCTTTTTTTATGATGAGGCTCGGTTCTTTGAAAAAGAAGAATCACTTCACAGTGAAGTTGTGTATAGACTACTCATATAGTGAATATAAATGGATGAATAACGAACACAGTTAAAATGCTAGACATACTGGGACCAATTTAATTATGATACATAAACATATTAGATTTTTATTCACAAGTTTATAGCTACTATAACTAAGAAACTAAAAATGAAATTTTTTACATTTTTTTAACCATAACTCGAAAACAGTCAGGATAGAAAAAAATGTCAAGATACAAAAAATGTTGAAAATAGTCATGAAAATGTAAAAAAAAAATTCGATTTTTTGGCGTCTTAGTTACTTAGTTCCTAATCTTCTAGAAGTGTAACGTGTTAACAATAGTCAAAAATACAAAAGCTATTGGTTTTCTAATCAAATATGTATTTAATCAAAACCATTCGATGGTCGTCAAAGTTGTTGATAAATAAATGCCAAAAATATAAGATCCAATTGGTTTTGAATCAAACATTTGAATCAAAACCACACAATAATTAACGAATAACGAATTCTTTTTAAACCGGCGAGGGTTAGCAAACATGCCATAGGACAAAAAAAGCTTTGAATAGTGAAAATATGAGATTCAATATTTTTATTTCCTTGATTTTTCACCACGAGTGGTTATTATGAACTTTTAAGCAATCTCACGCGCGCAAATTTAAGGGCCACACTCTCTGACTAAATTAATTTTTCTACACCCTCACACGAACAGTTTGCGCCTCGTCGCGTGAAAATCGGAGATGTACTATTTAAATTCCGACCATAAAAGTCATATTTCCTCAACTTGTAGTAAAAGCCTAAGACATCTGTTTATAAGTTTATAGTAGTCAGTCATAAACAATAATTTATTGAGATATATAATTAATTAATTTACAACCCCGTTGACTTTACAATAATAAATATTATAAAGAAAACAGTAGCAAATAGGCAGCGATGATCAATCATTAGCTTAAATAAACACTAAGGGTTGTCCATTGTTATTAAAGTATCATCATCTTTCTTATACCAATATATGTGTATGGTTGTTATTATTATATAATTGTTAATTTCCTGCTGACAATGAACTGGCTGACTGCTGTTGAATGTAATGCTGCCTATCTGGTGAGTGATGTGTGTGCAATTTTAAAACAAACAAAAAACAAGAAATATTGTAAAGGAATTATTCACTGTTTGAACTGTGGAGATGAGTTTTGTAAGATAGTGTAAATATTTTTGCTAGCGAAGCTTTCGTCCTTTGTTAACGCCCAGCCCTAGATTTAGAAATTTAGTTCTACCCCAATTTAGTTATCAAATTTGAGGCTTATAGAAATAATAGTTGGGGAATCCATCCTGCATATTTGCGCGTGAAAATGATAGAATTAGTCAATGCCAACCAATATTTTATGGTCTGAATTGAAAGAAATTTCAACTGTATGTGGTCCCAACAAGATGTACAACGCAGGAGGCAATGAATTATCCGTAGGATAAATACTTAACACAAAAAAGGTATGTATAGAAAGCTGCAAAATTATAAGGACTTTCATGTTGGGCAGTACTAAGACTTTGTTTTTCGATAATTTTAATTAACGAGGTGGCTAATTATTTAAGCGTTCTATGGACAAGATAGAAGTTATTGGCTATATTTGAAAGAGGCGTAGTTTTCCACGAACTCCAGACATGTGACAATATATTTCCTTCCAAAAGCTGCTGCATCATAAACGTTTTGGATTTACTTAGTTAAATAAAGGTAAAAAATGTTGATATAGGTGGGCTTCTGCTAACGACGATTACGTGTGAATAATGGAAATTAAATCCTAAATTTTAAATTAAATCTTTGCCTTAAAAGCATTTTCTGATTTTCTAAAGTAATAATTAAAGGTGTTCCTCGACACTGCTAAGCTTTTTTGGTTTATTTATATCAAGCAGCGTAATTTCGATTTTTCTTGAATGGTAAATAATGGCAAAGCAAGGCTGTGTACAAAATTCCAAAGCTCAGCTTCAATTTTCAAAGTCTAAGCAATTTAAAAATAAATATTATAGTTCTTTATACAAAATTTCAACTTTCTACGGTTAAACGGGGAGATACCAACAAGTGTAGCCGAAGCTAATCTAAATTGATTCAGGAATACTCAAACTGATTACTTTCGTGGAAATCTCAAAGCCATGTTCTTTGCTTTTATAATACTTTTTTTACTGCCCTCTACGAAGCAATAGTTATGTTGCTACTGTATAGCCTCCTGAATTAACAACTGTAATATTGCATGTGTGACCAATACATTCAAGTTCAAGTTTGGGCATACATTTTCAATGATTATTTGTAGAACTTATAAATTTCATCATCTTTATTGAACAAAAAAATTTCAAACAAAACACGGTACATAGAAAAAATGTAAGAAAAGGTATATCAAATTATTATTTAAGAATGAGATCTTAGTTAACAAAATGCGCTAGGACATTATATTCATTATTTGTAGAAAAAGACGGTGAAACTTCTTAAGAGTAAAGTGTACAGGGTTCATCTTACACATTCATAATAAAATCCGTTACTGAGATCGTCATGGTATATTATTTAATAATTAGATATATAAAGTATAATATAGGTACACTCATGGTCTCTTTTATTAAGAATAAGAAAATTTCATTCAAAGAAACTTATTTTTTTAAAGTTGAAGAACATTTACTATACAAGCTGTACGAAAACTGCGCAGTTTTAATCTACATTATAATTTAGATGTTTCTATGTTGTAGATAAGAAGCTTTTTTCTACAAGTGGTAGCGGACATCAGTAGAAATATTTTAAGTCCAAAAATATAGGTAACAAAAATTATTTTTTTCAAGATAAAAGGCAAATTTTGTGAAGAACAATTTATTTGATATTTATTTTGAAATGGACTTGAAATGATTGTTTTGAACTCTATATAGCCTTTCAAAGTTTGTTTTTAGACATTAATAAAAATAATTATGTTCACGAACCTCAACATTACGAGAGAACGAAAAATTTGGGTGCCGATAATCAATTCAATTTTGAATTTTATGCTGAGCAATCAGAGATACAAGATTTTAAATCTGTGATTTAGAAATATCCCATGAACTTTATGAACTGTAAATTTTGATTAATCAACAAAGTTTTTAATCAAAACAGTACATTGGATATTTCTATATTGCCAAATCTAAATATTAGTTCGCTTAGTCTTCCACCTTTTTGTAACGTGGAGGGTATCGCCGGTAAGAGTCATGTAATTTACATTCGGTTCATTTACTATAGCATTAATATTTTGTTGAATGTACTTTGTGAAGGTCAATTTTTTAAATTAAAATATTTTTGAATTTTGTTTTTTCTCTAAAATTTTCACACAATGAAATTAGATCGATTAAAAAAAATATTATTTGATTTATATATATTTTAAACAAATTTTTTATGAATGAATTAATAGAAGAATGTTAAATATTAAAAAAAAATATTTATTAATATTAAACAGGTAAATATTTCATAAAATGAGCCGACCGGCTTTTAAAAAACTTTGTAATGCAGCCATTAAATTTATCCGTATTTATATGGGAGATAATTTTTCTCAAAAATCGTTAAAAGGAAAATAGATAACTTAAAAAAAAAAAAAAACCTGATAATAATATGTTTTGTAGGAAAAGTACGAATCACAGCATTTAGAGAACTAATAGCTAAAGACATGGTCGTTTCAAGAAAATATTAATGCAAGTATAGTAATTTCTTGTCATCTTTGTGACATAAATGGATGTGGACGTTGCTAGATATTGCTTTTTGAGAATGTAAAATAGGTCATTAGTTTGACTGAATTTATGTAATTAATTTTATTTTCCGTTTAAAATTGAAAATATAGGTTTCTTCTAAATAAATAAACACAAAGTTTAAACTTTTCAACTATGTTAAAGTAAAATCAATAATTCAAAATATTATTTCATATAAACTTCGTATAGTCAAACCACAACAGAGGTATTATGAACATGAAAATCATCTTACCCGATTTCACCAGGGACTTTATATTGGTATAATTTATAAAATGTTTTTTTTATCATTTATCGGTTTTAAACGACCAAAGGTAGCCGGATGGAAAGAATATAAATGATAGTTAAATCCTTGCCTCAGGTAACTTTATATCCTGTACTAAACTAAACATAGATAGGTACCTCTATATTCATAGAAATAATCTGATCGATAGTGGAAGTAAGGATATTTAAAAAGGAGTAGATTCTTTACGTAATTTCGATTTCATTTACTATAAATGAAATATTTTATGATTTTAATTCTACTGTTTTTTAACTTTTTTTACAAAATTTAAAAAGCAAAATTCAATTTCTCTGCTTGCGTCAAAATATTTTGTATCGCTATGAAAATTTTTTGAAATTCTGAGTAAATATCTTTTCTCGGTGTGATTCGATTATCTCAGTCTTGTACCCAATAACTTTTCTAATTTAAGGGAAAAAGGGAACGGATTGGAAAAAAAAAGCGGTTTCCTATTATTGGAAAAATGCGATTAAAATTATATCAATGACATCTTACATAAAAAGGTTACTTTTTCCGTAATTATTTTCGGTTTTTGTCGAATAAATACCTTTCTATGAAAATATAAATTTCAAGTTGAAGATAATACAATGTTGGGTTTCGGAGATATAATTGAAAACTGGATGTTCCGAAATCTTTTGTTATAATATACGGTCTTGTTCGGTTGATTACTTGCAATTGCAGACAATGGACACCAAAGCTTTATCCTAATTTGCACCCTCACGAGTAAACTGTGATGTTTACGAAAAATGTTTCATACTAAAGTTGTATATTTTTGTATAGAAAACATTAAAACTTTTGTTTTATCTCGTACCGTTTACAAGACAGCACCCAATTGACCTGTGTTGCTCATTTACGAGTTCAAACTGACTTGTTATGTCCTGAGCAAGCTATAAAATTTCAGCTCGATATCTCTTTTTGATTTTGAGTAATTGCGTTTCCAGCCGGACAGACAAACAGAAATCGATAAATTAAGTGATTATATGAACGTCTATACCAACTTTTTTTCGTGTCATCAATATTTCTAAGCGTTACAAACTTGAGATATCCAATATACAGGGTATAAAAGTTAAAGGTATGTACATGTACAATTTAGCCAAACTCGAAATGCAAGCCAAATTAGTTCGAGTGGATATAATTTATATGACCCACAGAACATTCTAAAAGCGCTTGTGTACTACTATGTACAAATATGCGCCCTTTAAAGTCTCCTTAGCTTTGTCTACTGTTCGCATATCAAACACGCTAGTTTTTGAAAAACCGTGGTATCTAATCAATATACTATTTACGATTGAAATTAAATGCACAGATAAAAATTTGCACATGTGTTTATCATCTTACTAAATGTTACAATTGTAATTAAAAATTGATCAAAACACAATCAAAAATCAAACATTTACCTTTTTTATTTTGAAAAAAAAAATCTATAATAAAAAATAAAAAACGCGATAAAAATATCCACAAAAATTTTTTTTACAATGGAATTTCAATTAATTTTGTTCACCAAAAAATTTCGTTTGGATTCGTATATTTGTTCGGTAAATAACCGAATGACATGTACCATACACAGAAACCATTAATTTGTGGTCGATCTGTGTAGACATTCAGTCTCGTAGGTATTATAGGTATACCTTTTATACATATATTATTATTATTATTATATTATATGAGCGATGATTTAATTTTTATAACAGTGACCACAAAACATTTATTTCCACCATCTTTTTACATTTTGTGTATGGGTACAATATAAAATAATACCATACTAAATTAAAATTTACTAGAAAGTCATTATTATCAAATTAACGCAAACTGTATGGTAGGTAATGCTATATTTTATCACTTTAAACCAGATTTTCGTTTCGTTTAGGATCTATTTATTCAATATATTACTATTACATTTTAAAAAATTGTTGCTGATATTTAGCAATTTGCCTAAAGAAGTTTGATAAAAATCATGTGGCCATCTTGAAAAAAACTAAGTAAATTTTTGAATAATAAAACTAAATAAATTCGAAATAAGTTTATCTCCATATTTGACAATAATTATGTTCCATGGTCATTTTGATCCAGAAATTTAAAAAATCTGCAAAAAATTTCGTATATAATAATAATTAAGATCTTCTCGAATACAAAATTACGGAACTAGTCCAGTATATTACCAGCTTATTGTAAAAGTCATGCCTAAATTTATAGGGCAGACTTTCATACCAGAGATCGCACGCACCTCTCCATCACATCCACCATTTAAATTTCTTCCACGCTCTTTTAATAATTTTATATTTCAGTTAATACTATTATATACTAGAGCTGTAACAAACCATATGTACCGAATAGTGAGTAACGGATATGTCATCTAATACCGAGTACTGAAACGTTGCTAACGAATTTATCTCGTTACTTGCATTTTACTCAAATTTTATATTTAGAATATATACACTTTGACTTATACAGTTTACTGATAAAAAATGACATAAAATCTTATCAATTGAAATTTTATTAGGTAACTAGCTGACCCGGCGAACTTCATGCCGCCTAACCGTCGATTCTTTTTTCTTTTTATACGAGACTAACGTCAATTGTTTTGCTTTCCCGGAACCACTCTACTAACACTTAAATATGGTATGGTATTAAAGTTCAAATTGACTTTTAATTATTATTACGAATCTTCTGTATGGGAATATAGAAAAGTGTTGTTTTTAGACTCTTTTTCTCCGTATGAACCATCCTCGTACTTCAAGGAATATTATAAAAATGGAATTAGCGAAATCTGTTCAGCTTTTCTGGAGATTTGCGCTTAGCAACACATTCAGCGATTGTATGTATCAAAAGTAACGAGTAACGTAAAGATACGATTGTAACGAATACTTATTATTTTAGTAATGAACGGGTACTTAATTTTTCGTTACTTTTACAGGATGATTACCTATAAACTTTTTAGTCCACATACTAGTCAAACGTATTTTTCAGTCTTTTAAACTTGATTTTTTTTTTATCGAACCTCTGATTCAGTCACTCATAAGACCTAAATAAGTCCACATGGAAACACACCGCGTCCAAAAACTCATAAAGAACAATATATTAATAGAGTGAAATAACAGATATATATAAAATCAAATATGTAAAACAAAGATACAAAACCAAAATGTGTAATGTCGGTAAAAGATAAAAGAAAAATACAATAAAAAGTATTTCGTATGATTTTTTATTGTTTGTAACGTGTTGTTTTTGTTTTTTTTTTTCTCGATACTCTTGTGATGTGTTTTCGTTCACAAAAATATGCCTTAAGCAATCTAATCATGGCCCTATTACGTTTCATATAATTATCTCGTTTTAATAATATACATTAAACAAAGATGATATGAAGTAATGAATGGTTATTATCTTACGTTTTTTGGCTTTCTGGGTTCTCTCTCTCCGGACCTATCTAAATATCATAATTAATTTTTGTGTGTGTTATTTTGGTTTTTTTTTTCTTTTTTCTTTTTGGTTTTTGTGGGATGAAAGAAATATATTTTATGTCATCCATCAAACTGTTTTGTTGGAAGACAATGTCATGTTTGTTGTAAAAGAATTGATATATTCAGTGTGTATATGGAGTGTAAAAAAAGGATGCGCCTATTTTATTAAATTTAAAAGAAAAGGTTTATCATAGGATATTTATATGAAAGTATTATTTTTTTACTACCATTACTTCTTCCAAATATTGATAAAATATTTGTGTTCTGGTCCATAAATACACAAAATGTCATTCAAATACAATGCAACGTATCAAAGAATATTGGGCTTTAGTTTATAGCTTAGACATAGAGCTTATCTTTCCATAAAAAAACGTTCAAATTTCAACGACAACTTATTTGTAGTTATGAGTTTGATAGTCGAATATTTTATATTACATTCATTCTATGACTCGAATTATACGATCAATGTTGATTTTCATGTGTTTAATTGTTTGCCAATTATTCACATCATATTATTTTCATTTTTCAAATAAATTCCAAGAAAATAGACTAATTATAAAGAAAATAACAATAAATCCAACTTAGTTTAATTTTTTCTTACAGAAATTACAAAAAAATAGTCGATGGAAATGTGAACTGTCGACGGAAGTGAAAACTTAAAACTTTGGAATAAGTAGCCTTTGACCTGGCTGGAGCATTCAGCAGGGGAGCTTGCTACGCTCGTATAGCTGCAATAACAAAACCTGAAAATTAATAAGTAATACCTCAATTCTATTCAAATAGCTGTTCACGATTCTAGAAATATATGGTGGGAGCGCAAATAAATACCATTTATTTCATGGGTTTTAATTTTTTGATGCGAAACACACAAAAACATACAAAATCGGCCCATCCGTATAGGAGGAATTCAATTAGAAACACCGATGACGCGAGTTGCATGATTTTTGTTGCAATTGCTTCTCGATTATCGAGACTCTACTGTATAATAGGCACGTTAGTGATAACTGTTTGGACAGTGGGAGGTCGACGAGAAGAATGTGCCTTCTAAGCTCACGATAAGAACTCCAAACAGTTCGGAAGCACTGATAAATGAAAACTCTGTTCCTGGTGTTGGGTATCATATACTGATTTCCCCGTCGGAATGGCAGTAACTTCGGAGGTTGCATTCAAAAATTTTTCCAATTTCTGAATGGAACTTCTATCATTTAAAAAACTCTATAACAAATGAGTCAGTAGGTTGTAATGGGTTAAAAATATGGTGGTAACCATCGAAATTAAATACATGGCAATAATCAATATTATGCACAGAATATTTAAATGGCAATTATTCTAATTAATTTAAAAATGCAATTATGAAATTAAACCACTGACTGGCTATATTTGAATAAATAATTGTTTTTGATAACTGACGATAACTTATTATTGAATTGAAATTAATTTTCACAAAGGTTTCGTATAATTTGTTATTAGATGGTCAAATTATTTTGTCTAAATAGTTAATAAATTTTACAAATACGTACGCTAAAACTATGGAAAGTACATTAATCTGTTTCTACATTCTACAGAAATAGTGTTGTATTTCATTTGGAAAATAAATGCTTGACTAGAAATAAACTGAAAAATTATTTCTTATGAATGGGAGATTGTTTCCTCCATGAAAGATGTGCGAGCTCCGTTACAACTTCTTCCACAAGTCCATTTATTAAGGACAAATTTTCGGATATTTTTAGCTTGGTAAAAAGTACGTCCCTTCGCTTAATACATACTTTTCTAAAGGATAGCTTCCAAACGCAAGAGGTATATTCGACTATTATATTTATCTTCGATGCCGTTGTACCATTTCTATCATGTTCATCGAAAAGTCTTAATAGTCGTGTTATCGCGTTATCCCGTGCTGGTATGAATGATATATAGGCTTTGCTTAAGTATTTGATCACCACTTAGCTATCATAGAGTATGGTAAAATTATTGCACGTGACAGTGCTCGTATTATATCCAATCCTGTATTTAACTAGTGAGATAAACGTTAACCTTATTTGGATTTATGCTTATAACTATGAGATTTAGAACACACAGACATAACCATTAACCTATGTTATGTCTAAAACAGTTACACAGTTACATTTTACGTATAACGAATGAAATACGTTTTTGATATTAACTATTTGCTTCATTTAATATCATAGACAATACTCATTTATTTAATTACTCATTTTGTAATTGTATTTTACGATATTATTATGAAGCATAAAAAATTGGAATAGGTTCCAATAAAATGAACGAGACAGATAACTGTTGCTTCTACCAATATTTATTTTCTAATATAATTGTTCTTGACAACAATAGAGAAACTGCATTAATTTTTTCTTGCCACGAATTCATCACTAAACGAATTCTCCACACTATAAACTCACGTTTTTCGACTTGTTTACAAGTAAAATTATATTATAATTTAGTGAAAACCAGTTGAGATACAAACCGTTTATCATCTGCATGTTTGTTTTATCTTTTCTCCGTGCGGTGTCGTTACTTAAGCGATAAGTTGACATCACTGCGTTTCAATTTAAAGAACCCCCATTTTTAATTGTAAAATAACATGAAAAATCAATTTAAAAAAAAAGAAAGTTTTTTAAATTTTAAAATTTGAAATTTACGTTTGAAGTATTCGATTTTTCAAAAGTTTCTCACAAAAAGATCTATACTAGTTGATTTGGTAATAGCCTATTTGCTACACAAAATTTCTGTTAAGGAAAGGTGACTTTGTAAACTTGAATTTACCATTAAAATATCAATGGTCGCATTATTTCAAATATCGCTTTCCGAAACAGCACCTAAAAGTTATCTATCCTATTCGGAAATTAGAAACAAATTTTTTGAAACAAAAAGATTCACCAAGGAATCGATCGAATCAAAACTAAAAAAATTATTTCGATATTATACAAAAATAATGCAATTTTTGCATTGGCTTTTTCTTAAATAACTTGTCTATAAAAAATTTAAAATTTGATGAAAAAGAAAGAAAAAATCGGAAATCGACGGAAACCGAACACTGGTGATTGACATTTTTCTGTAAGACTTCTGATATGACTTCTGATATTTAAAAGTTTTTTGATAGTCATATCAGAATGACTATAAAAAGGATTTTAAAGAGCTGAATGTAGCTGAATTGATTATGCCTAGCAAATAGTAAATTTGAGGTTAATACTCTATTTTGTTATACCAAAAAGCAATGAAATTTTAACCAATTACTAGTAAAATGAACAAAAAGAAAATTACGATGACGAAAAAATACGAACTTTACGAGTAGCAGGAGATATTATTAGACGGAACATTATATAAGAAATATATTTTACTGAATTGTAATACACAGCTATAGTGATAAATTTTTTGAAAATGTCATTGATTCAATCCCGCGGGAACTTCTTTTTCTGTTGCGTGAAATTATAATGAGATAGTAATGTGTATTTTAACTTTAATATATATCATATGATTTCTGCAAGAGCGAAAAAGATATCGGAAAAATTCAAAAAGTATTTTAACGAAAGAAGGAAGCAAAAGGAAAGCTTCCAATTTCTATGTTAGAAAATGACATAATGATGTTATTATAAAATTTCAAATATAACCGAAAATCTGATTTTTCTCTTTTTTATTAGCTAAAAATATTTCAAAAACTTTATTTATAAAAAAAATCAAAGTTAAAGTCGATCTATTTAAAATTAGTCTTAAAAGTGACCAGGAGTTCTAGCTTTTGAATACGTTTAAATAGTCAAATCTAATGTATTTGACTATAATTTACCCTGTTCTTGAATTCAGTGGTGATGATGATGAACATTTTTGTATGAATCAATGTGTTAAGATACAATACATACACATAAAGTATAGATGAATGTATTTTATAATATATAAGTATTATTATAGTAGTCTTGATTAGTTTCGGGCTTCCAAATTACACTGAATACCACCCTTGCGTGTATATCATTAAATAGTCATTATGATATTAATCATATCATGTTAGTTAAAATGATTAACAATGCAATGATTTTTATATTGTTAATAATCATATATATTTTATTATATATGATATAGCAAGAGCATTCTTTGTTTCAAATCATATACCCTGTAATTACTTTTAAAGATTGTAATTTGTTTTCTTTATTTTATTTTTTTTTAATACATCTGTAGATACTTCACATGCGCAAGAGTATGAATTTAATATATGTATGTATTTATGATATATCTTTAATTCTTTGATTGCCCACCATTGTTAAAATAATATTTTCACCCTTCATGTGTAGATCCTTCATGTGTAGATTCTACATAAATTTAGAAATAACAAGTGAAAAACAATTGACTGAGTTAATTGTTGAAATAACCTGTACAGAAAGGGTTGAATATCAGTGTTTGTGTTATTTTTAATAAATTAGAAAAGTGTAAAAAACCAATTCATTACTTAAATGACGGTTGAAAGGTATTTTCAAAAAATTTTTGTCTTTTTTCCAGAATATTTTGCAAGACCACTTAGTTGAAGGTACCTGCAAGCATTAAGTTCCCTATCTTTTATAGTTTTGGAGAAAATGGACACCAAAGTTTTATTCAAATTTGCACCCTCACGGGTAAATAATTATGTTTAAAAAAAATATTTTAAACACACGTTGTTTTTCAAATTAAGAAATTAAGATGATCATTTCTGTGAAATATATTATACATTTTGTTAAAATATATCTTCTTTAGGACCTACAAAAAATGTTTCAAACAAACGTTGTTTATTTTTTTTATAAGGAACAGTTTTTAAATTTAAATTTTCCTCTATTTTTAACGACTTACAAATTGGGTACTATTGAAGCAAGTTCCAATGCTTTAAGTTTTTCATTTACAAAATCAAACTCACTTTTTACGTCCTGAATACTCTATAAGAAGGACTTCACACGAGTAGATAGGAAAATGACTATCTTTGAATTTTTATCCAAGCGCATTTAAAATATTCTTTGAGATCGTTCTGATCAAAAGCTTACGAGTAGTTTTTGAGCTTCGAGCGATCAAAGCTACGTGTATAGTGTACTTATAGTACATGACTAGGAAAACGACTTTCTGTGAAAATTTTTCAAATCATCCACATATAGTACATAGGAATTTGATTGGAACCTGTCTATTTCGTCACTAAAATCGGTCTGTCTTATAGCGAATGTCGTTATAGGCGGTACTGATTGCGGGTCAAAACATTTTTCTTTTATAATATATCTTGATTATAGTATGCTTTTCCTATTATTAATTGAATTTCTATTTTGCTGTATGTATATTGTTTAAAAATTAGCAGGTTAAAAGTTTCAGTTTTGAAATAAGAAAATATATGAAACGTAAATTTCTAAATATAACAGTTTATAAATAGAAGAAGATTGCAACATTTTAAAATCTATAATATTTACATATTTTAGAAGCTTGTTTCAATTTATTTTCTGTTAATTTTCGTATATAAGAGCACTAAAAATTAAAGCTATTAAATATTTTGGTTTAATTAACTATTGGTGTACCAAATAATTTTAAATATACCAACTAATTAAGTGTAGGTAGTAATACTAATTAAGTATTAAAATTAATTACTCTGCATGATTTGTTACACGAATTAATTATTCCGAACAGAATAATAAATATTAAAAAGGTTTTTGTATAAACATCGTATAAATATATTTTAGAATAAATTAATTTTTACAAAGAACAAACTTTTTACATATAAAAAATTAATTGATTTCAAAAATTTAGCAACTTTAGAATACATATTAGGACCGAACAGGGTTATAAATAAATAAATATAAATTTGACTTTTGAATACCTGCTGGCTTAAGTTCGCATCCCACCTGTGTATGTAGCTAGTTACGTAGGATAGATTTGGATTTGAATTTGCAGGAGTTGAGCTTTTCAATGAACTTATTATTGAAAATTGATGAAAAAGGTATTTATCAGAAGAATTATTGTGAATGTTCCAAAATATTCCAGTAGTTTTAGTTACTCCGTCTTTCAGATATGAGCCATTCAAATTCGAAAGAAAAGAGTCTATAAATGTAAGCTTTACGCATAAACTGCTCACTTCATGTTCATTAATATGCTGTTAATTTACTTTCTTTCAGTTCCTCTCTTTAAGCTGTGAACAGTACCAACTAATTCATAAATATATTATCATGTTTCCGTCATCCCTATAAAATGCGGTTAAATTCACAAATTGATTTTTCTTTTTAATCTTTCTATATGGTGATAATAATTTGTAATTATTATTTCACCATAATCATGTTATTATCAAAATTTGTTTAAAAAAAAACATTTTATAGGTAAAAATTGAAGAAAATCTATTTCGGTTTTTGAAACAGGGCTTAGATTAAAGACCAGATTAAAGGTAAATAATTATATTTATAAAGTAGCTTCAATTCGATTGCAGCTCACCGAAAATACTCTTTTGCTTTCAAATTCCAGTTTCCTTTTTCAAAATAATAAAAATTGCATCTGTTTCGGGAAAAATAGTTATCATTCTCTAAAAAAAGATTAGTTTATAGCGACCTAATATTCCGGAAATATTTGTGGTGGGATATTGATGATGAATTTTATTTCGATTTGTTTTTTTTAAATATTTTATAAATTTGGATTTATCCATACCCTTGTCATATCCTTAGCAACGTAGGTGACCAGTATTCGCACCGTGTGGGGTTTTATTGGAGGCGTTTCCATGGTAACGATACACTACTTTAATTATAGAATTGTATGGATGCATTCATGACTTATATTGAAAATTTAATATTATTGATTCACAAATTTAAATAAATAATTATGATAATTTACTATACTTTCTATAACATTAACATGTTAAGAACTGAAAATTAGTCATACCAGCCTCCTTTATCGCCAAAATGTTTCACTGGAAGCACTTTCATCGATTTTATTGTCGCTTCCATGACTACGCATACACAACGAATAAACTAACTTTGAATTTACATTAAAAGCTTAAATAATTTTTTATCTTATTAACACTTTTGGCTAAATGCAAGATATGGAGAAAATATTTACCGAGGGTTAATCGACCTACAACTTTTGTATCAGCGCTCTATGTGACTGAGCTGTCATAGTACGAGATCTTTGCTTAATTTATCCATATATAAAACTTTTTCTTACAAAAGTATACAGCACTCGTACACCTACATTGCAGATTTAGTAAAAGTCCTTCGATAGCTATGAATACCATTAATAGAAAATTGGCTGATTCCTCTTTCTTATGAAATTAGTTCCTTTTTTTTGTAATAAAATTTTAAAAAAAATTCATTTTGACAAAAAGAACATTTGTCTAAAATGAAAAATTATTCAACATATTCTTGTTAACATATGAAAAATTGTTTGCAAGATCTTTTAAAAGTAGTAAGAAATATATATCTTATTTCAAATGAATGGAAGATACTCTTTAATAATAGAATTTGTCTTTGAGTATAAATTCAAAGTATTGTATCTTTTGCATACATACATGCACAATACAGTCAGTATTCCTCTATATTTAATATATCCTGTGGGATAACACAAGGATGTGTATGGAATTTAAATTTACTATACAACAATAACTTGTTCTAGTAAATATGTTTATATCATACAATGTGTTTTCATGTTTATATGTACTATGTTCTTGGCTTATATCATCAGGGAATGTAATATGTGTACTTTGTTAGAAACAAGGACATAAATTGTTTGGATGCAGTAGGGGGAAACATTTGTAAATTGAAAGTTTCGAAAGCTAATCAGAAACACTGACAATTAAATAGTAGTATACCTAAATAACATAGTAAGATTACGGAAAAGTCTCCTAATGTACGGTCTTAGTATTGGTCTCACAAGATCGAGACCAAAACCGATTTTGCTCATCATTAAGAGGAGTTGTTTGATTTGAAATTTCGAGTAATCTATTTAGTAAGAAAGATTAGTAAACAGTTTTTAGTAAGTTACAAACAATGGAAGTAATCGCCACGTGAAGCAATATTATGGACAATTTTGAACGATAACAAGTGAAAACAAACAATTGAATGAGTTAATTGTTTAAATATTATGTATATGCAGTGTTGATTATGCAATCGTTTTTACGTCATGTAAGTAAAGAAAGATAGCCACACATACATACATGTGACTCACAAATATAAGACATATAATTTGTACCTTATTTCCGTCACGAGTAATCAGTGATGTTTACGAAAAAAATTTTCTTGCAAAAGTAATTTATTTTTTTTAAAGTCTGTATCTGTACATTTTAAGTTTTGTTCAATCTCGGTTTACGGTTTACAAGATCGGTCCTACGAAGCAAAGACTTAATTACCCTGTTTGGATCATTTACGAACTCGACCTCACTTTTATGGTCCTGAACACGCTATACAAATTCGAGCTTGATATCTCTATTCGTTTTTGAATTGCTGTGGCAGACAGACAGCCAATAATCTACTAATTAAATGATTTTATGAACATCTATATGAAAATTTTATTGGTATTATTAATATTTTTAAGCGTTCCAAACTTGGGACTAAACTTAGTATACCTTGATATGTTTCATATATACATGGTATAAAAGTTAAGGGTATCAACATTAATATTTCATCAGGATATTAACATGATTATTTATCAAGTCACTTTATTACAAATTTTTGCCGTTATTTAAACAATGTTTTGTGAATAAACTTGGATCTTTTGACCATCTTGTTATATATTTGCTTTCCAGATTTACGGTGTGATACGAAAGAGGTACGATATAGCAAAGTCTTCCTTAAATATCAATATTATACAATCTACAAAAGTATCGATTCTTGGAAATATTATGATGTCTTCAAGTGTACATACTATGATTACATTGTAAATTAAAGCAACATAAAATATTTTGATTAATGTGTCCATTCCTCGAATTTTTTTACACTAAAAATAGTTTTGTTTTGATGATCGTTTAAATTTTATATCTTCATCAAAAAGTAAATATATTTTAGTTGATTAAATTTACAATTTATTTAGAAATTTACTAATAGAATTGTTTATCTTCATAGATTCTTTTGTTTAAGAAAAATAAGAAAACAAAAAACTTTATTCTTTGTTTAAACGAAACTAAGAATTTGTACATTGATGTTATCTGACTGCGAATGACAGATTTTTATTAAGACATTTTACTGGAAATCACTTAATGATTACAAAATCGAAAATCCAAGTACTAGTAGCTAAAGTATATAATTGCAAATACAGTCTTTGTAAACTATTAAAAGTATCAATTAAATCCACTCAGTTTTATTTCTATTATTAGTCTTTGCATACGTTTTAATCAGTGAAATTTTAGATAAAGGATGTGACCATCTTTGCGAACTTGTTTTTCACGTTATAATATTTATCGATGAACTCCTGTCGATTTGCCAAGTTACTAATGCTTTGGAGCTTAGAAAAAAACAGACTGACCGACAGCGTATAACAAAATTTTTGGAGAGCTCGATCATTTAGGCATGCTCCTCGTGGTTATATTATATGAAAGATATAAATTAATGATTGAGGTTTTGAAATCACGAATTGAACCACCCATGCCCCATGCTTGTTTATTGATTACTCAAAAATCAATTGCATGTAAGATGAAACCTTGTGACTTAAATAAATTCTTTGTAAGTTCATAATAATCATTTAACGTTCACAGCAAACGTTAGTAGAACATTGTAACGTTGGAACACACAAATGTTACAATCTTTCAAGACCGTTTACTAACAAACTAGGTGTGTTTGTGGATTAACAAATTTTAATTATCGACTTTGGTCATTTTTTTAAAATAATAATTTATCAATTCCTAAAATTATAATGATTATTACGTATAATACCTAACAGGAAAACGATATCAGTTGTAAATTGACTGCACATCATTTTTGATCGAAACTGTCAATATTTTAATAAAAAAATAACGAGCCTTTCTCAAAACTTTTGATAATACAATTTTTTCCCTTTGTCATCGTTATAAAATTAGATACTTTTTTTTAACCAACTTCAAAAACAAAGGTACTTTTAATATTTTGTACAAGCAAATTGCATCTTTATTCACACAATTTTTGACGGGGATACTATTAAGGATCCTCATACTACACATACTTCGAAGAATAGTTATAAAGAAAAATGTAAGAATCTTTATAAAGAACAACTTGAACGTATTTAAATTGGTAGTCAATCTCTTATCAGTTCCTACATATGAAAGTCGAAGACATATTTAATTTTTTTTTAATCACTTACGCTGATTTTAAATAATGGTTGCTACAGAATCCACAAAATGCGATGGACGAAAGTCTAGAGACAGATGTAGTATTTGACGGCCATTTAGAATAATTTCTGTGATCAAGGAGTTGGGGACTCCTGTGTCAGTGAGCCGGAAAAATTATTTGCGAGGCAAGCTTAAAGCTGTTCTTGGTGTCGGACAATGAAATTCTTGTTCTTGCTAGTGAAGTGATCTCTCAGTTCAATTCCGGGCAGTTGTTTTACAATTTTTTCAAATCTATTATTCTGTACAAATATTTTTAAGTCAGTTTCTTAGCGTGTTTTTTTCTAAAAAGTTATTCTTTTTTGTTATACTATTATTCACTTTTGTTTTGTGTACATTATTTTCAGTTACTGCTTTGCTGCTGTATATATGTTATATTTTTGTAAATAATTATTTTTTGTAATGTCGCTCTTTTCATTTTTTTTGTAATTTAGTTATAGAACAGACTCAGATGATATAGGAACGAGTAGTGAATTAATTCGCTATGCTTTTGACAGATGTTTCTGTTCTATGTTATATGCATATAGCATATACAACATGTAGCATGTATGTATTCTATACATGTATAGGGTAAGGTGTTGTACCTTGGTGACCATGTAACTTGGATCACTCATCAGTTTCTTGAAAGGTATTGCTATCTTCTAGAACAACTACAGTAGTGGGTGAGTGAGATCTGGATTAGCAAGAAAATTCTACAAGTGAGAGTTAATGTAGGGCCTGTCTTTCTAAACCCCATTTGTTTGTTGTTAAAGCCCATTATAAAACCCAATTATATTTTGTTTAGCCACATTACAGTTTAAAACATAATGTAAAATGTTGCGGAGGCTAAGTTTGAATAGATGCACTGCCATTTACTAAGTACTTTTTTGTATCTAAGAAATGTATTTTACCATCAGTTTTTCAGGTAGATACCCTTATAAAATTGTCTTGGTTTGTTAACTTTTATAGCTAAGGATGCATTGTAGATCGGCGTTGTACCAGAAAATTCCTTTTGTACTTGGGTAAATCAAAAAAGGACTGAAAGCAAAAGAAACTTGTGGTGTTTTCATTTGTTCAATCATGCTGTTAACTAGATCGGCGTAGTACCAGAAAAGTCCTATGGTCCTTGGGTCAATCAAAAGGGACTGAAAGCAAAAGAAACTTGTGGTATTTTCATTGGTTCAAGCATGCTGTTAACTAAAGGGAGCGTTGAACATTAAATCTTGAAAAGAGCTAAGTAGAATCGATTCTGATGGTCATGAATACTTTGGGGTATAATTTATTAAGTGATTGACATTCTGTGGTCCAAGGCATGACACTCTTCCTTATCTGTGTATGTTACTTGTTAGTTTATCTTTCTTCATGTTCAAAACAACAACAACCATACATGAAATAAACATTTTAAACAATATTTTATTTTCGCTTTCATCTCAAACTATCATTTCAAATTAGTTTTTTTTTTTTTAAATTTGATTTTTTATTTTTAGAGCCAACTAACTCAAATATTAGGATTCCCAATCTAGATACAATTCTGTGTAGCGTTTAAGATTTTATTCGACATAAGTTGACTATTACCTCAAAATAGTATCCAAACGAGGGGGTAACATTTCCATTCAACAATTCTTGGATTTTTGGTTTGTGGTACGTTTTGCGTTTATGGCACCATCAAAATGAAAACTCATTCGATTGGCAAATTCTGATATTGTTTCACAACTTCTATGCCTCTACAGAAAAACTCAAACTTATGAAGTTTGTCATGGCAGGGAGCTTTAATTTGTGGTATTCCACTTTTATTAAATATATTATGTGAATAAATAAATTTAAACACTTATTTTTTCCTTAACCACTTTATTATATTTTATTATTCGGACATGTTTCGGATTTTTACTCCATTTTGAACTGCTTATGAAGTTGTTTCAAAAAGATTCGTTTAAGCAAAGTAAATCTTAATAAAATAAAGTAAATCTTAATAATAATTATACCATTTTAATTAATCAGAAAACTTCAACTGGGCAAAAGATTTGGATGTTGGGTTGTAAGTCAAAAGGTTGATCGCCCTCCAAAGTCCTAAGCCCTTCAAATATGCGCTGAAAACGATGGAGTTGTGGGACGTAGATATAAAGTTTTTTAAGTATACAAATAATGAATGATGTGAAAGTAGATTAATTAATGATAGTGTCCTTAAATCATCCAAGACAAAGAAAACCATAAATTCCTTACTAAAATCTATTACCTAAATCTTCTGGGCTTTTCAATTATTAACGCTAATACTCCGCATCGTTAACGGTAATTATTTTTTATTTTTAAGAGCTAATCAACTAATAATATACGAAAGACAAATTTTTATAAAACGGAAATACAGTTCTAGCCTATTATTAATCATTAGACCATTTTTTCGACAAATTGCATTCTTGCAGAGAAATAAAGTTTGAATTTTTATTTTAAGTTTTCTTTGAACTTAAATTTCTCTGTAAATATTAAACTTAGCTGGAAAAGTGATTTTTCATTTGATTTAATGCAGTTAAGAAATAAATATTGTATTTCCAATGATTGACAAATTCAGAGACAGAAATTAATTCGAAAAATCACCCATTAATTTCTTGAATGTTGTTGAAAATTTCATCAAAACAATTAAAGCTTCTAAACTGAGTCGAGATATCATATTTTTACTATATAATTGTACCTGATATTGAAACATTTTTTACATATAAATGTATTTTTTGGTGGAAGCGCATTGAAATTATATTATAAAAAAAAGAAGTTTTAAAGACATCTAAATTGTGAAACTCTTCGATGTTCAATGCTCAAAATTTTGAAATCTTTAGAAAGATCTTATTTTTACCTTTATTTTCTCTTTATAACAATATTAATTCATTGAATTTTTTAATTCTAGCTAAATTTTATTAACTAGAGTTTATATAGCTTAAAAACTGTTGTTTAACTGAAATTGGTTGAATATTGAAACAAAATTTGATCTGAATTATAAGAGTTGATAAAATGAAACAGAAGAAGAAAATTATAGAAAAAATTCAACCATAGAATGTAAATATTGTTTTACTAACAATAAATAAATTGTTTTAATAACAATAAATAAATTTATTGAAAGCGACGCAAAGGCAAACTTATGATTGAATACTGAATCACAAGTTTTGTCATTTTGTGATAGATAATTTTGCACTTAATTTTTTGCATGATGTTTTCGTCATAATACAATAAAAAACGAAAAATTTAGTTTTAATAATAAACTTAATTTTATTTTGGGTAAGCGTTGAAGTCCCGAAGCTAATATTCGTTTTTTGTTATAAAGATTATTTTATTTTGCCTGAGGATATTGCTTATTTCATATACAGAATAATAAATTAGTCAAAATAAGCCACAAATTTAATAGGAAATGAAATTTTGATATTTACCCTGAAAAGGATATCCACTAAAAATTGGTCGCATATCCATTATGCCCACACACAAAAACGTCCAAAATCACTTTAAAAACACAATAAATTACAAAAAAACAATCTTAACATCAATATATTCGATATTATGAAAAAAGTTATCGGGTGATTTATACAGCATGGTAAAACTTAAAACACAAATCACAAAATTTTCCAGTTCCAAAAATAACCAAACATAATTATCTATATTATATATTTATCTATCTAAAGTAACATTTTTCCGAACAATCCTCCCGAATAATCGCCATAATTAATAATCGATGATGCAACGTGTTAGAATCGTAAAAACAATAATGTAAAATGTTTTTCTTAAATAAAATCGCCGTAAAGCGGCATTTAAAATCGTTAAAAGTGATTTCTGGTATATGATGTGATATTTTTAATCAAATCGTTTGATTGGTTGACGCGAAACATTTTTCCAGAACAAAAAAAAAATGTTTTTATTAATGATTGAAAATTATTTGTTATATTTCTTTGCGATTACTTTTACATTACAATAAAATATTACTTATTGTTAAGGCGTGGCCATAAATGCGTCTCTCGTATACTGAGTTAAGTCAACTTACATACTGTTTAAGTATAGTTAAGTATATTTATTGTTCAGTGTAGTGTGTAGCATTATGCATTCACTTTGATTTTGACTTTGGGTGTATCATATTTATGGTGCTACCTTCTTTTATGGGTGGAATCGTTTGCGTGTTGAAAACGTTCCCACTTAATAATTTTTATTGATAAATATAAAGAATAATAATAAATTGTAAATTAAATTTAATGTGGGGTACCTTTTATTTATTTCAGTTATACTTTTAACTATACGAGAATTGTATACATATAAGTTTTGAAAATCAAATTTGATGATAGGTGATTTAATATTTTTTTAATGTAACGGTGATTTTTGGACACTTTGTATTCTTATTAATGAGTTCAATGACTTTAGTTTTGGATGCATCAGTTGAATTTTTGACAAATAGAAAATTTTAATATAGAAAGCTGGTGTCAATAATACAGATCCCTGGAAAAAATCACGAAATACAGTGCGAAAAAAGGATTTGTTAAAAAATAAATAATTAAACAAATCAGAAATCTGATTGCATTAAACGAAATATGAAAAGAAAAATACTAATAAGTTGAATTTTTCCAAAGCGACATTACTAGAAAGATTTGAGCCGGTCTAGATTTTTATGGGTCTCGACTGTAAAAGTCGCTATGAAAACTACTGGCCTTGTTTCTTTCTTTTCAGATTTGATTTTTTAAATTAATTATTTTATTTTTACTGTTTTTATCGTATTACTATTTCGCGCCAAAAAGCCGCCATTTTATTTCAGACACCTATCTAAGGATACTTAGGTTTTTAAAACGAATATAACGGTACCTGAACTGTCAAAATCCATCGAACATTTAAGAGGATACGAGGTAATATAGAAATTAACAAGTATACATACATATAAAACGGGTGAAAAAGATATCCGAGGAAACAAAATCCTCTGAAAAATAAATCCTGAAAAAAAATATAATGGTTTGAGTATGGTTGGGTTGATTTTGTTATAGTTGATGAGTGATATATGCAAAACTTTAATGATATATAAAAATAAAAGGGTCTTTTTATATGTTTTTTCAGATTTTTTGCATTGGTTTTTGCAAGTTTTTTTAGCTTTGAATCCTTATCGGTGTCTCTAAAATAATGTGACGAATGAAGATTTCCCTGAAAGCTCGATGCAATATTATGTATGGCAAGCCATTATATTATTCACGATGTAGGTATAGCACAAGATCCATGCTCAAACAGATTGGTCTATCAGGGATGCTCTACCAAATTAACCATCTTTTAATTTTAAAAAGTTTTAATTTTGGGTGAATTTGTTCGGTCTTCATAAAATCATTTGATTTAAAATAAAATTTTATTGGATATTAAGACAGGAGAAGTTTTTTTTAAATATATCACTTCTTCGTAAAGGTAAATGTATAATACCTCTTTGCATCTATGTAAACTAAAGGAAGGTAAGTAGCTCTTCAAAAATTTTCCAATTGTGTAAAGTAAATGTTACTGTTAAAGTTACTTATGAAGACTTTTATCAATTTGGGAGGAATCAACTGAAAAAAATACTACAACAGCATGGTAGCAATTAAATATTGTCTTATTTCAAATTCTTAACTAGTGAACTTTCTTATTTTCGTGACCTTAGTATTGAGATCTTTGAAGCAAAAGCATTCAGTAACTCAACAACAGGCAAATAAATGCTTCAATCCAGTAATTTTCTTTATTATGTAGCGTTTTTTATATTCGTCTATTTATATATGATTGTTCAAACTAATCATAGTTACTTCGAAAAATATAATATACATTTATCGCTAAGAATAGTGTAGCATTTAAGTACATTATTGAAATTGTCAAAAATATAAAGATCGATTTTAAAACAGCTTTATTTACAATCATTGATAAGTATTAACTTATTTTAATCACTAGAACCAATCTAATTATAGAATATTAGGTAGCAATTTAATGCAATTAGATTTAAAATCAATACAATTATTTATTTAACGAAAATATGAATTAAATAAAAATATTATAATATATAAATAAATACAATTTCAACGAAAAAAAGATCATAAATCTATATTAAATATTACACAAATTGTTATAAAGTAAATATAATACATATTTTCAAGGCTGAAATATTATTCGTGGTTGTATAATTGCCACGAAAATACTAGTCTATTTTAATTTTTAAGAGTATGTTTATGGTTGTACGTCCATATTGTTTCAAAATTCCAATCTGTATTTTTAGGTATTGAGGTGAAGAATATATGAATAATATAGGATACATACGTTCTAGAAATATTCGAGGAGGCGGGGTTGTAGTGTAATTCTGGTTTATTCAAACTGTGTATACAAAATTATTTAATTTAATTACTCTTTACTTATTGTTGTTAATTACCTGTTTTTTCAAACAAAATATGCATGGCAAGGAACTTCGCTCCAGCCGAATGTCTCACGACATTTCAGAAAATATTTTCCCTTCGAAATAACTTACTTATTATAGCTACTGTTGGTTAACAAATCGGTGTATTAACTTGCCCGTTCATATGAAATGAACAGATCCACACTAATCAGCTAACCAATCAAAATTGGTATCAAGATAATTAAGTAGGTAAGAATGATAATTTAACTACGAAAATAATGCCTGCATTTATTTAAAAATAGCCGTGAACACTTTTCGATAGAAAAACTATGATAGGTATGTTTATAAATCAATAAAACTTCATAAAAAATATGTCTCATAAAAAAATATGTCTCATCAGATGGGTAAAGTTCGACCTTATACGGTCTCTTTGTACTAAATGTATATAATATCATCTATAACCATCATACAATTGTTAAAAAGTTTTCAATAATTCCAGCCAGAAAAATCGGACAAAATAATTTATAATCTTTTTTCTAGTGCATTCCTATACAATTCTAGATTATAGGTTTTTTTTAATGGAATGGTAAGAAAGAAATGTATTTGTTGTTTAGTGACCCTACAAACTTTTCTTTTAAACAGTAAAATTGGATATGATAGAACGACTTTGGGTACATAGTTGTTTGGTAGTACTTGGAATATTATAGTATCAATGATGAGATAATATCGTTTCCAATTCATCGACTTATAAACAAATACGCATGTAATAAAAATTGTGCTTAAGATTTTTATAAAATAGGAATGATGACTAAATTTTTATCATTTCAGGTGAGAAAATTATCACTGCACGGGCAGAAAAGTGAAGTTGGTTTTTGAAAATCTTTGCAAAATATGATCATTTAAAACTCATAATTAAACAAAAAGGAACACATAGAGTAGTGACATTATTTAATGATATCGCCATAGGCATTACGTATAAAACTCTACTTTGCAAGTAAGAGACGGGTAATAATCTTTGAGTGCTTATAATTTCTTCGTTTTTAAATTAATTTTAATTTTACTTTAAAATTTTGATTTGGTATCAAGCCTTCTTTACATTTTTATGGGACAAATTAGATTAGATTTTTGTGGCAAATTAGATATCAGTCATCTATCCTTCTTCCCATTATTTTGAGTAATTAATATAATTCATAAATTTGTAAAAGTGTCATCTCAAAATCTTACAGACTGAATTTCCTTGATCAGACATGTAACTTTTGAGAATCTCATTTGCTATTAGAAGTATAGCTTTACAAACGGGGAAGGTCAAAAACAGAAAGTGCTACAAAAGTAGTAAATCCCCTCTGTTATTTTTGTTTTTCTGGGTACCGTGCGGAAATTTTCCTGTTTCGGCGAGTTTATGACACAATTTAAAATTATGACTTTACTTACCTAACGACTAATATTTCGTTACACATACAGTATATACTTTTCTATTTAAAATAAAACGAACCCTACTTTGTCGGTGTGTAACTAATTGAATAAGTCATATACTATATCTATTAATAGCTTGTATTGTATATATTGTGCCTATTTGATTCATATATTTAGGAGGGATCATCATCATAACAGAATCTAGTGTTGTTTGTCACTTTATTCTTTTTTATAAAATACATGTATGTACAGATATTCGAATCAGTTTTCGTTCAGTGGTTGAATATAAAGACCACCTGGTTTGTGTTTGTAGCCAATATAATTTTTTATAGCTCGGATGGTATACATAAAATATTTATATAAATCATAATTTTTTTTCTTTAGTTTTTAAGTAGGTCACTAAAATTAGGGTATTTCCTGAAATAGTTTTGATAGAATTCCGGACTTCTTTCATTGTATATATGTATTCACAGAACGTTTCTCACTTAAGTGATGAAATTATCAGGTATGGAATTATTTCAGATTTCCATTTCGAATTTTTAGGGTGGATTTTGATAAAACTCGGATATATTAAAAGCAAATTTTTTTAATTTATACCATGGTTTTTGAAATATTAATCTCTTAAGATATAGAAAATATCACTTATAGAAGAAATAACACACAAATGCATGAAATTTCAAAAATGCATAAAAAATTGGGAGTTAAATAACAAACAGTTAATTTCAACATTTTAGCTTTTTTATGAAAAAAAAAAAATGTTTAAGGGTAAAAAAAAAATTTTCTAAAACATTGGGAGTTTCTAAAACTAGAAGGTAACTTGGTGGCTATTTTCTTAAAAAATGTAAAGGACTGAGAGATGAAATTTATACGTAGCTTCAATCAGTGATCCTTATGAAAAAAAACGAAAAAGTAGCTTTACATTTAAGTACTCTTTTTTGAAAGATTTTACTGGCGTAAGGGTAAAAAATTTTAAAAATATAGAACGTTCGATGTTGTAGTTATATACTCCACTTGACTGCAGCATAAATACATTTTTATTTAAACCTGAAAACATAACCAACAATATGTTAAATTCTATACATTTTACTTTTTTCTTGAACAATACATCAATATCTATCACGTCAACTATATATATGTATATGTTATTATATTATGGCTATATGTATATGTTAGATACATAAAATTGTGACATTTTTCTTCTCAATAAAAGTATCCTCATATAAAAGAATCCTTTTGAAACACGTTGTGTGTTGTTGTCAAATAATATCTTGAAGACAGATTATTGATTTGGGAATATAACTTACGAGAAACCTTCTTATAAAATAAAATGTTGTCAATGAAAAAGGATAATTTTTCTTCATGTATGTTATATTTTGTTAAAATTCTATTAAATTGAAGTACAGGCATGCAGTCTTGTATAACAAATGAGAATTGTATTTATTTTCATGGTGTACAGTTTTCTTTTTTATATTACAAGCAAGAATGTGATGTTAAAGTTTTTCAATTGCGAAGGCCGGGGTAACACGGGATACTTAAATCAAATTAAAAAATGTAAGGAATATGTTATATTTAGAAAATCTCTTCCGTAGAATGTAATCGTGGAATTAGTATTCTTGCTAAGCGGAAAAACCTTGCTGCAACCTAAGGCATATAATTTTTGACAATTATAAATAATTCAGGAGAAATTTCTGTCCTTGGCATAAACTGGAAATAAACAATTAGGGAAACAGCAAAGAAAATCTAACGTTGCTTAATTTACTTTCGCATTTTTAGAGTACTTTTTAAGATGGACGCCTACAGAGAGCGAAAAAACCATTTGATTCTTGATTAGACATTCTACTTGAAAAATGATACCAGGAGCTAATTTGATGAGACTTCCACTAGCAATCATCTTCCCTCCTTGATAAGTTTCGAAACTTGTTCGCCAAAACACTAACTGAAACACAAACCGCGGACGCTATTATATTCTTTCCTTGTTTTGTTTCCCTTCCAGTTTTTGTAAGCATAAGATAGAAACATACTAGTTGCCCGAGTCTTAAAATCGTGTTGAAAACCAATTAATACTATAGACCAAAAAATTGGGTAAAAAATGGTATAAATAAAATAATTTCTGGAGTATTCAGCTTTCTGTCCATCGACAATTACTGCAAACACCACCTTCAGTCACTCTTATCCAGAGACTAATCTTATCCTGGTCTCCCCTACGGTATTCAGAGGCACAACAATATCAATATTACACCAAAAATGATTTTGTAAGAATGTATAATAAGTTCTCCATTCATCTGTAAAACTACATTTTTTTTCGAAAGTATACATGTTTTCGCCTTTTTTTCAATACCTAGAATCGTATAATGCCAAAATATCTATTTCACATTTCAATAAAAACAAATTCAATTTCCCTTCGATGTTGTAAATCATGGTAAGAATTTTATGATACACTAAAATATAATGTGCTCTATGCTATGCACATTAAACTTTATACTCATCGTCAATACTCCTTAAAATCTTAAAATGTTCAAATGCTTCCAGGTTTAACAAAATTTTATTTAACATGCACTTTGTGTAGTATGTATGCATGTTCCTAAAAGCTTGAGACGTTTCTGAAATTACATTTACATTCTGAAATTCAGCTTTTACAAATAGTCATGTACGACTAGACTCATAGAAATAATTATTTTCTACTTTTTAGTACAATAAAAAGTATTTATCATTTAAATTTTTGAAAACTATATTAGTTAATGATTTTCATTCAAATTGGTATTACATACAAGGTGATCGTGATTGGATTACCATAGTTTAAGAGCGTATTCTTTTAACAATTTTAAGTCGAAAGTGCCTTATAAGCTTTGGCTCAAAACCCAACAGTAAAGGAGGTATGTGTTTAACAATGCACATACCTCCTTAGCTATTGAGTCTTAGACCAAAGTGTATAAGATACTTTCGACAAAAAATTGTCAAAAGAATACGCTTTATAGTATGGCCATTGACTCACGGGACAACCTACATGCATTCCCATTTTGAATGAAAATGGAAATATCACAAGGCTATATATCACAATCGGCTCTTCTACGCTGTATCATTTGCACCATGTCATGTCCTTGTACTTCATCATATCTCTTTATTACGTTGTTGACATTTTTTTAGACTAATTAGGATTTTAGTAGACTAATTACAGCAAAGAAATATTATCCATAACATGTAATTAATTATAATAAATTTGCATAAAATAATAGTTTTTCTTTCTTAAAAACCCACAATAATTGATTATAATCAAAGCTATAATAATGTATTACAAAATTAGAAAATTTTCCAATTAAAAATTTGTTTTTCAATGGAATAATTATCATATCGAATTTCCATTTAATCGAATTTGGTTTAATGAAATATTTCTATAGTATTCAATTTATTTAAAGGTATCATTAAAATAGTGTTTACATAATAACATGCATTTCGAAATAACATCAATAAATTTTTAAGTACTGTTATTTGAAAACATTTAGTTTATTTAACATTACATTTGATTAATTGATCATAAATTGTAAATCAATAATTACTACAACCAGTTTTCACAGATATGGATAAGGAATATTTCAGTACAATAGCCCTAAACATTCGAGATCCAGGTTAAATATTTTAATGACAAAATGCTCATTTTTTAGCACTCGACAAAAATGAGATGGAACAATTACACGTAAGATTGATACTTTTAATAGTCTCATATCCAGCTCGTCTCATATACAAAGCTTCGGAAAATATGCATTACAAAGCTTAAACCGGTTCCTTTCCAGAGCGTTAAATAACGTTCTCGTACGTAACGAGACATGCAAATAAATGAAAGAATCTGGTTTAAATACTAATAAATAGTGTACGAGACTGTTACGAATACCACTATTGCCCAAAACTCCGAAACTGCCCCCCGAAGTATAATATGAGAAAATTCAAACGGAGTTCGATTCGTAAGCCCAGACAATATACCTTTAAAAAGTTAATTTTTTTATTTTGAAAAACACTTCACTTTTTGGGATGAATTTACCCCTGTCCAAATAATGAAGGGATAGTATTTAATCTTTTAGAGGTTTTTTGTCTAGTTTTTATTATAACAAATCCTTAACCTTTCATCATCACTCCCTCGTAGCCCATCACTCCCGTATATGCTATAAGAAAAACATAGAACCTATTTGAAAACGTATTTTCGAAGAAAAACTATTGTAATCATACGTTGATAGCGTTACACGTATATGGCTATAAATTTGTTGTTTATCAAATTTCTATGGGAGAGTCCATAGTACTAGGGTACATTTTTATGTATTCAAATGATTTTTGAAAATATTAAAACTAAAATTGTCTTTGTATATGTATAATGTGATGTTGACTTTTTGCAAATAGGTTATTTGAGTAACCTTGCATAACTCCTCCTTGCGCGTAGATTTTCAAAATGATATTTTTTATTTATATAGAGGCTATGTGGCGTTTATGCCACATATACAATGAAAAAATATTATTATTTATTATTCCCTATATTTAAAAATAATATTGCATTATTTCCATATTGTGCGTTACAGTTAAGATGGCGTAGGAAACATGATATTAAAAACAGTAAGTTTGCCTGCTGTATAATAATGTAATGTAGATATTCAATAAATACTTAATTATAATTATTATATTTTATTAAATGTGCCCATGTGCCGTGTTTAAATACCAAATGGACATTATTGTATTTTTTACATATACCTGTAATATATAAGCTGATTTACTATTGCTTACTATTGCATTTCGAACAAACATTGGGCTAATACGTATACAAGACCAAAACCCATGGCAGACCGTATCATACGCTCAGTACCTGCGGCATGCTACCATACTTAGCAATCAGGAAAAGTTATACTCATGTATATTGTATACAGATATTGGCAGGGAGCATAGTAGGTGGAGGGGACAGATGAATCATCTGCAGCGCTGTCATCTTAAAAAATTTACAATAAATCATGCGTTTTATTTAAAAAATCACTACCTTAATGTAAATATGTATAGGTAATGTCCAATTAAAATTATTGTGAAATTAAAGAAATAGTGAAGATAAGCTACGAAATGGCATAAATAACAGTTTTTAAATGTTAATTAACATAATTACTCATTTAAATTTGTAAAAAAGTAATATTAAATTTTCAATGTAGGTTATAAATTATAACTATTATTAAACCTTATAAACAATCCACAAAATGATACATCCATCCATAGAATTGTATAGGCCTTTTCATTGATTTGCGTTTGTTTCGGACAGTTGTCAAATACTATTAAATCTAAGAAAACTAATATATTTTATCTTCATCACACAGCGCTTTTTTACTAGGATAGAAGATATGTGATTTGTCATTACTTGATTGAAATCTGTTTGTCTTTATTTGATTGAAGTCCTATTAAGAAAGTATCCTTATCATGGAAATCGCTTAAAATAAAGCATTTTTACTTCATCTAAATTGGATACTGTCGATTTCATCGATTTCTCGCTGCCACCGATATCATGACGGAGCTTGACATGGCGTCGTTCGACTCATAGAAACATCTTGATTTGGGAATGATGGCAGATAAGCACTTGGGGTTCCTGCTACGCTTCGTTTTTATCTGATATGTCTGGGTGAATCTAGCAAGGAAATTAAAGTCATGGACATTTTCATTTCATTGAAGGTGCCTTGGAAACTATTGTTAACCAAATTGCTGCTAGATTGGAATGTATGCATATGTTACCTAACTCAGTGCTCAGAAGTAAAAGTCTTTTTAAATATGTGTGTGTGATTGCACACTTCGTACAAGTCTTCGCAAAAGTCTTTTAGAATAACACGGGCGAATTCTTATGGAAGTCCAGAAACAGAATACCATGGTTAATCGCTGTGGCTTTACGCACAGAAACCGGATGGCCCGAACTCTTAAGCCATCGCTCTCCCATCGTTGTGTAGTGCTGTGATAGTTTGACAGATTTCTTGCTTTTTTTTTAAACTGTGATATGACATCAGTATAAAATTATATATATACTTTACAGATAATTGTAGAGTATACATGTTTCAAAATATATAGACCGTCTAATCCATAATGATGCGAAATTTCAAATTTTTAATTATCTGCCAAAAAAGTTTTAAGTGTTGCTTTATATGGTCGACAAAATAGAAAGGAACCATAGAAATTTCGCTTCATGAAACTAAGCCATATTGAAATACTTAGTTTTTTTTAGAGTTCGGTAAATATTATCGATCAATATTATAAGTCTACAGGATGTAAGTACGCCTATATATAAAAAATAAATGTAATTTTAATTCGTTCGCTGTGGTGGTCAGTATCTTATAAACAATAATAATAAGTTTTAAGTATACATTATAAGCCTTAGCCAACTTATATCTATCATTTAAATAAAAACATTTAAAGTAAATGTTATTATAATTCTATAAACCTACCTACTCAAATAATATACAGAGTGGCTTCCAAATCTTTACCAGAAAAATATGCTCACAGGTTTCTCGTTTCCCTGAACTACAGCTTCCCAAAATATTGTGGAATTATTTGTTTGTATCATCCTAGCTCCTAAAACTAAAAATTCTGGATAGACCAACCTCAACGCAGTTTAAATTTAAAGATTATTTAGCATTATCCAAATTTTCTTGGGAATCTCAGGCATAACAATAGAGAATAAATGAGAATGTTTTAAATTAACCGTTATTAACATCTAACATAATGACATATGATGATGGAAAATAAGAAAGCCTTCACTCACTTATACTTTCCTACGTTTTAAAATATCACGTCGTATATCTTGTCGTTAATATCTTTGTTTAAAAAGGAAGTCATTTTGAGAACAGAGAGAGAATTATCAAACGCCATTTGAAGTATGAGTTTCCTCTACATGGAAGTATCCACGATAAATTGTTTGTTTTTTTTGGAAATATACAGGGTTTTTGAGCACAGCTAGTCTAAGGCGTTTGTTTGAAGGGAGTCACTTTGAAGAACAATTTTAATTAAGTATTTTCATTGGGTCGGGTTATACGCAATATTTTTAATAACAATAATAATAATAATAAATAATGAGATAACATAAAACTATATTTAAATAGTAGTAGCTATTTAAATTTTTTTAACAAGTTTATCAAAATTTTACCAACCGAACCATAAGAGCTGCTCTGAAATAATTCGCACTTCTATTTGTATTTCGAAAGAACATTTCAATCACAAATATCTATTTTCATACTATTTTTTCAACTTCTTCTTCGACGAAAATAAGTAGCTCCCATTTCCATCATTATAACTTTAAAAAATTTTTAACATAAAACCTAGAATTTTTCTAAACTATTTTCAAACAAACAATTCAACAATGTGAATTCATTCACATTTTATCACAAGATCATTAATTATTATCAACCAAACAGTTATTTTGACAATTCTATGTATTTTCATTTTGTTATAAAAATATATTCATGTCAAAGTTATCTCTTCATTGGTACCCAGGATGACAGTACCTAAAGAATCATTTATTAAATCGAAAAAAAATTACAATGTTTCCACTTTTATTTTTTAAATAAAAAAATACCTATGAATGAAATTTTATGAATAAACAAACATGACAGCAAGAAGCAGTCTCAAAGGATTATTAGAAATAAAATAAATAAATATATACATATTGCTGTCAATCAGAAATTTTATATTGAACAATTGAAATGTTAGAACCAGTAGCTGATATTTTCAAGTGATATTTAAAATTCAATAAATAGACCTACAAATTTCTGTTATTCCCTTTGGGATAATTGAATATTGAAGTAAGAAAAATAACTTCATAAGAAGCTTACACCAAACAAATATATTGATTGACTAAACGGTCCATTGGGAATAGCCAATATGTTATTAAATAGGAATAGAATTATTTTTTCAATTTTTTTTATAAGAATATAAGTTTCTTTACTGTTATTACAGTTTTAATAAAAAATTTACTGTCGTATCTCTCTCTGCGTTATAACTTGTGTATGTAGAGATATAAAAGAAATAATTTTCAGAAAGTCGTCATGTATTATTAAACAAAGATTGCCTTAAAATGTGAATAAAAATTTGTTGTAGGCTCGATCTACCGAAAACGTTGCTAAGAGATGCTATCAAATCCATCCATGGTGTCTTATTTCGAGTAAACATATATATTGTCGGTATAAATTTTCAAAGAAAAGTTTTGCATTTCAATTAGGAAAAAGACAGATTTGTCATTTGCTAGTAATTTTTCAAGGGAAGGCAAAAACTATCGCCTCATGTCTAACAGCTGACCTTTTACAACCTGACATAGATCATACAAAGGTTGCACCGTACCGGCTCAGTTGACGAGCGGTCTAAGGTGTTAGTTCTAAGGTGTTAACGTTTGGCTACTGACTGGGAGCAAATTATAATTATGGGGGCGGTAGAATAGATCATATTGTCATCGCTTGGCAAAGAACAATGTAACCGATTCCACCCACATCATAAAATGTAATTGTATTTATGTGTATGTAGTAAAATAACGAAAGATTAACAAATAATGATGTGGATGGCCTCTGTTATAGGTATTTGTCAGAGAAAGGGAGGGTAACCCCAGTTTTTTTCCAAATCGTAGAAGTTGACAACAAAAATGACTTGGTAGCGGACTTTAAACCTTACATCCAAACAAACGGGTCAAAAAGAAGAGAAATTCATATGTTTTTAATTCGATTGTACATGAAAATAAATGATTTAGAAACAGTACTGTTTGTTAGGATTGTGAATAAAATGTATAAGTAGATAACATTGTGAGAATTATCTATCATCTGTCCGCATTTATTTATTATATTGTTGTAGAAGTTTCTACAGGTTTTAAACTTTTTAAGCGATAGACGATTCCTGTTACATATAATATTTTAAAACTGCATATATTATGTTGTATTATAGAAAGAAAAATATTTATGGGTCCAAGAGCAGACCATGAGGAGTTTGTATTACAGTTTCGTATTTAAATATTATTTTGTTTTTTCATTTTCAAGTATTCCACAATATTTTCTCTTTCAGTTCAAATTTCCAAAATAAAAACCTTATTTTTATTTATACGAGCTGGATATTTGAAGAATTAACTACCGTCGTGAAGTTGGCCCCCGCATTTTTTGTTCCAGAATATAAACCATATGGTTCGATTGTACTCGCATTAAGATGGATTGTTCCAGAATTTCACTCTTTTGTACCACCCCATTCTCGAGATATTCAATTATATATGCGCGGGGGCCAACTTCACGCTAGCCCCCGCATTTTTTGTACTGAAATTTTAATGCTACCTTTCGGAAGAACAATCAAAATAAAGGATTGTTCCAGAATATAAAGGGAAAAAAATCAAAAATACGGGGTGGGGAGCCAAAAATATACCAACCCACTAATACAAGTTAACAAGTTACCAATTCAGTAGAATAACGCTATAAACATAGATTTCTTACAAAAGACTATAAAATTGATATTATTGTTCATTTTGAGAAATGTATACTGAAAACGGCAGCCATGGGGAGGATATTTATAAGGGTGCAATTACATGATGATGGAAAATTATGTAAATGCTACTTCTTGAGACGTTAGTACTGAGCTACTGTATGTGCCAATTGATAGATATACGTTAAAAAAGGATTTTTCCAGAATATTTAATCAATACAACTTCAAATGGGGCGTGAGGGAGCAAAAATTCACCCCCGATACAAGAGTAAACACATAACGCATTCGTTTGTACTGGGCTATGAATGAAATTTTTAGAAAGAATACATATAGAATAACTTAGTTTTCCATTTTCACCATTTTTAAACTTCGAACGTAGCCACAGGGAGGTGATATATATTCGGGGGAGACCTAACCCTCGCTGTGCTGCTTTCTATGACGTTTGTACTGGGTTACTGTATACGCCAATCGATAGATATACATTAGTAGAGGATTGTTCCAGAATATTAAATCAATTCAACTTCAAATGGGGCGTAGGGGAGGAAAATCAACCACCGATACAAGAGTAAACACATAGCGCATTCGTTTGTACTGGTCTATGAATAGAATTTTTGGAAAGAATACATATAGAATAACTTATTTTTCCATTTTCACCCTTTTTAAACCAGGAACGTAGCCACAGGGAGGTTAGATATATGCGGGGGAAACCTAACCCTCGCTGTGCTGCTTCCTGTGACGTTTGTACTGGGATACTGTATACGCCAGTCTATAGATATACATTAGTAGAGGATTGTTCCAGAATATTAAATCAATACAACTTCAAATGGGGCGTGGGGGAGGAAAATTTACCCCCGATACAAGAGTAAGCACATAGCGCATTCGTTTGTACTGGTTTATGAATAGAATTTTTGGAAAGACCACTTATAGAATAACTTAGTTTTCAATTTTCACTACTTTTAAACCAAGAACGTAGCCACAGGGAGGTGATATATATTCGGGGGAAACCTAACCCTCGCTGTGCTGCTTCCTGTGACGTTTGTACTGGGTTACTGTATACGCCAATCGATAGATATACATTAGTAGAGGATTGTTCCAGAATATTAAATCAATTCAACTTCAAATGGGGCGTAGGGGAGGAAAATCAACCCCCGATACAAGAGTAAACACATAGCGCATTCGTTTGTACTGGTCTATGAATAGAATTTTTGGAAAGAATACATATAGAATAACTTATTTTTCCATTTTCACCCTTTTTAAACCAGGAACGTAGCCACAGGGAGGTTAGATATATGCGGGGGAAACCTAACCCTCGCTGTGCTGCTTCCTGTGACGTTTGTACTGGGATACTGTATACGCCAGTCTATAGATATACATTAGTAGAGGATTGTTCCAGAATATTAAATCAATACAACTTCAAATGGGGCGTGGGGGAGGAAAATTTACCCCCGATACAAGAGTAAGCACATAGCGCATTCGTTTGTACTGGTTTATGAATAGAATTTTTGGAAAGACCACTTATAGAATAACTTAGTTTTCAATTTTCACTACTTTTAAACCAAGAACGTAGCCACAGGGAGGTGATATATATTCGGGGGAAACCTAACCCTCGCTGTGCTGCTTCCTGTGACGTTTGTACTGGGTTACTGTATACGGCAATTGACAGATATACTTTAGAATAGGATTTTTCATGATATTAAATTAATCAAACTGCAAAGGTTGGGGACGTAAACGGTATTATATCCCACCGATACAACAATCAACAAATATCTTTCTCGTTTTTAGCTGCATGCCCGTAAACTGGCTCCTTGATCCATGTTTTTGCAAAAAACGGGAAATTTATCATTTTTTGGCAAAAAATGTATTATTTTTTGTGCATAAAAAAATATTTAAAATAAATTGAAATATTTTTTTGTTTGTTTATTTTTCTTTTATTTTTGACCTATGTTGCTTATTTTGAACTTGAGGTCAAGTTCGTAAATGAGCAACATAGGTCAATTGGGTTTTGGGTCCGAAGGACCCATCTTCTAACCCTTTAGAGATAGAGCAAAAGTTTAAATGTAAAAAATGTTCCTTTCAAAAACTAAACACAAAAAGTGGTTTAAAAATAGTGAAAATGGAAAACTAAGTTATTCTATAAGTATTCTTTCCAAAAATTTCATTCATAGCCCAGTACAAACGAATGCGTTATGTGTTTACTCTTGTATCGGGGGTTAATTTTCCTCCCCTACGCCCCATTTGAAGTTGTATTGATTTAATATTCTGGAACAATCCTCTACTAATGTATATCTATAGACTGGCGTATACAGTATCCCAGTACAAACGTCACAGGAAGTAGCACAGCGAGGGTTAGGTTTCCCCCGCATATATCTAACCTCCCTGTGGCTACGTTCGTGGTTTAAAAATAGTGGAAATTGAAAACTAAGTTATTCTATAAGTTGGCTTTCTAAAAATTCCATTCATATACCAGTACAAACGAATGCGCTATGTGCTTACTCTTGTATCGGGGGTTGATTTTCCTCCCCTACGCCCCATTTGAAGTTGAATTGATTTAATATTCTGGAACAATCCTCTACTAATGTATATCTATCGATTGGCGTATACAGTAACCCAGTACAAACGTCACAGGAAGCAGCACAGCGAGGGTTAGGTTTCCCCCGAATATATATCACCTCCCTGTGGCTACGTTCTTGGTTTAAAAGTAGTGAAAATTGAAAACTAAGTTATTCTATAAGTGGTCTTTCCAAAAATTCTATTCATAAACCAGTACAAACGAATGCGCTATGTGCTTACTCTTGTATCGGGGGTAAATTTTCCTCCCCCACGCCCCATTTGAAGTTGTATTGATTTAATATTCTGGAACAATCCTCTACTAATGTATATCTATAGACTGGCGTATACAGTATCCCAGTACAAACGTCACAGGAAGCAGCACAGCGAGGGTTAGGTTTCCCCCGCATATATCTAACCTCCCTGTGGCTACGTTCCTGGTTTAAAAAGGGTGAAAATGGAAAAATAAGTTATTCTATATGTATTCTTTCCAAAAATTCTATTCATAGACCAGTACAAACGAATGCGCTATGTGTTTACTCTTGTATCGGGGGTTGATTTTCCTCCCCTACGCCCCATTTGAAGTTGAATTGATTTAATATTCTGGAACAATCCTCTACTAATGTATATCTATCGATTGGCGTATACAGTAACCCAGTACAAACGTCACAGGAAGCAGCACAGCGAGGGTTAGGTTTCCCCCGAATATATATCACCTCCCTGTGGCTACGTTCTTGGTTTAAAAGTAGTGAAAATTGAAAACTAAGTTATTCTATAAGTGGTCTTTCCAAAAATTCTATTCATAAACCAGTACAAACGAATGCGCTATGTGCTTACTCTTGTATCGGGGGTAAATTTTCCTCCCCCACGCCCCATTTGAAGTTGTATTGATTTAATATTCTGGAACAATCCTCTACTAATGTATATCTATAGACTGGCGTATACAGTATCCCAGTACAAACGTCACAGGAAGCAGCACAGCGAGGGTTAGGTTTCCCCCGCATATATCTAACCTCCCTGTGGCTACGTTCCTGGTTTAAAAAGGGTGAAAATGGAAAAATAAGTTATTCTATATGTATTCTTTCCAAAAATTCTATTCATAGACCAGTACAAACGAATGCGCTATGTGTTTACTCTTGTATCGGGGGTTGATTTTCCTCCCCTACGCCCCATTTGAAGTTGAATTGATTTAATATTCTGGAACAATCCTCTACTAATGTATATCTATCGATTGGCGTATACAGTAACCCAGTACAAACGTCATAGAAAGCAGCACAGCGAGGGTTAGGTCTCCCCCGAATATATATCACCTCCCTGTGGCTACGTTCGAAGTTTAAAAATGGTGAAAATGGAAAACTAAGTTATTCTATATGTATTCTTTCTAAAAATTTCATTCATAGCCCAGTACAAACGAATGCGTTATGTGTTTACTCTTGTATCGGGGGTGAATTTTTGCTCCCTCACGCCCCATTTGAAGTTGTATTGATTAAATATTCTGGAAAAATCCTTTTTTAACGTATATCTATCAATTGGCACATACAGTAGCTCAGTACTAACGTCTCAAGAAGTAGCATTTACATAATTTTCCATCATCATGTAATTGCACCCTTATAAATATCCTCCCCATGGCTGCCGTTTTCAGTATACATTTCTCAAAATGAACAATAATATCAATTTTATAGTCTTTTGTAAGAAATCTATGTTTATAGCGTTATTCTACTGAATTGGTAACTTGTTAACTTGTATTAGTGGGTTGGTATATTTTTGGCTCCCCACCCCGTATTTTTGATTTTTTTCCCTTTATATTCTGGAACAATCCTTTATTTTGATTGTTCTTCCGAAAGGTAGCATTAAAATTTCAGTACAAAAAATGCGGGGGCTAGCGTGAAGTTGGCCCCCGCGCATATATAATTGAATATCTCGAGAATGGGGTGGTACAAAAGAGTGAAATTCTGGAACAATCCATCTTAATGCGAGTACAATCGAACCATATGGTTTATATTCTGGAACAAAAAATGCGGGTGCCAACTTCACGACGGTGAATTAACTGCTTGGAAAATATGTATAACCTAGCCACAAACGAGTTAAATTTTCTAGCTTTTTTTTTGTATGTATTTTATGCTTCAAATTTCTTCTTCTTTTCTATGTATTTTCTCAGTACTTTTTAGGATGTGAAACTTGCAGATCTATCTTAGATCTGTAGAAAACTGATTCCTATGAAAAAGGATTGAGTTGTGGATAGAAAAAGAAATGTTAGATCGAGTTATGACATGATCATATTAAAGTATATTATGCTTTAAGACTTTTCAGGACTGGAATGGATTCTATATCTATTCCAAATAGTAATTACTACAAAGTTTCTGAGGCAGTAATATGTTTCAAGAATTCTCTAAACAATTTCTTCATAATTTCTATTCAATCATTCAATATACGATAATCTAAAGTGCTAGTTGCATGAAAATACGTTCGTAAAATCGAAGCAAGTATATATTTTTAGGTTCAAAAAAAAAATTTGCTTGGTTTACTTTGATTTATAACCAGCCGAATACGAATTTTCTTGGACTAAGTAAATCTGGAATCTCCGAAACCCCTCCAACGATTTTCATGATTATGCAAAGAGTTTTTGGGTAGAAAAATCGATCTAGGTAGGTTTCGTTTTTAAAGCTCGGTTATCCAATATTTAACTTACAAGTTAACACGCATAGGCTCTTCAGTTTTTCTGCGAAGAAGTTCAAATGGATATGGTGAGAGATTTTGGAAATTGTCCGAAGCCAACGATTCTTACGCGTTTAATTCAATCCAATAATTTTTTGTTTACGGTAAAGTTATTCTAAAAAGCACTGTTTTATTATTCTCTCATTTTAATTACTAGTTAGTTTTGGTTGAATTCAGTTTATACTAGACTGGCTTTGTTCCCATAGCAATAATATATTGTCACAATACTTTTTTTTTATCAAACACAAATGGCACAAATGGTTATCTAAATCATACATGAATTCAAAAATTTAAATCAAACATGTCTATAAAATATTTATTTATTGATTTAATAATATATTATGTATATATATCGTGCGGTAAAAACATTTAAAATAGTACAATATAAGGGTATCATATTTCGTTAATATATTAGTGTAGATATATATACATTATACAGTATAAGATATATTGTATACCTACTTCTTGGTGGTAGTTACTTGTATCGATATTTATTACATGTATCGATATACACTGCTATATATATACCAGAAATACTATAGTTGATTTACAAATAGCAACTGTTGCTTTGAAAAGGTATTACCTCAACAATAATCGTTACCTTCGGATAACTTTTAAAGTCTTCCAAGATCTTTAACTAAAGTTCTCCATAGAGAAACTGGGGAGACTACAATCTGAACATTTACTCAAACCATTTCAAGATCATTACTTTTTGCAAATATATAACAAAAATCCTTTTCCGGAAATCAACGTATATATTTTAAAATAACCTTATATAAGTTGTTAAAAATACTGCAATGATTGACTTCAAATTGATATCTAATTTTGTAAAAGTTGCTTAGATTTAAGAAAATAATTTATCAAGATTTTGTGTTTTTAGAACATTTTTTATATAATAACTAGCGGACCCGACAGACGTTGTCCTGTGGATACGTAACTCGAATTCATCAACACCTATACTATTCTTAGCCTACCTGCTAAGTACATCCCACTTAATCTATCCCGTTTTACTCCTATCTATGTACATCCCAAATTTACTCCTCTATTACTATCTATTAGACAGGCCACGGCCTGACCTTCGGCCTCCAGCCTGGCCTTCAGCTTGAAGCTTCCATCTTTTAAATACCTTTTCACAATTCCTGTATAGTAATAAATAATGCTCCAATACTATTAAAAATACAAAGTAGATGGTATTATATAAAGTAATATATGATTCATATGCGCTCCCACCATTTAATGGAATATCATATTTTTGGTGCTGAACCCTCAAAAACAGATGTAGTGGGCCGAATGATAAATATAAATCATCATCGGATCCAGTTGGTTACATAGAAATTCCATCAAGATCGATCCGTTTTGAAGGAGTATAATGACTACTTACACATTGGAAATATATATAATAGATAATTATTTTTTCAAACCTCATACAAATATTTAGGGATAACATTTATCATCCTTTCAACCGTCCTTACAAAGCGGTAAGGGATGATGAAAATTTTTGCTCAGAAGATTTCAAAACTAGTACAAGTTTTCAAAAGAGCTATTGCTGTACCCAATTTGATGATTTAAAACACAGCTGTTTTAAATTATGGAAAAAATTTGGCTTACAAAATTTACATCACCAACGATATGTTTTGTGTGCAAATATTTCTGCGCTTATACCTCAGAATAGGGGAGGAGCGAATCAAGGAGGCTTTCGTTATAATTTTCAAGTTTAACGTTTCCTTGATCTTTGGTCTCAGAACTGGCTTTGGTTCAGAAGATTTCAGTCTTTGTGAGGAGCGATCGAGAAGGTTTTCGTATGGTAAAAAACCATTGCTTTATCAAACAAATTTTTCGTTCAGAAGTTAGGACGCGCCAACGATTATAGATATAAAGTTATTTTTGAGCATACTATAAACATATGATGTATCATATATAAATATATGATATTTTTGAGCATACTATACCATAATCTTATCTTCTGGTATACCTGCAGAAAGAAAACTTGAATACTGATTGCATTTAAAAGCGGTGTTTTTAAAGTTTATGAATCGGAACACAATATTCCACAACAACATATTTTTAAAAGTACTTTTTTTGAAGCATTGTTGAAGAACTCTTGAAGTGTTTGTTATAAGTGTTTACGTGCAATGTGTGTATGTATAACACATATATGTGTTATGGGTAAACACAATACCACGCCTCTTAAAAACATTCCACAAATCTGTCAGAACCACTTTTCAAATTCAATTAAGTCGACACCTTATGTCATATTCAAATAAAATAAAATAATATTATTTTAACAATGACTTTGTTTATTTTTTTTATTTCAATTTTTCTTTTGTTCGATAAAATGAATTTTCTAGTCATAATTTTAATAATATCTGTTTTTCTCAGATTTTGTCAGAAAACACTGGCTAATTGTAATATCGAACCTGACAATCGACTCCCATGTGCTATGGAGTTGGAGTCGTAATAGGCCTGCGAAAATCTTCCGTAATTTCTTTTTTCTAGACGGTTGTTTTTCCTTCTAAAAGCCGGTTACACCCGCTTATCAACTCTAAGAAACCATAAATCTATTTCACTATTCACCTTAGGATTTATGTTTAAAAAGGTTAAAAAAATGATAAGGAGATTGGCTTCCTTTATATCGATCAGATGTGAAGAATAGTGATGAGCAAGTCCGAAGCCAACGACTTTATAGTCTTATGCTTGAAATTGGTCTTGCTTTGTAGTCCAGTTTTAGTCTTGGTCTTGATATTGAAGTAAAACTCTTGGAAGATATTGATTTTTACTTAATCAGGTGAAATAGATAGAAAAAAGTAAGCCTACTCCAAAAAACAATTTGGTTTATAATTATATTTAATTTTTGTATTTATAATTTCAAATAAAAACAAGTGAAAACAAACAATTGACTGACTTAATTGTTGAAATACCATGTATAGGCAGTGTTGATAACTCTGTCACATTTTACATACATACATATCTGACATATTTAACTGATATTCTCATATAATGCGCAAGTGTTGATGCGCAATCGTTTGTTTTTTTTTGACGTCATGTAAATAACAAAAGATATTCACTTTTATATTCCTATATTAATACATACTATAAAATTTGTAACTAATTAACGCCCTCGTGGGTAAACAGTGATGTTTACAAAAAAAATGTTTCAAACAAAAGTTGTTTATTTTTTTGTAAGGAACATTTTTTACATTTAAACTTTTATTCTATCTCTAACGGTTTACAAGATGGGTACTACGGACCCATGACCCAATTGACCCATGTTGCTCATTTACGAACTTGACCTCACTTTTTACGTCCTAAGCACGCTGTAAAAATTTCAGCTTGATATCTCTTTTCGTTTTTGAGTAATCGTGACCACAGACGGACGGACGGCCGGACAGCCGGACGGCCGGACGGACGGACAACCGGAAATGGATTAATTAGGTGATTTTATGAACACCTATACCAATTTTTTTTTTGTAGCATCAATATTTTTAGGCGTTACAAACTTGGGACTAAACTTATAATACTATGTATATTTCATATATACATGGTATAACAATAAATTTTTCCAGAATTTCCCACAAGACTATCGCAAGAGTGTTGCGTGATATATATAAGTATATATCTATATATATACATATTACCAAGACCAAGGCTGATTTTGCTCATCACATCAAAATTTACAACACTTTATATATTGAAATTAATGATTGCTTCTAATCTAGTTGGAATACAATTACTGTACAAAAATTTTATACTTATACACCCTATATTGCTTTCATCAATTGCAAACTCCCCCCCCTAAAATATACACTTAAGGAAAATCAATCTAACTATGAGTTCAATTCGAAATAAAACTGTATATGACGTCGGCCTTTTTGGCTCTTACGAGCTCAAAACGTGTACTTTATTTAACTCTAGTTTGACGCTTTGATGGAATTTTCTAGTTATTGAATTCACAGGTAATATCGTTTAATTTTTGAGCTGATATGTCGATACTAGTCAGTCAACACAGGCAGAAGCAGAACTTAAACAATTTTCGAACGAGAAATGTAATACCTATTACCACAATAATAAGTATTACAAATAATAATTAAAAAATAAACACATAAAATAATTAAATTTTAATTATTTAATTTTAAAGTTAAACGAGTCAATTATAAAGTAAATGGTCAAGAAAATAATACGTTTAATGTGGTTTTGTATTGATTATTTTTACAGGTAAAAAAAAGTATGTACAGTATGCAATGAAAATAAATTAGTTATCTTTTAATTACTTATGTTTTTGGTCGCAAGTCGAGCGATTTTTTGATTTTGTTTTTGTTGGTATAGTCATATTACAGCAGCAGACATCTAGCTATTGACGTCCTAAAAATTAATAAAAATCAATAGTTTTCCGAGAGTCAAGTATGGTTTGTTTAGAAGCCTTGTGGAAAGCGTGGGCCCTGATAAAGATCTTTTTTTACAGTTATTTTTTGCGAGCAACGAATGAGGTAAGGTAACTATTACAACAAAATGCACCACATGTGCGATGTGCAATTTTTTAATACAACATTTTACCAAATTTTTACATCTTGAAAAACTAGGAATCGCAATATAAGTTTTTTAAAAACTTGTACTAGTTTTGAAATCTATTGCTCAAAAATTTTTATCACGGAGGATTGAACAGCTGAGCAATTATATCGTTAAATTTTATATGAAGCATAGAGCGTACCAAAATTTTAATCAAAATAAATCATTTTACAACAAATCTATAAGACCACTCGAAAGTTTTATTAATCTTGGAAATGTGCTTCAGCAAATTCCAGTACGACCTTTCCTAACCAATATATTCGCTTTCCAACCGAAATGGATACTTTTGGATCTAAAACCCTGTATCTTCTGAAATAATCATCGCACTGAAATATGTTTCATTTCATTCGAAAACTGAAACTGCATTCTTTTATGCACTTGCATAAAGTGTGTGCGTATCTTGTGATCCTTAACTTACCTAGTAAAAACCCATGATTATGGGAAATTTTCATTTTTACCTTTCATACGTACGAAAAATATTTATTATTCTTCTTGAAACCATCTGTATATACCTCATCATTTGCTTAGGATGCGTTGATATACCTGCTCTTGTAAACTTCTAATTTCTAACACCTCATCGAATATTTTACAAGCCAACTTTCTCGAAAAATTTTGTTCGTTTAAAGAAATAGAAAAACTTCTCTAAAACGATTGACTACTAAAATATATATTGTGCTCAGATTAAATAATCTACATCGTGATAATATTTTTAATGACTCCTTAAACTGCATCAATATGTACTAGATTTTTATGGGCATATGGTAAATTAATATCTTTAAAGTATAAAATGTATGAACATATTACAGAAAAAAAAACGAAATTAATGAAAAATTTCATAGCAAAATAATTAAGAAAAAATTATTTAATTAGAAGAAGTACTAAAAACGTAAAACATTTTAATATGAATATGAGAAGTTAAATGTTTTGTAACATTATTTATTATATTAAATAATTATATTCATAAACATTTGCTAATTACCATAGATAATTAACACCAATGTTGTTTATACAATATTATTGACAGGATGGTCCATGATACGTCTAAAAAATAAATTAAATAAATATTGTATGCAGACTATTTGATACATGCCTGGTTTGTTAGGAAATTTGACTGTTAGTCCAGTAAGCTAGCTCGTCTTCGACTAAACCTCCTCATCAATGACCAAACCGTTCCTCCTTTCCCGCTTATAATCTCCTTCCTGGATACAAGGCGATTTTTTACCTCTAAATCAATTCGAATCTGTAATCTATGTTAGATGGAAGATTCATTTATAATCAAAGCAAGCTTAGCCATCACCAGAATATAATACAAACAATCTCTATACATGTCCATCTAAACAGCTTGTGTGATAAGTCCACCTGAGTGAGCTACAAACAGTAAGCAGTGTTTAAGACGCTAGGCAGACACACCTAGAACGTGTTTGTAGATTTCTTAACTCATTCATTAACATAAAAATGGTCTCCAAAAGCTCTACGGAAACTTCATATAACGTCAGTACCTATCATTAATAAAAGATTCGTAGATTGGACTGTTGGTACTCGATTTAATACTTATAAGCGTATTAAGACTTTGGTTCGGTTTTTGGGTTTTGATGAAGAAGTGATGAAGTTTTCATTTTCGTCGACAGTCCTTATGACTTTCTTTTTTACTTTTTTTTTGTTTTAATAAAAGGCAAAAACTTAACAACTAATAGAAAAAAATTATTTTTCTGATAATTATAAAAACAACCAAAATAAAAGCCATCAACGATTTGTTTTCATCTCTATCTGGCAAAACAGAATTTAGAAATTCGAATTTGATTAATTAAGAAATGGACAATTTGTAGCAGTTTAAAAGGGAATTTTCTTAAGAAAAAGGTCTCATTTAAAGAACTCTTCGTATAACGGATGAAAAATTGATTTGATTTAAGTTAAATGGTTGGTCAAATGATTTTTACTATTTATTTTTTAATAATAACATAAGAGGAGGGAAAAGAAATTATTCAACTTTTAGAGACTGATAGCTTGTTTGGTTGTAGCTGAAGTTTTGGTGAACCTCCAGACATAAATCTGAGTTTCCTGAACAAAAACTGTATCACCTGTCGGGGCTCGACCCGTCAATCTTTAAAATATTTATTACGTTTTATTATGATTATACAAATATCTCCATGATCAACTCGTAATAACATTAGATCGATGGCCGAATAGCCTAAGTTATAGTCTACACATCTAATAAATTATTTTTTACTGAGTGATCCTGTACTCTTTACGTAAATGATGTTTTAAATTAAACCATATAATGAAAAGGACCACTTTATATGTACAAACAATAATCGTTTGAGTAATGACAAAAAAATCACATCCAATGATGTATAATAAATATTAGGAAACGAAAAAGCGGACTAACATATAACTTAGTTTTTTTGTACGCCCACCCAAGCTGTTGAATGATTTCTTTACTTTAAAAATTGTAGCTAACTCTCAATTCTTAATGACCTGAAAATACTTTTAACGCCTAATTAATAAATAAGTAACGGGTTTTAATTATTATTTTAACTATATGTATATGTTTTTCTTGCTACATTTTTTTTTCTCTCTTAACGATTTTTTAAAACGTTTCATATTTTGTATTTTTCTTAATTAAATCATATTTCATAAAATAATAAAATTTATTAGAAAACCTTTAAAAAAAAAGTGAAATAAGTATAGTTGATATTATATTTTTGTATTTATTTGAAAAAAGGTGCAAAAATTCAAGATTTTGAAAGAATACTTATCAAAATCGATTAGAAAATATGTAAAGAATTGTAGTATTGCTTACAAATATTTTACCTTTCACAACAAATCTCAAAATATAGTCTGAATCAATCAGCAAATAGAACATAGAAGATATAAGTTCTCCTGCGAGTATCTAGAGGTTGTTTCCCTAAATTTAAAAAATAATCCAAGTAGTGCTCAAAGATATGCATAAAAAGTTCAACTAAACTTAAAATTTTTTAAACCATGATATATTTTTTAGTCAAATGTTTTAGCAAATAATTAATTTTCTTGAATTTCATATGACATTCTATTCAAAAAATAAGAAAAAGTTAATGTGAGCAAATAAATTTATAAACTTATCGCTCTTGGGCTTATGTATACATAATTAAAATCGGATATACCCATGATAACACAATTCTAGCGATTCTTATAATACAAAATTCCAAATGCAATCAATCCAAGTAGAAGGTTTTTAAACGGAAAAACGTATGACAAGGCTAGAACACTTCGATTTAGTGAAATTATACAGAGAGATGACTTGGAGAGCAAAACAAAATTTCATTAAGACCAAAAAATCTTGGTGAATTTAGCAATTTTAAAATGAAAATTTCTTTTGAGCACCAACGAATTCATGAAGAAAAAAAAATTAAAACACATAGATTATTGTGGTTTATCGCGATGTGCCAAAATTGTATTCGTAAAATATTCACTCCGACCACAATAAATTTTGGCTGTTTCGTTGTCAAAATTTCAATTTCTGTATCGTTTGTTTCTACCAACGTTAAATACAAATAATAAACCATTGTAATTTTTAAATACTTTCGAAATTAGTTCTAGTAGTTTTGGATATTTGTATAATAGTAGGCGCTTATCTACAGTCGTAAATTGTCAACATTCATATCCTCGTATATGAAACCAAATTTTATACTCTATTGTATAAACTATTACCAATACAAACATTTTGCTCCTACAAAAAAGGAAGACGCACTTAATTAAACGGCTATTAATTTAAAGCATTTCAAATTGTTTATTTTCATTAATTATAATATTTATCTTAATTATAAAATAGACGACCTATTTACAAAGGGTCCGAGTACTTTTTATATTACAACCGTGCTAAACTTTGATTTTGTTTGAAGAAAACCGACCGCCATTGTTTCCATTATAATAATAATTGTATTTGTACAATTTTTCAAGAAACCAAAACATAAAATTATTTGGATTATAAAAAAAAAAACTTTCATGTGGTACGAAAGCTGGCAACGTTTTCCAGAGTTTATTTTAAGACGCATGAATTTCAGATATTTCATTTTTGATTTGTAGGAATGAACTTAGGTAGGGCTGATGTAGTCTAACATCTGAAAGCTGTTGCGTTAACTAACGCTTGATGCGCGCTAATAAAGCAATCGAATTTCAGTCTGGAAAATTAAAATTTAAATCATACTTAATCATAATGATTTTAACACGTTTTTTTGAAATTATTATAATGATATGTGGCGCGGTGTTACCATCAGGAAATCTTTTAGACAGTTATAATTTACATTGCTATATTGGCATGAAAAGTAATTTTTGCAGCGACCAAGTGGTCTTCATCCTTACGTAATTTTAAGAAAAAAAATATTCTAAATCCAGACGTTTTGAAATCTATTTTTTCGTAATATTAAGCTTTTATTTTAATATGTTTTAAAATTCTCATAATGCGAGTGCTGCCGAGGTACTGACTATTTAGGAACAAATCCAGTAATCGGAACACACCTGATTTTTATTGAGTCCCAGTTTTCGAGACTCTATTGTATCGACTTAAATTGTATGCAAAGAGTAAGTTTTGTAGCAATTTCATCAGCTGTTACCTCAGAAAGTTGATGTTTAATCGTAACATCAACCAATGATGTATAAAGTTTATTTAGAGTAATAAGAAGCAGCTCATATGACGATTATAGCAGCAAACTAAAGGTTCTGGATCCGCGTCGTCTTTAGATTGTAAGAGTTTGCTCTTACATCTGAAAATTTAGAAATCTAAAATGCGAAATAAAGCCAAAAGAACTATGTTTGAGAGTTTATTCCGCAATTATGTGGAGTACAAACAACAGGCGTTGCTTAGGTAATGTTTGTCTACAAAGCAAAATCGCATCTATCGAATGTACATACATTCGATAGAAACGCAAATACAATGTCGCTACAAGATAAATAAGGAGTTTATAGTTTCGTAAAATCAACTTTTCATGATATAAACTGGGTTTATCTCGCTAACTAAAAAATTGAAAAACTTTTCTCAAAATATGGTTACAGCTTCTAATATTGACTACGATGTGGAAAATCCCTAATGGTTATGGATGGAGAAATTGGTGTTTGGAAATGCATAGGCTGTAATATCTACTTAAATATATATTTCGATGGGCTGTTGTGCATATCTTACTCTTGATGTCGTTATAAAAAATTCTGACTCAACCTAATGGAAATTAAAAAATTTTCTTCATTATGAATATCTATTTATCCTTCTTTAACCTTTCATAATCATTCTGCAAGTGCCATTGCATAATGGGAACAAACACACAATTATTATACGAAACGATACAATACGAAAGCTATTTTTTTAAATTCCTAGAATGTCATTTTACATTCTTTGACAAATATTTTGCGGTAGTGCATATCTCACATATTATATCCACCGAAAGTTTATAATACTCTGGGTAAGGAATTTTTCATTCTATATTCTATTTTCATTATTTTTAAAATGCAAATAATATATGTGCGATTAGCTTCTATTTGTATATTTCTTAATCTACAAAATATATACAAGAAGTGTAAGTATTGAGAAAACTACAGTCTTAAGCGCATAAATGCAAAACTTAGAACTTTTTTTATAAATTTTATTCTTTAGAATTTGTTAAACGATCAAAAAGTATTTGTTCGAAAATTTAAATGACATATTTTTTGGTCGGAAATTGTTTTATTTTTACAAGAAATATTGAAACTGTCTTTGAAATTAAGTGTGAATTGCAAAATTTCATTCTATTTTGGTTGATTTTTTACGAGTTTCTGGTTTGTTGTATATGCATTATGTTAAGGATTCTTTTCAGTCCAGAAGTTTTTGAACCTAGAATGAAAAAACTTAATTAATGAAAGAAAACTCTAGTTTTTTACCACATGTGTAAATTTTTGAAATTTAACCAACTCTTGTTTGTGATAATTATAAAATCTGTGTTTAAAAATAATGACAGCAGCTTTTTATGGTTATGAATAATGTACGTTAAACGGGAACCTATCAAATAAAACAATAACCAAGGCTAAATAGGACGACTTTTCAATTATTAAATATACTTTCAATGTAGATTATCTCAGCCAAAAATATTTAAAATAATACATATTATCATTATTATTTTTCTACACTAGCTACTAACATTAATAATTCTACCTTCATTACTGACGAAATTTTCATTACAAACTAGTATGTGACACATTTTCTAAATATTTAATTGGAATACGAAAAAATTATTCCATATGCTTAATAGAAGACTTTCAAACGTCAAATATTTTTAGTTTTTCATTCCCTATAACCAAAAAAATTCATTTAAATTGCAATTAAACTATTTTTTTATGAACTACAACAGTTGGATTAAAATAAATTTAAATGCCTCTAATTTATTTAAAGAAAAAGAAATCGATGTCGGGATATTTTGACGGCTTCAGAAGAACGTTCATATTTTCCCGGTAATGCAGAATTGAATAATTCCTACAACCAAAATTCGTTTAGAATAAAAAAATGTCTTCAGCGTTCATGCAAACCAACGTATTAACCTTAATTTTTATTTTTAAGGTTCCTCAAATGAGTAAAAATTCGTTTGAATATCTCAGTAGGTACATACCTATAACAATTTAAAAAAATGTATTTTTCTAATACTCCATGCATTGAGTAAGGTTTGTTCTATTTAAAAACTCGATGTAAACATAGCTTCTTTAATAAGATAATAATTGAGAGTTTATTTTGTATATTCGGAAAGAGGAAACGTCGACAAAGAAAATCAAGTTGACGATTCAATCGAAGCCCAAGGAAATTTTAATGGTATATATCTTTACACTCGTATATTAAATTCTAAAAATCAAGTATCACGGTAAATATCGAGTTTTTTAAAAGATAGCAGCAGGTACGGCAAATATCTTGAAAGTCATATTCCAAAAACACTTAACTTTTACTTTAACTTTACAAATTCTGAATATTCAAAAGTTGCCATATAGTGCCCTTTATGTTCGAATTTTGTTAAAAATATAGTTCTCAATAATTTTGGCCGTAATTTTTTCCCATTCCATAACTTAACTAACATGTTCTGCAAGTTTCCCTTATCTTTTATTAAAATTTCCCTGGAATTGATTCCCTGGATTACATTATTCGCAGAACAGCTTGTGATAATGGTTTCTAATTAATTTACATGAACTTGTTATGTTGAGCTCAAAAATTTTTTTGGAAATGAATGAAAATTGTTTCAAAAAGTGAATTTTCTTTCAAGGCAACTTATTAGGCAAAATAACCATGCTAAATCTTATCCTAAAACTTTGGAAAAATCGATGTTCGTCCGATTAAATTTTCTACTGACTAAACATTAATTAAATATAAAAATATCATAATATCGGAAAGGAAATAGCAAAAAAAGTGATGTATTGATCTACATAAAAAAACTTTTTGGATACGAGAAAAAAAAACACATTATTAATAAATTCATAAAAAAAGAATCTTCCAGTTCGGAACTTATGAAAGAATGACCTTAGAGTCACCCTAGACGTTTAGACTACAAGGGTGGGCTTCAATGAATAAATGTGTGAATGGGAAACAAACATATAACCCCCCTCAATTTAAAAAAAAAAAATATACATAAAAATCATGACTCATAATGAGAACATTTTAAAAACACCCGCCTTATTTCTACAACATGAACCAATCAGGTAAGAACTATTAAATTCAAAAGAAGCCGCCGTGTCCAAGCTACATATTTGAAGGCGTTACTGTTTCCACCTTTCTTCTAAAGTATTATTTCAATAAAACTTTACTTAACTTTACATCTCAAGAATCTTAAGTCCTGTTCAGTGCCTGAGTAGTATTCAAACTAACACTATCATCGCCTGATTTCTTAAATTGTATATGCTTTGGTAATTGTTATCCTTGTTAAGGACGAAGTGTAACACAGTGTTTAAAGGTCATAGATAGACGAATTAAAGTGGAATTATTCTGTTTGTGCACAAATTAAAACAGTTTTGTATAAGAACTTGTGCTTACTTTTTTTCCGACGGATTTTATTTTTTAGTTTTTTAAGTGATTTGTGTCTTTTTTTGGAGCGGTTTCCAATTGTCAATGGCAGTTTCAACTTTAAATATGGCTCCATACTTTACCGGATATCCATTTCAAGGTATGATTTGAACTTTTTTTCGAATATTAATAAAAAAATCGAAGCTATTCAATTTTATTACTTTTTTGTTTTTGTTTACTTTTAATCATGCATACGATATTCATTTACATCATGGCCTTTTCGATTATAATTGATGTTTTTAATATGATACATACACCGTAAACTAAATATTGAGAAATATCTGGTCTAGTAATCTTAATTAAATTCAATTAGTTTGTTCAAAAAATCGTTTTCTATATACAGAAGAAAACAATAAAATGATTAATATTTTTGCGGCCAAAGAAACCTTCAACTTTAGCTTTAACTTCTTACATAATATATCTAATAGATTTTATATTCATTATTATTAACAATAATTAGTTTTTTTTTAACCATTAATAATTTATATTTATTGTCATATTTGATGGGTTGTTTTCTTAAGTAATAAAGTTGTTTTAAGTCATAAAATTGCATTTTTCTTCTGCTAAACAATGCGTAATGACATTTTATATCATAATGGTTTATGATGTAAGTTTATTCGTATTTTATTTCTTCTAAATTGTCCATTTGTCAAGAGAATATACTTAAAATTATCTTATAAGGTGTATTGTTAATAAACTGATTTTTACGATTTATTGATATTAAAAAAGCCCGATTAGTCATATTGCTGCATAAAAGTCATTATTAGATAGATTATACTCGGGTGCGTCGGGACGGACTGTTTACTATGGGAACGTCAGTTTTTCCGCAATGAACTTTCTTGGTATCATTTAACAAATATCAGCAACGTTTTGCAAAAAGGTATTGAAATCTTCATTTGTGAAAATAGAGCGTAATTTTTTTAAGCCTTTCTACCAAGTGGTTTGAATAGGATTCAGCTAGCCTATCAAACTAATATCAGCTACTATCATCAACTTCCAATCATATAAAACAGCGTAAGAATTAGTCATTACCTGATTAATGATACTTTAGGATAACGATTTTATAATTCTATGTTCTTGAAATTTAATTCATGTCTAAGGTTTTAGAGTACCTATCAAATTAGTAGTAAAAAATCGAAACTTCGAATTAAGATTTTACTAGATATTAACAGGTAGAACAATTAATAACTATAATGAAAATATGATTGTCACTCATTTGCGGTAAACCCATTCGGAATTATTCGTTGCGATATGTTACGTATAATTTCTTATTCTTGTAGATGGCAGAAAAATTTAAACTATTGACTTATTCGTTCTTAATTCAAATAAAATAGTAACGAAATATTCTGTTTTTAGCACTTATATGTGGTCATTTAAGACGAGAGTCGCAAGCATGAAATTTTGTCTTAATTATTAGGTCTATAAAGATTTCACTTTAAACTAAAGCTTTTTGTCCAAAATTTATGGCATCGGTATAGAAACAAATACAGATAATTGTTTTTTCTTAATAAATCGATTACCCCTGACTCCAGCGGATTGGAGTAAAGACCGTCAAAATATTTGATCAATTGTCCAGCTGTTCCAATGTTTTGATTATTCCGAAATTGTTATGAGTGTTGGGCAAAATGGTTCTTATTAAATTACCCTTCATAAAATTATTGACAATAAAAGAATGGCAATACTTACGTTTAATGTAGAAACGTTTAAAAAAATAGAGCTAATTAATAATATTTTTGACATAAGACAAGATTTTGATAAATAGTTAACTTTCGGAAATTTTCAATAATCTCAAACAAAAGAATCTATAAATAAATATTCCAAGAATAAATCTGATACAACATTTCAATTATTTCAAACAAGAATTAACAATTTATTTCAAACAAAAAATTCTTATAATCTCTCTTCAAATTCTCCAAAAACCAATCAATATCTAAAAATTAAGAAGAATCGGCTCAGCAAAAAAAAAAAAAATCATCCAACAAAGCACAGAAAAAAAAAAATCATTAAGAAGTAGATAAAGTAGATACCTATATATTAATTAATAAATTACTTAATTATTTAACACACAAAAAAGTTATTTGTGGTTTGTTCCAATCAACAAGTAATATTTCATTTCATAAAAGAAGATGACCAAAAAGAACAAATCGAAAAAAAAAACAACTAATGATGTTTATCTCTCTGGGTATTGCCGCTTATATGCGATAGTTATAGGTGTTACTACAAAATCACGTAACGTGTTTGTGTATTATAATACCTTATAATATCTGTTGCCTCTGTAAAGATGATGAAAACAGGCATTAGTGAGATCAAAGAATGCCGACACTCAATTGCTGCGGCCCAGGGGCTGAGCGGGACGTGTACTGTTCTTGTGTGTTGTATGTATATACATATATGTAGGTATTTATAATACATATGTACCGACTTTTCATTTTGTTAAATGTCCTGTATAACTAAACCAAAACGCCCACAAAGAGAGCCTACACGTACAAAACATATACATACGCATTGTATAAGAGATATATCTGAATATATCTCCTTCACATATGAGAGATTGGTATGTTGTACTTTGGGAGAATTATTTTTTTTATTGATCTTCTCCAATAATAATATAACCAAATTATTTTTGAAAAACTTTCATCATTTTGTTTTTAATTCGTCAAAAATGAGAACAAAATTTCGCAGAAGTGTTATAGCGCTGCTGGCTCCTATGCTACAAATTTTTATCGACTCCTATCAATATCATCATTGGTACTGACTTAGCTCTAAACAAATATACGGATGTCACTGTCGCGACATCATTATAAAAATCACCGACGTGTCATTGATTCAGCTTAACTCAGCTTAAAGTTGAGTGTCATTACTCTCAAGATTGTGCTCATAAAATTTGTCATTACTGCACGTAAGAAAACTAAATCAAATAAGTGACAATTTTTTATTCATTTTTAATTCAAATAACTTTTCACCATTCTATATTAATATGCATTTTGTTAAAATATATCTCCTTCAGGATAAATATGGTGGGAGCGCAAATAAATACATAAACACATAGCAAGGCGATATCTTACTATTACTTATCTGCGTTTCCACCATTTATTGCATATATAGTATTTTGTCTTAAATTATCCAATGTTGAGTTCAACTTCCTTAATTTTTTCTTTCGTAAGCCTGGCTCCTGGTAATATATAACCTACAAAAAATAAGAATTAATGAAATTGTTCCATCCATTCACGCAGGATGCGATGACCTAGGGAAATAGAGTTTTATTTGTATATACATATATAGATAAATGTTCTAACAGAAATCTGCCCGTACGATGCCAGAAATAACTGAGCTACAAATTTAGCGATATTTAGCTGACCTGCGTTATTTATCCTCGATGACTGTATAAAATTTTGCATTAGGAATTTCAATTTTGAATACTGAAAATGGTGGACTGCTTAAACAATAGGACCAATCTAATTTATGAGCCCTTGTTTAAATAAGTGGGTACTTGTGTAAAGAATTACTATGCTTGTGATCATTTTAACGTGGTATAAGCGTTACTTTTTGTAAATTCATTTATACCTCATCAGACTTAACACACTTGGTGTATATAAACTACTATTTCTAAGGCAAATAAACTTCGACAGACAAATTTATCAGGCAAGTGAAAAAAACCAACACATCACGCCGGGATTTAGATAGATTGTGCTTTAAACTATTAAGCCAATTAATTATTAATATTCAATAATTTATTTAGCTTTGAGAATTCAAGAAAGACTATCATATTTTCACAATTAGTATAAAATTAGCTATATATTATATAATTTAATATGTATATTATAAAATATATAGTTATAATAATTATAATTAGCTATTGAATTAATTATGTGTTTAAATAGTACATATATTAAAGTTGAATAGCCATCATAATATGTAATATTTAACTGAGGTTATCTTTATTAATATTTAATATATACCTAAATCATCATTTTGATTTGACTTTTTAATAATAATCATTTATAAAGATGATATTATTATAGCTTCCGTATTATATCTATATTAGCTAAACCAAATCGTGATGAATATGCTCTTTAGAGATAATACCATCAGCTTAAATAAATTTTCCAATTAAGATTTCTAAAAAAAAGTATGACAATACACAGTGGAGGCTTTAAGGTTTCCTTATCGGCCCTAAAACTATAGTTTCAATAACCCCCTCTCGAAATTTGATCTTCACTCTCTAGATTTCGATAGTAATACGTAAGTTTAAAGAAATTAATGCGTATAAAATATTTTAAATTAATACTCCGGGGGGGGGGGGTCTAGTGGGCTTTGCTGCTTTGCCCACTTGTAAAATCCACCACTGACAATACAGCAAAACAAGTGCATTACTTCCAAATTACTATTAATTTAAGAAACATTTTGGCAAGAGTTCTATTAAATTTTGCATACTTGTACAAAACACTTATTATAAAAAATAACAGTTTAATTAATAAAAAAGTTTACTTTTTGTTAATTTAACAAACCACGATTATATTTTCGATATGAGCTATCCAAAACTTGTTTATAAAATTAAAAGTTTCAAGTGTACAATATATCATCGATTTATTAAAATTAAACGATGCAATCAATGGTTGTATTTGCTTTATTTATCTAAAAACAACATTGTTCAGATGTTAATCAACAGCCCTGGTTTTTTAATTATTTTTCCATATGAGCATTTTCAATCGTTGTCAAAATTAAATTTATAAGAAGGAATATGACCTGTTAATAAACTGTAGAAAATTGTATGTTTTCTTTAAATTTTTTTCCAATGTTTCTATTATCCAAACTTTTTTTGCGTACATCCAAATTTGACACGCAAATCTTACCATGTTGATTCGTGATTGGACTAAGTGAAGCGGTATCAGCAATGAATTGATAATTTCAAATTTTCGAGTAGAATGCAGTATCTTTCTATTATTACAATAAAATCACAAAGGTGTTTATTTATTTTAAATACATATTATTTTGTATTCAAATATAAATTAAACATGATAATAAAAAAAAAACACATGATCATCACCAAACCAATGAGATGATAATTATAATTAAATAAATTGATATTTAGTTTTATTTGTTGAAATTAAATGCATTTTAATTTCATCCAGATGTGTTTATTTTTGTGTGTGGTACCACCTACCAAATTTATTATTTTATTTAGTATAGAGAAAGCATTCAAAACAAAATAAAAAAATATAAAATATATATACATCATTCAACTAATAAATGAATCAAATGACTGGTTAAATGTTTTATCTTCAAAAAATCAACAAGCCATGGTTCCATTCTATCCAAAGAAATTAAATTAATTAATTCGTTTTGAAATCACATGCATTAATCATTTATTTGTTTTATATGATTAAATTTGGTGGTGGTTAAAAATTGTTCTCCATTTTCACTATCAATAATAATCGGTTTCTACACAGACGGGAAATTGAAAGAAACACGATTCAAAGGATTTTCTTTGAGTATTATAAAGAAAGAAATTCCATAAAAATCAAGTATCAAAAATAAATCAATTCGATATAGCTCTACATGAATCAATTAAAATCAACCCTATCAAAGCATATTTTTTTAATACTCAACTATTAGTTTTTATATTTATTATAGATGGAGAACTAAAAAAGCTAGGAAATTTTACTCACTATCAAGCCACATGATAGGTTGTCATTTACTCACTTAATAGGGATCATTTTAACGTATATAAAGGGAATCATTTTACCCGTAACGACATGTTTGAATATTGTCATAAAAACTGACCTTAAAATTTATTTAACGCCTATAAAAATGTATTATAATTGTTATTAAAAGTCAAGTTATAAAGCAACCAGCCAGCGAAAACTTACAAAAAGGAAGAAATTTTACGTTGAAATTTGTCTTACCATAGATCATAAGCAGTAAAATTAATATTTTTGCTATGAAAAACAAACAAAGCTTATGCATCGCCATTCGTCTTTGTTGGACGCTAAATTTAATAACGTGGAAGCCATCTGTCGATAAATATATTAGATGGCTCTAACGGCTTAAAACAACACGGGATCATTTTACCATTATATAGCTATCTTATGTTTATATAACTATCAATGGCCGTGAATTTAAATTCGAATATCATAGTTTTTTCAGAAATAGAAAATAATTTTCGTCACTGAAAAACATGTCTTACTAGAGTTGTTACTGTTACCGTTGGTTAGAATCTAAATGCATAATAATTGAATGCTAACAAAACAATAGTACAATAAAATGACGTAGCAGATGGTTAAAGAGAAAAAATACTCTTATACAATTTTTAAAAAAACATTTTCAATTAATTTTTGAAACCATTTCATTTCCATTTTAAACTAACTAAATATAAATATTAACAATAAAATATTATTTAAATTCAATTTGTCACTTGAGAAAAAAAAATCAATTGAATTACTTTGCCGAATTAAACTATTTTTTGATCTAATAAATATATTTACCGTGTGAATGTTATTTAAAAAAGAAACACAGAATTTATTTGTCGGTAACTGTGTGTTTTTTTTTTCACTATTCTTAATAAAATATTCAAAATACTGTTTTTTTTTTTACTTCTTTCGGTAATTTGATACAGTTTGTTAATTTCGATCTGGTACTTCTGTGTATATTTTGGTTTGATTCAACAGACCTGAACTTTCTTTTTGTTATTATATATTTTTTAATAAAATTCTTTACCTTTTTTATGAGATTTTAATAAATTAATTTATAAAATGAAACAATATTTAAAAAAAACTAAATTATTAATTTAATCAAAATATTTATTGGAAAAAAATTATCAATTATTGTTTTTAATAACAGAAATTGATTTTTGCTTTCCAAATTTTGTTGAAAATTTGATACTTTGTCAAACATCTGTATATCATATTTACATTTTTTAAATCAATTTAATTAATTAAAAAATATTTTCAATTAGTTTTAGTTGATTTAAAATGAAAATTATAATTTGATAATAATGCTAAGCTCATGCACCTACTTGGACGTTGAATAATTGTCTATAGAAATATATTTAATATTTACTACTCGTAAAATCGTAAAATTAAAATATTACCTATTGAATACTAACGATTGTTGATTGCAAACAATGATTTTATTTTATTAATTTTCAATAGTGATTAATAATGGATAATTTATATTAATAAGTTTTTAAAATTATAAGTGTATTGAACCATTTTAAGTTGCATATTTAAATTTTACCTGGAATTGTTTTTCTCAAGACAATCGAAGATCATCGAAGTCGTAGGTCATCGAATTGTAATCGATTCAAATAGTAGGTACTGGCAGAGCATGCAGTTCATTAAAAATAATGGAAAAATAATGAATGTCGCCTCAATTTAATAAACATTCGAAATTTTTCAGAATTAAGCCTATCATCTGATAATTGGAAAACGAACGATTTAGAATTCATTTTTTATCAAAGTATTTTACGTAGTTATTCGATTTAAGGCTCCTAAAAAGGGCTAAAGTCAAAGCTGATCATCCAACAACCTGAAAATTTCAATTTTTGAGCCTTTGCATAATTTTTAAGTTACAGCTAGTTTTTACATTTGCTATTGGATTATCTTTAGTTTCAATGTCGTCCTACACAGATAGTCATCAGACCAGTCTCGAAACGGAGTTAAACCTTGCCCTAGAAAGACAATTCTCAATGTGTGAAATCTACTTTACAGAAATGCTTTGACAGCAGTCACTCAAATTCTCTGGGTTTGTCTCTCGGGCAGAGTTATAGCAGAAGTGGTCTGCAGATACCTCGTTCTTTTCTTATTAAAATAAGATAGAGTTGAGATTCGTCTGAAACCTCAGAGTGGTTGCGTTAACTGCATTTATTATTGTAAATTCCTGAAAAAACATCGAAAATTGCTGATATTATAATCTTTTTCAAAACCAGACAGAAGCTTGATTTCTTTAATAGCGCCCATTACGCGTTAATTGGCACAACCGCTCTTAGCTGAAAGACGTACTTCATCTCCACCTAACTTTAACAAGAAAAAATTATCTGAAATGCATCCGTTCAAATCGTTTGCAACACTCGTACCATAATTGGAAAGTACGATGAAAAATGAATTCTCAGTAATTAATCGAAATTACTTATCTAAACACCTGTAGCGGGTACAATAACACGGCGGTATTCAGGACAGTTTATAATATAAACAAATAAAATAAAAAAAAGGATACTTAAAAATAAATAATAAACCTATAATCACATACAATAACGAAGAAACCCTCCTTTGTTACGCTTTTTAATTTTGTATTATGTTAACTAACGATGACTCATCATGGTGGCTACAGCTACTTGAATTACATCCAACTGTTAATATTTTTATCGATAAAAATATGGAGCAATGAAGAAGATGCTACGATATAAACACGATCAGAGAGCACCCACCTTATGTTGGAAATGATATCCGTAACAATTCAGATCATATAATAAAAACTTCTTCTTTTTTTTTGTAATTCCATCGAATCTAACCGAAATAATAACTAGGATTCGACTACGTAACGTAACTAATTGGTTTACACCTTGAGAATTTAATGAATTGAAGTTTTTTGTTGTTGTTGTTGTTTGTATATGTCGGTATTATATGATAAGTTTCTGTCTATACAAAGGTATAAATGAATTTTGTGCTCTCTTGTAACCTGCTGGTTTTTGATGGATAAAATTGGTTTTTTGAATACGATGTATACGTTGCGCGATTTATTTTGAAAGGGAAATAACTTATTAATTTATATATCAATTCACTACGTCATGGAATTCTTTTTGTTGTTCAAGTTTAATAATCATATTTCTTCAGTTATTATTTGCCAAAATAACAGATAGAATTATTAAACTTTAACTTCTAAAAATCAGGAGTTTACGTATAAGCACGTATGTTTATAGATTTACAGTTCTCGACTTATTATTGTATCGCATTCGTAAATGTAGGGAAATGTAGCCATAATCGTACCACTTTACCTTAAATAGTCTGTTCATTAATCAGATTTACCTTTTGAAATTTTTTTTTAACCAAATGATAGGGTTTATTAGCTTAGGGCTCATCAAAGCAAAAAATTAAATTATAATTAATTTTTATTAATATTTTTGCGGTGCACCAGATTTCGTAAATGGTACTCGCCCATATCATAAATAGACTCCGATGTTATAATAAGGAAATCATTGATTTTCAAAATCAAACTCTTTCTTGTTGATTACAAAATAAAGTTAATCATAAAAATGCACCAAAATGAATAAAAACTCTAAAAAAACGCACGTTTAAATAGAAATTCAAGTATACGATTAAAGCAACTCTGTATAGGTACTATTTCGGAAACTCGTAGTACAATTTAAAAAAAAAATGAACTAACCTCTATCATTTATTAAAAATATTGTAGAAAATTATTTTCTCATTTAGCCGTCATGTAAAATTACAATTTTTAACAAAATTACTGATTTATCATATCCTTTATGAATTAATCGTCAGTTTTCTTAGAAAAATACGCACTTTTAAAAAACTATCCGGTACGATTTAAACATCGGTTCACAACCTGTTCTCCCCTATGGATTTTTGGTCATCAAAATTATTAAAAAGGTATTTTTATATAAATCCAAAACGCCAATTTGTCTAGTGTTCTGTCTAGAATATTATAATTTAGTATCATTAACGAGAGTTGTGAATAATAAATTAATATCTGAATAGTCTTTTTTACCGGGAATAGTTTATTTTTAAATAAAACAATCTTTAAAAGATGTATATTCTTGGAAGAATAACGCAAATTAAAAAAAATTATTTCCCAGAAATATAAGATAAATTAAAAAAAAAATTAAATTAAAATATCATAAAATAAAAAATCTTTATATTAAATCTTTAATTTTTCTTAATTAAAATTTTTTTGCAACTTTCTTTTTTGTTTCTTCTTGCGTACATCCAATCATTTCTCTTTCTGATCAAGATTTTATAGCGATGCACATGCCTTGATAAATATTAAGTTCAGTATTTAATAGAATTTATACATATTACACTCATATCATTGTATATATTCTATTATTAAAAAACTCCTTGACTTTCCAACGCTTCAACCATTTTGTTACGAAACAATTTTCAATGACAATTACTCTCACCCATTTTTCTTCTTAATGAGAGACCAAGTCACATTTTTCGCCTTAACGGGTCGACAGTGGATAGTTGTATAGAAAATTCGAAGGAAGTACCTGCAAACACTTTACTTTCTACTTCTATAGAAATTTTATCTTTATGACAATTTTGAAATGAATTTAGAACGAGGTCATTTCCATCACCGTGGCAATAAATCAACAATATTTCTGCAAATTTTTAAAAAAATATTTCTTTCGTTTTAAGGTAATTTTTATTTTACATATTAGCAATAAATCACGGCAAAAATAATAATTTTGAACTTTAAGGAACAAATAAAACTACTTGATAATTAAATACAAAAACAAGAAAACTATATGTTTCATTAAAATAGAGTTGATATGGAATCGAATCATTTACGCTTTAAAAGATTAAGATAATACAATTATTCAATCATTTTACTTATATTTAGTAAACCAAAATACAATCATTTTTATTGCTTATATGGTTTTATCTTAAAATTATTCAAGAGGTGTAACAAAAAAAAAAAACACGTTGATAACTTTATTTTCTTTTATCGAAAAAAAACTTCATTGACTTAAAAGTATACGATACCGATTATTTAAAATTCTAAATAAAACAAAAATAGAGAAATAAACGTTGCCAATTAATTCGGTTCATTAATTAAACAATAAAAATTTTTGTTTTAAGTTTCACCGGAGGATAAAATCATTTGTTCGTTGAAAGAAGTCATAATTTATATATTATTATATTAAATAAATTTAGCTTATTAGTCAAATAATTCTTATTTCTAGTAAACATTGATTTTTGGATTCATTGTTCTTTTCTACTTTTCTACTTTCCTTCTTTTAATTTTCAATTACACTTTTGTTATTTTTCTCAGCGACATTCAGCGAATTAAGGCTTTCAGCATGCGTTGAATAAATAGACAGATAAGAATAACTGTGCGAATAAAGTCATTATAACCCACTCTTTTAATGGTGGTTTTAATAGCATGGATCACTAGGTACTGCTCTTGTTAAGAATTAAGTCTGCCTTTGACAGCCAGAAATATAGTCTGATTTGTAGCTTATAATTTTTATTTTAACCAGTAATTCTTTCTTTGCCAAAAATTGATTAATTTTTGATTTGATATATAAAAAATTAATAAAATGACGTATCAAACACAATCAGAAGTTAATAATAAAAATGGTTGTAAAAATATAAAAAAAAGAAAAATTAAATTGTGCCATATTTTGGTGGGTGTCCAATTTTCTTACAATTATAACATTTCGGTTAAGTAAATAATGTCATATTGCTTTAAGATATGTATTTACATATTATTTTTTTGTTATTATTTATTCATTTTAATATAACAATATTAAAAAATATTTATAATAAATAATAATAATATATATTTATAATATTATAATATAATCTTTGTTTATTTTATTTATTGAACTCTACATACAAAGCCTTTTGATAAATGTATGCGGTGGAGTATTATAGGTACCTTGGTTCAAAACTTGTAGCTCGCAGGTCTTTGCTCAAAAATCTTTCTCACTACGTCACCATTGAGACTTTGCATATGTTCTGTTGAGAAACTTCTTGTATAAGAAACTGATCGATGGCCGAGCTCTTTCATAGGCTTATGGAAAACTTTAGATTGTACTCAAATAACCCGGTAGAAAAATCAACTTTCCATACATTCAATAAAAGATGTGTCCGTTAACCGAATTCAAGGGTGTGCCTAGAATACCTCATATTTTGCTTACCACTTCACAAATCGAGTATCTGTTCTTTGACTATCGGACGGTCGAAACTTCAACTGCTAATTTCATTGACTCTACATCAATAAAAATTCTCACATTTTATGCTTTGAAACCAAAGACAGTCAGAAATTCATGTACAGCAGAGCATCGATAATCGGGAATAAAAACCAGGGGTGTTCTAATTACTGAGATTGAATGGAAAACGAATTATAAATAAAATAAAGCAAGGAAAAACAGTATTGGAATGCACGTATTTAAACGAGATTTTCCGATTATTGAGACTCTACTGTACTTTGAATGATAAATAAGAGAGGTTGGTATCCTTTCAAAATAAACACACTCTACGTTGCTTTACTTTTTGCTAATAAATAATAGTTATATTAGAATATTATAAAATATTTTAAGTACCTATTATATTATTTTTTGCATAGTAATTGTAAAATGTATATATTACAATTTATTCTTAAATATATATAAATGATTTTTAATTAGAGTACAATGAACATGGTGGTATGTTTATGTTATTTACTGTAATAAGAATCAAGAATAAGTAAGATACCTAAGTAGCATGATATTTATTTACTGATTGTGTTAGGTACAAATAAATTGTACACATTTTATCATATCTACATTTATAAGAAATTGGTGTTTAGATTTGTGATTTCGAAATACTATTCAACTGTATACCGGATTTGCACAAAACAGAGCCTAGAAGGTAGCAAGTTACTCATTTGAAAACCATTGCGTAGATATTAATAAGAAAATTTGATATAACGAAAATATTTTGACTTGACTTTTTTCCACGTTAGATGGATGTAATGACAATTAAACATTTTGAAAAAGATTAATTCACTCAAAGTTTACTTAAGTAATTATGAAATAATGGATCAAAATGTTATTTAAATAAAGAAAATATTTTTATTGACACTTCTAGGGGTAGTTATAATGGGGATCCAACCATCCAAGTTACTTTTTGACCTTAGATTCGTGATCAGCGACCCCAAAAATCACCAAAAGACGACCAAAAATTCGAGGAAAATTCTCTGTCACTTCTAGGGGTGGCTTTGAGCTACATTGAGTTGCTTCATATCCTCAAATTCATTATCAACGATTTCATAAACCGCAGAGAGACAATTTCTGAGGTAAAATTTTGAATTAAACAAATTTTTTGTTCTGTCACTTATGGGGTAGTTTTAATAGGGTTGCAACCGTATTAAGTTGATTTTTAACCTTGAATTCATGATCAGCGACCTCAAAAGCCCTCGAGAGACGATTTTCGAGTTGAAATATTGATTTGTTTTCACTGTTACTATTTGGAGTGCTTTGGGAATGGGAAAACTATCCTAATTTCCTCAGTTTTTTCTGTCATGCCAAGGTTAGTGCGGCTGAATGTTCCTAGAGGTCTAAGGAACACGTATACAACAAATTTTTGAAATCGGAGCTGTTCCACAACTTCTCCACATTTTCCGGCTGATTTATTGTACTATATATGATTCTTAAATTGATTCAGGCAAACTTTTAGTGAACCATATAGTTTGTATTAGACGTGGTAAATAAAATATTTTATGTCAGCCATATTGCAAAATATAATATTCCATAATATTTAAATTTAAAATATAAATACATATTCATATTCCAACTCTATTCCAGTTAGTTTATTTATATTTTAAAATGTGAACAACAAATATTAAAAACATTTTCACTTTCTTAGCTACAAAGAAATAACCATAATACAAAACTTTACATACATTACAAAAACATAAACATTTGAAATATAATATTTGCACCCACTGGCTTCTTCGTTTAATCTTACACAGGGTGTTCTCGAGTTCCAGACGATAAACTTTTAAACTCAATACTTATGTAGCGAAGAACAAAAACTTTAAAAGATCTATTAAAATAAAATAAATTTTTTGAATGTACCTTGCAATGTACTTCTCATTTTGTACGATGGGATACTTTGTACGATCACCCTCAGGACACCCTATATTTCAATGATAATAATTGTTCTCTCATAAATACGATTGTTTGATGCGTTTTAAAATATAATTATTATACTGAAGAAATAATAAAAATAAAAACAACATAGGTTTCAAGAATATGAATAAATTTTATTAATTTTTTCATAATTTTATTATCCCACATATCCATCAACAAATGATATAAAAATAAATAAATTTGCAATCAACACTTGTAAATTATTAATAAATAATTACAGTTGAACCACTGTATAACGAAAATGTAGCTAGCAGTGACGGATTGAAAAAATTCCATGCTTTATGATAATCTTTTTAGTCAATCTTAAATTTACTATTTTTAATGTTTTTTTTTTTATCCAAATACCCAAATTCCTGCTGTTCTTTACGTATAACTAAAAGAATTTCTTCCAAACTTTATAACGAAAAATATAATAATACAAGGCTTTCCTACTGTAGGCCAGGAACATGTCTTTTGGAGGAAAATTTTTCTACAACATTATTTGTATTTGTTATAGGTTTTTGAAATTTCATCAAAGTAAATTCTTTGAATTTATCACTCATAAAGGGATTCTACTGTACATGATATTTTCTTGTATGTACATATATAATTGTAATTATATGTTATTAAATTAGATGAGTAATTTGTGTTAATATACACCTGTTTTTTTTATTTATTTATTCATTTTTTATATATATATTTTCTTATTTTTTTTCTGAATAAGTAGGTTAAAAAATTATTGAAATTTAATTTATTTATAGTTTTTTTTTTTTTTAATGTAAATTCAACACAAATACAGGTTGTAAAATTTTTAATCTAAATAAAGAATTACGAAGTGATACTCACAATCACTGCATTTTAACTGAGAATGGAGCGTAAATCGATACCGAACCGTTCCCAGTTTGTAAGGATTGTAAACTTTATAGATACCATTTTCAAAGTGTTTTCCCTTTTATCAAAATTTTTCATTACAATTGCTTAATGTTATAAAAATTAAACTCAAAATATTATATTTATATTAAACGAATCATGTATGTATAATATAATGAATTGTATGTATATAATAAGAATATGGTCAATTGATTCAACTAAATAGAATATAATTCTTTCTTCATATATATAATGTTCACCTTTTATATGATATATTATCTATAATATAAATATAATAGATATATTATATCAGTCCACTTAAACGTAAAAAAAAATTTTTAACAACAAATTACTTTGAATATACCTAACATACAAGAAGACATCATATCTTCTTACAATAGAGAATATATTTATAAAACTAATGTTATTATCAAGGTATTCATAGAGATGGTATTAAGTTAATATTCATCTATACCAATTGTCATATTTATGGAATATTTCTTTGTGAATGATACAATAAAAAAAAAAACACAAAATGAACAATTGCAAATGTTTTTATTGTAAATTCTTTTTCATAAAAGTTGACCAATAGGCTTTTCCACTCAACTAAGTGAGAATAATAACAAAAATTCAATAAATATCCTTCTATTTTCTGTCCGCATTATTTGAGTATTATAAAACAAACTTCAATACATATTTTATTTTAAGACTTTTCTAGTTCCGATAGTTTTGGACTGTGCTTGATGAAAAATCGATCCAAGTTCTTCATAGAAGATCGAGCACTTCTCTAATTATTTGAGAATCTTACTGGAAAATGAAAAAAAAATGAAATCATGATGATTACTTTATTTTCAATGCATCTATTCAAATGATTAATTATTTTATACTTATAAAGTTGTATCTGCTATAAAAAAAATTGTACCTCGGTGAGATTTGAACCCCAGACCTCCGGCATTTAAATCCAGTACTCTGTTTCATCCACCAAACGATTTTTTCTGTGCATAAAATTAAAATATGATTAAATATGAATAAAACTAATATTATTATCAAGTTATTCATAGTTGGATAGTATTATAGTTGGTATTTATCTATTTCAACTGTCATATTTATGGAATATTTCTTTGTAAATGTTACAATAAATAAATAAAAATAACACAAAATGAACTTTATAAATGTTTTTAGTATAAATATTCTCTTTTATATACAATAAGAGTTGACCAATAGGCTTTTCCACTCAACTAAATGATAATAATAAACTAAAATTTATTTATAATAAATATGTTGTTATTTTTCAATGATGAATATGTATACATACATATAATATTATATTTTTTTATAAATAATAATAATTGTATATTCATCTTGAAGTACTATCATAGAGGGTGGTCTTTTTTTATGTTATTATTTATTAATAATGTAACAATAATGGTATAAATGATTCGTAAATAGCGTTTGTGTTTTGTTATTACTATATATTGTACATTGTTGTTATTAGATTTTATTTCTATTATTATCTATGTCTATTATTATGTATTGAATCTTCTTCAGTTTTGACATTTTCTTTTTTGAATTCCAATATACTTTTAAGATGTCTTTTAGAGATGTTTACATTTTTTAATTTTTGTTTAATCTTCAAAAAATGCCGTTTATATTTTATTGGTTTATCATTCATTCATCTATTATAATTAAGATTATCTACAAACTTACGGTGCTTTTTGGAAAAAATAAACTTTTGAAACGATCTCGATATATTTTAATTCAACAATTCATTTGTAAATTAGAAAAACTAGGCTCTAAAAAGTAAGCCAACTTAATTGCGCGTTTCTCTATTTTTATTTTTAATTTTACTTAAATTAATAAAACGTACTAATTACTATAATCGGCAATTAAAATATTAATTACTTGTATTTAATAAAATAATAATAAAAAAATTAATTTCTTATATTCATTTTTTTTAAACACATAAGAAATTTCTGAATATTAATCGTCCGATAATGCGTATACTTATATTTTTAAAATTAAAATATAATTACCTAATTTAGTATACAGGTTAGCTAATTAAAATTAGTTCGGTTTTAGTTTTAGTCAAATCTATCCACAATGATTTATTACTAGCTTAATTTTAAATTTGTCTTCAACAGAAAATCAATTCAAAATCGGAGATTTGGAGTTAGTTGGTAAGAAATTATTTTCATAAAAAAAAACATTTAAAACAATGTTGAATTATTTTTTTGAATTATTAGTTCCTGATTTATTTCGATATTTATCAATTTCGAAAAAATTTATTTTTAGTTCCGTTAAAGTTTTTACACTAAACTTTCATAGATAAATCGATTTAAAAAATTGTAATAAATTCAAAAGTAATTCCTTCAGCAATTTCATAATTTTTTTTTAATTAAAATTACTTTTTATTAAGCTTTTAAACAAATTAAAAAATTATTAATATTTTTGCTAAATGAGATCTAAATATCAAAATTGTTAATTTCTAATTTAATACTATTACTATATTTTCTGCTTTTAATATTAAATTTTTGAATTTATTTTTTCGAAATATATTTTTATTGTTTAATCTCTGCGTTGCAATTAAACTGCTAACATGGCGAAAAAGATTAATTTCTTGTTTTTTGGGAAAAAATTTTTACAAGACTTAACAATTTTTATGCCGAAATAGTATATATACATATAAGTTTATCTGAATTGGCAATTTCCTGTATCAGGCAAAAAATTTGTAGGCCAGTTTTCTCTTATAAAAATTATAACTTTTGTATTCATATAAAATTTGGTTTAAGAAGAATTTAAATACCAAAATTTTAACATTAGTTATTTATATGTGATTAGTTACCAATACTGATTATAGCTTTGAAAAAGAGTAGGTAATTAATTTGTGCTGACAATATTTTTATATAAAATACAAATTTGCTTATTTGCAGTGAACAATATTTTATTTTTGTTGAGTACAAAAGAATATTTTTGACCAATCTTTATATTTTATTAGTTTTTATTAAATTATATAGAACTAATTAAAATACCATTCTAATAGTCAATAAAATAATTAATATTTTATTATTCCACCAGCATAATACGTCTGTTCTTTTTATACCATAGTGTAAACACAATTTGCAGTAAGTGTAAGTAGTACAGAATTGTTTTACATTGTAATTGACTATAGAACTATCGTTGACTACGTACTCTCAGTGTAGGTACTACAACAAAACCAAAAGAACAAACTAATTTTATGGGGATTTTACTAGTTCATAAAGTACATTAAATATTATACATATTTACTGAATCATTCAAAGATTGAATCACGTTGTTTGAGTAATTTGATTCTAGTTCATTTCAAAAACGATGTTGAATCATATTTAGGATCATTGGAAAAAAGTTTGATAAAAACAGCAAACATATGCATACACATTTCATTATTCAAAAATCGCCACTTTGGTCGCTGGTTGAAATATTCGTTTCAGCTCCACCCCAAATGTATATGCAGTAAGAATATCTCACTTTCCTATTAGTTGAATCGATAAAAAGCTGTAAATATATGCGAGATAATAATATTTTCGATTAAAGTTCGCGTGTGGACTATACCAAAGGGACACAGCTTTCTTGTAATATAATGAACGGTTATTATATAATGTTTTTTTTGTTCTGAATCATAGTTTCTCTTCGCGATATAAACTATAAAGGGTAATATGCTGTACCATGGATACAATGTACCTTGATTAATTCTCTGCTTTCGCGACAGATATGTCTATGAGATAGCAACTACATGAAAGCAAAGTATTGTTACTAGAAGTCGATAACCGAACAAAATGATTATCCATGTAAAATATTTCAGTTTAAAGCAAAACGTAAAATGATGAAATGGTAAAGTTACAAAGACTCATCGTCGTGTACCTAGAATCAAACAATGCATTGTACCACGAATACATAATAATAGGTACGTATTCCTGATGTATAGGTTACATTTGCATTAGCGTAGTAAAATATAAAAATTCTCGAAAGAATTGCTTTTTGCTGCGGAAAAATCGTACCATAAACATAGACTATTTCCAGTGTGAAAATTTAAAAAATGGCTTTAAGAAATACATGAATGTAAATTTTGATCCCTGGTACACTATACTCTCCTCTACTATTACTTAAAAATCACTTTTTTTTTTATTATTATTAGATATTATTAAATACTTTTATTTTTTGTTCATAGATTTTTTCCGAACAATAAAGAATTTGTTTTTGTTTAAAACAGAAAAAAAAAAAGTTTTAATAATAATAAAAGATTTTTTTTTCTAAGATATTTCATTATTTTTGTAATAATAAAACATTAAACACAAAAAAAAAAAAACATATTTATAGCGGTATTCAAATCAAAAAATTTTATTAAGCACTTTGATCCGTCCTTGTTGTTTATTCATTATTACTCAGAAATCAGAAATGTATTGTTTATACAGGTGTTTGGTTATATATGTACATTTTTGTTCAATGGCTCATTTCTACAATGAAAATTTTTGTTCTTTTAATGAGTAGGTATCCACCGAATAAGTTACTATAAAATTACACCACCGAAAGAGTAACTATTAAAAACAACGAATTCTTCTGATAATAAAACTTTATTAAATAAAGTAGCATTTCAAGGTAAACAAAATTTTTTGGAACATTTCTCTCTAACCCATCTCAAAAAATTTTTCATGAGGTAAATTTCTTAAAAATTAAATAATTTTATATATTTTACTAAAACTTTTTGTTCAAAGTTGTTTTTAAGTTTAGACAGGGCGATAGAACACTAATATTTTATTCTATTTTGATTCTATACGATCCATAAACATTTTTTTTGGCAACGTCAGGATGCATTTTCGAGAGTGCATCTTATGGCGTTAACAACAAAAATTTATTACTTAGTATTATCTCTAAATTGTTATTAAATGCATCCGTAATAATTACTCGGATATTTTTGAGATTGCAGATCATGAATATGATGTCTAAAATACTCCTCTTTTATTTATAGTATTCATTCAATTACAATCTTAAAATGTTTCACCGTCAAAAACCAAATTTTGACGCTAAGATCTTTGACTTACAATTAATTGAAAAAAATGAAATCATTTACTTTAATTATTTAATTGCAATGAAGTTTTTGAATTATTGTGTACTCTTTGAATTAAAAAATTTTACTATCAAATTGCATGAAATCGTTATCAAAATCTTACATATTTTTAAATATGCTGCTTATCTGAAAATTCCCACAAAAAAGTTCTTTCAAAATATATTTGAAGGTCTTCGGATCTAACAAATGAACGAAATTTTATGTTAACATACAACTGGAATAAAGCTCAATTAACCCGTAAGAACAAAACTATTTTCTTTGTTAAGAAAGTCTTGCCCGTTAGTTTATCTACGTATTTCGGAAACAATTTATATACTTGCGCTTATGAAAATTATCCTAAAGACCATAAACATAAAATTATTATTATTTTTGAATAGGGCCTTTTTAACTCTAGAAAATTGACCTTGAAATGTATAATCAATGTTATCACTTAAATATTGGAATGAAACAAATTTTTATTTTTGTCTGGCAAGGTAAATACCCCTTCAAAATAAGACAAGTAGTCTTAATATTTTCGAAACTATATTTCAGAATTTACTTGATGAAAAACCGCTGTTAAGTCACTATATTTTCAGGAAATTTATGTGGGGTCTTTTTAAATGTTATCCGAAAACAGCTCTACTTTAAGCAACAGGAAACTTAATTAAAAGTCAGAAAAAAACCTCATACACGATGACTATGTAAAAATCCACATAAAAGTCTGAACAAAATCAATTAAATATCGATTCTTTCATCTTTTTAAAAGATCTTTTTTTATGATATTATTAAATAATCTTTTATAAATACTCCCTTTCTTCTCCATTAACGTCACTATTTGTCCCAAACACACAGCCAAACAATAATTGGAAGTGTTAATAATATAATATCAGGTGAAAAAATGTAAATAAATAGCAGTATAACATGTCGGTATCGGTATTCTTTTTTACCGTCGCTCCATATCAAAAAAGATACTTTGAATTATTATTTTTTTTTTTTTTTGTAAATTAATAATTTATCGATTATTATTGACCTCACGATGTTTATATAATGCTCAACAGTTTTTATTTGCAATTCCCTGTATTGAAGTCGAGTTCTTGTAGATATATGTTAATTAATTTTAGAATTTTAGGGATTATTTTTTTTGATTTGATTGTTTTTGCCTAGCATTGTTTGGTCCTGTTTATCCTGAATAATAATTTCAAACCTGTAAGAAAAATTTGTTTTACCAAAAACTTGAAGAAAAAAGTGTAGAAAAATTACAAGACTAGTGATGTTATTTACAAAAATAATTTATTTTTAGTAATTTTAATAAAATAATTTTACTGCAAACATATAAAAAATACGAAACTTTTATGGTAAAATTACAATTTTTTTGAAAAAATGATGCATTTGAAAAGCTACGATTGTATTTTTACTAAACCGTTATGCGTTTCGGTTTTCAAAGCTTTTAAGTGAAATGACCAAAGAAATATGACACTATATGAAGTTAAAAATTAATCAAAAAAAGCCAATTTTAATATTTTGAACATTTTCGAGAATACAATAAATAGCGTGAGGTGTAGTAGGATACCCGGGATGAACTATGTTGTTTTCCTTATAATTTATATATTTTGATTTAAAAGAAAATTTTAAAATTGGGAGTGGGCAGCGTAACCACAAGACCACGGTTCATTGAGAATACTATTAATAATTCAATATAATAAACTCTAAGAAAAATTATTGTTCGGTCAGTGTCGAACCCTTCTTTGCTTAGCCCATATCCATTGAACGCGCCTTAAAGAACAAAGCTCCAAAAGGGAAAAATTAGATCATTTCTTTTATTCCAATAATTTTTGTATATCAAATTTCCATAGAAACTTAAAACGAAATATACTAACCTATTAGATAAACTTTTTTGTTATCATTATTATTTGTAAGATGAAGAAAATTCCTTTAGGACATAACTTTTTAATAAAACGAGAAAAAAAAATCGATTCCTTGAATATAATAAAATTGAATATAATAAAAAACTTTATTTATTAAAATGAGGATTAGAGGTAGTTTAGTATAATCACAACATATTTTTTATCATCTTTTAATAAAAGTTCGACATTCAAATTTAGAAAGTAGTAAATTTTCCTTTTCCAATGCTATAATTTATACAAACTCTACCTACGTCGCAATGAAACCTTGCAATGCATTATTTAACTCAAGAAATACAATTGGAATTGTACGTTCCAAATGTTTTCTTGTTCCAATATGCCCTTTCACCATTTGACGAATAATTTCAAAATAGAAGTTTGTGTATTTAGTTGGAAAAGCTATATTACCGGACACTTATGGAGTTTGCTGCAGCTATAACAGTCCGGAAATGTGATTTTCCTACGGATTACACACGCTAGTTTATCCCGATTGTCAAGGAGTGCCTATGTTTTTCGCATCTATATTGTTTGTATGTATGCATGTATATTTGTTTGTAAGTTTCTTTATTACTCCGCGTCTTCCAAACAGCTCTATCGATTTCAACATTTAAGGTCTCATTATATTTATCTCAAAAACCCCAGTGTTTTTAGATAGTTTTTTGAAGAAAAAAATGGCATCAAAATAAGACAACAATAAGATAACAACAACAATAAGTAAAATAATAAATAAGTGGGTAAACAAATTAAAAAATTCATTGAGTTGAAAAAATTGCATTCGTGTCTAGAACTCGAATAGCCTAATCGGTAGGGCGCTTGACATGAATCCAATTGAAGTCCTCTTTCGAGTGTTTTTTTTTCAATTCTCTTTAATTAGGAAAAAAAGGTTAAAAAGTTTTAATATAGTATACTGGTAGGATTTTTTTATTCCTGGGACACTGAAAGGTCGAAAATCGTACAATTATAATAAATATTAATTTTTTTATACCATGGTTTGAGAACTTTTTTGTATAAAATGTAAACTTTATGTGACTTAGCTCCGATATATACATTATATCTGAAGTACAATCTTTTAAATAACAATAAAAATTAGATGAATCGAAGCGTTTATTATAAAATACATAATTTAATAAATCATATACATAATATAAAACTTGGTTATAGGAACAATTAAATTAGTTTTCAAATAATCGTAATAAAATTTATTAGTAAAATCGACCACATTGTTTGCGTTATAAAAGATATTTATTATGGAGGATGGTATTCGAATTCTCTTTATACATGTACATCTTTATTCAATTGGTTTATGTGTTTGTTATACCCCTAAAGGCTGACTTTGATCATTTTCTTCTTATAGAACTTCTGTTCTGATACATATAATAATCATCATGAAACTGTAGATGACAATGGTAGAGTAATATTGATCCTAGTATCAAATTTCGTAACATAAACATTTTGGTATGTGAGCACGGAAAAACATAATTCTTCACAATTCTTACAGGCAACACTCAATTTCATTTTTCGGTATTTTTTTTTTTTCGAAAAATTTTATCCTCTTGTTTCATAAAGAATTGATTCTTTAATGTGAAAAACGAAGACTATTTTTTACAAAGAAATTTAATAGAATATTGTTATTACATTATTCGTTGTGTGCGCAGCCATGGTAGGGGCAATAAAATCGATGCCAGTGCTTCAGTGAAAAATTTTTTCGTTAAAGGAGGCTGTTATGACTAATTTGTAATTCTGTACATGTTTATGTTATAGAAATGGTCAAATAAAAATTATTGAAAAACACGAACTTATTAAACCTAATGCATTAAAAATTGTGAAAATAAGAAATCAAATTGCACAAACATTATTTTTCAAATGTAAATTATCATAATTATTTATTTAAATTTTTAAGACAATAATATTAAATTTTCAATGTAAGTCATAATTGCAATCCATACAATTATATATGCATCCATACAGTTCTATAATAAGTAGTGTATCGTTACCATGGAAACGCTTCCGATAAAACTCACGCACGGTGCGAATTCCAAAAAATATACCAATAAAAATAATGAATTCCCTTTAAACTTAAAAATGCTTCTTATTTATTTTCTCACAAATATAAAAATGTTACTTGGATCACTATGATTCTACCGTCCTTATATATGACAAACGACCACTCTACTATACTATTGTACAATCTACAGAAATATTTAAAGGAGAGAATGTCTTCCCCAACTTTGTGAAGTTGAAAAAATATACAGATGATTCAAAAATATATGGTTCTGTTTTTCGAATTTTTGGTTATAAAATTTATTTAAGAGCACACAGTAAAAAATAATTACTGGACTGAAATAAACGAGTTACTAGGCTGTTAGTGTTCTCACAATAAGTAAATCTTTCTTGATTCAACGATTTCAATATTAATTCAAGAAAATATTTAATAAGTATCATGTAAAGAACATATTGTGAACCGTTGTTGTTAATGAAACTTACTTAAAATTGTTGTTTTTTATGTATTTCCTAGACAAAATTTACAAAACTACCCAAATATATCAATCATCTACCTATTGTCGGATAAAAATTGTTCAAATTTTACGTAAAAAAAAAAAAATTAATTAATTTTTGTATATACCTTCTCAATTATCGAACGTGAGAGGAAAAAATGCCGAAAAAAGATAATACAAAAAAATTTTCTGTAAAGTCATCGTTAAAACTGCTTCTGTATTATCCAATGATTTTTTTAAATAGAAATTTATAATTATTTTTTATTATGAATTAAAAACTGTGTTTTTTTTTTTGTTCAAAATGTTATACAATAAGGTATCAGATAACATATTGGTGACGGTTTTAAGACCTTTTTGAATTCACCGAGAAAGAACTATACATGACTTAAATGACTTTCAACACATAATTCCATGATTTAATAGTTTTTTTTTTTTCTAAAAAAGTACTATTTTTTATTCGTCTAAGCTCCCACAGCAGTAACAAATACGACATAAAACCTCTTATAACATAAAGGTAAAAATGGTTAAATATCCTAGAAATCGCTGCAGAATAATTTAATTATTTTAAATAGTCATTTTTATGAAAAAGGCGATACATAAAATACAAATGAAATTAGGCCTCCCAAATAAAAACATTTTTCCTGAATAACTAATTTCAAAAATAAGATTAATTTTCCATAAATAACATAAAGAAAAAGGCGTTTTTATTCTACCATATGTATTATTCTTTGGCTATCATTTTTTTTTTTTTAATTTTTTTTGACTTGTTTGTTACCGTTCAGGGTGCTTGGCCTGAGAAATCAGATTTATTTTGTGTGATTCAAGAACGGATGTTCAAAAAATTATTTTTCTTGATTTGAATGATAGAAATAAAGAAATCATTAGGGAAATGTAAAATTATATTTGATTGCAAATGGAATGTTGGCGAAATAAATCAAAAAAAAGGTGTCTAATGTCTCTGCAGTAAATAAATCATTGGTTCCAGTTAATTTACTATATAAAATACGTTTTTGTGTGCAAAAACCACGCTTACATGTTTTTAGTTTTTATGAATTGTTAAGAAATTCTCGCGTATTGATTATACAATTTAATATTCATTATATAAGTTTAATTGGCCGTATTTCTAAAGCAACTTAATTTACCACTTGAATATTCATTTTAGACTTTCAAGACCGACCTTTTTTCTATTTTATGAATTTGAGAATCGCAAACATATTTAAAAATTAACCAATCAGAGACGTTTTATATTTTAACAATTTTGAATTTCATTTTCAATGTAGAAAGTAGGCAGTTTAAAAACAGTAATTGGTTTTTCGGCCAGTTCCGGGTATTAAGTTATATAAAAGCTTTGCTTACAATAATTCAACATACTGTATAAAATAGGAAAGCATATCAGAAATATGGTAAATTAAAACCAAAGCATTGGATATAAATTAAATATTTCGCTTCTTATTGAGCTAAACATTTTTTGCGAAACTTAAATATTCTCTTGAAGCTTAATTTTTCTTAGACAAATCGTTAATTGTATTTGTTATCTTTCAGGTCAAGGGCGTGTAAATCAATTAGGTGGAGTATTCATAAATGGTCGTCCATTACCAAATCACATTCGATTGAAAATTGTGGAAATGGCTGCAGCTGGTGTACGACCATGTGTTATTTCGCGTCAATTACGTGTATCACATGGTTGTGTATCGAAAATTTTAAATCGATATCAAGAAACTGGAAGTATACGACCAGGTGTTATTGGTGGCTCAAAACCACGTGTTGCAACCGCAGAAGTTGAAGCACGTATTGAGCAATTGAAACGTGAACAACCTGGTATTTTTTCATGGGAAATTCGTGATAAACTTGTCAAAGTAAGTAAATAAATAAACAACTCTCTTTTACATACAGTAAAACTTTATAATATACACTTGAGTTTTAAGAATGCCTCCTGTCCATTTTCAACTTTTAGTAAATAACTTTTCACGTTTCTCTCTTGTTAAATGTACTTGTACTCTCGGTCCGTAGGTTTCGGTAATTGGAAAAAAAAAGTAATATTTTTATCTTCTACGAGACTGGTACTTCATCCTAATGGCCAGCTTTTACTCCATTTATACTAGAGATCGTCATTTATTTAATATGTTATATGATTTATTTTTCTAGGAAGGAATATGTGACAAGAATTCAGCACCATCAGTCAGTTCAATAAGTCGATTATTACGTGGGGGTAAACGTGACGAATCCGATCCTAGGAAAAATCATTCAATTGATGGAATTCTTGGTAAGTAATAATTATTATTTAATATCTATACAAATATATAAATATTTTCATTTATTCTACGTGATATTTTTATTTAATTAGTTTTGACATTAATTTCGTTTTAATTGCTGTATAATGAATGTTTTACATAGACCGGCATTTTATCAAATAAATAATTGTTTATGCTATAAATAAAATTTATTTTTGACAAAGGAAATGTTTATAAATATTTGACAAAAAAAAAGCTATTAGTAATATTAGTGTTAAAATATTCACTAAAAAAATCAATTTGAAAAGATAAAATAGAGCGAGAAGTATAGTGGCCCACCCGGTAGGGACTAAATTATTTTCTCTATAATGTGTATGGGATTCGACTTGATGACTCGGGCACCGTAATTATAAGACTACGATCTCATTGTGAAAATATTAGTAATATTTTCAAGGTAATAAAGTATCAAAAATGTTGATCGCTCGATCGCTCGGTGTCGACCACTTTTTTTTCCACATAGTTCCAAAATCTGAAGAGTCAAAACAAATTTTAAATTTAACCAATTTAATTATTTTTTGTATTGAAAGTCTTTTAAACTTATCCCCACGATGAATGCCAAGTTAGAAACTAGTAATTTTTCGTTTGAAATATTTATGATACCTATATCATGAAAAGAAACACAAATTAAATGAAATTGATGTAACTTATTAATGGTGGAAGTTACATTACATTACATTAGAATTTGTAAAATATGTATACTTATATGTGGTAAAATGCGCCATTTTTTATCTGGGACTAAACTTGGTAAAAATTCTGTTCGTTTCCAAAAGAATGATTGTAAAAAAAAATTTGTAGAAATCAAAATGAACAAGCGTTTGCCAGAGTTTCGCATAAATATACATAAAAAGTAGAAAAAAATCAATTTAAAATTTTTCTCTTTCTTTTGAAGTCGTTGAAGTCGAATAAGTATTCTAAACAAACTTAACACTTAACTTCATAAAAATGATTGATTTCTAATCAAGTAGATTGACTGTTTAAATATATATATGCATTGCATTAAGTATTTCCCAATTACCAATAGTCAAAGAACTTTTAATTTGATTGATTTTATGACGACTGACTGAATTTTAATTATTATATAATGAAAGTATATTTAATATTTTTAATTATTTACGACTTAAAGTGTATTAAGTACCTTTCTTATTATATTTGGAGAATAAAATTTATCAAAAATTGACAGTTTTAAAATTAAGGACATATTTTAAAGTAAGCCGCAATCTTTTATATAGATCAAAAAAATAAATGTTTAAAATATTGATAAAGGAGAGTTAGTTAATAGCTGACTGTTACTTTCCCGCTTCACTGAATAGTCTTAATATTATTCAAAGCTTATAATCAGAATTAATATAAAAAATAAAAATGTGCGGGTATACAATACATACTTTCTCTTCTGCCTGTGCTTCGTTAATATAGAGGATAAAGCTGGAAAAATCTCTCTTCTGCCTTAAACCTCCTTCGCATTGCATACAAATTATTTTTGTACCCTGAAATCTTGGTATTTCACGAAAGAAAACCCTTTGTATACTTACCTCAAGGCAAAAAAATTTAACTTTAACAGTTGTATAAAATCTGTTAGGAAAAGTCACATAAATAAAATTCATTCAATAAAAATTTAGATTTTAGATACCTTCTCCAAATAATAAAGTAATAAAAAAGGTATCGAGCCTTTCTTTATATATGTACTATAAAAGAACACATGTGAACCCATATATACTGTAGGTAAAATGCAGTACCTAGACTCTAGATCCAAATAATCATAGGCTGAAGACTGATTGTGATTAAAGTGTTGTTTTTGAACAAACTAAAAATAAAATTATTTTTCAAAAGAAGAAAAAAGTTGGTTATTTTAAGCTGACCATATTGTTTTATAAGTCATTCTGTATGTAACTCACTCAGTGGCTATTGGTGAGTAAGTTGCTATACCATATTATAGTTTTAAAACTTTAAATTTTCGGGAAGTAAAGCTTACAATTTATCCTTTGGTAATATGTATGCATAAAATTTTAAAATTTTATTCATGTGTTTTATGGATTTCCATGCTTTGGTAATATCCATGCAGTATAAGTGGGGAAATTAAAATTTTTCTCCCAGAAACATAATAAAATTCCATCTGAAGCTGTTGCTGAACGCTAAGAGCAGTGGATGCCTGTAAAAAAATAATATTTTCTATGTTTCAATCATGCATATACATATATGTATCGTGATGTTATTCCTTAGAGTAAACTGAAACACTTGATGGGGTGATTTTAGGTACATTATGGTATGAGTTATGAAACATTATGATGTGTACTATGGTTCACATTTTTGTATCAATGGTTGTTAAATTTTTAAAAAAATACATACTGTTGAAGACAAAACAGTGCTTTACACAGACAAAATTTCCATTATGCTCTATTTAATGTAGTATGGCTTTGAGGAAAATGCATAAATATAAATTTTGATTCTTGGTACAACACCTTCTCCCTATATTCAATAAAATCATTCACTGTAGTTTTATACATTTTTGTGATATTATAATTTTATTTATTGCATTTTTATATCAGATAATAATATAATAATATTCATATATAGTTTTTGGGCCACACACAGTATAATAAGAGTTCCTGGTCCGAATCAAGTTGCTACTTTAATAATATGTTGCTACCTCTTCATTACCCTAATTTCACATCTACACACATCACTCACACTCAGTCAGTCGAATCGATGATACATCCATCATAATACAATATCAAAAAATCTTTATCTTTTTACGATAAAAGATGCTGTATAAGAAAAGGAGTGAATTAAAAACACCTATATAAAATATGTTCTATTTAGATCGGTGTAATACACTGAGTGTAAGTTGGAGAGGATAGTAGTGTCATTAACTTGTAATAGCCCTTTCTTTTTCTATAAACACTTGGTTATACTACACCGAACTAAACAGAACAATCTTATATTATCATACGGAGTGAATTCTATACCACTATCTAGCAGCAATTGACTTGGAGTAATCAAACAACTCTTTGAGATAATAATAAATAAAACTACAATTTTATTATAGTCGTTGGTAGTTACTGCGGTACCTTATATCCTATTTTCTCGTTGTAAATGTTATGCTTTACCGCTAAAACATAAAAAGTTCGCGGTTTTATCGGTACTTGGTTTTTGGGATTTTATTGATAAAAAATTTCAATTTCAAATTTTCAATTTTTCAAAGTGGTACATATCCACCACATAAGAAAATTGCAAAAAAGCAAGACTTTGTCTCCAATTTTGGACAAAACTCAGTCTATAAAGTAATTCGAATCCAAAATTTTCCAAGATATCTCCATAAATCCCAAAAAAAACATGTGATTTCTCGGATTATCTTAGATAAAATGAGATTACTTGGCCCAAGCAGTAAATTATGTAATTTTTTTTAATTTTATCGAATTAAATAACTACTTTCATACGGATAAAACTCTGATGAGTTACGGTACCATTTTATTTGGAAACAATTACAAAATAATATAAAACTTCATATTAAAAATATTAATAACAGAAGTGAAAGATGTTTTAATGCTTACAACACGAACTAAAATATCAATTAACCGGCTGATATTATATTTATTGAAGTGCAATTATAAACACAAATAGATGTATAATACCTAGTTGTTTGTTGTTTCTATAAATATTGTTTTTATTTAATAAAACAACACAAAACAACACAAATATTATTATATATAAAAAATTAAATTAATACTTTTAAATATTAAATTACAAATATGAATAAGATATCTAATAATTGTTTAATAATACATCATATATGTTTTTGATATTATTGCACACATTGATATACATATGAGAGTAATCACTGTGTATACAGATTGTAAAACAGATTATTGGATATAGATTACTAACATTGGCGAATGTTAGAAGTAGGAAATTATAAGACTATCTATGCTCAAATCTTCAAACTCATCTCAACAGGAGAGATGATTGTAAGTTCATTAGAATTACACCAAATTAGTTTATTTTTAGTTTTTACCACAGCTTTTAAAACAATCCAAGCTTTTATACAAAACCAGAAATAAGTTAGAGTTTGTAAAAAACGAAAATTTGCTCTTTTTGATACTTCTCTGTTCTATTTATGTCAAAACTTTCAATATTTAAAGAATAGTATTAAAAAATAAATTATATACCCTTATGGTTAAAAATATGGAACTGTGGTTTCATTTAGTGATGTCGCGAGATACGAGAAAAATGACTCCGAACGAGGATAAGTCAACTAGAGGAGACAGGCAATAGACTGACTTTTTATTTGTCAATCAACCTCTACAAACTTTAAAGATAAACCTATGCCATGCGCAGGTTTCACCACAAAAGGGCAATAATTAGAAGAGATTTAAATTAAAGTTCTTATTTTTTTTCAAGAATATATAAACGAGATCAGGTGGGATACCAGAAAAGTTTCAGTTGAAGGAAATTGATGAGACAAACTACAAAAAAAAGACAAGTCATGATAATGCAAGAGATATATTTCGCTTGCCTTGCCGCTTCTTGTTTTAAAACACACAATTTTACAATTTCCTGAAAAATATTTTTTTTAACCCCCGAACTAAAAAAGGGGTGCTAAGTTTGATCGCTATGTGTGTGTGTCTGTGTGTTTGTCTGTTTGCGGCAGCGTAGCACCTAAACGGTTAAACCGATTTTAATTTTTTTGGTATCATTTGAAAGGTTATTAACGGAGAATGGTCTTCAAAATCAATTCAGTTTGGAAAAAGCATGATATAAAATTCTATCATATTAATAATTACTATGGAAATGAATGGTCAAATAAACCTGTTCAAAACAATAATTCAAAAGAACAAAGTCAACTCAAATATTTCAATTTCAATTAAAATATTTCCAAAAATTTGTCCCAAAAAATGATAGCTCTCTAAGTATCCTTTTCATCTCATCTGATGTCCTTGGTCATCACTTTGATATTGATTTTAGAAGGAGTAATATTAGTTTAAAGTGTTTTTCTATGTGCGTCTGAGTGTTTCTCAGTGGCATCGTAGCCCCTAAACGGTTGAACCAACTCGATTGAAAACATTTTATAGCTAAGTTTCCAAAAATCGGTTTTCAAGGAATAAAAGATCGGTTTACAAGAATTTATAGCTAAATTTTCAAGATCGGTTTACAAGCAATTAATGATCAGTATCTCAGTTATATGATTTTTTGTATATTTCACGAATTTATTTACATACTGTACAAAATACAATCAAATCAAACATGATCCATTAAATTGTATATACATATGTTATCTTTCTCTTATATATAATTGTTTCTTTTCCGCAATGATACTTTTTTTTCTGAAAATATAATTAATATATCATCATTTTATTTGTGCATTTTATATGTATTACCTGTATATGTATATACGTATGAACGAACGCCTTATAATTTCTATATTAAATATACTGTTTTTCAATTAGTATGAACATGATGAATTAATGTGTATTTAACAATCATTAGACCACCATCGAATACGTACGCATGATTCTTTTATTTCTGAATTAAATTGAAAAATAAACAATAAATATATGTATGTTTTTTAGAGTTCGTGCAAGTATGTTTTGATTTCTTAATTAACTTGAGGATGTATGGGCAAGTATGCTACGCTAAGCATTGAAGAAATGAGAATCTGTTATTACAAATATTTTCTATTTCTTCCACCATTCAAAAATATCATCATTCTAGTTTTGAAGTTGCAATGAGAGTAAATAGCATAACTTCAAGAAACTTTGACGTTTCAGCGTCGAAGAACTGCGATAATAGGCTTAAATTGAGAGTCAGTAGACGTTCAATAAATAGATGGATATTGAGAAACCAAAGTAATTTACAAAAACTTTTCAAACATACGAATATTTAATAAAAAGAGCCCACTCTTTTAATGAACTTGTCATTACATAGACCATTGCCGTTTTTGTGGCGATACTGAATACTCTACGTCATTTTCCTATCAGGAATTTAAAGTTTATAGTATTCGCTGCACTTTCATATTTTTTATTTATCATATTGCAACGTAATTAAGAAACGATCAGAAACTGGTTCTTTTTATTTGAGATTGCGTTAACACAACTACTCGGCTACCGATAATCTCTAACTTTGATGTATTTCCTCGCCTTTTCTTTTTGAAGGTTCACAAAGAAACATTTTCAAAACTTTTGAAAAATAATTTACAGTCAATGTACAAAAGACTTTTCTGTATATATTCTACAAAAAGTTTTTATCATCATATTTTTTATTTTTCTTTAAGAAGCTTACTTTTTAAATTATTATTAACATTATATATATATATATTTTCCTCCTAAATACATAATCCAATTATAATAGTTATTTAATTTTCCGGGAATATAATATACCAACTGTGTCATGATATATTTAACCTACATTTGTGATCTTTAAAAAAACTTTGTACTTTTTTCTTTATAATAATCACTATTACTTTCATGGATTTTGAGAGAACAGGAAAAAGTTTAGATTCTTTGAATTGAATATTTGTTGCTTGTCTTTATTTTCTAGAAAATTGGACATTGCCAACATACGATGGCAAAACCATAGCGATCCCAGTATCATATTTTTTAAAATAAATTTACACTCTTTCAAGTGTTCATTCAATAACCTCTTACTTCATGAAGAATTAATTTTTTAATGTGTAAATATTATTTTTTGTAGATAAAAGTAATCAAATATTCTTTTTCCAGTATTCAAACAATGGTTACTACTTATTTTTATGAATATCAAATAGTAAAAATATTTAATATTCTAAAAACTTTTTCTCTATTTTATCATAAATATAACCTAGATATTCTATAAGAATTTAAAATAAATTTTAAAATTGGGATTAATATTGTTGTTCGAGGTACTGAAAAGACTTCAAAACTGCATATGCCAAATATATTTCTCTATACTGTACAGTATCTAATTTGGGTATAGTGTTCAGACACCCTTAACTAAGTGTAATTGTGTAATTTATTTGAATTAAGTAATGGTTGCACACAAACATACAAAACAAACACCAACCTACGTACAATTACCAATAAAAAATATATAAAAAAAACTTTTACATTACGATTACTTTTTTAATGAATATTCATTTAAAACAGTTTCATTTCACAGAATATATTATTAAATTCTGATATATGTATGTACACACAGTAATATGTATTAAATATAAGGTGTCCCACGAATAAATATGCCATCTTTAAGTTAGTAACATTCCTTGAGAAATATGTCTTACACTTTTGTACAAAACTCAATAGTTCAAATAGGTTAATAATACTAAATATTTTTTGGAATTCGCACCATGCGTGAGTTTTATTGGAAGCGTTGCCATGGTAACGATACACAACTTATTATTTGTATGGATTCATATATAATTGTATGGATTGCATTTATGACTTATTGAAAATTTAATATTATTGTCTCACAAATTTAAATAAATAATTATGATTATTTACATTTGGAAAATAATGTTTATGCAATTTGATTTCTTATTTTAGCATTTTTAATGCTTTTAGTATAATTAATTAGTGTTTTTCAATAATTTTAATTTGACCTTTTTGTATAACATTAACATATAAAGATCGATTTTCATCGATTTTAATGCCCTACCATGACTACACACACAACGAATACCTGCTTACATATACGGAAGTTTTTTCAACTTGAAAATCATAACGAAATAAGCGGGAAACACTGTTCATTACATACGTAATCTATATTTATACTTAGAGTGGTATATATCATTATTATATGCAAAATTATATTAGCATGTTGTGCACATCGGCATAAATGAATCGGTTATTACATACTCATACTTTTTTTTTAAATAAAAAAATAAACTTCATATTTGAAATTCTTTATTTGATAACGTTTAGTAGTAGGATGAAGGTATGTGGTATTGGTTGTAGCACTGTTTGTATCGTGGATGATAAGCCACGATTTTAGAATAATATATGTATGGGAAGTTCGACGAATTGACGATTGATTCATTGACATTCATCACAACAAAATTTTTTGCGAGATTGACTACTCAGTTTGGTATATTTTTAAACATGAAGCCTGATATATATTCACAATACTTACTATGATAATTCCATATTTACCTATTTTTCATTTATATAAATGAAACGAAAATTTTGAAAATTTCAATATCCTGCAAATAATACCCAAAAATTAACTGAGTTCATCAATGATCGGAGAAGTCGAAAATATACTGCTCCCGGATAAAAACTTATATCTCATGAATTGACGTTATTTCGAATTTTGTTCCCTACTTACCGATTACACAGCCCGTATCCATATATGTTTGAAACAAAAAGAATTTTTTTTTATTCTTGTATTGATTTTTATTATATTTTTAATACGTTTCGATGACTATCGCAATTGGCATTACGTGAATTTGAATTATTTTAATTGAAAATGAGTCATATATTTATAGGGCATAGTTAGCATGAATTTAAAATGTATTTATACAAATTTTTTTTAAATAAAAGATTAGTAGATATAAATAGTTGGTATTTTAGTTTCCACGATTGTTAACACTATATCTAATTGAGAATTTATTGAAAAATTGTAATTTTTTTCCATAATTCTTATACATTTTCATTCAATCGTTGTCAGTCATATATTAAAATGTTTTCGACTTTGTTTATTCGTGACTATAATTGTTATTATAACTATCATTTTTACGAATAGAAATAGTAATTTAGAAATACTACGTTAAATTATATGCGTTAAGCTATGTGAATGGATTACAATTATTTTTTTTCAAGAAATCGTTTAAAAATATGATTTAACATTTTAACCTTTTAAGAATTTGCCCTTTTATTACTTAATATATTAAGCTATGCTTATTAAACTTTAATCATTATGTGTTTGTAATAAATGCTTTTGAGTCATAGATTAAAAATTAAAATTGCATGCATTTTATTTCCTTCATTCCGAAGAAATTAACATAAAACTGTTTAGCTGACGTTAAATATTTCTACGACAAATTTTTAACACTTTTCAGTTCATTATTATTTAAGTATAACTTATGAAAATAATTCTGGCAAAGTTTGTGGTAAATTTCATTTCTTGTTAATCTTTTTTGTACAGAATTCATATCGAGAGTGTTCGAAGTTTTAACAGCAGCACTTGATAGTTAACAAATGGTAGATAACGACAAAATAATGATAATTTCTGAATACACTTATAGCTGGGAAACTGTCCTTTTCTGGACATAGTTGAAATTTTATAAAGCAATTGTCCCCAGGGCGGGATATTGAATATCATTTTTTATCGAGTATGTATTATTGTTAAAATTATAGTCTGATTATGTAAAAAATTAATTTTAAAAACTCTATCTTTACATACTCAGTTTTGATAAATAAAATATCACGTTTGAATGTATGGCTGAGTACTTTTTCGGAACGCAATTCATCAACATTTAGTTATAAAAATTATTTTGTGTTGTTACAGGCCCATCATCATGCGATGAAAGTGATACAGAATCGGAACCGGGTATTCCATTAAAACGTAAACAACGTCGATCCCGTACAACATTCTCTGGCGAACAATTAGAAGCTTTGGAACGAGCATTTGCGCGAACACAATATCCCGATGTATATACTCGCGAAGAGTTAGCGCAAAAAACGAAATTAACCGAAGCACGTGTACAAGTTTGGTTCTCAAATCGTCGTGCACGATTACGAAAACAATTAAATTCCCAACAATTGAATGCATTTAATACCATGTCATTACAATCTGCATTCCCAAGTGTACAACATCAATATTCAGATCCTTCAAGTGGATTTAATAGTCAAGCTGCAGCATCATCGGCATGGGCTCAACAAAATTATGCAGCAACAGCGGCTTTAAGCAATGGTTTAGGTTCATCAGCTTTACATTCAACACATCCAGGTACCACAACACTAGGTGGTTCCCCACCTTTAGGTGCCACTAGCACTTTAGGAGCAAGTGCAACAGCTGTTTCATCTGTGAATTCTCCTACAAATACCGGCCAAACGTCACTAGGATATAATGGCTATAATACAACTACCAGTTTAGACCAACAAAATATGTTATCGAATGGTGTGGGCAACCAATTTAGTGGATATAACATGGGTCAAATTTCACCCAATACTTCTCATCAACATGCCGCCGCATCAAGTGTGAATGCCGGTGCGTCTGCCCATCAACAATCCGGAGTATGGTCACGCCATCCACAAAACAATAAAATGAGTGATGGTTTATCTAGTTGGCATGAAAATTATAGGTAAGCATCGAATTTTCAAAATATTATTATTATTATTCAAAATATTATTTTGTTAACATTAGGCTTAATAATCTATGCTTCCAAATGTTGCGGCGTAGAACTTGCTTAGAATCTTCAAGAAAACTTTTGATTTAATCGTAGAGAACAGTAAAGCCTATTAGTTTTTTCTGCCTGCATAGGAAGATAACTTTCAATAATTCTTTTTTTAAAACAATTTTTTCAATAGCTCAAATCAATAAACAGGGTGTCTGTAAAAAGCTATATTATAGTTATTTAAAATATAACCTTCAATTATTTCGCACACTCTCTCCCCGTCAACAAAGTCATTTCTTTGACTCCTTTTAAATTACATTAACTAAAAGTATTTTTTCTATTTGTTTCAGTTTATTTGCTGGCAGTCATTACGGAGGACATTCACCAACTGAAGCAAAATCTGGCTATCCATATTTTGGTAGCATGGACATGTGTGCCAGTCGCGTACATTAGGTTTATTCAAATTTTATTCATATTTCCAAAACGTACATAAATTGTTTAAAAATTATATTTCTTCACAAATTTTTTTTTCTAAAAAAAATTTTTTATTTATCACCTTCACCTCATTTCCTTTTAAAATTTGTTGCACATAAATTTATTTTCACTCAAAACCATTAAAATTTACAACTTTTGTTGTATATTTATATACTTTTTTTTTTTTTGTAAATTTTGTATTTAAGTTAATTTATGTTTTTTGTAAATTACCCGTCTTAAATTAAACTCAATAATATTTAAAATTTGTATGCAAAAATTTTGTAATCGTTTATTAAATTCGTCATGCACAAGGGTTAAATTATTTTTTAAAACATGGCACTACAAAAGTAGAACGCACAGTATTCATCTAGTAAGCATACACATAGAAAAAAATGACTATACACGCAATGCACATTTGTTTCAATTAGTTTAACGATGTTCCAGCATGGTATTTGCAGTTTCTATGTTAAAGCAATGGTACAATTTTTTTTTCGACAGAATTTAACGAAAAATTAAATTTAAGAATTTAATAATGCTTACTATTAATTCCCAAAGTTTCAGAAATTTTGACCGTTTAAAATGGGAAATAATTATGCCAACGTCCCAATTTCGATCAATTTACGTCAAAATTAATATCTCGAAAGTGAAAATTAATTTCTAAATTTTTTTTTTAGAATTTTATTGTATAAACATTTTTTTCTACTTTTTCTTCAATATATAATAATATCATAAAAAATAGTTGGAGAGACCGGACATTTTACATGCTTTAAATGGGACATGACCCTCAAAATCGCGAACTTTGTCTTTAAATATCTCGCGATCTAAACGGTCAAAAATTATGAAATTTTAGGAATTCATAAATAAAGCTATTATAAACCCGAGAAAAAAAATTCGGCCAAATCTGTCGAAAAGTGATTTCATGCTGGTACTACCTTAAAAACAAGATTAAAGATTTGTATGTCTATGTGTGCACTTTCTATATGATTTGCCGCACAATTTTGGATATTTGTAGATATAATTTTTAAATGTGTCTCCTTTATTTTGTAAATAGTTTTTTTGTTTATAAATATTAAATATTTTAATTATTATATTTTATTGAATTGTAAATATTATTGCAGAATTTAATAAATAAATTTAATTTTTTAAATAATACCCAAGTTTTTTCATTTTTTAAACATTTTCAGTATTTCTATATTAAACAGGGAATGAGTAACACAGTTACAACTATTGTAACCCGTAGGCAAGTTTGGGGCATGCCCACTGAAATGCAGGCAGACTTGCTTTTTTTTCGTACCCACGCCATGATTGGCACTGCCGCTTTTTCTTTTGTTTTAGCTTTCGTAAATCTACCTGGAGGACTCAACGAGAGCCTTTTGACCAATTCGTCTACTTTGTTCCACTTTTTTCCTCTTTTTTTTTATTAAGGCGACCGGCTAGGCTCCTAAATGATAAATGCGGAGAAGTATAAATACATAGCCCCCGGTATATCACGTAATTTTATATTAATTCCCCGGTATATCGTATCAATTAAATGGCGCTCAATAAAGATTTAATATCCAGAATCAGTTACTACTTGTTAGTACCTAAATGGAAGAAAATTTGTCCAAAAAGGTGTTACCACTTAAATGGAAGAGACGCATTGTCTACAAAGATGTTACCACTTAAATGTGGAAAGATTTGTACTTTAAGAACATAATATTGGAGTAATATTTTATAATTATGATATTAAATTAAATATTACTCTTATATTATGTTTCAAATACACGGCGCTGCCGTTTAAGGGGTAACATATTATTGAACAACTCCGTATATTGAAATTTTGACTTATATAAGAATTTTAGTAGCTGTTTTTTATGGAAAACAAAATTGTACAAAATTTTAATATTTTTTCATAGATCGTTCAATTGATATTCTAGAAGTAAATGGGAATCGTTAAGAGTAAAGATAAATTTCAAGAAGTGAATATTTTTACGCGAAACGGAGAAATTTGCAATAGATAAATATGAAAGTTTAACTTATTTTGAATAATGGAACAATTGGATTCGTGCAAATGGTTATTTTTATTCGCCAAATAATGTTTACCGAGCAAGTGCATAAAGTATATTAATTTTAGTAAAGCTTGGCTCTTTAAGCATTCTCTTTTTAAGAAAAACAAAGGTAATGTATCCAATCAATGGGAAGTAACAAAACAGATTTGTTTAGTTTTTGTATTATTTTCAAATAAAAATTTCCCGTCGCTCCCACCAAAAATGTTTGCAAGTCATATATTCAAGTTGTATTACTGATGATATTTTGCAAAAAACATCATTAAATGTCATCGATTCTAGCTAGCGAGATTATTTCTGGAAAGGAAATACAGAAAGGCAGAAAATATTATGTAGGAAAAACATTAGAACAGAAATACAATGTCAACTTTGTAACAGACATAAAATGTAGAAACTTTAAAAACATATTGGCATGTTCCAACTTTTTCTTAAAATATCTAGTTAGGATACCTCTGGAATAATTAAATTAAAATACTTTCAAATTAAACCACTTACTTGTTACTGCAAAGACATTTTAAAAATATTTTTATAGTCCTATAGTCAACAAATTGTGTAACTGTAAATAATACTTATCCATTTTATGTATACATATATTCAATAAACACACAGCTGCATATTTATAAAATTTTATTGGAGTTAATTTTTTTTTACAAGACGAGCAAGAATTGTTTTTTTTTTGTTAACATATTATCAAGATGTTTTGAATTAAATCTGTAAAAAAGTTTTTAAGATACGTTTTAAATTGGGTCAATTTTAGTCAACTGGTACATTAAACCAGCGGTGATTTGATAGTGATGAAACCCTAGGCCTAGGGCATCGCAATTCGATTTTTTTAAACGAAATACATGGCCGCCTTAACTGTAACTGTAACCGGAATACGAAAATCAGTCTGTGCGACTTCATAAATGAACTTGAGGCCCTCTTGTGGTGCCTTTTTTGTACAAATTGTGTCGACGAATTTCGATAACAATATTTAAAATCAAAATCATCAACTTAAGCTTTTTAAATTTATTACTCCTTTGACTGTTGTCAATCTTAATTCTCAAATTTGTGGTTATTCTTAATATGTACTCTAAATTTTATTTTATTCTGTAAAAAAGTGGGCATACGAACACTATATATATTCGAATAGAATATATAGAATAGCAAAAATTAATAGAATCCCAAAATTAGGCTTAAAATCATACAACTAGGTATGAATTTTTATTTTTGGATAGATTTATTGTCCATTCAATTTTTCGGATTAAAACCTGAATAAACTAAAAATTTAAAACCAAAAAGATTAAACAAATAAATTATAAACATATTAAAAATTACTTCACTTTTACTTATTCGATATAAACAAAAAATAATCGTTAATAAAAATTCGATTCGATTTTTAATTTAAAAATAATACCTACTTATTATAGTATTTTTTTTAATGATCTTATATTAATTAATAGATATTTACGTAAATTATTTTATGAGCCATGATAAGTTTATTGGTATTATAAGTATCAACATTGGTAGTTTATTTTTTGTTGAAGAGTTAGATTTAAATATATTATGAAACTTCTTCAAATACCTTCTTTATTTTGTATGTTATAGACCAGTTCTTAGACCAGAAAATGGGTCAATAATCTGATTATCTGAGTAAACACAAATCAATTGTTGCGATTCCTTTAATGCTAGCGTACTTCCGATAATTCTTATTCACGTTTATACAATCCGAGAATACAATCCTTATTTCGGTAAAAGGTGCCTGGATATTTTTTAAAGAGATAGGCTATAAACGCAAATTTTTGTAGATAAAAAAACCTTAAAAAAGTTTTTATTTTATTTTAAAGAAACTTAAATAAAAATTATCGATGTAAGTTAGGCATTTTTTTGAAAAAATTCCCAATATTTGATTTTGAGCAGTGGCAGGATTCTAGTCACGGCCTATTTTTTGGGTAAAAAACTGTTTTATTGGGTACAGCACTATTTTATTATAAATTTAATTATGATATATAATTATAAATCTAAATCATAAATTGTGATCATTCATTTCGTGATGAAATCAACCAATAATATATTATAAAAATTAATAAAGTTTCTTAACTTTATGTAATAAAAATTAAACAGAAATTGTTTAAAATAAAAATACATCTAATTTGAAAATCGTAAAAATATTGTGAAAATATATTTATTCGAATCTACGAATAATCCGAAATATCTATGAGTACGCTATTTTCAGCCTTTTTAATATATTAATTAATGCAAAAATATAGAAAATATAAGGGATAAAAGTGTTTGAGAAAAAATCTTTTTTCTTTTCATTTGAAGGCTGAAATACTAGCGTCTAAGATTTTTTATACATGTTTTCATAAAATATACAGGCAGGTAAATTATATAAATATAAATGATTATTAATATTTTGCCAATTTTGTCGTTGTTGCAGTAGTCATTGACACTTCAAACTTTACAAGATCAAAAACAATATACGAATTTTTTAAATGGTTCGAATTACTAAGACATTACGGGATTACTGATATCAGGGGAAAAAAACAAGTCTTCTTATTTCAAGATAATATTATTAAAGTAATAAAAATAATATTTATCTTGAAAATCCTGGCCAGAACACTAGTATAAAGCTATTAAATTATTCTATTTTCTCCAGTCCTTGATGTGAGTGCCAAATTATGTTAAAAGATTCCGTTATATTCATAAATATAAGCGTGTTAAAGACACTATTTGTATCAAAGAAATGGTACTTTGGGTGGCTTCAAATCATAAAGAACCTGTGAAAACTCGACATGCCGAAAACACAGCCTCCATATTGCATACTATTGTAATAATATCTATGTATATAAAGGTACAAATATAAAAAAATGTCAACACATATCCATAATTTTTTTTTTGTAGAGATGCAGACCACCATGTTAAGTTGTTCAACCTCCTTAAAATGATTTTCTTTTGATTTTATTTGTATGTGAATTCAATTGGAAACCTATAAATTTCAATAATAACACAATATCTTTTAAAACTCTCTGTTGTTGTTTGCTGCTCTAACACTTGTTTGTGGGTAATTTGCACATATATACAATTGCAAATAAGAAATAGAATATTTATTCTCTTCACGATAATACAACTATTGTTGGTAAGGTGACATTCGTAGAGAGTGTATATAAATGCACTATAATGTACTTAGATTTACACATTTCTTGCCCAGTGCAAGTCATCTATAATGTCGATGGTTAAATTCATAATATCCGTGTTCTTGTATAAATAATATAATAGGTAGCGTGCCCTCGCACAAGAAACTTACTAATTTCATCGCCGTTGAGACTTATGGGTATATATATATGTGTTTCTTGTTCTTGAGGACAGTGTCTTCTCCGTGGTAAGAAATTTTTGGTGGATATCATTATGTCAGTATCGGTGAGAGCGACATACTGATAGGACCATTGAGGAAAAAGTAACATTAGTAATGGTTATGACGGGCGAGTCAATTAGCAATATTGGATGGCGATAACCGATACTTCTGGTGGATAGCTCTGTTCTAATATTAATCATGCATAAGAGATACCAAATGTTTGTGTCTCATACCAGACCAGCATTATAATAAAATCCGTGAATTTCTTTCCGTGAATTTCTTACCGTGCACCACAACCTACAAGGTAACAAATGTATGGCGTTTACTACATATAGTATCTATGTTGCCATAAATAATATTAATTATAGTATTGAATAGGGCTATCCACCAGAAATATTGTGGGTATCGCTAACCAGTATAGGACTAACGCCTGTAATGCATTGACTCGCCCGCCATAAGTATTGCTAATGTTACTATTCCCTTAATACAGTATACAGTATCTTTCTATTCGAAAGATAATCGACTTAACCAATTTATTATCAATTTGAAGCTTAGGTCGTTATCAATAATTTTCCAAGCTCGATGAGAAACCATGTGTGTAAAACACTGGTTGTAAGGACATAAAAAATTCTCAACGGTGATGTAATAAGTAATTATTTTTTGTGCGGGACCTGAGGCTCAATATGATGATGTGCTCTGTATATGATATATCCAAAATACATACCTTTTTAACTATTACTTTTGATTCAAAATAAATAAGGTATCGAAATATCCGTAGGTAACGTTGGGCAAAAATACTACTACTCACTATTTGGTAAATATTTAGGTCATGATTTTTGCAGCACCGCGCTGAATCCAACGATTTTTTTAAGGAATTTAAACGTTTTTTACTTAAAATTAGAAACAAGTTATTACCTCAAAGTTGTTATCGAAATTTTACAAAAGCAGCAATCAGACCCATAATTCGATTTGCTCGTTATGAACAAGTACTCATCTGAACGTCAAATGTGCTATATTTTGATGTTTATTGGGTGTTAATTACCTTTAGCAATTTATAAACCCAAAAAGTTTGTTGATTTGCAGACGGAACAACAAATTACCGATACATTTTAACTTCTTTTCTCAAATGCCCAGAAGCCAAAGTAAGTGTAACAATATATATGTCTTTAATAAAAAAAAAATGCTTCTAACTTAAAGCCAGATTTCATTTCATAGGTACACATTTAAAACCTATAAGTTCCTACAAAAGTTTCAATAACAAAAAGGAAATAAAAGATGTGTTAATTTACCATGAAGATTTTATGTGTTATTGTTAAAAGGTAATCGTTGGTCGGCATTTACTGGATATCCTATATATGTACGATTATTTATCGATATATGTGACAATTTTATACCTTTAAAGATTGATGAAGATATCAAAAATTCAGACCACCATCAAAGATTTTACTTCTACTATTTATTACAGTAAGTAAAAAAAACGTACTACATCAGATTTGATTAAAAATATTTTATGATCGTAAAAATCTTATTAGGAAATTTAATAGCTGAACTTAACATAACTAAATATGGGAGTTAACAGTTGATTGAGTATAGTTATTTTATGATGGTAATGTTGTATGGTCTCTGGAAGCTCTCATTTCCTATCAAATTTTTATAATACTCAAGTATCTCTACAAAATTCTTATTATTTCAGCCCCTAGCCCAAAAATGTTATAATCATGTTTACTTTGAAATATAACTATTTAAAATCTCACCGGCATTTATATCAAAATATAGTCTAAAAAGAAAGAAACAGGTCCAGTAGTTTACATAGCGACTTTCACAGTCAGGGTCCATTATTGAGAAGATTTTAGTCAATCTAGATTGTTGACTCGCTAAGTAAACTACTGGACTTGTATCTTTTTTTTCAGATTTTATTTAAAACAGTCGGGTATTTTATTTTTTAAATATTTATTTTATTTTTGATTTTTTAGTGTTCCAAAACTAAAAAAAAACCCTCGTGTGATATACTGGATTGTATACGGTGGGTCTCAAAATCATCCAAATTTTCGTTTATAACTTATATGTATGACCCAAAAACAGAAAATTCTAGCATATTTGACGATTAGATATGGGGAAAAAAATATTTCCAGAATTACTGAAATAATAATCCTATGTATTTTTTTAATTTTAGTTTTTTGGAGGTGGTGGAGAGGAAAAATTAGTTTTTCGCGGTTTTTACAGAATTCTGCGTCACCTCCGACATTCCAATTTAGCCATAAAAATGAAAATTTGTTGATGATTAACAACAAAAGCTGTTGAAAATATTGACCAAATATTGTAGGAAACTCGCTCGAGATTTTTTTTTCTGTAATTTAAAAATATTCATGGTATTATAATTAAACATTTACTATAACCGAGAAATCAGTCATAATTTATCAACCACAGCTTTTTGCGAGTTATAATACCGTGAAGTTTCGCATATAAATCCGCCCAGTAGTTTTTACGAGAAAGCGTGGTAAACATTAATACATCCTCACAAATTGTCACTGTACGGTTATAATACCTAGAAGATAGAAGATTTATAAATGTATAGAAGTTCATATGGACAATCGGTTGAAATCATATATGTGATAATCTCTTGGTTCTATCTTGTTTAAATAAATTTACTACCAAATGTTTAACAAACATTCACCTTAATGAGGACAAAAGGTCCTATTGGACTAGTTGGGCTAGCTTTTTTTGAGCTATTGACTATTATCGTATACGAGAAGTGATATTTCGGAGCAAATTCTTCAGTAGATGCCACATTAACTTATAGCAATCGTAAACTTAACATGATTTTCATGTGTTTAGTTAATTTGAAGCAATTAAAACCCAAATAACATCAATGTTCACCCAACTCAGTTTACTTTTATTCCTCCAAATTAAAAGTTTTTCGTACAGGGTCTTAGGCTATATCTCAAAAACTACTAAACTAGATGTTAGATGAGTCCGATTTTTTGTATTGATGGGGTCAAAATTACTTTATTAAGTTTATCAGTTTTATCAAATTTCAAATCAAGAATATTTTTGTGTTTTGTTTTTTTTTTTTTTCAATTTGTTCATATACACCAGAAATTAAGTAAATTCCAAAAAATCGAATAATTTTTGCCAATTTGGACAAAAAAAAACATTAATTAGGCTAATTTTGACGCAAAACTTGGTTTCCTTTTACCTTTGGGTGAGTAGTTTAACACAAGGGTCTAGTGTCAGTTAGAATTAAGAGTAAAAAATTCCTCTAAAAAGTTTTTGTTACCTCTAGATTACTTCATATATAGAGGTAAAAACACTTTGTATAAGTCTTCAAAAAAATAAAATAAATAAGAAATCACCTGTAGTGTTAAACGTCAACAAGTAAATCCTTAACAGAACACAAAAACAAAACACTGACAAAAAAAAGCATATACTAGAGCTCACACCATACGCCTTCTCATACTATAATCCTGTAAATATGACAGAAATCCATTCACCCCCCGCAGTTAAACACTGTAGGTGAACCTCAAAACAGAAGAATAATTCAAAAATAAAATTTTTTACAGTTTTTTGTATACAATTTTTGCATGGCTACCATACCCAACTTCTAGATCTAAATTACAATCCATGTATATACATTGTTCGTAAATATAGGTAATTGGATTTAAAACTTTTGTTTCATTTTCAAATCACAGGTATGGGATATACCTTGAATGGTTATTCTTCACAGTAGCAGTAAAATTAAGATCATTATATGAAAAGATCTTCTGGTCATGCAGTGGTGCTTGCTGTGTAAAATTAGATCTTGGTGCGAATGTATTCTTGTTTAATGTACAAAATTTGTAATGCTCAACGTGTGCACTTAAGTAGATTTTGACTTATTTTGATTTATATTTATATATTTTTATACTTAAATCAGATTAAAATTTGACTTTATCGACTAAACCAATTATTTTCAATGCAAATATTTTGAATCAATTCCTTAATTGACCTAGATACTTAAAAAGTAAGCCATGTTGAAAGAAATATATTGCAAGGTAAAGAGAAAATAATTTCTTTATTTGTCAACTTCTTGTCCTATAACAATGGATAAACAAAAATTTTTAATTATCTTTTCAGTTTAAAATTTTTTCATTTTTATGTCAAACATATACCGATTTAGAAAATTCGTTGGTAGATTTTTATTTAAAGATGCTCTCAACTGTGTATTTAATAGGAAACAATTGCATATTAAGAAAACGAGTATTTATGCACCTGAAAAGAAGATAGTTGTTAAACAAACTATATTTCATCCCTTCATTAACACAACTCGTATAAATGTGCTCTATCAATCCGAGCGTACACAGGTGGAACCATTTTAGTCTATTATGGCTAGTAGCTCGTTTTGTTGTTACCCAATTAAAAAAACAATTTAAAATAAATTTGCATAGTTTTTGCTGGGAGGAATCATGTTCTGACATCTAAATTTATATCTAAATTTTTATTTATTTTATTCTAAAAACATTCCTTTCAACTGCCCTACTTTCTTTTCAATTTTGTCGAGATAATATTTTAAAATCGTAAAATCAAAATTCTGCTTCGGGATCTCACAGCTAACATTATTTTGTAAGAATAAAATAGACCAAACCTGTCGACAAGAACATTCATGCTGGAAATATCCTAAATTGTTATAAAATCGATACAAACATATGCTTCAAAGATTCTAATTAGACTTTCCCATGCCAAATCAAAACTTTTTTGGGTTTTTCTTATATTTTTGCCATTTTTATTGATTATTTTAATAATTTTAATAAAGCAATCAAGGCCATTTAAAAACTGAAATTTATGGTTTACTAAGAACTTAAAATTATTTTCTAATATTTGTAGAACTAATTATCTGACCTTTAGACGAGACTGATTTAATTACAAAATTTATTAAAGTTATAGCTAATTTTGTTATATTACGTTCAAATTTTCTGCCATTTTTTCTGCGTTCACATTTTCTAGTCAGTTCAAGGACGCTTGTATATAAAACCAAGGAATTATTATCACATAATAATTTCACATATTTTCTAAGCCATAAAATGATAATTTTTACGATTATAAAATGTTTCATTAACAGTAAAAGTTAACCACTCTCAATGTCTTTAGTAACCATAAAAATTAATAAAAACCAATAATTATTATACATATATATGTTACTCATATGGTATAGTTCAGGACCTTTGGACCTCAATTAATACCATAAACAATTACAATCTATAATATTTGAAAATAATTACAGCAATACATATGAAGTTTGAAACAAAAATACACAACAGTAGTTCTATGACAAATTGGTCAAAAGAACACCAGAAGAAGAAAAAAAAAGTTTCATTTGAATGTGTATTTATTATTATTGGCCCTCATAAATTTTACTAAAATAAATTTTTATTACCCCAATTCTTTTACTAAATAGGATCCCCAGAAAAAAAAATTTGTTAATTGTTCGTAGTGCTGCCAACTTGATGAAATATTGATGAATTTATTGCGTTTGTTATTATTATATTGACTTTTAAATTTGTTTCGCTGGAAACTGTTAAGGCTACTGATAGTTTTACAGCATATATTATACAAAAATACCATTAGTTTTCAGAATTTTTGTTTTTAAAAGTCTGTTACATTTCAGTTGTATATATGGTATATTTTTATAACTTTGTTCCTTGAAAATAACTTACAGTGTTTCTTCTATCGTACGTTTTACTGTGTAACAAAAAATACAATTTTTAGAAAATATTTATGATTTTAAAAAGTTTTGTAAGTAATTGTTTTGTTATGTAATGGATAATGAATAATAGAAGATCGTCGCCATCAATATATTCTACAATCTTTTTGAATCGTTCACACGACAAAATTACAGTTATCCCAGCCATAATCTCCAAAAATTTAAAAATAATTATTTATAAAACCAAAAGTACATATTTTGGTCACCTATCATCTAAATCAATGTTAAACAAATAGTTTGCGAAGAGATAGAAACAAAACCGATTGAGTTTATAATGAATTTGAATCCCCAACACGGAATTAGCAACCGAACTATATAAAATATTATTATTGATTGAAATGATTATGGTTAAATCATAATTTCAAACAATTTTCACTGCCACTTGTCAATATTTGTATGTCGATCGTCACCATTATAGTGTTTCACGAGGCCTCGGACGAGGCCTCGTCCGAGAAAGAATGTTAGACTAGCTTCGCTTCGGTCGAGGTAATATTTTTACTTATCTTTTTCTTATTTTGCATGAATGTAAATAATATGAATATGGTAGAAAAAAATGTGCTAGAAAATAAATGACTTTAAAACTCGGAATATAAGTTGGCCAAAAAAAAAATATTATGATAAGTTGTAATCCCGTGTTCTTCAAATTGCTTTCACGATTCCCAATGCGAAAACCATAAACTACTGTAAATATAAAGTATAAAGGGCATTATCTTCATTCGTAATTTTCATTTTTTTGCTTCATTCGCATTCTTGAACTTTTAATTAGATATGCGAAAAGTATAGTTATTTTGTACAATTGTGGCATACATATTTTGAGATGCATAAAAATCGAGTCTTTGAGTATGATAAAAATATATTTTTAAAATGTATAAACATAGCAAACATACTAGGGATTGACTTTGTATGGGACTATAAAAGGAACTATATTGACGGTAATTATGCAATGATTCAGATAAAAGATTGGAAGGATTGTAATTCGCTATCGCATCGCATTAAAACAATTGGTTTCCTCGAATTGAGGAAATATTATTTAAATAGCTTAGCATATTATTTTTTCTTTAGATCATTGGCATTTATTTTGTAGAATGAATATAAAGTAATTTTTGTATTACAAATACCAAATTACCAAAATTTTACAATCCACAATACAAATTAAAGGCTTAGAACGTGTCAACTTTCACATTTTTTCCTTGAATAGTTAAAGTTAAACATATATTTACTTTTAATTGAACATGCTAAATTTAAGAAAAAAATTAATAATAAATTTTATCTTCAATTATTAAATATTATACAGAACAAAAAAATTACATTATAATTTCAAATTATAGATTTTGTCAGAATTCTATTGACAGTTTTGTTCAGTTTTATATATATTTTGTGAAAAGCAGTAAAGTAATAAACGAAAATTTATAACAATTTGAAAATAGAAATTTTTTGGGTAAAATGTAGACAAAAAATTATCTATATAAAATAATAATAGATTCACATTTGGCCTACCATAAAATCATAACTCACAAATATTTTGGGTTTTAAATTATTGTTTTTATAAAATATATCTTTGTACTGAGTGGCTCCCATAAAACGGTACGCCCTCAAGTTATTCATTATTGTTATTATATGTGAAAGTTGTCACGGTAAATCCGTTGTCTAAGTCGAACTCTTGCTTTTTTTGGAATTGGTTTGTTATAATTTTCTTTCTTGGAAGCTATGAACAAGTTATTATGTGAACAATTCCATAACGTGCGAAGAATGAGATTATACCACATGACGAGGACTAAGTGTATGAAGAGTTGATCTATATATGAAATTACAGATCGCACACATTAACTTTGAAAATAGTTTTAATCATTTTATGAATTTCTTGAGATAAATTGATTATATTATTTTGAACAACGACAAATATACCCAAGAAACTTCCAGCGCTGTGTTCGAATCTTAAAGAACGAAATTCATTGACCAAAATTTAGTAGAAATTAGAATTTAAAAAAAATATTCGATATCGTCTTAACAAATTTCAATTAGTGGATTTATTGACGGCTGTTTAAAATAATGTTATTAATAAGCTTTAGTTTTGCGTAATATACGCAAGGACAGCCTTTATGATCTTTTTTTATGTAAGATGAAAATGAATATCGCCTTATCGCTGAATACCAAGAAATACAGGGCACGATATAAATTTTGTATTTTTGGCTTTGGTAAAGTAAAAATGTTATTCCTTTTTATGTGCTCTTTAAAAAAGTATCTATATAAATTTAGTGTACCACTCTGTACAACAAGCACTAATGATAAAAGAGAAATATTTTAAAAAGTCAATTGGTAGTAATAAAAATTATTGTATCGAACAAGATACGAACTATTATAAAAAAAAAAAAAGTTGTAAATCTTAAATTAAATAGGTTCCTCTGTTTAATAATTTATGACATAATATAATTTAATATTTTAATATATTATTTATGTATTAATAAACCAATTATAGTTAATTATTATAATATTGACTTTTAAAGTCTCGATAATTCTGTAGCTTCACTAAAATAATTTATTTTTATTACACCACAAAGTTGGCCAAAAATTATCAATGAAGTATTCTATTTTAAAACTTGTGCCTCTCTTTAAAATACACCTGTATTTAAAAGAAAACTACAGAGATGAAAATGTCACTTTCAAATTAACTGAGAAATTTAGTTTCAAACACTCTAAAAAACAGCTATTAGAAGTAAAATGGTATTTTTACATATTGGTAGAAAATTCATTATCTTACCTGTTTAGTATTATTTTTTAAAAACATTTCCTGCCATACTGGAATATTGGAAAAACAATAAGCAATTTTAAAATCGTAGACGTCTGTGCTCCAGTCTGTTACTTCTTAATCATTTTAAATATATTTTTTTAAATATCAATGAAAATAATCGCTTAGTTTAACACCTTTATCTGTACAAATTATGTCTTTTGTTGTGAATTCATTTTCATAGCTATAATTTTCAACGCTCTTCTTAAAAGTGAAATTTAACATTAAATACCCACCAATCAGCAGTATTTATTAGCAAGAATGTGATTTTTAAAACAAAACACAAATGTAAAAAAAAGTGCAAATAAAGTTGATGTTTTTTGTTTAAGCCCGAAATTTTTATACAGAAAAAAGGATAAATGTTTTGTCTAAAGATGTTTCGAAGATGTTTTCAATTAATTGTAGGAGACATTTACTTTAAAAATATAATATCAAAGTAATACTGTTTGGACGACTCGCCACTTTTCATTTAAATGCAAACCTCCCTTCGGACAAAATTTTTGTCCTTTACGTGATAAAATTTTATTGAACAACCCTGTAGTACTATTTTAATAAAAATTAGTTATACATATGACCTCCGGTTTATTGATAAATAATCCTCTATCATAAAGCAATCTTTTCTTCTAGTTGATAATGTTATCCTAATTTCAAATATAAAAAAAAATTGTATACAGGTCCCACCGAGATTTGAACTCGGATCGCTGGATTCAGAGTCCAGAGTGCTAACCATTACACCATGGGACCGTTGAACGGAGCTAGAATAAACTAGTATATAAATATAACGCAACCTTGACATAAATATGCACCGTCATATATTATTTATATGCAAAATTACGTATATTACTTATTCTAGAAAATTATATATATCCTATATTTTTCCAATGAAAATCATTTTTAATCATTTAAATTACATTGAATTTTATCTATCCCGATATTCTAGAATTAATCGAATTAAACTTGAGACATTTCTAACACTGATAAAATTACTATTTTCCAAAATGCAAAACATTAAATAATCAGCATTGTAATGAGTATCTAGAAAAATGTTATGAATTTTAAATATCTGAATGAAATTAGAATTTTTTGAATTAAAGGGAAAAAATTCATTAAATGAGAACTTTTTCTAAGATTTTAATAATCGATAGAATGATATTTAAAAAAAAAATAAAAATAAAGATCGGGCTCAACCGGGATTTGAACCCGGGACCTCTCGCACCCAAAGCGAGAATCATACCCCTAGACCATTGAGCCGCTATGCTTAGTGTAATTTTCTGTATAATAAAAACTATAAGTGATATTTATAATTATACATTTGTACTCTTTCAAATTATTCTTACATTAATCGTAAATTTTATTTTGTTTATAGAATATTTTCTCCTTATTATGTATGTATTATAAGTAAAGTCATACTTTTTTATGTAAAAGTATGATTCCACATTCATACAATATCTAGAAAACATACAAAAACCTACCAAAACATACGAAACCTGTATATAAGAGGGGTAAACGGGGCTCAATTTGAGGAGTCTTTATTTAAGCTTAAGGCTTTAGGTAAAAGCATGGAAAAAGCGTTTTTTCCTAGACATACCCCTCCTCCTCCAACGTCGGAAATTAACCCATGTCTTTATATTAATATCGATTTTCTTGGTACCAAAATATTCATCATAAATTAATGTTTCAATATGTTTTTTTTGAACAAAAAAAATGATAAGAACCGTTTTCGAGATATATAGAAAAGAATTTCTTTATAACCCCGAACTAAAAATTAGGTGTTATAAGTTTGACCGCTAATGTGTATGTTCAGTTTGGTCGGCTCAGTATTGAAAAGGCTTTCAGGAAATAGACAATTGAAGGGAGAGATTCCTTAGATACGTTTTACATTCGAGGTCAGGGTTCCGTACCCGAAAAATTTGTCGTGTGTTTTTAAAATTTTGTAAATTTCACTTGTTTTATATTATAGCTATCAACATATTAACTATGCAAAATTTTCTGGTTAATATCTCATTTCATTTATTAATCTTATATTTCAATTTTTTTATTAACATCCAAAAAAAGTTATTTTACGATTGAAGTGTCTTAAATTTAATTTAGGATATTTTCAGGCATTCAAACATAAAGACATAGTGTATGTTCTCAGATAGAGCAAAAAATGCATGCTTTTTTGCCTATGCCTGTTTGGGAAATTTTATTAAACATACGCAAACAGTAAAATACACATAATTAGAATAATATTAATATATTTAGCTATTTACTAAAATGATTTATAATGTCATATATATGAACAATTTTAACCCTCTCATTGAATTAATAACTAAAGTTAACACTTTTGAAACTCAAAAAATGGTTCTGCAAAACTGTTCCGATAAGTTAGCATAAAAATAATAACAATAATTACACTATTGTCACAAAGCAAAAAAAAAAAAAAAAAAAAATCGGGTACATTATGCTAACTATAACAAAGTACCTATGTATATTACTCTATGGGAATAGGGGATTGGGTGATTTTGGCCACCCTAACTGATATTACCACCCTGTTAGTTGAACTGCTATATTATTGAAAAACCCACCCTTCGAAAACTTATTTTTGACAGCCATGTTTAATGTCAAAAATAGATAGATTGGTTTAAATATATGTATATGCAGTGTGTGTAAGATAAAAAAAAAACCGAACAATTATAAATTTAGCATGAAGCGTAGCGGATTTTACAGTAGTATAAGTTCTTTTTTCCTTTAAAACAGCTGAATATTTTGTGTTCTCTCATACTTTTATTGAAATATGCAAACCATAGACTTACAACGGAAAAAATTCATTAGTTTTTGGACGTAAGATGCAATAATTTGGATGTCAAAATCGAGACGATATTTTTGGAAAGTTTAAGCTCTATATTTTAACTTTATATGTATTTAAAAGCAGGCATTTGAGAGACTATTTCCACTTTTCTTTTTTCTTTCATTGTAGACGATATTCAAGTAAGAAGATATAACATAATAAAATATGTAAAATAATTTCGTATTTCATGAAACTTGAAAGAAGGAAACTTTTGTCTTTTGAAGTTGTTGGCGACAGACATCTTATTTTGTTTAGTATTGGACACAAGTGAAATTTACAAAATTTAGAAAACCCCCTGACAAATTCCAAGCAGAGACGATTTTGAAGATCATTGACAATTTACTAATTTTTTTCGGTACGCAACCTCAAATTCGCACCTGAAACATAGCTAAGAACACTCCCCATTAAATTGCCCTTAAAACGAAACAAAAAAATCAAAATGGACCCATCCGTTCAGGCGCTACGATGCCACAGACACACAGACAGACATACACACATAGCGGACAAACTTATAACACCCCTTTTTTTAATTTGGGGGTGAAAAATGAGTTTGAATTCAATGAATTATCTTCTTATTTGCATATCGCGCAATTAAAATTTTTTTACACTTGAGTAGTCCCTTACCAATAAAATTTTCGTAATGGAAAAATTGTAAGACAGTTGACAATAACTTTCAAATTTGCAGTCGTTTGAAATAGGCGATGATTAAATGATATTTGTCTTGAATTTTTTACTACCTATCAATCTTCGAAAATCTCCAAGATAATCGAAGATCTTCAAGATATCCAAGAGGCTCAATATACAAAGTGTTTTTATGAAATACGGCGAACAATTGAATACATTTTCTATGTACAAAATACATTGAAGGTGGCAAAAAAAGGCTTTTTGAAATGCTTACAAAATTTAGGAATTCTTTATGGAATGAACAAATGGTATTTTGGGTCGCTGTGAATTTGAGGGTAAAGTAGGTACTACTGAAGAGAATTGTTCTTTAACTTTTCGCTCAGAAGTTTCCATTGGTTCGAATATATGACATTAACAAGATACGAGATTGAATTTTTATTTAAGTATTCTTTATCTCTATAGAATTTTAGAGCTCTATGGTATTATTATTAATAATAAAATAAAGCATCCGTCCTTATTTAACACCAGCAATCATTGATAAGAATAAACAAAGCAAAATAAAATAAATTATGTTTATTCAAAAATAGTATTATGTTTGGTTTTTAACTGAAACCGTTACAGTTATTTTTTTTTCTTGTACCCATATAACAAACAGCAAAAACGGTGAAAATTTTTTGACTACAAATAATAATTAACCATATATTCGTTTAATATATAAATATATTGTGTTGATTTTTACCGGATTCGTCTTGTGTATTTAATTCTGTAATAATTGCCATTAGATGCACCTCTTTAGCTTTCAAATAGATTACTACAGTACTACTATTTTCATTACCAAGACGTGTTCAAGGTATTTTTGTTCAAGCTTTACAACTCTTGTCAATAAATGCATGTGTGTATTTAGAGGGTAAAGGCGTGACATATATTGTGGAAAATATGATTATATTCTAATTTGTTCTATTTCGTTATATGCTTGTTTCGATTTACTTTACTTACACTTTGCTACAAGTGATTATTTTATCAATTTTGATTTGATGACTTTATAACAAAAATTGGTTTTTTGATGGTTTATAACCGTGAGAATTTTAATAACACGGATTTTAAGTCATTTTAATTATTTTATGGTTTCAATATATTATTTTTAAGTAGAATTTAATAAAATTCGATTTCTAATATGTATACACAGACAAGTGAAATTTACAAAATTTAAAAAATTACCTAATTATTTTAGCATTTCACTTTTCGAAATGAATTGAGCCAGGTTTATTTGATCATTCATTTCCATAGTAATTATTTATATGTTAAAATTATACTTTTGAAAATCATCGCCAATTTTTTTCGATACGAAACCTTAAATTCACCCTTGAAACATAGCTAACACTCTCCGATAAATTTCCTTTCAAATGAAACCAAAAAAATTAAAATCGGTTCATTCGTTTAGGCGCTACGATGAATTTTAATAACATGGATTTTAAGTCAATTTAATTTTACTATGGTTTCAATATATATTAGTTAAAAAAGTTAATGATGTCGATTTCATACATTCTTTTCATTATGCTTATTAACTGACTAATGAAAATTGAAAATCTCTGGCGCCAAGAAATTTTCTTGTTTTGTCGCTGCATGAATATTTTGTTCATCTTTTTAAAATATGTAATCGATTTTATTTTAAACTCAAACATTTAAACTACTTAAAGCCTGAAAACGCAATTTTCTTTATAAAAAAATTTAATTGTATTGCAAATTTTTGTAAGATTTCTACATTCAATAACATGACTTATATTAAACTACAAGATTTAATGAAGATAAATACTTTCCCACTAATCAAATCAAGAAAAATGGTTTCCTGATAAGATGTATACGATAGAAGAATCTTCGGAAAATTCATTTTATACAGTTAAATTATACTTAAATTAAATTTTCTTATAAATAAATAAAGGATATTATTTGTGTATTGAAGAAAATTAAAATATATAGATACCTCAATGTATAAATGGAGTAAAAGTCAGATATGAAGTCTTTAAGGCCACAAATATTGAAGAGAAAGCTATTTTGAATATCGTTAAGTTAAAGCTTTTTTAACACGGTTCAAAGACGTTTTGTATAAAAGCGTTGGTGATTGGTAGCAGACGTTGATAAAGGCATGTTTTAAAAAAAAAAACAACTTAAAACTTAGTTAGTTGCTTGACAGCTTCAACTTGGCCTAACAGCGTTGTTGATGCATAAGAGAGTATTGGCTTTTAATCGCAAATTTTACCCCTCAACAAATTCGAGATTTTTCTACTAACTAGCGTTGACAAAACTTTTTCTTCTTAGCGGTGTTTAAAACTGTTATTCCATAGGAACAAATGCATAATAACTAAACAAATGTTAGCTAGAAAAACAAATTTTTGAGAAATAAGTTATTTTGTAAAATCGTCTTGCGTTACCATTACATATTCAGTTTCATATGTTAACATTATAAACGACTATCACTTAAAATGCAGGGATAAAGTTCTATGGAAACTGAAGTTCCTTTCAATAAATTTTAAATTAGTCGTCGTTTGAATTAAATTATGGAAGAATATGTTTATATATAGAGGAGAGTGTAGTACCAGGGGTCAAAATTTACCTACTTGTTTTTAAGCCATTTTTAAAAATATTACAATAGAAATATCCTCTGTTTATATCACTGTTATTCTTCAACATGTTTTTTTTTTAAATAATTTAAAAACAACTATCGATAAAAACTTGTGACCTATGGTACAAGATGTGTGATTTACGATGCAAGATGGTATCATCATGGTGAATATTACGATAGTATGCATGTGGTTGAAACATTAAAAATTCTCCAAGTTTCTCTTCTCAAAGCACTTAGTAACTTTGAAATTCTAATGAAAGATTATTAACTTCCCAGAGGAAGTTAATGCAATGGGACCGATTTTGAAAATCTCCAGTTTTGCGTATATTCGTTCGGATTCTTTCACCTCGATTATCTCGTGTATAAATTATGACATTAACACGTGCCTAGGCTTATTTGAGGCGTAATCACGTATTTAAGAACTGAAAGAATTTTCTGCAGAATTGGTTGGGTCTTTTTTTAATGATAATAAAAAAACTGGAAATAACTCGTTAAACAGAATCTGAAAAGAGGATGAAACTCATCATTTATCTATGGAGATAATGATCGCTCCAGCATAAGCAGCAAAATATGTTCGAAACATGATATATAAATGTTAACAAGACCTCCTAAGTAATTGACATTTTTTCTCCCTCTGGGAAGTTAGTCGTGTGGACTATAGGGGTCGCACTCACACGACTTCAGTACAACACCGACTATGTACCGACAATTTTTTCTATTTTAATTGAAAATAAATGCGCTCTGAAAATCATTATTTATGCAGCTTCCCTGCAACTAAAGTTTGCCCTCGCATATTTGCAATCTCACAGATAGAAGCAATGTAAATTATATCTTTGGTACTACATCTTATCCTTAATATATAGTTAGGTACTTGGGAAAATGTTGAAAATTTTCCATTTTTGCCATATATTTTATGTATAAAACAAATTTATGTATTATATATAGGCGCATTTCAATATATTACAATGAAAACAAACTTTGAAAACTTTATTCATTTAGACTTAATAGTTTAGTTGTGTACAATTTTACAAATAAAATCGAAATACACAACATCTATTAAATTTATGTTTTGTGATTTACACAAAGTGTTTGATACACAACTCTCGAAATATGTTTTATCAAATTATATTACGTCGAATTATAAATCACGACGAAGCAGCTTCCTATGGAGAAAAAAGTGCTGTGGAAATAAGAGAAAGTACTTTTGTTTTTGTTTACAATATTTTTAAGCTTCAAAAGCACTCAATTGAGCATAAAGTTATTTAAAATACATCAAAACAGGTAATTTGATATATTTAGTTATCTACTGGAGGGAAAAGTTCATAAAATTTACTTATCTCTGAAGTTAGCTGCTTTAAATTTTCAAAGTTGTCGATATTTAACATGTAAAAGACATGAATCAATACTATTTAAAATAAATTTTTGAAAATTTTTGGCTATAAAAAATAACTTTGTAAATAAACAACATGGGAAGCTTTGAGCCCAAATAGGATGAAATTGACCGTTTACTTTACGAAAAAGCAATAAACAAAGGTTACTTTTTGATAAATTAGTCTAATCGATTGAATTTTACAAGCACTAACGTTGTTCAATTAACTTGCTTGCCATGACCATCGTGCTGCTTTCTTTGCAGAGCACACAGATGAGCAATATATGATAGTATTCGTTGTAGCGTTGGCAGATTAAGAGCGCTAATACAATTACTATTTAGAAAACTATATTTTTTCTTTTTCTTAGATAAACGTTCTTTATCAAATTTCCTGTTCTGTTACTCCAGGGGCCTAGATGAAGTTTAATTCACAAATGACAGAAAATTTTGAATCATTTAATAACACACTGTATATATAAATATAATAACAATTTTCTTGAATAACCCTTAACCCAATATACGATATTTCAAAACTGTCATTATACAATATACAATACCAAAAAATTGAGCGGATTGTTAGTTTTCATTTACCCAACAGAAGTCGGGCTATTTGTATAATACTAGCTTGAAAAGCATCCGCTTCGCTGGGTTTTAAAATAAAGACTATTGCGTTATAGCCTTCACCTTTATTACTCTCATTTATCCCTTTTCTGCAACACTGGAAATAGGGATAAAGATTTGAAATTGCCCACTTCGCTTTGCAACATGCTAGATTAATCCATTATAGCCTTCCTTTGCACTCATCCCTCCCCCTTTGTTCACAATTTCATGGGAGATAATTTTTTGGTGCAAAAAGTAATTTAAAAAAAAAAACACGTTAAAACAAACAATTGACTGAGTTAATTATTGAAATACCACGTATAGACAGTGTTCATTATTCTGTCACATAACACATACATACATGTCACACATATTTAACTGATATAGCCATACCATACATACTATACCATTTTCTCATAATTTGCGTTCTCACGGGTAAACAGTGATGTTTACAAAAAAATGTTTGAAACAAAATTTTTTTAAGGAACATTTTTTACATTTAAACTTTTGTTCTATCTCTAACGGTTTACAAGATGGGTCCTACGGACCCAAGACCTAATTGCCCTATGTTTCTTATTTACGAACTTGACTTCACTTTTTACGTCCTCAGCACGCTATAAAAATTTTAGCTTGATATCTCTTTTTGTTTTTGTGTAATCGTTATGACAGACGGACAGACGACAGACAGACAGACTGACAACCGGAAATGGACTAATTAGATGATTCTATAAGCACCTATACTAAATTTTTTTTCGTAGCATCAATATTTTTAAGCGTTACAAACTTGGGACTAAACATAATATACTATGTATATTTCATATATACATGGTATAATATGCATATTTCATATATACATATTATAATAAATATAACTCATGTCATTTTGTATAAATAAAGAAATTTTTAAAATTATTTAAATAGTTGATTCGAAAATGATGAATTTTCATACAAGCTTTTATACTTTTTCCACCATCTTAGGGCTTAAATTTCCAAAAATCCTTCCTTAGTGTTCACCTACAGTGTCAAAGATACGTACATGTAAATTTTTATGGTTACAGCCCCAGATGTTTGAGTTGAGAAGACCTTAGTAAATCAAACACTGCAAATGATGACGCAAACTTCTACCCCCGATTGGCATTAATATTTCGGACTAAAACTAAAAGGATATCGACTTTATTTCGTTCTTGTAAATTTTAAAACATGTTTTTCATCTCATAAAATAAATACCGCTTAATTTTCAACAGGATTTCTCCATGTTTATTTATAGTACACATTATCGAGATCCTTTAACTAAATATGCTGACTTTAGATTGTATATAACCCATTATCTTTCATAATATACATATATGTATACTAGCGGCCCCGACGGACGTTGTCCCGTAAAAACGTAACTCCAATTCATGAATACCTATACTACGTTTAGCCTGTCCGCTAAACCCATCCCGCTAAACCCCAATTTAACTCCTATTTTTTGGAGTGGCCTGACCTTCGACCTTTGGCCTGACCTTTGATAGTAGAGCTCGCTTCGCTCGCATATGGCTCTAATGAATGCCTATTGACAATACCTGAATACTATTAAAAATACATAGTACACATAGTATACATAATGTGATATGATTTATATGCGCTCCCACCATTTAATGAAATTTCATTTTTTTGGTACGGAGCCCTCAAAAACAGTTGTACTGGACCAAATTGTAAATCTAAACCATCCTCGAATCCCCTTGAACTCACACAAAAAATTTCATCGAAATCGGTCCAGCCGTCTAGGAGGAGTTCAGTCACATACACACGCACACAAGAAATATATATATTAAGATATAGTTCACTGGTTGCATATATGTAGTAAATATACGTTATATGTATTGTGGAGTACGTGTATTTTATGAATGGGAAAATTATTCCAGAATACATTCAGAACTCATTAAATTCTGGTGGAAAATTTATATGATATATGTGTTAAATACGTTTTAAGACCCTTTAAAAAGTTAATTAAGAATGGTTAAAGTATTAACACTTTTTAATACAAATGTACTGTATTTTCATCCCGAAAATATAATAATCTATAATTTTTAGGTGTTGGCGTTTTGAGATACACGCAATATTTAAACACAACAAGGTTAGAAATTTTTTTGTGGATATCACTATGTCAGTATCGTTATGAACACCATACTGATTTGACCATTGACGGAATAGTACCTAATATTAGAAATAGTTATGGCAAACGAGTCAATGCAGTATGGGCTTCAGGCAGATATTGGTTGGCGATATCTTAGTACAGTGCAACCTTAATATAACGAACCTCAATATAACGAATTCCTCGATTTAACAAATTTTTCGCAATCCCCTTGAATTGTCCATAAGAGTCAATATAAAATATACCTCTACATTTCGAATATTTTTTGCGAACAGTCTCTTTATAACGAATTTTCAACTATAATAAAAAATTTAAATACCTCTAAATAACGAAATTCATCGATTCAAAACCTTTATATAACGTATAAAGTCCCACCAATATATGACAGTTAGTATGCTCCATAGTATGTAATTCATGTCGCGAGAGGTTCCGACACTTTTTTCCTCTTTATAACGAATTTTAGACCAACTTAACCTCAATATTACAAACCTCAGTTTAATGAATTACTTGATATAACGAATATTTACTGGTTGCACTGTACTTCTGGTGGATAGCCCTATTCAATACTGTATAATATTATTACTTATGCTAACATAGATAGGTATACTATAGTATCTGTCTCTATACCATAACAGCATGGTAGTAAACGCCATACATTTCTTACCGTGTAGTTATTGAAATGAATACCACGATAAAATTTTGTTTTGAGTAACGTGGTATTCAATAACTATGTTTCAACTCGATGTCAATAAATAATAAAATAAAACTTCATTCTTATTTAAACATTTCCTTAACCAATTTGGAATTTTTCCAAGGAAAGCGTAATCTTTAAAACTTCCAAACTGTTAATAATCAAATACAGATAAATAAATCGATTATATTGAGACGAGATGGTCCCGACTGAGTCCCTATGACAATATCGCGGATAAACTTATATATTAAATTAATCAATATATACAATAATTGACTTAAGGATGTACGAGTGTCAGGGTAATTTTGGATTAAGGGCTTAACTGGTTTTTTATAGGAAGTTGGACTAAGTCTAAATCAAGTCTGAAAATGTTAGGGGAGGGGCGATTATTGAAATAAATAAATAACTTCTAAACTAAGCATATATTTAACATTGGTCTTATAGGAAAACGGTAGATGGTTGATATGTTGTCATAGATTTCTCCAAAAAAAATTTTTTAAATTAATTTAAAACCTCAATAAATTATTTGTTGTACCGTTGTGCCGGGCTAACTAAGGATGTATGAGCACAGTAGTGGGGACACGAATTTAAAAAAAAGTATATATTTTCAATTTTGATGGTCAATAATGATATAGCTTGACAATATAAGACGAAAAGTACAAATAAAATTTCTCAATGTCTAGAGTGATTTTCAAAATATTAAAAATTGATTAATAATAGTTTTCAGGCAAGGCAAATATCGACAAATTTTATTCTTATTTTTCGTCTAGATTCATTCAAGTTATAACAAAATTCATAATCAAAGTTGAAAATAAGGTACAAATAGTTTCAACCACAAGTCTGAACTTTCTTGTGCTATTTTAGTAAGAAATAATTATGAATTAGCATCTAAAGGTCTTATCTACCGCAACTTGTTACAAAACCCAAATAAAATAGTGTATACCCAAAATTTTAATAGAGGATTTCATAATAATATTTAATTATATCATTTGTTTTAAAATTATTATTAAAATGTTGAAACACTAATTTATTTGTTTAAACATTAAATTTTTGTGAAAGTTAGTTAGAAAATTTTATTTTGCAATTAGTTTTTGATTATTGTTTGTTAAGGATATTCAGAGAAAATTAAATTAACATGTAAAAAGCTTTCAGGAAAATTCATTATATCTACTTAATTCAGATTTAAAACTTTATAAAAAGATATTATTAAATATTATTATAAAGAGATTCTTTGAAGTTTACAAACGAATATTTTCTGAATATGTTTATCTTAGAATTTATTTCACTTTCTAAAAAGAATATCCATAAGGAAATTAAATCCAGGATTTAATGTATTTCTAAAGACGACATGAGATTAAAAAATGTTATTCATAGGGAAGAATCTAGGTACAAAAGTCCAAACAACACAAACGCAAGAAAAATGGTTTGTCTTAGTTTCATCCGTTTCCTGCGCTCCAATGTTTACAGGTTAATTTATCTTATGAAAATAGTTGCTTGATATGCTAAGAACACGTTTCCTATGCAAATCGTCCTCTTTTAATGTGTATAATTGTTTCATTTACGTAACAAACCTAATATATCATTTCAATAATAATTTTATATCGATACCATATCTATAAATATCTCACTAAACAACTACTAAAACAGATATAAATATCACTTATGAAATAATATCGCTGTATCTATATCTATATAATATTTCGTAGTAAATAAAAAACACATAACATTTTATAAAACTTTTTAGATTATTCATTGGTGAGTAGGTTAATAAGTAGTAAATAAACAATTGAATATTATTTATAAGCGAAATACATGCTTGGGTAAAAATGTTCAATTGTTTTAGTTAGTGTGGTATACAGTGGAAATAATTTATTACGAGCTTTATTATGTTATAATAAATAAAAATGCAATTTTGTGGCTTCAAACTAGCAGTGCTCAATTCAAGGGGGGGGGGGAGCAAACCGGGCAACAACTCGGAGCGGAAAAAATGTGGGGTGGCCAATCCTTAAAATATTATATACAGTAATCTTATCGGAACTGAATGAGACCAGGACTATTCTGAAAACTGGGATTGAATGGAAAAATTAATTATAATTTTTAAACAAAATAGAACACCATTGGAATCTATGTATTTAAGCGACTGTACATACAATACATATATCCTGTCTGTCTTTTCTAAGTTGACATATATGCTTGAAAACTCGGAAAATAATTTTTACTGATGAAAACGCTTGAAATGAAAATGTTGTGTGTGTAGGCACACATTTTACGCAGATATTAAACGTGACCTAGGTTTTCAAGCTCACTTTACCATTGCTGGTAAAGGATAGTCTCTACTCCATCGCTGGTAAAAGAAGACTTTAAATTAGAAAGTTTTTATTGATTAAAAAAGTAAATTTTTTTGTTCGAAATTGTTTTTCGTATCAAAATTGTTATTTCGTATGTTTCACTCTTTTCATTAAATTCAATATAAGTTGTTTCTTTTTTCTATAAAGATCATTTTTGTTCACAGCGAATGAACAAACGCACAAAAAGCTAGAGATTTTTGCTTTAAATTACTGTCTATTCTATTCGGTTTACACAAAAATGTTTTGGACAAAAAATGTTTGCGTATTTATAAATAACAACTTTCTTATTTGAAAAAGTTCATCTAATTTTGACAGTTATGAATCAAAGTGAGATTTTACGATGTGTTCCTTTGAAACTAATATTTTTCGTTTGAAGAATTGCTCTTGATGAAGTTTACTTATCGAGTTTCAAGCATATGTCAAATTTAAAAGTCAAATATGTCAAATTATGAAGTTAAAATATTATTTTAGGCCCAGAGTGTCTAAATACCCAGATCGGACCCTGCAAACTAGTTGCAAATTATCTATTTTAAGTAGTACAAAAACTTAATTGCAGTCGTGTGAGGTGGGCATTACTCTGCAATTTGGATATTTAAAAAAAAGTTTTACAAAAAATAGTACAATCTAAAAAAACCGCACAAAAAACGACTTGCAGTTAATTTAGTTTCGACTCAAATCAATAATTTGTTTATGAGCAATTATGCTTTGAAGTCAATTTTTTGTCCTTTTGTTAATTGTATTTTTATTTTTTGGAAAGGTATCAAGTGAAGGTCGGGGCAAAGGAATACTGAATTACGCCACTAGACACTTTCGAGAATTTTCACTATATATAAAAAGTTTAATAAAATTGAAAACTTATTTCATGCATTGATGTGGGACTAGTATTAACGACCCTGAATTCTACAATCAGCAGATGTTTCGAATCGACCCCGATTGACGTGTATCTATTTCTCTTCGATATCATAAAACACACAATATTAATATGAAATATATACGAAAATGTTCTTTAAATGCATTATTTTATTTTTTCTATTGCACATTGCACATTGATACATAGATAGATACATAGGATAATAACAAAATGTATTCAATTCAATATATGTATATATATATTGAATATAAAAGACACCCAATAATATATTTCTACTAATTAGGCGTATCGCAGATGAACTTTTTTTTTTATTATATTGTAGTTCATTTATATAAAATCCAGTGGCGTATTTTTAAGGTTATTGTAGTTCTCTCTTCATTTTTGTTATCGTACAAAAATTATATCGATCCAAAAAAAAAAATTATGGAGAAGCAAAAACATCGTTTGAAAGTCGACAGTATTATTTCGGTGATACTGTTGCTTTTTGCATATTAATTATGCAATGAACATTATGCAAGAATATTGTACAAGATTTACTCAATATTATTCTTTTCTACAAAAAAATCTATTATCTTTATTGTAATTTTGAAATTTAATGAAATCTTTTCACTCTTGCAAATACATACAAAACCTTGGAAAAAGAGTTTTAAAACACTTAATTCGAAACCTTTTTTCTACATAATAGTCTATACCTGAACAGATTTCTTAAACTGATTTTCGAATGTTGGTATATTTCCTCGATAGCTTTTCAATCTCATTTTACGTGTTTTGAAATGAATTTTTTTACTAGACAAATTTATAAACTATTCACCTCGGTTAGATTTCTTGCACTCTTTGAATATCAAAAATGTTTGTTTTTAAGAGTTGTAATTACGAAAAAATGTTTCAGACCAAAGTTTATTTTTTTGAAAGGAACTGCATTTTTTACATTTAAACTTTTTTTCTACCTCTTACATTTTACAAGATGGGTCTTTCCCAAGACCCAATTGACTTACGTTGCTCATATAGGTCAATTACATCGAAATCGACATCATTTTTTACGTACTAAGCACCCTATAAAAATTTCAGCTTGATTTATCTTTTTTTCGTTTTTGAGTTATCGTGTTTACGTATGGACAGAAAGGCAACCGGATGGCAGACAACCGGAAATGGACGAATTCAGTGATTTTATGAACATCTAAACACCAAAATTTTGTTTGTACCATCAATTTGTTTTTCAGCGGTACAAACTTGGGCATAAACTCAGTAGGTACACCTTGATTTCATGTATACATGGTTTACAAATTAGTGAACTTTTACAAAATTATTGCTTTTGTCTGTATTTACCATGGAGTTCCAAAAATTAACGCTCGATACAATTTATTAAAACATGGAAATTTTCTTTGAACTATAACTTTATTTCGAAATTATATACGATAAGAAAGTTCTATCGTTTTTAAAGTTTCAAAATAAACAACTGAAAACCTCTAAAATTTATGAAAATGACCTGTTCCCATTGATTTTCTCGGACAATTTACAATTATCCGAACGAATTTAGTCCCATATAATATTGTCGGATGAAGCTGGTATAAATTTAGGCACGATAATCGAATAATTCTATAATTTTATAGCCATCTAACCTTAATAATTCCGGACAAAAGGTCTGGAAAAATTGTCGGATAAAATTTTTTAATAATTTTTAATTCTACGTGCTTGGAAACCCAAATTAAGAAACAAACTGAAGTTTTCCCTACGACTCGATTACAATAAGGCTCTATTTTCAAAAACAGTATAATAATTAATATATGCTCAAATTTTGTTGCTATGAATGAAATACATATTTTGTATGTGTTCCGCCACTGTTAGAAAAGGCCTTCATGGTTATCATGATGGTAGGTCCTAATTTTAAATATATGCTATTGTTATGTCTAAATAACAAGCAAACAAATGATATGATTGGATAAATGAATCATGTTGAAAATGTTGTGAATGACGGACGCGTTGTTGTCCTTTTATTTTATATTCTGCAAAATATATGTACATATAGTTATGGCTTATCGATAATAACCATGGCTGAAAAGGGCATGTGCCTCTTTGATAGAAACCGTCTATAATAATAATTTTGAATAGAGAAAAATAAATGGATTTATTGAAAAAATATTATACACACAAACGAAACGACTTTGAAACGGTGATAAGTCCAAAAATAAACTTAACTTATAATATTTATTGAAATTCGTTAACTGAGACGAAATTCTTAATACCTTTTTTTGCAATATGGTTTTTTTTGTTGTTGTTGATTGAAACTTTTTACCGATTGCTAATATATTTTCTTTTGGTTCTTTTTTTGTATTAAAGTCGATAAAAAATTTTTTGAATTTATTACATGCATATGCCTGTCAAATATTTTTGTTTACTGGTTTTTTATTAAAGATAACTTACAATATGACATACATACAAATCCAAAATGGATGTAAATATTAATTTCTATTTCCGACGGATTTAATTTTATTTCCTAATCTATAATATTAAAAAACAGACTGTTTTTTTCTTTGCCCGTTCATCACTAGTGGTGGTTTATTGGGTCGAAACTCAGCCGCGTTAATAGGTTTTTTATAAACTCTATTTTGTTATTACCCAATGACGACAGAATTGTTTACGTAGCAAAAAAAAAAAAAACAATTTTAGTTTAAGCAATTGAAAACAATGGATTGACTGAGTTAATTGTGGAAATACCATGTATTGACCGTGAATATTACGCAATCGTTTTTTTATTTTTACGTCAGATAAGTAGAGAAAGATAGCCACTCTTAGATAGCCATGAATACAACACGATTGTGGCATCACACGCACATAACTGATATTCCTATATAAAACATATAATGTTCTAATCTAATCTGCGCCCTCGGGGTTAAACAGTGATGTTTATGAAAAAATGTTTCAAACAAAAGTTGTTTATTTTTTATTAGGAACATTCTTTATATTTAAAGTTTTGTTCTATCTCTAACGGTTTTCATGATGCATTTGACCTATGTTGCTCATTTACGAACTCAACCACAGACTTTACGTCCTTTTTGAGTTATTGTGCCCACAGACGGACAGACAAACGGAAATAGACTAATTAGATGATTTTATGAACACTTATCAATATATTTAAGCGTTACAAACTTGAGACCAAATTTGGGTTACCTTGCTATAATTCATTTACCCATACAAGGTACAAAAACACACACTAAAAAGTGGGGAAGAATTTTTATTGGAATCTACAATTCAAAGCGTGGAGTGGTTGATGCCTGTCAAATCAGTTTTTTTAAACAGTGCATTTAACATCTTTTAATTTTACATTACAATTAAAATTACTTTACTTCACTTTTTAGTGAAAAAAGGGTTTTTCTTTCGTATTTTAAATCATATTTTATTTTTTATTCGCACCGTGCGCGAGTTTCATATATGGATGCATATATAATTGTATGGACTGCATTTATGACTTACATTGAAAATTTAATATTATTGTCTCACAAATTAAAATAAATAATTATGATAATTTATATTTGAAAAATAATATTTGTGCAATTTGATTTCTTATTTGCACAATTTTTAATGCATTAAGTTTAATTAATTATTATTTTTCAATAATTTTAATTTGACATTTTCTATAACATTAACATGTAAAGAACTGCAAATTAGGCATAACAGCGTCCTTTATCGGCAAAATTTTTCACTGGAAGCGCTGGCACCGATTTTATTGTCCCTACCATGATTACGCACACAACGAATAATTATTATTTAACATAATAAAATTTTAAGGATTACTGCTGGCATTTCTGCTATTGCAATATAATGTCAATAAACATGCCATATTTAGAAGTACGAATGCATAACCGATATTTATACCCATTATAAATAAATGAAAGCTTGTTAAGGAAATGATACATGGAAATTTCGATTACACTAAACTATCAATTGTTTAATATTATGATATTAATAATTCATAGTACAAAATATTCTATGTAATACAAGATATATATAGGGGTGGGACCCACTTTATTTGTTAAATTATTAACTTGAATATAAATACATAATGTATATCCATTTGGGTTAATAAATATTCTTTAACCATAGGATAAGAGCGTCGCTTTTAACGTACGTTTTTTTCTCAATGAACGTTTTTATAATAACCTTGTTATAAGTACGTTACTATATTTTCATAGGTTTAAAATCAGGTTTAGCTTCCGATGAAATTGACGTTCGTGTAAACAGCTCTATTTAACAGAACTTACTTCTAAAAAATAAGTGAAAACAACGCATATCAAACGTATGCATGATATACTTAAATGACGCATCGTGGAATTGAAAGAATGTTAAAAAAGTATATTGATCTTGAATTAAATTATGGTCTCGAATTCAATTAAAAGCCAATCACTTAAAATCACTCAAAAATTGTCGATGCTCGATGCATTTTTAGTAATAATTTATTACATCTACTTACAAAAACGCTTCTTGGATAATGACGAAATAACTTCAAAACCAGTAAGCGCAAATATTTTTTTTACTTGAAACATGTTTTTTTATAAACAGAATATTTTAGACAGTAATTGATTGGAAAAATACTTTATAGGATCCTATAACAAACTACATATCATAGCTTTTTACGCGATTATTCATTCAATTTGAAAAAAGTATATTTGAGTATAGCAAAACAAATCACTTTGGAAAACTTTTAATCAATAACAACATTTTTTTAATCAATAACAAAATTTAATTTAAAGTGTTTATCTATCTGTTACCAGGTATGGGTGGAGTAGACTGTGCTTTTCATTGAGTCTGAAAACCTAGGTCAAGTTTAATGTCTGCGTAAAAAGTGCGCCTATACACCCAAAATTTTTTGCTTGAAGCATTTTTATCGAAAAAACTTACTTTTCGAGTTTCAAGCATATGCCATCTTAAAAACAATAGTTTAAAAAATAAAAAAAACACGCTTTTCTAACTACCTGAACTAAAAGGTAGAAAATAATTCAAAAAAATTTATTTAAATCATTTATTTAAATTTCAATTATTGTAAATATTTTATAGACAGATATTGGTAAAAGTCATAAAATATCTTAAAAATAACTACACGCTATTTTACGATAAAATTTTTAAATTTAAAGTAATTATTTTCTACCTTTAGTTCAGCTAGTTACAAAAGCGTGTGTTTTAGTTTTTTAAACTAATTTTTTTTTTTTTGTGTTTTTGAGTTTCCTTCCTTCCTTTCCTTCAAGGGGATCAAAATCATGTTCAAAGTTTCCGCTACATATACTAACATTCTAACATACGTATGAAGCTAATAAAAGCGTGTTAAAAAGCCACCCTGTATGTATGAACATAAGAGAATTTTTCATTTCAGCTTTCTTTCAGATGTCTGAATAATCAAAAATTATACCGACGAATTGAAAAACTATGGATACAATGTAGAACGATTTCTACATTGGATTTCGAAAATATCATATTAAACAAAAACTTGAATGGTGGAGGCCACGGGAAGACATAGGTATGGCAACTGTCAATGATAGTTTCTAGACCTAAAAGTTACAGCTGAAAAAAAATTAAGTAACAAGCTTTGTGCATATGTGGACTAAAAAGTTTGTAAAAATTTGAGTTGTACCAAAAATTCAATGTTATAAAAAGCTGGAGTTATAAAAAGTTTGAGCTATAATAAGCTTATATTTCTTTAATAATTAATTAACATTTTACCGAGGGAACTGCATACATCCTTAAAAATTAAAGACTTTATATAATAATTTTTTCATATAGTTTTCAAAATATGTATTACCTACTGTTAAGGTATAGAACTGATAATATTCTGTGAAAGCTTATAGAAACTATATCTAGTTTACATATATAGGTTTTCGTGATTTACTTTAAATTTTGGTTTCTATTGATTTTCCATTATTATAACATTCTAATATAATATAAATGATGTAGATTATGTTTAACCTAATTAAATTTAGGTATGTACTATACATTATATAATTAGTAAAATTAATTAAACCGTTTATATACACTAAATATCATATGACGTTGTTATAGATAATTTAATTCTAGAAAATCCATTCAATTGAATACGTTAAATATATATTCCACAGGTAATCCTTCATTTGAGGTTTAAAAAGCTTTTCAAACTATCTTTTATTATAAAAATGGATATAGCTATTTTTTAGTACCTTTTCAGTGCAAAATATTATACCGGGGGACAGAAAGCGTGCTTTGTAAAATGATAACAAACTTTTGAAATTTCGTGAGTGGCTTCTTTTTGACGCTCATCTGTGTAGTAGTTTTGTCGGGCGAAATGTTTTATTGTTTAATAACTATTAATTTTATCAAGTGTCATAGTGTCCGACAAATTCCTTGCTACGTTTTTCAGACCGATAGTTTAAATATGATGAATGGAAATACATTGAATGAAAATGGAAGTTTGGTAGACTCGCCAAACAGAAGCTACACAAAATTTCAAGTATGAATTAATTATTTTACAATGCACCTTTTCTGCCCCTCATCATAAATGAAGTTAGCATTGGCGTTGGATAAAAGTTAATTTGACAATTTGGTAATTAGCTATTTTTTACATTAGACGTCGTTCAAAAAAAAATTTGTTCAAATGTCATTTCGTCAAATCGATTTTGGAAACAATTATACAACCGATATATGAGTAATGAGTAGCGGGATCTCTTTCCTTCTACACTGTACTCACATTTCATTTAGAAATATCAATAAAAATGTACGAACAAATCGATTAAGAACAACAGGAATCATAATCCAACAAGAATGAAACGTCAAATATAAATGCCGTACACACATATGCATGTATAAAACCATAATAGGTATCAATTTAGAAATATAGCAATGAAAAAATAAAAAAACAGAGAAGTTAAAAAAAAAAGAATAAATAAAAAATTGAAATATGTGGGAATGATTAGCTATCACATATACACTTTTATATTTTTATAATATACTTTTAGAAACGAAACAACACACCTGTGCCTCAATGTCCAAAAAGTATAATATGTTTCCACTTCAAATATAAGTGAATGGAATATAAAGCTCTTGGGTGGTAACCGTGGTTAATTATCAATGATGTTGAGTGAAAAAAAAGTATAGAATTGGTGTTAACTTCAAAGCTAAGCATTTATATACATAATCATTTATTGTGTGTAACATTAATTTTATGTAGGAAAACGTTTTAATGTAAGAACAGGTAGGACTAGCCAAGGTGGACGGATCATTTATTGTAACTGAAATATTTCCGCAATTAACCTCGATAGTATTAGCCCAAAATTAGAGAGACAAATTACTCACTCGAACTCTTTTGAAACTAAACGTGAAAATTCGTTTGTTTGACTATTATGTGTCATTCCCAATTTTATTCAAGCCTGACATTCCAAAACAATTACTGAATATGCACGTTCTCATTTTTGTATTTTACAGCGACAAGGTCACGATTTTGTAACTTTTATATATGAACGAAAATAATTTCCATAAAATTCTGCAAAAAAAAAAAATGGCAAAAACAGAGTCGTATCGTTATAGTTTAAACTTTATCAAGTGTTAGATGTTATGCATTAGGTATTAGAGGGTCTCAGATGTAACGGAATTTTTGCAGCTTTGCAGTGTAAAAAAATTAATGGCTTGAAGTAAGCGCGTTGGCACGATTGTCGATGTTCTCACAGCAAGTAAAATATATCGTGCGTTATCGATCTCAATAATCAATTCGGGATATATAGGATGGTTCAAGTTACAGTGGAACATCAGTCAATAATAGATTAAGTTAAAATAAGGAAAATATCTTTACCATTTGCCTTAAATCATGAAAGATGCATGCATTTAGGCAATGTTCACAAAAATATCCTTTTTCTTCGAAAATGTCAACACCCTCTATCTAGAAAAGAGGTTTTCCTGGTTATAACTTGGAATAACTTGATCCTTCTGTTATAACTTAGACATAGAAAATGGATTGGATTTATTTCTTTTTCTCTCATAATTGAAATATATATTACATAAGCAAAAAACAACCAATCTTCAAATACAATCTCCACAAACAAAATTCAACCAACATAAAAAAAAGGTCCATTCTATGACTGTATCGTATTCAAACTCATTGGTTTATGTATTTAATACATAAACCAAACTCTTAATACGAGCGGTTGTTGAATGAATGTGTAGAGTTTAAGCTGAGAGAGCGGCATTGTTTGACGGTGTTTGGTCCACCAGTGACCCGCGCACACAACCCCCTACGGGCTGGACAGCCTTACGTTGTCGTAAACTCACACATTTATGTTACACATATACAAACATATACACGGGCAAATTTATCAAATAGCTATAATAATAGCTTTAGGTTTGCTCTAGCTGCTTGTATGCTATTTAAAATATCTCTGTTTATTTCGTCCACAGTTTTGTATATTATATCTAACATAACCAATATGTTACATGCATTCTTTTACAGGGCATTTTAATCAAGTTTTAACATTCTTCACATTCCATCTTTCGCTTGAAATCTTGCTACTTACTTTTTCAGAATTTTACTTACCTCTACTAGAGAAGATCGCAGGAATTGGTTTTATTCTTTGCGTTGCACATAGAGACTTTTTTTTCCATTGAACTTGCAGCACTAATCTTGCAATAGCCCCCAATTTATCTAGCTCATAAAAGTTGGCAATTAGATAAATAATATCTTGACCATAGGTAAATGAAGTCCATAAGCATGTCTTTTTTTACTATTCGAAATCTATTAAATTGAGCATAAGCACACGTTTTTTATTTCAGCAAGAAAAATATTTTAGTTGCCCCTTCAAAATTAAGAATTTTTTATTTTATAGGGCTTCTGAATCGAATGGGGAAGTCAATTTCTAGGAAATACGCCACGCTGTAGAGTAGTAACTAGTTGTAGCCCTAATTTTTCTAGAATATGATCCAATAATATTATAAAACGCTTTCGAAGTGTAATCGGATCTCAGTTTGGTTTGGCGTTCATTAAAATTGAATATTTTTTCAGAGTTTGATAAGCTTTTATGAGACTTAAACATGGTTTTGGAATCTTGAGAATAGCTAAATCACCTTTTTGGTATCGAAATATACATATACACTGCGGCAATTTATCAATGGAACAAAATTTTTTCACCAAATTTTACCTAACTTTCAAATAGCTGTATCTTCGCAAAAAATCATCGAATTCGAAACTTTAATAGCTCATTTGACTTGTAATTTCTAGTTTTGGAATATATTGCTTTTGTACGGATGGTTGGAAGAATAGAAAGGTTATCCCAAAGACCTCCATACCAACTATAATCACTTTATTTACAACGATAAGTCATATACGCGAATAGTAAAGCGGAAAAAGCGTTGCTTTTTGTTCAAAGCTTTTTCATATAATGCGGTAAACAATTTAGAATAAATTATCCTGTACTTAAATTTATATATTGTTTATATTTACACAACCTGAAAAGCTTCATCGAATATAGTTACAAAGATTTTGTCGACAGGCGAGTCATTTCTCTCCTACCACGTATTCCATACTACCGCACAAAACATCGTTTATAAACCACATCGTTAAAGTATTCTACACTTACAAAGTGTTGCTAAATTATGTTTCATAGAATAAAGGCTCAAAAAGCACAGCATTTCAAAAACAGTTAACAAAGTAACACTTACGGTTACACTAATAAAGAGGTGTTGCGTTTTAAAATAATCCTTCACGCATTTTATACTCTTTTATCCAGCTAAAAACTTCAGGAAGAATAAACTACAAAACGAAATAAAGCATTAAACCTTTGTACCCCGATGGAGAAAAAATGAATTAATCAAAATATATTCGTCAAAGCTTCTACATTTGTATTAGTCTACGTTCTCTAGAAACGTGGACCAAAACTGAAGGCCTCCTCACATTAAATATGATTTATCATATTATATGGCTAGGAATCCTACTCGAATTAAGTCAGCCTTCAAATAAAATATCTTAATTAACATTGGCTTTGAATGTAGCCAAGCGTTCTTTTTTATGGTAAATTGGAAGAGTACTAAGTTAAACAACATTCAAAACTTAATTTTTCACAAGAAATCTCAAAAAAATTGATCGGATAATTTTGTTAGCTTTTTCTTAATTAAATTGGTCTAGCTCAGCAGACAACTCTTCCTTTTTTTTAGCCGATATCTTTTGTCAATGGATATTTTCTTCGAGACTTATTTTACCTATAGATCTACAGTTCAGGCAGGCCCATCAAAACACAGTTGTTCATGTTCTTATAGCAAGTAAATATTTCTTGAGTCAACGATCTGAATACCTAATTTAAGAAAATAAGTATTTGATAATAATTTTTAAACCAAGAAAATGCTACGAACATATTTTCTTGCAGGTTTATTTTATGTGTAAGATGAGGACTAAGAGCGTTTCATATCAATTTTTCTGATCTGGGTGGATATTTTTAGATCAGTTTGTATACTTGTACATAATAATGGGTTTATGTATACGAATATTTCCATTAAAACATAAATTGGAAAATACCATCTGGATACTAAAATTTCCCTACATAATATTTATTTAAATACAATTTATAATATATTGATAGAATAAACATTATTAAAATATTGGCTATTGATATGGTATTGAGGTATTGATGCGGAAAATATTGTCATTGATTTTTCTTTGATGTACCCATATAATAAATTGGTATTTTTTAAATTGCTATATAATAAACTAGAGTGATACTCACCCGCTTCGCTGGGTTTAAAAATAAAGATTGATAAGGATTGCTCTCGCCTATCCCCTTTCTATAACTCTTGAAATAATGGTAAGGATTGTTTTACACAGATAAAATATATGTATGGTTTTCTATTTTTTTTAAAGTATAACAGAAATTATTCATTGATTATATCAGAGAAGATGGCCATGAAATATTTCATATTGACTATTTTAACAGAAATCTGTAATTTATGGTAATGTCAAATGACTACTCTTACAGAAATCTGTAATTTATGGTAATGTCAAATTAAATTAATTTTAAATTTTTTTATTAATATATCTTTATAAATTATATCTCATGTGTTATTCTGGTATATCAGCTATATTGCTGTACAGTTTCATTAAAAACCATTCGCTAGTTTTAGCGTGAAAGCGTAACAAACAAACAAACATGCTTACTTTCGCATTTATAATATATAGAGAATTGGTATTTCAAGGGAATATCTAGCTGGTTTCTGCTACCATTAATTAAAATGATATTGTGATTTTAATATACGTGGTTGTTTCTTATAGGGAATCAAATTTCAATTATAATAAATAGGTGTCCAGATAATTAAAATTTTAATTTGAAAAAAAAAACACGGGATTTTTTATCAAAGGAAGAAATCAACTGGGAATTTTATGATTAAGTCATGATATTTAGTTCAAACCACGATCGAAAAGTATTGGGAAACATTATAATTATAAGCGGAGTATATAGCTCATTAAGTATATTCTTCTCCTTCGCCTTAAAATGGAATGATATTTATCGACTTCATGTCAATTATATTATTAATGAGACATAAATAAATTGCGAAAAACATTTTTCTTAAAATAGATAATGTTTTCAGCTAGTGAACGTATTTGAAATTTGCCTTCTTGAAAAATGCGTGAAAGACAAAAATACATTTCAGAGAAAGTTACAAGAATAAAACTAAATTGATGGATGAATTAAAGTTTGTATCTTTGAATATTTATTTTAAAATTTGAGTCTCGATATGTTGCGTTAGTAAGCCTCATTTGTAATCTTGTAAGCTGAATAGATGACCATCTACCTTTGAAAATACAAACAAATAAACTAGAAATGGTGGAGGTGACGGGAAGACATATATTTGGTGTATTCCAGCAAAATATTTTTTCATAAGATAATTATTTTTTTTGACAACAAATTTTGACCCTTCCCCTTTTGATCAAAGCTTTGAGTCTTGTGAAGGTCTTCAAGTGAAGGTCATCAAGCAAATCTAAATATAAGGCGGCTTTGAATTGATATCCTTTTTATACGGTCTTTTAAAAAGTGTGTGGAAACCTTATAGACATAAAAAAGATGAAACTTGAAAGAAATAAGATTGTGTCGTTAATATTCGGAGAAGAATAATCTGGGCATGCATTAAACTAATTTGATTGGATACTCTGTGCTGCTAAAGTCAACTAATTTGAGTCAATAGATACACTTTTTTAATGAAAGCTATCAAGAAAAACGAAAATTCCAAACATATCTAGGCCAGTTCGTGTCAACTTTATCGCAAATTGAGTAAGCAAGGATTGATTTGTTTTGGCTACTCGATTTAGAAGGCTGCTATTCAAATCATTGTGATACGTTCCATAAAGGCTAGAACAATATCTTTTAAACAAGCTAGTATATAAATAAAATGAAACTCCGAACTACGACCTTCATTTACATAATTAATACACAGTTCAATAATAATTATACTAATTAAAAAATTCAATATCAAGAAAGTTACATTTAATAACTTTTAAAAACAATGTTCATGTTTTAAAAAGTGGCATAATTTATGCGTAAAAGAAGTTGAAGATGCCGTACAGTATCATTATAACAACAACCCTCCAGCAGACATTAATATCAATTTTATATAAAATCACGATTTTCATCAAATTCAATTTAATATTATTACTACGATGAGAGATGTTAGTGCCATCGCGAGACGAAGTAACATGTCTTTTGTATTTTCTTGACTTTCAACAGACAAGTATTCGATCGTTTTTATACCATGTATATATGAAATATACATGGTATATTAAATTTAGTCCAAGATTGTAACGCTTAAAAATATTGATGCTTCGAAAACAATTTTGGCATAGGTGTCCATAGAATCATCTATTTAGTCCATTTTTGGGTGTCCGTCTTTCCATCGGTCCGTCAAAATATTTAGCTGTACATGCTCCAATCGTTAGGAAGGTATTTTCACTTGAAATGAAGCTAATAACTTATGAACCGTAATTCATAACGGATTATAGGTAGTTGGAACTTTTTCAAAGTGTTTCAAATTAGAAAAAAATATAAAAAATGTTAGAAATAGAAAGTTGTATTCAATTTTTATGAAAATAATTTTTATACCATGCATATATAAAATATTTCAAAGTATACTAAGTTTAGTCCAAGTTTGTAACGTCTAAGTTCAAAACTTAAAATTTTCTTCAAGGTAAAGTACGCAATAATTTGATGCATTAATTTTCATATACAAAATTAAGCGTTAGTGTATACGCAGTTGTATTATGATTTAAGCTTAAACTTTTAAAAGTTTTAGTGATGCCTTAACTTTTAAAGATAAAAAAATTCAAAATGATTAATTGAAAAATCTGAAATTTAATCGAATAATTGCAGGGTCTTAACAAAACAAAAAAATCACCTTATCTGCCCTGTTGACTTATTCTCGGTTCGTTTCTTTTCCCTCATCTCTTGCGGCATCACTAAGAAAGATGTAAGAGAGCATGATGAATACTATATCTATAATATAATTATTTTCTACAATTCTTCTTCTAAAGCTATAAAATAATTCTTCCGTACTTAAATTATAATACCAAACTAATTGAAAACAACACAGAAACTGAATGACAATAGAATTATATATTATATGAGTATAATATTATATATTTATTATACGAATTATTTTAGTCCAAGGAGGTGCAAAAATAATCAACCTAGCTGTCAAGTTTTGGGACACATTTAGAAAATCACTTTACAAGGTTGTGGATGTCAAAATCTTGGCTATACACGAGACGTTAACAGAATTGCTCGACATTGCTGTTCTTAACGACTTGTTCTGCGTCACAGTGTAATTGCCTTTTATATTGCCACTTATAGTTGGTCGATTGCTTTTCATACTAAACGTTAGTTAACGTTTTAAAGGAAGTTTTTTATTTCGAAAGTGATCTAAAATATTATTATCATTCTATGTGGAAATTTAATTTTAAATTACAAGGTCGAAAAAATTCGCTTTCCTTAAAGCGTTATAAAATATGATTAAAACAATAACATTTGTCGAAATCAGGTCATATTGTCATAGAAATGAAATTTTCTGTTTCCGAGTATAAACAGACCAAAACTTCGAAATTTCTCAAAATTATATCTGAATATAAAATATAGCTTTGGTATTTGAGGAGGAGAAAAAATACAAGGAAAGAAGGAATAGCCACTTATTAAAATTTTATCAATATAAATTTCCTGAAACCCGATCCCAGTACCACCCATCGGTGGTCTCAGCCGTTTAGGAAGATGAAAAATTGTATACAATAAAGATAATTAGTGATTATTTTACACACTAGAGTATCTTGAGTGTAATTTATCTTTCTGACAACACACGCTTGGCCGTGTTAATTCAAATCAAACCCAGTTAACGGCATCCTTAATATTGTTCAATGCTCATTTAATTTAAAAGGAATTTGTAAGCAAAATATCAAATCAAATTAAATAGCAGACAGTAAAGTAAGTATTATTATTATTTGTTAAAGTACTTGAATCTGCATGAACAAGAACGAGACTGATGGAATTAACTGTGTTGATGACAAATTCCCTTTGATGTAACCAAATAAATATGTTATCAAAGTCATTTATATGTGGTGGAGAAAACGAAGAAATTCATTTGAATGCAAATTACATTTATTATAAAGAGTGTATGATGTATTATATTGATTACATTAAAATGTAATAAAAAAACTTTTAACAAAAAAAATCCGACTTCAAAAAAGACAATTCAAAAACAAATTAATATGCACTAAAAATTAAAAAAATAACGAAAATATAATGTAGTTACAATTATTGTTATTTTTGGAGTCGGTGTCAGCCAAGGAAACAAGTTTGCTACATTAACTTGGCTGATACCGATTCCAAAAATTACAATAATTGTAATTACATTATATTTTCGTTATTTTTTACTTTTTAGTCCAAATTTATTTGTTTTTGAATTGTCTTTTTTGAAGTCGGATTTTTTTTGTTTTAAAAGTTTTTTTATTTTATGCTTTTTAATGAATCTGAAGTACACTAATTGATTTGTCACTAAAAAAAGAATCATCGAAATCGGTTGGCGTAATACTGAGTTATTCGTCCATTTGTCTCACACATACTGAATAAAAATTTAGGACTTATATGGTTTTCACATGGATGCCATTGTCAGAGCTGGACCAAATTGAAATAGGACCACACGGGAAGAACGAGCTTTCAAATAGATAAATAAGCATCAAAATCGGTTCAACCAGTCAAAAGTTCTGTGGTAGCAAACATAAAAAAAAAAAATGCATTCGAATTGAGAACCTCTTTCTTTTTTGTTTGAAATCGGTTAAAAGGGATATTAAGTTCTTTTGGTTTTCAAACACAAGATTGTGTATATTTGCAGGCTCATAATACGTCTGTATGAATTCTGAATTACAGAAGTACTGGAACAGCACTTGTTTGGTACCCACACTCACTCTGTTACTATGCTTTATTTAATTTATAAATGTTCGAAGTGTTATTACTTTATCTGTTCAATTGCGTAAGAGAACAAAGCTGTTCATGTGAAGGCGATCCTTACAGTCTACTCATTCAACTTCCCAGATACCGAATGCAAGCCTTCTATGCGCCTTCTATGCAACAGGTAATGAGATCAATACACAGCACTGGCAAAATCCGTAAAAAATTGCCGTAAATATTTCTGTAAATGTTAGTTTTAACGACAAAATAATCAAGGGATAGATTATTGTCTAAGTTATTTTTATAACTTTACTAATTACCATATATACTTTCAGTTTCTTTAGATAGACAGAAATATTTTAAGTTTAATTTCTCCCCCCCCCCCCTTCAATTCTCCAATTTCTGCGCGCCATTCTATTTTAAGAATTATTCCATGTTATTCCATTTTTGTATTTAATAAGAATTAATTTAGAAACATATTAATTCAATGAGGACTTTAATATAATCTAATTTTTAAACTATTTTGTCAAATTTAGAATTTGACAAAATAGTATTCCATCATATTCCATAGAAACACTTTTATTCTAGTTTTACGAAATGAGATGTCATGTTGGAAAAAAGTACAATACATGATGACTAGAAACAATGCAAAAGAAATCATCTCGATTATCGACTTCTCTAGTGACAACATATTATGGAAACCTTACGTAGATTTCATCCTTCAGACTATTTACCGTATTGCTTATAAAACAGTTGAATGTGAGGTCCATAGGGTAAACATACAGTTTCTATATATACGTTTTCTAACACAATGAATAATGTTTGAAATAAACTTCAATAATTAATTTAATTGATTGACATTTAAATGTTTTTATATTCAGTATATAGTAGAGTGTTGTACCTTGGGTCATAAAGTACCTTGAATTATCTTAATGTTTCTTAAAACTTATTGCTCTATTTTTCAGTGAATGAACTACTATGAGTTTATTGTTTATTTATTAAAACTTAGTAAGTTAAGGGTTGTGGAGGCGTAACACAGAAAAATACCATTAACCATTTGAGACATTGTTCTTAAACATTAAAAAAGAGCAATGAAATTTTAAAAGGATGAAAATTATGCATGTTTTTCAGAAAATAAGTTACCGTAAATTAACATTAGCTATGATGATACATTGACCCAGAAAGGAAAATCAGATATATTTCTAAATAGAATAAATCAAGGGAAAAAATAAAATTAGAAATAACTCGGAAAAAGTAAAAATATAAAAATATGATTTCAACAAGCTTCCTAAACCCACAACTGGAAAAATATTAGAAATCGTCACCTGCAAACAAGATTATGGTATATTAACTTATTTTTGTAAAAGAAATGCATTTAACGCTAGCGAAAAGTGTATTTAATCGCCATTCTATTGATCAGTTGGTACTCTAAGAGTTATTTCAAACGTTAGATGTTCCTTCAAGTCCTCTTTCTCAAGACACTTTTAAAACTGTTTAAACTGCTCGTGGAGGTACAAAACAATACGTCCAAATCAGTAAAAAATGCTTTAAGCAAACATTGGAGAGCCATCGAGTAAAATTTAGTTACCCTGCAGTTACAAGCAAGCTAACTCCAGAAATGAAACTTGTCGAATTTGTGGTAAGTTTATAATATATACGACACATGGACGAAATCTTGTGTAAGAAGCATCAGACTAACTGAAGTTATTCAACGTCGCTGCTCAGAACATTTGACACACCGATTTAACAAATACCGATTTAATAGTAAATTGTGATTCAAGGTGCGACAATCACCCATACAGTATGACCCACAAATCACATTTACAAAAAAACCAAATAGATGGATAATGATTAATTATTATAAAACTGTTAATGTAATGTTATATAAAATTCATTTAATTGTTTTAGAATTTTCTATAATATGTCAAGAGAATTAAAACCACTCTCATAAAACCTTTGCCATGGTATTCAATACTTTGTACTAACACATAAAGAAATGACCCCCTATAGATTATACTTTTGAAATATACAATTTAATTTTAACACAAAACAAATGATAGTGATACTTAGCCAGCGAATAAACGTGATTGGCTTTTTTTTTCGCTTCCCAAACTGATAACTTTCTGCATTAAAAACTTACGGTTGTGATAAGCAAGAAGTTTTTCGGTATAGAAATTGGAATATTCGATAAGAATTAAAAAAACTGTTAATTTATGCTGATTAGATACGTGCTCTAAATTTAATTCAAATTCGAAGATATTTCAATTGACAGTTTAATTGCATCAATTTTCACGTGATTTTAAGATTGTTGAAAGATTACAAATTGTTTGAAACATACCTAATATCTTAAAAACCAATTATTTCAAAATACTTTTTAATAGCTTGGGTATTCCTTTGTTTTGTATGCATTACTTTATAAAAATAAATTAATGATTTTTTTCTCCATAAAATCAAAAACATTGAAACAAAATAATAGTAATACCTGGTTGCATTTCTAGGCACACATTTTTTGCGTATTTGCCCACTTTTTATTTTTTGACAATGACATGGCATATTTAACTAGAACATGTTAAAATCATTAATGGAATACACCCTCCTACATATATAACTCTGTGTTGCAAAATTTACCTCCAAAATATAGTAAGTCAATGACTTAAATACAAAGATTTCTCTTAAATATATATACTGAACTATAGAGAATGTGGAATAATCAGTCAACAAGTGAGGCAGATTTTCAAAGTTTAGGCCCTGATTTAAGCTGCTAGAATAATCATTTAACGATAAGTCAGATGAAGAAATTATAAATAGGAAAGAGTGGTTCGGCGAATTCCGTTCTCTTTTTATTTGAAGAAATCTACTTGTTTCAAGAACTTTTTTTGTATATAAAATATAGTTACCAATTATTGCAAATCTCGTCTCAGATACTCTGTTTAAGACGTATACTATGGAGATATTTCTACCTTAAAATTATTTACTTCCCAGAGGAAGTTAATGTAATGGGGCCGAGTTTGAAAATCTTTCAAGACCCCAATACCTGAATAAAAAAAAAGTTATGTCTGTGTGTGTGTGTGTGCTTATGTGCGTATGTCCGTTCGGATTCTTTCGCCTCGATTCTCTCGCCAACCAGTTATGGCATTAACACTTGGCTTATTCGACGCATAATTGCGTATTTAGGAACTGAAAGAGTTTTCAGAAGAATTAGTTGAGCCGTTTTTTAATGGTAATAAAAAAACTGGAAAAAACTGAATAAACAGAATCTGAAAAGTGGATAACACACATCATTTATCTATGGAGATAATGATCTTCCCAGCATAAGCTGCAGTACATGTTCGAAGTATAATCGATGAGGCTAACAAGACCTTTTTTAATGTTTTTTTCCATTCTGGGAAGTTAGTTGTACGGACTACAGGGGTGGCACGCACACGACTTCAGTACCACATCGACTCTATACTGTCAAATTATTTTTAAGATTTTTTAAATTTACAACTGTATAATGTGTAGTGTACTTAAAATACATAAAAATTGTAAACCGTATCGATACCCATTTATATTATATGCAGTTCTTACGGACGTTCTTATGTATAAAACAAAGAGGGATTGTATATGTGTATACATGAACCCAGCCGGTCAGACCATCACTTAAAATTGTACACATACTCCTACAATATCAATCACACACAGTAACACATAACCCTAACACACCATAACTTACAGTACACATTCCCTCTTTGTTTTATACATAAGAAAGCCCATAAAAACTTTTCTTCATTCATATATTTCATATGGCTAAGCAGATGTCAATCGGTATATATTCAAAAATTATCTGCCAACTAAATTTTGAATATTTATGTAATACTGTGTCCAAAAAATAAGGTGACATTTAAATTTAAACTGCGCGCGTTTGTTGTGCATTATGAATTCCTTTCGAACAGTCAACAAGGAATAATATTTGAACGTTATGCGTCATTTGCGCTACGCTATCTGCCTAAAAAGGCCGGAACTGTGGAAAAATAAATCATGGTTTTTACACCACGATAATGTACCATCCCATACTACACTCATACTTCGTGATAATTTCGTCAAAACTCAATCCATATCGTTCCGCAACCACCGTATTCACCTGATCAGGCGCTAGGCGCTTGTTTAGCAAGCTCAAAAGACCGCTCCAGGGACACCGTTTTGATAAGATAGAGGAGATTTAAGCCGCAACGAAGACAGAACTGAAGGCAATCCCGGAAAGTAACTAAAACCAGTGTTTCGAAGATTGGAAAATCCATTGGCATAAGTGCATTGCATAGAAAGGGGATTACTTTGAGGGGATGAAATTGATTTGGAAGAATAAATAAAGAATTTTAAAAGAATTGTTTTCAATATTCTATAAAATTGATATTTCTAATTATTGAGATAGAAAATCTCTTTAAGTCAAGGAATAACCGTAGTTGTTGCTTTGCTGAGTTCCCGACAATCTGCGTGTTAAATTCAATTTTAATTCATTCGAATTAACTTTATTTGAAGATTTGCAAATATCTCGAAAACCGTTTATTAAAATATTTTACAGCTATTAAAATTTTCAATATGTATGTGAAGACCTATCTTTAACCAATTTTCGAAGCTTCAGCTATTTCCGGAAACTGTACTACATGGTTTTTTATTTATTTATACATTTGTCTTGTTCGCAATAGTTATCAGTGTAGGAATATTATACATAAAAACCTATTCGTTCATTATTAATAATAAATACTATTTATTACAAAATATTTCTTAAATTTGAGTGAAATTAATCTCACGTATTTTTGAAATTTATGTAATAATTCAATAAATACACACACACAGATATATACAAATTGCAAACATAAAAAAAAAAACTTGATAAAATACGGAAAAAAAAAGAGTTACATTCAATTTAGTTATGGTTTTAATAATCGTTTTTTTTTTCTTGATATTTTTTTTACAATTCGTCCGAATGATTTAGATATAAATAACAAAACCAACAAGTTGTAGTGAATATGACCTGTAGAATTGGTTTTTATAATACTAATATAGCTAAGCAAGTAATTTTTTTCGTAAACATCACTGTTTAGCCGTGAGGACGCAAATTTGGCGTAAATTTTACAGTATGTATTAGATGGGAATATTAGTAATGTATGTGTGACATGTATGTATGTGTAATGTGATAGAGTAATCAACACTGTCTATGCATGGTATTTCAATAATTCTAAGTCAATTGTTTGTTTTCACTTGTTTTTTATTATTTTACTTATCATAAATATTTCCATTTGACGAACAATAACCAAGGAATGCAACTTTGTAGAACAAATTAAAGCTGTGAAATTATTAGATTTACAAAAGACGAGTTATGAGAAATTCAAATGTATTAAAATTTATTTTCTAACTTTTGACATATCATTTTATTTAATACTAAGCGGAAACCAAAATTGTTTGCCCTAGCTTAATTTCCTTCAGCGATGTTCTACTGAATAGTTTTTCCATGTTAATTTTTAATATAGAATCTACGGCGACATACTTTGGTAGAATTTACAGGTTGTGGCTCAGTCGACAGAGCAAAACCATTTTCCATCATTTTCAGTTTTCAGCAAAACTCATTATTTTTACCATTTCCGCTACTTCTTCCAGATCATTTAGAAAAACTTACTTAAGGGCTTAGGACACCTGTTTTACAGTGCCACGCATCGACACATCTGAGGCTCTATCGTTTATTCTTTCCCATCGTTTTTCATCGTCATAAAGAAACAAGAAATATTCAACAACAAGCGAATTTCCTGTATGGCATTAAATACTGTATTTCGGGATCAAAAAAGCTGATTGTAATTTGAACTTAGAATTAAAAAAGTTACAGTTTTACAGGATAAATACAATAACTTTCTATCAGACAGGTAGAACATAACAACACTGATATTTTTTATACCATGTATATATGAAATATACATAGTATTATAAGTTTAGTCCCAAGTTTGTAACGCCTAAAAATATTGATGCTACAAAAAAAAAATTGGTATAGGTGTTCATAAAATCACCTAATTAATCCATTTCCGGTTGTCCGTCCGTCCGGCCGTCTGTGGTCACGATTACTCAAAAACGAAAAGAGATATCAAGCTGAAATTTTTACAGCGTGCTTAGGACGTAAAAAGTGAGGTCAAGTTCGTAAATGAGCAACATGGGTCAATTGGGTCATGGGTCCGTAGTACCCACCTTGTAAACCGTTAGAGATAGAATAAAAGTTTAAAGGTAAAAAATGTTCCTTACAAAAAAATTAACAACTTTTGTTTGAAACATTTTTTTGTAAACATCACTGTTTACCCACGAGGGCGTTAATTAGGTACAAATTTTATAGTATGTATTAATATAGGAATATCAAAGTGAATATCTTTTGTTATTTACATGACGTCAAAAAAAACAAACGATTGCGCATCAACACTTGCGCATTATATGAGAATATCAGTTAAATATGTCAGATATGTATGTATTTGAAATGTGACAGAGTTATCAACACTGCCTATACATGGTATTTCAACAATTAACTCAGTCAATTGTTTGTTTTCACTTGTTTTGTATTATTGTTGTTGTTATACGAATACGAATAGAAAAGAAAATATAATTTATTATATTGTTATATGAAATTTAGTGTGGTTATGTAATAAAATTATTTTATTGTATCTATTTATTTCAACTAATTTTTATATATTTTATATGTTGCTTTTGTGTTTATAGTAGGTACTTTACCTATATATACGTACCTATGTTTGCTTGCTAAATCATGCGATATTAATCCTTGAAAAATATGGCAAGTGGGTGTGCGGCTCCTACTTATAGGGCTTCGTTTAATCAGAATTCATAAATTAAAAAAAAAGCGAGAAATATCTCATATCGTCCCGACGCGAGCTTTGAAAATTCAATCTAATCTTTCATTTTCAGGCCAATAGAAAAGGTCGTATTTTCAAAAGACTTACCCAAGCCGTTTTATTTCTTCGGTGCCAATTGATTTCTTCTACTTCAATGTTTCATCTTTTTTTCAATCCAGTAAACGTTCCAGTGAAGATTATTGTCTGATAACTGAACTAGATTTCGTAGAAGATTTTCGAGTCGAAGTTAATACCTAAAGTTGTACGGAAATCACTATCGATTTTATTTTTCTGATCGTCGAATTAGTAGTTCAATATTTAAAGCTTTAGTATACGGAATTCTAAAAAATCTTTACTCATTTGTTTGATAAAATAAGCTATTTTTATTTTCTAAACAGATTTCTGTTTTTTTATTGTATTTGTATGCAATCATTTTCGTACAGTATGACCTTTAACAAGTGAAGAGTAACAATTGACATCAATTATTCATATATTTATGTTGTTCACAAGAAACGAATTCGGCTATTAATTGTATTTTTTACGCACAAGGCGTTATGTTCATTATATTTTAAAAATAGTATATCGTTTTTTATTGTATTATAAAAACTATGTACACATGGTTTCGATGACTCTTCGATAAGCAAGCACTAAAAATTTGCGATTAAAAAGAATGAAAAACTTATGAAAAAATATAGGTTTTTCTACAAACATTTGCGATTAAAATATGTAAGATTTGGCGAGTATGTAATTTCTAAGTGGTCATATTTTGTGTAAATTATGTAGTTCCATAAAAATGCACCTTCTGCATCAACTTTGCAACATACCAAAGTATTACATTAAATTGATAATAACTAACAATAAAATTAATAATATACATTCAGTAATCACCTGAAGCTTGAAAAGTTCTTTAAGTTCTTCTACATATCTGCAATATTAAATAAATATAATTATTATAACTAATTATTTTAAGAGTGTTGGAAAGTGTGCGCTTAAAGGGATATTATCACTGTAGTTCTTGGGTCAGGGTTTGAATTTAACAACCATTTCAGCACAACTGAAAATTTGACATGCCTAACAACTTTTCCTTTACGAACATTTTCAAAACCGGAGTCTCCACTTTCAGGACTTGTTAATAGTGTTATTTTAATTTTTAAGTTTAAAATTAAATATGCTTTGAGAACGATATTATTCAAATATGAAGACAATATGGATAAAAAATTTTAAGAATAAGTTTGCCCAATACTCACAAAAGCAAAGTGTCCGCTACCCGACGAACTGCAAATTTCAATTTTCAAGGTTTTGGGAAACGGGCACCCTTCGAATATTAGATAAAATGATTTTTCTGTATCTACTAAATTACGGTCTTTATGATCGTAGCTAGCTCCAGAAAGAGTGACTTTTGCGGTTGTTATTTATGTTGCTATCTGTCTGGTCTAGGATCGTAATATATTATTTCAATTTTTATTTAATTATTTTATTATTTTAAATATTTTTCTCATTTAATACTCTTACGTGTTTAGTACCCGACTATGAAAGCTTTCGTAACGGAAACCTTGTTATACATGCTCTTGACAGCCGTCGCACAAACTTCCAGCCATTCTGATATTACTCTCAAATAGTACGCTTAGCCTTAGTTCTATTATAAAAACCAACCCAATTATACTTTTTGCACTATTTTATATATTTTATAAAATTTTACAATTTAATAAATGATTAATTTAATTTATAATAATTATTATAATAATAATAAAATTAAAGTAATAATAATAAAATATTAAAAATATAAATATAATTAAAGACTAATAAAATATATATATAATAATGATTGCGGTATAATTTATTTGATCTTTTATAAATACAATATTATGTGTATCAGGAAATATGGATTAGAGGATATTTCCCACTATTTACAAGATTTAATGCTTTGAAAAGAAAAAGTATTTTAATGTTTTAGAATCAAACAAAAAACATGAAGAACCATTAACGTTAATTTTCACTTTATAATTTGGCAAATACTAATCATAATTGTGGGACGGAATTAGTAAATTTATTTTTTTGAAATAGTCAAAAAATGGAATTTGATAATATTTTTTCAAAGATACATTTAAGCTGACAAATTTAATAATTTTTCAAAAGTAAAGTTTGTCACAAATTTAAAATTAATTTGGCTATTTTAAACAAAAATTTCCTAACTGAATTCACTGATCAGCGTACGAAGGTAACATAATTTATTTCATTTTATGAGGTGAGTTTTTCCAGCAGGAATAAGAATTCCTGCTGGAAAATTTTGAATTTAAAAAAAATCTGTAATTATACCACATGTATATCTAAATAATATCCCGATTAAGGAAGCTTCTAAGCCATAAAAGTAAGTTGAACTAAATTTATTGAATGAAGTATAATTCTGGTGGAAGCGCAGGGAATAATCATTAACGTGTTAAATGGATATGTTGACTACATTAACATGCGTTTCCACAAATATGAAAACCAATAGTAACTAAAAGTCCATCAATTTTCAGACGCAGAACCGATATTCTTTCAACATGCTTACTATCACCAATTCTCAAGAAAACGTAGAAAAGGCATAGATATTCGAAAATACCTACTTTTTAGGGTTTTCTAACTTGTTTCAAATTTTTTCTTTAGAAGAATTTATAAGCGAAAAAACAATAGTTTCTCAGTTCTTGTGACTTTTTTATAAGCTTACGTTTCAAGTTGATTTAGAATTATGTTACTAATATATAACCCAATATTCATTATATTCGTGAAACTATCAAATTTAAATTATATCATAATAAGTTTAATATTCAATTACTAGTGTTTTATTTAAATAGAATTTGTAAGAATTTTTCAAATGCTTATATATTTAATTGTTTTTGTCACTCGTAAAAAAAAATGAACAAAATAAATATAGGCTTTTGTATATACCGATATTTTACTAAGCATTTATACAGAATGATTGTATCATAGAGGTGCAGTAGACAATCGATAATTGGGACTCGATAAAAGCCAGAAGTGTTCCAATTTCTTTGAAAAAATTTATTATAAAATAGCTTGATAACTGCCCGCTTCACTGGGCTTAAAAGTAAAAGCCGTCGCTTTATAGGCTCCACTTCTCTTGCTCTCACTTATCCTTCTTCCGTAATAACCGAGAGTATTGTTTTACACAACTAAAATATATGTACAGTTTTCAATTCATTTAAATGTTAAATAGTCATAATTCATTGAGTATTTCAGAAAAGATGGCCATGAATTGTCTTACATTTAGTATTTAAAACTTTAACAGAAATATGAAATTTATCGCTCAAAATCATGACCATAAATGGAGCAGTAAAATGTCAGAATGAATCGTTCTAAATTATAACTCATATGTATGTGCTATATTATTGTACAGTTTCATTCAAATCCATTCGCTAGTTTTTACGTGAAAGCGTAACAAACAAACAAACAAACAATCAAACAAACATCCTTACTTTCACATTTATAGTATATAGGGATCAAATAAAGGATTGCAAAGATAGCATTGGAATGTATGTCTACAAGGGAAACTCTACATTCAACATCAAACTCATGTTATTGTGATACTGTAGTGTTTATAGAATCATAACAATGATCATATCATATAAGATGTATATTCAAACAAACAATATCATTTTTGAGTGTTTGGGAGAGAGCAGTACCTATAGAAAAACGTTCCGATTATCGAAACTATTGTATAATATTGCCTAAATTTTTTAATAAATCTATTTTCATAGTAAAATCTTGATAAATTCTAAAAAATCTGGCGATAGCTCTTAACTTCAATTTCTTTCTGAAAATTCTTTTCTATAAGCTGTTACACATTGTAAAATAAGTTTCAGTTATTCGTAGTTTAAAAACCTAGGCTATATCCTAAGGTAAACAGCTACTGCCATACCTACCTACCAACAATATAATATTCTATGAATACAATAAAAATTAATAATAACAATAACAAATAATAATTAATAATAAAATAATGTGCCAGAACTGTAACATAAAATTTATGTTAAGATAATACCTATAAAAGAAATAATATAATATTATATTATATACAATTATTACTTATTTTAATATTAATTATATTATGTTGATAAATGATTTTTTAAATCATATAAAATATACAATTAAAACAGTAGCGGATGTATAAAATGAATTAGGAGGTGTTAAACTCTGAATTTAGCATTCCATGTTTTAATAGAATATATTTTTAACGAAAAAATTGATTATTCATAGCGTATAGTGTGCTTAATGTCCGGAGATATCTTAGTATACAAACTCATGGCTCCTGTCCAAACGCAACCAAAGAATTTAAATATCAATGATATTAATTAAGGAAATTATAGCATTAGAAAACTGAAGCTATCAAAATTTTAAATTTAATGCATTTATAAAATTTAATGCATTTTCACTTAAATGCTTTTTATAATTATGGCGGAGACGCAGTTATACAATTAAACGATTCTATACAAAAACAGGATAGTTTACATTACTTTAACAACAGGATAGTTTATATTTATAATGATAATAATAGGGTTTAACCTCCGTTTCTCAGATCAGACCTATATCAGAGGCCACCCACATCAGTATTTGTAATCTTTATGTATTTCTTAAACTGCATACGATTATACAATTAATTTTACAATGTGGGTGGAGTCGGTTACTTTGTTCTTATTCAAACGACGACAGTGTGATCAATTTACCGCCCATTATCTTTTTTTTTGCACATACTGCCCCTGCCTGGGTTCAAACACGCAACCTCCCAGCCCAGCTACTAACCGGTAGGATAGTTTCTATTACATTTTACATATTAGTATTATTCAACTCGCCATACGAAATAACATATAAATCGCTACCTAAATTTTCGCCAATCCTTTGGCTTTCGTATCCCCCAACAATATACCACCACCCGTAATCGTTAGGAACTCATCGGATCCTTAAATTGCACTATGACTAGGATTATATACCAAAATTTCAAAAACAAAATATAATTATTGGTCTGAGAGACGGCATAAGGTCGATCTTCACCCATCTGATAACTAGATGAAATTTATTTTTAATGAAATTTTATTGATTTTTAAACATGCCTAATAATTAATAAAATAAGTAATTAAATTATCTTTCTTATGATACACATTTCGATTAGTTAACGTTATTTAGATTAGTCTTATGATACACATTTCGATGGAAAAATTTAATTAAATGAAAAATAGCCATGAAAACTTTTTGATAGAAAAAATATTATAGGCATGTTTAAAAATCAATAAATTTTCATAAAAAATATGTCTCAACTGGTTATCAGTTGGATGAAGATCGACCTTATACCGTCTCTTGTACTATATGTTCTAAAATCTGTATTAAATAATAAATTCAACTATTTATTATAAATTTATATTCCTTTATCGGAAAACAATCACAATATATTACTAAATCAGTAGTAGAGCACCTACCTAGTCGTAGAGTAGGTATAACAAACCTATTATTGAATTTATTTCAATTGGTATTTATACGGTTTAAGGTTGATTTAAAAAATAATTTAACCATTATATTATTTTAAATTCAATTAAAAAAATTATTTTTTTTATCGTAATTAAAATTAATCCCCCTTTAAAATTTTAAAATAGTAAATAGACTATTGTGATAATAGTAAAAATATTGAATAGATCAATTTGTTAACTCCTTCAGTTTTAATTGGAGAGATAATTTCGTATTTCAAAAGTTTTTAATAAATAATTTCATTGTTTAATTTCATAATATTTTGATAATAAATTGAAAACATACAGCTTTACCCAAAAATTATCTTCTAGATAAATATCAAAAAGGTTTACTTATGGATAAGAATAATTTAAAAATGATTGGTAGTATAGCTCGATAAGCTGTGAGTGTATAATAAAGCTGAAAGGCAATTTAACAAAACAATTCGTACCAAAATATTTCAGAATATTTCCAACTGTCTAAAATTTCAAATTTTACAAAAAAGGTGTAATGAAGTCCATAAGAAAAGGAAAATCCACTAAACGATTGAAATGGCCTAAGATTTGTGTACACTGGTAGTAGAGTACTATATATACTGGCAACGTACCTGTAAGAGGCTTACACAGATGGTTATGGCCTCAAATGGTATCATATTTAGTCTGTTTATGCTAGTTTTGTAACGAAATTTTTTTCAAGGGTTTAAGTAGTAAAAACTGAAGAAAGGTATAATAAAAACAAATTGGATCAAAGACATGTGCATTTTGCAAGCGCTGTCCAAATAAGACCCATTATATTATCAAATTTTCTTTTAACCACTTCAAACTGCATAAAAATGGTAATACAGTAAGTACTGAATAAAATGATTTGTGATTTTAATCAAAATCTATTGGGTTTTTATGTTAGTTCTATAAATGTAGTTTAATACTTTCCTTACAAGGTTAAATTTCAAGGTTATAGATATTTTTTCAGGTATGTCTGATGTAGTTATTCACCACATACCGCTACATTCCCATCCAGAAGAGTTTAAATCACTCCTTGTCGGTCAAGCTCTTCCAGTGCGCACAAAGTACTTTGATAAAGTTCTCTCACAACGTTAGCGCAATACTTGAGTAATCCACCACTTCACTGAGACTTAATGAGTGATAGGAAAACGTACTTTGACCCACAATGTATTTTTTTTCAAAATGATACAAGCAATGAATTTTTCCTTGAAGTATAAAATTAGGGCCATTTAACATTAAAACCTTTATGTTCAAAATAATATTTTCATTTTCACAGCCGTAAATAAAAACAAAACATTAAATTCAATTTAATCATTCGCATAAAACTAACCGTATTATTTTTTTATGCAAGAAACATTAATGAACTGATTGATTATAAATATTTTTACTACTTATACCTACAAGAAGTTTCAAATTTTTATTATTATTATTACATTTTTTAAATATATAATATTATTCTTCATTTAAAGGAAAAATAATTAACTGATATTTTATATTATTCATCTTATTTTAATAAGAACGTCCTATTCATGAAGGGAAGGGTGTTGCACCTTGGTAATAATTTAAACTTTCGTTCTCTTTGAAAAATATTACTATCAATAACGTAAGCACTCGGTACATGATCGAATTTATGATCAATGCTTCTTTTATCCACTATATTGCCAGGCTACTCAAGTGAGATTTTAAATCGCATATTTACTAACGAAACGTGTATCCCTAACCCATTCTTTAAATTGTTTTGATACCTTTGAAACAGCAATTACAATAAAAAGTTTCGCGATATATTAGATTAGATTTGAGCTAGGGATAATTCTTGTAAGATATTCTGTAATGTAAAAGTTTGATCAATTGTACCTTCCTGGGATTCAAAGATGCTCCAGAAGTTTTAATAAACTTAAGGATATTATTCGAAGAAACTTGGACACTTATTTTCCTTGGGGAGAAATCAGTTCATTGCAAATGATAGAGGTGTTTGAGAGAGAGGCTTTTGCATCTATACGCAGAATGTCTATTACAGTTTCCTCCTTTTTATGACAAAATCTGAAGAGATCGTTCCCCGTGAAATTGTAGTAAGCATCCTCAAATGATTTTTGCACAGTTGCAAATACGCTGAAGCCTTTTTTCCCTGAAAAGACTTTTAAAATAGTTTTTGCAAGGTTTTGGTCATGAATCTTTACCCAGGGGCCCAAGGACTCGTTTACCATTCATTCCTATATTTTTATTCTTATAACGTATCTTATTGTGCTTTTCAGCAATATAGGAATTTAAATACACATTTATTGTGGCCTTTTTTGTTATAGGCCAGAATATCAATAAATAAGGAGCTAACGGACTCAAAGAATCAACTCAGTTGGCTGCAGTGATCTTAGATACATTAGGCAGAGATCCATGGATCATATTGGTCCCATACAATGCATTTGGACCAATATTAACAAAAGGTAAAAGTACTTTTTATCAACAGGTGTTAAATATTAAAATTTTCAAAAAAAGTATACATAGTGCTTACTAATAATGGTGTTATAAGAAGATATATAAATATAAATCGTGATCGAAGTCGTGGAAAGTTGTGGTCCAAGGTAAGGCAGCCCGCCATGTACTAAAAGCATTACATTCTGTTGAGTTACGTGCAAACAATGGATTTCTGTTTGTACTTTTTCCTAACAGTGTATAACAGCAAAAACAAATAAATATTAAACACTCGAACATTTAATAAATAATATTTTTGTAAGTGATTTTTAATATATAGGTCGATTTTTAAAAAAATCAGTCACGAGTAACGATAGTTTCTCAACATTGTAGATGATAGATAATCGGTCGTAAAGATCTCACAAATCTTTTTCATTTCTAAATAACCATTACCTCGTCCTATTTTCCTAATAGCTTAATTAACAATAAAAGAAACTCATGTTGCCATCTTATTATTGCAACCAGAGTACCTAATCTGAAATGAAAAAAAAAAACTATAAATTAGGCCTTTGAAGCTGATATTTCGAGAAAGTTAATGCGGAACGGATTTTGGCCGGAGATATCGTTTTCACCAAGCAAAAATTGATGTTTTCCTGAGAGATTGATAAAAATAATTTTGGGCCAATATTTCGATTTTCTTCGAAGGGGTTCGAAAGAAAAATTAACAAAAAGTTTGATTTTAATCTTCATTAAATTATTTACGTAATTTTTATTTAAAAATTAATTAAATAGATTTATTTGTACACAATATCTATTTATTTCAAAATATGATTATGCTAGTTTATTGTATTTTAAATTTAGGCCTTGGGAATCTTGAGAACCATAATAACCAAAGCCTGCAGCCAATTTACTTCAGCCTAAAGCGATTAAAATTATAAAAGCAATTTTTTTTGCCGCAGTGACATATATAGTTCCTGATTATAGTCTTTCTTTTTTATTTCGAATGTTAAAGAAGACAAATGATTATAATCGACCATTTAATTAAACATCAAGCTGTATGTGATACGCAAAGGATAAATAATGCATAAATAGTTATTTATAAAAATCGGGTTTTATACACACGTAATGAAAATGTAAGTGTATTTGGTAAGAAAAAAAACCATTTGGTCAAACACACACATAATATAACTCTTATTGTTTATTATTATTATTATTTATTTCAAATGTATGTTCAAGTACGGATCCATAGAGAGGTAATTACCTGCTACAAAAAGTAAGAAATTCAAATATTTTAAGTATTCTACCTTAGCCATAGTGCATAACTCATCTAGGAAGCCGTAGCTAGAACGGAATATGCCAGTCGATATCTCAAAACCTTATCGCTCATTCGCTAAATCAACCAAATTTTCTTTTTTTCTTTTGAATATTAAGAATAATTGAAACTCATAAAATATAAAGATTCAGTTCATTTTACATTCGATGAATGTTTTGTTTTCGAAATATTTCATAATCATTCCGAAATAAAAGTTTATTGTATTGTAAGAATTTTAGCAAAGCAAAAGACTTTTTCCTTGAGAAAATTACAAAGAATTGGGATTTTTTTTTTATTCCTATTGGATACGAATCCTTTTCTATCTTTTTTGAGAAAAAGACTAAAACCATAAACAAGGAATATCCCGTTAGAATTTATTTTGACAATATCTGAAAAACCTTCAAATAATAAATAGTTCGTATTGCCCCTCTAAATAATTTTCTCGGTACGCACTAGACATTTACGTAATATTTACGTTTGTACTTTTTTGTAAAATAAAATTATGTTAGGACCACATACACAAACGTTATAGTTGTAGTATATATAGTGAAACGTGCGATCTAAATCGATACGGTGATTACAAAAATTGGATGTCGGCTTTTTTCATAATATATGTAAATTCAATATAAATATAATATATATTTATTTATTACCAACTGCAAAATAAAATATTTATATTTAATTTTAAAGAAAATAAAATTAAAGTCTCTCAAGAAAATATAAAAATTTTAAAATAGGTACTGCCAATCTTAATGATATGCATTTTTTATATCACTAAATTAATCTAGTTGGCAGATAAATTAAATTCTTTGAGCTTTAAATTTAAAAAAATTTTTAGTGACATAATTTGAGTGTGGAGAAATCATCCAATTTAACAAACATTTTTTATGGCAACAGTAATTTTTTTGTAAATTTTACATCCAAGCTACCTCTTATTTAATTTTATGGAAATGCTTGGTTGACTTTGATATTACCTCACCGTTTCAGTCTTTTTTTCCACCAAAAAAAGTTACACTTTAACCTAGTAGAGGCTCGTTTCGCTCGCCTAATAAGAAAATAATCAATCTTTAGTGAACAAAACGTTACAATAAAAAAACTATCATCTGCGTTAGCATAACATAGAGCCAAACGGTTAGTGAAAATACAAACTTAGCCCCCAGCAATGCAAAATAAACACAGCACAGCCGTTGGGGCCTTGAAAAATGAAATTAAGAAAGGGTTATCAAAAAACAAATCTAACATTGTAAACAAAAGATAGGCTTCTCAATTTTTGTCCCATCTTCCTATATTAATTTTTTGTAGTATATAAATACATATTTCGACTACCAAGTAGTCATCATCAGTATGAATTAGCCAATCGTAAGTACTCTTATTGTGTCGCAGTCTAGCAAATTGAGGCAAAAATCGAAATTTATTTTGAAATATCCTAGAGTTCTCATTTATTATCTTTGATCATAGTTTTAAAAAGATAGCCTGTCTTAATTTAATTTAACGATGAGACAAAATTGTGGAATTGAAACAATTATGATCACGCCTAAAAATGCTCATTCATAATAACGCATAAATATGAAGCGATCAATAAACGATTATAAAAGTGGTGTGATCAAATAAATTTTTACGTATTTTTATATATTCCGGAGCTTATTTATAAAAAAAATGAATATCATAAAATGACTCTTAAACATTAAGTACTTTCTTCAAGACATTTAACCCCTTGTAGAAAAAATATGATGAAATAAATTTAAATTACCATAATAATTGTAAATATACATTACAGCAAAGAGATATAATAAAATTTCTTTTTCTTAGAAATATAATCAAACTTGTCGTCATATTTGTTATTACTTCAATGAGTTACTAACTCGTTTTTATTATGAGAGAATTGAGCTACACAAATATGATGAATAAATTCTTCTTATATAATGTTTTTCTATTCACACCCAGATAATATAAATGAAATAAAAATTAATATTAAAAATGGTCTTATTATCGCTGCAAATATTCCCGAATGCATCATTATTTATGTATTTTTCATATTTTTATTTATTACAAACTCGTAAATGATTTCTTTTTCCCACATTCCGATTAGGTATTATATATTCATTGAGTGCGTGATCGTGGTAGGGACAATAAATTCGACGCCAGCGCTTTTATTGGATAATTTTGGTGTTAAAGGTGGTTGTTATGACTAATTTACAATTCTATACATATAAATGCTATTGTTTTCAAATTAAAATTATTGAAAAATAACAATTAATTAAACTTGTTGCATCAAAAATTGAGAAAACAAGAGACCGAATTGGACAAATATTATTTTTTAAATGTGAATTATCATAATTACTTACTTAAATTTGCTAGGCAATAATATTAGATTTTCAATGTAAGCCATAAATGCAATCTTTACAATTAGATACATATCTTTTAATACAATTATATTAATAAAGTAGTGTATCGTTACTATGAAAAAGCCTACAATAAAACTCATGCACGGGGCGAATATAGATAACATTTTATCATTGACAGAAGCCTACGTTAGTGCCTAAATCGTATCACGCGGTCCAACTGATGTTTTTATGCCAAATCTGACAGTCTATTCATAAACTAATTACTAATCATAATATAGACAAATCGAAAATGTAGACAAAAAAAATGTAGGTTTGTATAGGTTTCGACGATTAAATGTGAAATTCAAGGTGTCGAAAAATTAGATAAATTCGTTATAATATTTTGACATTTTTATTTAGCTGTTAAGATTAACCATTCTAAAATTTTTCTTAGCGTTTTTACTAAACTTTATTTTCTATAAATATTCTTATATTAAAAATTTACGGTATCGTTAATCATTGACAATGCGTCAGGTCGAAAAATGAGGACATTTTGACTTCAAATTTTGTAAGGAATATATACTTCTGTTGTGGCCGCCTTTTTTGCACCCTGTATATATGTGCTATCAATTATATAAATATCATTATTAAATAATTCAACTAACGAATAATAGATTAAATGACACTCAACGTGATTCAAGGCACATGTTCCTATATCGTGGTTTCTAATAATGATGGCTCACAAAACTAATATTATGATATGGTATAGTTTAATGTGCACATTTTTTAATATCATTTTTAAACGAATTTCTAAATTTATTGAAACTTCCACTGAAAGGTTGCTATATCAAAGCTTTTTTACAACGCTTGTCAAAAAAAAAAAAAAAAAAAAAAACAGTTATACCAAATTTTTAAGTTTTCACTTCCGTCGTCAGTCCCCATGACTGACTTTTTAACATGTATAATTTAAAAGAGCTTATTTAAAAATTAGCTCAGGTCATATTTCAAATGTATCAAATTTCATCAATAATAAATAAGGATCGATGGAATTTTGAAGAAATTTCTAAGCATTCTTGAAGAGGTAGTTTCAAGTACTTTGTCATCCTGAACCTTGAAAATTCAATCAAAACTGTTCAATGTTGAATTATTATTTTCGATCAAAAAACAAATAGAAAAGATATTTTTCGTGTTGTGTTCGGACTAAGTGACCAAAAAAGCATAATATTAAAAATTTTATGATATTCAGTGAATTCATCTCATCATTCATCATTTAAACACAAATATTATCTAATAAATATATAAAAAGCATGTCAGAATGAATTGCAGTGCATTCGTTGGAATAGAAAACAGCACCCATCAAGTACCAAAGTGTACTTTCAACATATTTTATAACACAACAAACACCAGATAACCATGAAGTTCATCGTAAATGGCGGTAACATATTCCAAACACGTATTGCCACATCATTATCATCATCATCAGTATCGAATATACAGGGTATCCTTAAAAAGGTCTTTTGCCCGTCCCTTAAAGCATACTAAGCTTACCAAGAACCTAATTGCTAGGATTGCGAGGTCTACTGCAATCAATTTTCAATTTTTTATTCTGTTCGTGGCTGTATTTTGTGCTGGTTTTATCCAGTTTGTTATAAAATTGTATAAAAATTCGTTTCGCAATCTGTGATCTTCTAAATTTTATATCCTTTTTCTATGCTGCGGTAGATTTAAGCCTCCAAATTTCACCTCACTATCTTTCATGTACTAAATATCTCTTTTTGGAACAGAGTTTCTTAACGCACACTGTCGTTCCGATTTATTTGCGGGCTAAAGCGAAAAGTATACCAAGAAAACGACACCAAAAACCTACCGACCGACAGGAAACTGAAAATTTTTCAATCGATTCAACTTCAATTTTCAGAATATGGAAAAAATTTTAACGAATTTTAACGTTTAAATACCTCTTTTATACCATGTATACATGTAATATACATCAAGATTTATTAGGTTTAGTCCCAATTTTGTAACGATTAAAAATATTGATGCTACGAACAAAATTTTGGTATAGGAGTTCATAAAATCAACTAATCCATTTCCGGTTGTCTGTCTGTCCGTCTGTTTGTGTACTCGATAACTCAAAAACGAAAAACGATATCAAGCTGAAATTTTTACAGCGTGCTAAGGACGTAAAAAGTGAGGTCGAGTTCGTAAATGAGCAACATAGTTCAAAGTTTCAGTTTGTGCCAACTCGTTAAATTTTCTTGCTCAAATTTTTTGTTGATAAACATACTTGTATAAGTTTTCTTTTTTTAATGTTTTAACGATTAAGTTTTAAGCTGTAAATTTTTATATATTTATAATAAATACTAAAAACGTGATATATATATATATAACTTTGCTAGCAAAACTGCAAATAGCAAAAATAAAACATTACACATCTGGTGAAACAAGTAGTATTTCAATTTCAGAATCAGCTAACTTGAAAACACTTGACTGAAAATATTACAATGAAAATATTAAAATAAAAAACGATTCGCTCCTTTACTTCACTAGAGCTTTATAAAAAACTTTTGGGGACGTTCTGTAAATCACAAACGTATATTATCGTAACTTTTAACCTAAAAAAAAAATAAACAACATATATTTCTATATGCATGCAATTTTCTTAGAAATAATTCAAGCATTGAAGAAGAGAAAGAATTACAACAAAAATGGCAAAATGGCAATAATATTTAATATTATTATGATCATTTTATGAAGCGTTTTTAATATTTTTATTTACGTTATTGTTATATATGCTTCTTCTCTGTGTGTATGTGTAGGTATGTGTGTGTGGCGAAGTGAAAAAAGAAGTGATTCTTTGAGAGTGTTATAAGAAGGCCGACCGAAAACATCACACGATGGTCCAATATGCAATGATAGTAAAAATGACTATCATAATATTATTTTTTTATTATTTATGTTATTTTCTGTTATTGTTCAATATGGGTATATTAATTTTAAAGAGTTTGTGTCAAATATAATGTTATTGAAGATCAAATGCGGTCATGCGGTTTTGAAGTGGGGGATACGGTCATGAAAATAACTCCCACGATTCATCTTCAAAACATTTGTTGTCAGCTAGGAAGCTGAAAATTGATAATCAAGGTAGGGCCAATATATTCCTGTCTATATGAACAACCCTCAACCAATTATATTTAACTAAGCTTTTGTTTTCTAGTTTTTCCCCAACGTTAACCAAACCTCAAATCTATCCCTGGTCAAATCTAAGCCAGAGCTAATTGTCTCCTTACACATCTCTTAACCAAATACATTAAACCGAGCCTTTTCTTGCCAGTTTTTCCCCCACCTCAACTAAAGCTTATAGATAAGTCTATCCACAACCAAGCCTATCACTAACTTCTATGCAAAGCTAATTAACGAAGTCAAGTTTTGTCTAAGATTTGAATATTTGGTCAAGACCAAGGCCAAGATAAATCAATTCTTGGATTGATAACTGCCTGGCATGCTTGACCTCATCAGGAGAAACAAATTCCGTTGACGAAATTTTTCCTGGGAAAATTCAAAAATATGGAAAGTGAATAGATTGACATAATAAGCCAAATTAAGCGGCTTTATTATTACTACAATTCGAGAAAATAGCAATTACAATTCAATATAATGAAAAATTCGTGGTCTTTTTCTTTACATTTCGACTAAAGTTTTTCGACCTTGTTGTGGCTCTCATAGTCTTTTATGTATAATTTAGATAGCTTGATCGAACTCATTCCGAAGTGTATCGGTAAATTTTACATTATTTTTATTTTTTTTTATCGAATACTAATGGACCAACTTTACCTCCATAAATAGATGAACCTTAACGACAATCGGTCTTTTATAAATTACCTCACATGACAACCATACACGCCATTGAATTAAATGAAAAAATTTATTGAAGTTTGCTAGAAAACAAATCATTCATAAACTTTTTTCACTTCAACAACCTTAATGATATTTAAAAATGACTTGAACTCTACACATAAAACGTTTCTGTTTATGTACACAAATTTCTTGTATGGAGCGATTTTTCTTAAAAAAAAAAACATCGATCATAATAATCGTGTCGTAAATTCGAAGTACTGAAAAATTAATGAACATATTAATTGATTTTCTAAGAAATTCTTATGCAATAAGTAAAATTTTGATTGATTCAAATAAAATATTCTATGATGTGTGAATCTCTTATGAAATTGTAAATAATGACCATTGTGAAATCACATCATGTCGAATGGGTTTACTTTTGATCATGATTTAATATGGCCTGTTGTAAATTATGTGTTTTATTTTCTATTTGAAAGTGTAACATGTTTCAAAAGTGACGCGGCGTTAAGTATTTCTGCGTACACAAGAACTCGGGTTATAATCCGTGTATATCAATCATTTTTGGTCTCTTAAAAATTACCTTATTCGTTGTGTGCGTAGTCATGGTAGGGACAATAAAATCGATGCCAGCGCTTCCACTGAAAAATTTTGGCGATAAAGGAGGCTGTTTTGACTAATTTGAAGTTCTTTACATGTTAATTTCATAGAAAATGTCAAATTAAAATTATTGAAAGACACTAATTAATTAAACTTAATGCATTGAAAATTGTGAAAATAAGAAATCAAATGGGACAAATATTATTTTTCAAATTTAAATTATCATAGTTATTTATTTAAATTTGTGAGACAATAATATTAAATTTTCAATGTAAGTCATAAATGCAATACATACAATTATATATGCATCCATAAAATTCTATAATTAAAGTAGTGTATGGTTACCATGGAAACGCCTCCAATAAAACTCAAGCACGGTGCGAATATTTCTTTCATTTAAATGATGTAGAATCAATTTTCGATTTTAAACTAAGGTACCAAAATCAGCAGTAAACAACAAAAAATATACAAAAATGCCGCATTATGACTTCCAGAGATAGTAATGTGCGACTACAAATTTTGGAAAACGTTGTTTTGAAAGATTTCGAAATTAATTTGCATTTTTATTTAATGAGGGATTTATGATTATCTAATTGTTAGAATAATCCCAAATTTATTAAATACGTAATTTTCTAAAATTATTTTGTAATTTGACAATTATGTGATAATATGTGATAATTAAAGTACAATTTTGTCACCAAAATATTATAACGAGCTGAACTAATTTTTTCAAATATTAGAATAAGGGTTTGATATTCTAATTACATACAAGGTGTGATAGACTGAAGGTCGACTTTCAAATGACTGTAAAAATGCCATCGATTTTTTCCAAATACTTTTACCTCTCATTAAAAATCATTATTAAGTATTGATAATTAATCGAACCAAAGAACGTGTAATTAGTGAATCGGCTAACGGAAAACTAAACTGAACCAGAATAAACTACAGTAATAAGTACAGGGAGGAACGTTTGACTTATAAGGGGTGCACATTTCAAACATCCCACTGTTAAACTTAAATGTTTCAATATCAATAATCACTCTTGCCAATCCAGTTGGTTGAAGAGTAGACAACTCCATACGTGGTATGCCTAGCATCGCGGGTTTGATTCTAGTCGTGACAACAAAAAATTAATTTAAGGGTGTATGAGCACGGTAGTGGGGGCACAAATTTAAAAAATTGATATTTTCAATTTTGATGATAAATTTATATTATTACTTGACGATATAAGACGAAAAGTAAGAATAAAATTTTTTGATATCTGACGTAATTTTCAAAATATCGAAAATTACAAATTTCGTTGAATTATTCAGCTTTTAATATTTCGAAAATCAAGGCACATATCGAAAAATTTTATTTTTATTTTTCTTCTACATTCATAAAGATATACTAAAATTCATCATCAAAGTTGAAAATAAGTTAAAAATAATTTCAACCCTAAATCTACCCTGCTCTTACATCCCTTATATGGACGGAGACACTTGGTTTTTTACTTTTCTATGTCATTGCTTATATGTTTACTTTCTATTAAAAAGTTTTTTTTTAATTTATTTTCATTCATTTCGAGTGAAAATTATCAAAAACTCTCAAAATATGTCGTTTTTTGAGATTCCTCCATAAGAGCCAATGTATTTTATATCGATTTTCAATGATTTATTTCTTAAAAATTTGCATGGATACCTAAGCTGAAATTTTAACCACATATTCTTTGAGCAAAAGTCTACCTGTAAAAAAATTTTGAGCCTTTAAATCAAACATTGTTGTCATGCTCATACATCCTTAAATGTAGAACATAGTATATGCGTGAAGGAGGTGCGCTCAGGCACTCAAAATAATTGAGCAGCTGATAAATAAAATTATCAGTGGAAAAAGTGATGAAACACTTATGTGGTATGACAATGGGCCTTAGGCCTAAGTGTGTCTCTCATGGACGGCCAATATAACTTAACCAAATGTAATTCTTTGCAAATATTAATCTTTCAGTTTACTGGTCTGAGATTTATAAAACATATCGAAAACAAACTCCGCATCTTCAAGATATTTTTGGTCTTTAAAACTAACCTTATAATCTGGTCAACTTACATGATTAATCCTACAAGAAATATTAAAATATTTTGCACAAAGCATTTTAAAATAACATGCGGTCAAATATATCCTCTTAAAGGATTAAAATGATCACTATATATATTTTTTTTTTTCTGAAAGATATTTGATAGATTTGACAATATGTTTTTAAAAAATATCAGATAATAACTAGTTTAAGCTGTTGGTGTCATGTTGACATCTGACACGCGCTAAAATTGATTTTTATTGTTCATGGATGGTGTATGTATTTAGTTTTAATGCATGTCCTTTACCTTGTAATCTATTTAAAAAGTTACTTCCTTGTAAAAATAAACTTGCAAAGTTAATCCTTAAAGAATACAAATAGAAAAACAATGTATATAAGTATGAAAGGATGTGTTTCAATTCACTTCGAGTTTTACTTGTGGTTAAAATGGAATTTGGATATAATTAAATAGATTTTTCAAGTCTTAAAATTAATAGGTATGAATATCATATAGAATACAAACCCATGCAAAATTTTTCGGGCAAAATGATCCACCAGAAATCATGTTGAACAGATGCTCCTATATGTACAAAAGTAAGTGTAAGCACCATGGCGTCAGTTTTGCGCGGTACAGGCGAGTACGGGTGATAATATGAATGCCACACTCCTTGTCGTCTACAAAAATAAATCACGAAGGACTTCGAAAATTGATGAGAGTTGAAAAATTTTATCAAACAACCGAAGTTACCGGATTTATTTCTGTACGGTATTTATGTACTTCGCTTCGAATACTTTTGCAAAGATAGTATCTAGCAACGCCGTACATATTTGCTGGTACAAGTGTGAGACATCAAGAGGTGTGGCATTCAATTCTCACCTGTACTAACCTGTACCGCGCAAAAACTAACTTTTACAAATAATCAGATATATTTATTCAAACCATTCAGTCAATCTCGATCCTATTAATATCATATTATTCTAATGAAGATATTTTTCCTGTCATGCTAGTATATTTGACGGTAGGAGATGATGTTATATTGGAAGACGGTAAAAGTGACATTAAACTAAAAAGGTAAGGATATCTCTAATGAAAATTTTGATGGGGTTGATAAAAATTTTAAGTTGAGATTTTTATTTTGGTTTTTAAAAAAATGCGTCCTTTGTAATTCATAGTATATAGCCACGTTTACTTTTCCAAAATATTTTGTAACCTTTTGACATTCAATTTGGAAATACAGTTCAAAATCAAGTACAATTTTATTAAAATCATGAAATTTTATATAATTAATGAAGTCCGATGAAAAGATTTTCAAGGATAGCTTTTTCTTTTTCGAACTTGTATATTCTGTAAATCAATTCCTGTGTCATTCTGAGTATACAACGTAAAATATAATTGCTACCAAAAAATTTATTCATGAATTTATCTGATATCTAGAAAATGTATTATTATTTTTCAAATAACCGCCAGTAAAAATTTACTTATTTATTATTTTAGTGACAAATCTTGTATCCTTTTTGTGTACATTATAATTAGCAGTTATATTTTACCTCCATATACATAGTAATTACCTGTAGTCATTAATATTATCTATTTAGCATGCATTACTTTCTTGTAAACTAGTAGTTACGCTGTTACCCGCTCGCTTCACTGTACAATTTCAACTTTAAAAACAAAGACAACACTGTTATGGTTTTCACATCCCTATCCCTAAAATATCACTCCTTCTGTTCACAGTTTCATGGGTTTTACTTTTTTTAGTGTGGAACTTTTTTGAAAATCAAATATGGCTGATGTGACTCGATAATAATAAAGCTTTCTATAGGTGAGATAATTTTTAAAATCGGTTGAGTAGTTTTTGAGTTTATGACAGATTTTCATACAAACTTTCATCCTCTTGGTCATCACTTCAAAAGTCAAATTTACAAAAATTCTTCCTTAGTGCTAGCCTACAATTTCAAAGAAATTCACATGCAAGTTTCACGATCCTAGCACCAGAAATTTAGGCTGTGTGTCGATATGTCAGTCAGTCAGTTTTCCTTATATATATATATATATATATATATATATATATATATATATATATATATATATATATATATATATATATATATTTATTTATATTTATATAGATCAACAGTCGCTAGACGAATCTAAATTCACAGATAACACGTAAATACTAACCTGGGGGTCCGACAGCGCATGATGTACCGATAAATTCTTGAGATTTTGTATATCTTTACGTTTAGTTTGGATGACAATGCATTTTTTTGGTAAGTATGACATGATTTTCCCGGTGCTTCCACAATTATTATGTACATGCCTTTTTTGTTTTAAATAAAAAATTAAAATAAAAAAACTCTTTAAAAGACAAGCTTTTATTGTACTAAGAAGTAAAAACTAATTATTAATAAAAATTCAGATACTGACTTCAATCAAAAATTACCTAAAGTTGTCCTCACAAGCTATTATTCACGAAAAAGTGGATTTTACGGCGGGGGGATTTTGAATATTTTTTGTTTATAGAAATTAGGTAAGGATGAAGTACGTATTCCTGAAAGTGCTTCGTTGAAAGTCGTTTTTTAATGCCGTTGTTAACATCACATTTAAGTTGGACTGTAATTTTAATTTACTTTAATTTCCATCCCGTATTAATTAACACAATCGGTTTTTGGTACAAACCGTTACCCGTAACCCTTACTCAGGTTAAATAAACGAATAAATAGCCGAAATTAAACTGCCATCAAATAAACTCTCGAATACATTGTTAGCTCTCATACTATGTATTTACGTTTGATAAATAATGATGTTCTTTCCCACACTTACCACAAATTCTGATTACACTTGTACATGGATGTCGTGTGATCTCTGATTCATCATTCTATGTAAACACTACAACTATATTTTTTATTTATTATTTAAGTTTGTTATATCAACTGAGTGGAATGTTTATTATTTAAATAGCTGTTACAACAAGTAGGTACTTACCAACTAACAACTAATTGGCCTATTAAGGTGTTAATTATTCTGATTATAACTTGCATACCTAATATTTTAACGAATTTCAAACAACACGCTCATTTATTTTCAAATTATTTATTATTCTTACTTACTAAATACAAGAATTTCTTTCTATTATTACTTGTGTTGATATTTGTGTGTGGGCCTATGATGGGCTACCTAAGTTGATGTTGCTTACTACTGTATTTTTTTAATTATTCAGATAATTTTTTGTTTCCCATCATACTTTGTTTTTGGTTTAAGAGCCAGTGGCCAACAACCTTAATGTATTTTATCAAGAACTGCAGCAACTAAAATTAGGTCATTTTTCTAGTAGGCAGTACCTAAAGACTCACTCACGTTAAAAAAAGCAAAAATCCAGGCTTAAAGTTGTAGTAATTACAATTGTTAAAAAAGCTGTTTGGATATTTTTGGACTAAGATAAACAATGTAGTGAAATACCAGACACTTTCGAAAGTTTTGAATAAAAATAAAAATTTATGATAATTATGTCGTAGCCAAATAGTTAAATTAGCCGTTTAGTTATCATCTTAGTTTAGTTTGGTTATATATCGAAAACGGTGAGAACAGCTGTTTAACAAAACTATAGGCTGTTAACGAAACGGCTAATTTAACTATTTGGCTGCGACATATATACAAAACGTAAATTTATTAATGTTATTATAAATAATATTTTTAGCCCGAAATCAATCCAGGTTTTATGCTTTGTCTGTTGATACTCAATAGACCTTTTCATCGATTTTTTCGCTTGCTTTTGTTTCGGACAGTTTTCAAAAAACTATTCAACCTATGAAAGTTAAATTTATTATATTTTTTTCAAGCAGCGCTTTTTGACAAGGATAGAAGATATAAGATATGTCTTTACTTGATTGAAAACAGTCCGAAACAAAAAAGAATCATTTTGTAAATGAAAAGCCTTATAGACTTCTCATTTCTTGTAACGCAAATATAAAAGATAAATGAACGAGAATATGAAAGTTTACCAGACATTGGCTCCTAGAGCATATTTTATTTACATTGCTACAAAATATTATAAAATCATCATGTGATTTTTAATTTTTTCCAATTTTGTGGTTTATTTTATTAATTAATATTAATTAAACAAAAAAGTACCTTCCAAAAATAAACTTACAAAAATATGATGACTCGTTTATATGGGTGCAGCTTTTAAAAGCTTTATAAGTTAATTATGTAACCAGTGTGAATATTATAGTACCTACTAAATGAACCATTTTGTCACATAATATGTCCATCTCGGAGTTTGAGCTAAGAAGAAAAAACGAAATGTTTAAAATAATTGCGTTATTCGAGGGCACAAAAACGTTAAAAATAACAAAGAGTGCGATTTGTAAATAATTTGTATTATAGGTGGCCCTTTATGCATACGTTAAGATTGTCCGAGTTAAACGATCGTACATGGTGACTAGATCTTATGTTTGTTTTAGCGTTAAATCCCATGCTTTTTTACTCCACTAACGTTCTGAGACCTTAATTTCTTAATTTAGGGCTTTTACATAAATAAAATTTTTAGTTCTCGAGTCTATTTTATTTTGAAAAGAGCGGCCACAAGCCATAAATTCGAGAATTATCAGATTTTTAGGCATGAAGGGAAATCTATCAATGGGTTTATTATCAAAAAATGTTGTACTATACAACAGTCTATAACTGTCTCTGTTATTGAAACAAGATCAAAATAGTCTTAAAAACACAAAAATGTAGTCCACTTGAGGACTAGATGAATAGTTAATTTAGTACGAGATATATACAAAAAATACACAAAGATCCAGTTTATTTGATCATTGGATACATAGTTTCTGTGATATCGTTCAAAATCCTGTACCTTAACATGGATTCTCAGTTTGATTTCAAGTAATTTCTTAGAAAATATTTGTCTAATATGTAAATGAATTGAATCTTTTGTGACATTTAAATTCTAATTACTATATAGAAAAAAGCGGTCTAGGTGCGACCCGAAAGGGCCACACGACTAACTTCCCAGTGGAAAGGATAAAAAAATATCATATGTTTTAATATTTTATACCGTTTTTATTATTTTTTAATAAACAATTTTTTTTTCATTCCAGCCCGCCGCACTCGCCGCAGGGGCGAGTGCGGCGGGCCCTTGCGACCCCAGCGAGGGCTTCGCCCCCTACACCACCGATGACGTTAAAACTATATTTTTGATAAGTGATAATAATGACAATTATACAATGTTTCATTCGGTACAAAAAACGGCTTGAACGATTTTGCTCAAAATCTAATCAGGTCTAAGGTACATAATTATGCATTAAATGAATCTGGTCCCATATCAATATCATCATTTGTGCTCGAGATACGCGAGGCGAAAATTTAATCCGAACATACATACATCCATGTGAACACACGGACATCCTTTAAAAGCCATACTATTCGACTGTAAAGGCCTTGAAACGTGGAGATATGTTAAAATTTGCAATTTGCAAAATCGGACCCATTACAATAACTATCCCACTATGAAGTTAATAAAAACCTAGTATTTTATTTTTTAAGTTTATCGAATAAATCGCAAAACGCGTACCCGAATAGATTCAATAATTAATCTAGCTAACTCTTTGTTCTTGATATATATCAGTGATCGGGGCTTTATTTTTAGATGATGTACAAATAAACCATATCCAAAGTTGCATTGAAGATCAAATCAGTTAAAGCAATAATAATAGGTAATTTTAGGATATACTGTAGCTTATAAATTACAGTCACACTTGTTTTGTGAACAAGTGTCTCTTCTCTAATACTGTACATACATACACGTCAACTTGTAATACGACTAACTTATCTAAATATAAGAGATATGTTTTAAAGCTAGAAAATCTATTTACGATAATCCTTAAATCTAGGATTACATTATAATCTATTTTAATCTGTCAAATTCAGTTATACGTAGTGCCAAAAAAGAAAAAAACACAAAAATAAAAAGTATCATTCTAGTTTATTTTGAGAGAGGAGTATTAAGAAAATAAATTTTTTGAATCATACAGGGTGTCATTAAAAGATCTATACAATTTTTTAGTGGATATATATTTGGGAGAAATAAGACTTTTTTCTTTAAAATATTCTTCCATAGCACGTATAGTTTGCTGTTTAAAAATTTACGTTCTTTACTTTCTTGTAGCAGGAGGTATCCTAACATTAGGTATTAACATGGTTGCAAGTAAATATTTACTAGTTATACTTTAATTTTTAACCCCCAAACTAAAAAAGGGGTGTTATAAGTTTTACCGCGTGTGTGTCTGTCTGTCGATCTGTCTACCTGTGGCATCGTACCGCCTAAGCGGATGAACCGATTTTGATTTTTTCGATTTCGTTTGAAAGTTAATTTAATGGAGAGTGTTCTTAGCTGGGTTCAAATGCGAGTTTAAGGTTCCGTAACCGAAAAAACTAAAAATTTTGCGATGATCTTCAAAATCGATCAAAAAAAGTATAGTAAATCGAGTCTTACGTAAGTTTTAGCGATAAATAGATTATTTAAATGCTTGTTATTAAAAATTACAATTTCTAACGAAATCGACATTATTTAATCCGAACTGTATACCAGGTAGAGCATAATAAAGCTCCTTTTTTCGAGCCACCCTGTACATTCCTTTTCTAAGTAAAAAAGATGTATGATCTATGTTATTATATTATTGAAAACATGTCAAAAAAATATATGTATAACAATATAATACCTTCATTAAAAAATTTAATTAAATTTTATTTCAATATTGAAAAATATTTTGCATAGATTATGTACAACCAATTTACTTTATAATTAATATTTTATAAATATGTTTTTAAGAAATCTAGGAAATCATATTTTTAAAAAGAAATGCTATACTGAAATGTAGGTATGAGTGGTATTAACAAAGATTTTTAAGTATGAACTTAATAGTATTATATTAAATATTGACTTCAAAATGAAAATAAATTTACCTACTTAACGTTTATAATGCTTTATGTTAAAAAAAAAAAAGTATGTAAAAGTAAGTACTATCGAATTATTAATTCTTACAGCACAACAACGCTTTACGATCAATTAAATAATTTGAGACAATTAAGATTTGGCCTCAAATTTTCTCTTGCCAAGCTCAGACTTACAATTTTGTGACAAATCTTAATTATGTAGGATAAAATTTTATATCCATAAATTTGGAGCTTGTGGTGGGATTTTAAATTTTGCGGACCCTCCGAAAAAGAAATCCTTAACTATGACAATTATCGGAATGAATGAATAAAGATGTGATATTGGTAGCCTATCAAATTTCTTGTTTAAATGAGTTTCCAAAATCAGTTTTGGTTCTACACTGGTACGATTTGGGATACGCTTTTATAAGTTTATCTTTACTTTGTAAATAAGAACTCTCTAATGAATGATTAAATAAAACTCCTGGCTCACATTGATTGCATCTATTCAAAATTTAATTTAAAAAAAAATAAATAAATAAATGGTTGTGAATACCTTCCTATATCCAATAAATTGAAAAGTTCACCAATTATGATTTAATTTAATATTTATGATTTATTGGTATATTTGCATGTATGTAATAACTGTAGGCGTAATAACTAACTGTTTCTAGCAAATAAATTTTTTATCTAGAAATAGAAATAAATCTCGAGATAATTGCAATCGATTAGAAATACTTGTTTTATTATTTACTGAATATTTATTCAGCTAAACATTCTTATAACAATTTCCATATTTCATGAAGTACGAAACGCTCTGACTATAACCTTAAGAATAAAATTTAATTATCCCCATAAATTATAAATATGAAAGTAAGGATGTTTGTTTGTTTGTTTGTTAAGCTTTCATGCAAAAACTAGTGAATGGTTTTTAATGAAACTGTACAGCAATATAGCTCATACATCAGAGTAACACATGAGCTATAAATTATAACGATATCAATTATAAAGCAGTAAATGTCACAATTCATGCCCACCTTTCTTATATATTCAATGAATTATGACTATTTTACAATTTAAAAAAAAGGCTATAAAGCGGTGGTTTTTACTTTTAAGCACAGTGAAGTGCGCGGGTATCAAGCTAGTATATTATACACATGAGGCATTAAACACATGTTATGGGTAAAGGAAAATACTTCAGGTGAAGGCTTATAATAATTGGAATAATTGGCGTCTATAGTCCTCTTTTTCACTTAAACATACCAATATTTATTTAATCGTGGAAGGAAATAGACAGAATGGAAAATCAAGTCGTGGAATGAAATCGCCAGAAATTCAACAAAATATTCATGCCAGTTCTTATCAACATAGTCCCGTATCCATGTAAAACAGTCTCACAGCCTGGGCTTGTTTGATCCACTTATAAACGATCAGGTGGTCCAAACAAACATGCATTCTAGTTTTGGTTTTCCTGCACGATAATTTTTACTCACAGTTTTTAGTGTAGAACTACGCGCTTTAATGCTACAACGAAGGTTAATTTTCAAATTCAAATTTATATTCTACCAAAATTAATTATTTAGGATTTATTTTGAAGTTAATAAGTAAAATGGACGATAGATATAAAAATCAAAGTGAATTATCGTAAAACTGATTCAATTCTTTAATATGTGTGTAAGTATTTATTCATGAATCACAACAAGTATGTTTCTAAAGCCTACATTACACGGTACGTTTCATTTGTAGCTCTTGCTTACTCAATACGCTAAACAACGCTACAATTGCTTATATTGTAGCTACAGCTTAAGAAAATGATACTCCACACATTGATTGCATAATAAATGTCGGTAATATCGAATATATAATATCCAATGTATATAAACCTACATGAATAAACATGATATGATGATAAATACCTATAACTAATTAATTTTAAACAGGTATTCAAAAGCCGTTTCATCAATGTCTCAAAATGAAATTATTATTTTAAATATCCTGGTGTGTAGATTTTTTTTTTTAATATTCTTTTATTTATGCATTTAAAAAATAATACATATATAATATACTTTTATTAAACGTTATTTTAATTTTGTATTTTTTAATAATAATTATAATCATTAATTTAATATTTCAATTTTTTAAATATAATTATTTATTGTTTCTATAAATTATTTTATAAAATTCTTAAATAAATTTTTCTAAAAGCTTATAAACATTTAAAACCTCTTGCGTATGAAGTGGTTTGTTATAAAAAAATTAAATTTTTATTTTTAAGATGGCTTGATGTGCTATTAAAATGAGACTTGTAAAAGCTGCGCACTATTAACGAATTTAATTCAGTTAAATTTAAAATTATATGTATTTTATTGTCACATATGCGAGCTTAAAATTTATAACTATCTCAAGCTTTAAAAATTTTTAAATTATCAAATTGAATACCCGGCTTTACAAATGACCTAAATTGTTAAAAGTGCAGCAGTTAAACTAAATAAATTTAAAAAGAAGGTTGATAGGTGTCGTGGGACACCCAGAAGGAATTTTATTCCTTTCGTATCTTGGTACATGATAAATGTACCGGTCCTTTTTTTATTTACAAGATATTTTTCTGAAAATATAAGTTATGAATTGCAGAAGTGAAAGACTTATTTAAAGACTTTAATTTTATAGCTTTTTTTACTTCTTACTGTATGAAATAATTGTAGTATTAGTTTAAAAAAGACATACTTCTGATTGTGCAGTCAACCTAATATGTCAGTACATTATGTTTGGTTTGTGCGTTGTACTCGCTTTAAATAGTCTCTGGTTTCTTTAACTTCTGATAACTGTTACAGCCCAATTTTATTAAAACAGAAAATTTTTACAAAATATACAAATTGACAGCTATAAAAGCATGGCAACTTGAATTGATTGAAAAAGTTTTACTTTCCTAGGTAACTTAAATGTCCGTTGCAGTTTTTTTGGTTTTAACTCCTAACCAGCAAACAAATATCGGGCGATAAGGAACATAGTTCCAAAAAAAAATTGAATTTTTAATAATTATTGACATAAATCATGCATACATAGGTGAATGAAAGAAAGATGTAGTCATTATTTTTTGGATAAATTTTACAAAGGTCATAAAATAGTTAAATAAATTTGAAAAGCTCACAGATGGAACGTTTTTAGATGCTGTTGGCATATACATATAATTCTTAAAATTACAAAGTAGCTTTTTCCATTAAAAAACTATTTGCACAATTTTTTATATAATTTATATATATATATATATATATATATATATATATATATATATATATATATATATATATATATATAAATATATATATATATATATATATATATATATATATATATATATATATATATATATATATATATATATTTTTTTTTTTTTTTTTTTTATATCAAGAGGGGGAAATGCATGGCTGCACTGACCGGGAAGTCTCCTTCTCAGGGGACATCCGGCACGGTGCGGGGCTCGGACTAGTGTGTCAAGTCTAGAACATACCCGCTAAAACCTAACCTCTTGAGGATACTCCTTTGTACCCCGCGCGGAACCGCCGTCAGGCATTACTTCGCCCGGGGAGGACTGGCTTATTGCTGCCTACTTCACTGTTGTCGCTGTGGGCGTCTTCTTGGTCGATCTCCCTGGAGGATCTTCATCATTTTGGCCGCTGCATCGGCCACTGCCTTCCAGTTTTCCTCGCAACGAACCATCAGGCCAACGAGGATATATATATATATATATATATATATATATATATATATATATATATATATATATATATATATATATATATATATATATATATATATATATATATATAAATATTAATCCATGGGACAGAAAAAAGGGTGCTGTGTTAAATGATTAATACATACTTGAAACTTCGTGAGTGGCTTCCTTTTGGAGAGTCTATCAAACTTCCCCCTACGACTTTTTTCGAACCTGCTGCGCTTTCAAATGAGCATGATAACGTCATATTGAAGCAATCGGTCTGAAGAAACGCAGCAGGGAATTTGTCGGACATCATGATAAAATTAGTAATTATTAAACAATATAATATTATGTCCGGCAAAAATACTGGATCGATGAGTTTTTCTACCACATTTTAGAAACAATGCGTTAATGTTTCTCTATGAGATAAAACCTTATGTTTAAAGATATTTTACCACCTCAGTCTAGCTTAAAGCTATTTACAATCATTACGCCACTGGAACCTAAGAGAAATATCTCATTGTATATTTTAACAGTTCAATGCCGAAACACATTAAAAGCTAATCATATAATATTATTCCTAATAGTGTTTTATTCGTAATCTCTGTACTATTAAATTGGCTTAAATGAAAAGCTTTAATCAAACAGAATATAAGGTGATGACTGATGAGCTTTTCTATATAAGTATCAACTGTTATTCGATGTTGGTACAACTAATCACGCTTCACCGTTTACATAACATGAAATTATGTGACATTCAATTTCAGATAATTTTCTCATTAAAAACCTACAGAATATAAGTAAAATTTTCAAGGTAAAATTACCTACTTGTTAGCCTCAGCAAGTTAATACCTAGATAAGTTATTGTAATTTCTATTCTCTATTCTCTTTCTATCTCCTGTTCTATGTGAGTGACACAAATTATATGTAACCCTTTTGTGTACTTTATTATTCTGTTCGTATGTTATATTTTTTATTCTGTGTATATAAAGTATAATTGTGTACATTGAGGCAGTTTGACTTAAATAAAGTAAACAATACTTTGAAAAAAATGTAAAAATTTATTTTCAAAATCAAAATGGATAATTTGAATGAAATATATATTATCACGAAACGTTTGTGTGTTCTGTATACACAAACATACAAATAGAATAATAGACATTTACATATAAATTGCACCACTCACATAGAACAGATATCATTTGCTAGACCGGAAATTTAGATCACCCGAGTTTGAATCCCGGCTTCTGTGTAATTTTTTTGTTTCTTTCTATTTGTTCAAAAGTAAATGAATTATGATTAGCATGTAATTAGAATTATATTAGAAATACACAACATATTGTGTTTGTCTTTAGGAAAAGAAAAATTACTCTTGGACAATCTTTTAAGATATATAGACAGCTTAAACATACCAGAAAAATTATTATTTTCGTTACTTCAATACAATATTTTTTTATACTTGTTTTGTATATACTTACACATCCAAAGATTTCCTATTTTCAAGCCAAAAATGTTGAATCCCTCCACCCTTGGAACGGTTATACGTCCGGTACTTCTATTTCTAGAAATACATCACTGCATACCTATTACATGAATTGAAAAATAGATTTTCGAATATACCAAGAAATTTAAATATAATTTTCTAAATAACACTCTGTAAACGGCCTACCTTTAATATTATTTTAGCAACATGAGTAGGTACCTGTATCAGTTTGTTATTGAGTTTATTAAATCATAATTCGCCCACATTATTATTATATTGGCAGTATGCAAGGATATGTGAAAACAAAATTATACCAAAATTATACCTAGCACTGATTTGGAGTAGTGGAAATTTTGAGTAGATATTTGCTATCAAATTGGAAACTTTTTGCATGGGGAAATTTAATAGTTCACTGAAACTGCCACATTATAAATCATATCTTAAAAACATTTCTACACATTAAATTTTGACGAATATTTTGGTAACGGGGAAACAAGTTCTTGTCTAACGGTTGTTAAATTGATAACAGAAAAAAAAAACAAGTGAAAACAAACAATTGACTGAGTAACTTGTTGAAATACCATGTAAAGACATTGTTTATTATGCATATGTTAGTTTTTTTACCTCATGAAAGTAAAGAAAGTTAAACAAACACATATATAATATATGTAACGTATGAATTTAAAATATAAACAATAGGTACCTGTATATACATACTATATAATGTTTCTAAGCTAATTTCGCCCTCACGGGTAAACAGTTATGTTAACGAAAAAATGTTTCTAGCAAAAGTTTTTTATTTTTACATTTAAATTTCTTTTCTATCTCTAACGATTTACAAAATGGTTCCTACGGACAAATAAATTTGGAACGCATTTCGAAATTATTTTTAAAATTCTAATTCACAGTTCAATAAAGCCATGTTTTGGAAGTTTTCTTTAAGCTAGCCGACGCTCTCCCTTCTTATTAAATATTGTCCTTAACTTCATACCATACATATTTAAGAACTTACCTAAACAGTTGATTATTAAATTAATATTTAATGTCAAACCTAAATCAAAATAAAAAATTATTTATTAAAAATTATGTATACAAAAAAAAAAGTTAAATTTCTTGAACAAAAAAGTCCTATATTAAAAAAAAAACACCGCCCTATTTGAGAGCATATAAATAATATAAAGAAAATAACATGAAAATTGATGAGTAGGTCATTTGTAAATATGACTCACTAGAAGGTATTTAAACCCATCGTATTATTATTATTGTTATTGTTATGGTGTTAAAAAGATATATAAACATTTCTCTGTCTGCTATAAATAACTCACTGATGTCAGTAATGTATGTACGACGGTACTATATAGAAGACCCGGGTCAAATACTTAACCTTAAATTGTACGTACATTCGATTCACGATCTGTTTAAATACCGTCATCAAAATGAATTGTTATATTATCATATTCTAATAAATTGCCGAAAAATTTACTAAATACCAATAATAAAACGAATTTTACAAGGAATATAATCAATCATTCACAATTTTTCTTTATAAAGAAAAGCCATGAGCAACACCACTAAGGTCATATTTGCCCCTCATTCAATTAGATTCTTATTATTTTATGCTTTTTATTGAAATAGGGTTTCGTTTTTCATTTTCTGACACACATGAAATATTTGCTCAATAAATATGAAAATATCGTAAAAGAGATGACAAAAAGTGAAATTATAATTAAAAACGCTAAATTCTGTTTTGTTAGAAAGAGATAAAAACAAATCTTTGATGACTTTTATCTTGATTGTCTTTATAGATATTCAAAAAATAAATTTTCTATGATCAGACAAATGTTCAACTCTCGAAATCCATTTATGGGGCTGTAGTTGTACGCAAAATCTTAAAAACTAGCACAAACTCAACTCATGTAAAAATTGGCAATAGTTAAACTTAATTTGGAAGTGTTGAAAGCGTTAGATCTGCGACAATTCGTGATATTTCTACAAAAAAAAGATAGAGATGCTTGAAAAAGCTATACCGATACACAAAGCCTTATAAAAGTTATAAAAATTCATTTTTCTCAGGAAATCCTTTTAAACTACAATCTCCGCTTTTATAACATAAATCAGCTTCCTAGACAACCGTAGAAACTAAAATTCAGATTATTTAAACTAAGAGAGCAGCTGGAAGTTCCTGGAGGTAGCGAGTACATAAACCCAGAAAAGGATCTTTATACAAGTGAAATTTACAAAATTTAAAAATCTCCCGAAAAATGCGATTTATTCCTTGTAAACCGATTTTTGGAAACTTTTCTATAAAATTTTCTCAATCGAGTCGATTCGACCGTTTAGGGGCTTCGATGCCACTGAGAAACACACAGACGCACAGGTAAACACTTTAAACCTATGACTTTCTTTCTTAAATCAATATCAAAGTGATGGTCAAGGACATCAGATGAGATTAAAAGGATACTTAGAGAGCTATCATTTTTTAGGAGAAATTTTTGGAAATATTTTAATTGAAATTAAAATATTTAAGTTGACTTTGTTTTTTTGAATTATTGTTTTAAATTACCTATATATTTTACCATTTCACTTTTTGAAATGAATTGAACCAGGGGGTTTAAAAAAAGTCTTACTAAAATCTCTTGTTACGGCTTTATATTATCTTTTCAAATCTGATTAAGGAGAATCCTAAATATAAATTAGTTTGTACAAGACCTAGAAATATTAATTAATGCTTACACGACTTTTTTACCCTGAATTTAACACTTATGAGTTGTGACCACCATTTAAAAGTTACACAATATTTTTTTTTTTCAATAATATACCCGTGATGCAACCGAACACATAACAAACACACTGAAGGTGATTAATATTAAGATCATACATCAACTAATATTTCAAATATAAAATTAGACATATCTAATTCATTATACTGCATTTCAATTTGTAGAGATACCTCATTTATATGTATAACTAGCTTGATACCCGCTCGCTTCACTGGGCCTAATAGTAAAACCTCCGCTTTATAGCCTCCAATCCTCTTCTTGATCTTACTTATTTCCCTTCCATTACACTCGAAGGAATTGTTTTACACAGCTAAAATATTTGCACAATAGTTAAATTTTTGTAAGTGTAAAATAGTCATAATTCATTAAGAATATCAGTAAAAAAGGCCATGAATTCTTTGACATTTACTATTATAAATTTTTGCAGAAATCTCTAATTTATGGTTTAAAAAAATAATGATCATAGATGTTGCAGTAAAATGTCGCAGAATAAATTTAATTTTTTAATTTAAAAAAAATATATATTTTTATAAATTATATCTCATGTATTATTCTGAAGTATGAGCTACATTTTTGTACAGTTTCATTCAAATCCATTCGCTAGTTTTTGCGTGAAAGCGTAAAAAACAAACAAACATCCTTACTTTCACATTTATAATTTATGGGGATACACAGTATATGTTTTGTATATTATAGCAATCATATACTATTATAAAAACGTTTATATTCGATTTTTGATTTAAATAATGTGTTCCCTTCTTTAATACTTCTACACTGCTACAATAATACTAATATAATGCTTATATGTCGTACATTATTAATGGGAGCAATGTTTATAATAGATTCGAGTACAAACTTTCATAGAAGAAACAAAAATTTCTTTAAAATTAAATGCTGGTATAAGAGAATATGGTGGAAGCGCAAAGAAAAAAAATTTATATGAAAAATAGAAATAATTATTTTCTACTTTTGACTACAATAAAATTAAAAAAGAAAATTCGTAGCGCAGGAGTTGCGTTGGCTAAAAGAGTTCCTTCAGATTTTGAAAAAATAACACATTTTTCTAAAAAACGAATATTGCATTTTTAATTTTTCAAGAATTTCTATTTCAAAAACTAAGTGTCTAGAGAGAAAATCACAACAATACTTTTTTACTTAAAACTGATCAAAAAATACAAAAACATTTTTCATTTTGAAAAAATTCAAAATTTTGTACTTCCCTTGTTTAATGGTCATTTTTTCTCATTTACAACCTTTAAATTACCATAATCCTTCTTGATAACAAATTTTATTCAAATCGGTCTTAAATTGCGACCGCTAGAGTCACATAAACGTATAGACACATACATACATACATACATACATACATACATACATAGATATATATATATATAAATTTTAACGATGGTCTTTTTTGACATCTATTGGGTAGGATCGCTGGACATTTGAAGAAATGTTTCCAAAACTCCACCATTAGCACAAAAGCAATAGCTCCATTTCTTTCGGTAATTTTCTAATATGTGTATCAAATATTGTGTAGAGGAAGCGAAGGGAAAATGCTTAGCATGTATTGCCATCCGAATTTTTCAAATTTTTTCATCAAACCCTTTCATTTGATACACATTTCATGAAAGTGCATTCAAAATAACTAGTCTGGTATCGTGAGTGTTGAGCCGAATTAAATTTAGAACGACGTCACTTAGCCTACCAACATGAATGTCATACAAACTAAACGAGTATGCAAAATTTCAGCTCAATCGGAGGATAACTGCTTTGAAATCCAGTTGCAAGATTTGATGCAAACATGCAACATTCATACATACAAACATTACAAGTTAGATAAAAGAAGCTTGTAAAAACGAATTTAGTTTTATAACATTTCTCAATCAATGCAAACAAATGAAAGGAAAAGAGAGCGAGTGTTTATATAAAGCTTCTTAATTAAAAACTGAAACGATATCAAAAATTAGCTCATCCTCTTCCAAAAAAGAACAAATTTTAAAGAGAAAACATCGAAGTCGTTACCCTATGAATCGTTATTTTGGTAATGTGTCCGCTTTCGAACGGTTTATAAAAGACTATAGTGCAAACAAGTGGGAAAATAAAATTATTGCAAAGGAAAATAAGAAAATTGAATAATTCATTCAAAAATTCAAATGCAGCAGCAATGACCCCAAATCGCGTTCATAACTCGGAAAATACAAAGGAATCCATGGTATCGGATGAACCATGAATTTGGTAAAAATAGAAAAATAATAATGAAGAAGAAACGAAAGAATGTTTCGAAGCAAAGCTCAAAGAGAAGTTAGTGATTGACTGTTATCTCAACGGTACTCATTAAAAATTTAATTTATTTAACTTATTAGAAGTTGGTCTGAGTTTCCACACATTTCCTAAAATCATGTTTTTCAAAAGCATAGAATTTTGAAAATTTCTCGAAAAACCTGAATTTTTGTAATAATTATATTATTTCACAATAACGGTGGAATAATCCTTTATTATGCCTACCAACTAATACCTACAAGTGGTGAAACGGAAAATATCTGTTAAAACAATAATATAACGTTATAGATTACGAATTAAATCCTAAAATATAAACTTTGGTAGTAAATATAAATTTAAAATTTATCTAAAATCACTTCTACACATAAATTAAAAAGTGCCAACCTTCATCAAAATGTATTTACCGTAATATACAGAGGATTATTAGCGAGTTTATATTAATTTTATCCTTCAACAAGTGAAAATCAACAATTGACTGAGTTAATTGTTGAAATACCATGTATAGACAGTGTTTATTACTCTGTCACATTACACATATATGTCACACACATATAACTGATACAATTTGCGCTCTCACGGGTAAACAGTGATGTTTACGAAAAAATGTTTCAAACAAAAGTTGTATATTTTTTTATAAAAAACATTTTTTACATTTATATTTTTGTTCTATCTCTATCGGTTCACAAGATGGCTCCTACGGATCCAGGACCCAATTGCCCTATGTTGCTCATTTACGAACTCGACCTCACTTTTTACGTTCTCAGCACGCCATAAAAATGAACTAATTAGGTGGTTTTATGAACACCTATACCAAAATTTTGTTCATAGCATCAATATTTTTAAGCGTTACAAACTTGGGACTAAACTTAGTATACCTTGGTATATTTCATATGCATTGTATAATAATAGATAATACATTATAACATGGACAGAAAATTTAAGCAACAGCTTGCAGCCAAAATTTGCAACATCTGGAGTAAAATTACACAATGCGTCAAACAAAGATTGACAAGCAAAACTTTCCACGTGGATTGCCAATTTCGGAGATTTATTAAAAAAATAGCAAAAGTGTGACTGAATCAGGAGGCATTAGAAAAACACGAGCGTTACAATCGACGCTCATGTTACTGTAGTCATAGCTGCATTTCTTTTTTTCTTGCTGCACGAATGCTTGAAGTGCTATTTGAATGGGTTTAAGCTAAAGCGTTAACATGGTCGCGTTAAAACTTTGTATGTGATTAAACCACAATTGACCCACGTTAAAAATATTCTAACTATACAATCCTAGTTACTTTTATTTTACCTCCAGAAAAGAGTAGAAATTAAAAGTTTGGAAAAAAAACTGAGATATTTGTCAAAAAATACGAAGTACTGTATGAATAAACATTACTCATTTTTTATAAATTTGTTTTTGTTAGCGCATATTCTCCATAAGCTGAAGTTAATATACATACTATAGAGTTCAAGCTTCCATAGCAGTAGAAAATACGTTTTCAAACCATTCCTATATGGATAGTTTCTGCAAGCGGAAGCTGTTCCGATAAAGTGAAACAGAAAATATTTCTTTCTTTCTATCCTTCGAGTGACCAAGGTATACGCATAGCATGCGTTAATTTTTCCAGGAATGAGCAGCGTGAATCATTGTTTAAGTAATTTTCTACAACGAATTATTAAATATCAACGATATTTCCAGTTTCTGAGTCTTATTGAAAAATTTTAGGTTTAATTTTTCATCTCTCTCTTGCCCCAATCTTGAGTATTACACTACGATTTGCTCAAATATAAAATCGTGATGGAAAAAAAGTATCCGTGCGTCTGTGACCCACCGACCCTCGTACAGACAGAATTCAATCTAAAAGTGGAGTATTGTACTGACCATGAAACATAAAGATATGCTGTAAATTTTTTTTTATATTGTTGGACCAATTATATGAACTTCCCCAAACTGGGAAGTTAAAGCTGTGAAAATGAAAATTTTTCAAAATTTCTAATAACAAAAATAAACAATTCAAAAACTGAAAAAGAATCCTATTTTGAGGGCTTTTTTCCGGAATCGTATAATATAGAAGGTTGAAAATTTATACTTATTAGTTTCTTGTTGAACCGAGGAAGTTAAAATAACATATTTCCGAAAATAATCTCATTTTATCTAGAAAAAGTCAATCCAAAACTGTATCATCCTTAAGTGTTATATTAATTTCAATTTCATCTGAGAAGAAGACCTAGGGAAAATTTAACATTTTTGAAGGCACTAAGAGCTTTTCACAAGATTTTAAAGGCTTTTTTCTAAAATTATAATTGTTACAACATTGATAGCGTGCCAATCTGCGTATCATTCCCATTCGATAATAGTCAAAATATTGAGAGGGCAAAATCGGCGGTAAAAATTTATGAATTATAAAGAAAATCTTTTATACCATGTATATGAAATATACATAGTATATTAAGTTTGAAATAAGTTTAAAATATTTTGGTTTAGGTGTTCATAGAACCGCCTAATTAGTTCATTTCCGTATGTCTGTCTGTCTGTCGTCTGTCGTCTGTTGTCTGTCGTCTGTCGTCTGTTGTCTGTCGTCTGTCGTCTGTCATCTGTCCGTCTGTCATCACGATTACTCAAAAACGAAAAGAGATATCAAGCTGAAATTTTTATAGCGTACTGAGGACGTAAAAAGTGAGGTCGAGTTCGTAAATGACCAACATAGGTCAATTGTGTCTTGAGTCCGTAGGGCCCATCTTGTAAACCGTTAGAGATAGAACAAATATTTAAAAGTAAAAAATGTTCCTTATAAAAAAATAAATAACTTTTGTTTGAAATATTTTCTTGTAAACATCACTGTTTACCCACGAGGGCGCTAATTAGGTGAAAATTTTGTAGTATGTATTAATATGGGAATATCAGTTATGTGTGTGTGGCTATTTAAGAGTGGAAATTTTTCTTTATTTATGTGACGTCAAAAAACAAACGATGGCGCCATCAAATCTGTCTATACATGGTATTTCAACAATTAACTCAGTCAATTGTTTGTTTTCACTTGTTTTATGTAAATTTTTACAGATTCTAAAAAAGTGCAATTAACAAAAATTCATTTGTCCATGGCCTTCATTATATTCACATGTCTTTTATATTTTTATAAGTCTCCTGACGTATTTGTTACGGCTATGAGAGATTGGACTATGATATTATAATATTATTGTTGACCACTTTAGTAATGGTTATTTTTACACGTCACCATTATTGTAATCGCATCACTTTCCAACTGTTTTCAATAATACACCTCTTAAAATATTTAAAAAAGTACCACACACTAAGCGCTGCCTCATAAATCCGTCAACAATGACTGCTCAACACGATGGGATATCGTTTGAAAAATTTTACTTTTCAAATATTATATACTTTTCATAAGTTTAACAAAGATAGAAATAGTATTTTTTTTAAATATTTAAATCGCATTAGGTAGTAGGAGAAATTATCGATTAAAAAATTATAAAATTTTTATAAAATATGGGATCATACAACTACTAAAATATGCCAACCATTTTAATTGAGTAAATACATTTTGAAAATTTTATAAAAGCATTAATGCCTTAGATTTGAAATGACTTACTTATGAAAGTTATCATTAATCGGTAGGTACTAAATCTCAGAACTCGGTAGCTTTTTATAAATTTCAATCGATTGAAAAGCTTTATGTTAACAGTTAAAACGGCAAGCATGCAACAGTTAGCATGCAAGAGGTACCGGAATCAATACCCGACATCTCTAAGTACGATTTAACTTTATTGATATAGAGAAGACGGTTCTTCTGGTTTATTTAACGTTTTATTAGAGAATAATTAATTCAAACACAAAAAATACAAATTAAGAGAGTGGAAGCCAAGGGGGTGTAGCTCAAATGGTAGAGCGCTCGCTTAGCATGCGAGAGGTGCCAGGTATGGATCCCGGTACCTCTGGTTTATAAAACTTTTTATTTGAGAAGGATTTTTCATACTGTAGATAATTTCTATGAAGTACTACGTGAGAGTGGAAAAAAAAACAATCTTCTTACTGGTAATTGCCAATAATTTAATGCCAACAAATTAGGAAGACAAACAATACTTTATTAATATTAGAATGAAATAAGTTATTTATGTACTTACTAATGTCATAAAATTTTAATAAATTATAGAATATTTCTAATGCATCCATAGAATAATATAAAACTAATTGCATTTATTGAAGATTCGTTATTCTCAGCGATTAAGCTCAATAAAATTGAACAGAACTGATCAAAAATATAATAAATATATTTCTCCAAAAGCCAGCCAGTCGAATTGTCTTATAATATGTGTATCAAAGAGGAATATCAATAATTCTAAGGACAGTTTATGAAAAGCTATGTTATCATAGTTTTATATGAGAAGGCTGGAACTCTGGCAAGAGACTTTTAAGTTATAATTTGCTTTTAAAATTTTTTAAATTGAAGTAAAGTTTGATTTTTAGATTAAAAATTTTATATTAATAAATACATTACTATAATCATTGAAATGAGATGAATATTTCTATAACAAAGTTAATTGTTTTCCAACCGGTATCCTGGAAAAAATGGCGTGCTTCATGCAAACGAGGCTATGAAAGAAAGTAAAAATCATTAACATTGGAATAAATCTTGATTTCAACATTTTTCTATAAAACCATTGTTTATGGAAACATAGAACGTGGTTGAAGAGAGCATGGAAGGCTGCTGTCATATAGTTCTAGTCCTTTTTTCGAACATTTTTGGTTTAATTTATTTTTCAGAAATTGAAAGTCATATTCATATGGTACAAATAGTACATTTTGCCGGATTTTATCTGACAATATAGAGCATATCATGGCCATATTATGATTAATATTTTAGGTACACAGAGTTAATTTAGACAGAGTTAATTTGCAATCTATTTTTAAGATGATGTTATTGATGTTGTTTAACACTGACGCCAAATTCTTATAAGTGGTAAAATCTTACTGAAACCCCCTGTATTTAAACTATGAACGAGGTTGGATCATTTTTTATTGAAAAAGAATATGCACTTCTAAGATTTTAATATAATGAGCCATTAACACATTTAACGATTCCAGTACTAAAAAGTTTATCATTTAAGTTTATTCTATCCATATGCAATTAATTTCTTCGTATTAATTAACCTGAATCATTCAAGCAGGAATAAAACAAATTTAATTCCTATATACTACTACTAACAGTTACCCACCCGCCTCAATGGAAGATTTAAACTTTTAAAACAAAGATTACCGCATTATAGCAATTTCCTTGCCTTGACTTATATCACCCTTTTTGTTCCCTGGGCTTTAATTTTTGGTGTAGAACTGTATTTTTTTTGAAAATAATTACTCGTTGGTAATATATCTTTTTAAAGTAGAAAATTTTTTTTAAATCGGTTAAGTACCTATTGTTTAATCAAAAATGACGGAATTTCATATAAACTTTCATCCACCTTTTCACCACCTAAGACTCGAAGTGTGATCGGAAATTCAAGACTGTTTGTAAAAGGCAAAATGTAATAGTAACAAGTGAAAACAAACAATTGACTGAGTTAATTGTTGAAATACCATGCATAGACAGTTGCTAATTGCGTTTACATTTTACCCAGAATTGCTTTAATCTAAGATCCCACTTTCCCAAATGAAAGCTTACCCTGATAAAAAATAGAAAGAGTATTAAGTCTGTTTGAGTCTTGAATCACTTTTGTAAGATACTTGAACCATGTGAGGCGTGCCATTGAATTACACAAGAAAAATTTAATTAAGATAAAAATCAAAGTATCAAAATATTTGGAATAAATAAGAAAGATATAGGTATATCTAGGACATATCGACAAAGAAACTGAATTTGAAAGAAAACAAATAAAAAAAAAGAGTCTAGTAATCAGATTAAAGTAATTATCTTGTAATAAAATTAAAAAATTGTTTAACTGTTGAAAACAATACGTATTACACCGCTAGTATGCCTCTGCCCCGTAGAACAGTCATGCACAATGCCAACGGTGGTCGATCGACGTGCTATGAGTGAAAGTAAATAATTTTGTTAAGACCTACTGTGTTGATGCCGGCTCAGCTCGACTCGGCTCCTATTTATAAATTCATGATATTCATAATTACATATTTTGTTTCAAGTATTAAATAATGCCCTTAATTTATTACATGTACTGCAACTCTGCAAGTCATTTTATTTAATATCAAGTATTTTATAACGCAATTTTACTGTAATTACCTGTGAATGACATCGGTAAAGATCGATTTAACACGATCTTAAGAATTCAGTGCAAATTTTAAATAAAAAAATAATAAAAAGTTTAAAGCTTGTTTCTTTCTTGACAATCGAAGATACAAATAAGGTTTTTTATTTCGCATTTTATACTATTTTACGCATATAGGGACTGATTAATCTAGTTGGGAAAAATGTTCTGGGAACATGAATTCTGGATATACAGGGTAGAACATTTTAATCTATTATGGCTAAAATAGTTCGTTCAGATTGAATCTAGTTTTTGGGGTTGCTTTATTAATCAATTTTAATCCTAAAATGTAAGAGATAGCATAACACATTAAATTAGGAAATTGGTTGAAAATATTCTTTCGAAAATTGTAAGAATTCGGAGAAAATACGACGAAATACGAAAAATATATCATTGTTGCATTGAATCGAAAGAAAAAAAAACGCAAGATACAGAAAAATGCTTAAGCAAAAGTTGTCCAAATGTTAAAATAAGAAAATAATATTTGCAACTAATTTAACAGCACTTAGAATCGATATCCTAAGCCAATATTTATTTTCTAGTGATCAATTAATAAATTATTAATTTATAAAGAAATAAAAAGCACAAAGTTTATTACAAATTTTATATTTTCCGGCATTGAATGATAATACCTTCAAATATAATTTATATGAAACAAAATATTGAATCACGAAAACCATTGAATCTTGTTGAGTTGGATAAATGTTGTTTTGGATGACTTATTTACAAGAAACATAAAACAAATACTCACGTGTGTTGTTAAGTCTGTTGTTTGTTTAAATGTTTGTTGATATTATTTATATTCGATGGATATACTTGAAATTTTAGCAGATCGTTGCATTTTTAGCCAAGATTGTCATTTGTAACCCAAAATTCTCACTGTAAAAGAAAATCATTATAAAAGAAATTTGTATCCGTTTCCACACTACCATTGAGGTAGGATACATCAGCGCGTTTTTTTTTACGTGGTATCCCCTATAGGCCTAATCCACGATCTTTTCCTTCTATTTAAGTGCATCCGGTTACATTTAAACAGAAGAAAAAGATAAATAATCATCCAATTTGTCGTGACCGGAACATGACAAATTGGATAACATTGTCGCAATTTCTAAAAAAAAAAATTCACAATCCCCAAATACTATCAGCCTAAATTTGACATCACTTAATATAATTACAGGACAGGTATTCCTAAAATGTAAGAAAGAGATAAAAAAAAACATAAATATCTCTGGAAAAAAATTCAATTATTTCAAAAAGATAAAGGAATAAATAAAAATTGCTTAATTTACAATAATCTTTATGCATAAATATTTCTGAAGGTCCATCTGAATTAACCATATCAACTTAGTTATAAGTAGACTTACCCCAGAATGAAACCAATTCAATTTGTCATAGGCTATAACACAGGCGAAAAATCCATGTAATCAAGATAATTTTTTCCGTACATTATCTGTCTAGATATACCTAACTCATTTTAAGTGATGACTGCTCACGTTGCAGATGAGACTGAACGACATCATGAGTTGATACAGTCCCCTATCGAGGCGCTTAGCTTCAAGACAGACATAACGAAAAAAAATTGATTTTTGACTACACAATTTGTCATAGGTTATAACACAAGCGACAAATCGAACGAGTCTTTCCTGAGAAACATCATACTAACCTTAGTTAGTCAACGTCGCTTCTCAGTATGTAGGGCAGACCGATTTTACAAATTTAAATTAATGAACTGATATTTAGAGTAAAATAAAGTGAAAAAAACCAAAAATATCTCTGGGCAAAAAAAGTTAAAAATTGCTTAATTTTCAATAATATTTATACATAAACAATTAAAGAAAGTTCTAGGATAGGATATGATAAAAAAAAGATAATTCTAGGATAGGATATGAATTTTACAAAACACAAACACAGAATTATACAAATGACAATGTCGGAGATGAAAAAGCATAAATATCTCTGGAAAAAAATTCAATTATTTCAAAAAGAAAAGGAATAAATAAAAATTGCTTAATTTACAATAATCTTTATGCATAAATATTTCTGAAGGTCCATCTGAATTAACCATATCAACTTAGTTATAAGTAGACTTACCCCAGAATGAAACCAATTCAATTTGTCATAGGCTATAACACAGGCGAAAAATCCATGTAATCAAGATAATTTTTTCCGTACATTATCTGTCTAGATATACCTAACTCATTTTAAGTGATGACTGCTCACGTTGCAGATGAGACTGAACGACATCATGAGTTGATACAGTCCCCTATCGAGGCGCTTAGCTTCAAGACAGACATAACGAAAAAAAATTGATTTTTGAATACACAATTTGTCATAGGTTATAACACAAGCAACAAATCGAACGAGTCTTTCCTGAGAAACATCATACTAACCTTAGTTAGTCAACGTCGCTTCTCAGTATGTAGGGCAGACCGATTTTACAAATTTAAATTAATGAACTGATATTTAGAGTAAAATAAAGTGAAAAAAACCAAAAATATCTCTGGGCAAAAAAAGTTAAAAATTGCTTAATTTTCAATAATATTTATACATAAACAATTAAAGAAAGTTCTAGGATAGGATATGATAAAAAAAAAGATAATTCTAGGATAGGATATGAATTTTACAAAACACAAACACAGAATTATACAAATGACAATGTCGGAGATGAAAAAGCATAAATATCTCTGGAAAAAAATTCAATTATTTCAAAAAGAAAAGGAATAAATAAAAATTGCTTAATTTACAATAATCTTTATGCATAAATATTTCTGAAGGTCCATCTGAATTAACCATATCAACTTAGTTATAAGTAGACTTACCCCAGAATGAAACCAATTCAATTTGTCATAGGCTATAACACAGGCGAAAAATCCATGTAATCAAGATAATTTTTTCCGTACATTATCTGTCTAGATATACCTAACTCATTTTAAGTGATGACTGCTCACGTTGCAGATGAGACTGAACGACATCATGAGTTGATACAGTCCCCTATCGAGGCGCTTAGCTTCAAGACAGACATAACGAAAAAAAATTGATTTTTGACTACACAATTTGTCATAGGTTATAACACAAGCGACAAATCGAACGAGTCTTTCCTGAGAAACATCATACTAACCTTAGTTAGTCAACGTCGCTTCTCAGTATGTAGGGCAGACCGATTTTACAAATTTAAATTAATATATTTAAAAAAGAAAATAAAAAAAATTTAAAAAGAAAAATTAGGCAATTTGTCAACCCAGTTATAAGTAGACTTACCCCAGAATGAAACCAATCCAATATGTCATAGGCTATAACACAGGCGAAAAATCCATGTAATCAAGATAATTTTTTCCGTACATTATCTGTCTAGATATACCTAACTCATTTTAAGTGATGACTGCTCACGTTGCAGATGAGACTGAACGACATCATGAGTTGATACAGTCCCCTATCGAGGCGCTTAGCTTCAAGACAGACATAACGAAAAAAAATTGATTTTTGACTACACAATTTGTCATAGGTTATAACACAAGCGACAAATCGAACGAGTCTTTCCTGAGAAACATCATACTAACCTTAGTTAGTCAACGTCGCTTCTCAGTATGTAGGGCAGACCGATTTTACAAATTTAAATTAATGAACTGATATTTAGAGTAAAATAAAGTGAAAAAAACCAAAAATATCTCTGGGCAAAAAAGTTAAAAATTGCTTAATTTTCAATAATATTTATACATAAACAATTAAAGAAAGTTCTAGGATAGGATATGATAAAAAAAAATAAAAAAAAAACAAGCGACTAGTTAAATAATTTTTTTTGTTTAAATATTGAAATTTTTGCGTAAAAAAAAATATCTGAAAAAAATATATAACAAATTACACAAAATACAAAACAGAAAATAAATTGAATAAAAACTCAGAAACAAATCCGAAAACGAAATTTAAGATTTGGAATTCAAATGAAGGGAGTAGATAAATGTCAAATAAATAAGCTATTCATAGTGAATGGTAAAGCACACAAGTTAATTATATTAGTAAGAATAAATTATCACATGATATGTAGAGAAAAAATAACTTACCTGGATTTTGAACTCCATACCTGTGTAATACGAGTAGAACTCGCTATACTCTCTGCCACACGCCTTGATGCTCAACTTTACAATTTATACGGCCATAATCGGTGGTAAAACTGGACTAACCTAATGAATAAATAAATTTTAGTGGTCCCAATAATAAATGCGTATTCAAATTATAGACCCTATTTTTTATTCTTTATTTTATTTTTTGGATTTTCAAATAAAAAATTATATAAATATAATCATTTAATAATTCAAAACAAACAAATAATTAATTGAATTTGTATCAGGTTTTTGGTATAACATTCTATATTGTAATAAATAATTAAAATAATAAAAAATAATTTTATTATTAGTGTAAGACTACAAGTTTTTTTATTTGATCTCAAAATTTTTCGAACCTGCGTTTATTCTCAAGAGATTCAATCTTATTTATACAAATTTAATAGAAATGCAAAAAAATTTTCAAAATTCTACTAATTTAAAATTATTTAAAATTTAAATACTGTTTCCATATAAACGCACATAGCAAAACAGGTTGATGAATGAACGTCTTTAAATAAAAATTATAATTATTAATATTAAAACTGTGTGTTTATTAGTAAACTCTACATCTAAAATAACACTAACGTCAAAAAATTTTATCGAACCATAGTACATATTCATTTTGTTATATTTATTATAAATAAATTTTGTATAAATGAGATTGAATCTCTTGGGAATAAACGCAAGCTCGAAAAATTATGAAATCAAATAAAAATACTTGTAGTCAATCACTAATAATAAAACAACTAATTCTAGAATGTGATTTCAATTGGAAAAAATAAACAAATGATTCAAACATACTTTTTTTTAATTAATATTAAAAGTTTTGTGTAAAAAAGTATTTGGGCAAAATGTGAAACAAATTAAATATAATATAGAATTTTACAATGTACAAAAAAAGAATTAGAAAAATGTAAATTAAAACAAAAACTTACTCAGAAACAAATTCGAAAATGAAATTTGACGTTTGGAAGTCAAATGAAGGTGAAACACAAAGCACAAATGTAACCAACTGTCCACTATGAACGATGAAACACTACTGACCTAATGAATAATTTTGATTGACCACACCCGAAAAAAGCGCGGAAATTTAACACGCATTTAAATTAATGAAATTAATTTGAATAAATCAGAACATGAAATGTAGAGAAAAAATTTAAAATTTTTATTTGCCCGAGCTTTGAACCATAGACCTTCGATCTACGAGTCGCACCCGCTTAACACCGAGCTGCGACACCTCTTATATGATGAAACAATATCAAGAGACATTATGGGTGATAAAGCTGTACAAACCTAATGAAAAACTTTGAGTGACTAAAACACCTGTGGGATTGTTACACAAACTTAAATTAATAACGTAGGGAAAAAAAAATTTTTCATCTTAGTGGGTTTCGAACCCACGATCTTAGTACTAAGAGTCGGACTCGCTCACCACATCGCCATATGACCCGACATATATACATACAATTTAAACAGGCAATATCAGTGAGAAAATTATATTAACCTAATGAATAAATAAATTTAACTTATTCCAAAATAAATGCGTATTCAAATTAATTTAATTGATTTGCAAAAAATCATATTAATAAATTCATTAAAAAAAAAATTAAAGTTTATACTTATCCGAGATTTGAGTGAGAAAACCGAATAAGTATAAACCGAAAACACATGCTTCTAAACCGAAACACATTAAGTCATTCGGATACAGTGTAGTAATAACTATTCATAGACCCTATTTATTAAGAATTTTTGGCTTCTATTATAAAATGTTCTATTACAAATATCAGGTTTTTCCTCGGTTTTTTTACTACATTTATGTTGTAGTTAATCTCTTATACGAAAAGTTTTTTTTACAGATTTCACATGATTAATGCTTTTTTTTCCACTGTAAATGATTAACATAATGATTATCATTAAAATTTTTCGATATGTGGAGTAATTTTTAAAATATCGAAAATTGAAAATTTTGTTTAATTATTTAGCTTTCGATATTTCGATAACCAAGACAAATAACGAAAAATTTCGTATTTTCATGATCAAAGTTGAAAATAAAGAACAAATAATTTCAACCACGAATCTCAACTTGATATTACTATGGGCCATTTTATTAACCGGACTCTCTTAGGTCAAGGAAAATCCCAAATCGTTTGAAATATTTTCTAAATCGATATTAATGTATTATTTATGTATTTTTATTTATTCATATTCCAAAGTATTTTTCTTATTTTAAATACACAGTTCGTTAAAAACTTTTCCTTCATTCAATTTTTTTTTTCTTGATACAATTAGAAAGTAAACCAATTATTTGTGCACTTCCTTAAAAGGGATGACTTTCTCCAGATTACATACCTACACTACGAATTAAATAATAAACATTAATTAGTGGGTATTTAAAAATACTTCGATTCGATCAATGTATACAGTTAATTAGTGTATATAAATTAAAATAAATTATATAAAACGTTATAAATTTATAAATTAAAAAAGTAAATACTTCACGCAATATTAAATAATTAACATAAATCTTAAAAACAGATTCACTTTAATACAAATTTAATCATTAACCTAAAAAAACAAAAAATGATATGCAATTTTAAAGACACCATAAACAATTGACTGAGTTAATTGTTGAAATACCATGTATAGACAGTGTTGATGCGCAATCGTATAGAAAGTGTTGACGTCACGTAAATAACAAAAGATATTCACTTTTAAATACACAACACACACACAACTGATATTCCTATATTAATACATACTATAAAATTTGCACCTATTTAACGCCCTCGTGGGTAAACAGTGATGTTTACAAAAAAATGTTTCAAACAAAAGTTTTTTATTTATCTATAAGGAACATTTTTTACATTTAAACTTTTGTTCTATCTCTAACGGTTTACAAGATGGGTCCTACGGACCCAAGACCCAATTGACCTATGATGCTCATTTACGAACTTGACCTCACTTTTTACGTCCTGAGACAACCGGAAATGGATTAATTAGGTGATTCTATGAACACCTATACCAAAATTTTTTTCGTAGCATCAATATTTTTAAGCGTTACAAACTTGGGACGAAACTTAATATACTATGTATATTTCATATATACATGGTATAAAAATGTTTAGAAAACTTTCATTGTTTTCTGATCGCTTTGTACATAGGATATTAAAATAGTGTTTCATGAACTTAATGTATAACTTCAATAAATGTCCGTTACTACCATATTCAAGCAAAATAATATTTTATGACACTAATCAATGATTGCATGAGTTGACAAATTTGTTCGAAATTATTAACGACACTTTAAAAAATCATGGGAAAGTTGTCTAGATAGACTCTATATCATTTTTTATATTTCTATAACGTATGGTGTAACTTTATTTTTATTGAATTTCAAATTAATGAAATATTATTTTTTTATTTGAACATTTTGCATGACATAATAAGAGCCATAATCAGCCCACTGATAGAGCAAAGGCCTTCCCTAATAGTTGCCAATTTTCTCTGTTTTTGGCTTCGTGCATCCATTGATTACCTGCAAATTTCACTATCTCGTCTCTCCATCGTTTAAGCGCCCTCTTCTCCTTTTACAACTATACGGCGTCCATACAGTGGTCTTGAAAGTCCAACGCTCCTCTCCCATTTTCGAAACATGGGAGGGGAAACATATATCTCGAAATGTGCACGTTGAGATGAGCGGAGTTTAATGTAACCTTTTTTTGTTAGTAGGCGTACGTAAGGACTGGTATGACACAGGTATCCATCACCTTTCTCTTTAAGCTAATTTTGGCTTTTTTTTTCTTAGTTGTTTTGGATCGTTATAATTTTCCCAAGGTGTTTATATTGGTGCATATATTCAAGGGCGACTCCTTTTAAGTGTAACAATGCCATTTGGCTATTTGACATGACCTTTGTTGTCTTGCTACGATTTATGTTCAGCCCTATTTCCTTGCAGGAAGAATTCAATTGATTTGATCATCGTTTGTAAGTCCCTTGGGTTATCCGAAAGCAAAGCCACATCATCCGCAAAGCGTAGATTGGAAAGTCTGACGCTATCGATCTCCAAACCGAGATTTTCCTATTGCAATTCAGACTGTATTAAAACTGTTTCAACAATTTTGGAAAAATTCACGAAAATAAAAATATTATATAAAAAACGTACCTATATTTTTATAATATTAATCTATTCCACGGGGTAATCAAATTTCGAATACCTTAGCGACATATTTATTTTTAAAAAAAGTTGTCGACTGCCTAAAATCGAGTAAATTATTGAATAGACATTAATTGTTGCTGATAGGCTATTACTTTTTTTTCAAATATTATTGGTCATTTTCCAAATGAACACTGACAGCCCAATTATTTGTTCATATTCGTTCTAATTTACTCACTTCGTCGATTCTAATTTACTCACTTCGACAGTATGTGTATCAGTTCAGTAAGATAAACACACATTTTGAATAATTAAAAAATTTAGCTCAAATAATTTTGTGTGTCTGATCATTCTGAATTAATTATAATATGTATTACATTATCTTAAATATAAAATTTTGGAAGAAAATGAATCATTCTTCCATGTGCGGGAACGAAGGACAGATTCCTCAAAAGGAAATTGACCTTTACCTCAGTTTTTAAATGATTTCAAATAAGAGCCTTTGAATTATTCATTTAAGGAAATTTTCTCACTTATGTAAACAGCTATAATATGTCCGTAAAACTTCCTTTATAGCGAGATATAGTAATCGCTTATGAATATCTGAGATAATGAAATAATTTAAAGTTAATAGTCAATCTTTAAGGCAGTTATTAATGGGTGGTTTTCAGTATAAAATGCCTTTTACACTTTTTTCCAAAGCTTAATAATTTAAGAACTACGAGCAAATTCAATTATAAAGTTATAGATCTTAACTGACATACAAATTCGCCTCGTGAGTCAGCAGGAAATATTTTGAACAAAATTGAATTGATCATTAATGTAATTCGTCGAAAAGCTTGTAAATTTATTAAAAACTAACTACATTCAAGAAGAAACTACACCATTTATTCAGAATATTGTTTGCTTTAATTTCGACCATCTATTAAATTTATTGGTAGGTAACTCTCTGACTAAAACCTGTAACATTCATTCACATAAAATTACTCGAAATTACTCAACAATCTTCTCTTTTTAAATTATACCATGCTCATCTATCTCATGAAATATAATAAAAAACAAAATTTCTTCTTAGGACTTACATTGTCTATATAAGTATCAATATTTGCATATTGATATCCGCGGTAAAGATAATACCATTTAAAAAAAAAAACACATACTGTATTCGAACATTTTAAAGGACCTCGCACAAATTTTATGTAATCTGCATTTCGGTCAAACTTTTTCAAATTGTGGGGAATGATAGTTTAAGTCATTCTTAATAGAAGTTCCGATGGTCACAAGTCATTAAAATGACAGGAATTCAAGTTATCGCTAAATTAAAATTGGAAAATGTACTCATTTATAAAAAAAAATTATTGTAATTTAATTGTAAAAAATCATATACGTGTAATATGTAGCTGATATTATTGATCTTAACAATTGATCCACTGAACATTTAACACTGCTTCTTCTTTAAATTTCGTAACATATTCTGCAAAAAAACAAGAATTAAAAAACAATACCTTTACATTGAAAAACACACGTATGCATGTAGTTATACATATCTGTATATATATTTGCCTATACACACATAGGCATATATTATACAAATGAGTACATTTTCCAACTTTAATTAAGCTATAACATGAAATTCTGTCATTTTCATGACTTGTGACCATGGGAACTTTTCTTTAGGAAAAAGTTTGACCGAAATGCAGGTTACATCTAATTTGTGCGAGAAAAACGATCAACCTTTAACGTTATTTGCTTGCAACATCGAATACAGAGTCATCAAAGACTTCTATAACTTTTTTCATTTCTTGCAATCGTTATTTCTAAGAATTTTCCCTAGATTATATTCTAGAAAGGAAGATTATATTCCCATGTATGCCACGGTTTAACACTTTTGAATCTGGGTGAAATCTGGTTCTAGTATTTCTGTGATTGATTTTGTGTAATGTTTATTGAGTCTACAAAGTAAAAAAATTACTGGATGGAAATAAGCGCGGTTACTTTGCTGTTGATGTTCTTATAACACGTAAATATTTATTGAGTTCACAATCTCAATATTTAATTCAAGAAAATAAGTATTTGAATACAGAAAAATTTTCTTAAACAAAGAAAATATTTACTTGGTACCATGTTAAGAACAAATTTTCTATCAACTTATATTTTTCTAGCAGTGCAAGTGTCAAGATAACTTAGTTATTCAAAGCGTGGGTAAAATAGGGCCCATATAACCAAAGCCATACAGAACAAAAATATTTCAAAAACACGATTCACGTGATGGTAGAAAATATATTACTGTATTGGAAACATGGAAGACACTGTATATTTGAATAACAAATTTAATATGAGAATTCTATACATCGTCGAATACAAAATATGTGAACAGTATAAACGAGATTTAGGGTAGTTTCTGTTTTATGAGCGAACATTATCGGTGCTTTATTGAATTTAAATGCATCAATTTTCTAAATAAATTTATACCAGAATGTACGCTGGAATTTTAAATATTACACATTTATTTATACAGAGAGTTCGATAACTTGTGTAAAAATTAAAAATAGTACTTAAAGAGATCAAACTATATTTGAATTTTCGTTTAAACTTTTTTCGTATTTAGACCAAATACCTTTTGAAAGATGTCTGCGTAAAAATATCAATTGAAAAGAGTATTTTCTAAATTCTTCTAAGAGGCATGCTCTCTTTAAGAAAATTGCCGAAGAAAAAGCCGAGAAAAATTTTTGCGCCTGATTTAGATAATATCATTTACTAGTAATTTTAATCCCAAAAAGAAAGTAATTCCCTTAGACGATTGGACTTTTCTTCTTAGACGTTTCTAAGGTATCGACTAAGCCCGAATATGAAGCGAAATGTTGTCTAACAAACACAATTTCAAACTCACTTAGCGTCTAGGTCGTAATATTTGAAGCCTGAAATCACCTGAAATTTTTTGGGAAATAAATCCCGTAGCGATTTCTACTGTTTATCCATCAGAAACTGATTAATTAAACCCAAAACCAAGCAGATTTTAGTATTGACATATTATTTAGAGCTCTTAGAATCTAACATATATGAAAGTAGATGATTAGATGAATATATTTCGAGGTATATCTCCAGAATCTTTTCGAAATAACAAGAACCCTATATGGAGCAAATTTCGATGACTTTCGATGACAGAGGAGGAATTAAAAAAATTGCATTAATAGGGAAATATTTTTGTGTTCGATTAGAATGCAAATTATTTCCTTAAGTAATTTTAACCCAAAAATTCAAATATCAGAGATCATTTAACATTTGGTCTTATCGACTAAAATCGTTTACATAGGAAGATATCCCAGAGTATTTTCATATGATTCGACAGTAAACACAAATTATACGCTAATTTGTAAGATCATATCACGGAGTATACGATTAATAACGCCGTATACCCTACATTACGAGTTACATAACGAGTACAAGTAAGCACGGAAGCTTTTATTTTATTGCACATGTATACTTCTTTTGAAAAATCTTTGATTATCAGTAATCTACAAAAATAATATCGCTTTATGCAACCATTTTCATTGCAATATTTATAAAAGTATGAATCATTCGCTTTCTTCTAATTCTCAAACAATACAAAAATGATCCATGCTGAATAAAAAAAAAAATACAAGAAACCATTTACTTGTAGTTTATGTAATATGTTCACAGAATACAACAATAACAAAAAATGTATGAAAAAAAAAAACAATATTTAGCTGTCAATCATAAAATATATGATGACGTCAAATATGTGTAAGTATTAATAAACAATAATAAATTGTGTTCAATGTTAATACTTTGTGGTAAGCAAATTAAACCGACATGTACTTAATTATATTCTGCATCAGTAAAATTTACACCTCCGTGTGTACAAGCTTAAATGCGGTTGGTAATAGTACCTCTATGTAGAGAGAATATCATTGGTACAATAATAAAGCTAGAACGATCCAGAAATGTCAGATTTCATGATTTATACTACCACTTTACCGCTTTTTATTCTTAATCCAAAGTTTTTAAGGATTTTCTACGTATACCTAGGTTTTCAATAGTTACAAGAGTATGTACAAGCTTAAATACGGTCGGTACCTCTATGTAGAGAATAGAATTGATAGAATTATACATCCATTAAAATATCTGGTTGCCAGATCTTACTTCTGAGCCACCCTACCACTCAATCACGTTTTGTCAATTATTCTACCGTTTTTAAGTGATTTCTTCATATAGGTACCAAAGAAGTGCTAACACGATTTTTTTACATTTTGGGTTAAATTTACCTTGGAAATTGAATTTTACACAGTTCCAAAAAATCAGGAAAAATAAATCTCTTTTCGTATTAAGACTCGACTTGATTTTTGATTTTTTTTTATTTTTTTAAGAGAAAATCACCAAAAAGCGAGTTTTTTAGGTTGGACGCATAGTTTCTGAGATAGTGTTCAAAATTTTATGTCATACCATTTTCTAAACCTATTGGCCTAATAGATATATATTAAATTTGATTTTCGTTACTATTAGGGTCTTATTACTCTAGATAATCCCAAACAGACACAAAATTTTTATTCTCATTTTCCAGTTGGAAATGGATTATCATAAATTTAAGAAAGTACAAGTAAAATCGTAAAAATCACAAGATATATTTTCGCTTTAATAATAAATATCAGCAATATACAATGAAATGTTTCTCCAAAATACGAGATTATCGCCTTTTTATCGGATCAGATCTACTAATTTTTAAATAACCTATAGCATCTTGCAACGATCTCGTTTAATTTCAACCTCCTATCTCATAAATGTGCACTGCTTTTTAACCAGGTGCAATATCATCGACTTAAAATCGTTCCAATTCCTGGCACAGTTACGGCCTACTTCTATTTATACGTGTGATTTTATGCATTCATTCCTTTTAGTTTTAAAAATTAAAAACTTCTTTCGTGATCTTCTTAACGTATTTTACTATATATGGAGGTTGTGTGGCCCTCATATAAGATTTTTAAGATAATTATATGGTTATTTATTTTAGATTTGGAAATGTAATGACTCTTCTTTAAATGCTGTGAGTTGTTTTTATGAATTTCCCAAATAAATCGGTAATTGGTTTAAAAATTTTAAAAATTGTTTTTAAACACAATATTTTACCTACAACATACCAATACAATATATAATGTTTAAAATAATAATTTTTCAAATAATTTATCCAAATAATTTTTATTTAAAGACTTACAGCCGTTAAAAATATGCAATTTCGAGGTAGAAAGAAATTGTAAATTTGAAACTGCACGATAGGAAATTTTTTGTGAATATCACCATGTCGGTATCGGTGTGAACGTCATTCTGATTTATCCATTGAGGGAATGCTAAAATAAGCAATAGTTATGGCGGACAAGTCAATTCAGTACTTCTGGAAATTAGCCCTATTCAATTCTGTAATAATACTTATGCTAAAAGAGAGATTTGAGTATCTGTTTCGATACCATACCAGCATTGTATTAAACGCCATACATTTCTCTCCGTGATATGTTCCTTATCGCTCAGCAGATGAGGCACCAAAAAAAAGAACGACCGATATTTTTTTATAGTATATTATCTTGAAATATGAATAGTAGTCTTAAGGTGGACGTGATCTTGTAATTATAGTGCCCGCTCCTCATGTAGAAGGTCGTTATGTCGAAAACCGACATCAGGAGAATTTATTTAACGGACATTGTTCCTCCCGGTTGTCCCATAACACCTTTGGCTCTTTTATTTTTATCTTTTAAAAATATCGCCTAAAGAAAAACTAATAACAAATTCATAGGTACTCAATTGTATACACAAATTCTTAGGCATTAAATTAATTATATAGCAAACCAAAAGGATAATAGAAGGAGAGCCAACACATTTTTGAATATAGCACCAATGACTTCTCGCACTATACCAAATCAAAAGAAAAAACGCAGTATTTTTATGTGAAATACATAAAAGTTAATGGGGTAAAAGCAGCAGATTAACATAGAAAATGGTAATTTAATTCAAATGGTAAACGCAATAAATTTTTTTCGAAAATTTTCTACATTTGACTGCTTGTATTCATTGTTTGATTATTGATATAAACTAAACGTTTGTAAAGTACACATGAGCTTTAAATTACAGCTGTGTATTATATATTTATTCACTTAATTTAATACAGTCGTAATTTAATATAATCCATTTTAATCTATGCATCTAAATATCTCGCCAGTGCAGAGATATTAAAAAATCCTCAACAAAAATTGTAGACTACTGTAGTTGCCTAATCTACACAGTTCTTTCCGTAACCCCTCCACTAAAAATTATCATCGAAATGTGTGATTATTTTTAATTTTTCATTGAAACCATGTGTTGAATAATTTTCAATTTTTTTAGACTTATTTTAAGCATTTCTAGTAGATACAAGTATTTCATAAAGATCGTGATTCTTCCCTCATACTGTACGTATAAAATATGTCAATTATCTCATAAACGGTCTGATAAATCGTCTTCAAATTTTAACATGTACAACTGTTTATTTAATACTTATTTTTCATGTTTAGTAGATTTCTTTACATCGCGGAGCTACTACCTTAATAGTACAAGAGCCACAGGAGTGTTGTATAGAACATTTTATACAAACGTCTTTTAACATATATAACTTTACCTACGTTTTATTCCTTGACCCAGGTCTTAACATATATCATACTTTTATAGTACTTTGCATTGAATTTAAATAATCATAAGATTTAAAATCAAACATACTAAACTAAAAATGCACCCCCATCAAACGACTGAATAAATTACATATTTACCATATGTAAATTGATTTTGAACATGTAAAGGTATAATATTCATGAACACTAACATTAAGTGCACATTACTTACAAGTTACAACAAAAGGATATCTCGATAATAAATTTTGCATTTGAAGTTAATAGTTACATATAATCATAACAAATAAAAACAGTGCACAAAGTTTTACTTTTTAAAGTATCAAATACGATATATTTTTTTTTTAATTATTAATAATATACCACTGGTTTCTTATACCTCTATGTATACAAATTCTAGCATCTTTGAAATCGAAGCTAACCGTTCGACGTTAGGGCTAACTTGCTTAAAATTTGAAATTCAAAGTTTACGTTATAATTTTTAGAAACATGCATCAAATTCCGAATAAATACAGAGTGGAAGATAAATATCAAGTAAAAGAGAAATATCATTCATTTTTCGTAATTATCTTTTTACCACCTAAAAATACATTTAATTAAGTTAAAATAAACTATTGACAGAGTTAATTTTTGAATTACCCATTAGAGAAAGTGTTGAATACGAGTGCTTGCATTGTTATTATAAACAAGTTTAAAGAAAAAAGATTCGTATATAGGATAAAATGACCATTTTGCTCGAAAATTTCATAATTATTCTAGGATTTTCTATTTACATGCCTTGAAACGAATTTTAAAATACAAAAATTGCTCCCGAAAAATTGTCACCTTTGACCCTCTTAATATTATCGTATGGATTTAATATGAAAGTAGAATCAATACACTTACTATTTGAAGCTACCTACAAATTTTAAACTCTATCGTTTATAATTTTTGCGAAAATAAAAACCTAAGTTTCGCCTCAATAAGAATTCCTCAAGGAAAGAAACATTTTTCACATTTAAACTTGTTTTGTAATTCTCAATGTTTACAAGACCCAATTGACCTATGTTACCCATTTACGCACTCACAGTTTTTACATCCTGAGTACGCTCTAAAAATTGCGCACCGATATCTTTCTTGAGTTTCCGTGCAGATAGACGGGCAAGATTACAAATGAAAACGATATTTTTAAGCATTACAAACTTGGGGTTAACTTAATATACTCTGAAAATCATTGGATTTGTATTCTTTTAAGTATTCCCGATAAACCTATACGAAAAGCTTTTATTTTGAAGCAATTCTTGAAATAACCACTCTTACTCAACGTGACAACCCTTAAACATTTGGCAGGAATCGATACGCTAGTAGTCTAAACATAGAGGTTGTATTACGTTCACATTAAATTTTTTTTCATGGGTGGTCTAAAATTAGTGCCCATGTTCATTGAACTGTAAGTACATAAAAAAACAACAGCAACGCGTATACATGCATGAAGGTAAAAATAAAAAATAATTTATAACAATAATACATTTTAAAAATATTATTTTAATGTTTAGAATAAGTAAGTAGTAGAGAAGTATTTCGAAATTCTATCAACATTGTATTAAAATAATAACACTGTTTTTTAATGTGTTAAAAGCGTTAAAAAAAAACCGTAACTATCTAATTTGTACAAAATAATGTCAAATATATACCGACATCATTTTAGAAATAGACACAACAATAGATCAACAAGTTTTTTTGTATTTAATTGTATTGTCTATCCAATATAGAATTTTGGTTTATAGACTGCCATCTATATGTTGAACGAATAAGTTTGGTTTGGTATAAGACGATAGTCATTTTATATCTTTGCGGTGAACAACTCAACTATACTTCAACTAACAAATTATAGATGTCACCCAGGACGTACCTGCATTTTTTTCTTCCCTTATTTCGAATATAGGCAACTTTCAAATCTTATATACAAAAACTATAGCATAAAAAATCTCTTTTTAGAATTCCTTGAATACCGGTATTGAGAGAAAAGTGTTATAAAATTGTCTGTTTGTAAATTCAATATAGATAGAACTGACAAAGCATTATTGTAAAAATTGATTACAGCTGGTACAGTCTTTGATTACTGCTGATTAATTCTTCGCTCGATTTACACAAGTTTTCATTTTTAGATAATTTTAAACATAAACAAAAAACAATTCTTCAATTGAGCCCAAATTTATTCCTAATTAATAAAAGGTATATGTATTTGACAAGTTTGCATACGGAATACAAAAAGAACGCTTTGAATACGTGGTAAATAAGGAATAAAAATATATTATGTAGGACAATAAAAATATAGTGGAAGCGAAAAGAAGATAAAATGAACAGCATTTCCATTGCATTTTATTGTCATTTGAGTGAGACAAGGCAGGCGATTTTCAAATCTTTATCTCATAGCGGAGGAACAGATAACTCATGAAATATAAAAAGAACGTTCTTTATATTATCGTCCATATATTCCGTGCCATCTACGTTCACTTCAAAGATAACATTTAGTTTTCCGCAAATTCGCGGTTCCAAAATACTAAGCTGACATCTATTGATTGAAATCTGAAATGGAGAAGAGGGTGTAAACTTTTGCCTACAATAATTACGAACTAGAGTTGTAAATAATGTAAAATAGACAATATGTTGTATAGTTTTTTGTTTGTTTATACCATGGTAATAAATGTTTATATTCCTTTTAAATTTTAACCCTATAATGCCATCTATTTATTTGGAGTGGAGCTAATTTAGACAAGTTATCAGCACGCCATCGAATTGCCAATATAATTTTTCTTACTGACAAAATTGAGAGAACTGTCATTTTTAATGTATCCTGAAGAGTCAGATAGAAATAAAATTTAATATTAACTTTTGCAAAATTTTTCATAAAATGTTCATAATTGCTACCATCTGCTGTCTGTATATTAGAACTATTAAAGAGCTTGAGCCAGATGTTGCTTGTAGTTGGAAATGTTAGTGATAGTGTAACAGTTAGTTACTAGATGACTCTTATCAAATATAAAACAAAATCGTGTAGGCAACTTTTAATACATAAATGCATAACAAAAAGTCAGGCATTATTTCTGTTAACTTTTTATTTCTAGAACACAACAAAAAATTAGATTTCTTAGCATATTTATGTAGTTTAGACATTACTTCGTCAATTCTTTTAAATTTCAGATTTTAGATTAATGAAGCTGATATCTCGTAAATTATATATAGAAACAAGTTTGAGCCAGTGATATGGTTTCCTGTTAATCCATTTCGCATCTTAAATAATTATAATGACGTTTACTTTTAGGTTTTTTATTTTGAGCACTGCGGAGTAGATATCGCGAGCATCCATAGTCAAATATCATAATTAAATCATATCGTCTATTAACGAACAGAATCGTTACAGGCCGAACGAAATTAGTTTAAAACATAGTTTTTACTATAATTACTGGATTCAAAATTTTATTATAATTACTGGAATCAAAATTGTATTTTACGTTTTTTAAGGATATAATTTTTTAAAAAATGAATATCAAGATTTTATAAGATTACGTATTCGTGGTTTTTGAATTTGAGCACTTCGGAGTTTATATTATGTCGAGAATCATATATAGAATTGACTTTAAGCGAATATACATAAAATAAAATGCGATTAATAGATATCGAGATATTTTGTCGATTTTTTGGATTTAAAGTTAACTCTGTGAAGGTGCTCTCTCAAGATTATTTGATTATTCTTTAAACTTTATGAGTCTTTTGGTTTTGCTAAGAAATTAAACGGATTTAAGAAGGATTAAGTTGTAAAGGTTACCTAATTACCTAAGGTTACATTATTATAAAAACAAAAATACAAAAAAATATTGCAAAAATCTATTTTATTTTAAAAACACATAACATAAATTTTAAAATGTTTTGAAAGACAATGGATATAAACATTAATAATAAAATAATTTGTAACATATATTTTAAAATCATTAAAAAATGTTCATAATTATTTACGTATAAGTACCAATTTGTAAGATCAATACCTAATCTGTAAAATGGAAAATCTTTATGGAATATCATAACGTAAAATCACAGATTAGGTATAATTAATTCATAGTTATTTAAACCAAAAAAATTAATAATATTATCTAAATTTAAACTGTGTTATTACAAAATATTCTTAAATATTGAAAGGAGGAAATTAAAATTTTCATTAATATTTTTCTTTACAATATAATCGTGTAGGGTGAATTGGTAAATAATTGCTTTATTCATATAAAGAAAATTAATTTCTTTTTTCAAAATTTTTCGACAAGTACTTTTCAAAATTTTAATGTGATATGAAATGTATACAATCTAGGCAAATTTTCAATAAATATAGAGCACTACTAATCTAAAACTGTCGAGCCTCACTAAGTCGAATATGTTATGATGAAAAAAAAGAAATTTTGTAAAAAAAAAAGTCGTTGGTTTCTTTGCTCTTTAAATTTGTCGTAGATTAATTAATAACAAAATTATTTTTGCTATTAAGAGATTTTTTTGAATATATAAGATTTTATTTCAGTTATAAAATTTATAAAATATTTATTTAAATTAATACCATCTTTTATAGTTACATAATCTGTTTTTATAACGATCTAAAACTAATTTTTTTGCTAAGAGTTTACAAATCTTTCGAAAAATTACGTGTTTTATAATTTATAATAATCTTGCATAAAACTTTTTCTTCAATGCCCCTCTAATCTGTACCTATTTAAAAGTAAAATAATTTGTTTACACAACATATTTTTAAAAATACATAAATATTTTTTTTTAAATTAACTATTTTTTTATATCAAACACAGTACAAGTGTCTATCACATACATTTTTAAAGCTTCTAAGATATTAATTTTACGAAAAAAATATTTTTATTTTTCATAATAGATGCAGCCGTTTTGAACGCTTCATGCTTTATAGCCTACACAGTCAGATTTCAAATTTTTTGTTAATGAATATTTTTAAAATTAAAGTTATAAAAAGTATAAATTAATATTGAATTTTGATAGAGAATAATTGAATAATTATTTTTAATGAACCCGAATAAACGTTTTAAGCGTTCAAAACGAATACAGCCCAGCATGTATCACAAATTCAATTTCCATAAAGTTTTCCCAAAAAAAAAAAATGTCTTTAATTAAACGTGTAAACAAATAAATGAATTTTTCTTAAATTAATAAATAAAGAATATAATATAAATTTTTTCATAATAAAAATCGTTTCTTATCGACTAATAACCATTACAGAGATCAAATTCATTAGGTATTAAAGACTTATTTAAAACAAAAATTGCTTTTTTCTAATTAACCAAAGCTAACACCAAATTAATCTTTCAATAAAACCAAAGACGAAATCATAAAACCATAAATCTTAAACTTATAGTTCAAAATCTGATCGCAGAAACCCTCTACAGAGAGCACAAATGCCTATATTTTTAAAATTTCTTTACTATTTATTCAGGAAAATTATAAAGGACGCCATTTAAAATTTTCAGTTTTATTGAAATTATATTTTAACAAAATTGCATGCACCGTTTTAAATAAGTCTTATTAAAAATAAATATAAAATATTTAAAATAAAAAATATTGTAACAATAAAAAATATAATATTGATATAAAATATTAAAAATTAATCTAAAATTATTTAAAGCTGTCATGGAATTGCTTTTGAAAAAAAATATTACCAAAAATCATCACAAAATAATATATTCTCGTGTCTCAAAAAACATCTAATCACATTTGAGAAATTTTATTCTACTTATTTGAAATTCAAATTTTCTTAAAAATTTTTGCAGGAAATCCATAATTTCATCTTACATTTGCGGAGCTTTAAAATAAAATGTATTTTCTCTTAAATTTGTCAAAAAGACTTAATGCACGAAGAGGGAATATTAATGGATATTAAACAAAAAGATCGGGTATAGTATTTGACGTCACATTCTATGTATGCCATCTGTTTTGATAGAAAGAGATACAAACAAATCTTTAATGGCTTTTATCTTGATTGTTTTTATAGTTATTCGAAAAATAATTTTTCTTTCATACATGAATGAGCTTTTATTAAAATAAAAATTCACTTCAAAATTCCCTATTAACGATTCCGATAGATTAGCTAATTAATATCATAAATAATTAATATTTACAACATATCGTGCAATCTATTTGGCACGCAAGCTTTATTATAATGTAATAAAACAAAATTCATTTATTTTTAAATATTTGCATTAATTCGAATTCAAGGCCTTGCATTTTTCAATCATGAAGGTGTTCATGAAATATATCAAGGTATACTAAATTTAGTCCCCAGTTTGTAACGCTTAAAAATATTGAAGGTATGAACAACATTTGGGTATAGGTGTTCATAAAATCCATTTTCGGTTGTCCGTTTGAACGACTGTCTGTCCGTCTATCTGTTCGCCTGTTTGTCAACACGATAACTATTGAAAAGAGATATGCTGAAATTTATAGCGTGCCCAGGACGTAAAAAGTGAGATCGAGTTCGTAAATGAGCAACATAGGTCAATTTGGTCCTGGGTCCGTATGACACATCTTGTAAACTATAGAGATAGGTCAAAAATTTAAATATAATTATATATTATTATATATCTTATGAATATAATTTAAAACCAGGATTTTTTCAAAACATAATAAGCACACAACGAGTTCAGAATACCATTTATATTGAGGTTATTTACGAGCCATTCGAAGAGACACTATTTTGTACCTTGCATGAAGTCTTTAAGTGACAAAATAATTACGTTTTACCATTTCAGAAATGTAGAAGTAGAATGGATTATATAAAAGAAAATTTCTAAGTAGAAATATTTTCTGAGTGATAGAATTTTTCTAAATTCGAGTACGTAGGTATATGAAGTACATCTTACCAAGGACGCCACATATTATCACCTTCCTCAACCTTTTCTATATCAATTTCTTCGTCTTCATCCATTTGATTCTTTTCATTAAATTTCTCTCGTCGATTATCAACAATTACATTTGGTCGAATTGATGATATTTCATTATTTTTTCGACGTTCTAATATTGCATTTCGTAATGCATTACGAGTCTCATTAATTTTTGGCGGTACTTGCATTAATAATCCCGTTAATGGTTTCGATAAATCGTGTACACTTGGTGTAGAACTCAAAACTTCTGAATTGTTGTTATTTGGAATACTGTAATTTGGTGTTTTAATCGTTGAAACTGGTGTTAGTGGGGACACTGGCGGTGAATAACTGGAACGGTTTAAGTTTGGTACTTGAATACTTAATGGTCCGTTGTTGCTTATACAAGCACCTAAATGTTTAATTAGATTGTGTCCAACTCGAGTGTCAACGCCAGGTAAGGATAATAGAAATTGACACGCTTCAGCTGCGCATTGTCCAAAACCAGCTTGATATCGTTGAGCATCTTCGACAGCATCACGTGGTCGTTGTAAACGATGTAAATGGCGAACGGTTAATTCTAATATATCAGCTTTTTCTAATTTGGATATATTTTCTCCTTCAGCCTGCAACAATTGAAAAAATTTTTGTTTGATTCTTTTTTGACTTCTAATTCTTGAAGGATTTGGCATATACTAAATTTTTTGATTTTGTGCTTACTAAAGATTTTTCAATTTTTTTTTTAAACACAGGCCGAGATTCAATGGTTTCACATATTGAAAAATTTGGTGTGGATGAATTAAATTATATTCCCTACCCAGAAAATACAAAATTAATCTATTAAATTGCCGCAGCAACTGGATTGTCAAGTCTTTAATCGATTGACGTAGTTAAGGTAGTACGAGTGCCAAGCTAAGTTTAGACTTCTGGTTATAATTATTATTATCTTATTTTTAACTTTGGTGATGAATTATGTTATAACTTCATGAATGTAGACGAAAAATAAGAATGTGGTGCTCTGGTGTTCCTACAGACAGCTAAAATTAATTTGAATTATAAATTGTCTGCTATACGCTAATAAATTGAAAATAACATCAACTTTATTTATCATAGGCAACTTTATGTACAATGCAATAGTATGGAGCAGCACAAAATAAACCATCATTGTTTATGTAGGCAACTTGACGTATTTAGTGGTAACTTATGTATAAAACTGCTCAAAGTCATATGAAATATATAGCTAGAAATATATATTGTGTGACTTGTTAATGGTGGGTTTCGCTTTATAACATTGTCCTTTGCGAAAATGGATCTCTTTCACGGCTACCAGAAATAAAATTTTACAATTAACGATCATTTTTGTTTTTTGCAATTTTTTCGATAGAAGGATATTCGATACTCCCATAATCGCCCTCATTTTTTCTCTGTGTATTAGACAAAAGACACCACGTTCCTATGAAAAGCTATCTATGAATTTCTAGAGGTGTATGGATCAATGCTGTCGATCATCGAGACAAGTATTTGAAGAGCTAAAAATTGCATAAATATTTCCATTGACATAAACAGTGGCGGATTAAGTATTTTGCCGCCCTAGGCCCTGTCTGATTAGCCGCCCTTTTTAAAAGATGAAATTTTATTTTTTTGAATCCGTTTATATTATTTATCCGTTTATAATACTTATATCAATTCATATATGAAACACCAGAATCATTGAAAATAAAATAAGAAAACATTGTGCAATTCTAGAAGCGGCTTACATGTAAGATTAATTTTACTAAAGATACAAAAAATCAACAGAGCTTTGAAAATTCTTCAAAAAAAGCTTATCAATATTCAATTATTTCTGTTATAAAACATTTTTTATCAGTATTGCACTCACAAATAAAAAAGTTAATCAGAAAATAAATTCCATTCTATTTCATAGAAATTTATTTGTAAATTTATATAAAAAAAATTCGAATAGATCCTTAAAATGTATTGTCGTTACATTATATCAGATTTAAAATTTTGACATTCTGAAAAATTTGCCGCCCCCCAAATTGAGCCGCCCTAGGCCCGGGCCTCACGGGTCTAGGCGGTAATCCATCACTGGACATAAAATGAATTTCTTGACGTACGCCTTGGAAGTTTTATCATACCCGCGCCAAATAAGTAAAAACCACACGAACCAATACAAAAAAATATTTAAAATCACTGAATTGTAAAATTATATTTATCATTAACCAACAAAGTAAATTTTATTGGTTTTACAAAAAAGTGTGAACATATTTAAAAAATTATTTGTACGCAAACATGCAGAACCATATTTAAATTTAAATAATAAAAAATATTCCTTTGATTTTATAATAAAAGAAATTTTTATCCATAGAAAAAAAAAACAAACCAGAATACAAAACCAAATTGAAACATGTTGAATATAAAATTATGAAAATGAGGCCACGTGGCTTTATAATAACCATACGCACGTCTGGGCAAATCAGAATATTGTTGTGGTCAAGAAATCATCGATCAATAATATGTATCAGCTCCGATCAGAAAATCATTCATGCATACAAATTTGAATAAGTATGTTTCTTTGATTTCTTGTTAGGCATAAGTAATGGATAAAAATTATAATATTGAAATCATATTAATATATTTTTTAGGTTAAGTACGTGGTTGTTTTTAATGACCGGATGGGAATAAAACAAAAATTTTGTATCTATCTCTATAAAGGATTTTTTTTTATGTTTACATATGCTTGAAACTCTAGAAATAAGTTTAATCGAGGAAAGGCACACATCTTATACGGGTATTGAATTCGATCTAAATTTGATTCTGATTCAATTAAAAATTCACTCTAATTCACAAAAGGAAAAATGTAGACAAATACTTTAAATTAGAAAGTTGTTCTATATAAAAACGCAAACATTTTTTGTAAGAAAATTTTTTTTGTAAACCAAATAGTTTAGATAATAATTGATTGCAAAAATACTCTATAAGACCCTATAAGAAACTACATATCCTAGTCTTTTGGGATTTTCTTCATTCAGTTTGAAAAAAAATTACCTCTATAGAAAAACAAACCACTTTTATTCGAAAACTTTTTTCAAAGAGTGCCTAGATTGCACAGAAGACGAAAAAAGTACGATTTTGCATAAACGGTACGGTTTGTGGAAAATTGTTTCGAACAAAAAATGTTATCTTTTAATCAATAACAGCTTTCTTATTTAAAGTGCTCGTCTGGAAATTTTCGCACGGCTTAGCTACGTTTGACCTTACAAATTTTGTTTTTATGAAAAAATCTTGTTTTTCTCGTTTGAGGGGCGCTTTATTTCACGAAATCAATGCATCAACTTCTTTTTTGAAGAGTTGGCAAGTAGGTTGCCAGTCTCACAATACTCGAAAAAATTTCCAATTTTATATCGGTCAACGGACACTCTGTTTTTTCAATACAAAGTGATTTTTATAAAAATTTTTTATCATTTGCTACTGAGTTATCTGTCTATTTGTCAGTTAAATGATCGGGAAATAAAAATTTTCCAATCCGTGTCAAACAGAACTTACGAATATTGTTTTAGGTGTAAGTATAGTAAAGTCACACCAAAATTTCTAGACGTGAATTAATCAATGCAGGCTGAAATGTGACAATCTTTGCAAGTAAGGATTCACATTCTTAGACGGGAAAAAAAGTTTAAATTAAAAAATAAAAATATCTGTCCTATGAGTGCAAATTGATATTATCCCGCGTTATTACGATTCCTTCTAAAAAGTGGATTAAATAGCACTTGTCGTAATATTTTTTCGTGGATCTGAAAGAAAAGTTTCAACTGACTTGGAGCATAATGGCATAGTTCTCGCCTCGTGGTATTATTATTATTCTTGCCGATAAATAAAGTTTTATCCATATAAAATATTTTAAATCGTTCGATATTGTCCGATATTAATAAAAATGTTTCGTAATATATGAAGTAATGCAGAAAATACATTGATAATATCAAAATTAATAATTAATAAAAACCATAAAAAATCATTGTAACTCAGTGAATCAGGTTTTTTTTTTTTAATAATTTTACTACAATGTTTTTAATTTTTTTACACCTGAGAAAGAAATATGACCCACATTTCTGTTATGAAAATAACACGAAAGGATCCTTTTTTTAAACGTTACTGTTAATGTAAAAAAAATAAATATATATGATTATTTTTATTTATTAAATGCAAATTAACCAGTTTTTTTTAAATTTAACCTGAAGTGATAATTTGTTTTTAATATATTATACGGTTTCCAAAATGCATGGGTAAATGTTCTTTATTTGTAAAGGCTTCTTAATAATTTATAAAATATATTGAAAAATGGATGATATATGAATATGATTAATTAAGCCAGAAGTTCATTTGTAATATGATAGCCTTAAATAAAACATTATAGAGTATGCTGAATTAATGGAATATTAACCAAAATACATATCAAGTCGACATGTGGACTTTTTATATCTACCGACGTTTCAAAAAGAACACGTATGAGCCCAGGGTCATGTAGCCTCCAAAAATTCCAAAATGAGGAAAATCAGTCTTCGTTTTTTTTTTTTATAAATAGTGGATACAAAATATCAAAAATATTACAAAATATCAAGTACTAAAATTCTTAAATATATATGTTGATGTACTGTGTCCAAGATCCTAAACCTGGTCTAAGACTGCCAAATAAGACTGCCTTACTTGCACTCTTAAAAATAATAGCGTACGTTTTTAGATTTTGGATGATATATATAATAAGATATATAATAAGGCACAAATTAGAAAAAAAGATTAAAAAATGCAAAAGCATAATTATACGCTCCGTGCTGGGTTTGACCCTTAAAGCCAGACTAACAATTTTAATGGAATCTTATGGAGCGTCAACTACACTGCTAGTATTAGTAATCAGTTGGGTCATTTTCCATGTTCTTTCGACAGACAGGGAGTATTTAATATTGCTAAAAACGCTTTAGCTTTAAAGATATTCAATTGTTACAAAAATTTTTATTCTTAATTTAACTTTAAATTATTATCTAATTGTAAAATAGAATAAATTGGAAATAATTCAATAAATACTTCAAAACTTAAATGCAATCTTAATCGCACAAATTGCGCCAAAAACTGTTATTTGTATAAACTAATAAGCACAAGTTATTTATAAATTAGTTTTCCGCGACGTGACGCGCGAATAATATATGTTTCGAAAAATTAAACAAGAAACTTATTTCCAATTTATTATGAAAGTTTAGTATAAAAAAAAAATTGAAACATACCTCTAAAGCACCAACCATTAACTCTTTTAATTCATCCAAACATCGATTAATCCGAGCACGTCGCTTACGCTCCAAAAGTGGTTTCGTGATTTTCTTATATTGTTGTGTACGAGAAATCGCTGGTGGATGCATATCGGATGAAATCATCATTCAATAAACTTGCAAAAAAAAAACCAGTCAACGTCACTACGACAAAAATTAATTCAAATTTTCGTCAAAAAAAAAATAAATAAAACAACCATACACTACTTAAATCCACGCTGTGAATTGTCAAATGATTACTTAAGGCACTTCGTCTGATACACGTTAACTACTATATAACATAAATATAGTTACTACCTCATTGAAAATATTAAAATAAAACTTACAAGTTCACATGAATTCTAAAGTGACTTAAGTCACTTTACAAAACAAAGATAAATATATATAAAGCATATATAAGATATCTTTTTCTCTTTGTTAGTAAATAATGTTATAGATTATTGTTATAAGACTACCTACTTTAAAGCTACCTTAATTTTCATATGAAAAAAGATGAAACATATCGTACTGTTTAAATAAAGCTATTGCTCTATTACTTTCATACAAGCCATATATGACCTAAGTCATGTTAAACAAGGAGAGCAATATACATATTTATTACTTAAACATATTGCTGTTTTTATTTATTTTTCAACAGGTACTACTGTTAAATTAAATTAAATAAAGAAAGTAATAAGAGATTTTCTTATATATACGAGTGAAATAAAGATAGTACGTGCAAGACACACGACTAGTGTCCCCACCTATTACTTTTAATAAAAAGGTATTAAAAAAAAACAATAAGAATATTTATGTTGTATTTATAAAAGTAAACATTGTGGATTCTGATTGGTGTATATTTAACTTAAATCATTTTGTATTGTGTTCTTATTGGTTGTTTTCACATTCACAGAAATAGACTTATGTTGTTTTGCATTGTTTTTTTTTGTTCTTAAGTATTTTTTATGTAACAATGTTTTTATAAATGATGTTTTTTTTCTTATGTTTATGGTAGAAAAGATGTTTGTTCCACTGTTTGGGCTCGATCTGGTCACATGTCAGTCTTGTGACAGACACACTTTTTTCTATTCAATAGACCTTATATATTTAGTACGCACTTTCAGAAGAATATTAAATAATATTTCTATGCTACTGTTTTTCATTCTTGAAGACTTTTTTTTCAGTACCTAGTGTAGAGTCGCATTTTTTTCTTTACAATTTTCATTTTCTAAGTTTTAAGCTATCTGTGAATTTTGCGAAAATATCGAGAATAACTCAAAATGTGTACAATATATTTTTACCATGCGCTCCCACCATAAAAATGAATAAACAAAACAATAAATTTTCAATTCCACACGGAAGTGCTTAATAGAGAGTCTGCACGAATTGCATATCGGTTTGATGATACGATTGCTGCATGATTTTTTTTCCAGCAATGACAAATAGTTAATTTCTCGTTTATTGCTATTAATTTATTTTGCACATGCAAAGCCTTATCGGATCTTCATATTAAGCAATTGGTTATTTGTTTTATGTCAATTTTTCGCTGGGAAAATCTAAAATTTTGATAATTTAAATACTTTGTTAATGAGTCATTACGAAAATTAAATATTTCGATACTTATACTCTCTGCGGGGAAACAATTTACTCAAACTAATTATTATGAAATTTAATTACAAAGTTCTACGGATTCGTCTTAAAGCTAATAATTGATTTCTATTTGTTTAGACTTAGATGATAAAATAATGATACATAATATATTTATTAAATTTTATATATTTTGGTATACAGATTTTTGATATTAACGTTCAAAAAAAAGTTGGTAAATAAAAATCTTACTTGCAATAAATATGTGTAGAGTTACGCCTTAGATATTTTTAAAAGGACCCTCTTTTAAGTATATTATAAAAATATTTCTCACGATCTACTTTCAAAATATCGTAATTGCTTATTTCCGATTCAATAATTCACTCTCTTATATATTATGCAGCAGGTCTTTCAGAATGTTTGAATGCACACATATAAACAACACGTTCGAATTGATTTATGAATAGAATAAAAATTGCGTATGTGTCAAATATTATTTTAAGGTTTTTTTTTTGTATTACATTAAATTTCGAACGTAATCAATATCGATAAATGATAATGAATATCGACAGAGGATTACAATAGATATACCTGGAAAAATTGGATAATATGCAGACGAAAATTTCTGATAATGAAAATTGTTAATTTCGAAAAAGTCTGATAATAATAATGATTATTCTCAATAGCTTCTTAGATTGTTATTGAAAATTACAGAAAATTATTAATTTATGACTTGAGACCAATTTTTATACCAGAGTTTTCATGAATTATATCTTCGATCTTTTTAAAATTCAAATACAATCTTTTCTAGAGGAAAATATTAAAGTTGGTCTAGCTCAAATATGTTTTTCTTTAAAAATAACAAAATTTACAATTTTATACTATTATATAAATATATAAGTAAGTCAATAGCAATATAAAAGAATATCGACGAAAAGTGACTGAGAAATATGATATTTATATCAGTAACATTGGGTATAAAGTCTTTTATGTTGAAAAATTTACAATATTTGTCGGTACGTTCAAATTAAAAACAAAATTTGAAGATATTTTCTTATATTATTACTTATTATTGTTGTTCACATTTAATTATGCACACAATAAAAGTGGATAAACAAAGTAAAAAATCCATTGAGTTGAAAAAATTGCATTCGTGTCTAGAACTCGAATAGCCTAATTGGTAGGGCGCTTGACATGAATCCAAGAAGTCCGGGTTCGAGTCATGGTTCGAGTGTATTTTTTTCAATTCTCTTTAATTATTTTCTTATATTTTTTTACAACAGATTTTTCCTGTAGAAGAAAATCCCATACGGAAATTATATATCTGTAGTGCACCACTATTCCAGAAATTTGAATTGCCCCTTGGGTCTTTTTGTCCTTATTTGATTTGATATTTTTTCTTATTAATGTTTACCAATAAAACAAAAAATATGTATAAATAGCGACCTACGTATCAAAGTCCGTCCAAATCGACGGTTGATAAGCCAGAGATGCTTTATAAGTTCCCACTGCAGATGATAACTGCTCTGCTCTAAGGGGCTCTCATTGCAATTGTTACTACCAACTGCCTAATTCATACCTGCCAAATAACGTTTTGTAAATCGAGCAAGTAGTACTCAGAGCTTGAACTTTGGGGCAAAATTGAAATAAACAATTCTTTAATTTTAGAATACTAATGAGGACAATTTCACATGCTCATAAAGTTATCTAACTTTTACTTAGTTTCTTTTGTCTTGAAGTTTCTTTTAAAATGTCTTCCAGTTGTTTCCTCTAGAAAATTTTATATACTAGTTAGTATTTAAATAAAACTAGAAGGTTATAATTATTAATAAATTTTAAGTGATGAAATCATGATGATGTCAATAAAACATCGCACACTAACCACAAAGCAGAGTGATAATGGTAAGAAGAAGCGAGGTAGGTACTTAACAAGTAATAATTCTTACACACAAACCAAAAAAACAAACAAATAAACACAAAATCAAATACTTTTATTATACATGCAATATAATATTAATTTTATAAATTTCTCATATATGAGGAAAATATCATTGCACCGGTCTTTTACTTAGTTAAAAGTGACTTTTAAAAGTTATAATATTGTAGTTGCTGCACAGGCTTGAGTATGTTGTCAGTAAAGAGGTGATGTTTTATACAGAATTCGATTGGAAATTAATCAAAATGATAGTAATTTTTTTCGATAACCAGCTTTGTACAAAGTTCACTGCAAGTTGAAGTTGTTGTTTTTCCTGACTCACTTAGAAAACCGTATCCCCATATAAACGAGTGTTTAATTTTAACGTTGAAGAGTGTTTGTTCAAGTGATGAATCAAAAGAAGCCGAAGATAAAACAGAATTCTTAATCTCTGACTAGCAAAGGGGAAGGGGGCTATAAGTTTAGCGTGCCCGACATCTGTGTGTCTCTCTGCGGTATCGTAGCTCCTAAACGGATGAATCGATTTTGATTTTTTGTTTGTTTGAAAGGTAATTTTGATCGAGAGTATTCCTAGCTAGTTTCAAGTTCGAGTTTAAGGCTCCGTACCCGATAACAACTAGAAAACTGTTGATGAAATTGTATTTCAAAGATTAAATTCAAATTGATTCTTCCGTTTAGGATCTACGATTCCACACGCTTGGGAGTAGACATTGATCTAGTTCAAATTTTGCATTCTTTTTTTCCGCGACAGGTAAAAAAATTTTTTGTTATACATATTATGCTCCCTGCAATGTAAATAGTAAGGGCTCCTTTAAGTTCTGTTGTAAATAACTGAAAATAAGACTAGCCTTGGTCTGCTTATATTAATTAATAGTATAATTACACATCTAGGAAGCCCAAGTAAAGAATATCGCAGATATATTGTTGTCTCCGAGACATTCGTTACCTGCTCCCGTGGTGTGCATACTTCTCACCTTCTTTCTCACCGACGCACGAATTCAGAAAGGAGGTGAGAAAATATTTTTAAATAACACACAATACTAATATAATAGAACATTGAAGAAATTTTGAACGGAAATAGTGGAGTTTTTGAAAAAATTACAAAAGTATTTCATGATTAAAAAATCAATCTCAATACTGTCCATCATCTTCATAATTGTGCTCGTTTTCAAATTTGTAGTAACTTTTTATGTCTGAAATATGTTATTTCTCTACAATTTAAGACAATCTTGAAGAAATGAGCAAATACGGTGTAATTTTAACATTTCTTAATGTTACCTTAAAATAAAATTTAATACATTTCTCATCCATTGCAATGGTATAAGAATCTACGCTCTCCGATTATAGAATACTCAAATCCATTGCATTGCCAGCATTAATAAGCAGCAACTTTTTAAAAAGTTATAATAATAATAATAATATGCACTTAAGTAATAATAATAAAATATTTTATGATTAACCAGTAGGTATTATAAGAACCGATTGGTCATTTCCTTTCTCACATAAACAAATGAATATAAAAAATTATAATTTATGTTTGATTTAAAAGTTGTAACTTTTAATAAAAAAAAAAAGAATCACACGCTAAATTATTTTCAAAACACAACAGCAATCTATGTCTCTCCACTTTTTATATAAAAATTACATATCATTTATTGATTTAAATATAGAGTGTACCTACCAATCAATATTTGCAAAAAAATCGATGAAAGATGACTTCACAGGAATTTCAAATGATTACAGTTGCAATAACAGTGATAATTTTTGAATATGCTATTGACTTAATTTTTACTGCTGAATTCGAAATTTTTTTACTTGTAATTTTAATAACATGAAATGTAACGTAATAAAAATACATGAGATACCGTGAAAGAAAACGTTACATTATCCAAAATTTTTCCAAATACAAAGGTCTCTACAAAATACAAGAAGCTGTTTGTATTGTCTATTTGATGTCAGCGGGCATCGAAATTTAAAGTGAAAATAAAGTTGCTTTTTTGATACAAAATATTCCTACTTTTCCGACAGCTGTAGTGAATCTATAGAAGAAATAGGAGAGGCAACATGTGTATACAAAAATCTTAGAAGGCCACGAAAAAGTTTTTAGCAATAGTATAAAAAAACAATTTCTTGTTTATTTCAGATAATCTTATTGTCTACAATGATTGACTTCTGTATCTAAATCGATGAGCCAAACTATTTTTTCCGGGCCTAAGAGCTAGCACCTTGTACTTACTTACATCAATATTAGTTTGTATAGACAAATTATTTCAAATATTGTGATTTTTTTACAATTTTTTTCATAGTGTTTTTATTAATAAAAATGCGTAATTTTCGAGTTACAGGCTCTACTCGACCTATATTTTCATAAAAAATTAACAAAAAGCATTTCTGTTTTTCATGAAAAAGGTCTCTTATTCTTATGTACCAAGTGTGAGTCAATACGATGACTTTTATATATTATACAAATATACGTCACCGCATTTTCTCGAAGAAAAACTATTGATTTCTATGAACTTATTAATATACTTCTTGAACTATTTTAGATAGAAAAAATTAATTGTCCAATCAAAGAATCCAAAAATACTCCAAGACATAAGCATACTTCATTTTCTTATCTTCAAAAACAAATTTCAATACAATTTACAAATAATTAAGTGGTACGATATCCTAAAATAAATTAATGATTTATTATAGTAATATTTATTCGTCATCCGCTTCTATAAGTAATAATATAATATAATAATTAATTAACATATAAATAATATGTTTTATATATGAATATAATGTTATTTATAACACAAATTTATAATAAAAGTTTATAATTAATCCCGGAATTTGTCCAGGAAATATCATATTATAATGACTGTTTTTATACCACATATAGATTTATGTATTTATTAAAAAAAATTATAGTAATTATTATTTATATACCTACTTGTGAATTAAATTATTAATAATGGAATATTTGAAAACTTAAATGATTCAATTACATATTTTTAATGTGCATTCAATCTGAGTGATTTATTACCTGAGTGAAGAAATGATTAAAAAATGAATTATCAAACGTAAAGTTTGTGGTACAATGAAACAGTTTCAGGGCATCAATGCAAAAAAAATTTGTAAAGAAATTCAAGAAAAGAAAATATTGTTTGGATTTGAATAAATTCAGATGAAATTATCAAAAAAAGTTATGGCTAATTTTGCAGTTCTTTACATGTTAATGTTATAAAAAATTTCAAATTAAAATTATTGAAATCTTCTAATTAATTAAACTTATTGCATTAAAAATTGTGAAAATATGAAATCAAATTGCACAAATATTGTTTTTCAAATATAAATTATCATAATTATATTTATTTAAATTTGTGAGACAATAATATTAAATTTTCAATGGAAGTCATAACTGCAATCCATACAATTATATATGCATCCATATAATTCTATAATTAGAGTAGTGTATCGTTGTCATGGAAACGAAACTCGCGCACGGTGCGAATAGAATTTATATATGATTTTAATGAGATTATTGTTAATGACGATAATAATTGTTTATTGTATTATTAATACATATCATAATAACAAATTTGCGCTAACTTTTTAGCTTCGGGCACAAATAGTCTTAAAAGTTTTACAATTTTCCATTTTTTTAAACCACAACGATTTTTCGTGATAGAATCTGTCATTGGAAAAATGATAGATAGATAATGAAATTTTAGAAAGTTAGTAGTTTTATTGTAAACGACCAACGAAGATTGTGTTCCAATAAAGAAAGTAGTATATTGATATTTTTCCCAAGCGATTGAGAGTTTAATTTGCTGTAAGCCCAAAATTAAGAAACATGATTGAGACCACAGATATACTTTCCATTCGCGAGAGTGATTACAAGTCAAAGTTGTTCAAGAATATTTTCCTTCCAGTCATTTCAAGTTGCAAATCTTGTATTTTTTTTTAAACACAAAGAATATTTTTTAGTTTTCAAGATTGAAAACATCATCACTAAATCGACTCGACTTCAGGTTATTTGTGTCAATAAATCTTAATACTTTATTGCTCAGTTTACATACATTCTTTTTTAGATTTGAAATTAATTTCAAGTTTTTATCTAAATTTTACCTTTCTATAACAGCTTAAGGTCGCGTATATTTTCTGTATATTTTATCTACCCGCATAATATAAACTTAATTGCAATCATGTAATTTGTATTCCAAAAATAAGTCAACCCTTTCCTGTTCCTCTTCCTTGTTCTATCACCTGCTGTTTGTTTTGATCACAGGTTTATTGACTTGTTGCAGTGATTACAAGTTATTATGTTATAGCTTCTTGTATATCAGAGTGCTTTACTTTAATAAATTTTTATAAAAATGAAAGTTTCCAAAGATCGTGTACTAGCCTTAATATAGAAAAAAGTATTATATATATTTTCGAAATTCTTCTGGAATATTTATACGGTAAAGTTTTAGAAAAAGTTAATGGATGTTGTATCTTCGTATGAAATAAAAAACTGAAAATGAGGTTCTGTAAGTATTATTTCCAAAAATATCCAATATTTAAAAATATACATCGTATTTTATTAACGAGCAGACATTCTGTGAAGTCGTAAGTTGGATTCAATTTTAACAAAAAAGTAACATTGGTAATCTATGGAATGGTTAGAAAAAAGTAATCTATGGAATGGTTAGACCATTAGAGTAGGCTATTTATAATTAAAAAAATCGAACAGTATTGTTTTAAATTACTTCGGTTTCTTAATATCCATTTATTTATTAAACCCCTGCTGAAATCTAGTTTGAGGTATCATAGTTCTATTAAAATCCTCTGTTTATAGCATGGCAAAGTGTATTTCTCAATAGTAAAAATTGATATATTTTTATGGTGGAAGCGCAAGGAAGTAAATTTTAACAATATTCATTTTCTATATTATATAGAAAATGTTTATTATATATATTATATTTAGTTTATTATATATTTAGTTATACTTAGTTTATTATATATATTTATTATATAATTATTATATATATTAATTTTCTTTTTGACTCACATAATTCTGTTTATCAACTTATTATATATTACATATTTTACGTATGTTTTAAATTATTCTCGAAGATTCTACTTATCCTTTAAACGAAAAATTGATATTCTTGCCAAAAGTTGGGAAAGTTTTTTTCTTTTAACGATAACGTTTTTTTGAAACATTTCATATCTTTGAAGCTCATATCCATTTACAAACGGTTTATAAGTTTTTTTTTCATCCAAATTAGTAATTGAAATTTGATCGAATTTGTTAAGGATGTACGAGCGCCGGGGCAATTTTATTATTTGAAGTCGAACAAAGTGTAAATCAGTTCTGAAAATTTTAGGGCGGGTTGCAGGGTTATTAAAATAATAAATTACTTCAAAATTACTTCTCCTTAAGGGAAAACGGTTGATGGATGATATGTTTTCATAGATTTGTCCAAAACTAGTCGATGGAAATTAAAAATAAAACTATTTAAATTAAAGTTAAAACCTTAATTAATTATTGAAAACAAAATAAACCCGTTGTGTCAGACTAATTAAGGTCTTACGAGCACGATTGTAGGGACATAGGTTATAAAAAAAATAAATTTTTTCAATTTTTCGATATCTGGTGTAATTTTCTAAATTTTGAAAGTTGAAAATTAGGTTTAATTATTTAGCTTTTAATTTTTCAAAAACCCAGGCATACATCAAAAAATTTGATTCTCTTTTCGTCCACATTCATGAAGTTATATTAAAATTTATCATCAAAGTTGAAAATAAAGTACAAATAATTTAAGAGTAAAAACATAAGTCAAAATCTTCATCGATTTAAATAGAAAACTACCTTCTTCGATTTAAATAGCAATATACGGGCGGTGATAACGATATTATCGCCAGATAATATTCAACAACGTTTGTAACGGTAAACCATGCTAATGATTTATAATAATTACCGTTTCTATACTTTATTGAAAATAGCTACCTGTATTTTAGCATGAAGCTCCTAGTTAAGTAACTAGTACCTATATTTTATCAATGTTACAATCAGTCAATCGAATTTGCATATTTAAATCAAATTAAAATTAGTAAACTTCATTTATGTCTAGACATTCTATAAACTAATAAATTTTCAGACATAATTATTTCACAGTTAATGAATGTAAAATGAAACAGACATTATGAACAAATTTTGTTATCTAAAAATCAATCTACAATTGAAATAAAAAAATTAAAATAAACATATAAAATAAATAAAATATTATTAAAAATGACACGAGGTAACATTCATACATACATACATAGATTTATATATAAGTATGTATTTTGTCGCGCGCCTAACACCACCAACAAATAAATACGAAGAACCTAACTTATTAATAAAAGAGAGAGACAGCATAACTATGTATAAATATAAAAATATAAAGATATGTACACTGATTATTGTAATAATAATACTTCACAATTTAAATACAAATAAAGATAACATACAAATAAATATACGTATATGTATTCATATCTGTTTAATGTAGATATTTTTGTATAGGATTATTCATCACAGTTGATTCAGCATTATACGAAAGTTTAACAAGAATTCAAAACTAATTATGTACAATAAAATCTACAGATATTCGTCGCTCTACTTTATATACGATTAAGATTTACATTTTCATCATATTCAAATAAGTATATTTGATAATTTATAAATAAAACAGTGGACTAAGCAAAGAAAATTTGGAAGTTATTTCTTCAAAACCAAGTATATTTGACTTGAATCATTAAAATTGAGAAGTTTTTTTTCTTGATTTTTCCTTGTATCAAATGAATCCTTGTTAACTATTTTGCTTCCAATGAATTTGTCAATTGTTTTTTTTAAAGAAACTCTTGAAGTACAACTCTTACAATTAGAAATATTCGAACATATGACATAACGATGACATATCCATATCTCTATCGCTGGTTAGTTCATACTACCCAATCTTTTAAACGTTGAAAGCATGTTCACATCTTTTTGTTTTAAAATTTCAACAGCCTTTCAGTCTAGAAAAGGATGCTTTCCGGCCTATAAGTGTAATCAGAAATTATCACTTTCTTGTTGTTTTTGAACTTCATTCGATGAAGTTCTGCTGTTACAACTTGAACAACTCTGTATATGCATGTACAATTCGTAATTGCAATTTTTCTTTTTTTTTGCAAGCAATTAACTGAGATAATTTCTAGAATTTTCATCGTTTTTCGAGAACGACCACATGTGTTATCGTGTTGACGGGCGGGGCGGACAGACAGGCGGGCAAACGTAAATGAACTAATTAGTTGATTTTTTTAACACCTATTCTCACTGTGCGTGAGTTTTTTTGGAGGCGTTTCCATGGTAACGAAACACTACTTTAAATATAATTGTATGGATTGCATTTATGACTTACATTGACAATTTAATATTATTGTCTCACGAATTTAAGTAAATAATTATGATAATTTACATTTGAAAATAATTTTTGTGCAGTATTATTTCTTATTTTCACAATTTTTAATGCATTAAGTTTAATTAATTAGTGTTTTCAATAATTTTAATTTGACATTTTCTATAACATTAACGTGTAACGAATTGAAAATTAGTCATAACAGCCTCCTTTATCGGCAAAATTTCTCACTTAAAGCGCTGGCATCGATTTTATTGCCCCTACCATGACTACGCACACAACGAATACAAAAATTTTGTTCGTATCATCAATATTTTTAAGTATTACAAAGGGATTGAAATTAATATACCTTGATATATATTTCATATATACAGAGTATAAAAAACAGGTGTTCCTCATGAAATGAATCACCTAATATATGATAATGAACAAACGTAGTATACATACATATGTGTTATGCTATGTATGACTATACCGTGGGAAATTGGTAGCATACAACGTTCCCACACATCATCCTCATGCATGTATAGATATAGTATTCACATATGAGTAGTATCTTATCTCTTACTTTAATATTATATTATTTGTATAATGTTTATTCATTTTATGCCGGCAACAAGCCGACCCGACACTCTACACGAGCGTGTGAGTACGTCACTTCCTCTTTTAAATAATATACATACATGCATACATTTATACATAGTACATACATGCATACGTACATATCACATGCATGTATACTGATTACTTCTTTTGCTTACTGTTCTTCTGTAGTTTTTTTCACCTTTTGTGTTGTTTTTGTTTTTTATTATTTTTTTATCATCTTTCTGATAGACAGTTTTTATTATCAACTCAAAAATTGAAAATTGGATTGATACTTTCATATAGAAGAATTGTTCTATATGAATGCAATGTAATTTTTTAAGTTTTTTTTTCCATTTCACTCATTTTTGGAATGGTCGGAAATTATAGGGGTTCTTAAGGAACCGATGACAAAACTATAATCTGGTAACATAAGTATACTCTCAATATTTTGATATAAATGTGAATTAAGATGTGAAAAAGTAATTTGATTGGTGCAAATGAGGTTAAAATTTCAGCATAGGTTTCCGATCAAATTTTTAAGAAAAAAGTCGTTGAAAATCGTTATGAAATACATTGTCTCTTGTGGACTAATCTCAAAAAACGACATATTTTGAATGTTTTTGATAATTTCACTTGGATTGAATGAAAACAAATTTAAAAAAACTTTTTAAAAGAAAGTAAAGATATAAGCAATGGCCATAAAAAAGAAAAAAACCAAATGTCTCCGTCCATATAAGGAATGTACGAGTAGGATAGATTTAGGGTTGAAATTATTTTTATCTTATTTTCAACTTTAATGATGAATTTTGTTATAACTTCATGAATTTAGACGAAAAATAAGAATAATAATATTTTTCAATATGTGCCCTGGTTTTCGAAATATCAAAAGCTGAATAATTAAACAAAATTTTCAATTTTCGATATTTTGAAAATTACGTCAAATATCGAAAAATTACTTTTCGTCTTATGTCGTCTAGTTATAATATAATTTATCATCAAAATGGAAAATATATATTTTTAAAATTTGTGCCTGAACAAAATTGTTGAATTTGAATTTATCAATTAATACTAGAATGTATTTAGTCAGAAAGTTAGTAGCTACACTTCTAATAGTCTAATCTTCCTCGGCTTGCTCTGTTTTGAATATATAAACGGTTTTGTTGTAAATGTGTGTTCTTCATTTGTTTGATCAACAGATTCAGCATCATTTCTTTGCCCATACCTCTTACCTATCAAGAATCGATGAATGGATTTAAATGATGATGACCACTTGCGATTTTTATGGATACGATTTTAATTGAATCGTTTTTTCTTAATAGATATGGTTTACTGTGAAGAGTTTTATTTAATTCATAGGGGGTTATGAAATATTGTATTTTATTGGGCATACATTTTATGTGTTCTGTTTTTAGACACGTGTATGCCCTTATTTGGATGAGGAAATTGTGACCTTTTTAATTTTTTATACAATTTTTACATTCTACGAGATTCGTGAGTTCAAAAGTTTACTAGTTATTATAAATTCAACGCGTGCTCGCACAAACGTTTCTAAACTGCAACGGGGGCAAAATATAATTATAAACTATTTCAATGTTAAGGAAGATGGCCCATTAACATTTACGGGGAACAATAAGTTATTAGAGAAAAAAAAAATTAATTGAAGCGAATCGGACACTGAGGCAGAGGCGAAAGCATTCGTGGAGACCACAATTGGAGAAGATTATACAAGGAAAAAATATTTTTCCGCAGTATGATGCGAATTCCGCATCCTACGCTACGAGACCTTGTAGACCTTGGCTTTCTACTTCATAAGATTGTCTGTGGCCTGAATAACTTCGTTAAACATCATTTTGAACCATTTTATAATACTTACTTTTAAACCAAGATGTTCTTTTCCTTTCTCTAGATCGGCTGAACTCTCCAGCGAACTGAACTCTACAGTGAATAAATGTTAATAATAATAATTATAATAATGATGGGGTTTAATCTCCATTTTCCAAGTATCTATCCATAACAGAGGCCACCCACATCATTATTTTTTAATCTCTATTTATTTTTTTGGATTCGAGCCCGCAACCTCCCAGTCAGTAGTCGAACGTTTTAAAGAGGATTCATTCAGATGACCACTGTGCCGGTTATGTGAATAAATGACTACGCATTCCTCAAACTAATTGTATATCCGCCACGTGCCGATTTTTTGACGTAAAATAATTGTAATGTAATTACATGTTTTCACTAGAAGAATTTGATACAATGTAAAAAAAAATTGTTTAATATCCGTCAAATGCCGATACAATGACGTCAAAAAATTGTAAAACAAATACATATTTAACAAAGCATCCGTTCAAAGATGAAAATTTAATGATGAACAATAAATCATTCCATACTTTTCTACCCACAGAGGCGAAATTTTTTTAAATTTTTATACAGCGCCAGCTATAAAATATACCCTATCCAAAAAAAAAAAAAAATTCGAAATCGGACTGTCCGACATTAAAATGTTATGTGTGATTATCCATTTAAAAAATATATATATTTATGCGGGTTGATTTGATATAAGAACTCTTCAGATTTGATATAAGAAGTGTAATGGTTTATAATATTACGTTACTTTTATCGTAGTTTAAAAAAGATATTTTGTTTCTGCCCGGGATCGAACCGGGGACCTTGTGCGTGTGAAGCACACGTGATAACCACTACACTACAGAAACGATGTATTTGAAGTACTCAGTTATGAAACAATTTCTTGTAACTTTATGATAACGTCTTATCAGGCTGATAAAGTAAAATGAAATATTTTGTTTTTCTGTGACTGACTTAATAGAAAGACACTTCTATTAACTTCTTAAGTTTTTCAATTAAATTTTGGTACAATTTTAAGAAGAGAAACATTGAAAATTCATCGAAATTTGAATTACGTCGGATGAATCCTATGCACTGATCCAGTATAATTTAGTATATGAAATGCTTTTAAGGAGGAAATATTTTTAAGAGTCCCTACATAAAATTTAATAGAAGTAAGGTGAAAGTTGTATGGAAACTAAATTGGTTTTACAAGCTGTTATTTTATTAAACTAAAAAGTCGAAAATACATGTTTCGCCATATTCATTGAATATGACGATAAAGAAGTTTTGAACGATCTTATAGTTTTTATTGCCGTGAGTACCTTAAATTTTTATATCAACTTACACATCGTGGCTAAGGAGAAGTTGTACTTCAAAAGTGAACATCTTCAGCTTACATTTTTTCTCAATTGCACAACTCTCTGGTATATGATGTTACGTTGCTCTTTCCCATTTGTTTTGAAGAGGCTAAACAAGCTAAACAGGCTTAGTTTTTTAAGTAACCATTAATAATTATAAAAAAAATAATGAACGAATATATACTTCTGTATGGACATCCGCCCGAACATTTGCTTCTATAGGTACATTAAAGATCTCACACTGATGACCCCAAATTATTTAATTTAAATTCTTAAGCTAAACAGAAAAAAAAATTAAAAACAATATTACGTTTAAATTTATGAAAACAGGTATTATGTGGACGGTAACTCACTGTACAAACTAACAACGAATCCAAAAATTTAAGTGTAAAACTCTCACACGACCTCCATAGTAAATAAGCAAGACAAGAACATGACTACTCTCTTTTAAAATAAAATTTTGAAGAGAAAAACTCTTAAAACGAAGAGAAAAACGGTAAAACTTTTGATGGGATGTAAAATTGTACCATAAAGGAATATCGGGAGATGGATGATGTTAAAGTTCAAAATTGTATTATTGGCGGAAAATTTGGGGATCTGCTGCGTCACATAACATAATTTGTAACATAAGAATATTATCGGGGATACGCGAGTAGGGTTTCTACCTTTGACAAATTACAAAACCGTAGATTAGGAAAATCCGCCTTTTGAATAAACTTCAAGTCGATTCTCTGTACGGTTTACGACAAATTTATTATTAAAAACATTCCTTATTACATGGTGGTTTATAAAGAAGTCGTAATAAATGTTGGTTTTGTAGTCAATCAGTGCTTTGGAAAATTTTACCATTTACATAAAAAAAAACTTTTATCAATATTCCTACAGTTTTAAGCTTTATAATCATGCCAAAATTAAAAGCTGTACATAAAAATGAAAATCCTTTTTTTGGTAAAAACACCGACTTAAATAGTTATATAATTAATTTCTCTTGAATCGTATAGGGAATCATAATAAATTATTCACATAAGACGTATAAAAGGATGATTAATTGTATAAATAAATTTTTGGTATCATTTCCATGTTTACGATATCGAAATACCTTAAGAAACCAATTTAATACACATTTCTTAAGATACATGCACCAATCATAGACTGTACAAATTGATATTCTTCACTTTCATAGATCAAAGTTCCTACAGGGTTTTTAACAACAGAAGGTCCCAAATCGTAACGATCTCACATATATTTCAGTTATCTAACAGCGCATAATTTTCAGTTCACAAATAGACAAACTGTACGCGGAGGTTAGAAAAATATGAAATATTAAATAATATAAGTAATAAATAAATATAAATAAATTATAATTTTGAAACGTGTTTAATAATATATTTTATATTTGAAAGATGTAGAAGCCATATAGTGCGCAACACGTACTTGTATACAGAAAAGAAGTATACTATATTTATAATCTATGATTTTAAGTAGTTTTTTAACGCCTACAAAAATATTATGATTATTGTTGAATATATAAGTCGTTCTTCTACAATATCTCTCAATTTGGCTTGAGGAAATTCAACAATAAAAAAAATATTAATAATCTTCTGTGTTCACCCATTTACATTCACTGCCTTTGGTTCAAACCTCTCGACACGTCTTGGATATTATTATAATCATTATTAGGTAACGTTTGGGAAAAAAAACATGAATAGATTGAAGTGAGATTGATACGTTAAGGGTTCTTATCATAATACTTTTCAAAATGACGAAAAGTCTCTTTCGATACTTTATATAAGAATGAATTTTTGTTGACTTCAAGTTGAGACATAGTTATTGAAATAAATACCACGATACTCGAAATAAAATTGTAGATTAAGAAATTCTGTTTAAAAAATATAATTAAAAAACATGCAACAGACTTACATTTCGTTAAATATTTATACTTCGATTGTAATGCAATCATCGTCAGTAGCTAAATTTATTCATATAACGAATTACAAACCTTTTTTACAAAGTTAAAAGTAAATATGTAAAACATTACCAACAAATTACAGTAACATCTCCAAAAATATTTGTATTGAAAAGCAAAAATGCTTAAGTACGGCATGTTCGAAGTCGTAAACAAGCTCATTGGTGATTATTAATGTTATCAAGTGATCATAGTGTCCGATAAATTTCTTGCTGTCATTTTTTAGACAGATAGCTTATACAAGACGTTAACGTGCTCTTTTGAGAACGCAGCGTTTTCGAAAAAAGTCTGGTTGACTCGCCAAAAGGGAGCTACTCACGAAGTATGTATTAATCTTTTTACAAAGCACCCTTTCTGTCCCACGGTATATTAGGTATTCTTGAGAGATAAATTATCTAAATTTAACAATATTTTCATGTCGATCATGTCGATTTGAAACTGGATGGTTTGGGAAAAAACCAGTCTACATTAACAGAGATGCGTATGAATAAATACGTAGAGATGAAAAATTATTGTCTCTTTGTAATTATTAGTTTTTATTAAGAAGAAGAAACGGAATCCTAAAATAATAATTATTTTTGTTACATGTCAAGAGGCTTAAAAATAATGTTATGATTGATTTAGAAATTTAGAACAAGTTTTTGCGGAAATTATGTGTTTAAATTAATGAATTCTGATGCTAAAAAATAAGCAGCGTGTGAAGTCATATGTTATGATTTTGTTTAAATCAAATATCACCTGAGAAAATAAATTGGGGCTGGCTGTTCATTAAAAATTTAATTTTAAAGTATATAAATGTAAAGTCTAAATGAATGTTTTGAAAATATACAAAGTGTTTACTAATCATACAACTAAAATATCGAGATTTTTTTGGATAATTTTTATTGATTTTTAGAAAGTTTTAAAAAATAGTTCTTTGCTGGAATAGTTCTTTTAATAAAAACTCCATTCTATTATATAAATACGGTTAAGTTTCCATAAATAGCTAAAAATGGTGACTATTAACTAGGATGCGTCAGTTTAATCTTCTTCTCATTGGCTTTTTTACTCCCTCGAAAAGAACAAGAATGTGTCTTATGGGCTAAATTGCAAGTTATTTACAGTACAACAAGTAAAAATATTTTGAATAAATGATATCAATAATTAATTAAAGAGAAGAACCAAGATTTATTGCCCCCATGCTTAGAACATATTTTCTTGAAAATAGTTTTTTTTTACAGTATAGTCAAATTGGCATACATTCCTTCCCCGAAACATAAGCGCGGGAGAATAAAATTGAGTACTCAACTTTGTCATTACTCTACAGTGTAAAATTATTTGACTTGATAAAATTCAGATAAAAAGAAATTACAAGCGAAATCGGTTATGATAATATCGGTAATAGCGACAAACCATTTATATCGTTGCACTTATATTCGTCATACCACACATGAATGCAAAGACGATAACATAGATAAGTATAGATAAAGTTCGCATACTTAAACGACTATTAATAAAAGTATGAAATTCAAACTCTAATAATAACACTCAAAAAACATATTCAATAATATTGAAATTTAATATTCGTGTCTTCCAATTTAAAAATAATTACTTATAATAATAATACATATACATACATTATACATATATAATATAATGAATGTTATGAAATATACGTATTACAAAAAGTCTGTATAATAAACCTGTTTATATAATAAAAACAATACATTTTGGTAGCACGCACAGCCAGTCTATAATCAAAAAGGCGTAAAAGAAAATCCATTCACTAAAAAAATATATAAAAACACAAAGGTTCTTATAGGTTCTTCTGTGTCTAGTCGTAGAATAAGTAGGAACTTGAATATTTGGCTATGTAATATCATTGAATGTTCAATGTATGCAATTTTTTTCTAACTCCGATCAAAAAAAGATGTATTACAGTTTAAATTAGTACAGTCTAACGATATCGGTTATAATGACAAAATCGAAATGTTCCGGATAAATCCTTATATCAACATATATATTATATAAACATCGATTATAGGGACATATCGGCTTTATCGACTAACGCATGAACTAAACACACTCTTCTTCTAAACACGTACAAAGCAGTTTCAGTGAAACAAAACACATTGTAATAGTACTTTGAACTTTAATTTGAGAACAACTTTATTTTGATTTTGGATTTTATTTTGGATTCTTACAACTTATATATCGGTTATAGTAGCAATTTTCATTGGATTTAATTAGCAATAACGACCGACATGTGTACATTTCTATCTATACTGTCTTTCATTTTAATATAAAAATTTATGTATCGCTTATAACGACTATAGGTTATAGTGACCATAATTGTTGTCTTGTTATCCCTTCAATGTCTCCCTATTGTTTGCTTATATTTACAGCAGTTTTTTTTTTAACAATAAAATTATCTTTAACTGGGCAGACGAAGGTCATTCTAAGAAAACAGTGATGGAATCACAAAATACCATATTACTCTGATTGTTTCTTACCGGCCTAATTTGCTTTTGAAACCGTAGATAAAACAAATAAATGTAAATAAGTTTAACTAGTTCGAAAAGATAAAGAAATTGTTAAACAGTAGCGACTTTCAAGAAGCGTTTTGACGCTAGAAAACCTGTTTTTCTGATATTTTAAAAAGTTACCGGATAATGAAACAAATAACAAGAAAGAAACGTAAATTTCCCATCCTACACCAGAAAAGTAATTTTTCCGTACTATTTCACCAAATTTGATTATTAATTTGTCATATTTATTGTAATTGTACAACCTTTAAAAATCGTTATTTTTAAAAATGTCAGGCAAAATTGCGTGTGCATTTCGTTGGAAAACATTGCATTTCATTTGTTTGCTGGCCTCGGCTGGCCTTTGGGCTAGCAAATTCCATAGTCGTCCGGTAATATACAATTGATTTTCCTACTATATTTACAGTAGTATACAGTACACAGTAGTATATTTTATATCACAGCATCCAAAGTAATATTGGTTTTGCAACGGGTTTTCTTTTCTGTGATGTATTTTTATGTAAAAAGAAGCCCAACAAATGTGTATTTATTTATTATTATAAAAAATCGTGCTTACTATACTGAATTTTGAATGCTGGTATTAAGTAATTTGATTTTGTATTTTTTAAAGACGATAAAAATTATCTTTATTTGTGACAATTATGAATCCGAAAAAGAGGATTTTTTTCCGCCTCCTACATGCCAATAACTGTTCTCATTAGAAAAGATAAAATATACCCATCTATTAGGTATATTATTTATTAATGTTATCTGCGCTTCCACCAGAATTATATTACTTTTGTATTGCCATCGCTCCTTGATAAGCGTGCGATGTTTTAATTCAATCCCATGATTCGAAGTGGATGAAAATCACGTTCAAAGATTCTGTTACATAGACATGCAGATACACAGATACATACCAAGCTAATAAAAGCGTTTTAAAATTGAATTGATTGAATTTCTGTGGATCTGTCCGTTTGTCTAGGGTATTACTGTATCTTCAAAACAGATTATGAATGTAGACCTATTTGATAAAAATTTGTAAATGATAAAATGCGCTGAGAAAAATTTTTAGCATTCGATACAAGGCAAATTATGAAAATTGGTGAATTTAAACACATATTTCACAATAAATTTATTGAAATAAAGAAAGTTAACAAATATCAAAAAAATTTTGTCAACTCTAAATTGATTTAGAAATAAAAGAATTGATATTATTTCGATGCTCATATAGACAACGTATTATAGAGAAAGTATAACAAAAAACCACATTCAAATTGAATAAATAACGTTGACCAAACCCAAAGTTTTATTCAAAATATTGATTAACATAAATTCCCTTTCGCTTCTTGAATTTTAAATAATAAGATCATCTCATATTACCTATATTATTTACATAATTAGGAATCATACACTCCGTCTTTACGTAATCTTAATATAAAATTAATAAAATCAGATTGTTCATTTAAAATTTCGACATATAAATCGATTTATTGAAATGTATTAGTTCAAATACTAGTAGTAAATTTTTTTAGATTTATTTGCAATCAGTGGAAAATATTATGAAGACGTAGTCAAATGTATTTTTTTTCATCAATAGTGGATTCCATAAAGGTTTCCACTTTGGAAAAATTCCGTGGATTGAAGCGACATACCAATAAGTATACCAATAAAAGAATAGTCCTTGAGTGTTATTTTGAATATTGCGAAATATCGACTTGTGTTCAAAAATATAAAGAATTCTAATTTTCTTTTTAACTAACCTCAAATAAGAAGTTACTTATTCATTTCGATTGATCTTTTGTGCATACTAAAATATATCTTGTTCAGTATAAAAATTAACATATGAGAAGCTGTAATTATTATCACTGTTTTTTTGTAACGTAAATTTTACCACTTTAATTCAATAATATATAAGAATATGGAAATGATCGTGAAACGTGAATTTTCAAGAACATTCTATCTTACTTCTTTCAAAATGTGATTCTGGAACTTGGGTGTTGATTTTATGAAAATGCGTGTAATTGAAGATCATCTAACAAGATCAAAATTTTGATTTGACAATTCTTCCAAACAAAACTTCTCAGAAGAGATATAAAACAAGGGATAATTTAATTTCGATTTCCACCGAAAGTATAGTAACAAGTTAAAAAATAATTTAATGATCAACCAGGTGAATAAACACAAAAAGAAGGCCACCCCGATTTAATCCCTACAGGAGGTTTATTAAATGACTATAATAAAACTGGACAATATTAACAAATTTAAAAGGCCTTTAATCTTTTATCGCTGTACATCTCAAGAAACAAAAAAACCAGAGTCAGTGTAAAGAGTGTTTTTGTTTTTTTTTAATGAGTAGAGAAATCTTTTATATCTTATTATTAAACCCTTTCAAAAAATCAACATTAGAGTTGATCGTTTTAATTTAATTTTGTATATACCGTTTTTAACTTTAATAGAAAGTTTTTTCTATTCGATCCAAAAATCGAAATCATAATTGCATTTTACAATCAAGGTGTTTACAATCTTAAAAAATAAACTATGCACTACCGGGATATTTGTGATCAAATTTTTGCCGAGCCCCCAATAATAATGTGATCTATTTAAAATTTTGCCGGATGATGGGGCTGCAAAGTTCAAAAATTCAAATTTCTCTGTTTAAATGTGAAATTGTAGAAAGTTGTGAAATGAATCATGTAGCGGTAATTTCAATGATTACTTGGCTAAAAAAAGTATTGTCGGTTATTTAGAGGTAGAACGTTTTGATTCGGTTTGTGTTGGTGAATGCATTAAGATAATTTTGATTAGTTAAAAAGCGAAATGTGTCGTGGAACTTTGTTTTTTCGCTATAATTTATGAATTTCTAATTTTTTTCAAATCGATATGGTCGGGCTTCGTCCTGATACAAGTTGAGCGAAGGTAGAGCGCGCGATAAGCAGCCTAGTTCCAAAAAACGAGGTTTTGACAGTAGCCTGAATGTGAATGGAATTTTATGCGAATTTTTTGAGTACTGTGCTTTGTGATAATTCATTGTCTGCTGCATGTCCTTAAAGAGTTATTGAAAATAATGTAGGTATTTTGGGGGCGCCAAAAGGATTGAAATGGGGTACTCGTAGCTTATACTGATTTTTAAATCCTTTCGAGACTTGAAAAACATCTTTCCGACTATCTTTTCATAAATATGCAAATAAAACGAGAAAATGGAACTCGATTTCCATTATGGCAATTGAAATTTTACTGATTACCAAATTTAGTGTTGGCCATACGAATCCTCTAATAGTGACAAAATAACGACTATTTTTACTTTTCAATGGGCTCATTGATTTTTCAGGAATATAAGCGATAGCAATATTAGTTTTTAAATACAAAATTTGGAATTTACGATCGAATATACATAGATTTGTATTTTATAATTAGCCGCATTTAATGAACTTTACTTTCCTTATTCGTATAATTCGAAATATTTACAAAGTTAAATTTGTAGTAAATTCAGTTGATTATAATTTATCAATGAATAAATCATTCAAAAAGCGGTTGGCCTGGTCTATAAAAGTTGTATGCAGCACTGATTATATTCATCGTCTTCTTCTTTTTCTTGAATAATTAATTGGTTTATAATAGCATGTATTAAATTCAGATAATAGACGGCCCACCCAACATCATTAGACATTTTTTTTAGGTATGGATACTGCATTCAGTCTCTATTATCTTATCTTATTTCATTTTTTTTAAGTTTTATATTTTTTGACTTAATTTAATTAAATTAATTCCTCCATAATGTTTTTATTTAACGTTGATTTTATTATCAAATTAAATTCTTCAAATCAAAAATGAATCGACATCGTCATATACAGCCACCTACTTTGAATTTTTTAATAAAATTCCTCCCCGATAGCAATTACTTATAATTTATGATATTAAAACTTTTATTTGTATAATTTCTTTATTTTAGGGTTCTTAATTTTCTATTTCATTGTTTATTTACATTTTTAATATCCCGATTAGAATGTTGACTTAAGTGATTCTGAAAGATTTATGAAACTTTATTAATTAATTACTTAATTACAAAGTAAAATCTGGTGTTCTTTCAGATAGTGATACAGAAGAATTCGCTCAAATTTTTGTGTTGTGTGATTCAAGTTATCCTTATCTAACTGACATTGTGTATCAAGATATTATTATTTATCAATATCTCAAAAAAAAAAAAAAAAAATAACGAACGAAATTAAATGATTATGTCATACATTTTCGGCAGTTCAAAATAGTCACCATAACTGCAAGATTAAGTAAATCTGCATTTTATATGCAAGAACTGTTTGTTATCAATGTCACTATTAGAAAATAGTTTGTTAAAAATATTAAGGGTGAAATTATGCATGAGCCCAGTTAATCGACTAACAGGAAGTAACAGAAATTGTATATAACAAATCGTGTGAAATTGCCATTAATCTACCAAATTGATTAATCGTCCTGCGATTATGCTTCAATTCTGTACTGATCTAAGCTGTGACCATCATTTTCTCTTAAATATTTACGTAATTCAACAGTTTTTTTTTGTTTTAATAAAAGCTCATTTATGAAGCAAGCAGCAGAGAAAAATTATTGATATCAAGATAAAAGCTATCAAAGATTTGTTTTTATCTCTTTCTAGCCAAAAAGAATTTAGTTTGTAATGACCAGGTGATTCTTATTTGATTACTTTATGTTGATTTTATGCAATATCAATGAAATCAATGGTTACCACCAGAAAGTAGACTTCAAGACATCAATCCAGTTGTTTTCCTTTTCTCTCCACGTTTCAGCATTCATATGTAAGAGCAATCTCTTACAAGTTCTTATGGCAAACATACATAATACCTATATGACGTATCTGTCTAATGTTTGTCTAATTAAGAGTTTAAAATTCATATATCATCCGTATTTTTGGACTGAATTTAAATTTAATATCACTTTTGTCATTTATTTTACGGTATTTTCATGTTGTTAAGAAATGCGAAATATTTTTTGATGATTTTTTTCCAATTGATTAAATTGATTAAGGGTTGCAGTACTTTAAATTTAAATTTTGGGCCAGTGGTGCCAAACCCACAATATACAGAACTTTTTCTGTTTTTCGGCCGAGGAATTTGAATTGCACCACTCCTTCGAGTTTTGGCATTGCTTTTTTTGGTCGTACGATATTTAAAGTTTTGGTATATGTAGAACAAAATATACAAATATTACTGATTACTGTGGCTACTTATGAAAGTGTAAATTTGATCATCTTGATTACCTAATAATTTATATTTACATATTGTGGTTTTTATTTTAAAATCACACAAATATTCACAGGAAATCTTCTAAAATAATTATCTATTTGATATTTGGACATCTTATTGCACAATAAATTATTCATTACAACATTACATACCAATTACATTCTTGAAAACAAATTTAAAAGTAACATGAACTATAAAAGTTAATAGAAGAAATGATTTATGCATAGTGAGGTAAATGTATCGGATTTTGATAAGCAATTCGGAAAATTTTGTGAGAAGGTTTATTTTTAATAACTATTTTCTTTCGTTGTAAAAAAAAAGAGAAAGTTTTGCTGTTCCGAAACGATCCGCACTTTTTTTTCGTGTTATTATGACATTTCACAAAATTTATTTTGTATCTCATATATTTGCTAACTGTTTCCCGAAGAAATCAATTTTCTCGCATCTGTAATAAGCACACTCGCGGGAAAAGATCAAATTTCTTACATGAGTAATCAAAAACTTTAAAATGATTTCCAAAAACTATTCGCAAACTAGACAACATCGCTTGAAGCCAAAACAAATTATTTCACTTTTTTTACAGTAGCAAATCATAACGGTGATAAACATGAAATTTATTATTATAATTATTTGTAGACAATAATAATAACAATAATATTTTAATTCATATTAATAATACTGATTATAACACAAGAGGTATTTCTTTTATCATAAGGTAAGCAAAACAAAATAAAATATTCTTGACAATTATATGATTAGTCATTGTATATTTACAAGTATTCTCAACAGATTGTATACTGTTCTTCATACTTAAATATAGTGTCATTCATTATTATTATACTAAATCAAATGACAAGCCTCCGGTGACGCTTCAAGATCGAAATTATTATATATCATAAAATTACCATACAATGTGTATGAAGATACAGCTTTGATCAAAAAAATTGAAACCGAATACTTACTTCTTTTTATATTGAAATTTGGCTGTAAAATGAGAATAGGTAAAGGAGAACTCGGAAGTGGTCGAAATACATCGTATGGAACCCTAAGCTCGCACTTGAATCATATCTAAGAACACTCGCAATTAAATTACCTTTTTCCTTAAAGACTTCAATCTGAACCGATTTTGAAGATCATCCCCTATTTTTTAGTTGTTTCGGGTACAGAACCCTAAACTCGCACTTGAAACATAGCTAAAAACATTCTCCATTAAGTTACCTTTCAAACGAAACAGATAAATTCAAAATCGACTCATTCGTTTCAGTGGCACGATGCCAGAGACATGCAGACACAACACATAGCGATCAAACTTATAGCAATGAATTCTGACGTTTAGGTTGGGTCTAAAAATCCTTCCAGTGTATTAGAACATAGCGTTGGAAAAAGGGGTACAAGTGAGGAAAAGATTGACAAAGGAGTTGATTTTTTAAGGAAAACAAGTCAGTCAAAAATTTCCCTTCACTTTAATCAACGTAGAAATATTTTTAAACTCTTTCCGAAGAAGAAACGAGCACATAAGGTAGTTAAATAACTCATTCTCTTAAACACAAAATATACGCTCAAAATGTGTTTTGAATAAAAGTTTCTCAACATGTTCAACATGAATAGACAAATTTAAATTCTCTCAAGCTCTTATTTTTTATTGAAAATTTTTTACTTCCAGGAACGAACTGCTTGTGAGAGTATAAAAGCTGTTTTCGTCTGAAGAGTAGGAAAGCTGTTGATATATATATATATATATAACAGGGAATAAAATTGATTGGTCCATTTTTTATCTGCGACTAATGAATATACGAGAAAAACTGATAGAAGGGTGATACAGAAAAAGATCTTAGACAGGAGAGGGTAGTTTTGTTTGAAAGTTGAGAGCTCTGCGTGAGTCTTCCAAGGGAAAGATGGTTTTGTCTGTTATTTCCGCATAGTCCATTATTTTTAAAAGCTTGTGTACAAAACCCACTAGCAGAAAAATGTGTTTCACGATCATCAAGTATACAAAACAGTAACAACACTCCACCACATTAGCTATGGCAGTGTCAATCCAACATAAACGCGTAACATATTTATAAGTATATATTTATAATATTATTATTATTATAATTGTAAAAGAGATAATGTCTCTAGCAACGCTATATGCTACGATGCGGTGTTGTTGAATGAATAGTGTTATACGCTGATTTCTTTATTATTATGGCTTTAATCGTGGGAATGATACTGTTTAGCCACTCTCAAAACACTTGTGGCACCATAGACATTGAACACAGCCGCACAGCACATACTTATTTATATACTACTGCTATTTGTGTATATTATAAGGTATATTATAATATATTTAATCACTGTATTATAATTCTTCATCAGTTAATAAATAACATTTAACTATTTTTTTAAGGTACCACGAATTGATAATAATTATAATATTTAAGTATAGATTGAATCAAATTGTAATCAGTTATGTAACAGATTCTTATAGAATACACGCAATTCGGTTATTTTACTTCAAGTATAATAATAAATGAAGTGTCGACCAGGAATAATAGTTTTTAGTAGTTGCAGAGCTTCTAAGGCACTTTATAAGGATATACAATAGATCAAACTGACTGCAGTACAATTGATATAAGTGTTACCTCAAATCTAGTATAATATTATACACGAGTATGACAGAGTACATGCATTAAGCAAAGCATCTAAGTGAGAGGTATTATAGGTGTTATATGAAATTACAAAAGTGACTTGTATCGTGGCTTATCTGTTGTAGTTCATCTATTTAACTAAGAAACTCCCACTCTCCAAGCGTCTTATAACTATCTCAACGCATATCGAAGCTTCAACACATGTATATAATATCTCTCACTTGGATGCATTGCTTAACTCATGTATTCTGTCATATGCGTGATATTTATATGCCTAGATGTAAATCGAATATTCTGTATAGTGCCTACAGCTGTCTCATCTCCATTGTAGTGGACTTTGATTAACGTTTGAAGCTCCGAAAATATAAAACAAGAGAGAATTTTCTTACCATATCGAAAATCTTGTCAAGAGGAAGAGACTTAGAGGTAAATTTAAGAAAATAAAGCTTCATTAACATATTTTCATATTTGATAATATTATTTTTGTTTAATATGAGGAGCGATCATTTCTGGATTTCAATTCATGTACCTAGCCTTAATAAGATGCGGAGCGAAGTAGAGCAAATATTTTGTTGCATGTGCAGAAAGATAAGAAATTTTTTGAGTACCAAATTAAAGCTGATATTTCCATCACACACGGTAAAGCAAATTACTGGATTGATGTAGATGCGTTTACTTGACTGTTGATGATCTTAAAACAAGTAAATATTTACTTGCGTCAACGATCTCAATGCTAAAAAAATATTTCCTTGCTTAAAAGTTAAGCATAGCAAGTGAAAAGGTTATTTTCGCCAATTACAAAATCATTTTCAATAAAACAATAATAATTTCAGAACACTTCATCAAATTTACATTTCATTTACAAAACAATATAGTTTTTTGTTTGTTTTTAAATTCTTGGCTTTTTTGTCTTTAAAACGTACAATGCTCTGAAAAAGGTACTTAAAATGGCCGTTTACAATGAAAATGATTTCATGATTCAGCGGGTGATCTAACCTGAGATAATCTTTTCGAAACTATTTATCCCGTTACTTATTTAAAGATATGTGTATTGAACTGATACTTTGTAGTTTGTATAACTTTTTGGTTACAAGGTTTGGCTACATATAAATTAATAGTACATCATACATTTTATTTTGGTATTTCCTGTATTAAGCATTATCCATTGCTTGTCAAATTAATGCAATGCGAAACTCACTATCATACCAAATTTGTGTTGACTACAAATTCTCACAAACATTGAATAGCAAAATTTGTTGTTGTTTTTTTTTTTTGTTGAATTATTATACAGTTAATGACGTAATATTCTGTTTTTTTCTTTTTTAATCTATTTTGATTTGGTTTAATGTGAGTTCAATAAACGTTTATTTTACTCTTTATATTTATTCAAACGTCTGCATGGTTAAGAAAAAATAATTTTAGAATTAACTCTAAAAAATTGTATATTAAAAGTTAATTTTATAAATGCAAATAAAAGGAAATCACGTTAATCAATTTTATTGACCAATAGGCTTTTGTCCTGTAATTTAAAAATTGGTTTATACGTGACGTTAATATCTGATTTTCACCAAAAACAGTTTTATTTATAAAAGAAAAACACTATTTGCATTACGTATTTTGCATTTTCCAAAACCAATTCAAATTTACTTCGAAATCGCTCTGTACTGTCTTGTGTTCCAAACGTAAAGATACAAATGTATCTATACGTTTGGGTATTTGAAAGGTCAGATCTATACGTATTTGAAAGGTCAAGTTCGTTTATGAAAAAAATCAACCGATAAACAAGGGGGGAGGATCCGCAAAGTACAAAATTTTGAATTGTTCAAAATAAACGTAAATGTATTTTTTTATCAGTTTTAAGCAAAAAATCTTGTTATTTTTTCTCTAGACGTTTAGTTTTTGAAATACAAATTCTTGAAAAATAAAAATGCAATATTCGATTTATAGAAAAATGTATTTCAATCGCTGAGGGAATTTGCTTAGCTATCGCAGCTACAAGGTATCCATGGAACAAAAAGATCAAAACTTAATGAGTTTAATTCTGATTTTTGTAAGAAGTATCTTTTATGAACTAATTTTTGATGTTTATGCTGAATAAAAATAATTCCTATATATTTCTGATCTTTTTGCGAAGCTAAAATGAATATTTCTTGAGGAGCTCCTACTTCTTATAATATCTCAAAGAGTTCTTATAAGGCTCAATAATGTATATTCTTAAAAACTGATGTCATTAAGACACGGCGCTTGGATTTCTTGTAGATGTTTTTGTAACGACTTCCTTATTATGGATTGATTTGTATGTTTGATGGATTATTTCCCACGGAATACGTTGTTTGGCCATTTAGTACTCTTTGTTTTTTAAAATTAATAACTTGTTTATTAAACGAATGCTACTCATAAAAACTAAAGAAATTAACGGTACTGTCAATTGTGAATGAATAAATAAAAATAGCCGTAAAATTTGTTTTCATGTAAATAAACTCTCTAAAAATTATTTTTTTATTATTTATTTATTTTATAAAAACATTTATAATGAATTTCAATGCACACACAATTTAATTAGTCAGCAAGATAATTATTAAAATTTATTAATATTAATTTAAAAAGAATTTTTGTTTTCAATCATCAGCAATTGTGCAGTAAAGGGTGGGACAGAGTACTGTGAGATTTTGAAAACGTTGTACAAAAATCTCATCAATTTTGCAAACATTTGTTTATCGCCTTAAACTAAATAAAAATATTTATAAAATTAGGTTCCTAGTTTGTAGTGTTAATTTAATTAAATTTTTTTATTTTTTTAAATATGTCTTTATAAATTAAAGTTCATGTGTTATTCTGATATATCAGCTATATTGCTGTAGAGTTTCATTAAAAACCATTCGCTAGTTTATACGTGAAAGTGTAACAAACACACAAACAAACATGCTTACTTTCGCATTTATAATATACAGAGATGACCGTCTAAGCTTAGACATTCTTGCAGACGAGTCGTGATGATAATGATCAGATGTCACATCATCGTTTGTGGGTTTTGGGCCTCGCCTTATCGGATCTGTTGTTACAGTGCCTTCACAGCAAAGGCTCGATGTTACGATGTCCGCAGCTCTACTCTAACAGGGAAAACGTGAGAAACAATAGGAAAACATAGCTCATTCCAATAAGGCTTTCAATGAGTTACTTAATTAACTGCATCGACTTCAAAATGCTGTGCAATTTATCTAAACACGCAATAAATTTTCGTCAATACCTAAATCTCTTCAATACCTTTTTTATGTAATTTAAACAACGGTGAATACATAATTTTGAATTTCTCTTTACAGCTTTTCCAAAATCACACACTTTACTGCCTCATTTTTTATTAAAAGAATAGAAAGCTGTATTTATAAACAAATAAATAATTGAATAAAACTCAATGAATGAATTTTATTTATTGAAACATAAATCTTTGTGAAGATTATAAACTAATAAACTTGATAGGTTTGTGTTAATTCATTCAAGAATTTTATACGATTATAAAGATCTGTTATCTGTCTATCTGATATGACCTATATAAGGAAACTGTTAAAAATTAATTTTAACTGCTTTAGATCTATTAGACGTTTAGCTGATTCAAAAAATACCAAATCAATTCTATGTGAAAAGTATAGGGTTTTACGCGAGACGCATAATTTTATCTCGCTTAAGAAGCCACTTTCCATGAAGATTTTAAATGGTATCTCGACAATAATTGTCCTATCCATCAAGTAGACAAAATTTTCATGTTTTTCTGGAAACTCCCAAATTGATGTTTAATTCCCAAATTGGAAAAAGCTTATTAATTTGAATAATTTTGACGCACAAAAAACAAAATTTCATTTGATTTGATCATCGGATTATTAGGTTTATAGATATCGTCTAAAATCCTGTACGATGAGTTATATTTCGGATGGGATTCAAACAATATCTACGAAAGTTTCTTATTATAAAATAAATATAGTATTGTAAAATTTACCCTCTATTCCAATTTTTCTCCAATCTCAGCTGAGCTGTCAAGTACAAATATCCAGTTTATTTCACGAGAGGGTGAGCAATTTTTGAAACTTAAAATAGCTCCGAGAAAATTTTTACGATTTTAAAACGTATTTCGAAAAGTATTCAGTCAAGTTTTATCATAATCGGAATTTATAATTTTTCAGCGGGTTTTTTAAAAAGTTATCCTCCTAAAAACAATATCGTTTCGAGATATCAATCGCTTGTACAGAGGAACAGATTTTGAGACCATGCTAAATGTAGACCCGAGAAGCTATTTTTCACTTTCGTCGATTTCGAACTGAATTTTGGTGTTAAATTAATTGGATTTTTTTTAAGAAACAAAATATTGTAGCTCGTTTTTGATTTCACGGTGTGTTCAAAAATGAAAAGCACTGTTACATCATATTTTTAATTACGAAATTCATTTTTTTCATCATTTTATTTTATCAAATATAATAACTAAAATTCTTAGAATTTTGTGGTGTTGTGCAAATTAAAATCATACCATTCTCATTTCTATTTCTCGCGAATATATATCCAATCCTACACGTGCGTTAAAGTAACACAAATTTAAAAGTAACCTTGTCAACGTGAGGTCAACAAAATTGTTCGTTGTAGACATGAATGACATATTAATGTCTTATTAATGATAATACGGAATTAACTTTAATAAAATTATGTACGCTTTTAAAAAAAAGTATCAAGATGTTACACAAAGATAATGTAATGATTACACTTATTAAATACATTTGTGCCATTTCTGTTTATGGTAGTTTACCGCGAGCCCATATATGAAGCGAAAGATACACAATTCTTTAAATCGACCTTTGATCCATAAAGAAAATTGCGGTTTGACTCGACGACTTGAACTTATAGAAATCGAGTTTTCTTACCTTCGTGTTTCGAATTTTTTTTATCAGTATTATACTCAAACGAAGTCAGGCCAAACAAAACCAAAAATTTTTTGTCTAGATGTAAATTTTTTGATAAAACCATTTGCAACAACAGCAGCAATTAATTAGCTTTTTGAAAAAAATTATTTTTTAAAATTATTTGTTATCATTAACACAACATTGTTTTATACCAATTGTAAGCTGTAAGCTGCTAAGCTATATAAAATTTATGAAATAAGATGAGGTTTTATGGACGTTCTTATGTATAAAACAAAGAAGGAATGTTTACTGTGTGTTATGCTGTGTTATGGTTAAGTGTAACTGTATGTTATTGGTATTGCATGTGTGCAACTTCAAGTTCAATAGAGTTCATGCATACACATATACAACCCCTCTTTGTTTTATACCTAAGAACGTCCGTAAGAACTTTTCTTACGTCATATAATATAAATGGTTAACAGTATTGTTTACAAATGGTATACGTCACAATAGGTCCTGAGCTATATATGTAATCACGAAAATGTGAAGGAAAGGAAGTTTGCTTGTACTCGTGTCAGTGCCACATGCTGCCTTTGGCTAGGGTTTGAAAAATCGCATTTTTAACCAAATCAAATAGACGAGACACCAAAATAATCACCTTCGGATTCTCGTTCCTAGCCTGACTTTATGCTACTACGCGGCAGTATGGAGAATATTTTTTTCCCATTTTCCGTGTTGCATGAATAAAAAAAGCGTGCCTAATTTAAACAATTATTAATCACAACAATAAAACTGAAAACTAGTAAATATATTTTCTAAAAATATACACATCCCACATAAAGAAACAGGTTTTGATTTCGTTAATGCTATAGCAAATATGTCTATATCGGTAATGAAATAATACTATAACATAAAATTATAATATATAAATATATTTATTTATACAAAAAGGCCTTGAAGCAATAAAGAAGGCCTTTTATACAACATTGTACCTATGCTATACGTCCGTATCGTACACAACAATTCATTATTATAATACAACAACAAAAAAAACAGCTTCTTCTGAAGTCATATCTTCACTGTTTTAGTTTGCGGCGAAAAAATCTCACTCAACTAACAACATATCTTCTCATTTACAAGGTAATCCATTTATTTATTAAGCCCACGACGACAATGTGAACGAGTAAAAATAAAGCCGAATACTAGAGTTTCGAAATATTTTGAAGGCGGAATATTTTCCGTGAAAACAAAAAATTTTTAAATGTTAAGTAATTTTGTGGTTTTGAAATGTTAGTTGCTTGTTATTTGCATCCATTACCACTTTTTAAGATAGCTAGTAGAACATACATAGGTGTTGTAAAAAAAAGTTCCAAACCAGCTTAAAACATAGCAGGAAATGTTCAATTGAATTGAGTTGGGGCGAATTTAGGTTGTGGTGTAATATAGACGTTTGAAGGAGATGAACTGATAAAGCTAACGCCAAACTAGAACAATCTACAAATAGACTGAATTTTCAATTACAAATTTATCAAGCTCGACAAACTCATAACGGGATGCAGTACTTTCAGTGACTAAGAATTTGAAACAATATTGGTAGAAGCGAAATGAAAACGGAAGCTGTAGGTAGCTCAAGCGACTGGGAAAGACACAAGATGTTTTGAGAATATAAAGAGTTGCTTCATGCACCGCCGAGGTTAATACGACTGATTAAGGCAGTATTCTGGTCTGGAAGTTTGAAGAATTCGATTTTTTTGCGTGCATATTTAATAAGGTTAGACCTTTAAAAATATGTTCTTAAACAGATTTTTCAAAATTCGAATTATTTTGGGAGATATAGTGAATTTTCTGGTAACAAAGTATAATTGATCGCTCTGTTTTGTGAGCTTTTCCTGCTACAAAAGAAGAAAAAACAGCTCGGTTAGCAGGAACAACTTTGCAAGATGTTGCATATGAAGTAGAAGAAAGTTCACTGTATGGATCTGTAATCGCCGATTAATCCAGAGTGAGGAATATTATTATCTGTAAGTATCTATAAGTTACTCTACCTGAATTATCTCTCAAATTTTTAAACGAGTTTTTGTTGAAACTACATTTTTTATTAAATTTTCAAAATGTCTATACATATCATATGGCTACAAATTTTTTTTCGTTTTATTGAAAAATTTGATCTAAGTTTGAAAAATGTCTACAATTTAGACTTCTAGAGAATATATACCCTCTGATAAAATCGTTAATTCTATTTTAACTTTACCTGATTAAACACATTGAAGCAACTCAAACCAAAAGAGCTCAAAGTAGAGCCATAAGAATGAATTGAAGCGCAAGTGATTTCACACCCACAACCTTTCAAACGTACTCTGTAGTATAAGAAATACACAGCAACCGTTGATAATCATTATTTGAAACGTCGCGGCTGGCTACATAAAATAAATGTTAAAAAGTGACTTTACATTCATTTAACGATTTAACCTTTTTATTTGTGAATGAATGAATGAGAGAACATTTATACTGAACGGAGCTTAAGTCTTGTGTTAAGTCATTTGTTAGTTGTTATTGCTGCGCATGCATTTAATATTACTTAAGGGCATTTCAAAATTAATGTTTATTGATTGATGAAAAAGGCGTTCTTTACTTTTTAATTTCTTTTTATTTGAGAAACAGTGCTGGATTTACACTAGGGTCAGTCGGGGCTAGTGCCCAGGGCGGCAAATTTTCTAGGGCGGCAAAATTTTGAAAGTGAGAAAACATTTTCTATACAATATATAATTAACTAATTCTTTTAAATAAAGATTTTATCTTTCAAGAAATATAATTTATGCATTATGTATCAAATTAAAATTTTGTATATTATAATATATTAAATTTAAGTGAAAACTATTAAAATAAAATTAATTTATTTCCATAAAGGTTTGAACAAATAAAATTTGATACTTTTTTTTCTGAAATTGATAAATTAATATAGTTTTTTTTGAAGAATTAAAAAAATTTTTTTTTCTCATGTTTATTGAGAACTCTAGACATAAAGCTGAAGATTTGCTAGTTGCTGTATTATCTGTTCTTCAGTTTTTTTATCTTGATCTCTCAGATTGTCGAAGTCAGTCATATGATAACGCGAATAATGTATCAGGGATTTATTCGGGCTTACAGGCAAGAATTCATAAAATTATATCTTGTAGAACATGCTTCTTGTGCTGCTCATTCTATGAATTTAGTTGGAGTTGAATGCGCCCCAGTTGCAGTAGAATGCGCCCCAGAAGCTGCGTCATTCTTTCATACAGTACAAACTTTATACAACTTTTTTACTGCATCGATGCATCGCTGGGAAGTCTTACAGTCTCATACTGAAAAAAGATTTGCGTTAAAAACTTTATCTGCAACCAGATGGTCAGCTCGTTATGAACCGGTTCTTTTTTCTGCAATTAATTAGTTATTCTAATTCTTAAAAAATAAGATATCAAAACTATTAAAATAAAATTTCGGTCATAGGGCGACATTTTCTTCAGTGCCCCAGGGCGGCAGAAATTTAAATCCGGCCCTGTTGAGAAATATAATTTTTTTTTTAAACGTTTCTTCAGGTTAAATTTCCATTGTGTATCCGGTGTGTTTTAGAATTTCTGATTAATTAGATTTCGTTCAACGATAATGGTTTTGGGACTGAAACTAAAATTGGTTCTGTTTAAATAAATTAGGTAAGCTTATTTGGTAAATTGGTAATATTTCACCAATTTGACGTATTACTAGTTCAATATACTCATCATATAAGGACTAGATAATGTAATAATGGCACACTTTCTATAGGTAAATGTTCTTACATGATTCCGCCACAAAAACGAGTTATTGAGTTCATTTTCGGATTCTATATCATTTTTAATAGAAATATGAAATAAACTTTTAAAAATTTGTCTCCCAAAATTTAGACAAATTTCGAAAATAGCAACAACAAAAAAAATCATTATAAACTCTGAAAGTTATTTCTTGGATTGATACTGAAGTAACTTTTTATCTTTTAAATTTTAGGCTGTTTTGTGAAAAATTTTTTATGGTTTTAGGGGGTCATGAGATGCTAAAACAAGGAACACTTTTTTGCATTTTTTACATACTTTATCTACTTTAAAAGTTTGTGCTTTCAATTTTTTCTTATTCTGTGAGTCTATGTCACATAGTACTCTTAGAAAACATGTAAATTGTACTAGATTTGGTCTCAGTAGATTCAAAGGCTATATTTATACGTCGCTTTTTATTAGAACAAGCATTTTTGAAATATGTAACTTCGAAGGGAAGTTTTTCGGACACAAGTTTTTATGTCTTGGAAAAAAAAAACTTCCTGCAATAATGACAATTTTTTCAAAAACAGTCGATGTTAAAAGAAGTAGTACTTAAGCATGTTATAAGGGACATAGTAGGATTTAGAAAACCGCAGCGACAATTCTTGATCTTAAAAACACTATGAGTTGAATTCGCTCTATTCTCATATCTTGATATAGTAAAAACCAAAAAGTTAAAGATTATATTTTCCCAAGGTTAAAAAATTTGTTTTTCGAAATACAAATCTCGTATAACTTGTGCAGGTTTTTTAAGGGGTTAATTCTAGTTGTGTTCAAAAACATATTTCTAAATTTTTAAAACAGACATTACATCGTGTACTTTAAGTGTTCGAAAATACTTTTAATTAGTCTAAAAATTGCAAGCCTTAACAACAGTATATAATTGTCGTATTCTTAGTCATAAAATTTCAATTTAATTATAAAGATGATATTTTAATACTTTATTTTTCTAAAACAAGCAAATTAGTTTTATCAAAATTGAATCAAAAAAATTCCATGAATTAAAAAAAGATTCCTCATTAATGAGACAAACCAATCCATGGTTCTGTGTCAATTTAGTTATTATATAGGTATTAGGAAATAACCAATTTTCTTTTTTTAATCAAAATGTTTTTAATTTAAAAACTACTATAATTATATTTTTTTTATGGTTTTCAAACTTAAAATAACTAGCTGTGTACGTACGATGCACCTAGAGCCACTAAAATAAAAAAGATTGGAAATGATTTTAGAGCATAATTAATGTCATACAAATTAGACAGATGCGTTATCTTGATTTAATTTTTTAATCATATTATTAGAGAATAATTAATTATTTTTGTATAATTATTATACATATATTCTATATCTCTTATATAAAGTAATATTTAATAAACTTGTTTATAGTAGATGATTACAAAGTCTTTGTACGGAGGTAAGGTATAGAGATAAGCTCATTCGCTGTTTAGATAAACACATTATAATTTTTAAAATTTATTATTATTTATCGCGAAATTTATTTTATTTTTCGTGTTACTAATGATCAATTTTTGTTCCTTGCGTGCCATTTTCAATAGTGACACAGAAATTTTGGAAAATGTTTTCAATTCATATTTTGCATACTAACTAGTAAAGATTTTTAAAAACCACTTTTTTAGTCGTGAAGTGCGAATTCTTCAACTGAAGTGATAAAAAAAATTGAGTCCAATCCCCTGTTCCAAACGATGAATCACAAAAAGCTCACAAAGAAAATGACTTTCTGTAAAGCTGTTTCAAACCGCTTCCCAAATGTTCTTCAGATCGTTCTGGTCAAAAGCTCTTAGGGACATGCAATTTTTTAAGAAGTTTCTAGCGACGGGCGATCAAAGCTACACATATATTATAGTTATAGTATTTGACTACCGTCTTAATAATGATACTTCGTTCAAAATACCAACTAACTATACTAGCTTAGATTCCAAACTTAATTGCATTCTTCTACAAAAGTCCTTCACAACTAGACCCGATACCAAACCCGTTACAAACAAGTGATATCTTCCATTATTTATTTACTGAAAAAATTAAAGGAATGCTAAGCGTTTGATAAATATTGTGATTCTAGGAATGTTTTGAATTTTCCTTTTTTTAATGTGTTTTTATGGCTCTAGAAGTCATTTGCTTGGATTTTGCCAAAGATTTAGCGGTGTCTATTTAGAAGCGTATCGCTGGATTGAAAATTTTTTAGTTTAAAATGACAATACTCTTTTTATTCATGAACTTTTCAGTCTTTTTATTCGTACAATAAATTTTTTGCGATAGACAGATGTTTCGAAAAGTACGAATATAGATTTTAATACAGCCTCCATCTCATTGATTCATTGACCACACACTAACGTACGATAAATATATAACGTTTATGATCCAAAATATCGAATCGTAACTTAATAGCTTATCTTTAAGTTATTTAATGAAGTTGTGTGGTCAAAGCAAATTAGAAAGCTATTAATATATAAAGATTCTAAGCTCTCATTTCATTAAAAATTATATTTGAAATTTTTCAAATAGCTTACTTATTTTGATTACTTTATTTTTAATACGATATTTAAATAGATATATTACTTACTTAAGATAAGACTTTACTTCCATGTACACGTATCAGCAATTGTGTGTAATGAGTAAGTAGAACTATTTTGGGATTTAAACGAAAATTTTGATTTATTGATTTCTACTTTTTTAAATCTCATTGCTGCACAATAACTTTCTTGATTATTGAATATTTCATTTACCAACATTTTTGCTTTGACATATTGTTTGATATGATATTACTGCGTTAGTGGGAAAAATTCCACTCTTACATTATGTTCTTAAAATTTACATATTTAAGTGCTAACATGTTTCTCCCATTTAAGTGGAAGCATCTTTTTGGACAAAACGTTTCTAATTTACGTCGAGACATCTTATTGAACAACTCTAAATTTATGCTTTAAATAAATGTCAAGTATTTTGTATTCGGAAAATTAACTTGTTGATATTCAATTTTATTTCCTCAAAATTTTAAATTGAAGAATGGACAGAAAAACGTTATCAAAATAATGACATCAGCTTTTTATGAAAATTTGTATCTAGGGGTGCTGTAGTTTTAGGAAAATTCGCAATTATAGTTGGGGTAGTGCAAATGAAATGAGCTCTTCTAATGAAAATCAGACGATGATACATTAAACTGATAGCCAAGATATATTATGCTTGAATATCCCATCAAATACGCAAATTGTATCGAGATTGGTTCTTCTTTTGTTATAAAGTATTTCAATTAAATTTGTTTGGTAAGTTTACAAAAGCATTCTGTAAAATCCTTAGAACTTTTTAATATCTATGAGTTAATATCTATGAGTCTTTTTAATATCTATGAGTTGAGTTTTCTCATTTCAGAAAAATTGACTGAAAGCCATTTCTCATTTTTTTTGGGTTTTTTGGCTATAAAAATTTAGATGATCAATAACTCGTGGTACTTTATTCGTTTTTAAGTCTCTATGCAAGGATTAATTTAGCCTATATATCGAGGTTCAGGGATATTTACACCAAATATTTTTAAATGACATAATTTATTCTAAATAGAAAAAGATTAACAATTAAAGAATTCGAAGTCCCGCAGAGTTTAACCTTTGATACTTATATTTTTGTTTTATTATTCATCTATAATTTATATTCTCATTATTAATCACATTTTTCATTATTTTTTAACTAGCTTAGGATTTTGTCCAAACGTTTTGGGATTCAGTTAGACTATGAAACATATGCACATACAAATACCAAAAATTTAACATATATTTTTTATTTTTTTTATTTTTTAACATAAGTATTTTTCTGTTGGATAAAAATCAGCATAAGAATACTTTGAACATACCGTTCAATCCTGGTGTATCCGCACAGGAATAGTTAGTTCCAGAATTGACTTTGTTCTTTTGTTACTGAAATTGTGTTTCGTTTTTTGTTTCTTTTGATGATTCTATTATTACTTCGATTTATCGATCGATCTGTTTTATTTTTCAAGGGCGAGGTCGATTTTTTATAGAATATAATTCAATCAAAATTTTATATAATTATCATTCTGACGTCTCCTCTTCAACGAGCCGGTTACAACTTGTTCTTGGCCCTGAAACGTGTGTTTGTAAATTTCCCATAATTTAGATAAAATGTTCCCCATGAATGTTACTTATTTCATACAATGTAGAATATATGCACGTCTTATCAATATTTACTACATTGTATGCAATTAACACAACTCTTATCAATGTCAATAATTACCTTTGGAAATTTCATATATTTCTATGTCCCAGACCGTCCCCGCCTCAACCAGACCAATTACCTAGACACGTGGATTTATTTATTTATTTTAATTACGATACAATGTTGATAAAGAATGCGAATTATTCTATAAACATATATACAACGTATATGTTATATCAACTCTTCCTACATTATATGCAATCAACACTACTATTTTCCATTAATTACAAATTAAAAAATTTATAATATTTATGCCGTCCTTACTGGCCCCTCAACATACAGAATGAACCTTGAAGACACACACACACACACACACACACACACACACACAGGGACGTGAAACGTGGCCCGGGCATGTGTCAGAGGTTCACCAGGGATTTTTTTTAATTTGAGATGGTTTTTTATTAGAAAGATGCTGTTTAAATTTTTAATGAAATGTACAATTTAAACGAAAAGAGTTAATCTATTATCTATTTTTATCTGAGACTCTGGTAACATACATTTTGGGAGCACCTAACAATAATTGGTGTTTCAATAATCATGGAAAGTTTCAAGTTTGCAATAATAGCTTAATGCTAGTTAATTTTCGGTGTATCATTAGTTCAAAATAAGAAAGGCAAATCAGAAAATTCGTCTTTTTAGCAGATTAAATCAGATACTTTAAAAGTTACGTACCTTTTGAACATAAAGATATTTGTCTAAACTCGGCCATATTGCTAGCGCATCGTGATAAAGAAATTTCTATACAAAAAAACAATATATTACCTAGCATTCGACTCAACCAAATGTGCAGAATGGATTATTTATATTAAAAAAAATAGTACAAAGTTTCTTTCACAGAAACATCGAGAATCATAAAATAAAAATAAAAACTTGTCGTTTGAATATTTATGACGATAAAGATAAGAAAAATTTATTTACTTTAATAAACATGCCGGATGAATTTTGTAGAATCCATCCCGAATTTCTTACATGCATGACAAGTGCCTCAAGAAAACAGCTATCCTATGATCAGAAATGCAGATTGGTCGGTTTCCAAAGACAAATTGAATTTGAATTCAATAAAATCCAAAAATAAGGTATAGACTGATATTAAATGACAAACTAACAACTGTTACGTTTTTACCACAATTTCAGCTTGAGTTAATGCTAGATAAACGCAAACACTTGTAATCCTTCACATAATACAATTTCTCTATGGGCGAATTTTGTATAGTCTAAAATTCTTAATAATAACAAAAATACTTCCGATACTTCCGAGCCACTGCAAATATTCGTCAGTGCTATTTTTATACCATGTGTATATGAAATATACATAGTATATTAAGTTTAGTCCCAAGTTTGTAACGCTTAAAAATAATGATGCAAGGAAAAAAATTTTGTCATAGGTGTTCATAAAATCACCTAATTAGCCCATTTCCGGTTGTCCGTCCGTCCGTCCGTCTGTGGACACGATAACTCAAAAACGAAAAAAGATATCGAGCTGAAATTTTTACAGCGTACTCAGGACGTAAAAAGTGAGGTCAAGTTCGTAAATGAGCATCATAGGTCAATTGGGTCTTGGGTTCGTAGGACCCATCTTGTAAACCGTTAGAGATAGAACAAAAGTTTAAATGTAAAAAATGTTCCTTATCAAAAATTAAACAACTTTTTTAATAACATGAAAAAAATTTTTTCGTAAACATCACTGTTTACCCGTGAGGGCGCCAATTAGGCGGAAATTTTATAATATGTACTATACTTGATTATCAGTTATGTATGTGTCACATTAACTTTGTCAATTGTTTGTTTTGACTTGTAGTATTTAATATTGATCAATTTTAAGACAACCATGATTATTCAAATCACCTGTACATGTATCTATAATTTTGACATGTAGTATCTTTTTATTTTATTAATAAATACTATTTAAAATCAGATCATTTCAAATGGTGTACGTACCTAAAACATAATACTGCAAAGTATAAGAGTAATTTTATCTAATTTTTAATTTGAAACACAATGTGTGGTCGTTAAAAAAATAAAATATTTTTTTCTTCATGATTTAAAATAATTAATATTCAAATTTGTTGATGAACTCACAAATAATGAAGTACCTATAGGTTTAGGGCCAGACGTATGTGGTATTTTACATTTATTTCAAAACACGTAGAAATTTGAGGAAGACTTGTTTTAAACGTACAGTTTGATATAATATTGTGCAGCGCAACTTTTGATTTATTCTAGTTCTAAATAATTTTCTGTGCAGTTTTAAAACTTAGTTTAAACCTATACTTGGATTTTTAAGCACATTAGTTTACAAAAAAACAGTACGAAAAAGATGTCTGATACTGACGCATGCGCACAATTCATTTTCGTTGAATGAAGGTTTATAATTATTCTCTTTTTAACAAAGTATTATATAAAAAAAGTATTAACTTGGATTAAATTTTTGACCTTACAACCTCCCGCATAAGGATCGATCAATATCGCCACTACATTATTTGATTGTACTATTAATATTTCTAAATAATATTATTAAAGTAATAATGGTAAGATTTTCGATCGTATATTCTGGTAATCCTGGTCAGAATACTTCATCATCGGTCCTTGATGCAAGTACAAATTTGAAAGTGTATTGTTCGCCTACTAGTTGATGCAAATTACGTTAAAAGATACATTCAAATGCATATATACTTGTCAAGCTAATAAAAGCAGGATAAACAGATAATCTTATTGGACTATCCTTTTACCTGGACACGTGGATTTATTTATTTATTTTATGTACGATACAATGTTGATAAAGAATGTAAATTATTCTATAAAAATGCAACCTATAATACAAAGTGTATTTTTTCTATAGAAAGATTTTAATAGCACGGAATTTCAAGGGTATCTAAAAACCCGTGCGATATGCTTAAAATTGACAAATATTTAGCGTTCAAACCGACAAAATCATTTAAGCCGATACTCGAAAAAACGAGATATTGACAGTTCGTCGTCTCAAAAATTGCTATTTAAGCGTAATAATGGGAATGTCGAAGGCAATGATCATAGCCAAAACACTTTGACTACCTTTGTTTAACGAACTCAGTATTATGCGTTTAATATCAGGTACAACATCAAACAAGCGCAAAACTAAACAAAACTGAAAGAGAAAGAATAAATCAACAAATCTAAGTTTGTAAGATAAACAGAGTCAAATTAGTCTGTTTTGATCTGAATTCCCATCACTATTTTCAAGCTTTCGGAATAAAAACACCTGAATGTCGGGTAAAATGACTTTTGAATTTTTTATTCCATTTTTTTTAAAGATTTTAACTGAAAGAATGCCACGCAATTAAAAATTTTTGAGATTTTCTGAAAACTAACTTCGAAAAAACACATCGTTGTAGCCTGGCCTTAGACTATAGAAGTATCTTGTTGTACATAATATATTTTATACTCATCAATCTTGTAAGATCTCTTCTTAATTAAATATTTTTTTTTGTTTTAACAAATTAATAACAATTTATTAATTTATATAATCATTCAGGCTCAGTTACATAATATAAATTTTAAGAAGAAAAGAGGAAACTAATTATTTAAGAAAAAAACTTAATTAGATTCAAATTTGATGAATATAACAGATCTTTTCATTGTTATGCTAGTTGAAGCCTGTTGAGAATTCAAATTTCTAACTAAAGCAAAATTTTAATTTTAGTATCATAAAATAAAGTCATAAGGTAGGAATTCTATTTTCCTTTAAGGTATCTTTTCAATTAAAAAAAAGCTTTTTTGAAAATCCTTATTTTTTTGATTTTTTTATATCCCTTAAGGTAGTACTATCGGTAATAGACTTTGCCTTCAGAATTTAATGAAACTTGGCATAGTTGTCCATTATTATATCATAATTAACCAGTTTAATTTTTAGGGGCCTTCAGAGAACTATACACTCCTAAAATTACATTTATTTATTTAAGTTTATAAACAAATTAAAACACCAATTTTTAGTTTGTTATTAAACATGCGTTATAACAATCACTTCATAGTAACTAAAAGTTAAAAAAAATCGTAACACAGGACCTGCGTTCGCTAAGCGAATTATCGTCTCAAAAATCGAATATTGCATTTTTATTTTTTCAAGAATTTCACAGAGATAAAAATCACACTCACAACTAATCAAAAAATACAAAAATATTTTTTATTTTGAAAAAATTCAAAATGAAAGCATGTGTTTTTAATCGAAAATAAATAAATATTGTTATACCCTTTAATAAAAATATGTAATTTTTTTCCCTTAAATAATAAAGTTTCCCCAAAACAATCCAAAATAATGATCGAATTTTGTCTGAAAAGCCTCTTAAAGGCACCCATCATTTTTCTATCGCGGTGTACATTTCATTTTGATACTTCTCAAGCGAAGCTTGCAAAAAACAAATAATATTTTTTGCGGCTACACTGCATACTTAAACACCTACATACTTTTGACTTCTTTTACCCTTTTCTTCCCATCTGGGTATACTTTCAGTAAAAATTGGTGATCTAACTTCTTTTCATCAAATCTGAAATGATATGCTTTGGCAAACCTTTCTTATTGGTATGAAAATGGACAAATGACATTTCAATGTACCGAATGTTATCTTACGGTCTACGACGTGGATCAATGGATTTTATATAGGCCGTAATGATTACAAGTAGGAGGTGAAACATGTTGAAGCAAATATTTTGAATGAGTCAAATCAAAGTATCAAATTTTTCAAAATAGCATCAAAAGATCAAAATCGCTTTATAAGTTGGGAACGCTTGATTTTGGTCGGTCATTAAACATGAGAAATCGGATATACTCGTTAATTATATGTAGATATGTAGATGGGAAATATGATGGGGTCCATATAATATATTTTTGTTTTATTTAAAACATAAAAAAAACATACAACTTTCTTTGAAATTATTTTAATAGGATCAGTCCAAGTTATGATTTACGTTATAAGTATCATATAATTAAAACTATAATATATTCCTATTTTTTTATTGCTTAATCTTTTTAAGTTAATTGATTGAGGGTAATATACGTCTCATTTGGACCAATGATAAAGGGTAATAAAAGTCTCATTTGGATCATTTAAATTTATCTTAGATATTACCTTTTATAGATTGGAAAAAACTCAACAACACTGTAGATTAAAGAAACAAAAATTAATCGTTTGCTTCAAAATATAAAATTTAATAAAAAGTCTTCAACAGAAACGTTTAGCTATAGAAAATGCGGGCTAAAAAATTAAAAGCCGAAATTTTAGGAAAATCTACCCTCGTGAATATTTCATATTTGCTATTGGGAAAATCGCTTACGTGGTCATATTGCACAAGTATGAAATCATAAGCAAACGAGAATCTTTAAAAAAATTCGTAGAGGTTTATGGAATTACCTATTTTTGACAGTCCATTCCTACATTTGAACAGTATTGCAGTATATTACTATGCTTTCTCAATATCCAATTATTTGCCAATCGTCTGTTGAAACACCTGTTTAAGATTGTTATTGTAGCTCTCTTCAAAGTATCCGGTAGTTGCATGGCTATATTAATTTTCCAATAATTTTCCACGTTACTTTTCATGTTGTAGCCTAGTGTTCGGAACATTCCAAAACTCCAAACACCCTAGGACCCAAGGCAGTGGCAAATTTAGGTTCAAAGTCGCCCGGGGCTGTTTAAATTTGCCACTCTAATGGCCTTTGTTACCACAATTATACTTATAAACTAATATTATTGATTAAATAATCAAATTTACCAAAAAATATAAATTAAAAATTTAAAGAAACCCCCGACAAAAAGTCAAGTTTGATTAATATGTTGGTGGGTTCGTAGCTCCTAGGCAAAGATCTTAGAGCTACGATGCTTCTTGATGATCACCAGCTCTTTTCTAGTCGATAAATGTCTGTATCTCTTTATCACAACTATTGATGATCTTCAAACGGATGACCAGATTTTCTTAAAAAATACCTAAAAAACACAGTTCTACATAGACAGCTTTTGTTTCGACGTAACACAGAAAAAGACCGCCCTGCTATGCAATTAGAAGCCGGCGAACAATATAATTGTAACATAAATTAATAAAAGTAAAATGCCTTATTGAAGGTAGTTAACAAATATGTTAATAGTAGATAGATAAATTATAATATTTAACAACTTAATTTTATTTAACAAATGTCTTAAAAGAACAAACTGCTCAATTTCTTAGATAAAAGGCTATAACCCAATTAGCCCCAAACATATTTTTCATTATCCGTGGACTCATGGTCTAATAATTTTGAACAACTATTTTGTGGTTTTTAAGATAAGAATGTCTATTGTTGATGTGAACGTAAAAAAATATATAAAAAATGGTTTTAAATCTGTTATCTCAGTTTTCTGCAAGCGAAACATATTCCAATCAGGCTTTGCAGTTTTGGTTTTATAATATAATGTTTAATTTTTTTGTATTCTAATTTCAGTATTTTTTTAAGTTAATACTTAATGAAACTAAGGTGATATTTTGCCATAATAATTTGGATGGCACGTATCGTAACCATTTTCCATATGCTTTTTTGGCGTTTTCAAATCTGTCTAAAAAATATACCTTTTTATGATACTTGAATGCTTATAATCCGATTCACTGATGAGTATTAATATTCACATAAAATATTGGGCATTAAAACTACTTTTACATACCAAAAGTACTGAAAAACAAGTGAAAACAAACAATTGACTGAGTTAATTGTTAAAATACCAAACATAGACAGTGTTGATTACTCTATCACTTTACACATACATACATGTCATACATACATAACTGATATTCCCACATACATTACATACCAACCAATCTACGCCTAATTTGCGCTCTCGCGGGTAAACAGTGATGTTTACGAAAAAATGTTTCAAACAAAAGTTGGTTATTTTTTTTATAAGAAATATTTTTTACATTTAAACCTTTGGTTTATCTCTAACGTTTTACAAGATGGGTCCTACGGAACCAAGACCCAATTGACCTATGTTGCTCATTTACGAACTCGACCTCACTTTTTACGTCCTGAGTACGCAGTAAAAATTTCATCTTGATATCTTTTTTCGTTTTTGAGTTATCGTGCCCAGAGACGGACGGACAACCGAAAATGGACTTATTAGGCGATTTTATGAACACCTATACCAAAATTTTGTTCATAGCATCAATATTTTTAAGCGTTACAAACTTGGGACTAAACTTAGTATACCTTGCATATTACATATATGCAAGGTATAATAAATACTGTTAAATGAATACCGACTTTGTTATATACCCCCGCCCCCCATTAAAAAAGCATATAATGATGAGATAAATAAACATCAACTTAAAATAATTAATTGAATTGATTGTTTTATTAAGTCTGTAATGTCATTTTACACAAAACACATACAAATTATTAATTTTTTAATTTGATTGTAATGTTGATTTTCCCGCGGTATTCAATTTGTACGTTTGTTAATTCAATGAATTCATTATTATCAATGTATTGATGACGATTGCTTTCAATCAAATTGTTTTGAAACCAAGAAGAAAAAAAAAAGAATCACATTGTCATTTATTTTCATTTCTTCATTTTGTTTTAATCGATTGTTTATTGGTATTCACTTAATTCGATGTCATTTCATTATTATTTATTTTAAGACAATTACTGCTATTGTATTGTACATTTTGTGAGTATTTATTACGATATGGGGAGTAAATTGAGTACCTTTTCCAATCAATGGAATTAATGAGTATTTTTAACCTCCGAACTAAAAAACAGAGATGTTATAAGTTTGACTGACCGCTATATGTGTGTGTCTGTCTGTCTGTGGAATCGTAGCGCCCAAACGATAGAACCGATTTTAATTTTTATGGTTTCGTTTTGTAAGGGTAATTAAATGGAGAGTGTTCTTAGCTATCACATGCAAGTTTAGTATCCCGTACCCGAAAGACTTAAAAAATTAGCGATGATCTTCAAAGCTGGTTCAGTTTAGAAAAAGCTTTAAGGAAAACGGTAATTTAATGAGATGTTTCAAGTACGAGTTTAGGGTTCCGTACCTGAAAAATTTATCGGGGGTTTCTTAAATTTTGTTAACTTTCTCTCGCTAATTATGTAAGAACTATTTTATTTCAATTTTTCTTCTGATTTTAAATAAAATTTTTAATTTAAAAGCTAATTTAAAAATCCAGCCATCTTGTTTTCTTTACCATACTGTAAGGTATTCTTTCATCAAAGTGAGCCTTTGTAATAAGAATTTTTAAGAGTATAGAGTTATCTAAGTACATCTAGAAATTTTTGAAAGCTTTTCCTTTTATCTTTCTTTGATGATTATTCCACTGGCCATTACTTGTGTGCTATTGACAACTGACCACTTTGGTTATGACGTCTGGTGGTTAAAATTATAATTATAATAAAGTTGCATGGGAGGCTGTCAATATCAATATAGGATTCATGCTAAAGGTATATGCATGGAGCCTTTGAAAATAATCAAGGAGCTGATAAATGAAATTATCAGCGAAAAAGGTGAAGAAACGCTTATATGTTGTCACAATATAACCTAACCTAACCTAACCTTAAGTCAAATAAAATGAAAACATAATTTGAGCCCGAGTTTACAATTCTTTCACCTCATTAGGTTATATTTCATGACTTGTTTAGGTAAAGCCCACGTTATAATATTCACCGTATACATATATTTGTCGTATATGTTTATTTTGTAATCATTAAAAAATATGAATGCGTGACGGAATGTTTAAAAATAATATAATAATTGTTTTTGTTTTGTTCGCTGTTTTATTGTAAACCAAGCCTGTGCTTACTTCGTCTCTGCCTGAGTTCTGCCTTGCTGCCACAACATACATAATATACTCGTACGGTAGGCACATGACAAAATTTTTGATAAACATAAATGATAATTCATTTTTAAATACCTTCCAAGTGTGGGAATATTTTTTTTTAATTATTTATTTATTTATATTTTGTGTAAATGTGTATTGATTGGTATGAAGGAACCTTTATACGTGACAATTTTTTTTGTACAATAGGATATAATATAACATATTGAGGTGTATTAGGCAGTGTATACACTTGCATATATTGTTGTGAAATTGTCTTGATGGGGATATGATATGTTATTATTAGGCAGTATTTACACTTTCGTATATTATTGAGCGATTATTATTATTAATGATGGACAATCTACCCAATTTCTATAAATAAAGTCGATCTGACCAAATAGTCAATTATCGGCAATATAAGATACTTCTAAACAAGATATTTGGTATAAGAAACACATGCCCGAAAACGCCTTCGGAGCTGTAGTCGAAAGAAGTATTGTACACTGCACACTGGATTTCTGTCAAGTTCTGATTTTGATCTTTTTGATTGAACATTTTTGTTCGAAACTTTTTACTGAAAACCCAATGCTTTATCTCCGAATTGGACAGTTTTTGTAGTTGCTTCGGTTTATCCAAACACGTCCTTGATAATTGATCATTTGTTCAAATACATGCTGTGTTTATTAAAATTTTATTTAAAAATTGTGAAAATAAACAATTGTTTGAGTTAATTTTTGAAATAACCTGTATACAATGTTGAATATCAGTGCTTGCATTATTTTTAATAAAAAGAGAAGTTTAAAAAACAAATTTATGGCGGTAGCCTGTATTTTTTTGAAAATTTCGTTAATTTTTCGTATTTTCGATAAAACTTCCATTTTTTGTTTTTTCTTCAAAAAAATCTTTGACAAGATTATTTGAAGAATAATCTATTTCAGGCTATATCTTTCATTTTTACATTCAATTTCGTGTTCAATCATCAAACCTAAATCTCCACTACATTGCCGCGAAGTATTACGAAATTGAGCGAGGAACGAGAAGGTAGAGGTAATGCTTGTTAGATCTCGCTTGTCTTTAACTCGCCTTGTCCGATTACGCTAAAAATCATCCGCATCCCCACATTCTCGTGATTACTTGTGTAGTTAAGTTTAAAAGTTGTGTTATACTTTATAGAATCTTATCGCAGCAAGATTCCACTTCGATATCAGTCATAGTAATGGGATACTTTCGATGTAAAATAAAAGGATGGTGGTGTTTGCTTCACTTTGACTTACTTCGACGAGTATACTCGGAGAGAATACCCCGCGCGAGTGTGAATAAGGGGTAAAATCACTTTTTTTGTACAATAATTAGCCCAATAAAACCTATTCAACGAATTTTTCGCATCATCGTATTTCAAAAAAAATTTCAAAAGAGTAGGATGCAATGTGTTAATTATACAATTCTTAATCAAACCATTTAATTATTTCAAAAAAAAAAAAATCACCAGTTCGTTGGCCGAACGAGTCTGACCCTCTTTGCTGATATCTATATAATATACAAATGATAAAACATTTAATAAACGCTGAGTTTACAAACAATAATATTATTTGCAATCACTGTTAAAATTTGATTCAGTTAATTATGTAGGTAGTTTATGGCTTACTTTCAACGTAAGCATTGTCAAATCTGTTATTAAACAGTATGAAGGCATATAGTCATATTTATTTGTACACGAGTTTGCTTATACAACATAATCACATGCAATGGTGATGAATATGAATTTCTTTATAAACGGTGGTAATCTTTTCACGTGTATCAATTAACAAAAACGTTTTTCATTTAGGTAAAAATTTATTGGCAAAATTTTTAACCGACGACAAAAGAGGAGGTTTTCAAGTTCATCCGTATTTTTTTTTTAGTGTTTTACCACGGATAACTTTCAACTGAATTGGTCCGATTTCAATAATTCTTTTTTTATTGGATAGGGGCCACCCATAAATAACGCAACACATTTTCCAATTTTGGAGCCCCGTCTCCTTGTCACAGATTTTATGGTTTCTTTGTTTTTTTGTTTTTACATGTAATATTTGCGTTTTATTTTCAATATTAACATGTGATATCAAATTTTTTATGAAAATTTTGGTTCGCAAAGCTATAACATATAGAAATTGAAAAATTTGTAGATAGCTTTAGCTTGAGTCTTGTGATAGAATGTTGAAAAACGAAAAAAAAAATACCTCGATAAGTAGATTAAATGACGGCCGGAAGTTCGCCATAAATGTGTTGGTTTATTAAACTTTTCTTATTGATTTAAAATTTTTATGAATTGAGACCAAATTTTCGGATAAATAGTTTTTATACCATGTATATGAAGTTGAGTCCCAAGTTTGTATCGCTTAAAAATATTGATACTAATAACAAAATTGGTATAGGTGTACATAAAATGACCTAATTAGTCCATTTCCGGTTTAATTAGCTGTCTGTCTGTAGTCTGTCGTCTGTCCGTCTGTCATCACTATTGCTCAAAAACGAAGAGATATCAAGCTGAAATTTTTATAGCGTGCTTAGGACGTAAAAAGTGAGCTCGAGTTTGTAAATGAGCAACATAAGTCAATTGGGTTTTGGATTCGTGGGACCCATTTTATAAACCGTTAGAGATAGAACAAAAGTTTAAATATAAAAAATGTTCCTAATAAAAAAATAAACCACTTTTGTTTGAAACATATTTTCGTAAACATCACTGTTTATCCGTGAGAGCGCAAATTATGCGCAAATTGTAAATTATATTTTGTATGAGAATATCAGTTATTTATGTGTGACATATATGTATGTGTAATAGAGTAAGCAACACTGTCTATGCATAGTATTTCAACAGTTAACTCAGTCAATTGTTTGTTTTTACTTGTTATTAATAAGAAAATATAGATGTCCGGCCAGTTTGAATAATCATCAGTCTAATATAATGCTTCTTTATACGAAGCCCAAATCAAAAAAGCAAATATCCAACATTTTATGTGAAGATTGCAAAACAATTACTGTGTTATATTTTTGTATTAACCAGAATAAGATTTTATGTTAATCCAGAATAAAATTGGGTTTGATTCAAGATTAAACAGCAAACATCAAATGAAGAAGATTTTCAAAAATGCTCCAAAAATGAAAAAGCAAATGTTTGATGTTCGTCATATATAAGTCTATCTAAGTTCCTTAGAAGTCAATAAAAAAAGGTAACAAAGTTTTATTTCTTGGTAGTTATTTTTTTCCAATGTGAAAGACCTATATTATGTAGAAACTAGTTATTTCTTGAAAAACGTGAAAATTTAGCCATCGTAAACATAAATAATCTATAAATTTAAAAAAATATATATAATTTTTAATATTTGATAATCAATGCAAATTTATAAAACTGCTGAGGTATAAATCAAATAATTGATTAGTATTTTTAAAATTTAAGGCAACAAACTTTAAAAGAATTTACAATGAAGTGTGGGAACATATTATTCAACTTGTGCTATTATCACGTGGGAAAAACACGTGCCTAATATTAGTATTTTTTTAGTTCCCCTGACTCAGACTCTGGATCCCGGGCATTAAGGGCTCAAAACTGAATGAAAGAAAATATAATTTTTGGTTACAAAGTCATAAAGATTGGGCCTTTTCACACATAGATTCATGATGAAATTAATGATGAACAGTCTGCGTTTCACAATCTTCAAGATAATAAAATAAGTGCATGATCAAAACACGGGTTAAATTTTGTTAGTTAAGTTTCTCATTATAACAAAACTATAGATTCTTGAAAGTTGAAAAGGTTTAGTATGTGTTAAAACATTTTTCAGTACAAAAAATCATTTTTTCTAAAGAAGTTAGCTAGTGTGTCGGGTTCCAATTGGTAATCAATTTAGTTTCCCAGTGTTTTTGTATTTTATATATTATGGCTTGAATAACGTTATAACACATTTTGAATGCAAATTAAACAAATATATACATAAACTAATGAGCCACAAGACAGCAACTTTGTGTATTTCTCCTCTTTAAGGATTATTTGTCATTTTGCAAGCTCGTCTACTACACTTGGTGTAGAATATAATTCAATTGCTCTGTTCCAATCTAGGCCGGTAAAGAAAATTAATGGATACATGCTGTCAAAAAGAAAAACCGCAAAATAAAAGACTCTATCTTGAATTAATATATCTTGGTTCTAGTGCCAGATGTACTTCCTATAATAGAAAATTAATATGAAAGCTTTGAAATTTATTGTTTCAGACAGGTCCAGATTATTTAAGAAACTTTTTACTCTCTGGGCAGTTTCGAAAATTACAGCACTCTTTTCACGAAAATAGCCATTTGAAAATAAGACAAAATGTCGCGGTTGGCTTTATAAATTTATAAAAAGTTAATGTAAAAATTGATATTTTATCGTTCAAAAATTAAAGAATATAAATATCTAGTCAAGTTAAAGGTGTTTTTTAGTCTTTTGTTTGTTTCAGCCAAAGTTTGTCGCACTAGGCACGTGCCTGCTTGCATGTTATATCTGGGCTTGATTTCAGTTACGAAGCATTCACATTCTAAACAGTCTTCGGCAGAAAACCAATAACTTTACTTCATCGGATTATGGTCTATTTGAAATTGATACGTACTAAATCTGGTGGCACTTGATATAAATGACGCCTGAGCGTGATAATCCTATTAACAGAATCTCTCGTCTATCTTAACTAGACATATACGTGAAATACAAAATATAATTTCTATCTTTTGAATTTCTATTCTTCTTTGTTCAATATTTTGAACCATGATTGCCGGGAAATGCCTCCCTCAAAGCTTAATTACTTACTTTTCACAAATTAATTGAAATAGTTTTAATCATTTTGAATGACATGTGGTAATTTTAAAAAAAAATTTCAAATTCCCACAATCGTTGTGGAATAATTAATTTAATGTTTTTTCAGAAATTTTGTTCAGAAACTTGTGTAATGTGTGTATCATTTTTTTAATGACCCAATTTACCTGCAAGTTTTCTTTTACCTTTAATTTATGTTGTACACTTTATCTGAAATAAAAAAAAGGTAATGGAAAAGAAAAAAATGTTTTTAAATTGAATATAAATATATTTTGAAATTTTCATTATTTTTCATTTTATCGTATACAATTATACTAATTCGCATTTTTCTAAATCATTTGAAAACAATACTCTCTATTTTCTTTTCACTAAATTATTACAATAAAATCAAAACTCACAAATACAAATATTATTTTTACTCAGGTACAAAATATTGAATTCCCTAACAACTAATAATGAATTTATCTACTAATTCTAAGTAGAAAATTCCCTAACAATTTATAATTATCACAGAGATTATTTTTAAAAAAACAAAAAAAAATTAACTAACATTTATAATTACATTTATGGAAGACATTCGATTTTGAAAAATTTAAAGAACAAAAAAAATTATTAATTGCAAAAAAAAAAATTTAAAGATTAAAACATTAAAGCCAAAAAAGTACCTAAATTTGAATTAAATTTAATGACACTATTAAACTACCAAGGTCGCCACATTGGAGCTTGTGGCGCTGTTGTCGCAACATTCATTGGTTTATTTGCAACTAATGAACAACATTGTTGATTTGTGTATTTCATTAATTTTGGTTGATATTTTTTGATTTGTTGTGTTTGTTGTTGCATTAACATAACAGGACTTGTTGGTGGTGTGTATTGTTGTACTTGTACTTGTTGAATAGGTAATTGTTGTGTTTGATAATATTGTTGATTCATTTGTTGTGGTGATTGTTGTTGAGGTTGTTGTGGTTGCATCATTTGTTGTTGTTGCATACCATTTTCCAAACGACGTATACATGTACCAAGGTGTTGAAGTAGCTTAGCGCTTGCAATTGGATCAACAGTTTCTTTCGGTGTTGATAAGAAATGTGACACTTCTGTTGCACAATGTGTAAATCCAGCACGAAAACGATCGGCATACGATTGTTCTGGTGTTGAGATCAATTGATGTTGACGTTTTAATTGATGTAAATGACGGACAGTTAATTCCAAAATATCGGCTTTTTCTAATTTTGATACATTTTCACCTTCCGATTGTAATGCGGTAACCATTAATTCTTTTAATTCATCCAAACAACGATTAATACGAGCACGTCGTTTACGTTCTAACATTGGTTTCATCACTTTACGATATTGATATGTACGTGAAATTGGTTCTTCATATTCGGTTTGTACCATATATGCACTTGTTGGAGCCATATTTGTTTTTGTTATAAATCACTTTTCACAAATCACAAGAAAACACTAAATATATAATATTTTTGGTTAGTTGTTTACTGAGAAACGTTTAGATTGTTAATGATAATCGATAAGGGATGACGCTCAATTTATAGGAAATTTCGAACTGTAGTTTAAAAAATAAAAGTAGGGATAATATCATCAGCTTAGTCAGTTGTATAGAGGTATTTTAAATATGGTGGGAGATTTGAATTAAATATGTCTGTCTTGCTTTAGCAAACATTACTCAGCATATTATATGTACCTTGTTTAACGTATACAGACGACTTACTTTAACTTTTATAAGGTTAATTTTTTTTAAACATAGGGTTGCATATTTTTTTTTTTAAAGAACAGTTGGTGAATTTATAAGTATTTATGTGAACCCCCTTGTTGTTTTGAGTTACCTTTTCATACTGTGGGAATTTTTGACCGGTGTTTTATATTTTGGTTTTATTTTTTTTGATTCTTCTTACTTTGTATAATTTTGGAAACACGCGTGTATTATTTATGACGTAATTTATGTATTGTAATTTTTATTTCTTTTCATTCAAAATAAGATTCTGTTTTTTTTTTTTGAAAGAAGTTTCTTTTTTTTTGGGTCGTTTGGGTTTTAGTTATTGATAATTGAAATTAGGTTTTTTTTTTTAATTTACGTGAATATTATAATAACATGACTTTTTTTGAAAAAAAAAGTAAATTTGATATTTTTGGGCGTAATTTAAATATTATATCTTCATGTATGTCGAGAAATTAACCAATTTTTTATAAAACACTTCATACAAGGCATGGATTTGACACACTTTAATTCAAAAAAGCTGAGAATAGGCAATTGAGGTGGCCACTATGGAAAATTGGTTGTAACCTGAAAATGTTATTAATAGAAATATGTTACCTCTCTAGAACGTAAATTTATTTTAATTGACCTTTCGTTTTATTTGCAGACTAGTTCAATCAAGACGATTCTTAGCTTTATGATAATTTTAAAAAAGTGGTGGAGGTGCAAGGAAAAAAATTATTTTAACGAAATAAAAATTATTTTACAGAAAGATTTGTAGTTTTAGAATGTAGTCTTTTATGATTTCTCTTATATAACTGAAGGTATGACTTAATAACAAATTTCTGCGATGTATTTCCTCGGAAACTAACCGATTTGACCCGATTTGATAAGCCTTAACACAGCTTAATAAGAAAGCTTATATATATTTAAACAAACGTTAAAGTAAAAATTCGAAAACTGACGACTAAGATATTAAATTATGGTTTCAAATACCTTAACAAAAATAAAGCCACAAATTGATGGATAGTTAATTTTACGTTTTTTTTGACATCACTTAAAATATTGTTGTTTCAATCCAGTTAAAAATTTAGAAGTCTCAACCCAGTGGTGAAACTTATACTCGCTTTCAGCGAAATCTTTTTTGCTTAGTTCTGATATTTTTCAGGTAAGGAAAGTGAATTAAATTTACACTGGAGTTGGATATTAAACTTTTTTGAATTTAAAGCTTTATTTTGAAGCGAAAATTCAATAAATACTGTAAAAGAATATACACCGATATTGTTTTTTGGGCAAAAGTTTATAGCACGAGTGAAAATATGCTTGGGTATTATAATGTTTAAACAACTTTTGTCGAACTAACATCCAAAATTGATGCTTCTAAATGAAAATACACATTAAAGCCTTCTTATGAGTTCCATACCTAAAGGCAATGCTGATTTCGACAGTTTTCTAATATTATATTTGTATGCGTATCGTTCACCCTGAAATTTCCTCCACTCTGAGATACATGATTTGACTATGTTACTCGATAATCGATTAAGGAATATTACGAATGTCTAAAGTCTTTCTTTTATCATTAATAGGTTAAAATTCATAAAAGTGTGCGAGTCATGTGCCCTTTTTATCAAATTACAACTCAGCAAGTTAAAGAATGAAGAAAAGATGATAAAAACAAAATATAGATCCATCAAAAACATCAGTTTTCACCATTCCAAATATCGGAACGTAAATTAGTCCACAATTAGACATTGATTAAGAAACACAGCATCGAATATGCCACGATTCAAAGAAAAAATCCATTACCCAAAAAGAAGTTTCCTTTTTTTTAACGACAGGTCAAAATTCATAAAAGTGTGTGAATCGTGTGCTCTACATATTGACTTTGGCACACGAAAAATAGACCCTTTTTTTAATTACAAGCCAGCCAAACGATGAAGAGTGAAACGACGATAGAATTAAATAATAGTGATAATTTTTATAATAGGTAAAAACTTAAAAAGGCCTTTTGTGATAATGATTACATACATATACAGTAATAATATCTCATTTTTGTGCAGAAGGCCTGTTGTTATAAATTGTGATGCCCATATTAAAGTAGTATATGATGCTTACTATATGTTCTGAGTTGAAGAAGTGTGGGAACAGTGTAAGTGAAGTGATTCCCACGGGCCTTACTATATATATATATACAAAACAAATATCATGCATAACGATACACATAGCATGCATGCATCGTCTTTCCTGTAAAACATCTGTACTAAGTGGCGAATTCAAGCAGCTAAATATTATACCCTACATATACTAATACAATATCTCATATGTAGGCCTTTTCTTTCCCCCTAAATATACGTATATGTGTGTGTATGTGTATACCTCTATGCGTTTCTTAATATACGAAATAATAATGGACTATGTGAAAGAGACGAAACCCGTTGTTTGACACACGTTAAAAGTCCATCCTAGCACGCACCTGGCACTCGTAAAATATTATTTTTGTTTTTAACAATTTTTTTTTTTTTTGCTTTTAAATATTACTCTTTTTTTATTTATTATTATTATTTTTTTAATGATCGATTAATTTTTGTAAAATTGATTTTTCTATAATTAATTTTATAATATTGATACTCAAAAAGAATCGCCTACGGAAGATTTAGATCTTTTTTAAAAAGTTACGTGTATAAAAGCAATTCAGTTACAAATTTAATAAATAAATTCATCTCATAATCACTGACATATTTCCCGAGAATATTCATTTTGGAAAAAAATTAATAAATTGAATAATATATTATATATCGAAAAATATATATATTAACAGAATTGTACAACTCTTTGATCTTTGTGCTACAACCAAAGATTTTGCAACTTTCTTTTCCCTTAAGTACCTAGAAATTATGATATATTAAAGGCGAAGGCGTTGGGAAGCTAGATTATTTCTGGTATAATTTAAAAAATTATTGTGTCTTACGTGTCCTAAACCTACTCACAAAAAACGCACTCTTAAAGGTCAAATCAAAAGTGTAATAAAGTTGCATATAATTGAAATTTTTGGTGTAAGGAAAATGTAAAATATTTAACTAAACAATTATATTTTAGGTCATACAAATTTTTTGAAATTGTTATTTATTTTAGAAAACAGTTCATTAGGTGCAAAACATTCAACTTTCGAAATGATGAAAAGAATTTGCCATAACTACCTAAAAATAGTGGCATATTGTATTGGAACAAAAATCGGTAGAGAAGTAAAATACGCGCTTTTTATGTTATATAAATTAACATAAGATCAGTTAACATAATATTAACAATGGTCATAATATTTTGGTAAATTTTAGTTGGAACGAAAAATAATTAGGGGATAAATTATTGCTAAAGTGACTTTCTACAAATTGACTAACTGTCTCATTTTTCAGTATCTTAATATTAAAACAAAACAACTTGACAATTAATTCATCTCTTCTCTTTAACTCCGAAATTACTACGAGCCACTTTTGGCAGCCTTTTCAGCACATCATGATAATATAATGTAACAATTGGTCCAAGCCCGAGGTCGGTATTACATTTCGTTGACGATAAATCGTGAACGAAAAAATCACACATTTATATAAAAGTTTTAACCACCTTGACCAAAAAACGTAAAGGTATGTTGAAAATTTCTATTTGGATTTCAAACCAATGATAAGGACTCCGATAAGCTAGGAAGCTAAAAACACATATTTTTGAGTCAGGTGTTGAAAATTATTATATTTTTTTACATTAGAAAATCAATTTAAAATAGGTACTTCATTCAGAAAAATATATCGATCGATAATTAATCAATCAATATTTTACCATCCATATTAATATTCTTCATTTCATCTCAATTTAATTTTAACCATCAGCTCAGGATTATATTCTCAGCAAATGTTATTGGTTAATATATTGAACGATCCCTAATGGATTTCTGAAAAAAATATATCCTGGATATAACTATGGTTTAAAAATATCTATATCTTATTCTTCGCAGCGCGTATATATTTACATCATTCATCAAATTCTAAAATGGTAAATTTTTAATCCACCATTCAAAAATAAAAGATAGATATAGTCATTCTGCCAAAATTGACCATTACAAAAATTTTGAAATTGAGATATAGTGCTTAAAATCTTTTTTAATGTCTAGTTTTAAGGATGTCCATAAAATCAAATGTTTAGTGACTGCTATCGATCAATTTTGGCAGTAGATTCAATATGCTGAGATTTAAAATTATGCTCAAACATAGTCAACCGGCATACATTTCTAGGTTATTCTCATGATAACTTTTGTACCACATAGGGACAAAATTTTACCACCGTTGCGACCAATTGACATATGGAAAGATTTTTGTGTTTCTTAAATTTTTAGTTGAATATAAAAACAACGTGATAATTTAAAAGTTTAAAAATAAAGTTAACTTAGTAGTTTTTCAAAATTTCCCAAACACGGCACATAAAATATCATATTTTTCTCGGAAATTAAAATTGGTATGGAATTTACGAAGACCATCAGAAATATCAAATCTATATACCTATTCTTTAGTTAAATTTTTGTCAACTGAAATAGTTTTAAAATTTATTTTAATACATGTTAGTCCAACGAGATGTCACTCTGCTACTTGTTTACATTAAAAATATATAAAAAATTAAAAATCAAAACAGGATAGTAATTTAATTCATAAAATCAAAACAATAAACAATATGGCTATTAAGAGGCTGACTGTCATCAGTTTCATTAACCAAAATCAATTGAGTAAGTTTTAAAAAACAGGATGACCAGTTGGTCAATATAAAAATTATGAATTTATGAATGATATACTCAACACACTATATAATTTAATATTTTGCACAGATTTACAATAGTTTTTTTTATATGTATACTGTTGTAGTATAAACAATATATTATTATGAAGTTCTCATATTTCGTTGTATTATAAACTCTGCTAGTTAAGCATAAATAATTATCCAACACACGTGCTTATTATTCCGGAAGACTGTTTGAATCACAATATTAATAAATTCACAAAATTTAATTAAAATCAAATTTTATATTCAATATATTAAGATACTTCCATTTGCCACTTTTAGTTTGAAATATTCAAATTTAGACCAAGGCCCTTTTCAATGTTTACTTTAAAAATGAGTGGTAAAAGTTGAAATTTCAATGAAGTATTTAACAAATTTTTCTTAGATTTTCAAGCCAAACGATATTCAGAATACCTTCTATTTTTAATCCCCGAATAACAAAGAGAGGTGTTATAAGTTTAACGTGCCAGTGTATCTGTATGTCTGTCGGTGGCATTGTAGCTCCTTCGTTTGTCTGTTTTAAAGATAATTTCATAGAGAGTGTTCTTAGCTATATTTCAAAGTCAAATTAAGGGATCCGTGGACGATAATAACTAGAAAAGAGGTGATGATACTCAAATGGCTGAGCAGATTTTCTTGAAACATAGGTAAGAACACTGTTGATCAAATTACTGCCAAGAAAAATTTTTTTTTGTTTATTTTGAAAGGTAATTTAACAGAGAGTGTTTTAAGCTATTTTGTAAGTGCGAGAGTTCCTTTCTCGAAAACAGTAAAAAATTGTCGATCATCTTCAAAATCGATTCATTTTGGAAAAGGCATTACGTATAATTCTAACATATAAATAATTACTATGAAAATGAATGGTCAAATAAACCCGGCTCATTTCATTTTGAAAAGTGAAATGGTCAAATAAGTAGGTAATTCAAAACAATAATTCAAACTCAACTCAAATTTTTCAATTTCAATGAAAATATTTCAAAAAATTTGACCCAAAAAATGATAGCTCTCTAAGTATCCTTTTCATCTCATCTGAGGTCCCCTTGACCATCATTTTGATAATGCTTAAGAAGGAGTGTTATATGTTAAGAAGTTAAGAAGGAGTGAGATGGTTTACAAGGAATAAATCGCATTTGTTAGGGGTTTTTTAAATTTTGTAAATTTTACTTGTTGACAATAATGGAAGTCAAAAATTCATCAATGAATCTCTCACGATATGATCCATACATTGGGTGGCATGTTTTTGTTTTTAGTAAAATCATTCAACGAACTGAATCTTAATGTATATAATTTTCATTCAAACAGGTTTTCTGTCGTATATATTCTTTAACCAATCTTTTGCTCCTCGCTCTAAACAATATTATTTTCATCATCCTCTTGTTAAAAAGCGTTGTCAATAACTTACATAAGGATTTATTATTTACTATCTGTATTACTTGCAATGGAAAAAGGCAAAATAAAGAGCAAAGACAGCACACCGCTTTGTGTCGCATATTTTAATCAATGATATTATTATTGAGAAAGCTCTCGGGTAATTTTTACCAAATAATAACTGTTCGAAAAAGAAATTTATTGATGGAAAATTAAGATAAAAGTCTCCACCTCAAGTCAAAGAAGTAGTTTTAAAAACTTAAAAACACGCTTTATTAAACTAAAATGTGATGAATAATTTTAACTGTAATGTTATATTCAAAAGCGTGGAGTGCTCCTTGCATTTATTGTTTAAATAAGCTGGTTTGGTTTTTATATTATCCCTATATATTATAAATGTGAAAGTAAGCATGTTTGTTTGTTTGTTTTTAATGAAACTGTATGCTGTTATAAGTAATATCCATTAGAATGGTAAAAACCGTGCAAATTTTGTGACGATGAGTATACATCAATAATTCTGATATATCAGAATAGCACATGAACTATAATTTATAAAGATATATTTCAAAAATTAAAAAAATTTAATTTAATTTGACATTTGCTATTTTTTGAATTTTTACAGAAATCTTTACTTTATGGTTCAAGATGATGATTATAGATGGATATCTATGATCATCATATTGAACCATAAATAAAAAAAATCTGTAAAAATTTAAAATAGTAAATGTCAAATGAAAAAATCATGGCCAACTTTTCTGATATATTTAATGAATTATGACTATTTTACATTTAACAAAATTGAAAACTGTGTATATCAAGAGAGGACGCTTTTTGCTTTTAAGCCCAGTGAAGCTATAAAGCGGTGGTTTTTACTTTTAAGCCCAATGAAGCGGGCGGGTATCAATCTAGTTTGAATATATATTATTGTATGATGTACAAGGACAATATTTATGCAGGAATTTATTAGAAAAATGAGAAGTCATTAAAAAAAATTGAATAAAAGTGAAGTGAAGTCTTAATAGGTAGTTTTGCTTTTAAACGTATGTTTCATTTTAAAAATGAAAATTTGTTTCGGAATGGAAAACCATGATGAAGAATGACACACTTGGACGTTTATTCTTGCCAAGTCCAATGGTTTATTATTTATTCTATTTTTTAGTAATATAACTTTTAATAAAAGCTTTAAACCAGTTGTTATAGTAGATATCTTTTCTACCTATAAGTATGTTATTTTTATATCACCTAGCGGCTATAAAATACAAGCTATAGTAAGTATATATAGCTAATTATACACACCGTTCCGTAACCAGTCATAAAACTCAAATCATAATTTCATTCATTAATATCCATTTTCATTACTTAAAGATACCATTTATATTACAACGACGAATTTTATCCAGGAATTGATTAATTAATAACTTCAGTTTTAATAAAATAATTAATTCATTGATTCATCTTTTTGGTTTTTGGTCATAATATTTGATATAGGTAAGTTCGGATCAATGAATTCTTAACGGAAATGATTGCATCAATTTGTTTAATGGCTTATACACAGATTTTTGAACATCAGTGCTTGTATTATTTATATAAATAAGCAGATGTAGGAAGAGGAGGTCTTGTTTTCCCAAAATTTTTAAAAATTTTGTATAAACTTTTGTTTTTTGGAATCTACAAACTTTGAAACAAAATCGTGATTATATTGAATTGACTTATTATTTAGCTTTATTATTACAAAATAATTAATTCGATTGTATTATTATGCTTTTAGATTTAATTATACGATGTAAGCTCAGATGAATGAATTTCTTAACGAAAAGGATTGCATAGATTTGTTCCTTTTATTAAAACCTTCTTTAAAAAAAGGGAAAGTTATTGAAAAAAAAATTGACTAACGTAAAAATAATTCTTAGCTTTAAATGTAAGTTTTGGTTTAATTTTGTAGGTAAAATTTCTACAAAAAGGATGCAATCTTCCTGAAGTTTTTCATTGATTTTAGTAATAACTAGCACCTTTAGGCTGATTTTTCCTCCTTCATGCATATACCATGCACTGCACCAGTCCATCACAACTATTAATAAAATTAATTTTGTTGAGACGGCGAGAATCGAACCCGCTACCCTAAGCATATCGCGGACGGAATTAGTCAATAAATTCTGAAAATATAATAATTTTATTTTAATCAATGTTATAATAAAAATACAAATTAGTTAAAATATCCTATCAAACATATGGCCAGAAAGAAAAAAAAACTATACATTTTTTTTTCACCTCTTAAAAAACCTTCATGTTAATATCATTATACTACTAAACACCGTAAAGAAACCTTCATATATTCAAATATTCCCGTACATTGGTAGGTACTATAAGAATTAAATATATTCACAGTAAACATGTAATTATATAATAAAAATAAACCAATTTTAAACTATTTAGGCATATAATTTGACAAGTCGATCAACTTCAATTGATTGTCCACAGTTGTTTAGTTGCGTTGGTTAAACCTATGTTCAATCAATAGTAATTATTATTAACCAGCCGTATTATAAGTAGTTTTTTCTCTTTTTTTTTGTAAACGACATGTTTAGTTACACGACAACGTGATCCAAATTATTTTTCACATACATTTTTGTCAGGTTACCGATAAAATTTTTTGTCTTGTAGTATTTTATTTAATTGGGAGAAATGTGCAAGTTTTTGTGGTTTTTGGAACTATAATCCTAATCGCACGTTCTAATTTCCTTGCGAGTTGGAAGGTGCAACCAAAAAAAGTAGCACCAAATAAAAACAACCTCAAAAACCGAAATGTAGGTTACCTAGGAGACTGAAACTATATAATCGATTCAGCTTGCCATGAATTTTGAGAATGTGCAAAAATATTTTACAATCAGTTTGTATTTATGTTCAAAATTTTGTTTTTTCATTCAAAAAAATGAGTAATGAGTTATCAGAAGTTAAAGATAATATGGTTATAATTTAAAGTTAGTCAAGGAAATTGGGTGCTATGTCATATTAAATATCCTGACCAAACAAATTGTGGCTAGTGTACGCACATATTGGGTTGACTACTAAGTCAGAAGTATGTCTTTTTTAAACTTAGTTAAAGTAGCTATAAGATTTAATTCTTTCAACAATAAAACAACTATTTGAATTCTAAAATTCATACATTAAATTTTCAGAGTTACCATTGCATTGCATAGATATGGAAACAGTATCGTGCAAGATACTGTTTGTAAATTTCTTTATTACCTAGTATCTTCCAAACGGCTCGATGGATTTTTACAGATATGGTATCGTTATATTCGTCTTAAAAGAGCCTAAGTGGCCGAGCGGTCTAAGGCATTAGTTATAGACCGTTAGTTTACTTAGACTTAGGTTGCGGGTTCGAATCCAGGCAGCGGCAGTGTGAACAATTATAATTAATGGGAGTGCAGAATTGATCACATTGTCGTCGCTTGGATAAGAACGTAGTAACCGACTCCACCCACATCAAAAATGTAATTGTAAATATAATTTGTAATTAAATAAATAAAGATTCACAAATAATGATGTGGGTGGCCTCTGTTATAGGCGTATATGTCAGAGAAACGGAGGTTAAACCCCATTATTATTATTATTATTATATTCGTCTTAAAACCCAAGTGTCATTACTTATGTGTTAAAAAAGGCGGATTTTTGCAGCAAAATAGTAAGTTTATAAAAAGGAAAATTAACCAAACCTATCGAGTTAAGTATCAAAACAAAGTTAATTAAAAGGGGATTACAAAAATGTATATAAGTTATATGTTCAAATTTAATTAGGAATAATAAATTGGTATAAAATTGTAGGTAATAGAGTACTTTTTTTAGTGCCAGAAACTAAAAAGTCTAAAATAAAATAAAAATTTAAAGAAATTAAAAACCCGATTGCGTTAAGTAAAAACTTAAATGAAAGTAACAATTTCAACTGTCGGAGCCGATTATTGGGAACATTTGAGGAAGATCTAGAAGTCGCTACGTAAACTACTGATCTTCTTTCTTGCTTTTTAGCTTTTATTTAACGCGGTAGGGTTTTTGATTCCTTGAATCAGTTATTTTTTCTATTTCAGGTAGATTTTTATAATCACAATATATCGGCATACACGGAATCATAATCATGGTAGCGTGTAAGTGGACATAGCGTTTTTTCTTTACGAAATATATTAAAATCAATTTCTTATAAAAATAGTGTATAGAGATAATTTATTCCCATGAGAAAATTAATATTATTATTATTATTAAAATTACAATTAGAGTATGCATGATTTTTTTTTTTAATTTGAAGTCATCTTCATCATCAGTTGGATAACAAACCTGACAGTGAATATATAAAATAAGTCCGGATGGACCACGCCAACATGATTATTTAAATAAATTTGTATCATATTATGTATAGTTGTTAAATTATAAAATATAATGATGTATAATATGTTTCAGTGGCTAATAAATACTATTAGAGCAAAAGAGAGTGGTGCTAAATCTCCACCAAATAAAGAAGTTTTTCTATTTGTTGACATCGACAATCTCTGCCCTTCACGTGTGTCAAGTTTATTTAAAAATGACTTAATTATGCTTCTTAGTAATAATAGAAGCTGCCATTTTTTTAGACTAGATCAAGTAAAAAGTTGTCGAGGACAGTAATTGTCCTAGATACACGTCGGTAGTCTGTCAAAATTGGGCACCAGTGACAAAGATTGGAAAAGAACCAAGACAAAGCAAAGCGTTTGCTTCAACTATCGATGAAATTAAAAAGAAAATGTTCGAAAAACTATGGCAAAATTGAGTATACTTTTTTATAATAATTATACTTTTCCCTCTACCAAATTATCGTAAAATGGAGCTTTCTGTTCATCAATTACTCGAATTTCAAACAGAAAGGGAAAAGTACAAAGGACCAGTAGTAAATTCACACGGTTTGGGTAGACTATAGTGAACAATTCTTCAAGGATTCCTTAAAAAATTTACATAATTTTAATTTCACTTTCAAAGCTTTGTGGATTTAAATATTTTTCTAATTTCTTCTATGAGAAAGAATATATCATTTATTATACTGGGGGTCGAAGAATATTTAAGGATAATAACATACTTCCCCTACGGATTTTTTTGCCTTGCTTGCGCAAATTTGAATCCTTATTTGTATATCCTACACACACAGTACATTTTACACCATAGATCTATAATGATTAAATATTTCCTCTCTTTTTCAAATATAATAAATATCAATTAAGTTATATATATACATCTGATTATTTCTTTTTAAACATTTGTGATAGATACGAGTAACAACAATCTAATCAATTAAGGTTTTTTTTTGTATATTTAAATAATACCGAAAGTCTATAACGAAGCCTGAAATTTCAATGATTCTTTTTGCATGAGGTTTAAAGGATTGTCAAATGTAAGAATTTATTGGCTCGAGTATAGAATTTTTAAAATCAATTTTCATATTTCGATTTTTTTGTCTGTCTTAGGTATGGGTATATGACCAATAAAGAAGGTCATGAAAACTAGATAACATGGAAAATAGAAATTGTATACCGAATGGATGAGAATTTTCTTAAAATACACAAAATACGTACGTTTATTGCTCCTAACTTAACAAAGAGGGAGCTATAATAGAACTGCCATCACTTCTATGAATCACCATAAGGATTCCGTTTCTTAAGGAAGAGACGAATCAATAATCTTTGAAAGTCGATTCTGACAGGATTTTAACCAAATTTTTGATGTATTTATGGGGATTACAGTTCAAAATCAGTCATCTACTCAATTTTGCAATTCAGACATATTTTTCGACAGTGTATACTTCTGGTGCTATTTACGAGTAATATCGTCAATAACTTTCTTTTATCTTATAACGCGCAAAAAAAACATGTTTAAAATATATATTTGTATAAATTCGACGCGATTTAAACTAGATTTATCTTTTTTATCAAACTCAGCTACAAAATCATCGTTCGCTTCACTATGGGCTAACGGTTTACTATTCTAAATAACAAATTCTTCGTTTCTTTTAAAAGTTCTTGTAAATTCTTTTTTACATCTACAATCTTTTTGAGACACAGTGTGATAATGTAACGGACTACATGTTATAAATCGTGATTTGTAAATTTACATGAATATTGTTGACATTTATTTGTAATAAATATAATTATTATTATAACAAATTTAATTAAATATATCTACTTAATCCCATAAATATTTATTTATAGTCAGGAAATTTGTATAACAGAACTTTATGACTTGGCTTAGGGCAAGTTTTGAAGATTAGAAATATTTAGATACACAGGCTATAATTAAATTTATCAACTTAATACATTTTTTTAAACAAACCCTGCAACGGTAGTTAAATATGATAAACGACCTGAGAGGTGTTTAATTGATTAAAGAGTAGTTGTGAAACGTCGCCCAAGCTAGTGAATTTTTTTTACAAATTGGATACACAAACTTTCAATATTTGTCCATTAACAAGTAGTATTGACTGTGTGTGGAATTAGGTTTTCATATAATTTTCTTTCTTTGACTCATATTTTGACTAATTTAATGAAAAAAGTTAAAAAAAAACATAATTACTCCAGTAGTCTCTTTTATATTTTGAAAAATTGAGGAAGAAACCGAAGAAAAGATTTTCCGTTCAGAAAGCTTGGATAATACTTTTAAATTTAACACCTTCACTAGGTCCATTTTTCAATGAATGGATCACATAAGTCGAGCTCGATATCTCAATTTCAACACCACATAAAACACTTAAAAACGTAAAACTGACATTAATAATAGATATCCACGCCACAGCACTATTCTAAGGAGTATCTATTTGAAGAAATGTGCTCCTTCTTGTCTAACATATGCTAAAATTTGAATTTTAAGTACCTCTAAAATTGCTTTTAACACAATGTTATTCCATGTTCTTCTAAATAAAGAAAGGGTTTGAATTTCGACTGGTTGACTTCGAGCTTTTTTATCTCAGATATTTTGAACTTTTTTAAAAATCGAGAGTAACAATTATCCTATTAAATGGTGGGGGCGCCGGGAAAACTGATCAAAAGACACATTATCATTTTAGAAAATTAAAAAAGATTATCATTTATATTTTTCAAATAAGTACAAGTATAAGTTTTCTTTTGTAGACGAAACTGTATACACAAAATTTCTTAAAAAGTTCTTGCATTTTGTTGCAAATTATCTGATTTACTAGAGAAGTGCCTTTCGTATTATCGTTTCTCATTCTAGATTCCTAGCGGTTATTTATCCATAAAAATACATAGTCATATGTTTGATAAAACTACAGTAACTTTAAAAAGAAATAAACTAGCTACAAACTATTTCTAAGCTTAAATCGTTGAATATAATCACAATGTAGGTATTTTAGATACTTGTAGATTTTTCGCACAGAAACCTTATCGTTTTATTAGATCATTAACAATTCATTTCAAGTATCTACTTGAAATAGAATTTACTCTTTTCAATTTAACATTCTATTGACTTATTTCACAAACATGATCAGTAAAATAGAACAGAAACAATTAATTAATTTACAACAAATAGCGTTTAGTAAATCGTCTTTGGTTCTGTATTATCACTACTTTTTAAGTGTATATGATAATGCACAATCAATTGAGCGATAATTTATGACGGCTAGGAGTGTTTTATATAGCTCCCGAGTTCTTGATAGAACCAACTGTAAGTAGATTTGAGAAGGCCCCAAACCAAAACCGAATTTGGGGTCCCCTCTAAAAATCACTCGTTAGTAATACTGCCGAAATACAGAGTAAAAATAACAGTAAAGACTTGTTGAAACAATCATAATACTCATAATCTACTCGAAAAGTTTTACCAGCAGCGGTTTAAAAACTTTTCGTTACATAAAAACGCAATTACTTATAACTAAAACCTCTTTTTAATAGATTTTACGGGAGCCCATTCATTTATTATTGTATTGAAGTTAACCTTGCGCGCTCTTAGATTTTCAATGCACAGTATCGTTAAATTACTGAATCTATCTTGTGAGGTTGAACTACGCAATTGGCACAACGGAAAAGTGTTCTTGATCAAATTTAATTTACTGAAAGTCCTCACAGCTTTTGAATAAGTGACAGAGACAGTTAAGAACAACAATGCTGTGAGTACAATCAAATGAGCGGGCATAATCTTCTAGTAATTCTCAATCTCGATTTCTCTTTTTAGCACGTTAACGTAATCTAATATACTAAAGCTGGCTGCAATGTTTCCTCTTTTCACGTAAACTTAAGATCTCCATTGATGTCCTTCTAACTTAGGGATATACATGAACATAGTTCAGAATTTTGCCTAATTGCTCTCTTCTGTCAACTGAAGTAAATCGAACACATAAAATTTTGATCACTATGAATTAAATGTTAATTTTGGTACAAAACCCTAAACAATATTGAACAATATATTAGTGACAATTGAAACTTGACCATGACTTATGAGATTATCTGTGTGTATTTGTGATTAAATGTTGAAGATGCTGTGTTGTCTGATGAACAAATAGCCTGGCGCGAATCATATAATTCAACAGCATTTACTATACTTATACAATAACAATGTGTTTATTTATAAAAGAAGAAGTGAAGGAGATTATGTTGGTTGGTGGTTGATCGCGTAATATGATGACGCGACGAAGGCCTCCTAGTGATGACGGTACAAGTACTACATTACATTTATAAAAAAAATATATACAAAAAGTATACAAAACAAATATAACAAGTCGCCGTTCGTTGTTCGCATCTGGTAAGCTCGTGGGAAACATTTTCAATAACACAATTTCAAGACAATTATTTTATTATTACAATCACACAAACAATAAAGTTGATGTTTTGAGTAGTGCTGTCGCGAAATGATAGAAGTCTTAGTGATGGGAAAGATGAAGGCTAAAACAGCATTGATCTTGGTCTAGCAGCAAGGCTCTCAAGGCTCTTGCAAGATTTAATTTTTGTTTCGTCAAAAATACTGACTGAAATAGTTGGTAGAATTGCTGAAGCAAATAACATGCATAAATTTGGAAAGAAACTCAGTGTACTTCAAGGTAAAAATTTTACCTGCTTCTTCAAAATCTATGTTGAAAAAACTGCGAACATGGCTTCAAAACAAAACTGAGAACAACCTTACGGGACTGAATTATCGTCTCTCGTTTACTTATTCTCGTATCATGTTGCTTCTCTCGTCTCTTGCGGCATCACTAGTTTTAAGCTGAAATCTTTCCATACGAACACGTTAATGAAGATAAGATAAAACATTTTTATTGTAATTCACCAAAGTTGTTTTTTCCTGCGTTGGAAATTGTAGATAGGTTTTTTTTTTGCTAGCCTTGTTTTTATGTTATGGTTTAATCTGTTTTTAAGGTTTCATATTATGGTTATTTAATGCAATATTTTTATTTCTCTCACAAACAGAACAATACAATTTTTATCGCACGATCCATGTGAGATACTACTACTGATTAACTTGGTATATTCCTGGTTAAACCAATAATATTTGTTGCATCGAACTGTATTTGGAGACGTTTATCAAAAGCAGAAAAATGGAATTTATATATGGGCTGTTTCAAAACATACTGACAAACTTCAAGAGGTTATAGGAGACATCAAAACCAACATTTTTAGTTCAAAAATATGATGTTAATATTTTTTGAGAATTCATACTCAAAAATAACAAAATAAGGTCATATAAAAAATGTTTGCTTGAAGACTTTTCGTTTTCGAGATAAACATTTATAAAATTTTGAGATTTATGTTATCCTGTAATTGAATATTGGTCGCTATAGCGGATTTGTCATTATAATCAATGTTGTTATAGCAGATACTCTCGATATGTATTTATATAGGTCGAAACCAATTCGTGGATATAAACTAATTAGTTACTTTGAAAAAAATTATAAAACAATATGTATAATTTCCACGATCTTGTTTCAGAGAACTTTGGAAATTTGTAATTGAACGGCAATCTTTAAATTGATGAAAATTCGTTAAAAACACTATTCAAATAAGAATATAATTGAATAAAAAATGAAATTTTAGACATTGGACGACAATGAACCATTTTTTACTCAATAATCTGAACATTTGAATATTATCACTAAATATTCATTAATTATTTTAAGATTATGTAATCGATAGTCGATATCTATGTAACTGATTTCTAAGCTCCAAGTTTTGAAATCTTCTTGAGTTATTGGAAGGAACTTTAAATATAATATAATTTAGTATGACTTTTCATTATTTGTATGGTTCCATACCATTTTTATATAGAGATTAACTACAGGTTGGAATTCTACTACGCATGTTGTTTCAATATGGTAAATCTAAAGCATTGTGTATTTGGTATGATTCTGAAAGTAGAAAATGTTTTTTTTTTTTTTTTTTTTTTTGCGAAACGTTCCAAAAATTTATTATTTTATTTTTTGATTAACCTTCTTTTTTAGAACAAAAAAAATATTTCGAACTTTTCTAAGCTCAGTAAAAGAAAATATCTAATTTTCCAAAACAAAAGTTATTTTTGGTTCCCCATATCTAAATTTCAGCCTGTTCACCATAACCAAGTTTCCGTCAGTGAAAACTGCTGGAAAAATGAGCAAAATGTTTGAATAGAACAATGTTTTTCTTAATACTCTACTAACAAAATTATTTCCGAATTTTTAACTTTTATAAAATAAGACTTTTAAGATATACCAAGAATGGAATAGAGGTATTCATCCCACACTAATGGTAATTATTCTAGCTTGCATTATTACAGTCAAAACATAAGAGAATCTAAACACAGTTCTATAATTTACGTCTTAATTCATTTTTTGTTGCGTGTAATGTTAATATCGTTTAGAAAAATTTGACTTAGACGTCTCATAATTATAATAAAACGTTGAAACCACAATCAAATCAATTAAAATAATGAACATAAAACTTAAAATCTAGACAAATGATCGTTTGCCCTTTGTCCTATATTGAAAATCATACGTTTAATGTATCTAATTTAAAAGTTTACAATTACTACTTCATGCAGTTACAGTTGAATAAAACGTTCTCAATAAGATTTTTAAGGAAGTACAAGCGCCAAGGCCAGTTTAGACATGTGGTTGAAATTGTTTGTACCTTATTTTAAACCTTGTTGATGAATTTTGTTATAACATCATGAACGTAGACGAAAAATAAGAATAAAGTTCGATATCTGCCTTAGCTTTCGAAATATCGAAAGTGCTCACACATCCTTATTAGTCGGGCACAACAATTTTTTTTGTTTTCAATAATTTGTTAAGTTTTGAATTTATGAAAACATATCATCCATCTACCGTTTTCCGATACCGCGAGAGATCTAACTAGAAAATGTCCTACACGTATTTCACGAAATACGTTGAACGTTCCACGAACTTTAAGCCTTCGAAATTAGAAATATGTGAAATGTGTTTAGTGATAGTTTTGAGCTCGTTGCGGCTTAACAATTTCAGTGAGGGTTTGTGTAGGGAAAACCTAAGCTGCAGTAAAATTGAAGGATGTCATATAATATTGAAATACGCTTGCCGAAGTACCTATTTAATTTTATCATTTATGTAATATTTTAACTATATCATTTATATAATCAATATCATGGCAGATCAAAATTCATTGTCCTCTGAAAACAATTAAGGGCTTATTTGTGTTTCTTATAACACTTGTTTGTCTTGTGTTCAACTAGATGCCTATACGGTGGACATTGACTTTTGGCTCACTCTGTATATTGCTGATTAAAAAGATATGCCAATTTTTAGTGAGTTTTTTAGTTGGAGTGTGAAGCTCCAAAATAAAAGACTTTATAGTTAACTTTTACTATACTTTTCTAGTTATATCTCTCAACATGAAAAGGTAGATAATCACAGTAAAGAGACTGGCATAAAGATACTATAACCATCATTATTTTACAATTTATGTTTTAAATGTTTAAATTATATAATAATTATATAATCATACTTTTTTTTAAATGAAATTTCAAATAACGAACGATATTGTTATGGGAAAAAATAAAAAAATTATATTTTTTAACTTGTGTGCGTTTTGTATTTCATTTAGCTTCATCTTTATCATCAGTCTTCGGCTTCCTTGAATCAAACAACTAAAAAAAAAATGATGATGAATTTTTAAATTGTTATTTTCGTTTTAAAAATTAAAAAAAAAAAGTAATAATGAATGGGAAGAAAGGTGAATAATTTTTTTCACTAAAAATAAAATATTCATCTTGTTGTTCAAATTAAGAAGAAAAAAAATTACAGACAATTACTTTATCTTAATGAATGTACAGTGTCTTTATTTTTTTTTTGAAATTTTCCGCATTAATGGACTTTTTGATTACGAATTCAAAGAAAAATTTTCTTAGTAAAATTTTGGATAATAATTTTTTTATCATTTATATTCGAAAAGTAAATTTTGTACGTTCAATGATATTTCTCGTTGCCGATTGGTTAGCAAAACTATTAAAGAAAGTTTTGAAGTAAAACTTAATTTTATTGGTTAAATATTATTGTGAAAATAATTTAATTTATTTCTTAAAAAAAGTTACCAATTATTAAACAAGTAAATTTCATTAATTCACATAATGAATCGAAAATGATATTATATAGAAAAATTCGTTTTAATTTCCTAGGAACTTAATTTTACTAAGCCATTCGCAAATACTTAAAAATTGTCTCCTAAACGAAGAAAATCGTTCTGTTTTCTTAGAATAGTAGGATCTTATTTCGTTTCTTTGGCACCTTAAGAATTAAACATAGATTGTATCATGGACTTAAGGTATCTGCGTCCAACATGGCCCTATTTCTTTTAAAGCTTTATACAGTTTTCTTATCAACAAACGATGGAGCAATCCGGAGTTTAATTGTCTTCGATACATTCCTGATACAAAACATAGAGATTTAATGTAATGTCTTTTAAGAAAGATATAAACTTCATATAATATGAGAGCTTTGTCTTCTTTGGTAGTATATGATCATTTTATCTATTAGAAAACATATAATTACAATATTTTAAAGCGATTAAATAAAGATAAGTATATTATCATTATATAAAATTTATTATATATTTTCTCTCTGTCATATATTATTATGTCAATCATTATTGCTGTTATAATAATAATAATAATATAACTAATTCAGTACATTAAAAATTTATTTAAATATGTTCAGTTCGTACACACTGATTTTATTTTTATTTAATTTGTATGTACACAACTGTATCAAAATTGTAAAATCTTTATGTCTTAAATCCTCAGAAAAAAAATTAGCTTCTAACTTAAGGAAAATCTTTCAATGTGCTCGCCTTACCTATAAAATAAATCGATTGCAACTTAAAACAAGTGAACTTTTTTTCAACTCAAACAAAGTTAGATTAATTTTGCCAACCCTAGTAGCTCAGTTGGTTGTGGCGTTTCATTAAGATCAATTCCGTTCGCGGGATGTCTAGGGTAGCGGGCTCGATTCCCGCCTCAGCCTCTGAAAATAATTGGGAGCTGATAAATGAAAGTATCAGCGGAAAAGGTGGTAAAACACATATATTATATCACAATGGGTTTTATAGCCCAAGTGTGTCCTTCGTGGGCAGCCAATATAACCAAACGTAGATTTATTTTCAAATATTATTTCATAATGACTCAGAGGATGCTCTATGATTTCTTCTTCAACATCTCATTTTCTGCAACAGTTATCATTAGTGACGACACATCTTTTGAGATTGAACCCCGAAGGTCCGATGGCTATGCAGACTACGTTCTATTAAAAATTCTCGTTTGAAAGGATAATATAATTATCTCGATCCATATCTCTCCACGACTGCTCTTGTAATTACATGAATAGTATTCTGGAAAGATTTGAACGGTGATATCGGATAAACATAAAAGGATTTTCTCGTCATGCTTTCGAAAACTGATTACTATCTCGGATGTTATCAATTTGTTTAGATGGTGTGTATTGAATTCATTGTTGCTTTTTAATCTGCCTAAGTATTTTGCAACAATTCTTCATTAGAGTCCCTAATATCCAGCATATTCAAGTAGAAATCTACGCCAGTTGAGCTTACCTATGTTATAAAATAAAAAAAACTACCTACTTTTGTGCCATTTCCTAAGGATGATTTCACACTGAAAGGATCTCATTGTCTCGTTTAGTAATTTCCGATTCTGTAACATTTAGTAATTGATAAAGAAAAAATAAGGCGGCAGTTAAAATTGCTTAAAAAATAATTTAACGTTGCCAAGGCCTAAGGCACAGTCAGTTATGAATGAACATTATATTTTGTGTTGTACTGTAAAATAAAACTACATATAGTCTGTAGGTACATGTGAATGTATTGTAGTAATACGATAATGAAGATTACAGCTAGTGATAGACGTTATGGAGTCCACCACAGCAGCAACCAACAGTAATAATAATAATAATAATAGCCGCTATATAACAGCGAACGAGCGGACGGAAAGTAGCTAAGCACCAGCTCATACTCACTACTCACAGGAGGAGTTGATTTCGTGATTGTTCAGGGCACGAGGTTCTCACAGTTTAGATAGATATATAAGTTGAATTAAAACCGCACGTCTATCTCTCCACTACGTCCCTTCTGATTGTTCTTCATCGTTCATCCGTTTTGTTGTTGTTTTTGTTGTTGTTGTTGTATGTCTATTTGTCTGTCTGTCAGTTCACCAACAACAAACAACATTGATTTAAAAATATTGTGGACCGACGATGAAGTCAAATGCTTCATGACTTCCATAAATATATTTACTTTTCTTCAAGTGTCCCATTTTAGACATTGCTTGCTGAATTTAAAGTGAAATGATTTTGTACACAATAGCTCAAGTGTTACAGTCGGGTAGAGGATATCTGCCCCAGTAACAACATCCTCAAACACATACAATTTAATTTATTTCAGGATTAAAAAATTATTTTTCGAATAATTGACAATAAGATGAGTTTTAATCTTAAAAATTTTTCCGAAACAAAATATTTTCCCACAGGATTTTAAGCAATATCTGAAAGAATACTTACCCACTCGTTGAATAACCGCGATTTTATAATTTTTTGGGTCTAAATAATTCTATATGTCAAGTTTTAGAAATATATACACTATACATCAATTTAGAAACATTTTTTGTGACTTAAAATTCATTTAAGGAAAATTGCAAAAATCGAGAAAACTGTCTTGTCTCCGATTTGAATGAAAAACATTTTCTAGCATAATTTTGATCAAAAAATTCAAAAAAGGATCACTTTCAGGATTGGACGAGTTATTTTTAAGATATCTACTAAAATCACATAGGTATAAGGATTAATATCCCAAAGGAATTTCTTGATAACGAGGAAATTTTGATTCAATCATATAATAAACCACATATATCCGTACCTATGTATTTAATACAATAAAAAAACACAATATAAAAATCCAAATCGATGACATTGAGTACTTTTCTGGATATCTCTACAATCCCTTGCACATGAAAGCTTTTCGAACGACATTTTTAGCTAAATCTCAAAACAGACTCAACCAGTCGTTAACTTTTTTTTTGTATTTTTTAACCATAATTACACTTTATACCAAGTTTTATCGATGAAACAATTTTCAAAAGAAAAAATTCAAAAGAGAAAATTGCAAAATATCGACAAAATCCGATTTTAAGATGAATATCATTTCCAACAGTAATTTTGACCACAAAAATTAAAAAATTGAGCCCTTTTGAAGGTTGCACGAATATAGTTCTTAAGATTTGACTAAAATTCTATATTATGGATAATATCCCAAATTCCCAGAGTATCTAATGCCTTCAGTTCATACGTTTTTGTAATTTTCTCAATTATTCAATCAAATATTTTAAAGAATCGATTTCCTATTTTGAATGTAATATTTCTATATCGTACTTTTATATAATTGGAACTAGAATGAGTGATTGAAGTCATATGATGTGATATATTTTAACTGTGGTTTCCCATTATTCACTAGTCACACGGGCAAAACAGACTCAAGAAGATCATTTATTGTTAATGTGTAGTTTGCTTTGTTATTTCACCAGCATGCAAATTAAAATATGCTCATCATCAACAAATGAAACATGTCACTTAGTTCCTTATTGTCTCATCAAAAGTTATGGTAAAATTGACTCTTGAATCTAATGAATTAGATATTCTAAGTAAAGTGTGCTAGTCGGGTTAGAGTTTACGTAAAACTTTTGAGCTTAGTATTTTAGATGGGATCATATATAGGTACGTTAGAAGTATTTAAAATGTGAACCCTTAGATTTTACTACAATATCAAAGCACAATTCATTCGACTAAATTCCAATTTTGTTCAACATTCCCGTTTTTAAAAATAGTACTATTAAATTTTTTATTGTGTACAAAAATATTAAAATTTGAAATTGGACATCTAAAATAGATTCATTGTATCCCAATCAATTCTGTAAATAGCCTAAAATAACAAAAACATTCTCCTTTTTAATATTCAAGTTCTGGTACAAATGAAATGTACCAAAACTATTTTAGAAAATTAATAGAAAATGACATATTTTTAGCTAAAACTAGCTTGAAACTTCATAATTATGATTTTGAAGAACATTCAATTGACTTCTTTATACTTCCATTTTTAATTTTTAATCATGTTTAATTTTTTTCCAACTAAGCAAACGATCTTTTTTTGAGAAAACGATTTCTCACTTCTGATCTCACTTCTGACCGGAATGGCTTATTCCGGTAATAGTTCACAAGTCACATGTGCTTAAGCTATACAGAGTGGTTAAACTACTTATTTTACCAAACAGCAGTTTTAAATTTCCTTTTTCGTCCGGTCTCAAATTCATTAAAAATCCAAATGTCATTCAAAATTGTACTCCCATTTGGTCAAATCGAAATTCATCTCGTGGAAACAGTAATTATTTCTCTAGACTATTATTTCTCATCTTTGTTTACCTTTATTTTTTCCAGAATTGCGTAATGTTGTTCAAATGGAAGGAATATGAAATGATGCTTTAGACAAACCAAAAGAAACACGGATCGATGCATTAACTCATCGGTTTCTTTACGCAGTTAAATCCGACTATGAACACGTTCTTTTATTATGTATTACAAAGTCATTAAAAAGTTTTTGTTTTCTTGTTATGTGACATGTTTTATGTAAATTACAAACAAACAATAAACATTTTGTGTGTGCATGTAAATAAATAATAATTTGTTCATTTTGACATAATGATGCTGGCAGGTAATATTTTGTTCCTCTATTAAAAATATATTAAATAAATATTATTATTTAAGTTTTGCGAAAGTTTAATTTAATCAATTTTTAGTGTTTTCTTTATGGAATCCTATGGTTTCCTTATAGTAAGAGCCAACGTCAAGAAAAATTGAATTTTGAGTATGGAAAATTTAGGATTTTTCTTTTCTTATATAAATTCGGTAAAGATAAAGTAGATATAATCCCTGGGAGAAGTTACGGCATCTGCGTTTACCATTAGGTGCATTCCCGAAAATTTTTTTTCGTCTTTCCTTCTTTTTATAAATTATAAAAATTATAATAGTCAGAGAGTTTAATCATTCAAAGAAACGTATTCAGATGGTATTAGTGAGACTAATTTTTTTAAATATGATTTCTATACATATTATAAAGAAAATCGATATCTGTGTCTGTTTTTTTATTCGCTAGATTCTTCTAAATCACGTAACATATTTTGAAACGGTGTTCACTATAATGTTGATAAAATTTCATAAATTGTGTAAATTATTATTAAAATTTCATAAACTGTGCAAATAATCAATTCTAACGTTTTCTACATAGGTACATATACAGGCTGGATTATTTTAATCTATTATAGCTAATAGGTCGTTTTGTAGTTAACCAATCAAACAAGACTTAAACAACGGCTAGGAGTTTGACAGAGAGCATCATGTTCTGATATCACTGGCCCTACTTTTTCGAGTTGCTTTAATAGTCAATTAAGATCCAAAAAGGTAAAAGAGAAGATAATACTTTACATTAGAAAGTTGATCCTCATAAAAAACTATTGTTTTTTATTTAAGGTAGTTCCTCCGCGACCGTCCAGTCAAAAAGTTTTGGACTAATACTATCATTCAGTGCATTAACTGTGCTATGACTATTATACACATACCATATATTATTTTCACTAGACTGTAGTTCCTCACTACTGTTTCTAGTATACATATACACACACACACTATGACATATGCCTTTAACATTAGTCTTCATATCTTTTCCACAAAAATCATCGCTAAAACGAGTTATTTATTTAAGTTTTTTATCGAAACTATATGGTAAATAATTTTTATTTTTATTTATATATTTTCTAAATATAGTATTCTACATTATATTAGTTTTTCATAGAGATGGTGGACGTCATTCATTGGTAAATAAATATAATATTTGTAAATTTGTGTATTTTTATACACTTCTCCCATGTAACATGACGTCTGTAAGTCAATTAGTTTGTGAGATAGAGCGTCTTTTGTGAAGCAACTTTTGTTATTGTGAAAAAAATGGAAAAAATAGAATTTCGTGTTTTGATAAAATACTGTTTTCTGAAGGGAAAAAATACAGAGTCCGGAAACTCATTATCAAGCCAAGTTTTTGCTTCCACTGTATTTTTTCCCTTCAGAAAACAGTATTTTATCAAAACACGAAATTCCTTTTTTTCCATTTTTTTCACAATAACAAAAGTTGCTTCACAAAAGACGCTCTATCTCACAAACTAATTGACTTACAGACGTCAAATTTTGACACGAATCATTTGAAGGTTGGTACTATATAAAAATAATATGCATTTAATACTAGCGACGCCATCTATGTGTCAGACCGGGGACTTATCAGCCAACCTATTACACGTACAAATTGCGTCACTTTTAATTGCTAATATCTCATGTATGGCATGGTAAATCATCTTCTAATTTTAACAGCAAGTGTATTATGAATTAAATATTTTATATTCTGAGTTTTGAGAAATTCTTGGAATATCACTTTCGTGTAGGTACTACCTTAAAACATTTTTTCTAAAATCGTTAGCTTTAATAAACTTTAATATACTGTTCGAGATACAGCAAAGTTTGATCTACGTAATAAGGCTATATCAGTCACAATTATCGATTTATTGAAGCTATGAAAAATAAATGACTGGAAAGTAAATACTTAAATGATAATGTAATATTATTTAAAATTAAAATCAATAAAAATCAGTTTTAATTCATAAACCTCTTTTAACTTTAAAATTCAATACCTCGATTATTATTAATTAATTTAATTTCAAAAATCAAGAATACTTGAACGAGAAGAAAGAAAGAAAAAACAAATTTCAAAAGAAAATTGTTTCCCAAAGACACCAAATAATATTTTGGAGGTCACTGACTTTGTACTCACCCTAGGAAAAATCTCCAACTATACCAATGGATTCGGCACAAAATGAAGGAAATATTTTTAACGCCTCTAGTATATGTTCATTAGTTTCATCTGGGTTATGTAACAAGAATTGCGTATTATGTATGTGCATAAAGCTAATTACCTATCATATCAGCTCAGTTGTATATTCCCGAATTATTCATGTTTTAATTTAATGCTCATTAAAGATTTTATTATCGATGCTGGAGTTTGATTTAATTTCTTATGAAAATAACATTACAAACGAGGATATTATTCCAGGTGTTTCTATCGTAGCCTTATCAAAACATAAATAAGATAATGGGATTGTGTTAAGTATAGTAAATTAAACGAGCTGTTGTCAGAGGTCCATATAATTTGGGCACAAAAAATCCCGAACATAAGTCTAATTTTATTAATGATTTTTTTTGTTTTTAAATGCGATATACCATAAAAATAAATATGTAAGCGGTAGACAAAATATGATTTGCCTGTAGGTACTTGCTCCTACATATAATCAGCAAACAATATCTCGTTTTGAAGTTCACTTTTTGGGAATAATTATTTGATGAATCGATACATCCAATAACGAGAAGAATCAGTATAATAACGGACATTGTATGACAAATACTGTTGAGGTGAAGCCAGTGACCGTATCATGACCTGTAGTGGAGTATAATGGAAGTGCAAAGTCAAACAAATTGATAAATTTTTGTTACTTTTATTCACCTTCAAAAACTTAAAATAGTAAAAACAAATTTATATCAACCACAAAAAAATTCTTCATGTGCGATATTATATCCTGTCGGAGAATAAAATAAAGAATTATTTCCGAAAAAAATACGAAACTATCGATTTTACTCATCTTAATAGTATCCTCGTAACAATATAAATAATGACTGACAGGCAATTTTGCTGTTGCCATCATCACGTCATATATTATTCTAAAAATTAACGTTTCTAATAGTTAAAAGACTTTTTCAAACAATTTTAGTGTGGCTGTATTTTAACTTTGAATTTTAAACTTAGTTATATGTAGTTTCAATTTACGAGCCGAAAGTCAATTGTTTTAACGCCACTCCCCACAATGGCAAGATAAACTTCATCCCTACCTAAGTTCAATAAGAAAATGTCCCAATTCTAGCCATCTTAAAAAAAATTCTCAAAACTCTCGTACCATTTCGAAAAATGTTTTAAATATACTTAAATTATTTCAAACAATATATGCCAAAGTAAAAAATAACAGCTGTATAATTATTTTAGTAGGTATTATTATTAACTTTAAACAAAAGTTTTTTTGTGACAATTTTTTTCCTTGATCAGTGTTTATTCATATTTTTTTCAATTCTAAAAATAAAAATTTTCAAAAATCCATTCGTATACCGACCTATACATGTTTTCCTAATGATTTTTAACTTATTTTGAGTGTTTTATTTTGTGTCAAAGCTACTTACCTATTAATTATATACTATATATTCGTCTATAGTATATAGAGTATTACATTCTCTTGGACAAATTCATAAAAACCGTGCCCAGTGCAAATTTAAATAAATCGAATCATAAAGATGATGATGAGTTTTGAAGATGTTGATGACGGATATAATATTACTTCAACTGCAATAATATTTGCAAATTACACTTTTTGATTTGATGAAAAAACAAATTGTCTGTTTGATTAATGATGAGATGAAGTATCCGAATACAAACCAAACTGTAGTCAAGAAGTAGGATTAGTCATTTTCTTTTGACAGGTAATTTTAACTGAGAACAACAATTTTCGATCAGATAAATTAGATTTAAATAAATTATATTATTGCCAGGAAATGAACTGATGAAATGAAATATAAGCTAATTCTGAAGATAATATGGTATATTTTAATATGGTAATTAAACTTTAAATGGGTAAAAGTTTTATTTCATCTTAAGGCAGTTCAATTCATAAAAATATTCTGTATTTAATAGAAATAATGGAAATTTTTTCACCGTCAGTCGTATGAGATATTAACTATCAAAATATGCATAAATAAAACACACGAGGTATATCGAGTATAAAAGAAATTAATACTTTTCTATCTCGAAAACGATGCTTACCATTTTTTGGCAAAAACAACGTATTTAATCGTATAAATTAATGACAAATTTTTTGGTACCAAGAAGACGGTTGGTTCTTGCTCGCCTTGTTAAACTAAAGATAAACACAGAAAACTAAATAAATTTCTAGTTGTTTGTGTATATTGAATATGTATATAGTTACAATGTATTAGTATTGTACACTGTTGTCATAAATATTACACAAATATAAAAGCATACTTTAATGAGTTAAACTATAGCGAACTACCTTAACTCTACAATGCAGGTGGTTTTTAGCGATGAGCTCCGATTAAATGCCATTTTGCGTTTTAACACTAAGGCCAGCTTATCCTAAATTGACTGTTAAAATGAAGGAGATTTTCCTAACTATTTCATAACTAATGAGTGTGAAATTTTTCCTGTTAGAAGACACTCAATTTTCTTTTATCTGCATACCAATAATAACGTATTCTATTGATAGTCTAGCCGACAAGTTGAGAATGGTGAACAATAAAGATACTGCTCTCAAGAATATGTGCGATATCTCGTTGGATTCGGTATCATTCCGAATCAAACGGGCTATTGCACATCTTTTGAAGAGCAGTAGGTATCTCTATTTTCACCATTTTAAACTTGTCGAATAGACTGTGAGAAATTATTGTCAAAATTGATTTTAATCGATTATGTGATTGAAAAGACAAGCGGTTGGTTGGTTTTATAGCTAATAAATTCTTGTATTGGTGAATGCAGTGATTCAGATGAGACTTTTCATTTTCTTCTTCCAAATGGCTCACTAAGGCCAGTCTTTTTGTAGACGCTTTTAACTGCATGTTATCGAAATGGCAGAATTATAAATCCAATATAAGGAAAAAACGTACTATTAAAATCAATTACAATCAATTTTGAATCCCATTTACATAACATCTTCCAAACTCACTAATCAATAAAAATGAATAGTTTTTTCTCCTATTATATAAATTTAAACAATCTAATAAAAGTTTCTATGATAAATCTTATTTGAAATCTCTATCTCTTTATATTATAAATGCGAAAGTAAGCATGTTTGTTTGTTTCGCTTTCACTCTTAAACTAGTGAATAGTTTTTAATGAAACTGTACAGCAAAATAGCTAATATATCAGAATAACTCATGAACTATAATTTATAAAGATATATTAAAAAAAATACAAAAAATACAAAAATTAAATTTAATTTGACATTTGAAATTACCATAAATCACAGATTTCTGTAAAAATAGTCAATATGAAATATTTCAAGGCCATCTTCTCTGATATACTCAATGAATAATTACTATTATACACTTTAAAAAATAATATGTTTTACCTGTGTAAAACAATCCCCATCATTATTTCGAGTGTTATAGAAAAGGGATAAGCAGGAGCAATCTTTATCAATCTTTACTTTTAAACTCAGCGAAGCTGGTGGGTATCACTCTAGTAGACAATAAAAAAAAGACGAACTATCATTATTTTTAATCTACTATGTAATGAAAGAATAAAAAAATAGAAGATAACATAAAAATTATAAGAAAAAGATATTCATAGACACACAAACATAAATATAATTCATTCAAGAAATACCAAAAAAAAAAAAAACATCAGAAATTTGAACAAAAAGAACACGTTCCATGATTATTTATTATAGAGAAGATTGAATACAAAATAATTGTTAATTTTCAAGACACTATATTATAATAATATGTACCTACTATGTAAGAAGATACATATAACTACAATACAATTATATACCTCTATATTTTGGTTATTATGGAGGGTACAACATCCAGGGACGATGGAAGGTGTGCGTAAAATAGCTGTAGTTTACGCACCCCATCAGTAGTCATCCACACGGATTTATAAAATTTGCAGCCTATTTCTTTCGGGTATATTTTTTCCGATTACCTATCCATACACGAGCAGTTGTAGCATATTTTTTTAGATGAGGTTCTACCTTGTCTTAATAGTCTACGATCAAAATTAAGATCGATCTTCACCCATCTGTTTCCCGAATGAAAGTTATTTTTTATGAAATATAAAATGTTAACAAATATCCTTGCAATGGGTTCCCTAAAAAAATGTGGTCAAGACTACTTTAAGTGAAAATATCAAGAGTAAAATTTTTTGAAATTTTTCACTGACTTGCATATCTAACGAATTTTAATCTACTCGAAAGTAAAAGCGATAAAGAATATTCAGGAGCTATGTTGTCTCCCTATTTTCGTTCAAAATAGGCAGACAATATAGAAACATTAATACAAATTAGGAATATTAATTCAGTCTTTCTGGGAGGGTTTTAATTATTTTTGTCTTAGAGGAGTTTGACTATTTTTAACAATCTTAGCATTAAGATAAATTTGTGAAAAACTTTATAGAGATGAAATTTATAGATGGAAGTTCTGTGTATATTCACACCAGAGTTTTTTTTAATATTTTATTAATAAAATTTATTATATCTTAACAATACAGGTTAGATAAAAAAAATAATTTTTTTGTTCTTAAAAGTTTGTTTCGTTTTTTGAAAAACAGCTAGTAAAAATTGAGAATCATTAATATTACGTAAAAATTATCAGGAACGCCTATAACCCAATATGAAACTTGTAACAATGTAATTTTTTATGGAAATAGTGGGCATAAGAGTATGAAATTATGTAAAAAAAGGCACCAAAAAAGAGATGATAGAACGGTCTCTTTATTGGAAAAATCAATTAAGTACGCAACACAACCGATACCTTAGAATAGAACTACGATAAAATGCTCAAGCTGGGTTTCAGCAGGCGTAGAATGAATGAATAGAAGAATATTAAAAAACCATTGTAACTTACAACAACAATGTCTAAATGTGTAAATGATATGACATGAGGCATAAACGATGGAAGGGACACCCAAATCGAACGAAGTGATATTTTATTTTAATCGATTTTGCAATTAATCATGCGTTTTATATAAGATCAAAAATTTTACTTAAACGATTTTATTTAAGGTTAAATTTTCAATTGTTTGTATGTAAATGATATAATAAATGTTAAATTAACATTATTGAAAAATGACAATTTTTATTCGATTGTGAAATTGAGACGAAAATGCATAACATAAACTTATAGACAATTGAATTTTTTTTTTTTTATATTCTGTTACAAGTCGAAATAATTATTGACTGATAGAAGCCTCAAGTATAGTTATCGATATTAGTTTTGAAAAATATTTACTTATATTTTCCATTTAAACTCATGTTAAAACTTTCCTTTTGTCACTTTTTAAACTTAAAATTCAACAAAATTAATTCGATAATTGTTATTATTTGTCGATTAGCAAGTCTCATGAATGTAGTATGCCTTTAAATCTTATCAGTTGGACCGATTTTGATTTGGATGGACCGTTTTAATTTTTTTTTTTTTTTTGTTTCGTTTGAAAGGTTATTTAATGGAGAGTGTTCTTAGCTATGTTTCAAGTGCGAATTTAGGGTTCCGTACCATAACAAACTAAAGAATTGTCGATGATCTTCAAAATCGGCTCTGCTTGGAAAAATCTTTAAGGAAAAAGATAATTTAATGGAGAGCGTTCTAAGATATGTTCAAGTGCGAGTTTAGGGTACCGTATCCGAAAAATTTGTCGGGGGTTGTTTAAATTTTGTAAATTTCACTCGTCTTAATAATAAGCAATGAAATTAAATTATGTGGTCACGTGAACCATTTGAAGTACAGTTTATTTTCAACACTTCTTATAACTTACAAATACATTTTTGAATAATACAAAATTCAAATCTTCTCACGTGTTTATTGTCTTTATATTCAGATTTAAAATTATTATAATAAGTAAATTTGATAAGGTGTTTTTGATACTTACAAATGTAGTAGGTTTGAGTGTTTCTCTATTCATAATAATAGTGTGAGAACTTTTAATTATTTTAACTTTTATATTATTCATCATGATGTGTGTAGAAGAATTATATTATTATTTGATAAAAAACAAAATTAATTAATTATTTTTATGTATCAATAAAATAGAAAGTTTAAAAGATTTTACTAAAAAATAATGTTTTTAGTTGGTTTTTTTTTTTTTTTTAGAATTTTTCATTTTATTTATGTTTTTAAGTAATTTTGTTTATTGTAATTGAATGCTGTATATTTCATTCTAAGACAATGATCTTGAGTAATTAAACATGTACTTTATTTTTATTTTTTAATTGTGTTTATTTAAAGTCGCTCTGACAGCCCAGGTCCTTGGCGACTGCACTTAAATACAATGTTTAGATAAACTTATAGGAGAACAAATCACAGGCGAGAACATTTGGTTTTACAGATATACCTGTACAGATATACCATGGAGGCAATGGCGTTCTTCGTTAAGTGTAGTTGAAACGTTGGTGGGAATTCCGTGTTGATTTCTGAGTTGAGTGAGTCCTGGGCAATGTGGGCATGTTTTGATCACGTGGCTAACGGAGGCTGATTATTTATGAATTAAATGTTATTTTAGCAATAAAATGTCACGACGCGACGTCGTACGTTAACTGGTCGTAAAGAACGTGAAAGTAATCGATCATTAATGGGTGATCATCCTTTTGAGATTGCTCAAAAGAATTGGAATTTTGAAGTATGTAATGTATGTCATCGTCGTTGGTATGATTTACAAATTGATAAAGATAGGTTTGTTGTATTTGTCATAAATTTAAAATCAAAAATTAATTGAATGTTTTCACAGCGCATAATAACATGGATCTATTTTATATGATACCATTCGCGAGCCATTAAAAAGTTATACTTTTAGCTAGTTTTTATTTAAAGTTTCATTATTCCACAATACTTTTAATATTGTATCAAAATATAAATTTACGAATGTTTTTAAGAGTAAATAAGTTATGATACTTCATAGTTTTAGTATTTATATTTTTTCGAAGAAGCCATGATTCCAACAAGCGTGTGATATTAAAAAAATGAGATTGTGGCTAAAAATATTTAATTATCTTCTACCCTTAACATGCATGATCAACGGATATTAAAAGCCAAGTGTATTTAGATCAAAAACATTAACGTATTTTATTTAAACCGCAGCTCGTTATGTTAAAAGAGGAGTCATTAATTTAAATGGTATATTCAATTATAATAAATATGATAAATATACAGAGTGTTTCAAAACTATCACACATTTTTTGGTAAGATAATTAAATATCATATTTTGTAAATTAATGTCCGATTAGAAGTTTGTGAGATGTTGATTAAAACAGTTTTTATTCATATTTTGTGTGGATATCATTGCAGCTTGTGGATTTAACTGATTTATCACAGGATATTTACTTTTTGCATATTTTTAGCAAGATGGAATAAGAGCTAAAAAATGGCTCTCTTCATAATAATTTTAAGACAACCTATAGAAAATTATTTTTAATGTTCTTTTAGTAGTATAATGACAAAAATAAGTTTCAAATCATTTAGTTTTAATGTGATGCTGTAATTTTACCATGATTTACTTTTAATTTATCAGACAGAAATTAGCTTGTTTTGTCAGCGTTAGGTTAGATAAGGCTAAAGTGGCTGTCCCGGGGTGGGGCACTCTTCGACCATAGGGTCCTTTGTGATTAATCAGCTTTCAGATGCAAAACATGCTTCATCCTTACATTGCTTCGTAAATTCAATACGAAAAGATATATCCGCAATTTAGCTGAAAATAACTCTCGAAAACGTTTTCAGTTTTTGTACTGTGAGTAGCATTATTTTCTGCATGAAAATAATAAGTTCTGTGCGAAAAGATTCTCGGAATAGTTTTATGAAAATCTTGCTATATAAGTGGCATTTATCGAAAAATGAAACAAAATTTCATTAGAATATAGGATAATCCTGATGTTGAGTTGGCCATATTACCTATAAAAATGTAAAACTAGACTTGATAGCATGATAAAATTTAAAAATGAAATTAAAATTTATTACAAAACAAAGAAGCTATAAGCAATCAAAGATTGCGTTTAAAGGTTACTCATCTCCTTTTACCAAAACAAAGTTTTATATGTAATCTCTATGGCGATACCCACGTATCTTTCTCTTAGTTTAATTAGGAATTTTAAACGTTTATATCTTGCATACTAGTAAAGATTTTTATCTGAAGTGATAAAAAAAATTTAGTCCGATTCCCTATTAATGATTTTCTGGCCACCCCATATGTATCTATAACACGCCGTCATTCATTAAAAATCCGTAAACTTGTTATAAATAATCTGATTGTAGTTAAGAATTTTGATTTGATTTTTTTTTAATTGACATGAGACACGCATCGTATTGCTGTTTTTATATGTGCTGCAATTATTTTATAATATCAAAACAAGCTTAAAATATTAATTGACTATGGGGTCGTCACTCGTTGTTCTAGACATATATTATAGACTGTAAGCTAGTCACAGTTTTGGTTTACTTATTTTCTTCGAAGAGGGTTGAAAAGATTTAGATTTGATGCGTAGTAGAAAGAAAAAAAAACTACGGTTTACACGTGAATAGGATATCAAAAAATTTATTATTTATTTTTCATGATGTATGTAAAAAGCTTGATTTTTTATATGAACTTGGACTAAGCCTAAATCTATATTAAGTCTAAATCAATTATGGAATTTTAGAGGGGGTTGTCCGATTATTTAAATAAAAACATGACTTCAGAAGTAGGCATAATTAACATTGGTCTTATTGGAAAACTGTAGATGGATGATATGTTATCATAGATTTCTCCAAGACAAGTCGATGGAAATTAAAACAAAATCGATTTAAATTAAAGTTAAAACATCAAGTTAAATTATTGAAGGAAAAAAAACCGTGTTGATGTTGATGGTGAATTATGTTTTAACTTGATAATAAAAGAAAATAGGAAAATTAAAATACTTCGATATCTGGAATAATTTTCAAAATATTGAAAATTTGTCTAATTATTTAGCTTTCCATATTTCAAAAACCAAGGCAAAATAATTTTATGCTTATTTTCGTCTACATTCATGAAGTTATAACAAAATTCATCATCAAAGTTAAAATAAGGTACAAATAATTTCAACCCTAAATCTAAAATTATGTTTGCTTAGACCGTTCTTAGTTGTGTTTCAAGGGAGAGTTTAGGGTTCCGTACCAGAAAAAACTAGAAAGCATAAGTGAGAGCACTCTCCATCAAATTAACTTTAAAAAATTATTAAAAAAAGACTCGAAATCGCTTCATCCGTTTAAGAGTTACAATGCAACAAACCAGTCGATGATACCTGATTTTAAGTCGGAATATTCCTTAAATTTTTTATCTAATATTATTAGAATATCAAATCCTTATTTTAAACCTTTTAGCACTTATTCCTATCGTGTTTTATGCTATATCCCAGAATAAAATCAATAATGCATGGCAAGGCCGATATTGGATGTTTTATAAAATAGAAAACCATTTTCTCAATATGTTAGTCACAAAAAAATATTTTCCCCGCTTTACTCAAAATTTTTGTTAGCTCTTCCTGAGGCAGAAAATGGGTTTTGTTACTTGTCAGTCATTGTCTTACGGTCTACTATGGAAATTTTCCAATTTAATTTGCTATTTTAATACTATAAAATTCTAGTTTATTAAATGAATTATTTATTGTATCAAGTCCTATACCCATCGTTTAAATTATATAAGCGATTAATGAATCGCTAGTGATTAGATAATGAACTAATGACTATCAGCTCCCTGGAGATAGCGTTAACCATTGTAAGTAATTAGTAACAAAATGCAAATTTTTATTAATGTGATGTTTACGTAATAACCATTTTCTGACTGAGTGACTCATCACTATATCTATAAAACTCGAAATACATCCGCTTGAATTGAAATTTAGTTGCATAATTAACATGAAATTAAGCTCCTTAGATGGTGAAAACGGGGATAAAAGTTTGTGTAAATATATATATATCGGTTATTTTGATTATTATCCGATTTTAAAACTTATGCTCTTGCATTAACTACGTTCATGAATATTACATTTCTTATAATACAAAAATTAAATAATGATAATAAATATAAACTTGAGAGCAGCAGCACTCCGTAATTTAGGTCGTATTTTCCCCTGATGATATGCTACACATTATTATCCTATTATTATAAAATACATTTTATTGATACAATTGATGCTTCTTATTACTAGATGTATTGTTGTATTCTTAGGTTTTTGCACATATTTAATTCCTAGTTATTGTATAAATGTGAAAGTAAGGATGTTTGTTTGTTTGTTACGCTTTCACGCAAAGACTACTCAATAGATTTGAATGAAACCCTAGTCGAATATAGCTCATACATCAGGCTAACTCATGAGCTATAATTTATAAAGATATATTTAAAAAATTAAATTTAATCTGACACTTTAATGTACTATCTATGAGCATTATTTTGAACCATAAATTAAACATTTCTGTACTACGATTATTTTACATTTAAAAAAAATTGAAAACTGTACATATATTTTACATATGTAAAACAATCACTGCCCCTATTTCGAGTTTTATGGAATGTGATAAGTGAGAACAAGGGTGATGAAGGGTCCAATGTGGTGGTCATGTAGAGATGAAGCGAGAGGTAATCAGCTAGTATTTCTATAAAGGGGTGAAAATTGGTGTTGGGAAGTTTACTCTATGAAAATACATCTTTCTTACATAGGCTTAACTTATATTCAAGTTTTGAACCTTTCACCTGAAGCGAAGCTGTAAAAAGCCTCACAAATTCCGAACAAATATATGTTTCGATGTAGGAAGATGTGAGTAGGTTTTCGAAAGTTTGTACCTCTAAGAAGAACTTTCTGGACACAAATACACATCACAAATTTCAAATCCTTGATTTCAATTCAAGAAAAACTGTGGGATTGCAAAAAGCCTTTTACTGCCAAAAACATAATATGTTTCCATAAAAATAAAAAGCATTGGAAAGTTGCCACCTCCAAAAGACAAATTCTCATGTATATTGGGATACTAACTCAATATACATACTGATTTCCCACCCTCCAACGTCAAAAAAGCGGTTTTTTGTCTGATTTTCTCAAAAACAATCATACGCATCTCCAACCCTTTCCCTTGATCTACGAAACAATACATTAGTCTATATTTTTGGGTCAAATATGACTTAAAAACGAAATAAGTAAAAAAACAAACAAACAAAACCGTTTTAAAAGAAATAATATAATAATTTCTTCTGTTTTCTTATATATTTATGTATGACGTTCGTTGTTGGCTGATGACTGACTTATAATGATAATAATAATAATAATAGTAAATTAATGATGAACAACCGTGAGAACCAGGAGTTTGTTCTTCTTGTAGTCATTTTTATATTTTATAACTTCCATGTTATATTAATAATAATAGTAATGTCCATCTTCAAGAAGTAGGTATTATTAATTTAGTCAAGTATGAAGGTTTATGCACTAAGAATTCTGTATACAAAATCTGTAATTATTATCATTTATGGTCAAAGTCGTATGTCCATCCAGAAACACAACTTTTTTTTAAACTGTCAATTTTAAATTTTTTTACGGACTATGCAAATATTTTGATAGAAATAAAAGCGTGAATTTGATTTGTGTTTATCTTTTTGAAACTCAAAATATTTGAATTCAATTCGCAGCTGAAATGATCCTGGCCTTAACTTCCTATATAGTTAAAACGGTAAAAATTTTGCCCTCTCGTATGAGGCCAATCGTAGTGGTTTTGTAGATAGAAGAAAATAAGGATAATCTATTTTTGAGACTTTGTATAAAATATTGAGGCACATAGGTTAAATGTTCCGCTTTTGAAATCGTCGTTCTTTATTCTTTTAAATTTAAATGTAAACTCCTTTGAAAAAAACTCTACTAATTATTTCCAAAAACTTGAATATACTCATTTATTTAAAAAAATCGGTAGGTACGGACTTCTATATTTTAAGAAAAATATCCACAAAAAATAAAACATTTTAATGCTTGGTTTATGTTTTTTGAAATAATTTATAGAATTAAGCTTGATTATCAAACTTTAGTTTTAATCAACCTAAATCCTTTAAAATGAATTCTTGCAAAATAAGACTCGATACAATAAATAATAATTGGAATGAAATATTGGACCAGTTGCAGACTTGATCTAAAATATTGTTTACGTCTGTATTTAAAATTTGTGAGCTATAGCATATAGTTTCTGTAGTGTAGTGGTTATCACGTGTGCTTCACACGCACAAGGTCCCCGGTTCGATCCCGGGCAGAAACATTTTAGTTATTATTTTAAATAAAAATGTGCGCTTTACTAGCATTCAATTATTGTAAAATATGATGATTTTGAAAACATTTTTTTTCGTAATTGATAAGAGGTAGAGGAAAAGTTATATTAGAATGTAAATCTTTTTAAAAAAACAAATAACTTTTCATCAAAACTTTAGAAATTTACATTAAAGTAAAAGTTAATTCATAATTTTATACATTCAGTCCATTTCAAACGAATGGTATGTTTATATTGGACGGAATGTTTTTATTGGAAACATATTGTGGAACACATGGGAAGAAGAAAAAATCGAGTTCCATAACTTTTCCACCATATTTACTTCAACAACTTTTTAGTCCTCTATTGTACACATCAACCAAGCAGTCTCACAATAATTCGAGCGAAATAAAATATGGAAAAAAGTCTTTCAGAAAAAATGATATATGCTATGTAAAACCGATGAAGCGATTTTGATTTTTTTTTGTTTCAAAGTTTATTTATTCCAAAGTGTTCTTAGCTGTTTCAAGTTTATTTCAGCCGTTGGAAGATTGCTTTTTTTTTCTCTGTTTCGAGTACGGAACTCTAAACTCGCCCTTGAAACATATCTAAGAAAACTCTCGACAAAATTTTCTTTCAAACAGCACAGATACACAGGCACGTTAAACAAACAACTTCCTATTTTTACTCGGGAACAAGAATTACCAAATTCAAAACAAAATTTCGCTGCTTTATCGCACTCATCCTTTGTTCACCCAATGGAAAGCTCGTATTTAATGTTGCATACTGCGTTATTCCGTCTTCCAATTAAAGGTATAAAATCAATTATTTCAAGCAATTACACTTACGATCGATTCATACAACTTTAATTACCACAAACATCTTGTAAATCATTTTTTTTTAAATCGTGTTTAATGTAAATATTTGACCCATTTTTTTAATACTTAAAGTCACTATTGGAAATTATTGAATAAAAAAAAACATGTCTAATTGCAGTAACAAGTATTATTATTATTTTTTTTGTGTCTTTCAATAATTACTCAACATAATTCATGTTTTAATTGTAACAAGGAAAAACAATTTACAATTTTCTAGCAACAAAAAAACATAGTTACAATTATTGCATAAAAAACTTGAAAGTTCCCATCAATAAAACAAGTCACTAGCATGTAAGAGCTACATATAGACACTTATTAAGCCTGTTGTTTTTAATTCGATGTATTATACTAAATGAAAAGAGAAAAGTTTTATTAAAATGAAATAACAAAATCATTTTGCTTTTACACTTAACGTAATACACCACACTAAAAAGAACAGAAAATAATTTTAATCTAAAATGTGTGTTCAACAATTTTTTTTGAAATATTTTCAAATCAATTTATTGAGCATTAATGAATTAAATATAATTATGAGAACTTTAATATTGAACATCGACAATTGATCAATTAACAACAAATTATAATTACTGCAAATATGGTTTATTCAAGAAGAAAAAATTACATGGTAGTTCAATCTTTAATATATAGAGCCTGTCAACACAATTTTCATACCTAGCATATACAGAGTGGCGCATAAGTAAGGCAACATTTGATTTTTGGAAGAAATTTCTACAAATAATTAATTTTAATTAATTTTTTTCTAATACGATGATATTAGATTCTAAAAGTGTAAGGGAAAATTTGTCTTAGTGTTGAAATTTTTTACTTCTGTTTTTATCCGGGGACAAAGAAAGGATTTTGCTTTATTCTTTATGATCGCGTACAACCAAAAAGGCTGATTTTCATTTGTAGCGGTATCGCAGTTTTTTATTCACAATCCAAGTAGCGGCTGAAAGATTCAACTTTTATTAATTATGATCTCTCAATTCTAGGGCATTTTATTTGTCAAAAGCCTTAGCAATAATCTACAAGCATAAATATTATAAAATTAGCTTAATCTTCAACATGCTATGCTGGAAGGTGACTTCAGTTGTCATTACAGGTAAACTTGTATCTAATCTAACTATTTTTGATAATTGGGTGACATTTCAGAATATTTCGCAACTTTTGTGCGTAGATAGGGTGATTTGAATGGAAATTTTCTGACAACCCCGATCCAGTCTAAATGGTAAACATAATGAAAGATTGGTGAATAAAATTTATTCATCATAATAAATAAAAAAAGAATAGTATCTTATGATTTATTTGCGAGAATTAATCTAATTTACAGATTTCACTTAAAAATTATATTATTTAATTTTATTATTTTGTATCATTATCTCCGGAAGTTTTTAGGAGAAGGACCCCGAAGCAACAAAATGGTTCCAGGTAGATTTACGAAGGCTGAAAGAAAAAAAACACACACACACAAAAGCCGATAATCTCTGGATTTATTGGAATAATCGCCGGATTTTCTGAAATTTTCATTTAGGATCCAAATATTTCCAATAGATTTTTCAGGCTTTATAACGGTCTAACAGCAAAATCTTGATAACTTTTTAAACTTTAATAAGATTTTGAGTTCACAATGACAAGTATAATCTAAGTTCTAGCTCTAAGATAATTTAATTCCTTTTCCTGTATGCCATCTACATTAAAATGTCAAATATAAGTATATTCTAGTGTCGTGAGAATTAAAATTTTCTCATTATCACAAATTTGTTTCTATTAATAAAATGATCATAAATTTATTATAAAATCTGGTTTCCTATTTAACAAACGGATGAACGAATTGAATATTATATGTTAGAAATCAGCATATATTCACTTAAAATTAATGTGGCTTTAAATATGCAAATTACCTGTTAGAGTAACTAATTTGAAAAATTCTAAAAAAAAAAAAAATTTATGTATGATTTTTAAATTTTAATATCGTTGTTTGCATATTGTACGATGTACGATAGCCTTTCATGCCTTAGACTAGGCTGACACTGGCAGAATTATTGACTTGTGATATGTTAAATTAAATTATGATATTGATCAATTAAATTTAATAAAACTTCCTGAATATTATTGGATATTTTCTTCTTTGAATATTATAGGCTTAATTTCTGTGTATAAATATTATTTTAAAACTCAGCGCACCCGGACTGTATTTTATCGACATTCTTTAAAGTTGAAACTGCTTCTCCACGTTTAAAGGCTGCAGCCTAAAACAATATGATTGTTTTATTTTTATTTCTTAAGCAGATTTAAAGGTACTAAAATTTCAATCCACCTAAAAATATTTATTAGGTGTTATCATCGATTAACCAAGACTAATTTTTCAACGGAGTTTTCACTTCCTGTATTAATAATATCTATTCACCAAATATTAAAATGATTAATACACATTAAATTTGCATAAAAGTATATTATCAAAAAATTTTGGTTTTTTGTATCAAAAAATAAGTATAGATTGGATTTTTATGGGATCTTTTTTACTAACCTTTTATATAAAATATAGGTGGATATCCTGTTTATAGATTCGCTTCCAAATCTACCTATGATTTATAAAAACCAAAAATCTTCAGTGACTTAATATATATAGACAGAAAGGTTTTCTCATTTTAGAAAAATATACCAATGTAGTTAAACTGTTAAAATTGCTGAAAACTTTTTAAAAAAACGCATGTGGAAGTTATCAAAAGTTTTGATAACTTCTTAACTATAATTTTTAGAAAATGCATGGAGAAAAAAGAAAATGCACGAAAAACTTTATAAGTTTATCATAATTGGAAAAAAATTCAATCTAATCCAAACGACTGTTAAAGCACTACAGCAATTTTTTATCAACAAGGTAAGAAATTTTTTGTGGATATCACTATGTCAGTATCGGTGTTAATGCTATAACCATTTGACCATTGAGAAATGCAATAGGCATAGTTATGGCGGACGATTCAATACAGTTTACTCGTTGCCGATGTCACAATACTTCTGGTGAATAGCCCTATTCAATACTGTTATATTACTTATGCTAACATAGATACTAGAGTATCTGTCTCTATACCATACCAACATTGTAGTAAACGCCATACATTTCCCACCGTGAAGGCACAGTAAAAAAGTAATGAAATGTAGATATTTTCTTCGATAAAAAATGAATAAAAATTCATAATTAAGTACACGCATAGGCCAAAAAAACGCCACACACAATCAGTCCTTAATCAAAATCACTGTAAACAATAAAAATATTTTGCTGCATACTCTTTTTTTTCTACACAGATTTTATATAACAATTCAAACAACATAGTTATAAATATTATCTATCTTTATTTAAACAATAATTATGTAAAATATTTGTATCTTCATTTAATTTATTAACAAGTGCATCATCGCTTCATGCAATGAAAGAAAATAAATACTTTATTGCATTATAAAAAATTTGTTAAATAATAAAAATGATTTTTTATTATATTTGTATGTTATGAAAAAGGATGGAATAATGTTGTTAGATATATATATAATCTGTGCGTACAAAGCTGATATTTCTTCATTCGTCCATTTTTTCATGTTTTTTTCCTAAGCTATTACACAATTAATATGACTGGTAATTAATGATATGGCATCTATCTATCTCTATTAAAACTACACTTAATATTGTGCGACTTTTATAGACAAATATCAAAGGTTATTATGAATTTGTATAGGCTGTATAATCCACAAATCGTCACAAGCCAGAATTTTTAAAGTGCGAAATAAGTGAATACCATACCGTGATATTATTATTATTTTGAGGAATTCTAAAGGTGTATGGTAAAATCTGCGAGACTAGAACGTATGTTATAAGGACGTAAGACTCGAGTGAAGAGGGTTGCAGAGAAAAAGGTGCCTATTTGAGCGAGGTCTAGTCCTTTCGATCGTTGCGTACTTTGTACTGCACATCAAGTTGTCTTTTTCTTGATGTCTTCTATTTTTTGTCTTTGTCTATCAATTTAAAGTGATTGAAAACATGTTTTCATTCGCTTAGGCAGCCTGATGCGCAGTACGAAATACGCAATAATCGATGTCTAAACCCCACCCAGGTAAGTTTCTTAAATTCAGCCACGGACGATTATAGCTCGGCATAGAAAGTATTATTTCCTTATTATATACGTTCTTCCTGCGAGTTTTATTGCAACTATTTCTGTTAAATATATTAAATTTTGATTATATTCTAATCGTTGGTTGTGGGTGTTTGATAATGGCCTTTTGAAGATCCAATTTAAAATTTAGATTGTTTTAGAACTTTTAAAAATATACTCAGTGACGTTGCTGAAATTTTTGATTTTATAGCTTCAAATTCACAATGAAAGTGGTTTTTTTTTATTATAGTAAGATCGAATGTTTCCAATGTTTGCCATATTAACATATTTCCTTTTTATTAAATATCCCCAAAACCAAAATACTGCTTCTTAAGAGGGCCATTGATTCTTTTTATGAGAGGTGCCATACGGATCGAAAAACTAGTAGAAAGGTTGGAAGAATTAATATGCATTTAATAATAGCGATAATACTCGAACAAATCAAATAAATACCAAGCTTATTTTAAAAATTAAGTTTAATGATTGTTTTGTATTGATTCATTAAAAAATTTCACTGTGTTCGTTACATTACGAATGAAGAAATCTGATTCATGCTAGAGATGAAATGAGATAAAATTATAGAATTCAGTTTGAGAGCTTTGTTTCAAAGCTAACAATTTTTCAAGGCTGACGGAAAAATATATTATAATCAAAATCCTGTTCATTTTTTATGTAGAACCATATTATCTCTATATATATATATATATATATATATATATAATAATATATATATATCTCTATATATCTATATATATCTCTATATATATATATAATATACATATAATCTAACATTGTTTCAAAAAGATTTTTGCAAGACCATTAAACTTTATTTTTCACTGGTTGTGCAAACTATCTAACGTTTATCAGAAGCACAATACAATATGACTCCCAATATTTGTCCCGCATAATCACACTAATACAATATGTAATGTACACTCTAACAGTATTTAGTATCTTTGTCCGTACCTTTATTAGAGTGTAGTTTTTTAAAAGCCACAACAACAAGCAACAGGTAAGTTTCTTGTTTATGTTTTTATACTACATGTATGTATGTATGTATGTATTTATGCATGTATGTGTGTGCATAATATAGTAAGTAGTTGTAGAATTGATCTTCCGCACCTGCCGTTGGTTCCCACGCCGCAACGGAAATGACGTCACATATGGGCAACGGCAGGCGACTGTCCGTTCATCTGATCGTGATACACTAATTAAATCCCAGTTTCACATTCATATATGCTGTTATATTATTGTATATTGTATAAGTTGGTATAAACTATACCTATGTTTTTAATATGTGTATATATTGTACTTATTTTTATATCATGATGTTCATGTATATACATGTGTTTATTAAGTTTGTTTACATGATATTCAATCATGTTTGTTAGTTTTTAGACTATATTTTATATGATACTTTTTGTGTTCAAAGTAACCTACTTCCAAAAATTCGTACTGTACATTTCCTTTTGGATTATTAAGTGAACATCTATGAGCCCTTGGCATCGTCAATAGGATTAGGAAATTTCTCGTCAATAGGATTATATATAAGAGAATTTCTCATCAATAGGATTAGTTCAAAAGCTACGCTAAGCTACGTTCAGGGGGACTGGCAGAGAACTCAAGCTTTGTAATTTTCTTCTCCTCTTAGTTTTTTTTCGGCACAATGGAAAAAATTACCCTTATCTTCTTTTGCTATGAAAGTGTGTCCATTTCAACAGTTGCAGAAAAGCGCATTTTTAAAGAATTGGGAAACGAAAAACTAATTTTTATTCCGATAAGACGTCCTATTTTAAACAAATGCAAAAAATTTTGAGAACGGATATGCTGTTTTTATTGTTTCCATTACATCTCTGCTCATGTTTAGATACTTTTTAATACGTGTTGATGCTAGTCTCAATGTTGTTCATTAATGACTAAACATTAATGATCAGCTTATATTTTATAAAATATTAATTTACTAAACATCCCCTAAAATCCCTTTATTTTTATGCACATATTAACATTCTTCATTTTGTTGCATTCTATTAAGGGGTTGTAATTTATGTTTACGGAAGTGTTAGGTATTTAAGGTAGTTGCCGTGCTATAGGTAAAGAGTCAGTTCTAAATTCTAAATTTCCATACTTGTTAAGGATATTATAATACAATTACCATCATTTGAAATCGATTAACCATCTCCAACTCGAGATAAATTTAATCAAAGTTCAGATAAGAAATTTGAAAGGTTGTGTTTTCAAAAAACTGTCAAAATTTTCAAAAAACTAATCGGAATTGATTGATGTATTTGTTTTGAGCTAAAAAAAAAAAAAAAAAGAATTTACTCAGTTTTATCGCGCATATCCAATAACATTTGCTATCGTATTGCCATTCTTTGTTAAATGTTGCAGTAGATTTGAAGAATGAACTTGAAGAAAGGCTGTGGTTGTTGAAATTAATCAAATTCTGTATAAAAAATGCTCTGAAAATTTTAGGGATTAAAACCATTTGATTGTCAGCCTATAATGAATAGAAAATACTCTAATCCGTCTATAATGCGACAATATATTAACGCCATTTAGCGAATCCAATTTATTACAATGACCAACAAAGTCAATAACCGAATAAAACGAGAAATAAATGCAATTAAGAAGTAGTGTCAAAAACATCATTTTACAATATCAATATATTTTTCTTATCGAAAAATTTTGCATATTTTTTGATAATTTATATTAATATATGGTAATTTATATTAATAGGCATATGATTTTAATGTCTTTAGACACTGAATATTTTTCAGAGAGATAATTTTAATAAAGGTACATGACAATGGTATTGGAGCTGACGTGTGTAAGCTAATTAACTGATAAAAAAATTTGCTTTTATTAATCATGATTATTAAAAAAATAATTGTATGTTATAAATAATGTATAATTATATACATACATACTTATTTTGATAATAGAAGTATATTTTTTTACTTAATTTTGTCCCACGAGGCAATGGATAAGAACTTGTTAGAAATCGATAAAATGGTAAATTTTCAAAAAAGTTAATAAAGGATAAGGTAAAAACACAATTATGAAGAGTTTCTAAAACAGTTCAAATGATATTCCATGGAGCTTTGAGAGTATATCGAAACACTTTTGAAATTTTTCACAAAAAGGAACAAAATTGGAGGAATTTAAGATTTAAGATTTTTGTTGAGATCATTGCACTATTTTTCTTTAGCTTGGCTCAATATTGAACATTCAACAGATGAAATTAAAAAATATCGGCATTTAATTGTATATTTGTAAAAAAAAAAATCGTTGTTGACACCTGAACAATATTACATTTGCCTTATAAATGGCATAAAACCATCTGTCATTTTCAACAAATAGTTTTTCATTTTCCTATACAAAAAGAAAGTAATATTTTCCCCTTTTTTTAGTTGAAATATTAATATTATTCTCAATGAGCATGTGATCTTGTGTTTAATAAACATTTTTTTTTTTTTATTTGAACTCTTGTTCTATTTCTAACGGTTTACAAGATAGTTCTTACGGACCTTAGACCCAATTGGCTTATGTTCCTCATTTAAGAACTTAGCCTCCCTTTTTACGCCCAGAGCTCGCTATAAAAAAGCTTAATATCTCTTTTCGTTTTTAATTTATCGAGTTAACAGTTGGACGGACTGACAAGCGAACTTTTTAGTTGATTTTATGAACATTTATACCAAAATATTGTTAAGCGATACAAACTTGGGACGAAACTGAGTATACCTTGATATATATTACATATATACCGGGTATAATCATTAAATACAATTTGATTACCATTACATCATATGCAATAATACATAATTTATAACGGAAGAAACATAGTTTTTACCGTATGTCCCACGACCCCTCTGATTATAATTTTTTTTTAATATATGCCGAAATTACCTCTTGTTAGAATTTTTTCCTAGACGTGGTGTAAATACTGTTGTACTCTTAATTTTTTTAAGGTTGTTTTGCTTTAAAACTTTTTTACTTAACACAAAATAAATCCTTTATTCCGTTTCATATTTTTAAGGGTACAAAAAGACTATGTGTACTAAGTTATCTATCTTCAAAAATGAATTGTGCAGTTTTCTTCTAAATTTGAAAATTTCAAAAGGAAAACTGGGCTTTACTGAATGTGTAATATGCAGGATGTTCTGTGAAACTATCACGTTTATAGAGCAAATTTGATATACTTTAAAACCATTCTGTATATTTTCATAGATATAATTATTATTTATAACATATTATATATAATATATACAATTTTATAAAATATAAAATTAAAATACATTCTATATAATAATTCATTAAAACTTATATACCAATCAAAGCGTATATAAAATATAAATATGTGGGCAGACAAACTTAAAAAATTTATAATAATAATAATACGATCGTAAATGAGTTAGGGCTACATTTATATAATAGCTTAGTTAAGCTAGTGTACGGCATGCTTTTGTATTAAATATAAATATATTTTATTAACTATGAATATAGTTAATGTTATTCGTCGTCATTATAAGTTATTATCAAATGTATTTATATCAAATGTATGTATAATAATAAAATGACCAATTACTGTATAAATAAAATAAGTCAATCAATGAAAAATTCAGACAATATTAAATTGGAATTTGAATCGAATTAGCCTACACACCATAATTATGAATGCAGTTATTCGCTTAGAAACAGTGGCGTAGGTAGATAGACAAGGGAGTCGGTGCATAGAGAAAAAAGCAATCTCCCATCCTGTCTTTCTACGTTCCAAACAACCAATTTAACAAATATAAAATATTGATTATACAGATAACATCAATAAACTGGAGAAAAATGTTAAACAAAATCTCAGTCCAATTTCACAATCTCTTGCGAGATTTGATTCATGAAAATTCGTCTATAACTTGATGCAAATCCAAGTTTGATGCCGCCTAGTTTTCTATCGCTAGTAAAAATCTATTTCAGTTCATAATAAGATAAAAAATTAAAACAAACGGATTATAAATTGCTTCTTAACTTCAAATATCGATTAATTTCACAGATCTGCAATTGAAAAACTGCACCGGATTTTTAACTGCTTCTTACAAAGGGGTATGTGCTTCTCACAGTCTTGAAAATTATCAGTTTATTACCTGATTAGTTTGTAATAATCCATGTGAAAAACAGAAGATGAAAAGCGGAATCGTGATTGGAGAAACTTCAAGAAGAAAAATAAAATATGTTAAAAACTAAAAAGGTAAACTTGTTTCAAACGAGTGAAACAGACAATTAACTGAGTTAATTGTTGAAATACCATGTACAGACAGTGTTAATTACCCAATTGTTTGTTTTTTTATCATTTAAGTAAAGATCACTATTATATAGCCACACATACTGATATTACCACATAATACATACTATGTAATATGGGTCTTATTTGCGCCCTCACGGGTAAAAAGAGGTGTTTATGAAGAAATGTTTCAAGCAAAAGTTGTTTATTTTTTTATAAGGAACATTTTTTATACTTAAATTTTTGTTCTATCTCAAACAGTTTACAAGATCTATGATGCTCATTTACGAACTCTATCTCACTTTTTACGTCTTAAGCCAGCTGTAATAATTTCAGCTTGAAATTTTTTTCGTTTCTGATTTATCGTGTCATCAGACAGCTAAACGGACAGACAGACAAGCGGCCAGAAGGACAGTCAACCGAAAATGGACTATTATTTTGTTCGTAGCTTCAACATTTTTAAGCGTTACAAACTTGAGACTAAACTTAGTGTACTTTGATATATTTCATATACACATGGTATAAAAAAGATAAACTGACAATAAAGAGGTTAGTATCATCTCTAGTATCATACAATTCAATTTCAGGGGTTAGTATTGTCTCTGTTGTCGCCTTCAATTAATTTGTCGTGATAGAAGACATTATTTTTGAAGTCAACACCAAATATCCCATGCACAATAGTTTTTTGCCGATCTGTGTTTTTTTGATACACTGAAAACATACAGTATATTAAATGCTTTAAAAATTTAAAATAGTGGTAATAATAATAATGCGATTATAAAAGGTTTAGGGCTACATTTATGTAGCTTAGATAAGCTACTGTATAGCATGGTTTTAGATTACATATAAATATATTTTATTAACTATTTACTAATAATTCCGATTAATAGGTATCGTTAATAATATTGATTTTCATCACTACTTTGTAAAATAAATTGAGCAATGACCGTATAAATGAAATGAGTCAGTCAATTTATAGTGGAAACTGTTTATAAAAGAAAATAAGTGAAAACAAACAATTGAATGAGTTAATTGTTGAAATACCATGTATAGACATTATTGATTACCTAATCGTTTGTTTTTTCACGTCATGTAAGTAAAGAGAGATAGTCACTCATACATACATGTCACACACACATGACTGATATTCCCATATAATACATACTATACAACGTTTGAACCTAATTTGAGCTCTCACGAGTAAACAGTGATGTTTTCGAAAAATGTTTTAAACGAAAGTCGTTTATTTTTTTAACGGTTTACAACATGGGTCCAGCGGGACGTTTTTGCGTCCTGAGCACACTGTAAGAATTTCAACTTGATATCTTTTTTCGGTTTTGAGTTATCGTAATGACAAACAGAGAGACGGACAACCGGAAATGAGTAAAGAGGTGATTTTATGAACAGCTGTGCCTAAATTTTGTTCAAAGCATCAATATTTTTAAACGTTACAAAGTTGGGACTAAACTTAGTATACCTTGATATATTCCATATACATGGTATAAAAATCGGGCAATATTAAATTGCATTTTCAACATACAATAAGCTTGCCAACCAAAAGTTTCTAATGTTTTTATTCGCTAGAATGAGGCAAACAATGAGGAATAACAATTGCTTCTTAATTTAAAAACTCGAATAATTTTCAACACAATGAAAACATTACTACTAATTTTTTAATAATGAGAAAATAAATAAATAAAAATTATGTCTATTTTATAAATAATCGAATGTACTAAGATAGCCTTGGCAATTTGTATATAAATATAAATTTTGGCAGGTTCATAATATTCATCATTAGTACAATAGGTCAACTTAATTTCAAAACAACCAACATGAAAACTTAGACCATTTTTGTCTCCAAGACGGTTATCTTTGTAAATGTTTTGAAAGAAAATTGTTGTTAGAGTCTCCAATAACAAAAACCTAAATGACTCTTGCATCACGCGGGAACGGATGGAACAATTTTGCTAATTATTATTTTGTTGTGTTAATTAGTGTCAGGGAAAGATTCTTCTGAACGTAAAAATTAAGGAAGTTGAACGGAACATTAGAAAATTTAAGACAAAATATTAAATGCAATAAATGGTGGAAACGCATATAAATAATTGATTATATTATCTTACTATATACTTATGTGTTTATTTGCGCTTCCACCATATTTATAATTGTGAACAGGTATTTGAATAGTATTGAGGTTTTATTTATTATTATTCAGATATTGTGAATCTGTATTTATTTGAGCTATATGAGAGTGCAGCTCCACTTTCGAAGTGTCCTGACAGGTTGAAGGGCAAATTCATGTCAAAGAAAATTCCTATTAATTAGCGGACGGGATAAGCATAGTATTGCTATTGATGAATTGTAGCTGCTGCACGTTAATTAAGATTAGTAATCGCTGATCAATTGTAACAATTTAATAAATTGTAGGTGAAACGAAGTACACGGGTCGTCTAGTAACAAATAATAATAAATGCCCAGGAAAGAATAAAGCTTCAACTAAGACGCAAAATTAAACTATGACGCAAAAAACCACGCTCTTTGTGCTAAAAACTTATGAAAACTTATGTAATATTCAAAATATGTTGTTTGTTTTTTGAGTGAATTCTTATTGGGATTAGCGTTACAGAGTGATTTTTTCCAATTACAATTTGTTATGCATGCCAGATTTATGATACTTTATTTCAAAAATGAACCATATCTGTAAATAAGTAAAATATTTATTAAAATAGGACGTAAATTGTAAAAAAACAATATTTAATTTTGATATAAAATTTAATTTAAAAATCAAAATCTCGGTTAACGTCAACGAATGATGTTAACTGTTCCTAAATATTCAAACCTAGATTTTTTTATAAATATTTATTGAATGGCTACTAAGATTCCAACACCAACCAAAAACAGAGAATATATAGAAGTTTCACTGTAATTTATTATCATGATAATTACAAACAAATTTAATATAATATATCTATATTTCAAAATTTATTATCATTATTTTTTTGTGCTTATTTAAAACGTATCTAACTACTAATTAATAAAAAAAAAAAAAAAAAAACTTGTTTGGATTTTAATCAGGTGACGATTAATTATAATAGTTTATATATACCCCAATGATTCAAATTAATTAATTTATATTATATAGCAAGCAGAAGCATCAACCATCAAGCAGCTTCTTTATAAAAATATGTTGGTTTTAAATATAAAAAAAATCTGATAAGACGATGCCACACCACCTCTATACATAGACAACATTGGAGCTTCACTCAAAACGAGACGATACCAGTATATTCCGTCTCGTTCTTATAAAAATTAGTTCTCATATTATACTAAATGCTTTATTAAAACCAAACTTTTTCATTTAATGCCGATTTGGTTTGGTTTCGGCCTCATCTCGACTATTTAATAACAGTTTGTGCATGATTTGCTCTCTTCAGGTAGAAAGAAATTAACATTTTCTTTTAATTATTGAGAAATAAATTTGCAAATAATTAAACTCAAACAGAGACCTGTAATAAAATACATTTAAAAATTTTTGCAGATTGATATATATAAAACTGTAGGTAAATTAAATAAATTAATTAATCTTGTAAATTTTTAGGTTGTTGTGTTGCAGTATTTAATTTTATACAATCATTTTTCATTTTCGTTTTATGCGTAATCATGGTAGGGACAATAAAATCGATGTCAGCGCTTCCAGAGAAAAATTTTGCCGTTAAAGCAGGCTTTTATTGAAAAACACTAATTAATTAAACTTATAAAGCATTAAAAATTGTGAAAATAAGAAATCAAATTGCACAAATATTATTTTTCAAATGTAAATTATCATAATTATATTTATTTAAATTATTGAGACAATAATATTAAATTTTCAATGTAAGTCATAAATGCAATCCATACAATTATATCATCCATACAATTCTATAACTAAAGTAGTGTATCGTTACCATGGAAACGCCTCCGAAAAAACTCACGGCAGTGCGAATAGCTTAAATTTTTTCTTAACGCACTTCTCTGTACAGCACTGCTTATGAAATTTCATTGGTAGCTTGTATCTTTTGGGAACGATTTCTGATGTAACCATTCATCCACAAACTCTACAAAGCATTAACATAGCTAAGAATGGTTTTTTTTAAATCTACAGACCATACGGAGGTTAAGTAATATTACTTCATATTGATTAGTATAAAGTTTAATATACTTTTTAAAGATAATATACTTTTAATTTTAAAATCGTTTCAATATTATTGTCTTTAATTAAATTTCAATTTAATATAACGTCCGTTCCAACGCTATTTTAATGATTACGATGTTTTTATTATATATTTTTTAAATTACTCAACATTCTGTTTTTTGATTTTTCACCGGAAAACAGTTAAATGTAATTTTAAGATAATCAAGATTTAACGCAAGCTGAGATCAATTTCAACATTTTGATATTATAAACAATGAAAATGTATGTAATTGGCAAAGCTTGATTTCGTATTTTTAATTATAACAGAGTCCACATCCAAATATTAACTTCAAAGCTTAATGATTCTTATCTAAAAAATGTGACGGCACTGTATAAAAATTTTGGTACTTCAACCCGACTTTTCATTCGTTTGTGATTTTTATACCTACACACTCGATAATTGTCGCTTTTGTTTTTGTTTGGCATAAACTTTATAAGTTTGGAAAAAATGCATTTAATTCTACTTACCATGCAACATTTTCGAAGCATCAATTCATATAGTGTAAAAAAATGCCCAATCTCAAATAAAATAAACCCAAAACTTTAAAAATTAAATTTATTTTTTCTACTTAATTCATTCCTAAAATAAAAGCAAAAAATTTTTCCTTCAAAAAGTTGCAGATAATATATTTTTCATTCCATACTCTTGCTATGACTCAGCCCATATTGTATATAAGGAAATAATTTAAATTAAAAACAAGTGAAATTTACAAAATTTAAAAACCCCCGACAAGTTTTTCGTGTATGGAACCCTAAACTCGCACTTGAAACATATATAAGAACACTTTCCATTAAATTATCTTTTTCCTTAAGACATTTTGAAGATCGTCGCCATTTTGTTTTTGTTTTTTTAGGTTACGGAATATTAAAGTCGCACTTGAAACATAGCTAAGAAGACACTCCGTTAAATTTCCTTTCAAACAAAATAAAAAAATTTAAATGGGTTCATTCGTTTATTCGCTACGATGCCACAGACAGACTGACACACAGAAACACACACACACACTTATCGGTCAAACTTATTACACCCCCTTTTTAATTCGGGGGTTAAAAATAACTGACATTACTTTTATAGGAGAATTATTAAAGATTATTATCAGAAAGGTCCTCTTTTCCATGAATTTTGCCAACTAGTATCTTTTTAGGAACCAAAACTTAATGCTTAATTTTAATAAAAAGAATATTTTGTTGTTTTATCAGAAACCATATCCATAAATACAAGATTAATTGGTTCACAAAACATGTACCTTAAACAACAACCCAAACATTTATTTACACCTGACAATTACGCATTAAAAAAATTGTCCCGGGTATCAAGATAAACTTTTTTTTCCTTTATAAATCTAGAAATAATACATTTAACCTATTCAGGCTCCATTTGACACAGATTTTTTTTGAAACTACTTGTTTCAATTTAAAAAGAATTATCTAACTATTTGTATTAACTAGATTTTTTTTCGTGTATAAAATTCTTATTATCTTTCAAGCTGTCTGATAAAACTTAAAAAAAGTCAATACAAAATATAAAAAAATCTTAAAAAATTCGTTCCAGATCTCTTAACTTTAAATATTTGTTTAACAAAAATGTTTTTTTTTCTAATAAATTCAATCTTCTTTGTAAATAACGAGAATCTGATTTACTCAAGATTCCCATAACAAAACAAATATACATCACTTTTTAGCCGATAAGTGTTTGGATTTTTTTTCAATATGTCATTTGATCGATGATAATCAGTTTATATAATACCTGCATAATATATAGAGTGTCCAGTTTTAAAGCCAGCGAAACAGTCAATTATTGTCCAGCTAATTAACGATATCAACTGAAAATTACTGAAGGAAAAAATTATATTGTCATCAAATCACATACAGAATATTTTTAACCAGAAAAATGTGAAAATTATCTTCATTTTACGATTCGAATTGATTCTGAATATATCTCGTCGAATGAACTAGAATTTTTTGGGATTCTAATTATCCTGAATAATTCATAAACACGAAAATTTGTTTGGTTATGAGGTTAAATAGCAAGTTTGATCTAGAATATCGCTCCTTGTTTACAATTTTAGTCGAATATTTTTATATAAAAATTAATCGTAAATAAAATTTTCTTTCAAATTTTTTGGAGACGGTTCCAAGTTTGGGATTAAATCACAAAACGATTAAGGACTAACGGGCTTAATGAATAGAGATTCGTTACGAATAGGAAACGGCAAATATTTTGTTAATTACTTAAAATAGTTCCTTTTTGGTGAGTTGCAACTGCCCCGATAATCTCTCTCTGTATCCACGCTGATCTAAAGACTTATGCATTCAATCACCGGACACCCTGTATAAAATGAACAAAAAATGTGTTAGTTGCTTGATTAAATATTGATTTTTCCACTTTCAAGTTAATTTAAATTACCTACCTTTAAAATTAAATTTTTTTTGTAAACTAAAAAGGATAAATTAACCAGTCAGACTTATAATAGACTTTTTTTTTTGGGTTAATATACAAAATTTTTTTGTATTTTATTTATAAAATGTGATGGTATTTTTCAATATTATATTCGATTTAAAAAAAAAAAAAAAAAAAAAAATGTAAGTAGGTATATATTGAAGAAATATTGTTAGGTATTGATACACGCGTCGACGTGTGACTGACTGGATAATTTACCTTTGATGGTATTAAACACTATGATTTTACAGAGAAACTGGTGTAAACAGATGAAGTAATAGTACTATTATACCAAAACTATGAAATCATAGTTTTATAAAAAGCCTCTCAAGACGATATACAGTATAAATAAGGCTCAATTTTATACATAGGGCTTTCAATATAAGTAATACTTTTTAAAATTTGATTAAATACAAAACCATTAAATGTACCAAAGCAAATTTTGTTTTATTAATTCCTATACAAAAACAGGAGTGTTATTAGTTTGATCGCTATGTGTGTTTGTCGGTCTGTGGCATCGTAGTTCCTAAACCGATGAATAGATTTTAATTAATTAATTTTTTGAAAGGTAATTTTACCAAATGTGTTTTTAGCTATGTTTCAAGAAAATCGGTTCAGTTTAGAGGTGGAAAAAACTACATTTGCCGAGGGTTTAAGAATTTGTACATGTGAATGTTGTGCCCAAGTTTTGTTCAAATGTCTACCAAAGCTTTTTTAGGAGTGAATAAGAATCTAAAGGTTTTACAATTACGTGAATTCTTTGACTTAAATTTTACGTTGAATATTGATTTTTTGTTCTTCAATTGTTTGTAAATTATCCAAATCATATTGAGTTTTCAGATAAATTCAAAGAAAATAGTTCACTGCGAAGAAGATAAATAATAAATCAATGTTAGAAACCAAATAACAGAAAAATCAAGAAATGTTGAAATCGGCTAATCTGTGAAGAAGCTTATAATATTGATGCTACCTATATTTTGAGATATAGTCACAGAAATTTATTATTCAAGAAAATTTCCTCAGATTAACTATTTTCCTTCTAGATGTAAAAATGAGTCATAAATAGCAAAAATTAGTCAGTTTTACTATAGTAAAATTATTGATACAATGAATATTAAAATTTATTTTATCATAAAAAAATATTCTGGTTCGTAAACTATAATGACTTTAAACAAAAACCAAAAAAAATTACATACAGAAATCGATCAATATTGAATGATTTTTATTTTAAAACACAGAAAGAAGATCGTATTTGTTATTCGTATTTGATGATTGGTTCACTGATTAACTGAAACATTATTATTACTTCAGGAAAAGAGAAAAAAATTACTGATACGTGTTCGATTATAATTTATATACTTAAGTTCACAAAGAAGCTTTATATTTTTATTGGTTTGCTACTATCGAACAATATCAATAATAATTTTTGGTTGCAACTGTATTGATGATTGAATATTACGTTTGAGTTACTGCCAAGTCCGATACTAAATTTTTTATTAGTACTTTATAGTTTTATTGACTACAAATTGTAAATGATTCCTCCATATACACACTTAAGCACGAAATGCTCAAAATTTAATTTAAATGCTTCAACTACTTATGCCAGACTTATGCAGAGTTCAATTCTCACCTGTACTTACTTGTACTGCGCAAAACTGACGCCAGGGAGCTCATACTTATACTCAAACCTACTTTTACATATAGGAGCATCTTTATCAACATGATTTCTGGTGGGTCATTTCACCCGAAAATTTTTAGCATAGGCTTGTAGTCTCGAATACAATATCCAAAATTTTCAAACGGAAAAAAGCATGAAATGGTAAACTCGGAGATTCAATTTCTAAGAACCTTTTTAAAGTTTTATTATTCCATTTTGAAGCAGTTTGGTTCCATGCTTTAAATTTTCAATTCTGAAATACCCTTTGAATTTCAAAAGAGAATATTATCCAAGCTTTTAATACTCGAGTCATAATATCTCTGATGTGTATATGGAAGTTTGGTGGCGTTTCTACTTTATTATTTTTTTTTTACTTTTGTGTAGTTTGTTTCTTGATTGAAATTTTTTGTTACTTAACTTTTTACAATTCATGATACTATCAACCATATTGTGCCCATGAAAATTAACGTTTTAGAACCGATTCAATAATACGTGAGTGAGTTTTTTTATAAATCCTTAGTCATTCAGATAGCGAAGCCATTGGGTTTATCCAGGCTCTATCAAATCTTCGCTTTCGAATATTTAGATGCACAGATTTTAGTATGTAAGAAAATGTTTTTCGAATCTGAATAATCTTTATCAAAATTTCTAGGTCAGACAGTTATAAGCCAATATAATTCCATTCATAATTTAGGTTTAAAACTTCAAAATTTGTCAGTAAATTTTTCCAGAATTAATTTTTACGCAAAATCAAATAAATTTAACTTAATTTTAGAAATTCGTCTTTCGCAGTTGACATATTTTGTAATTCTTAAAGGTAATGTTATAATTCAAAGAAATTTGGTCTTAGCTTACTCCAATTTCTAAACAAGCTGTGGGTAGGGTCTGTTGCGACTTTTGAGTCACACGAATTACTTCCCAGCATGATAAATAGGTATAATAAATAAAAAAAAATAAAGCTCAACCAACTCGACCAAATGTTATGAAATTCTTTTCGGGTATTATTGCCGTTAATACGGTTCGATCAACACCGCACAACGAAGCCGATATCATTTATGTCGAAAAATATAAAAAAAAACGAAGCGACCCGTTCGAATGTAAAAAATTCTTTTGAAATTTTTTACGAAAAAAATGACCGCAAACCCAGGTACATACACACACACACATACTTCTTATCCAAATGGGTGTTTGTGTTTTGTCCTGGCTATAAAACGAAAAATATGTTGAATATTTCGATTTCAAAAAATCGGGCCCATTACAAATAACTTTGGGAAGTTTAAAATTGCCGTGATGAATCACCTATATATTATTTCAATATGCTATAATAATACTATAAAATCCATGTAGCGCAACATATTTTCTAGAATATAAACACGCAAAATCGCAATAAAACTGCAACCGAAATTAAAAAGAACTTCAAAGAATTCTATACGAAAGAATAAATAAAATTCCAATATAACGACTCATGTACCAAATACATATAAATATTATTTTGGTCACACGTCTTTCTTGTGCCAGGCACGTTACAGTTTTTATTGTTGCCTCTCGTCTGTTTATAAGGGAACATGCAGTACCTGGAATACAAATTCACAGATATATATTATTGCGGTCGTGCTTAAAATATGACAAGGCAAAAGACTCTGTTAACAGCAAATATTCTTACTCAACACTGTATTTTTTTCAGAATTAAATATTAAACAACAATGGATAAAAACGTGTAAACCATGGTATATGATGTGCAACCATGGTTCATAACATAATATACCGTGCACCTAGAATCTCCTCACGAATTTCAGCTGAAAGTGCTCCCTTCAACATATAATACACTACTCAGAGCGTCCAGTAACATCTTCGAATGGTATTTATAATAACTCGAATTGAACAATAATATAATTTTTTTATTTATTTAATGTATATTACCAGGAATCAATATTGTTTGATTTAAAATACATCACTTTGCGATTGGAAACTGATCCTTCTCAAAATATAATGATTTACTTAAAACTGGAATATGATGACAACTTAATCACCAATAACCAATGATTTACGATAAGTATGATTTATAAAAAAATATGCAATGGTCAGCTTGTAAAAATTTAATCAGAAGATTCATAATTTTTTTCTCAAATAAGTGTCTTTGTAGTTTATTCATAACTTAAACCAAATTGACAATCAGTCTTCACCCTACTTACATTCAAATAAAATACCCACATTTCAATACAAATGGATATATTTGCTGAAAAACTATCGAATAATTCAAGGTGAATTTGACTCTAGGTACATAATATTACCCTATATATAGATATATAAGAGATTTGGAAATATGTCTTATCCTTTTCTAATCCATAATCAAAAAGTGTATTTATAAAATACTATATAAAAGAATTTCTTAATATGGAATTCATTTAATAAACCAAACCGATCTAATTATTATTTTAGCAACAACAACATAAAAACTAAAAACAAAAAAACGATCAAAATACGACGCAATATATAAAATATTTATTTTTTTATAATTAATTAATAATGTGGATGGATATGAGTGGATATTAGAAAGAAATAACACTAGTGAATATTATAGCAAATATATAGTGTCATCTGTTTTTAATGATAAGATATACCATGTTTAAACGAAGAGCCCTTCAAAGATTTTATAATGGGCATGTTAACGAGAATTTAGTATAAGTCCAAGGTGAAAATTATCGTAAGTGTTTAATGTTTACTAAAAACGACGTACACTTATAAAATAGGTAACAAGTCATGATGGGATATATGATTTTTTTGGTGGAAGCGCAAGGAATTATGAAGTGCAATTATGAACAGAGGTGCTTTTAAACCGTCAAACCGTTACTCTCGTCAACCGTTCGGTAGTTTTTAGTGGGATGATTCGCACGTTAAATATTCTTTAACTTTTTAAATCAAAAATCTGCTCTGCATAATTGTATATTAATTTACTTTTTAATGCACTAGCTAGATCAAAATAGTTTAATTACGTGACAAATCGAATTTTCCCAGAAAAAATCTTTCAAAATGCAAATTAAATTCTAGAATACTCTTAATATATATTAATTAAATAAAAAAGACCCCAAAGGGCATCTTTACGACTTAAGTGGATAATAGTTTTTTATCATCCAAAAAGTTAATTATAATTTAAAAAATTTCCCGGTCGTTTACTAGAACTAACTAACTTTCCGTTGTAATAGATTATATATATATAAACAAAATAAATCTATATAGTTTTGATTTGATTCTACCTTCAATGTTTTATAAATTCTGTATATAGTGTTATAATAAAACTGAGAGTAAAAATAAGCAGATGTGCAAGTAAAAAGGCAGTCATCATCAGGAGGAGTTGTGCAAGTTTTGGGAAGATCCTTAGGAGATGTTTCCCACGATTAAGTTTTACACACACTCAATATTTTTTTTTTTATATGTATTTAATAGTGATATGATTTTTGTGCACCCGGCTTTTAAAATATTATTATTATTCTTACTTTATATACGTCTTATCTTTTTGTTGTAATATTATATTTATAAGTTTGTAGCTTCTGATGAGAGTGATGTTGAACGTTTGATGTTCGTACTTTTGGCGTGATGCTGGACCTTGCGTTAAAAAAAATATTATATTGTGTATAATATTATTAAAGTGGTTAAATTGATTTATTGTTATATATTTTTGAAAGGAATACATATATTAATTTTTATTATGATTTTAATTTTTTCTTACTCTTATTTTGTTTTTGTTAAGGATATATAAGCACGGCAGTGGGGGCACGCTGATCTCGTAATTCTGGGTGATAACTTTTCGGATCTGGTCAAGAAAATTTCATGGCTTTCCTCTTATGCTAAAAATAACAGCTTGGTAATCAATCACCCCAAATAAAAAATCATGATATTTAAAAACGGTGGTAGAAGTCCAAAAACTGAAAATTTGAAAAACTCTCCTTTGAAGTTGTAGCACATTCAATTTCTTGGAAACAACGGTCACAAGTTCTTCAGTAATGGCTACTTTGGCCAATTCCAAGTGTATTTCTATTATTCAGCTTTCGATATTTTGAAAACCAAGGCACATATCGAAAAAATTTATTCTAATTTTTCGTCTACGTTCATGAAGTTATAAGAAAATTCATAATCAAAGTTGACAATAAGATAAAAATATTTTCAACCCTAAATATACCCTACTTTTACATCCCTTATATGGACGGAGACACTTTTCTTATGCCATTGCTTTTATATTTACTTTCTATTAACAAGTTTTTATTAAATTTATTTTCATTCATTCCAAGTGAAAATTATCAAAAACTTTCAAAATATGTCGTTTTTTGAGATTGCTCCAATGGAGCCTTTGTACTTTATATCGATTATCAATGACTTTTTTTCTTAAAAATTTGTAAGGATACCTCTGCTGAAATTTTAAAAACATATTTTTTGAGTAAAAATTTACCTATAAATAAATTTTGAGCTTTTAAATCAAACATTGTTGTTATGCTCATACCTCCTTAAGTTATAGTTGACTATCCCTTTTTTGGAAATCAATTGTTTTGAATTACTTTTTAACACAACAAATTTAATTCAAAAGTTTTAGTTTTATGTTCTACTAATTGGTTATCACGATTTTGAAGCAACCTCATTAGTATCTCCTTTGGAAGTCTATAAAGTCGTGATTATAATCATTAACTAACCGCTTATTAGTGTGTTCAAGAAGAATCAGTTGCAAAACTGAATAAATTGAACTTGACGTTAAAAATGAAATAGCAAGAAATTATTTTTTAAAATATCTCATAAATTATTCATAGATATCTTTCAGAACTATACAAATGAAAAAAAAGGAATTGTATTCATGATGGCCAGTAATTTTCTTTTGTACCGATAATATACTTTTTTCTTTCATATATAAACAGACCTGACACTTCAAGTGTAAAGCGGGTTAGAATACAATAAGACTAAGTAATATAGACACACTTGGATTGAATCGTATTGGGTGGAAATTTGTGAAAATTCTGCCAGGTTATCATATCGAAGAATTTTCATTTTCTTATCTTAAGTGTTTAATGTTGCAAAACGATGTACACTTATAATATAGGTACCGAGTCATGATGGGATTTAGTAAAATATGATAGGAACATTATTTTGGTGGAAGCGCAAGGAATTGTGAGCTTACAAAGTCGCTTTCTTTAACCCGTCAATACTTTCGCCAATCGTTCGGTAATTTTTAGTCACGTGTTAATAGATATGCTCATGCGTTCTGCATATGCGTCAAATAATTTGCGCGTCAAATATTATTTAACTGTTTAAAGCGTTACTTTTACATAGTGATTATTGAATGATGTTTGAGAGTAAAAAATAAATTAAATTCATTTAAACTAATTACACCATAACGAACGAAAGTACACGAATAGACCCGAAAAAATCTCATAGTGGTGTTTTTTGGGGCACATCAATATCATATTGTATTGCCCCAATTGTATCGATTTGTTAAAATTTTTAATCTTTAGGAAATCAATAAACTTAATATTTTTTATATGTATTTTACAATTCCACAAATAACATTCCAATATCATACTTAGTAAAATGTATTCGAGAGAAGGTTTTAAATTTTACGACAATTTATTTATAATAATAATTAGGCAATCATATTATTAGCCAACACAATAAAAATAAAATTTCAAAATTTCATTAAAAAAATATTTGGCTGCTACGCTGCGCTGCGTACCTTGCTTTTGTGATAATTAAATAAATATTTTTCAATGCGTCGTTATAAAATAATATTTATGGCTACGAATATAAAATGGAACTTTCAAAAATAGGTACACCAGTAATTATATACCTTTAAAATACAAAATTTAATTAATAACAAATTATTTTTTATGACATTAACACTGATTTTGATTTGATTTTTATGGATTTTTTTTAACGTATCCTATAATATAGGTATTTATATGGATATGGTTATATGAAGATTTATAACTGATTTCAGTTAAAAATTATGATTCGAAGCAGATAGCCCGTTAAAACATCGACACAATAACTGAGGCATCATTTTCTTGTGGTTCTTTTTTGTGGATCAATGAACCCCAAGAAATGCCTATTGTGAGAACTTTCCCTAACAGACACTCCATTTGAATCAATTTTTAATGACTTGGGAAATTATTGAACGGAAAATATTTTTACGTTTTCTTCTATTTTTCGCTAATATGCATTTAAAAAATATAAAAATTTTATCAGGATTGATGAATGCACTGATACAAAAAAAAAAATTTATCAGAATTGATGAATGCACATGATTCAAAAAAAGTTTCAGTTCTTGTCCATATGTAAGTCAAGTCAGGCGTTTTGCCTGCATCGAAAAAAGGAAAAATGTCAAGACTTATATAGCAAAAATTGCTTCGTTTTCATTATACTCATACTCTTGACTAAATCAGTCAATTCACAACTTGCTTTCTTTCTTAAGTTCATTGCCATAGTGATTCCCAATTTTTGCGCAGTGGTATATTCTACACCGCTGAATCTACTTTTTTATGGACAACCACTTTACGCTGCTTGATATTGTCTTGATATTGGGTGGCCGATAAAGAACGTGTTTAAATTGTTTACAGCGCTATTTACGAACACAATCCCAAATAATTGTTTATAAATAAATCATTAAAATATTCTACCTCAGAGAAGCTCATTTTTGTACTTTAAAATTAGGTAATCAGTTTAATTTGTGATAATTAAGACCCCACACGAGCAATTGAGGAGAATGTAACTTGTTAGCAATTAGAATTTTTTTTTATGAATCATATACCTAGCCTGTCGAAAAGTACTAATAGGTAAATAAAACACACAATTTTCGTTTTGTTACTAGTATTTCTTTTGTCAGTTCTAAGATTGACACCATGGATACAGTACATGTACGATTTCCAGCCTTCGATATTGGTTTTTATGGGCGTTTTCTGGCCTAATTTGTAAGAAATTTGTTGAAAATTTTATCTTTTATCACGTCTCAAAAAATAAATAAATAAGTCCATTTCCTGTCGTCTGTCTGTCTGCCCGTCTGAAAACACGATAACTCAAAGAAGAAAAAATATATGAAAAGAGTTGAAATTTTTACAGCATAATCAGGACGTAAAAAGTGAGGTCGAGTTCGTAAATGAGCAACATTAGTTAATTGGGTCTTGTAGCACATTAGAAATAGAACAAAAGTTTAAATGTAAGAAATGTTCCTTATAAAAAAAAAAACTTTGTTTAAACTTTTTTTCGAAAATCTCTATTTACCCGTGAGGGAGCAATCTTAGTTCGAACATTATATAGTATACATAATACATATAGTCATGTTTGTGTGACATGTATGTATGGCTGGTTATCTCTCTTTAATTACATGATGTGAAAAAACAAATGATTTCGAAATCAACACTGTCTATACATGATATTTCAACAGTTAACTCAGTCAATTGTATGTTTTTTTTTGTTTCATCAATTTTTTACTGTTACAACCACGGAGATATAAAAGCCCGATCCATTTTACACATCGGACAAACAATAAAATTTTATAAGAAATAGTCAATTCAGAACCAGCAGCTAAATAATAATATATGGAGTCATAAATTTTCAATTAAACTAATTATGTGTATTATCATGTGAAAGTTAAAAAATTATACATATATAGTAATTAAATAATAATTGTTATTTCATACTACACAACTAAGTTTATATTCACTTTTAAACACCTGTTTTAAAAATATGCATTTATATTTTTATCTATTGTTAAGGCGAAAAAAGATTGTATTTTAAAATCTGCCTTGATTAGTAAGGCTGAACATAAGTCGAGCTAACCAAGTTGTAAATCTGGGATACAAAACTGTCTAAGAGATGGTATAAAAGGTCGATCTTCACCCATCGAATAACCAGATGAGACATAAAATTTTATTGATTCTTAAACATATGATGGGAGTGTTTAAAAATCAGCAGATAAGTTTTCAGTCGAAAATTGTTCATAGCTATTTTTAATTAAATTAATTTTAATCAATTTTTTCCATAAACAGTTTTGTACAGGCAAACCCATACCATTATTTTCGTAATTAAACTATTTTTCTTTTGATATCGTTATTTTCGTAATTAAATTATCTTTCTTTTGATACCAAGTTCGATTGGTTAAATGACAAACGACATGGTACGACAAATTTTCTTGTTTTCAGAAAGCGTTGTAACTTGAACATTTTAACCGATTTTGATAACCCTAAGCATTTTTTACTCGAGATAGAATGTACTTTGATAATAACTGTAAGAAAGTAACTGTTCTTGAGGATTTCTTACATAAAAAGACGTCAAACTGTAAAAAACATGAAAAAATACGTAAATCTTAGATAACTTATAAAATGGCCGAAATTTTTAAAAAAAAGTTTAGATAAATATATAATATATTCCAAAAGCTCAATGTAGTTAGCGAAACCGTTAAACAATCGATCGGTTAAAAATTAACGGAGCTACAATTTTTTAAGTGCACGGAGTAGAAGAAAAACGGTTTCACCACAATAAATTAAAATTTGGTCGTTTTGGACAATTTTGAAGCACATTTTCATGATGTTCTCACCAATACCTACATATGCCAAGTCGCTCGAAAAGTGCTTAAATTTTTTTTTTTGTAATACTGTGTTATTAACCAATTATGCAAATTTAAAAATTTTTATTCAAGTTCTCACAAAAATTTCTACATACCCTCATTCAACCATAAAAAACCCGAACAGCTGTTCATATAAATTTGTCCCCTTCGAAAAATTTTTATTTAACTTTTTGACCCCCTTTATTTTGAACAATACCATTGAATTATTCCATTCAAAAAAATCTATTATTTGACATTAATATGCGTGTGCGATATTATCTTCTGTGAGAAACAAAAATATATTGAGATCGTGAGATATAAGCACGAGCGACCACTTATATAATACTTCCTTATTTCCGGTTACAGGATTGGTTAATAATAAAATATGTTCAACATACCCTTTTAACATAAATACATGTATTTTCAATTAGAAATTTTTAGTTTAAATTTTTCGAACCATCTGACAAGTTATCACAAATTCAAAAGTTTTATGGAGTGTCTGTGTGTATGTGTGGGTGCGATTTGCATAAATAATTAAATAATTTTTATGAATTAATAAAAAATTAAGTGGTTTTTTTTATTATGATTTTTAGTCTACATATTTGCAATCTGTGTTTGTTTGTTTTTATAATTATTATAAGGTTATTCGATTATTATACACAGTCAATTAAATTTGAATGACTGAATTTTTTGAAAATATTATATCATTAAAGTATATTAATTTCGTAATCGGCAAGAAATTTTACGAAATGTAAAATTCAAAACGTCAAATAAGAATTTGTCTACATTATTTCGGTAATATTATATGATTTTTGTATTTGTTTTTCAACTATCTTCCCAACCCAATATCGAATTAAAAAAAAAGCTGCTATATCTGTCAATTTTAAGCTATTAGAGAAACACTCTAGCTTCAGAGCACGAAAACTTAGTATCAGTAATAGTTGCAATAGCTTAATCTCTTGTTTTCGCTCGTATAGAAGTTCTCTATCATCTAATTTGATTTCGTTTCTTTATTGTTAGATTTATATCGTCTCTTTTCATCTTCTTTCTAAGGTTGAAAATTTCCTTCAATATAAAGTTAAAATAAATAAAGATTCTTGAATTAGAATTAAAAAGAGTTTTAAAATTACAAAACTATGTAGATCGAAAAATTTACCATCCATTCCTCGAATATTTATCGCATGTCTCTTGAATTTCTATCACAAATCTCTCGATTTATCCAAAATAAAGACTCTTATTACCGCCACGTCTCTCGTTGATTTATTCTCGTATCACCTCGTTTCTCGCGTTACTTGCAACATTACTTAGCGGGACTAATGTGTATTTAATAAAAGACAATATTCCACTTATATAGAGAACAAATTGATCGGCTAAGCCAATTTTTAGACAAATATAAAAATAGAAGAAAGACAAAGTTCTACGCTTCTTTTAAACTCAAAAATGTTCAGTCTTCAGATTGCAGTATCTCCTTATATTTTTACACGTACACACATACATACCGTCGAAAAACACTCGTGCTCACACCCAAGCACTTAAACAAATTTTTGAAGAACCCATTTATAGTTACAAAGTGATTACTTTTGTTCTATAGAGCGCAGAATGGAAGCAATGTAATTTATAGGTACATTGTGTAGCAACATTAGAAATCTAAAATAAAATAAAAAAGAAAGTGCTTCTTGTATGCGCTATATAGAAAAAAAAAGTTGAATGTTACTTTGAGCAAAAATTACAGTTTAGCTAAAATTTGGCGTCCTATAAGTCATGTTAATTGTAGATTTTTTCCTAAAAATATATTATTTCATTAGGTACACAATCCCTTTTTAGAATATATATATAGAAAACATCAAATTGTTTCGTTATTGTTAACTGGGAGTTGCAACTCGCCAACTGGCGATAATAATTCGTACTACTTAAAATCAGAAGAAGACCCGAATTCAGTAATTACAATTTCGACTACCAGATGACAATACTTTAACTTACCATTTTTAAGGCCAATAAAAATATTCAAATTCAAATCAGATACATCGCGCCAACTGGCATTAAAAATGTCTACTTTTAAATAGGAAGTGGACCGCTTTTTCAGTAGTTCCAATTTAGACCACCTGATTACTTACCATTTATCAATTCTAGGACGGAAATTAAACCTTAGCGATACAAGTGCTTTGACCGAGATCCAATTTACATAAGATTAATGTTGGATCCTTTTTAATTCCAATTTTGTTGGAAATCCAGTAACCTTAACAATATATCAATATTTGCAATCTGTGTTTGTTTTTATAATTATTTATTATAAAATAATTTTATTATCCAAATATTTAGTTCAAGGTTTGATTGTTTTTTATTGTCGTCGACATGATTTTTGATTCAAATTATGGTGTGCAAATTTTTGTTGTTGTTGTTTTTTTTTTTTTTTGTTATTAATGTTCAGATGTTAAGTGATTTTTTATTTGCTTTGTTTATGTTGCAGTATAATATTATGTATGTTTAAATGTCATATGTTCGGATGTTGTCAAAATGTCAATCAAATTATTATGTTTTTGATTTACGCTTTAATTAAATAATATATCATGGTTAATCAAAAGAAATTTAATGTAATTTAAAGTAATAAACCAAATTTATTACGGTCTCCTCATGCACGTCTGTTGAATCAAAGAGAATTGGTCAGAGAGGATGGCGTTTTGTCATTCGATATGTTTTCATATTTTTATTAAACATTTCGTGAAATTTTAAACTGATTTATTTTTCTTTTATTCGCAATTTTGGCTCCTCTTCCAAACTCTGTCAAAAATGTACATTTGGCATTTGATGATTTGAAGTCTCGTTTACTAGCGTCAAACACCCAAAATACTTTTTTAATGTCACATTTAGAAGACTCCGAAAACAGTTAATGGTTTAATTTTGGCAATATAAAATTCCTTTCCATCTCCTTGTGTTCAATAAAAATTTGCTGTAGAAAGCTGTTCCATATTGATTTGATTTCCGAACATATTTTCCATTTTATAATGCGATCAGATAATGAAGACGTAATTATAGATTGTTAGAGCAAATTAAAGCCAAAATTGTCGAATCAGTCGAAATTTTTGTTGGAGCGTTTGTAGTCAATAGATTGGACAAACAGGCAAAAAAGAAAAGTTTAATCAAAACTTTTGCGAAACCGTTTCAAAATGAAAGAATAATTTTTCTGCTCTAGTTGCTTATTTCTTCTTGGACTGTGGAGTTGAAGCCGCCGAACAGTTCGAGTAAGTAGATCTCGGAAGTACACCACCTGCGCAAAGGCAAACCAAAATAATTACAATATCGCAAGATCAATTTGGCTCCATATCAAAAACCGGAAATATATAAGGCAGTCACTGTCGACACTGTCATGTTGAACTTATGGTATTGGAGGATAGTGCAACCTGTCAGAAGCTTGACGAGGAAATTGATATCTCGTTTCACTTTTTGACAGAATGTCTTTACAAATCAATGATATATTCCGCCATTGCAATGACCAAAATAGGCCATTTTTGTGAGAAACTAACTTCTCCGCCGAGCTTTCTACCGCCTATCGTAAAGTGTTAGTTTGAGAGTGACCAAAATACTAGAAAAAAACAAGCCCGTTATGGTCTGCAAAAAATCAAAGAAAATATGTGTTACATATCGCAAGATCAATTTGGTTCATTATCAAAAGCAGGAAATATATAAAACAGTTACTTGATTGACCGGTGCAACCTGCCAGAAGTTTGACGAGGAAATTAATATGTCGTTTCACTTTATGACAGAATGTCTTTAAAAATCAATGACATATTCCGGCGTCACAATGACGGAAATATGCAATTTTTGTGGGAAACTAATTTGAAGCCTTGTACTGCCTATCGTAAAGTGTAAGTTTGAAAATGGCGTGTTACGGTTTAAAGAAGATCCTAAAAAGAATCCGTTTCATGGCTTCAACCTTTCTTCCCAATTTTTCAAAACTTAACTATTAATATCCCTATTTTTCGAAATTTTAATTTATTTCTACACGTGCCATTATATTTACATCCATAATTTTATAAGGTACATTCAATAACACACGACTTGAAATAATCCCAGCATGTATTCAATTGTTGACTAACCTCGACCAAACCGATTAAAGCCAAACTAAAGTAATCAATCAATTATCAATCACCGGATATAACAAATAATAAATTTATTATCAGTTATTTATTTGTTCATTATTATTTGTTGTTTTCAAAGCAAAGGACCGTGAGCCCATATAGAAACGAATATTGAGTGTTTAATACGTAGAGACAAATGGACTGGAGATTGTAATAGTCAAAAGGTTTGAAAAATAAGTAGAAATTTTGCGTCCGTTGAAAAGGGTTTTTCAAACCATTTGCCAATTACAAAACTCTTATAATTTGTTTCTACGTATTATTTTGAATAGAAAATTGAAACAAAAAAATCGTAAAGCTCGATTTCAGCGAATTCAAGAAATAAATTTCCCATGATTCCATTTGTATGTCTTTTGATTCCTCGATATGTGTCCAATTTATGGAAATCATTTTCTTTTGCGTTTCGATTTTCGTATTTGGACGCTTTAATTATGCTAACCGTTTCTTATGCTGTTTATAGTAACAAAAATTCATTCACAACAAAATACTAGAAAACAAATGGCAAGACAACCTCCTTAATATTAGCACGTCTTGCCATTTGTTTTTGGGTTTTGTGGTGAGAATGAATTTCTTTTACGATAAACATCAAGCATAAAAAAAGTGTCAAATTACGAAAATTGAAACACAAAAATAAAAAAAAGCATTTCCATAAATAGGCCAAATAAACGGGTAGCCAAAAGGAACTATGGAATATCAACTTTTTTATGGGCTCTTGGTCTTTATACATCGACTAGCTGAATGGCCGATTGAAGATGGCCAAAAAATATTTTTATTGTGCATATCCGTTTTTTTCATTTATTATCTCGATTTATTAGAATGAAAACAATACACAAATGGATTCTGGTGAATTTTGTTGCTTTTTTTTTTTTGCAAACTATTGTTATTGTTATAAAAATTGGCGGCATGGTGTGCCGGTTATAGCACACCCACATGTCATGTGGTTTGCTGTATGTTTATATAACAGATTACATTTCTGGACGAGTGAAATATTCAGATCGTGCATTTACTTATAGTTTTTTTCTATTGATTATTTTTGTTTACAGTCTCCATATATTTGGAACCAAGACCTTAATAAACTGCATATTGCAAAAATCTGGCATTTTGATAGTGTTACTCTTAGAAACATAGCTTCCACAGATTTAGAGATACATCTCAAATATTAATCCGGGAACATTGGGCTACCGTATATGAGATAAAATTTTGCCGTGATCGTTAATTATCGACCAAAATCCATCGAAAGTAATACTAATTCTTAGAATTCCTAAGTTTTTTTATATCTGCAGCCAAAAGTTTTATAGATTTTCGGAATTTGTTTGTAAACCTTAGAAAAAGTAAAAAATCCAAAAAATTCCTTGGACATGAACTGTGATTAGATTCATTTTGGCACACAAAAGATTAAAAATAATCTAAATTAATCCCAGGTTGAAGGTTTTTTGGAGATACAGGTTCTACAACGCCTGCTACAGTCACAATTATGTATTCTAAACTTAATCCAATTATTTTGAAAACCACAAATCGAATTACAATATTTAATTATTATTATTATTAAAATATATTTGTTTATAATCTTACAGCGATTGCAACAAATAGACTTATTATTTACATTATTTAATTAATTTTTAGCAACTGTGGCAAAAGGTTAATTTTTTGAAATTTTTTGCAAGAGCTGTTACTTAGAAAGATTGGAAAAAATTGACAAAGAAAGTGAAACTCATTTTCCATTTTAAATCCACAAAATACAAAAAATTTTCTGAATAAATGGCAGATTTTTTTATTTGGGACATAGTTTCTAAAATTTGTGCTACATCGACAATTAAGGTTTCAAAAACTAGCTCGCCACCAGCATCCCCCTAGACTAGTCACTGGTATTCCAAATGTTACTCAAAGCTAAGAATGTCTGGTTGATATACTCGATTGTAAATAAATTTCAATGAATAATATTGTTTTTATGTGTCTAAATTCATTCATATGTAACTTTTTGTTTGTTTGTATATTTGGAAGGTCGTATTTCCGGTCTATTGGTCAATTTATGAAATAGTGCTTACAAATTATTTAATGCGTCATCCTCCAATCAAAACACTACTGATTATATTATAACATTTATTTATTTATACTTATATATTTATTGTATGCGAAATTGAAATCCTGTTGAAAAATACTCATAGTCGACGTTTTATTTTAAATTTATTCATAGTCAAATAAAAGCTGTTATTGTACTAAAAAGTACAAAGTAATTAATGCTATGATAATCATGACATCATAACTATTTTTCAAAGTGGAAGGCGCATAATTTAAAGTATTATGGATGATTTTGAGAGCCTCAAGATTGTACGACTAGTCCTGACTCATAAAAATAATTATTTTCTACTATTACAATAAAAGCTTGTCTGCTAAAAAAGTAGATTTTATTTAAATTTTTAATTTAAAACTAAAACATCTATGTTTATCAAATACATTGTAATACATGTAAAAATTAGGTCATGTTCACCGAAAAAATGCAGAAAACCCCTTCACGTCTCAAATCTCTTATCACGAGAGTGCATAAAAAGTAACAAGTCAGATATAATGGAAAATTCTTGTATGGCTAATGCATAGCCTTACAATATTTTTTTTAAGGAAAAATTTTTTTTTTCATTACATAGTAAACGGGATGAATTTTTTGCAGCTTCCTTACATTTTTTGTAGCTTCCCAAAATTTTTTGTAGCTTTCCTAAATTGTTTGTACTCCAACATAAAACCAGAAACTTTATAAAATCAACATGTCCAACTTTGTTGAAAATCCGGTGAAGTATGTATGTTCCTCCTCGCTAATTTGGTGACTTTAAGACTCAAATTGCTTTTTTGAGGTGATAACGAAATTGAATTAAATAATGTCTCAATATTTATGATATCGATTTGTCTCATACACTTTCCAAATCTCAACATTATTGTCTTTCTTCTTTATAATATGAAAAATGATGGTCAGAGAACATACAAAGAAAATATAGATTAGTTGAGAGTGATCGATTAATGATAATTATTTATTTTTAATATTCAAACTTTTGATAATATAATTAATTCAAAGGCGATATTCATTAGGTATCCACTATATTAGGTGGATGCGGCAGATTGATTTCTTCCTACCAATTTATCTATAAACAGGTTTGTTTTTTGATATGTCCAAATAATTTATTTATAGGATTATAGGTTGAGACGCTTGAGCATTAGTCTATAGTCTAAAATAAGTATTCTTATACATCTATGTCTATGTGTAAATATCAAAATCGATTTTGAATTATCACATCTCAAAAAGCTTTTACTTAAACTATGTGTAGGTACCAGGCCTAGCGTACCAGTGGCATTTGAGGTCCCTTCAAGGGAAATATCAAAATGCCTCTTAGAGGTCCTATTTTATCCGAATAGATCACATTTATTTTTATATAAATCCATATATATAAACATTTATTTTTACATACATTACCGACTAAGATTTCTGATAACTTTGTTTATTTCACTCACAGGTGGCGCGTCTATAGTTTGCAGTATTCCTAAATTTCCCATAATGTATAAATAATTCGATATTACCTTTCAAATATTCAAAAACTTGAATGGCATATATGGTTTGAAGATCTGAACAGCTGCTGATTTAAACATGGAGGTTGCGTGAAGATAAAATATTATGTTTAGTTAAACCTTATTATTTGAACAGATTTAACTGATTGCCTTAATGGACATCACCAATTTTGGTTATCAATTAAAAATAAAAGTATAAAAAATTTATTTTTTACGTTTGTTTGTCGGATTTAAATACAATCGTTTCATTAAAATATTTTTTTATTATTATTATAATTTTAAGAGTTATATTTCAAAACATTCTCTATGTATGGCATTTCAAAGCTATGTCCAATACATCCTCATCTGACAGATTAAATTTAGACAAAAGGGTGGTGGACATCTTTCAAGTTTCTTAATATAATTAGAAATCAAATCATATAGCTCTGATAATGAGTGTAAGAAATATCGATTTACATAATAAAAAATGAACTTCTATTTTTTTATGGATATAATTTCATAGCGTAGCTCGTCCCACGGAAATCAATGAATTTTCCCATAATTTTCACGATATTGCACTAAGAAACATACATAAGAACACTCTCGATAAAGTAACCTTTCAAACAAGCAAAAAATCTAATCGATTAGTTTGGCATCGTTGGTCCTTAACGGATGAACGGAACTAAATTTATTGTTTGTTTGGAAGGTAATAGGATTCAGAGTGATAAGTAATAAGTAATCTACGCATCTGTTTGAAGATTATGGCTTTTGTAGCAAATTATCTTTAAAAAAAAAAATTAAAATCGGTTCATCCGTTTGGAAGCTACGAAACCACAGACAGATAAACAGATACACGAATACACAGACAAGGTAAAATTATCCCTCATTTTGGTCGGGGATTCAAAATAAGTGTATCGACTAAAAGCTCAAATAGTTTAGTAACAATTTTGATTTTCTTTCCTAGAAAATCGCACTAGAATCAGTCCGTTTGTTATTTCTAGATTTATTTCTAAAGCGATAGACTTTAACCGTTTGTCTACTTAGACTAAGGTTAGACACTATCGTTGATTATATAAGAACGAAGTAACCGATTCCCCCCACATCATAAATTCAATTGTATATATGGATGTAGGCATATATGTCAAAGAAACGGAGGTTAACATTATTTATTCTGAGCCCCTAAAAATAGGCCAAATATATCGACAACACATTAATGCCTTAAATATCTTAAAGTAAAGACTTCAAAATGAATTGAAAAATTTAAAAAAACAATAAGTTTCTGTGAAATTACCTACAATCATTGTAAGTAGGGCAAAATTTCGATCCAAATTTTGCTTGCGTTAATTACTACGTCGAGGGTATTCTTTAAAAATACTTTTAAGCAAGATATAACAATTCTACGATTGTCTTGCAACATATTAAAAATAAATTTACCAGTAAATTTGCTTAGTGCGTGTACTAAATTTCACGCAAATACATATATTATACATACCTACATATTCGAAATGATCATAATTGTACAAAAATTTTAAATCAATTTGTGTCATACATGACCAAACTGAAAAATAAAAACTTTTTACATCCACAATATAAAAATTAATTGACCACCCTACAATACACAAAATAATTTAGTGATGAAATCAAAAATAATTTGTGGTATCCGGCTCAGCCGTAAGGCACAAAAAAATATATATCATCATATTTTTATACTCTTTTTTTTCATCTTAAACACAAATAAATCACTAGTATTCACGCAATTTGTAAATTAAATATTAAATAAAAGGACATATAAGTAGCTGTAAAAAAATACTAACTTGTAGGGGGTAGCATGACTTTTAGTAGCCCAACCAGCTTCTTTCTGATTAAGAAAATTATTGTACATGTCGTCTTTTTAAAAGAAGTTATAATTATGCTAAGCAAACCTGTTTAAAATTACGATGTAGTTACTAGGTATGAGTACAATCAATGTACATTGATAAATTTTATTAAAATATATTTTTTATAACTTCGCTGATGCTAAAAAGTTTTATTTCACCTAATGGTGGAATTTAGAATTTTATGTTCTGGATATTAAAATCTAAAAGTCTACGAACATTCTAGTAAATAGCATTTTAAGTTGCTCGACAAATTATTGTATGTATGTATAGGCAAGCTAAAAAAAATTGATGAAATTATTATTTTTTCTTTTTATAACAGAAAGATAATCGATAAATGGTTTTCAGATCTGTTATTCGTTAAATTTCCTGCTAAAATAAAAAAAAATCGATAACTATAAATTTTAGGCTACGATCGTAGTCAGAAATTTCCCTCTGGAAAGAGGACTCCTCACTTACAAGAAAGAAGCCACCAGGAGGCTTTACAACGACTAAAAAGAGGTGCCGCCTGACTTTATTGCCACATCGCTTAGGTGCCCCGGCGAATTTCATTTTATACCTAGGGACTGCGACATGGGTAAATTCGGTACAAGGACTATCACAGAAAAATAATATTAAGCATGATTAATTCAGACACTACAAAATACTCTCCTGTCTTTACATCATTTGAATCTAACAATAATTATGACGTAATAAAATGATTTGAATACTGTTATTCTAAAAGATAATCTAGAAGAAAAGTCTCGCCCTTGGAAAAAATTCGACCATAGGCAAGATCTGCTAAATCAACGGAGAGCAAATTTTGAAAACAGCGGTAAAACTTTAGAAGTCGTACCAGGAACATCATCCTCGCTAACATTTTCATGGTTCGAGATTTGATTTCAGGTAGTCAAAAAGTTTAAATTACGCGGTGAGCCTAAAATTAATGAATATCCTTTGAGGAATTCAAATACGAAGATAAATGAAATAGCCAAAAACCATCTCCGAATTGGATTTTCAGGGTGAATAAAATAATTGCATATAGGAAATTAATAATAAAAAATAAAAATTATTAAATTCAGTAGTTGGTTGAGCTATTAAGCATATAACAAAAAATATATCATCAAAGAGAAAATCCTACTAAACTACTTTTTTTATCCAAAAAACCTAACCTACTAAAAAAAAAAAAGAATACAATCTTTGACACACAGGTGCATTTACATCCACAAAATATATAATATTTTTATTCTAAATTAAATTTTTTTTATGATAATTCGTCCCCAAAAATGTAAAATGATGATCTTGCTATTTAAGGGGCGACATTTACGATATTTTTTGATTCTGTTAATGTGGGAACATTTGTAAGAAATATTATTACAAAAATATTCTTTTGTGTATTATAATTTAGTTTTTTTTTGTTATTATTATTAACTAGAAGGCGATGGCTACTTGAATTTAAATTTTAATCTAAGAAACAATTTTTTTTTTTTTTGGTTTGATAATCTTATGCTACCTGTGATTTGAACAAAATTTTTTTTTATTAACATAAATGATATATGTTTTAGTATTTATCGTGTCTGAAAGGAATGTACCAGGGAGTAACATCACAAATTAAAAGAATAATGTAATCTTTTGGATTTGTTCAAAAGGATGCACCTGATTTTTGATTCAGAAATGTTTTTTATTATTCGTATTTTTTGATAAGCATATCGAAGCAAAATAAGGACTTAGTTTGTTACCAAATTGCTTTTACTATAACCGACGGGAAAAATTTGATTGTCTGAAAGCCGATCCTATCTTCCTCTAAAAGGTTGGATGAGAACACAAAAAAATAGTTTATGCACCTTTTAACGTCTGATGTGAGTGGCTATCGATTTGATAGATAGATTTACTAATAGTTTCCTTCGCTAAAGTTTAAGTAGTTCAAAGCAAAAGTTCCCAACTTTACTCAACTTTAGTTCACAGTTTTGTCAGCTAACAAATTTGTCCTTGTAGCTTATATTCAAAGCCATAAATTATTTTCGAATTGAATTGAATTTTTATTTATTTAGGAAAGAAAAGCATTTTTTATTAATTTATAGATAAAAACCACCTGTTATAAAATGAGTATTTTTACTGCTTCAAGTTTGAATGATTTAAATGAGTTTAATTAAAAAATTTCTTGCCTTGAATTTTTCATTTTCATTAAGTTTTATTTGAAAAAGTTTTAAAACACCAGAATAATAGTAACTCCATAAAAATTCAGAATAATTGATAGCAAAAAGGACTATATTGAATTCGCTAGTCAAGTTCTGCATTAAAATCGCAAAACACAATGTAAAGCTGCTTTTTTGATATGTTATTTGGACTTCTTAGGGGAGGGGGTGTGAAACTACGTTTTGCAAGCAAAGAAAAGTTGTGCTACCTGCATGAAAACATAATAGAAGCAACTCGCAGTCACTATTATGAAAATGAAATGGTGGGCCATAATTACCATTACCTAATTTGCTTGGATAATTTTCAGTAAACTGGCAATTGTGTCAGTTATATTTATTCCCCTCATAAAAAGAAAAAAGAAATAAATATAATTTGCACATTTTTTATAGGTGCTTTTATCCAATAAAAAAAGAAAATAATAGGTATTGATGACTAAGTATTGTTTTTGACCAGGGCGGAAATATTTCTTAAAAAAGTTGTTAAATTTTTACAAGAAATAACTTTTTCATTAAAGCTTTTGTTCTAGCAATAACTTTTTACAAGATGAATCTTTTTTCATTCGATTAAATTTTTCATTTGAAAAATTATAGAAATTACTTTCAAATATATTCGAAACTTTCGAAATATTCGAAAGTATTTTCTAGAATTTTGTTTTCTTTGTTTTTCGTGAATGTTTTACAGGGCCGCTAATTGAAGTTACACGAGTAAACAGTGATGTTTATTAAAAAATATTTCAAATAAATGTTGTTAAATATTTTTATAAAGAATAACTTTCATATTTAATCTTTTGTCTAATCTCTAAGAGTTTACCAGATGAATATTTTTTATTTGATGAAATGAGCAAAAAAGTACATCATTTTGGCATTGGCATATCTCGGTCAATTTTGTTGATAGGAAAGATTGATACAGAAAATTTTGCCTCTGCAATTATTTTTCATTTTTACCGTTTATGGATATTTGTAACAATAGAAACTGCCCAAATTGATTACATTACTTATAGCAAATTGGATTAACTAATGATCTTCGTAGTAGAAATTTCATAATTGACTCTTTCATGTCCGGAGTTTTAAAATAGAGAGAATGAATATTAATTGTATTGAAAGAATAATGTACCCTAATAATGAAATACGCCTGAATTATTTTTAACCAAAATCTATTTGTAGTATGAATTTAGGTCGTTTTTTGCAATGGGTACAAGGACATACTCAAATTACAATTAAATAGAAAAATTTCCCATTAACAATAGCTGATCAAAATAAGTGGATCGCAAACATTTATTATATAAATATTTAGTACAAAAATTGTACACCTGTGTGATACAGCCCTTCAATAAACAATAAACTAAATGCAGTAACTAAACAATTACACAATAATACAATAAACTTGTACTAAATCATTAAATACAGCGGTGAAGTCGTAGCGCATAAAACTCAAATTTCTTCATATTTCTTCAGTTGATGCATAAGTTGTTAGTATTCTAAAACTACCCTATAACATGTCATTTTTAGAATGATTCTAAAAATAATTTCACCTGTGTCATCATCGTTCTCATATATACACTTGAATATTACATTTGTTGTTATTTGAAACCAGATTGTAACACCTGTGTTTAGATTGTAATGTACGAGTAAATGTCTTTTAAATTGATTGTATGGGGTGATTTACAGAAATAAAAACGGTTTATATACAAACAATTTTCTAAATCTATGGAGCTTCGGTGGAGTAATTGTAGAAACTTTTTAGAGCTTCGTATTTTAAAGTAGGACTCCTGTTCTACCCGATTATCAAAAAGAATTTACATGCTCCGTATTAAGAAGATGTTATTCGAGACATTTATTCCACGTTATAACCTACCTCTTCGTTCAAACCACATTTCATCTCCTCTACAGACACATAGTTCTCAGCCAGAAATACGCAATTTTTTTTTTGGTTTTTTCTGTGGACTCCTTCGACAAGAAGGATTGAAAAATGTGATTCTTCGCCGATCAAGACTAGTGTGATTTAATAAAATAAAAACACTATCAATTGAAGCCTTCTCCAAACTGAAACGACTTTAAGGATCATCGTCTATTTTTTTAATTGTTCCGTGAACGGACCCCTAGACTCGCACTTGAAGTATTGCCAAGAACACTCTCCATTAAATAACCTTTCAAACGAAACCAAAAAAATCAAACTCGGTTCATCCGTTTAGCGTTTAGGTGCTACGATGCTACAGATATACAGACAGACAGGCAGAAACACACACACAATTGCTTTAATTTCTCATAATCCTTTATAAATCAACCAGTACAGAGTCATCAAAAATCATTATGAATTTACTAATAATATTTACATAGAGAAACGTTAAAACAAACATCTTGCTAAAAAACGGATGCATTTTAACATTTTATGTGAAATTAAAATAATTTATCAAAAACATTTTTACGTGCCGTTTAATTATTAATTATTATTGAGCGTGCATATAATTTTAAAGTATGTAATGTTGTCATATTAGCATAAATCTGTAATTCTAAGAAATTTTTTTTGTTACTGTCATTAAGATATAAAGCAAATAGGTAAGTATTCTCACATACTGTATTTTGATATAACATACAGTTAACCACGGCTTGTTATATGTGGGTGTGTAGAGACCTAAAGAAGTCAACTTTGGTTAGACTACTACGAACCATGAGAATAGAAGTAAGCACATCTAGGGAACATTTCACATTTCACATTTCAAAAATGTATTTTACGAAAATAAAAGATAAAAAATAAAAGAAGAAGGCTTACCAGCAGCTATGATCAAATTCTAATTGTTCTATTGTTCAATAAAAAACATTCCCCAAAGAATAAGAATTAAGGTTAATCTTAAAATAATCCGAAATGATATTAGGAAAAAATAATAGAGATAAAAGTTTGTTCTATCATTAAGGCGTAATTTATTCCGTTTGCGTTTCTTACCATTATACTAATTTTACCAACGAAATTTCCTGGAATGAATATTTGCCCATGTACTTGCTCGCGTCCCAGCTCACTTAACAATCTCTGTGCCAAAAGTTCGATGTGCCTTTACCAGATCTTGACACATTCCAATATGAATTAGCTATTTTTTGCGTTAAAAAGTAGTCTATGATATTTTCTGGAAATAAAGTTATTTTGCAACAATGTTCCCAAATGTTCCCAGTTTACTTTTTGCAGTTTTATTGAGATATCAATGTTGGTCTTATCGATATCGATATTTGAACAAGAGCCGTTGAGTATAACTTAATTACACGATCCCGTTTCCTTTTTTTAACCCCTGTTTAAGGTGATAGTCTATCGAATTGGCTATAATGACGATATGGAAAATAAAATGTTTGATTAAATAAAGCAGTTTTAATAACAAACCTCAGTTTTATGCATCTTGGTTAATATATTAATAAGGAAATGGTTGATAATTAAACAATTTTTTGTAATGATGTTCGAAACTATCAACCATCTGTATTTAAAATATATTTATATGTGGTAATAATGGTCTCGTAACGATTGGTATTTTTCCGGCATATTATTACAAGTTTTGGCGTTTCTAATCCGATTATTATCAAACTAGTTTTAAACGTTTTATAATTAAATTAATCAAGTACCTTAATAGATGTACATATTTTATTTAACAGCATGCATTTAATTTTGATTTTATGTATCAGGGTTCCGTATTTTTGGCCGCAAACTACTCTAGATAGAAATTTTTAAACATTTTCGTTTTGTCGTAGTTATAAGTGGTGATTTTTGTTTTCACAATTTCAAATTGTGTGCAATATTGACACATTCAAATTGACTACTTATAAAATTTTTATCGATGATTTTTTAGTGAACCCCGAAAAACATTTTCCCAAAGCAGATTCACAAAATTTAGAATATTTTACGCATTACACTATAAAGCAGTTCGGCTATAAACAGAATGTTCGATTTACATCTAGCCATATAAATATCACGAGTAAGACAGAATACGTGCGTTAAGCAATGAATCTAAGTGAAGGTTATTATAAACATGTGTTGAAGGTTTGATATGCTTTGAGATAGTTGTAAGACGCTTGGAGAGTGGAAGTTTCTTAGTTAAATAGATGATCTACAACAGATAAGCCACGATACAAGTCACTTTTGTAATTTCATATAACACCTATAATACCTCTTACTTAGATGCATTGCTTAACGCATGTACTCTGTCATACTCGTGATATTTATATGCCTAGATGTAAATCGAACATTCTGTATACTAGGAGACCTATTGTATATGAATTTTTATCGATTATTTTTAATTGAACCCCGATAAACATTCCCTAAGCAGATTACACTTTAAAGCAGTTTGGCTATAGATACTAGGAGACCTATTGTATATGAATTTGGATTGGAGTTTTTCTGAAATATATATGAATTAACTAAAATAATTTTAGCTTAAATAATTTGGTATCTTTTTATCGACGAAAAACTAAAGATTACATCCATCATTGATTTACTCTTTTTAAGACAATCTTTAAATTTAAATTATATTACTTATTCTTCGTTTCATTTTTTTGAAATTTCGCTACAAAATCGAGTTTTAATATTGCTTTTTTTAACAAGTTCTCAATTCCTAGATTGTTTAAATAGGTTTGACTATCCGAATAGTATGCCATTGATTTTCATTTTTATCAGACAAATACCTTGATACTTGTAAGCAATACTCTGCAAAGTTCACAGACCTAATGTTGATTGGTGTTAGTGCTATATTTTTACTAATATTTTAGTAAATATGAAACTTTTATTGTTTAAATCGATTAATTGATTGAACAATTGATTGTGCCGTTATGCCTATGCACTGCATAGCTTTACCAACGATCAAAAAAACTACACAAACTAAAGTTAAAATTTTTAGCTTCGAAATTATAATAGATGAGATATATAAAGTAATTTTTTTTATTAATGTTGGTATATTAATTAAGAAGTGCACTGCTAATTAAAATTAAAATATCTTAATAATATTAATAGTTGATTAAGTACTTACTTCTTTAAAGAAAGTGGGAAGGAACATCCTAAAATATTTTAATAATTTCAACGAAAAAAAATCATAAATGCAAATATTATGGCGCCATAGTGTATATACATATATCCAATATAATACACTGTAATACCTACTTTTTAAACATTATTTGCATAAAATTTAAATAAATATTGTGTGCCTATTTCTTGAACAAAAATTATAAATGCAAATTATTGTACAGAGAGCTTGTACAATTATTGACCATAAACGATATCTCTTATTCTTTAATCAAATTTTTCAAACATGTAGATAACTTATGCTATAGGCAATAGCTGCTGCTTCCTTCACTAAAATTAATGAAGAGTAATGTTGAAGAACTTTTGAACCGAACAAACAAATGACAAAGAAGTGAAACCACCAAGTGACAGACAAGTGAAAAAACTGTATTGTTCGTCTGTAAATATATTTGTATGTCCATTTTTCTTCCATAACATGTACCAATACTTTAGAATGCGAATTTGTCACAGCAAGAGCACAGCTGATCATATTGTCTTTCCCATTATATTCTTTGCAGTAGTTGCCTATTGAAATACCCCATTTTCTATCGTTTTTCTTAAAAACCCTCTAGAGTAGTATAATTTTATTAAGAATTCAGCAATATCCCAGACTTCCCTTTGTAATTTCAACGACACCAGACAGCTCATACAAATTGATCATGGTTTCAAGTGTGAAAGACTCTGTTATTTCTCTATCTTACACATTTTGGATATTAGTTCAAAAACAGGAATAAAATTGATTAAATATATCTCATTTTTCTCATCGAAAATGTCCTTCAGTGATTTGATCGATAATAAAAGTGAACATTTACACCTATATGGATCCAAAGCAGAGAGATTTTAACAACGTGTATCTAATAAAGAACTTTTCGCTAATTCATCAATTATCCTTGAAATTATCAACTTTATGAAAATTATCAATTATCAACAGTGTGCAAGTAAATATATATGCCATCTCCCGCCGGGTTATAGGAGCAATGGCATATATTGATTTAAGGAAAATTAGTTAATTTTTCCAATACTTTTTGTTGATCATTTTCAAGACATAGCTTTTCTGAGCTGGCCGTGTTGGATCTTGATAGTCTCCTATAATTTCTATCTCCATCTATGTGTCCGTGGTAGGTAGCGGCATTGTGAACGAATGGGTCGGTAAATTGATCACATTGTCGTCACTTGGATAAGAACAAAGTCACCGCCTCCCTCCACATCATAAAATTAATTGTATATTCGAATGTAGTTTAAGAAATAGATAAAGATTAAAACTAATGATGTGGGTAGCCTCTGTTATAGACATGGTCTGAGAAACGGAGGTTAAACTCCATTTTTATCATTATTATGTTCCACTGAAATACAAGTATAGTAAAACTTTACCTTTAAACGATCGCAATCGTTTCAATATTTCGCAAACTCTTTTTATTATTTATTTATTTTATTAAAAATAAAAAAAAGTTTTAATATTTAAATGCATATTCGTAGTATGTTATAATTACATTTAAATCTTACTATGTATAAGTATGTGTTGTATATGTGAATATGTATAATATTAAAGCGCGTTAAGAGCGTGGGAATTTATGGCAGGTGTAAGCCACGCGGACAAACAAGTGACTGTCACAACACACAACACACACACAAGAACATAAGTAAGCCTTGGAGAAGGTATATAGATATACACTAACTTGTATTATAATACATAGTCAGTCATTTCTTGTTGTTGTTCATGACCATCAATGAGCAGCGGGAGGTTTAACACATGCAATCACCAGCTATTAACTAACTTCATGGCTTCTTTTCATCTTTTGAAGTTAACTTCTTAAAAATGATTCTTTTTTCTTTGTGAATTCTAAAACAAGATTAGGGCTATAATTTAATACTATGTACTGTTTAAAGTTCACCTAATTTGCTACCGCAAAAGTCCATTAAAAAATGCATGCAAAGGAACTCTAGAACTGCTTTATATAGGACAGCTCCGAAAGTACTTTTAAGGATTACGTGAAATCTAGACTTGGTTCTTTATCGGACAATTCGACAAGACATTCCTTTCAATGAATTTCATCAAAGATGTCGTTTTGGGATTATTCGGGGAAAGTGGTGTGTTTGTGTATACATTATATAGAATTCACCAATCTTATTAGATAGTGAAACGCTCAGCCGTGCCACTAAAATTTGTAAATCATTCAAATATTTTCCACAAAAATCGCGACTAGTTGATATAATTGACATACTTGAGTTGAACTAATTGAGGCGTTTACGGATATTACGATATTCCGAAGATGGGTTATTCAAGAACAAAACGATAAACGGATGTGTATCCGATTACGAAATGATCAGATAGATTTCCGAGAACGAAATAGCCGAAGAATGAATTTCTGAGAAAGAAATTACCTAAGGTTCATATTTTTTTGAATTTTTAAAGTTAGGTACGTGAAAATAAAAGTAGTTAAAATGGATGCGTTGTATAGTACAACCAAATTAAATAAAATATCATAGTAAAAAAGAAAAAATTAATGCATCTCCGAAATTTTCCACAGATAACTCCCATTTTTGTGGGCGGTTTTAATCAGTTTTTTACAAAGTACAAAATCTCGGTGTTTTTATATCAATTTTGAAGCTAGAAAGTCGAAACAAAAATGAAAATGTTCAACTTAATAAACAACTGTGGAAAATTTTAAAGATGTATTAAATTTTTCCTTTTAGATATTTCGTTTAATTGTATAAATAGAAAAAGTTGCAAACCAACTTTTTGTGATAATAAACCTAATTTATGAGTCTCTAATAATGTGCGCGGTATAAAGTGTCGGTAATCGGTCAGCTAAAAATAACATAAATATGATCAAGAATACTTTATATTAAGAGCTTTAAATGTTTCAAAAACTTGTGCACTGCTTGAGTCTGTTTATTGCTCACAAAAAAGAATCAATTCTATACACACATAATACAAGTTTTTAAACCATTTGTGTTAATTAATTTGACAGAATTTATTTTTTAATTACTAAAATGTTTGTAATGCCACTGGTATTTTTTAAAAACTTTTTTACATTATCTTTTCATTTTTATGTAATGGGCTTCATAAATTAACCGTATGGCGTCTATGGCGTCATCGAAAAAAATGACTTTAGGTTGTTTAATGTAAATTTTACGCCAACGTAAACACTTGTGTAAAATATACAAAAAAAAACTTGTATACAATAAACGCAAACCGTGTTCTTGAAAATAAATGAATTTTTGTTTAAATTTTAATTTCATTAACTTGGATTACTTATGATTATTCAATTTGAATAATTATTCTTAGTTATATAATCATTTGGCGAATGATAAAATGTGTAAAAGCGGAACAAAGTAAAATAGTACAATATCAAACGCCTGACTGGCTTATCGTCTGGACTGTGATTTAATGAATTTCTTGATTGGCACAGTACCATTTTTTAAAAATCTTTGCCCTTGCGCAAGGGCAGTGCTTTGTGTAAATCTGGTCCTGATCAAATAATTTAAAATATAGGCTGAGCTGTGGAATTTTATTTCATTTTGTGCATTGGTTCCACTGAAATTCACAAATGAGAGATAGTTACATGTTTATGTAAACTATAAATTAAACATGCTAAGAACTTCAATGCTTTTATAATATCTTTTAAAACATATATTAATGCTTACATATATCTACAACCAAACTCAATAATAATAATGCTTATTCACAGATGTATAAACACTGAACGTTTATAGGCAAGATATATTACATATCTATCCTAGCTACTGCATAGACTATATCTAAACATGCAGTTGTACAAAAGTAATATTACATTTAAACAATGTGAAAATGTCGATTGATGTTATGGCCGGTTGTCAAAATTGGTTTAGTGATAGTTATCAATAAATAAGAGATAGTTATCAATAAATAAAATAAATTTTAAAATTCTTGTATTGTCTTTTGTTATTCATTGTAAGCATTTGGAGCCAGAATATGAGAGCCCAAAAAGTTTATAAAAACTGCTACGCGCCTAAGCAACACTTTATGACGATATTTGAAGAAGAACTACCAAAATTTGACATTTGTTTGGCGGGTTTTTCAATACCCCAGAATTGTAACTGCCTATTTCGGACAGTTAAACAGAAAAATAAAATTTTCTTTTGATTTCATTATATTCAATTTACTTTCTATCATTTCAGTATATTTTTCGTTAATTTTGACTCTCATAATATATTTAGTAAATGTTTTAGACCGAATTTTGTGAGACTAAATATTTTGTATTTTTTTAAGAAATTTATCCCTTTTTCCCATAGTAAGTGTGACTGACCATGACGAGCTTCCCAAGTATCATAATTATAAAAATAGCACAGAATTTATACTATATTTCTGAAACATGCTTAATACTTCTTGTTTTTAATAAAATAAAAGTAAATAATAAATTATAGTTTATGTCAATTATATGCACATTTATTTAAATTAAAATTCTATATTAAAATTAAATTTATTTTTTTAGTATAATAGACTTTACAATAAAATCAATAAATAATATACCTACTTAAGTCAATTAAAAAATTTATTATTAATCATAAACATTTTGAATATATTATTTATATAAACACTTATTTATAAACTTGAATTTAGGAATAATTTCTATTAGAAATACGACGGTGAGCTATTCTAATCTTTTGAATTTTTACTCATATTAATAAAGTAGAAAAATTCATTTTTTTTTTGTGTCATTTTTGTTGTTCATTTTTATTTGATTTATACCAGCAAATATATTCTTATATTTACAAATATATATATTTCCGATACATAGTTACAGTTACGATGGCCAAAGTGATATCGTGAGTGCAGCACTATTATAATTGCACCCGCTACTCTGTAGTCTAGCGTGATTGTAATTATGTATCCAGTATCCAGACAAAACTAGATAGCACAAAAAGGTAAATGTAAAATGAAGCCTTTCAAAGAATAATTGCTATTGCAATTTATTAAGACCTTATACACACCGTGGGTGAGTTTTATATGAGGCATTTCCATGGTATCGATACACTACTTTAATTATAGAATTGTATGCTTGCATATATAATTGTATGGATTGCATTTATGACTTACATTGAAAATTCAATATTATTGTCTCACAAATTTAAATAAATAATTATGATAATTTACATTTGAAAAATAATATTTGTGCAATTTGATTTCTTATTTTCACAATTTTTAATGCATTAAATTTAATTAATTAGTGTTTTTCAATAATTTTAAATTGACATTTTCTATAAGATTAACATGTAAAGAACTGCAAATTAGTCATAACAGCCTCCTTTTTCGCCAAAATTTTTCATCGATTTTATTTTTCTTACCATGACTACGCACACAACGAACACATTACATCAGATGTATAAACGTTGCGAAGCTTTTATGGAATCGCTTACTTTCTCGAGTGTTTAAAATCAGCTATAATCAACAAATTCAGTTCTAGTTTTTTAAATTAATAAGTAAATAAATAAATAAATAATTTATGTCAATTGTATACACATTTATTTAAATTAAAATTCTCTGTTGAAAATTAAAAATTAAAAAATTTTTTTTGTATTCACAAATTAAACATCAATAAATAATATATTCATTTAATAAGTCAGTCGATTAAAATTAAAATGTGCGTAAACACTTATACATATATTAACATTTTATATAACCAATAAAATGTTGTTTTTATTATTTCATACATTTATTTTAATTTTTATACCTTGGTATATGAAATATACCAAGGTATATTAAGTTTAGTCCCAAGTTTATTATACCTTGGTAAATGAAATATACCAAGGTATATTCAGTTTAGTCAAAAGTTTGTAACGCTTAAAAATATTGGTATAGATATTCATAAAATCACCTAATTACAATATAGTCCATTTATGGTTGTCTGTCTGTCTGTCGTCTGTCTCTGTCCGTCGTCTGTCGTCTGCCTGTCATCTGTCCATCTGTTATCACGATAAGAGATAAGAACGAAAAGAGATATCAAGTTGAAATGAGATATCAAGCTTTTGTAGCGTGCTTGGGACGTAAAATGTGAGGTCGAGTTCGTAAATGAGTAACATAGGTCAATTGGGTCTTGAATATTTTGTAAACCGTTAGAGATAGAACAAAAGTTTAAATGTAAAAAATGTTTCTTATAAAAAAATAAACAACTTCTGTTTGAAACATTTTTTCGTAAACATCACTGTTTACTCGTGAGAGCACAAATTATACGCAAATTGTATAGTATGTATTATATGGGTATATCAGTTAAATATTTGTGACATGAATGTATGTGTAATGTGACAGAGTAATCAACAATGTCTATACATGGTATTTCAACAATTAACTCAGTCAATTGTTTGTTTTCACTTGTTTAATAAACATTATAGGTATGGATGGATATATTGAAAACCAGATGTTTTATGAAAAAAAATCTCACACATTAACACTAAAAACAAAATTCATTTATTTTTTTAATTTTTATTTTGTGACTGAGTATTAAATTAAAATTCAATTTTATCATATATGTGCAATCAAATTATTAATTTACTTATTTAAATAAAAGTTGGGATTTTCTAAATTTGAGTCAAGATACTTTCAATCGTTCGTAAAACGTGATCGGTTGTAATTCTTAAAACTAAAACTGTACAACCTGAGTGCAATATTTAAGTTAAAAAAATTTTTAATAAAAAATACTTTTTAGGGGACAAGCTTTTATTGTACTAAAAAGTAGAAAATAATTTTATCTATGAGTCACTCATATCCGACTATTTGTAAAAGCTTGAGGCGATAAATTTAAAATGTCAAAAATGAATCGGAACGCCCCATCTACTCCACATGCCTTATTACTTTTCGATTCATCCTTGATATTAAGCGCCTCAAGCTTTTACAAATAGTCGGATATGAGTGACTTATAGATAAAATTATTTTCTAAATTTTAGTGCAATAAAATCTTGTCCCTTAAAAAGTAGTTTTTATTAAAATTTTAATTTAAGACTAAAAAACTGTATTTATATGGTGGAAGCGATCGGAAAATCTAGACGGCGCAACCTTACCGTGCATTGTCATCCAAACTAAATGTGCATGCAAAATTTCAGCTCCATGTGTTGAAGATATCTACTTCAAAATTGAATTCAAAGAATCCACCGTAACATACAAACATGCATTGCAAGTTAAATAAAAGCTTATAAAATAAAGAAAAGTTTAAAAAAATATTAATTAAAAATAATTAACCACTCTGCGAAGGAATAATTATGAATGATATTCTACATAGATGGTGGATCTATAAATACGCCAAAATCAAATGAGTATCAGCAAGAACAACCGACGGAGAAGCATCTGATTTTCTCAATGGAAGTTTAAGTTAAAATATTGATTAAATTATTAATGATTAAATTATTTTATAGAATTTCTAAAATGGTATCATTTTAACGAGCAAGAACACCACTTCATTAAAAGAAAAAAATTAACCACAATAAATTACTGCAAATGTGCAGGAAGCATTCTTGCAGTTATATCATTATCATTGAGTTTAGGCTTTTATAAGTGAATATGCTTACTAGTTTAGGGCAAAGTTCCGTTTCTAGTTTCTAGTTTCCTACCATTCCGTTTATTTTAATTTTTCTACAAAAGAAATATTTAAGTAGACCAAGACTGCAAATTTACAACTTTTTTTTGATCATAACAACATTTTTTTTAGTATTAAAATTTTTTAAATAAAAATCGATATGTAACTGTATTGCTTAGAATTGTAGACCCTACCAGGCCATGCATAATTGAATGACCAGCATTTGTAATATTATATTTTCAATAATTTTTGCAAAATAAAGAATAGAGACAGTTTGTATCATAAAAATAGGGTTGAATATCTCCAATTATAATATCTTTTGTACAATATCAATTATCTATTCTATTAAAGCCTATATATATTAATGTATGTTTATTTATACAATAATTTTGAATCATCTATAAGTATAAAGTATAACATAAAGTATAGTAATATGTGTATATAATACACCCAGAGCCAGGTTTGCCATATTTTGATCATATGTTAAGGAAAATACGTTAAGGAAATATGTTAAGGAAACATACAGATTGTTTAGAATCCGCCAAAGAACCCATTATATTTATTGAAGTTATACTTCTTTTGGCGCGTTTTGATGAGAGTGAATTTGTGAGCTGCGCGCGCACGAACGACATGGTGAAGTTAGCCACAGAATTGAAATAATAAAAAAATATATCAACACTGAATATAGTTACAGTACTGAGTCTTCATACTATACAGTACACAGTACTTATATCCCTGAGCCAGTTCAAGTCAATGGTTGTGAAATATAGTATTCATATGAATAATTAATTTTGAATATTAATTTTATATAATTATTCATTTTTCTTCAATTTATTACATATATAAATATTATTTGTAAACTTTTGACATTGTGTTGTGAAAAAACTGTAAAAACTTTAAGTGTTTTCAAATATTAGAGGTTAATTTTGTAAGTATAATATATAGATATATTTCTAAAGAACTTATTATTTTTCTAACAAATAATCAAATAATAATAAAATTTAATTATTTATTATTTATTATTTATTACTTTAGATAATAATATTTTATCATTTTGTGAATCGAATCGAATAATTTTAATCATCTCTTTTTAATTTATATTACAGATTACTTGAATAATTTTCCGGCATTTAATAGAAAACATCTAGCATTGTACTTCAATATACTGGCAAGTATTTTAATTCAAGTGATAATTATTAACTGTGAAAATATTGATTACAAAGAAATTAATTATCTAAGTTAATTAATAAATAATAAATAATGAAATATTCAATAAGAAACATTATTTATTTTAGATTAATAATTAATGTATTTTACAATGATTAATTGTAAACTATATTAATACTTGGCAAGTCCAAAATTAGTTCATTCACGAAAATCATGAATACTATCAAAAAATCAAATTCTTTTGAAGACATTTTACAGCATGTTCTATAATTTAAATGTTACTTATTTGTGATTTTTTTCATTTTAGTTGCGATGCCGATGACTAATGCAGAAATTTGTCGGCGTTACCGAAAGCGCAAAAAATCTAAATCGGAAGGAAATATATCTACAGCAGAACCCAAGCGACCTTATGAACAACGGCAACAAACATGTAACATGGATTCAAACCAAGCTGCAACTCCTGAGCCTCGATCAGAATCTGTTAATATTACAGTGAATCAAGTTGATGAAAATTTCAATATTTTTACGTTAATAAAATATTTTTTATTTAAACAAAATCTTTTTGATTGATTTTAATATTTATTGTCGATTACTACTGCATTTGAGTTATTTTAAATTTTTTTCATACGCCAAAGAAGTATAACTTCTAACGCGTGTACATAAGTACACACACTCTTTTTTTTTTAAATAGTATGTACTTCTCTTATCAATATACAATTAAGTCGTCACCATATGGAAAATTTTTTGTTATTTGTTTGAAGAAAAAAAGTTATTCTTGATAAAAAGTCCTGTATAACCTGAAACGCAATTTGAATTTATATCAATTTTTTGCTCGTTATCGCAAAATGAAAATTTTGTCCAAGAGAAAAGTATCTTTCGATAAAACAATAAATAAAAAAGTTTTCAATATGGTGCCGACTTGAATAAATTGCAATACTGTATAAATAAGAGACTGGTCATATCGTTTGAATATGTGTATTAAATAAAAAGGTACTTAACAAGAATTTTTAAGTAAATAATTTGTCATTTATTTTCAAAATTAAACTTTCCACTTAGGATTGGAATAGTATGTCATTCAAATAATAATTTTTAATCATTGAGTCTCATTTTTATTGAATCACTTTAACTGCGCCTTTCAAAGCCTTAATTGTCTCTAGATAATTAGTATCTCTTTTGTCCCTAGAAGCTACTCGCAAATAATACTCAAACATAATCAGTTTTCAAAAATCAGTTTTCACTATTTTGATAAATTGAATAGATGTAAACATTATAGATTTCAATAATACAATAGTTTCAAATATCGACTAATTTCGTTTAAAATAGAACTAAATTTCTGTTACTTGTACGACAACCTTAGAGATATAAATGAAATAATCAATATAACAAAATTGAACCATAATATATGGACTACCAAATGTGATAAATAATAATAATTCAGCGAGCGAGAAAAAATTAATAGATCGGTGTCATTGTATATAAACGTTAAACCTAACAATATAATTGTCAAAAACATGTTTTCAATATCGTTTGCCGGGATATTAATACTGAATTTTTTCACTTAAAAGTGGCTAAATACCAACAAGATCAAAAGAAACCAAAATTTGAGACAATATTTATTAAAGAGGATCGAAAAATTTAAATATAAAATACAAGCTTTTATTGCTTTAAAAAGGAGAAAATAATTATTTCTATGAATCACTCATACATGAATATTCTTAAAAGCTACAGGCTCTATATTTAAAATATCAAGGAGGATTCAAAACACCTCAAGCTTTTAAAATTAATCGTGTCTGCGTGGCTCATGGAAATATTTTTTTTCTACTTTTTAGGACAATAAAATATTGTCCTTTAAAAAGTTTTTTTTTTTTAATTTTTAATTTAAACCAAAATAGCATGTATATCAAATATGGTGGAAGCGATGGGAAAATCAGGTTATGGCGTAAGCTATAAAATGAAACAATAATTGCGTAAGCTATAAAAAGAAATGGTAAGTTTTTTTGAATTCTCTTTAACTAGGATTACTCGACAAGATATTTGTGTTTATATATTACGCCATTGTATCATAAAAAAACATCAATAGTCATCAAAAGACTTTGACGTTTAAGTTTGCTAACAAAATTTAGTAAACATAAAAAAACAATAATCAAAATGTACTAATATGAGAGTTAAGTTCAACTCGCAGTTAAAATTTATTAAATCATGCTCTTGGTGTATAAGTATATCTTATTCTATACATATACATACATGTATTTAAAAACACACATAGTATAAACACACAAAGTACATATTATGTATTATTTATTTATTTATAAGTTTTTAAAACTACAACATCCAACACCTGCTTATTTTTCCCACGCCAGTTTGTCGTATATTTAAACTTAAAATAACATATACTATACAACTTATACACAAACATATATGAGTTTGAGTATTAGTAGTAGTAATAAGTAATAATAATATATACTGAAGCAATGATGATGATGATGATTATGATGAAGTAAAGGAAGAAGGCCTTCACGTATTACACTGATCTTAGTTCAGTAAGTGGTTTAAAATTTATATAGTTGGTTTAGAAATACCTAAAATTTCTTGTTAGTATTTAATCAGGTTAGTATTTTAATTGCGAGGATGTAATGTTCAGCTCAATTATCACACTTCAGTGATAACCAGTTCGACTGTCATATGACTGCTAGGGAATTCTATTCTTCGCTTTTGCCTTAAAAGTAGCTGAAAAAGTAATAAATTTTGACTAAAATTAGTCAAAAATTTTCACGTTTTCGTGTGGATAATATGCCAACAAATATGCTTTTCATTTTTTAAAACTACTACAATTATATCAGTTCACTAAACGAACTCTACGATACTGTCCAAAATTGGAAAACGATACTAAATAGTTCAACGTTCAAAGACTAACGCCTTAGACCGCTCGGCCATTTAGGCTCTTCCAATCTAATACAAGCCTATTAAAAATTGATCCAATTCGAACAATTATACGTTTTCTAGGGTATTTTTGTATCGACTATATGTTAAGCCATCTAACAATTATTCTCCGTACTTAGTTGGTTTAATTTTCAGTCCGATTTGTAGTAAGTACACATACATAGTATTATTTATTATCTCGCTTTCTTTTTATCATTAAAAGCTATTGATGTTCGTTACTTGTTTAGATACATTGAGCGTGGTTTGTATTTGTTGTATAACGTCAACCTCGTACGTTACCTTTTTTTTTGTATTCGCTGTGTAAAACATACAATATACATACACACGATCGTATAAAATCGACACACTTCGAGTAGTGTGTGTATTATTTGTTATAGAACGAGTAGCAGCGAGCGTAGAGCACAAGCTTGACGCACTTTGAACATACGACTTAACTTTTATCGTAGGCATAACTTAAGTCATCTTTCTTTTTATACTTAAATCATTGATATTTTATGTATTTTTATTATTTGTCTAGTATTGAATTTTTTATATATTTATAAAAAATTTTTCCTAGTTCTTTCTCTTGTTGTTTTGGAAAGTTTGACAAGTGAAACAATTCGAATAGTAATCTGGATAATTGTTGGTTTGGTTTTCTTCTTTCAGACAAGGATTACCTTGCATCATACCTGCTTGTTCTTACTATTTACTAGCTACTTAATTAATTACTTAAAAAAAATTTTGAAAAAATGGAAAAAATTGAAAAATTCAGGAACTTGTGAATTTTGTGAATTACAACAATTTTTTGTAAAAATAAATATTCAAAGCCTTACCTCTCCTGTCTTTATCGAAGATCTGATTTCTTTTTTTTCACTTCTAAATTCGACAGTGGATTATTGTCCATGAAAAACAGGCAATGTGTGTCTGGTCTTTGTTATAGAGCGAGCGTAAAGTCCAAGTTTGACCCACTTTGAACATGTGATTTTACTTCGTATATAGGCATTACTTAATGTGTTTCGATACCAGAACGAAAGTGTTACCAAGAAACTGAAATTTTATGCGTTAAATAAAGAATATTTAATACGCCATTTGTATAAATTTCAATACAAAGATTCACAATATAAAGATTCTCTGTACTCTGTTTATGATAAATTAATTATTAAAAACAGCCTTTTTTTACATGGTGGTATTTGAAAAAGTCGTAATAAATGTTAGTTGTTTAGTCAATAACTGCTTTTAAGAATGTTTTACCATTTACATAAAAAACTTCATCAATATTTCTCAAGTTTTATCGAAATACGTCGTCTTAAGTCGTCTTTTTTTGCTATTTGAATCATTGATATTTTGTATATTATTTATTTGACTAGTATTTGATAAGTACCACATCTTTTAGACTTTTTTTATAGTTGTTTTGTATTTCTAACTTTCTTACAAGGGTTGCATATCTTACTTCTTCTAAATATAAATATAATGTAAGAAGACTTCTAGAAGTCTACTCTAACACTTTTTTCAGAATGAATGAAAGACATTTTTATAAATTTGTGGTTTATGTCAAAATTAGGGCCTCTTATTAACGCAGAATTTCAAATTTCAAGATTCGAATATTGGAATTTAAAAAATTTTACGACTGAAACAGTGTTTAACATAAATATAGAGAAAAATTTATAAGTTTGGGCTTGTTTTGTTTCAAAATTTTCAAAGTCAGAAAAAAGCACGAAGTTGAGGCAACCTCCAAATTATATTACTCCGGAATCGACTTAACGTGGATACTTGTGTAGATACAAACTTGCTACCCCAGTCTATCGAACATATGCCATTTCATTACGGAGAGTACCTTGGGTAGACAAGAATCTCTAGCTGTAAAGTGAATCGAATTTAATCTATACGATCGACTAACTGACTACCGCAACTCGATAATCTTGTTTAAAAAGTACATCAACTGGCTTGAAAAAATTCTAATTATTATAAAATGTTTAGTTTAACCATCCAGTTTTAAACGGAAAACATTTAAATCCATGCTGAAATCACTTAATTGAAAGCTACCCAAAAATATTAAATTAGTCATTAAATAAATGATGAAATAATTTGTCTAGATAGATTCTTAAACAAATAAGGTTATATACTTTCCATTTAACAAGCAAATAACTAAAAAAACGCCCAAAAATCCCAATAGCATATTTATACTTAATTAAAAAATTATAATAATATATAATTTTTAATAAATTTTTTATTTATACTTAATTGGCTTTACGTTGATTATAAATAATAATCAATATTTTTTAAGTCAATTTTTAAGCATGCCATCTGTGTGTGCACATAATGCATGGATTTTAATAATAATAATAATATATTTTAACCAAAATGAATATAATATGCAAATAATTATATTGAATTTTTTTCAAAATAAAATTTGTCTACTCTGATATTAATTAATCCAGTGTTAAATGGCGCTGTCATATTTTAAAGTATAATTTATAAAAATCACTGTGAACTAAAAAGAATAAAATAATTTTAATAATATTGTAAAATTCATTGTTAAAAAGCGTGGGTAACGTTATTGAAAGCTTACTTGAACTCGGAAGAATTTCGCTTAGTGCAATTAGGGCGCATTTTTTAGTATAATCGATGGTAGCGCTTATTAGCAAAATTAATTGAAATCGTTATAATAATGCACAATGATGTGGAATGAGCACTAGTAAACTCAGTGGACGAAGTAAACGCCGGCTGTCTTAAGTGCCAGACGTACTTCGTCCCTGCCTAATATCAATAAGAAAATAAATGCCCAAAATACACTCGTGAACTTTTTCGTGACGTTGCTAGGCTCTTGTACCAAAAACTATTATATATATATTTTTTTAGTTTTCATACTTGCAAAGCGTGCTTGTTTTAATATATAAATACTCACGCTAACATCATGTATTTCTTCCCTACACCTCCACCATTCAAACTTCTTTTGAATTGCATTTTCGATTTCAGATTTGTCTAAAATAAAATAAATAAAAAAATCAAAAGCCCGACTGAGTTAAATAAAAACTGAAATGAAAGAAACAAGTCCAGTTGTTAATACAGAGTAACTCTTATCTTCCCAATAACGTATTCTGATTGTTAAAGTCGCTATGTTAACTACTGGACTTATTTCTTTCTTTTCAGATTTTATTTAATGACTTCTTTCTTTCTTTTCAGATTTTATAATCGCCTTAATTATCTGTTTTTTACTCATAAGGTACTTTTTATAGATAATGTTCTACCAAATTGGTAATGTATTTTTATATTTCAAATTCGAGATATAAGAGTATCTAACGATTGTGCTGCGCAAAAATTTACAAAATTTTTATGTTGGACTCAAGTCATTTGCAAAAAGTGAATAGTTGGTAGAAAAATCTTTAGTAAATAATTGTAGCATTGTTAATTTTCGGTAGAACAGTGCCATTTTACACTATGCTCTACGTGCACTGACTGCACCTATGATGTTTTTATTTTGATAATATTTTAATAAAAAAAATCACGTAATTGAGACATGACACTTTCACCAATCAATCAACGATATGAATATTAAATACTTATGTCTAGAATTATTAAATTAATAATTTTTTGTCTTATTGTATATAAATCCCATATTATCATATTTATTAATTATTAATTACTTATTAACATCAGGTGGCAAATTATTTATTGGACCAAAGTGTTTATTAAATCAACTTTTTATTGAAAACGAAAACTGAATAATTTTAAATTAAAATTTTTTTCACTAAATACCGCTATAATTTTACCATAAAAATTGAAATTCTCAGACTGCATTTTCAGAACCAAGTGATTTTGTTCCTTGAAGCATTCACTTGCTATTCTTCACTGCAATATTAAAGGTTGATTTGTAGCTTTGCTGTCAGGGATAATCCTAATATGTCCTACACTACAAATGTTTTTAGCTTCAATCATGGGCACTTAATCGATGTCATCTTTATGCCTCCATTCACCAAGCATATGTCTCCAGTGTTGGCCGGGAAGGGAAAACAATAAGGATTTTTTATGTTAGAAATCAAAAGATTGGCTCAAGCCTTCATCACTTCTAGCTACCGTTTGAATACTATGAAAGATATCTGCAATTTCTTACTTTTAATGTAATAAATATTCAAAGTCTGCATGAACACAAACAGCAATAAAAACATAACTTTAATGACATTTCCATATCATTAAAGTAATTTTTCAAGTGTTATTAATACCATATAACTTTTAGTAGCCATACTAGAAGATTATTATTAAATCTTATTCCTTGTTTTTTGTTTAATAAAACAAAAAATAAAGTTGGTAATAACATTTGTTTTATGGTTGGTAATACGTCAATGAATTTATAATATATGTGTTCATAATTATAAGTTGTCGATTTCTATAGTTATTATAGGTATTTATTATTATTAGTTTTATAGGTAGTTTTGGTTTGGTGTTGTAAATTAAAATTACAAAAAAAGGAAACAAACTTACTGTAGAAGTTACGTGAAGTGGTAGATAGGTGGTAGTAAAGGGTAAATGTACAAGATCTGTAAGGTTTGACGATACAAATTACTTTATTATATTCGTCAATGAATACTGTGTTTAAAAAACTTATTTTTTCTCAAAAGAAAAATTGTTGCTGTGAAGGTAGGCATGCAAAAGGAAACAAGCTTTGATAGCTTTTATAGTTTAAGTCCCCTAAGTATATGCTATAGTTCATAAACAGTTCTCTAGAAAATTTTGTGACTTTTTATCTACAAACTTTGTACTCCAAGAAAATTTTCAGAACGGTACCTCTTCCCAAATTTGTGTAAAACTTTTTATCTAAAGCTGATTTTTAGTTTATGCTTATTACGTACATGATAATAGTAAAAAAAAAATTATAATGGAAATTTTCGAAGTATAGAAGGCCACGCATACCATTCTTTCTAGTGTCGGACAAAATTATTTTAGAACTATAGTGAAAAAATTATGTTTATAAATCATTTTTTTGTAGGCGATATGATGAAGTCTAGCGGTCCCATTTTCTTACTTCAGTTTAAAGCAAGATTTAAAAATGCATCGATTTTCACTAAAATAAGAGAAATTTTCGATGTTTAGACATGAGTAATATATCGAAAAATTGGTTTTTAATTTTTCCAAACACCTATAGTGTTTACCTTTCCATGTTGCCAGCATAACTACTGTTGCCATAAAAGCCAAGAGCGTAGCTTTCGGAAAATTACAGATAGGTATAAGAGTTGAAAGTAACCAAATGGTTGAAATAAAGACATCATTTTGTAAAAAAAACATGGCAGTCGTCTACTCTAGAATTATGTGGATAGCTCCAAGTCCTTAGTATCTCGAAAAATCGGATGCAGCTAGCACTCTACTTCACAATACAAAAAATTCATTCAAATATTCAAAATGCATAAAACAACGATTTTACTGAACTACTCTGTCAATTTGAATTTAAGGAGAGTTTAATAGTAAAGTTATCAATTTTTTTAGATATGGACTATGTATTTTTGTTGTTTTTGTTTTATCCGACGTTTATTCCGGGAGGTACCGATCGAGAGATATTATCTTTTATGATAAATAATTAAGATTCTATCGGTAGATTTTTACCAACAAAAAACAAAATCATGCGGTCGACCTCGTTGGTTCACCAAAGACAGTAGCTTTCAACCAGACACACTATTTATCTTTTGTTTGATTTCAAAATAAGATATTTGAATCTTAGACCAAGAGAGGTATTTTTTTTTTGTAAGTGATTAAAGTAATATAAAAGATAAAAAGATTTAACCTTCAATAACTATAAATTGGATTGGATGATAAGCTACTGTTGAATTTTTTTATTTGTTAAACTATATTAAATTTAGATCTTGATGGTCCACAGTTACTTGACTTCTTTTTATAATTAATCGTTTATTCTTATCTCTTAATTACATCGTTTAAACATTTTTTTCGCATCAGAAGTATACCGATCTCAACATTAATTTTGGTAGCCAAGACAATGCCTACCTCTAAGTATTATTTTCTTTATTTTAAGTGATTATTTTAACGGATTTTGAAAATTTACTCACTTTTCTTCAAACACGAAGGACAATTTTTCATCTCAAGACGTAACATTGATAGAAGAAAAACTTCAATTATTCTTGTTTTGAAAATTATACCTTATGAATTAGCTAGCAAAACTTTAAAAAATGCTGAACAAATAACTGAAACGACTTTTTTTAAATATATGACTGAATTTTTGTATTTTTCACTAATTAGAATGAACATACAAAACTGAACTTATAGCCATAGAAACCGAAAAATAAACAACTAACAAAAAATGGACATAAAAAAACGCATAAAAAACTGAAACAATAGAGATGAGCCACCAAAGCTATATGGGCTATATTAATAGTAACCAGCTTCTCGAAGTGCTAGAAGAATCCCCCAAACAAGAAGGGAAAGTGTAAAATCAAGCACAAGAAGCTTTTACAGCTTGATAAGAAAGCGATAAATATATTGACTAACAGCTATCAGCTTAACACACCGTTGCACTATCATAAAGCTAGTAATATCACTGATTGATGTTCCACCACATTGCGTAACCCTTGTCAATTTATTTACCCAGTTACTGAATCTGACTTTGTCTATGATTAATGCTGTATAATACTATCAATTGTTTAAAAATCTGCCTACACTGTAAAAAAATACCTTCTAGGTGGTTGCCAGAAATTATGTTCCTAATGAAATATTTACTTGGTTGAAGAAAATTATGAGAAAGTCAAGTAATTACTTTCTTGAATTAAGAATTTCTGAGATCGTTGATTCAACTGAACTTACTCGTTATAAAAATATCATCAGCCCATTAAACGCGCTTACATCAAACTAGTAAAACATTCATTTTTATCAAATAACTTTAAAACTAGCTTGTTGTGGATTTTAGAGTCACAGAGAAGTTTATAATTTTGATTCCAATCCTAGTTCCTCGTATCGAGAATGAAGGCCGGTGTGCCTTTGTACAAGACATATTTAAAGTTATTGGTGCATGTTTAGCCATCCACAACACCTATTTTTTTAAATTTATATCTTTTTCTGTTAGACCAACAGCAAAAACGGAATTCAGGTAGCTGTTTTTTGACTGTCAATTATACATATTTATGTTATCCAATTAATGAATGATTTTTAGTAATTTAAAAAAAGATCATTTATCTATTAAGAGATAAAATTTTACATTCGATTCGATTTTATTTGAAACACCTTATAAATAAACACATAACCTAACTATCTATTGTATGGTCTATATAAATAGGCTGTTAACCCATTACGAAGCGAAATTTCTTTGATTATTTTTTCCACCTTTTAAAAGGAGTGATAAAAATAAGTTTGGAATTGAAGAAAAATGAGGATGATTTAAGGATGGCTCGTATGTTAAACTTATGGAAATCAAATTTTTCGATGTTCGTGATTTTTTGTCTGCAATATAATGCTAAAAGATAGACAGCATAATTCCTGCTAAAATGAGACAGTTTTAACTGATAAAAGGGTTGGAAAATGGTTTTGCTTTTTACAATTGCATTTCATTCAAATACGGAAGGTAAAATAATATCGTAGAAAAATAAGAAATCGGGGACAAACCGATATCAATAAATTGGACATTCAAAAAATCACAATTTTCTTCTTCAGCAAACTTACATTTATCCTCAATTGCCAGAAAGGTAAAAGAAATTCGTTACAAAACAAACAGATTCATGAGAACTTCATTTTATTATGAGCCCACGGTCTATTATACAAGAGTACATTGGATACTGTACAGTATCCAATACAATGTTGTTTGTGCGTTGCTTGGTTCAATATTATCCCCAAAGCAAGAAAGAGTAAGTTTAAGTTGAACATGACAAGATTGCAATCTTATATAATTAATATGTCTTTTGTATTTTATTAAAATAATAATGTATTACCATACACATATAATATAATAAAGTATATACCTTCAATATTTAATTCAATCGTTTCAATTCGCTACTGTCTTGTGCTGTTCGCTTACACACGCTTACCGTATAGTGTAATGGCAGACAATATATATATATATATATATATATATATATATATATATATATATATATATATATATATATATATATATATATATATATATATATATACATAATATAATTTATAGTTAAAGTTGTGCATGAAGTCTTAGTAGTAGATTGTACGTTAGACGATTCCTCAAGTGTCTCTTTAGAAACACAAAGAAGAACTCCAGCCTTTTTTTCAGGACCAATTCTTATCAGTTTTTACCAGGAAGTTTGCAGTAAATTTTAGGTTCCTATATATTGTTATTCCGGAGATGCAGAGGATTTTACAATAATGTTTCGACTAGCAACCCATCAAGATTAATTTAACTATCTTTATCTTAAGGACTTTGGCTTGTAATTTGGTTTTAGCCCTAAACATTCATTTTGTTCTTTCCATCGTTGACTGTATCTTGATCTTAATCATATTTTTTAAATTACACGGTAATATGTATTAGAAACATGAAGCAAGGCTTCCCAGACCTAGAGTAATAAACACAGGTACACAAATATTGACTTGCTTTTAGTCTTGTCTTCGTCTTGTCTTCGTAATTTCAGAGATATAATGATTAGCGAATAACTGAGTCATTCGGTAATTACATGCACGATTTGATGGATTTTTTTAGACATGGCTACCCGTCTTGGCTTCGCATTGATGCAGTGCTGATACTAAATATACTACAGAATGTCTTTATATACAAAAATGTGTTTATTTACGATACCACATTAGAATCCTCTAAAATTATCAGTGTTTCTCTACTATATTTTGCATGTACTATACATATAAACCTTCCTCCTTAATCACTCTATCTATTAAAAAAAACGCATCAAAATCCGTTTCGTAGTTTTAAAAATCTAAGCATACATAGGGACAGAGAGAGGGACGCGACTTTGTATTATACTATACTAGGTCATATATGGATTCTAAGGCTTTTCCTCAGCGAAGCTTTGGGCACATATTTTTTGGAATTCCTTTCAGGTTCGAAACACCCACAGAAAATTATAACTATTACTTTTATGTCATAAAAATAATAATAATGAGTCCAAGGGATCCATGGGAGTGGATTCCAAGGGATCCACAATCTTAGCCTCAAACTCTTCACAAAACTCTTGCGTAGTAATTTGTAATTCATTGAATGCTTAGTCGACTTAACGTCAAAATATAGGCAGTATTATTTCGTAAATAATTGAACTTTTTTGTAGACAATATCTCGATCATTTTGAATGTCTTTTACTGCATTTAGGTATATCTAGGAACTCGTAAGCCTTCTTCTATATAGCATGCATTTACCCATAAGACCTTAAGCATTTTAATATTTTTCCAATACTATGCATGAATTTATAATTTAATTTTACAAAATATGTTAATATGTATATTTATTTAAAAAAATGTTCATTATGAGTTTTTTAACTGATTTCAATTAAACGCCAACCATGACATGCATGGTCCATTAAGTAAGGCCTCTTTAAAAACTAATAAATATTCAAAATTTTATTCTTAATCTTTTTTGTATCATGACGATGCATCGTTATTCTTACATAAGCTAGAAGGACATAAGTGTAACAATTTTTTTAAACCAAGCTGTGAATGGACATAACCTTTGCTTGGCGCAAGAAGTGTCAAATAACATTATTTAAGAGAAAATAAGTTTAGCCATAATCTAAAATATAAGGTTTTGTGAAGTATGGAGTGTTATTTACCTACATTCTTTGAAATTAGTCAATTTAACAAATCGACCACTTCAGGTGTGCTTTTTTAATTTTTTAAAGCTGTAATCTCAATTTTGTAGGTGTAATCTAAATTCCGAAGCTCATGCTTACCAAATATTTTAAGATTTAAATCATTTCGATGGAATTTTTTCATAACTCCTAGTACTGAAACATTGAAAATGTCGTCATGAAGTGTGTTTATTATTTTTAAGACCCTGAATGAAACATTCGATAAAAAAAATTCATTTTTATTCAACAAACTAAAAATTCATCTCTATATATTATAAATGCGAAAGTATGCATATTTGTTTGTTTGTTTGATTGTTACGCTTTTACGCTTAAACTAGCGAATGATTTTTAATGAAACTGTACAGCATTATAGCTGATATATCACAAAAACACATGAACTATTATTTATAAAGATATATTTTAAAAAAATAAAAAAATTTAATTTAATTTGACATTTGACATTACCATAAATAACAGATTTCTGTAAAAATAGTCAATATGAAATATTTCACAGCCATCTTAATTACTATTATAAATAAAAAAAAAGAAGAAAAGCATGCATGTATTTTACCTGTGAAAAACAATCCTTACCAAGGGATAAGCGAGAACAATCTATATCAATCTTTACTTTTAAACCCAGCGAAGCGGGTGGGTATCACTCTAGTGTATTATAAATAAATATTTCTTATCTATTATTACCAAAAAAAACTTGTTGAAATTTTTATAACTTATGGCAATAATGTTTTCTGCTTTTAAATTATAAAAATAATCAGTTTTCAATCAGTTAAAATTTTTTTTTTTAATCTATTGGTTGTTATTAAACATCTATTGTATCAATTAAATTTTACGGTTGTTGATATCTAAACTGCTACCAATGAAATATTGTTAAGTATGGGAAAGCTGCCTAAAAAATTATCATTATTGGGAAATGGTTTTTTCTTTCTTTACAAAACAATGTTTCTCCTTTGTTTTTCACGGTGAAAAAAGAAATGTACAGGTTGACAAATTACTACTCAAAGTTTGGTGTAAGTCAAACAAGATTCTTCTTAGATTTTCTGATAATTCCGTAGTTATATCAAGAATTATATGAAGAAATTACCGTTTTGGAGTAAAATATACTCAACAATTGTAGCCCATTGCTATATCTAAAAAAATTCGTTGAACAGGAGCTGCATTAACTAAGCAAATTAACTTAGAAATTGAAAACATAGCACATTTTTCCTAAAATCGAATATTGCATTTTCAGTTTTTCAAGAATTTCTATTTCAAAAACTAAGCATCTAAGACCCCATTTGCCTTTTTCTAGTCGATGTGGGAGCTCCAGAGGTAGTCGTGATGCACTGGGAGGTCATCGCTTGTTTAAAGAGGACATTCGAAGTGATGTTTTACCTTCGAAATATGTCTGATTATAATTATCTTTCTTGCATTGTACACAATCCTGCATTGTACAAGTACACACCCACCTATTTTTATTCCTCCTTAGTCCTCGGTATTAATTGCTCCTCCAGCTGTTTTTGGCCATTTGCTTTTATTAAGTATGTTTTTATTAAAGAGTAGGCAGCGTTTCACAAAACATACTATCGAAAGCTCTTCATGATCTCCCCATTAGAGTGATGTAATTGCTTTGTGTAGTTTCTAGGCAGTTTACCGGCTTCGAAATTCTCTGAGTTGTCTATATGGTTTGGTATACGTATCTTATTTACATACGATACGGTTTCCAGGGAGGTGAGATCGGCCCAACTGAATTGAAATTAATTGGAGCAGTCTTAAAATTGCGGTTATGTACAAAACTTATAATCATTGTTTATTATTTACTCTACCTTGTAGCAAAGTCATTATCATCTATATATCAAAGACATTTTTTTTTCTTACTTTATTGCTACAATCATACATATTTATTTGTATAATAATAATTAATAAATTAAATCTTATTAAAAAATATTTTATAATTCAGATATTATCATGAATATATTATAATAATATCTACTAACAAAAATTAAAAATCTAAAATAAATACCAGTTGCTTGCTTGTAAAGATATTTATTTCTAAAATCATTATATTACAACAACAAAGTTATTTATAAATAATATTATTAATAATAATAGTGTAAATCAGCTACTGCATTACGACTTTAGTACAGGTATTATAATATTATATAGGTAACAACACTATAATACCTATAATACGTGTGAATCGATATTATAATAAATTTTATAACATTAATGTCGTTATAAATTTTAATATATTATATGAAGAGTAGTTATTTATAGTGGATAATACCTTCATGTGTATGTTGAATGCATAGTATGGTTCCTTAGGTGGAAAAGTTACATGATCGGTCCTCTCCGAAAGAAAGAATATATTAAATTAAGATTCACATTGAATACATCGAATATCATTTTATTTTACTCTATCTTTTCAGCTGTTAGAGAAATAAGAAAAATGAATTAATTAGTACCCGTTTCAATTAATACTAGTTTGGATTGAGTATTTATGTAATATTTCAAATTGTACCTTTCAAAGGAACAAATCGAAATATTTACTGAAATAGAATCGAAGAAACCGTTTTTGAGAATAACTGTGACTCCATAATTTAAAAGACTTAAGACTCCAACCAATTATTTAGAGTCTCCAAATCTGTGCAAAATATACATCTTTATATGATATAAGCATTCTCAAAATCAAATCGAAACATTAAATTTATATTTATTGCTTAAAAAAACTTAACAATTTGTTACATTAATATTAATACAAAATTTCGGGAATAATTCGGCTTTTAAAAATCAAAAAGATTTAAACAAATTTAAATGTCATGCAAATTAAGAAATTTGTTTTTCTAATTTACTTTTAAATTTATGGTTTTTGGAAAAATCAAAAGAATGATTTTTTCTTTTTTTAAGAAATTTTTAATACATATCAAAATGTACATATTAAAAAACCCATTGTATGAACTACACTTAGAAACATACTAGATGCCATTTCCGACAAAATTCTAAAAAAATTGAAAATTGTTAAGCCTTACTTCCAAAGTTTATTTTTCATAGCCGCAGGCATTCAGTCAACATCATAATAGACCACTGCCTAAAAGTTTTTGGAATCAGAGAATATTAAAATATTTCGTCGGAAATTCATCGAAAAATTTTTTACGTAAACATTCTACCTAACGGTGCTGGTTCTTTGGCACAGAACCACAATTATATAAAATAAGAAATTATTTTTTGGAACAACAAACTCACAAAAAACTCATAAGTAAGCTTAATGTCATCTTTGTTACCAGAAGCTATTTAAGCTATACACACATAGTGTACTAATTTATATTTATTGGTTTATCAAAAGTTTTTGGATTTTTTGGTTTTCCGATTTTAATGAACCTTTATTTATATATACAGGCTGAGCCGCAAGAGGCTACTAATGTATTATTGTATTCAATAAGGTTTTGGGTAGTTACTGTTGACACACCCAGTAAATTAAAGATCCTTTTTGGATACGGCTATTTTAATGAATAATCACGAAAAAGAGATTGAAGTGATTTAATCACATGACAGTCGTATGAGTATATTAGTTAAAAATCAGATAATATTTTTATGCATTATACAGACGCATAAATTAATCAAACTATAAAAACAATAAAATAGGACTTTATAGCTATAATAAATAATATTATCCTAGAGCTACTAGTTAAAGCTGCGTTTACATTAAAAATAACACAGAAGGTAACGAGATCATCTTTTGGAATAAAATGAGGGAATTAAATTATGTGCTTCAGTATTTTAAGACGTAGATACCATCATTTTTATTACAGCCTGATCACATAAGCGCTAATCATAAAATTTACTGCGAAATGGTCAATAATTCCTAGTTTCAGCGTTATTATCACGAAGGTGTCTGCCCGAATACCTTTTTTGAAATTATGTTAATAAATAGTAAAAAGGGGAACCATATAGTTTCACCATGTTCTTAAAATCTTTTGTTTTATTTGTAAGGAAAAAATCTCAATGATTTCGTGCATGAAAAAAACACTTCTTCACATTCCACGAATTTTTTGATAAAATAACAGTTTTCACATAAGAAATCCATGAAAATATTTATTGTTTTTTTAATCTAATCAGAAAAAAATATGCATTAAAATAAATTAATTTCAGAAAAATGGTATCTTTTTTCCTTTATTAAATACGAATCGCCTACGAAAAATATAGGGTTTAATTTCTAAAAAAATGATCAAACTTTTGTTTGAAACAATTTTTTGTATCTGACTTACTTATTAATTTTTTTTTGCAAATGTCTAGTTAAGAAAGACACCCGGTTTATTAAAGGAGGAATAGTATTTATCTTCAGTATATCTGATTTTGGAATCACATGTTGTTTGCTAGGTTAGAAGGGAAATAAAGTTTTTATTACTTTTACTTTTACTTCATGTAGTATGCATGCATTTTTGGGCAAAAATATAAAACCCCAGACGTACAAGTTACGGTTAAAATTTAGGGCTCTAATAAAAATATTGAACAAAACTAGTTTCAGCGTTTAATTTTTAAGAACAAGTTTATGGATTTGATTTTTTTTTTTTTTTTGTTTTAGCCAATATAATCGAAGTATAATATTTGTCTTTATGGTAGTAATTGAATATTTTTTGTTCAGAAAAGCTATTTTAATGTATCATTATTTCCCTTATATAGCTTTACTTGTGCTAGTAGTTGAAGAGTAAAACCTGCCGGTACATGTGGATGATGCTTTAATATAAAATTTATGATGATGTATCTTCCAGTAAGTATAGCCCGATAACCAAATAACAGACACATCTATATAATATTATTATTACCTTGTTGATAACATCAGCAGTGAATAATATAAAGAGAAAAGAGTCGATCAAATTGTATATATTTAGTTATGGGAAAAGACAAGACTTGTGATAAAGATCTAGAGATCTGATTATTTACACCGCTCACATGAAAAATAAAAATCAAATTTAATGTTAGGTAGTAGCTTGCTTGAACTGTTTACTTTATTTTTAAAAATAAAGTATTGTAATTGAATATTTAATAAATTTTACATGCATAACTCCTCAGATAATTTAATGTTTCGTGTTTTAAAAAGCGAGTAATTTGGAAATACCGAATAGTGGGGACTTCCAAGCTTTTTATCTCCAAGCCCTCCATTGAAAAATAACACCGATTCAACATATACTTGTGTCGCTATAGTTGTTTTCGTTTCAGCATCTAATACAAAAATAAAAATCCGAAAGCCTGCTTTAAATGTATCATATCCAAGCGTAAAGGGACTCGCGAGAATAACATACGAATTATTCGTTTCCATTTTTCAGTGGCAGAAACTTTAAAAAAAATTTTCTACAATTTCCACGGAAAAAAAAAATTTACATGTTTTTCTTATAAAATCATGTTTTTTTTGTGATTAGAGCAACGTCATGAAAAGTTGATTTCGAGTCGACTGAATTTTGAATTTTTTTTTTCTTATTGAAATTACTGCTGCTCACTTCCGAAAGAAAAGCTGTGTAGCTGATTTAAAAACAATTTTAAGACAATTTATTAAATCATTTTTCATATTCTTTTAGTAATACAAATTATAATTGCCAGACCGATTTTTCGTTGCTAACACCGCGTCATACTTTATTAATGTATTGCTTGACTATTGCGCATTCATCGTTAGTTCTCAGATAGAAAACGTACTAAGTCATAAGGAAAGAAATATTCGAAAACAATCCATCTTAAAATAAGTTTTCGAAAACATTACCGGCTTTCGTACCATTGTTACTTGTTTCCTGATGGTGGGTTCTTCTGATAATTGTGGAAAGGATACAGAGAACATTGTACAGCTGAAAAAATCGAAGTTGTCGAACAATGAAAAACCAATTTTTTGATATATTAACTACATGAAATCCTTGTCACTTTACTCCCTTGTAAAATCGTAAAACCATTATCTTACGGCTTAGATAGCATATTATGTATGGTAAATTATAAAGTTTTGTGGAATTAACAGGATTTATTTTGGTTTTTTTGTGTGTGTTATAATAAATTATATGTAATTAAAATTGTTAAATCTTTTTATTTTTATTTGAATCGAGTTATTGACTGATTGTATCAGCAATGGTCAATCTCTAAATCTAACACATAGAAGCGTTAAGAGATTTACATGTATCTGCCGTACCAAGTAGACAACATACACGTGAATTAGAGAATAATTAGTTTTATTTTATTTATAAAAACAGTTTTAATTATATATGTGAAAAAATTATCATATAAAATTTTATATACCTTGACCATGATGCTATTCAAATAGATCAAATTAAGATAGTAAAGTGAGGGCAAAATGAATCACTTATACAAAGTTGATTTGGTATAGTTGTTATCGTCTTTACCAATCGTCCTACAGGCGAAATTATAGCAGTTCTGATCGAACCTTTCGGCTTATTTTACATTCCACTTTTGAAAAGTTTAATATTTACTTTAGAAAAAAGTTTTGAACGAGAATTTGAATTGCATAAGTGGATGATATATTTTTTTTACAAATTTTTTTTCTATAAGAAATATATCAAAAAAATCAAACAGCTGATTCTTCTAACTCTTTGAAGAAGTTTTTAAGATTTAGTGTCTAAAAATTTATTAAAAAATTTACTTTAGAATGTTCTTGAAGATACCGTCCTAAGCTATAAACAGCTGCAATCCAGGTCGTTCTTTCTGTATATATAGGTACTATTGCTGAGATAAATAGTAAATTTTCGACAAGTATCCATAATGGAACGTTTCTGAGATATCCATTCTTCAGATACCTACCATTGAGACAGATCAGCAAGGGGTAATCTATTTACTTCCTTTTCCTGTTTGAGAACATGTGGGAATATGCCAATAAACCAGAATTAACAAAATTATTTCAAAATACTCTTAATTTTGACCGTTATGAAACAAAGCCTTTGTAGCACCAAAAGCAACTTATTGTGGCTTGCCTAGCGTGTAGACGCATCTATACGGTAAAGTTTTGTGTGGGTATTACTGTGTCACTGTGTACGATGTGAGCGCCATACTGTGTACTGTATTGAGAGGATAGTAGGCAATAGTTTTGGTGGGACAGTCAATACAGTATGGGTGTGAGGCCCATACTGTTTGGCGATGCTACATAGATACTCATAGTGTGTGTCTCTATGCCTTATCACTCACTATCAGTACTTATTGCAGTGAACGCCATGCGTTTCTTACCGTGTAGTACAACCATTGACATTTGAAGAAATTTATCCAAATTATTATTGTTATTGAAACATATCTGACCAGAACCAGATTATGATACAAAAAAATCATTTCTCAAACCTCTATCTATTAATCTAAGTAAATTACAATGTAAGTAAGAAACAATGACGATTTAAAGACAAAAATTAAAAGATATAGCAAAAATTAAAATGACTTGACAAACACCATCTTCCATTAAATGAAATATCAACGTGGGTCTTACAAAAGAAAAAGAACATAAGCAAAAATTCTGCAATAATATCACTAATACAATATAATATAAATAATCACATACAAATCTAAGTTTTTGCTCTCAAATTGGCAAAAAATGCCCTCAAAAATCCTCTTGCATTTAGCTTTACGGCTGAAGCAATAGCTATAGAAAAAGTATTACAAACATTTTAAATGTCAAACATGTAAAACATGTCTCAACCTAAACAAAACCCACAATACTTACATATAAATGACATTAATTTGTAATAAAAAAATAATTACAAAATATAGATTCTCTCATATCATCGATACTTCATTATACTGATCTTAAAATAAACGGATTTGGTAAAGATAAAAAAAAATCATTATTTACAATATGTTTCCGCAGATGAGAAAAAATATAATCATTAAATTAAAAAATAAAGTAATTAAGATGATATTTGTAATTTCCTGTAAATTATTCGCAAAACACGAATGTATAATAATGTTATACACACGCTTTCACAAAAATCAAAAATTTCTTATTTAAAAGTAATAAACAAACCATATAGGATGTGGCCTTTGGAGACCGGACCAAGATCTTCTTGATAACTTTAATCATTGTACATGTTTTCTGATTTTATTTTTTAGAAACTTTTCTCAAATGTCTTTGAAAAAATAAAAATCTATAGTTTAAAAAACTGAAAAACACGCTTTATTTTAATGGGTAATAACTTTAATTTTACATTTCCTCTTTTAGAGTAAAATTATGAAATGATTATATTGTCATCGGACCTTGATACGTGTTCAATTTTTCAAGTTAACAACTAGAGCATGTTGACAAATTAAAAGGAACTTCTAAGATTTTATTATTACGGTTACAAGTGAAATCGATTTTATACAACTTATCTGATTTTCATATACATATCAAAAATAAATTTTGTGTTTTTACCTGAAATCGCAAACATCTTTGAAAGTAATTACACAGAAAAATTGAAATCAGGTGGTAAGTTTAAAAAGTCTAAAGAAAAATAAATTTAAAAAATAATAAAATAAATAAAAATATTTAAAAAAAATAGAATAAGTAAAATTTTTATTTACTCACATATTTCATTTTCGTATGTTTCAGAATTTTCATGGGACGAATTTTCCATTACTAATGAGAAGAAATGTTGGTAGAAGCGGATGGGAAAGGATGACGAAAATATTTTTCCCAAAATGATGGAAGTGATGAGAAGTCTAGAGGTTTATATTAAAATATTTTGAACATAAAATTGTGCTTAAAGGTTGAACTTTTCCAAATGATATATCTAGGGGTCGATGAGGCTGTTTGGCTTCAAGTAGGAAGGGTTGAAATTAAAATTTACGAATATAATAAAATGTTGCAAAAAGTTTCAGAAACTTTCAAAAACCGACCAAAGAGAATAATATTTGAAATTCCCAAGTAATTATTTAAACGATTAACTTGAGTCATTCGAAAAAGACGAATAGATGTTCAAAAAAAGTTGTGAAATATATTCGGGTGAAACCATTACACCTAATGGTTTAACATTGTATAGGCGTAAAAGGTATGGATCATTTTATTTTGATTTCGATTTTCCAGGTGAATTCAACAACTTCCTACCAGTGAATTAAAAAAAAAACTGTCAACTGCGGTTAATTTATTTACAAAGTAATAATAAAAAATCTGCCATTCCTGCTCTATACTTTAATTAAGTATTTTGTGTATCGTGTGAATATAGTTACACTTAATAATAATTTGTAAAAAATATTTCCAATATTATGAAATACCAATCAATACAAGTCGAAATTATAATTGCAAAACTGTGTTCTCTTATATATTTTATTACAAAAAAAAATTACATCGTTTGTCAAGTGGACAAGGCTATTCGACCACATACGCCACAAGCTTTTATTAATTTTTTGTTTGTGTGCTTTTTGGAGGATTAGTAGAAGTTTCGTAATTAACGCTTCAATTGTCTCAAGTGCAGAATTTATGAAATTCAAGCAATTTTGGATTTCATTTTGCGATTCGTTTTGCAACGTGTTAAATAATCATTTTCTTTAAATTACACTCCATTTTATGTATGTTGAAAACTTTCTACATTTTTGCTACGTATTTATTTTGAATAATTTTGTTACATATGGAAGTACATATGAAAATTGGTTTCTGTTATATCTGAAACTACCCGACCTATGGTATTTAAACATATTATTTTGTCAATTCGTTTAATTTTCTTTTCCTGTTCAAAGAACGAACAAAATCAGACAATCATTTTCGTATACAGGGTAAAACTATACCAGAAAATAAAAAATCAGGTGCACTTTACGATAGGGTGAATGGTTTTGGGATATTGCCTAAATCTCGTTTAAAAAGATTTTATTTTGGTTTAATTCTGGAGTTATCGTGAAATCTACCAAATCATTAAATAAATACGATTTTTGTATTTGTTTGATCAGTTTTCCATGAAAGAAGAATTCTTATCCAATTTGGAAAAGGAAAATGGCTTTGCGATTTTGGCTATTTATTTAAAATGTACACCGCTTAATAGTGGAAAGAAATCATGAACAAACATTCTCTGATTTAACAAATTCTTGGTAATAATTTCAACCCAAAAAAGTAAAAATCATGTCCTTTCTAAGCGTCCTTTGAAATATTCGAGAAAGGTTTTGTCAATCTCGATGATTGATCTGACTTTTAAATATAAAATAATATACCAATCTTACTAATCGAAGTACCTTAATTACAAAATATCCGATTTTTCTGTTGTTTATTGCTAAAAATATAAAAAACGACAGCATTGGGCAATTAAATCAAATTAAATGATCAGAAAAAAAATGTTCAGAAAAAAATTATATAATTATATTAAACAGACCATTAATTATTTTAATTATAAGTGTAGTACAGATTCGAGTTTATTTTTTTTTTTTTACAAAAAATTGGAAAAGGAAATGAGAGCACACAAAGTTATACAAAGTAAGTATAGCATAAATGAGACAAGTGACGTTTTACACAAAAAAATATTAAAATTGAGTAAATGTGAGTATAAATTGTATAGACACATTTTTATTCATATCATTAATTTCTATCCGATATAATTGAACAACAACTGTAGAATGTACTCTTTACAATAGGGCTTTTCATTTACAAAATTATTATTTTTTGTTTCGGACTGTTTTCAAGCAAGTAAAGACATATCTTATATCTTATGTCTTCTATCCTTGTCAAAAAGCGCTGCTTGAAAAAAATAAAATATATTTAACTTTCTTAGCTTGAATAGTTTTTCGACAACTGTCCGAAACAAAAGCAAATCGATGAAAAGATCTATAGGCTTTTGCCCACTAAGAATAAATCAGTTGAATAAAAGTTTCTAATGATTAATCAAAATATGTAGATAACAAAACACAAAATTAATTTTAGTAAAATTTAAGGATCATTAATATTTTTAGATAATAATTTTCAAAAAACTATGTATCCGGTCACTTGACAGCAAACACAGATCAAATGTATTTTCATGGTACTACGTCACATCATATGAAACACTATGTAAGCTTACACACACATAAACTTGCAAATACTTATAAAGATTCATATACATAAATGATTACATGTCATGAAGGTACATCATACAGGACGCCATTACATTCTACTCTGTTTTAGTTCTAAATTTGAAATGGTTTTGAATCTAAGCAATTTGGAAATCGATACATACAATTCCTATAAATAACGAAAATATGAGAGTGTCTTCATCTTAAATGCGACACGCTGTATATAAATCGTTGTGAGGTCAAAAAGAATCAAATGCAATTAAAACCCCAAATTTGGAGAGATTTTAACCCATAGAGATATATGCGATTGAGATTAAAACGAGTGAAAACAAACAATTGATTTAGTTAATTGTTGAAATATCATATATAGACAGGGTTGATGACGCAATCGTTTGTTTTTTACGTCATGTAAGTAAAGAGACATAGTCAGTTCTAGATAGCCAGCGCTTTTAGATAGTCGTGTAAATATAATGCGACTGTCGTGTCACACACACATAACTGATATTCCCATAACATGTTTCAAAAAAAAAATTGTTAATTTTTTTATAAGGAACAATTTATAAAAAAATTGTTTTAACCATTAATTTTTTTTTTATTTACCGTCCTTTATTGTAAAACAATAAATTAATATATAAAAAATCGTATATTTTTCAATGCACGAATTTATTTTTTTATGTTTTATTATTATTATTATCATATTTTATAAAAAGAAACCACAAAATATATATAAAAAGAAATTACTGTGAATATTTAATAACAAATGTATGTATCTACGTGCATATACGTAGATACGAACGTATGTATCTTACAAGATAATACACACTACTGGTTACTTACTGCACAGTTTGATAATTTGTACAAAAATTATAGTAATTAATAAAATAATGTATACATTGTATATATATTGCATTGCTATATATTGTTGCTGTACGTTCAATGTATGGATTTTTGATGCACACGTGATTGGAACAATTGAAACGTACAGATCAACGAGGTGAAAGTGATGTACTTATCAGTTTAGATTCATTAATTGTTGTTTGTGCTCTTTTTAACCCTTAAACTAACAAATAGGGGTTCTTTAAGGTTAACGCATCCGTGCATCCGTGTATCTGTGGCATCGTAGCTTCTAAACGGATAAAATGATCTTGATTTCTTTTCTCTCTTTATTTTGGAAAGATAATTTGATTGAAAATGTTTTTATAGCTATAGTTCAAGTTTGAGTTTAGGATTCCATACCCGACAAGAACTAGAAAAAAGGTACTGACCGAGCAGAATTTTTTGAAACACAGCTCTAAGAATAATCTCGATCAAATTACCTTTCAGACAAAAAAACAGAAAATCGACCAATGCCACAAACGAATTTATCAGACCTGATTTTGTATCGGAGGTTTCTTTACATTTTTATAGTTCATGTGTTTTTATGATTTGACGTTTGTTTTCCTGGAAAAAGTCTATAGGGCTATAATGAATGTTTTAAATCTCACTATTAAAATTTGTATTATCCAAATATTACGTCAAAATAAACATGAAATTTTCATTTCAAATGAATGGATTTGAATGGAAGTTTCGTCCCAAGTTTGTAACACTTAAAAATATTGATGCTACGAAAAAAATTTTGGTATAGGTGTTCATAGAATCACCTAATTAGTCCATTTCCGGTTGTCCGTCCGTCTGTGGACACGATAACTCAAAAACGAAAAAAGATATCAAGCTGAAATTTAAACAAATTTTTTACAGCGTACTCAGGACGTAAAAAGTGAGGTCGAGTTCGTAAATGAGCATCATAGGTCAATTGGGTCTTAACCGTTAGAGATAGAACAAAAGTTTAAATGTAAAAAATTACATTTTTTCGTAAACATCACTGTTTACCCGTGTGGGGTAAACAATTAGGAATTGTATAGTACCTATGCACTATACTTGAATATCAGTTATGTATGTGTCACATGTATGGATGTGTTGTGTGATAAAGAAATCAACACTGACTATGCATGGTATTTCAACAATTAATTCAGTCAATTGTTTGTTTTCACTTGTATTAGTGATAAAATTTGTGCTTTTTTAACTAAAAAAATACCGAGTAAAGCTCAGTCATCCAGGTACTGATAATAATCAATGAATGAAACAGATATTCTAAAGTTCTTTATGAAAATATAAATCCATACCGGTTTATACATAAGAATATATACTTTTTGAAATCTTAATTCTTGCATATAGGTTTTTATTTCACTGTCATAAATAAAGTTCTTACCCCCTTTCGCCCAAAATTATAAGAATTTTTTTCCGCAAATGATGGAAATGATCATACTATAGGTGACGATATATTATTATAGTCATTGAAGTTTGAAATTTAATTATTTTAATCAATAATGCACTAATATAGTCAAAATTTCAGAAAAATTTATAATTTTCTAATAATTGATGAATTTCACATTACTATTGCATTTTATGGGTATACCAAAATTTCAAAAACATATTGTCATCATTTAAGATGTTAGATACTTACTTTTTCTACCCTCATTCCAACGAAAAACCAGAATTATATCGACGAAAAAACCAATTTTGAAACAGTAAAAACTAGAAGAAAATTTTCAAGGCAAAAAAATTTGTATTTCAAAATAATAATTTTTAATTTATCTCCAATGTTGTTGCTAAAATCATTTGAAAGGGGAAATTCACTGAAAAACAAAATATAATAATTATTATTATTATTAAAAAATATTATAAATTTGAAAGCAATTATAAATGATACAAATTTATGTCAAATATATGAGTTGTAGAGTTGAACTTAATGAATGGGTGTCAAGTTAACTCAGGTGGATATGTTTGCTATACATGTTTATATAAAAATGATTTGTTATGATTTTATAAAAAAAAAAAATAAATAAAACATTTATGTTTGTATACAAAAATATTAACTCACAAAATATATTATTAAATTAATAATATGCTTTTAAAAATGTGCTAATGAACAGTTACTTGCAAAACTGAAAAGAATGAATTTTTTTAATATTTTAAGGAGTATCTTAACACAAAACCGCTAACAATTATTATAGCTGTGTGAATGCATTTTGTGTATCGGACGCAATATAATATTTCGTAAATAATGCGTGTCACAAACTTGCGGTAACAAGATTGCATGATTATTTAAAAAAGTTAGCCATTGAAATTTTTATTCATAAAAATCTGTCAAAAAGTGAAAAGTAAAGAAACACTAACTAACTGTTATTTTGAGGTAAAAGACGTCAAAGTAATGACAAAAATTTATTCAATTTGAAACGCATATATAGCTGAATTTCATTTATCAGACCCAATATAATGTTTCGTAAATGTGTGTTTCGTACTTGCGGCAACAAGGTTGCATGATAACGATTAAAAAAGTTGGCCACTGAAATTTTTATTATTTAAAATCTGTCAAAAAGTGAAAAGTAAAGAAACACTAAGTAACTGAAACTTATTTACTTCAATATGTGATTGCAAATAGGAGCCGCCTTGAATAAACAGTTAAAAACGTTTATATTTTGTAGCAAAACCTTTGATATAAGTATTCAGTGTATTTAAAAGCATCCAGTTAATTAATTTTACAGTTAATTAGTATCCATAAAAAGCAAAAAACGAAACAAAACTTTGCATTCTTTTCGATTTAAGAATGTACGAGCGCCAGAGCATCTTTGGATAAAAGCCTTGAATTTTTTTATATGAAGTTGGATTAAGTCTAAATCAATTCTGAAAATTTTAGGGGGGCGGGGGACAGGATATGCCCGCCTGGCTTATTAAATAAATGATTTCAAAAGTAGGCATATTTAACATTGACCTTATGGGAAAACGGTAGATGGATGATATGTTTTCATAGATTTCTCTAAAACTAGTCGGTTAAAACCTTAATAAATTATTGAAAAAAAAACCTGTTGTGCCCCACTAATAATTATAGATGTATGACACTAGCGTGGGTTAGAAATTTAAAAAAGTGTATTTTCAATTTTTGATGTGGAATTATGATGTTATAACTTGACAATTTCAAAATATCGAAAATTAAAAATTTTGTTTAAGCTTTCGATGTTTCGAGTACCAAGGCAGATATGGAAAAATTTTATTTTTATTTTTCGTCTACATTCATGAAGATATAACAAAATTCATCATCAAAGTTGGAAAAAGGTACAAATAATTTTAACCTCAAGTCTAAACTTGCCAATGGCGCTCGGACTACCTTAATTAAATGGTTCAAAATGGTTATTGATAATAGTAATGCGACCAGCAAAGCTTTCATATTATTTATCAAATATGAGTTAATAGTGCCCCAGTACATCAGGTAATTTTTTAAATTACTACCACACATTACAAACTTCGTAAGTGGTTTCGTTTTGACGTCAACTTGTCAGATATACGACGTTTATATAAATTCATTTGTAAGTATTTATTTAAGGACGCTCATGTTCCATAGAGTATGTAAATTTGAAATGAATTGCAAATTGGAAAATATTGTGAAATTCTGAAAATTTAAATAAAACCATCGTAAAAGTTTCTAGTATAGTTATTGAAGTTATTCTTCAGAAACATCGATTTATATCCGTTTAGTTCCTTGTATAACATTGCTTTTTACCACTTTTAAGCTTAGAATTCAAGGAACTTATTTCTATTACAGTATATTACTTTCTTTCTTAATGCGTTCAAAATTATTTCAAGTATTGTATTATCATTATTTTTTTTATTCCTCTACTAATATTATTGACACATGATAAAGTCCATAAAAAAACCGGCATATGTTTTTTTAATCTTTACATGATCTTTGAAAGACAACATATCACTAATTATATGCATGAGAATACTTAAAACTAAAACAAATCAAATAAAAATTGAGCATTTACATTTGAAAATTTTTAAGTAAAAAATATTTTACTACTACCCACCTAATAATAAAATATATATGATACATTTTAATTGGGACAATATTTTGAATTAACGATGTTCCAGCATGGTATTTGCAGTTTCTATGTTAAAGCAATGGTACAATTTTTTTTTCGACAGAATTTAACGAAAAATTAAATTTAAGAATTTAATAATGCTTACTATTAATTCCCAAAGTTTCAGAAATTTTGACCGTTTAAAATGGGAAATAATTATGCCAACGTCCCAATTTCGATCAATTTACGTCAAAATTAATATCTCGAAAGTGAAAATTAATTTCTAAATTTTTTTTTTAGAATTGTATTGTATAAACATTTTTTTCTACTTTTTCTTCAATATATAATAATATCATAAAAAATAGTTGGAGAGACCGGACATTTTACATGCTTTAAATGGGACATGAACCTCAAAATCGCGAACTTTGTCTTTAAATATCTCGCGATCTAAACGGTCAAAAATTATGAAATTTTAGGAATTCATAAATAAAGCTATTATAAACCCGAGAAAAAAAATTCGTCCAAATCTGTCGAAAAGTGATTTCATGCTGGTACTACCTTAATTCGACTTATGAATGTTAATTGTAACTTTTAAATCGATATCATTCGATATCATGAAGTAATTGGTGTGTTGATTATTGTGTTGAATATAGAAATTTCTGCCTTTAGGGTTAAAAACCTCTCGATTTGATCGTGGCAAACGTTCAAATCGTGAACGTGAATTTGGTTTTTTTAAACCCCAAACTAAATAAAATGCCTCTAAAATGTGTGTCTGCCTGTCTGTGACATCGTAGCGCCTAAACAGATAAACCGATTTTGATTTTTTTTGGATTTGTTTACAAGGTAATTTAATGGAAAGTGTTCTTAGATATGTTTCAAATGCGAGTTTATGGTTCCGTACCCAAAAAATTTGTCAGGAGTCTTTTAAATTTGGTAAATTCTTTTTGCTTTTTTTTAAAGATAATCGAGAGTTTTCTTAGGAATATTTTAAGCTGTGGTATATTGAAATCTGCTCAACCGTTTGGAGATCATCATCTCTTTTCTAGCTGTTATCGGGTAACTGTTTTACTTCCAAAAATATTGTTAGCAACTAATGCCAAAGCTCATATTATTTTAATTGAACTGCAAACTGAACTGAAAAAAGTCAGTAAATTTTGCAGTTTTTCACGTCTTACGCAGATAGCACAACTTTTGTTTGCTTGCAAAACGTAGTTTCACACTACCCTATGGGTCCATGTAACATACCAAAAAGTAGCTTTACATCGCATTTGCGTGTTAGTTTGTTACTGGAGTAAATGAATCATTTAGATAAGGAATCATGTAGAACTCTTACTTTATAATCTTTTTACATAGATTGATGCTTAGTTAAAGTCCTAGTCATATTTTTCTCTATATACTCGTATTTGTAATTGATGCATTACACATATACCTATATATTTCTCTATATTTCTCAATTTCTTAATATATACAGATGTATAAAATAATGTCCCTTACGGCTTAATAACGAACTCAAGCCATATCTAAAACAAAATAAAAAATTTTGATATTTTAAAATATATATTCATAAATATATAAATAGCTATGATGTGTACAATTAAAATCAAATTCAAAGATAAAACATTCATATTTATTATTTTGAAACACCTACATAAAATATATACTTCATATCTAAACATTCAATAAAGTCAAAGAATTTATAGATCAAATCAAAGTAGGCATATTTATTAAAAAAATAAAAAATAAAGTTATATTAAACAAGTGAAAACAAACAATTGACTGAGTTAATTGTTGAAATACCATGTATAGTCAGTGTTGATTTCTTTATCACATTACATATACCAACATGTGACACATACATAACTGATAATCAAGTATAGCACATATTATAAAATTTCCGAACTAATTGTCGCCCTCACGGGTAAACAGTGATGTTTACGAAAAAATGTTTCAAACTAAAGTTGTTTAATTTTTGATAAGGAACATTTTTTACATTTAAACTTTCATTCTATCTCTAACGGTTTACAAGATGGGTACTACGGACCCATGACCCAATTGACCCATATTGCTCATTTACGAACTTGACCTCACTTTTTACGTCCTAAGCACGCTGTAAAAATTTCAACTTGATATCTCTTTTCGTTTTTGAGTAATCGTGACCACAGACGGACGGACGGACGGACGGACGGACGGACAACCGGAAATGGATTAATTAGGTGATTTTATGAACACCTATACCAATTTTTTTTTTGTAGCATCAATATTTTTAGGCGTTACAAACTTGGGACTAAACTTATAATACTATGTATATTTCATATATACATGGTATAAAAATAGTAAAATAACATATATATTTTTTATATAGTGAAAAACATTTATAACGATAATTAATATATGGTATCATTTATATTCAACTACTAAGGAGCTATATAACGAGCTATATCTCCAAAGAACAAATGTGCCCAGTACGTAAAATAATTTAAAAGAAAATTTATCAACATAAGAACACTTCTGCAATAAACTCATAAGAAATTCCTTGAAAAGTATTCATCTTTCAATTATAATACTAGGACTTTATTCAAACATCTTCATGTCGAATTTCAATTCTACATCAACACATTTTAGACTTGAATTTAGATTTTAAAAAGAAAAATTGGAACTTTCAAACAGGGCTAAAAGATTTTCATTAATTTTGTGACTTTTTATGAAATTAACAACCATGGCAACAGCAGGTTTTTGTTATTGTTTCGACTAGTCTCTATTGTTAAAGACCTTTTAAACTTTTCCCAATTGATCTTGCACCAGATAATTTGATAATTACTCGTTTCTAATATTATATTGTTTATCGAATATTTTCTCGAGCGTTGATAATTACGGCATGTTTCTCATGTTTCTCAATTTATTTTTATAGATACACAATAGAAGGATCGAAAATCAATATTTGTGTACATTTAGAGTTGTAGAAAATATACGATTTTAAACTGCTGCAAAATTTATTTTCTACTTCTACTTTTTGTTGTGATAATAGTTTATTTTTTGTTCATTCTTTAAAGCTTCAAATTGTATTAAAATTGGCAGAACCACAGTTTGATAAAATAAATAAATTTTAAAGACGTTGATTTTCGACGCTCATATATTAGGCAACCTGTAAAAGTTTTGTATAAAGGGTTAATAAAACCATCCAAGGCATCGCCTAACAAGATTGTAAGAGTTGCTTTTTAAAGCACGGCATAAAATGGGTTAAAAATTTAACGTGTCAGTATAACTGTGTATCTATGTGTCTGTCTGTGACATCGTAGCTCCTAAATGGATGCACCGATTTTGATTTTTTTGAAAAATAATTGGTCGAGAGTGAAAAGATCGAAAAAATCTAAATCGATTCGTCCGTTGTGAGCCGCCGTGCCACAAACAAATCGATCAGACCTGATATTAATTCGGAGATTTCTTTAAATTTTTCTTTAATATATTACACGTTAAAACGAGCTCATCATGTAGGTAATTTTGCGTGCGCTATCAAATGCACATAGCGTTTGAGAGCAGCTACAGTATAAAATATGAGAGCAACGAAATGCCTAAAATTGTTATTCTCCTACCCCGTCTAATGAGGCTGACGATTCAGGCGCTCTTGAATATCAGAGAGCTGCGTTACATCATAATGAATTAAAAAGTAGATTAGCTTACTTAACAGATTAACTTATTTCAATATGTGATGCCACTATAAAAGACTTTCACTATAATAGTAAAATAATATTAAAATAATATAATCTTTCATACTAGTACAAGTAATCACTGTATAATAGTATTTCTATATCTTTGTGTACAAAGAGTTAAAAACACCTGCCATAAATACAATTTTTTTATATTATTTTTATACATTTCAAATAAAATATTAGTTTAACTGTTAAATAATGGTAAGACGTTCTATGTTCGATGTATGTTCTATGTAGTTTTAATACTAATACATTCATTTTAAGACTTTATTATTTGATATGCATTTACTGCGTATTTTTTTTTATTTTATTATTTTAATATTATTAACTTACATAAATAGATTAGCAGTGGAGTTAATTCTCCAAAATAAATTCAATCATTATACTTTCAAATGTAGTAGAAATTTTCACAAAAAAGATGTTTAAGAAAAGTCAACTTGGCCTAAAAAAATAGCTTGAAAAATATATGCTATTATCTATGGATTTACTGAATTGATATACTAATTAGAAGAAGATAAAATAAACATCTTAAATTTAATAATTTTGCAAACTTATTATTAATTACTGGAATCCAGTTGGCTAAAGCGTTGGTGTAACAAATTCCGTACACAATATGGTTTGGGTTGTGGGCTCGATTACCGACGTCAAAACATAAATTAATTTAATTAATAGTTGTGTTGGGTTTAAGAATTACAAGATATTTGCGTGAAAAAAGTATCAAAATAATTAATAAGCTGAAATAATCAACGAAAAAGATGGAAAAACAAAAAGAGCGTATCACAGTGGGCTTCTGATGTCCCACTGAGTGCCGGCAAAATATGCGTCAATTGAGCAGCCGCTAAAGTTCGATATATTCCCCGAAGCAGTGAAACAAGAATTAAAAACTTAAATTTATTATTCCGAGGGTTAAGACGTTTCGATACCAAAACGAAAAAACTGAAATTTTGTTTGTCAATTATTAAGCATTAAATTATTAAGCATTAAATACGCCTTCTATATAAATTTTAAGTTGATTCCCTGTACGGTTTCCGAAAAATTAATTAATAAAAACAGCCCTTCTTACATGCTGGTATGTTACCATTGACATAAATGTTTTACCAATATTCCCCAAACTTTAAGCCTTATAATCATACCGCTGGCATAAAAATTGGGTACTCGGGATACGATGAAGTCGACTAAAGCAGTTTTTGCCTGGTCTTAATTGGCGAAGGTTCTACCAATGAGAAAGATATCAAAGTGCTTGAAAAGATGGTTGGCAGGAGATTTGGAGAGTATGGTAGGTGAGGCAGAACTTCAGTGATCAATTCGCTTAATTTTCGGTTGCTGATTATGTGAAACTTGCAGACGGAAATTGTCATGGAGTAGGATCGGACCTCTTGTGTGATCAGTGTTGGTTGCTGCTGACACAATTTTCGGTACATTTTGTCGATTTACTCAGAATACTGCTGTGATGGATTCGCCATCAATGTATAAAGTACAAAATTTTCTATTGATCAATATCATGGCACATTAGAATAAATATTTATTGAGATAATGAGCTACAATTTGTATTAATGCTAATAATTTTCTATTGTTTGATCTTCTGTCCAATCCAAAAGCAATTATTTGGACTCTACTATAAAATAATAAAAAAATTACTTAGCTACGAACGCAACATAGTTGTTATAAGCTCAACTGTTTTTTTTTTTATTATTATTATTTGTTACATTATGGAGATGAGATTAAAATTATTATAGAGATGGATGCACTTATACCTATATAGAAAAAACAAGTTTAGATTTAAAACGAGTTTTCTAACTCTTTGGTCTGTCATTCAGTATACATTCTATGTGTATGTATTCATTTCTAGTCATATACAATGTGTGCAGGGTATTTAGAATGAAATAAGTGCGTTTCTATTTCTTATCATACTATGCAACCCTAATTTTCTCTTTGCTTACTTTACCATTACAAGATACCTAGGGATTCTGAAACAATATATTTTGAAAAGTGTTCTTAGCTATATTATTATAAATAATTACTATGGAAATGAATGGTCAAATAAACCAGGCTCAAGTCATTTCGAAAAGAGAAATGGTAAAATAATAAGGTAATTCTAAACAATAAGTCAAAAGAATAAATTTCAATTAAAATATTTCCAAAAATAAGTATCTTTTTCATCTTATCTGATGTCCTTGACCATCACTTTGATATTGATTTAAGAAAGAGTGTTATAAGTTTAAAGTGCTTATCCATGCGTCTGTGTGTTTCTCAGTCGCATCGTAGCCCCTAAACGATCGAACCGACTTGATTAATACACTTTATAGCTAAGTTTCCAAAAATTGGCTTACAATGAATAAGTCACATTTGTTGGGGGTTTTTTAAATTTTGTAAATTTCACTTGTTAACGAGAATAACTTTGTTAGATTTCTTGAAACACTTTGTAAAAATTATCATAGTTATACTACATGTTTTTCAATACATACATACACACCCCTTAGATTTTACTTGAAGTTATTTTAATTTTTTTTTTATTATTTTTCATTTTTAATAAGCAGGTGCATTTTAATAAACATTTATTAATCTCTGAGATTCTAGATGTACTCACAGTGTATGTATGTATTTGATAGATGTGTACATACATACAAATACTTTTTTTTTTATTGTATCTATCTATGACTTGATTAAAGTCATTATTTTGTAGAAAAAAAATTTACGGTTATATTTATAGACGGAGAAGATGCTTTCATTTTTTTTTCTTGTTTCCTTTTTTTGAAATTTAAATATTATCCATAATATTTTTTTCTATTCGAATCCTCTTACGATGTATTTTTTATTTTTCTGCTAGAAAATTACTTGTTTTCATCCCGTAATATTGTATAATATTTCTACATTTTTTAGGAGCCCAACATAATAATCAATTTTTTATATACATTTTTGAAGTGAAAACATTTGAAGTTAAAAATTCTTTAGCAACGTTGGGCACTTTTTGGTAGGGAAAAATGTTATGGGTTCGCGTTACCGGCATGCTTGCTTATAGCAGTATACAGCTGACGTAATGTGTAACATTAGTGCTGCGTATATAACAAGTACATTGAAATTTATGTAAATACAAATACTACCCACAAATCATATGACTGTATATTAATTGTTATTTCAATTGAATTGTATTTATATTCTGTTATAATCTTATACAGCCCGTAATATATTTAAATAATAAAAAACCATATAAAAATGCATATAATTGTTGCTCGGAGTGTCAATAAATGTGAAAACCAGATTGATGTTGATAATTTTAATTCAAATATTATGAAATTTCAAACTTTTATATTAAAAGTTTTAAGTTTTCACCTCTATCGGCTACAATGCTATGACCTTATTTTATTTCTCTGTTCAATATATCCTGGAATCTTTGTTTTTGGAACGACTTCAGCAATAAGTGTGAAAAACCGCCATATATCATAAATATATTGATCTGCTATTATAAGTTCATTTTCACCACGGATAATTTTTATTGGAATCCTCTTATATATATTTTTTGGTGGTCAGTTATACTACTGTGGATTATATTACTTAAAATTAATTCAAACTAAAATATACAGTTAAATTTTTTTTAAGTAATTATTTCTTCCAATATGAATTAATTTTGTTTTTTTATTGTGTTCTGATTTTTTTGTTTATGTATAATCAATTTTTTTTGGTTTTAATAACCTTAAAACAACAGGGTGTAGTTTTTTTTTATTGTAATTTTTAAATGTACAGTAATATTAATATAACTGTCAATTTATTGATGATAATATTACAGAGTTAATTTCTGATGTCTTAACTCTCTTCATTTTGAAGCCCAGAGTAAACATTATTTATACTCAATGTATGTAGAAACAGTCATAAACAGTGCTTACCTTTTATACTTAACTGAGCTTATCCTTTTTTACTCACACTGGGTAAACTAGATATTAAACTTTATAAAAAACACTTCGATTTAGGCATAATGAAAACTGTCTTTAATGTTAAAGACAAAAATAATTTTAATATTTTATTATTTGTAATTCAATTCTGGATAGAAAAAGTTCAAAATTTTTATGTTGAGCCCCTCCTATAAATGCAAAGTTTTTGTAACCTTCAAAAAAGAAGGACGATCAGTCTTCGACTCTATGTTTTTTGTTTCTTAGTCTTTTTTTATGTATATTCTCAGCCGAACCGATTTAAAAAAAATTTTTCTTTGAAAGTATATACTCTCCAGGTGGTTCCATAATTGATTCATCTAAATCGGGTAGTTTTTAAGATATGGACTAATACGTGTAAACTCACTAGTAAAATTAAAAATAAAAATATTTGTCCTTATTTTAACCATGTCCTTAGCTAAATATCGATTCATTATCGCCGACTTCCAATTGTTATGGGTCACAAGCAAATTTCGATTGGATTCGGTAGGTATTTAAAAATTATTTGTACTTTTTTATGCATTTTCTTGATGCCGGTTGTATTTTTTGCAATTTTTTTTTATTGAATTCTACGCATCAAACTAACTCTACATATTACCAAAAGTTTACCTTGTATGCAGAAAGTGATATATTGATTTTTTAAATGACTCTCGTATCAGATAAGCAATCGTATAAAATAAATTATATCTTTTTTTTCAGGTGTTACAAAATCTTTTACCCTTATCATTTTCAGATAAAAGTAATCTAGGTAATTATAAGACCCAATAACATGGTTGAATAAAAAATCTAAAACAATGAGGACCACCTTACATGATACCACCACTGAGGATAAAAATTTCAAACAATAAATCTTTTTCAGTAATTATTTGCAAGACAGGAAATCAATTTTTGTATTTATATCCTCATAAATCCACCAAAATTAAATACCTAAAAACCATTATAATAAATGTTAATTAATTCTCTTAAGGGTCAAAAATATACAAAGTCAAAAAACACATTTTATTTTTTCGTTTTACATGTTCATTGTCCACGTTTTAAAGGCTCCGGAATGCTTTCTTTAATGTTCCAAGTAGACATTTTTAAAAGGGCCCTTTTAAATTTATTTGACTTCAATGAACTAATTAAAAAAAAAAGAACATCATCCGTGTAGCACCCAGCACCTGTCCTTTGTACAACAACATCGTAACCAAAGAGGTTTTTTAATTCTTCCCATTCATATAAGAATAATTAGATGTAGCATTTAAATATTTGAAAGAAAAAAAAAATGTAGCGTTATCTACATAGTTACAACAAATATAGTCGTATATCCTTGTTTGGGCTATTTAAAATAACGATTATGGAGATTTTGAATAAGGGAGATTTAAATCGGTTAATGAACTCTAGCTGTAAGAGCGCTTACGTTTATTTTGTTTGATAGATGATAATTACTTTAACTTTTAATGTTAATATCGGACAAGTGTTTGAATAAGTTTGATTATTTATATTCAAGGGGCAAGGAAGTTCGTTTGACGTTAAAGATTTACTCGCTTAACTATTGACATTTTTTTGCATTTAAAAAGCAATTAAGAAAATTAAGTAGAAATTGAAGAAAATTAATCATAATTTTAAAAAATTTATATTAAATTGTTAAAACAAAACTATATCGAAGCATAGAAAGAGGAGAACCGAAAAGAAGTGATTCAAAATTTCAAGACTCATCTGCAAAAATTTCTACACATAGGCAGAGGTCATCCTACTGAGATTAGAAGTATTAAACTACATTTACTAAATTTATAAGATACAAGAGATTTTATGGTAGTAAAAAGATTATTTGGAATTGGCGATTTTTTTTTAGAATTAGAATCACAAAATTACCTGAAATAATCATTTTTTCAAATTATAGCTCGTCATTACTTATACAAATCCATTTTTTGAGGTCATATAAAGCAAATCGACATAAACGTAAATCTCAAGCCCCTAAAATTATTCGTAAGTCTTTTTTCTATGTAAAGAACGAAATCCAAGAGGAAATATACATTTTAGCGAATTGCTAAAGGAAATGAAGCTATTGCTTTTGTACTGATGATGGAATTCGATATACTGATATACATATATACCTATACATTTATGTGTCTCTAAACTCTCTAGCGGTCGCAATTTAAATTCGATTTCAATATAATTTGGTATCAAGAAGGGTCTTGGTACTTGAGAGGTCAAGTTTGTTAATGAGAAAAATCAACAGATAACCAAAGATTGGGGGGATGAGCGAGCTAAGTACAAAATTTTGAATTTTTTCGAAATAACAAATATTTTTGAATTTTTTTATTAGTTTTAAGCAAAAAAGTATCTACTCTTGTTATTTTTTCTCTAAACACTGAGTTTTCGAAATAAAAACTCTCGAAAAATCAAACGACACCAAAACCATCAAATTTTAATAAATAAAACGCAAGATATGGGCCAAAACGCTAAAAGTCATTTTCCAAGATAGCGGCGAAAGGATTAATTTCGCGAATACGCAATAAACTACAGGTTTTGTAGATTATTCACAACACAATATAATTATTTTGAATTTAAAATTAAGAGAGTCCCTTGGTGAACATAAAAACATTACCTCGAGTAGGGACTCTGACAAAAATTTTTGTGGATAAAACCACACCTGAGTGATCAAGTATTCTCGTTATTGAATAATATGAATTCAATTGTATATATAAAGAGAGTTTCAACATGCTGAAAGCGAGAGCTTATCCTAGTTTTTCCGATCATTTCATGAAAATGGTAAGGACCACAATGATAATGAATACGGTAAGGACCACAAATTACTGAATTACATAAATTATTTTCCTAATATAATAGCAAAAAACAGATATCCAACAAATTGAAGCTTCCGTACTCAATCAAAAACTGTTTGAGCTACGTGAAATAGAACCATATACAAAAACATTAATATATTAAAAAGTTGTTCAACTAAGCAAAATTAAGCCACAAGACAATTTGTAGCAGTTCTATTTTCGATCATCTGTTATTAATCAACGGGTAGTCAATTAATAGAATGGAAGCTAAAACAGTAATTTATCTTTCAAAATCCTAAGGGAAATACATTTTTTTAAACTACTTCCCGTTAAATGCAAAAAATTTAAAAAAAAAAAGTTTTTACCATGATTTACATCCCAATAACTTACTGTTAAGAGACCTTGAACCAAAAATAAAATCAAATAAATGTATACAATCCTTGCAGGAAATAAGCCCGCAAAAATATTTCAAACATTCTTTTGAAAAATAAATACACCTTGCAAAAGTAGAAATACTGTTGGAGATGATGCCAAAAACGTTCCTGACACAATTCATACACGTGATATTTCAACCCCTTTCAAAAGAGTATGTACTTCTTTTGTTAAAAAAAATAATTAAAGAAGTATCATCTTTAGCCCAAAAAAATATAACAATATACATGTAGCGTGCATAAAGACATCAATCAAATGTTAATATAAAACCAGGATACTGTAATCATAAACCAACCACGTGATAAATAAAAGAAATTACAAAAGGAGTAAAGAAGATGGACATTTGGTCAATTTTTAACCCCTCAGAAAATTTGATCCAAAAAAGAATATTAAAAAAAAAAGTATAATAATAAAAATCTTTCATACAACAACAACAAAAAATACACATCATGACCAAAAGCAGCAATCTTTAATAATGTTTTTAAAACGTATTGGTGTCATACGTACAAACTTAATATTAATAATATATACAGAAAAAAGCAGGTGCTTCTTCTTCATCTTGAAATCTTCATGGGAAACTAAATGTTCCCACGGTAGTTCGTAGTATATATAAGTAAGTCCACAACAAACTCCCCCAATCCAAAATTATACCAAAGTTCCCTCAACCAAATATCAAAATACAACATTTAGTACTTGGTAATAATTTTATTTTACGATCATTTTATAGAAAGTACCATAATAGTATCAATATAAAATGGAAAACTTTCTGTTTTAAGTATTTCAAATCATTAAATAAATGCATACAAATTGCAATAAATAAAAAATCATATGAAGAAAACTTAAAATACTTGTTTCACTAATTTTATATTAAAATTCTTCAATGATAACCTATGTGGATTTAATATAAATGAATCGTAATGTATATAGTTTTAAGTTAACCTAACACCTGGCATCTTATACTGTTGAATCTATCAACAGTAATCGAGTTAAACTTCGTATGTAAGTATTATAGGGGTGAAGAGATTTTTAATATGTATTACTACTACTATAGTTTAATACACTTGCATATGTTACCATTAAAAATATGCATATTATAGTATATATTATTAAATGGCCCGTAGATTAAAAATTAACATCGCATAAATAACTTAACATCATATTTTGGATAGCTTAGGTAAAGTTATTAAGGCTATACTAAGGCCATAGAGACCATTGTTATGCCACCTTTACACAAATTATTTTGAGAAGCTATGTATTCTTGATGCATTCACTACTCCATTCTACCTCTGAACTATTAATTAAATTAGGACTCAAACTGGCTACCGTAGGCATTCACAAACCCCAAAACTAATGGGGTTGATGCAAGAGAGAATAGAAACTTCAGAAAAAGAAAAATTGTCTTGCTTTATTTCATAATTGTGATATTATTTCTACCTTATTGCAACTTTCAAAGCCTTATTCCTTTTGTATTCTGATTAATGATTATATCATAGAGTAAAGCTCGCTCGATATATAAATGAACCGAAACAAGTGAAAGCAAACAATTGATTGAGTTAATTGTTTAAAAATCCTGTAAAGAAAGTGTTGAATATCAGTGTTTGCAATATTTTTGTATAAAATTAGAAGTGTTTAAAAACCAACACAATAATGGGAGCCTTTGGCTGTCATTTATTAAGTTTCCGAAATTTTTTAAAGTATTTTCTAGAATGTTTCACAAAACCACTAGATGAAGCTACCTAAGAATTTTCAAATCCCTATCTTTTATAGTTTTGGTGAAAATGGATACCAAAGTTTTGTCCAACTTCGCGCCCTCAAGGGTAAACAGTGACGTTTACGAAAAAATATTTCAATTAAAAGTTGTTTTTCTTATGTGGAACATTTTTTACATTTAAATATTATGTGTTCTACCTCTAACGGTTTACAAGACTCATTTGACCTATGTTACTCATTTACGATCATTTAGCCCTACTTTTTACGTCCTGAGCACGTTATGAAAAATTCAGCTTGACATCTCTTTTTGTTTTTGAGTTATCGTGATCACGGGCGAACATACGAACAGAAAGACGGGCAAACGAAAATGGACTAATTTAGTTATTTTATGAACACTTATACCAAAATTTGGTTCGTAACATCAATATCAATATTTTTAAGCATTACAAACTTGAGAATAAACTTAGTATACCTTGATATATATCATATATACAGGGTATTATAATGGTAACTGTTTCCAAAGATATAAATTAAACTTTTCAATGATACTCAAGAGATTCACTGATAAACTTTTCCTCACTTATGTCAATAGTGAAATGTTTTCAGTCCCCTGCGAAACAGGTGCAGTAAGAAAATAAAACATCCACGCCTGTCACCGTTCCAGTCTATTTAATGTAATCAAATCACCTGAGCCATTTGGGAATCACAATAGATATGAAAATGGACTGAACTGTCATCAATTTTTTAACTGTTATCACTTATTCTGGTCGGAGTTTAAGAAACAGTTTCTGGTGAGCACTTTTTAACCAAAAAAATTTTACATTTTCATGTTGCGACATGATTCTTACCATTTTTTTTATAACAACATAATGAAAAGATGAAACTATAAAATTATAACGATACGAACCTTTTATAACTCGGTCTTTGTGTAGGAATAACGAATAAATGCTACATGTTATTATTAAGTACGTACAAAGTATTAAAAGAAAGGGAACAAAAAAAATATTGAAGCTTAAAAATTATAATACAGTTAAAATTATGTTTATCTTGATTTCTTTTATGACTTTATGTCCAATTTAATTTACGAAATGGTTGACTAATGACCGAGGATTATTAATATATTAAGGGCACATTATCGTATACTCACTTACTTTGTTTTTATTTTTATTCTGATAAACGATATTACAAGTGTTTAAGCCTACTTGAAAAGGGTTGTGTTTTAATTACATGAAGGTGGAATGATTCTCAGCTTGAAGTAAAACTAATGAGTCACTCTAATAAAACAGGCAGTGTATGATGCTTTCACTTTTTGAGGATTTTTTTAGTTCTAATCGTCAATTTGAATCCTTTCTCTACTAATGTTTCACTTTCTACTAATCAAAACTGACAAAATGACTGTAGAAATTTCTTGATGAGGATTATTGAAATTTATGTATATTTACTAAATGTAATTGGAGCTTAAATTTTTAAAACCATTTCCACAGTTTTCATACTCATGTTTTTTCAGGCTGAATTTTATTGCTAGCTATTGTGTAAAGTATCGGTTAAATTCATTCCCAAAATGTAAAAGCGCAAAACGATACTCGTATAGTATCAATAAAACTTCATTTTTCAGTTGATATGTTAACAAAACTTCACTGCGCTTCCACCAAGATCATAATTATTTCTTTGTTAAAGCAACCGTTACATTTTGTAATTGATATCTAGAGAATGTTTAAGTTCTTTATTCGCGCTTAGCTTTATTAAAAAAATGATTGAACTTGCTTGTCCATGAACATTTTCCTCAAAAAACATTACTGGTAAAAAAATTAAACCAAATTTTATAAAATTGTAAAAGACTTCTCTAGCCCTGATCAACAATTTTCTTGGATTTCTAAAGTCTTGTCATTGAAAGCAGAAATCATATTAATGTGAATTTTTTTTATTTTTCAGATTTGTGCAAGTTTTCAAAGCTATTTTTAAGGCCGAAGAATAGTATGTTTACTTTAATTGCAGGTCTGCTTTATAGACAAATAAAAAATAAAAAACTAAAACCATAAACACAAAAAATTATCTGCACAATTTTGGAACAAGAAATTTTTGGATAACCCGGCAGTTATATGCCCCACGTTTTTCAAATTTCCATTCCAGACAGGGAACACTTGTCAATATTTATACAAAAACATGTCTAAATAAACAATTGACTGAGCTAGTTGTCTAAATATCCAATGTAGGCAGAGTTGATTATCAGTACTTGACTCGTTTTTATATAAACAAGTTTAAAAACACAAAAGTGTTCAGAATAAAATAGTGACCATTTTTTACCCGAAAATTATTCTTACGCTTTGAATCTACATGTTTTAAAAAGAATTTTTAAGCAAAAAAAAATTTCCCCCTGCATTTCACTTCTTCGTCATCTTTATTATTAAATATGTACAAAGTATTAAAAGAAAGGGGACAATATGGATTAAATATGAAACTAGAATCCATAGAATCATTATATGAAGCTACCTATAAATTTTCAACAACGTGTCTATTTTAGTTTTTGAGTGAAAATGAAAATTATAGTTTTCCCTAATTGGGACCCTTAGGGGACAACAAAGTTATTTACGAAAAAATACTTCAAACAAAAGTGGTTTACCTTTTCAAAAGAAACGGTATATCCATTTAAATTTTTTTCTATATTTTGCCCTTCCAATGAACTCGTATTGCTCATTTATTGCCGAACTCAAACTAAGTTTTTTCGTCTTGAATAAGCTTGCAAAATTTCACCTCAATATCTCGTTTTGATTTGGAGTTATCGTGACAGACTGGCGTACTAACGGACAAGGGGGAAAAGAGTAATTAGGTAGTTTTATTATCACCTATAGCAAAATTCTGTTTGTAGCATCAATTTTTTTTAAGTTTAAAACTTAAGACTAAACTTAATATTCTCTGATATAACTAATAAAAAGGGTATAATAATAATTACCGAAGAGAGAAATACTATAATTTATTATTTTACACAAAGGAATAAATCTGAACAAAACTAATTAATTAGAATAAACCCTGATTACAAATTTAGAACTATAAAAATTATTTTATCTTTACAGAACTATTATTTTATGCGGACTTTTGCCGTTTTTTCGTTGCATATAGATATTGACACGTGTATGAGCTGGGATTAATTTTGTAGCCTTTATAAGACCCGACTATTTTTTTTATTTTTTCAAGCTTTTATTGGTTTAATAATATTAAATAAATTTCTTAACACTTTGTAGCTGCGTTTTCTTAAAATGGAAATAACCAGGTTGTTACTTAAATGTATTTGTTTAAACAAGAAAAAAGAATCAGTTAAAAATAATTTACATAAAAATTAAATATTAATCTATAATTTTATAACATTTTTATTTAAACCAAATTATTATTTATTATTAATAATATTATTTTTTTTTTATACTATATATAAATCCAACTATACAATATCCAAATCATTCTATCTTTATTCAACATATATAAAACGAACAAAGTACAATATATAATCGTGCCTAGCACATGTACAACTTTTTAACTTAACTTCAGCCAGCTACTGGTCTTACGACACAAACAATAAAAACAAATTTAACAATAATAAAATAATATATATATTGTAGACATATTATAAAATATATTTTTATCTTTCTCATACATCCAATGTTTTTTAATGAAAATAAATAAAGATAGAAAAATAAAAATTAATGTAATATATTTTTGAAACAATTTTATATCTTTTTCTATATTTTTATTGAATATATTTTATGTCTTTGTTTCTTTTTTATGGATAAAATTTTTATTAAAGTTAATAAGGTATTATTTTTAATTTTTGTTTTCTTTTTTTTTCTGGCTTTGTGGATGATGAGTTTTTGTGTAAGTTGATTTTTTTTTGGTAAAGGATTTTTATTAATCTGGGAACTGGTGACAGTTAAGTCAATAGCTGGTGTTATGTGAGATTAACTTTGAATACTTCTTGTGTCGCTGAAAGTTCGAGTTTATTGTGAATTCTGGTCCAGTTTTTACTATCTATTATAATTTCATATTGCTGCTTGAATCTGGCAAAGTATTCGTTCGAATGCAAAAGTTCTATAAAAATTTAAATCTATTTTCAAAGACCTATCCAACTATTCCATTCGCAATAGGTTTCTCAAAAGTAGATTAAAAAAATTTATTTCAAAATCAGGTCTTGGAAATTTTATTCTAGAATATGATTATACAGAGAAAAACAAAGTGAACAATTGACGGAGTTAATTGTTAAAATACCATTTATATACAGTGTTGATTACGCAATCGATTGTTTTTTAGGCCATGTAAGAAAAGAAAGATAGCCAATCTTACACACAAAGCAATAAGAATATTTTCCTCACTTCCTCAGTATATATCTGCTATAAACAAATAAAAACATGCTTAATATATGTAACGTATAAATTTGAAATATATACAATACCTGTATACACACTATATATTTTGTAACCTAATTTGCGCCCTCCCAGGTCAATAGTCTTGCTTACGAGAAAAATGTTTTAAACAAAAGTTGTTTTGTTTAGGAACAATTTTTACATTTAAACTTCTATTTTATCTCTAATGGTTTACAAGATTACGGACCCAATACCCAATTGACCTATGTTTTCATTTTCTCACCATTGATAATTTCTTCATGTGTTATGCCCTTTTGGGAAATATTTTACGTAAGAAAATTAGCGGTAACAGAGTATTTTCTTTTTAGAGATCATGAAAATTTTTGATTGATCTTTCATGCCTGTAGTTGATGGATAATCATTTTTATTTTTGGTTATTTTAACAGATTGGTGATACAATAATAAATGCAAAAATCATATTATCTAACATTCTATCAGTAAAAGGGGGTGCTCGTTAATCAATGCCCCGTTTTATTGACTGTCGGAAAAATTATTTCATGATATATTGCTCAGGTTTGATAACTTTTTTAAATAAAACTTTAATAACCAGAATTCTGCTTAATATCTTGGAAATTTTGATTCAAGGATAGGTACAAAAGACATAATAGTACCCAAAGTTAATTCGGCAACTTTGAACTTCGAGCTCATTGTAACGCCAGCTCCTAGAGTGGATGATGAGTTTTTGTGTAAGTTTTTTTCGTAAAGGATTTATGTTTGATTTAAATGTATTTTTTATTTTATAATATTGTAATTAATGTGTCTGTGAAATAAAAATAATGATAAAAAAATGTTGTTTTTTTTTTATTTAAAGTTGATTTTTATCGTTTTAAAGAAACCTTGAACTGTGCAACAACGGTAGTCAAAACTATTAATAAATTGATTGGTTTGATACACGGTTTGAATTTACCTGTAAACAATTACGATTCTTATAGTTAGAAGAGAGAGTGCTTCTGTAATTGTGGAATTTTTCAAAATACTCGATTCACATGTTATTCACTAAACGAGGATATATTTACTGATTCTTGTAATATTTTTCAGATCATGGGTTATGAAGTTGTTTTTACTATTTTCAGAACAAAGTGTTCATTTAGTCATTTGACTCAAATGGTGGAAGCGCATGGAAGCAATAATATATGATACAATAGGATATATTATTATACATTCCATGCGCTTCCACCAATAATAAGAAATCAATATAATTTAGTTGGTTGTAGTATTAAGGGTGTTGTCTCGCTATGGAGGTATGATGGTGTCAGGCTATTTATAGAAAATTATAAATTGTTTATTGTTTATACTTATTTAAGACGATTTCAAACAATTGCTATAAAAAAAAAAGCAAAATTATTGACTGTTGACATTGTTGAGATATAACCCAAAGTTAATCAATTTTATATTGTTATACAAAAACGACAATAGCTAGATTATCATAGTAGAAGAGAGGTAACTACATTAGGAGAATTTTATACAAATCTTCGTATACTATGTATAGTATGATAAACAGTTGAGTTGTACCGTATGCATAAAAATTTCACATTATTTTATTACAAGTTTGTATTTACTCTCTCTTAGTGTGCATATAACTAAAATCTTTTTTACCATATTGTAGGAAGACAAGCAATATTAATCGATTTGACTGTTTCTTAAATTGAGCGTGAAGGAAATTTTAGCCCTAAATTCGGAACGCTTATTCGGTTCTATTCATATCATATGAATAGGTTAATATACGTAACTACACTGATCTTTTAACCAATTGAAATTAGTATCAGAAGAAAGATAATTTACTTACGAAAATAATGATATGGCTTACCTTAAAAAATTTGTTCATGGAAAAAATTGATTAAAATTAATTTAATTTAAAATCACCATGAACACTTTTCGATCGAAAAACTATGATAAAAATGTTTAAAATTTTAAAATTTCATAAATATGTCTGGTCAGCAGATGACTGAAAATCGACCTTAAACGTCTCTTAGAACTATATCTCTCCATTTTGACTACATCTCAAATCAGAGATTTCAAAAATGAAAGCAGAACGTTTTCAATCTATAAGCACTATTTATTTTTCATTTTTTGTCATTCACACATGTCAATATATTTTGTCGCGTCTGACAATAAAACCACCAAATTATCATATATATTATTTGATTAATTTTTTATATCTTTAAACAAAAAACTCGTCAAGTGTAAATTTTTGTAAATTGAATAAAAATTCTTTTTAAATTGAATTTATAAAAAATTAAAACCACAAAAGTATTGTTTTATAATGTTATGATTATTAGTTGAGTGTATATATATTTTTAAATTTTAAATTAGCGTGGATGATAATAGGTTCTTAAAAAATTCTTTGAATTGAATACCCTTGCAAGTGTGGAATATATATTTTTTAAAATTATTTTCTTAACGAAATAAATTAACATTATACTTGGCCAATTTTGTCTGTCTGATAATCACAGCAAAAAAGGTAGATTAATGCTACACATGGTCTTTATGAGAAATTTTAACTGCGTATTGTAGGTCTAAGAACAATGGTCAATATAGTTTTTTGGCTTTGAGGAAAAAACATTAAAATAATGGACAACTAAGAAGCATATGATAAGCTATTATTTGAAAAAAATTTTGAATAACATAAAAACCAAAAAAAAAATATCTTTTTTTAATATCTTGTTGGAATCTACATACTTTGAAACAAATTTTAACATATAAAGTTATCGAATTAAAAAGTTGTTGATTGGTCATTTTAAAACTGATACTTGTAGGTATATACAAATCGGTTTTATCATTTAAATTCCAAAAGTCATGGGTCAGATCATTTTTTACATTTATAAATTTTTCTGAGGAAAATTCATGCAAAACAAACTGATGAATGGAAGCTCTCGTGGAATTTTTTGTAAGGATTTTTCCTATAACTATAAGAAACGTAATGTGAATGTATAATAAAATCAATTAGGAAATGATACTAAAGGGTTAATCCAATCCCGTAACGTATGATTGGTGTGGAAGGTAAAAATCGGATGATTTGCGTATAGTCAAAATTGACTTATCAATTTTCCAATTTAAAACCAAAATGTCATGAAACTAAAACTAAAATAAAATAAAATAAAATAATATAATTTATTAAAATAATTTTTAAAAACCAGGTATTGTTTCATTTTTTTGTCTGTTTATCCGTTTGCATTTAGAAACGGATCTTTCGTATCATCGTATGAATAAGTAAGTATGAATAATAAATACCATTTGGATTATAAAGAAAACGGACGAAAAGACCTCACAACCTACTGTAAGCTACTTTGTAATGACATTGAATGAAATTTTCATCGAAATACGGGGAATACAACGGTAGTCGTGTACAATTAGTTTATTTTCTACATTATTTCAAACTTTCAACATATATTTGTCGTTCTTTAACTTTTTTAAGCCTATTTTTCCCAACGTTTTACAACAATGTGCAAGGAAAATTTTTTTTAACGAAAGATATTGACAAAAGTCAAAAGTATGGCTGGTATTAGTAGCTTCCCTGTACTCCAACGATGTTTGATACTAATCAAAACAAAAGATCTATTTTCCTGGGAACGTGCTTCAGGTTCTATATATTTTTTCCGCTTCAACAACATTAAAATCCAATAATTATATAACTAATTTAGAGCCTATGCTTCGTAATACATACATACATACTTAATTTACAAATAGAGTGTGGCAGAGAAATTTGCGATTTTAAAATAGCTGTTAATCAAAAGCCAATCAATGATTGTTTTACCATCTTATAATACATAAAAAATCATTAAAGATAATTATATAAATTTTATTCTTTCAAGTAAATTGAAAATTTTATTTTAACTACTATAAGTAAGTTGTATTTTTAAAATTAATTAACAATTGGTGTATATAAGCTAAAACAATAAACAATCCAATAAGTTGGCGTCGATTCAGGCGTAGAAATTCTTCCAGGCGACCAAGTTATTCATTAGATTCCTCAGGAATTGAGCCATTCATTGTCTGATCAGATCTTTTAGTACCTTATTTGACGTTCTGTTACAGTTTCGTTTCCGTTTCACTCCCATTACTCTTCTTTTCTGATAAACTAGAAAGAAAAAGCAGTTAGTTTGTAGATCTGGTTAATATTTCTAAACATGCTTATGTAACTTTATTTAGTTAAAAATATAATTTAATATTTACTTAGGGTATTTCGATACCGTAAAAATGAAAATGATACAAATATATCCTTAACTATTTGAAACAACAGTGTACAATACTAACACATTGTATGTATACATCATATACTCAATACGTACACAACTGCAAATTTTTTAGTCGTTTTTTGTGTTTAGTTTTTTAACAATACGAGGAAGAACCATTTTCTTAGTGACAAAAAAATCGTCTTAACTTAATTGTTCGAAACTTAATTTTGAATAAAAAAGAGCAAGAATTCTTTTCGAGATATATAGAAAAGTTTTTAATTTTTTTTCAACTCGGTATCCCTCCAGCATATTGATAATGCAGATTTTGATTGTAAATACCTCACTCCACTGACGATGAAAAATTGTTTTATATTAATTACAGAAAAAATTGCTTTTATTAATCTTTGAATAGGCGCTAGTTAGAGTTGAGTGTGCAGAATCCGAGGACCGCATTTTGTCAATTAATTCTTGATCAGAAAAGCTTATAGATTAAAATTCCGAATGTTAACAGAAACTCTATTGGTCCAATTTTTGTGTATCCCTCCCCTTCAATATAAACCGTCAAATGTCAATGGTTTTTTAAGTAATTTTACGTCAAAAAGGCGCCTTGTGAATTTTTTCTAAATTTCACTGTTTTTGAGTTATTAAAAGTTTAATGTTTTCAAAAATTCCAAGCATGTTTTTTTCAAAGCTAACAATTAAGACAAATAAATAAAATTTTTTAGCTTTTTTAAAATCTTAAAATCATTTTTGAACACTTTTTATAAAGTTCTGAAGAATATTTATAGATTGTTTGATTCTAAGCCCACAACTTTTATTGTTTAAGATTTTTTAACTGTTAAAAATTGTTACATGCGGTCCTCGGATTTTGCGCCCTCAACTCTATCTAGTGCCTGCTCTAAGATTGATAAAAGCATTCTGTAATTAATATAAAAACAATTTTTCACCATCTGTGTAATTTTTTTTTTGTATTTTAAGCTTGATACAAAAATTATGTGGAGGAACTGATGAGTTATTAGTTTAAAAATTTTTTCAAAATCGATCATTTCTCTATCCCATCCTTACACATATTCATTACATCCATGTATATAATATACATCTAAGGAGGCACATTTATATAAATATAAAGAATATATCAACTACATAATTATAACTCATCTCCGGTTATCATTGAAAAAGACAAATAAAAATTATTTATTTTCAGTTTTTTTTTATTTAATGATTATAATAATAATACTAATGTATATAAAATATATCTTAAAGCTATTTTTTATATACACAGTAGCAACTTTAGCAGAGCAGCGTAAGTAGCTATAGAATTATATAGCTTAGGTACTACTAACATGTATTATGTACTACTCAAAACTTTCTGTTTGTAATGATGCTGGGATTATGAGTATTTTGTATTATGAGTAAGATTTAAAAAAAACTGGTTACTTTGTGTTCTTTTTATTACTTACACTTTTTAACCGACTTGAAAAATAAAATTTTGATTACCCTTAAGGTTTATCGGATATTAAGGTAATGTTTAGAGAAAATTCAAATTTTTGATAACCATACGTATATAATAGTTTTTTGAAAAAAATCTGAAGAAAGACTTTCATGTAATAATCATAAAAAATTTAACATATGAAATATTGAATGATGCTCTTTCTTTTTTGGTAATGTTACTCTTATCTTCTACAGATTAAAGAGTCAAAAACTTCTATTTTTATAAATTAAATCACGTAGAAACATCATGTTACAATTTTTAAAAATTATCCTGACAAAGAGTTTAGAAATATCTTGATTAGAAAGACGATAATTAAATATTTTTAAGTTATTAAATAATTACAAATTACGACAATAATTACGAAATTCGGTACAGTAAGTGACGTTAGTAACGCTAGATTTAAATAATAATTAACGCTAGATTGAAATTTTTATTTTCTGAAAAAAAAAACATTATATATACCTTAAATATATGAATTAATAGTTTGCTTATTAAATATAAAATCGGTAAAGTAACTGACCTTGGCTTCACTAGTCATGCGTTGAGGCTTTTTGAAAACGGATTTGATGAGAGAAAAACATTCCATAGAAAAAATTTTTGACGGAAAGTTAAGAAAAAGTAGCCATTTCAAAAATAAATTATCCTCAATTATTGTTATATCAATATTAAAATATTTAATTAGAAAGTTTTGGATTTGATGTTGAAAAGTGGGTATAAGTTCCTACTTTTCTTTATTAACGGTTCTACTTTTTTCTAAATAGTTTTTTTTCACTTACTATGGAGCGACTGTGTATGATAGATATACTTATACAACTCCTGCATAATTGTACAGCGTGGCTTAGGTACTAAAGATCTAAAGTAATTAATTTTTTTTAAATCCCATTCAGATAAAGTGCTCAACACAGTTCCATTAAACACGGCTCATTTAAAGGTTATTAAAATAACTTTGCTTTGAAATACGATTTTTTCCATTCCAATTTCCATGCGTGATAGAAATTTAATCATTCGTATAAAGGCTGAAAACATTAAGAAAAAACTATTTGAGTTTACGTGTTGGAACTGTTTTAAAAAGTGAGTTTTGTAAATTTTACTTGCTAACTAAATTACTTAATATATTACAATCCATTCGGGAAAAATATAAATAGGTCAGAATTTTTTTTAATTCAAGCTCATGTGATAGATGTATAAACAGCTAAAGGTAAACTGAGAAGATAATCGAAAGACTTCAAGCAACACTAGTGCCAGTAGCGTAGATAGGTGGACAAGGACCTCGATGCATAGAGAAAAACGCAGTCCCCACCTCGTCTTCCTAAGTTTCAAACAACGATGCACATGATAATATATAATATTTATTATACAGATGAGATCAATAGACGAAAAAAAAGATTTTCAACCAAATTCCCAGTCAAATTCACAATCTCCTGCACCTTTTAATATTTACAAATTCATCTATATAACTTTACTCAAATCCAAGTTTGATACCGCGTTGTTTTCTATCGAATTTAAAATCAATATTAGTTCATAATAAGATATTATAATTTCTATAATAGGTCATATATCAATTCAAACTTGAGTTTAGAAAAACATTATTTACCTTTCTTTACTCTATGACAGCTAAGCCACTGATAAGTGCTTAGTTAATGATTTACTTTCATTAGAAACGCTGTGTCCGTTTTATAAAGCTTTACTGATTTTAAGTTCACTAAAATCTAATAATGACTTAATTTTCGTTCTAGATAAAACTGTCGCCAACATTATAATCTGTTGCCACTTTTGTACACAATGTAATAAATAAAATAAAGACTGGCTCTATTTGATATAAAATAAAGACTCGCTCGTCTTGTATACGTATCATATCTCAGATGGATATACACACATAATTATTATTGTATAGTGTAGTGTAATACGTGAGATTCTAGATAATTCACACACGTGCAATCATTTCGAAAACTTCAATCAACTCCCAATAAATTGTATTCTTAGAGAAAAAATAATAATAATACCAGAAGCTATGTAACCTATTTTCTAAGCTTACCTATTCTCAAGTTTTGTTGTACAATATTTCTTTCCAACTGTTTACACGAAAATTGATTTACGAGTATTTACATCGAAATATTAATAATAATATAATAATGGGGGTTTAACCTCCGTTGTTTATTCAATTACAAACATTTACAATTACATTTATGATGTGGGTGGAGTCGGTTACTTCGTTCTGATCCAAGCGACGACAGTGTGATCAATTCTGCACTCCCATTAATTATAAATTATTCACACTGCCGCTGCCTGGATTCGAACCCGCAACCTAAATCTAAATAGTCCATCGTTCTAAAATTAGCGCCTTAGACCGCTCGGCCATTTAGGCTCGTTACATCGAAATATTTAAAACACATTTAAAAATTTTCTAGAATTCTTAAGAATACAATCCATAGACGATAATAATCAGAGGAATTTCTATGGTATGGTATAAATTTGATAGAGAAGTTGTAAAATAATTCAAATTTATGTAACCTTTAATTCTTCGTTCTTTTGTACTTACGACGTATTTACACCTTAAAGGTGACTCGTTTCTGATGCAAGTAACAAACTGCATTTAATAATTTACTTTCTTAGTTAATATTATATTAATTATATTGCTTACTTAAGAAAATATACACGGCTGAGTATTAGACCTAAAACGTCTGAAATATGAGAAATGATGCATTAATCTCGACGCCACGGCTTTCATACCTATTAGTAAGGCTGAGCACTTGAGCACAAACTCGCGTCATCGGTGTTTCCGTACCAAAATATATAAACTCATGAAATAAATGGTGGAAACGCACATAAAAAATAAATTATATAACATATTACTATTCAAATGTATTTATTTGCAATCCCACCATATTTATCTCTTATTGTGCAGAGCTATTTTATCTATTTATTATTATTCAGGTATTGTGAATAGATATTTCCATATTCTCGTTCCTCGCCCGACTTTATCATACTTCGCGAGAATATGGAAGAGGCTTAACTAAGTGGTGTTTAGTAAAGCCTCCTCCATACTCTCGTGGAGTACGATATGAAGTAAAACCAGAAAGATTAAGTACATTATCTCGTAGTTTTTGAATAGAAGTGCATACTTTCGGACACAAAGAATACTACACCTTAAAACTGAAGACTGACACAATAACAATAAAGAGAGAAGAAAATAAAGTAAGAGATAAGAAAACAATATAATAACAAAAAATAAATAAAAATAAAACAAAAAATAGTATAGATAATTTCAGTCAATTAACTTAGGACAAAGAGGCGTTGTAATAACATTTCTACTATACTTATACATATACTGTTTTAACAAGAGACTTATCTATAAAAAACAAGTATCCATTATTGTTATACGATACAAAATACAGTATTTAATGAGATATTAAAGTTACATGAAATTTTGGATGTATGTACTTAAAATGTGATGAATATGTGGTTTTTTGTTTTTTTATTTGTTTAGAGTAACAAAGTCTACGAAATGTTACGATCATAAAACATTTACAGTTTTCGAATTTTAAAGTTGAGTTTAAACGAAGGCTTAATACGTGCTTTTTAGTCAGAATTTTGATAAAGACACCAAGGTTTCTATCAAAAGGACTGTATACATGCAGTCGTATATCCATTTACATGCCTTTTTCAGCTGCTTTCAGTTGAAGTTACAGCTGAACATTTGCAGTTCACCTGATAAAAGCCTTAAATGGTGAGAGATAATCGTGCATCACTTTCGGGCTTTTGTTTGAAAGGGAGCTAATGAGTGATATGATTTTGTAAGGAAACGTAGAAATTTTCTACGGTTGAGATATGAAGTTTGTACCAATCGAAAATATAGAAGTGGGAATAGTAAAATCGTCCCTAAAATTTCTAGTCAATTTAATCAATAATAAAACAATTTTAGATCCCTAAAATTCACGGTCTTCACGCTTCTCACATCTCTAGAGTAAATTCAAAACATTTACTGAAGTAAACACGTTCACTTTGCTGTTGCTGTTCTTATAACACGTAAAAGTTATTGTGTCAAAGGTATCAAAATTAATTATTTGACGAAAATAAGTATTTGACTTAACTACTTAACAAGAAAATATTTATTTGCTATCATGTTAAAACCATATTTTCTTAAAATTTCAAATCGTTATTTCATTCAAATATTGTTTAATATTATTAATATGTAAAGATTTAAAATTGGAATTAAAATGATAAATCATACAATGTCAGATTGTTTAACTGACATTTTAGATTCTTCAAAATAGATTATGAATATATTTTTATATACTCGGTTTATGAAATATATCAGAGTATATTAAGTTTAGACCCAAGTTTTTAACGCGTAGAAAGGTTTGTACCATACAACAAAATTTTTTTATGTGTTCATAAAATCACCTAATTAATTCACATCTGATTGTTTGCCTGTAAGTCTGCCTGTCCCTCGTTCATCACGATAACTTGAAAACTTGAGCTGTAAAACTAACTTTGAGTTCGTACAAGAACAGTATAACTATCGAAATAAAGTGTAATCGAGGAAAATGATTCAAACGAAACATTTTAGTTTTAAAAGCTCACATCTTAAACAAGTTTTGAATTCAATCTATGTTTACAGGTTCAATTAAAATTCACTCTGATTCAAAACTGGCACACATAAGATAAGCACTGTAAATTAGAAAGTTGTTCTTTATAAAACCCAAACGTATTGAAACATTTTTTGTAAACCGAATAGTTTGGAGAATAATTAATAGGCAGTTTCTTCATTCTGTTTGAATAAAAACGATTTTTTTTTAAACAAACCGATTTTTATTTTTAATTGTTATCGAATTATTCATATATTCCATAGAAAAAATTACACGAAATAACAATTTTGATTTGAAAAAATAATTTTAGATAAAACTTTTCAGCCCGTTTCTGCTTAAAGTGCACGGTTTGCGGAAAAATATTTGAAACAAAATTGTAAATTTTTTTGTTCAATAACAACTTTCAAACTTAAATTGTTCAACTATCTATTACCAGTTATGGAGTAGACTGAGCTTTTCATTGAGCCTGAAATTCTAGGTCAAGCTTAATGCCTGCGTAAGATTGCTTGTACACCCAACCTTTTTGCTTGAAGTATTTTATCGATAAAACTTTTTTGAGTTTAAGGCATATGGATAAGGTTTTCTTCCCAGTTTGTGTTAGTATATGTCCTGCTAAATGATTGTTTTGATTATATTTTTTGTCACAAACATCATATGAATAAGTTTTGTCTCCAGAATGTGTCAGTGTCAATGTCTAACTAAATGGTTTTTTTGAGTAAATATTTTGCCACAGTCATCACATGAATAAGATTTTTCTTCAGTATGTGTTAGTTTATTTCCTGCTAAATGGTTTTTTTTTTTTTATTATATGTTTTGTCACAAACATCACATGAGTATGGTTTTTCTTCAGTATGTGTTGGCTTTTGTCTAACTTAATAAGTATATCTACAAAAACTTAAAATTTTCTGACTCTGTGCCCACAACTACCTTAAGATTCTCTAATTCATAATTTTTATTACATATTTGTAAAATACAGGGTAGAGAAAAAAGTGTACAACTTGAAAAAGGCTGTAAAACAAGACCTCATCAGTTTTTTCTAGTTATTTTCAATATTTTTTTGCGACCTTATAACACAAAAAAAAAAAACCCTTTAAGAAAATTACATATACTGATTCTTTAAGTAAATTGTAATTTTAACTAAATAAAGTTAATTAAGTTATAATTTATGTGATTTTCTTTTTTATGTATTTCATGTAAATAAAATAATACTAATTTTGAAAATACTAATGTGTTTTTATTTTCACCATTTTCAAAATCATACACCTCCCTGCTCCAATCTGTATACTGATAGGTAAATAACATGTACATGAATTTATTTTGAATAATTTTATATATTTCTTGAATAAACATTTCTTGAAGACAAGTAATATAATATAATATATAATGAACATGCAATCCTTATAATTAGTATTTTAAAATAATTAGTACTAGTAAGAAACAGAATACACACATGATTTTACTATTTCTAACTACTGTATGTAGGTACAAAAAGTAATGAGTTTAATACTATTATACACTCTTGGAAAACTTGATTTATTAATAAAATTTAATTTTTTAAATTAAATTTGGTTTTTTGGATGACAATGCATGGTTAGTTAATGGACGTGATTGTAAATCCATTATGCAGTACGAGTTATTTTTTTTGCTCTTCTATGATATGGAAATGAAATGAAAAGGTATTTTTTAGTACAATAAAAGCTTTTCTTTTTAATTTTTTCATTTTTAATTTAATAACAAAAGAAGGTATGTATATCAAATATGGTGGAAGCGATGTGAAAATCAGCTTCATAATGCTTACCATAAAATTATATTGTCGTCTGATTTAAATATGTTATTCGCATTCGCAGTAAAACCCTTCATTTCATACCCATATCTTGAGAGTACATCTAGTCTAATAAACTAGTTCGCCACCTTGAGTGGTCTACCATATTGGATTTACAATGACGTCACTTAGCTAGCCATACATTGTCATCCAAACTAAATGTCATCTTAATCGGTTGAGGTTACTGCTTTAAAGCTCGACTGCAAGATTTGAACCGAGCATTCATATACAAATGCAATAATTTGTAAAAAAAAAAAAAAAAAACACTACTAATCGTGATAATGAGTCGTTTTTTTGGTAGAAGTTCAATAAATAACACCACTAAAGGTGATTCAAGGTCGTCCATTCTTTTAACTTTGGACCATGAATTTTGTTTAAGAGAAAATTTTTAAAATCCAAGTTTAGTGTAAATTTCTGGAGATAAGGAGTATCATACCATAATTTGCTTACTGATTAGTTAAAAAATAAAACAAAGGCATTCATAAAATTTAAAATTTTTGATCCAAGTTGTTTTTCTTGCTATCTACGTTAGCCCATCGTGGAAAAATGACTAAGTGTAAGGTGATTGAGACTGATGGGAAAAAAGAATTGAATCAAAATGGAATGAAATAAAAAGAAACAATCTGTAGAATTATGATAGGAATCACCAAATTAATCACCACTATGAATCACGTTTTGGATATATTTCCCGCTTGGAAAATTAATGTCTTTTTCTCTCTATCTGTTTCTACATTTCCCGAATTAATTTGCTACTTATTGCAAAAGACATTTCTGAATTTGGATCAAACTTGTACTTTTTGTGTCGGTACGTTGACTTTTGGTGTTGTACATGGTAAGAAATGCATGGCGTTTACTAAAATGCTAGTCTTACTGAAATGCTAATCTATGTTGGAAGAACTAACATTAAAATATTGAAAAGGGCAGACAACAATCTACCAGAAGTTTTGTGGATATCTCCAACCAGTATGGACCTATAACGCTGATACTGCATTGACCCTACAGTATGGCGTTCGTACCAATCATGACATAGTAATATCCACAAAAAATGTTTACCATATTTTGGAGTTATTGTGTTCGATATATTACTTATATAATATAAATCTTAGAATTTTTATTCTTGTTTAAAATAGTTATTTACAATACCAAAATTTCCAATCCTGTATAACCAACATCAATATAAAATTCATTTTTATTATTCAAATTCTATCTTTATTAAAATAATTATCCATTTTTTTTCTATTACAAAAATATACAAGTAATAATTTCAATATTATGTTATATTAATTATAGATAATTTACATTTTTATAATATATTTTTTTTATTATTTTAATAAATAATGATGACATTAAACGAATTTATTTACAAGATATTTTTTTTATTATTATTCATGTGATTTCATTATTTTTATTTTTTTATTTTGTGATAATATTCTTCAATTAAATTTTCAGTTATATGTTTTTATTGCCATTTTATTTTTCATATAATTGTGTAATTTTTAGTTCAATGTTCTTAAAAGATTTTAAATTGATATTTAATAATAGAGTTTTTGGTCTACAATTGCGCTCTCACAAATTCCCAACTTTGCCCAAAAAATTAAGAAAAATGATGAAAAATGAAAAGGGAAACTGAAAATATTTCTTAAAAATTATCCTTAAAGTTCAAAACGGTTTAAAAAATAATCATGAAGTCAATTCATTAATAAAACATCTAAAATCGATTAAATACATCAATTGTGTTGTTTGTAAAACTGAGTCCTAATACAAATTCAATAGAGCACAGGTTGGAAAAGAAAATTAATTTAGTCCCGGTGATTTCTTTCATTTTCAGCCTCATAGAAGGTAAAGGGTAAAGTAAAGTAAAGTAAAAGAAGGTAAATTCAAACAACAATTTCATTTTTGAGTTTGTCTGCAACTAAACACTGTATTCCATCTTGAATATTATCTTTCACTCAAGAAAATCTAAATATTTATTTTATTTAACACCCAGATAAACAAGGGGATGGGGCTTAGCAAAATATTTGGAATTTTTCCAAAATAAAAAATATTTTTGTGTTTTTTGATCAGTTTTAAGCAAAAATGTACTCTTGTGGTTTTTCTCTCTAAATTCTAAGTTTTCGAACTAAAAATAAAAATTGAATAATCGAATTTTAGAAAAATGTGTTATTTTTTCAATCTCTGAGGGAATTCGCTTAGCTAACGCAGCGAATGATTGATTGGAATTTCTTCTAACAGTTGGACAAAATACAATGACACTTTAATGTTTTTCTTTTGAGAGATTCGAGAGGAAGAAAACTTCTCAATTATTAATATTCAAGTGACAGTATTTATTTCGTACGCGAAATTGTAATACAATAAATACTTAGCTAGATGGAACTTTTAAATAAACTGACTTAATTAAAATAATTCCAAATCCTGTGAGCTTATCACACTTAGACTTTATGATAAGTTGGCACATATAGCTTTGTTTGATCAAGAATTATGACAAAAGCCGTTAACAGCATGTTGGTACACTTGTTTTCGTTTATTGAAATGGCAAATATAATATAATAATGAAATAATGGTAATTTATGGTGGGAGAGTCGTGAAATATATAAATAAACGGATTCTTACTTTTGTGAGAATAGATAGTTAAGCATTTTGTAAACATACTATTTTTGTAAACATATTATGTATTATTATGTTTTCTCTTATTGCAGAGCATGACATTTGCTGAAAACAACTTTGAGCTTTATTCCATATAGCTTATTTCTATAACAGCTTCAGCGAAATAAATTTATCATTTTGTACACAATAATTAAAATTATTTTTTTTAATACAGTAGCAATGCTCGGCCCAGTTAGTCGACCCAGCTGATTAACTTCATCAAAATTTTCTATTTTCCTTTTTATTACTCTGAAAAACCGATCTTTAAGTTGAAAAAAATTAAGTTGACCCCATAAAATTTTACATAATAAGTAATATCTTTACAGGTCAAACTGACAAAATAGAATATTTATAAGATTAGGGGCCAAGAACGTGGGAAAAATATCGATAAAACCATAGCACATGAATTGACAACGCAAGGTGTCATACATTGTTAAAGATCAACATCTTTAAGAAACGCTGGATTATCACTTTAATCGTTACGATATAAATATTACCTAATTTTACAACCGTCGTTGAACAGCAAAAAAAAATTGTCAACAAAAGTCTATCGACAAAATTAAAATCACTTTCCCACGAATATAATAAGAAAAAAAGAAGTTGGTTAACTTCTTCTGAAGATACGCAATATCTTAAATAGATTCCATTATTATTCAAAAACACCCCCAATAAATAAGATGGAACGGTAATTTCTCAATTCAATTTATCCCCCTCAAAATAGACAAACAATTATTAAAAGCATCGATACAATAAATAATACATACATCTTATAAAAATCATAAGAAAACTTTCTCACGATCTCACGAAGACGATATAACGATATTTCTTTTTGATTTCTTCAAAAAATACGTTACGAATTTTTTTTTTTTTTTTTGTATTCCAGAAATAAGTCTCAAAAAACGTAAAAATCGAACAAAGATAAATTCATAATAAAAGTATTATTAGAAAGAAAACAAAAATTATATTTTATAAAAGAAGCTACTGGTTTCAAGAATAAAAACCTTAAGGCAGAAGAAAGTGAAATATATTACTAAGTATATATGTGTAACATAGACAAACGATATGCGCGCGCTGACCACGCGTTTAGCGCGCGTTCAAAGTGTGCATGGCATTGGCTAAACGCATGTCAATACATGTTGTTTTTTTATATTTTCTCCTTTCTAAATATAAAACAAGATCTACCATATGAACGCACATGAAAAAAACTATAGGCGTCTTTTTTTATTAACGTGTTGGAATAATATAAAACTAAGATGAAATATATGAAGTTTAATGTTTTCCATCTTTGTTAAATAAATATAGAACTATTGATCTAGTAAATAAAAGAGAGGGTCTATCAGTTTTAAACAGGTTGTAGGTGTATGAGTCTTTTATTATAAAGCGCCATATGCGTAATACACATGTGCAATGCACGTTATTGACTTGTGTTGCCTTTAGGGGGTGATATAGGTATAAAAACAGGTGAACCTTAGTGGAAGGTACGCATTCGATACTAGCATTGTATACAAACAAGTTAAAAGACACGTTCTCTCTGTTAACAAATATACCTTGTATATTTACATTGTTGTGAATCGTATTTTCTGACATTTACTAAGTTTTTTTGTTTATTTTCTGTGTGAATTTTCAATCATCATGAAGAAAACATCATCTCCAAGTAAAATGGCATGGGCGAAAATGTTTCGATCGGTGAGTACACAACAAAGTTTATTATTTATCAAAAAAAACCATCTTTCTTTTTTTGTTTATTTGTGATAACTAACAGTAGTTTTTCTTGATTGTTACAGCCCAAAAAACCAAAATTATCCCGGAAAATTGTACAATCATCAAAAGTGAATCTCAATTTACATTGGGATAGTTTCGAAGAAGATGATATAACAAAAGATTTTGATTTGTCGCTAAAATTGCATTCGGATACAACAACGTCATCGAACTTTGTAAATGTTCACGTGCAGAATGCTATCAATGACAATTTAGCCAATGAACGTGCTGAATTGTTCATCATTAGTAAACAACAGCTGATTGTGTAAACAATCTTTTCAAGATCAAGATTTCATCCAAGATCAATCAGCATATTAAAATTAAATCAATGTCTTCCATTAATTTGAGTATGTGTTTAATTTTAATTATTATTATTTTTTGGTAATATTAGCTTTAATGAAAATCACTTTTTAGTTTAAATTAATTTTGCACCATTTATTTGCTCAATGAAACTGATAGCTTTAATTAGTTTTTAAGACTGATTTTCATTTTTTGTATTAAAGTCCGCTTACATCACCTCTGTTTAGTTTATTCTAACCTATTCATTTCAATAATGACATTTAATTGGTAAATTATTAAAGTTAAATCAATGATGATGTAACCGGGCTTTAAAGAGCTTCATTTTCAATTCAAATTCAGTTTTAAATTTACTTGAGTTTTGGATATTTACGTCTTCGAATTCATTTTCTTAAACGTTTTTATCATGAAAACTCTCAAGTATAAATTTCTTTTAGAATGATAAGAAAAAAATGCTTTAATTAGTTTTTAAGACCGATTTTCAAGTTTTAAGGGTAGGTTTCATTACCTTTATTATAAGATTAATCATTGTTGACTAATTTTTCTACTTAATGAAACTGATGGTGATGAAATTGGACCTTTAAAAGTTGAGTTTTGGTATTTTCGTTTATGAATTCATTTTCTGAACGTTTTTACCAATAAATCCACTTAGGAAAATAGGAAAAAAATATATGTGATACTAGAACATGATTAGGAAAAAATGATGTACCTTAATAGCTTTAAATCTGTTAAATTTAGGGAAAAACTGTGATATTATTTTTAAGAAAAATTATTTAGATTAGGAAAAAAAATGATTTGAAAAATCAAAAGGCCGAAAGTGTCAATTTTATATGTAATACAAATTTTTTATAAATATTGCATGCATTTTGTCTTTTGTAAAATAGTACTAATTTTTCTAATTTTTTTGAAAACAAAAAATAAGCATTACTGAAACAATAATTCTCTTCTCGAACTTTTTTTTACAATTTAAGTTATTACTTAAGGTTTAATCATATAGCTTTTAAGCATTTTCAAGATGCTCTCAAATTGAAGCTTTGTGATAATTCAATGATTCTCATTAGCGATTAAGACAATTTGAAAGAAAATGATTAGACAATTAGATTTATTTTTAGTTTTTTTATTTTATTTTTTTTATTTTTTATAATTTTTTTTTTGTAAGACTGTGATATCAGCTTCTAAATGATTTCGCTAGATTTTAAGTTTTTAAAATTTGCAGTTTTTTTTAGTTAAATGTATATAATTTTTAGATTAGGTAACATTTTTTTTAGCATTTAAGAGACAAGCATTTCAATCCTTTTTGTTTTTTAAAATTTTTTTTAAGTATCGTGTTTTTTATGATTTTAATTTTTTTTTTATGTCGCATTTATAATAATTTTTGTAAATATTTTTTTGTGTAGTACTATCTTTTTGATTTTTTTTTTTGTAATTTGTGTGTTTTAAATAAAAAATTTTAGTAACTAAATTTTTCGTTTGTTACATTTTTTTGTTTAATATCTTATTTTCAGGATAAATTATAACACGTGTTTCACACTTGTAAACTGTACAATATTATATCGTAAATTATTATGCTACTATAGTGCTGTCTTTGTTTGATTCTTAAAAATCAAATAATCTCGTCTCACACACTTGTCGTATTAATGACATTGCTTCTACAAACCATTTGATAAAAGACTTCATTCCTCTTGTAATATATCTTCCAGTGACAGAAAAATACTAATGTGAGCCAATGCGAATATCCGTATCCTAAGCTCAATTCGCAAAAGAACATGAAATTGAATATTTAAACCGTGTACAGCACAGGTATCTCCAGAGAGACTGTATATCTATAGAATTAAAAAGTTATCGGCTTTAATGTTAATAAATCAATAGAAGGCGATCCGAATAAAAGATTGCAAATTTTTCTTTTCTCGAAAAATCGTTTTTTATCGGTAATCAATTGGGAAATTCTCTATGCAATCAATAATCAAAAAAGTCAGTGGAACCTTAAATTTAGATGAATATCAAAATCGATTTGTAAATCCCAAAAATTAATGACTATCGTCCGTATATCCTACATTTTCAAGTTTGGGAAATGTTGTTTTGTATACGTAAGCTCTTAGCTGGATAGATATAAGCGAAACTATCATGATTTTGTGTTCGATCAAATCACAAATTTGATTAAAAATCTTGTTTTCCAGTGTTCAAATTGACTTATTTTTTTTGTTCAAAAAGGTTTTAGAATATTTAATATATCAGTCTGAATTTTAGATCCATTTGTAGTTTGACATAAAACTAAGAGAGGGGTCTGCATTACATAATATTAAATTAACAAAAAAAAGAAAAACATCCCTCCAAAGGTTATATCAGACCCTTTTCAATATACTATATATGTACCTAGTGTAAGTTTTTAGTATGGTATATATTATGGCTATAACTACATCGAATATAATGACATAGTGACTATAACGATAAAAAATTATTGAAATTAGAAACCTACATATCGCTTATAACGACCAACGCATGTACCTACTATGTACATACTTTTTTTTACAACACAACATTTTAATAGAATTTTGATCCTTATAAACTTTATTTTGAACGTTCTTAACTTTATATTTTGGATCTTGTTAACTCATCGATTAGTTAAAGCGACTACTTGTCATTACAATTGGAGAACGATATAACGACCCACATCTATACACACAAATACACATACACTCACTTTAGTATACAAATGTACTTATCGCTTTTATTGACCATAATTTTTGGCCCCTACAATGCCGTTATAAGTGATTTTATTTACTTTGAAAATAATTTCGAATATTCTATAAGCTTTTCTTTTCAAAAAAAAAAAAAAACTCGTGATTATAAGCAAAACATGTAAAATTTAGAACATAAGCATTTCTTACATTGTAATACTCTTCTCCGATAATCTTACAGTTTATTTAAAATGCGAGTGTTCACACTATACTTTACTTTTCGATTCCACACTACGTGCGTTTCGATTACATATTTAGTTGTTTGCTATTTAATTTAAATCATAATGAATCTCTTTGCGAAAGTCGTTTAATGCTTTCGAATTTTCTTTAATGCCTTACACTTTTTTATTTGATATTGTTTAAAGCTATTACATCTACAGTTTTTCTTTTTACAGGGCATGATAACCAGAAATAGAAGCAGAACAGTATTTGGTAGACTGTAGAGACAAATAACATTGTCTCTGAGTCAACAAATTTCTATATGAAGCTTTTTGTAAAAAAAACTATAAGCAACAATGGAAATACAAAACAAGGTAAGACTATGTACACAGGGTATCAAGGCAAAGGATAAAACGATTTTTCGTATATGAAAATGAAAAACTTTCAGGAAAAGTCACAAATAATGAAGAAAACAAATAAGCTATTTTTTAAATTTATCAAGAAACTGTAAGCTCTAAGAACTAAACGTAACATTTTGACAAAAAAAAAACTGAATACGACTTTTCTTGAATAGTGAGATTAAATATAAAAACCCAATAAAAATTATTGTTTTAACTAATTAAGTCATTTGATTTCAAATGTCTTAATGGAACCAACGTTTAAATGCGATATTTAAATTTTTCATTTAGTAAACGTTAATAATACCAATTTTTTCAAAAAATTTAAAAGTATATAACAAAATGTAAAGTTTTTTATTTGAAATAAATATTTAAATAGTTATTTCCCTGAGTTCTATTATTTCAATTAACATGTTTTTATCGCTATCGTTTAACTCGCTTTTGTATGTTCGGGTGGAATTTTGTAATTGATTTTTTACTAACTTTTTTAAAGGCTAGAGACTTGAAATTTGTACCATAGCTCAGAAGTGAATGAGAATGCATGAAAATGTATAATAGAGGAAAAACGAAAAGGAGTAGATAAAGATAAAGAGTTTGGCTGGACTTTTGTAATGGATTTTAAACTGACTTCCCGATGACCTAGACACTTGAAATTTGGATTATAGACCAGAAATGGATGACAATGCATTCACCTAGCCCTGAAAAGCAGAAAAATAAAATAAAATTAAAAAAATTTTTAGGGTACCATGATTTTATAACCCACAATAAAGTATGAAATAATAAATAGCTATTAAACTAATTTTTTGATCTGAAATTTATATCATAGTAAACAGTGACTCAAGGTCGTATATTGTATAATCTTATCTGGTCTTGGACCATTGTTTTTATAATTTATTGAATTACACACATGTTGTGCCCTTAGTTAAATACTAAGTTTGGTGTAATAAAGCCAACATCAATTCTGTCTTCTAATAAGGATAACACTTTACCGTAAGGATAATTACAAGTTATCGAAGTCCACCTAAGCATCCCGTCCATAGGATAACTACACGCCTAGTACCATTGTTTCTACAAATTAACGAGAAATGAGTTAGACACATGTTTAGACCAATGGTTATTTTCAATTGTATGAGGATAACACGGTAAGGATAATTACAAGTTATAAACACCTTTACATCAATTAGGAGATTTATAAGCAAATTATAATGATCTGTTACCACAAATGTGGGTAAATTAGCAGTAACTATTTAACCAAAATTATAAGACAATAAAAAATACCGACCTAGTAATGGACCGTAAGTAGATGATACATCAAGTTCCCTTATTTTTTGTCCCTCCTGAAAAAGAAAGAATGGGAAGTCACTATTTGAAGGCAACGTGTATCTTATAAGGAAATAAATTATATCGTTGAACCTAGGGTTAAAAAATAACTCGTATAAGACCAGCTAGGGGAAAAGAGACGTGAGACCTCCAAAAATACTAGCTGAAAAACTTCGATCGTCTAAATAAGATTAAGTGACAAAGAGTAGTCAGCACTGAAAAATTTTTTCAGTCCCTTACGAGGTATACGGAAGGAAAAAATGAAGAATCAATATCTGTCACTAACCTTTGAGTCCTTTATGAGGCTGACGGAGTGTAAAAAATGAAACATCAAAACCTGTCACTATCTTACGGTCTCTGTGTTAAGTCAATGGCTATTCTCATTTCAAAGGATAACACTTCAAGGTAAGGATAATTACAAGCTATGCAGGCAGTTTAATACTCTATATAATTTAAATCCCTTTAATTACAATTGCCTCCATTCCGCCAAGCACATAAAAAAAAAGCTAAATCGTTAGCAGTATCTGTGGATGAAGAATGGTGAAAATGTTTTTTTTTAAAAAAGGAAAAATCAAGGTACTGAATAATGTTTCAAATTTGTCTTCTTCCAGATGGAATATCAATGATGAAAACATCTTCATAACACATTAAATGTTCCAAAAAATCCCCAAAATTATTTTCGAATATGTTTTAGAATTGATTCAAATGAAAATTGAAAGATAACAATGGTAAAGAATGGAGACGAATGAACATAATGTAAATTTAATTAATTTTGGCAGTTTGGCAGACATAACAGAATATAAGAAACAATCTTTGATAGTCGATCCATGATTCTTCACCTTTTAAATCGTAATAAATATAAAAAAAATATTCAAATACCATAATTTTAGTATCTTAAAAACAAATATGTTTTGTTCGAAGTATTTCTGTAATTTGATTCTCCACAAATTTAGCAGCTCCATTTTGACCCACAGATATTGTTTTGGCAAGAAATTCCATTATGTTTTACAGTTTTTCGTTAATTTTTAATTTACTACTTTTTGAGAGATTTTTAATTTAAAAAATCAATATATACCTTTAATGTCTTCCGGTGGTTATCTGTGCTAATATGCTTTAAGCAACCCAATATCTCCAAGAGATGCTTATCAGTAATGATAGATCGTTGATATTTATTAGATAAACCACTTAACAGGCAGGTGTTACTAATTAAAATTTTTTGCTAATTAAATACTATATGAATTATTACTTTAATCTCATTTCAAGGGGGTGTAACACGAACTATCCAAAAAATAACGTTTATAACCAAAAAACGTAAATTTTTGGATAATTTCTTAAGAAACTGTTATGTTAAGAATTAGTTAATGTCCATGTAACACCTTTTACTCCGCCTATTAAAGTAGGTGGATATCCTTTCTTTATGTTTTTCAACAACATCCTTAACGATATCTTAAAAAGCACTTAGTTATTATTTTTAACTTCTTCTTCATTGAAGTTAAAGTATATTCAACTTCACAGTCACTTTGTCCTTTTTTATAATATAAAAATTAATACAAATTATTGCTGTCGGCATCCTTCAAAAGGTAAAAAGGTTTTTTTTTAGCATTTTTTTGACTTTTTAACTTTATGGCAGATAAATATGGTATTCGTCTCGAAATCGAAATAATTTTATAATTTTTTAAGTTTTGAGGAAAAGTTCGTTATTACATTTTTATTGTTTCGTACAAGAAAAAACAAAAAAGGAAGTGTAAAATTAGAAAAGAATTTTAAATCCAAATGTCAACATTCTACTCCTAATAGCTTATGAGATATATATTCGAAATTAGTAAAAATTGATTTACAGATGCTTATAGTGAATATTTCCATGGAAAATTCAAACTTTTTGTACAAGAATATACAAAGATATACAAGATAGTCTTTAAAAATGTTTTCAATGTCAACAGAGAAAATGTTATTCCTGCATCTCAAGTTTTATTGTCGATAAATAAATAACTTTTGAGAAACATTTTTAAAGTGAAACTTTTTATGGGATGTTTTTGTCATGAGAGTTAACTCGTAGAGTTTAACAACATTGTTAAACTCCTTGTCTCTTTCTTATTACCATTTACTCCAGCAGAGTGAGAGAGGCCGTGGGACTTGATAACTGTACATATACCATTTATTTATTAAACAAGGATAGTTCAAACCTACTTACATTTAAATCTTATATGTCGATCTTTATTTATTAAATGTTATTAAAGTACATATACCATTATAAAGTACTGTACATATACCATTTATTTATTAAACAAGGATAGTTCAAACCTACTTACATTTAAATCTTATATGTCGATCTTTATTTATTAAATGTTTTTACAATAAATTGTAAATGTTTGTATCTACTATCTTTTTTACTTATATAGTTCTTTTCTTTATGTAGAATGTTTATGTATATGTAATATATATATATTTATATGTCTATTAAATTATTTCATATTAAACATTTTTTAATATTGTTTTTATTCTCAGTTATTGTCAATGAAGATACAAAAAATGTATGCGTCAGTCCAAAACTAACAGCGTCAAAAGTGAAACTTTTTATGTAATTCAAAAACTGTCAATGAGTGTACAAAAAAATACATTGCAGCAAAGAAAAATTGACTGGAAATTATAATAAAAATGATTTATAATAAAAATCAAGAAAAATCTACAGACTATCCCGAATTAATTACTACGGAAGTTTCACTTGTACGTATATGTATATAGTTTTATGTATATGTAAATAATAGTACGTACGAGTGAAACTTCCGTAGTAATTAATTCGGGATAGTCTGTAGATTTTTCTTGATTTTTATTATAAATCATTTTTATTATAATTTCCAGTCAATTTTTCTTTGCTGCAATGTATTTTTTTGTACACTCATTGACAGCTTTTGAATTACATAAAAAGTTTCACTTTTGACGCTGTTAGTTTTGGACTGACGCATACATTTTTTCCGATAGACATTTTTAGTAGCGGTACACGCTTTTTTGGTCTAATTTTCTCAAGTTCTAACAGAATCTAACCTCAAAAATTGGAACGAAAGTCTCAAATATTTTCACACACTCATTTTCCAATGAACTAATTTTCATACAAAATGATTTTTCTAGAATAATTTTGCCTGATGTTGAGATCATTTGTCTTTGAAGAAAAGAAAGATTAAAAGAAGGAAGAAACACAAAATATGCAATTTTTTCCTAATGAAATGTAACAGGGATATTTGCGATTTTACATAGAAACATATTTTCTAATTTCTCAATTTCCTAGTTCCCTACCATTAATACAAGTGAAATAGACAAAATTAAAAAAAAAAAACCGACAAATTTTTCGGCTACGGCACCCTTAACTCGAATTTGAAACATATCTAAAATCACTGTCCTTTAAATTGCCTTTTTCCTTAAAACCTTTACCAAACTGAGCCGATTTGGAAGTCATCGCCAATTTTTAGTTTTTTCGGGAAGGAACCCTAAATTTGCACTTGAACATAGTTAAGAACACTCTCCATTAAATTACCTTTTAAACAAAACCAAAAAATCAAAATCGGTTTATCCGCTTATGCGTTACGATGCCACAGGCAGACAGATACACACATATAGCGGTCAAACTTATAACATCTCTTTTTTTAGTTCGGGAGTTTAAAACAAAAATGTTTGTAAATTTATCAATGAATCCAATAACTTACCTATAATTACAATGTCCTGGTGTTTATAATGGTCATATACACCACGAAGTGTTTGACTTTTTTTTGTTGTTACTTGAAAAATTAACTTTATTATGGCACAGTTAAATGTCCTTTTCAATATTATTAAAAAAAAGAATGCCGACAGCAATCAAAATTGTAATGTGTACCTATGGCATGTAGGTACACTTTGGAAAGGTGTATAATGTTTAAAATTATTGTTTGCGCTTGGCGGAACTGAGGATCATGTAATCAAAGGGATTTAAATTATATAGTTGTTATTTATTATTACATACTTTGTGTTATTGTAATTCGAGTAGTAACAATTGATGGCGGTGTTATTGCCTAATAATTTTGGTTAAATAGATATTGTTGATATGCCCACGTTTGTGGTAACAGATCATCATAATCTGCTTATAAATTTCCTAATTGATATAAAGGTGTTTATAACTTGTAATTATCCTTACCGATAGGTGTTAGTTATCCTTATTAGATGTGAGACTAGCCATTGGATTTACACTTTCAAGTAGGTATTTAAGTTTCAACACAACATGTGCGTAATTCATTAAAGTATAAAAACAATGGTCCAAAAGTTGATCGTATAATTATTTAATGGATAAGGTATTTAGCTGACCGACCATCTTTGAAAGTAGCCGAGATTTCCTGTTTCCTAAGAAATTATGGTAGTGACGATAAAAATAATTAAAGGCAACAACGTATTTTGAAATTTTTGTTTGAAGATATTTTAGTTTGCGTCTTGTTTGGTCCAATAGCTTTCATAAACTTTAGAATATTCATAGGCGAAACTTCAGTTATTTCACTTGAGTGAGATGAGTACTTACATCCCAGTTGATGATGTTGTTTGGGGGAGAGGCTTTCCCATTCACATAGAATTTTTATTCTGATTTTATCCTCTTAATTACAGTAAACAAAACTATAAATATCATCAAATGATCTTCCCCCAGTTGTAAACAGCTTTTTATAAAAGTTTTTGCATGGTCTTTGTTTGCTATGAGTGTTTACCAATCAGTCTTTACTATTTTTTAACTTTAGTTTTGAAATATAAGAAATAATTCTGAACTGTTTACTGGAATACTTGTGGAAAACGGAGAACTCGGACGTCCAGTCAATAATGACTTTGTTATCTTTGCCTCGATTTTGTTAAAAAGAACAAAATAAGTTCAAATGAAACGTGATATAATATGTTAAAACAGTCCAGCATACGTAATACATTACTAATAAAATTGTCATTAACACGCAAAGAAAATAATGAACTGTTAATGTTGATTCATTATTTAAGTCTTTTGAAGAATTTGAGAGTAAGAAAAAAAGCAGCAAGAAAAATCCCCCAAAATTGTATCTTTTTTCCAGTGCATATTTTCCTATTAAGGCAACACATCATTTGTAGCATTTCATAAATTTTCCAATAAATAAATCCTCACAAAGTATTCGAATTTAAATTCAATTGGCGCTCACAGTTCAAGATTTTTTTCCGAATGTCTAACAATAGTTCAAGAGTATTTTCTATGAAATTTTATTCATTTTATGTCTATGATAGTTTTTCTTTCGAAAAGATGTTCACGGCGATTTTTAATTAATTTAATCAGGCAAGCCTTTACCATTATTTTCGAACATAAATTATCTTTCTTCTGATACCAATTTCGATTGGTTAAAAGATCGGTGTAGCTCAGGTCATAGCATTTGAACAGGTATTTATAGGTAACAGAAGGAAGACAATTTGGTATCAGAAAAAAGATAATTTAGTGACGAAAATATAATGGTAAATATGATGGCTTGCCTGAAAAAACCGTTCATGGAAAAAATTAATTTAATTAAAAATAGCCATGAACACTTTTCGATAAAAAAACTGTGATAGGAGTGTTTAAAAATCTATAAAATTTCATTATAATAGGTCTAATCTGGTTATCGGATAGGTGAAGATCGACCTTATACCGTTTCTTAGACCAAAACAAGCGAATCACATAATCTAGTTTGCCAAAATCCAAAAATTTTAAAAATGTCAGTATTATTGGTTTGTTTCTTTTTTATTTTATTGAAAAAGAATAAAGCTTAGAGTATTGAATGTGGAAACTTGACCTATTCAAATTTAATAGAAAAAGTATTTTCGCAACTTGAGGTGATTTAATAATTACTTCTTTAGACTTTAAGAGAATTGTTTTATGGATATACGTGGAGTGCAAATTATTAAAAATTTTATTATCTCTAGGAAAAGTTAATAAACAAGTAAACCTCGTGGTTTACTAATTAAAGGCTAAAAAAATTAGTCTTGACGTAAATTTTCTATTTCATAGATCCACTTATAACAAACATCTTGAAAAACCATCAACTTACCTAACTAAATGCATGTAATTACCAATGAATTACCGTTTAAAATAAACTTTTACAAATGTAAAAAGCTGTTAAAAATCATACAAGCCTTCATTCTTTATACTCATTGTTCATAGATCAAATATTCTTGTAAAAATATTCAATTGTAATAATAATATTTTTCAAACAAAGTAAAGAAAACATTATTATGCAGCACAATCTTTAAAAGCAAATGATCAGTATAATATACCGAGTCGGCATTTACTTTTTACTTTTACACACAAATACAGTACACATCTTAGTATAATTATTTATATATTTGATGGCAAAAATTCAATTTAAAGGTGATTTTTTTTTTTTGAAGATTTTAAGGTTTTTGTTTGTGTGATATGTTTTTACACTCACACTAAAAAGTAACACGTGTTATACAATTATAAACTTTTATTTTGCTGAATGGGTGTTAAGAATCCAGTGGCGAAGCCTAACTAAGAGTCAATAGAAATACAATAGGAATGAAAGATTTTAATGTGATTCTGAAGTTAAATAATAATGAGTACACTTTGGTAATGAATTTCAACAAGAGCAAAATTTGGAGAAGCGGCGTCAATGTGTTTCAAACAAGCTTAAAATTAATAAATTTTCATTTAGTTCCAAATTAGATTTGATTTTTGGGATGATTGACATTCAAATGAAAATTTTTCAGAAGAATGGGTGCTCCAATTTATTTCGTTTGTTCAAAATGGTTATGGAATTTGTTAACCAGTTATCTTTTTATTTTAATATTATGATCTTGAACGCATATTTATTAACTTTAAGCTCGTGTTTTTTCAAATAAGTCAGGCCTTACAAGTATCTGTCCTTATTTGATGACATTTATTAATTATCATGGAAACGTAAGGTACGTTTCGTTTTTTTACAAGTAAACCCTTAACCTAGTGATATGCGCTCTCACCATTTTAATAGGTAATAGCTTGAGATTTAAGCTTCGGTAATAGTTTAAACACTTTTTTGGAGATATAAGTTTTCTGATACTAAGAGTAACAAAATGTATTTGGGATATGGACTACGGCTTTTGCAAAAACACAAAAAAATATACGAAAGTTGTTTAAGCATGGTCCTTGGATTGACTGCATATAATTTTTTGGTCACATGAAGCAAATTCCATGGAAAAAGACATTCTAGAAAAAGTGTGCTTTTGTCATGTTCAAAAAATCAGCTTCTGGGAAAATTTAAGCCGATTTATCAATTTCTTACACTCTGTATTTTTGTATTTCACTGTTATTTCTACAACAAAAAAGAAAGTTTGCAATAGTATTTTTGGAGAAATTTTGCAGAAACCATTGAGGACTCTTACATTTTCCCAAAAATTAGCAAGCATCAAATAGGTTCGAAATTAAACGCACTGTTGTCTTTCATAGAAAAAGACTTCATAATAGGGTATTTATGGAATGCTGTACATCTCTATTTGGATCCAGAATCAAAAAGTTTAAAAATAAATAAATAAACATTGGCACCTACCGCCACTGAAGTACACCGTGTACGCATCACTAACTTTTAGAAGTAGGCAAAATTAACCATTATATATTATTACTGCATATATTCTTTTTCTTCTTAAGACATATAATAGGGCAGAAGTTTTTTTTTTTCTAGGCCATCAATTATTCATTTTCAAATTATTAATTTTACATCTATAATAACATACCTAGAGAGATCGGTGTACAGTTTTGCACCAAATTACGTGTTAAATTAACTAATCAGTAATGTGGAAATGTATTGTGTTAGTATAGGTATTCTATGGAAACGTATCCATGTGGAAATTAATGATGATGATTTCGCTTTTTTGCTCATTTTAAATTTATAGCATATGATTTTTTTGAATGAGACACTTTTATATGTGTGTTTAGAAAAATAATCTTTGATAATTAAGAATTCAAAGCGAGACAAAATATCAATTGCGTAAATAATCGATAGTTTTTATAGTTCTAAATGTCAAATTTATTTTTAATGGTGTATTATTTGAAAAAGAAATATTTTTATTTAAAAAATTTAATTGTCATTTAGGAGTTATTAAACACTTTATATTTAGTGATTTGTGGAAACAACTTTCAACAGATGTTCGTTTCACAAAAGTAATGAAATGATATTTTCTTATAAGTTTGCCCTTAGACAAAACGTTTTGTCACATAGCGAAACATTTAGGTGCAACCACACGCAGATAATCAAAATAATCAAAAAACTTCGTCATACAAAACCACTTTGTCTAAAGGAAACACTTTCAGAGCTTTGTTGCAATGAAAAACATTTTAAAAAGAAAATTTATATTAAAAAAGGGATTGGTTAAATGACACATTGATTAAACATACTATATTTCAAACAATTTCTTTTAGAAAACTCTTTATTCGATTCGAAGTGTACTCTAATGAAACATTTTGTATTTATAAAAAAGAATTTTTTTAACTACTTTGAACACATCTAAAATGATAGAGTTCGTCTCTTAACTACTCTAGCAAACTCTTGTAGAAAATTCTGTGTTTCTGGACCTATTGGTTTAGGATTCGGTAAAAACCGAATACAATAATTTACGATAAGGAAACGTCAGAAAACTGTTGGTCTCATTTGAAAAAAAAATCCGTACTCATCATAGCTTGTTTTAAATAGAGACATACAACCCTTTTGAGTCATTGTATTACTTTTGTCTTCCTATACATTTAATTCTGAACGATAATGGATACAAGACGTGCAGGGTAAGATGTAGTACCTAGAGTCAAATGTTTCTAGAATCATTCTCAAATTTTTCGTCATATATTGCTATTACCTAGACATAACTTATGATTATAAGTTACAGAGGTTATTTTATGATAATGCAGGTCGTCTGAAGACTGATTGTCGGTGTGCTATTGTTTTCGATTCTAATTCTTCTGATTGTTAATTTACAAGACATTGCATATTGTTCTATAAATCGTACTAAACATATATGGTTGCTTTTTGTGAATAAGTTGTTATATCATATTCCAGTTTTAAACGAGACTATTTTTCCGAGATATTTAGAACTAACTATTTACTCGTTCTATTGTCTGTTGATTTAAACTAAGCCTGAGGTTGGGACTCTCTTGATTTGCATTTGACATCCATTTGGTTTCTGATTAATTTTGAGTCCTACGAGCTTAATACGATGTGCTAATTGATTCAACATTATTTGTAGATCATGGATATTATCAGAAAAAAGTACAATATCGTCTGCAAATTTCAAATTTGCTAATCTCAACCCATCAACTTTTATACCCTATCGACACCAATCGAGTAAACTAAAGACGTAGTTAAGAACAGCATTCAAACATTTTGCTTATAAGTTTGCTAAAAATACTTTTCTGAGATGAGATTGATGGTTTTGCAAACGGTCAGTGGACTAGAAAAGCTGTTAATAGGGAAGTTTAGAACACACTGGGAGAGACCGTTTCCCAACGGGGCTAATTCAGGCTATAATCTAATCTAATCTAATCTAGTGTTGAAATAGAACTATAAACAGAGACAACTTCCATTGTAATATTTTAGTGCATAGTTTTTAACACATACATAAGTATAATTTTTAATTCTAGGTACTAAACTTTCCTCTAATATATGTAATTTAAGATTAACGTTGTTTGTTGCTGCTATATAGAAATTGAAAATCGTTAAAGAATATTGTCCGTCTCAAATGACCCAATGCATATACAGTGAAGATTACCACCGTAATAATAAATATATAACGTATTGCTTGGACATTGTTTAGAATTAAGTTACATCATTTCACCCACGTGTTGAACAACTATTCGCTCCGAGCGTGAATTTCGTTTCCATGACAACGATACACTACTTTAATTATAGAATTAATGGATGCATATATAATTGTGTGGATTGCATTGAAAACTTACATTTAAAATTTAATATTCTTGTTTCACAAATTTAAATAAATAATTACGATAATTAACATTTGAAAAATAATATTTGTACAATTTGATTTCTTATTTTCACAATTTTTAATGCATTAAGTTTAAAAAATTAGTGTTTTTCAATCATTTTAATTTGACAGTTTCTATATCATTAACATGTAAATAATTGCAAATTAGTCATAACAGCCCACTTTATCTCCAAAATTTTTCACTTAAAGCGCTGGCATCGATTTTATTATCCCCACCATGACTACGCACACAACGAATACATATATACATACGCATATAATAAGAAACAAATACTTTTTATATATTCACACGTGTTCAGACAAAAAAAAGGCAGGATCTGTGATGTGTCGCCACTAATGTAATTCTATATTGCTTCTTTGTAACGTAACGGCGCAATAAACGAACGATCTTTGGTCGAACTGTTTTTTTTTTTTTCTATATAAACAAAGTATTGAATGCAAGCCAGAAGACTAGACTGGTTGAAAAAAGAACTGTAATTTTAATTTAAATAACGTTCTTTCAAATTTTTACCGACTTGCCTTTCTCTTACTTGACAAAAATGCCTTGTGCTCAAAGATTCTTCGAAGAACTGTCTCGAGCTTATGATATTAAACAATTATACAAACTGAGGCTCTAGCTTTCATGACTATATCGTTCTCTATTATGCTACAAGAAAATTCCTTAAATGTCAATTTTAATTTCTTAATTTTTATGGGCTATGAAATTTTTGAAAAGAAAACTTCTTTAAGCACGATGAACACTTTTTGGGTGAACAAAAATCATTGATCTCGTTTCATCGACACGCGTCATCGTCACGCTCCATACATTGAAAACATGGGTTCTCATCCGATCACTGAAGTAAAGCACCATTAAGCACACTTAGTTGGGCACCTTAGCACACTAGGATGGGTGACTGTGTGATGCTTTTTTATGATTTATAATAGTTTTTTTATACACACGTTAATAATTTCAATTTACAAAATTTACAAGTTGTTACAAAGTTTTAAGTTTTCATTTCCGTCGACAGATGGCAGATTATCTTTTTTAACAGGGAAAAAACATTGAAATCCCCAAAATTAATCATTCAGGTTACACTTTTTCATATGTCTTTTCCATGGAAACATTATTCAAATTCCTTTAGACGCAGTTACCGTAGATACCACGATATGCCACGATATCTAACAATATTTTAGATTGCTAATATCCAAAAATATTGAAGATATCATCAACGAACCTTAAAGCTAAAGGATTCTTAGGATAAGAAATAAAATTTCCAATTTACTTTGCTTAGTCCACTTTTTTAAAATATTAAATAAATAAAAGTGGACTAAGCAAAGTAAATTGGAAATTTTATTTCTTATCCTAATTATGGATTTACACAAAGTAAAGCTCTCTACAATTAATTATCTAAAGGATTTTGTTTACCGTAAATATTCTGTATTAATTTTTTAAAACATAAAATCTAAATTTTACATTGTGTTTATCGAGATAATAAATTGGACAAAGACCCCAAAAGTTTAGTAATAATCTTGGATTAACACTATTGATAATGGTGAACGAACTAATAAGGATTAAAATTTATGAAGTAACAAGTCTTTCATAACAAACAATCAGTTATCATTACTAGTACCATCCCTGTATCTTCTTGGATAGATTTTAATCGTTATGACTACATACTAGAGTAGATACTTTATGTATATAAATAGGTGATAATACGTTTTACCCTTCGATAAAGCTAACGAACCAAATATTATATCAACCATCTACACCATCAAACAATTAATAGATTAAGGGTAAAGTATTGTATCTTGATGATAATATACTTTGAATCACTCTTCAGTTTCTTAAAACTGTCTGTCTGACTGTCCATATGTTTTTGTTTTCAAGTAAAATAGGGACGCAATTTTTTATTGGAAAATGGGAAAATATTCTCTTTTCTATTTCACTACTTATTTATGAGTATTTTTGTATACCATATTTCAGTATTAATTTTTCGGGTACATTGTTGAGGATGTAAAGTTTGAAAAGACGATACGTCATGTAATTTGAACTAAGACAACATGTCATTGCTCAATGAATGTAAGTTCTTAATACTACAGGTAATTTGTTCATTATTATAGAGCAATGTACCCAATTGAAAAAAGTAGTTGATGCAGTTACTGTTACTGGACCCTCAGAGAAAGCATTTCCATAAACGAAACATAAAGGCTTTCTTTGTTTTAATATTATATTTCCTATCATGATGTTTTTCTATAATGATTCTTAAGTATTATTCCATTGTGGCCCATTCAATTCATGAGATTACCACAATTTTCTCACACGAAAAATGCATAGTGAATGAGAATTTTGATGATATAAGAAGGTTATTATTTCCAATATTACACTTTAAAAATGACTTTAGAATCCATGTATATGTAAATTGTGATTCAAGGTACAATACCAATCCCTGTAATGTTGTTTTTTTTTTTTTTTTTTTAAATAAATTTATTGGTAGTTCGTTTATTTTAGGAACTGTCTTGTAAGAATTGTTTTAATTGATTTTATATAAAAACTACCAAAATATATGGCAGGACAATCTAAATAAAATGGGTTATTTTTAACTTTTTTATTGAGGGTTTATTAATTAAATCTAATTTATCTTAAAAATCTTTTCCTTGTTACTTTTACTTTTAACGGCCCCTTAAATGTCATAAATCAATGGGCTTAGATGTTTTAAAGATATTTCTTTTTTTTGTAAGACTTTTTTATGTGCTTCGTTTTTTATATCAAACATGACATTTTGTTATAAAAAAATTAGTAAAAGAATCGATAAAAATTATCTAGGTATTTATACACAGGGTGTCCAGCTTGAAATCCAATCAATCCCGCTCATTTTTAAAGGGTTAGAATTGTTAGATAAACTGTAGTGGAAGTTTATTTTTCGTTAAGTTTTATTTCGGATTCAAAAACTACCCGTTAAAAATTTGGTGGCTGTGAGAGCTTTTAATCAGAACGATCCAAAGAACATTTTGGATGCGGTTTTAAAAAGTTCCAGAGAAAGCTATTTTCTCGTCACATAGGTACTATAAATATACTATATATGTAGATTTGATCGCCAGTAGCTTATAACTACTCGTTAAAAAGTTTTATGGCCGTGATAGTTTTATGGCATTTTGGGAGTAGTTTGAAAAGGTTTCCACAGAAAGTCATTTTCCTATCTAATTTTGCGAAATCCTTTAGTTTATTAGAGTTTGCAAAGGCTTGGGTAATAATAGCAAGGCTAGATTCCATTATCAAGCTTATACATTTTATATACTTATGTTTTTATAAAAAATATTCTGAATCCTTACAAATAAAAAAAATCCCATTGACAGCCATTAGGAAATCAAAAATGGATTTCTTTTTAAATATATTTTATAACCTTGTTGAACACACTAAATTATACACATCTTCGATAAAAAATTGGTGGTAGTGCAGTTGAAAAAAGATAATAATCATCGATTGTTTTTTATGGATACAAAAAAAAAAAAAAATTAGGTTGTTCACATGAACACTAAGTTTAACTTATTTGGGATATTTTAAAAAGGCTTGGTGTTTGTAACGCTTCATCAGTTTAAGTAGTACGACTCATTATTATTTTTAACCCTTTTTAATGATTAAAAAATAATGTGTTCACTCAATAGGTTTCTGTTTATTATAAGTTAATCAAAGTGTTGCATTTTTTTATAAAATATGATGTGTGCCTAATAAAAATTTTATCCTTATCATAATAATTATAAATACTTTTTACAATACAAGCACTCATTGCACTTAAATCTTAAAAATAAAAGCTTGTAGCGTTGTTTTAATCTAACCGTGAATGCATTTATTATTCAAATAATGAAATATTTTGTGGTTTTATAAATATTAATGTCTTATATTTATTAGAGCAAAAAAACAAACTTTCTTACTGTTTCATAAAAAGCAATATCTATTATTCAAGAAATTGAAGATTGTAGGAGCAAAGTAGCGAGTGAAAGATTAAGGCTTTTTTTTTATATTGAGTTGAAATACATACAAATCAATTATCAAAGTTTCAGAAGGAATAGCCGGGGTCTTTAATTATTCAGTATTAAAGTCCGAGTTTTAATGAGCTGCTCATCTCAAAATGACTTATTTTTTGAAGTTTTTGGTAATTTTCACTTGAAAAAAAAAAAAAAAACGATTAAATAAAATTTTTTAATAGAAAGTAAACATATTAGCAAGGGCATAGAAAAGAAAAAAAACGAAGTGTCACCGTTTATATAAGTGATGTACGAGCAAGATACATTTAGGCTACAAAATTATTTGTAAAAATCATCTCATTTTTAACTTTGATTTTAATTTTATATATTTTTTTTTATTTGTGCCTTTTACTGAAAGTTGCAACCCTGTTCGTACATTATTAAGACTATTCCCAGGTATGTTATTATCAAGGTACAACTCGCTATCCCACAATTAACGTTACTTCGTTCCTTAAAAGAAATCTATTGGACTTTTAAGTTTGATAATTTGGAAATATACGTGCGTATTCAAAAAAAGTATAATTGCATGCTTGTGTTTGTGCTTATAAACTTTGGTCAGCCATCAAAATGATAAAATTAGCATATTATAAATGTTCAGTTGAGTAAATTTAACTAAGATATTTCGGTCTCCCTGCCCTGCTTACTCGATTGAAGAAGAAATATTTAAAAAATTAATTTTATACGGAACGCACATTATTAATGGATTGGATTGGATATAATATCATATTGTTAAATAATTATACAAATACACACCCTAATGAGAACTTACAACAACCCCTAATTTTTTTTTATTCATATATAATCATTAACCACACTAAAAATATAAAAATACAACAAACTTTTAGTTAAAAAAAAAAAATTATTAAAAATAATATGTTAAGTTAAATAAATATCATATGTGTGTTATTTCAGCTGAAAATATCATTAAATCATCGCATGTAACACCATCATAACCAAAAATACTAAGGAATAAGTTGTGGTGGCTATGAGCTTTAATTGTCCATCCAGAAAATTCTTGGAATAAATAAAATAAAAATAAAAATTTTATTCATTTTGCACTTGAAAAGTTAAGTTTATGAGGTAGGAACTAAAATTGTTCCAAGATATGAGAGCTTTTTAATTTTTTTTTGTTTGTTTTGTCGATCAACTTTACTTTCGAAAATGAATTTATTTCAAATGGATGCAAAATATTTTTCCCTTTTTATTAAGAAATACCAGATTTGAAAAATCACAGAATATCACCAAAAAATTTTTTGTTCCCTTATTCGATATAACTCGATACATGGGGTAATGATTTAATTTTAGAAAATTAAAAATATAAATGCTGTTTTTCCTCGTAAATTTCTCCAAGTTGAAGCAACTGTCTTGAAACGCAACATTTTCGATTAAATTACCTTTCAAAACAATAAAAAAAAATCAAAATTGGTTCGTCCGTTTAGAAGCTTTGATGCCACAGACAGACACACGTATAGCGGTCAAACGTATAACACCTCTCTTTTTGCGACGGGGGCTAAAAATCATGCTAGCTACTTCAAATTGAAAAGATATAAATCATAGAAGTGTTTATTTCAGTTTTCGAGACGAATACAATAATTCTCTACCGAAAAAATTAAGAATCAGAATATTTGGGACACAAAAAACACATAATGTGTTTATTGTAAATGATACATTTATTTTTGGTTTAATGACGAAGGCCTACTAAACCTATAAACTAACTAACATTTTTTTGTTTGAATTTTGACCGTTAAACCATGTTATTTATGATTTTATATGGCTTGTGCTTAAAATTTTACGGACATATTGGTTTTTAGATTATTATCATTACACCGCATCATAGAGTATCATTCATTATACCTACAAAAACACACAAGGCGGAATCTGTGTAGGTAAGGCGTTTATTTTAACTTCCAGATCATATTTCTCAAAAATTTGTTTAAAATAACTTAATAACTTGTTTTGAAAGACTTTTTTTTTAACGAATTTGTTTTTATATCCTTATATGGTAAAATAATTATCGTTATTGACTTTTTATTGGTTTGCTATTTTTACATAATATCTGAGTCGATGATTTATCAACATAGGTCCTATTTATTCGTATCTTCTACATTTCAGAGTCAGTTTAGAGGAAATAAATAAGTTATAGTTTAAGAAATTAAGAAAACACGTTTTATAGCACTAAAATATAGGTAATAATTTTAATTGTAATGTAAATTTTAAAACGAGGGTTGCTCTTTACATTCATTATTTAAATTAACTGATTAAATTTATTTGACATACATGAAGCACCCCACGCTTTGAATTTTACATTATAAATATATTATCTCCTTTTTTTAAGTGCAGTAAGGCGTGTTTGTTAGTTTTTGTTTTTTTTTTTAAACTTTAGTTAATTTTATTATTTTTTAGTTAAACATTGTATATTTAAATAATAATACTATTAATATTAATATTAATATTAATATTAAATAAATTTACTTTGACTTAGTTTTCTGCATAGAAAACCAAATATGATATACATTACACCACTAGACTTTTGATTGATAAGACTCTGACCCTTGTAGATCTGGTGATCAAGATAATATTTAAATACAAAATGATTGTACTGTCATGAGACCTTGAAATGTATGCCAATTTTCAAGTTAATCGGACCATTAGAAATTGGTCAAAATTGGTTGTAAGATTTTATTACATTGTTTGTGAGTTACGAGCAAAGTAAATATAAGCGCGTTAATAAAATGAAGCTCATTTGATAAATAATGAAAGTTCCAGGAAAAATATAGCAGATTTTTACAGCATGTAATAATCAGCAATAGGTTGCTTTCGATGCCTTACCATAAATCAAATGTTATATTGAGTTGGAGCCGCAACTTCTCATTAGGTTTACAAAAGTAACCTGACATACTAGCTAGTCCGAGTTTTCACACCAAAACTTTATAAAATGTTTGATAATATTCAAATATTCAAATAAATTTCTCTATGAACTCATTACCGAGAATGTGTCCTTTTCTAGATTCAAATTGACAAATAATCACGATTTTTCACATTTCTTTGATTATAAAAACATTATCACAAGTTTCATTCTTATTCATGGAACAATAAATTTAATAATTTACTTTAGTATCATTTTCTTGAAACAATTCATGATATCGAAACAATAATTTTGTACTTAACATGAATAACAAATTCATAATAAGGTAAATTAGAATTTAAAAATAATTTATTTTTTAACAAATAATTGTTTCTTTTCATTTTCGCTGTGTACAGGAGCACTATACTCGAATCAGAGCGTAGTACTCCAAGCTGCTGAATAGTTGTTCATAATCGTTCAAAGATACTGAACCCTGTATAAAAAAACTAAAACTTAACTAAACATTCCCGAATAATTGAAATATTATAACATTAAAAAACTACATTGGAGGGTTTGAATTTCGTTTTTTACGCAACCAGAAAAGAGATATTTAAGCGGCTTGTTAAAGAAGACATTTTTTCAATTCGATCCTAGACATTATTATATTATATGCTCATAGATATCCAATTTATAAAATCATTATTGTATTACCGATATTTTTTTTATCAAACATATTTTTTAAACTGTCGGTATATTAGTAAATATTTTTTAAACATTTTTTTGGCTTGTTAAATGCAATATGAACCATAGGTTTTTTTTATAAAAGAGATTCACTTTTTTTGCAAAATTATCACAATATTTATTTGTTTGTTCAGTTTTTTCTGCAATACATTTGTAAATATTTTGCCAATAAACTCTTTTCTTAGTAAAGGTTATTTTGATTTAGAAATTAAAACTTTATTTCCTGTATTTTTATATTAATAATAATAAATGAAGGTATTAAGTAAAAAAAAAATCAATCGGTTCCGGAGAATACAAAGTGAATAGAAAGATTATTACTGGTGTTTGAAATGTAATATATGCCGAAATTTGTTTCCCAATTGATGAAATCTATATTAAAACAGTTCCAACGAATACTTTTGTCGCTTTTGTTTCAGGAATATTTGATATCTATAAATATAATAGAATCAAAACTTCTCACCTGTGATTTTTGCTATGCATAAGCAATTTATGGTACAAGTCTAGGACAAAACACTTTTTTAGCGAGCTACGAGAGAATATTTTTTTATTATTCTGTCCATGTACTGAGCATAAATAAAAACTTGGTTTAGTTATTGAAAACTAACATTTGTAAAAATCTAAATATCAAGTTAGAAAAATCAACTCGAAAATATTTCTTAAGATATTTTACGAAAAACAAGATGAAATGATAAATTGTTGTAAAATAAATCTTTCTGAAACTTTGCATATGATAAGTATTTACATTTTACTAAAATAAGCCCAACAGTTTCGAATAGGGTAATTTTTCTTTTACCTGCAAAATCTGCAAATTTTAAGCCAAAATTTTGTTTTTAATGAGATATCAAAGTCTCATTGATTCATCGAAATTTCAAAACAGATTTCAGATTTCCCAAGACGTAAATTTCCTAAAAGATATTTTTGTAAACTTTTGGGTTTAATGCCCTGAGCTATAGTTAGTTATCAGTCAATTTTACAAGGAGATATTTAAATTTTAAAGTAAAATAGCTATAATGATCTACAATTTTTAACTTTGTATTATCAAAAATTTAGTACTGATTTTAAGGTCATTACTGCACTTAAATTTTAAATGTATAGGTTCTTTCCACAATCAAGTGCTATCAAAAAATTTTTTGTGCTAAAAATCGCAAATTAAGCTATTCTTAAGCATTTGTAATAAGTTTCAATTTTTAAGTAATATAATTAAAACTTTTACTAAAAAGATGCCAAATATTCATTTCTAATAGATATTTGAATACTTGCGCGCTGTATTAATTAAGTTATCCACTACATAGTCTTGTAGGCCAAAATGTAATGACTAATTTGTTTTAGTATTTTTCTAACTCACTGTTCATTCAAAAATATATACTGGAAGCTCAAGAACGAAGACTAACTAAAATCGAATCCATATAACACTGCTGTAAGTAGCAAACTCTTTTCAACCAAGGTGGGTTAGCTGAATATTTTTCTAGCAGCTCTAATATTGTCAACAGTAGCGAAGAAAGTTAATTAAAGGCTCAACAATCCTTTAAAATCCTCTTTTGAAACAACTATGGCTAACAATGTTCATTGATTCCAAATTATGACCCATTCAACCACTTTTTGCTTACATCTTGTGCACTTCTGTTTAATACATCATTTAAGAGAAATCTTTCTGCCAATTTTCTCATAATTTGTATTGAAGTAATTTCAATTGGTCAAGCTTAGAAACTTTGAATTGGTCAAGAGATCTCTGACCCATATATTTTATAATTATAAACCACAGCGAATGCTTTGAACAATAATTGAAAAAGAAGATACTCTTAAAAAGTTAAAAACCATATGGATGTGGATTTTACAGTTAAATTTAAATTACATTCATTTTTACTAACAAATAAAATGGATGAATTTCTAAGGTAACAACATTTATGTTAGTTAAGTTTTGAAAAATAACCAATTTATTCATAAATTTATTTATTATATTATTATAACGAATAACGAAGTATCTGTGTTAAATTCAATAGATTCGGTTATTTTCTACAATCTCTTGTATTCTTAAATCCATTACGTGCCATATAAATAGGCAAAACGAAATAAATTCAAAACGCCAATTCGATTCGCAACATTGCGATATTACAAATAAAAACAAACTATATACCTATAATATAACTTTTATGTGTAGTGCATTGATATGGGCAAAATATGATAACCAACAACTGTCTTTTTTTTCTTTTCTCTTATAGATTTTTAATAAAAAAAAAAATTAAATAGATCTTTTTTGTCCATAGAAAATATTCGCCAGGGTAGTTTACTAAGGACGGCATTTTCATGTGTATACATTTTAAGATGGACAAAGTATTATTATTTATCAAATTTCATTGAACTGGTATGCACAAACTGAAAGAGTATTTTACAAACATTCAAATTTGTTTAAAATTCAACTATTGCTACCTGATATTTGATTATTGCCAACAGAGGCGAAAACCGAGAAACTTCATTTTTATTGGTAAAATCAGGTTAAACGGCTTTCTCGAACAACAACAGTTTGCTCAAGAAAACAACGATTTTGCTGTTTTCCAATGGTCAACGGGTTAGTTTATTGTCGCTTTTAAGTTAAAATCATATAAACTTTGGAGTTTCAATCCAAGAGGATATTTTCCAAGATCTTTTCTGTCTTTTTTAATGAGTAGTTTAAACTTTGTCTACGTAGGCCTCCTTGTTCTTAGTTCGGGAAACGTTCCCCATGTTTCAATGTCTCCTTTTTCCTTCTTCAAAAGTACAGAGTAGGGAATGGAAGTGTCGGATTTTGAAAACGCTCTTGCATGTTTGTATCTTCAGCGAAAGCAGACTTAATTTGTTAAATTACATTAAAAACTTTAAAAGTCCATTAGTTCCAGTACTTTAATGTTCATTCGGGTGAACCTATTCTGCCAGGGGACCAAGCTATACATCAAATTCAGTAGCATTTAAATCACCAATTTTCATTACCGTTCTTTCAGTCCTTCAATTGTTGGTCAAAATTGATCAGCCGTATATAGTTTCTATTCAAATCAGTTACAAAATCATTGTCAACATGCATAATTCACCCTCTTTAAAATTCTACACAAAAATGCTTACAATTACCACGAAAACTTTGATCTAGACGAGCTCAAGGTCTGCAAAACCACTAACTATAGACTGATTCTAATTTTAATTTTTCAAGTTTCTACAGAGCTTAAACTCGAAATCCTAAAAGTACCCATTGAAATCTCGTGAAATACATAATTCTGGCAAATCTCATTTTTAACGTTTTGTCCCCTTTTTTCTTGGAAGTTATAGTTCAAGAGTATTATTAGATTTTCGGATATACTTTTTTTTTGTTGTAAAATATTCCAAAACATTACACTTATTCAATAAATAATCACATAAATAATTTCATTTAATAACAATAAAAATACTACTAGAAGAAGGTAAGTATAACCATATACTAGAGGTTCTTGTCTTCAATGAAAGTAAAGAAACTAACCTTATAACAACAATAGGTCTGACTGAGGTACACTGTTTAAAGGTACAAATTCAATTGTTATTAATATATTTATGCTTTTTTTTTTGTATGCATAGATTGTTTGCAAATGTATGAGCGAGTTTTGTACCTTGGATAATAATTTAAAACAGACTTGGTAAGGTAAAATATCATAATGCACTATGGATTGGACCATATTTTACCTCGGATCACTCTGACCGGAAAGTATCTGCGGTCACTTCCGTCAACAAACTGAACTGTTTTATATTGGACATGTGATTGATATATTGAAAATCCAAAAGTTTTCATTTGTATAGGTTCTCTGAGCATCTCTAAATAAAAGATAAAAAATTGAAACATTTAGTCCCTATGCTCATTAATCACTGAAGCAGAACAATGTTTTCATTAAAGGTTAATGTCAATTCATCTTTTTTAGACTTCTTAATTGAAACCAAGAGGACGTGAACAGTCGTTCTTTAGCTTGAACTATAGTAAGTAAATTTTGTTTTAAATATTAAGGAAATTATCGGCTATCGATGACTTGAAATATAACTACGATAGCAGGCTAAAATTGAGTTTTAACAGGCGTTAAAAAAATATATAGATATAAGGAAATTAAAGTAGCTTACAACAAAACTGTACAAATTTATGAATTAGATGTCTAATTAAAATAGCCCACTCTTTTCAGACCATTTTATAGACCACACGATGTTTTTTGAAGCCCGCTTATGACTGCTATATTGACTACTTGACGTCATTAGTGATTTTCTCTATAGTTGCTATCAAAAAGCAAAGATCTTGCTTAAGGCTAAAGGATGGTCTAAGATGTATCATTATCAAGGTACAACATTTTTCTCTCTGTGTATTTAGTACATGAACATGTGTAATATTAAAATTATTGATCATGTATGAAAAATCAATTATCCACATTTATTGATTTTGAATAAAAAAATAATAAATTTTTTTTCCAGGTCTTTTTCTATTAAAAATGAACATTTATTTTTTATATTTTACATTTGACTGCATTTTTGTTCATTTTAAATTCTATTTAATATAATTATATGTAGTTTTGTGTATTTTAATATGTGGACAATTGTATGAATTTAAGTGGTAATCGTATAGGTTATAATTTGAAGCCTTATTATATTGATTTTCTAAGTAAAAAAAAAGTTTCTCTATTGATTGAAAAAAATCTGCTGTACCCACAGGTCACAGGACCTCTGTATACTGAGTGTGTAAATCTGTGTATAGATATTGAGTAACATGGTCGCGTTGAATCAGGAACATATTCCCTGCAAGCTTAGGGAGCGAAAATTCACTTCAATGCAGTAAAGTACTAAATTATTATTTCAATCAACGTTTTTTTCCACAGTAAATCTTTGAATTTTTGTCATATGTTTAGAAAAAAATGAAGTGAAGTCTTTTATTTTGACATATGAATTTGAAACATGAAAATAACTTTCCAAAAATTTATTCTACAAACTCAAATTAACTGAACCATATTGGAAAGATAATACGAAGTAAAAACAAACTTGGTTCATTTACCTCGTTCAAACCTAGACTCGATTTTCAAACCTTGACCAAGATTTGAGCAAGGGTTTTCAAACCAAGACTTGATTGACTGGCTTTGGGGGTCCTTGCCCGAGGGTCGGGCAAGGACTTATATACCTAGTCTAGATTTATTGCGCTGGCCTTGGTTGAGACTTCAGCAAGGCCTAGAATAGCAAACTGGAATTTCCAATGCTAGCCTCGATTCTGCCCCTAAGTTTGATATATGTCATTTGGATTGCAGCCAATATACAGAGGTGAAAAAACTGTCATTGTGAAATAAACAATTTAGCAGGCACGCTTGTCAGCTAAGTTTTAAATAGTTATCTTGCATTAGGAATAAAATTTATTAATTTTAAATGTAACAAGTTATTTAATTAGATAATTCATCAATGCTTATTACATTTGTCGTTTAAGGAACGAGTTGCATCAGTTGTAGCAGAAATATCGACTTAAATCAAATAAGTGGGCTGACATTCCAGAGCAAGTATACTAAAGGTTCAGTGTAAGTAAACATCAAAAGAAACTAAAGAGTAGGAAGATTTTGAAATGTATAATTATTAATTACTCAAAAAATACTAATAAAAACTTCTTATCGCCTCTTTAAAAAACAATCCTGAATCCACTTTTGTGAATCATATTCAAATTTTTCCACTATCTATTATAGATTCTGTATTACATAACTTCCATCAAACTATTTACACCAATCCTAAAATCATTAAAAAATGTTTATGTTATAAAATTTATTATCATTAAAAATAATATCTTTTAAAAGATAAAAATCAAATATATGCTTAATTTTTCAAAATATTTTTAAACAAAACCCCAAAAGTTTATTATTTTAATATGCGTTATGTCTTTTTCGTAATATGTGTGCACATAAAAATTTTGGCATATTTATTTATTTTTATTGAAATGCATAAAAAGAAATATGAGTACTTTTTCAAAAACAAAACATTCCACTTGTCAAAGTGATCTTTAAAAATGTCTAAAAACTATTTTTACGATAATTAAGAATAAGTATATAACATAATTTTATTTTTACTATATTTTGTAAAAATATTATAATGTCGACAGGCATAATGTGAAATTCGTCCAACCAGTTATGGAACAGGCATGCATCCTTATGTAAAAAGCTTACCCGTCTGATTTATTGGTGGGTTGATAATTGTATTAGTGATAAGAAAATACTTTTGTTTCCTCTTCTATTAGCTGGGATACCCGGCGTTTTTGAGATATTTGGATTTTGAATGAAGGAAGGGGTTAAGTTAGAAAATTAAGTCTGTCTGAGGCTGGGTGTTATCAAATACCAAAATAACTTATAACCACGAGGTCAGACACAATTTTTAATTTTAACTTCTTCAAACGGTCCTTTAATCAGTAATGATTTTAACCCCAGAAAGACTTTAAATAAAAAATTTATAAAAAGCTCGTATCGCACTCGCTAATATCCAGATAGCAAGTCTGACATATAATCTTAATTTAATATGTTCCAGCAAACGGAATCAAACATTTATAAAAAAGAAATTGAAAAAAAATAACTATATAGCAAAAAAGTTTTTATGAATTTTGAATTTGTAAATAATAGACTTTGAACTAATTAATACTGAAGCGAAATTTTCATTATTCTTTTTGTCTACTTTTTTGATTATTGATAAAGTTACGTTTGGTAATAAAAAATTGGCGTTTAGGCGCATTAATTGAAGCTTTTTTATTTTAGAGCTACGTTTTTTATACGTTAAAATTAATTCGTTTTACAACAAAATACGTTGTGAACGACTTTTAAAATAATTGAATATTGTATCTGCCGAAAGAGTTTAAAAATGGTTTTGTTTTTTAATTTAATTTAATTATCAGTACAAAACCAATAGTTCATTTCGCTTTAGATAAAAATTCACTAAGACTCATTTACTAAAAAATTGTTTTTATTTTATCGTCTGGCAAACATGTCCGCCAAAAAATTAATGGACCTAATTTTAGCAATACCTACGACATAAAATAGTTAAAACAGTGAAAGTAAATATGGTTAAGAAGTTTTTGAATATGCGCCACATATGTATTTCTTTTTTTTAAATTATGTATTAATTAAAAAGGTCCTTTTCAACATATGTGGAAAAAAGGAAGGTTATTAGGTAATTTTTTTTTTAAATATAATATATTCAATTAATTTTTAAGGATGTTTTACATATTTAAAATAAAGATTTGGAACGTACCACTTATTTAAATTTCAAATTTGTGTTGGTACTCAATATGGTAAAAATAAATTAGCCAATTAGATATATAATGCCTTTTATTGTGTAATTTTATAATTGCCATGATAAATTGATACCATATTTAATTTTGAAAGATTTTGATTTGGATATTTTTAACACCGTTTTATGTTAACTTTATCGGTATGTAAATTTATCGACAGTAAACGTTTTTCTTAATGTTAATCTTCAGATATAAAATTCCTTTCTACTACGCTGATGCTTTCTACGCAGTTTAGGTAAAAAACATAAAAAAAATTTTCTGCCGAAAATACGATTACTCTTCATTGGAGCCATGGTGCCTTTAAGACCAGAATCTTATTTGAATAAAAATGGCATAAAATTATAAAATTTGCTTTTCAATTAACCGAATATAATATGAATTGATATTAGTTTTATTTCGATTTAAAATTGATACCCTACATATTCAGATTGTGCATGCCACATTTCGTTACATTCTGATAAATATATTTTGTCTTATTGTTGCACGAAAATTTCTTAATTTGCTATTTTCAATTTTCCAAGGCTATTTTTTTAATAGTAATAAAAAACTCAAAAACTATCGGAGACTACAGTCTCTATCATATACATCCTCTGAATTTGTTACTCTTTAAAATGTATGGGTATATATAATCAAATTTTAGCTAAATAACTACGTATGACTGTAGCTATATGGCTTTTGTCCCAGGGTTGACAATAAATAATAGCAGTTTTCTTGGATTATTGTCGAAATATCCATGGCAGTATGATTCTTCTTTTACCTCAAAAAAGTACTGCTGATTATCGAAAGATTGCTTTTATGAAGATACAAGCAATATTCGGCTTTGCCTCTGTTTGTAATAACTTATTGTTATTGTCGGGTTTTTTTATGTAAAAAAAGTAAATATTTTATTTCATTCACCTGTCCTCATAGTCCCGAAGGCTATTTCATTATCCCTTTTTTCTAGAATAGACAGAAGTTATTTTTTACAAATTTTTTATATAATATACTATTTTTGTAATAATTATTAGCTTTTTTGGTATACAGAGGTATTTTGCCTAAAGCTTGAAGATTATAAAAATTTAGTAGATTTTGCGGCTTTATCATTTAGATTTTATCAGTTGATTTATTTTAATATAATTATACTGATTGAAAGTAGGGCAATTGTATGGTTATAATGATAATTGTTTGAAATAGTGATTCATAAATTTGCTTTACGGACCTTTTTAAATTATAACGTATGCGTTGTATTTAAATTTTTTAATTTGAATTAATAAGTTATAGGTGAATTTTCATAAAGAAACTAAATAAATGGCGTAGAAGTAATAATATCCAAGCCTTTTGACATTTGTTTAAACAGTTACCACAAAAAATTTCTGTATTACAAAAATTATTATACCTTTATCAATTATCCTCGACATTTCGTTTCATTATAGGCTCTCATAGGGCTCTCAAACTTCAACATATACTTTTATGAATTCTCAAAAAAGATATTTCACTTCATTATGGACACGCGAAATAATTTAATAGAAAAGTAAAAAACCGAAAAACCAATCCTTTGTTTCTGGAAATCTATATAATTGGACCTTGATTCTAGTCTATATAGAAACCAATGAGCATACAGTCCCCAAAGAAAAACACCAAAAATATTGAATGGCGAAAAAAAACTTTATGTAAGTCGAATGAAAATTTTGCACTTGAGACAGTCTGTCGGTTTCTTGTAATATAATCTTCATGTTTTATCATTAAGGCATAGCGTTGGTGGAAGAGGAATGTGTTTAATGAATGCTTCATAAATACCATTAAATTATATCCTGATTTCGTAAAAATTGCTAAATCCTTAGAATCCAAAATTTACTGAACTATGAACGGATAAGCACTAAATAGATGAAAAGTATAGTTTGACAAAGAAACATGAATTGAATACTTCTTAACCAGATGTTAACGAAAAAGCAAAATTACTCCTACAATCAAAAAATTCGAATTATACTTTTTCCTTAAAATTCATAAATATAAAAAAAAGACATTAAACAATTACTCATAATAAAAACGGGGCACATTATTACTGTTAAAATAACAAAAACGTATAAAAGAAACTTAAATAAAAATCTTTAACAATAATAGTTTAGCCCGAGCCATTATAAAGCATAAATATTCTTTTGTAAATACACCAAAGACGAAATAAAAATATTTCTTTTATATGACCAATGTTTGGTTAGCTGCTCGGGTTTAAAAAGAACGAAAAAGTATAAAAATAAATAAATATAAAAATCAATCGAATTTTAGGTGAACCGACTGACGACCCATAAACGTATACAATATCTTCGTAGATCTTTAGCAGAGATAAATTTTGATATGAAAAAAAGATTCTTTAGATTTTTATCGGATAATATTGTACTTATTATGTCTTTTTACCGGAATCTTTTCAAGATACATCTGTTTCAGTATACAGAGATGTAGACAGTTTTTGTTTAGTTGATGAATATATTCCAATTATTTCATGTGTTTAGATTTGAAAAATTGATAAAAATTAGACAAAAATTTTTCAACTCAAACATAAAGTGTAACATGAATTAATAGATTCAAAGATTGTAATCTTAATTTTTTTGGAGATTTCAAAAGATCTAGAGCAGATGTAGTATGTGAGATTATGTCAAAATATTTTACTTTTTTTTTCTTCTGGTTTTGGAATATTTAAATTACTTTTTTTTGGAAATATTAGACGACATAGTTTTTACCTGTTTAAGATTGTAATTTTATGATAATGTTTTATCAGTGATCGCTAAGTATACTTATCTATCTTAACTACTGAGGTTCTTGTTGATTGAAATATTTTTTAATTTGACTTAGTGATTTTTTCTTATCTAGAAAAAATCGATAACATAAGTATCATCCCATTTTGCTACTACTGTTGACATTAGAATTATCGATATCCGTAGATCTCGTGAAGTGAGAATGTTAATTTTATTTTTTATCGAAATTTGTATCGATAAATTAACTTTGCTGAAAACATATTAGCTTACTGGGTGGTAACCCTAAGAGCAAAAACTATGGATGATATTTCATGGTATTCTAAAATGAAAAAAATGGTTCATTTGCCGCAAGACTAAATATTGTATTTAGGGATCTTTGGTATGCTTATATTATACTGCATTCATTATTCCGCGAGTTGCTGATTATAATTATCAACTATTTTTTGTAAAATATCAATTTTTTGTTTTTTTATAAATAATTGAGAAATATTTTTTGGAATTTTTCGAACCATTAATGGTCTCAATGGGATTCAATTCATTAAGATTTTATAAGTGAATTGTGCTTCCACGAAAAAGCATATATTTAGCTTTAGGTATAGGTATCTTCTGTGCCAAAAGCTCATAAATTACATTTGACGAAAGAAAATTTGATATCTTCTTATTCGTATTGAAACAAACAAAATTACGGTTTGTTTTCATAGATTTTTATTAATAATTTTTTAATCAGAGTTAGAAAAAATAGATAATTTTTTTTTCCTTTACCAAAACGAACAATCAGGTATCTACAGATTTAACAAGAACACAAAAATAGTAATTAAGACGCTTCGAGGAAAGGGATAGAACCAAAAATTCTGGTCGATTTTACAAAAACTTCTCATTTTTATCCCACCGAGGTTTGAGCTATCAACTGGTTATTCCTATATTGCTTTCAAACAAATAATTTCTCGATTTTTAAAAACTTTTCCCCAAAAATAATACGACAGAACAAGCAAATTTTTTATGCTCCCGAATAATAAATACACTTTCTAAAGAAATTTTTTTAAAGATTTTCGTAAATACATACCTCAAAATCTCAGTCAATCTTAAAACCTATAGATTGTTTAAAGAATTTAAGGTCTTAAAGCATAGAAATTAGCTCGTTGCATTTTCTGAGATAAATAAACAATCGCTACGAAATAAGAGCTTTTAGGACAGGATTTTAGACGATAAGTTCAAAATTAGTCACCCAATCGTTAAATCAGCCCATTTTGTGAAATTTGAATAAAATAATTTTCTCTGATAATTTTTATCCAGTTATACAAAAATCGGATCCTTTGGTCCGTTAAACAGCTTCTGAGATATCGACTAAAAAAGATTTCAAGGGGTGATATCCTGGATCAATTTCTTTAGTTTCACCTAAACGATAGATATAGGTTCAATATCATTAGACAGCAAAACGTGACTGAGATCATTTGAAGTAAAAATTTTCTGGAGCGGTGCTTGACAAACATGCACTATAACTACTTAGAAAATTTCTTAATACCTTATTTAAAATCATACTTATTTCAAATCAAAATAAACAAAGCTAATGTACCACACTAGATTTATTTCGATTATAAATAAATCGATTTAAGTATCAATCATGGTGAATTGGACGAATCAATAAAAAAAAACTGTTTGGTTAGGTTTACCAACTCAAATGGAAATATTAAAGAAATTGAATTAAGTTATCCGAAATCCATACTTCAAAATATCCAAATAACAAATAAAATGAATGTTGTTTGCATAATATCTTGATTAATTTTTTGTTGAAGAAAAAGTCTTTTTGTGTGACTTAAGATATCTTAAGAAAACTAGACGATGAACGAATGTCTAGGTAAGAACGAAGAATATCTCAAAAAAAATCAACATCACTTAATAAATAAATAAATAAATTTCTAAAAAAAATATTTGTTTAGGTAATTTGGAGCATTATTGTATTTTATAGTCAAAAAGTATGCTTAAGGTATCGGAGTATGATGGTTCTTGTATGGTATTCTTTGTTAAACAGAAAATTAAGTAAATATCAAAATATTTACACTAATTTTTGTACAAAAATTTATTATTTTATTTAAAAATATAAAAAATATTTTTATAATTTTTGACTTAATAATTCAAAATTGGTTGTTTAGTTTGGGTGTAGTATTATTCATTCATATTTTTTCAGTATGACTTAATCGCAATTTTTATAAAAATTTGTCTTATATAAACACTTAGGTATGTACATGCATGAAAAATAAAATTTATTTACAAATAAGAACGTTAGAATATTTTTGGGATGTATTTATTTGAGTCAAAATTTTTGACCACCCACGTTTCTGCCCCTCCCGGTACTGGTGCCACTGTTAATAATTGTAGCTCTCACAAAACTGGATTCATTACTGGAAAACCATTTCCAGTAATAAAAGAGATTTTCTTCCCTCGTAAAATCATTTATTAGGGTGTTTTTTATCCAATAATTCGAATTTATTTGAACGTAAGTATTGATGTATGTTTTTGAATTTTTATTTGAAGCTGATATTTCAAAAACCATATGTTGGAACGCATTTCAGTCAATGGTATGGCGCATTTCAGTCAATGGCCTTTTTAACGAAGTAAAAATTAGAATAAAACGAAAAAATGTTTTAAAATGAATTATATTTTTAAAAAACACGATTATCCTATAAAATCGATAATAATTTTAATTGTACTGCAAAATTCAAAACCTGGGGTGCTCTTTACATTACATTTTATTCTTTAAATTAGCTGCTTTGACGAATATCGAGCTCTCAATGTTTTGAGATCTCCATTTTACATCACAATTAAAGTTATAATCCAGTTTTAAGTTTAACAAAGCGTACTTTTTAATAAATTTTGATAAATATAATTTATTTTCTTAGTTTTTAGTTTTTCGTTACTTCCGCATGAGGAGCCGGCACCATCGATATCACACCATCTGACCGTTGCTAACTTATTATTCCAAGATAATATTATTGAAGTAATAAAGACAAAATTATCAATCATTTATCCTGGGGATCCAAGTCGGGATACTAAGATAAAGATTATTAAATTATTGTATTGTTCTTGAGTAGAGTGCAAATTTTGAAGTCAGGCGGAAGTCTACGAGTTGTGGAAAATTACGTTGTAAGATTCCGTTATATTCATACATAAATACGTACAGGCCAAACCACTAAAAGCGTTTAAAAATTATACTTCTGATTCATATAATTGGTTCGAATTCAAAACAATGAGTATATTTGAGATTAAATGAATCCGACACTTTAATTTGCAATAGGTCTCCGACTCATGTCAAAACATTTAATTGTTCTCCACTAAATTAAATTCTAAAATAAACAAGTGAAAACAAACAATTGACTGAGTCATGTAAATAAAGAACGATAGCCACTCTTAGATAGCCATAGTCGTGTATGTATAACATGACTGTGGTGTCACACATACATAACTGATATTCCCATATCATATATTGCATACTTCATAATGTTATAACTTTATTTGCGCCCTCAAAGGAAAACATGATGCTTACGAAAAAATTTTTCAAACAAAAGTTGTTTATAATGTTATAAGAAAAATTTTTTACGCTTAAACTTTTGTTTTATCTATAACGGTTTACAAGATGCTGCTCATTTACGAACTCAAATACACTTTTTATGTCCTGAACACGCTATATAAATTTCAGCTTGATATCTCTTTTCAATTTTGTGCTATCCTGTTTACGGACGGATATTTTTAACGTGGAAAACTTTGGAATGAAATTAGTATACCTTGAAATATTTCATATACACTTGGTATAAAAATGATACTCACGAATATTACACTGTGCATACAGCGGCGTATGGGCTAACTCACCTTCATCTATATTATCAAAAGGGTTGGTCCTTTTAATCCCAATATATTTCTAAATGAATCCACATATTATATTCAACACCTCGTTAATAGATTTTTACCGCGTGGAAGAAGATCATCACGACTTTCTTCACAATAATACGTTGGTGAAGATACCTATACATATCTGGTCTTTATTAAAAAATATCCATATGTCAACAAAGCCATCAATTACCATAAATATTGTACATTAATTATCGATCATCCACAAAAGAAAACCTATCAAAAAAATACTATAACGATATACACACACACTTGGTACCCCCTGTAGTGATTTTTGTATACAAATTTTCAAAAATTATTGTAATAAATTTATTTATAAATAATAATATAAATAATTTAGAATGAAAAAAAAAAACATAAATATTTCTCTAAGATCAAATTTCAAAAAGAAATTCATACAAAAAAGTCAAAGGCGAAGACCAGCTCTGTTAGACCTAGTGTAATAGAAATTGTACATCTTGAAGAATACTATAATGAATGAAAACTTATATTGTATCTTGAAGAAATATATTTATTGTATATAAAAATGATATTGAGAATAAAAGAATTATATGCACCTTTTTTTATTTTTTTTACTTCTGATATATACTATAATAATAAACGAGTGGTTAGTATAGAGGTTAGGTTTTACCAATACCAGCCTTAAGGTTCTACCAATAACGCCTTCAATACTTGGGTATATAATATTGTAGGTATTAATAAAAGGTATGTGGCATTTTGTCAACAGAACCCTCTAACAACAATCATATTATAGTATTTTACAAATATATAATATTATATATTATATATGTGTTATATAAATGTTATTTGTATCATTTTCAGGGTAGGATTATACAGAATTTTGTGGAGTGATTACAAATACATCTCACTTACAGAGGCGATATCAATGAGTGAAAACGACAGCACCTGGCAATTTCTTTCACTTGTCGAGTTATTCAGCTCTCTTTTATTCCAGGTTGGACTGTTTACCTGTGTACTTTTGGCCCCGGGTCCATTGGTCTTGTTTCAACGTTTTAACGATGAAAGACGTTTTTAAACTGAACTGCTTTACTAGAAAAATACCACAGTTTTACTTAAACCATCGCATATATTTTTAATTTCGAGTGAGTTAAAAAAATTTTCTTAAAGAAACAATAGGTCCAGTGGGGTTGTAAATTGAATAGAACATATTATGAAATGAATGTGCTTCATCGTAAATAACGATAGGCTAGGCTAGGTTGGGTTATATTGTCTGTCCACAAAGGACACGCTTAGGCTATAGAGCCCCATTGTGATATCATATATGCGTTTTACCACCTTTTCCACTGATAAATCAGTTCCTCAATTATTTTCAGAGGCTGAGTGCACCTCCTTTATGAGTATACCAATCACTACACCAGCCCATCACAACTATTAATTAAATTAATTTTTGTTATGACAGCGGTAATCGAACCCGCTACCCTATGCATGCCGCGAACGGAATTGGTTACGCCTTAACCAACTGAGCTACTAGGGTTCACTAAATAATTATAGTAACGAAATGAAAATATTATAATTATCGATAGTGCTCTGTCTATGCTTGCAAACTTGCTCAACCCCAAGAAGGAAGAAATACTTTCCGCCTAGTTACAATTTTGAACAACTTAACCGATTAACCACCCTATACTTATGGTGTAAGTTTCAAGTGAAGAAGATTTTTGAGGCTGCAGCTAAAGCCAGGCTGAAGGTCAAAACTCGAAGACTTCCTAGATTCCCGCCCTTGATCCTCCGTCAAGGGTGTATTTATCATACTAGCAGGTGAAAAATCTTATGCCCAAAGTCTTTTTGACCCCCTTTCCTTATCTTGCGCTTTGCCAGACATTTAAGGATGTAAGTATAAGTATCTATTGTAATATTGCAAATTTAATTCTGAGACCAAAGGGCAATAGTCAATACCAGATTAAAAGTCAAAGCCGGACCAAAAGCTTTCTTCATTTCCATTTTATTTGCAATAATATTCAACAACATAAGGCTACCAATATGAAAGAAATCAATTCGCCTCGTGGAGACTTACCGTTTGAGCTTTAGCAATCTAGTTCTTGCTTTCAACTAGACGTTTACCAAGTATAACATTCTTTATCCAGAGCATTTTAATACGCTCCTGTAATAAAATTGTTCATTTTTTTCATTTAATTTAATTTTTTTTTTGCATGTGTTCTTTCATGTTGTCAAATTCTTTTCTATATTATTAATAACAAATAGTACTTACTTACACTCCATCTTGTTTAGATTTGACAAACAATAATAATATTTATAAAAGAAAAGCGATGCAAAGCAAAGTAAAGCATAAGGCATTCAATTCATAGATTGAATAATATAATAATGCACACAGATTCTTGAATGCATTTTATTATATAGAAAATACTCTTATATTTATTTTTATTTCATGATAATAAGTTCCCAATAACTTTACGGTTTAGTAAATCTATTTAACAAAATTATGAATAATACGATCATAGTTACAATAAATAAATTGTTAGTCAATTGTTATAAACAAATTTTGTATTTCTAACCGAGTTCAAAAGAACGATTGAAAGTTCCTATTTCTGAAAGTGTTTCTTTATTTCTATGTAAAAAATACTGAATTCGTTGATACTTGCTGTTACTTCTATTTGAAAAATTAGAAAAAACAGTGGAACTGTATAAGCGAAAGCCATTTTCCTTATGAAGGTTTTTTACTAAACCAGTTTACAGAAGGGGTTTTTCTCACTTAAAGAGATATTAAACAAAAATCAGGTAGCTCCAAGAAATTGAAATACAGGTTTCAAATAGCTTATGTTAAATAATAACTCGACGGTCGCTTATAAAAGATCAAGAAAATGTCAGTCTCAATTATAAAGGTCCATGAGGGAAAAAATGGAAAACTACTTTATCTTAAATACGAGACTTTGCCATTACTCTCACTTTTCGAGAGAGTACCTAATAGCGAGATTCTCGCTTATCCAGATTTCATTTACCCCGGATCTGTATACCTATCTACTTTGGGGTCCTGGCTCCAATAGCCTAGATTCAACGATCTTACAAAATTCCAAATTGTCGATAATTGTGTTCAATTTTTCTGAAGTAATAACAGTGCATTTCTAAAATGTTGTTTTGCTTAGTGAAGTATTTCTTGAATTCGGTTTAATTTTATTTTTTCTTTATTATTATTATATCTGCTAATATGGCAAATGTTAGAAGGAGATAAGATGACTTCAACTCTTCAAATCTGTATTTTTGTCTTTCTTTTGGAATTATCAATGCGAAGATAATATTTCTTTTTAAGCATTCTACAGTCAATTTGAAAATGCAAACAACGTAAACGTTTGGAAATATTAAAATAATAAATACTAGATGTCAAGCTCGAGTCACTTGGATTCATTCCGAGCGCCTTGTTCAACTGCTCCATACATGCTTTTTCGACATAATGTGTAATTTTAGTTAATTATTTATTTATTATTCATGCCTGTTTACTAAATTTTGTATAAAAATTTAAACGTCAAAGTCTTTGAGTTGTTATTGATATTTTTTTTTGATTCAATGGTGAAAACTGCATAGACAAATAACTAGTTCAGTCAATCTCAAATAAAGAGAGCTGAAAAACAGCTTAACAAGGAAAAATAAAAAAAACTTTTTGTTATCATGAAAAACAAACGTGTTATTTTAAGTTTTGTTCCATAGTCTGTTTGACATAGACTAAGTTTTACTTTTTCTTTAACAGCATGTTAGCGAAACAGCTGAGCTCAAAATGAGAAAATTGTTTTTCATAATCTCGTAACCTTCGGACGTCTGTAACTACCAATAGGGTAATTTTGGATCAAATATTCCTTGGACCAAATTATTATTTCAGGGTAGTCGTCCATCTCCATGCTTATTGACTATTTGCTTAAACACATCACACAAAAGTTATGTTTATATTTCTGAATCGATTATAGTATACTTGTTTCATGATTTTATTGAGGGTTAATATAAGTGATTTTTGTATATATTTTGTGTAAATGTTATGGCTAACCGACCAATGTGTAATTGATGTCACCCATGTATAACAAAACTGTTAAGATTTTTACTACGAGGGACCTGAAAAGAAAGGGCCCTACAGTTGACACTTAATATAATATATTAAGAATATTTTTTAAAATTATATATCTTTAGTCTATTGTTGTTTAAACATATAAATTATTTCTTTTTTGGTACGTGTTACCAATTTTTATTTATTTTCGCTTTTTTTTCCTCTTTGAAAGTTCTTTCTTTTCTTGATACTTTTTGCATTGTTAAGTAGGTATTAGCTAGCACACTGTCTGTAAACTATAAGAGTATAATATCCAAGTAGCTGTATAAGTGATAAATTATTATTCTTCCGCTTTTGAAATTATATTTTGCAAAAATATATAGGAATTAAATATTTATATTCTTATTTTTCGGAAGAATTCAATTGAAACTGTAAATTCTTGAGAAATGTAAATCATTGTTAATATTTAGTTTAGTCAATGAAAGGTTTAATATTTAGATTACAAAAATGTAACGATGTTCTAAGTATTGGAAAGTCAGTTTAAGGATGTACATGTCCCACCTTGTTTTCCTATGTTCGTTCATGGGGACACAGTTCGTATATTTTAAATTCTTTTAATTGATAAATCGATAAAACATTTCTGAAAATTTAGATAGTGCTATTAACTTATACAAGTTTCAAGTATACTTGCCGAAGTTATTTTGGAGAAATATTGCTTTATATTGTCCGTTTTGTAAAACCTTGTCAAAGAGTGCCGGATTATTGGACGTATCGGTCTATTGAAATGCCGTATTAGTGAGATTGTATATGAAATTGTATAAGAAAAAATTTTAAATTCGGAAATTTAGAAGTTTACTACCCATTTTTTAACTGGTTAAACTGTACTTTTGGTGGAAGATATGGGAATAATATCGGAACTCAATATTTCTTGACTAATTTTTTACTTCAGGAACGAACAATGGCTTCAAAACTTTTCGCTCATTTTCAACAAGTAATTCGTTGCTCTCTTTGTTGAAGAAAATCTTTACTCACTTGAATCACTTGAAAATAAATTTAAAAAAAAAATTGCTTAGAATTAATTCGTAAAACACCGATAGAAGTCTATTGACTTCTATCGGTGTTTGTAAAACCCCTCATAGAACTGCAATATATTTGGTACTTTGATTCAATTCCTAACTATCTTCAAATTTCAATAACAGTTGGTTTGGCCTTTTTCTTTGAAAATAATACGGATTTCAAGGTCTTAACTATTTATCAATTTTACAAATTGTGCAAACTGCTTTAACACAAGAATCAATACATAGTATAAAATAAAATCGCTTCCCGCTGCCTGTCCGTTTGTCCCTATGTATGCTTAGATCTTTAAAACTATGCAACACATTTCGATGTGGTTTTTCTAATAGATAGAGTGATCCAAGAGAAAAGTTTTCATGTATAATACATGCATATTATAGCAGAAAAACGCCGAAGTTTTAGAGGTTAAACAAAGTTGTAGAGAAATGGAGGGTAGGTAAGTGACGGCATATGAAGTAAAGGTTATAATAACATATTCTTTGTATTTAAAATTGAAGTTGCCCAGCGAAGTTGGTAGTTCACAGCTAGTTATAAAATAAGTAAAGACGGATATGCTGATATCTCATTTGATTTGAAGAGAAGCGTGTTGTTCATGAACTACGCCGAGGCATTATATATTTCTTTCAGAAGTAGACAAACGCATATCATCCTTGAGTCCCATGGGGGTAACATTTTTTAAAAGTGACCTATAGGTATTTACATACTTCCTTGAAAAAACATTTTGAATCAAATTCATGGTAGGTCCTAGCTCCCAATATGTGCGCCGCTAATATTTCGTAGGAAATCATAGTATTGTACGTTAATTACAGCAATGATAATCATTTTAGGGAATATAAAAGCAAGTGCGTGTGCCTGGGGTAAACTTGAAATTCAGCTTGCAAGTTGGTCTATTTTCGCGCTTTTTTATTTTTATTTATTGTATAACCTTTTCAACAAAATTTTTTTAAACATTTTTTTATTACATTTTAACAATAATCAAAAAGGTTTCTTGGCTTAAGTGGCATAATGGCTACTTTAAGAATTTCATTGTAAAATTTCAACTTCAATACAAAATTGAAATTTATATACATTTGATAAATCAATAACCGAAAGAACATTTTTTACGAATTTATTCCACATTTTTTTATTCAACCATAAAAAGATTTAAGTTACCAAAATTCTGGTCAGAAAAAAAATTCTACATGCAAGTATAAATAATACATACCTATATTGAAATCAATATAAAATGTCCATTCAATAGTTTTTTCAAAAAAAAAAAACGTCTAAAGTATTTCTAAAGAAAGTTATGGACATTAAAAAAAGTAAATTTTTATAAAAAAATTTTTTACCTTATTAATTTGTGATAATGATAAAAATCTAATAAAAAACATATAGAAAATTTAGACTGTGACTATATGTGATCTTGAATTGTGTTCATGAAAACGGACATTCTAATGGTTTTTGTGTAAAGAATAAATAGAGGCATTAAATTTCATCTTTTTGTTGTGTGTTTTTTTTTTTAATATTAATTTGAACACGTGCAAAGTTTTTGTTCAATTTTTTTTCGTATTCTGTAAAAAAAGTATTCATCATTTATAGTAAATGCAATTTCTACGTGGATAAAATCTTTAAAATTATGCATTTTCAATTGCCTGCTCATAAAACATTGTGCGTTTCTCAGTATTCTAATCTTTAATTTCTCTTAAATTTTCACCGCCTTGACATGACCTCATGAAAAATATTTAATGGTCGATGTTGATGAAGAGCCTCGTCACCGTATCCAGAAAAAGTATTTAGTAGCCAAAACATTATTGGGAATATTATAAATGACTTCTAGATGTTTATGTAGCAGTCATAAGCAGTCTTAAATTTTATGAAAATATAATTAAAAGAGTAAGCTATTTTTTATTGGACAGTTCATTTATATATTTAATCAGTATTGTTGTAAACTACTATGGTTTCTATGTATCGTAAATGTATTTTAAAGCCAAGTTTATAGCAGAGAAAAATGATTTTACCAGTAGAAAAATAACTCTATTTTTCGAACACTTATGTATAATAAGTATCTAAGAAACCAGAGAGGCACTTACCACATACCAAAGCAGTATTGAAACATCTTTTAGTTAAGAGCGAATTTTTATCTAGTACTTCTCGGCTAATACGCGTTCGTCGCCTAGATTTTATACCGAAATATAAATATAAATGTATTATTCTCATTATCTCGGCTTCTAATTCACTTGGGTTCACAAACCGGGTGTCAAACTTTACCTTCATATTTAACCCTAGAGGGTTACAACTACACAATTTTCAACTGTACCATACTATACATAGCGGGCTATTTTAATCTATCCATCTCAACATCTCCCCAGGAAAGCTCTTAATAAAAAATAGTCTCAACAATACTTATGGCATGCTCAAAATGATAAAAGTGAGCTCTTGAGTCAATAGGATTCATCTCGTAAACCGTAAGGGAGAGAACAAAAGTTTAAATGCAAAAATGTTCCTTATGAAAACATAAACAACTTTTGTTTGAAACATATTTTGGTAAGCATCAATATTTACCCGTAAGAGCGCTAATTAAGTCAAAACATTAGTATGCCATTTTTATGTATCTACCTTGATTTTAAAGATAAAATTCAACATCAAATTAAAGGCTATCGTTAAATAGCCCCCATTCATACTCGATAACTTTTGTTGAGACTTTGTTTTATTGAGAGCTTTATCTTTGTGTTATTTCAAGAAAAATAGCCAATGTAAAAGTTGTTTGATTCCGAAAGATAAATCTGATGTTTGATCTAAAACTTGTTTCAGCAAAAATTCATCATTTGGTCATGAAAACGATAACACCTTAATATGTTCAAACGGTTGTTTTGACTTCGTTAACAAAATTCCAAATTGGTTGAATTTAAAAATTCGAAATGGTTATATTTGATATACTTTTTTTCGACATTTTGTCCCTTATAAAAATTAAATTTCATTAAAAGAAAGAAACTAATTTTTAGGGGTTCACAAAGATTGACAATAGTCCAATAATGAACAGGTTACTTAAATGCAATGAGGGTATAATTTTTTGTAGTTATAGTAGTTAGTTATAAGGCAGGTAGATTTTTCTATTTATTTATAATGATAATGTTGATTTTTGAGTGTAATGTCTATCTGTGTCGAGGGGTATTAGACATTTTCTAAGGTTTCTACACGTATACATATAATTTTATATTTAATGATTAGGTATATATAAAAACTGAGCAATATCACCTCAGAAATAGTGAAGGTAAGTGATATTTTTTATTACTTATTTATGAAATTTCAGGTCTAAAAAATAATAAATGCAAGCTCAAAATGAGTCCAAAGCTATCCTCTTAATCACATTCTTAACGTCATCATATTTCTTTAATTAATTTACTTACTTTATGATTTTAGCAAAAGTTAAACAATAAAAATTTGTAAATAATAAAAATAATAAAATAAAATTGGCAGAAATTATTAAATCTCTACGAAAAAAAGTTTATATCAAAATTACCGTAATTTTCATAAGAAGCAAGTTTTTGTATATACATGACATCCGCCTACTTTTCACTGAAATTATACGTAATCATAGTTGAAAAAACACACAAATTTTGTTAAAGAAACTTAATATAGTCCGCAGGGTAGCACCCGCTTTTGAAACTTCGTGAGTGACTTCCTTTGGGTGAGCCTACCAAATTTTCTCTCTTCAGTTTTTTTTTTCGAAAGTCCTGCGTTTTAAAATAAGCATGATAACGACATACTCAAGCTATTGATCTGAAAACCGCAGCAGGGAATTTGATCCCTTACCCAATAATTATTAAAAAATTCAGCAAAAGTGAACTATGTATGTATTGAAAAACAAAATTACTTAAGTACGTCATATTCGAGGGGATAGACAAGCTCACCGGTGCAGTATTTTTGCCGGACAAGATAATTTATTGTTTAATAATTATTTATGTTATCAAATAGTCATAAAGTCCGACCATTCCCTGCTGCGTTTTTCAGACCGACAGCTTAAATATGACGTTATCTTGCTCATTTGAAAACGCGACATTTTTAAAAAAAAATCGTAGAAATAAAGTTTGATAGACTTGTCAAAAGAAAGCCACTCACGAAGTTTCAAATATGTATAAATCATTTAACAAAGAGGGTGCTGTCCCTCGGAATAATACCATTCCTATCGGAAAGAATTGTTTATAAACCACTAAAAACAAATCTCTGAACAAATACTGTTTTTGAAGCTTAAGGAATAAAATTAGATTTGATTATTAAATTAGATTAAAAAATTTAAGATTTGCACCGTGTGCCTTTGAGTGGATTCAATGAACTTTCTTCTGGAGCACCATCTACATTTCACTTAAATCATATCAAAACGATATTGCAGCAATAATGTGCCGATTACCTTGCATGGCAAATTTAACATTTGTTAGCTAATAGTGCCCAGTTTATATCCACCCTTAATGATAATTATGGGTGTGTGTGAACAACAATCATATTATGAGCAATAAATAAAAGTTTAGTTGTATATATTTTTATTTTTGAAAAATTTATTAGATAATTATTTTTATTTCCTCCTTTTATTTTGTTTTTAACAATAAATATTATTTATTTAATTTTTACACAAAAAGAAAAAAACACTGTTTATTATTTTTTTGAAAATTTTATTATTTATTGCTATTAAATAACGGAAATTAATATTTTTTGGATATAATTTCTTTAAGATTTATATACATTTGCAGATATATCTTTTGAGCCCCCCAAGAGGCTTATCATAATAATTTACTAATTTAATTTTATGCCTTATACTTATAGAATTGAAATTTAATAGTTATCGTGTAGGTAACTTTTTAGTATATTTGGGTAAAGGAATAGTTGAATAGACATAATTTAAGCCCAACCAAATTTTTGGCGCCCAATTCAAGAGGTTATTCTTTTTTTATGAATTGGAGCAGTGTTCCGAATTTTTTTTTTTTTTTTCTAACTATAAAACATATTTCATTTATGTAAGTATTAATACAATTCCATTATTTTTAACTATGTAATATCTTACGTTTTCACCAACTCTTCCACCCAAATCGTATTTTTGAATTCCATGGTCATATTTCCAAAATATTTTAGGATATAATTTATTTAATTTGAGGAATAATTAACGAATTTTAATAAATAAAGCAAGTAAATTAGCTAAATTTGTCCGAACGAAAATTAGATTCTCTTCGTTTAATCTTTTCTTTTAGGCTGAAATTTTAACGGGGTTAACATTTCGAGAATGTTTTAGTTTCTTCGATTTTATTTCGACATGCTAACGTATAGCTATATAGAAGGAAATGATGAAATTAAAAATAGAATTCTTTGAAATAAGAAATAATGAAAATAGAAAGATTTAAAAGAATTAATCTTTCAGAGTAGCATTACTTTGGAGTATAAAATATTAAAGTAATGTCTTTGATTTAAAAATTGACTTTGCCATCACACAAATTTTACTCAAACCAAGTTATTATAACTCTATTAAATTTTGACAATATTATTGGCTTCAATTTAAATTCAATTTTATTAATTCAAGGATAAAATTTTACCAAATATTTGTCATATTTTTATAATTTTAAGTGAATTTAAACTGGATAAAATTTGATTGGCTTTTCCTCAAAATCGCCTTCTTTGGTGACTTAATCAAACCATCAGTAACCAAAACGTCTTAAATACGAGAAATGACAGTGTCAGTTTATACAAGAGGGAGTTTTTTATCCTACTCATTTCTCCCCGGTATATATCATGGTAGTCAACAAAAAGGGAATGTAAATGGTTTAAAAATCCATTGTCAGCGAAAGTATACTTATCCCTCAAGTTGGCATAAAATTTTAATCTCAAAACAATCCAATCTAAAAAATAAAGTTAAAGATATTATCAAAATTTTTGGTGTAGTAATTAAGGTAAAGAAATATGACACCAAATCTCTAAAAAATGATTATTACTTTTTTTTAATACTCAACTTTACATTATAATTACACACTGCAACTTTTTGAACAAAATACACGAAATCTTCCAGATAATCCAACCTTTAAGTCCCCAAAAAAAGATGATCATGTACAGAACAAAATATTTATATACATCATTATTTATGCCAGCTTAAGAATTGTCAAAATCTTGTTATATTACATTAAATATTTGTCATTTATATCAAAAAAAAACTTGGCTCGAACAAAAGAGGAATGTAGTGTAAGATACGAAAGATTACATCACAATCCAAAAAAATATTTTTAATATGATTTTTACATTAAGGACTTATGTAAGGATAATAATATCCTCTTCAAAAAAATATTTTGATAATAATCTTTTTCAAAATATTTGCACAATATTTTTATCCTTAAAAACTATCACAAATTAAATTATAAAACTTCATTTCTCCTGAATAAATTTGTTTTTCAGGTATAAAAATGATATAGCAATTTTTTAACATAATCATTGTAAATTTTTGAAATTCATATTAAATTTCATGATAGAGAGGAAAAGATGTGTAATCATATTCTCATCTTTATTGAAATCATACCTTCGATAATTTTTGTCGATAAATTAATATGGAATGAAAAAATTACTATGTACGTTCTGTGATCAATACTCGCCTATACTAGCCAAAAAAACTTTCTGAGATTTTGACTAAAAAATTTTCTTCAAAATATGACCATTTGTGGGGGACTTTAGTCGATATTTCGGAAGAGATACGTGTAATCGTAAAAAAGAGACATAATTAATATAGTTATTAGGAAAAAATAACTCTAGAAAATGATTTTTATCCCAATCGAAGCCAATTATTGAGGGGCAGCTTTCTGCAGTATCGAATTTAAAAATTTGTCCAAAAATTATACATCTTATTACCTAAAGAATTCAACTTTTGTATTTTTGGGGTCAAAATTACTCTGGAAAATTACTTTATTCAAATGTGAATCAAATAAACTTTTCTCATTTCTTGCCATGTTCTTAAGTTATCGATGAAGAACCAAAAAAATCGCCCAAAAAAAATTCCTCCTTTCGTATTGAATTTAGTCAATATCTCTCCTTTCGTGATGAATTAAGTCAATATCTCACTCAGAAAACATTTCTAATTGTCAGTAGCCTTTTTTCTATTGTTTGGATTAAAAATATTATAGAAACGATCTCGTTTTCCAAGTCCGAGAAAATGGAAATGATTTGAATCTGTAAGTTAATTAATTTAATTAGCGCCTAAGTTTCTACACTAGCTTTTACAATTTATGGTCGCACTGTTCAAATAATTTCGAATATCAATATCAACAAAATTGTACCGTTAATTTCTCAACTAGCTTCATCCATTAACATTAACAAAAGTTTGAATTCTGTGAGAAAGAAAAGATCGTATACATACTCATATTCACATCTTTGTTAATAAAACGCCATAAAAGTTACCATTACACCAAATTTATTTGAAATATATTGTAAATATTAATAATAATATAAAGACCACTTAATACAATTTGCAAAGATTAATTCTATTCCAAAAAACCTTTGCATTGTACGTGACTTGAACAATTTCAATTTGATTATTGGAGCTTATTTCATTGAATTGTATGTTATTTAGTAAATAATTGTAAATATTTATAGATTTACAATTGAATTACTTTTATTCCAAATTTTTTAATTTCAGAAATAGTTTTTACATTTGTTATTTGAGGATTAAATGCATATAAATTTATATATATTTGCTACGAAAAATATTTACCAAAAATAAGCTGGCCAAAAATAAGCTGGTTGTGTATTGTTAATATCAATTATATGTACTTAACGAATTTGTAGTATAATCTGTGTCATTGGTAATTTTAGCACATTTTATAGGATAATAGAAACGTTTCTTTTGTGCAATATAAGGATATTACCTTGAATGAATAAATAATTAGTCAGAAATTGGGCTGCATTAAACATTTTTATCCCATCATGAATAAATTGAAATGTTATATAAACAAATAAATTTGTGAAATTTGCTGAAATATTTTTTTTCGAAAATGAGCTTTCTTTTGTAAAACTTCAAATAAAAATTTCCTTTAAAGAAGCTTTAGTAAATTTTATCAATCAATTTAGGGAGCAAATCAAATAATCAAACCTGTCGTACAAAGTGAAAAAATAAATGTTAATCAAAATTATTAAACTAAGTTGCTACCATAATTGTGTTCATAGGCCATTTTGTGATGATTTGTATTCTCATAAAAACCAAACTTTTGTGAAAAATTTAAGCTGACTCAAGTAGCCCTAGGATCGTATAAATAATAAAAAATTTCCAAAACACCCGCCTACTACGTTGAGAAATTTTAATTTTAAAACACAGACACCGGCGAAATAATCCTCACTCATTCTCCCTTTTGTTCACAATTTTATAAATTTAATTTTTTGGCGCGAAATCGTAATTTTTTTGAAAATCATTTTTAGCATATGGAACTCGCTGAAAATTTTAAGTAGATTAGGCCAAGCAATCACGTTATCCCATACAAACATTGCTCCCGTTTTTCACCCCCTTAAGGGTAGAATTTCGGAAAATCCTTTTCTTATACAAGGTCTGCGTCATACAGAGAACACACCGTCCATATTTCAGGTCTCAACGATCTGCAGGAAAATCTCCATAATAATTTGGGAAGGAAAATCTCCATAAGTGCAAAATTACCCCTTCAAAAACGAAACAAAGAGAGAGAAATTAAATTAATTATGAAGATCGTCTATATATTTATTTCGATACCTACTTCTCCGCAATCAATATAAACTGAAACAGAATTTTATTTATTTTATATTAATTTGTGAAGGGCGTTAAAATCTATTTTATTGTAATAGGATCTTTCTTGAAGGAGGATTTCGAATTTCTATAAAACTTCTAAACTTCTAAAAAAAATCCGATGTTGATGTTATTGCTTTTGGATTTTCATTTTTTTAGTGAAATTTTATTATGGATCGCACTTTAAAAATTGTTTTCTAAATTTTAAGGATTCATTACTATATGTAGCATTGAATTTAACTATTTCTCTAATGATAAATGATTTATACACAGCAGAATATCCATAAAAACTGATAAAGTTCGTACTAATGTTAAATTTCTAAAATAAAAACATATCCATTATGCTACAACAATAGACTTAAGTTATTTGACTTGACTACCCATATTTTTTTTAATTTACTTTTACCTTAGATCACAAGATCACTCTGAAGTATATAGTTAAATAAAAATTCTATTATATTCTTGAAAAACTTTAAATAATACAAAATGATAATAATTTTGACATGAAGAAGATACAACAATAAAAACTAAATCGTTATAATTAAAATCCATTGTTGTGTACAGAGTAGACACACACAAAAAATACATCATGTCATACAAATATGTCACAAATATTTACACAATGACATAATAATAATGACCACCGTAGTTGTCACAATAATTGAAAACATATTCTTTTTCTAATAATTTTTATGTTTAAATTTACTCAAACATCTGCTTTACGTGTAGGGTTTTGTTTAGAAAATTCAAGTAGAAGAGACGAATCAAAAAAATAGACAATAATATAAAAAAAAAATCATAGAAAAGACAAAATGTTATAACTATCTTAACATAGAAAAATCTAATGTGATATATTCATATGACTTCCATACATAAGTATAGCCAACTATAGTATATCCAGGGTTGCCAGAAAAATGGACGTAGCTCTACCTAGGTTGAAACGAGCCTAATATGCTACCAAGAGCTTACAACAGTGTTAACTGGAGGCCTTGTTTTTTAGTCTTGGTTATTTCCCTTTCTTATAGCTCTCCGCATTTTTATACTTAAAAAAATTATTTTATTGATTTTAAAATTTAATATATTGCGAAAGTATTCAAATACACATTTATTTAAAAATAAATGAATATTTGGCATCTTTTTAGTAGAAATGTTTGATTAAAATTACTAAAATTGTCGCACAAAAAATTTTTTTAAAGCACATGCATGTGGTTAGTAGCTTAATATTGCGACAAGTAGTAAAATCTGATCAATCTGGCAAGGATAATGGTATAATCCTTAAGCAGACAAATTTTGAAGCGAACTGCATTTTTGAGTAAGTTGATATAAAAAATAATCTCTAATTATAATTTGAAAAACATTCCTCACAAATTTGTAGTTTTTTAAATAAAAATTAGAAAACTTCAAGAACATTATTGTAGGGTCTGGTTGGAAATATCATAAATTATGAAATACAATTTTTACATTTGTTTCAAATGTTTGGGTACTTTATAGAAGTCAAAGTTCCTCAGACATGATACTTTTAATAGCTTTTGTTATATCCACACATTAAACCACTTAACATATGTGGATGAGACTTATTTGCCTTCAGAACTTCGACGAGAGACTACACTCTTAAACATACTGATCTTAAATTTTGAGTATCATGAGTAAAATTCACTCGCGATTAAAAAGAAAAATTCGGAAAGAGTATCAGCCAATTGTATAAAACAGTCCATTAGATTATTGTTTCGATTTTGCCCCAATTTGCCCCAAGCATGTATTAGCTAATCGTAATCACTCTTATTGTTTTGTTGGCGGACTGCACATTGATATTTTCATGTATCTACAATTTATACTGTTCTAAGTATATCTGTAAAATTGTAATGTCAGTGACGTCAGCCAATCAGCTTCATTCCGGTGACTATTGCTTGGCCAATGCTGATGATGACTACGTGATAGTCGAAATATGTATTTACATAATTCAAAAGATTGATATAGGAAATTGGGACAAAATCGAAATTTATTATTCTTGATGATATGTATACTTACTGTTCTTGCATGGATTCTTGAGAGAGTCGATTTAACAACTTAACTTTTACTTAACGTTTTTCCATTTTAAAGAGGAAAAATTAAAATCAATATTTGCAAACCTCTTATTTTTTTTAGAGTACTGGAGTAGAGATTCTGACGAATATTTATCATGATGTACATAGAGGTAGGGTAGCAGTTTAAAGGTGTATCATATAAAGGTAAAAAGTCAGAAAATATTTTGAATGTAACAGTGAGACATTTTATTGTTTGTTTATTATAACAATTGAAATTGTGTTGGACAAGTTTGAAAACATAATTTAAAAAATGGTATACATATATGTTTTTGCTGCCATAGTTTTATTGTTATGTACATAGAACTTATATTGTTAGGCAAGAGTAATTTGTGCATTGTTATTTGGATCGTTGTTCATAGTCCTTATAAGATGGAACAATTTAGAAGAGACCACCCGATTCGATAAAATGCCCTTGTATTACAAATGTTTCCTGTGTCTAAGCCTTTGTTAAATTCTTGTAGGATACTATTCGTATGCAGATGGCAACTTCCACAAATTAGTTCAAACAGGAATAGCAATAAATCCGTTCCTGACGTTGTAACGACTCAAGAAACTTTTGTGTTTCCTTTTTTACACAAAGAAATGCATTTTAATATTAGCTAGCATAACAACAAGACTTCAAATACTTTTTCTTTTAGAGACAAACAGCAAAGCAGCAATCTTATAACATCATCCAAGCTAAGATATTTAAGAAATTACCCAACATGCCGAATTATCCCTGAAATGTTTAACTCAAGTCATAGCAATAACTCTTATTAATATCTCAAGACATACTTACCGATCGATTTATTGATTAGCTCTTAATCTGATATGATGTATAATAGTTTTTATGAAACATACCCGATTATATGCAGTTATCTCTGATTTACCATTTGCAAGGATTTATCACTTACCAATTCATTTATTACCTATGATTAGAAAGATTTATTAACCATGCAATAAAGCTGATCGATTAATGAGTAACCGGGAAATAACTGACATTGCTATTTTAATAGGATTTAATTTCTTTCAAGAAACAAAGTTTTTATGGAATTATGAAGTAGCTTTCAAGAAATTCACTTTTGATTTACTTCAATTTGCTAGAACTCGAAATCTTCGATTTGCTAGAACTCGATGGATTTTGAAAATATTAAAAGGGAGAAAGTACGATAGATAATTTGTTGTGTCCATATTCTTCTCTAATCGATGATTTATATTTAGGGTGGAATGTTTTCTAATCGAACTGGAAAATATGGTGGGAATAATTAACGGTAAAATTTTATAAAAGATACCCTGAGTTTTGTACTCATTTATTCAATAATACAAAAACATACATTTAAGGTAGTACCAGCATGAAATCACTTTTCGACAGATTTGGCCGAATTTTTTTTCTCGGGTTTATAATAGCTTTATTTATGAATTCCTAAAATTTCATAATTTTTGACCGTTTAGATCGCGAGATATTTAAAGACAAAGTTCGCGATTTTGAGGGTCATGTCCCATTTAAAGCATGTAAAATGTCCGGTCTCTCCAACTATTTTTTATGATATTATTATATATTGAAGAAAAAGTAGAAAAAAATGTTTATACAATAAAATTCTAAAAAAAAAATTTAGAAATTAATTTTCACTTTCGAGATATTAATTTTGACGTAAATTGATCGAAATTGGGACGTTGGCATAATTATTTCCCATTTTAAACGGTCAAAATTTCTGAAACTTTGGGAATTAATAGTAAGCATTATTAAATTCTTAAATTTAATTTTTCGTTAACTTCTGTCGAAAAAAAAATTGTACCATTGCTTTAACATAGAAACTGCAAATACCATGCTGGAACTACGTTAAGTTGATAATTTTGTCAACATTCAGATTTTGTCAATACCAGATCTGTTACTACCGTTACAAATTCTTCGTTTTTTTAGCTCCTACGATTAAAGTATGGGTACGTCATTATTCACGTAGGTCAGTCATATATGTTTAAATAAACATATTATAGCTTAAAATCATATTCAAAAATATTTATAACTTATAATCCTTCCTGTTACCTGGCTGATAAAGCAATCAGCAATTATGTTTTTTTAAATTTTAATATTTTCTGTACCTATTAACATTTTGCTAAAGCTTCTCGTATTGCAAACACTCAAATTCTACACCTAACATTGTCTAAACAATACTCAATTAATTGGTAACATATATTTTACGCAAGCCTATCTATATTTAATAAGCACAATAAAATTAATGGCTCTCAATTTGTATTGATTACATTGAACAAGGATTGAACTGGTTTTAAATATCTTCACTTGATTGAATGCTGCAACCAAGTACAACGACCATGATTATTGACTGACTACTGACGATCAATAATGATGACGCGGCATTGATTTGTGATATAAAGTTAAGTTAATTACAATTATTTTATAATTAGATTTGATTTAATTGAAGATCTTCCAAACTAAAACTAAATTATCAATAGTTAATAATCATTGATTTTCATTGTTTTTTGTAATACTTGTAGAAATATTGTCTTTTGAAATTAGTAAAGGTAGCGCCCTCGTTCATACCTAAACATGCTGCTGTATAAGTGCACTAATTATGACAACAGTATAAAATACTAAATATTGTATGCATACATATATTCAATACATACAACAATAACTGCAAGTTCATATCTAGTTATACCATATATATAATATATATGTAATATACAAGGTATACTAAGTTTAGTCCCAAGTTTGTAACGCTTAAAAATATTGATGCTACCAACAAAATTTTGGTATAGGTGTTCATAGAAACCATCTTATTAGTCCTTTTTCGGCTGTCCATCCCTCTGTCAACACGATAACCCGAAAACGAAAAAAGATATCAAGCTGAAGTGATGTCTTCTTCGTAAATGAGCAACATAGGTCATTCGGTTCTTGGGAACGTGAGACCCATCATGTAAACCGCTAGAGATAGAACAAAAGTTTAAATGTAAAAAACGTTCCTTATAAAAAAATTAACAACTTTTGTTTGAAAAATTTTTTCGTAAACATCACTATTTACCCGTAAGGGTGCAAATTAGGCGCAAATTGTATAGTATGTATTATATGAGAATATCAGTCATGTTTGTGTGACATGTATGTGTAATGTGATTGAGTCATCAACACTGTCTATACATGGTATTTCAACAATTAACTCAGTCAATTATTCGTTTTCACTTGTATTATTTATATATAACATAAAATACAAATAATGAGTCATTCCATTATCATAACCTTAATAAATGTATTTTCATATAAATATATAATTTAATAATAATAAAAATATTGTTATTACTGACTTTTATTCAATATACTTACTTACATTACATACAGTGAATTTCATTCATTCATTCATATTGAGTGCAGTGACTCAAACAAACTTAAATATACATAAAATGTAATATTAATCAAATTATTTTAATGATTTATGAGATGAGATGTAGATGATGTACAATGATTATAATAAAAATAACATTAAAACGTATCATATAATATCATAACCATTGATATAACCAATACTTAATCGAATTTATATTATATTTATAATTTGATATTTTGATGAATTTTCTATTCTCTGTCCACTGTCTTTTGTATTTGATATTTTGTAATCATAAGGAAATAAGTTTTTTTTTTCGCATCTTTTTTGATGTGATAAATTGCAAATTGCTCATTATGTGCAGTGCAAAATTTACTCAAAATACCATTTGTGTGTAACTTTGTCTCTTTCACTTAATTCAAATATGTAAGACCAAACGGTTATAAGAACAAGTGAAATTTACAAAATTAAAAAAACCCTTGACAAATTTTTCGTACACGGAACCCTAAACTCGAACTTGAAATATATCTAAGAACACTCTCCATTAACTTACCTTTTTCCTTAAAGTCTTTTCCAAGCTAAGCCGATTTTGAAGATCATCGCTAAGTTGTTGTTTATTTCGGGCACAGAACCCTAAACTCAAACTTGAAACATAGCCAAGAACACTCTCTATTAAATTACCTTTCAAACAAAACCATCGAAAATCGGTTCATCCGTTTAGACGCTACGATGCCACAGACAGACAGACAGACTGGCACACTCATAGCTCCCGGTATAAACAATGTTCCTTTTGTTAAATATTATGTTTTGTTATAAAATATGTATATCCGTAGAACTCATTTTCTAATCGTGAGAGATAAAGCTTAAATATAAACAATATTTCTTATGAAAAATATACTTTTGTATGAAAAATTTTTTCGCTAAAATCTTTGTTTTCCCGAGATTAAGGAAAAACTAAATATTCCATTTTCAACTATTGATTTTCTTTCATACCAAATACATCCGAAAATATTTAAGGGGTAGGAATAGAATCTGTTTTATTCAATTTATTATTTATAAAAATTAACAAGCACTGACATTCAAAACTGTTTAAATAGAATAATTCAACAATTAACTCAGTCAACAGTTTTCAAGCAAATAACGTATGAAAAATAATAATATGAAAAAGAAGAGAGCTAATTTCAGGGAAAATTTGTGATCACTAAAAATACTGAAAATATTGTGTCTTGTGTAGATGTTAGTCACTCAACTCCTCCTAAGTGGATGAATCGATTTTGATGATATTCTTTGTGTATGTTCAAGTGGGCCCTCGACAACGTTTTTTTGTGGGTTCCGCAACAAAAAAATTAAATTTCATTAAATGGTGGGAGCGCATATAAATAATTTATTTTATTATTATTATTACTTAATTAATATGTACTATGTATTTTTAACAGTATTGAGGTATTATTTAAAATGAATATTATATAATAATTGCAACTTATTATGTACTATGTATTTTTAATAGTATTGAGGTATAATTTATTATTGTTCAGATATTGTGAAAAGGTATTAGAGCTATATGCGTGCTCAGGGAACTCTACTGTCAAAGGCTTCAACCGGGACGAAGGACAGTCCATGGCCTATCCAATAGATAGGAGTAAAATAAGGGTTTAGCAGGCAGGCTAAGCAGTGTATAGGTAAGATAGGGAATGAATGGGAGTTACATTTCCACAGGAAAACACCTGTCGGGTCTACTAGTATAAATATAATTTATTTATAAAAACAGTTCTATATAAAGAGACAAATAGTTGATTTTTCAACGAGATTCTAAGTTTATAAATAAAATTACTTGTATAAATGTACTTGTATGTATATAGATTGAATATAAACCTAAGGACATTGTATAATTGGATATCAATTTAACTTTAACAACAATATACGTTTATACTATAGTCATCAATTAAAATAATTTCTAAATTATTGATCAATTCACTTACAAAGTTACAATGTATGTAATGAATGCCATACATACATATACATACCTTATTTAATCAACATCTGTTCTTTTATTATTATTAACTATTGATAATTTATTTTTAGTTTGAATTTTTTATCAATCAAATCTAATTATAAAACAATTGTAATTAACTTTATATCACAAATCAATGCCGCATCATCATTATTGATCGTCAGTAGTCAGTCAATAATCATGGTCGTTGTTCTTGGTAGCAGCATTCAATCAAGTGAAGATATTTAAAACCAGTTCAATCCTTGTTCAATGTAATCAATACAAATTGAGAACCATTAATTTTACTGTGCTTATTAAATATAGGTAGGCTTGTGTAAAATATATGTTACCAATTAAACACAATTATTGATTATATTCTAGACACTGACAAGTTTAGGACTTTGATATGTCAGTACTGCTGGAAATGGTGGAATATTTAAAAAAAAATACATTAACCATCGACTTATAGTTCAAGCATTTTGGCGTCTCATTTCTCGAAATAAAAAATTATGAGAAGAATCCTTAGCCTGAGCGAAGCATACAAGTTTTAATGTATCTGTCGCAGCTAACTAGTTTAATTAGCCGTTAAATTAACAGCCTGGCCTTGTTACAAAAGAGCGCCATTCAAATAGCAATATTAATTGAACTAGCTGACTGATTCTTAGGCCATTCATAAAATAGGGTGACTATTTGACAAAAAAGTCGAAATATCTGACATTAGAATTTATTTACTTACGTAATTTAAAATATAACATATTGTTATTTGGTAGTTATGAGATCAAATGCGTAGCTCAAAAACAAATTGCACTTTTAAACAACAAAAATATTATTTGTTAACGCAAGTTAGTTAAACTTCCATGGCATTTGAATCTGCAAATAATTAATACGACACAGCAGGCTTACAATTATACTTTTTGGAATCCCTGGCCACCAAAAGGTGATTGACTTGCCACAGCGTCTCACAAAGAAGTTGGACATTCTGAAATTTGGTCGTCATAGTTTGTGTCTGCAACTCTTGTAGTAAAAAACAGTATTTAAAATACCATACTTTGTTGCAACTGCTTGTCACTACACTCTTCCAACGTACTTTTTTTTTGCGTAAACGCAATCAAACTGTGCGAAACATCAATAATATTGTTACTTGCCGACGCCATATTGAGAGTATGTGGGTTTAGTGGAACTAAATTTAAGGATAGGCAAATAGTCAAACGTTATCGATCTAAGTCATTTTCCGAGCTCTCTGATTGAATGGTTGAATATCGTTCAGGCCGCTAATTAAACGGCGACGTCTAGTAAAAAGGCTAGGCTGTTAATTGAATGGCTAACTAAACGAAATAAATAAAAAATTGTGTTACCGAATGACCCTCAAATAAAAAGAAATAAAATAATTGACACCCCACTTCTCATAATTACAAGATTATGAAAATTTCTTATTCTTCGAATACAGTTTTCATAAGGTTTTAGATTATTCTATAGATAAAAATGAGTTATTTCTAAATATTTGTAAATGATATTAAATCTATCTATAAAGGTCAATTTCTCTTTAGTAAGAAATAAAAAATTTAGAACTAAGTTGAAATTCTTGCTTTCAAAAATTCAGCTTGCTTTTAAAAATTTCTTCTATAATTTGGTTGGTATTTTATTCCAGTGCAATTTTTAATTTTATGAAAATAATTTATTACTTTTACTATTACTTTTATTTTCTCTAAACACTAGAAATAAACTATAAATGAAAATATATGCCCAAATTTCTTTTGACAATCAATATTTCTAAGTGTGACAAAAGTTACAATAAATATATTATTATTTTGGCTACGTATACCTTAAATTTTGTATATTAAAAGCTGAAAAGTCGGCTGATAACGAAGATAGTTGTCATAAATTAGGCTGATATTCATATTCATGATATTCATAAATTAGGATCTTTTAATCTTTTTCTGATTCAATGAGCATCTTTTTAATTCCAGATAAATAAGAGAAAAAAAAAGATTTTTTGTTCAATTATTAATGAAATTTCATTATTTTGTCGTTTTAAACCGAAAAATGAAATCAGGGATAAAGTACCAAAGTGTTAACGTTTATCGATAATATTTTTGAAAACACTTTCGACGGATTAGTTTATTAAGAAGAATAACAAATTTATAATCCGGTAAAATAATTTGGATTACCTTATATTTATAAGTTTGATGAAAGTAGAGAAATCGGAAGTAATATTCAAATCTGGTTAAGCCTAGAAATAAAGGCATGAATTCATGACGAATGTAAATTTAAATTTAAAACGATCACCTTGATATAATAAATCACAAAAATTCTATTGTATAGTTAAATTTTTGTTCGAAAATCAGGATAAATATTTTACTAAAGGATCAATTAAAAATATTAATATTTTAATTAACAAAAGGGATCATTTCTACTTCAATAAATTTCCTTAAATTTTTATTGAAAAATCTTAACAGGAAATTATTGTAAAATACAGAAACGATCTATTTATATAATAAAACACTTAAGATTATTCATTCTGTACAAAAACAGAATTCGAACAAAATTGCCAAAAATGTTTAACAAAATACGGCATTGTTAATAGCCAATGATAGGATAATAACAAGGCGGTAAAGAGGAATATTCAACAAAAGTACATATATTTGAATGCGTGTTAACCCTTCAAGTTTGTTAACCCTTTCTTCAAAGCACTGTTACCCCATATTTCTTTTGTAGGTCAATTGACCGGAACTGATATTTTCAAAAAATGTAAATGATAAAACGGTTCTATTCATCTGTACGGTTTCTGTATAGCGGATTCATTTTTTTTAAAGAACACATTGCAAAATTAGGGTTATATGTTTTCAAAAAAAAGGAGTAAAGTAACAATAGGAAAGAAAGGGTTTAAAATACCTGTGTGTTGTGTGTGTTAATAGGTAAGAAGTGCATTCCAAAGTGGCATATGTTTTTTTTGGTTGATGAAAAAGAATTATAGAATTTTACAAGGTTATTATTTGGTAACGCAATTTTTTTTTGTATATAGGTATGAGGATAATTGTATAATTTTTAAATAGGAGAAATATTATTTATTGGTTCAAAAAATTGGTAAAATTTTGAAATTAACAGGTGAAGGGTAAACGCTTGAGAAGTGCCTGAATTTATTACAAGCCGTTCAATCATACAGCAGGTTCTATAGATAATTGAGTACCTATAAAACTATGAGGAACGAGATTTTTGTATACGCCAAACTCACAGGTACCGAAAAACCATTTAACCAGATTGAAAACTGGCGCATTGGTCCCCAAGACTTTAAAGATAGAGAAACAATCTAAAACGAGGAAATCATTAGCTAATAACTTGTAACTTCTAGACATGATCAGGGGCGTAGGAACGAAATTTTTGCTGAGTGGGCAGGTTCGAAATTTTTTTTTTGCTGGGTGGGCAGAAAGGTCAATTGTTAGTGAAAAACTATTGTTTTGCCCTTAAAATTATCCTACACGAAATTTTAATAGAGCAATAAAATTCTTAATCTCTTAAACAAAGGGGCATGGCCCACCCAGGGAAATTCCTGGGTGGGCAGCTGCCCACCCTGCCCATACGGCTCCTACGCCCCTGGACATGATACAAGTCCGATAACTCGCAACTAGAATGGTATTTACCAAAAAGAAAAAATATTGGAAACTTTTTCGATTTTTAAGATTGTACTAAATTCGAATCTGCTTAGCTATCATTTCATTCAAAAACTATAACTATCCCGAAATATTTATATTGAAAAGAAAATGGTTAAATTAATATTTAATTTTCATTAAATTTATAATGCGAACGCGCATTGCATAAAATGCACTTTTGTAAATTTTTGGACGATATTTATAGAGCAAATTATTCTCTGTAAAAACAAAATTGACACTTTTAACATTATACTCTTGTATTTTCTAAAGGTCATACATCATTCGAAAGCTGAAGGTGTGTTCTTTCAATTTTTAAATTTGTATAGCTCCAATTTTAAGATTTAGGATTTTGCAAGAAACAATTTTTGTTAGTCCATTTTTGCATTTTACTATTTTGTATAACATTTATAGATAAAACTGGTGTATTATCTCGTCTAGCGCAGAAATTTATACATAAGAAAAAGAAAGTCGCTATCCACGTCTGTCTGTTTAATCGCTAACTTCTTAGAACAGTAGCGTTACTGTTATCAAATTGTTTCTGAATATACAGAAAAACGGCTCAAGGATTAGTCACTTTGCCTTGAATTTAAACACAGAATTATCACACATACATTAAGAATCAATTTTGGGTTAAATCCAAATGCAAACCAATGAAGTATTAAAATTTTATGAAGCCTATCAAAATGACTAATTCAAACACTTATTTTAATGAGTTTGTTACCTTAATTTTCAGCAAATAACTAAAGATAAAAGTCAATTACGTAACAAAAAACGCACATGCATTTATATACCCAAAGAAGTTGATGACTCATACAAGAATCAACAAGTTTGACTCATATGTAGTTTAATACATATTATATGCATAATGTATATGTTATATATAAGTTGAACGCCATATACAGGGTGTTCTGTTATTGACTGCAGATCGTTGGCCTACAGAATAAGCTCATAAAGACGAAGGAAAAAGTTATTTACTAATTTTGGATCTGAGCCCTAAATTGCGAGATATGGCTATGGTACAAATCAAAAAATTTAACCATTCACAGTGTTTGAAAACCTGGTAGGCATACACTATCTTATTTGGAAGGGACAGTTAAGAACTATCAAATTTAATTGGACAATAAAAATTTAATACATTAGCAATTGTTATCTTTATTTTTCGCATTTAATTATTTACTTGTCTCGCTTGTTTTTCGATTAGTATTTATTTGCCACTACAATTCACTTAGTTATAGGCTGGAATTGTCTTATTACATAAAAAAAATGGGCTGTCTTTGCATACTTTACATACGCAATAAACTAAATAATAAATAACATGTTGATTCTTTTCAAATAATTTTATAATAAAAACAACTGAATAGAGCAGGAGACGGTCGTTTCATCAATACGTATGTTTTGTGTAAATTTATTATTATTCAAAATAGCTTATAGATTATTTACATTTCTCTATAACAAAAGGTCATTCCATTGGTTTCAATAACGAACGTAGACCTTCAATACCAACAAAAAAAATTATGTAGGAATTTACCAAATTTTGCATTTTCTCAAATTAGTTTTCCCACAAATTCAAGAAGAGCGTTTTATGGAAATTTTCAAAAGTAAATGAAGTATGTTAAGCGTGGTATCCAAATTTCAAGATATTTTCAAGCCACAAACGGCCAATGGCAAATGAATGAATTATGAAATATTTGTACATTAATCACAGCACAGATTACATTTATCGCAGGAAATTACAACTAATACTAAATAATAATAAAAATAAACCCATCTTATCACAGTTTTCAAAATCAGTAATCTTATTTCACTTTTTCAGTTTTAAAAATCATTAGTTCTCCTTCAAATTCAAGGAAAGCGTTTTTCGGAATTTTTCAAAAATATATGACGTATGGTAAGCGTGGTATCTAAATTTCAAGCTATTATCAGGCTACAAGCGGCCAATGAAATGAATTATTATCTAGGAATATCAGTAATAGTAATTATTAACCAGGAATATCAGAAGACTGTGAATAATGTAAGCTGTGCTGTGATTAATGTATAAACAATTCATTGTAGTTTGTAGCTTGAAAATAGAATCCAAATTTCATTTGGGTACCACGCATAGCATACTTATTATACTTTTAATTTTCAACATTTCCGAAAAACACTTTTCTTGAGTTTGTAGGAGAACTTACGATTTTTAGAAAATGAAAAATGAAAAAGTGGATTAAGATTACTGATTTTGATTATTGTGATCGATGGGTTTATTTTTATTATTATTTAGTATTAGTTGTAATTTGCTGTGAATATTGTAATCTATGCTGTGATTAAAGTACAAATAAGTCATAATTCACTCATTTCATTGACCGTTTGTAGCTTGATAATAGCTTAAAATTTGGATACCACGGTTAATATACTTCATTTATTTTTGAAAGTTTCCGAAAAAAGCTTTTCTTGAGTTTGTAGGAGAACTAATAATTTTTAGAAAATGAAAAATTGGTAAATTCCAGCTCGACAATCCTACGCAGTTTTCTTCTAGATATTAAAGGTCAACGTTGGTTTTTGAAACCAATGGAGGTCACATTGAGCATTTATTACAGAAGAATGTAAATAATTTATAAGCTATTTTGAATAATAATAAATTTATACAAAACATACGTAATGATGAAACGACCGTCTCCTGCTCTATTCAGTTGTTTTTGTAATTGAATCAACAAACAAATTTCAACTTGTTTTGTTATTATTTCTTGGAATATACAAAATAGTTTTTTTTGATGTATGTTAAATGGATTGTAAGACGTCCTATTTAGCTTAAGTATTAACACAATACCATCATAGTTAAAATATAAAAAGTGGGCGGGTTTGATCAAGTCCAATGAAATCATTTATACTTTAAAAAAAATCCCTTCCTCAGTTCAAAGTAATAAAATAAAATAAACTTATATCTACTTATTATCATTGGCTACTGATTATCGAATGATAGTCTGTCAATGAAAAAATATATCAATTTTTGCCATACCTGTAGCGCCCAAACTAGGGCTCAAATCCAAAATTGGTAAATGACTTTTTCATTCGTCTTTATGAGTTTATTCTGTAGGCCGACGATCTGCAGTCAATAACAGAACACCCTGTATATATTATTATACATCTTAAAGATGCATTCGTTCAACAAGTTTAAACTTGTATGAATCATCGTTCTATATATTCAAAAGGTGCACATGATTTTCTATCAAATAAGAAGATTTGTAGGATGTCAGTAAATTTCACAAAGTTTTGGGTTCACTCAGGTTCTATCTGCTCCAATCTGTTCACCACATACTAAAGTTCTTTCGCAGAAATTGACTTTGGTTGACGATAAAGGAATAAATCGTATAAGAAAAACTTTCGTACGTACGTTCAAACCAGCACACGCACAAACGGATATCATATCATCTCAATCTCAACGTAGGGTATCTACGCCCTAAAACATGAAGACATGCTGAATCCAATTTACGTTTTCTGATCCATAACATTAACTTTTCCTGTTCTTGGAAACTACCAAGCTTCCGTAAGAAGAAAGTTCAGTCTTTATTGACTGACTATACATACAAAGAACGCAAACTATCAGCTATTTTCTTTATCTGGACTTATCATTACACCTCGGTAGTTGGTTACACTTTTCTCTGAAAATCAGTTCTAAACAGATTTCAATGAAAATTCTTGATTGCGGCAATAATGTTTCAAGAAACACATAACCGGTATTGATGCGTGATTATATTGACAAGTCAATGAAGAGCCCAGAGTCTAAGAAGACTAAAGATGCATGATGCTCATTGATTAATAAATACAAACTGACCGTGATGGGATGTTTTCTTCAGAAAATACGCTCAAACACATTAAGCAGCAATTATAAGCAAATTGATATAGCTATTCTACACTGAACTCTTTAAAAATAGAGTAGACGAAAAACAAAAACAAAATAGTAAAAATAATTTATTCTATCGACTCAATAATTTCTTAATTATCCTTTAAAATTATCGCTTCCTTGGTGTTGACTTTAAAGCGTAATTGCACACCACGAAATTATTGATTGGAATCGATATTTTATAAGTAAGTTTTATCTTTTGAGAGCATAATTGAACATACATAAGAATCAGTTCACATATGATAATTCAGTGAGTGAACAATCAAGAAATTTTCATTTTTCTACACGGAGGGGGGAAATTTTGTTTCAAATTTATATGGTACTAACTTCGAAGTATACTCTAAAAAAAAAATTATCAATATCGAACTATTCTGTAAAAAGTTATACGTGGTAATACATTTAAAAAAAATGTTTGTGTTGAATTGAGAACCTTCGCCTTTTTCGTCGGTTAAAAATTAAAATCCACAAACTTTACAATTTAGAATATTATAGAGTAATTAAATTCATTTCAATTTCACAATCGAGTTTTATTTGCACAAACAGAAAGTGTATATTTATGATTTAAAACTCGTGTAATTTACCTACGACGATATATCATTAGTAGTAAGATTTGTAAATGTTTAAAAAAGACTAAAAGTTGTTCTTTACAAACAACAATAGATATGTGTAAATATCTTTCCACTTTTTTTTTTATTTGACTTTTTGTGTAAAATATTAAAATAAATAAAAATCACTTTTAAATAGTTTAATATATGGACAGATGTTTTTATTTACTATAGCCATAGTAGACATCCATACACCCTTGAGTCATAGTATGATTATTGTTAATATTTTTATTTTGTAAAATTAGTATGATTAATTGCGAATAATTGCCTAATTTAACAAAACCATTGTCTTTTTTTTCAAGTTGAAATGTTTATATAAATGCCGGGCAGGTTTATATATCATAGTACTATAATTAGTGTTGCAACTTAATCCTTTTAAAAACTGAGATATGGGCATATTGTGGTCAACTCTTTCAACTTGATACCAATCGAAATAACTAAATACTAGATCACGAACAAAGCGTAGATTTCTCTTTAATTGTTTTCTGCTCAGGATAGTTTTATAAATTACTAAAAAAATTATCAAAATTTTGCAGCATACATTACTATAGTTAATGATTTGTTCAACAAACGTTTCCATATTGAATAACCTTTTTTGCCCGGTGAATGCATAATGAAACTTTTCTTGAAGCAAAAAAAAGTTTCATACACAAAGAACTATTTCTGCCATCGATAAATTTCTTCTCGCTGCAATAATTTTTTTTACTTCTTTTTAAATACTCAGTTTAAGAAAAAATTCATGGTTCGAAAAAAAATTTTATTGCGAAATTCTTTTTACTTTCATTCTTTTGACTCTTAGTGTCTGCTTGTCTGCCGAAAAAACTTTGGATCGATTTTTAGCCCTTTTCACGTCGTCCAATCGAGCTGAAACATTGCAGGTAGACACGAGACGGCACTAAAAATTTTAAAAAAAATTCGTTTAGACAAACTTTAAGAAAGAAAGGAAGTATAATAACAACTTTGTTTTATGGGTTGGTTTTTTCCCCAGCTTATTTACGAAAATGCCCAGCTTTTACTTATTTTGGCACTTAATCATTATATCTTATCAATTTTCATACTCCAGGCACAAATTTACCTGATATGAGTAAAATATACACATGTGAGCAAGAATCGACTCCACGAATCTTAACATTTTGGTTTTGGTCCAGCTCTCTGTCACTTAATCTCCAAAGCATGTAGTTGCATAATGTATACATTTACATATTTTTATTATGAAACGAAATTTTACATTTATTTCATTTTATAAGTAAAAGTGATAAATGATATTGTTAATAGCTTTTTCTATCTCAACATATTATACCACTTAACATATGAGGGTAAAAATAGAAAGAAACGAAAAAGTTTTCACAGGAGCCTGGACTCAAACGCGGGTCCTCTAGATATCCTTGGTCTTGGACGAAAACAACTCCTGCTCTATGTGAACGACTCAAATTATATGTAACCTCTTTGCGTCTTTATTCTATTTGTATGTTTGTGTATACAAACCACACTAACGTCTCACTCTGACATTTAAATCATATAAATTAAATATTTTTATTATGAAACGCAATTTTTCATTTGTTTTAAATTTTTGTGTGTCAAAACATAGGTTCTACATGACATTTTTAATATACCATATATGTATATAATTACCATTGCAGTGAATGTGCCTTAGTCTATTGAAGTACGCATACAGTCTCAATATAGACGAATATCTAGTGGACTCGAATTAGAGTCCAGACTTCTGTGTAATTTTTTCGTTTCTTCCTATTTGTTCAAATGTTCAAATATTAATATTTCGTTTACTAACAACTGCAATTCGAATTTATGTAGAAAGAAAAACAAATTTCTTAGAATTTTTTATTATTATATTCAACCTATAAATATTTAACTAGCCATATGGTTAATAATAATTTTGATTTATTCAAGAATTGAATTGAATGATATGCATTATACATTAAATATTATTATCTCGTTAATTGCATGACATCGAACTTAAGTGCAATGTTTTGTTTATTATTTATTACTAATGATATATAATTTTTATTTTTTTATTCTTTATAAATATTGTATTTTTGTACAAAAAAATTCTGTGAAATCTTGCACAAAGTACCTATTTTATTATTGTTATATTCAATTTGTTGACAATATCAATTAGATGACTTTTTCTTTTGTATAATTTTATGTAAAAAAATAACATTTGAGATTATTATTTTAAAATAATTTGTCTTTCAGTTGAGTACGGCCCTTTAGCTCACGACATCCACATCCTAGCTATTTTCACCTATTTCAGAAACATCATTCTTAAAAGCTTTTAACAAATATGGAAATTTTTTCTTGAGGCAAGAATCAAAATTTATTCTTAAAACTGATTATCTGATTACTTTGTGTAAAACAATCCCAATCCCTATTTCGAGTGTTATAGAAGAGCGAAAAGTGAAAGTAAGGGAGGTGAAGGCTCCAACGCAGTAGTCTTTACTTTTAGATCCAGTGAAGCGATTGGATAGCTAGTTCAAAATAAAGTTAATTTGTTATTAATAAAATTTGATGCCGGGTTTGGAATAACTGAAAACGGAATTTGTTTATCTCTGGAAATAATCGATTAACAAGTGCAGATATTCCTCATCTGAAAAGTCAACGAAACATAACAAACTTGAAAAAATATCGTCTACCCACAATTTATGATGCACCACATCATTATTAGAATTTGTATCCTGGTTCTATAACTCCGAAGACTGGAGATGGAAGGTTGGCTCGATATGTTTTATCACCGGTTCTAAAAGAGTTCTAAATGAGAAATGATTTCAAAAAATATTTCGTTTATAATTTGTATTCAAGATAAAATGAAAGATCTTATATTTGATCTGGATATTTTGTCCAAAGAGTCTTTGTTAGATTTTTTTAGTACATTAAAGATGTTATTTGTACATGAAGCTAATCGGAGTTAAAATTAAAAATATTATTTAAACGTTATAAATTTTTTAGAAGCTTTTTTTTTAAATGTTTTAATATCAATTCTACATTAATTATTTAATTAAGTTTTAAGTTTTTTTTAAATGAATTTTTATTAACGTTAATGACGCGGTGAAATTATATCCTGTTCAAAATCTAAAATATTTTTACGGATGATCTTTGTTTCAAAGACATCATAAATGAAGATATTCTAAAACAACTTTTATTCACCTTTGTTTTTTTTCTCTTAATTATTATTTAAACGTTAAAAGCCCTTTGATTATAATTTTCTAAATATATCTACCTGGTAAATATTTTTTATTTTACACTTCATTGTTTATAAAAATGTAATAAGAGCCTTTTTAATTACTAATAATGAACATTTTATTTACTAAACAAATAATTGTTCTTTAATAAAATGCCAATCAATTCCATTCAAATTTATTAATAGGCTTTTTAATACCATCATCATACAAAGGCTTATTATTTAGAAAAAAAAAAATGTTTAGAAAAAAATCCTATAGAAAAAAAAGTTTTTAACCCCTTTACTGTGTAAAATAACACTTGATAGTGTAATAGACCCTAAAAACAATTATTAATAATAGATGAAAGAAGAGTTTTTTTTTTCTAAGGTCATTGTCAATAGGGAATTTGATCTATATTTAAGGTTTGTTGCTGTTAAATATTCCCTTATCTATTGTTAAACAGACAATGGCCATGCCCGAATTATTCACTATTTGTGTTACCGATGTGTTTGAGTACGTGCTATGATTTTTATTTGATGAAGTTGATCATTGTATTAAGATTTTTTTTTTCGATGTCATTTAAAATATAAGTACGGTGAAGGGGGAACTAGTTTAAAAACGCTTTTAACCGCTGAACACTTGAAGTATGTTTTTATAAAAATTATATGTTTTTTAAAATAATAATCTATGATCATTTACTCTGATTCGTTGCTAAACAAATAGATTTATTTTCCACAATTCCGTAGCTTAAATTTCCATTATCCTGAAAATTGAAGCGAAAATGTATCTGTTGGACATTTAATATCACCCTGTTTAATCGAATATCAGCCAAAATGATTTCACCAAACGAAAACGCCCATAGAAAAAATTTTCCTAAAACGTTGTGGCGTAATAATTGTAATTATGTATTATGTATCAATACAAAGGCTATATTGTTTTATCATTAATACGCTACGAACATAGCATACTTTGCTTAAATAACGTTTATAATCTGTGAATTCTTTTGTAGTTTTATTAATTGTTAATTAAGTTCAATATTATTTAAGATTAAGAATTGAAATAAAATACATAAATTGATTATTATTTTTATTCATCAATTTTGGGGTTGTCATACCAGAAGAAAATCGAATTTTCATAAAATTTCCAAATTATTTTTTAATGCTCGTTCACATGTCCACCTAAACCTTACATTTCTTTCAATTTTCAAAATTTTTATTTAAAATCTTCCAATTTAACGCTTCAGGGCAGCTCAAAATAATTTTTTTGTGTGAACTTATACAGAGGCAAAAAAAAAAAATAAAATAAAAAAAGGAAGATTTTTGCATCTAGTTAAAGATCCTACTAACGTGCAGTCTCGGATTTTAATTTTTTTTACTTTTTTCCATTTTTGTTTTTGATGAGTAAATTTTCGTTTACAAACCGGTAGGTTAATTGTAGGTAATAAAAAGAAAAATCAACTCGTGAATCATTTGATAAGGTTTCCCCAAACAGTTAGAGCTCGTTTTTACAACGTATTGATTTTCTATAAATAGGAGAATTTCATATCTGGATATTCTAATTAATCAATACCAAGCATATCAACCCTCGATAGTGACTTTAATAAGAAAGTATATTTCTTAAGATACATCTGCTGTAATTTTTACAGATTCGTACAAGGTTTTGTAATATTCCTTTCAATTTTCGTGGTATAATTATCACTTCCGTTTCAATGAATCACTTATAGTATATTGGACAAACAATAAAATACAAATTAACCATATTTTTACACATAATTTCTTTGTCCACATCAAGCGTCTCTCATTAGCGATAGAATAGAATAAAGGGGCAGAGTACTTCTGTTATACCTTGAAAACGTTCAGGATTAATAATCATAAAACCTCTTTCTGTAATTACACCTTTAACTATATAATTTTCTTGGTTATTCTGTGAAATCTGACACAATCTGACACACTATCAAAGGCAATCATTCTTAAGCCCCCAACCAATGTTATATGTATGTATATTAATTTATATATATTTTTTTACTGTATTGTTTATAAACAATAACAATTGTTTATGCTGTAAAAACCACACATGACAACAAAAACAACTTCATTAACAATAAAAATAATAAAATATATATAACAATATATTGAAATCTCATACAAAATTGGCTTGAATGTGTAATGTATGGTGTGTGATGTCTTAATGCCTAAAAATACCCTAAAAACTAAAAATTTAAAAAAAAAAGATATAAAAAGCTTCTGAATTCTTATAATGAGTCTACCAACGAGAGAGCCAGCACTCCATGTTTTTTAACATTTAATTTTACCCTACAATAAAAATTTAATTATTTTAGACTTAGAACTTTTTAAAAATGGTATATAAAAAAACAAATTTTATTTAAATTTTAAAAATACTTTTTAGTTCATTTGCAAACCGCAGTATATGAAAAATAAAAGAATGAGAGGTGTCATGGCACACTCAGTAGGAACTATGATCTTCTCGTACCTTCGTGCATTATAAATGTAGCGCTTACTTTTTTATTTACAAGATATTTTTCTGAAGGTATTAATTTTAGAAGTCAAATACTTGTTTTATTCTTTGAAGGATTTAGTAATCAACCCAATATTATATTTGGTTTGATCAGGATATTTGTTATAACATAACATAAAATTTCCATGTACTTAGGTACTTTAAATTATCTCTATTATCTTTATCTGACAACTCACTTCCACAACTCATTTTTTAAATGAAAAAACATAAAATTTTTACAAAAAAAAATAAATGACAAATTATAAAAATGCTTTTATTAAGGTGACAAAGGAGAAAATGGTCGGTTTTTTGGTGACGTTTTATATGCGACACTTATCTTGGTTTTAAGTACTCTCCACCCGCAAAAAAAATCACAACGTTCGGTAAAGAACATAGTTGAAATTGTTTTTATTTAAATTTAAAAAGCAGGGCTCAAAAACGTTAGAATTCCAAACTATGGTGGAAGCGAAGGGAAGAATTTTGGTTTCTGTCACAATATTTCACATTTATAAGAATTACATAGTTTTGAAGATAAAAAAACTGAAACTAAAACGTAGGTACTTAAAATTTATGCTCAACAGGAGGACGGCGTGGTTTTTTCAACAGGTTTTCTGTAGCGAAATATTATTATTTTTTAATATTCAATACTAATTATACAATGTTCATTTTAAATAAAATATATTATTGTTACATTATTCTTCATATAAATAAATAATATTATGACATATGTAATGTTTAAATCGAATATATTTATTAAAAGTTTCGGAGAATTTTTAAGCACAGAGTTTTTTTTTTGTTTTGATTACTGAGAATATCTGTTCAATTAAAACATACATAAGGATCATTTATTGCAAAATTTATTACATGTATAACATAAGGTCAAACGTATAATTTAAATAATTATTTATTACAGGTTTCGAATTACTAAAGGTTTAGCTGATGGTACACTTATATCCATATAATTATTACAAGCTGATTCCCGCCCGCTTCGCTGTGCATACACAGATTTTCACATCATCCCTGAAGTACTGTGTATTGGGATGCGTTCCCGCTTTTGTATCTAAATAGGAATTTAATTTCAGTAAATATTAAATTATTTATGTATTTAGTTTATTAGAGTAATCTCCCTTTTTTTTTTATTAAACAGAAATTTTTACAAAATTGACCTATTAGGACTTTTTTTTTTCCATTGTTTATTTTTAACGAATTCTGAAAAAAATCCGTTGGGATAGGAATTCCGTAAAATCCGTTCTTAGTGGACGGATAAGAGGTAAGTATCAATGGACAGATATGAGGTGTCACGAAAGAGGTAAGTATGCGAAATTTGAAGTTAATCGGACCGATAGTTTCGGAGATTTTGTGATGAGTCAATCAGTGGTAAATCGCTTATATTGTATATAGTTCATCATAAAGGAGTTATCAAAGAAAGGCTTTTATAATAAATTTTATTAAAAAAGATGAAAAAACTTCCGCGAAATTGTCTGCACACTAAACAAAGTTACATTTACTAAGACTTGCTGACTATTTCAAACAGGGTGAGGACCACCTCTCAATGAAGATTGTGAAGGATGTTAAATGCGAGAGTAATTTATGGTAATGTCAAATGACCACTTTTACAGAAATCTGTAATTTATGGTAATGTCAAACTACGCACAATCGGACGGACAATCGAAAAGGGACTAATTAGATGATTTTATGAACACCTATTCCAAATTTGTTTCGTGGCATCAATAATTTTAAGCGTTACAAACTTGAGACTAAACTTAATATACTATGTATATTTCATATATACATGGTATAATTATTATATTTGCATAATTTTATTCGTCATATTAAATAAATAAAAAAAGTTTGAACACCTTTCAATAAGTATAATTGCCAACAAGTTCAAACTTGTTCGCTATAGGTAACATCAATACATTTTATTGTCACAAAACTTGTGTGTGTAAGTATTATGCAAAATATATATTGATATGAGAAAAAGTCATATATTTACAAGAAATTACCTTTATCGAATAGCACGTGTTATCCAAGTAAACATATAGATTTTTAAATAGTAGAATAAATGTCCATAATAAACAGTAGCCAAAGAAAGGTTAAAAAAAGATCTTATATTTATTTTAAAGGATATATATTTACTTTTTTGTTCAAAAAAAACTAAGTCTTACATAATAATAAGGAAGCAAAATATTGGACATGCTTCAGTAATAATCGACAATAAAATTTATATTTTTATTTTTCTTATTTTGCAAAAAAAAAAAGAAAAGGTGTTTTTTTCAAAGATTTAACAAAAAATAAAATCTTGCAAGTTTTAACTTGCTTTTAATATTATTTGCAAAGAAAGTATATTTTGATAGGAATATAAAAATATGTTAATTAGGCAAAAATTTATTATAAATTGGTATACGTTGACTTTATCGATAACTGCGTATATTTTTGTTATTTGAAAAATTTTTCATTTCTTAAACTCGTGATTTGAAAGACATATCAATTAATATGTCATCACAGTTTTTCTTCTTTGCTAAAATTTTGCTGCGATAAATTGTTTACCCTAAAACTCAAAACCACAAATTTTTTGCTCGATTTTCAATTAATTTTGATAAACAAATTTTTTCCTCTTCGATGACAGAAACGAGCTGTCATTCCTGTCCGAAGTCGTTCGTATTCATACTTAATTGTATTACGTTAATATTTTCATTTTTTAATGAACGTCATGGGATAGACAAAACTGCGAAATAAAGAAGAAAATAGCAAATGAGATATTTGAAATAACAATATATTTCACAGTATTCTAAAAATTTAACAAGTTTGTATTGTATACTCAAAAATCGCACCAGTTAAAGCATTCTAAATGAACTCATATCAGGTAATATTATAATAATAACACTTAGAATGCTTTAACTCGTGCATTTTTAATGCCATAGAATATAGTTAAGTGTAGAAGCTCATTAGACCTGATGAAAGAGTGTACGCTTGATCGTAATCGTGACAAAATCGGTGACATATGCAAAAAAATTGAAAGATAACTTATTATGAGTTATATTATTAATTTTAGTTGACTTAGTTGATCCATTTACTTAAAAAACTGTTAAATTTTTGAGATATTTGTAAATGAGTGAGAATGTTAATAGATCAGTTTAATCTCTAAATTTTATAGAAAGTATAGTTCGCTTTAGGTTTTAAAGGAAACTAGGTGGTATTAAGTAAACCCATCTTCAGGAAGCTTATACAAATACTAGCTGTGAATTACCCGCTTTACTGGGCAACTGCAATTTTAAATATCCAAAGATTATTGTGTCATAACCTTCACTTCACATACCGTCACTTTAAGTCCTTTTGTTCACAATTTCGTTTAACCTTTAAAATTATCAGTGTTTCTCCACCATATTATGCATGTATTATACATAAAAACCTCTTTCTTGAATCATTCCATTTATTAGAAAAATTCTCATCAAAATCCGTTGCGTAGTTTTAAAGATCAAAGCATACATTGAGACATGGAGACAGACAGCGAGAAGCGACTTTGTTAACTATGTATTGATTTTCGTGTTAAAGCAGTTTACAAAATTTGTAAAATTGATAAATAGTCCTTGAAATCCGTATTATTTTCAAAGAAAAAGACCAACTGTTATTGAATTTGGAAAATGAATTTATTTCAACTTTTGAAAGTCATTTAGGGTATAATGTTTTAATTCTTAAGGGACGTTTAATTACAACAACTACTTTTGTTTTACGACTCATTGCAAATTTTTTTAAATTCTTTCGATTAATTATTATGAAAATCCGATATTAATTAATTATTATGAAAATCCGATATTAATTAATTATTATGAAAATCATTCCCAATAAAACAACCATATTTTAATCTTAAGATTATATTTAATAAAGCCAAAATTAATATTACTTATAAATTCTTTGTAATAATTCATAGGTCGTTTTTTCAAATATTTTTTATATTATTTATTTAGGTCACGTATTAATTTATGATTCTGATACCCTGGCATTTTGGATCTAAGGAATTTTATAACAAATATCATAAAATTATCAGACACATGCCATATTTATCAGCCACAAAAAACGTACACCTTTGCAAGTGAACCTAAATCAAAAACAAAAAAAATGTTCGAGTTGATTTATTTTATACCGAAAAATTGGAAGATCATGGTCACCACACAGCGCAATACGCAAACATTTTTACACAGCATGGTGTGTTATTAATAGTTATGATTATTGCCCGCTAGCAAGATATATTTAAAAAAAATAAAAGCATTATATTATTAGAACGAGAAAAATCTTGTAAAACTATTAACTATTAAGCAGGTGCAGTATTCTACATTTTTTTTAAACTTCTCATTCTTTGTTAAATCGGTAAGATAAAGAATTATTTTAAATTAATGTAATGTTTTTACATGTAATTGTAAAATTATTACATAGGAATGAGGAATGTAATATCTTGTAACGATAATGTTAATTCGTTGATATTCAAATTTTACTAAGTATCTCACATTCATAAAATCGTCAAACTAAGGAACATAATCATTAGTAGACCCTGAGATCTACAATTAACTTAGTATAAATACATGTTTAAGCACAAAGATGGTATAACTTGAAAGGATGATTAGAGAAAGTGAACATTGGAATGAGTTGGATTGATTTACGAATGCAATATCCCCAAAGAGAATCCAAAGCAAGGAGGAGGATAAGAAAAGAAAATTTTTCCGAATTTAGTTTTTACTCGGTACTACAAAATTATTCGTATGCTAAAAATATGAGTTATTGCGTATTTCAAACCAGAATGGAAAAGACATCTTAGTTTTAAGTGAAACTTGATTATAATCTTACTAGCAACATTATAAAAGACCGTCACTTAATCTTGACTACTATACGTATATCTACCATTATAGTGCGTTTATTAAAAAATTTATACAGTTCGTCAAATAAAAAGACCTAAAACTAGTATATTAGTCGATAATAGAGCAACAATTGCAAGCCAGTATTTACAAAATTAGCTCCTAGAGTAAAATGGCAATGTTACAATACAGAAGCGTGATTCTCTTTGTTTCTATGGAAATTTGTGCATTTATCATTCGGCATGTTATTTCTATCATTCCTCCGTGCGGTGGCGTAACTAAAGCGATGTATTGACGCCACTGGCGTTTGAATTTATAGTTTAGAAAAACCATTTTCAATCGTAAAATTACATGAAAAAACAATTTTTTTAAATTTTTAATTCTTCTTATTAATTTTGAGTAAACTTTCGAAAAAAAAACATGAGACTTCTCTTTTCTCTAAGGTTTTAACTATTACACTAGCATAGATGATATCTCTCAGTATTTGAAGAAAAATGAATGCACGATCTTCGTTTTCCAAAATAGTTATTACACTGCCAGCAATTTCAATTTTAAATCTGAAACTTGTCGATGTTATTTATGTTTTACGAAAACTTTAGATAAGATTATTTTCAAAGTTTTATTTACAAATGAGAAGAAAAATGAAAATTTTGTTATCCTGAAAATTCAAGCGCCGTGATTCAATGTGCACACGGTATATAGATATAACGTTTACAATCATCTATATAAATAATAATAATTCTAAAATAAAATAAAAAATAATACACATATAACTCGTGACTAAATGAATGCGCGCTTTGCTTCAGGCATATTTAAACACATAAAAATATAGTTTTAAAATGGAAAGAAGTAAGTATTAAGTCTTATTATTTATAGAACGTTTATATTATTATTTGAAATTAACACGCTTTTGATTCTACTTATTGCATTTTTTTTTATTATTGAGTTTCATTGCAATCAATTTTCAACGAGTTTTTGTAGGTATACACCAACACTTTTCTTTACAACTGTACCCTGCTCTACGACACACAATAATATTGGAAAATTCTTCTTGATCTTATTGATGATTGGAGTAACAGCATCTGTGTCTGGGCATTGAGCGATAAAAATATTTTTTATTAATGGTGGAAGCGGGGGAAAATCATCATAATGAACAAGGAATTGTGGTGGTGGTGAGTGCTGAAAATAGACGAACTGCAGAACCAGCCAGATAGAAAGGTTTTGGAACTTTCGTGAAAATTGTATTTTCTATACAGGATCCAATAGATTGGCACCTGAAAGTTCAAAATGATATTCAAACGATTTTAGGTCATTATGAAAAACATAAATCAAAATGGTGCTTCAATTTTCAAGAAACAACAATATCTGAAGGTCCAAAGTAATTTTTCAAATGATTTATTTGAGTAATTTTCAATATTACAGAAAATTTCATATTGCAGAATATTACAAATACTATCAAAAGTATTAAATGAGAGCTCTAGGATATTTGCTCCAATTTCCTAGATCAATTTTTGTATGTAGTCATCATCAGTAATAACATACACAATAAGAATAATTAGCAACGAGTAACATAAACAATCAGAGTAGTCAATTCATATTGACGATGACTACATGGTTGCCGAAATATGTATTTATGTAATGCAAAAATTGATCTAGGAAATTGGGGAAAATTGAAAGTTAATATAACTGAAGAATATGCTAGAAAGTTTGTGAGAACGTAACTAATGTAAACAAAGTATGTTTATACGAGTCCACCTACTTACTTCAAAATATAATTTTTTCTGTTGTCTTTAAATTTCAAAAAAATGCCACTGGGCTGAACAATTTTGAATGGGATGTTTAATTTAACTGTTCAAAAATAAAATATAACGAATCATTTTTTTTTTAAATAAAAAGTTTGAAAAAAAAATCAAGAAGGCCCTTTTTTAATGAATATAACATGTATATTATTACATTCGGATGAAACCTGTTGAGAAATCAACGGTTCATTCAGACCATTATCCTATAAATATACTTCTTTTGTGATTGATATAATTTCTATTCGACTTTCATCAGGTGGAAAAAACTTTGAAAAAAGTTCAACACTTTTAAAACAAATAGAACAAACGTATAAACCTTAAAAAGTTTTTGCAGTTTATTGAAAAAAATTGACCTGGTAAACTTGATATTACATTTAAATGTTAATTTGATATTAATATCTCCAAAACCGTTGTCAGGTTGTTTGGTCATAAATCCAAGCTACTACTACGATCCCACAAGAAAAATTAAGTTTGCGCCATCAAGAAAAGGTACAGGATGTATACTAATGCTTGGGTGACTCCCTAAGAGTGCGTATGGATTATAAATAGTTAGTGTATGGCAAACAATAAAGAAATGGCAAACAAATAGAAAAAACCAATACTGTGTCGACCTACAGCACTAAAAAAGCATAGATTTAAGACAAGGAGAATGTAAGAAATATATAAAATTGACGTGCGAGAAAATATTTCACATAAAACTGGGAAAAATTAGGAATATTACTTTTATCTTCCGGCAAAATCACCACTGTGCAAACAATAAAGTTTGTACTCAGTATTATAACATATATTTAATGAAATTAACTCCGGGGCTTCGTCTCCCGCCTTCAAAACAGCCTTCAAGTTGAGATCATGACATGAGCATAGTGTCTCAGTATGAGACACTATATATATATATATATATAGGCCCTACTTAAACACTGTTTGATCAAAGGTGAAAGTTTTTTTTAATATCTTTGCCGAATCTTCGACATTAAGGTCATGATGATATTCGAACTTATCTTGTGGGGTATGTTTTATTGGGGTTATTACGTTACAGCTTTTGATAAAATGTGAAATTTTCCCATCTTTCCAGATCCTGAAGTTCTCCATAGAAAATTTTATAGCTGCATTGAATCGGACAAAAAGCAGTGGACAGTGACTATGAATAATAATTATGTATACAATATCCTTTAACTTATACTATGATTTATCGATTAAAAATTAAAATTTATTGATTACATTGAATATAAATGTTTTACAAGGGCATTTATCCATTCATTCATTATAATAAATTGTATATTAATCCTCTTGTTTTGCTTGATCTACATAAACGATGCGTTGCGATGGATGCTTGGTTGCACAGTTGCAATAAGCTTCTTGTTTTTATTTCAAGTTGAATATATTCAAGCAAGTATAACCATTCGTTATAATTGGCAGTTAAAACCAATTTCAATTTGATTCTGAAAGAAAGCCTTCAAGGATTTACAGTAGGTATTTACTTACTTACTTGTTTATACTTGAAGCATATACAACACTCATTTTGATAGGATAATTTATTCTTTCGTTAAATAAAAATATGACCATTTCCACAAGGTAAAATTTTTGAAATTGTTGTAAGTAAAATGGGCACTTTTTTATACGCAAAATGGGCACTTTTTTATACGCATTCATTACAAAAGACGAAATCTTAACTTGCGAATAACAAACAATATTGAAGAAGAAGAAGAAGAAGTACTTTCCCGTTCCATCATCAACCTAGATTTAATTATTTTTATTAATGAATATTTAAATAAATTGTAACGAGGCTTTATTATCTTTTTCCACCGAAGCTGTTTTTTGAAACAGCTTTTATTTTGCCCATTCTGCTATGTTTAGTGCATGATTTCTGCTAATGAATTGGCATCACCAAACTATAAGCAAAAGTTGTAAGGGTTGAAAAAAGTGTTATAGTTTACAAGGAAATATAAAAGTTTTCCGAATTTTAGAAATCTCAGAAAAGTCTGGAAAATAAAATTTTCGATGTTTTGCGTTTGAAAGATTTTTCTGATTTAAGTCAATACTATTCAATCCCATTTCTGAGGCAGCAGTGAGAAAATGGAACACAAAAATTTTTGACTATCAATATTTTTAATGTAAACTATTCATTTTTCTTGAAGAAAAAATTTTATGATTAGAGCTATGAAAAAAATTCATCCTTTAGCATGCCAATTGTCACATTTTAACACCTGAGCACGTTAAAATTGTCGATACATGTTTAATGATGTCCAGTTTACTTTCTGTTTTTGAAAAATAAATGATAATAGGGTGGCACCACTTGTTTATTTTTTTTAAACATATAATTTTAAGTTATAACAACATTATTATTAACGGTGGCAATAAATAAACAACTTTTGAAAATTTTAATCGGTATGAAAAAAAATTTTCCCTTTGGCACAAGAATTGCAAAATATAGGGTTGTGTCAGACAGTGTAAAAAATCTGCTGCAATATAGCATTGATTGATAATTCTTTCCTAGTAGAACCAAGTAACATAATCCTATTAATAATTATCCGAGTAACATAATTCTTTTAATAATTATTGTCTAACTACACCAAGATTGGCACTTAATAAAAAAAAAATGATGATATTGTCTGAGAAAAGCAATATTTGCATTGACTTTACATTTATTACAGATTTTTTGTTTCGAACTATTTGCATATTGACTTTGCTAAGAGAAAATTTAGAGATGGGCAATTAATTTTCAAATTATTTTACTCTAAATGAAAATGATCACAAAATGTCATCTAAATGTTATGAAAAGTTAATCTTCTTTTATTACACCACGATTACAAAAACGGTGTAATTTAAGGAAAGATAGGAAATTTCAATAATCTTAAATGGCTAATTGCCATAGTTTTAATGTAAAATAGTTGGGCGTATAGCAATTTTGATCTCAACATTGAAAACAGATAATTGACATGAAATATTTTGATTTAAGCATAAATTTTCCTAAATAAAAAATTCCCAAATTAATTTTTCATACAATCACAGTCTTTTAAGCCTATAATTTGTTTAATCTTTTCGTATCGGTAGTTCGCTGATTGTAATTAATTTATACACGGAAAAGATCGGACAGAGATCGGACAAACATAATATTTCTAGACGGGAAATAAAATAAGAATGAGGTGAAATTTCTTGAAGCAAGAAAACTTTTATCGGACAATTTAAAATAAACCAAAAATATTTTTGAATTTCGTAATATCCTTTGTCCCTGTGTAGCTCAACATAAATTGGTCTAAATTTATTTTTTTCTGTTCGAAAAAATTCCATACGTAATCTATAATGAAAAATTATTTACATATTTTATAATTTTAACACGATGTATAACATTTTTTACAAATCTACACGAATGACTCAAAAGATTAATTATTATTAAAATTATTATTTTAAAAAAGAATTTTGATTAGTTTAATAACATGATAATTAATATAAAAAATAATAATTTTAATACATTATAATTATAACATGACATTGTAAATGAACAGACATTAATTAAATATAATGTAAATATTATAAATTTTATTAAAATGATTGACAAAACCATTATTTATTTATAAATTAATTAAAAATAAATTGTCAATCAGTTTAAGAGAGAATTAGTTATTTTAATTATCTATTAATAACAATGGACTTGTATACCCACGCATGGATACGCTCTAAGATTTAATGAAGTTAATTATCATAAATCTTTATATGTATATGACGATAGTCGTTGGTGCGCCTTGTCGAGATGATGATCCTTTGGTACATTAGTTTCATAACCACTTGACCACCTTTCCAGTGGTGCTAGCTTGGGAGGATAACGACCTCATAGACTCATGGCAGCCGACAGAAAAAGCCTAGAGGTGAAGAAAGTGAATCGTCTTCTATTCCGTGTCGAGGCACCTCTTGAAATTGTCTCGGTACTCTGTACTGTGTGTTCGATATTAGCTGCACATCCTGAATGAGCAAAGAAAAATAAATAAAATAAAAATCTTCAAATTAAAAAAATTTCTTCATAAAAAAAACAACTTTTGATGAAAAAATTTCTCAGGATGTTTACTCGATTGAGTAGAAATCGAATGCAACAACAAGTTTAGGTCGATGTTTATATTCGATTTTCGCTCAATCCACGTGTTGTAAAGAAATACTCTTATTTTATAATTTTCAAATTTAACTTTAACTACGCAATGTATTAGCATACTTACTCCTCAACCAATGCAATATCTGCTTCGAAAAGGGTGCACCTAGATTACCTTCTACAGTTTCCAACATCGCCATCGCCTAACATTAAGAGCGGGTTAACAATGGCATTTGACAACAGCTGATTCGAAGAAGATCGATAATCCTGTTATATATTTCCGTTGAAATTATCCAAAAAATGGACAGAACAATTCTTAAGAAATAAATTCTGTAAATGCATTGTTAACCGCCAAAAAATATTATGAAAAGAAAAAAACTGATTATATTCGCACACATGCTCCAAAAAATTGAATAATATCATTTTTCTTTACCCCAAAAAAATAATAATTTCTCTTATTTATTATTCAGCCCGCATATGCAGCCAGTTTGTATTCTTAAAGTAAACAATTTTGAATAAGAAATAAAAAGGATCTTATTTTTGACCCTTTTCAAAAACAGAAAAAGTACAAAGGACCAAAAAAAAAAAACCCTTGCTTGACCAATAAGAGTTGAAAATTGGGGTAGATTTATATAAGATACAAAATACATAAACCTTTCATTAAAAAAAAGCCTTTAATATACTTGTTTATTGCAAAAATTATTCAAGAGGAAATAATCAGAATGCACCCCTTAAATCAAATAATGTAAATTCAGGTACAATTTTGTGATATTTTTACCCTTATTTTTGTTACGGCTTAAAAATTGACAACGCGTTTTACCGTAACAATTAACAAATAAATATAATATAATATTGAATAACCGATCGAGATTTTTTTTTTAAACAATAGCATCAGAGTTTTTCGATCACAATCTTATAACAATTCATCATTTAACCCAAAAAATAAAATAAAAAATCCTTTATCAAAAAGGATTCAATTTATATAATGCAATATTTTTTTCAATCTTAAAAATTTACAAAATATTGTACTTAAATATTCTTTCGGTTGAACAGCTCTTTAATATTGGTTGCACATAGAGATCGATACATATTTTTTTGAGTCAATAATATATTAAGTAACCGAAAAAAATTTTTTTACAATTCAATTTTTGTTAATTGAAAAGATTTCTTGTATTAACGGTTGAATTAATTTAAAAAATGCGAGCAAAGGTCTCTTTATATTCAATTTACCATCTTGCTTGTGCTGATTTATAAAAAGAACAAATAAACGATTTTGCAACTTTATTAATAATACTAAAATCTAATTTCAAAAAATAATATTATTTTAAATAAAGATAAAAGTGTTTTGTATAATGTACAGTTCTGATTTTACTTTGGCATATCGAAGCTATGAAGAAGGTACACCTAGCCTCTAAAAATAATTGAGGAGCTTATAAATGAAATTATCAGCGGAAAAACATATATAAGCTAAGCATCTATAGCCTAAGTTTTGTCCTTCGTGGACAGAAAATATAACCTAGCCTAACCTAACCTAACCTAACCTAACCTAACCTAACCTAACCTAACCTAACCTAACCTAATCTAACCTTACCTTACCTAATCTAACCTAACCTAACCTAACCTAACCTAACCTTCGTGACGGTCAAAATCTAACTCTTATTAATAGGTGCAAGAAACCTTTGAAAACAAACCGTTAATCATCTGTAGCATTCCCTTTGTAAATAAATTTTTAGGTAAATAAACTTGAACTTTATTTTAAAACATAATTATTTAGATACAGATTTAAAATGAAATTAGTAAAGCATATTAAACAAACAAGATAAAATCTTAAAAAAGACAGTTTTTTTTTGTGTACCATATGAATATTAAACTTTCATTTTTAAATGACTAGATTAACATATTAAAATAACAATATTACGTTTTTGTAATTTCCCAGACTAAACAATCAACACGTGTATACTTTTTTAAATGTAAAACACGTGGAATCACAGAACTGTTTATTTAAATAATAAAAATTAAAATAAAAAAAAACTTTATATACAAACATATAATTTTAAACATTTATTAAAAAAAAAAAAAAAAAAAAACTAATGATAGTTAACAATGTAAGGTTATGTGTGACCTAACCTAACTTCAATTGAAGTAAGAAATTAAAAATTTAAATATAAATTTGGTGTGAACAGTCACACTTCCTCCATATACAGGACTGTATGTAGTAACAAGAATATCTACAGTCCAAAACATTAAATATACACAATCCATATAATGGAAGAGCCAGGTCAAAAAAAATTCGTTGAATTTACTAAATCTGATCATTTGAGGATTGGTTATAGTAGTTGTGTACACACACATGCTGCGGTCAGTCAAACGAAAGATAGAATAGGGGTCAAATATACGCTATCGAAACGGTGCAGTTTTCCGTGATACTAAAATGAATTTACTAAAGCTGATTGTAATACAGACTGTATATTGCATATAAATAACAGTTATGATTGGCAGTCAGTTCAACGTAAGAATAAGGCTGGTCAGTCAGCCATTATTTATGAACAATAAATACATCATTTTCATTTATGATTTCCGTGGCATTTAAATGAATTTATTAAAGCTGAAAATTGTTATACAGCTTATATATTGCATAACAGTTATGACAGTCAGTTTCCCTTGTAGTTTTTTTTTTTCAGGAACAAGTCAACTATAGACGGGAGACTAAAGTTGGAAATAATTCTATAAATGAAGAAAAAGGAACCAATCAACGCAAAATGTATTTTTGAAGACAAATCGAATGAAACGAGAAAAAGAAAATTACCGAACAGTGAGAAATGGCGTAATTGCTTAAGTCCAGCTTGTTGTTTTTGTGATTCATCTAAGAAAGTTTAGCAAAGCTATACAGCTACTTGGCCTTGTAAACCTTAGTCAATATTCCATGTGTATAGAGGTTAGATAATTATGAAGGCGTATCTATATTGTTTATAAAGGTAATTATTTATATTTATTTATAAATAATAATAAAAAAACGAAGGAATGGGGGTAAAGTCTTTAATACCTTTTTACAGTAAATATTGTTATGGTATTTTGCACACTATACTCATTTCCCATGACATTAAAAGTATAATTTGTTGTTTTAAATTATTTAAAATACCTTAACTCACATGTTTGTTTATATGTTTATGCATTTTATTTTAATGCATCGACAGACAATCGTTTAATTCTGTATAAGGTTTGTTATTTTTTTATTTTTTATTGTAATAATAAATTTGTCATGCTTTTTAAATTTAAATATTAGTGATAATTATTGTTTTGTGTTGGTACGTCTGTTATAAAAATACTTCCTATATTATTATTAATACTTCAAATGTTAATTTGATAATCATGGAAAACTGCATGGAGACTATTGGTTAACTTGTACATACGGCGGTTCAGTAGACAAAACGGTTGTAGTATTATGACAAACAACTTATCTAATTGATCTTGGGGAGACAAAATATGGTGAAAAAAGTCGTTCGATTTATTTGTGCGGCTTAACTTTCTCTTATTTTACGCCACTCGTATCAATATCTATATTATGATCTCTCCAAATAACTATGTAGCAAAATTTATGTGATAAAAAACTCAAATTGTCTGATAATTGCATATGGGTTAGTCATTTAACTTAAATTTTAAACGGATTCGGAAAATCTCCAAGAATTTGATGTACATATACCTTTTTTTAATAGTCTGACTCGCCCTAAAATATGTAAAAAATTTTGATACCTTTATCCGCTTTCTTTTAATTTTGGCGTGGCGTATAGATCAGAGAACCAATCCACTTTTTTGGATAGGAATCTGTCTAATATTCATCGAAATACAGGGGGATATACTTTGAGATTTGTTCGCTACATAATAAAAAGAGCTATTTCAGAAAAGCTGAAAAAAGTCCCTGGATTTGTTAATTTTCACAAAGGAAGGAAAGCGTTGTCAACCACAATCTTAACGACAGTCATTCGAATTTCCCGATTTTCTGAAATAATTGTCAATTACTGCATCTGGCTGTAGACCTATATCAAATAAAAATGAAAATTAGTAATTTTGGTGGAAGCGCAGGAATGTATAAGAGTCAAATTTTTCGACAATAACACATATTGGAAAGACAAGCTTAAGCTACCTAAATTACGCGAAATACTCCAATGGCTTTGTTGCAAGCTTCTTAACGATTGAACCATATCTTAAGATTATAATCAGAAAAAACATTTTTTGACGTCATTAACTTTTTCTTTAACCAAAAATGTTTTCCCATTTTAAAAGAAATGAAAAAACATGTATTCTTATATTTTCGGAAGACATTGAATTTCTTGGCGTAAGAGATTTTTTTCTAATCTCAAGAACATTATTGTCATATTGGACCAAATATTACAAAATTTTATATAAATATAGATTAAAACATTATTCAAGTTAAACTATGACATTACAGTCAAAATCGGTTATAACGACGAAAATGAAAAGTCCAAACTATTACAACATCGGCCATTACAAAACGACTATTATATCGGCTGTTACACCAGCTATTTTATCATATCGGATAAACCGACAAATATTGATTATAATTATTAGCCGGCATATCGGCTATAACGACCAAAGCATGTGCTTTAACATTTTTATACCATGCATATATGAAATATACATAGTATATTAAGTTTAGTCCCAAGTTTTTATACCATGCATATATGAAATATACATAGTATATTAAGTTTAGTCCCAAGTTTGTAACGCTTAAAAATAATGATGCTAGGAAAAAAATTTTGTCATAGCTGTTCATTAAATCACCTAATTAGTCCATTTCCGGCTGTCCGTCCGTCCGTCCGTCCGGCCGTCCGTCCGTCTGTGGTCACGATAACTCAAAAACGAAAAAATATATCGAGCTGAAATTTTTACAGCGTACTCAGGACGTAAAAAGTGAGGTCAAGTTCGTAAATGAGCATCATAGGTCAATTGGGTCTTGGGTCCGTAGGACCCATCTTGTAAACCGTTAGAGATAGAACAAAAGTTTAAATGTAAAAAATGTTCCTTATAAAAAAATAAAAAACTTTTGTTTGAAACATTTTTTTGTAAACATCACTGTTTACCCACGAGGGCGTTAATTAGGTGCAAATTTTATAGTATGCATTAATATAAGTGTATATCAGTGTGTGTGTGTGTTTATTTAATAGTGAATATCTTTTGTTATTTACGTGACGTCAAAAAAACAAACGACTGCGCATCAACACTGTATATACATTTTTGTATGTGTTATGTGATAAAGAAATCAACACTGACTATGCATGGTATTTCAACAATTAACTAAGTCAATTGTTTTTTTTCACTTGTTTTTATATTAACATACTTTTTTATCAGTTAAACAAAACATCACGAAAATATTCTTTTTAACTTTTTTTTGAACTTATTAAGTTTATTTTGAACCTTATCAACTTAAATATCGGTTATAGCGATTAATTGTCATGAAATTAATCAACAAAAACGACCAACATGTGTACAAATGCATATATTTTTATTTTAATATAAAAATGTTTATATTGCTTATAACAACCATCGCTTATAATGACCAAAATTGTCCTTTCAATTACATTTTGTTTCGATAATGCAGTATCTGTATCACTTATTTTATAAGCTTGATTTATTCATAACTCTTGAATCACGAATATTATAAAAAAAGTAAGAACAAAAAGGTAATTTTAGGGGTCTGTCTAGACTCTCCCATATGCAGACAATGACCTAAATTAAACTTGAAAATATGTACATATCATATGATATAACATTTTTCAAAAGCCAAAAAAAATCAATAAACCTCCCAATGTAACATATTTCGAACAATTAAAAAAAGCCACTAAAAAATTATCATCCCCATACAACAAAATCAATGAATTGAACACACTTTTTTATGGGAATTAAACAAAGCCATCTCGAAAAGGGACCCCTAAAGTAAATAGGTCACGAACAAGTGAAATATTTATCCACAAAAATTATCTCCCGTGTTAAAAGTATGTTCATAAAATTTATATATATTCATATGAAATCATGGGGAGAGAAAATCACAGACTAAGGGGGTTTGAGAACAATTACACATTTACTGTTTATATCAGCGGACCCCTTCGGAAATAGATATTTAGTTATGTACATGAAAAAAAATTCACCTGTAAAAAAAACAGCGGTGTAAGTATAGTTCATGTAGGGATGATGTGAATATTTATTGTATTTTGAAAGCGAACAAGTGTTCATCTATTGTTAAGAACTTTAACCCTTTTACATTTATTAACAACATTTGTACCTCTTCTTATAAAAATACTGTGCAGATTTTTAAAATAGATTATTTTGGCATGGATTTAACCCACATAATTTTTTTGTACAACAGTATATTTTGCGGTATTCTTATAAAACTGTATTTAAAAAAATAAGTCAAACATATGCTAAGTATTTAGCATCGTAATTTGTGAATATTAAACTTTAAATTTAATTAAATAATTTTAATATCAAATTTCAATTTTTTTCTCCATTTTTCTTTAACAAGATGTTTGAATAATACGTTACTTACAGTGACGTTGAAGGAAGGAAAACAGATATCTGGTTATTGGGATAAAGTTAAAAGCTTAGAATTATTAACTTTATTTGGTTTAATAATAAAAAATAAGTAAATAATCAAAGTAAAAATAAGGATTCGATGAGTTGAAAAAATTGCGCTCTGTGTCTAGAGCTCGAATGGCGCAATTGGTAGGACGCTTGGCATGAATCCAAAAATTCCAGGTTCCAGTCCTGGTTCGAGTGTATTTTTGCCAATTCTCTTTATTTAAGATTACTAGACAAGATTTTTGTCAATATTTAGTTTTACGCTGTATGTATCATATAAAAATCGTCAATTATAATCGAGATACTTTGATGTAAATAAATATCGTATATATGATTAAAGGTAAACAACACAAAATATAACAAATAATAATTGCAATTCTTTAAATATTGTGATCACGTTACAGATCGCTAATTTTTGCCCAAATAGTATTGTTTATAATCATTTTTATGGCTTAAGCTGTTTGAAAATAGCTCTAATTAATGAATCACAAATTTGTGCATAGAAAAAAGTTTAATTATCTCAAAGGTTATTTTACAACACTAAGATTATTTCACATGCTTTTATTTTCTATTCATTTAAATTGAAAAATCCTTTTGGGATTTCGAATAAACGATGTATTTAGGAACAGACAAATAAAATGTATGAGAAAATATATCCAGTTAAAAAATTTAGGGATCACACGCACGATATATACCATGCGGAAAAGCATATTGATATTTTTTATTTTCCTTTGGGAACCATGATAACATTAAACATTATACCAAGCTTTTTCAGTATTATACTAAATATAGTGACAAAATACTAAATAGAATAATGCGTCAAATAATTTTTTAATTTTAATAATAAACGGTGAAATTTTCAAAGTATGTCAACTTCCTTTTCAATTCTAAATAATTCAAAGATCCAATCCTTTAACGAGTTATAATCAAATTCATTATTGAGTTATGAACGGCACATATATGCCATTACTTAAATTTATATATATTACATCTGAGAAAGAAGTGTAAATTATTGTTAGCAAAATAAGAAAAACAAATTTGCGTTAAAATCTTAATTTCTCCATTTTTTGTCAAATATTGAGTACTATATATTTAAAAGACATCTTAATGCACTACATTTGGAAGCTATTAAGTTAAACTTATTATGTAAAAAATATTTTATAATCTAACTATTTAGCCAACAGGCAGAATTAAATAATATTAGCGGATTATTAAATATTGAGTTAATAATATTTAGTTATGGATAATATCAATATAATATTAAACACGGAGTCAAATAGTAAATTTTGGACACAATTGTTTTTGTAAGATCAAATATTATTTGGTACTTCTATATTACCAATTTATGTGAAAATCGATGTGTCGATTAAACTTCAAACACTATTTATATATAAACGGTAGGTCAATATATTATTTAGTCTTCAATATACATACTTAAAAAAATTTGTGATATTAAAACTTATGATATTTTAATTTTTTCTTTTCATTTTCAATATCTTTGTGTAATAAGCTTATAAAAATGTTTGTATTTGATTGATTAAGACTACTTAACGATTAGTAAACTATTACTATTTCAATCAACTAAATTTTTTTTTTTTAAATAGACTGAAAATAGATTGATATTCACAAAGTTCTCCGATCATTTCTTATAGAATATTCTTTATTGCTTATTGAATTTTCTTTTTATTTGAAGAAATATCCAATAATTATGTAAATAGATCAGAATAATCAAAAATCTAACAGTGTTTTTCCAATCTATAATGTGCTCGTTCTCAAGAAACTTCTATAACTTTTATCATGTTTTATCACGTAGTAACTCTATTTTAATTGAAAACACTCGGTTTTACCCCTATATTTCTTGTATTTTTCCAGATTCTGTCAAAATGTAATGCACGAATCATATTTCTAAAAAAATGTATGAAAATTACAAATTAAATTAGTTTTCTTTAAACAAGTGAAAATTTCAAATTTTTAAATTTTCGTACGTAATACTTATAAGTCTTTTATTCTATTTTATTTTAGTTTTTATTAAATTTTTGGTTGGTATAAAAAATTAGTGTCTTATTTTAGTGGAAGCGCAAGGAAGCATGCTAAATACAGAAACAATATATTATAAATACAATTCCTGACGCTTCCACCAAATATTCAAATCTAAAAAAGAGAGTTGATTGTAAACTAGATTAAAAAGAGCTAAATTTTCAATCAAAAAACTCGTAAATGATCAATCCATTCAGAAACTAATAGCCCAAAGGCACATATATATTCAGACAATCGCGTCAATGTTACAATTCCTCGTTTTCTATACAATGTTAAAAAACGTCCTAAATCCGATTAATCACCCAAATCCATTCATAACTATATCACCGCATATTCGATGATGACATATCGTACAACCCAGTACACACCAAACTTACGAACATATTAAGAGTGGGCAGTTTCTGACAATAAACTAGCCAAACATTATAATTTTAATGATACCCAAACAACAGTACTTGGCCCAAAACATAACCACCTAAACAAAAAGAGTTAATAACAATAATTATGTACATAAAACCACGTGGTTCCACAAATGAGTTAATAAATAATGAGTAAGTGGGCATCCACTCCAACAAATTACAAGATACACGTAACATAAAGAAGAAAGGACAATCACAGTTACCATGTTACCATACCAAAGTGGTAAATAAACATAGCCAAACTTGTATATATTGTATAATCAATTCAACAAATTCCCGTACTCTTTACTTCTACAAAATGCAAAAATCCTTTTCAATAATTATTTATCCCTTTGAATAAAGGATACCAGCATACATACACATATACAAAAAAGGAAGAATATTAACACACAGGTAGATAAAATGCGTGGGATAAAAATTTTTATAGTACACAAAAATCATCCCTTAATTTGAAACTAGTTTATACATGCTAAAAATCTTTTTTTTGTGTGTATATTCTTATTATAATTCCACCCTCAAATTGAATGGTGCATAAAAGAAATATATCAAAAGAAGAGTATACTCACAATACTCATACACGCATATTTTTATCCTTATTTTCTGCCCTTATTACATCCTTGTCTGATTAATATAACATATATGTATATCACATCATATATGACGCGCTAGCCATCTGCTGTTTTACAAAAAGTATAATCTGTGGGAACTCTATCTGAGTAACATTTCCCACGATTCTACAAAATAGGGTGTATTTACTAAAATACTATTTTTATCCTTTTTCAATTGATATGCTTTTATATTCTTTATTCATGTTAGTTAAAAAACTTTAACACACCTGCCTCATTGGAATGAAGTAGGAGAATTGATTTTTAGTGTATATTATGATCCATGTATATCGTATATGTATTGCTGAAATTTAAAAACCCTACTCCAAAAAAAAAATGTACTAAAAATTAAAAGAAGCATTGAATCAACCCTCACATGTATTCATGTGTGTGTGACGTCACACCCGAAAAAGAGTATATAAGGCTTGGTGGACCTAGTGAAGAGTATCATTTAGTTGTTTAACAAGTTTCTTGTAACATCTAAAATTTTAACAAACGAATTTCATATTCTCAAAAATGGCTTTAATCAACGATTTTGTTATCTCAAGCAATAACAGTATTAACGAAAATAAATACAATGCAAAAAAATTATCTAAATCAAAAGTACATAAATTAAAACAATTATTAAAACCAGTGTTTGCAATTTTAAAATCACGAAAACAATTAAAAAATACATATACTAAATCATGTGTGGATGTCTGTGAAACGGAAAACTTTGACGAATGTTGTATACATTGTCAATTACATGAAAACTACGATTCCGCCTACGAAAGTGATCAAAATGATGCAAATGAATTTTTGGAAGAAAATATTTTAAATGAAATCAATCAATGTGTAGATGGTGCAGCAGTTCCTGTTTACTTCAATCAAGATTCCATGGAAATTATCCCAATACACCGTGGTGATAATTATATTCCAGTACATTTCGCTAAAACTGAAGCTGGCACATTCTTCTGGACAACAATGCCAAAACAAGTGGTTTTGGATTGTGATGAAGAAAATGATTTAAATTGTTTAAAAGCACAAAGTGAAGGTCAATTACCTGAATCACAAGTTCCATGTGATCGATGGGCTCAAGCTTAAATTTTTCGACGAACAAATCTTCCTAAATGTGCCTTTTAAAAAGAGATTTTAAACTAGAAAATATATATAGATTTTTATTAGAGATTTTTATATATTTGTGATAACTTTGCTCAATTTTGTAAATGTTAATAATTGTGATATTAATTTTCGATTGATATGTTTTTGTACCTTAATAATTTTTTTTTTGATAATTATGTATTAATATTGTGATTAATGCTTTAATTTAGAAATAATTGTCTTCCATTTTTTTATTAGAAATAAGCGAATATCTATTTTTTTATTAAAAAGAAAAAATAAATACAATTTTAAAACTTAAATCTTTTTGCATTTTTATTTCGAAAAAAAAAAACTTTATTTTTCAGATTTTATAAAAGATACATATATTTTTTAGTAAGCTTCACTGATACAAAAAAGTTTAAGATTACTCTTGTATATACTGAGATTCAAATGATACAATAAAATTCTTGTTAAACCAGTTTTGAGTTTAAAACACCTGCCATCGAATGCCAATCAAAATACTGATTTTTTAAATCAAAGTATAAAAAAACGAGTAATTCACTTATTTCATCTCACGTGGGTTAAATGACTATGCGCGCATTGTATCTAATTAGTTTAGTTATTTTATTGCAATTTTTATGCTTAAAATAAATAAATTATTATTTATTTGCAATTCTTAACCCTTTCAATTGCATTCTTTGGATATATACTTTAGGCGGACTTTTCAAGTGTTTGCTTATCGGAAATGATAATTCAAATTATTTGGCAAACAAATGTTTTAAATTTTACAGTTTTAAACCATTAAATACTTTGTGAATAAATTTTTAAGGGTAGTTTTTTTATTAATTTTATCAATTTTATGCATATCAATTTTTTTTTGGCAATATTTTATTTGTCAACAAAATTCTTCTTCACCAAAATTCTCCATTTTTAATAATATTTAAGCGAAGTGTAAAATACTTTTCTACCAAAATGTTCTTGATAGTTTGTATTCGTTCTTAAACCCTACATGCAATGGTTTTTATATTGCACGTGCACGAATGTGAGTTTTGCTTGAGGCGTTTTAGTAGCCTTTTAAATATCTTGACATTAAAAAATGAGGGAGATTTTTTCAGTTCTGCTTAATATACATGAGCGTTGTAGATATTATTTTTACCTGTTGGGCCTATATTTATTTTACAGGTTAAAACTTGTTCGTATCTAAGTTTTAATAGTATTTTTTTTTCTTTTTGATTTGTTTAGAAAGGTAACAATACTCTTTTTTTAAAGTATTCTAATCCATCCCAAAGTTTGAATAGACTTTTTGTTTGTTAAAGTATAGTTTTTCCAAAAAATATTATTTAATAATTTTTTGAACAAAATCGAATTAGCTCAAGTTAACTTATCTTGCAAAATAATAAGAATATCGCTCATTTGAATTTAGAATGAAAAAGAACTAGAAAAACAAAATTCAAATTTTGTAAAATCTTACCAATATGTGAAGGAAATTATAGTTTTTCGATCCTAAAGCTATTAAAACTTTTGCAAAATTCTTAAACCTACAGAAAAGAAATATTAGGGCTATTTTCTGGTCCGTAGTTCAAATTCAATTTGTCATTTAAAAATATTTTCCGGTAATAATCCTTTCTTTCCGATCTTTTTAAAATTAGACCGATTACTTTCCAAATCGATCTTTTTTGAAATTTTGCACATTATCTATCTTACTCTACAAACTTAAAATTTGGAGGAAGCGATGAAAAAAAACATTCTTGATTAGGTAATTAAGGTAGTTCACTCGTTATAGTCAAGTCTCAAAAAAATATGCTTATATTTGTGACAACATACAACTGCAAATTTCTAAGTTGTTTTTTTTTTTTATATTTTCAAAAAATCGGCCACGAACCTTTTTCTTAGTACCTAATAAAAAATTGTTCATGAAGTAATGCTTCAATACGTTATTTTTGAAATTAAAAATTGATACAAGTGTTTTGGAGATACATAGAAAATTATCTTATATCTTAGTTAAGTATGTAGCATATTTTGTTGCTACATGAGATTGATAATATCTCATTCTACAGACAGACAAAAAATTTACAATTTTTTTTTAAATTCAGTCTATACTTGTATTAATCTTATATTTCAATTTTATTGAATTCCAAAAAAAAAGATATTTCACGATTTCGCGTTACTTTTAATTTTTTTTATGCCTCTTAATTTTTTAACGAATTTTATAAAAATTATTGAAGTCACTTTTGCCATGTTTTAAAAAACAGAAGCCTGGTGCTAAATGGCTGAGTAAAAATAAATCAATAAAAATCTAATAAATATTTCGCGAAGAAAGAATTTAAGAAGGTGATATTTAATAACATAAATTATCATTAAAAATGTAAATTAAAATTGCAAAATTATAAAATTAATAAAATCTATTTAAATTCCTCTAATTTTGGGAAATCAGAAATTTGTATTCTCTGTAATCTTTTATATCGCTTATAATTAATTTAAAAAACATATCTTTACATTCCAAATTTTAATTTGATTATTTTAATTTATAGATATTTCTAAAACTATTTTAGTTCTTAAATAAAGATAATACTATTTCGTTTGATAACACCATTATCAGTACTTGTTAATTCAATATGTGTTTTTAAACCTACACCATTGCGTTAATATCTCGTATAACATTGAATAGACAGACACCTGAAGAAAGGTATTTTTTTTATCACGTTTTGGGTTAGAATTTTATTTTTAAGGAATTTAAATTTTAATAGTTTTTTATGGTTAAAATAAAAAATTTTTGTTCAACATATTTAATGCATTCTCAAGTGTGAATTATGTATGTCGTACCTAAACAAGTATTAAAGAAGAATTTTTGTTTCTAAAATTTTTTATCTCAATGTTTCTAAAAGAAATCGTTGTTAATAATTTTTTTATTAAAGCTTAAATAAATCAGTTTAAATTTTGAATAAATTTGTTAGAAATTTTTCAGTAATTTTATCGTATTATTTAATTTCTTTTTGGGAACGTAAGAATTTTTGAATAATTAAAAAATATTTTCAATTAGATACATTGATTACCAACATTTTTAAACTTGAAAAATAAATATATTTCCCCGTCAAAAATCAAACGTTGTTTTAAACAAATATTTCAGTGTTTTTTTTAACACTCCCATGTAATATGTCTTAAAGAATAGAATAAAATTTCTGTTTAATAATCATTTACGGATTTTCTAAATATGGTAGCTACTTAAATGCAAATGAACTTTGCAAATAACTAGCAAAGAGATGGGTTATGGGAATGTCGATTTTAGTATTTCTTTTTTGCTTTGCGTATTTTTCAGATAGATGCTCTTGTGGATTTATTTACACCAGAACACTTTAATTTTATATAATGAAACATATAAATAGTTATTGCCACAACTTTAGGTTTCAAAACAAAGATCTGAGAACAAAAATAAATTTTTATTATGGAAAAAACACAGTTCCAAAAAATTATAAAGCTATGCAGTTGAAGAATAAATTCTAAAAAGAAGACGCAGGCCAACATCCGAATTAAATCCAGCTAGAAAGTCTTTTTGTGAGTTTTAAAAAGATTATTAGTGTCTTCCGGGGCTCTAGCCAGAGACAATTTGGATAGAATATTTTGCTATATTTAATTTTAAACTGCATAATAATATACGTTAAAAAAGGATTTATAGGTTTTCGGTGCAAGCAATAAAAAACAAGGTTAAACTTAGCATCCATAACTGCCCCAAATACACCTTTTCGGACATGTATCTAACAAAAGTCTATCCAAAAACACATAATTATTTTGCAACATAAAACATTCAAGTACAACCCCTCACTGATTGTTTCCGAATTTACCGGAGGATGGTACAAACTATTATCCAAAAATTATACGTTTATGTCATAAAAATAATGGTTAACAAAAATTCTTAGTACAATATAATCATTTACCATAAATAACACACAATTCCACCTGCTCACATAAAATTTACAAAATAGGACAGAGAACAAAAACGATCACCCCAATAAAACTATAGGTATTTCATATATTAATAAATGCACTTGCAGAAAAAAAATTATATATCCTATAGTCGTAAAGGTACCTGCTGGAGTCACCAAACTATTAAATGTCCCATGTTATAATAGTAGTAGGTAAAAATTTTATGATACTTTATTTAAATTATGGGAAACATTTTTACATATATTTTTAACTTTCCTAAAAGAAAGATCTTGTTACAACCAGAAAATCTAAGACCAAACACTCTCATGTGACATTTTCAGGTGAATTAAAAATATTGATTTTAAGCCATTTAAAAAAAAATTATAATTTATGTATGTATGGATCTATGTGTGTATTGACCTGTGGGTAAATTTTTGACTTGTAATAACTCCTAAACCACCTTAAAATATCAAAATTTATTCAAGGTAGAGGCTAAATATGACATAAATATATACTTCAAAATAAGTGGCTCAAAACTAGTGATGCTTCACAATAGTATGAAGTGAAATATGAAGATAAGAATGGTAAGGCTAGGAGAAGAAATTGACGTGTCACATCATTGCTATCACCACTGAAATCACAAAAGGAAAGCAGAGAGAGCTAGTGAGATAGCTCGAAATTTGTTGCAAAAAAGAACCATACGCCTGAATCGTAGACATAGTATTCTTCTGTGCCGAGACCCGGCTCTATGTAGCCCATATTCTGAAATTTTCTACGATGGTTTCCAAATTTCCAGAAAATGGTGGTGAGAAAGGAATAAGCTTTTATAATAAGTGATAATATTTCCCAAAACAAAAAAAACTTTAGGGTAGTTTTTATGAGTTTTAAAATAAGGCAGTGCATAGCAAACGACAGATGGCATCTGTCATTGGCCATGCACTTCAGCATAGCTCCCGAACAAAATATTAATTTTTTTATAGATGGGACTGGACAATATTTGTACTCCGACAATATTTCACGAAATAACCGAAGGAGAAAACCGGCAAACGGACTCGTAATGTTGCCAGAAATGTTTATTATAAGCAAAACAGTATATAGTTCAAATTTACTATAATTTATTATTCTGAAAACTTGTATTTGTCAAAATACTAAATTTGGTACTTACCTAAAGTTAAAGAAATCACAATTTATCAGCAAATACAATAGTTCACTTAAAGCAGAAAGTTATTGATTTTGTCTTTGAGGATCGTATTCATAAATGCTTGTAAATATTTTTTAAGCAAGGTATTTTATTACAGGGATTTTTATTATCGTTTTGTTTTGTATTATTGTGGAATAAAAACACCTGTAAATGTGATTTAAAAGTGACCTACGAGATTGGAATGCATATTTATAAATATAGGGAGGATTATATTAAAAATTTCTAAAAACCCTCAAATACATAACTACAAATTTGATTTTGAAACCTTAAAAATGCTTGGGGAGTATAATTTTTGGGATAGATCATTTACATTTATGATTATATAAAATTTTTAATAAAATTATGCATCGTGGGTTATCTTTTGACAAAAGAATTATTAATGATAATCCACCCTAACAACACAGTAGTTTTGTTCGTTTGATTGTGGCCCTTTATTCCATTATATTTTGATTCATCACATAAATTAGATTTTGTTTGATTTATTCTCCGGATGTATGCACTAGGTAATTTAATTATCAAGTGAGAATGATCATTTTTCAAGAGATTATTTCAATATTACATACCCCCTCGAAATATATGTAATTGTTTTTTCATCGCTCAATAAATGAAAATCAATACATTTCTATATAGTAGACCAGTATTTAGAAATTGGCCAGGGCTCAAATCTGAGCCTTTTCCCTTTTTTGCCTAATCCGAAAGTTTTAAATTTACTTTTAGAGATATAACGATTGGATATATTTTAAAATCCGTTCATTTTTTTGTCAGTTCAAAATTGAAAGAACCTAATAGAAAAGGTATGAGCTAGACCTATGGTCCCTAATGAACAACGAATTTTAAAAAAGGTCAAAGAGTAAGGAACATCTCCAGACTGGCCAGACTCGCGCAGCGCCTCGAAAGATTTTTCGGTCTACAATTTGGATTATTTTAAATTCTCAAGTCTCACTCTAAATTATCAGATTTTCCAATGATTAGGTTAAGTATCTTTTAGCCCGTTTATAAAAAGTATATTAAATACAAATTCAACATTTATTTCCCAAAGGTTAATGATTACATATTTTATTTTCAAGAGTAAATCGCCCGGATCAAAATGGAATAGTATTTCAATCATATCATTGTTTTTTGTAAAGTTTGAGCTTCATTTAGTCACTTTAATTGGGTGTGTCAGCGCGTTAATAGTATCTTTAAGACAAATTTTTTATATTTTCCAACATGGGTAAGGCGTGTACATATTAAGTCATTTAGTTCACCGAGAATACAATGTGTGAATTTGTGTCTTGTGCCTTGAAGACGACCGTAGAGTGCTGTAAGCCACCTTATTAGCCAGTTGAATTTTCAATGTAAATCGAAAAGCTTACAGGGTACATAAAAATGTGACACACTGTAACATGCAAAGATTTTATACAAGGGTTGCTTAGTTTTATGTCCCACGGTATTTAAAAAAATATAATCGATAACATGCATTATACTAAATTCAAATGACAATGTTTTTATTGTATTTTTTTAAATCAGATAAATACTAGATAATATAAATATAATATAACCTAAATGAATTTTATGTTTTATCACATAAATTACGACCTACTTACTTTAAAAAAAAACCATAAAAATAATCAAAAATGTTAATTAAAATCAACAATACCAAAACATTGATTGTTGTTGAGTCGTTATTCTTGTAATATTATTGGGTATTATTATTATTGTTATTACTTTTATACATACGATACATAAATTCCTTACATGTCCAAGTTACAAATTCACATGTACAATGTTTGAAAATGTTTTTCTTGATGCTCAGTTCCTAATCATTTCATTTACCAATTTATATGGCGACTTCAGAAAAAGTGAAATAATATAAATTTTAATCCCAACTGCAAAATTGGTATTTTTACTAAGAAAAAGTGAACCCTTTGAGTTCTCAACGAGTTTTCAAATAAAATTCAAATAAATTTTAACGATTATTTTTTAAATATTAAAAAAAATACGTGGGCAGAATTTAACAATTTGGTTCCGTAGCCAGACGTACCTGAAAGAAAGCATGAAATGGTGATGTCCACATATAGTATTTAGTATTTAAATATCAAACTAAATTTAAATAAAAAATACTTTTTTAGAAACAAGCTTTTATTGTACTAAAAAATAAAATTTTATAAGTCAGCAATGTGCATGACTATTTACGCTCAACTTTAAATATTAAGAATGATTCGGGGTGTCCCAAGCTTTTACAAATAGTCATGTATGAGTGACTCACAACAAAATTATTTTCTACTTTTTAGTACAATAAAAGCTTACCAATAAAAAATTATTTTTATTTAAATATTTAATTTAAAACTAAAGAAGGATGTATATTAAATATGGTGGAAGCGATGAGAAAATCAGGTCATACCATAAAAATGCATTGGAATAATGTACCTATGTGATGTTATGAAATTGAATCAAAGAAACTTTTTACTTTTCGGATTAAGATTCCAAAATTTATGGTTTCATGATAATAAATGCAAGGAACAAAACATCTTACTCTTCGTATTTCCAAAAAATACAATTCCACTTGGACAATTGCAATTCCAACACAAGCTTATGAATTCGATTTCAAACATGACAATTTTAATACTGTGCCAAGTTATACTCAATGTCACAAAAAATGCTCGTTTTAAAACATTCTAAGTGTTACTATTATAAACATAACATATGATGCGTACGCTTAGAATGTTTTAACTGTGGCACTTTTTCTGACAGTGAGTGTACATACGTTCAGTAAACCAATCGTTTTTTTTTCACCCAAAAAATCTAAAAGATCGGGTCGATTACAAGAATAGCCATGATAAATATATAAAATAAGTAATTAAATTTGTGTGTACACGTTTTGATATGGTAATCAAAACTTATATTACGTACCTGCCACAGTATCCCTCTAATTTATTTGAGCATGGTCATATTATCAGAAGCCTATTTTTATAAATCACCTTCTTTAAGAACATAAGAGATGCATCATCACAAAAGAAAAGGCATAAAAATATTATTATGTATATATTTAAATGTAATAACAAGCCGTGGTGGATGAGACCTTTATGGGCACATCTAATAACAACTTTTTGATAAAGTAAATTCTGAATTCAAAAATTGACAAAAATATTGAAAAAATCATTTTGCCATGCGACAGTCTTTACCTTCAAATAGAACTACGATAACAGACTTAAACTGTGTCTCAGCAGGCATTGAATAAATAGTTGAATATTTAGAAATCATAGTAATTTACAAAAATACTGTTCAAATGTATAAAGTAACTATCAAATAAAGCATAGCCCACACTTCTAGTGATCTATAGTCGTCATTCCATAAACCATTGCTGCTTCTTTTTAAATTTAAGCCTGCTTAAAACTGTTCCACGTTCTTATGGATTTTCTCAATAATACAATTTCTTTTTCCAGTCTAGAATAACGATTTAAAACAATAAAATCTTAAATCTTTTTGTAAATATGTTTTATTAATTTTATTATTATTATTAAGTTATCAATTTCACTCACTTTTTCAGTCCCTAAAGCGATCCAGCCCATATGATAAGTTGGCGTTCCGATTTACATTTCAGTCGGTGTCTAGAAAGAATCTTGCATCGTGGATTGCTCATTTTCATTTCCCTTTTCTAACTATTACCGAATAATCTCTTATTTTGGACTTGGGTGTAATCGTAAATATCAAAACCGAGTACCTGGCTTAAATAAAAAAGAGGTGAGAAAAGAGGCTCTACTAATGGATTAGCAGATTTTCTTGAAACATAGCTAAGAAAACTCTTGATCAAATGACCTTTCAAACAAACAAACAAAAATTAAAATCGATTCATTTGTTTAGAAGCTACATTGCCACAAACTAATCGATCAAATCTAATTTTACGTCGGTGATTTCTTAAACTTTTTTATTTAATATTATATAAAACTCAAAAAATACAGTAGTATAGTTTTCTTATTTTAATTTTCAAGGTGAACACAATAACTTCCTCTCAAAAATTAGTTATAATAATAATAATAATAATAATATGGTATTTTAAACTGCCACCAACTAGATAAAAGTGCACGTGAAACGCTTGAGGCAATCGTAGATCCAATGGAGCGTACACTCATTCTCTTCTCTATATATTATAACAACACACACACAACACACACATAAAACGTCAAGACCTAACGCCAAAGCCAAGCCAATGTAGACCATGTTGAGTGTAGTCTCAAATATGTATTAGTTAGAGGTATAATAAGATAACACAACCCAGCCACCGATGGATGCGGCGATGATGACTGGAGCCTATTGTATTATATATGTTAGTCTTCTTCTTCAAATCTAAAAATCAACCATGCAAGGAAAGATTTAAGAAATAAAGTAAATGCATTTTTAATTTGGAACCGTAGAAAAAAAAACCTGTAGTAGTCATTAACGAGTAAAAAGTACCTTTAAAAGTTTTATTCGAATATTCATATGAGGCTTTGGTTTTCCAACCGTGAAAATGAAGGAAGTCTCGCATGAAATGGTTTCTTTGTTGGTAAAAATTTTGAGATTGTAAACTTCACACCATTTTAAAGAAAAAAGCAGGCACTGCAAGACAAAGAACATTTGCAAGGAGTAAGTCAGGGTACAATCCAAAACGTTACGATGATAATAACTTCCATTGTACAAACTAAGACTCTTTTTAGACTTCTAATGCAACTCTTTCAGTGCAGTGTATAAAAAAAGACAAAGAACATATGCAGGGCGTAAGTCAGGATACAATCCAAAACGATACGATGATAATAACTTTCATTGCACAAACTAAGACTCTTTTTAGACTTCTAATGCAACTCTTTCAGTGCAGTGTATAAAAAAAGACTCTTGATACGATGCTAAATTTATAGATTTATAGAAGTGATTTATTATGTAACAAGGCTAATTTTCTTATTAATACTTTGAAAAATTAATATTCATTAAAGGAAAGCATGACAAGTATTTTCCGATCAAGAACATTATAACAAGCGGCACTCGTTTTTCCATAAAATGCACTTAAAGTATTGTTGAAATGAATGACATTTGTATGTTATTTCTTCTATAAGTGATTTTCTCTAAATCTATGGATACCAATATTTCAAAAACTATGTTATATATCGAAAAATTTTATTCTTGATTTTCATCTAATTTTCGTGAGCTTTAACAGAATCCACCCTCAAAATTTGAAACGTAAGTCTCAAATATTTTCTTCATATACTCATTTTATTGAGAACGGTCCCTTTACAATTATCTTAAGATACATGTATTGGACTACGATTTCTTTTTGAAATCGTTATTACACGCACTTAACAAATTAAATTTATTTATTACATTTATAGATTACATTATAAGGTCAACGTTATAAATTGTTGAGTATAATTCTAATTTAACAAGTTAGAAAGAATTACAATTGGGTGTTTTATAATATACCTAATAATTTAATGACCCACGATATTCTACATCTTTGAATATTCGAACTGATTTTGTATAGATTAATTTCTAATAACAAAAACTATTTTACAAAAGTTTTCAAGTCAATTCTTTTTACTGGTATTTTCCTGAAAAATGGATCAGTACTTTGAACTGGATATCACTCACAGAAATTACTCCGGAAAATATTTCTTGTCTACTTCAATAATTTTCGCTCACGTTTACTTCGAAATAAAACGATTTAAAATTTCGTTTCTTTAATCTGAGCGTTTTTTGGCAATACAAAACGGAAAGTTCTTGATAAATGTCATATGAAAATGACCTAGTTATTTAACTTAAATTTAAAACCAATTGAAAAAAGGGTTGAGTATTTGACAGACTTTTGCTTAATGTACGGTTTCCCAAAAAGATGTAAAAATCCTCACTCCATTTATCAGTTTTTCCAGAAGCATACCAATCTAAGAGCCTTCGAGAAGTCATATAGTAAGATCTGTTTACTCGCCACGTTCTATGTTTGTGAAGAAACCGGAACCTTTCTCTCTAATTTTTGTAAATAACAGTTGTGAATTTTGCTCTATTTCTCTTACAAATTTCTTATTTCTTTCACCTTTTAAAATGTAACTGATTAAAAATATAAATCATTGAGGACCAATCAACCACCTTCCCCATTAAACCTTTACCAAATATTCCTATTTATCGATTGTTATTTGCATTCTTAAAATAAAACACAATCAGTTTCGTCACCTGCTTACTACATTTATCGAAGAATTTAGTCCTTTATTTTATTTTAACAATAACACGCTTGTAAAATCCTAGATAAGCGCTAAAAGTTTTCAACTGTGAACAAAATGTGTATTTACTACCCCAAAAAAAAAAAAGATGCATCTTCGATTTTCTTTATCTAGATTTCAATAACAAACTTCAAAATATTGGCACTTGAATGTGTCCATCACCAGAAGATTATATAAGAGAGACATGCAAACCTTTTTGACGGAAACAAAACTGACCTGGAGTTTTTTGATAACATTCACATTTTTTTTTTGCATAATGTTTGGTAATAATCATCTTATTCAAAAGGTTTTTGGAGATAAACTATAGATAGATTCTTACCCCGCCGGATATATGCAATTATTAACCATTACACAATGGTTTAGTAGTAGGTTTTGGATAATCTTCAAAATATAATGATTTTTAAAGGGATGCTTGTTATCTGGGTAGTATTTTTGTGGGTTACCTAAAAGCAAGTCACTATAAAAAAAGGTAACGATGGTATTTGATGTTTACTAATACTAATTGGATAATTTTTGAATTTTCTATTCTCACACATTGAAAAGCTAAGCATTTCTAGAAATATTAAAAAATGGTCAAACTAATTCTATTCTATTAATACTGACGTGGTGCTTGGACACTCAGGAATCGATAGGGATGTAGAGGTTGACAAATTAGCAAAAATGAATACAAGTACTCCACTAAATGGCCCTGAACTGTTTCTACGGAAGTAGAATTAATCTCTCTTGGTTAAAGATCAAAAAGACTTTTAATGGGAAAAATCATTCGAGGCTACTTACTGGGCTGTAAACTTGTAATCTTATTATACTCAATAAGCACACAAAGTCTCAAGTCTCACAGGGGCCGATTTCTACAGACTTTGTCATGAAGTGGGGGTAACTGGAAAACACATTCTGTGTGAATACGAAAGCCTCTCTGTCAAACACCACCGTCACTTAGAATGGACTGATCTCTACTGGACTAATGAATTAACAGTCATCCAGGAAAATCTTAAGGTGTACTAAAGCTGTAGAATTTACGGTAAAGGAGGCAAAAGGGATTTAACTGGTCGCAGTACAAAAGATCTTCTAAGACCTACTGGTAACTCAAATGCAGTCTAATTTATTCTAGTACTGATTGAAATATTCGTAATTTTCTATTTTGATTCTCTAATTTAATTCTCTTTTTCGATATCTCTTTCGAAGTGAATGCAAGTCAGTATATTAAAAGATCACTTACTCGAACAAATACATTCTATGATTCTCAATCAATTTTCTAGCTAATTTTTTGGGTTAAGAGTTGAAAATTTTCTTTCATTCAGTTTTAAATGTAGTAAGTGCCCAGATTTATTATAGTGTTAAAATAACAAGTCGATTCAAAAAATGTTTTACGGTCATATAAACACCGTAACTTAATGCTCAGATAAGGATGATTTGTATACCTAACAAGTAACGTCCGAAAAAAAAGGACATTTAATAGTTTTGTAGTTCTGTAGTTTGTAAAAATAATCTTTATTTTATAAGAATATTCTTTTATTTCTTGTACTTAGTTTATTGTGATTATTTTTATCATTTGTATATATTATTTTTACATGAAAACTCTTTAAAAAAGAAGGAAGTATGGCGCCTTGAATAATGTATCCATTTGTCTAAGTTTTAAGTATAACAAATTTGCACCTGCCTTCTAATAATATTGTCCAAGAGTGTCCTCAACTCAAAATTTGTATACAGTTTTGTAGTGTTTTATATCCATCTTCAACCTAATGATGTGATTTGTCCACTTGTTTGTTGCAAATATTTTAGAAAATAGATTAAATTAATAAAACTTTTGATCAGTCTGTTCCGATCGATCATTACTGCGTGTTAATTAGCTACTATTCCACTCCCCTTCTCTGCTTAAATTTTTTTTAATTGAAGCTTCTACATTGTCTTAGTGAATTTTGTAAATACCTAACGACATAGAAATTAAGAGCAATGTGGAAGGTAAGATACCTGTAGAAGCCCCTGGCATATTAAAATTTTCGTCTAAGGTTATTATGATTTCTTGATTTAAATGATATTGAAGGATTACTGGTAAAATTCCTGATATATTTCTGATTTCGATTTTGAGTCATTTAATTTGCATTCCAAACAAATCCTTGATTACTCAAATTTTCGATGGAAATGCAAAATAAGGAGTCTATGGTAATTTTACGGATTATCGAGGTGAGAGTTTTCGAGATTTAAAATAGCCTGTTCGGAGTTATATAGATTTCAGTATATATTTTAATTCGAGTCAATCGGTACTATTGGAATTCTAAAAATCGAATTTAAATAGGAACGGTTATAATGATGGAAAATTTATCCCTGCAATCGACCTCCGAAATCGAACACAAATCATATACCGAAAATAAATATTAAAATTATGCACAAGTTATATATAGACAAAGAAGCCATCTAGTTTTAAACTCTGCAACTATACTTTCACCCTAAATATCATTTCAAAAGATCATCCCTATTAAATGATTAATTTTCGTTCATAAACTACCGTTTTACCCCAAATATGCATTTTTAAACATATGTGGCGAAGGATTAACATGTTAAAAAAGTAATTATCAAGAATGAAAAAAGAACTAATATATTACTCAAATCCGCTTTTAAAAGTAAAAAAACCTTACAAAAAGAGTTACTATTTACTTAAATACGGAAAAAAATAATGTTAGTTTTTGTAAAAAAATCTTCCCGTTAAAGTTTTTAGGGAGTTTTTTTCCCCTTTATACCTAACAGTTCGAGACATTTTTTACCAATAACCAAAAAATTAACACAAAAAATACTGAACAAGTGTACAACATCCATTATATAAATAAAAAAAATTGGAGTAAAAAAAGGCAGGTACCACTATTTTAAATTTATAAAAAAATGATGCTGTGCAGTGGGGTACAAAAAAATTATTATTTGGGTCATATTTTATATCTTAAAAAAACTTACTACCGTAAGATTCATTTTTTACTAATATCTGTAAATAAAATTAAAAATAAACTGTAATTTATTTAAAAATGAAAAGTTCCAGTGTCCTCAGGGAGGACGGTAATCATATTTGAATGGTTTAATGTCTATCATCTTCCAGCAGGTTGTGATACACCTTTAAAAAACTTCCAATCCATTAAATTCAGCTCAACATAACATTTTAATATTTACCCGCCTGGTTTGTTCACCACGTACTAAACAATTATCTTGGACTACTGAGCTTCGAATATATAAATTACATTAAGGGATGGGGGGATTAACGAAATTGTAAGATTGTGTGACAAGGAGCAAGGAGGGTCAAAAGCTTTGTGACGTCACAGATTTTGTCCTAATTTTTATGCCTTTTTTTCTAATTTTTTTTTCGACCCAAGCACAAAAAAACCACCTACATAAAAGCTACAAGTTGTAAAAATTCCCTTCATTGCTGTGACTACCTTTTAAATTTGATTAAAATGAACACCTTAAAAGAGATGTATTAAATACACACATTATCATCTATCACATGAAATAACCAAAATTTTTAACGAAATCGCCTTCAAATATTTTATTGGAGTCATAACAATGTCTCACACGTGTATTCCATTATCACTTCATTCATACACACACAATAAATTTTACAATAGGCATGTAATAATAATGCTATCAGAATGTAATTAAACTTTATAGAAATTTTCATCTATTATACAAAATGTTATTGCAAATGACTTACACAAGAGTTTTATTACGATAATCACATGCCTAAAAAATTTTATCTTCATTTCCAATCGAGGAATTCCGACAATATGCGGAAGTTTTATTAAGATGGAGGAAAACTATTTTCAGAAATCTGAATCCAATTCTTTATGTTCATGTTTCAAAGCGTTTAATACAGTGACACAAGAAGATAATAAAATTACGGCTGGGTATTTTTTACTATTAAAATCATGGATAAAATTAAAATGCTTCTGAATGCCTCTAAAGTCTAAAGTGTAAGGATTCTAACGAGTGGATTACAAATCTGCAATTGTATGCAGTAGACACTGGACTGCATTTTTTTCGTAAATTCAACCACATGCATTTTCTGATCTAATAGAAGAAACATAGATCTAATCTAAAGGCCTCTTTTAAACATTGATTGCAATTTTCTTGTTAACGAAACTCAAAATTTTGGATAGACGTTTTTGTTTTCGCTGATTTTTGTTCCTCAGTATTCATGAAAAAAAATTTGTGACGAATCAATATGTAAACACAAATAGCAGGAGATTTGCTAAGACATCCCATTCTTTAACCCTTTCGACACTTAAAATCCTCCTGTTTTTGTTCCCACGTATTGTGTTGACAATATTCACTTTCCTCTAGCTATATTTGGGAAAAAATCTTCCTAACGTTAGATATATAATGCCGAGCCATTTTATTCTCTCGAAGTTTAATTTGATATAATAAAGCACAAGAATTCATCAATTTCGGCTTTTTATTTTATTCACTTCATTTTCCACGTAATTTTCAATCATTCAAAAAGATCAAGACCAAAAACAATACCGTTTTTCACTATTTTTGTTTTATACACTTAGCCTAAAACCAGATTAATATCTTTGTCTTGCTCTTGTAGAAATTTTTTGGTTTTGCCAATGTGTCAACGTAACATTGCAAGACAGAAAAAGTCATAAGCAAGAACCAAGACTAATGTGTAATAAATAGGAAGATCAAAGCAACCAAATTTAAGCATTTAGAATAAAGAAAGTCAAACGATATTAGCACAGTTAATTAATTGATTATGTATTACTTTTTTTTCACGATTTCAAAAAAGAACCAACTACTATAAAAGAAAGAACTGTATTGTCGAATACAATTTATTAAAATTAGTGACTTTTCACATTAATTTTTTGCTACAACAGTTTTTTATTTCTATCATAATATAATAATAAACCAATAATAAAATGAATATAATGAAGTGTAGGTTGATGTACATTTTCAATTTATTTTATAAAAAGATTTTAATTTCATTTATTAAAATAAAATAATTTGAGACTACCTACAATATATGAATATTCAATGTAGGAGAATCAATTTCAATGAATACTGACGTGAAGTATGGCACAGTGAGTGCATTTCTTGTGCATTTATATTTAAACATAAATTTTGTATAATTTTCCTTTAAGCAATAGTGAAGTCATTAATATATAAGATAGAATCATATTGAATGGTTTGATATCTTTATCAGTAGCGATTAGATATATGCATCCCAAAAACGAAAACGAGTAAATCGAAACCAAACTGAACAAACACAAAGCAATTTCTGCTGTCTAATCGGTTATTAAAACGACAAAAATGTAGCCAACTCGAAGAGGTGATCTGAAAAAATAAAACACAGAACGTATTTACTGGCAATTTTTGGAAGGGTTTTCAGCTTTTTTCAACATGTTATTAAAGAGTTTCTTAGTCTACACTGTAAAAATAGTTCCATAGTTACAAGAAAACGTGTTCTTAAAAATAAGCAAAATTTTTGATTTTGAAATCATATTCCAATTAAAATTTGTTGAGAAACCAATCACGTGACTTTAAAACCATTTACTAAAAAAACAATTTTAAAATTAGTAAAATTTTACCCATTAAAATAATTGAAATGTAGCAAAATATGTAGCACAATCGAGTCATGCGAGCTTTTAAAAATATTTCTTTTGTCTTATTTTTATATTATTATTTTTGTGGTCTGCTTGTGTTTGAAACAGTGGGCTTGTGACTCATGTATTTTGTTACCAAAAATTTTTAATAGAAGAAGATTACATGTAGTGAAAAAAGTAAGAACTGTCCAAGAAGCTGATGTGGTCCTGATACTCGCTAGAACCTCATTATTAAGAAAAAACTTCATTAAAATGAATGCATTTTCGAAAACTTCTTTTTCAATCATCACATAAAAAGAGGATAATACGATTGTCGTGAGTCTCCCGGTAGCAGCAAATGATAGATTGTTCAAGTTTATTGAGATTTTTACAAGAAAAACGGCTAGTAATTTGATGCTATTGTCAAGATCGTGTCGTTTTGATGCTATTGTCAAGATCGTGACAGGAGCGCTGATTATTTAAGCTCCTTTATATTTTGAGGGGTAGAGTACACCTCTTCCATACATATATCATGCATGGAAAATCGAGTCATGTCGGTAGGCATGCCGCTTACGAAGTTGGTTACTTTTTGAGCAACCGAGCCAAAAATAAAAAATATTCATTGAAAACGAAAATCAAATAAAAAGAGAATTGAATGAAAATTACAGATATAGTTTGCCAGAAACTCAACAAAGCAGGGTGTCCGTTATCTGACACTTACAAAATTGTTCTTTCGAGTGGCAGACCAAAATGTTTTCTTCTATTTTTTATTTAATCATCCTTTTGTTTGAATATCATTAATGAATTTTCTTAATTTATCTTAAGCTTATTGCGGTGTTACAAATTTCTCTAACATCTTGAGAGTGTCACCGGCTACGAAAAGTCTGTAAACTCCGACCTTGTAAAAAATGACTGTTAATACAATTGAATTTTTCATATGATTGATTCAAGTGCAATAGATTTAAAGTTATATACTTGTAGAGATATTGATAATTATCTGCGCTCCCACCATAACTATACGAATACGTAATAATTAATTGCATTTAACCTTTATTTGTTTAAGGTATCAGTTTCTTATAAATTGCACTTGTTCCTCCAATACATCATAAACTATATAAGAATTTGATAACGTTGGAAACAATTAAATAAAAAGTCCACCACCGCACACATGACCATTGTTTGTAGACAATAATTATAACATTACCACGTGGTTAACACAAGACCCATTATGATGCATAACACAATCTTTTCAATCTATCTTTATTACATTTATATTATGGTAGAATATATACATCTCTGTTTAAATACCAATAATAATATGATGATAGATATTTAGAATGTGAATATATACAGAAGTTTCAATGATTGATGATCCTTATTTATTGGTTTATACACCCTTTGATTTGACATTCGTAAGGTTTAGAATAAATCTGATACTAGCTGAATATATGACACCTATAAAACGAGGTGGCCGGTAACCAACATCTTGAATTGCAAATTTTTAGATAGTCGGTTATCAGACACGCTCCGTTTTCTGCCGTATGCTACTAAATATTATCCAATTTGAGCCAACATTGAAATCTGTTTTAACTCTCTCCGATGCGGCAGCAAGAAAGTCTGACGCTTGAATTTGTCACTATCTCACGGTTTAATATTTCTTTAATTTAATTTGCTTTGCAATTATTTTGCCAGCGCTTCCACCAAATTACTGTATCGAGGCATATTTTTGAATTAGATATTAACATTTACCACGGTATAATCAATATCATCTGTTTTCAAAGTTTCAAGATAAAAGAAGATCAATTAAAGATTGGTTTTAAGCAATTTTGAAGCCCTACTTGAGACATTTATTTGAATTTGCCACGAAACCACTAGTTTTCGATTCTTCAAGAGGATTGGCGAATAAAAAATAACCATGCCGTCCAAAAATAGGGTGGAAGTTGGCAGTATGACTATGAACATTTACTTAGCTATATATCACAATACTAGCGTGATACCCGCCTGCTTCTTTGGGTTTAAAACTAAAGACTGGTAAAAATAACCGCGTTATAGCCTTCACCTGTCTTGATCTCAGTTATCCCTCTTCCATAACATTCGAAGTAGGGGTTGTGATTGTTTTACACATAATTAGTAGAGTATATCAGAACAGATGACTATGAATTGTAATTGCTATATTATTGTAGATTTTCATTCAAATCTATTCAGTAGTTTGTGTATGTAAAGCGTAACAATCAAATATATATAGGGAAACATATATAATGTATCGAAATAGGATTGGTTAGAATGATTTAAAAAACTCGTTAAATTATGTATAAAGGCAAGCGTGGATATATAATTGGCATAATAAGAAAATAGTTCAGAAGAAAAAACAATCAAATTATTGTAGATCTCAAATGTGACATGTTCCCATATGTTTAAAATATATACCTATGGATAAACATTTATAATTAGTTTAATACATCCATAAATCCTCACAAAATTTCACATTTATAACGTATAAGGATCAGGACCAGGATCAGGATATAGATAAATGTTACACAGGGCTCAGATTACTCACACCCTCTGTGAATATAGACCTCTCGTTAGGATAATATCGGTTAATTTAGGTTAGCCGTATTTTGGCTATGTTTCTCAATGTAAATCGCTTCATGACCTAAGTGTGTCCCATGTGAATAACCGCAACAAATAACCCTGACCCATACAAGGCGCACTATTTGACGAAACAACTACACATAAAATTTTAAGTAATATCAATAATAATCATAATAATATGAAACAGTATTATTTAGCAGTGAAAGAACTCTACTGTTATGTTGTATGTATATGTTGTCACACTTAAACACGACCAACGTGTGTTTATAGAGTAAATAATTGTGTTGATCGAGTTATGCGTGGGAAATATTGGCAGATGTTTTTACAAAATAAAAATAAAATACTTCTCAACATCACATCTCTACATATGTGTGTAATATTATGTATAAATGTAATATTTTATTTCGTGACTATGGTTAAAATAATTCATTATAGTTTTCTATATATTCTTCATTATATTTATATAAAAAAAAAGGCTAAACCACCTATTTTATTGATAAAACCTTCTATTATTTGTTGCAACTCTTATTTTTTTTTTGTGAAGAATGATGAATACTCAACGGGGTATTAGAAATAAAGCTATATATTTTTTTATTCCTTTTTGTCCTGTCTTTAGATTTAGGTTAAATCGTCACAAATTAGGATGAATTATGTAAGTGTTGAGGTAATATCTTTTTTGTTATCATTGTTTGAATTTAACCATCCAAGCAAGGTGTATGTCCGTGTAAATAAATTATAAATTGACAAAATTTTATATAAAATATTACTCTTCTGTTGAGGCTATAGGTAAATTGTTGAGCCAATTATATCGAAGAATATAAAAATAAAGAGTAAAACAAACTGTTCAGCAAAATCATATCTTTGCATAATATGTTCAACAAACATAGAAAATATGTGACCACAAGAGAGGATCTAAAATAGTAATAACAAAATCTTATATAAACCCTTTATTTCTGAGTAATGTAAATGTAGCTAAAGAAAAATAAACTTTACGGTATCTAGCTCCAAAGAAAATACGATTTCGCATATGCGATACTAAATTTTTGTATATATGGTATATAAATTAAATTTTGAAAAGTATGATAAAAATTTTCCAAAAAGAAGATTGACGTACCTGTTAACAAATAGATTACGTCTTCGACAAACTTCTTGCGAATTCCTCCCAAATGTCTCAGCTGCAATATTTTCATTATCAAGCCTTAATGCATGACTCAATAACTTTCACTTCCGGCATTTATTTGGCGATTATTTTATATAGTTTCTCGATTTAGAGATCGGCTTCTGAATTTTCGATTACATAAGGTTTTCGAAATATTTTTACCTAAAATAGGGAAAAGTCCGTTTTTCGGTTAGATTCGAAATTTCTTAACACCACTAGGTAATTCTTTTTCTTTCCTCTTCCTTTAAAATACTTTGTGAATCAATTTTTTAATTAAAAAACCTTAAAATAAATCGTGGAAGATCGCTTTATTAAAAACTTTTTGAATTTTTCCGATATCCCATTTACTCTTCGAGGAATCATATGATATTTATTATAGTCAAAATACATTCTGTATTACTACTAATATAAATATTTAAGTATAATTAATTACTTCGACTTAGATATTACCTATTTATTCAATTTCCTGAAATAAAATTTTGGAAAATTTCCAAATGGCTTTTAAAGGGAAATTTTCTGATGGCGAAAATTTTTTAGTGAAAAAAAATTGTTCATCGGTGAAACATGACTTCGAATTTATTTTAAAAACAAGTTTTTCCCATAGTAAGAATAGAATTTCTCGAAAACTTGATTTGCTATAGCAATTTTGCACTCAGGTTCTTATTCAGCACGTTAAAAACCTTTTGAAAAAGTATACTCTTGTTTCGGATTTAAAATATGTGTGAACCAGTAATTTTTATTGGATATGACGGACCAGAATATTAAATTAGTAAAACAGATACTGCAGCTTTTTATATAAAGCTTCATAACTAACAGACTCACTAGTCATGGTTCAAGTCATACACCAAGGCTGATTTTACGTTCCTGCTAATACATCCCCATCTTCATTATTTTGAACGGCTGAGATGATTTCCAAACGGAATGTAATTAATTTTTTAATAAAAGCTGCTTTTTACTGGTATAAACAGTGATAGATCCAATATAACAGGCTTTTTTAAAGCGATTCGAGATGATTTCTGCCACTTGCAATGGTAAATTTTCTTTTTCAAAATTTCATCCATCTATTCCAGGTTGATATGCCAACATACTCTCTCTTTTTTAATTGCTGGATTAACTAATTTTAGCAGCAAATAGTCATTTTTTTGGGCTTATTGATATACATAGGCAGTGCAGTCAATGCCCTTCAATATTTCTGTAATCCACCTTTTTGAAAGATTTGATGGCACGTTTCTTACATATTACATACTAAACGGAATTTGTATGGTCTGCACATTAATTTTACAGATTTCTTTGTCGGTATACGAAAATATTCCAGAAAAGTCATCAAAACAATATATCGGTATGATAAATATTTTTAAAGCGTACACAATGTATTTATGTAGAGGATTATTGAACGAATAATTGGCAGTAGTTAATTCCAAACGCATAAAAATTTCAAGTGCATACTAAAAAAAATTTTATGACTCGTTAAATAATTACGGGTGGTCAAAATTCATTTTGTAAATGACCTCCTAAAGCGCATAAATTCTTCTAGTCATTACATTATTATTGAATCAAATGATTGATAATGGTCAAACAAACAAAATACCTTCCCTATCCAAAAAAAAAATGTTTCTATCTAATAAACGGATGTAACTTATGATTATCATAAACACGAAACGTGTTTTTATGAATTGTCCAAGTTTCTTTTTTTCCTTTCTTTCGAATAAAAACATACATGCTTATGCATTTCTCAAAAAAGATAATATGGTGCTCACCTCAACTCAACTGGCAATACAATAAATGAAGTGTAACTGTATTATTACACGTATTTGTAATTTGTAAGACTTTTAATAAAAGTAAGGCTTAATATTTTATTTTTTTATATAGAAATGACCGAAGTAAAAAAGACACAACTCCACCCACTTTATATAACACAAGAAATCTTCCGGTTCTTTATTTAATTTTTACTTTTACTTACATACAATGTTGCTTCTTTCTTCTTCATTTCTTTTACTGTACGGATTATCGTGATTATTATTGTGATATTTTTAATGAAAGAGCATTTCAATTTCTATATATGTATTTACCGAATGTTCGTTTTGTATTTTTAATCCGCGGTTCCTGCTTACAATATATAATCGCAATGAATCAAAATAAAATATTTTTATAAATTTGATGAATGTGTTGGTTTCACGTTTGAATAATAACTTTAATCTTTTACATTTCCCAACATATTCAGAAATATACAAAGATACTCCACCCAGATACAGCCAAATACACAGAAGCTCCTACCTGAACTCTCATCAGATCTGATAGATCTTGAAGATTTGGTAAAGTTGTTTATTATATTAGCTCAATCACAATCAAACTTTTGGGTACATTGGATACAAACTGACATATATTTGTCAAGCAGTAATGCCCGGTAATGTATAATTGCATACAAAAACAAAAATTTATAAGTCAAGTGAACTTTGTATTAAAACAAGTGAAAACATACAATTGACTGAGTTAATTGTTGAAATACCATGAATAAATAGTTTTGATTACTCTATCACATTGCACATATACAATTTATATAATACATACTATAAAATTTACGCCTAATTTGCGCCCTCACGGGTAAACAGTGATGTTTAAGAAAAAATGTTTCAAGCAAAAGTTGTTTATTTTTTTATAAGGAACATTTTTTACATGTAATCTTTTGTTCTATCTCTAACGGTTTACAAGATGGATCCTCCGGACCCAAGACCCAATTGACCTATGATGCTCATTTACGAACACGACCTCACTTTTTACGTCCTGAGTACGCTGTAAAAATTTCAGCTCGATCTTTTTTGTTTTTGAGTTATCGTGTCCACAGACGGACGGACGGACAACCGGAAATGGACTAATTAGGTGATTCTATGAACACCTATAGCAAAATTTTGTGCATGGCATCAATATTTTTATGCAACAAACTATTTTTTACAAACTTGGGACTAAACTTAGTATACCTTGCATATTACATATATGCATGGTATAATGATAGTAGAAGAATGAAGTATAAAAACCACTCGAAAAAAATTTAAACCTTACCATTATGGCAGTGAAATATGGACCCTAAACTGCAACAAAAATGAGTTGAGAATTGTCAATGCACTTGCTTATAATTTTTATAAAGAAATTCTATGTGTTCCGAAATCTACCCCTAACTCGGCAATTAATATTGAATTAGGTGTGACATCCATTGAAGAACTCATACAAAAAGCCTTGTGTTACTTTTTACGAATAATGAAAAGTGACAAATATTTACAAAATGTATGAACGGAAGTTGGAGCGACGAATTTGCTATAAAAATGAACGAATTAAATATCAGGGAACCTTATGATAGTATAAACAAAAACGTTATCCAAAGAAAAGTAAATGAAAAATCGACAAATCAAAACAAAATCAATTTGAATTTTCAAAAATCAATTTTTAAGTATAAGTACGGCTTTAAATGGAACAGCCGAGGGATAAATGATGAACGTGTTTGTGTTTTATGTGGCAGGATAGAAAGTGTGGAACATTTGTTGGAAGATTGCGAAGGTAAAGCTGGATGTTTAAGAGACAAGGTCAACGAATTCACTCTGTTTTCAGTATTAAGCATCTTGAATGAGTATGACGAAAAAAAGGTACCCATCATAACAGATTATCTAAATCATATTTTAACCAGAATCACATATTGCACACTTATTAATTATTTTGTGCTTTTTTATCACTTAAAAATTATATTTTTTCTTTCATGAATAGATTCATTTACAGAATTACTTTTTTTTAGAACATTTATAGAATTTATTTTTAATATTAATAATTTAAAATATTTGGAATGTAATTTTAATGTTTAAAATTTAGAATATTTAATATAATTAATTATTGTTTTTGTAATTGTTTTCTTTTATATTAATAATTTGACTTTTAATGTCAAAATTTGTAAAATTGATTATTATATCAAATAAATGTTATCTAAATCATATTTTAACCAGAATCCATATATTGCCCACTTATTAATTATTTTTTGCCATTTTATCACTTAAAAATTGTATTTTTTCTTCATGAATAGATTCATTTACAGAATTACGTTTTTTTTAGAACATTTATAGAATTTATTTTTAATATTAAGAATTTAGAATATTTGGAATGTAATTTTAATGTTTAAAATTTAGAATATTTATAATTAATTATTGTTTTTGTAATTGTTTTATATTGATAATTTGACGTTTAATGTCAAAATTTGTAAAATTGATTATTATATCAAATAAATGAATGAATAAAAATTGACAGTAATTTACATGAACTGAAGCGCATTATATTGATTAAATATCACAAAAATTATGTTTTAAAGATTGTTCGAAACACATCAATTTAGTTTTTTTTTATTGCAATAAGTTTAATAATTCACACTTTAACTGAATCTATGGATTTTCTAATTAATATATTGATTAATTATGATTTCAACTACTAGAACATGTCAAATCGATACACGCTATGTCCAACGCCTAGCTAAAAGTTACCAGGTGTACCAATATATAAAAGTTAAATTAAAACATCTAAATTATGTATATTATATATATATATATATATATATATATATATATATATATATACAAGTGAAAACAAACAATTGACTGAGTTAATTGTTGAAATACCATGTATAGTCAGTATTAATTTCTTTATCACATTACATATACCAACATGTGACACATACATAACTGATAATCAAGGATAGTACATATTATAAAATTTCCGCCCTAATTGTCGCCCTCACGGGTAAACAGTGATGTTTACGAAAAAATGTTTCAAACTAAAGTTGTTTAATTTTTGATAAGGAACATTTTTTACATTTAAACTTTTATTCTATCTCTAACGGTTTACAAGATGGGTACTACGGACCCATGATCCAAGTGACCCATGTTGCTCATTTACGAACTTGACCTCACTTTTTACGTCCTAAGCACATTGTAAAAATTTCAGCTTGATATCTCTTTTCGTTTTTGAGTAATTGTGACCACAGACGGACGGACGGCCGGACGGACGGACGGACAATCGGAAATGGATTAATTAGGTGATTTTATGAACACCTATACCAATTTTTTTTTTTTGTAGCATCAATATTTTTAGGCGTTACAAACTTGGGACTAAACTTATAATACTATGTATATTTCATATATACATGGTATAAAAATATCGAAGATAGAAATTTCTTAGTCGTTCATAGCAGGCCTTTTTGAAAATTTAGTTTTATACTATTTGAAGACTGCTCCACTTGCGTTTGGAACAGTTTTTGTTGACTTGTATAAAAATGTATATTGTATATAATTTCTCTAACCCAGCAGAATTATGCCAGAAGTTGCCTCTACTGGCAATCCAGTTTCCAAGAACGAGGTTGGTACACTAGGAAGTATTGTAAAGGAGAAAAACCAAGTAACGACTTTTTATCCACTACCGATTAGATTGGTAAAGAATATTGTCGATGAAATAACAAAGAAAAGGAAGGAGAGATTTATTAAAAACAAATAAAGCAATGCAAAAACAGCATTGGAATGTATGTATATATTTAAGCCAGACTGAACACACCACATTAAGCACGTGTTATTGCGGTACTGCTATGTTTTAAGAAGCATAACAATGATCCATATTAGAAGTATATACAAACAAACAATACAATTTTGAAGTGAAAGTTCGCCCAATAATCGAGTGTTCCAAGGCTCAGCAGTAATTGCGTTGATTGAAAATGGAGTATCTTAAATTTACTAAACTTAAAAGAATTTTGTTTCTACATCACCTTTACAGAATTATCAAAAATAATTGACTCTTCGATTCATTGCCATTCTAATCGGTAGTGAAAGAATATTTTGATGAAATTACAAAAATAAAGCAATAATAAATATGGTAGGATTAAGATGATTGTGTTATTACTTGAATCTTGTATTCATTGAAGATTGGCAGAACAAAGAAATTTCGGGATCATAAGAAGAATCTATTCTAATAGCCACTCAAACTCATACAAGAATCGAATACCTTCACATCAATGTTGAACTACCAACCGAGCCCTTAAAGCTACGATATATTTGATATTTGGTTTTTATTAACATTAAATATTGCTTTGTCAATTTCAAAACTGAAATACCAAAATGTCCTGGTTTGGAAGTGTTCTTACATCCAACCAAAGAACTATATTTGAAAATTTATTTCGCAATGATAGAGTACAAACTGCTTAGGTAATATTTGCCTGCAAAACTCGCATCTGTCGAATGTACGTACGAATGTACATTCGATAAAAATTCAATTGCAATGTATATACAAAAGCCACGTACATTTTTTACATGTATATAACTTAAGGTCGTTTGGATCTTGCATTTTAAATTAGAATAACAACCTCTCACATTGCCATTTATTTTCTAAACCACTTTGCCTACATACCATAATAATATGCATATCACGCTCAAAACATTTTTCTATTACGAAAAAAAAAAGTAATTGCATGACCTAACAGCTGAAACGAATGACATTCGTACGTACTTTACGTACGCATGTATAGAATTTACGTTAGTAGTTCATATATAAATACAAAGATGTCATGCATATAGTTTGAAATGAAGACGTGTGACTCGTGCAATGTTTTTGTGATGATAATAAAATAAAGATAACAACATTGTACAAATATAGTAAATAAATGAAATGGATAAAGACGAAATGAATAGTAAATAGTAAATATAATTATTTTATACACGTAGAATAAATAACGATGCATAATCCAGTACAAAACAGCTCCGCTTCATCGAAAACTATACGTATTATCAATTGTAAAATCCAATGTATTTAACAAAGTAGAGAATATCGTAAAAGCGCAGAAGAGTTATTACAGAAACACGTACTACTCACCCTTAGTAACACTTAAAGTACTTAGAATTTAGATTTGCCATGCCTATCATAAAATATGCTATTTTTCAATGTTAATTGTTCTTGAGAAATCTGTTAAGCCGCTAATAGAATATAAGCTTTTCCCTCATTTATAAAGATATATTCCAATAAAGGCGCAAATATGCATTGTAAATATTTATTTATCACAAAATTGCTAACACTTCCCTTACGATCATAGAGGAAATCGTATATGCCTATGCACCTTCTTGTATGATCACAAGTAGTTTCAAAACTATTGATCTGAATGTTCTTTTCTTTTTTTTATTGGGTACATTTTAACCCTTCCCATAATAAGAGCACAGAATCCAAACTATGTATATTTCGTTTAACAGTTAATTGGACAAACATAGGAATAATAGTCAATTGAATAATTGAATACGATAGCAGATTTAGAAGCACAAGACATCGTTCGAGTGCTTTCACCACTGGTACCTCTGGTTCATTTCATGTGTAAGAGATAATCCACACTATTTCAAATTAATAGTGTTTCATAAATTATATTTTTTACGAAACGGTAGAAATTGTTTATCTCTGTTTACCTGTACAACTCTCGCTTTACAAATAAATATCATCCCGGAATATTCTAGACTTCTTCCTCTAACACTAATTCCCCATAAGATTCACTCATACTGACTTCAGTCTTCAGGCATAGCTCTCGCTCGAGTATTTATACTCCAGAATATATATAGGGTATTTGTATCTATCCTTGTTGTACACTTCACAAAAGGAAGAGATGATAATCCACATACCATGCTTAAAAATTTTTTCTTTAGTAACGGGATAGTGATTTATTTTGTTCCCTGTCGATCAATTATATTTAAAGGATGATTAATACAAGAGAACGTAGCTGTAAAGCACTATCATGTTGTTTTTTTTTTCATTATTTTCTCAAGAAAGTTAGTTTAATTAACGGTTGCTTTCTTCGTGATGTATATTTCTTATCGTTTCCAAACAAAATTATTTTAATGAATATTATGTAACCAGGTAGGATTCTGTCTCATCGTCTTGATAACAAATCAACAGTCGTAAATACCCTATATTTTGGATAGAGTAATCGCCAAATAATACTAGACTAACTAATATTATTAGAATACCAAGTATGAACTTTATAAATAAATAAAATAAATAACTATAATAATATTATTTGTAATGTTATGCTATGTACATACTACATATGAGAGGTAAGACGTAATGAAATGAAATATACAATCACTGTGGCGTGACACATGTCGCCCAGGGCCGTGGGAACGCGCGCTCATATACAAACATACCGGACGCGAGGCAGACCTACACACTTGTAAATACATACATACATACATATTGTACGTACATGTACAACATATATAGAATATAAAGTACTTCTTTTTTTTTACTATTGCTAAATAATAATATGGTCATTTATGTGTGAATGGCTTGGTAAAGTGGCGTTACCAAATGACTTTTATCTAATATTATTTGGGTTAATAAAATGGTTTGGGGCCTTGATTAAAATTATTAAGGAATTTATTCCAACGCATGATGTTTGCTTTACTTTTCTTCAGACATTGTTATCCGTTCCGTGTTACCCAAGACTCTTAAAATTTGCGTCGTATCCTGAACTTCTTGTTTAAGTATATATCGATCATGAACCAACCACCATAAGTTAGCACTACAGAAAATTTCAAGTCCCAAAAATATGAAACGATGATTAGCCCAAGAAATTTGGCATTTTGGGTCAGTGATATTATAATAATGTTTGGTCAAGCGACTTTCACCTCTTGCTGACCTAGTAAAATTAATCAATGGTCGGATTCCCGTGTTCGTCCAGCATTGTAAATAGTAAAGTTTTTATTTATTGTTTAACCAAATTTTTCATTATTAAAAAATTAATGAAGAACGAAAATTGCTGACCTCTTAAACGAAAATTTATAGCCCAAGACTAACATTAAAGATCGTTAGTCAATAATTAACAGTAGTTTAACTAAATGGTTTTTCTTTAGAGAAGAAATTAATATAGCACGAAAATCGTCAAAAACGAAAATTAAAATTAATGCCACAGAATCAATGTGATTAGGCAAGTATTGGCAGTTTTTGCAGAATTCACAGACCACTCATAGTCATCCAACAGTCACCAAACTGTCGTTTGTTTTTAGAATCTCACTGTCAGTAAAAATGGTATCTCGTTATCAAAATAATTTATTCATTTCGATATGAAGATATTAATGCTCATAAATACGTGTTCAGAAGGTTAAAGTTATCGGTTTTCACACATGCTTTGTTAGGGTTCATAAAATTATTTTAGATTAAAAAACATAAGTAAGTTTGAATTTTGAATGTCATAGAGCTTGGTATCGGAATACTAAGACTACAAATCACAATTTCCTTGCAAATAAATTTTTATTTTTAGTTAATAATTTTTATGAACGCTTAAGTGAACTTTAAATTGACGCCAATGATACAGTAGTAGTATCCATTCTATACCTAATACCTAATAATATTTAATAATAATAACAATAATATACCTTATTAAAAAATAAAAATTATACGATTATGAACTGAACTCGGATTATTAATATTAGTGTTTATATCATTTTGAATTCAATAAAATTTTATTATACATGTTCAAAATGATGATGTGTGTAAATGTAATTTGATATTAATTAAGAAGATGTTTTTAATATATAAAATTATTAATTTGAATATTATTAAATTTAATATGTTTTTTTACATGTATGTATTAACTTTCTGACTTTCTGATAGTAAGTTATTGTTTTTATCTCGAAAGTACAAATATAAACTATTTAATAATGTCTTTTGAATGATACTGAAGTTGCAGTAATCTTCATTCCATTAGATTTTTAGGCATATCAAGGGATGTCAGTGAAACACAAAATTAGTTTGAATTTTTGTTTGAAACATTTTTCGTAATCAGTATAGATTTGATAAAAATCGATTACAGAATTCTATTTTTTTGTCTAGCGAGATCTTATCGGTAAAGAGTAATTTATTTTTTTAATGAATATTTACTAAATTGAAATTTGATGAAAGTGTAGCGCTTTCATAGAAATGAGTCTTTCATAGTAACTACGGACAGATTTTCAAAAATTTTAATATGAAATGTGACCTTTAAGTTTTAAATGAAATAACTCAAATTTAAGGTCAAATTTAGGGTGCCATAAGATCTAATTTTAAAAGAAATTTCAGAAACGGCATCTATTTGATGACTTAGTTAACTTGCCACAAGGCAAGTAAGCGACAAAAAGGTTGACACGTGCTTTTGTTTTAGGGTCATTCTTCTGTTTTATATTTTAAATACACTCATTTCGATCTGATCTAAGTCGCCATTTATTGTTGAGTATTTTGTTTTACTAAACTTAAACTTAGCCTAGGTCAAGTACAAGAAGAATAAACATGTAATATTTTAAGAGAAACTTGGAGGATTTTCAATTCATTAATCTAATACCTCCTATGAAGCTTTTTCCTAGAGAACTTTTAGGCTTGCTTGTCCAAGAGAACGCGCTCAGGTAAAATCAGGGGGTGAAAAGATACAAAGTGCTTAGAAATAATGATGCTGCCAAGACTGAAATTCCCATTTTTATAAAAAGACTATAAAATCACTAAATGTTAATTTTGTTCAACATTCTTCCAAAATACTGCTTGTATGGACAAGTACAAAGCAGAGCAATTGGATGCTAGAAAAAGCAATCGATATGACATATTTACAGAAAGTTATTGTCTTAAACTCTAAGGATCATACTTTGCTAAATACACATCTTCGTTTCATGAACATTTCATTTGAAATACTCGTCGTATAATAAGCACAGAATCACCTACACACAAAAGTCTTGTTTTTTTATTAATATAAAGTATATGATTTTTTCTTTTAATTAGAATTTAAATTATAGTATTTTATCTTATTGATAAATATAATAAAAAATATATATTTATAAATAAACAATATTACATACATAAACAAAATATAAAAATAAAAATTATAAAAAAAACAATGATGATCACTTCTCCGTTACATTAACCTTTTTAAACTGATCATGATGACCTCATTTTGTACATTGAAGCGTCAGTTCTGATTATTGGTATTGTATCGAAATGAATAAAATAATAGGCAAAAACAGCATTAAAATGTATGCATTTAAGAGAAACTGTACTGGCAGCATTAAAAATTTGTTATTGTGATGCTATTGTGTTTTTAGAATCATAACAATGAATCATATTCGACGTATATAGCAACAAGCAGTATCATTTTTGAGTGATTCGTAACGACTGGCGTAGAAATTACGGGCGGGTGAAAAGTATTCGATATCTGGATGTTTCCGATTATATATCAAAACCAGTATGTATTTTGGCGTCGTGTAGCAGCAGAGAATACTAAATGATAAATTTGAAAAGTAGTTAAAGATCTTACTGTTCTTGGCCAAGAACTTGATGTCATAGTCATAGTCATACTCTTGATCATGGTCTTTTCTGGAAGCAAGTATATTTTCGAGTAATCGACAGATATCGACACGGGTAGTCACTAATACGAGCCAAACTAGCATTTTCGAGCGATGTCTCAGAAACAACTTATCCAATCGTCAAATGAATTTTATTTTTGTATTTCTTAAGGAGTGCCACTTAGTTTCTTGGCTGTATCACAAAATACTTTATTTTCTAATTTGGTATCAATAAGTTTTTTGAGTTTCTGAGATGATACTAGATTTCGATCCGGGCCATGATTATTCGTTTAAGATTGCTAACAAAATATCAAAAATCCAAGACGGTGCCAGGGGTAAATTAGAATTTTTTGGAACAAAATTCGTCACCAAAATACCGATCGAAACCAAGAACAGAAAAAATATTTCTATAATTTATTTATGGGTCTTCAAAAGTGAGTTTGTCCACCGCTTGCTAGAGTAATGCCTTGAAGACGTAGGTAGCTCTTGAAACAACTTCTTAAATTATGCCTAATGGGAGAGGTCCACCGTACGATCAAAATTTGGCTGATACAATTAAAAATGACTAAACGCTACCATATAAGCAAAGCCAAAAACCAATCAGCAAAAATTCCATGAAGATTCTTTTAAAAAGAACAAGAACTTTAAAAAGAGAGTAAATACTAGGCTACTAAACGGCGTGTGCTGAACAAGATGCCAACCACGTGGATACAACACATACTCTTCTGAACAAGTTATTCTTTTTGATCTCAACAACAACATCAACTAACTAACTACTGACTGAGATGCTGAGGATGCTTACTGGTTAAATAAGATGAAGATTATTGTTTTTCATGTAGCTTAGCTTGTTGGTTGCTGTTGTATGTAGCTAAAGAAATAAAACTAACTTGTTGTTTTATTATAGCTACTACAACAAAAATTATAAAAACTTGTTTTTAAATTAGGTGTAGGACCAAGCATAGTATTTGACAATAATAATAATGTCAGAACAGTTGTAAATTTTAGAGTCTGTTGTCTCAACGTGCCTAATAACTTTGTTCTCTACCAAAATTGTTGATAGTTAGGCGCTCCGATACAAGCTTGATGAATATGAAATTCTACTAAACTTAAATCATTCATTACTTATTCCAGTTAAAAAAAAAAAAAATAACGTTAAATTTTGAGGAGTTAAAGCTACATATGAGTGGTGTGACCTTCAATATAACAATATAATATACCATTGAAACATGGTAATATGAATGCATTGAATTTACCAATAATATTCTTGTTGTTAATGGATTACCAAGTACAGGAAAGCGAAATATAAGAAGAAAAAAGAAGTCTTCCGAGTCATTAAAAGAACCAGTTGTAGATCTCAGTCGATGCTCAGAATAATGCATGCCAGTAAGAGAACTTTTTCAGGCTTTCCATATCTCAATCATGTATATTCAAAGATGTTGTTCCTTAAGTGAACTGCGTCAATTTTATGGTGAAGAGAATGTCTTCAAATAAATGTTTTAGAGATCGTAAATACATTAGTGACTGTCCAAGGTGGATAGGTAGATAGGTATTATGCAACACACTTGAAACGCTTGCCAGGAAAATTTGAAAATTTGTAACTACGCGGCATGTTTAAAATTTATGAATATTGATTGAGTACCTAAAGTTAAAATTTACATTTATGAGTTTTTTAAAATTATGCATTAAACATTTTAATTAACGTATTTGTCTCCTATTTTTCAATTTTTTGAGAATTAACATATTAAACATCTATTGTTAAAAATGTATAAACCATGGTACATGAAGTGTGTTCCATGGTACATGAAGTGCGATTCATAGTACAATATGATAATGTGCCTAATGTACCTAGGACCACCGCACAAATTGTACCTGAGGGTATTTTCTTCAGCAAGAAATCATCATAGTTCACTATAGGGAACAGCATATCTTGGATCACCACACAAATTGTACTTGAAAGTATTCTCTTCAGCAAGTAGTCGTTACTGTTCACTCTAGGGAACAGCATCATATAGGAAAAAGCGGTACTCTATAATGCTGTTCCCTAGAGTGATAGTTAATAACCTGGAAAGTGAAAAAATGAAAATTAGCGTATAGATAAATGTTTTAAGGCAAGGTTGAGTTTTATAGCCGATCTGAATTGGCTGTCAAATACTACGCCTGGTCCTAGATCCTGGTAACGTGAATATAATAAAAAAGTCGGTCCACAAATACTGGATCTCTGTGAGGAGCTAACAAAAACACCTCTTGTAATAATAATAACACAAAATAACTAAACAATATAATAACGCAAAGACGGACATCAAGTTTTGTTTTATTAACATTTGATGTTTAATACAAAAAACGTCTTACAAATTAAAAAATAATTACATTAAAAATTTCTATCACTTTTGCTTTCTGGTTTCCGTATAGTTATGTGTATATTGAAAAGAATATAACCAGAATTTTAAATGTTAGGTTAATCAAACAGAATTACACATTTTATAATGCACATGCGTGTATGAAATCGATATGAAAATCTGTTCTAGGCATGGTAGCAGCAAACTTATAGGTACTACAGTTTGATAAACGACTTTTCTAATTTAAGTTCGTCAAAGTGTTACCTAACAAGTAAAATTTACAAAATTTAAAAAACCCCCCACAAATGCGATTTATTCCTTGAAAACCAATTTTTGGAAACTTAGTTATAAAATGTTCTCGAGTCGGTTCGACCGTTTAGGGGCTACGATGGCACTGAGAAACACACAGACGCATAGATAAACACTTTAAACTCCTTCTTAAATCAATATCAAAGTGATGGTCAAGGACATCAGATGAGATGAAAAGGATACTTAGAGAGCTATCATTTTTTGGGACAAATTTCTGGAAATATTTTATTTGAAATTGAAATATTTGAGTTGACTTTGCTCTTTTGAGTTATTGTTTTGAATTACCTAATTATTTTACAATTTCACCATTCATTTCCATAGTAATTATTTATATGTTAAAATTATATGTCATGCCTTTTCCAAACTGAATCGATTTTGACGATCATTGCCAATTTTTTACTTTTTTCGGATACGGAAAATTAAGCTCGCACTTAAAACATAGCTAAGAAGACTCACCGTTAAATTACCTTTCAAAAGAAATCAAAAAAATTAAAATCGGTTCATCTGTTCAGGCGCTACGATGCCACAGACAGACACACACACATAGCGGTCAAACTTATAACACCCCTTTTTTAGTTCGAGGGTTAATAACAGTAAAATGCATTGATTTCAAAGCTTCCTTTCGTAACTGTACCACAAACAAATTCAGATACATTAAATGGAATAATTATGGTGGAAGTGCAAGGAAGCTTCAGTTTTGTAACAAATAGATATGTTAAATGCATTTATCTGCGCTTCCACCAAATAAACGAAATGTGCATATTCCAACAAAAACTTATATAATCCACTGAGAATAAAAAACTAATATCATTGGAATGAAAGTAAAAATAGACAATCCTGTTTGAAAATTAAAAACTATTAATTTTATTTTCTCATGTTATTTTTGGTTATTTCAACAATTTTTCGTTTTAAAAATATAATTAAAAGAATTGTAGTAAGCTTCACCTCTCAATTTAAAAGAAAAAAAAGAATAGTCAATTCAAGAAATTTTGAGTAAAGTCTGTTTAATATCCGGATTCGATATGATATCTCTGTTGTAAAAAACAAAATGGGAAGCTGTTCATGAACAAGCCTACTACTATAATCCTCAAGGTCTCCAAAAAATTTGAACAAAAACTGTCGGTATAACAGAATATGAAGTGGCTGTTAAAAGAGGCCAAAGAATGTAGAATCACTCAATAGGATCAAAATTAGGCTTCATTGGTCCTTAAAAATGGAGTTTCTAGTGGCCTATATTTAATATTTAAATAAAGAGGGTAATAAGCAAGCGTGTAGCTATATCGAACAAAAATTTTTGTATCTTTTACATAAAACGACCATTTCAGATTGTACAAAAACTCAAAACATGTGACATGAAACTGAATTTTATTGTCAAGTTTTTGATACCAACCATTAAACAATTAAAACAAATTTGATTAAATATGTTACTAAAAACAATATAAGTACAAAAAACAATATATATTTATAAATGTTCATGTTCACACGCTAAATATAAAATTTGATATCATCAAACCAAAACTTAAACAACAACAACAACAACAAAAACAAAAGAAACACGTGATGAATACAATAATGTTGTTACTTACTTACGTCACATAAACTTACTTAAGAAGTTCTCATATTTATATTATATTATAAAAATTATAAAAAGATATATCTGAAATCTCAACCCCCCATGAATATAATCATTTTGAGTGGTTGTGTTGTGTTGTGTTGTTTGAGTACTTTGTATATATGGTGTGTAGAGATATCATATTTATTCATTATGTAATGAAAGTTTGAGAAAAATTTTGGGAGTTGTTGAGCTATGCTCAATATACATTGATGTTTGAGTCGTTTATTGGAATAAACTTATTAATAGTACAGTTAAAGATTTTACAAATAAATGAAAATGAGATAAATCTCTCGTATTTTGCTAAAACCTCTTGGAATGTGTTTCTCAGATGTCAAATATCATAAGTAACGCAAGTGTTTGTTAGTGGTGAAAATGTTTCTATTTCTTAATAAACAATAAATTGTTATTTCAATGGAACGGTAAATGTTAAAATTAACATACAAAATTTATAAATAGGCAACTTGAATTACGTATACGCTATACATGTTTAATAGTTTTCGATTATTTGACAATTACTTAACATTTACGTCATATAATTGCCTAATTACTAAATTTTTCAGTAAACTTTAACATTAATTGTTCTATTGAATTAAAAATTTATTGTTTATTAACAAATAGAAACATTTGCGTCACTAACTCATCCGTTACTAATGATATTTGACACTTAAGAAACACATTCCATGAGGTTTTAAGAAAATGCGAGCGAGATTCTTTCATTTTCCTTTACTAGGTTTCAGGTTTGTAACACGTTTAATTCCAATTTTTCTGATTCATTTTTACCGCTAAACTTATTTTCAAATGTCTTCCTAAGGTTTATTTATGCAGTTTCGGCATAGATATCTCTTGAGACACACCTTGGTTCATAAAACTCCTATTTTTGTGATTTGGTCCATTACATTAACTGCCTTATAGACTGCAAAGTTAAAAAAATCCCCATTCAATGTTAAAGAAATTCATTGTATAATCATATGTGTGTATGATCAATCTTCTTCGCCTCTTCAGCTTGCTTCTCTATCATGAACGACGACACAAAACAATCTTTTTATAATGACGCATTAATAGTCTTCAGCCGTGTGTGTGTATAAAGTATAATGTTTGCTAAGAAGTACACTTTTCCCACGGTTTAAGTTTGAGTTAATGTATACGTTGTTCTTCTCTAGCTGCCTTGCTTGGCTTGCTAAAGACGATTGTTACGTCTGCCATATGCTGTTTCTAGACATAAACAAGCGATATAACATAATATACTCACATATTATAGATATGTACACATACTCATATATGTATTTGAAAATGTTCTTTTTTGCTTGGTGTAATACACTGGGTGTAAGAAGAAAAAGATATCCTTATTACACTTTAATATCACTGTTCATTTCTACTGCGTCTTAGTGATGTACACAAAGCTTGAAAGAACAAATTATGTATGTGTATGGATAAAAATATTATTTACACCCGGAACCCGCTTATTAGGAATTAACAACAACACACAACATTTAAAAAAAAAAAAAGCAAAAGATGATACACATTCCGTGTAAACCTTTTTTTTTTGTTAAATTGTTTTTTCCCCATGTTTTTTTTCTTTTTGGTTAAAATTAAAAGTGAATTTTTGAATTCCATGATGCAGCTTGTTTTAATTTGATTGTATTTCATTATCAGGCAATAAAAGTGCTTAAAACCATTAGAAACAAGTTTCTGGAAAAAAACTCGGTTATTGTCATTTTCGACTCGCTTTAAAAATGAAATGATTTGGAACTTTGATCTAGATATACCTCATATCAGTATTTGAAATTCCAATAATACCTATTTATATAACATTTAGCGGAAGGCCAGAACGCGTTTTGCTAAAGAGGATCAATGGACATTTGCTGATGTTATGGACCAATAGTCTGCACTAATGAGGGAATGATGAACGTCTTCGAGATTATTTCTGGTCCATTATCCAAAGAATCAAATAAATTGTTTTCTTGAAGATCAGTTATTTTTTGCCAAAATTTTGATTACCACTTAACCAATTATCTCATATTTGACATGACAGCCTCTTCCAGTTAAGAAAATTATTTGCCAGTATAGCCTTCATTGAAAAAACTTACTTTCTTGCTTACGATTTTCCTTTGAAACCCATGAAACAATATTTTAGCACAATCTTGTAAACCAATTTATCTAATTATGAGTTCATGTTCCAAATGAAAATTATCGAAAATTAGCTACCATGTTTTACATTTGATAGAAATCAAAGCAAAAATAAATAGTACTTTTCCTATACACTTTCGATAAAAGTTTGGAAAATTGATGTTCAAAAAATTTAATTGATTAGGCCGATCGAATACCAGACAAAGAAAGAGATATGTTATTGTAATTCGATCTTTTAATTCATAATATTATGTCATATTCATTTTAAACGTTACAAACAAAGTACGAAAGATATAAACTACACTCTTACCTTTATTGTGATCTCTGTTTTTTTTTACTTAATCGTATATTTCTAGTTAAGAACTTACGATAATAATATTATTTAATACGAGACATCAAATGCAAAATGCATGTGAAAGATCAAATGCTCTCTCTTTTTATCATAAGGTTTCATGTATATTTTGGTGGCAAGTTTATATATTTCTAAAGATTGGTGTACATCGATACTTAAACTGTGCTATATTAGCTGTTTAGCCATACAATTTTATGTTCTAAGTTCGTTTGGACTAAATGAGAATAAAAGAAGGTCATTACTATAGACCTTTTTAAGCAGAGATAAAAGAAAGAAAGTGATGATGGCTATACGTTAAGAAAACCAGACGAGGACATTAAAAAAGCCGAATATGACTGGAATTATAAAAGGATTAAAGAAAGAACTGAAGGAAGCAGGAAACGAAGCGAAACACCTAGCTCAGGTTAAAAGTAGATCGTGAACATTTCTATACGACCTATGCTGTAAAGAAGAGTGATAAGAACTGATAATGGTTACTGTAGAAATGTTTGGTCGCATCTTATAGAAAATTTTATCAAGCGGAACACATTCTGTCTTACGATCAAAAGGCTAGCGATTATACGATAATTTTACTCGAATTACTTACCCTAAATTGGTTGGCTTTAGGAATTACACTACATTTACGTTTTAAGAATTTCAAGTATTTGAATAACGGAATCTAAAATCAAACTTGAAACACATGTATTCTAAATTTCATTACTTAGAAAAAAAGTTTTATTTCACGTATTTCCATCAACCATTCCTGACAAAATCTAGGTTTTAATAGAAAAATCGTATAGAAATTTGTCTGACCTTTCGCGAGTTGTAATGGCATTGATGAAATTCTGACGAATGAAGTTCACATACTGCTAACATCTCTCTTGTTGATGGAAATATCTTCAGACAATTTTGATGTTCGTTTCATGAGAATCATCTTTAATATTGCGAAAACTATAAACTGATATTTAAAAACAATATAGAAAATATGAAAACACAATAGAAAAATGTAGGAGTATCATAAAAGTAGCGTATTTTATAAATTTTTCTCTTGGCAAATTTCTTTAGTAGAAAAAATACTAAATATAGAAAAATTTTTGGACAAATAACCTTGAATTAATATTTCACTAAATTTTTGAAATTAATTTTCAGCACGTGATTTCATGATAAAATAAGTGAAGAAAGAGAGTCACATTTTCTTCACCTACAATAAACGAATAGTCTACACTTTTTGGCGATAATATTTAAAAAAAATTATGTCTGCAGCACATAAAAAAATTGATTTAAATTGATAACAGTGGAATTTTATTATACCATATTGAATAGAAATGATGTGTGTCTAATGGCATGCTTTAAACGTGACTGTTATCTTTTACCAAAAACAAAAAATATATTAATTCATGTAAATTAATGCAAATATTTGTGATTCATTAATTAATTAGTCCAATATTATTAGCAAGAATTGAAGAACTAACTCTACTACTAGAAAAAGGTATTTGATCGAAAGATAATGAGAAGTAAGTGTGGCCCAACTTTTCTCATCTGGATTGGATGGATCCTAAATGGATGGAAAACTATACTAGTTTGACTAGAATACTTTTCTGAGTCACATGTAAGATTTTTGCATGTCTAACACATTGAAAACTCCGCAGTTTCCGATATTCGCCGACATTCCCATTTTTCTTAAATGGATTAGTTTTATAATAACGTGTTGTGAGCTTTTATTTCGGTATCTAAACATTGAATAATTTCTGTGTATGTCGAATTTGGTTCTTTGTAATTAATTTGGACTAGTTTTTGAATACAATATCAATCAAGTGGCCGTCTTTAATGGCCAAAATAAAATGTACTCTTCATTCTGCACTTTTACTCTTAGAGTTACTTTTTGGGCACGCAATGAAGTTTCTTGTCAAACATAAAGGTTGCAAGTAGCAAAAATTTAAAATAAGGAAATAATTGCTTACACACACATGGCAATTTTCTGCGTTTTCGAATTTTCTGCCAATCGAAAGTATGAAATTTTAATTCCTGTGCTCAGAAAGAATATTGTCGCAAGGACTTTGAATTGTCCAGTAAGAAAAACTAACCGAATATTCTCGCTATTCACGCGGTCCACAATATAAAGAAGTATTTATGAACTAAGCCTAACACGAAAGTTGGAGGCATACATCTCGAGTGGTATTCATGTATGCAGAAAAGTTATTGAAAACATTGTATTAAATTTATAAAAACCTAGTCTAATAGACGAAGGAACAACAATAATAGCCTAAGATACAAAACTTGGATGTTTTCGTTATAAAATGCGAAAAATGTAAGCACACGTGTTTGAAATATCTTTAAGGGATACAAATTCATGAAATGGCAATTATTTCGAATTTATTTATTAAAATAGAACAATTTGTCATCTAATTTCAATGGAAACAACTTTTTTTCATTGAAATTAGACATATTTTTACTATAAAATAATAGAAAACTTTTAATTACACTTTAATAAGTGAACAATTATTTTCAAAACCGGTATTAACCATAAAGTACTAAATAGTGTCCTTCACATATTTTTTGATAATAAATTTTTTTTTATAATTAGCAAAATATTTCCCAGTTCTAAATTCAATACCACAATAAATTACATATTTTTTTAAGTTAAAACCATTATTAATTTTCTACAAGATTTATAGTCCAAAAATTGTTTCTCCTTTCCGCTGCCCGTGTTCAATTCTTCAAGACCAACGGAAATCAGTTATGTATTGTTCTAAGTCATGTTTCAGACCACATATCTCATTTTATAAATTTTTTAGCCTTTTTTATAGTGTCTATAAGATAAATTAAAATTGACAAAAAATGGGGAAATATCCAACAATGCTTCTAATTGACTAGTATACTTTCATAGTAAAATTTAGGGAAAATATTTCTGATACGGCTTTCTCCACTTAAATTTTCTACGAATCTTTTAAGCAAAATGTCTATTATCTCCGATTTTTAAGGGGTGTATTTTAAAGGTAAAGAAATGAACCCGAAGTTCTGCTACTCCAAAATACTTTTGAAGTTTACGTCCTGCCCTTACGATCGGAAATTCCATAGCATTTGTAAAAGAAAAAAATTTCAATTTTTCGTGGCAAGATACACTTAATGTTTAATTGTAGGTCAAAGTCACGGTAGGTCTAAAGCATTTTTCCGTAGTTACCGAGTTTTCTTTAGATTAAATGCAAAAATGACATATTTTTAAGTCGTATTTTTTCCCAAAGGTGACGATTTTCGAAAAAATGGTAATTTTTTATGAGGATCAACTTTCAAAAACGTGTTATTCTATTTCTTACCGTTTAGTTACTAAATTGGCTGTTATAAAAACCCGAAGAACTAAGTCCAATCGTATGCCAGAAAATAATCCAAATTCGTAACTTACTTTTAAATTATTTGTTGATTGGTTGGTTACAAAACGAGATATTTAGGAGTATAGATTAAAATGACCCACCCTATTCATTTCTAAGCCGCAACTGAATAATTTTAGTAAAGTCCTATACAAAACTTATACATACAAAAACATTTACAACTCTCCAATTTCTCCAATTCTATTTTATTTGACTCCCGTAGGAGGTATTTTATGTTTGGTGACGATATCAGCTTTGTGGAACATCAGTGGTTGAGAATAAAATTGAAAATTATGCAAACTAAGAGGGTTTTCAAAACCAAAATAACAATTATGAATGACGACAATCAGATATTTTAAAAAATCTTCTCCCTTACCGTAAATTTTGATAAAACGTGTCTCGTGCCTCAAATAGAATAAAACCTGTCTCATCGTCCGATACTATTTTTCTTAATACAATGGAAGATAAACAGCGTGCTTTGGTAGACTACCCTCATAAAATAAAAAAATTAAATTATTAAAATTAACCCCAATGACGTATGTGACCACGTGTTTATTTATATACCATGTAAGCATATTATACCGTGTATCCATACAATATAAACTTAAAAATATATATTATACGATATAGTAGAAGATAACACACAAAAGAAAGGGCATGTGTTTTGCACGAGGCTTGGCTTGCTTGCTCTTAATGGAACAAACAATTCCGGAATAAGAATATCAAGGTGTTTGCTAACCGTGAGAAACTTTTTTTGAGAGTTTGTTATAAAAGTGAATATATAACGTTAAGGAATTTGACCAAATAACAAGATCAACATATGCTCGTTTTTATATATTTTTATTTAATAATATGTGCCCAAAAAATATTATGTATTAACATATATATTTACAGGAAGGATTCTTTTTTTTATGTACTCTCTTATGAATTGAATGATAAAAGGATATACCATTTTTATACTTTGTTAACTTTTGGGTTAAATTATGTGGATTTTGAATGCATTTTTGTTTACCCATACGTACACTTACCGTTTTCTAAATTTTTTTTTGTATAATATATAATAAAACCAAATATTGTCTCGTGTTTCAAATTAAAAATGAAGGATATTTTTTTTGATCCTTTTTTTAATACAACACACTTGATGGAATAAAAATGTTATTTGACATAAAAAGGAAAGTAAACTTTACGGTGTATATTTTTTCAAGTAATATAAAAAAAGGTTTCCGAAAAAAGATTGTGTATTTACGGTAGATTATTATAATTTAAAATGCGGAAAAGGGTTATGGAAGTTATTCTTCATTAATAATTGTTCATTTTTAACCTGTTCATTTCCTGGCCTTGGAGGTTCATTTTTTAGCACAAATGAAAGACTTAAGTTTTTCTACTACTCATAATACTTAATAAATTTCTCATAAAATTAAAGCACAACTTTTGAAATTTAGTAAAACGCCAAAATGCCAAATACCGTCTCGAAGCTCTTTATGTAGCCCATGGTCAACGTATTACCACTTTTGTCTGAAGGATTCAATAAAGTTAAACGATTGCTTAAGTTCAATCATGATCAAAAAGAGCTTTATAAGTCAAAAAATTTTGCAAGCTGAACTTTTATTTTCTTCTACGCGGCTTAAGAGATTTCTACTAAAAACCATTGGCTCTCCAGTTTAAAGTTTACTAGTTTATAAACATCTAAGCAAAAAAACAATGCTCGAGGAAGCATTAGATTATTATAAGAAAACTTGAATTATAAAAAATTTGTTGAAGAACTGAAAAATAATCGTTTGATAAAAATTAAAAACCATATTAAATTTTTTTGTAAAATTGAACGGTTTCCAGTTAATAATTTTTGAGATTTAAAACAATTTGATTAGAACATTTTCATAATTATTGACTTTATTTCGAACGAGTTTTTCTTGAAAAACAATAGCACTGTAGGGTATACCACCTTGAGAAACCATTTATTTATAATTAAAGAGATAGCTTCATAGCTTATTTGAATAACAATTTCTTCTTGCATGCAGTCACCTTAATTAATAAATACAATTTCAAAAAAATATCAATCAAATAGAGTTTTTGGCCCAATCAAAATGATAAATAATTTTAATATAAAAAATATATAAATTAAAAATATAAAGTGTACCGTTGAGAAACAAAAAGCTTCACAATATAAATTAAACTATATTAAATAAGTTTTCTATTTAAAGTTTGGGTGAAGTACGAAATATTGTATACCCCGAATGGTTTGTTTGAACTGCAAAAAGGAAACTTTTTAAACCGTTAAAAAACTTTGTCTATTGCCCAGCGTCAACACTAATAGTCTGTTTCTGTAAGACTTCCAAGAAAATTTTTTATAATTAATATTATAGTCCGATAATCTTGAGAAAATTTATAAGATTCTATTGATCGATGATAGGTGGTTAACAAATTAAGAAAAATCACGAAACTACTCAAGCTTCTATCAGATCTATTCCATGGTTGTACCAAAAATTTATTTACTATTGAAAAATTTATCTCCTGTCTGAAATATTTTGTCTGATAAGTAAGTTCTGATAAAAATCCATTCATAAAAGAAATTGGACTAAAAAATAAAGTTTAAAAAAACAAATAAAAATACTCAATATTTTCTGTAACTTTGTTAATCTTGACCCTTTTGGGGTCTACGAAAGCTCATTTTATAGGTAAAGAAGCGAATATGATAGCTCGAATATATTCTAAGACTCGAAGTGTTATCACGCCAATTGGAAATTCAAAGCCATTTGTAAAACGAAAACCGCTTCAATGTTAATATCCCGAAATATTGATGAAAAATATAGTCTTCTAAAAGTTCTAAGAGACTTTTCCAAGAAAAAATCTTTTAACATTTTTCTTACAATGAGACTGATAATTATAGATATCTGCAATTTCCTTACGTATGTCTAGGTCATTCGCCAACTCATTTCGTAGCACATATCTTATTAGAAGATTATTTTGGTATATTCACTGTGGTTCAGGCGAGCTATTTTCACCGTGCGTGAGTTTTATTGGAGGTGTTTCCATGGTAACGATACACTACTCTAATTATAGAATTGTATGGATGCATATATAATGGTATGATTTCTTATTTTCACAATTTTTAATGCATTAAATTTAATTAATTAGTATTTTTCAATAATTTTAATTTGACATTTTTTATAACATTAACATGTGAAGAACTGCAAATTAGTCATAACAGCCTCCTTTATTGCCAAAATTTTTCACTGGAAGCGCTGGTATCGATTTTATTGTCCCTACCATAACTACGCACACAACGAAGTGGTTCTCTGAGATTCAATATAGTTTAATGTTTTGATAAAAAAAATGAAGATAATTTTTTTCGGTATATAGCAATACAGGCTCACACTGAATAAAAAACCCACTGGCAATTATAATTTTAATTTACATAAATAATAGATTTTACAAGTCATTTTTTTTAATCCCATCACTAATAATAAAAAAACAGTAGCTACAAAGATGGTAGGTATTTGATTTGTTTTTAAAAATAGATTGATTAATTTATTATAATTAATAATATTTATTTAAAAAATGTATATATAAATATAAATGGGGTGATCTATATAAAGAGTTACGATTTTTTTTTATTGAAAATTTTCATTCTGAAAAGTATTTCAGAATTTCACAATAAACTGGATCTATATGAATTAATGAGCATTTTAGTACGGTGAACATGTATCCATAGACGTTATAAAGTTTAAACATTGTTTTAAATCGGTACCAAATCAGTTGATATTCGAAAACAGTGGTTTTAATAACAGTTTTCGGTATTTTTATCAGATTCGTTTTGCTTTGTAAAGTTGTTGTATGTTTTACAGTTTTCGAAGATTTTTACTTATATTTTTCTATTGCGAAACCTTAATAATAATAATAATAATAATAATAATAATAATAATAGAGTTTACCCTCCGTTTCTCTGACATATACGCCTTATAACAGAGGCCACCCACATCATTATTTGTTAATCTTTATTTATTTAACTACATACATATTTAAAATTACATTTTGATGTGGGTGGATCGGTTACTTCGTTCTTATCCAGGGGACGATAATGTGATCAATTCTGCACCCCCATTAATTATAATTGTTCACACTGTCGCTGCCTGGACTCGAACCCGCAACCTCGTAGTCAGTAGCCAAACGGTCAAAAACTAACGCCTTAGACCGCTCGACCACTGAGCCGGTTGCCTATTGCCGGAAACCCTGAAATATATGAAACTGTTAGAGGTAGTGAAAAACTTAAAAGTAATAAAACTATTTCTATAAAAAATTCCAACAGTTTTTGCTCGAAAACGATACTCGAAGTTTTAACCACTGTAGCTCAAATATATATTTTTTTTTAATTCTAAGGTAAAATCATTTGGCCTAAACATACGTAAAGCTTTATATGAACCACCCCATATGATATTATTTTTTTTTTTTTTGAATTATTTATACAGTAATTTTATTTATTATAACTAATAATTAATATATTAATATTTATATTATAATTAGACAACATTTTTATTCCAAACATAAATTAATCATAATCATAGAAGCCAAAACAAAGAAGAAGAGATTTTGAAAGTGTTATGTCAAGGTTAAGATCTTAAACAAACAAAATAGTACCCAATATCAATCTGAAATTTTTGGAGATATTGAAATTTCTTTGAAATTTCAATATTTATGGAGACGAATACGAAAACTCAGGGTCGGATCGCTACGTATTCTTTGCACATTATTCCGCTCCGATTTCTTAATATTTTTACCAGTTGAATCTTAATTTGGAACGCTACACTTTCAAAAGTAATTGAAACGCTATCGATTTGATCAAACGGCGCTACAGCCCTGTGTGGGAATTGGCCTCCTCAACAATCGACCTCCATTGCGTCCTATCTTTTGACTTGGAACCCCATCCTACGACTTTCATGATTTTGAGATCATCCGTGACATCGTCCATCCATCTGATTTTGGGTCTCCCTACTCGTCTCGTGTTTTACACTTTAGCGGGAGTCGTCCATGCGTTGAATGTGTCCAAACCACTTCGTGACTTTATGAAACGAACAATGCCTTGTTTTTGTAATATGTCGTCAATTTCTTGTATCGGATTGTCCATTCGTCCCCTACTTTAACGCCTCCAAATATCTTTCTGAATTGAAACGCTATCAGGGAAAAAAAATAATTCAGGTCGGTCTAGTTTGGGAAAAGTAAAGCTTCGAGCTTTAGAAACTTATTGAGAAATCAGTAATAAAGGGTAACTAATTGAATATTGTAAACAGGCTTTATAAATAAAAATTTTAAACTATTTCGTGTCAAACATATTAAACAACAAAGATTATTTCGATTAATAAAATATAGGCAATGTATAAAGCACACGTGTGTCGTTTTAATGATACGAATATCATGACAAGTGTAAGTATATCTACCTCTAAACAACAATAGTTTAAATAGTGAATACAAATTAAGTAGTGACAATTGGCATAATGACAATAAATAGCGATCGAGGACGGGCGTTCATGGAACAGTCAAGAGGATATACATGTTTATTATTGCGTGCTTACAATGGAAATGAAATATTAATGTAATTGTTATCATAATATTGTGTATTTTTATCGAACGGTAAATCTAATGTAGTTCCCCATTTGCATAAAAACAATTTGATCATACAATGGAAACAAAAAAATTATTTGGGTAATATTGGGAAGTTTTACCCGATTTCCATTTTCCAATATTCCCCAATTAAAAAAGCAGAATGAAGTAAGTTTTTTTGGAGTTTTTGGATCCGATACGAGACACATATCTATGATCCATGCAATTTTGAACGGAAATATGACACTTTCTAAAAATACAGATTCTAATACAGCAAAGGCATTTATTAATGCTCCCTTGAAATCAATCAAAAATTTTCATGTAAAATGATTATGATGGAAGTATTGGATACATTCAGCTAACGGTTTGTATTTAATACATTTATCTTGACTTCAAATTTTCAAGAATTTTAGCCAGGTCAATTATACTTCTTCAGTCTTATATCTACTCCCAGTCCCGGAAGACATCTAATTCATAATATTTTAACGTTTTAATCTGTTACAGTTAAAACAGCACTGAGTGAATTGTTTAAAAACTTTGATATATTTTACTGTTTATTGCCAACGTATATTAATTCTTAATTCCAACAACTCTTCGCACGACTAAAATATATCGTTTACTTGTAAACCCAACTATTTTTGTTATCCATATCTACCTTAGATTCTAGACTTATTTTCATTATTTTATGGAATAGACCACCACAGCCGCCGACAATACCAGGGAATTGAAAGGAATAAAGACCGAATATTAATTAACTCCTTAATTTTATTGGATTAACCAAGTTATTTCACATAATAATTCTCCCCAATAATTTCTCAATTATGTTTTATGAAACCATTGTTCATTGATGTAATTCACATATAGAATAAATAAAAATCACAATACTTAAACACACTTCATATTAAGTCCCAATATGTTCTCAATAAATTCCTTAATGCCATTTTTAAAATGCGTACCCATAATAATTCATTAAAAAAATAAAATAAAATTAATACATACCCAACTGGCTCTTTCTTTGGTAAGCGAGCAATCATTCAATGATACAAAATAACTTTACCCATAATAAGAAATTAAATTGCATAGGCGATATGTTTTAACAACAATGTTACTCTAATAGTATGGCATGAGATCATATTGAAATACATGTAATAATATAGTCCTGGAGCTAACGAGTTTAAATACTTATCAAAACTATACTTTTAAATTAAAATAAACTGTAAAATTATGCCAGAATATGTCCTTTGTTTCGTTTCCGTATCACTTATAAATCGATTTGTTCCAATTTTTCGAAATAAATGCGATTTATCGGTTATAGTATATTAACTGAATGAATTTTATAGTATTCTGATGGGAAAGTTTTTAAGAGATTACTAAACATTATACTCCTAATGTATGTTTAGTTTAGTCCAGCCCTTAACTATATCTTATCGAATTATGATATGTTAGTAGGTATTTTAAAGAAATAGGTAGAAAAATTGAAAAAAATTCTACAATCTCTGATCCTATCGTAAAAATCTAATCACAATGATCCAATCATAAAACAGTTATTAAACCATCAGTGTTTTGCAATGTATAACTTCATGAAATCTTCAAGTCTCTCGTCTGTATGTACAATCAGGATTAGCCATTTTTTGAATGGACAAAAATCCTGCCCAAACCAATTTTTTCAAGATTGCACAAGCAATCAAAAGTTTGCACAAGCAAAAGTCCTAGAAATTCCATTTTTTGAGATATCGAATAACAAAAATATTTGAAACTTAGATAATATACCTGCGCATTTGGAAGCGAATGTATGTTATAATATTGGAATACTTTTAGTCTATTTATAAAAGTCGTATAAAAACACCCCACAAAATGAAGTAGCTGAAAACATATGCGTTCCTATGTTTTATGCACTTTTTTCGTACACCCTGTTTTGGATAGAAAGGATCTTAAAATATAATAAAAGTCACCCAGCTGGTTTTCTCTTATGAAGAATATTATTCTGGATGTACACACGTTCCTAGGTGTATATTATTGACAACTGACATAGATGCGTGTCTTAATAAATATGGCTGACTTTAGGTTGCAAATTGAAAAATAATACATAAGTTTTTGTTAATTTCATTATTCATTTTCATTTGTGGATAGAAGTGAACACAAAAGTGGAATTTTTTAGACTTTTCAGTTAAAAAAAAGTCCATCAATTATTAAATTTTAAGAAATTAATTTCCTATTCCAAAAATTGTGTCTCTCGTAATTATAAAAAACATGGTTTTATATTTAATTTTAAACTTGTTAGTTAAAATTGTTAGTATTTTTAACTTGTTCAATACTGTCACCAGATTTAGGAAAACTTTCAAAAATAATACCTCAATTCTTAGCAGACTTACGGCACAGGTATATCTAGCTGTAGTATGAGTTCAAGTAGTTTTTCAGAGTATTTGCATTATAATTTGATAATAATTGATAGTTTTATATAATTACAGAATAAATCCTATGTATTCACAGAATCCCATGGAACTTTATTATAGTTATAATTTTAACGATCAGACATCATGACCAAAATGGCCAATTGTCAATTGCCTATATTTTAATATCTCAATAAGCGATGTCTTTCTATTTCTCAAAAAGCGTAATTTTAAACCAGAAAGGTTTGGATCAATTTACCCAATAGTGTTTCTATATTTTATTTAAGCATGTTCTTATGACATACTAAAATAGCATTCAATTTACTATTCTAACAAAGCTCTTGGACTATAATTTTAGACTACAACATACATTGCATCGCATACGGTGTGTGCTATTGAGTATAATAAGCATGAGTTTATTACACACAAATACATCCATAACATACATATATAGGAGTCAATATGCTTGTATTAATCTTGACTACCGTGGGAACGTACTCCAAGCACGTGCTCCATTGTCACATTAGCGTGACGAATATAAATACATACAATTTAATATTCAATGAAATGAGATGGCAACAAGTATATTAAAATATTTTTATTATTATTTTTTTATAAACGTATGTATGTATGTATTTATGTATGTATGTAGGTATACACTAATTCTATTCAAATTTTAATTTATATTTATAAATAATCAAAAGAATTTTGTATCAATTGTGAATGTATAATGTATACTCGTGAACACGTGAAATCAAATGTATAATATAAACCGGAATTCGAAAATAAAGCGCCCACAACTTCCCTTGTAAATGTGATATTGTGGTCCATATATTTTGAATTGTTTTTTTATTTAGTTGTTATGTCACCACTTAGTGCTATAAACTCATCTTATAAGTAACAGAAACTCAGTGATTATATTCCCGGTGAACGAAAGATGTCGAAGTACAATCGATTCAGGTTAAGAAATATTAAAAGCTTGTTATTGTAAGTATTGAAATCTTTAATATCAATGTTGGGGAAATCACTAATGACATCAAACAACCAATATGGCAGTTATAAGCAGTCTTAAATCTTTTAGAAAACAGCAGTGGTCTATTGGAATGACTAAACTACTAAAAATGTGAGTTTTTTTAATGGACAGTTTATTCAGACATGATAAGTTTTGTTAGAAATTAATAGGTTTCTTAATATCTATCTTTTACGTCTGCTGAAACAAGGTTTATGCATATGTTTTCGTAGTTTAAAGCCAAGGTTGCCGCTTGGCAAAATGATTTTCCTATTATTATCCAATGGACTGTAATTTTCTCTAAGCCATCAAAAACAAACTAATCATCTAGAGATAATAAGGCTTTTTAAGAATGTGTAATCTGGTGGAATAGAGGCTAAAATCTATAAAAACCGTGCTGAATATTGGGTTGTTACAATAAAGTACTATATTAAAACTCATATTTCACAATTGAACCCTGGTCAAAACCTCAATTTGCTTTAATAACAAACTCGAAGTGGTGAAATTTGAGTCAATAATGACCGTTTGGTAAACACAAACTCTTGATAAGTGTTTTAAAAATACGTTTCTTCTCAATAAATTTCTTTGTTCATGTGTGTATACTTACAAATTTTTGTTACATTATTGTTTCCATGTAAAATTAAATGGAATTTTACAAATTAAATACCTATTATATTAAATAAAAGCTTTCAAATATAGAAATATAACTTTGATTTTCATCTGTTTATTTATATTTGACAGTGACGCCTGTGTGGGTAAAAAAGAAAATTGTATTTACATGTCTAATGATAATTTGTCATATTTATGCGCAATTCAATTTTTTCTATGAAGTATTCAAGTATTCAACGATTTCTTAGCATTTTAAATCCGTTCGCATTTAAAACAAGTGAAAAAAAACAGTTGACTGAGTTAATTGTTGAAATACCATGTATAGGCAGTGTTGATAACTCTGTCACATTTCACATACATACATATCTGACATATTTAACTGATATTCTCATATAATGCGCAAGTGTTGATGCGCCATCGTTTGTTTTTTTTTGACGTCATGTAAATAACAAAAGATATTCACTTTGATATTCCTATATTAATACATACTATAAAATTTGTACCTAATTAACGCCCTCGTGGGTAAACTGTGATGTTTACAAAAAAATGTTTCAAACAAAAGTTGTTTATTTTTTTGTAAGGAACATTTTTTACATTTAAACTTTTATTCTATCTCTAACGGTTTACAAGATGGGTACTACGGACCCATGACCCAATTGACCCATGTTGCTCATTTACGAACTTGACCTCACTTTTTACGTCCTAAGCACGCTGTAAAAATTTCAGCTTGATATCTCTTTTCGTTTTTGAGTAATCGTGACCACAGACGGACGGCCGGACGGACGGACAACCGGAAATGGATTAATTAGGTGATTTTATTAACACCTATACCAATTTTTTTTTTTGTAGCATCAATATTTTTAAGCGTTACAAACTTGGGACTAAACTTATAATACTATGTATATTTCATATATACATGGTATAAAAAGGTTACCTTAAAGCCAGTAATCAAATATTTGTCTCTCAAACTTTCGATTTGTGTCATATGAGTTAAAAAATCCAATATCTGTTCTTCCTCGGGAAACGAAATCTCAGAAATACGAATTCAAATAACAGTGACGCCGATTTTTTTAAAACTATATTTAGTTTCATAATTTAATAAAATTAATATTAAATTTTTGATGTCTGATTTAAAAATACATTAATTCTTGTTACATATTTTATAATACATTAAATTATTACTATAAAATGTCTTGTTCAAATTAAAGACAACAAGACCTAAAAATAATTAATCAAAAGTTAATTAAAAACAGAAGAAAAAAAAACTGATAACATTATTAAAGCAAAGTGATAATTTTTTTAAACGTATTACTTATATACAAAGTATCCTTTTTATGATTAAATGTTAATCAAATTAAATTCCTGTTTTTGTTTTAATTCCTTGTTTCATTTTAACCTACTATGAAGGTAATATCTTTAACACTTTTTAATTTGAATTAATCACATGAGGATTATCTTTTAACTTCCATATGCAAAATAAAATTTCGAAACAAAATTAAGTAAAAATTACAAGTGAAAACAAACAATTGGCTGAGTTAATTGTTTAAATACCATGTATAGACAATGTTGATTACTCTGTCACATTACACATACATATTTGTCACACACATATAACTGATATACCTATATAATAATACAATTTGCGCATAATATGCGCTCTCAACGATAAACAGTGATGTTCACGAAAAAATGTTTCAAACAAAAGTTGTTTAATTTTTTATAAGGAACATTTTTTACCCTTAAACTTGAGTTCTATCTCTAACGGTTTACAAGATGGGTCCTACGGACCCAAGACCCAATTGACCTATATTGCTCATTTACGAACTCGACGTCACTTTTTACATCCTCAGCACGCTATTAAAATTTCCTTTTTTGAGTAATCGTGATGACAGACGGACAGACGACAGACGACAGACAGACAGACAACCGGAAATGAACTAATTAGGTGATTTTATGAACACCTGTACTAAAATTTTCTTCATAGCATCAATATTTTTAAGCGTTACAAACTTGGGACTAAACTTAATATACCTTAGTATATTTCATATACATGGTATAAAAATATATCCATGTAATAATAAATATTTTATATTACGACTTTTTTCCAGCCGGTAACTTTTTTTTCAGAGGATCCGAAAAAGTTTTCATTGCTGAATTCATGACGGACGACATTTAAAAAGATAAGAAATAATTGACGACACGGAACTATCCTCTTTTTTTTTTTTTAAATTTTTACTCGAATCTGAGATTGAAACAGGTTTGTTATGGTCTCTTTAGTTATTTTATAATCCGAAATTATGGGAGTAAGCACTAATAGAGCTAATTCGGAACATTGTTTACCTCTGAAGAAATTGAAATGCACCTCTTTATCGTCTGTGTAACTTTGAACATAGAGGTAGCAGAGTGTAGCATCAATTTTTGTATTATAAAGTTATCATAAACAAAGACACAGTTATTGAATTTGTATATAAAGTTTATATATTTCTCTTTTACTATTATACAATATTCATATAATATAAAAACACTATTATAATATTGTTATCTTTATTTATATTATACAAATTAGTATAATATCATACTCTTTTATAGGTATCATATGACGTAAATCTGTATAATATACATACAATGATTTGTGTGTATAGTAATAAGTATATCTCTCGCGTGTTATCTGTCTTGCTCTTACTTCCTGTCGGACTGTGGGAAAATCAGGCAGATGATATAAAAGATTTTGTGTTGATCACAAGGCAATTACTTTTTTAATATTTTTATTTTTGCATTTTTTTTTATATAAATTATGTTGTTGTTGTTTAGGTTCTTCTCTCTGGTTCAGGTTATTATTATTTATTAAAAATAGGTAATTTTTTTTATTATGATTAAGTGTTTTGTTTTTTTTTTCTTTCAAACCTTTTTGACTTAGGTTTTCTTCTTCTTAAAATTGATGGCTATATTGATTAGGCATTAATTGCATAACTTTATTCAATACAGGTGGTTTTTATCTAATGAATAATAATCAATTATATATGTTTTTCATTTGCTGTATTAATCAACGGCCACCCAAAAATTTAGGAAAAGGTCAAAAGATCACAAAATTTTAACTTTAAATCTATCAAAATATTTATCTAATCCACCTGCCGATAATGTAGTATGTAGCCAATATATTACTGTAACTAATTAATTTTGGTTATTAAATATTATTTGGAATGTCAATAAAGATAAATATTCGCATCCCTATAAAATCTGTGAAGGTCAAAATATATTTACGTACAGACACACACACTGGTGGACCCGGACTCAATGTCGAGGTCAACCAATTTTCAGCTTATTTATATAAATGATTTTTTCTCTAGTTTATTGGAAATTATCTTTTAGACTTTTGTTCAAATAAAAAATGGGTCCAATATTTGACATTATTCTATATTTGATTTTTTAATATAAAACTTTTTTAAAATTTACTTAGACGTTTAAGAAATCATCATCAGAATGTTTCCAATTATGAAAGGGATCTATAAAATGTTGGAAGCGCATGTCAATACATTAAGTATATCTATTTATATCAAAATTGTTTCTTATCTGCACTTCCACCAGAATTATGTAATATAAACCATGTATTGTCCTTATGATTAGATCAGTTGTTGCATAACTGTGAACTTCAGAACAAGAGAAATTCATTTCAAAATCAAAGATACATTTTGTTCGATCGATTTAATAAAATTTAATCATAAATTTTCAATTTTTATTAAACGAAAAAATTGATTGATTATGATTTATTTCAAAAGATGTTTGTTTATAATTTATACAATAGTTTAAAAATATTAAAGTAAATTCTTTGTAAAATAAGTACTTATTCATATCTATAATATTTATATACTTGAAATAAGAAATCGTGTCGATTAGAATGGTTATGACCTGGATGACCTCGCGTGTGTTCAAAATTGCAACTTTATATTTAATATTTAAAATGAAAGATTTATATCACATTATAAAAGAGTTCGTGGCTGGCAAACCTTTTATAAAAATTATATATTTTTTGTGTTACAATCTAAAATATTAAGTTTATTTCCCACAAAAATTACTCAGGAAAACCATACTTGAATGCAATGGCAAGCCATGGCTTTCCCAGTAGCCTCAACAAAAATCGTTTCTGAATGAAATAATTAATTTTTTGAAGCTACTTACTTGTCAAATTATCGACTTTTCTAGATAACCAAATAAAATTCGAAAAAAAAAAAACAATTTTTTGCATAATATTAAATTTTAAATTTTAAATAAAAAACTATTGAAGCTTTTAATGAGTTGATTTACGCCTGGTAAAATGTGTGTGAAGTTAACCTAGATAGATGTATACCTATTTTAAAATTTTCACAGTTTATTTTAAGCCTTTGATCAGTTCAACATTTTGGGGTAGGTATTGGATACATTGTTAAAGGTTTAAATTTTTTTCCCGAAATTTTTTTTATAGAAATCTGTAAATATTCCGACGAAATATTTAAAATTGTAGAGACTCCCATAAAGGAAATTATAAAGCAACAAGTTACCAGCTTGCCAGTTCTAACAATCAAAGATTTGCATAGAAAAACCATGGAAGGAAATTAATTTTCATACTCATTGACAAAGCGCGCCTATTATTGCAAAATTTAAATGACAAACGTAAATATTCCAGTCTTATTTTTTATATTAATCAGCAATTTAATGCAAAAGTCACATAATTTTTTACACCTACAATTTCCCGATTTCATACTACAAAGATTATACAAAAATTATTATAATTTACCAGAAAAAAAAAACATAATAATACTAATAATAAAGATTATATTATTTAAAAATTCCATTATAATAAATAAATAAAATATAGTAAATAAAACTATTTAAAAATAATAAATTGTTTCATATTTCATTTATTTATTATAAATAATAAATAAATATATATAGCGCATACTACACAGCATGTTTAAATATAATACAAAATAGAGTGATAAGGCGCGTGTATGAAGTGTTACCGATCAACAATAAGGATATCAATATATTTAAATTGTATGTAATAAAAAGAGAACCATTGAGATTATTCAAAGAGAACTACTAACTTTTATGTACAATTGTTGGTATTTACATGATAACTTTGATGATTATTATTTACACGCGAAAAATTTATTGAACTAAAATTCCAGTTTTTATGTTAAAATGGTAAAGGCTTTGAGAATTAGGTAATGTAAGTAAGGAGCATCAAAGTATGAGCAAGATGTAATATTTAGAGAGACCTATTTTATTCGATCAATTTGGTATAATTTTCATAGCCGTACGATATTTCGTTGTCAATTTATGAGCGGTTTTGTAAAAGGTGATTAAATAAGTACGATTTAACTAAAATTTTACTGTTTCAGTGATAAATATTGAACATTTTTCCTCATGTGAGGTTCAAAAGCATCAAGGAAAACAAAGTGACATACTTGTAAATATTGTACATTTTTAACGAAACAAAAAATATCTCGATTCTAGTTTTGACATTAATATCAAATTCCTTCACTGCGCCTCCACCATTATAACATTAACAAGTAAAAATTATATAAATAGCGTTTAAATTTAATTTACGAGCTTTAAATCAGGCCTAATCATATTTGTGTGTAGATAATATAAAATTTTACAAAGTTATCTTGTAAATAAACACTTTTTATGCATACTTTTAAACAAAAATAACAAGTGAATGTTTTATAATATAGAGTATGTTATATGTCAATGATATTAGTTATTTTAAAGTTGGCTATATGTTCAAATTTATATTCATTGAGTAGCAAAAGCAAAGCAATAGCAAAGCAAAGCAAAGCAATAGCAATAGCAAGCAAATGTTTTAAACAAAGATAACAATATATATGTTATATGTAATGATGATAAGGAAATATCTAATACATGAAATAATATAATATTAAATATAATATGTTAAAGAGAGATAAATATAACGGCAGCTGCAATGGGTACTAAGCATATCCAACACAGGTGGCCCCGAGTGTGGGAAACGTAGCGTCCAACGCGTTCCCACGGATTGTATAGCATGCCAGGCTTCTGCCTCGCACACGCATCCACCTGGCCAGCCTATATAAACGCAACTTCAACATGTTTTTTAATCATTCGTTGTCAAACTTTCGAGTTGAACACATCTACTAGCAATCTTATATATTTTATTTTAAACAACAATCATATATTTTTACGTTGTTTATTATAATTTTTTTGAAAAATTTTTACAACAGTTAGTTTATTTTAATTAATTTTTTTTTGTTAATTGTTGTGAAAAGTGAGTTATAATTAAAAATGAGTTACGAAACATTAAGTGTCAACGCACCAATGGTCGTTGAAGAAACACAACAACCAATTTCCCGTACATATCAATATCGTAAAGTGATGAAACCAATGTTGGAGCGAAAACGTCGTGCTCGTATTAATCGTTGTTTGGATGAATTAAAAGAATTAATGGTCACCGCTTTACAATCCGAAGGGGAAAATGTCTCAAAATTGGAAAAAGCTGATATTTTGGAATTAACTGTCAGACATTTACATAAATTACGTCGTCAACAACGTTTAGCCGCAAATCCAATAATTGATGCTGATCGTTTCCGTGCTGGTTTCACACATTGTGCAAATGAAGTGTCACGTTGTTTAGCCGCCACACCCGGTGTTGATGTTCAATTGGGTACACAATTAATGACACATTTGGGACATCGTTTAAATGAAATGGACAAGAAAACACCATTACGTGTACAAATTGGTGGTGTTTATACTCCACCAGGCACACCAACACCACCATCACAAGACAGTGGAAATACAACAATGATTCCACAAAATTATGCTATGCCATTAACACCCGCATCATCAACATCATCACGTTTGGTACCATCACCAACAAATTCACCAATTGATTGTACGACAACTGGCCTTTTAAAAGTTGTCAGTCAACAAACGTTAAAAGAAGAATCTGTTTGGCGGCCTTGGTAAAGAAATCGAAAATTGTGTAAAAATATCCAATGTCTTCCAGAAATGTCGATCGTCTCACTACGAACGTCTTTCAATTTTTGTAAAAATTGCTCAATGATTTTTTTGAGAATTTAAACTAAATTTTAATTTTTTATTTTTTGATCTCTATATTTTAATTTTAATTCGGAATGCAGCTTTAATTTAGATTTATAAGAAAATATTATTTTTTCTCGATTAATAATTAATGTGATATTAAGAAGAAAATAATTAGAAAAAATAAATAAGAGTAAATAATTGTACCTGTGATAAGGCATTAAATTTTTAACATTTACATGTTTTAAATTAAGCCTTACTTTTTTATAAGTAGATTTTTTTGTAAATAAAAATGTTATATTTTTTAAAATGATGATAGAGTTTTAAAAAAAAAGTATCAAGCTATTAGTGCTGTGATACAGAAGAGAAATCACAAAATGTGTCTATTTTATAAATATTATGTGAAAATAATTTTCATTTCAAATGAAATAAAAAAGAAAATTTTTAAACTGAAAATCTTTTGTTTTCTTTATAAGAAAAAAATAATTATACCCTTTTTACCTTTTTTATTTTTCAGAGCAATATTTTTTAAGTTTTAGTAAGAAAGATTAAAGAAAAGGTAAGGTGATTGAAATGAAGCAATTTTTGATGTTTTTCCGTAATGAATTAATGGAAATTTTAAACAATTGTTCAATTCAAGAAAGTTAAGTATACTTAAAATATTGATACTAAAAAAATGTATATTTGCCGCGCTTTGAGGATGATGAGATACAGAAGATTAATGTTTAATTCATCTTCACTCCTGAAGTTCATACTTGACGATACTCCGATGAATATAACTTGTAAGACACTATAACTTCCTGATTGAGTAACTAACATTTATTGATAAATTTTATTTTTAAATCAAAATTTCGTCATGATAAATATTTCTATTTGACAAAGGTAAAGGGCCATCAAAAAATTTTGTTTTCTCGTCCCAAGAAAATTTTCTTTCCATTGAGAAATGTCCAGTATACAAAATATTTTAGAATATTAAGTACCCAGATAGTCAAATATCCGATCAAAAAGGGAACAAAAGCAAAGTGGAAAGAAATAAAGTGGAGCAAATTTCCAAAAAATATACAATTTTTAAAAATTATTTTTGTATAAATATTAATTAACGACCCTTTTCTTTCTAGAAAATCTTTGAATGTCCCGTGGGATGTAAAATTTATAGATTTAAGTCGTTCTAACTTGTCTTTATAAGCATACGTATCGTTTAAATAGGTTTTTTACTATACAACAATGACAATTTTCATACTGTATATATTTTTTGATAAAAGGTAAGCGATATTTTTTCGTCCTAAATAAACTGAACTAAACTTTTGAATTGAGATTTTCGTCCCATGAATTTTTTAACTATGCCATTTTTGATTTGGGCTATTTTTGTTTGTTTAGGTATAAAGCCGTATATAAAATGTATGACAGCTTTATATACATTAAAAACTAAGAAAACTTTCCATCAATATTAGAACCAACCGAAATTCAAAGTGTTTATATAATTTTTTTTAAAGCAAGGAAATATTTATAAATCAAAGTTTATTTTTAAGAATTTTCTGGATTAGATAATTTGCTATGTCTTGTCCCATATTCAAAAGATCCAATATTTTATTGAATACCTACCAAAATATAATTAAACATTCCCAAATTATGATGATGTTAATTATATATTTTATTGAATGCGTACCAAGTATTAATCAGTCATATTCGGTATATTATGACCCTGAATGATCTTATATGATATAACATCGAATATATAACATATGATATATTCCAAAATATACGTTTTTAAAGGTCGTGTGATCTTAAGCCACATAATCTTATACAGATTAAAAGGCTAACCTTGATCATTGCCACGCAGATTATATTTAATTTGGAAATTTTCTTAGTTCCAAATATTTGTTCTCCTTTTTAGAGGAAATCCAGCAATTGAATTTATAATTTCTTCATTAAAATTCATATTTATTTATGATGGGTCCGTACTCAATCGAGTGTCGAAATTTTAGTCCAAACTCTTAAAAGATGAAACACTTTTACAAAAAAATCAGTTTATTTGATAATTTTTGATAAAATTTATAATTATTTAATGGTTAGATACTCGTTTAATTATTATAAATATTATTGATTTGTAAATTATTATTAAAATGGAATTCTCTTAATTTACGTGTAGCGGCAGTATGGCAAATTATTTCGAAATATTAGAAAGACCAAGGATTTTTTTCGTTCCCTACCCAGTTTTTTTATTTATTGCTGTATTTCAGAAAAAATTACGTAGGTATTTCAAATGATTTCAAGAAAAATTCAAAAGAAAAAAATTCACAATTTTATTCCCTTTTCAAGTAAAGCCCATTCATTCGAACTAATTAAAGTTTTAAATAACAAAAGTACAGCAGATATTAAATGATTTGCAGATCATTGATAAATAACACAATTATCTATTCGAAAGTTTCCTAAAAACTAATGTAAATTGCATCGTTTATACAGATACATTCTCTTCCCATGACATACCCGAATTTTTTTTTGTAAATGAAGTAATTCGTAACTAAGTAATCTACGTCCGGTGAATCTTTTGTTATAAATTTTCGATATCGAATACTTTCAGTTGTTTGTTGTACAATATAAAGAGAGGCATTAAAATATCTTCTTGAATGAAATAATACTGGTACCATCTGTATTTTTTATCGATAAGTTTAAATGCTCGACTCCACGCTAGCAGAGTCATCTATACATTATATTTTTTATCATTCAAAAGTACTGAAAGATAATAAAATAGTGAGAGCTCAAAATAAACAGAAAACTCAATGAGACACATGTTAAGTATTATATTTTTTCTAGTCGTTCAATCATTCAAAATCATTCAATACTATTAATTATTAATTTTTAATAATATTTATAAACTAAAATATTAATTAAAAAATCATTCAACTGTTACGAAAATTCAATCACAGTTGCATTTAATTCAAAATCCTACAAATTATGTTGCGCATTAATTTTCCTAACATCTGTTCACAATGGTAATCACGTCATAATAAAAGTCGGTACAGTTTTATTTTTCCAATAAAGCGATTTTACAATGTTTGAACATCTATTACAATTTGAATAGTTCGATTATATTGATATAAATATCATAAAATTTATTATGTTCGTCGCATATTTTTAAAATTTTAATTACCTTTACGTTGTTTTTCATTATTTTCAAATTAATTTTCAAAAAGTTTTTCGATATGAGAATTTATCAATTTTAATTAAAAAGATAATTTTATGAAAAAGCATGTAGCTACTCTGTAATAGAATTCTGTAATCACTATTTTATATAAGCGGAATTTCCGATCAACAAAATTTTAGTAAAAAAAAACTTTTCTAGGTACAAGCTTCAGTTGAACTTAAAATCTAAAATAAATGACCATGGTATTATATTGTAAAAGTTTCAAGCGATCAGGATCATACTTGACATTTTAAACATAGTGATTCAAGCTTATAAAGATTGATTATGTAACTTATTATTTCAAAATATGGTGGAAGAGTTGGGAAGCAAATAAAATTTTGGTAAAATTAAAGATCAAAGTGTAAGCGTTTAAAAATTATAGAATTCGTGAAAGTTTCCCAATTGATTTTTATTGGAAATTTATAAATTAATTTACCCTTATTTTGAGAAAATCATCAACTTCAATGCGAATCACCTGCTTTTGCAAAAAATTTCGAAAAATCACTGCATAAAAGTCTTTTCTATTCTCATCATATCCTCTACATTTATTTGCTCCCACCATTATTTATTTAAAAGTAAAATTTTCTTAATCTGTACATCCAACGCTTGGACTAACTTCAACTTCTTTAATTTTCCGAAAATAATTTTGTTACACAATGACAAACATAAAATATATTATTACTTTTTTACAAGCTAAAAGCTTTAACTTACAATGTTTGTATGGATGGATGTATTTATGTGTGTGTGTAGGTATTTAAAAGAAATAGGTATTTAAAAGAAAAAAGAAGTATTTGGATGTATTTATGTTTGGGTCAAATTTTGCAACCAAATTTGATAGTAGTTATCCTCAACCGATTGAGCTGAAATTTTGCATACACGCTTAGCTTGAATGGCAATGCATGTTTAGCATGTTTAGTTAAGTGACGTTTTCTAAATCCAATATGACGGACCAACCACGACTGCGGATTTTTATGCACTCCCATGACATGGGTATCAAACGTAAGGGTTTGCTGAGAAGAATATGTATACTTAACATGTGTAGATAGGATAACAATGCATTTTTGTAGAAAGCATGGCGTTACTTGCATATTGCTTTCACCATATTCTGTAAGAAACATATTTTAGTTTTAACAAAAAATACTTTTTAAAGGCCAAGCTTTTATTGTATAAAAAAAGTAGAAAATAATTATGACTATGTGTAAAAGCTTAAGACGCTTCGAGTCATCCTTAATTTTTTTTAGCACCTCGATCATTGTTGTTTGTCCTTTGCAATGTATCCTTTTCGCTTAATGTAGTAATGCTACGATAATGAATGGAATGAGGTACGAAAGAGATAATTGCTTAAAATGTGCAAAGATCATTTTAATGCCACAAATATTTAATTTATTTTATCCTTTTACCTGTATTAAAAGTTTTTTTTTTTTATTAAAATATCTTTTTGATTACTGAACATTAAAATATAGAAACTATATGAAATATCGGTTTGAATTTTCCCAATATTATCTTGATTATCTTTTTAAATACAATTTATAATTTATATACATCGGTATTCATCCGGATCAGTTGATTTATGAACACCTATTCATCAATGTTGTTATATTTAATTATTTTAAAGTGGTTCACCATTATTATCCATCAGAATAGGTAGAATAGCTAAATGTAGTGTTTGCAGTGTTTATTACAAAATTTTATATGAATTTATTGCAGTATTTAATTTAGAATATTTTTCAAAAATGTTACAATCAAATTTCACACAAAATGAAATATTATTCGATGAAAATTATATTTTTTTAAATTTGGAGGTTTTAATTGATCTTATTTTGGTAAGAATTAATTTTTATGTATATTTATTAAAATTAGATTTAAAATAGTTTAAAAGTAAAATTTCAAAATCGTACCATATATATCTTAATTTTTGTATTTCGACTAAAATGCTTATTCGAGCCGTCAACAGTCTTGAATAAGCTAGTTTTAATTATTATCCTGATCAAAAGAGAAATTTAAGTATTTAATCGCCTATTCACGATGAAAGTGTCTCCCAACTAGGGACGATACCTCTTTAGAGATTAACAGCCAGATAATTAGCGAATTCATACTGATGAAGATCATATTGTGACGAAATACTCTCGATAACTTTGGAAATATTAAGTTGTTTCAGTAACACAATCCTAATAAATGGAGTTACCAAGCTTTCTAGCTTATTTCTCGGAAAATTTTCGAGTAAAGAGTAGAGATAGAAAATCTTACTTTTATATATTTTTAACACATATTCAACAATACCCTACCCTTACGCAATGATGCGAGTGAAGATACTTTTAAAACAGTTTCATTAGAAAACAAAAATAGTTACGTAAAGAAGTACGTAAAAATTACGTTGTTAGTGTAAATAGTTACTGATTTAGAAAATGATACAGATATGAAATTCAAGTATTGGTTTAATCACAAAGTGCCAGCCAGTAAGACCCTCAAAAAGTTTTTTTTAATTCTTATTGTAGCTTATTTAGTTTTGTTATTTGTGAATATATGAACATTTTTAGACAACTTGTTATATATTTGTGTAAAAAAATTGCATATATTCAAAAACTTTAAAAAATTCAAAGGATTCAAATCCATATTAAAAATTAAATACCTATAACTTTAAGTTAAAAAAATGCTCGTTTTAGATTTTTATTTTTGTATATGTAAATGTCAGCAAGATTTTCAGAAAATATTAATTTTCTTTTTTAAATTCTATAGCAAAGAACAAAAAGCGTACCATGCGTAAGTGCAGATAGCTTAAAAGTATTTACTACAGCTCAGCGAGTTTCATTATTTATAGCTAATTTAATTATATTCTCCATTGCCACGATTGGTAATGTAGCTGTAATTGTTGTAAATGCACCAAGGTAAATATGACAATTATTAAATTGAATCTTGATAAATATTTGATTAAGTTGATAATTTCTCACTTTATAGGGACACAGAGGATAATATTTAATAACTCTTTATTAAAAAATACGAAGAGTAAGTCTTCATTAAAAAATATTAAGATTAAGTAATCAAAAGATTACATTTACCAATAATTTGGTTTTAAAATTTAATCGTATTAAAAGCTATAAAATCACATATTTTTTGGGAAATATGAAGAAGATATATTATATACAAAATACCAGTTTTTTTTTCTCAGGGATCTATTGTCCTTCAATCCAAGTATATCTAAAATAATATTATAAATTACCTTAATTGCTTATATATTATAGTGTTTAACGATAGTAAAATTACGGTTTTATATGCGACCAAGGTCTTAAGTGTAAATTTCAATTAAATCATATCTAAAGTACGCAATTTTTTTAAAATTATTTCACATTTTGATGGCAAATTTTTATCAAGATTCTTCGCGAGTTTCTTTTATCGAAACACTGTTATTAATGTACAATTATTCATTTTAGAAAAATGCGGTACATGTATAAATATTGCCTTGCATCGTTAGCATTATCTGATCTTATAATGACTATATTTATGGGCATTGAACATTTGTCTACATTATCTGAAGAAATACTGATTTGGGTACCGTAATTGCTTGAAAGCTCAACAAAAAAGGCCCATATAGAACTACATGGGCTTTTACATGATTGTCTAACTTTATAAGTCTACATCTTTAAGACTCTTTACGTAACTTTTACTCTCTAAAAATATTTTTATCTATTTATTACAAAACTGGTCTGATCGAGAAAGGATCCACCTTGAAATAAAAAATAAACGTTAAATTTGTTGCTTTGATATCCAAATTTTTAACGAGTATATTCCAATAATATGCATACAGTAAACTCATTCGAAACTTTAAGAGCACAACTTTTCCATCCCAAAGAGTTCTGAAATGGTTTAGAATATTAACGGGAGAGTGAAATTTACACTTATATATGATTTGTTTAAATTCTACAAGAACATAAAATCCATGTATTATCTGAATGGGCCTTTTCTTGCATTCAGATTCGTTCAAACAAAATAATTTTACTCTTTTACAGCATTTAGGCGAATTTATGTGTAAATTTATACCGTTTATAGAAATTGCAGCATTAATTGTTAATTCCATGACACTGACAACTATCGCTATTGATCGATACCAAACAATTGTTAATGCATTCCAATTTAAATGGAATCCGAAACCTTTTACATGTTATTTGTCAATTTTTGCAATGTGGATCGTTTCTATGGGTAAGATTTTACTTTTTTGATACTCCCTAAAGTAAGTCCCTGTTATAGCCATAAAATTTTATACGTTTGATTACACAATGATGTTGTGTTAAAAAGCCGTCAAAAGTACAAGACAGTTACGTGAGTTAACGGCTTAAATTATCAGATACTTTTTCCTGTTTCTTCACTACTTGCTATACTTGTCTCAATAATTTAAAAAACACTTTGCTGACTTCGATAGTTTGCTGACTAATCAATCAAAATTCTGCTAAAGTTTTATAGGGGATGAAAAGGAAGCGAGAAACTCTGTTGTATTCGGGAAAGTTACAGTATTTGTTAAACGCATTCTTAATGCCTTTTTTATCTATCGATAATTTAGAAACGTTAACGAGAAAAGACTCAGAAATACAAATTTTTAACGCTTCCAGCCGCTTAACTTTGGTAATTAGGCTTGATAATCGTTTAACTTAACTGATTCAGAAAATAGTTATTTTACTTAGAAACTGATATTTATCGATTCTGAAAAAAGAAAATGAAAAAAAAAACCATTTTAGTGAATATTTCTTTATTATAAAAAGGAGATCAGATAGTACAAGTTCCCACTCTTCACAAATTTTTAATTACTCTAAACAAGTTAAACTTCAAAAAATTTAAACCAATTGATGAATTGAACCAAAAAAATGAATATAAGGGATCTTATTTTATAAAAACTTCATGCTGAATTTGATTGGATCTCTGTAAAAAACCAAATGTTGAATATTATACTTAATGGCCCTCGATTCAACACCCGGTTCTTATTCGAACATCCGTTAATTTGATTGTATAATCTCTTAATTTGAAGACAAAAAAATTAACCTACGGGATATATTGGTTAGTTCGTACGTCGAAAAATTATATTCGAAATAGATAAATTCTGATCAACGAATGTTCGAAAACAAAAACCGTAATGTTTTTGAAACGTTACTTACTGAAAACAATATTTTACTGCATCGATAGTATATTTAATGAAAATCCAAGTTGAATTGATTTTAAAACCTAATCAACTGAAAAAAATTCGCTTGAATTAACAAACAATTCGCATAAAGTACCGTTTTATTTTAGAAATATTCAATTTGTTATTAATATTTTAAAATATTTTTCTATAATTTCTCCCCTGAATTTACAATCAACATTGCTAAATTGTAAATTTAAAAAACGGAAAAATTAAAAAAATATCTTCGACAGCAATTTTAAAACATTCTCCATAGTTTCGAATCAAATATTGGTAAAACATTGGGCACTAACGTTAGTTGTACAACATGTTATTTTAAATCGAATATGTTTGTTAAGTTGAATTAATTATGGTAATCACTGCCAATTACCATAATTACTCACCGAGTCCATATGAGAAGATAATATTTTCAATATCCATAATCTGTCTTAATGTATGGAATGGTAAATTAACGTGAATCCTAATGATGTGTGTGTTTTTCTAAATCGAATTAAGATTTGTTAGAGAGTGGTTTATTTTTCCCCGCACAAAAATGATGTCCGATAGACGATTCACGTGAACAATTATTAATGAGTTGATTTTTTAGATCATTATATTCAGAACAAATGATGGTGAATTGGAAAAATAATCACTGAAAAAGAAAAAAAATGTATTATTTCCTTATCCCTCCATATTTTATAAGCTTATAGAGAAAAAATGACGAAAAGAAATATTGCAAAAAGTTTTGGATCGAACGAAACTTGTTTCGTAAAATTAACTTTCTCATGACCTACATTTCCTTCATTCACCACCCCCTTACGAACGATAGTTTTTTCGACGAAAGTAGAATTCCCTCACATTAAGTATAAAATAATTGACTTGACATTAATTTACTTCATTCCCCATCCCTTTCCATTATATGTGGTGCTCCCATTTAATCAAGTTTTCGTGAACTTATAATGAAAACATTTACCTTTCATCTAAGGACGATGGAAATGTGTCCCAAATTCGATTCAATAACATTTTCGTGTCATGAAAGTATTGTGACAGATTCATCCGCTTATTTTCATTTTTTCTAATTACCAATTTATTTTCTGATACCTGATAAAAAAAAGTTAAAATCAAGCGAAACACAAATATTTTTCCTTCACTTTTTACCTCCATTTTATATTTTTATGAAAATTCAAGATGTTGTTTGAAAAATCATTAAAAAATAAAATATTCACTGGCTTTCATTAAAGGTTTTTATACTTTTTTTATCCGTTTTCCATAATATAATATGAATTTTTACAGTTTGTTCGGTAACCATGTTAACATTAATTGCCAACTATATTTTTTAATTTCCAATTATTTTGTTTTTGTATTGAAACAATCAAGAATTACTTGTTTCTTCAAAAAATCAAAAAACGGACGTATTCACCATATTTTTTACGCTTATATAATTCACTGTAGTTTTTACATTATTAATTTAAAAGAAAAAATATCGTCAAATTATTACTTTGATTTAAGTTTCGCTGACTAAAAGAATTTTTTTCAGGAACTTGAAAATTATTAAAAATGAAAAAATTCTAAAATGTACCACATTCCTCTTTAACAATGTTCGGAATTTTTTAAAGCAATTCATGTGGAGTAGGTACGTACTATATTTCCGCACTTTTTTCTGTGCGACAAACAGCTAATTGCTCATTGGCAGCGGCAATTTTACTGATCAGTGGTGGTTTGAATGTGACCAATTTGTCAATTACCACTGAAAGCCGTGCATAAACAGGGAAATAATTCATCGTTCGTAAAAATGGTATATGCAGTCCTTGCGAACTGGCTGTTAACGTTCCGAGTGAGACAATTAACAATGTCCACATTTTAAAAATATATCAAACGTATGCCATATTTATGTCAAGTAATTGTAGCTTAGTTTAAGTTATTATAACTTAGACCAAATTTTGAGCTTTCGAAAACTTCAATCATCAATTTTTTTGCGAATGGGTCTGTTTAATCTAGTCCCATCTAGCAGCATATTGTCTTACTGGTTTAAATAAACTATTTTACTTCGACTCCCATCTGTTATTCAATATTTTATTTACTCAAACATTCACGAACATCTACAGTCGCATCTAGCGATGAAAAATATAATTTATAAAACCTTTGTTAAGTTCGAAACGATGCCCTAATTTTATAAACGAAAATATTTCAAATAAATTCATTAAAATAAGTATAGAGCATCCCACATCCAGAATTTATTTTCATTATTTTTTCTAGGTATTGCGTCTCCTCTACTACCATCATACCGATTTATCGAATTAGAGGTATTCGAAGAAGAATGTGATTCTGAATCAGGAAATAAAACGTATATATTCTACAATGTACATCGTTGTATGGGATCCAGTAAACGCAAACAAGCGTATTATTTTGGATTTTTATTAATATTTATATTTTTACCATTATTAATAACATTCTTATGGCTATATTCACATGTTGCATTGTTAATTTGGAAACGTACTCGAATACCAAAACCAACCGATGATCGTTTAGTTGAAAGTTCGACAACAGATACCACCAATATCGGTACGGTCGATTGTCGAAAACAATTGCCGAATAATAATTGCATCACAAATAATTGCCGAATTCATCCACATCAAAATGTTTTCGTAATGAATAAACAAAGTTTAGAACGTAAATTACGCACATTTAAAGTGATTCTAATTTTAATGTGTGTTTTCTTTATTTGTCGATTACCAACATGGTTGTTTATGGTAATCAAGCAATCAATGTTATTGAATAAAAATATCCATTGGTATATTGCATATGGATTGAATTTAATTGCTTATTCGAACAGTGCTTTTAATCCATTTTTGTATACATTTTTGAATGAGACAATTGTTTATGGTCAAAAAATTTGCAGTTTAAAATGGTTTTTTTGCTGTTTTCCATGGTCTAAAACAACAGGCAAAGCAAGTCAACCAAATGATAATTTTGCGGCTAATAACAACGATAATAGATTTAATCAAAATGAAAATATTTTTCAAAATAATTTGAATTTTGTATCAAATAAAATTTAAAGGTTTTTATAAAAGCAATGAAACTTAGATTGTTGTCAATATTGTAAAAAAGTTTTGGATTATATGTACGCGGTAAGAGTATATAAACTTGTAGTGAAAGAATATATAATTTTTAAATCCTCGTATATTAGATTAGTTTCTTATATATCATATTTCTAACTATATTTTAGAATTATTTTCAACATTTTATTATTTTATTTTATTGTGTTTTAAACGTTTTATAAAGTATTTGTTAACAGTGCCGGATTTACCATATAAGCAGATTAGGTGGTGTCTATGGACCCCCACAAAATAAAAGCCACACCAAATGAAAAATTTTGAAAAATATGAAGAAGTGAAAATCAGAATTATTATTGATAGTTTTGCTGTGCAAAAAGGTCGGAAAATGATTTAATAATAATATTTTGTAAACTTTTAATCAACTTAAAGTATCGATCATTTCATTTATTTATAATTGCCATTTCTATTAACATTTTTCGTCTCAAGTAGGTCCCTACAAAAACACCGCCTATGAGCCTTTGAAAAGTTAATCCGGCACTGTTTGTTACTGCCGTTTTAGCTCGTTTTGGTCGGGTATAATGGGTGATATGTAAATGATGATTTATCAAATTTGTACAAATTTTTTTAACTAAAATATTACCAAAAAATGAAGGGGAATTAATAATTTATTAATAATCAGAAACATTTCTTACAAATTTTATCTTGTGTATAAATAATTAGATACATTTACAATAAAAAATATTTTTTTTAAATTTAAATATTTACTTTAAAATCATAAATCCATCTTTCTAACTCTTTCTGTGAATTTTTAAAAACATCATTCACTAATTTAAAACCAGGCGATCCAGGCAATTCCCCACCTAATACTTGCTTTGATTTCTCTATTAATACTCGACATTCTTTTAACATATCCCTGTATGGTTCCCGCTCCTTTTCAAAACATTGATCAGCCCAATTTCGTTGTATTAATTCAAATTGTGCTAAGAAAAGTTCATGGCACGTAATTGCTTGATATAATGATAATCTGAAATTGTTAAAATTGATTACTATTTTTGCAGATATGTGTAAATAATTTAGAAAAGTGATCCTTTAACACAAAAGCACAGAACGTATATGTAAAGAGATTAATTTTGGATATATGAAGACATCGCTGAACAGTTATTCTTAAAATGATATATTTTTAACTGAAAATTAATATAAAGTTAAATCAATTTTCAGTTAAATATATACCATTTTAAGAATAACTTTTAAATTAATCTTTTATCAAAATTCAATATAATGCGTATTTTAAATACAATAAGTACCTAACGTTTGAAATTGATTCGCGAAATGGAAGCGATTGTTGCATCTGTTGGATCAAAATTTCTTATGTACGAGGATTTTATCAATATTCCACACAAAAATTGTTGGTAATTTTTTTCTGTTATTTTCGAGGGAGTACTTAAATAATTTTTAAAAAATCGAAAATCGTCTCTAATTTCGATAAAATTATATAGGGAAATTATTCAAAAACCAAAAATATTCAAAAATAATGTAGTAAATAGGTCACTTACCGACAAAAATGCGGATCAATTTTTTCCGTAATGTCAATTAACTGTCGACACATTCCCATCTTTCGTTTCAGTTGATCCACACTCAATTGTTTCGGTAAATATCCTTGTTGATATCCATATAATTGTATTAGCGAATGTTTCGCCGCATAAATATGAAAATGATTCGGATGCAAAAAATGTGCAAATTTTTGTAAAAGTTGTTCTAATTCCTTTACACTTGGACCTTTTGCTTGTAACATTTCAATCTCTTCACCTAATTGATTCGTTAAAAACTCGGCTGTTTCACCTTCAATTTTAAATTGACATTTATTGCACATCCATTCGCTTTGTAAATCCAATGGATTAATCGGTAATTGATATCCATCAGTACAGGGTTTTGTTTCTGTTCCCATACATTTTAAAGCGGATATGAAGGTACCAAATTCAGTTGGATCTTTACATCGTGCACACTCGCATAAAAAGTATTTGGTTTCTTTTAAATGTGCCAAACGTGCTTGCGTTCCCCATAAAGCGTGTGTATACATGTTTAAAAGATGTTCACCCTTTTGGATATTACGGGCCGCCTTTACACATAAACGATATTGTTTTGTGGGGTCATCAGATTGCTCGAAAATATGTTTTACATTTGGCATACAACTGTGTTCCATTAAAAATTGCGTCGGATAAATGCCAATGATATCAACTCCATTTGGTAAACGTATATCCAAAGAATTTGTGTCAATTACACCGCATAATTTGTGTATTGTTTTACGTGAACAATCTTCTAATATTTTTATGTTTGATTCGTCTTCGAATTCTTTTAATGGTGTTATATAATTTTTATATAGATATTCGACAAGATTTTCTTCAATAATTCTGTAAATAAAAAGAAAACTTAGTAAGGAAAATATTTTTATATATGATCTTTTATAAGACTGTCTTTTTACCCTGACGACGGCGAGGGTTATTTATATGCAGTTAGTTATATGTTTGACCGGTACGTATGTATGAATGTATGTAGACATGTATGTATGTGTGTATTTATGTTCATTTATTCCCTCATAACTTCTAAACTATACTTCTCATAATTTGCCAAATGAGGTATCGTTGAAAGCGTCTTGATCGTCTGCTGGTTCTAGGCTTAAATATATATAAATATTTATATATTTGTTACATAAATTGTACAGAATTTTATACTCCAAAATAATATAAATAAAAAAAATTCCAAAACTAAAACCCCGACGGCTACAAAATCACACTCTAAAAATTATGAAACAAGAAAATATTTTCATCTGAATTTGTTATGATAAAAGAAAATCGTTATTAGAGTCGTGGACCGTTCTGTGGAAAACTTTTTAATCCAAAAGATCCCTCGACTGTAATGACGATTTTACTTAATTTCGTAACAATTTTGGAGGAAAGCTTTTCTTAATTGTTTCATACATTTTAGAACGTGATTTTGTAGTCGTCCGGGGTTTTAGTTTTTGAATTTTTTAAACTAATATTTGAATAAAAGAAAAACAGATAATGGAATCTATATGCACACAATAACGTTAATATATACCCCACTTTTGCAAGCCTGAATTTGAATGTCGAAGTTATTCAATATTACACCGATTCTGAATAATAATGACCAAAAATATTAAATTTTTGGCTAAAAGTTTACTCACTGATATATTTCAGTATCCGGTCCACGTTTATCAATATGCGATTCCATTTCTATGAGTTGTTTCCACTTTTTTGGATCACGTTTTTGTAATAATAAACATCGTAAGGGTGTTAAAGCGTAGCTTCTACAAAAGAATATTTGCAAAATTTACAGTGGCACAAGGAAAATTTCATATCAACCATTATACTTTTGGTTTATTTCGAAATCATATTTTCAAATTCGAAATGCAGCTAGTTTATCCTTCCTTTCATTTTTTTTCATAGCTTACGTCGTTCATCCAATCGAACCGTAACGTACTTTTTTTAATTTAGTTTTTCGCGTTTAGTTTTTTTTTTTTGTTTGAAATTGATGTCAACGTTATTTTAAATAAAATAAAATGCTACTTTACAAAGATTTATCTATTTCCAACTTTTGTATTGCTTAGAATTGGCAAATAAAAATATGTTTTTATAAGATTTCTATTCAATTACATGAAAAGAATGAAGAAAATCTTTTAAGAATTTCGAATTAGGTAAGTAACAAATTGATTAAAATTTTTTAATCAATTTTATTAAAAATATCGACGAAATTCCCAATAAAAGTGGTAGAGGTAAATTGACCACATTCCAAGTAGATAAAAATTGTTTTTAAAGGAAAAATTATTTAGACAAATTGTTTATACTTGTTCACCTCAATATAAGCAAGGCTAAAAACATAAACAATTTTCCCACAATATTAAAAACTTACCTGTAAAAGTCATCAAGTTTATTTACCGCAAAACTTTTACGCAATTTTAATATCGCACATTCAGTAGCATGCTCTTTGGTATTAAATAGGCCAGGGCAATGTGTTGCACATGCAGGCCATCCACATTGAGTACATCTCGATGGTGGATTTTCGACAGGAAGTGGTTTATAACATCCAACGCATGGTATAAAATGTGGTTCAAATTCTGTATGTGTTTTTGGACCAACAATAATAGGACATTCTTGTATTATTGTTTGCTCAATTGGTATTTCACGGGTCGCAACTAAATAGCGTCCTACTTTCGAATCAGTTTTAATCTTAAAAAGCCAACAAAAAATTATTTAATCTTAAAAAAAATCTTAAAAAGCCAAATAAAACTTAAGTGGAAATGGTATTGTATTTTACTTCCAACACATTTTTGCAATAAAAAAGTAGAGGATAAATTTTCCTGAAACGTATTAGCACAGTAAAAGTCAATGAGGATGTTGGGAGTCCCAAAAAATTTTCCAGGAGCCAATGTTTTTTAGAAAAACTAGATTCCCATACAAAAGTCCCATGAGAAATCATATTCTTCTCCACTAAATACTAAAATTAAAAATTAAAATTATAAGACAGTTTTACCTCAAACGGGCGGCATAAATTTTTATGACTTTTCCAATCTTTTTTCTGGTGATCTTTACAACAATATGCTATATCTTTGCACAGAGAACATTTTAATACTGCAGGTTGTTTGCATACAGAACATTCTGAAGATTTTTCATCAGACATTTTGATTTAATTTTAATATGGTCTAATTTTTTTTACGACGAATTTGATTTTAAGTAAAGTGTATCTTTAAATAATTTTAATAAAAGTGAAACTAAAAAACTGTTTTCTGTAACGAGTACACACGTTGTATGTGCATGAAATTGATTACACATTGGTAGGGAGAATTTGTGGAACTATAAATAAAACGTATTTTTAAATTGATGTCTGGAATGAATGTACTGTAAAGCACGCGTTCACTGGCGCGGATATAGAATTAAATAAAGTTATTTCAGCATAGACCTAATTTTTGCCCAAGCCCCTCGAGAGTATAATCAGAGTATAGTCATTGGGAGACAAATTTGAAGATTTTTTAAAACTCCAGGTTTTTTACTCTCATCTGTTATTTATTATTTTATTTACTCAAAAATTTGTTTCATGGGTATCTAGCGATGAAAATTAAAATTTATAAAATCTTCGGAAAGCTCGTTACAATCCCTTAATTTTACAAACGAAATGAAATTTTTGTTAGAATAAGTATAGAGCATCCCGCGTCCAGAATTTACGCCCTAAATTTTAAAAGTATCCTCCAAAGGTATCAACCCTATTAACAGGGATATTAGTATCTTCACAAATTTAATGGCTATCGAGCCAGATCAGGACGGCTGCCAGCTCCTGCACTTGGAATTACCATTTTATTTTCCCAATGTGTTAATGAAGAAAATACATTTGAATTTTTTATTTGCTCCTTTCTAGGCCAAACACACTCCTGTTTGTCCCCTCACACTAGGACCAAAAACTGTCTACGCCCATGGAAGGAACAACTAAATAATTCATGTTTTGAATTTTTGTGGGTTAAATAAAGACGGGTCAAGTAGTAACTTTTACAATGTAATTAAGCAAGAAATATATACACGAAGTCTTCATACATACGAAGTTTTTTGTTGAAATTACAAAGCTCTTAGTTTTCTCAAATGCAAATAGTTATCCCGATTACAGTACCTATATTACAACTTTGCAAAGCACTATCAATTATACGTAATAATTAAACACCTAAAAGCGTCAAAATGGTACTAAAACATAATTAACTTGTAAAAGTTTCAAGTATAGTGTCATTGAAGTCATTTTTTTGAAATATCGATTTATATTGTCCGCTTGGACCCCCGTATAACTATGCATTTCGTCACTTTATATACTTAAAATTCAACAAAATTCATTTGATAACAGTATATTTATTGTTTCTAAAATCATTCAAAATCATTGAAACTTTTGTATTATTTTTATATACCATGTATATATGAAATATATCAAGGTATACAAAGTTTAGTCCCAAGTTTTCAACGCTTAAAAGTACTGATGCCACAAATAAATTTTTGGTAAAGGGGTTCATAAAATCACCTAAGTAGTACCTATCTACTAGGTTATCCGCCTGCCTGTCTATCTGTTTGTCCGTAAACACGATAACTCAAAAACGAAAAGAGATATCGTGAGTAAAAAGTGCGATTGAATTCGTTAATGAGCAACATGGGTCTTGAGTTCGTAGAACCCATCTTGTGAACCGTTATAGATAGAATATAAGTTTAAGGGTAAAAAATGTTCCTTATAAAAAAAAAATCAACTTTCGTTTGAAACTTTTTTTCGTAAATAACACTGTTTACCCGTGAGGTCGCAGATAAGGATAGAACAATATTATATGAGGATAAGTTATACCCATATACACGACTGTGGTTTTCGTACATATACACGACTGTGGCTAGCAAAGAGTGATTTTCTTTACTTACATGACGTAAAAAAAACAAACGATTACGTAGACGCTGTCTATACATGGTTACATGGTTATCAACAATTAACTCAGTCAATTGTTTGTTTTTACTTGTTTTTTATTTCTGTATTGATATATATATCTTTGGCACATGAACGTTCAGTGAAAGTTTTGAAATAATGAGCATTTTGCAAATTAATGTGTAGCGAAAAATACATGTGTTCATTCTACGTTTCTTTTTTTATAATGTTTCATTACAATTTAGAAAGGACGAATTTAATTGGATAAATTAGTTTTAGCAGTTTCAGTTTCTTAGTAAATTTTAGAGTATTCTCGAGATTATAGAAGTTCTGTCATCCTGGCACAATAGAATTTAAAAAAATTAAATTATAAAGTAAAGTTATAAATTTTATATATTTTTTTATAGTTTTTATAATGTACCGCTTTTAATTTTTATTTACAAAACATTTTGATTGAATTAATTAAATCAAGCCTGTAGCAAAGCCACAGGCTCCGTACTTAATTTGTATCAATTTCTAAACTAAAATAATACCAAAAAAATTGAGGAAAAAACAATAATTTATTAATAATGAAAAACATTTGTTACAAATTTTATCTTGTGTATAAATAAATAATTAATTACATTTACAATAAAAAATACCTTTTTTTAATAAAATTTTTATTTAATTTAAATATTTACTTTAAAATCATGAATCCATCTTTCTAACTCTTTCTGTGAATTTTTGAAAACATCATTCACTAATTTAAAACCAGGCGATCCAGGCAATTCCTCACCTAATACTTGTTTTGATTTCTCTATTAATACTCGACATTCTTTTAACATACCCCTGTATGGTTCACGATCCCTTTCAAAACATTGATCAGCCCATTTTCGTTGTATTAATTCAAATTGTGCTAAGAAAAGTTCATGGCATGTGATTGCTTGATATAATGATAATCTGAAATCGTTAAAATTGATTATTATTTCTGCAGATATGTGTAAATAATTGAGAAAAGTGATCCTTTAACACAAAAGATAGAACGCATAAATAGAACGTATATATAAAGAGATTAATTTTGGATATATGATTAAGGCATCGCGTACATTTCTCTTATAATAGTAATGTAAAAAATCCAAAATAGTTAAAAATTATTTATTATTAAAACGATATATTTTTGGATGAAAATTTATATTGGTTTTATCAAAATCCAAAACTATAATAAAAAAATTGTTTATAGTTTTCAGGAATTCTATAATAATTTTATGCGTGTTTTAATTAATGCGAGTATCGACTGAAATCGATTGGAAGAGGGTTTGCGTTTAGAAACGTAGTTTCGACTTACAGAAAACAATATTATACTAATCGCGAAATGTAATCCATTCTTAAATCGATATATTTCTTTTTAAAAAAATTAATTTTCCTTTCAGGTTTTATCAAAAGGAAATATTCGCGTGTTTCGAACATAAATATCGGTTGAAATCGACTCCAACAAGGTGTATGTAGAAAACTATGATTATAAAACCATTGTTGTATTTTTTCATCAAAATTATGTACGAGGCAATATCAATATCCAAATCAAAAATTTTTAGTAATTCTGTAAGGTGTTTTTTCAAGGGTTACTCAAGAAATTTTCAGATAATTGAAACAAATTATACGTCTCTGATTTTGATGCAATATTGTGTGCCATTTCTGCAATTTGGCAGACTGTTCTCAGGATATGTACTATTCAAATACTATTATTTTGGTTGGAATTAAATCGACAAAACTATATTTCGAAAATTATACCTCTAATCACGGATTTGACAAAATTTCTATACCATGGAGAAATAATTAAGAAAATTATCATAAAATTGTGGCTGCATAGAAATCGTAATCTTCTGCCAATTTATTTTACTAAATAGGTAAATATCACTTACCGACAAAAATGTGGATCAATTTTTTCCGTAATTTCAATTAATTGCCGACACATCCCAATCTTTCGTTTTAGTTGATCCACACTCAATTGTTTCGGTAAATAACCTTGTTGATATCCATATAATTGTATTAAAGAATGTTTCGCCGCATAAATATGAAAATGATTTGGGTGCAAAAAATGTGCAAATTTTTGTAAAAGTTGTTCTAATTCTTTTACACTTGGCCCTTTTGCTTGTAACATTTCAATTTCTTCTCCTAATTGATTCGTTAAAAACTCTGCCGTTTCTGCTTCAATTTTAAATTGACATTTATTGCACATCCATTCGCTTTGTAAATCCAATGGATTAATCGGTAATTGATATCCATCAGTACAGGGTTTTGTTTCTGTTCCCATACATTTTAAAGCGGATATGAAGGTACCAAATTCAGTTGGATCTTTACATCGTGCACACTCGCATAAAAAGTATTTGGTTTCTTTTAAATGTGCCAAACGTGCTTGCGTTCCCCATAAAGCATGTGTATACATTGTTAATATATGTTCACCTTTCTGGATGTTACGAGCGGCCGTTACACATAAACGATATTGTTTTGTTGCGTCGTTGGTTTGCTCAAAAATATGTTTTGTATTTGGCATACAACTGTGTTCCATTAAATATGCTGTCGGATAAATTCCAGTAATATCAACTCCATTTGGTAAGCGAATATCCAAAGAATTTACATCAATTACACCGCAAACTTTGTGTATTGTTTTACGTGAGCAATCTTCTAATATTTTTATATTTGATTCGTCTTCGAATTCTTTTAATGGTGTTATATAATTTTTATATAGATATTCGACAAGATTTTCTTCAATAATTCTGTAAATAAAAAGAAAACTTTTAGGTAAAATATTTTTCCCCACTTTCTCGCTCCACCATTTCACCCCCGAAGGTTAAATTAGATACTACAATCAGATTTATTGGGGAAAAACTTTCAAGTTAATAGAAACCACATTTATGGACTATTCAAAATCCTATTTAACCAAATCAAAAAATTTCTTGGATTTCTTGAAATTTTTCAAAGGAGTATTTGGTAATTCTCCAAAATACTTCACTTCCTTGTCGGAGTCCTATTACATTGGTCACAATTGTGATGCATGTTTATCGCGAACTATGAAGTGAAATTGTTATTGTTTATGTAAATAATAACAATTATATGTTGTTTTAAATATGAACGATTAACTAAACGTTTAAAGACTTACTGATATATTTCAGTATCCGGTCCACGTTTATCAATATGCGATTCCATTTCCATGAGTTGTTTCCACTTTTTTGGATCACGTTTTTGTAATAATAAACATCGTAAAGGTGTTAAAGCGTAGCTCCTACAAAAATTATATTTGAAAAATTTACAACAGTATACTGTTACGTAATTTTAATATCGCACATTTATTAGCATGCTCTTTAGTATTAAATAAACCAGGGAAATGTATTGTACATGCAGGCCATCCACATTGTGTACATCGGGATGGTAGATCTTCTACAGGAATTGGTTTATAACATCCAACACATGGTATAAATTTTGGTTCAAATTCAACCAACAACAATGGGATATTCTTGTACTATTATGTAAGCTCTTCTGGTATGCCACAATTTTTAATTTTTTTAATTCTACCCTGGTGAAAAAATTTTTGAGGAAAGAATAAGTCTTAATAAGTCTTACAAAATTTGAAAATGTCTTGAAAAATCAGTCTCAGGAACTCCGAATAACTCCGACTTTCTCAACGTTTTTGGACAGTCTAACTACGACTTAATAAGTCTGCATAACTGTGAATTGGACAGTCAAAAAACGTTAAGAAATTCAGAGAGTCCCTAAGACTTTTTCCACCAAGGTATAATTGACATACAGAATACTGCTTGTCTAGTATAGGTACCTATACAAATTTAAAAAAAAAATGTAAATTCATAAACACATAATAACATAAACAAACTAATCTAAAAATTTCAAAATAATGACAAAATGCATCATTAAACAAGTGAAAACAAACAATTGACTGAGTTAATTGTTGAAATACCATGTATAGGCAGTGTTGATAACTCTGTCACATTTCACATACATACATATCTGACATATTTAACTGATATTCTCATATAATGCGCAAGTGTTGATGCGCAATCGTTTGTTTTTTTTGACGTCATGTAAATAACAAAAGATATTCACTTTGATATTCCTATATTAATACATACTATAAAATTTGTACCTAATTAACGCCCTCGTGGGTAAACAGTGATGTTTACAAAAAAATGTTTCAAACAAAAGTTGTTTATTTTTTTGTAAGGAACATTTTTTACATTTAAACTTTTATTCTATCTCTAACGGTTTACAAGATGGGTACTACGGACCCATGACCCAATTGACCCATGTTGCTCATTTACGAACTTGACCCCACTTTTTACGTCCTAAGCACGCTGTAAAAATTTCAGCTTGATATCTCTTTTCGTTTTTGAGTAATCGTGACCACAGACGGACGGACGGACGGACAACCGGAAATGGATTAATTAGGTGATTTTATGAACACCTATACCAATTTTTTTTTTTGTAGCATCAATATTTTTAGGCGTTACAAACTTGGGACTAAACTTATAATACTATGTATATTTCATATATACATGGTATAAAAAGATAGGATATTCGAAATGACGTTGTTATAAGTGCGCAGACTAAAGACGAGATTTCATTATTTTTTAAAATAAACTTAAATAACGAATTTTACATGGATATTGCATCCTTCATTCCAAGCTTTTAAGTTCCCCTTGTTCTCTATTTTCGGTACCGTGACAGCTTTCTAGTAAATGTCTTACATCTTTATATCCTCTTCACAACACACACTATTGTTCGCCATTCACTCTAAAAAGTTCCACACAAATCGAACATTCTAAGATTCACAATAATTCGCCTCTGTTCTCTATATTTGTTATGTGTATGTATTTGGCTCAGTCTACTTAATGTGCTAGCTGGCAAATAAACCTTAAGAAACTTCGTTTTTGTGAATCATAAAGCAGTGATTCCCAAAGTGGGCGCATGGACCCCCAGGGATGACAGGATGACCTCTACCAATGGTTCATACGAACGAAAAACAGAATTGAAGGTCTGTGGATATGTAATCTGGGTCCACAATAATCGATTTTATTGCATTAATGAATAAATAATTTTAGGATGAAACTCTCACTAAAAAAACTTGTTTTTACTAATTATTCAATATCTAATTCATAGGTAGACCTACTAAACTTTATTTTGGTTTCATTCTCATTGTCGCCCTGTTGGCTCAGTTGGTTAAGGCGTAACCAATACTTGCCTTATGCGCATGATTAAATTTAGCATAAACAATTTTAAAAAATTTACCTATAAAAGTCATCAAGTTTATTTACAGCAAAACTTTTACGTAATTTTAATATCGCACATTCGGTAGCATGCTCTTTGGTATTAAATAGGCCAGGGCAATGTGTTGCACATGCAGGCCATCCACATTGTGTACATCGGGATGGAGGATCTTCTACAGGAAGTGGTATATAACATCCAACACATGGTATAAAATGTGGTTCAAATTCTGTATGTGTTTTTGGACCAACAACAATGGGACATTCTTGTAATATTATATGCCCTTCTGGTATGTCACGGGTCGCAACTAAATAACGTCCCAATTTCGGATCATTCTTAACCTAAATATTCCAAAATTTTTATTAGTATGGTTCTAAGAATATATTTGATTCCATCATATTTGGCTTTCATCAATATAATAAGAGTTAAGTTTTCTGAAACGTATTAGCACAGGAAAAATCAATAAAGATGTTGCCAGTACCAAAAAATAAATTTCTAGCTCAAATTTTTAGATGCATAATTTCAGTCTAGGAATGGCTTTTACTCAATTTTTGGGGCTGGCAATATCATTATACTCGTTTTCTAAGGGAAAACAAAAAAAATCAAGGGGAATCATTTACTTTACCACTAAATATTAAATTAAATATGAGAAATACAAAACGGTTTTACCTCAAATGGCCGGCATAAATTTTTATGACTTTTCCAATCTTTTTTCTGATGATCTTTACCACAATAAGCTATATCTTTGCACAGAGAACATTTTAATACTGCAGGTTGTTTGCATACTGCACATCCTAGAGATTTTTCATCAGACATTTTGATTTAATTTTATTTTGGACTAATTTTTTTTTACAACGAATTTGATTTTAAATAAAGTGTATGATCTTTGAATAATTTTAAGTGAAACTAAAAAAACTGTTTTCTGTAATTAGTACACCCGTTGCATAGCAATAGGTGCGCCTAAGATTACATTGGTAGGGGGAATTTGTGGAACTATTAATAAATCGTATTTTTAAATTGTTATCTGAAATGAATGTACTTTAAAGCATGCGTTCACAGGCGCGGATCTAGAATTAAACAAAAGTAAAATATACCTAAATTTCTTTAACTCCTCGAGCGTATAACCAGCGGCATATTTAGTTATAACTGCATTCATAATTTGGTGGCAAAATTTAAAGATATTTTGCAAGTTCAAAAAAAGGATTCAGATTTGGCAAAATAAAATATTTTTAAATCGATTGTAAAGATTGTTAATGATTATTCTTACGTTGAAAGTTTGAATTTGAAAATTAAGTACTTTATTTTACATTTTAGAATGAAAAAGTCCACTTTCTAGGAATCTAATATTCGTCTCTCACTAATTCAGTTTTTCTCTCGTCCCTTTTGGTATCACTATGATTCAATTTTATTAAAAGCTTCATTTTCAGCTATGAAATTTCCTTCAGCAATTCAGCGACAAAGATACAATGTCTAATAAATGATTTAGTTTATTAAAGATCACCGTAAGAGTAAAACCTGATCTATTAGACAATTCCTTCAGTTACGTAAAAACCCAAGATTTGTTTTATTCTCTATTTTTTTAATATCTTTAGTAGGTTTCTAGTTTACATTATTTACGCGTCTGTTATTTGCGTAAAAATCTTAAAGTAATCGAACGTATTCGAGCTTGTTTACGCAGGGTATATAAAGTGTGACTTAGAATCTTAAAATTATTCTTGACATCAAAGTAAAAAAATTTTATTTTTCATAGGTCGGAAAATAGTTTCCTTCGGAGCTACAGTCGTCTTAACGAGGTCTTGTGCCGAATCCGTTGGGCTTGCGGGAAATTGTTTCGCACAAAAGTTTATAGTATTTTTACGAAGAAAATTTTGGTCCTTTAAATTATTGCTCAATGGCTTTATTACTTTATTGTTTTTGCACAGTTTTGATTCTACTTTTAACAGTACTGCATGAGACAGCAAAAAAAATGTTTCTTGCAAAAATACCGTTGCCGAAAGATCGCTTTCAGGTCCGTTTTTGTATGTCCTTTTTTGTTGTGTTTAGAGAGGCGCTGAATTATTCGAACACATATCCTGTGTAAGGTGCACGCGTCGAATAAAAATTTCTACATCGAATTTTATTTTTAGGAGTGAATGAAATATGCATTTTTTTTCGTATTCATTACGGAACAAACTGTATAGAAATTCAATCTTTCTGAATGGATGGACTATTTTTACAATATTTGACTACAAATTTGCACACTTATATACTTAGTCCGTCTTACTTCGGTATTAATTATTACGGTATTGGGGCGCGACCGACGTCTGTACCTACTTACGAAGAATACTGTGATTTACAAGATGTATATTTAGACATAACTTAATAATAGAAACATATGAAATATTATTCACAGATCAGTTTAAATTTAGGAGTACACGTGTTTAATACTAAAAAGTTTCACATTTGTTAGTTTTTGTAGTAAATATCTTGTGAATTGTTTAATATTTTAAATTTTCGTTTTTCGATGGCTAGTGAATAGGTTTGAGTCCATGCTAAGAAGTTGGGTGTGTATCTACACTACTTGATAATTTTCGAATAAAATTTTAAAAAAAATGGAAGGTGAATGTGCTGTATGTAAAACAAAAACCACAAAAAATTGTGCTATATGCCGTCGAGTCTTTTACTGTAATGCAGAACACCAGAAGCAAGATTGGCCTCATCATCGAGACACAAATTGTAATGCATATCGAATTAAAGAAAATCCTAAATATGGTCGATATTTAGTAGCAAATCGTGATATAAAAGATAAGGAAATCATATTTATTGAAAAACCGCTTGTGGTTGGTCCAAAAATTGCTGCACATGCATACTGTTTGGGATGTTATAAACGATTAGTACCAAATCAATCCAATAAATATTTCCATTGTAAGTCGTGCGGTTGGCCCGTTTGTAATATGCAGTGTGCCCGAAAACCAAGTCATCGTGATGAATGTGAATTAATTAAATCTCGTATTGCCGATAGCAATGTTGCAAATAAACGAGTTTGTGAATTTGTTAATAGTGAGCAAAAAGATCCCCTGTATTGTGTAATAATGTTACTGCGAATTTTGTTGCTACGGAAAAGTAATCCTACCGCATATGCGGAATTCATGAAAATGGAATCACATTATGAGATTCATAAACGTGGTGGAACTTTATTGAATCGAATTTACATGGAAGTTGGTATTCCATATTTGAAACGCATTTTGCACTTGGAAGATGACATGCATAGTTTACTAAAAATATTTGGACGTCTTGATGTAAACTCGTTTGAAATTTTTAATAAACATACAAAATTACGTGGCCTGTATCCAACTGCCGCAATTTGTGTCCATGATTGTAAACCAAATACACGACATACATTCAACCAAAAGGATTTTAGTATGACCCTCTACGCGACAGGTCCAATACAACGTGGGGAAATGATATCGGCTACATATACCCAACTATTATGGGGTACCCTAACTCGCCGTAAACATTTAAAAGAATCCAAATTTTTTGAATGTACCTGTGCCCGGTGTAGTGATAACACGGAATTTGGATTATTTGTGGGTTCAATTTTTTGTCCAATATGTAAAAAGACCGCTCGTGAAAAAGCACCACGTATGATTTCAACGAATCCATTGAATGCGTTAGCAGTTTGGGTTTGTGAGAAATGTTCGCATGAAATAACTGGACAGCAAATGACAACAACACAGGAGGAATTGCGCGGAAGTATTCAAAAATTGAAGAAGGATGATCCAATGCATTTAGAAACGTTTTTATTGACGTATATGGATGTTTTGCCACCCACAAGTAGTATAGCTTTGGATTGTAAATATGCATTGTTTCAACAGTATGGATCAATAAATCCTGTACCAGGATATGAATTAACCCGTGAGTTATAAATTTATATTTTAAAACAATCCAATTTGAAAAAAAGAATTAAAAATAGAACGATTTTCAAAAAGCCACACCAAGCACGACTGGAGCACTTGTTTGCTAGGAATAAAAATAGAAGGATGTAGATATCTGACTTGACATATTTCGAGTTTCCTTTAACAGTCAGGAAATTATTTCTATTAAACTTTTCGCAATCCTTGTCCATTTTTCAATAATTTAAGGAGAGGTTTGAGAAACGGATGTAGAAAATATTCCCAGAATGTTTGTGGAAAATAGGTCTCAGCGAAAATTTCTGCACATTTTGTAAATGTTACCCCTGAAGAATATAACAAAATCACTCCAATTTTGATGATTTTTTAAAAATGCTTCTTTTTGTATATCATTTAAAATCTCTCAGAGAGAGAAAATAATCGAAAGGGGGAAAACGCAATGTTCCGACTGATAGATCGATGTCCAGCTTAAATCGCATATGATAGAAGTTTTCCAATTTCAAGAGAACATTGATTCATTTATATTGTAGATGTCATTAAAGAAAGGATTTTTAGAAATGCATTTATAGAGGGATGAAATAAGGGATGAAAGTTTATATGAAAATATATACAAACCGTTATTTTTTAATGGATTTTAATTTTTGGTGTGGATCCCTAACTTTTTTGAAAATAAAACACAACCCATGTTACTTGGTGATAATGTAGCATTCATTCTATAGGTGAAAGAATTTTTAAAATCGGCTAAGTAGTGAACTCAAAAATGACGGTTTCACTTTTTAATGGATTTTTACTTTTGGTGCGGAACCCTAATTTTTAAAAATAAATACAGCCAATGTTGCTTGCTGATAATGTAGCATTCTATAGGTGAAAGTCGATTTTCAATTTTCAATGGTCAATTTTTTAAATCGGTTAAGTGGTGAACTAAAAAATGACGCTTCGTACATGTTTTCATACAAACTTTCATCCCCTACTTCACCCTTTTTTGATTTTTTGTCTATATAAGATTATGAGAGACTAACTAAGTAATTAGTTTATTGTTTTGTTTACAGAACTCAGCGAAGCATGTTTGAAAAGAAAATTAGAATTATGCCAAGAATTATTGTATGTAGCAGATCGTTTAGAAGGACCATCTTCCAAATTTCGAGCAATAATTGTATATGATTTACAAGCATCTTTAATTCAACTAGCTGTACGTAATAAAAAATTAAAGAAAGATGATGCAATCACCAAAGCGTTTGAAGATATTGTAACGAAATTAAAAGAAGCACATGATATTCTTGTAACTGAGCCTGAATTAACTGATGTCATTACAAAGAATACGGAGCAATTATTATCGAGTTTAAGTCAAATTGGTAATCCAAAATAAATTCTGAGTTTTTCGTAAAAATTATTTTTGCTACATTTCTCGCGTTTCGAGATCAGTATATTTTTCGAGACAGAATTATAAAAAACAAATTTATTTTTATTCTTTTAAAAATTGTTTCTTTTATTTTATGTTTAACATGGATTTTCGACCCAATCAATAGGTAAAATATCCAATCAATAGATAAAGATCAACCCAATCAATAGATAAAATATTTATTTGAAAATGTGTGATTATAATGTAGATTCGAAAGTAATAATTCCTTGAGTAAAATATGTTAAAAAATTGAGCTTTTATACTTTTTGTATGTAATTCAAAACCCCAAATAGTTAACTTTAAATATAGGCTGTTTAAAAATTTTTGAATTAAAGTTGCTGGATTTTTTTCGATATTTTTCTATAGATCGCTTTACTTTTTTTAACTTCCAATAAAACAAATCACTGAATTAAATCGACTTATAGGTTGTTTTCTTTAAGTAATTTTTCGTATCAGTCATGATATGTCGCAATTATCTAAAAAACTAAAGCCACGGCCAGACACGAAGGCGAACACCAAACAACAATGAAAACAAGCAATCTTGCTATTCGTTGTGTGCGTAGTCATGGTAGGGATAATAAAATCGATGCCAGCGCTTTAAGTGAAAAATTTTGGAGATAAAGTGGGCTGTTATGACTAATTTGCAATTATTTACATGTTAATGATATAGAAACTGTCAAATTAAAATGATTGAAAAACACTAATTAATTAAACTTAATGCATTAAAAATTGTGAAAATAAGAAATCAAATTGTACAAATATTATTTTTCAAATGTTAATTATCGTAATTATTTATTTAAATTTGTGAAACAAGAATATTAAATTTTAAATGTAAGTTTTCAATGCAATCCACACAATTATATATGCATCCATTAATTCTATAATTAAAGTAGTGTATCGTTGTCATGGAAACGAAATTCACGCTCGGAGCGAATTTGCTCATTTGATCTTTGCCTATTTTCGTTTGTTGTATTCTTCTCTGAGGATACAATCAGATTCAATATACTGTAACTCGGAGGGGGTGTATTTTATTTTTCATTTTGTTTAGGTAGTACGAGCGACAAGACAAGTTTAGACTTGTGGTTGAAATTATTTGTACCTTATTTTCAACTTTGATCATGAACGTTGTTATGACTTCATGAATGTAGACGAAAAATAGGAATAATCTGCATTAATTGTTTTTCCATATATTTCAATTTTAAATATTTTGGAAATTACTCCAGATATCGAAAAATTTTATATTTAATTTTAATTTTATATTCTTATTTAATCGGGCACAACGATTTTTTTTGTTTTCAATTTAATTTCCACCGACTAGTTTTGTTAGATCAATCTACCGTTTTCTCATAAGACCAATGTAAAATATGCCTACTTCTGAAGTCATTTATTTATTGAAACAATCGGGCAATCCTCTATAAAATTCAGGCTTAGTCTAACTTCCTATAAAAAAACAAGCAAAGCCTTTTATCCAAAATTCCACGGCGATCGTACACCCTTAAAGCCAGCAAAAATATTGTCTTTATTTTTAGAGTTTTTACATTACGATCTAAAAATTCAAAAATTTCAATCAAGTGACGACTGGATAAAAAGTTTTTGAAAACGCGTAAAAAATCTCTCTCCCATATAATTTCATGTTATTTTTTGGAAACTATTCACTCCATCGTCAAATGAACTCAAATTATTTATTTATTTTTTGGTTAAAATTACTTATAATTAACTGAATTTTACACACACATAATAAAATAGGCAAAAATATTTATTTCCAATTTCGAAAAAACTCAGTTTACAGGACAACCTAGACCTACAAAACACAAACTTGTGTTAATTTTACGGTTGTAAGAAAAGTTTGCTAGAAATCGTCTCGTGTTACATAACAAAGTAAATACCTAATATATTTCGATAAAAAAAATGTCAACTCATTAACCAAATTTATAAATTAAGATCCAAAAAAGATGGATTAAACCTCACATTTTCTGGAACCAAAAGGTAAAATTTTAATATATTTTTAAAATTAAAAAAATAAAATTAAACATACAAAAACTTCACACAAATAGGTAAGATTTTGATAAAAAAAAATAGTAAAGTTAATTTTTTTTTTTTTTTTAATATTGTTACAATAATTATCACATTTCAATTACACCCAAATTCCTTATCCCATTTATAATATTTTTCAGCTAAATACTTGGTGGAAGGTTTTGTTAATTCAATAGCCATTAAGACATCACTAACGGTTAACGGTTTCACGTGAATCTTATCAACATTGTTGTTATTCAATATTTCATGCCGAATCGGTATAATTGATGCTTCTTTACATATCATTTTAATATCAGAGCCTGTGTAACCCGAAGTCGATTTAGCAAATCTTTCATAATCACTATTTTTTAGATTCACTGTAGTCGACATTTCTTTTAAATAATGTTCAAACATAGCCATGCGTGCATTCACATCAGGAAAATCAATTAAAATACGCTTTTCAAATCGTCGTAAAATTGCAGGATCAATTTCCCATGGTAAGTTCGATGTAGCCAATAAAAAAACGTGATTGGTCGTCGTACTTATTCCATCCATTTGGATTAATAACTCACTTTTAAAGCGTCGTGATGCCTCATGTTGACATTCATCACGTTTCGAACCTAACGCATCAATTTCATCGATAAACACAGTAGATGGTGCTTGATATTTAGCCAATTCAAATAACACACGTACCAATTTTTCAGATTCACCACGCCACTTACTAATCAACGAACTTGCTGACATATTAAAAAACGTACTATTTTGACACTGACTTGCTAGTGCTTTTGCAAGGAAAGTTTTCCCCGTTCCTGGAGGCCCGTACAATAAAATACCTTTCCATGGTACGGGTAATTTTTTAAATAAATCAGGAAATTTTAACGGATATAAAACAGCTTCTTTTAATAAATTTTTTGCTTTATCTAAACCTTTAATATCATTCCATTTTACATTTAAATCTTTATCAATAATATCTTTTGATATAACGTCAGCTAATTCTTTCCAATCACTATTAAAACCACTAAAATCGTATAAAGGTCGAAAAGCGGAAATATTATCACCGATGGTTTCTTGTTGTGAAGATTCTTGAGGATTTGTTTGCGGTGGTAATAATGGTGTTACTGAAAATGGTGAAATTCTATCAATTGTTTTTGTTTCGGTTTTTTTCGGTTTACTTGTAACAGGTCGCATGTTTGAGCTCGGTGTTTGGGTTCGTGTTTGACTTTTAATTGGTTGAATATCTTGTGATGGCACAGGCACTTTTCTTGTTAAACGTGGCGTTTTCTTAAATTTTACCGTATAATAATTAATATATTCTTGTAATATTATATCTAAATCAATGTTATCACACACTTCAATATTCGATTGTAATTGTGCTTCATTTGTAAAGTATTCACACGTATTATGAAAACCATTTTCTTTTAAATAATTTGCAATTAAATATAATAAATTCTTTTTACGTTCATTTGCTTTTTTTTCTTCGTTTTCTTTTATTTCTTGGCGAATTTTACTTGATAATATTTCAGCAGACATTATCACAAAAACACAAATATATTATATGAATGTGATTCGTTTTATAAAAGTTTATTATTTTTAAATATTTTAATAAATTATTAATTTATTTATTTACTTGTTTGTATAGTTACTAAGCAACATGATATTATATATTATAAAGAGAGATGCGGTTTATAAAAATAATATAATTATGAAATATTATAATTCCCTTGTCTTGTTTCGTTTTATTTGTTATATCATTTATTCTTTCTTTCTTATTTATAACAATACAAATAAACATAATAATCGATATATCATTCATTTATATAATGTAGGCAACTTTATATACATTGTTGTATTGATGTTTGTGTATAAGAAAGTAATTTATCATGCATATTTTTGCATGGTACATCGATTTATTTATTTTTGACCGTTTCTATTTGCATGATATCGCATAATAATAATAATGATTCTTGTTATTTGCACGTACATAATGTTATTTTGGTGATATTAGTGCAACTTCATTCTTCAAAATTACTCTACAACCACAATGCACAACATGTCATAGAACATTAACAATAGAACACATACTAATCCACTGCAGAAAATATGAAAATACAAGAAATAAACACAACCTGCCACCAAATCTAAATCAACTTCTCTCCGACAACAACACAATACTCACCAAACTCAATCATTACCTTAAAGATACAAAATTAATTAACAAATTATAACATTAATACACTGTATATTATTAAATGACCTAAGCTGTTTAACGTACAGCCGTTAAACTGCATTAATATTTAAAAAAAAAAAATTACTCTAGTAAATGATTTTTATCTAAATCGAAGGCAAAATAGTTTTCTCGATTATTTTGCCTTGGTAATTTTCTTAGTTTTACTCACCTCTTTGAAAATTAAAAAAAAATGGAATTACCATATACTAGCAACATGCGATATATGGGATATTTTTTGGTTCAGGACACCAATGAAATTAAAAATTATACTATACTATTTTATTAAATTTGGAATAAAGTAATTTTACTTATCTTGCAAGATTTCGATATAAATTGTTATTCGCATTAATTCATAATTTTTGCTACCGTACAAACGATATCGAGATAATCTTAAATTCTAACTTCTTAAGACTAGTGACGTAAGTGCTTTTTGCAGTTCAATGAGCTTATCACTGACATACAGGATAGTATCATTTGTGGTATTCAGTTTTGTAGCAAAATTACCTTACACCAGATATTTTGAGGAATGTAATATAACTGTTCCTATAATTTATTCCTGTAACTTCTTCCAACCTGGCATTCTGAGAAACTAGTTCTATCAATCTTGATTTAAAATAATTGGCACACAAACACCCATTTTGTAAAAAAATTAGATTAATTTTTAAAAGTATTTTTTCTCAACAATTCATGATCAATAAAGTTTATCTCTTTACAAAATAATTCTTTTTAATATTCTTTACATACAGAAAAATTGTTAATATGTAATCGTAATAGACAAAATTTATTTTATTGAAATTATATAATTAAAAATGGTCCCCCTCTTTATAGTCTAAGAGATGCAATAAGGTTGATCTTCTTCCATCTGATAACCAGATGACACATATTTTTTATGAAATTTTATTGATTGTTAAACTTGTCTATGATAGCTTTTATATCTAAAAGTATTCATAGTCATTTTTAATTAAATTAATTTTAATTTTTTTTCCCATGATCGATTTTTCGTAAAAATAATCTTTTTTCTTATACTATTTTCGATTGGTTAACAGATTGGTGTAGTTATTTACCTATTCATACCTGGGACATGAACAGATCTATACCAATCTGTTAACCAATCGAAATTGGTATCAGAAGAATGAAATTTCAATTACGGAAAGAATTGTATAGGATTGCCTGCAAAAAAGAGTCCATGGAAAAAAATACTTTTCGATAGACAAGCTATTATTTATTATACGCGTCTTTATAATAAATCAATAAAATTTCATAAAAATATGTCTCATTAGATGGGTGAAGAACGACTTTATACCGTATCCTGTACTATTAGAGATTATTATATTTTTGAGCCGATGCATTAAAATTCCCAGGCTACCAGGCCGAAATCTGGAGCAGATTTTTAGTATTAACATTGTCATTTTTCGCAATTGCGATATTTAGCTTAACGTCTGGCAAAATTTGCGAATAAAAATTTTTATTTTCATGCATTTCATTACAAATTTAATGAAATTCTTTCAGTAAATTATTTTTCATACAATTGTCAATTAAATTAGACCAGATTGTTTGGTAACCTCGAAAAAATAAATATATTTAAATATCGATTTACTAAATTATATAAACTATCAAAATAATGGAAAATAAAACCGAATATACAGGCTCAAGAAAAATACCTAAATCCTTGTTTGTTTTGTAAAGGTAAAAATAAATATATTAAGTAAATTTTTGCACTAAGTTGGTGAAAAAACAAAAATTTTATTACAAAATTTGTTGCTTATTTCGTCGTTTTCTTTGCTCCTTCTTCTTCTTAATACTCCTTTGTTCTTCGTCCTCTTCTTCTATATCTATCTTCTAATTTTCGACAATAAAATTTTAAGACTTTACATTTCTCGCATAAATCCTGTGGGTGTTCTTTGTTCGAGTTGATGGCTATTGTTTCGTCCGCTGTTTCTAAAGGAACCTTTAGCATAAAACCGATCCAAAGTTAATTATATCATGGCGATATACAAAAGTCTGTAAACTCCATTAAATATGAGACGCTTATTAAAATTAATATTTTAAAACGTTGCTTAATGAAATAAAAAAATTTTTAACAAAAAAAAACCGACTTAAAAAAAAAACTATTCCAAAACAAATTAATATGCACTAAAAATTAAAAATTAACGATAATGTTACAAGTAATGGTATTTTTGGAGTTGGTGTCGGCTAAGGAAACAACTGTGACAGAACAGTTTTCTGCATTAACTTGGTTGACACCGACTCCAAAAATAACAATAATGGTAACTATATTATTTTGTGATTTTTTGTGAATCTCAAGTACTTTAACTAATTTGTTACTAAAAAAAGAATCATCAAAATCGGTTGGCGTGATATTGAGTTATTCGTCTATTTGTCGCGCATATACTCAATACAAATTTAAGACTTATATAGTTTTCTCATGGATGCCATTATCAGAACTGGGCCAAATTGAAATGGCACCACACGGAAAGCACCGGCTTTCAAATTAAAAAGAATCACCAGAATCGGTTCACCCAGTCGAAGTTCTGGGGTAACAAACGTAAACAAAAGATACAGTCGAATTGCGAACCTTCTCCCTTTTTGAAGACGGTTAAAAACAAGTCACTCACAAGCTCACAATATCAGAAATACCACTAAAAACGATATAACTTTTGATCTAGAAGATAAACAAAGCTTAATCCCAAATTTTCATCGAAATCGGTCCTATAAGTCAAAATTTAAAGATTTCGTCTTTTTTTTCTCCTCGTTTATTGGAGTATGTAAAGAGGGCAAAAGTAAATAAAATAATTTTTACGTATCACATACCTGTCTATATGGATAAACAATTATGAGGCATTCCTTACATTCCTGACCCATATTTGCCCAGGAATTGCCTGACATCCATCTTCGTTTACATTTTGGGCATTTGTATTCGCCGAATGTTCGTTTCTTTCCTTGATAAGGTGTTTTCTATAAATTCATAGATTTTCGTATACATTTTTTAATCAAATATTTAATCAAAAGCCTAATTCAATACTACTATTGCAATTCAATACTTACTATGATCTTTTAAAAGTTTTGGCTTGCGAAAATTCGACAATAATCTTATCTTTTTAAATACTTCAGATTAGCTCATTTAAAGCTTTATTTTTTAAGAGTAAAACAACCCTATTTTTTTATAAATGTTATCGAATATAATAAATTCAATCAAAAGGCAATTTAAACTCTCCTCTTCGTGCAAAAATTATAAAATTGTTGTACAACAATAAAATAATTAGTTTTAGAAAATTGAAACCGGATTTTTGCTTGATAAACTATATTTTAAATTATAAACAATGTTTAATAAACAATTACGAGTTTATCTTTATCAACGTACCTAGGCAAGGGATTTAATTAGGGAATTACTATACAGCTACCTACTTTGCATCTTTACAATCTTTGCTCGAAAATGCTTTTAATTTAGGTTCGGTATTTAACAGGCATATTATATAGTTTGGCATTTTAAATATAAATTCTGATCAATAAAAACATACCTTTTTTTCCGCTCCATCATTCCATTCGTCTATTTGTTCTTCAATAAAACATGCGAAACCCTTTTTATCATATTTGGATTTTGCTTCGTGCCAAATTCTATTTGCCTCGTTTTGGCATTCTTGCATTGATAATTTTGAAAAAGCATTTTTATACGCCGCCAAAAATTGTATATGCAAATTATGTAAATCGAGGCACTGAATAAAATTTAAAACAAAAAAGAAATTAAAACTGAATTCCAAGAAATAATGAAATACCTAACGAAATAGATTCATATTTTGAATACTATATTTACCTCTTCAACTTTCGTATTCGCTGTATTATTATTCCATTCGTTTATCTGTTCCTTAATAAAATATACGAGATTTTCTGTATCATAGTTAGATTTTGCTTCATGCCAAATTCTATTTGCCTCGTTTTGGCATTCTTGCATTGATAATTTTGAAAAAGCATTTTTATACGCCGCCAAAAATTGTATATGCAAATCATGTAAATCGAGGCACTGAATAAAATTTAAAACAAAAAAGAAATTAAAACTGAATTCCAAGAAATAATGAAATACCTAACGAAATAGATTCATATTTTGAATACTATATTTACCTCTTCAACTTTCGTATTCGCTGTATTATTATTCCATTCGTTTATCTGTTCCTTAATAAAATATACGAGATTTTCTGTATCATAGTTAGATTTTGCTTCATGCCAAATTCTATTTGCCTCGTTTTGGCATTCTTGCATTGATAATTTTGAAAAAGCATTTTTATACGCCGCCAAAAATTGTATATGCAAATCATGTAAATCGAGGCACTGAATAAAATTTAAAACAAAAAAGAAATTAAAACTGAATTCCAAGAAATAATGAAATACCTAACGAAATAGATTCATATTTTGAATACTATATTTACCTCTTCAACTTTCGTATTCGCTGTATTATTATTCCATTCGTTTATCTGTTCCTTAATAAAATATACGAGATTTTCTGTATCATAGTTAGATTTTGCTTCATGCCAAATTCTATTTGCCTCGTTTTGGCATTCTTGCATTGATAATTTTGAAAAAGCATTTTTATACGCCGCCAAAAATTGTATATGCAAATCATGTAAATCGAGGCACTGAATAAAATTTAAAACAAAAAAGAAATTAAAACTGAATTCCAAGAAATAATGAAATACCTAACGAAATAGATTCATATTTTGAATACTATATTTACCTCTTCAACTTTCGTATTCGCTGTATTATTATTCCATTCGTTTATCTGTTCCTTAATAAAATATACGAGATTTTCTGTATCATAGTTAGATTTTGCTTCATGCCAAATTCTATTTGCCTTGTTTTGGCATTCTTGCATTGATAATTTTGAAAAAGCATTTTTATACGCCGCCAAAAATTGTATATGCAAATCATGTAAATCGAGGCACTGAATAAAATTTAAAACAAAAAAGAAATTAAAACTGAATTCCAAGAAATAATGAAATACCTAACGAAATAGATTCATATTTTGAATACTATATTTACCTCTTCAACTTTCGTATTCGCTGTATTATTATTCCATTCGTTTATCTGTTCCTTAATAAAATATACGAGATTTTCTGTATCATAGTTAGATTTTGCTTCATGCCAAATTCTATTTGCCTCGTTTTGGCATTCTTGCATTGATAATTTTGAAAAAGCATTTTTATACGCCGCCAAAAATTGTATATGCAAATCATGTAAATCGAGGCACTGAATAAAATTTAAAACAAAAAAGAAATTAAAACTGAATTCCAAGAAATAATGAAATACCTAACGAAATAGATTCATATTTTGAATACTATATTTACCTCTTCAACTTTCGTATTCGCTGTATTATTATTCCATTCGTTTATCTGTTCCTTAATAAAATATACGAGATTTTCTGTATCATAGTTAGATTTTGCTTCATGCCAAATTCTATTTGCCTCGTTTTGGCATTCTTGCATTGATAATTTTGAAAAAGCATTTTTATACGCCGCCAAAAATTGTATATGCAAATCATGTAAATCGAGGCACTGAATAAAATTTAAAACAAAAAAGAAATTAAAACTGAATTCCAAGAAATAATGAAATACCTAACGAAATAGATTCATATTTTGAATACTATATTTACCTCTTCAACTTTCGTATTCGCTGTATTATTATTCCATTCGTTTATCTGTTCCTTAATAAAATATACGAGATTTTCTGTATCATAGTTAGATTTTGCTTCATGCCAAATTCTATTTGCCTCGTTTTGGCATTCTTGCATTGATAATTTTGAAAAAGCATTTTTATACGCCGCCAAAAATTGTATATGCAAATCATGTAAATCGAGGCACTGAATAAAATTTAAAACAAAAAAGAAATTAAAACTGAATTCCAAGAAATAATGAAATACCTAACGAAATAGATTCATATTTTGAATACTATATTTACCTCTTCAACTTTCGTATTCGCTGTATTATTATTCCATTCGTTTATCTGTTCCTTAATAAAATATACGAGATTTTCTGTATCATAGTTAGATTTTGCTTCATGCCAAATTCTATTTGCCTTGTTTTGGCATTCTTGCATTGATAATTTTGAAAAAGCATTTTTATACGCCGCCAAAAATTGTATATGCAAATCATGTAAATCGAGGCACTGAATAAAATTTAAAACAAAAAAGAAATTAAAACTGAATTCCAAGAAATAATGAAATACCTAACGAAATAGATTCATATTTTGAATACTATATTTACCTCTTCAACTTTCGTATTCGCTGTATTATTATTCCATTCGTTTATCTGTTCCTTAATAAAATATACGAGATTTTCTGTATCATAGTTAGATTTTGCTTCATGCCAAATTCTATTTGCCTCGTTTTGGCATTCTTGCATTGATAATTTTGAAAAAGCATTTTTATACGCCGCCAAAAATTGTATATGCAAATCATGTAAATCGAGGCACTGAATAAAATTTAAAACAAAAAAGAAATTAAAACTGAATTCCAAGAAATAATGAAATACCTAACGAAATAGATTCATATTTTGAATACTATATTTACCTCTTCAACTTTCGTATTCGCTGTATTATTATTCCATTCGTTTATCTGTTCCTTAATAAAATATACGAGATTTTCTGTATCATAGTTAGATTTTGCTTCATGCCAAATTCTATTTGCCTCGTTTTGGCATTCTTGCATTGATAATTTTGAAAAAGCATTTTTATACGCCTCCAAAAATTGTTTATGCAAATCATGTAAATCAAAGCACTTAAAGGAGTTTCAAAAAGTTAAAATTAAATATAAATTTAAAAAAAAATTGGAAACTAAATTCCAAACAATAAATCAAATCAAATTCTGACTACTAAACATACCTCTTCAACTTGTCTGTTCCCCGTATTATCCATTTTGTTTATTTCTTTTTCGATAAAACCAACGAATTTTTTTTTGCTTTTGAACTGGAATCTTGCTTTATGCCAAATTGTATTTACATTGTCTTGACATTCTTGTGCCGATAATTTTGGAAAGGCATTTTTATAAGCCACCAAAAATTTTTTATGCAAATCATTTAAATCGAATTCCATTATCAAAAGAATACAATTTTAGGCAGTGATTATAAATAACTAAAATATGTGAGCTTCCAACTCACATTTGTATCTACCTATCGATAAAGCATGAGCACAATGCACATTTGAGATTCTAAGAAAACTTTCCGACAGAACTTCTTAAAAAGATAAGATAAAAGAAACATCGACTGACTGAACAAAATTAATGACCAAAAATTAATGAATGTATATTGTATTCATGAATGATAAAAGTTGTTTTTTGTACAATAATATTGGATTTGTTATATACACTAAAGATCAGTGATTGGACTACAATCCACTTGCACTCCTCAGATTGGTGCACAGCGCCTATAAATTGCACTTGCGGTACTTTACATAATCTGCTTTGATACGCAGTAATATAACACTTGACAAAATAACATATTTTTGCGAAAAGAATACAAAAGAGAATTTGAATTTTTTTTTCACTTTTATTTACTTTGAATCATTTCTCATGTTTAACTTTTGTGTATTTATATACAAAGACTAGTTAATCTAAAACGTTTTTCACTTTTGCATTGTACGAATTATCTATTGGCGAAGCTCGAAGAATATACCTAATGCTTTTTTGAGATTCTAATCTGTTGAGTATTTGAATAAATAAATGAAATTAATTCTATTGATTTTTGAAAATAATTGAAATTGAAGTTCAAATATAATCTGGTTTGATAAGAAGTTGGTACTTTGATAACTGTGGTTGAAACTAAAGAAATAATATAATCAATTTAATTATATACAGGATGAGTCGAATAGAATGCCCTAATAATTTCATGTGAGATAGATTTCAATTTGTTTATATGATTCTCTTCAAATTGTCCTGATGGTGATATAACTGCATGTTGCCAGGTCGCAAAACTGGTCAAAAAATTTGATCAAAATTTTCCTTAATACAAATGCAAAAATTATTTACTATGGTTTGGGAAAAATATTTCATGGTTATTTGGACAATTTAGAACAAAAAAAGTCTCTTACAAATTTTATCTAAAACTAATAGTGTCAGAGATATTAATAATTTAAAATTCGACAAAAGCAGACTCAAAATTTCTTCACTATTTGTATTTGCGTTTTTCTCAAAATACACTTTTGGAACTAATGCTCATATTATATCCAGCTCCCCAATTGTGATCTATAACAATTTTCGGAGCAAAAAATGTATACAACAATGCTGAATTTTGTAAAAAAATTAATATATTTAATTTTTAAAATAATTTCTCTCAAAGCAATTTTGTTTGTTTGCTTTACAATATTAAATCTTTTAACAATTTGTGATCAACAAGTTTTATAAATCTTTACAAAATATTTTTTCTTAAGATTCTTTATATACAGAAAAATATGCATTGCAGCTATAAATGTTATTGTGAAAATATCTTTTTATAATAATTATAAGAAAATTTTTATATTAAAATAACATGAAAAAAAAAACGTATATTGTAAACAAGTTTCCTTTGTAAACATAATATATATAAAATTATAAGAAAATAAAATTAAGTAATTTTCAAAAAAGCAAAGTCTCAGAAATGAAAATTTTTCCTTATCAAAATGTTTTTTACTATTGAAGAAAATTGAGAAAGGTATGTTGCGAGCAAATTAAATATTCATGGCGAAGTCTTTCTTTTGAGAAGCTCTTAATACGGCAAAAAGCACCTCGAACAAGAAACTGTTCTCCTGTATGAAAATTTTCATAGCCGATATTAATTGGGGGAAGATATTTAAATAAGAAGATAATTGAGTAAAAAGTACTGAAATTTTTTTTAAAAAGTAGGGAGTGCGTCTACCGACACGTTAAAGATTGCATTTTGTAAGGTGTCGGATAACAGACATCTCATTATTTCGAGAGTCGAACAAATTGATATCTGAAAGAGACGACCTCGACTATACAATTTTTTGTAGAGGAAAAAGTTGTTGGCCACTACACTGGCAATATATTTCCAGCCAGCAAGATTTTTCGCCTCATAAAGAAAATAGTCTCATATGGAAATTTTTCCGTTAAAATTTATAATTATCTTTGGTATCAGAATCTCTTTTAGTACAGTCAAAGATGTAACAGATGAAGGAAAATGAAATAAACCACTCACTTTTTGCGAAAACCTGGTGAATTGTGTTTCTTAGAAGTCAAATATCATTCGAAAATCACGAGTTAGTTGTGCAAATGTTTTTATCTGTTAATAAACAATAAATTGTTAAGTAAATGGAACAGTACAACTTATTTGACACGTAAGAAACACATTCCTCTATATTTTAGCAAAAAGTGAGCGGTTTATTTAAATTTTCTTAATTAGCCGATTTTACAACTTTTACTGTACTGTTTGTGCAATATGATGCAAAAAAGCATATATTCAATTTCATAAAACTTTGCTTTTAATAACAAAAATTAAAAAAATATTCTTAAGTAAATTTGGCACTTAATATGAAAAAAATATTTATTAAAAAAGTCGTTCGTTTTTCTTTGCTTCTCATTGAAGTCTTCGACAATAGTAACCTAATAATCTACATTTCTCGCATAATTGTTGAGGGTGTACCTTGGACTGGTCGCTGACATCTAATCCATCCGGTTTTTCTAATGGTCGCTGTAACAAAAAAATACGTTTTCACGATTAATATCCGCCTCTTCAGCTCTCTTTATGGACCTAGTTTTAGGTGCCAATCAGATCTTCCATATTTGAGATAATTTTTGTCCTTTACGTACCTGTTTATGTGGATAAACATTTATCCGGCATTTAATACATTCCTGTCCCATGTTCGCCCAGGAATTTCCTGACATCCATTTTCGCTTACATTTTGGACATTTATACTCTCCAAAGCAACGTTTTCTCCCCTGGTAAGGGGTTACACCATCACCTTTCGTACGAGCCTGGAACTTAATATATTTCTATTATTTCATAGAATTTCGTACACAAATTTTATCGAAAGAAAATAATTCTTATATTTATTTTTATGTTCTTTAAAAATAATTATTTGTGGAAAATATCATATAAGAAATAAAAATTTTAAACTCTTGTTTTAGCTAAAAAAGACCCCACTGTTTTGTAAATTGGACTCAATTAAATCGAAACTACGGACTCTGAAATATCTCGATTAGTAAATATCCAATATTTGGAAACATCGTTCAGTTTAATTCTATCCTTATAAAATTAACGAGCGAAACAATTTATCTTTTAATAAAATAACATAAAGGGTTATCCAGGATTATTACGTCAGATATACTATCCAGAATACACTATTAAATACAAAAAATGTGTATTTAATATACCCTTGTTTGAAATGTGACCTCCCCATCCACATATCTCAATGAAAAATTAATTTATTTAACAAGAACCTTGGTATAAGAAATTTCTATTCTTGTGTTTTGTTTTTTAGAAGTCTAGTCTTAATTACTTAGAATTTATAATTTAAAAAAAAATGTTATCTTTATTAATTATTTTCCAAATTTTATCTACTTCTAATTCTTCTTATTCAAATTATCAAATATAAAATTGTTTTTACTTAATCAGCTTTAAAAAAACATCCTGTGATAATTTTAATTACTAACTAGATTATGAGTCGAATATTTAGGGTATTTCATTAATTGCAAAATATGTGCACTTCAATTAAATTATTAGTAATATTTTTACTATTAGTCATGCGCAATTATTGTGCTACAAAAATAATAGATATGAAAATTATTACAATGTACGAAGTACAATATATTTTGATTACGTCAGATGTATATACAGGATTCATATAAAATACGTACATCTAAATAAATACATCTAAATTTTTCTTCAAATATTAAATCACCCGGTAATGTTTTCTCACATTTCATTTCCAAAATAATTGATAAAATTTTAAAATAATGGCGTATCTAGTTTCGAAAATATCTCGGTAATATAATACATAAAATTATTTTCTAATGAAATAGTTTTCGATAAAAACAGCATATCCGGCATTGGCACAGCTAAAGAGTTTATCTATAGTTGGCAACCAGTTGTCTCTAAGAAAATATCAGGGCCTATGGAAATGAAATTTTGTAAACAAAAGTTATCAAGGATATTAAAGATCATTGGCCAGTGTTAATAACTTTTAAGTGTAAATTTTCTAAATCATCTGAAAATCAAGGTCAAACGGACTTGAAACTAGAATTTCACCTTTTAGGGCCAATCCAATTTGATGTCAGAACATGTTTTTCTCCAACTTTTGTTTAAATTATTTTTTGATTGGTTAATTACAAAACGAGCTATTAGCCATAATAAATTAAAATGGTCCCATAAAGAACGTGATCAAATGAAACGTACTCTGTAATAGAAGTGGTTCAGCTTATGTGGGAAATATCAAATTTTGAAAATAAAATTGTAACTTTGTAAAAATTCTTTGTATTAAAGTTTTTTCCACCGTCCGTTGAAAGAACTTGATTACTGTAAAATTTAAAGTAATTTTTCATCCGCAAATCTATCTATTTTTTTACAACGCACAAAAATAATAAAAATTCGATTTTATGTTCGATAGTTTTTTTCTTGAAAGTTTATATTTTGAAGCAGAGGAAGGTAAGCCAGTAATATATGTCAAAAAAAATGCAAAATTTCAAACTTTCTATGACAAGATTAAAAGTTTGAGAAAGGTTTATAGAATTAAATACTCCTGCCTAAATACATCCAGAAATCTAGCGAGATTTGTTTTATTTTTTGGGAAAATTTCAAAATCCCATTCCTGGTTTAAATTGACTCTTGGTTTTTGCGGCCCTTTAATCGTATACCTTTTGATGATTTTACGATTACAGCACTGTTGAATTTAATCTATAAATTTGATTTACAACGTTTAACATAAACGATCGATAGATCTGAACAAAAGACATTCATTGTACAATATTTCGATATTCATAAATTAAAGTTTATCCGTTACATAGATGTTGAAAAAATAACGTAATAAATAATAATCATATTTATTAAATTATTATTATTTATCCATCGAGATTGTTTATTTTCCTAATCAATTTAAAAGAATGTATATTATTTATGCTTTATAATATAAACATTGAAAAAAAATAACTTGACAAACTTAAATAACTATTCAAACATTATGAAATGAGAGTTCTAAAAATATTCAAGGTGGAAATGTAAAAAATTCAATAATTACAAAATCTAAGATCGGTTTAGGCTTCTTTTTCATTTCTAAACAACACTAAAAAATGTAAAAGATTTCCAGAAATTGGTAACGATTATATAAATGTTTTGAATTTTTATTTCATTTTTTTAAAAAAGTTTTCATAATTTTTTCTAATTGTCAACGACTTTAGAAATAGATGAAGCAAACATAGGAGGATATTTTAAATTTTTTTTAAAACACTCTGATTGGTGATTACTGATTACAATACGATTCTATAAATATAAAGCTGCTGGCAAATTTATCAAAATTGAATCTAACGCTTTTAAGCATTATAGATATATTTAATGCACTGACCTAACTCTACCTATGTTGATATTTTAAGAGTAGTAAATATTTTTGGAGTCAACGATTTCTATATTTAATTCAAGAAAATAAGTATTTGACTTTTTAAAAAATAAAGTATATCAAGTAAATATTTTCCTGAACCAAGGAAATATTTATTTGATACTATGTTAAGAACATTTTCTTGTAACTAGTACTTTTTTTACAGTGTACTCTGAAATCCATATGATAACTAGCAAAAAGCTCAATAATCTTCGAGTACTTGAATACAATGTCATCAAATATTCTTAAGAACCATTCTTGTTGAAATTCTTTTATTTTGCATTGATACCCCTTAATTTCATTTCCTGCAAATCTACATTTACCGATTTTATCAATTGAATCTTCAAATCCGACAAGAAACACGAGTAGGTAATGTATGATAAAACTTTATAATATTTGTGTATTCTTTTTAGACATTTTAGTTAAACTTTCTATACCTTTTTGTATTTTTCTGAAAGTGTACTTATAGGCACAAGTGTAGGTGAGAAAATTTTAAAATTTCTAAATCATCATTTTTTTATTAAACCTTCTTAATAAAATTTTAATAGAAAATGAAGAATCAGTATATTTTCGACTTAATAAGTGGAGTTATATCTTATTTATTTATTGCAGAGACCATTATCACAGAGTCTTATATTTTAGAAATTGAAAAATAATATTTTTTTGTGGTATTTTCAAATTTACATTAAGTTTCGAAAAGCGCGACATAATATGTAACAAGTTTGTAATGATAGACCACTGGTTAGCAGTTTCGACGATGTGATTGTTAGAACTAACTCACGTTTTCAGCAAACAATAAGGAATAATTCTGATGTCGAATTGGCCATATTACCTATAAAAATGTAAAACTACACTTGATACCATGACAAAATTTGAAAGTGAAATGAGAATTGATTATAAAACGAAGAAGTTATAAGCAATAAAAGATTGAATTCAAAGGCTGACCATCTCCTTTTAGCAAACAAAGTTTAATATGTAATTCCTATGGCGATACCCACGTATAACGTCACTTTTCTGCACGTACAGTGAGAATTCTTAAGCAGAAGTGATAAAGAAATTTAGTTCGATTCTCTAAGTATTGAGTTAAATAAAGTTATACACATGGACGTAAGCACACAACTGTATTTAACATTATGTAATGTTATACTACCTCCATTAAACTTCCGTAAAACGTGTATTTAAATGAATGTTCATGTGTTTGAAGCTTTCGTTAGACAATCTGTACATTTTTAGCCTTCTCCGATTTTTCATTCACGTTTACTTCAAAATATAATGATAACAAATTTTTTCTGAAATGATACCGCTATTAATCGCGTTTGAGGTACGTATTTAACTTAAAAAGCTCAATTCGAGAAATGGCTGAGAATTTGATATGCATAGACTTTTGCTTAATAGTTTGCCTCCCTCTAAAATATGTAAAAGTGTTGACACCATTTATCATTCTTGTATCTTTTATCGATATAATAAACCACCGATAAATACTTACTTGTCGAAGTAAACGTGAATATAGGAATTATCGGAGTAGGCTCTAAATATTTTTTGAAGGGATTTTAACCATTGATGTTAGAGTCGTCCGGATCAGATCATTAAAAAAATGAATGATAAATTGATTTAATGAGGGACAGCCAATACTTATTATATTTTATGTTAATTATTATAGCGATATGATAAAATTAATTATTTTGCTTAGATTGCAACTAAATCTAATATCAAAAGATTAAATTTAATGTTATTTGTGGGTAGGTATTATATTTTGTTTATATTATTAAAATAAAAAAATATTTTAATAAGTATTATACATTATAACTAGCTTGATACCCACCCGCTTCGCTGAGTTTAAAGGTAAAGGCCACTAAACAAATTAAAATTTTTCGAAGAATTAATTTGCAGCAAGCTGGAAATCGTTTTAATATTTACATTTGGTCTTAAATGCGTGTAATACGAGTTTGTCCAATTCCAGAAGGTGTGCATAACTTTTGGGAGCAAAAAATGCGAAATTTGAAGGAGGTTTGCAGTTTTTTACAAATTACAAAAAAACTATGCATCAAATAAAAAAAAGTTCAAATAAAAGTTCGACTTTATAGCTTCAACATTAGGTACATTTTTTGCTTATTCAATCATATGAAGAACGATCCATCTTGTAAACCTTTAGAGATAGGACATAAGTTTACATATAAAAGTTATTCCTTGTATAAAAATAAACAACTTTTGCTTGAAACATTTTTTCTTAAATATCACTGTTTATCCATGTTAGCGCAAATTAGGACAAAATATTGGTGTCCATTTTATCCAAAACTATGAAAGATAGGGAGATGTAAATTTGCAGGTAGCTTCAACTAGTGGTCTTGTGAAACATTCTCGAAAAACAAAAACAAATTTTAGAAGATACTTTCGAAAATTTTGAAATTAAAATTATTAATAAGTTACTTAAAATATTTCAAATTATTGAAATGTCATAGATTAAATTTAATCTTTTAATTTTTTTTAAATATGTCTTTATAAATTATACCTCATGTGTTACTCTGGTGTATGAGCTATATTATTGTTAAGTTTCATTCGAATCCATTAACTAGTTTTTGCGTGAAAGCAAAACACACAAACATACAAACAAATAAATATTCTTACTTTCTCATTTATAATATATAGAAACTTTCAGATTTATAATATATAGGGATAAAATACGTCTAATATTCCATGATTCACTTTTGACCATCGCAACAGAACTGTATTCGCAATTTTTATCTTTAATAATACTTTTACAAGTTTTAGTTTTAAATTAGTTATTATTATTTATTAATTGTTTAATCTGATAACCGGCTCAGTGGACAACCGAGTAAAGGCGCTGTATAATGTTTGACTACTGACTGAGAGGTTGCGGGTTCGAATCCAATTATGACTAACGGGACGGTAAATTCACCGTCACTTGGATAAGAACGAAGCAACCGTAGTTTAAAATAAATAAAGATTAAAAAATAGTGATATGGGTGGCCTCTGTTGTAGAAGGATGTCTGAAAAACGGAGGTTAAAGCTCATTTTATTATTAGTCTTTAATCTAATGATTTAGCATTTATTTGCATTTTGTTAAATGATTGGATCCTAACTGGTAAAAAATTAATCAATCCTAAAGTATCAATCAAAATACTATTGAAATTTTCTGGCTTTGAACCTAATATTTACAAAAAATGTCAATTTGAAAGTCAAAGTTTTGTTTTGGGAAATCTATGAAACTTATTTTAAAATATTAAATTTGTAGACCCAAAAAAATTTTCAAAAACCATAAAACAATTATGCAGTACGGAGGGCATATATGAACTCTCGGAAATGATTCGTAAATTTTTAAATTTTGTATAAAAAATAAATAAATTTTTTTTGTGTAATTTTATTGATTGTCAAGAAATACAAGAAATGCAAAAAATTTTTCTTGACTTCCTTGTATTTCTGATATTGCATTATTTCTAAATTCACTAATATTATTTTTTTTCACTAGAAGGGCCCCATTCAATTGACAAAATTTTGAATATTTTTATCAATATGTATTTTAATAAAAAAGAGTCAATAAATGCTAGTATTACGTTACTTTTAATAGAAATGGACCGTGATCTATGAAATTTATAGTAAACTGTGCCATTAGTAATGTTAATCTATAAGGATTGTATTTACAATAAAATATTTTGATAGACATTTTGTTTATTTTATATGTATCCAAGTGTTACTCTTAGAAGAAAAAAAACAAGAATTATTATAAACACACAATATTTGTAAAAGGTTGCGATAAATTAATAGTATTTATTAGGTGTTAAATATACCACAAACTTTTTAATTTTTAAAACAAGCAATTTTACAGAATGAATCAGAAAAAAGGTTCTAAGTATTGAACCAAAAATCATTTAGAAAATTAAATAAATAATATTAATTTAATTGAATCAAACATTTTCATCATATTAGTCTATAGCAATTTAAATTTTAATAATTTTAATTCAAATTTAACGTTTTCGAGTTTCTTCAAAAAGTGTTTTTTTAAACTGTAAGAAACAAAAATTCGAAAAGGTTAATACAAAAAACTTTTCTTTTATAAAGACTGTTCAATGCATATAGATTTTTCGTAAGTTCAAACAAAAATTTCTGGTGTGACTCGTAGGTTCATTTCATAAACTCGTAGATTTTTTAACAGTTCTACTCTATATTAACAGTATTATAAGAGTTATTAACAGACTTTAATTGTTTTTTTAATTGTTTTAAACTTCCGAATATAGGAAGTTATTGTAATGGGTCCGATTGTCGAAATCGAAATTTTCAACATATCTTAACGTTTCATGGTTAGGACAAGGCATTAACACCAATTTGGAGAATAAGTATGTACGTGCGCGGAGTCGGATTCGTTGAGTTACCGATTGAAGTGTATTAGCCGCAGTATGATTCGAAAAGAATTTCATAACATTCGGTGTAGTCATAACATTCGGTCGAATTTTTATTTATTTTAATTTTTTACAACTATTTATTATGCTGGGAAGTTTGTGTTCGTGTGTACCTCAAGGGTCGCACCAAACTCTATCTAAGGCTTGTTTTCATTTTTAGATTTATCATTTGTATATTTATTTAAAAATATAAAGATCACCCTATACTTAATGGTAGTTTGTTCATATACAAAATACAAAAAACACTTGATATTTATAAATTTATTAAAATTATAAACAATCTTGAGTCTCATGTTTGAATTTAATGTCGTTGTGTATTTTGTTTCTTCTATTTTTGTTTCGGTAATAATTTATCTTGATTGGTGTGTATGTTTTAAAAACAAACATCTAGAAATATTACCAATGAATCATAAATTTATAGAGGGAAGCAAAATATATTCTAACAAATATTGTTTAGAAATTACATCACGCTAAAAAAGACGATATGGTTTATTTTGATAAAATGTACCTCTATACTGAATAAATTATAGAATGGTAGGTTTTAGTAGTAATTTTGTATTATCAAGACCAAATTGTAAGGTTTTATGGACTTCGTCCATTGATTTGTGGAGTAGGGTTCGAGAACCAGATGTATAAATATTCTATGAAAAATATTATATCCATATTAATTTGATGGATCTGTTTGTTTTTTATATACTTTGTCCTACTTAACTCGAATTTTTTTGTTATAAGTTTCAAATTGCTAAAAATAATAATTTTTGAAAAATAAGAAATATATTGTAATTTTTTCTTTTCTCTTAGTTTCAAAATAAAAATTGATTGAAAAAAGGACCTTTTATTGTTCATACTTAGAAAACGTTTTATTTAATTCTAATTCTACTGAAGTCAAAATAAGCATAAACTGAAAATCGAAAAATATGCGTGTTAGAAAGTAGGCTTCGAAACTCCATTTGGTTTAAAAAAAAAGGGGTTATATGAAAAGTTTTCGGGAGTTTTGCTAATGGGCGATTTTATAGATTTTAAGGTGCTCTTTTCGAATTTCCCCTTTGTTTCGTATGTTTGTTGTTAGAAAAGCAGTTTTTTGACGATATCTTCTTTCTGAGTTATTTTACGAGGAAAATATTTGGATACAAAATTAAACTGGAGATAATTTCCTACAATTTTTGTCTTTAATATTTTCATAAATTCAATAGTTTCGGCGGACAAGCGCTGCGAATTGTGGTGCTGTGGTCTAGAGGTATTAGTTCGTTCAAACAAGCTAATAACATAAAAAAATTATAACTGTTAAGTAGTTTGCGTTCATTGAGCCATGCCTTCTAATAAAGGAAATTATTTTATTTGTGAAAATCTACTAACTGATGGTAAAGTAGCTGAAATTAAACAGCTTACTCAACTGCCTTAAGCCGCGAAAACTCGTATTAACACTTTGCGGCTCTCGTACTCCGAAGCTATTGATTTTACGAAAAAAAATGTAAAGAGAGAAATTGAAGGAAATTTTGTATTAGATTGAATGCAAATTTTCTCTCCAAAAATAATAATTTTTGCAAAAAGAAATATCATTAAACTCACCTTTAAACAATCAGTGATGTAATGTCCGGATTTAAAACATAAATGACACATATACGTTGATGGCGGTATTTTTGCTGGTTTCATTGTATCATAAAGTGATAATGATTTAAATTTCTCATCAATATCTAAAAAATCGTATTCTATGGACGGATTATAATAATTACTATATGTATTATTATAAATGGGTTGAGGTGCAGGCGGTGGAGCTGAATATGTATTCCATATCGGTGGTGACATTAATTTTGGCTGCAACATAAAAAAATTTCTATATTTATTTATTTTCGAAATTTGCTTAGTAAATATTCAAAAATATTTGTCGTTTAAGGTAGTACTATCGGTAATACACTTTGCATTCAGAATTTAATGAAACTTGGCATAGTGGTCCATTATTATATCATAATTAACCAATTAAATTTTTAGGGGCCTTCAGAGAACTGAAAATCTGAACGTCCAGTTTTGTGAAATAAAATAAAATCCGTGATTTCCCATAAGGATCAATGTTAAAATATCTTTAAAATATCTTTTTTCAGTTCTCTGAAGGACCCTAAAAATTTAACTGGTTAATTATGATGTAATAATGGACAACTAGGCCAAGTTTCATTAAATTCTGAATGCAATGTCTATTACTGATTGATCAAATTATACATGAAAACTGGGGTGAACCTTGCATCAAATCAGGTTTTTTTTTTATATGTTGTTTGCAATGTAAATGCAATGTTAAATCCAAATTTCGACCTCGGCAAACGACCGACTCAAGACGAAAAATAAGAAAAACAAGGAAAATTTTGACCTTATTTCAGTTTTTGCCGATTTTAATCTAGAAGGACTGTTTTTTCATCAAAAGGGAGGTTAAATTAGCAAGAATTTGCGAATCAGTCGGTTTTTATAGTACAGATAGTTTCGGAGATACAGCTTTTCAAACTTTGTCTTTTTTTCCACGTTATACGATTTTCCGCAAAATTTCATCTTGTAAACCGTTAGAGATAGAACACAAGTTTAAATATAAAAATGGTCCTTATAAAAAATTGACACTTTTTGGTCGAAACAATTTTTCGTAAAAATCACTGTTTACGCGTGAAAGACAAAATTTTGGTATAAAACTACTTGAAAAACCAAAATGGCCAATCACTGAAAATGTGAATGCGACATAATTTGTTTGTACTTTTCGTAAACTTTCTACCAAAAGGAGTCAATTGATTAAAAAAAAATTTGTGCGAGTGGGCTATTAATTGTTTTTTAGAACGCAGATAACAAATTTTAAATTACAAAAGAGAAAAGCAGTAGATTTTGCCCGTTTTACCCTCAGAAGGCATTAAAAAAAACTGTTTATTAGTTAACAAGTTTATTTATTTATTACAGTCAATAGCCTACTCGCACAAATTTGTTTTTTTTTTTACCATTTGAATCCTTTGGGTTCAAAGTTTACGAAGAGTACAAACATATTTAGTCGCATTCACATTTTCAGTGATTGGTCAGTCATTTTCATTTCTACACACTGTTTCAGGGGTTTGTCGCTTACCTATTAGTTTCATAATTAAAATAAATAATACCAAATAAATTCAAGTATCTATACTAATTATATAAAGAGAAAATATTTAACTTTTTGTTTGTTTGTAATGGATAAATGAAAAACGTCATGGACCGATTTTCTTTTTTTTTTTTTAAATTTGTAATTATACTGTATTTTTAACTTTAAAGTCATATATACAGTTAATTTAGGGGCTGACCGATTTTAAAAATTATTTCACCTATAGAAAACTATATTATCAGAGAGTAACATAGGTCGTTTGTTATTTTCAAAAGTCTTGAAGTTGTGAACAAAATTGGGAATAAGTGAGAGCAAGGGAAGTGAAGTCTACATCGCGGTAGCCTTTATTTTCAAATTAAAGTTATTCAAATTAAGATGAGCATTTCTGTGGGCTGTATTATGCATTTTGTTAAAATATATCCCCTTCAGGACCCACAATAAAGTTGAAAAAAATTCTTAATCTTTTTCCTTGTATATTCTTTTCCAACAGGAGGGTACAAGTACACCCCCTAGCATCCTCCTCACCGCTCCCATGAAACTCTCTGTATAAGAATTCTTTAATTCAAAGATACGGAAATCGAAAATTTTTGGAATAATCAATAATGAATACTTTTGAAATATAGTTAAATCATACTAATATACGTATAATTAATTACCTGAACATTATCATTTTGTGGTAAAGGTGGTTGATTTGGATCCACAGACAAACATAACCAATTATAATTATAAACAGGTTGCCTTTGTTGTGGTTGATAATTTGTTGTATTATTATTATTATTATTATTGTGATTATTGTTATTGTTGTTATTTGCCGTGGAATATCCACCACCCATTGGATCATATGTCTTATATGTTGTTGTACCATTGGTTGAATAATTATTATAATTTGTATTGAATGTACTTTTTAATTGTGGTTGTACGGTTGATAGCATTGTTGATGCAGCCATTTTTATTCAAAAGCTGAAATCAATAAAACGTTTAATTAATAATTAATCTGTAAAATCTGGAATGTGCAGTTTGTCATAAATCATTTTAAAATAATAATTAAGGATGTGAGAGCGCCAGGGCAACTTTTGAATAAAAGGCATAATTTTTTTTTTCTATTAAGCTGAACTTAGTCTAAATCAATTCTAAAAATTTTAAGGTCGGATGCCCGATTATTTAAATAAATAAATGACTTCAAAAGTAGGCATATTTAACAAATTGGTCTTATGGGAAAACGGTAGATGGATGATATGTTTTCCTAGATTTCTCCAAAACTATTCGGTGGAAATTAAGAAAAAACTATTTAAATTAATAAAGTTAAAACCTTAATAAATTATTGAAAACAAAAAAAGACACGTTGTGCGGTTGTGTCCGACTAATTAAAGATGTATGAGCACAGTAGTGGGAACACAAATTTAAAAATTATTTATTTTCAATTTTGATGGTGAATTATGTTATAGCTTGAAGGTGAAAAGTAGGAATACAATTTTTCGATATCTGGAGCAATTTTCAAAATATCGAAAATGTTGTTTAATTATTTAGCTCTCGATATTTCGAAAACCAAGGCAGATGTCGAAAAATCTTATTTTTCGTTTACATTCATGAAGTTTTAACAAAATTTATCATCAAAATTGAAAATAAGGTAGAAATAATTTCAACCACAAGTCTAAACTGATGAGTCAACAGTCAGAATTGGATTATCCTTAAGGCAAAGTAGGCACGAGCCTGCAGATGCGAGGTTTTACTTAAATTTTAATTAAAACAAACATAAGATTAGAATTAATTGTGTAAGTGTAGGGTAAAATGATCCCTCAGGGTAAAATGATCCCTCGTTGTTTTAAGTGAACCATTAAAACCATCTAGTATATTTATCGATATGTGGCTCCCATGTGATCAAATTAATTGTTCAACAAAGACTTATGGCGATGTATCTGCTATTTTGTGTTTCTTAGAAAATATTAATTTCAACGTAAAATTTCCTTTTTTGTTTTAATTTTCGTCGGCTGGTTGTTTTACTCTTGGCTTCTGTTGACTTTTAATAATATTATAACACATTTTGATTTGACTATAATAAATTTTAAGGTCAGTTTTTATGACATTTAAATATGTCGTTACGGGTATATTACCCTTTATATACGTTAAAATGATCCCTAGTTCATATGTAAAATTATAATAGGTAAAATGGTCTCCCAGCATTATATGACGGGTCTTGAATGTGTGGATTTAAGAGCAGTGATTTTTGTTTTCATACTAATCGTTGATGCAATGTATAAGAATAATTAATATTTCATATGAACTTTTTTTTCATTTTACCCACCTATTCTTACAAGGTTAGTTAAACGATCCCTTTTGGGAATTATCGAATAATTCTTAGAATTTGAACAAATCAAAAGAAATTGGCATGTCAATATTTCAAACATATTTCGACGTTTTACATATCTCGAATAGTTTGGCTATAAATTACATTTTTTCTTAGCGGGATCATTAAAGGACACATTTCTTTAAGTAAAAATTACAGTATGTTGATATTAAAATTTGTACAGTTACTAAAAGGCATGTAACAGTCAAAGGCATGTAACACACTTAGTTTTAGGATGGGTGATCCTTGAAAACGCTGTGTGTTGTTGCTTTTTTTTATTATTTATAATAGTTTTTTAAACACACGTTAATAATTTCAATTTACAATTTATGAAATTTTAATTATATATACTACTAGCGGCCCCGACGGACGTTGTCCCGTAAAAACGTAACTCCAATTCATGAATACCTATACTACGTTTAGCCTGTCCGCTAAACCCATCCCGCTAAACCCCAATTTAACTCCTATTTATTGGAGTGGCCTGACCTTCGACCTTTGGCCTGACCTTTGATAGTAGAGCTCGCTGCGCTCGCATATGGCTCTAATAAATGCCTATTGACAATACCTGAATACTATTAAAAATACATAGTACACATAGTATACATAATGTGATATGATTTATATGCGCTCCCACCATTTAATGAAATTTCATTTTTTTGGTACGGAGCCCTCAAAAACAGTTGTACTGGACCAAATTGTAAATCTAAACCATTCTCGAATCTCCACGAACACACACAAAAAATTTCATCGAAATCGGTCCAGCCGTCTAGGAGGAGTTCAGTCACATACACACACACACAAGAAATATATATATTAAGATAATTAAAACACAGTTATTTCAAAGTTTTAAGTTTTCACTTTCGTCGACAGTCCAGAAGACTGACTATCTTTTTATATCATTACAACGCTACAAGGAAGTAAAATTAACGAAAATAAAGCATACTGGATTGATTTTTCATTTATTAATTATTTAAAATTTAGAAAGAAGAAATTCTACCCATATTAATTATTTTATTGGCATCTACCAAGATTTGGTTTTCCATATGCATATGAATACAACATTTAAGGTTGTTCGAGCAAAGTATGTTCGATTTAAGGTATTAAAGGTACTTTAATTTTTTATTTTCGTCTAACAACGTGAAAATCAAAACATTAGAAAAAAACAATAAAATTTAACACACAAAAAATTGAATTTTACGTTATAAAAAACTTTTTCCCAATATTTGATTTAAAATTTTAATTATCTTTGAACATCTTGTTTAAAAATAAGCTATTCTCTATTATAACACTTTTAAGAATTCATAATAACTTGTAACAGTTAATCAATTTTTAACAATTAAAAATTGAGGCTTTAGAATCAAATAATCTGTAATTCCTCTTCAGAACTTTATAAAAAAATGTTCCAAAATGATTTTAAAATTTTGAAAATATCAAAAATTTAATTTATTTGCATTAATTTTCAGCTTTGAAAATAACCTTTCGGGAGTTTTTCATTCTGGTGAACTTAAGGAACAAATTACAAGGAGGCTTTTTGACGTAAAATTACCCAAGAAACCTCAGGTAGCATTACTTGGTACAAAAAATTGACATTTGACTGTTTCAGAGGAAGGAGGGAAGGGATATACCAAAATTGGACAAATATTGCAACATCCGGAATATTAATCTATAAATTTTTCTGAACAAGAAATAATTGTCAAAATGCGGCCCTCGACTTTTGCACACTCAACTCTATCTAGCGCTTGCTCTAAATTCTATTAACAAATGGGTATCTAAGTTTTTGGGAAATTAGGCGATTAATTAATAACTCGAGCTATTTACTTACTTGCAACGTTTCGAATCTATTTAATTATTCATCAGGCTTGAATAGTTAACTCAGAGTTAATCAATACGAGCCTGATAAAGAGTTTATCAAATTGGAAACGTTGCGAATTAATATTAAATCGTTGCGAATTAATAGATAATTTAATCGTCAAAATTGTCAAAATACATTTTTGTCTTTGATCATGGGCATAAACTCGTAAAGAATCCCAATTATAAAACTTGAATTTTCCCAGCTAGATATAGAAATTGTTAAAAGCTTTCTTATAATGAACCATCTCTGTTAACTCTGTCTACCATATACAGGTTTTACTGTATTCATCATTTTTTACGTGCTCTAATGAATTTTTTTTTCAATGATTTAAAAACATTGTTTATATTAATTTACACTTAAATCGAACTACCTTAAACAATATTATTTTTAGAATTTAGCACACAGTTTAAGAGATAACCTAAAACTCATTATTGTTGTTTAATAATAAATAAGTATCCTTAAACATGCGAAATTTTTAATTGTTGTTTTTTTTATCATGAATATAGTAACAGACAATAATTCAAAAATATAATTGAACAAATTTTAATGGCCGAATATAATGTCTATTAAAGCGGATAATTTTTAAACAGGAAATATTTAATTTAAATAAAAAAAATATTGTTTTTTTTTTACTTACTTCGTTATAAATGCCCTTCAAAATAAGCACAAATTATTAATGTAATTAAAGCGAATTTGGAATCAACACAAAAATACACAATACAAACGACACAAAAATAAAAAAATAACGAGCATAAATCATTCGTATCCATATGAAATGATTCGAAAATTTAGAAAAAATTTGATTATTCGAGGTATTTTTACAGAAATTAATAATTTATTTCGTTGAATTTGTTTTCACCGTATTACTAATATCATCACCGAACACTACACACGTTAATCTAAATTTAGCCAAGCTCTACCGCTCTTGTTCTGAGACCAAATTACGTTGATGATCTAACTTAAAAATATTGAACCGACTACCGACAACAAGTTTACACGTTGTGTTCGACCTAACTTTTAATAATAAGTGTTTTTTTTTAACGTAGTATTTGTTACGACGCTCTGTGTATAACGATGAGAATAATAACGCTTGCTAATGTTGCGTCTGTCATATGTTTTGAAAACTGTTATCTTATTACTTCTTTAGCTTACTGATTTGACTGGCGGGCGGTGAATATACTGTTTGGCGTATGTTGAACGTGCGATATTAATATTGTTGAAAAAAAGTTTTCTCTTCATTCGTGTGTTTCGAGATTTTTTTCATGTGTGCTGTAAAAAGTTATAAAATTAACAATGTCGAACTAATTTAAATTCTCTGAATATGATAAATACTACAGTCAAACTTCTTCCAATGTTTAAATTGTCTATCTTATATTGGATTATTGACTGTCTGTACATAAAAACGTAATTTGGTTGGAAAATATAGTAACCTCTTCTATTATTCCTCGGAAACGGAACTTCCCGTGAATGTGGGGTTCAAAATTCCCAAATTTGCCTTTAGTATTCTTAAATAAAATGTGGATGATATAAATCAAAATTTGAAAAAATAGGTGGAAAGATTGGAAAGGATCAGGTTCGAAAGATGTTCAACTAAGATGGGCTAGCACAAGTTGGACTTAGTTTTTGAAAATCCACACAAGAAGTGTCGCATATATTCATTCTAATTATACATGGCCTTCAGTTTTATACCGCTCATTTGAGTCGAGAAATTTGCATCTATTGGAACTTACTCGGAAAAAAACACCATTGATTCGAAATGCAATCTCTCGAGTCCATGTTTTGGTAATAAAACTTTCACAATTTTTTTTCTTATCACTGAAGGGAGTTTCTTTCATTGTATTCAAGAGTTAAAGAGAATCTAGTAATGGAAATTGTTCATCTACGTACTACGCTTATTGCTCTAAAATTATATTCTTGATCCTTATCCTTACTAGTCCTTACTAATATTATAAATGCGAAAATAAATCTGCCTGTCTGTCTGTGTGTTTCGCAATCACCCCTAAACTACTGAACCAATTTAAATGAAATTTGATACAGAGATAGTATAGAGCCTGAAAAGTGCTGCCTTTAACTGCGTTTGTATGAAAATTACGTCATTTTTAAAGCTTAAAACTTATATTTTACACTTTTGATTAGATATAAATAAATACGATATTCAAAGTTTGTGGACATTTTACCTTAAAGATTAAGTTCAGAAAATAAAAATATAGAAGAAATACAGAGAATTACGAAGTCAAAATGTGAAACTGAAAGGTGAAAGCAACAGAGGATAGGAACTAGACCACAGCCTTCAAGATGCACATTTAGGTACCAGGTACTTAACCGATTTGAAAAACTATTTCACGCATAAAAAGCTTTATTATCAGCGAGTAACATGGGCTGTATTCAAAAAAATTAGGGTACCGCAACAAAATAATAAAATCGAAGAAATTGTGGACAAAAAAAAGATAAGTGACGGCTATTACACAATAATCTTTGTATTTGGAATTGAAGTTGTCCAGTGAAGTGGGTAGTTCACAGCTAGTATATACATATTTTACAGCGCTCTTTTTACAGAAATTTTGAGCCTTGGTTCAATTATAATTTCATTAATGAATTTATATTTGAATTAATTTAATGTTTTGAACAGCTGTCTCTCTCTACCCTTCTTCATTTGCATCATCCTCAAGCAGAACGATATTTTCTCAAGTTTAATTTCAAAATAAGTTGATTATATCATCATAAATTTTCTAGCCTAAGCTTAAACCGATAAAACATCATTTTATAAATGTAATAAATCACAATACTTATTATAAAATAGAAAAATTTAATTGAAAAAAACCATATCAGATATCATATACCTTCCCAAACTGTTCTAAGTAATCTAAGTTATTAAATGTGAACGCTATAAGAGATATTACTGTACCATAGTGTTGTATAAAATATATAAAATAATTTTAGCATGTTTAGGATGTGTAGCCAAAACTATAACAGCTAGCTCTAAATTACTTGTTTTTGAAGTAGCTAAACTAAAAACGAAGGTATTCTTAAAATAAAACACACGTTTTTATTTATTTTTTATTAAAAATACTAACTGTGTATGAGAAAGAGGAACACCAGCTCAGCTTGAACAGTAATTCAAATAAAATTTGCTTATTTGATAAAGTTCTTCTATAACAATAAGATTATTATAATAATTATCATTTTATATTATATTTATATATTTATATTTTTATTTATAGAAATTTAAATATAAAGATCATGCGCAAAGTTATATTAATTAAGTACATACGAAATATCTACACTCACGACAAATAAATTGGATAACAGGGTGGGATTATTAGACGAGGAAACGAAGGAATAAAGCTTGAAAAATTTAAGTAGCAAGTCGGATTTGAATGCGGTTTTCCACATTTGATTCGTTAGAGCGTCAGCAAATTTTGTTACTTAGTCTGATTTATAAGAAATTAAAAATATGCAATTAGCATAATTAATGTGATATTTTGAAAACTCAAGATCGATTTCGGTACCCGATTTTGGTGTTTTTTTGTGTCAAAATTATAGTATATGTATACAAAATTTCAGTGAATTATGAAGAAAAAAATTCGGGCATTAAAAAAGTGCTCACACTCGATTTAAAACATAAATAACTTTTTTCAAATGGTACATGTGGTTGAAATTTTTTCTATCTTCGTATACTTTTATCTATTTTCGAATTTTGAATTTTTCAGACATATCTTAATCATTTGCCAGGAAAATTCTATTTTCGGTCCACTTTCAGAGACGAAATAGAAAAGTCTTCGTGAATTAGAGACTTTGATGATTTATTATTAATAAAGAATCATTTTATGCTCAGCAGCTTTCTTAAAGTATCTATGCTGTTATTTGTTACAATTCCTGTGACTACAGCTAGTGCTGAACGATCATTTTCAAAACTAAAATTGATAAAAGCTTATGTAAGAAACTCTATGGGACGAGGCAGTTTATCTAACTTGGCTATTCTGTCTATTGAAAATTGCAAAAGCCCGATCTTTAAAATTGATGATGTTACAGACACTTTTGCGGAACAGAAAGCTCCAAGAAAAGACCTTTCTTAATAAATATCTTATTGAAATTAAATTGTTATTTCATTGTAAATGTATAAACCCATGCTCTTGAAAATAAAATTGTTATTAGTGTTGGATAACTATACTTAAGTTGATTATTAAATTTAAACTAAGTACAACGTGGCGATTTTTACTGATAGGGCCCCATCAAAAGAATTTGCCACGGGCCAAAGATGATATAGTTACGCCACTGATGTAAGATATCAGAGTTCGAAGTTTTTAATCGTTTATAGATTCATTTTTTATCAAACTTGAGCGTACTTATGAGATATATTTATATAAAAAACTGTATAGGAAATAGGTAGTTTTTGTCGTTGGCGTGTCTGCTGATGTGAGTATTTCTGGGAGGAGAACTTTTCTAAATAGCATTTATTATATTTTATAAACGTGAATTTCTGTCTATTATCTATTGTGGTTGTAATGACTCACACTCATATACATGACATATATGAAAGTGGTTTGAATACAAGGTATATAGTCTAGTTAACAAATTTAATTTGATGAAATATAGAAATAATGGTCCAAAAAATACGTGTGATAGTTCTTTGGATTCGGAATGATGTCTAGAAAAATGTGCCAGAAGTATATCTTATCCTTAAAGAGGAGAAAATTTCCAATAAATAAAATAAATATGAATAACCCTTAAAAGTTAATAGAAAGTGATGTTTACGATTAATTTTTAACTAATATTTATTTTACCAACAATTTTTAAACTGTAGAAAAAAATATGCATCCAATAAAATTTTTTAATTTTCTCTACTCGTAGCTCACCGAATAAAATAATCCTTAAAATTTTTCATTAATATGCATGAATGTAATCTCATTAGCATTAAAAATCTGCAATAATACTAAATAATTTTTAGTAGACAGCATTTCATTGATTATTTAATTAACTAAAATGAGATAATTAACCTACTCATTTTAAATTACAATAAAATATATCAGTGTTAATTTTGATAACAATAGGAAACGAAATTTTTTATTTCACAAGAGCAAAAATTAAAAGTTTATTGAACCATAAAGTGAGACAATTGAATCATAAGAGCCTAGTTTTCATAACTACAGGAGTTTGCTCATGAAATTGTGACGCCGGGGTCAACCCGAAAAAATTAGACATCACAAATGACAAATTCAGCATGAAATACGACGTGCGAGATGAAACAATAATACATCTACTATGCCAATTCCTGGTACTGGAAGAAACCCTTTTTTTTAAATCTAATGTTTTTAAAATGGTCTGGAAGAAGCGGTAGAAATAGACACTGTAAAAATAATGAGATATGCTTACAGTTGGGAGTGCTTTACAGCAAAGATTTTATCGAATTGGGTTATTGTTCTAAAAAGGGCAACACAATAGGTCCTAGGCCTTCAAGTGAGTGCCATCACTGTCAAACAAGCCTTTAAACCCACCTCTACTTATTTAAACAAACTTTAGATTTTATGATGTGTGGTCCGGTTATTTTTCACTTAGTAGATATATGACATTCAGAGTCATTTAAAAATTATTTTTGTTGAAATGTGTTTGCAGGAAATTTTACGAATAGTAAAACTCGAGTCATTTACTAATTTACGACGTTTCGAATATATTTAATTTTTCATCAGGATTCTAAAGATTCTAAAGTAAATATAAAAAGATAGTTGTTCAATTCACCCCAAAACATAATTTATACAATAAAATTAATTGCTTTAGAAATTGACTTTAGGAGTCGTGTTAAACAATAGACATTTTTATTTTGTCCAATCTGCTAAAATATTTTTATTTTTACCATGGGATAACAATGCTTTCCAAACTTTTATTATTATTACTCTGATATAGGCAACTTGTAATCCTTAAAGTTACCGTTTTTGCATAAACTAAGAGTTTGACTAAAATAAAAAAAAACTAACTTCGGGTATTTCTAAATAGATCTCGACAAGATTTCAAGATATTAAATTTTTTTCTTAAATTTTGTATTCTTCTGAGCATCGATTTCTTTCATTCCTTAATATATTTACATGCTTGTACGGTTTTCTACTAAGCTCACCATAGAATGAGCGTTGCTTCAATATAGAGGTCCAAAAGGTTTTCGAGATCTTTATTATGATAAGCATATTATTTATTGATATAAATTAAAAACTTTCAATATTAAAAGTGACAAATATAAAGTGCTTAAATCTTCTTGCCTGGATCCCAAAGGATTTAAATTTTTATAAAAATTTGACGAAAATCATAAATCAAAAACAAAACAAAACACGTGTCAAATTATATATTTCGATTTTTGACGGAAGAAAAAAAAAAATGGATTCTACAAAATAATATTTTTCTTTACTTTACTTTATTAAGTATTTTATTTAATTTATATACATATATTTTTCTTAATTATTAACGTGATATACTTGATTTACAAACCTTCCGAAAATACTAACAAGGTAAGTGAATGTGATTTTTTATTGACTTTTAAAATGAAATGTCAAAATATTATTATTTAGACACCGTCGATTTAAATGTACCATTAATTAGTTAAGATAACGAAAACGATACTCGAATAAACGATTTTTAGTAATAAATAAAAAGGTAGCTCATAAGTTACCATTCAAATCATTAGCACGCAACTGAAGATATCGAAATAAAAACTTTTAAATTTCTTTGTAAAAATTCTGTGATCATTTTAAGCTCGATTAAAAGGACAACGATCACAGAAATAAGCTCAATAATCCAAAAATGCGCGTGTTATTTTTAAAAATAATGTGAGTGAAATGTGTAAACATTGATGTAATTGAGCATTAATCTATGTGCCACAGTTATGCGGCTTTTTTTTTTTAAATTTTTGTAATAGCTCGTGAAAATAAATGACGGGAAATACTTTGTACTATTTAGGGCTTCTATGCCTTTGAAAATTGAAAAGTTGCAAGCTGGCATCATTGTAGAAAATTATTTGAAAAATTTCAGCTTAAAATCCCTATCTCCCTCAGAGTGGGTAAGATGAGAGATTATATGGAATACTGTCCTGACACAAAACCGTTTAGTTTAATTTGGTAAGCGTCCGGTAAGGCTTCACTTAAAAATTATATCTACTCTTCAGTGAAGATCGATAAGTTAAATTGATGTAATTAGTTTCAGCCATTCGAGGTATTACAATCGGTGGTCGATGGTATTACTAAAAATATTCTACAGTTATAAATATTTAACAAAATTAAATTTGGTACCAACTTTGCTGTAGATTATATGCGAATATTTTTGTGTTCAAGACCGTTCTGACATACCCTATCACAGTGGTGCATAATTTTTTTCTTTCAAAAAACCCAATTATTTTGCATAAAATTTCGGTGACGGATTTGAAGAAATACTTTAAGTGGCGTTCTTACAATCAATATACATATATTGTCAATATTGTTAGTCGTATGTGTAGAATATTGATGAATTGTCAATACACAAAATATTGATGGTTTGATTCATATCTGAGGGAAAGTTTGACAATTTGTTGATATGCGAAGACATTAGACTCTACTCTCATAAGTAGTATGTTGCTATAACTAAACAAGATTGCCAATAAATTATGATAATGAGATATAAGTAATTGTAGTTTGCTATTTTTTATTGATTATATTGATAAACTTGTATTGACTCATAGATACATTATAGTCTAGAATAGCGCAGAGTCCGTAGGATAGATTTGTTTTAATTTTTCATAGAGCAAAGGATCGACATGATTTTTTTGCAGAGGTAGAGATAGTTTAGCTATCAGAAAATGACATAGGCCAATTTTTTCCCGGAAAAATGCACGGTTCGTATGGGATAGCATTCAGGAATCGTGTTTTAAAAGGTTTTGTAACGTGAAATGGATTTTTATCTCATTTTCAAGAAGGCTTGATTAATTTACACAATAACGATAAAAAATCTTAAAATCTCTTTTCATTGTGGGTAACACGACTCTCTTTTAATCGCGGTTAACACCATCAGGCCCAGGTAGTATTTTTTATAATTTTCAAATAATTTTTTTAACTTTGTACAGTTTGCACACCGCTGCTCTAGTATACCCTGCTTTACTCTGTCATCATATATCCAATAGACCTCATCTATCAGAGCCTTCTACTGCCTTCCTCCTCTGGGCATAAAATTTAAACTACAATTTTATCAAATTAAATCATTATATAAAAAGTTTAATTAACAATTTGACATTGACATAAATAACAATATTATTTATTAATACAATAAAATAATGCCGTATTCAATTATAATTATAAACCATAGGTATTGTTGATAAAGAAAGAAAGTAAAAAAGAAAGCATAGGTACGTCATGATTGTTGAAGTAAACTATATAACTATGTTTACAAAATATTATCAATTTTCAATTTTCAATTTATCTGTTTACTGTTTTAGTTTAAAACTACCACAATACCTATAGGTATAATACTTTAATATGGGTAAACATAAATTCAACATTAAATATTAGTATTAAATCAATATATCCGTTATTACTTTATAAAACTATTTGTATGCCGTCAGCCGTCATGTGTATTGTAAATGTACCGTATGTTTATTGAAAAAAGGATTTGTAAATTGTAATGCCACTCAATCAGTATGAAAGTAATTTTTTTCTCGCAAGTTGCAGAAGACTACATATTTAGTGGAGCAAACATGTCTTCCAAGGTTTTTAAGACATCTATTTGAGAACATTTGACCCAAAAAACCTAGGATAGCTTCATAAAACAAAAAGTTGGCGTTTACTGGCTGCCAGAAAGAATTGATTTAAGAAAAATTAAACAAGTTTTTTATCCAATAATAGACCTTTTATCATATTTTTACGCTGACGTTTTGTACCTTCAGTGTTAACGTAATTTTATGAATCTGCTACACAATTTTTTTTATTGTTAAAGATGTGACAAACATTTTCCTATAAGGGAAATTATAACAACTGGAACTCGTTTTCCCTAATATAAGATTAAAATGAACTTCATTTTTTATGATTTTTATCAAAATTATCAACAAATTTGGGTGTTTCGTTTCTAAATTGTCGATTTTTGAATTACAAAATTTTGGCGATAGGAATGTCGTAGACTCAGTGTTTGGTTGCATACATGGCCAGTGATAAAAATGCAACTATAAATTAATAATCCTTGGTCTAACAACTTTCCAAACCTACCAAAATTTTGCAAGCTTAAAAAAATATGTATTGTTGAATGATTATAGACTACAAGCCCATGCTAAATTTTTTTGGGTAAAATGACCCACCAAGAATCCTGTTGAAAATGATTCTCAGATACTTACTCATAATGCTCATAAACTAAGTTTAAGCACAATGGCGTCAGTTTTGCGTGGAATTACGAATACAGGTGAGAATATGAACCCCTTGGCGTTCCACCCCTGCACCAGCAAATATGTACTGCTGGATACTAGTTCAGTAAAAGTGTTCGGAATTACACAAATCCTGTAGAGCTAGTATCCAGTAACGCCGTACATATTTACTGGTGCAGGGATATACACCAAGTGGCGTGACATTCATATTCTCACCTGTACTCACCTGTACCGCGCAAAACTGATTAAATCATCGTGATTAAACTTACTTTCACATATAGAAGCATCTTTTTCCTGAGATTCCTGGTGGGTCATTTCACCCGAAAAATATTAGCATGGGCTTGCAATCTATTCATGCAAAAATCAATTTTTTTTTTTTATACTTAATGTAACGAGAGGTCTATTTTCCAAAACCTTCAAATGCTAATTTCGTTTCAATACGTCAGACAATAGACCCCGTCTTGTGCAAGCATGCCGGCGGGCACCGGGACTGATATTTAAAGCACCTCTATCTATAGCACCTCCACTTACACTATCGGGAGAATACCAACTCTACGAGTAGTTTCACATGATTATAACAAAGAAAAACTGTTCATGAAAATAAATGTATGATGTAATCAGGGAAAAGTCGAAGAGTTTTACCATTTCATTCGCAGCTCAAGCTAAAAAAGCACACTGTTACAACCACAAGTTGAACATTATGTATATCTAAATTGAATACATGTATAATATCAATCTATATGTTTTTGTTGTTTTCGAAAAGTTTACCCGTACTATCTATCTATTATAAGCCACATGGTACGTAACAAATGTTATATAAAATAAAGTACCTATACCTACGTTCGAGGTTCGACAATGTCGAATGACTTATATTGTAGAAAAGACAAAATATCTAATAAACAGTGATACATGTGTTTTTCAAAAACAATTTTAAAAATGAACGACAGAAACAAATAATAATTGATAAAAGAAAACAACATGTAAAATCTTGAGGGGGCGCCACACAACCTCTATGTATAGAATTGGGCACGCGTCTAATAGAATAGATAACGATACAGCGCAAAATGTAATGACATTAATAAAATGTCATGTTTGTGTGGATTTCCCCAAAACGTTAATAAAACATTACCAAGACTTAAAATTGGTCAGCTTAGCTCCACCACATTTTTTTAGTGTTGGGGAAAAAAGTTTGAGAAGAAGAAATGAATTAAGAGCCAGGCCAAGAAAAATTCTTTAAATTCACCAAAGTTGATAATTTGAGGATTGGTTATAGTAGCTTTGTACACACACATACTGCGGAAGGTCAAGCGAACAATGGAGGTCAAGCGAACAGGGGTCAGATATATACTATCGAAACGGTTAAGTTTAACGTGGTACTAAATTGAAATTTACTAAAGCTGAAAATTGTTATACAAATTGTATATTGCATATAAATTACAGCTATGATTGTCAGCCAGTTAGGTGTTAGAACTGAGCTGGTCAGTCAGCCCTTATTTATGAACAATAAATATATCAGATTCATTTATGATTTCCGTGGTATTTAAATGAATTTATTAAAGTTGATAATTGTTAATAGCTTGTATATTGCTGAATAACGATTTTCAGCTTTAATAAATTCATTTAAATACCATGGAAATCATAAACGAATCTGACGTATTTATTGTTCATAAATAAAGGCTGACTGACCTGCCCCGTTCTAACACCTAACTGACTGACAATAATAACTGTTATTTATATGCAAAATACAATCTGTATAACAATTTTCAGCTTTAGTGAAATCATTTTATTTCCACGTAAAACCATTTCGATAGCATATATCTGACTCCTGTTCTATTGTTCACCTGACTGACTGCAGTATGTGTGTGTACACAACTACTATAACCAAACCTCAAATGGTCAGCTTTAGTAACTTTTTTTGGTTTATATACTTCTGTATAAATATTGACCTCAAAATTGCATGAACTTGTTTCCCAACAACAACAAAAAACTCTATTTCCATAAATGAACCAATTTTGTCTGCTTAAGCTTTCGCATATAAGAAGTTTGTTAGGTTTTTTATGCTTACTTTTACTCTGCATTTAAGTATGAAATTTGAATGATCTCTAGATCTTTTGGAACAATTTGGTTATATATACTCATAATAATCTAAAATCAGGAGACTTTAAAATATAAATTAAAATAATTATTCGGACGCGTTAAAAAATTCGAATTTTCCAGTGGAAAACATTTCTTCTATTCTATAACGTATATAGAGGTAGAAAATATATACACATATCGATGATAAACCCGCATGCGTGAACTTTTTTTTTATCGTGTTACCTGTATGTTAAACAGTTTTTCATTTTTAGTACAAAATAAACATTTCCATAAGAATAACCCATAAAAAAAGTACACTACAACTTATTTATTGTGATTAATAAAATGGAAAAATATTCAATTATTTTTGTTTATTGGTGGCTAAATTTTGAAAATCAATTGATTATTTGATTTTGAAATATCTTAGATAATTGTGATTATTTAAAATGTGATTGTTTTGGACGTTAATTGTGTTAAAAAATTCGATGAAAATGATGCAAAAATAACATTTGTTATTTGTAAAACTAAACATATATAAAGTATAAATTAAAATTTGGAAAAATTATAGATTGGGCTCAGCCGGGATTTGAACCCGGGACCTCTCGCACCCTAAGCGAAAATCATACCCCTAGACCACTGAGCCGGTGAACGAAAAACCGTATTTTTGGGTATTTCAAAAAAGCAACAAACAACATGTATAATTCGTATTTTTTGTTTATTCTTTGTGGAAATCATAAACTTTATCAACTTACGAAATTTTTAAATTGATTTTATTAATAACTATTTACATGTGGGTGAGTAAATCTTCTTATTTATTGTTATAATGAAATCTAATAGGTATAAAGTTTATTAAAAATATGTATTTTATACTCAATACTTTTTAAATCTTATTTGTGTAGCAGCAAATTTAAATAAGACGACACGGTTTAATCGTACAGTTTGTGTACCATAATAATACAAATATAGTTTTGAAGTAATATTGAAAGTTTCAAAATCATTTCAAAACTTAACAATTTTCTAAGGTATAGACTGACAAAATTTCTTCGAGATAATATCCCACGTATAGTCAATATCTCGGAAACTACTCATCCAGTCTTCTAAGGTACCTGGTTTTCTATATTTTACGTCAAAATTACTCTAGACAATGAATTTTGATTTGATTTGGGTTAGTATTTTTTTTAAACATCAACTAGAACCCTCTACAAAAAACTTATTTTGGAGAGATTCTATAGTTATCCAGAAAAATTCTCTTCAGATTGAAAGATGAGCTCTGGACGCTAATTTTTAGGGCATTAATTACCTTAAATTTAGTTTAATTCAAAATATCTAATTTTTATCAAATTTTCTTTCTCCCAATAATTGAAAAGATATCTCCCTGGACAATACCTGGGTTTGCTTATTAGATCTATGCTCTATTGCTCATAGCTTCTTTACTTACAAACAGTGCCATCTATATGCATAGGCTTCATAGGCTCTAGTCTAGGGCCACACGTTTTAGGGGGCCCAGACTCTCAACACAACTTCTTTACTCAACCTAACCAACTCTCAACTCAACCTCTGGCGAACAAGTCTATTCATATATAATTGAAACATTTCATTTTTATTACATTTTATCTTAGAATGGATTATTACATTTACAAATTTATACATTTAACTTAGAATTGACTATTTTATTTACAAATATTTTATTTTCATGCCATTGGAATTATTATTTGTGATTTGTGTATAAAAAAATTGATTAAAATATGTACATTGGCCCCTAATTATCTTGAGCCTAGAACCTCGCAACTATAAAAGACGACACTATTAACTATTGAGCTTTAAATTCCTCGTTTTTAAAGTGAGCTTCCATTGAAATGAATATAAATAAATTCGAAATTCAACAGAACATTAAATTAAACACTAAATAAATTAGGCACATGACACATGTAATTAAATTGAATATGTATAATTATTCGTGGTCGTACTTGTAGTGATCGTGGTGTGTTTGTTTTCACGACTTAACTTCAAAACTGTAATTTATCATAATTAAAATATATACAGCATGTGTCATATGTAACCACTAAAATTAAAGAGATATGGTTTCGTTAATTATCGTTTATAATTTTGAGAATTTCTGAACTTTAATTGTTGTGAGCTTTCTCTTTATTATTTTTGTGTTCCTTTCATATTCTTTGACTATTGAAAGTTCCAAGGCTTGCTGTTGATAATGATTAAAATTTTTCCCTTTTTGCAGAAATTAAAAGAATTAGACTGTCAAACATTTAAATAACTGTATAAATTGCAATACTAACGACGAACTGAAATATTTTTCATACTTATACAATTAATTTTATGTTTGTTTAAAAAATTCAATGCTTGTGGGGCTCTCTGTAACCACGCACCTGTAGGCACGAGCTCTCTTTGCCATACATAATTCACCTCTGCTTATGAACCATCCTGTATTACAGTCGTTATTAAACATTGAAAACGTTAAGTATTTATTTTAAACACATTAATCATTGGAGTACGTACTATTTATTTACTTAAGTGTTTATCAGCTCGCTCAGTTTTATGTTACGAAACGAGATGGAAAACACGTTGAAAAATCATGCATTTTTTTATCGATTACGAATCCAAAAAAGAAGACTATTATTTTTGAAAAAGAGTGGTTTCAGATTGAATTCTCTATATCAAATGTGTACTAACGGCCAACTTCGTGAAAATCGTTAAATTTTTTCTAGTCTTTGAAATGAGATTGCTAAAAATTTCCCTAAAGCTACTTATGTGGTCCATATCTTTGCAATCTTAGATGAATACATGTGAACTTGTACTATGTAGCTAAGTACATGAAATAATTACAAATCATCCATTGTTTTTCACAAGAGCCATATACAATCCTTATTGGACAATAATCGGCGGTTTCGAACATAATCCCAGTATGTTGATAGTTTATTAGACAATCGGGGATCAGACCAAATTTTTCAAATCACTTCAGATGAAGAATTCTCACTTCACGAATAGAAAAGTGAAGTTGGTTTTTAAAAATATTTACTAGTATGAAAGATATGAACTTTTAAAATTCCTAATTAAACAAAGAGGAAGATACCCCTCTAGTGACGTCAAACGTGGGTATCGCCATCGAGATTACTTTGTTTTGCTAAAAGGAGATGGGAAACCTTTGAATGCAATTTTTGATTGCTTATAACTTCTGCGTTTTTAATCAATTTTAATTTCACTTTCAAATTTTGTCATACTATCTAGTCTAGTTTTACATTTTTATGGTTGATATGGTCAATTCGACATCAGGATTATCCCCTATTATCAAATGTATTGAAGATTTGTGATTGAAAATCAATTTTCTTTTGTATAAAGTCTTTCAGAAATTGGATTAAGATTTGATGAACTACGAGTAACTAGCATTTAATCGTATCAACGAAAGTGTTTTTGGACCATATTCTTTCAGGAATATCGCTTTGAGCATGGAAATACTTAAAAAGGTTCATTTTAGAAAGGTTCATCATTTTCCTGATGTCTATTAATGCTATTCATCCTTGACATTTAGAAAATCTTTCCCTTGAACTTTTTGAATATCGTTTTTCAATTTTGAACGTTGACAAAGCTTGCTGTTTTATCGTTTCTTGTTCTTCATCGCATTTTCTAAAGAAGTTTTCATTTGTGAATTCTTATTTTTTGAGGTTGATGACCACAGTTTTCTGTAATAAGTTCAGATGTTACGATTAGATTCTTATTATGCCTTATTCGGCAGTCATTTTTGCTAGAGTTAAAATCTAATTCGATTCATGTAAAAAATGACTGAAATTACGAAATTAGGTACTATTATCAGTTTCAAAATATAGTAGGTACAATTTTCTTCATAAAAATTATGTATTATTATTTATATAAAAAACTTTTATAATTTCCTTGTATGGTCAGTAGTCGTTAAGACATTCTATGGGGGTAGTTTTTAAGGTGAACAACCTGAAATGACCATTACATATGTATGTAATATATGGGGTTATTTTAAAATGACATGCAAGTATATATGTAAAAGTAATAATAATGTCTACCATTCTGATAATAAAGTGACGTAAAATGCTTTAGCCATAAGCTTTTTTGTAAATGTATAATGTATGTATATTGTAACATAATAATTTATTATATAGACGTCTAAAAAGTTTCTTTCTTTACCTGATGGAAATGGATAAAAAAAGTTATTTGCTTTCTTCCGTTTTTTTTAATAGTCGTTTGTTTTCTTCCGTGTATGTACTAACAGCATGTTTAAAAAAAGTCTTTGGAAATTTAATTCATAAAAAACTCTTGATGTCAAACAGAAAACGTATAATAATAAGGTATACTCACTGTCAGAAAAAATGCCACAGTTAAAACATTCTAAGCGTACTCATCATATGTCATGTTATAATAATAACACTTAGAATGTTTTTTAAACGAGCATTTTTTTTGACATTGAGATACGTGCATTAAAGCAAACTTCTCTAGAAAAACGCGCTAACTACACTACCTCTCAGATAGTGTGGAAATATGTGCATATCATTTACAATGTAACACCTTCAACTTGAAGAATCCCGATATCTTATAGCAAAGAAGGGCAATTTTAGATATTTTTATGATTTGCATTTTTTGTCCGGGCTGTATTTTTGATAAAACTGAACGTTTTCGGGTAAAAAAAAACCAAAAATTTTGACCTTGCGAAACTTTTTTAGCTCCCATGAAAATCCCGGTCAAAATGTTGTATTTAAAAAAAAAAAAATGTCGTAAGTAAGAAGTAAGAAAGTGATATATATATATATTACAATCGTGACAGTTTGGATGGATGGATGGCTGTTTATAACTAAATCACGCCAGAACGGCTCAACGGATCTGGATAAAATTTAGCACGAAGATAGATTATAATCTGGAATAGCACATATAGCATACAGTAACCATGCTTTTAAAAAGTTTTGTAAAAATTCGTGAAATAGACTTTTAGCGCTAGAATTCGTTTTTCTAAAGAATTCTTGATTTACTTGATTAACAGACTTTCTTGATTAAAAAATATATTGGATAATTGTGTACACTTTAAAACTTAAATTTTGTTGAAGTTTGTATCGTTTTCAATATAAAAAATAACCAGTTTTGATATCTCCTTCCATGTATGAAATATATTCATAATTCGAGATAAATACCAACGTTAGCGGAAGATTTTACCATTTATATCCATTATATCACATTTCAATTAAAAACGAAATCTCGAAATTGGTTTTATAAAAACGAAATAATAATGGGGTTTAACCTCCGTTTCTCTGACATATACGCCTATAACAGAGGCCACCCACATCATTATTTGTGAATCTTTATTTATTTAATTACAAATTATATTTACAATTACATTTTTGATGTGGGTGGAGTCGGTTACTACGTTCTTATCCAAGCGACGACAATGTGATCAATTCTGCACTCCCATTAATTATAATTGTTCACACTGCCGCTGCCTGGATTCGAACCCGCAACCTAAGTCTAAGTAAACTAACGGTCTATAACTAATGCCTTAGACCGCTCGGCCACTTAGGCTCTTAAAAACGAAATAAAAATATTTTTTTACAAAAATTCTGTAAAAAGACACTAAATTTTTGTTATCAATAGACTTTTTCACATTCTGTAAAAGTTTAATGCCCTCAGATAATAATCATTGACTGGGTATAGAAAAAATCGAATAAGTATAATTAAAAATTTATTTCATCACGCAAAAAGTTTTTTCTATTTTTTACAAAGAAATATGCATGGATTATATCCCTGGCATGATTTTTACAATTATGTTCCTCCTAGCTTTTTTATCAACGATTATGCATCATTAATGTTCACTAGACTATAAAATATTTTCCTCTTGGTAAACCATATCAGTAAATTTTGAAAATTACTTGGAAGATAATTTCTTATCACTCTCTACCTTGTCCAACATGTCCCTAACTGAATAAAGTGAATTTGAAAAGTCATTCTTATTGGAAGTTGCTTTATTTTTTAGAACGGAAAACTACACATAATGTTTCAATACTATACTCTTTCATAAATAAAATGCAAAATTTAAATAACGGATTTACCCTAAAAATGTTTCCGGGTTATGCAGATATAAAGTATACTCTTCATTAATAATTTTATATAACTAAAACACACAAAGTAAAAATTTACATATAAATTGTCTATAAAACGTATAATGATAAATCAGGTGTAAATCATCACCCTACTTCCATTATAATTTTTATGTTTATATTAATATTAATTAATTTCATATCTTGAGGAATTTAATATTTTTGTCCATTAAGACATTTCCAGCATGGTATTTGTACTATGCTAAAGCTATGGTAAAACTTTTTTTTCGATAGAATTTAACGAGAAATAAATAAATTTAAGATCTTAATAAGGCTTACTATTAAATCCCTAAATTTCAGATATTTGGACCGTTTAAAACACGAGATAATTTTGACCAATTTACGTCAAAATTAATACCTCGAAAACTAAAATTAATATCTAAAAATTTATTTATTTTATTCTAAAAACATTTTTTTCAACTTTCCTATTTTTTTTTCAATTCCGTCTAGATAATTTTTTAATATCGTAAAAATATCTGGAAGGACAGTGAGTTTTACATGCTTTGAATGGGTTTGTAGCTTTAGTTAGATTATTTCGCGATCTAAGCGACCTGTGAACAAAAAATAGGCTAAATCTGTCAACAAGATTGTTGATTCGCCAATAAGATCTTTGTAATAAAATTAACATTGTCACTGAATCATGGTATAAATACGGTCAAAGAATCACAAAAAGGATATTTTGAAAAAATTATAGAATATAAGTGAAATTTACAAAATTTAAAAAAACTCCGACAAATTTTTCTGGCACTCTCATTAAATTATGAATTAAATGCCACAGACAGTCAGACACACAAACATACAGGAGGTTAAAAATAAGCAAGTAGAGCAACATATATGTAAATAGTTCCTTCAACGGAGAACCTCTTATTAGGCACATTGAATCTGAATTGGAAACTCTGACAAGTTAATTTCGCTTTCTCTCCGATAAATAAAGTACTATATTTTGACTCATTCTTATGTGCTAGTCGTCTAAATAGATTTATTGAATTCAATGAAGATTTGTTGGTTAAATCGGAAAGGATCTTAGTCATACTTGACGATAATTTATTCAGCTACATCTATCTGGAGTTTCTTGAATTTTTTAATTTTATTTGTTCGTGGATTAATTAAGATAAACTTTGAAAATGAGTAACCAAATTTCGTAGTAATGTTCTGCTACTAAAATACCGACCACAATAGGTTTTTTAGAAACAAATATTTTTTCTACAGTTTCTCGGGCAATTTTGATACTTCTTATTTTACATTTTTAATGTAGGTATGTATGTTTTTTAAACATCCTATATACATATATTTCTCCTACTTATATTATAAATATTTATATTAATCATAACCGCGAATTTGATAATACGCAAATATTTTTATTTAGAGTAGTAAATTTTATTATCCCATGATATTTACATCTAAATAAATATATTAATAATAATAATTCTTTTTTAAATAAATTGTATCTGAAATGGTTATTTATAAATTTATTTAATGACGTCAATATTTATAGTTTTGTAGTGTATAGTCAAACGTTGGCAAAATTGGTTGGTAGACCAGTTAAGATATTCTTAAAGAAAATCTCAAAAGAAGTCAAAAAACATTATCTGTAGTTCGAAATCAAAGGGCACTATGCTCATTTTATTCAAAAATGGATCGTGTTACTTATGATTGAGTTTTAAAATGATTAAATCAAAGTACCAGTCTATTTGATTATAAAACGAATATTATTCAAAATAGTTATAGAATTAATGGATGCATATATAATTGTGTGGATTGCATTGAAAACTTACATTTAAAATTTAATATTCTTGTTTCACAAATTTAAATAAATAATTACGATAATTAACATTTGAAAAATAATATTTGTACAATTTGATTTCTTATTTTCACAATTTTTAATGCATTAAGTTTAATTAATTAGTGTTTTTCAATCATTTTAATTTGACAGTTTCTATATCATTAACATGTAAATAATTGCAAATTAGTCATAACAGCCCACTTTATCTCCAAAATTTTTCACTTAAAGCGCTGGCATCGATTTTATTATCCCCACCATGACTACGCACACAACGAATACACAAATTTAAAAGATCGAAATTCTAGAATTGAAGACCTTTGCATTAATTTAAAAGCATTGGAAATAATACACATATGCCAGGAATCGAACCCAGGTCTATTGGATTCAAGCAAAGTGCCTCAACCAACTGGATCCTCTATCGTCTATATATAACGTGCAATTTTTCAACTCACTGAATTTTTATTTTCGTTTTTTAGTTAATATTAACTTATTTATTTATTATGGTACAACAACGTAAACTCAAACCGTAAAGACAAATAACTAAAAAATTCACATTTACCATTATTAACTTCAAATATTTCGCCAAATAGTATACAAATTGTAGAGTACCTGTTGAATGAAAGCTAAAATAGTTGTTTTTTGATCGTATGAAAAGTTTACTTTCGCGGCTACAGATATGTACTTATTAAATTCATACTAAGTGACGTTTTGAAATCAGAGTAGGTGATGCTATAAAATAGGGAATTGCAAGGAATTGTATTGTGTCGGCTTGTGAAACTTTTCTATCGACTAGTCACACCTTGTTTCTGCTCACATTAAAGACTATACAAAAAAATAACGCATTGGTACCAAAACAAATTGCTTTTTATGAGGAGTGCATTTTTAAGAGAGCGCAATTGCTTATACCTCCCGAATATTAATCAAAAACAATGGCTCGCATTGATTTATTATCGTTTCCTAAGGGTTCTTTCGTCATTCGCGACATAATTCCTTTGTATTAGTTAAAGTCTCACGTTTTGGATTCTCTAAAAATTGTGATTGCTGTTGGATGCGAGTGCTCGGTGAAAATATCTTCTTTACACACTGATTTTTTCATGAGAAACAAAAATTTTTTTAAGAATGACTCGGCTAAAATAAATATCTGAAAGTCAAAAGTGAATATTTTAAAAAAGTCAATTAAATAAAGAATGATATATAAAATTATTAAACTTTCCAGAATCTCCGTTGAGGTCACTAAGATATAATACTTTTTAACATTCAATTTTTAACTTTATTTTTTTTTTAACTTAAAATTTTCCAAATATCACGTCTAGCTTTCCTTCCAGTTTATTTAATTAATTTATTGCTAGCTTGTAACTGGACGGCAGTGTTACATTTAATAAATAAATTATTATAGACAATATAATAATATTATAGTTTTTCATATTAAAATAATTTTATTATGGTCCTATTTTGATTATTGTCCTTGATTTGGTACCTATCTATATAGTAACAAATCAATAATTTGTATTATTTGTTTATTGTATTCTATACAATATACTTTTATTGTGATGTGTTAATGGTGATTATTAATGCTTACTCAAATATTTTATGAAAACCTAATTTTGTTTTTATGAGACATTTTTATTTTAAGTTCTTTCCATCTTTGTATTTAACATACAACGAAAATGTTGGCAGCCGGCAGTTAAAAATATTGTTAATTTTTCAATGCAAACAAATAAGATAAAATTATTAAGTCTGGTTAACTTGCTAATTAACAATTGTATGTAATTTGTTCTGGAACTAATATTAGGGTCGTTCTATTGTGCTCCATGTTCCATTGTGGCGCACCTCGCTGTACCTATTATCTAAATAAATTATTACTTGGTGACCAAATTATTTCGATTTTCACCCACCTAATGCTCAATAGTTTCCGAATTGTTAATTTATTATATTTAAAGTATAGATTATTTATTTAAATGTACGTAATTGATTCATTATTAATTTACATTTCAAAAGAAGAAAAATTAACGCAATTGTCTGTCTTCCCAAGTCCCAAATAATACAATAATTAAAATTTAGATGCAGAATTTAATATATGGTAAACCACAGACGTTTAAATACTTTTTGTAGAAGAAGCCATTTGCTTGAATTAAAACGATTTGAAACTAACTTTTTACCAAAGTCTAAACTCTTTACCACAAAGAGTTTATGTTTTGATAACAATCTATAAGTTTACGAGATACTTTTTAGTCTGAAAACTAAATTGTAATTAATTAATATAGCGCCTTAAAGTGGTATATTTCGACTTTCGATTATCTATTCATATTTCACATTTATTTTTTTAAAAACTGGATTCCTTGATATAATTAAAAATCGAATAGCTAAAAATTGACTGCCTTATATAATATCAACTCAACAAAGTTAAGTTCTAAAAATTATTCAATTTTCTAGAGTCCAAAGCTTCTGAGCTCATCATGTCCAACCCTCAATTTGATTATAGCTCTTTATATAAACCAAATTTTACGTTTTTTGTTACTCTAATTTAAATAATTTAAACTTAAATTATACTTGTTCTTTGTCGAAAATGTATATGTCAAATTATGATTTATGTTCGGTTTCTACATAAAAAATTAACCTTGAATTCAAAGAAAAATTTTTTTAGACAGCTCAGAAGAAAAAAAAACAAAATTTTCCGTGATATTTTTTATATTATTTTAACCAGTTAGTTTTAAATTAGTTTTTCATTATTTACTTAATGGATAATAGTTTTTATAATACATAAATGACAAATTATTATAAATATTTAGCACGCAATCTATTTTAGCTAACTATAGTTTTACTTCGAAATTGACAATCTCTTCCATTGAAAAACTATTTTATACAATTACCTATTATAGAAATATTTTTTATTTTTATTTTACTCTCTAATAGAACGTTGTTTTCACCCTAAAAATTCAAATAGAAATTGTTGATCTTTACGTTTTTCATCAATTTTAAATTGGCGAGGCAATTAAAAATTTGCCAGGCCCAGACCTTAAACAGAGCAGTTCCCTTTATTTTTATATCTGTCTTGCTCGTACTGTTGGATTACCTAAAGCCCACGTCCATGCAAAAAAACAATCGAAATACTATAATATTATTACAGAAAATAAAAAAAAACAAATTCCTTTATCTGCCTAAAATTTTGATTTTTTCAAATGCGTTGAATGTTATTTTTTCAAATGCGTTAAAAGTTGTTCCAATGAGTCCAAAACTTTGTGTTAATATACTTTTAAGGAAAAAATTGGTAAAGGGTCACCCAAAATGATATCAAAATGGAATTAGAGCCAATTTAAATTTAAGCGTCACTCCTCACTCTATCAAGTTGTGAGCTTTTTTATATCATAGAAATGTGAATTTTTTAAACTGGTTCAGAAATGCTAAAAATAAAAATTTAGGAAATGGTAGAAATTAGGGAATTTTTACTTATCATGGCAATATTAGAAAAAAACAAATACTTATTTTTCATAGAAAAGTTGTAGAAATTACACAATAACTCATTGGTGAATAAAAATAATTCATCAGCAAGTTATTGGACTAGCTTTCAAAATGACCACGGACTTAATAATATATTCATCACAAATATGAAATAATTGGTTTTTAATTATTTTTATAATATGGCACTGCAAGATACTTAATATAATCTAAATAAAAATAAATTTCTATAGAATTTAGTTAGAAAAGTTATTTTTAGACTTTAAAAGTTAACTTTAGATTGAAGTTCAAGGTCATTTTATAAATATTTTTTTAAAATATTTACCCATTTCTGTGTAAATAATTGTGCATATATGTACACTTTTATGACAGGTACAGGATAATACGACGTGAACTTTCATATTCACTTTAATATGATGTTTAAAATCCGATAATTTTATATTTAGTACCTATACTTAATAATTACATTGCAAAATTTATAGTTTTATTTATATAATTACGTAGGGAAGTTTGTAAATCGCTGTGTTTATTTTTGGTATCTTTATGCAAGTTTCTATAATTACGAGTATCTGATCGATCGATGTTCAATTCACCCACATACACACACACATGCCCATTCATAAAATCATATGTCGGTTACAACTCCTCCAAATTTTTGAATCGTTATATCCCAGAAACTTACTGTTCCGCTGAAAATTGCGAAAAACCCGTTTTTATGACTTTTAACTCCGCGCAAATTTTTGCCATATCTTGGATATATCGGATCGCATCGATGAAGACTTTTTAGACTTAATTTATGATGGTGTTTTGGTCAAGCCTATCAAATTTCAGCCGGGTGAAAATTTTTGTACCTTCGGATGTTTAAATTGAACGTATAAATTCATTAATTGTAGTATACCTAAAATTTGTTGCTTGTTATAGAAATCCCATTTCATGCTTCTACTACAGTTACATACAAAATGGCAGTATGATGTTCCACTTTTTATCACTGATATATCGTCCAAATTACTATAACATTTTATAGAGCACTTTGGTCTAAGTATGTCCCACCTTTGGACTCTCACTTTAACCGAACCTAACCTTGGTAGAAATGAATGAAAACATCCGAAATCTGAATCTAATCTTTGGGAGAACGGGGCCTCAGTTTCAATTCTTTGTAAGTGTCCGAACCAATTTTTACAGTTTGATCAATAGAATGACTATCCATTGGTCAGGAATTAGTTTTCTCTAGATGTTCTAAAACCAACTCACATCTAATTTACGTTATTAATACTTGATGCTCAAACATAAAAGTATTTATTTCGAATTATCACTTGAATGAAAGTAAGCATTTCTAATTGCATACAAAGTCTTTGCCTGTGCCTGTTTTCTCACATTTTGGTATTAAATGCAAATGATGATGTTTAAAACCATTATCTTTCTCAACAATCTCCATCCTCCAGCACAACAGTAACTCGCATCTAAAGTTCTTGTCTCATTGGAGATATAAAATGTAAATAAATCAAATTTCTATGTACTGTATAAAAAATTCCATTCCTGCTATCGTTCATGAATTTTTATTTGAAATTTAATAGTCTGTAATAATATAAATTTAGGTGGACAGTTTTTTATTTAAAAATAAATAAAATATTAAATTAAATTCTACTAATTTTCTAATCATAAATTTGTTTTTCCTCAAACATGATAGATAATAAATTAGGTATATTTTTGCATCACGAAATACAATAAAATTATGTATGACGTCAAACTGTATTGACGTAAAAATTTAAAAAATGTACTCTTTTTCGAGTAATCAATTTTAAATATTTTTAGAAAAGCGATAGACAACACAGTGCTTACCTATTTGAAATTATTGACAAAAGTTAGTGATATCTGAAAGCGTAGTAATAAATGAATAAAGTAAAAAAATCTGCGTCGCAGAAATTTTCGTAATTGGCATCGCATTGTAAAAATTTTTTTGTACCCCAGTGATTGTCTAATATAAGTACAAAAAGGAATAGTAGTTTTGGCACTATCTGTGCGTCAAATACCTGTAGTTCCTGTTTAACATGCTTTCATAGTAGGAGGTAGGTTATTGTATAAATAGTTAATAAAAACTTTGTTTTTTTGTGCTGTTCCTAAAATTATGGATAATTTAATTTGTTAACGAGATTTCAAAAATCAAAATCCCTATTAGAAATTTTTATTGTAATTGTTCTAAATTTGTGGTCAATCGTACTCGAATACATTCAAAAACAAGTGAAAACAAACCATTGGTTGAGTTAATTGTTGAAATACCCTGAATAGAAAATGTTTAACGTGAGTGCTTCAATTATATTTTTATAAATTAGAAGATTTTAAAAACCCAACACAATTATATTTATTTGTTTTTCGATAGTTTTGAAAATATTTGAAATTATTTCCTTAAATTTTTTTCGTTTTTTCGAAAATCTTTCACAAGACCGCTGGTTGCAAGTTACCTGCAAATTTTCAACTGCCTATCTTTTAGAGTTTTGAAGAAAATGGACACAAAATGTTTGCCCTAATTTTAAGTTTATAAGTTAATATTATGAATTTGTTCGTCTGTTTATCTTTCTTTACTTACATGACGTAAAAAACCAACGATTGCGTAATCAACACTGTCTGTATATGGTATTTCAACAATTAACTCAGTCAATTGTTTGTTTTCACTTGTTTATATTTAGTTCTATCTCTAAAAGTTTACAAGATGGGTCTACGGACTCAAAATCTTGACAAAGTTGCGAACTCAACCTAACTTTTTCCCTCTAAACATTTCAGCTTGATATCTTTCTTCGTTTTTGAGTTATCGTGCTAACAGACAGACGGACTTGCGACCGGAAATGGACACTAATTAGGTGATTTTATGAACACTTATACCAAAATTTTGTTCATAGTATCAATATTTTTAAGCGTTACAAACTTGGGGCAAACTTAGTATATCTTGATATATATTTTACATATGTACAGCATACAATAATTTTAGGAAATGGCGTGAGATTGGATAGGTAAAATTTACCAATAATCTTTTGAAATGACCATAACGATTCCGAGATGATAATCGAATAATCACTTGCTTGATTCAGTTGGTATCAAGGGTGGCTGCTCATAAAAGTATTAATTAAATATTTTTTTAGTATAAAGATTTGGCTAAATACTATTTTGCATTTTACGATGTATAAGACACAAAATAATTGATTAATATGCATCGACATTAAAATATGAAAAAAAAGAAATATTTAGCTAATAAAAAATATGTCGCGTGGTAGGTATATCATAACAAAATAATCACGCAACAAGCGCATAATACAGAATATCTCCAAACAATACATTGAATAAAATGAATAAAGTATAATCGAAGCGCATAAAACTCTGATAAACAATATTCATCTATTTCTTTCATCTTCAACAAAACTTCAATATGTCGTACTTTTTCCAAAAATTTTACATTTATAATAATAAAAATGATATAGTTGATTCAATAGTGCCAAAAAAATTTGGTCTTATGAACTAATTTGCTCGCAAGTAAATATTTGATATGAAAACAGGTGTGCTAAAGACTTATTAGACAACTAATAGAATCAGCTCATAATATCCAAAAAGATCAGATCAAAAGCAGTAATGAAGTATGAGAATGTGCTGTTATAAAACCAGTTCCAATTTAGTTCCCAGGCATAAAAAAGAACCAAGGGAACTAGTCAGAGCTTTATAGAAGACTATGCGAGATTATATCAGTGATGCATACAAAAGCAAACATATTTTTAGGGACAAGCTTTTGTTGTACTAAAAAGTAGAAAATAACTTTTCTTATGAGTCATTTATACATGACTATTTGTAAAAGTTTTAGTTGCGTATGTTAAAATTGAGAGCGTCCAGCTTTTAAAAATAGTCATGTTTTGAATGACTCATTAGAAAAATTAATTTCTACTTTTTAGTACAATAAATTTTTTTAAAGGCTTTGTTTACGACTTGCTTTAACAACATATTCCAATGCAAGCAGTTCAGCTCTTGATTAAAATTTAGCTAGCCTGGGCTCCTGATATATGTTGATATTCCTGAATTAACTAAATTTAAATCCTTTTAAAAAATTATATATAAAATAGACTCATTTCATTTTATTAACGAATTTTTCCTCCATAAGCATGAAAAGAGCACACAAGCACTCCCCAGTACTAAATTATCATTTTCATGTTTCTCCTATTATTGTTGTTGTAACCCCTTAGTAGTCCTGTTTGTTTTTCCTGTCTATACTTATAGCTAATAAAAAATTATTAAGTATAATAGCTTCTAGAATTTCTTGTAATTTTGTCTTTTGATGTATTTGACATAAAAAATAACAAGTAATAAAAATTTATGGTTATTTATGAGAAAAAATAAGTTATTAAATAATCTCATGTCTATATGGCTTTATTTTGAAGGGACCTCGCGGTGATTATAAGCACTTACATGTGTGTTATAATGGGAATAACATTACATTATATTAAAATAACTTTACCGATCAGGTTCAGAATAATGGTAGGATGTTTTTTTTATTTTTAACTAACAAGTAACTGATTCTTATTTATCTTTTTCTAACCCTTTATTCGAAAAATTACAAAAAAAAAAAAAAAAAAAACGTTAGCCTAGCAGCTTATTAGACAATGAAAAATAACTTTAGGTTGTAAATTTTGCTTCCTGGAAGATTTTAATATAGAAAATACTCTTAAAAAAATTAAATTTCAACATTTTATCTCTCAAAAATTTAGTTTATTAATTGTGGTAGAAGCGCATATAAACTCTTAATACATAAAATAATTGATATGCTACGTAAGTTCACTGCACTTCCACCATTGCATGGTTTGCTGAACCTTTTAAGATGTTTAGGTATTTCGGTACCAAAACTTAAGTGTTACCAAAAAACTGAAATTATATGCGTCAATTAATGTCAATTAAACACCTTCTGTATAAGTTTCAAGTCGATTCTCTGTCCAGTTCACGATAAATTAATTATTATAAACAGCCCTTTTGTACATGGTGGTATATGAAAAAGTCGTAATAATTGTTGGTTTTTTAGTCAATGCTTTTAAAATGTTACCAGTTAGATAAAAAAACTTTTATCAATATTCCTCAAATTTTAAGCTTTAAAATCATACCAAAATTAAGAACTGTGCATAAAAAAGTAAAACTTTTTTGGAAAAACATTAAATTTGATAGTTAATTTCTAATAAACTGTACAGAGAAACTGGAGTGTTTTTAGCATTCATATTAAAAATATTATAACAATTTAATACGCAATATTTATCTTGAAAATTATGATATTTGAAACTGTAGTTCAACATCCTCCAAAAATTAAAAAATCTTCTATAAAGTTTTCCATTTTATCCTTTTTTTTTTGTTATAAAAACATTTAGAACAAATCCACTAAAAATATAAAATAACAAAATTTTATTTTATTCTTCATAATACTCAAGAAATCTTAACAATCAAATATTATATTGTCACGCAATCCTTCAACTTTAACCTATACAGCGGCTACGATCGAAGTACCGACGAAATTATTTGGTACAAATCGAGATATACTTTCAATAAAACATATAAAATAAAAATTTGAATCAAGCTCCATGCGCCTTAATAAAACAATTAAGATAGTGGAGGGATAGAGTTCAAATTCTAAACATATTCTAAACGATCCTAATTTTTATTTTTACTCAGAATTCTACAACCTTCTGGTAGGCTTACTATTCTGAATTAAACTACGTTTTCATGAAAATCGATGTTAAACTCTTGCCAGTAACATTTTCAATCTCCACACTCCGGCTACCTACCGGTCTTTGTACCTGAATTTTCTATACATTTAGTTTGTATAGTATGTGTTTATGCCAAAATACTGCTGAATTTATGAAATTGACTGAATAGCTAATACCTGGGTACTTACATCTGCTTTTATTTCCACAGGCAACATGCACAGTAAGTTTCAATTTCATTTCTAAAGAAATTGCGTTTCGTCCATTCTAACCACCATGTCCACAAATTTTGTCTCCTAACGCTCTTGCATCCCAAATCCAATTTTCGATTCCCTATTTCAAAAATTATCAATAATTAGGTAATGACTTTTTTTTCAAAATGAAGTAAATAGAATGTACTTATTATTTTATTGTTAAACAAACTAACCAATTTCATTATTAAATAATAGTCCCTTAAAAGAAACAATCGCTCTTATGTTGCCTTCCACTCTTAATCGTGCTCGATTTATAATTTTATTCCATCTGATTCTGCCATTTCTTGTTTATATAAAATGTTTTAGTATAAGAAGATTTGCTTATAACTAATCTATTTGATGTAAATATTGGAACAAAAGTTGCTACAATTTTTCATGTGAAAGAAATTTTCAAAAAAAATTTATTCACAACGTTTAGAATGCGTTGTAAACATACGCTATCTAAAATCCAAATATTTCGATGAAAATTGTCTTAAAAGTAAGTTATCACGACTTCACAACATCTTCTATTTTGTATGCATTATTGAATCCTAGTTCACATGAACTTTTTTTAAATACTGTCCGAGATTAGAATTACCATATTATTTTTTTTTAGAAATTTATGAACAATTTTTTATCCACAAAAAAAGAAATCCTACGCTGATTTTGGGAGAGCCATATTACGAAAACTGAGCAAAGCATTTCTTTGTAAACGAACTTGATGAATCTTTCAATTTTGTCCATGTCTTTGATTTACACCTTGTATAACTGACAGGAGTAACTCATTCATCAAAAATTCATATTACGCATTAATTTTAAGATACCTTGTATTTGCGTGTGACTTAAAAAAATTAAATCGTATAACCTTGTTAAAATATCAAAAAATTTTACTGCCTTGCAAATGGTTTTTTTTTTTTGTTAAGGCCAAGGATTTTTTTATTTTTACTATGACAAAAGTTTATAAAACTTTGTCGATTTGAACTTGAAAATATAATATGAGTTGTATTTGAGTTATTTGATTTTATTAAAATAAATGGAATGAAGTAATTTTGATTTCATGATAAATTCAAATGTTGAAAATAATCATAAATATTAAATGCTATTTATAAATTTTTATAGCTCTTCTTTTTTCAATATCGCAATTTTATTTAAAGGTATTAAAAATCAATGATATCATTGTTAAATATTTTTAAACTAAATCAGTATATGTATAATTAATTCATTGAGATTCAACCAAAAATGTTCTTACGAAAGTCTTGCCTGACACTCGATAAAAAGTGGCTCCTCTCGGGTGGGTTGAATGTCACTCCTGTACCAAACACAATCATAAAAAGACACTAAAAACCATACAAATTTTTCAATTCCGTAATAATTTTACAACATTTTTGGTTCTTTTATTAAAAATGTGTGTCCTTCGCCTGACACTGTCAAAGTCGAAACAAATGATTTTTCCATCTGTTACCTAATTATTTTCTCATTTGAATATTATCCGAAAAGGATATTTACTAATTTAAGGTTTGTGGCTCAATAGAGTCACTAAAATATCGTTTTGACCTAGACCAGTAATTTAAAAATCTGCCCCTTTTAGGATTTAACACAAAAAAGGATGCGTTTCGAAATCATTAAACAGATTTTTTTTAAAAATGCAAATGAAATTTGGTTTATGGTTTAAAAGGTTTAAAACGTTGGTTTATGGTTTATAACCCCAGTTTTTTAATTTAAGGGGTTGAAAATACGCGATTATTTTCCAAGATTGTTTAATTGAAATAGTTATTACCAATTTTAATCATGGTCTATTCAGATATTCAGATATTATCATCTGAGGCAGCACAAATAAACATTGAACATATTCATCCATCTAAACATATAAAAGGCATTGTCCTGAATGACTCCCTGACGGATCAACGCACAGCCAAAACAGCTGGTCTACATTACAGAGCCTGAAACTTGGTGTATGTGTTCTTTGTATGACGTAGGCAACCGATACGAAAGAATTTTCCGAAATTCTACCCCTAATGGGGTGAAAAACGGGGGCAATTTTTTATGGGACAACTTGATTCCTTGATTCAATCTACTTCAATTTTTGCATAAACCAATCGTCCAGCGAAGTGATCGGATAGCCTCTAATCTATGACAAAAGTTAATATGCCCGACGCTTCCACCATAAATGTGGTAGATTATTCAATCGTATATATTTAAACGAGTAATTCTTGTATATATATATATCAACAATCTCGGAAATGGCTCCAACGATTTCCATGAAATTGAGTATACAGGGGTTTTTTGGGGCAAAAAGTCGATCTAGTTGGATTTCATTTTTAAAAAACGTCGTTTTACTTGTGGTTTCAGGAAAAGCTGAAATGTAAACTGCAAAACATGACGCATCCTGACATCTATTGGTACATATCGTAGTTAATGAAATAAAGTATATTACCGGGACATTCAAATTGGTATTTGTGTGTAGACATTTTAAACGGTTCTTGTATTAGTGATAAAATTTGTATCATTTTAACTCAGCCATCCAGGTTCAAAGCCTAAAGCTTATAAAAATAATTGATTTTATGTATAACAATTTTTGTTGTCAACATCATTATTATAATATTTTTGTGTAACAATAAGTAAAAAAACATTACTGATTTGAAAATAATTAAATGTAACAATGGTATGTTAGCATGCAATAATGAAACGTATATGCAATAAAGTATTTGATTTTAAACGAATAATAGGTTTACCTTAATAATATTTAGCTTTTGATATGAAAATTATTATATTCTATATGAGATTGAAATCAATAAGCACATGATCATAGTAAATGCACTGTGGTAAATAGCTTGAATAAACAGGTAAATATAATGTGGCATACAAAAATTTGCTATATTTAAACCAAATTAAAGTTTATGCAACTCAGATTTATGGCTTAAGAGTAGAAGATGGAAATTGATTCTTGGTATCAATATAAGCCACAGTTATTCTTTATTAAGCCTATCGCAATGAATTAATGTTAAAAAATTGCTGCTATATGTTTTTTTAAGTGTTATTTAAAGGGAAATAATGTCAGGAATTTAAAAAAATATAGGTTTTTAGTCTGCCGCACCCTTTAAATTACCGGATCTAAACAGGCATATTTTGTATGTTGATTATTTACCATTCATTTTGGCCTGAGATATCACGCCATGATCATTAAGTTCATCTGTTGGTTAATCAAAATTGATATTTTTATTCATAGTGGAATACGTTCCAGCCAGTTTGCTATTAAAAATATAGCCAGACACATTTTTAATAACTGTTCACTTATTTTTCTCAATGAAGCAAATACCAATTTAGAGCTTATATTTTTCTAATATATAAAGAATTGTGGTTACCTATGTAAAAGGGGGCAGTAAATAGGGGTTCCCCGCTACAAAAGCAATACAAGGGCAGGACGGAATAATTTTTCCATACCGGTATCTATTAGGTACATCAAATTTATCAAAAATAAACTTGAAATAAATTTTACTAAAATTTATCTCCAATAACACCAGTTTTATACGTTATTTTGGATCTCATCCATCAAAAAATAAGCCCCCCGCCCTTCATTTATTTAAATCTAAATATCTAGCCAATCAATGAAGGAGATTTATTGATAAGAAGTTTTGTTGGGTGTATTTCAAACATACAAACATTTCTAGATTAATCTTCCATGATATTTCAATTATTAATATTATATTTGGTTCAAAAAATAGGTTTTTTGCAAACATATCTTAAAAAGTGTAACTCATAACAATAGATAACAAGCATTGGTAAACAAAATTTTTTATAAAGGATATTCGAATTTCAACTGACAATTTCTGAATGATAATTGCATCCTGATTTGAGGGAATTCGTTCTTGTAAATATTTGTTCGTATATTGTTGAACAAATTTCTTGCAATAATACATTAAATTCTACAAAACAATCATGGTATTTTTGCTTTTCCAAGTTTAAAAGGATATTCGTGAACTTTCATGTCTATTAAATTATTATTGATAATTAAATGAGGTATTTTCTAAACAGATATTTCTTCTCTAGGTATTTTTGAAACAGTCGCGAAATTTGTCAAGTACTTACGATTATATCTAATTTATACCAATGATAACTACAAGGTATCCGAAAAACTTACTTCTATTCTCATTTCTGCCTACACTTAAGGACCGAGTGATCTTCTTTAATCAAGCAAATATAAGTTTCATTCACATGTTATGGTGTTAAAACGTCCGGGAAGCTATTTGCACACTTTCACAATTTGTTTCCGTTTGGTAAGCCTAACTTCAATTAGGAAGCTTAGAAAAACATTGAAAATAGACAAGAGGAGAGGCGTCCTTCGGCGCTACAAAGAATTAAATTCTTTGTACTATCATAATATCATATGATATCATATGATGTACATATCATTTAGAGTATGAAGAGACCTTCATACTCTACTTCAATCTACTTTTTGAACGGGTGCTTTTTAATAAATAACAAATTTTCTTCCCTTTTTAATAAATATGAGCCAACTAATATCAAACTTTAAGTGAACAACTTCTAACATGACTATAACAAAACAAAATGTTGTCAAATATCTTTCGATTCTCATTTATCTTATTCATTATTAACCCTCTCTTTTAAAATATAAATTATTACTGACAAACACGTGCATGTCGTATATATATTTTTGGTAAGGTCTTGTCAATAAACAAAACTTTGACTACTAATCTTGTTCTGAATTCCCGAATTTAATTACAATGATTCATTCATTCGACGTTTTTTTGAAAACAGGTTTGTCTTTTTAAAAAAGCAATGTATGTACGTTAAATTTATTATATGCGAAAAATGTCCTGCGGTACAAATAATATCTAAACACGCATTTTCTATGTTTTAGGGGGGTGAATGGCAGATTGAATTGGGTGTAGAGTTGATATAAGAAACAAGGTAGATTGAGATAGAAATATAATTTGTTTAATGAACCTTCCATATTTCATTACTTGCTCAATAATATTTTAACAAAATAATTGTAAATAAAAACCGAGTTGTTTGTTGTAATAAATGTATTGGGTGCAGCCAAATTTGATCGATTCTGACTTTTAAGCTTTGCAATGATCTAAAGTTAATTTATACTTGACAAGACGTCAAAAATTTTAAGAATATTTTCAAAAAATATTCTCTACTGTTTAATAATCAGTAAAATTATTGTTTGTTTAATAACCAGTAAAATTATTGCAAAGACGAATCTCACACTGATTAATTTACATTTATACCAAAGTGATTTTCGATTCCTGTTCACCAATTTATTGAGGCGAACGACAATTCTTCAATGCCCAAAACCTAAGAAATTTGTACCTATACCTAATTGAACTTATTCTGATAAATCTGAAATCATTTATTTTCTCTTCTGCTAAATTCTGCTGAGTTATATCAGCTCTGCGATAAGTTTTTTTCGGCATATAATTTAAGGGCACTTAATTTTCTGGCATTGACACTAATTGAACCAAGAACCATCTCGTGCGTTTCCTATTACTAGATCAGATTAAATATAAATAGAAAATTTCAGAAGCTAAGTTGACACCGTTTCATGTATATTTATGGTGCCTGTTCCTGCGAATTGTTGAATGTTTATTCTATCCATATTCAGCGGAAAATATCAAAGAAAATGCTGGTTATTTCAAAAAATTGTTGTGTCGCTTGGCATAAAAGTAGAACAATGAACGATGAATACATGAATACTTGTTTCTGTGTTTTTTAAGTGTAGACTTATCTTTCGAAGAACTTTTGTATACTGTGGCAAGTTTGGTCTATTGAATTACATCTTTGTGTTTCCATGCGTTAAATAATTCTTAGTAAGCATTATAGTATCTCATGGAAACTCGCCTGACACATTCTGATCCCAAAGGAAACAATCTTTTGAGCGCGTTTTACACATTCTCACAGTATGTTGTTTCCAATTTTTTCCTATTCATGATATGTTGAAATCGTTTCCTGTAAGATTGATTTTTTTTTATACTGTATGTTTAACTAATAATGTCATATATACAGTGTAAGAAGGTTAAGTCACGATTTTGTGTTCGATCTTAATTGCGTCTGTAAGATTGTTTTCATTTTGAGCGTCTTACCTTGTAGAGTGTAGAAAAGAGTGTCCAGTATAAAATATTTGGAATTAAAAATGATCCGCTTTCTATGCCGATACATGTATTTATAGTAAAACGCAACCTATATATTATTTTAAAACAATATACATAATATTGAATACGTATTTATTTAATTGAACAAATAAGCATACCTCTATAATCATAATCATAATAAAATAAACGCAATCATGCATTTTAATAATATCATAAATCACATGCCATTATTTTATAAAATTTACTATATTTTATTTTTATAATGATTTAAAATATATAACATATAATATATTGTATGCATTCGATAAATAAAATGACACGGAAAACTTTAACGAATACAATAGGAAGCAACTAGCAACGAAATTTCTGACTAGTCACTATTCATTCGAATTTATTTTAATATTCGACAGAATAAAGTCAAATGTGAAAAAAAGACGATAAGTTATAAACCATTAACTAAAATTTTTCCATGTTTTTAGTTCAGGTCGGATATTCAAAAAATAAGTTTTCATAAAACTTCTTCACCCTTTGGTGTAGTCTGTTCTCTCGAACTACAGTTTGAAACAACAGGCACAATGTTTTATGAGCACGCGTTTTTAAGATAACAGCAAAAGCGAGATCTAAACCAAATATGACAATCTTTATCTTGCACACGCAACTCTCTTATGTATGCTTAAACTTTTGGTCTCAGGAACTCTTAAGAACTAGTTTTGATCTTCGTGGGAAAGGCTTAACTTACTCGCCCATTCTTACGAGTTTGGCACACTTGGAAGAATGCACACCTGACAATTTTTATTTTCTTTTTAAAGATTTATAAAACGTGCGAAAATTTTTTTAGGTTGGGTACGATTGAGTGGGATAATTTGAAAAAACTTTTGACTTTTGTGAAATTAATATGAGCCATAAATAAAGCATTATGAAACTGGTAGAGCCGTAAATCGGATAAATTAGAGATTAAAATTTCTCAGATCTCGCTCGGCATTATTATAACCAGACGTTCTTTAGCACAAAATAAACAAACAAAAAATGCATTTAAGATTTTGTATTTAAACATGTAAAAGGCCAACTTCGATCTTCCAATTTATGGCCGCTTGGCCACTTTGTTTTTTATTAAGTGTATGCCTTCTCCTACATCTTTATTGGCATGCAAGAAAAGCTTAAGAACCGGATCGTGAAATACCGTCGAAACCTATATCTTAGTAATAAATAAGTTTAACGATTAATAAATTGTTTATTTGAACTTTTCTGTTTATTTATTTTGTGCTACAAAACACATAATGCCGTGAAATTTTATAACATTGAAAGTTCTTTCGATTATATTTGCGGAAGCTGAAGATAATCCTCAGATAAATCGCTATATTAACAACGTAATTGAGCCATTATATTCTAACAATTTCCAGGTCTTTGCAACCACAAACTCATAAATTTTTCTTTATTTAGGTGTAAATTATATTTTACACTTTTAAAAACATCCACAGAAGTAACAAAACAATGGAAAAATATGAACAGATAATGGTTGTTGGTGAAGGATCATATGGCTGTGTAATGAAATGTCGACATCGAGAAACTGGACAAATTGTTGCAATAAAAAAGTTTTTAGATACTGAAGAGGAAGTAACAGCGCGTCGTATGGCAATGCGCGAAATTAGAATGCTAAAAGTAAGTAAGAAGAATTCTTAAACTCAACTTACCTAATTTTCGTTTTTTATTCTAGAAACTTCGCCATGAAAATTTAGTATGTTTAATAGAAGTATTTCGTGTACGAAAACGTTTTCATCTAGTATTTGAGTTTGTTGATCGAACCGTATTGGATGAGTTGGAAGAACATGATGGTAACGGATTAGATGAACAATTATGTCGGGAACGAATTGTACAAGTGATACGTGCAGTACGGTACTGCCATTTAAAGCATGTTTGTTTCCCATTTTACAAAAAATAAAATTTAGTTAATTTCAGTTATGTTCATATTGTTCTTGAAAATTTCTAGATTATTCATCGTGATGTTAAACCAGAAAATGTATTGGTATCGAGACAAGGTGTAGTAAAATTATGTGATTTTGGTTTTGCAAGACTTTTAGCAAATACTGGTGAACCATGTACAGAATATGTTGCCACTAGATGGTATCGTGCACCGGAATTATTGGTGGCGGATGTTCATTATGGACCTGCAGTTGATGTTTGGGCAATTGGCTGTTTATATTCAGAAATGATGACTGGAAAACCATTATTTCCCGGCGACTCAGATATTGATCAGCTATATAGGATATGTAATTTATTAGGTTAGTAAAACTGAAAAGTCCTTAGAATAAAAATTTGACACGTTTCATCCGTTCCACCGATACTTCTTTTAAGCAATCTTTAAGCCGATTTTTGCTTGTTTTGAAGTACTAAATTTATACTTTAAGATTTGCCATTTAATTCGGAAATACTCTGTATAATATACACAAATATATAACCTTTCTAATGCAGCTACCATTTTTCAATTCGTAATAGCTATGGTTCATTTATCAAGTATGTTCAATAGGCCTTTAAAATATCTATGTATGTCAAATTCACTCGCAAGCTCTTTTTACAATAAAGCGCATTTCCGTCTTTCTCTTTCATGCATAGACGATGACTATTTTCCATCTCCATTTATCTAGAGAACACTAGTCGCATGTTTCAATGCACCATTTTGAAAAAGCATGAACTGCATTCATTTAAAACTTACATCTGTCCTCAGATTAAATTTTCAATCCGGTATAATTAATTCTCGGATATTAGAAACGTAAGTTTATAGTAATAAATTTTTATTGATTACAGGTCAACCTTGTTATCGACATCAACAATTAATGCAACGTAATCCAAATTTCAAAGGTCTGCCGAAATGTTCAACCGATGAAACAAGTCGTGCATTATGTAAAATATTCCCTCGGTGGTCAGTAATGGCAATAGACTTTTTATCCGTCTCAATGAAAATGGATCCAGCGCTTCGTGCAACCACTGAAGAATTAATACGACATCCATACTTAAACCATGATCGATTCTATGAAAAATTCCTACCGAAATTACGACAGAAAGTCTTACAAGAATATCATGACAATCCATTAATACGTAAATATCAATCAGATATATTAGCTGCGTCTGATGATCGTCGTCAGGATATGTATCAAGAACGTTATGAAAAGAAAAAGGAACAACCTCGCTGGAAAATTAACTTACATGATCCTTACATTAAACGAAAAACAAGTTATGTATCATTTAGTTCATTTAAATCTAATGAATCTGCAACGAATGCTTCTAAAAGTACGTTATTACAGCAACCAGAATCTCAACGGGATAAAAAATCATTATTATCGTACTTAGAGCAACGGAAACGTGGCGTAGAACAAACAAAAATATTTAAAAATATTCCAACCGATTCCAAGGAAAATGAAACGTCAACCACAACGAATACTAATGACAGGCCTAGTAGCGATAAAAATATTGAATTACACTTAACAGCACCATCACCGCCTATGTTCCAATCATTACAACCTGAAACTCGCTTACATACACCGCCAAAAGATGTCACTCATCGTAGCAATGGCATCCAATATGGTGTATATCAAAATGTTTTACATCCAACAATAAACAATTTAAGTTTTACGACAAAGAACCACCATAGCGACATGAATATGACGACAAAACGTTTTAATAATCATGCTCAAACACAAACATCACATCATAATAACAAAAATTTAAAAGAGAGTTTAAGTAATAACGGGAACTCATTACGAACCCATTTACATCAAAATTTTAGTTCATCATTTGCAAAAAGTCCTGTACCATCATCGAATCAACCGACGTTATCCCGTAATAATGATTATATAAAAAAATTAAGTCGTGGGCTTGTCTTAGATGTCTCACAATTAAATAATTCGACCAGTTTAGAAAATAATAATACGACACCGCATCATATTAAAACACCACCCTGTTGGTTAAATACGGCTGGTTATACAATGTATAAAAAGAATCATCAGGTTGAACAAACGACATGGACGAAATTGGATCCAGGTGCTGGTGGTGAACGGTGTAATGAGAAAACTTCGTTTCCAAATATAAATGGAGGTTTGTTTACAAAAAGTTTTCCTTATTATTCATTTATTTTCACAAGAAATATATTTTGAATATGGCAATAATATTCAGAACTTGTGCGTATAAGTTCAAGTGAATATGTCTTAATTTCATTTGCGCCAACCTAGAACTGTTAATTCTCTCAATCTATTAAATTCGGTTTTATTATTATAAAAACATAATTATAGAGAGGATAAAATTCTTACAAGAAACTTCCTTTGCAGTATTTGAATCGCATGTGCCATTTCTGTAAGTTTGATATTTCCGAAGTGTCTATGTTCAATCATGAACCGTAACTTTCAGTCGCATGGAAAATAACTTCTGAGGCGATGTGGAGCATTTTCTCTCATAGGACTTATATATGGTAGAGCGCAAAATTGCATTTCCTCGCCTCCTCAAAGCTAATTATATTAATCAGTTAATTAGTTAACATAACCTCAATTTTTTCCAAATAATAAACTTGACTACATCGATAATACAATATTTCTTTTTTCTTTTTGCACAAATTTAAAAAAAAACACTTTTAGGTTTTTTAATTAAATGAATAAAACATTAAATTTTATATTTTAGGAAGTCCTTTTAAAAAGAAAAAGTTACCACAATTTATACCACTCTCGCATGATCCTGTTAATAACACACCTGTGAGTATATCAAAATTAAAACATAATATAAAATTTCCAAAAGTTACTAGATAAATTTTTTTTTATAAAATTGCGTTTCCAAAACTTATTAAATCAGTGCCAAAAGAAAAATAATAATTATTTTTAATAAAATCGCGCACTCTAAAATCAAATAAAACTTCCTTTTTTGCGTACACGTTTTCAATAAAAATGTACATACATAAAAATGCTGGAGCATAAAACTTGTTGAATTGTTTTTTGATTTTTGTTAAATTTAGAAAAAAAAATTTATATATAAAAAAATCATTTATATAATTGTTTATAAATGTTTATTGTGTGTTATGACGTAAAAAACAAATTATTTTATGTAATTTATTTTGTATATTAAGAAATACATTACGTAAGTTTTTTTATTCGAAAAATTCTTTTTTGTCGTTTTTTTTTTTTTCTGTTTTGTTTTTTTGGAATTAAACATGATTGGGTTTACAAAATTCGATGAATTGAAATCTTGTTAATAAGATAACATGAAACCCAATACGAATTTGTTATCCGATTAACGGATTTTTGAGAGAATATTACATTTTTTTAAATAAATTTTATCTTGAACCAAAGAAGAATTGATTTTTGTGAGATTTAAAAAAAAATATTTAGACCATATTATTTTTAAACAGAGACTTTTTTTGTCCTTAGGAATTCAAACTTTGAAGTTAAATTTAATTCCATTGAGTTTTCATCAAATCTTCTTTGTTTTCTTTTTCTTGAGTTCTTGGGTATCTATTGATAACATCGGCGTCAATTCGTTTACACTCGGTTCCATTCGTTACTAAACAGTTCATCTTGCAATTTTTTTGATAACAAATATATTTTGTTTTACTTCCAATCTTTTTCGTTCATAATTATGGGTGATTTTCATCAATTTTTGTTCCGAATATCGCCCTGGGGTGATGTGTACATCAACGCAGAGCACGACAAAAACATAGAAAGGCACTGAGACTTATACAGGTTTAAGAGAATAAGTAATAATTTTTAGGGGAGGGGGGTCGGATTATTAAAATTAATAAATGACTTCAAAAGTTGGCATATTTAACAATGGTCTAATAGGAAAACGGTGGATGGATGAAATGTTTTCATAGATTTCTTCAAAAGTAGTCGGTGGAAATTAAAAAAAAAATATTGAAATAAATTTAAAACCTTTATAAATTATTGAAGAAAAAAAAAACCCGCTGGGCCGGCCTAATTAAGGATGTATGAGCACGGTAATGGGGACACAAATTTAAAAAATTATATTTTTTCAATTTTGATGGTGAATTGTACTATAGGGAAGACGAAAAGTAAGAATACCATTTTTCGATATCTGGAGTAATTTTCAAAATATCGCACATTAAAATTTTTTTAAATTATTTAGCTTTCGATATTTTGAAAACCAAGGCTGATATCCAAAAATTTTATTCTTATTTTTTGTCTACATTCATGAAGTTATAACAAAATTCACCATCATAGTTGAAAATAGGATACAAATAATTTCATCCCTAAGTCTAAAATTGCCTTGGCGCTCGTACTACCCTAACGAGAATGCAATATTGAGTAAAGAGCATCGGACTACGCCGCAATTGCGGCATTAATGCTAAATATATTTCATTTGAGTTTGACTGTTTAAAACTAAATTTTTTTATCAATTGATTGTTATGTATTCATGTTTGTATAATGTATTCGAAAGGTTTTTTAAAATCTCATCAAAAATCAGTTCATCTGAAATGGAATAAGAGTAAGAGGTCTAAGCAATCAAGGAAAAATAATTTTAATGAATTTTGAAAGCTAATCATGTTCTTAAACAGTTTTAATGAATGTAGAAAATTTTAAATTTCAGAGGAATAACTCATCGAATTCACAGCATCCGCCTCAACCTAGGCAAAATAATAATTTTTCTACGACTAATAATAATAATTTACCATTTATGTAAAACAAAATTTAAACTCGGAAAGATATATTTGTAAATAAAAAAAAATTTCCTAAAAAATGAATTTAGATCTTTTTGTACGTTATGATGAGAGTTATTTTTTTAAAATTAAGAAAAATAAATTTAAAAATCTATGCGTTAATTTGTTTATTGATTAGGAATGTTTTTTTCCTACAGAATTGCGTTACTAATAACAATGGACGAAAACGAAAATTAGAGATGAGAAATGGTCAAAATATTAAATAAACACAAAATTTATATATTTTTAAAATGTTTTATTTATATTATTTGTAGATTTTCTTTTTATTTATGAAATATACACAAGATTTTCAAATTATTGTATGTGTGTGTCAGTGTTTTCAAATTTTTTTTTAATTACAAAATTCGGCATTAAAAAAAACTAACAGACTACTTGGACAAAAACTTTACAAAACATGTGTTTTTAAATAATTTTTTGTTTAATTTTTAAAGGATTGATTATGAAAAACATTTTCAGTATGTAAAACTCGACAACAGGGGATTTATTTTTTTTTTTTTAATTTAAAAATCAGAAATTCCAAAAATCAAAATTATAAAAAGAAAATTTTTTAAATTAATAAGGATATTGTTTTTAAATTCAGGATTAGAAAAATATTAGATTAGAAGAATTCAAATCTTGGCTGCCACAGTCAGACTGCCTAGTGAGACAAAAATCTATTCAAGATTCTGGAGCTCTTTTTCAAAGCATTTTTCAGAAAACTATACAAGTATCAGAAAACTAAAACGTTTTCATTTGTAATTCGATTTTTAATTCTCAGTTTGTACTTCTAAATTAAAAATTAAAATTTAGGAACTCAAAAATTTTGAAGTCTAGTTTTATAAATAATTTTTAACGTCTGAGTTTGGGAAAAAAAAATTCAATTCAAGTTACAAAGACTCTACGTTCTTACGTATATTTATTTTATCGTTATCTTCGAAAAATATTAAAAATTGATTTAATTATATCAATTTAATTTAAAAATCGATAAATAATTCGAATTTTCGATACTGAAAATGATATAAATAAATTCCTTAAAATTAATCGCCAATTTAATAAAAAAAAATCTTAATAAAAATTAAATCACAGTAAAAACCTCCTTTCAATTTTGTCATAAAAATTATATGAAACAAATTTAAATACCTAAAATCACAAATCTTATCGACCAAATGTATTATCTCCTATCTATGAGGTTTTACTGTACGAGAAAAAAATTTATTCGAGAAATATAATACATTAAAACGATCAATAAATTCCTAGGCGAACAAAAAAAAAACATTTGAGATCGTGAAAGTACAGAGATGAATTACAAAATCCTTTTTCGATTATAAAATTCAATCTGTAAGATTTGATTCTTTTCGAATTCAAAAACATGGCATAAAAAGAATTCTACATTCCATTTATCTATTCCACAATTTTTCTACTTATTTAAAAATATTTCTACTCCAATATAGTCCTACTTTTTAAAAATTATTTGGAAGTATATTTTATTTAGAGTATAATTTTTAAAAAGTAGGAATACATCGGAGTAGGAATAATTAGAAGCTGTTTTATTTAAGTAGAAAAGTTGTAAAGTAAAAATATTTTGAAGTAAAAAAATAAAATGTAGATCTTTTTATGCCAAAAATATATTGGCAGCCTAATTTTCACACATTGTTCGTTAATATTTAAACATATATAAAATAATAATAATAATAATAATAATAATTCTTAATAGTATGGCAAAATAAATTAGAAAAAAATAATAATACACTTAATAAAAAAAGACAAAACAAAGCGAGTAAATATGATTTACTTGATAAAATATAAAAGAGAGAGATTAATAGAGTACATTAACGACGCGTTTTGCTTTTTCTATATTCAAACTTATCTATCTACATGGTCCAATAATACCATTTAAAATTGCTGGCTCACTAGTTTTTGGACAGGAATGTAATAATCTTTCATTTCCTAACACTGTGATTGGATTCAATCCATGATAGTTAATTAAATCACCTGAAAATAAAATATTACAGAAATTAATTTTTTAAGAAAAATATTTGATTAAAAAGCTGGCATTAGGCACTGGCCTAAGATTTAATATTGGTAAGATTCATAGATCTAAAATTTGTGCGCTTTCATTATTCATATTTAGCAACAAAAACATGTCTTACACTCGGTGAGTAGCTCAAAGAACTTCATATAGAGATAGTTTATTGCAAGCATGGATCCAGGAAATTTTTTGGAGGAGACAATAAAAACTTATCATGAGCAATTAATAATTTTATACTTTTGCTTAAATAAAATAGCTTGTTCTGTTGTCTACCGACCTTTGGTTTATTTGAGCGACAAGTTTCTGAGATATTAACTAATTGTTCAGGGATATCGGCATTCGTATAGGATTGTAGGATAAACCCCAAAATGTACACATCCAATCGTCAAATAGTTCGTATTTTAAAATTTTTTTTGCCTTAAATACTCTACAAAGTGACTTTTATCCAAAACGGAGACAAAATACTTTTTGGCATATATTTATTGAAATTTTCTTTAGGGAACCCCTTTGAAAGAATCGGAAAATCACAAAGAAAAGAAAATTTGTAAATTGAAATTTGATAAAACTTGGCATATAGGTTAAAATTGAAAAAAAAAAATCGGATTCATTAAATGATTAAAAGGCAAAAGCATTTGTTTCGAAGAGTTTCGAGAGATACTTCGAAATTATAATCTAATCGGCAACTGAGCTGGATTTTTTTGTTTTTTATTGTTATCTTAAAAAATCTAGGTACATAAAAATCTGGTTCTTTCTGCGATTGATCGATTTCTCAGACTTTAACTGAAGAAATTGCTCCGAAATAATACTTGTCGTATGCGACTGTATTTGAAATTATCCTTCAAGTCGCCAAAGGGATCCGGTATTTGTATTATTTGGGACAAAATTTCTCAAAAAAATGGTTTAATAATCGTAATGAAAAAAGATTGCCGATATTTTGTTATTTCCTTAAGGCATACGCTTTTGTTAAATCGAGATAATCTGAATAATCTTTTTCAGATAATTTATTCTAGCTATGATCCTCGCACCGCCTATTTAAACTGTGCGTAATTTATAATTATAATTATAAATAATAATAAAAATAAGCAGTTAAACTTTGATTTATAAAAGTTTCATGATACTTTAAAAATGATATTAAAATATACAAACCTAATGTATCATGAGAAATTTGATTTGCTCCTAAAAATTGGTAATGTCCACTGGATGCGTCAACTAGATAATGTTTACATCTATCTGATGCTCGATAACTAATTGCATAACCCCAAATTCGTTCTGATACTCGTACTAGGAATGTACCTTCTGGTTGATCATGTAACAATGTTTCAGCTTCATGGCGATCAATTAAACCTAAAAATATAAAAAACGCACATTAAGAAATATAATGTTTTATAAAGTTTGAGAGTTTTGGCGAAAATATAGTGGTAAGTATGTAATAAGATATTTTATTGCGCTCAAATCTTACAATATTAAGTTAAATATAATAAGTTTAATTCCTATTTCAACTAAAAAGTGGACATCTTCAGTATGGATTGATATAACTCGGAGCAAATTTTAATGAATAAAATATTGTATAGGAGTGGTATCACACTAACACGTGAAAAATTTGATTTTCTAAATTGAAGAACAGCGAGATTTTCTAGAAGCTACATTCAAACGAACGATCACGTTTGTTTGATTCATTATTTTCAGTTTATTTTGGACATAAACATGTTTCCCATACTGTTTGCAAACTTTGATAACGCAGTCGAATGCATTACAATTTTTATTTCAGTAATTTTCGATTAAATAAACAAATCATAGCTTGCAATAAAATCCAAGTGTTACCTAATTTTTATTACCTTTTATTTCATGTAGGTGAATATTAAAGATTTATTGTATTTTGAAATAAATTTTTATGGTGCAGAAATGGTTGAATAATTCACTCCTTACGCTTTATTAGATTGCTTAATATTAATCAAAAGCCACAAACATATAAAGTTTAATTGTTTGAATTATTTAAGAAAATACTAAAAATCTCTTCTCAAATTCGTATCAAATTTTATTGTATTTTCTAGATAGGAACCATTTATTCTTTCGTTAAAACCGAATTTGTGCTGTAGATTTTTAACCTTCGCAAATATAAAGTAAGAAAACTTTTTGCTAGGTTTTTTTGGTTAAGATTATAAAATTTTAAAACGAATAAAACATGAAAATAATGTAAATGACCATCGTATTGAATTATTATTGAAAATATAATATTATATGGCGTTAACGATTAAATTCAATTTTGGCCATATAATTGGAAATGCAATCTGAAAGAAAATTTTCAGCCCCTATATTCCAAGTGGTTTATGAGCGGCTACTAGTGATTTCGTATATGTCACTACAGAAAATAATTCATAGAAGAATGGCTATTTTGACTGGAGGCAGAACGTAACAGAATATAGGTACTTAACATTGCCATTTTTATACAAATTTTGCCTTTCCTTCTCTATTCTTTCTTAGTTTTTCCTTTTTTAACTTGGCGCACTCTTGTGAGGGACCAGCCTCGTAAAAGTTTGTCTTTTCCTTGGACACTCCCTTGTAGCGCCCTGCAAGGGAGTGCCCTTTGTTCTTTTGTATTTTAACCTCTCCCCGGGGCAGTCACCTTATTCGCCTAATGTTTAATCTGCCACTGGCACTTGGTATTACATTTCCATTGCTAAATATTTCGCCAAGAGTATTCTCAAATAAAAATTACTCTACGTGTAATGTATTGTGCTTACAAAGGATTTTTAGGTGGTTATTTCGATTTCTACATAGGTAGAGCAAGACTAAGGATTATTCCTAACAAAATAACTAACGATTCTTATTCGAAACATTCATTTTCGAAAGTAAACTAAACTTTTTCGAAATATTCGTGCGGTAACATTTTGTATACTGAGAGACTAATTCTCGGTAAATGTAAATTTAAAAGGAAAAAGTGACTTAGCAATTTTTACCGCATTGTTTTTTTTATATAAATAATGATATTTATCCACAAAGTGTATAAAAATAAGTGAGATGTTGTGATATCATAATTCTAAATTTGGTAGTTGTGTAAGACAAGTAAGGTGTATAATTAGTTCCACTACAAATACTATCTTATTATGGTATATTATATTACTGTCTTGTTTAGTTAGCTATTACTTGCTTACCATGGAACCATGGTGAAGGTTGATCTTTGTCATCAATACCAGCACGGCGTGGTACTTCACTTGCTCGATACCATTCAACAACTGCTTGTTTACTTGGAGGTCGAGCACCAGGAAGTGGTATAACGTCACTATATGCTTCCGAATCACCATTGTTATTACTATTGTGCGTTGTTATTGTTGATGATGTTACTGTGGGTGATGCTGATGTAGTTAGTGTTGTTGAAGATGACGTTTGTGAATTTGTGGATAATAAATCTTGATTTGTTGTACGTCGATGTTCTTCACGTGCTCGTCGAGCTATTTCACGTATTTGTTGTTCGGCTTCTTTTGCTTTCCGTTCTATAAGAAAAAAATAAAAATTTATGTATAAACAGATTACCAGATATTTTTGATTTGAAAACTACGTTGTAAATAACAATAAACAGTTCACCATTAAATTTTTGTGTTGACCTAAGTCAACTTTTTAATGTTTTCCAGAAAGTAAAATGTGTTTACAGAACTAAAACAATGCTTGCGAATTGTGTAAATATATTCCTCAAATGGTAGTCTAGTTCTCAAAATTTACATGAATTTTTATGATATATAAAACTTCGTCTTCCAAGATCGTGTATTAGCATCCTTGGATCATTCTTTACTCATCTTTTACTATACTTCGAAAATTACTATACTCTACCTAATTATTAATGACTAGGAAGCAAGATACATGTTATTGCCAATAGGGCTTTTCATTTTAAAATCACGATTCACATTTGTTTCGTACTAAATGATTTATAGCCAATGTGATAAAATAAATAACAAATATCTTCTATCTTAGTCCTACTTATTGCTGTCAGTACGAAAAAATAAACTTTGCACTTGCGCTTATGACATGATGAAAAAGCCTATATATATACTCAGTTACTACAAAAGTAGTAGATATTAAACCACCAGATCGTCCGAAATCAAATAATAAAATTTTCCTTTAAATAAAACGAATACTAAGTCTATTATCACGATTATCAATTTTTAAGCTTTCAGCCGATGGTTTATCTCGACTTATATAGGCAAAATCCGAAATAGTTGAAAAATGAAGATTATTTTAAAAAGAGTGTAAGTTTTAGGATTGATAGTAAATCATCAATGGTGCTCATTACCGGTGCCACTCATTGTTTACTTCTATTTGTAGGATTATAAGCTTTATTTTGTATACCAAATTAGACATTTTGATACCAAATTAGAAACACTTTTTTATTTAGAAAAATTATTGGGTCGATATTTAAAAATAAATTTCAAGCTTTATTTAGCTATATTTACTATAAGGCTTATGACATGAATACAAAATCGGAAGTGACTGATCCTACCCCTTCAAATTAGGTATTGGTAAAAATAACCATGGCAAATAAATTAGTTCAATTCCCATTTCAATAAGTACGCTTTGCTATTTATCAAGTAAAGTTTTCTTAAATTAAAAGAAATGTAAAATGATAGTCTAAATTTAGAAATGGATTGTCTGTCATTACCAATGCAACGTGACAAAAACCAGATCAAGATAAGAAAAGTTTATATTTATTGCTAATAAAATTTCAAAAACATTCAATATTTAAATAAAAATATTATTGAACTGAAAAATTATATTGATTTTAAATAAACGAGATATGCACCAGCTGCACCAAAAACGTTTTTTTCGTATTTTATGTCCTCACTAGAGCTTAGTCACATTAGAGATTATAATAATCTAAGAGACGATATAAGGTCGACCTTCATTCATTTGATAATCGGGTGAGATATATTTTTTATGAAATTTTGTTGATTGATTAACACGCCTATGATAGCCTTGCCATATCGAAAAGTGTTCATGACTATTTTTAATTAAATTAGTTTTAAATAATTTTTTTTCAAGTCTATATAAGGTTATTTTGACCAAAATCAAAATTGGGCTTATATGACGATTTGATGAAGGATATTCTGAAATAGGTATTACTCAAAATTTGAAATGAAAAGTAAGTTTTTAATGAATCGATATCAGGTGATATATTCGAAACAATTTGTGTAAATTATTAAATGAATTATAATTAGTTTGATGAGCAAATTAAAGAAATCTCAAATAATTTCTAAATAATTTGTATAAAAAATTTTAATTTAAGCGTTACATTTGTAGATCTTATATGGCTCTGCCACAATTACCTTAAGTAATGTAGATCTAAAGATATGTACTAAAAACAATGAATAATTGAAAAAATAATGAAAAAATTATTTAAAAAATATGATGAAAATAAAGTATAATATACAAAGAAAAAGTGATAATTAATAAAAAAATAAATTAAAAGACAAAGAAATTAACGGTATTCATTCAAGGTTAAGAAATTAATATAATTGAAAATTGATGATGGATACTTTTATTAATAAATTCAATTTCGAAAAGTTCATATTAATTTTTTCAATTATAAAAATTAATTAAGAAGAAGTTTTTAATTCCAATTATTATCCATTATAGGTCTGGGGTCATATGTAGTAATTTATATTTATTTCAGAATAGCTGAAAATCTATTAAAAAGCATATTTTTTTATTTTAATTTCCAAGGATAAATCTAAATGCTTTAAAATTTAATCAATCATTTGCATATACCTATAATTAATTTTCTATACCATATTAATTTAAAAATCTTTCTTATTAATTAATAAATATTTCTTATTAATTTATAAATAATAAATTAATGATAAATTTACGGACTAATGGGTAATATTTTTTTTGCAAGAGATTCTGCTTATGCGACGACCTTTACGTGCAGAAAGTATTTCAATTTGCTTCAAATATTTTAATTTTTATCGTAAAGGTGGATAAATACTTTTATTATCAAAGTACATCGACCGTTTTAAATAAATTAATATCGCATCAGCTCAAAAATTAAATTAAAAGAAAGTGATATTCAGTTATAATTAAGACCACAATGAAGTTCAACGCATTTATAGGGAACAATAATAGGGGAACCTTATCTTCAAATTAGCAAAAATTCGAATACATTTAATTTTTCTATTTTAGTTCGTAGAGTTTCAGTCGATATCTCGAAAACTGCTCGTTAAATGATCAAATAGAGTAAATTTTGAGTTTTTTGAGTACATATGAAGAGAATAGATATGAATTTAAAAAAAAAAAAGTTTATAAGAATTTATTGGATCATTTTCATTTTTTCGGTATCGAGATACCTTAAGGAGGTATACTTTTTTTGCTTCAGAATTTGATGAAAATCAGTGTATAAGAATTTAAAAAAAATATATATTTATTATACTGTAATTCTAACAGATAATGTCATTTATACAGTAAGCTTAATAAATAAAGTAATTGCAAGTGTATAAGATTATTTTGACACAAAAATTCCATAAAATCCAAAGGTTCATATTATATTGATGAGACCAGTAGTTTTAAAGGTATTTATTAAAATTAATTTGAGACATCGAAATTAGTTTAGATATTGAAGAGTATCTCCGTAAATAATCTTCCAATTGATTAATTATTATCCAATATAACAGACTTTCTCCCAAAAAGGGACTATTTTAATACAATGGCAAAAGTTTAGAAGAAGATAAAAATTTAGCAGATCTGTGTACTCAATCAATTTAAAAAATAAAATCAATGACAGACGGTCAAAAAGATAAACAAACAATAAAAATACTTGATTGAATGAATCACAAAATAGAATTTAAAACAAAAAAAATAAAAATAAAAAGTTACCTTGTTCTTTCCATAATTGTTCCTGTATTCGTTCAAATTCTTCAGCTTCTTTTGCCGCTTCCAATTGTTTCTTTTGTATACGTTTAAATATCTCTGATGTACGTTCTTCCATTAAACGTTTCTCCCATAATGCAACTTTTTGTGCAACTTTAACCGGTTTATTTAATGATAATTCTTGTAAAGCATCACGTTTATCATTTGATGAGACGAAATTATTAATTGTATTATATTTCATAACATTATTACTCGTACGATTATTAATATTCGCATTATTGTTATTCATTGTATGAAATGTAAAATTATTTAAAGTATTCTTTAAAGGTTTATTATTACTGATTTTATTATTTTGAATTTTTTCACGTAATTCATCCACCGAACAATAAATATCCATTGAATCATCAATATATGTGGGAACATGATCAATTTTTGGTAATTCAATGAAATCAGTCAATTGTTTTTCAACAGTCTTTCGTAGTTCTTCAGCTTCTTTTTCAGCTTGTTGACGTGCCAGCTCACGTGCTTCTTCTTCTAATATTTCTTCAATTTTTTTATCATCTGGATGTTCACCCATTACCCATGTCCATGGTTCATTATCAATACCCATTAAAAAACTTACATTTTTCTTCGGTTTTTTATTATTTGGTTTTTGTATTAATAATTCTTGATTATTTAATTTTTCATCCCATACACGCCATCGACGTACTTGTTCTTCACGCATTTTACAAAATAATGTTTGCTTCTGTCCTTCATCTAATTCAGCTAATATTTCGGGATCAACCCACATTTCTTTTAAGATTTGTTGTAACATTTTATGGTAATTCTTTTTTCTGTATAATCTGAAACAAAATTGAGAATAATTTTTAATTGATTGTATTTATCGTTTGATTTATTTACATTGTTTGATTTATTTAGTAATTTGAAAATACATTAAATTCCATTTTAAATCAAATGTGCATTTTTTTAAATGAATTATTGAGTTTTATTATCGTAAATAAGCTTGAAGATAAATAAAACCATAATTAATTATTTTATAATGTACTAGCTTGATACCCGCCCGTTTCACTGGGCTTAAAAGTAAAAAACCACGCTTTATAGCCTCCATCTCTGTTGATGTGCACAGTTTTCAATTTTGGTAAATGTAAAATAGTCATAATTCATTGAGTATATCAGAAAAGTTGGCTATGAATGGTTTGACATTGACTCTTTTAAATTTTTACAGAATATTTTAATTTATGGTTCAAAATGATGATTGTAGATCTGCTCCATTTATAATCATCATTATGTCAGATTAAATTTTATTGTTTTTATTTTTTTAACATATCTTTATAAATTATAGCCCATGTGTCATTCTAAAGTATGAGCTATATCGCTGTACAGTTTTATTAAAAACTATTCGCTAGTTTTACCGTGAAAGCGTAACCAATAAAAAAAATGAAACAAACAAACATTCTTACTTTCGCATTAATATATAGAGATAGAGGTAGGTCATTCATTGAAAATTGATCTTATGTTAATTCAATTTAGTCAGCATTGTATTCGTGTTTTTTATTAAATAGCTTCATAGGAGAGGATACAAATATCAGAAAAAAAATCGGATGACCCAATTGCTGACAGAAATGATTCACAAACCATTCCTAGTAAGCATACAAAATTAGATGCTTATCTGACCCTAATTTGCTAAAATTTACTACTTTTTCACATTTTCTCCACTTAATTCGGTCTGCATGTCCTACTCGAAACTTAAATTTTGCTTTACTGCGGACCTAGACCTTGTATGTGGCTCTCAGATCACGCCTTTTATGAAATGGGCATGTTGACTAAATTTTTTTTATCACTTCAGGTGAAGAATTCTCACTGCACGGGCAGAAAAATGAATATGATTTTTGAAAATTTTTAGAAGTTGAGTTTCTATTGCATGCTATAATAATAAGTTTATGTAGCCTAAAATTTCTTTTACACTTATGTTAATGATAAAAAGGTGGGAAATTTACGCAAACAAACTTACATGTATAAGAAACTATTGAAACTATTTGAGCGTAGCCATACAGTATAGATTATTAAATTTATGTTATGCAGTACTAAGTATGGTCAATGAATAAACAAATTAATTGCGAAGTGTGTAAAACAAAAGTGTGAACATCAACACAACCTCTGTATATAAACAAGCGTAGAGGTACAGTGATCTTCTTAATGAATAGCATCTAAAAAATACCTTCAATATCGAATTTTTGATCAAAACATTTTTCAGTATAGAATTTGTTTATCAAAATTTTCATTTTGAAATAAATATGAGGTACAAGAGAAATATGTCAGTAGCTTCTTGTTTTTTTAGCTGATTTTCATAAAAACAAGGTTTGATTTATATAAAAATGCAGGTCTCGATAAAGTCAAATCGTTTTCAAGCAAAATTAGTACCAAAAAATCAACCGAATTATGTAATATTATGCATGGAGGTAAAAATTATAGTGCATATATTTATACTCTCTATATATGAATTAATATCAAGGTATACTAATTTTAGTCCCAAGTTTGTAACACTTAAAAATATTGATGATACAAAAAAATGTTGATATAGGTGCTCATAAAATCACTTAATTAGCCCATTTCCGTCTGTCTGTCTGTCCATCCGTGATCACGATCACGTAAAAAGTGAGTTACAGATAGAACAAAACTTAAAATGTAAAAAATATTCCTTACAATAAAAAGTAAACAACTTTTGTTTGAAACCTCTTTTCATAAACATTACTGGTTATTCGAGAGGGCACAAAATTTTGGTGTCCATTTTCTCCAAAACTATAAAAGATAAGCAGTTGAAAATTTGCAGACAGCTTCAAATGATCCTTCAAAGAAAGATTCTCGAAAAAGGAAAAAAATTATAGAAAAAATTTAACGAAATTTTCTAAAACCAAAACAAATAGCGGCCGAAAGGCCTATGATTGTGTAGTTTTTTTAAACTTTTCTAATTTATTAAAAATAATGCAAGCATACTGACATTCAATATTTTCTATACAGGGTATTTCAACAATTTACTTAGTTAATTGTTTGTTTTCACTTGTTTGATATAGGTACAGGATGTTCCAGCAAATATTTTAATCAAAAAAATTCTCAATGGCTCAATCAGTCACAATAGTGCAGTGGTTAATCTACCCATTGCACTAAGGCATTAAAAAAAGCGATCTTTTTTCAGGGTTTTCAAAATCGCACACTTTTTATTCCCATCCAGTTTACATCGTAAGACTGTATATTGAATTTTCGTAGAAAATAAGAGTGAAAAAATTAGAAGAAAATGCGTAAGATTTGAGTGCGATAACCTGTACGAATTTTTTTCCACTTTCCAATTTTCAAGTCACATAATAAGAGAATAGTTTATATTAAATAAGAAACACAACAATATATAAATTAAAATTAATATGCGTATACACATAATAACAATACCTATACATGTAATATTTATTTTAAAAAAAAAGATAAAATAATGATATTAAGGTATTTCCAGCATGGTATCTGCAGTTCCTATGCTAAAGCTATGGTTAAAATTTTTTTCGACATAATTTAACGAAAAATTAAATTTAAGAATTTAATAATGCTTACTATTAATTCCCAAAGTTTCAGAAATTTTGACCGTTTAAAATGGGAAATAATTATGCCAACGTCCCAATTTCGATCAATTTACGTCAAAATTAATATCTCGAAAGTGAAAATTAATTTCTAATTTTTTTTTTAGAATTTTATTGTATAAACATTTTTTTCTACTTTTTCTTCAATATATAATAAATATCATAAAAAATAGTTGGAGAGACCGGACATTTTACATGCTTTAAATGGGACATGACCCTCAAAATCGCGAACTTTGTCTTTAAATATCTCGCGATCTAAACGGTCAAAAATTATGAAATTTTAGGAATTCATAAATAAAGCTATTATAAACCCGAGAAAAAAAATTCGGCCAAATCTGTCGAAAAGTGATTTCATGCTGGAACTACCTTAAATAAGTGAAAACTTTATTTAAATGAAATTGTTTTTTATTATATTATGACAATATTAATTCATAATAATGTATAATGAAAATTATATTATTTATTATGTACAAGAATAATTATAATACTAAATATTATAAATATTACGACAATATTTATTTATATATTTATTTATTTAATTAAATTATTCATAATATTATTAGTCAGTGTGTAAAAATTAAATTGTGTATTCAAATTGTTTAATGAATATTAATTAATTTGTATATTAATCAACAAATATTTATGAATAGGACCTTATTACACTGTAATGAAGAAAAGTTTGAGCGGATATTTGTTATACCTTGTATATATGATACATATATCAAGGTATACTAAGGTTAGTCCCAAGTTTGTTACACCTAAAACTAATGATGCTATGAAAAATACTTTGGTATGGGTGTTTATAAAATCACCTAATTACTCCATTTCCAGTTGTCCGTCCGTCTATCCGTTTGGCTGTGGACACGATAACTCAAAAACGAAATGAGATATCAAGTTGAAAATTTTATAGAGCGCTCAGGACGAAAAAAGTGAGGCTAAGTTCGTAAATGAGCGACATAGGTCAATTAGGTCTTAGATTCGTAGAACCAATCTTGTAAACCGTTAGAAATAGAACAAAAGTTTAAATGTAAAAATTTTTTTATAAATAACTAGCTGACCCGGCGAACTTTGTTCCGCCTTAATGGCAATAAATAAGCAGTTTTTTTTTTTATTGGAAAAAATACAAAAAAAATTAAATACCTACATTAATCATTCATAATTATTTCTGTATTTTAGTACATAGGTTGCTCTTCATTTAAGTACCTTGTGATACACGACATTTTTTGTTTTATTATCAGGCGCAAAAACAAACAACGCAGATGGTCTTCCGACCCGTGAACATGCCACGTATAATTGACCATGGGAAAAACATGAATGTTCTTATTTATTGCCATTAAGGCGGAACAAAGTTCGCCGGGTCAGCTAGTAAATGCCAATTTTCAGCTAAATCGGTTCAGCCGTTCTTGAGTTATAAGTGGAGTAACTAACACGACTTTCTTTTATATATATATAGATTAAACAACCACTGATTTTAAACACTTTCGGTACAGGGTATTTCAACAATTAACTCAGCCAATTGTTTGTTTTTACTTGTTTTAATTAATACTAGTACTAGTATTACTCACTGCTTAGCTGAATAATTTATCGCGGAATTATGTTCGTTTAAACTAAATTCTTAGTGAATTCGTCCTGTAGTTCGTATTTTGCTAATCCCACAAGAACCTAACACATTTCCGGGACAACGAGTATGTGTGAATTCGGATAATAAATACCTTTGTTTCAAATTTCATCTAAATCCGTCCATCAGTTTTCTCAAGACTGAGTAACAAATATCCCAGCATCTGAATATGCAGACATACAAACTTTTATATTTATAATATTAGTATATAATTATATGATATTTTTATGTTTATCATGTGTTTGTATTTGCACAAAAAAAAATGAACGCCTACGTTCATTTCCCTAAATTTTAAGAGCTTGGAAACTATTTTAAAATTAAAACAAACTGGATCATTATTTTAATAATTTTTTACTATACAATAACCAACATTCATCACAATCGATTTATTGTATCTATGTGAAATTTTCGCAATAAATATTGCAAATTTTTTTTCTTAAAATCATTGTTTATATATTACCCATTTTTATAAAACAAAGCGATATTTTACGCATTGTCATATAAAAATTTTATTTATTAAGTATTTTGAAAATAATATTTTCTATTTTTGAAAAAAAAAAAAACAATTATTCACTTTAATTATAAATTTTTATGGTCAATAATATCATAAAATTTTTATTTTTAGAATCCATCTATATTTAAGACTAATCTGCAACAACTTAAGTATTTAAAAACGCACTCAGCCCACATTTTTATATGTCTCTAAAGTTTTGGTTATTAAAATCCTCCCAAGGTTTTAAAATCAAAAAAATTTGATAAGAAACTAAGGGTCGCGTTGATACTCTTCGATTTTGTACGATTATTCCCGTGTCATCTGAGTAGTGCAATTAAAATGCGCTTAGAAATATCTATCAAATGAACTCTCCTTTTCGCCTTTGTGTTGTCTCCAAATATACCTTAGATCGACAAACTCAGAAGATCGACTAAATGTTTTAGTTGTGATATATATTGAGCTTCGCTAAATATATATCACTATGTCGAGGTTGGCGCTCAAATAATTTCAGTAAACCTAAAAAAACACGTTTTTAAGGTCAGTCTTGAGATACAATCTTGAGGTGCAATCCGGCAAAATTCATTATGGTTTGTTGTCTCTGCTAGCTTTATGGATAAGTATTTTCAAACTTTTTTTATAGTAATTTTTATTTTCACTGATTACAATCATGTTTTTAAATGAGTAATTTATTAATCTATAAAATTCCAATCAATAAACTTAAAAAATTAAATAAATATGACCGATAAAATTGTTCTACACACTCACAATGATTGATGGCAATTAAATTTACGAAAAAATCTATCAAAAATGAATTGGATTTACGAAATTAGCGATCCGTATTAGAAGTTTATTATAACCAGTTGCTTTATTTACCTGTTTTTGTCAGGATATGAGGACATAAAAAACGTGTTTTCTCTCTTTGATAACTCAAAAGAAAATTCGAAATGGTACAGCAAAAGTCTCAATAGTCTGAATTTTTTTCCTAATGTCTTTTAGGATACAGATATATAGTGTTACAACTCGATTTTACGAATTAGAAGTAGAATTTTTAGTCTGCCAAATTTCACATTTTCATGGCAATAAACTTTATATTTGTAAACCGACTACAGCGAGAACAAATTTTACTAAGTTTAACCAAGAGTAAATATACTAAACTTGGAGTATTTTTCTATCCAACTAAAATTCGAATGCTCCTGAAAACGTTAATGATGCGATTTGTTTGCCTGTCTGTATGAATATGAATTAAAACTTTATTTAATTTATTAAAAATTGCTTAATATAGGTAAATAATATTCTAACAATGTCATTATTTTGGAACACCACGTTTTGACTGTGTGCAAGAATAATGCAGTGTAATTTATTCTTTCGACTTCTATATACAGATAGGTTATTTAGTAATAGTAAGTTTTAATAATAGTTAAGGGCTTCTTTTTATTTTTTCACATCTCCAGAAAAATTAGAACCCTTTTTTATATACAAGCCCTTTGGACGTAAACAAAAAATCATAAACGATTAATTTCTTTTCTAGATTCCTAATATGTTGGTACTTCCTAATAGAGGCTGAACTAGAGGGATCGAATATGATCAACCCTTCTATCTATTATAGTATCCTTTATGGAATTGCTTAGTATAAGTTTATGGAATTGGTGTTTCCTCTAAATATTTTGTTTGATATGTGTACAGAAGTAAAAATATGAATTTTAGACTTTACTATATTTTTAACCGATTTCAAACTATAAAGGAGGAGGTTATAAATTCGACTGTATTTTTTTTTTTATGTTTGTTACCTCAGAATTTTAGATGATTCTTTATCTATTTGAAAGCTGGTGCTTCCAGTGTGATTCCATTTCATTTTGGACCATTTCTGGTAACGGCATCCATGAGAAAACTACACAAGTCTTTTTGCATTAAGTATGCACGGCAAGAGGACCAATAACTCAATATCACACAAACCGATTTCGATTATTCTTTTTTAAGTGACAAATTAGTAAATGTACTTCAGATTCACTAAAAATCACAAAGTAAAAAAAGCTTTTAACAAAAAGAAAACCGACTTCAAAAAAAAACTTTTCCAAAACAAATTAATATGCACTAAAAAGTTAAAAAAAAAATAACGATAATATAATGCAGTTAAAATTATTGTTATTTTTGGAGACGGTGTCAGCCAAGCTAATGTAGCAAACTTTTCTGTCCGAGATGTTTCCTTGGCTGACACCGACTCCAAAATTAACAATAATTTTAACTACTTTATATTATCGTTATTTTTTTATTTTATTAGTGCATATTCATTTATTTTGGAAAAGATTTTCTTTTGAAGTCAATTTTATTTTTGTTAAAAGCTTTTTTTATGTTTAATATGTGTACAGAAGTTAAAATATGAATTTAAAACTTTATATATTTTATCTTTACAGTTTCAAATTACTATTGTTTTTAAACTATCTACTTATTTTACATTTTTAATTTATAATTAGATATCATACACACACAAAAATATTTAATGTTCTTCAAGCGTATGATATAATTTGCAAACATTTGCAGAAAAATTATGTGTGTATGTGTTTTATTATGAAGAGACAAAGAATATTAATTAAATAATATTCTAATTTTTTGCGTACTTATATTTCGAATTGTTAAAATTTATCACGTTTTATGATTAAAAATTTACATATTATAAATGTGGTGGTGCTGTAATGCATTAAAATTCTGCACAAAAAAGAGTGTGATTTCTTTGTTTTTTGACAAAGAATAATTTAATTAAATGAAAAATAAGTTTTCTTGAAATGGCTAGTCTATTCTGAATTAGGTATAATTTAATATCTAAACGTCAAGAACCGGAGGCAGAGGTGATAGTTTGTTTATGATTTAGTACAGGGGTGACCAACCTGGGGCTCACGAGCCAAATGCGGCTATTTGAAGGATTATTTGTGGCTCTCGATAAATGTATCCGAGTTCCCATAACATTTTTGTGTTTCTATATTTAAAAAAATTATTATCGTTCCGTATGTGTTTCAAAATGTCTTTTAAATTACCGACAACAAATATGAAAGATTAAGTGCAACGTTGTAAAAAATTTCATAACCATCCATATTAAGAATGATATGACTCATCAAAAACTTTGCGAACGAACATAAACAGTGGCTTAATTGTTCGTAATCGACCGAATCTAGATTGATTTTGAAGATGTTAATTTTCGTTGCAACGAAATTTAAATTCGTGAAATCTAGACACTGATCAGTATTAGCTAAACAGCATCTGAAAGAATTACTGAGAAGTGCTGTCACCATTCACCAAATTTTAATGAATTATCAAAAGAAGAAATGTATACAGTATATGAATTCGTTACATTTGATTCTGGAACATAGGTTAGGTTAGGTTATATTGGCTGTTCACGAAGGACACACATTGGCTATCGAGCCCATTTTGATTACCATATATGTGTTTTACCACCTTTCCGCTAATAATTTCATTTATCAGCTCCTCAATTTCAGAGGTTGAGTGCACCTCTTTCATGCATATACCATGCACTACATCAGCCCATCACAACTATTAATTATATTAATTTTATTGCGACGGCGGGAATCGAACCCGCTACCCTATGCATACCGCGGACGGAATTGGTAAGGCTTTAACCAACTGAGCTAAAAAAGGGATTGTCCTCTGAAGCTATCAGATAACACCTAGTGACTATCGTTTATCATTAATCTCTATAACTTATTCTTTAGTACTGGAATTTCTTAGTCTATTCCCCTTTTTATCCTCATAGCGCAAAGTTTAGAATTAAGAATTTGACTTGTCAGACATAATCTTTTCAGACGAATAACCGAAAAACCTCAATTTTTTGAACTAGCAAATTTACCATTCAAAATACTATTAAAGTCAGACAAAAAAAAAACATAGAATTGTTACTTCATTATGGGGAGTACTGCCCATCCTATACATCGGGTAATACTATGCTTGTGGGAGTGGTGGAATAACTGTAAAATGTTTGGAAATAAATTAAAACTAATTACTATTGTAGGTGTAAGAATTCTAACAGCTACTATAAAATAATTTTAATACTTTTGGGGTCAATAATATGAAACCAGTTTTCAAATTATAATATTATACCTAATCTCAATAATCAATTATTTTATATTTTTCTAATATGTACTGTACTTATGTACTGAAATATTTACTTTTTGTTTTGTAGAAATGAAGAGCTGTTTAATTGAGATTGTTGTTTTTGTTTAGTCAAAATTATAATATTTGAAAGTATAATTAAAAAATTTTTGAAAACTTCTTTTCTTTTAATTCCATATACCTAATAGTCCCGGTGCCTCATACACATACATTGTCGATGACAACTTCATTTCTAGAAATCGATGTGTGGCTTACTTACGCTTATTCTAACAACTTATACGAAAACTCTTCTAAGTTGGGTGTTCTCTTGGTTCGGAAACTTTTTGATCGATTGCACAAGCTTTACTTTGATGGAAATCAGTGTATGTGTGATTCTAATAGTAAAATTGAATAGTAAAAAAAGTAAAAAATTGTTTTGACCGATATTTAATTATGTGTTGACATCAAAGCACACTTGCTGTTCTTAAACAAATCCAAATGGTTCATGAAGTAGTGACTGGAGATGGGCTACCTCTTTTTCGGTATAACAACGGACCCTTTGATCTAAATGTGTCCCACCCCAGGATAGCCACTGTAAAATAACCTTACGTAAACACCTAAAGAGATTGGTCAGAGATGCAAAAAGTCACCAGGAAAAGCATAACCACTAAGCTCAACTAGAAAATAGTTTTTAACTGAAGTGTATTAATCAATGACCGTGTATGTTATTTGGCACCCGGACTATAACCTCAAAACACTATATAATATTATTATAACACTATTAGTAAATAAAAATAACTTGTTCTTTTTAAAAATTTACACTACGACATTTGACAAACTAATTTATGGAGAAATTTTTTAAATTTCTTGTTTTTAAACATCCTAAAATAATATATGCGACGTAATTTTGATGTGAATTTTATATGCAAATATCATTTTAAATGTCGTGGTCCAAACTGTCGAACCGGAAGAGAACAGTTTAATACAGGTTTCCTTCATTTTTGGCGTGCCTTGTATTGTTTGGGAATTATGGTAGAATATACAGCATAAAGAAAACAGGAAAAGAAATTTGATGTATTTCCATGTAGCTGCAATTCATTTATGAGGGAATCTTCTTGAAATGTAATACAAACATGAAATGTAATACAAACTTGGAGAAGATCCAGTGAGAAATATGCAGATTTCTAGTTTATTAAATAAAAACTAAAAGAATATTACAAATTAAAATACTTTTAATTGGAAAACGGTGTACCCATAACAAATTTTCAAACTCACTTTCATATAACTGTATAATAATTTTATTAGGGATGATTCAATTCTGTATGTTATATTGGAAAACGGGTCAAGAAAATGTCAAATTCTAATTTCAAATTAGGTAATACATATTAACGAATAAGGTACGATTTCATCAAATATTAGACACTTAGCGCGTCAGAATCAAGCATCTGATACTAATAAGTTAACAAGTTGTATTTATAAATGTTACCAATACTAGCAATATTTTCAATCTATACTGAATAGAAACTGACTGAATAAACTGGAATTTGGGGAATTCATCCCCTATGGAGTTAAAAAGGCGAAAAAATGACAACACATGCACACAATTGTACATGCTTATGACATTAAATCATTACAATTGTACATCTTGTTATTCTCCACTCTGTATAATATATCAAGTAAAACCTTGAATAGACTACAAAAAAAATTAATATTATTTAAAAACCATAATTATTATAAATCTCACTTACAATCTTTGAATTAAAAAAATTATTCACATTTACAACTTTTCTTCACCATATTATTTAAATTCTTTTAATATAATTTGTTTATACAACAAATAATGAATTAAACACATCACATCTACACAGACGCACACACAGGAAATATGAAATACTTTTATAGATATTTTTAATTTCCTTTGTACAATAAACTTTAATAATAGGACTTGGGCTAGGCGTAGTATTTACTACACTGAAAAAAATCACTATCTGCAAGAAAATATGTTCTTAGAATAATAGCAAGTAAATATTTGCTTTCTTGATTTTTAAGCAGTCAGATACATATTCTCTTGAATGAAGTATTGAGATCATTGACTGAAGAAATATTTCCTTGCTACAAGAACACGTACAGCCAAATAATCGCGATTACTTCAATCTATAACTTTTTAATTTTAACAACTTTTCCTCTTCGCAAATTTTTATTACCGAGGACTTCTCTTTTTTAAGGAAATTGATTTGCATTTTTCATTCAAATAACACTTATTTGAATATCGTCCACAATACAATATTAGTCTATTCAAAGAATGTCATGCAATTAAAAATTTTTTAGGGCTTCTTCGAAAGAAATTCTTTCTCAAAGGATCACATGCAACAAAATAGGTCTAAACCGATGAAAAAATGGTTCTGTCAGTTGGTCAATTTTAAAAAAATGGGTATTTTCATAAATTCTACTTAGGTATTGTATTTTTTCTACTTATGTTCTATTATTGTATTAAAATATGGTATTGATAGCCCGTTTATACTCGACTTGTAATTTTAAGTTGGCTTCATACGGAATATTACATTCTAACGCCAATTTATAGTATTTTTTTAACATTGTGCAGGGTCCATTGCAGATACTTTGTAACGAAAGCTACACTTGGCCCTACACCTATAAAGACAACAACAAAAAATAAATTTTAATAAATAATAAATTAAATATTCAAGTCTTGCATTTTTTTCCCAACACTCCTAACTTGATAAACATGTTTAAAATTTTAAATTCACATAAAACTTAAATATATCGTTTTGTTTATAAAAGTATAAAAACAATTTTTATAACTTTTTACTATTTAGAATATGTTTACAAAAGGCATACTTATATTAGAATGTAGGTATTATCGCAAATAAAAATGCGTCGATAATATCTACTTTATTAATTATTACTTGAAATTTTTACTTTGAATTACAATTTAGTTAATTATCAGTATTAATAAATGACAATATAGTTTCTGCCACTATCTAATAGAATAATTATTTTTACAATGTAATAAAAATAATGTAAAGGAAACCGGGGCAAAGTGAACCTCAGGTCTTCGAGTAAATCTTTTACACAGAAGGCACCGTATGTATTTACATAGTTCACTCATTGTTCCCAGTAAATAATAAATAATGACAGCATGTCTATGTTTTTCCCAGTAGTTGAGATGAAATGGAGTAGTAATAAGATTTACGTTCAAGGACAAACGAGGGGTGGGAATAATAGGTGTTTTTTCATAAAAAAGATGAAAAACAGTCATCGTTAAAAATATTCTTTTAAAAAATTTTAATAAAATAGAATTATAAATTAAGTAAATATTTGTCGTTATATTAACACCAGGTGATCTTATCTCCCCCAGCTTCAAATATGTGGGGTTGTTGAAAACCCACATTGACTGCGCATCTCGAATCCATATACACTCAACATCGTCTCTCAATTTAGGTTGAGAATAACTTACTGCTGCTGGGCGAAATGTTGGGTAAGAGAATTTTACGCAAACAATATTCAAGAAATTTATATATTAAATACTTATGTGATAAACTAATCCAGGTTAGTTATTTGTCTTATACAAATATTGTAATTGAAAGACACACCCATTTCAAGTTTGTTTTTTTGAAAGTAAAAATAAATAAATAAAACGAACTTCAAAAATTAAAAAATCGGGATCGAACGTTTAGAAATCTCCATAAAACTATTTAATTCTGAAGATGAAGACATTCTACAGAAGTTTTTAATTCGGAAATCAAACGATTATTTGCTATTGAAAAGTACTTGTAGACTAGAGTTGAGCCAATCGGAACTTTTAATCATGATGGTATGAAGATTGAAGTTTAGAAGTTATTGGCCAAGGTCGAATTTCATTAAATTTGTGCAGGGTAATTTGAAATTTAATTTTTATTAAGATTGCAAAATTTGAATTCTATGAAGTATGTACAGATAATTTTTTAAATATATACTGATATAACGTCATAAATTTTAAATATTATTAATGAACTTTCTGCTAATTATGCATAATAATAAATAATAATATAGAAACATTAATAATATAATCCATCCTCTTTAATTATTAAAAGTAATTCTATAATTTAAAAGTACAAGCTGAGCCATGAGAATACGGGAATATCCAACACGAATACTGTAGCAGATGTGCTTTACAACACATTTTAAACAAACAAAATTTAAGTCTTTATTTTAGTAATAAAATTATTCGCAAGAAGTAACCCCTTGAAAGAATTTTTCAAAAATATTAACTAGAATAAATTTCGATTTCAAAAAATCGTTAATATTAGACGCTAACTATAACTCGAACGTCATGGAAAATGTAAAAAATTTCGAGCAAATGAGTTTTCGACATAACAAGTACTTCGAAATACAGAGGATTCAATTGCTAAAATTTCAACTAAGAAAGATATGATTTTCAAGTCAGTAAAATTTAGTTGCAAAAACTTACGGAGTTTACTTTCTGAAATTCGAATTACAGAGTGTATACAAATGTAATACCAATACCTCGCAAAAAAATTAAATTTTGTTTTGAGTTACAAAGTCTAAATAATTCGAGATAGAGCGTATTTAGAGATTCAGCGGAAGGAAATGGCAATATTTTTCGACTTAACGACGAGGATTACGACTTAACGAGATTCGAGTTACCGAGGTATATGAAAAATTTTTATTATTTGTTGCTAATTTGTGTGGGTAGTATAACTCTTGCTATAAAGAGTTTCATGACTTAGTCTACGGTTAAAAAGTAAAAACGGGTTTTCAAGTCAGTAAAATATTCAGGGTAAGATTCTCGGGAAATTTCATTCTAAAAATATGTGCCCTACTTTATAGATTATACGGAGGACAAAAAAAATTAAAATCCGGCTAATCAACTCAAATTTTAATTAAAATGACTTGATTAACAGCCAATACAATAGTAAAACGTGATCATACTATTTGAGACACACCTTATAATAAATAAAATTTGCCATTTATTACATATTTGTTTATTTATGGATTTTCAATATCATTTTACACAATTTGATATGATGATTTTAATGGTCGGATTTGTTTAATTATTAAATATGGAATTCGTTGAAGTCAGGATGTTTTATTAAAACAAGTTGACATTCGAAGAATTCTTTGAAGCAATAATAAATAAAGGAATTAAATATTTCAAGTGAATAATAACGTTAGTCATAAAATTTAGAAAAAAGTTTCAATATAATATCTGTTAATGCATTTAATCTATTTTTATACACTTTTTCCGTTTATTGAGAAAACAGTCAAAAAACAGTTAAAGTACTAGCAAAAGGTCTTAACAAGTAGCAAGTAAATATTGTCTTGTATAAAGTAAATTTCTTGGCTTGGTTCTTTTAGCATTCAAACTAATATTCTTTAATTAATAATTAAAATCATTTACTCAAGAAATATTTACTTGCTATAACAACATCCAAGTTATCTTTTAACTAGGTATCTTTCAAATCTTCCAAAGGTATCTTTTAATTAGGATAAAACTTCAAATCACGAAAAAATTCTATGAGAAATTTGAAGGAATTATTTAGATTTAAATCCCGCTATTGAAAAAGAGATAGCTAGAATCGAATTTTTTTGTGAAGATTCATATACCCACATATTCATAGCAAAATTTTTCTTTACAACGTTTATAATTGATCAGTTTGCCAAAATATCTCCGTTACTTAGGATATTCAACATACAATCAAAAGTCAAATGTTTCAAATAACCGTTAAAAATTTCCAGCATAGTTTAATAGACTTGCTTAGAGACATATTTATTCACATATTAAAACAAAAAAGATATTTGTATAAATGCTGTTTATAATGATCATGCAAAACACTCATACGACCTCTATATATAAGATATGCAATGCATTACCTTTTTTTAATTCTTATGCAATATTAACATAAATAAAACAAAACAAATCCCATAAACCTTCTTGGATTAATGCTTGGAAAGTGATATGTTTCAACATGTATAAGTCGTGCCTCAATTTATCGCTGTAAAATGGAAAAAAAGAAAATGAGAACGTTATGATTCGTGGTTAAATGCCCTGGATTCTAACAAAATTGAAGGCAAAATAATATTGAAACACACCCGTTTCTGTATCTTATTTCATAGCAGAAAGTTTGTGGAATTTATTTCATATTGAAGGCTAACATTATTGAGCAACTGTTCATTTAAAAAAATTGAGTTATGATCATCAATAAACTGCTGAATTTATTGAGTATTCTGAAATATTTGACAGGAAATGTAATAATACGGGCAACAAGATTCTGAGCAATGTCACTCCTAAAATACTTTTGTTTCTTGTTCGTTAGCATATTTCATATTTTTAATATTAACAGAGACTTGAATGGAGATTTATAATATTAAAAAATCTTCATCATAAACCATCAAATCTTTAGTTATGTTTTAAATAATTATAATAAAGATAATACTGATTATCTTTTTACCATTGTATAATTGGAGCGCAAGGAAGAATCATATTGTTAGAGTTCGTATATCATATCAATGCATTTTATTTTATTCCTTGCACTTCCACCATAATCAACAAAAAATGCTCTATCAAACAATAAAAAGATTTGATGATATTGAAAAGGTCAGAAACAGAGACACATTATCGTCAAGCAATTAAATTTTCTTTTTTATACAACATCCAACTTCTATCGATTTTCTTAACATTTAAAAATAAATGTCTGAATTTGCCACTCTATTCTGAATATAGAGTTAAATGTTTTTTTCATTGAATAACAGATTTTTTTTGCATGACTTAAGCAATCAATACTAAATAATGTTATTATATTATATATCTTTTATTTATGCAATAAACGAAGTAGTATCGATCAATAATTAATCACGATTTTATTCATAACTAGGTATATTTAAACAATAAAGTTATTTACTTTCAAAAAATAATTTAAATTATATATTTGCGATCAAACAAGTTGAGGTTATCGGAATTTAAATGAAAATTAATGCTACAATAAACAATAGCGTTGGTATTGTCTTTTAAAACATAGAAGATTTTCCTGTATATTTTTTTTTCGACCATTTTCTAATAACTTTTTGGAAAATCACCCAAGGTTTTGTACAAATAGCTCACGTTCAGAGAATCGAATATAATACTGTGTCCAAAAAATAAGGTGACATTTGAATTTAAACTTCGCGCGTTTGTTGTGCATTATGAATTCCTTCCGCCCAAACAATCAACAAAGAATATGATTTTAATGTTATGCGTCATTTGCGTAGCGCTATCCGCCTAAAAAGGCCGGATTGTGGAATGACAATTCATGGTCTTTACACCACGATAATCACCATCCCATACTGCACTCATAATTCGTGATCATTTCGTCCATAACTCATATAGTTCCGCAACTACCGTATCCACCTGATCTTGCGACTTCTGGCTGTTCAGCTAGCTCAAAAGATCGCTCCGGAGGCACCGTTTTGATTCGATAGAAGAGATTCAATCCGCAGCGAAGACGGAACTGAAGGCAATCCCGGAAATTGACTACAACCAGTGTTTTGAAGATTGGAAAATCCGTTGGCATAAGTGAATTACATCGGGAGGGGATTACTTTGAAGGGGATGAAATTAATTTGAAAGAAAAAAAACATATTTTCGGAATAACTTATGTCAAATTTTTCTCTGTAATGTTATTTCTTTGTTCTACAAAACAAAAATACTTGTTTAACATCAAAATAGTTTATATAGCTTGAAAATTTTAAAATATTTAAAAAATATAAATGCAATCGATATTCTAATTGAATTGAATTTCATTTACTCAAAATATTATCATAGTCTCTTTTGATCATTTTCTTTTTCAAAACAGACATTTTTCAAAAATTTTACTGTAAACACCTTGAATAAAGTATTAACTTCAAAAGATATTGGTCTAGAATTGATATTCTTATCAATATGGATCACATTTATCTAAAATAATAATACGGTATTTTGTTTTTTGAAAATTGAAACCAATTTCATTGAATACAACTGTTCATAAAACGTTTTTAAATCGAAAATATTTATGAACAATACTATATTTATTTATGTTTTTGGAAAGTATAATAAATTTTTAATTTAACAAGCAATTATTATTAAAATATATTGTTCTATAAATAATTATTTTTATTATGAATTATTAATAATATTTATTTCTCTAAAAATAAAACTTATAGTACAATTAATTTGTAATATTTTATGGTTACAATCAAGATGTATAAAAAAAATACCCACGAAGTAGTTAGTTTAGATAAAATTTTAAATTGTGCTTTGATAATAACATTTTAAATTGTGATTTATTATTAATTTAAAAGTATTTATGTCAAGTTTCAAATCATTAAGATCCTAGTGCAGTGCCCACAAGTAGTCAAAGAAGACAATAGTTTTATATGAAAATTCGATGGTGATGACAAATTCAAAGACGAAAATACTATCAGTCTCGCGTTGATTGTAATTCAAAACAGAATGTGGACAAAATATTGAGAATTTATTAAAAAATTAAGTAATTACTTCGATTAACTCGAAAAATGATAAAAATATTATTCTTTCAAATATTTCAGTTTAGATTATTATAATAAATGAGTTACTTATTAGACAAAAATAATATAGTTGCAATCAATATCTTCAGTAGTTTTTATTTGAAGCCCCTAATATGTAGAAAGGAATGTATACGATTTCAGTGGAAAAAAAATTATTAGTTATAATATTTATTATAATATTTTATTTCATACCAAAAAATTTAATCGATTTTGTATAAATTATTAAATTTTCACTTATATAATTAATTATTCATTACTATATATATTATTATATCGATACTTATTTAAACTATCACATACTAACGGAATTAGTCAAAAATTTGACCAAACTTGTTATGTCAAATGTGAATTCTCCATATGCCATAAACTTGTACATTTTTAATCGGTATAAGCATCTTATTCTTATAGATTGGATTGTAAATTATTGTTTATCGCTATAATGCTATAAACAGGCAAACAAGATACATTATTTTCTGTATGTATAAAACAATGACTGACTGACTTCAATGGTATATCAAAGCACAGCCACAACTCCTAAAGTCGTGAAAATTACATGGAAAGAGCACTAAGGAAGGAAAGTATTTTTGGAATTTTAACTCTTGAGCTGGCAAAAAGGAAGGATGAAAGCTTGCTTGAAAATTAATAAACTTATAAATTTATTGTCGATATAAGCATCTATATGTCAAAATTATAAGTATTACTATTCCAAAATTTTATCGCCTTTTTGGATTACGAAGAGGTCATCTAAACGAATCTTACTCTCTAAAACAATAAACAACATTTCGCAAACTGTACTAGAAATATTTTCGAAAATTCGGGAAGCTTGTTCCTTTTTTTGCATTTTAAGAATTGATCTTTGGCCAAGATTTTACCTCTTTTCGTCACTATGTATCGTATCATATAGAAGTCATTTTTTGAATACAAGGGCACGCAAACAAATACAGTATTAGAAATAAATGCCGATTAATTTTTATGTATCTTGATTGCACATTAAGTTTTTTAATTCATATTTTGTTGGTTCCTCAAAGAAAGTTAAAAAAAAAATAATAATTTTTTTTCATTAATAATTTAATACGATTGCTTCATATCATAAACAACAACATTTTTACCTAATTTGTACAAAATTTGAAATGTCACAAAATGTTTATCATAAAATAAAAACAAAAATAATTAACTAGTTTTTTTTAATCTTAAATATTTTATAGAAGTGGAACCAAGTGCACGTGGTGCCTCAAGCTATATCAATTAGTATTCTGTAAGTAATAATTTTTATTTGAACAGAAGATAGGTTTTTTACACATTAAATCATGCAAACGCGTTGTTTCGTTTTGTTTTACTTTTCTTTGTTTTTTAATCCAAAACTTCAAAACAGGTAATTAGTATGATAGCATGGGGCAAGGGGAAAAAATTAAACAAATTTTCTAAAGAGAATTTCTCAAAATTTAAAAACCGAGAAATTCTTAAATTAAGTAAATAAAAAATTATTAATTAAACATACGCTTAAATCAAAAATGAAAAAAACGTACATTAATCGATAGCGTTTAGAATTGCAATGCTACAATCAGGCAAACACGATACATTATTTTGTGTTTATAAGTAGGTACTTATAAAAGAATAAATAAATAACAAACTGACTGACTGACATATCAACGCATTTTTGAATCCTTTATGGTTTAGTTTTGAATAGACGTGTTTAATAAAACAATATTGGATAATAAGGAAAAATTTAGTCGACTTTTATTTTAGAAAAAGAGTTAGAGCTTAAAAAGGGTTAGAGTTTGCTTTTTAAGTTTAAGGTGCAGGATACATTGAATTTTATAACAAATAGTTTTGTTCAATGCTCCGCATTATAGAAAAGTTTTCCAAATTACCAAAGCTAGTAAAGAAACATCCTGAAATCTGCGACGCCGTAGATAAAGTAGACAAAGACACATAAAATATTCCAAGATTAAACAAATTTTTTTTTTCAAAATACAATTTTGACAAATTGACATTTAAAAAATAATTAATTGATTTTGAAAAAAAAATAAATTCACTTATAAGACAAGATTATAATTCAAATAAGACAAGAGACGACGCCAATTTTATAACAGTTAAAAAATATTTGTTTCAATCATGAAAATTGATAAGTGCTTTGGCATGCATCATGCACAATAAATAATATGGGTGAATGTCCTGAAATATTTTTAAAAAAACTACAGCGATTACATTCATTTTAAAGTACTAAAATCATTTTAAGTGCATTGACATGTGCATTTGTTTTTTAGTATGAGAGTATTATCACATTTTAAGAAATTTTAAAAATGCAAAAAGATCAGCCATAAATCAGCCATAAATTTTATTAAAATTTGAAGGTACTAGCAAATTTTGTTTCATATTATAATTTTATATAAAAAAGAAATGAATTCGATTAGATTCTATCAAATTAGTATTTTTATAATGAGCCAAATCAGTTTCCTTTTTTACTTTCGAGGCCATCAACTCAATAACTTATGTAATTATCGCTGAAAATAGCGAAAAATTTTTTAATAAGGAATGGGCAAGGTTCCTTATTATATTGAATTGATATAAATACCTGTTTTTTAACCCCTCGAACTAAAAGTTTGTCCGCTAAGTGAGTATGTGTGTCTATCTGACTGTCTGTGACATGGTAGCGCCTAAACGGATGGAACGATTTTGATTTTTTTGTTTCGTTTGAAAGGTAATTTAATGGAAAGTGTTCTTAGCCGAAACAACTATAAAATAGGTCATGATTTTCAAATTCGGTTCACTTGGAAGAAGGCTTTACGGAAAAAGGTAATTTAATAGAGAGTGTTCTTAAATAGTTTTCAAGGGCGAGTTTAGAGTTCCGTACCCGAAAAATTGGTCGGGTGTTTTTTTTTTTTTAATTTTGTAAATTTCCCTTGCTATTACTAACTTTAAAAAAAATGTCTTAAAATGTCAAAAATCAAACAAACATTTTAAACTTAAAAATTATTTATTCAGCATTTTACAACCGTCATAATTAGGCGACACAAAAATTGTATTGATATGTTTGTTCGATACGCATTCAATCTAAAAATTTGAATAAATGCCATTTTGAGACAATTGTTTCAATTTAAAATCAAGAAATTAATTCATAAGGTTATAAACATACCTTTAAATCAAGTATTTATATTGAAATTACAAATAAATGGTCTTGAGAGCTCCGCCTGAAAAAAATAAAAAACAAAATTAGTTTCTTTTTGCTAAAACAATAATAATTAATAACTTCCTTATCAACTTGGGATCTTGAGATTTCAACGGTATAAATATAAAGAATTGGTTTTGGCAAGTTTCGGTGCAAGGTCTATAACAGGCTTAAAAATTGCGTAGCAAATACGTCTTCAAGGAAACAGTTTTATTTTTAGTGAAAATGGTTCATTACATACTTATGTGTACATTCTATTTTAAATTAATTACTCTGATAGTTCTTTTATACCCTTAATTTCTAATTTATTGTATTAGAAGCTTAATCAGAAATTCGAATATCAATTAAAAACTGGTAGATTTTAAGAAATTAAAATTTTTATACTATGTATATATGAAATATACATAGTATATTAAGTTTAGTCCCAAGTTTTTAACGCTTAAAAATATTGATGCTACGAAAAAAATTTTGGTATAGATGTTCATAGAATCACCTAATTAGTCCATCTGTGAACCCATACAGCGTACTCAGGACGTAAAAAGTAAGGCCGAGTTCGTAAATGAGCAATCTAGCTCCAATGGGTCTTGGGTCCGTAGACTCATCTTGTAAACCGTTAGAGATAGAACAAAAGTTTAAATGTAAGAAATATTCCTTATAAAAAAATAAACAAACATTTTTTGTTTGAAACATTTTTTCGTAAACATCACTGTTTGCCCGTGAGAGCGCAAATTATATAGTATGTATTATATGGGAATATCAGTTACATATGTGTGACATTTATGTATGTGTAATATGAAAGAGTAATCAACCCTGTCTATAGGTACATGGGATTCCAACAATTAACTCAGTCAATTGTTTTCACTTGTTATTTATAGAATTCTGGGTTATCGACATTTAACAAAAATTTTTTAATCATCGATCAAAAAAAAAAAAAAACACGTTACGAACATTGTTTGAGATTTTATTGTTAAAGAACCAGTAAGTAATAATAATTAAAAAACAATTAATAATAACAGTAATTTTTTTTTTGCGGATACAAAAAATAAACATTATAAAATGAATCAAACTAGGAAATATAATAATATAGGTACTTGATTCGAACACAAAGTCAATTGTTTAAGTAAAAATTTTATAATTAATATTATTTGTTTTAATCAATATATTATTTATTATTATATGATTAAAAAGTATTAAGGTCTTTGACATTTAATATATTATTATGAAATAGTGTAAGTGTAATTTGTGTTCAAGGTTTTATGGTTTTTTTTTTTTTTAAATTTCTGTTTCCTTCAGCAAAAAAAATTATTACTAGTAATAAATAATAACAATTCATGGAGGATATGATAATCAAAAGATGAATCTATAACTTTCTTATGTATATCATAAGTATTTTTAACCCCTGCGCCCTGGACAAAAAAAGGGGTGTTATAACTTTGACTGCTATGTGTGTGTCTGTCATCTGTGGCATCGTAGCGCCCAAACGGATGAACTCATTTCTATTTTTTTTGTTTCGTTTGAAAGGTAATTTAATGAAGAGTGCTCTTAGCGCATGTTTCACATGCGAGTTTAGGGATCCGTACCCGGAAAAACTAAAAGATTGGCGATGATCTTGAAAATTGGTTCAGTTTAGAAAAACCTTTAAGGAAAACGGTAATTTAATGAAGAGTTTTCATAGATATGCTTCAAGTACGTTTTTAGGGATCCGTGCCAGAAAAATTAGTAGGGTTTTTTTTAAAATTTTGTAAACTTCACTTGTCATTTTCAAAATAATAAGTTATAAAATGATTATTTAAATTTTTACAATTACCAATCCACAGATATGCAAACAGTATGGTGTGAGCAAAAATGAAGAAAAAAATAAATTTAACCTAAAATGAACAATGCACAGTAATGCAAACAGTATCGTGAGAGAGAAAAATAAACAAAAAGCATTTACGAGGAACTAATTACACTAAACCTGCAAGGTAGCGCACTACAAAAATAATATTGCAAGTACAGTTATTTGTATTTTCAAAAAATTTTTATCTTGTTGTATATTTTCATTTTTTCTTGTGGAATTGTGTTTTTTTTTATAGAAAATCGACTACTAGTCGCGCTGAATATTTAAAAAAATATAAACAGAAGAAAAAAAACACAAAATGATGTTACAAAATTGAATATGTGCATAATCAATCATTCAAAGCAGCAAAAAAATCAAAACAAATTTGAGTAACAAATGAAGCGCTACATTTATAATGTACGAAGATACGATATGAACATAGTTCCAACCAGGTATCCCACGACACCTCCCGTTCTTTTTTATCATTAAAGAATTATATCCAGAGTTTTATTTAAAAAAAGGTAAGGGAATTACTTTTAGTATGTATATCTCGAGATATCGACTTTTGATTGGAATTAATAAACTTTTTGATATTAGTGAACTTTTTTGTCGATCATTTTCACAATTTGACGTTGATGTTGGACTCAATTTTATTCAAATAGCTGAAAATTTTTGAAAACTATTACAGAATGTTCTAGAAAGTTTTGAAGATTACCTGGATGATACGGGATATCAGAAGCAATAATGGTACATCATTCTAGACTCTTTGAAAGTTGAAGCTTTTATAAAATTTTTTATTTCGATTTTCTGAATAAAGACCATAACTTGCTATTAAAAAATTAATTAATAATAACTGACCGCTTTTTATATTAAAATTAATTTCTATTGTATTTATTTTTGCTATAAGTCACCAAATCATTTTCAATGTACAAACAAAAAAAATTTTTGATGGTTGATTGAATTCTAAATAAGCTGCGCAAATATAAAATTCTTAACACGCTCTTTAAATAAATATGTTTAAATTTTATATATAATTAATTATCAATAACAGTTAATGAGGTATTTTTTTGAATTAAAGTTTAGTCATTTCTAACAATAGTCAATTATGTGTAATTTTTTTCCTAAATAATATTACTGTTTCATATTATTGGTTTAAAAGGAATTTTAAACAAAATTGTGCATTGTCTTAAGTTACTCAATTTGCGTAGTTTCCACCCGCTTTCACTTGATAATAACCTCTATTTTAACGTTTAATTTTAGATATCTTATTTGTTGTGTGCGTAATCATGGTAGGGACAATAAAAGCAATGCTAGCGCTTCCAGTGAAAAATTTTGGCAACAAAGGAGCGTGCTATGACTAATTTGCAATTCTTTACATGTTAATGTTATAGAAAATGTCAAATTAAAATGATTGAAAAACACCAATTAATTAAACTTAATGCATTGTGAAAATAAGAAATCAAATTGCACAGATATTATTTTTCAAATGTATATTAACATAATTATTTTCTTAAATTTGTGAGACAATAATATTAAATTCTCAATATAAGTCATAAATGCAATCCATACTATTATATATGCATCCATACAATTCTATAATTAAAGTAGTGTATCGTTACCATACAAACGCCTAAATAAAACTCCCACAAGGTGCGAATATGGTAAAGCAGTTAAAATACATTGCCTATATCTTGAATCGTGATAACTCGTTTTTCCAACTTATGCCATCAATTTTACCAAAAATATTAATAAAAATACGAATGAAATTAACAACTAACAGAGTTACTTATTTAAAAACTTTGCTCCTACTGACATTATCGCAAATCTATAATTTTTTGGAGCCCCAAAGATCCATGACCTTAGTTGAAGGAAAATATTATACGGTATATAATTTAAGTAAAAACAATTCAGGTGATTTTGTGAAAACTTGTAACAATATTTAGTTCCTCAGATCAATGCTAAAATTTGGTCTAACTTACTCCTGTTTAATATGTATAGGCACAGTATATACAGGTACGATCTTACTTATGATTGACAAACATCTTAGAAGACAGAAAGGTGAGTCAAATAGCCATACCAGCTAACAAAGTAAAACAGAATTTCAATTTTTGCAAGCCTATTTGACTTGTCTATGGATGGAATACGATGTTTGCATTATACAGAATGTTCGATTTACATCTAGGCATATGTACTCTGTCATACTCGTGATATTTATATGCCTAGATGAAAATTGAACTTTCTGTATATTTGTGCGACATATAAGAAAGGTAATGCAAATAGGTACAGGTACCCTATTTAAATAACATAAAAAATATTTAAATTGCTATAATTTTTTCATAGTCAAATTCTATTTAAAGTAGGTATCCTATTTATAATTTTCGGTACAAATAATAAGAAGCAAAATTAGAGAATTATTTCAATGATAACTCGAACATAATTACTCACTATTTATAGAAAAATATTTAATATAATATATTTCAAAGAAAAACGATTAATTATACATTTTAAAATGCTAGGAAATATTTATCGCGTATAAGGAGTGTATTATTAAAAAGTAAATATTCGTTTTATTATAGATTATTTCCCATTATATTAAAATACCTAAGTAATGAAATAATCAAACTAAATATTGAAAGAAAAAAAAATAAATGTTTGAAGTAGGTTTGTATCGGTAAAGAAATACAACTTTTGTAAATAAAACTGGATTAATTACATTTAAACAGGTAGAATATTATATCGTGGAAAAATCGTTTCAATCAAGAATAAGAAGGAAGCTTTCATTCGACATATCTAAAGAGAGACTGTGATATTTGTGTGCTTTTACATAAAAAACCTGATTGATTAAAACTCTTTTTGAATTTACAAAATAGCCTCGGTCTAATTATTTGTTATTCAGTACTGATTATTCAGTACACAGTTGTAAGAAGTAGGGTAAAAAGACCTAAAATTCGGCGTTTTCCTACCATATCTGGATATCTTGACTGGTGTTTAGAATAGTTTGAACGATATTTTAAAACATAAAAAGTTTTAAAAGCAAGCAAACTTCAAAATACAAAGATTCGAGTAAGTATAATCACCTTTCTTACCTGTAATTTCGAATAGGTATAAGTATAATAAATTTAAATACCAAAATAAGCTCCTTAATAATCCCTCAAACATTACATACTGCAGATAGCAGATATATTCCCCCTTCCCTTCTCGATTAATATCAATCAAAGTATGTGATCCTTTTTCTGGCGTTTGGACGGAGGGAGAAGGGGACTGCCAGCAATATGTTACGTTTGTGCGATGATTAGAGAGCATATTTGATAAGAGACAGATATTTTTATCAATTTTTACTAATTTTTATTTGCCCCTTAATTTCCCTTACCTAGAAAAAGTCTGATCTGCCATATATATGTCCTATGAGAGAATATGCTCTACATCGACTCAAAAGCTTATTTACCACGCAGCACACTTTTAGGGCTCAAGGATTTTTTTGCGTGCGATATCCTAGAATACATAGTTTATTATATTGATTTCTTATTTATATGAGTTTTTCCCCACACAAAAATCTATTGCCAGTTTACAAGTTCGCAATTATTGTAACACCATTTCCACCATATTTGAGGCACCAAATGGTAAAACAAAATAATTTAGAGATTCCAATCTTATTAAATCACTATTATTTCCATATTCAAAATCTATGAGATATAGCGATGGTCTGATATCTCTTTGAGATCTCATTAGTGCATTTTTAGGACAAACTAATACAAATTGAATGTATAAAATGTACAAAATTCATCCCAGAATTTTAATAAAAAACAGGTGTCACTCAAAGAAAACATCTAGATTGTTTTTGAGAAAAACTACCGATGTACAATTTGAAAAGGTGGGCTTGCTTTTTAATGTTGAAATATTTACTTGCGATATAAAAGGGGTCCAGATAAAATCACGAAAATCAGAGTGAACTTTCTGACTCATGAGATATTTGTTGTTCTTATCTCGATAACTATTATTTGTCCAAGCTAAAATGTACAATTAATTCTACAGAAATAAATATCTTATTGAATAATAAAAACATAATATGATGATATGTGATGGTGATGTATTTATAATTGATAAATTGTGCAATTATAAAATGTAATATTTTAATCATTCATTATAAAAGATATAACTTTAACATCAATTTATTATCAACGTTTTTTATTTTTATTATAAAAATAGTCTTCTTATTAATAAGATGATGCATGCTATACAACTACCAATGTAGATTAAATTACACTATTTTATGATTCCGTAGTAAAAGTTTTTTATTCTGAGAAAAAAGTCACGTTTCGAGGATTTTAGTGACCATCTGCTATCTACTAGATCAGTTTAAAGCAATTATTACTCCTTCATTTAGCTTTCCTGGAATATCTTTGATAATTTTTCCAATTAGAAATGAACTCTGTAAAACATCTGCCTTCTTATAAAACATCAATTCCGTATATAAACAGTACACAAACATGGAATCACTGTGATAAGTATTATGAATTACCAATTTTGTTGTGAGGTAATGTGTCAATTGTCGTCAAAATATTTCTGTAGTCAAAGTTTAACTATCGGTTTTTGAGCATACCGAAATGTTCATAATATAGTAACGTTATACCTCGCATAGGTTCGATAAAATAAAAACACTAGTAGATGAATTCTTTGGAAACTTTTCTATACTCGAATGCTTAATACAGAAGTATTACATTAAATAATCTAAACAAAATCAATTTACAATACAATAATTCAACAACGACTACTTTTTTTCCTATTTGAATGAAGATTATTATCATTATTACTTTTAGCATTACACTGTAATAGCATCCGTTCACAATGACTGTCCGTAGAGAATAGCTCACATAGACTGTTGATACTGAGTTCTCCATATCGACTTTACTTGATATCTTACAGTACCCATAACAACAATTTTACATATATGCTCTGGCGAAAAATTTAAAATTTTTGGGTCGTTTTCGCAAAGTTTTTCAAACATCCGAAAATTAGAATTAAAAACTACTTCCAATTGGATTTAAGAGCTCGTATGTAAATCAACTTATATACTGGGTGTTCCAAACCACCCGTCCAGGCTGATTATTCTGAATAGTTTTTAAAAAAAATTGAAACGAAAAAACACGTATCAAATATTTTTTGAAACTCTATCTAACCATACCAAAAACACCCTCCACCCTCAACCCCTGTTAGGGGTAGGGGGTGTAACTTGAAAAAATCAAATGGAAACCCCTATTTTTTTCTGCAGATTTGGATTCTTCAGAAGAAAAGACAAACATTTTGTCTAAGAAATTTTTCCCGATTTTCGGTAGATCGCGCTACAATCGACAAAAATCGTTCTTTTAGATTTGGCATAAGAATTGCGCCGTTCAATGACAAAAATCAAAACGAAAAAGTAAAAATCAAAATAAAAACACAAACACACAGAACCAAAACAAAAGCAACACAAAAGTTAGAAATTCAACGAAAATAAAAGAGAAGCGAAAATGTCGAATTGCGGTAATTGAGGTAAACCACTAGACAATTGGGAGGATGCTAAATAAAGCTCTTAGAAAGAATTAGATATGAATCATTTTAGATTTAATTTTTTTTCAGACTTTCCAAAATAAAAAAAAACATTTTTACAAAAATAATTTTTCTAAATCATAATAAAATATGAAAAACAAAAACAGAATAGTCTTTTCTTCAAAAAAACAAAAACAAAATTGAAAATAACTATTCTCGACTCAAAAAACTTTTCTCGCTTTCACTTGAACTGCAATTCTAATGCCAAATCTAAAAGAACGATTTTTGTCGATTGTAGCGTGATCTACCGAAAATCGGGAAAAATTTCTTAGACAAAATGTTTGTCTTTTCTTCTGAAGAATCCAAATCTGCAGAAAAAAATAGGGGTTTCCATTTGATTTTTTCAAGTTACACCCCCTACCCCTAACAGGGGTTGAGGGTGGAGGGTGTTTTTGGTATGGTTAGATAGAGTTTCAAAAAATATTTGATACGTGTTTTTTCGTTTCAATTTTTTTTGAAAACTATTCAGAATAATCAGCCTGGACGGGTGGTTTGGAACACCCCGTATAAGAAAATATCAAGCATTAATAGTTTTTGAATTTTTCATATATATGAAGTACAAGGTGCAACGGTGTCTCTGACGAAAGCCCTTTTCACGCTTTTCCTAATTTTATAACGAATTTTAACTTTACTTATTCCATGTAGGTAGATATACATCGGTTATCATATTCTGAAGATAATGACAATGTTTTAAGTTACATGTATATATTTTAAACCTACTCCTGCAATTATTTCACAATTAATTATTATCAGAGATGATGGAACAATTACATTTGATAAAATTATAAGCTATAATAATGATAATAATATGTAAAAGACAGTGGCGGAATTAGCGACCAGGTTCAAAATTCACAATAAGTAATACGTTGTAAAAAAATAATATTATTAAATTTACAGCTTCGGTTAAAATTGGTTATTATTGTGCGAACAATCACATTTCTAATACCATTTGATTTGTTAAAATTTGTTTAGATGTTTGATCTTCACAGTGTAACAACCGAGATGATGAAAATTTTTAGTTTTTAATGATTTTTAGCAGACGTCGGTACGGTAAAAGTATAAGAGCTTGTAGTGTAACGAGGTATAATAATTCTAATACTGTACTAAAGGAAGCTTACAAATTTCTTAGTGTGTGATCAGTTGTTCACAATACTCTTCTGTAGTTGCTTCTGTTACAACCACAATACTCTACTATACTTGTTTTGCTCACACAATTCTTTACGCTTGCCCTCCACTAAAAAATATTGCCTTAATGTGTGAATACTTTTCATAGAAACTATTTTCAATTATTTTAGACTTATTTTAAACATATAAATTCTAGTAGAAATCAGAAACGTACCTATCGTAAAAAATAGCATATCTGACAGGGGGTAGTCAGAGTAAAGGCTTCGTTAGGACGCATGAAGGGCTGCTTCTACAGTAGGTCTATTGACCCTCTCTTTTCAAATTGTTGGAGAAAAAGTTATTTAAAAAAAAATTTATTTCTCAATTTCTAATTTTGCAAAAACTCCACGTGGCAGCTATTTTGACATGTTATTTTATCTTCAACAAGTGCCTAATATTTTTAAGCTACAAGTCTCTTTTTTGTTATATTTCTTGAACAATTACTTTCTAACAATCATAATAAAGACAAAAAGGTGACATTAATATCACCCATTATGTAACAGCATTTATAAGAATAAACGATTACTCTTATTAATTTTGAAAATGTGAACACAATTGATTTATATGTTTATTATTTTATTGTAATGATTCAATAAATCATTAAAAAGGATTTCAATAATGCGAATCAAAAATATGTTTTATTCTTAAGCGAGAGTGTGTGGTTAAACATAAAAAAAAAATTTTATGGAATTATTAATTGAGCGAAATTAATGACCAATTGTTAAATAGCATAAATCAAAAATTACAAACAGTATAAAAAGTCAAACAGTATTAAATAGCATAAATCATAAAAGAATGAACGTAAAAAAGATTGTCCACCGTATGAAAGAAAGTTTTCATAGTTTTCTCCAAGACAATAAAAGATAGAAAGCTTCGAATTGTTCGTCTATATAGTGCTTAATTTCATGCCAACCCCATCTGATAATATTTGGAGGGTGACGTTAGGCAAAATAACTAGCAGGTTTATTTATCCCAATTTAATTCAAACACATTCGTGGGGTGGTAGGATATTTGGTTCAACCCCATTCATAGTTGGCGGAGGGTAAGCATGTGAAAAAGGGGAAGAGGATTTTTCCAGAAAAACCTTAAAGGAAAAAAACGTCAATTTTGGCATAAACAGTCAAAACCGGGTTTAACGACAAAATTGATGATGGTCCCAGTTAAATTCTCATACAAACGTTTATATAAATGCATCGGCTATAACAACATCGATTATAACGATATAATAGCTACAGTGAACAATATTCTTTGGAATTATTAGCGGATTATCGACTATTAGGACCAACGCATACAAACATTGTCCAATAAAATGAACTTTTAAACTACCAACCATTCAAATTGGAAGCCTGCATTTTTTGAATTAAGTTCGTTTTGACATAAAGAAGTATACATGGATTAAAAATGATTAAATTCTATCAAAGGGGTAGAAAAAAAGTTAAAACTCTCCCAAAATCACTTTTAAAATATTTAGAAAATATACGAAGATATGGAAAAAAGTTTTAAATAAAAAATGTAGATATCAAGATTTTCTACAAATCATTTCTGATAACTTTTAACGTATTTGCAATAGAAGCTGAGATATTTGCAATGAAAGGGAGTACCCCTTTGAGAATAAAGCGATAAATAATTTAAAAAAAAAATTATTTCTCTGAGATGACCTACTACATTTTTTATACATACTATTTTTTTAAAAATTTCATTTTTCGGTTTTTTTTCATATTTGCTAAAATTCTACTGTGAAAAAACCAATAAATTTTTTAAGGAACATTGTGTAAAATTTGATCCCAAAACATTTAGTTATTTAAAAACTGAGTTGCTCTGTATTTCTATCATTTAAAAAAAAATTGAGTCGCTTTGTATTTGTTTCACATTAGAAATAAAAAAACTTGGTACATGTGTTATTACAAATAACGGAATTACCACAGATGTTAATCAATGTTTTTGTTTAAAATATTTTAAAGCAATTACGCATTAATTTATGTCATGACTTAACAAAAGTTAACTGCAATTATAATTCATAATAAGCGGAACTGTATTATGACGATTTAAACCAGCAAAAGCTTCAAATTGATTGTAGTTATTGAGTTTATCAAAACAAACATTTTTTTTTAATCAAAGTTAGCTTAGTAGTATCATAATTTTTTTTATTACTTAGTACCTGAATCTACCCATTTTTTAATTTGATATTTTTCATGGAGTTATTACGTATACCTTTTAGTTACAGTTTTTCAGCTGTAACGGCATAACAGAACTGTTTTGAAAAACAACAATTCGCGATTAATTGTGAATTATTTTAGCAGCCGGAATATTTCAAAAACAAGTGAAAACAAACAATTGACTGAGTTAATTGTTGATATACCATGTATAGACAGTATTGATTACTCTATCACATTACACATATATACATGTGACACATATATAACTAATATTCCCATATAATACATACTATACAATTTGCGCATAATTTGCGCTCTCACGGGTAAACAGTGATGTTCACGAAAAAATTTTTAAACAAAAGTTGCTTATTTTTTTATAAGGAGCATTTTTTACACTTCAATTTTTGTTTTATCTCTAACGGTTTACAAGATGGGTCCTACGGATCTAAGACGCAATTGACATATGTTGCTCATTTACGAACTCGACCTCACTTTTAACGTCCTAAGCACGCTATAACAAGCTTAATATCTCTTTTCGTTTTTGCGTAATCGTGATGACAGACCGATAGACAGACAAACAGACAACCGGACATGGATTAATTAGGTGATTTTATGAACACCTATACCAAAATTTTGTTCATAGTATCAATATTTTTAAGCGTTACAAATTTGGCACTACACTTAGTATACCTTGGTATATTTCATATAAATGGTATAAAAATTTAGCACGAATTTATTTAAACAAAGGGATAAAATATAATATTTTTTATTCTTGGTAAAATTACAATGTAAACTTTTAGTAATACAAACTCATGAAAGTTTTGACCATAAAATGAATATTTTCCGAAATATTGATTTTTGAATATTTAAACGAGGTTTTTGGTCACTATCAGTAAATTAAATAATAAATAAATGTTTTTAAAAATTGATAGTAAATTCTTCCACATGGATTTGATTGGTAATTGTTTGGTGTGCATAGAGTATAAAATTTTCTACAAATTTTGTCTGAAACTATTTTTTGTACATTATACCGTTTTTGAAAGGGCACAGGAGATTTTTTAAAGGGCTCAGCCCACAGAAATTCATAATTAATTCAAAAAAATATATGCAATCTGCTTATTGAGCCTAGTAATTTTCCTCTTTGAGTCGACAACTCTTAGATATAAAATTTATTTCAAATAAATGAATAAATTCCATATTCAATTAAAATTTTTTTACAAAGTTATTATTTATGTCAAGCTAAATATGTTTATTTATTGTATATACAGTCTGACTGATATGATAAGAATAAAAATAGAAATAAGATTTAATAAAATATAATTATGAAAATAGAAATTTATTTTAATAAAGTTGTCAATCCAGTAAATATTAAAACTTTATCTAGCATAGTAGGACAATTTGATATTATTTACCCATATATCCCTATTTAAGAAATTTTCTCATGTTATGATTAAATTAAAATGCAAAATTCAATTTCTTTACACTATTTTATCGACAAAAAAATTTTTAAAAAGCATTGATGAATCAGTATTAAGTACTCGTAAAAACTAAATATTATCTGAACAATTTTGGAACAGTTAATTTTGAAAAATTTTTGCGGCATGTTGAGCACTTTTTCGGTGAACAAAAATCATGGAATTTGCACCCTCGCGAGTTTATAATTGAACTACTCCTAGGTAGATAAATCAATTTTGATGAAATTTTTTGTATGAGTTCAAGTAGAAGCGAGGATGGTTTAGATTCACAAGTCGATTAACTACAAAACGTTTATGAGGGTTCCGCACCAAATAATTAAAATCCATGAAATAATTGGTGGATCGCATATAAAAAATAAAATAACATTACATCTTACTATTCAAATGTATTTGTCACGCTCCCATGACATTCGAATTTTTCGATATTATTTCTTTTCGATCTTCTTTTGCCTGGCGTATAAGCTAAAAAGAAAGTAGCTGGCTACCCAAAGAATGAAAAAAAATTTAAGGACATTTGTAACCACCGGACGGTTTGCAAAAGAGTTGTAACTGTAAAAAATCTACAAGAAAAGCATAAATATATTAAAGTAGGCCTCTGCAATTTCGTGTGTTTTTTCGTGTAGACCACCATTAACAATAAGTGTCAATGCAATATTTCCACAAAATTTGGCAATTCCGGCTCTTGGTATTAAAATGTTTATAATTTGATCAGTTTAATCAATATTGTTGCGCTTGGTATAACAAATTTAGTTCAGTTTTTTGCTCAGGGTCCCCATAAATTAAAAAAATAAAATTATATGATGTGTGTTTATTCAGTAAAACTGATGTAATAATATTTTTTTATGCAAAAAATGACGTAATATAACTTCATGCTATAATTTTTTAATTGCACATTTTTACTAGCTAGCTACAATCAAAATAGTATAAACAGTTTTTTTTTTTTATTATGACTATTTCGTAATATTTGTTTGTGGGTATACGTATTGAATAAAAACAATAAATAATAAATTTTTATTTTCATAGGTTGGCATTTTGTGATTGTTATAATTTTTTATACAATTATGTTATTATTCTATTCAGTTATAATTGTAGCCTAAGCGCTGCAAGACAAAAATTTTTGGGCCGGAATTAGTAAGCACTTTTATAAAATGCCGAATACTTTTAATTTTTTGTAAGGTTAATGTAGCGTACCCCGCCAGAGAAGGTTAATATGCAAGTAAAACAATTGCCATTTCATGTATTGATAATCTCTTGAGTACATAGAATTATGATGACAGCGATATCAAGAATTGATGGTGGAAGAGTTGGGAAATTGAACTCTTTTCAATAAAAAAGGTAGACTTTTAATGAACTCAAAAGCTAACCAAAGGCCGTAAAATTTTACTATTTAAAATTTAAAAAATACAACAAATTTTGATCAAAGGCGAATAAGTTTGCAATAATTTGAGCTTTTCCCAAGATTTATCCACATAGATTCTGAGATACTACATCTCCAAAATTATGGTTCGTTTAAAAAAAAAAAGTTAATTAGATCAACACTCAAAACTGGGTGTATTTGAAACAATGGAGAGCGAATTTGAAATACTATATTTACAGAGCGATAATAATACTTCCATACTATACATGTTCAAAAGAACCTCTCTAGTGGCCTTTTGATAATTAATTAAAATAAATAATCTAAATTTTTGTTGATTGTGATTTGATAAAATTAATTTATTTTTATTATGGTTAATGATAAATACCTTCTAATACAAAAGCTGAACTTGTGTCGTATGCAAATTAATTATAAAACATTTATTGTTGTAAAGGTTAATTTGTTTTAATTATATCTGCTTTAATTATTTAATAGTAATGATTTTAACTGTCATGAATTTTTATTTTTATCAGCTAGTTTTTACCAGCTAGTATTTTTACCTATTAGATCGTGAACTCATAATGATGCAAAACTGTTTGATTGTATGTTTCTAAAAAAGTACCAAAACAAAGTACCAAATTTTGATTTTTTTCAAAATAAAAAAAAAATTCTTGTATTTTTTAATTATAATTTTAAACAAAAAAATACTCTTATGATTTTTTCTCTAGACACTTAGTTTTCGAAATAAAAATTCTTGGGAAACTAAAAATGCAATACTCGATTTAAAGAAAAATGTGTTATTTTCTCAATCTCTGAGGAAATTCGCTTAGCTAACGCATCTATGTTCAAAACTTTCTGATAGAATATCTTGACGATGAAAATGCAAACGAATTCAAAATTTATTTTCAAAATTAACATTCTATTATTACTGACTCAGTAACTATGCGTCACTCCCTCATATCAAAGAAAAAAAAAACAAAAAAAAACGTCTTAATTATTAAATTAGAAACAAGGTCAAATAAATTAAACGTCGAATTAGGGACGCAATCACTGGTTTTTATGGCTATTTATTATACTGATATGAAAACGGCACATGCATACTTATTGTAAACATGAGATCAAATTTTCTAAAAACAAACTTCAATATTATAATCATCATAATTGATAAAAATCGTATTTCTATAAAAATAACAGTAGAGAAAACAAAAGCTTTGTATTTTAACCCACTGATTCCAAATTTGAAATGTTACACTTTCAAAAGTATCAGCCTTTTCTCAAAATTATTTCTAACAATTTTTTATAAACAAATGCAATTTTTATAATTTCTGGTTTTCAAAACTTAGAATTTAAAGGTATTTCAATTTAAAGAAAAATTCGTTTTGTAGCTAACCATCTTTGTTTCTAGTCTTAGGCCAATGTGAATCCAATGTTCAGGAAATCCATAGAAGTATTTTCAATTATTCACAGAATGTTTGTTTGATGACAAGCACATTGAAAATGCTTTGCATTCCCTTTTTGAGTTTCATTCTATTTACGTGCTAATTTGAACGTGCTGTAGAACAATTATCTTCTCCTTTTGATTGAAAATTGCTTGAGGAAAAAAAAGCTCCATTAAAAAGAGATGATGAATAAAGTGTTTAATGTATAATTGTTCAACCAGACACCACACCTAGTTTCTTTGTAATGTTCAATTATTTATTTCAAGGGTAATAATTTAGCAAATAAATAAAAAAAATCATGTTATTGTAATTTTTTTTACTCTTGTTACACAATAAATTTTAATCATAGTGTTAAATCACAAGGAACGGAATTGTAATCCTTGATCTTTAAAACAAGGAAGAAGAGTTTATAACAATTATTGTTATATGATTTTTGTCTGTGTCTTTTTTGCTAGGTTTATTTAAATTAGATTTATGTTAAACTAAAAAAAAAATACATGTGGGTTCCTACATCCATGAATATGAAAGAGTTTATATGTACATACAATGCGTATAAGAAAGACATATTTGTATGCCTGACTAATGTCTGACTAATAGTATATCTTTCTCATACACTTTGTATGTACATATGAACTTTCTCATACTCATGGATGTAGGAATCCAAATGTATAATCAAGCAGCCTGATTATCAATAAAACCAAATACATAATATGTATATAAATGAAAGATTGTTAGAATGGGAGCTCAACTTACTATTTACTATTATTTACTAACGGAAATTTGAGCAGAACTACAGCAATTTTTACACAATCGTTTTTTATCAAATTTAATATCAGATAATTTAGCATAATGAATATTCATATCAAACGTGAGTCCTTTCCAAAATATATTACAAATCACGTGTAATTCAGACAATAGCAGAAGGAAATATTTTGAAAATTTGATATATTTTTATAGTTTTGGTTCAGTGAGAAAAAATCTAATAAGAAAATATGAAGTATCAGGCGAATAAATTTATTTTTTTAAATATTCACAAAATTTTGTTTAAATTTTTAATATTCTGTAAATTGAAAAGTTAATCACCTTCCTTAAACAAATTTTAGATTTTTTGTAATAAAGGAATCAAAAATATTTTGCCACTAGGCGTCCAAAGAGGAAATTGAACGCTGAGCTCTTAGTATCGGATGCCAGATTACCTCAAAACGTAAAGGAAAACACTACATATTTTACCAAGAGTTTAAGTTAAATTATTTTGAATAAATATTCACAAACGTGTATCTATTAAAAATGGAAGTAGATATTCTAGTTTTCACCCTTAACCTTACAAGGGAAACGAATACAAAGAAATCATTTTCTTTCAAATTTGAAAATACCTTCATTGTTTTATATAATTAGATTTTTTTATTCACAAAGTGAAGTTTTCTTCTTAACTTATGAAGAAAACAAAAAGAATTTCTCATCGTTTTCATTTTTTACATATTATTTGAAATATTATTGAAATTAAATATGCATAGACCTATTAAAAACAAGTAAAACAACTCTTACCGTTGTTGATTTACCTACTTGGCGAAATTCTCTAAATAGATTTATTATTATTAGAATAAGACATATGTTCTGTTCTATTCATTTTGGGCTGAATCGTTTATCACATGTTTACAAGTGATATTAAAATAATCAAGAGTAATGAAAGAGGCTTGGGTTGTTGAATAAAAAATAATAATCAATTTTTGATTATATTTTAATTCTTTGTCATAAATCATATTGAACTTCGCCAAGAAAACTATGTATAATTAAAAATATAAGTGGAATAAAACATACAAAATAATTCACAGATTAAAAACGTTATTTAGGCATAGTGTGCTATGTTCATGACGTTAAAAAGGTTAAAATACAAATGCCTATGTATAAATCCATTTCCATCGGATGTTTTCGTTTTTATCCGACTTCAAAAAAAGGAGAAGGTTCTCAATTCGACTGTAAATCTTTGTTAACTCAGAGCTTTCGACTAAGTGAACCAATTTTGGTGATTCTTTTTTATTTGAAAGTTGGTGCTTTCCGTGTTGTCCCATTTCAATTTAGTCCAGTTCTAACAATGACATCCATGATGAAATAAATAGACGAATAACTCAATATCACGCCAACGAATTTTGATGATTCTTTTTTAGTGTGTAAATAAAAATACTTTTTACAACAACAAAAAAACCAATTTCAAAAAAAACTATTCCAAAACAAATTAATTTGCACTAAAAATTAGAAAACATCGACAGAAAATCAAAATTTCAAAATTCTGTGGCTAATGGAAGAGACTAAATGGATATATTTCCATTAAATACCAACCAACGAATTTTCTGGGATTATAATATTTTCTTTGTCTTGTAGAAGGAAGTAAAAAAGTTACGGATGCCTCGATTTAAACATAATTTTGTAATATATAGAATAAATTACTTTTTTAATCATTACGAAACATCATTAACCTAATATTGGAAACACCTAATACTGGATAATAAAAATAAAAACATTAAAAATAAAAATAATCGACGTTAATAAATAAATATTTACTCATTAACAATAATAAAATTATTAAAATAAATATAAAAAAATAAATAAAAAAAGAAGAAAATCGTTAAAACAATGCAACAAGTAGTAAGTTAAAGTAAGTAATTAGTGAAAGTAATTAACTTTTTTTATTATAATTATTAACAAAATCCATGGAACGAGGAAAATAATATTTTTTTTAAATTATTACATATATTTTATATTATAGTCCGTGAGCCCATAATAAGTTAATAATTGAGACCCTAATAAGCTAATATGAAATCGAAAAAATCTTTTTTTTTAGACATTTTTTGTAGTCTATCGGTTACGTTTAAGAAATTTTTTGAAAATAAAATTCGTTAACGAAAAGGCAGGAAGTTTTTAATGTCCAAACGTTTGAAAAAAAGAGTGAAATTGTAAAAAAAAGCCCCTTTTATCAAGTCTTGGTATTTGAAAATTTTCCGTCATATTTTTACACGTTCTTTACTGTTAAAACTGAAAACGACAGATGAAAAACAATTGTAAAAACACTCGATCTCTATAAATTTGATACTCGAGCCAAGGTTAAAATTTCGTATTTCTTTATTCTCAAACTTACTTCAATCAATCCTTAAACAAGTGAAAACAAACAATTAACTGAGTTAATTGTTGAAATACCAAGTATAGACAGTGTTGATTACTCTGTCAAATTACACATACATACATGTCACACATATATAACTGATATACCGATATAATACTACAATTTGCGTATAGTATGCGCTCTCACGGGTAAACAGTGATGTTTACGAAAAAATGGTTTTAACAAAAGTTGTTTATTTTTTTATAAGGAACATTTTTTACAATTAAATTTTTGTTCTACCTCTAACGGTTTACAAGATGGATCCTACGGACGCAAGACCCAATTGACCTATGTTGCTCATTTACGAACTCGACCTCACTTTTTACGTCCTCAATACGCTCTAAAAATTTCAGTTTGATATCTCTTTTCGGTTTTGAGAAATCGTGATGACAGACAGACAGACGACAGACTAAATACAGACAGACAACCAGAAATGGACTAATTAAGTGATTTTATGAACACCTATACCAAAATTTTGTTCATAGTATCAATATTTCTAAGCGTTACAAACTTGGGACTAAACTTTGTATGGCTTGGCATATTTCATATACATGGTATAAAAAGCAGACAAAAAACGAGAATGAAAATGCCGATTTATTATTTGCTCACGGTCTATTATTTGATACATAAATAAATGAAAGTACAGAATAGGTAATAAACTCATTTCGCTAATTAAATTAATATATTTCTATTTCTATCTTATATTTTGTGATGTGTTCCGACAAAACATTAATAATTTTAGAATTTATTATAATTTTTATTAAAATTAGTGTGAACTAACTTCCTTTTAGGTATCATATAAATTGCATTCAAGGAAGATTAATGATCATAAAGAGGATAATGTATTGTTTGATGATGTTTAAAATAACATATAGTATGGAGCCGATGAAACGCTTTTTAATAATACATAATCTCGTATGTTTACTTCTAAAACAATATTTCAAACCAGGAAAACTTAACAGTAAATAAAACTCTTATAATATAATGATATTGGGTTCTTTTTAACCGACTTCAAACAAATACGAAGGAGGTTATCAATTCGACTGTATTTTTTTATTTTTTTTTAAATGTTTGTTACCTTAGAACTTTTGACTGGGTGAACCGATTTTGATGATTCTTTATCTGTTGGAAAGCTGGTTTTAATTTTGGTCTAGTTCTGACAACGGCATCCATGAGAAAACCATAAAAGTCTTAAATTTGCATTAAGTATGCACGACAAGAGGACGAATAACTCAATATACATTCGATGATTCTTTTTTAGTGAAAAATTTGTTAGTGTACTTCAGATTCACTAAAAATCACAAAATAAAAAATACTTTTAACAAAAAGAAAACCGACTTCAAAAGAAAAATTTTTCCAAAACAAATTAAAATGCACTAAAAAGTAAACAAATAATGATAATATAATGGAGTTAAAATTATTGTTATTTTTGGAATCGGTGGCAGCCAAGGAAACAACTCTGACAGAAAAGTTTGCTACATTAGCTTGGCTGACACCGACTCCAAAAATAACAATAATTTTAACTCCATTATATTATCATTATTTGTTTACTTTTTAGTGCATTTTAATTTGTTTTGGAAAAAATTTTCTTTTGAAGTCGGTTTTCTTTTTGTTAAAAGTATTTTTTATATTGAAAACGTATTTACACTCAAACGTATGACTATGTGATGGTTACTTATCGTCGATATGTTGATTTTTGAATTACAAATGAATTAAGGGAAAATTAGCCACGGAAAAAATAACGACAGAAAAAACAAACCTGAAAAAATCCGTGAAAACCACCTGCAAAAAAGTAACTGACAATAATGTATTCGATAGTAATGAGTGTTAAATATTAATAAAATCGTAAATTTTTATACCTTGTATGTAATATATATCAAGGTATACTAGGTTTAGTCCCAAGTTTAGTTAATAATTAATCCATGTACTTTTACTTTTACATCAAAATCAAAATTAAACAATTTTATTTGTAAGAAAATATCGGGTAGATATTGTTTACGATAATATCTTCGTTTTCTATAGTAGTGCCCCATTTTTGAACGCATGGGCTAAAAACATCAGCACCCAAGCAACTCCTCTATAGTCGACAAACTCAACCCAACCAACTTGTAATAACAACAACAAAGAGTAATCAAAAAATAATATCAGATGTGTTTGATATTTATATTTCCAGATCTATTTTTTCTGAATGTAGTTTTTACGGTCTATTTTTCCGTCGCTATTTTTCCCGGATCTATTTTTCCATTGCTCACACAAAATAAGCAAGCTAATATCTAGGTAGTCATTTAAAAGGTCCAAAACAATTCTGAAACACTCCGTATAAAATAATTGATCATATAGTCAATAGTTAAATTACTTTGTTTATTCAAGTATTAAAGTCGTAAGAAAATAAAATATTTTTTTCCTACAATAATAATTATTATTATTGTAAAATATTGTTATAAATAATACTGCGAATATTGTAAAAACAAGGTCATTGATTATACTACATTGTACATATTAGTAAAAACACCTTAACATTCTTTTACCTAGCTAGGCTTTCAGAGACATATAAAGTATGAACAATGTGTGTGAGTATTAATAATATATAAACATCGATATATGGTAATACCTAGGTTACAATAATGTTTATATGGTCTACCTTATATTGGTGCAGGAGTGCCGAACGATAAATAGTAAACAAATTTCCTTTGATTTTTTTGAGGCAGCGTGAAAACCTTTCGTTTTTATAAAAGATGTGGATCCAGTGAACTTTTTTCCATTCGATTTACTTAAAATTTCTAGTACTTGTTCTATTTTATCCAGTTTAAACTACCTCAGTGATGTCAGAGAATTCCAAGTAATCGAATCATAAAGGCCTAACACGAACGAATTAAGATAATGCCTTGTAGACAACATTGCAATTACGTTACGAACTTATACACTGAGTCCACAAAAGTATGCCAATTCCTACCCACTGAAAATCCATCCACAGAGCAAACATCCACGCTCTCATGTAGGTCTACCAACTTTCTAAAACCAGATAAAAATCTCATTTCTAACGACGGATTACAATTAACCCTTGCACACAGAAATATTCTTCACGTTAAGTAACGTTACTCTCAAATTAGGTAACTAGCTAACACCTAACGTGTGTTATCTAACTGCCTAACAGAATAAACGCGTGTTAGAACTGAGTTTTATTACAAGTCACGTAAGCTGGTAATGACAAATTGGCCATTAATGACTATTAATTAGAACTATGCTAACAGCAAAACTGACATCATTTTGTTCTCGTCCATTCAATGGTAATCAAATTGCCACCCAATGAATATTTTATTTAACAATTATAACTTCTATTTAGGCAATATAATTTCCGCAAATATAACTTCTCTTAATATACTACGACAAGAAAGAAGATTCAGTGAAAATGGTAGTCATAAGCAGGCTTAAAAACCTGCAATACTCTTTGGAGCATTAAAAAAGGGAACTATTTTTCAGTTCCTTCATACATTTGAACAATATTAAAGTAAATATCCTGGCCCGATTAAAAGGCACCTGTTGTCGTATGGCAAACTGATTTCCCCAAAAGCAAATCCTGTTTTAATATTTTGGAAATTGGAGCAAAATATACTCGAAGATACGGTAGAAAAATAAACTAACCCAATAAACTAAGACTAAGAATACTAAGAGTATTTTTCGACGTTCGTGCCCCGATATATTCTAGATTATTTGATTTCTTTTATTCTATATTTTTTATTCTATATTTAGACATTTTGTTCAACAACCAGAAAAATTAAAAGAAAGAAATTTGAGAGATTTATTTATTATTTTTACAAGGTTAAAAAATTAATTTTTATTGTATTGTGATAGAAAATAATCGCATTTTGAAAAGGAAAACAAAAATTAATTTTTATTGTATTGTGATAGAAAATGTTGCATTTTGAAAAGAAAAACAAATATTAGGTTGGTTATATTCACCTTTTCGTATTTATTATTGTGAATTATAAATTCATTATTATTCTCCCAAAGAAAAAATTTAATAGACTTTTTTTAATTTGGTAGATTATTGTTGTTTTCATCCCGAAAACCGAAATTTCTGTTTATCTGTAGACAGAGAGTTGTTCATTTAACCGATATCTTAAACCGTTTTGTTCTTATTCGAATTTAAAAATATATATTTTTTATTTGATCATTCTATATATTCATAATATTTTTCAAAATTTTCTGTTAGAAAATCAAAATTATTAGTTCTATAGAAAATAGTGATGTAGTGTATAAAAAAAATCGTGCACAAGCTAATATAAAAAACCTGAAATCTCCAAATCTATTTTTCTTTAAAGTTGGTTACACACGTGTAAAATCATCTTATCAAAAAATGTGATCATATCAAATTACCAGAAATAGAAAATAGGTATATCGCCGATTAAATTTGGTATCATATTATATTTTATTATCAATATTATATCATTTACGTAGTCGTAATATAATATCGGATAATAAATGATTACATAATTTTTTTGAAAAGAAAAGCATCAAACTATAAGCTGTAGCTTGACTGCAAGCACGTTGTTGTAGGTGCAAATGATCGGCATGCAATTAGAAAATGCATGTTTTTAGTACTGCTGTATTTTTATGAATAGAAATTGGATGATGAGATACAAAAATTTTAGTGTATTGAGGTACCCTAATTCCGAGAAAATTTGTTCGATGGGTAGATGAATATGGCTTCAAATTAACGAAATTATCTAAGCATTTCATTACCAAACAGATTGTTAAAAATATTATACACATGAGCTCATGATCAATGAGTTTTTTTTTCAGTGTGTTCGAATCTTCTCATAAATATAACGATTCTCATATAACGAATCAAACGAAATAATTTGTTTTCAATGAATATTCATTTAAAATTGACATGTAGTTTAAAAACTTTAGGCTTGAAAAAGAAGTTCGACATTTGCATCCCGAAATTCCAGCCTATCTTAACTGACTGTCGCGTGCTATGCCTGACTTTAGACATAAAATAATTTTTGGAAATTTTTACTACATTTTAAATTGTTAAAACTTACTTAAAAAATATATTTTTTCATAAAATTAAATAATTTATTAATGCGTTTTTTTTTTATACCATGTATATATGAAATATACATAGTATATTAAGTTTCGTCCCAAGTTTTTATACCATGTATATATGAAATATACATAGTATATTAAGTTTCGTCCCAAGTTTGTAACGCTTAAAAATATTGATGCTACGAAAAAAATTTTGGTATAGGTGTTCATAGAATCACCTAATTAATCCATTTCCGGTTGTCCGTCCGTCCGTCCGTCCGTCCGTCTGTGGACACGATAACTCAAAAACGAAAAAAGATATCGAGCTGAAATTTTTACAGCGTACTCAGGACGTAAAAAGTGAGGTCAAGTTCGTAAATGAGCATCATAGGTCAATTGGGTCTTGGGTCCGTAGGACCCATCTTGTAAACCGTTAGAGATAGAACAAAAGTTTAATCATGTGAAATCTGTAAAAAAAACTTTTCGTATAAGAGATTAATTACAACATAAATGTAGTAAAAAAACCGAGGAAAAACCTGATATTTGTAATAGAACATTTTATAATAGAAGCCAAAAATTCTTAATAAATAGGGTCTATGAATAGTTATTACTACACTGTATCCGAATGACTTAATGTGTTTCGGTTTAGAAGCATGTGTTTTCGGTTTATACTTATTCGGTTTTCTCACTCAAATCTCGGATAAGTATAAACTTTAATTTTTTTTTAAATGAATTTATTAAAATGATTTTTTGCAAATCAATTAAATTAATTTGAATACGCATTTATTTTGGAATAAGTTAAATTTATTTATTCATTAGGTTAATATAATTTTCTCACTGATATTGGTTGTGTAAATTGTATGTATATATATCGGGTCATATGGCGAAGTGGTGAGCGAGTCCGACTCGTGGTACTAAGATCGCGGGTTCGAAACCCATTAAGGTAAAAATTTTTTTTTTCCCTACGTTATTAATTTAAGTTTGTGTAACAATCCCACAGGTGTTTTAGTCACTCAAAGATTTTCATTAGGTTTGTACAGCTTTATCACCGATAATGTCTCTTGATATTGTCTCATCATATAAGAGGTGCCGCAGCTCAGTGTTAAGCGCATGCGACTCGTAGATCGAAGGTCTATGGTTCAAAGCTCGGGCAAATAAAAATTTTAAATTTTTTCTCTACATTTCATGTTCTGATTTATTCAAATTAATTTCATTAATTTAAATGCGTGTTAAATTTCCGCGCTTTTTTCGGGTGTGGTCAATCAAAATTATTCATTAGGTCAGTTGTGTTTCATCGTTCATAGTGGACAGTTGGTTACATTTGTGCTTTGTGTTTCACCTTCATTTGACTTCCAAACGTCAAATTTCATTTTCGAATTTGTTTCTGAGTAAGTTTTTGTTTTAATTTACATTTTTCTAATTCTTTTTTTGTACATTGTAAAATTCTATATTATATTTAATTTGTTTCACATTTTGTCCAAATACTTTTTTACAGTAAACTTTTAATATTAATTAAAAAAAATTATGTTTGAATCATTTGTTTATTTTTTCCAATTGAAATCACATTCTAGAATTAGTTGTTTTATTATTAGTGATTGACTACAAGTATTTTTATTTGATTTCAAAATTTTTCGAGCTTGCGTTTATTCCCAAGAGATTCAATCTCATTTATACAAAATTTATTTATAATAAATATAACAAAATGAATATGTACTATGGTTCGATAAAATTTTTTGACGTTAGTGTTATTTTAGATGTAGAGTTTACTAATAAACACACAGTTTTAATATTAATAATTATAATTTTTATTTAAAGACGTTCATTCATCAACCTGTTTTGCTATGTGCGTTTATATGGAAACAGTATTTTAATTTGAAATAATTTTGAAATTTTATTAAAATTTTTAATAATTACTAACTGATAAAAGTATAATTCATAATATTAATGAAATGTTTTAATATTATTGTTTTAATCAACAACTCCGTTACTAAATATCGAAAAAAATTCTATCAAAATAATAAATAAAACTAAATTTGTATTCAATTGATTTCAACACTCCGCTCAATTCAAACAAAACAGATTCCTATGGACTTAGCAAATTTGTGAAATTTTTGATTTGATAAACCTTTGGTACAAATATCAGCCAGTTCATTTTTTGTTGGTATATAATCAATTTTTTTTTAAATTCTGATCGAATGAAATGTAATTTAAGTTCACGTATACTCAATGTCACAAAAAATGCTCGTTTTAAAACATTCTAAGTGTTACTATTATAACATAACATATGATGCGTACGTTTAGAATGTTTTAACTGTGGCACTTTTTCTGACAGTGAGTGTACATGCGTGAACCTGTTTTGCTACGTGCGTTCATAGGAAACCAGTATGTAAATTTTAAAGAATTTTAAATTAATAGAAATTTTTTTGAAATCCTATTAAAAGTTTAAATACTTATTACCTGGTAAAAGCTTGTAAAAAAAAGTATTGGTATCGATATAATTTTAGAAAAATATCGTATTTATATTTTCCATTTAGTCCCATATTAAATCTTACTTTTAGTCAATTTTTTAAACTTAAAATTCAATGAAAATAATTCGATAACAGGTTTTTTTTCTTGTCTTAAATCATAGAAAATCATTTAAACTATCGCATTACCATATTGTTTTTTATTTCTCTACTATTATCGTTGACGCATGTACGCCCTTCAATTATTTGGAAATAATATATTTTGAAAATCTAAAAAACAGAATATTGTTGCATTAGCTAGCTGCGGTTTGTAAAATGAATGTTTTAATATTATAGTTAAACCAGTAATTTTTGAGGATAATCAATCAAGTATTCAATAAGTTAAGAATTGGGAAAGTAAAAGAAGTAAACATATTGGCATTAAATACCATTTCATTCGATCAGAATTAAAAAAAGATAATTTAAAAATTGAACATATACCTACAGAGAATCAATTGGCTGATATTTGTACATACACTAATAATAAAATTATTTTTAATTATTTTAATTATTTATCACTAAAATATATTTATTCATTAGGTTGGTCCAGTTTTACCACCGATTATGGCCGTTTAAATTGTAACAAGCATCAAGTCGTGTGGCAGAGAGTATAGCGAGTCCTACTCCTCTTACACAGGTATGGAGTTCAAAATCCAGGTAAGTAAAATTTTTATTTTTATTTTCTAAATCTCATGTGATAATTTATTCTTAGTAATATAATTAATTTGAGTGTGTGTTTTACTATTCACTATGAATAGCTTATTTATTTGACATTTATCTATTCCCTTCATTTGAATTCCAAATCTTAAATTTCATTTTCGGGTTTGTTTCTAAGTAAGTTTATGTTAATAAAGGTAAATTAAGATTAAATGAGCCATCTTTAACATAATTGTTTATGCATAAATATTATTGCAAATTAAGCAATTTTTAACTTTTATGCCCAGAGATATTTTTGGTTTTTTTCAATTTATTTTACTCTAAATATCAGTTCATTAATTTAAATTTGTAAAATCGGTCTGCCCTAAATTCTGAGAAGCGACGTTGACTAACTAAGGTTAGTATGATGTTTCTCAGGAAAAACTCGTTCGATTTGTTGCATGTGTTATAACACTATGAGAAATTGTGTAGTCAAAAATCAATTTTTTCTCGTTATGTCTGTCTATAAGTCAAGGGCCTCGATAGGGGATTGTATCAACTCATGATGACGGTGAGACGGAACATGCAAAAAAGCGCAGTCATCGCTTAAAGTGAGTTAGGTATATCTAGACAGATAATGTACGGAAAAAATGATCTTGATTACATGGATTTTTCGCCTGTGTTATAGCCTGTGATATTTTGGATTGGTTTCATTCTGGGGTAAGTCTACTTATAACTAGGTTGATATGGTTAATTCAAATGGACCTTCAGAAATATTTATGCATAAAGGTTATTGTAAATTAAGCAATTTTTATTTATTCCTTTTCTTTTTAAAATAATTGAATTTTTTTCCAGAGATATTTATGCTTTTTCATCTCCGACATTGTCATTTGTATAATTCTGTGTTTGTGACTTGTAAAATTCATATCCTATCCTAGAATTATCTTTTTTTATCATATCCTATCCTAGAACTTTCTTTAATTGTTTATGCATAAATATTATTGCAAATTTTAAGCAATTTTTAACTTTTATGCCCAGAGATATTTTTGGTTTTTTTCAATTTATTTTACTCTAAATATCAGTTCATTAATTTAAATTTGTAAAATCGGTCTGCCCTAAATTCTGAGAAGCGACGTTGACTAACTAAGGTTAGTATGATGTTTCTCAGGAAAAACTCGTTCGATTTGTTGCATGTGTTATAACACTATGAGAAATTGTGTAGTCAAAAATCAATTTTTTCTCGTTATGTCTGTCTATAAGCCAAGCGCCTCGATAGGGGATTGTATCAACTCATGATGACGGTGAGACGGAACATGCAAAAAAGCGCAGTCATCGCTTAAAGTGAGTTAGGTATATCTAGACAGATAATGTACGGAAAAAATGATCTTGATTACATGGATTTTTCGCCTGTGTTATAGCCTGTGATATTTTGGATTGGTTTCATTCTGGGGTAAGTCTACTTATAACTGGGTTGAAAAATTGCCTAATTTTTCTTTTTAAATTTTTTTTATTTTCTTTTTTAAATATATTATTTTAAATTTGTAAATTCGGTCTGCCCTAAATTCTGAGAAGCGACGTTGACTAACTAAGGTTAGTATGATGTTTCTCAGGAAGAACTCGTTCGATTTGTTGCATGTGTTATAATACTATGAGAAATTGTGTAGTCAAAAATCAATTTTTTCTCGTTATGTCTGTCTATAAGTCAAGCGCCTCGATAGGGGATTGTATCAACTCATGATGACGGTGAGACGGAACATGCAAAAAAGCGCAGTCATCGCTTAAAGTGAGTTAGGTATATCTAGACAGATAATGTACGGAAAAAATGATCTTGATTACATGGATTTTTCGCCTGTGTTATAGCCTGTGATATTTTGGATTGGTTTCATTCTGGGGTAAGTCTACTTATAACTAGGTTGATATGGTTAATTCAAATGGACCTTCAGAAATATTTATGCATAAAGGTTATTGTAAATTAAGCAATTTTTATTTATTCCTTTTCTTTTTAAAATAATTGAATTTTTTTCCAGAGATATTTATGCTTTTTCATCTCCGACATTGTCATTTGTATAATTCTGTGTTTGTGACTTGTAAAATTCATATCCTATCCTAGAATTATCTTTTTTTATCATATCCTATCCTAGAACTTTCTTTAATTGTCTATGCATAAATATTATTGCAAATTAAGCAATTTTTAACTTTTATGCCCAGAGATATTTTTGGTTTTTTTCAATTTATTTTACTCTAAATATCAGTTCATTAATTTAAATTTGTAAAATCGGTCTGCCCTATATCCTGAGAAGCGACGTTGACTAACTAAGGTTAGTATGATGTTTCTCAGGAAGAACTCGTTCGATTTGTTGCATGTGTTATAATACTATGAGAAATTGTGTAGTCAAAAATCAATTTTTTCTCGTTATGTCTGTCTATAAGCCAAGCGCCTCGATAGGGGATTGTATCAACTCATGATGACGGTGAGACGGAACATGCAAAAAAGCGCAGTCATCGCTTAAAGTGAGTTAGGTATATCTAGACAGATAATGTACGGAAAAAATGATCTTGATTACATGGATTTTTCGCCTGTGTTATAGCCTGTGATATTTTGGATTGGTTTCATTCTGGGGTAAGTCTACTTATAACTGGGTTGAAAAATTGCCTAATTTTTCTTTTTAAATTTTTTTTATTTTCTTTTTTAAATATATTATTTTAAATTTGTAAATTCGGTCTGCCCTAAATTCTGAGAAGCGACGTTGACTAACTAAGGTTAGTATGATGTTTCTCAGGAAGAACTCGTTCGATTTGTTGCATGTGTTATAATACTATGAGAAATTGTGTAGTCAAAAATCAATTTTTTCTCGTTATGTCTGTCTATAAGCCAAGCGCCTCGATAGGGGATTGTATCAACTCATGATGACGGTGAGACGGAACATGCAAAAAAGCGCAGTCATCGCTTAAAGTGAGTTAGGTATATCTAGACAGATAATGTACGGAAAAAATGATCTTGATTACATGGATTTTTCGCCTGTGTTATAGCCTGTGATATTTTGGATTGGTTTCATTCTGGGGTAAGTCTACTTATAACTAGGTTGATATGGTTAATTCAAATGGACCTTCAGAAATATTTATGCATAAAGGTTATTGTAAATTAAGCAATTTTTATTTATTCCTTTTCTTTTTAAAATAATTGAATTTTTTTCCAGAGATATTTATGCTTTTTCATCTCCGACATTGTCATTTGTATAATTCTGTGTTTGTGACTTGTAAAATTCATATCCTATCCTAGAATTATCTTTTTTTATCATATCCTATCCTAGAACTTTCTTTAATTGTCTATGCATAAATATTATTGCAAATTAAGCAATTTTTAACTTTTATGCCCAGAGATATTTTTGGTTTTTTTCAATTTATTTTACTCTAAATATCAGTTCATTAATTTAAATTTGTAAAATCGGTCTGCCCTATATCCTGAGAAGCGACGTTGACTAACTAAGGTTAGTATGATGTTTCTCAGGAAGAACTCGTTCGATTTGTTGCATGTGTTATAATACTATGAGAAATTGTGTAGTCAAAAATCAATTTTTTCTCGTTATGTCTGTCTATAAGCCAAGCGCCTCGATAGGGGATTGTATCAACTCATGATGACGGTGAGACGGAACATGCAAAAAAGCGCAGTCATCGCTTAAAGTGAGTTAGGTATATCTAGACAGATAATGTACGGAAAAAATGATCTTGATTACATGGATTTTTCGCCTGTGTTATAGCCTGTGATATTTTGGATTGGTTTCATTCTGGGGTAAGTCTACTTATAACTGGGTTGAAAAATTGCCTAATTTTTCTTTTTAAATTTTTTTTATTTTCTTTTTTAAATATATTATTTTAAATTTGTAAATTCGGTCTGCCCTAAATTCTGAGAAGCGACGTTGACTAACTAAGGTTATTATGATGTTTCTCAGGAAGAACTCGTTCGATTTGTTGCATGTGTTATAATACTATGAGAAATTGTGTAGTCAAAAATCAATTTTTTCTCGTTATGTCTGTCTATAAGCCAAGCGCCTCGATAGGGGATTGTATCAACTCATGATGACGGTGAGACGGAACATGCAAAAAAGCGCAGTCATCGCTTAAAGTGAGTTAGGTATATCTAGACAGATAATGTACGGAAAAAATGATCTTGATTACATGGATTTTTCGCCTGTGTTATAGCCTGTGATATTTTGGATTGGTTTCATTCTGGGGTAAGTCTACTTATAACTAGGTTGATATGGTTAATTCAAATGGCCCTTCAGAAATATTTATGCATAAAGGTTATTGTAAATTAAGCAATTTTTATTTATTCCTTTTCTTTTTAAAATAATTGAATTTTTTTCCAGGTTTATGTTTTTTTTAATCTCTTTCTTATATTTTAGGAATACCTGTCCTGTAATTATATTAAGTGATGTCAAATTTAGGCTGATAGTATTTGGGGATTGTGAATTTTTTTTTTTAGGAATTGCGATAATGTTATCCAATTTGTCATGTTCCGGTCACGACAAATTGGATGATTATTTATCTTTTTCTTCTGTTTAAATGTAACCGGATGCACTTAAATAGAAGGAAAAGATCGTGGATTAGGCCTATAGGGGATACCACGTAAAAAAAAACGCGCTGATGTATCCTACCTCAATGGTAGTGTGGAAACGGATACAAATTTCTTTTATAATGATTTTCTTTTACAGTGAGAATTTTGGGTTACAAATGACAATCTTGGCTAAAAATGCAACGATCTGCCAAAATTTCAAGTATATCCATCGAATATAAATAATATCAACAAACATTTAAACAAACAACAGACTTAACAGCACACGTGAGTATTTGTTTTATGTTTCTTGTAAATAAGTCATCCAAAACAACATTTATCCAACTCAACAAGATTCAATGGTTTTCGTGATTCAATATTTTGTTTCATATAAATTATATTTGAAGGTATCATAAAGTTTCAATGCCGGAAAATATAAAATTTGTAATAAAATTTGTGCTTTTTATTTCTTTATAAATTAATAATTTATTAATTGATCACTAGAAAATAAATATTGGCTTAGGATATCGATTCTAAGTGCTGTTAAATTAGTTGCAAATATTATTTTATTATTTTAACATTTGGACAACTTTTGGCTTAAGCATTTTTCTGTATCTTGCGTTTTTTTTTTCTTTCGATTCAATGCAACAATGATATATTTTTCGTATTTCGTTGTATTTCCTCCAAAATCTTACAATTTTCGAAAGAATATTTTCAACCAATTTCCTAATTTAATGTGTTATGCTATCTCTTACATTTTAGGATTAAAATTGATTAATAAAGCAACCCCAAAAACTAGATTCAATCTGAACGAACTATTTTAGCCATAATAGATTAAAATGTTCTACCCTGTATATCCAGAATTCATGTTCCCAGAACATTTTTCCCAACTAGATTAATCAGTCCCTATATGCGTAAAATAGTATAAAATGCGAAATAAAAAACCTTATTTGTATCTTCGATTGTCAAGAAAGAAACAAGCTTTAAACTTTTTATTATTTTTTTATTTAAAATTTGCACTGAATTCTTAAGATCGTGTTAAATCGATCTTTACCGATGTCATTCACAGGTAATTACAGTAAAATTGCGTTATAAAATACTTGATATTAAATAAAATGACTTGCAGAGTTGCAGTACATGTAATAAATTAAGGGCATTATTTAATACTTGAAACAAAATATGTAATTATGAATATCATGAATTTATAAATAGGAGCCGAGTCGAGCTGAGCCTGCATCAACCAAAATTATTTACTTTCACTCATAGCACGTCGATCGACCACCGTTGGCATTGTGCATGACTGTTCTACGGGGCAGAGGCATACTGGCGGTGTAATACGTATTGTTTTCAACAGTTAAACAATTTTTTAATTTTATTACAAGATAATTACTTTAATCTGATTACTAGACTCTTTTTTTTTTTATTTTTTTTCTTTCAAATTCAGTTTCTTTGTCGATATGTCCTAGATATCTTTCTTATTTATTCCAAATATTTTGATACTTTGATTTTTATCTTAATTAAATTTTTCTTGTGTAATTCAATGGCACGCCTCACATAGTTCAAGTATCTTACAAAAGTGATTCAAGACTCAAACAGACTTAATACTCTTTCTATTTTTTATCAGGGTAAGCTTTCATTTGGGAAAGTGGGATCTTAGATTAAAGCAATTCTGGGTAAAATGTAAACGCAATTGGCAACTGTCTATGCATGGTATTTCAACAATTAACTCAGTCAATTGTTTGTTTTCACTTGTTTTACTTTTATAATCCATAATTGGAACAATTTTATTACAATCTTATCTGTTGAAAGAATATTTATTGTAATTTTTATATTTTGGAGGTCAAAAATTTGTTGCATTTTAAATTTTTAATCGATGCACATATGAAAAATTTTCCATTTAAAAAAACACCACACAACAAATTTTTTGGAACTTCTATGATCTTGGTTTATATATGATACTTATTAATATATATTTTTATGGATTCTAAATTGCTTAGACTATTTTAATGCGAGTTTTTGTTTACAAATAGAAAAAAATATTATTTTTTACGTTTAGTTTTGTTCATGATAAAAATTGCTGATTTATTTCCATTGTGTTATCCATATGAAGTTTAATTTTTTTTATGGTCATGGTTAAAACAAAAATTGAACAAAAAATAACAGATATTATATTACCTACTAGAAATAATCCCGTGGAGAAATTGACATTTTCAGGCTGTTTTATTAAACGTCAAACAAAATAGTTTTTGAATTGCTATTTTTAACACGCTTTTATTACGTTTTATTATACGTATGTTAGTTTGCAGTGTGTAATGGAAACTTTGAACATGATTTTGACCCCCCTTCAAAACGTCGGGTTAGCTCGAAATTTGGCATACTTATCAAGGACGATGACAATACCATAATTTCATAAAAGTTTATTTAATTATCCTGGCCAGGATTTTCAGGATTAAAAATTTTCATATCTAAAACTATATACATTTATTTGCGCTCCCACCATATTTACACTGAATTTTTGATAAAGAAATAATCGTCTTAAAAAAACTAAAAAACACAATATAAATAATAGTTTTAATAAACTAAAAAATACGCTTTTGTACCTAGCTAAACTAAAAGGTAGAAAATAATTTCTTTTAATTCAACAAAAATCATTTTATCGTAAAAAGCGTGAGGAGATTTTTAAGATATTTTATAATGACTTTACTTTTACCAATATCTGTTTATAAAATATTTACAATAATTGAAATTTAGCATCCCAGCTTGTTACAAAAGCGCGTTTTATAGCATATATTCGTTTTTATTATTTTATAAATTTAATAGCAAACCCAAAAACTACAATGTTCGACATTCAATGCAACGCAACGGCCTGAAATTGTCAATTTTCTGCCCGGGCTGGCAAGCCCCATTCGGCTGCCAAGCCCAATTCTGCCCAATTAGGCTGACAAGCATCGGAATTATATACTGTTAAATAGTAATATTCAAATTACATTGAAATAAATACCTTAAAATGTAACAATAATTGCATTTGCAACGCAATAATAAATTACGTAGACTTATAATAAACAAATTGCAATATAATATTTTATTATTGTTCTTATTTAGGTTACATAAAATAATTTACACTTTTGGTTTAATTAAAATCAGCTGAGTTCATATTTATTATTATTAATGCTATTTAAATAAATATTGATATAAACATTTTGTATATTATTTTTAGGATTCAGTAGCCATAGTTATTATTCAGTACGGTACTAACTTTGGTAGAAAAGTGGTGAAAAAATTTTTTTTATTATTTAAAATTTTTATTTTGATTTAATTTTAAATTTGTGACATTTTTTCGTTCTAATTAATTTGATTAACGTATTTTTTCCTAAACGTTACATTTTTATTTCGTGAGTATATTTTTCGTGAAATCTAGACATAATAAGCTTGAAAGTGAAGGGTGAATCATGGAATTTGATAAAGGAATAAGGAAGATAAGGGTAAGACATAAAAAAAATTCTAGAGTAATATTAAAGAAGAACAGATTTTTTAATTTTTATTATTCGTTGTGTGCGTAGTCAAGGTAGGGTCAATAAAATCGATGCCAGCGCTTCCAGTGAAAAATTTTAGCGTTAAAGGAGGCTGTTATGACTAATTTTCAATTATTTACATGTAAATGTTATAGTGAATGTCAAACTAAAATGATTGAAAACACGAATTAATTAAACTTAATGCATAAAAAATTGTGAAAATAAGAAATCAAATTGAATAAATATTATTTTTCAAATGTAAATTATCATAATTATTTATTTAAATTTGTGAGACAATAATAATAAATTTTCAATGTAAATCATAAATGCAATCCATACTATAATTAAAGTAATGTATCGTTACCATAGAAAGTAAAAAAATTAAAATACACAATTTCAATATATCGATTAAGATTTTGAACTCATTTTTGACGTAGTATGAACAGATCCTTAGTGGTTCAGTACTTCGAATTCAGTACTTAGTGATTCAAACTTCGTTGTATAATAATATATTTATCATGTACATGAGAAGGTAAAATTTAACACTAGTATAATTGAAATTTTGATGTTGATTAAAAAATAATTTCAATAAATTTAGTAACCTTGAAATTAACTTATTTATTGTATATAGTTAAAGTTTTAGACGCACAATTTCTAATAGGTTTATGGTAGTTGAGCTTTTCAATTAAAACAGGAGTTCAACAACACACACATCTTAAAATTTTAGCCGTAAATTTTTAATTAAAATTTCGTTCCAAAACGATAACACTCTTTATAATATGGCGGTTATGCGTATAAAACAAGGAAAATATCATAAAAATGTAATTTTAAGGCTGTAAATGCTACAAATACTGTTAAGGTTATACCAATATTGGTTAGGCAGATGTGATTTTCTGCAATATTTAAAAAATTGAAAAGTGGTACTTTTACTATCCCGGGTAAAAGATATCTTTCCTACAAGCACAATGAAGCAATAGTATATACTTAAGCTACTTGGAGAATGATAAAATAACGTAAATATAAATGCTGGCAGTAAAACCACACTTATGTATAGCGTCAAAAAGAAGATATTCTGTTGGAAGAAGACAACTGGAAAATGTCGTAAACTACTTTTTTCAGGAAAATATATCATTATTTCTTAACATTCCTAAGGGAGCTTTTCTACTGCAAACACAGAACTTCTCTTTTTTTTTTGTCATTATTTGACAGACTAAAAAATCACAAACTTTTTATCCCGTTAAAATCTCTTTCCATAGAATGTTTTTATTAAAAAAAATTAACTAGAAAAAGGGTAATGTTTTTCGAGTGTATGTTATTTTCGAGTGTATTAATTTTAATTTCTTTAAAAAATACAAAATATCTTGTAAATATATTATTTTATTTACATTGGCTTAGAAGGTAAAAATTGTTACCTAACAAATTTTCAAAATATTGAGTTACCCACATAAAATATTATTTAGTTTTCTTATTAACATTCATAATGAATTAGAAAAGCCAAGGTTTTTATTGTTAATGATAATTAATTTGAATTAAGAAGTTTTGTATTTTGCTTTAAAAGCTTTTTGGAATTAGACAGTTCATTCTTATATTTGAACAATTATGTTGAAAATTACTCTAGGTTTTTAACATCATTCTAATATATTCTGTTATCGCAAACAAACTATGGTAACTAATACAAAATCCAAAATTAATCAAACTGATTTTCCCATACTATAAAGATACGCCACCAACAGAATTCCTGCAAAAGGGAGGAAAATTACTGATATAATGTCATATAGTTACTTTATGTTATCAAATATTTTAAATGTCATAAATGTATTATTTTATTATTCAAAATTTTTTTGAATAATTTAAATAGATTTGCATAAATTTTCATACACATAAAGAAAAATTAAAAATATCTTTGTTAAAATACTTAAAGTGGAATTTAATAATATTTTATTTTATTTTTCCTAATTAAAGGTCGGATTTTAAATGCGTTTGGATTCTTTGTCTGGTGCTATACATTTGCATTCTTTGTCGGGCATTGTATTCTTTACCTAGCGTTGAAATATAGATTTTCTAATGCCTTGGTATGCAGTTACAGAATATTTGACACAATCGAACCACGTATGTCCTTCAGGATTGTTATTTTTGAAAGAGGTAGATTAATGGTAGAGGAATATTAGAAAACGTTTTTTAAAAAAAATTTTTAATTTTTTTTTAAACTTTCTAATTTAAAGAGTTATTCTATCTCTTACCGTTTAGGCTCTGCATTGACTATTAAAGAAATCCGAAGAACTAGGGCGAATTTCATGTTAGAACATGGTGTCTTCCATCAAAATTTAAGTTATTTTTTTGATTAAGTAACTACAAAACAAGATATTTAGGTGCCTAGATTAAAATAGACTACCCTATATGTCAAATATAGTGAAAACGATAGGAAAAGTAGGTCATACATACAAAAAAAGAATTCAGCTGAATTGAAAACAGGGAAGTGGGTAAAATTTTACTTGCAAGATTTGATTACAAAAAATGGACTTGTGAATCTAAATAAAAGCTTGTAAAATAGGTAAACGCTTATTTTTAAATATTTTCGTAAATATCTCTACAGTAAATATTCAATAATAAATTATTATAACTTTTTCTTCAAAATCTTTAAATTATAAGAAATAACAACATTTTATTATTGATATGAAACTCACAAGAGGCCAAATTGAGACGCACTTTGTTGATGTGACATGAGTTTCTGTAGATGGAGGTCAGTATATGCTATAATACGACACTTTCAACTAATTACATATTAATCCGATCTCTATTCATTTAAATATAATCATTTTTTTCACATTCATTGTCATTGGAACTCAAGTCAAGAGTATAAGAGTGTATGAAGTCATATTATGCTGGTATTTAAATATTATTACATATATATATATGTGTATACCGCATATGCTAAGGAATTTAATATCTGTTTTGCATAAAATATAAATTTTTTTTATGCTTTGTTGATCATATAAAATAATGTTCATATTATGTATGCCTTTTATGTGATTTTTGTATAATAATATTGTACGGTATGGGAAAGTTGTCTAGGTATACTTGCTTTTTAGAATGGTTCACTGTAATTTATGAATTTTATCTATGTTCCTTATAGCACGTTATAGCTTGTTTGCTGGGTGGGAGGTAATCCCAAAAAAAGTCCACCAAATAATAACCACCCCAAAATCCGATCTAGGAAACTAAAACTTTTTTAATCGATTCAGATGGCCATGAATTTTGAGACTATGCAAAAATATTTTACAATCTTCCAATTTCTATTTATTGTCCAAAATTTATATTTTTTCATTCAAAATAATCAATTGTGAGTTATCAGAAGTTAAACATAATAGAGATAATTTAAAGAAATTCAAGGAAATTTTATGTTATGTGACATTATCCTAAACAAATTGTGACTAATGTACGCACATGTTGGGTTGATTACTAAATCAGAAGTATGTATTTCTTAAACTCATATTACAATTAATTCATAAAGTATAAAGATAAAATAGTTATAATATTTAATTCTTTAAACAATAAAACAAGTATTTGACTTCTTAACTTAATACATTAAATTTTCAGAATTACCAATGCACAGATATGCAAATAGTATTATGCAAGAAAAAACGAAAAAAAAAAAAACAAATTAAACCTCAAATTACCAACGCGCAGAAATGCAAAAAATATCGAGAGAGAGAAAAAAAAAATAAAAAAACTAGTAACACTAAACCTGCAAGGTAGCGTACCATAAAACTAATATTTACAATTAATTAATAATACAGTTATTTGTACGAAAGGGGTATAGTTTCCAGCGGGCGTCCCACGACGCCTTTCGTTCTTTTTAAGGTTTTGTGAAATTTGTTTCTCTATTGAATTTTCCAGATTGTGGTGTTTTTCCAAATTATTATTTTTTCTGATTATGTATTTTCGTGTCTTTAACATTAGGACAGATGGAGCTACACATGTTTAATCAAAATAAAAGCAGAACCTACCATGAACCACTTGGATACAATTTGTGGAGAAAGATACACGGTAATTAAAGGAATACGAAGTAAGGCTATTCTCGCAAATTATAACTCAAAATACACAGAAAAATTTAAAAAATTTGGCTTTTAATTTGATTTATTATCCACATTTCATTTCAGTTAATTCATTTTTCACATCATTTGCTAACAAATATATATCATAGATTTTATGCAACGGGAAAACGCAATTTTTTTTTTCTATCTAAATAATTCCCGATTTTTCTTTTCCTCCAAGCTGTTTCAACAATGACATCCCCGAAATTCTTTCTTAAGGGAAAATTATGGATATTTGACTCAATTCTGGCCAACATTGACGACTTACTCCTGCATATTATAAATGGTTCTTCTTGTATTTATTTTACAGTCAGTACATGTAAACTTATACCTTTTGAAAATGGAGTTTAAACATATATAATACAAATAACATACTTCAAAATATGACTCTGATTATTATGATGTATATAACGTATAGTGTCTCAAAGTAAATTAAGATTTATAATTTATATACTATCATATTTTATTTAATCAACTAAACAACATACAAATGATTCACAAATATGCAAACTAATTCAGGGTTAGTTGGTCAAAGTATGGATTTTTAATTGAATTTAGCATAAAGATTCATTAATTTTTGTTTTTATTTGAAAAATAATTTAATTTAGAAATTAATCTGTACTGATTAGCTACTTATGAAAGTAAAAATTTCTGTACATAAGTAATTACAGGGGCAAAAATTTACTTCTATTAGTTGACTTTTGAAGAATTTTGAACTAAAATAAAAATATAAAAAAAATTTAACCAACCTCGAATGTTTAATTTGAATACTGGTGCAATTTTTCACGTTTATGGATCGAACAATACTGGAAAAAAATCAATATTTTAATAAACCATATATTGAAATATGCTTATAAATTATAAAAATAATTGATTGGAAGCATTAAATTATCAATTTAAGTAAAAAAGTAAAAACGTGTAAACCTATTTTTTTTTAATTTGGTTTAAAACAAAATTTTTTTGGTAATTTGACCACTAGTTTGTATGGTACCTAAAAGATTGTAATGAAAATAAGACGGGAAGTGATATTACAGTTTTTATTATACAATTTTAAAAATGAAGGTTACAATCTTTATCTTTTCTATCGTTGATATGTAAAATTCCAACAAACAATGGCTGTAGCTATTTTTTCAACTATTCGAACCTGGGTGTAAAACTAAAACCTGAATAAAAGGGAAAACTTTATAATATATATGAACAGGTTCCATGATTTTAACCGTCCAGACGGTTCAATATGTGTTAAAAGGATCGTCTATACGAAAAAGTGGTTTTTCTTCTTTTCCTGCGTGAATCTGTGTAACAAACACAACTATTTTCGTACACCCCTATTCTTTAATTTTGTAACATTGTTCTTTTGTTTAAAACCTGTATAAGTAAGAAACTTGATTTAGAGAGAAAACTCCATAATCGAAAAAAAGGTACGGTCCCTTAAATTCAAGCTATTATCCACGTTCAACTTTAATTGAATAATTGAATAATTTTAGGTAAAATTTAAAAACACCGCTTGTAAAAATATTCAATCACTTACCTACATATCTCAAAAAAATGATTGAATAACCTTAACGAATTCCTTTTCTTAGTTAAGAATACAGTTAAAATAATAATATAAAATCATCATAAATTGTGTTTATAAGTATTAATTAATTTTGATTATATATATGAAAGTAATATCAATTACAATTATCAATTAATTAATTATTTTCATATAATTAACAATTTATTAAAATATAAAAAATATTCATCGATTTCAACATACACAGGGATACTATATAAGTATCATAGCCTTGTGGAAAAAAAATAATAAAATGTAATAATTGTTTAAGGTCAAAAACATTCAATCGCACTGAAGTGGCGATAGAACAAGATTTTGTATATATTTCATACTGGGTAAAAGTAATTTATGAAAAATTTTAGATTGCTGAAAGACAAAATTTCATGGCAGTCTGTAATTTAAACTATGTTTGGCTTCATCCATCGAAGGAGTCACATAAAAAATTGAACTATATTTGTCAATAGTCTTTATCGCATCAAACCTTATAAACGGATGGCCAATTTCAATGCTTTATTTTGAAATCGTATAAAGTAAATCGACTTTATTGAGCTGTTCAAAGATGATCAGTTCGTTCTTCTTATTGAATCTAAAAGCACGGAAAAAAGTTAGAAAATTTGGAATTTTTACATCAATCTCTTAGATAGAGTCACAGTCTTCCTTCCATCTTATATTTACACTGCACGCGTGTACAGTGCACACGTCCAAACCGATACAAGTTTCGGTAAAAATCCAGCACAGTAAACTAATTCTTATACAAGAATTGATATACCCACCTACGCGTTAAAATATTAAATTTTTTACTTTATTTTATTATTATGAAATATAAATAATCAACAAATATACGATTATTATTTAAATTTTATTCAGACATTTCATTTCAAAATAACAAAAATTATATTGGTAATAGTACAAAGACCTTGGGTTACCACAATATTATTTACTTACACACAAAAAAGTATATGATTTATGACTCAGCATCAACAACAAAAAATACACCATGCAATTTTATTAAATATTAAAACTTAAAGTAATTTTTCTCAGTATCGCATGTTTTCATTTTAATTTCTTGGAATATTATTATACTTTCGGTATTCTTAAGAAATTTGCATGGCGACAGTTATATTTTGAAAATTTAGTTAATCTTCCATGACATTTGGATCCGAAAAGAACTTTGTTTTTAAACGAGCACATCTATTATTGCGATATTGACTAACTGACAAAAAGTAACTGACTTGCCACAACCTCTCTCAGAGAAATTGAACTTTCTGAAATTTTGTCACCATATTTTTTATCTGAATACTGCAACTCTTGCCGTGAGAACAAGTTTTTAATAGTAACATACTTGGTTCCAACTTTTTGCCACTCTCTTTCATCGTACAAATTTTTGCGTAAACGCAAGCAAACTGCGAAAAACGCCAACAGTATTCTTGTTTGCCGGCGCCATATTGATAGTGTGTTGGTTCCAATGCCATGTGAATGATTTTGGAAGTAAATTTAAATGATTAAGCTAGGCAAATAGTTCATTGTTATCGATACAAATCATTTGTCTAGCCGTTTGATTGACTGGTTGAATATAAAATTCTAAGTAGGGAAACCCTTCGAAAATGTATGGTCCGGTGTACCAAAAACGAAATAAGCAAATTTCAAATATTCATAATTAATGTTGTCAATTTATTGACCTCTAACTTTTTAATTTGAGGGACTCATTTTTGAATGGATGAGTTACATTCGTTTACCTCAATTACTTTAATTTATTTATTACAATATTTTAATGTCAATTGATATAAATTAAAATAACGTCACACAGGAAATAATTAAAAAAATAAAAAATCACTATAAAAAAAACAAATAAAAACATTAATGTAGGTTATTATCTATAACAGCTTACAACAAGGTTATTCTGCTGTTTGTATATGGTACAAAGTGTAACAGAAAATAACAACCATATCGCAAGCGGTAATCTAACGAAAACTAAATTTTGTTACATAAAAAATCTAACTTTTAAGGAACAGATTGACAATCCTACTTTTATTTTCTTACAAAGTTCTAATATAGGACTAAAATCGTACAATTAGGAAAATTAATTAAGAAAAAAATTTGTAAATGAATAAAATAGATTAGCCCAGCATTGCTTGTACATCTTGTATATTATCTACAATGTATTTACATTAGCATCTATGTATATTTATTTAAAGTGTATTAGAGGGATACGGATATATTAATTAACGAAATTTTATGATAATAAATAAGGAAGTGTCATATGATTATCAGTACATGTATAATTATTACATGCACGGAAATGCATTAAAATGTATTTCAAGTAAATCATTTTTAATTTTTATCTATAGGGGTGTTTAACAAACAATTTATTTTACATAATATCTAAATATAGTAAATTTTTATGGTCAATTTCTTCAACACGCTTCGCCTTTGAACTTGGTTTAAAAATCTATCACAGGTCAAAATCAATCAAAAATATTCACAAGCTATGTGAATATAACAATAATGAACATAAGTCTAGATCTGGCAATATTTGCCTTATCTGAGATCTTCAAGATCAAGACCACATATCCAGAGCAAAACCAAAGCCAATACTCAATCACATGGTAAGAAATGTATGGCGTTTACTACAATGCTGGTATGCTATTGAGTCAGATACTATAGTATCTATATTAGCATAAGTAATATTACAGTAGTGGATAGGGCTATTCACCAGAAGTATTGTGCTATCGTCAAGAAATATGGTCCTAACATCCATATTGCATTGACTGACAGATATCCACAAAAACTTTCTTACCGTGAACTGAGACCAAGAGTATGCATACAACACTTGGCTAAGAAAAAAGGCAAAACAGTAAGATAGAGAAAATTTCCTTAGCCTACAGCTGAACCAACTGCTCTTTCGATGCTTCTTTTATATATACCAAAAAAATAGTAAATCTTGACCAATTGATCAAATAAAAATGATCAAAATGTTTATTTCGAAATCTCTGTGAACTGATAACAACAATCTTCGTGAAGTTGGCTCAATCTGATATGGACTAGACATGATAGATATGCGATCATAATAACCAAATACTCTGTTTAAAGCAAACGCAAAGAAATTTATTTTTAATTCATCGATTCGCTTTATTTACACGATTATATATTTCATCTAAGTAAAATTTTATTTTCCATCATTAAATTGCATGACTATAGACTATAATCAATCTCTTTCATAGAAGTAATGATTTTGTTTATTTAACTTCAGTGATTTTGTATCAATGAAATCATATTTTAAAATTCAATCCCATTCTATTGTAAATATAAATATTTAGCTGAACTTGTTCCAATCGATAAGCAATTTTTTGAAAGTATTTTTACTTTATTTCAATATGAAACGGCCAACTTCGGGATGACAACCTCATTATTTTAATTATTTTTTCAGTGTGTGTTTACATATTTTGATTCAACTGTTACTGATGTTTTTAGTAAGAGGTTACTCTGTCTAGGAAGAGTCAACTCTTACGAACAAACTTTTCTTGTAACATATATAATGAACAGTCACGTAATAATCAGAAGTGGAAAAAAATTCTCCGTACTTATAGATTATTGACATTCATTTTTATAATTATTTTTCAACAATCTTGCATACAAAAAAAAAACATTTCAAACATATACAAGCAGAGGTTTTGCTTCATGACCACATAAACGTTTTCAAAAACAACATTAAAATGCATTAAAATTTCATGCACGCGTTATTGTATGAGATTTATGTTGTTATTTCCTGCCATGTTTTACACAGCAATAAGTCCTAGTGTTATCATAATTGTATGAAATGCACGTGTTCACCATATAATTGAAAGTTACCAAATCAATGAATCATATTATAATTTTTGTATCAATAGTAAAATAATACGGATATAAAATCTATCAACTGTATCAATTCAAAATATTTACAATATAGTAATCATGCCATTAATCCATATGTAATAAAGTCAAAAATTTTATATACCATGAGCCAAATCTGTCAAATTTTGTTTGTAAGCTTTAGTTATGGATTAGTACATGAGTTTTTCTACAACTCAAAGAAGGAAATGAGTCGTATTTCATTTTTTGTATATTTTATTAGCGAAATTCAGTCTATTAATAAAAATACAACGTCTTTTAGTCTATGATAAAGTGGAACAATTAATTAAAGAGAATGTAATTAAAGAGAATTGAAAAAATACACTCATAATAGAAGTCGAAACCGGACCTCTTGGAATCATGCCAAGTGCCTTAGCCAATTCAGCCATACAAAAAATTGCATTCAAGAGTTTAGTCAGCAAAACGTAAATAGTAAATAAAAACAAGTGTAAACAAACAATTGACTGAGTTAATTGTTGAAATGCTATGTGTAGACAGTGTTTATTACGCAATCGTTTGTTTTGTGATGTCATATAAGTAAATAATGATAGCCACTCTTAGATGGCCACACACACATAGCTGATATTCCCATATATTTCATCCCATCAATTTAGAACATTCGAACAAAAATTAAGCAAAAATTCGCAATATCTTATCAGGATCTTGAGTACTCGATTGATTATGAATCAGCTTCCACCGCTTACTACGTGGGACTGGCTAAGCAACACGGTAGGTGAAAAAATATTCTTTATCTCTATCGTAGATGTACCTTTTTCATATGTACAATTCATTCAGCTTCATCCACGGAAGGGATTTTTTAATACTTATTTGGGAAAATAAGTTAATAATATTTCTCCCAAGCAAGAAAACATAAAAAACTTCAATATTTAGGTGTAATTTATGGCCTTAATGTCTATGTAATTTAATTTGTCGGAACTACGCAAACGTTAGGATGCAAAATTTTAAAAACACAATATTTTTATATAATTTTTCATGGTTTTCTCTAATTTGGTGGAACAAATTATATTCACCGTGTACAATACTTTGATAACGGTAAAATTAACATAAAAACTTAATGAAAAACCCAGGACAAAAACCTTTGCCAATGTATTGAAATATCCTATAATATAGGGGTTTCTTTTCCATATTACAGACACTACATCTAATATACAAAAAAGCAGCAGTTTTTGAATAAATTGGAGGGCGTTAGTGCCTTTATTTTAAGGAAAATTGTTTTGGTCTATATCTCCGTAATCATTTAGACCAAAAATAAATCATATAACACTTTTGACTAGATTCTATTCGAGTGATGCGGTCGGATCCAGAAAATTTGGAACCTAGAATGATAATTACTATTGGTTTAAATTATTTATGTTTTAGTGCTAAATTCTATGTGTGCAGAAAAACTTAGTTCCTAGGAGTCTTTCAGTTACATCAACGTGGGAAAGACTCCAACTAGTTAAACATAAATATAGAATGTTAAAACTGGAATTTCAGGCAAAAAGTTTTGTAATGAAACTGAAAAATGCTAGAAAATTTTTCAAGAATCTACTTAATTATAATCAGTTTAAGCATTAATTCTCAACATCAACACAGTAGAAACAGGGTATTTAAATTTCCAATAAAAGAACCAACTACTTTAAAATAAAACGTAAATTTTTATTAAATAATTATATGTAGGTATTAAAGTTCAAAGTATAAATCAATTTTATTTTTTAGTAAAATTAAAAATAATAGTCAATTGACCTTAATTAATTGATGACAGGGTTGTCATTCTTTCTAATTAAAGACAATTATTCGCAATTACAGATGACCATGACTAATGTAGTATATGTGGTTACATTGTATATTTAAAAAAGAATATTTCTAATAATAAATAATTCACCACAAAATTTATATAATTTATATTTGTTACAGAATTTTGTTAGGGTGATTAACCCATGAATTATAAATTTGTCATTCACCATTTTATTAGCATAATGAATTCAATTCATGTGTGCTATCTACAGTTGTTTCTATGATATTTCAACAATATTTCTATGATAAGCGATAACTATTTTATACAATAGTGTTGCGAAATGATTACCTATGTTTCTTGCATTTTATTTTATAAAAAACATTTGTCGGAACTACGCAAACATTGGGATGCACAATTTTAATCACATTAAATTTTTGCATAATTTTTCATGCTTTTCTCTAATTTGGTGGAACAAATTTAATTCAACATGTATGGAAAATTATGATAACGGTGAATTTAACGTAAAAGCAAAAAGTCAGGACAAAAACCTTTCCTCAATATATTGAAATGTCGCATTACTAATATAGGGTTTTACATCGAATATATATAAATGACTAGCTTGATAACCGCCCGCTTAGCTGGGATTAAAAGTAAATATTGGTAAAGACCTCCGCGTTATAGCCTTCACCTCCCTTGCTTTCACTTATCCCCCTTCCATAACATTCGAAATAATGACAGGGATTGTTTTATACAGGTAAAACATATGAAGAGTTTCAAAATTTTTTTTCAATAAAGTAGTCATAATTATTTATTGAGTATATCAGAAAAGATGGCCATATTTTACATTTATTATTTTTAAATGTCAGATTAAATTTAATTTTTTTTTAAATATATCTTTATAAATTATAGCTCAAGTGGTTATTCTGATGTATGAGCTATATTGTTGTACAGTTTCATTCAAATCCATTCGCTAGTTTTTGCATGAAAGCGTAACAAAGAAGCACACAAACAGATCTCCTTACTTTCGCATTTATAAAAAACACGCTTTTGTAACTAGCTGAACTAAAAGGTAGAAAATAATTTTTTCTAAAATTCGGCATAAATATGGTGGGAGCGCAAATAAATGTATATACTTTCAGATATGGAAATCGTTATCCCTTAACATCCTGGTCAGGATAATCAAGTTAATTTATTAAATTATTGTCATCGGTCCTTGATAATTGTGCCAGTTGTTTATTGGATAAATTTTACCCTTTTGTTACGGTCATTATTCTCATACCATTAATCGCGGATCAGGAAATGTTTGTAAGGGCCAAATTATCTTCTAATGAGCATTTTTAAATAATTAATCATGTAAATTTCATTATGTTACCTATTAGATTGTTTCGTTGCCTTTTAACACAGAACATTTTGTCATGTTCTTTGGGATATATACGATTTTAGGTAACAGCTCAAAAAAATTACATCCAAATCATCAAGTATATTCAATTTTTGTGTATTTTGGATTAAAATTATCTACTGTAGAAAAGATTTTTACCCATTTTAATGACAAAGATATTTGTAAAAGGTAGAAATTTCAATATTTTTTGATTACTGGATAAAGATATTATAAATAAAACGGATTAAAAGTACCTTTTTTTACTCGCCTTTTTATTCCCATTTTAATCTTTATAATATACTTTTCTATTTTACTAAATTTTTTATTAAAGTTTATGTTATCAAAACTTATTCAAGCAATATGTAAGTACATAATTTTTTACATTAGTTATTAATAAAGGCAGCCTTTAATATATGCAAATTATCCAAAGGCAGTTACATTGTTTTAACATAAAATTGTACAAAATTATTATTAACCTTACGTTTTATTTCAAAATTTGTAATATGAAAACTCGACTTAAATCATTATTCGCTCTACATAAAACTTTAAATACACTTTGTTTGTACTATTATATTATATTGTTTTAGTAATTGTATTATAAAAATGATTAGAGAAATTATCAAAATTGACATAATATTACACTATTAAAAATAATATGGAATGATTTTTAAATAAATTGTTATTTTTATAGTCTATTTAAATAAAAATAATAATAAACATACATATTTATTTATAGAATCATTTATCAATGTCGATTATTCAGATATAATGGTACACAAAATAAGTAAACAACAGAAAAATATTGTTACTTAAGAATAATGGAGAAAAATTAGAAAAAGTTTTTTTGTAAATTATTCACGTATTTAATATTCAAGTATTAATCGTAAACATATTTTCTTACTAGATATAATGGAAAACAAATTAGTTAATAACAAAAAAGCATAATCTTTATATTAATGGAGAAAAATATACCTACTAAAAAATAAAAAATTTGTTTTTATAAATTATTATTCACTAGCTGTGAACTACCCGCTTTGCTGGGCAACATCCCCACTTGCACCCCTCCCTCCACATTTCCTTGCGTGGGATAACAGTTTTCTAATATACACGTCATGCTCTTTTATTTGATACCCCACTTAGGTATATTTGTAAATATTCGATAATTCCTTCCCACTTTCTCGCTACACCTTTCTACCCTCCGAAGGTTAAAAGTAGATAAAAACAATAGATCTTTGAAGCTGGTTGTATATCGTGTCAATATTTGAGCTTAATCGATGCACAATTCTTTTTTAGTTTTTGAAGCATATCCCTTTCAACCCCTATTTCAACCCCTTACTCTACTATAATATGGATGTATTATACATAAAAACCTTCCTCTTGAATTACTCTATCTATTAAAAAAAACCGCATCAAAATCCGTTGCGTAGTTTCAAAGATTTAAGCGTACATAGGGACATAGGGACTTTGTTTTATAATATGTAGTGATTTATGAAAAACGGGCAAAATTTTATTTATAAATTATTCATTTACTGTAAACATATTTTTATTTTTAAGTGCTTTATTAATTTTTAATTTACTGCCGTTAAGATAAAAATTGGTGCTTTTAAGGTAGTACTATCGGTAATAGTTTTTGCATTCAGAATTTATTGAAACTTGGCATAGTTGTTCATTATTATATCATGATTAACCAGTTAAATTTTTAGGGGCCTTCAGAGAACTGAAAAAAAGATATTTTAAAGATATTTTAACATTGATCCTTATGGGAAATCACAGATTTTATTTTATTTCACAAAACTGGACATTCAGATTTACAGTTCTCGGAAGGCCCCTAAAAATTTAACTGGTTAATTATGATATAATACTGGACAACTATGCCAAGTTTCATTAAATTCTGAATACAAAGTCTATTACCGATAATACTACCTTAAAACAATATTTAATCCTGCTTATGAATATAAAGTGAGTGTTTCTGTGGAGTGTTTTATCGATGGTAGCTGGTAACGTCATTTTCGCCAGTTTCAAATAAGCATAATCCGATATTTTTGTGAAAGTTACAAAACAAATATACTTTCAAATTTTTAAAATTTTCTTAAGTGAAACCTATTGGAAAACACAAATTTGTGTTTTCAATTTTAATGATTATTACTGTCCCAGGTAACTTTGACCAAAAAAATAACGTAAATCTAATTTATTTGTTTCTTTCAAGATACTCGAAAATCATTAATTCGATTCGAGGCTAAATAAGGAATATCCATTATCCAAATTTAGACAATGCAGGATAAACAAATTTCCGCTTTATTGGCACAAGTTAGTGGCTTCTCTTTTGTAATTTTCTAATAAAACTCGTGAATATAATTAAGAATATTAATTAAATTAAAGTATAAATACAAAAATGGTATATACAGTTAGATTACGTTTATAGGCAAGGAAACACTCATGACAAAATCATAATTAAATTCAACCTGTAAAAATATTAATTAGTGCATAATGTTAACAAAATTGTATGATGTAGCAAGCTAATTATTAAACTTATTGTAAAAAATTATATTTTAATTAAGGGCCAATGAATTTTAAGTTCAGTTATAAAAGAGACATGATTTTATTTGTCATACTAACATAGCACATAAGGAAGATACTATGTTTGTTTTATTAATTAATGTACCGGGTTGTACAATAAAATTTTACCATGTAAATGGAAGACATTTTAACAAAAAAAGATGTTACCACTTAAAGTTACATATCATCATATTTAATTAATTATAAGAGTAAAACTTGATTATAATAATATTTTTAGTTAAATATTATTCTTATATTATGTTCTTAAAATAAAAACTCTCACTCAAATAAGTACTAACATCTTTTTGAACAAAATGTTTCCCATTTACGTGGTAACATCTTATTGAACAACCTTGTAAGTATATTTTAAAGTTGCTAATATTTTTATGTTCTATTGAATTGACTTAAGAGCATTCGAATTAAACCAGGCAATGTGAATGAATTTAATTTTATTATGCAAAATAGAATATATTTAGAAATCGTTAAAACCACTGTTTTAATATTTCTAACTCAAATTGCTATCTATATTTAAATTTAAATTAAGGACTTATTTTATTATAATACCAGCATAAAAATAATAATTTTCTTACGATATTTTCGGAAAACACATATTCGTTATAGTTAAAGAAATAACAAATATTTTTGTGTAAAGAAAATTATGGCAAGCAGAACTGATTTTTTCATCAGGGAGTTTTTTTTTTTCATTATTACAATTTTTATATTTTTTATCAAACAAAGGCAAGTTTTTAGCGAGATTATTCTCTCACAGCATTGATAAGGATGACATTTTTAATTAAATGAATTTTAAACAGTAATTTCCTTTAAATCTTTTTGATATTTCAAAAAAAAGATCTTACTTTTTGTCTAACTCCATCGTGTTTTAACAGAATTCATCCATAAAATTGAGAAAGGAACTTAATAATTCTCGTATTTTAGATAAACTTTCCTTAAATAAAAAGTAAAATTTAATTTAGCTAAATCTGACTAGAGTAATAAGACACGGCTTTTATTGTGCTTGTTTTCTTTGATGCAGATTCTTTGAACGCATGCTTAAAAATCGCCAGCTTTAAAACTAATAAGCGTAGACATAGAGACTTTATTTAGGAGGAAGCGCTGGTCAGTGCATAAAACATATCATTTTATCACAAAAATGAATAAGAAACAAGCACTCCCATCATGGATATTATAATTTCCAATACATGCTTTATTTTAACAGGTAAGTTGAACTAACGCTTCTCTTGCACATATACAAAGATAAATTTTCGGACGAACTATCCTATTTTTTTTTACCCAAAAAGTAAGAAGAAAGAATTTAAATTAAAGAAATTATAATTACATGTGGTTTTTTTATTTTATAAACTATTAAAACCAGCAATGTAAAAAAAAAATAATTATAATCAATACTAATTGTAATTACTCAAAAAAATTGTTACGTTTAATACGCATGGTTAGCCACAATCAATTATTTTATTATATTAAAGAAGGCTAAATATGTATTTAATCTTAAACATAAGAATATTTAAAATAATTGTTTAAGATCAGGATGTCAATTTTACCTTACTTAAGAATTTTATTATTGAACGTACATTCATAAAGAAACAAAAAATAATATATAAGTTGATCTATTAAAAATCTTAAGTTTCGATATAGAAGGGTCACATTTACGTTCCCAAAGTAAACGTTCCCAAAGTAAGTACAACATATTTGAGAGTATGTTTTCGAAAGTCAATTTTATGAAAAAAAAAGGTCATATGAGCATATATGTTTTCAAGACATAGGATGATAAAGTACAAAGAAAAAATCTATTTTAATCTGTAATATTACATAAAAATTTATGCGAAATTTGGTACGCACATTCATCCGGAGATATGAATCCATCTGGAGGAATTTTTTAATGTGCAACAACTTTATACATTTTGTAGTTTTTAATAATCAATAAGTATATTTTACAAAGAAAAGTTCCAATGAACTTTTTATCATAAAATTGACTCAAGCATAATGCACTTAGGAAACAACCTATATAAAGAAACTTTATATCAGTTAAATTCATTTAGCACGCGCACAATATTTTCTACCTGATATGTGGTTGGTGAAAAATCGATCCAACATTTCTACTTGAAAATCAGAATCTAGTTATATCTTGAAATTCGTAGTTCTAATGTCAATGTCATGCAAATGAAAACCATTTTGGTAAATATTTTATTGACAGATATTGGTAAATATCTTAAAAAGCACCCCACGCTTTTTTACGATAAAATGATTTTCTTCCTAATCACTTTTTTTTTAACTCATAGAAATAGAAATTATTTTCTACTTTTTAGTTCAGCTAACTACAAGAGCGTTTTTTTTTTTTTTTTTAGTTTTTTTAAACTATTATTTTTTTTCCAATTTTTAGTTCAGTTAGTTGCAAAAGCGTGTTTTTAGTTTTTAATTTTAGCTGAAAAAAATAGTTAATCCTGAAGATCCTGATCAGGATAATCGGACAAACTTAATAAATTATTGTACTGTTTAATTCAATTCGACGTTTTGAAGTAAGTGAAAATCACGTTCAAAAATTCCGTTACATGGATACATTCCAAGCAAATAAAAGCGTGTTAAAAAGTAAAACAGGTGATCAGGCGATAATTAGAGTAACGAACATATATATTTCTGCTGCCTGGCTTGAAAAGGACTTGTAAAAGATTTTGATTTTTTACTAAAAATTTGAGGTATACTTATTTTAAGGTCAAAATGTTTGGCATGCTGTTTTCGATACCAGTCAGTATACTTATAATTATTTAGTATAATACTGTTATTATTAAATGATCCAACAATAATTTTTTTTTCTTTATATTAACGGTACATAAAAATTCACTTATTGCACAAATTCAGTTATAAAAAGACTGTTACTTTACTTCTTGAATATAATACCTATAGGTGAGTTGTATTTGGTTATAATATGTACATGTTGTTACTGCATACCAATAATAAATTGCTTTTACCTAATAACAGTGTTATACAGAATATGGGAAAAGTCGTGGTGAATATGATCTATTGTGGTTATATCAATAGCTATGTAAATAAACCAGCATTTTATCCGAATAATTTTTATTCACTTTAACTTTAAATTGAGAAATTTAAACTGATCTCAGTTTATATTTATCAACAATAAAGAAAATGAAATTGATATTATTCTGTCTTCATAATTTAAAAGTTCCTAACTCCAACCAGTGTTGTTGAAGTTTATACTGGCCCTAGTTCAAATTTGAGATCGTTTTAGAATTTGTAAAATCAATTTTTTCTTAAAAAGATTAAAAATTAATTATTTTAACTCTAACACAAAGCTTTGGACATTGAAACAACTTTTGCATATCAAGAGTATTTGAAAAAAGTAGAATTTTTTTATGGGATCTGCATTGATTCCAACAGAAAGTATTCTAAAATCATCCTTATTTTTGTAAAAAAATGCAAATAACAAAAATTATTCATAAAGAAATCATGCAGTGCGGTGGCTAAAAACAGTGATAAATATCATCATTAATTTACCTTATTTTTATTTATAGACAATTTTATTACAGGTATGAATTACAAATTACATAATGAACAAAATTAAATGTTATTATTATTTCTCTATCCTGTATTTTCCTAAGTGGTACATCTTGAACCGTTAGTCTTTTTAATGTCAGTAGCCAGAATGATAAGCTTGAAAATGGGGGGTAAATCATGGCTTTTGAAATAATATATTAGATTGAAGAGGAAAGCATCGCCTTAGAATTGGAGGTCTATCATTATTTATAATTTAAAGAAAATAACGTGCTTTCGATCTATTGTTGTAAAATTGTCCAGGAGTATGACTGTCATGTCAGTAGATTTCGCAGACAAACGTGGCAGTGATAATAAAAAAGAATGTACCAATAATAGAATATTAAGTATCCCAGGTCCCTTTATGGAGTTCAAATTAGAGAATGTTGTGTAACTATTTAAATTAGCATTTCTCTTAGAAATGGAAATTTACGAACATAAAGAAAAACTTTATTAAAATTTAGGAAAAATAAGATTCTTAGGTAATATGAATCATCATTTCCACTCTAAAATAATACATTTTTCATAAAAGCTCTGCAATTGGGGTGTATCGTATCTCCCTCAAGAATGAAGTGTTCCCACTTTGTCCTAAATCAAAATATGGTGGAAGCGAGGTGAAAAAATTATCAATCTCGTTTTGACAATATATTTATTATGTATTAAAATGACAACAAATTATTTATTTCGATTTTCTGAGTAAAGTCAATAATTTTCTATCAGAAGAAGATTAATTATAATATACGTATAGTTTATTAAAACGTGATTGTATTAAAACGATATAGTCGTATTTAAAATATGCATTAAATGAATTACATTCTCTTTGTTTATTGCATGACATTCATTATACATTTATTGAATAAATTTAAGTTGCATTAATATGTTAAATGTTTTGTGATTTTTATCGAATATATTATACTGGGTGTCTCACTCAGACCACCTATACAGAATGAAATTTACCATTTCTAACTACACATATCTTCAAATTTGAGCTCCGATCGAAAGTATCTTATTTAACACGAGAAAAATAATATAACTTACAAATAGTTCCGTGCACTAATGATTAATTATTCATGAGAATGAATACATACCTGAAACAAACAAGAAAATAATTAAAAATATTCGAAAAATTAAAAATTGTAGGAAAATTTAACCCTCTGCATAACAAAAAATAAGAAAAAATATAGTTTTAATATAAATAATTTTAAAATATTAAGGGACTACCAGCTTCTGTTTGCAATTAAAAAAAGGGCTTTATTAACCATGAAGTCATTTTAAAAACTATTATTATCTGTTCGTAAACTTTTCAAATAGTTTGTATACTATTGATTTTCATTATTTTGAGCTGTTATGATTTTTCAAACAAATTTATTATTTCTTAATGCTAGATTTTGTAAAAAAAATAAGTTTTATGAAATTCGTTAGCAGCGTTACCACTTTGTTGATATTACAATTTGAATATTTTTTTCGCTATTTAATTTTGAAGTACATTTGCCTTTATTTGGCACCATTAACCGATAGTCGTTATGTATGCACATATGTGCTCATGTTAGTCATTATTGCTTGTTAATTCCATGGTTAATTGGTCGCTTTAACCAATATTTAAGTGAATAAAGTTCAGAATCAATTTATTAAGACTTAAAAAATAGTTAATAATAATAGGGTTTAACCTCCGTTTTCAGACATATATCTATCACACAGAGAGAAAGAGAGAATTAAACAATTAAATTTATGATGTGGGTAGAGTCGGTTACTTCGTTCTTATACAAGCAACGGCAGGCAGTGTAATCAATTTATCAATCCATTGATTATTATTGATCAGACTTCTGCTGCCTGGATTCGAACCCACCATCTCCCAGTCAGTAGTCAAACGATTAAAGATATGATTGCATTGTGATGTTGTTTTGTTTGAACAAAAAGGTATGTGCATGTAACGAATATGTATGTAACACATGTATGTACTTGCGTTGCTCGTTATAGCCGATATATCGGCTTCAAATTTTATGAATATTGGTCGCTATAGCCGATTTGTCGTTATTTCCGATGTTGTTGTAGTTCATATATTTGTTTATGTGGGGATGTGGTCCAGATTTAATAGTTTGATTAAAACTGATGTCTTTATAATCAATTTGACTGTACTTTACTGGTTGTTAAAATCATTTTGATTTTTTCCGTTTCAATTTTGAATGACCACACTGTTTTTAATATATAATCGAATAGACAAATAACACACAATCTATGACACAGTATGCAATCTAATAACTGTTTTTCATTTATTATAAAAACACACACATATAGTATGTTCTTTATATATTCAAAATAACAGTACAAAATTTATAAATTTCCGTTTTGTTTTGCTTTAATTTAAGGACAATATCATTTTACAAATACTTTTATAACATTTTAACAATAACAAATTTGTTTCATTTTAATTTTTTTTTTAAATAAATTTTTGACACGGTTTTATTTAAAATTATTTTATATACAGACCCATAGTTACTAGAACACGTGTGTATCAGAATATAAACATTTAGTTGTTACTCGTAACTTTGATGAACGATTCCAAGTTTGAAAGTCTTACGGCATTTCTCTTCACTTACTTCTAACCTGGAACTGAACCTATCTTATTTGCTGCTATAAATAAACAATGAGGGTGGTATTTTTAAAAATAAACATTTTTAAAACGATTCAAAATAAATAATCACAGTTCGAGAAAAGTTTAATATATTGAATATCTACTCAAATTATTGATGAGCAAGATTATGAAGAAATCTTAATCTTTCTAATCAAGTACTTACCACTTGGATCCAAGTTAGTTCCACCAATGGAGACTTATTTATTCACTATTATTATTAATCCACTATTATTAATAAAAAACTCTATGAACCCGTAAAGACTTTCCACAAAAAATGACGTTAAACTAAAAAAAAAAAAAAGAACAAATTACCCCAAAAAAGAGAGCACATAGGTAAGGTAAGAAAAACTATGAAGTATTTATGCCTCATTTATCTTAATTTCATGCTGATGCGACCCAATCTTAATGAAGAGAGAAAAAAGGATTCTAAAAATTCGCTTATTTACCCTCTCCAGTTTATGAATTATGTGCGAAAAAATAAATTCAAAAATTATTAGTTGATTACACAGAAACACGAATTAAAAAGAAAGAGAGACTTTTCTTGGGACAAGAAAAATGGTCAATGTTGCGCAAAGAAATTTTTCTTGTCACAAGTAACTTCTCACTCCAAGAAAATTATTTTCGTCTATTCAAATTCTTATTTCAAGAAAAAATATTCTTGGTTCAGGCAAATATGTGTACATAAACAAATTAATTAGTGTTGCCTAAATAATAAAAATTCTTTTCGTTTGGTATAAAAAATAAAAATTGCACATATGGCCCAATTGGTAAAGCCACTTGGCATGAATAAGAAGATCCGGGTTCGAGTCTTAATATACGTGTACTCGTTTTTAAATTCCCTTTACTTCAAAGTTTTGTAGCAAACATTTTCTCCAATTCGATCAAGTCTGTAAATTCTTCAAATGAACATAAACGTTATTCACCAGCAGTGACCAAAAAATTATAAATCTGTCGAAAAATGATTTGAAATAATCGAATGCCCTTAATTATAATAATTTTATGATTAGAACGTTATGAAATTATATTTTATCTTTTTCACTTTATTTATACTTTTATAACCTAATGACGGTAACAAAATTTATGCATTATAAATATAATACTATTTAAAGGTGTGGTGAAACCATACAAATTCTACAAGTCATACATTATAAAGAAGATTATATTTGTGACATATATAAAACGGATCATAGTTTGCTTCTCTAATAGTACTACTTTTAATAATATATAATTTAAATGTAATTTTTATGAAAAAACTTTTTATACCCTATATATGAAATATATGAGAAAATAGTTCCAAGTAAGTAACGCTTAAAAATATTAATGCTGCAAACAAAATTTTGGTATAGATATTCATAAAATCACCCATTTAGTCCATTTTCATTTGCCCGTCTACCAGTTATCACTCAAAATAACTCAAAAACTAAAAGAGATATCGAGCTTTTTTGCGATAAAAAGTTTTTTGATTTTTTAAGTTTAATTTTCTCAAAAACTAAAATGATAAAGAGTAGAGAACTTCTAGGTATAGCTTCAATTGGACCCATCCCATAATATAAAGGGATTCAAAGGGATCAATTTACGGGGGATCAATTTATTTTAATTAAAAACATTAGCTTTGTGTGTCCGTGTCTATAAATACGCGATACAATATTTTATCTGTATAAGTATCTTATCCTTATATGTTTATAACATGTTATTATTTTTAGTATAATAATAATTTTAAAACCTACAACAAATATAAAATAATTATTGTATTTATCATCAAAATATAACTCCATTGTCGACACCATTTTGTCTAGACATTTATACCATGTATTTCTTTTTTTCTGAATACACTTTTAATTATTATTCATGTTAAAATAAACACATAATCTTTGTATGTAAAAAAAAATAAGTCACTGTGTATTAAGTTTGTGTAAATTTTTTTTTTCTTTCCATGTTTTGAAGTCTAGTTTAGGTTATCGACCTAATAATAATATCATGTTGTTTATTTATATGTGTAAGTAAGTAAAATAGCAGAGCTAATAAAGTGAAGTTGCCTGTTACTACTGTTTGTAAAACTAATCAACAATTATTTATGTTACGGTAAAAATGAAAAAAAAATAGTTGTTTTTATTAACAATGATCACTGATCGTAGCGAATTAAAGAGGGCACATACTGGCGTAATTAATCAAAACATTAGCCAAAATATGTGTTCATCATATAGTCCACGGGTCAGCACCCTTTTTGTTAATCGATTAAGCCATACTTGAAACTTTGTGAGTGGCTTCCTTTTGGCGGGTCTAATAAATTTTTGAAGAGAAAACTTCTTTAGCGACGTTGCACACTTTTGGTAAGGGAAAATGCTATGGGTTCGCGTTACCGACATGCTGACGTAGCTGTATATCTGTAGCTAACAGCTGATGTATTGTGTAACATAGGTACTGCGTATATAACAAGTACATTGAAATTTATGTAAATACAAATACTCTCCACAAATCGTTTGATGTATATTAATTGTTATTTCAATTGAATTGTATTTATATTTTGTCATAATCTTGTGCAGCCCGTAATATATTTAAATAATAAAAAACAATATAAACATGCACATAACTGTTGCTTGGAGTGTCAATAGATGCGAAAACCAGATTGATGTTGATAATTCTAAAAGTTCTAAGTTTTCACTTCTATCGCAGTCCCTATGACTGCCAATTTTTTTTCTCTACGACTTTTTTAAAATGAGCATGACAACGCCATATTTGAGCTATCAGTCGAAAAAAACGCAGCAAGGAATTTGTCGGACACTATGGCAACTTTGTAACATTAATAATTTAGCATTAGCATGTAATTCTATGTTTTTCTAGTATAGTACTCGAATTTTAATTACTACATCGTTTCTATGAGTTTCTACATTGTTCTTCGGAATTATATAGAATTCGAAATTTCGAATGTCATAGAAAATATTTATCAAAAATTTAACATAATTTCAGTTACTTCTATGGTAGCCAGAGTTGATAAAAGTGGGAAAAATTTTCCATTTACTTTGATGATCCTAAAAACAGAAAGCCGAGTGCTAAAAACTATTTTGCATTAAAACTGATATTGCCATCAGCAAGAAACTGATATTGTGTTTTTCTCTTTTTAAGCGCTATTCAGTTTTGTCATACGAGCTTTGGTCAGCGAGTTAATAGTCAAAGCGAAATTGACGCGGCCATGGTCAACAAATTAATCCCCGGTTTAGTATATTTTCGTTGAGGACAATGTTCATACTATCATACTTAAAGAATGGTTAGGACAAGCCCTTCTTAATTACTGGGAATTTGCGCAGGGCATGCGGCAGGCCAGATTGTGTATAACCACAACTAGGTCAATCGTCTGAAACTTACTAAAGCGCAGTTGAGAAGGGTGGTGGAAATCTTGACAGGACACTTTCGATTGAAGTACTACCTTCAAAACATGGGGATCTCTAATGATTCCACTAGTAGAGCCTGTATAGAAATGACGGAACCTCCATTATCGATTTTAATAGCGCCTCTTACCTGAAGGCGTCTCTTCTTCACATGATAGCTCGTTCTCAAGGAAGGCACAGAGAACTCCTTTTCTAGGTGCTAGGGACCCACTTGCGGTACCCCTCTTTTTGTTATTAGTATGTTACCATACTTTATCATACAGATGTGAAATATTTCTAACCATTACAAATATACATATAATACGTTGATCGTTTATATCTCTGTCATGATTAACATCATCCAATAAAATTAATTAATCAATAATAAAACGGTAAAAGACGGATATAACTAATAAATGTTGATTAATAGTTTCTTGTCAAATTTAACTATAAATTACATACAATTTAATTATTTACAAGAGTTAATTGCACTGTGACCGGAGCAAAGATTCATAAAAACTATATATTACAGCAAATATATAATAAACTGGGAATTTTTTTTCCCTGTATAAAAATTTATAATTTAACATCTATACCCTTCGTGGCACAAGTAAATTAAAAAATTTTCTGAAATATTTTGTTTCGTACCACGCATTGACAAATTTTGGTCCGTTATTAGTGACTTTATTTTAAAATATTCTGAAACATTAAAAGTTTTTTTTTAAAAAACAATGTTTTAGAAATGATTTTTACCCCAGACTCTTATTTACTCGTAGAAAATTCACTTGGAACACATCAAACGAAAATAAATCGTAAAAATAAGTAGGTAACAGAGGTATATACATGCATTATTTTTTTTTTTGAAGTCGGTTATGTTTTTGTTAAAAGTTTTTTTTATTAAATGCTTTCTTCAAATGAAAAAAAACTGTTTTGCCTATAGAAATTATAACACTCGAACATTCTTTTGGTAAAAACCAAATATATTAAATTAGAATTTAAATACTCTTATACTACAAATCTTGTTAGTTATTTACACAAATCTGACTTTTCCTTCTTATAAATGTACAACTTACATTGTTGCGTGGGTGTGGATTTCTTTACGAATAAAGTAATGTTTTTCTATGGTGGGTATTAAGATGTGACTAATGTGCCTCTTATTACATAAAAAAGAAAAAAAGACCACCAAAGTAATGTCCTAAATTATAATCTTTTACATTATACAGCCGTATAATGGTATCCATTGTGTTATTTTAAAAACATTTCTTTATATTTCACTTTAGTATACAGATTGCAGTCAACAAGAGAGACTACAAAGTGTGTGGATTTGACAGTTTGTATATAAGTCACATGACTAATGGTATAATAAGTATTATTATCCAAAGCTAAAAAATATGCTAAGCAAACTTACACATTATGGTTGGTTATTAATAATATACTCACAAGAGTTGAAATAATACGGAGTATTTGAAAGTGATTAGTATTATGTAAGGCTAAATTATATTGAAAGTCAATGACGCAATTAGAAATACTTTTATATCAATTCATTTATTCTTTTGGCATCTTTGTCCCATTATAAAATAAATATTAAAGCTACAATCTTCTATCTAGATTTATTTTATAACTAGGTGTGGACTACCCGCTTTGCTAGGCAACATCTCCACTTTCACTCCCTTCCCTCCATACCCCCTTGCGAAGGGGTACGTCATGCTCTTTTATTTGATAGCCCACTTGGGTATATATTTGAAAATATTCTATTATTCATCCCCACTTTCTCGCTCCACCTTTCTACCCTCCAAAGGTTAAAAATAGATCAAAACAATTCTATACGCTAGTTGTAGTATTTGAGCAACTTTTTAGGTTTTTGAAGCACATCCCTTTCAACTCCTATTTCAACCTCTTACTCTACTACATTATGCATGTATTATACATAAAATACATGCATAATATAGTCCTTCATTCCTCTTGAATCACTCTATTAGAAAAAACCGCATCAAAACCCGTTGCATAGTTTTAAAGTTATAAGCACACATAGGGACATGATAGGCACAGGCAGCAGGAAGCGACTTGGTTTTATACTATGTATTGATAGTGTAAGTTTTTGAGGATGTATGGACGCATGGATGAATGGATGCTTGTTGTGCTTCACGTAAAAACCACTGGACTGATTTTGATGAAACTTTACAGTATTATAACTTATAAATCATAATAGACATAGGGTATATTGATCTTGCTACGATAAGGATGACCGAAAATAGATCAAAAGAGACGATAAAACAAAATTTTCTTACAATAATCAAGTGCAGCAACCTTCGTGGTCGAATATACAAACCAGACCAAAAGCCGTCTACTTGTCTTAAAATTGGTGTTTAAGAGAGGACTAAGTGATGGAGGGGGCAATAATATAAATATGGATATTTGTAGAAATATACAAATAATGCAGAATACTGCATATAACTATCGAAAAGTATCTTTATTTGTGAAATTAACCAGAATTTAAAAAGGATTATTTCTCTTTTGTATCTACCACGGGGGTCCTTTGATTATATAATATCAATAAATTAGAAATACTTCGTACAATTGCTTTTAATAATATGAATGTTTTCGTTGCATATTGCTTCTCTAATATATATGGTTTTAAAATACCATGCAAACACTGGACCAGATGTTTACTGAACCAGAAAAATACATTAATTTAGAAGAAGCTGATAAGTACTTGTATATTTATTCAGTTAAAAAATGCAGCGAGTTTATCATAATATTCAAAGAAAGTATTTATAATTTTTTATGACAAATTTTCAAACAATAGAAAAACTTTTTGTTTTCTGGTATCATAATATTATCAGTTCCTAAAAGAACAATAAATAGGTCTGCTGTAATAATAATAATAATAATTAAGCCTATTAACTATTGAGTCCACTGCAGGGCAAAAGCCTCCCCCAAATCCCTCCACTTGTTATGATCAGTGGCGAATCTTTTCCACATTTCTCCTGAGTAGCTCACAAGACTATCCCTCCATCGCTAAATCTGGCGTCCCATCCTTCTTTTGCAATTGTATGGCGTCCAGTTTGTGGTGCGCACTGTCCATCGATCGTCTACCGTCTTGCTATGTGCCGAGCCCATTTCCACTTTAGTTTGTTTACGCAAACCGTAACGTCTTTTAGTTTGGTTTTGTTGCGTATAGTTAAAGATCTTATTTTGTCCCTTAGTTTTATTTGGTACGTGTTCCTCTCCATGCTTCTCTGGCAGGTTCTAAGTTTTTTAAAGTCAGAGGTAATTTAGGACATTACTTAGGGTCTGAGCGCCGAATGTGAGGATTGAAAGAATGCAACTGTCAAATACTTTGCGTTTCAGGGCCAAAGGTAAATTGCTCTTGAAGATGTACTTTATGGACCAATACTTTTGTCACGCATTAGTTGTTCTTTGCTGAGCCTCGATAGATGTGCTATTCTTGAAAGATACGCTGAAAGATATAAGCTGTCTTAAGTATTTGTAGCTGGTTACATTTTCGATTATTTGACCAGTGGTCTGCTGTATAGATATCAATAGAAAACATAGTTTGGTAGAATAATTAAAAATTTAGTTTTAAGTCCGATTTTGACTTCAAGAGTCAACTAGAGAGTCAAATAGTATAGTTTTTAAAAGGATGTCCGTGTGTGCACATGTATGTATGTTTCGTCTCGCATATCTCGAGAACAAATGATGATATTGACATGAGACCAGTTTCATTTAACGTATAATTATGTAACTTAGACCTGATTAGGTTTTGAGCAAAATCGGTCAAGCCGTTTTTTGTGCAGTATGAAAAATTGTATAATTGTCACTATTATCACTTATCATTTATATAGTTTTAACGTCATGGGGAGTGCAGGGGGCGAAGCCTCCGCTGGGGCTCGAAGGGGCGAAGCCCCTGGGAGATTCAGGAAGCAAAGCCCTCGCTTGGGGGTCCACGGGAAGATGAAAAAAAATTATTTAAAAAAAAAAATTATAAATATTAAAACATATGATATTTTTTTATTCTTTCAACTGGGAAGTTAGTCGTGTGAACCTTTCAGGTCGCACCTAGACCGCTTTTTTATTCTAATATTTAATCGTTTTTCAGCATCTTCTAGAAAAAAACTAATGTTCAATTCTAAAATTAATAGTTTTATAATCTTTCTTTACACTTGTTTTGACATATTATATAACATTTATCTTCTTTTAGAATTGAAATAATTCAAATTTGGACCTCATCATAACTTTATAACTCATACAACTTACTTCTAAAGTGATTCAAAGTACCTAATAGCTAAATATTTGTAGAGACTTTCAAAAAGACTTAAACAAGGTTATTATAAAAAGTAAATGAGACTTTAAGGCACCTTTTTGTATTAGATCAAACCATTGAACACAAGGTATAGAGGTCAAAAAGAAAATAGGCATCTCGCCAGACTGGAAATACTTCATGCCAAAGGATTTGGTTTACAGGTTATTGGTTTTGTGGGGAATGGGATAAGAAGTTTTATTTAAAATCGAAAGTACCGCCTTGTTGACATTTAAATCATATTCGTAGGAAACAAAATATTTTTATTGATATTATAGATTTCCGCATATCCTTGAAATATTTATACAACAACTTTTTTTGTGATATAAATATTGCAAATATAAATTTTGTAATCAAATTTTACTATTCAAATTATAAAAACCTTTGTTTTTGGTATATAATTATTTGATTAGGCAATACACAAAAAAATAAAAATAATATGACATGACTTAAAATCATTGTTTTTTATTTATTTTTCGTAAATACAACATTAAATTATAATTTGATTATTCATTAAAGACCACGTAATCAAAAACGTTACATTAATCAATTATATGTAAATGGCATCAACTAACGTAAAACGTGTCTTTTTCATTTACATATGGAACGACCAGTCTTCAATGTTCTGTTTATGTGCATAAATATGATCAGCCTTGTCTGGCATTCAATTTTCTCATTTACAAACTTAGATTTTCAAATACAAAACTTCATTCAAATCGAGGTAAACGTGATTGCATGTCACTGAATGAAAGCATTCTTTAGAGTATACATCGCTAAAACTAGGAAATTGTAATTATTTATTATTTTGCAGTTTTCGATGAATCCAAAAGACACAGTGAATTAAGTGAGGCATCAAGGGACCTGCAAATTTGTATAAATCAATATCTGTCTCATTTACAGAGGGTTCCATTAATAGAGGTCAGAATACAGATTATTTCAGTTATAGATGTGCGATTATTAAATAAGATAACGTATTATCAATATCATTGCTGCAACAAAAATATGAATACTGAGCCTTCGCGCAAAATCTTGTGCCATCTCTTTAATCCATGTTAATTAACACTGTTCAAGTTCAGGATATTCTGATAAACGTTTGAGAACATTGTTTTTGAATTTTATCTTTATTCTGAATTATTCTACAAAGAGTAGATTTTGGCACATTAAGTTCGACACAGACTTCATCGCGTGTCTTCACACTTTTATAAACCGATATTAACTTCAGTTTTTCATCTACTGATAACGATTTCAGCCTTCGTTTTGGTATTTTTCAAATAAACATCCGTATGATAATAGAGCATAACTAAAACTGAAGGTCATTGAGGCTCATAATTAGTTAAGTGCGGAATTTGCGGGTAGAATAAGAATAAGTAAGTAATTAAACAAAACGATATTATCTCAGTTCTCAGTTACAGAGGTTAATCCATATAAAATTCACTCGCTGTATCAGTTATAGAAGTAACTATTACCATAAAATCGAAAGAACGAATCCTAGATATAGAGGTTTTCTTCGTCCCTCTAGCAGAGGTAATTTAGTGCAAAAGTGTTGAGACCTCAGCATGAGTTCCAGTTATAGAAGTTTTTTTACTTATACAGGTCCCACTTAACCAAGTTCCACTGTATAAGTATTTGATTAATTCAAGATTCAATCGGGAAAAAGCTTGAGCCGCGACATATAAACCAAAAGGCATTCGTTTTACTCAAAATGGCCAAATGGTGAGATAATAATGGTTATAGTCATCGTGATGCATTCCTATGATTTTATAGATAGAATGGAATGAATGCAATGTACGTTTTGTAGAAAAAAAATTAATTTCTTTTTAATTAATTGTTTAATTTCCAGACAATTCTTGACACATTTTGTTCATTTGTTCAATTTCTTGTTTCAATAGAAACAAAAGAAATAAACAAGAACAACAAAACTTACTAGTTATATGTAAAACTCTCACATTATATTATTTTACTTATGATTTTATTAAATTAAAAAATAAAATTGATTTTATCTCTATCCGGTTTTTCAATAACTAGGTATGTATGTAAGTATATAATAATAAAACACAATAATGATCTTTAATAATTGACATTGACTTTCTTCACTTGAAAAATATGACTAAACAAGAAAAATATTTAAATATTTTGCTTTATCAATAAAACAATTTTATTATTATTTTTAAATATCCAATAATTCAATGAAATGTTTCATCAAAAATATTAAGAATCTGTACATACATAAATAGATCAGTCATTCAATCTAAAAATACATTTATTACTGTTTTCTGAAATAAATAATTTTACAGTGATAAATGAACTGACCGGAAGTTTCATTATCGTCTTTTTGAGGCCATATTTAAAATCCTGAGATTAAGTCACCACAATAAGTTATTCTAAGAAAAAAATATCTCTACATGTAAATACCCCCATAAAATATATTTCAGTAACAAAGTAATAAATTACAATAATTTTACCCTGTGTAGCGGGGTTAAGGTAATCAAATGTGTGGAATAAAAAATTGAACTGTCTATACTCAAACAATTGTACGAATTTTATTGTAAAGCTTTTTACTACATACAAATATAATACAATTCACAACACTTTTATTTTAATGTTATGTATTATGATAGATGAGTTCTTCACTTCACTCGTTCTGTTGTTAACTTGAACAGTTTGTATTGTAATCTGATCCTTCCATTTGTAAAAGTGACCGTATCGCATACTGTGCCCAATTTATATAGTTACAATCAATAGTCTAGCAAATTCTAGAACTGTCACGTATGTTCTATTGCATATATATTATTTGTAATTGTTACCACACAGTCTAGCAAATTCTAGAACTATCACGTATGTTCTATTGCATATATTTTACTATAAAAGTAAAGTCTAGAGATTCTAGTTGTACTATATGTGTGTGTTAATTGTTAACACCACACCCGTAAGACATTCGAATTCAGTTTCGTTAATTGAAAGTGTATTTTCAATATATTTGGGCTTTAGTAGAATAAGAAGGCTTAGTAGAAGTAGAAGCAGGCTTTTTTAGTAGAATTAGTAGAATTTATGCAATTACTAGTTCAAAGTTAAGTTTAATTGTTCCAATTTTAGATTAATTAAGATGATTAAGCGCGGCTTACACTATTTAATTTGAATTATTATATTTAAAATAAGGTTGTTTGGATAATGGAATGTTTTTTGACATATCTCACTATCTTTCAGCCCATATTAATCAGGAAAGTTTTATACAGCCTTTACAAACACAAATTTTGTAAGAATTTTTAATTTTATAAAAGAAGACGAATCATGATTTTAAAATTTATTTAAAAATAAAATTTAGAACCATAAATTCAAAATCAAATATTTATTTGGTTCAAATATGATAGAAAGTGGATTGTTGATTTATAGACAATTTAAATTTTGTCTTACATTCTCAAAAAATAAAATAAAACTAATGTGAAAGTTCTGCGATTATAAATTAATATATAATATATTACTACCAGTCTATAGTTTTTGGTTTGGAACCCTTTAATTTAAATAATTTTTTTTGTAATAAATGACCCTGGCCCTAATTATTATTAGTAACAATATGATTTTATTGAAAACGATGATTTCATATTATTATCTAAAGCTGCGGTTTAAACTTTATTCTAGACACTGTATTTATGTCTACGTATAGATTAAATTATATTTATGTTTACATTCAATGCTGCAACGGGAAATTGAAAATGTGAAAATAAATTTAAACAAGTATTTACTTCATTTCAACTTTTCTTCCCTATGGCCCTCAAAAATAACCTAGTATCTAATTAGGTCTTAAATAAAGGCAGAAAATTGATTTAAGGTAAAAAAAGTTGTGTTTATTCATTTTCACCCGTTTAATTTCCCATTAAAACATTGGCATTTAATTCCACAACTTTAACGAACTTTCTAAACATTTTTTAAATGATAAATTTCTCATAAAACATTACGACTACAAATTGATGTTGTCTGCAAAGGCAAGGATATAACTATGTTTAATATCAATAAAAAAGGGCCAAGTATGTAACCTTGTGTCACACTACCGATATGGCTATGAACAAAATTCAAAGCAAAGTTGAACGTGGGCTAGTACGAAAGTTAGTTTAGTTGCCAACGTTCAGTTAGAAACCTCTATGCGAAGGTTAAGACGTTTTAATCTCCCTAACTGCAACGTCTCTCATCGGAGGTTTATATAAAGTTTGCCATCCTACAACTGAGACTTCTATTATTAAGAAAGCTGCCAGTCTGTTTTTTGTAAATAAATTTGAGTTCCTTTTATGTTTTCCCTTTGTGCGTGAGCGTAAAAGTTCTTTCATTTTTGGTAGGATTTTTTTCATAAAAAAGCTCAAATTCATGGTATAGAGATCACTTTGATAAACAAACCAACAAGTGTATAAATTTGAAATTTGCGATATCGGCAGCCAAAATTTTAGTACACAATAATTGCATTATTACTTATTTCCACTATATTTTCTCAAATAATTACCACCCACATAATAAAAGAACACTCACCACCAAAACCAAAAAAAAAACAAATCTCGTAAAACTTTTGAAAGGATGATTATTGTCACTGAACACAACTTTTTTCCAAAAAAAAAGAAACACACAAAACAAAAATTATTTTCAAACTATGTGTTTTAAAATTTTTCGGTACTAGTGATTTTATTTTTTAATTGAACATAAACAAAACTAGAATAAAAACACAGTAATTTTTCTTTTCTCTTTTGGAGTAAGCCAACGTGCGATGAGTAAAAGCAACGCGCTCCGTACTCAACAAGTCTCAAATGGAGACTGTGTATGGTTTAACTAAACCAAAGAACATATAATTCATAATATAAAAATGTTGTATATACTCTGAATATTGTTCGCGGCCACTTACTCGTTTATTATTGGTTTCAATATACTCTATTCTACTCTACTCACTGACAGAGTGACTGACTGACTGGCTAGGAGCGAGGCCGACATTCCACTACTCTTTTTGTATACACAATTTAACTTTATTTGTACAAAAAAAATTATATTATTATTTTATTTTTGTACTGATGAACGGATAGACAGACGACCAGATTATTTTTATATATGGGCAATAATATATGGATTCCTTTTTTTTAAAACTACCCTATAAAATTATTTGTTTAGAGAGCTGTAAGTTAAACTTCATCAAAGATTGTGTGCCACAAGACTCCATCCTTGGACCTAAAGTACATACATTATTTGTCTAGGGAACGCATGTGAATACTCTGCCTGAATTAGTATCCCACAAGCCTCTATCCTTGGACCTACCGTGTATATATTATGCATTTATAGAGCGTTTTTTTTTACTCTGTCTAATTTTGTGTGCCCCAAAATTCCATCCTTAGGACTCGATTTTTTTATATCTCATTATCTGTGCCCCATCTAATAGAATTGAGTCTTAATGATTTAAAATATTTTTCTTTCATGTTTCAACAAGATTCCACTCTTAAATATGAGAATTCCCGAGAAACTCAAATATATTCTCAAGTTCTCACAACGCAATAATGTCGTAAGAGGGCTATGCAGGATAATTTTATTAATATGGGCTCGTATGAAAAAAGCATAGAAACAAAATTTGCTGCAAACAAATGGAGCAAACAACATATTATTTATAGTTTACAATTAAAAGTGCATATTTATTTGCGCTCCCACCATATTTTGGACTAACTTATTGATGATAAGCAAAAAACCAATTTCCAAACGAAACTTACAGCAATTCAAACTTGTAATGGTTTCATAAAACTCATTTTACACTACTTCAAAGTAGGACAGTAATGGAATTGATTGATCGATAACTACTTCCAAAACCTCTTTATATCGTTATGACTATAGATATATTTGAGTATTTGAAGTCACACAATTACACATCGGTGGTTAATTCTGTCAGTTATCTTTGATGTGAGACCTAAATTTTTTATTATCGATATCGAAAATTGCAGAAAAACTTATAGTACCTCATCGTACACCACCTCAGTCGCTAACTCCCAAGTTGACATTTAGAAATCGGTCGATTTTCTCATTTTTTTAATTAATTTTATGCTGTAAGTTTACACCAAATTAAATGGGATCAATTTTTAGAACTATGTTCCTGATCGCGCAAAAAATATCTGAGAACAACTTGTCGACCCTTTTTTTTATAGCTCATTATCTTGAATTTTAGTGTTTTTCACATACGGAAGGTTTAAAAAATTTAAGAATACATAAATTATAGCGAAAATAATCCACGACACCTCTCGCTCTTTCTTTTAAATGTTTTTCGATGCAGGTCAATAATCATTTTAATATAAGACAAAATTTCAATAAGGAATGCGATTCTATTAATAACGATATTTTAATTGATTGTTTTGATTTATTGCCAATCTGCCAGTCAAGATATGATTTGTATAAAATTCTTTATAATTTTCACGTTTTTTAAGTTCAAAGTTTTTTATTAAATTTAATTAAAGATTATTTTGATAAATTAAGATTTTTTTAAGCCAGCCATTAAATAAATTTTCAAATTTATTATGCATGATTCGAATGAGTTTATATGCATTTATTATAGGCGTTTGAAAATAAATAAATTTTCCAATTAAAATATCAGAAAACAGCAAATCTGTAATTTATTTTTTAACTAATAAAGAAGCTACAGCGGATGAACTTGTCAAATTCAATTGAAATAATTCAATTCTGGGGCATAATTTCTTAATAATTCAATAATTTCTGCTTCTACCCATATAATAGAAGACCCATATAATAACTGGAAAAAAGTTGATAATGTATAAATGATCATATAAATCATCAGGAAAACAATGATTTCAAACTAATTACTAATTTTTTCTCAGAAAATGAAATAGATCGTAAAAAGGGAAATCTTTTGCTATTATCACAAACAAACTCAAGTTTTGCGACAATTTCACCAGCACTATATTGTTATTATACATTGTGTTATACATTGTATAAGAAATATACTAAAGTATACTAAGTTTAGTCCCAAGTTTATAACGCTTAAAAATATTGATGCCATGAACAAAAATTTGGTATAGGTATTCATAAAATCACTTAATTAGTCCATTTCCGTTTGTCTGTTTGTCTGTCTGTCGTCTGTCGTCTGTCTATAGTCTGTCCGTCTGTCATCACGAATATTCAAAAACGAAAAAAGATATCAAGCTGAAATTTTTATAGCGTACTAAGAACGTAAAAAGTGAGGTCGAGTTCGTAAATGAGCAACATAGTCAATTGTGTCTTGGGTCCATAAGACCCATCTTGTAAACCGTTAGAGATAGAACAAAAGTTTAAATGTAAAAAATGTTCCTAATAAATAAACAACATTTGTTTGAAACATTTGTTCGTAAACATCACCGTTTACCGTTGAGAGCGCAAATCATGCGCAAATTAGTTCAGTAATTCTAATTAAATCAGTTATATATGTGTAACATGTATGTATGTGTAATGTGGCAGAGGAATCAACACTGTCTGTACATGGTATTTCAACAAGGCATTGGTTTTAAAATTTAATTATTAATTATAACTAATTAATGGTGGTGAAACCTTACATTGGTAATAGAATCAGTGGCGTAGCTATCATAAGGCCAGTTGGTGCAGTGCACCAGGGCCCCGGAGCTCAGGGGGCCCTCAAACCTCAGCTTTGAAAAAAAATTCCATTAATTAATCTCATCTGTATAATAAATATTCTATATTGTCATGTGCGTCGTTGTTTATTTATTCCCTTTTTCTTCTATTAAACACATGGAGGTTCTAATAGAGACGACGTATGGATTTAGCCTACTAGGGATAAGTTCACTTACTGTTTTCTATTCTTATTCTTATCAATAATTTTGAAGGCAAATATAAGTTCAAACTACGCGGAAAGAGGGGAGGAGGAGGGCCCGATTCTTTCCCTATGCACCAGGGCCCTTGTCCCCCTAGCTACGCCACTGAATAGAATAAACCACAAATAATTTCAATCACATTTTTAATAATTATTAAAATATTATTACAAAAAAACATTGAATAGAAATAAATGAATGAATAAAAAATATCGCTCGTTCAATGACTTTTCATATTTATTTAATAAATCATACGACATTTATTTCAAACATTTTTCTAGATTATCTTTAAATGGATAAAAATTATTGCGCATAAATATTTAAACAAAAAAAAAAAAAAAAAAACGTAATAAAACCATCATTTTTGAAATTTTGAAATTCTATTAAATAATGTTGGTATTTATTTTTTAATGCAGCATTTTATAAATATTTAGACCGTGAGCCCATATTGAAACGAAATTTTTATTATCCTTTTTATCTTCCATTTGGAGGATTACACAATGAAAGTTTGGTAATAAAGAAAATTTAAAAGGGCAAAAGTACAAAATACTAAAGCGTCGAAGCGCAAAGTATAAAATTTTGAAGTTTTTCAAAATAAAAAATATTTTTGTATTTTTTGGTCAATTTTAAGCAAAAAAAGTACTTTTCTGAAGGCGCTAAGTTTTTGAATTAAAAATTCTTGAAAAATTAAAAATGCAATATTCGATTTTAAGAAAAATGTGTTATTTTTTCAATCTCTGAAGCAATTCGCTTAGCTAAAGTAGCTTGACGCTATGAATTTTTTATAAATCGATTTTCGTGGATAAAGTTAGAAGTTAACAAGTGAAAACAAACAATTGGCAAAGTTAATTGTTGAAATACCATGTAAAGATAGTGTTGAGGACTCAATCGTTTGTTTTTTTACGTCATGTAAATAAAGAAAGATGTCCACTCTTAGATAGCCACACACAGGTAACTTGTATTCCCATATAATACATACTAAAAAATATTCACCTAATTTGCACCCTCGCGGGTAAACAGTGGTGTTTACGAACAAATGTTTCAAACAAAAGTTGTTTATTTTTTGTTCTATCTCTAATAGTTCTATCTCCAAGATGGGCTACCTTCGTACCCGATCAACCTTAAGCTTATTTTTATGAATCTTCCAAACGGCAGACAAAAAGAATCATAAAAATTTCGCTTCATTATGAACTCACAGTCTAAATACCCAACCTATCTATGTATGATTATTATCACAAATTTTAAACGTGCTTAAAATTTTTTAATAAAAACATTAAAAGTTGTGTATGTGTATAACAATTGACCTTAGTCAATTATTTACATGTATACATATAACTTGGGTAATTTCTAATCTTATCATTATTGTTGCTTACAAATAAACAGAATCATGTAAATAAAATAAATAAACAGTAAAATTAAATCGCGACATAGATATTGCACTTTAATTTTTGCATTGCATTGTGTGTACAGAATGTGAGTGAACTGATATTCTAAATTTCACATCACGATGATTAAACCTCAAAAAAACCCAATGGTCCAATAAGTGTTAACAAATTCAAAACTCTTATTCATTTTTCTCGTAGGAATCAGACTTAAAAGTTTTGGGGCGGTCAAAAAAACATAAGCAGTTGAAAAACCTTCTTTTGAAAATAAAAATACTTCTACTTGGCATCTACTTAAATAGATCTGCGAAAATTTAGAGTCAAACTTTTTACAACGTTGTTTCTTTCTTAAGTGTTATTTTACAAAAATTTCAAAGATCAAAAGTTATTTCAACTTTACAATTGGAATAAAATAAGCCCTCCTAGCATATAACAGGAGTTACTTTTCCCAAATCAGATAAAAGCATTAGGTATCAGAATAGTAGTAAAGTAGTTTTTCGTATCAAAATGAAGTAAAAAGAAAGAGGCATCATTCATTTTTATTCGTTTAAATAACGTTTTACGTTTACGTTACGAACGTTTTTTTGCATTCATTCCTTTAACCTTTAGCAAATTATTTTAGCAAAATTTCGCAAACTATTTTCCTTACACCTTGAATAATATGAAGTTTATGTAGATAAACCAATGATCCATCAGCATCGTCATCTAACATTTAAAAATGCACAATTTTTGTATATCAAAACAATGAGTGAGTAAGTAATTATGATTACACGTAATGTATACTTTACTTATTTTAAATACAAAGATTTTTCACAATATTTAACTTTAAAAAATAAATGAATCATCATGTCATAGACATGAATTTAAATAAAAACTTTTTAGAAAATTTTACTTTAACTTTTTAAAAATACACTAAAAACCAATCTACTTTGAAATCTGTTCTTTTTACACCATGCATATATGAAATATATTAAGGTATACTAAGTTTAGTCCCAAGTTTGTAACGCTTAAAAATATTGATGCTACAAATAAAACTTTTTTATAGGTGTTCATGAAATCACCTATTTAGTCCATTTTCGGTTCCCCGTCTGTCTGTCTGTCAACACAATAACGAAAAAACGAAAAAAAATATCAAGCTGAAATTTGTATAGCGTAATCAGGACGTAAAAAGTGAGATCGAGTTCGTAAATTAGCAACATAGGTTAATTGGGTCTTGGGTAGGACGCATCTTGTAAATCGATAGAGAAAGAACAAAAGTTTAAAGCTAAACAATGTTCCTTATGAAATAATCAACTTTTGTTTGAAAGATTTTTTCGTAAATATCACCGTTTACCCGTGAGGTCGTAAATTATGTGTTATATGTATAATATGTATTATATGAGAATATCAGTTATGTGTAGGAAAATCAGTTATGTGTATGTATATGTGTTGATATATGGTATTTCAACAATTAACTCAATTGTTTGTTTTCACTTGTTTATATTAGGCATGTATTTATTTTCTTTTTTTTAGTTTAATAAGAATAAAAGCGAGACTGAATCGGTATAAGAACGTCATCACATTGGAATATTACTAAACTTGTACCAAATCAGATTGGATAGGTATAAAATTCGAATTGAAGAGGTGTGGCTTATAAAATCTTGAACGCTTTGAAAGGGGGAGCAAAACGCCATTCTCGCAAAACGCAAGTTTTTTCCCCTGGACCACCCAACCCAGTCCCTTTTTCTAAATTTAAAACGAAAATTTGGTTTCCCAAAACCTTCAACATTTTTGTCAGAATACACATAGAAAAGGAAATGAGTTTAACAATCTATGTTTTTATGTCTTCTGGATGTTAGATCATAGCAACGTAACTCAAAAAATCTTAATCTGATTTTGACAAATGGGGATTCGGTAAAATCGCCTTAATGTAGCAATGTAATGACCGAAGTAAAACAACGAAGCACGGGTGAAAGGTCAACCATCTTTGAACTCAAGAAGTCACCAACCTTTTGGGTTGTCAATCAATTCATCAATCAATTGGGTCATCAATTTTGTTATTAATGTATCCTGATTGATATCATCCACTACTACAATTAAGTAAAGCTTAATACAATTATTAAGCTAAATAAAAAGACAATAACAAAATTTTATTTACGAGAAAATATCGAATACAACTAAAAAAATAAAAATAAGCCAAAGAGACGGAAATCTTTACCTACTTATGAGTATTATAGCTAATACAAGAAGCAGTATACGAAATATAAATTGAGATATTTTTTGAAGTCCGTTAAATGTATGAATCACCATGAATTTAAAACACATCATTAAAATAGAAAAATTTTAATTATTATGTGTGATCAATTTTAGATTTTAGATGAGTCAAACATTTTTTGTTATATAGAATTATAAATGAGGGAAGCACTAGAATCAATAAGTTTATGGAAAATTCAATGTGGATGACACCCCTAACAAATTTTCCACCCTAAATATTTATAATAGTGAAAGGGAAATTGCAACGATAGTTATAAAACAGATTTGTATCAGTTACATTTGTAATAAAACATTATTCATACAGAGGGGAGAAAATTCACTATTTTCTAACACTTTGAAAATGGTTTCCATTACCATAAATTGTTTTGACTCATTCAAAGAATTTAGTAAATGTAAAAAAAAATAGCTACTATATTTGACCTGTTCTTTCAGATAAACATGCGAAAGAGACCAACCAAAATCCTAAGATTTCTTTATCTTTTGCCAAATTTTGAAAATGCTGCAAAACAAAAACCATCAGTTTTTCCACATGATTTTATAATCATCAAGAAACCCAATATAAAAATAAACAAAAAAATATTAATAATAAGAATAACAATGGGGTATAACCTCCGTTTTTAGATATCTATCTAAAACAGAGGCCACATATATCATTATTTTTTTATCTTTATTTATTATATTTTAAACTAAATACAATATAGTGGAGTTGGTTCTTTCGTTCTTATACAAGCGACGATAGTGTGATCAATTTTACTGCCCCATTAGTTATAAATGTTCTATATTCCGCTGCCTGGATTCGAACCCGCAACCTCCCTGTCAGTAGCCGAACGTTTTTAATACGATTTAATTCACACGACCACTGATTGGTTAATATTAGACTCGGAGGTTTCATCGACCATTATTGTGAGGGTTTCATCCACCATTGGGTAAAATAAAGGGCACAATTAAAGATTTTCCCGATTAACCCGACTAATTTGAACCCTAAGTTCATAAAATAACCCATTTAGTTCATTTCCGTTTGTCCGTCCGTCCGGGCACCCGTAAACACGATCACTCAATAACGAAAATAATGTTGTACTGACATTCAACACTTTCTCTATACAGAGTCTTTCAACAATTAACTCAGAAAATTATTTGTTTCTACATGTTTCAAAAAATTTTTAACCAATGTTTTTGAGATAGTAGGCGAAAATGCTATATAATGATCCATCAGTGTAAAATGATCCCTCGTTGTTTTAAGTGAACCATTAAAGCCTTCTCTAGTATATTTTTCGATAAATCGCTTCTACGTGATCAAATTAATCGTTTGACAAAGACTTATAGCGATGTATAAGCTATTTTGTGTTTCGTAGCAAAAATATTAATTTTACTGCTTATCTAAAGTAAGACAAATTTCTTTTTTTGTGTTAGTTTTTGCCTTGTGATTGTTTTACTCTTGGCTTCTGTTGGCTTTTAATAATATTAAAAAACATTTTGATAGTCGTATAATAAATGTTAAGGTCAGTTTTTATGATCATATTCAAATATGTCGTAACGGGAAAAATGATCCCCTTTATATACGTTAAAATGATCCCTATTTTATGTGTGAAATTTATATTAATCCCCCATCATGTATAGCGGATCTTGAATGTGTTGCTTTAGATGATTTTATCAGTGATTTTTGATTTCATTCTATACTAATCGTGGATGCAATGTAATATTTTATGTTTGGTAAAAAATACAATGGGATCATTTTACCCACCTATTCTTTCAAGGTCAATAAAACGATCCCTTTTGGAAAATATTGAATAGTTTTAAAAAATTGAACAAATCAAAACAAATAAACATGCCAATATTGTAACATATGGATAAAGAAACCAAAAATATTTCGACGTTATACATATCTCGAATAGTTTGATTATAAATTACATTTTTGTTCTTAAGGAGATCATTATAGGACACCTTCCCTAATAAGGTATCAGAATAATCCATTATTGGTGTGCATTCTGTAATTTTAAAAGAAAATTAATAATTTATTAAGATTTCCTAACAGATATTATAATAAATAAAACATATACAATAATTTTACTTTTATTCATGATTCGTGGGAGGCACGGTGTGTATTTTTATAAAGCACTTTTCATTCAAGTAGAAAATTGGCATGCGTTTAACAATGTAACCAGCATTCGTATGCAAATTATTTAATGGTTTAATTACCAATTTTGTATCTACATACAATCGTTCGTAGTTTATTATTTATATTAACAACATTCCAAAGCACTTTTTTTAAATTTTTTTAATTTGTTCAATATTCAACTGATGTCACTGTTCCGATTCTCCTTGCCGTGAACGAAAAGAATAACCCAGATCAGATATGTGTTGAATAGAACAGCAATTGACGAGACGTCAATAGGTACCTGTCTGATGTTGACGTTCTCATCATCAAAAACAATTCATTTTTTGTTTTTTAATATATCTTTGAAATGGCATAACAATAGGATTGTATCCTAAAGCTTTTGTATTGCCTCAATCTACGTTCGTTATCGAGTGAAAACATCGTGTGAAATCAATTTTTGGACAACATCGAAAACTACAAAAGTATGTTGAAACTATCAAGGATTTAATGTAGAAATAGAGAGAGAAGAAAATAGCACGTGGTGACGTCATAACTTGCTACTGCCAACTACATACCAAAAGTTTAGAAAAAGATAGAAAACATTATTTAATTGCTTATATCTTTCATTTTTATTAGTTGAAATATTAGCGACAAAAAAAAATAATGTTGACTTTTCAACAGAGTATTATGTTTGCAGTTTCTTCTATTTGAAATCTAGTACAAGTTTGGTATTTTTATCTGTGTTCTTCCCAGAGCTTCCACAATAAAAGTATATTGGAATACAACGAATATAAAAATTAAACTATATGGTTAAGACTTCATGGTACAACAGAAAAACAAATCGAATAATTAATATTAAGTTTAAACGAACAATTAAAATTAATAATTCTTAGATTATTTATACACTAAATATGTAATTAATAATTTAAAAAATGTATTTAATAAAGTAATTAAAAACAAAATGTGTTTGATAGTTGAGTGAATAATTTTAACAAATATTTGTAAATATTCTGATAAAATACATTGTTTTTGTAGTTTTAATAATGTACAGACACATAAATTTACTTTCTTAAATTCAATAAATTTTTTATAGTATTAACATTTAATTATTTATTAATAATTAAACTATAATACCTGTATATATATAAAAAAAAAATGTTTGTCTCTGATTTCAAAATTTTTATTTTTTGCTATCTCAAAGTGTACTCAATAAAGTTTGAATCGTTTTTATATAAATAGAGCGCACACCACCATAATCAATTGTGAAAAATTAGGTTTTGATAATATGTATAGATACCAAAGTAAACAGATTTTGTTGAAATAGTAATTTATCTACTGTTTTAAGAGCTGTTTCTTCAGAAAAGTAATATACAAATGAGAATTTCTATTGTTATTTATTAACAGACTTACTTTTTTGATGAATTATATGCAAAAAAGATTATTCATATGTAAAACACTTTGCATAAGTTTGAATAATAAATCATCTATTCGTATTATTTAATTTTAGTCATGATATGAATAACATTAGCTCACATGAAACAAGTTCGTACTAGTTTAATCAAAGAAAGACGTATTAAGACCTTTATAGGTACTTTGAAAAATAATTTATAAATGTCATAAAAACTTATCGATGTTTCTGCCAGGTTTATTGCTCGTAGTCTACAGTTGCTGAATATTTTAAGATAGCTCCGATTAGTTAAGAACCTTTGAGACTCAATGTAAAATCAGTCAGGGCGCACGACAAAAAATATTAAGCCCTGTTTATCAAATTTTGCTAACGACTCTTGTGGTCCTTACATGAGACTCGAGGTAGCCCCCATCTTGTTTCCGAGACAAAAGGGGATCAAAATTTCTTCAAATATTATAATTATCATCAGTTTTTCAGACATTACATCATCAAATTTTATATCAAATCCGAAAATTTTGAATTTCAGATTATAATAGGTTTAAGTTGGCTCTTACAAAACTAGCAATTATCAACCATTAAAAACGTTCGCTTCCAAAAAGGCTGGCGCTCTGGGTAACTATGTCCCTGCTTTTAAGTTCCATTAGTTCCACTGCTATTTCTCACTTGTAATTAAAACTTCAATTATTTTGCTTCTATGTAGGATAAACATAGATTCGTAATAATTTTTTCAAATAATGATTGAATAAAAATATTATGGAAATAAATTTTAAATATAAAAACATAAATGCAAATAAAAATGTCAATCAGAATTTTATTTTATGTTACATAATATCCTCATACAATATTTAATTTGAAAAATTAATTAAAATAAAAGCACCAAAAATTTGATGTGCCTATTGTAAAATGTGAAACCTGAAACGCTTATTGTTCTTTTGTTTATTTTGTTCGTTAAAATTTTTTAACAAACTTGAAAATTTTAATATTATTTTATTATTTTATATTTATATAATAGGTAGAAGGTCTATAAAAAAAGGAAAACGAACCCCAAAATGGAGATATAGTTGACTTTGTAGGCTATAGTTTTCTTAACGGGGCAATTTTTTGGAAATAGAAAAAAAATACTCGCATAAACATTTAATTCTTATACGACATTCTCTGGCATATCTTCTTTTTTGAGTTCGTATTTTATTAATAGAAATTTTAAAATTTTGTTTAAGTTCAATTCAGTTTAGTTATTTCATCCCCAGCTCTATTGCAAGCATATCTCAGACTGGAAACATGGAACATAATTCATTAGATTTTAAATATAAATTTCGCTAACTTTTTAGGGTAGGTATCTCTTTTTTTAACTTTTAATTTTAAACAGTGTTTCAACATAGTTAATGCTAGACATTTTTTTCTGCTGCGTTTTATTGATTCGCTTGCAAAGAGAAACAATTTACACTTTGTTCTGAGAAATCAACGGACTCATGTTAAATGAGAATCCTGACGGAGAATTTCATTTTACACGCCCTTAAAGAAAACATAATTTGCCTAAATTTTAAATTTACCAGCGATCGTTCTATACTGAACCCTAATAATTTTGAAACATAAATATTACCTAATCTCTTGTTTTATAAATATTTACGTATTTGTTAAGGAAGTTAATTCATATTGTTTTTTTCAAAATTCATTATTTATTATATTGTTAAATAACAATCAAAAGTTAAATTATGTTTTGGAATTTATTTGGGTGGAAGGAGGATTAGATGTTTACGTTTCCGCATCCGTTTCTGAAATGAAACTTCTGTTACGAGATTTTTCACTTTTGATATTTACAAGCATTGGATACATTTTTCAAATCCGTGAATTTGATCAATTAGAAATAAAACTTATCTTTAATTTTACAACTATACCTTCGAATTATATTTGGCTAAATTCGCCTAAAGCACCAAAAAATAATAGGTATTAATATGCATTGCTTCCCATCGCTTCCACCATATTTTGATATTATCAAGCCATATAATAAAATCAATTTCCTTTATATTAAAAATTTTAAAAAGGAACCGTTTTCAAAACGTGGTTTACCAAAAAAATATTTTTTATTTAAATTCTTTTACTTTAATTCTTTGTTCATGTACCTACTCTGAAATCTATAAATATAATAGTTCAATAGATAAAACAAAGAATTTAGACCAAGGTAAGGAAATGATAACCAAATGCAATTTTGTTAATTTAAGAATGTAATAAACAGCAAAACTGACATTAATAATGTTTTACTGACATAATAATGTCCGATTTACACTGAACTTTTATCATCTTATAAATTCTAAATCATTTTTGCATCTCGTAATTTCTAAATTTAGTCTCCTCTGAAATTTTCCTTATTCTAAGCCTTTCACCCCTCTTTTTTTTTCGAGAGGTCATCTCAACCCTTGTTTTTTACACGTTTTTATAAGCATTTGGTATGTATCTATGTAACGGAATCTATGAACGTGATTTTCATCGACTTTAAAACGTCGAATTGAATTGAAACTTCGCACACTTATCAAGAACCAATTGCCATACAATAATTTAAAAATTTTGTCCGATCATCTTGATCATAATCTTCAGGATTAACGATTATTTCCAATTTTTTAAAAACACGCTCTTGTTGCTATATTGAGTAATTAGTTTTCGTCGGCACATGGATCAAGGGAAAGATTACCAAAAGGAACGCACAAAAATCCAGTTTTCCCGGAATTAAAACTTAAATGTGTGTAAGTTTTTAGTATACTTAGATTGAGAAATGGCCAAAAATGTTTCTCCACATTTACTAGCATAATTGGCGAGTAGTTTTGAGAGCTATCGCGCACTTTTGATATTAATATCTAGATCTTATACTCGAAAATTTCGTTTCTAATTTTACTCCAATATATTTGAAGTTCTAATAAGGGCTTGTCGGCTTGTCCTTATTCCTGAAGATGCTAAAATACGAAATAAAAAGCAAAGATCTCTATTTGAAAATGTATTCCGCAATTAATGAAGAAGGTACAAACAACAGGAGTTGTTTAGGTAATATTGCCTACGAAGTAAAGTTGCATCTATCGAATGTACATACATTCGATAGAAACGCAATTACAATGTCGTTACTAAGTCTAATTGATTTTGGTGCTGCTTTTATATATATTTGATTTAGAAGAATCACAGATTTTGTATTAATTGGCCTTTAGAATATACACAATCAGCTGAAAAAGTTGAATAAAAGGCCTACAAGTGAGAAAATAGTTGAAAAGATTGAAAAACTTTTGTATCCTTTTTGTCCGAAGTTTCCAATCCTTGACCCTTGGTCATTTTTAGATCTTATATTCTCATCAGTTTCCGCTATTTGCAAGTATTCTATAAATCAATTAGTAGGTAGAAAAGAAGGTGCCAAAAAAAAACCCTAAAACGTCCTCATTTTGGTGTAAAATTAGAAACGAAATATTCGATATAGACGCCGATATTTTTCGCAAATAATACTAGTTTTTACTAATAATTCAATATTTTCGGAGGCATTGACAAGGCAATATTGAATGAAATCTATCACCATCTTCAAATCTAACTGGATAATCAGGAAGTAAATTAAATTTGTAAAAATTTCAAAAACAATTTTATAATGAGTGTGACATATGTTTTTTTTTTTTAAATAAATATTATACAAATACATATAACGTTATAAATATTATTAACGGTATATGATTATGAAAGAACTAAAATTTATAATAAAAATCTATATTGATTTTTGTGTTGTATTTTTTTAACATAATTAAGTGAATCTAGTGAATAAATATATTATAAAATAAAATAAAAACACAAAAATTACAAACCATTACAAATAATTCAATATATTAGCAAAAAAAAAACACTGCATACACGAGGAGTATAGCATAGTGTTGTAGTGAAAGTACTTTTTTTTTTCTATTTCATACACGCAAAATGATTCAAAGGAAGACTTTGTGGTAAAAATATTCATTAACTACTTCTATAATAAAAATCAGTCTATCGAAAAAATTTGTCGAATTCCTACCTTCAGTCATTTTGATATTCGAAATAAATTTATGTCAGCATTTATTTCCTATACCTAACGCTATGACCAGGCACGAAAAAGAACATCAAATAACAACGGAAATAGACAAGTATCGAATGGATATCTAAAACTTCGCAAAGTGAATACAATCAATTCATTATTCAATGTTTAGTTTTCGACCTTCGACTAAAATAATAACCTTCGGTGAAACATTTGGCTTTAAATTATACAGTCAATATAAACTTTCAATATTAAAATTTTAAAATCATTTATATTATTAATTGTAACTTGTAGCCAATCTTAAACAAAATTTTTGTAAGCCTTCGACTGCGGCTTGACTTCGACCAAAGATTGTGATGATCGTCGATTAATTGACTTCAGCTTCGGCTTTAAAAATTTACCTTCGGTCGGACACTATCGATGTTACATACTCATTTAAAACTTAATACACAGTTCTTTGAAGGACTAAAGAAGGAGATATATTTTCTTCTATTATTTGAAACCAGCAGCTTTTTTAACAACAGTTGTTAAACTTAGCAAAATCCACCATGATAGCAAACTACTTCAAAATCAAGCTGTTTGATTATTTATTAAGCAGGTATAAACAACAATTCAATAGCGGCTAAATAGATGGGAAAAGTTCATTATATAATCGTTTAAATTGTGTTCAGAAATAGCTCTAATGATGTGTTTGAGTCATCAGATTGCTTAGAAACAAAACAGCTTAAATCATTGAAAAATAAATCGAAAGTATCCTTGTCTTTTATTGTCTTTTAATTTTTTAGAAGGACGTGAAAATAAGGAAAAACGAATTTTCAGATTTCTTATATACTCAAAAATTCGCTCATCATTTTTATTTTTCATAAAAACTCCTTTGATATTTCCTCTTTACACCTATATTTTAGTGAATATAAATCCACAAGTTTTCTTGTAATTTATTAAAATTTTCAAGTCGAAATTCTCTGTTCAAATAGTTCACTCAATGTGTATTTTTGAACCTTCAACTTTTTATTTATAAATCTTTAGTTTTGTTTCTTTAAGAGTTGGCAATTTAGAAAAAAATTGGCCTACAAGCATCTTGCATTCAAATCTCGCTAAAAGATTTCGAAAATTAAAATAAATACGTACAAAATCTGTGGTCAGTTAGTGCAGCGATATTCATAATGGTGGGAGCGCAAGTCATTACATTGAACATATCTATATTTACTACTGTCCCTGATTAATTTTTTTTTTGCTTTAACGTAGTGGTTTTTTAATTTTATTGAATAGTGGAAGTTATTCTGGATGTAATATACTAAAAACTATCAGATTTTTATCATTATGTATTAGTGCTAAGCATCTCCTATTGTTAACAATATTGTACTTTCATTTCATAATACAAATTAAAATTTATGATTATTTTCATTATTATAATAAATTAATGAGTATAACTAATCTAATATAATAAGTAATTAATAATTAACTTAACAAAATGAAGATAGATAAAAGTACCTACTTATTATTACTCTTTACTAAACTATAAATGCAGGTAAAAGTGTTGTACCTTGATGAAAATGAACCTACCTTTAAAATTCATGAAAGATATTGCTTAAGATTATTTAGTGCAGATAGAAAATTTTTGTTTTCTGGCTTTTCCAAATTATTTTAAGAAAATTACATTTTTAATTAAATTAAAAATCTTTTTTTAACCAATTTTAGTAAATTGTGTTTTTAATAACTTAAACTGTTAAGGTACTACGAGCACCAAGGCAAGTTTAGACTTGTGGTTCAAATTATTATTACCTTATTTTCAACTTTGATTATGAATGTAGACGAAAAATAAAAATAAAAATTTTCGATATCTGCCTTGGTTTTAGAAATATCGGACGCTAAATAATTAGACAAATTTTTCAATTTGCGATACTTTGATAATTACTCCAGATATCGAAAAATTTTATTCTTACTTTTCGTCTTTATTGTCAAGTTATAACATAACTCACAATCAAAATTGAAAATATATTTTTTTTTTAATTTGTGGCCCTAATACCGTGCTCGTACATCCTTTATTTGTCGGACACAACGGGGTTTTTTTTTGTCAATAATGTATTAAGGTTTTAAATTTAATTTAAATAGTTTTTTTTTTTTAATTTTCACCGACTAGTTTTGGAGAAATTTATGAAAACATATCATCCACCTACCGTTTTCCCATAAGACCAATGTTAAATATCCTATACTTTTGAAGTCGTTTATTTATTTTAATAATCGGGCAACCAAACCCTAAAATTTTCAAAATTGATTTAGACTTAGTCCAACCGACTAGGCTATGCATTAAATTCTGGTGGTGAGCGATCCTGGTAAAGTCTCTCTCTCCTGATACTCTTTTCTTCAGGTAAACTCATAGTTGCAAGTTATTATAGATCCAATTTATTTATAACTTAATGAATTTACTTTATTTAGTTAAAAATACCATTTACTATTTATTTAAAAATTTAAGTTTATGTTTTAGAGTATTTTACAAAAACGCATACTTCTCTGTCCCACCCTGTACTTAAATATAAATTATTAGCCGAGGTACCGCACTCTCCCATATACTATCTACTAGGTCAATCTATCTATTTGATATTTTATTATGTAAAATTTTCTTAAACTTATTTGCATATGTAAAACAATAATCATAATAATTTTGTTATTATATTTATACAAAATAATTATAATATTTATGCGAATTTATTAATTATTATAATTTTAATTATATTTTAAATATCACCGTTTATATAATCAATTAACCCTCATTATATTATAATTAATATTAATAATATCTCGTAAATATATTAACGGCATTAGAAACAGATTGAAAAAATTCATATCCATAATTTAAATCGACTTTTTTTTAAGAACATGTCGAATGCAATAAATGCATTACCTATCATCGAAAATATTTCATTAAAGTGGTCTAACGGGGGTTATATAAAATCTAAAAAGAAAGAAACAAATCCAGTTGTTCACATAACGACTATGACAGTCAGAGCCCATTATTGGAAAGACTTGAGTAAGTATAAATTTTAATGGGCCCCAACTATTTCAGTCGCTATGTAAACAACTGGGTTTGTTTTTTTCTTTTCAGATTTTATGGGTTTTTTATTTTTTTTAATTATTTATTTTATTTTAGGCTTTTAAGGGTCCCAGCACTAAAAAAATCCTCTTGTTATACTATATTTAAACTTTATAAATCAATTTATTATTCTTAATTAAATTTAAACATATAACTTATTTGTAATCCCCTTTCCTTTATTCTGATACCCTAATCGATAGGTTTGGTTAATTTTGTTTATTAACGTAGGTATTTGGATTTTTAAGACGAATATTGCGATATCTTAACTGCCGAAATACATCGAGCCATTTGAAAGATGAGGTAATAAAGCTTACAAACAAATATACATATGTACATATACTTACATTCATACAAGATACTTGCGAAAATATATAACCACTCCTTGACAGTCGGGTAAAAAACATGACCGAATTATAAATTATAGAAAGTAAAACCTGAGTTCTATAGACTTTCTTAAGTTTTAAATTAAGTTAATTTAGTATCTATAGACTTGCCTAAGTATTTTAAGCCTAAATATTTGGATTTTATTAATATCTATACCTCTAATTCTCAAGTAAGGGAAAGTGGTCTATAATGATCCCTCAGGGTAAAATGATCCCTCGTTGTTTTAAGTAAACCATTAAAACTTTCTTGTATATTTATCGATAGATGATTTTCGCACGATCAAATTAATCGTTCTATAAAGACTTATGGTGATAAATAAGCTAATTTGTGTTTCGTACCAAAAATATTAATTTTACTGCTTATGATTTATGATAAGACAAATTTCAACGTAAAATTTCTTTTTTTGTATTAGTTTTTGCCGGCTACATTTTTTCTTAGGGGAATCATTTTAGACTACCTTCCCCTACCTATCTATGTATATAACTAATTTTTTCAAAGAGAAGTACTTCTCTAATTGGAAAATTTAATGGAAAACATTTTTCATTAATAATAGCTTTATCTCACTTTAAATTTTCTGTTCTATTAATAATAATTTTGGCCATTTGTACTGTAGTTCTAAAAATTAACATCTTTTACTTGGAAAATTTAATCACGAAGAGCAAATTATTCTATAATTTATTAACTGTATCTAAGTGTAATTATCATTTAACTACCAATTTATTAGTTTTCTTTACATACAAATTCACTGATGTATGAATGATACATGAACATAATACAATATGGTCACTTCAAATAAAATTAGCATTTAGAAAATGAAAGATACTTAATTTCTGATCATTTTTAAGTGATGTACGGAAATTTTATTTCGCATTCATAATCATTAGGTAATCAAAGCATATACTTTTATAATCCTCTTATTGTTTATAGTGAAAGTTTATCAACTGAATCATAAATTGTACATTAGAGTGAATACATGAATAAATAAATAATTGTAATTTTTATATCACCCATATGTCAGTGATTAAAAGATTTTCATTCTGGTAATACAATCGGATACTCAGATATTATAAACGAATATTTAGACCGAAAAATGAGTCGAAACTCTACTTTTGCTGTCTCTCACATATTCAATTGCCAAAATAAAACTTCGTCATAAAACATTTCTAATTTACTTTGAAAATTTTCTTTCGTAAGCACTTGGAAACGTAACAATTTGAATTTTTTAATCTGATTGAGCCATTTATATATCATACGAAACTTAAAGGAGTAAGGACTAGTGGCTTTACCTTGAATTTGCAATAAATCTAAATAGGAGGCTGATGAAACATAGGCTTTTGTCGCCTCTCCCCTATAACATGTAAGGTAGTGTTCCCAACGATGGCCCCGGGGCCTATCATAGCTAACTTTAAAAAAAAGTAAGTATTCAATCACTAATTCATTTAATGCGTAAAAACTATAAAACTCAGATAGCCCACCACCTCTTTTTTATTAATTTAGTTTTTTTTCAGTTCTAGAACCCCTTAACTATGACAAATTTATAAAATTTAAATTACCAGTGAATAAGTTATTCTCATGGCAATTTTTTGAAAACATTTAACTTAGAGAATTTATGGCGTTTTGAAGTTAAGTGCGGCTTATATGGTTCCAGTATCTTAGTTCCATTCTAAAATTCTTAAATCTTAGTTTCATTCGTTTAAGAATGAACTAATAACTCTACATCTAACAGGACGTCCCGGCGATATTTAAGTATAAGGGAGAGACGTACAGTTACAGAAACAACAAAAGCCTATGTTTCATCAGATTCCCGTTTAGATTTATATCAAATTCATGATAAAATCATTATAGAACTTACATGGTTCCAGTAAGTCACTCCTAGCAGTACCTATACCTAAAATTTTAGTCGAAATACTCCTCCAATCATCAAAAGTTTTCCACTATTTCTTTATTTTGCTATTTCTGTAAGGATGTCTGGACAAATCGAGAAAATCATAAAATTTTTGTTGATTTATTCCATTCTAGATACGAAATATCGAGCCTTACAGTGTATTTGAAGGATAGAGGTCTGGGGTTGCAATCTATTTTTTTTTTAATTATACCTACTTAAAATACATGACTTCTTTTCTTTGAAGGGGGGGGGGGGGGGGTAACTACATCAAAGGTTCTTCTTTGGATCCACGCTTGTTCATTAGGCTGAATTGATTTCAAAACACACTCTATACATAACTGTGCTCCCAAAATGTAATATTTACGGACGCATAGTATTTTCTATAGAATTCGAACAATCGTGTTAACGGTACTATTTAATTTTTTTTGCAAGAATCTATGAATCTGGTATGACTCTTTATGATTCAGAATCTTATAAATTTTATTCATTATTATTTTTTAATAAATATTAAACTTCCAAAAAAGAATACGCACTATTTTGGAAAAATATAAACAATCTATTAACATTATGTGTAATACAGAGACATCTATCAATTTTTTTTATTACTGTGTCAGCCTTGAAAATTTTAATAAAAAATATTATTAAAAATATTTGAAATAAAAACAGAAAACAAATCAAATAAATAATTTTTTGGTCTTTAAATTTAATTAATTATTTAAATACGTAAGCCAAGTATCGTGAACTGTCGCATACAAGCGTCTTTTATAGCTAGTAGCCACCTAAAAGTAAATATTATTCCCTAACACTTAACGCCGTGTTAACTAAAATACACAAATATTAAGTTGGCAAAATTTTTTGTTTCCTGAAATCTTTTTAGAATTTGCCGGCATTATCTTGCTATATCTCAGCTTGCTTTGAAAAAAAACGTGTAGTTTTATTAACTCATTCAAGATTCCGACCTTAAGGTAAAATTCATTTTAATATTAATTATAATTTTAATAAAAAACATTAAATTATTAATAATAATATCTGCACGAAATGACGCTAATACGAAAATCTCCGGCAAATTACGCCATCGACAAATTTTATATGTTTATTATATAAAAAATCGTACAATAAACGTTTGTTTACACAAAATATTGTGATAAATATCTCATTAAATGAATTTATAAACAAAGTGAAGTAGTGATAATAAATTTTTATAACAATTTTATAATGTCTAACCTCAAATTTAATATTTATAAATAGCTGTATATGTATGTGTTTATTCCTGTAGGACAATGGCTGAAAATGAAGAATTAGGGTTAAGTAATGAGGATCAGGAGTTAGATGAATCAAATGGTATGACGGATCTCGATACCCAGTTATTAAATGATACGGATGGAGATGGTGTAACCACAGATGACCCTGAATTGGAAGCAATAAAAGCTCGTGTACGAGAAATGGAAGAAGAAGCAGAAAAATTGAAACAACTTCAATCAGAAGTTGATAAACAAATGAATTTGGGTGATCCACCTGGTTTAAGTAAGTAATGATGTTTTTGTTTTCATTTTAAGTTGATTAAAAAGCAAAAATTATGATTTTGGGAAAATTCCCTACCAAAATAACTAAACATACATTTTTTTATGTAACGTCAAATATGATTGCACTTTTAATTAATAAAACATTTTTATTTACAGCTAGTCCATTAAATATGTCTTTGGAAGAGAAAATGGAGGTAGATAATCGATCAATATATGTGGGTAATGTGGATTACGGAGCAACTGCAGAAGAATTAGAACAACATTTTCATGGTTGTGGATCAATAAATCGTGTTACTATTTTATGTAATAAATATGATGGTCATCCCAAAGGTTTTGCGTACATTGAATTTGGTGAACGAGATTCGGTCCAAACTGCGATGGCTATGGATGAATCTTTGTTTAGGGGAAGACAAATTAAGGTTTGTATTTTTCTATTAATACGTATCGCCTTTCCGTAATATTCTTTAATAAACACAAATTACTGACGAAAGGTTTCTTAGTTAATTAAATGCATGTCAGGGAAAATATTCACGTTGGTCACAAATCCAAAATTTAAAAAAAATTAATAAGTAGGTTTTTATGATTTATGGATTTCATAAGTTAGACAATGATTTTTATATAAATTACAAACTTTTATCTATACTTGTTTTTTTGGTTTTTAGCGATTCGTTTAAAAACATGTCATGAAATTCAAAATTTTTATTGTCTTTGTTTTTGTATTGATAGGTACAGGAAAACCAAAGTTAGCAAAATTCCTCGTTGAGCAATTTTTCGAAAAGTTATTTCAAGCAACTGTATTTTCGTTTCTTTTAATGTATTGCAGTGTTTTAAGTTTATCGATTAGCATGATGTTTTGACAATTTAACGTCCGATTTTAAGTTAATTCTTGTGTCTACCTCTTAGCAATCATTTTAGGGAATTTATTTAACTTTAGAAGTTTCAACTTTACTGTAATTCTCATTGTTTAACTTTTATCGACTACAATTTAATTATTTTCGTTTATAAAGACGAATATAGTTGGATATATACAGTTCACAGTTTTGGATAACACTAAAAATATCAGCTGTTTACCGTCGTATGAAATGCATATTTTCGGAAAATTTTAAGTTTCGCTCGTGCAGGATACAACTTACCTTTTTATTAAATGCCATTTCTATTAGGTTATTAATTTATAACATACTTCGTATAAGAATATTTTTATCTTAATACAGAATTGACAAAGTTACTGCAAGTTAAAATTTGAATTTAATCTGGCTAATTGATCTGTCAAAATTTTGCGTTAAAATGAATATCAGCGAAAAAGTGAACCTTACCTTCATTTTCGATGAGTCACAAACAACTCGAGTTTACGCAGAACGATATCTTAATAGCCATCACCAACTTCATAAGTATGTGGTTAGACTTGTAAACAGATTTACTGAGCACAGTCAGTTTCCTGGGCATGAACAGCGACAGCATGTGCAAAATAATTTGATGAAAAATCTGAATTGTGTCTACATGCGTGGTTATCCACGTTCTTCGATAGTGTGGGTATCCCGAGAAGTTGGGAAATTTGTTGGTGTAGTGCATAAGATTTTGACTAAGTACAAAATGCACCCGTACATGGCTGATTATGCCCAGCGTATACGAATTGGAGATGCTGAACGTAGATTGTAATTTTTGACATGGTTTCTTATTCAACTTGAAATAGACCATATGTTTTTTTTAATCGAATTTTGTGGGTTGATGAATGTAAATTTACAACCAGACAGTTTGAGATAAAAATGTATGGTGCGGAATTAGTCGGTGGTAAACTTTTAGATCCTTATTTTTACGAAAGAACACTAAATATGTAGTAGAAAAAATCTAAATTATCTGGATAATGAATGGTATTATTGTTAATACGATGTTCCATTAGACACACAAGAAAATGTGCATTTTCAACAAGATAGTGTACACGCACACAATGCTATAATTGTCAAAGAACAGTTACTCGAATGCTTCCAAACCTGTGGATTGGTACGTACCAATGGATTTCTTCCGTGGCCCGCTAGATCGGTTGATTTGACTCCATTAGACTTTTTTATCAATTATATCTCGGACTTATTAAACAAAGTTCAGGTGGTATCTTACAATTTAACAGAACCCTGAATAACAACAACGTCCAAGGACGTTTGTCTTATAAATTTTTGTTAAAATCGACTTAATAAACTTTTTAAATTTAAATTATTTTACTTTATCGAATCATAGGTAATGCCCAAGAGAACAAATCGTCCAGGAATGGCAATGACAAATCGTCCACCACGAGGACGTGGATTTCGAGGCGCTGCAAGAGTGGTCCGCGGAGCTGCTTATTACGGCTATCGACCGATGAGGAGACCTAGGTATTATTTCTAATTAAAAAACCACTTTTCAAATTATGTGATTTTGTATTTTTAATTTTAGGAGTTACCGAAGAGGCTTTTATTCTCCTTACTGACACCGGTATTAATTGCTTTAAGCTATTTATGGCGTGGCTGAAGAGTCAATGTTGTGTTGAATCCACGCTGACAGGTTTTTATACCGTCACATTTTTTTTAGAAATTAAAAAAAAAAAATCAAAAAAAAAGAAAAGAAAAATACGATATTCATCAGAATCAACTAAATTCCAAAACATTCCCCATATTTAATAATAATTTAGATTTATTATTGTAAATAGAGAAATTAACATTTTTAAAACTTTCAAACAAAATAGTATTACGTTCGTGATGTTTTGGAGTTTTTGGACAAAAAAAAAAAGATAATTTCCTATTTATGTTTGAGGGGCTACAACTTTCATAGATCAAAACAATCCTTTTTTGAAAAAAGAAAAAAATGTGTAAATATCTCTTACCCAAAAAAAAAATCGAAAAAACTTGTTAGTGATCCTCAAACAGTTTTCATCATTTAGTTTTCACTACAAACATTTTGATTGCCGTGTGTAAATGAGTGTGTGAATGTGTGTTTTTTTTTATTTGTTACATTATAGTATCCAGGTCCGTTCTTCCAGTATAGACGTTTGAACGGGTGAGTAACTCTACCAAACTTATATGCATCAAAAGAATCCGATTTCAAATAAAAATTTGCAATATGTATGTTTTTCCAAAAAAAAAAAGGAAGCAAAAAAAAAAAAAAGATTGTCAAAAGAATGTGTAATTAATTAATCTTAATTTAGTTTTTTGTAATTAATTTTTTTTCTATTATTTTGTAATTCAGTTTCAATTTTTGTTCCGTTAAATTGTAGCTAGTTCGTATCTTAAATGATTGTCTTGTGTCAATTATGTTTCTTTTGGTTTAGATTTATTATTTATTAGTTTATGTTTATATTTCCAATAAATATTAATAGATGTTAGCAATCATGTCTGTTTCAAATTTAAAACTGAAAAAATTCTGAAACAATGTTGGATCGATGAGTACTTGTAACAACTAGTGACAAAACGGAAGAAGCACTACATTGAGTTCATTTATCTCTCAGTTGTAATTTGTCAAATATTTGAAAGAGAAATCTTATACTGAGCTGAAAAAAAGGAATTTTTTCTGCCTAAAATTGAACTATTGTCATATTCTGATTTTGTCCGTAGAATTCAATACTTCAGAGTTTGGATCTTCCCGTTTATTCAGTTAGATTTGCAGTGTAGACCCGAGTTTATTGCGGTAGATTTTAAGGGACGGCAAAATTGAAGAGTCATTTACTTATGGAGAATGCAAAAACTAGGCAAGTTTTTTTGTTGAAGGGGACAATAATTGAAACAAAAAAAACCACGGAGGATTGCGAAAAAAACAAAAGAAGGTGGGCGAATGCGAACAAATGTTTGCTGAGGGCCTCAAGTAGAGAGACAAATTCATCACGGTGAATCACGCAGACTAAAATACGATAACGATACTTTACATAAACATATACACAGTATGGGAGGTGGCAATTATTTTTGTACCTGCTATCGGTAAATTCCTAAATCCGGCGTTGCGTTTATTTGTATTATAAACATGTAGCTTGGTCACAGTATTGCGACTAACACATCTATCTGATTTTTACGTAATCTTTGGTTTCCAATAAAAATTAATTTTGATTTTACAGAACAGTGTTTAAAACTCGAAATCTTAACGAAGCAATAAATTCTTCTAACATTATCCAACATTTCGTAAAAACAAGAATTTTGAAAATAATTAAGGAGTTTTACACTTTTCCTGTATGAAAACCATCTTTCAACCCTACAGAAATCTATTTTTTAATCGTATCATGATATAGAAAGCCAAGACTTACTTAATCCTTGCCTATATTATGCGAATTTTTATCGTTGGTACCTAACTACAACTGTACCAATATGATCCGTCATGGAGTATATAAAAATTTTGATAAATGTAGAATGGTAATGCAAAAAATATTGAAATATCAGAATTATGAAGTTCTGATTTAGTTAAAAACTAGCTCGTTTTTCTTTTTCTAGCGCTAGAATTAGAAAGACTGAAAATAGTATGCGATGCGCACGGCTTGATACTTGGAATTTTGTGTTTCAATCGGTATCTAGTAGTATTCTTTTATACATTAAAAATAATGAAATTTCAAATAATAATCGCGTATTGTTGAGATGTTATGCGAAACATGTTATCTATTAGAATATTACCTTGCGTTTTCATCAAAATCACTGTGAATGTACATTAAATTATATTTTCGATTGCTTTAAAAAGGAAAAATTCAATAGAATGAAAGATTAATGAAACTCATAAGTTTAATTAGCGAATAATAATTACCAATTGCTAAATCTATTAATATTTATGTACGAAATTTAAACAAAACGTTATGAATTTAACTCTCAAATAATGTATTTTTTATTTAATTTATATTTACAAAAAAAAAAAAAAAAGGAAATCATTTCAGATATGGACATTAAGTAGAGTTGTAAAATTCATCAAAGACATATAAATTAATATTTTTTTTTATTTTTGTGGTGCACCGCATCGCCTGACAACAGACGTTTGGGCAGTAGGGCACATCTGCCTCTGTGAGTCAACTCTCTGATCATGCATCGATTCTACTACATTTTCTAATCTTTCATTACAGATTAAATAAAAATATTTAAAAAAAAAGCAAAAAAAGAAAAAAAAATTAAAAATCCAGGGACAAAAAAATTTTTTAAAAAATTAAAAAAATAGGGAAAAAAATAAAAAAAAGCTGTCAAAAAAAATTAAATAAAATATTAAAAAAATGTATATGTAGTGTAAGAGATAAAAATGAGATAAATAAAGGTCCCTTATTTGAAGATTTTATTATTATTACCTTAAACTTACATTAAACAGATCGAAAAATTATGTTCTTGCGTGAATTTCGTAAACAAATAGTTTATTGTTTCTACAACCTAATATACCGTATGCCAACAATAAAGTTAAAATTATTTGATTCTATCTATCGGAGGTTTGATAAAGTATGGTTAGTAGGAAAATTGAAGCTGAAAAGCTAATCGTTCTGAATGTCAAAGAATTTTACCTCGACAATTATTTTGTCTGCCGTATATGTTAAAAGAAATTCATTGACAAAAAAGTTTGAAAAATGAAGTGCACTTTTTTTATTTTTTATTGCCAAACTTGTTTATACTAATCCTTTAAAATGTCTGCATTTTAAATGTTAAATCCTCCCCACGGTTACAATCCCAAATATTGTTTATTGTAACAAACTTACCTATAACAATCCTCCAAAAGGCAAAAAATATATAATTTCTTCTTCATTCTGGGCTCACGGTCTATAACTTTGTGGAAAAATTTTAGATCGCTATAGTTTGTCTTTTTTGAGTTGGCTTGTTTGCGGACAAACGGAAATGGACCAATATATAAAGATTCTATGGACACCTTTTTCAAAAACAAGTCATTTTATAACGAATAACTTTCTAATCAAAATTTTCAGCTATCTCTTATCAGTTATGAGCATAAGTTGATTTTTATTTTACTCAGGTCAAATCATCTTAGGATGGCCCTCTCCAGCCTGAACAATATACTTCATCTGATATATTTTACGACAAATTTGGGTACGCTGATGAAAATTACTCACCATGTTTTTAAGAACGATTTTCTTAAGAAAACTTTGGCGTTATCTAGTATAAGCAATAACTAGATAAAGTAAATTTAAAAAAATGTTAATGTAGCTTTAACTATCAGTCTTTGACCGTATTAAAACTAAATTTATTTTTGCGTGTAAAAATATGCTGTATATTTATGCCATATATATCTCGAAAGGCAAGAAAGGTATCTAGCTAACGTTCTACCATGCTTTCTTGGCAAATGCCATCTTGTTAGCCAGGAAGAAAAAAATTAAATTATATAAGTGCATAATTATATGAATCTTTATTTTCATTAAGACATAAGGTACAAAGTTTAACGATTATTAATAATCATGAAATAATCCTTCATTAATAGTAACATTTTATAATGGCGTACAATCCAAATAATTCACAACAGTTCTCATATTTTCTTCAATGATTTCTTTCGCAAAATTGCCTTTAAATCCCTATTTTTTTTCTAATGATGATTTTATAGGAAGAAGAAATAATTTTTTTGGCTTGTTTTGTTTATTTTTATTTACATCATGATATCATCGTAATTATATAATGAACCAAACTGTATCTAAGAAGTAATACCATGATGATGTTGCGAATAAACAAACACAAGCATAATTTAAATAAATATAAATATATTTTTTGCGATTGCAACAAACAGTTCAATATTATTCTAAACTATTCATAATTTCTTCGGGCAATGTTAGAATAGGTTCATTATTCGGAACCTCACTATCCGAATGTCAGGCATGCTCATCTTGATTGATTGCAATCACATAACGTTGAGCAACAGGTTCTGCTGGTGAATATCCTGAAGGATAACTCATATCTTCAAATAGAACATGATAATCATCCGTGGATGTTGCAGGTAATTGATCAACTTTAGCTTTGTAAAAGCATGTTGTATGTGGAAATAATGCCAACACTAGAAATAAAATTAAAAGATACTTAATTAGCCGATAAAAACACTTGAAAGCTGATGAATAATCATCAATCAAAACAAAATTAACATAATTATAGGTTCAGTTAGTGCAAGCGCGTTGTGTTCCCAAACCTAGCCACGATAAAAAGTTAGCTGTTACCATTTTAATTACAAATACTTGTAGGCTCTTTTATCGACTAAACACAGCCTTTGTATTAAACTTTTATTAATCGTAATTATTCGGAACGATGCTTACAATTCTATTGAAATAGTTTAGTCTATGATTGCTTCGAGAAATTGAACCGCCTGACACTGAGTAAGTCAACGCATTATACTATATTTAGAGCCGGGAAATGAGTAGCCGCTATTTTCAATTAAAGTATTACAAATGGTACGAAAAATGACACTTGCTCTAACTCTTTTACTTTTAATATATTTTTATTGTTGTTTAGCAAAAAGTGGGACGAGTAGTGTTTGAAAACTGATTTAAGTTTGGTAAAAATCAATAAATATAATAGAAATAATACCTTCAGCTTCAGGTCGAAACAAAGCATTTTCATCAGTTTCTGGATTAGCACGCATTAGAGGCAAAGGCACAACACGATCCTTGCTTATAACATGACGATCTTTCTGTTCATCATCGATATCATCAATTTCATACATTTTCGTAACAGGATTCCAACTTACAACTTCTGCCAATATCCAATTAACTTCTAAACCTTTTACTAAAGCAACAACCATATCTCCTTCCTAAAAAATTATTTTCGAATTCGTAAAATAGAGTGTTAGAAAAATGTGTTATCATAAATTTGCTTACTTTGGCAACGTATGAACGGTCTGCTGGTATAGCACCACATAATGGTGGTGGTTTTTCACCAGGTTTACCAACAAATAAAGGTAATGTTTGAGCAGACGTAATTAAATTTTTCATTAATGTACCTCGGCGAACTGCTTCCTTATTACCAGCTTTACGAGCCTAAAATATTAAAAATAAATGTTAATATTTATATTCAATATCAAAGTTAGCGACTTCGTGCTATATGCGACTGCAAGACATATAAATAATATAGCTCATTTACGTAATATAAATACGAATTTGACATTGGTTGACTTGCCGATTAGTCGGTTGTAAAGAGGCCGACGCTCTTTACCGAATAGTCCCCAACGTCGATTGATCGGAACATCATTAGTAAATAACTTTTACACCTCTGGACAAAACAGCATTTATTTCATTTTTAATCCCCGAACCAAAAAAGGGATGTTATAAGTTCGACCGCTATGTGTGTGTGTCTGTCTGTGGTATCGTAGCGCCTAAACGGATGAACCTATTTGGATTTTTTTTTGTTTCGTTTGAAAGGTAATTTAATGGGGAGAATTCTTAGATACGTTTGAAGTGCAAGTTTAGGGTTCCGTACCCAAAATTTATCGGGGGTTTTTCAAATATTGTAAATTTTACTTGTAATATATATATTGCATATAGATACCATTTGTAAAAATCATCACTTAAAAATAAATTTAAACATACTTGCAAACGTCGATCATTTCGAATAGCTCGTATTTCATTGATTTTTGCTAAAGCTGCTCTTAGTAACGCTTCTTCAACATCAGATTCTTCAATTGCCTTTTTGTATAAAGCTTTCAAACGTTGCTGAAAAAAAAAAGTTTAAATATCAGTAAGAATTATTCCCTAATTTTAAATTTACATAATACTTAATATTAAATTAGAGAATCATATAAAGAAATTTTTGGGCGCTTGAGTCTAAAAATTTTCGATCCCCTCTTCAAGTACATCCTGATGAAACTAAAATGCTTTTTACTAATGGTTTATTCAAAGCAGTTAAAACCGTATTAAAATTGATGCAAGTGATTGGATAATTATCTAGTGCTAGTGAATTGGACTTTCAGATTCCGCTCTTATTGCAAGCGAACGCTATTTCTATAAATTTAGTATCCGTTATATATTTGTTCTGTGAAAAAATGTACGTTACGTTATCAATGTATCAGGGTGCTGAATTTACGGAGAAAGCATTCTTTGTGGATAAACATTTCGTTACCTTGACCATGTGATTGGTAACAATTGTATGCATTTAAACTTATTATCCATGCTTATTAGAAATAAGACAATTAGGACAGCCAACAAAATATTTCAAAAGAATCTTATTTAATATAAAATATTAATTCTCGCTTATATAAAACAAAAAGTATTCAATTGACTAGAAACTTAACATTTCAATATAATCGAAATTCGATGGACAATTGGAATTGAATGTAAATACTGTCGTGTTTTGAGAAAAAATTGAATGGATGATTTATTCTGTAAATTAATTAAATTTTGACAAGTTATTAAGACAGTAATCTTACAAATAACTCTTTAATAATAAAAATACTGATAATTAATTAAGAACAAATATTATGTATATTATTATTTTTACGAGTGAGAATAAAAAAACAGTGAACACTAATGGCATCAAAAAATTAGAATCTATATATCACTCGTTAAAAATAAATCGGCTTAACATATTTTTTAATACACAATGTTTTATTTAATGTAGCTTTTTTACTTATTACTTTTAATGCTGGTAATAAAATATAATATAGGTCGAGAAATCACGATACTTTTACTCTGGATATTCAGAATTTTTTGGAGTCAAAAATTTACTTTTTTTATTCATAAACAATAGATGAATATATGTTAGTTTTACTAAAAACTCCAATCCCTAGAATTGACAAGAAAATTTATTTCGCCAAAGCTTAAAAGAATCAATCAAGGAAAAAGACGGTCCCACAAAATCTTATTTTTTAATTTTAATAAGATTTTGTGACAAATTAACAAAAATAGTAGCCGTAGTTATCCGATAAGACTTAAAGCGTTATGGAAATGAGCGATGATCCACACTTAAAATTTAAAAAAAAAAAATTACTATCGATATTTGAGTAATACTAAATATGAAAGCGTCGTCCTCCTAAATCGCGTTTTGTATCGGCCATAGTCATTTTTTGGTGCATTAGTTTCTCTAAAACCGATTTCTATTAAGATTTTTCAATACCAAAAAAAAGACAATGATTCAAAACATTTGAAATTTCATTTATCAATTAATTATCCTTTAATACGTTTTTTGTGAAAAATTCATATCGATTCTCTAAACGAGAAATTAACTATCAAAAAAGGGCAAATTTCTCATAGACCGTACTGAGAATCGATATGAATTTTTTACAAAAGATCTATACATGGGTGATTAATTGATAAATCAAATTTTAAAATTTTGCTACGATTTTCATTCAAAAAGATACTAAAAGGATTGACGTCGCTGAATTTATAACAAATAAATTACTGATAATGATTTTCATTGGAAAATATTGTTTGTTTTATTTATTATTTATTTTAAACTTTTAAAGAATTTTAATAATTCAAATAATTATAATTGAAAAATTTTATGATTTAATTTCAAAATAATTGTTTTTATTAAAAAATTGTTTAATTTTGTTAGAAAGAATTAGCATCAGTTAATTTTTTCATAAAATTTAAAGTTATACGAAAAAGTTAAAATGTTATTGAAATCAACCTTGAATTATATTCTGCTCGAATGATATTTTTCACAGGCGTATAGTGATATTTTTCACATGTCCAAGGCAATTTTAAGAAATGTTGCCAAATTGGCTAAAATTACCATGCAAGTTCACCTTACTTTTTAGTTTGGGTAGTTGCTATCGATCCTGGACTTTTTGTTTACTTTATTACAATAGGTATTCCATTCCCGCTATTAAGCCGATGATCTTATGCGACTACATCCTGCAAGGTATTTAAATTGGTTTTTAAAGAAACCCGAAGAACTAGGTCCAATCTGATGTCAGAACATGATGCCCCCTCCTCTCATCAAACTCTGCAACTTTTGATGAAGTTTTTTTTTTTGATTGGTTAGCTACAAAACGAACTATTAACCATTATGGATTCAAATGACACAATCAGTAAATAATTTGGTATAAATTCAGTTAATGTCAATGGAGTGCCATTTGTCAAATTTCCAGCTTTCTCCCCTTTTATAACAAAAAATCATAGTTTTCCCGATTTTTAAGTCTTTGAGCTCCTTCACAGTATCTCCAAATGATGTTAATGAGGTTAAAAACTTGTTTGTGAATTGAATGCTGCGTTATTTTATATAGAAATTTAATGAACTCGAAAACATAAAAAAATAAATTCTTTTTCAACGAAAAAACATCGAACAATAAGCAACATTAAATGAGAGGGCAAATCAGAAAGTAGTAATGGAGTTCTGCAGCGCACGAACTTTTTTTAAAATTAATATTATGTTTGTGAAATTCAACAATTATGTAATAGCGTATCGATTGTTATAATAATAATACAAGATAAGACATTTGAGAAAATTTTATTTTCAATACAAAAATTTTTTTTGGTGGTGGAATAAAATTTCTACGCTTAGAATTTTATTATTCAGCATACCAGTTCATATTATAGTTTAGCCAATAAAAGTGTACAAAAAAATTTTTTTTGCTCTCATAAAATGATTTTGAAAAAATCTATTGTTCTGTTTGTGAATTTTCAAATTTTTATGGTACATTTTATTTTTTTTTATTTTTTTCTAATTAGAATATGCGTTCGGTAAATTGTTTATTAAGATATTTTTTGCGTTTTTGATTTTTAACCTGTTAACCGAAGAGTTTATATTACGAGCGGTTCAATATACATCAACGTGCCGAAAACATTGATGTTACAAACCAATGTATCGAGCGGATCCACCCGGGCGGATCGCTAGTAATAAATAAATAAGGAAGTTACTACAGTCTGACTCTCGTGACCTCTAAAAATCACATCTGTCACATCTGTATGAACTTTGGCGGGTTTAAATTCACTTTCTGAGGGTAATTGGTTGTTTGTGTAACCAAAGTAATATGTACGAGATGGTAACCATGGATCTCATTGATCTTGCATACGATCAATAAAAAATAAGAATCACCAGCCCGTTGCATACTACCCCCTCCCGCAATAGAAAAAAAAAAGGAAAAACTAACCCAGGAGGCTCGGGTTGTTTTTGATTATTAATTATTAATTTTGCTTCTAGATATTATTACACACATCAAATTCCTTACAATTTGGATTACGTCAATCTCGCACCGTATTTCCAAATCGTCGCGCTCAATATCAAACAAATCCATTAACAATACATAAAATCGATCCATTGGCACAACAGTTTAGGGCACAAAATATGGATATTCGTGATTTACCTGTTTCGCCAACAATCATACGAGGTCGATATGATCTGGATCCACCGGCGCAGAAGATGATAAACAATAATAATCGACCAAGAGATTATGTACCATCGTTTATGTTCCCCGGCTATGGTAATTCATTATTTGGTAAAATTTTTAGTGGAATAGGTGATTTTCTTGCAAAATATGTTCAATTCCTTAAGGAGTATTAATAATTATGATTGATAAAAATAAATTTGTTATCATTTGATTAAGTAAGAAAATTCTGGATAACAATTCGCTTTCATCAATTACTTGAATGTTATCCTCAGTTTACGATTCACCTAAATCGGTGCTCTTTATATTACTTTTTACGGTAATATACGATCGAAATTTAGTTTTTTAAATAAAAATCTTTTTTGTTTATGAAATTAGTTTAAGATTTTCTTGACACGAATACTTTCGTAAAACAAATTTCAAGATGCAGATGAATTAAAAATATGAAGTGGGACCCCTCCGAAGAAATTAACAAAAGACAGCTTCAAACTTTTGTTTATCATGTTAGGTCATAAAGTTAATAAAAACAAGAAACTCTGTTTTCAAGTAAGAGAACATTTTATTATGTCAAAATGTTATATTCAGTCACTATTTTTCAATAAGTAAACCGTTCAGCCAATCTTCACAAGCAGGGGAGTTGTCACAGGTAAAATTGCCAGAATGAAAAGGATTTGGTAGACATTTGAAAACGCATCTTCATTGCAAAAATCGAGTGGTTTCGTTGAATTTTTGACGTCCTGTCCATGAATGCGTTTTCGATAAAGTTTAACCTCGTCAATCTAGATATCAAGGAAATCATTGTGCAAAATTGAAGAGTATGGTTCAAAAAGTTAAGCGCAAGAGTCTTCATCAAAATGTTTCATTTTGATGAGAAACAGACAAGCAAAATTTGATTCCAAAATCGATCCTGTAAATGTGTATCAGAAAAGAAAACGATATACGGCTTGAGTAATGGCCACCGAAAGTGCCTATAAATGCAATTTTTCGAAATAATTATTTTGAAAATTGCACTAGCAAGTGTGTGTGCGTGGTTATGTGTTTTAAGAACAAATTAATCTTTTTAGCTGACTGTCAAGGAATTTCTTTATTATTTCTCGATGGATTTAGACAGATAAGGTATCATTGTAATTGTTTCAAAAACCTAAGTGTTCTTACATAGGTGTTTGAAAAACAAAATGGCGAATTTTTTGGGCAAAATAGTAGTACATTAATTTTAAAAAAAAATCAACCAACCTATCGATTGGAGTATCAAAATAAAGATAATTAAAAGAGGATTACAAAAATATGTATAAGTTATATGTTTAAATTTAATTAGAAATAATAAATTCAACTTTATACATATAATAATTACATACACAACAGTTGTTTTTACCAATATTACGTCACCAAAAAGACTAACAGCGTTTTTGAGAGAATAAAAATGATTTAAATATTTTATGGCTAGAAAAAGGCTTTTAAAGGCTTTATTAGGAAAATTAACATTTTGAAGTACTTTTTCAAAGATAAACGAATACCCTATTTATTGTTAAAATACAGGTTGAAATAAAGCATGTTTAAAGTATCTTGTATTCTGAAATACGAGATCGATTTCATGTGTATTTATTATAGCCAGCGTTCCATGTTCCGAGTAAATTTAAGAATTATTTAATTACGTTTTATTACAGATGCTCCAGTCATTACAAGGAGGACTGATTTTATCAGATTTGCACGCCATGCAGGTCTAACAGGAAGAAAGGCAAAAACAGCTGGATATGAATTTATACCAGGTGCTTTTGTGATGAAAACGAAATGAAATATTACGTTTTATTTTATTTCGTTTCTCGCTATAAACAATGAACTAAATAAAAAGAAACTTAAATAATCAATCTATATTAAACAAAAAAACATGTTTTTTTGTGTTAATAAAAAGTATTTTATACATAAACATCATAAATTTGATTATTTTATTAATAAAAATAACTTTTGTTATTATTTCCTTTGCATTTTTTACTCCAAGCAAATTAGACATTTGGATACGTAAATTCTGAAAGGTAAATTTATCAGGTAATTAACCCACCATATCTTAATCTGACGCGCTCGAGTTAATTTACCTATTGCAATTTTGTTTTTACTAATTTGACCGTCCCCCTACGTGGGTCCCCCATATTTAGGACTAATATTTGGTGGAGGTACTGAGGAAGGTCCAAGGAACCCCACATGCCTTAATCTGACGCGCTCGAGTAACTACACAAACGGTCTAATCATGAGCCAGCCAGTTCATTAAATGTTGTATTAGACGCTATGACAGAATATCATTCACAAGATAAATATGTCGTACTCGTGCTCTTGCACATACAATATATGCGAATAGTCAAATTGAAATAAAAAATTGGCAATTTGATCTATCATCACTCGACAAAAGATCTGAAATGTACAAATATCCTATTCCATAATAAAATTAATAAGAAAATTACCTCCGCAAAATTTTCGTCGTTTTGTGCAATTTGTTGTTCTTTTAAAATTTCATTCAAAGTAATTTGATTTCGTAAACGTTCTTTTTCAATATCATCCAATTGTGCTTTTAACGATTTAAAACGTTCTAAAACAGCTGGTGGATCGTTTGATGGCATTTTTTTTTATTCTTAATCACAATAAATACGTCCCGTTTTTTGAATAAAAAATTTGGATAAAATTATAACATGTAACCAAATTATCACAACACTTCCAAACAATATCTAAAAAAGAAATTTTTTTTAAAAATTTTTTTAAATAAAAAGATTGATATATTTTAAAACAACTTACAGCGTTTAGAAATGTTTTAAATTTAATATCAAAAAACATAAAAAAATTGTATTTAATCGTGAACTGCGACACAAATCGCGGATATAAACAAATCTCCAAACTGTCAAATTTATTGAAAATGTCGAATTTGTGATGATCAATAGAAATATCGCTATCCTTTTAATACGAGACGACTCGACTTTAGCAAAAGTAGTTTAATTTACTATGACTATGAGCTATTAATAGATAACTTTAGTGATATTTTGTAATTTTATACGAAAATAATAAAAAATTTCAATAAAACAAGTAAATTTTATGGAATTATAATTGAAATCAAGTGATTGTTTCATTCAATGATTAGACGAAGAACAAAGTTATAAAAAAAAACGGTTGTCTTGTTGTCTACAACTCAAGTCTAGAGAATTTTGTGATTTTTATGTGATCTATCATACGAAGACTGTGCTTTTATGTCCTAAACGTTTCAATTACAAGAAACATTTATTTATAATTAAATATTTTTAATGTTTTATTAATTCAAATAATATGGAACAGAGCAGGGAAGAAATCCTGGCTAATTTTCAGGTTGAATTTATATCATTTTTAATTATATATGTTAAAAAAATTTGTGTTCATTGTGATTAGGTTATGGAATGACAGTCAAATATTGGAATCTAAAATGTTGTAAAATTTTTTTTTAGGCATGTACAGGAATTGAAGATATTGCAGAATGTTTGCATATTTTAGATGAATCTGATTGGGATTTAATGGTAGGTCTTTTATTTTTACTCAAATTGCGTATTACCTATATTTTTTCTTACACAAAAAACAAAGTCATTGTTGTCTGTAAAATTTAGAAAGAGATTCTTGTCAAGATCTTGATTCATTTCTGTAGCAACGAAGGTGAAATGTTAATAATTAAAAATTAAATTATTTTTGTAAAGATTATTAATTCATTTCTAATTGAGGATTATTTTAATTTTTTTTATAAGTTCACTTGAAAATACTTAAATACCTTGCATTTTATTTCTTATTAAATTTTAATTCGAAGCTGTTTGATTTCGTTAATAATAGATAGTTATGTTTTTTTTTGTTTAATGTTTCCTTCATATCAAAAATTTATTATATCAAATACATTTTTTTATTTTTTTAATCAGTTATTGTCAAATGTCATTGTCCCCTTTCAAGAAATTTAAAAAAGATCATGATCATGTAAATATAATTCTATGATTTGAAATTATAATTCAGTGTTTTTAAGTTTAGAATAGCCGAAAGCTCTAAATCAATAATGGTGAGGTCATTTTTTACATACCTTTGTTTTAATTTACAAAAAACGTACAAATGTTGTAGAGCTTTGCATACTTAAATTAAGAATGTGTATGTAAATAATAAGCAAATCATTACTTCCATGTCTCGAAAACTGAGCTAAATTTCTTTAAACATTATAGTCAGATTTCATCTTCAAAAAAAATGTAATCGAGCCAAAATATCTGCTCACATTCATCATATTTGAATGCTGCTATTGCCACCAGCCACAGATATCCCTGCCCTTAATTTCAGACAGAGTGAATTCAAAAGCCAAAAAACCCGCAGACCCTTGCTAATTCGATCCCATTAAAGTAATGGGCAATCCGTGGCTCTGAGGGTGAGACCATACGAGAGAAAATTCTCAAACCGTGACTCTAACCGTATATTCACGGATGTCCGTGTGTGAAATTATAGGCACAGATATCCGTGACATACTGGTTTTTAGTTATAAATGCTAGCTCATGTAAGGAATTATAGATTTTACTCCAATTAAGAACAAAACTATTTCGATTCTTCGTTGTCTCACTCATCGTGTGAATTATCATTTACTTATTCACTCAAGTAAAATTTTGAGATTGGCTCGCGAGAGATAGCGAAGTGAGTCGAGAGGAATTTGTCTTAACCCAAAGAAAAAATTCTACACAGAAAAATATTGTAAAAATCTTTCATGCGTTGTTATCCAATTGTTTTTTGTTTTCAAGCTAAAGTAATTTTTCATCTTAGAACTTTATTGGTAAATCTATAAATATTAATCGAAAATTTAGAAAGTTCTAAAGTAAAAAATTGATGCAAAGGTACAACTGAGGTAATTCAAATTCATAGTTTAAATCATTAGCCGAGTGATCCTTTTAGGATTGAAAAATGGTTCCACTTAAAAGATTCAATGATATTTCCTGATTGAATTTCTAGTAAGCATTTATTTTCGAAATAATTGTATTGTAATTTTCCTCTTGGAACATGAAAATGTTGTTTCGAAGTCCTTCATGGCATGTTAGAATAAAGTTGCAAGTTTAGAGCTGTATTTATCGAAAATTATTTGCTATTTGTGATAACAAATTAAAGTATGTAAAAAAATACCTTAGCAATTTTAATTTAGAGTTTTAATCCTAATATCATTGTACAAAATCAAGGATAAAATTTGTTGTTTATTAAACAGAGAGCAGTAAATCATGCAATTCCATTTGAAGCTCCACCAAATGAATCAACAACAGCAACAGTGGCAACGAGTATTGATGACGATGATTTGGAAGTAATAGCCGGGGCATCATCATTTAATGTTTTACCAACACGCCGTTCAACACGATTACAAATGCCTGAAGCATCTACGTCCAAACCAAAGAGTTCAAGTCGAAATTTGAAATTCACTGTCCATTGTAAAGATCATCTTATTCTTACATATAATTTACCAGATACTTCAACAGTTTGTAAGTATAATGGGGGTTTTAATTTAATATATTGCAAATCACACAAAAGTTCAGTTCATATTGAATGAGTATAAGTATTTTCAAAAATAATAAATGAGAACTCTAGGATTTTTCGAAATAAATTTCGATTTTTGCCCATCATTGATTCTAAAAATCCATGTGATAAAAATATTTTATGCGTCGAAATCAGGTCATAAAAATTCTCTAATATCATTAGCCTAAAAGAATCTTGTGATCCTCACTCATTAATCAAAGACCAATCACCGGATCGAAGCTGATCGGCTAACGTCACAATTTTTTCAGATACTTGGAAAGAATAAATTTAAAAACCAAAATATCAGTGTGCAGATTCATATTGATAATGACTACTTTGTAATCGAAATACGTATTTATATAATACAAAAATTGATCTAGGAAATTTTGGCAAAAATCGAAATTTATTGAATTAATAGTTTCTCACATAATTGCTTTGAGATATCTCTTTTTTACATAATTTTTATTCCAATCGTCAAATGAACTCAATTTTCTTGAATTTTTTTATCGGAAATGTCTTGTAAAATTAGTTTTATCAAATTCCAAAACAAAAACTATTTTCTACTTTTTTTCCCTTTAAAAATTTTGATAAAACCTAGTAGGTTAAATTATATTTACCAAAACATTTGAAAATTCGTCTTTATTCGACCATTGGTCGAGTAATTTCTGAGATGTAGCATGAAATTGCATATGCATAAATTGCATCTTGAAGCAATTATGTGATATCATGAACAATATTCTTTCTATTGTAAATTGGACGAATGAATCTATATTTTTAGAGTCTTGACGCCCTAATTATCTTAAATAAAGAAAAAACATAGGTACAAAAATTTGATTACCGAAATGCCAGCTTATTTATTAGCAGAATTTTTAACACTAAATACTTTAAAATAAGTCTTTTATATAAATTTCATGTATTTATTTGTATTTTGTTATGAAAAAGAGTACATTATTGTTAGTAGTCTATGGACTACGGTCTTGAATGTATTAAAAATTCTAGAAAACACATAATTATAGAATTAAAAAATAGTTTTGGAATAGATTCAATGGCTGCGTTTTGCCGAACTTTACAATTCATTTTTTTCTTTAAGCTATATGGGGTGCCGGGCGTAACTATATAACTCAGTAAACAAACCCAACGCCCAGTTCTGAAAAACGCAACCAATGAATTTATAAATTAAAGATAATTATTACTCACAAGTTGTTTTATAATATTACAGTAGACTTAAAGCATTTAATAGCATCAGGCGTTTCAATACCGCCATGTCGGCAAATTCTCAGTGGTTGGGTTCGTACACCTTCAAGTGACAGTACGGTATTAGCAAATTTAAACTTGCCAATGGAGAACGTAATATTTTTGAGTGCATTACCTGCTCCACCAGTTCCAATGGATGAAGAGTAAGTATTATAAATAGTTCTATAATTTAAGTTAATTCAGTAGATTCTTAAACTCGATTATCCTAAGATATCAGGTATTTCAACATTTAATTCAGTCAATTGTTTGTTTTCACTGGTTCATTTAAAAAAATTGTGTTGGAACGTTTAAATTTATCAACATTAATATTATTCTGATAATTTTGTTACAGTGAAGAAATTGATATGAGCGAACGTTTAACGAGACATTATATATTGAATATCCGTGATGAATCATCAAATAAATCATATAATTTAAAATTTCCTGGTACCAAAACAATACTAGAAGTAAAAAACGATGTTTACACATTAACTGATATACCGGCACGACATCAAGTATGGTCTGGGTGGCCACCATCAATAGACGATAATACTTGTCTTGCTCTAACCGGTATATCATATCCATCACATGACCTCACGGTTAAACGATCAGTTATACAAAGTACAAGTAGAAATTCAGTGAAAAATACGGACAGAGAGAAACATCGAAAGATTTTGGTGGATTTAGTTGATAGCGATACAAGTTCAGTTGAAGAATTCGAAGATGCCTCTGAAAGTTTTAATATTGAAGATGATATATTTATTGATAACGTAGAAACTAAAAAAGTTGAACCACTCAGTAAGTTTTATTTAAGTTTCAATTGTTATAATGTATAATATATAATTAATATTTCAATTGTTATAATATATATAATATGTTATAAAAGTATTATTAATAAATAGTCCATAATTCAGTAACCTCATGGACTGAAAGAGGGAAGGATGTGCGTCAGATCCCGTAGCTACAATTTTTTGCGAAGTTGTTCCTAATTTTACCAATTGGATAAACAAAATTTTCGACTTTATAAAGAACAACATTATACAAAAAATTAGAGCTCAAAGAATAATTTTTTCGAGCACATTGTCTCTCGAAATGACTATGATCGCTATTCAAGTTATTCAATAAATTAAAAATAATACATCTTTTCAAATTAGTTCCAGATAATGTAGAAGATGAAGCTATTGGTTGTATACATTTCTCAGAAAGATTTACTTCACGGTATGGTGGAGTACATCCAGCATTTTTTACTGGAACTCTTGAAGATGCTATTAAAGAAGCATGCATTAAACCTGCCAAAGATGTATGTTTTCAGAATTTTTTGTTATTTAATATGTATACAGGTTGGTTCACTAAAAATGAAACGTGGAAAACTTTCGAAAAAATCAAATTATTTTAAAAATTAATTATTTGGCTATGTTGCTTTAACATATTCTATTTAAAGTCAAAATTTTCTTGAAAAATTCATAATATTATGAAACAAACTATCATCGAATAAGTTATTTAAAGAACTGACAGTTTGATTCATGGGGACTACACAAGGAGACCGAACTCCATGTAAACAAATGGCTATCCCAAATAAGATGTCAGTAGTGTTCTTTTTGCATCGGGCTAGTGAAGCGAGTGTAGTGTTCGTATGTTCGGATTCATTTCATGCAATGCACTTCGATGCAAAAGGAACACTTGCGACGCTAGTGGTACAAATAATTTCTGCCATTACATTGACAATTTTGTCAATTCCCTCGCTTAAGTACGATCTCCTTGCGTAGTCTCCATGGTTTGATTAATGAAAAAAAAAGTTGATATTCAATTGTTTTTTTTATAGCAAAAAATTCATTTTTAAAATAGCACAGCACCTACCTGGAAACAGAATTTCTATTTTTAATATTAACGAAATTATGGTGTAGATTTCTTTGATATCTGATTTTTTAGATAAACAGGAATATAATTTTTTGTGGACCACTCCTGAACAAGCAGCAAAAATATCTCAAACATGTTCTGACATGTTTGATTTTTTTTAAACCAATTCTACTTTACAATTAACTAACTATTTAATATTATTTTTAGAGACGCTTATTAGCTTTGTACTTACATCATGATGCAAGCGTATTGTCAAATGTATTTTGCACGCAATTATTAGGTTTTGAATCTGTATTGCAAACATTTGAAGCGAGTTTTGTTGTTTGGGGTTGGGATGTAACAAATGATGGAAATAAAACCAAATTATTATCATCGGTTAGTAATAATTTAGGTAGTGTAGCTGCAATGACAATAAGAAATATTCCAGTTGAAAAATATCCAGTGTTAATACTTATTATGCGTATGAGATCTGCTACAGAAATTTTCACAGTTATTCATGGTAATTTGTTTAATTTTATAACTTTTTATATTAACTGCGTTTAGCCGATAAAATATTTTGAAAGTAAAATAGCAACCGCTAAGTACCAAGAGTAATGAGATAAAACTATGGAGTTGTGCTCCGGATTTAAATTTCCCAGCTACTTACGCTTTTATCGGTTAAACGCAATATTCCTATCTAATGTGTAACTAATTCGATTAACATAAAATACATACATTTGAAATATGAAAAATTGGCGATAAATTTATATATCGGTTTGTAAATATAATGGACCTAGACCTACAGTATTTAGGAAACTCGGTTAAAAAGGACAGAAATTCGAGAGACTGTCGTCTGTGGAGCCTGGGAAATCTTTAATTGCGTGACAAATTTATATTGTGTTCATCTTAAAAATTGAAATTTTCAAATTGTTGGTCAATGGATATCCTACTTTGTTGAATATTCAATAATTTTAAACCTGCCACGCCATTTTCTGAACCCGCTTAAAGAGAAGTTTCCCAGTAAAAACATGTTCGTGAAGGAAAAGTTTGTTAGATGCAATTTTGACAACAGCCTCTCAAATTTCTGTCCTTTCTATAATGAGTTACAAAACCCAGTTCCTAAACCTACAAGAAATAAATAAAAAAAGGATTAGAAAAGGAACTTTGTAATGCTATATTACCGAGGATTACGGTACACCTCTAATTTTTTTTTTTTTAATGCGACAGGTAATGTTGGAGTTAATGAACTTGTCGGGGGATTAATGGAAGCTGTTGAAGTTTGGAGTGAACAGCAACGTATTGAAATGAGAGAAGAACAAGAAAGAGCTGATAGGGAGTTAGTTAAACGAGAACAAGATGAAGCATATCGTGAAAGTCTTGAAGCCGATAGGTGTGCAAATTTATGTTTGATTATATTTATAGGAATAATAATAATAGGGTTTAATCTCCGTTTCTCAGATATTCGTCTATAATAGAGGTCATCCACATCATTATTTTTTTATCTTTATTTATTTAAACTACAGCCGAATACATAGAATTAAATTTTTATGATGTGGATGGAATCGGTTACTTCGTTCTTATCCAAGCGACGACAGTGTGATCAATTTACCACCTCATTAATTATAATTGATCATGCTAATGCTGCCTGGATTCGAACCCCCTACAATCTCCCAGTCTAGGTAGTTAAACGGTTAAAGGCGATTGCTCCTTTACTCGCTCGGGCACTTAACCTTAATCGAAATAATGTGTTAATGTTGATGCTAAATTTTAGAGCAAAAGAAGCTGCTAGAAAAGAACAAGAAGCACAAATTGAAGAAGAACGTCGTCGGATAGAATCTGAAAGACAAGAAGCAGCTGCAATTCGCGAAGCACATAGAAAAAATCTTGAAAGTAATTTACCAGCGGAACCATCTGGTGCAAGTGGGGATGGAATTGCTCAAATTAGATTTCGATTACCGAAAGGACAAGTACTTGATAGAAAGTTTTTAAGTTCATCTACGTTACAAGTAAGGCTATATTTACTCGTGTTATCTAAATAAATGCAATTTTCTAATTTATTTATTATTTTAGGTTCTATTAAATTATTTAACAGTTAAAGGATATCCTCCTGATGAATATAAAGTAATATCTAGCTGGCCAAGAAGAGACGTAAGTTTTATTTTTATTCGACATTCATAATATTTAAATGTGGTGAACCTATCAGAGACATGAATATTGGTTAATACCCTCTGTTTCGTTAGAAATTAACAATATTTATTATATTCTTTTTTATCCTTCGAATCCCGCCAGCTAAAAAGAAATTTGCTGACATTTTGTATGATTATTTAAACTTTTTAGTCTACAAAGCCGTATAACGTAATATCATGGTGGAACTACTAATTTATGGTGATAAAAACAGATTATAAAAAATAAATATTTTTAATTGGATTTTAAAATTTATTTTTTTATTTTATGAACTAAAACATTTTCCAACTACTTTTTGCCTAAGCCATCTCAATGATATATTTTTAGATTTTTTTTTTTTTCAAACCCTATTACATTTTATTTTATTTTTGTTCTAGTTAACAACAGTTGATCCTGAGAAAACTCTACTGGAATTAAAATTATACCCACAAGAAACTGTGATGATTGAAGAACGATAATTTATTTCACTTTTACTAAAATATGTATTATTTATAATATCTTATAACAAAAAAAAATGATACTTGAAAAATCATTATTTACTGTCAAACACATAATGATGCTCGATAAAAACAAATGAAAAGTATGTAAATATTAATTGTTTCTCAATAATAACAGACCACCACAACATTTTTATTAATTAATAATTAATAGTATTATTATATTATATAAACAAAAACAAATTGTTTAAAATATTACTATATAAATATAAATTAATTTTTTACTGTACAAATATGTCAAAAACTTAAAAAAAAACAAAAACAAAGATCGAGGACGAGGCGTGGTATTTAGCAGAAATTTCAGAAACGCTAGAAATTCGAGAGATTATGAAAATTTTTATAGCGGGGGACATTTTTTTCAAGGTACATGGCAAATTTTTAATTGTGCGTCAATAATGGAATTGATAAATATTTATTGAGAACGATGTTCAAAGAAGATGGTAATTGAATAAAAACTGCATGTTTTTGTTCGACATTCGACAAAGAACAGTTTCCCTCATTTCATCTCGTTCTTTTAAGTGTCTGTTCTGTTAAGTGCAGATGATTTTTTTTCTCAATTTTTATCTTATTAATTCAATATCGTCTATAATGAAACTTACCCCGCAATTAAAAATTTTCCAGGTTGTCTTAAAGTATTTCAGCTGTTCCAAAATGACTGTCACATACCATGCCTGGCCCTGGACCTAATTGGAAAATGACAGTCGAAAAACACATAAATTTCATTTCATTTGTTCGCAATTCTCTACTAGATTTGTTAGTTGTGGACACTTTTTGTGATTGATAATTTAAATACAAGGACTTAAACGAGATTTCCTCTAAATTTTTGTTTTTATAATGTCTAAATACGTTAAAAAGTCGAGGAAACTGGGTTTGAAGGTCTGCATTTAAGATACTACTACAATAAATGACCACTTCTGAAATCTAGTAGCGAAAATGAAAACAAATATACGTGCCTATTTCGAGAATGTTACTTTCCAATTAAAAAAAAAACCATAATCGACGAAACTGTTCTGAAAATGTTTGGTGATGTAATTTTCATCACTAAATTTATTTTAATTTACAAATTATGTGAGATTAATTCCGTGTATAATTATATTTCTATATAATTTCTATATAGAGAATATCGTATCATCACTGATAATATTATAATACATAGAATGAAATGTCAAGCCGTGCTGCCCACCACATACTAGTATAAAAATGGAACGCAAACAGCCTTTTTATAAAAATAAAATTTATTTCATTAAAAAGTAAATCATTCTCTAAAAAATTATTTTTTTTAGGTTAGGTTAGGGCCTTTTACGTGTAAATTTAAAGCTTGAATATCCTTTACAGTACTACTTGTAAGCATTTCCAATATTTTGAAATATTACAGTTATCGTAGCCGAGAAGCTATATAGTAAATCGAATTTTTAGGGGGAAGCCCGACTTTTTGGTTACGGTTAGGATGGTCCAAAATAAGTTTAAATTTGAAAAGGCGGCATGCTACTCCTTGGATAAAGGCCAACATGCTACGCTATTGATTTTAGCGAAAAAGTGCCGAAAGCATTTTTGTAGAGAATACCATTCTTTACAACAAAGATCCTATGCTATAAATTTCCCGTGGATTATGTGACTTACGCAAGAAATGCAGAGGACCCTTTTTTGTTCCTCCAAGGGGTAGCATCTCGCATTTTCAAATTTAAACTTATCTTTGACCACCCGAACCGGAACCAAAAAATTGCGATTTAAAAATCTAGGATGATTGTACTAAAGTAATAAAATCAATTTTTGAAGCTAAATGGATGGCAAAGTTATAGCGTTTTCAATATAAGAATATAAAACTAGTGAGCTGATTTACATACATGTGTTTTGGTATTTTTTTAAATAGCTACCTACTAGTTCGATTTACACGCTGTACTTTGTAGAAAATGCGTATTGCAGCGAAAAATGAATACACATATTGAAACCTGATATCACTGTTTTAAGATGTTTGGACACGCTAAAACTGAAAGTCATTAATTTTAGGAAGGTTTTGGGTGAGTCTGGCGCCAGTCAATGCATTCGTTCTACTGTTCGATCCCATAAATTTTATACTAGTGTAGAATTTAAAATGAATAGATATATGCTGAGTTGATGGTTTTCTACGTACTTCTGGAATAAGGAATCATTTTACATTGAATATAAATCAAATGTTTTCAGAATAGATATAAATGGCTCCTATTGATGATATTATTATTTTTAACATGAATAATAATATTAAAGAAAATATAACATTCACAAAATTGTCGATTCAACTCTCAGGAATATCTTGGGGCGTTGTGTTATCTTTTTATGATTATGTATTATTTATTATTTTTAAGATTCGAATACATTTCATTTATGTACTAAAAATCAATTCTTATGTTTATAGCAATTTTTGTATCGTTTTTAGTTGCTACATTTTGTCTTTTGCTGAAAAAATTAACAGATATAGGGTCCATTACGAAATAAATCATGAAATTTTTATATAGATACAGCACATGGTAAAAAATAATCTTCTTCTCTCTTAAAGTTTACTCTGAAAAAAAAAATGTTTCGAAAAAGTTCCTAATTTTTATTAAGAATTTAAAATAGGTTCAAAAATTCGATTTCACATTTTGGTACAACATATTTTTCTCCATGAATGATGAATGCCTACAGGAGTTATTTCTTTCTTTTGAAGTGGACCATAGCTGTCTTTTCTCAGTTAAGGATTCGTACTAAAGAGTTTTTTTTTTTATTATAAAAAAAAAGTTTATGTTCTAATCAGGTAAGAAAATTACATGGTTAAAACAGTCTTTTTTTTAAGCAATTTTTAGAAATCAAGATCAATAATCAAGATAGTGACATTCAAGTGGCTGTTGGTCGCCATTTTGAAATTTTAAGAACAAAATAATAACCGAAACCGTAGTTCCAGAGACTACCTTGAAATATAAACCAAAGACAAACAAATTTTATCTCAGTATCTCATAGATATAAGTATAGGTTTCAATTTTTCGAAAACTTTTCAAAATTTGTATTTGAGTTTTATACGCAGAGAAAAAATAATCCGATGATTAGTGGTAGTAAATTTTATATTCTACAATTTTGGTTATTATAAAAATTTTTACTAATATAAAATCCGTATTTAACGAACCTTTATCTCGTCAAAAGTACGCCAGTTCGAATAAAGGACATCAAAAGATTTCTTTTGATATTTCATAATTTCATCTATTAATATTTTTTTGCTAGTCATGGCTTTTGAGACAATGTGTAGAATACATTCTGGGTGCCTCGGGATAAAATAAAAAATTTAATATTTTGTAACATCTTTTATTTAAAGAGTATAACTATATACAGGTAAAAAAAAGTAAGATATTTTTATCCAAGATAAGCTGGTGCTGGATATGCGGCGGCATAAGGTAAGAACGGCGATGGAGCTGCTGCTAAACGAGCAGGTGCAACGAATGGTCCTGGAGCATAGTATGGTGAATATGGAGCTGGTGCTACAACTGGCGCTGGTGCTGCGGCTACAACTGGTGCTGGGGCAGCTACTAAAGGTGCGGCCACTGGAGCAGCAATTGCATGATTAATTGCATGTGCATTATAAGATGTTGCATACGGCGCCACTGCATAAGGTAAGGCAGGTACTGCAGCTGCTAAACTTGCTTTTGCAGACACTTTAGCCATACATAAAGCTACTGCTACAATGAAGAACTGTAAAACAATAAAAAAAATATTAAGTTAATTTTCAATTTAATATTTACTTACGTTAGTACTATAATTTAAAGAAAAATAATTCGAAATTTAATTATTTCTTCACCAGTTTCTTAATAATATAAATAAATTTACAAAATATTTAAAAAAAGTAATACTAGTTTAAAAATTAGGTTTTTAAATTTGTTTTCAACAATGTCTTTAATAATTGTACTTACAATTACTTTAGTGTTCATGATGATTACTGTTTGTTGATTGTTTGATCGATGGCTATTGACAAAAATTGATTCAATTTATATATTGTTTAAAATATGAATAATTGATATTCATATCGTGTAATAAATACTTAACTTCATTGGTACATAATATCTACGTGTCCAAAATTAGAACAGTGTATATGGCATTCATTTTTACTAAAATTTTACTTTTATTTTCATTTACGAAATTTTGATTATGTAAGAAATGTTACATTTTGTGCTATCCATAAATAGGTGTACTTTCTTTTTCATTAAAAATTTTGCCGATATCTAATCAAAATATAATTTTTAGACTCAGAATCTGAAGGTGTTTCCAAAAATTTTTACAATTTATTTGAAATATAGCTGCTATCTTAGTCGACAATAAATAACTAATTATCGAATACTTTGAAAAATTTAGTTTTATTTATGATATCAATAAGAAGAATAAGAAGAATTACTAGAGCGCATTCTAATGATTTAGGTACAAAACTAGTGAAGGCTGGCGCCTGCTCTAACACAGCAGGATGTCATCAAATGATAGATAACGTTGATTTTATGCAAATTTTTAATACAAATATAACCAGGAAAGCGTCTTTTTCTAGATACAAGGTGTTGAAATTTTAGAAGAAAAAGGATATTAGCCTGCTTAGAAAAATTGGAAGACAATATGAGGTTATGAGGAAGACAATAAGGTTTATAGTGATTAATTACAAAACGAGCGGCAGAGATTTGAGTGTGTCATCACCTCGTTTCGAGAAAATAATCTCTAGCGCTACTATTTATTTAACCCCCGAACAAAAAAAGAGGTGTTCTAAGTTTGACCGCTATGTGTGTGTGAATGTCTGTCTGTCTGTGGCATTATCGCCTAAACGGATGAACCGATTTTAATTTTTCTTTTGTTTCGTTTTAAAGTTAATTTAATGGAGAGTGTTCTTAGCTATGTTTCAAGTGTGAGTTTAGGGTTCCATACTCGGAATAACTAAAAAATAGGAGATGATCTGCAAAATCGGTTCAGTTTAGTGAAAACTCTAATGAAAAAGGTAATTTAATGGAGAGTGGTCTTAGATATGTTTCAAGTGCGATTTTAGGGTTCCGTACCCGAAAAATTTGTCGGGGTTTTTTTAAATTTAGTATTTTTCACTTGTTTATTTGTAAATACAAAAAGGTTACGCAATGCCTCGTGCTTGGGACAATCTTGAAAATCCAAATATTCACACCTGTAGCTAGAAAAAGCGCGTTTAAGACTGTAGTGTATTGAGAAATTGTCATTATTTTAACGTTTCAAATGATAGATATTTGATTAAGTCCTACTGTTATATCTTGGACCACCTTGTATAGGTTGTCGAACTATATAACGAACTCCAGCTTTTGAAATATCATTCATTAGATTATGAACGACGCTAAACAATTTATCCAGGACATTTTAGAAAATAAGGAAGACGTATATCCAAATTTCATAGCAATAAGAACCATTCCGCAGTTCCAAATCATTAGAGTTTTTGCTGAGAGAAGCTTCTCAAAGTCAGAATTAATTAAGATTTAATTGAGAATGCACGATGGGCCACGAGAGACTAGTTGCGCTCAATATAAATTATTAATTCAAGCTAAAACAAGGACTGTTACAAAATTTAGTAAATTCTTCTGACCATGACTAGTAACAAAGATTCCGAATACAAAATTTTAGGTTAATCAGATGCACCCCCACCCCCTAAAATCTGGGAGCAATGTATGTACTTGTAAAAGCCAAGTGGAAGGTAATGTTTGGCTGCAGAGACGTGGATCCATCAGTTATGAAGGTGAGCTCAGTATAAGATTGCTGAAGATGTATCATTGATAACGGCTGTATAGCAAAAGCTAAAGTCAGTTTTAAATAAAATAAAAAAAATTCGGTCTTGTTAATTTATTACACAAAATAAAATACATTGCAATATTTTACTAAACAGACAGATGAAATTATTAATTGAGTATTTCAATATTAATGGAATCAATTTGCAGATTCTTGGAAAAAATAGTAATACGACCACTCAAAAATTAAATAACATCATTTAATAGCTTTTTTCTAAACAAATGCAATTTTTATTATGTTTTACAATATCAATCTTTATAAAAAAATTGTATTTGTTCACAAAATATTACCGATTTTTAATATGTAATCGTAACGTTCTTTTTTTCCCAAAAATCCACAAATTTTTTGAACAAAAATTATATTGAATGTTGATAAAAACTTAAAAAACATCCATAAATGGGAAAGCTGCTTGTTTTGGGTCAGCCAAATCTGCCAAGAAGCATATTGTTCCAGCGTATCCTTCAAACAAACTGTATGGTGAATCTGGTGTACGTGCTTGCTTATTAAATAATTCACTTTTCATAAACTCAGAAAATTGAACTGCTCGATAAAGATATTTTAAATCGTTAGTTAAACGATATAATAAAAGAAATACGTATCCATTTCCGGCAACACCATGGCAAATACCTGGACCTTTTCGCAATAAACCGGTTTCCCATACACATTCTCCACATTTTTTACATGCTTGTAAATATTTATCATCTTTCCAAACTACGTAAGCTTTTGCTAACGTATAAATGACTCCCGGTGCCCCGTGACACCAATGAACCAATTCATCATCTGCAGATCGTCCAGCCGGAATTGGTTTTTGCTCCACAACGCAAGGGAAATTTCCATTAGGTAACTGAGATTCTAGCAAGAAATCCACCGATTTTTGAATTAACTCTGTTTCTTGTGGATGTGTTTCTAAAAATCTAGGTACTGACATTAGCATGAATAAAATAGAACTTAAACCATGAGCAGCTCCTATATATTCTGTGTTATAATAAGCATACATTAATGGAACTTTACTATGATGTGCTTTTGCGTAATCTTGCCCAGATTTAACAATTACTTCGCACAATAAAGTAAGCTGTTGCAATGATAACACTTCGGATCGAATTTCTTTCGCTAACCATAAAGCAATACAAATGTATCCCGCACGTCCCACGAATAGCTCATCACTTCCACATCTTAAGAAATTTTGTGGTTTGCAATTTTCCGCAGCTTCTGCAAATTTGCTAACGTAATTTTCACAATCAGATGAAGTTTTCTTAATTGCTGCAGCCATTGCATATACACCTGCGTTTCCAAGTAAAAAAGATGATTTTTCACTAATTAAGTTTTCGCGACCTTTTGCAAATTTCAAAGCTGAATTTATATATCGCTCAGCATCTGATAATAATAGCTGTGTTTCTTTCGGCGTAAAAATAGTTGATTTACTTAAATAATATAGTGCATACGCAATCCCTGCAGTTCCCACATATAATCCCCCATTTCCATTACGGTCTACAGGAGGGAAATTTTTTTGAATATCTTCTATTGTTTTTATTATCCAACGTTTTATTTCATCTTTATTAACTTCAACATAATTTTGTGTCTGTCCTTTATAATCCTGTAAAGTATTTTTGAAAAATCTCTCAGTTGCCGGCATTCTGTGTAATTTTTAACAATTCCCTTATCATAGATTAATGTCATTCGTTTCTGTTATACTGAAAATTTGATACATTTGCCTAAAAATTTTTTAAATATCGAAATCACATCAATTTAAGTTTAATAAAACAAAATAGCACATAACAGAAAAGCACGGCACCAGTGGATTATTTTTTCAAAATTTATTTTTTAATTTTGATTGTTATGATGTTTCTCAGAGATACGTAAAAATATTTATTAAGGTAGTATTACACCATAACCGTATAACCATCGGTTGCATACTTTTTACTGAAATTTTATTTTTGTCTTTTCCGATTTCTAAAAATAGAAAATGACTTCAAAATTTTAAAAATGGCTTAAAAACATGATTCTGTGGTTCAAAAGAGCAGCTGAGAAGTTGCCATCCGCAAAAGGCACATCTTTGACGTTAACTCAACTTACACATTAATCTTCATACATTAATTTGGTAGAGTTGTTAAGTTGCACAAAGTCAAAAAACAGCGAAAAACATGATTCTGTGGTATAAAAATGGTGGAAGAGGCTGTGAAATTAACACTTTCAAAAGACCTTGACATTAACTCAACTTACACATCAATTTTCAACCCTCTAACTCAATTCGGAAGGGCTCCATAGATTGCATGGCCATAAAAATGTTGAAAAAGCAACTTCCTGTGGGAATGCCCTCCAAATAGTCGAAATGAATCATTTTTATAACATCGATTTGCCTAATCATCCATCACTTGAATGAATTAGTTTCAAGTTAGCTCAGTTGCCAACACAATTTGTTATCCACAATTACGTTCTTTTTTTAAGCTCGCTGTGTATTTTTTCTGTAAATGAATGCAGGGCCATCAGCGTAAGGCATGGGTGATGTTCGAAAGATTTTTTGCATGATGAATCTTCAGGATATAAATTAATATTAAAATTAGGTTGTGATCAATGCCTTGCATGACCTTTTTTTGTTGTGTAATCTTTCGAGAAAATAAATTATCGCAATTTGTTCTGATATAAAAATTTTAAAAATATGTTAAGTCTTGCGCGTAACTGGAGCAAAATTAATTTATTTCTATGACGTCACGAATTACAAGAAATCAATTTTTTTGATAATTAATCGATCCGATGTATGAAATTGAACAAAAATTTGAAAAATATGATCCAAACTTAGTAAAATTACATCCTTGGCTTAGTAAATAATTGGAGCTAAAATTTTTTTTATATCAAGCTGAAATTTTTATAGCGTACTCAAGATATAAAAAGTGAGGTCGAGTTAGTAAATGAGCAACATGGGCCAAGTGGGTCTTGAGTCCATAGGACCCATTTTGTAAACCGTTAAGAGGTAGAACAAAAGTTAACATGTAAAAAATGTTCCTTATAAAAAAATAAACAACTTTTGTTTGAACATTTTTTTGTAAACATCACTGTTTATCCGTGAGAGCGCAAATTATTTAGCATGTATTATATGGGCATATCAGTTAAGTGTGTGTGGCATGTATGTATGTATGTTTGTTTCTTTAGTTATATGACGTAAAAAAAAACAAACGATTGCGTAATCAACATTGTCTTTACATGGTATTTCAACAGTTAACTCAGTCAACTGTTTGTTTTCACTTGATTTTTAATAAGATTTATGAGTGAAAGTGAATATAAACCAACCTTTACCTAATTTGAACTGACCTTGACACGCTGCGTATTGAGAATGCGTGCGTTTAATTTATTTTGACATATTTTTGACAGTTTTTAAATTAACGAAAAAATACAACAAAAAAAATGTATTTTAGTAATTATTTATATAAAAAATTTAAAAAAAGGCCCAAAAAAAAAATGTTACCAATAAAATGTCAAACGATTCATTGTACGGTGGAAATAATCCTCGTTTGATTTGCTTGTTATAGGATTTTTTATAAAGTAATTAAGACCTTCAAAAATAAAGATCCAGTTCATTTAACGAATAGATGAGTACTAATGGTACTAATCAAGGAAGTAAAACCGAAAAAACGGTCTGGCACAGGAATCAACTTGGCGCCAGTAGGTTTTTATGGCAGCCAGTGGAAAATGTTTGTCTATACTCAAAAAAATTATATTCATGCGAACTAGAGTTTTTTCGATGTACGCCCATAAAGTAGGGCAGAAATATGCAAAAAAAAAATTGTTGCTTCTGTATTTGGACGAGTTTTTTCTGAGATTCCGGCCAACATTGGAATCAACCACTAATTAAATTAATTTTTGTTGTGACGGTGGCTAAAACCTAAGACACCAAAAAAGTAAATCCAGCGCTGGGACGAAGTAAATTAAGCCATAGAACTTGATAAAGTTTGTATTTTTTTAATAATAAACTCCAAAATAAACGATTAAAAAGTTTTCCATAGAACAATCCCCGACTGTATTGACAATTTTACTTGTCATAATAATTTTAGATGAGAATATTTTCTTGTTTCATTTTTCTGGAGCGAGATTTTGTAATAGTCGTGGTTCTTGAACTTAATATTATTTAAATTTTTTTTGGGTAAAGAAATTAGAAATAGAACAATATTCTAATTGTTCTCATCCATGATTAAATAATAATATGCAATACTAATCTTGGGAACTTGGATAATAAAAATTAAATTTTCTAAGTTTACTCAACGTCTTTCACCAAAGATTGGTAATTTATTTCTTTTACAATATATTAAAGGCAAAACATCTTTATAGTAAACTAAAAGAAAAAGTGAACAAAGAAGATCTGTCGAATTTGGTGTATAGGATCCAATGTTCATGTGGGAAGTGGTATGTTGGCTAATCAAGACAAAAGCTTAAGAAGCGGACGGCTCAAAATAAGTCTGACTGTAGATTTGTAAACTACAACTAAAACAAGACAACCCTTGCCAGCCCGCACATCACTTCGAAAATGAAGCGCATAGTTTTCAATTTGACAGAGCAGAAATTTTAGACCTGGAAAGTAATTTTCTAAAAAGGGACGTTAGTGAAATGATTTATATCTAGGCCTTAGATTGTGTGCGAACCTAAAAAGATTAAGTCTGAACTGAAAATATAAATAAAAATAATATAAATTCTTGTATAAAAACATGGGCGGTTTCAATGTATATAAGTGATTCTTTTATTAAAGATAAAGCTTAAAGAAAGGCAAACACTGGGTTAATCTTTTCAGATTCGGAGACGTTTAAGATATATTCCGCAGTGTAAATTTCGGTCTTCTTAATATCCTGTTTTTCTTTTCCTTCTACCCCTGGACAGTATTCTATCAAATGCCCCATACTCTCAGGCATATATTACACATACAAAATGATATCGACTTCGTTGAGGTGTGTATTAACGGCAATATGATCTAAAAAGAATTTTATAACATTTGAGCTTTTTTATTTTATATTTTTTTATAACTATTTATTATGCTGGGAAGTTATACAGGTCTCGTTCAAAAATTTTGGTTGGATATTTCTTCTTTAATTAATACATTTTCAATTTTAACACTTTCCTCTAGTTGCTCGTCTTTAATTTCTGTATCTTCCAATGAAACAGTTTCAGACTTCACATTTAAAGGTTTTTCTAGAAAATGATTTCGCTTATGTCCATTTAAATTATGTTTTTGACTAAATTTTTTATCACAAATTTCACATGAATATGGTTTTTCTCCAGTATGGGTTCTTTTATGTTTAATTAAATTATGTTTATGATTAAATGTCTTATTACAAACGTTACATGATAGATGTTGATGCACTGTTAAATCACCTCGTGAATTACATTTTTTATCACAAATATCACAAGAAACGGGTTTTACCAAAGTATGGGTTCGTTTATGTATAATTAAATCGCTTTTCTGAATGAATTTTTTATCACAAACTTCACATGTAAATGGTTTTTCTCCAGTGTGAATTCTTTTATGTCTTTTTAAACTCTGTTGGTGACTAAATCCCTTATTACAAACATCACATGATAGAGGTTTCTCTCCAGTATGTGTTCTTAGATGTATAATTAATTGTTGCTTCTGGGAAAACGTTTTATTACAAATTTTACACGAATAAGGTTTTTCCCCGGTGTGAACTAGTTTATGCCGAATTGAAGCACTTTGTGTATTGAATTTTTCATCGCAAACTTCACAAACAAAAGGTTTCTCTCCAGTATGGATTCTTTGATGTTTAATTAAATGATGTTTTTGGCTAAATTTTTTATTACAAATTTCACATGAATAAGATTTTTCACCGGTGTGAACTAGTTTATGTCGAATTGAAGCACTTTGTGTATTAAATTTTTTATCACAAACTTCACAAGAAAACGGTTTTTCTCCAGTATGAATAAGTTTATGTTGAATTAAATAAGGTTTCCGTGTAAATGTTTTATTACAAGCTTCACAAGAGAAACGTTTATCTTCATTATTAATCCGTCGATTTTCCCAAATAGTTTCATCTGTTATTCTATTTTCCTTTTTATCAATGAAGTCTTCACTTGTCGCTCCATGTTTCATTGTAACCGCTTCTTCTTGCATTTCATATGAAAAAGGTTTTTCCCTGGTGTGAATTAGTTTATGCCGAATTAAATCACTTTGCCAATTAAATTTTTTATCACAAACTTCACAAAAAAATAGTTTTAGTCTCGTTTCAAAATTTTCGTCGGATATTTCTTCTTTAATAAATACATGTTCAATTTTAACAATTTCTTCTGGTAACTCTTTTTTAATTCCTGCATGTTCTATTGTAACAGTTTCGGTCATTTCTTCTTTAATCAGTTCAAAAGTTTCGCCAAGTATTTCTTCTTTAATTCTTACAGACTCCATTGTTTCATTTTCTTCAATAATTGGTAATTCTTATTTAAGTCAACATTGGAATGCGTTCAGAAAAAGACATGATATATTTCTACTGCCATGTTTACAGGTTTATTCGTCAATCAAGCTATGATTTTATTTACCGATTTTATACTTCAAAAGAAAAACTTTTCCAAAACAAATTAATATGCACTAAAAAGTAAAAAAATAACGATAATATAATGTAGTTAAAATTATTGTTATTTTTGGATTCGGTGTCAGCCAAGGAAACCACTCTGACAGAAAAGTTTACTACATTAGCGTGACTGACATCGACTCCAAAAATAAGAATAATTTTAACTACATTATATTATCGTTATTTTTTTACTTTTTAGTGCATATCCCATTCATTCATTCATATTTATTTTAGGTGAAATATGTACAAATATATATAATAAAATATTGTTTTTATCAATTTTTTCTGGTTTAATTATTATTAGTCAATACTATACCTACCATTATCTTTTATCCATTACATCTATTTCAGGAATATCAAACAGAACCTTTACTTTTAACATAATATTACTACAATTATTCATTACAGGAAAAATTCATTATTAAAAAAAGGTCAGTAAAAGAAATATAAATACTAAGAAAACAAATTTGTAGTAAAAAGGTGAGTAAAAGGTATGTATATTAATTACATTATTGGTTAATAAAATATGTCAAACTTAGAGTAGTGGCTAGCACAGTTGCCTTACGTTACAAAGTACCTCGGTTCGTATCTAGCATTGTCTAGATTAAATCCAATTAAATTATTATGCTAAAATAAAATATTTTATTTTTAGATAATTATTATGAGAACAAAAGCGACAAATAAGTAAGGGAAAGGATGTGTATTTTATATTATTTTAAAGAGTGAGATATATTTATGATTATTTTAATTCCCACCCCCTGACAGAATAGTGATTTATGGCATATGTATAATTGACGTTATTTATAGCAAGAGGGCGGGTTATATAGATAATTTAAACTATAAAAAGAGTGGAAAATTTTTAGCATCATGAAAGGAAAAATGGGATAGAAAAAAATCAAACAAAATTTAAAATATATAAAGATTTTTATTTATTTATATTAATTTTTATTAATTTAGAAAAATTGAAAAAAGTTGTTATCCCGAAAATTGATTTTATACTGTTTAAAATAAATCACTATTATTCATTCATATTTATTTTTCAAATAATATTCAATTAATTTCGACAGTGGTGCCATCTATGGTAAACCTGTTGAACTAACTATTGATTTCGATGGTGATGCCATCTATGAAAAATCTGTTGAACTAACATCGATTTCGATAGCTGTGTCACCTATGGTAAACCTGTTGAACTAACTATTATTTTCGATGGCAAATCTGTTGAACTAGCATTAATTTCGTCAGTGGTGTTATCTATGGTAAACTCGTTGAACTAACTATTAATTTCGATGGTAATGCCATCTATGGTAACCCGGTTGAACTAACATTAATTTCTATGTGATGGCCTTGATGAAATCGATGTAAGGGATGATAGATAATTATTGAATATTAGTAGTTAAACCAGAAAAATTGACAAAAATGACATTTTATTTTATTCACGTATTTGTACATATTTCACCTAAAATAAATATGAATGAATAATAATGGTTATTTTATACAGTATAAAATCAATTTTCGGGATAAAAATTTTTTCATTTTTTCTTAATTAATAATAATTAATATAAATAAATACGAAACGTTTTATATTTTAAATTTTGTTTTATTTTTTTCTATATCATTTTTCCTTTCAGAACAAAATTATTAACTAATTAATTATTCATAAAGGTAAGTATTAAGTTAATTATAAGGATTTCCATAAGCTAGGTAGCTGTGTGGAGATAGCACTTGTCTATGAGACCATGGTATGCTGGTTCGTACCCTGGTGGTATTAACAGTAGAATGAATAATTTTAAATTTTGTTTTATTTTTTAAATTATCTATCCTTTTTCTTTCAGAACAAAATTATCAATTAATTAATTATTTACTAAACGTAAGTATTAAGATAATTATTTGTTTATTATAGACCAGGTAGCTGTGTGGTTACAGTACTTGCCTTGGAAACCAAGGTACGATGGTTCGTATCGTGGTGGAATTAATAATTTTAGTTTTAAATAAATGAATTTTCCCTGTTGTTTAAATTTTCCACTCTTTTTATAGTTAAACCCGCCCTCTTGTCATAAATCATGTCAATTATACATAAGTCATAAATCACTATTCTTTCGGGGGGTGGGTTTACTTAAATAATCATAAATATTCTTTAAAGTCATAAATCATTTTTGAATAGGAAAACATGTAATAAGGTTTATCTCACTCATATTCTCCTAGTACAATATATTAAAATTGTAGTACTAAAATCAAAAAATAGCTTGCTTACGCTAAAATTTGAAACTTTTAAATAGGAGAACATGTCCTATAGTTGATCTCACTCATATTCTCCTATTACAAAATATTAAATTTTGATGTTCTAAAATTAAAAAATAGCTTGGTTGCACTAAAATTTGAAACTTTCTAATAGGAGAACATGTCCTATGGTTTATCATACTCATATTCTCCTATTACAAAATATTAAAAAAATACGTATTTTGCTTGCTTTTTTGTTGTGCATGCTAAATGAAATTGAAAATTCTTGTTAAATGAAATTTCATAAGATTTTGTAATAGGAGAACATGTTATTTCACAAAAACAAAAAAATTAATCATGTTAGTAAAATTGATTTCTTCGGCAAAATAATTTCTTAATTAATTATAAATTAATCGGGACAATGCTGGGTGCGAACCTAGGGACTCTGTAACCCAAGGCAAGTTAGCTAACCACTACTCCAACTTTGCCATATCATACTTATTAATAATGTAATATAAATACATATTACTCACCTATTTTTAGTAAACTTATTTTCTTAAACTCAGTTTTTATTTTATTTACGAACCTTTTTTATTAAACTTATTCATTCTGTATTTCTTTTTACTTATCTTTTTCCATAAAAATTACCTATAAATGAATAATTGTAGTAATATTTTGTTAAAAATGTGGGTTCTGTTTGATATTCCTGAAATCGTTGTAAAGGACAGAGGATAAGGGTAGCTATAATATTGAATATTAATAACTAAACCAGAAAAAATTGACAATAAGGATATTTTATTTTATATATTATTTTTGTACATATTTCACCTAAAAAATAAATATGAATGAATAATAATGGTTATTTTATACAGTATAAAATCAATTTTCCGGATAACGTTTTCATTTTTTCTAAATTAATAATAATTAATATAAATAAATAAAAATCGTTATAAATTTTAACTTTTGTTTTTATTTTTTTAATTTTCTATCCTATTTTTTCTTTCAGAACAAATTTATCAATTAATTAATTATTTAGTAAAGGTAAGTATTGAGATAATTATGTGATTAATTAAGTTCCCGCCCCCTCAGAGAATAGTGATTTATGACATATGTATAATTGACATTATTTATGACAAGAGGGCGGATTTTACTGTAAAAAGAGTGGAAAATTTAAACAACAGGAAAAATTCAATTATTTAAAAGTAAAAATATTATCCACACCAAGATTCGAACCAATGTACCTTGAATTCATAAGCAAGTGCTATATCCACACAGCTATCTGGGTTATGCATATGCATATAATTATCTTTAATAATTAATTAATTAATTGATTATTTTGTTCTGAAAGAAAAAATAGGATAGAAAATAAAAAAATAAAAACAAAATTTAAAATATATAACGATTTTCATTTATATACAACATACAAACAAAAATGTATTAAATTTTGATGAAAAATCATATTGTATATTTTCATGAAACAAATTAACAGATATTATTATTTACTTATTAAAGTTTTTATACAAAATAAGTAAAATTCTATCACTTTTATATAATAATAATAATAATAATAATAATAATAATAATAATAATAATAATAATAATAATAATAATAATAATAATAATAATGGCATGTCCTTCTTATGCCACGAACACCTACATACATCGCCATAACGCTGCCCTACGCGTGCTGTACTACTTCTTGAGACACAAGTATGAAGTGGACCCTACGCCAGTCCTACCATATGCTCCAGGCGAGATCAAGTCCGTCGTCAAGAACGAGAAATGCATTATCTTCTGGAATTTCTCGTTATCTTCTGAAATTACGTTAGCTCTTTAGCTAGTGAGTCTTGTGCATGATTGTTGAAAAACAAAACCAAAAAAGACTGCATTCGTGGGACCCCCTTTAGGAACGAAGTTCCTTTACATCCAAAACTTTGTGTGTATGTGTGAATGTTTGTGTGTATGTGTGTGTCCTATCGTGGTTGCCAAGGATAGGACACACACACATACACACAAAGCATATCTCACACTGTTACATGATGAATTCTGCAAGTTTGCTCACCATGGCAAAGCCACGTTAAGGAACTTCGTCCCAAAAAAGTTTTTTAGAAAATACTTCGAAAACTAGAACGAATATATTACTTATTTAAATTTTTCTAATTTATTAAAAGTAATACAAGCACTGATAGTAACATTGTCTAAACAGGGTTTTTCAATATAATTAACTCAATTGTTTATTTTCACTTATTTTTAATGATTTCTTCCATAGCGATCTGTAGAACGCAACCATATTATTGCTTCCATGATTTGACTTGACAGTATAGTAGGACACTAGAAGACGAAAATATTTACCAACACGTGAAATTTGTAAGGTTAAAAAAACAAGTTTCCAAAAAATATGGATAATTGTACAATAAAAGATTTTAGTTTAACTTTATTAGAAAATTTCAATTCAACAACGAATCGTTTAGAAAATTTTTTAACATCTAATAATGTTCAAAGTGAAAAAATCAAAAATAATTTAAAATACATATATGATTTTCTGAAACAAGACAAAAATTTGCCACAAGGTAATGGTTTACCGGAATTAATAATAGACAATTTTGGTCATGAAGAAATTTGGTCTCAATTAGAATTAGAAAATGAATCATTATACTTTCGATTTATCACTGATGTTGCAAAAATACTGTCCAAAAATAACATCTGCGATGATAGTAATGAAAGTGAGATAGAATTTGCTGAAAATGATTTATCCGACGGAAATGTTTCTGAAAAAGAGTTGCAATTAGATAAAAGTAGCACTGACGAAGATACTGATAATGATAATTCAAATGAAGGGAATGAAAATCAAGAGAATCAGTCGGAAAACAGTGATGGTAATGAAGAAAACACAGAAAAGAATGGTCGCGATAAATTCTTTAGTATGAAAGAAATGGAAAATTTCTTGAACAGTGAAGATCAAAAAGCTATGAACAATGTTAAGAAAAAAAAACGGCGAAACAGTGATGAAAGCGATGACAGCGATTCAATTGATTTATTTGCACCATCGGATGAAGAAAGTGAAGATAATGATTATAATGATTTACATTACAATCAATTTTTTGATTCACCCGAAAAAGAAGGAAAGGTTGAAAATAATTTAGAAAATGATGATAAAAGTGAAAATGAAGAAGGAAGTGTTGCTGAAGAGGAAGAAGAAGATGAAGATAAAGCATCGGAAGAAAATGTAGAAGTACAACCTTCTACTTTTGAATTAAGACAAGAGCGCTTACAAAAAAAAATTGGACATTTAGAAAATAATAATGTCGGAGAAAAATCTTGGCAATTGAAAGGTGAAGTTACTGCCAATTCTAGACCACAAAATTCATTGCTTGAGGAAATTCTTGATTTTGACGTAACAGCAAAACCTAGTATTGTTATCACAGAACAAACCAATATGCGATTAGAAGATATTATACTTCAACGAATCAAAGATAAAGCTTGGGATAGTGTTCAGAGAAAAGCGAAACCTGTTAATGACCCGTTAGAGTTTAAAAAGAAATTGGCATTAGATTCGGAGAAAAGTAAGGAATCGTTAGCACAAATTTATGAAAAAGAATATTTAAAACAAAAGGAATCGCTTGAGCCTGAATTTAAAGTACCAGATGAAGAACCACCTGAAAAGATTAAAACGACAGCTATGATTACAAATTTAATTTCTAAATTAGATGCATTAAGTCATTTTTATTTTACACCTCGTTTAGTTAAGCCAGAAGTGAAAATTGTCAGTAATTTACCAGCAATTACCATGGAAGAAGTTGCACCTGTAACTGTAAGTGATGCAACCTTATTAGCTCCAGAAGAAATCAAACCCAAAAAGAAAGGTGTGCCAATGGCTAAAGAAGAACGTACCACAACGGATAAGAAGAGAGAAAGGCGATTTAAGAAAAATAAACAACGTAAACGGCATTTGGAACAAGAGAAAAAATCGGCTATGGCCATTGGTGAACCTCGTAACAAGAAACAAGCTAAAGAACAAAATATAAATATTTTGAAACAAGTAACGAAGGATCGAAATGTTAGTTTAATGGAAAAAAGTAACGTATATAGTGGAAAGTCATCAGAAAAATTCTTTAATCAATTGCAAGATCAAGTTAAAAATCAAATATCTACGAAAATTAAGACCACACATACGAAAAGCAAAACTGCACAGTTAACTGCAAAAAAACTTAAATTGTAAATAGTTATAAAATTATAAATAAATAAACGTATTTTTTTTTTCTATAAAATTGCAGGAATAATTTATTTTATACCTTTTTTGTTAGAGATTACTTTAAAAGTTAAAAATACTTTAAGCAGTTAAAAACTCAGGGGGAGAGTTTAAAATGTTCAGGAAATTAGAATCGTAAACATCCATTTTTCTATTTGGTAGGATCGATGAACATTTGAAAAATTTTATCTAAATTCCATCATCAGTAGAAAAGCAATAGCTCCATTTCCTTCGAAAATTCGCTAATAATTTAAAAAAAGTTTTTTATACAAAAGTTATAGCGATAAACAAGTTGTTCTAAATGATGATTTTGAATTTAGCTTGACTTTCAATGTTATTAAAAAGAAATTCTTCCACATAACTGATAGAAGTAAACTTAAAATTAAGGCTGCTTATCTTGCAGCCTTGAGCTTCGTATGCTGCTAGTTGAACAATGGTTTTGTAGTCAGAATCCTTAGTATTTCCCAAAAACTTTCACACTACATCTTTGAACGATACACAAGCTTATTTTTCCTTCTCATTCATACTTTCCACAAAGAGCGTAACAAAACTTTTTCTGGCGGCATCAAAGTAGTATTGATAACATTTTTCTCTCCAGGTTTTAAAGTTTCTCGGGGTGGCCAATCACTTTTAGTCCAAGGCTGTTCTCTGGCTCTACTATCCCATAAGTATAAGAAGCAAGGGTATTTAGTATAGCCTGCCTGCTGACCCAAAAGCCTCGTCAGCTGCCTGCTGACCCAAAAGTCCCCACAAACCATTCATTAATGGTCCTGATATTTGATTCTTTCCAGGATAATGGCCAAATTATTACAGTTAGTTTTCTTCCATATGCACAGAATACCCCATTGGAAGCAAAGCTAATTTATTTTCATCGTGCAATAATAATACTTTAAGAGTATTTTAATATGAAATTAATATATAATACTACTTTAAGACTAGTTTATGTTGTGACTAATATCTATAAAAACCTATGTGATATATAGAATGTTTTGAATATTTTTCCTGTTTTTGGGAGGTCAAAATCTATAAGAAAATGTAAAAAAATCCTATGCAGTTTTTTAGTCGCAGACCTGTGTAATTTTTGCAAGAACCGAAAAGATATGAACGAATTTAATTTTATTTCACAATTTTTAAAGAAATTGGATCGTTAATAAAACGAACTCTTTGAATATACTTTGAACGCACTCTTTTTGATTCACTCATAAAAGGTTTGCGCATTGCGCTCTATTTAAATCATTCCTTTATGATTTTCGATCATTGCTGTCAAATAATAAAACGTGAATTTTATCCATTTAATCAAATTAAAGCTCAATAGCTCATAAACGTTAAAAATAACTGGTCCTTATAAAAAGTACAATACAAACGTTTTTAACAAAGTGAATGTCAATTTGTAAATATCATGGCAGAATCCCTTGCCGATAGTGCAAAGAATCCAGAAAGTGAAGTAACCAAAAACAGACCAGTATGTTTGATTATTTTGGGAATGGCTGGTTCTGGAAAAACTTCATTCGTTCATCAATTATCAGTATTTGAAAATAAAATTCACAAACCATATTTAATTAATCTGGATCCAGCTTGTCGAAATCCGCCGTATCCTTGTAAAATTGGTACATGAACGATTAATCGATAACCAAAACTAGTTTATCCTTTTCAATTAATTGTGATTTTAATTTTCAGATATTAGAGATACAGTCAACTATAAGGAAGTAATGAAACAATACTCTCTTGGTCCAAATGGTGCCATTGTAACTTCACTAAATTTATTTGCAACAAAATTTAACGATGTGATTAATTTAATAGAGAAATCGAATCCTGAACATAAATTATGCGTTTTTGATACACCAGGACAAATTGAAGTATTTACATGGTCAGTTTCTGGAACAATTGTTACAGAAAGTTTAGCTTCATCATTTCCGACAGTCGTTGTATATGTGATGGATACTGTGCGATCCGTAAATCCCGTTACTTTTATGAGTAATATGCTTTATGCATGCTCAATTTTGTACAAAACTCGTTTACCGTTTATTATTGTTATGAATAAAGTGAGTATTATGTGTTTTAGTCTATAGTTTTTCGGGATTTGTTGGTACGATGAAAAATATACAGGGTAACCCATTTTAATCGATGAACTCAAATATCTTCTAAAATATACTTACACTATAAAAGAATGTTTGGTACAAATATTATTCAGATTAAAGTGGGATATCATATTCTAGCGTCAGATTTGACCTGCATCTTCTGGATCCTTTACTAGTTAACTCAGATCCTTAACAGAAGGAGATAGAATATCACTTTAAATTAGTTGAACCTCATAAAAAAACTAACAAATTTTGTTTAAATCATTTCTTCCAGAAACGTTAGCTTTCATAGAAATGCGATTTAAAAATATGTCATTATTACATTTAATCGAAAGAAAACAAACTAACTACGGAAAAATGCTTTGGACAAAAGTTGCCAAGGGTAATAGAGGACATTCGCCTGTAGCCATGACTTTCATATACAATTATCGATTAATTTTAAACAAATTTTCATAAGCACGAATCACAAAATCTGAGAAACTAAATGGCAAAAAACGAGTGATTTGTGTATACATGAACACATTCGGTCAGACTCAATACTTGAAGTTGTACTCATACAATACCAGTCACACACAGTAACACATAACCATAACACACAGTACACATTCACTCTTTGTTTTATACATAAGAACGTCCATAAAAACTCTTCTTACTTCATATATTTTATATCGCTAACGAGATAGCTTACAATCGTAAAATATGTATGATGTTTTCAGACCGATGTTGTTGAACATAGTTACGCTGTTGATTGGATGAATAATTTTGAATCATTTCAAGAAGCTTTAGAAGATGATGATAAATTAGAATCAAATGGTTACATGAATAAATTGACGCATAGTATGTCTATAGTATTAGATGAATTTTATCAAGGTTTAAAAGTTTGTGGTGTTTCTGCACTTACCGGTGAAGGATTTGATGAATTTTATAAATTAGTTGAAGTTGCCGCTAAAGAATATGAAACGTAAGAAATATTATTAATATTTAAAAGAAATCATTTTAATTCTGGTAGCCCTATCTGCAGTTTTGCATCAATATTCTGAATTACATTCCACAATTAGGTGGGAAATATAAACTGGCCGCTTTGAGATAAATATGGCTTGTTCGGCATGGCTATGCCGAGAAACATAGGTCTCTTGAAAGCAGGTGAAAGAAATAGGGAATATTCATGAAATTTAAATTTGGTTCAAATATTTTTCTTCCGAAACTTTAATGACTGGACATTTCAACTAAACTTTAGTAATTAATATCTTTTTAATTACTTAAAATTAATTAATAAAAGTAAAAATTCAGTTAGGGCATTTAAAAATTTCTAAAACTGAAATTCAAATTTTTATGCGGACGTGACATTATAGTACGGGTTTGTCAAATTTGTTGACATACTGTATGATATTAATTACTTACATTTTATATGGTATTTTATTAAATTTTACGGCTTTTTATTAGAAAACTAAATAATAACGAGTTTAAATTCTGTGTTGTAAATTCATTTTTTTAAAGTGTACATTATACATTGAACTGTCACCACTGAATTAAAAATATAAAAAAAATACATGAATATTCCCTAATTAAGGCAAAGTAGCATTGGATCCACCGCTTCCTATCTGTCCATGTTGAACACACCTTTACATATTTATTTCAATTTTGGAGGTTTATATCTCCCTCCTGATTGGGAATACGAGATCACACCTTAGTATAAAACTGCAGATAGAACACAGATTCATCTCGCACATCATTTGGGATATTAGTGTTAGGCCAGTATGCTTAAACTCGGAATAGGAAATAATTGCTACAAAAGATTATATTGTTCTAATGGCTTAATAAAACCTTTTGTAGCAATCATTTCCGATTCATCTAATTATTTTTTATTTATGCAAAATTCGAATTTAAAATTAAAAACAAACATAGATAGAATTTTGCATTTAATTTTTCGCTAAATCTATTCGAAAGATTAATAATTTGCTGTGATTTTGAAATTATTATTGTTTGACAGAGATTATCGCGTTGAATGGGAAAAAATACGAAATGAAATGAAAAATAAAGAAAGTCAAAAATATCAGGAAAAATTAGAGAAATTAGCAAGTGGTGATGTTAAAGGTATTTTAAACTTGTTTGATTAATTAAATCTACTATATATTGTTTTTGTTTAAACAAGATTTTTAATTTTTTAGTGCCTTCGAAAAATTTTATTTCTGAAGTTTGGTCTGGGAAGGATCTTACTGATGTGTATTTGAAACATCCGGCCAATGAAAGTAGTGAAGACGAAGAGGGTGAAGAAGAAGTAAATCCGCACGATTCAGGTGAACTAAATAATTTGTTAATAGTTTTAAGTATTCGCAACGTAAATAAACGTTAAGATCCTAAGAGTTTGCGTGTACGACACAAACTTGACCTTTTATTTAATTTTATAAATTTTTTAGATGAAGAAAAAATGGAGGCAGAATCATTTAAAACGTTTTTAGAAAATCAAGTACAACGACAGAAAAATAGAACAATATCAAATACGAATCAACCATCAACGTCAAAAAAATAAAAATTTAAGTTATATTATATTTAAAAAAATATTTTTAATAAAAATTTTTTTACAAAAACAAATAAAATTTTAACCATCTTGTGTGTAATCCTTAGCCTCCTCTTCCTCGTCGGGCATTTCAAAATCTTTTGTCTTCACATCAGCATCTTCACCATATTGAATTGCATTATCAATCGTTAATAAAATGTCTGCTATGTTACCTTCTTTTTTTATATTTAACGGATAAAAACGTACTAAACTAAAATCTAATATTAATGAACCAAGTGCTTCGGTTAAAGCTTTATATTTTTTATTCCATGCATAATTCGTTGTTTCTAAATCAGCAAGCAAACTGTGTGGATCTGGTTCCAAAAATCTATGAGAAAATTTAAAAATTACAAAAACAATTCTAAACAATATTTACAATGTTAAGTAGTGGAATGGTAGAGCTGCGCTTGTGCTTACATTTTAAAAAACGTGATTTTGAGTTGGTAAATTATTTTATCTTTCACACGTATGAGACATGAGAGGAAGATTCCTGTACATGCTTTCTTAAGATAGAGATATTTCTTAACTTTTCTGTTTGACAAATAATGGGAAATCATAAATGATGACGGTAAGAGATCCTTATGTTTTTTCCCCTCATCATTCTTACAAAAAAATTAAATATATATAAAGAAAAGAGTGTTGCACTTTTGATAGGTGATACAGTTGTTTATTTGGTTAAAACAACTTCGTGCTGAAAAATCAACTACTGAAGGGAGTGGAGAGGAGGTGCTTAAACCCATGGAATATTTTAAAAGGGAGGAGTATAACCGAGTGGGGGAGTCTCCCTCAGGGGGAAGAGGCAGGGTATCATTGTGCCTACTTTCTATTGGCTGCTAACTAGGCGCATGCTGAAAGTATGCTCAAAGCTTTCTTTAAGTGTTTTTGATTCGTTTATAAGCATGGAAACATGTTTGACATATGGTTGACGTGTGTGGACAACATAAATAAATAATCTTATATTCAAAAGAAAAGTAAAATTTGTAAAGAAAAATAAATACGTGAAGTATTTATGCTTGTTTTAAAAAAAAAATTTTCAACGATATAAGTAACCTAAACGCAACAATATTCTATTCAATTTAGTGAATATTCAATTTTCAATCCTAGTGTTACAACTATTATAAGTTAACTAATGAAATTCAAAAGAAGGCTTAAGAATGTCTCGAAAATACTTCGATTAATTTTCAATACTAAATAATTACAACGTATTATATAATTTTTAAAAAGTGAAATTAATGTAAAAATTTGTTTGGGGAAATTATTACTTATTTATGTATTGAATTATGGGTATACCCGTGAACCTAATCTTAATTTAAATAAGTGAAGTTTTATTTTTATTATTTTACGAATTATTTACGATATATTCTTTAGTTAATTAGTCGGTCATAGGAATATTAAAGATATATTCCTTCATCCAAGAGTAATTAGTTAAAAATATTATATTTGTAATTAATTTCTAAATTGTATTTTAAAAAAATACATTTTTATCTTTAGGGTAAAAGATTTTACTTTAAATAGAAAGATTTTTTGCTCGGACCAATCTACAACACACGCATAATTCGTTACCCATTTAAATTTTCCCGCAATTGAGAGTGCGAAGAGCCGTAGCCAATCAAAAGTAGGCACCCCTGAGTTCCCCCTGAGTGATACACCCCCCTCGTCTAAAGTAGGACTTCATAGTACATCCCTACTATAATTACTAGATCCGTGCTTAAACCTCTTTTAGAAGGTTAAAAAAATCAGCTTTTTACAAATTACAAAAAAAACTGCAACAGCTGAAGTAATTGTGCGCATTTTCGTTTTTTATTAGACTTTCTTGCTTCAAAATTTTTGTCTATATTAATTTGTTTACCTTTCCATTTGTGATTTTGCAGTTTTACTTAACAAATCCATTTTACTAAGTACATTTACATGTGGTAATTCTAAATTAACCATCATACTTAAAGCAGCCATTGTACCCGATAAAAATTTTGGACCATCAGTCATAAATTGTACATCGGCAATGTAAACTGAACATATTCGAAAATTCCAATTTTGTAAAGTATCTACTAATTTACGGATTGTTGTTAGATGTGTATACAATTCAATTTGTCCAGGACAATCAAATAGGATATAATCATCGTCTCCATCACCTAGTTGTTCTTGTAGCCAATCACAATTATCAACTAAATATCTAAAACGAAATATAAAAATAAATGGTCTAATTAAGAGGCATCACGGAAACCGTATAACTACCGTTTCTTGGAAAACATACTCTAAACAAAATACTAAACCTCCATTGGGACCAAATTTCAATTCTTCATCATCCATAGCATCATCTAAATGAATTAAATCTCTAATATCTGCTAATGGTTCATAATCGAAATGTTCTGCTGCTGGATCTAAGTTAACGACTTCAATTATACGATTTGTATCCGCAGCATGTTGCACCAAAGCCGAACAATACGTAGACTAACCCCAAAAAGTAAAATTTATTTTCAAATAAACATTTTATTGTATAATGTTTAAAATTTAAAAGGCTATAAATTATTTACCTTGCCACAGCCTGCAGGACCAATAACAAGTTGACCGTAACGCATTTTCAAAAAAAATTTCAAACTGTCACATTGAAATGTCAAACTAACTCGAAAGTTTTTCCAACTTTAATATTATAAGTTAAAATGATTAGAATAATTGAAAACAATTAAATTTTAATTTCAAAGGTTTAATGAGATTAAAATATATTTACTGTAAAATGAAACTTGGTAAAACTAGACAAAATCAAATATTTATTTTTAAATGTTTTCGACCACGTGAAACATGCAATAGTTATTGTTGCTAACTTCTTTGTTTACAATTTAAAATGACTGGATTATTATTTTATAGTGTATGAAAAAAAATTTTCAATTTTGACTCGAACCTTTTTATTAATATGCAAAAATATCGATTTCTAAATTTAACGTAGGTTTGTATTTGGTTCGAAAATTTTTTACGGAAAACGTAACGAAATCAACAGCAATGAATACTTTACGAGGAGTTTTTCCACCTCCTAGTAAGTATATAGTCCTCTTATAAATGTTAACGAAAATAATGTTTTGATATAAAATGTTGGATCTACCTTTTAGAACCAACATACAAAAGGAATTTTATACAAGAGAACATGAAACATATAAAACATATGCAAGGTATATACAATAAAGTGGAAAATGTAAAACAACCTGCGAAACCAACGACAGACAAGTATCAAAATGTACCTCCAAAAATAACTAAATATATGGGAATGCAGCCTAAACCTAGATTACAGAATGCAGAACATATACCTCCGACGAAAGCAAAAAGTTTACCAAATACAAACACTGTATGTAATATATAAAAATTAGTTGAAATTTATACAGGATGTAACAGGATCGGAAGGCACAATAACTTTCTAGAAAAGTCTTTTTTTTTTTTTAAATGTTTAAATAACATTATAAGGATCAAAAATTCTATTTACTGAGTATATTCATGTAATTTTGACATGCTTATGAAAGACTAATAGTACTAGTGGAGGGAAAGATCGAAGCAAGGCAAGCAAGCATTAATAGGCTCATGGCCTGGTTTAGGGGAGGGGCAACAGGGACTGAAGCCCCAGGACCTCCACATCCCCAAAATTATTCGTACTCAGCATTGAAAGGGATTTACTTCAAGAGCTGGATTTTATCGAAATCGTTAATGATTTTCCGATTAAAAAAGCTCGCAAAATTCTATTTGCCTAACATAATAATTTATTTGGGCTTATTTATTGTATTTTACGATATCCACATGTGTTTGTTGAGAGGATTGTGTTTGTCTTACAATTGACACATTTTAAAAAAGAAAATTGTTTATCTTGATTGAAAAATAATTAGAGATCTTCTACTTTTTTGCCGCTCTAGAGCCTCTACATCTTTTAATCCGGCCCTGATCAAGTTTTTTACGCACCTCTAATTAACTCCTTTACGCAACTTTTTCGACTTTCTATCATGCCTTGTTCATTGCGGTTTGTGCCAACAAGCCAAGTTGCCCTTGCGGCATTATATACTTCGTTATCATTTGTTTATTTCACGCAATCCTCAAGGGCGGAGATTGTCTGTCTTCTAGTATTTCCCAGGTATGGTTTTCGCCAATGCAATGGGAGTATGGTTCCCTCAAAGGACATTTCATTAAAATCAACTTCACGTACATACAAGGCTAAATTTGTGCTTCGTATTTACAAGGTTACAAAATCGTGCCCACCACTCTCTTCCTTACTCACTTAAGCGAAACTTCTTTAAAGTTGGGCATGATTATTTCAAATAAATAATATAAATATTTTATATTTTTAATTATTTATACTGTAAAATTTGTTAATTCTCCTCTTAGTCCAGGGACTTGGATTCTAATTTTTCTAAATAATGTTTTTCTCAAGTTATTCAACCGTTTCCAAACTTTATCGACGCGTTGTATTAACATTTCAACAATAATAATTTAATGCCTTTCTTTGAAAGTCTATTGTATGTAATTAAAGAATATTTTTTAGGCACTTAAAAAATCAAAGAATCAAATTTGTGTAACGGAAAGTGCATCAAATCCTACAGCATCTTCACCGAGTGAACTGAATAATAAATTTCGAGATATGGGCGTGCAGACTGAAAGTGTTTCTTTTTTGTTAAAAGAAAATAAAAATTCGAGGATATTAAAAAATTTACCGTCCACGAAAAAAGAAGCTCAACCCGATTTCAATAAAAACATGAGCTGTGGCGATGTAGGAAATGTGCCTGGTGAAAATACAGAAAAATTGATCAGTTTAAAAGTTGATGGGAAACCGAAAAAAGAGTCGAACGTAAAAACTGCGCCTTCAAAAACAGCGAATGATTTGGGTTCAGTAAAAGCAGGTAATAATCAAGAGTTAAAAAAGCGCGTTCGGTTTAACTGTGCACTCCGTAAATTTTCGGGCGCTCAGTTATTTTGAAGAAAGTCGTCTTTAAAATACCAACACTCACTTTATGAAATAATGTTTAGTGATTAGCCAACTTCTAAATAGTCTTGGCTTGATAGAAGCAGGGGGACTTTATTATCTAGTGACGGTGTCCGGTGGAGGGAAGAGTGATGTCGACTTATGTCGTTGGAACGTGAATTATTAATTTAAGTAGACTATGGTATAAATCAAAACAAAAGAATTATGACTGTTGCTATCCACTTTTCCAAATTTTTGATTAGTTTTTGGACACTCTTTTGGACATTCTTTGGAAATCGTATGTAAAAATTATATATAATATAAATAAAAAAATAAATAAATATAGTAATGGCAACTAAAAGTCAAAATAATTTGCTATCCATGGATAACAGTAAGTTCCCAAGCGGTTTAAACGCCACCGTTGTAACTCCGAAAAAACTCATTTGAAAGTCCAGGTCTCGATGGAGTTTAAGCGGTAAAACGCGGAGTTTTATGTGCAGCTACGACACGAGATTCATATACTTTTTTCTCCGGGGTTCCGTTGAATGTTACCGATGTTGTCACTGAGAATTGCCAGTATTGTCATGGAGTATTGTCAGTTTTTTCACATAGTATTGCCGATGTTTTCACGGATAGTGAGCAAAGTATTGCTGGTGTTCTAACGGAGTATTAGCGAAGGTTTACTTGTGGTTTCACGTGGTTTTGGTAATATATAGCTGTTGTTCTTGTGGGGATTACTAAAATATTTGGTTTATTTATCAATTTTCTGTATACAGTACATAAACTATATTTGATAAAACACCAACACAACTCCACAAAAACGCTGCAAAATTTAGCGAAATGATTTGGAATAACTTTAGAATATTTGGCGTAGGAAAAACGAAAACCCCGTGAGAACATCGGCCATACTCCTCTAGAACACTAGCTAAACTTCCGTGGAAAACTCTGTAATATTCCACGGAAACGCCGCCTAAACTTCATCTATATTACGTGAAAACTCTCTTCAAATGAAAACCGCTAGGGTTGCAACTAAGATTTTTCCAAAAAAATTGTTGAAACTTAATATAAGCAATATTTTTTAGAAAATAAAAAATATAAAAGAAATTTCATTCGAGAAAATATGCAAGAATTAAAAAAAACACAAAATGAAACAGGTTTTAAAAATTGTTTTTGGAAGTACAAGAAATAGAAATTAATAAATAAAATTATTTCATAGGTTACCAAAGAGGAATTGTTCCAAAATATTTACGTGATCGACAAAAAGAAACTGAACCTGTAATGACTATTGATCCAGATTGCCCACCCGGACACATTACAATCCCAAACGATGAACGTAAAGAGACATTAAGAGCTTTACGCCAAAGTTACGCTGATTTAGTCGGTGAATTAAATTTGTTACCTGTTAAAACAGATACATTACGAACGAGAAATCGGAAAATTGAACTAGAAAAGCAACTAAATAAAATTGAAGAAGGGATAAAAGTATTTTCACGACCAAAGGTTTATGTTAAAATTAATTCATAGTTGGAATTATGACCTCTTTATTGTAATGTAATTACGTTTTTATTAAAAAAAAAATGTAAATTGTGATTCAAACTAATTTTAAATATAATTGGTTTGATACAATTTTTTTAATATAACTAATTTTCAATTTATTATCGTTTCGAGTTTTATTTTGATACCCTGTATATATGAAATATATAACGGTATACTAATTTTAGTGTCAAGTATATGTAACGCTTAAAAATATTGACGACACAAATAAAATTTGGATATATAGGTGTTTATAAAATCATCTAATTATACCATTGCCGGTTTTGCGTCCTTACGCCATCATGATTACTCAAAAACGAAGATATATCAATCTGAAATTTGTATAGCGTACTCAGGACGTAAAAGGTAAGTTTGAGTTCGTAAATGAACAACATAGGGCAATTGAGTCTTGGATCCGTAGGACCCATCTTGTAAGCCGTTGGAGAAAGAACAAAAGTTTATGTAAAAGTGTTTCTTATAGAAAAATAAACAACTAAAACATTTTTTCGTTAACATCACTGTATACCCGTGAGGGTGCAAATAAGGACAAAACTTTGGTATCCGTTTTTCTCCAAAACTATAAAAGATAGCTAGTTGAAAATTTGCAGGTAGCTTCTACAGTGGTCTTGTGAAACATTCTCGAAAAAAAAAATCTAGAAAATAATTTCGAAAACCAAATAAATTTTAAACTCATCTAATATATAAAAAAAATAACGCAAATGGCCCTGACATTCAACACTTTCTTTACTGAGTATTTCAACAATTAACTCAGTCAATTGTTAATTTTCACTTGTTTGGAAGTTCACGATAAATTTCATAGTTTGAAAAATAAATTTCCAAAACTTTGTTATACGATTTAGCTTATTGACTTTATTATGTATTATTGTAATTTGTGATATGTTTCGATCTGATTGATCGAAATATTTTTACACTTTTATGTAAAAATCTTATTTAACCATGAATTAATTGAATTGGATTGAAATTATTGAAACGGATTAAAAATGAGAGAAAGTCAAGCGTAGGCCAAAATTATATAAGACTGTGGTCATGCATTGAAACGAATGAAGAAGAATGTTATAGAAAAGGTAGACTTTTGTCGACAAATATAATTCCATTTATCTACACGTTGGTTATTAACAAGTGTTAATTTCAACACAATACAAGAAATTTCTAAAAATAGAGTGTATTTTAAAATGATTTTATAAACATTTAACAAAAATTGGCTTTAAAATTTTTTAATTTTCAATTCTAATCATTTTCACAACATATATTTGCTTCTTTAACAATATCTGATAGTAGATATTCTGGAAATAATTCAATAATTTCTTTCGATGCTGATTCTGGAGAATCTAAAAGAAATAAAATAAATTGTGAATCAAAAGCAACACAACCAACACTTGCAAGTGCTACGCTAAAAACACTTTAAATCAAGTATAATTTCTTGAATCATTAACATAAAATAGGCTTACACGGTCAAAATTATCAAAATAAAACAACAAAATATTTCAGAGTTCGAAAAGAAGCTGATAAATTCCGAAAAGCTGTATTTCGGAAAATATTGGATTACAAGATACGCTTTTGGGCTCAAATTTAGATTTTCAGTGAATTGGAAACTAATCTTTCAGGCTTAAAATAGCTAAAAAAGGGAAAATTTCGTGTTTTTTTAAATTGTTTAAGAATTTGGACAATGTTGTCATGTTGCGTTCGGCACTCAGTTGAAAACTTGGTTATTCGCATTGAGGCAACATGTTAAAAAAAATTAGAACAACCGAATTCAACGCAACCCAAGGTTCATCATCTTTAAGACGAGAATTTTATCGGGCTAGAAGCATAATTTAAACGCCTTCCTTGCAACCCAGTTAGGAGAATACAAAATTTTATTACCTGAACCATGTGTAGCATTTCTCGTATCTGAAATACCATAAATACCCCGTATTGAATTCGGATGTGTAAATTGTGTTTTGTAAACTTTAGTCGGTCCCATTAGTTCCCTCCATTTGCTGATAGCATCTTCGCCAGTAATAACAAATGCGTAAGATGGACCACTAATAAAAATTCAAATCGCATCTCTTATAAAAGTATTTATGTGATTTTAAATATTTTTGTTTACCTAGTCATAAAAGTAATTAATCGATTGAAAAAGAATCGATGTTTGTGTTCACTATAAAATTTTTCCGCTGTTTCTTGCGTAAAATTTATAGGTTTACTTTTTAATATTTTCAATCCACAATCTATTATTCTATTTTCGATATCAGCTTTCGCAAAAGGATGTTTCATGACATGTGGTTTTAATAAAGCTAATGTCAAATTATATGGTTTCATAATTATTTCTAAAATATCAACTTCTTCTTAAAGCAACAATTGTATATTAAATTCCCCAACACATTAATATATTCATTTATATTTTAAAATCGTTATTCATTTTTATAATATTTATATTTTGGGGATAGATTTGAAGTAAATTTTAATTTTATGATAACTAGAGCCCCCTATAAGTGACACTTATAAACTATTTTGTGCGCTATATTTAAAAAAATCATACAAGTTTAATAAAAAAATATATATTTGTTAAGTCTTTTTTTAATATTTCTTAACGTGGGATCATTTGAAAAACTAGCTTTTTTTCCAATTTGAATAAAATTGTATGAATGATGTGGGTATATGAGTTTAGTCTAAAATATATTTTTTATACAGATATAGGTTTTCATAAAATCACCTGATTTATCCATTTTCATCTGTCTGTCCATTATTACGAAAAGTCAAACTCGAAAAGAAATATCGAGTTGTAAATTTTTCTAGTTCAACACCTAAAGAGAGTTTTTGTGTTCGTGAATTTTGATTTTAAATCTCACTTGTCTATAGAATAATTCTTGTCATGGGTGCAAATATTACGCAATACGCTTACGATAAAATGTTTACGTCTTAATTTTTAGAAAGTCCAGTCTTCGAATTTTACTGTCGTCATTCGACTTTGTTTTCATATAAACAATTACTAATTACAGGAACTTCTATATATCGATTTTTATTCTCACCAAAATTATTATAATATTTATGAGAATTGGGAATACCCTATTTACAGTGGTGGATTTAAGGTGTGCAAATAAGAGGTTTCCCATTAGGCCCCCGAAATAGGGCACCACAAAGGGACCCCAAGTGCATTACGAAGAATAAAAAAAAGGAGGAAAAGACGAATTTGTATAAAAGGGCATAACAAAAAGGCACCAATGTGCATTGACGAAGACTAAAAAGGGGGAAAAAGACAAATTTGTATAAAAGGGTATAACAAGAAGGCACCAAGTACATTAACGAAGACTAAAAAAACCCATTTATAGATTTTGACTACTGGGACTTTTTCCTTAAATCCGCCACTGTTTATTTAAAAAAAAAAAAAAAAAACATTATATAGGCTCATTATAGCTGTATTAAATTTCAAATTCTAATTGTTAAAACCATCAATTAACAAATATATCATTTGTTGAATGATATATTTGTTAATTATTAATAACTTTTAACTGTTACTATATTAATCATGTCTACGATTAACCTTGACAGAATGCAATAAATTTTTATGTTTTAAACAATGTAGATAATAAATAGAAATTGCACTGTACAAATATTTATGTAATTAGTGTATTACATAAACATATTTTTATCTATGTCACCTCAAATAGCTTCGGATATTAGTAATTCGATACGCTCAAAAAAATGGAGGTTATTTTTACAATATTACATCTAAAAATTTCTATTTATTTTATATTTTAATATCGACCACAAGTAATAAGAATGTGGTTGATTCTTTATACAATTACGAACTTTGTCAAAAATTTAATTTTATAAAGCAGATATAAGCTGTTTAAATAATATTAACCCTCCTAATAAATAAAACGTGCCTAATCTATATCATACTTGAAGTTTATATGTATGATAATAATTAAACAATTAAAATTAAAACTAATTCATATGATTTAAAAATAAATAAAATTATTGTCTGATATTCCTAAAATAAATTTAAGTAATAAAACACATCGTTATAAACAATGGAGAATATAGGGGAAATAATCGATTACAACCAATTAGGTAATTACGAATACAATTTGTTTTTTTTTATTAAAATCATATTTCATAAACAATTAAAAATTTTGTTTCAGGATATGAACAACAACAATTAATTAAAACAGCTGTACAAAGTGCACAATTTTCCTACTCACCATACAGCAAATTTAAAGTGGGTGCTGCAATTAAATGTGAAGATGGTACTGTATTTAGTGGATGTAATATTGAAAATATAAGTTTTACACCAGGAATTTGTGCTGAACGTACAGCTATTGCAAAAGCTGTTAGTGAAGGTTATAAAAATTTTAAGGAAATTGCAATTGTTGCTAATGACCCTGATCAATTTACATCACCGTGTGGTGTATGTCGACAAACTATTGTTGAATTTTGTACTGATATTAAAATTTATTTAAGTAAGTTTAATATGGATCAAGTATTTGTAACATCTATTAAAGAATTATTACCATTATCATTTTCACCATATACAGCTAAAATGTAAATTTTTCTAGCTAATTTTTGCATATAAAAATAATATTTTATATATTCAACAATGATCAATTGTTAAAATCTTTCTTCGATAAATATAAATTCATATAAATAAAATATTTTGAAAACGTTTACATTATTTTGATCTATATATATATTTACAAAATATAATCCATCTTTTATATTATGTGAAATATTTTTAAAAATTTCACATTTTTTTTATACAATACAATTAAAAATCGTACGACACAATATTAAAATTAAGTTACATTATTTTATAGAGGAAAACAAAGTCGATTTCTTAGCGTATTTAATCTAACTTTCCATGATTTAGATTTAACTAGAAATGAATGTAACTTATTGACTGCTCGGAATTACATTGGCTTTATAACTTAGCTATTTTCGATTACACAATTATGAGTTAATTATAAAATCGGAAATAGTTTCGTGAGTCAAGTTCTTTTTTCATTGTAAGCTACTATAGCCCGCGTGACAGTACCCTTTTTGTTAAATGATTAATACATACTTCAAATACTTGAAACTTCGTGAGAGGCTTCTATTTGGAGAGTAAGATTTTTTTTTTTTGAAAGTGCTGCACCGTTTACAAATAAAGCAAAAAAGCAGCAGGAAATTCAGCGGGCATTTTGGCCACTTGATAGCAATAATAATAATTAAACAATGAAATATTTTGTCCGAAAAAATGAAATATTTTGTACTGCACCGATGAGCTTAAAACACAATTTTTGTTTGCCTAATTTCACTTTTTTAATTATTTGTTTATTGAAAATAATTGTTAACGATCGGAATTAAGTAAATGAAAATTGTGTTTTTATTATTAATCATTATGGAATTACACAAGTTAAGGCTCAATACAATTAATTACTTTTGCTATAGAGACAGTTTTTTGCGAAAACAAAACAAATTCGGTATAAATCTTAAAAAGCCCCCAAATTCTGAGAACGTTCCCGGGCGCATTATAACCAAAATGCTATTAGTATACCCTATTAGTCCCTCGAATATTGACAATTTATTCAGATTCATCTGATATATTTTATTATTTTATGTATAATGTGTATGTTGTTTATGTAATTAAGGTTGTTGTCTCCCGTGGTTGTCTCCCTGCGCTCACTCAGAACAAATACATCAATGTTCAGTTAGTTTTTTGAAAATATCTGACGGCTAGTTTTTTTCTAAATTAAAAAAACTTGTTACAAACACAACCACTGTTGTTTGAAATTAAATACCCTCCAATCGACTTCAAATTTTAAAAAAAATTTCTATGCCCATAGCCAGACAACAGCCTTAAGCAGTTAATGTAGGCACGTTATATAAGTATTTATGAAGAATCTCATTATGAAACTCCTAAAAAAATTGAAAGATACCTATAGAAATAATTTTTACACCATTTTTTTTTAATTATAATTTCTTTTCTACTATAAAATAACGATACGTGTCTCAAAAGCGGTATCCACGGCTAACCAAAGAACGCTAAAAATGATTAAGTATTATTTCTTTTAAAATAAAAAATCAATTAAAATTCTGTTATGTATTTTTTTTTATTTTACTTGAAAATTAATAAACATTTTTTTGGTAAAAATATGATTTATGATTCATTTTACAACTAATTTTAAATACAAATAATTAAAAAATAAACAATTTGAACTTGATAACAAACAAACAAATAATATAAATGAAAATGTTTTTATTTTCAATTATTTTAAACAAACATAAAATGTTTTTGAAATGTGAATATTTCATTTACTTTTTGAAAAAAAATCATATTCTTTTAATTTCAAGCATAAAAAAAAAGTATTTATTTTATGTATAAATGTAATCAATATGCATTATTTGTATTTACAAAGTGACAACAAGAATAAACTTTCAAAATTCCTTGATGATTCCCGATTTTTCAGTATAATTTACCATACTCTCCCCTGGATTTAAAAAAAATTCATACAATTCACACTGAAATTTGATGTAATTTTTGATCAAATGAACACGATTTTTTTATATTGTTTCTCTAAAAATTTCAGGCAATATCTCGAATATTGTACATTAAATGGAAGCTAATTACCCTTAGTATTGTTTTATTAACATTTTAAACAAAATTGCATTCACTTTTTTGTGATTTAATCGGTAAACTTAAAAAATTACAAAAAAATTGGATAAAAGTAAATAACCTTGTGTGATATTGAAATTTGAAACAAAAGATTTTGCTCGATTTTTTTAAATTTCTTAAAGGGTATTGTCTCTAATATCTCAAAAACTACTCATATAACAAAAAATTTGTTTGTGATTTCGATAAATATCATTGTTTAATTATAAGATAATTAAAATGAAAAAACATCCATTTTATATGTTTCCTAGATATACCTGATTTTCATAATAATTCCTGGACATTTTACTTGATAATTTTCCTAGTTTGTCATCACTATTATTCGATCAAGTAATGTAACTGATTTAATAATGTACTTACAAAAAGGATAATAAAGTACTTACAAAAAGGATAATAAAGACTCGCCTTCGATAAAGCGAATGATGGATGTAGTAAACCAGAGAATGTAAAATTTCTAATGCAATAATTTAGCCGGCGGAGAAAGTTTTTTTTAATTAAACATAATAAGTAATAATAATAATTTGGGTTCAGCAAATCACAATTAATTTTTGTTTCGTTTGACTATTTCGATAAGTATCAACTTTCTAGTCTAAATTCCATCACCGTTTTCAAAATTAAGTAATCACGATTTATATGTAATTCCGCCATTCGTATTTTGATTTATAATTATTTGGATATTGTCTTCATGGAAACTCTTAACAACTACTCTCATTTCTTTAAAGTGACGATATAAATTAACTAGCTGTGAACCACCCGCTTTGCTGAGCTACTTTAAATACAAATATTGTGTTATAATAACGTTCACTTCATTTGCCGTCACTTATCCCTCTTTTGTTCACAATTTCTTCGATTTTATTTTTTTGGTGCAGAACCCTATTTTTTTTAAAGCAGCCCATGTTACTCGCTGATAATGAAGCTTTCTGTACGTGAAATAATTTTTCAATTCGGTTAAGTAACTAGTTTTTCAGTTGATCTATTATAATGTTACCCATAAACTTTCATTATCTTTTTCACCATCTTAAGAGTTTAATTTCCAAAAATCTGTTCTTAGTGAGCGTCTACATCGCAAAAGGAGTAACTATGCTCCATTTCAAGTCAATCGGGTGCATAGTTTTAGAGATCTCGTGATGAATCAGTTAGTTACTGGTATTTCGTTTATATACTATTAAAAAATGCTTATAATTTCTATAACGTTTAACTCTCTAATTGGAGGTGTTGGAACTAGACATAACTATTACAATTTTCACACTATGATGAAATATTCACATTAAAAGCACAGAGCACATCAAATAAAAAACAGGATACAAAGCTTTTACTAACAAAATGTTCTCATTCATTTCATTTTTTCTTTCTAATTTCTTAAGGCCAATTTGGTGGTTTTTACATCTTCTTGCTAGGATAAAGACAACTTTGCCTCAAATTTACCAAAATGGACACCAACCAATATAACATTGACATAAATTTTCATTGCTAGTAGCTTGTTGGATCAATAAATCAACTTGTCGCTTTATAGTCAATGCTTCATCATGTTGAAAATCATGTCCAGTTAATTTATCTTTGACTCGATTAACAATTGTTACTGCTTTTTTACTTAAAGCTTCTGGTTGAATTGATTCAGCTTCTGTAGCTGGTGTTGCTGAACTAGGTGGTACTGGAGGTGATCCCGTTAATATATTCGTTTCCTGTGAATTTGCAACAGCCACTCCTGACAAATCTCCTGCCTCTCGAGATCGTTTTTCCCTACCAGCAGCATCCATCAGTCGCCAATTTAATAATGGATCATATACAAAAGCTTCTAGAACAGCCATTAAACTGTCTTTGTTTCTTCGTAGGACAGCCATAACTGATTCACATGTGTGACGATAGGTACCTTCAATTCCAGTAACTTCCATTGCATTTACAAGCATCCGTGTTAAGCGGAAAGGAATTTTTTCAGGGAACTTTTCACGGGTCATTGCTACTTCAAAACAATCACCAAAATCAATATGAAGAATTTTTCCACTAAGTCGATCTAACATTAAATTTGAAGGATGTCGATCTCCTAATCCTAATATATAACCTACCATAGACATAACTGCTAATGATCTAGTATAATTACAACGCCGATCGAACCATGCTTCACTTGATGGACTCTTCAACCATAATAATCGAGCGAGATCATCACCATGCGTATGTTCTAATGCATGTTCAAATACTTCTACTTTGTGCATTAACGATAAATGATCGTAATCCGGTGCCATTCTTAACATAATTCTATGCTCAATGTTTAATAATATCTTCTTTTTATCACGATAATCTCGGATTAAAGTATGTAATGTATCACAATGTGGAACCCAACCAATTAATCCAGAATTCGTTGATAAGGGTATAACTGCATAACGTTGAATTGCTAAATTACGACGTTGGCTATCTGGATCTTGAGAAAGTAATGTATTGACCAAACCAAATAATTGCATTACTCTTTCATCTTGTCGTAAATCTTCATGGCCTTTTAACAAAAACATATACTCCTTTCCATTATCACCGCGAATACATAGTTTTCTAGGCCGCTGTTTGGATGCAATAACTTGAAGGGAACTTATAATTTGTGCTATACGAACAATAGGTTGTCCAGGTGAATAACTTCCAGGAACAGCTAATTCCATATCCCGACATAAAAGAAGTTTTGGAGATACGAATTGTAATTCTAGTGTGGTTAATTGAGGAATATGTCGAGAAATTCTTCGGAATACATGATAATATAAATCCCATGCTTGATTAATATCTCTTACGTTTCTAGAAGCTTTATATCGTTGACACCATTCGTGAGCTTCCTGTAAATCCCGACCATATGCTTGATGGAAGCTTGTTTCTTTAAGCGTTTCTGGTCCTTTTTCTAGTTGAGCGTGTAGAGGTTCTAAAATTGCTAACATGCCACGTACATCTCGTTCACCAAAATATAATCTCGAGGCTTCTTCCAATCCTTCATGCCATAACTCATGCCAAAGGATAGCAACACGAATTAGTTCATTAGATACTAGCCCTGCTTGATCAACTAATACAGGAGAATGTTCACGCATACTTTGTAAAATTTTGTTAGCTGCATCACGTCTAGCCACTGGCGTTGATTTGCTAGCAGCAACAGTTAAAGGATATACTAAAGCTTGTGGATGAGATTTTCCAATATCAATTAATAAATGATGGATTAATCGTCCAACCGGTAATCTAGGCGTATCAATTCGAGCAATTAACTGAGGAATTACTTGTAGCCACGTATTAATTTCAATTATTTTAATACCTTCTTCGATAGCTTCACATACCTCAGGCATGTGTCCATAATCAAACCAAAGTGTTAATAACCGTAATGTATCTTGTAATGAACTACCTCTAGAAAGTTTAATCGAATGGAAAAATCCACCAACTGCTGAAACAGTGAATTGATGAACGGAAGGTTCATCTTGTTGTTGATAGAATAAAACTGTTTCGAAGTTCATGTAAGCCCAAGCGTGCCATGCTTTATACCATGAGGGATCGTGTTGGGTAGCAGCTGCATAACATTGAAGAACATATAAAATTGATTGTTCATTGAACCCTTGTAGTGATTCTTGCCATTCTCCGAGCTTTAAATAACAACGTGCCAGCAATCGTGTATCGACATTACTTTGCGCAGCATATGTATGGACAAATTGTCGAAGTTGATTAAATGCAAGATCTTTTTTATTTGACATCCATAAATGTTTTGAGTAAGCTAATGTCACTCGCGGTTGGGTATTCGGTAACGGTTCGTCTGGATTTAATGAAGGATCGATTCCCATTAACATTACCAATGTTTTATGTGAAAGATTCTAAAAATAAAGAAACATATTTTAGATATAAACAAAATTTATCGTGTTTCGCTTCCGGAAGCACTTAATTGAAACAAAGCTTTTATGGCAAATTCATTAAATGTTTTTAAAATATACCATTTCTTTTAAAGGATTTATCATACTTTCGCTATAGAAGTTTTACATTTATGAAAAAAATATAACGTATGGTAAAATACTTACCAAAGATCCACTCTTTCGACATAGAGAGGCATATTTTAACCATGTATGCATATCTTCTTGTGGTGATAAAACCAATGAATGCACTTGTAGAATTCGTTGCCAATCTTCAGCCACATGTTGACCAACTTGTAAACGTTGCCACCACATAGCGCGAATATATGGTCTTCTTTCTGGCACTAATTTATATTGAATAACTTCTTCCAATTCAGCCAACATTTGTACGTATACCATAGCACCATACGCTCTTTGATACGATTCACTAGCCATTGCAGTTAATTCTGTATCCAATAAATCACGAGCTGTGTTTATTAATTTTTGTGCATTCTTATACTCATCCTTGTGTACTTCTAAAACCGCCCTATAAAATGCTCCATCTTGTGTTTCAGTAGGTATAGCACGAACATAACGTTCCATACAATCCCATCGACCGAGAGCCCAAGCAGAAGCTGCTGCAAGTCTTCCAGCTTTTTGTTGCCCACTCTCTCCTAAATCAGGCCATAACTGTTCAGCTGATTCATTTAACGATTCCCATTCGCCTAATGCTTCTAAACATCGCATACGTCCAAGCTGTGCATCTTCATCGGATCGGGGACGAGCCGAATATAAATTTAATGCGGTTTCCCAACTATGAAGTTTTTCATACCATCGAATTTGTACTTGTAATTGATCATCACGTCTTTCCATAACATGTTCTAAAAGTCCTTGTGCAGCTTCTTTTTGTTGTAGTTTATTATTTATGGAAATCAAAGCTTCTACTACTTGAGAACTTGCGCCTGCATGAAATTCAGCTTCTTTGTAATGCAAAGCTTTTGCATATGCTCGACACTGCATAGCTCGTTCTCCTAATAGGCGAGGTTCTAATGGTAACGGACCATGATCACAATGTTCCATAAATTCAGCTAGATTTAACACAGCTTGTGTTACTTCTGGCACATCTGGTACCATTAAAGCTTGTTCTAATATAGAAACTAATTCCGATTGCAATGGTTCAGTAAGTTCTACCCAACAACTTACGAAAGCAACATTAAATAAATCTCTTGATAGTTGAGAGTAATGTTGTGCAACAGCTAAACACGAACGTAAAGCAGGGCTAGGTGATTCTTTTATTAAACCAATACTTAATCGACGAAGCCATTCTAGCCAATCTTCTTTGCTGACACGTCTGGTAGCAGCCCAAGCAATTTGTAAATTTGCTGTTCGCACATTTAGTCGTTTTATCGTGGTAGTATCGTTTGGTTTTAAAGGTACATCTTGAACTGGTATTGATCGAGGTGTGGGTCGAACTGTTCCAATTTCAGCTAAAGTACTTCCAGCCATTGCTCTTGTCACTAAAGCTTCGTGTCGAGAACACACAATACGGTGTTTAGCCAAAGTTTTAGCTGCTAGCGGTGCAAAAGGAGCATATCTACGACCTAATTGGGCAGCCACTGCACATAATGTATCGACAGCAGTCGGGCGAAGTTCCGCATTGTTATCTAGAGTACGTATCAATGGATGTACGATTCTTGAAGCAAAATCAGTGTAGTCTAATGTGTCTGCTAACTGATCAACTGTATGTAATGCAGCCTTACTGACAGCAAGTGGACAATCGGGAGCGTCAAATAACCGTACCACAGCTGGTAACACTAAATGGAGATAATCGTCAAGAGTGCTTCCAAATTTTTGCAATGCGGTTAACATTTTTAACACTACTGTTTCATCTTTACTTGGATCAGGTGTTAGTACACGAAGAATATGTGGTATTAGCTGAGGTAGATAAATTTTAAATTCTGCTCCTAAAGCTACAGCAATAAACTCAGCAAGATATATTAGAGTACCTTGCAAGGGACTATTTGGCGTCCAAAATTCTTTCATTAAAGCAAAAATATCATCTAAATAGTTACGTATATGTTGCTTTACAATTGCGACGAGAAAAGCCAATTGCTGTAATAAAAAGTCTCTGGAACTAAAATCACGCGAACTAAAATCTGCAGTACGGATCATATGAAGAAAGTTTGGAAATACTTGAGGAATGTATGGAACACATTTTATTCCTAAATTACTAAAGATAAATGTAACTGCTTGAATAACCATTGTATGGTGTTGAGCTAAATTTGGATCTCGAACAATTCGCATCAATGTGGATACAGCAACAGCCGGATAATATTCCTCTAATGTTCCTGATGCATTGGTACTAATTAACATTTCACTACTAGTTAAATCTGTTGACGCTGTGGGCTCTTCAGGTTCCCGTCGTTTGTATGGATCTAAAGCTCCTAACAATCCTAATACTCTCAATGTCTCCCTTCGAACTCTAGGTCGTTGTTCTGTTTTTAAGAACGTTAAAAGAACATCCAATAATGCTGGTTGTCGTGAGTACGGTTGAAGTGCATGGCCAGTAGCTGATACAAGTTGACCCAAAGCCCATAATGCAACCGCTCTTTTTTCAACAGAAGCAGTATCGCCAAATATTTCTAATAAGACAGTCAATAATTCATCTCCCCAAGGTAAGAGATCAGTTCCACCAGCCGCTTCAGCCAAATCACCAATTGCTTTTAAAACAGATAAAACTACAGGTTCCGAATCACGTAGTTTTGGTACTAAAGTTGATAAAATTGGTTCTGTGTATGGGCGAACTAATCTTGGTGCACTTATAATCAGTCTACCCAATAATTTTGCTGCTTGCTCCTTATTTCTTGCCAAACCTGAATGTTCTAATTCAGTGAGTAACTGTACTAGAGTTTTCCTAATTGCTGGCATTACATATCCTGGATTTAAAGAACTTAACCTGCCAAGAGTACTAAGTGCAAACTCTCGAATTTCAAATACTTCATCATGAAGACAAACAAATAACATTGTTAAAGCTTTGGCTTGGGCCAGGTGTGGATCAAAATTTTCATGTAGCGATGCAAGAACCCAAAATCTTACATCCGGATCTGTATCTGTTACAGCTACTGTAAGTAATCGCGAAAGTACATCTTTGGCTGTAAGTGTAACAGTTTTACTAGGAGGTCCTTCTAATGCAATTCGTAATAGGCGACCACTTGTTCGTACAGCTTCTAATCGTACTTCTCCTTGTTCAAAATTTAAAAAGTGTTCAGCACAACGTCTTACAAATTGCAATAAACTTTGTCCATCGAAATCAAAAGTTCCAAGGGTTCGTAATCCCAAAACAATAGATGGTATGTCTGGTTGTTCAGGTAAACTAATCGATGGTCTTGAATGCCTGGGCATTCCTGGATGACGGATAGGTCGTTGGAGAAGAATTTGTGCCAGTATTTTTAATAGACCATCTCCAATTTCTCTTCGAACTGAAGGTACTGCTATAGATAATTCTCGTAAAGCAGTTGTTAAAGGTGTACTTAATCCTGCACTTAAAATTGGTTCTAATAACTTCACAATTTCAGCTGGTTCTAAAACACCAGCATGTCCGAGCAAAGTGATACATGCAAAAACTGCAGGTTCAGGAGTTAATGGGGTACGTTTTTTACTGGGTGTTTCACGACTGGGAAAGGCACTACGAATTGCTTCCAATATTTTTGGTATAAATGGTTTCATTTCCATTTCCACGGCTACAGCTAGGAGCCCCGTAGAAATAAAGCCAGCTGATCGTTCTTTATCCCTGCCTCTAATAATCGAAATTAAATGTGCTATAGTAATGTTTAAATAATTTTTAGTGAATTTTTCACTGTTAAATCCAGCCAATCGTGGAAGAATATCTAACAAAGCATTCTGAACATGCCCAGGTCGTGATATTCTATCTAATACATCTGTACAAATATTAGTATAACGTTCTTCTACAAGCTGCCGGCAAGCAGCGGATTCTGGTGTTTGTAATATTGGATCAGTATCGGCATCTGCACGAGATGAAGAAGGATTTTCTTTAGCTGTAGATGACAGACCAGCAACATCTTCTGATAAACGATTTATAACAGAAATACCAGCACCTTCTAGTAATTTATTGCAACGCCGTTCCCATTTTGAGTTTCCACAACGCAATAATTCGTTTAAAACTAATAATGCACCATGTGATCGATCATCTCGAGTTACACCTCGTTCTACTCTAGCATTCACATCGTCGAGAAGATTTATGGCTTCATCATAGCACTGTCGATACCATTGTGGTTTATTAGCTTGTTTTGATGACTCTCGTTGTGCAATTACTACTAACGCAGCTCGTAAAGCACTAGCAGCTCCTTCACGAACCAATGCTCGTGAATCACGGACAGCAATGAATATTTTATCAAAAAATGCCGAAACTTGTTGATAAAAATATGTGGGCATAGCTAACGCTAATTCTCGTAAAATTAATACGGCTGCATGCCTTTTGGCTTCATTACGATCACGATCCAACCATTCAAATGCCCTTTTCACTTCAAATTCAGCATATGTTGCTGCATTAGTACCAGAAACTAAAGCAATTTTACCCATCGTAAAAGCTGCCATTTCCATTGCAACCGGATCACCCATTGGCAAATGATTTCGTAAAATATTTGCAAACCTGGATATTCCTGTTTTCGTATTGAAAACATCCGCTGTACCAATAACGCATTGGATTGCAAGTATTCCACCTTTTTTCTCGTTAACATCATTACTCGACATCATTTCTAAAATATGATCATTTAATTTATTCATAAATGCATTCATATCTTCTGGTGGTATTTCACGCAATTCAGTTTTTATATAAAGCCAAAGATCACGCGTTGCTTTCATTCGTGTTTCTGAATGACGGGATTTAATCCCGTTTACTAATTGCTGTAACACTCCGGTAGACATTGTTGTTGGATAATTATTCAATGATTCATTCCTACAAAAACATATATAAATTGATTTTATTAAATGTACTTAATTTATCTAACAAAACTTCGATTGAAATTTACCCAAAAAAGGTGTTTGTAATTAATATTTTGTATATTTATTTACATGTCAACTTTAAATGTCCATTATTAAATCAGTTTATTTTTGAATATATTAAACTATATTTACTATTTGATTTAAATATTAAACAATTCACTTATTTTAAGTGTAATATAATAATTATTTTATTTAATTATTGACATAATTACGCTTATTTTAAAATATGACAAATATTTTAACTCATGTGTTTAGTGTTTAGAATACTATTTCTAATCTCTACTCTTTTTTGAGTGTTGTATACCTAATTCACTGTATAGCAAAATATCGTCTAAAATTTGGGTTTTAAGATAAAATATGGTGGTTGGTGGTTGATTATAGCTCGCGAATGGCGACACGGTCAAATATTGACACATTGCCCATTAGGCTTGAGCTCTAGTCTCTAAGTAATTATGATTTAACCATAGATTTTTCATTCGTTAATCATAATTTCTACAGATCATTTTTTGGCCATCCTATGTGGTGTAAATTAAATATTAGAACTAGAAGAGCTTTTAAATGGGAATTTGTTTCTTATAAAAATTTAAGATTCGTTTTTGCCTTCAATTTCTGATAGTGACTAACGATTGAAGCGCCAAAAACTAGTTGCAAAGTCGATGTTGAGAATCAACAATAATAATTAATAAATTCTGAAAAAGCTTATTATTTAGACTAATTTACTTGGGTCAAGTTAATTAACAAACTCGTTAGCTCAAAACATTTTTGCAGTGCAACATTCTTTATATAATTTCATTAAGAGCACAGAATTATAAATGTAATAAATATATAAGCTCCCTTAAGAGTATAGATATATTTATGTTTATAATAGGGAATAATCATGAAATTTAAATTTGCTTCAAATATTTTTCTTCCGTAACTTTAATGACTGGGCATTTCAACTAAACCATTATTTTAGTAATTAATATCTTTTTAATTACTTAAAATTAATTAATAAAAGTATAAAATCAGTGAGGGCATTTAAAAATTTCTAAAACGGAAATTCAAATTTTTATACGGACGTGACATCATAGTATGGGTTTGTCAAATTTGTTGACATACTGTATGATATTAATTACTTACATTTTATATGGTATTTCATTATACTATTCTACGGCTTTTTATTAGAAAACTTAATAATAACGAGTGTAAATTCTGTGTTGTAAATTCATTTTTTTAAAGTGTAAATTATACATTGAACTGTCACCAATTGACAGATCACGTACTTATACGTCATCAACAGAGAGCGCCAAAAAAACTGCGTTTAAATATCTCAAAATTATGATGTATTTTAAATATTTTTTTTACACTTAAATACAGTATTTTTAAGCAGTATTTATTGTTATAACGGTGTAAACAATGAATTAAAAACATTAAAAAAAAAAAAAACCTGAATATTGCCTATTAATTAATGTAAAGATTCTAATTTTCTGGTATAGATGAAAGTCTAGAATTTGACACCCAGTAAGTTAAATTATTTTAGTGTTTTCAATAGCTATCTATTAAATTTATGTCTGCGTTGTGACTGTGACAGAAGTTTAAGGTCTTCAATAATTTGCTATTTTAAATAAGGAATAAATCCGATTTTAATCTAAATCGCATTTCTTCTCAGTTGGAAGATTGATTTAAGTAACAAATTTGACAGCTGAATATATTTTGTGATACTTAATTATTTTCAAATAAATGATTAAAAAATGTCTGAATTAATGGATACAGTCGATGATGTCGCCATGCCCGCAGTTGACTCAGGTAATATTTAATTTAGGCACATATTTATCGACACTCGATATTATCATAAATATATATTTACATTTTAGATGCCGACGGCGATAAAGAATCTGGGAATACCGGACAGGATGTAACAATTAACGATATTGTTGTTATAGATCCAGAAACAAGTGTTTTAGATTTAAATCATGGGCGTATTGGTCAAATAGCAAATTTAGAGCCTTTAGTTAATATTGAGCAGTTGTTTTTACGTTGGAATTTGATTAAAAAAATTGAGAATTTAGATACGTTAACAACATTGAAAGAATTAGAATTATATGACAACCAAATAACAAAAATTGAAAATTTGAGCCCGTTGGTTAATTTAGAGTAAGTAATCTTTACGAATTATCCAGTCAAATTACACTTTGAAGGTTACAAAAATTCCCATGGAGCTAAAAATTGGTATGAATGTTCAGAATACTATTATAAATGAATTGTGAAAAGTCCCCATCAATCCCCCTTGTGCAAAAAATTTTATTGAAGGGGGAAGTTTTCAAAAATAGGCTTTTCGCGTTTTTCACCAAAACGGTGAGTTTAACAGCAAAAATAATCCAGACAAAAATTGTAGATAAGTCATTTTGCTACAAAATGTGTCTTTACACCTTTTTTCATAAGTATTGCCATTTTCGTGATATAGCGGTTCAAAGAATTGAAAAAATTATTTTATTCGTAATATGCACGTTTATATACATTTTTGAAGCGTTATACGAGTAAAAATATGAGACCCTATATCTTATACATACAAATTTTAAAATTTTTAGAATATAAATTAACGTCAAGAACTCCGTCCCTATTTTTATTTAGTAGCATGGCCTGAGTAACATCTGTCTTCCATTCAATTGTCAGCGTGGTGATGCTCGTATACCCGCCTCGTTTCAAAGGTCTCATACTCCACAAAATACTGTTAGTCGTAAGTATTGAAAAAGGTGGTGAATTTTCGGAGTACCTGAAAGACCAGACATCTGTAAAAATTCATGTGCAGTGTCGAAAAAATTATACTCGAAAGAGTAGCATTGATGCTGTGAAAAGACAGCGCCAAGAAAAAGAAGCTGGTTCATCAAAAATAAGTCCTCGTATTACGGTTCAAAAATGTATTACGAAAAAAATAATTGGTTCAATTCTTTGAACCGTTATGTCACGAAAATGGCAATACTTATGAAAAAAGGTGTAGAGACACTTTTGGTAGCGAATCTGAATATTTATAATTTTTGTCCGAACTATTTTTGCTGTAAAACTCATCGTTTTGCTGAAAAACATGAAAAGCCAAGTTTTGCAAACTTCTCCCCTCAATAAAATTTTTTGCACAAGGGGGATTGATGGGGACTTTTCACAATTCATTGATAATAGTTTTCTGAACATTCATACCAATTTTTAGCTCAATGGGAATTTTTGTAACCTTACTTATATTTTATGGACTAATTTGACTGGATAAAAAATTCAAAAATCTTCATAAATAACATATTTTATTTTTTTTTTTGTAGAATATTAGATATTTCGTTCAATCGTGTACGGGAAATTGAAGGCTTAGAAAATTTGCATAATTTAAAAAAGTTATTTTTATCCTCAAATCGTATAACAACAATCAAGAATTTGGATCATTTAACTAATTTGACATTATTGGAATTGGGGGACAATAAAATCAAGGCATGGACCATTTATCTCTTTTTCTATATAGGCGGCTTATTTTGTATTAATTTGTGTTTGTTTTTTTAGGAAATTCAAAACATTGAAAATTTATCAAATTTGGAATATTTATATTTAGGAAATAATAAAATAAGTCAAGTCAGTGGTTTGAGTACTTTAAGAAATTTACTATGCCTAAGCTTGCAAAGTAATCGATTAAAAGAAATCGAAGGTTTAGATGAGCTTGTTAATTTAGAAGAATTATATTTGTCCGAGAACATGATTACAAAAATTGAAAATTTGAATAATAATATTAAATTACAAACATTGGATATCGCACAAAATAAAATTCAATTAATTGAAAATGTTGCTCATTTAGAAGATTTGCAAGAATTATGGGTAAGAATTATAAAATTTATTTAGAGAATATTACGTCATGTTCAATATATTTTAAGAATGCGTCTAATCATTTTATTTTAGTTTTGTTCTGATAATACTCAAATCATTTTATTGCTACTTCATTGTTCTAGACGAGTTTTAATAGGGAATATTCATGTATTTTTTTATATTTTTAATTCATTGTTTACACCGTTATAACAAAGTAAAAAATATAAATACCGCTTAAAAATGCTGTATTTAAGTGTAAAAAAAATATTAAAAATACATTATAATTTTGAGATATTTAAACGCAGTTTTTTGGCGCTCTCTGTTGATGACGTATAAGTACGTGATCTGTCAATTGGTGACAGTTCAATGTATAATTTACACTTTATGGAAATCTAATGAATTCGGAAAGATAATTGGCACGGTTTGCATAATATTTGACACCTGTAGCTTCCATGGGAAGCATTTCCGCGCACATATTCTTTATTCCAAAGTACTTATTTCTATGTAATCACCCGACATCAGCACTTTTTCCTTTTTGATCCATGCGTTCCCAAATTCTGCAAAACTGATTTGGTTCACTGTTTTGCCCAAAGTCTACACAACTTTAAGCACTTGATTGACAAAGAATGTGTGTTATAGACATTCCATAATTGAACGCTACGATCTTAGTTTCTACAGTCTTCTAAATTTCTAAAATTAATATATTTTTTAGTTGAACGATAACCAAATATCCGATTGGAATTGTATTGATAAATTAACTGTGAACAAAAAATTGGCAACAATATATTTGGAACGAAATCCATTGGCAAATGATCCTGCATACAGGCGAAAAATAATGTTAGCATTACCATGGTTAACACAAATTGATGCTACACTTTGCCACCGAACATAATTTTTTGGGAGATTTTTTTAAATTTGTGTACAAGGCATACAAAAAACAAAACGTAAATATTATAATAATAATTTGTAAGATTAAAATGTAGTGCAATTATTATTAATAATACAATTTATTATTATTTAATATCAATAAATGAGAAAAAAGGTCAATAAGTGGGAAAGAAATAATTAAGTAATCCTAAAACTCTTATGGCAAATAATTAAAATTGAATTATATCACTTTTATTTTCGCCCTAAAGCGACTCATATATATTAGATCGGGCAATTTTGATTCTAAAAATGAAATGGTAGTAATAAGGTAGAATGATAGAATGTAAGGTATGTAAATGTGTAAGGTATAAAAGAAAATTTACGTTCGATTATTCTTTGTAAAGTAACAAAAGTTTTTTTTTTTTATAAAGAATAGCTGGATTATGCCATGTCATTTTTCTATTAAAATTATCCAATCTATTGCTATTTAGATCACTTCACGCTTAAATATACAATTTTAAAAAAATAATATTTACTTGAATATAATGTAAATTTTTGAATAAAACGTACTGTTAATTGGGAAATGATCCCGTAATAGCCAGAGACGGACTTACCTGAAAATTTAAGTTACTCTATTCCTTATTATACGCATAACTTTTGTAACAAAAAATATATTGAATTTTCTTTACAATCGTAAGTAAAAAGAAATTTCAATTTGTAAATTTTGACGCAAAAAATGTTTTGCGTCCCTACGTCATGGCGTTGTTGACGCAAATCATAGCCCGCCTCTGGTAAAAGCTAATTACGACGCGACGTTGCTTTAAAGTTGATTACCATAAAAAATTATAATTTGATATTTATCTTGACCATTGGATTATTTAAAAGGAAATATTTGTCATTTGGTATTTAGGTGTTTTGGCATCCACAACTCTGACACTTAGTTCTGGATTGATTATCTTTTTTCAGTTTTCTAGGAAATTGAAAATCTGTGAATTTTTTTGTTATACGTACCAATCTTAACTTGCAAAATATGCCTTATTTAGTTAAATTAATTGGGAAAGTAATTATTTTTCGGATTGTGGTCACCAAATGATCATAAATCAATTTTATTGAAGGTTAGTGTTAGTTATTGTATCTTTTTTAATTTATAAGAGCAGTATAAATCAAAATTTTTTTAGTTGAGAAATATTACAAAATAAAATAATTTACGTTCCTAATTTTGGAACGAAGTTTAGTACAAAAAATAATTAAAAGAAAAAACGCCGAAAATAATGTAAAAACAGTCAATTACTGAGTTGAGCTAAATTTGGTTCGTTTTAGCCATAAAAACGCTTGCGAGCACTTAAATTCACAATTGCACCACTAAAAGGTCATGTATAACATAACTGATCAATTTTAGTGTGAAACTACGAAAAATAGTGAAACAAATAGTTGGCTTCCCAAAAAAATTTAGTGATGTCTTGGTCGTTAACTTCCCAGCAAATTCAATGATTGGAATTTTACTTGCAATTGCTTTTATTGGTTAAACGTATCTATTGATGAAGTTTCTTTAGCAGAAATTTATCAATCAGAAACACGATGAAAGCCAATGCGGTTTTTATCTGCTAAATAAGTCCATTGTAAAATGATTCATTTGTTAATAATTTGTTAATTTTGTCCAAACTAAGAAGAAATTATGTTAGGTTATATGCATTTGAATTTGTTTTAAGCTTTTGCAAAATTATTAAACAATAATTGTATAAAATTAAACGTACTAGCATATTTTTATGTATAGCATCAATTTTAGGCTTCAAATACATGCGATATCATTGTATTTGCGCCAGTGAGATTAAAACTACTTTTCTCACTCAGTAAGCGTGGGAAAAATAGTTCATTACCGCACTTGTATCGCAATGAATTCATTACCACACTCCAAATTACTGTCAAATTGTAAACTAACAACAAGTTACAATAGTAACTTTTTAAAATTTTTTCAATAAGTCAAGAAAAATTTTAAATAATAGTTATAATTTCACATTATTACACATATCGTTTATTTTCACATTTTAGAGACGTAGATAGAGTTTTGTACGATATACGTGTGATAACGCATTATTAACGTACTTTTGCGAATGCTTAACTTGTGCTACGCCCTCGTAGTACAAATTTCTCACGTATACGTTAGTAATGCTGTTATTTCACTAATATCGTAAATAACTATTATAATTATGCATATTAATCATCAACTGCATATTTTTGGAAGCCCCTTTGAAATATTTAAATTATTATCAGTGTGCACGTAATATAATAACAAAACTTTTCCCAGAAGCGAAAAGCGATTAAGTCGAAAATGCGCAATTATAATGCCAATTTATTTATAACTCTGAATTAATTAGTTTCGGAATGTTGATACCCAGAGATGTATTCTTTGAGTTTAAGTGATTTAAATGTACATAAATATCATTTGTTCAGCCGGAAACTAATCACTAAATTTTGAAATTGAGATGAATTTTTATGTCGTTTAATATAAATCGGACATGTTTAAGTATTTTGGTATAAATTTTGTTATTTTTGTTCCAACTCATCAACAGTTATGTTATATTTAGCCATAAATATAGTGCCTACAAATTAGAAGGGAGTAAATAAAGTGAAAATGATGAATTTATCAAAATATCATTGTCACATTTAATAAGTAAAATAAAAGCATTTCTTCCATAATAAAAAAAATCTATATTTGTACACTTAATTGTTGCTAGAAAATTCACCATCCAATTCGTACAATAATTGTATACATTTCTATAAAGGCAAGACCTAGAAATTAAATCAGCCTGTAGAGTTATTTTTTCTTCCTAATTATAGATAATATTAAAATCAAATTAGTTATAGCTCCTAGATTGTGAAATGATAGAGTATATGTTTTATTATTTTTTTAAATATCTTATTTTTTAGTTGCGAATACTGATCTTTATACAGGATGTCGCATAAGTAATGGGATGATTAATTCATGTGACCTTAAAAAGACCATTAGAGGACCTGCAAAGGTTTAAATTTAAAATGGAAAATCTCCATTTTTAACAGAGCTTCGCGTAAAAGAAAATAAAGCTTTTTATTAATATGGATATTTTTACTTGAAACATTTCACAAAAAAAAAAGGCTTAACTTGAAAATTGTTGTTGAATTGTTTATTACTTATGTAACATAACATAACTGGGTTGATGATCCTTATGGGATAATTTAATAACAAGTTTTCAATATTGAAATAAAGTTTTTCAAGGGAGAATTAGGACAATAACGCCATTTTGAGCCGAACAGGTTTGGTATCTAATGAAGCATATTTCAGAGTATACGTTTGGGTAGATTGGAACTAAATACAGTAAGTGTGATCTTTCACCGTTTCGTATCAAAACTAATAAATCTACTAGTCACTCATTTGATGATGAATTTGAATATTGATTCAAATTCAATCCAGTTATAGAGATCAGTGATTATGATTAATATATTATTAATGGACTAACAGTGAGCGGTGACAACATAAATGGTAGATAACCCACTGTGTATTGTAAATTGGTCATTATTTCTTTATTAGTCTAATAGAATCCTTCCATTTAAAAGGAAAGAGATAAAGAATAAACTTAAGGTACCTAGTTTTTTCTTCTTAAGCATTTCAAGTCAAGATATTTTGTATTCTGCAAAAGAAGTAATGTTTAAACCTTTTAACAAGTATTTTATGCTTAAAATAAAAATCCAATATTACCAAATATTATTTGTAGATTTGGGATTAATTTTTGTTTAATTAGAGTAGATTAATATTTTTCAGTTAAATAACTCATTGTTACGACTTTTTTGAGAGATGTAATGAAAGTGCACGAATCCCGAAAATTGACAATATTTATTGATTTCTGTAAAGAATTGAATAACCTTGTTAAAAAGATAAACACAGGTTTGACTGGAAATAAATCCGTTGTGGGGATATTTGTAACATGTTTATTGTAGCTAAATTTGCTCTTTGTACATAGGCCTCGCCAGAATGAAATTATTGAAATGACATCGAAACACCGGGAACAAGGATTATTGAGGGAAGCTACTAGCACTGGAAATTTCACATAAAAAGGACTATTTTTAAGGACAGTATTATTTTATCATAAGAAATTTATGAAAAATATTAAATTTTCATACACATTTATCCTGATTATTTTACACGTATTTTTATGCAAAAATTTTTCAAATTACAATGGCCAAGTACAATGTGTAAGTTTAATAAAAAAATACTCTTAATATAATGTTCAAGTTTTAACATTTCATGGTCATTTACATTAATTGTTTTAAAAATGTATGTAACAAAATTGTTTCTATTTATGTAAAAAAATAAATGAATAAAAATTTTTTTTTTTTAATTTGTATTTTTTAAATGGTATGAGAAACAATCTTTGTAAATAAATTACGAAAATCTGATTTGGTATTAATACAATAACAATAAATTTTATATTATATTATTCATTAAATAATAATTTAATAAAGTCTTATTATGGATTATTTAATGAATAATAGAATATAAAATTTATATGTGAACCTAAAGGATAATACTCAAAATCTAATCCAATCGTTTCTATAAAATATAATTAAAAAATAACATACTTTAACAAATTTTGATATCAAGTTCATTTAAGATAAAAATCAATTTTATTATTCCAAATATTTACAAAATTTAAGAAAATAAATATATCGTTAAACATTACTGTTACAGTACATTTTTAACAAGATATGTTTTAATCAACAACACAATATTATTATTTCATTATAAAAGGTTCCAAAACATGCAAAAATTCAAAGAAAAAAATTGTCAAAAATATGTCAAATCTAAAGGTGTTCCAATATTAACATAAAAAATTTCACGCTATTTGTCCGATAAAGTTTTGACAATGAATAAACAAAGAAAGCGTGATAGCTAACAGTTTACGATGACCTTTTTAAATGGATCATTATGATTCAAAGGACGGGTCATTTTTTTTTATTAATAATTTGCATGCAGTTTTAACACATTTTTAATTGACCCTGAATATATAAAATTATTAAGTATAAACCATTAAATGCTTTTTTTTCAATTTTCTCCATCAATAATCATAAACAAAATGAATTACTATTTTAAGGCCCATTTAACAAAGGTAATTTGAAAATGTATATTTCCATTTGAAATATTAGAAAATTTCTACATATAATTTGTTTTATAGTATAGTCACCTCCAAGTTACGAATTCTAAAATTAATGATAATTCTCTCCCACTCATTAAATTATTTATTAAATTTATTGAGGTAATTATCACCTATAGAATTATAATTTGGACTATTAATTATGTAATCCATATTTATATACAAAATTACGTTATAAATGAAAAACATTTTAACAACCAAGATTTGAAGGAACGACTAACAACCCTTGATCCATGGGCCAATTGCGATTTACGATTTATTTACATTTATAACGCGAGAGTTTTAGAAGATATAACCAAATAATCGTTGATATCAGATCACATTCAATTTAAAAATAAAAGAAAGCCTTGAAGAAAATTGTCGAAGTAGCCTGAAAACCAGAAGTAGCCAGATCAGAGTTTCAATTATTTTTGAGCTAAATATCAAGTTCGCATTTATCATTTTAACTTTAGAAATTTACAAGTACACTTTTCATTGTACAAAGTTCTCGTCCAGAAAAAAACTACAATTCACTAAAGTCAACGCACATTTTCAGTTGATGCTTGCTGAGCTTGATTAATGTTATTGCTTTAAATAATACTAGTAATTCATAAAATGGAAACTACCTGAAATTTTTCATTAGAAGGTGCTCTGAAATGGTAAATAACAGATCTACTAAAATAAATTTTGATGATTAATGATATGCCGCCATCTACACAAGTTGTCATGGACATTATAAACTGTTGGTTCCCACTTACTATTAACGTCTACTTAGTAAACAATTTTTGCGAATTTCAGGAAAGATTCCCGGTCAAAATTTTAGGAAAAGGCAATTTGGTCAAAGAGTTAAAATTCTGAAAATAAGATCAGAACTTCTTACGGGCATGAGATCCGAAACAATACAAATTTCTAATCGATTTATTTGTTGTATGTTAAGGTTGATCGAACATTAAGGCAATATATTGAAAAATCAGACGAATTTTTGTGTGATTAATTATCAAAAAACGATCTTTTAACATGTAATCTATAGTAAATGTTATCTGAAAAGATATATTTCAAATTATCTTGCTAAAGCTTCTTTAGATAAGAAAAAAATTTACTTTTATAAATCACTTTTCGTAAAAAAAAAATTTCAAGAAGTTGATAATTAACCACCAGTAAAAATGAGTTAGTGATATCCCGTAAGAGAGCACTAGCGAGTGAGAAAGTAAGCAAGTTAGAAAGAACGTAAGTAAAGAAAGTAGCAAGAAAGAGTGTGCATGCTAGACTTATCCCTATTACAACTAGTCATAAAATATTAAATGCATATTATAAAATAGCGTCTGCTCTTTCAGACAATTTTGCACCCTCGTTCATTATCTATCTCTTTCAAACTACAGTAAAAATATATAAGGAATGTTAAATTAACAGAATATGCGTGCTTTCTTTTATAATGCGCATTTTGTTTTTTTGTTATTTTTTTTTTTGTACAAGCATTTACCAAAGCAAGGAGTGGCTACGACAAGCCAATCTTAGTTACTGGGACTTAACGCAAAACATACAAGCCATTCGACTGTGCTAGACTAAAAGTCACAATAAGCTAGTTGATAAGGGTGGTGAGACACTTGACAGGACACTTGAACTACCACCTTCATAACATGGGGATCTGTTTTGATCCCAATTTTAGGGCCTATGTGGAGGACGATGAAACCTTCATGCATGTTATTTGCATATACAGAAACTTACAGAATTCAGGTATAGAGTTTGGGAAACTTTGGATTCAATAAACCTTGGAGTAATCCCGGCGGAGAAGCTGTAGGCGATCTGTGTATAATTCTATAACTTCATTTGCTTAAAATCTCACCTCTTATCTGGAGTCGTCTCGTCTTTGGGTGGTAGGCTGTTCTAAAGCAGGGCACAGAGGACGCCTTGGTCTTTGTGTAAGGAACCCATTTGCGTTACCCTTGTATTATTATCATTATTATTGTATAAACCCAGTTTTTAAAAAATAAGAAATAATACTTTATTACATTTAATTTATTGTCGATTTTATAACTTGAACCATTGCTAACTCGAAAACCAAGCATTATTGGACCTCATAAAACTCCTCTGACCTGACGCGTTTTTCCTATAATTTTGAGGGGGACTTTTAATAAGAAATTATTTAACTTAAAATTTATTTTGGCCCATGGTAAACAAAATGTTGCCCGTTCCCATTTTAAAGAATAAAGTTTTTCGTTAAGTTTTTGTCCGTTACATAAATTATAAGTCCTTCATTTACAAATTAAACGCTGTAACTTCACTGAAGTTAAAATTAAATACAATGACACACGTCATCATTACTCAACTTTTCTTAAAACTTTTTAAAATTGGATAAATATTTTGAAAAGCCTCATAAATTTCTTCTCGTATTTTAGCACCTGTCAAAACCACTTTACCAGATACAAAAATTAATAATACAATACGTGGTTTCACCATACGATAAATTAAACCGGGAAATAATTCTGGTTCGTATGAACTGAAAGAATTATGTGTTAATACTAAACCTTCTAAACGTATTGGAAATTTAACGTCACAGCTGCCCACCATGTTTTGTATTTTAAAGTCTAAAAATTTTGCTGGAAAACCTAATTTTTGTATAATACGCGCATATTTCCGTGCAGCTAATCGTGAATCATCTTCACTTTTTGCTCCAGTGCATACCATTTTACCGGATGAAAATATTAATGCTGTTGTACGCGGTTCACGAATACGCATTATCACAGCTGCAAAACGTTTTGGATTGTATTCGGCGTTACGTGCATGTAATGCTATTTTTTTTAGATCTAATTTACAATTTAAGTTTACAGTTGATACGATATTCCTAAAAAAAAAAAAATCGATATCACAAAAAATTTGTTGTTTCGAAATATTATGAAACTTGGTATATAGGGCAACTTTGACCCAAAAACTACAACTAAAAATCGGATTCATTTAACGATTGGGTCAGTAGTTTTTGGGGTATCGTCTAATATTTTATATGAAAAGCTTTTTATTTCGGGACAATTTTGTATACTTTTCACACGCATTTAATCGTCAAATAAGCTCGATTTTTATGTGATTCTTGGGTATTGACTGAAAAAAATTGGTCGGAAATACCATATCTCGTATCGGATTTTAGTTGATATTTCAGAAGGTATTCATTCAATTGTTTAAGGAACCCAAGTTTTGCATTTTTTGGGTCAAAATTACTTTAGTAAATGATTTTTATCGAAATCGAAGGGAGAAAAGATTCCTGATTTATTTTCTTACGCTATTCTCTTTGAAAAAATCAAGAAAATCACACAAAAATTCTATTGCGGGTGCGTGCTTTTCAACTATATTATGTTTTATAGCTCTGTTTTTCTAAAAATTAAATTTTTAACTTTTTGTAGAGGAACAGTTGGCTTGATTGCCCCTCTCCGGATCTACGCTTGAGTTCTTGATGAATAAGTTTAAAGCTTACGATCAGTAAGAAATCTAGAAGGAGGGCTTAGAAAAATACATCAACTTTACTCTAAGATCAAAGTCATTTAATCAAAGTGATTTAATTTTGGTATTACATAACTCGTGTTCCTGTTTGCTATTTAACAGTAAAAATCCAATTTTTTCCAGTAAGCATGTTGTAAGAGCTGTTTTTAGCTTCCCAATGCTTATTTTTTACAAATTATTTTTTTATTTTAGTCTGCATTATCTATTTGTGGAATTTCTAAAGAAAATTTATCAAAATAATGTAGCAATTATCATATCTAACAAAAATTTAATTTCTAATTTATAACACTCTAATTTTCAATAGTTTTATAAAACTAGCTTTAATTATTAATTGCCACTTCAATGAAAATTAAGTCTAAAATTTTTAATACTTTAACGTAAACGTATTTTTTTCATGAAATTACACCATGAAAAGGTTTTAGTTCGAACCCCATTAGCACCAAATATTTTTTTATACTATACTTCGGATTTCAACAGTAAAAAAAGAAAAAAAATTACTGTAATTGTGGTACAATGCCCGGATCTGCTGAATGTGGTGTCATTGGTGTCATCGGCCCAGGTGTTGCCGGTCCTATACTCGGAGGATTACCTAAATTTCCGCTATTTGATGTAGGACCAATATTTCCAGATGTCACCATTGGTGACATCATATTTTGCTAAAACAATAAAAAAACATAATAAAACCACGTAAGTGTTTATATATTCAGTTATAAAATTATCGATTTATAACTACTAAACATTACAATCGTAATAGTACACGTAATTGTTGAGAATTTTAAATGAAAATTATTTAATTTGTTTATTTATTATTAAAATGTTTCTCAGAAATTCCATACAATAATTATTTTTGAAAATTTTAAAATTTTCCAAATAAATTTTTACTATTTTGTTATGATAATTTTTGTAAATAAAATATTTTTATTACTAATTAAAAGAAATGAAATTGATTTTAAAAAAATTTATTGTATTTTGTAATATTTATTATTTGAATAATTTTTAAAGAAAAGAAAAATTCTTTTGAAAAACTATTAAATTTGAAAGTTTCAACATTTACCGTCACTATAATACTACCACGATTACGATTATGTATTGTGAGGTCCATGTTTAAATACTAACTGATTTTTCAAATTAAAAACTATCTTTTTTCTAGTATGTGCTTTAATATTTATTTACTAATTTTATTGATTAATTTTTAATTCATTACTTTTATTAATTTTATAATCATGTTTCAGTTTAATGAAAACTTTTAGTGTCAACAATGTATTATCGTTTTAAATTATTTATTTTAAAAAAATTTTATTTTTTGGTATTTAAAATTTTTGAACAATTTATAAAATTGTGGTAAATTAATCATAATTACAGCAAAAAAATTGACGATTTCTATTTAATTTAAGAAAATGGTCATCAAATTTTTAAAAATTTGTTACATTTTGATATTAGTTAAAACTTTCTGTGAAAGCTAATCATCGATTCGGATGGCGCGAATTTATATGATCTAAGATAGCAAAATACAATTTTCATCAAATATCTGGAAAAAATTGACTTTTCGATAGCAGATATTACATAGATGAAACAATTTATTACAAATAAAGTTCAGAAAAAGTGATTGTGATTTATTTTTTGGATGGCACATTTTGATTATTAATTTTTGGAAGAGTATTCTGTTAGTTTTCGAGATATCGAAGCGTAAAAATGAAAATATAGTATTTTCTAATTATTTCTAACATTTTTGGCATTACTGTTACAATGAAGAACCCTTGAGGAGAAAATTACATCACTGATGGCTTGGATCAGCGCTGTAAAAAACTGAGCTATTTATCGTTACTAAATGGTTCCTACAAGCTTATACCTTTGCCAACACAGGTGACTTGCGTTTAATTATTTAAAATTAATTTTTTCGGTGCTTCATCGAAATTTATTCGGGAGAGTGGAGTTGGGGATTGTTAACAGATAATACAATAACAGAAAAACATTGAACGAAAAAAAGTAGGAAATATTTTAGGGATCATTCATTAATTACGTAAGGATCCCGAAGGAGAGGGTTTTAAAAAATTACATGCCCTTATCTTGAGATGGGAGGGCTAAGTCTATTACATAATATTTTGTAAGTCGAAATTTACGAAATTTTTATACTACGAGCACCAAGGCGATTTTAGATTTAGGGTTGAAATTATTTGTACCTTATTTTCAACTTTGATGATGAATTTTGTTATAACTGCATGAATGTAGACGAAAAAAAAGAACATAAATTTTTTGTTATCTGCCTTGGTTTTCGAAATTTGAAAGCTAAATAATTAAACAAAATTTTCAAAAATCGATTTGATGTTGTTTTTTATGCCAACTTTACGCAAATTCAACAAAAAACAGTTAATATTTCGATTTAAAATTTTCATTTTTAGCTTCAATTACTCGAAAAAAAAAAGCGAAAACTCGAAAACGGTATTCATCATTTTCGATATTTTTTGTTTTGTACTTATTTAACAAATATCGTAACGGATATTGTGATCAGGACTCAACTAAGTGAGTCCTGAGACATATAAGAACAACGATTAAGTAAGCAAATCTTGGTCGAATTTTTTAAAATATTATGTTTAATCTATAATTTCCCACATTTTTATAATTTTTTTTAATCTTACCGGTGTTTGTGGATGCATCATACTTTGTGGCGTTGAAAATGATGGAACTGGTGCGTAAGTATGTTTTGGAGTGCCCAAATGTGGCATACCTAATCCAAAACTATTGCTCATACTGTTAACTGGTGTTAAAGGTGGTACTTGTTGTTGTTGCTGCTGCATAGCATTCGGGAGAATTTGTTGGTCCTCCTCAGGCTGATGCAGCGGCGTTCCAATACTTGGAATACTAAATCCTGGACTTGGTAACATCTGATCCATGATTGGGTTTTTAGTTTAACACTAAATGAAAATTGCTCTAGAAGATTGTAATTGTTTTAAGTACAACAGAAAACATATATCGTTTTATTTAAACGTTAACTGCATTTGTAACAAAATCAGATATTAAAATTAAATATTGTCTAACATCCACTGTCATTAATTAGCTATTCCAGTGTTTCTCAATTGTTTTTTTTTTTAAACATAAAACACAATATACTTTGAAACTTGTAAAATTAGTTTATTTAAAATCAATTAAACTTAAAAAAGTTTTGAAAAAGATGTTTAAATAAACTGTAAATTAATTATTTACTTAAAATCACTGACATTTCTCATTAAATAAATTTTCGCTCTTAATATATTTGATCGTTGATAATGTAGATTGTAGCTCTATCTTGTGGTTTTGGTTTAAACGAATCAAATTTAAATTTCAGCGCATTCAGAAAATATTATTTTGATAAACTTAAGAAAAAAGTATATTTTCATTTGTTTAGAATTGTTAATCATATATTCGTTTGAAATTTTATAATTTTAAAAGATCATTAATCTTACAAGCTTTTTAGTTCAGTAGCAATTAGTACACCTTATATAATTAATCGGGACAATTAGCCGCTTCTGTAACAAAGAAGCAAATACGGATACATGATAGTAATCCCTGTATAATAGAAACTCGTGTCGAAAAAAACAAAACTGCAACTTTTTGAACACTGGCAATGTAATGACCATTACAGTTTCATTTGTTTTTTGTTTTTCAACAAAAACTCAAGTATCCGTTAAATGGAAAATCGGCATAGCAGAGATTTGGAAATACCAAAAACTTTCCGAGATGATTTATTGCGAAAGTATGTCTCAACAAAAAGAGTTTGGAACGGGGGACATCTTACGGTAACAATGATTTGGACCTTTACTATCAGAATATTTGCTCAGAGCCATAACTACAGAAAGATGCTCATGGACCTACTAAGCTTTTGATCCAATGCAGGTAAATGGATAATTTTTGTCTTAGGAGAGTCCTGTCAGCTCCCCGCAGTACATGAATATTATAAATGTATAGAAATAAAATGATAAGAAATCATAACCCAAATTTGTTGATTTAAAAAAGATATATATTTATATTATTCCATGGTTGTCTCGATAAATTGTGTCGTATGTAGTCGGCAATTGCTGCAATATTATTCTATGGGTTGCTGCATGCTCCGGGTATATTTTCATACCTGCTAGCTAAACGCTGAGAAGAGGAAAATTCTTCTAAATTAATTCTCAGATCCTCCCAAATGAATCCCAAATGGATGGAAATAGTTTGAATGAAAAATAACAATTTTGTCTGCTGAGTATATGAATCTTATTTTCAAAGCTGCTGCTGCTGGTCTTCCAAGGGGTACCGGCTATCTAGTTTTTTAAACTCAGCTCCAGATGGCAGCAGGCAACTAAGAAGGCGGTTATTTTAAATCTCTGCACTTAACAAAAATCTTGTAAACGTCTCCTAAAAATTGATATTACAGTTTTTTTTTTGTATATCCGGAAATAAAACTTTAAAATAGTTATTATATAAAATGTTAACATATATAAAAGCTTTGTTTTCTGATAAATATTCAGATTATGATTAAACTATTAATTACGCTTTTGGATCAAAGCTTAACTTGACTCAATTTACAGATCGAAAGCGATAAATTAAGTGATGTGACGCTTAACTATTAAAAACAACTAAAAATATTTGTTATAAATTATAACAATATTTAAAAAAAATAAATACACGAACGAAAAAAAAAACAAACAAATGACTGAGTTAATTGTTGAAATACCATGTATAGACAGTTTTGATGAGGCAACCGTTTTTTTTTTAACGTCACGTAAATAAAGAAAGATTTCCACTCTTAAATAGCTACACAGTACACACACACAACTGATATTCCCATATTAATACATACTACAAAATTTTCACCTAATTAGCGCCCTCGTGGGTAAACAGCGATGTTTACAAGAAAATGTTTCGAACAAAAGTTGTTTATTTTTTCATTAGGAACATTTTTCACATTTAAACATTTGTTCTATCTCTAACGGTTTACAAGATGGGTCCTACGGGCCCAAGACCCAATTGACCTATGTTGCTCATTTACAAACTCGACCTCACTTTTTACGTCCTAAGCACTTTTTCCGTTTTTGAGTAATCGTGATGACAGACTGACAGACAGACGACAGACAGACTATACCAAAATTTTGTTCATAGTATCAATATTTTAAGCGTTACAAACTTGGGATAAAACTTAATATACTATGTATATTTTATATATACATGGTATAATAATAGATTTATATAAACGAGCGTATACATTTGCCTATACTCAAAATTTGTTTTCTTTTTAAAACGTCTTTCAAAATTGTAAGTCAATCCACTTGTGCCTGTAAATAAAAGTTATAAACATGGGTTCGTGGGTGGTCTTCACATATTTTTTTACCCCCTCGCTAAGGACATTACATTCCATTTCAATATATATGTCTTGCATAAATCTTTCTCCTTCTATGTCAGGTCTTTTATAAGATGAATAATACTTAAATTTTAAAAGTTTTTCGTCTTCTTTTGAATTAACTCTCTCAAAACACAATGAATCTTACTTATTCTTAGTATTTAAAGAATTTTTCGATAAAAAAATGACTAAAACATTGGTAAAATTTATAAAAATTATATAGTTTATGATATTTTTATTTTGAAATTTCTTTCTTATAAGGTATATTTTTATTTTCTATTATTAATTTAATAATATGATAATTTGTATTCACTTGGGGTATAAATTTAATTTTAAGTCGTCAATCGTCATACAATTATAATTAATTTTATATTTTAGTTACAAATTGATAACAAAGTTGTTTATTTTTAGTATGAATTCGTTAATTCCTCACTGGGTTTATTTATTAATATTAATCCGTGGATCGATAAGTGAAGATCCATTGGAGTTAAGTTTGGTACATCCAAAGCCATTTTTAACACACGATCATTTTCCACAAGATGAATTACCTGATACAGACGATGGTAAAAAATTACCAAAATTAATTCATGATGAATCATTTGGTAAAATAAATAATCGTGAGGAATTCGAAGAACGGAATTTATGGTCAGAGGATCATGATAGACCAATTCGATTACATGCAACTTTATTGGATGATAAATTACAATATTGTACTCGACCTGCGAAATGTGTGGATTTAACATATTCAACATGTTTAGGAACAAAATTACCTTATGAATCAACATCGTTAAATTTAACAGATTTGTCGACTCAAGAGCAAATTCAAGAGAAATTATATGTGTATCAATATTTACGGCATGTACCAAAATGTTGGGCAGTAATTCAACCGTTATTATGTTCGTTGTATATGCCAAAGTGTGAAAATAATTTAGTTTATCTACCATCGATGGATATGTGCAACATAACGCGTGGGCCTTGTAAAGTTTTATATGGTACTCAATTTTTTCCACCTTTGTTACGATGTGAAAACGATAAACATACTCCATTACCTAGAGCATGTAAAAATGATTTACGAAAAATAAAATTCAATACTACAGGTCAATGCTTAGAACCATTAATTCATACCGATAATCCAACATCTTTTTACAAGCAAGTTGATGGTTGTGGACTCCAATGTACGAATCCTTTGTACACGCATGAAGAGCACGAAGATACTCATCAATTAGTCGCTTGGGGTGCATCGATTTGTTTAATTTTCAATTTGTTTACAATTTTTACATTTATGATTGATTGGAAAACTGCAAATCGTTATCCTGGAGTAGAAATTTTTTATATAAATGTGTGTTTCTTTTTTTCTTGTGTTGGATGGTTAGCTCAATTTAATGGAAATTTTCGTGATGATATTATTTGCCGAAAAGATAATACAATACGAATGTCGGAACCGAGTGCTGGAGAAAATCTATGGTGTGTTATTGTATTTATATTAGTTTATTACTTTTCAATTGCAGCACTAGCTTGGTTCGTTATATTTACATATGCATGGCATTTAAGTGTAACTGTACAAGCGTTAGGAAAAATTTCAGAACGAATTGATAAGAAAGGAGCATATTTTCATTTAGCATCATGGTCGCTACCTTTAGTTTTAACTATTACAACTATGGCGTTAGGAGAAATTGATGCGGATTCAGTTAGTGGAATATGTTTTGTTGGATATATTAGCACCACATCTAGAGCCATTTTACTGTTGATGCCTGTTTGTATTGCTCTTGTAATTGGCTATCATTTCTTATTCAGGGGTAAGTTATAATTTTTTAGAATTCAAAAATAACCAACTACTTAAAACATCTGATTTGTTTCGGTTGAAATTCGATAGAAAAAATTTCTTTCCTCACCTTTCTCATCCAAATTTCATTTCGTTTAAATTAATATTCCCAACAGTTTTCAAAAAACTTATTCACATACAATACTGGTGTTTTATATTTTTAGGCCTTCTAACGTTAATACGCTTGGAAATGGCTAGCCGAAATGTAATATCACCAAGAGCAAGCTCCGAAATACGTTCAACAGTGGTACGTGTTGGAATAATATGTTTGGCTACAATATTCTTAGGCATTTCTACAATTGCATATCATGCATATTATTTTAAAAATTTACAAAAATGGCGTTCAAGTATCCATGATTTAGTTATTTGTCGTATAACACATGCAAGTAGAATGGATTTATGTGAATTGGAATCACGTCCGAATATTCGATGGTTAAAATTACAATTATCAGCGGTTTTTATAGCTGGTATTGGAATGTCGTCATTAGTATGGACTAGACCAACATTAAAAACATGGGCACGATTTGTTCGAAAAAAATTTGATTGTGAAAAAGAAGAACCTGTTAAATTACAGAAACATAAAGTGATAGCGAAAGCTTTTGCTAAACGAAAAATGTTTTATAATGCAGGTAGATTATCATTAAGCTTCCATAATACGCATACAGATCCTGTAGGATTAGAATTTGATTTGAATTCGGTTGCAAGTCACGATTTAAGTTCTACGTGGGCCGCTGCACTACCAAAGTTAATGAATCGTCGAGGAGCGCTAACTGGAGCACCAGCAGGATCAGTTTCTAGTCAACGACGTAATTCAATGGATTCAGAAGTCAGTTTTAGTGTTCGAAGAGTATCTGTTGAATCTAGAAGAAATTCAATTGATAGTCAATTATCAGTTCAAGTAGCAGAATTGAAAGCTACACGAAAAGTTGTTGGATCAACTGGGAGAAGACATCGAGGGAGGAGACGACATAGACGTCCAAGTCGTACAGCTCCCACAGGACCATTATTTTCTCGACGAGAAAGTTCTACATCTTTGGAAAGTCAATTAGGTGCACATTTATTGAATGCTTTAGTTCATCCCGACGTCCAATCGTTTTGTCCAAATTTAAAACGTAGAAGTGCTAATGCAGGTGGGTAGAGTAGCGTTAATTAAATAGATGAATTTTAGAATATCAAGTTTAAAAAAATTATGGAAATTATTCACCAAAAATAGAGATTTTTATGTTATTTAAGTTTTAATTATCATAGACAATGATTTTTATTCAAATTATAAACAATTTTTTTTATCGATAACCTCAAAAAGTTTCCAAGTTATTTAAAAATTTTATTATCTCTATTATTTTTGTTTTTTAGGCCTGGACACTCAACAAATATCAAATCTCTTATCCAGTGGTAAACTCTTACTACCATTAGTAACTGCACCATCCGGTAGTGAAGGTGAAGAAGAAAACAAGTCAGAACATCACCATGACGATGCTCGAAATGATATCTTATCGGATTCATCACAAACAAGTGAATGTGCTGAGCTAACCCGACTTGCTGTGCAATCATCATTGAATTCTGGTGTCTCAGTTGGAACACAACATAATGGAGGTTGTCGTAGTGTTGACGTTGCTGTTCAGGCAGACGCGAGAGATATTGCGATACAAACTTTATCCTCTTACGAATTAGAAATCGATGAATTGAATAAAAGCATCGATGAATTACAAAGCGCTAGAGCCGTTAAATCACAATGTGTTAGCCAAGGCACACAAATGTCACCGATGGTCAATCGACGGATTGATAACGAAAAATCGTATAAAACTAAACGTAGTTCACCTTCGGATAATAATGAAAATTATAATTTAGATAGACAAACTAGTTTATGTAATGATAAACGATATGATAAAAATTTATTACATAATGATGAAGATGAAAAAGAATCGTTAATTTGTAATAATGATTTGAATCGTATTCAAATGATTAATTGTAAAAAATAGTCGAATATTTATAATTGTTAAAAAATTTGTGACCTTATCTTATCACACCAGGATGAAAGGCTGGTTTTTATAGCAATCGAATGAGTAATTTTTAAATTAAACATATTCAGTCTCAAACAAATCATTATTAGGTTGAGAATAGATATACTCAAAAAGATTCTGAACAGTAGAACGGCTTTTTTACCACTTATAGAAAACAAATATTTATATGTATGTATTCAAATTCGATCGATATAGGTCAACCAGGCAACCGTCTAAGGGGCACACAGTCAGATAGAACCCGAATCTAGGTAGACAAGAATCGTTTGTGTTTCATCAAATAAAATTTTGTTCATACTTTTTGTCATACAACTATGCGGATAGAATACGTTTTCGGAGAAACATAATCTTTGGAAGTACGAATTCAAACGAAATATAATTTTTTTAACTTGACATATTTTTACTGCGGAAAAATACCATTAAGTTAAACAAGTGAAAGGACCCCACATGATTAGATAGGAAAATGGCTTTCTGTGAAACTTTTTCTGATTATTCTGAGCTACGAGCCATAAAAGCTACATATAAATTATAGTTGTAGTATATGATTACCGGGTAGTGGTATGAGTATCTGTGTGTTTGTGCAACACACACACACTAAGATGGTAGTCATATACTATAACCATAATAGATATGTAGCTTTAATCGCCCGTAACTCGAAAATTACTCGTTAAAAAATTTTGTGGCGGTTTGAAAAAGTTTCACAGAAAGCCACTTTCCTATCTAATTGTGCCGAGTCCTTTACAAAATTAAAAAAAAAAAACCCGACAAATGCGGCTTTTTTCCTTGTAGCTCTATTCAAATTGAACCGATTTTCTTAAAACATATCTGAGAACACTCTCCATTAAATTACCTTTCAAAAAAAATCAAAATCGGTTCATCCGTTTAGGAGCTACGATGCCATAGGCAGATGCACACTCACACACACAGACATAGAGATAAAACTTATAAAACCTCTCTTTTTCCGCAGGGGCTTGTTAAAAACAAATTGTATAGAGAATATAATTCAAATGTCAATATCGGATTTAATATTTTCGTTACTATTTTTCATAGTATAATTTTTTTGTATATATAATCATCCCAAGGGCGGAAATAGATTTTGTAACAATAGGAAAAAGTCTTTTACTTAGGCAAACCGCAACCAATTATAAATTTTAAGATATTAGTATCTATGCTCTCTTTTCATCCGCTATTGTAATATATACCTCATATTGTAGGTTTATATATAATATAAGTTTCGTAATCGTTAGCTTTAAGTGATTTGCAGTTAATAGATTTTTAAATTCGAATTTTACTGAAACGAAACAAATTTATGTTCGAAGTTTCTTCCGAAACATTAGATTATTTAATTTTCAATTTTTTTATTATATTTTATTATAATAGTTTTTATAAAATAATTTGTTCGTATTTTCTTGATGATCGTTACGAAATCTTTGATTTTTGACTCATATATTCAGTATTTTGTTTAATTAACCATTTTTGAATTATATCGGAGAAACTCTAGGACTGATATGATTTGTATAAACTTTTTTTTAAATTTGTATTAACATTTTATTTATGTTTTTCGAAATTATAGCCGAAATAAATTTGTATTATATATTTTGTATATTTTATTTCTTTTCTTCGTAGTATTTCTGGATTCAGTGTTGGATTTAAACTTAGACCTATGGGACATGGGATTAGTATGGAAATATTTACAGGGGACTAAATTTGATTTCAAAATGGTTTAAAAATTTATAAGCAGAGGAGGGACAAAGCAGGAATTTTTGGTCTAGGAGGGCAATTCAGAACTTTTTAGACTAAAAATAGAAGAACGATTAAAAACAACATTTTTCTCTGTATCAGAAAGTCTGCCTGAAAACTTACCGTAGGCTCGAATAACGAATTCTGCAATGTAATATAATTAGAGAAATTCAAATTTGCATTTTTTATTATGGAAAAACAAATAAAAATAAAGTTCCTTACAAAAAAGAACAATGAATAAAGGTTTTAATAACTTTGAAATTTATTTTTTTATTTATTTAACTAATAAATTGCACTGTCAATGCAATTGAGATTAGAAATGAGCTGCAGGAAGTTCGGGATAGGTTGAATGTTAGTTCGAAAACAGTAAATAGAAGGATCAAGAAAGTCAGATGAACATCTCACATATCTGTGGAAGGTTCAGTTTTAACTCGGAAGTCATCCAGTTGGTCGACTTTCTGTTATAGAGTTAAATGTATTTTTTAAGCGTTTCTCTAAATATGTCCAGCAGCGTACTTAGCAAATCAATGGTAAATCTAAATCCAGGCACCTTCGATACTTTTTTAAGTATAAGATTAAAAACTTTCTATATCCCGCTATGGTAAATTCTCAGCTTTTAAATGAAGGCATAATAAATGCCTATTCAAATTACATTTATAACGTAATAAAATAATTATTTTACCATCATAAAATTTAAAATGCTGCAATATTTTTTTTATAAGCATGTGTATTTGATTATTGAAGTTGAACAAATGGTGTAATAACACAGAATATTTATTCATTTAAAATATAAACAAACTTTTATATTTATAACTATTATTTTAGAATAGTTAGTTATTACATTGGTACAAAATAATTTTATTTTTCGAAATATTCTGTGTATCTTGAAGATGTAAAATGTTGGTTAATTTTGGGAAATGTTGAAAAAATTATCGATTAGAAGCGTATTTATGGTAAGTTTATTTAATTAATTCGATTTATAAATGTTAAACCATCAAATAATATAACTTACACCAGTTATATTACAAAGAAGACAAGGTCTGCTATACTAAATAGATCTTTATGGCTTTATATTAAAAAATATTTTTGGCGAAACCAAACACATTGTTTTAAAGTTCTGGGATCAAGGACAAATTTTTCTATATCTCAAATTGATTGGATAAACAACAAAACAAGAAATAGGCATTTAAAAAAATGCAGTCAAGATTAAGCCACGTGAAAATGAATTGAATGAAATAAAATCTTTCTTCAAAGTTCATGGTATGTTTTATGACCGTATCTCTGTGTCACAAAAATGCACGGATTACATATAGTAGTATTTGTAATCCGTGCATTTTTGTGGCACAGAGGTCATGGCTCTCATGCCCCTCTATGGCTCAAATGGCATTTACCAATTTCTTTACTTAAAGTTATTTTCGTTTTGTATCATCGAAAACTAATAGTAAACTAACAATAATAAAACAAGTTGTGGAATTGAATTGTACTGTCTTGCCATATTCTCAAACACGAATCTTGTATTGTACATTCACTATACTTACCACGGTGATCTCATGTTTCTGTTTCACTAATATATACGAATTGAAAACCGTAAAAAACTTGTTTCTAAATTTGTATACCACTTGAAAATTAAATGTATCGCTGATAAGACGATTTGGTGCTTTTATGTGGTGTTTAATTAATTCTCGAATCAATTGTTAGTTTTTATTTGCTAGTTCGATGTAATTTTCTCAGTTACTTTTCCAGTTTGTAATTAATATAATTCCAAGATAATAAACAGAAGTTAGTGTATGCACAAAGTATTTAGCATTTAATTTTTAAACTTTTAGCATTGCCAATTATTAGTAGTGTTTGGGAAGTTAAGTTTCGAAACTGTACAGTATCTGGAAATTAATTTTGATAGTAAAAAAAATCAAATTAAAAAAAATAACATTTATTAAAACAAAAATTTAGGCTTTAAAATCACTTTTGATAATATATTATCATTTTCATTTTATTACATTAAAATCGCTACTTTAAAATTATGGAGCGAAAATCTGGAACACATTCTAAGTTTCACATTATAAAGCACTTATTGCATAAGTTTTCTTGTTCATATAATAGTAATAAATTTTAACAATGTACTTCTTTCTGTTATTTTGTTCTACGTTTGATAGTTTTATTAATTAATGTAATGAAGTCTTTATTATTCATTAACAATTTGTAATTAATCTATTTAGTTCTATCACAAAGATACGATTACACAAAATTTTTTATTATTACTTTATTAGTAATATTGGTTATTTTATGAGTTATAAATAATTTGTATGTTGTGTTATCTAAAAAGAACGCATTTTCACGGAAAATGACTCAAACAAAAGTTTAAAAGGTTATTTCAGGACTAGATTTCAATTTTTACAATAAGAATTGAGTAAGTTTTAATTTAATTACTTTGTAGCCCAAATCGAACCTAAACTCCCATCCCCCTCTTCCATTACCCTTTAATAGAATTTTGCTCAGTGGATTCATAGCACATAGACATTAAAAGAATAATCCAAGGAGATTACTTTTTTATATCGAAAATTGATACAAAACATTAAAAAACAAGATTAGTATTATAATTTAGTTAATATTTCCGAGTTGATTGGGAGTTTTTGATGCTGATAGCATAAAAAATGATACATCGTTACATTTAATTTCGCTAAATTGCTGAAATGAACGACTTTAATCTGATATATATTATAATCGTTAAAGTTTGAATGGATGGATGAATGTTTATTACTCTTTCACGCAAAAACTACCGCACGGATTTGGATGAAATTTGGCACAGAAATAGAATATAATTTGGAATTTACTCTGGTATGGTTACCGTGGGCTAGATTTGTTTTAAATTTTCATAGGGCAAAGGATCGACATGATTATTTGCACAGGTAGTGGTAGTTTCGGAATTTTTATCCAGGAAAAATGCACGATTTCGATGAGGTAGCATACAGGAACCGTATTTTTTAAAAGGTTTTGTAAAATTTCTTGAAATAGATTTTTAGCACATTTATCTCAAGAAGGTTTGATTAATTTACACAGTAACGATAAAAACTCTCAAAATATCTTTTCATCGAGGGTAACACCGCTGAGTGAGCTAGTGTTATCATCAAGTAAGAACAACAAAAACGCAACTGCAATCTCCTAGATCGTAAATTCTGTAAGCCCTTTTCCGTGAGTAGACTTTATTTTTACACTCGACGCATGTATTTTAGTAATTATAGCCTGGTTAAACCGTTTCAAATTTGTATAATCGTACCTTTTTCAGAGTTGCCAATTTTATGAATTTTCCTCTAAATTTAGGGATATTTGATAGCAGCGTTTTTTTAAAGGTTTTGGTCATCAAAACCAATTGGATACATAGCAATACGAAGTATACGTAGAGATCTCTACCAAGACCGTTTGAATATAAAATATTATACGACTGGTGTAGTAATGGAATTTTATATTTTATTTTCGGAAAATTTTTTTTAAAAGTGGCAACTTTTTATACATTATAATAATATCTCCGTTTTAAAATACCTATAGAAAAATCACTGGGATAAGTTTCAACAACAATTTTTTTTAAAATCTATATAAAAAAAGGAAATATTTGTTAAAAAATGTATTATCTAAAAAATGTTCTAAGGCATTATAGTCGCTATTATGTGAGAGCTTTTTGTTTTTACATTAATCTATAAGGCATTTATTATAAAAATTTAAGACCGCTTATTTTTATTAGATCGTTGTTCACTAGATATATCTTTTAACCATACATACGAATTAAAATGTTCACCTACAATATACAAACTAACACCAAATCCTAGTACAAGTAAATAAAATAATATTTGTAAGGGAATACTTAATACTTCCATAATTGGATATACCCAATATCCAGTCACTTGATAAATAATATTCATCCATATACAATATGTCAGTAAAAATGCCATTAATGTTTTGATTCCGGTCGAACGTTTTGGATAATTACGTTCAGATGTTATCATCTCAATGACGGTGAATACCATGATGTTTGTATGCATTAAATGATTCAACCATCCGGGAAAATATTCATCTAATACTTTTGGGAAGATTAATTCACGATCGATGGCATATATTGCCCAAAATGTTATACCAACTATAAACGCTAATGGAAATGCAATCGTTGTGTGAAGGAAATTTTTGAATTTTTTTAATGTTTTTGAGCCAGTGATATCGCACAGCACGCACAATCCAAAGAAAAACGTTTGAATTAACTGAAAAAAAAGAAAAGAAAATTATAATATGAAATTGGAACTTTAGGTATACATGAAAATTGTTGAATCGTAATTTTGATGATTTGTGCCGATCCGTTGGGTTTTTGAAAACAGTCTCTAACAATTTATTAAAAATAGAAACATAAATTTAAATTACAGAAATGTTTCTAATAGACCTTTTCATTTTAAAAAGTGATTAACTTTTATTTCGGACAGTTTGTTAAAAAACTAATGTGATAAAATGAGTAAGAAATATCTTGTATCTTTGTCCAACTTATTATTGTCTGCCCGAAACAATAATAAATCGTAATTGGAATGTAAAGGTCTATTAAAATTGTTCGAGACTTTTATTTTAATCCAAAGCACTTGCTCAAACATAGGAATCGTTTCCTTTCACATGTTAATATGTCCGGAAATACTGGACAATCTTAATTTAAATACACTGTGTATACTGGGTTTTTAAATTCATTAAAAAATCGTCTTCATTTCATTATTAAAACTAACCAAATTCCAAACATTTAAATGTTGGAGTTTGCCAAAATGCCCAAATATATCTAAATGATTCCATGGTGTTTCAATATTATTCCAAAGATAATAACAGCCAAATGAATGATATATAATTCCAATTAAATGGAATAATAAATTATCCCAAAATGACATTATTAAAACTAAAATAATCTATTCTAAAATATTCATTCATTTCTATACTACAGAAATGATGAAATATTTATCGGATTAAAATAATTTACATGGTTAATTTAATTAGGTATTCCACCAATAACAATCATGAAAATATTTTTTAAGAAAGCATGAATTGCCGTTTACACTAATAGGCGTTGAAAATTTAACAAGTAAATCATAAACATAATTTGTTTGTGTAAATAAAGTCCAAATATCAAATAAGTCCTTTTTATATCATGCATATATGTAATATGCAAGGTATACTAAGTTTAGTCCCAAGTTTGTAACGTTTTAAATATTGATGCTAAGCAAAAAATTTTGGTATAGGTGTTCATAAAATCACCTAATTAGTCCATTTCCGGTTGTCTGTCTGTAGTCTGTCTGTCCGTCTGTCATAACGATTACTTAAAAACAAAAAGAGATATCAAGCTGAAATTTTTATAGCGTACTGAGGACGTAAAAAGTGAGGTCGAGTTCGTAAATGAGCAACATAGGTCAATTGAGTCTTGGGTCCGTAGGACCCATACTTGCAAACCGTTAGAGATAGAACAAAAGTTTAAATGTAAAAAATATTCCTTATAAAAAAATAACCAACTTTTGTTTGAAACATTTTTTCGTAAATATCACTGTTTACCCGTGAGGACGCAAATTAGGGGTAAATTGTATGTGTGACATGCATGTATGTGTAATGTGATAGAGTCATCGACACTGGCTATGAATGGTATTTCGACAATTAACTCATTCAATTGTTTGTTTTCACTTTTTACCAGTAAGATAATATGGTTGATGAATTGAACATTGCATAGACAATATTTTAGAGAAATGATTATTGAATTAGTATCTACAACAGATCTATTCTGCTTGCTGTCAAGTGACCAGACTCTGATCTGGAATCTGGAAAAAAACTTAACAGCATCACATCGTAAACAGCTAAACATAGTTTAGCTTTAGTTTTTTCTCAGGAATGATTTTGACAGTACTGGCTAAATAAATTTACATTAAACTATTTATCATTACCAAGTGTTTTATTAAAAATGAAGTTAGGGAATTACTTTTAGTATGAATATCTCGAGATATCGACTTTCGAAATTGATTAACTATTTTTTCGATTATTTTTACAATGTTACGCTGACGCTTGACATAATTCTATTTTTTTCAGATAGGTGGAACCCTAATTTGACGCTCAAGGCAAGCGTCAAGGATCGTCATGAGGTTAAATCTTTTGCTTATTCGATTATTTAGTAATAAATCACTGAATTATTTCGAATGCAGCCACGGCCTCTAACTAAATGTTGTTAAATTTCGATACCATTTCGGTCTTGGTTTTTTTTGTCAGTTAAAATCTCAATAGATTTTTGTTTTGTTATTAAAATTAAAAATTTTGACAAAATTACACCAACTTCATACATACAGTCTGTGAACAGAGGACGTGTGATCGATCATTCATGAGAAATTTTATATTGTTTCTGTTTTATAATTAGTATTTAACAGGAATTTAACTTTTTTGAGCATAAAAGTTTTTGAATCTTCAAAAATTAGCTTATAGGTAGTCTTGAGTTTAAAAGGTTAGAATTTCTTTTATTTCAATAATTTTCTTCTGTTATGTAATTGTAATGCATATTAGAGATTGATTTTTTTACTTTTCTTTTTTAAATTGATTCATATTCTATGTCGCTCAGTTCAAATGCTGTTTCTTGTTTACTTCACAAACTAAGTAAATGAAATTATAAAAAAATAACTTCAAAGTTTGAAATAAGATTAATGTTAATCTAATTTTCATACATTTATTAAAAAAAATAGTAAATATATGTAAATATACTAACCGCATCCCAATAAGTTAAAAATTTAAGTTTCCCGCAAAAATTAATACCCATACGATGTACACTCGGTGGAATTACAACAAAATACCAATCATAATAACTTCCAAATGCAAATGTAATTGCGCCCGTTAGATGAAACAATGTTTTTAATAATGTCATATTGTTTTATACCTTAACTAAAATATTTAATAACACAAATGTACTAAAACAAAACGTTCTTTTTACTAAATGATTCGATTTTATAAATTTATTTAAAGATGACGAAGTGACTTTTGAACTAGTGTATGGTTGACAGCATATTATTTTATACTATGATTTAAAATAGATAAATGTATGTTTATTATCATTGGTGTAGGATTATTTTATCTTTCTATTTTAATATGTTTATTTGTTTCAATTAATTATTATTTTTATTGTTTTTTATTAGCAGTATATTAAATCGAAAATACTTTTAATTCTACAAATCAATTTTAATAATACTTATAATAGAATTAATTTATAATAACTTCTTAAAAAGTTATTAAAATTAAGTGATTAAAAAAATTTTTATTTGCCTCTCATACGTGAATAATTACTAAATGATTCCATGAGTGTGAAAATGTACTGAATTATTCATCATAGCTTTTCATAGATGCCTGTTTGGAATATGCTGTGTCATACCATGGATAATTTTAATGCGATAAAATAAATTTAATTCATTTTTAATACCATGTAGTTTATATAAGACACTGTAGATATTCTAACAACTATATTTCATTTTAAGTTGCCTTAACTCTCGCAACGACAAGTAGATTGTCAAGACCTTAGCTCAAAAGGTATAATGTAGAAGAGATATGCCAATAAATACATCGGTAAGTTCTGAACTGATCAAGTTAGTTAGTTAAGGCAGCCACTACCCCTGAACCGTTTGGAACTGTTTAAGAATAATAGGAGTGTTTTGGCGTTATTGGACTTCAAATCGTACAGGTTGGCTGGCTAACTCGAGAGAGTCAACCTTCTTTTGACGTTATGACAAGGACAAAAGCTGAACAATGTCATAGAAGAATGAGTAATGCTCTCCTCTTCTATCGTAATATCACTATCACCAGATCAAATAGTGCTGTTGGACAAAGATAAAAGATTTTCTAGGAAGAAGTCCTAGTTGATAAATTACATGAATTAATAGTATATTACACATCTAGGGAGCAAAAGTAAAGAATATCTCAGATTTCATGTTCATTGTCGCCCGAGGGTGACAAATATGTGATCTGAGACATTTAGTTGACACTTTTCGTCTGAAGTGGCAAAAAAGAAATAAATCAACAAGCGTTTTTAAAATTTTGTTGAAAAATCGAATGAATAACAAATGATTAATATGAATGCAAAATATATGCGAGTATTTAAGAGCTTAGTAAATAATCATTATCGTTAATTTTAATTATTTTATTAATGTGTTTATCTGTAATACCAGCATAAAAGATTTTACATTCATTAGATACGGTGCGATTAAAGTACTAATTGTGTCGTGAATAATTAATTGTTTTAAAAAGTAATACTAATTACTTTTCACATATTATTAAGTACTTATATTATCTAATAGATCGTACCGTATTCAGTAGGAAATTATAGAAGGAGCACGACATGAGATATTTTTTCTCTATGTATCCCCGAAGCGGAGCCTATGCATCATAGTGAAAAATAAATAAATTTTTCTTTATATTCTTTTCTTTAATTTCATGGCCTTTAGGTGTAAATAAATTTTTGTTTACATTCTTTTCTTCAATTTCATGGTTTTTAGGTGGAAATTAACTTTTTGCTAAATAACAACGTAAAATTATCCACACAACACACAAGTAGCTATAGTTTTTCACAAAGAGTCACGCTAAAATTGATTATATTTAAGACTAAAATTTATAATAACTTTCCGACTTCTAATGTTCTTAATAATTATGCAGGTCTTGAGTGATTCCACTTTAACATCAAATCGCCATATTAGCGAAAATATAAACCAACAATATTAGATGTCTATTGTACATTCAATACTTCCAACAGACGCCACGCCACAGAGTAGCAAAATTTCTCTTTTAATACCTCCGCATTTTCGAAAAGTAGCCAGAAAGCGGACGAGGAATGAGATAATGTAAGGATTGCTCTGGGTTTGCAGTTTTTTGAAACTCCTCGTCTCATCTTGCCCGACTTTAATAAAAACCCAAGTTGTTCAAGGTCAACTTCTACTTTTTTATTTTATTTAAGGTCGTTTTTTAACAACTAGGTTATTAGCGATCGCCGAGATCTACTTTATATATATATGTGTGTAGTTATATATATGTATGTAAATAGCTGCAATGGCATATATCGCCAAATTAAAAAAAACTTCTACTTTGTCGTGATTTCTGGGGTACTATAGAACAAACTTATAAAATTTAAAAAACTCTCGAGAAATTTTTCTGGTACGGGACCCTAAACTCGCACTTGAAACGCATCTAAGAATACTTTCCATTAAATTATCTTTTCCCTTAGAGCCTTCTGCAAACTGAACCAATTTTGAGGATCATAGCCTATTTTTTAGTTGTTCCGGGTACGGAACCCTAAGTTTGTTTTTGAAACATAGCCAAGTACACTCCCCATTCAATTTCCTTTCAAACGAAACAAAAAAAATTCATATCGGTTCATCCCTTTAGGTGCTACGATGCCACAAGCAGACACACATAGCGGTCAAACTTATAACACCCCATTTTTGGTTCGTCGGTTAAAAATATCGTACACTGAGGTATCTGTGATGTCATGACAATGGTGTGTGAATTTTGACGACATATTTGATATAACTAAATAAGATTTAAAAATAGATAACGGGGAAAGCTTTCAATAAAAACCTTTAAAGATTATTTTAAATGTTATATGCTTTGATTACAGCTGTTGATACACCACTGATTTTTGTGGTAATAGCTGTTTGTGTTCACAGACTTAAATAACTGGAATGTGCATCTATCTATATTCTAGTAGTGTGAAATTAATGGTGCAATAAAATGAGAATATATGAAAATAATCGTGGGTAATCTTTCATTATCATTATTTTAATCATTGCAAAGTGAGAAGCAGATATTTACCGTAAATTACAAGTTTAGTATATAGTTTTCTACGGCTTTTCATGTGATTTTCATTCCGAGTATAGAGTCCAATAGTTTAGGTCTATGATGGTAACAATAAAAAAAAAATAGTTAACCTTACAGAAGCAACAAATAAAAATGTAGAATTTAAATATTATTGACCATGGATTCCAAAAGTAAGATAATAATTTAGTTATTAAGTAATAATATAAATAATAACATAAAAATAATATTTTTAGTTATGTCTACACATGAACATTTTATTATTCTTTTAATGAATTGATTTTTTTTTAAATTAATTATTTATCTGTGTTCGATATGTTAATTTGCGAATGAAAATTATTTTTTATGAGTTTAATGATATACAAGAATTTTAATGATAAAAATCTAATTGCGTAAAGATTGAATGAACTTAGCCTTCGTATCATTTTTGTATTCATTGCTGGAATACAATTTTTCATCTCCTTTGTACAGCAAGTTTTCTGAATTTACCTAAAAGCGCTGAAGCTACTAATTATTTTGGAACGATTTCGCAATCAATTTGTCTAATCACATTTGGTTTCTTTAGATGTCGAAGCGAAATTTCAAATTAATGAAGGGAAGTGGGTGATGAGGTTCATAGGTTGAGAAGAATATAGACTTGTATTAAATATAGACCGATAAAACTGTATCATTAATAAGGCTGAACACCAGATTGAGCTGCACATTGTTTTTCAAAATGAGGTTTTATGTTTTTGATTGATTCAAATAAAATATGAATTTATTGGATATAAATAGATAGTAAATGAGATGTTTCTGATTTGCTATCTGTATACATTATATTGAAAAATAGTTAGAAATTAATGTTTTATTTTAAGTTAACTGATTCATTAGAATGAAACATTTTCGAAGGGGATAATATTTTTATAAGAAATCCAATGAAAGTTATCGTTTTATAATATTTCCCATTCTCATTGTACAAGTATGTAATAGTATCTTCTCCCCTGTGTAAAACAATCCCTACCATTATTTCGAGTGTTATGGAAGGGGAATAAGTGAGAGCAAGGGAGATGAAGGCTATAACGCGGTGTTCTTTACCAATCTTTACTTTTAGCCCAGAAAAGCGGGCGAGTATCAAGCTAGTCTGATATATATTATCGTGAAAGTTTGGATGGATGGATGTTACTCTTTCACGCAAAAACAACCGAATGGATTTGGATGAGATTTGACACAGAGATAGATTAATGAAATAGCACATAGGGTACTTTTTATCCCAGTAAATTGAATCATTCCCGTGGGATAGATCTGTTTTAATTTTTCATAGAGCAAAGGATTGGCATGATTTTTTACATAGGTAGTGGTAGTTTAGGGATCAGAAAATGACACAGGCTAATTTTTATCCCGGAAAAATGCACAGTTTCTATTGGATAGCATACAGGAACCATGTTTTTTAACGGGTTTTGTAAAAGTTCGTGAAATAGATTTTTAGCGCATTTTTTCAAGAAGGCTTGATTAATTTACACAGTAACACACCGTGGTGCGGCTAGTATTTTTATATAAAAAGTATAATTATTGATTTTAAGATCCAAGTTTAATAGTTTCAAGATCATGGTTTGTATAGGAATGGGTTAATAATATGGAAGTATCATCCCTGCCGGCACTGGTTTTGTGAAGATTGGCAAACAATTTTATAACGTATTTTCACGTTTTCTTAAGAGAGGCAACTTTTTTTTCCAATTTTACTCGAATGTATGATTTGTTTATTTAAAGATATGTAAAACAAGTCATTTTAGAGTTTGCATGAACAAATTTACACTTTAAATGCTTCAATCTAAAAATTTACCGACGTATGAAGTGTTTAAAAATTTTACTATAACTTTCTAAAGGCTATTTTAATCAGTCTATAACAGAACGTACTTTAGCGGGAATGTTCACATTGCTTTTTTCAAAGGCTAAAGTGTATGAATTTATCGGAAAATTAAAAAAGTAGTAATTTCAATTAAAGATAACTGTACCACAATCTCCATTGCCTGGTTGATGCTTGAGTGAAGGAATTTAGGAATTTTCTAGTAAAATTATTTCCGAAACTTAATAAATATTATTATTTTTATAAATGATTTAAAAATAAACGTTGATTCACGCGCGAATAATGCTCACAAAATTAACAAAAAAAAAATTTTATATAAAATAAATTTTGAACATCAAAAAAAGTATTCCTTACCACATTCCAATGTGTCAGAAACATTGATCGACCATTTAAGGGCATATTTAATTTATGTATTGGTATAATATCCCCGGAATGTTTAACGTAATTTTGATCATAGTAAACACCATAAAGAAAATGTATAAAACTAAATACATGGAACAATTTGTCCATTGTTGGAATATATTCAAACAATAGACTGAAGTTCTCAATTTCGTCTCAATCGAATGAATATAACAATTTTCATTTTTAGTACAATTATCCGCAACAAATAATCAATATTGGTACTGCGGTATATTGATTAGATAATAAATAGTGTGACGTTATTTAGATAATTTATTAATTAAAAAAAAAAATAAGTTGACATTCCATTTTTACTTCAAAATTATTTATTTAGGTATGTATTAAGTGGTAAAATATTACTTGTTTGCCGTTTGGCCTAATAAGTTGTTATATCATGCATATATGTAATATGCAAGGTATACTAAATTTAGTACCAAGTTTGTAACGCTTATTATTATATAAAATATTGATGCTACGCACAAAATATAGGTATAGGTGTTCATAAAATCACCTAATTAGTCCATTTCCAAGGTAAAATTTTTACAGCGCACTCAGGACGTAAAAAGTGAGGTCAAGTTCGTAAAAGAGCAACATAGGTCAATTGGGTCTTGTAAACCGTTAGAGATAGACAAAAGTTTAAATGTAAAAAATATTCCTTATAAAAAAATAAACAACTTTTGTATGAAGCATTTTTTCGTAAACATCACTATTTACCCGTGAGGGTGCAAATTAGGCGTAAGTTGTATAGTATGTATTATATGGGAATAGCAGTATGTGTGACATGTATGTATGTGTAACGTGTTACAGTCATCAACACTGTCTATGCATGGTATTTCAAAAATTAACTCAGTCAATTGTTTGTTTTCACTTGTTTTATTAGTCATTTCTAAATTAAACGGAGTATTTTCTTTCTTCAAAACTAAATTAATAAGTTGCCTCGATCTAAGCCAGTACGCTGGAATCATCCAAAAGGGGAGTGTGGGGGGGTATTCAAACTTTTGTTCATCATATTTATAAGTCTTAAAGTCAATAAAAGCAAGAAACCTTTTTTCGAGTAAGAGATAATTTTATTAGAGCCAAAATGTGATATTCAGTTACTATTTGTTAACCCCCGAACTAAGAAAAGGGGTGTTATAAGAATGACTGCTTTGTGTGTGTGTGTCTATCTGTGTGTCTGTCTGTCTGTGACATCGTAGTGCCTAAACGGATGAACTGGATGAACACGGAAAAACTAAAAAATTGGCGATGATCATCAAAATCGGCTCAGTTTGGAAATGGCTTTAAGGAAAACGTAACTTAATGGAAAGTGTTCTTAAATATGTTTCAAGTGCGAGTTTAAGGTTCCTTACCCGAAAAATTTGTCGGGGGTTTTTTAAATTTTGTAAATTTCACTTGTCAATTAGTTAATTCTGCGAGGACAGAAAAAAAATTCTACCAAAATTCTCTGCGCATCTGCCATTGTCAAGTATATTGAGCGAGGCTAAACCGTTTAGCCGATCTTCAAGCATTGTCGATCTACGGTATGTTTTGAGACAATGTAACGTTGAAATAGAGCGTTCGTTCGTCGATGTTGTCACAGGAAAAACTGTTTGAACGCGAAGCATTTGGTAGAAATGCATCTTCAAATTATAGAATTATAGTAGTAAATGGATTGATGGAGGATCGATTTCACTAAGAAGAAACACTACTACTATTACAAAGTTAAGGTAGATCAAGTTAATTGTAATATAATGTAAATGAACTATTTTTTATTTGACCGATTTGCAATAATAAGTCACGATTGATATGATTTATCAAAATATTATTTGTCTGATGTGTCTGTATGTTTTCATTGTGGCATAGTTCAAATGATAATTTTTTTTTTAAATACTCTTTTATTATAAAAAAACATCAGTAATTTGTCTAATTCTAGACATGCAGGCAGTATGTAGCTAAGGCAGTTTAAAAAAAAAAATTAGTTAAAAATACTTTTTTATGGTTTAAGATTTTATTGCACTGAAAAATAGAAAATAATTGTATTCGGTAAGTCATTCATATTGACAATAAGTAAAGCTTAAAACTGAAACTTAAATGCAAGTAATGCAAAAATGGTAATTTTTATTTCGTGGGTCCATTTATGTAAGTTAAAAGAGGAGGGAGGGGTAACAAATTAAACATTTTGAGTGAAAATTCAAGATCAGCGACCCCAAAAACCCATTTATACGTCATTAAAGTTCTTAATTTGCAAAAAAAAGGTTATTTTTATTTTGGGGGTCCACTTATGTAAGCTAAAAGAGGGGGGATAAACATTTTGACTGAAAATTCGAGATCAGCAATCCCAAAAACCCCCTTAAACGGCATTAGAAATCACATCATTTACGAACTCGACTTCACTTTTTACGTCCTGAGCACGGTATAAAAATTTCATCTTGATATTTTTTTTCGTTTTTGAGTAATCGTGTTGACAGACAGACGGACAGACGGACAGACAACCGAAAATAGACTAATAAGGCGATTTTATAAACACCTATACCAAAATTTTGTTCATAGCATCAATATTTTTAAGCGTTACAAACTTGGGACTAAAATTAGTATACCTTGTATATTACATATATGCATGGTATAAAAACCGCAAGTCGTTACAACCAGCAAACAAATTTTTCGAAGGAAAAAGCTTCGTTTATTATACTAGTTTGAACTTAAAAATATGATAACTGATATGGATAACACATTTAGTATTGTTCAAGGTTATCCGATAATAAAATGTTTGTTAATTTTAATAACTATTGTATTACTTGCAGGTTTGTTAATTACTATTTGTCTACTGTTAATAATAGTATTTACAGAATATGAATGACTACCGACAGACTACAATAATATTTTCATGGTAATTAGTGACATACCCGCACGATTCAATATACGTATCGTAACTTTGTCTTCATTTTAGAGCTAGTAGTGGTAATGTAATTATTGTTATTATTTTTTACCTCTTAATTAGAGATGTTCCGGATATTCGTTCAATTTAAAATGTTCTAATTATTATTTACTAAAATTATTTGCTATTAACCATAAAACCCACAAAAAGTTGTACAAAAGATCCATAAAAAAGAAGATATTTGACGGTGGATATTTGGTTAATTTGGAAAAAAAACACACGAAAATCTGGTTCCTTTTATTACTAAGATATCTAAAAGATATTTATTCAATCGTCCAAGGGATTTGTGTTTTAAGGGTCAAAAATCCTCTAAAAAAAGATTTACTATCGTTTTAGAATTTCATGAAACTTAGTATACAGGGTGATTTTTTAAGTTAACATCGAATTCGATCAAAGCCTTATTTTTCGGGTTTCAAGCATATGTCAACTTAAAAAACCTATAAAGAACAAAAATTGCGTAGGTACATTTAACGATAGGGTCAGCAGTTTTATAGAATATATCGTCGAAGCTTTTGTATTAGAAACTTTTATTTCGGATCGATTCTGGAAATATCTCGAAAAATACTAATTTTATCGTTAAATGAACTTGATTTTTATTGGCCTTAATAATCGTAAATAATCCAAAGGCACAAAAATCTGTTTGATTTGGCGATTAAATAAAGTTTCTGAGATATCAACTGATAGACATATTTCTGAGGTATCAACTGGAAATATGACTTTCGTTTACGTTTTTAGGTGATATTTCGAAAAATACATCTCATTTCACGTCACGTCGCGATACTAAGTTTCATCTTAATTTGTAATAGACTTTAAGATCTACCTATTATGTAATACAAAGTAAATCAATTTTTGTAAAATTGATTTTCATCGAATTTCCAGAAAATTATTAATAAATATTATATAATTTAAATTATCTAATAAAATTATCTCAATAATTAATAAATATTATATTTATTGATAAATAAAACTTATTAAAATTATGTTTATGAAAAACGATAATAATTTTTATGAGTTTTATTTCAGATTTATTTACCTACTATTTATAGATCCGGCTTTGGTACAAAAATAACGGACCGGATTTACATATATTAGGATCAGACGATTCAAACAAAGTTTTTATTTTATCAGTGTATTGATATGGTTTATAAATTAATTTTTTTAATCTTGGTCTGTAGTTTTGAAAATATTTATCTCCACTATTCAAATATTAAACAAAGATAAATATGAAATTTAAAATTACTTAAATTCAGTGATTCTCAAGAAAAAAAATTATTTATTTATTTGAATAATTTTGAAAGTTGTTAATGAAAGATTGTTTAAAATTATTAAACACATTTAGACCTAATACCCGAAAATATAGACTTAAGCACTGTATCGAATGTCATCGGGGAGAGGGTCGGGGTATATAATAAATCTGTTCCATGATTTTATGTGGTTCTAGAGATGTCTGAACAATTGTCATTAAAATTCTAATAAAGTGAGATAATTTGATAATAAAATGCGACGATAAACGACGATAAACTTTTTATACTTTCAGTTTTTATTTCCCAATTAAATTATTTTACAGTTAAGGATGGAATTTTTGAAGACATCGAGTTGGACATACTTATTGAAATAAATACCACGATACTTGAAATAAAATTGTATATTAAGAAATTCTATTTAAAAAATACAATTAAAAAAAACATACAACAGACTTACATGTATTAATTTTTTAATTTTGTGAAATATATTTGTAATGTATTATATGAATAAATTTAGCTACTGACGATGATTGCGTTGCAATCGAAATATCGATATTTAGTGGCATGAAAATCTGGTATATGTTTTTTAATTGTATTTTTTTAAATAGAATTTCTTAATATACAATTTTATTTCGAGTATCGCGGTATTTATTTCAATAACTATATTTTAAATTTTTTTGGTAGTCCCTTTCATATAAACAAGTGCAAGCCTAACAAGCCTACTTACTTTCACTGGTCTGTGAATGGATGGATATTTTAATTTTTCCAATAACAATACTTGGGAAATTTGGTAAAGATCTTTTTCGTTCGTATTAATAAGCTTATACAGAAATTGCAGAGTTCTATAGTCAATTGTAGACACAAGTTCGCAGTTTTTAAGTTATTGGCAGTTTAATGATTGGAAAACTCCAAAAAGGTTATTTTCAAAGCTGAAAAACAATGCTTCAAAATTAATTTTTGTACTTTTCAAAATCTTAAAACGATCTTTGAACGTTATGACTCTTTAGAAGTTGATAAAAGAATAGAACAATTATATAACAGCCTGTTTGCAAATATATATATAATTTATGTCTTGCTATCTCTGGTCTTTAGTTCAAATAAGACGAATTTTTAGGGTTGTTTTTTGAGCAGATTAGAATTTGGAAAAAAATACAAAAAAAAACAGCTTTTTAAACATTTTTCTGGTTTATATTTCAATGCACTTTCCCCAAATTAAGTTATAGGGTTGAAAATCGTTATGTATTTAGCAATTTTAAGCCAATAAAAAGCGTATAACAGTAAGAAACATTAAATATGGGGGAAATACGACTTTAATGACGGAACACTAATCCTCACGACTTTTTTTTATAATGTAGAATGTGCTACTAATTTTCTAATATTTGTTTATTTTCTGCCATTGTTTTATAATTATGTATAGTTCTTATATTAACTTAGACTTAGAGAGAAGATTTTAACCGGAATTGAGTATGCAAAAACCTCTGAGCTCATTTTTTCATTTAGGTCGCATAGTGATATCTTTTGATCGAATAAACGAATATGGAATATGAATATATCTTTGTAAATATAAACCTTACAAAAAAAGGGAGTGTATTCAACATTCTAAAATTTTATTTTCCGCAACTTGGCCTAAAAATTTGAATTTTCCTAATATTAATCGAGAAATTTTGCAAAGATGCAAAGGAGTTTTCTTCGTAGGATTTTATCTGGTACGGTAATGTATTCTCCAAATATGATAATTAACGCACCGTGTATTGAGGTAAAAATTTAAGTTAGAGGAATATGAGGAGGTTGTAGATTATGATTGACGTAAAATATGTGTCGAAATTATTGCTGTAATATATAATATCATATATTAATTGACAGTTTTGTTAATAATACTCGATATATTTTTGATTGATTGACAATTTCCACTCCTCCACAAAAGATAACGAATCGATCTACAAATAGTTTATAAAAAAATAGTATATAAAAAAAATTTTCTAATTATCATATAGCATGTGGGGAATTTTGCTTTTACTTTTACGGTTCCGTAACTAGAACATGTTCAAGCACAGCTCTGCGATCTCCCTTATTGCAAAGGATGATCCAAATAGAGTTTTCCAACAAATTAAAAAGAAGAGCAATGTCGTGGGACACCCGGTAGAAACTATGCCATTTTCGTACCTTCGTACATTATAAATGTAGCGCTTACTTTCTTATTTACAAGATATTTTTCTGAAAATTTAAGATATTAATTTTAGAAGTCAAATACTTGTTTGATTATAGCTACTTTTAGTTTTTACTGTATGCATTAATTGTAATATTAGCGTAAAAAAGACATACTTCTGATTTAGTAGTCAACTCAATATGTGCGTACATTACGTTTGTTTTGATCAGGATATTTATTATGACAAAATATAAAAATTTCATTGTACTTATTTTAAATTATCTCTGTTATCTTTAACTTCTGATAACTTTACAACTCAATTTTTTTAAATGATAAAACATAAAATTTTAATAGCAAATACAAATTGTCAAGGGTATAATATTTTTGCATTTCTTAAAATTCATGGCAAGTTGAATCGATTGAAAAAGTTTTAGTTTTCTAGGTATTAACCTAGATGAAAATAGTCGGTTTTTGGTGAGGTTTGTTTTGTTGCACTTTTTTTGGTTTTACCTCCCAACCAGCAAACATATCAGAACGAAAACGTGCGATAAGGGACATAGTTTAATAGTTTTCCAATAGTTGCAAAAATACACAAAATGTAGATAATATTATCTTAGGTATACTTTTATTAATCGAATATTAAGTATACTTCATTTAATATGAAAAATAATGTCAGCCAAATGGCTTCCAAATGGCTGCCACTGGATATTCTGCAGAAGTTTATTCGTTCAAGGTAATTTTCTACGACTTTTTGCATGTTTCGAGGGGGGAGGGGGGCTCAGCTGTAAATTGGTGTTAGCTTTTAAGTGCTCGATTCAGTTGTCTTATTGACATACTTTACAAACAACGAATTTTAAATTTTACAAATAATTATTAAAGTATTTGATACTTTTCAATAAAGCAAGTTTTCTTAGTTTTAATAATTATATATATTTTTTTAAATGGTATTTTTCCGGAATAACCTGTAGTCGAACACATTCTTTTTTACTATTTACATGAAAAATTAAAATTAATTCAAGGTTATAGGAAAAATTGTCTGCGAAAATCAATTCTCACTCACAGATATTTTATATCATGTATATATAGCAGAATAAATAAACAAATTCTTCTTGATTTTTTACTAAAAACATCTATAACAAGTGAAAACAAACAATTGACTGAGTTAATTGTTGAAATACCATGTATAGATGTATTTTATAAGGAACATTTTGTACATTTAAGCTTTTGTTCTATCTCTAACGGCTTACAAGATGGGTCTTACAGACCCAAGACACAATTGACCTATGTTGCTCATTTACGAACTCGACCTCACTTTTTACGCCCTCAGCACGCTATAAAAATTTCAGCTTAATATATCTTTTCGTTTTTGAGTAATCGTGATGACAGACAGACAGACAGACAACCGGAAATGAACTAATTAGGTGGGCACAATATTTTTAAGCATTAAAAACTTGGGACTAAACTTAGTATACTTTGGTATATTTCATATACATGGTATAATAAGTAACAATTTACAGAAAATCTGCCGTACATTTTTTGTTTATAACAATTTAAAAAAAATCGTCAAATTTCAAGGTGAATTACAAAAAAAAAAAAAATGAAACAATTCTCAGGTATCTGGGAGTTAAATCATTAATTCAAAATTTTTGAGTTTTATAATCTTGCTTTTAATAAAAAGTATTTCATATTACCTGACCTTGTCATGCAAAAATTTGATTATAATATTAGGTGCAAACAACATAGCTTCTTTTTAATTATACATAGGTATTAAATTATTAATAATGGGAGGGCAAAGTTCGTAATATAGTAGGTATATAGAAGAAAGTTATGTTCATTGTGAAGGACGTATGAATTAACATAATATATTGTTGAGCCATAAATATACTTAATAGTAGCGGAAACGAAACTCTAAAAACAGTCAAAGTTCGAAAAATTAGATTATTTAATTAATTAGTGATGAAAATGATTCCAAACTTGATACAGGCGGGTTTTAGGGGTCGCCAAACATGAATATCATGTCACAATTGGTTTACGAGGTACCTGGCTAACAGGGTAAACTGTATCTCTGTCGTCTCCTGAAGTTTTCGAGAAATTCGTTATATAATTGGGCTAAAATCGTTACTCGGGGATTTTTAGGGTCGCTGTTATTTCGGGGGCTATTATTATAATTAAAACAATGATGGGAGGCTAGGAAGATACACTGTTTTGGTCAATAGATTTACAGTAGAGTCTCAGTAATTGGAACATCTTGTAGTCCGGCCTTTCCACTCTGCGAGGAAGAATAAAATTACTTAAAAATAATGTATGTACTACATACATTAATTTTTTTTTACAATTCCAGTAATTCGACACCCCTTTGTTTTTAATGAGTTCGAATTAGTGAGACTCTACTGTACATATATTTTAGAAAATTTCCTATCAAATAGTTACTTGAAATTTAAAGACATTTTAAAAGTATTATGGAACCCTATTAGTCTTAAATTTTAAAAAGGTAGTATTAAAAAGACTTTTTAACATTTTAAGACACAGTAAGCTTTTCAACTTGTATGGCCTATTATAAAAGGTAAATAATTTAGTTTCCAATTTTATCTAATGTAAGTATTAAGGTGTTTCGATACCAAAACTAATATGAAATTTTGTGTGTCAATTAATAAGTATTTAATAATACGCCTTCTGTATTTTCAAGATGATTCTCTGTACGGTTTATGAGAAATTAATTTTTAAAATAGCCCTTTTTACATGGCGGTATATCAAGAAGTCGTAATAAATGTTGATTTTTTAGTCAGTAAGTGCTTTAAAAATGCTTTACCATTTACAAAAAAAACTTTTATCAATATTCCTCAAGTTTTTCCTCATTTAAGCTTTAAAATCATACCAAAATTAAAAACTGTGCATAAAAATGAAAAACTTTTTTTGGTAAAAACACTGACTATGGTAGTTAATTTCTCCTAAACCGTACAAAGAATCGATTTGGATTTTTCACAAAAGGATGATTAATGATAAATGAAATTTCAAGTCTTTGATATCATTTTCAATTTGCTTTTGTGAAAAATTCATATCGATTCTCTGAACGGTTTATGAGAAATGTGCCCTTTTTTTGGTAAAAAAAACTTACTTTTGATAGTTAATTTCTCGTAAACCGTTTAGAGAATCGATATGAATTTTTCACAGAAGACGTATGAAAGGATGATTAATTGATAAATACAATTTCAATTTTTTTTATCACTTTTTTGGTATCGAAATACTTTAACTTATTCTCTATACGCATTGGAGATTACAGCACTAAACATTCGTATGGCAGCATTAAAAAGAAGCATTTTTTGAAATATTACAAGTGTACATCCTCTCGGGAATGGAAAACCATAGACGTTACAAGAAATAAAATGATAAAAGCTTCATGTAAATCAGTCTAGCCGGTTACGCGTGATTTAATAATAATTATTTGATATCTTAAATCTTTATAACATAAATAAGATGGAAAAAATTTATAAAACAATTACTATCTGGTGTCAATTGAAATTGTATTATCATTAATGAAGCCATAATAAAATAAAATATTTTTTATTTATATTACTTTTAAAAGATAAGATTAATTAATTGCAATGTCATAACTCATAATACTTATATCCGTGTATATATACAAAGTACACGCGTGTTTTTCAGCGGAGTACCTCCAAACCGATTTTTGCCTACCAAATGCTTAAAAGTATTTCATTTTTGGCTAATATGAAAGAAATTTTGGCAAAGGAAAAATACTTTTCGATTTATTTTCCTGTTTTTTACATTTATCAGGCCCTTATTATAGAGACCTGGCTACTAATAGAACTTAGGCCAATATTGTTTGAGGGCGTTGCTTCTCCTAAAGAATCGAAAAAATTTAGTAAATGACGGTGTAATTTATTGTCCAGTGTATAATTTTCGCCGAAATATCCAATTTTGTAGGTCTGCTGGATGTAGCATCATATTTCGCCTTCGCTAATACTTCAAATTTTAAATTTTACAACTATAAATTGGAGGATCCCTTGCCGATTACAGTATCCACTTTCATAGTTTGATTAGCAGAAATTTTCAACCATTTTGTTCGTAGCTGTTTTGAAAAACCGGAAAAAATGTTTAGCTCTACGTTTATATACTACGCTAATTTTCCGTGGTTTCCCTTCGTTGCAGAAGTGAGGAAAAGAAACACCGTGATCTGTCAGCAGCAAGTGAAAAAAACTTAGTGAGGTGAACTTATTGAGGTAGAATCGTTTTCAGGGTCGCAATGAAAAGAGTGGCGTCGATTATGATAGCCTCCTATTCCAGATTCTCACGAGAGAAATCTTCCAGAGTGACCAACATCCCTCACTACCCTATTCTACGAAATAACGGCTTTTAGAAATCTTGGCTTCAGATCCTTCAATAAGGTTTAGTTTGAGTAGAATTTTGGATTTATTTAAGGTAGTAGATAAGGTAGGTAATGGTAGTACGAGCACCAAGACAATTTTAGATTTAGGGTTGAAACTATTTGTACCTTATTTTCAACTTTGATGATGAATTTTGTTGAACTTCATGAATGTAGACGAAAAATAAGAATCAAATTTTTCGATACCTGTCTTGGTTTTCGAAATATCGAAAACTAAATAACTAAACAAAATTTTCGATGTTTTGAAAATTACTCCAGGTATTGACTCAACTTTTTTCACAACCTTTGATCGTAAGGCTCTTTTAATAGAAACTTTTTTCTTACTACTATATTATTTTCTAGTTTTAATAGACAAAGATAACGGATATCTAAAATTCAAATATTTATTCGTTTGAATATGTGATTAAATTAGGCGGGAATTTAAACAATTACACAAAACAATTGAAACTTTAATTAGTTCCAAGCGACTTAACTAATTGTTATCAGAGATAATTAGTATTCACAGTTTCTATGTTGCTATATAAAGTTGGCCTTACAATGCGAAGAGGTACTTGTATTCTGGTATTATTTACACAAACAAAATGCTTAGCATAAATAATGTAAAAAAACTACGATGAAAAATTTATCTCCATAGCTTTAGAAAAGCTTTATTACATTTTGTATAATAAATAAGAATAAGATGATAGATGCGCTTACCAGACACCAATGTGTTAAGAATATTATACGTCCTTTGAAAGGTAAGTTCCAACTTTGTGTTTTCAGAATTGTGTGCGGTATAAACACATGATTTAAGTCATAATAAACACCATACCCATAATGGGCAAAAGCAACTAAATGATACAATATATGTAACATTTTTAAAACCACTGTTTATTATAAAATATGATAATGAAAACTTTAAGACGTTTTTATGGTTACGAAAACACTAAATAAATTTATTTCATTGATCTAAATAAGAAGAATTCACAATCACTTTTTGACAACTAATATGTAAGGTGTATGAATGAAGAGAACTCGCTGGAGAATATAATAAAAGAATACCTTCACTTCAAACATTTATAAATATGATAGTTTTATTAAATAATTCATAGTACTTGTTGATTTTGGGTGGGGGAATTAATTTTATTTTAATTAATACATATTATAATATAAAAATTATATTTAGAGTTTAATATTTGTTTATTTGTGGTTTGATTAGATTACGACAAAAAAAAAAGACCACTATTTTTTTATTGATTATCCTAATTATCCTTCACTTGTAAAGATAACAGAAAAATTATTTTTGTTAACTCCAAATATTATGTGCGGTATATACAGCGTGTTAATTTAATCAAATTATACCGCGCGCAGTGACCTTCCAATTAATACCATGCTATAATATAATCCACAAATGTCGTTTAATACTTATGTATTACCTACGTATTTATGAACATAATTTAGACATGATCGTAATAAAGTCTCCCTTCTAGTTTTAATATATAAAACTCATTTTTTAAATCCGTAAACTTTTGGCACCTTTAAACAGATATATTAGCATTAAAAATTTTGAAACACGAGAAGTTTTCGCGAAGCTGCGATTAGTTGAAATTGAATGAAATTTTGATACAAATTTTTATTGCGTTAATTTTGACGTCAAGTCAATAAAATAACGTGTATATTTTACGATTGGATGAGTAGTTTTCGAAACACTACCTAAAATTCTGTTTCGAAGTGATTCTAAAGGTAAATCGAAAAATACTAATTTAATAGAAAAATTAGTTGAATTTTTATGTTTTTTGGAGTCCTAACTATCCCAAATATTCCATATACCTTTGAAATACGTTGTTTTTTTATTGAACGGCAACCACCCTTCGTTGGATTTTATCCGATATCTCAAAAACTGCCAGTTCAAAACGCAAATGGATTCGATTGTTGTACTTTTTGTGTCAATATTACATACTGTTTATTAACCAAATCGACGACAACAAAATTGTTCTTTTTTTTTATACAATTTTCATGGGGGCTACTTATAACTTCGTAGAAAATATCGAATAAATTATGAAAAAAGTTTTATTTCGGAATTTGATAAAACTTGGTATACAGGGTATTCCATAATTGATTGTAAAGCTCTGCACTTTCTGAATAAGCTAATCAAGACGAACAAATCACATTTCCGAGATATTTTTATTAAACGTACACTTTTTTGTAAAAAGAGGACAACTAAAAAAATGTAAAATAATTTAATTAGGCAGTATACTTTATATAGTTTTTATAAAAACTGAAAGCTAATACAGTTGCTGTCTTTATCGTCGCATTTTATTATCTAATTATCTCATTTTCTTCGATTATTAGTGACAATTGTTACTAATTTTGAGAGTACGAATACTATAAACAAGACACCTTTAATACACCAGGAACCAGAGATGTTTGAGAACAGCTTATGGATTTATATTACGGATATTTCCAGAAACCCTAGAAACAATCGAATGTCAAGTTTTTGAACCAAGCTGCCTTAGCATTTTTGGGTCATTTCACGTAAAAAAGTCCCTAAAATTTTTTCGTAAAGTTCGCCGTTTCAAATTATTTAGGAGAGATTTCGAAAAATACTCATCCAATCGTGAAATAAGCTGGATTATTATATTCATTGCGTCCTTGTTATCCTAAATAATACATGGCTGAATTTGCGCTTGAAAGAAACAATTGAGAAAATTTTAAAAAAATAACTGAAATATTTTATTCTAGTTGCCAGCCATCTGAGTATCTGACTGTATTTTAATTGATTCTCAGCATCCAACGCATATACCAATATAAATAAATACATGTGTAATTAATTATTGAAAGAATTGAAAAAATTGAAATCACGGAAAATTTTAGCCACAATTTTAATATTTGCCGATTGTATGGCGTGTGGTCTAGACAAGTGTGAAACAAAGAGTTTCAGTAATGCTTATTCGTTTTATTTACAGGTGATTAGATAAAACTATTTAATAAAACATAATCCTTTGAAATTTTATTACTTTGTACAATATACCTACTTACTGTGTTGCTGTGATCAAAGGATACTTATATTTTATATTTTAAACATGTGGCAGACTTTGTCCAGTCAGACCAATTATTAAGACAATGCTTTATACAAAATAAACCAAAAAATTTTTAACAAATTGTATAAAGGTTTTATAATAAAAATTTGCAATTTGTATCACTTATATAGTGAAATGCTTATGTGTGTTTTTTTGTACACAAACATACAAATAGAATCAGACCCGAATACGTAGACTTTTACAGAGCGTCTTGGGGCATTACCTACAATCATATTTAAGACTCAGCAGACCGTAGGTAACAATGACCATCAGTAAATCATATGACCAGCTTTCTAACTATTAAATATAATTTGAATCAATTACATAGAAGTGACGGAGATGGTTACGTCATAACCCGGATATCTAGAGGACCGGGCCTCGAATCCCGAATTCTGTATACTTTTTTCGTTTCTTTTTAATTGTTAAAATGTAAATGCGTAATGTGCGTTAACCCATTGAAGTGTATAGTCTCACCCTCATATGCTAAGTGGTTTAATGTATTGAGATAGAAAAAGCTATTAGAAGTATCATCATGTATGAAGGACTTTGACTTATATAAAAGTTCCACAAATATAATAATTTGGTTTCATAATAAAAATAAGTAATACTCTGACTATAAGTTTAACGATCTAGGGAAGAACAATAAAGACACCCTTCTCTAAGTTTTTTTTTTTTTTTCTGCAAATAGTTCGGAGAAAAAAAAGTATCATCACTACTAATCATTAATTATTAACTAGACCTATGACAAATCTGAATAGCTATTTTTTTGGTATGTTATTTTGACCTCTTAGGAGAGTGTGAAACAACGTTTTGCAAGTAAAAAAAAAAAATTGTGTATAATACGTGAAAAACTGAAAAAAGATCGAAAATTTGAAGCACAACTTTTTTTTGCTTGCGAAACGTAATTTCACACTCCCCTAAGGGTCCCAAATAACATCCAAAAAAGCAGCTTTAGATCGTGTTTTGCGATTTTAATGTAGAATTTGACTGGCGTAATATTTTGGTAAGCAATGATTTGCTATTGTTATTTTCATTTTGTTTCAGCTAAGTCATGGTGTACAAAGTATGTGTGTTCAAAGTTCAAACTTCCACATATGTTACGATATCAAGAAAAATATTTTAAAAATATAAAACAAATTTTCAGTACATCTAAGATTAAAGACTCTATGTGCAATAATTATGTGTATGGTAGTCTCAAGACTCGTGTCCTTAACTTTACGATTAGTCCACTTGATTTTTAGATTTATCAGTGAATTAGTAATTTCACACCTTTTATTCAATTTGCAATTCAGAAAAATGATTTGGATTTAGTAATTTGGTTGGGAATTCTTCTCTATCCGTGGTCACTGCTTATTCTCAAGAATATGAGAAGCCAAGCTTTGGAAAATGGAAAATTTTATAAGGATTCATTTTATGCCATAATATACTTCTCAAGTCGGGTAATTTCGAAAAAAATGAAAGACTGAGAACAGTCGTATTTATTCACGATGTCTCGCTTCAGTTTTGTGTATTTAATTAACTGCCATGCATCCATGTTGTAAGAGAATATTCCTATCCATGGATTAAGAAACTGGCTGCCTAATTTTTGGTCTTTTAAGAGATGCTCGACAATTATCAACGAACTTTGGGCTTTAAAAATAAAAAAGATTTGTTGAGTTTTATTATTTTAAACGATTCTTAAAATACTTTAATAGAAGATTTGGTGATCAGACTAATAGTTTAATATTTACAAGAAATTATCCTCCAGGCTTAGCAGAAATAATGAAAGTTGGTGTTGTTTTCTAAGGCAGTGAAAAAAATTTTTGGAATGGATTATAAAATATGTTTAAAGTTGATGCAGGTGATATTATAGAGTTTAATGAAAATATGGGTGTATGCAGATAGTTGGTGTATAATTAGGAGTCGTACTCAAACTCTTTTTTTGTGGAAGTGCAATAACTCTCTTCGTTCCATTGGCTAACAATTTCATACACAATAAATAAAAACAATATTGAAAATTTTAAAAATTATTTTTGGCTCAACACGCAATCGAGTTTTTTTCGAAAATAACTTTTTACTGAAGCATTGTTGCACGTTTTTAAAAAAAGATACGAGTAAACCCTCTCTATACAGGGTGTCCTTTTTCAAGTTGGCATATGCTTGAGTCTCGGTAAATAAATTTAATCGAGCAAAATGATTCAAACGAAAAATGTTAGTTTAAAAGGCACACATCTAATACCGGCATCGAATTCGATCTTAGTTTTCGGGTTTAATTAAATCCTCACCCTCATTCATAACTGACAAACATTAAATGAGCGCTTTAAATTGGAAAGTTGTTTTTTATAAATACGCAAACATTTTTGGTTTGAAACATTTTTTGTGAGTCCAATAGCTTAGACAGTAATTGATTGATGAAAATGTAACTTTTTGTGCGTTTCTTTATACAATTTGTACTAAAATGGTCTTTAGAGAAAAACAAACCACTTTTATTGGATTTATTGAAAATTGATACGAAAAAACAATTTTGGGTAAAACTTTTCAGCCAGTGTTTCGAACAAAAAATGTTACTTTTTAAACCAATAACAACTTTCTAATTTAAAGTGTTTATCTATCGATTATCAGTCATGGAGTAGAGTGAGCTTTTCAATGAGCTTGAAAACCTAGGTCAAATTTAATGTCTGTGTAAGATGTGCGCCTACACACCAAACATTTTTCGCTTGAAGCATTTGTATCGATAAAACATATTTTTACGGTTTCAAGCACATGTCAACTTAAAAAAGCCGTCTGTATGTTATGAAATGTTTTCATAACGAATGCTCCCTGAATAAGCTATGTACTATTTTACCAATTTTATCCAATTAAAATTTTAAAATCATTTTGCATTTTAAAGTTTAGGTACATCATTATTTAAAATATTTTTCACTAATTTTTATGTAAATTTAGGCTTTTTAATTTTTTCCACAAAATTAATTCTATAGACTAAGAAATAAGTTATAAAAATATTTCATAATAAAAATTAATTCGCATTACTATAATTATTATTATTGCTCTGTTAATTCCCCGTGTTTTATCACAACATAACGCATATGAATTTTAATTACTTTAAAGCTAAACGTTTGCGCAATGAATCACACTCGTTTTAAACAAATAATACTTTTTTTTTTTTAAACAAAATTATTTTCATTTCTTTTTTGTTTATAAACACAATAATCATTAAACACACAGTTTTTTTTTAACAAATAAAATTAAGCTTTGTTCATAATCATATTTAATATTATTTGGGTTAGGTCTTTTTTTTGTTGTAATACTAAAAATACGGTTGTGGTGTAAAATTCGATCAATAAAATATGTAATAATGAACAGAGACACGAACAACAAAGGTATAAAAGAATAATACGAATATAGATAGGGCTATGTGTATCGAATTGTGTGCGTATAATTGTTATTAAAATTATGTATAGTTATAACTTTATTACAACATACTGTGAAGTTAAGTCGGTTAATTAGCAATTGGAAAATTTGGAGAATATAGAATGAAATGGTATGTAATCAAATAGTTAGATAAAAGGCGAGTGAAAAAATATTATTAAGTAGAGATACTTCGACTAGTTGGCAAAGCCGACTATCCGATTACTTTCGTAATCGGCGACTATTCGGAAAGAAGCGCTGACTATCCGCTTCTTATCATTGTGAACTGTTTAAAATTTACTTTACGGAGATTATATTTAGTAGTAATGCTTCGACTAGTTGGCAAAGCCGACTATACGGCTACTTTCGTATTAGTCGGCGACTATTCAGCAAAAAGCGCTGACTATCCGGCTTCTTATCATTTTTACTGCTTAAACTTGACTTTACGGGGATTATTGTACAATTGGTAAAACAAATCCATAGGCAAGACTTTCTTTATTACATGAGTAAATTGTAATTGACCTCTTTCACTTTAATGAACAATATAACAGTATTGTCTTTACTCTTTTACGCAAAAACACCGCTTTTACTTGTGCAAAAGCAAAACAAACTTAAGAAACTATACAAAGTAAACAAAACATGTTCCGACACGCTCGCAAGTGGTGGTTGTGACTTGCGGGCGACTAAACTGTAAACGAAGCGTCATAGAAATTACCGAATAACTTCGAAGCTATGATCGGATGGCCGACTAGTCGGCTTCTTACAAACCTATTAATCGATTAGTCGGGTAGTCGGCCTAAGCCAAAGTTGGCATATCTCTAACAATTAGTTCTTAAGTTACTACAGACTGTGGTTGAGATCATAAAGCGATTGTCTATGATTGAGACTATACGGTCTCGAAAGTAACTATCTAAATATTGCGCGTCCAATTATATTATCTTGAAAGGGAAGCGTTGGAATTTGTTAATACAAACATTGAAAACGTGCTCAAAATTTTAATTGGATTATACATGCATTTAGTAAAATAAACAAGCAGCAAAATCTTGGACCAGCTGGCCTTAGAACTGCAAATCTAAGGATATTCTCACCATTCAAAACAGTTAGCTTTTTTCCCTTTTTATAAATATATCACTAAAATGGCATTAAAAAATGGTATTTTCTCCCCATGCTTCCAAAAGTGATATAAAAAAGTTTTCCGATTCTTATGCTACGAGTTTGTTCGTTAGACAAGTAGTAGACAATTTATACCCTAGTCATTTTCAGCAGGATTGTTCAATATGGGACACCTGGTATATGAGCAACTCTATTTATTTTCAAAATGATTTAATTTCTATAAGAGAAAATCATAGAGATAATACCATAGAGCTGCAAAGTCGCCGCCAAACGGTTGATCGCAGTAAAGGGAGGCAGATAAAGTAGGCGCGTCTAGCTGTAGAAAGACAGTTAAGACTAATAAAGTAGTCGCGTATAGCCATCTCCATCTCTCTTATACGCCTGCAATTTTTGCCTCTTTCTATTCACTTATTACGTTTCCTATGTCAGTACAGCTCCATGGCATTATCTCTATGGCGTTATCTCTATGGAAAAAAACCGAATAATGTTGATTTTTCGTCATTATAAGTGTGCAGTTTGCAGTTTCTTTTATTTCAAGCCTAGTACAAGTTGGCTAGTCTTCTAAATTGTGCTCTTTCCATAACAACATTAATACAAATGTACCAATCTAAAAAGGTCAAATTTTAATTCCTGGTGGGTCATTTCACTCGAAAATTTTTAACATGGCCTTGTAGTCTATTACTTTTGGTGGAACTTGCTTAAAGAAAGCAACTGCTATCTCTTACTCTTGACTGGGTACCCTTGGTCATAACTATAAATTTTAGGCTCTCGCTTCCAAATTTGTGCTCATACAAAAATTATTCTTAAAATTGTATAACAAGTGGCGGGATCTTTTGAATTTAATAATTTACTTTATTTACTCATAAGAATTTTTCTCTACATCAGTAGGCATGTATTATAAATACCTAACATAAGCAATTAGTATTATCATAATCATTAACGATATGTTAGCCTTGGAATTCACTTCTTAGACTATACCTTGGAAATTAATTATAAAAAAAAGAAACTAATAATAATTATTTTTATATTAATATTACAATTTATTTAAAATGTTAATAATTTATTCATATTATTAAATGCATTTATTTACTTCTTGACACATAAATGCTAAATATTATGTTTCTATCTTTATCAGTAGTGCTTATCAAAAGCGTAAACATTAATTTAAATATCAGAAAAAAAAAAAAAATTGGTGATCATTAACAGAGTTATAACCACATGTGATTATGTAAATGATCAAAATATATAGAACGTAGGTTTGATAGTAGTGTTTGTGCGTGGCCGAGGGATGAAAGTTGGAAATCTCTTTTTCCTAATTGGGGAAGCGAAGGTCTGTCTACGAAGTATAGAACGTATTTACTAATTTAATTTATCCTCATACAGTAATTCTTCACGGTTGACTTCTCAACGGATCCGAGTTTAGAACTTAAAAAGCATACTTAGTTTGCCGTTTTTGTGCCAAAAAAATGATTGCCAAAAATGGCACGATTTTCCGAGCTCGATGGCCGTACCTGAAGGCGTGATTTAATCTGACGTCGGATTTGTATTCAGAGACCAAAAATATCTACTAAAGAACAATTTTAAGCTAAAATAAGCATTTCAAAAAAATTTGGGTTACATATACCCCACGCTGGGAACTTATGCCCCCACTAGGATCCTATGACTAAGTTTAATTTTCTTGGGGTCCTATAAACATGTTACAAAAGGTTTCATCAAAATCGGTGCCTTACTTTTCCTAAGCATCCTGATTTATTAGTTGTATCTCTTTTTCCCAATTGGGGAAGCGATGGGCTGTCTACGAAGTATAGAACGTATTTACTAGAGATCTGCTTAGATATTAGATATCACTTCTTTATGTTCTCAATCTACAATACTGAGAAATTAAATGTGTGTAATGCATACCTTTATATCTTTATATCGTGGTTATTGTTAATTATTATGAAAAGTGTGTAGTTAAGAAAAAAAATTCGTAGCGCAGGAGCTGCGTTAGCTAAGCGAATCCCTTCAGAGATTAAAAAATAACACATTTTTCTTAAAATTAAATATTGTATTTTTAATTTTTCAAGAAGTTTTATTTCAAAAACCAAACGTCTAGAACAAAAGTCATCTTTTGCTTAAAACTGATTAAACTGAGTACTTTTTTGCTTAAAACTTAATACAAAATAATATATTTATTTTGAAAAGTCCCGTCGTTTATCGGTCGATTTTTCTCATTAACGAACTTGACCTTTCAAATACCAAAACCCTTCTTGATACCAAATTTTATTCAAATCGGACTTAAATTGCGACTGCTAGAGAGTTTACAGACACATAAACGTATAGATACATATGTATAAATATATAAATTTAAACGATGGTCATTTTATTCATGTGGCAGGTAGGATCGATGAACATTTGACGAAATTTTCCCAAAACTCCACCATCAGTACAAAAGCAATAGCTTCATTTCCTTCGGCAATTCGCTAATAATGATTATAAAGGAGGATATAAGTGATTTTATTTGAAATTTGATCGGTTAGAAAAAGGATAGAAAGCACACACAAAATTAATTTATGAATATTTGAATAAAAAAGTACATTTTAAAATTATTGTCAATTTAAATTTGAATACGTATAATTGTAATTGATCATAATTTTCACATTAATGTACCTATTATTTGAGATTCTCATGAAAATTATCCCAATCATAGTTTTTCATATTCTAAATAAAGCAAAACTGTTTTCAAAGTGTTTTCCTTAGTTCATATTACCTTTTCTTTAAATATTTTTGTGTTAGTAATAGTCAACAAGTATTTGTTCAGGAATCGTTCAACAAATATGTAAGTGTAATTAACCAATCTATCTATAAAATAATCTATGCTTTAATCTGTATGATATTACACCTTTGATGACTCAATAAACTAGGCACAAACAAAGATATAAAAAAATTATTTAAATTCTATAAATCGGAAGACAGGCGCCAAACATCATGTTATAGGCATGTTGCCTTGTTGAGCTTCATAAGAATCCTAAAATACGTTTGTTTAAGGTAGTACGAGCGCCAAGGATAGTTTAGGATTGTGGTTGAAATTATTTGTATATAATTTTCAACTTTGATGATGAATTTTCGAAATATCGAAAGCTAAATAATTAAACAAAATTTACAATTCAATATTTTGAAAATACTTCAGATTTCAATAATTTATTAAGGTTTTAACTTTTATTTAATAGTTTTTTTTTTAATTCCCATCGACTAGTTTTGGAGAAATCTATGAAAACACCGTTTTTTATAGATTTTCCGTTTTCCCATAAGACCAATGTTAAATATGCCTACTTTTGAAGTCATTTATTTATTTAAATATTAATCAGGCAACCCCCTAAAATATTCAGAATTGATTTAGACTTAAGCCACCTTTATAGAAAAAAAATCAACCCTTTTATCCAAAATTGCCCTGGCGCTCGGCGGCATTTTTTCGTGGAAACTTAAAAAGTTGTTTCATTCGATGGGAATTGAATTTCTGATCTATTTCTTTGGCCAGATTTATATATGGCCTATTTATATACTTCATGAAGCAATTTTTAGTGAGAGGGGCGGCGATTTTCGTAACTGTCTAGAGGTGGCAAATTTCTAAATTCGGGTCTATCGGCATTAAAATTAGACAAAGGTACTATTCGGCAAAGAAATATGGAATAATTCAAATACAGAGTTTAAAAATTAATTTTTTTTAAAAATATGTAATTGTTGGATTTGCCGCAATTATGCAGGGTTGGATTTGTAGGCTTAGAATCACTATACACTAACGAAACCACATTTTAAGCGTCTATAAACTCTAGATTCATGCGGGGGCTTTTGTCCTAAATACATGAGAGTATTAGATTAAGCCTCCAGGATCCAAATTTGTCTTTAGATACTTATAGCCAACTCCGATGTGTCTTCCGCCTTAATATTTTTACCCACAGATTACGAGTTTCGAAGGGCCCTTTCTCAAAAACGATTCCATTAATTTTTTTAATCAAAGTATAAATAATATTTTATCCATGTTTACTGGCTCTCATATAAAAGTTTAGTTTTAAATTTGAGTAAATATTCTTGTAAATTTAAAAAAATTCTTAATTTGACCCAAAGTTTTGCAAACCAATTAACAAGTCAGATGTCCAGTCTTTCTGGGATTTTGTTTATAAACTGTAAATTTACTAATAATAATTTTTGTAAGCAGAATTTTATGGTTGAAATAAAATTTTTTTTTTTTGCCTAAGCGCAGCTGTTCATTCACTGCCACTATTCTTACTTGGGCCCATTCGCAGAGCTTAGACCAATGTTTTTTGTTGGGTCACAGAATGTCAAACTTTTGAATGGCAGAAACTTCTATCACGCATTCATTATACCATGTATATATGAAATATACATAGTATATTAAGTTTAGTCCCAAGTTTGTAACGCTTAAAAATAATGATGCTAGGAAAAAAAATTTGTCATAGGTGTTCATAAAATCACCTAATTAGTCCATTTCCGGTTGTCCGTCCGTCCGTCCGTCTGTGGACACGATAACTCAAAAACGAAAAAAGATATCGAGCTGAAAGCGTACTCAGGACGTAAAAGGTGAGGTCAAGTTCGTAAATGAGCATCATAGGCCGATTGGGTCTTGTAAACCGTTAGAGATAGAATAAAAGTTTAAATGTAAAAAATGTTCCTTATCAAAAATTAAACAACTTTTGTTTGAAACATTTTTTCGTAAACAACACTGTTTACCCGTGAGGACGCCAATTAGGCGGAAATTTTATAATATCTACTATACTTGATTATCAGTTATGTATGTGTCACATGTTTGTATGTGTATGTAATGTGACAAAGAAATCAACACTGACTATGCATGGTATTTCAACAATTAACTCAGTCAATTGTTTGTTTTCACTTGTTTTCTTATGCTTTAACCTCTTTGTAACTTTCAACCAATATGTCAATCGTTTTAGAGGCTACGTAGAGATAGGGACGCATCCACGTGTTTGAAATGCAAATCCTACAATTTAATCATATATAATATTTTTCAGCCTCTTTCTAGGCAGAAGCGAGAAAATCAGGCACTCAAATGTATCACTGCCTTCCGGTCTAAATCTGTTAACAACTCAATTTGTAGTTAAAATTGTTGTCTTTGAATAGCTTTATTAACTGAATACAAATTGTAATAATTAAATAGATAGACTAAATAATTAGTAAAACATACAATAATTGTAATGGTTATTGCATACACATATCGTATTTGCACAAATTGTATTAAATCGCAAAGATCATTAATCATAAAATACAGTAATTTAACTGTTCAGTAAACTGTATAACTGGTTTTATTCGCGTTATTACAGCAAAATAACTTTTTTAAAACTATATCATCAGTTAAAATTATTATTAACCTGCAGTTGAAAAGTTTGACTATCTTATATTTTATTCCATCAAATAAATCACACATGGTGTAAATTACTTAGAAAAATTACCATACCATTTATGGAAAACAATCATTTTATCCAAATTTAGTAATAACATGGTGTAATTTCCTATATACTCTCATCAACTCAGGTGAAAAGAGAGGAAAAAAAAAAACAGTAATGCCACCTATGTTATGCAGGTAATCTTATTGGTCAACCATTGATTACATTATTTTTATGGTTAGGATTAGTAGATGTTCAATTTTTTTTTATTTTTAGTCATTTGTTTTACAAAGATCTTCATTTGTTTTATGTTTTTTGTTTTGTGGAAAAAATTTTAGTTTTTCGTTAAATTTTTGTTGATTATTTATTTATTTTTTTTATTTTTGTGTTCATTGACTTCAATATGGAATATTTATTTTTTGTAATTTTACCTTGATAATTTTTTGGTAAATATTTAAATTATTTTTGTTGAATTAATATTAAGATTTTATTTTATTATCCTTTTATATAAAAAAAATTTATTTTCTTATCAATGCTCTTATTTTATTCAAGATTGGAGTATATTTGATAACATACTGAAGATTAATACAAGATATATGATGACTCATTTTATCGATTAATTGTTATATTACTTAACAAATTAATTAAATAATTTTCTTAGCTTGTATTGCAGATTTTTTATCTTTATTAATAAATTTCAATAAAGTTTTACAATTACAATAAAAACAATTGCGGATTTTATTATTTTACTAAAAAAAACATGATATATTTTCGAAAATCTTCGTGCAAAAGCCAACAATTACATATTTAAAAAAAAAAATTAATTTAATGTCTATATTTAGAATTATTTCATATTTCTCTACCGAATAGTATCTAAGTCTAATTTTAATGTAGAGTTTGTTAAACAAACGTATTTTAGAGTTATGAAGCTCATAACTTATGAGCTTACTCTTCATAAGTTATGAGTTATGAAGTTATGAAGCTCAAAAATTCAACATGCCTATAACGTGTGATTTGGCGTAGTCTCCCAATTTATAGATTTTAAATAATTTATAAATGCGTTTAGTTGAGTCATCAAACGTGTTATATTCGATTCCGGCTTATTGTTTTAAAATGAAACTTATTTCCTGTTGCCACCCTATGTATATTTTATTTGCTCGATTTTGAATTGACTTGACAAGCTGTTTGTTCTTCTAATTCATCGAAATTAAATTTGAATAATTCCAACTTTTTATCTATTAAATTTTTGCTGATTGACAAGTCAATTTCTCTCATTTCTGGTTTGTGTTTTTACATTGGGACAGTTAAATGCAAAAAAAGTTTTTCTGCTTATGAAATTACTTTTAAAAAACTTGAAATTTATACGAAAATTATTAGAGTTGCACTTATGTGGCTTTCATTACGTTGTATATCCAATACCTACTTGAAAAACAATAGGGGACTAAGGGAGTCGAGTAACGACTTCCTCTTGAATGCCTTATATTGTTTATTACTCATCATATCGATATTATATAACCAGATTAGTGGTGTTTAACCGTAAGGTTATATATTCTATGGTGGTGTTCTATAAATAAATAATAAATAATACACCTAGGGTGTGTTCTCGGCAAAATGTTCGTTGACACCGAACGGCCACCATTAGACATGGTCCAAAAAGTGTGTGTTAACTTTGTTAAGATGCTTGTATGTCTTATCCTTAGAGATGATTATAGAGAACTATATTTATATTAAAACTCTTTGGTCCTATCTAATGATGTTGTATTGAGATTTTAGGAGAGAGGGATACAGGACCATATGTACAAGACTATGGCCATAGTACAATCAAACTTATTTTTTTATGGGTCAACTAGTCTCCACCAAGTTTAGTAAAGAATAAACAGGGTTCTCACCATGTTGAATTTCTGATGACGTCATTTATCCTATTCTGTGATTTATTTTACGTGATTTTGATCACATCTCAGAAACTATACGTCATATCGTTAAATGAATCCGATTTTTGCATCTTCAGGGTCAAAATTACCCTAGAAATAATGTTTATTCAAATCGGAGACAAAAACTTTTCTCCGATTTTTTATAATTTCCTTAATTTTGAAATACTCCTATAATCCTGTTCAAACAGTTACAAAAAAAAAATTTTTTAAATAATACTTTTTCAGGGCAAGCTTTAATTGTACTAAAAAGTAGAAAATAATTTTGTAGGATTACCTACTCATACATAAGTAAAAGCTTGAGGCGCTTAGTATAAAAATTGAGTTGCAAGATTCCACCCGAACATAGTTACATACATATAATCGGTTGAAAATATCTGCTTCAAAATTGGGTTGCATGATTCCACCTATATAAATATGAAATATGGTGGATAATCTCAAAAAAATCCTATTATTCGATTCCAGCCACGAGCTATTCGACTGTATTACGTATAACGGCTAGGGGCTGGAAATTATTTACTAATTACTAAAAATACTTCTTTACAAACGAAACTTATCTTCATTATATCGAAACTTATTTTGATCAATCCTTCAAAAGGCAGATATCTTGATATCAAACGAATCATTTATTTTCAGTTAAATATGGGCTCACGGTCTACATAATACTCTCATTTAAACTGTAAATCGTGTTATAAGAAAATTTAACCCACGCCAAAATAAATCCACGTGAAACACATTTTGTTTCATATTTCATTTTATGGTCTAGTGAAAAAAATAAATACATGTATAAAAATTGTTTAATCACCGAAGATACATTAAAATTTTCTTTTATTTTCAGATTGTTGTTTTAATTTCACAATTGAAAATTTATTATACAACATTTTAAAATATGGCCGAATATAATTGGTACGATTTCAATAACACAAAAAGAAGCTTAAAAGAATTGGCCATACAGAAAAATTCCGACGAATATGACAAAGACTCACCGAAACAGAGAGCGTGTGCTATTGAAGTATTACGTCATAAAATTCAAGAATCTCAGGTTCTGCGTGGTGAAATCAAAACCGATGATAAAAATTTAATACGATTTTTGTATGCTAGAAAATTTAATATGCCAGAAACATTAAATTTAATAGAAAATTATTACGATTACAAGCAAAAACATCCAGAAATATTTCAAGTAACAAATGGTACAAAATTAGCGATTAAAGACGGTTTTCCAAGTATTTTAAAAGATCGTGATCGGCGTGGCCGATGTGTATTGGTATTAAATTCATCCAATTGGGATACCAATATTTACTCACTGATTGATATTTTCCGAGCTTTGATAATATCTTTGGAAAAATTAACATTAGATAGCCATAATCAAATTTGTGGATTTGTTATAATCATTGATTGGAGCGAATTTACGTTAAAACAATCAGCAAATTTAAATCCACGCTTGTTAAAAATTATTGTTGAAGGTTTACAAGATTGTTATCCGGCGAAATTTAAAGGTATACATTTTATTGGTCAACCATGGTATGTAGCAACAGCCTTAACCGTTATGAAACCATTTTTAAAAGAAAAAGCTAGAAATCGAATACATTTACATGGGAATAATTTAGCTACATTACATGAACATGTCACGATAGATATTTTACCTACAGAATTAGGAGGGGAAGGTCCACCATTAGACACAGCACGTTGGGCAGATCAAATATTCCATTCGTTATAATTTGAACCAATTAATTAAGCAAATTTTCTTTTTGAAAATTAATCAAAGTACTTAAACTAACTTTTATAAAAAGTATCTTTCACATTGAAAAATAATTTTTCTGAGACACAATGAGTTTTAAATATGGTGATCACGTTTCATATTCATTATTTAGCGAATATAAAATGTCTCCAAAAAGCGATAGAATGAGCATTCATCGAACCTGGGAATAGAAGGTTTGTGCAGTGACTATGTACTAAAGAATAGGAAGTGTGCTCGCAGGAAAATATTTTTCATTATAGGCGATCATTATTCACTTATCTTGCTCTGGGTTAAAAAATCGTCATTCATGTACTAAAGAAACAGAGCCAACAATAGCGAGGTAATAGGGAACCAATCTTCTACATTGGACAATTACAAACGAACTCGACGAGCATTTTGTTTCCGTAAAAAATAAAATTCATATCGCACCATAATTGAAACAGAATGAATCTGTTTGACTATGATTTATCAAATAGTAACTAGAGCAAACGCATTGGTTTAACATAATGAGATTCATTTCCGCATTAGCTAACCAAACTTGACCAATCTTTCCTATAAAAAAGAATGTAGCGCTCTAAGTCTGTGCTGAAAAACTTGGTATGTGGATTAAATTTGTCCTAAATTTGTTAATTTTAAATGAAATTCTTGGATTAGAAATTCAAGTAAAATTTGTTCATGTTTTTCCATCTAAGATTTAAGTATTTTGATATATTTTTACATGAAAATGACAAAAACAAATAATTGAATTTATAATATTTATAAAACAAAATACATATTTGTTAATATGATGGTTCAACGGATTTTTCCCTCCTTGTAAAATTCGGACTAAATTATTCCAATTTTTAAAATAATTTATATACACAATTTTGAATTTATATTTGCTTACAATTTGCACATAAAAATAATATATAATAATAATATAGCTTTCTCCAATTTGACAATAAATTATTGTGCCAATATTTTTGGATATAAACATCATGCTAAATTTATAGATAAAAAAATGATTTAAGAAAAAAAAAAATTATATATATTTATACCAAAATTGTAAACCGTTCCTTGGAACAAGGACGAATTTTTGCTGTGGGAATTACCTTTTAGTATTAAAATTTATCATCCGTATTACTGGAAAATTGACAATGCATTTATCGTTTTTTAAGCGAACTTAATTTCTACGTAAGAAAATAATATCTTTGTTATATTTTTATATTGCTAAAAACACAGTGCGTTTGAAAAATCCAATATTTTCAAAATATTAAGACTGAAAAAACTCGAATATTAGATTTAATTATAATTCGAAAAATATAATAATTTTTTTTGAATCCTATTAACATACATTCCAGTGTTTGATGAGAAATTTTAATTGAACGCCTTTGTAGAAATAAATCTGTCCTCGAACTCAGAATACTTAGTTTAAAATTTAGAAAAAAATTTGTGAAATAAAACTATATCTGAAAAAGTCAGAAAAGAAATTAATAACTCAGAATATTTCTTCCGAAAGAGTCTCAATCTATTACCATTTTCCATCATTAAATGATTGATTAATAATTTATTTAATGTTTTCAGAATTTTTCTGAGATATTTTTACTTCACAATAGTTCCAGAAAAGATTTATTTCCACAAGGGCGGATTCAGTAAATAAAAGAATAACATGCCAAAGTTGTCCAAACGAAAGGTTTGATCAAGTACCCCTCAAAAATAATGACAAACCATGCCATCGATGATAACGAATCTACTCTATGTGATCGAGAAATCGAAAAATTGTACTTTTCACAAACACGTCTTCCGGTGAATTAAATTATGATATTTTCATACAAAGGTTATTTAATTCAAGTTTAAAGTATTATCGTTCTTAATTGAAAACCTCTTATTTGATTTTTTTTGCTGAACAGCCGTCATTCCTACTTTATCTAAAAGATTACTATTGATCTGAACTTGTGGCACTGTGTAGTTACCAAAATTAAAAGGATAGGATAAACGGAATATATTACGATCATTTTTTTAAAAATTTACCTCATAATAATGATCTTATTGCATTGTTTTTCCAGTTGATACAATGATAATGGCTAATTTTAGTCTACTGTGATAAATTATAACGTCCATTTTCCATTTTTTATATAATTTATTGAATAAATATAATCTATAAAAATAATGTATACAATCTGAATTTCTGTATCTATTTCTATATTGTATTTGTAATAAAAAAAAAATGCTTCTCTAAATAAAAGTAATATATTGAAATTTTTTTGTTGAATTAACTTTATCTAATTTAAGAAATATTTTTACATAATCAAATAAAAGATTAGTTAATTTTATACTTTAATACAAGTAATTTTAATGTAAATCATTTCACATACTTGTACTTAAGTATTTTGGTATTGAGAGTCTTTAGTTTTCTTGTACAATCCAAAACGTTAATTCTTTTTGAAGTGATACTTTTTATCTCACCATAATAAGAGAGGTAAATATTTAGAAAAAATACAATGATTCAAAAACTATTTCGACAGTCTAAATTCAAGTCTTCAGTTTGATATACGCTATTTCCATCTATTATGATTTCTTCAATTTAATTCTCCCATTTCTCCATTGGCTGTGTTCAGTCTAGTTAAGCTGCGATAACCCATTGTCTTTCAAGCGAGTCGACTTCCTGTGTCTCTGTCGAAACCAACCAAAATCCCACCCCCTACTAATTAAAATATTTTAAGACAAGAGATTCACTCTATAAATTTCTTAACAATGGGTGTATCTACCTATAGACATTAATTTACAAAATTAAAAAAAATATGTTAAACAGTTGAAAAGAAAGTAACAAAAGATACGGTGGTGGATTGTATATTTAACTCGATGGATCAATTTGTAGAGAGCAGATATGTCAGAGGTTGTGGGTTCGACTCCCCACTCGATTCTAACTTTCATCATATCTAACATTAATGCCAAAAAAAGTAATCAAGAAAATTTAAGACGTATGAATTTTAATATTTTGAGTTTTTAAATACAATTGAAAAATCACTCCAAACAAAACACGAAAATTTCGCATGATTAATTTAGTTGACAAAGTCTAATGCAAAAATTGTCATGCGATGTTTTTATCATTATAATCACTGTTATCTTTACAAAAAAAAAAATTCAAAATATCAGGATTCAAATAAGAAAAGACAGTATAATATTGGTAAAACTTTTTTATTTAAAAATTTTGAAAATATTTAAAATATTTAATCATAAACTTTTCATCAATTAAGAAACTTTCCTGTTGCTAATTGTAAATATTTCAGTACTTATAGATTGTTAGAGTTCGGAGGCCACGATTTTTAATAAAATATTCCAAATAAATTGTTGATAGATTGTACATTATTATTTGACTTATATCCTTTACCATTCTAGCAAAATTAAATTTCTTAATTTTTCGAAAAGTGGCCATTTTGTAAACTTTTAAGCTAAATAAGTTTATTTTGCATTATTTAACATTAATGCTAATGAACTATTTACAACAAATTAAATTAATTATATTTGCTGCCAAGATCACATTTTGTTAATTATCAAGAAATATATACAAAAAGACTCCCGTCTAATAATAACAAATTCAATAACAGTTTAACACCTATTTTTATTTATTTTTCAATTGACTAATTTCGATTCTATGTGTTACATTATGTTTTATTGATCTGAAGTTCACTTTTAGTCATTCTATAGTGTCCTTTATTGTCTGAACTGAATTATTTTTGTACGCTCCCACTGAGGCAACGAGGAACATCATTAGGGTGGCGATCAAATTAGTCATTTGGAATTCGCTGACTTTTCCATGATTATAGGAAAAGTTTCTTGACCGTTTTTGACGTTTTCAGAATTTCAAATTTTAATATGAAGAAAAAAACTATCTTTACGTGAAATTCTGATAAAAAAACGACGAATAAAATCAGATCTTCAGAATTTAATTCTACATAGTCTATGTGTATTTTTATTGACTTATTCTCCGAAATTTTTTCCAGGTAGATTGCCACCCTTAATATGTGCTATGTGTTATTCTGTTGCTAGATGTTGCCGTGCGTTTTCATAATTTACCGCAAGTAGTGAAAGTCAACACACTTTTTTGACGATATTCAACTTGCGGTAAAGTATGAAGCCGTACGACTACATTCTTTAGCCAACATTCGTTAATCGATATTCGCTGAATGTACTTTTTACATTATGATCTCAAAAAGAACATTCCAAAAATCGGTTCCATCTTATACGTAAGATTTGTAAAGAGAACGCATCTATTATAAATTCAAAAATTTATTCTTTCTAAAGATACTTAATTTGAATCTATTTAGATACTTATAAATTACTATTGCATTATAAACATTGCTTTCTTCGAGAATATTTAAAAATAAACAAACAAAAAATTAAGTTAAAAAAAACTATAATAAAATTAAGAAAATATATCACAATATGATGTAAAATTTGTCGAAACGTTTAAATACGATGATTTTTATTGCGTTTAGTTATTGCCATATCAATCACGAAATTCTGGTAATGGTTCATTTCTGCATATGATTGATACTCTTCTGTCACGTGGCACTTCCTTTTTATTGAATACAGATTCTTTTTCATTTAAAATTTCATGTGTGTAATCGAAACGAGCTGAATTTCTGAAAAAATAATTTTATAATACATTATTTTTTAAGGCAAATTATTCAATTGCGCTTGCGTTGAATGGATTTATTTAGTTAAAGTGAATGAAACTTATTAACTTTGTGTGAGATCCTTAAAATTATTATTTAGACTGTCAAGAATTTAAAAAAAAATTTTTTATTAATACCATTCTTTTAATAAACTTTATGAAAAATTTAGTTTCACACAATATTTCTTATTGGCCTTATGTCAAATATCCAATTTATAATTTAGTCAAATCAGTTTTGTATTTTAAGCTAATGAAAGACATTTAATTCTAATACTAGCTTAACATCATTTGCAAAGGAAATCAACTCGGCGCGAAACAATGTAAGGCAAATAAGACTTTGATAGAATAATATTACGATCCAGACTGCTCATTTAAAATACTTTAATTAAATATCTTACCTCATAATGTATAAAGATCTTCGTTTAAGTAACACATCTGCTGTATATAATTTCTTTTTATCGTGGACCAATCGCATTACACTATCTGATAAAAGACTAAGTCCGGCAATGGTCGTTCCACAAAACTAAAATTAAAAAGATAATTATTTATCTCAAAAAATCTTGTTTTTTATATTATAAATGAAAAATACATACTCGAACAGCATCAATGTGAGGTTTAATAAATCCTTTAGGTGCTAAATCTAAGACATGTACGTGTGCTAACTGTGCTATGTCAGGTGGAAAAGCGATATCACGAACTTTCTTTAATGTTTTAGAATTGTCCTCATTCCAATGTAATCTTTCAGTTTCTCTATATCCATGTATTGCCTGTAAATTTGAAAAATTTTAAATATAGATTTCAATCAATTTCCAATATTGATTATCATTAATTTATTTCTAATTCTTATTTAGGTGGATAAATGTAGCTAGTTAAACGGGGCACTCATTATTAACAGGTCAGTTTCTTGTTTATAAGTTTAAAAGAAAGATCATGTGTATAGTTTAACAAATAAATAAATAGATTAACAAGATAAATTCTAAAAATAATTTATTTACATTGTTATTCAAGGTCAAAGCAAATTTAATTTTTTGCGATTAAAATTGTAAAATATTATAGTAAAAATTTGTGTTGATGGCATGGATATAGGAATATTTTAAAAGGGGTGGAGTATAACCGAGTGGGGTGAGTCTCACTCAGGGGGAAGAGGCAGGGTATCATTTTGCCTACATGCTGAAAGTATGCTCAAGGCCTTCTTTAAGTGTTTTTGACTCGTTTGTAAGCATGGAAACATGTTTGACATATTGTTGACGTGTGTGGACAACATAAATAAATTATCTTATATTCAAAAGAAAAGTAAAATTTTTAAAGAAAAATAAATACGTAAAGTATTTATTCTTGTTTAAAACAATTTTTTCAATGATATAAGAAACCTAAATGCAACAATATTCTATTCAATTTAGTGAATATCCAATCTTCAATCGTAGTGTTACGACTATTATAAGTTAACTAACGAAATTCAAAAGAAGGCTTAAGAATGTCTCGAAAATACGTCGATTAATTTTCAATACTAAATTTCAACGTATTATAGAATTTTTAAAATATGGAATTAATGTAAAAATTTGTTTGGGGAAATTATTACTTATTTATGTATTGAATTATGTACCCGTGAACCTAATCTTAATTTAAATAAGTGTTGTTTTATTTTTATTATTTACAATATATTCTTTAGGTAATTAGTCGGTCATAGGAATATTAAAGGTATATTCCTTCATCCAAGAGTAATTAGTTAAAAATATTGTATTTGTAATTAATTTCTAAATTGTATTTAAAAAATAAAATTTTATTTAAATTAAATTTTCCCGCAATTGAGAGTGCGAACAACCGCAGCCAATCAAAAGCAGGCATATTGCTTGAGGCAATCTAAAACCATGGATATAGAAATATTAAAATCTAAAAAACAAACAAATATTATAGTTCTATTTGAATTTCCCGCAAATGAGAGCCACAGCCAATCAAAAGTAGGCACATTGCTTCCCCCCTGAGTGATACACCCCCCCGTCTAAAGTAGGACTTTATACTACATCCCTACTATAATTACTAGATCCGTTGTTTGATGGATACAAAAGGGCTCTATATAAGTAAATCTATAGGTATTATGTCATCCTATTGTTTTATTCTTTACGCAGTTATTTTATTCTTGATACACCCTGCTGTTATTTAAATACCAATTAGTTAAAAATTAACCATTCCTGAATAAAATACAAGCAAAAGAAAGATCCAGTTGACTGTCACCACATACCTATATCAAAATGATTACTGTTATGCATGTAAGAACGCTACCCTTATCCTTTTGTAGAGGATCTTTCTTGAGGATCTCTAATTTTTTCATTTCATATTTTAGTTTTTTTTTGTCAATTGTTTTACAATTTATAGTTTTCCAAACCAAGAGTATTCAACAGTGTAAACACTGTGAATTTTTTTAAATCGTTAAAATAATTTAAATAAAGTATCCGAGAGTAAGTCATATACTCGCGTTACAAAAACTTATTGTTATGAAATATGTGTGTGCATATTGAGTTCAAAAATTTCGTTAGTTTTCAGTAAAAATTTCTAAGGAAATGATTTGTTGCAGCTTAGAGCTCTATTGAAAATATTGAAAATTACTTACATCATCCCAATGATCAAATTCGTATCTAAGTCTCTTTAAATATGGTTCAATCTCATCAAGTAAAGTTTTTTCTTCGGATTCGGTAAGAAAATCTTCATAAACAAGCATATCTTGTAAAAGTTTGTCTTTATCAATTTCCTTTCCATTGTAGAACGCTTGTGATAAATGAATATTTTCAGTTTTATTGACTAAAGATTCTAAAAATAAAAAAAACAAAAATTTTAAAAGTAGGTTAGGTTAATTTCACAAAAAAAAAAACAGCTTACTTTCTGATACTTTAGGTGCATTTATTTCCGAGATCAACAAATTTTTTGATACATGTTTGGGATTTAAGGATTTTAAAGCTGCGGACAATTTTAAAGAACTTCGTAAAACCATTTTTCTCACACTTTTCACAACACTACCTTCTTTGTTATTCACACGACAAATGTCATTTGTTATAAGAGAAAGGTTTTCACACACATTACATTCGTGATCAATTCATATATCAGCGTATCAAGGAGAATTACAATTTTTTTTTCAATCTGATAAAAAAGTACGTCATTATTTAATAAGTAGTTAGAGCTACGAGTAATGACGATTGGTAATTTTTATTTGAATATTTTAATTTTTTAATACATTTCCTTTAATGTGTGATTATGGAAAATAGTATGAATTTCATTTAAAAAGTGGTATGTTTTTCCCCTTGTTATCAACATTTTTCTTCAGTTATAATCAACGTTTTCCCGCGAATTGAATTAAAGGTTCTGATTATTATCTACGATTTGAATCCTTGAAAAATTTACTGTATAAATCTTGAATAATGAACCAAGAGCGCCAAAAAGAATAAATGTATGCTAGCCTGGAGCCAAATGGTAAAACCACTTGAGTACAGTCTCACTCTCAATAGGAATTTATTTAAAACCTACTGCAGACTTGAAATGAAATACGTTTGCATATTAAAAAATTTGCACCTAATTTGCGTCCTAGCGGGTAGACAGTGATGTTTACGAAAAAACGTTTCAAACAAAAGTTGTTTATTTGTTTATAAGGAACATTTTTTACATTTAAACTTTTGTTCTATCTCTAACGGCTTCCAAGATGGGTTCTACGGACCCAAGGTCCAATTGACCTATGTTGCTCATTTACGAACTCAACCTTACTTTTTACGTCCTAAGCACGCTATAAAAATTTCAGCTTGATATCTCTTTTCGTTTTTGAGTTATCATGTTGACAGACAGACGGACAGACAACCGAAAATGGACTAATTAGGTGATTTAATGAACACTTGTACCAAAATTTTTTAGCATCAATATTTTCAAGCGTTACAAACTAGGTACAAAAAGGTTAATTTTTTAAGCGTTACAAACTAGGTTCAAAAGGGTACAAAAAGGTTAATTTTCTTGATCACAGTTATAGCCTTTTTTGTTACTAAAACCCGAGGCTATAACATTAATCGATAATAGAACAACACCCGCAAGTGGGATGCGCAGTAAATTTTAATTCGATATAGATTGTTGCTGGTTGGATATCATATCAATAAGCTCCAGCCTTCAATTTGAGATGTAGCAACGACGCAATTGTTCCGTGATAACTCATTAATTCAATATTTTTTAAGGTTCAAGTGATTAAGCGATTAAAAATAAAGTCCAATCAATGATCGGAAATTTTATATGTAATAAAACACACCGTTGAAGTTTGTATACAAAATTACAAATCAAAGAATGATCAGAGGTCGATATGGTCCATTTTAAATGAGTAATAAAAATACGGTTGATTTTTTAGATTGGTTGTAACTTATTCTCTTCTTTCAGAAATCGATTTATAGAGTTTAAGTTTAAAATTTAAGCCAGCAATCGGCACAGAGTTTTTAACGTCTTTTTAAGTAGAAATTGTAATTTAATTCAAAACGACAGCATTAGTCTTTTTTTGTAAAAGAATAGGGAAGCACCGAGGAATGATTGAAATACTACGATTATAAAAAATCGACTATAATAGTATCATAAAATATAATAAAAATCTCACGTGTTCATAATGTGCCTCTTTATCAGATATATTTATAACCAAATGTCCAAATTAATACAGTTTTGATCAACTTATTTTTTTCTTTTTTCAATTGCCTACTTGACGTAAAAGGTAGTGGAATTAGTAGGGATTTTTAATCTAACGAGGTGATTATACCAAAGTTTTAATCGGAAGCAGACAATATCTTTGTCTTTGAATATCTAAATTTTCGAGGCCTACCTCTGGGAGAAAAACTCATTATATGCAGGAATATAATTCAGCCAGATGCGATACATGAAAGTAAGACCTAGGGGTAATTCTTGCCGCTAACGACCTCGTGAACTGGGAACGAAATGTTGTCTAATAGATTTGTGGCCATTTGAATGATAATGGAATTCTGCCATTTGCATAGCAATACCGCGCAAGTAACGTACATTTGATAAGAAAGACAAAAAGTCAAAAGAGTATAATATTTCTTTTGAAATTCTTCAGAAATATGGAATAAATCTGTTTATGGGTATCCATTGTAACGGACACATCTTTCTGTTAAATGTTAATTAGCCAAATAATTAATGGTATATATTGCCTGCCATTTTATGACAAGATCCAGCATACATAACTGCTGTAATTGGTTCCGATACCGGGGATCGAACCCGAGTCTCCTGGGTAAAAGCCAGGTAGATGTAGGATTCAACCAGCATATAGTTAACTGCTATAATACTTATCTATTGGCTTTAGTTGTAAATTTAGTCGTTTCCTTAATGTTCTTTAGTTTTGAATGTATCTGGAAATATCAATACAAAGTATAAAACGTCTGATATTAAATGGCTAGAAAGTGCGGTTCTAAAAATTACTTAAAAACACTGTTGGAGGTATAAATATTATCAATAAGATAATAAATGAGATCTATAGGATATTTCGAAATAAAAATCGATTTTTGCCTCAATCTAAGGGTTGACAAGCCGGGCAAATGTTCGGAGCGGGATAACTGAGAGGCGGCAAAACTGAAGGCGCCGGTCGGTTGCACGGAGTCCTCCCATTTTCTCCCTTGGTAAAGAAATTCTTAGAAAAATGCTACTTTTGCTGCTGTAAATTCTTAGACAGACATATATATTTTTAAGGGCTGCCTGGTCTTTTAATGTAAAGAAATTCTCTCGAAATTAAATCCTTTCAATAGTTTCTGGTTAGTTAAAGCATGCACGTATTCAAAAACGTACGGCATGTTCGAAGCGATAGACAAGCTCATCGGTGCAATATTTTTGTCGGGAAAAATATTTTATTGTTTAATAATAATTAATGTTATCAAGTCATTATTGTTATCAAAATAGCTAAAAAAATGACGTTATTGTGCTCATATGAAAACGCAGCACTTTCGAAAAAAGTCGTAGAGAGAAAATTGGTAGACTAGCCAAAGGAAGCCACTCACGAAGTTTCAATTATTTATTATATATTAATCAATTAGCCAAAGCACCCTTTCTGTCTCAGAGTATTCAGGGTCTTCTAGCAAGCAGTACCTAATGGGCGTTATTACCGCGCCTGTATGAAAATTAGGCAATTGATGATATTTGCCCAGCAATAATATTTTCTCAATATAAGTAATTGATCAAAAATTGCATATAAGGATATTTGAAATGGTATATCTGTTTGATATTCTGTGGTAAATCGGAAAATGTGACTATTATATCACGTGTCTATAATTTCTTCTTCTTTTCATTGATTATTTTTATTAGATCACATTCAAGTAAAGTACAGGGTGGGGCAGAGAGGTGTGTGATTTTAAAAACGCTGTTACTATTCATTAATTTTTCTAAATTATTTTATAATCTGTTTAAAAAAACATAAAAAAGTACCTATTACATAATTACATAAATTGTATTGAATTCATCTTACATTGAATTTTTAAGTAAATTGTAAATTTATACCTAAAGTTAATTAAGAACGTTATTATAATTAGTGAATTGAATTACTTGCGGCTTTTTCTTATGAACTTGAATAAAAGAGTTCCAGGAAAAAGAGAAATTGCACTAGGACAATAATTAATGTTTTTAAAAACACAATTTACTAAATTTAAATAAAATTTATCTTTCACTTGCAAAAACTTTTTATGCAATTTTCTTAAATGCTTTTTGATATGAACATTAAGCAAATTATTTAAAAGTAAGCAAATTATTTGTAAAAATTTTGGGGATTTTATTGTACAGCTTTTTTTTCTTTGTTCTCAGCAGACACTTCTGTGCCCCACCCTGTTTACAATGTATTTTCTAATGAAAATTTATGCTGTCAGTCTAATGGAATATTTTTATTTTGGATTTTATTTTGCCTTCATATACATGAAAAAAAAAACACGTTTTTTTCATATTTATAGCCATAAAATTTGTGTTGATAAATGATAAGAGTTTATTTAAATTTTATATGAAAAAATAAATCGTTTAAATAAGATTATTTAATTCAATTACTTAAAACGTAAATAATTTGTGTTTTAATTAAGAAAGATAAGCTGGTCTGGTTATCAGGACTGATTATATCAATACCTTAAAATGTCAAATTTTAAGCTATATATAAATCAATAATTTTTATTTTATTGCGATGGACACAAGCAAAAAGGAGCAAAAATTTGTAAAAAACATAGAGCCTGAGGCTAAAATTTGAAGGAAGCTTAAGCGCGTTTAAGAAAAATTTTTTGGAGGTGGCAATTTGCTCTTATTTTTTACTTTTTTAGATATTAGCAAATAACTTTTGCAAGTTATATACGTTGAATAGATAGGAAATGGTGGAAACCAATATTCTGGGGGTATAACTAAAAAATAATTGTTTAATAAATAATAAATAAACAACAATCGAACAAATAATTTTAATGCTCAAACAATGAAGCACAAACGATGAACAATAGACTAAAAAATATTATATTAATATATAATAAATATATTTATTATATTATATTAAATTTTTTATTCATCCGACATTAGCTTTATATCAATGAATTTTTTTGTATTTATGTATTAGGAGAAGACGTTTAACAAAATCCAAAATAAAACTTAACAAGGAACTGATAATAAAAATTTAATGTTAAAATTGTTGAAAATTTAGAAAAAATGAAAACGTTACCCGAAAAAATGATTTTATACTGTATAAAATAACCATTATTTATTCATATTTATTTTAGGTGAAAAATGTACAAATATGTATAATAAAATATCGTTTTTATCAATTTTTCTGGTTTAATTATTATTATTCAATATTATACCTACCTTAATCTTTTATCCTTTAAATCGATTTCAAAACATCAAACAGAACCTATATTTTTAACAAAATATTTCTACAATTATTCATTTTAAATTTATTGAAGAAAGGTGAGTAAAAAGAAACACATAATTGGTAAGTAAGAAACCAGTCAGTAAAATAAATATAAATACTAAATTTAAGAAAGCAAATTTATTAAAAAAAGGTTGAGTAAAAGGTATGCATATTACATTATTGATAAATATAATATGTCAAAGGTGTAGTAGTGGCTAGCTCAGTCGCCTCCGATTACGGCGTACCTTGGTTCGTATCTAGCATTGCCCCGATTAATTTTTTTATTAAATTATTTTGCCGAGATAAACTCGTTTTTTTAGATAATTATTATGAGAACCAAAAGCGGCAAATAAGTAAGAGAGGGGGGTATATTTTATGTTATTTTAATTCCCACCCTCTCTCTAACAGAAAAGTGATTTATGACATAAGTAGGAAAGTGGGTCTAACATTATTAATTTTTTTTGTGTGAAATAACATGTTCTCCTATTACAAAATCTTATAAAATTTCATTTAACAAGAATTTTAGCATGTACAAAAAAAGCAAGCAAAATAAGTAATTTTTTTAATATTTTGTAATAGGCGAATATGTTATTAAAAAAGAGGATAAAATATATAACATGTTCTTCTGTTACAAGATTTCAAATTTTAGTCTTATCGAGCGATTTTTCAATTAAAAAATACTAATTTTAATATTTTGTAATAAGAGAATATGAGTTAGATAAACTATATAGCATGTTCTCCTATTAAAAAGTTTCAAATTTTAGCATAACCAGTCATTTTCGTACATATTTTCAATATTTTGTAACAGGAGAACATGATTTTAAAGAGTGACATATATTTATGATTGTTTAAATTCCCACCCCCTGACAGAATAGTGATTTATGACCTATGTATAACTGACGTTATTTATAGCAAGAGGGCGGGTTATATAGATAATTTAAACTATAAAAAGAGTGTAAAATTTTTAACATAAGGATAAATTAAAAGTTTAATTTAAAAGTAAAAGTGTTAACCATACCAGGATACGAACCAGCACACCCTTGTATCAGAGGCAAGTGCTATACCCACACAGCCACCCCGATTATGTACGACCATATAATTAACTTAATAAACACCTTTACAAAATAATTAATTAATTGATAATTTTGTTGTGAAAGAAAAAATAGGATAGAAAATTTAAAATATATAATGTTTTTTATTTATTTATGACAAAAAAAATTTTTTTTAAGTTTTCATGAAAAAATACTTCAAAACCAACAATAATATTAATTGCATTCGATACGTAAATTTTAACCAAGAATTTGAAAAATATGACTCAGATTTCGTATTAATTAACAAACTTGTTATTTAAATTGTATAAAGTTTCCGCAAAAATGATAGAGAAAAATAATTTTTTTAAATTTTGATGACGTCCCTAAGTATAAAATCGATATATAAAATTGAACCAAAAATTAAAAAACTTTTATTGATATATAATGGTGGTGCGTATATATGGCCAAAAATTAGCAGAATATGAGCGTAGTTTAGCTATTGGCATTGATAAATAACTAAACGTTATTTGCTATCTAGAATGACACCGAGAAGGTTGTGCTTATTCTATATGCAAAGAAACGAAATAAAGTCCTTTTAAACAGTGGATAATATGGCTTATTGTAGGGAAATTAATGTTTCAATCGTGACTCGGGTGTCGAATTTACTTATATTTTATAACAGAAAATCCCATTTTTTGTCTATGAGCGTTTTTATTTGAACATTTACAACAGCCAAAAAAAAAAATCTTCGAACGAATAATCATAGAATCTAAAAACTGAATTTTAAACAAGAACAAAATATATTTTTGATAACATTAAAATAACACAATAACCAAAATTAATTATAAATAAGTACATTAACTTAATTAAAATCATCTAGTGCAAGTTTGCTTCTAGTATACTTTTGTTGGTCTTTTAAATTCCGTAAAGATATCGTAGAGACCATATTTGTAGTTAGTCCATATTTCACTGCTTCTTTGATTGTTGGGTACATAGTATATTCGGGATTTTTGTCACATTTCTTTAAAGTTTCGAACACTGGATCTGAAAAACAAAAAATTATCTGGACATTTTTAGAATCGAAATTTTTTTTTTCCAAGGATAGAAAAAGGCAAAAATAACTATATAACGAAAGTTATCGATAAGAAAAGTATTATTTACTATTTAAAAAAAAATTTAAGGAATACAACTATTCAAAATAATTTATTATGATCAAACCTAGACCAAAACCTATTTTAATTATTAATTATAGAAAAATTGATTTTGCGTATGGTAAAGTTCCATTCCACTTTCCATTTTACTAATATTATCCAATAGTTGTTTTTTTTTCTAGACTCCGATTTGATTGACAATCTAACGGGCTAAATTCTTCATCGAAACCCTTCTTTCGAAATATTTCAATCCGATAATTCTTTTTAGTTTAAAACATCCTTCTACTAAAATGTTAATAAACTTATTTACCTGACGGACATGCTAACAGTATTGGAACATTTAAATTTTTAAAATTTTCAGCTATTATTGATATGTGTTCTACACCGATTGGGTCAATGTAAGTTACTGCTGAAAAATCCAGTATAATTACTTGAAATGGTACAATACATTCTGGATTCATAAATTCAAATGGATCTTCAGCCTGTGTTAATTCTGTAATTGTGATTTTTAGTCCACGATCTTGTAATTCTTTTTTTCTTGCATTAATTACTTTTATTGGATCACATTCTAATAAAGTGTAGAGTTCATTTTGAAATGATTCTCCTTGTGCAAAATTTATGCTACCAGCGTAATGGAATATTTTTACTTTTGGAATTTCTTTCGCCTTGTAATGAAAATACCATAATTAGTATTATTTGTATCTTATTTTGTATGTATTATTTGCAACTTATAATTTTATTATAAAACAAGTGAAAACAAACAATTGACTGAGTTAATTGTTGAAATACCATGCATAGTCAGTGTTGATTTCTTTATCACATACAAACATGTGACACATACATAACTGATAATCCTACGGACCCAAGACCCAAGTGACCTATGATGCTCATTTACGAACTTGACCTCACTTTTTACGTCCTGAGTACGCTGTAAAAAATTCAGCTCGATATCTTTTTTCGTTTTTGAGTTATCGTGTCCACAGACGGACGGACGGACGGACGGACAACCGGAAATGGACTAATCAGGTGATTTTATGAACACCTATGACAAAATTTTTTTCCTAGCATCAGTATTTTTAAGCGTTACAAACTTGGGACTAAACTTAATATACTATGTATATTTCATATATACATGGTATAAAAATGATGATGTTTCAGAAAGCGATTTAGTAATGACTGATATTTGGTACACCCACGTCTACAGAAATTACTGGAACGATGAACAATTTAGTAAAGTAAATCAACTCTTTTTTAAAAAAATGCACCATGGAAATATTACTAAAATTCTGATGATACTTTTATAATGAAGCTTTATGAAAAATAATGTTTAAGCAAATTTTAGGTACTGACCGTGCGTAGTATAAAGACAATATAATACTTACCGTTTTATGGGTTTGTATATCCAAAAATACATCAGTATGAGGAGTTGCTCCTAACAAACATGTATACGGTTTGAGGCCTTGATAAAGAATAACTACAAAGGATACTGCCAAACCAATAAATAATCCTAGTTCAATGTCAACGCATAAAGTAATTGCAAATGTGATTATAAAATTGAATGAATTTAATTTACTTAGACGCCAGTATTCTCTGATTTTAAATATTTCTGCAACTGCCTTTCTCAATGCTACAACAATTATAACAGCTAATGTTGCCTGCAAAAGAAGTTAATAATATATTCCTTAAAACCAAAAATTGAAGTGAAAGAAGGGATATATTTCTTTTAAATTGTAGCTATTTTGATATATTGATTGGCCACGAGGATATAAAAATTATGTATTGCTTTATTTGATCTCTTCCCTCAAACACAATCTTACAATCTTCCATTTTTTTCTCAGATGTAAAATTAAATCTTATTGATGCTAATGCTACTTTGCGTACGTCCTTAAATGAGCTGGCGGAACAAATGAATGTAAACCTGATATGGGTACCGGGACACATTCCAATAAATTGCGAAGCCAACGAGCTTGCCAGAAATGGCGCAATGATGCCGGACAAGCATCAATAAATATCCGGTAGTTCCATTTGCTCCTCAAAGAGGATATCTTAAAAAGGACCAATCTTAGATGGAGGGAGGAACGTACTTGTGATACTACAAGACAGATATAGTCTGAGTACAATCGCAGGCGTTCTGAAGATCTTATATCACTTCCAAGGGCCTCTGTTCGCAAAGTTGTTGCGGCTATTACAGGACACTGGTTGGGCGGAAGACATGCTGAACGCCTGGGCCTGGCAGTGTATCACGACTACTACAGGAGCTGTCACAGTAATGAGGAGGAGGAGACAATGTCTCATCTTCTCTGTCACTGTCCAGCTCTTGTCATGAGGAGATAGACTTACTTGAGCCAGCTTCTCTTTGACGACCTCTCCGGCCTGGAGTCCGTCGACGTCAAAGTTCTCCTGCTGTTCTTGAACAGCTCCAGATGGTTCATGGAGTAGTGGCCGGGGATGGGCCACTACTCCAGTGTGTCCCACCCCAGGACAGCCACTCTAACCTAACCTAATGCTACTTTCGAATAATGTATATTTTTCTTTACCTTTGGTAAGGGTTCAAAAAATGTTCCCAATTTCAGCACTACAATTAAAACAAATAAAGCAGAAAATACCGAAGCTAACTGTGTGCGACCTCCAACTGAATCTTGTACCAATGTTCTGCTAAGCGATATAGCACATGGTATACAGTGAAAACAACTTGAAAATATATTTGTTAAACCCTGGAAATAATTAAAATAAGAATTGTAAGCTTTGCAAGAGGTTCGTTATTATAATATTACCATGGCTAAAGCCTCTTGATTGCTATCAATTTTAGTAAAATGTTTTGTAGCCAACAGCATTCCTACAGATAACAGAAGTGCGTACGATACTAGGGCAATACCAAAAGACTCCAGAATAATTTCTGGCATTAATTTAACGTTTGGGAATTCAAATGCAGGAATACTGTAATAAAAACCAAATACATAGATAATAAATATTTATATTATAATTTATTGTCTATGACCAAATACGTTAATTTGAGTAGAAATATAACGCCAAAAACTAGACCTTCTATAAATATATACTAAAATCAGTAAAATTGACAATGAACTTTCAATGCCACATTTCAAGACACTTAATTCTCATTTTGCTTTCCAGTAATTCTCATTTTGCTGCACTATAAGCAAAATTTTCCCCTTGCATGCATGATGTATTTAATGAATAATCCTTGGATAAAAGAGCAGATATTTGAGAGAGGCAATTAATTTAAGTAGCCTGTAAGCATAATTAAATTGCAATACTTAATCTCTTCTCGCCATGGCCATAATTGTATGATTGTCTTTATAATCTTGGCTTATATTTTCAATCGCATTACTTAGCAATTTAAAAAAAGTTAAAATATTACCCAGCAGGAATGAAACCAACAGTTCTCACATGGAATTTTTCTTTAAATTCGCAATAATATGATATAAGTATTGTAATTATAACAAAGATTAAATCGATAGGTATTGGAAATATTGTTTTTTTCATTAATCGTGGTTTAACAAATATGTTGTATGACATTAATATAGGAATACTTATTAGTGATATTGCCAAAGAAATTAAATTGACCTTTTTAATATTCTCAAATATATCACCCAAAACCTAAAAAAATTATTATGTTGAATTATTAATAATCTATAAAAATAAACGTTTCTTAATTCATATGTGCTTTCTCCAAACTGAATCGTTTCTCACTCCTCATTTAATTACCTTTCAAACGAAACAAAAAAATCAATTCGACTTATCCGTTTTGGCGCTGCGGCACACATAGCGGTCAAACTTATAACAGCCCTTTTTTCGATTGGGGGGTTAAAAATATGGCCAAAAATTTCAAAATTGGAAACTTACATAAAACAGTTTAAAATAAGTAATACGTTTTGGTAATTCTAAACCCAATAATTCTGGAATTTGACTAAGATAAATATTAAGCGCTGCACCTGATACAAATCCCGAGATAAAATAGTGTGATAAAAATCTGCTGACAAATCCTAATTGAAATGTATACATAAATACCTGAAAATATATATAAATAATAATATTAGTTATAGATTTATGAATAATAATTTTATACGCATGAAAGCATAGAGGATTTCAGAACGGGCAACACGAATGAGTTTGAGAGCAACTTACGGTGTGGCCTGCGTCACATATGTATAGATGGACGCCTTAATAAATTGCCAGATATAATGTAGCCTTATCGTATAAGCAGAGAGACATTATTATTAATTAAGTTGCACAAAGGAAATAAAGTGGACCAGCGGTAATCCGACAAACGTTTTGCAAGGTGCTGTCGAATTACTGAATTTGTTGGACTATAGAATACTGCCACAAACCCTCTGTAGTCGGGATCTTTTTGAAAAAGAATACCTTTGTAATCCGACAAATTACATATCAAAGTGATAAGATTTCAATCATTTTCTAATTTCAGCCACGAAGAATTTATGTATTTATAAGAAATCTGCATTGTAATTACCGTTGTAGTAATGTCGAAATACTAGAGGTGCCGAAGTAGACAGGGGTCGGATTACCGCGGGTCTACTGTACTCTCAATATCAAACAGTTTGATTATTTTTGCATTTTTCAATTATCGCTTCTATTAACCTGAAAAGTTGTCAAATTGGAAAATTTGTTGAATCTTCAGAACCTATAAATGGCAGTTCTTGGTGAATCCTAGAATCACCCTCGGATCAGCAGCTGATCGAATGAACGGTAAACCAGAACTTATAAGTAATAGGTATGGTTTTTCGGTTTTTTTGTAGAAGGAAGACTACAAGCCATAAGGTATCATGTGGTTTCGAGTTCATTTTTATATTTCCACAAGAATGTTTTTTAGATTGACAAGATATTGCGATGCATTTATTTGAAATAAAAAATGATGCACCTGGAAAATTCCAACAGTTAACGCGCAGGCTGTTCCAACTTGTGTGGGTGTAAACGTTTCAGATGAATGTTTCAGTACAACTTTACCAGTCAATAAACATACAATTGCAAATGTTCCTAAAAAAGTTTTCATTTTATATAAATTCAAGATTCTTAGATAAATTTAAAAACAGTGCTCTTTTTTTAGGACCGCTACCAGTACATCTTCGTTATCGGGTAGTTCATAATGAAGTATTCTTTATAACATGAGATAGTTACCAATACTGCATTGCCTTGATGTTCCGAACAAAAAGTATATGAATGGTGGAAAAAAGGACATATATAATCCTAGATGTGCTGGAACGTATGCCAACATTGCATAAGCCAAACCTTAAACAAAAATATAAAACACATGATTGGAGTGAGTATGATTGTAATTGAAGGGTGTGAAGCAAAAGTTTTATAATATTGTTATACCAAATGTTTTTTGGACAAAAATAGAAAGATCGCCAATAAATTTTATAACAAAACTATTTTTAATTTTTAATTATTTATAATAATTTGAAAGTTAAAAAAATAAAATACGTCTGCCCGACGTTGGAATAAATGATCGACCTAATTGTTTTTTGGGTAGATATTGAAAAGATAAGTTATAGTCAGTACGTGTTTCTTTGCGTTCCTAACTGTGATATTAATACATACTTTGTGGCACATTTAATATCGCAACAGTGACTCCTGCTATCAGATCAAAGACAAGATCCATTTTAATGTTATAATGTTGCAGCCATTCTGCAGCTGGTACAATTGAATAAAAACATCGTTTACAATTACACTTTTTTACTTGTTTTTGAATACGTTCTTTACCTAAAAAAATATACGCATAAAATTAAGTACCAAAATTAAGTTGTGAATAATTTTCAAAAAGATAATATTTTCAACATTTACATGTTGGATCTGGTATTCTTGAGTACTCTGTTTCAATCTGAAATTTCTCTAAATCTTCCGCCTGGATCTGATGAGGTGGAGGAGTTTCATTTTGTAAAAGGCTAACATGTCTAAAAAGAAAATGTTAATGAAAGAACGCATTATTGAGGGGACATCGAGATTATGTATGGCATCTATGGTTTTCCACAGACAAGGCCGATTGGTATGTTCGCCATGATACAGTTAGAATTAAGGAAACCATTAGCCGGTGGTAAGTATCCTACAAAAGTTGAATTTCCTAGTATTATTCGGTGTCTGACTAAAAAAAAGCGTTTTCTGAAAAGTGATCGCTTTTTTAAGCCGCATCTTATATGTGTATATGAGCACCACAAGACTCTCTCTTTTGTTTTGTTATTAAAATTTTGATTTCGTTTTTTTTAATAATCATTTGAATTTTATTAAATTCAAGTTCCTGAAGTAGGTAAGGTAATACGAGCTATAGAAATTAACTAATATAGCTACGAGTTCTTAACAATTGCAAAGCAAAAAATTAAAGTCTGATTGTTTGAACTTTTGCATATTGTAAACAAAGTTTTTTAAATTATTTAAGTTTTTAAACTTACCTTTCTAGACGCATTTCATTAAATTGATAATCACAGGGTTAATGAAATATATTAAACTTTGGCATGGGAAAAATTTGGATTTACATTTTATAAATGAATAACGGCTTTTCAAAATTTAGTATAATAACGGATTTTCAAAATTTAGTAATAACGACTGGTCTCATAGTCACTACCGTTTAATTTTGACATATTTTTATATTATTGTTATTATTTATAACTTGTCCGTTACTATCGTTTCAACAACATAATGCAATAATAAGACACTGATCTATATTTTAATCTTTATAAGACACTGTTATTAATTATATAGATCAGTGTAGTAAGAAACCAGCTCAAAAAAATTTATATCTTATTTATTTGCGGTTCCCATATAGCTCACACTCCAAAAAATACATGTCCAATTGTCAAAGCGAACCGATTTTCGTATTTTTAACCCCCGAACAAAAAAAGGGGTTTTACAAGTTTGACCGCTATGTGTGTGTGTCTGTCTGTCTGTGGTATCGTAGAGTCTAAACAGATGAACCGATTTTGAATTTGTTTGAAAATAATTGACTTTCGTACCTTTTGTTGGAGGTCATTGCTCATCTTTGCTAATGTTAATGTTTGAGCACTGGATGAAATACCCAACGATTGGATGGGAATAATCATAAAATCTAAAAACTGAATTTTAAACAAAAATAAAATCATAATATATTTTGATAAACACAGTAACAAAAATAAATTAAAAATACATTAATTTAATTAAAATCTACAGTAGTTGCACTATAAATCTAGCGCAAATTGAGACGAAGATTAGTGAGATAACGAGACATAGGTTTGTGTAGATGGGGATCTTTGGGTAACGCAGATTTGTGCACGTTCTTTTACGACGTGATTTTTTTATGTGGTCACGGCTTAGTGAGTTTTAATGTAGTTCTTACGCGCTGACCACATAAAAACTCACTTCGAACAAACAGCTTCACCATAACTTCCACTTATATAAAACTGCTTCACGTCACCTCACCAAGCTATAATAATATTTTTGTATTAATCACATTTGGAAATTCTGTACAATCAGATTTGTCTTGTCGTCACTGCATATTTCAATGCTTCTTTGATTGTTGGGTACATAATATATTGGGGATTATCATCACATCTTTTTAAAGTTTCGAACACCGGATCTAAAAAACATTAGTTAATAATATAGAATGGTCGAAAAGTCACAAACATCATACAACAACGAACATGGGCAAGTATCATTCATGCCTGTCAATAGTTTATACTTAAATCAAAAGCCTTTTGCCAGAAAATAAATAAACTTATTTACCTGACGGACATGCTAGCAGTACTGCAACATTTAAATTTTTAAAACATTGACCTATTGTTGATATTTGTTCCACACCCATTGGATCAATGTAAGTAACTGCTGAAAAATCCAGTATAATTACTTGAAATGGTACGATACATTCTGGATTTATAAATTCAAATGGATCTTCAGCCTGTGTTAATTCTGTAATTGTGATTTTTATACCACGATCTTGTAATTCTTTTTTTCTTGCATTGATTACTTTTATTGGATCACATTCTAATAAAGTATAGAGTGCATTTTGAAATGATTCTGCTTGTGCAAAATTTATGCTACCAGCGTAATGGAATATTTTTACTTTTGGAATTTCTTTCGCCTTGAAATGAAAATAAAATAATTTTTATAATTTGGGTCACATAGGAATTTGTTATATTTCATTAAGTGATTGCTTCTATGGGTTAAAGTTATCAATTATTCACAAAGCTCAAACGACAATAAGGTTTTGCTCCCATTTTACAGAAGTGTCCTGATGTACTGCAGAAAGTCGTCCAAATCAAATGATTGTACAATTGGAAGTAATTACGGACCGAAACAGGGATGAATCCAGTTGGAGATCAAATTCGGATCTTTAAGCGGAATGCCTAGCGTGTTTGCCATGTTTAGATGACCTAAACATGTTTATCAGCATTATGGTATACTTTCGCTAAGACAAACAGTGTATGATTAAAGAATTATTCGAATAAATTTCTAACAAGTTTTGAAGAACTTCTGAAGAGCATATTTTCTGAAACGCTTCAGGCTATACAACTATACGAGCATATGTTTTCTTGTAATACCATGTGTTAAATTAACTCTTACTAAGATGAGTTTTGATATCCTCTAAAAAGAATTAGAATTCCATAAACTGAATAGAATACCGTTTTATCCACGTTCAATTTTTTTAAAGATCAAATAAGTATAAAAGGTAATATAATACTCACCTTCTTATGAGTTTTTATATTTAAAAATATATCAGAATTAGGAACTACTCCTAATAAACATGTGTACGGCTTCAAACCTTGAAACAGAATTACGGCAATAGACACTCCAAAGCCAACAAATAATCCTAGCTGAATGTCAATGAATAAAGTAATTGCCAATGTAATTATGTAAATCAATGAATTTATTTTGCTAAGACGCCAGTATCTTTTGATTTTAAATACTTCTGCAACTGCCTTTTTCAATGCTACAATAATTATAACAGCTAATGTTGCCTGCAACAGAAGTTTAATATATTATTTAAGTGAAAAAAGGGAGTCATTTCTTTCTTTTATATAGATAGTCCATCAAGGTATGGAAATTATTTTTTGCTTTTTTTGATCTCTTCCTTGAAATACAATCTTCCATTTTTTTCTCAGATTTAAAAATTTAATCTTACAGATGTTAATGCTACTTTCGAATAAATAATATTTTTCTTCACCTTTGGCAAGGGTTCAAAAAATTTTCCTAATTTCAGCACCACAGATAAAACAAATAAAGCAGAAAATACTGAAGCTAATTGTGTACGACCTCCAACGGAATCTTGTACCAATGTTCTGCTAAGCGATATAGAACTTGGTAAACAATGGAAACAACTTGAAAATATATTTGTTAAACCCTGAAAATAATTTAAATAAGAATTATCAGAAGCTTCGAAATAGTTTCGTCATAATAAAATTACCATGGCTAAAGCCTCTTGATTGCTATCAATTTTAGTAAAATGCTTTGTGGCCATCAGCATTCCTACAGATAACAGAAGTGCGTACGATACTAGGGCAATACCAACAGCCTCGAAAAAAACTTCTGGTATTAATTTTATCTTTGGGAATTCAAATGGAGGAAAACTGTAAGAAAAATTAAGTTCATTATTTTTGAGTAAAAATGCAATAAAATGTCCAATGTAACGCCAAATATGACTATAAATAATTCAGAGATACAAAGACGAATACTGGAAAGGGACGATAAGTAGGAAGGAGTTGTAACACTTTCCCTCTTAAGGCCTAAAGAGTTGACTTTATAAATCTCCTTTTTTAAGACTCGCCATGCTCACAGTTTTCTTGTCTTCATAATATTGGACCCTCAACAAATCGATATCGTCAAAAAGTTTTCATTGGATCAATTTTGAATCGCATTACTTAAAAAATAAAAAAATAATTTACAAAAAGTTAAAATATTACCCAGCAGGAATAAAACCAACAGTTCTGACATGAAATTTTCTTTCAAATTCGCAATAATATGATATAAGTATTGTAATTATAACTATGATTAACTCAATGGGTACTGGAAATATTGTTTTTCTCGCTAATCGTGGCTTTAAAAATTTATTGTATCCCAATAATATAGTAAGACTTATTACTGATATTGCCATAGAAATTAAATTGACCTGTCTAATATTCTCAAAGATATCACCCAAAACCTAAAAAAAATTATTTTTATTATTAATAATCTTGAGGGTTTTAGTGATCGAATTTTAAACATTGAAAAACGCATACTACTTATTTAACATTTTTTGCCAAAATGAGCGTGGTTCAGTACATAATTAAACAACACGCGAATATCGTCGAAACTTAACGATGATATCGAAGTGAACCCTTGCGGTCAAGTAGTTTCTAAATTTTACTAATAGGTTACTAAGTTTTTAGATTTCAAAATTTATCTGTAAAATCTATCAGCCAAAATTAGTATAATTGAAAACTTACATGGAACAGCTTAAAATAACCCACACGTTTTGGTAACTCAATTCCCAATAATTCTGGAATTTGTGTAAGATAAATATTAAGCGCTGCACCTGATACAAATCCAGAGATGAAATCATGTGATAGAAATCTGCCGATAAACCCTAATTGAAATGTATACATGAATATCTGAAAATATATTTTAGACATTAATGGAAACCAGCATTGCAGAAATAAGACCAAGCGCACATTGAGTTGCATAGGACTCTTTTGGCTAGCGTGGGCTAGCCAATTTTTTGTTCTCATTTTCAAGCAGGCATTTAGAGACAACGCAGTTCTGCACCACGTGCAAACTACGGTTACTTGTAGAGATGGCACAGAAAATGTATCTGCACATGACGCAGTCTTTCATTTCCCTCTCGGAGATATGCGAGAGCTGTGCGACATAGTAGGGGAGCCTAAGAGGAGATTTCTTAGTATCTCCACCAAATTTTAGCTCTGAATATGGCGAGACGCGCGTAGGGCAGACGATCATTAGTAAAACAGAAATTGCGATGGGTAAATTAACTCGAGCACGTCAGATTAAGATATGGTGGTTAATTCCATGATATATTGATCGCGTTCGGGTAACGCAATTATTACGGATAACTTAACTTTATTTCAAGCCTCCCATTTCCTTGGATCATGCTTAAATTGTCAGATTATTGAACAGTTGTAATTTACCTATCATAATTTTTTTAAATCTGATCATCTACCCTACGTGGGTCTCCCCATATTTAGTGCTAATATTTGGAGGAGGTACTAAGGAAGGAAAGCCTCATATGTTAATCTGACGCCTTCTTCGGCTCTTCTATTAACATGTTTCTTTTCTTGTGCTGTAATGTCTGCGATACGTGGTCAGTTTTTAAGGTAGTTTCTCCTGTATAAAATGATCATAAGGAATCAAGTCTGTTCGAAAGGAGATATTTTTACAATTATTCAAAAATTGATTTTCCTAAAATAGGGTGACAAACAATATTTTAAAAAGTATTTATTCGGAACAAAAGCTGATATAATTGAAGTTTGTAAAAAATATTTGTACCTGAATAATTCCAACGGTTAATGCACAAGCTGTTCCAACTTCTGTGGATGTATAACTTTCATCTGTATCAGCTTGTGATGTATGTTTCAGTACAATTTTACCAGTCAATAAACATATAATTGCAAATGTTCCTATAAAACAGATTTTGCTTGCTAAAAGATTTAGATAAATTCAAGTACAGGATACATCATAATGAACTCACCGATTTTAAAGAGCACAGCTACGTCGGCTGCACGATATCGTTTTTTTTTTTGCTGAGTTTGTTTGCATGAGATTCCACTGATCAAATATTTAACCATATTAGTTTATATGTTTACCCGTAGCTTCTACTCCTTCCTAACGCGTAGCTGTACGTCTTCGTTATCGGGTAATTCATAGTGAAGTCATCTTTATATATTTATGACATGAAATAGTTACCAATATTACATTGCCTTGATGTTCCGAACAAAAAGTATATGAATGCTGGATAAAAGGACATATATAATCCTAAATGTGCTGGAACGTTTGCTAATATAGCATAAGCTAAACCTTAAACAAAAAATGCACACAAATGAAAAGAATGAGAACAAATGAGCCATTGTATCTACTGCAGAACCTATTCAAATTTGCTTGAATGCTAAATATGTTCGATAGCAAATATGCTCTATAGCCTTTACAGTGGCATAAAAAAAATCTCTCTTAATGGTTAGTTCTATTTAAAGGCATCGGGCGGCACATGGCAAAATGATTTTTCCAATGGACCTGTAGGTTACTAAATGTGGTACATACTTTGTGGCACATTTAATACTGCAACAGTGACTCCTGCTATCAGATCAAAGACAAGATCTTCTTTAATGTTATAATGTTGTAGCCATTCTGCAGCTGGTACAATTGAATAAAAAAATCGTTTACAATCAAAATTTTGTACTCTCCTTTGAATATGATCTTTATCTAAAACAATACACGAATAACATTAATTCAGAAAGAATTTTAAAAAAATAATATTTTCAAAATTTACATGTAGGCGGTGGTATAGTTGAATACTCTGTTTCAATCTGAAATTGATCTAAAATTTGCGCCTGATTTCGATATAAAGTAGTTTCATGTTGTGAATGATTAGCATGCCTAAAATGGAAAATAATATATATTTTTGTTTCTTTAAAAATCCAAATCAGCGAAGAAAAAAAGCATTTATAAAATTTCAAGTAATTTCTTTTTTTGCCAAGTTCCAACCACAGAATAAATAGGCGTTATATTCTCTCTCTATTAATAAAAAATTGGATTATATTATTTAATTAAAAGACATTTAGCTTGAAACATAGTTGAGAGAAAAAAATGAATGAATTAAATCGGAAATTATGATTACAAATTTTAAAATTGAATGTCGAGGAGAAGAAAATATTTAAAAAAAACTCAAAAGAAGAGGAGAAAAATTTCAAAAATCAAAATCACGTCTGTTAACTGAAGTTAAGCAACATTTGCCACGGTCAGTACTTGGAGAGAATTGCTTAGGAGTAAGCGTGTTCAAGCCCAGTATAAGCTATTATAATGAAGTGGATCTTTATGCGAGGCCAGTGAGCTTCGGAGCCGAAGGCCCAAGCCAGGCTGAAGGTCGTCTAATTGACCAAGAGATGGAAGTCAAACTGAAACAAACTTAAAGTTTGTATTTGTTTAGAGGGTGGCCTTAGCGTCGCCAAGAATAGTATAGATAGCTATTAATGAACTGAAAGTTGCTGGTTAATCAAGATTAATAATCGCTGATCTAAAGTTATAATCAAATAAAGTGTAGGTGAAACGAAGTTCACCGGGTTAACTAGTTACTTAATAATTATGTTCAGTAGATTTACCTAAAGAAATTTTTTGCTTTAAGTATCTAAATAACTATAAAATTTTATTAAAAATGTTTAAATTATTTGGTGTTTAATTTTAGACAAGCAAAACCTTTAATTAGGCTATAAAGCCCATTGTGATACCATATATATGTTTTACCACCTTTCCGCTGATAATTTCATTTATCAGCTTCTCAATTATTTTCAGAGGCTGAGTGCACCTCCTTCATGTATATACCATGCACTACACCAGCACATCACAACTATTAATTAAATTAATTTTTGTTAAGTGACGGCGGGAATCGAACCCGATATCCTAGGTATAATGCGAACATAATTGGTTACGTCTTAACCAACGGAGCTACCAAGGTTGAGCTTTACTTAATTACATTCCATTTTAAACAATTGTTTGGTCCAAGCTGTTTGTAAAAGATTTGAAACTATTGAAAAAATGTCACAATAAAAATTATGTTTTTACAATTATTTTTTTTTTAACAAATGGAAATTCCCAACTGCAGTTTAAATAAGTTATCAAAAAAATGCATATAGCTAGACTGTTTTCGATTTCAACGATTTACAATAACTCTATACTTATAATGCACAAATCAAAAGTGAAATTTAAAATCACATGACTTAAAAAATAATTTATTGTTGACATTTTTGAGATATTGGCACATTGCACATAAAGCATTTTGATAAAGTACAGAAATTGGCAAAGAATCAATGAATTGTTTTGCTTAATTATTTTTGTTTTTGTTATTAAAATTTTGATTTATTTGATTTTTTTTAAATTTTTATCAAATTAATATTATTAAATACGAAATGTAGAAATTAACTAATACGATTGCGAGTTTAAACAATTGCAGAGGAAAAATGAAACACTGCTTGATTGTTTGAACATTGCAGATTGTAAACAAAGATTTTAAACTTACATCTCTAGACGCATTTCATTAATAATCGCAGGGTTAATGTAATATATTAAACTTTGCCATGGGGAAAATTTTGATTTATATTTTATAAATAATAAATTTACCTATCGTTTTCGCCATTTATATAATAAATTTCTGGCTTTAATAATAACGGCTGATCTTCATCGTCACTACTGTTGAATTTTGACATATTTTTGTATTATTGTTTTTATTTATTAATAGAATATAGAGCACTCGTTAAAACTTGTCCGTTACTATCGCTCAACAACATACAATAATAAGAAATCAGCTCAAAAATAAAATAAAATTTTTATCTTATTTATTTGCGGTTCCCATGCATTTGTATATTTAATAATTTTTTTTAAATATTTGTAATTAAACTAAATAACTACTATATTATCTATCACACAAGTTCATAAATTATATTTGAAATTAAAACTGTTTCCGTCTCACTACAATTCACTGTAAAAAAATTGTTAAAAAATTCATATTAAAAAAAAATCATTGAATGTATAATGTATCAGAATTTGTACAGAGAGATAAGAAAAAATTGATTTAAATTTTGTGTCATTATGTTCAAACGAAGGTCTTAACAATTTTAATTTATCATAATTTTATGATAATCATTAATGATCGCTTGTTATTACTGTTAAAAATATAATAAACTACAATAATCATAAATCGTTGAGTGTCCCCTGCCCAATGTCTGTTGAGAAAGTAATTACGCTTTGCAAAAATATTCGAGTACAGGGTATTGAAATGAAAAACAAACAAACTATCGTAGGCGTTCCGAAGATCTTATATCCCTTCCAAGGGCCTCTGTTAACAAAATTTTTGTGGCTATTACAGGACACTGGTTGGGCGGCAAGCATACTGAACGCCTGGGCCTGGCAGTGTATCACATTTACTGTGGGAGCTGTCACAGTGCTGAGTAGGAGGAGACAATGTCTCGTCTTCTCTGTCACTGCGTAGCTCTTGCCATGGGGAGATGGACTTACTTGGGCCAGCCTCTCTTTGTCGACCTCTTCGACCTAAAGTTCGTCGACGTCAAAGCGCTTCTGCTGTTCTTAAGCAGCTCCAAATGGTTCGTGGAGTAGTGGCCGGGGATGGGCCAACCCTTTTTCGGTATCACAACGTACCCTATGACCTAACTGTATCTGACCCCAGGACAGTCACTTTAACCTTACCTATATAAACATCATTCATGTTTTCAAATTCTGTAATAATAAAAATATTTCAAACTGCGATCTACACCCTTTCTTTCTTATATTTCTTACTGTTTATTCTTAATAGCAAATTCAAAAACACAACAAATTTTAAGATACTCAGAAAGCTGGTATAAATAGAAATGATTTTTATACAGTTTGAGTACAGAACTGTATGAATTTGCTCATGCGGAAGGCAATGGTTTGTTATCTTGTAATATTGTACAACCACTGAATTTATTGCGTTGTTTCGAACATTATGGTTAAACCCGGAGTGACGTAAAGTATATTTTTTAATAATAAAAAATATTATACAGAGTGACATCTTTTAATATATTCTGTATGGCAAAAACGGTTTATATTGAGCAATTCTAAACTCTCTGAGAAATATTACTACCCAGAAAAAAATAGCCTAGAAAGAGCTGTTGCCAAACTTCATTAATTCTGAAATTGTGGCCATATTTGTTCGCGACTTTTAGTTCCCTAAGAATATAAAATCAGAGGAGTTTGAACTTTGTCTTCTATAAAATATTTACGAAAATAAAGACAAACCGACAATTTGATTTGAATTTCAATTTTATTTAATGGCCTAAAGAGTTAGTCAAGTGACTGATAAGTAAATACGCATTATCAATACATGTATATGTGTACACATTTATTTTCAAATAATAAATATATCAAATTCAGTCATATGATTAAGTTCATTATAGTATAATTTATTTATTATATTCATAATATTTCCAGTGGTTTATTAACCTTTATTACAAGGTATCCAGCGGAATCCTTCGGAAATTCGCACCTGAATTCTTTTTATTTCACCATATCCAAAGTATTTAAGTAAAGTATAATATTCAACAAAGTGATCACTAAGTGTGTCGACACACCGAACCGATCGGTTCTTAGATATGTTTCGGCTTTTGTTTGGAGAGAGCTATAAGCTATATCAGTAGTAGGATTGTTAACATTTGACCCTGACATAAATCATAAAATTGGAATATTATAAATATAAAAAATAAATTATAAATTTTTCATTTTTATCAATTAAACTTTTTACCATGGCTAAAATAAATTATTAAAAATAATCAAGCATGAATCATTACTAAATTTTGTAATAATTCCATCAGCCTACAATAAATTTTATGGTACCAAAAAATATACCAAAGTTCAACCTTCTATATTTCATAAATTTTTTATTAGCAGACTTAAATCTTCGTATGACAAATCTGGCAATTTGAAATTTAAAAAAAATTCAGGAAAATGGTGCGCTTTCTTTATCCTGGATTGAAAATTGTCAAATAAAATTTTTTTTATTATTCTTATAGGAAGATTGTATGAGCAAAAAATATTTTGTACGACATTTGACAAAATCGTGTATCGAACAATAGACACCTCGTTTAGTTGAATGTCGGGCGAATTTGCAATATTTGCAATCACTTTTTAAAGTGATTGCAAATAGTGGACTATATAGACACAAGCTATTATATTCCATTTTTAATAAATGTTTGCTTTAACTTTTATCGTTCTATTAAAATCAAATCTAATAGTTAATAATTGATTGATTTTGGAAGGCTCAATTATTATTCTAAGCGTTAAAAACTAGTGCTCTAAGGAATCAAAACAAGAAATTCACAAAAATTATAAATTGACTTCCTTCAGTTCAACATTAATTTATAGACAGGTCAGTGGCGTAGCCAAGAGGAGATCTTTAATTGTAATTTTGTGAAAAACACTCGTATGAAGAAAATTAAAAATTACAAAAAAACCAAGACGCATTTAAAAAGAAAAATTAATGCATTATTTGGCTTCCTTTTCAAAAACTTATTTTTCTCTTAATTGATAAGCTGAATTTAATATACGTGTTTCTTTTTAATTTTTAATAAGTTTGATTTAAAAAGCTTGTTTTAGCTCTTGCATGTGTATTTAAATGACCACAATCACTCAATCAGTTTTTAAATCAAGGGTCTACTAGATTTACTAATATTTGTGGAACTTTCTAGGAGCTTTTCGTGGCTTTGTCCCATTTTGGACACCGACGCGATGGTGATCTACATTCTTGATAGATTTTTAAATGTATAGTTTATACAGCATCATAGTAATATCGTAAGTTATAATCATGAATATTACATTGAATTACAAATCGGCACGTATTCGTAATTAAATTATTTACTAAATGTAAACGTATTGCTTGTGATTAAACGTGCAATAAATTTTTAAATAGTTTAATCGATATTATTATATAGTAAAGGTGCCTATCAGCATACGTTGTCATTGATGTCTTAATTATGTATAGCTTAATATCTATTTTGTTTACGAATGTCTATTCTTGTAAGTTGTATTTTGTTTTTATCAATACATGAAAAAACCGCACGTTTCTAGATTGTAAAGAAGAAAAGGGGAGTCTTAGGGGTGTTTTCCCATTTCTGGGGGGTTTTGATGAAATTTTTCGAAGTGTTCTGTTAATTTAACTTCATTTCCGTCCAATTGGTTAAAAATCGAATTTCAAACGTGCATAGAACAGCAAAAAACACAATTTCAGGGGAATGCTTTTTCGATTTTATGGGAATCACTTAGGGGTTATCACGAACTCATGAACACAAATACAGATATTATCACTACTTTCAAAGAAGCTTCATTATCACTTTGATATTTTGCTAATATTTTAGATAGCTATAATTATAATATAGTCAATGAATTAATTACTCAGCTTTAACTAGCTGATACAAGTCTGTTAAACTCTCGTTACCCCCTCAAATACGTAACTACTCCACGCCTGCAGTTTTGTTTATGAATGTTTCAGACACTTTAACGTGTTATTGTAAAAGTTATCTTGTTTTATATCATAGCTCGGTAACCTTTGTGATAATGTAATTAATCAGAATTTAATTCTTTGCAATCTCTAGCATAAACACAATTCTCACTCTTCCCTATCTGTTTATTTGTTAATATTTGAGGAAGAAAATTGAATAACAAATGAAAAATTCGTTTTGCTTAACACTGAATTAAAGAGGATGCCCTTTGCCTGATAACTTGAAAATTTATTTTACTATTTTCTGTAATTTGCAATTCGTTGAACAGCGGACTTCTATTTTAATCGTAATGTCGGACAACACAGTTTTTGCGTTTGGTATTAAATTATCTTCCTAATAGAATTACAAAAAACCGATATTCGTCAAATTAAAGCCTGTGGAGAATGGCCAACCGTGAAAGAGAACGCCCCACCTACAATAATTTTCTTGGGTAAAATTTCTCAATGTATGCTGATGGACAGCGGGACTAATCACTCTGATAGCTTGTATTCATTCTTCAAAGGTTCGTTTACAGTACATCAAACTTTTTACTACTTAAAATTATCAAGTAAACAAATTCTTTAACGTTTCGAGGTGAATATTTTTGGTTTCGAAATATACAATATATTTACTTATTAAAATGAAGTAATAACTTCACGTTTGACTTATTCTAGTCGGTGTATTTACGGGTAGGAAATTTGTGGTGAAAATTTCTCCATTTTTTTTATAAAAAGACCCAAAACGTTTAGAGTACTGAGAAGCGAAGAAACTTTTTGAATTTTTGAAAGCCGGCGAAAGAGAAATGTACTTTAATATCCAAGGTATATATTCAAAAAATAAATTGAAGTCATTTTAAAATACGAATATACTAAAAAATCCTCAGCGATAGTAAGAAATTATACATCTTTAGAAAAATAGTTCGATCCTTGGTTTTACTTGTCTAAATCTCCGCCAAGTAACCCAGCGTCTGGTCTAATACAAAAATTTTAATTATGAATAATAGTAGGTTTGTTTATAAATATTTAAATTACCTCTAGTTTACTTTACACAAACCATGATTTTTATACTAATAAAAAAATTGTTTTTGTAATATTGTAAACAAATACATCCTATTTGAGAGGAACTATAAATATCGCTTACACCGAATCTGTCTTGAGTTGTTACAAACATAGACATAGTGATGAAAAGCTGTTCCAAATATTTTATTACTAAATCGAAAACTGATTATTTCAAAAATTCAAAATAAAATAAAAACTTGAATGTAACTTAGAATTGTTAGTAGTCCTACTTTTGGACTAAACAATTGAATAAAAATAGAAAGGTATATTTTAAATTCCAATTTGATGTCCTAATATGTTGCGAAGAAAGCGTAACAGTTTTTAGAATAAAGATTTGTAGCGCATGGAAGGTCATTCTGTATAGAGGTCGTGTGAGTGCAGTACGCCAATTTTTTAAATTAGTTTACATCCTGTAAGATATTTTTATTCGCATATTTTACTAACTAACGTCAAGTCAAGTTTATTATACTAACAATACATGTTGTATTTTTAAGAACCATATATAAAAGAATGAAATTAAGAGTACCTCAAGAGTCTATCCTTGGTCCAATTTTATTTATCATATTTTTAAATAAATTACTAAGTTGTTTGAATTCGAACACAATATTTATGTTTACACATGATCAACTTATGTATAGTGTGTCGCATTTAAGATGAAGACATCCTCATATTTTCGTTATTTATAGGAATATCGATTTGAAATTTTGCAGATTCATGCAAGGTGCTGGTCACTTTTTTTGAGTTACTGTGAATTTTGCCATGAAAATCGGTATATGGGTATAAAAAATATTCTAAGAAACAAAATGCAAGATTAAATATGAGAACAATCAAAATTTTAAGAAACTTTTCTAATAATTTTTTTCAATATCTCTAACCATCTCTGACGCTAGGCAAAATATTAAGAATCGGACCTGTTTGTCAATTTGTAGTAGACTGAGTCAACAACTCAGATTTCGGTTAAGTATTTTTAAAAATGTGACCTATCACCCTGTATGACTGTGCAAAATTTCAATTCATCTTAAGAAATTTGTTATTTCGGACTTTAAGAAAACACGATCTCTAAATACACAAGTTTTTACAAAATTTGGTTGCACAGTACTGGTGGGGTATCGTAAGAGTGAGAATGATTTCAAGAAAATCGAAATATTTTATGGTCACGCGAATCATTATATTCAATATTGATATACTTTACTACCGCTTTCTAGGTAGAGCGGAAAACTGAGGCACCTTGAAAGCGTTTATACAGTTCTAAAAGTTACTACCTGTATATCGGTATTAATAATCAATATTCATGTCTAATATACAATAATCTATTAATATCTTGAATGTAAACATTTATAATATGAGAATAATTGTTTACTTGAATAAAACATATAAAGTTCATTAAAAAAATCTTTAAAATGTTATACATCATACACTCATTTGATTCACACATTTGATGAAAGTGAAACGCTTGTAAGAATAATATCAAAACAAATCAAATTTTTTATTTTAACATAAAGATAAAAGTAAAGTCAAAACAAAGATAAAAAGTAAACAGTTATTCTTTAATAATTTTGAAATCACGTTTTCTTTTTTTACTTAGCTTGTTATTTCATCCGGGGGCACGGTAGTTCCCCCGAAAAGTCGAGCGCGAAGCAAACACTGCCGTACCATCCTTTACTGGAACCATTTCGCCGAATTTTCACTCCGGTAAGAATCTCTGAATAAGACCAGAACGTAGAAATTTTCGTCATGCAGTAAGCTATAATCACATACTTAAAATCCATAATTTCAAGTCTGTAGGTCATTTAGTTCCGAAGTTAAGCGAAAGCAAAGTTTTGCATTTATGACACTCACTCATGATTATCAGAAAAGAATTAGTACTTCTCATAAACTCAGAGAGCTGAAATTTGGTACACAGTTAGGGTTTAATGGCCATATAAAGAGAAAACTATAAAAACTAGGATAATCGAAGATCTGGAGTACCTGGTGATTCTGGTTAGAAAACACAGGAGCCCAACCAAACTATTAGAGTTCGACATACCGCCTTTACAAAGGCGTAAATGTAGAACCCTCCGGATATAAAGCACGAAGGCGTAAACACCGCGCCGATCTTTTAGAAATTAAACCGTCTAAACCGTCTAAAAGAATAAATAATGAACGCGAATGGGCAATACGAAAAACTGCTACTGTACAAGAATCAGAACCGGAAAAAAAGAAAAGAAAGATTTTTAATAAAAAAACTACTCCTAAAAAGAAGAAAACTGTGTCAAATAAGAACATCTAATAAAATAAATCAATATGCCCACGTTTCTACAAAAAGAAGTTAAATCCCACCAAAAACATTCTGTAATAAACTTGCCAAGTCTTGATGGAGCTCCTTGTTTATCTCTAAAAAGTTATGAAATGAAAATATGAAAAAGACAAAGTCGTGCCAAGTATAAGGTTCCTTATTGCGATTTCATTATTATTATAGTTGTGTGGCTTATAGAGTACACAAGGGTACAAAACCAGGTACTCCATGATACCATTGCACCAATCTGAGATCACATCAACGATCCCGACCAAGTCACACAGCATTAAATATAATAAAGAAATCGCAGTAAGGAACCTAAGACTTGGTACGACTTTGTCAAGATTTCTTTAATTTTTAGAGATAAACAAGACTTGGCTAATTTTTTACAGAATGTTTTTGGTGAGATATGTTTGTCTATCTGCCTTTACGACTCAAATATAAAATCCAGGCATTTCTTAATTGATGCGATATATTATTTCGATTTTTCAGGCAAAAAGAATAATTTTCAATTAGGCAATTAAAAAAAAATTTGTTTTCGAATGAGGCGATCACCTTTTATAATAAATTTTATATTAAAATTCGTATAAAAGTTATAAATTATTTGATATGAATAAAACCAACCAATTGATACCTAGGGTACTATATTTATTCAATAAAAAACTTATTAAAAGCTTTTCAATGTTCATAGGAGCAGAATGTCATAACATAAGCTGATATTGACAGTTTTTATCCGAAACAAGTATGTAAGTAAATTCAATTTCCTTTTTCAATGAAATGGAAACGTAATTTATAGAATAAAATGTATAAAATATATAGTTTATAATAATCAGTTTAAGGTGATTGTAAACCTACAGTATTGTAAAAAAAGTTTTGGTTTATTGCACAGTACAATAAGTACATATTAACCAAATACATGCTTTCTATTCAAGTAATGAGCTATTATTGGATTTACAATACCACGCAATTACAAAAATATATAATATATTATTGTATGCAAATGAGGCTTTTAAATTTGATAATATAGATATCGCTCTTCAATCATCAATACTTTAGCTATAGTCGTCTCTGTTCATAAAATGATGAACTCATAATTAAATTAAAATTTTGTTGTTATATCATCGGCAACCTTATATTTTTATGGTATTATTATAAATTTCAAGATTGTCTAAATATTTTAGATAGTTTTTAATCACACTCTCTATATTTTTTTGATATAGAAATATCCAATTGGAAAGGATAACCTATATGATTCATCATTTTTTCAACCAATTTTGGTCGAGAAAATAATAATAAAAAGCCCGGTGAACTAGAATTTTTTTGTGATTTTTGGAAACTTTGTTAATCAAAAAATGTATTAATAAAGTTTTATTGAAATCCCTAGTATTATTCAATCCTTGCATGTCTCCTTAAATTACTTTTCTTAAATAAATACACATAATATCAAGATAAAGAAAGTTACGTGTTAGTTTTTTTACCATTTCACCAGGATAAAATATATTTTTATTATATTTAATCGCAGATACCGCCATACTAAAAAACCATTAGTTGCAAGAAAGTATGGGAGCAAGTAAATATTTTCTTAACTTTATTAATTTTAAGCAGTCAAATGCTTATTTTCTGGAATAAAATATTATCATCAACAACGAACGCGTTTACTTTAATCCAGTATTTTATTTTGTACAATATTATAAAGTATCTTTGTTACTGGACACAACCGTGTTTTTACGATTTCTCAGAAACTGTTCATTAAATATTTCCGCTCGTTTTCGGTATAAGCTTGACAATTTGAATAAACTTGTCGCATTAAAGCTGAATTGACATTATCGACTAGAAACTACACTATGATTAATATACAACACTGAAGTAATCAGTACGTCTTACTTATTTTCAATTGAAATGAATAGACAGTATTTATATTTATTAGGTAACGATAAATCTGTTAAAGACACGTTCTCACGTCATTATCATATATTGATAATAAACAAACGTAAACAAATACGACTGTAGTAGCATTCCAGAAAGGTCACATTATTTTAGTTATATCGTCGAGTCAATAACGGATTTACATATCTTCTTAGTGGTTCTTATTTCAGCGACGGAACCATACTCAGGGCTTTATGGGAATGATCAGGAAGCTTTTCGGAAGTTATTCAAGTTCTTCAGCTTTGCTTTACCAAGAATATTTATTGAAACTTGAAAACATATGAAAATATCCCCTAAAGCACACATAATTCCAGATAAATTCCTTTCGTTTCGTAACTTCTGTGGTCCCTAACTATTTACAGTGTAACTATGCCGTTTTTTTTATATATTTGTAAATAATAGGGAAAATTCATGTATTTTATTTATATTTTTAATTCATTGTTTACACCGTTCTAACAAAGTAAAAAATATAAACACTGCCTAAAATTCTGTATTTAAGTGTAAAAAAATATTTAAAATACATTATAATTTTGAGATATTTAAACGCAGATTTTTGGCGTTCTCTGTAGATGACGTAAAAGTACGTGATCTGTCAATTGGCGACAGTTCAATGTATAATTTACACTTAAAAAAAGAATTTACAACACAGAATTTACACTCGTTATTATTAAGTTTTCTAATAAAAATCCGTAGAATAGTATAATTTAATGAAATACCATATAAAATGTAAGTAATTAATATCATACAGTATGTCAAAAAATTTGACAAGCTCGTACTATGATGTCACGTCCGTATAAAAATTTGAATTTCCGTTTTAGAAATTTTTAAATTCCCTCACTGAATTTGTACTTTTATTAATGAATTTTAAGTAATTAAAAAGATATTAATTACTAAAAGAATGATTTAGTTGAAAAGTCCAGTCATTAAAGTTACGGAAGAAAAATATTTGAACCAAATTTAAATTTCATAAATATTACCTATTTTATGCGTTATTGGAATATACTGTTTTAGATAGCTGCTCCGCGATTGCAGTAATATATGTATTAAGAAATTTACAAAACTTTTTAAATTATAAGATGGTAATCAGGAGGAGGCATAATCTTAAAAATGTTATGCATATTTTATAAAACAGAAATATTAATAAACTAAAAATAAATAACAAAAAAGTTTTTGCATTATAAATAATTGATTTTATTAATGTTTGAACAATTTATTTCGAGTATTTGTGTAGTTCGATATAAATTTGATATTTTATTTAACTGCAGAGAAAATAAAACGATGAAATCAACATTTCGTTTCAAACTTTTTGATTAGACTTAGATAAATAGAAAATTATTATTATAGTGAATATTATTATTTATCGAAAATTAAATTAATACTTCTCTATAAAATATTTTATTTGTATACATAGTTAATAATATCATAGTAAGTACTGCAAGTACGAGTTGATTGGATTGCGAGTATGTCGACTATAGAGGAGTTGGTTGAATTCTGAAGTTTTTAGCCCTTGCGTTCAAAAATAGCACACTATTACAGAAATTTTTTTCGGTCTATTTATTCCGGGTCAAATTTTTCCGGTCTATTTTTTCTTAAATCCTAAATTAGCAGTGCAAAATTACATTACCAACAACATCAACTGTGTCCTACCATGTACAAAGAAAAATCTTTGCTCAAATACTGTATTTTTGAATCGGTTATATCATCAGCCAAGTCTGAAAATGGAATAGCTAGACCTAAAAATATAAATAACTCTTGGATGAAGTTTTTGAGGAGAATTATACGTATTTTAAATTAATTCAAACTTTCGATTTACGGCTTATAATTAACTAGCGAAACAAAAATTTAATGAACAAACAGTATTCTTCTCGTCTCTAACCACTTCGTCCAAAATGTGAAGCACTTCAACCTAGAGCCTTCACTTTCAGGCTCAGCTTATAATCTTAGTTTCTGACTTAGAGATAACCTTGGTTTAAGAGGTTTTTTTCGGGTAAATTAGAGAATCTACAGATGCCCACCATGGGCAATGGAAATGGGTGCAAAAAAGGTCAATTCCTCCAAGGAAAACTCCCGCCATCAAATTTTTTTTTTACAGATAGTGGAACTTAGTTTCGAACTAATTAGAGTTGTTTTACCCACTTTGGTGTGGGATTTACCATCTTTAATATCGATGACTTGATCATATCGCTGCCATTAATACACAACGCCATTTTGGTTAGCGTATCGTTACTACATTGATTTAAAATGAAAAAATAGTAGCCATAAATTTCAATTTCATTTTTATTCAATTATGACTTCATGATTGAACATTTTATAATAAATATGTACTACGACATGAATGTATAAGGACAATGTTGGAATCTCAAATTTTTTGATCGACTGAAGAAGTGCTTATTCCAGCACGAAACGTAGCGTAAAATAAAATTTCTTCTCAACGGAATTTATAAATTGTTCATCAATCCTCTCATTTTCATACAATTTTTTATATCTATACGTTTCTACACGTTTATACTTCTATACATTTGTTAAAATACAACTCGCAAATAATTTTAACCAACCTTTTTCTTCTCCTTTCTAAACTTTGTTTTTGTGAAGAACCACTGATGATTATCAAACAGGTGCAGAACTTACATATGTAAAGAAAATATTTGTATTTGCGACAGACTAAAAAATTTATGCAATTTTTTTGGCTTCCTCATCACTCACGAGGCCTTGTTAATGCACGGGATCCAAGACTCTAACGTCCCGCAGCTATTACCGCATTTCTCTTCACCTGTGGAGGAGAATATTCACATCGCACTAATTATTTTGAGTTATTATTCATAATGAAAATACCTGCAAATAATATTTTAATGAAGAATTCCCCATACCATATTTAAAATAACTTACGTTGTATGTATCCACATAATTCATTATTAGCTCTGAGTGGGATGTAAATAGGTTTGCAGATAGCATGATATGCAAATTATATATATAATATCTATTCACCTTTGTAAATGATCAATTATTAACTATTTGTAATAAAGGCTTTATATATTAATTTATGAATAATAAACTAATAAACTATTCCTTATTCTAATACGGTTGCGGTTTATCAATTTGGTATTTATTGAATTTACCAAATATTTCAAAATTAATTCTCAAGATTCTTAATATTCTGCTGGGGAAGGTTGTCTAGTTTAGCCTCGCTTTCTATATATAACTGATACAGATACATAAAAATCCTCACGGTAAGTATTGTGAATGTATCGTGGATTCATCATGGTTGTCGTATAAAGTAGTCGTATAAAGACAGTGATTGACATCAAAAGCGGGTCATTTGTGTAGCCAAAGTTGTTATTTTAACAGAACAATTCGAAATAAGTGGCCGAATCTTTTGAGACCTAATAGACGACAACAGGCACGGCGAAATTGTGAAACCTATTTTGACTTATTTTGTTGTTGGTTACTTTTGAACTACTTAGTATTAAATTTATTTTCCACATCATTTTCAATCATCATATCGGGTATATCAAAAGTAATATATTTTATATGAAACATTTTTTTTGTTAGCCGAAGACAGTAACAGATGGGTTTTCTGTATGTAATTTTTTTAAATAAGATAAGGTCATGTTTAAGTAATTTTCAACGAGAAATCTCACGTTGACCGTAATTTTGACCTTCGCGGCGGTCTTTACGATAGGTAATTTGAAGGTAAAATTTAAAAAAAAAAAAAAAAATTCCCTGAACATTGGCAGTGTAAACAGTGGTATTCGAACTATTGGAACTATGCTCCTTATCACACGAAATTTGTTTGCTAGGAAACTAAAACTTTTTCAATCGATTCAGATTGTCATGAATTTTCAGAAAATTCAAAAGTTTTTTTATAACTGTCCATTTGTATTTTTTGTCGAAATTTTATGTTGTATCATTAAAAAAAATTTATTGTGAAAGTTATCAGAAGTTAAAGAAAACAGAGATAATTTTAAGTCATAATAATTATCCTAAACAAACAAAACGGTGGGCTTTCATTTGAAATTTTGCAGTTGACCTTCACGCACCATTCCATGGTCATTTCCAAGATCACAACACTAAATCGATTTTTTTGATCTTTGTAGATAAAAATAATTTTTTATGACCTTTGTGTTCGATCGATGCATGTAAAAATGATTTTCAGATCGTTAAAACGTTTACGTTTACGCCTTATTTATAATGTACAATTTTAGTAATTTGCATATTCAGTAATTTCAAATCAATAGGAATATAAATAAGTAATCTATAATCGACATCTACATTTGTATATTACCCTTTAACCTTATCTATAAAATTTATTCGACACTATAATGAATAACATCAAAAAGCCATAATGCAAATATTACCACAAGTATACTAACAAGGTTTTCTAGTAAGATATATAAAACGTTGTTCGTTCTATTTCAAAGGATAATTGAATAAATTATTCTTGAAAAAAAATGTCATTTTCATACGAAAACCGAGATTACTCACTTCATCACTTTTGCTGGTGATAGAATGGAAATTTTCAGACATATTTGTTCCTAACGCTTCCACCAAAATAATAAAATAATCTCAAAAATGGACGTTAGCTAAGCTACAAGAAAAAGTTTTTCTGTTTAACGGCGAAGGTTTTTTTAAAGGTTTTAAAATTTATTTTTGTTTTTTATTTTTGATCAAATTTATTTCGCCAGGAATATATAGATGATTGAATATTATAATAGGTAGGTTATTGAATATAAACACCAACCCATTTGTTTGAAAATACATACTTCTTTTTTTTGTTTGAAAACTGATTAAAATGCGGTATATATAGAAATTTAATTCAAGCTTATTTAACTTTAATAATTTATATACTTTCAAATAGATATTATTTGTTTTGAGTTTAATTAAAATATTGTTTATCGAAAATAAATTAAATTTCACAAATGTATTATTATTAATTTCATACATGAATAATAATTATTGTTAAAATATTCAAAAATATTTTCCTCAAATACTATTATGCTCTGATATTAAGCAAAATTAAATTTTACTGGTTGATTTTTTATTATTTCCAACAAAAGTTTCTGTATAATTTCTGTATGAGTATCTAATTATAAACTATTTTTATACCATGCATATATGTAATATGCAAGGTATACTAAGTTTAGTCCCAAGTTTGTAACGCGCTTAAAAATATTGATGCTACGAACAAAATTTTGGTATAGGTGTTCATAAAATCACCTAATTAGTCGATTTTCGGTTGTCCGTCCGTCCGCACATCCGTCTGTCAACTCGATAACTCAAAAACGAAAAAAGATATCAAGCTGAAATTTTTACAGCGAACTCAAGGCGTAAAGTGAGTGCTCATTCGTAAATGAGCAACATAGGTCAATAGGGTCTTGGGTCCGTAGCACCCATCTTGTAAACCGTTAGAGATAGAGCAAAAGTTTAAAAATAAAAAATATTCCTTATAAAAAAATAACCAACTTTGAAACATTTTTCGTAAACATCACTGTTTACCCGTGAGGGCGCAAATTAAGCGTAAATTGTATAGCATGTATTATATGGGAATATCAGTTATATTTGTGTGACATGTAGGTATGTGCAATGTGATAGAATAATCAACACTGTCTATGTATGGTATTTCAACAATTAACTTAGTCAATTGTCCGTTTCACTTTTATATAGTTTAAATTTTAAAGTTTTTCAATTTTTCATCAATTTGAGATAAACTTAAAGTATTATCGGCTCTTTGACAATTTAATTACAGAAAATTTCTACAGAAAAACAATTTTTTGAATTGATAAACTTCGATGACTATATAGCTAAAGTTAAAAAATCGATTTGTGAGCTCTATCGTCTACGATAGGGGAAAGTAAAGCACATTGGAACTTGAGGCACTGTGGAACAATATTCAAAATATTCCAAAAATTGTATGTCGTAACCAATGAATCTTCTAAGTATTTAAAAGATGTGCTTGGTAGGTAATGATAGCTAATTAAATATATTTTGCAACAGCAAATTTGATTCAGAATGGTAAATGATGTCAATGATGAAATTTGACGAGTGAGGTCTACGTGTAAATAATTACAATTGAAAGAACAATAAAATTAATAATTTAAAAAAATAGAAATCTCGGCGTTAAATAAAATTTGAAAAGAAAGAAACAAGTCCAGTAGTTTACTTTAACAGTCGGAGCCTATTATTGGAGATATTTGAGTCGGTTTAGATTTAAATGGGTCCCGTTTTAATGTTGCCATATAAACTACTGGACCTGTTTTCTCCTTTTCATATTTTGTTTAATGCAGTCGTTTTTTATATTTTTAAATATTTATTTTATTTTGGGCTACCCAGCACTACAAAAAAACTTTCGTTATACCATATTAAAACTTTTAAACCAATTTATTATTTCTAATTAAATTTAAACAAATACAACGATACCTTAATAAATAAATTTACAAACAAATATGCACTCCATGACAGTCGTATTAAGAAAATAAGAGCCTGATTTTTTCCGAATACCTTTAGAAAATTGCAACCATTAGAAAAAATTAAAACAGAGGAAAAAATAAAGAAAAAGTGAGTTTTGGTAGTTTATGTAATTGTTTTTTACTCTTGTAAATATCATTTGTTTTATATCAAAATAAGTAATGTTGATTGGTTAATTGTGTAGGATAACACTCATAAATTCTGATGATTGACAGAAAGTAGACAATACAAAATGTGTCATTAACAGGAAATCATTAGTTATTAAATCAAATTCTGAATACTTGATATTGTAAAATATACACAAAAAACAATTCAAATGGAATATAAATACTTATACTATACCAGGATATCAGTAAATAGCCAAAGGCGTTTTCCGTATCTATCAAAAACTTCTCTCCGTCCCTTCTGTAACTTTTACTAATATGAAAATCGTCAATATTTAACAAATTTGAATGTTCTCCCCATAACTATATTATACGAATAGCTCTCTGCCTGTGGAGTCACGCCGTATCTCGTCAAATACATTAAACAATTTTGAGTGACTTTAGCCCTTTCAAAGAATGAATATATCTATATACCAAGAGCCAAGCTGCCAAACATTGATCGTAAGATGAACGCTGCTAGGGATGGGCGATTATTTCAAAAGAATCGATTAATGGAGGGTTTAGCAGTTGTTTGTCATTAAATATGATAAAATTTGTAACTTTCAAACCATTTTTGTAAGAACTGAATGTTAAAACTAGCAAGAAAAATTTACCAACCAAAATACCACCTAAGGGTTGGGTTGTGGGGTTTGAGTTTAAAAAAACCTAGTCCATGGAATTTTATTGTCATCCCTTGACATCCCTTATTTTATAATAAATAATAAATATATAAAGAGAATAAAAAGACATTAAAAATTCTGCATATACTGAGAATCGAAACAGGGACCTTATAGTTCCCAGCCAGATGAGCTACCGACTGCGTCACCATGACTATTAAGATTGGAATAAAAAAAAGAATATTTATTGTAGAGGCTTTAAACATACTTTAGAATAGGAGAAAAACATCTTTCAGCTTTAAAATATACATGCGAGATCGCTGTAGGATGAATTGAAGTTACTCAATTTATCAATCCATCACAGATATGGATATAGTAAATATTACCGAACATATAAATACCATGATTATAGAACATTATATCATCTACCTATCGAATAGTTGGTTGGATAATCTGTCAGAAAAAAGAATCAAATTTCAATTCTTTTCATCTGTTATTATGGATTACAGAATCTCCCTAAAGTTATAATTGCATTGATGCGTGATATATGGAAACTTCTAGAGTTTTACACATAAGTATTAAACAAAAATATATCCAATGATATTAAATTTCATTTGAGTAGAGAATAATACAAAAACAAAAAAACAATTTTATATCCATCATCATTAATTTGATTTGAATGGATTTAATAAAGGAAACGGAATTAAATATAAATTCGTCGTGTAGGATCTGCGTAAACTAAGCAAATTCTCACTTAAGAATAATTTAATTCACTAATAATCGAGATTTTCTTAAAATTTAAATTTACGAATTTATAATTCACGAATGTCTGGACTTGGTAAATTGTAGTAAAATTTGCTCTCCTGTTGTTCTTAAACAGCTCCAAATGGTTCATGGAGTAGTGGCCGGGGATAGGCCAACCCTTTTTCAACAACGGATCCTATGGTCTAAGTGTGTCCCACCCAAGGATAGCCACTCTAACCTAATCTATCGGTAAAAAACCGATAACTAATTTTCGTTGAACGTGAAATTCTCTAATAAAAGGAAAAAAACAACAAAAGACAAACAAAACTAATTACATTTGCTATACTCTTACACCAATGTTTTTGCGCACACAAAACGAAAAAAGAAATAATATTTACGTAATAAAGAGAGTGTATAATAAGGCAGTATAGAAAAGAATAAAAAAAGGTAGGTACCGTATAATATCTTGTGTAATGGAGAGTATTAATTTATTTTTCTTTCAATATAGAATATACCATAATATTTTAGACAGGGTGTCTTTTTTAAGTTGGCATATGCTCGAAAAATAAGTTTTATCGATAAAAATGCTTCAAGTAAAAAAATGTTAGGTGTGTAGGCGCACATCTTATACGCAAGTATTAAACTTGATCTAGGTTTTCAAGCTCAATGAAAAGCTCACTCTACTCCATAACTGGTAATCGATAGATGAACACCTTAAATTATAAATTTGTTATTGATTACAAAAGAAACATTTTTTATTTGAAACATTTTTCCACAAACCGTACAGTTTATGAATAGAGGGACTGCCAAGTTTTACCCAAAATTTATTTTTCGTATCAAAATTATTATTTCGTATAATCATTTCTGCAAAATCTAGGCTGCAATCTTCGAAAAAAATTTCAAATAAATACAGTAAAAAGTGGTTATTTGATTAAACGTCATGTAAAGAAATAAAATTTTTACGTGTTTTGAGATATATACGTTTTTTAATAACGTAAGTTAATTCTTCATTCATAAATTATGAATTCAGTGAATTTCCTAACGTTTCTTCTCCTGAACACTGAAAGTAATCCCTTTAAACAATCCAGAACGGAACATACTGTATAGTATTCGATAAACGTAAAGTAACTAAAGTTTATTTTGTAAGTAAATACCATATTAACTATATGTTTGTATTATCAGTAATTAAAGTTTAATTTGTGATGAATCTATCTATAACCGTATAAAAAAGATTTCAAGCAACTATTGTTTGACCTCATTCTTAGCCATCGTTTAATATGGAGCAAAGTTTTGAAAATTCAAAATAATTTGAAGTCGAACTAAAAATTCGAAAATTTTAAATTCGTTTGAAAATTCAAAATAATTTGAAGTCGAACTAAAAATTCGAAAATTTTAAATTCGAACTTAAAATTTGTTAAGATCTTTAAAAACCATTGACTTCTCCCTAATCGGGAAGTTATGGTCATATAAATGTGAACGAATACCAAAGCATTGGATACTTCTTACAAAAATCCGAGCGCCTTTACCATAATTTCATCATATTAATCACATTAATCTGCCTGTATTGGCAGGGAGCATAGTAAGCAGGTGGAGGGGACAGCTAAATCGACCGCAGCGCTGTTATCTTATAAGTTTTACAATATAGCATGCGTTTTATTTTAAATAAGACTTATTTTCAATTTTTTACATGTAAGTGGTATAGAAATGTCAAATTCAAATAACAATTAATTAAACATGTTGCATCAAAACTCTCCTACTTTTCAATTCAGTCGAGATAATTTTTTAATATCGTAAAAAATAGCTGGGAGGATAGTGGGTTTTACGTAGGCCTTGAAAGGGAAATAGCGAACTTTGGAGCTGATTATCTCGCGATCTAAACGACCAAAAATTCTGCTACAACTCTGAGCATGTGAGCAAATCCGTCGACAAGTGCTGGAAATACCTTAAATACTATTAGGTATATAAGTTCTTTTCCCAGCAATTGTACAAAACCATCCATCTAATATTTTTGAAAGTTTGTTGTGTTGCATTTGCATAACTTGTCCGTCGAAAAATTATCGCAGTAGGTTCGAATTTTTGATTGAAGGAATCTCTCAAAATGATATGAATGGTCAAGATCAGAGTACTAACCCATTTTTCGGCTAATTGATCACGATATACACACCCTTGAATACAAATAATTTTTTGAACGATCAATATTTCTAACCGTTACAAAATTAAAAACTAAGCTTATAATTAATGCCCTTACATATTTACATGATATAAAAATGAGAATATAAACAGTATTGCAATGAAAATTATAGTACAGATATTATTATTTATTATGTGTATAATGTGTATATGTTGTAATATTTATGTTAATCATATGTGTATTGAAAATACAAAGACGGAAAGCCTGGGAGATGAATGCGTCATTCATCTGCGTGGACCACCAACTTTAACACTATATACCATAGATATTGTAATTTTCATAACGAATGCTTTTTATACCATGCATATATGAAATATACCAAGGTATATTAAGTTTAGTCCGAAGTTTGTAACGCTTAAAAATATTGATGCTACCCACAAAATTTTGGTATAGGTGTTCATAGAATCACCTAATTAATCCATTTCCGGTTGTCTGTCCGTCCGTCCTTCCATCTGTGGACACGATAACTCAAAAACGAAAAAAGATATCAAGTTGAAATTTTTCTACAGCGTACTCGGGACGTAAAAAATGAGGTCGAGTTCATAAATGAGCAACATAGGTCAATTGGGTCTTGTAAACTGTTAGAGATAGAACAAAAGTTTAAAGGTAAAAAATGTTTCTTATAAAAAAATCAACTTTTGTTTGAAATATTTTTTCGTAAATATCACTGTTTACCCGTGAGGGCGCAAATAAGGCGTAAATTGTATAGAACGGATTTTATGGGAATATCAGTTATGTATGTGTGACATGACATGTGTCTGCGCGACCTTCTGCACTCGGTTTTATCTCTACATTGTTTTCTTTGAAGAATTGGTTGTTATGAATTTCTGCATCGACTTTGCCTGCTATCAAATCCTGAATTAGCAAACTATCCTCAAAATCTCAAAAAAACCGCTGTAATCTCACGTTTTCAACTTTCTCTGATAACTTTTCGAAAAATGAAGGAATTAGAAGGATCATAAAAAAGGGTGATTTTAGCCCGGTACATAACCTAAACTTTGATAAAAACGAATTTTTCTGAAACATTTCAACAACTCGTACAGTTCAAGCAAATCAGCGTATTCTTTAAAAATTTTTTTTTAAACTCGGCTTAAAATTTTTTTAAGCCGAAACATTGCAAAACAAAAATGCAAAAAACTCGAAAAAATCCAGATTTACATCATCCAAAATCCAGGAAAAAAGTCCAGAACGACATCACATTGTGAACAATTATATAGGCATAAAAGCAGATAGATATATTTGGGTCTGCAGTATATGAAGATCCATGGGCTAATTTAAAAGGGTCTTCCATTTCTAAGACCATCTTGTTCCAGGCTAAGGCTATTTCTGCTATTGAAAAGCCAATTATCAGCTTTTCAAGTTTCATCATAGATTCCTGGAATAATCCTACATATCTTTTGCGCCTCTTGCGTTGTTTTGTTTTTTAATTCCAATGAATGAGTCCTTGAACAGCTTTTAAATTTCAAATTTCAAGGCTAGTTCTTGAACTTCAAGATTTTCTTTAAGGTTTTTCTTGCCCTTAACAAAGGTAATTAAGGTCTTTAAAGTTTTTCTTAGTTTACAACACATACACAACATGGAACGCGTTTGGTTCAGTCTATCGTTGAATATTCAGGTTTTTTGCTTTTTCTTTACGCCATTTTTTTATTTGATTCCTAATTATTTGATGATATTGACACAATGTTGACACATCTCTTAAAATCAATTTTTCTTACATCCACGGAGACTTTTGATCAGGAGATCATGAAGCTGAATGTATCAAAAACACACAAACACCTATTTGTTTGTTCTATAACAATTTTCTTTTATCTATGACTTTTCACTATGTATTCAACATTTTCTCTTCGCACAGCATTCAATATTTAGTATATTTACTGACAGTTTGTGTTTACTACCGTTCACATCGACACACCTATTAATAACATTTTTTTTCGAACGTAATAAAATAAGTAGTAAAAAATATTCGGTATCTCTCCCATAAAAAATACATGTTACCGTGTATAATTTTTAAGCGATCATAATTCACATCACATGGAATTTGGATGTCACCGTACGAATTCTGGTGGTCTTGAGTTATTTTTAGAATATCGTAAGTAGTTATAAAAACACAAAAAAAAAATTTATAATAAACAACGTGAATGCAATATGAATTAACCTATTGTCCACATTTATTTATTTTAAAATTTAAATCTTAAATAAATATTTTATTATTTATTTTTATAAGTTTTCATTTTATTTTGTTTTATTTAAATGTTTTGTTTAAATGTGTATTTGTATTAAGTTTTACAGCTTTTATTATTTGTGAATAAAAAAAAATTAATTTTTAATGCTTTTATTATTTATTTTAATGTTATAAAAATGCATGTATATGAACAGATAATTTTATTTTAATATTAATTTAATAAATGTTATTTAAATTAATTAATTGTCATTTTAAAAAATGCAACAGATTTTATGGCAACAGTTAGTCTTGTTTTTATGTTAATATTGAGGTTATGTTGTGTGTAAATTACTATTATTATGTACCTATCTTCAATCTAGCTAATTAAATTTTAATCTTGATGGTTAAAAAATAAATATTCTGGTAGATAAATTTAATTAATGTTGAATTAAAATAAATGGTGTTTTTCAAATTGTTTCTATTATTAGCCAGGCAGATTTTAAGTATTACTGAATTACTAGCTCGACCCGTGGGGATTTCCGCTCCCGTAGCTACCATGGCTACCCTGTACCCGTGGATAAAAAGAACAAACAACAAATTTCGTAGAAAAGTGGTGAAAAACTCGAAAGTTCTTAAATTAATATTAGGAGAACATGTATTAAAAATAGTAATTATATGTCTATAGTAGTAGGGGAGCATCTGTAAAAACTACCATGTTTGCCTAGTAAATTTATTATTTAAATTTGTGATATTTTTTTCGTCCAAATTATTTGTCTAGTATTTTTTTCCTAAGCGGTATATTTTTCGTCAAACCTAGACATAAGAAGCTTGAAAATGAGGAGTGAATCATGGAATTTGATAAAGGAATAAGGAAGATAAGGGTAGAACAGAAAAAAGCTTGCTAGAGTAATAATATGCATATGATAGAGAAATGGGGGTATTCTGCCATTTAAAAAATTGTACCTCCTTGACCCCCCTCATCACTTAAAAACTGAGGTTTATTATTATTATCATACTCATTTGGTAATAACTATATAATACTTTAAGGAGATATGCAAGGATTGAATAATACTAGGGATTTCAATAATACTTTATAAATACATTTTTTGATGAACAAAGTTTCCAAAAATCACAAAAAATTCCTAGGTTACCGAGTTTTTTATTATTATTTTATGGTTCAAAATTGACTGAAAAAATGATGAATCATATAGGTTATACTTTTCAATTGGATATTTCTATATCTAAAAATCTAGAGAGTGTGATAAAAAACTATCTAAAATAATTAGACAAACTTGTAGTTTATAATAATACTATAAAAATATATGGTTGTCGATGATATAAAGACAAATTTTTACTTGAAGAGAGATATCTATATTATCAAATTTATAAGCGGCACTTGCACACAATATATTATATATTATTGTAGTTGCGTGGTATTGTAAAGCTAAAAATGACACATTATTTGACTACAAAGCATGTAGTTGGTTTATATGTATGTTCCGTGCAGTAAACCAAAGCTTTTTTACAATACTGTAGGTTTACAATCACCTTAAAATAATGTCAAAGAAGAAACCGGCAAGAACCAGGTCAAAGATTGTATATTATTAAAAATGTTTTTCTAACATTACAGAAAAAAAAATTTTTTTTTTTTAAATTAGTTAGCTAATTAAAATTTAGACAATTTCGATAATAAATTAATATAATTCATTATTTGAAGGCGTAGTTTATAGGAGCGCATGATATATAAGTAAATAATAATTCGTTCTATGAATATGATATGGATATTTTATCTAAAAAGAATTTACCAATTTAATCTAAAATACTAACGTTAAAGTTGATGTGTGTTTACTGCTTTATTTAGAAGTTTGCTTGTCTTTCTTTCCGAATTAATTCAAGTTTTGGTTCACAAACGAGACTGGTGGGTTGATTTAATTATTTAGCATTCGATATTTCGAAAACCAAGGCATATATCGAAAATATTTATTATTATATTTATATTATTTTACATTCATGAAGTTGTAACAAAATTCATCATCAACGTTGAAAATAAGGTAGAAATAATTTCAACCCTAAATCTAAAATTGCCTTGGTGCTCGTACTACCTTAAATAAGAAAAGTTACATTCTTCATATATAATAGATGATGTGAAAGCTATTTTAATTAATATTAAGTGTTTCTATTACAAATGTATTACGATCGGTCGCGTGCCTAAAATATTGTCTCTGACCAATGGCACGTATATGCCATTGTTTCGCCTTCCCTGCTCTAGTGTGTAATATTTTTCAAAAGAGACCAGTTTACATTTTACTTTAAGAGAAATAACACAGAAAAAGTTTTGAACACGTATAGCTAATAAAACCATCATAAAAATACATAGAAATTTCTCACATAATCAAACAAATTTAATCTTTCTCATATAATTATTTTCTTCTTTCTCACATAATCAAACAAATAAGTTGTGCTATAAAACGCAAATTCATTCTGAGAAAAACGTGCGCTTTTGAGGATTGGCAATTATCTGATTGTAATAGTTATTTCTGATCTGTGTACAATTTAAATCTATTTTTCCGTTTAAAGATTATCTGTGGCTTCGTTATATGATCTGTACGTACAGTAGAGATTTGTTATATAATAAACCAGTTTCATCCGGCGCGGCGCCTAACCGCCTAACAGTCAATGAATGTCGTGTTCGCTAGGCAATTTAAACTTTAAAAACAAACACTACCGCGCTGCAGCCTTCACTTTTCCTGCTGTCCGTTGTCTACCCTTTTGTTTACAATTTCATAGGTTTTTATTTTTTGGTGCGGAAACATAATTTAAAAAATTTGTATATAGCCCATGTTATTTGCTGACAATAAAGCCTCTGTCCCGTCCCTTTAGTCGGTAAGGGGACTCTATAATAGTTATTCTATTCGGGGCGGTGAAGAATCCAAAAAATCAGAAGTCATTAAAATCATTCCATAGACTAGTAAGAATTTCAGAAAATCGAATTTTTAGAAGCATTTCTTATTACTTTTGGGCAAAAGGTCATTTCCCCCTATTTCGACCCTGAATTGGAATATGCCGGTTGCCCAACCAAAATCTAGACCGGAAGTGAGATATTCAAGATGGCGGCCAGATTTTTGCCCTTTTTTTAGTTTTTTCAATATAAGTCCAAAACTATGCGTTTTTTTTAGAAAATATTTTCTAGAAATTTTTTAAATAGAAATAATTGCTACAATTTGAAATCAAAACCAGCTCTGTAGGACAGCTCTCCAAAAATTGGAAATTATATCATATGCCAAGTAGAAGTGGAATCAGAACACTATTAAAAATTCAAAGTTTAAAAAAAAAATAGCTTTACTTGGTGGTTCAGTTATTTCTTGTCAAGATACACATATCTTCAACTTAACTTATTATTATTCTACATTAGATGACAGTTATTACTTTATAGAAACAGTAAAATGGAAAAATAAAAAGCTAAGAAAATTATACTATCTAATTTAGTATTCTATTCGTATAGTTTTTTTAGTATATCCATGATTATGTTTAAAATATAAGTGCTAGAAAGTTTTATATTAAACTAAAAATTCTCATTTTGAAAAAGAATTTTTATTTGTTATTAGAAACATAATTATAAAATTGCTCAGTGTTGTTAGATTATCTAAAGACTATGCCCACAAATAATTATTTTGACTTTATACGAATAATTCAACAAAAATTTACACTAACTTTATGCCAACTATTCGTGTACTAAAATGAAAATCAATTTTAAGATTGTCAAACGTCCTCACAATCAGTAATTTCTCTCCATGAAGGACAAGTTTTCACAGAATTTTCATAAAGAAAAAATATATTTATCAATGGTATTATCCAAACAGGGTCGGATTAAATATTTGAGAGGCCCTGGGCCGAAAATCATAAGAGTCCCATCTAAGGGCTTACTTTTCTTTTTTAGATACAGAGTATTGAAATTTTAGAGAAAAAGTAGTAGAGATATGGATGAGCCATCATTCCGTTTCGATAAATCTACCTCTGACTATTGTAAATACAATAAAATTAGGCAATGCCACACGCTTGGCCCATTATATTACAAATTTCAAATGTTTTTTAAGCAGATTGTTTGACAATATTCACAATAATATCCTTTTTATATCCTGTATATATGAATAATATATCAAGGTATACTAATTTTAGTCCCAAGTTTGTAACGCTTAAAAATATTGATGATACGAACAAGATTTTGGTTAAAGATGTTCATAAAATCACTTTTAATTAGTTCATTTCAGTTTGTCCGCCCGTCTGTCAACAAGAAAATTTTAACATTTCTGAAAACCATGTACATTTTTCAAGCATTATATATTCATATCTCCAAAAATATTAGACATACGGAGTTGTGGATTGGCTTCAATTGCTTCTAATTTAAAACACTTTCAACCAATAATGTCAAAAGCTCGAAAGTTTTTTAATTGAACTGCAAAAACTGAAATAAGTCTGAAAATTTTACAGCTTTTTACGCAGAAAGCACAATTTTTTGTTTGTTTGCAAAACGTAGTTTTACACCTCCCTAAAGGGTCCAAATAACATACCAAAAAAGCAGCTTTACATCTCGCTTTGCGATTTTAATTGTTTTTTTTTTTAAGTAAGATTTTACTGGCCAGTAAGATTTTACTGGCGTATATATATTTTAGTTAAAAATAAAACACATCCTCATTTTTTTTTTGTCCATAACTTTTGCAATTAATTGAAATTATATTTGCCCTAAAATTACCGAATGAATATTGCTGGTTTTCGAATTTCGAATCTAATCATATCTCGAATCGGTTCCATATTGTAGAAATTGATATCCAAATATACTCTAAAAAAATGAAAAATCCCCTTATCAAAAATAGGCGCAGTACTAAAACCACATCTCTCATTCAATGACTCAATCTAATTTTAAAAAAGTTTGAATTTGTACAGGGTGTAGAAATAAGCAAGTATAAACCAAACAATTATAGACAAAAAAAAATTGCTAAAGATTTGTAACATAACAAGTCATAGTTCCTATAAAGATTATTTACATTCGTCATGAAGCTACACCCATTTGAGTGATTCGTTGATAAAAGTTGAAGGATAATTTTTTTTATGAATATAAGTTGTTCTAATAAATTTTACTAATCCGTAGATAAAAATAATCGGAAAAAAAGTTTTGTTTTGCTTTTTTTTTCAAACTAGAAACTGTTTTTTCTGTGATGTATTTTAATTAAAAATTCTATTGTAGAAATTAATTGTGCCGAATAACTAAAATAAAAGTTAAGGGCGTCGATCAGAAATAGTAGCAGAATATATTCAATATAGGATTTTTTTCAAATAAAATTAAATACGACTAACTTGAAATATTTTTGCACCTCTCTAGACCAGAAATTCCAATTTTCCATCCTTGCGGGGTAAATTGTGAATACGCGTCCATTGTTATCGGTAATAAAGTGTTTATCAAAAGGCGTCCGTTTAAAGATTGACTTTTTTTTCGAACTAGTAATTGAATTTAAACGCAATAACGATTTTTACGTCGCATATCGTATTTCTCCTGGTACCATCGTTTCAACAGTATTGAAATAAAATGGAGGTTATACATCAAACGAAAAAAGAGAATTGAATTTACCATCAGCTGCTATAGAAAAAACCCTTCTTAAACTTAGATAAAATTGTTTTAGAAGAATATATAAACTCTTACAGGAATAAAACTCTTAGAGTATTAAATCCTTTTGTTTATAAAATTTAGTCTAGTAATGTACCTGATCTGCTATCGATAGTTCACTATAGCCTAAGTTATCGACGTTAATTTTAGAGCCACATGTTCTACAACCTCAATTTCCTATAAACGGCAGCCGAAATAACGCGATTATGCTGTAAAAAACGCTATGCAATGGGGTAAGTTTATTGGGAAAATTACTAATGACGTCAATCAATCAATTATAGGCAGTTATAAGCAGCATTAAAAAAAAAAAACAAAAGCAGTGATTTTATATAATGACTATAACATTAAAAGAGTCGGGTATTTTTTTAACAAATATTTCATTCATACATTTGAACTGTATTTTTATATAAGTTACTATGGTTTCTTAGTATCCATTTCTTGCATGGTAAATTGATTTTTCTAATAGATGGATACTTTTTGTTAATCACTCTGTATAATATTATCATTTTGATAAATAAATGTGGCAAACTAAGTTTAATTCATATTTGTATAGTGACCATGATTGATGTATGAATGTATTTTGTATGAATCGTGTGTCCGTAAATTAATCAAAACAAATTAACTATTCTAAATGTGTAATATTCTGCATTATTCTCTCTGCATGGATCGCAAGATTATAACCTGCTAGTGCATCTAGACTATACGCGCCCTACTTAAATAAGTACATAATTAAATCTACAAAATATCTAAAACATTATACAAATGTCGACACCATCAAAGTCTCAAACAGTTCCGAATCCTGAAACTGATGCTGCTACTGTATTAATTAATGATGCTACTACAGCTGAACCAGAGCCAATGGGTTGTATTGAAATTATTGCGACTGTTGGATCAATTATACTCCTAGTACTCACATTTCCATTTTCATTGTTTGTATGTTTTAAGGTAAGCAATTTTTAATTTATTTATTATTTGAATTATTTATATATGGATTATTTTTATTATGATACCAAATTTTTACATTTATTTCAAGTTTTTGTGTAGGTACTTTATTTATGTCAAAGTCTTTCAAACGTAATACTTTTAATAGCTTTTTCTATCTCAACGCATTGTACCATGTATCATATGAGAGGTGAGGTGAGACTGTACACTTCAATGAAAAACGCACATAGCGTTTTTTCATTTAAACAAATAGAAAGGAACTCAAGCCTGATCTCTCCAGATTTTCGATCCAGAACCTAACCAACTACGTTACTCCCGTTCTATGTGAGTAACTCAAATTGTAACATCTTCGTGTCTTTACTGTATATAAAATACACAAACATACACTGGTTTCTTGCTCCATCCAAATCATTTCGCTTATATCCCGTTTACACCAAAAAAAAAAAAAAAAAGTTTAAAAACTTTTAACTTTTAATTATTTATTAAATTTATTGGGTGATTGTTGGTTTCTATATATAACGAATTGAAAAAATTTTTATATGGCAACACAATAAACAAATATTTAGTTAGTTTGTAAAAATAAATTGAATTCAGTGGTTATTCACAATTATTTTATATAAATAATTTTTTACTTCAATTTTAATGGCAAAAAATTTCATTAAATTTAAAAAAAAAAAATTTTATAGAATGCCTGATGAAGAATCACCCGTGATTCGAAACCCAGTGGTGTGGCTACCATAGGACTACGTAAGAGACAACTCCCGGACAAATCCCGAACCTAGCAAACCTCGAGGCTACTCACAATAATTTTTTTTGATGATATTAAATGAACATTAACAAGAACAGATTTAGTTATTTAAGACTTGATAGGCATGGGGCTTTTTTACGGTTATTTCTGATGATAAAACATGTATGAAACAGGTTGTAACAACTCTAAACTTTATCGAAAAGTAAAGAATGGCTTTCTAAACTTAAGTTTGAATTGACAAATGACTTATTATAGAAACTACAAACTTGAATTTGAGTGAAGTGACGAATTTTCAAAAATTAAAGCGCAAGAGATTGTGAATTTGACTGAAAATTTTATTGAAAATCTTTCTTTCTTATTCGTCTATTGATCTCAGTTGTATAATAAATATTTTATATTGTCATGGGCATCGTTGTTTGGAACTTGGAAAGACAAGTAGAGGGTCCGCTTTTTACCCTTATCACCGGAGCCCTTGCCCACCTAGCTACGCCATTGTTCGAAACTAGTAGAAAATTAAAACAATTGGAAAAAATTAACAATAAAAGTATATCCAATAAACCTGCGAAAAAAATTTCCTTTTTCACTAATATCTTTGAAACACTTTGTAAAATTAATTAGGTGTATACTTCATCCCTATATATTATAAATGTGAAAGTAAGGTTGATTGTCTGTTTGTTTTTTGTTACGCTTTCACGTAAAAACTACTGAATAGATTTGAATGAAACTCTACAATAGATAATATAGCTCATACATCAGAATATAAGCATCATTTTGAACCATAAATGAAAAATTAAAGATTTCTGTAAAAATTACAAACGAAATACAATTATTGGCCATCTTTTCTGATACACTCCTATTAGAAAAAATTGTAAACTGTACTTATATTTTACCTGAGTAAAATAATCTCTATCCCTATTTCCAGTGTAATGGAAGGATGGATTTACCTGTTGTACATATATTTTACATTTTAATCCCTACCGTTATTTCGAGTGTTATGGAAAGGCAATAAGTGAGAGCAAGGGAGCTGAAGGCTATAACGCGGTGGGCTTTACCAGTATTTACTTTTAAACTCAACGAAGCGGGCGGGTAAAAAGCTAGAGTATGCTATACTCGTGTTTTCCCTACAGCTTAATATCATTATGAAGTAAACATTTTCGTGTATATACATAATACCATGGTATTAAAACATTTCAGGAATATAATACATAAAGGCATAAAGAAAGTTATAATCCCTATGTGGGGAAACCACAATTATTTATAGCAAAATGTCAACGGGTGCCAGTGACATCATTAGAAGATCGCCTTATTTTACATACAAAAAGTTTATGGTACTTAAATAATTTTCAAGTTTAATATTGCGGGAGTCCCTTTTTATTAGTAGATATTGTAGGCATTTCTTGATCGGATTTTACACGAGCTTCTCTATGCAAAATATGAGGAACAAGATCTTGTGTTTGTGATTCTCAAGGACTGAAAAATTGATGATATCGGATTGAAAAAGGCTGCATTTATCTCTATCAATTTTGTGGAGGGTAAAACAATATATTACCGTCTAATCAAAATACAGCAATATTCGAAATATTTCTAGAAACTACTTACCCACCTCAGCCCACTTTATTCTGTTGGCAAATTTTTTATTTTGTCATGTTTATTTATATTTTTTAAAGTTTTTAATCCCCGAACTAAAAAAGGGGTGTTATAAATTTGTCTGTCTGTCTGTAGCATCGGAGTGCCTAAATGGACGAACCCACTAGCTATGTTTCATGTGCGAGTTCAGGGTTCCGTACCCAAAAAAAAATTACAAATTGGCAATGAACTTCAAAATCGGCCCAGTTTAGAAGAGGCTTTAAGGACAAAGGTAATTTATGGAGAGTGTTCTTGTCGTGGATTTTTAAATTTTGTAAATTTCGCTTGTTACATTCTGCTTAGAATTAGTAATCATAAAAGTCTTTTAACCATTAGAGTTTAATATCTTGGAAGTGGCTCAATTTTACCTGGATTCCAATAAGTTTAACACAAATTTATTGTAAATATTGGAAAACAATTTTTTTGTTTATAGTGGGGTGCCCTTGTTTTTTGGGCAAAGATACAAGATATTTATTATTTATTTTATCACATTAGTTTTTTAACAAACTGTCCGAAACAAAAAGGTAATCACTTTTTAAAATGAAAAGGACTATTGGAAATTTACTCAGGTACCTACATTTTCAGTTTTTAATTATTTTTTCCTACTTAAAACTAATACTTAAGTAACTCTTTGATTGTCCATTTTTAAGAAATATTCAGCTCGATTTTGATAAAGAGAGGGAATATGCTTACTATAATTAAGATTTGTTTAAGCAATGTCTAAAGTTCCATTTAAAAAATTGGAAAAAAGGTTGTCAATATAAAGAAAATTTTCTTTTTTGTAGGTTGTTCAAGAATACGAAAGAGCAGTTATTTTCCGTTTAGGTCGTTTGCGAACGGGTGGGGCACGAGGCCCTGGTATATTTTTCATTCTACCTTGCATTGACACATACTGCAAAGTTGATTTAAGAACTGTATCTTTCGATGTTCCACCACAAGAGGTAACCTATTTAATCTTCTCGAAAATTAACACAAATTACGTATTCCTAATAAAAATTATAATCGCTATTTGACAGGCTTTAACCCGTGATTCTGTCACTGTGACTGTGGACGCTGTTGTTTATTACTGCATCAAAGAACCGCTAAGTGCTGTTGTAAAAGTTGCTAATTACAGGTTTGTTCTGCCCTAAAATTTTTAAGAAATTTTTATGATCAAGTTACGATCAAAGTTTATTTTTGCAGTCACTCCACGCGTTTATTAGCTGCAACTACTTTACGAAATGTGCTTGGAACACGAAATCTAAGTGAAATACTGTCGGATCGTGAAGCCATATCCCATGTGATGCAAAGTTGTCTCGATGAAGCCACTGATCCTTGGGGTGTTAAAGTCGAACGAGTAGAAATGTAAGTTCTAACATACAATTATCTTATATTTATCTCGACTGAGAATATTTGAATTTATTTACAGAAAAGATGTTAGTTTACCGCATCAATTACAACGTGCAATGGCCGCCGAAGCTGAAGCTGCACGTGAAGCTCGCGCTAAGGTGATTGCTGCTGAAGGTGAAATGAAAGCATCACGTGCACTCAAGGAAGCATCAGAAGTAATGAACGACAGTCCTGGTGCATTACAATTACGCTATCTACAAACATTGAGTACAATTTCTGGTGAAAAGAATTCCACAATTATTTTTCCACTTCCAATTGATTTACTATCATCATTTATGAAGAAAAGTAAAAAATCCGATGACTAATAATTTTTTTTTAGATAAAAACACCAATAAGAATTTTAACCCTAATCTAAATAGAAGACTGAGTTAATTACGATTTTTTTAAATATTTGCCTAAAAATTTTTAACACCAAAAAAGTTTTATATCGTCATTTTTTATCATAGTCTCTAATATTTATTTTCTATCTTCTACATGAAAAACGAATTATTATGTAAAATATAAAGCGTTATGAATTTTAACATTAGTCTAACAAGAGCAGTCGGACTCCAAAAAGTGTCAGATTGGTAATAGCATTCAGAACTACACAAAAACTGTATAAAATAGACAATAGTAAATTTTTCGATGCACCAAAAACACGCCGAATCTTTTCATTTTGCATTAAATATACTCGCTTAAAAAATTGTGACATTAAAACACATCAGAATCGTGTGCCATGAATCATAACGTCATCTGTTATGACAATTCATAGTATACCAAAGAGTTTATACAACTAGAGAACGCCAGGGCCCAAACCTTGCGATATGATGAATGAGAGAGAAGGCTGCCAGTGAGTTCCTCTGTGTCCTTGTCTAATCTATATGTCATTGGCTGCATATTGTTTACATTATTGCTATTAACTAAATAGTTAAAAAACGATTTATGGAATATTATTTAATACATTAAAAGTTATTCAAAAAGTAGAAACGTCAAAAGAAACTTTATTTACATAACAAACACAATATAAAACAGTTTAATTTTTAATAAAATTAACCAAAAGTTTTATTGAGTTTAATTATTATTTAAATTTAAGTGCACTTTCATCTACCAATATTTCAATTACCTACAATATTTCTAAAAAATCAAAATGTGTACCTAGTATATTGCGCACAAAATCTCTATGCATCATATGATTATGACAAAGACACAGGGGAATTCACTGGTAGTCTTCTCTCTGATTCATCATATCGCATCCACTTACAGGCTAGTAAATCCCTCGCGTTCTCTATGTATATAAAATCTTGAGATTCAAAACAATTCATAAAATATGTTTATATTACCTAAGAAAACATTTGAACTTTAACATTAAATTTTTAATTAAATGAACGATTAAAAACCGGTTTTGATCTCTTAGCTGACACTTTTTGGACTTTAGCTAACTTTTAAGACAAAAAAAACGGGAAAAAATTTTTTTTGGAAGTGTCTAAAAATGTCGATGTTCAGAACAAAATTTTTCATTATTTGGAAATAATTTTTCAAGTGAAAGTTTCGTTCTGATCTTCTCTTTCGAAAAAGGTGACATTAGAAAGCAGAGAAGATATTTGATGTGCCAGCTCTATAGACTGCACATTATGCTGGATCTGTTTCATTATTATTAAAGCACAAAAAACAAGCAATGTTTATTATTAGTTTAAAAACACTGGCACTCAAATTACAAACAGATCTAGCAAATAATTATTGAATTTATAAAATTTTTATCTAAATAAATGTGAAAATGCCAAATTGTTATTTAGCTTTGGTAACGACTAATCAATGTTTATAGAAATGGTTTTAACAAATAAATATAATTTACACAAAAAGTAATTTATAGTCTGACATTATTCAAAGACCAAAAAAGATATATTATAAACTAAAAACGTGTATAAAAAATATTAGATATATTTTACATTTTTGTAAAAACTTTCCGTTGTAAGGTCACTATTTAACTAGTGCATCTGCATGGATACATTTTTTAAACACTCCTTAAATTTGATATTCGATTAATTCTATTTCGGCCATACTTGCATGAATTGTAGATTAACTGAGTACACGCACAACTTTTTTTATTGGATAATTTGGCCACTATTTGCAGGCTCTAGCTTTTCTTTGTCCAAGCCTGTAAAATGTTGTGACGATCCCGCAAAAATTCTCATAAATATGTATTATAATGTAACAAAACAAGTAACAATTTTATTGATGCGAGTACCATCATGGAATCATCAGATAGTTTAATCCATATTGAAACCCTTATTTTTAGGCATTAAAAATACAAAAAAAAACAGTGATTGATTAGTTTCAATAAAATAGACTACTTTTAAAAAATTACATCGAACAAATAAAAATCTTTAAATTATAGCCCCTTCGTGTAACAAAAAAATTTTGCTTAAATTCCTATAAAATTTATCTATAATTAATGCTTTAAATAGGACAATCTATGTTATAGCGGGAGTGTTTTATTATTTTAAGGCAAAAACTGAGAAATTATGCTTCTAGGAGAGTTTTTCCTCTATTGCATAATTAAATAAAACCTTTTAATAATTACCTTTTATTTTCAATCATTTTATGATACCAAAGATGCGAGTGTTTCCTTTGTCCAACATAGTGAACTTTTTTAAGTGACATCCTAGATCTAACAATATTATTACAGCTGCTTTAAGGCCCGTGCGCAGGAATTATTCAAGGGAGGGGGGGTTCAAACTTTTGTTAATCTTGTTAGATCATAAAGTCAAAGAAACTTTTTTTCGACGACATTTTATTACGTCAAAATGTGGTATTCAGTCACTATTTTCTCTTCTGCGAGATACAAAAGAAACTCTGTGCGCATCGACCTCTACATCGTGATGTATATTGAAAGAGTTTAAACCGTATCGTCGATCTAAGGTTTGAGACAACGCAAAGTTCCAAAGAAGCGTTCATTCGTCACTGTTCTCATAGGCAAAACTGCCAGAAAACGAAGCATTTGATAGGCATTTAGAAACACATCTACATTGCAAATATCGAGGGCTTGGAGTGATTTTTGACGTTATAGCCGGCAATACATTTTCGTCTTTCATCGTGCAAAATTGACGAGTATAGTTCAAAACGATGATCGCAAGAATTTTCAAAAAAATTTTTCATTTTGTTGGGAAAGAGATAAGTAAAATTTGATAAAATATTATGATATTTCACAAATCTACCCTGTAAATGTGAAAAAAAAGTCGATGCACAGTTTGTAAATCATGATCGGGAAAGAATTTTCAACTGAATCAGTCTGTACATTCGAGCGTTGAGTCTGTTTTGAAGCAAGCGTTGACAATGTCATGTCGTCTTTACCGCAGATTTCGCGTTTTTACACAAAAAGCGACGAATATTCATGGTGAACAGATGTCGAAACAAATTGAACAGCTAACTAGTCAATAGAAATGCGTTTCATAAATGACTGTTTTTACGGAACTTTATTGTTAGATCACATTTATGTAGGGAAATTCTTAATCCTCACATTTACGTAGAGAAATTCCGTGTGCACGGGCCTGGTTCGATATATAACAACACCATAATACCATCACGATATGTGATGGTGTCATGATGCTAACGAACACAGAATACCTATTCCTTGTCAAGATAACTTCCCTCAAAATATTCAAAAACAAATCAAGTATCAATATTTATGGACCATAGTATATCAATAAATAACACATATTTATAAAAAAAAATATATGAATCTATTATTTACAATTAACATTTTTAATTAAATGAATGTATTTTCCATTGAATGTGCCATGTTTACTCATTAGATAAATAACAATTAATTAAAATGTTAATATATTTAAGATATTTATGAAAAGTCTTGCACTAAAAATTTTTATGAAAAATGTTTTTTAAATGTATTTTATCTTTATATATTATAATAAAAGTTATGAAGAAACACTATATTGTACTTCCTAATTCTAATAACTTGTTAACTGGAAAACGGATACTTTCAAATAAATTTATTTTATCTTTTTCAAGCTGTGCAATGAACAATTACAAAAAATAACAATCTATTTTTTGTAATTATTCCATTCTTTTAAGTGTACAGCTTGAAAAAGAAACTATAACTTATCGAAACGTCGATCTACTTAAAACCTTTTTGCGCACCAGCCCAGGGCTCTTTGAATTCAAAAGGCAATAGAATACGATATTGTGAAAGAAAATACCAAAAAATAAAAAAATAAACCCCGATCATAACGTTAGAAAACCTGAGATCCATTGCGCTTCTGTTATCGTCGTAAAAGTGACGTAGTGTTTTCACAAATTGGAATACCATCTTAAAGATTTTTTAACAATCAATAGGTATGAAGCGGACCGTTGTTTCTCCAGGATGTCGTATATAAAAAACAAATATAGGACAACAATGTCGAACTATCGACTAAATCATTTATCAGTTCTTTCCATAAATTGCGATTTAACAAAGAAGTAACAATGTGATGAGCAAATAAAGGAATTTTCACCACAAAAATGCGGAAAGATTGCTTTATAAGTGGGATCTGGATGAGTGAGAAACCTCCATAACTGGAACTCATGAGGTCCCAAAACTTTGTCACTGAATTACCTCTGTTAGTAGGATGAAGCAAACCTCTATATCTGAAATTCGTTCTTTCGATTTTTTCGCCATAGTTACAGAGAGTGAATTTTTTAACTAATTTTAAGCCTCAAGTTTTATAGTTTTGCTTTACTATCATATGGATGTTTATTTGAAAAATGCAGAAATGAAGGATCAAATCGTTAACAGTGCGTGAAAAACTGGAATTAATATCTGTTTATGAAAGTGGGAAGCCACGCGATGAAGACTTTGTCGAGTTTAATATGCCAAAAGCGACTCTTTGTAATACAGAAGAAAAATTTTGTCTTTATAATACAGAACAAAGATAAAATTCAATCACAATCTTTTGAAAGACAAGGAAAACTAAAACGTGTACGTTTATCAGAATATCCTGAACTTGGACAGTGTTTGCTTACATGGGTCAAGCAACTTCGTACATGTATTAAGCAAAAACGTTCTGGTAGATCGATGATTAAAAAAAAGGCACAAGATTTCGAGCGAAGGCTCGGTTTTCATTATTTTTGTAGCAGCAATGGTTGGTTGGAAGGGAATACAAGAATAAATGGTATAATTTCCAAAGCAATTTGTGGAGAAAGTAACAATGTTAATGCTAACAAATGTGGCCAATGAATTGAAGACCTGCGTTCTTCTGCGAAATTATTCTGTTGATATTATTAACTAAAACTCCAAGATGTTTGAAAGGTGAAGGTTAAAATTTTGCCTGTGAATTACCAAAATAATAAAAAAGCATAGATGACATCGTACATCTTGGCATCTTCTGATTCCTTTGATTGATAAAGATTAAAACTCATTATTTTATTTAATAATCGCACCTCTATAACTGAAATAACCTGTATTCTGACCTCTATTAATGGAACTCTCTGTAAATGAGACAGATATTTATTTATACCTGGATATCTGAGACACTGAGTAAGTGGAATACCTCTATGAGTGGGACAAAGTTGCAGGTCCCTACATGTCTCATTTAACCTGGTTCCACTGAAATAATTTATATATTTTTATCTATTTATATATATAGTTAGTCACTGAACTCCTCCTGAACGGATGAACCGATTTTGATTAATTTTTTGTGTGTGTTCAAGTGGATCCGATGATGGTATAGATTCACAATTTGGTCCACCTCAACTGCTCTTGAGGATTCCGCACCAAAAAAATAAATTTCATTAAATGGTGGAAGCGCATATAAATAATATATTTCATGATTATTACAACTCACTATGTACTATGTATTTTTAATAGTATTGAGATATTATTTAATATTAAAATGGCATTATTATTACAACTTTGATGTACTATATATTTTTAATAGTATTGAGGTATTATTAATTATTATTCAGGTATATTGTGAATATGTATTTACTAGAACTATATGCGAGCGCAGCGAGCTCCTTTGGGATGGAATCAAGATAATATTCTTTTCTATTACGGTAGGTACATTTTTGGAAGTCTCTTCTGAGATGGAAGTTAAAATATAAGAACACCGTTTTGATTTTGCTCCCATATCAAATAAAATAATAAGTATATTTACAAATAAAAAATAAATTGCTAATATAACAATTATTTATAATGGAATTATTATAAATGTGAACTAATCCGTTTTAATCGCCAAATTGGCTGTTCAACTTGTATGGGTTGTTGCATCGTATCTTCCAAAAAATCAATTCTTCCTTTATCATCTACCAAGACAATCGAATGAGTGCTTAAAAAAACAAAATTTTCATGAACTTTTGGTAAATTCTTAGCATATTTGTAAAAAAAAATTACATACCGAGTACCATAACCAGCTTCTGGAATATTTACAAAAATACAACTTAAATATTCTTTCCATTCTGGTGCTCGTCTCTCTAATTCTGGATCAGGTAAATGACGATCTTCCCATTTTAATAAATAAAATAATTCTTCGACTAATTTATCCTTATCACTTTTAGTATTATAAATATTGACAATGTCACGAAATCTTTCTTCACCAGCTAAGACTTTTTTTAATGGAGCATCTGGTAGACTATTCCCTAATCCTAAACATTTCGTGGTGTCTAATTCCAGGACACCTTTATCATCTACATTTGAATAATGGTACGTTTTCGCTAAATTATCACTGCAAATAAATAATTTTAATTTTATATATACGGATTGTGTTGGAAAATATTGCTAATAGGGAATCAATGTTAAAAATTATTTACTAAAATAATAACTTTAGACAATGCTTGGTAAAAATATAAAAATAGTGGGGGTTTACTCTGTAGTGTGTATGTTGTATGCATAGAATATTATACATAAATAACGCGAATGTCAACCCTAGTACCTCAGTTGGATAAGGCGTAACCAATTTCGTGGTATGCCTAGGGTAGCGGATTCGATTCCAGTCGTTGCAACAAAAATTAATATGTTGAAATGAGCTGGTGTGGTGCATGGTATATGCATGAAGGAGGTGCACTCAGCATCTGAAAATCATTGAGGAGCTAATAAATGAAATTATCAGCGGAAAAGGTGGTAAAACAGATATATGGTATCACAATGGGCTCTATATCCTAAGTGTGTCTCTCGTGGACAGCCTATATCCTAAGTGTATGCGATATGTCATAGTCATATATCATAATCATATGATGCAATATCATATGATACATAGTCAATGACCTATAGATTAGACAAGAACACATAAGAATTAAGTGGCAGTCTTCTCTCTCATTCATCATATCGCAAATTTTGGGCCCTGGCGTTCTCTATGATATTCTATGGTTGTATGTATTGGCCTGTGTGATTGCATAAAATAATTTTATTTATTTATTTAACATTGATTCCCTTTTAAAAATGTACAAATATTTAAAAATTAAATGAATATTTAGATATACGCTTTGAGAAGATTAACCCTGTATTCGGCTATGGCAGTGATTAACAAAAATTTTATTTGATATATTTTTGCTTTAGTAAGAGAAAAATAATAGTTTCTTTTGAGATTTCTCAGAAAAACTCATGGTAGAGGATATCTTTGCTAATGTGTTTTCGGATATACTTAACTAAAAAAGGCTTATTTTACGCTTTTATGTTACAACCATAAGCAAATTCTTTATTGACCAGTACATAGAGCGTATATCGAAATAATCGTTATTTCAGTTATTTTCTTACCCAATTTCAATTGCTATAAAATTAAACGCATTAAATTCGTGACTATTTTTTCGCAATTCATTTATATATTTCTGTCCCGTTTGATCACTATTAACATAATCTACAATAATGTTTCCTCGACCTCGACCTTTTAGTAATCTAGGTTCGCCTGTAATATTTAATAATACACCTACTCTTAAAAAACTTTGTTTATTTATTGGACGTGTTGATAATGCAAACCATGTGCCTCCTTCTCGCCCTTTTTCCAAATCACGACCTGGAATATTATATTAATGACATATGTTTATTTCAAATAAGTTGTTTGTGAAGACTAAGTAAGAAACAAGCAAGTGTTGTTTGTGAAGCCTGAGTTGTGATGTGGTCGCGTAACTCATAAAACAGTTAAGAAACCTTTTCACTTGCATAAAATAAAAATAAGGCAGACATTGTTATTGCAAGGGAAATTTGGGTCCTTACATTTTCCATATTGAGATACTGCTCTAAAAATAAGCCTCAAGGACATTTTCCCCGTGCCATAATTAAAAATTTTCGTTCTCTTCTTTTGTACCATATACTTTTATTTATAATTTAAGTTTAAAAGCTTCGAAACTCGAAACCCAAGTTAAAAACTAAATTTGAGAATTTTTTTAATAGCTAGAGGTGGTGATGCAACTTCGCAAAAAATTTCCCATGCCCCAAAATTCACCAGCAACCGCCAAATCAGCTCTTCCACTATCCTTTCTAACGAAATTTCTGAAGAGGATCAATTTTCATTTAAATTTGCGAGATATTTTTTTAAATTTAGGTAAATTAATTTCTGAACCACACTCGTTATACAGGGTGGACCATTTTAATCTATAAGGGCTAATAGCTCGTTTTGTAGTTAACCAATCAAAACTTCCTGTTTAATAGCACAAATTTTCATCGCCAGTTGGCGGGATTTATTTGATTTGAATTTGAATATTCCCTAAATAATGGTAAGTGCAATTACTGCTATCTGGTAGCCGAAATTGTAACTGCTGAATTCGGGTCTTCTTGTGATTTTAATAAGTACGAATTATTATCGCCAGTTGGCGAGTTGCAACTCCCAGTTATCAATAATTAATATATTTTTGTGCAAATTAATTTACATACCACCAATTATGTATTGATCTTCCACCCATTTATCCACTTCGGCAGCAGGTCTTTTGAATATTTCATCTCGATTGGTAGCAATTATTAATCGATATCCATCAACTGGTGGGTTGGGATTGGAATAAATAAATAAGATGCACATTGAAAATCTAAAATAAAATAAAAAATATACAAATATAAAACTTTGCAAATAATTAAAAAACAGAGTTTGTATTCGAAATAAAAGGATTTTATAATTATTTCTTTAAATAATTCGAATTGGAATAATCATAGTAACAAGCCATTTGTTAGATTGAATAATAAAACAAAAAATACTAAGTATTATCAACAAAAAATTTTATGTGAAATTGTCAATTTTTTGAAATTATTCTTTCGGAAAAAATCATCACAAAAAAAATGGAAATATTATATTAATATTCATTAATCATCATTAATTTTCCATTTTTTTGATATTGTTTTAGTGTAAAATTGTTTGTAAAAAACTAGACTAATAAAAATGGGAGAGAAAGCAGCACCACAACAGGTACCAACAGACCCTTTTCGTCATCCTCTTGCTCGATATTTAGGTAAACAAATTAATACCGATTTTTAGCTAAACCAAAATTTATTTTTAAAAAAACTTTGAATTAAAATTATAGCTTATGCCGATGAAATTGGAAATGCCGTTACGACATATGGGCCATGTGGGTTAACGAAATACATGAGATATTTTCCTACCATAACACATACATACATAATAATGGATACACTTTCAAAAGGGAAAAAAGCTTATAATTTAAAGGTATAGTATTAATTAAACATTAAAAATCCAATAATCTTTGAACAATTTTATAACAAAAAATTTAAGATCAAAATAACTTCATTCGGTGTTGCCACGAAACGAAGCCAGCTATCATTCAATCTTGAGAAATAATTCGAGCAGATGCTAGAGAGAGTTGATTTTGCAAAAATATAGGACCGCATTTTGTCAATTGATTCTTGTTCACAAAAGCTGATAGATTTATTATTCCAGACGTGCCAGAAACCATGGTGGTCCAATTTTTATAAATCCCTCTCCTTCCACAGAAACATTTCAAATGAAATATCATAAATTTAAACAAATTTAAATAATGAGATTATTAGGCAAACATGTTAGTTTTTAAGGATGCTCTCCTAATTTTCTAAGCATATAATACTCAAAACATTATTAGGCAAACATGTTAGTCTTTGGAGACGCTCTCCTAATACTCTTGATACATAATTACTATTTTTATATATGTTCTCCTAATATTAATTTAAGGACTTTAGACGTTTTCTCACCACTTTTCAACGAAATTTGTTGTTTGTTGTTTTTAGCCCCGAGTACAGGGTAGCCACGGATTACGGTAACTCCGGGAGCGGGAATCCGCACGGACCGAGCTAGTAAGTCAGTAATAGGTACTTGAAATCAGCCTGGCTAGTAATAGATGGGTCGAGCTTGTGGATTTTTATTTGGAGTAGGTAATGAAAACGATGCGGAGTTAGCAATAGAATGAATTTTAATTTCTTTGAGAATTTTGTACATGTTTTTCAGAATTAGAATTAATCTTAATTGGTCTAAGTGCCTCCCGACATAAATGAAAATTCTGGTTGCAAACTAGTTTACAACTGTTGTAAACCAGTTATTTATCATTAATTTACTATTTAAAATAACTACAGAAGCTGACTGGTTGCAACCTGAATTGTAGTCTTTTGAAGCTTAAATTGTAGTCTTTGGGGGGAGGCCTTTAATATATTTTTTCGTCATCAAATCTCTTAAATTTTTTAGATGTCCATTGGGTTTATTACATATATTTTTCAGTAACTTCTAGCAACTGACTTACAACCTAAATCTCGACCGAATTTCTAAGTTCTAAGATATTTCAAACAGCAATTAATTTTTATTTTTAAATTTTCATGAACTACCAACATTCAATCGAAATTATATAAATATTTTATTTGTTAGAATAATCCTCCAAAGGAAGAGAAAAAAGATGAAAAAGAAGACAATAAAGATGATAAAAAGAAAAAAGGGAAAGATGACAAGAAAAGCAAAGATAAGAAAAAGGGTGATGATAAAGGTGGCGAGCAAGATCAGGAAGACAAGCCACCTGAACCAACACCGCCTCCAATACTTGCAGCTTTAGATCGATATGGTTGGCACATGCTTGCGTCAGTCGTTATACCAAGATACACTTTAAGACAAGTGCATTGTGGTTTAGAAGTATTCGCAGATTTCTTAAGATTATGTAGACCAGTTCGAACTTACTTCACAACTGCATTAGCTTTAGCATCAATACCGCTCATTATTCGACCCATTGATGCAATAAGTGATCATATTATGGATATGTCCTATCGAACAGTTTTTGGTACTCCAAAATCTGAAGAAAATAAAGACGAGAAAAAAGACGAGGAAAAATGACTTTATGTATCGAACTCAGGCTACGGTTATGACCAAGCTTGTAGTTCGTCAAGACTCATTTGTTTTATTAAATATCTTCTCTCCCTATATTTTTAGCAAAATTTTTTCAAACAAAAATAGCAAAAAAAGAGAAATTTAACATAGAATTTTTTAAAAACTTTCTTGGTGCTCTTGTTTTTTAACAAAAAAAAAATTAGTTTTGTTGAGTGGAGTCACTAATTTTTCGACACATGCTTAATGATAAAAACAGAAATTGTGATAGTACAACCATAACATCCAAAAAAAAGAAAAACATTTCCATCTTTTGACCATCTGTGAACATCATCCTCTTGTACTGATTACTTTAAGAATATTGAAAAATAAAAATTATTTATTATATTAACCGTCGTTTCATTTTCCTAGCAAATGTTACTTGCAAGCACGAGGGCTTCATGTAGATATTTCAAATTTTAATTTTTCAATGAGCGTTTTTTATATTTTAACATTATTTAGCCGCTAAAGATAATTATACAGAGTGTACCATTTTAATCTGTTATGGCTAATAGCTTGTTTTGGAGATAATCATTCAAAAAATAACTCAAAAGTTGCAAAGTTTGATGGGGGCATCATATTCTGACATTGGAGATTGGAGATAGTTCTCATAAAAAACTAACATTTATTTTTTTTAAATTTTCGAGGAAATAATTAGATTTCGGAGGAAATTCGGCTTAAAAATATATCATTATTTCATTTAATCGAAAGAAAATACGCTGACTTTAGAAACATTTTTTATACAAAAGTTATCAAGGGCAATAAAGGTCATTGGTCTGTGTTAATAAACTTTTAAAGTACAGGTAAATTTTCAAGATCATATGACCTTAATGGTTTCAAATCAAAGTCACGAACACAGGCAAATGCCCTTTATTACCTTTGGCAACGTCTGGCGAAATAATTTTTCTGAAGAGTGATTTCTTTCGATTAAATGCAATAATGGTATATTTTTAAGTCGTCTGCGAACGTTAACGATTTTTTACCGCCAGCCTCTCGATTATAATAGTAGTTTTATTATGATACAAATAGCGTAAACTTATATAGAATAGACAAATAACAAGTTGAGTTTAATTAAGAAAGAATACAAGTAATAATTTCTTCTACTTCGTAGGTCCGACCAGGAAGATATTCAAAATAATCGTAACCACAGCATATCCCAAAAATTACTAGATTAACTAGAAAAAACAGTATTCTTTTGATTTGTCCAAGGTTTTAGAGAATTTTGATTATGAAACGAATAAAATTAAAATAAGGCCGAAGAACACGACCACTCATTTACAAATACAATGAAAATTAATATCAGTAACCCACGATATATTTATCATTGTTTCCATCTTAGCAACCATGAGTAAACAAGACATTCTGACAATTCCAGAAATTTTTTTATTTTATTAGTTTGGATATATAAAATTATGTGTGGAAATTAAAAAAAACAACAAAAATTTATTCAAAAACCTAACAAAAATTGAACAGTATGGTATGTATCAGAGAAAATATTCTTTTTTGCTTGTAAAATTGTAGCCCAGCGGAAATTTTAAACATAAAAATGCGCAATTCGTTGCAAAAAAACTAGATATGTTTTGTAAATAATTAACTGAAAAATAATATAAATTGATTTAAGACTTTCGTCGAATAGACCTTGGCAACAGCTTCTATCCTCGATGCCATTTTAGGTGGGTTAAAGTAGGTACAATTTCATCAACGAACATCCAATTTTATTCTTTATCCTAGAAATCTTTCAGAATAGCAACTTTTAATAAAGGGACATTTTAACCGCTCTTGTCAATGGCGAAAATTAAGACAACAAGGGTCAGATCTGCCAAATGATCATGCTCTGAACTTCTTGCCTTATATCCAAAAGGCAGGAGATATATACACATGAGCGTTTCCAGCTTTACACGAAAAGCTTAAATTTACGAATTACGCTACCTTTTGCTTTAAGAAATCTGAATGATTGAAGTCCACGATATTTAGAAAGTATTCTTTTCGGAACTTAAATCAGCACCCAGCTTTAAAAAATGAAAAAAATGTATTTGCTAAATTTTCTCAATTTCATCGAATATTACAGGCTAAGGGAAAAGGGAAAGATGACAAGAAGAAAGGAAAAGGCGAAGAAGAATCAAAAGAAGAAAAGCCAAAAGAATCAGAAAAAGCACCAGACTTTTTCCGTCATCCATATGTTCGATATTTAGGTAATCACACCCAAATAAACTTTAGATAATAATATCAAGTGTCTGAGATCACCCATTTATCCCTTCTAAAATTCAAAACATGTGGCGACATGTGAAATTTGAAATCTATTATTAGTAAATCGGCCATGGCGAGTCGATCAACAAACTTTTGTTGGAAACATATTTTCGAAAAACGAATGAGCCCTCTCATATTAGAAGGGTGGCTCATGCACTCGGTTTATCAATTATATAGATTAACAGCCTTTAACATTTTTTAAATACTTAAAAACAATTGTTAAAATAAAGTTTAACTTTTAGCCTATGCCCCTGAATTTGGAAATGCTTTAGCAACTTTTTCACCTTGTCATTTCGGTAAATTTTGGTGCTATTTTAACAAAATAACACAGACCTACATCTTATTGGATTCGCTTTCAAAAGGAAATGCTGCTTATTTACAGGTAAACAATACAATAACTTAATTTAAATTGCTAGCCTAGTTTATGCATTTTGCGTTTAGCTAGCCTAGTTTAAGTAAATCTCACATTACAGCGAATAAATGTGTCTGAGTTTTAATACAACGGGCTTGATACACAAAACGATCGTTCTTTTATACCAACACATATACTTTTACACTCTGTGTCACATAAAACGCACATTTTAGTGCGAATTTGTGACACAGACGAACATATACGCCAAGCTAAATTATTGTTATGCACATTTCTGCGGTCGCTGTAGAATCGATTATTTTTGCTGTGTCTATTGTCTGCACTGATCTCTATATAACTGGATTGAGGATCCCATGTATTGAAATTGGTCTGAATTTGAGATATATAGATATATACTAGCGCCACCAAATGAGTGGCTAGAAAAAAAATATACAGAGGTCTCTATATGACGATTATAATCGCGCATGATGGTTTGAATGGTTTTATTTAGTTCCCAGCCAATCATTCTGAGGCGCAGTATTACTCCATAAATTTTATTTTACGCCATATAGATCCCCCCCTATCCAGGTATATAGATATCAGTGATTGTCTGAGAGAATTGGGTAATAATGTACATATGTAATTGCCATAATGGTGTGCCAGCAAAACCACAAAAATAAAATAAACGCCGAGTTTAGTTATCTTAAGCTACAAGACACATCATTTAAATAATAGATTTTTTTTTTGTTTTACGTAGAATAAAGCAGACGAACAACAAGCCGAAAAGCCGCATCCAATAATGGTGGCTTTAGATCGATATGTTTGGCACATGTTTGCTTCCGTTATTCTACCACGATACTCACTTTATGGAATACGCCAAAGTTTAATAAAATTTTCCAATTTTGCAAGAATCTGTCAAGAACCCATTCGAACATATTTTGTAACAGCATTGGCATTAGCATCAATACCAGTAATTATAAAGCCAATTGATGAACTAACAGACCATATTATGGATAATTCATTTAGAAAGATATATGGGCTGGGTGACAAACCAGACGACAAAGATAAAAAGGACGAAGATAAAGATGATAAGGATAGCAAGAAGGATAAAAAGAAAAAATAAAATGTATACTGCAGAAGGCTACAACTGTTTTAATATCTCTATGCCATGTAAACAAAAAAAATTTGAAAAAAATTGAAATAACCTCAAATCAAAAAATTACAAATCAAAAATTTTTTAAAGCAGCATTGGTGATCACTTGTAATTTCATCGTAAAAGTATTACCCAATCCTAGAAACATTTAAATGTGATTGTAATTTTTTGTTTGTCCTTATTATTTAGAATAGAAAATGAAATATATTAAAACATATTTTTTTAAGTAGCAACTAGCAACTTAATCATGTTGCTATTTTCTGTGACTGAGTTTTTTTTGTCCTTCATACTACGATTTAACAATAAGATCAATTCATTTCATTTTGAAAATACTTGTAACAATTGATAAATTGGAAAAATTTGTTTTAACTTTTTAATTTTGAAATTTTATGGAATACCCGAGCTTTTAATAAATTAATTTTTATGCAATATGTTTAATCACTTTAACTATTTAATATTTCTGATTATGGAAACCACTGTTATCATGTGAAAATTTAAGAAAAAATCTTACTTATTGGTTCAAAATCTGGCCGTAGTTAATAGACTATATCAGATAATTCAGCGAAAAAAAATAAACTATTTTTTACAGTCTGCCAATGATAGAGGGGGCATACTTACAGCTACAAGCATTAGACAAATGTTTAAATAACATGCATAACGCATTAAAGCATATACATAGTTAATAACTTTTGTTTGCAAAGAAAACAGAACAACTTTGTACAGTCTGCCATTAGTTTGAATAAATTACAAAACTGTTCAATACTCAAATTAGCAGACTGTTTTCTCATGTACAAACTATTAATGGCAGACTAAAAAATGCTTTATGCATGATATTTTATACATTTTTCTGTTTGAGGCTGTAAATATGTCTCCTATCATTGGCAGACCGTAAAAATGGTTTTTTTTTCGGTCACTATCTGACAGTCAACATAATAGCACACTTTTACTTACTTAATAGCTTTTAGGATCCTTAAAAAGACACAAAGTGGAGCTTCTTGTATTAGACTTCTCAAATATAGCAAAAAATGATACAAGATCTGCACAAAAGCAAAATAGGGGCACAATAAAAAATTTTTTTACCTTTGCCCACCATTAGGCCTTTTCCCCATCCGCTACTTGTATGTATTTTAAAATTTGACTATTAATTAACAGTCAAATCAAACAAGAGCTGCGATTTCTTGATAAATTCACTAATTTTAGCATTCTCGTAGATATTCATGAAAACATTGGTTAAATTGAAATCTGCCATCATTAAGTTCAAAACTAACTCCTAATAGGTACATATATTTTTATACCATGTATATATGAAATATACATAGTATTATAAGTTTAGTCCCAAGTTTGTAACGCCTAAAAATATTGATGCTACAAAAAAAAAATTGGTATAGGTGTTCATAAAATCACCTAATTAATCCATTTCCGGTTGTCCGTCCGTCCGTCCGGCCGTCCGTCCGGCCGTCCGTCCGTCCGTCTGTGGTCACGATTACTCAAAAACGAATAGAGATATCAAGCTGAAATTTTTACAGCGTGCTTAGGACGTAAAAAGTGAGGTCAAGTTCGTAAATTAGCAACATGGGTCAATTGGGTCATGGGTCCGTAGTACCCATCTTGTAAACCGTTAGAGATAGAATAAAAGTTTAAATGTAAAAAATGTTCCTTACAAAAAAATAAACAACTTTTGTTTGAAACATTTTTTTGTTAACATCACTGTTTACCCACGAGGGCGTTTATTAGGTACAAATTTTATAGTATGTATTAATATCAAAGTGAGTATCTTTTGTTATTTACGTGACGTCAAAAAAACAAACGAGTGCGCATCAACACTTGCGCATTATATGAGAATATCAGTTAAATATGTCAGATATGTATGTATGTGAAATGTGACAGAGTTATCAACACTGCCTATACATGGTATTTCAACAATTAACTCAGTCAATTGTTTGTTTTCACTTGTTCAGATTAAAAATTATACACTACGCATATTTATAAACCTCTAAACAAGCAAACAAGTATATGAACTAAATAACTAGACTTCATTCATTCATTGTATGCATTAACTATGTCAATAATTCGTTTTAATTGATCTAATTTAAAGCGTGATGATGATTTTCCCAGTACCTATTACAATGTTGTTATTCATTATCGCTCTACTTCTAATTTTTTAGACCTTAACTTGCTCACTCATGTGAATAGGGGATATATAAAATGGGTAACGTACATTCGTTGAACATCCGACATGGGAAGATTGCTTCTGTATTATGTGAATTCAGAAAACATGTCTAATATAAACTGTATTTGCAGAGCACTTCCGGCAGAAGTTAGGATTTCTGATTGGCGCTTCATAAAAAACATATCGCCAGCAAATAATGCTAATACCTTATTGGGTAATATAACTAGATCGCCTAGCCATGATCAAAAATATTGCTATCGACTAGGATCAATTGCTCCTTGTAAACACTTGGCTTAAAAAACATTCATTTTTAGAAAAAAATTCTACGCATGAAACAGTGAAATCTTTTCGGCACAGAATGTTAAAAATTCAACAAGTTTATTTTCTTATATGTACAAAATTTTAATATCTAAAAATAAGGTAAATTCTGCTTTTGTAATTTAAAAGTTTGTTGTATATCACAAAATGGGATAATTTCTTAGAAAGAACATTTGACATCGAATGAGATAATTTCTTAGAAAGAACATTTGACATCGAATGGGATAATTTCTTAGAAAGAACATTTAACATCGAAGATGACCTTTGGGCTCTCATAGGTTAAAGATATCCAAGTGAATTCTGATAAACTGCCTAATAACAAACAAATAAAACAAAATTCACATTAATTTTTTTTTTGTAAATACACACCTTAACAACAAAAATTAATAGTCCATTTGACAATTCTAAAATTAGTTTTGTTCACCAAATCAATTTTTTAAATCAAAAATTATATTTTTTTCAAAATTATGTGTATTTCCTAAGAAATTAGTTGTTCATTCATCTTACCTTTTGTTTCAAAATTCAAACAAAATTAAACAAGAATTAAATTCAAAAAAATGCACATTATGTTATAGTTAACAAGAAGAAATTAATTTTTGATTTTAAAATTTTCAAGTATTCAATAATTTTTCAAATATTTTTGTTTACACAAAGGTAAAAAATAAATTATGATAAAAACAAAATTTGAACATAAATTAAAACAAATTTAAAATTTTTAAAGTGTGTAAAAGAGAACACGAAATATGGGCGACAAATCAAAAGGAGGCGGTGATGCTGGTGGTGGAGGGGCGAAGGCTAACGATGTATTTAGAGACCCGTTTATTCGATATTTAGGTATTAGAATTATTATAGAATCTATTTTTAATAAAATGTTTATATTTATAACATCAGGGATTTCCAAACACTTGTAAATACATTAGTATATCTTTCAAGCAAACGCATCGTAGTGCAAGCTTTAAGATCGCTTTTCAATAGTTACGGAAAAATATCGTACGATATTTTATCGCATTTGGTGTTTACAAACATACGATGCTGTGTGCTCAGTGTCCTTCTGAAGCTATTAGATAGGTAAACCCTTAAGTAAAGCGTCTTTTTTCAGCTAATAAAAAGTAATACAAAATACAGAACTACTTTTTCCAAAAGGAATGAGAATAACTTATGTAATTTGAGTTGGTGATTAAAATGGAAAGTATAACAATAAGTAGACAAACAAATGGTGTCCAGAAATGTTTAAAAATTGATGGTATTTTATGTCAAGAACTAAATGTAAAATTTTTAAGTTCTTCATTCCATCAAAAGAATTTGTTCATGTAATTTTTTTGCGTCACGTAACTTACGAATTTGTATCTAATCGTACGATATTTTTCTATGCATTTGCAACAGTTGAAAAATCCATATTTTATTATTATTATTATCAAACTGCCGCAAAACACCCGTTGTTTGTCCGTTTAGTGGGAAACCGGCATAAGACACTGTGATCTCGAAACAATTGTCGCAAGCAAATAATTTTTACAAACAATTCAAAAATGGTTTCGGGGATGCGCACTAGTATACGCAGTAAACGCAATCGCTTTCAGATGCCAGGCGTACTTCATCTCCAGCTAATTTCTATAAATATCCAAATTCCAGCGATCTTGAAAACAATTTTTTTGTGACTTGACCTTCTCTCTAATACTCCAATAATTTCATCGTCCGTTGGCGTCCAGGCTTAATATATTTTATAATTTAATTAATTAAGAGGGGTAAGTTGGAATACATAAGCTTGAGGCTTAAGGCATAATATACACTTTTTTGCAAAAATAGGCTAGTGGATAATCGAAAGTGGCAGATAAACAAAAAGTCGTACAGAGAAAGAGTGGAAGAACCTTAGGGATGGAGTTAAGGCACCTCTAAAAACCCACTTCAGGAGCAAAATAGATTTCCGAGAACTTGAAAGTTTTTAATGTTCCTTGTCAAGCAGATATTACTTTTAGCATACTCCAGGAGGATTTTGAACCCATTACCCGAGCTCCCGTCACTACTCATCTGTACACCTATTAAATTTTTTATTTTTAACATCAGACCAGTCAATAGTGTGATAATAAATGACGACTGAAAAACTATAAGGTTGACTAAAATTTTTAACAAATGTTTGAATTTTTTAGCATACGTTGGTGAAATTGGCAGATCTTTAAGTACATTTTCATGCCCTGTTAGCAAAAATTTATCGTTTTTTACGGGCCTTACATCAACTTACATTTTAGCCGATACCGTTCGTACAGGCTACATGGCATTCAAGGTAAAATAAATTTTAAGTTTTCTGAAAATCAGATTTTCGATATAATTTATAACTTTTTGATACTGCAACGTTCCGAGGAATGCTTAAAAATACTATAATCGAAAATCACACTTCAAATAAAGCAGTTCATAAGTTTTTTAAACACCTTTTGCTTCATATAGGGCATAGAGCATAGATAGGCTAATACTTCTAAACGAAAACTTAAAATCGGAAACTTCAGTACCGCTATTGAAAAATTAGTTTGCAATGATCACCGTCTATGTCCAGCCACTAACGATACTAAAAACGAATTCGCTACGTTTCTCACAAAGTAGAATCGCATTGCACATATATAATATTGATTATGGACTATGGGATTATACGATTATTAACACGATTCCGCAGAAAAATTACGATAGACTCCAAATATTGTGTCCCAGATTCCTATTCATTCTTTTTATATACATATTGGATTTAAAATGGATTCAAATTCTTAGAATTTTATCCTCTTATCATTTTGTTCTTCTACTAATTGTTTCGGGTCGCAATGGGTAATCATTTTCCCAAAAGTGGACAAGGCTTCGAAACAGTAATTTCCACATGAAATTATTTATACATTTGTCTTGGTTTACGCCACTATAGTTATTACGCATCATTTCATAATATTAAGAATCTCACATGAAACTTATAAATTAAAATACGTTTCATGATTGAAAGTTAGTGATACATAATCACTGATTAAAGTAGATACCTGTCTAAAATTCCAAAACTCGATTACTAATTTTGAAACTTTTGAAAATTAGGACAATCAGGGTGCTGGAAAAGAAGATAAAAAAGACGATAAAAAGGAAGACAAAGATGATAAAGATGACAAGAAAAAGAAAGGAAAAGATCAAAAGAAAGGGAAAGACGACAAAAAAGATGAAAAGGAAGAAAAACCACCACCGCCTCCCGGTCCAAAACCCATCGCTGCAGCATTTGATCGATATACATGGCATATGCTAGCTTCATTATTAATACCATCATATACTTTAGGGGGTGTACGCAATGGAGTCGATCGTTTTATGTGTTTCTTAAAAGTACCCAGGCCGTTAAGAACATATGCTGTAGCTTTCAGTGCACTTACATTAATTCCTCTAATTATCAGACCCATTGACATGTTGTCTGATCATATATTAGACGTCTCTCTTAGGAAAATATATAGCCCACCACCACCTCCTTCTCCACCTCCAAAGGAAGAAGAAGATGACAAAAAGGATAAAAAGAAGAAGAAATAAACAGTAATTATATAGATTAGGGTCCCTTCTTTTCGTGATTCTCCTTGGCTTCTTGTTATGGAGGACATCATTTTGAGTAAAAGAAATGTGCATGAGATACACTGGACTCGGGCTCTTTTAGGTGGTTACATTACGAATACCGATATTTAAGGCAATAAATAAAAAAATTAAACATCAAAAAATATTTGTAAAATACCTACACCTAATTACCATCGTCTATATTGTCTTTAAACTAAAAGAATCCGATCCCTAATGTATGCATTTGATTTGCTCGAGGTGATGCCCATCATAGTTTCTTCAAAATTTTAAGTAAAATCCAGAAGACTCCAATCTGTATAATCAAACAACCAATTCAAACATTACAGATACTTAAGTGCATTCAACAAAAAAAACGCCAAAACAAAACGTTCCAGTTCTCAACAAAATACTTGAAAAATATTAGTGAAGTCGTTCATATTTTTCATATCAATTATTTTTAGACATGATCAAAATTTCAACAACAAAAAGTGATTAGTTTTTACATGGTGATGACTTTTAGAAAAATATATACATTTCAGCATAAGAATAACAAAAATTAATATTTTGTGATCATTCATGTGTCTGTCGAATAACATTTCATATTATTAGAATTGGAATTAGAAAGAAGAAACATTTATTGTAAAAACTTTTTTTCTATCAATTTCAATAAGGAAATATTATTTGATAAAACACTGTAACTCTACTTCTAACCAAACAAATAAAACATTCCTTTCTTTAGTTTACACATTTTAGTTGTTTTTGATTCTTTATTTTTCTAGTTTATATTTTATATGTCTATGATATCTACTAATGACTGATAAATACAATATCCTGTGAGAGAGAAACCATCTATTTGAAAATCAATGAATTAATTAATTTACATAAGAGATATCTTGTGATTATATTTTTAATAAAAAATAAAAAAAATATTGAGATCAAAGTAGTTTTTAAAACAAATTTTTAACTACGTACATTTATTTGACGTTTCTATCAATAAAATATGTGATGAAACTTTTTTAATAATTTACATTTTACACATTTATAAAGGTATATTTGATTCTTGATATCGTTATTATTCTTATTTCTTTTATTAAAAGCAATTTCACAGCCATCTATGAGGTAGATGTGTAGTTAATGAGTAGTTATTTGAAATTTTAGAATTTAAATTTTATATCAATAATGACCAAGGAGGATTCTATAATGACGAATAAAGAGAAAGTACAACACGAATATGACATTTATAAAGATTCACCAGTCAGGTTATTAGGTATAATGAACAAAAACGTAAATAGATTTCATTTTAATTTAAATTATTTGTAATTTTTAGGATACGCAAATGAAGTTGGTGAAGCTTTTCGAAATCAATTCGGAAGTGGTTTGTGGATTAAAGCTACGTATGGAATTGCTGTCGCGTATGTGATAGCCGATGCATTGGACAAAACAGTTAAAACTTATCGAGTAATTATTTTTTACTTGCGTTCATTAACAAACCCTGAACTAAGTTTAGATTTATACAGTAAAATTGGAAAAATAGAACGTAATTTCAATAACAAACTTCTTTTAAATTTTACTGTATGATAGGACTGATTCAGAGCTTAAATGTAGGCATGCCAGGATACAATATAAATACAAACAAAGACCTTAAACTTAGAACTTGGAGAAATAAAATGTTTGAAAATTTCACTCGGTTCTTCTAAATATTCTACATTACTGTACTATCCAATAGAAAACCTTTACTATGAATAGAGACACTGCAATCAATGCCAGAAGGTCTATAATCACCATGGGACCTATAATCTAGTAAACAATTTTTACTAACTACTCGAGATAGATTCAATATGTATGCTATCTAAGTTCGGACTCTGAGTGGAAACTAAACTTTCTCGGTTAGCGGTAAAGTTTGTAAGTGAGAATTGATGAAACTTCTTGCTTTCATATTTTAAAGAAACCCAAAATCTGATAATAATAGTTTGAAATATTTTTCTGAAATAAGACTTAGTGCAGGTTTCTTTCCGAGTATATTGAAATAGTTAGTTTCAAAATACCTAACTACATAATAAATTTTTCGGAAATTAATTTTATCTTTGACCTGTTTTGTTTAAAATTAAACTAATCTAAAATAGCGTGATATAGTTTTTTTTATTACAAAAAATGTTTTATTTTTAATATTATCTGCATGGCTTTTATTAATGAAATATAGTAATTAATAAAATCTCGCAGACAATTTTTTTATACATATTAATATTTCGAAGAAAAGTCATTGAGGTCTATAGATATACAAAATCTAGACTTTTCAGATTTTTGTTACATTTCAAAAGATATTCAAGGGAAATGTAATTACATCAACTAACATTTTACAGAACTTGAAAAGTATAAATAAATAATCGAAACGTCGGAAATCAAATCATTTTTAATACTTTTTAAACCAATTCTCTCATGAACTTTTATATTTTACTTTCTGTTTTAGCGAAAGCATGACATAGGACAAACAGCACTAGTTGGTACCGATACATTAATATGGCAGTTATTGGCATCTGTAGCAATTCCTGGATACACTATAAATCGTTTATGTGCGGTCACCAATAAACTTATAAAGAAACGTACAAAATTACCGAGTAAAACTCGCAGTGCAATAGTCAGTTTTGTAGGATTAGCAGCAATACCCATCATATTAAAACCAATCGATCATCTAAGTGATAAAATATTAGATATAACACTTCGAAAGATTACTGATTCAAAAGAATAATTCCAATTCATTCCAGTTTTAGTCAATATTAGGTCAATTTAGTAAACTGATTTTTTTTAAAAGTAGATCTCATATTAGTACAAAAAATCATTTTAGAGCAGCAGTAGGAATTTTTATCCTGCTTTTAAAATGTTATTCCTTTTTTTTTTAAGAAAAAAATTGTTTTTACTAGCTTTTACTGTCTTTAATTTTATGTCAAGAAAACAGAAATAACTATAACCCCACTTATAATATTATTTTTTTAATAATGATATTTGAAATTTTAAAGATCTGCCATTTTAAGAAGACTGCTACCAAAAATAATAAATAAAATTCTTACTTTTTTTGGTGATGTTAATTGTTGAAACACTGATAATTAAATTTTTGTAAACACTGAAATTTTTAAGACAATGTTAATAAATTTATCAAATTTGTTGGTATTTTTTTTACTAGATAAAACCTATATCTCAATTTTTTTCAAAAAAATGTATACCTCCAAGCAATGAGATAGTCTTGTGTAAATATTACAATTGGAAAATTTTAATTAATGTTAAAAACATGCATTCAGGTCGATTTGAGAATCTCTCATTTGGTCAAAAACCTTTGGACGTATTATAACTAGAATATATTTTTATACATTTTTGTATCTAAAGTATTTCAAATATAAAATTATCTTATTGTATTATGTATTAAATATTTGACAATTTTTTCTTATGCACAAGTTACATCAGCATGTCAAACGTGATTTAACATGCAAAGTGCAATTCACCGATAGGTGCAAGAGTACTTGAAATAATGAGAATTAAACTAACAAAAATGTAATATTAAACAAAATAATTAATTAATGGTATGCAATTTCATTCATTCAACCATTTCAACACAGCAACTGATGAAATAAAAATGTCTTTTAAAATAAACATTCTAAGCAGTATGCAAATTGTGTGACCACAATTTAACGGACACGCTGATAAAAAGAAGAAAAAAATGTTATAAATTGTGGTTAATTATATCATGAAATCGATTCTCTCAAGTAAATAGTAAAAACTAAAGCGTTGTATTTTCGAAGAAATGCGATAATCTAGTAATTATTGTGAACAAATGTATCCAAAAAAAAGTATCACGATAGGCAGCCAGCAATACGCTTGTGTATTTCCACCTAAAATTGTATTATTTTGAATTCCAAACTAGTATACTAGCCAGTATATAGAAGAGAGTAGGTGATTCCTGTTTTCGCGATTCACCCCCTTTTACGATCTTTATAATAAGTGAAATTCCTCTCGGCATCGCAGTAGTAAAAAATTAACGAAAATGACAACCACCATCTCATTTACATACCTCAAAATGATTATTGAAACGACTCTTCTATGCAGTTCAATTCAAAAATATATTCGCACCTATTTATATCAAGTTCACCATAAAACTTGAAAAATTATTTATGTACAGACAACCGATTCAAAATTAAGTAAAAAAAGCTTTCGGTTAAATTGAAAAATCGAAACTTTCTACTCAATATGATAATTTTAAAGTCGATGCTTATAATATTTATGTTACATTTCAAAAACTAGTAGAAAAACAAACGTATTACTTTGAAAAGTGCAGTATTTTTAATACCGACACTGTATATTTTGTTTATTTTTACAAGGGAATTATTTAAAACCATAAATTATCCCGTTTTTATTTTCATATAGCTATTTATACAACGTGTCCTTGAAATTTTAATGCTTTCTTTCTTATAAACTGATAATAACGTTGTTTAAATATTGTTACTGACTAGTCAGTTTTAAGTAGGAATTCATATCTGGAGTGTGCAGAGTGTAATATAAATTACTCAATTAATAAACAACAAAAAAAAAAAACATGTCAAATAAAACGGAGATCGAAAGTTTAGAACAAATTTTAAATGAACACATACCTAATGATAAACTACAGGAAGTTAAAAGGATTCTTTATGGAAAAGAACTGAAGTAAGTTTCAAAATCATTTTACCTTTTTTATGAAGTTATGAAAAATAATTTTATTGTTTTATCTATTAACATATTTTATAAAGCCCGGTTTCTCAATCCATAGTTACATACGTTAAACTGGGTTCATTTGTTTTAAAATTGTGTTATGAGCCAATCAAATTGAAATATTTTAGGACAGGTATCAAAATAGTGCAATTTGATTGGTTAATAAAATTTTCCTGCTGCTTTACCTTTCTGCTGTCATCATTGACCTATTGCTATCAAAATATTGATAATAAATCGCCTACATAGATACATATTTTTTACGTTTATGGACAATTTTTACGAAATATTATTAACGCAAGCTAAACTATGCTATGTAAGTACATACGCCCAAATACATAATGCCCAAAAACTTTAAAATACCTATATTACAGTTTCTGTATTTTGTAATCTTAATTATGAGCATTGTAAAATTTTAAATTTTTAGTTCTGATTCTTGCTTGTTTCGATTCATTTAGGCTAATCACGAACCCATATAACCAGGAAGTGAAACTCTAGTGGAGAAGGTAACAGGAATAAAGACGCCTATTTAGGTGAGATCTAGTCTTTGGTCGCTGCGTATTTTGTATTGCGCATCAGGCTGTCTTTTGTTTTCAATTTTTTGTCTTTTGTTTTCAATCAATTGAAAGTAATTGAAAATAATGTCAATTGTGTGAACATCGCTTTCTTTTTCGTTCGAGAGATAGACAGCCTGATGCACAGTACAAAGAACCGTCGTCTAGACCCCGCCAAGATAGGCGCCGTATATTCAGCCAGGGGCGCTTATAGCTTGGCACAGGAGTTTCACTTCCTTGTTATATTGGTTCGTACCCTCGCTTATTTCGATTCATATAGGCCTTTATAATATTAAATTTTTCTAAATTCAAACTTTTCAATCTTTTTTCTTTAGACAGTTGCCAATTCAACACCTACATCTTGAGGATGATTTAGACGTCCAAGGATACGCTTTCGAATGTCCATTAGAATCAACACGATCTCCAAGAATTGTAAGAGTAGCAGCAATTCAAAATAAAATTTGCTGCCCCACAACTGAGCCAATTATTAAACAAAGACAAGCAATTTTTGATCGGATTCGTGCCATTATTGATATTGCTGGTGCTAATAATGTTAATGTTTTATGTTTGCAAGAAGCATGGCGTAAGTATAGTGTAGACCGGAACGTACATAGTCGTTCAACTCATGTTATATATCGATGAATAGAATGAAACGAGTTATTATAAACTATAATTTTTTTTAAAGCAATGCCCTTTGCATTTTGTACCCGAGAAAAACAACCATGGTGTGAGTTTGCAGAATCAGCTGAAGATGGTCCATCAACAGAATTTTTGAAACAGGTAAATTTATGCTGTTAATTCCTTTCCGTAAAAAATAATAAATATAGTTAAAATTTATTTGCTTACTCCAATGGAAAGCGTAACAACTGTATTTATATCTGGCCCTATAACAACATGTATAATAAAGAATAATAAAGAGCAATGGGTTGAAGAGCAAGAAAAGAAAGATATAAAAAAATTGCAGAAAATATATCTCAAATAAAGACCGGGTTTTATTAAACAAATTAATAAAGGTCGCAGATTTCATTAAATAAATTATGAAACTTGTTTCAGTTAGCTATTAAATACAATATGGTTATAATAAATTCCATTTTGGAGCGTGACGAAAAACATGGTGACACAATATGGAATACCGCAGTTGTAATCAATAACTACGGTAAAGTGATTGGTAAACACCGAAAAAATCACATACCTAGAGTTGGCGATTTTAATGAATCTACTTATTATTATGAAGGAAACACTGGACATCCAGTTTTTCAAGTAATACAATTATTTCGAACTTAATATAATAGTCAATTAAAATTATACTAATAAAGGTCCATTTTCTTTTAGACACAATATGGTAAAATTGCAATAAATATTTGTTATGGTCGCCATCATCCTCAAAATTGGATGATGTTTGGATTAAATGGTGCTGAAATTGTATTCAATCCTTCGGCAACGGTAAGAAATTGCATGCAGAAATTACCAGAACATTTGAAATTAAATATTTAATTTCAAGATATAATTAAATATGAACATAGCTCATGAGCAAAATTTATTTACAAACGTTTGTCACGACCGAATATTTGCATGTAAATTTAAGACAGATTACTTATCGTTCATGAGTAGCGATTTGTGTGAATTTAGTTTTATTTTATATTTTTCAATTGTAGGTTGGAAATTTGAGCGAACCATTATGGGGAATTGAAGCTAGAAACGCGGCTATAGCTAATAGTTATTATACTGTAGCAATTAATCGAGTAGGTACAGAAGAGTTCCCCAATGAATTTACATCAGGTGACGGTAAACCTGCACATCGTAATTTCGGACATTTTTATGGATCTAGTTACATTAGTGCCCCTGATGGTTCTCGAACTCCTGGTTTGTCACGAGTTCAAGATGGATTATTATTTGCAGATATTGATTTGAATTTATGCCGACAAGCTAAAGATAATTGGGGATTCAGAGTAAGAAACTATAATATAGAAATTATTAAACCATTGACTAAAATGATTTGTATATATTTTAGATGACACAACGTCTGGATTTGTATGCTGAATCATTTTCGAGAGCTGCAAGCCAAAATTTCGAGCCCCAAATAATTTACGACACTTGTAGTGAAAAATAATTTGATTTTATTAAAAAAAATATATTTTTATACAGTCTTTTTATGAGTTTTTTCATGTCTTAATTGATGTGATGAGCTTATAAAAGATTTGGAACAATGCCTGCATTTATAAGGTCTTTCTTTTGTATGACTCCTGGAAAAATATTATATTTATTTAATAAATTTTTTTTTTAACCTTTTAGTGTAATTTAAGCAATGAACTTGAGTTCTGTCAGAAATTGAATATGTGCAATCGAAAGCTTGTTTATTTTTCCAATGCGCTTATGTTGATTTTTATACGAGCTTCTAAGACCGAGTTATTCGCCGACAAAACAATATAGACATTTTTCACATTAAATCTCCTCAAGTAATGACCTTACAGAAATAAATCTGAACTTATGCGAAAACTTAAACCTGTTTTTTTTTTTTTCATAATATGTTAACAATTTCCTAGTTATTTATAAACTTTGAACAGGTGTACGGGTTTCTAAAAATTTTGTTATACAAAATCCAATAAAAATTCTCAAAAGCTTGTTCATTTCTCTTAAAAGCTCGCTACTATTCAACCTCATTCGAGCTTTCTAAGTTATTCACTTTAGAATCATAATTGGTATTTTTTACTTTAATTTCCTCAATGGACTTTAATTGATTAGGGTAAAAACAGGAATGAAATAACGAACAAATGAAATAAAATCAAATCGGAAATGAAATAATGCAAAAGTTGGGCTTAAGTAGGCAATAGAGTTCCTCATTCCTAGAGAACCCGATACTTAAATTACACTACAGTACAATTAATATAAATATAACGTAATAAATAAATATTACCGTTTATGTATTACTAAATCCGCTTGTTTGAAAAACACCTTTCCACAATTCGTAAACGAACAAACGAAATTTTTTTCCTGCTTATGTACACGTCTAATATGTGTATAAAGGGAATCGGCTGTTAATTTTTTATCACAATAATCACAGTTTACAAAATTTGATGAATGATTTCGTAGATGGCGATACATCGAGGAGTTATGAGCGAATACTGCACCACAAATCTTACAAACATTTTGTTTAAGAAAATCTAAAAAATTTTGCTCATAAATATTGTTTTATAGATCAAACCCATATCTGTTGCAATTTAAAGCTGCACTTTGCTCAGTAGAGAATTTTACAAAACTTTTTATTGATTCATAAGAATGGATCTGAATAAAATATAGAAATTATTAATGCGAAAATATACAAATATGGTAGAATCTCTAGCTTTTTCGTCAATATGGTGAGTAAAATAGAACTAAATATAAAATCTGTGAATATGTGATATTGCGCTTATATTTGCAATTAAGGATGTACGAGCGCCAAGACAATTTTGGATAAAAGGCTTCATTTTTTTTACATGAAAAAAAAGTCCAACCAAGTCTAAATTAAAAAAATGTCAGGGAGGGTTGTCTTAGTATTTAAATAAATAAATGCTTTCAAAAGTAGGCATATTTAACATTGTTTTTATGGGAAAATGGTAAATTAATGATATGTTTATATAGGTTTCTCCAAAACTAGTCGGTGTAAATTAAAAAAAAAAAAAAAACTATTTAATTTGAAATTAAAACCTTAGTAAATTATTGAAAAAAATAAACTTAATAATAACTACTACTTTGATGGTGAATTATCATATAACTTGGCAATATAAGACGAACAGTAAGAATAAAATTTTTCGATACCTGGAGTAATTTTAAAAATATTGATATTTTTTTAAAATTTATTTAGCTTTCGATATTTTGAAAAATTTTTGGTAGATATAGAAAAATTATATTCTTATTTTTCGTCTACATTCATGAAGTTATAACAAAATTCATCATCAAAGTTGAAAATAAGGTATAAATAATTTCAACCCTAAGTCTAAAATTTCCTTGGAGCTCGTACTACCTTAACATTTTTTCTTTTAATCTATAATTTCTTAGGCTCCACCAGCATTTCACATAACACAATTATATTATATATACTATGCAAAAATTTACCATCTTTAATATCAACTAAATTTTTCAATGGACTTTTTAATTTATTTTCACTTGAATAATCAGTATCGGTATTGATCTCCAATTCTGTTCTCTCTGTTTGATAATCTGATAATTCATTTAATTGATTGTTTAAATTCATCTGTGTTAAATCCATAGAACTGTTGATAGATTTTAATGGACTCAAAATTAATGTATTATCTTCAAAATTATCCGATAAATCATTCTGATGTTTAGTTTCCAAATCAATGTCTAATTGTGATAATAAACCATTCATAATCTGCGTCCAATCACTTGTTAAATTTAATGATGAATTTTCCTCACGATCATCACTGCTTTCATTATTTTTATTGTTACTATTTTCAAGAAAACAATTATGCAACTTTATTTCTTTGATAGTTGAAAACGACTAAAACCGTTAAAAATATTTATATCGATTAAAAATATTATATTTTGAAGTGTATGTTTTAGTCAGGGCTTCCTTATTCAATCTCCGTAATTTAAATTAGCCATTCGATTCACCAAAAACTTCAAAACGAACAACTGCGGAGATTTCCGAACAATTGAAGCATACTTACTTTTAAACAAGATTTACAGGATATATTTTGATCTTTTTCATGAATAATTTCATGTTGGCGAACATCTTGCAAATATTGAAAAGTTTTTCCACATACATAACAATAAAATTTTCGATCGTTGCCATTATTTGAGGGTTCTTTTGTATCCTTATATGACTAAAAATTTATAAGATTTTACAATCAATACGTCAAGCTTAAGAAGTATATATAATATACGAAAATTACTGGAGTATTTCATTTTGTCGTGTAAATAGGGAATATTCATGTATTTTTTTTATATTTTTAATTCATTGTTTACACTGTTAAAACAAAGTAAAAAATATAAATACTATACTTAAAAATGCTGTATTTAAGTGTTAAAAAATATTTAAAATACATTATAATTTTGAGATATTTAAACACTTTAAAAAATAAATTTACAACACAGAATTTACACTGGTTATTATTAAGTTTTCTAATAAAAAGCCGTAGAATAGTATAATTTAATGAAATATGCTAAAAATGTAAGTAATTAATATCATACAGTATGTCAACAAATTTGACAAGCTCGTACTATGAAGTCACGTCCGTATAAAAATTTGAATTTCCGTTTTAGAAATTTTTAAATGCCCTCACTGAATTTGTACTTTTATTAAATAATTTTAAGTAATTAAAAAGATATTAATTACTAAAATAATGGTTTAGTTGAAATATCTAGTAAATAAAGTTACGGAAGAAAAATATTTGAACCAAATTTAAATTTCATGAATATTCCCTATCTTCCAAGTGAAATTCCAACCGTATCGAATGTACAGCTTTGAATGGTCAAGCAGAATAAAAATTTTTTGGGGTACAGTAAGTAACTTGTATAAGATTTAATTTTTGCAAAAATCTCTCTGGGAACTTAATATTTTGTTCTAAATCGGCAATTTGCAGTCTGGCAACATGAGCTTTTGATTTTCTGAGAGAATCAGTTAGCAAATCTTGTCTTTCACATTTTGCGCACTTAACTCTTTTGAGATCTGAGCCTCGACTGGTTCAGATTTTCATAATCATATTTGAGGAAAGTTAATAAAAATAAAAAAAAACATACTTTATCATGAAATAACATATGTTTTCTTAAAATTGTTATTTCACTAAAGCGCTTATCACACTTCTCACATTGATACGGCTTAATACCATCGTGTTTACGTATATGACGTAAAAAATTCGAAATATGATGAAATGATTGTCCACATTTTTCGCAAATTTTCTTGTTGGTTCCTATAGATTAAATAAATATTGAATTATTCCGACAAAAACATATAAGATGTCCCAGAATTATCTCATGCAGACAGCTCACAGTAATAGAAAAAGAAAGGATTTTTATTTTCTATGTGACTGTATTATTGTCATACTGGAACGTTCAGGATACATACCTAGGTGTACATTTAAATGGGCTTTTAGGTCGGTGCCAGTAAAAAATCGTTTATCGCAAATTTTACAATCGAAATTTCTTTCATTTAAATGTACTCGCCGATTATGGTAATCTAAACGCGAAGGCCGACTATAACTTTTATTGCATCCTTCTTCTGAACATTTATATTCCCTGATTTGAAAATGGAATTGTTTTTCATGTTCTCTTAATTGAGATTGAGTTCTAAAGGTATTGTTTTCCAAACATTTTTCTACAAAACAAGACAAAATTAGTTATGTAGAATATAATCAATATTTGCATATTTTTAGTACCACATTTCCAATTTCTTTCCCCACTATGTTTTTGTAAATGTCCATAATATTGTATTTCACGTTCAAAACTTTTACCACATAAATCACAAATATAATTATTTAAGTCTGGCTCTGTCTTATCGAATTTTGGGATTTTTGTAAATATGCGCCTTTTGGAGAGAGAATTAGATTTTTCGGGTAATAAATTGTTAAAAATCTGGAAATAAGTTTGATATTTTTTACTTGAATTTTTTTTCTTTATTTAAATAGAAATATAACCTTTAAACGATCTTCAAAATTTAATAATTGTTCTGTTTCCATTTTCTAATGTCTTATTGAATACTTTTATTCGATTAAAATTATAAATGACAATTTATGAAAATATACATAACATTTTTAATACACAGGACCGTGCTATGTATTTTTAGGGTACTTGTTTTGACGTTTTAAGTAGGTACAAAAAAATAAGCATGGAAAATCTGGCGCTGTCTGGCGAGTGAAGCATGAACTTTTAATAAGGACTAAACATAAACCTAATGCCGGTTTTCCACTAAAAAGACAAACAAAAACAATACTCAAACTGCAACTTTTTGAAAACTGACGTGTTTTGTTTTGGGAAGCGATTCGAGTTTTGTTTTTTGCGATAATTAAAGATATTTTGTTTTGTCGGTTGGTGATAAACATGTCAAAAACATAACTCGAACAAAATGTAGCTCGCTTGATGGAAAAGAGAGTTTTGGATTTGTTTCGGTTTTGTTTTTCAACAAAAACTCAACTTATTTTATCAACACCAACCTTTGATAAAGAGAATGTGACATCATACTATCCATTTTTCGTTGAAATGTAAATCTGTTTTTGAGAGAAAAAATGGATAATAAATACACATCCTTCATTTTATAATCTTATTTTATTAAATTTATTTCGATTATATTTTATTAAATTTCAATTTTCTTTTTATATCTTATTTTTTAATTAACACAAAACACATACATTCTTTTTCAATATACAATACGAACTTTATTCAATACAAAATTAATTAATCATAATTATCTACGCATCTCGAGAGTAAATTAAACAATGAAAATAAAAATAAAATTCACGAATTAATAATTAAATAAACAAAATACTCTTTTATTTAATAAAAACACAAAAAAAAAAAAGAAATTATATAAATATTGGATAATTAACAAAAGTTATTTAATTTTTATTATTTTAGTAACATTTTACGAAAATCATCATTTGACTTTGGTTTATTTTCGGTATCATTCGTTGAACTTTGTACCACTTTCTTTTGCACGATCGTGGGTACGAGCGGTATTTGTATTCGACTTTTCCTGTTAAAAAAGGATTAATAAGTTAATTTAATAATAGCCATTGAATAAATAATAATTAAAATTACCTTATACCAGGTTCTTTATATCCAGTATCACCAGCATCTTTCAAATTTCTTTGTGGTGGAGCACTAATAGCCACACTAATAACATGTCCATCAATTTCAGTATTGTCCGTTTTAATTAAAGCCCGTGAAGCATCTGCTACTTGTTCGAATTCAACATACGCTATACCTTTAAAATGACCGTTTCGATAGCATACCATTCGAATATCTTTTATTTTACCATGTGGTGCGAAAATTTTTTCTATTTCTTCTTGTGTTATCTTCAAAGGTAAACCTTTAACAAATAATTTATGTTGTTCTCTGGTTGTGGAATATTTAAATGCTTGTTCGCGTTTCTCTTTTGCAGTTTTACAGCGTGAAATAAATACAGGACGATCGTCTAATCTTTCTCTGTCTCTTTTCAAAACTTCGTCAACTTCTTTCTGCAAATAATAAACACGAATTAAAAAAAAAAATCATTTTAATTTAAATAATGTTTATAGGCTTTTAAGGAAGACATATGATTTTTTCTAAAAGTTATTGACACAGCTTGGTTCAGTTGGTTCTATAACTTTTATTTATTCTGAGAGTTGGTTTGTTGTTCCTTAATTTCACAGCCTTCCGGCTTATATTCTACTTCGGAAATGCACAAGACTGATATAATTTTCAAGTTCTTCATCATCATCTTACGGTCTAAAAAGGCAGAGAGGAACCTATAAAGGACTACAAGACAAGAAGTAACATCCAAGATATTCTGCTGATATCATCTGCTTGTAGGCAACGTAGTAGCGGCTATTACAGAGCATTGGGTTCTCCCAAAAGGTTCTCACAATCATTTTAAAATGCAAATATTGTTTCCGTTATGAAGCATTGAATCTAATTTTGTATTACAAACTGAATTTTCAGCGGGATGAATAATTCTATATATTTTTAAAATTGCTGTTTTTGTTTTAATCTTTATGAACACCAAATTTATTAAAATAGTTTATATACTTAATAAAAACTTACCGCAGAGTTCAATTCTACATAACCAAAACCTTTACTTCGTCCTTTGAAATCTTTAACCAATCGCAAACTTTTCACTGTACCGAAAAATTGCGTTAATCGATCTTCATCAACAGCATAATCTAAATTACTCACAAATACTGTACGACTTTCTGTTTCTGGATCCATTTCAACTGGTGGTTGATATCCTTTATCATTTCTTTGATTTTGTTTTTCCGCACTTTTTTCCTCCATGTTTAATTTCGATATGGCATTTAATTCACTTTCAATTGATTTAGTTTTTTTAGTTACACGTTCTTCGGGTTCTTTATACTCAGATTTACGTTTTCTATCTGTGTTACGATTGTCATTTTTATCATGTTTTTTTTCATAGTTTTGATTATTTTTTATAGTTTTTTGTTTTTCATATGATTTTATTTCATCGTAGGTTTGTCGTTCAAGTTTAACTTTCTTCCATTTTTCTATAACTTCAAAGCATTTACCATTACATTCCATTATTGTTTGTATTGTTCCGCATTCACGTTCATAATTTAACCACGAATCAGCAATTTTATTCGGCCAATCCTAAAATTCATTCAACGCAAGTAATTTAAAAAGAAATAGGGAACAGCAAGGTATGCCTAAAAATCCTTTAAATTTTTCCCTATACTGGCTACTCATGTTTTGGTAGGTCTGTGAAGATAGAGATTTGGGGTATAATAAACATACGAAGTCGAGAAAGAAAAAAATGGGGCAAAGACACAAAAAAAATACTATAATTATTACTGACCTTAGTAGCATTTAATGCCCGAAGATGAGCTCGACGAACATGTTTAGCATCACCAAATCGAATTTCTAAATTTAAAAATTCTAACCATAGATCTGCCGTATCTTTAGGACCATATTTTATAATATCAGTCCATATTTTCCTGGCAGCTTCCATGTCTTTAAATATAGAGCCTTCAATTCTTGCCCAAAACCTAGAAAAAATTATTTTTTAATTTTTAAATTTAAACAAAAAAAAATACCCATACTTACTGTGAAATTGAACAGTTTGGATCGCCTTGCGCACCCCAAGTTTCGTATAAATGCGTATTTGCTTTCGTAAATACACTACGTAAGTAGTCTTCATTCAATTCAACTTTTTTCGTATCAGTTTCCATTGCATTTCCATCTGCCGATTCAGAAATTTTCGATAAATATGAGGAGACTGCTCGCTTACAATGTTCCAAATAACATAACCATAGTAAAAGCTGGGATCTTGCATCATGACTACAAGCTACAAGACCCAATTCGAATTCTTTTGTTATCTAGGAAAAGAAATAGCAAGCATGAAATTTTTAAGTTCTTTTTGAAACTACAAAATGATTTGAAATGTGAAAAAACCTTTTCATTTATGAAAAATGGAAGAAAAGTATAATTATAAATAATCTCGAAAAATGTACATAAAATTGTCAAATGATATTATTTTTTTTTTTAAATAATAAACCTTAATAATTCCCAGTAAATCATATTCCGTGATAATTCCGAATATTCATGTATTTTTTTTTTATATTTTTAATTCATTGTTTTCACCGTTATAACAAAGTAAAAAATATAAATACTGCTTAAAAATGCTGTATTTAAGTGTAAAAAAATATTTAAAATACATTATAATTTTGAGATATTTAAACGCAGTTTTTTGGCGCTCTCTGTTGATGACGTATAAGTACGTGATCTGTCAATTAGTGACAATGTATAATTTACACTTAAAAAAAAATGAATTTACACACGTTATTATTAAGTTTTCTAATAAAAAGCCGTAGAATAGTATAATCTAATGAAATATGCTAAAAATGTAAGTAATTAATATCATACAGTATGTCAACAAATTTGACAAGCTCGTACTATGAAGTCACGTCCGTACAAAAATTTGAATTTTCGTTTTAGAAATTTTTAAATGCCCTCACTGAATTTGTACTTTTATTAATTAATTTTAAGTAATTAAAAAGATATTAATTACTAAAATAATGGTTTAGTTGAAATGTCCAGTCGTTAAAGTTACGGAAGAAAAATATTTGAACCAAATTTAAATTTCATGAATATTTCCTATTTATTTCAGTGTATACAGGGTATTTAAAATAAAAACTAATTATATTATTTGTAATATGTTAAATATTATTAGTTAAACTTACCGTATCGTGGTCTTTTTCAAAATACTCTAATGTTTGTAAAAAATAAACCCAAAGACTAGAATTCCACGAACAATTACGAACAGAACGTTTACATACATTTAATGCTAATGATTCTGTACCTAAGTTTACAGTATGTTTACAATATTTTAACCAAAATTCTGCATTTAATGGAACATCATTTACAGCCCTTTCATACAGAATATTAACACGATTTGGATATGAACCTTCATAATCTATATACTTTTCATAATAATCCAATTTTTCTATATCATTTTTCGCATTCATTACATCCTCTTCATACGGTGAGATTTTTTTAAAATCTCTTTGCGATTTTTCGTATATATATTCATAATCTGATAACTTTGTGATAACTTCATCTTTTCGTGGTAGTTCTTTAATCCAATTCTGTAATTCTTCGTAAGTTACTTCCATGTCACTCAATGGAACTGAAAGTTGTCGTTTGAATATGGAAGCTACACGATGAGCTTGTATTAACCATTCTTCGGATTGAACATCAGCTATCAAACTTAAATGAGCAAGTTCAAATTCTCGATATGCGTCCCAAATAAGACTACCTTGTGGTACATGCAGTCCTGCTGCACTTATTGCTCGTTCAAATAATTCGCGTATTTTTTCGATATTAGGGTTTTTTAATCCAAATTGGACATACTCCAACCAGACATTAACCGCTGTAAATTCAAAACCAAAGTTAAACTTTATATCTATTATTTCTGTATTAAAATTTGCTTACACAAATAATCTTGAACAGCTTTTTCAAATAGTTGAGTAACTTTTTCAATTTCGGTTTCTGAATTTGCAATTGCTATTTCGCTTTTAATCCACAAAAGCCATAAATCACCAGTTAATGGATACACTGCACTGAATTTTTCAAATGTTTTCCGTAATCCATCGATGTCAGTTAATTGCCTGCGAATTTTAACTAAATTTTCATATGCGGCATAATCATAATAATTCTCCTGAAGTCTCTTTTCTAATTCCTCAGCTTGTAATTCTAATTCACGCTCCTTAAATGTGTTTACATATTTTTCTTTAGTATGCTTAGTATTTTCCTAGTTAAAATAGTTTACCTTTTCTTCGTCATCTTCATCTTCTGACGATGCTGAATCATTATTTGGTATTACTTCCATACTTCCAGCTTCAGATAAAATATCTTCATCATTTGAATTTGACATCTTTACTAAAAAAATTATTCCCATATACGAAGTGAAAAAGTAATATGGCTTCTGTTTATATTTTGATAAAAACAGAGACATCTAGTAGTTTTAAATTGAACTAAGCTAACTAATATACAGCTTAAAATACTAACGTACAGATGTCGCAAGCTATGTTATAAAGTGGTACATTGTTATTAATTTAAAGTTTATTCGAATTTTCTAAATTTTATTAAAATAAATGCCTTAAATAAAAGTTTGTTACAATAAATAATATCAATTGAAGAAATGTTAATATTATTCAATAATAAAACCAGTTATACTACTAATTATTCATATTTAATATAAGAGGCGTATTAAGAAGATTTTTTTCAATGTTAATTGTTTGTGGATATTTGATATTTATAGATTACGGATCTGTTGAATGGTCAATTAACTACTTGTAGACGTAAAAATATATTGAAATACCAAGTCCAAGAAGTTGTTATTAACTTTTGTATATATTGTCAGTTTTGATTTTTCAAGAAAAGGAAGACGTTCTTTTAAAATTTATTTATTTATTTTAAATTTCATGTGTCCTTTTTAAAATAAAAGTGATTGGGTTTCGTAATTAAAAAATAGTGTAATGTTATTTAATTGTTTAATTTTTTGTTCATAGTTTAAACAATATTATTAGTTATTCTTAGGTTTGTAAAATATTTTTTTTTTTTTAAATTTATTTAAATTTTATTTTTTAAACTTCTTTTTTATTTGAATATTTGACCTATTCTTTGAAATATTTTTAAAACGACGTCATTGTTTTATTTCAATATTATTAACATATTATAAACATTGGCGCTTTTTTTTTTTAAAGAAAAAAGTACATCTTTTATATCTAGAAAGAATATTTAAAAAAGTAGGTGTAATAAAAATTTAATTTATAAAATTAGCCTAACATTCGAATGTGATATTACAGAATTACATATAATGGCTTTAGTTAGCGGCCATAATATATAAAAACCACTATACCGCTTTATTAGAAAATTCAAGCTTTTCGAGTAAAAATATTTTGAAATAAAAATTCGCACTAATTTGGAAACACAGTCGCTAAAGAGACATATTATTGCACATGTAATATTGCGTATTTTATTGTTGAAATGCCTATACTTGCGTCTTGTTTTCGATTGATAAAATTGGTAAAGTATAGAACGCTTTAGGTTCTAAAAAGAATTTTTAATGTTAACAAAGTTTAACATTGAAAATTTATATATATTTTTTGTTGAGAATAATATGAACACTAATGTCAATGTTAATTTGAAATATGCGACTAGAACATGACATGTGGAAGAGAATTTTCTTAACACACAATCTACAATTCAAGGTTCAGTTTTGATGTCTATATTATTATTAAAATTTTAAAAGCAGTTTTTTAGCTTTATTTTTTCTTCTTATTAATCTTTTAATTTTACGCTACGTATGCAGGGCGAAGCAGGGACATGTGCGATTATGAAAACGCTGTAAAAAGAAATCCCATAATTTTTTTTAAATTGCTGTTTTGCATGCAAAACCTGTTGCCTACACTCAAGTTGCCAGAACTGCTTAATGCAAAAGGACGTATTTAAGCCTCATTCTCTGGGTTTTTCTAAATTGTAGTTGGAGGATTTTTGATATTCTCCACAGAACGCGAATACTCTGAAGTCAACCATTTCTTTTACTATCTTGTGCGAGTAGGTTATATCGAAAGTGAAACCTGGGAAACTTTCACATAATTCCTTATAAATGAAAATCACCGATCGATTAATTTTTTTAAAACAATGAATACAATGTGTTATTAAGTTAAATCGCGCCTGTCTTGTTTTTTTCGTCTCTCCCGACATCACTATTAAATATAAGCCATTTCTCATAAGATGGTTGACTTTATAAATCATCTAGAGCTTAGAATAACAAAACTTGTACATCTAGCGAATAGCCAGTTTAATTGTTTTTCCGTTCAAAAACTATTTCATTAAAAAGAATTATTTTTGCAATTTGTCCAGACAATCACAACTTGTTTTTTGTTTTTTTCAAATAATTTAAAGCGGATGCATTTCGAATATTTATCTTGATTCTTTAGTTATTTTCTTAGCCGAAGGATATGAATTTATTATATTGTAGTAGATATACGCACACCGTGGTAGTAACAAAATACTTGTCAGACAAAAATGTCCTTGGGTTAAGACGACAGTTACATATTATCTTGTCTGTTGACTATGAATTACAAATTATTTATAAAAGTTTAAAATTTAACAATGCATTCTTGTTAACAACGTCATAATTAATTTTAATTCTTCGTCTATAAGTCTACTACAATAAGTAATGATAATCTTGGGTTAGTAATCTATATAGTAATTGAGCCGGATTTATTTGTCATACCGCCCCTGGAGCTCACAAATCCGACCATTCTCTATCATTCATTGTTAACTCCATTCCAAGGGTGTTGTTGTAAAAATTGTCTTTTTTTGCAATTTTTCCTGAATAAAATGTAAAGTTAAAACCGCATTTAGAATAATGAAGGAAAATTATGTACAAAAAAAAAAATTAAAATTAAAAATTTTTTTTTGGATTTTCCCGTTTTTAAAAGTTAAAAATTTTCTATCGTAATTTTTCTATTCCTTTTTCTTGACATTATTTAATATTAACAGGTGCATTTCAATTTTCTGGTTTTGAGATTTTTTTCATAAATTTTCTTTCAAATTGAGGTAATCTATTTTTGTTTTTACGTTAGAAATTGACACCATTGTTTATAACCTTTCTAATTTTAAAATTTATAAAAAATCATCGAACAGCACATTTTTCTTATCCTTTACCGAAACTTCATCCGAAGACACAGAATATATCTTAATTGGGGCGTTAATGTCGCCAGGCTTGTGGGCGAACTAGGTCCCAGAATTTTCTAACGTATTACTAGAAAAGAAATGCAGCAATGTATAACAATTTAAAAATTTCAAGTACAAAATACGAGATTTTGATAGTGCGTGTAAAAAGGGCCCAATTTACCTTAAAAGCCGTCCTGGGGCACTTATCTCCTACATAAATTGAGTTGGGACTGAAGCATAATTTCTGAATAAAATTTTATCATTAAAACAATATGGTGAAAAAACGAATTTTTTACTTTAACTTACTTATTTTGAAAAGTAAATGAGATTTTTAGGTTTTCTTTAAAGTAGGAATAGGAAATACCATCAGTTCGAAAATTTTTAGTCTTAATAGCATTTTCGAGACAAGCTAATATAGTTTCTTGAACCAAAAGATATTCTTGGGCATGTGGTGTCTTGTTTGAAAACAGTAAACCGCTTCGTTTATCGTTTATAAAAGAGGAATTTGCTTTACATATAAATATAAAGCAATCTTTTTCATTCCGTGTAGATAAATAATATTATCTTAAAAATGTCTATATATATATATATATATATATATATATATATATATATATATATATATATATATATATATATATATATAAAATATATACCTTTTATATATACCTATATAAAAGTTTGGAAAATCCAAAATTGTCTTGCTTACGCTACTATTCACAGAAAGAATATCATTTTCAATTTTTGAATAATTACATCAAATATCAATTGAAACAAGTGAAAAAAAAACAGTTGACTGAGTTTATTGTTGAAATACCATGTATAGTCAGTGTTGATTACTCTCTGTCACATTAGACTTACATACATGTCACACATATATAACTGATATTCCCATATAATAACTCAATTGACTAATGTTTCATTTACGAACTCGACCTCACTTTTTACGTCCTAAGCACGCTATAAAAATTGCAGTTTGATATCTCTTTTCGTTTTTGAGTTGGACTATTAAGGTGATTTTATGAACATACCTATACCAAAATTTTGTTCATAGCATCAATATTTTTAAGCTTTACAAACTTGGGACTAGACTTAGTATACCTTGGTATATTTCATATATATGGTATAAAAATTTATGTACTGTATACTGTAAAAACTAAAACTTTTAATGCGGGAGTAATGCACATATTTCAGTGCTTTGCGCTTAAGATATCCAAATGTATTGTATACTTATTCTTATTTATTAATATTTTAAATGCGATCCCGCACTTAAAGCTTTTCCGATAACGCAGAAAAAAAATGACTTCTTTCAATCCCAAATATTACCGCCCTTGGAAATTTCTCCACCCTGGGTATTAGCTGTTAGTGTCCTTAGTGTAAATCCAACACTGTGTGTAATGAACACTCGAGTGTTTAATTACTTTCTCGGTTTGAGCCACTATTAAATAGCTATTTTATTTATAAAATGTAAGTTTCCTAATTATCAATGCGTAGGTAACTACTGTCATATGCTTTTTAGGGAAATAGGAACGTTTTATTTCAAAAATGATACATTCTAAAATAGTTTCGCCATATTCATAATTTATCCTTGTCATCAATTTATCCTTTCTGCGTAACTGACTTCGAACGGCCGTGTTGCATAATATGATTTGTAGTTGTTTTTTATTTTTTAATATAATCAACCGCAATAAATAAGGAAAATAAAAATTAAGAATAGCCAGCTGATGATTGATTAATGATGTAAAAAAAAAAATAATAAAGTGAATTTGTTAATTGTTGAGGTGGTATAATGCTAATGTTTATAGTATTATTTTTAAGCTCTTCATATATAATTTAAAAACAAGTGAAAACAAACAATTGACTGAGTTAATCGTTGAAATACCATGTACAGAAAGTGTTGAACATCAGTGCTTGCATTACTTTTTTTATAATTTAGAAGAGTTTCAAAAACCAACACAATCATGGCGGCCTTTCGGCCGCAATTTATTTGGTTTTCGAAAACTTTCGAAAGTATTTTCTATAATTTTTTTTCGTTTTTCGTGAATATTTTACAAAATTACTAGTTGAAGCTACCTACAAATTTTCCTCTTTCTATCTTTTATAGTTTTGGAGAAAATTAACATCATTATAGTTTTGTTCAAATTTGCACCCTCACGAATAAACAGTGACGTATACGAAAAAATGTTTCTAACAAAAGTTGTTTATTTTTTTATAAGGAACATTTTTTACATTAAATTTTTGTTCTATTTTTAACGGTTTAGAAAACCCAATTGACCTATGTTGCTCATTTACGAACTTAGCCTGACTTTTTCTGAGCACACTATAAAAATGCTTGACATTTCTTTTTGTTTTTGAGTTATCGTGACTGCAAACGAACAGGCGGACAGACGGACTACTGGAGATGGATTAATTAGGTGATTTTATGAATACCTATACCAAAATTTTGTTCGTAGCATCAATATTTTTAGGCGTTACAAACTTGGGAGTAAATTTAGTATACCTTGATATATATTACATGTATGCAAGGTATAATAAGAAAATTTTTTCTAAAATAAAATGGCACAAACATAGTCGACATATTTCGAAATCACTGCATTTATGTCGAAATAATCAAGATAGCTGTGAGACAATGTAGAAAACTTTCATGGTTTTCTGCTGGTTTGCTTATGATCAGCTGCAAAGATCAAATTATAACGCCCAATTAAGCAGGTCTATGCCTGGTTGATGCCTGACAGTTTTATATGCAAGAAAAATATAGATATTTATAGCCCGAAAACCTTGCGATTGTCCTATGTTTCTACAATTTTTACGAGCCAAGTACTTAAACGCCGCGGCCGTAATAAGGCTAGTAGATGTCAATGGACTTTTGACAAGAGTATTCTGTGTTCCATAGAACCTAGCAACTCTTGTTTTAGCTCCATGTATTCTATAAAGGCATATTTTTACCGATATATTCTCTGGGCATATGTACACACCATTGGACTGTAGTTTCAGCTAGAGTCAATGGTAATGAGTAATTATAATATTTAGCGTAAAAATTGCATTCAATTCAAGCTGGAATGTCTGAATGATACATAAATCATTCCAATTAAAAATAGCTAATTTTAATAGATGTAAAAATTTTAAAGAAAATTGACTTTTTAAAGTTAAATAATATATTTATAGATTTAAGAAGAGAATTTCATAGAATGCATGGTCTTATGTGTGAAATTACAATATTAAACCATAGTTAATTAACATTGAAATTTTAATAGTCAAAAAAACAAGTTTTTATATACAAATAATTATTGTAATTTATTAATAACTATACACATAGGTAAGTTTTGATATATACACATAGGTAAGTTTTAAGTTTCAGATCCGTAGGGTTTTACAAGAAACTTTAATTCAATCATTATCCTTAATGTTATGTTACTGTCTAGATATAAAAATATTATTTCTTTAATCCTGAGGAGAAACTGTGTTTTTGTGTTTTTCTTGGGTTTTCCACGCGGTCCAAACCATTAATATTATATTTATGTTGTAACACCAGTTGAGCATATGTTAGGCCAAGGAGTCCATTGTGATACCATTTGTGTTTTATCAGCTCCAATAATTTCATTTATCAGCTCCTCAATTATTTTCAGAGGCTGAGTGCACCTCCTTCATGTATATACCATGCACTACACCAGCCCATTACAGCTACTAAATAAATTAATTTTTGTTGTGACGAAAGAAATCGAACCCCCTACCCTTGGCATACCGCGAACGGAATTGGTTACGCCTTAACCAACTGAGCTACTAGGATGGCTTGTTATTACTTCGGATTTTTGCCAAGTTATTAAACATCCATACAGAATCACAAAAAGTAGATCCTTATCAGGCAAGGCGTAAATTTTGAAAATTTATTTTAACTTTGAATTATTTTCTTGATGTTTTGACATGATCAATTGTTCTTCAACAAAATGTGAAACAAAATTTCAATGAAAATTTTTTATAGAAGCAAAACAATGGTAAAAGAAAATTTCAAAAAGATTTTGGAACGGCTTATATTTATTTATCTGTTGTTCTTTTTTCTGAAGGAAATTTAGACAATTTGACAAAAATCATTTTTTTAGCTTAATTCAAAAATTTATAATAATAAAAAAACAATTATATAATGTTTACTAGTTTGGCTGATAATAGTTAAAATTAGGACGCTAAAAAAAATAGTTTGGTGCGCCTAACATGGTTTTCAACCATTAATTGGACTTGGTATAGGTTTTTAGAATTATTTAGGTTTGATATGAATAGAAATTTGAAAGATGGCAGATATCATACTTTTGGATAACTTGCAATATCTTTTGATAATAAAATAAGGCTTCGCATTACACGCTTGACGGATTTTTTATATTGAAATAATATGGAATTTTTTTTTTCTATTTTATACAATCAAAAGTTGTTATTTTGCTTACGTATGAAGGGTATTGTAAAATCCCAAGAATTTGTTTAGTCTATTGTTTATTTCTTATAGCTGGGTAGGTGCCTTAATAACAATGATAATAACAATAAAAAAATTACTTTGTTACATATTTTTAAGTATTCATTATCTATTTATGGATTGTTATTATAAATTTTTTTTTTCTACTCTTAATCGAAATGGATAATTAATGATGAAATTAATTGCTTATATTGAATAGAATTGCAAAATATTAGATTTATACGATAAAATTCTAAGTAGAAATGTTAATGAGTCATCGTCATTGATTTAACAAAAAAATTTAGTGCCCATCTGTGAAACATAAAAAAGCCCTATTGGTTTTTGGATACAATGATAAAAAAATCAATAACTCGAAAAATAAGTATCCAAATTTATCAATTTTAGCGCATAATAACTTGACATTCGAATATTTTCCAAATGTAATGAAATTTGGCACGCTCTCTCGAAATATTCAACAGTTTTCCCTCCATTGTAAATTTAGCCCTTCCTGATTTGTACAGTTATACATCGTATAAGTCTTAGGCAAGAATAATTTTTTTTGAATCCTTGGCTTGGTTAAACCCTTTTCATATCTTCTTAAAAAGAAATAATAGAATTGTATATATTGAGAAGATTACATTCTTTTATTTATATTATAAGATTTCTCAGGTTTCTGTTCTGTCTGACATTTCATTCGGGTAAAAAAAAAACTATCTGTAATAAATAAAATGTTAATATTTATTTGTATTTTTAATTAATTTAAAATTATAAATAATTTACCCTTGAACTTTTTATAACTTTTAGGTAATGTGAAATAAATTTGTTAATATTATTATAATTTTTATTTCAAGAACTCAAAGTGAAATAATATCACTTCAATAATTTAGTAGTATAGGAAAACTTAAAACTTTCAAACCTTATTCAAATAACTGTTCGTAATTTTAGATAAATATATGGTGGGAGCGCAAATAAATACATTTTATATAGTAAGTGTAATATAAAGTTTTCATTTATATGCGTTTCCACCATTTATTGCATGGGTTTTGATTTTTTGGTGTGGAACCTTAAAAACCATTTTGTAGTGGACTGCATTGGAAATCTAGACCAACCTCACATCCACTTGTTTAGGGGAAGTTCAATTGCGATGACGCCAGTTCCACGGACCAGTATATTTGTCTGGAAAGAACCTTTTGAGACGTTCAACCAGACGTAGTTACTAAACCATAAATTAAAAATTTCTTTCAAGAATATGTTTGGGGAGCGGAACCTTTTTCTTGAGTTTAAATTCGTTTCAGTTTTATCATTCGGAATCAATATTTACTTACATCTGATAATGAGCAATATACCTTCAAATTCTTTTTAAAATTTCGCTAAACGGCATATCGACAAGAATACATACGGAGCTTTGAATTTTAGAAAGATAAGAAGCACATCATCTTCAAAAATTAGCTTAATTATCTACTGAAATTCATTTTCTATTTGATCTATGTGTTTTCTTTTAGTTATTTACAAAAAAAATTCCAAATTTTTCAAAACATTGTTTCCTGTTATTAAAAATATGAAATTGAATTCATTAGTATAAATTATATCATATATAAATTAATGTGCATTTATTGTACATTAAATTTTGTTCTTGTTTTGTACAAGTTGCACATACAATATATTTTAAATCAAAGAAAACCTAAAAAAAATGCAATGAAAAGATTCACCCACAACATTCTTACACGCATTTATTAGTATCATCTAGCGCGGATAGGTACGCACGTCTAGCTCTTAGACATCCTAGCCAGCCAGTCGAGCAGTAGCCACAGATTATAATTTATTACATAAATAAAAATTGCTTATAAACTGTGGCAGTAGCCAGCCGTTATTGCAATAATAGATAATTGATACTGATACTAAAATTTTGTATACAGTGAAACTTGGGTGAATGATACCTGGATAAACAAGGAAACTCTACAAGTGAGAGTAATTTCAAGATCCCGTCAATCTAACCCTTTAAAATATCTATAGGTGAGAAACAGAAACTCTTATAAGAGAAAATCGTTTTCCCTCGTGGACCTCTATAACTGAGTCTGATTTAACATGTGCTATTTATGATCCATTTTAATCTATTGAGCTATTGAGATCTATTTTGAAAAATTTATGAGATAAACTTCTATAAGTGAAAAAAACCACTCCTGCACCTGTATTAGCGATAATCTGGTCTAGTGAAAAAACTCCATAAGCAAAAAAGAGAGTGAATTTTTGCATATCCATTTACTTTGCAGTTTGGCTGTATTTATATTTTTTTTAACAAATCTTAAAATTTTAAATAACTTTCCGAATACGATGATAGCTATAAGATACTCTGTATTTCCGTCAAATCATGAATTATTCTGAAAATTTTTATACGAATTTAATTTCCATTTAAAAATAATATTACGAATCGATTTGTCTAATCTCATTATAAAATACGGAAAATCCACTATGTCAAGATATAAATAAAATTAGTGGAGGTGTCGGGAAGAAAGGTTATTTATGTATTATTTCATATACCGAATAATTTTTTTTAACTAATCATTTTCGAACTTTAATTTTGAACCGCGAAAGAAACAAATAGTCGTGAAATAAAATGAAGCCTACAAAAAGTTTGATTAATCGTTCTACGATTACGCTCCGACAACCAGCGTTGTGGCCATGGATTCTTTTATAATGACATAATTCCACCTATTTAGGCTCACCATACTTGCATAAAATGATTTGAAAATTTATGTAAGTGTCTCCTAGTCTACTTGAAGTGTGAATAAAATAAATTCAATACTGCTGCAATGTTTTAATTATAAGACCAATTTTATTGAAAAAAATCATAATCATAATAATTATATGAACAATTCTGAAATCAATTATGAAATAATTAAAAATTATGGAATAAAACACCAATAAAATTAGCTATGAAACTATGATAAATATAATGTTCGTCATTTTGCAGCTTTATAATTATAAACGATTGTTCTATATGCCAGTAGTTCGAATGTTGACTCATCTTTGAGAAAATGTTCCAACAAAAAATTTTGAACACCCTACGTGTACGTACTTGGAGCTAGACGTATCACTATAGGAATCAATTACGTCTAGGATAAATTAGAAAAACTTCAAGTTGGCGTTCCATTCAAACCTTTGCGATTAAGGATGACCGCATATTATCAGGCATTCGTACCAGTAAAACCGATCTGTGATAAGTGTATGTAAAACATCAATTCATAGTATAAAACAAAGTCGCCTTCCGCTGCCTGTCCCTATGTATGCTTAGATCTTTAATACTACGCAACGGATTTTGATGCGTTTTTTTCTAATAGATAGAGTGATGCAAGAGGAAGGTTTTTATGTATAATACTTGTATAATATAGTAGAGAAACACTGATAATTTTAGAAATATTAATGTAATGTCTACGATATCGTGAAGAAAAGGAGGGTAAGTGACAGTATACGAAATGAAGGTTATCTTTGTATTCCAGCGAAGTGGATAGTTCACAGCTAGTATTGTATATTTCTTATAATAACTTTTTCTAAGATACGAATATTATACGAAAGTTTGTTAATGTGCAGTTAGCTTTATATACAAAGATTATTGGTCACATTTGGACAACTTATATATTAATCTATTTCGTCCCGGCGACATACCGCCCTGAGATTCAGGCGCTCCAGTTGGTCGCCCCTGTGTACAATAATCGGAAATAGGAATGAATAATGGCAAGGAGACAGTAGGGATTAAAATCCTCCAAATAGTAGACAAAACGATTGATCGAAATTTTGCTTTATTATAGACTTACGGTCTAAAAAAAGCTGATAATAAGTTTATACCAGGACTTTTATTAGATTGATTTTAGAGGTATCAACACTCAATGAAATTATTATAAATTTCCTTATTTCTAACTAATAATAAACCTTCATGGTTCAGTCACTTTCAAGATATTATGAAGATGTTTTCATAATAAAATTTACAGACATTTTATTGTCGTCATTATTTCATTAATATATAAAAATAGCAGCGTCAATTGGTCAAGGGCCGTTATGTAAACAAAACAATCCCTATCAAATAACCGGCAGGGGTATCTATTCTACCAAAGTATATGATTTCCTAACGGGAAAAATTTTAAGGATTTCATATCAAGAATTATATTATTACTTTTTGTTTTTGTTTACTTTTAATCATGTATACGATATTTATTTACATCATAGGCATAGTCTCTCGCTTATAATTGATGTTTTTAATATGATACATACAGCGTTAAAAAATTTAAAGAACGTACGATATCACCATCCTGGTTTGCTATGTGCGTTCATAGGAAAATTTAAATAATTTTAAATAAATATAAAATTGAAAAATTTTGTGAAATTCTGAAATAATTTAGATAATAATCATTAACTGGTAAAAGTTTCAAGTATAGTTATCGATATTATTTTTGAAAAATATCGATTAATATAATCCGATTAGGCCCATCTATAATCTTGCTTTTCGTAACTTTTTAAACTTAAAATTCAACGAAATAATTCGATAACAGTATATTTTTTTCTTTCTTAAATCATTCAAATTCATTTAAACTTTTATAATATCATAATTTTTTTAATTTTTCAATTAATATCGTTGCCATTCATTGTACGTCCTTAAATTGTTTAATTTTTGAAAATTCTTTAATATTTCGCACAATACTTACCATTATAAAAACAATAATCGATGGAATAGTTTTAAAATACACTTCTATTTTTTGTCTTTGCTCTAGGTCATTTTGCATTCAGAATAAAAGTGATATGTTATTTTCTCAGAATATATTTGTTATTGATATAATTTGCGGTTATAATAATTTAATTGCAGTACCTAACTAGCTACAAGTACTGTACTTATTGAGATTTTAAAGCATATTCTACAAACTGGGTTAATCTAATCTAGTGACAGACCCATTATAGACCACAAGCACATGCGGAAATTTTTCGGATGAATAGACCCATTAGGCAACATGTTGAAAAAGATGCTCCAATATGTAAAAGTAAGTGTAAGCACCATGGCGTCAGTTTTGCGCAATACTGGTGAAAATATGAATGTAACACTCCATGGTGTCTCACTCCTGCACCAGCAAATATGTAGGTACGGCGTTGATGGATACTATAACTTTACATAAGTATTCGAAGCAAATTACATAAATGCCGTACAGAAATAAATTCGTAGGGTTTAGGAAATTGCGGAAGTCAACATTTTTTTTAACTTCTGGTACCTAAGTTACCGGAATTATTACTGTGCGGCATTTATGTAATTCGCTTCGAATACCTATGCAGAGTTAGTACCCACGAACGTCGTACATATTTGCTGGTACAGGGATGATATATTAAGGGGTATGATATTCGTATTCTCCCTTGTACAGAGAAAAAACTAACCCCATAGTGCTTAGACTTACTTTTACATATAGAAGCATCTTTTTCAACATGATTCCTGGTGGGTCATTGAAGGATCTAATGAAGAATCTGGTGGAAACGCAGGGAATTGTATAAGATATACGTTTATACATTGATAATATATTACTTTCTTGCGCCCCAAAAAATTATTACGTATATGTTAACAAATTATAGATATTGTTAAAGATTTTGCTCTTTTACGTTTGTAGTTTTTTAAATGTTATAAATTTAACTTGTTTGACGTGATTGAAATTTGATATTAAAAAATGTGGTTTTATTTAGTTTGTAAAAAATTTTTTGGCCACTCGATGAAACAAGATTTTTCATACTTCATAATATACACAAATACATAGGATTCAATAAAACGTTTAAACAGAACCTTCGTTTTTTAAGGCCGGTTATAAAAGGGCGTAGTATCGCATGTATCTAAAATCTAAATAAAGGTTTCCCGCTTATTTCTGGAAATTGTAAAATAAAAAACTGATGATGGATATTTTAATCAATTTTTTAAATTTGTTAATAATTTCCAATTTTTATGGTACTTGCGAAATTATATAAAATGTATTTAACAATAAGCAACAACAAAAATTTTAACACATAGGTAAATAAATTAACAATAAGAAAGAAGTAAAATGTATAAACTTTAAAAATTTAACATAACCAGTAGCTATTAATCAAGGTCAATTAATTAATTAGGTGTATTTATTTAGTTACTTCTTTGAATATTCAAGTTTATTATTTTAAAAAAATCAACATTTTTGTGTTTCATTCAAGTTTTGAAAATAATAATTAGAATTCTATATCCTATTTCTCATGATATCCCTTTATATTATAAATGTGAAAGTAATAATTTTTGTTTGTTTGTTTGTTACGCTTTTACGCAAAAATTACCGAATGGATTTGCATGAAACTGTACAACCATATAGCTCATACATCAGAATAACATATGAATTCTGCAAAAATTTAGAACAGTAAATTTAAAACAATTCATGGCCATATTTTCTGATATACTCAATGAATTATGATTTTTTACACTTAAAAAATTGAAAACTGTACATAAATTTTAGCTGTGTAAAACAATCTCTTCGAGTGTTATGGAAGGAGGATAAGTGATGCCAAGAGAGTGAGGTGTTGGCTATAAAGCGTTGGTTTTTACTTTTAAGCCCGATGAAGCGGGCGGGTATCCAGTGAATTATAAATGAAAGATCTTGCTGAGAAGAATATTAATAACATACGTAAATCAGATGACAATGAATTTTTAAGATACGCATGACCTAATTTGGCCATCGCGTCGCATATAAGCTTTTATCGCACTCATACATCATTAATTCGTAAAAGCTTGAGGGACTCATCTTTGATACTTTGATACTTTAAATAGACCGCTTTCTCCTTTTACAAATAGTCATGCATGAGCGACTCGAAATAATTATTTTCTACCTTTTACTACAATAAAAGCTTGCCATTTAGAAAATATTTTGATTTTTTTTATTCACCTGTGTAAATACTTTTTTAAATACGATTTTTTCAAATTGGGTATAGCCATATTATTTATACCTACTTATAAAAAGTGATACTTGTAAAAAGGGGAAAACCCTCTTAATAAATTTAAACAAACACTTTAACATTTTAATATCGAGAACAAAATAGAAAAATACCTGATATTTTAGTCACGTAACAATAATTAATAAAAATTTTGAAAAAAAAGTTTTAAGTTTTTGGTTTAATTTCATCGATACCGGAATGAGTATGATATCGTACCTGAGGGATCGAAATTCCTTAAAAAATCTGGACAAGTCTATCTGTCCAGGACGCAATAATATAGATGCCCTTTGGCACCAATACTATTTCTTTAACTAAGAGTTTTATCCAAATATTTATGGAAATATGTAAATTATTAAGGTAGTAGGTACGAGCACCAAGGCAATTTAAGATTTTGGGTTAAAATTATTTGTACCTTATTTTTAACTTTAAAGATGAATTTTGTTATAACTTCATGAATGGAGTGAAATTTTTCGATAAGTATCTGCCTTAGTTTACGTTGAAATATCGAAACCTAAATAATTGAATGAAATTTTCGATATTTTGAAAATTACTCCAGATAGCGAAAAATTTAATTCTTACTTTTCGTCTTATATTGTCAAGTTATAACATAATTCACTATCAAAATTTAAAAAAAATATTTTTTTAAATTTGTGTCCCCACTACCATGCTCATACATCCTTAATTAATCGAACACAACCGATTTTATTTTCAATAATTTATTAAAGCTTTAACTTTAATTAAACAATTTTTTTTTTAATTTCCACCGACTAGTTTTGGAGAAATCTATGAAAACATATCATTTATCTACTGTTTTACCATAAAACCAATGTTATAGGTACATGCTTGCTTTTGAAGTAATTTATTTATTTAAACAATCGGGAAACCCCTCTCCCCTAAAATTTCCTTGGCGCTCGTACATCCTTAATAAGTCTTCGCGGATAATTGAAATTCTATTTGCTTCTATAAAGAATATTAATGAAATTGTGTGTACTTCATGCTTGAGTGATACCATATTTAAAATATTATGCGTAATTACAATTAATTATACCAAATATAAAATTGATAATAGCGTTTCTCGCGTTATATCGCATAGAAATCTTACCAGAGACAATTTTTTAGAAATGCCAATCATTCGGAAAGAATCACAATTTATTTTAGTTTATTATATCAAATCTTGAGGTCATTTACATTTACCTAGACGTCATTAACAATAATAAAACCAAAGCCGATTATGACAAAATTAATATTAAGTAAAAGATTCGGATAAGCAAAAATCGATTCAGGCAGAGAAGGGCTAGGTACCACAATTTATCCGACATCTTAATTAAGTTTTGAGTAATTTGTGAATAATTACATTTGATCGTTAATTTTTTAAGTAATAATTTTGGGTCAAATATTACCTAAGTAATTATTTGTGAACAACGAGGTTCCCTTTGTAAAAATGGAAGTAAATAAAACAGGATAATCAAAAAAATTATTTTTTCTTTAGGTACAAGTTTGTGAATTTATTGTTCAAGATATTTTAACTATAGATATTATCCAATTTAGATACCTATATCCCAATTCAATATTGAGTTTAAATGCCGTGAAAAAGGAATGTGTGAAAAAATGATTAATCTTTTAATTGTTCATTACAGTTTTTTCGATGTAACGGAACCCTAAAAATATATCTTTTGAATTGAACGAACTGACCGTATAAAATGTGAATATTAATGCCTACAAATTGAATATAATTTGGAGTATATTAACCTGTTAAAAGATTTATCTGCTAGTTATTTTATTTTGAATAAATGTAAGGGCAGTGTATTTAGAGGAAGTTTGAGTATTTTGAGTAATAACCCAGAAAATGAAATAAATCTTCGATAAACAAAATTATAAGGTGTTTTTAATAAAACTGTAGATGAGGATGGACTTTGGTGCATCCATATATATACAGGGTTGTTCACGCTATACGACACGGAAGATTATGCCTAAACGGCTTGTTGTCGTAGAGCGTTAACAATCCTGTATATAAAAGAAGAAACTGACTGGCTGACTGACTGATCGATCAACGCACAATTGAAACCGCTGGGTCTAGAAGCATGAAATTTAGAACAAACATTTCTTAAATGATGTAAGGGTGTGCAAAGAAAGGAGACGTGGAAATTCACCCCCTAATAGGTTTTCATTTATCGATAGCATAAACGTTATCAAGATCTAATGTAAGAAAAAAAAATCGTTAAATCGATATTTTTGGATGTAAACGTAATTGAGAATTATCGGAGTAGTCAAGAAATTCTTTTGGAGGGATTTTAACAGTTCTCAAATTAAATCAAATCAAATTTCGACTCTTACATCGAGCTTGAGACCCGATTGTTTTGAATATAATGCAAAAGTAAAGCCGTATTCACAGAATGATATAGCAAACTTCTGTGCCATCTTTTATTTGGCTTTAACGTTTTTTATATTTGCTTACAGGGATCTTTTGACGAATTATGACGAATAAAAAAATTATGGTATATTTGTCATGCATAGCCACAGCATTGTTGACCGTACGAGCCCAACAATTAATATCACCATGTCCAGATGTATTTTCATACGAAGAACGTAACACAGAGAGAGATCGATGGTATGGTGTAATTTTGTTAAGTACCGACGTCGAATTACATAGTATATGGGTGGATGTAGAATTGGACCGAACAGTTACTTTACTTGGGGTAAGTTTTCACCAATCATTATCATTACATCCGCTCACGGCACACTGTTTCTAGCTCACACAGTATTTTCGAATTTGTGATAGCAGGTAAAAGGTATCTACCGGTAGAAGGTAGATTGCTGTTGTTGTAAAGCATTGTTATGAATCGGCCAAATTTCTAGCAAAATTTTAACTTAATGAAATTTTAAACAACAATAAATAGAAAATTGATTAACTTTATTCTTTAAATTTAGTAGAATATTAAGATGCCCTAAAACCCAAATCATCAGGTGAAATTTACTGAATTTTGGAGGCAACAATCATATTATGTCTCAAATTTTAGATTTTTACCTGCAGAATAAAAAATTGCATATGCGCAAGAAAAAAACGTTATTTCGGAAAAATCAACGATTTCCCAAGTTTTTCCACAATTTTTTGAAATGTATTGATTTTATATTTTACAGAATTGGTTTGGCGAAGTGTCAACAAATGATCACGTGCTGTTTACGATAACCACACGAAAAAAGACATTAGGGCCAGGACCAGCGACTCCAATACGTATATATGTCGAATATCCAGATCTGGATAGTGTACCAACTTTACGTAGCATATCATTAAATGGCCGAAAAATTTGTCCATTAACAACACCTATTAGAGATATAAGTACACAAACCGGTTCTGGAGGTTCTTTCACTAATGCTCCAGCTAATGAGTATGTTACTCAAAGGCCAGTTCAAAGACCAAATGATTATGTTACTCAAAGGCAAACACAAAGACCAAATGATTATGCTACGCAAAGGACAACAACGCGAGCAACAACACGTCGCCCAGTCATAACTGCTCAAACTACTAATAATTATAATGCAAATAACAATAATAATAATTATAATACGAATACCAACAATCGGCAAACAACTAGACGACCAGTAACAAATAATCAAGGAGGGCTAAATTCAAATGCTGGAACTAATGCAATTAGCAATGGAGGAAATCGTTTGCCTATTAATGCAAATCCAAATTCTGTGTAAGTATATTTTATAATTATAATTACTAAATAAGGTATTTTTATAGTAATTTAGGTATTTCTATCAGATTTTTAACCAGAATAGTATGATGGTGGGGTAGAGTCTAAGTAAAGTATGAGAGATCAATATCAATTAACAAAAGTTCATGCCTGAATTTGCGTCAATCATCTTTTGTTTCGAGCCCTGCTGGAGGCCAAATTTCAATATTCTACGGAAAATATCTATGACAATGTGTGTTCCGATTGCATTTGTTTTAACTTCACGTTTAAAGCAACCAATAGCCACCATATGCCAAGGATTCTTTCCAAACATGTACATATTGTACATGTGTCAATGATCGTGCCAACGACACTTTATTGGTTGATTTCCACGTTGTGCTTCCATAAAGGAAAACAATCTTGACGTTTGTTCGAAAAATTCGGAAATTCTAATCGTACTTATTTGATGAGATCTCAAAATCTCTCTTGACTAATACATCACAAAGCTGAAACGTCTATCACATTATTTCGGCACTTAATATCTTACGTCGTTCCCATAATCTTTAGTAGTTCTGAGTTGAAAAGATCAGAGTTTCTTGCCTCAACATTGATTCAATGTTCTCAAAATATTTACCCCCAAGGCGGGTAAGGTAATAGACTTAAGATTTATTGTAACTTACAGTACTTTTCATTTCGAATTGTTTCCTTTCTCATATTGAAAAGCAAAATTTATTGTTATATATTTACAGTATTTTATCCAAATTTAAAAAAAAATTAAAGACATGATTTTATAAAAAATAAAATGTATTATTTTAAGGTCAGATTCGGGTTCAATCTTCAATGGAATACAACAGCAGCAAACGACACGAAGAACAACAACTTCAACTGATCGAAATAATTATGACTGGGTAACACTTGCAAAACCAGTTGTGGATTATGATGAAGATGGATTCGAAGGTGATTTACGGCCCGGTCGTAGACCAATTAAGCCAACAATTCCACCATCCAATCAAAATCAGAATAGTCAAGGTAATTTACTATTATGCAAAAAAGTTTTTAGAATCTTAGACTGTCATTATAATTCTATTTAAGAAACCTGTAAAATGATCACATACACGAATTGAGAGGTATTACATATCCTTCCGCTAATTATACTGGTCTTTTTGGAAAAAGCAATCTAAAACCAACGAAAATGGTATAAAAATTTTACCTGAAGTCTCGTTGCCTTCTTAATAATGCCTGTATCAATGATTTCAACGTGGCAATTCGTATGGTCGCGGAGCCAAATATTAACAATGACAGTGTCTCATTCGTAATTAATATTAACTGACGTAGCATATACGAAGATGTAACCAAGCCCTAGTTCCCTATCCTCTTCTTAAGTACTAAAACATGTAATAAAAAAAAGCTAACAAAGATTGTATAACCAAAAGTGTTACTCGTTATTTAATGGGCCTGAACAAATACTAACAGAAATATTATTTTTTACTAGTTCAACAATGCGGAACAATAGCGGCAGTTCCAAAACCATTGATTACCCACGGCACCAAAACACCTGAGGGAAAATATCCATGGCATGCAGCTTTATATCGTAGTGCTGGCATTGATTTAAGCTATATTTGCGGTGGATCATTAGTTTCAATGAATTTTGTAGTAACAGCTGCACATTGCGTCACAAAGAAAGATTCAAATGTACGTGTGAATCATCAATTTTTAATGATTTATTTGGGTAAACATCAATTACGTGTATGGACGAGTGATGGAATACAAGATATACCTGTCGAAGAAATTATTGTACATCCACAATACAATCATTCCAGTTTTCATAATGATGTAGCTTTATTGAGATTAAAGAAACAAGCTAAATATACGGATTATGTTCGTCCTGTATGTTTATGGCAAGAAACGAATGATTTAAGCTCGATTATTGATCGGGAAGGCACAGTAAGTTTATTTTTTACTTTACTTGATCGGCTGCAATTGATTATAGTTAGTTATTAACCGCAATTGTGTTTGTTTTAGGTTGTAGGTTGGGGTTACGATGAAAATGGACGAATTACTGATCAACTAGTTATGGCACAAATGCCAGTTGTCTCACAACAAACATGTATTTGGTCCTATCCTGATTTCTTTGCGAAATTTACTTCAGATAACACATATTGTGCCGGATTTAGAAATGGTGAGCATTACACAAAGATTTTACAGCAAAATATTTTTTTTACATGATACCACAGCAAAAAAGCATGCGAATGCTTATTCTCCAGGCATTTTAGCATTTCCTCGACTTCATAAGGAAGTTTTAAGTTAGGCTTGGTTGTGTTAGGTTTTAGTGAATACTTGTGAGAAACACATTTACATTGTGATACCTAAAGAGGGACTGATCTTTCGCCAATTACTACTTCTTGAACCAAGAGCAGTTTAAAATTTTGATTGATGAAGTCAATAGATTTTAAATTTTAAGTAATCTGAATTGTATATTTCTTCAGTCGATTTTTCAGAAACGCAAAATTAACCAGATTTTCTTCGTGTCTATATGTTGTTTAGGTTAATTGGGACCAAAAAACATAAAATTTCAGCTCACTTAACAATTAGAAGTGTATTTTTCTAGATATCTCCAGAATCCCTTCAAAATAAAAGATATTCTTCAAAATTTTAGGGGATATCTCACAAATTATTTACCTAATCGATAAATAAATTCCATTTTCGTCTTTTTAGTGAATAAATATTAATTTTCGCAAATTCAAAAAGATCAATTTTTCAATATTTATTTTAAAGGTACATCAGTTTGTAATGGTGATTCTGGTGGTGGTATGGTGTTTGCAAGGCCGAATACAAATCCTCCGATATGGCAACTAAGAGGATTAGTGTCTCTCAGTGTTGCTTTGCAAACTGCTTTTGTCTGCGATGCACATCATTATGTGGTATTCACAGATTTAGCAAAACATCAGCAATGGCTTCAAGCGGTTATTAGTCGATAATAACATTATGTGATATAATTATATTATAGTAATAAATATTTGTAATTAAGAGAATTAAGAATTTTAATTATTACTAAGAAAATTATACCAGGTGATTCGAAATAAACCCACAGACTTTCAGATAGATTATTTAAAAATAATCACAAGAGCCCTAATCTGGGATTCAGTATTTTAAATTAGAACTCAGATCGGTTTTGGAATATTCATTTCGTGTGACTATTCTTCATTGCATCGGATTCAGTATAAATATCCGCACAATTTCGGTGTCGTGTTCGCCATCCTTGCTTTAACAGACACAATTATTCGTAGGATCATAGTGAACTTTATGAATGGTGGCGTGCCAAAAATATTGTGTTGCGTGGCATTTGTTCACCATCCTTGCTTTAACAGAATCGAATACGTATCTCCCTTTTTACATTTCGCTACATTTTAGTTCCTATAAAATCACCTGGTTAAAAACCAACTTAAATGATTCAGCTCAATTTTAATTTTGAATAGTTTTAATAAATGATAAACTAACAAAAAAGAATGTTTTTCGTGAAATTATTATTTCTAAACACTGTTTATCTTATAAAAAAAAAAAAAAAGAAATAAAAAGAAAAACACATCGGTTTGCATGAAGTCATGTTGGTTTTCGTCAACAGAAACAAATGTAAAATAGTCTTTACCGAATTATTTGTAGTGCTATTTTCACAATTATAAAACATTATTTAAATTTAAAATTTGTTACGTCACCCAAATTAGAAATTATAAAATTATTAGATTTTTAAAAATCATTTGTACATTTTTTATTTAACTATTTTAAAGAAAAAAATTAAAAAAAAAAGATGAACAATCTCATTGTTATAAACCTTAGTTAAGTTTTATTTAAGGTAGCTTTTTACATCTAATTATTTCTGTAAATCGTCTCTGAAGTATTTTCAGTTAAGTCAAAAATAATGTATTGGATATATTAATTTGTAAAATGTAAATTAAAAAAAAAAGAATAAATACAGAATTTAATATAAATATTGTGATGAAATTTGTAGATTAAAATATTAAGGGTCATTTCTTGCGTTAAAAGTCATCAGATCAGGGCCAGATTTAAGTAAAAAATGATGTTATTCACACTTCAAGGATAATAATATACAGTGTTTTCAAAAAATACGGGAACAGTCGGAGACCCCGAGAAAAATAGTTTCGTTTAGAAAAATGAATTCACGTTTATCCACTGGGCTGGAGTAAGGGTCTACTTTAAAATTTTTAATGGAAATCCGAAGTTCTTATTACAGATTCAGATTGTCCACTGTATAAAAAGTTTGGTTTACTTGAAACAATTGTTTCAATTCGCGTTACTAACGCTATAATTTCAAAAAAAATTCGTATTTTTTGAAAAAATTACACAAGGGCGTGAAGTCAGTCCCACCTATCGCAAAAGTTTGAGGTATTACTGTACATTTATTTTCCAACATTACTCGTAAAAATAATATTAATGAAATTGGATGAAAACTTATGTAGTATTCGCTTTATTTTTGTACCAATAATTAAACTTATTTGTTAATCGGAGATAAAATTTTCCAAATGAAAATTTTAACTGTTTTCCTACTACTACTTTCCGTTTTGAAGCTGCAATGCAGGCAGACAGACAGACACAAACACACAGCAGTCAAACGTATAACACCTCTCTTTTCAGGTCGGGGATTAAAAAAAGTAAAAACACTTAAAATAACAACAAGCTATTTATTATATTTTTTAAAATTCCTAATTACAGTTTTATAAATTAAATAATATTTAACAAAAATTAGAGAATGTCAAACAATAGTATTTTTTCTAGTTAAAATATTTCTAAAATTTAAAAATTCTTTGGATATTTAATATTTTTTCAAATAACATTTTTGTATCAACACAAAAAGTCAATAAGTTAAAAAAAAATGTTTTAAGAATAAATGCTATTTTTTACTTTTTTAAATTTTTGTATATTTATCTTAAAAAGGCACATCTTTTGTAAATCTGATAAAAAGTTTTTTAACACCGATTTTTATATAACGGATAAGGAAATGTCAAAAGTATACTAGAAAGCATTAAAATAAAATTCAATATCTCAAATCAGAGGTAGTTTTATAACATTTGAAATTTTAAAGTTCTAAATAAATTTGTATTTTATGCATTTTTTATTACGATTGCGATGATGTATATATAATTCCGTTTTACATGACTGAATGAAATAAACATATTTTCAAATAAGGAAGCAAAATGAGATCACTAATCATTTTAAAAGATTTATGTTACTATTTGAATTGCGAGGAATCTAATATGGAGTGCGTGGACTAACATTGATCATTTCAGTTGTGCTGGAAAAAAATTCGTACATTAAATTAATGAATAATAAACTTAGAGTGTCTGTATACTAACTGCAGAGTTGGTCTAGCTAAAGGTCTGTGATCCAGGAGCTCTTTAACTCTCCGGCTAGCAATCACAGAATAAATATTTCAAATGGTTTTTACCACATTACCTAAGTTAAGTTTATGGTAATAAATGATCCGCGTGTAAATGAATAGTAATTAGTTTTAATGGAGAGTCGTAAGATTTATACCTCGGAATTCAGGGCCAGTCAATGAATCTTTATAAGGCAGTTTTTATAAAGATTCATTAACTTTCCCTGAATTCCGAAGTTTTAAGATATTTATGCCTTACGACTCTCTATTATGAAATAACAAATAATCATGCTTTGAATACAATTTATAAGTTTGGTCTCTACTTGCAGTTACTAATTTTATCTTTTAATTTTATTGGCCTAACTAAGCGAAGACTTCAGACAGATTTTTCTGCACAGTATACAGATACAAGTATCTATGGAAATTTTTACTTATTTGCATACCTTTTACTACATTTAACGTGTACAAATAACAGCAATACACCCAAGAAAAGGCATAGACATCCTACCACAATGTAACCAATCCCCAAAAACGGATTTTTACCACCAAGTATAGATGTATTCGATAAAATCATACGTTTGGTACCATCAAAGCCAGAAACCGAATAAGCTGTAAAAAAAGGGTTTTTCTCATAAATCTGTCATTATGTAATTAAATTTTCTAGTGCTTACAATATTCAACATTCAAAGTATAATTTCCTTTACGGAGGCCATCCTGGAATGCAGGATATTTAGAGTTATGATGATCAATTCGACGGTATAATTTTCTAAATGTTGGTAACGCAGCCGTACGCATCCATACAATTAAATCTTCATTTTGAAAACCATTATTATTAGGATCTTGCAAATCTAATTCCCAAATGTTCTTTTTCCAATTTGGTGGTTTTGCAAATGGTTTAAATGCTTCCTCTAAACTACCACCTTGTTCGATTGGAGGATTACGAAATTTAATGTTTTTATCAGACGGCCAAGCAATACCTGTTTTTAATAATGGTACCCATCCATCACTTTTTGAGTACAGTGTTATGTTATCTAAAAATAAAAGCAAAATTTTAAAGGAAATTTTATTTCCAAAAATTTATAATATCATGACAATTATTCATAGGCTTTTTTCGTGGTGGAAATACAAGTTACAGGCCTAAATTTAATCAATTGAGACACTTGTTCAGTAAAGTGAGATAATTTCTCAGGGACAATTACTATAATAATTTATTGTAATTTATTTACAAACAGCCTAAAATTAAATGTAAATAATGATTACCATTAAATAAAGAATTTGCAATTGCTCCACACGGTGCATAAGGTTTTTGTGTTTTCTTATCGATTTGATAAGGATTACAATCGTTGCTTGGTGTCAATTCTAAATGTCCTAATAATTGATTGTCATCTCGAGATTTGACATAACGTCTATGATTTTGATAATAGTTAGTTAATCCATAATACATATAAACGCTTCCCTGAAAAATTACGTTAAGATTATACAAAATCCTAAAAAAATTCAATGCGATTTCTTTTTATTTGAAGCAGAATTACCGGTATATCTTCAGGAAGAACAAAATCCACAGCACAATGACATTCGGCATTTGAATTTTTTTCAATAATTTTGGCACAGGTTTCTCCAGAACTTATATCATATTCTTTTGTATTGTTATTAAGTAATTTTTGTTCACAATTAGTATAATCTACAACGATTTCTTTTACCTAAAATTTATGAAAATATGATTTTCTAAAGAAATGATTTCCAAATATTCTGTTACTGCAATAGAACCAAACCCACGATTCTTTTTTAAATTTTACCTTCCTAAATTTTTAAAAAGCGTTTCTTTTTAAAAACAAACAAATATTTCTTATCTGAAATATTTTTTTTTATAAATCCAAACAGCTTTTATGTAATTTTGAATTGAAATTTAGATGAAAATTTAATAAAACCTATTCAAAAACTTTTTTTCCAATTTTCAGTTTCTTACAGAAAATACTTAAGGGTTTATAATTTGCCGTAATCACGTTGTTATAAAAGATATCAGAAAATGCTCAACTTGTTGTAAACTCAAATTATTTCAACCTAATCCAACTAAAGTGGGTTAAGTTAGTAAGGCTGAAATTACAGTCTATTTATTAATTATTATTAGTTTTTTATGCTGTTTAAAGAAAATTTCTAAAAACCCAAAAAATAAGACCTTTTGGACCTGAAAGGGCATCAGTATAAACTATGAAACCTAAAAAATAAGATTCGTTGAAAACTTAACAGAGGTTGAGTTTGTAATAGGATTGAAACCACTCTATATTTGATTGAGAGACTCCAGAAACCGTGTATTTTCTCTCGACTCCCGATATCAACATAAATCCTCCAGAGTTCAGTAAATAAAAAGATTAATTGATAAATTGTTTTATTTTCAGGTAAATTCGACAGTTGTTATTTTAAATTATTTGAAAGATATTTGATTAAATTTTTAATTATACAAAAACTGGGTATATAGAACATCAAAAATATAGTAGAGTATTATCATTCGGTGATATAATTAGATTAATTTCACTATTTTCCAAATTTTTGGTTTATCTCCCAAAATCCTGGAGGGTTGAAGTGGCAAACATTTGGTAAACATATGAGGAAATTCAGAAAAAACAAATTGATATTCCTGTTAATATCTAAGCTTAATAAACGTAAGAAAATATTCTTTTAAAGTAAAACATTACCTCATCCGAGAAATACAATAGACCAACTCCAATAGGAATGAATGCTATGCCAATTACGAAAAAAGTAGGTAAAACTGTACCCGCCGTTAGTATAGGTTGCCAAGCTGGTAATCTCTGCTGTTTAAATGCACTATCTGTAAATTTAACATTAGTCAATATATTTATTTTTCATAAAACAAAATTCATTCATCAATATACATTTAGAGCAATCAATATGAGTTTCTTACGATTAACTAATATTCTATTATTATCGCTGATAAGATATCCCGCTTATAAGCTGTTTTCTTAGAATAATAAGATGCTATCAGGGAGATAATTTGAAATGAATTCTTATATGATTTGGCTTGTAGGACATGAATATTGAAAGAATATTTAAAAAAATTATGTATACCAAATTTGTATACATTTTACGAAAAAATACATAAACGAAATATAATCAATAAATCTACTTTGTATACATATAAAGGTGTACTAATTTTAATATGAAATGTGATTTATCATTACTTATGAATGTGCCTTACCAGATGGTTTTTTAGTTTTAGTTACGGGTTCCTCATTACTAGCCATTTTCAAAAAAAACTGCTAAATTTGATTAGAACAATTTTATAATTTAATTTTTTTATTTTAATGCACGAATTTCTTTTATAATTTCACATTTGACTAGCCCTCTGCATATAATACTAAAAATTTGACACTTGACAGTGACATTAAGTAGTAATCAAAATGTTTTATAGATGGCAGAATATTTAACAGGCTTGAAAGCGCGCAATTATAAACTACATTCTTATTTTTTATTTAATGATCTCAATAAAAAATAATTTATAATTATAATAAATTTTTTTTCGAGAAATTTGTTGTAAAAATTTGAGAAATATAATTTATTTTATTAGTTCATGAGTTTAGGTCTAAATCTTTATTAAGTTTACTTTCTGAAATAAGTTTGATTCGATTTAACCGTCTCGGCCATAACGAAAAGAAATAGTATTATTTATTTTCGCTACGATTTATTTTCGAAATGAGTTTGAGCCATAGAGGTGGTTTTAAATCTTGTCTCGATATTATACAAATATTAAAATATCCGTGGTAATATGTCACAACCAAAACCAACAATGAATTTTATTTGGTCAATTAATCATAAAATAAATAAGCACTTTTTACTGTAGTTTAATTTTTTTAATTTCACTTTTTTAAATATTTTTACTATTAACTCTGGAAGTAGGGATATATTAAACCAAAAATCGAATTCTCTTTGCATTCAACTACCTACATATTCAGTTAATAGTCACGCAAATATCTCATACTAAAGTAGTAGATTAGTTAATAAATTTCCTACTTAATATTATTATTAATCGTTTATATTTTATATATCAATTATTAATCATTTATATTTTAACGATAATACCTAGTTATTTTTATGTCATATTTTTCTATAAAATAGAAAATTATAACTTTTTGGTTTTGTGTATGCGTATAATATATGAACCTAATTAATTTAGCTTAGAATAGATAGATATTATAATTACCTACCAAAAAACACTTTTGAATTGCCATGAATTTTTTTTTTCAAAATCAATTTATAATGTATAAAATGTTTAGCATTTCATTGTTAGATATCTAAGAACTTTAGTTGTTCAGTGCGTTAAATTTCGTGACAAAATTTTTTCAATTATGTCAAAAATGCAAGACTTTTTAATTTTTCAAAGGTAAATTTACATATTATAAATTTACTTATCTTGATTTAAAGCAATAAATCGAAATACTGAAATTCATTTTGTAACTGAAGCATGTTGTAATCGTAGGAATATTTTATAAAGAAGGTCGGAGTACGCCTTCCATACCTCTAAAAATTATAAAAAGTTTTGAAAAGCTTACACATTGAGTTTTATCCAATTTTAAAGTTTTTATTAAATTTTTTTGGTAATCAGTAAAAAATGACAAAAATTCAGAAAAATATATGCCGTTTTGATTTCAATAAAGTTAATTTGGACCTATTAATTTAAACATACAAAAATAGGGTTTAAGGAATACGTTTTTGAAGTATCGTCTACATCCATAAATGAGAGCGATATCTCCTAGAATTATCAGGAAATGAATCAAGTTTGTATGCTTTAGGATCGAAATTACTCTAAAAAAGAATTGTCAAAGAATCGAAAAACTCTCATTCATGTACAACATATATGTAATACAAGTTGTCTATACATTATTTTATTACTCCCGAACCAAGAAAAGGGGTGTTACAAGTTTGACCGCTATGTGTGTCTGTCTGTGGCATCGGAGCGCTAAACGGATGAACCGATTTTAATTTTTTTGATTCGTTTGAAAGGTAATTTAATGGGGAGTGTTCTTAGCTATGTTTCAAGTGCGACTTTGGGGTTCCGTACCCGGAACAACTATAAAATAGGCAATAATCCTAAAAATCGGTTCAGTTTGGAGAAGGCTATAGGAAAAGGCAATTTATAGAGAGTGTTCTTAAATACGTTTCAAGTGCGAGTTTAAGGTTCTGTACCCAAAAAAGCCTCGGGGTTTAAGTAAACTTTTCGGGGTTTAATTTTACTTGTTTAAGTCAACTTTTACATGGACCCTTTCATTTAATTAACAATTTATTGTATTTAACAATTTATTTTTTATTTTATCAAAAAGTGAGCAGTTTATTTCATTTTCCTTAATTATAGTCAATTTTTTGTTACATCTTGCAGAGAAAATAATGCTCTTTTATGGCAAACCCATGGTGTATTTGGTGGAAGTGTAAGATAATATACATTTGCCCTTTGCCTGAGTTCCTAAAATCATTGTAAAGACGAAACACAACGTTATAGCTTATCTGTTAAATACGTTATTGTCTAGCTACTCACGCTTAATAATAGTTCTCAATGAAACGTAATAGACAATAGAACGTAATAGAACACCGTAATAGATACGGTGTTTACGTTTCTAGTAGTAATAAATATATACCTACTTGGTAAAAGTTAAAAACAAATTAATTGTTTATATATCATGACTTCATGACAATATGTAATTATTTGTTCGTGTGAAAACTAGAAAAACAACATTTTCCTAATTTGTTATTTGTTATTTTTTTAATTGTATACATATCACATGTATTGTTTTCAAGTTATAATTAAATATTTCGATTCTATATATTCTAAGTGTAATTTTATATTTGTTTATCAAATATAGTTATTTAAAATAATTTTTACTTATAAATTTAAAAAAGACTATGGTAAGATTGTTACAAAAGAATCATGTGTTTACAATACGTTTAACATCAACAAAGTAAGATTAAGAGGTTTTTTTACACATTTACAAAAAAATTGTGCTTTTTTTATTCTCACAAGTCCAGAATATTGCTAGTAGCAGGGGCGTAGTTACCGCCGTATCAGTCGTATCAATGATAGGGGGCCCCCGCGGACTACAGAGACCCCTAATATGTGTCCACAATGTCACTTAATGTAATATGTACATCGCGAAGTATATTCTCTGAGTCACCCTTTCCAGTTACAACCGCAACAGCTGAAAGAAGTTTTTCAAAATTAAAACTGATAAAAAACTACGATGGGACAGGAACGGCTATCAGACTTATCACTATTGTCTATAGAGGCAGAAATTTTAGAAAACTGAAATCGTCTTCAGCTATAGATGATTTAATAAATCAATTTATCGAAAAAAAGGCAAGAAAAGTGTATATTTAATTTGAATTGTTTGGCTAGCTCAATTTCTGGGAGGAAGTGATAACTTATAATCAATAAATATTCATTATAACTTAAGTTAATTATAATTATAATCAATAATTTAATGCAAGCATTTTTGTTTCTTTTATGAGAAATATTTATCCTTCATTTGGGCCCCCAAACTAATTTTGATACAGGGCTCCCCCCAAGGCGAGCTACGCCACTGGCTAGTAGACAAGTACTGCAAATGTCAAGACCCTGCCTGTAACTTCTGGAGATCGGGATCGAAATATGTTTTTTATAAATACTTTTTGCTCTATAAAATACTTAATTGGGAACATGTCTTTATATTCATACGAAGCTATTCACGGCTATGCATTAAACTTAAATTTATTCACTGCAAACGAAAACTCAAACTAAATTTAACAAGCGAAATTTACAAAATTTTGAAAACGCCCGACGAATGCGGTTTTTTTCTTGTAGTTCTCTCCAAACTGAACTAATTTTCTTGAAACATAGCAAAAAAACACTCTCCATTAAATTATACTTAAAACAAAACATAAAAATCAAAATTGTTCATCCGTTTAAGAACTACGATGCCACAGACAGACACAAAGACACACACACACACATAACGATCAAATTTATAACACCCCTCTTTTGCGTCGGGGATTAAACATATCCACACAGTCTCTTTAATATAGTCCCTGAAAAGTATTATTTCTAACTTAAGGATGTACGAGTGCCAGGGCAATTTTAGATAAAAGGCTTGATTTTTTTTTATATATGAAGTTGGACTAAGGTTAAATTAATTCTGAAAAGTTTAGGAGAGATTGCCCGATTATTCAAATAAATAGGTGACTTTAAAAGTAGGTATATTTAACATTGGTCTTATGAGAAAATGTTTTCATAGATTTCTCCCAAACTATTGGATGGAAATTAAATATACTAATATTTATAAATACTATTTAAATTAAAGTTAATAAATTATTGAAATAAAAACCGTTGTGCTCGAATAATTAAGGATGTATGAGCACGGTAGTGGGGACACAAATTAAAGAAAAATATATATTTTCAATTTTGATGGTGAATTATGTTATAATTTGACAATATAGGGCGAAAAGTTAGAATACAATTTTTCGATATCTCGAATAATTTTCAAAATATCGAAAATTGAAAATTTTGTTTAATTATTTAGCTTTCGATATTTTGAAAACCAAGGCAGATATCGAAAAATTTTATTCTAATTTTTCTTCTACATACAAAACACATCTATCTACATACATCTTCTACATCAAAATTCATCATCAAACTTGAAAATAAGGTACAAATAATTTCAACCACAAATATAAACTTACCTTGGCGCTCGTACTACCTTAATTTTTTCTTCAAATTTATTTGCCCAATTTTAACTGATTTTGAAATTTCGTTTTAGAAAATCAAGTAAAAAAGTTGTGAATTCATGGATAAGTAATTCAAATAAATCGTATACGAAATTTATTAAGAACAAAATTGAAAATGATTTGACTTTGCCTAATTCACAGAATTGGTTTGCTAGAGAATTGATCGGAGAAGCTTCGGGAACACCTAACGATTCAGCGGTAAATCTTTTGATTATTTCTCAAATTTGTATTATTTTCTAACTATTCTTATATTAGAAATTATTTGTAGTTAGATCCAAATTCATTTCATCGAGCAATATGTCCAGTATTAATTATTGGCCAAATATTTGGTTTATTACCGGTATCAGGTATTTCTTCGAAAAATTCAAAATCATTACGGTTCGATTGGCGAACATTCAAAGTACTGTATGTGACAATTATTAATGTAGCAACAACGATAATGGCCTTAATTAGCATATATTACATGCTTAAAATGATGGGTACTTTAGATGATAAAGCAGGTAAAAGCTATGGACACAAATTCCTATGAAAGCGCGTTTTATGCTACTCATTTTTATTAAATGAACCATTTGATTACACAATCCTTGAAAAAAATATTTTTGTTAAAATGCCTATATAAAATTGTCTTTGCTGAAATTTCCTGTGAAAAGTATTCTTACAAAAAGGAAGTAAGATCAGTCGTGTTAGCAATTTCTAAGAATTTAAAAGTATAGGTATATCTTAAAGATGCACTATGACCTGTATCTCTTAAAGATGCACTATGACCTGTATCTCTTAAAGATGCACTATGACCTGTAACGGTAAAGTAAACGTACCTTTAAGATATACACGGTGGACCCGGGTGAATCTATTATGGCTCTCTTTGTAATAGCTCTTTTTGTAATTAACCAATCAAAATTTAGCTTAAACCATAGTTGCAGAGTTTGATGAGGGACATCGTGTTCTGACATCAGTTTGAACTTTGTTTTCCGGGTTGTTCAAATAGTCAATTTAGATCCTAAATGGTATCAGATAGAATAACACTTTAAATTAGGAAATTGACCATAGAAAAACTAACATTTTCATCTAAATAAATTTTTCTAAAATCGTCAGCTTTCGGAGGAAATACGACTTTGCATTTAATCGAAAGAAAATACGTCGATAATTGTAGGTCAAAATCGTGGATACAAGTGAATGCTCTCTATTGTCCTTGACAACTTTTGGCTAAAGCATTTTTTCGTAGTTAGCGTGTTTTCTTTCGATTATAAATGCAATAATAACATATTTTTAAGTCGCAGTTTCCTTCGAAAGCTGAAGATTTTCGAAAAAATGGTTTATGAAAAATGTTTTTTTATGAGGATCAACTTTCTCATTTAAACGAATTTTTGGTGCAGAACCCTAACTTTTTTGAAAAGTATGTTTTTAATGATTTAATCCCATTAATAGGAATAATCAATTCTTTTCCGTTATATTTTAGAAAGTTTTAAAAATTTTACTCCTGGTGCAATATTTTATTCAAATGCAGCAATATCAGCAATATTTTTTCAAAAATTGGCACACAGTTGGCCAAATTTAGTACAAAAGTGGACAAAATTTGAGTTAAACATGTGGGAATATGAGAAGACACATTTAGCTCGAGATTTTAGGATAATGTCAGGGGTCATTCTAGGATTATCATTTTGTAAGTTAATTAGAAATTCGTTTGTTTAGTTCTTTAAATTTTTTTAAGCTTATTCTATAATGATAAATAATATTTAGAAGTATATCATCAATAAATATCAATTTTCAATTCAAATTAGGTGATATATGATTAATACAATGTCTCGCATTGAAGATGAAGACACTCGCATATTATCGTTATTTAGAGGAATCTCGATTTGAAATTTTTCACAGTCATACAGAGTGATGGGTCATATTTTTTAAGATACTTAATCGAAATCTGAACTTTAAACTTAGCCTACTACAAATTGACAAATAGGCAAAAAATTAAGAATCGGACTTATTTATCAATTTGTATTAGTCTGAGTTTAAAGTTGTGATTTCGGTTAAGTAGGTATCTTAAAATATCTAACCCATAAACCAGTATGACTGTACAATATTTCAAATCGATATTCTTATAAATAAGGAAAATATGTGGATGTCATTCATCTTAAATGCGACACATTGTTTAAAGTGAAAATAAAGGTGGTCCAAGAATTGTGGAACACCTCGTGTAGTCAGGCTCGTGCGCAGGAATTATCCAAGGGAGAGGTTCAAACTTTTGTTCGCCATGTTAGGTCGAATTAAGTAAATAAAAACATGAAATTCTTTTTCGAGTAAGAGAACATTTAATTAGCTCAAAATTTAATATTCTGTCACTGTTATTCAATAACTTAATTTTGCGAGATACAGAAAAAATCTTTTCCAAAACTCTGTGTGCGCCGATCTTTACACCGCAATGTATATTGAGCGAGGACTAAACCGTTTAGTCGATCTTCAGACATTGTCGATCTGAGGAGCGTTCATTCGTCGCTGTTGTCACAGGAAAAACTGACAGAACACATTTGGTAGACATTCGGAAATGCATCTTTATTGCAAATATCGATTGCTTCGAGTGAATTTTTGGCACCCCGCCTGGCAATGCGTTTTCGCTAAAGTTGAACTTCATCGATTGAGATGTTACTATTCTAGTTTAAAAAGTCAAGCAATAGTTTTCTCTTCTCCAACGTTTCCTCCTCTTTTAATTTTTTAAAATGTTTCCTCAGCATCAGCCAGTTCCATAGCCTCGCCAATATCCAGGTTTTCTGTTTGAAGTACTCGACTCAAAGACAAAGTCGAAGGATGTATCGAGCTCAAAATATGCATGGATATCTGATTCGACAGGGACAATGCGTCTCATGAATGGGTGCATTTACAGGACGCTTAAAAAAGTTAAAGAATATATAGAGCTCAAAATATGCATGAATATCTGATTCGTCAGTGGAAATGCGTCTCATGAATGGATTAATTTACAGGACTATATTGTTGGTCCAAAATTTATATGGACAGATTCTCAATAGGAGGGGTTTTGACCACCAAAACCCCTCCCTTGCGCACGGGCCTGCGTGTAGTATTTAAGATAATAATTTTTGATACATTTTTTTAAAAATTATTCTACAATATTCGATGAAATTAATTTAATTTTAGTTGAACATGCGTTAAGTGTTTATATAAATATGCCAACAATGAATGAAAAAGGAATCTATAATGATAGTTTCTGGAATTATTTAAAAGAATATTGTATAAATTCACATCCGTTCATCATCAATATTACATCATATAATTTATTTGTGGCATTTTTTATTGTGATCATAAGTAATACAGCAACTTTTGCATGGAATTTTCAAGATTTATTTATCATATTAATTAGTTATGCGTTAACAATGCGTTTAAAGATGTTAAATAAACGATTAAAAATATCGCATGAAAAAAATGTTAGTATCAAGCGTTTTTATAATATTCTGAATATATTTTGTATTTAAAAATTACTGCTTCCGTCTTCCGGCAATTTTTTCTTTCTTTCTTTGCGATATCTACATAGTTAATTTGAACATTTTATATGCGTTTTAAATGACAATGCTTTCAGACTCTACGAAGAGACGATTGGCGCAAACAGCGTGAGTTATATGGAGAATTTTCATCATTGGTTAAATACGTTGATATTAAAATGTCCGTACTCATTGCTTTATCATTCCTAAACAATTTATATTTCATATGTTTTAGATTACTATTGGGTGTTGGGTAAGTGAAGAACAATTTTGCTCTTTTGTTTTAATCCAAAATTTTATGCCCTTTAGTTTCTTATGAAAAATTAGGGACCATAGTAGCACAGTTGTTATTAGTAGTTGTCACTTCTTGGCAAGCTCATATTTAGAACAATTATTTGGAGGGAAAATCTTTTACGATCTTCTTTAATTCACAATTTTTTTTTGTAAATAACGTAGGTATATATGCTAATAACGCCCTTATTCACGTCCAATTACAAAAGGAGAGGAAAGAATATAGTTTTATCGATTTTTTTTGTAACTTTCTTAAGGGTTACATACTCTTTGAAAAATCAGGAGAATCACAAAAAAAATTTTGGGAATTTGATGAAATTTAGTATATTTAGTAATTTTTACCCAAAAAATATTAAAATTATGTTCATTTAATTATTCGGAGAGGTTCTTTTGAGGTACTTATCACCTAAAATCCTTTAGGCAAAGTTATGATTTGGAGCCATTCTGAAGATATCTTCAAATGGATCTTCTGGATTCTGGAGATATATTCAATCTGAATTTTGACCTTTCATGGGCCCTATCGAAGTAGGCAAGAAATTTTTTTTGGTGGGGTTATAATAATTAGTGTGCTTATCGTTCAGAATTCCGAACAATTTTTCAGGCTAAATATCAATCTAGGGCTAATTAGTTTTTTTCCAAACAACCCACGATTGCTTATTAATAATTTACCATATTATGTATATTGTTATAGAACTGAAGCAACTAGTACGTTCCTACTTTTGAACAATTACGGCGGTTTTTTATTTATGGTATTACGAGCAGTGTTTGTAACACTGATGTGTGGCGAATTACAAATTTACAGCAAAAGTGCTCTTACAACGGTTTACTCTTGTCCATCAGAATTGTTTACAATTGAAGTACGTTTGTTAATAATTATATAATCTTTAATAAATTTAAAGTTAAACAATTCTATTTTCAGACGGAACGATTGTCTAATCAATTAAATTCTGATTATATTTGTTTAACTGCACTGGGATTTGTGTTTGTGACACGCGGATTTTTATTAAGCGTACGTATGTCCTAATTAGGTTTTAGTGAATGTCGTCCGAAACCCATTTAAGCGATAAATAAGCTCTGTTATGATATTTGAAAAGGATGTCTAACCACGCTACATTTGCTATTTGAAGGTGTTCAAGAGCAGCAGAATAGATTTGATAGCATGTGTTCTCAACTACAAGCAGGATTGAAAAATGAAAACAAGCGATAAAATTAGCTTAAACTATAAATTAATATACATTTTTTTAATTAAAATTACAATTTATTGTAGGTTGCGGGAATGGTAGCAACTTATGAAATTGTTTTGTTGCAATTTGATGATAAGTTGGATAAGCAAGATGTGTTTTCTCCGACTTTTAAATGAAAATGAGCATTATATTTAATTTTATGTATTATCATTTTTCTTACATTAATAAACCTCTTGTTAAAAATTGTAATAATAGACATATTTAAATTTTTGATAATGTATTAATTTTTATAATGTAATAATGGGTATGAAAGGGTTGACAACAAATTTAAATAATTCCCTTTCGTTTTTGACCCGTAGAATCGATTTTTGATTGTTGGAAGAATTGGAAATCCAGGACCATTTGTAAACGGAAAATAAAGTTCCAGATATGACCTAGAGCACGGCGCTTGTCACATTTCTTTTATTCTAACTCAATTTTGCTCTTTATAGCGAATTCTTAAATAACGGAATTTTTTTTTAAATATCCTGTTTGATTTTATTTTCTACGCTTTAAAATCTACTCACACTGGCTGGATGGATGAAAATAATGGGAAAATTGTGAGACTTGAATAATGAAACGTAATAACAAGAAAATTAAAAAATTATGTATTACAAACAAACATCATTTTACATTTTTTTTTTTTATAAAACTATTTTTCTTTGGTTAAAGTTTCAAATTAAGAATAGCACAGTTCAAAGAAGTAATTGGAATACACCCAACCCTTAACGAATTTTCCAAATTTAAATAAGTATTGTATGCTCCTTTAATTAATTTTTCTAGCTACTAACGACTTTTTTCTTAATTACACATACCTACTACTTAATTTTTTTTAAAATTAAATTTTAAGTTTACACGCGTCAAGTCATTGTACATTTTGTGTTTTAGGTCTCTAGCCTAAGTTATTCTATTTAAAAATATTTTCTTTTAACTCTCTTAACGCTCTGTTAATTCTTCTATATATTTTTAACCATAAAAAGGTATAAACTTTAATATTACAGATATTAGCACGTATGAACTACATACAAAAATTATCAATACTGACGATAAAGCATTTTAAAAAACGTTATTAAATTAAAAACTAAATGTTTCCTAGGAATTAAAAGAGCGTTAAATATTAACAATTAACATAATTATACATATGATATCAAACATAGAATACCGAATTCGCAGGGTTCGCACAGACTGTCTGAATAGATGAAACGATGCTTACCCTCGTAGGGTTTAAAATTTACATGTCGTCAAACGAATGTATGTATTTAAAAAATTATATGAAACTGTCCACTTTCGATTTAAATTTGATCACTCAAAAGTTATAAAAAATTTTTACATATATTATTAATATGGAATAGCAAAATGCTTTTTTTTTATCACTATCGATGGCGGCACTTGTCAAGCCCCGTCGAATAAATAATGAAGGAACGATTGTTGAGTAATATATTAGAAAAAGCTTTTAAGTATAGTAGGTCTTATTGCATTTAAAATTAGCCCGAATATAAATAACACAGGTGAGTTATTTCTTTTTTGAACAGTTTGATAGGCAAGAAGTCAAATATCCCCGGAACGGATTATTACACTGAACTTAATAGAATAATGTAAATAGGAAACCTTCCAGTTCTTAAAAAAACAAATAGGTGGTATATTTTATGAAACATTATTCAAAAAACTTGTTTACACTTTCTTGTACGTCCAATAAACAAGTAGAGCTAAAATTTTTATTATTAAATGTTATACAGCACAGTAGTACAAAATACTTGAAAATAAAGTGCATATAACATAAAGATTTGACCATAGACATATTAAATATAGACTAGCAACATGGCTTCTCAATTATAAAAATCACATCGGCAGATCACAATGCGGTCATCATTTCTTTATATACAGTAAATCATGGTACAATTAAACAAGGTATGTTCTTGTAGATTCACTCTAAGTTGATTTTCTCCGCTCTTCTCACCAGCCACTGCCATTTTGGTTGAAGTTGGTTATTTACATCTGTCAGTGCGCATTTCTCTATTCTTAATTGATTCGATTTTTCCAATATGGCGTCGGGTGGTGAGATGCACGAACTGTATCGTGTCACGACTGTCACATACATCATGTGTGTTTGTCCTTATCTTTGGTTTAATATCCTTGTTCTACACATATAAACAACAATATAAACCCAAAATTAGAAGAAGGTCACTGGATCAAAGAAAATGACAAAAAAAAGATCACGTATGCTATTTAAGTCTATTGTAAATAAACCGAGTAGTTGGGTTATATACAATACTATTATATACATTAATTTTTATTTACAATACTCCCACCAATTTATTTACATTAGCAATATATGGGGTCACAATTCTACTGTATTATCAGTCTATATTTAACAGAATTCTATGAATTTGATTTATTTCATATAAATTCAATGAAAAGCATCATCTAATATATTAGTCAAACAACGTACCGCTTGTAAAATTGCTGCTAAAAGTAATGATAACGATAGTGAAATTAATTTTTTGGGTACTAAATCATTACCATCAATTGTTGAAATAGTCACTGTTGTTTGATCCTTGTTATTTGAATAATTATTAGAAGGATGGTGATTAGACGTTGATGGAATTTGTGTATCGTCATTTAAAAGTTCATCGTCACTAGTTTCACTAATCACACTTATCATCTGGTCATCATCCTCTATAAAAGGCCTTGATCATTTACTTTGATTTGGTGGAGTAATTCTTGCCAATATTTCATCTGATATCAATACTTCAACTTGTGGCTCACGAATGCCAATATATCTAAATTCTGGAGTTACCGTTAGTATGTACGTTATGAACGCAAGGGCCAGTAACCACTCCATTATCGTACTGGCTAAGTGATAGCCAAACCCTGGCATATCTGATGTCCACTTTAAATTATCTTCTATCGAACCTAAAATTGTAAATACATAAATAAATATACGGCGTAAAATTATGATAAAATCCCAGGATAAATATGATTCCTAAACTTCCTTGATATGATGGCTCTGGAACTACATATTATTCGAATTAAAACAAAAGTTAATTTCGGGTAGGGGGATTTAATGTCGTGCCAACAGTACTAAAATTTGGAGTTAATGGAACTGTGACAGTATTACCTCAAAATACCTCTTATATTAAAGCGGAAACGATAAATAAACCCATATTAAATATTAAAATCATCTTACCTGGTTTTGCATTGAATGAAAGATATGCAAATGTAAACACGCCAAAGTATCCAATAATACAGTAAATAGATAACACAAGACGAAAATGGCATAATAATTTGTTACAAGTTATTGGCACTGTCTTATACGAAATGGCACATTGTATACAAAAATATATTGTGCCAACACCAAATGCTAAATTTGCACCAACTAAATGCATTGCTATATCATTGGTTTCTTGAAAATTACCAACCATAGAAATGCCCAAGCCAGTTAGAAAACCAGCCCATATACCCCAACGATTTAACTTTTGGACACATTTTGTAAATCTAAATCGATTGTTTAATTCTCTTATTTGTAAATAACGTATATATGCTAAAATGCATGCTGAAACAAAACAATAGTAATTTAATTATTATGTTAATGATACATCCAATTAAAAACGTGAAAAATCAAAATGTATGAACTAACAGAGTTAAAAGTTTAAATACTTTGTAGATATTGATAAATTGAGAACTTTTAACATCAAATGTACTTTTTTAAGAATTGCAAATAGTATATTACATTCCTAGGCCAAAAAGTTGAATTTACTGGAGAGTGTAATATAAACCGGCCGGGTCGGGAATTTTAATCACATACGCCAAAAAATCCAACTTTATAGCCGTGAGTTGAAGCCATAAAGTCGCTCTTCCTCCAGTTTAATGCAGTTGGTAAAAGCCGTACTTTCGGCTAAGGGATCAAGAAAAATTTTTCAAGATAATTAACTTCCTAGTTCGAAAAGGGTTCTGCACAAAACCAAAATCAGAAAAATACTATCTGATAATATTTTTTTATATAATTTATGTGAATTTAAATAAAATTTACAATTAACCCAACGAAAAATAATGTCTCGCTTTTGAGTAATTTTCATTTTTTTACAATTATGTATTTTGGGTTGCCTATATGAAATGATAATGAATAATTTTGATTGCGTTCCGTTTTGAATCTAATATTTCGTTTTTCCGATTGATTTAAACAAGGAAAATTCTAAAAATAGATTAGACTGATTGATTGTCTTATCCACTGTTTAAAATTTTTTTAACATAATTTTAATTATTACTTTAAGAGCAAATTTAACTCAAAATACTTACTAATGAATCCTGCGATATTAAGGAATTGACCAAAAATACAACTTTCTGGTGGTAATGTACCCGTATCACTAATATAAGGAAGAAACGCATTCACATGACCTAACCCAACTGCTATACTGTACCTGGAATTAAAAAAGGTATTATATAGACTTAATAAGCCAGTCTACAAAATTTTATTTTGAATTTTAAGAATGTATGAGCATGTATGGCCAAGTAATTTCAGGAAAACAAATAAAAGAAAATATATTTTCAATTTTGACAGTAAATTATGTTATAACTTGATGATATAAGACGAAAACCAAAGCAGATATCGAAAAATTGTATTCCTATTTTTCGTCTACTTTCATGAAGTCAATAAAATTTATCATCAAAGTTGAAAATAAGATAAAAATAATTTTAACCCTAAATCTACTCTGCTCAAAATCCCTTATATGGATGCAGACACTTGGTTTTTTTCCTTTCTTTGTCATTGCTAAGCTAATATGTTTACTATTTATTTGCAAGTTTAATTAAAAATTTGTTTTCGTTCGCTTCAAGTGAAAATTATCAAAAACTTTCAAAATATATCTTTTTTTGAGATTTGTCCATAAGATCAATGTATTTTATATCGATTTTGAATGATTGTTTTCTTAAAAATTCGCATGGACACCTCAGTTGAAATTTTAACCACATATTCTTTGCGTAAAAGTTTACCTATACAAAATTTTGGGCTTTTAAATCAAACATTGCTGTCATGCTCATATATCCTTAAAAAGTTTAAAAGATCAAGTAATAAAATTAATGATTTTTCGTGCAATTAGAATCTCTCTCGTTTTCGATTTTAGTTAAATGGAAAAAAGGAGTAAAATTAACTCTTTTATTATTTAAATAAATATATTCTTTAAATAATTGTTTATGAAATAATTTGTCTAAGTTAGTATCCTGATTCGAAAAGTTCTATTTCTTAATAAGGTTGCTGAAAAAGTTCAGATTAGATTACTATGCCACGGATTGCAAATATGTAGTTAATTTTAGAAATGCAACAGAACGCACGTGACTATATGCAGCTATCTACATCGAATGCCTGAAAGCTGTTGGCATGGTAAACTGCATGTGTCGTAGCTTCAACTAAATCTATTCGGATGCAGTTTTGCAGGTATCTACGTGCAGTTGAGTATTTCTATAGCTTTAATAAAGTGTGAGGTGGGCCAGAATGTTTAGATTTGCATTTGAAAATGACTTCTGTTATACACCATAGTCTCATTACATTCAATTTAAATCGTACTTTAATATCCTCTTATAAGTATTTTTGATTAGACATTTAATAAGAAATTTAGATGACTTTTGTACCATAAACCAAAAAATCAAATTATCATGCCATACTTTTAAAATTATCAAAGTGATTTTTGTACGTTCGCAAGCAAAATGTTATATTATCACAAAATATCAATTCTATTGTGATTTTGGAATTATAAATTAAGTCAATTCATAAATTCTTTGCTTAATTAAGAATCTATAGACACATAAGAATCTCATTTTGAACCATTTAATGATTAATTAGTCTAAGAGATCAGCGACAATTTTTAGTAGCTAGCTGAAAGGTAGCAAAATTTCAAAGCTCAAAATTCTAAAAAAAAGCTGTTTTGAAATTTGCTTATCTCAAATTTAATATTTTAGAAGAAAATTATTTTGCCAAAAATCCAAAAAATATATTTGAGGCACTTTGAAAATTTAACACAACAATTTTTGACATAAAATATTCATATTTTCAAAAAGCTAGATCATTTTGGTGAGATTTTCTACTTGTCAGGTAATCGAGAATATTATTCACGAGGGCGAGTGAACAGCGCTAATAGTTAGACAGAATTGCGAGAGACAACCTACAGTCATTTTCGTAAAAAAATAGAATGAATTTCCAAGTATAAAATTAACATATGTAATTATGAAATAGTAGATAAATAGATTATCAAAGATTTAGAGAAAAGATTAATAATGATTATCGATTAGTAATTGCCCCAATTCCTAGATAAATATATTAGACCATATACAATATATTAGTTATATTGAAATTATTAGTACAGTCAAAGGATACAAAAATCGGCTGATAAAGGAATGCTAGCACCTCATGGAATGGGTTTCTAAGGTATCAAATATCATTAGTAACGCTTAACGCTTGAGATAGTAGCGCAAATGTTTCTATTTGTTATAAATTTTTAATTCAATGCTCAATGTTAAAGTTCACTTAAAAAATTAGTAATTAGGCAACTTGTATGGCCTAAATGTTAGGTGTTTGTCAAATAATCGAAAAATATTATATGTACTTGTATAAAGTATATGTAGCTCAAGTTGCCTATTTATTAATTTTGTAAGATAATTGACACCGATAAGAAACACATTCCATGAGTTTTTAGCAAATTGCAAGCGGTTTCTTTCATTTTCCTTTATTTGTCACATCTTTAACTGTACTATATAAAACTTTTGAAAATTTGTATGGGGTCTTAATATGGCGAGTCAGTTCTATTAAGAAATAGGTCATTTGCCAATTTGATTCGAAGACTCCGGAAACCTGTCTCTGGATGAAAGTGTGAGCTATTCACGGTTTCAATAGTAAACATTCACAATGTATTGATTTGATTATATGTTTAAATATTATTGGCGAAGGAATAATACTTAAACGATTGGAAAAAATAGGATAATTTAATTTTTAAAGGGAATTTATTTATTTTTTCATAAAAAAAAAAAAAAAAAATCAAAAATTCAAAAATCTCCGAATTAATTTTTTTTTTAAACCAGGGGTATTGATACTTGGAAGCCTGCATTCTTATGCAGGCTTAATGGCATATACATCTTTAAAGTTATTCGATGTTAATAAATAATTAAGAAATACAAAAAAACAATGCTAATGTTACTTTTAAAAGTTTACAATGTCGCAAGTTAGAGTTGATGAATAAATTAAATACTTCAAATGTCAACAATTCCTCAATAAGTTAAATAAATACTTATTATCATGCATAAAAAATAATACCTACCAATTTACCTAGTTATAATATAAAATATCTGAACCAAGGTTCTGGGAATATTTCTATAATAGTTGGCAAATATTATAAATAAATGTGTTAAAAAATGCTATATTTAGTCATAAGAATATATAGCTGGTGACAATCCTACTTGAAACATGACCTCTGTATACAAAATAAAATTCCCTCTCAATGCTGAAAATCAAGCTAAATTTTACAAAAATAATTTTCAAGTTTTTCTTTGGCATATGATCTCATTTGACATATTTAGAGATGATAAATTTTGCTTTATTGATTATTCATGATTCTTTGGAATTTGGAAAAAACAATCCAATTAATTTTTTTTCAGGAAGATTCGATTTATTTACAAATATTTTTTTCTTATCTTATGTAAAACGTCCTTCAATAGTCAAGAACTCCGATTACCTAAGGTGACGGTCGAACTAATTGTTTTTATACGGCAAAAACAATCGTATATCTTAAATTATATCATTATTACTTTTTATACTACAGTTGCATTTGTGTATACCACTAGTTCGATTTACATCTAGGCATATAACTATCACGAGTATGACAGAGTACATGCGTTAAGCAATGCATCTGAGTAAGAGGTATTATAGATTTTAAATGAAATTGCAAAAGTGACTTGTATCGTGGCTTTGATGTCTTTTAAGCTATACAACAATTCTTCTGTTGTATACCTGCAGAGAGTGGGGTCAACACATGTATACAATACCTCTCACTTAGATGCATTGCTTAACGCATGTATTCTGTCATACTCGTGATATTTATATGCCTAGATGTAAATCGAACTAGTGGTATATGAAGAATTGATATAATCAGTCAATAAAAATAGCTGGGATCGTTTACCAAACAGAGTAGAACATAATTAATTAATATTTTGACATCAATAATCAATATTTTAAAATATTTTTTTCCACCAGGGCGCTTTAAAACTAGACCTATTTTACCATTAGTTTACTTAATTAATTTATTAATTTACAGTTTGATCAAATAAAATGAAATGAATTTTACTTTTTTAAAGCAAGTGAATAGACTTTGAATCATTTGCGACGATTATCTCTCTGTCCTCTTGGCGATGACTGTATATCCATTATTATAAATGCTTTCCACAAGGTTATAAGGTTAAATGTTATCATACCGTTACAGTAAAGATGACCAGCGTTTACTTACTTTGCACTTACGGATATGCCTGAATAATCTTGACATATTCAGTCACTCATACTTTAGATATATGATGGATTTATTATTTTAAATTATTGTTTCCAATTGTTATGCATAATTTTTTTATCTTGAATTTGTACTTACACATTCATTGTAAGTAAATGGTTCTTACAAGGTTATACCTTTACCAACAGAGGTCACACGCGTACGCGTTTACATTAACATTTTACATATATGATCCAACAATTTAAAATTTTTTTTGTCGTCAAATCAAGATGTAATAAAAACAAAGAGTACTCAATTGGAGATTGAACGAACCCACAACATATGGCTTATCGTCCAACGCTCTACCAACTGAGATTTGAATACTAAAAATTGCTGGGATTTGAAAACTTTTTGACTAAAAAAGAGAAACATCTGGAGAATGGTTGATTTTATCGAAATAATAAATAAAACTCCACGATTGGTCGATTATGATTATTAAATTATTTTTTACCTGAGAAAAAACTTTAAATATTTATAAAAATCTGAGCTCGTAATTTTCGTTATCTAATTTCTGACTTTTCCTTGGATAACGTGCAGGCTACTGTTTTGTAGGAAATGAAGCATGGAATCGACTCCTCGCCAGTCGATTTTTATGAGGGCCGGTGGAAAATATTTTCTTGAGTGTACTCAACGAAGTCATATACATGTGTTACTTGTGCTTTTTCGATGTACGTCCATATGGTGGGACAGAAGTACCCTACTTAGGGACACCACATTCTCTTTATTTAACATAATCCTGACTATTTTCACCAAACTACTTAGAATCGTCCAAAATATAATAAATAATGGCTTTCAAATTACATTTTTGATCGAAACCACAGAATAATCCTTATTTTCGTCAATATTGAGCTTTCGGCAAAAATCCGCATTGTTATTTTTCAAATGTTTATATCTCGAAAACGGTAAGATAATGTAAAAAGTGTCAAGGGCCAAAAATACTGAGAATTGTCTAAAATATAAAATCCAATAGTTTTTTTTAAATGTTAAATAAAGAGAATGTGGTGTCCGGAATTGAAGTATTTCTGTCCCATAGTATGGACGTAAATCGAAAAAGTAAAAGTACGCATGTATATGACTTTACTGAGTACAATCAGACAACCATTTTTCACTGGCTCCCATAAAAATCAACTGAAGAGTAGTCAATTCCTTGATTAGACTGTTATTTCGGTTTTATTTCCTCGATTATATATGCAAGTATTTGTACATAGACGTTAAAAAAGATTACATGCGTTTTTTAATAAATAATTATAGGTAAACTTTGTAATACCTATTAATTAATTAATTGCTGCTTATTAATCGTATTGTTCATAAGGCTTATCTATAATCATTTTCAATTGTTTGACATTATTTTAATCTTCATTATTTTAAAATAAATTTTTTTGACACAATATTGGTATGCACGTAGATTAGATAGATTATCTATCAATCGCCATAGATTAAAAACAAATTGTGGTAATCGATTTGAAAAATTTATAAAAAAAAATCAAAATTTTTAACAATATTAATTTTCTCTAGTCCAAACCCCTAAAAGTAAAGAAGTAAGTCCAACATTTTAAGAAATTAACAAATAAGTTTCTTGTCTCTATTTTGGCCCAAAAAAATCGAAAATTAGGTGAAAGGACGATATTTCGGAGCAATTTCTTCAGTTGATACCTCAAAAACTAGCCGTCCAATCACAAAATCAACCATATTTTCATGTCTTTGGATTATTTAGGCTAAGAAGACAAAAAAAAAAAAACATAAAAATTCAGCTCATTTGACGATTAAGACGTCTCAAGCATCGCACCGACTCGAAAGTATTTTAGGCGATATCTCAAAAATTGCACTTATTACTACTAAACTAGTCGTTAAATTAATATGAAACTCGGAGCAATTGCAGTAAAGTTAAATCACAAAAAATGAACCAGATTGTCGTGTTTTTCCAAATAAACCAAAGTTTTAGTGTCACTAGTTTATGAAACAAAATAAATTTAATAGGATGAAAACCATCAAATCTAATTTAAAAAACGGCTAATGTAAAATTCATATTCCATTCTCAAAATATTTTACCCTTCAGCATTCGATTTCCAAAGCTTTAACGCTCTATTACAGCAATAGATTTACGTAAAAGATTCTTTTATTAAGTTATACGATATATTTTTTTCGGGCAGTGTCAAAAAGCTAATCTGGTAAAAAAATACCAAACATATATTTTTTATCTTTGCGAAACAGTAACAAGTTTGACCAAGGCAGAAGATATTTGATTTTTTTTTCTACAATATTTTTTTAAACATTCTGAACGAAACAAATCAAAGTTTATGTTTAAACATCCTTGAGATACGGATGCCTAAAATTGATTAAAAAAATTTCGTAGTGATTTTACAGATAATAATATACAATAATCTTTCATGGTTTAATGATGAGTAAATAAATAAACACTGAATATCCATGACTAGTTAATGTTTGTTTTAAAAAAATCAATTTTAAAGTTCAACTGTGGAAAATATTAGCACTTTAAATAATTATCTTTCCGCTCTCTTGACACCTGTAATTGTTAATTATTCTCAGATGTCGTGCCGAAAATAGTTATCACTTTTTATTCACAGATGTTTCGATATCAAATATAATTAAGATATTTATGACATTTTTTAAAATTAAAACTGTGGTGAGCAATAGATTTGATTTAATGAAGTTATTAAATCGCCACGTCTCCAGAAGCGTTTTGACAGATTTTTTACCCACATGCGGCCCAAAATTTTCCTGTCTGAAAATAAGAAGCTATCCGAATTTTATTTCCCATGTGCCTTAATGAAATTGTAAATGGCAAAAATATTTGGAGACATGAAAAACATGGAAAAAAAAAATTCTTTCAATTTTAATAAATATCATAACATATTATAAGGAAATCTGGACCTAAAAATTACAAATATTGGACTAATTTATTGACTAAATAAAAATTTCTTTTGATTGATAATTTTTTGATTTGATGATAGATAATTTTTTCATTTTGCCTTCGTTTGAAAGAACATAAGTCATGACTTAATGTGACCAAAGTACGCGCCTTCAAATAAGTCACAAGAATGAGAAACATGCATAATAGAAAACGTTATAATACGTAAGTCACCTTGATGTTTTATATAATAAGTTATGGTTAAAGTTAAATTTAAGAAGGCTGAATTCTTTCCTTATCAAACTTAGTAATGAAGTACATCTTGAACCTGGAAGCGATTCCGTTATCTAACGCTGGATGGCAAATTTAATCATATTCTTTAATTATGCAACTAAATCATAATAAAATTACAGCTACGCTAAAATGATTTGTAAGGTTTTTATTGAATTAATAGAAAATTATATGACATGTAGCACAGTTAAAGATGTAAAAAATAAAGGAAAATGAAAAAAACCGCTCGCATTTTGCTAAAACCTCATGGAATGTGTTTCTTAGGTGTCAAATATCATATTAGTAACGCATGAATTAATGGCACAAATGTTTCTATTTTTTAATAAACAATAAATTGGTTAGTGTTAAAGTTGACTTACAAAATTAATAAATAGGTAACTTGAATTACGTATACGTTATACATGTATAATAATTTTCGATTATTTAACAACCACTCTACATTTACGTCAAACAAATTGCCTAATTACTAATTTTGTAAGTCAACTTTAACATTAACTGTTCCATTGAATTAGTATGTTTAAAATTCCTAATTAAACAAAGAGCTAGATACTGGCTAGTGATGTCATACGTGGGTATCGCCATAGATATTACAGATAAAACTTTATTTTACCAATAAGAGATGTACAACCTTTGATTTCTTATAGCTTCTTCGTTTTTTATTAATTTTAATTTCACTTTCAAATTTGGTCATGATATCAAATCTAGTTTTACATTTTTATGGATAATATGGCCAATTTGATATCAGGATTATCCCATATTACGTATAAAGATTTATTTTTACACGTTATATTTTATAATTACACGCTATATGTTACCCGTTTTAATTTTTGAGATTATGTACACGAAAATATACAGCAAAAAAATTAAGATAAGGTTCTTTGCACAAAAATGAGAAAAAAGTTTTATGATCAAAGATATTTTCATTTTCAAGGTATACGTACTATGATCAAATTATGAAAATGTAATTAAGATAGTGAATATTTAAACAAACTAATTAAATATACTTTACTAATATTTTTTTTGAAATTTTTTATCGTATATTAAGAAAAAGTAAAATCTTTCATAATAGAATTCTATTCCCATCCCGGCTTCCCGACTAAATGAAGGTGCAAAAATAGAGGTGAAAAAAACCGTTAACTTAAATAAAGGTATATGAAGACGACTAGTCTTCATTGATAGTTTTTTTACTACGGGGGTCGGTAAAAACTGACTACGGGCGCAAAATGTCTAAATCCGTTCCTGTGCGTTAAATTAAATGTTATTTGAGTATACAGGGTATCTTTTTTAAGTTGACGTACGTTTGAAACTCAAAAAATAAGTTTTATCGATAAAAATGCTACAAGCAAAAAATGTAAAGTGTGTAAGCCGCACATCTTACGCTGTCATTAAAATTGGCCCAAGTTTCAATAAAAAGCTCACGGTAATACATAAATGAATACTTCAAAAGTATTCTTGGAAAGTTGTTATTGGGTAAAGTTTTTATTCGAAAAATTTTTCCGCAAAGTTTAGGAAAAAACGTTTTATCCAAAAATTGCTTTTTCGCATGTCTTCTGCGGAAACTAGGCACTCTTCGAAAAAAATTCTAATAAAACTGGCTTGTTTTTCTATAAAGATCATATTTTTGTTCAAATTGAATGAAAAAACGCGCTAAATGATATGTAGTTTCTTATAGGGCCTTATTTTTATTATCAATTACTGTCTAAACTATTCAGTTTACACAAAATGTTTACGTTTTTATAAAGAACATCTTTCTAATTTAAAGTATTCGTCTAATGTTTGTCAGTTATGAATTAGAGGGAGGCTTTAATTGAATCAAAAAACTTACGTTGAATTCCATAGCCATATAAGATATGTGCCTTAAAAATTAACATTTTTCGTTTAAAGCATTTTCCTCGGTTAAATTTATTTTTCGAGTTTTACGCATATGGCAAGTTAAAAAAGCATCCTGTATAATTAATAAATTAAATACTCAACAAAAATTTTAATTTTACCTAATTACTATCAAACTATGTGATATAGTCTAAATGATAAGGAATACCTTTGCAATAATGATAAAGAAAAAATCAATAACCTTGTATACCAAGAGTCACACTGTCCTAATTTTCGCCGTATACGGGAGTTCTTGCATTATTATAACTATATCAATATGTAATACATATATACTTACACTACCTAAAACGGGTCGCGAAAAGTATCCTTAAAAAATTACGCTATCTTTATGTTTTCAGACTTTCGATTGTTTCAAGAACTTTTCTCTTCAAAATACCATTTCTAGTCCAGGCTTGGATGCAATTTCTATTTTAGCGTAAAATGTTGAGTCTATAGGCGCACACCTTACGCAGACATTAGATAGATGAATGCTTCAAATTAGAAAACTAATCGATATTTAGAAGATAAAAATAATTGATATTTTGAAAATAAAATAAAGTTCTAGATCTGGCCAACTTTGCGATCTGCAATTTCGTATAGAGCAGAAGGCCGGCGTTTGAAGAAAATTTGGCAAGTCTGACTCTCTAGGTATGATTTTACATTTTGATAAAATATACTTAAATAATACTTACGATGTAATAAAAGTAGCCGCTATTAATACAAACAGGCCTATCGGAATCCATGTCACCCATGCTAGCGTCATTTTTTATACAAAATTACGATTAATTAATCACACAAAGTATCACTGTAGTGCATCTACAAAAAAAAAAAAGAAAAAAACGCACTAAGACATGTTTCTAATGGCAATCATTTACTCGCAATAAACATTGTTTTAATAATTATAAGTGTTTATATATTTGAAAAAAATTGTTGAATTATGTATGACATCATTTAAAACTTTTAAATGTTATGATAATAGCGATTAAAATATTATCGGCATATAACATTAAAATAAGCATCACATAATTATATACGATTTAAACCAGACAACACAGTAGTTGATTTAATGTAATAAATGTTGAGATTTTGTGTGAATCGACTGTGGGAATCGAAAGGGTGCAATAAACTAACAGCTTCTTTTTACAAAGAGGTGCATTGAGCATGAAAAATTTTTGCACGGAAAATTTTTGCAGGATTCCGTTTAACGTAAGCAATGGCGTTACTAATGTCGACTAAGATGTTTCTCATTGAGCAGAAAAATGGCCCCCTTCCATTTTCTATAGATTGATTTTGCAACATAGAAAAATGACGAATTTTTTTGCGTTGAAATTTATTTATACACTGCATATTTTTTCCAATTTTTGTACATTGAAAATGCGTGATTGATTGCTAAAATCCTTCTTGCGAACTTTCATGATCACAAATATATTGATAAGATTAGACATATCTAAACTTCTAATATCTAAGATAGAAATAAAAATAATTTTGGTCAATTTCAATTTCGAAAAATTTGTTCCTATGCTTGTTACTGTTACAGGAAGGCAGGTGCCAAATAAATAAACAGTTATTATTTCTGTAAACCTACTATTTCGTTTACAGTTGCTTTCATATTTATTAAATCATCTTTGAAGTTAGTTCTGAACGATAATAGTTGGTGAGGCAATTGCTCTAAACCGCCTTCTAAATATTCTGTACAAAATTCTCCCCCAGCGCAAAATATTTCATCGTCAGTCAATTGAGACAGGAAAGAGACACAACGCGAAAAAACTATGGAATTTATAAAAGAGAAGTTTTCATCAATGATTTATTTTCTGAACATTTATAAAATTTAGTAAGCCTGCAAGCATTTTATAAAACTTGTAATAACTTTGAGTGTAGGCCAAAGTAATGAAAAAATTAAAAATGCGAATTTTGTCATTAAAAAGCAATTTTTTTTTTCTGATATCTCTAACCACCCTGATGCTATTAAAAATATTGAGAATCGGCCCTATTTGTCAATTTGTAGTAGGCTGAATTTATAGTTCAGATTTCGGTTAAATATCTTACGAAATGTGACCCATCAACATGTGCAAAATTTCAAACCGATATTCTTATAAATAACGAATATATGGAAGTGTCTTCATCTTGATTATTGCACGTTGTATATAAAAATATGATTATTATTTCATTGATTCTTGATTATCGAGGCTATCAGATACATAAAACCTAAATCCACTATTTCCTTTAGATTTATACTTAATATTATGGCCACATTATATCCTCGCGACTGAACTTTGTGAACTTGAACATAAATTGCTTTTGACCATGAAATATTTAGCTTTTTATGCATTCAGCTAAGAAATACTTCTTTATCATTTTAAAAGACATTTCATGTTCAATAATATCTGTTATTATTAAACATGGAATGCTTAGGTACATAGTATTCAAGTGCAAATACCTATTCATACGATTTAACAAGTGAAAACAAACAATTGACTGTGTTAATTGTTGAAATACCATGTATATACAGTGTTGATTGCTCTGCCACATTACACATACACATATGTCACACATATATAACTGATATTCCCATATAATACATACTATACATTTTGCGCATAATTTGCGCTCTAACGGGTAAACACCTCTGTTTTCTCACAAAATCACCATTTTGTTCCATATTAAATAATAAATTATTTAAACTACAATGTTTATTTTATAAAATCATAAATTATAAATATTAAAAAAACTAAAATAGCCATATTTTTAACATATGTAAATATTTTATAAAATATAAATGCACAGTCCCTTTCGTTCTTAAAAAAACGCAGGAGTCTAAAAAAAGCTCGATTCCGAAACCTGTTTGAAGAAATTTTAACATAGTTAGGTGTATTTAACCAAAGCTATTTGTATTGAAATAATTATTAGCTAACTCATGTTAAAATTCTTTCTAATGCTATCGAAATCGAATTTTTAGCAGATTGTCTCGTTTTTTTTGAACGCAACATACATAAACACAATTGTAATAAACTTAACATATTACTTCTCCGCACAGGGAAATGAGTCTTCATTTTTTCTAGTATAGGAACGAACGTAACTACGTTCTAGTGTAGGAACGAAAAAATAAGTAATGGGGGAGAGGCGCGAATCTGAAGAATTCTTAAAAAGGAGAAAAACCAAAGAATAACAAACAATATTCATATACGGCACTCTTGTTAAAATGGGGAGGCCTTGTTCTTACAGAATTAAGGTGTTTGTCTCCCTACAGTATCCCTAAGTTTTGATTTATATGCACGGTACATGCATATAAACAAAATAAGTGTTTTTTTTTTAACTTTACAATACCACCCAACAATTTATCATAGAATATATTGTGTATCAAATTCTGTTTACAATTTTGTTAATATAGATATCTCTCTTCAACCACCGATGTTCTAACTTTATTTCTGTTCAACAATAAAATTGATTATCTTTGCGTTATTTTATCTCAATAATGAAACGGTCAATATTATTTTTTTAAATCAGAAGAAATATCTTTGTGTAAAAAAAAAAACGCACGGATTTACATAGAGTATTTATACTAAAACGTGCGTTGTTATAACCAATTATATTTTACATCAATGTTCAGTTAGTTTTTATTTAGAACTAAAAACTTGTTATAAATACAACCTCTCCTATTCTGTCCGTGTTAATAATCTAAACTTTAATTTAGTTTATCTCGAGTTAGAGACGGTCAAACGGCTTCAAATTTTTATGGTTGTATTATAATATCCTTAATAATTACAAAAAAAATTTGGAATTTTCTGACAATCTGCCTATGGCGAGACAACAATCTTAAAAACAAAAATCATTTCCCATTTCTACATATGTCATACATACAGCCGCAAGGTCTAATTTGAATATTCAAAAATACCGGAATAAACAAACTTAAACAAAAATTTTACAAAAAATGTTCTTGACTTTGAAGAAGGTTCCTTTTAATTAATTTATTTTAATGACTTTAGACTAGGGAAGTGGGCAAGGTGACAATATTAAACATTTTGTCACCTTATTTTTTGCATGTTTCAAAATTTATTTCATATACACCTACCGACCCAGAATTTCGTTCAAATACAATCTATATATACTACCCTGCAAAAAAAGTGGCATACTTATAAAAATATTAAACTTTCTTGAAATTTCAAACAGGTACATACATGTCGGCTTAGACCATTCAGTATTTGGAGTATTTGGATGGATTTGACCTAAGCAATTACCTCAGATGTTGACACACTTTAAATCGTTTCACCCTCAGTCAATGTACTTAATGGTCTAAGCATCTCGGTGAAAATGATATGAATTTAAAAAGCATAGCTATCGGATGATACATACCTGTTTGAAATTTCGAAAAAATTTAGCATATATAATAGGGTGTCTAGCTAAGTTGGATACATATGGAAAACTTTTTTATTATAAGGTTTACGAAAAAAATTTATTCTTTATAAAAATATATGCTTTTGAAAATATTAACATTCACTTTTGACTTCGAATATACAGGGTGCCACAAATTGAGAAAGTTCGATAGGAACGTTAATGGTCGGTTTGAAATATAGACCATTTTGAACAGATAATAAGGGAAACTGTTCAAGAAATTAAACTAGTCAAAATACATTCAAGGATAGTCAAAATGCGACTAATGACAAGTTCTTAAGTATGCTGTAGTCTGTCTGTATGTAGTACAGGTAAAAAATTGAAAATTGGAGGTCAAATGACTAAAACTGCGTATAATAAGCGATTCTTTTTTATTGCAAATAAAGGTGAAGGATAGCTAGCAATTCTTGATGACCTCTGTTTATGAAATCATCCCTAAAAATGAAGTCATTTAGTAGGGAAAGGAAAAAAAAGGATAAAAGAAGAAGGGAAATTGAGGGAAAATAAATTCATTTAACATTGTTGAAACAACAAACAAAATCTTTATTTTTAATTTTCTTAATTCATCAGCTATTTTATACAGTGGAAATAGTATATAGCGACAAAGCTTATTTACAGCTCACAATTAGGCCTGTGAGACGTCATTATTTATATTTTGGTGCCCCTTTAGAGGTAAAATAATATATTTTAAGATGGTTGATCCACGCTCTTTTTCTATCGCCTATAGAAATTTACTATGGAAACGGAAATTTAAACATACAATGTTCTCACCTACTACTGAAGTAATTAGCACAGTTAATTAAAATTAACGAAATCCCATTTCGTTACTTGTACGTAGTATTTGGATAGAAAACATTTTAGGTCTTATTTATTAATTTCTTTATCGATTTACTTCGATCATTACCCGACACCTTACATGCAGAATTTATAAAAAAAATTTCGCACTATATTACGAGAATAGCATCTATATAAAAAACGTATTCGACCGATGGTATCTGAACACTTTCGACACCATTACGAACGTATCATAACATAACAATTTGCTATAAAATAAAAATAAAATTCACTACACTACATACCAATAATTCCGCTTATGTCGCTATAAACTTTTTTCACTATATTATTTTACAAACAAAAATAAAAACAACTGACTCTAAAAGCACATTTAAATGTTACACCCTGTATAACATATTAGATTGCAAAGACGCTAAAATCACATCAGTGAATAAATATTGTTGTAGAGTTGTAAATTTTATATTAAAATTTTATGCATTTAATTATTTACATTACCATTTTGCTGAGCTGGGGTTATTTCTCTCACCATTCTAATAAAATAATAACTTGAAGGATATAAATATTTGACAACATAGAAACACATGGCTAATAAGCTTTTTGCAGCGTATATTAAATCAAATTATAACAATTGGAACTAATCGCGAATTTCTAAAAAATAAACAAAATTTATAATTTACAAACAGAATGCGATTACCAAAAACATTGCTTAAGAAAAGCCGGCATAAAAAATTGAATACGCTACCTAATAATATTTATTGTCTTAATTTTAGCTAATTTATTAATATTTTAATTTTTGAATTAAACTAGTATTTTTATAATATGGTTGATTGCACAGTTTCATTGAAAAAAAGCAATTTTTTTTAAATTCACATATCAAAACAACGAACGAAATACAAGAAAACTTCAACCAACTTCAACAATTTAAAACACGTTTTAAACCTTTTTTATTTGCTGTCATAATAAACTTCAAAAATCGTATTTTGTACGGAAGCCTGAATGGTTCATGATCAATTTATGAAAAAGTGGCGCTACACTAGTTTATTTTTTAAATGTGTACTACCCACAAGTATAAAACCAACTTTCGAAAAGTTCACTTTTGACTTGTGGTTATGGAAAGAAACCTTTTTGAAAATGTCAGTCAGTGATAACTATTATTTAATTAGCCATTACCGAAACCAAAGAATTGCCGAAACTGTATGGAATTATTATTGTATATCCAGATTTAATAATAATATGATGTTAATAATTTGTATTATGTAGTTAGCTAAAAATTTGTATTGGTATTATGTATTTAAAAAATATAATGCTTTAATTAGTCTTTTTCCTCAGAAAATTAAAAAAAGATCCGCTAGATGGCAGTAAATCAAAATATAGGAAATAAAAATATTTGTATCTCCCTAGTTCTGCCATCTAGCGAATCTTTTTTTAATCTTCTTAGGGAAAAGGTTAATAAAAGCATTATATTTTTTAAATAATACTAATAAAAATTTTTAGCTAACTACATAATACAAATTATAAACATTATCATATCATCATTAAATCCGGAAATACAATTATTAATAATTCCAGACAGTTTCTGGACTGACATTTTCAAGATTTGTATCCATAACCACAAGTCACAAGTGCACTTTTTGAAAGTTGGTTTTAGTGGGTAGTACACATTTAAAAAAAAAAAGCTAGTGTAGCGCCACTTTTTCATGAATTGATCATGAATCATTCAGGCTTCCGTAATTTTGTGGTTATTTTTAGACATCTATTGGTTAAAGTGTGAACAAAATTGTGTATAAAAATAAAAATAATGAACTACATTTATCATGCATTCAAGGGTCATTATTTATTCTATTGACAGCAAATAAGCAATTTCAAAACAATAAAAAAAAGTACTTTCCTGTAAAATAATTTTATTAAAAAAATAATAAAATCAATTTAATTTCATATTTATAATAAATCAAACAATGGTAAATAGATTTGACTATTTTTTTTTAATCTACGTATTTTGTTATTTACATTAAACATATACATATTTCAGCACTCAAGTTTCTATAATATGTCTTAACATATTTGAAGAAATTATAATTTGAAAGCATTAAATAGAATTGAGTTTTTTCATTAAACATGCCACATCCTGGTCTTACATTTGCTTTGGCTGTGGGTGTAGCTCTAGGTGCTATAATATATTATTTACTTCCAAATTGGGAACGACCACATGATGGCAGTGGACCATCGCAACCACCAGTTAATTCATGGGATTTGACTAATAATGAACAAAATTCTAATATAAGGTATTTTTTTAAATTATGAATTAGTTTCTAAAATCTATCAATTGAACTGTCATATTATATAAAGGTGTAAGGCATCCAATTACCTATCTTTAAACAAAGAAAGTATTAATGTTTAAATTTTAAGCAAACAACATCAGCTCTAAAACTCTTGCTATTTAATTAGAAAAGTGAAATTGTATGTCAATCAATTTCCCGGAATTGCATGAATTTAGATAGTTCGATTAACCTGCTCAAATCCACCTACTGGTCAAAATTGTCTTGGAAGGTTTTTAGTGAACAAATTGAATTATATACTTCAATTTTTTTACTACGTTCATATCTCAAAATTTTTATTGAATTAGTCGATGTCAAACTCATTTCGATTTGTGTACAATTTTTTTAGAGGTTAGAATGAATGGCACCTCATTTATTATATAAACAGGAAATTCAAAAATTTGATTGTCTTTATTTTTGTAATATTTAAGGCAAAGAAGACCCAAAATACCACAAAAATTCAGTTCATTAAATAATCCAGTTCAGCTAGATGAGAAGTTCTCGAGATATTGCTAAAAATCTGTGCAAAATTTATGGTTTCGGGTGATTCCATTTTAAATTGTCGACTAATCGTCAAATAAACTTGATTTTTGTATTTTTTATGGTAAAGAAAGTTAAATTTTAACAAGGCTTTAAACTGAATGAATTTCAAAACAAGTGAAAACAAACAATTGACTGAGTTAATTGTTGAAATACCATGTATAGACAGTATTGATTACCCTGTCACATTACACATATACCTATACATGTCACACACGTATAACTGATATACTCATATAATACTGCAATTTGCGCATAATGTACGTTCTCACGGGTAAACAGTGATGTTTACGAAAAAATGTTAAGTTGTTTATTTTTTGATAAGGAACATTTTTTACATTTAAACTTTTGTATAAAGTTTTAAAATTTGTATAAGATGAAATCAAGACCCACGTGACCTATGTTGCTCATTTACGAACTTGATCTCACTTTTTATGTCCTCAGCACGCTATAAAAATTTCAGCTTCATATCTCTTTTCGTTTTTGAGTAATCGTGATGACAGACGGACAGACAGACAGAGAACCGGAAATGGACTTATTAGGTGATTTTATGAACACCTGTACCAAAATTTTGTTCATGGCATCAATATTTTTAAGCGTTACAAACTTGCGTCTAAACTTAATAGAAATTCCGGAAATGTACAGTAAATTACTTTGAAAGTCGAAAGTTATAACGGAATTTTGAATGTTGATTCTTGTGACCAGCACGTATTTTCATTTTATTTATCGTCCCCTATTATTATGTTTTAGGAGACGACGTATCCATGATGGAAATTGTTCGATATGTTTGCAAATCGTTGCAGAAGGAGCCAATGGTTCGAAAAAATTAAAATGCGGACATGTTTTTCATGATAATTGCATTCAATTATGGCTAAGACGAAAATCTGAATGTCCAAATTGTCGTATGCCAGTTATTACACCCACCGATATTATTGCACATCAATAATTTAGCCTGAGATACTCAATATAAGTTTAAGTATTTATTTTTATCACAAATTTTCAAATTTTACTAATAAAACAACAATTACCAAATAGAGCAAGTTAATTAACTTTATAGAGGCGATAAATAACGCTCGTATTATTAACAATGCATAGAAAATTTAATAAATAACGACGCTCTTTTTCTAGATCAAAAAAATTAAGAATTAGTTGTGGAAATATTTTATTTTAGATAAATTTTTAAATAATTGATATTGAAGCAATAAAACTAAAAAGAAACAAAATGCTAAAAGTTTAATTTGTTAAAAAATATTAATGTGATCTCTTAAAAATTGTATAAAAAATGTTAATCTGTGAGTTAATTTTTTTTTTGATCATAATTTGATTAATTTAAGTGTCCTTTGTAGACTGATAGTGAATAAAAGTCTCGATTTCGTATTATTAATTGTATTTTGAATTCTTACCAAGCTTTCAGTTTTTCCCAATGATAAATCGTGTTTTCAAATATTACTCAAAGAAAGTCAAAAATTAATACGAATTGCCAAAAAAATATATAATGATGAAGTTTCAACGAGATGTACCAACGTAATTCAGAATCGTTTATGAGAACTATTCCAGAAGATAAAAAAACGATCATCTTCTGTCTTTACAAGAAAAAGAATCTCTTAGAAAATTTGCTCGACAAGTCACTTTTTTCCGTGAGTACACGTCAAACACAATGTTTAATAGCACAAGATTAGCAATGAAATCAAATGAACCCGAATATCAATTTCATCGATTAAAAAAGTTTTTAATTTCATCAGCTAGCTTATTTTGGGACACTCTGCATTTCAATAGAAGTGGAAAGGACACCACCCTAATATGTTCTTTTAATCATTCTGAGCAAAAGCTCTCACGGCCACAATAATTTTTAACGAATAGTTTTCGAGCTATGGGCAATCAAAGTTACGAATATATTACAGTTTTAGTATATGACTAGGGAAATGGCCTTATTGTGAACTGAACTCTACCTACCTTTTATGGTTTTATACTGTATATAAATAGCTCGTTATAATGGCCCAACCGAAATGGATTTGCTTTTAGCTCTAATGGCAATATGATCACAGAGAGACATTCTAATCCGAAATTGTAATCTCTTAGACAGAAGGCAACATGTAACTATTACATTTTTTTAAACATCTTTTCGCTTCGTGTTTACGAATACGTCTTTATAATTTGTAGTAGTGTACCGATCGCTTTAAGCTGTATTTAAAGATAAAATAACGCGAGGAGAGAAGAAATATTTTAAAATTGTAAAGCGAAATGCAAGTGCATTACTTAGTTATTAATCGATTTAATATATTAAATATATGTATCAATGGATTAAAGAACAAAAAGAAAATATGTATTAAAATAAATGCGTTTATTACAATGATGTTGCTTAAAATGGTTTTTCTTTGGCGACGTAGGTAATTTGCGTTACAAAAAAAGTTCCATCTGTTTGTAAGTATCTTCCATCATACGTGTAATACTTGTGGCTATGATTTATACCCATTAGAATCTGTTGATAAATTTACTTCCAGATTTTTCTTCGAAACAGTATCTTTTGATTTCATCTCTAACTGAAAATGAAAATTTATTTATTTTTATGTCAGTGGAAGATATCACCGAGGGTACAGCTTCTTGTTTCGATCTTCCCCAGCTTTTTATATGCTTGTAATAGCATCATTTGCATAATACTTACATTTAATTCGATTTCTGGTGAATAGAAATGTATTCTTCGAAATTCATGTACAAATGTTAATAAATAAGCACAAAATGATAATGTTAGAAAATACTCTGAGATAACGCTAGTCATGTGCCAATGCCATCCTCCGTCTGAAGGTAACCATTTCTTATAATCTGTACCTGCATCAGAAATATTTTTCAAATAAATATTATTTTTTATAAAAATCAAATGAATCTCGCAGTGACAGATAAATAAATTTTTTATGATTTTTCATGCACCCCCCTCTCATTGAGAACCTCTCCAAATTAATTTGAACTAGCAATATATTTCTGTAAATCCAGCCATTATAAAACTTTGCACGATAATTTCCGTGACATCTGTGTCGAAAAAGTTCTGAATTGGCGAAAACGCTTTGCCGGACAGGTTGTCAAAAATTTACTCGAAGCAATTACCAAATACTTCGCGTTCTGGCAGCGACGAATAAACGCTTCTTTGCAACTTTGTGTCAACTCAAAACATACTTAAGATCGACTAAACGGCTTAGCCTCGCTCAGTATACCTACATCGGTATATAGAGGCCGATGCGCACAGAGTTTTGGAATAGTTTTTCTCTGTTCTTTTCGCAAAATCAATGTGTTGAAAAATAGTGACTGAATATCATATTTTGAACATAATGAACAAAAGTTTGAACTAAACCCTCCCCCCTCCCCGAATGATTCATGCGCACTACAATAAATTTAAGTGCAATAAATTTTAGAATTATTATTTGGAAAAATCATATAAATAAATTTTCACTGTATCTTAATATTTTGGAATAAAATTTCTTTAAAATAAACAAACCATTAAATTGTTGCATCGATATGGAGCCAGGTAAAACGGTACTAACAGTAAATGCAACACTTAAAAAATTGATGACTGCTCGAATGTAAATCATGCGTAAACTGTTTATGTATGGACGCAAATTACATGAAAATACTGTCTGTAAATGAAAAAAAACTTTAGGATATTATAGTGAATTTTCTGTAGTCACAACCCCATGGAGTTGACAGGGAACGAAAAATTAGCTCTTTATACTGATTTTGATTTGATATTTCTTGACAATATTAGCCTGAATTTGTAAAAGTAAAAAAAGTGATTTGAAGAAAAAAGTCTTATTTCAGATAGCAAAAACTAACATTAGTAACAAAGAAATGTATAATAAACTTTTTAATCCTACTTGCATACAAAAATATATATTCGTTGCAGCAAAGCACGTCATTGCCCCGATCATATGAATACCAACTGATCTAGATTCTTGAAAATTAGCAACAACATCTAATCCAATACATCCAATTATACCAAATATTGTTGCCAAATTATTTGCTGTGTTTGATACTCTATTTTCTGGTTGTAATTCTGAAAATTTTGATATTTGTCGATGTCGAATGTAAACCCAGCATAATACTAAAAAAATAAATTTCACTTTGATTTTTACATTTATTTATGTGTGTTTTAGCTGGAGAGCTATGAGTGGCTTTTTTGAGTACATATTTGAGACACATTGAAAATATTAAAGTTGATAACAGTGTGGATAGTAAATCGACACCCTTGCTGGGTGGTTGGGGGGCGTTAGTGACCTATGAAATTTTTAATTTTCAATTTTTCCTATGCACAAAATGCAATCATACGAAATATCATCGCCTGGCATGATTTGGTGGGGGCTAAAATAGCCTGATAGGTGATTTTAATTTGCAATTTTTCCTATGCAAAAATTAAGCACTGAAGAAAATTGATTGTATTTTTAAGGAAATTCTCACGTGCTTTTAAATCAATATTGTTAAATAAGTAAATTGTATTGGAAATCTGTATATCATGTTTCCCTTCCGCCAATATACGGGTTCTTCCTGTCATTCATACAATCACAGTGGAGCTGTGAATACCCATATTGCATTCATGGTTTAAAAATGTTTTATCAATACAATTTAGGACCACTGAAAAACCCGACAAGAAGTGGTTTTAATCCCACTGGCAATGTAACGGCATGAAGTGAATATAAGGTGAATAACTTCGAGGCTCACCTGAAAAAATGTCTACACCTAGACCAGTATTTTCCCAAGTTGACGATATCGCCCCCTTGGGGGGCTGGAGGCCTACAGTTGGCTGGTAAGGCTAATTTGTAATTTAATATTAATATATTTGCATACATCAAAATATAAAATATCGGATAAAAAATATATATAGGGGGCGCTGAAAAATAATTCATTTTCGAAGTGGGCGGTAGACGAAACAAGTTTGGGAACATCTTATTGAACATCTTTTTATAGCGTTAATGAAATTGCACTTTTATTTGATCTTTGCCCTCCCCTGCATGTTAGTCTAATTATGAATCGATTTAATTTAAAATCAATTCAACAGATTTTGATGACATTATTTAAAAATATTTCTTAAGGGTGTTCGGGTCAAATTATTTTAGTGGGTTATAATAATATTTAACGATTGATTGCAAATGTTTCCAATTCTTTTCAATTTTTGTTTAAATTGAAAATTAATTTAGCAGTCAACATCATATTAAGTATAATATTGCTTTTGACCTTTGATAAGTGTTAAACAATTTTTATTTGATAATAATTGATCTTTTAACCTTCTAATTTATAATAGTACTTTATATTACAATAAAATAATTAATAATCAACCTAATTAATATAATATTTATGAACATATGGTGTAATATAAAATAATTAATATGACATCTGCAGTAAAATATTTTTAATTTTTTATTCACGCTGAATAATAAAATTATGGTAGAGGCAGAGGTACAGCTACCGCCGTATCAGTCGTATCAATGATACGGGGTCCCCGGGCTACAGAAGCCCTCTTGTCGTTCAATGAGTTTTCAAATCGAATACACGCCCTTTTAACCCCTCCTTCTGAGCCGTCTTCATTTATGCTGTTGCCGAAGAATTATGACAGAAGTTTGGTGTCTAGGAGAAGAAAGGTGAAAGGGACTTTATGGGGACAAGAGGGCAAAGAGCTTAAGAGTATGTGGGATGGTTATTGTTAATAAACTTATAATTATTATGGGAAGCAGACAAATAACCGATATTAAAAAATAATTAACTCACATAATAAAGCAGCAATATTTAAAAATTGTGCAAATATACAACTTTCTGGTGAAAATGCTCCTGTTTCACTTATATATGGTAATGTTGGATGAACATGATCCCAAAACACAGCAATAAAGTATCTAAAAACAGGCTTTTTATTAATAAACGAATTGTCAAAGGAATTAATAAAACTTCCAAAACTCCAGACCAATTTAAAAACCCGACTTCCTTTTGTTTTAAAATCTCCTAATAAACTGTATAAAGGTCATATTTTCGATGAAAATTTACCAACCAGAGAAATTAATCATTAAAAATTATCATATTTTGAAATAGAAGCAAAAATACTAAAGATAAATAAAGTTATATAAAAATAAAATTACAAATTGATAATTTCAAAAATTGTTATATTATAGTTTTTATTTTATTGATAAAAATTATTTAATGTCAACAACTTATTTTATTTTGGTAAATTTCCTTGATTTTTTTTCTGAAACTTATAATCAATTTGAATCCTACTCACTGTTCAAGTTAAAGGATAAAATGGCAATTGCTGAGTATAGAAGCATATCCGAATACATAATAAATACTCATTTTGAAATAAAATTACTTGAAAACTGAATAACTTTTCTTACATTGATAAAAAATTTTGTCGGCCAAAAAAAGTTTGTGGGTCGTTGAACTTCTATTAAAAATTTCAACTTTTTTCAATTTACAACTTTTTTTGAAATCGTCTACGGAATCCTAATTTTTGCGTATCAGAACGCACTTGATATTTTTTATGAAGGTCATTTTAAAGTAAATACATATTTTTCTTAACGTAGTTAGTTCAAAAGCCACAAGCAGAGTTAAAAATAGATATATCAAATAATTTTATATATTATAAGGCAGTACCTTAGCCATCCATTAATGAGGAATATCTCTTGGGTTAAGTTTGAGAAATATACAGAAAACAAAACAAAAAATTGACCAAAAATCTCTAAAAAATTATTCGACAAAATTTCCATCGTCTCATTATGGAGCAAAAAAAGGGTTGCGGTTTATACATTTTTAATTTGATATCTAAGCAAAACGGTATCAGATATCAATATGAAATTAGCAGATCACTGCAAGTATCAAGTTAAGAGAAAAATCTTGTAAATTTGTAGGAATTTCCAAATTTATTTGTATATATATATATACTTATATATAGGTATATATAATAGAATAATATGTATACATATATATATATATATATATATATATATATATATATATATATATATATATATATATATATATATATATATATATATATATATATATATATATGCATACATATTATTCCCGGCTTATACTTAGTGGCGATAAAAATGCAATCAGCTTCCCGACGCGCTTCCACCATAATCCGATTATTTACTGTTTACTATAAGAAAAAATCTCATTCTCAACTTCAAGAAGCTGATTGCATTTTTTATCGCCGCTAAGATCGTGTTTCAATTTTAAGTATAGAATCTGGTCTATAGAATAATTTCTTTTGGAAGTTACAAAGGCGAGGTATAAAGAGAAAAAATCGCGGTTATTAAACTTAGTAAATCCTTTATTCCATGAGCGGAGGTCAAAAATTAAATAAAAAACTTTTGAGCTTAAGTCTTTTAAAAAGAATTAACGATATTTAAATTCTATGAACTCGATCATTTATTTAGAAATGAAGAATTAGGTCTTCTTACTCAATTGAAAATAGTACCTTGGCGTAAAATAATTAATAAAAATTCTTAAGTAAATGAAAGAAATTAAATTTTAACATAAAAGATAGAATTGAAATTTATTGAGAAAATGTTTTTTGCTCAAGAGATGTATAAATTTATAAAAAAAATCGTATTCCAGTTTTTTGAATACATTTTGCTCAGAATTTTTCCATGATACATATATTATTTTTAATCTAAAAGTTAGGCAAGCGTATTTTAAACTAAAAATATGATATATTTATAAAAAAAATTATTTAAGCGAACGGCGTAGTATAGTATTTCTATTTAGTACTCATCTACTTTTCCGAACTAAGTTATACCATCGTGTAGAATAGCTTAAAAATGTTGAATCCTCAACAATGATCATAGATAAAAAGTTACCAAAAGTAAATATGAAAAACTTGATGATTATCGTAAAATTGAGATTTATAGACAAAATATTTTATCTTTGAAATTTTATTCTTGAATAGTAAAATAAATCTATCGGTTAAATTATAATGAAATTCGAGTTAAGGAAGATTTACCTTTCATGTTTTTCTATCGAACTTTCTACAAATTTCTATTGTTTATGTAACTCGACATGTTAATCGAAGGTTATGATTAATATTTGCGACAAACATGACCATTTTTCCTTTTTCTTAATCGATTTTTGATGAATTTATTGGGTTTTGAAAAATTTATTTTGTATAGAAAGTAAAAACATAAAGTTGCCTTAATTATTTTTTCCGCAAACTAAATTAATAATAACTCTTTATTTGAGAAAATATTAGCCTTTAAAGCATTCCTTTATATAATTATTTAAAATATTTTCTTCCTAAAATTTGATTTCGTATAGTAACATCGCATAAACTTGATTACTTTTTAAAATTTGAGCTTTGAGCTTTCAACAATGGTCGTAGGTAAAAAGTTATTCAAAGTTTACATCAAATAAATTCAAAACAATTTGCTATAATTATTTATTATTATTATAAAATATTAATAATAACAATACTTACGTGATGACAAACGTCACAGGCATTAAAATAAATAAACTTAATGGTATAACATGTAAATTTCGATATTCGGCCATGTCAGCAAGATTAATATAATATTTTCTATTAATAAATTTTACATAACACACATAAGAAAACCATTTAAAACTTTATTTAATAATTAAATAAATTTTATTAAAATTCAAACAATATAATAACACTTCGAAAATTTTTGATTATACCAAATTTTAAAACATTTTTGATTTTGATAATAAAATTTTGTAAGCAACTATTATTGTCTTTTTTTAAAATTTAAACAAATTTAATCATATATTGTTAAAAAAGATGTATTGTTATAAAACATCTTTTTAGTACAAAACATGATTCGGAAATATTAAAATAAAATAGTAAGGCCAGTGCATTTAGACAAAATACTTTATGTGATTATTGTTTATATAATTAAAAATAATTATTTAAAAAAATTATAATAATAAATAAGAGATAAGAATTTGATATTCAGTTGCAAAAAATGTTTTAGACAAAAAAAAGTTCCCTATATTTTAATTTCATTTGTTCATTTATAAAATTAGCTGCTGTACCCGCGGCTACAGATGCTGAATTTTTAAATTGAGATGACATATTTATACAAATAAAAATTAAACAAAAAATAATTGTTAAAGCACTTCTTTGAAGTAATCAGAGACATCCGAAAGCACCTAAAAAACTGTGGATAGAGGAGCCAAAAAATATGAACCTCGTTAACTATGGTTTTTTAATTTATTGTAGAGAATTATTCGATTAGTATTCGTAAATTTGAAAGTTTTATGATGAACAGTTGAAAAATAAAATTTAGAAAATAAAATTTACTCCAGTTTATCATCTGACCAGTATGGCCAGGTTTATCACCCGATCACTTGACCAGTATTATTAACATTTTGTGTAATGTAAATAATACGAAAATATAAAACTTAATTGATTAACATTTCACCTTAATATATTTTAGAAATACCCGCGAGGTAAGAAATACTTATCCACTCATTGTCTGTGGGATAAATATTGTAAAATTTCCCCAATTGTATAAGTAAATAACTATTATTTTTTTCCCATCGCTTCCATCAAAGTTTTACTTAACTGCATATTTTCGAGTTCCATTACAGTATCAGGTATATTAATTAATACAAATTGTTGATGGGTGAACCAACGCCAATCGGTCTCAAATTTAGACCGACTCGCGAAGAGTTTTTAATTTATCGCATTAAAAATCTTTTTAATAAAATAATAAAAAATTAATTATGATTTTTAAAGTTTACACGTAATTTATAATTTAACCAATACTTATCTAATACGTTCGAAAATTGTGTTTCGAGAAAAAAGTAGGAGCAATAACTAATAAGATAGAGATAATAGATAAGAAGCTATTTGAGCTTTTAAAACGATAATTTTCTTCTCTACATAGTATTTTATGCGCTATGTTTCTGTCAATTTTCCTGATGAAAATACAATGCAATGAAAAATAAAATATTTTTGAGGCATTTTGTAATGTTGAATTGAAAAAAAATTGTATTTATTATATGCTTGGCAATGAGAAAATAGGAAAAAATAAACTTTTATCGTACAGATATTTTATAGTTCATAACAAAATCGCATTAAACGATTTAATTTCTTTTAAAAATAGTAAGTACAGGTTTTATCGCTATTTCGATAACAACGTGATTTTGTATAGATTGCATTTACTGATGATTTCAAAACAAATAAAAATCGAGAAGTATACAACTAAAAAACTTTTGACTAGTATTAAAAACAAAAAAATTCTTTTGAAAATACTATCCAAGTTATTGTATTTGTAATAATTTTAATGAAATTATAACTATTTTGAATTGTGTCACGGAAATACCTTTAAATGTTTTCTATATTATTCACGTTTTATTCACCTTTATCAATCTATAACGTTCAATACCATACTACAATTTTTACATATCTCTAAAACCTTACCTATGATAAATGATAGTTGAGCGGGTTCTGGAAAGAATCGAGTATGAAAAATATGAAGAACTGGATCTGTTGTATTATTCGTGTATGATGTCATATTTTCTTCCCTCAGCCCTATTTCAGGGGATAGTACATATCTTTCATTTAATCGAACTAAAAATTTTGATATTCAATCTTTGTTAGAATATCTACTGGTATCTCAATGCATCTTTAAGCGTTTATAACTTTTGCAATTTTATATGTGCTGAAAAACGCTTCCGATACATTTTCCTAGACATCATTCCGAATCCAACGAGCTATCCACGTATTTTTAAGACTATTATTTCACCAATTCGAACTCGTCAACTAGACTATATATACACGACTGTGGTCGGGCCCCAGGTGCTCTCGGTAATCTGTGGTTCTCTCGTACGGTGCACGAGGACAGTTTAATTAGCTCAAATTTTTATTCCTAGTATATTTTTATTTGATAAGCAAGGCGTTTTTACTCGTATTTCATATTAGTTGTATGAACATTCGCCTGCGCTTCTGCTAAGCGCATGAGGAATTTTATTTACAATGAAAATAAGTCAAAATAGTTTAATTAGGAGCTTTAATTGTTTAGTCATCATTTCGTTAATATTGAATAGGTAAATATTTTGCTTTTTTTTCTAAACCTATAAAACTCAGGCAGTTCAACGTATGATTGCACTTGCAAGCTAAGGCGCCCCTGCCAGGACTTACGGAATTCTAAAACATAAATCCGTGTAAGCCAGGGGCGGATCTACTTATGAGTTTTTTGGGCTGCAGTCCGTGGACACAAAGGGTCCTCACCTCCACAAAAATTTGGCAGTTACAGTTTGGCAACCATCTCGTTAGCCATTTAAAATATATGAAGTAAGAAGAGTTTTTATGGACATTCTTATTTATAAGACAAAGAAAGAGTCTTTCGACAATGTATTGTGGTTGATGGCCGTGTAATCATATCATTTGATCTGTAGTTGTATATGTTTATAAATGAACACAACCGGTCAGTTTCATCACTTGAAGTTTCACACATACGATACAGCGCGCATCACACACAGTACATTCCCTCTTTGTTTTATACTTAAGAACGTAGATAAAAATTCTGCAATAATGCCGTACATTAAGTAAGTTGTCCTATTTTTTTCTACAACGTATACACAACCATGGAAAAGAGTTTTTTGATAAAATGGCAATCAGTGGGATAATGAAGCAGGCTTCTAAGTATTACTCCCAAGGCTCACGCAAATTCACGATCCACAAATGGTGTTAGCGACACATGAATGAACACACACAGTTTAATTTATAATTCTTTTTATTTATCATAAGACACATAATAATACTGTTGAAAAAATTTTTCAAAAACTATACAATCAAAAAACAATTTAACAAAAATTTATATTGTTTTGTATATCATCACCTTTTGGTAAGAATAAATAACAATTATTAAATAAAATATTATTATTAATTGTATTGAAAAATTCCACAAATTGGTTAAATTTTAATATGAATGATTATTAGAAATACATTCAAATATATGAATTTTGTGTTTTACACTGGGTATTAAGTCATTGATAGCTAATGGAAATTTTCAATATTTGCGTCAATAATGTGACTTCATATGAATAGTAATCCAAAATCATTTACTCAGCAATATATCCTTACTACTTAAAACAGTTTTGCACTACAGAATCCCAGGATAACAAAAAATATATTTGGAAAATTTTATCAAAATGAAAAAAAAATCATGAACCATTCAATGATATCGTTTTCGTCAGCTTCCAGTTAGCCAAAAACAAAGTGTACGTACTGGAAAAATTTTTTAATCTATTTTTTTACGATTTTTGCAAGGTGTACCCTTTAATTTCGAATTTATTGGATCAATATTTTGGGTTTATTTCAAGACATGACGTTACCAGCTACTTAAATTGTTTAATTTGGGCAGTTCTGAAGCTGATATCTGGAAACCCATATTTGGGAACGAACTTTTATCGATGGAAGTGATTTCGCTTGTTTCAGATAAGCCTGAAACGAAAAGTATGTGACAATTGTTGGAAAAATTTCACTTTCTTAGAATTTTTTTAATATACGTTAAGAAATAAATGGCGTTTACTACAATGCTGGTATGGTATGGAGACAGATACATATAGTATCAATGTTACCATAAGTAATAAAACAGTATTAAAAGGGCTATCCACCAGAAGTATTGTGGGTATCACCAACCAATATGGACCTGACACACATATTGCCTTGACTCGTCCGCCATAACTATTGCTAATGTTATTATCACTTCTTTTAAGTATTCATAGATTGAGGATTGTATTGCTTTAATTAAGGATTAGTATGCATATGACTTAATAAAATTTTAAAATTACAAAATAATTCAATTCTAGGTCTAAATTCAATATCTATTTTTATATCTCGATATTTATATTAATTAAGTTTTCTGTAACAATTTATTTATATTTTAATGTTATTATTATCTTTGTAAAAAAAGAACAAAATTATATACATGAAGTATAGCTGTTATACTATTTATTTAATAAATAGCATCATAATATTAGTCCGATTCATTAGTAACCTATATGTTAGAAATACGGTTCCATTCAGAAAAACAAAAAGTAGCATTTACGTAGCTTTCACTTCCCTCAATTGTACATTTTATTAACAACTTTATTTTTACTTTCTAGAAAAAAAAAACTTTTATCAAAGAAAAACCGACTTCAAAAGAAAAACTTTCATAAAAGCTACTTTTTTAAGAGCTACTTTCACAGCTTTCTCTAAATAGAACCATCGTTGTTGTTTTTTCAGCTAATAAGGAATCGTCCTAGATTGAAAATTATTATTTATAAACATATATTAAATTTATCTGACACAAAGTTTCAAAACAACTAAAAATTGAAATGAAATTTCGTCAAGCACGAATCTTCAAAAATTGAAATAAATATAAATTGCAAATGGACGGTTATAATTTATTGACTGATAATTCAGGAAAAAAATACAGCTATTATTGGAAAATACAGAGATTATAATTTTTCTAAATAGAATGATGAACTATTTGATATAATAATTTTTTATACAGATAGAAAAATTCCTATTTGTCACAGTTGTTTACAGTTGTTTACATTTGTCACAGTTGTTTACACGTTTTCTCAATTTTTCCTGGATTATCCTATTTTTATTTCATAATGATTAGCAATTTTCAGTTGTTTCAAAAATTTACGCACGATAATTTTCATACTTAATAATCTCTACTAGCCCTAGTACAAACTTTTAAATTAAAAAATTATTTTTGATTCTTAGATAAGCCTGACTCAAAACGACCTTTCATCTTTTTTTAGTAATCCTTATGCAACATATTACAAAATTTATGTCGCATAGATAAATTTTTTTACTATCTTTCATTATCTTTCCATTATCCATAATTATTCTTTTTTTTCCAACTTTGATACCAACATACGCTTTCCTACAGAATTATTGAGTACATCATTTCCTACAAGAGAGAATGACGCGTTGATACATTTTGTCTTGTTTAATTCCCTATCTTAGAAGACAATGTAACGACCATGACGACAATGTAGTATGGTAATTAGTTTTGCGAGATGTTATTTAGACTGTCCTCCTTACTTGCGCGGTGTCGTAAGTGGAATTAAAAAACAAAACCGAAAGGTTTGCCGTGAAAATGTAAGATTTGACACTTCGGCGGACCTGCAATTAAGCTGCCTGCTTAATTGCAGGTTGATGAATATTTTATTATAGCGAATTCAGGATATAGATAGCGATATTGTGGAAATTTGGGCAACATTTGGTTTGTTAGGATAACGAACTAAGTTTTGAATTTTTAAACTTTAATTTTATATAGTTAATGACGTGTTATTGTAATTGACTAATTTTGGGTAACCTGAAGGTGTTGTTAATAAAAATTGTGACTTGTTTTTATGCATACTCGTGTACATAAACGCTCTCTTGCAAGTTTAGCATAAAATCTTATTTCTTCTGTAGACTTGTGTGTGTTACATCTTTATTACAAGCAAAATTAATCATTAAAGCTTAGCCGTTAAATAAAATCGTCAATTTTACGATTTTTACAAATTCGATTTACTTTTTCTATTGTAAATCGAATTTGTATACTCCTACTGCAGTGAAATATCGTAATTCCATTGTTTTGTTTGTACAAAAAAGATAATAGAGATTTTAATTATTTTTTTTTTTACTTATCTATTGTCAATTATTTTTATATGAGATTACATATTTTATTAAATTATATTAAATATCATAATTTATTTTACATCTTTCGATAATTATTTTTTTATTTAATTATTATTACTATATCAAAATATGTGTCATATTTTAGCTAAAATAAATAAATATATTATTATTATATTATATATTTTAATATAAAATTTATTTAAAATAGTCTTTTGAGAATAATTCATATAAGTTTTATGTTCAGTAAAATGCCCCGAGATGTTTTCCACTGCCACATGTTGCTAGTTTATAATATTTAATTGATGCAGTAATTAATTAATTATTAATTAAATTGTCTACTAAAGAAAATAATAAACGTAACTTTTCAGAATTAATCGATTATTAAATACTATATACTTAATTTTATCTAATTGTAAATAATTTGTAATTTAAGTATGACCATTATAACCGTTGATCAAATCATAAATTCGTAATTCTTAAAATTTTCCTTTTTCTTATCGAATATAATTGACTCGCTTGTTACTTTTCAAAATTCATTTTAAATTTTAGGCCATAAATCAAAACCTTGTCTATTGATGCTCACAAACATACTTACCTTTATTCTTTTTTCAGAAAACTATCTTATAAACTGGCGTCGAATTCCTTTCACGTCCGTCTGTTCGTGTATCACACTATTTTATTCCGCATCGACTACACGAAAAATGCTTTCATTTGTTACAATTACAGAGTTAGGTGTCCCAATCACGGCTCTTTAGCCTAAATGAATAAATTCTGATTTTGACGATTAATTTTAAGTGATAAATTAGAAAATTTAATGATCGTAGCAGTTAGCTGTAGGTACCTCTGTGTCACAAAAAATGCACGTGCTTTACCATTCTAAGTGATATAGCTATAATATTATATGTGAATTACACGTACTGTTAAAGCAATATCACTTAGAATGGTTCAACTTTTGCGTTGGTTTTAACTTAGAATAAAACAAATATATCTTACAAGCAAATAGGCGGTCGCTAAGTGTGCTGAAAAATTATCGTCAAGGATACGAGAAGCGTATTTTTTAAGTACAAAATGATTATTTTTTCAATCTGCAACTGTTTAAATAAGTCTAATCTATTTTTTTTCTCGAAACGGAAATAATACATAAAACCTTTTTGGGAACTATTTATGATATTTTTTCGAATTTGTATTAATAATAGAAACGGATGCTGACAACTGAGGGGTGGTTGGCGACCAAAATGAAGCCCCTCAGGTCAAAGTATGACTAAATATAAAAAAAAAAATAATTAAAAATCAAATTTTTTTATTAACTTGCCTGGAAGTAATTGCAGAATTAACATTGGGGTAATTTTCAAAGGAGAGGGGAGGACTAAACTAAAATACATCGTATTGACTTTGTTTCATGATATAGGTTTTGGTACTGCCCTTTTTCGTTCTTGTACGGTGTTCGCTTTCGTGTTTCGTCGCAGAATAACAGATTAAAGTAATTGACTGAGAATACTTGGCCTAACATACGCCAATTAGAAAATAAAATATAAAAATAAGGCCTTGGGAAGAACAAATAATTTGTTCTTGAGAAATTAACGACCACGCTTTGAAAGACACATTAACATTTTGTTGGGCTATTGTATTGTATTGTAACAAAAAAAAAAAAAAAAAAATTGAAGTTCCTTACAAACTCTCGATAAAAGCTGGATTAACGTGAAAGTTAAGCTGGAAAGTGGATATTTCCTGATAAATATGTTAAACCAAATTGAAATACTTTTTCGCACCTGAAAAGCTGATATCTACCTACAGTTTTATTATTCTTGATTCCTAGAAGTATAAAAAATTTGCATAGTTTTAATTCTTTAAAATACTTTATTATTTTCTTTGATTATATGTTAATTTCTTTTAAAACTAAACATATGTGGCAGTGATTAATTTAATTTTTAAAATTGGCTTGAACACAAAAATAAAATATACATACAAATTTCTATAATAGATTAAAATTTTATTTTCCATTTCTTTAATTTAATTTTTTTTCTTTTTTTTAAATTTCAAGTACACTTCAAATATTTTATAACAATTAATTTTTGATCAACGATGGCATTTTTACAAAAAACAAAAAGTTAGTATAATATATTATTTTATTTCTTAAATATTTTGAAAAAAGTTACATAGTTTAAATAGATATTTTGAAAAACGAATCAAAATAATTTGAAATTAGGACATAGGAACAAAGTGAAATTGAATCAGTGTTGTCAAACTATTTTTATTCTGGCTGCAAAAATTTCTAGAAATATTCGCCCAGAATTTAAACAAATCTAGGTACTTAATTTTTTTAAATCCAGTGACAATTTAATCAAAGTCTTTGTATAAACGAGCAATATTTCGAGATGAAGTCTTTGATTTCCTACAAGCAGGGGTGTCGCCATCCAATAGGCCAGAGGGGGCATTTTCTTACGCATGTGACTTCAGTTGATAGACTTAAAGAGGGTACATTTTGCTTAATTGATTATTGATGATAGACAGATTACAATTATTTAAAAATATTTCTTCATTATCTTATACAAAACGACCTTCATTAACCGCGTATTCCAATTACAGAAATGGGCGAACCGACTATATTAATACGGCAAAACATTCTAAAACTTCAATTATGGTCCGGGAGCAAACCGCAAAATCACTTGACCCATCGGTAACTGGCTCAAACTTTGTAATAAAGCGGCAATCAAACCCGTAAAAACAATGGGCTACTGCAACCTTACTAGACCGGGGGAGAAGGGGTGAAATTTGTAATGCAATATTGGGATACCAACTTTACTCATAAGGTAACCAGGTAATTTTCACGTGAAGTTGATGGTTTAAGTATGGCAACCTTTGAAAAAATTGTTTTTACGTGATTGTCACTGTTGCAGTCCGCTCCCGGACCATTATATCATTCTATTCATCTATTAATATATTCACACTAGCTCTGAGGTCGCGAACTTATTTTTACAGTTGCATTTGGGTATACATGAAGGGGAAGGGTTTCTTTCGTATAATCAGTCAATAAAAATGGACGGGTAACGTTGAACAAACAGATCAGCACACATCATTAATTAATATTTTGACAAGTCATTCAAGTCTGGCAGTGAGAGACAAAATGGCAGTGTTTAATTCAGATCATTAATTTACCTGAAATGGCATTTGATTAATTAAAATGAAAATTTGAATTCAGGATTTTCAGAAGATTTTTGAGGAACTTTCTTCTTCTTTTTCGTTGAAATATTTTTATTTTTGTATCCATCTAAGTATTAATTTTCCACTTCGACAATACTCCTAATACTTACAATATAGGTATAATTGTTTAAAGTCTAAACTGTCATTAGGATTTCGAAATCTAGCTTGGGATGTTCTTCAATGATTGACAACACTGCAACAATTGAATATAATATTTAACAGATTTTGGAGTATATAATATATTTAACGATTTATAAAATTATAGATAATCTATTTAGCATACGAAATAAAGCGCACTCGAATTATTCACAGTTATTTTGGAACAATATCTATATAAATATTTTTTTTTTATTAAAAAAAGAGATAATTTATAATAAAAGTCATTTATTAAACTGATGCTTCATCTATAACAGTTATTGTACGCTGTTGAATAAAATTAGATTTTTCTGTTGCATTATTCGATGGTTTATTAGTCCATTTGTTATTACCACTTGTTGGGCGTCCACTATTTAACGGTGCCGATTGGTGCTGTTGATGCATTGTAACAGATGTTTCATTTGGATCTTCGACTTCAACTTCTTCCGGTATACCAGGTGCATTTCCAATTTGTGTATTTTGCCTCGACTTTGCAATAGACCATCGACGTCCTTTACGATCCAATATCACTGGCATTTCTGCTATTAAATTATTTTCGAATTCACTTAACATTAAATAATTTTCAACTTTATTACATGACGTGATACAATCTCCGATATAGTCTAAGTCATCTAATATGTTATCTGGAAGATCCATGTCGGCAATACCCTCCTCTGATATACAAGTCAGTTCAGGTTTGTCGGTAATTGCAATTGTATCAATATATCCATCTGCAGGATGGTGGTGCCCATCTAAATCGTTACCGACAATTAAAGCAGCTGCTGCAGTTGCTCCAGGAGCACCAGCCAAACCATCGTTATCTGGTTCTTGAGTGAAAGATAATCGACGTCTTTGTGGACAATTATCTGATACGCATAAATGTTTAGTACCGTTTGCGCGTGTATGTTTGTGGCGTGATAAGTTACGACGATGTAAGTCAATCAGAAATAAAGCTAAACTTCCAACTAAAACACAAGTTGAGCTAAAGTAATATCCAGCTTTGCCGCCGCAACCGACATTTATGTAACCTATAAAAAAAGTATAAATTTATATTTTTGTTTATTCGTGTAATTTAGGCTGTCGTAGCTCTTGCATTCGGATAGCATATTGGAAAAAATTATAAAATTTTAAGTAGGTAATGATTAAATTTTGGAAGAAGAAAACAATAATAAACGAAGTCCTATTTTTCCTTGCTCTGCGAATGCAAAAGTTACATATCACCCTTTATTAGGTATAGTTTGTCTACCTGATATAGGTACACCGATTGCAATAGGTATGGCTTGAGAACATTGCACAAAGCCCCAAGTTCTTGCAAAATTTCTGGCACGGACCCTCTCATAGGTATACATTTTCAAAGAATAATGATATCCTCCACAAAATATACCTGGAAAAAAAATTATAAATATTATTGACCGAAAAAAACTGTTTTAAGTCATTCAAGCTAGAAATATTTTCTCGGTAACTAGGTTTTAATTGTTTGATAGCTATTCGAAAGTTAATAAGTACAGAAAAATGTTTGCGAATTTTATTTGGGTAGAATTTTACATGGTTGACTAATGGTTCAGAAGTCGACCCACTAAAATCTTAATACCGAATGCAGTTGAAATCAAAGAAGGATTTTATGGAAGGTAGGTATAGTCCAGTAACTTTATACATCAGAGCTTGCGTCAAATCCGGTAGTTCTGATTTTTTGCAGACGTTGGTTCAACTACAGAATATTGCCAAAAATTGATGAATAAAGTTCGATAAACTTTGATAGGCTTTATCTCGTAAACTATTGGGTCTACAGAGACAATTATAGTCTCATATTGTAGCAAATTTAGTCTACTAAATTTAAGTACGTGCTGAAAATGTACTATCAAAAACTAGTCCTTTCATTAAACCAACATCATAAAAAAATCTGCAAAAAAAGCAGAACTACCGGATTTGTCCCGTGATTCCGCACTTTCAGGCGACAAGGTTGATAGATTAGTACACATTTACAAAATGATATTTCCTTTGTAAAAATTAGTGAATCTGTCCAATGTAGTAGTGAATCTGCCGAGTGAAGTGGCAGTTAAGTGTTTTTGATCACAATTCCTCAGCTGGAAAGATGAATAATTCTTGAGGACGGTCAGTCCTGAGGTGACGTAGGGAACACACAGCTTCTTTTTCAGGGCTTCTGCTAAGACGATCGTTGGAGATGTAAACGGTTCTTTAATGGACAAGGTTAGGTTCACCATACCGTTCAACTGGGTCCTAGTTAGTTTAAATTAAGAACAGTTAGAAAGTTTAGTTGCAGTTAGCCACAAATTAATCTGTCGCAAGTATTTCAAGAAATTGTTTCGAATGGATACTTCTGGGTCCAAATTATCCCGGAGCATCTTATTTTTAAATTATAGTCTTTGCCATGCCTGTGAGTGTGCTTCACCTTTATTCGACAGTAACTTTTGCTAATTGAGCTCAAGTCATGTTTGTTCCAGTTTCTAAGTAATCTCTTACATCATCTGGTGATCTATAATAATATAAAGACTTACCATAAATCCATGCAAACATCACATATCCATGATAGTTCCCCTTCACAGCAGTTAATGCTAATATGCTTAAACCACACATAAATACAGCTGCTTGACATAAATATTGCCTCGCAATTCGACATTCCACATTATTATGTACAACCAATATACCAAATGCTGCACACCCTAAAGTCCACGCTAATCCTAAATACGTTTGTAACAATACTGCTGTATCACCTAAGCCTTCCTCTTCAGCTTGATGTGCCAAATAAAATATCGGCGTATTAATACCAAATGCACTAATACCTGTTGACATTAGTAATATTCGTACAGTTTTACTACGTAGCGTACTAAAATCAAAGAATGGTGGTCGATCATCAACTTTATTCTTATCCTTAATTTTACGTTTTTGATTTTTTAAATGTAATATTGCACGACGTTGTGGGTGATACAATGACGCGGAACGATAAAATGTACCCAGAAAAAATGTGAAAAATACAGCCACTGTTATTACTTGTAAACCAAAACGCCATCCAATTGCACTGCAATCAAAAAAGTAGATTTTGTTAAAAGTGGTACAGACTTTAATTACCATCAGGGTAGTCATCTGTAAATCATATAATCGTCATATTTGTGAAAGAAGTTCGCATAAGTAAATCATTTTAAATTTACTGAAAATTGGGTTACTAGAATGGCCCAACTGCATTTAGTAGGCTACACTATTTCATTCTTAAGCGGAAAGTTTACTCTTGAAAATACTTTATTTTTACTTTTTTTAATATGTACAGCGGGTCTACTTAAGTTGGCTTCATAAGGAAAACTTATTCTTTTCAAGTAATTTTCAAGTTTTAAACGTTTCAAGTAATCACTCCCGAGATATGTCGGAGGGAATTTAACTAATATTATAAAGGAACAATTACATGGAATTTGAAGGTGGATACGTTGGGGCAAAAATGAACTGAAGATAACTGCTTGGGATTGAATTGTTAACGATAGGAATGTTTTAACCACTTCTTAGCTGAATTTAATATTTGCGAAAGCAGAGATGTTTATAAAAAATAACTTTTTTTTTCGTAAACCTTATAAGAAAAGAGTTTTCAATATGGAGGCAACTTAAATAGACGGGCATATAACTTAGATGTAGACCACCCTGTATATGCGCCATGTTAAGGCTTATTTACACTCGATGTAAGTAGAAAAGGATAGTCTTATATATTGTATTACAATACTATTCTGTTTCTTAGTGTAAAAAAGAGTCAGAAATTCAGCGCACTGCGAAAATTTGGTAATCATGTTTTATTTTTTTTTTACGTAAATTGGATGTATTTTGGTTTTTTCTTGCTACTCACCTAATAGCACCTTTAATAAAAGCAGACATAATCGCAATTCCTAAGCCACTCCCAGATACAATAAAAATTTCAACAAATTCACGGCGTCGCTTAAAATATTGAGCAACCATCAATGTTGAACAATCACGTGTCATTCCAACACCCACACCAACAACCGTTCCATAACTGAAGAATAATTGATGGAATTGTGATGCAAATGATGTAAATAAACATCCAAGTGCTGTTACAAGTCCACCCATAACTGCTGTTAGCCGCGTTGACTTACGCCGACAAAATGCAATTGTGACTGGTGATACGAGTAACGCAACACCTGTCGATAATGCACCCAGCCATCCTGAAAACAGAAATAATATAAAATTAATAATTTTGAACTTTTGTTCTTATAAAATCATAAAATAAATTTCTTTTATAGGCAACTTGATTTACATTAAAGTAGTAATTTTACATACATGATAGTGGCTTTACAAACATCGTTTTGTATTGTTATAAAATTAAATGTGTAACTTAATCGAATCAAATTTTAAAATCATTTCATTAATACAATTTGCTTCGAAATAACCTTTAATCTGAGATGGTATATACATTTAATTTATAACTGTTTGCGTGTTACACGCACAAAGATTTTTGGATCATTTTATGCCTATCACCAAAAGTATTCCACCCGTCAATTACATTTTACACGTGGAATTTTTAACTACTTTTGTCAGTAATAGTACTACAATCGAACTATAAATCTGAGAAAAGACCGGGCCCTGGCCTTCTTACCAAACCACACAATGGGCCATCATACAAACATTACTCAATTAATAAATTCCTGGTAAAAAGGTAACTATCAAATAAAATCAGAAACTTTCCTTTCATTCAATGATCAAACGTTTTGATATGAAAAATTTAATGCTTATAATAAAATAGATTTTATTGTTTAATTAAGCTATTGTTTTTCAATTATTTTACATTCAAAAGTTAAAAAATATGCTGTCACTTTGCTATATCATTTAAGCTAAATTGCAACGTCAAAATTGTGTATAGGTCGGGATGCCTTTTTGTCTGTGATATTTTTTATGCATGCCCACAAAATATGAAATGAATGTCATTGAATACTTTATTTTTAAAACGTTTCATAATCACCGGGTCATGATTGGTTTTCCACTACCTTCTTTATATACTAGATATGCGCATAAATTTTCAAGGTAAATGAACTTTGGAAAGTAGATATTCACTGTCATAGGTCATAACTACTAAGCCTATTTAATGCACTTTACCGAACTTTTTTTTGATGGCGATTTTTTTCTTTAGAATTTAATTTAAATGTGTTAATTTAATTATATTAGAAGATTGTTGGTTGAACCAATTCTAATTTCTGACATGGACCTGTTCAGTTTTTAGCATAAATAGAACGTAGGATCTAGACATTTGGCAAGCACAATTTGAATATAGAAACGGAAGGCCAGATCTAGACCATTTTGACCAACTGCATCTGGAATTTTTAGAAAATACTCTTCAACTTTAGTAAATACTTCACTTTTTTAAATTCGGCATTTCCATGCCGAATTTATGGAAATATAATTTCATAATTTTCGAGTTATTTCTGTTCGGAAATTGTTAAATTTGGTAAAGTGAGCTAGGTTTAATGTTAACGCAAAACCTTGCAGTTGATGATGTCTGATTGACCTTAGATAAATTATTATTTATTAAGTTTCATACCATAATAATTATACTTTATACTTTGGATAGAAATGTTTAAAAAATTTATTATATTAATTATATTAATTTTAAAATCTAATAAATTTAAAGAAACTGCTCTTGTATAAATTTTGAAATAAAAGATACGCACATTTATCTTTTTGAATAATATATTGTAGTGAAATATCAGTTAAGAAAAAAAAACTAGATAGATTTACGATAGACCGTTTATCATGTTTGTGGTGTTAGTTGTAGCGTATAAATGTTCTTGGAGTCACGCATATTGTGCCAAATAAATGTCTTAAATAAATTGTCTTTTTAATAACTAAATGAGTTTTTTTTGTGTGTGTAGTAGTTAAGATTTATATGAATTTTATTAAAATAATTACATGCGTTTTTAGAACAGTAAGAAGGTATATATAGTACTAGCTTGATAACCGCCCGCTTCGCTACGCTTAAAAGTAAAAACTACCACTTTATAGCCTCCACCTCTCTAGATCTCCCTCATCCCCCTTCCATTAAACATGGAGGGATTGTTTTACGCAGCTGAAAGATATGCACAGTTTTCAATTTTTTAAACTGTAAAATAGTCATAATTCATTGAGCATAGTAGAAAAGATAGTCATGAATTGTTTGACATTTACTACTTTAAATTTTTACAGTAATCTTTAAAATAGTAAATGTCAGTTTAAATTTAATTTTTTTAAATATATCTTTATAAATTATAGCTCATGTGTTATGCTTATGTATGAGCTATATTGCTGTGAAGTTTCATTAAAAATCATTCGCTAGTTTGTGCGTGAAAGCGTAACACATTTATAATAAATAGGGATTATTTTACAACCTGTTTTGTAGATATGGTATTTGCCTAACTATGTCGCCTATTTAGACTATATCAAGCTAAGAAATACCTTCAATTTTTCAAATTATCTTTTTTCCATCTTATGAAACTATGCACTTAAAACGATTTTAGTAAACACATTAATCAGATCTTTCTGTAAATAGAGTCGAATATCAGAGCTCGATTTAGAATAAGGTCCACAATCTAGTATCCATCGGTTATTGAGGTGTATTCCTTAAAAAAATGTTAAAATAAATATTTTATTATATTCTGTATAAACCTCCAACTGTTGAGTCGAATATTGATAAACTTTAAACTATTGGGTTCATAGAGACAATTTTAGTTTCTTTTTATAGTAAATTTAGTCTACTTTAAAAGTAGACTAAAAAGAGTCCTGAAAAAGTACTATAAAAAACTAGTCCTCTATATAGTTATAATCGCTAAAATCAGAAACGTTTTTTTGATTTTTGATAAAGGTTCTTTCGTCGTTCGAGGTCACATACCTGGATTATTCATTGAACTAACATCATAAACAAGTCTGCAAAAAATCAGAACGACCGGATTTTAGGCAAAACTCTGTTGTATAAAGTTACTGGACTTCATTTGATACTTGCCTATTTTCGTTATTGTTTGGTGTACGCCTTCGTACCTGGCCGCAACATTAACCATTCTCTGTTGTAAGTTATAAAATATTTGTTTTAAATCAATTAAATCGATGTGTTTTTGTTTGGATCAAATCAAAGCAAACAACGCCTACTTAATCTCCTTATAGGTGTAAGTTATTTATAAATTATTAACATGTGTGAGATAATGGTTTAGCATAATGTACTCAACGAAAATGATTTATCCTAAGCTATTGTTATTTATCTTGAATTAGTTTTGAATAATTTTTGACCTCTTGTTGAAAGTTTAAGAAACCAACTGAAAGAAATACCGCCCATCTGGCCAAGGGGAGTAGGCTGGTGAACAGATAAAATTTATAGTTCGAAAATGTAGCGTATAATAATTTCAAGGAAAAGGTTGTGAAATCCTTTAGGCTTCCATAATGCGATCTTTTGGGCGGAAATTATAAACCAAACAAAAATTTTTTGTATTAGTGTATGTGATTAAGTAACATTTAAGGATAATCTCTCATTTATCATTTAAATACTTAATAAAGAGATGTGTCAGGTTTAAGTTAATACCAATCAAATACTGAATTAGTAGGATTAGTATGTACACTTTTAAATCGTTATGTGTAATCAAATAACTTGTTTAAAATTCTGGCCGCTTCAAGATATTATCTATCATTTGTGGATGTAATAAAGAAATCAAAAATGAAAATAATTGATAAAATTAATTTTAATTTATAGCCCATATCTGTGGGGATTATTGAATGGTATTAAATAAATAGAACAAAAAATTTATCACTATTTTTAATATTAATTGTAATAAAAGATTTAGAAAATTGTATTTGCTTCTATACCGGAAAAACTTTGGAACTCACCACGAATATACTTGTGACAATCCTCAATTTTTTCAGTTTATTTGGAACCAATCAGTGGTGGATTAGCCTTAAGGTGAACTAGGAAAGTATCTAAGAGTACGATTTTACACAGGAGAGCTTGCGTAGAAATTTTTAATCAAAGAATAGAAGTTTCCAAATCAAACTAAAGCGATTAAACGTGAAGTTTAGTGTGGTGCCGACTGAATAAATTTCTCCTAGATATTGCTCGGATGCACGATATAAGTTTTAGTCGATATCGTTACAGGATACGCATGTGATTATAGTGTCACTTATCTAATAAAAGTATTACACAATTTGTTTTTCTAAATATTTGTAAAATATTTAATAAAACAGATGCTAACAATTATTCTAATTAATTTGTGTGTATGCGATAAAAATAGATTCCTGGTACTTCTACTGTTTGTAAACAAAATAAGAATTTATAGGTTTGATGATAAAAAATTTCAAAATCACATGCGATTGTTGATATTTTATATGTTAAAAATATTTTCGTTTTATATTAGTGTGAATTTTATAGATAAATAATATGGGTAAATTTTCATTTGTTGATATAAATCTCGCTGGAATCTTGAAAAAAAAACGGATGAGGTATTTTGTGATATAAAGTGGTTAGAAACTGAAAAAGAGGATCATATTAAATTCGAAGAATACTAGAATATGTTCGAAAATTTACGAAATATGTTCGAAAAGTTATAAACAAATTTAAAAAAATACGTTTCAAACGTAAAAATACATTTAAGAAAGTTTATAAAAGTGTGAGGTCTTATTGCACTAAATAGTAAAAACATTTCTCTGAGCACCTCAACGTTAAAGTTCATTGAAGAGATCTTGAGATAATTAGGATTTGAAGAAATAATACTTTTCCGTGCAGAAAGATTGATTTCAAATTTCATGAAACAAATCATAATACAGTAGAATCTCGATAACTTAAACCTCGGTAACATAAAAACCTCTGTTACTTCAAAAAATACTATGTTCCCTTCCCATCAGAGCCCAAAACCTCTATAACTTAAAATATGGAACCTCTATAACTTAAATAAATAATCTCTGTATAGGCCCTCAGTAACTACATAGAAACATGTACATACCTCTATATTAACTAGCGTACATAGAAACATGTACATACCTCTATATTAACCTTTACCTAACATAGACACTTGATAACTTAAAACCTCTATAACTTCAAATATTTTGTGTTTCCCTTGGACTTTAACTTATCGAGATTCTACTGTATTTTAAAGTATTTAAAGTATAAAAAGTGGACAATGCTAATTGGAAGTTTAATCCTGTTTCTCCTTTTTTAAATCCTGTTCTATACATTGTTAACTCCGGGAGAAAATTTTTACTTATTATTGCAATATGAATATAGTTGTTTGTTAATAACTGCTAATTTTAAACGGTAATCGGAAAAAATAGAACGAAAACTTTATAAACCAGGATTATTGTAGAATTGACGAGTTGTTTGGTCGACTATAAAAGAGTTGGTTGGGTTCTGAAGTTTTTAGCACTTGTGTTTAGGGACACTAATAGGTACAGAAATTTTTTTCCGTCGGTTTTTTTTTTCTAAATTCTTTTTAAACAGGTATTAATCTGAAAATAGTAAAAGGAGGGGGTTCTTAAAAATCATCAACCGCCAAAAACTATAATAGAGCTATTACTTGGGGACTCGAAGTTTACTATGTACAAAGCTACCTATGTTTTTTGTCTGTAACAGCCGTATTGTATATAATTGTCATTAATTTAACGCCGCACATAGGACGATTTGGACGATTTAGGTGGCCAAAATTATTTTACAGTGTATTTTGCTTTTTTTACCTTTATTTTATCATTTCATATTATTCTTTGTATAATTATGATGTTTTACTGAATAAAAACGCAAATAATTCAACAAAAAGTAAGAATATTACCATATTTTTTATTATGTAAGTAATTATATCAATTTTTATTGCATGTATTTCAAAATAATGTATAACTCGGCCTCCTTACTTAAAATACGGGTAGGACAGCGACAGCCTAACCAACGACAACCTAAAATACGAGTGAGAGAGAGAGACAACATTTTTTTCTACCTACCTCATTACTATTAGAGAGACTGAAATAGGTAGAAGAGTCGTATACCCGTCTCACTTCCTCCTCTATAAGCAATGCGGACTTGGATAAAGAGACACGCAATAAAGTTTATGACACATAATAAAGTTATAACAATAGTGACTTCGACCTAAAACAACTTACCCGTGCCTGAGGTATAGGCCAAAGCAGGTATGATATTTTAGGTCGAAGTCACTATTGTTATAGCTTTATTGTGTGTCATAAAATTTATTGTGAGTCTCTTTATCCAAGTCCGCTCGGGTACATGACTCTTATACCTATATCAGTATCTCTAATAATAAGAAGATGTAGTCTCTGTCTTACTCGTATTTAAGGATGCTACTACTAAATAATGAGCTTTCGACCATTTTTCTTTCATAGACGTTTTAAAATATGCTTATTTTTGTTTCAAACTGTTTTTATTATCAGATGTGTCACCATAACAGTCCAAAAGGTAATTTTCTAGATAATTTAGTTTCTCATCCAAATTAGGCAAATTAGGCAAATTTTGCAGTTGCATTTTATCGTAAAGATAACGTCGGGTCACTATTTTTACGCCAGAGGTACCTAAAGTAAAAAAAATGCACTTTATTAAATTTTAAAGAAAAAATTCATTTTATTTTCGTATGACTTTCAATCTTAAAAATCCTCTAAGTCGGCCATCCGCAGCCATCCGCACCTAAAAAATGTGTCGTTAGCTACCCAAATATGTAAAATATTTAAAACTAAAAAAATTTTTAGGCGAGAGGAGGCGATAATATATCTAAATGATGTTTGAACAAGAAAATTAACAAAAAATACATTTTTCTAACATACCCTCTTTTAAAATTGAACAGATACTATAAAATGAAGTTAACACGCTTAAAATACATTAGAATATAATAACTCTTACCTGAATTACTTGAATCCATCACAATCCTTGCCAATTATCAAATAGAAAATACAAAAACTAGTTTTCTTTAATTTCGTCAATTGAGATAACTAAGAACAATGTCATACAGTTGTAGCGAAGATCAAGTTTGAACTGCGAGTACAAGCACACAGTGCATCTTTTTTAGGTGGGAGGGGTAAATTCTGGTTACTGGTGTCTTTCTCTTTCTATTTTGGCTACTTTTGGTTGATAACCTTTTCATTTAAAAAATTGACTTTTGGCCGCCTAATTATCAATAATCGTCCTATGTGCGCCGTTGACAATTTAAATCTGTTATTTTTTAGGTTATTAGGTATATTTATTTGTTCATATGTGACAAAACTTCATATTACTCTCAGTTGCCCTGTCCTATATACATATCCAGCATCTTATCAAGATCTAGACACTATAGAAAAATACATAGTTTTGGAATAGTAAAATAAATAACAGATACCTATTTCGATTTCGAAGACAAAATGAATAGAAAAAAGTTATTTTGTTTTAAAATTCTTCAGTGGTTTTATTCTACTTGAAAACTATTAGAGAAGTATTTTGTAAACATTTTCATGTTCGTTAAAGATTGTAAAATCTGTTAAAACGCCATTCATCCTCCGTATTTGTACAGATGAATATTTTTTTCCATAATAATTATTTTTTTCTAAATCACTAAGCCGGAAAAAGCTTTTTGGAAATTTTTTTTTTCAGATACCTCAATTGAAACTTAAAGACGAAAGAAAAATTCCGAATCTTTAAAAGGAATTTCTTGAGTTATCGAATATTTGATACCATCATAAGTATATCAAAATTACGCAGTTGAATTTTTTCATATTGTTGACTAAATGCTACTACTCAAGCATTTTCCATCAATTTTTTCTGCTCAACATTAGAAAACGACTCGAAACGAAACGAAAAAGATTACGTATGCTATTTTACTCCGATCAGATGAAGGAAAATATTTATCATTCCTTTGGCAAGCGAACACGACAAATTTTTAATTGATAACATGTATGGTTACGTTCTCTAGGTCAGCCTGAGGTATACAGATCAGTCGAACAAATCTCGTTTTTAACGATTTAAATGCGAGTTTATGATTCCGTACTCGAAACAAAGCGAAAGCTTTAAGGAAAAAGATAATTTAATAGAGAGTGCTCTTAGATATGTTTCAAGTGCGAGCTTAGGGTTCCGTGATCGAAAAATTTTTGGTGAGTTTTTAAAATTTTGTAAATTTCACTTGTTAATATTTTGTACACTTGCCCGAATCTATTGATTGGCTCCTAATCTATTGAAAATAATATGTTGGTAATAATTACGGAAACTTGAAAAATGAATTATTGAATTAGTTCGAGCCTCTTTTTATACAGCATGACAGCGGAAAAGTTTGAGACCACTTCAAGAAAATTATTTTAAAAATTATTAGTACTTCCAAATAGGAAAACGTTAAAACTTTCTACGGTATATTCATTAAAAAACCTTTATATAGAGGTGAGAGTTAAAAAGTATATAAGTTTATAAATAATGTTTCAATTTACAGTATAGTTATCTAATTAGTTGATCAAACATGACAAGTTAAGTATACTGTATTAATGATAGAACCTCAACTGCACTGTAAAATACAAGATAGAGCACTTTTTTCTTGACTTAGAAGTTTCTGTATTATTGCAATACGTTTTACACATGTTGCACTTGGAAAATACAACAATATTTTGTATGAAACTACAAAGCTCTTTATTTAGGAAAATGGTTTATATACGTCATCGAGTGAAATTATTATTCACTGTTTTGAGTTCTATAAGCATGTATAGAGTTATTAACTAATTTATTAAACTTTTTTCGTCAATACAAACAATATGGACTTAGGTTAGAGAGGCTGTCCTGGGGTGGGATATACTTAGACCAGGGGGTACGTTGTGGTACCGAAAAAAGGGTTGGCTCATCCCCAGCCATTACTCCGTGTCCATTTTGAGCTGTTTAAGAGTAGCAGGAGTGCTTTCCTGTTAATGCTTAGCTCAGAGAGACTTTATCTCAGAGAGATCGTCAAAGAGTGGCTGGCTTTAATAAGTCCTCATGGCAAGAGCTGGACAATGACAGAGAACACGAGGCATCGTTTCCAGAGACAACAGAGACAACTATAGTTAAAGTATAGATGATTGGAGAGCGATATCAATTCCATAAAATATATTTAAAATATTAAAATAAATGGCATTTGTGTGTTATTTCTCCTGAAAGTGATTTTCCCAAGTTCTAACTGAATTTACCCTCAAAATTTGAAATGTAAGTCTCAAATATTTTCATAAACTCATTTTTTTAGGAATTTCCTTTAGAAATCATAATAATTTGCAACAAAAATGCTCTAATGTAGAAATGATAATAAATAGCTCACTATTTCAATATCTAGTCATTACCATGGATCTGTATTGTATGTTAATCTTCCCTTCGCTTTCACCATTAACTGTATGTTATCAAAGCTCAACATTTTAGTAATATAAGCCAAAGGATGACGAAACTTTCCATATATTTAAACAAAACTTTTTAAAGTTTAGACAAAATATGTGTATGAGTGCATACAATCCTCAAATAAATGGTGCTACATGCATGTCTAGAGCTTTCTAACAAAAATATATACATAGACATAAGCTGCAAGCTTTCAACTAAAATAATATTAATATAAAAGCTTCTTATCATTACATTATACGACAATTTACTGACAGTAATCTGAATTTTAAAATGTTTTTAGAAGTTATAATATTATTATATTTAAGAATAAAGCGAAAATAATTGAACGTTACATTTTCTTCAAAGATAAAGACTCGTTTGCTGACACTGAAAATCTAAGTAATGGCAAGTAAAATTGTTCAAACAAACTAGACTCTTGTAATTTTAATTACACCGTCATTATACATGAGATTGGTGAATATATGTAATTAAAAAGAAATTAATATGATTATAAATTATTAGAATATGTTATTAAATTATGCAGATGCTGTATAAGCTAAATTGACAATTTGCTCACATAAAAAAGAGTCAGTCAGATGAGACACTTATAGTAATCGTATTCTAAACACCTAGACTTGCAAATCATTTGCACACTTTCTTTAAAACGAATTTATTACCTGAAGGGAGTAAAAGAATTTTTTTTTCGTAGTTCAGCGCAGTACATAGCAATATGTAACAAAATTTCAACGATTAAAATGACTTTATCATCGACTCTACTGATTTGAAACTTTATGTAGCCTCTTGTAACGAGAATCGTATAAGTTTCGATATCAGACTCGGTTCATTTCAGGCATACCTTATGCCATAAGCAACACTGTCTTGTTCTTCTTCCATCCCATCAGGGCTACAATTCAGGGCAGTTTGACTGCGATACTGCGCTCGTTGAGTTATATAGAGCTCAGTTTTAATTCGTTAATAGATGAGATAGAAATCCTGCTATATTAAACCTTGAAATTATCCCATTTTTTCAGAAAAACCAGAACAGGTATCTTCTTTTTGAACTAATGGCAGAGATGAATTACATAAGGATCTCTATACGTCTTTAGCTCAAACTACATTATTTTCGACATCGAGATTCGTAGCTTGATAAGACGAAAAAGTAGGAGAAAATTTAGAAATTTTGTTTTTTACCGTAGCTATCTCGAATCTCACTAGAGTCGTAGAGGTTCTACTTAGTTTTCAGTTCCGTTTCCGATGATTATAATTTTTCAAATTTTTTGAAAAACACTTGTTAAAAACCACTGGTTAGTTTTACTTTTATACTCTCCAGCGCTTTTATCATATTTGTATTCCGTGATCGTTTTGTTATTTTGTACTTTTTTTTTCTGAATAATATAAAATTCTTCATATTTGTTTGTGTAGCCAATAGAAACAAAGTGTTTTGATTATACCCGTATATAGGTGATAATAAATATATTTATGGTTCGTTTCACAGTGACATCATAGCCTAATAAAGATGCCCAACAGTGTTTTTTTAGAGTTTATTGATAATTCAATTCAGATTACAACATTCAACATTGTATCAGCTATTAAAAATGTTCGTACAATAATAATATTTTGAATGAATTCAATTATACAGATAAAAATCACATTAAAACTATATATACACTAAAATTATATTCTACTTAAAATTTTATTTCGTCATTATATCATAAATTTATTAATGTCAAATATTTTTACTGACTTCAAAAAATGAAGATGATTCTTGGAATTAGAATAGAACATCCAAGAAAACCGTCGTTTCACTAGAATTGATTATTTTTCCAATAAATTTATTATAATTGTTGTTATTTAAAATGTTTCAATCTCCAAAACCTAATTTTATTTTTCTTAACTTTGTACGAATAAAATTGGTCGTTGGGATGAAAATGTTAATTTTTCGATATTCAAATTTTCCCCTGCTTTAAAACGCTAGATAGAGTATCTCTTAGCTGGAACACCCAATAGCTTTAAAATAATAGGATCAAATAAACTCGCATATCAGAGGAGTCAGATAAAAGTTGTAAGGGACCAAAGGTGGATACACACCTTCTAAGAAGCTTGATAAGTTTGCATGATCAAATCTTTTTATGCAAGTAAACTGGAATGCCTATTGAAAAATTTGCGAGAAAATTTTTACTACACAATTTATTTGAGAAATGATTGAATTTGAATCTGTGCCAAAATTTTGCAGACTTGTGCAAACTCTGGCCAGTTTTTTGGATGGTTTAGCTTCTCTCATCAGTGAATTATTTTGTTCAATTAAATGGTATTACAAGTGAAATAAGGTTAAAAAATATTTTTGCTTTTTTTAAGCATTGTTTACTAATTACTTTTCATCTTGGCTTGGTTACACATTTTCGTCTTGGCAAGGTAAAAGGTCTCTGAAGCAGGGTTCGAAAATATCCCATATTTATTATAAATATCAAAATATCGGATATTTTTGATATATATCCGATATATATCAAAATTTTGATATTTAAAAAAAACTAAAATGTTTTAAAGGTATTATTTACTTTGGCACTTCAAATCAGACAAATGAAACCAAAACATAAAATATTCTTCTAGATCAAAAGCAAAATCAATTAAAAATAACAAAATTTTTATAAATAACAATCAATTTGAAAACAAAAAACAATTTTATAAATTATCAGTCTATGGTCATACCTACACTCAGGCAACAAAACAATAAACATTACAAATAATACTTCTAGAGTATAATCAGCCTTTTAATTATCAAATCAGTCATCAGTCATTCGTAATAAATTGTTAATTATCACATAAAAAAAAATTGTCGTTTCATAATTATGCTTGGTTTGACTGCAAGGAAGATAAAGCTGGATCATCTTCTGATTCTGAATCTTACTTAAACTTACTCTTTAGTAACGAACTTTTTCTGACACGACACGATTTGAGTTTGGTATTAGTAGGTTTTAACTCTACTCCAATGCCATCAAAATTTGGGAAGTAGAAATACGGTAACAAGAGCCAGAAATTACTAAATAATATTAAATTTTTTAAAATCATTTTTGTATTGATATATATCATAAAAATTCACGTGATATATATCGGATATATATCATGATATATATCCATTGATATATATCCTCGAACCCTGCTCTGAAGTAAGCGTCTGGTCATGTGAGATCATCGTTATGCACGGAAATTGTGTAAGCATACTTGCTTGTATCGTGTGGTTTCGATAGAAAATTTAGAAGACATTTACAAGAAGATTGATCGAGTATGCTTGTCAAGTTTGTAGCTAGGATTAACGAGTTTCTGAAAAATTTGTATTTCTATCTAAAGAATAAATGAAAAACATCAGTGGCACTATTTTCTAGTCTATTTTTTTGAATTTGATTTTATATATTTTCTTAAAAGTTTTATTATATACAATTACGGTTTTTATGTTTTCCTATTTAGAGACATATAATATTTGATAATACAGACCGATTGTTTTTATTGCCCATGAAATCCCAAAATCTTACAGTGGAAAGACAAAACTAACAATTCGATGTGGTCATAATGATATATCATTATAGGTTTATTTATGATGTTATTAAATACTAATAAAATAAATATATATCAAAAATTGTATCAAAATTAATTTGAATTGAGACCACATAAATAGAAGAGCCTATAAAAAGATTTACAAAAACTTTTTTGTTTTTATTATGAAGAATATGAAATAAAATATTTAAGACCTACTCAAGGAAGTGAATTTTTATTATCTGGAATGGAATTTCCGTTAAACGTTAATAAATATGCTTATCCTAGCAACTTTCTTCTTAAAAAATTTCGATGGCGCAAAATAGTTTCTTCAATTTTTAGAGCCTCAGATTATGTCAAGTCTCGTTTTATCGGGCGTTGAAGAAAGTTTTTCTATTTTCAAGTCAATGATTTTAATAGGCAAAATTTTAATATAGGTACTCTTTATATATAGCTATAAAATAAAATGAGTAACAAAAAATTTTTTTTATTTTGCAGTGATTCTCAACAGTTGCTGCAGCGGATTGGTAGGGCTGCGGACTTCTATACTAAGGGAACTGTTGATACGGTTCCGAATTGTACCTACGATAATACGAGTACGCTAAGAACAGCCTGAATCAGATTATTCTTTGGCCATATGTGTTGAACTGAAGAATAATTGACGAGCCGTTTAAGGATGTTCCAGCATGGTATTTGCAGTTTCTATGTTAAAGCAATGGTACAATTTTTTTTTCGACAGAATTTAACGAAAAATTAAATTTAAGAATTTAATAATGCTTACTATTAATTCCCAAAGTTTCAGAAATTTTGACCGTTTAAAATGGGAAATAATTATGCCAACGTCCCAATTTCGGTCAATTTACGTCAAAATTAATATCTCGAAAGTGAAAATTAATTTCTAAATTTTTTTTTTAGAATTGTATTGTATAAACATTTTTTTCTACTTTTTCCTCCATATATAATAATATCATAAAAAATAGGAGAGAGACCGGACATTTTACATGCTTTAAATGGGACATGACCCTCAAAATCGCGAACTTTGTCTTTAAATATCTCGCGATCTAAACGGTCAAAAATTATGAAATTTTAGGAATTCATAAATAAAGCTATTATAAACCCGAGAAAAAAAATTCGGCCAAATCTGTCGAAAAGTGATTTCATGCTGGTACTACCTTAAGTTACTGACTGATGTTAATATACTCACCATCATTCATCACAGTTTGTTTTTTGAAGTGAAAACTGATACGTTGTGCACATTTTTGGAGAGAACAAAAATCATGGAACTCATCGGTGTTTGTAATTGAATTCGGATGGACCGATTTTGATGAAATTTTTTGTGTTCAAGTGTATGCGAAGATGATTTAGATTCACAATTCGTTCCACTACAAAATGTTTTTGAGCGTTCCTCACCAAAAATTTAAAACGCATGAAATAAATGGTGGAAACGCATATAAATTATATATTACATTACATCTAACTATTCAAATTTATGTATTTGAATAGTTTTATTTATTTGTGCTCCATCATATTTATTTAGAATTGTGAACAGCTTTTTGAATAGTATTGAGATATTATTTCTTATTATTCAGGTATTGAGAATAGGTATAGCGAGCTCCACTACCGAAGAGACCAGCCAGGTCGAAGGCCACACCAAAAGCCAGTTATTTCAAAGTTTTAAGTTTTCACTTCCATCTATAGTCCCCATAGCTGACTACTTTTTTTTATATATCTTTAAAATAGCAACTGGTTTAATGCCTTTTATTTTCACGCTTCCAAGGGTGATTTAAAAAAGTTTTTCGCTTCTAATGCAACACAATAATAAGAAAAACGGTTTTTTTTTTCAAGTTTTTAATTTATCGGATATTGAGAAGAGGTCATCTCACTTTCGACAATTCTCGTTGAGATAAAAATTGTTAGGCATATCATTAAATTTCACATAAGAATTTCTGTCTCATTGCTATTTGATAATTATCAAATTTCTTTCATTTATTGTTAGGCTCATGCTTCCATAATTAGTAAGTCCACCAAGTAGATATAGTAATTTGAGAAATAAAAAAAGACAAGTTAATTAATTAATTTCCATGAAGAGAATTCTATTTTTACAATAGTGTATAATTTGTAAAATTTATATTATAAAAATATTACAAACTAATGTATAAATCCCTTAAGCTATAAATTAATCACATAACTTCTTTAGTGAACTAAACTAGAAACTAAATTAAATAATATAGTTTATTTGGTCTATATTGATATTGAATAATAATAAAAGAAGTGTGTAAAAAAACACATGTGTTTTTAAATGTACATTTTTTCTTACGTATTTTAGGATATCATGTTGTAATACCATACCTGTAACAAAATAAGAAAAATAACATTAATATTCAGCCAGTTAATAGATTTAAAAAAAAAGGATTTTCAAGGGATCGAAATAACGAGATTCAAAAGTACTTGGGGTCACTGGGTGAGTCAGAATATATAGATAAAGATTTTGTTTATATTATAATAAATAATTTTGCATTAAAATTCTGGATATGATTTTAGGTTTTATCTAAAATGTTTCCACAAAAAATTTATAAATTTTTAATAGATAAAGTATTTATAATGTTCTAAGCTCCGAATTAGGGTCGACCTTCACCCATTTATTTACTATATAAGGTTCGTCAACAAGCAATGTCTTTCTTGGATCAAAAAACTCTTTTTTGACGAAAATATTCTTGACCAGCTTTCTAAGCAACTTATTTACCAGGGTAATATAGCTATATATATCTCTTCCTTCTTCAATTATTTTTGTTTCGTAAAAAGTAACGAGATTCTACAAAATTATACTTCTACTAAAACAAGTTACTAGCGTTTATTTCGTCATTATACAGTTTGGCAACCATCTTGTTAGCCATTTAAAATATATGAAGTAAGAAGAGTTTTTATGGATGTTCTTATGTATAAAACACAGAAAGAGTTTTCAGACAATGTATTGTGTGTGATGCGAGCGCAATCATATTATTTATTAGTTGTTGGCGTGTCAGCCGGTCAGTCGTCTTCGTCAAATCAAACACTATACATTGTCTGACTATAACTCTTTCTTTGTCTTATACGTAAGAACGTCCATAAAAACTTTTCTCACTTCATATATTTTACATGGCTAACGCGATGGTTGGCAAGCTGTATATTCATTTTTATACCATGTATTTATGGAATATATCATCGAATTTTAAGCTTAGTCCCAAGTTTGTAACGCTTAAAAATATTGACGCTACGATCAAAATTTTGGTGTAGGTGTTCATAAAATCACCTAAATAATCCCTTTTCGGTTGCCTGCCCATCTGTCTGTTTGTCAACGTTAGCTCAAAAACGATACAAGATATCAAGCTGAAATTTTTATAGCATGCTCAGGACATAAAGGACCCATCTTGTAAACCGAGATGAACAACTTTTGTTTGAGACATTTTTTCGTAAACATCACTGTTTATCCGTGAGAACGCAAATTTTAAAGTATGTCTTATATGGGAATATCAGATAAGTGTAAATGACATGTATGTATGTATGTTTGGCTATCTTTCTTTGCTTATTTGACGTAAAAAACAAACGATTGCGTAATCAATACTGTCTTTACACGATATTTCAACAATTAACTAAGTCAATTGTTTGTTTTGTTAATTAAAAAATATGTATGAAAAATTCTTTTTCGATAGAATATAAGTAATTTTCATTAATATGAAACAAATAAAATTGAATTTCAATATATAATAAATAAACTATAAATAATGTTATTTCACTCAAATTATATTTTACGATATTATTTCAATCACAATAATCATTATATTACTTACACACATATTATATGAATAACTTTGTTTTGAAGTGTTGTAAACATAAATAATATATCTTTCTAGTATAAAGTAATAATATTAACAGGTTGGCTGATAAGTCCCCGGTCTGACACATAAATGGCGTCGCTAGTATTAAATGCATATTATTTTTATATAGTACCAACCTTCAAATGATTCGTGTCAAAATTTGACGTCTGTAAGTCAATTAGTTTGTGAGATAGAGCGTCTTTTGTGAAGCAACTTTTGTTATTGTGAAAAAAATGGAAAAAATGGAATTTCGTGTTTTGATAAAATACTGTTTTCTGAAGGGAAAAAATACAGAGTCCGGAAACTCATTATCAAGCCAAGTTTTTGCTTCCACTGTATTTTTTCCCTTCAGAAAACAGTATTTTATCAAAACACGAAATTCCTTTTTTTCCATTTTTTTCACAATAACAAAAGTTGCTTCACAAAAGACGCTCTATCTCACAAACTAATTGACTTACAGACGTCAAATTTTGACACGAATCATTTGAAGGTTGGTACTATATAAAAATAATATGCATTTAATACTAGCGACGCCATTTATGTGTCAGACCGGGGACTTATCAGCCAACCTATTATAATGAATAAAACGTCTTTATCTAACTAAAGGCGCCAAATCTTTCGTTTTGATTCCGATTCAACACAACACAACTCAGGAACAGGATATGTTCAAAATGTTCTTGAATTTCAATGTTATGGTATAAATGTAATGTTAGTAAATTCTTCATACATAAGTAAATAATACGAAATTTGAAATGTTGATTTAGAAACGAAATAATATAGATGTATGTATTTCCGTTTTTATAACGTTAATTTAGGTTAATTTAAAAGTATTAAAATTTATTGTAAATTTATTACTTTTTAGTTTTACGTATTATCTGTGTAATAATATTTATTGGCATTCAATCAATCGGGATTGAAATTAGTAAAATAATATTGAATAGTTGTCTAAAATACCCATAAGATTCAGTCGTTGCAGAAGAATGCTGGCGTCATAGGGAGAAAATTTAGCACATCGTAAATTAAAACAAATTAGTTTTAATTCATCAATCAAAATTTGCAAAAATACAAGAGATTTTTATTTTACAGAGGTAAAAAAGCCATGACTTTGTTTTTTATTATGATTTTACACTTTATGAAATAATCGGTGCAAATTAAAAAAAAAAATTTCGTGCATGGCTGCCTTTGGGCGATACTACCAAACTTCTCTCTATGACTTATTTCGAAAGTGCTGCGTTAAAATGAGCATGGTAACGGTATATTTAAGCTATCGGTCTGAAAAAACGCAGCATGAAATTTGTCGGACACTATGATCACTTGATAACATTAATAATTTTTAAACAATTCAGAAAACAAAAATACTTAAGTTATCGAGTGGTCATAGTGTCCGACAAATTCCTTGCTGCGTTTTTGAGATCGATAGCTTAAATATGACGTTATCATGCTCGTTTTAAAACGAAGCACTTTCGAAAAATTGTCGTAGAGAGAAGTTCGGTAGACACGCCAAAAGGAAGCCACTCACGAAGTTTAAGTATGTATTCATCATCTAACAAAGCAACCTTCCTGTCTTACAGCCCTTAATTAAAATTGTTTAAAAAACGAAGAAGTTATAAGCATTCAAAGATTGTTGCCTGTCTCTTTTAGGTAAAACAGAGTTGTAGGTATATGTAATCTCTGTGATGATACCGAGCAATGGCGTTACTAATCTATATCTTTGACTTTATTTAATAAGATTTTTTAAACGTTCAAATTTTACATACTTCGAGAGATTTTCAAAAATCAAACTTTTCTGTTCGTGCAAAGAAAAATCTTTACCTGAAGTGATAAAAAAAGTTTACCATTTCCAATGCAAATTTCTAATAAGGTTTTATTTTATGTTTTGTTCCTTAAGAATTATTTGTAAAATAATAAATCATAGTACTTCTAGCTTTTATTGTTTCCGTTATAGTTATTTTTAGCACGTGTTCCCGATCTTGGATGGCAAATCAGAAAAAGAGAAACTTAATTTCCTGGTTTCATTTTTTAATATCATTTTACAAAAAAACCCGTTCCGAAATTGTCTAGATAATTTTTTGTTTTTTCTAGTTTTGGCTGTTGTGAATCAATTACATAATTGATATATGTAATTTAACCCTGAATTTGTTTTACTAGAGACTTTATTTCATTCATGTGATATGTATAGCATATATACATACTATTTCGAAAAACCTATAACTTAAGTACTTAAAATTGTTATCTACATGAGAAAATCTTTGTTCTACATTCTAAAAATCTCCATTTTCTTTTTTACCTCAATTAAATTTGGTTTAAACATTAATTTACATTTTCATGTCATCATAAAACATTTTCGAATAAACCAATTATGTTCATAAATTTTTATCTCTACTTAATTTATCTGAATTGCATTGTTCATAATTTCTACCCAAATCCAGAATATTAAACACAGAATACTGCACAATCACAACTCGAAATATATTACATTTCGAATGCTATTTATTTTATTTTATTTTTTCATTTCAACATTTATTTCATAATGTAAATATAGTTTGAGCCGATTATAACGTACTTATTTCAGAATTTAATCAGGAGAGAATGGATAACATTTTTTAACGGTGTGAACATTACCCATTTGCATGCTCTTACTTTTCAATTTATTTCATGGCCCATTTACATCAAACCTTTTGTATAAACTAAAATAGATTTCTTTTGGCGATTGAACGACAAATTTTTGAGATGTCAGCTGAAATTTTTCAGAGATATCACTATTATAGGATTTAAATTTTAGAAGTTGTTCGTTTAAATGTCAAAGGAATTTGATTTTGGTATTTTAAAATAACTCTAGAAAATGATTTTTATCCAAATCAAATACAAAAGAATGCTTTAGAATTTTTACAATTTTCTTTATGGTAGAAAAAACTGAGAAAATCACAAAAAATTTGAATTTTGGAATTTGATGAAATTTATAACATTGAATTATTTTGAAAAAAGAAAAAAAACAATAATCTATGAATATTTTTTGGCATATTTCCTGCAATGGAAAGCTTTTATTTCAAAACGATCCTTGGGACAAAGCTTTTTTGGATCTTACCTAGTTACAAAACAATGAAAATTTTATATCGAAGTTAATGACGTATGACTGAAGTAATAGTTTGTATTGCTGCCCTTTGTATACGATTTTAGTCAATATACAAACTTCGTCTAAGAAACCAAAATTTTTCAATTTTTTGTTATAAAATTATTCTAGAAAATTCGGAGCGATTCTTGAATAATATCCATAAAATCGTATAATGAGCTGATTATTTATTACCCTTTTTCTGCCTGTAGTTAATTATTAGTGTTATAGAAGAAAATTTCTTGAAAACTTTAAAAATTTAGCCATACTTGTGTTTGTTAGTGAATTTCCAAAGGAAATGGAGGAAAGTAAAAAGTTGTGAATAATTTTTTTAAATAAAATAAACATATTTTTGTATTTTTTGATTTTTTTTCTAGACGCTTAGTTTTCGAAATAAAAATTCTTGAAAAATTTAAAATAAAATATTTGATTTTAAGAAAAATGTGTTATTTTTTCAATCTCTGACAGAATTCGCTTAGTTAACGCAGATTCTGCGATACAAATTTTTATAAGAAATTAATTTTGGAACATTTAAGCTGCAGTCTTGGAATATAAAAACTTCCTTCTTTCAGGGCTTAACAACTTTTTAAATAAACTATTCTGCACTTGACTTACATGCAAAGATATCCATAAGTATTTTTATTTGAAAATTTAAAAACTTTGTAAAGTTACATTATAAGTGATTTTCACTATAAATTTCTATGTAAAAACAAACTTTTATTATACATATATGTGGACAGAAACATACACATGGATCACATACGCACTATATAATACTTTTCACATGGTAAAACGCATTTTATACTTAATGTATATAAACATTTTTATTGCGCGTAAAAAGAAAATATAATACCAAACATAAACAGTGAAAAGAAAGGAAAAACATAGAAGATTGATACTTGTTTTCTTAGGATAAGAAATAAATATACCACACATCTTCGAAAATTGAAAATATCGTTGTTTTATGGGAATTTTCATTTTAGAGAATTATACCTATCTACTATATCTTTGCTCTAATAGTACCAATTATAACTGAATAAATTATTTCAAGTAAAACACAGGTTTTGGAAGTAAAATAATATTTTTGGAAAATAACATTCAAATCACAAAACCTGTAACTTTACTTTTAGAGAAACTAATAAAATATTAAAGAAATATTTTTGGTGGAAGCGCAAGGAAAACTACATATTGTTTAACTTAAGATGAAGATTATAAAGATGTAGAATAACTTTACGTACATGATAGAGAAAGTATTTAGAAATTAGTTAATTATGAACTTACTTATTACACAAAGAGGAGATGTACTATAAGTGGCGTTCTTATAAAACTCCGTTTAGAAAGAAAGAGACGGACAACAATCTTTGAAATCTTATAGTTTCTTCGTTTTTAAATCAATGCTATTTTAATTCTATTATAAGTTAAGTCTTGTTTTACAATTTAAATGAGGCAAATTCGGTAGTAGGCGTCTGTTGTTTATGCAGTTATTCACTGAAAACACGATATGCAAAATTCCAAAGATGGAGGTTTGAAAATGTCGAAACAGTAAATAATCTCGACAAATGGAAATTTTCTTTAGGTATATATTGTGACTCCCTTCTAAAATATACGAAAAAAATGGAAACACATGAAAACCGAAACTTGATTAGACGATACACAAAATTATACGGAATAAAAAAATAAAAATATATATAAATTGCACTGTTTTTGAAGGAAACAATTTTGGGATAAAGTTTCTATGCATGGCTAAATTAACTAATAATTTTATACCATTAAAATTTGGAGGAAGTTTTGTTTTTCATGTGTATTATTATGTACAAATTATCCCTGTATCTTCAATATAATCTTGTTAAGAACGCGTTAACAAAATTTTCGTTGATAATTATTACGCAAATCCAATGTTAGATTTTGCTGTTCTTTAAATACTCTACGTATTATGCAATAAAGATTGCTGTATTTAAAAATCATTCATGGATTTTTAAATTTTTCTAGTGCACGAATTTGATATTATATTTTAAAATCCAGATGTTCTTTCATCTTCCATTTGTAAGAAATGACACGAAGCTGTGTCTTTTGTAGATAAATATAACCAGGGATATGCTGCTGAGCAATATTTAGTAATAGAACATGTTTAGAAATAATGTTATTATGATTGACAAACAATAATTTTGTTTTAAATGAAATAAATTCATTAAATGTTATTGGCAGATTTTCATTAGATTTTAGATTTAAAAAAATATAATATCTAGGGACTGTTCTATACGGACAGCATTGTAATGTTTAATCTTTTTAAAATTATCTATTACGTCCTCTTATTTTTTAGATAAACTAATAAAATTCACTATAGGCTAGGCATCTAAAACCGTATTCAGATAAAGCCACAAAATTGATTCGAATAATTTTGATTTTTATTTAAAATTACATTTTCTTACCTGTTAGTTGATTTGTTATTAAATGTTTTTGTATTGATGGAAATAATATTGCAAATAATTCGACGAAGACATTTATACCACTCAAAAAGACAACTATGTGAACTATTTTAATCTATTATGGCTAATAGCTTGTTTTGAAGTTAACCAATCAAGAATTAACTTTAACAAAAGAGTGTGATGGGTAGTTTGATGGAAGCCAACCAAAGTCTTGGTTTCCAACCAACCTTGGCCCTACCATATAAATTTTTTTCTTCAGAATGGGAACTCTAGTTTTTCATAACAAATTTTTATTCTACGGAAAACAGTACGGTCTTACTGGGGCCAAGAATTAACAATTTAATTTATTAAATCTGCGTCAAAAATTAAAATCAGAATTAAAATGTACCAGAATAAAGTATTAAAGAACCATCTAATATGCCCTTACGTAGAACAATTGTATTTAGCCATAATATATTAAAATGGCTCAGCCCGTAGGTCTAAATAAACGTATCAGGACATACTTGTGTTATTAATCTACTAAATGAGTTTAAATTTAAACTCAAATAATCTGAAATTATACACAAAAAAGAAGAGGATTTGCTCATTGAACTTTTCTTTCTTTTTATTAACATGTTCGTTTATGATAGCCCTAAGAAACAATTATTTAAACATGATAATAATTTTATTTATTTTATGTTCAACATGTCAATAATGTATAAATATATGACATTAAAACACGACATGTTGTCTATTATTTATCAATTAATAAATGTGGTTAGTTCATACGAACCTTGTTCTTTTTATATCCCATTCCATGTACTTTTTACACTCAGTCTAATTAGAAAGTAAAAGGATAGCACTGTATTACAACTAGCTTTTTCTACTTACAGTCAATTCGGTACACCGAGAAAAAAAACGAAATTCTTAGTCTTTGTAAATAGGGAATATATGAAGTAAAAAATTCGATACATTCTCAGAACATTTCTGTAGCTTATGGGTATCATCTTTCAAAAGGAGAGTGAAGGGTTCGTGGTTCGATTTCTGGCAGAATGTGTACTTTTATTATAATTTCCTATTCACCATGATAAAAAGAATGAAATCGATCGATTGATTCTAAAGATAGACAACAAAGAAAATGGTAAGTATCTACCCTTAATAACTCTTGCCCTGATTTGATTGCTGTTTTTAGTGAAAATTCGTCGATTTGGGCATCCATGTGAAAGTTCAAAAATGGTCCCTAGAAAATTTTAGGTTTCATTCTTTCACAACCGGTTTGAAGGTGACAAAAGGTACAATGTCGTCAAAATGAAGCATTTTTTCCCTATCGAAAACGAAATGTTCTATTTAATAATTTTCGATAATTTTTTTAACTGCTAAGTACATTTCTGGGATATTGCACAAATCGGAAATTAGATTTGTCACATTTTTTTTAGTCGGATGTATTGAAAAGTATCTTTATTATACATGTGTATGCAAAAAAAAAAACCTTTAAACAAATATTTTTTTTAGAAAAAATTCTTTGATGAAAGTTTAATGTACTAATAAAAATTTTCTCCTCAATCATATCCCAAATTTAGTGAAAGAAATTGTGATAACATTGTCGATACATAAAAAAAACTGGAGAAAATAAGTGAAAGAAAAACATCAAGATAATGATTACTACTGTTGCGATTGTAACAAAAATAAAATATGTCACGCAGCACCTGCGAAAATTAAGAAAATTTTGTCTTAGGAATATTATCCTTTCTTGTTAAAAAAAAAGAGGATATCAAAGTTTTATTTCTATCGGACAATAATTGTGACCGTTTGAGTACGTGCTTAAATTTTCACGGCTATTTTCAACATCTGCGAGGTAGGATACTCAACGAACATTCGAAGGAATTTTTTTCAAAACCAACAACGCATTTCCCTTGTAGAGGAACTTCGATAAAAAGGAAAAAATCTGAATTAAATGTATCGAAAATCTATTATTATATCGACATATCCAATACATATATAGATATATAAGCCAATAAAATATTTATTTTTCTTTGAATGTAATAAAAATGGTTTAGTTCATTGAATACGTTACTACTGAAAAATTAAGTATATTTGTGTTTTCTTAACGACTTTGTCAAACTTAATAAATAAAAATTGTAACGAGAATATTGATTTGAACTTCTTATTATCGTCCTAATAAACTTTATATTGTGGAAACAAATAAGACTAAAAAACCGTATGCACTCTCCTTGAATTATAATGCAATATATATTTTAATCGGTGGTATTATTTTATTTAGTTCCGTAAAAGTTACACTGAAAGGATACTAAAGTGAGACAGTAAGAAAACAAATTCATTCTAGACTTTGGTTCTGGTAGGACTTGAGTATCTCTGGTGTAAAAAGTCAAAAATTCTCAGATGAATTTTTGCTTGAAATGAGTATTTTTCGGATATTACAAAGCTTATACAAGCCACTTTGGCTAGTAAATCTAAAACAAGAAGATTTGAAATGCGATGATATGGCTTAAGAAACATGTAAGTATGGATAAAAGTAACAGAACAAAATTTTAAAATGAGACCGCAACTCATATTTATGTCTGAACATACACAAATTATGTAGTACAAAACAAGTTTCTTATGGGAGCTTTGAACTTGACTAAAGTAACAAAGATTAAGTACAAAAACGGAAAAATGATATTATCACTCCTCCCCCTACGATAAGTCCATGGAGGGGAAGGGTGGTTAAATGTGTTAAATTAAATTTTTACCTAATATTTTAGATTTTTGGCTTTTTTTGACTCTCAGATTTACAACGTAGAAAACGAATGTCGATCCTTCTTTTCCATCGGCAACTAATAATATCTGGGAAATAGCGTTGTAAATAGAAAAGTATTGCAAGCCGGCTGAGTTTGGCATCGACTGTTGATCTTATATATGACAAATAAAAATAAATGAACTGACCGTCAGCTGCTCAAGTAGCGGTAATTGGGATTGCGGGAGGTTGCGAAAGTGATCCCTCCTTTACGAGGCAGTTGAAGGTTTATTTTTGGCTTAGTATGATGTCAATTTTTTATGAAAATTTCTTTTTTATCAATACCACAACCTTCCAATCCCACATATACCGAAGGTACGTTAGTTGACGCTTGGCTCACTAATTAGTTATTCGAGACCTATTGAAAAATATGGTAATCGTTCGGCGTAGAAACACTACCTAAAAGGCCACACCCCGGACTATAATTACATGTTGACAAGATTTTTTTATATTTAAAAACTTGATTAAAGTAGCAAAATATTTAGTTTTAGTATTTTCGAATGCATTATTATTGAAAAATAATTTATATTTGCGTCTTCTTTACGACTTTCTCAAACTTAAAACTTATAAAAACTGTAAAATTTATTTGGACTTATTATTTTCATAATAAATTTCATTGTGGATACAAAACAAAATATAGATAGTATGCGCTCTTCTTGAATTATAAACTGAAATATCTAATTTAATGGGAGACAATATTTTATATAGTTCAGTAGAATTTATACTTACAAGTAGATAAAGTGAGATACGAAAATGAAAATATATTTTAGTAATACCTTTTTTCCAAGATTCTATTTTACCAGCTGGACACATAGAGACCAGGGTTTGTTTACCGCAATTGTAACAGCTTTTTCCCGGCAGTCTTTTATTTCTATACAAAAGGGGGTAATCGGAAAAAATAGACCCGGAAAAAATAGACCAAAATTTTATAGACCCGGAGTATGGTTGTAATTACAAGTTTGTTGGTTCCTTGCATTCAAAAATGTGACACTATTACAAACTTTTTTTCGGTCTATTCTTTTCTAAATCCAGAAAAGGGTATTAGAAAAACAGAATAATAACGTACGTTAGGTAATATTAAAGTGGACCCTAATTATATGTAAACTGAGTCACTGACTCTCTTTTATCAAATGTATGTCGAAAACATTCTCGGTTAAGGATAATTAGGAAATTCTGTTTTGGAAAAGTTAAAGACTAGAAAAATTAGAACAAAAGAAAATAGTTTTTAGTACAAATTTCATAGAAGATGATGAATCGGAAATTAAATAACGATGTCAAATATGACTTTAATTACATGCTTTTCAATTTTTTCGCATAAATAATGCAGTATCATAAACAATAAAAAAAATTTTTTTTAATAATAATTCTATATACGATTTATTTTTTTGGTGAAAAAAGTTGAACGGTTCCAGTTTGTTAGGAAAACAAGGATACGTTTTAGAAATTGGAAATTGATAGTCCAATACTCACATAAGAAGTGAACAATTATTTCCTTTTCTTCACTCTAGGAAATATAATTTAAAAAAATCACAAAAACAGGTTTTTAATATAGTTGTTGAAAATATACCATTGTATTCATTTATTTACCTTACATGCTTCTTTTGAAGAAACAATTCGATAGCTGTTTAACCTAGTTCTTCGTTGATGTGTAGTATTCACCAAACTATTTCGATATCATAATATATATCTAAGATGTTTGTTGATAAAAAGTTTTCCTCTCAAAAACTATTTCTATCAGTCGAAAAACTGATACAAAAAAGTCATTTTAAAATAATATCCATCTATATATATATATTACTTATGAACAAATATACAAAAAGGAAACATATAAACTAGAAAATAATGTGTAAAAACAAACATATACAAGTTTTTCTAAGTAATGAAGTAAAAATTCTTTCTTTCCGTACTGTTTTATGTGAAATAATAACCTACCACCTTAATGTACCAATTGATAATTGATCGTTTGTAGATGGCATGTAAACACACGAGGGCAACATGGTCGCTAATTAGTTAATTGTCATTATATGAAAAATGGTGCAAAAACAGAGAACTAATCCTGAATTGATAATAAAACAGCGTTTGAAACTGACGCGAATTTATACATACGATCAAAAATGGTTAAAACGATACCGGTTATAACGACGAGGTCCTGGCCGAATCCTTATATAAGCATATATGCACCGTGTCTACTTAAGTTGACCTTATTTTTATAATTAGTTGTACGAAAATAAAAGTTATTCTTTATAAAAATCTATGTTTTCGAAAATATTCCGTTTTGACATCGAATGTACAGGATGACATAAACAAATTGAAAAAGTTCGACGGGAATGTTAATGGTCGTTTTGAAATGTCGACCATTTAGAACTGATAATAAGGAAAATAGTTCCAGAAATCACTTCTAGGATATGTAGGAGTGTATTTAAAGAATTTTGTAAAGAAACAATGACATGTATGGAACGCGAAGGTATATTAGATATGTTGAGGCAAAAACGAACAAGAGATAATTGTTGTTACTTACGTCAACAATAGTAATTGTATTTGTAATGTAATGTATGAATAATATATGTTCTGTATTAATTATTTTGTTATCATTTATTAAATGTGTCAATCAAATTAGAAAATAAACATTTGAAGTATGATGACTGGTTTATAACGATAATAGCGTGCAATTGTTGATTCGCGTTCCATACATGCAATTGTTTTTTTATAAAATTCTTTAAATACACTCCTTCATATCTTGGGTTTCATTTCTTGAACCGTTTCCCTTATAACCTGTTCTAAATGGTCTAAATTTCTAAACGACCATTAATATTCCTGTCGAATATTTTCAATTCGTGGACACCCTGTACATTCGATGTCAAAAGTGAATAGCTGAATGTTAATATTTTCGAAAGCAGAGATTTTTGAAAAGAAAAACTTTTTTCGTGAAGTTTATTAATAAAAAAAGTTTTCCAAAAGTCAACTTAAGTAGACACACTTGAACACTATAATGAATAGGCTATAACGACAAATCGGCTATAGCGACCAACATTCATTGGAATTATAAGCAAATATATCGCCTATAACGATCAACTCAAGTAAAAACCATCGTAAATCAATCAATTTCAAGCCTTATAAACTTTATTTTGAGTTTTATTAACTTTATTTATTTAGGGACAAATTTTCATTGAAGGAGTTAGCCATCAATACACATACTCTAATATAAAAATGAGGGTAAATTTGTTGTCTGTTGACAGATTTGTTTTATTGATAGATATTTGTAGAAGTAGAGCCATTATAAAATATTTTAAAAAGCACTCCACGCTTTTTTACGATAAACTTTTTATCTTAATCACTCTATTTTTTTTTTAACTATTTCAGCTATTTGTATATCGTGTTTTTCAGTTTTTTTATGCTAATTATTTATAAACATTATGGAATTTTTTATCTGCGCTTCCACCATCAAATATTTTTTAGTAAACCGTCAATTCTCGAAGATCCTGATCAGGATTATCTAACAAAATTGTTTAATTTTTGCATTGTCATCGGTCCTTGATTAGTACAATTCAAGCCGACGTTTTGAAGTGATTAAAAAATAACGTTCAAAGATTCCGTTACATAGAGACATACCAAGCGAATTAAAGCGTATTAATAATGGGAAAAATTTTCTTGAAAGAAAAAAAAATTAGTATAAAGTCCAATGATAAAAGATAAAACCATAAAAATTTACTCTGAGTGACTTTTAGTAAAAGAGGTATGTTTCAAAATGAGATTAATGGTACTCATTGGAAGTACCTACTTCTACCTGCAGAACTGAATTACTCTAAAGAGTAAGCATTGCCGACCAGTATTTTATGGATTATTTAATTTTATGATATACCATCATATTATTTATTGTTTATTTTTAATAAAATGTTTTAAATAAAATTTTGTTTTAATTTTTAGTCCAACCTTTCAAGTTTTACACAAGGAACTCAATTAATTCCACTGTACTACAAACGATTACGTTTATAATATACTAGTTTTTTTTCTCGTATATATAAAGTAACCCCACATTTTTCTTGCATTTCTCTTCACCTCTTGGATAATTATTATTATTTTTAACGTCACTAACCTAACGATCAACGCTAATTATTATGCATAAGGTATAATGCAAACTATATACGATAAAAATTAATTATACCCTTTGAATATTACCCATTAGCTATCAGTATAAAAGATATGAAAGCAAGTTAATAATGTTTTAACATTTAAATTACCCTTCTAACAAAATGATGAACGTATTTCAACAAACACAAAGGTATTGTATTATTAAAGTTTGGGAATAAATAATAATAATAATAATAAAGTTTGGAGAAGAAAAAATTTAAAACCAACATATTTCATTATTATGACAGGATCAAACTTTATTTTGCAAGCAGTTTCCAGAGCGACTTAATTTTAAAAGGAAAAGGTAAGAGTCAACTTAAAAGAAGTAGATATTTTTGTATTTTTAGGTCTATCTGACCTATAACTTACAAAAATGTTTTTTTCGAGCAGATACACAATTAGATAATAGAAACCGTTGTGATACCGAAAAATGGTTGGCCCATTCCCGGCCACTACTCCATGAACCATTTGGAGCTGTTTAAGAACAGAAGCAGTACTTTGACGTCGGCGGACTTTAGGTCGGAGAGGTCGTCAAAGATAGGCTGGCTCAAGTAAGTACATCTCCGCAAAGCAAGAGCTGGGCAGTGACAGAGAAGATGAGACATTGTCTTCTTCTCCTCACCACTGTGACAGTAGTCGTGCTACACTGTCAGCATGCCTGCCGCCCAAACAGGGTCCTGTAATAGCCGCAACAACTTTGCTAACAGAGGCTCTTGGAAGGGATATAAGATTTTCGGAACGGCTACGGGTGTACTCATATCTATCTTGTAGTACCACAAGTACGCTCCTCCCTCTATCTACAATTGGCCCTTTTTAACATATTCTCTTTAAGAAGTAGCTTAAAATTCGCGAACGGTACTCCCGGAGGCCTATTGATGCTTGTGTCCGACAGCATTGTGCCATTTCTAGCAAGCTCGCCGGCTTCACAATTTCCTGGAATGTCTCTGTGTTCCGAAACCCATACCAGGCTTACATTCATTTGTTCCGCCAGCTCATTTAAGAACGTAGGGCAGTCCTGTGCTTCCTTTGAATTTATAATCTTGATTTCCAAATATATTTTAAAATAATTCAAAAAGACATTATTAGCTCTGCACTGTAATAACCACCGTTCACATTGACTGTTCGTAGAGAACTCTTCATACAGACTGTTTATAGTGAGCCCTCCATGTCGACTGACTTGTTGTTTTACAGTACCTACCCATAACTATAGTTTAACATATAAGCTGTTTTCATGGAAACCATGTACATTTTTGTTATTCACAAAACCACCTTAGATGCAAGACTTAAAAAATGACCTTTACAGCCACCCACAATACATAACTCATTAAAATAAATTTGACACCAGCATTTCCGATTTTCTTTTGATAAGGTTACAAAGTTGATTTTTACAGACCATTTTGATCCATGAATTACCAACTTAACACGTATTTTATTAATTTATACACGTTATAGCGGTTTTCACAATATTTCACGTTTTATGTTTTAAAATTAGCATTCAAGTATCCAAAAAGTTTGATACATGCTTGTCTCGAAAGTAATAAATATGGAATTAATTTGGATTTTTTCAGGGCCAAATTAAAGGCTTTGAATTTGTATCAAAAATCATAACTTCAAAGGTTAATGATCTGAACACACATATTATTACCCAAGCATTCTACGAAATTAAAAAAAAAAAAAAAATTGTGTAAATATATCAAAACTCTGTACCCGACAATTTACATGAACATTATATAAAGTTTATTTTTTTGTTTCGCCAAAAAAACAAAAATAACGAAAATGTTTTTTATCATCATCAACTACGAATCTTGATAAAAATAGGCGGTAATAAATTTTAAAAGTAAAGTTTATATAATACAAAAAATAAGTCACGGACATGACCTTTGAGGTTTATATCAATAGCTTTCTTATCAAGAAAATATACTACTATCCATGATGTTTTCAAATTTTGAGGTCAAAAACATTCAAATCGTTCACATCTAAGTGAGGCATGGTAAAATTTACATTTTATTGACTTTGTTTATGATAACATATTTCCTTTTTTTAATTATCGATGATATTGACTTTTCTCAGGCATTATTTGGGTTATATATTAATAATTTTAAGTTTTTCATGCTTATACTTTTTAGTTTGTTCTCTCAGATGTAAAACCGTCAAAGCAATCGAAATTATACTAAAAAATGTTTCCTATCCAAATCTGAGACAAAACTTGATTTTTTTGGAATTTTATTTTTCATATTTGATGACTACGTAGGATAAGGTTCACTCAAAGATTTTGAAAAATCGCTTAAAATAGTATAGAAAAATTGTCAAATAAGCATATGACTTGCATGTTTGGATACGTATACCATTTATAATCGAGAGATGTTTTCGATACGTATAACATTTATAATCCAGAGACACGAAAAACAGGTTAATTATGCGATAAGTTTCTGGGGTATGGGAACTGAAAAAATGCCTACGGAGTATTCCTGGTCATATACGATTTTAGTTGATATCTCCGAAAATAAGCGTAAAAAAATCCAATTTTTGCGATTTTTGATCCAAAATGATTCCAAATTTGACCAAAATGAAAAATTAATTTTATCCAAATCGGGGACATAATTTTTTTAAATTTCTTTAAAAGGTACAATCGAGAAACCATAGGTAAAAAAAATTTGTAACTAAAATTGATGAAACTTGGAATAAAAGAGTAGTATTTACCAAACAAAAAAAAACTTGCGTTCATGTAACGATTGAGTCAGTTGTTTTTGAGATATCCTCTAAAATGCTGTGCGAATAGGCAGTATTTCGGAGCAATCCTGGATATATATCCAAAAATAGTAATCTAATCGTCAAAGAAGCTGGATTTTTTTTAGCTCTTTCTTAATTTAAAATATAGAGAAATCACTTAAATTAATAAAATCTACATTCTTCACATTCCATTTTTGATACGAGCTATTCGAGGGGGGGGGGAAGAATCGCTTCTCTTCTCTTTATGTACCCACACATGCATAGGTACACATATATAATGTTATAAAGTTGATATTATTAGCCTCAAAACGGAAAAGATATTAGAAAAGAAACTCATTTCTATTTTCGAAGTAACTAATGACTTTCTCTCACAAATATAAAAATGACTTCCATTTAAAAAAATATATATTATTTGCGTATGGGATAAGAGTAAGACTGGCTACATTTTGTGTATATGAGCAGCGTGCGTCTATATTATTATAACTCGTATGTCATTTAAAACAATTTACATAAATTTTATTTTTCTATATAAACTAAATAAAAAATTTCATCAGATAATTAAAAATGTTATCAAAGTTGTCACATAAAAAAATGATTTAATATAGCATCCTTCTTTGATTATTATTGTTATTACTTTTTTAAACCAACTTCAAATAATGCGGAGGTTCTTAAGTGAATGTTTAAAAAAATACAAATTAAAAAAAATATCTGAATTTTCAATATATTATTAATACTTAAAAAAATTTTTTTTTTCAATTTTGATAAATAATTTAATTTAACAAAATATGAAAATAGATTCTAGAAACTGTAAAGAGAAAATTCATTAAATTATTTATAATTATTTAATTTACTTGGATTAAAACAAGTTTAATTCGATCAATCAATTCGGAAAACATGTTTATATAAAGTACTTATATCTTCTTTAGTCACTATATTAGAATTGTAATTAGTAAAAACAAAAGACTTCTGTCGACTATTAAATAATCACTATCCGTCTTTACTACTACTATGTGAAAAGAGAAAACATTTGATGTTTCGTTACCTTTTTTAAATTAGTTAAATTTTTCTCAAAAAGTAAAATTCAGTGTATTGTTTTAAAATCATTGTAGTCCAAATACAATTGGAATATCTGGTAATTAAATAAATTGTTTTAATGAAGCGATGGACATTATATAAAAAGTTAGGCGGGGAAGCAGGTTATTATACTTTATCGTTTTTTCCAGGATTATATAATTTGTAGAAAAATTAAAGTGCTCATTAATTTGAAATTATCAAGGAATAATTTTACTCTATAGAAGGTATTACCCGGAAAAGTGAAGAGTAAAACAAAGACCAAGAGTCTTATCTTGACCTTAGTACATTAGATTATTGCCAACATATTTGACACACTTTGCTCAACGACAAAGTCAAGACTATACGGCCAAGACTGCTATCGCTTTCAATTTTTAAGATGTCAGTCAACGGCCAACCCGTCGTATTGAAGGTCAGGCAAAACAATATTTCATTTTTTATTCGAATATACTTCCGTTAGAATAGCAAAAATGTATATTTTTCAATTGGAAGGTGGGGTCGCAATCAAAATATTTACGAGTCTTGTGAAAAAGAACGGTTCACTCCTGGAATTTACAGAATTATGTAAGACGCGGACCCTTAGGACATAAAGACAACATATACAGAGTCTCAACGGTGACGTAATCAGTAATTTTATTGGTTTAACCGATTTCATGAATGCGTGTATGATAGATTCTTCAGTAGAAGTATAGTTTTGAGATAATTCAATTTTTAATAAAAACTACATATTAAAAGCATTATATAAGTAAAAATTGAATACAACCAGTATTACTTAAATAACGGGTGTTTCTTTAGAAGTGCCATTAGTGTTTGAATATTATTTTGGTCGAATGCGCGTAGATGTTGGAATCTGGATGTTCAATTTATTACTCGGCGAATATTGTATTCCAGGTGTTCAACCGTCTTTGGCTTATCGGCGGAAACAAGTGACTTTACATGTTTTCAAAGAAAATAAACGAATGCCATTACGTAAACAACAGGTCTATTAAGTAAAATTAATAAAAATTTTTAAATTATTTCCAAGCGTTGCTCTCGCATGAGTCTATTTATTATGCATTGGCAAACAAAACTAAACACAAAGTCTGCTGTCAGTTTTCAAACAAAAATTGCCAGCTCAAATGGTGAATTTCAAAATAAACAGCCTTTATTATACGTATATGGGAAATACATCTCTCAAAGTAATAATTTGAAATCAAATTACAGGATGTTAAATTTTTTTTATAACCATAAAAAATTTATGAATATCTAAATTTAGTTTATTATTATTTTTTCTTTTTAATTTATTATTGATTTAATAAATTATAGGTTTACTTCTTAATTAAGTCAGATGTTTGGTTGGTATAAAGCCTCGTTCATATTACAAAAATTATCATTTGGAAATTAGATTTTCTAAAAACAATTTAATAATTCTATTTAAATATACGCATCTAATTATTGAATGTTATTCGAGTTGTTATTTGTTTTAACTCATATAATTATGTTAATTATTCAAATTAAGTCATTATTTCGCAGATGTGAATTTTAATCAAGGAATTAGTTTACCAGACAGTTATTTAGGCATTGTTATTTATTATAAGAACTTATAGGGTGGCGCCTACGAATTTAAGTGAATTCCTTTTCCAGATTTATTTTTGTAGAGATAGGTAGTCCAGAGCACACATACTGCTGACATAGTATAATGTTAGTCACGGGCTCAGTGGCTGGGCGAGCTAAATGACAATCGACTCGTTTCTCGTTAGACTATTGACAGGGAAGTTGTGGGTTCGAATCCAGGGAGCGGCAGTGTGATCAATTAAAATTATAATTAATGAGGCGATAAATTGGTCACATTGACGTCGCAAAAACGAAGCTGTAAGTAGTCTTTATTGTGGATAGATATCAGAAAAACGGTGGTTAAACCCCATTTTTTAGTTCACGAACAAAGGATATCAACAAAAATTTGCCACTGAACTTGTTTCCGGGGTCTTAATCTGTTATTAGCTTTCCATCTTCCACGCCTCTTCCTCTATTTCAACACATTGATTATTTATTAGATAAATAACCGTGTCTTGAGGTGTGCCAGTTTCAATCCAGAGCCCATTTGATACACAAAGATATTCCCGCGATGAAATAGACCTTCTTGAATATTTTGAGAGAAAATTCCTCTTCTACCGTGGTTTGAACTTTGTGCAAGTGTAAACTGGGTAAGTATCGAGTGAATAGAAAAACTAGCCGTGGATTTGGTCTTACAAGAATTACGTTCAAAATTCACAAGACAAAAAATCACAAAAATCAAGATCCATCTGCATGATTTGACTAAGAACTAGACCAAAATAGAATCTGACAGTCTTTTGAGGTAAATATACATAGTACTTTTGATGAGACAGTGATTAGGATTGGCTGATTGGCTATAATATAAATTTGGATATTCCTATAAATTTGCATTTTATCGACAGGACTAAATGGCTCATAAACTTATTTCAATGTACTTGAATGATTTGAAAAATAAAACTCCTTTAGTTTGGGAGTAATTTAAGGACACTGATGTGTTAACACACATCCATCCATTCATAGCAATGAGTAAAATTGTGTTATTTATTTATTTTATAATCAAAGGACATTAAAAGGTTAAGACTGCTCAAAGCTCATCTTTGAATTTCCGTATAGAAAAAATGACTTTTATATCACGTATAAAGAGATTATGTTCCCTTTTGGAACATTTAATTGTTTACCAATTTATTAAAAATGTAAAAATAAAATAAACTCTTTATCGTCAAAAGTAATGTATTCCAAATATTTTCTCACCTGTATCCACATAACTAGCTTTCGGGAATTTTTTTAACGTTTCAATTAACAAAACACCCCACGCTAAATGTAATCCATGTGTTAAAATTTGCACAATCATTGCCACAAACACAATTATCCAACCCCAACCACCCTCTGGGTAATAATGTTGTCGTATTGTATTCGCTGTACAATGTGCTGCATGTTTAAATGTTAAATTACTACCAACTGTTGTATTACTACCGTGACTTCGATGTCGATGATGCCGGCGATGTCGATGATACTGTTCTTCATTATCGTTGCTATCATGGTAATTTAAACCTAGGCGAAAAAATTTGACAGCAAATTCACTAAAGTTCCAAATTTTGAAATAGTTACATGTTTCAAAAGCACTCTTTAGCATTAAATTTACATTATAGAATTTGATGCAACTTTTTTATTGTAAAGATGCGACCAGGACTATCTGATCGAAGAAATCCTCCGGGTGACTTTTTATTTAGAAATTTCAATTGGCTTGAAATTGTTCTAAATCTTTCGTTTCCTTAAAATGTATCCCAAGATTACTACCAGAACATCATTTTCGTTAGGAGTGACCTGTTAGACCCCAATTTCAAAGCAAATTTAAAAAATAATCATGTTTGGGAATACAACTGGCCTGTAGAACTAACACACTCGATCATCAAGGTAAGCGAGAGATACAGTGAGTTTAATATTTGAGATTTACGTCCTCGGAAATCAGTGAATAATGATTTTGGATCTCAAAGAGGAATATTTTGGACAGTATATTCGTAATAAGTGGGTTTTTTAAGAGTTAAGATTTTGTATAAAGTAAGTTAAAAAGTAAACGATAGAGGTTTTTTTATTCCCCAGATACATTTCTGCAAGAAAAAATAGATAGCTAACTTTCAAATTGTCGGTTCTTGAGTTGAACACAAAAGAGTGCCTTTTGAACCATTATACTCCATAAATTTTGAAACTAAAATGTAAGATTCCGCCAACTAACCATTTTGTGAAACGTGTTGATGCAAACCATCGACATCTTCTTCATCCTCATCTTCAAATTCACCAGGTGGTTCAGTATTAGCTGAATATCGTTGATTATATTCAAGAGATGACGAGGATGATACTGGTCGTGGATCAAATTCGATATCCTCTTCTTCTAGACCACTTGGTAGATCAGCACTTGTTGCCACACCTGAATCGTCTAGTCGAAGTAATAAACTGTCACTATTATGATTTATTCGATGTGATGATTCTTCGGATGTCGACATTTTAAATTTTTAGTTACAAAACTTTCAGTGATATTTCAATTTAATTATTTTTGATTCTGACTATTTGTTAAATTAGGAAATAATTTTAATTTAAAGAATTTATATTTTTAAATAAATTACAGTTTCTACCAATAGGAACTTATTTTTATCCAGACTCTCAGACTTCGCAAATACGCAGAATTTAACAAAAAATTGTGCTATTTATTGTTTTATTCTGCGTTGCCGTATATTGTTTTCGGTGTTGGTGAACAACGTTGAATAGGATCAAACTAATTACCGTTCCCGAACATCACAATCCTTAAGACAAAGGCTTAAGGTTTTTATATGTGAGATCCTATATTTAGCATAAGTTGCAAAGGGAGGAATGATAAATTTGTATATAAATTTAAAAGTATTTTGGCAATTAATCCTTTGATAGTAATATCAAAAAATGTATTGAATGAAAATGAACTTATAGTCCAATGAAATGAAGATTTAAATTACCTTCAAAACGGACGACTGCATTTTTGAATATAAGTTCCTTGGGGCATAAATATAAAGTATACATAGTTAAAAATATTGAATTCTATTAAAGGGGTAGAAAAACAATAAAAACTACCCCCAAAATTACTTTTTTGAAAATTTCTCGAAAACATACGAAGATATAGAAAAACGTTTCCATAAAAATGTAGATATCAAATTTTCTATAAAATTATTTCTGATCATACCTGATGTATTTGCAATAGAAACCGAGATATTTGCAATAAACGAATCTAATTTATAGCTCAGTCGCATAAAATGATTTCCCCCCGGAAAAACTGAAAAAATCCCCCAAAATTGCGTTTCTCAGTTCTACGACAATGAACAATTCGGTGTAAAATTTTCGGTGAAAGATATTTGTTTATTGCAAATATCTCGATTTCTATTGCAAATCCGTTTTGATATCTACATTTTTGATTTAAATTTTGGAAATATTTTCAAAAAAGTGATTTTGAGGGTAGTTTTTTCTACCCTATTAATAGAATTAAATAGTTTTTAACTATGTATAATTTATATTCATCTCCAAATGAACTTATATTCGAAAATGCATGCTTCCGTTTATATAATCTTCATTTTATTGGACTATTATCGGTATATGCGCAATGGCGTAACAAGCACAATAAAGATATTTTACGTTATTAATTAGCGGGTATTTTGAAATTCTTAAGATTTTTTTTATTTTTATAAAATACTATTATTAATATTATATTTTCAAAAAACGTTTGTGTACAAACTACCGCCTTTGTATGCATGCAAGATAATCTCATTAGATGGTTTAATAGACGTATAATAAAGGTTATAGTATTTTAATGACGATCATTTAAAATATTGACTAAAATCAAATTTCAAAACTATTAAAGTGTAGCGAAAACTTTGTAGAGAACATTATATCAATTACTTAATTTTTCTACTTTTCACATATTTTTCCCGTTGTTTCCGCTAAAATCGTATTTAAAAATTTCTTTTATAATAACATATAAGTTCTACCAAGTAAAATATTTGATCAGAGTGTTATGAATTTCTTACATTAAAAACTGAAAATTTCAAACGATAGAAACTGTACTTATAAATGATTAAAATTTTTTTAGATAATCATAATTATAATTATTTGTTAAAAAATAAAATAAGATCGTGAGAATTTTTAATACATTTTAAAGGTAATTAAAGACCCAAAAAAACTAATTAATTTTTTTTTATTCTCTATACTATTTACATTTTGGATAATTAATCACTAAACACACTTGAAAATTCATGATTTTAATTCACTTAATTACCACATTGAATTGAACGAGAAAAAAAAACAATTAATCATATTTTAAACACAAAATAACAAAAAATAAATAAAAAACCAACACTTAATTATTATTCATAAAAGTGGGACGGAATTATATGGGGCTATTTGTTACCCAACAAAAGAACACTCACTCTTGTTAAAAATCACAACAATGGTAACGTTTTCAATGTATTTTGGTTTGTTCGGTATAATTTAAAAGTTTTCTTCGTATGCATGGGTAAAGATGCTTTTGTTGTGATGATTTTAACAACAAAACTAGAATCATAAGACGCATCCATACTGTCTCGTTTGTCCAATATAACACCAAAAACATATACAAACTAAACTAAAGCACAACATCACTATCATATGTGTATATAAACACCAAACGGAACACGATCATAGTGATAATATAATATTTTGTGAGAAGAGACGAACTCGCGACTCTTTTATAACATTTGTGTTTACAAACGTAACCAATCTAAAACTCTATGCTCACTAAATTTGTTACCGCGTGTAAACCTATGTCTGATATAGAAAGAATAACATGCGGATACAAATTCTGTTTTCATTGATGGTACTCCATTTTATATGAAGGTGATAAAGCGTCCCATACACGTTCATCTGATTTTATTTTGTTCAGTTTCCCTTTGAACGAGAATGACAAGCAGTATTCTTCAAGCTCTTCGTACACATTTTTCATTCAGCCTTACATTTAAATCTTATAGTCAATCATAGGCTAGGTTAGGTTAGGTTATATTGGCTGTCCGCGAAGGACTTAGGCCATAAAGATAGATAATTTCATTTATCAGCTCCTCAATTATTTTCTGAGGCTGAGTGCACCTCTTTCCTACATATACCATGGAGTACACTAGCCTATTACAACCATAAATTAAATTAATTTTTGTGACGGCGGGAATCAAGCCCGCTACCCTATGTCTATCCCACCATTTATTTATTTTTTTTTTGCAAAATTCTAACACATATTTGTAATTTACCATGTTATTTTATTTTTTCCAAACCTAAAATTAAACATAACTTGTTTAAGATTGAAATTTTAAAATTCCAGAGCATTTTTCGACACTATTGAATGAAAAAAAGTTTGTAAGTTTGTGTTGCTTTGAATTGTTGCTTTATCCAAAAGTAACAAACAGATAGAGCTTCAAAAATGGAGCATTCTACATCTACAAGAGTATAAGTTTCCTATTATCTAATCTCTAATTTGAAACACGTTGTAAAGGGTTTGTGGGCCACAATATTCGAATCGTTTTAGCAATAGAAAATTCATAATAAAAACTTTTTAATAATAACGATAAGTTTCTACCATAACAAAGGGATATAGAAATCTAGAAAATGGACCATCGAATAATATTTCATCGATCTATTTATATGGAAGATATGGTGTAGCATACAATAATAACTTTTCCTTTATGTGGTTATCAAAAATAAATTTAGACAAAAATTTATTTAACTAATAATAATGAAATGATGTATAAACTGCAACCACGGAGAGAAAGTTTCCTTCGACTTGGTCGGATAAAAACAGGTTGGATTTTAAAAGAACTAGTCATGAAGCTATGGTTTTTGCATTCATTTTCAACAAGTCGATATTTTTGAAGAGAAAACTTCTTTAGTTACGTTGGGCACTTTTTTGTAGGAGAAAATGTCATGGGTTCGCGTCACCGACATGCTGTGCAGGCGCCGACAGGCTTATAGCAGTATATCTATAGTTATACAGCTGACGTATTGTGTAACATTAGTGCTGCGTACATAACAAGTACATTGAAATTTAAGACTGCCATTTTTTTTAGATATATTCCTTAGGCAGTCTAACAAAAGATGTAAGACGTTCTTAGAAATAATTACTCACGATGGTGATATATTATATTCTATGTATGTTAGTAATCGTTGTTATGAAATGCTTCTTGGTTTTATCAAGTTTCTTGGGAAGTTGAATCATCGTGAAAATCCATTTGACTTTGTTCAGATAATTTACGAGTCAATCGAATCTATGAGGCAAATTAATTATCAAGATCCAATAATATTAAGTGACGAATACTTTTTATCAAAGTGGAGTAAAAATTGTCGGTTATAACGACATTGAAGGACTAAAAATATGGTCGTTATTACTAATACTCGTTATAAGGGATATGTATATTTTTATATTAAAGCAAAAGTGCGTAAATATATACACTCTTTAGTCGTTATTGCTAACTAAGTACAATGACCGTTGGTCGCTATTATCTATACAATTAAGTTAAGCTAAGGATTAAAAAAGCTTTTAAGATTCAAAACCAATTCGTACGTTGTTTTTCTTAACTGAAAAAGTATCTTCATATAACAAAAGTATGTATTCGTATGCGTTGGTCGTTATATCCGGTATTTTGGCCAATGATTATGGCTCGCTATAACTGAGATGTAGTTATAGCCGATATATTAATATTTGTGATTATATACTAATTCGGTCAGAATTTTTCGTTTCCGTCGCGTCGTTATACAGGTTCGTCGTTCTAAAAATGCCTTTATAGTCGGTTTTGACCAAGTATACTTTCATGTCCAACACTGTCATTTACAAAAGGGAATTTTTCCCATCCATCGTCTATTATAAATAAATTACAATATGTTGATTATAGAAGAAATAAAAAAGAAATTATGCTATCAATAAAAGCATGTGTCTAGACAAATGAAAATTTTCTTAAATTGTGTTAATTCTGCAATATCAAGAACTATAAACATTTGATTTGTAGGTTTTAAAAAAAGGGACAACACTATATACATACATATAAAATTTATTGTAGGGGAATTATTATATAACCCACAATTCTCGCTTAAACGAACTTATAATCCTATGTAATCTGCATTATATTTTATATAATAGAATAACGAAATCGAAATCGTAATATATAGTAAATATACTAAATACGTAGACATAACAAAAAATTTGGTGAACCATTGAACCATTTGAAAATAGACATCAAATTCAAAATATTTTAGTGTTATCTGGCCTCTTAACGTTTTCTGCATTAACTACTGAAATTTATAAAATTTAAAAAACCCATTTTCGGGTATGGAACCCTAAACTCTTACTTGAAACATCTCTAATACCTAAATTACCTATTTTTTTAAGCCTTTTCCAAACAAAGCCGATTTTGAAAATCATAGTCATTTTTTTAGTTTTTTCGCGTATGGAACCTAAACCCGAACTTGAAACATAGCTAAGAACACTCTCCATAAAATTACTTTTCAAAGAAAACTAAACAAATCAAAATCAGATAAACAGACACACACACACATAGCGGTCAAACTTATAGCACCTTTTTTTTTTTAGTTCGGAGGATAAAATCACCAGAAATCGCTGTGGTTAGTTTTGCAAATGTCTAGTTGGGTTATCGTTTGGAAACATGCCAATAGGATAATCTAATTTAATAACTTGTTTGGTTTTGAAGTGAGATAACGAGATATTTTTTATCAAGGTTGGATGGAAAATTACAGGAAATTTTACTATTATAGCACAGAAAGTCTATTGGGAAAGTCTTATATTTTCCTTATTAATTTAATTAAAAGATTTCTGAACAATTGACCGAACTAATTGGGGTATTCTAAATCTGGTGAATAATATTTGGGCCCAAAGGAGGTTATGAGTGCCACAGTAAAGGCCGTTAAACTTAAAGTAAAATGTGATTTTGAAATTAATTATTTCTGATTCCAAATAATAAGGCTGACAAAACTGTTTAACAAGTAGTTTTCAAGCTACGGGTGATCAAAGTTACACATATGTTATAGTTATATAGCCTGTAACTCTAACACTACTCGTTAAAATTGTTTGTGGCCAAGGAAGCTTTTGATCAGAATGATCCCAAGAACATTTTGGGGGCGGTTTTTAAATAGTTTCACAGAAAGCCATTTTCCTAGCTAATTTTGCGGGGTCCTTTATTTATTTATATTTAAAATGTCTCTTACTTTTCATTTTGCGATAATATTGCAAAATATGCCTCCTTTTCTACAAACCTTCTGAATTTTCCAAACTCTGTGTCATTATACAATTATATCATTTAAAATTAATCCTCTTTGTTCCTACGAGCAAAAGCCAACCATATTTTTGACCCTAGTAACATTTTCATTGAATTATATCTGTTAAAATTGGTTAAGGAAATAAATAATTTCGCATAAACCGAACACGTCAATATTTTCTGAATGAATGATACCTTTATTGGCATATAATAAAGAAATTTGTTCATGTGTTATTTATGTAGAAGTATGTTTTGTAGAGATAGGTATACCTTAAATTTTAAATATTTGTGAATATATTGATATAAAATCATCTCAACAAAAGTAAATTAAAATTATTATGCTCGATTAAATTTATGGAAAATCAAAAAATTATTTATTGACCTTTGAACGAATACATGATATGGGTTTGTTTTATATGAAAAACTCGTTTAACGGTGTATTTGTTACAATAAAACTATGGAATGAAAAATGATTGAAAATATTTTTTTTGTCGAAGGAATCTTCTTTAACACTGCATTGGTTTTGAAGTTGAATACTACAGATGTTTTGAAGTTGATACCTTCTTGAGCAAATATAAATGAAAGAGGACTTTTTAATTTTCAACACAAAAATACCGTGGAGTTACATTATCGTGAGTTTTTTGAGAGGAATCATCTAATTAACATTTTTGTTATGATCATGGCTACGTTATTTTATTGCTTATATTATTTCTTTACAAATGGATAATTATTGAAAATATGGAGACCAAATAATCATTTTAAGCTCATAACGGCCTTTAAAAAAAGTTCTGTTGTTTCATTTTCATGGTATATGCAGCCAAGTAGCCAATATCGCAGTCATAAAAAAGTTTAAAAATCTTAAAAATAAAAAAAGCGAAAATAAATAATTGACCGAGTCATTTGTTGAAATACCCTGTATAGACAATGTTGAATACCAGACCTTGTATTGTTTGATAAATTAGATAAGTTTAAAAAAAAACAAAAACTTTTATGTCAAAGAAAATGGTGTCTTTCTGGCCGCACTTTCGAAATTTTGAAAAAATTCTATTTGTCCCCCTTTATATTATCCGACAGGTTTGATAGGAAATTATACTCAATAGACTAATTATTTGTAAAGCAATCTATATCTCTGGAAATCTATGGAATGAATAAATCATTAAAATAGTGACCTTTTTATTAGACTCTTAATTTATTTGTACAGTAATATTGTAAATTACTCTAGTTTCTTAATATATATATATATATATATATACATATATATATATATATATTCTATTATATATAATCTATTATTCGCTACTCATTACACACATGAATAACTTCCATTCGTCCGCCTGTCCGTTAATACAAAATAGAATTTAGAGGTCAAAGTTGAAAATATTATTGTACTAAAACCACGGTTGTTATGGGTCAATACTTTATGTTAATAGTGTAATAACTTTCAATCTTTTAAAACTAAAACCGTATGTACAATATACCGACATTTGACATGCAACACGATAAACACTAAATTATTTCATGAAAAAAGAAACAATTTAAAATTTCTAAATGTTACAATTTGTATGTTTAAATTAAAAAGAACACATGTATTTTTAATTCGGGTGAGGAAATCAAAGTTTTACTAAGACAGGCACCGTAGGTAAAATAAAACACCGTCATTAACGTCATAATTGAGGTTTTATAATTGTATAAATTTATAAGGACTCAACTGTCCTTAGGTTTGAAAAAAACACTTTCAACGTTTATTATTTAACATAAAACTTGGATGACAAAACATATTTTGGATATCATAGGCCACTTCACTGGTTGCAGATTTATATATCTACACCCGTGAGGTAAGAAGTACTTTTCTCACTCAATATGCGTGGGAAAAATAGTTCATTACCGTCCTGGTGTGGTAATTAATTTATTACCGAACTTTTATCGTAATGAATTCATTACGACACTCTAAATTACTGTCAAAATGTAAACAAATAACAAGTTACTAAAGTAACTTTTTCATTTTCTATTTTTTCAATAAGTCATGGCAAATTTTAAATAATAATTATCGTTTATTTTCACATTTTAGAGGCGTTTATAAATTTTTATTCAATATACGTCTGATAACGCATAATTTGCGTACTTCTGAGATTGCCCAATTTCAAAATAATAAAATGAAGCTTAAAATCGAAGCTTATATGAAATGATTATGATATTGCGTCAAATATGACAACTAAAAATAGTGATATTTTCGCATTCTTTATGTAAATATTATAGAGATGATATTCTTATTTTCAACTACGAAGAAAGGATATTATTAACTATGAAAAAAAAGCTTTTTAAGGGTTCCGTTCATCTGAGAAATATTTTTTGAAAAGCTTCACTAATACCATTCGGAGAGACAACCGAATGGTATCAGAAATCTTTGAAAAATTTGTTATTATAATGGTGGCAATGACAACGTATTTATTGCTGTTTTGAATGGGATAGGGAGAAACAAATATATTTTCTATGCACAAATAATCAAAAAACACTATAAAGACCAGTGTCTGTCTATATCGCGCATAATGAAAAATAATTATGCTGTTGTATAAAATTTAATTTTTATTTAATTAAATTAATTTTTTTATCATTTATTGTTTATACTTCTAAACTGCAAACATGAATTGGAAACCAGCATAACAGACTCTAACAAGAAAGTATTTATACGTATGTCTGTTTGTGTCTCAAATCTCAAAAGAGCACAAAACACCTCTAAGATTGGTTGGGCTGAGACCTCTGAGAATTGAAATTGTTTTTTTATACTTATAAATTATAAGAAATTGAGTGTTAGAACCTTCGATGTGAACAAATTCACACTTGATTGGGTTCTTTTCATTCAGTCTAAATTATTATTAGCGCAGATCACATACATATGATAAAATTTGTTTACATGACTGAATATGTAGTTTAGTTTTCTTTGCAGGAAGGTATATTTGTGGTGGTATGATGAAGCTACTTTTCTATAAAATATAGTAATATTTGTTCAAATATAATTGTTATCATATACACCATTTATTTAACTTTTTGGCAAAATGCCTATCAGTTTTTATTTGAAGAAATAAAAAAATTATATTGAAGAATTTTTGTCAAATAAAATAAATGAATATCTTTAAATATTGACTGTAGTAAATGAAGAAGAAAGCTGAGAAAAAACAATTACAAACCGTAAGACGGTAATAGAGCAAGGTAATCCAGTTTTTAGTTTTCTACCTCGTTGGGAGGGTGGCCAAAAATACATCAGTTTTGACTAGAATGAAGAAAAAATTTCTGCGTGGCTATGCACATCGAAAATTCATTTTCCAATTTTCAAAAACCACCACGGTTCTGTCGACTCCTTTATGTTTAAAAAGCTGGATGTGATAAAGGGTTGCAATTACGGTGACTTAATTTTCTAAGGAAGCATGGCAAAATTTTGTTTTAGAGGTGTTACGTCCAATGGAAAGTACGAAAGTAAATGGGTACTGTGAGTCGTAAAAATCTTCCTTTTTTCTAGAACTTTTCAGCTGCTTTCGAGGAAAAAGCAAAAATTAAGGCACCAAAGTCGTCAAGATGTTACAGTCTATTATATTTTATTTTTCAAAATTAAATACTTTTTAATGCATTTTATGTACTATAGTATTCATAGGCAAATTGGAGTACAATTTCTTTTCTAGAACCAAAACCTCTGAAAAATATTTCCATTTTACTTATATTAATTATAGTGGTGCTAAGCTATAGTGGTGACAGTCAGATGAGTGTAAAGACATGGTTGACACTAAAACGAAAAATAATCTAGAAATTTTTATTTTCTGGCAATTTTTAACTTGTATATAATAATTTATGGAAAATTCAAAAACCTCTCTAATAGTCACCACGTAAGGCAATGATCCAGAAAAATAAATCTTGGGACTTTCTGTAAAGGTTAATACTCAAAAACATAAATAATTTTAAATTGACCATTCATAACAAATTTATATATCAAACTTAATATTTTTTTGTTTTCAAATCATAAACAACATTAACTTTGAATATTATTGGCATTCTTATTATCATTATTATTACTTTTTATTCGATTTTCTTCTTCAAAAAAAAAAAAACTGGTTTCAGTGCTTTCATTATTCTATATGAGTTTTAGTGAATGTTCATTTTAATAATTGGATTATGTTTAATCAATTTATTAATAAAAAAATCATATGGGCAATAACATCAATTTTATCATATTTTTAAATAAAAAAAAATATATTCTCAGTATCACAGATGTTGATCCAAATACACAAACTTTGTAAAAACATTCATTTTGGAGAGAAAGATAAAAATATCTCAAGTTTTCTTTCACATACAAAAACAGGTTCGTTCAAAGTGTCAAAATGTGTAAAGCTCAGTTTCAGGTTCTCGTAGAGGCATGTAAAAATTATAATCAGTAAATTGGAAAGATTTTTGTGAGGTAATCGAAATGAATAATATACCGATTAATTCTTTTTTAATTTTTTATCGAGGCAGCTGCCAAGTTCATCAAATGAATTCAGTCGTAAAATCTTTCATCAAATAACGGGAGGTATAGGAGTTGCAGATTTATGCGTGTTAGATAGACCTTTTGCTAATCGAAAGTATGAAAATCGATGCCTTGAGCTATGCAAAAATCCATTTTTTATTTGCTCACTTGTAAATTTACACTCATTTAGGCAACGTTGAATTATTTTTCACCTCCCTTTCTTCGAAGCAGAGAAAGAAAATACATGTGTGTACTATGGATTGCAAACATTATTGAGATCTTAGTCAATGCGTTAACTTGGCTGTTGATTTTCTTATAACAAGTAAATGTTGCTCGAGTTGCAACGATCACAATACTTAAGTCAAGAATATAACTATTTGAATTTGATTGAACCAAGAAAGTATTTACTTGCGACAAGAAAATATTTCCTTGCAATTATGTTAAGAAAATATTTTCTTTTAACTAGTAGGGACTTCAGTGATGGTCTGCGAAATATATCAGTAGGGAGAATAAACTGTATGTAGGTACAAATGAATGATAAATGAATGGATAACTCACGACTGTCATACTTGATTGACCATATTTTGCGTTGACGTTACTCCTCACACCATTTTGAGTCAGTGAAAGTTTTCTTGTGCCCGTGTTCTTGATATGAAAAAAGATTAAAAAGTCAGAGTACAGCTATCCTCAAAATAAATGTAAAAACATAATTAAAGAATGTTATAATCAAAATTATTTTTTGGCCTTCCTGCTGGGTGCAATTTTTATAAAAAATATACTTAATTGCGTATAATAAGCACTGGAAATAATTTTAAATAACGATAACAAAAATGTTGAAATTAAGTGAATTTCAAAGAATTCATTTTAATTTAATAATAATTATGTAGTTTATTCACTGAAAATAAATTGTCAATTTTATTTTGTTGTTTATACAAGAGGGTCTACTTAAGGAAGCCTGAATGGCTCACAATCAATTTATGAGAAAGTGGCGCTACACTAGCTTATTTTTTGAATGTGTACTACCCATAAGTATAAAACCAACTTTTAAAAAACCACTAGTTCACTTTCAACAAGTGCACTTGTGATTTGTAGTATTACGGTAACGAACCTTTTTGAAGATGTCGGAATTTTGTTATGTGCAGATTTCTAATTATAACATCATAATAAACATTTAATAATACTTTTAAAGGTTGGAAATTAGAAATGTGCAGATGCAAAAGAAAAACATCAGCAATTAAAGCATTATATTTTTTAAATAATACTAAAGAAAATTTTGAACCAACTACATAAGACAAATTATAAGCATTATCATATTATTATTAAACCAGGGCAAATAATTATTAATAATTCCAGACAGTTTCGGTAGTGTCTAATTAAAGGATAATCATCACCGACTGACATCGTCAAAAAGGTTCGTTTCCCTAATACCACAAAGTGCACTTGTTGAAAGTGAACTAGTGGTTTTTTAAAAGTTAGTTTTATACTTGTGGGTAGTACACATTTAAAATATAAGTTACTGTAGCGCCACTTTCTCATAAATTGATTGTGTGCCATTCAGGCTTCCGTATCTACTTGAGGGTCTTAGTTAATTATGTGTGTACAAAATCTGTAGTCATATCATACAACCTCTGTATACGCTCAACTGATCCAAATATTTCTCTTTCTTCCCCGAGTTTCACTTGAAATTCAAGATATAAAATGAAAAGTTTTTCCTGGCCGAAATAGTATTCTGATTTGAAGAGTTTTTGATTAAGGACAAAGTTGGATGTTACTTAATCATCATCTATGATTAAAGGCTAAATGTTCATAACCAGGATCAAGCCTTGATCTTAATAGCCACGAATTGAAAATGGTGAATTTTTTTTTTTTTTTGCAAGTTACGCTACTTCACTCTATTTTTTCGACAGTTTCGAGATCTCGATTAAATTTTTTTGTTAGATAAAATTCTAAATCACCCATATCAAAAAATCTTTTCGTATATTATTGTTATTTAAAATAATTTATAGGAAGGTTAAGTTTGCAAAGCCACCTTTTGCGATTTTTGCTTACGTCTAAGGTAATTATTACCTTCGAGTGAATGATGAATTTTTGGGAAATATTTATCAAAATGTTTCAAAATGACAATTATGCATGTGTCGTGAATCTTAATAGACTAAAACTGTTGTTCAAATCAGTTTGGTTTCTTGGTTTTAACGTCAGGAGTGTATTTTATATCAAAAACAGATAACCTTTGTTAGTAAAAACATAAACACGATACAACGGTTTTTAAATAAATGAGAAGTGACATCAAACAAGAGTAACATATAATAAAAATCAAAATAAACACTGATTTCCTTCGGGATATGTTTATTACGATCACAGATCCCCATAAATTTAATGTTCAATGTTTTCTCATACTGTGAAAGTCTTACATAATTTATCTTAGTTTTTATAAATTTCTCATTTTAATCAAAAAAAGAATTAAGAAGAATTTTTGTAATTTGAAAGGTAAGTTAAATATAAAATTTAAAAAAATTTGCGTTTTAGAAGTTTCCGTTAATCATTAGTATGAAAGCTATCGTTCTGAAGGTTTCAGTTGTAATAAACTAGCTATTTCTATTCCGTTTCAATTACTCTATAAGAGAATGCATGTTTTTGCAAGGTCGATTCTGCCACTAAAATTTTTACGTTTGAAATATCGAGTCAAATATTATTTTATATTACCAACGTAGAATTCAAGTAATATTCAAAAAAACCTATTTCACGAAAATTCATTTTAAAATAAATTAGATTAAAAAAAAATTCTTAAAATATAAATTCAATTTGCAGATTTTTTATGTTAATATACTAATAAAAATTTTTAAATAACGAGGAGAAAATAAAATCCGATGATAAAGTAAATCGACAGTGATTCGTATAAAAATATCTTATATAGTTTTAATGTGACGTCAATCTTTATTCGAGATACTGTGGAAGTATAAATTTAACTTGTGAATCTTTTTCGGTATATATTTTTTTATATATATTAGCATGCATATCTGTATACATAGTTTTACCAGATAAAGTTTACATTAAAGAATAGATTTAGTATACAAAATGAAATTTATCACAAAAGAACCATGACGCGTCTTCGATACATAGATTTCTTTGACTTTAGAATTTTCTATACTAACATGGGTACAATCGTGTACATTATTTTGGAGTATTACATAAGAAAATAGGGATTGAGTATGATAAGTAGGAGTCAGAGGCAAGACTCCACTAAAAATATTCGATTATTCGACTACAAAATATGCCTGTAATTAAGAAATTAACAAGAACTAAAATTTGTGAATAATAATGGTCCGGGAAGATTCAGAAGTGACGACTATCGAGATTTTAATACCAGTTGAAGATATCGTCGAATCTGCCGTTTTATACGAAAATTTGTTATCACATCCCAAATATGGCAGGGGAGATATACGGTAAGAAATGCACGGCTTTGTCTACAATGTTGTCTTTCCATCAGAAGTATTGTGTGCCAGTACCAGTATGGGCCTGGTACCCTAGCTGGAATGGCTAGCCCGCCATAACTATTGTTAATATTACTATTCCCTCAATACAATTCCGTTTTTCGGCATGGTTCAGGATGGATTTGTCTATTAAATTTCGCCAACCTACCTTCGACCAGAGGAGAGATTCACTTTCTCAAAGTTTAAAAAAATTCGCGGACTTTAATGAAAGTAGATGGACGAAATTTCATACAAAATAGTGAAGGTATAGGCAGATAGGTAGTTCTATTACTACCTATCTGCCGTGCATGTCTTACGATTCAGCCATGCCAAAAATATTTCCCTTCTAATTGAGGTAACGATATAGAATCTTGAAGCAACACGGTAGATAGAGCGATATAATTGACTGGTATTAAAATATGTAGGTAGCAATCTTGCACGGATTTGTCCTTTACATATCCCAAATCCCGAACCAAAGTCACTTCACAATGTAAAAATTTGCTTAATAAGATAAGATAAATAAAAGTGTCGACCCTAGCTAATTTAACCCTTCATAGTTTAATCTTTTTTCTGTTTTCTTAAATTACTCTAGAGTCTGTAAAATTGGACATAAAATTAAATAAAAAAATAAATTTTGCTGCATTGGATACCGATTCAATACCATCTAATAGAATTGGATTCCGATTCGATACCGTCGAATAGAATTCTGATTCAATATTTATGTTTTTTCTTGTACTTTTACTATTTCAGGACATATTTTTTAATGCAGCCTGGTAATTAAATATTTATAAAAAAGTGCTATTATACTCTTGTACATATTAAAACAATCGGAAAAGCTTCACAGTATAATTAAAAAAACGCACTAAAAAGAGTAAACAATGATAAGATAAACTTTCTAGCTGATTAGACCATAAATACAAGGAATTCTTATTAATTTTGAAACAGGTTTTATATTTTTTTAAAGTTTAAATCATGGTCTGAAAACTTAATTAAATTTCCATTAGCATTCATGAACATCAGTGTATAAGATAAAAAAACTAATGTAGTTTTTTCTTGTAGACAACATATACTGAAAGTGAAAGCGTCTTCTAGTACTTAAATAAGATTTTCATTGTCATAGATATACTGTTTTTCACGTTTACAAGAAAATAATGTATCTAAGATATTGGAAGATGGTTACTTTAAAACATTTGTACAGTTCAATGATGTTAATTTTTTATACTTTGGGTAATTGCAATGTTCTACGAGTTATACCTATTTTCAGTTCTAAAAAAATATCTAAAACAATTTAATATACTTTGTCTTAGTTCTTAACAAGCTTGGAGAGCTTATTAAAACCAGTTTGTTATGAGAGTAGCCAAATAAATCCAGCAGTATCCTTTTTTAGTATGCAATTCGTTTAATTTAAATTTCATACTGAAAATATTTTACTTCCATTGTCATCAAAAGTTTGAACGCTTTATTGTAAAAACTCCAATTCTACGTTAATGAATTTATGTTCATCATCATGTTTGTATCTAGATTTTGGCTCAAGGAGGGAGGAAATTTTTGTCCTAAAAGTTTCATTATTTTTGGCCTAGTTTCATTACAGTATTTTTGGCATATATACACTAAGCCAACTAAATAAATAGTAAATCCAATTAAAAATGGGGGTGGGGGTACTTTTCTATACTGTAAGAAATGTATGACGTTTTCTACCATGCTGGTATGGTATAGAGACAGATTCATATAGTATCTATGTTAGCATATAATATTACAGTATTGAATAGGATTCCACCAGAAGTATTGTGATATCGCCAACCAGTATGGGCCTGACGCCCGTACTGCATTGACTCGTTCGCCTTCACTATTGCAAAAGATACTATTCCCTCAATGGTCAAATCATTATGGTGTTCACACTGATATTGACATAGTGATATCCACAAAAAATTAATTATTATCCTGTACCTGGATTTTAGCTAAATCAACTAATTTTGAGCTGTGCTCTCATCTTTTGTCACAATCTTTAAGAACACTCTGTATAAATTTTACATAATAAAATCCAAGTGACGACATATGTGACTTGAAAACCTAAGACTTGCATTATAAGGATTCTGTGTTCGAAATTTATGTTTTATGCTTCTAATCTATTTAAAATTTATGAGGAATGCATTTGTTTTGATATTTCATTCTTAGAACTATTTTTTATGTACGATGTACCATTAACGATATAAGGTCTCATTAGAGTATTGAACTTTTTTTAATTTCTCTAGTAATATTGGTCAAACTGAAATTTACAATTAATACAATTAATTTTCTTTCTAGATTTTACCTCAGTAGTTTAAAACTTACTTTTAAATGATATAATTTTTTTCGAAAAGTTTCAAATTTGTATTTTAGAATATTGAACAAACATACAGAATAAGCATCTCTGTAAATAACTTACAATTAGTGAAAAAATGATAAAGGCTACTTATAAGATACCATATCGAAGAAAAATCTTTCTTCAACTTTGCGAATTGTAAATATTTCTATTCTGTTTTAAACATATCAAATGTCAAAAATTGCAAAGGTACATTCTGTTTCACAAGAAATACACATGTCTTACCATTCTAACTGTTATAGCTATAACATTATATGTGAATTACATGTACTGTTATAGTAATATCACTAAGAATGGTTCAATTATTTAATTTGATAGCCATTCTTACTTGATAGTTTCGGGAATACACTGTATTTGTTGTAATATTTGTAATAAAAGATTTTAACTTTTCGAATCATTCATAGTATATGATAATAATGCCAACAACCACTGAATATAGAAATTTAAAAATTATGAGATATCATGTTAGTAGAATTACATACTTAGAGACGTTAAGATAAATTCTTCCACAGTGGTTATGTCAATAACATTATCATATATCAATAAGTCAATGTATGTAAAGGAGACAGTTGCCTATGTATATCCGTTAATCCACTGTCATTTTTTAATTTTTCTTTCAGCATTGATAAAATTTGATTGCTAGTTTATTTTGCCAAGTAATGAACTCTACTCATGCAATTATCAAATTAAAAAAATATTGCTATTCATGGTAGGGACAATAAAATCGATGCCAGCGCTTCCAGTGAAAAATTTTGGCGATAAAGGACGCTGTTATGACTAATTTGCAATTCTTTACATGTTAATGTTTAAGAAAATATCAAATTAAAATTATTGAAAAATACTAATTAATTAAACTTAATGCATTAAAAATTGTGAAAATAAGAAATCAAATTGCACAAATATTATTTTTCAAATGTAAATTATCATAATTATTTATTTAAATTTGTGAGACAATAATATTAAATTTTCAATGTAAGTCATAACTGCAACCCATACAATTATATATGCATCCATACAATTCTATAATTAAAGTAGTGTATCGTTGTCATGGAAACGAAACTCGCGCACGGTGTGAATACATGCCTTTCCCAATCAGTGGCATATTTTGCCAAAAGATTTTAAACAATTTTCTGTTTCTGTATATGTATAAGTTAACGATGTGCAATCATCATGAAAAGTACCATGAATGCAGTAGGATTATGTTTGAAATAACGTTATTGGGTAATCAGACAATGCCGATTATCGTCATGATCGGATCCCTTGTCAAAAGTTGGCCTATAAGTTTTCGACAATAAAAATCAAAAACGATGTATTTTATTAATTGGAAAAGATATTCACCACCTTTTTTCTAAACATTTACGATATATATCGGAAAGGAGTAATGGCGGTGATAAGTAATTTATTTGAATCATCGTATGGCAGACTTTGACAACTATCCCATATAGATAGATGTACAGTCTGGTTTTTCATAATATTATTATTCCCCAATAGATAATATGTTTCCAGACAAACGAAGATGATGTTCCCTTTTCTTTTTAAACACAACCATTCTATTTTGTGTCTCCATCACAATTCCATTTGAGCGATATAAATGGTTTTTATCTTGTTCACTTTCGTTTTCGAACGCTTTATGCAAGAATCTATGGAAAAATCATAATAAAATTTTACAACCTTGTCAAAGATAGAAATTTCATATTTAATGGTGTCTGTTCCATAATATCTTTTAATAATTTATCTAATGCAAGAATTTACATATCCAGTTAATATTAGCCACTATACTCACTCATGAGGAATTACTTTCATTTCAAGGCCCATTTAATTGAACTCTACAGTCTAGACATCTGACAATCGAAAATGCTGGGAAGAATAAAATATTGGAATTTCTGTGTAACTTAAATTGAAATGTATTATTTTTATAATAACGTACGGCCCAAAAATGTTTTTTAATGTAAAAAGTTTTTAAATTTTGCAAATTTCATATAAGAGGATAATCCTGGTGTCGAATTGGCCATATTACCCGTAAATATATAAAACAAGGCTTGCTACTATTACCAAATTTGAAAGGGAAATTAAAATGGATTAAAAAACGAAGAAGTTATAAGCAGTCAAAGATTGTACTCAAAGGTTGCCCATCTCATTTTAGCAAAACAAAGTTTTATATGTAATATCTATGGTGATATCCATGCATGACGTCACTAGTGGGTATCTTCCTCTTTGTTTAATTAAGAATTTTAAATATTAATATCTTGCATACTAGTAAAGATTTTTAAAAACCAACTACATTTTGCTATTCATGAAGTGAGAATTCTTCATCTGCAGTGATAAAAAAAATTTAATCCGATCCTCTATTGTTCAGATCAATTTTACTAAAATTTGCTATCGGTCTCTTTTTTGTCTTATGTGATTTTTAACTTAGGACAAAAATTGAGTTCATTTTTGCGCTGTTATTCCATTATCTACCAAGTAGAGTAACAAGAAACAAAAATCTGACACGGAAAGAGAATGACTCACTTTCGACAAATTTAACTTTCCTTCTCTCATACTCAGTATTTGCTGAAACCGTTCCCTGTGAATTAGATTTTGTGCATGTATTGATTGAGTTTACAATGGTCAGTAGCCTGATCAATAAGTGTCTTCAGAGTTGCAAACGTACTGAATCTTTTTTCCATGCAAAACCTGAGCGGTAAAAGTTTTACGGTTGCAATAAGTACCTTAAACCCTATCAATTCTATATTATATAGATTTTTATTGTGCTTTTCGGTATCACAAGAATAGAATCTGGGCCGTTTAGTGGATAACATACACCCATTTTGGCTAATTTTATTGGCTGAGTGTCTGAGCATTCATCCAATAATAGCTTGTTATATTCAACTAGATTTTTTTGTGTTGGACTTTATTTTAGATTAATTAAAAGCTTTGAGCGCAGCATGAATATGGTTTGACAACTGTGTGATTTCTTCTGGTTTTCGATTGCCCATTTAACTATGGCATTCATTTTGGTTTAGATTTTCTAGACGTATTTATCAGGATTGAAATAGATGTCCGTTCTACGACCTCAGAGTATTAGCGTTGTTAAGAATAACCAACTTTAAACGTAATCAAGAACACGATTATACGAATTTAAATTAAAAAAGTGTGGATCATACATTTATGTAAAATGTAATGTAAAATTTAAAATTCATTTTCCCCATTGGGGTATGTACACTCGCTTTCCCAACCTACCTTAAAGCACATACTATCGAAAGGTCGAACAACCTATATCTGTGATTCTACTCACATGCATAATAATATCAAAAAATTTAATACTATTTTCTTCCTATCTTCTTGTATAAATTTAATGCTAAAATCAAATCGAATTTATCGATAGTAAAAGTTGGTATCATTGTGTTTTTACAATGGATTTAGTTTTAAAATGGAATTGTTATGTTTTGTATTATTTTTGTGTTTGTATGGTATGTATGTATGGTAACTTATGGTGGGTTCGTGTATGTCTTATTAAAGAACACAGACAAAAATGAATATTGGTGTATAAAAAATTTGTTAATCAAAATGTATGAATTGAGTTAAACACGAATTGCTTTAAATAGATTGTCATTGATTTCTTATATAGGTTTTTCAGAAATACAAATTGTCTTCAACGAACATTTAATGTTTTACGTGTATTTAGAAGTAGCTTTTAGAAAGAAGTTAGCGCGAATATTTCTCTTAAATTTGATGGTGTCTAAGATCAACTATCGAAGATAGGCTATAATCTCCGTACAAATAACCTAAGAGGAAAAGGAATACATATTTTTTTTTGAAAAGAATATATATTTGAGAGTACTTACCAAGAACTTTCAATATATTACTCTTAAGATGTTTCGATAACTCTGATACGGTTTCGATAAATTACTTATTATAAACCGCCCTTTTTACATGGTGGTATCGAAGAAGTTGTAAAAAATGTTAGTTTTTTAGTAAGTAAGTGCTTTTAAAAATGTTTTACCATTTACATAAAAACCTTCATCAATATTCCTCAAGTTTTGAGCTTTAAAATCATACCGAAATTAAGAACTGTGCAAAACAATGAAAACTTTTTTATGTAAAAACACAGAGCATCGATGTGAATTTTTCAAAAAAGGACGTATAAAAGGGTGATTAATTGATAAATAAAATTTTAAATCTTCCATATCATTATCAATTAACGGTATCGAAATATTGGAAATACCTTAAAGAGTTTAAAAGAAATTCATAACAAAAATTTAAAATTTATTTATCAATGAATCACCCAATTTCTCCTAGCCGTTTAGAGAATCGATATGAATTTTTCACAAAAGATGTATAAAAGGATGATTAATTGATAAATAAAATTTAAGATTTTTTGGATCAATTTCATTTTTTTGGTATCGAAATACTTTAAGTGGACATAGCTTAATACACTGTTAAGATGGTTTTTTACAATAGTGATTATAAAATTGCGCCTGAAATTAGTTCCTGTAAGACATCTTCATAAGTAATTTGATTTTATGCATGCGTCTAAGAAGAATCAGTAGACAGATAAGAGGCAAATTATTCAATTTTCCAGAGACCATTACAGCAGAATCTAAACTTCCGAAAAGTAACTTTTCTGTTTTTCCTGTGAAAACAAACATTAAAATTTACAATTTTGATCTAAAATCATATTATGAACCGAAATGAATACCGATATATTTCTAATAATATTATATCTTAATATTTTTTAGACTGACTTTTAAATGACCATTTTATTTTATTGAGTAGAATTTTGTTGAATTTGGTTTTGATAACTATAAACGTCAGAATGGTTGTATTGCTGAAAGGCCTATATATAGGTAGACCATGTAGTTTTTTACATTATCTCCTTTAAAAAGAACATGTTTCATTATATATTTTATCTTTCATTGTATGTTTTTCAATAAAATTTTCTGTTTTTTTTTTCTTTTCAAATTTATGAGTATACAAAAAAAAATGTCGATAAAAATTAAAAAGAATAGATAAGAAGTGTGTGTAATTTAAGATTAATGATTTAATTTGAAAAACCAAAATTTTTTGTAATTTGATAACATGTGTTTTTTTATGATAAATGGAGACTAGTATTTATAAAAGAAAAAAGAACAAATGTTTTTCTCAATAATTATAGGTACAGAGAATATCGCGAAAGCTGATGATTTATAAGATTCTATTTATCGAAGTTCCAAAGCTGTCATGGTAAAAATGGAATGGTAAAAAACATACACGAGTTGCATGAAGATAAGTAATAGAAAATATGCGCCGCATACGTAGTGGAAGCGGTGTTGAAATTTTCTTTTAGAAACTAGTGCTTTCGAGTTAAATATTATGAAAAGTGAAATTAATGTCTTTTTACAGACTCCCCTAGAAAGATCACTTACAAAATCTCAAAAGTATGGTTATCAATAAAAAATATCCACTTATATGTACTGGGAACTTTTTAAACTTTCCTTTAGAAGTTTAGTGCTTTTGATTACAATTATTAAATTGAAATTAATGTCGTATTACTTGGATCCCATTTGTCTGATTTTTAGATATTCACATTCGAAAAATCTTTATTCAAAACATAATAAAGACATATTTTGTTTGCACATAAAATTTTACATCTTACGTTATATTGACTTTACAAGTTGTAAACAAACAAACAAATAAACATATTTTCCTTGAAATGAAAGTAAAATTATACTTTTACATAAAAATAGTGATATAGTACTTGTATGATCATTTATAACAAATACTCATTTATCAACAGAAAATGGAAAACCTAAAATACTCAAAATATATCTGTTACTTTTTATTATTTTTTAAAAACAAAAATATGCTTTCATATTCTTATTGAAGTGAAGCATGAAGACAGATTGCTTATTTATTTTATTTTGGTCTGTTGTTTTACAATCCACACAAGACAATTTTTATCTTTTATTACACGTAATTACCGCATCAGAACCCAAAACTGGCACTTAAAACATACCTGAGAACACTTTTCATAAAATAAACTTTTTCATTAGAGCCTTATGCAAACTGAACCAATTTTGAAGATCATCGCCTAATTTTTAGTTGTTTCGGGTACGGAATCCTAAACTTCCACTAATTAAAAACACTTTACTTGTTCCCGTGGTGTGAATACTATTTTTTTGCTCGACGTAGACGGAAAATGGAAACTATGTTTGGCGCATTGGGACGATTGTTGACACTTTCCGCTCGAAGAGGAGAAAAATAACATTTTTACACCAAGTAGAACTCACAATAAATGGATTGCTGGGCCAACACTTTGCCCCTTGTATTACTGACATGTCTCTACCCACCCATTTATGGTAAATGGTTCTCATAAGTTTTTATCTTTTAAAAGAAGATAGCTAGTGTTTAATTGCGGTTATATTTGAGATACATGTCTGAACAATTATAAGGTACAAGAATTAAGGTTGCCAATAGATATGAAAGGTATCGTGTATTTAGTTTAAAATTTTGGATGTCTGTATGTTTTCTTCGCGAAAGATGTATGTAAAAAACCACTATAGACTGATTTATTATTGTAAAATATAATATTTGTAATAGAACAGACTTTTACACTCTCTTATAAAACAGACGAAATTTTCTTCATAAAACACTGCGAAGATGACTGCTTCTTCTTTTATTTTACAATTATGAATAATTCCTTCTTTTTATTTTGCTACAAATGTTTTATATTATATTTTACTTATTTATTTATTTATTTTATGAATTCTAAAATATTTAAGATTTCGTGTAAAACACATAATTTCTAAATCATTTACAAATAACAAGCGCATTTCCACTTAGAGAATCTCATGCAGCTCAAACACTGTAGCTTGAATCATTTTTGATTAAAGTTTATGGTGAATTCTTTTAAAAGTTCTCGCAAAACTCACTTTCAAGATCCGTTGACTACATTTTACCTTCTGCTAACTTTGGGAATAGGTTCTCAGTAAAGATCCCCTCCAGGCAAGATTGGGCTGATAACCTGGTTAAGCCAAAGGGCATCGTATTTTACACTGACGGATCTAAGTTAGAGAAGAGGGTGGGTTGTGGGATCTTCTTTGAAAATCTCGACCTGCGTCTATCATTTCCGCTACTGAATCACTGCAGCGTGTATCAACCGGAAGTGATGGCTATTCATGAGGTATGTGAATGTATAAGACTGACCACCCTTAGGTGCATGGACATTACAATCTTCACCGACAGGCAAGCTGCTCTCAATTCTTTCAGCTCAGTTTATCTTAACTCAAAGCCTGAAATGTAGCACAGGACTGCCGTACGTCCTTATGAGCTGACGGAACAAATTAATGTAAAACTGCTATAGGTACCGCGAAACAGGAACATTCCAGAAAATTGTGAAGCCGATGAGCTTGCTAGAAATGGCACAATACTGCCGGATACAAGCATCAATAAATATCCGGGAGTTCCATTTGCGAACTGAAAGTTGCTCCTCAAAGAGAATATCTTAAAAAAGGCCAATCTTAGATGGAAGGAGGAACGTACTTGTGGTAGTACAAGACAGATATGGTCTGAGTACAACCGTAGGCGCTCCGAAGATATCACTTCCAAGGACCTCTGTTGGGCGGCCAATAGTTAGGCGGCAGGAATGCTGAACGCCTGGGCCAGATAGTGTATCACGACTACTGCAGGAGCTGTCGCAGTGGTGAGGAGGAGGAGACAATGTCTCATCTACTCTGTCACTGTCCAGCTCTTGCTATGAGGAGATGAACTTACTTGAACCTGCTGTGTCTCACCCCAGGACAGCCATCCTAACCTAACCATACCTAACCTTTCAAGCAAATGTTTTTAGTGCCCAGAATATGTGCACCCAAAATCGATAATAGTTTCACTAATTTTGAGAGACATTTAGAGTAATACATTTTGCTTTTGTTAGGAACAGTACAAATTTACATATTTTGGTTTGCTACACAATACACCCGTAAAACTAAAATTTACAGCTAGCGTTAGTACTTATAAACTATAACTTATAAATTCGTAAAAAGCCTTAGTGTACAGCCAATAGACAGTAGGATAAAATTTTGAACAAAAATACCAATGTTTATTTAAAGGTTTCATCACTTTTATGTATAAATCCTCTAGATTTTATGTCCACGCTATAATATTTGTTTGTAAAAAGATTTTTTATCAAAAATTTTTTAATTCTTGAATAATTTTATAATAAGTATTTTTGGTATATTTCAAAAATAATTACATGGTAGAAGATAAATTAACTGTCTAAATAGTGAGTACATTTTGTTTTATTATACTTCATGTCTTATTACTTTTCAAATTAAATATCTACTAATTGATACTTTTAATTTTTTGTGAATGAAAGTTGCGGCATTTAGTTTCCGTAAATATTTTAGTTTGGGAATTTTATTCGATAATAGTAAAGAATGCATAAAATCAATTAAAAATAGTTTATTTATAATTTTTTTATAATGAAGGGCAGATTATATCCGCAATGGTCTCAAAAAATCATTAAAAAAATGATAGTCAGTCATGAAAACTGCCGACAGAGGTGAAAATTTAAAACTTTGGAATAATCGTGCTTTGTTTTAAATTTTTTAATTAATTATAGTGTGAATAATTAAAATTTTATAATTATTAAACTGAAATTATTAACGAGGGTTGGGTTTCGAATTTTAGCGATTTGTTTTTAATTTTTTGCATGAAGATCATGCTAGTTCAGTACTTTTTCCTCATCCCAAAAGTGCCTAACGCGCCTAAAGAAGTTTTCATTTTAAAAAATACTCTTAGATTACGGGCCCGAAAAAAAGTAAGCGAATTTTTTCGAAAAGTCTATATATATTTATTAATGTATTAAAATTTGTCAGTGAGCTAAACATTTATCCGATTTAGAGGTAAAAATGAAAGGATAAACAATAATACAAACAAAATTTCTTTGCGAATATTTCACTAGTTAAATGCATCATTTTTCACATAGCTAAAAACACAAGTATTGTGTAGATGCAATAAATAACGAAAAACAAATATTAAGGCATTCTACCATATTATATGAAAATGTACCCTTTTAACATTACACATAATTCACCACATTCTTCAATACTCCCCTACATCATATTATATTTATCTGGAATATTATAAAACATTCGTCTGTTTGTGCTATGTACGTTCATCTCTGGAGAAAGACTAATAAAATCAATATGAAGTTTTATCAATTTGTTCCATCAATTAACCATCAGTAATTAAAATTGTTTCACTACCTATATTTATCCTTAACAAGCCGTGGATAGTGCCTGGTGCGACCCTTGAAGTCTACACGATTAACTTCCAAGCATAATAAAAAGTTATAAAAAATTTGCAAAAAGAAAAATTTTACCGACTCGAAACGTCTCGTCCAAATGTTATGAAATTATTTTTGGATAATATTGCCTCTAATACGCTTTGATCGACATCTCATCGAAGTCTATTCAAAGATATTTTTTGTTTGCGCGATATCGACGACACACACACACACACACACACATACTTCTTCTCCAAATTGGTGTTAATGCCATATCCTTACCATGAAAAGTAAAGATATTTTGAAAATTTCGATTTCGAAAATCGGACCCAATACAATAACTTCCTATAGTGGGAAGTCAATATAACCACGAGAAATCGCTGAAAGTAGGCACATAAAAGAAACAGCTAAGCTAAGGGCTGGAGGCAGAGGATATAGATTGTAAAGTTTTGTACATCTAGTTATGCAATCTTTACATTCATTTGAATTATTATTTTCAGCTGTATAAAGACAATACAATCATAAACTGGGATCTGTACAAAGGTTGTCGGAGGAAAGAGCAGAGCGAGAAAAGTTGGTGGAATAGACCTTATAGGAAGTAGTTTCAGCTTTATAAGATCTAACGACTTGATGTATGTATACGTAGCTACGGGTATCAGTTAGTATATAAATAAAATGATCAAATTAAATAAATCATGGTGTGTGTTTATGTAATCTCAAAGAAAACTTTTATGGCACGCAAAAAAAATAATTCAGTAAATTATTTTGTAAGACAAAATAAAATAATAAAATTAAATAAATAAATATAAACATTGTAAATTATGACTATTAAAATGAACGAAAATTCCTATATGAAAATGCTGTTCCTATTCGTGTATAATAATTAATATAAAAATTTATTTTGTTGGACCTCTATATAGATATATTCACGTTGCATTGGTATTTCAGGAAGTGCATTGTCGAGTTTATTAATTGGTCTCAACACTGACTTCTTTTTCAGTTAATTATAATGAAGCTTTATTCATTTCAATTAATTATACAACGTTTGAAGAGTCTTTGTCCATTTTTAAGTTCCAAAGATAAGGAATATGACCTAGATCTAAATTAGGATCGATCTTTACCCATCTGCTTACAGAATGAAAGTTATTTTTTATGAAATATAAAATGTAAATAAATATCCCTGCAATTTGTCGTCTAAAAAAATGTGGCCAAGATTATAGTAATTACGTTCATCTGTTAATTCATTGACTCACATATCTAATAAAGAAAGGTTTTGATATTTTAATTAAAAGAAGCCTTGACCATATTTTTTTGGAAACCCATTACAGGAATAGATATTTGTTAATATTTTACATTCCATAAAAAATAATTTTCATTCGATAAACAGATGGGTGAAGGTCGAACCTAATTAGAATCTTGTACTAATAGGTTTCCATTTTTATTATTGTTGTTTAAATTTTGATCCGAGACTGGACTTCTTACATTGGTATTTATCGGTAAGACAAGCAGTATACTAACTAAACTCGAAATAACAGATGAAATAGGCTATTTTACGAATGACGTTTTGCTGTTTTTTGGATTTTTCTTCTAATCTAAATTTTTATCGATATTTTGTTAAACCGTTTTTTAAGTGAAAACTTATTTAGCGACGTTGGGCACCTTTTGGTAGATAAAATGCCATGAGTTCGCGTCACCGACATGCTCATGACTGACGCATGCGCAGCGGTCGTGTTCTGTGCGCGTGAGACGCTCTTTGGATGGGTTAAATCTCGTGTGTTCGCGTCACCGACATGCTTATAGCAGTATATCTGTAGCTGTACATTGGTTATTTACGGGTTATTTTACGGGCTGTCCAAGATTTTATTAGATATATTTAAACAACCACATTTATTTAAACAATATATTAAAATAATCATATAAACATACATATAATTCCATAGATGTGAAAACCAGATTGATGATGATAATTTTGATTCAAATATTATGAAATTTCAAATTTTTATACTATAAGTTCTAAGTTTTCACTGCTATCGGCAGTCCCTATAGCTGACAATTTTTTTTTATTCTTAACTAGCGTTTTGACGTCACTATACCTGTTTTTCTGGTGTTTAAAATGACTAGCGGACAATAAAACAAATAATTGTATGAGAAAGTAAATTTTCCACCATAGGAAAGAAAATAAATTTTTCCGCACTATTTCACTAAATTAATTTTTAATTTTTTATGTTTATTGTAATTTGTTCTATTTAAGAATGTACGTAATAGAACTGACGTTAAATTTACATCTGTTTTTGGAAATTTTCGAAACCACTAAAAACGACAAATTTTACACATCTGATATTTAAAATAACAACATAATTTTATTTAAATTATGATTAATAATAAAATATTTGATAATTTACCTAAACGTGTAGTTTATTAAGAGGATATCAGGAAAAAGAGAAGAGAAACTATATGGTAATGAATATTTCGCGGTTAGAATCTATCATTGACTCAGAGAGACGTAATCTTTTATTTTAGTTTGTACATAGACGTAAATTCAGCCAATAACTAGTTATCTTTTATTTTTAATTTCCTAGTTTAATCTTTCCCAGATATTTTATATGTAAGATTACAAGATTACTTAAGTGTTGACAATATATATGTAGATAAAATATTATTGTTATGAATATTGTATATTTGGCATTAGGCCATCATATTAAAAATATTCTGTCGTTCGATAAAATTTACGCACGTACATATTTCACCTATTTAATATCTAGCGCAAATATGTTGATGTCAGATATAAATAAGGCAATGTTAAAATAAATACTTTCTTCCATAATAACAATTATAAGTTATCTGAAATTACAAAATACAAGTGTAATTTACAAAATTTAAAAAACCTCCAACAAATTCGCGTTTTTTCTTGTATCTCTCTTTATTAAATTACCTTTGAATAATAAATAATGGTTTAAAAAAACAAAAACAAAAAAACGCTTTTGTAAACAGCTGAACTAAAAGGTAGAAAGTAATTTCTTTATAGACAGGTATTGGTAAAAGTAAATTCATTATAAAATATCTTAAAAAGCACCCCATGATTTTTTACGATAAAATGATTTTTTAGAAATTAAAGAAATTATTTTATACCTTTTAGTTCGGCTCTTTAGAAAAGCATGTATTATAGTTTATTAAACTATTATTTATTTTGTATTTTAGCTTTTAAGGCTATGATTTGTTCATCAAAAATTTATTATAAATATGGTGGGAGCGCAAGTAAATGTATATATTTCAGATATGGAAATAGTTAATCTTGAAAATCCTGATCAGCATAAGCAAATAAATTTATTAAATTATTGTAATGTCATCTAACATACTAACATACCCACATACTAACATACGTATGAAGCTAATAAAAGCGTGTTAAAAATACAAATCGGTTCATCAATGTAGGAGCTACAATGCCACAGACAGATGCACAGACACATAGCCAAACACACATAGCGGTCAAACTTGTAACACTCCTCTTTTCTTGAACCGAGGGTTAAAAAAAAAAAAAAGATAGTGCAGCCTAAATTTAATCCTTACAGCCTTGAAATATTATTGACTATGTGATCAATCAAGTTTGATTATGTGATCAATCAAGTCATTTGTAAGTTGCCTATAACACGTTTAAACCGCTGACAAAAAAGAGAGGTACTATAAGTTTAAACTGTGTATGTGTATCTGCCTGTAGCATCATAGCTTTTAAACGGATGAACCGATTTTGAAATGTCATATGCACAAGGATAATAATTTTTTTAATACCATTAACAGAAGCGATTCCGACTAAAATTTCTACACAAACATACAAACTATAAGTTCACAGCAAATTCGTGATAAAATAGGCGGAAAATGACGAATTTTTTCTTTGATTTCTTTTCTACATTCTGGAAAACAGTTATTTCGTGTCAAACTTCAAAAATGTAGCAATTTTTTTTTATAAGTTAGACAAAGTTCACTATCGTTCAAATACAACTATGCATTCAATACTTGTCGCACTTAATGATGAAAGTATGTAAAACTTTATCATCAAAATAAGAATATTTTTCATTTTCTTTATAATGTAAAATTGTTTATACAAATCCATTTTATTAATTTGCATATTATGTAGTCATTTAATCTTTGTCTACATATGAAGATTTTAGAATGCATGTTATAGAATATTATAAAATATGAATAATTTTAATTCAAATTTCTAAATAATTAGACAAATGCATTAATTTTTTAGCCAAACAAATTATTATCATATGAATGAATAAAGTTTCCAATTTTGTATACTTTATGATGTAAATTTGTACATATTACTTGCAAGACATAACATTGTTACTTACAATTTACAAGAAATGTTATGAAATAAAGACATTATATTTTGTATTATAAATAAGTTTATAACAGATTGTTGTGAGATATAAAGTGATTTGTAACAAAAAACTTATACTTAATAGTAACAAATTGATTTCAAAATATAATAGTTCAAATAAACTTTGTAAAAAGCTGAACTAAAAGGTAAAAAATAATTTCTTTAAATTCAAAAAAATCATTTTATCGTAAAAAAGCGTGTGATGCTAAATTTCAATTATTGTAAATAATTTAAAGACAGATATTGATAAAAGTAAAGTCACTATAAAATATCTTAAAATGTATCCACGCTTTTTTATGATAAAATGGTTTTTTGAATTTAAAGAAATTATTTTCTACCTTTTAGTTTAGCTCTTTAAAGTGTGTTTTCTTTTTTTCTTAACTATTATTTATATTGTGTATTTTAGTTTTTTTAGACTATTGTTTATTTATCAAAAAAACAATATAAATATGGTGGGAGCGCAAGAAAATATATATATTTCAGATTTTGCCATCTAGTAGATAGGATCGATGAGCATTAGAAGAAATTTTTCCAAAATTCCACCATCAGTAAAAAAGCAATTGCTCCATTCGCTAAAAATTGAAACGTTTAAGAGTGCTACTTTAAAATAAATAATCCCTGTTTATAATGTTCTATAATGTTCAATGTAAATATTAAGGTTGCCGAAGGCTCTGTCTAGTTAAATTGGAAGGAAGACAACATTTTGAGAAGACAGGATTCTCAAAACCAGTATTGTACAAATGTTTTGGTTTATTGCACGGTACATACATATAAACCAAATACATGCTTTTAAGTCAAGTAAGTAATGAGTTATTTTTAGCTTTACAATACCACGCAACTACCAAAGTATATAATATTTTGTATGCAAGTGCTATTTATAAATTTGATAATAATTAAATAAAAATTCTGTTTTTATATCATGAGCAACCTTATAATTGTATGGTATTATTGTAAACTACAAGACAATTGTTTAAATATTTTAAATAGTTTTTTATCACACTCTCTAGATTTTTTGATATAGAAATATCCAATTGAAAAGAATAACCTATATGATCATTTTTCAGGCAACTTTGAACGATAAAATAATAATAAAAAGCATGGTGACCTAGGAATTTTTGATTTTTGTATAACTTTGTTAATCAAAAAATGTATTTATAAAGTTTTATTTCAATCTTTGCATATCTCCTGAAATCTTTGTATTTAGTTTGAAGCGTATATTTAGCCATCCTATATATATTTATTCCTAAAACTTATCCAAGTATACGATTGTATAAATGTTTAGGTATACAACAACTAAACTAAAAGAATATTAAATCATTACTTGTTTTATATTTGATAAATAAAATAATTTTAATTTATTAGTTGTAATATTTAAATTACATTTCAGATTCAACATCTGATTAGAACAAATATTTTATTTATCTAGAGGTACTTTATATTTAGATATAGGTACGGTTTGAGATTACCATTTTGATTATTATATTTAACAAAATAAATTATAATAATTTATTTATTATTTTTCGTTTTGTTTATATCATCCTATGTAATTATTATCAATCAAATAGTATTGATAAGTAATTTTGGTAGTACCAGTCAATAATAAAAATATGAAACAATAGTTTATTATTATTTTGTTAGTCTATTTACTGGACAATTCCAACTTAAAAAGCAAATATTTTTGATTCTCATGCCTGCATTTATGACCTGAACCTCTTTATTTCCCTATGAATCCCTTTAATACATTCAGTGACAGACACTATATGAAGACTTTTTGTCTTTGAGTTCGAAATTGGTTTTGAAAGAATAAAATTATACAAACAACACCTATTTTGTATACGAGTGAAATTTACAAAATTTAAAGAACCTCCGACAAATTTTTCGGGTAAAGTACCCTAAGCTGGCACTTGAAACATATCTAAAAACACTCTTCATTAAAAGACTTTTTTTCCATACTGACACGATTTTGAAGATAATCGTCAATTTTTTAGGTTTTTTCTGGCACAGAACCCTAAATTCGCACTTGAAACATAGTTACAAACACCCTCCATTAAATTACCTTTCAAACGAAACAAAAATCGATTCATCCGTTTAGGGGCTACGATGCCACAGACATGCAGGCAAAGAGACAGACAGACGGACTCACAGGCCGAGAGACACACAGATCGACAGACATACACGTAGCGGTTAAACTTTAACACCTCTTTTTTTAACTCAGGCGTTAAAAATTTGCTTTCAACAACCAAAAAATAACATCTAAGCCAACCGTCCCAGCAGCTATATATATGGTTTTTCTTGCTTGATTGATACCTTTTAAATAATTGCGAAACTGATAGTCATTCATACATGGATTATAAGAATCGAGCCCGAATAGATGCTCGAATTAATGAAGCAAGATAAAACTCGTAAAAAGATTCACGTTGTGTTTTTCTTGGTAAAGCGATGTTTTAAACAATATAAGCTGGTAACAGGCATATTTGAATGCCCTTCATATTCGATTTTCGGGTGTTATATTATTTGTTACTTCACATTTTTGTCTAAAACCATAACATTTGCTTTGGCAGAGAAATTAGTTACCGCTACACAAAAATAGCTTTACGGACGTTTATGAATTTTAAATTTTTCCAGTGTTTTTTTGACGAGCGGGGCGCCAGTAACAGTTAACGACGTGAAATTTGAATACATAAGTTTCTACATGCCCAAATTATGCTTGTCTTAAAAAAACCTTTTTGTGATGATTTGGACATTACATTAGTCAGACTCTTGTGAGAACTATGAGAAATGAAATGTATAAAATTGGATGCGGTGGTGCTAGTTATCAAAGATTCTTTCAGGTAGATTAAACAGAAGATAAACTGATGAAGAAAAACAATCTAAGCAGATTTGAAATGTTAGATTGAACCAAGAGCATGGCTTAAGAAAATCCTTACTTGTTGCAAATCTACCTGCTGTTTGGTATCGATAATTCGTTTGGGGTACTTTCAATTATTTTTGATGCTAAAAGTTTATTATTAATTTGTAGTGAAATAATAAAAAACCAAAATGAATTTCATTGTTTTTTAAAAACACACTTCATGTCAATATTTATTTCAGATTGATACTTATCTTATACTGTTACTTGTACATGCTTAGTTTTTGACCTTAAAGGGATTTTAAAGTCGATCTGGCAGAACAACATGCGGAACATCTGAGAATTTATCTCTTGGTATTTGAACGGTTAAAGATATTTGGTACTTAAAATACCTATGCTGGTATAAAGGTATTCAAAAGGTAATATATGCAGATATTTATTCATATCTATCGTTAATAAATTTCCAATTTTGAAAATGATAAACTACCTACAGAAAATCAACTTTAAATTTAGCTCTTACGCCAACAAAAATTTCCGTTTATGTGAATTATTGGTGGTATCCAACTGGTAGGCAATAAACCACGTTCAAAATCCAAAATATAAAGAATTGAATAAAATTAGAATTTATTTATTTTGATATATTTTGCATAAATTGAAACAGAGTGGGGTGATGCTGATCTTTAGAATAAAGACCCGCCCATTTCTGAATGATTAAATTCTTGTCACACATTTGTTTTAAGAAAGTTATACAACACAAAAAATAATAAGGTAATGGCACCAATGAAAGCCTGGTTCTTATAACAGCCCACATTTAAAAAAATAACAATTATTCAATTCCTTATTCATGCCATATTTTGTGGGAATGTTTTTCTTTATTGAGTTTATATGTAAAGTTTAATTTTGGACCTTACATGGTTTCAGGACCTTATGTTAATGAAATGAAATTAATCGTAAAAACGACATGTACCATTCCTATTTCAATTTTATCTTTCATATTATACCCTGTATAAATATATGTAATGTATATCAACGTATACTAAATTCAGTCCCGAGTTTGTAACGCTTAAAAATATTTATGCTACGAACATAATTTTGATAAAGGTGTTAAAAAAATCACCTAAAGACTCAATTTCCGATTGTCTGTCTATCTATTGTGGTGGAAACGATAACTCAAAAATGAAGCTGAATTCGTAAATGAGCAACATAGGTCAATTGGGTCTTGGGTCCGTAGGAACCCATCTTGTAAACCGTTAGAAATAGAACAAAAGTTTATATGTTAAAAATGTTCCTTATAAAAAAATAACAACTTTTGTTTGAAACATTGTAAACATCACTATTTATTCGTGAGGGCGCAAATTACGACAAAATTTTTGTGTCCATTTACTCCAAAATTATAAAAGATAGGTTAGGTGAAAATTTGCATTTAGCTTCAACTAGTGATCTTGTAAAATATTCTCGAAATACGAAAAAAAATTCTAGAAAATATTGTTAGTTTTTTAAATTCTTGATATTCAACACTATACAGGATATTTGAACAATTAACGCAGCAAATTGTTTGTTTTCACTTGTTTTATTAAAAATTTAGGATGAAAAACTCTTTTACAAATTGAATTTTCCGGTGGCTCTAATTATTCAATTTTAAGTTATCGTTATTTAAAAAGTTAGACCACACACATTTTTTTAAAAGAAGTATTATAAAATTTTAGACACTCAAACGTAAAGATATAGTAAAATTTTCTTATTTCGATTGTCGGAGCAGAAACAATATCCATTTATCAGGTAAATTAATAAAGGTGTGTTTACAAATTATTCGTGATAAAAGTTCGTAAAAACAAATACAAAAGAATTTACATTTTTTAAAACTTAGGTATACATAAAAAGTAAATGACATGATGACAAATTTTAATTTTAATACACTGTTACGCACTATAAATCATTAAAAAATGTCATAAAAAGTTATTAGTTTTCTTCAGGGGCAATATATTTATAAAAAAAAAGAAAAAAGAAAAGAAAAACACTAGTAAAACTTTGATATGTTAGTACTATTATTTATAATCTTAAAAAAGGCGCCTATGTGATTTTTATCGAAGTAAATAAATAATTTCCATATATACCTCATGCATTAGGACAGTATAAATAGAGAAAAAGTTGAGAGGGCGAATCAGGAGTGGATTTTTAAAAAGGGTGCAATCGCCGATTCCGAAAATTTGGTGAATGGCGAATTATGAACTTCGTTTTGTAAAGATATAAAGATCCTTTTGCAGTTTTTTACAAATGTAATCTTTACATATCGTTTGAGTGAACGAGACCAAAGAATGTATAAGACAAACCCTACAAATTTCTGTAATAAGAATCCATTTCTTTGAGCGTCTACCCCAGTACTTAACCGCTTAAACTAAGTTTTTATTAATTCGAAGTAAATCTATAACAAAGAAGAAAATAATTGTAAAATATAGTATGTACCTCATTCCTATTATCATTGATCAGTGGTATAGCTCTTTGTTTGATCGAAGGTACATAACGGTGCATCCTTCAAATACATTTAGTTTGTATCTCATAGCAGTATTTTACAAACCACTGATAATGATTTAAGGTACAAATGACCCGAACTTTCATTTAAAAAAAACACACATTATTATTTTTTTAGGTCGCGCCTCTGGACCTTTTGCAGTAGTTGATTCGTTGAGGTAATGTTTGATGGCTTTGTCGGGGGTTAAGTTTCGGAGATTATTTATTGATGAAATATTTAAAACTGAGAGCAAAGAGAAATTTTTACAAGTCCATAAACTTGATGATATTTAAAATTATTATCAAAACATATGGGTACTATTGCTTCGCGATATTTGAGGATGTAGATAACTGAAGGTGCTTAAATTTTACACCTGCTAAAGATCGGGTAGTAATTCCTAAAGACGATGCCAGGGTGTATCGACGCCCAGGTGCGCTCTGGATCTTTTTCATCGTCATATTCGCAATCAGCAAACTCAAAAACCCAGGAGTTTTCGAGGATAATAATGGAATAATTAACGAAAAATATATAAAAAATTGATTGTTTTGAAAACGAATAAAGATTGTTCACTCTACATTTATTTTAGAAAAAAAATTGCAAACAACTTTTGTTTGAAATTTTTTTTAAAATCAGTTTCATGATATTTTTTATTAGCATGTAAATATATACATTTGGATGTTTTTCCCGGCTCAAGATATCAATATTTTTGATTCTAGCTTTGGAAGGGTCTTAAACTAGATGTCGAAACCTTCCTTTTTTTTAGTTTTTTTTTTGCCTTTGAATAAATTTATGAAATCGCATATTTTTAGTTATTTCGTACGGCCTATTAACTCAATGGGCATTACATATCAACAACCAACCTAAAGGTTTTCATGCAAAAGCAAAATCTCTATCTCATTTAAATAAAAAGCCCAATAATTAATAAATTTTATATGTTTTTTCAAAGGAGAGCTCCTATTAAATAATTTCCACGTTTTACTCATCCCGGCTCAATCAATCCATTGATTGGTTCTACTCAAGTAGATGTGTATTTCGAAAATATATACTTGTAAATAAAAACAAACTATAAAATAAATGAAATATTTTAAAAGCATTTTAATAAATAAATTGTAAAAGATATCTTTTAAAACATATTTAATTATTATTATTATTGTAGGCTGTAACTAGCAATAAATTATTGCATATTCAATTAGTACTTAAATAAATCTAATTTAATTACATGTACATACAGTAAGTATAAGTACATAAACTTTATATGTGAGTTAGTTAAACTTACATGTGAAGGTGGAAGTATTAAAATGTAGAAACACTGTAAGGTATTTAACATCAAGTTTATTACCAGTAAAATGTCATTGATTATATTTTAGAGATGTGACAGGGATTTATATAAATAATAATGATCATAATAATCATTAATCCAAAAACTTTGGTCTTAAATCGTCATATTACTTCAATGCTTAGAAATTTTAGAAACTTCCAAATTCCAAAATTACACAAAACTTTCTAAATTACATAAATTTATTTATATACTTTACGAAATACCAGCAAATTTCGAAATTTATTTTAATAAAATAAATAATAGTACAAACAATGAAGTCAAATATTAATCTTGAATCCAAAATTACGTGAAGAAAATTAAAATTTAGTTAGTAAGAATAAAATTTTTCAATTTCGCTTAATTTTTTCAAAATATTGAAAATTTTCTTTAACTATTCAGCTTTCCATATAGCGAAAACCAAGGAATATATGGAAAAATTTCAATATTATCATTCGTCTATATTCTTGAAGTTGTAGTAAAATTAATCATGAAAATTGATTGTAGAGAGCTTTACTTTGTGGAACTCCATAATAGGTTTTGAAGAAATAACTTCCAAATTTTCTTTGCTTAGTCCACTGTTTTATTTATAAATTAATAATTTAAATTATTATTACAGACATGTTTCGTCTAAACTTAGACATTTTCAATTCATTTCAATTCATTTAATCATGAAAATTGAAAATAAGACAAAAATAACTCCACCCTAAATCTACCCTGCTCGTTGGTACATCTTTTATATGGATGGAGACACTTTTTTCTTTTCTTTGCCATTGTCATTCGTTTCAAGTGAAAATTATCAAAAACTTTCAAAATACGTTTTTTGATATTCCTCCATAAGAGCAACGTATTTTATATCGATTTTCAATGATTTTTTTCTTAAAAATTCGCATGAATACCAAAGCTGAAATTTAAACAACACAGTCCTCGAGTAAAAGTCTGCCTATAAAATAATTTTGTCGTGACAATTTTGCAAGTTTTTGTTTTAATTCTTCTATCTATCTTCAATTTTTGCTAAGATAAGCTACATTTTACGATGAATATTTTTTTATGTTAATATTGTATGAATAAGCTGATATGCGTGAGGCCATGGCTTTTAAGTTTTTCGCCGATAACTTATAAACCCGTACATTCCATCGAAAAAAGTATGACATAACTATAAAAATCATAAAACAAGGAAAACTTTTGAGAGATTTCAAAAGCTCATTTTTGAATTAAACTACAAAAACTGAAAAAAATCCGAAATTTTTGCAGTTTTCACGAATTACGCAATTTCTTTTTGCAAGCAAAACGCAGTTTCACAATCCCCTAAGGGGTCTAAATAGCATACCAAAATAGAAGCTTTAAGAGCAGAATTTGACTGGCGTTCTTTTTTTAACTAATTATAAAACTTTCCTGATTTTGCTTTTTCCAATAATACTTTTTTTTGAAGTGATTTCCTTGCGATTCCACCAAATCTTTATTTTATGCTTGTTAGTTTTTGAAATGTGTACAATAACATAATTTTTGTTAATTTATTAATACTGATAAAATAACTACCTGAATTATTGTAATCTTACATTTGCTATCAGTACCTTCTGTATTTTAAGTTAAATGTGGAGGTTAGTAATGATAATAATAATAATTAGTAAGCTAAAATCAGGAGGATAAATAGATAGATAGGATGCCTATTTAGTCTGCTATTGTTATTAATGTCTGGTATAATAAGTTTATTGTGCACAAAGCACATGCATTTGTGTGACGGACGATTGTTCATTATATGATAATCCATTTAATTAATGCAAACTGCATAAATATTATTATAGATCGTAAGATAATGACTGGTTTGGGTCATCGAACGATAAGGTGGCCTGGTTCGAGGAAGTCCTCAAACGGACTTGGAGATTTGGTACAGCTTGAATGAACCTGGCCAACAATGGCATATTTTACAGTTTTTAAGGCGAAATCGAGGAAAATTCCATGTGAATAACTTGTTTCACACCTCCTTATTTTCATCATTAGCCTAGATTTTATACCAATATCTTTTGCAGATTCACAGTATCTACTTTCATTCCTTCCATTGGCAGAATGCTTATTAAACAATTCTAAAGCGCAGAAAATTGACATGTTCTCTTAGAAATTTTTCAATATATTAGCCAAGCGAAAACCTCGGTGACCTGTTATCATCATACGGTCTATTAAATGGTATAGTTAGTGTAACAATGACATGTATAGCTAGTTTAGCTGATTTAAAATATGTATAGTAGACGATGTTTAATCCTCAGAACAGGATTTTACTCATTAAATACAGTTACTTAACAAAAAATATCTTCTCTCTATTTATTTAAAAATAATTAATGTATATCCTGTTTTTAAATACAAATTACTCCTAAAATAATCATTAATATAAATTTAAAAAAATAATCATATTTTATAAGTTATTTATCAATTGTCTCCTCTGTGTTGTGAAATATTACAAAAAGTTAGAGAAAGTAACTACCGCCATCTAGTGTATTAAGTTTAAACTATAATATAATATTCGGTTGTGATATTTGATAGAATTGGTTTATCAAAGATAAAAACCAAAAGTACCAACGATTGAATATTTTAATGTGTTGAACGAAAAGATTTAGCAAGTGGTGTCGCCTAGAAAACTGTTTCTAGTGTGAATGCTAAGTTTAACATTTGACCACTAGATCTAGTTTGGTTTCAAGTACATTTTGTTCATCTCTTAGGTACATTGTTCATGCAACAATAGAATTTCCACCGCCAGATCGAATGAAGAACGGGCCTTCAAAATTTATTTCTTTCAAATGGGATGGGCTGATTTTAGTACTCATAAGTGTATTTGCATGCGAATAAACGCTCCTCGATTGAGACAAGTAAGAAATGACACAAAAAGTATGTGCAAATGTGCGTGCGTCCGGAAACAAGTTGACACAAATATTTGAATACTCGCCGATTAAAGTTTTATTTACTATCTCACATTTCTATTAAAGACCAGCGTTTTTCTTGCGGTAAATTATCTTTGATGGATTGCCATTAAAATCATTTACTTAGGGTATCAAGTATGCTTGAGCCTACCACATACTTTTCCAGAATTATATAGATATATTTGACATATTTGTCTCAACTACTATATTGGTTTTCATATAGGTGGAAGCGCAAGTCAGTACATTAAACATATGCATTTTTAACAAAAATGATTGTGCTATGCGCCACCACCAGGGTTATGTTTGATTTAATTATTATGATTCATTTAATTTGTTGGTATCCTTTTAAGCAACAGGGCCGAACTTTTCGACTTCTTAGGGTAAAATTGTTTTTTTTTTTATTTTAAGGATTATTTTTGACATCTAAATTTGCACGTACTGTTTCAATTTTATATCAACAAAATAGTTTTCCTCAAATAAATTAGATATTAAAATTTGTTATGTATATTAAAATAGAATTAAACGAGATAATAAAACCAAAAGATGACCAAAAGGTCGGAATTTGAAAGAACACCTTCAATTTTAATGAGGTTAATTGGTACGGGGCTTTAGTAAAAAGTCAGTTTGGTCAACGTGTGTTCTCTAATTTGGTTAAAGTGTATTCTCTAAATTTAAAGCACGTGAGCGTGCTTGTAAGTTCGTAATAACCAATCGTGCTGAAAAATTAAGAAAAACACTCTTGCATGTTACATTTTGAACTATTTTAAGGATTTTTCATTCCTTGATACTTTTTCTTAACCTCGGCGTTTTATAAATACAAGCATTAAAAAATATCGTTATTTTCAGAAAAATTTGGTATTGCGCGTAAACTTTAAGACTCTAGTTTCAGATCAAATTGACTTTTTTCTACTCTTTCATACGAAGAGTTTGCAAGTCATGTAAAAATTGGAGGTGTACTTTTAAATTCCGACCTCAATTGCCTTATTTCTTCAACTAAATAGTCATACCATAAATTTACGTTTCTATTCTTCATTGATTTACATTTTTCGCATAACGGTTAACTTTATGACCGTCATATATTTTTTCCATACTCTCTTTTCTAAGCTATAATATTCACAAACAAATGAATATTTTTTGTTTATGACATTTTTAGTGATCTGGCGTCTGATTCCTATGTAACCACGATATATTAACGAATAGGTATATTATTTAGTGTGCTTAAAAATTGTACCTTCAAGCATTTACTACAATCGTTCCAAATGTTTAAATTACTATAGTAAATATGTAGTCATTGGGCCAAGGTGTAAAGAAAAAATATATCAAGACGTACATATCAATATAACATATCATTGTACTTGTTAGCATGTACTGAAAATCAAATTTTTCTAATCAATCAATGGTTAATATTTTGGCCGTGATTGGAACCGAAAACTATAAATGAAAAGAATTGTCAAATGCAAAATTGATCAAATGGTATGGTTTAAAATTTACATAAATTTCTATATGTCTACGTTTTTCGATTGAATTTCTCGGCTAAAATTCTCTCTTTTGAAGTATAATCGAAATTAAAATGAAAATAATCTATAAAATTATAAAAAAAAAACTATGTTATAAAATCAGGACTTCATCCAATGATAGATAACTTTCATAATCAAAATTTCCTAAGCACTAAAAGCGGTTACGCGTCCTTTTCTATATAAAAGGTGTTGGAAGAAAAATCATAGTTTTATTAATGTGGCCAAAACGTCTGCTTAGAAATATGGAAATTTGGCTGTATAAGCTAAGCGTCTTTTGTGGTTTAATTATTATGGTGGCAAAATACGAAAACCAGCGATAGAGATGTATGTCTTAAATCACCACGCCTCAAAAAAAAAGTCTTTAGCGCCACTGACTTAATAAAGTTATGTAATGCTCAGGGATACAAAATGGCTTGGACATTGTGTGTCAAATAACAAATTTTTCGATATTATCTTGGTTTTTTTAATATAAAATTTCAACGTGTGTTAAAAGGAAAATGGCGTTTTATTAACTACTGCGTTCATTACGATTAACTGTGTTTCAAATTTATCTTAATATGCGTAATAACATACCTTTTGCCATTATATCATGGGTATAACATTAAAACTCTGATATATGAGTGTTACGTTAACAGAAGTTTTCACCCAACGCTTTGTTTCCTTTTTCACTTTATCATCAAATGTTTGTCGTAATAATACAATGTTTAGGTAGTTTTCATTACAATTTTCACACCCGATGTTTTTATAAGTGCTTTACAAGAAAAACTTTTAATAGAATCGTGTTTTAATTTAATTGTCTTGAGTGGTTTTTTCTATAATTCTTCCTAAAAATGTATTAGATATTCTGAAGGGAAATTTTATGTTAATGGTTTAGATAAATTTATGTAAATTGTAGACCTTTTCGTTTCTTCAATGGAACAAAATACAATCTTTATAAGGAATTTAAATGAGAAAATCAAAAGCTTAAAGCTTTAATTATTGTTATTGTATCGTTCCATTACAGAGAATAATTAAGTTAAGTATTGGAATATGAAAAATTTATCCAAAACTGATCGGACATATATCAAGCCCCGATTTTCGATACACTTAGGTTAAGTGTATTATTACTTAACCTAATGCGAAATTCACATAAAAAGTGCGTAGTGCGAGTTGGGCGATCTCGGAAGTACATGCGTTATTACACGTATATCGTACAAAACTGTATATACGCTTCTTAAATGTAAAAATAAACGATAATTATAATTTAATAATTATATAATCGATAATTACTATAGTAACTTGTAATTAGTTTAGATTTTGATAGTAATTTGGATGACATTAGGGTTCAAGTTATTAAAAAAAGTGCTGGAATCGTTGATGTTATTAAAAAAGTGCGTGGTTATTATCGCACTGACTGCGATAATGAACTATCTTCGCACGCAAAATGAATGGGAAAATTTGTTCTTATTTCAAGGGTGAAGATAAAGATAATTAAAACAGAATGATCATTTTGAAAAAAAAAATTATAAAGAGTAAATATAAAAATCACTTGTATGTACGTAAATATATTTTATGGAAAAACGAGTTCCGCTAGAAATAATACTTGTAAATATTTTTCATAATTTTATTTTCAGATCAATACCGCGTAAATTAAAAATTTAAGTATCGTCAGGGGTATACAAATGATTTTTTCATAAAAGACATTAATGAATATAAATGTTTACATTTTCTTTAGAGAAAAGTCCTCAATTTATAAAATCGAAAATAATTTAATATTGTATATATTTTTTATAAAATTGGAGGACGCTACTGCAAGATGATCATCTAAATCTTCTAATTAAAATCTTTACAAATTTTTTAATGTTTATTTATAAACTCTTTGAAAAGGAAATCTTTACGAAAGACATAAAATTTACCGGTTTGACGTAATTTGATGACTGTATAATATAAAATTACTTCGAGAAAAGTTATATAGTAGTGCATTTAAAAGTATAAGCGCTTTCACGCTTTCAAATACTTCAATTTTGTATTTCTTTGACGATTTATATAGTATTTCATTAAAATACTGTTTAGGTAACCGTAACTGTGATCAATTTACAATTTGTCAATGTAGAAGTGATGTAGAACAATTATCAAGTGTAACTTGTCAGATAAATACAAATTTATTTAAATAAAAATAAAAGGAAAAAGTGGTTTTTCATTACTTACACACATGGTAGGAAAAAAATTGATAACAAAGTTTTTTTAAAAATACATTTTGATTCCATCATACCTGAAACAAACAAGAGAAAGAAATTATTTATGGCATAAATATACAATTTTACAAGGTTTAGAAAAAGTCATCTAACATATTACTTTAAATTAAAATCACAATCACAAATTGTGTCGAGTCGATTTTCATTCTGTTAGGATAGGTTACGCTGTAACCAACTGAACCACTTCTTTCGATCCACTTATTTCTATTAAATATTCGACAATTTTAAGCTGGCGGAACGATTTAAAATTTGAACAAATAGAAGAGCAGCTTTCTCAATATCGCACTTGTCCAGTCTTATTAACTACAGAGGGGCTTGTTGCAAATAAGTCCAAAATATTTACGCCTGGTGGAAGTGTATATACTGTTTATTTATCACTTTTCATGACCGATTTTGATAATGAAACTTGTCACTATCGATCTGTAAATTTAAACCAATTCACGATTTATTTAAATTTTCTTTCGTGAGCTTTTGTAGGTGACTATTCTTTTTTCCCCCTTAATGTGTGATTATACGCTACAAATTCTTCAAAAATAATCGATTCATAAGTAAAATGAATACCATTTTTATGGAGGATCAAATGTTCTATTTTTCTAAACTGTGACAACATGCTGCAGATTTCAATTCTTGATCGATTTTCGTACAAATTGCTTTAATACTCTTTAGCACAAGGTAATAAATTCTGTCAATATGTTTATGAAATCAGCAATCTATGGTTAGACCTCAAATTGCGCACGAAGAACAAGATTTTCAATCAGTGCTTATAATGAATAACGAGAGGCATATCTGTATGGGTAAAAAAAGGATTTCTTAATTAGCAAATTTCAAAAAAGCAGCTTGTTCAATCTTTTCACACCTCCACAGCCTTTCAAAATAGGGTGATTACTTTTACAATGTCTTGTGTTTGAGTGCTTACTCAACTATTAAAGTAGCATGATTATAAAATAATAAAAGTAAAAATAAAAAAGCAAAAAAAACAAAAAAAAAACAAATGATTTTACGATGAGGAACTATGTATACGCGGTTTATTGCTTTTAATGAAGAATGTTCTTCTTTTCTACACATTCGATTATTCTTCCGAGTTTTATTTTATGGTTATCAAAGATATCATTCAAACATTATAGAGTGGCAATTAAATAAAAAATTCTTTAATAATAAATGTTGCGTATAGAGCGGTCTCAAAGAAAATCACATCAATTGTCGGGATGTCTTCAAAAGAGTTTCTAACCAAGTTCGATAATTTTCAATCACGTTTACTCCGAACTATAACGATTAAAACTAATTTTTGTCCGATTTATTCGACATTTATATCAATATAAGGCTGCAAATACTTGATAAATGCCATATCAGTTAGTCACATTACTTTCAATTGCTTATAAATAGAAAAACCAAGACGCAATTTATCAATTTTGATTATGTTTTGTATTCTTTATCGTTGGCAAGAATAAAAATAACTGATAAATCGCCATTCCTTGAAGTAAACATGACATATATGACATATATGATTAAATTTTTAAATGCATCATCCCTAATTCCACTTTGAATTTTAATTGTTTTAGGTTTTCGTGGATTATTTATAACAAGTTATCTAATACATTTAATTAATAAACTCAGGTATTCGCACCGTGTGTGAGTTTTATTGGAGACGTTTCCATGGTAACGATACACTACTTTAATTATAGAATTCTATGGATGCATATATAATTGTATGGATTGCATTTATGACTTACATTGAAAATTTAATATTATTGTCTCACAAATTTAAATAAATATAATGTAAATAATTATGATAATTTACATTTAAAAAAATAATATTTGTGCAATTTGATTTCTTATTTTCACAATTTTTATACCATGTATATATGAAATATACATAGTATTATAAGTTTAGTCCCAAGTTTGTAACGCCTAAAAATATTGATGCTACAAAAAAAAAATTGGTATAGGTGTTCATAAAATCACCTTATTAATCCATTTCCGGTTGTCCGTTCGTCCGTCCGTCCGTCTGTGGTCACGATTACTCAAAAACGAAAAGAGATATCAAGCTGAAATTTTTACAATTTGCTTAGGACGTAAACAGTTAGGTCAAGTTCGTAAATGAGCAACATGGTTCACTTGGGTCATGGGTCCGTAGTACCCATCTTGTAAACCGTTAGGGATAGAATAAAAGTTTAAATGTAAAAAATGTTCCTTATCAAAAATTAAACAACTTTAGTTTGAATCATTTTTTCGTAAACATCACTGTTTACCCGTGAGGGCGACAATTAGGGCGGAAATTTTATAATATGTACTATACTTGATTATCAGTTATGTATGTGTCACATGTTGGTATATGTAATCTGATAAAGAAATCAATACTGACTATGCATGGTATTTCAACAATTAACTCATTATATTATATATATATATATATATATATATATATATATATATATATATATATATAATATACATAATTTAGATGTTTTAATTTAACTTTTATATATTGGTACACCTGCTAACTTTAAGCTAGGTGTTGGACATAGCGTGTATCGATTTGACATGTTCTAGTAGTTGAAATCATAATTAATCAATATATTAATTAGAAAATCCATAGATTCAGTTAAAGTGTGAATTATTAAACTTATTGCAATAAAAAAAAACTAAATTGATGTGTTTCGAAGAATCTTTAAAACATAATTTTTGTGATAATTAATCAATATAGTGCGCTTCAGTTCATGTAAATTACTGTCAATTTTTATTCATTCATTTATTTGATATAATAATCAATTTTACAAATTTTGACATTAAACGTCAAATTATCAATATAAAACAATTACAAAAACAATAATTAATTATAAATATTCTAAATTTTAAACATTAAAATTACATTCCAAATATTCTAAATTCTTAATATTAAAAATAAATTCTATAAATGTTCTAAAAAAACGTAATTCTGTAAATGAATCATTCATGAAGAAAAAATACAATTTTTAAGTGATAAAATGGCAAAAAATAATTAATAAGTGGGCAATATATGGATTCTGGTTAAAATATGATTTAGATAACATTTATTTGATATAATAATCAATTTTACAAATTTTGACATTAAAAGTCAAATTATTAATATAAAAGAAAACAATTACAAAAACAATAATTAATTATATTAAATATTCTAAATTTTAAACATTAAAATTACATTCCAAATATTTTAAATTATTAATATTAAAAATAAATTCTATAAATGTTCTAAAAAAAAGTAATTCTGTAAATGAATCTATTCATGAAAGAAAAAATATAATTTTTAAGTGATAAAAAAGCACAAAATAATTAATAAGTGTGCAATATGTGATTCTGGTTAAAATATGATTTAGATAATCTGTTATGATGGGTACCTTTTTTTCGTCATACTCATTCAAGATGCTTAATGCTGAAAACAGAGTGAATTCGTTGACCTTGTCTCTTAAACATCCAGCTTTACCTTCGCAATCTTCCAACAAATGTTCCACACTTTCTATCCTGCCACATAAAACACAAACACGTTCATCATTTATCCCTCGGCTGTTCCATTTAAAGCCGTACTTATACTTAAAATTGATTTTTGAAAATTCAAATTGATTTTGTTTTGATTTGTCGATTTTTCATTTACTTTTCTTTGGATAACGTTTTTGTTTATACTATCATAAGGTTCCCTGATATTTAATTCGTTCATTTTTATAGCAAATTCGTCGCTCCAACTTCCGTTCATACATTGTGTAAATATTTGTCACTTTTCATTATTCGTAAAAAGTAACACAAGGCTTTTTGTATGAGTTCTTCAATGGATGTCACACCTAATTCAATATTAATTGCCGAGTTAGGGGTAGATTTCGGAACACATAGAATTTCTTTATAAAAATTATAAGAAGTGCATTGACAATTCTCAACTCATTTTTGTTGCAGTTTAGGGTCCATATTTCATTGCCATAATGGTAAGGTTTAAATTTTTTCGAGTGGTTTTTATACTTCATTCTTCTACTATCATTATACCATGCATATATGTAATATGCAAGGTATACTAAGTTTAGTCCCAAGTTTGTAAAAAATAGTTTGTTGCATAAATATATTGATTCCATGCACAAAATTTTGCTATAGGTGTTCATAGAATCACCTAATTAGTCCATTTCCGGTTGTCCGTTCGTCCGTCTGTGGACACGATAACTCAAAAACAAAAAAGATAGAGCTGAAATTTTTACAGCGTACTCAGGACGTAAAAAGTGAGGTCGTGTTCGTAAATGAGCATCATAGGTCAATTGGGTCTTGGGTCCGGAGGATCCATCTTGTAAACCGTTAGAGATAGAACAAAAGATTACATGTAAAAAATGTTCCTTATAAAAAAATAAACAACTTTTTCTTGAAACATTTTTTCTTAAACATCACTGTTTACCCGTGAGGGCGCAAATTAGGCGTAAATTTTATAGTATGTATTATATAAATTGTATATGTGCAATGTGATAGAGTAATCAAAACTATTTATTCATGGTATTTCAACAATTAACTCAGTCAATTGTATGTTTTCACTTGTTTATGTATTAAGTTTAATTAATTAGTGTTTTTCAATAATTTTAATTTGACATTTACTATAACATTTACATGTAAAGAATTGCAAATTAGTCATAACAGCTTCCTTTAATGCCAAAATTTTTCATTGGAAGCGCTGGCATCGATTTTATTGTCCCTACCATGACTACGCACACAACGAATTATATCATTTTGGCTTAGTCATCGCTAATAATATTTTACGTATACGTAATGAATTTCATGATTTACAAATGCTTAACAAAGGTCATTATTTATTTAATGCACTATAAATAAGTCTTGTTGTTCATATTCTCTGTTTGTATATGATTTATTCAACGGTAAATTTAAAACTTATAGATCTGCTGTAGGCTATTAAAAAAAATATTACAAATATTATATTGACTTTATTATATTTATTTTTTGCTTTAATTTAAAAATATCTTTTTAGATACAAGTTTTAGCATTAAAACAATTCTATAGATACAGAGTGGCCATCATTTAAAATATTAAAAATAACATATGCTAAGAATTGTGCTTACATATTCTGAGATGTCTGTTGTATGAAAATACAAGAATCGAGTGACTCTCGGAGTGACTTCTGACAAATCGGATGACACGGTAGGTACAGGTCGTTCACAGCAAAGTGGCAACGAATAAGAAAGGGTGCAGATTTGAGTGCACGAAAACATTTACATTTTCTCTTATTCGGTACCATTTTGATTTGAACGGTCTTTGTACGAGGGGTTCTTTTAAGTGCCGATTTTTTCTAGAAGTATGTACCTTTTAAGAAATTTGCAATAAATGAAGAAAATGGTTCTAGATTTGACCAAAAAATCTTTTAATGGAATTTCAACCTTTCTTTCGAATCTTTCGAAAAAAATTTAAATAAATTTGACGAGTAAGGTAGTACGAGCGCCAAGGTAACTTTAGACTTTGGGTTGAAATTTTTTATACCTTATTTTCAACTTTGATGATGAATTTTGTTAATAACCATAAAAAAAGAAAGAATTACATTTTTCGATATCTGTCGTGGTTTTTGAAATATCGGAAGCTAAATAATCAAACAAAATTTTTAATATTCGATATTTTGAAAATTAGTTGAGATAGTGAAAAATTTTATTCTTACTACACCGTCTAAATTGAATACACATTTTTCTAAATTTTTGTCCCAACTTGCGTGCTCAACTTTTTAAGGATGTATTAGTCGGTTGCAAGGTTTTAACTTTAATTTAAATAGTTTTTTTTTTAAATTTCCATCGACTAGTCTTGGAGAAATATATAAAAACACTAGCTGTTACCCGCCCGCTTTGCGTGGCGTAAAATATACCCGCTTTGCTGGGCAACATTCCCACTTGCACCCCTCCCTCCACATTTCCTCGCGTTGGATAACATTTTTGTAATGTACACGTCATGCTCTTTTATTTGATACCCCACTTAGGTATATTTGTAAATATTCGATATTTCCTTTCCACTTTCTCGCTACACCTTTCTGCCCTCCGAATGTTAAAAAAATTTCTAAATGTAATTTAAAACATTCTGACCAAGTTTTGAACTATTAAAAGCCATAATTTAAAAATATGAATTTTTTATTCATGAACACCCCCGCAACCCCCCTTGTGGGTGGAATTTCGTAAAATCCGTTCTTAGCTGACCTCTACTTGGCAAAAGGAATATTCCTGCCAAATTTCAAGTCTCTAGGTCTTATAGTTCCAGAGATATCGTGATGAGTGACTATCTATCTATATCTATAGAAAGTCTCCTATATATATAAGATATCATCCATCTACCGTTTTCCCATAAAACCAATATTACATATGCGTATTTTTGAAGTAATTTATTTAATTAAATAATCGGGCTTCCCATCGCACCTATAAAATTTTCAGGATTGATTTAGATTTTGTCCAACTACATATAAAAAAAAATCAAGTCTTTAATCCAACATTGCCCCGAACATCCTTAAATAAGTAGTTTCTGAAATATTGGCTGATTCAGAAGAAAGGTAGTATATAAAAGAATTTCATTAGTCAGAAAATTGTCGTTCAATCGTAAAATCAGCCAGATTTTTATTTCTTCGAATTATTTACGGTGATATAGGCCAAAAAAAATTTAAACAGCCAGCTCCTTTAACAATATTATGAGTTTTATTCTAAATATTTCCAAAAAGTTCCAAAAATTGTCGAACAGAATTTTAGGCGATATTTCAAAAACTATTTACCCAATGAATAGAGGACGTGATTTTTGTATAATTTTTCAAAGTAAACTGTTCCTGAATGTGATAAAAATCACTTTATAGAGTAATTTTGATCCAGAAAATGCGTTCGTATTAAGCGGGTAACGTACCGAAGTATAAATTGCTCCTGTGAACTTTCGTTCACTCGCAAAACCAATTAAATTTTTGTATTTCCGATTTGGATATAATTTTTTTTTCGAGTGACGGTATATAAATACAAAAATAGATTTTATGTTAAATTTACAAGCCTAAATACCATCTCATTAGAAAAGTATCAAATGTAGTGCTACTCACACTAGTGAAATATTTTAATTGATTCAATAAATTAAAATGCATACACGCATGTTTGCATACCTTAGAATAATTGGTAAATATTTATTTTTACACCTCTAGTCGACATATTACAATATTCAAAATAAAAATGTATGAACGTATGTATGTGTTTATGTATGTTTGTGGTATGTTTTAAGACTAATTGTTTGATTTAATTGTATAAACATTAAGAACGTGTAAGTGAATTAGCATGTTTTGATAAGCCAAATGTAAATAAATAATTATTTATATATTACAAAGTAGATTCATAAAATAACGAATAAGTTCTTTGGTTCATTACATTACAACAATAAATGTTGTAATATTTATCACATATAATATGAATATATATTTACTAAATGAAATTAGTTATTTAATTGAAATTCTTTTATCTATCGATGTTTATTTTTAAGGGTATTGTATGGCACAGGATTGTAAAAACGAATAACTAAATTTCTTTTATCACTTCAGTGTATTGAAGAATTTTCACTACATGGAGAGAAAAAAGGTTTTTGAAAATCTTTAGAAGTAATACTGTATACTGAATTGAGGGAATAAAAATATTAGCAATAGTTATGGAAGATGAGTCAAAGCAGTACGGGTTGGAGATACCCACACTACTTCTGGTGGAGACCCTATTCAATTCTGCGATAATACTTATAAACATAGATACTATATGTATCTGTCTCTATACCATATCATCATTGTAGTTATGGTATCATGGCCAACTTTTTCATTTTTTTTAATGGACAATCTGGCAAACTCAATATTAACCATCATTCAGTGACGATTCGGGTGCCCATCATCCCAAAAAATGTTTGAATTAATTAATAATTATAAGTCAAAGTAGATTCATATATGTGATGGATCAGATTCACTGATGTGCTGGCCAGATTAAGACAAGAACTTTGTAAAATCAAACGGATAAAATCAAACGTACTTATTCGCTTGAAAGAATGGTGAAAGTACAATTGGAAAGTATTATTTCCCTTCTATGAGCTACTTTACTCAATTCATTAGAGGCAGTTACAGAAAATTTGCAGAAGCTGTCAAAATAGTCCACCTGAACCACCTCTTTGGTTATTGCCAAGTTCGAAATTGAAATAGGTCGCCATTTGCTGTTCTTTTCCATATATCACAAATGGCCTAATGGTATAAGTTTGTTCCTTCTGAACAATTACTTTCAAACTTTTGAATAGGCTAAAGATTTACGAAAATGATGGCAGGAAGATAGTTGAAAACAATCTCAATAGGGGATAGGACTAATTTTTGTTATCACTTCAGATGAAGAATTCTCACTTCACGAAGAGAAAGATACCCAAAGGGGAAGATACCCACTAGTAACGTAATACGTGGATATCCCCATAGAGATTACATATAAAACTTTGTTTTGCTAAAAGGAGATGGGCAACCTTTAAATGCAATATTCGATTGCTTATAACTTCTTTGTTTTTTAATCAATTTTAATTTCACTTTCAAATTTTGCCATTTTATCAGATGTAGTTTTCCTTTTTTATAGGGAATATGGCCAATTCGATATCAATATTATCCTCTATTATGACACACTCGGTAAATGTCCGATGAAACTGCTCAAAATTTTACTTTTACTCAGAGTTTTCGAGCAAACCTATGAACGGATCGCAGAATGGTAAACAAAAATATCAGTACGGTTTCAGTACGGGTTTCTTTTCTTCATATTCGATTCAAGGAAACATATTTCTGGCAATTAATAACTACTACTAAACCATTAATGAATTCAATTCAATTACTATGTAGTTTATTTTAAGAAATAACATTCCAACTTTGAACAAATTGTAAAAAATAATCGGTAAAATATTAATTATAAATTTTATAATATGAATATTCATGATATTTATCGATGTGGTTGTTTTTATATTTATTTATTTATTTTTTTATAATTTTGTAATCAACGCACTTTCTCAATGATTTAGTAGCAATATAAATAATATAAATAACCATTTCCTTTTCTGAAGCACAGGCATTTTGTATGTAAATATTTCGATTTTTACAATAATTGCAGTGCACACCTTTATTATTTACTATTATATTAATATTTTATTCTATAATATAAAATACTACTTGTTTTTTTCCCACAGAAAAAAATAATTTTTATATATAAAGATAATCGTTGGTGCGTCTGCATGTAATCGTTTAACTTCTGAATGACCGATTTAAGTCAGATTTTAACAATATATTTGCTTTATCGAGACCGTTGGGTCTTTTCTATATAAAAATCCTGTCTATAAACCCTATTCTCTGTGATGTAAACTTCCGAGATACCATAGCTCAGTGAACCGAGGCCGAAATTTAAAGCCAATTTGGAGTGCAAAAACAAATTAATCCTGATTCACTTTTCAAAACCTTTTTTGACCTACCTTTGAGGAGATTTTCAAGAATTGGATAATACTAGGGATTTCAATAAAACTTTATAAGTACATTTTTTGATTAACAAAATTTACAAAAATCACAAACAATTCCTAGAACACCGGGCTTTTTATTATTATTTTACCGTTCAAAGTTGGCTATAGTAAGAGTATTGATGATTGAAGAACGATATCTATATTATCAAATTTATAAGCATCACTTGCACACACTATTTTATATATTTTTGTAGTTGCGTGGTATTGTAAAGCCAAAAATAACTCATTACTTGAGTACCAAGCATCTATTTGGTTTATATGTATGTACCGTGCAATAAACCAAAAGTTTTTTACAAACTGTACGTATAAAATCACCTTGATGTTAATATTCTAAAAATATATATCATTCCATACATCGATCAAAGCAAGCTCTGATGTCGAAGATCGAAGTCTGGTTGAGATCTTTTTTGATGTTTCATTGGGTTTCCAAACAGGTTTTTAGCGGGTTAAGAGCAAAAGGGGAATATTGTATAGGGAATTTTTTGTATTGGCTTGTATTTGTTCAGCGAAGTTAACGAGTAACAGGTAGTGTGTTATATTTTGTTTGTTATTATTTTTCAAAGTTTTTTTTATTAAATGTTCTGAATATATTAATTTGATTATTATGAATTAGTTTTTAGTCATATGTGATGGTGTAGTAAGCGCATGGCTTTCGGCGATAAATTTATTGGTACAGCATTTATTATGTTTTTTTATGATTTATTATTTTTTTTATAATATAATTTGTCATCGTAAACCTAATATTAAAAGAGATGTAAAAATTTAGAGCTTAGGCGATATTCATATTTGATAGAGTGTTGTATCTCGAACCATAGCTTGGATTTCTATGTTTTTCAAAGTCATTTTTCAAAAATAACAACGAAAATAGTTTCAACTGATAGCATTACCATATAGGTAGAAGACGATTTAGACGTTCGTTATAAAAGTGAATATAACGAATACTTGAATTTTAAAATGTTACGAAATATCTTTATTTCTAAATCGTTACAATTTATTACAAATTCGGTACACTTAGGTTTATACACAGTAATCAATAATTAATTCAGATTAAATGGATGAAAAATGGTCTCCTATAAGCACTGCCTCATGTGATTTGAAAAATAAAATTACAAAGTTCACAAGTGAACAGTTAAAGCAAACGTTTTTACTTTTTGCATTTAAAAACTTATTTCCATTTTACTTGAGATAAAAAAGGGCAATCCTTATCTCGGGTAACTTTTATTTTCATATAGCTACTGTCTCACAGACAGTATTATCTTTTAAGAAACCGATGGATGATTCAAGGGTGTTTATGATAAAAGTACAAAACTTTTTCCTAAATGCAAAATTAATATTTTGTTCATTTATGAACTGTTTCGTCTAAATTAGGCATTGCGTATAATTTATTTGCTCAATTATACTTGAAAGATACAATTTATTTATATAAGTTCATCATTAGTTAAAATACATACTTAAACAAATAAAGACAAAAATAATAAATAGTTCAAATACCAAAAAATATATAAATTAAGACATGTCGTCCACCATATTTTCATCTTACATTCATTAAATTATCTAAATGGTTTTCATTTTTCGTTGCTTGCATATAGTCAATTAAATATAATTTGTATGCATAGATCGCAATGATACAACATTTCTATATCATCGTTAAGAGAAAAGAAAATGTGATAATATTCTTAATCTAGATAAAATGCTTTTCTCTAAGTGAAAAATAGTTTTTCATTATGTTAATAGTTAAAGTACTAACATAGTGGTAGTAATAAAAATGAGCTGTATTTTTTTTAAATAACTCGTCGTGTGTATACAGCCCTTAGAAGAAACACCAAAAAGCCGAATAAAGTTAAATTATGGTTAAATTTATTTTCAGATGTGCATATGTTTAATATTATTTTCACTTACTTAATACTCATTCGAGAAATGAAAAATTATGTGTTTTAAAATATTTAAGGATGTGCGAGCGCCAGGGTTGTTTCAGAAAAATGACTTGATTTTTTTAAATATGAAAATGGTCTATGTCTAAATCAATTCTGAAAATTGTGGGGGCACAAATTTAAAAAAATATATATTTTCAATTTGGATGATGAATATATAACTTGACCATATAAGACGAAAAGTTAGAGTAAAATTTTTCGATATTTGAATTAATTTTCAAAATATCGAAAACTTAAAATTTTGTTTAATTATTGAGCTTTCGATATTTCGAAAACCAAGGCAGATATCGAAAAATTGTATCCTTATTTTTTGTCTACATTCTAAATTGTCGCTCGTACTACCTTAAATAGTCAAAATCTGTATAAATACAATGGAGCAGCGAATATCACGGAGACAGTTAAAAATTAGAATCACTTGCGCTCGTAAAGCAAATTAAGGAATTTTCTTTGCATGCAAAAACTAAAAAAAAATAGTATTTTCTAAAACTTTATTAACAGCCAATATTTCCAATTTATAATTATCTTAAGTAATCGGAAAATTTCATATAAAGCATATAAAAAATAGCCCGGTGGTGACTTTGAGAATCAAATTTATAAATATTCCTATTTTTTTAATCGTAATTATGATATCTATTTTATTTTCGCTTATCACAAAAATTCTTTGTTCTGGTACTTATTATCGTAAAAAAACTAAGGCCATCTTAGCTTCACGGTAGGATAAGTTGTCAACAATTCCTAAAGTCAATCAAATTTACCCACATGTAGATCGAAACACATATCTCAAAATGTATAGATTCGGGAAGAACACAATAATTTTCTATCAGAAAATTAAAAATGACTGTATTTTCAAAAATAATGTATTAACTTAAATATTCCTCAATTAATGCTGGTACAAAATTTAAATAGTGAAAGTTGAGTTCATTTTTATGGTTGAGTATGTAAGTTTTCCCGATTAAATAGAAAATATATGGTTGAAAGCTTTTATTCATGGTTTGTTGAACATTTCCAAGTGATTATTACAACAAAAATATGTATTATGTTGTTACATGTTAGTCTTTGTTTGATGTTAAATGCTTCTTACGTAAACTTTTTACAGCAAACCTATGAGTAACATTGCTGCAATTTTCCGATTAAATGATTGTAAGATCCCTGTATGCAGTCAGAGTAAATGAAGTTATCATATTTCTGATGGAGATAATGAATACATTTCATATCTATATAAATTAATTTAATTATTTAGATAATTTCTTTGCTCTAGTGTTTTCAGTCTCAAACATCATTCAATAATCACATAATCAAATTATTTTTAATTAGTAAGTGTATTAAAAAATATATTTATATAAAATTATGCAGAGGTTATGATTTGCAAAACTAAAGAATATTTAACCTGCGAAATATTTGAGGCATATGAAGAACGAGTGAGAAAATCTCTGATTACGCGACTAAAGATTACCGACCGGTTGACGCGAGAATTGTATGTATGTTAGCGTGCGATTCTCAAAATGAAAGAGTCTTCTGAACTTAAATGTCTTCGGAATTTAACTTGTTTTGTTTGATTTAACTTTTTTTCTCCTGAAAATAACTGGAATGCACTTAATAAATTCTATAAATCTAGTAGAAATTTAAGCTTCAAAGCTTCTGATTTGAGATATTATACAATTTTCATGAAAATAATTAATAATTGTTTGTTTCAGTGAATCTAATAACAACATCTCGATTGAGAATGCGACATCATAGTTTCGTTAAACTATATTCTAAGAGTTCTATGTTGTTGTACCTATTTTGTATTCACAGAATAATTCAGTCATCATAAATAAAATTTAGAAAAAAATATTAACATTTTAACTTTTTCTTTCGACTTTTTCGTTCGAGATTTTCGTAAAATATTATCATCAAGTTAATGTACATCGTTTTCGACAAATAATTTACATATCGTTCTCTTTTTTTTTACATTGAATCATCAAAATGAATTTTACTTTCGATGGGAAAAGAATTTCAAAAATATTATGTTTATAATAAATAGCTGTCAGAATAATTTTCACTAATGTTTAGTACATCATAAAATCAATTCATTCAAATGATTTTAGTATGTGATTTCGATAAATCGACAATCGTAAAACTTTCATTTTAACGTCAAAGAATAAAATTTCTTAACGAAAATAAAAATAAAGTGTTTCTATAAAAATTCTTTATCGATAAAAATAGTGATTGAAATTGATATTTTTAAAATATGATATTGTGAAATTATTTCTTCGACAAAGGTCATATCATTCTACTCGACCAAGGTCAGAGTTTAATTTGATCAATATTTAAACAGCCATAATTTTTGGTAAAAAGTCAATAATATAAGGCACAGTAATCAAACACAGGTTCTTAAACCACAAAAATGTTTTATGTGTGTTCAAAATTACTTTACGACTTATTGAACAATTAACTCTATTAGTTATTGGATAATTAACTCCGTTCCTTATTGGACAATTAACTCTGTGCCTTGTTTAATTTAACATCAAGTGTTCGGTGTTAGGCATTAAACACTATAAAAGGAAAATTAATAGATACTTAATAGTTTAGCTGCATTATTTTGCCGAAGCTTCGGCAATAACATAGTACAAATTGCGATTTAAATCGGTCAATACGTGTTTCAAGTTGTTTCTCGTTTCTTTTGATTTGAAGGACTTTTATAAAATACCCGTAGCTTGAAAACGATAGAGCTTATAACTGGTTTTGTTTTCGTTTTTCGGCAGGTAAGGTCACTCATGTTTTCATTTCTATTATTTCGGATCTCAATAAGCTGATGAAAAAGTTTTTTTATCCGGTATTGAAACTAAAAGTATAAGATGTTGTGAAGCAAGGTATATAAAAATAAGCCCATAAATACAACCATACGCTGCGTCGAGATCGGGTCTCTAGAATTCATGTCAAGAGACTCAAACAACAGCCATTTACAAACAAGAATAAAAAAAAAAGAATACACATCTAGTTTTTGGATTTCGATAATGCACTGCGATATGGGAGCAGCTTTAAAAACTCAAATACATAAGTGTTTGCCCCCCGAAGAAACTACCTTTGAAAGGAATGAAATATATACGTATGGTTTAGTTATATAATTTTGTCATTTTTTTAAGAGATGCCATTTAAAAATTTTGAACAATTGATGGTACCTTTTGTGCATTGATCAGTTTGAATGGTAAAAAAGTAGATTATGTAGATCTATTGGAAAATCTGGAAAATGGTACGATTCCAAAAGTGGTAGATAAAGCCAACTGCCCTGGAATCAATTTCTCTATTTCAAACCCCCGAACTAACAAAAAGGGGTGTAATCAGTTTGACCGCTATGTGTGTGTGTGTCTGTCTGTAGAATCGTAGCGTTTAAACAGTTGAACCGTTTTTATTTTTTATGGTTTTGTTTGTAAGGTAATTTAACGGAGAATGTTCTTAGCCATGTTTCAAGTGCGAATTTAGGATTCAGTTTTGTCCGGGTTTTTTTAAATTGTAGTAATTTCACTTGTTAAAAACAATAATAAAATATTAACTTAAATATTAGTGGTTAGTGATATTGATATAAATCAGCACTTCATTGGCCAAAAAACAGCTTGTTTACGAAAAATGAAATAAATTCAACTTCAGAAATCAATCAAATGGGTAAATGAAATGAATTCGGAAAAAAGTAGAATTAAATGTAAGGATTGTCTATAAAATAAAAATGTACATATTATTCAGAAAATTTGAATGTTTATAATAAAAACTTTCATTTCCCAATAATTTCTTTTATTAAAAATAAAATTGTCTGGTAAAAGAAAATGAAAATTGAAACAAAAAAAGTATAAAAAATAACGATTATGTATTTAAAAATATATATAATTTTTCTCATAATAATAATAATGTCTTGCCTCTATATTTCTTGTCATAAAAGATGGCAAATCTATATATCGAAAATAATTTTGTGTTGAGATAATATTTGTTTACTAAAGAAACGATACTTAATAAAATGCACAAGGAATACAAAGCGACAACGTTATTGCTGGCAAAGTGTATATTTACACGTTAAAATTATGATAACTGCCGACATTGACACTTTTACTTATTTACTTCGTTATTATTTCAACGCAAAAACTCTGAATCAATTCTAACGAAAGTAGAATTGTACACAAACTACTGAGGATTTTTAACCAAACTGGGCAACTTAATCATTACAAACTTCGTTCCAAAGTGGATCGAAAAAACATTTTGTTTAAGCAATACCTTCGCAACAGAAAATAAATTTTTCCCAAGTCAGAACAAACAAATTTTCTCGGTTTTCTGCAATTTTTTGGAACAGGAATTTTTTGGTTTGGAATGTAGCGTATGCAATATATGCAAGGGTAATTTTGACCCACAAATTACAGAATTTAAACGTTTTGAACTAAAAAGTGGATAAGAATTTAATTGTATTGTAAAATTCAAAGCGTGGGGTGGTCACTATATTTATTCTTTAAATTAGCTGATTTAACAGATATCGACCACCCCACGCTTTGAATGAAACTTCAGAATTAAATTATTATCCACTTTTTAGTGCAATAGAGCGTGTTTTTAAGTTTTTTTTGATTACTAAAACTTATTTTCTTGTTTTTTTAGTCTCGGTAAGAAAATATTGTGAAAATACTGTTCCTAGGAAATTAGTTTGAATATTTCGAGATAATATAATTAAAGTAGTAAAGATAAGATTATCGATCCTGGTGATATCGATTCTGGTTAGAATACTAGAATAAAATTTTTAAAATATTGTCATGAACAAAAACTTAAGAGTGTGGTTTCTAAAATCGTATGTTTGGTCTACATTGTTAAATGCGTGTGAAGTGTGGACACAAAAGACGACGAAATTAACGAAATAAATGCGTTTGAAATGTGGTGTTTTGGGTAAATGTTAACATAAAATGAGCGAAAAATGTGTTACTAATAATAAAGTGTTGAAAATAATGCAAGATAAAAAATCCCTACCAAAAATAATTGACAAAGACTGTGCTCCTACGTAGGCTAAATAACGCGCTCAGAAAAATACAAAGTGCAACAACTTGTTCTAATCTGCAAACTTGAGCAGAAGTAGACAAAGAATATCTTGGCTAGATAACATCACTTTATGACACAAAATCAAATTCATTGAAGTCTTTCAAATTGTTCAAGATAGAACCAAATGGATCCAAGTAGTCTGCAACGCCCTCTAAAGGATATGGAACTCATCACCATCATCTTTCTATCGGATTTTTATATTTTTTTCAAATCAATCGGACGTCTATAAGTTGGGAGAAATTACGTTGCTAGATTCAATTACATTCATACATACATATTATATAGAGGCATATAGATCGAGCTAATAAAAAGCGTGTTACAATCGGGAATAAATTCCGTATCTGTAGATATAATTTGTTACCTTCGAAAGGAAACTGAACTGGTGAGATTTAAACTAGAATGTATTTTAAATAGTTCGTAGGTTGACGTTAGATTTGTACGTTAACATGTAAATAGTCTCTTCGTTTTATATTTTGAGACGACTCTAGCTAGGCAATAATAACAGTAGCATAAAAATAAGTTGACAATTCTTTATAAAAGTTCTTTTAGCTACGTTTTAAGATTATATTCCATGTAGTTTTGTGTGTTTGTATCACATATATGAGATGTGTATAAATTATTATTGTATAACAACAACGGGAGGAAATGGAGTCAAATAAATATTAAATTTCTAACAATACATGGAACAAAAAAAAAAAGTTTATATTGTGTAATTGTTCAGATAAATTTAAAAAAAAATCGAAATATTCATTAATCTGTAGTAAAAAAACATTTACTTTGCTTTTTAACTTCAAAATTTGAAATTTAGAAACTTTAATTAGAAATAGAAAATGAGAAAGTTCATAACAAACAATTTCCACCCTGATTTATAGAATGTCGGATCCAGTAACTTATATATTTGTTAGCTGAATAACAAAGAAGGTAAAAAGTAATTTGATTTTTCGCGGAACTTCGCGTAATAAAACTCACCATATTTAAGAGTTTTTCAAAATAATAATATTTCAGATTCGCCACTACAAACACGAAATTTTAAAATTGAGGTAATCAATAAAAACCATTACTACCCAATATGGTCTAAAAACAGTGTTCAGAAGAGCTTGAGCAATAAAGGCTTGCGCAAATAAAGAAAATCAACAACTTACCAAATGAAATGGAATATAAGTAATAATTCGTGTATAAACTTTTTCAACATGATTCAAATATGATTTGAAACAAATAAAGTAAATAATTTTTGGTGAATTTCTTAAATAATTCCCAGGGTTTAGCGAATGTGTAAATTTAAAAAGAAAAAATAGATGAAAATTCTTTAAAACAAATAATATTCAATAAACTACCTAGAATCTTATCCAACATTCCAGAACGAAAGTATTTTTGACGATTCTAAACCTAAAGCATCATTCTGAAACATTCTAATACATTTTAGAATACTCTACAGCATTCTCTCATATTCTTTACGAACCTTTTAGAAAATTTTTTATTATTCTGGAAGATTATACAAAATTTCTCAAGCATTGGTTTTCAGATATCCCCTAAGAAACCCATTGATATCCTCCATTTGCAAACCACTTTTCGTTTCTATCTTCTTCGCGGACTGAAGATTTGCCTTGACATAGGTATAATCTATCCACCACCACGAGTGCGTTTATATCTATTACCCCATCCATTTAGATTTTTCATTTAAACGAGCCATTTAGATCTCCCCCCATAGAAACCCATTGATATCCTAGATTTCAAAACCACTCCCCGTGTTCATTATCTTCACGGATTGTAGATTTACCTTGAAATATTACCTACCCACACCCACGGGCGGATTTATATGTATTACTCCACCCATTTAGGTTTTCCGTTTAAACGAGCCATTTAGATTTTCTATAAAGATTTTCAATTTAAACTTATGCCGGTTACTATACTCATTTTCTTGAAATTTTAAAAGGAATAACAACTAATAAATCTAATATTATTGTGAAACAATAAAAAAAATTTCCATTGGTCGTTAGGTATACATTTTTTTTCTTCATTTGTCAATACATATTACAAACTCCTAGCATGGTGTTTGTGTATAAACATGTTGTTGGGGTTTTTTTATTAGGATCGTTTTCATATCCTTTTACAATGTAAACTGTTATCGAAAAAGTTATTTTTATTATAGACATGTTGTAATAAGAATCCAATAATAATAGTTCTAGGGCTAGGCGCATTATTTTACAATCATATGACGTGGAACGGCTGGAACAACTTCTTCATTTCTCTTTCAAGTGATCTTGAAAATATTTAATTACGCGAAAAGCTATAATTGAGTTATAATTATTGAAATACCATGCATAAACAGTGACGATGTTTTCTTACGTCATTTAAAGAAAGCTATAAAATTGCCTTTCCTCTCACTTCCTGAGTGGTATCATAATAAACAAACAGGCACATACATAAAGATCCAATTGAACTATGTTGCTCAATTACAAACTCGACATCACTTTTTACGAACACGCTATAAAAATTTCAGATCGATATCTCTTTTCGTTTTTGAGTTATCGTGTTGACGGGTAGATAGGTGGACAGACGGACAGACAAGTAAAAATGAACCAATTAGGTGATTTTAGGAACACCTATAAAAAAATTTTGTTTGAAACGTCAATAATTATTTTTATGCGTTACAAACTTGGGACTAAGCTAGGTATACCTTGATATAGGAATGTATATTTCATTTACGATTGGTATTAAAATTAAAAAATCATTTTGTAAAACATTCTACAAAGCAGGGTAGCCGTTAGACAACGGAATTCTCGTTCTTTCTCGAATTTCTCGATTGTCGAGTGATTTTTGGATTATTTGTTCAATTAGTTTCTTCTTTTTATTCAATAAATACCAGAAATTTCTGGTCACAAAAATGTTAGAAAAGAATTTTTTTTAACGATTTTGACAACAGTCTCTTAAATTTTTATTCGTTCTGAAATGACTGTTGAACTCTTTGTCTGACTCTAGACTCACAGCTGAACTTCTATTAAACTAGACAATGGGGAAAATATATTTATTACGGCTATAGCCGTATCCATTATTGTTATCAAGCTCTATGATTACCAACAATGATGTTTATCCACTTCATTGCTTCGAATATCCATTCAGTCCATATCCATGTTGATTATATAGAATTGAAAATGGTAACTATTCGAGTACATTATTTTAAGATTGATTTATTTAATTGTTTCATTCTTTAATTGTAGACAAATATAAAATTCTACCAACTAGAGAAATTTAATGATTTTCGTTACAGCGAAAATTTTGTTTATACATTGTCTTAGTTGCGTACAGAACCGTTTTTAGCGCCACTTAAGGAAATAAATTCTATATCGGTTCATTATATTAGTAAGTTCAATTTTGTATCTCATTTCATCAATTTTGTATTAATATAACCTGTACAATAATCTATAAATAAGTAATATCTTTATATAAAAATACTGGCAATATTATTACATTAATGCAAAACTTGTGTGAAAACTCCAACTAATATTATATTGAAGAGATGTAGGAGTTATAAATATTTCCGCCAGCGACGTTGAATTCGGAATAAAACTTGATCAATAAAAGTTTTAGATTTCTTTAGTTAAAGTTGAGACTTGAGAGAGTTGGAAGCACAACGTTACAGTAATACAAATTTTTGAATATGCTTCTCTCTTTTTTCAATTGCTTGACCAATTTTACTGGTGAACCGGAAAATTCACGTCGGAAATTTTTAGACTAGACCCGTGATGACACCCAAACTTTTTCAGGATTTTGTAAAACAGAGTATAATTTTTTGAGAGCCAGACTTGTATTAGAAATGAAAGGAAATAAGCAAAAATTGATTTTACGAATATGATCGAATTTTATTGCAATGCGAAATGTATTATACGGACTACGTTTAGACGTCCTAGAGTTTGAACGTCTTTTTAATATGAGCGTTAAAGCGTCCAATCTTCAATCGTCAAAAGTAATTTATCAACTGACCATTATTTAATAATTGTAGACCTGATCTTAAGCAACTATTGAAAACTTTTTGATAACGCAAAGTATTTGATTCATTGATGAATTATAGAAAAACTAGCTTCATACCCGCAAATTCCGCTGAGCTTAAAAGTAAAGACTATCAAGTTATAGCCTCCACCTCCTTTTTTTTCACTTATCCCCCTTCCATAACATTCAAAAAATAGGGAAATGGAATGTTTTACACTGGTAAAATATACATACATAATTCAATATTTGTTATGTGTTATGTAGTCTTGATTCATTGAGTGTATCGTAACAGGTAGCTATGAATTGTATATCGTTCATGATTTTACATAAATTTTTAATTTATGTTTCAAAATGATGTTTGTAGATGGCGTAGTGAAATGTCATAGACCCACTTTAATTTTTTTAACATATCTTTATAAATTATATGTGTGAGTCTGATTTATGAGTTATATCATGGTACAGTTTCATTCAAATGCATCCAGTAGTTTATGTATGTAAGCTTAACAAACCAACGTCCATACTTCACATTTGCAATATACATCTCTATTTAAAAAATAAGCTACTAGTAGGCTACAGTCATTATTTGGCTTGCTTTTTACTCTTCGAAAATATAAATCAGCTTTGGATTATATATAAAAGTCAAAATATATATCCATACAAATTGTATAAATTTGATCTTTTTTAAATGTATTAAATCAAAAACCATACAGTTTTTCCCAAAAGCAATAAAACCGTGTAAATTGATTATATTTCAAGTGAAAATTTGAAAAGGAACACAAAATATTCCGTTTCAAATTTATGGCTGGGATAATAAGAATACTGTTCAACCCAAGCCTAACAAAAAATTTAAATTATATTACAATTTTTTATAATATAAAACAAACAAAAAAAATTCGAATTGAATTTTTTTTCTCTAAATGTAATAAAATAATTGAACATAGTAATAAATATTTCTTCCTCTTTTTTTGTGATACTATTGTTTTTATAGTAAGCCATATTTTTTGTGGCACCGATCCATGATGGTAGATGGCATTATAAAAACATGATGAGAGCGATGTGGCAAAAAACCTATAGAAATTACATGCACAAAAAATATGTCCAAGTGTGAGTGACTCAAACACTAAGGGTATCGTGCACCTTGCCATGGGTAAAGTATACATTGATTTTTTTAAAGTGGAAGAAGCTTTAAATTTCGAATGAAATTCATCGAAGAAGATACAGCAAGCTACAGGAAAGTGAATTGTAGCTGGGTGCAATGCTTCTAGTTCAATCTAACTTATAGGTAAAACCTAGAAAGATAAATATAATACTCCTAATTAGGTGACTGTTCAATTTAGTTGGAGTAGAGTGTTACCTTAACGAATTGAAGAAGGGGGTGATACGTACATTCACCAATTGGTAAATTTTTTCGCATAGTCAGAACGTTCTTGGATTGATCAAAAGGGACGAATAAGAAGTGAAAAAAAATCAGAAAAAGTGAAAGAAAGTCCTGTATTTGATAAAGAAGGCGTTTAAGTTCGACAGCTACTAAAAGTAACCAGGTATGGTAGAAAATAACCAGGCAAGGAAGAAGTTGGAATAGGTTAAGGACAGTTATTTAGGTGTCAATAAAAGGCATAGAAAGGCCTACTTGCCTTCCACTCTTCCCTACATTTTTACCACTCACTTTCCAGCAGCTTCATACGAATAAATATTCCTGTCATCGGCCTCAGTGCCGGTGGACGCAGAGACGCAATTGCTATCAGATGAACACTCGAGTGGCGGAAAAAGAATGCCAACCAACTTGCACCAACCACTGATTTGTTGGAACTGGCGTAGCCTCTTCCATTGGCAGTTTCCGTCGATTGTGTGTGAAAAAAAGAGAACTAAATTTGCATCCTGCTTCGACAGCTGAACTGCAGTAGTCAGCTCGAGTACTGACCTGTCTCAGTCAGTAGGACTTTAGATAATCTCCGATTCTCACCAAGGTGCTCTGGAACCTACATTGAAGGAGCGTTGGTAGTTTCAGGCTGATATATCGATTGCCAGAAACGCACATGGATTGGGCGTATCACAATCACGTCTTTCTAGTGAGCCTTCGGTCAAATACCCCACTTGAATCTCTTTCTGACTTTATTGCTCTTAATTGCAACTTTCTATTTTTCATTTATACTGCTCAGTGTCTTCAATAAACAAGGTTTTTTTTGAAAATTTATACAATGTGTGTAACAGGTTCAAGTATTTGTATTGTATTTGATTTGTGTGCTGTGTAGACAGACTTATGGATATTAATTGGTTACTTTATAGTTACGGAGCCTTAAGAATGAATTTGAAACAAAGTGTTATTTCTATATTCTCTTTATTTTCATTATGAATCAAATGGTTGAATTGTTTTTTTAAAAATACCCATACTTCATCACTTCAATAAAAACATCTCCCCCTAACTCATCCATTCTTCTGTGCCATCTCCTGGTTATTATAATAATTCTACAGTTTTTCTTCATGAATAAAAATTTTCACTAATATTATTATTATTTTATCGAGCATTATAAATATTATGGAGGAAATTTTGTGTGTGTACTTAATATACACTATAAATTTCACTTTTTATAGTATATTTTGTCGAAAAATGCGATTGAATAAAGTCTTTATTCAGTTACTAATTTAAACTGTTTTCATATCTTTTTCATTATCCGATCCTCAAATGCTATTATGATCTACAATCGGCATATATATTTCTATCAGAAAATCTTGCTTCTTTATAGCAAGCAGCTTCAGATTCTTCTATAAAAGCTTCAATGTTCAAGGCATGATCAAAGGCAATCGGACGCTATAAAACTAAATTACATGTCTTTTTAGTTGAAGATTAGAAATTTCCAACACCGAAATGTACTAAAAAACATTTATAAAAGCTTTGACACCAATTATTACCTGTCACATTTCCTCTCCCGAGTCTGCAATTTGTGGCTGACCAGTTTCTGACCTGTTTCTGTCCACAAACTAAACTGCAAATTTGGGAGAGGACATGGAGGTGGTTAGGACATATTATGAGAAAGCCTGTAGCAGCAAAAGAAAGGAGGGCCTTAGATTGGAATCCGCAAGTAGCAAGAAGAAAAGGAAGACACCGAGAAACATGGAAAAGGACAATTGAGAGAGAAGCGAAAGAAGTGAACAAGGTCTGGAGCGAGCTAAAGGCGCTTGTTGGAGGCAAGGACGGTTGGAGAGTTTCCAGGTGCAACAAAAATTACAATCTTAATTGCCAATAATTCTAAATGAGTAACAATTATTTTTTTAAATTTTTTAAGATTTGTCTCGGGTGTCGATTCAAGCGATCAGTTTCTTAAAGGTGTGAAAACCTCTTTAAGTGGTGTATCTCGATACCTGTCATCATGTTTAGTTGTTGCGATGTAATTGATATAATGCGATAGTCTACCTTGGAGGGCATATGTTTGAAGGAGATACACTCAACCTCTCATTATAAATGAGAAGCATCATCGCCCAAATGGATATCACAATTATCATCGGAAATCTAGCTTAACCTTTTACAATGTTTACTGACTTAATTTTTGAATTAACTTCGAAAATGATAGACATAAAGAATGCAAGGGAACATAGGCTCGAGAAAAGACGTACTCTTGAAGCGTTTTTCTTGCTTCTTCAAAATCATGGTCGTTGATATCGCAGCCCGCCTAGGCCTGCGCGTCCTTCTTAATGTTACTTTTCCGTTGGCTGCTGCCAACAATTAATGGGTTTGGCAGGAACGCGGAAACCTTTCTACTCTTTGATAACATACAAAGCTTATTACAATACGTGTTACGCTCATATCATAGAATTTATCCAATGAAGAGTAACTAAATTGTAGCACATTTTCTTTTGGAAATTAGAAAATTATTTTGTCTGCCTTTATTTCGCAGACATATCTAGTAAAAAAGAAAGAAAATTAAACATCTTGGTCGTATCTTACGTATATATGGCATATGCAAACTCGAAAATTTAAATTTACTATTCTGTTTGTTATAAAATTCAAGTGTGAACCGAGTAATTTTTTTTTTCTATAACTATGTGTGCTTTCATCACATTCATTTTCTATACGCTGTTGTCTAGTTCATAGCAATAAAATAGAATTCTTAAGGATAAATCGTGTAAAATACATTTTTCTTATATCCTTTCACTGTATTATGTTTGTTTACGATGAAATATCTACCATCATTTAATATTATTATAGCATGGAAAAGGTACTTACATACATTAGAATATAGACATTACTTCCAAAAACCAACTGGTATGAACAAACTGATAAAAAAGACACTCAAAGGGATTAAAAAATGAAATACTAATCGAATTCGCATACGCAGGTCTTTTCCCAGTCGTGAACAATGGTAATAAGGTAATATATAGGTTTTGATAGTCCCCACAATGACTGTTTTGCTATAACCAACGCGGTTGGTTATAGCGAAAATAATTCCGGACACGGTGTGTCTAGGACAGCGAAATAAATTCCTGCCATCACATTACAAATTTAGTTAATTAATAACTGTGATGGAATTGCTCAGTATCCCAGAATAATTGAGGAACTAAAATAATCAGCGAAAAAGGTGGTAACACAAAACCAGCCCCACCTCTGGTAGGTTAATTTACGAATGCAAAATACTTTAGATTTAACCAAAAGTAGGCAAGTAATTAATTCTGCCATCCTCTTTAGAAGCCTATGCCAAGAACTGTCATGAAAAGACAAACTTCCAACTCCGTTTTGACTTTTTAACAATCTAAGACCTGTTTGTTGAGTGTGTGAAAAAGTATCCTCTTATCAGAGGTCAGGTACCCCTATGACTACCTTTTTTTTAATATTTCAGTAAGAGAGTTTCATATTTTTAGAAAACTGTATTTCTTTAACCACATGGTATGGTGCTTAGCCCAATGATGTAATAAATAATATGTATAATCCATTGTCTATAACGTTTGTTAGCTTTACCATAATAAAATAATTTTATATTTGTAGTAATGGTTTATGGGAATTAACAATGAGAATAATTATACAAGTTTTGGGTAAATGAATTGAAAGTAAAATATTGTTTGTACAAAGTCGAAAACGAAAGTCATTAATTAAAAGACAATATAATATATTCAATAATTTCTATTTTTATAATAATTTTAAAAAGATTTTTTCGTACAAGAACGGAGTCGATAATCGTAACAATAGATTAAATATTGAAATTAAAATATATGATTAAAAAATATCGATTGAATTGAGCTAATACTTACAGAAAACTAGAATTACTACTATTTACACTAGCTTAATATCTGCCCGCTTCACTGGCATTAAAAGTTAAAATCACCGCTTAGTAGCTTCCATCTCTCTTGATGTCACTAATCTCCATTCCATAACACGCGAAGTGATTATTTTACAAAGCTAAAATATATGCATCAGTTTACAATTTTTTAAAGTGTAATATAGTCATAATACATTGAGTATATTAGAAAAGATGGCCATGAATTGTTTGGTATTTGCTATTTTAAATTTTTATAGAAATCTGAAATTTATGGTTCAAAATGATGATCATAGATGGAACAGTTAATTTTTTTTAAAAATAAATCTTTATAAATTATAGCTCATGTGTTACTCTTATATATGAGCTATATTGTTGTTCAAATCCATTCGGTAGTTTTTGCGTGAAAGCGTAACAAACAAACAAACTAACAACCATTCTTACTTTCACATTTGTAATATGTAGGGACTTCATACTCAACTTATATAAATAAACTAGCGGCCCCGACGGACGTTGTCCCGTAAAAACGTAACTCCAATTCATGAATACCTATACTACGTTTAGCCTGTCCGCTAAACCCATCCCGCTAAACCCCAATTTAACTCCTATTTATTGGAGTGGCCTGACCTTTGATAGTAGAGCTTGCTGCGCTCGCATATGGCTCTAATAAATGCCTATTGACAATACCTGAACACTATTAAAAATACATAGTACACATAGTATACATAATGTGATATGATTTATATGCGCTCCCACCATTTAATGAAATTTCATTTTTTTGGTACGGAGCCCTCAAAAACAGTTGTACTGGACCAAATTGTAAATCTAAACCATTCTCGAATCTCCACGAACACACACAAAAAATTTCATCAAAATCGGTCCAGCCGTCTAGGAGGAGTTCAATTACATACACACGCACACAAGAAATATATATATTAAGATATTTCAAAACTTTTTAAGTGATTTTTTTTAACAGTCACTAATTTTGACGATAAATTTTGTAATAAGTGCGCGCTAATTACTATTTAATTTATTGATTATAATTATTTTATGTAGGTATAATTCATTCCGTTATAATATTTTAAATTTTATACAAGTCATCTTCTAAAATTACATATGACCAAAAAAGAATTTGTTATTGCGTTTACTGACAACTGCTGTTTTAAATATTCAGTACTTTATCTTAATTCGTAAATATTTTGAAACTTCAATATTTTTGATGAATATAATCAGCTTAGTGCCGCGGCTTTAATTTCATTTTAATTAAAATATATCGATAACCGTGCTGCATTATTTTTATAAATTAATGAAAATTACTTTTCAAAAAATAAAATTACACTTGGTTTCATTAATCTATCACTTTATACAAAACTTTAAAATTGCAACATATTTGAGTTTATAGAATGATGTCTCAAACAAAGTTAAATGTTACTTTTTAGTTTTAGGATATATTTTATCTTTCAAGGCTTTAAATTTTTATATTTTACAAGTAAAATTAACAAAATTTAAAAAACCACCAACAAATTTTCGGGTACGGTGCCTTAAACTCGCTCTTGAAGCATATCTAAGAACATTCTCCATTAAATTATCTTTTTCCTTAAAGCCTTTTCCAAGCTGAGCTGATTTTGAATATCAACGCCAATTTTTTAGTTTTTTCGGGTACGGTACCCTAAATTTGCACTTAAAACATAGCTAAGAACACTCTCCATAAAATTGCCTTTCAAACGAAACCAAAAGAATCAGCATCGGTTCATCCTTTTAGGCACTACGATGCCACAGACAGGCAAAAAGACAGACACAAAGACAGACACATACACATAGCGGTCAAACTTAAAACACCTCTTTTTTTAGACTGGGGGTTAAAAATTAAAACAATATGTTCTTAGTTTATAATATTTGTATTCTCCTATCAGTTTTCTCGAAAAATATAATATTTAGGTGAATCAAATGAAAGTACCTACAATTGCCATAGACTGTATACTTTTAAGTCTACCTTATTCGCTCCGTGCGTGAGTTTCGTTTCCATGGTAACGATACACTACTTTAATTATAGAATTGTATGGATGCATATATAATTGTATGGATTGCATTTAAGACTTACATTGAAAATTTAATATTATTGTCTCACAAATTTAAATAAATAATTATGATAATTTACATTTGAAAAATAATATTTGTGCAATTTGATTTCTTATTTTCACAATTTTTAAAGCATTAAGTTTAATTAATTCGTGTTTTACAATAATTTTAATTTGACATTTCTATAACATTAACATGTAAAGAACTGCAAATTAGTAATAACAGCCCCCCTTAACGCCAAAATTTTTCACTGGAAGCGCTAGCATCGATTTTATTGTCCCTACCTATACTACGCACACAACGAAGAGGGTTGCTGCTTCGATTCCCGCTGTCTTGTGGCTCAGAACAAACAAGCATGCATAAGAAACATTTATCAAATTGAATCTCTGGTGAAATATAGCCTAAATTTCATAGAAAAGTTTCTAAATATAACACGGAAGACATTTTTTTAAATAAAGCAATTTAAAGAATTAAAAAGATATTCTTAAGAAATTTTCTATATCTTCATTCGGAAATTTTATAAAGTAGAAAATGAAAAAAAAAACAATTTTTATATACAGTATAATGAAAATTGCTTAGAACAGTTATGATAGAATACAGTTTTCTGCAAGAATTGTTTTTTAATTAAGTAAACAATTCTTGTGTTGAGTTAATAAAACCATATTTGTGGTTAAATCCAGCTCGAATAATAAATAAAATTATTTTATTAATTAATCATATAATCTTGGCATATTTTGCAATTAAAAAACTTTACTAATTTAAAAAACAAATGTAAAAGATAATATTGGAAATATTAAATTTAGAAAAAAATATCTATCTGATAGAAAAATAACACATAAATCATCTTATAATTTTCATTAATCATATTTGTTTTAATTGAGTTTTTGTATGTCAATATTGGATGAATTTTATATAACTTAATTGAGAACACGGTAATGAAATAGTCAACTAATGGAAATAACTTGTATCAATTTTTTTCTGTCAATCTATATCATAACAAATTGTAAAGTAAGTATTTCAAAATTTTAAAATAAAATATTTGGTTTTAGTCAACTTTATAACTCTATAAGATATTTCTATTCAAAATCTATAATAAAGACTCGATACAAATTTTTATGGGAAGAAATTTTTTTCGCTTTTTCAAAATTATAATCATTCTATTACATGGTATCTGAGTATTTCAAAACTTTTAATAAAATATTTGGTTTTAGTCAATTTTATAACTCTATAAGATATTTCTATTCAAAATCTATAATAAAGAATCGATACAAATTAGTATACCATGTATATATGAAATATACATTATAGTATATTAAGTTGAGTCCCAAGTTTGTAACGCTTAAAAATATTGATGATACGAAAAAAATTTTGGTAAAGGTGTTCATAGAATCATCTAATTAGTCCATTTTCGGTTGTCCGTAAAGTACACTTAGGAGGTAAAAAGTGAGGTCGAGTTCTTAAATGAGCAACATAGGACAACTGGGTCTTGAGTCCGTAGGACCTTGAAATCTTGTATACCATAAGAGATAGAACAAAAGTTTAATTGTAAAAAATGTTCCTTATCAAAAAATAAACAACATTTTTTTGTTTGAAACATTTTTCTGTAAGCATCACTGTTTACTCACGAGGGCACACATTAGATGCAAATTTTATAATATGTTTTATATGGGATTATCAGTTATGTATATGTGAAGAACTTCTAAAACATAGAAGATTTACATGTTTTCTTACAGAATCATGTCTTTATGACTCAGGTGATAAAATCACTAAAAATGGGACTCATATGCGGTCTATGTCCAATTCATACCGGCAACTAGATAATAAGTAATCTTTAAGCGGTTCATTGATATTTTAGAACAATAAAATAAAAGAATAAGTTGTTATAAATTAAAAAATATAAAATAATTTATTTTTGTATAATATAATTAAAAAACACATTATTTTTAATTTAAATTGAAAATCTATATTCAATCTTATTTCATTTGATTTTAATTAAGTTCGATTAGATAAATGTATCTGACTGCATACTGTACAATAATCTATAGGTAAAAAAACCGGTGGTGTGAATATTACCTAACTTCCATAGACAAGTGTTTTTATCAGTTTTGAATGATGACATCTCCTTCGGATCTGAATTTAACCTAAATTAGCAAGTTCTGATAATCGTATACGTTCGGAGAGACTTAATTCAAGCACTATTTTATTTACAGAAAATGGGTTAAATAAAATTTGTCAAGAACAATTACCTACTGTCATCTGTGCTAGTAGCTCTAATCTCCAGGTCAATTGAAGGTTAAGATCCAAAATAAGGTCAATTTGGACCATAATCTGCAGATTAAGGTCCAAAATAAGATCAGATTAAGAATCTCAGTTTAATTTTCATATTACTATCTCCCTTCAAACTTAACAATTTTTATCTAAATTGGTTTTTTGTTGCTAACATCTCAAGTTTGTATTCGAACTATGCCTGTATAGTATAAATGTTTTATGGTTTAATAATAAGGTTTTTTTATTTCACTCGGGATTTCAGATGGTAGGTAGAGTACTGTTTTTAAATGGTAAATTTTTGAAATAGCTTCCGGGTGGCAGCTCAAATTCCGAATGTCAATTACTAATAAAAATATTATTATAGTCTGTACATAGAAGTAAAAATATAAGAATAATAATTAATCACAGTTGAAAATAATTATTGATTTTTTCTGATTGATTCAATAGATATCGAATATAGATACTAAAGTAGTTCTTATACATATTGTGTAGATAAAATGTTTTTATTTTGATATGATTTTTTTTAATTAACTTGTTGAAATTTGACTACTGAGATATTAATAATTAGTTTTTTACTCAATCAGTTAAGTATCCAGCTAAGTTATGCTTGGTTCTATATTAAAGTATTTTTCTCAATGAGAAATGTTTTTTGTTTGATCTTATTGTTTGATGTTTCGATGTTTTCTAAGTGAATAAAATATTAAAAACACAGGTATTTTTGATCCAATTTAACGAAAAAAAAAGTTAATATTCAAGTATATCCGAAAACGATTCGGTTCTAGGTAATAAAATTGCAACTTTTTTAAGAGAATTGTCTTTTTTCTAATTAATACGCTCCTAATATTTTTGAGAATTTTAGCATGACAATTGACAATTTAAAACGTGACAATTTGTGACAGTATCGATGAGCTGGGGTTTTTTGCAATGCGACGTCCCATTTATTTAATATTGGCTTTTTTGGATTACCTATACTTTTTTAGCTTATTCCAAAATTTCATTTTAAACATGAAAATGCTTGTTTACAACGCGATGAATGGTGATTGCAAATTTTATGTACGTCACATGAGGAGGGAGGGTTAACTGCTGTGAACATTTGTGAAAAATGAGGGGGGGGGTTGGCTTTCAAAAATTGCAAGAAAAAGCGTGACGTCCGTTATGAACAATCCCTTACACGTTTTATACATCAGAAGGCGTTTTTTGAGAACTCCTTTTTACAAGGTTTCATTTTTCTTGAAATAGTTGCAGTCCACCACTAAATTAGCAATGAGAGTAATTACGATAAGCTCTTCATACTGATGATGACTACTAAGTAGTCGAAATACGTATTTATATAAAATTGATCTAGAAAATTGGAAAAAATCGAAATTAATTTCGAAATATCCTAGAGATATCATTTATTATCTTTGACAATATTTACATTAACTTGAAGTACCTGTATTACATTAACTTTCAGTACTTGTAGTATCTGTAAGTTCCTGGATGACCGAGCTTTGAAAGATATAATTATTTTTTTTGTTGGTAAATCGTGTTTTTTGTGAATTATATTTAGATAAGAAATTAAATTGTCCGAGATAAAACGACGTTTTCTTAAAATGAAACCAGCTGGATTGCATTTTGGCCCCAAAAACACCCTTCGTACTAAATTTCATGAATCGTTGAATGAACCGAAGAATTTTTCGTTTAAATATATAAGGTGTTTGTATGTATGTAAGCCAAATCTTGCAAGTGAATTTTAAACTAATTATCCTCAAAATTGAGGAGTTGAGCAGAAATACATTTTGTCTCCACTTCCTTGATATGGTTATCAAATGAAAAAGTTAACTGAGAATAATACAAATAACATAGCATGTGGAGAATTTGTCTATTAAGTTAACGTTGTTTATATTGCCAGTACTATAAAGGGGAGAAAAAAAGGGGCAAGGATGATAAAGGCTATAACGCGGTAGTCTACGATTTAAAAGTTAAAATTACCTGGCGAAGCGGGCGAGTAACTGGTAGTTTTTTTTTTATAATAATAACTATTACACCACATTGTGACAAGCTTCGTCATTTCAAATCATTTCAACATATGACATACCCTTAAACAACGAGTGTGTAAACATTTCTTACAAACAATTTCAAACAATAATTTTATTTGTGTTTTTGGTGGTGAAAACTATTTTAATTAAAATTTTCAAATAATATTTCAGATAATATAATAATAATTTTATATTCCAAATATAACACAAAATATTATAGGAAGTATAGCGTCAAACGTAGTGTTTGATAGTCATTTCAGAACGGATATAAATTTGAGAGGCTATTGTCATGATCAACTTTTTCCTATACGAAAATGATCGTAACCAAGGACTTCTCTTTCAGAAAACACGAAAAAGTTGTTAGTCTCGCAAATATTAAAACTGTTTACAATTTATTGGAGATATTCAAATATATAAAAATGACAGAGAAATGTTTGGCAATTTTATTTTGGTTTTTTTCTGAAATATGATATGAATGATTCCGATTGGCTCTCAGCCTCAACAAATGACCACACAACCAATCCGAAGTCGTTTTTTATACGTTTATAATTAATTTTTTAGTAATTCATTTACAAATATATTCTATATCTATTAGTTAGAAGCTCGAAAAAACTCGAAAGAACGAAATGATCGTTGTCCAATTCGAAAATTACAATTTTCAAGGTGTGAGATGATAGATAAAATGATTTTTGCATTAAACTTAACCCCTGCAAGAAAAGTCTTCCGATTTGTAAATTTTTGTGAAGGAAAAAGTTATTAAGCGTCACTTATCGAATCTCTTGTTGTTCTGAAATTATTTCTACACCTGGCTCTAGCCTTATAATATTATTATATAAAATATTTTAATAGCAAAAATATTTACTAAAAACTTTTTGTTTTAATATTTTCATAACTAAGTAATTTAGATGTTTGGTTTTGTAAGACGATATTATGGAGACATGTCTGTGTTTAAATACTATATATATAAACATACAAATTTAATCAAAAAAAGTATAAAAAAAAGCTAAAGAATGAACTTAACCCTTAGCGGACTAAAAGTTCTCCCCGTTGTGTTTGGCCCTTAAAAATGTATTTAGTAAAAATTTACAAAAGTGTAAACGTGTCTGGATGCATTAAACGGATTTGAACTATCAGCAATAATGCCTACTGTAAAATAAACTGATGGTCAGAGCAAACAAATGAATCAAAACTATTGTATTCTATTCTGTATTGTGTTCTATCACATTCATTAATTTGCAAAGTGTTTCATAAAAATAAAAACCGAAAACAAATTGTCGCGTTATCCATTCATCTATTACATCTGACGCTAAACTCGCAGGTTCGCACACTCCACTTTTAATTGATTTTTTGGTTTTCCTATGTTGAACCCATTATTTTGCTGTACGGGATCTAAGTATCTCATCAGAAAAAATATGGGAATATGCATGAAAATTAAAATAATAATTGGAATTAAAAATTGAATATATTTATTTGATCTAAATAAAGATAACCACTCCCGTTTTATCGAGGTCTGATCCTCTAAGGGTTAAAAAATATGAAAAAATGAGAAAAAATTTTTAACTTAAAAATATTTTTTAATAAGGTACCAACTTTTATTGGACTAATATAATTTTCCCCGCCGTGTTACATACAGAGAGCTACTAAAAAATATTTCGAATGTTTTTATTATCCCTTTCTTAAACTGTTTTCAAATTACTCGCCCCGTGATAATCTACAATAAAGTAGAAAAGATCCGAAAATATTCTATTTAGTGCAAATAGATAAAGCTACAAAATGAAATTAATATTTTGACTTACTACAAGTTTTTAAACATTGAATTTTCCGTTATACTTTTGTTTTCTACTTGTAAGTCAATTTTCTAATAATGCAAACTTTTTTTTTCTATTAATGCAACAAAAATGTACGAGCTCCAGGGCAATTTGGATAAAGGGCTTGGTTTTTTTATATAAAGTTGGACTAAGTCTAAATCAATTCTGAACATTTTAGGGTAGCCAGCCCGTTTATTTAAATAAATAAATGGCTTGAAAAGTAGGCATATTGAACATTGGTCTTATGGGAAAACGGTAGATGAATGATATGTTTTCATAGATTTCTCTAAAACAATTAAAGTTAAAACCGTAGTAAATTATTGAAAACAAAAATCCCGTTGTGCCCGAATAATTAAGTAAGAGTAAAATTTTTCTTTATCTGGAGTAATTTTCATAATATCGAAAATTGAAAATTTTGTGTAATTATTTTAGCTTTCGATATTCTACATCGAGAATGAGAATATCTTTTTTTTGAAGCCATGTTAAAAAATAAAAAATGAAATTTTTGAACTATAAAAGGTATAAAACAATATATGTTATTAAATTATGTTTTATTTATGATTAATTTAGAAAAAAACCTATTGACAGGTATTTTTTATTTCGATGAACTGTATAAGATAAACTTTGTTGGTTTTAAAAAAATGAATTATATCCTATCTTAAATGTCAATTAATATATAAAAAATATTAAACAATATTTTTTATTTTTGATTGTAATCAATGTTTCATAAATTTAATATTTTTATTGACATAAAAAACAATTGAAGTATAAATTTAAAATGTAAAACATCTACAAGGTGGTCTAAGTTTTAACAACAGAATTTTTTAACACACTAATAGCTGGGAAAACGTCTTTTTCTTGACTCGGGGTGCTAAAATGATTACTACCAAAACGTTTGCTAATAAAAATTGGAAATTTGCAAACAAACCGCCAAGCATGGGGCATTTTCATGTCGATGTTGTATTTTTAATGAAGTCAGTAGGGCAGGAGATTTTTTCTTGAAAGGGGTGATGGAACATTCATATCTCTACCGATTATTTACGTAATTCATCGCCATAGGCTTAAAATCATGTAGTATTCCTAGCTTATACATTCAAGTTTCCAATTATTCTAAGGAGGTGTTTTAGCATTATTCACAAAAATATTCTTTTTTTCCTAAAATTTCAATTCACTGTGTCTTGAAAGAACACTTTCCAAATTAAGTGTGCTAAGAAATTATCTTTATGTTAATGTTTTCTGGTCATGGTGGCGGGCAGTCATTTTCCGTAAATTGAGGAAAATATGCGATTATATCTGGGAAAAATTTTGTGCGTAATATCATTTTCCCTATTAATATTTATTTATAGTTTATTCCAAAAGCTCCGAAAAGCAATTGTTTTTCTCTAAAATGTCGAAGATACAACTTCCACCGATTCCAGAGGCGGATTATTCGTAATGCAAATTAGGTACGTGTCTTGGGTCGTGAGGTTACAAAGATGTACGCTTGTGGTTATGCATAGAAATACAAGCATAAAATTAAATTGATGACATTTTTATTGGGGTGAAAAATGAGAGCAATGTTTGTATCGTGTTTCGTTTTTTATTGAAAGTCATCGTCTAACGGGGTTAAAAAGTGGTAAAAAGGTATTTTGAGGTTGATTTGCATGAAAGTTGATATTCGGCAGTTTGGAATTAAATACTTAATCGATTTTAAAAATTATTTTATTCGGAGTTCAGCACCAAAAAATCCATTTAATTGTGAATAAAAGGGAGGTTAATTGAGGTCAAGGAAAGTGAGGGTTATAACACGGTATTCTTTGTTTTTCAAGTTGACATTTTCCAGCAAAGCGAGCGGTTATCAGCTAAACTATGTCTCATTGACGAATACCATCGTCCCGTGGTTGTGTATGCTTTGAATATAGACATTAGCTGTATTTCTATTATTGGACTCGACAACACATTCTGATTTTGGTAGACTAGATTCTATATACGCGTTTTAATGGAAGTGCTCATGATGTATACAATTGTTTGCTTTTTAATCTTTTTAAAAATATTTATAAAAAATGTAGCATACATTGAGCTTCTATGTATGTACGTGTATACCTATTAATTTCATTGATTACCGTGTAATAAATTAAGTTTTCCATTTTGATAATTAATTACTGTTGTGATTATTACATACAACACAAGTAGCTATGTTATTTTTATTTTTTTCTATATTTATACCCAATAAAAGAAAACATATGTTTTACAAATTTTTAACCTAGATTATTTTACATAAATTAATTAATTAAATTTACAAATTTAGTAATAAATTTTAATGGCTTTAATGAGAAGACAAGAAAATAAAAATATTAACACGTATACTTATTATATACACACGATCGATATAAAATGTTTTAAATTTATCAAATACGAAATACCAAAAGTCAAAGAATCTTTTTGAATAAGGACATTCTATCAGATAAAAGTAATATGCTTCTTTTTATTTAAAAAAAAAAAAGATCATGCAGGAACTGCGTAACTAAAGCAAATTTTCTCTTAAGAATAATGTATAATAAATAATTTTCACTTCTTTGAAATCTCAAAAATTAGTTTTTATAACTTAAAAAAAACAGAGAAGGAAAAACCAGCTTCGAATACTTACCTTCTAATAAATATTTTGAATAAGCCTAAATATGAGAATAAACCTATTTTAAGTTGTTACTATTGATATAAGTTAAATAAATCTGAAAGTAATATTTTTTTTAAATCCAGTGATGTAATTTGCGATTTTGATTGAGAAGTCATATGCCAAAGTCATTCGCCCAGTGCATAAATGAATTTTCCAATTAAAGATTCTTTTTTTTAAACTAAACGAAAAATGGTCAGATGGTAAATAGGGAAAATTTATAATCTAATTAAAATCAATCAATGAAAAATAATATAAAATTATTCGGTCGTAAAATTGGTCTCAATTAAGAAACTTTTCGGTTTCAAATAATAAATCTGCCTTCAAATTAAAATAATAAATTGATAGTTACTTGTTAGTATGAAGGGATAAATATATGCCAATAATTTTGGAGAAAATGACACCAAAGTCTTTTCAATTTGCGCACGGGGGAAAACAATGATATTTACAATAAAAATTTCAATTAAAAGATGTTTATTTTTTTATAAGGAACATTTTTTACCTATTTTTCTAATTATAGGTGATTGTTACAACACCTATACCAAAATTTTGTTGGTATCATCAATATTTTTGAGCGTTATAAACTTTGGACTAAAAGTAAACCTTGATATATATTTCATATAAACAGGGTATAAAAATAGAGACTTTGAAATTATCACTCACGGCTTTAGGGAATGAATGCGGTATCAATTATAATATCGATGGCGCTACCTTTAGTGTTATCTTTACTTACAGTTTCTCAGAATCTACGTGTATATAAATTTTTTAATTAAGTAATAAATTTTAATGTTTTTAATAAGGAGAAATAAAACATTAACACGTATTGATCGACACACACATGATCGTTCTAAAAGGCTTTAAATTTATCAAAAATGAAATACCAGTGTCAAAGAATCGTTTTAAATAAGGACATTGTATCAGATATAAGTAATATGTTGCTTTATATTAAAAAAGAAAAGAGTAATAAAATAATAATTAAAGCATGAAAATAATGCCTGATCTATATTTGTTTATATAACTATTTATCCGAAAATACTTTTTTTTCAGCCAAATCTCGGCTTTAATAAATACAAAGTAGTAAAATTAACCAAAAGCAATAACAAAAAAATATGTATAAAACAAAGAAAATTTGCTTAACTGAATATTTTTTTTTATGATTTGATGTTCTTAGCTTATGAAAATAAAAGCTTCGTTCAAATAGTTTTCCTATCTTAGTGTGTATAGAATAGTTTTGATTAAATTGAATTGAATTATACATAAAATAGATATAAAAGCAAAAGACGCTTTCGATTAAATTACTTTTCAAACAATAAAAGAAAATTGTGGATGTCATTTTCGATGCACGACTAGAGCTTCTTCCTTCAATGTAGAATAGCGTGCTGTATCCGTCAGGTTATTGTCAGTTTCAAACAATCTTTGCTTTATGTGCTACACGCACTATGTAGTATAATTAATATATATGGTAACCCGAAAAAATTCGAAGATTTACGATGTACGTTTACTGATCAACTATGTAGGCATTCTGTGGGTTACAACTATACTGTGCCCTGTATCCGCCAGGTTATTGTCAGTTTCAAACCATGGGTGCTTTGTCAACAACACACAAGTATACAAAACAAAAACGCAGCGTTTTTTACTTCGCATATTTTTTCATACGCCTCATACGGAAATTCTTAAACAGTTTACTCAAAAAATCAAAATCGGTTCATCCGTTTAGGAGCTACAATGCCAGAAACGAATCGATCAGACCTGGCTTTGTGGCGTCGTAGATCCTAAACGAATGAACTGATTTTGATTTTTAATATAATTTGATCGAGAGTATGGTTAGCTTTGTTTCCAGAGCTAGTTTAGAGTTCCGTTCACGAAACAACTAGAAAAAAAATCATCTTTAAACGGCTGAGAAGATTTTCTTAAAACATTGCTAAGAAATCTTTAGATCAAATTACTTTCCAAAAAAATAAATAAATAAAAATCGGTTCATCCGTTTAGAAGCTCTGATACCTTAAACGAATCGATCAGACCAGATTTTATCAGAGGTTTCTTTCAATTTTGAATTTTATACTATTATGTGTATACTAACGTTATGGTTTGAAAAAAAAAAACACCCGTTTCAATAATACAAGAAGTTAATCAAATATATTCCACTTCATTAAATAAATCCTCTTATAAAATTAATTGATTTCTAAGTAAATGTTAAAGAATTTACCCACCATTCCCATAAACTATCATTCTGTTAATAAATATATTGATAATTTATTTTTATATAAATCATATTATAAAAATTAAATCGTGAAGTCGATGGAGCGTGTAGATAAGCCATCATAAAATACGTACCAGTTGTAAGAAGAGTTGATAATATAAAAGAGGGAGGCGTATTTTAACACCATAATTTTTTATTTTATTTTATATTTTATAATCATATTATTATAATTTTTTTTTTTATTACTATATTCGTATATTTATTTCTTCGTATAAGAAAGAGAATATTGCCCTGAGTATAAAAATAATTTGTTATTTAAAGAGCTGTCTTCAACTTATAAAATGTATTTGTATTTTACAATAGATATAGGCGATAGACCAAGAGTTGAGGTTGAAAATGTTTTAAAAATTATAATAATTTTCATTAATAACTTTCTGTTACTTTTTTTAAACTACATCTAACTCGGTGCACTTGGTTCATAGTTCTTGGTTCATGATTCTTTGAAAAAGCACATTACCCTTCCAGTCACCATTTATTAATTCGTAACACGACTCACAGTTCTCTCAAAAACACTCCTTCATGTTCTCAAAATGATAAAATTTATAGTTTTTCTTAGATAAAAATACCAATAATTTTAGCTACATTATATTATCATTACTTTTTTACTTTTTAGTGCATATTAATTTGTTTTGGAAAAGTTTTTCTTTTGAAGTCGGTTTTCTTTTTGTTAAAAGTTTTTTTTATTTCGAGATTTTCAGTGAATCTGAAGTACACTAACTAATTTGGCACTAAAAAAAGAATCACCGAAATCGCTTGGCGTGATATTGAGTTATTCGCCCTCTTGTCACGCATACTTAGTGAACATTCAAGAACATACAAGATTTTTATGGTTTTCTCATGAATGCCATTGTGAGAACTGGACCAAAATGAAATGAGACCACACGAAAAGCAGCAACTTTTAAATAGCTAAAGAATCATCAAAATCGGTTAATCCAGTAGAAAGTTCTCCTCCGTTTTTGTTTGAAGTCGGTTAAAAAAGAATGTTTGTTCATGCGTTCCCCTTATATTCATATAGGGATTCAATCGGGACCCTTTAATTTTTTGGTTTTAAAGGATGTCGTTATAACCGACACCAATTTCGAAATTCTTCTTGATTGCTGTATTGTAATAAATTGAGAAACAATAGCTCTTGGTCTAGACTGCAAAAGTATATTTTTATAATCATTACGTATGCAACAGTGTACTATACTCGGCAATTTTAATTAATAACTACTTAACTTACTGGTGTACTATTATCATTTGATATAAATCTCAAAAGAGTTGAGTTGTTATTGTTTAAAGCTAAATAACAAAGTCAATGTAGCAACAACGGCTACATCTTAAGACCCGTTTTATTTATAAATGAAATTTCTTATTTATTTTTAAATTTTTGCTTGAAGAGTTTACGAAATTAAAGCTAAATAATTGAAACTTTCTTTGTATTACTTTCAGCAGTTTTTGATTTTACAACTTTTATCTAAAATAATTTCGTATTTCTTATACGTTAGAGAATTGCACGTTAGTATTTCACAAACTTCTTAAAGCGTTATATGCAAAGAAAACTTGAACATTTCGTAACGTATAGAAACTTAACAACCAAAAATGTTTATGAAATTCTATACTTACATTTTATAAGGCTTTAACATACTATATAGTCACTGCTTTTAAGCGAGGAATATGATAATATTGTTAATGGAATATTTTAATAACGTGTAGAAGACAAAATTAGAATAAAGATGCAAGAATTTTAGTTTAGTTAAAAACTGCATAGAACAGATACCGCATTAGATATAGCTGTCCCAAAATTTAATTTAAACAGTTTTATTTATGTTTAATGTATGTACAGCTTTAGTACAAATTTAATTTAAAGTTTGATTTCATTTAAAAAATATACAGGAGTAGTAGTAATAAATCGTTTTCTCCCATTACAGCAGCATAAAAATTACATAATTTTTGAAATTCTTTAAAAAAGAATATAAAACATGAAACATGAATCAAAGATAACTTCTAGATACTTCTCAAGACGAATGTTTTCTGGCAACTTTTATATCAAAACTCGTAGAATATTTCTTGTGATTGAAATACCTTGAAACAACGAGCCTATATATTCAATGAATCTTACAGGGAAATACCTTAACAGATTTGGTATTTAAGAGGAAGAAACATAAATGAATATCACAAACAAAACCCTAGGTAACGGTTTATCAATGGCTTAAACCTATGAAATTTTGAAATAGTGACTTACAGTTTGAAATGAGCAAAAGCCTCAACATATTTGACTATCAATTTTTTGCATACTTATTGACAATTCATATCAGCTCGGTGGCCGTTAAATGTTAGGCAAACATCGACAGATTTTTCCAGAGAACTTCATCAAATTATGATTAAGCCATTTATTTTTCAAACATAAAACTTCATATAATTCATGGCACAGTTTCCTCGCTTAGAATTGTGATACGATCTTGGTACATATCACAGTCTTTGCCTTCAAGATTATATTTGACCAAGTTTTTAACACCATTTATTTCCAGATTAGTTTTTGCGTCTTGCATACTTGCTTTTTGCTCAAGACTGACGAGTTGAACACCAAAAATAAAGTTTACGCATTATTGTCGGTTCAATAGCGGGAAAAAGGATCCTTACAGGATTACTATACAAACGAACGAGCTGCTTACATTGTAGTGTTTTCTATAGGCTATTGCCTTACATATTAAGTTAATGGGATTCTCCTACCTTTATTCAAGCCATAATACGACTAGGTATAAAATTTTTGCTCTTTTTTAACACGCTTTTACTAACTTCATTTGCATGTAAGTATGTCACGGAAACTTTGAACATGACTTTGACCCCCTTCAAAACGTCGGATTAGCTCGAAATTTGGCATTTTTGATTGATTATCAGAATTTTTAGGATTAATGATTTCTATATCTGAAAATATATGTATTTATTTGCGCTCCCACCATATTTATATTGAATTTTTGATAAATAAATAATAGTCTAAAAAACTACAAAACACAAAATAAATAATAGTTTAAAAAAACTAAAAACATGCTTTATCTTTTTAAGATATTTTATAATGACTTTACTTTTACCAATATCTGTCTATAAAATATTTACAATAATTGAAATTTAGCAACTCGCGCTTTACGATAAAATGGTTTTTTATTTATTTAAAGAAGTTACTTTCTACCTTTTAGCTCACCTAGTTACAAAAGCGTGTTTTTTAGATTTTTCAACTATTATTTTTAAACTTGAAGATCAATTTTTGTTTATTAAGAGTGTACATTATCAGTATTTTTAGTACAGTTAATATTATTGTATATTCGTTTACACAACATAAATGTAACGAAAATTGTTGTTGTATACGCTTAAAATTCAGCAATTTGTTTCAAAACTTTTCTCCTTTTATGAAATACAAATATAATATAAACTTTTATACATAAAATTGGTTACCTATAAGTAATACTATAAAAGTTTTTCTTATACACATTGAATTGTATTATATATTTCCTTATAGTTTTGTTACAAGTTATACTTGTTATTTTCGAGGTTTCAAACAGCAGTCAATAAGACCATTCGAATAAACAAAACAGAATATCGATTGTGCCATGTGCGATGTCCATTCATAACTGATATAATCTAACAAGTGAAATATTATGTTATTGCCTTTTCGAAGTTATTAAGATCGACACTAAAGACCTTCTTACACACTGAACTAAGTGTTTAAATAAGCATGTTGAGTGCTATCTTCTAAAGATGAAAACTCACGAGCATTAGTTTGAAATCTGATATCATATCGGTAGAAATTGCGTAGTGTACCAATTCTAATTCTTTGATACTTCTGTGGTTAGATTGAAACAAAAAATCTCATAGTTACTACATAGTGTGCTATCATATTGTCGTAGTTTTATCATCAATTTAAGAGGATATGCTGCTTTAGAAGCCTAAATTTTAAGCCTTTTTCAAACTGAGATTATAGGAAAATGAAAAGCATCATTGCATAGAATTATCAAAGAAATAAGAAAGCTTCCAAACCAATCTTTACAAACGATTTCACTGGCGTTTATTTTTTCCTTTTGCCTTTCCTAAATTTATTAAAACAAAACTGACTAACTTATTCTTTATAAGAAAAATATTTTGTTAGTTTTAAAAACAGCATCAATTTTCAACACGTTGGCCCGTCTTGGTCATACATAATACTTCAAATCGTCATATATTGACATAATAACCTAAATTGTATTTTTGAAGATATATGTGTGTATTTTTGCTTGTTCTTAGAAGTTATTGTTTTCAATTTTTTGATAAAAATCTTTGATCGAATTGTATAAATAACTTTTCTTCTCTTTTTTTGTTTTGTCAGGATTTTATTAACTGGAAATTATTTGCAAATTTTTTATTGGTATTATTTTGATACGTTATTATATGTATAACTTGTGTGGGTGCTGTTATGTTTTTTATAGTTATTTTGGAAAACGAAATAGACAGACAGATTTAAACGTTAATAGACACCAATGGGACCGTCAGATGTCTCCTTTGAAACCAAGAAGTCAAAAAGTATCAGAACGGTGACTTCTCTAATAAATTACGAGTATATTATAAACTGTACACTTTTTTTTTACTGTTGATGAAATATTATAAAGTTAAACTTATAAAAAAATTTTACGATGAAAATTTTTTCTTAAGGAAAACTTGAAATAAGCTTCATCATTATTTTTATTTTTTTTTCTGTAATACAAACGATACTTACATTTTTTTATTTTTTTTATTTTCGACTCTATGGCTTCGGACTGTATTTGATAATCAAAGTACAAAGGTTATTCGATCGATAACGCAAATAAAATTAGCAATCGAAGTAAAATTAAGTAGGTATCTATCTTATTGAAAAATAATTAATCACCATCTTTATTTTGAATGTTAATAGTTAAAAAATAATACTTTTGAAAATTTAATTTAATTAATGTTTTAAGAAATCAAAGTAAATCTATACAACATGAAATTCAATCAGAGTTTGGTCGAAAAAGAGTCTCTGCACCTGTTGCACCGTAACTAACTTGAAATCAATTTTTTCGGTGGTGCTTTTTTCGAGGAAAACAAAGAAAAATTGCCTTCGTATACAAATATAGCCTTACTATGACCGAAAACTATCGTGAATGCTATAAATTAAAGATGACAGGTAATCCCTGAAACTAATATGAGAAGAGGAGAACAAATCTGCACCTTCAAGCTCTTCAGTTAAGATAGGTTAGGTTATATTGACTGTCCACGAAGGGCACATATATGTGTTTTACCACCTTTTCCGCTGATAATTTCATTTATCAGCTCCTCAATTATTTTGAGAGGCTGAGTTCACCTCCTTTATACATATACCATGTACTACACCAGGTCTATTAATTTAATTAATTTGTGTTGTGACGGCGGAAATCGAACTCGCTACTCTAGGTATACCGCAAATGGAATTAGTTACACTTTAACCAACTCTGCTACTAGGATGGCTTCAAATTCCTACTATGATTAATTCTGGGTTGAAAGTTTTTTTTTTTTTTTTGGCCTCATTGAGCAGATATATTTTGCAAACTTTACGTGAATTTATCTGGTTCAATATCTGGTAAAATATAATCCATAATTCAACGTTGTGTACAAGTTAAGAAGTATTGGTAAATTTTATATAAGCATATCAATATCAGAAATACAAAATATAACAAACCACTTTTTCAACAACCACCATTATTGGAATCCATTTTGAAATTCAATACGATAATAATCATGTAATCCGCCACGTAATATAAAAGTGGTATAAAAAGGTTTGGCTCAGCACCTTTTAGAGACATTTATACCGATAGTCAACGTAATAAATATTTTATTTCGAGTAACTGATATGTAAAAATTTTTTTAAAATTTTTTATTTATTTCCATTATTTATTGTTTAAAGATTGGATCGATTGAATGCTGTAATATGCAATGAATAATTCATAATACCTACCACGATACAGAGATTATAGGCATGTCGCTAAGCACATTTGGAAAATGGTCCTTTCGAAATGGCACATTCGAAAATTATTATTCTTTTTAAATTATTTTCCATGTAAAAATAGACTAATGATGTTCAGATTGAAATTATTGTAAAAAAAAAAACTTTTCTACGATATTGGGTTCTCTTAGGTTTAAAGTTAAAAAATACAAAATTTGATTTGTGTCAAAGATAGGTCCAAGACGTAAATACGTTATTGCCTTTTATGAACTACATAGTACAAGTGTAACTAGGTTTTTATGGAAAAATTTTTAATTTTGGAACAGTTATAGAATAAATTTTGAATTTTCTCCACCATTTATTGAATTTATATTAGTGACGACTATGGCTGAGGCTTATTTACCCGGTACCTACAGAAATGTCTTACAAACCATATGAAATTATGATTTTTGATTTCTGTATCATGAAGTCCCATCTACGCTGCTACTCTAATGCTAACGCTAATCTGGCGAAGCAGAAATATCCAACTGCCTTGTATTGTAAATAACAAACCTATTGTTTATGTATCGTGAAAATACCTACGCTATTGCATTACTTAAGTTACTTATTTTTGTAATGTTAATAACGTATATCCTACGATCGCTTTCCGACGTACGTACAACCTGGAATAATACCAAGTTATATGAATTGTATAGTTAGACTGGATTATTATTGTTGGTGAATGTCGAAGATTGTATCTTAATTGTAAAATGTTATTGCGACAACATTCAAATGCTATACTTACACTTCGAGCAATTCGAAGCATTCCGTTTCCGAAAAGAATCTAATATTATCTGTAGTCTGTTCCCTATGTTCCCTACACGTGCAAACATATTTAGATAAGAATCACATTTGAAATTTTTTTCGAGCATTTTATAAGTTGTTTACACATTTTTCGGGACGGAACCTTAAACTTCCAAACATACGTAAGAACACTCTCTATTAAATTACCTTTCGAACGAACCCAAAAAAATAAAAAGCGGTTCATCCGTGTAGGCGCTACGGTGTCACAGACAGACAGACGGACCGACACACAGACAGACAAACACACATAGCGGTCAAACTTATAACACCCCTTTTTTTAGGTCGAGCGTCAAAAATAAACTTCATAAAATTTAGTGCAAAGTTCCATGTAAAAACCTAGATTCTGTATCCTCTTCGAGGATCAACCTCGCCAGGCTGTAATTGCAAAAGTATTACATAGATCCTAAGTCAGCTCTATGAAATACAACTAATTTTGTGCGTTTGTATTAATGTCAATTATTAAATCTTGGATAGCATAATCTTTATAGAAAAATCAGTTAGATCGTCAAAAATTATTTCATGAAAAATTGTTAGGTTCAAAGGGAATTTTGTGGTTACCATAAACACATTAACTTTCAGGATAGTTTGAAAGCCATTAAAAACTTGTGTGTAAACACAAAAAGTTTGCCTTGAATTTTAACGATTTTCAACGCTTTATTATGACATTAAAGTTTGTAATTCAAAACAATACTACTCGGCTGTCAAAAAAGTATGATGCTCTTCTATAAAAAATAATTTTCAAAATGACAGTGTTCGTTTATCTTTTATCAGTTTTAAACCTCAGGTTCGAGAGTTAATATAAATAACCCTGCAGATCAAGGTTAAATTTAGAGTCATCTTAAGGAGTCCTCGTTTGAACCTAACAACTTTTTTTGAAATCATTTATCTTCAGTATGTTTTGACTTTATACTTGTGCTGAGTAAAAGCATCACAAAAAAAAAAAAAAACATTCTGTATAATAAACAATTTAAAAAAAATTAATTTTATAAATCTGTTATTATTGATAAAAACCACAATAAAATTATATTTATTGTGAATCGTGCATTAAAAGCTTTTAAAATAAATTTGTATATAATTTAAAATTATACTCATATAAAATTTAACATAATATGAATCTGTATTATATTAATCGTGATACCAAAAATTTAATTAAATATATATTACAATAATTGTGTTGAATCCGCAGTTTAAATGTGATGAGATTTTCTCTTTTAAAAAGTAATAATTATTTATACTTATGCACATGCAAGTATAAAATCTTTACAAATTATATGTAGTTGGGGAGGCAGTGAATAGCCAATATTCTCCTTAGGTTTACACAAAAATTTGCAGTTAAATGAATTACTTAGCATTAAATATTGCGTTTATCCCATTCACTCATACTCAATGCTTTGCACAATTTCTTTTTTTTATTTATAACTATTCTACAAAGTAAAATTTTTTGGAACTATGTCCCTTATCACGTGTTCGGTGTATGGGGGTACTAGACCGACTTACACTTTTTATAGTTTATTCACTGGGCATATAAATAATATTCTCAATGAGACGATGGTATTGTGGTTATGGTACCCGATCCGGGTTCGATTCCTAACACTCTCAAACGTTAAGTGGTATAGTGTGCTAATATGACAAAAGCTATTAAAAATATGATGAATGAAGGACTAAAACAAAAGTACAAAAAAAATAACAAGTATTAATATAGGCGTGGATGTGTTTGACCTCACGACATTTCGCATTAGGGGGGGGGGCCCTAATGCGAAATGTCGTGAGGTCAAACACATCCACGCCTATATTAATACTTGTTATTTTTTTTGTACTTTTGTTTTAGTCCTTCATTCATCATATTTTTAATAGCTTTTGTCATATTAGCACACTATACCACTTAACGTATGAGAGTGTTAGGAATCGAACCCGGATAGTCTTGAAATCCGGTATAGAAATGTTATTAAAGGTCTTATTAAAAAAGACAAATTGGGAGGAAATATTTGGGTCTGTTTTTGAGCTTTCTGAGACAATTTCAGTTAGATGGACTAATATGGATTCCGAGAAAAATAATTTTGGACAATATTTCAGAATCTACATGGCTCAAAAGAAGTTTAAAGTACTCAATTTTTGGGTGTTTTTATATTAAAATTACATTATGGTAAAATTTTTGTTCAAACTCTTCACTATAAAATTTTTGATTGAAACTGTGCTCAACGTGTGTAATTGTTAGTATAAAAATTGAGAGGACGAAATATAGTCTAGAAATATAGTATAGAAATATGTGAATTTTGAGACAAAAAAACTAAATGTTTTCGGAATAAGAGATCCGATTTTGAGCCTTGAAAGGCAATATAAGACCTTGTTTGGTCTCGCAGCAATACTGCAGCGATGATATATTTATTTTTACAGGAATATATTTATTTCCATCATATCTTGGACTAAATGAAGATATACTACGTTTGTAAACTAAAAACGTTTTAAATTATTGTTGTTATCATTATTGTACAAGCATACATTCAATGTGTATGCTGGTTGCAATGATTGAATGCACAAACGTAAATCTAAATAGACAAATCCCCTAAGGCACTTCTAACCTAAAACTGTAATTATTTCCATTCTTATTCCATCCTATTAAATAATTTTATTTAGATAACATTTACCATTGAAACATTACGAAAAGATTTAATGCATTTATCGGTTTTAACTAGGTTCATTATGTGGATTTAATTAAAAATATTGCCTATTTGATAATTCATAGTATGTAAGAATTCTATATATCCACAGAAAATCTATTTGACGATTACTCAGAAAGTGAACGGTTCGATTTTCCGTAAATGAAAATCCGTGTTTCCGTGTTGTATTGTCACACTTATACGACGGAGAATTGAGTTCTGTGAACAAAATTGAGTTGTGAAAGTTATCAAAAGTTAAAGAAAACAGAGATAATTTAAAGTAAGTACAATGCAAATTTTATGTTTCGCCATAATCGTGAATATGTATCCTGATCAAACCAAACGTAATGTTTTCACATGTTGAGTCGACTACTAAATCAGAAGTATATTTTTTTTTAAACAATATCACAATTATTTCATACAGTAAAAACTAAAAATAGCTATAAAAATAAATTCTTTAAAGAATCGAACAAGTATTAAACTTCTAAAATTAATACTTTAAATTTTGTGACACATATCTTATAATAAAGAAAGTAAGAGCTACATTTATAATGCACCATGCACGAAATGAATATAGTTCCTTGCGGGTGTTTCACGACACCTGTCGTTCTTTTGTTGCCTTCAAGACGATTACAATGGCCGTAGTACACGGACATTTGTTTCTTGATGTAAACGTTCAACCACACAAGACCGTGATGTACCCGACGAACGGTGTTCTGTTTTCATTCTTTATGAATCAAATTTTCAAATGTATATCTTAATATTTCTATTAATTACTTTGGTTGATCTTTGAAAAGCATTTTTACATGTTTAATCAACTAAACTGTCTTGACTAGTATAACTAACTGTTAACATTATAACCCATAATAATCAATTAAAATGTCAAATACAATAATATATCATGCAAAATGAATATTTTATGATTTATTTAATTTATTTATTTACATTGGAATGCGCCGCATAATATTTGGAAGGTATATTTTCACTAATTTTGGCTTGAAAGTTTTAAAGTCAAAATGGGTCACTGTAAAGCAACCCATTTATATTTTCTTAACAAAACAAGATCACCAACTTGTTCTTTATGCAAAGTACCTCTTACAATAATTCATCTACTATGTTGCAAAAAATTTGAATACATTAAAAATAAACCAGACATTTCTCCAGACATTACTCTTGGAAACGACAAAAAAAACTGAAAAAACTTTTCAAATACCTATTAGAAATCAAACTACTATCCAAAATCAAAAATCTCTACTCTAATATTGCACTCTTACTCACACTGCGTAAACGTTATAAACGCAATAAAATTTAATGAAAAAAAAAAAAAAAACTAAAAAAATCTGATTTTACTATTCAAATTTTAATATAACTTCTCTTCGCTGTGGTTGGTGTCTCATTTTAATATTTTGCAATTTGTAAATGGAAAAATAATTAATTTTTTTAATATACAGTAATGTGAATTAATAGGTGTACACTGTACAGTGTCATAAATATTCGTTTTTCATTTTAAAATATAAAAACATAAAAGATTCAACATCAAAAAACCATTCAACAGGTAGTAAGAATCTTTTTTTAAGGTAGTACCTACACGAAAGTGATATTCCAAGAATTTCTCAAAACTCAGAATATAAAATATTTAATTCATAATACACTTGCTGTTAAAATTAGAAGATGATTTACCATGCCATACATGAAATATTAGCAATTAAAAGTGACGCAATTTGTACGTGTACATGGGAGAAGTGTATAAAAATACACAAATTTACAAATATTATATTTATTTACCAATGAATGACGTCCACCATCTCTATGAAAAACTAATATAATGTAGAATACTATATTTAGAAAATATATAAATAAAAATAAAAATTATTTACCATATAGTTTCGATAAAAAACTTAAATAAATAACTCGTTTTAGCGATAATTTTTGTGGAAAGCATATAAAAACTAATGGTAAAGATATATATCAAAGTATGTGTGTGTATACGTATAGAATATATAATTGTGAGTAACTACAGTCTTGTGAAAATAATATATGGTATATGTATAATAGTCATAGCACAGTTAATGCACTGAATGATAGTATTAGTCCAAAACTTTTTGACTGGACGGTCGCGGAGGAACTACAGCGATAAATTGAGCGCTTTTTCCAAAATTAGGCATATTTTCTAATTTTGTATTTCTGGTATCGTATTTTATGTCGTAATTTTTTTTATTTATTAAATTTAACTTGTTTTTAAGCAAACAGCATATTTAAACAATTAAATTCGTTATATTTTTTGTTTATATTCTAATTTATGTAAATTAAAAAAATTCAAAATAATTTACTCGACAGTGCACTTTAATGTAATAAAGAATATTCAAGTATCTATTTTTTTTTTCTAATTTATTATTATTATTTATCTTACAATTTTTTTATTATAAATAATTTTTAATATCAAAATGCCTTCATTTTTTTTTCTTTTTTAAATTTTATTTAAGTGATTTTTAAATGGATATTAATCTTAAAAAAATTAATTTAATATAATTAAAAGAAAAAAATTTGATTTATTAATATTATTATTCTTCATACAGAAACAAAAAATAAGTTTGCATGGTTGGTTATTGTTTTTAAATTTTATTTTTAATATAAAAATGTTTTTTGGCAGATATTTTATTTTATTTTTAATTTTTAAATGACATATTTCAATATTTTTCTCATGGAAACAAAACATTTGTAATAATAAGACTATAATTATATAATAATTATTATATTTTTGTGGTTTTTTTGGCCTAGTTTTATTTTAATATTGGTATTGTATTGTTAATAAACGAAATAAAATACTTATTTAATTTAAATTTAAACTGAACACATATTATCACATTTGTGTGAAAAGCCTTCAGGCGTCTTTATATTACACAATCACTATATAGTGTATGGAGTGCCAACAGGAAAGAAAGGACTACTTACAAAATACTATCCATTTTAATATTAATCCGTCAATATTTGGTCCGAGAAAACTTCGGATATTAAAATTACATTTGTAAAAATTTTTGACTCATATCAAGGGATATTTAACTTCCCAGAAGAAGATGATGTAATAGGGCCGATTTTGAAAATCTCCAGCTTTACATATTTCCGAACCTTTTCAAATTGATGTCTCTGTGTGTGTGTATGTATGTGTGTACGTATGTGCGCATTTTCTTTCGATTTCTTTCGTATCGATTATCTCGCGAACCAGTTATGACATGAACGTGACTGGGCTTATTCGACGCGTAATCGCATATTTAAGAATTGAAAGAGTTTTCAGCAGAATTAGTAGAGCCGTTTTTAATGGTAATAAAAAAAACTGGAAAAAACTGAATAAACAGAATCTGAAAAGTGGATAAAACACATCATTTATGGAGATGGAGATATGATCGTTCCAGCATAAGCTGCAGTCCATGTTCGAAGAATTGTCTATGAAGGCTAACAAGACCTTTTTTTGAATGTTTTTTCCCCTTCTGGGAAGTTGGACTGTAGTCGCATGGACTACAGTGGTCGCACTCACACGACTTCAGTACCACACCGACTATGTACTGCCAGTTTATTAATTACCCATTTCTTACAGATCAAACTTGCTTTGTCCTTCAAGCTCTAAACCAGCAACTGACTGCACCCGATTTTTGAGTTAGTAAAATTAAGTTTACGTTTTTCTTGACTGCTTTTCAAACACCCATAGGCTATTCATTAGAGCGTCAGAAAATTTTGTGACCTAAATTGATTTAAACGAAATTTAAAATATGCAATTTGCATAAATAAAATGCAATTCGGTTAATACAGATGAAAATGATTCCTTATAAATCAATTCAGATCACAAAATTTCCTGACGCTCTGATGAATCGAATGACGAAAACTGCATTAAAATCCGACTAACTGTTCAAATTTTTCGAACTTTAATCGTTTTTAGTGTTTTACTTCTGTGACTAATTCGAATGTTCATGGCTTGACGTTCTGACATACACATAAAAATAGTGTTGCGCCGGTGAGCAAAGCAATTATTAATAAAATATGTTTACATTCTTGAAAGCCAATCTTTCTCCAAAAACACAAAGACAAATTCTCTTGCACAACAAAAATCGACTTATCTACTTATAGTATGGGATGCCTAATATATTGAAATAATTATCTACGGAGGCGTTGGGATTGTGTTGTTTATTAATTCACGCTCTCACGTATATAATAATTACTTCAAAAACTATAAGTAAAAACCTGATGATTCGTAAACATCAGTAAAGATTTTCATCAAGCATAGCTAATTACGTAGCTTAAAATTATTACACTTAAACACCCTGTATTATGTACCAAAACGTAATTTTTTAACAAAAATATTTGATTACAGTAATCGTTTCTTTAAGTATATGTTTGAAAGACGTTAATTCCAGTACCACAGATTATATGGAGTTTTCAGTTAAGTTGTTGATATTAAAAATGCAAAAATTAAATAAATCGTTCACACCCCAAAACATGTGACACTTTTATAGATGACCTAAAAACGTCATGTATTTTGAAAATTGGCCATGCAAAAAAAGTATTTATGTTTTTCATAAATATTTTTGTACAAGTACGGTTACAGACAATGAGATGGAATTTGGAACTTGAGACGATATAAATTGTTGGTTACGTTCAAATATTTCCAATTCAAGAGATATGTTTTCTTAATTGACCTTAGATTGAATGGTTTCAATCACCCATCATGCATAAATACGGTAATCTTAAAGAAAAAATAGAACTACAGAAGTATCAGGGCACGGATGCTTCATTATCTGTTTCCTGTATGGCCAGAAGTAGTCGGTGTAGAACATGCCTTTTCCTATGTTTCTTATTATTAAGAATACTAGCTGCGAACCACCCACCTTGCTGGACAACATCCCCACTTTCATACCTCCCCCATATCCCGCAGTGGATACGCCCCATGCTTTTATATTTGATAGCCCACTTGGGTATTTAAAAATATTCGATTATTTTTGTAACTGGTTGTACATCATATCAATCTTTGAGCTAATTCGATGCACAACTTTTTAAGTTTTTGATGCACATCCCTTTCAAGCCCTTACTCTACTACATTATGCATGTATTATACATAAAAACCTTCCTCTCGAATCACAACCACAGAAGGTTTAGCAACAACCACATCAAAATCCGTTGCGTAGTTTTAAAGATCTAAGCATACATAGAGATTAGGAATAGACAGACGGATTGAAGCTACTTTGTTTTGTACTATGTAATGAAATCATCGCTGTTCATAAATCGAACGAACATATGTCTAGTGCATTTAAGATAACTATTTTGTTTCAGAGGCTCTATCCAGAGGTTAACATTTCAACTAAATAGGCCCTAGATGTTTTTTCTGCGGTGAAATGGCTCTTAATTTGGCTTTTAAATCGAGCTTACATTCATAAGAATAAACAAAATGTGTTAGTCATTTGCAACAATGAGAGACATATCAAAGAAAACAACCAGATAAAAGGGGGTCGAAAGTTAAAGGAAATCACTTTGGTGCATCCGAGGTAGATTTTCTAGACAGCTTCAGTTTAAAGTTAGGGGTGGTTAAGAGCCAATTTTATCAATCGGTGCCTTAAAGAAGTCAATGGATGGATAAACATTTTGCAATTGGCCAAAATTCAATCTGGAAGATTCGAAATGATTGCCGCTTAGTAACGTTATGCTCAAAATTGAGAAATAAATACTATGAAGGAGCGGTAAAGTTGAGAAAAATTCTAGTCAAAGGAATATAATAGAAGCTATGGTTTTGTAAAAACAAGGATAACTAAGACGTTACCTTATTTTTGAAAGGATAGTTATGTGTGTGCGTATCACCTTATATAAATAAATTATTCGAAATTATATTTTAATGCCAATTTAATTTATTTTAAAATTCAGTAAACGTTTAAAAAAACCTAATAATAAAAAACAAATAGATTTATTTTTTAGCTGTTGTTAAAATTGTTACGAATCAAACAAAATTGATCAAACACGTTTTGAAATAATTTAATAATCATGATTTGCTTTTTGTTAATTCTTTTGAATAAAAATAAAATAATATTAAATTACTTTATAATAAATGTCTAAACAAATTATTACAGATTATTGTTATCTAGTACCTATTTTATATAAAAGAAAAGGATTTATATCAGAAAAATGTCAGATTATGTTTTCATAACCAAAAAAAAAAAACTATATTCATTTTATTATTTGTAACACTTTGGAGAATTATATTTTAAAACTCAATGCATATTGTAATTCTAAACCACCATTTAATTCCTGTTTGAGGGATTTATTTAAAATTTAGACAAATATTTATTTGGCTGTCACAAAGTGTTAAAAATTATTATATAGCTGGCTAAGGAGAAAGGGATTTAGGGATTTTTAAAGAATTTTTTTGGTAAAATAACTATTAAAATAACTAGAGAAATAAGGATGTAATTTTTGAACATTTCTATGAATTAAGAACTTTTTCGAGAAAAAACTATGTATATACTAGTTTAGGTTAGAGTGGTTGTTATGGGGTGAGACACACTTAGACCAATGGGTTCGTTGTGATACCGAAAAAGGCTTGGCCCATCCCCGGTCACTACTCCATGAACCACTTGGAGCTGTTTAAGAATAGCTGGAAAGCTTTGCAATCGACGGACTTTAGGTGGGAGAGGTCGTCAAAGAGAAGCTGGCTCAAGTAAGTCCATCTCCTCATGGCAGAGCTAGGCAGTTGCCAAAAAAATGAGATATTGTCTCCTATTCCTCACCAGTGTGACAGTACCTGCAGTAGTCGTGATACACTATCAGACCCAGGCGTTCAGCATGCTTGCCGTCCAACCAGTGTCCTGTAATAGCCGCAACAACTTTGCTAACAGAGGCCCTTGGAAGTGATTTAGATCTTCGGAACGCCTACGATTGTACTCAGATCATATCTGTCTTGTATTACCTACCACAAATACGTTCCTCCCTATGTAGATGCTATCTTAGAATTACTTATCTAATTATTAAATTCACCGATTTTTGTATCCTGTGAGACAAAATTATCACACAAACCAGGTTTTATAAAAATAATTTTATGGAGTTTTTCGCAGGGGTAAAAGGGACCAAATTTTTGGCTTCCGATTTAGATTTTAATACATTTTCTAAAGTAATTTTGATCAAGTTAGTAAAAAAATTGGGTCTTTTTGATAAATTAATGGATAGTTTCTGAGACACCTACAATATTTCCCCAAAACTTGTTATTCAATTGGAAAATGATTTTAATTTACTCATTTTTTATTATTTTAGTAGTAGGGAAAAACATAAAGTCCATTTGTCGATAAGGTGAATATTTTTCGAAATGCTTCTATAACAGTTCCAAAATTAAAACTTTTCATATAGGATTTTGGGCGATATCTCCAAAACTACTCACATAATCACAATACAAAATCAATTTTTTGAGTTTTGTAAAGAAGAAATCTGAAAAAATTTTTATAAAATTTGCACAAAATTTTTGTGTCCGATTTGAGTAAAAATAATTTCGTAGAGTCATTTTGACCCAGGAAATACAAAATTTTTGACGATTTAAGGAGCTTTGATATAAACTTTTATAAGCTTTGAAAGCTATTGTATTATTATATTGTCTAGACTTTGTATAGGTCTTTAAATTTAATTTATGCCTACAAAACTAAAATGTAAAATAGGTGTATAATATTTATTTATTTAATTTTTAAGTAGTTTAAAATATTCAAATATACGCTTTATAAAATTAAAAACTTATAACAGATTAACAAGGTACGTGTAATTTGATCACTTTTAATAAATATTAATGTCATTAATAATTAATTCTTAATACAAAATGAATGATTAAGACCCACATTTAACAATAAGAGAAAATTGAACTTTTATATTTATGATTTTTTTTTCAAATTTTGTCTAAGAAGACTCAGTTAATTCTTTTTTTCTTGTAATCAAATTTTTAACGTAAAATTTCCTTTCTTAGGTTAGTTTTCGCCAGGTGGTTGTTTTACTCTTTTAATAATATTATAACATATTTTGATAAGCGTATAATAAATTTTAAGGTTTAAGGCTTTAAGTTTTTATGACGATATTCAAATATATTGTAACGGATAAAATGATCCCCTTTATAAAGTTCTAATGATCCCCATTTTGTGTCTAAAATTATCATAGCTAAAATAATTCCCCCATCATGAGTCTTTAATGTGTTGATTTAGATGATTTTACCAGTGATTTTTATTTTCAAACTAATCGTGGATCTAGTGTAAAAGAACAATTAATATTACATGTGAACTGTTTGGTAAATAATGCAATGCAATCACTTTATCCACCTATTCTTACAAGGTTGGTACAATGATCCCTTGAGAAATATAGAATAGTTCTTTTTCTTCTAAATTATTTTAAACAAATCAAAATAAATTGATATGCCAATATTGCAATACTTGAATAAAGAAACCACAAATATTTCGACGTTATATATATCTCGAATAGTTTGGCTATAAATAACATGTTTTCTTATATCGCCATTTCTTTACATTTATTCGTAGACAAATTATGAACACGATGAAGTATACACAAAAAACCGGTGTCCTTTCAGAAGAAAAAACACAAAGTTACAGGAATGGCGTCAGAAGTGTTATGGATAATCCCATGTCAAAATTTCCTAGAAATCATTGAGGCATAAACTTTAATCATAATAATTATAAGATATTTTACTATTGACATTAATAAAGTAATGAATATTCATGAACAGATTAAAATTTAAATTTATAAAAACAAATCATTCATTATTAATGCGTATTAATTAATTAATAGTAGTTAATGAAAAAGAAATAAATAGATAAAATGGAATCTTGATGGAATTTTATTTATGAGATAATCATGGAATGAAGTTATATAGTTTATGATACAAATACAGTGAATTACCATTTATAGTATTTATTTTTCTTTATAAAGAAGATAAAATTGCTAACCGAACCTTTAACAAAAATGTATTTGTAGTTTACTAAAGCCCATTTTACAAGAGAAGTTGAAAGTCAAATAGCCAGATATTCATATGGGAAAATAAAAACACTTTAATTTTGGCTGAACTCTCGGAAGGGAAGGTTCTAAATTAGGCAAGTCTTGCAAAGCCAGGACTAAACTTCTATTTAAAAAAATAATATCGAAGCCATTTCTACATCCCAAGTTTGGTGTCAAATCTTAACCACACATTGGGTTTTTATGGTGTCGTGGTGAGTTCTTACACGGATCTATAATCTATTCTATGTATTTTGTTAATAGAAATATTAAAAATAATGATATAGGTGGCCTCTGTTATAGACGTTTACGTCTGAGTATTGAAGGCTAAACCCCATTAATAGTTTTTCATACGTTTGCACTTACATTGAATAAACGGTAATGTTTCAGTTCCGATTTGACCTTCACCATCGACTAATAATTACATATTTCGTACAGTAGGAATACGTACTTTCTTAACCTGGGACCCTATCATGACTCTATCATACACCGGGCGACTAGTATGATATAAGAATAAAAAATAAAATCAGATAATTTGATTTTGTTAGGTTTGCTTGGGCAAAATCAGGAAAACCAAGCTTGACAAAGTCTTCGTTTATAAGCATAATTATGGCATAAGCAAGGGTTGAAAAAACTTGATTTAAGAGTCTTGGTTGTTACTTGGACAAAAATTGGAAAACCAAGATTTGATTCGGTAGATTTGGTTGTAGTCAAGACTAGGATTGGAGCATGCTAGTTTTGTTGGACTCAGGCAAGGCTTGAATTATTATTAAAAAAATTTCTGATTACGTCGCAGTTATAAAAATTAACACCAGTTTTTGTTTGGTTTTTTAAATTAGAACATACATTAATGATGCCTTGAGAAAGCAACCGTTGAGGAAAATATTAAATTCCAGTCTGTTGGTAATGACTCATGAAAAGGTGCAGTACTGTCGATTAATTGGATTGCTTTGGTTAACTTTAGAGACTTTGGTAAGCTATTCATTCTATTCAGTTCCATAAATAATTTTTTTTGCTGTTGCAGTAATTACAGTTTTTATCATAAATACCTAATTGTTTCTAGTATAAATCATTGATTGGAATTAAAAAAGAATATTTAATTATGCGAAATATTTAATACTGTTTGATTCAGGAGAAATTACATTTATTTATTTTTTACTTATTGATTTGTTCTCATTATTGCGAATATAGTCATGATACTGTGTGATAATTCTTGTTTTACGTATGTAGGTAGTTGACAATAAATGACAGAGAATAAAAGAAACAAATTCTCAATAAAATGTTAGATATAAGTTAGTTAATTGACATTTAAAATGAAATTGTTTGAAGTGTGATTTCTTGTTTGATTCTATGATGTTAAAAAGTGTCATAATATTTAATTCTTGAGAAAAGGTGCTAAATGAATCACTGTGATTTTCAAATTCATAATTTTCAATCACATTTTCTCCAAGGCTTAATCACTGTTTCGAAGGTCGGCGGGGAAGGGTTTCTTATAAATCCAATTAATAATCCCTAAAAGTACCGTTTTTTTTTACGTTTCCGTATCCTATGAAAATGAGTATGTATGTTCGCTTAGTGTCAAAATATGTTCTTATTTTGGGCTGTGTTTACTTGCTTGCGCCCTTACACCTTTTTTTATGTTGGAATGTTTTTTTTCCGCTGTTTTAAGGCTTGTTTCACAACTATTTTTATTTAAGCGCGTTAAAATTAGTTAATTTATTGACATTTAAAATTAAATTATTTGAAGTATGATTTATTTTTTGATTCTCTGATGCTAAAAACCAATGAAACGTTCTTGAGAAAATGCACTCAATGATTGTGATTACCAGGATCAATGTTATAAAAGCTCTATTAAAAAACTTGGCAGAGGCGGAATCCCAAGGTCAAGTAAATTTTTTTAAAATTTATATGGCTTTGAACTCTTCAAATTGACCTAGAAGACTGAAAATCGGTAAACAGGCTCAGTGTCAGCAGTATATTGGTTTTAGGTTATCAACTTCTCAACCCCTGTAAAATTGTTTAAAGCTTGAAAATTTTTACAGTCACGAGAAATTGGATGTGGAGTTTACGTTGGGTGACGTTTGATTCGAAGAACCAAAGACGGGCAAGACGACGTGAGATATCAAACAGAGAATTGTTTTCATCCATATAATTTTAATTTATAACGGAATCCTAAAAAATAGCTTCTTAAAATTTATATACTCGATATTTTCATTAAAAGCTTTTTTCATTCGTCATAACTATTACAATAACGTGACTTTTATTTTAATTTGTATAATAACAAGAGATTGATTAACCTTTTTACGCACATCCTATCGTAAAACTACTACACAGCAATTATTTTCATTTTTTTAATTAAAAAAATGGAAAATGCTTATAAATTTTTTAAACACTCTTTTTTATTGAGTTAATTTCATTCATTACTTTTTATTTCATTTTTAATAAAATTACTCAAACAAAAAAGTAATAGTGAATAAAAAAAATAATTTTCAACAGTGTCTATTTATCGAATTTCCAAATATATATCTGAAACGAACAAATTTTTCCGGTATTCGGTTATTTACTTAACGTGATCTTTTAAGAAAATCATAAAAATGTTTTCTATCGGAATTTGAGGAAAGTTGGTATTTACAGAAATTACCATTCAAAAAGTATAAATATCGGGTATGTTTAATGATTGGGTAGGTAATATTGATACAATATTGTTTAAAATCTTGAACAAAAAGCTTTTATTTCAGACCCAGTCTGCAGAAATCTCGAAAAATATTCATATATTCTTCAAGTAAGCTAAATTTTTATACTTTTCGATCTCTATTGCTTAAATAATCTAAATACGTCGGAAATCGAGTCGTTGAGAGAATAGTTTATTGCCTAAAGTCCAGTTCTTAAAGCCTAATTTCTGGAGACATTTCGTAAATGACTCATCTACTAGTGAGCAATATTTTTATATTTTTTGAGCCTTATTACCCTTAATAAATCATATACATGAAAATCTGATTAATTTTCCGAGAGAAAGACAAGTTTCCACAAAACAGGTATTGTATGAAGTTTTGACAAAGCATTAATTCGGGATACTATCCGTATCCAGTTTCAATAGATCAGTGGATCGTTAAAGGGATTCTATGGTTGTTGATTTTTTGGGTCAAAATTACTCTAGTAAATGATTTTGCAGGAAAACGAAGCAACGAGTTAACCGTTTGTTTGGAGTGTGCGAGTTATTTGATAATTTCTTTCAGTTGTCTTTCTAGCTTTTTGCTGAGGACATTCACAGATTGCCACTCTCTGGATACGGGCTTGTGTATATTCGAAAAAGGTGTTAGTAAACGATCTTAAAACTTTTATTTTCCTAGCTGCGTACTTAAATTTGTAATAAAAACTGGTCTTAAAAACGTTACGTTTTGAATTTAATATTTTGAAATTAATTTAATATGAATTATTAGTATAAAATTAATTAAACATGAATAAAAAATAAGAAAGTAAAGACACACATACCTGCAGGTAACATAATTTGTTTACCAAATTTATTTACAATTTCCTGAGTTAACACACCACTACCAACTTGTAAACCATGTGTTAATATTTGCACTAAAACACTTACAAACACAATCACCCATCCCCAATTACCCTCAGGATAATAATGTTGTTTTAATGTTAATAATTGTCGAATATCAGCAACAAGTTTATTTGCCGCATAAGATGCTTTATCAATTTCAATATCACCGCCACCATTCCGATGTCGATGGTGGTGTATTGAACAACGTCCTGGAATCGGTGTCCCATCCGGATTATGTGTTGCATTACCATCATATTCAATTCCTGAATAGCTACCACTAAAACCAACACCTAGTGCAGTAAATTTAAAATTTTGAAAAGCTTACTTTTATGAATGTAGATAGTTTTAAAGTTAGAAAGCTCATTTTCTTCACAGATTTAAAGGAAAAAAAAACTTTTAAAATTTCAACTACAACTCTTTCCATGAAAGCTCAAAGTGATTCGTAAGAGGATAATCAAATAAAATTGTATAAGTACTGTAATAACGCAATAAAGCAATAACGTCCACAAAAGATGATAGTTTGAGGTTTATTTGAAGTCCGGAAAAATTTTGATGAGAGATAGCACAAGGTACCTCGAATGTTTCAGTTCCAAGAAATGGTCATCATCTTTAAATTGAAGAGTTAAGTTAATTATCTCAGTAAACATGACTTTAACGTGGAAAATAGTTAAGAAAATTTTTTCAAACAATTAAAGTAATGCAGATATTCGTATCTGTATTACTTTAGTTGTTGAGGAATTTTCGAGATATAGCACCTTTAAACGTTTAAAAACCTGGATTGTAGATTTCCATTTCTCAGCAACACAAGCTTTTGGATCGGACAAAACTGAAGAAACCTTTGTACAAATAAGAATTAGGGTTCTCGATCTCTGCACAAGGAGTTTGGAATAAATTGAAAATAAAAATGGGCCTCCATTACATCAAAATATGTCTTTATTTAAAAAAAAAAGTAAGCTTTCAACATGAAACTTTCACCTTTGTTTACTGTACTAACCAGAATCATGATGAAATAAATGTGGCAACGAGCGTGATCGATATAATCGGCTACTATTGCCACTTGATCTGCGTACACTACTTCCATCCAATCCAACACCACTAATACTTCCAAGACAATCGTCTGTACAGGAGGAACTCTCTTCTTCAACATTTCCTCCTTGCATTGTAAATTATGGTGTAGAAATACGAGCTCGATGGAATTGTTCTTATATTGTACTACCGGATGCTTTGTAGGTATTATATAAAATTTTATAACTGGTAGTAATAATCGTCTTCGACGTATATTTTTCGATGACGATATTAATTGATGAGGTCTATTGTTGTAGGATGTTGAAGTTATTGTTTGTATTAATGTAGCCGTCATGGTTAGTTTACATTGTTTGTTTGAACCCAACGGCGCTATTTTAATGACCGCTTTATTTAATTACTTATTTATGTTCTATCTTAATTAAAATTGTCTGAAAATATCAGTTTAATTATGAAAATATTTGGATAAAATAAGAGAGTATAAAAGAGTCTTGAATTTGAATGTCATGAATTTGTATAATCTTTTGAGTCTTGAATCTCCAAAATGAATTTGTGGTTGGTCAAACGTATCTACGCCTCCTAGCACTCGTAGAGCCCTGCAGACTAATACGTTTGGGTTTAACATTTTCGAACTTTTCTCGAGAAAAGCAAAGAAGACTTTTAGATCGTGGTTTTTGGAACCAATTTGCGGTACAAAAGATTTGCTATGGCACTATGAGTAGAGTACAGAAATAAGGCATATGTAAGTCTTTTGTAATCCATTCTATTTTCAAAATGGAAAGGTACTAATAAAATACAACATTTACGATGCTTGAAAATCAATTTACACATTTTAGTGAACGGATAACAACTTCTATTCAATACTGTGAAAAAAATTCGGATTTTTAAGGTAGACAAACTTAAGAGCAATACGTTCACATACATTCGAAAAAGCAGATCCGACATTTTAGTTCTCCTCAGGCATTTCTTAATAAACTAGATTGGAGACCTTCAGTCGCAAATCTATTACAGTTTATTCCGAACGTTAGTTAGACTAGTAAACTACAGAAAGGTCGGTTTTTCATATGCAAAATACATGAAATTATTTGAATAAAAAATATATAAATATTTCCTGAAAACTAATAAACAAAACAGGGACTATTTCATATTCCATTTTTTTCTCCAATTTCCTGTTTATACTTTGTTTAAATGTTTAATAACATTTCTAAAACGTAAATCAAAGAAGTAAAATGTCAAAAATTTATGTATTTTATTTTTTATTTATAATATCCGTTTTTTTGTTTGTTCTGTTTTTATAACGAAAATAAAGAAAAATAAAAAGATGCTTGCATCATGGGATTGTAGTGAAATGATTATTATTATTTTGATATTGTCAACACCAGTAATAATAAAAATGAAATTATTTTTTGAGTACAACATTTTTATATTTCTTGAATGTATTTTGCATGTTTACTTACAATGCTTCGCATGACGTCAAAAGATGTACTCACTTAAAATACCTTTGCATGATGCAGGTAAAGAAAAAATTATTTGTCACTGCCAAAATAACATTTTTCAAGACCCACAGCCCAAAATAATATATGGTATAAATTTTGCACTGACCGAAAAAAATAGTCCCGGACAATAGCGTAAACGATTTACGGAAAAACGTCCCTACAAACGTTCGTCTTTACAAGATGAAAAATTTCAATTATATTATTCATTTTACTAAACGTATACAAAATTTATTAAACAAACATTAATTAAAACAAACAATTGAATGACTTAGTTGTTGAAATACCCTGTATAGAAAGTGTTGAATGTCAGTGCTTGTAGTGTTTTTTATAAATTACAAGAGTTAGAAAATCAGCACAAACCTTCCAGCCTTTTATTTCTTTTTCAAAATTTCGAAAATGCTATTTTCTAGAAATACTTTTGTTTTTTTTAAATGTATCGCAAGACCACTTATTGAAGTTAACTGCAAATTTTCAACTCCCTATCCTTTAAAATTTTTGGAGTAAATGGACGGATAACAAAGTTTTGTCCTAGTTGGACGCCCTCAGGGGTAAACAGTGATGTTTACAAAAAATGTTTCAAAAAGTTGTTAATTAAGATGTTATAGGATACATTTTTCACAGTTAAATTTTCGTTCTATCTCTAACGGTTTACAAGATGGCTCCTACAGATCCAAGGCCCAATGAACCTATTTGTTCATTTACGAACTCAATCCCATTTTTTTTGTTCTGAATATGCTATAGAATTTCAGCTTGATATTTCCTTTCGTTTTGGAATTATCGTAATGTTATTAAAATAATTACACATTATTGCTAGAGCACATACGGCTCGGTTGGTTAAGGCACTTGGTATTAATTCAAGAGTCCCGGTTCGAATCCTAGTACGAGTGTATGATGTTGTTGAAGTTCTTAAGTCTAGTTACAAAGCGCAATTTGTGATTGGAGAATAAAATGAACTGATGACAATGACAAACATTTAATTGTTTCAAATGTTTACAATAAGTAAATGTTTGCTTCAGATTCACTTAAACAATATAAAGTGTACCCACACTTCATTTGATGAAAGAATACTTGTAGGAATTAAAATGTATATAAAAATAAATTGAATAATGATTTTAAAATTAAAATTAGTTTTTATTTACTGTTTTATTTTATTCTTATTTGACTAAAACTTTAAATATTTGTGATCAACTTCAGATTTCCATGTTTAAAATACCCATTAAACCTTTCTAATACTACTCATGGGATATTTTCTTTCTCAAAAACTTTATCTTTTTTAAGTTTCATGAGAACGTTTTAAGCTTTAACTTGAAGCTTTATGAGATCGAGCCAGACTGCCACTTACAATCATTAAGAAAGAGTTATTAAGAAAGTTTTACTTTTAATTTTATTTCACAAAGTATATTGAATACTATTAGGAAAATATTCGTGCGATATTACGGACCTTGGACGATCTACTTTCTCTCACGCACACCTTTAATTCCTCCTATTCTAAAAATTCAAAGCAGGGCAATAACCATTATTTTTGTTTTTAAATTATCTATCTTCTGATACCAGTTTCAATTGGAATTCGTTGGTTATCAAAATAGTACTAGTAGATTTCATAAAAAATACATCTGGCTATCTGGATGAAGATCGACTTTATACCGTCTGCATTCGTCAGACCATTAAATGATTTGGAAAACTTTTTTTATTAATTATTAGAAAAATATCTGATGGGTGTCAGCAACGATGAAAAATCTAACTTACAATTATATACTGTTAACAAAACATGAAAAATGATTATAAAAATTGTCTAAAAATGATTTTAAAATAATTAATTTTCACCTGTAGATAGTGGTTGCGGAGTAAACGCGATGTAGGTACCTCTTACCTAGTTTCAATAAGAAAGGAAATCCTAACGATATGAAATGCATTTTTTATGACGTTGCAACCTAGTATACTACTATATGGTCCATTTTGCAATTCTGCAAAATGCATCACCAAAATTTATTATAATATAATTTTTTTCTGGCTTAAGGTATGTGTGCATCCAACTAAATAAAAATTTAAATCGAAATTTTTCAACAAAATATTTATTTTTGTATCGTTTCTATTATGGATAACACTGGGTACTGGTGAGTCTAGGAGATATTAGCACATGTTTTAAATCAAGTATTCTGGATAGCTATACCTAAGAAATACTCTGCATTGCTTAAGTCAACATTTTACTCTAGAAAACAGTTCTTCATTCAATCCACGAATGTACAGTTCCTGCGGTATGGTAAATATAGTCTATTTCTGGAGCATCATATGTAGTATGTAGGGTGCATTTTAATTTTCCCATAGTCTATTTCTGGAGCATCATATGTAGTATGTAGGGTGCATTTTAATTTTCCCATAGTCTATTTCTGGAGCATCATATGTAGTATGTAGGGTGCATTTTAATTTTCCCATAGTCTATTTCTGGAGCATCATATGTAGTATGTAGGGTGCATTTTAATTTTCCCATAGTCTATTTCTGGAGCATCATATGTAGTATGTAGGGTGCATTTTAATTTTCCCATTCTAATTTTTCGAAAACTACTCAAGATATTGATAATTGTTTTAGGCAAAAGTTTTGTAGTTTCGTGGAGATCAAATAGCTGGTACCTTGACTTTGACCTGGAAGCTCAAGGAAGTTCAAGGAAAAACTGGGGTAAGGGTGGATTTTATTTAATGGAACTGTATATCAAAAATTGACAAATTTTGTTTAAATTTTTTTTAATTGAGACATAAATTTACCAAAGATGTAAGAAATCCTAAACTTATCTATCTAGAAAATTAGAACTTCTCGTGCTATTTTTGGAAATGGAAACGTCAAAATACGAGTAAAAAAATAGTCTAAATTATAGCAAAAAAAAAATTAATCTTGCCGTGAATATCATACCCAAATCGAAGGAGTTGTTTCCGTGATATGCGCAAACAGGCAGTTTTTATTATATCATTTAATATGCTAAAAAATTCTATTATTTTTACGTTTAAAAACCTATTACAATTTTGATCCAGAAAAAAATTATTCAAGTGGCAGTTTTTAGAAGCTGGGATATAAATTGGAAATATGGTCTCGTAAAATCTGCAAAACCTGTTTTTTCTCATCACTATTTTTGCAGTAGTCAAAAATTAATAACTACGAAAAATTTTTCACGCACTTCTGCGCGACTTCATTCTTTACTATTACCTAAGTAGCAAATTGACGTATACTAACAACAATCATGATACTACAGTAGTAAGTAGTATGTGCATGGTTACTGATAGAACATGTCTTTATTTACAGACAAAACAAATATATTTTTATTGTCACTGGCATTAAATTTACATTTTTATTTTCGTGGAAAAGCATTACATTTTTGCTTTTTTTACTGCCATATACAAACTACAACTTTATTTTGGTAAAAAAACCGTGCCGTTTTATAAAGGTGACAGATTATACGTTTGGCCATGTCTTTTAGACTTAAAACAAGGTTATTTTCTTTTTCAAATGTAAGATAAAATTAATTACACAAAATAGTTTTAGATTTGCTAATGGGATTGAAGAACTTTTGGGCTAATCGTACTGACGTAGAAAGGTATTAAAGTGGTTCGAATTCGACTTCGACTCGTGGTCATGTGACTAGTCAACTATTCAACTAGGCAATATGAAAAAAAGCTCAAAAAATATCGGAAAAGCGTCAAAAACCAAAATTTTTTTATGTTTTCTTTTTGGAAAGCGCTATAAGGTAATATTTTTTTTGCACAGAATCTGTGATAAATTTTCTTCATACTGAAAACTTTTTTGAAGCTCATACACCAATTAATTTTCGTACAATTAACATTATAGTGAGTTCTTCCGTAACGTACTTTGTTTAAAATCACAATTTTAAAAAGAAATAATTTAAAAGTTTTGCCCAGCAACAGATCCCAAAACTGTGTTTATTGTGATCAAGGTACTTTGAACTGTCATTTACTACAAAAAAGAAATGAACATTCACCATACTTGCAAGAACCTCCTTAATTATCAAAACAATATTACAAGAAGTTTCTATTTTGAAATTTATTCACTATATAGAGGACGTTAGAGGTGGCGTTCACGACTGATTTTTTGATGATAATATTACGACTGCACATTTTGTTTCGTTTTTTGTTTTTTGATATGGATGTATTTTATTATGATGTTTTTAAAAAATTTAATTCAGTTGTTTATATGCGTCTAGTGTACAATGTATTATACTCAAACTTGTTACCATTATACTGATTTTTCGTTAACGAAAAGAACAAAAAAAAAAACATGAAAATTATTTCACAAAAGCTTTTACTCTCATTTGACATTTGTTTTCCCTGAATTGGTACCAAGGTGTCCTTTTGAATGAGAAAAATGTTTTTTTAGTTTGAATAAGATGAATAAATTCAGAACATAAAGTTAGCCACAAATTTGCAAGCTTCAGTCTTCGATAGTTTGGAAATAGTCTTCCGGAATCTGGATTATTGAAAAACAAAGTATCATTAGAAAATATAATGAAACTATTTTTTGTGTCTTTGTATTATCATTCTGTTCATCAGATGATTTCTTTACGCTACGATTCAATTATTTTTGCAGAATCTCCTGCCCCTATGCTCCCTGGACCGGACTACTTTTCGGACTGTATCACTAATATGAAGCTAATTGCAACTTGTCAACTAAATCGGATTTTTACTTCATAATACTTGAAAAATAAAAGCGACGCCCTCTTGCGTTCTTATTGTTTTATCAAAATCTGCGTATTTTACCCCCAAACTAAAAAAAAAGGGCTGTTATAAGTTTGACCGTTATGTGTTTGTGTTAATTTTTTTGGTTTCGTTTAAAGTTAATTTAACGGGAAATATTCTTAGCTATGTTTTAAGTGCGAGTTAAGGGTTTTGTACCCGAAAAAACTTAAAAAATTGGCAACGATCTCCAAATGCTTTAACGAAACTGTAATTTAATGGAAAAAGTGTTCTTAAATATGTTTCAAGTGCGAGTTCAGGGTTCCATATCTGAAAAATTTGCTGGGGCTTTTTAAATTTTGTAAATTTCACATGCTTGCTCCAAATTTTATGGGATGGTTTGTTTCAAGTTTGTTTCCTTGAATCGATTACAATAGCTTCTTTTTTTTCTTTTTGTACTAATTAAAATAAAAGCTAAAAAACATGAAAATAATAAATTTTTCTTCCCTAACCCGGTCAGATACCAAATTAAATTTTCGCTTTCTCTATTCACGCATATTATAAAATATATACACATTTATATTTCACTTTCTTTTTCATTGCCAAATATAGATGGGATATGTTGTTTTAGTTCATATGCATCTTGAAATAGGAAAAAGTATTCATTATTATTATAAACCTACTTTTTTTTTGCAATGCAATCTCCATTATGCACACAATTTGATTGTGTCATTTGTGACCTAGATTTTGTGATAGTTGATTGTTTTAATATGAGGTGATGAATTTTTGACAGACGTGTGAACAGTTTTTCTGTTCTAATTGAGTTGACAAGCCTTTCGACTCTGCAACATTATTTTCTGTTGAAAATTAATATGTAAGAAAAAAAGTTTGAACCTAAAAATTTATTATTTAAAGTCTGCTCTAAAAATACCTACCCACTAAAATATAGAAGAGGGTAAAGTCTATCCATACCAAAATAAAAAGTAATGTCTAACAAATTTGATGCCATATTGGTATTTAAATTTTCATCATGTCTAATTAAAAATGGCCGATAAGTGTAAGATATTTAAAAATATTTACTAAATTTAAAGTCTAAAACTATAATTGCTGCAAAAGTGAAATTTATACACAAAGAATTAGACAAGCATTTATGAAAAAGGCTTAGAGATTATGAATGTTGAATGTATAGAGTGATAAGAGGTCGTGACTAAAGAATCACGGTCCATATTGAACAAACATGGCTTTAGTAAAGTTTAGTCTCGGGCACCCATTATTTTATAGAAGCCAAAAAACGTTTGTAGTAACAAAAATCGATTCTCAAATCAAAAGAAAGGCTATGTTAGTGAGATGAATCAAGAAAGGCGAAAAAAATTCACATAGTTCAATTTTCAGAACACACAATTCTCTAACATACCATATCTGGCAGGTATAAATTTCTCGGATATTGAGAAATCCATAGCTCAAGTAACGATACGATTTCTAATTCCTTTTCAGACTGTATTCTTCTTCAACTAGTTTGAGAAGTATCCCTTTTATGCATATACCATTATTACCCTAGCCCACCAAACCTTTAGTAGAGTTAATTTTTGTTATCGGCGGAGTCGAACCCGCTACTCAAACGACATTATCATAAAAATATACAAAATCAGAAAAGTATGAATTTACAAGTGACTCCATAAATATAAGATTTTTAAAAAGAAGGGCAAAGGGAAAAACATACTAAATCACATTGTTTTAACTTCGCAGGATAGGAAGTTGTTGTAATGGGTACGATTTTCGAGATCGAACTTTTCAACATATTCTTACGGTTTCATGGTCAGGAAAAGGCATTAAAACCAATTTGGAGAGGAATGTACGAACGTACGTTCATGTCATTTTTTTCGTCATCGATATCGCGCGAACAAAAAATGATAACGACTTCGTTGAGATGTCTATCAACGCGTATTAACGCATATCATTTTATCACTTTTAACTGCAGTTCAGTAAATCTGTGATTTAGTATGATTTTTCTATGGTCCATTCAGATTAAATAAATAAAACTACACCGAGAGTATGTGTACAGGTATATACACCTACATAACTTATAAAATCATGAAGATATTCTTCATTGGATTATTAAATTTTATGTTTTGTCTTTATGACTCTATTAATCAATATCGATTTGCATTTATAATATGAACTGAAACTATGAATCAAAATTAACATAAAACTATTTTATGGTTTTAACTGAGTAGGATTCCGTACTAATATTATAATCGATTTCCTCAAATTGGAATTGTTACTTTAAGATTACTGGAATTGTTACTTTTTTAGGGTATGAAAATGGAAAAAACAATATTTAAAATACTTTCTTAGACATGCCTGTGTAAAAAAATATTGAATTAATTCCTCAAGTGATCATAGGCAAGAAATTTTCAGTGAACTTTGAGTTGACTTTCCTCTTTTTGCTGTTTTTGGTGTAGTATTTATAATTTAAAAACGATTAAATTGACTAGGAAAAAGCTAACAATACTTTGCACTAACAGACAGAAAAAAAAAAAAAAAGGCATTATAATAGTTTCAAGGAAGCTACGAAGGTATAGACCTTGGCACACTATCGCGTCAAAGTTAGTTGATTGAGAGTAGTCTTACTTCAGTTTTTTCTGTCTCATCGGCAAGATAGAGGGTAAAATTCTAAAATGTTTAAAGGGTACCCCTGCTTTTTATTGAAAGAGAGAAAAGTAAAAATCCTTCATTTGAATTACCCTTTAGATGTGAAGTAAAATTTATTAAAACTAAATCCGTTTGTTATTTTTTAACTGCATTGTCTCGAGATACAAGCACTCACAAAGTTAAAAAAACGATATATATTTATGTTAATCATTGATGAAAAATGTAAAAAAATCGACAGAAAAATATTTTTTTTAAACCTACAGAATCCTTTACAATACATCCTTTAAGCGCGTTAATAAAGCTATCAATTCATTTATTAACTAGTACAAAAAAGTATCTACGATATTTATGGAATAGGTATTCATTAATTTTAATTAAAATAATTATATTTACGTTTAAAATATTTAAAATGTTTTTCAAAATTATAAAATTATATTTTGATTAAATATTAAAAAAGTAATAGTTAGTTTTTTACACTGATAATTTTAGTTGTCACTATAAACAATTTCAATGACGTAATTCAGAATGAAAGAAATTTAAATATAAGTGTAAATTATTGTTATTGAATTGATACAAATCTTACCTACCTAAAGTGATATTAATCATAGCTTAAGTAACCAATTCAAAATATTATAATCATAATTCATATTGTTTATGATGTTTTATGAATCATAGAAATAAGAAATATTCTTTAATAATGAGAATATATGCACGCACGATGGTTTCGTTATTATCGAGAGTTGATTTTTTAATTCTAGTTTGAACTACCAATTGTTGAATTAGACAAAAAGAGTACAGAAGAAATCTCAAAATTACTTTTTGGTTCTAAAATATGCTATTCTAAAATTTCAATCCGCTATAATTATACCATGTATTTATGAAATCAAGCAAGGTATACCAAGTTGAATCCCAAGTTTGTAACGCTTAAAAATATTGATGTTACTAATCAAATTTTGGTAGGAGTGTTTACCTAATTAGTCCATTCTCGGTTGTCTGTCCACCTGTACGTTTGTCTGTCTGTCTGTCTGTTGACACGATAACTCAAAAACGAAAAGAGATATCAAGCTAAAGTTTTTATAACGTGTTTAGGAAATGTGAGGTCCAGGTCGTAAATGACCAACATAGGTCAAGTGTTTCTTGGGTCGATCTTGTAAACCATTAGAGATAAAAAAAGATTAAATGTAAAAAATGTTTCTTATAAAAAAAAATAACAACTTTTGTTTTGAACATTTTTTCGTGAACATCGTTGTTTATCCGTGGGGACGTAAATATATTTTAAATTTATACGTTACATGTATTATGTATGTGTTTATTTGTTTATTCATTGAAGAAGTGAGAGGAAAGATACTCTTTTTATTTTTTGTGTAAGAGTGGATATCTTTCGTTAATTACATGATATAGAACTATTGCGTAATCAACACTGTCTATACATGGTATTTCAACTGTTATCTTAGTCAATTTTCTGTTTTCACTTGCTTTTAATTCATAATAGTACAGATGGATGTCTAACTTGAAAGGGCTTACTACCTCATTGTAAACATCCCACAAAAGTGGCATATTTAAAACGTCCGAATGAATGACGATTTTCTTGAAATGAGTAAGAAAATTATTTGTTAACAAAAAACATTAATAGCCTATAGCTAATCAAATAACGCTGAAATACGTTATTTTAATCGTCCTTTGATTATGACGATCAGCGCGTTTTTGAATTTTTGTCACCTATTTGAATTTTTTAAGCCTGTTCTCGCGATTGATAAATTTAAAAAGATAAATTTTGACTTTTTTTAATTTAAAAGGAAAATTTTGATTTTATTATGCAACATAAGTAAGTGCTTTTGAAATTGGGAAAAATAAAAGTGTATTATAAATTCTTTCTAATGTTACAGAATGCGAATTCAATTTAGTATTTATTCGAATTAGTAGATATTTAGAGACTTTTTTAAGTAAATATTTACTGATATTATCTGTGTTGTTTGACGTTTATTTACTTCCCAGAGAAAGTAAATGCTATGGGGCCGATTTTGAAAATCTCCAGTTTTACATATTTCCGCGGTTTCAAGTGTGTGTTTACGTATGTGCGTATGTTCTTCCGAATTCTTTCACCTCGATTATCTCGCGAACCAGTTATGACATTAACACGTGACTTAGCTTATTTGACGCGTAATTGCATATTTAAGAACTGAAAGAGTTTTCAGCAGAATTAGTTGATCCGTTTCTTAATGGTAATAAGAAAACTGGAAATGAATAAACAGAATCTGAAAAGTGGACACATCATTTATCTATGGAGATAATGATCGTTCCAGCATAAGCTGCAGTACATATTCGGAGAATAATCTATGAAGGCTAACAAGACCTTTTTTTAATGTCCAACCTCCCCTATGGGAAGTTAGTCGTGTGGACTACAGAGTTTGCACTCACACCGACTCTGTACTGCCAATTTATTATTTTGTGCTTTTACTTCCTAAACATAGGTAGAATATAAAAAGGATTTTTTGGAAAGAAATAAATTCATAGTCTCCTAGAATTTATGAGAAACGTATATGTTACATTTGAATATGCTATTGGTAATAAAATTAATATATTATATATTTTATTGAATAGTTAGAAAACTAAATATAATACAAAATAAACTTTTAAAACTGTTGCAACTGTGTAGCATTTGTTATGTGTAGGCTAATTGTTATATTTAAACAACCACTTTTGTATTGTATTGTAAAATATGATGGCAACAGTTTGTGTAGTCAAATAGTTTTAAACATGTTTGTTATGCATTAAAAATACCCTATGCATAGTGGGACAAAATTTATTCAACTATTTGGTGAACATTGTAGAAGGAAGCGTAAGTAAGATCCTTTATCAAGAAAACTTTAATATTTACATGTATAGCTCGTGAGCCAAGAATAAACCATAAGGCGTAAGTGAGATCCTTTATAAAAAAAAAACTTTAATATTTGAATATATAGCTCGTGGACCAAGATTTTGGTTAAATGATAAAAGTGAATTTGGAAACTAAGAAAATAGCAGTTTTAATCATACACGAGGGCCAAAATTATGAGAATCAAGCTTGGATTTCTTTGTGTTTCGCAAACTTTTTTGTTTTGCGTTTGGTTAAAAAAGAAACGAATAATTTGACCGTAGCTTCTGAAAAATAGGTCTTTTCAATGACTTTCTTTTCAATAAAATGGCAAACAATTAATAATCGAAACGCAAAAATTGAAAAACCTCTAATTCGACATTCAAACGACGAAGTCTCAATTTTCTTTTATCTGATATGATTACCTGATATCCCATTATTTTTATCATTTCTGCATGAAGCAGAAATGATAAAAATAATTTTATTTAGTATTATATTAGGTACAGAAATGAAAAAAAATTAACCTCCGAGAAAAATAATCTTCAAAATTTTACTTTAATTCATTAAATTCGATGTAAAAAGAATTAGGACAATCTTTGTTTGCAATTGACTACAATTTTTTCCGGTCTATGTTTTCTTTATTCGATTTTCGACAGTCATAGAATAATCTCTTCATTACCTGGAGAGTTGAATGTGTGGACCATAAGATGCGGCCCTTATGGTCCACACTCACATGAACAGTATTCATAATTTGAACGAGTACCACTCTGTACATTTATATATTTGTACATATATAGGAACATTATATTTAATTGAAATGTGCAATACAAAATTCAAAATGTACAATACAATAAAATATATAACAAACACACATATAAAGAGCCTGTTAATTAAAGTTGTAAATATTACAAGATATAGGCCACGCAAATTAAATTCTATAATTATTATATAAATATGTTTTGTGGCGGTTTAATTAAATTCTTGTTGTGATTCTGAATGTCCAAATATTAAAGAATTTATTTTATTATAGTCGATAATTGAAAATAGATATGATTTCGTATCTTTTTCAATTATTATAATTCTATTTTAAAATATAATTTTAAGGTTGGTAATGTGATTAAAATATTTGTTCAGAAATACTTGTAGATCAATATTCCGAATGTTCAGAAACAGTCAAATATCAATTTTCTTCAAACAAGTTAAACAAGCTAGGTACTCTACATTTATTGGAACACTTTACGTTAAAAAGCCCGTTGTGATTTTTCTCGAAGTTCACCGTTTTGGCGATATTAAATGTTAACGAGGCAAATAATTAAATTTTGGAGCTGATCAAAATTCCAAAGATATATTTGAACATATATAGTTAGGAAGAGATTATATTTGAACATATATAGTTACGAAGAGTTAAAGCTTATCTTTAAATTTTCAAAATTATAACAATTTTCATTAATAATCAAACAAAGTGATATAATGGATAGTTAAATGCGACGATAAAGACAACAAGCTATTTTTTAATTTCATATAAAGTGTACAATTCAATTATTTTCTCCAATAAAATTATGTTGGTTTTTCTCTCTTCTAAATGATATTCAACACTTTCTACCCAGGGTATTTCAACAATTACTCAGTCAATTGTTTGTTTTCACTTATTTTGAAATAATTTATTTCCAAAACGAATTAATTTTGATGGTTAATTGTGTGAAAGATTTTTTATTTTAATTACTTTCTTTTGTTAGTTACTCATTATTAGAAATGTATATAGATAGGTTACCTACTATTAATATTAGTATATATAATGAATATAAAAATTGTTTTCAATTTTAGTAAATTACTTGATTAATTCTAAAGATTAATTTAAAACTCATTAATTTCATTAATATTATAAATTTGATGTGACGAAAATATTTTTTGTTGAAAATATCTTGTTCGAGCAATTATATTCGATATGTACTCGAACATTTATTTAAAATATATAACCATACAATATATAATACATTATATATAAAAAAAAATTTAATAAAAAATACTTTTTAAGGGACAAGCTTTTATTGCACTAAAAAGAAGAAAATAATTTTATCTATAAGTCACTCATACCCGACTATTTGTATAAGCTTGAGGCGGCTAATTTAAAATATCAAAAATAAATCGGAACGCCTCATCTACTCCACATGTCTTATTACTTTTCGATTCATCCTTGATATTAAGCGCCTCAAGCTTTTACAAATAGTCGGGTATGAGTGACTTATAAATAAAATATTTTCTACTTTTTAGTACAATAAAAGCTTGTCCCTTAAAAAGTATTTTTTATTAAAATTTTTAATTTAAGAGTAAAAAAATGTATTAATATAAAATAGGGTGTAAGCGATGGGAAAATCTGGACGGCGCAACCTTACTATACATTGTCATCCAAACTGAATGTGCATGCAAAATTTCAGCTCAATCGGTTGAAGATATTGATTAATTACATACAATATACGATGAGTTTGAAATTCTGTTAATATAGTTATTTCTCTTCAACTACAATACTTCAATTACATTAATTTAACTACATTACTATAGTTATTCTTGTTCAACAATAAAGTTTTTAACTTGGCGTTAAAATATCTTAATAATTCTTATTTTTCTTTCCTTATACCTGAAAAAATAAGAAGACAGTTTCTGAAACTTTTCTCTAGGCTTAAAAAACATAACGTCTCTGTGTTAATGATCCGAATTCGAATTAAGTTTAACTCGAGTTAGAGATGGTCAATCAAATTCAAATTTACATGGTAGTTATATTATAATACACAAAATTATAATTTCTGACATTATGCCCATAGTGAGGAAACAACCTTATGCGGTAAAAGTACCATGGTTTTTCTTCTCAATTAAGAGCTTCTCTTATTTTTTTCACTTGACTACTTAATGAATAGTTCTAGATATATTATGGAAAGTATAGAGCTTCGTATGCTATACCCACCCAAATGTAAAATGCACCCGTTTTTGTACATTTGAGGATTTGAAATGCGTTATTCAAATTTTATTTTCATTGGTGATGAGGATAGTTTCCAAGATAGGTGTTTTGGATTTCTTTAATAATAAAACCGCAATAACGATTTCTTATACTATGGGAAATGTATGTAAATGTACGCATTTGTTGAAATTGTTGAAATTATTTTAATAATAACTATTTTGAAGAATTTTTAATAAGTAAATTATGAAATTTGTGACATTTTTAAGTAGATTGTCTCATTTTTTACTAGATCTTCAGTCTTTGATACTAGCGCTTTTCTTGCACTTAAAAAACTCCTCAATTCACTGTTAGCGTTTGCAATATCTCTTTACTCGTTTCAAGACTTCAAAAGTGAAGAGGTGTGTTCAAATATTCAAAATAATTTTAAAAAATTGACTGTAATCGACGCTTCCACCATATTTATCTATCAACTAACTGTATATTTAATCATTCTGTATGAAAAACCGAAATCATTTTCCTCATTAGGGATTAAATTATAAGTAAACGGTTTCATAGTTGGTACGTAACACAATTTATTCTTAAAGTTTGGAAAGTAAAATTTGTTCCACTATTGGAATCATTCAAAATATTAGAATTAGAAATCTATGATACAAATAAAAAAAAATGACAATAAAAAAAGATTTATAAAACGTTCAGATATTTATTTTTTAATTTGATTGAATACCGCATTTATTTTATTGTTAATTCCGAAACTATAGTTTGAAAACAAATAGGAAAAAGTATAAAATTATGAAATTTTCCCATTAATTATTATTATCGAAACAATGCCATTTCGCAATAAAATTGACCCCAAATATCCTAATCAAATAAACTGATATTTCCAAACAAACCGCATTTTCAAAATAAGGAAAATTTAACACTATCAACTTTCACTTAAAAAAAACTATTTAACACCAGCAAACTAACACATTTTTAAAAAACACTATTTATTTACAAAAAATTTCTAAATAAAATTACATAAATTTTTCTTTGTTACACCACAATTTAAAATCAACAACAACATATTGTGAAAGATTACGAAAACAAACCAAACATTTTCCTAAATTACAAAACACACACACGTAGAACGCGCGCCAAAATTTAAAAAAAAAATCAAAACAAAGTTAATGATAATAATTTTAATTATAATTTAATTTGTTTTGAAATAGAATTATTCAAAAAAAAAAAAGTTTTATAAACAGAAACGACAATATTGAATTAATTCAAGAAACTGTAACAAAATTAACCATGTGAGAATAAAATCTCTCACTAGTAGTTCATAATAAGAATTAGAAGACTGACTTGCCGTGTTATTTTATAAAAGTTACAAAAAAGAACACGGGGATTGGTTTCAATAGTATACACATAGTATACGTATGATATTTAAACCGGTATATGAGGAATTGAGGAGAAAGATCCGTCCTGCAGCCAGCCGTTGGTTGTCTGACAACAAAATACATATAATATTATATATACTAACTCGCGCAAAGAACTGTTCCGCAACTCACGATTTACCCGAGATATACGGAATAAAATACATTCATATATACAATATTATCAATAAAAACAGCATTGACTACTACTATACTACAATTACTGCGAGATGAAAAACAAAAAGAAACAGAAAATGTTGAATTCTTACCAATAAATATATATCTCTCTTTTATTCATATCATCTACCATTTAAATTAATTGTACTCTTGTGAGGTAATGAATAAGAATAATCATAGTTTTTTATACTGTTTTCATATGAGCTGTCTTTTTTTACGTCTATATACAATTTGGTAACAATGTTGGATGTAATCTAGATTACAATCGGTGTTGATTTGCGATTGAATCGAAAAATATCGTTTTTATGGAAGAAAAATATCAAATCATAGTAGTAGTACAATGAAACATGGTATTAAAGACAAAATGAAATCGAGAAAAAATTTCATCCAATGGATCAGACCCTTGTTTCCAGATTCCAAATCAAGACTGTGTTTTTAAACTGTTCATTTTAGTTTGCCATTCCATAATCAAAAGATTCACGCTAGAGCAATGATTGCTAATTGTTAAAGTTTTTATTTTTATGCAAAATGATAAATATTTTTATTAATTTCACGTAATGGACTTGATAATTTATCTTCAAGATTGTGCAATCGAACCCTATTAGAATATTTTCTATGAGATATGTAAAATCACTTATCTACGTCAATAAATTAGAGACCGTTGAACACTTGGAATATAACATTCGACAATTGTTTGGCGAAATAAGACCGTAAGTGTATGAAAATTCAGATTTGGCTATCCATATTGCGCCATCTACATGCCCGCTTTGGCCGACCGAAACCAAATTCAACCATTATTGGCATAAAATTTCTTATCAAGTCAGTTTCATTGATATTAAAAATATTTTTCTTTGTATATTTTATTTTAAAGATGAGCCTCTAAGAAAACACGTATTTCCCAAGCCCAGCATAAAAAACTTAAATTTTGCCTTAAGAATAATATATTCATATTTTCAGCCCCTTCTTCTTGAGCGGTTTTCGTAAAACCTTCCAGACGTACTTACTTTACAGTATAATATTTTTTTTATAATTAGATATTTTGTAAGTATTACATCTGATCTTGTAATATTTTGGTGGAAGCGCAGTGAAAAATGCACTTTTGCATATTCGAGGCATTGAGAAATTCAATGAAGTCCATAAATTTTAATGAACCGTTTGAATACAAATCGTGGATCCAAAAACACCATCAAAGGTTATATTACTTTCCAAATAATGAAAAGAGTAAGTCCAAAAAGAGTGTTTCAAATAAACGCATTGATTTGATATTTTTTTATTTGTCAAAAACAAAGAGTGAAATTCAGCGTGACAGCTTATAGTTTTTAGTGAGCTCCACCAATATCAACTTGTTTGCACTGTTGAACAAAGTTTTTGAAATTTTGAAGGTTTTGGTGCTACAGATTGCGTAGAATCTAAAAATAGGCGTAATTACGATTCAACAAATTTTGAAAAAATAATTTTAAAAAATTCAGAAACTTAACCATTATTGACGGTCCAAATAATGGGGTTTAATTTTATATTATATTTTACTATGAGATTTTTAGAGGCATGTCTTCGACTCACGTTTATCATCGAAATTAAGCCACATTTACTTAACAAAAAAAAGTTATGATGCAAAACTTTACAAAAAAAAAAGTTTAAATGCAAAATTTTAGCCTTAGATTATCGGAGTGTAGTATATATGGAAGTTTTGTGGCGTTTGCATCCAATTTTTTTTCATATGTATTGTGTTTTAATTTTATTATATTAAAAAAAAAAAACAAGTAAACATAGTAATTAAAAGTTTGGCGATAATGTGTGGATTATTAAATAAATTGGCTATATTTGGTTAATTTTATTTATTGGTCAAGAGTAATAAAATTGGAATGAACTAAAATGTATATGTATTACTGCCAAGAACTCTAGTATCAATTTCCATATAATAAATTTTTATACATTGCAAAATTAAATAAATAAGGGTTCCGTAGTGATTGGAGAGAGAGTTGGAAAAGTATTCCTGGACATATATCATATAACAGGTAACTGAATATATCTAATAAGGTTAATTATTCGATAAAAAGGTAGTTTTTATGCCATAAAATAATTGCCTATTAGGAAATTAGAGCTCATGCATGTAAAACTTGGATTATATGTGACCAAACATGGATGCTAAAGAAAAATTCACTTCATTTAAACCTCAGTCTTTAGATGGCTAGTATCAGAAAGCTATTATTAAAAATATCATTTTTATGATGAAAGTAAATTGGATACTTTAACAAATGTTAAGAGTTAAATTGTTAAAAACATATAACATTAGAAACAAAAATGGTGAAAGCGCTGTGCGAAATCTCAAATTTCAAATCGGGTTGGGGATAATTATGCATGTGATCTAATAATTGAGAAATAGACGTAAGAGACGTAAGAAAATGGAGCTTATTTAATAGGGCTATTTTTTTTAGATAGAGGGAAACAAGAAACAAAAATGGTGGGAGCGCTGAGCAGAATCTCAAATTTCCAATCGGGTTTAGGGATAATAATTCTTATGAAATAATAATTGAGAGATAGACGTTAGAAAATGGAGTTTAGTTAAAGGGGCTATTTTTCTACATAGAGAGAATTTCATTGCGACTGCTAAAACTTGCTATAATGACTTCCATCAAAGCCCGATTTGAGGATAAGGTTTCTCTACAGTTTAAGATTCAAATGACTAGCTCTATTAATACTAAAATTTGAAACTCCCATTAAAATGCGGCCAATGAAATCGCTTCCTTGCATAATACTTACTTTTATCTAAAAACGGGGTTAGCCGGTGATTGAATCGGAATTTGCCAGAGCAATAATTATTTCTAACAGCCACATATCTACCCTATAAGTTTCATTTAATTTCCATTTTTCACCTATCCTGCATTATGCCCAAAATATCAATTTTTCGAGCCATCATCCAGGAATGGTATGTACATAAAATGTTTCATTTGAATTGTGTCCGAATTATTGAAGGCCAAAATAAATTATCGGATCGTTTCTTTTCAATGTTACAATTTTTTTTAAAATATAAACCTTAAAATCCTTTCTTGAAAAAGCTATGATACTTTTAACAAATATTTCGATCTAAATGGTTTTTAATGGAAATTTCAATTTTTATATGAAATATATAAACATCAAATTCGCATATTTTGTTACTGAAAGTGTCCAGACTAAATTTATTACAAATACTTAAACTTTTTTATTAGACGATAAAAGTTAATAAAAAACATTGATTGTAAAAATTTAATGATTAATAACAATGTTGACCTCGGAACTAAGGAGATAGTCATATAAAAGCCAAATCTGGTTCTAAATTTATATACATCATAAATGTTTTAAATAAATAATTTCTATGCATATATTGTATAATACGCGTCGCGTACATACCTTCATACCTTAACAATTTTTTTAAATATTGGGATCAATGAATTATTAGTTCTAGTTTATTATTATATAAAATTATCTTATAATAAACTATTTGAGTCGAAATTTATTTTTATTCGTTAATGATTAGTAATTATTGACAGCCACACTTTTAATTAAAATCTGTTTAGTCCTTGAAAAGCTTTTTTCATTATTGTTAGGACCTTCTGCTTTCATAGGGTGTTTCTTTGATTTGGCATTTGCAAAAAAAATTTAATCAAAAATAAAAATTGTTTCCAACAAAAGTATGATCATTTGTAAGTTTCGATCCATTCCAAATGTATGTTTGTATTTAGGTGGATAGGTTCTATGTCTTTAAAGAAATATCATATTTATAGAGAAAAAAAGATAACTTTTATTTAAAAAAATTATTTTCACTCCATAATTTTTGTGATCTGACCAAAAATTAACATTTTTTTGATTGATTTCTTAAGTGAGAACTATTGTTTTTAAGAAAAACATTGAATTTTGAGAATTTGGAGATTGTAAGAAGTGTTTCTTGTTTAAACAAATTTCTGTCATACATCTTTTTATATTTTTGTAAATGTCATTTTTAAAAAAACATTCATGTATATTAAACATATTATTCATTTCAACCCTGCGTTCCCACCATTATTTATACAAAAAATAGTAAGTAATTACATCATCAATAGCCGCATTTTTTTCACAACCATTCTTTAAAATTTATAATCGAATACAGCTACCGGATTACTGTTTTCGGGCTAGAGACTAAATTTTGGGAGACTAAATTTACATATATTTTAGTATACTTATTTTTTAGTAAAAACAGATTAAAAAATTTTTCAATTGATTCCATCCCGAAGAAACATCTCATATAAATTAGAACAATTATGAAGACCAAAAAGATAAAAAAAATTTATTTAAATTGATGGACTCATTAAATAAGGCCCTTAAATATAATAATAAACTTTTGTTCAAGTATTTTGAATTTTTTTTTTATTATGAACAATTTATATTAGGCTTTAATACGTCGATACTGGCTGAGCATAATTTCTTGATGATGTAATCGATTTTTATGAAATTCTTCATATTTGTGAGTACGCAGTTTTTAACGAGTTCTTTAAAATATGTATTTTATTTCGAGCATATTGTCTGTAAAATCCTCTGCCCAATAGTTTGATAAAGGCATCTATTATAATAATGTTTAAAGGTTAAAAAACAGGTGAATTTCCTTAATTTTCTATGTTAGTCTTGTACTGTAAATTAAAATGGATACGAAATAATCTCGATGCAATATTTTGAAAGAAGGTTTGATGAAAATTTGTTTAGTTGATAAAGTGCTGTCAGCTATTTCTTAATTAATGTGATGATTTTCTTTTCGTAATTCATATCACACAGAATAAGAAATCAGCCGTTTATTGGTTATCTGCTTATTTAAAATTTAGTGAACCTAAACGAACTGAAATTAAACTGAACATATATTAAATATACTTGAAAAAATAAAACCAAATACATAAAGCCATTTATAGAAGTTCCTCAAAACATTGGTCTTATTCAACTATTGACCACGTTTCTTTGAATTAAACCAAATAAAAATGCGATGTGGATAAAAATACCAGATTGTGAGCAGAATTAGTTCACAGAAATTATTATGCAAATTAATGATTCCAGGAAAAAAACTTTTATGATCCAGATTATTTTAATAAACATCTAAAACCTATTTGAAGTCATGTGAATTACAATTTTATGAAAATCAAATGTACCTAATACTACAAAAAAAAAAATATCTACCATTAAAAAAAAGCACTGTATAGAAAAAACACATTGAAAAAACCTTTCTTCTTAAAAGGGTTGAGTATAGTAGTAATTTAAATCGTTAAATTAATGGTATAACATTTTAGTGTCGTGATAGATATAAACCACCATAGAAAAGTTAACACCGTTTCATACACAAGGAAATCGAAAAAATATTACGTGTCTTGTTTACTGATTAACTATCAAATTTGAAAAAATTCCATTCGCTTAAAGCATTGTTTTTGAATGTGTCTTGTATTTGAGAAGTCATGTATAGTAGTAAGTCGATCAAACTTTTTATAATTAAATAGTTCATTTTCACAAGCCTACATCCTATCTACTCGTAGCCAACGGGAAATTTCTACCCAAAGTATAATAAAATTATCTTTTATATAAATTAACACATATTGTCACTAATACCTATTTATAAAATATTACCTATTTTCCTTTGTAAAATACTCTCTTCATATCCCTTTGCGCAGAGGTTACAGTTTTGTTATGTACACGTCATTCTCTTTTATTTGATACCCCACTTGGGTATATTAGAAAATATTCGAATATTCATCCCTACTTTCTCGCTCTTCCTTTCCACCCCCCCCCCCCCGAATGTTAAAAATAGATAAAATCAATCCTTGAAGCAGGTTGTATTCGAGTCAAAATTTGAGCTTAAACGATTCACAACTTTTTAAGTTTTGGAAGCACATCCCTTTCATGTATTATACAAAAATATCTATTTAAAAAAATCGTATCAAATTCCGTTACGTAGTTTTAAAGATCTAAGCATACATAGGGATTAAGAGCAGACAGACGAAAGCGACTTTGTTTTATATCTGTGATTGGAAAAAACAGTTCTTCCTACTTCACCTTATTCCAATTACGATTTCCAATCAACTAAACTTTGCACTGGTGATTTCATTTGTCGTTTTGTGCACTTTTCCAGCTATTAAAACAAGTAATAAAAACTAAAAAAACGAAAATAAACTAAATAAACGAAGTAGATACTTTAGAAAATGTATCTACTAGCATTGGAACGATATTGCACAAGCTGATTCCAGTTGATCGGGAATGAAAATGAGATCGTCAGTTCACCTGGGACTCTCATTGAATAAAGTGCACCGCTGAGCTTGAATCAAATCAGTCCGTTAAGCATGGAGCATCGCTGGTACTATAACAGTAACCGAATTCAATAAGTTAAATTCAAAAAATGTTTCTTTCTGCACTGGAATGGTACTCGATTAATTATCTAGACTACCCCAGTCGAATTGGAATAAATATAAAATATGGAACTGAACCGCCAATTATGGAACTGAATATTAATTAATCGGTTTTTGTAAATACTGTGTAGTACATATACGAATACTGAATTTCGTGTGAAAACTTTGGGAATAATAACAATATACAAGTTAAATTTACAAAATTAAAAAAACTCCCGACAAATACGATTTATTCCTTGTAAATCGATTTTTGAAAACCTAGCTATAAAATGTACTCAATCAAGCCCGTTCAACCGTTTAGGGGCTACGATGAAACTGAGAAACATACAGACGCACATATAAATCCAATAAACTTATAACACTCCTTCTAATATCAATATCAAAGTAATGGTTAAGGACATCAGATGAGATGAAAAGGATACTTAGAAAGCTATCATTTTTGGGGACAAATTTTTGAAAATATTTTATTTGAAATTGAAATATTTGAGTTGACTTTGTTCTTTTGAATTATTGTTTTGAATTATCTAATTATTTTACCATTTCACTTTTCGAAATCCTTTGTACGGACACCTTAGCTCGAACTTGGCCAATAACCCTCTCCGTTAAATTACCTTTCAAAGGAAACAAAAATAATTAAAATCGGTTCATCCGTTCAGGCACTACGATGCCACAGATAGACACACAACACACACATAGCGGTCAAACTTATAACACCTCTTGTTTAATTCGGGGGTTAAATAGTGCTAAAAAATAGGAAATTTCGTGGTTTTACAATAAAAGAATACAAAACAATTTTTTGAATAGAAAATGCATAATCGTATATTGAATATAATCTTTTCTTGCCGTTTTTTATAGCCACTAAATGAAACACTTTATACATTTTTTTTTATTTATTCAATACTGTTGAAAGCCGTGGATTGTGAAGTTATAATAATAGAGATATTTTAGTTTGCACATTCATAGAATAATGCAAAAGGTATTTCCACGAATAAAGATTGAAAAAAAATTACACATTCTACTAGATTTTCCTAAAATAACTCTACATGTATATAAAGAATTGTACATTGTCAGTGTTAAATGATGCAAAATATTTTAAATAAAAATTTTAAAAATCTGATGCAAACTCCAACAATTGTATGTAAAACAAGTCAAAATAAGCAATTGACTGAGTTAAATGATGAAAAAATTTCAGAGCACTGGTTGAAGCTACCTGCAAATTTTCAACTCCCTATCTTTAAGCGCATTCACGAGTAAACAGTGACGTTTACGAAAAAATATTTCCAACAAAAGGTGTATATTTTTTTATAAGAAACATTTTTTACTTTTAAAGTTTTGTTCTGTACCCAACAGTTTACAAGATGAGTCCTACGGACCTAAGACCCAATTGTCCTATGTTGCTCATTTACGAACTTAGCATTATCTTTTACGTCCTGAGCACGTTATAGTGCTTTTTATTGTTTTTAGCTCAGTTTAAAAAATATCTTAAAAATAAAAATTTTGACTTTAATTATGTTTCAGCAATAGATTTTTGCACATTGATTGGAATGAATTCAGTTTTGAGTGGTTCTATGGGCTTAAAGATTTGACATAAAGGAATTTTATCAGTTTTTTCTCTATTACAACTGGCGTATAGACTTTTAAAACATAGATGATCTTACCATAGGCATTGAGGGTTCTTTAATTAACAAAATATAATATACTTATTTCATTCACTATGCAAAAAAATATATTTCAAAAATAAGAAATTGGAACTGCCACGCAATATTCTTATCCACCACTTAAATATACCAACATTTCTTTTACCTAATTTATATTAATTATCCATAAAATTAAATATACATTTGCTTTTAAATTAATTAGATAAGTATCTTTAAAAGGGAAATAACCGTTTTTGCTACATCCATGTTTTTAAATCAGCGATCTTTTATAAAACGTAACTAAGTAAGCAAGCAATGTTGGCGATATTTTAAGGTAATAAATTATAATTTGGATATATATTTTGTGTATTATTTAATGTGTATTTTAATAAAGTTTGAGTCACACGATAGCCTTTAGTTTTTTACATCATTGAAATAAAGTAGAGAAAGTGTTGTAACAAACGTGAAAATTCAATTTTGCATAGAAATATCCGTTTCTCGACTTGCTGAATTCACTCAGCCGTGTATCTCTACGTAGATGACTGAATTAGTTAAATTATTTAAATTTTCTCCTAAAGGACGTTCCCAAAAAAATGAGTGTATAAATATTTGAGATATCGTTTCAAATTTTGAAGGTGGATTGTGTTAGAACTTGGAAAAATTAGACGAAAATTAGGAGTATTATTTTTCGATTTATACCATAGTTTTTGAAATATTGGTGCTTTAATATGTAGAGAAAATCACTTACAAAAGAATATTTTCTTAAGGTGGTACTATCGGTAATTGACTTTACATTCAGAATTTAATGAAACTTGGCATAGTTGCCCATTATTAAATCATAATTAACCAGTTAAATTTTTAGGGGCCTTCAGAAAACTGAAAATCTGAACGTCCAGTTTTGTGAAATAAAATAAAATCTGTGATTTCCCATAAGGATCATTGTTAAAATATCTTTCTCTGAAGGGTCTTAAAAATTTAACTGGTTAATTATGATATAATAATGGACAACTATGCCAAGTTTCATTAAATTCTAAATACAAAGTCTATTACCGATAGTACTACCTTAATACAAATGTCATTGATTTTATTTCTTTTAAAATATTTTATGGAAAGATGAGTGCTGCTTGCTAAAATTTTCTTTATAAAATTTTTGTCATGCTTTTAACTAATGAATATTACTTCTAAATTAATCTTAAGAATATTCTTAAGAATACTTAAGAATATTGTTATTCCTTATTATATAATAAAGAATAACTTTAAAAACACTTCAATATAAGATTTATATGAAAAAAAACGCAAACTTTAACAGCTCAGCTCAAATCTATAAATTTAACACCGTAAAAGGTATAAAAAATTTACCTGCATAAAAAGTGATTTTTGGGGCACGTTTTTAAATTCAAATTCAAATGCAACAACAAGAAAAAAATACAGTCCCAATTTATTTCTCACTAAGTTCGAGACTTGCTCCAGAAATTTTCTGCCGTTTTAGATTACAAAAATAACAGGACATCCTAAAAAAAAATTTACAACTAATTAGTCGCAAATATTTTACTTAGGTTGTTTTCGACAACAAACGAGATTATAGTCCTAATTCAATCGCGACTTCATGTTTCTAGGAAAATGCTTCGTTAAAAATATAAATCAATAGTTTTGGTTTCAATAATAGGTAGGTACGACCAATTTACTTTGTAAGCTAGAATTGGAATCCCTTGACGTCCATTTTTAAGGAAACTGACTTCCCAATTCATGCCAGTTTACAGTTATTTGCTGTTGATTAAATGTAGCCAAAGAATATTTCATCTTTTTTAAAAGCTTGTAACATGTAAATAGACATAAAAATGTAAGGTTATTAATATTAATCCGGATCGTTATACCAATTTATCGAATGAACTTATGTTGACAGGGAACACGAATTACCATATTAAAATAATATTTCATTTTGGTCGATGTAAAAAAAATAAGAAAACTTGAATAATGTTGTTACTTTATTGGGTGGGTTCAAGAATAATTTGATATTTTATTTATGTTTTTAGAGAAATTATAATAAAAAACATGTCATCAAAATGTAAAGGATTTTAATGAATTATTGGATTTTTTTTGTTTAAGGGTATCCCAACTGAATTCTCTGACGGGAATTTTTTTTGTATGCCTATTACTCCCTATTTTTGTCTACACTTGAGAGCATAAAAATTGACTCAAAATCAATATATGTAAATTATAAGAGCAAAATATTTTTTCGTAGCATCTTTGTTTTTCTTCTATTAACTGCTTCAAATCAAAGTTTTGAAGGACAGTCAATGGTCTCACATTGATAATAAGAATATTTGGTACCATTTAGTGCGTGAGTAGTGTCTTTTTTAACAAAATAGTGGAGGCTATGGGAAGCCAATAGCTTGGAACGAGAGACAATTTTCGAGATTTTATTTTAAGGAGACTGAATTTCGGATATTTCTTTCTTTATTGAATTAAGCTAGAAATCGAATCTAGTAAGCAATCGAATTTCTGGAATTTATGTCTGAAAAAATTAATTACACACTGTACGAAGGTTTTTACGGATATCAATAGCCAGTACCCGTGTGAACGCCGTACTAATTTGACTATTACTAATTTGACTAGGGAACAGTAACATCAGCAATAGACATGGCGGACGAATCAATGCAGTATGGGTACCAGTGGATATCCCTATTCAATACTATAATATTACTTACGCTAACATAGATACCATAGTATCTGCCTATATACCATACCAGCATTGTAGTAAACGGCATACATATATTATTACCGCGCAATCTTTAATTATAAAACTAAATTTTTAATTATTATCTTTCGCGATGTTAGCATGGGAAAGCAGTCTGGAAATTGTAATTTTTATTCCTTAATGAACCTAAAAAATTCTTAAAATCAGCAATTTTCGCAGCAAAACCTTGATTGTAGGACAATGCTCGAAATAAATGAGGGTGTATAAAATTTCGTACTGAAAATCAGATTGGTTTCATATGAGAAGTTTCATATGATAATACAATTAGGTTCTGAGATTGTACGATTATAACCGATTGAGGCTAAAAGAGGCTATTACCTGAAAGTCAATGTGAACTCATTTTTAAAATGTATGAGTCCATTTTAAAAATATGAAGAAAAATTTTTCTCAAAACATAGGGTACAATATCGGATACACAAAAGCAAAAAGTATATTTGTGTCTGGTGTCATATGATGAGTTTTGACGAAATATATATTGTCAAATTTGAATAAATCAATTTAACAGACAAAAACAAATGATATTGAACAACGAATGCGACTGCTGTTCTTCTGTATCTTCAAGAAAAGTGTAAAAAAATTGGTTCTGAAATGTCACGTAATCTCCATATACAAAATAAAAATCTGTATATAGAAGTAATATGCCGCACATTCACTCAAGATATTGTTTGTTTTTATAAATTTTTTATCTATAAGGATGTATGAGTGCCAAGGCAATGTGGGGTAAAAGGTTTCAGTTTATGTTTATACGTAGTTGTCTGAATCTTTTCTGAGTCTAAATCAATCCTGGATACTAAGGAGGGGGGGGAGCTTGTTGTCCGATTATTTAAATAAGAAATGACTTCAAAAGTAGGCATATTTATAGCATTGCTAATATGGGAAAAAATTGAAAATTTTGTTTTATTATTTAGCTTTCAATATTTCGAAAATCAAGGCAGATATCGAAATATTTTAATCCTATTTTTCGCCTACATTCCTGAAGATAATTTCAACCATGAGTCTAAACTTGCCTTGGTGCTCGTACTACCTTAACCAACAAAAAAAACCATTAAAGGCTACACATTCAAAATATAAAATTCAAAAACACATTTTCGGAGGCATTTTCAATAAAATTCGAAATAAATTTCCAATTTATAGTCCCACGTTGGATGTTAATCACCCAATTTCTTTCAAAAGCAGTACTTATGTTTGTTATGATTGTCAATTTGTATATTTGCTTATAGATCGGTAAACTTTAAACGGCTTTTTATTTAAACAAAAAATATTTAAAGCTCATGAGCAGCAGAGCTCTATCAATAAGGTCATATTTCTCTCTCATTAGAAGCTTCTTATTATTAGATACTTTTCAGTGCAAATTTTTTTTCATAAGAAATCATGATGTTTCTAGAAGGATAGAAGCAGGCACTGCCGACAATACCAGAATGAAAATTACTCAACGACTCAATTTTTTGACAATGTATTACCTCATTAATAAAATTTGACGGGGTGAAAAAGGGCACAATGCCTTGAAAATGTCTAAAATACATGACATTATGATTTACAAAAAGAAGAAGATGGCTGGAAAACTAAGATTAACAAAAGGCACTTCTTTGACATTAATCCATCGTTCATGCAGGTTATCAATATTCTAGCTTAGTTAACAGAGGCTATGTAGGTGCGCATAACTTTGAGAAACTGCAACAATCATGATATTTGAGTAAACAGAAGAAGAGGACTGGCAAGTTGACACTTGCAAAAGGCCCTTCCATAGCACTAACTCAACCTTCATACAGATGATCAACATAGCTGCCAAATGTGAGCGAAACATTTTCTAAAATTACTTTACGATGTAAGATAAATTTTCAAATCCTGTGTAAAGTTTTCTATGGATCAGTCTCAATTTAAGTATGAAATTTGCAACGTTCTATCTATTTTCTCGAAATGTTGTGTTCACAAGCTCAAGCAATTGCTGACTCTATACAGAGGTTAAAAAACGACAACTAAAAGTGAAAAATATACACGAAAGAAAAAAAGAAGATGTTTATCAAAACAATAAGCAAACGAATAAAAAAAAGTCTGGTAGTCAATATGATCATGATGATGGGTGTGGGTGATTCAAGTGGCACATAATAACATAATGGGTTGAATATTTTGGGCGGGTAAAGAATATGTACGTATATATAAAAAAAATAGTTATAAAGACTTGTTTTCTATTTAAACTAAGTATGAATTATACTCTTTTCGAATAAGCAAGTTTTGTTTAGTCATTGTAAGAGATAAAAAGGCATTGTAAAATATTGACGATGGATTTATTTTGACCATATTTACCTCAGTCATACTTGATGAAAAACTTTTCTTTTAAGTCAATTGGAAAATATATATGGTGTATCCCAAAATGAAAATAAATGAAATATTGATCAAATAGGATCAATTTTGAGTATGCTACAGTGCTAAAGGAAAAGCGTAACGGCAGTGCCCGATTTGGTAGAGATATCGACGTGATTTAAAAGTGGCTCAATCAAACATGTTTTTCTAAGAATAAAACTTTTCTTTTTTTACATGTAGAGTCTGACATAAAATCTCCGGACCATTTGATATAGCATAGTTAATAGGTCGAATTACGCAATTATGATTACGTCTCAGCGCTGGTTAACTGGCGCGTTATCGAAGGAGGGTTAAAAAATATGTTACTTGCGTTTTAATTTAAATGTTTTCAAGTCTATTTATCTTCGATATTTTGAAAAAACTCTGTATAACTTTGATTTGTGTACTTAAAGTATTTTAGTTGAATATTTCTTATTTTTCTTTTTTTTTTTCAACTTATTATTTTATTTTACTCAAACGATTGACTTTTGTTTACTCTAAAATTTTTCTTTTCCTAAAACTTTTTAGCGAAAAAGATTTATTGGTTTCTGTTCTATTTTCTGTTCATGTACCCCTAAACTATTAATTGTGAAATATAATCTTTTAAAATTTTTGCTATTCATCAATACACGAAAAATCAAACAATTATTTTCATAGTTTATTTTTATTTTTATTTTAATAGTTTTATAAAATTTTAGTTCAAATAACTATGTGACCTCAAAGTAACCGATATTTTAATAGCTGCTTACTAAAAGGAACATAGTTTTAGATATGATGAGTAGTTGAAACATTTCGATGGTCTCTCACAAAAATAGCTTTGAAGTGTTACTATGCTCACATTATATTTATTATTCTATGAAAAACTTGAAGAAAATTGGGATTAAATTTTATATGAAAAATGTTATTACATTGTAACCGATATTACATACAGTAACTGGAAAATTTCAAATTTTTTGTTTTTGTTTTAAATCCACAAAATCAATTTTCAATAAGTTTTCTTATCATAAATAAATATTTCCATTTTAGTAATATTAGCAGAGAAATTTCAAATTTTCTATTCGTACCGTATTGGAACTCGCAATTTTGGGTGGTTTCAATCGTTTAATATTGAAAATATGTGGGAACAAATTGCTTTTTAATTATACAGAAAAGTAAATTTAAATAATTTTATGGCTCTTATGAATAGATTTTATATCATCTTCATGCAAAAAAATTTCGTAAATGAACTATTCCAACTTAACGAGACCACAAAACAATTTTATGATGGTTGCAAAATTCAAATAAAATAAATTAAGAGTGAAAAAATACCACGCCTATAACATTTTTATACTTTTATTTCAAATAATAAAGACAAATATTACGACAAGTGTATATTAGAGAATATTCCACATGAGGGCCATCAGCGAGGTGGTGGTGATGTCGTAGTTTTATTCAAGCTAAAACGAAAATGTTTAGATTCATTTGTATTTTTCGCGTAGTTATTGCACGGATGGAATATGAATATACAAAACAGAAACAATACTTCTAGAAGATGTAAATATTAGTCACGAGCTGACGTTGCAATGAGAAAAGAAAAAAATAAATTAGGTATAATTCGTTCGAAAATTTGTAACTCCTCTCAACAATGTTAATTTCATACCTACAATATAAGGTTGTAAAGGATCCACAAAATTAATATGAAAAATACTGTCGATTGTTATAAGTTACCAGTTTTTTCCTACCCTGCATAAGTCTATTTGTAAAATCAAGCTTCGCAAAATCTATGAAATGTATTCTGCAATATAGGAATTTAATGCAAATAGTGAATGTTAAATTTATTTAATTTCTGGTTATAAATACTGGAAATGATGGTGCAGGGAAGTGATTATCTTATATAGTATTCCTAAAGCTTGTTTTCTGCCACTCCGGCAGATTCATCTTATTCCTTTAACCAATTTCCATGATTTATCCCTCATTTTAAAGCTTATCGTGCTGGCTAATAACGAAAACTAGACCGAAGGTCTAAAATTGTACCGCACCGATTTGGTTTTTGAAATATTAAGTATTTTGTTCAATATGTAATTTGTATATCATATATGTAATAAAATTGCCTATACACAATAAAATAATTATGGTATTTCGTATTACTTAGAGATTATGTCTCTAGCCTGTTTTGAGTCGTTGTTACCGCCCTGTAGAATTTCACACGGGTCGATTGGTTCTTTCTTAAAACAATACAGCAAGTACTCCTTGAGTATCCAGCACCCATTAATTATCGTTTCGAATTTTGAGAATTACTTGATTAATGATCCAAAATAAAATTTTATAATTGGCTATACTTATAAAGTTAGCTTTGGATTGAGAACTATGTTTTAAAACCCAGGAAAACAACAAAATTTTTATTAAAGTTTTCAAACTTATCCAATCTAGATATAGACAAGGACAAAATCTGTAAAAAGAATCGTATGGATTCGATAAAAATCGGTAAAGATTTTTTAAATATTTGTGAGTAAATATTAGCAAAAACCTTTATATACTGTAGTATTTATCTACTGACCCCAAAAAAGATTTAAAAACTTGTAAAAGAAAACAGTAAAAGTGCGCGACCCTAAATAATGTAAATAAACTAAGATTTCATATCTAAATGACTTTCATAAAAGTTTTCCTCTCTGTTGTCTTTTTTAAGTCAGTAATAATTTTTCTAGGATTTATTCTTGTTTCACTTGTAGATTTTCTATCTTTTCTCTATAATAAGGACAAGTTAGAAAATTTTCATTTATAAAAAGGATGTTGATAAACTTTTTAGACATTTAAAAACGGATTCATTAATATCGCCATCTACGAAATTACTCAAAAGTTCAGAATAATTTTAGATTTATAGATTCTGATGCACTCAATTCTATGCAGGAAGCATCAAAATTCACGGCGAATGGAAAATGGATATGACCAGTTAAAATAATTCAAAGGTTTCTGTCACAAACGCTTCAGTCTTGTCTACAAGTATTCCTTGCTGGTTGTTGGTTTTTTCGAAACAAATTAATGGGGGGCAAAACAATCATAGAATTACCTGGATTTTGTGCAACTTGAAGAGGTTTTTTAGGTTCTTACGTTTCATTTTAATTGTAGGCCCATAGATAAACCAATTCTGAAATTCTATTCGGCTATTCTGCAATAATATACTAGGTAATTGACAAGGGAGACAATATTTTAAAACTCAAAATCGGGCTGTAACTCGGGCGCAATCATAACAATGTGGTGGGTGTTTATTTTGGTAAAAACCGTTTATGAAATGAGTAAATGAAATTAGGGATTTAAGGAAAAACACAAAGCTTAGGGTATTTTGAGGTATTCCATACTTTTTAAGTTAAATCACTTGTTTACTATTTATCGCATTGTACTTTTAACTCATCCTTTATTTAAAAAAATAAAATAGAGTGAAGAACCGAAGGTTTATTGAAGTGTTTGTATTTTATAGCTTACTACATTCAATGTACAGGCCACTGAATTATAACATAGAACAAGCAAGAATGATGTGGTTTTGTATATAATTCCCATGGGATCTCGAATATATAACGTCCATCTCATGAAGGCGTAAACTGCAACATTGACAATCACTGGTGCCAACATTATGATGACAAATAGAACATGGGATATATGTAATAATTTTGTTATATATTTACTATGAAATAAACAATTTTGTAGTTAAAATTTTTTCGTCTAACTTTATTTTAAAATGAAAATTAATAAAGCTGTATTTGACTAATTCAGAAGCAAATACTCTTAATATTTCAAAATGCCGAAGCTTAGAAGAGACCAGTTATTTTTTGTGTGTTTTTCCATTTCAATAGTAATAACTTATTTTTTCTTTGGTTGCCGATAATTCCAGTGAGGTTATACAGCAATCGTTAAATGGAGATGACTGTAAAAAGTTTATACTATAAACCATATTTTTATTATGTGTGTTTACTATTAAAACAAAAAGTTTCCATAACTTCCTTAAAGATTTCTAAGTTTTGTAACTTCTACTGTCCATGATTGCTCGGCAAGATTATTTAATGCTCTTTTCGATTTAAATTGCCGTTATTTTGAAAAGGTTAGACTTAATTTCCGAAAATCGAACCCAAATTTAATTGTGTTGCTTTTGGCTGTAATATAATATATTTGTAGCTTCAAGTTTATGTCCCAAAAATCTATTTAGCCCACAAAGTTTTTGATAGAATCTAAAAGTCCTGAATTAATTCGCTCACATTAAACACAACCAAAGGAAGTTTTTAGAACTTTACAGACAGACAGTGGTAAGTTTGAGTACCTCGACATTTTATTGCTTCTTCTTTGAAGAGTAAAGTTTCATTTTACACTAAAATTTGCAACTCAGTTGCATTAATACCGTAAGGAAAAATTTCTGTTGAACACATTTTCCAGTTCGTTAAGCTTACTTGGCTATTTGAAGATCTCACGCCAATGATTTTTTGAAGTTCTAGGGCTTCATACATTTCTAAGAAATCATGCATGAATTGTAGACGAATTTTGGGGAGAAATATCGATCTACCTTGGTTTCATTTTTAGAAAATGTCGTTTTATCCGTGTTTTCAGGAAAAATTGAAACATGGACTAAAAAATATGACACTTCCCGACATCTATGGGCGACGAAATAAAATACATTAGCGGGACATGCAAATTGATATTTGTGTGGAGACATTTTAAATTTTTCTTATATTGGTGATTTATTGAATCCGTTTTGCAGCTTGCAAACCTTAGGGTCATCGTTTTCTGATTCTTAATAAAGAAGTAATTAAGTGTACATGGGGGGAGTGGGAGAATTGTAGCTTAAAATGAAGAAGAGAGAAATGAAACATCTTCACTTGTCACGGTGGAATGATTTATTAAGAAAATCTGATCTCTTTATTCCTAGGATTTAAAATATAATACCCAATTGTTGAAATGAATATATTTACAATATATACAATGATTATAACATGGTGATATAATGGCAAATATAAAACTTGTTAAAAACGTCACTTGATATTTTGATGTGTATTATATATAAAACTACTGGGTAAGTGTATTTGAATGAGTTTCGTTAGCACATCAACAATAGCTTCAATGATGATCGATTGTCGTCGGGGTAACAAAATAATTTCAAAAACTATAAAAACTGATTATTGCTTGTATAAAAGATAAGATACCACACATTTATATCCATTTCTGTGTGTAAAATCCTTATAAAAAATTTTATGTGAAAGTGTAAATTGGTTCTTTGTGCTTTCTTTTGATTTTTATTTTCTCTTTAAAGTTTTAGAGCTATGATCTTTGTTCGGTCTGTTTAATAGAATGTAGGTAGTCAGCAATTTTTGTGATGAAAAAAAGTTCTTGTATTAAGCAATGAAATGTTGATTTATCATCTTTTTAATTTATATTTTTTACGCGTTCGTTAAAAAGAGTGCGTATTAATCTACTTGTTGAAAAGAGGCAAAATTCAACTTGCAAAGAGGTTATATGTTAGAGCCTTTTGCCTGACTGCGGATCTGTCTTTGGAATCATCGCTACTAAGCAGATAAACAGTTTTATGATTTTTCAAACTGGTTTAATCGAGATAAAGACTTTTAGCGTCTTTCTTGTTAGTCAAGAGATTGTCAAAACATAATGTATCGAGTCTCTTTACCATTAGGTACAAAATTTGAATAGTGCATCGAAAAAAAAATTCTTAACTCCAACCAATATGAGATTGTCTCAACCTTATCGCGAGATCATATATGACGAATGTGATACAACAACCATACGGAGTTGAGTTGTGAAGTTGACACAAACGCATCAGTTGTGTCAATTTGTATGAATATACTGTCTAACAAATTTCAAATATTGTTGTTTTGAATAATATTAATATTATAACAAAATACTGATGTGTTTATCACAACTACAAGAGCAGGTAACAAAAAATAAAAGATTTATACCTGCTAATAGGTTTAATTAAAAACAAAAAACAAAATTTTTTTTCAAGTCGGATTTGAACCAGCGATATATTTACCAAAAAATATGGTACATCTTATAAAAATGATCAATATGTTTATTTCAAACTCTCTGTTAACTGGTGACAAGAATCTTCATGAAGTTGCCTCAATCACATATGAACTAGCCTAATTCTATATTTAAAGCAAACGTAAAAGATATGTTTTTTTTATTTGTATATTCGCTTTATTTACACGATTATATATTCCAACTAAGTACAATTTTATTTCCATCAATAAAATGCATGACTTTAAACTAAAATCAATCTCTTTCATAGAAGTAATGATTTTGTTTATTTAACTTCAGTGATTTTGTATCTATGACTTCATATTTTAAATTCAATCCCATTTAATTGTAAATATAACAATTTAGCTGTACTTGTTCCAATCGTTAGGCAACTGTTTGAAAGTATTTTTACTTTATTTCAATATGCAACGGCCAACTTCGGAATGAGGTTGTCATTATTTTAATTTTTTTTTTTCAGTGTGAAATTTTTAATCTCACAAGAATAACTATTTTATATTTTTTCTTTTAGTTTCCACGTTGTCAAAGACGTACAATTGACTGACAACGGCCAATTATAGTATGCGAATAGTATGCGAAAAACAAGATAATTTATTGGTTGCAAAAGCTTTTGGGTGTATGACAACGTAGAAAACATTTTGAACGAAGATTCTCTCAGAGGCTGCAATTCCTTGATAAAAGAATGAAAGAAAATTAAAGGGTAGGTAAATTGCACTCGTTTACAGTACTACTTTTATATTTCTTCAATATTCAAAATCCACGGAAAATAAATTCTTACACAATAAAATTAAGGTAAATATAAAATAATGTTTAATTTTCCCATTTAATATTTTCTAAAATAAAATTTATATAGTTTTATTAAAAAAAGATTCGCAGAAATCAGAATGATCGGAAACTTTTCAATATAGAAAATAGCATTTGTTCATATTTGACGTATCTAATATCCGTTTACCAAGAAATATTACACCAACATTCAATGTTTTTGAAGTCCTAGTTGCAATATATAGAAGAATCTTCTATACAGTGTGTCACATTAAAGATGCAGGTACTCCCCCATGTCTTCGATATTTAGAGAAATACCGATTTGAATTTTTGTACAGTCATATAGGGTGATGGATCAAAAAAATTTACGGCTAAACTAACCCCGCCTACTACGAATTGACAAATAGGGTCGATTCTTTATATTTTGCTTAGCGATTGAAATATCGTGAAAATTATTTGAAAAAGTTTGCATATACCGATTTTCTTGGCAAATTTCGCATTTTTATATATAAGTTTAGTCCCAAGTTTGTAACGCTTAAAAATATTGATGCTCCGAAAAAATTTTGGTATAGGTGTTCATAAAATCACCTAATTAGTACATTTTCGGTTGTCTGCCCGTCTGTCTGTCAGCACGATAGCTCAAAAACAAAAAATGATATCAAGCTGATATTTATAGCGTGCTCAAGAAATAAAAGGTGAGGTCGAGTTCGAAAATGGGCAGCATAAGTCAAATGAGTCTTGAGTCATTATGTAAACCGTTAAAGATAGACCAAAATTTAAAATGTAAAAAATGTTCCTTATAAAAAAAATAAACAACTTTTGTTTGAAATATTTTTTCTTAAGCATCAGTGTTTGCCCGTGAGAGCGCAAATTAGGCGCAATTTATCAGTTATGTATGTGTGACATGTATGTATGTGTAATGTGACAGTGTAATCAACACAGTCTATACATGGTATTTTAACAATTAACTCAGTCAATTGTTTGTCTGCACTTGTTTTTTATTATTTTTATTTTATTGAAATATTTGAATACATTATACTGTGAAATTGTCAAATTTGTCAAGCTTTTACATTCCATATGGGAAATTTGGTATGTAGGTGTCTAAAAATATATTCTTATGTTAGCAACTTTTTCTAATAATTTTTTTTCGATATCTCGATTGTGAAACAAAATATTAAGAATCGGTTCAATTTGTCAATTTGTAGGCTGAGTTTAAAGTTCAGATTTCAGTTCAGATACTTATCTTAAAACATGTAACCTATCACTCTGTAAGACTGTGCAAACATTCAAATCGATACTCCTATAAATAACGAAAATAAGAGAGTGTCTTCATTTTAAATGTAGCACACTGTATATATATCGTAAAATTAGAACTTAAATTGCTGTTCATAAAGTAATGCTGATCGAGTGACATAGTTTTATAACATGACAATTTAAACAAACAAAAGCCCTCATCATATCTTCAAATGTGGTGGTATTATGTTTTAAAATAGTTTTTAACTTGAAATTTTCATTGAATTGCTTGCATACATATGAAGTTTTTCTCTGCATTTTATACAAATATAGACAAAAGTCTGGAAACAATCGTGAATAATAGTTCAGATATACGAATCAAATTTTTCCCTCAAAGCAATATTGATCACACTTTGTTTATTTTTCTATTATATATTAATTATTTCCAAACCATTTGGGAACAGCAATAAAGAAAAATAAACAGGAAGCTATAAACAATGGGCTTCCATTTCGTTAACCCCATTCTCACTTTAAAAACTTCAAAGTATGCATATTATACCTTCTAAGACCCCGTACAACTCTTTGGTAATTTTTGGATACGCGATTATGCTGACAAGATGTTCTGATCTTAGTTTCCGCAAATTCAAAGATCTCTAAAGTTAGTAAAATGCTAAGAATCCATAAACACATTTTCATTACTAGGAATCATCACGTTCTATAAAAAATTGCTTAAGGTAGTACTATCGGTAATAGACTTTGCATTCAGAATTTAATGAAACTTGGCATAGTTGTCCATTATTATATCATAACTAGCGACCCCGACGGACGTTGTCCCGTAAAAACGTAACTCTAATTCATGAATACCTATACTACGTTTAGCCTGTCCGCTAAACCCATCCCGCTAAACCCCAATTTAACTCCTATTTATTGGAGTGGCCTGACCTTCGACCTTTGGCCTGACCTTTGATAGTAGAGCTCGCTGCGCTCGCATATGGCTCTAATAAATGCCTATTGACAATACCTGAATACTATTAAAAATACATAGTACACATAGTATACATAATGTGATATGATTTATATGCGCTCCCACCATTTAATGAAATTTCATTTTTTTGGTACGGAGCCCTCAAAAACAGTTGTACTGGACCAAATTGTAAATCTAAACCATTCTCGAATCTCCACGAACACACACAAAAAATTTCATCAAAATCGGTCCAGCCGTCTAGGAGGAGTTCAATTACATACACACGCACACAAGAAATATATATATTAAGATTATCCAGTTAAATTTTTAGGGGCCTTCAGAGAACTGAAAATCTGAACGTCCAGTTTTGTGAAATAAAATAAAATTTGTGATTTTCCGTAAGGATCAATGTTAAAATATATTTTTTTCAGTTCTCTGAAGGCCCCTAAAAATTTAACTGGATAATTATGATATAATAATGGACAACTATGCAAGTTTCATTAAATTCTGAATGCAAAGTCTATTACCGATTGTACTACCTTAAATGCTGCACACATTATTTTTAATATTTTTATGTTACTTTTTGATTAATGATACTTTTGTAATACCCTGTATAAAAGCCTCATTTACATAAATAACAATTCCATTCTATGTAACATTTGTTTAACGAATAAAATGATAGTTATTAATTTTATTTCTGTTTTTATGTTTTATGCTAACTTAATGGCAATTTTTTAACAAATTTAAGTGAATGTGTTATAAAATAACTAGGTTCATAATTTTTAAAACTAATTAAAAAACTATCAATCATTTCATCTATTGTTGTTGATTTTATTGTAATGTTTTTGTGAGATTACGGCTGTCAAAAATATTTTGAAAATGTGTTATTTAGACAAATAAAGTTAATTTCACAGTGGTAAAATGACAATGAATCAATATGGGTGGAATTATTTTTGTAAGTGTGCATCTGAGGCAAGATTTTTTTTTTAAATTTGCGAGAGGAAAAATTTGCTATTGCGAAAAAGTTTACTTTTTACTTGTTTGGCAACCTACATGCACATATCACTTTGTAAAGAAACATGAGGACTTCCAAGATATTCAATGTCAAATTTACAATAGGATCCGGTCAAGAAAACACCATAAAATGACCCAAAGTCCAAGCACATGTCAATACTATTGGAATATTTAAACGGCCAGTGATTCTTATATTTGCGAATTTACCGGCAACGGAGCTATTGCTTTCGAACCGATGATGGAATTTCGAAAAAAAAATTTCAAGAAGGGTTTTCAAGAGGATTGGGAGGGGGGTGGAATCTCGAATTAAAATTTCTTAAAAAATAAAATGCAATATTAGATTTTAAGAAGCAAGTGTTACTTTTCAATATCTGAGGGAATTTGTTTTCCTAGCGCAGCTCCTGGGCTACGAAGTTTTTATTTATAATCGTTTAATAACTCCTGAAGCGATATTGACTTTTTTCATAGTAGTTCAGATTTCAATGTATTATTATTTTCTCTTTATTAAATGTTTAATAAAAGGATTTTTGAAACTTTGATCATCATTTTTTAGTAAACAAGTGTACTTCAGAATAAAAATACTCCGAGGTGCTTCTATCGAAAAACATACTAGAATCAAAATACAAGCATTTCCGCAATTTTTTTCTACGAATTCTCGAAATCTTATTTGACATATTACGTAATTAATTCAGCAAGAAGAAAATTGTGTATGAGATTTTTTTGGAATTCTGCCTTACGTACTAGATTAATAAACAATTTTATCTTAGGTGTTCGTTTTATCACTTTAATATAAATTAAAATGGACATTTTTCAATCAAAATGTAGTTCATGTAAATGCTCGCGTATTTACATTTTGTCTTGTTTATTTTCCCAACTAAATTAATGCATGCTTGTTGTAGACGTAAATTAATTTGGTCAAATATTTATTTTCCTAATAAACATTTACCATTTAGACTAATTTTAAACTGTTCTATATTGAAATTCTTTTTATAAAACCTTCTAATCACATTCGAGAAATACACTGAGTAAACAGAAAACTAACACTAACACTATTTTATGTAGGAAAGTTCTTGGAAATTATGCGCTACGATACATAAACGGTATTGTTCATGGCCATGTTTTTCTGTTCATAGAGGAACGTAATCAATATTACCCAAAGATAAGTAGGTATGTACGTTAAAAATTCTTGACTAGCCAGGGTATGAAGCAGCATCCGTTACAACAACCCAAATTTTAGTATTTTCTTAATGGTTTTTGTCACTGTTGGATTTAAGTTTTACTTAGTCATTTAAATTACACCTTTATTTGTCTCTGGATGATCAGATTTTGATTTTGAGTCACCGAAAGTAATAATCCAACTGATAATTGAAACTATCAATACTTTCAATAATCAGTTTTCAATATTTATGGAACGTTTACCAGTTGCTTCAAGGTCGACTTAAGTGCTTCGTTTGGCGAAATAAATGCTAGTTCGATAATAAACCAAAATATGTCTCTCCCTATGCATATAGGTGACACGAAAAATCTGTGTTTCTTGCTGTACTTATAAAAAATCAAAGCAGAATTAGCATCACCTACTTACGAAATTATTTATATGGATGTTTAATCTCATTAATGATAATACATTATTTATTAGTTACAAATAAACTAATTTAAACTTTAATATCGTATAACTAGACCAAATTAAAAAATTAACCAAAATTCATTTTACTTACGCTGCAACGCATATGTTTGTTCTGAATACGTTTTTGTTTTATTTTAATTACATTTTCTAGAAAATCGTAAATGTAAATAGTGGCTTGTTTATTTAATTTATGTGGTAAATCAAACTTAATTTGTAATACATTATTTTAAGGGCTTTAGTTTTCAATTGAAATACCTACATCAAAATAAGAACCACACATCCAATGTATGGAGACAATATTAGTAATCTATGCCAAAATTGATTGTTGTGGTGTAAAATAGCCATCTAAAATTTATTCATGTGAATATAATTTAAATATATAATGAAATGTATTCAAAAAGAAATTCAAGATGTTTAAAACAAATTAAATTTCTGTGTAACCATAAACATTTTGATCTTAATTTTTGAAAGAAAGAAAATATGTTTGAAAACAGTTGAGACAAATATAATTTTGTAGAGTTTGGTCACAAATACAAAACAAAAATGAGGTTTTCTAGCAGAAGAAAAAAAATTCGAATAAAATATATAAAAAAGGAGGACATTCCACAAGTTTGTCGATAGCTGGAAAATTTCTCGCCCAAGCACAAAATCAATTATATTTTAAAGTTTATGGGCCTATTAGATAAAGTAATTTGGATTCAAAAAAGCGTTCTGAAATGCTTTTCGAACACGATTTTAGATTGATATCTCTAGAGCTGCTCTGTCAATCGTTAAATTAATTCCCATAAAAACTTGCTATAAAAATTACCCGTATACCAATTTTTACAAAATTCCGTTCAAAATTTGGATTGCGGTTTTCTTGAGTTTTTCACGGGGATATCCATTAAGATAATTGAAAAAATTAAGAAAATTGTTCGACTTAGATAAAAATCATTTTCTAGAGTAAACTTTAATCAAGCAATGCAAAAACAGGGTCTATTAAACGATTTAACGTTTTATTGCTACAGAAATGTCGCGTAAAATTATACTCACTACTCAGCAGCGGAGGATGAAATACAAATGATAAATTTAAAAAGCACCTACTTAAAAAATACTAATGAGAGCTTATAGTCCAGAATCCAGCGTATATTTTCTGGAATTATCTCGTTATAACTAAATTTTTTTCTAGGCATAATTTAACATAGTTCGAAATTACTGAGGAAAGGCGATATTGAGACACATGCGCTACTTCAGTTATTGGCCAGCTAAATTTTAATTGCCTCACCAATTTAAAATTAATGAATATTTTCTTTTCAAATCTTCTTTTCTTCTTTATAAGTACCAGTGTCGAAAAGTCGATTGTCTACCTTTATTTAAATAAGAAGAATAAAAAAAAGAAAAACAAATTTTGAGTGGCGGAGAAAATTCCAGACATTTTATCCCGATTTTATTACTACCTTGTTAGCTATCCAATAATTTTCTAGATTCACGCTTGGATATTTATTGCACTTTTTTTTATAATACCAGCACTAATTTTCATAATTTGGACCAACAATAAAATCATGACGAATTATATACAATTTTTAAGTGATATCATAAAATAAAAATAATGAAATTCACAATAAAGTAGGTCAATTTAAACATTCAAAAAAAAACCACGTATTATGTGCGTTATTCTTACACATCTTTGATTTTTTTGAAAATGTTATCGGAAGTAATAAATATCATTAGCATATGTAAATTACTTCTTAAAAATTATAAATTTATAAAAAAATTGGTAAATAGCATCCTGTTTTTTAAATTGTGTGTATAGAAAACACGTAATTTTGTACATCTAAATAAGAATTTTGATTCGGTTCATCCAAAAAATGCATTTGTACCGAGTGTCCTAACCTTAATAGCAATTTCATACTAGGACGGGATGTGAACTTTTTTTGTAAGCTTTTTTATTGTTTATTTAATGGCAGAAAAATTTAAAAGGTAATTGCACTGAATATTTACAAATGAAGGGTGTTTGACTCCCTGTTTTACATACGTCACTGAGAGGATGTATAAATTAGTTATTAAAAAATGTGATTTTATGAATTAACACATTTGATATTATGCAAAATCATCTTACAAAGTGTTCAAAAAATATAGCAAGTTTTTATAGACGATTGCATTATGGTCCAAGAGACGACGAATAAAATATAAAAAAATTAAGTGTAGTAACACAGGGGCATCATTCTACCGAGATAAAAATTGTTAAGATGGAGCAGTGGAAATACACAGTTTTAAAAAATCGAAATAATTAAAATGCAGAAATAATTAATGTTCAGAGATTAAAAGAGTGAAACTAAGCAGATAAAACACCAAAAAACTCGTGTCAATGACAGATTATTCCTGTCGGAATAAGTACGTGACAGAATGATCCCGAGCTAGAGTTATAAATAATTAAAAACTGCACGGTAAGAAATGCATGGCTTTTACTACAATGCTGATATGGTATAGAGACAGATACTATTAGTATACTTCTATACGATATATAAGCATAAGTAATATAACAGTCTTGAATAGGAGTATCCACCAGAAGTATTGTAAGTCGTCGTATCGTCAATATGAATGGGCTTGACGCCCACGCTGCATTGACTCGTCTGCCATAATTATTGCTAATGTTACTATTCCTTCAATACTGTAATAAGTATGGCGTTCACACCGATATTGATATATTGATATTCACAAAAAGTTTGATAAAGACATTATCAAATGGTAGAAAATAACTAAAAACGTGAAAAACCAAATGATAGACCGTTTGATTAGGTAAAAAGTCGTGGCAAATTGATCTTACATTGAAGAAATAAAATTTCAAACACTAGGTGTAGCAGCAGACCATATAACAGAACATCGGCCTATTCCACCAAGTAATAAATATCGATGGGATGAGTAATCAAAATCGTCAAAATTGAACATATCTATTTGAAACAAATAAAACAAAATTGAATATATACTACGCTAACAAAACAATTATTTTTGTCCATTGCAGCAAAATTTTTTTTTCCAAAATAAATTCATACTATTTTGATACACGCGGTAAGTAAAACTATACTCATGCAATATTTATACGACTTGCGACACTCATTATGTGTATTTTGTAACTTCAAAAAAACCGCTTGCACATTTTCATAAACGATGTAATTATCTATATCCGTTGCAATTTGTCGTTTGAGCTGTGAACACTGGCATTTTGATAACCGTTAAATTGGATACAAGTATAGATGCATTAAAAAAAATGCAAATGGCAATGATATCAATTAATTTTGAAGACATGTATTTAGTGTTGTTTTTATACTCTGTAAATATGAAATATAAATGTGCAATCAATCAGGTCATGACTCCGTAGTACCCGTCTTTTAAATGATTGAAGCTTGCAAGTTTGTAAGTAACCGGTCTATGAGTCTATTGATTCTAATTCCATACTAATCCAACAGTATTGAAGGGGTGAAAGGGGTTAATTTATTCTATTGCTATTTAAATTCTTTGACAACAATATTTTTCGATACATTTTAGAAGTAAAGGTCATATTGGTATACTTTTTTTTTGCAATTGGAAATGTTTTTAGATAACTATCCTTAGAGGCTCAAATTATATTAGTTTTTGGCATAGCTTTTTGTACTTCAGTTCATCATCTCTTATAGACACAAGCAAGAAGAACGTCTGGCAAGTCAAGAATCAATGAGAAATTTGGTACCAAAAGCAATACTTGATTACTTTTTTTAACTCACATGTGTGTACGATATATAAGGACGGCTCAATCTTTACTGTTAGTGTTTGCAAATACTTAGACATTAATTAGAAATTACTGCATAAAACCATATGACAAAAGTTATAAAATTCTTCTTAACAAGCAATTATATTAAAATGACATAGCGTGGCTGTCTCAAAATCTAATTAGATTATATGCATACAGGGAGTTCTTAATACTTTAACAAGTAAACACAAACAATTGACTGAGTTAATTATTGAAATACCATGTATAGACAGTGTTGATGACGCAATCGTTTGTTTTTTACGTCAAGTAAGTAAAGAAAGATATCCACTCTTAGACAGCCAAACACACATAACTGATAATTTGCAGCCTCGCGGGTAAACAGTGGTGGCTACGAACAAATGTTGGCAACAAAAGTTGTTTATTTTTTATAAGGAACATTTTTTACATTAAAAATTGTGTTCTATCTCTAACGGTTTACAACAAGGCTCCTAGGGACCCAAGACCGAATTGACCTATGTTGCTCATTTACGAACTCGACCTCACTTTTTACGTAATTAGCAGGCTGTACAAATTTCAACTTGATCTCTTTTCGTTTTTAAGTTATTGTGTCGACAGAAAGACGGACAGACGGACAACAGAAAATGGACTAATTGGGTGATTACATAAAAAGCTGTATCAAAATTTTGTTCGTAGCATCAATATTTTTAAGCGATACAAATTTGGGACTTAACTTAGTATAGTATACCTTGATATATTTCTTAAATACATATCATAAAAAGAATGGTATTGTTTGCTTAATCAATCATTGAACAAGTTTAGGGGGGGGGTTCATTATTTTTTCTGTTAGTTCACTAAAACCATGTTAGATGTCGAGCTAAGATGACACACACGTATTTGAGATATTTATAAGTATGCAAAAAAGTCATAATACCAGAAAATATTGAAGTTTTCATAAATCTCTAGGACAGATAAACCTCATATATAGACGTTGCAATCAAAATAGTTCTAGATTTGATCTTTAGGATTTAGGTTTTAGCACGTTTGAAATTATAAAAAAGCGGATACAATTAAGTTCCTGGAGTCATTTTTAGAATTAAATTTAAGTCAGCCTTTGATACTGGAAGTTTAACTGAGCTGAAGTCTAATGTATAAGGCTTGACTTAGTCTAATAATTACTAAAGATATTTATAATAAATATCTAAAGATATTTATGATTTGTATGTTTTTTATAAATACAGAATTTGGATTTAAAAAGAACTATTTCTTTAAGATTGCACGAGCTCTCGATTATTTTATAAAAGTTTTTAACATCATTACCTCCTATTATTTACATAATTATATATAGGTTTATGCGAGGTTGGATATTGTTCACTTTAAGAGTTAAAACTACTGTAATAAAATAGTTTCTATAATTTTAATCGACTTAAATATTATAATTATAATATTTATTAATGTTAGGAGTTTTAATACACTTTTGTGTGGTTTCTAGTAGATTAGTAGAAGAAAATTACTTACAGATATATTTATAAGTATCAGAATCATTTCATTATTTTTTATTTTAATAGGCTTGTTTTTATGATTACAACTTACCAGTTTTATTTGTATAATAAAATTTTATATTATTATGATTATTTAAAAATTATTACATAAATATAGGATTTTATTTAAAAAAAATATGTTCCAATAAATTCAAGAATGGTATAAAATGAATTTATTACATTTTAATCATATCATTTCTGTAATCCTCAGATACATTTCGTACACTTTTTTAATACCTAGATAAAGATTTATCTTTGCAGTAGTTGCTACAATAAAATTTTCTTAGTACAATTTTATACTGAGATGATCTATACATAAATAAGCGATTTACCACTGACTGACGAAATATCCGAAACTATCGGTCCGATTAACTTCAAATTTCGCATACTTACCTCTTTTGTGACATAAACGTCCAATGAGAACGGATTTTACGAAATTCCTATCCCAACGGATTTCCCACCGGGAATACCACCTCGTTTTCTTCAGGTAAAAATTGGTGCACCAATAATGTTGTCGTGCAATTTAAATCCCCCGAAATTGTGTAATGGCACTAGACTACGAGTAAAAACCATACAAAGAAACGTTATCGAAGCAACAATTTTTACAGGAATGTATGAGGGTGAAAGTGTATTCATTCCGAGAATCCCTCTGATTCCATCGGACTATCATTTTGAATTTAAGCACAAGCACAAGACAAGGTCAGACTTTCAGAGTTTAAAATTAGCCGGTGTAGACTTACGAAGTGACTGTTTTTCTCATGATCAATTTTATGTGGCGTGTTCAACAGTGTGTTCTCCAACCAGGTAAACGTACGAAGAATGTTGTTTACAGAGAAGTCTTGTAAATTCAAGTGAAGTATGTTACAGGGTTATACATCTTTATCCATTATTATGAGTTGCACATGAAATGTTATTAAATGTTAAAATTAAGAGAAATAAATTAATGTGATGAAAAATGGAAATGTATATGTATAGTTGTTATTTATAAAAATTGTCATACAAAATTTTCTACCATAATTAAATATACATAAAAATAGTAAATTTCAAAGAGATTATAAATCCCTTTGTAAATTGTATTTTTAACAACTTAAATTATAAAAAACCATAAAAATTCAATAAAATTAATTAAATTTAAGCGAGTTAAGTTCAGAACTAACTCTATTCAGACGCACACGTTGCTCCAGATGATCATTTCGTTGGATTTGAGTCACCTATTATTATCTGTGGATGATCCGTTATCCATTTTTACAGTTTCTCTCCTTCTTGGTACTCTTCGTTTATCGTAACTTCTAAAATCAAGCGACTTTGAGATTTTTTCCCCAAGATATGAAATACTCTTAGACATAATATTTTACAGAAGTAATATTATTTTATTTCCATTTCTAATGATATCCAAACGAAAAAAACAACAACAAACAAATAAGAAATGCTAAAAATACATTGGGGTGAAAGTTTTCCGTTATGATTCATTATTATGATATGGGCGAAGAGCCAATTTAGATTACAACACAAACTTTTTTCGTCTATATTATATTGAATTAAAATAAAAAAGTAATGTCATTTACAACAAGTACAGTGCAATTCCAATCATCTGAACTTAAAGAAACTCTGGTGAATTTAGCATTAATACAAGCCCAATAAACGAGCGGATCTTTCTAGAATATCGATGATGAATCAATCATTGGAATTGTTTGTATCGAAGGTTTCCTCAAAATTTTAAGGCATTGTATTCATGTATATATTTAATTGCCTTTTCCAAATTTTTAAAAATTGCAACGATTTCACCTGCAATGTCAGAGACACGAAAACTATTGTCTTTTAGAAAATTCACAATTAACAATTGTTTAAAGATAATGGCAGATAACAACGCCTAATTTTTTCTTTTTGAGCCAGAAGAAAGGATTATAATTTGCATACAACACATTTGTTATTTGTATTATTTTTGCAGTTATTGTACTAACGTGAATTATTTGTTACATATGTTTTTGATTGAGATTAACCATCCTAGTAGATACTTTTGTAAAATCTTGTTGTGTTTAATCGTATGCATATTATACAAAAGTCAATAAATTATGATTTTAAATTTATATTTAAATGCTCGCTTGTAATCGCTCTATGTTAATTTAAGATCAAAAGTTAATTTTACTGGAATCATATGTTCTAGTTTATCAAATTTAAGAAGTAAGATTTTTTTACATTTATAGTCAGTGACGGGATTGATAGTGACGGAGCTCTAGGCTCTAGGCTCAGCCTATGGGTTTCGATAATAATTTTTAGTAAAAATCGACTTTTTTACCTGAATATTGGAATTTTGGCCTACTTTAAACGCTGCCTTCCCAAATCCATGAGTCGCTAGCCAAGGCCTACATTTGCCACTGTTTGTATTATGGAAACCGTACCATATTGATTTAAAATAAAATAATAATACCACATACAAATACCTAGAATACTGGAAGTTTATTAGTATGAAAGAAAATAATAGGGAAAATTATTGGATAACATAAAAACTCTATGACAATAATTACTATTAAATAATTTTATATAAAATTTGTTGACAAAAATATTTGAACCAAAGAAAGTTCAGTCATTTATTCTGGGATTATCAGTATTTACAATCATTGACTGAAAAGATAGACAGAAAGGTCTGTGAAAAAAAAATTTTTTCACTTTCAGTTTGTAGATAGTTATACGATCATGATACCCACAAAATAACTGATATTTGGAGACGTAAGGACCGTAGTGATTCAAGTAACATTGAATATTTCTATATTAATTATTTTTATTGATTTAATTTTAATTGATATTAACCATTATTAGAATATAGACGAAACAATATTCTATTAAATTATTTTTATTTTAAACAATAATATTCTTTTTTACACATAACAAAATATTCATGAAGTAAGAAGCTGAGATTTCGTAGAGAAAATGCGACATTTGACCACAAACCAAAATTCTTATTTTTATAAAATAATACTTGGATCACAAATTATTAGCGGAAAAGATGGTAAAACACATGTATGTTATCTACTTGGACCGTATGAACCACGAGTGTCTGTCGTCGACAGTCAATATAACCTAACCTTTTATTAACGAGTGCAAATCTTTGTGAGCCAGTCTTCGTAAGCTTCGAAATTTTTTTTCAATTTTGTATTTGCAGAAATCATGAGGTTAAATTATTTTCTCTCGTGGTAATGAATCAAAAATACTTCTACTATTACAAATTAGAAAAAGGCTTAAGAAATTCATGAGTTCTGCATTTATAGTGGCATACAAATTTAGGGAAAAGTTTTTTAAAGTTGTAATTGTAAGTAAGAATTATCTTTATAACTTTTCTAAATGTACCAAAAAAATTGGCTATGGCCACAATAGCTCGTAAAACCTACTATGGTCTACTTAGTAGTGACATTCGGAGAAAAAATATTTTCTCAAATCGTTATTCTGAATGATAACGGAGAAAATTTAATAAAATTTAACATATTTTGATTCTTATTCCAATTTTCAGTGATATATCAACCAATAGCAGCAAGGATTAGCAATGCCCGAAATTTTTTAATTTTTAAGGTGCATTAAATTTTTTTTTTGTAATTATTTACTTAACAACTGTCATGGATAAAAGTTGCAAGTAGAGCCAACCTTGACGGCTTTCTCGTACATACTCAACAATTGGCAGCAAACATAAATTGTATTATTCAAATTTATTAAATTGAATTTGTACTGTGTAATTGAATAACTAATATGGCATAAAATATACCTAAAAGCATTTCGTAATTTTGCTTCTAATAAATATTCTAGTTTAAACTTTTGAAGAAGAAAACTTATTTGTTTATATTCTATACATTTTATGCGTTTTATTTATTTAAAACAAACATATATTTCACTAAAAATAAATATCCTAAAATAATACACGATTTATTCAAATCCTTTCAATGATGGGTTTGTAGTATTTTTATAAAACAATATTATGTTATTTTATTTTTCAGTTAAAAGAAATATTTTTAGTTTTTTTTTTTTAACGAAATTCACATACAAATAAAAGTAAATGATTGACAAAAATTATTTGAATATTATATTTACAATGTTATAGGAAACAAGATATTTTAAGTTGATGTCATAATATTTAAAGTCAATTCTTACCATTTAAAGTGATTGAATGATTATAATCATATTTACCTGAAACAAACAAAAAAAGTCTTAATTTGTGATTTTTATTTTAAAATTATTATCAAACAAGTGAAAACAAACAATTGAATGAGGTAATTGTTGAAATACCATGTATAGACTGTGTTGATACATGTGACACATATATAACTGATATTCCCATATAATACATGCTATACAATTTGCGCATAATTTGAGCTCTCACAGATAAACAGTGATGTTTACAAGAAAATGCTTCAAACAAAAGTTATTTATTTTTTTATAAAAAAAAATAAAACATTTTTATATTTAAACTTTTGTTCTACCTCTAACGGTTTACAAGATAGGTCCTACGGATCCAAGACCCAATTTGACCTGTGTTGCTCATTTACGAACTCGACCTCACTTTTTACTTCTTTAGTACGCTATAAAAATTTCAGCTTGATATCTCTTTTCGTTTTTGAGTTATCGTGATGATAGATAGACAAACAGGCAACCGAAAATGGATTAATTAGGCGATTTTATGGACCTATAACAAAATTTTGTTCATGGCATGAATATTTTTAAGCGTTACAAACTTGGGACTAAACTTAGTATACCTTGGTATATTTCATATACATGGTATAATTAGGGTACCTATCTAAGAAAGTAAGCAACTTTTCATCTACTTATATTATACTAAATATGTGCTCGAATATTAAAATTTATCCCTGTGAATATACAAATAATTGCCTTCAGTTAATCTTCGTCCCAAGTAGATACTTAGGTTGATATTTAATAATAAGAAACGCTTATTCCTATCCTCAGAGGTGGACTATGCGTAAGGCAAACAAGGCACGTGCATAAAGGTGCGAGGTAAAAAAGGAGCGCACGTTTTAATGTTTATAAGCAAAGCAGTTAATCATTTTTTGTGTACACGTTAAAATTTATAATATATGGCCACTAGATGGGCCCCACTGGCCTATACTAAATGCATCTCGTTCAGTGATAAAATTTACGAAAAAATTCCAAATTTTGACCATAGTTACCATAGTGCGTTTTTCATGAAAACGTACACAGTTAGGTATAGGAAAAGTTGTTGGAGAAGAAAAAACTTCGATTTAAAATCTTTCTAGATAAAATAAACGAAGACATTCAACGAAATATCAATACCAATATTAGATTCCCTAAGGCGGCTACCTCCAAATACTTTTCAAGGAAAATAAAATATCTATACTACAGTTTTAAATCAGTAAACAGTACAGACGTCTTTATTACAAAATATTTTCATAAATAAGAATGAAATACACTAAATGTAAAATTTATTCTTGCAAAATTTTCTCTTTTGGATATAAAAACATATGTATTGAATAGCAATAAAAATAAGCTGTTGTTTTCTAGATATATTGATAATCTTAAGAGACAACCAATACTGTTGTTTTCAAACTTATATGTCTATACTCATTTGCTTAGAAAAATTGAACGGCTGCAAAATAAATTGAAGTATTCAATTTTCCTAAAAAATTTTTCTAAAATCGTTTGAACTGTAATATTGATGTACATAATTTAGCTTACATGCGATTCTTAAAAATCACATTAAAATAAAATATACAAAATTCAGCTGATTAGATTATTTCTTAATGGACTTAACACACGACGATTTTTATCAAAATGACATTTTTTTCGCCGTTGCCACAGCGGTTTAAATCGCGGCTATCTCAATATATTGAAATAAATAGGAGCCTTGAACGATAAATATGTCGTATACCAATATTGGACGATACTTTTATCGTCAACGACGCACAGTAGCATTGTAAATTAATGCAGCTTAATTACTGCATTTTTTTAATCGTTTAGACTTAATTTAAATTCTTAAATCTTGTGCTGCTCCTTCATTTATAGTTCGAATTACTTTTATGGACGTTCATGCTCCAACGATATAATTAGATAATAATTTAAAAAAGAACGAGAGGTGCCGTGGAACACCCAATAGAAACTACGTTCCTATCGTTTCTTCATACAATATGAATGTAGCGCTTACTTTTGTATTCAGATTTGCTTCGATTTTTTTGCTGGTTTGAATGATTGATTATGCACATGTTCGTTCCATTCCTTCTGTCTATATTTTAAAAATATTCCATTAAAAAAAACAGTTAAAAAAAAGGAAAGTATCCAACAGGATAAAAATTACTTGAAAATACAAATAACTGTATTAATAATTAATTATAAATATGAGTTTTGGGGTACGCTACCTTGCAGGTTTAGTGTAATTAGTTTTTATTAATTTCTATGCGTTGGTAATTTTAGGTTTAGATTGTTTTTTTTTTCATTTTTTCTTACGCGATACTGTTTGCATATCTGTGTATTGGAAATTCTAAAAATTTAATGTATTAATTTAAGAAGTCAAAAACTCGTTTTATTGTTTATAGAATTTAATATTATAGCTACTATAACCCGTTATGAATTAATTGTAATTTGTTTAAAAAAGACATACTTCTAATTTAGTAGTCAACCCAATACATTACCCACAATTTACATTACATAAAATTTCCTTGTACTTACTTTCAATTATCTCTATCATTATACCATATTTATTAACTTCTGGTAACTCACAACTCATTTTTTTTTTAATAAAAAAACATAAATTTTGGACCAAAAATACAAATTGACAGATTGTAAAATATTTTTGCATATTCTCAAAATTTATGGCAAGCTGTATCGATTAAAAAAAATTTTATTTGTTCCACTTTTTTTTGGTTTTATCTAGCTCCCAACCAGCGAACCAGCAAACAAATCATAAGGTGTGATAAGGTAACAGTTCCAATTATATATTACAAAAGTTTAACTGTTCTTGGAGATTTATTTCTTATAAGAAAGAATAAATATACTGTTATCGATATTATTCTGTTGAATTTTAAATTTAAACAGTGCCCAAAAGCTAGGTCTAAATAGGTCGGTGCAAACATATAAAAAACCAAATGTCTCCTCTTCATAATATTATTGTTGATTGATATCACAGACTTCTCGATCGTCATCCCAATCAAGTTTTTAGATAGATTAATTTTTTTGATCAGAAGTGTGTTACTATCTTTATCGAGTCAATCAATGTTAAGTAAACTTTTGGGAATTTATTAACTATACCCAATTGTAATATTAATATTTACAAACCATAAAGAAATCGAAAGTTTACAATATACGTTATACAAAAGTTATTACGCATAAACAAGACTTGAAATACAATAATATTGTTTTCGTAGTGAATTTTCAAAAATTTACAACTATCATATGTGAATATGAGCATATATGTAAATATGTTAAAAAATACGAATGAATGTAGGTTGTTGTCTCGCTACAAGCATATCGACGTCGATTGACCGTCTTAAACTCGAGATAAATTCAATTAAACTTCGGATAATTAAAATGGAGAATATAGTAAAGTTTGTGGTTTGTTGCGTTTTTAACAAGTTTTTTAATTCTAAAAAAAAAAAATACTTGATTTAAGACATTTTAAAAAAACTAACATAACTATTCACGTATTTGTTCTGACTTTTTAAACATAAAACCAAAATTATTGACCGCTTCATTCTTGAGATATAATTACTTAAATTGAATTAAATTTTGTGTATAACAGAAACAATTATATTTAGTGTATAAGTAGTGTAATCGAGATGTCTATTATATACAGAATCACAGATGTCTATTATTATTTTTTATCATACAGAATACCTTATGTATATACATTATAGTTAAAAGCATATTAAAAGTAATACTATATATTTGAATATGTATGTGTGTTAAGGATGTGTATCCATACATATTTTTGCTCCTGAAGTAGTATAAAACATTTTTACAAAATTGTTCGGCGACAACAGCCTTAAAGAAAAGCTTGGTTATTTTATCGGATCTTTCATCAAGAAATGAGTTGGTGGTTGGAAATCATCATATTACCATAAAATATTTTGATATAAAAAAGTTACGATGAAATCAGCATGCAAACATACCAAATAAGCATTAAAATTAAAAAACCATGCTTAAAAAATATCAGTATACCACAAATGAAGACGGCAGAACCATAGTGATCCAAGTAACATCTTAACTATACAAATAAATAAAATTGCGTGTCTATAAAAGTCTGCATATAATGTCAGAATATCAGGTTTTTTCTTACTGCATATGAATGTTTTTTAAAAGGCGCTCATACCAAAAAAATCATATTTTTAAATTTGTATCTGTCTGTTTGTTCTAACAAATCTGCGAAACGGTCGGACTTATTTTGACGGGACTTTCATCGACAGATAGCTATTTTCATCGAGCTTTGCAATAGAAGGATGCTTTGCAGAAGCATGTCATCGAGCATTGCAGCCCAACGAGCTTTCAAATTGAAGGATGAACCATGTCTAATTGTCAAAGGGACAGAATTGAAGTTGATGTTTAAGGGTGGAATAAGTGGGGCAAGTAGGTTGAAAGATAGTATGTGTTGCATTTGCTTTAAAGTAAGCATTGTTTATAATACTAAGAAGGGGAATAGTTTTTTAAGTTGAATCCAGGGAAGCGAGGCATTTTAACATGCCTTCATCTTTATTTTAAGAAAAATTATGTTTGGATATCTTTGGTTCAATCATCATCAAATAGACATAGATATGATGCTACAAAGCTTCCTGAGCATCAAATGTATATCATTCCTTTCTTACCGGGAGATAAAAAGTCGTTGATATAAAGTTACATCCAGAAGCCTTCTTGTTTTAGTTTATTTCAGCGGAATTATGCTCTCATCTTATTCAAAAAAGGTTTATTATTTCTACTGTTGCTAGTAACCCAAGGCACTTAACTTTCTTGTAACAATTTAAATAGAGAAGATTAAAAAATGTCAAATGCACTTATCTTCCTTCTCGAGAAATACAATTTATACAAATACACAAAATTCTGCGTCATTCGAAAATTTAGCAGGTTTGGATCTTGGTTTATTTCATGGGTTTAAGAATATGCATTTTTTTATCGAAAATTTCTACGCACTCAATGAATTAATAGCATCAAATAAGTTATTGGATAATAAAATTTTGTTTTTACATTTGCAACCCTCTTAATTAACTTTGTTTTATTGCCCCATTTTCATTTTTTCGTCTTCAAATGCATTTACATTTATCAGCATATTTTTATGGTTGCTAATAAAAATAAATGCTTGCATTTAAACATTCTCATCCATCATTTTTCTTTACAAACAAAAATTAATGCATGGGGTATAGTGCGACTTATATTGACATATAACAAGAGTAACTTTATAAAATAAAATTATCAGTACACAATTGATTGATGAAATGACTTTATTAGAAAGAAACATCAGTTTGATTCATATGATTTCAATCAGTAGGTAACAACAGCATTTCAAAACTTACAGCAGAAAATTTATGACGTCATTTTGATTGAATAGCTACCTACGTATTCAAAAAACTTAAACGGTGGATTTTGAATAAAAGCCGCGTTAAATTTTTCCATCAATTTAAAATTATCTCTGTTATTAAGGCTCGTGCTAACAAAACAAAAAACATCACAGTTTACGTATAAATCGGTATGAGAAATGGGATATGCATTTCAGTCAAATTGTTAAAAATGAATTAAAGATACGAACTCTGTATTCTTCTTTATAAACTTTCATTCTTCAAACATTCAACAATACGCTAACAAAAGAAATAACACAGAGTAGTGCTATCTATTGAAATAACTTGCAACTAGATATATAAGGTTTGGATCTAAACTAAGAATAGTTTGAACTTGTTTTTACGAGTTCAAGCTGGTAGTGCAAGCATATTCATCTTACAAACCGATAGTTGCATTAGTCAATGAAAATAGAGATGGCGATGAATGCAACAATACTCTCAGTATTGAAATACAAGAGCACATCAGATAACAATTGAATTTTTCACCAACTTACTAATTCTTATAAATACAATGTAAGAATCTCGAAAACTTCTAAAATGGTTTTAAAGCTTTTTAAGGATGTAGGAGCATTATAACAATGATTAATTTGAAGGCTCAAAATTTGTTATAGGAAGATTTCTACATAAAGAATATGTGGTTTCAATTTCAGCCAAGGTATCCATGCAAATATTTAAGAAAAATATCACTAAAAATCGATATAAAATACTCAAAAGAACGGCATATTTTGAAAGTTTTGGATAGTTTTCACTCGGAACGAATGAAAAAAAAGCTTTTCAATAGAAAGTAAGAATATAAGCAATGACAAAGAAAAGAAAAAAACCAAGTGTTGCTATCGATATAAGGGATGTATGAGCTGGGCAGATTTAGGGTTGAATTTATTTTTATCAGCTATTTTAAACTTTGATGATATTTTATTATAACTTCACGAATGAAGATGAAAAATGTATGACGGATGTATTATAACTTCACGAATGTAGATGAAAAATGACGGTTTTCGAAATATCGAAAGTTGAATAATTAAAAGAAATTTTCAATTTTCCTTATTTTGAAAATTTGCACAGTCAACTGTTTGTTTTCACTTCTTTTTAAACAATTATGAGTCGTTTCATTACAAATTACAAGTCGTAAAATTCATTACTTATTTACTTATATTTTTCTATACAAAAATTATCTTCTCTCAAAAGAATTATTTTTAAAATGTTTATCGAATGTTTTCCAAATGGTAGTTCATACTACCGTCTACAAACCATTAAGAATCTAAAGTTTGGCAAAAATAAAACCTTTGTATCTATAACCCCAAACTGTTTCGTTTTTCGTTTGGAAAAAAATGTTCAAAATCAGTTTCTGTTCTGAAGTTCTGAAACTAAGAGCTCTAAAAGTAAACAGACTTCTGTCGAATAAATAACGTCTAACAGCGTCTAATTTTCTTCTACATAGAGGTTGTATGGCATTTTTCAAAACTTTTTGTTTATTTTACTTTCTACAAAAATTTTTAACATTAGATTTGTCTAGGCAAGTAAAAATATATTTATACAAAGTGAGTCATGAAAGTTTCTCAATTACATTTTATACATATTTTGACCTTACGTAAAAAAACCAAAAACAGAAATACTTATTATACCATGTATATGAAATATACCAAGGTATACTAAGTTTAGTCCCAAGTTTGTAACGCTTAAAAATATTGATGCTATGAACCAAATTTTGGTAGTCATAAAATCACCTAATTAGTCCATTTCCGGTTGTCTGTCTGTCTGTCGTCTATCGTCTGTCTGTCGACTGCCCGTCTGTCATCAGTCCGTCTGTCATCACGATAACTGAAAAACGAAAAGAGATATCAAGCTAAAATTTTTATAGCGTGATGTAACGGAACGCCTAGGACGTAAAAATTGAGGTCGAGTTCGTAAATGAGCAACATAGGTCAATTGGGTCTTGGATCCGTAGGACCCATCTTGTAAACCTTTAGAGATAGAACAAAAGTTTAAATGTAAAAAATGTTCCTATTACAAAATTTTTGCTTGAAACATTTTTTCGTAAACATCACTGTTTACCCATGAGAGCGCAAATTATGCGCAAATTGTATAGTATTTATGTAATAGTTAGCTATGTCAGTTATATATGTGTGGCATGTATGTATGTGTAATGTGACAGAGTAATCAACACTTTCCATACATGGTATTTCAACAATTAACTTAGTCAATTGTTTGTTTACACTTGTTTTTATATAAAGTATATAGTACGTCTCATCCTAAATTCAATTAGGAAATAAGATATTTTTAAATGATGTTAAAATTGCTTTCTTCTTTCTCGTTATTCTCTTATTATTGAATATTGCTTATTCATAGATATATATTTCTTCATACAATTTAAAAAAGTTTTCTTTCATACCATTTTAGCTGACTCGATTACTTTAAATTGAATACATTAAGGGAGAAAAAAAAATGTAGATTTTATTTTGTTATTAAGATTGAAGCATAACATTGACGAACAACAATGTTGCAAAGGAAAGTAAATTCCTGTTTACTCATTCCCTGATATATATCTAACGCCAGTCATGTTGTCAAGGTTAGGTTTAGCTAACTCCTTTCGTTACAAAGAACGCCAATCTATTTGTTCTTCGGTTTGTACTACCTGCCTTGTTGCACTTGCAATTTCAAAAAAAACATCCCTCTTGTTTGCAATGCTTTGCACACCGCTATAGTATGGAAATCATCAGAGAAGTCTCTATTATCTTCCTCAATCCATTATTTGGGACGTCAAACATTCAATATGGCAGTCATAAGCATAGAGGACTAGGAATAAAAACGAAGTTCACTCAAAACCTTTGGACAGTTTTGTTGTAAATTACCATGGTTTTGCAATACTCATGTATTTTTTCAAAACTAGCCGAAGTCACCATTGTTATAACTTTATTGTGTGTCTCATTATCTAAGCCCTCAATGCTCATAGAGGAGGAAGCCAGACGGGTATACGACTCTTCTACCTATCTCAGTTTTTCTTATAGTAATGAGATAGGTAGAAAAAAATGAAGTCTCTCTGTCTTACTCGTATTTTTAGTTGTCATTGGTTAAGTGTCACTGTCTTACTCGTATTTTAGATATAGAAGTCTGAGGGACTTCTCTAAGCCACGTTTGCCGTTGCCGGCTCTACATATACCAACTTAAGTCATATACCACAGTTTACTGTCCGGAGTTCGGAGAATTCTCTATGGTATTTTTTTCTACAAATTATGACATTTATAATATTGTAAATTAATGAGCCATGAGCAACTTTTATTTTGTTTTACGTACAAAACATTTACGCCTTAATTTCGATCACGCAGGTGGCATCTTTTCCACGCCCTAGTTACGGTCTTGAGCCTGAGAGTAAAAAGGTTATCCCAGACAAAACTTTAATTTTGATTTTATTAAAAAATATTTGCTTCTTAACGTTTTAGTTGTGAATCTTTTACATTAAATATATATATTTTTTTAAAATTTTTTTTACATTCTGTATAAAAAAAACAAGACGCTTATTTATCCACTAAAGAGATGAAACTTTTAGGTATCTTTCATACACCAAAGTAAAAAAACAACTTCAGATACAAGTGGTCGAATACATAGATATACGAGACTCATAGATATTTCTTAACTAACTTGTATTACAGTTTGTAAGAGTTTATACATAGTTCTTTTATTATTTTGTTAGATATTTTAAGTTCATTGAGTGGTATTTCCGATACATTATATCCGGTTTATATATAAAATCATCGACCGCATATCATATCCGTTTTTACTTTCTTTTCTCTTTTTCATAGTTCTTTTTTGTTGTGGTCTCTACTAAGGTAAATAACGAAGAGACACACAAATAAACATTTATGCGTCAATTGAAGAAAAAGGTACTTACTTAGTTTGTGCTTGCTTCTCTCAAAAAAGTTTTGTAAATAATACAACCATGAAAAGGAAAACCGTTGGATTCCTTAACGTTCATCTTTTTCCATTCGGTTTGACAGCATATTCGTTTTTCGAGATAATTTTTAATGTACATTATAAATGCTTGGGAAAAACAAATCTACAAATTTTATAAACATGAACATTTATTATTCTTGTTTGTTTACTAAATTTTGTATACATATTTTATCGTCAAAATCTTTCAGATATTATAAATATTTTTGATTACACAATGACTCAATCAGTATATGTATTAGACAAATAACTTCCCGAGTTAATCTTTATTAAAGAGACTTGAAACTATACAGACATACCAGAAAAGGTTAGGTAGGTTAGGTTAGAGTGGCTGTATAAAGTGGGTGGAACTCACTAAGACCATAAAGTACATACAAGACAAAAAAAAAAAAAAAAAAAAAAAAAATTCGTTGAGTTGAAAAAATTACATATTATACCTAGAGTTGGTTAAGGCGCTTGGCATCAATCCAAAACAACCGGATTCGACTCCTGGTATCTGTGTATTTTTTTTAACTAACAAACGCAGTTTTTGCAAGCTTCCTCTTTTTATGAGCAAAATTATTATGTATTTTTTTTTATGAGCAAAAATTTTATAATGAGTTTATGCAGGCATATTAAGATGCCAATGAATTGCAATGTTCTAAAAAGCACACCTTAAAACTACTTTTTGAAATAGTAAAATTATGATAGCGCTGAGACGAAAATATAAATAGTCAGGCATAGATAAAATAGTCAGGCATAGTATCAGAAATTTAAATTAAGTTGGTAAAAAACCTTTTAAGACTGCCAACCCTTTAATCTTTTTTTCTTAATAAACATTCAAAAATTTTTATTACTTGTTATTTACTTGGCTTGCTTAATATTTTCAACCTTACACTTTCTACAAATGGGAATATACTAGTGGATTGTAGCGAATCCTTATGAAAAATCAACATCAATCAAATTTCCAAAAATTTGGAAAATGTTAAAGTAAAATAAAAGTGTTGCTGTCTATAAAACATAAAGCTCTTTATTCCAGAGAGCAAATAACATTCTCCTTTAAAGTATTACTCATAATATTTTGTAACTGATTGAATTTGGAATGATATATTTGGTCATATTTTGGATCCTGTAAGGCAGGCATTGGGGCGAGTTATTTTAAGGCGAAGTCACCATTACTATTACTTTATTGCGTGTCATAAACTTTATTGTGTGTCTCTTTACCCAAGTCCGCATTGCTCATAGAAGAGGAAGCGAGACGGGTATATGACTGTTCAACCTATCTCAGTTTCTCTAATAGTAATGAGATGGGTTGAAAAAAAAAATGTTGTCTCTTTGTCTTACTCGTATTTAAGGTTGTCACTGTCTTACTCGTATTTTAAGTTAGGAGTCCGAGGGACTTCTGTTAGTCCCATTTGCCCATACCTGCTCTGAAGTTAATTTCTTCCTAAATTTGACATGGGACAAGGAACATTCAAAACACATATACCTACATACGATATGCTACTAAAGTATCTTTTCATAACCACTTGTGTAAATATGAAGTTTTAGGTCGTAAAAAATGTAACTTAATATTGTCAATAAAAATTTACTAGAAGAAAATTGAGTTGTTAAAAAAGTTTTTTCACATATTCACACAACTTTTGCGCAAATTTAGAAGTCTTTATTATACTTAAAGTTTGTTATGTTTATCAAACTCAGCCAAGAAAAAAGAATTCTTGTAAATATTATTCAATTATTGAATATTTAATTTACCACTAGCATTGAAAACATTCCGCAGAGCAAGATTATTTTGAGATCTACTCAGGTTACTTTAATGAATTTTACCCACATTTTCAAGCTAAAAACCGTTTTTATGTCAAAATATTAAGTGTTTACAACACAAACAAACTTTAAAAATAAATTCTAATTAGTACCTATGTTTTGATTCTTTTAAATTTTACGTACAGAATTGATATACATTTTCTAAACAAAATGTAATTCATGTTGTAAAAATTTGATTTTTTCCTGTTTTTCAAATTAGCCAGAAAATAAAAATTCCTTGTTCAAAATTCATTATATTACTTTTTTCAATTTTGTTAAGTTTATCGTTTGAATGTCGTATGAAAAATAAATAAATTTTGTGTTCAGAGCGTGAAAATCCATAAATAAAAAAATAAAAGATACACCTATTAAAATATGTTAGCTATTGAGGAGCAATTTGCACCAAGACTAAAGAATGGAATAGGTAATGCGATATTTCAATAATTAAATGACAATAAAAATAAAACTATCGACAAACAAGATACTTAGTTAGACAAAGGCAATTTAATACGATAGTAAATATCGCGTATTTTTGGATTAATGTGAACAAAATATGTTACTTATCACAGTAATCCGATAGTCGATAACGTTTTCCCACTCACTTTATTATTTTGTAAATACACATAGTTAATGTAAAAACTTTCCCATGAAAATGAAATAAATGTATTATATGCTTTTGTTTACAAAATAATATTACTACAAGTACTCAAGAAAAACAATATTGCGGTCTTTAAGTAAGCGTAGAGTTTCTCTAGCAAATTGTCCTGGATTCACCTTCTCTTTGTCATTGGATTAAATGGTAGGCTATGGATACTCTGCGTTAGTAAGAAATTAGAAAAAGCCTATCTCCAGATGAAAATGTCTCAGGAGACAGTGTAAACAAAGCAAAGAGCTAATTAAAACTTCAGGGGCAATAAAAACTTTCTATTCCAAGGGGGACAAAAAACTCAGATAGAAGAAACAATAAGTATTCTGCGAGCTTCCTTTGGTGCTACTGTGAAAGCTGGTATGCTAGGAGGTCAATTGGGAGTTGGAGTACACGCAAGTAAAAAAAGTCAGCGTTGCATTATATTGATAAGCCAGTGCCGTTAAGAAGTATACACGATACATAAGTGGCAATAAGAAATCGTATGGCGCACGCCATATATCAGATAGTTAGTTGCATTGAGAAGCAGATTTTCAGGAGTTAAAATAAAAAAGTGGTTCTTAAAGCAATCTGCTCTACACAAATAACTTCAGCTATGGCTTCCAAAATAACTTAGGAATTTACTACAGACAATAGGGAATCCTTAGTGTGGGGATGGTGTTAATAAAGAGTTGAAAGCTCTAAAACCTTGCAATATTTTTTCTTCAAGGATCTGTATTCTCTTACCAAGCAGTAGCAGTAGTGCGTAGACAGACTAAACAACGATTTATAGCTGCATTTCTGAAAGATCAACCTGGATCATTAACAAGAAAATCAATAATACGAAAAAATTTGTCGTAAAAAAGAATATTTACGATGCTATGATCAATAAATATCGTATAAACGCGGTTAAAACGCATAGACTCTTGTTTAGAAATAACACAAGTACTAGAGTAAAGACATAGACAAAATAGATACCATCATTCTAAAGTACTGGTGCATTTAATCTAATAATTGAAGTGAAACCTACGTTTAAAACATTGACAAATAGTTTAAGATTGTCTTGTCTATAGGATCATCTCAGTTGAATGGTTTAAACAAAGTCAAATATAAAAAATGACATTATCTAAATAACACATAAAGGCAATTATTTAAATACAAAGATGATAAATATTTTTTGATGTTATGATATAAAGTACCTGGCCGAATGGTGTACGTAAAATCTGAACAGTTGAGTAACACAATAATGTCTCAATTCGAATGTAATGCCAACAACGGCCCATCTGTCAATGGATTTATATTTTAACCCATTTGTACTTCAATGGTAAATTGTTGGTTGGCTGACTTTAAGAAAGGAATTGATGAAGTACAGAGAAAAGTGTTCATTAGCTAACCATAATTTTCTAAAAGTGCCATCTACGCTGAGTTACTCAACAATAATTCTATTCGTCTGCCATATGTCAACAACGTCGCACCATTGAATGCATTTGTATGGTAGCCCATTGTTTCTTCATGATAAATTATTGATTGGTTCACTTTTATTTTGAAATGTATGAGAAAATGTAATTAATTACAAATATAAAGTTAGTTAAATAGATAAACTGGCAATTATTACGGGAAAAATGCTTGTTACATAAGATATATAATCAAATGATATTAAAACCTCATTGTCATTAAAATAAAGTGCAAAACAAATTTTACAAGATAGTGCAAAAGTATTGAACCCATTTTATCGTAAAAGTTGATGTTATTTCAAACCATAATTTTTCTCAATAGTACTATTGATTTATCACTCACTGATCAAATTTAAGAAAGCTCTTCTGACTTCCATATGGGTCTGCATAATACATTAAATATACTGGAAACAGAAGCATAGAGTGTACCAAATTATAGTCGATACAGACAGCCAACGATTAGTGAAGGTAAGTTGTATTTATGGTTCGTGAACCCATTGGAGGTGAGGAAAGCACAATTTTTCTTAGCACCATCTATCGATTAACAGAAAATTTGTAGGACATCACATACAAATTAGTACATTTTGGTGTAACGAGCACAATAATTTCGAAGGACATATTCTATACAACGGCTACCTTAAAAAGGAAACACATCTAAACACGATCAATTAATTTACTTTTTTTCCTTTAATTTACTTGCATTAAAAACCAAAACCAAACCCAAAAACGAGTTCAGGCGCCTCCAAAAAAACAGCCTTCTACTGATAGGTTTCGAACACGTTTACTTCAATATAAAAAGATTCAAAAATGTTTTTATTAAAATCTAAGCGCCTTTTTATGTCAATACAAAGTTGAAGTTAGCTTAAATTTAAAACCGATTAAAAAACCGCTAAGAAACTGATTTGAGGTAAAAATACTTCTAGTTAATACCTTGGCCTTAAAATATATAAAAATCCTGACACAATTCATCAATTTTGTTTGAGTTTAACGATAGTATAAACAGCGTCCCGATCCAATTTGCGTAAAACAGAAATCCGTTAAGTCATTTTCTTTTTATATAAACGTGATTATGGGAGATGGCTTTTTTGAGCGATTTTTGATGAGAGTTACGGTGAGATTATATGGATACAGTAACTGTAAATAGATCAGTAAGTTTCTTGTATATAACACAGACATACACAGCAAACACAGATACTGAATAGGAAAGAGCATCATTGTTATTGAATAGTTTTGCGTCACATTGTACCACCCATGTATAGTTTTCAAACAGAAAAGCGTCTGGAAAATGTTGTAATCGTACTTACTACATTCATTTGTCAAAAGACTAGACTTGACATTAAGCTAGCTTACAATATAATACGTGGATGCATTTCTATCCCTTACTCTATAATATATATATACTCCAAATCTTCTAACTTTCTCTTTTATCATTGTTTTCACTTTCATCGAAAAAAAACTAACAAATTCTAGCTTGATATTATTATAGCAATATAAAATAATGTATATGGTAACTAACCTCAGTGTATAACGTACGTACTACACCATAATACAAATTTCATTCAAGTTCACTGAGCTGAGTTCTTGTAAATATTGTTTTTACATAATCCAAACATATCCCCATGTGGAATGTACGCGAATATTCTGAACAAGTTGAACAAAAGTGAACAATATAAATATTATACGATTTTTTTGCACCTTATTTTTTATATGATTTTGTTAAATTGTGTGCAAATGCAATTTATAACTAAAATAATGGCTTGTTTTCAGACGATATAGGCATGCTTTTGAAATGATATATTTTCTCTAATTTTTATATCCAATTATATCAGATGTAGAAACTAAGATGAAGGTGTAGCGTTCCGGAGAAATATAACATTGATTTGATTGTACTCTATTATTTTATTTTGGATCTCGAATTTATATAAAAACTTACACCTTCATTTTCCACTTCTTACATAAAATAAACCAAAATTTTTTTTATACAATTCTCATATGAAGGATTATTTTAAGCTTGTTCAAACGCTCTTTTAAAATCTATAGAATTTCTACAAAAAAAACACATATTTCCTTAAAAATCCCAATTTCAAATCAGCCCGTTTCAAGTTAAACTATGTCCTGAACATAGTTCAATTTTAATGCTGTTTATGGTTCTAGAGAATTATATTTTAAACTCAAATCGTCGCCACTTTGCTTTCCAAAAGTTTCAAGTAAAAGCAAAGCAAATTTTTTATCCAATTCAAAGCACGTTTTTCATATTCGCAAACGCTATTTATTAATAGCATTCCCAAAGATGGGGAAATAATCCCCCGCTGAAATATAAACAGGTCTCGAAGCCTTTAAATGATCCTTAAAGATATATGTAGCTCAATTGCACCCGTGACAAGTCAAACCAGCTTACTTGGGAATTAGGGCTATCGAGTGTTCGATTTATGTTTGTATTTTTGTATCTCTTAATCAGTGGTGGAATTTTTAGTGATAGCTTTCATAAGTTCGTGTTAAGCTTTCTAATTCACTACTGAGAAAAACTCACAAAATAATGCTACTTCGTTCAAAACTGGGAATGTTCTCAAACAAAGAACACAAGCACAAGGATGTAAATTAATCTTTTGTATCTCTCTAAGACCCCAAACAGGTGAAGATGACCTTATTTATTGGAGTAGATAAGTAAAGTAGACATATCTTTCGTGATGACTATTATAGATTACTACTTAGATCCTCACGAACCTGATCCAATCGTAAGATTAGACTTATTTCTTGTACTCAATTTTCCTCGCTGGCTTAACAATTTTCCATTCATTATTACCTAATAATTTCATTAGGAATGATAAGGAAGAAAAAAAATATATAATTTATGTTCCATTACTAAAAATTTGACAGATGTCATTAAAATATCTGATTGAAAATTATACTACAGAAATGATGATAAATGTGTGTTCGATACAAATTGAATTGATTGTTCGCAATATGTCTATAAATTTGATGTAGCCATTTTTTTTATTATAACTATTCTAAGGAACACGACGGCTAGGCATAAATTCTATATGTATGTATTGAATCAGTCATCTTGAGTCCACATCGTTTGATTATAATAAATAGTTGTAGATGATCAATTTATTTTAAAAAAAAATTGTATAAATTGTGTATGTACATCATGTTTAATCAATAACAGGGATTTTAAATAATATGTTCGAATAGTTCGTGGAACGTGGAACAGTTAATCGGACCAATATTACTTAATTGCTGAATATGTAACAAGTGTTATCGAACATTAATCAAGTTTATATTAATAAGTAAAATTTCACGAATCAATCAATTTGGTAATATGTTCCACATTATCCAAGAAATTTAAAAAATTGGATACGATCATGTCTCAAAAAATATGTTGTTTATTACTTCTTAGCGTGACCATTTTAATTGGCAGATACTCTGCGGTCATCTACTCTTCTATTAATAGAAAGACTCTTAACAAGTGAAATTTACAAAATTTAAAAAGCCCCCGACACATTTTTCGGGTACGGAACTCCAAGTTCGAAACATATCTAAGAACACTCTCTATTAAATTACCTTTTTCCTTAAAGCCTTCTCCAAACTAAACCAATTTTGAAGATCATCGCCCATTATTTAGTTGTTTTAAGTAGGGAATCTTAAACTAGCACTTGAAGCAAAGCTAAGAACACGGTCCATTAAATTACCTTTGAAAGGAAACAAACCGATTCATTCTTTTAGGAGCTACGATGCCACAGTCAGACCATTAGACAGACAGACAGACAAACAGGTAGAGAGGCACACACACATAGCGGACAAACTTATAACACCCCTTTTTTGGTTCGGGGGTTAAAAACAGTCTGCTTCATTGTGTCAACCCTTTAATCTCCTGAATTTGATGCGAGCTATGCAATATGCCAAATAAATTTTAACATTTTATCTTCGTCAGAGATCCTTTTCTGTAATATGTATTATAAAATATTATATTATATTATATTTATAGTTTAACAAGCGTTATACAAACTGTATATAACATCCTTATCAGATAAAAGAAATATGTAATATGTCATTGAAATCAACATAATCTTTCAATCAAATAGAAATTTATTAATCGAATTTGTATGAAATATTACAATTTCAATAATCATTTTATTTAAACATTTTTTATTTTATTGGAGTTATTTTTTATTTTGCATTAGTACTGCAGTATCGTGCTTACTTATTCAAGAGGCTAATTTTTTGAGGTCACAAACCAATATTTATTAAGTTTCTTCAGAACCTGATTTTATAATTAATCTCTTTATACAAAGCCTTTTAGCCTCTTAGTGTGGGAAAGTTACTCCGTTACGCTCATTGAAATTTTTTAGTTTTATTTAAGTTCTTGCGACATTTGTCTGTTTTTTGATTGCTATTCCAAGTAGCATTGATCCCTTTTCGCCATTGCAATGTTTGAAAATCTAAGTTATACTTGTACTTTAAATATGTATATCATAAGGGGAGTATTGTGAATACCTAGAGTCGCGCTTGAAAATATACGAAAGGGCTAATCCAATCCCATAACGTATGTAGATTAAGTCCATAAAACAATATCGATTGTTGTTAAGATTAAACCATTTATAATTTAGTCAAGACTGCGCCACTTATGACGTAATAAAACATCAATAATGCGAGTACAAGTCAGAAATTGAACAAGCCATTGCAAATTTGCGAATATCGTTGGGGATATAAAATGATGAAAACCACGATAATGTTGTAAATCTTACAATTCTAAAGTTTTTTTTAATATTTCTAATTTTATTTCATAGAATTGATTTCTTCATCTTATTTTGAATCATTTGTACATATGTTTCGTCGACTTTCCCCGATAAATCAATCTAGACAAGGATCAGCTTTGACTTTACTTTTATGTAATTTACGATAGTAAGAAAAATACTTTGCCATACGCCTTTGCAAAATTGGATTTCCCAAATTCTTCTCAAACAAAATTGTAAAATATTATGGGTCTTGATCAGGCATGGGCAAACGTGACTTAAAGAAGTTCTTCTGAATCCTTATTTAAAAAACGGGTAAGACAGTGACAACCTAACCAGTGTCAACCTAAAATACGAGTAAGGCAGAAAGACAAAATTTTTGTTCTACCCATCTCATTACTATTAAAGAAACTGATATAGATAGAAGAACAGTATACCCGTCTCGTTTCTTCCTCTATGAGCAATGCGGACTTGGATAAATAGACACACAATGAAGTTTATGACACACAATAAAGTTATAACAATGGTGACTTCGACTTAAAATAATTCGCCCATGCCTGGTCTTGACGACCTTCCTCTATATAATGAATAACCTTCCCGAATACTATTATTGTTAAATTTCATTACATTGTTTCCTGTCAATTATTATCAGGTTTATACACCGTACATCATTGTCATCCAAACGTAATGATTTAACTGTAATTCAATAGATTCGAAAGCCTTGGATATTATTCGACATTTTAGTATGTTCATCGAGAAGGATAATATTATATCCATGTAAGCAGATAAAGTGATAATATTTACACTGACCTACGATATTCTTCCACTATGAGAGACGTTATCTTATCTTGGAAAATTTATTGAACTAAAAATGATGAATGAATATACTTTATAACACTGACACTTCATTGATCAACATTATTTACCAATACACTGAGAAAGCAACCTTTTTATCAATAATTTATGAAGTAAAGTGTTGTATAGTTCCAGTGTATATGATAAAAAGTTTAACGAACTGTTCATTTATATGTTAGCGTGTCAATAAAATTTCAAATGCCGCAAATGATATTCACTACGAGAAAATTATTTGGAACATGTGGCATAAATGCTTTAAGATCTGGAAATACTTTGAACAAGAAGAAAATTTGAGAGGCGTAAACGGGAAGGCTGGCCGAGTATTTTAACTTAACTAATCTTTAAATTGGAAAGCCTTAAACTGAGAGACAACAAAATCATAGCTGTTAAGCTTAACATTCGTCGACACTCTTAAGGCCCCCTTCTTCAAAACAGCAGCGAACAAAAAGAATACCTGTATTCGTCACCAAAAAACACTATTACAGCTTATTTCATTTGAACCGATTTCGTGGTTGCACATTTATTTCTTTTTCAATTTTGGCTAAAACCATCTAATGCGGAAGTTAAATCCAAATTGAAACGTAAATAAAAGTGTTCAGGGGGCTGTAGTTTCTGTTTTATCCTTACTAAAAGTACCATTTACTTCTTTTAAACTTTCTTACTATGAAAAGTATTCCCAGCTTGTAAAGCATTTTTGTCGCATTTTTCAATAGTTAAGAAAATCCTAGATTTATAAAATTTTGAAACGACACAGTTCTTCAAAGCTAGTAGTCGTTTATGACCCCCGGTTTTTAAGGCTATTCGAAATAGAACAAATGTAGACTAGATTGTTCTTAAGATGGATAGTCTTTTTGTTCTATTACTATTAATTTTCAGCCATAAGCTATCCTACCTTGCTATGCTTAGTTTTGAAACAATTTTTTTTTATTTACACGTTAGCGTGTAAGCAGATTGGAACGGAAAAAAAGTTTAAATAAAAACAATTTCATTGTCTTCTTCATTTTTAGTCACTGAGTACACTAAAATTATTTCTATAGAGCTATGCAGTTTTTTGTTGTTTGGTAACACAAAACATTGTGTTACAAACAACACAATGTCTTTCGAAGAGAGAAGAATTCAATTTAATATGAGATTAAAATGATAAATTACACTTTTATGAATTTGTTTCTTATTCTGGTGTTATTACTACTTTTTTTTGTACCTCTACTCATTTTGGTGTATATTACTTCACTTAAACTGCTTGTTAATAAATTTCAAACAATTGCTTTTAAAATAGTTTTATAAATAATTACCGGTATTATTTACTAATTTAGTGACTGGAATTAATAATTTTATAAGTTTAATAATTTATAAATTTTATTTTGTTTTTATAATAAACAATTTTATAAATTGTTGTACAGTGAAAGACATTTATAATTTTGGCAAATTATATCGCAGCAGAGGAAACCTCAGCTCAATAGGGATTATTTTTACTTTCTATCATTTTTTTTTTTTGGCTAATAGAATGTTAACCATTTATCGATATGTAATCATTTTAATAAAAGACTATTAAAAGATGATTACTTCGGGAGCCACAAATGCCTTAATTAGCCTCCAGAAAAAAATTAATTGCATAAACTTTAGTCAAAGTAAGTTCAGTGGGTGATTTGCGAAAACCCTAAATAATTATCCTTTTAGTAGTAATTGTGAAAAACAATCCAAAACTCGTAGATTTTCTAGACGACTTTTCTTCTAAGATATAATAATAAAAACAATTTTGATGTTAACAATTCGATTAAACGCAATTGCGTGTTACCGTTTTAAAAGCTTAAAGAAGTTGTTGAAGTTTATCACATGTAATATCTTTATTCACGAAAACAATCTTGATCGGTGGTTGCATGGCAAAGCGGTAAAACTGATAAAAAACTGAAAAATAAGTGAAACAATTTCTAAACTTTCTTCAGTTCACAATAATTTCTAAAAGCTAATATCACTTTCTTGTTAAATTAAGTGCACATAGAAAAAAAGGTTTTGATGAATAATAATTTTTAAAAAAAGTTGTCGTAAGACAATACAAAAATTATTTGCGCGAAGAAAATTTCTCACCACTTCTTTATTCAAAAACAAAATTCCTTGTTTAAGCCTTGGTTGCGTCAAGAAATACGTTTTTTTCTGTAAAGTACTTTTTGCTATAATGCATAAAATTAAAATAGATCTATAAAAGAAAGACATTTTAAAGGTTGGCCCTCATCACTTTTTAGTTAGAGCGGGCATTCAATTCTATGAATGAAATGATGAAAAATGATGAAAGGCGCTGTAGCTAATAGCCTTTGAAACCTTACATAATTTGCAATTGTTTCTAGTCGAATTTCTCACTGATGGAACTTTATTTCTATCTCTAACTATATACATATACAACGTGTAACTTTTTACAACTTCAAATATTTAAGTGTAAGTTATTTAGTCTCGAAGTATTTTTAATCTTGTGTAATTGAACACAGGAATTCGCTAAAGAATCATTCTTTCTTGTTTCAATAACAACTGGATATGAATTCAGTAATTAAAGCGATTCTTGTTTTTTCTTAAAGTAACAAATCTTGATCGTAGTTTTTAATTAATAATTCTAAATTTTTCGAAAAAGTTTTTTAATAATTATGTAAATAAAATCAAACAAGGAAATAATAACAGACGATGTAAATTTAAATTTAAACAAGATTAATAACATAATTTGTTTTAAATTCCAAATTTAAATAACGATAAGAGTGAATTTATGATAATTAAAAGATTAAATAAAATCACCAATTCGATAAACATATGGAAATTGAGTTTATAAATGGGATATGAGAATTATATAGTCGTTGAATATTTATTTTCGTTAAATTATACGATATGGAATATTTAAAAAAAGTTAATTTAAAACTAGTAATCGAATATTTGGCGAGATATGTTACATTTCTGTTAAGTACAACTGCAGTGTTTTGAAACAATCGAAAATCTATAGGTAAATGAAAGTATCTAATTAAAAATGATGCAATTGATTGGAAATTTTAGAAAAACCGAAGGGATAGATATGACACTTCTGTATGTACGCTGCGCGCACTGTCTGTTTGTATTCTCTATATGTACACAATTCGAAATTTATCATTGCTGTTGGTAAAATGAGTAAATAATTATACTTGTCATGAGATCTTTCCGTAAAATTGGGAAAAATTAGGTTTAATTAGTATAAAAAGTAAACCAACGACATCAAAAAAATCATCTGGACTCTTTTGACCAAGTAATTAAAAAAGATTCATAGTTTTGACCACGTAAATTATGAATTAGTGGCACTCTCGGAGTAGTGAACAGGAAAAAATTCAGCGGTTGGAAAATAAACTCAGGTAATATACCATGTAAAAATGTTTTTACTCTACATATTATTCACACGTATATGACACGAACATTTGACACGTGTTTTTTTTCTTGCATAATGCATGAGTGTTGGTCATTCACTGAAAAGCATCCCCAAAAGCTAGTAAGCTAGTAATACCAACGAGCGATAGAGAGAAGTATGTCTGGAGTAAAGCTCAAAGACAGAATCAGACAATCTGAAATATGGAACAGAATAAAATTAACCGATATACTCTACCTTATTGATAACCAAAAATGGTATTTAACCGGCCATATGTTACGGTGTAATAAAAATAAGTGGTGCAAACAGGTGACTTGGTACCCGACAGATAGTAAAAGAAGATATGGTTGTCCGATAAGAAGATGGGAAGATGAAATACGCCTCACTTTGGGACCTTACTGGGCAAAGGTTGCAGAAGACAGATTACAGTGGAGACTGTTGGAGGAGACCTATGCCAAAAGGCACACCGAATTGAGGGATATTATATAAGAAATGACCTATAATTCGGAAAAGAAAGGCTATTATTAGTATAATTATTATATGATACGAAAAGATGGAACAGCATGTTGGTCAACATTTGATGTAACAGGCATGATTCAACATCATTTATAAAATGGAAATATTTATTATGAGCTAAATATTTATTCTATGTAGTATTAACTTTAGAATTGGCGTAGATTGCAATACTTCTCAAGCCATCGACTATTTGTTATCTCAAGAAGTGTATAATAAACAATCTTCGAAAATATGTACTGAAAAAAATAACCGAGCAAAACATCTGAGAAAAATTTAATCAGGAAAATATTCATTTTGTTAAAATATACCCCCTTCAGGACCCACAAAAAAATATTTAGCTCGATTACAAAATTATTATTAATAATTTTCTAGATTATTAATAATAATCTAGCTAAATATTTTTATTGTAGGTCCTTACGGGGGTATATTTTAACAAAATGCATAATACAGACCACAGAAATGCTTATCTTAATTTGAATAAGGAAAATATTGTCCTGATCCGTCGCGAGTTGTTTAAATGTTCAAAGACAAAACTAATTGGTTCTTTTTACATGAAATATAAGAAATGTAGCAAACATTACTCAAAGAATAATGCATATAATTATATTCAATGTTTTTTAAAACTTTAATGCATATGACATGAACAAATTGACAATAAATAAGAAAGTTTCAGAAAAAACTGTTAAATCTAAAACAAAACTGAATGTTAAAAGAGTTAAGAATAGAATTGCAGGAGATGAACATGATCTTCGTTGACGATGCAACCCATGAGGATGATATATACACATATAAGGTGACCTGTTTTTATCCGTCTGATATTGAGAATGTGAGAACTGAATGTGATATTATTATATTATTAAAAGGAACTTTAAGAAGGCATCATCTTCTATATTCAGAAAATTCTATGTGTTTCTTTTGTGTCATCTTCATGTAATATTTCGAACAACAACAAAAAATGCATTATTTTATACAGGCTTGTATCCAATCAAATCTTAAACGATCCAATATATTAGCTCAATCGCCATTTGATATTTGCAAGATATGCAAGATACTATCGTAACACTGAGTAGAAGGATCGAGTCATTGGAAATAATTTTTTCCCATTCATGAGCCTGATTAAGCTCTGATTACAAACATGAAATAAATCTGATTCAGAACTGGCATTGTTCAGGTTCTCCTAATCTCGTCCCCTGTAAATGTTTATTTTTAAAGGTTTTGTTGATTATTATCAAGTTATTTTCTTGAAAATTAAAAAGTTTTTGCTTTTAAATAGCTAGAAATCATATTACAAAGGAGAATACTTTTGATTATAAAAAATCTCTAAGTAGTGCTTTATACTGAATAAATAATTTCTAAAGAAACGAACAGAATTTTTTTCGAGACTTAAATTTTAATTTATCAACCTTCGTAAAAATGGGAGAAAAATAGATGTTGATGAGTTATAACTGCAATTTTAGCTCATCGAAGAATGTTGATTCTTTCGGCAATAGCTGCTCGTCGTATTTTCCCACTGGCTTTAAGCTAGTTTCAATACAAGTGGAATTTTCAATCCTAGTATCTTTGAAAGTTTTTAAATGCAGTTTAATATTTAAAAATAATAAAGAAATAATTAAAAATAAAATACAATTTTTTGCTATTATTTTAATAATAATAATAATAAAAATAAGGCTTAACCTCCGTTTTTGGGATATCCGTCTATTACAGAGGCCGACCACATCATTCCTTTTAATTTTCAGTTATTTTAAACTACATCTGAACATACAATCAGACTGCCGCTGTCTTGATTCGAACACACAACCTCCCAGTCCATAGTCCAACGCTTAAAGGCGATTGCGCCTTTACTACCTCGGCCCCTGAGGCAATTTTGGGAAAAAACCTAAAATATCTAGAAGCAATATGGCAATAACAAAAACTGTAGGCAGATATAAGAGCCTTCAAAAAATTAGGCCATTTTGTACATAGAAAGAGAGGCTAACAATTGTGCCACTTAAAGTTATAAACTATATCGATAAAGCCCTAACCGGCGTAGCAATAAGTGACAATCGAATTGCAAATACCTCCTGGTATTGAAAAGTCCTGTATACACAAATATTTTGAGAAACAATTATGTAAACAAACAAAAACTTAATCCAACCCTATTTAATGCCAGAATAAATATGAAGGCAGAGCTTGTTATCATAGCATGACACTCGTGGTATTATTTATGAAGATTTTTTAATGACATAATGTAAGGTGGTTATCTTTTTATACGGTTATCTTTTTCTATCTTACAGATTAATAATATAGAATGAAGTGAAATAGTAAAATGCATTTGTGATGATTGCTGTATGACGTATAAATTTAAACGTGTGTTATGTGTAAAATGGTATAAGATGTTCTTATTATTGTTGAAGTAACAATTTGAAATATTAATAAAAACGACTTTAACAATTTTTTATATGAAATATATAAAAGTATGGTATGGTCCTACAATAACAATATATATCATCCATCATCTGCTCTTGTTAACTAAGGACTCCTTGAAAAGCTTATGTCTACTAATTAGTCACAGATAGTTATCTGATATGTTGGCTTGATTAGATTACTATTTTGCCCTATGTAAGGTTCCGTCGGCGAAGTAATGAATTTGGTGATCAATGACCCCTGATCAGCAGTAAGTGGTTAACTTTTCAACAACCCTTAATTTGTACATTTGGGAAACATAAGAGCGCGGAATAAATCAGTGTCAACTTGAAAAGAGATAGAAAATGTGAGAAAATTAACTTGGCAGTTAAAAAAGGATCAATTTGTTTAATCGAGTTTGTAAATGGCTTGAAAAAAGAAAAACTATAAGGTATATTTTCCGAAATTTATTGGTAAACGCTTGGCGATATTAATTCCTGGATTTGAACATTCAAATAATTATGATAACCAATTTTGCGTTTATTTTAAATCAGGAAAAAGAAAACTATAGTTATAATTTGTTAAAAGGTAATGTTATTTTGTTAAAAGGCATGTTGACTAATTTTTTTTTTGTCTTTCAGTGAAGAATCCTCACTGCACGGGCAGAAAAGTGAAGTTAGTTTTTTTAAATCTTTAGAAGTACGCAAAATATGAACGTTTAAAATTTCTAATTAAACAAACAGAAAGATATAGGAAAGTGACATCATTCTCCGATATAACCATAGAGATACATATAAAATACATATGCAAAAAAGGAGATGGGCAACAATCTTTGAATGCTTAGTTTATGGCTTTATGCATAATTTGACAAATTCGACATCAAACAACTACCGTATTGTGATATTTGGAAACCGTTGTATACTCTCATATTCCATATTTCGAAGTCTCTCTTACAATCGGGGCTCGGAGATGATGCAAACAAAATGAATTGGACTAGGTGATGGATTTTTATTTTCGAAGATGCGATACATATCAACCTTTACACATCTCAGAGCATAAGACACAGAGCTAAACCCTTCGCAATAGTTTTAAATTTTGTAATGAAAAGTTTCAATGAGTTCAGTAATGGATTTCGAAAATAATCTGAAATGGCTTTGCATCAGTAAGTTTAAGCGACTTTATTTTCGTAATCAGTGAATTCCAAAACGCTTAGTGAGAAATTTTATTGCATTAAAAACAAATTTGAAGAAATAATTCTTTGAACTTAAGAAGAAACTTCCCGTTTCACTTAGAGACTATACTACGCATAAGGTATTTGATCTATTTGGTAAAAGCAACAAATATTTATGCATGACAAAACGCATGTTCACTCAAAATTTTGAGCTCACACAATCGAATGCTATAAATGGATTTATTTTAGTTTTTAACCTAAACATCTGGTATATAATAAAACAGATAATAACCTTTGACTACATGTTATAACGTTGTCAATTTCCTTGTTATATATACTTGAATTTTCTTCTTTTAACTTTATACCATCCATGTATAGATTGATAAATTGTTTCCGTAAAATATGACATCTTATATGGCTAATATATAAAATATAATATAATATCATTTACTTTTTTATATTTTGTTTATCTTATTATAAATTGTATAAAACACTGTCATGATAAAATTGAAAATTAGACTCATCACTTTACAAAAAATATTTAACAAAATAAAAGTTTTAATAAGTAAATATAAAAATTTATTACTGAATTTATATCTGATATGAACTGCTTCCTACCTCCTCACCATTAAATTTACTACATTAAAAATTTATTCCCTCCTTTTCCCTACTTAAACCTCCTAAGAATCATCTTCAACCCCCAAACTATTATCTCTTCTGAAAATGTATTTGCATAAGAGCGTAATTGTACAAACAGGCAGATAGACGAGGAAAGATAATTTTTAACAATTAAAATTAACAAAAAATAAAGGATAACTATAAAGGATAAACGCAAAAGTTAAAGGATAACTTATTAAACGCATTTAACGTAAAATTAACGCAAAAAAAATTGTGGTACATATAGAGTATTCGTGATTATTCGAGTTATAAGCGCACTAACGAATTACCTAACGAACAAAAAGTGTAATATTTTTTAATAGGTATGTCAGATATCCAAAGAATGTTTTTTTCAGCAAGAAACATACAAAGGAATATTATTTTTAAGGTTAGTGTATTTTTTATTTCGAAAGCGATATTGGGAAAAATACTATGTCTTCAAGGCGGTCATTACCAGCCTTAAATCTTTGCAAAAAAGCAATGGTCTATGTAATTTGAAATTACCAGACCATTACAAAAATGATCCATGATGGACAGCTACATTTTAATAATTATTGTAAATTACCATAGTTTCTCAATATCCACCTATTTAACACTTGTAGAAACCCAGTTTGAGCCTGTTACCGTTGTTCTATTTAATGACCCGGACAAGGATTTACTTAAAACCATGTAATAATGACGTTTATTCGAATATTTAATGTTATTTTATTACTGTACGGAACCCTTAACTCGCATTTGAAATAAATCTAAGGACACTCTTCATTACTTCACTACTTCACCTTTTTCCGTAGAACCTTCTCCAAACTGAAGATCATTGCCTATTTTTTAGTTGTTTCGGATACGGAACCCTAAACTCGCACTTCTCATTGAAAGCCAAAATCACTTCTCATTAAATTACCTTTCGAACAAAACAAAAAAATTCCAAATTGATTCATCCGTTTAGGCATCACGATGCCACAGACCGATACACAGAGACTTAGACACACAGACACACACACATAGCGGTCGTTTTTTGATTCGGGGGTTAAAAATAAGTATAATTTGTTATGAACGCAGGAAAAATATTGTCCATGATAGATGGAGAAAAAACACTTTAAAAATTAAGACATAAAATTAACTGTGCAAGCTTATTGGCCCCATATTGTCCAATGCCACAATAACTACTGTAAACTTGTTGGCGAAAAAAAATTCTTCGTATATGGTTTATTCATAGCCGGTAAGAAAGATACATAAACATGAATTTTCTGTTGCTTTCGAATAAATAATTTTTATTGATATAACTTTTGCAATTTACTTGGCAAAATAAATTTGTTTATGAGAAAAAATTGGCCATTATTGTATGTAACCATAACTATTATACATGCAATAATTTTACATGTACGTACAGATATTCCATGTTCAAAAAGATAAATTTTTGACGATAGTTATTTCTTCCACTTCATATATAATATTTTATTTATCGTGATATTTGTTTAGTACGTGGTTTTTTCTAATAAATTTAAATATATCTTCTCTTAAAAATTTTTACAATAATAATGGAAAGTACAATTTTATCGATGCCGAAACGAATTGTTTACCCGTGTGTAGTATTTCTTTAAATGAGCAAAATGTCTGAAAAGAAATAATATGAAAATATTGATCCATTCATTTTCTTACACACACAACATATTAAGTGTTGTGACTAATTTAATATGCGCTAAAAGTAAAGATTGATAAAGATTGCTCTCACTTATTCCTTTTCTATAACACTCAAAATAATGATAAGGATTTACACAGGTAAAATATATGTATGGTTTTCTATTTTTTTAAATGTATAATAGTCTTAATTATTCATTGTGTATATCAGAAAAGATGACCGTGAAATATTTTATATTTACTATTTTTACAGAAATCTGTAATTTATGGTAATGTGAAATGACTACTTTTACATAAATCTGTAAATTATGGTAATGTCAAATTAAATTAATTTTTTTTATTTTTATTGACATATCTTTATAAATTATATCTCATGTGTTATTCTGAAATATGGGCTATATTGCTGTACAGTTTCATTAAAAACAATTCGCTAGTTTTATTGTAAAAGCGTAACAAACAAACAAACATATAAACAAACATGCTTACTTTCGTATTTATAATAAATAGAGATAGAGAAGATAGAGAATAGAGATAGGGATGTTTCGGTACATTTTCATCCGACTCGAAGGACTATAATTGGTACATAAGAAAAAGACCCTACTACATCAATCAAATCGTGAATTTTCGAATCTTAAAGACGGAAGTTTACTTGGAAGATAAGAAATTGTATTTGACAAATAAATAATACCTATTTTGGGAAAAGAAAATAATCCGGATGACTTATTTGTATAAAAATAAAGAACTTACGTCTTTTATCTATTAAAAAACAACATTTTATTTCGTCTTATTAAATCGTCCTATAATAAATATTTTATCAGTTTTTATGGCTAAAGCTCATAGACCTTATTCAGAGAGTCGTTTCGTAGGTATATTATACATATTGTTTCTTAATTACTTTCTATATAAGCTCATTATATGTCACGTTCCCAAGTTATTAGTGCTACTGACGAATAACTAATCCTTTTTGTGGACTTTATTATCCTAATTTATAATATATCACATATGTATACAGGATGCATTTATTAGAACTATGTAAAAGTTTTAAAAATTTTAATTTGTGGACGGCATAATACGCAATTTCTTTCATATTTTAGATCATTAAAAAGGAAAATACGCTGACCACTATATTAGTAAGTTTCCATATATTCCTGATTCTGTGAAGTTTCGTTTATTCAGGTTGCTTATATTTCAAGAGCAAATAGATACTTATAGATACTATTATTAGCCAGATATTTGTTTATCTAGATTCTATTTGCCGAAAGAAAATTATGTTTTCTACAAACCGTTCTACAAATTGCAAAAATTAAAATAATAGCGCAAATTCAAGCATGTGTATCTACGAGAAAAATTGTGTCTGATCGGTATACTCTACTGTCCATTCGAGTGCTTATACTTTGTAATTTTTAAGTATAGAATCTCACATTGTTTTTCGCTGAGGGTTAAGAGGGTGAGAAAAATTATCTCATTTTCTACGAACTTTGAAAGCGTGCACTTATTTGCAAAAAATCCAATATATCATCATTCGTAAGCTGACGAATTTTTCTATCAAATGTGGATTTAACTATATATACTGTATTTAAAATGTTTTCATAAAAACTGTGCTTCAATCGAGATTAAGTTACGCATTTTAAAAGTAAATTGGAGAAAAAACAACTACATCTAGCAAAATGGTGCGACTATTAAATGAAATTTTATGTACAAATACCCAAAATTAAGCTGAGTTTGATTGATAATGATAAAACGAGGAAAGAAAGCACCACATAATATATTAAAGTTTTTTCTCAACTAATTTCCAATCATATTTAATTTTAAAAGTTATTAGGAAAACATGATAAAACTTTATAAAATAAAATACATATATCTACCTGAATAACAAGATATGCTTGTTTTCTCAATAAATTCTCTTTCGATAAACGTAGGATATATTTTATCAGACTCAAACAATTCAATGTATGAGGGTATATAGTTATTTATATTTCCTATATTTTTTATCCATATTCTCCCCGAAAATATAGACTGATGTTTGTAGCTAAGGTCTGTAAAGAGAGGTGGGAGTGTCTAAATTCGATTCATGAACCTTAAAACACAATTAAAGGGGTTTTGGAGATGTCTGATTTCTAACACAATTTCATATCTTCAAATATGTTTTTTCCTGCCACATTCGAGCATCCCCCACAGGCCCTTATCAGTTCAAAAATATTAAAATTCGATATGTGGTGCTAGTAACTAATGATGTTTTAAGAACTTCGGTTGGTTTCCGCAAATAGAAAGGAGTTCCCTTGGAAAAATGCATTAGAATCAAAGTTACTTTTGGGGATGTTAAGTTCTTAATCCCTTCTCCCTATTTATGCCGAAAAAGCTCGCACTTTCAAGGTTTTTATGATTTTATGTAACACCAAATTAGGCAAAAATATCGAAAATTTATCTAAGAATAGAATAAACGTTAAGGGAATACCTTTTCGAAGTATCGATACCCTTTTCAGCCCTTTTATGTAAATACTAGCTTGATACTCAACCTCTCGCTGGACTAAGTATAGACCACCGTGTTATAGCCTTCACCTCCCTTGCTCTCACTTCCATAAATTGTACAGGGATTTCTTTACACAGATCAAATATATGTACAGTTTTCAATTAATTTTTTATTGTTAAATAGTCAGAATTCATTGAGTATATCAGCACAGACGGCCATAAACTGTGTCTCGTTCATCAGTTTTACAGAAGTCTTTAATTTATCTCTTAAATGAAGCTAATTTTTATAAATTATAACTCATGCGTTTTTCTGATGTGTGAGCTATATTATCTTATGAAAGTTCAATTTGACATTAGCGATGGTGCTTTGCCGCTCATGTCTATTTTTCTCTTCAATAATGATAAAGCTTCAGGCTTTTATATATATCTATTATTTATCGTATGAAGTTCATTCCTGACCTATTCCCACAATTATATTCTTGTGAGTTTGTTTTGTTACGATTTTTCTCATTTTGTTTTATTTATTGAACTTTTGTACCTAACTATTACATTATATTATGTCCATGTTGTTTTCAACACATGAAATTTGTTCTTTTTGTTACTTTAAGTGTAAGAAAAAAAAGAGAGTGCTATTCCGAGTTATTTTGATTTTATTTTACATACCCTTAGTGAACTTCGATCGGGGTAAATAGAACAAACTTGTGAACAAATACTTTGTGAAAATGTATATCTATATAGGTATAATGTTTACATCAAAAGATACATGAGTTCATTTAGTTTTACGTGTTTTCTTATACGTGGCTACAACCAACAAAATAAATTATCTTATCTTAAATAGAAAACTGTGAGGTATGAAAAAAACTACCAGAAATGGTAAATGATTCCAAAAACCTTGTCAAAATTGAATGATTTTAAGCCAATGAAAATTATTTTGGGATAATAACCAAATTTTTAATAAATGTTGGCCGACAACGAAATATAACCTATGGATGTGCATTCTTTTATCCACTCGAAAAACTGCGAAACACATTAATAAAATTGAAAAACACTAACTTCTTCGAACGCGTAAGACCTATGTGAAGTATAATTTGTGTGACACCTCGAAATCGTAGGTTTGAACATAATTAAATGTTGTTACAATCGGAACCTATTCGAATAAGATTTGTCATAAAATAAGACAAAACATAAGACTAATATGAAGCCAAAGTGTAAAATTTTATCAAAATCGGAATTATATTATTTCTTGAAGAAAATGTCACAAAAACTGTACGACGGACAAGAAAACTTCTGAATTTTACCACCTTTAAAATGCCAAACTTTGAAGGGCAAAGATCGATCTATAATTTTTTCACGGAGCTGCCTACAATAGATTTCTGTCGCTATTATCTATCATTTTGCTAAAAATGTGAAGAAAAAGAACCCTAAAAAATAAATGAAAATATTAGTTTTTTTTTCATGAGTAAAACATCAGCAATCATTTTGATTACTAATGTAATTAATTAAATTCTTTTTTGTTATCTTCGTATTTCTTCTCCAATTAGTTCAGGATTCTTCCTTATCTTAACATGTTAGATGAATTACTAATTGTAAATATCCTCTGTACAGATATTTCCAAATTCTTATTATTTTGAGAATTAACTATTTTTATTTTTGAAAAAAATTACAAAATCAAACAAAATTTTAATATTTTAATAAAAAAATATGTAATGAATTCTTCTTCTTCTAAATATAACAGCAACCTTAGAATTTTCTAGCATTTTTGAAATATAGCTTTAAAATAAGTAATTTTATCGCTAAAGTAAGTTAAAATAACAACGAATAACAACTCCTTTCTTTTTAAGCTCACAACATTTTGGATTTAATTTACAAATAAATATTATGATACTACAGCTAATTTTGATCTTTGAAGTAAAATAAAAATTCCTAAAAGTATTTTACAATATTTTATCAATTATAAATAGATAATTAATACGATCGGAGAACAACGGTTGGTGATTAATAAATATTCATTATTATATGTGGTTAAAAATTAATTATTCTATAATTCAATTTATTTTTCAATTATAATTTATTAAAATATTCCCATCAAATATGTTATAAATAAATGTAATTTTATTTAAATTATATTATAAAATATTAATTAAATAAAATTTGTAAAAAAAAAAAACTAGAACTAATATAAACGGGGGTATAATTATAAAATCCATACGACATTTTTAATAATTTTCCTTCCCATATAACAAATGTTTCAGAGATATCTTTTCAATGATTGTAAATCAATGAAAGCTATCCCTAATGAGTCCCGTGAATTGTTTAGATTGGCGAGGATGTTAATATTGAAGATCTTAACGTAATTTTTAAGATTTAAATCATAACTCTTTTCTTGACTCATTTTCATTTTGTCACATTGAATCCCTCGCATTAATTATACTTGTTTCAAGGATTACGGTTATCATTTTGATATGAACTGTAATTTAGGTAATAAAAAATATTTCTATTTATTTTTTTATACGTAAAATAAAGTGAAATATAAAAAAAAATCTACAATAGATTGACTTTTTGAGTGAGCGACATTGATTAATGTTTAATTTACTACGAAAGATATATTATTAAACAACTAATACATATACTAAACAATATAAGCTGTGTAAGTCAAACAATGAATGAGAGCCTAAAGGCTCATTTTCACGATATATATATATATGCTCTATCATGACGATACCGTGTAGTTTTTGGGTTCGAATTGTTCCGAGAAAATTTTTACTTCGTATCTTTTCTTTCTTTCTTTCTTTCTTAATAACGATAAACAACTTTATAGATTTATCTTAAATTTAAGGAATTCACTTTCAAGAACATAATGTACTTACTTATTCTACGTTCTTCGTTTTGAAATAAATATCCCGTTAAAAAATAATTGCATGTAAATAAAATATAGCAAAATTATTGCTGATGATATTTTATCCGCCGAACCAAAATAAATGGGTGTTATAAGCTTGACCGATATATATGTGTGTGTGTGTATGTCTGTTTGTCTGTCTGTCTGTGGCATCGTAGGATCTAAACGGATGAACCGATTTTGATTTTTTTTTGTTTCGTTTAAAAGGTGATTAATGTATAGTGTTCTTAGCTAAGTGCGAATTCAGGGCTCCGTTCCCGAAAAAACTAAAAATTACCAATGATAACCAAAATCAGCACAGTTTGGAAAAGGCTTTAGGAAAAGGTAATTTAATGGAGAGTGTGCTAAGATATGTTTCCAGTGCGAGTTTAGAGTTCCGTACTCGAAAATTTGTCGGGGATTTTTGAATTTGGTAAATTGCACTTGTGTATTATTTTCTCATTGTTTTCATTTTTAAAATCGTGAAATGTTAGTGATGGGGCATGTTCCTCCACTTACATCCTGGCATGGTCACTTTTTAAAATTAAATCCTTTATTACGTGTCAAAAACGTTGATATAATAGCCAAATAATGTCTGCTATTTGATATCTTTCTTCGTTATTTGCGTACGAAACACATTAATGTATTTAAAATCAATGTATTGAATATTACATTGAATTCTAGTCAATAATTTCACATAAATTAAACAGTTCTGTAGAATGTAATTTCGAAAAGCATATTCTGGTTAGTAAGATTTATGTCTCGGATCTACGCTATAAAAAGAATCACTCGTATTTATGGAATATGTAAGCTCCACTTTGTTTCTTTGCTCCAATTGCATCTGATTTTAGTAATTTCTATAAAAACTCAAAACCCTATAGCGTTGGATCGCTTATTTTTTGACTCGTTTAAATGAATCTTTATACATAAACATTCTCATTTTTCAAATTGACACTTTCATTAGTGTTATATATTATAATATAATCTTCAATTACATTCAACAACAAATGATAAAATAAATCAAGAATTAAATCCATAAAAAAAAAATATATGCTTTAATTACATCGGTTTCCATAATATCAATTTGATTGGTTTCCATAATATCAATATTGAAAAGAAAATTTAACTGTAAATATTCAGAATAGTTAAAAATTATTAAGTTGTAAAAACTCACTTAAACAATAAATGTATCCCCTGATAGTTTTTTCTATAAAACTAAGATTTTCAGGAATATTTACGATATAGATATTATATTTTAAGAATTACGCAAGTCAAATTTTACATCAAAATCGCAAAACGCGATGCAAAGCTGCTATTTTGGTATATTATTTGGACTCCTTAAGGGAATGTGAAATTAAACGTATTTTAGGCTAAAAAAAGTTGTGCTCCAAATTTTCGGACTTTTCTCAGTTTTCTATCTATTACGCAGACACTGCAACTTGTTTTTCCTGGAAAACGAAGTATGTCGCTCCCCTAAAGGAATAAATACCATACCAAAAAAGTAGCTTTATATCGCCTTCTACAGTCACCATTTGTACCAGTTTTGAATAATTTTGATTATTTTTCGATTTAAAAAAAAATTTTCCTTATGCTCACTAGTTGAAGCAACCTACAAACTTTCATTTCTCTATCTTATAGATTTTTTACCCCCGGCCTACAAAAAGAAGTGTTAAAAGTTTGATCGCTATGTGTGTGTGTCTGTCTGCCTGTGTCTGCCTGTGGCATCGTAGCGCCTAAACAGCTGAACAGATTTTGATTTTTTTGGTTTCGTTTCAAAAGTAATTTAATGCAGAGTATTCTTAGCTATGTTTCAAGTGCGAGTTTAGGGTTCCTTACTCGGAAAAACTAAAAAATTGGGGCTGATTTTCAAATTCAGCTCAGCTTGGAAAAGGCTTTAAGGTAAAAATAATTTAATTTAGAATGTTCTTAGATATGTTAGAGTACTAGTACCCGAAAAATTTGTCGGCGGTTTTAAAATTTGTAAATTTCACTTGTTGGAGAAAATGGATACAAAATTTTGTCTCTAATGTCCCCTCGCACGAGAAAACAAAGATGTTTACGAAAAATTATTTCAAATAAAAATTGTTTATTTTTTTATAAGGAAATTCATATTGTAAAGCATTAGGTTTGCACTCAAATGTTATTCTGGAAAAAAATATGAAATATACTTATGTAGGAGTATTAATGTTTCCATTATATTTAATTCAAAATACTTCGTAATTAATATAAACAATTCGAAATCATTTTGAATTTGATATTTTAGGTAAGGACATAATAAAAAATTTAAATCACATAACAATAAATATGATCAGAATACAAAACCTAAAGATGAACAGAATATAACCTACGTATATTTCCATGAAATACTATTTTACGTTTATCTCTATACTCAATCATTTTGATAAAAAAAATCGTGTAGTAAATGATACATAATTTAAGATATCATCTTCAATAATTTGACCCACTGACGTATCTAGATGTAAATATATCGATACATACATAATTCATAATACATATTATTCACATATAGAAATCAAATCGTCAAATACATCCATCATTTTAACAATTCATCAATCTCAATAAATCTCTTTAAAATGTTTGGTGAGAAATTGTTATGAGTTATTTTCCTTTTACTGTCGGAGAAAGTGTCGGAGTTTTTATGTGAATTAATCAAGTTTCAGATTTATACAGAATAGTTAGAATATACTGTATAAAGCTTTGCTACTAACCGAAGATTCAGTGCTTTTAAAACGTTGAGTGTTTAGTCGCAAAGGCATGTGCAAGGACTCTTAAGTCGTGACTTTATTTATTAGCCTTGACCAAGTGTTGGCTATCCAAGACCGAGCGGCATTCGTTGTTGATTTGCTGGCTCAAATTCTATTTTAGCGTCAAATTTTGCATTTCTCACAAGTGTACAATAGAGTATTTAACTATAGTTAGAAAAGTAATTCAAAATATTGATTTTCCTAATAAAAAACCACAATAAATTATATTCTGGCAAAATTAACACAAAAATGCTGTCATCCATTTGGTGACGTAATATTGTATGTATGATCAACAGTCATTACTTCAAAACATTTCGAAGCAGTAATTCATTATTACCATACCATAATCCACTTCTATATTGAATCGTGTCTCTTTTTCTGCGTTTCTAATATTTATGTCATTAAAAAAGTGTGCTATTTGTAAAGCTTCTTAATTTTTTTGCAAACAAGATCATTTTCATGATTTAAGTATTGATATTAGTAATTTTTCTTTTTTTGATTCTGTCAAAAATCTTCTACCACACTTGTTACTGTATCAATACTTTTTCCTTCATCAATTTTTACCTTTTTTATTATCATGCCCTTAGTGGTTATTATTTGCATTTTTATAAATAAATAGGTACAAATAAAATTCACTGACGAAAGAACATAGTTAAATTTAACAGATATGTACCTACCTGCTTACACTGAACTGATAGTTTATGCCATAGAATATTATACATTGAGAACGCCATGGCCCAAAATTTTCAATATGATGAATGAGAAAGAAGGTTGCCAGTTAGTTCCCATTTGCCTTGTCTAATCTATATGTTATTTGCTGCATATTGCATCATATGATTATGACATATGACTAAGACAAGGACACATAGGAATTAACTGACAATCTTCTCCCTCATTCATCCTGAGTTATTATATCGCATCCATTTACAGGCTAGAATATCCCTCGGTTTATCTATGTATAATTTTCTATGGTTAATACCGATATGATATCACACCAGGGCTCTTTGAGATTGTTTTAGGTCACATGATATACAGTTTAAAAATTACGAGTTTTGACTTTAATAAAATATAACAATTATATGCTTTTATGACTCAAATTCAGAATATTTAAAGTATATTTCTACATAAATTTTAATTTTTATTAAATTTCATTGATATCTTTATTTTGCACTATCGAAAGTACCCTATTTAAATATTGTAATGCGAAGTAATTTGCCAGTCTTGCAGATTGACATTTCAACACTTAACTTGGTCACCCGGTTTTTTAACATATATTGTATAAATAAATTAAACGATTAAAAAAATATTAGTTTCGTATAACAAAACCAATAAAACACATATGGTGTATGATTTTAAACAAATATCTATTAAATAATACTTTTATCTCTGTAGGTCATTCGATTTTTAATTAAAAATTCATTAAATTTATTATTTGTAATTAATACTAATTATGTTCCACATATTGGCTACTTGTTTACAAACATACAAACATAGAGTATGGTGTTGTACCTTGGATCACAATTCAACTTCTTAAAAGGTGTTGACATTACTTATTCAAAGCAGGGCTGGATTAGCCATGTCGGGGCCCTTAGGCAATTAATTTCTCTTGAAGATAATCAGCTCTATTTCAGATGACCATAAGAGATGTAAGTAAAATAAGACGCGGATAATCTAAATTTTGCTTTATTATTGTTAAATATGAAGTATGAAGTATATATCAACTGGCAGCATGCGTCGAAAAAAAGCTAGAATACTTATGGTCAATGAGAATCCAAATTTTCCAACATGAATTTTCTCTCTATGAAACATTTCCAATTTCTTTGCGTGAGTGCGCGGAGAATCTTAATGCATAGCGGCGACAGACCAAGGGGTCAGTAGGCAAATGCCTGCTGCTTAATAGTTTATCCGGAAAATGAAAATTAAAGCAGGTAAGAGTATTGTGCATGTGTTTTGTTTTTCAGTAAAATATAAATTTTATTAATATCAAAAGTAAAAAATGTTTATTTATTTCCATGTTGATTTCAGTTCAAAACGTAAAATGTTGTGGAGCTAAAGTTTGCTAGAACGAACCTTCACGCACCTTGGATCAAAAAAACGTACGTATTGTATCACTTGATTAATGGTTTATAGGTGAGCACTATCGTGGTCATTTTGTTCCTGGTCGATATCACGCGAACAAAAAACGATTGCATTACGATGTCGGTCAAAGCGTATTACCGGCAGTATGATCCGAAAAAAAATTTGGTAACATTCAGTTGAGTCGTTTCGAGTTGGTCGAATTTTTTTTTTAATTATTTTTTTATAACTCTTTATTATACTGGGAAGTTTTTCCTGTGGGCTTCAAGGGTTGCACTAGACGTGGTGGCTTGTAATAGGTTAGCCAGTGAGCGAAAGACAGGTGGAAAAGAAACTCTTAATGACCTCGAATCTTTCATTTTACAATCGATAAAAGAGATTTAAAGTAAACTTGGCAGTACTCTCTCCCATACTCATTTATTATTTATTAACTTAAATAGGAAAAGTTTATTAATATGCAAGATGTTTCCTTTTCAGATTATCTTTATCGTATGTAATGTTTTATGTAGGGATAATGGATTTGGTACACGCATATTATATTAATAATTACTTAAAGATAAATAAATTAGTTATGTAATGGTCGACATTATTTAAATAGGAATTATTTGTAACTTACTTCCAAAGATTTCTAAAACACATAGATTTCTGCTTACCTGAAACAAAGATATTTAAAATAAATTAATTGATGAACAAATTACAAATTTAATTAAATTAAATTTTTTTAAATATAATTATTGCATTAACTCTTAAAATTGGAAATCACAAAGTCATGGCGAAAATTAGATAAAATACGGTTTGAAGACATATCCGAGCTTACGGTAACCATTATAAGAAATTTTCTGATTAATGTTTATAAAACGAAAATAATATCATGATTACGGTTTGTAGAAAATCGAATTTAGTATAATTTATGATAGAACATTTTTCTGAAAGCTTAATGTTCGAATATACAAAGTTTGTTATTTTTCGATTTGAATTTTCCAGACTATTCTACATAAAAGTGTGTAGTTGACATACTTATAATAATATACGCCTTTAGTACTTTATTACATTTACCTGTTTCGACTATGAACAAGAAAACTTTATTCTAACAGTATGTCGATACTTTATTGTTCAAATATTTTGGCAAGCTATTTTCAATGCATAAATATGGGTAAATATATATTCTATTCTGCGTTTCTTTGTCTATGTATGATTTCGACATCAAGCACATAGAAAACGTAATATAAACTCGTTTTGTGTCAAGTTCTGTTGAACATATTATATGTTGAATAGCAAAAATTGTCTAAATCGAAGGAATGTAGAATTCAAACTGCGTATATTGCAGTTACTCGCAATATTGATAGGCATTAGTTAAAATGTATAAGTATAGCGGTTTAATAAAATCTACGTATTGTAAGAAAATTTGGTTTTATCGTTATATCGCCGGCTACCATATGCAGATAAAATGTATCCTGTGTCATATTCAAATATACAAATTCATATCACTTTGAAGTTTATTCAAAATTCGGTCCAAAATTCAGTAGGTTTTGCCTGAAAGCGTAGCAAACAAATAAACTAGCAAACTCCCATTCACATTGAAAACATATAACCCGGAAATAAAAATAAAATATCACTCTTGCCAGAACAAAATACGTCATAAATATATATACGTGTAAATTTGTGGTAATGTGAAGTACAGTTAATTCCATATAGCATGACTCGGTGAAATTAGCAGTTACGTAACTCACGTCGTGAATGAATAAAAATTTGATTATTTTTGAAGAGTTTTATTTCTAATAAAAAAATATCTAAAGCTTGTTCTTGAAGGGTGTCAAGATTTCCTTCATCAAGCTGAACCTTCATCAAGTGGAAATACGGAAAGTCTAATATTGAAATCATAAATCAGTTTCTTGATTTCAGACCAAAAAAACTTACAAGCACTTTGAAGAAAAGTTAAAGTATCTACCAATTTCTATTTCCTATTTCACTTCATATTCACTCGATCAAGAGACCAAGAGAATTTTCTGAATACTCAGAAAGAATGCGTCTGTAAAATAGTTAAAGTATTTGCTTATACAAAAAAGTAGAATGCAAACTGTACTCTCTCTAAATATATTTTGTTATATGAAGTCATAAATCTATTTCACTTATTTCAAATATTCAATATTGCTTACATTAACAAACATTACTTAACATAAAATAATGATCAATTAAATAAAACTTGATTGAATTATGTATTTTGATCGAAGCGACCTCACAACTAAATGTCAATTATTTTCTTTAAAATATTCAATTTTTGTTTGTTTGTATATTTTGATATTTTAATATTTTTTATTTTCACATCTTATTAGTTTGATTGATAGTTGTAATGGTTAATTTTGATGGATCTGTTTCTGAAAAAAATATCTAATATCTAATAAATAAAACAATTTTAATAAATTTTTCTTTAGGCAAACACAAACGTGAAAAATCATTTTCAATACAAATCTAAAACAAGTGAAAACAAACAATTGACTGAGTTAATTATTGATTACCGTTGATTACTCTGTCACATTACATATACATACATGTCAAACACATATAACTGATATACCCATATAATACTACAATTTGCGCATAATATGCGCTCTCACGGGTAAACAGTGATGTTTACGAAAAAATGTTTCAAACAAAAGTTTTTTATTTAATAAGAAACATTTTTTACACTTAAACTTTTGTTCTATCTCTAACGGTTTACAAGATAGGCCTTACGGGGTCCAAGACTCAATTCACCTATGTTGCTCATTTACGAACTCGACCTCACTTTTTACGTCCTCAGCATGCTTTAAAAATTTCAGCTTGATATCTCTTTTCGTTTTTGAGTAATCGTGATGACAGACGGACAGACGACAGACAGACAACCGGAAATGGACTAATTAGGTGATTTTATGAACCCCTATACCAAAATTTTGTTCATAGCATCAATATTTTTAAGTGTTACAAACTTCGTACTAAATATTCATGAAAAGTGTATTCAAAAAAAGTACGTTGCAGTCGGATTTATTTAAAATATATTTATTACCAAAGTTCGTGTGAAGCCTGATAATTATGCAATTTTTAGAATATAAATTGACTAGGAAAACATAAAATTTCACATTCCATTGAAATTCTATAACTCTATGTCTATCCTTGTTCAGCACAAGCAAAAATTTTTGAAAATTGATTAGGATAACATGAATTATTCCTATTAAATAAGTACTAGATAATGTATATGATTTATTTTTAATAATAACAAAAATATTAATTTAATTAATTTCAAACATAATACACATTCTATTGAAATTTAAAAAATAATATTAAAATAAAATAAATAAATAAATAAAATATAAAATAAATTAAAATATAATTGACATTAATTATCTAAAATTATCAGGCAAACATAAATATAAAATGATATTTAATTTTATATGTAGTGTCATTATTTATTCAAAGTAAATAGTTAAATAATGTGTTCATATACATACAACATCTAGACATGCTTTCAACGCAAAGGTAAATAAATATAGCTATGTTTTTAATGTGAGGTATACAGGTATGCATGGCTGGCTGGTTGATTTTTACATGCATAGATAGACGACTCTATAAACATCAGTATTTTTATGTAGAGCCTTGTCTCCGACATTAGAACTGAATCTTTACAAATTTATTCATACGAAAAATTGTTTGTTTTTCATGTTATATATCTTTAAATCCCTTTGGTGATTTTAGGAGTTTCTTTTCAGGCATTGTTTGTGAGTAGTAATTTCATTAATTGTTAATATTTTAGCACATTCCTAAAATAGTTTCCAAAATATAAAGAAAATATGCTCGTTTAATAATCAATTGGAAAATCTTTGCAAATTATATTATGGATGGATTTATTTATTTATAAGTATTTTATGGTAAGGATTTATATTCCTTAAATATTTGACTTCTCAGTTGAATTGATAATAATGATAACATTGAAATTTATACTGGTTTCATTTAAAAAAAAATGAATTTTATTATTATTTATTTTTATATTTATTTTAACATATCTATTGAACTGAGAAATTATTTTAGTTTGACTTAAGTAATTTACAGTTTAATTTTTTTTATATACTTCATCTAAGTTCCACTCGTATTCCAAATCCTTAATCGAAGCACACTATGAGTGATACTCGGTAGGCATTTGATCTTTAAGTATCAGATGCCGGCTATCCTACCAATGGTTTTCCACTAGCCTTGCACGAGGTTAATGCTGGGATAGTTCCTTACAAAGTTAACCATAGCAGCATACCTTCCCCTCTCTTTCTTTTTCCCTATCCTTTGTTATGGCATGTTCTGTACAATATTGTACTGTTTAAAAAAAGAATGAATAAATAAATTGAATTGAATTGAATTGAATACCGTGCGCTTCCACCATTACTCACTTAGTAAATAAATTAATTAAAAACTTGTAGCCTCTTACTTTTCTTCCCCAAAAAATTGTAATTAACAAATTTTTAAATCAAAATAATTATTTTTATGTTATCTGTATATTCTTTTAGGATATTCTCTCTCTTCCGCACCTGTTACCGAAGTGTATATTATTCTCTCTAAGTTTGAAAGAGACCCCCGTCAATATAAAATTGTGAAGCCCTTTATGGTCAAAGTCAGTATAATCTTTTTTTATCAAAGGTCCGCCTCAAAGGATCTGTGGTCCCCTCACTTCCGGTCGAATTTTTTATAAACATGTCGGTCGTTCTTTATAAACAAACAATTATTTTTTTTTTTTCAATTTACTACGTATATTTTCAAAAATGTATTCACGTATTAGGAGATCATAAATAAACCATTGTACAGAGTCAACTAAATAAGTGACAAGTTGTATATCTTAAACCCTTATATACTATCATAATAATATTCTGAACTTGAAAATTATTCCAAGCAAGGTAGTGATCTAATAGATACTACATACTGTCTATACAAGCAAGCTATAAGTGTACGTAAATACTAAAACAGTTGATATACAGAGTGTTTTTTTAAAGCTTAGCATGTGTTAATAAATCGAAAAACTAGTTTGAGAAAAAAAGCTTGATGCAAAAAGTATTGGAAGCAAAGTGCATTTTACGTGGACATTAAATTCGATCTAGACATTTAAGGATCAAAAGCTAACTCTAATTCATAGTTGATTATATAAAGAAGAGGACTGAATATAAAGCAAACAGTTCTTCCTAACAAAAAGTTTCCGATATTTTTATGGGACCTTGTTTTTTTTTTTTTTTTAAATCGCATAGTTTAAAAAGAAATAAGAGGCAAATAGAAGATTTCGAAAAATTTACCTAACAAAAAGAAGGCCATGTTTGTTATTAAGATTTCCTCTACCTATTGCTAGTAGTCGAAAAATTTTTGATCTTTTTAAGGGAAACCACCTTCTAATTCAAAGGGTTCCTCTAACTTTTAGCAATTATGAATTAGAATAAAGTTTTATTTGAGCCGGTAAACCTAGATCAATGTTTGATGCACTCACCCAATAATTTTTGTTTGAAACATTTTTCTCGCTAAAACTTGAGTTCGTAGATTTAATCGAAAACAATCTGTATATTTTTTATCTGTTACTTGTTTAAATACAAATATTCAGATAATAATGTGTTTTATACTAATAATAATGTATAATAATGGTCTTTACAAACACAGTTCCCATACAAAATCGATGTAGTAAAATATGTAGTTTGATTAGTTTCATACACCAGTGTTGTAGATTGTAAGAATTTATCCAGAACGATTGAATTTATTTTGTACTAGGCGTTATCCACTAACTTCTCCGAATGATTCCAATGTTCTTCAAGCTAAAGTTTTAAAATGAATGCAATAATGATTCAATACACTTAACTATAAAATAACCAAACTTTGTCCTCAACTCTCGATCCTGTGATTCTTATTCAACTTACTTCTTTGACCTGACTTCCGAAGAAAAACCTTCGAATCACGGTCGCTCAGCATGTTTGCTTAACTAATAATGATAGCAACGTTAAGATACTGGTAAAGATTCTTCAATTTCAATTGAATGATTTTTTAAAACAAAGAATTTTTTATTCCTTTCACCCCACCTTACATATTTAAAAGTTGATTTTCAGAAAGCAAAGTTATTGTTCATCTGCAAAGCTTACGGTACTCTCATACCGAAGTTCATCCGTATCAGTACATCCGTTGCGTTTATTCGTAAATTTATAGAAATCATGTATGACTTCCAAAAATTCTTTATTGGTTTAGTAAAAACGAGACGACATTTGATGTGTTAGCATTTACTTTTAGAGCCATTTACAATGAAAATTATTTGCAAAACAATGTATTGCAACAAAAGAACTACTCGATTTGTCTAAAAATTGTCGTTTGTAAATAGGTCAATAATTTTAAAATACTTGACTAACTAATTCAATCAACAACTTTATTTTGGTTTAGAATTCATAGAAACTCCAACCAGCATTATGATGACGTGTAGTGGACTCCTTCGAAAATTTGGGTAGAAAAATCCATAAGACACGAAAAAGGATAAGAAAATTAATAGTTTAAAAAAACTAAAAAACACGCACAATCTTAAATAAAAGGTACAAAATAATTTCTTTAAACTAAAAAAAAAAAAAATCATTTTATCGTAGAAAAGCGTGGGGTTCTAAATTTCAATAATTGTAAATATTATATAGATAGATATTGGTAAAAGTAAATTCATCTTAAAATATCTTAAAAAGCACCACACGCTTTTTTTGCGATAAAATGATTTTTTTGAATTTAAAGGAATTATTTTCTACCTTTGAGTTCAGCTTGTTATAAAAGCGTGTTTTTTAGTTTTCTTAAACTATTATTTCTTTTGTATTGTTTAGTTTTTTAGACTAAAATCAAAAAATCAGTATAAAATATGGTGGGAGCGCAAATAAATGTATACATTTTCAGATATGGAAATTGTTAATATTGAAAATCCTGACCAGGATAATCTAATTAACTTATTAAATTATTTTATTCATCGATCCTTAATAAGTATGCCAAATTTGTAGTTAATCCGACGTTTTGAAGGTTATCAAAATCATGTTCAAAATTTCCGTTATATACTAACATACGTATGAAGCTAATAAAAGCGTGTTAAAACCCTACGCCTATATATTCATAGCGAGAGTTTGTAAAGAAAAACAATAAATTTGGATTTTGTGATACTTGTTTTATTAATTGGAAAGCCATTAATTTAACTTTGATAAAAAAGTATGGCACATAAAAACCAAGTGTTTTTTTTTATGGGAAAGTACTAGGTCGAGATAAAAAGAGAGAAGTATGCTTGGTTTGTTGTAATACTATATTTACTGACTGGAAGAAATTATTTTCGGTTGCCATCATCCTGGAAGAAACAATATAAAACAAAGGCAACTTTATCCAAAAAGTAAATCTTACGTACACGCCACTGTAATAAACAAGCTGAGAATATAAAATAAATAAATATATAAAAAAAAAGCGTATGGTTCTTATAATATCATTTTAACATTCGTACGTTGTGTAAGTATATAACGCTCCTAGAATAAAATTAAAAATCGCTCGTCTTAATGGAAAAAAAATCTTCTTTTTTAAGAAATAAACTTAGTTGTACTTATTAGGCTTTAAATATCACTGATATCTAATCATTTATTATCACTTAAAAGTACATACTTGTTACTTGAATGGCTGAATATAATAAAGCAACTGTTCGACATGAATTGTTTGTGTAAAAAAAAAACATTACCTTGTTTTAATGTCAATCAATTCATAGTTTGTAATTATTTTACCATGTATACATATACATATGTGTAATATCAAGGTATACTAAGTTTAGTCCCAAGTTTGTAACGCTTAAAAATATTGATACTACGAACAAAATTTTGATATAGGTTTTCATAAAATCACCTAATTAATTCATTTCCGGTTGTCGTCCGTCCGTCCGTCTGTAAGCACGATAACTCAAAAACGAAAAAAGATATCAAAGAAATTTTTATAACGTACTCATGACGTAAATGTCGAGTTCGTAAATGAGCAACATAGGTCAATTGTGTCTGGGGTCCGTAAGATCCATCTTATAAACCGTTAGAGATAGAACAACAGTTTAAATGTGAAAAATTATCCTTATAAAAAAATAACCAACTTTTGTTTGAAATATTTTTTCCTAGACATCACTGTTTACCCGCGAGGACGCAAATTAGGCGCAAATTGTATAGTATGTATTATATGATAATATCAGTTGTGTATGTGTGACATCTATTTATGTTTAATGTGACAGATTGATCAAAACTTTCTATATATGGTATTTTAACAATTAACTCAGTCAATTGCTTGTTTTCATTTGTTTTTATAATCATTTACGAGTGTTATTTTCAACTGTTGAAAGTGTGAAGAATGGAGTTTTTTACCTTTAAAAGGAATTTAGAGTAATTTCTTACCAGTTATGATCAAATTGTTTAGATAATGCTAGTCAATTAAGATTGATGATTGCAAAGAATAAATAATTGCTATAATTTATCTTTATATTAAATTTGTGCAATAATTTCCAATAATCTCAATGCAGGACCCCACTAGTTCAATTTCTTGGTTCGACTTTAAGCACAATGAAAGAACACACAAAAGCTTAATAAATGGTTAACAAAGCTTGTTGCTAGCTAAAAACCATGACGGTAGTCTTTAGGATCATGCAAAACATAGAAAATATAGCGAAATTAAAAAAAATTACTAAAATTGCAACGTTTTTCGAACCATTCTATATAGTTCTATGCGAGGATAATCGTAAGGATCTCTTTACCTTTTTTTTAAAGACTATTCAAAGTCATTCTGTACTTTTCAGTTCACATGTTGATGAAGCAAGCTTTCTTAAGGATGTACGAAAACCAGAGCAATTTGGATAAAAGGCTTTATGTTTTAAAACGAAGTTGGATTAAGTCTAAATAGATTCTGAAAATTTAAGGAAGAGGATTCGAAGAAAAAGTTTTTTACGACACTACGGAAACCAATTGTGAAAATAGCGATAAAAGACACTGATATTCGCAAATTCTTTTAATTTAGATATTTAATTGGTTTTACTGACGCCCATAAGAATTGGCACTCAATTAATATGCAGGCCGGATAAAACATTCAAATAAAATATGTCTACAAAGTAATTTAGTGGCATAACTTTAATTATTATTCAGAAATTGTTTGCGAAAGAGTTCATACATCATGATGAGTGATCTGTGGCAATATAACGATATTCGATTAAAAATTAAAAGAAGAAGTTAAAAATAGAACACTGTGTTGAAACTACCTACATTAACTGTTTTCTTACGGAAATATAATAACTATGCCATTTAAGCACTGCATATTAACTGTAATTTTTACTTACCTAGGGCTTATTGTAGAAGGTTAGGTTATATTGGCTGTCCACGAAGGAAACACTTAGGCTATAGAGCCCATTGTGATACCATATGTGTTTTTCCACATTTCCCTTGATAATTTCAATTATCAGCTTCTCAATTTCAGAAGCTGAGTGCACCTCCTTCATGCATATACCATGCACTACACCAGCCCATCACAACTATTAATGAAATTAATTTTATTGCGACGGCGGGAATCGAACCCGCTACCCTAAGCATACCGCGTACGGAATTGGTTACGCCTTAACCAACAGAGTTAATAGGGCAACCTCATTGTAGAAATTGTATACCAAATTTTTTTTTTCGAAAAACGACACTCAACGGCATAATATACATAGAAATGTGTATTGTAAAAAACTTATTGCATGCATGACAACTTTTTTGTTTTTACTCTCGAGGTAATAAAAACTGTATAATTATTATATTTGAAATTGAAATTATCAAATTTTATCTCAATAATTTTACCGCAGATACTTCGTTCTTATGGATACAATTTTTGAGTTCATTTTCTAGAAATATTGCTTCGATTCGCTAAATAAGGCATATCCACTCTCTATTTTATCAACTCTGTATCTTTAATACCATGTATAAAATGGCGATCATTGACTTATTAGCCATTATACTTATACCCAAGGGGGTGTTTTACTCATTAAATCGATTTGTAATTTAAATGTTATTCATGATAATTTTATAGTCACGAGTATTAGAAAATAAGGATTACGTGATATACAGGGTGAATCAAAGGACTAAAACTGTTTGTTTCTAGACAGTTTTGATATAGAATGATATACAGTTTTGATTAACGAATTGATATAGAATGTTTTTAGGCGAACGTGCGTAAAATTGGACTGTCAGCTCAAAAATGTTTTTACTACGACAAACTTCCTTTTTTAAGCGTCACTTTCGGCGCATTCAAAATTAAGTATGACAAATTAATTAACCTAAATTGTTAGCCAGGCAAATGGTAATAGATAGAAGACATCTTTAACTTTTTTTTTAAATCCAAAGAGGTGTTATAAAGTTCGTAACAAAAATAATTTAAAACAAAAAGTCAGTGACAAATTTATTAACAAAAATTGAAAACCAGGAAAATTTTTTCAAAAATGATTCATTATTTACTACAAATTGTTTAATTGTCTGTTATTGGCTCTTACATCATAACGGTTTAACATAAGAAAAGGACCATATTTTAACATTTCTAAAAACCATGTTAATTTTAAAGCATTTTTTCTCAAAAACTGGATATACAGATATGCGTGTTGGGTGCAATTGTTTCAAATTGAATTTCAAAATAGTAGTAAAAATTAATGTCAAAAGCACATAGTGTTTGAATTTAACTGCAAAAACTGAAAAATGTACAGCTTTACATTAACGATGTAAGTTTTTTTTTTGTACGATTTTACTGACGTATACCTTTTGTTACTGATTTGTTAAATTTATAACTCTGTGTCTAATTTAATTTATACGTTTAATGTTTTTATCATGCTAAAATAACTGTATAAGAATGTTACATCAACATTAATTAAAATTTATATTATGATTAACACTTGAAAATGGTGGATTAGCACAAAAAATTGAAATTTATAATTTAGAAATAACGATGGCTTTTACTAGCAAACAGTTTCAAATTCTGATATACAACAAAAAAGAACTTAATGTGACAGAATAGTAGAGTTAAGAGTGAATTTAGTTTTTTTCAAAATTTTTCTAATAAATAGCTCCTTTTCAAAATCCTATCCAATAAATGATCCGATGAGAACTCTACGGTTAATGGGATCGAAACAGGTTTTTAGAGGGGGGGGGATTTAAATGTTTGAACAGAACTTGACATCGTCGAACATTGCAGATAAAATATAATCGCATGGTATTCTTTCATGACGAATTGATAAAACGCTAAAACAAACCCTTCATGAGAAAAATGGGCTTAGACCTCAAAAAAGATACAACCAAAAACTTCGAGTACATTTATTGGATTTTTTCCACGTTACTTGAACTAATCTTGGCGAAATAAGTTACAGAATATTTTAACTATTATGCTGCAGTAAAATAACAAAATCCGTTTGTATCAAAGCTTAAATTTAGTAAGAACAAAATTAGCATAAAGCCTATAATCTCTGGGTAGTTCTTTGACTTGATTCTTTTGTAGAATCGAGCACTATTCGCTATCTTGTTCATTTTTATCTCTCTTGCTTTTCGTTGCTTGCATTCACGTGTTCCAATTGCATGAAACATTAGTTTGTATACAGAACTATTCAAAGTACTTTTTATTATGCCTATAGCTTTGCTGTTGCTTCGTACACCATAACACCGTCAATGTTTTTTAAACTCTTTGTATAATAATTGAAACATTTCAGTGATTTTACTACATTCACTAAAATATTCGAAATATGAATCACATGCTACTAAATAATATTTATATTAAGTGATGAAGTATATTATTTTACAATACAATACATTATAAATGAGAATGTTTTTGTAAAATTTTGACATAAATTAATACATTAAAATGTTTTTCTGTTGTTTTTCATTTCTACACTACTTACTAAAAACAAAACAAAAAACTATCTACTAACTTTATTCTATCCATATAGTTGACCGTAAGCGCAAAATGGATCGAAATTATCATGGTTTTTATTTTATCTCTTTCTAAAGGTTCGAGTATCCTGCTTTTTAATCAACTTCAAACAAAACGGGAGGAAGTTCTCAATTCATCTGTATTTTTTTTATGTTTGTTACCTCAGAACTTCCGGATAGGTGAACCGATTTTGATAATTCTGTTTCTATTTGAAAGCTGGTTCTTAACGTGTGGCTCCATTTCCTCCATTCCAGAATTTAGTCCAGTTCCGACAATGGCATCCATGAGGAAACCATATAAGTCTTAAATTTGCATTAAGTATGTGCGCGATTAATGGGCGAATAATTCAATATCATGCCAACCGAATTCGGTGATTCATTTTTAGTGACAAATTAGTTAGTGTACCTCAGATTCACTAAAAAACACAAAATAAAACCTTTAAACAAAAAAAAAACCAACTTCAAAAAAAACTATTCCAAAACAAATTAATATGCTCTAAAAAGTAAAAAATAACGATAATATAATGTAGTTACAATCAAGTTAAGTTAATGAAGCAAACTGTTCTGTCACAGTTGTTTCCTTGGCGGACACCAACTCCAAAAGAACAATAATTGTAACTACATTATATTATCGTTATTTTTTACTTTTAAGAGCATATTAATTTATTTTGGAATAGTTTTTTTTTTCAAGTCATTTTTCTTTTTGTTATAAGTATTTTTTTTTATTTTCACGATTCTGTTATCGATTTCCTTTTATCCTATACAGCAAACAACAAACAAAAATCGCCAATACGCACAATGAATTCGATTTTCATAAATTTATCACTCGAACCACAGCTAAAACTTTTTTATAGTTAAATTTCCCTTAATCAATCCTCAACGAGAAGGACTATAAGAAACTTGACTTTTTTATGGGCTTACGGTCTATAAATGTTGTTTAAATAATGTAACAGTAGATAATGACAGCTACTAGAACAGTCATTTTAACTCTCATATTAACATTTATTTATTTCATTCTTATGTGTTATGTTTTGAATATTACTCATACAAAACTATTTCATTCAATTCGCTTGTTTTTTAGCCATTAAAATGTAATATATTATCTATTTGGAAAATTAATAAACTACAGTAAAACTTCTTTATCGCTTCATAAGCTTAAAAATGAAGAAAAAACCACCCAATAACACATATAAAGAGACCTTAGATGAAATTAATCATATTCTGGTGGAAGTGACGATAATGTTTAATTTTAGTACATAAACATATCTTAAGTACGTTGATAATAAATCTTTATACAACAAATTTTCAATTTAAGGTTCATTTCAAACACGAAAAAATTATTTTTTATATTTTACGGGTCTCCAAATGTCAAAAGAGTTGCAAATCCTTTTTGTTTTAAATTTGTACTCTATTTATGGTTTTCTCTTTCGACAGCTACAAACTTCTAGCCGTTAGTTGTCTATGGCTTTCTTCTAACATATCAGCCAAAAACAATTCGATTTTTCAGAATCATACACAAAAATAATTATTAAAATTTTGCTTCATTATATGATTCACAATTTTAATCAATACTAATATTATTTTTATATGACAATAAAAATTTTACTATACTAATTGAATGATAACTATATTTGTGTTATGCTGACAAGATGTATTATGCTGACAATTATCATTATTGCATAATACCTAGCTTCATATTTTTTTACTTTATACTGCTTGTAATCCATCTCGCTAGCGATTTATAGTATATGAAGTAAGAAGAGTTCTTATGGACGTTCTTATGTATAAAACGAAGAGGGATTGTATATGTGTGTAAATAAATACAGCCGGTCAGACACATACAATACCAATTCCACATAAAAACAAACACATATACATAGCGCACAGTACACATTCTCTCTTTATTTTATACATAAGAACGTCCATAAAAACATTTTTTAATTGTTATATTTTACATGGCTAACGAGACAGCTTACAATCGGTTTATCTAAATTTAAGCATCTTTGTGGTTTGTTTTTTTAAATTTTTGTATCAAATGTTAATTTATTGATTTGTCTATACATTTCCGAGCAAAAAATTTATTTCTAATCAATCATTACAAATATTTTCGCTATTTATTAAAGTGCACCAAAAAAAATAATTTTTGAAGAAGTTTCGTATATCGTCACCCATCTCCAAAATTGTAACTCGATCCTTCCTGCTTTCGAACATATCTGACTGCTAAACTTATCTGTTCGCCATAAACCAATACCAATATCTTTTTATATATATTACCGGTTTATCTAGCTAATGTATTCATCGTCAGATTTCGCAAAAAATTGACAGGTCATGAAAAAAACAACAGATACGATTTATGCTCCTATATGCAAGAGGCAATTCTCCATAATATTTTTCCAGGGACATAAAATCAATTTGTAAGATAACGAATGCAACGCTTCAATTAAAATTCCTGTTCTCCATGAAGTATCGTTTGATAAAAATAATTTAAATATATTAAACTGTATTAATTAATATACTTTATTATTTATACTAAATATATTTAAAATTTATTACTTTGGTTTATTTTACATAATAATTCAAACAAAATATTTATTATTATTTTTAGATGAACTATACGTGGCAATCAAAATAAACTGAAAATTATGGGTACCATTAAAACGTCATCTAGCATATCTATACGTATAAAACATATGTTTGTTATTCGTGAATATGGATTAAGGGAGTTGGTGTAATTAAATGTAATAGGTTTTATTTAGCTCTGTTAATTCTCTGTCTGTCAATTTAGACGTTCAATACCAATATAAAATTTGAAGATTAGGAAACAAAATTTAATGTTAAACAAAGTGGAAACAAACAATTGACTGAGTTAATTGTTGAAATACCATGCATAGTCAGTTTTGATTTCTTTATCACATAACACATACAAACATGTGACACATACATAACTGATAATCAAGTATAGTACATATTATAAAATTTCCGCCTAATTGGTGCACTCACGGGTAAACAGTGGTGTTTACGAAAAAATGTTTTAAACAAAAGTTGTTTAATTTTTGATAAGGAACATTTTTTACATTTAAACTTTTGTTGGACGAACTTGACATCCCTTTTTACGTCCTGAGTACGCTGTAAAAAGCTCGATATCTTTTTTCGTTTTTGAGTTATCGTGTCCACAGACGGACGGACGGACGGACAACCGGAAATGGACTAATTAGGTGATTTTATGAACACCTATGACAAAATTTTTTTCTTAGCATCATTATTTTTAAGCGTTACAAACTTGGGACTAAACTTAATATACTATGTATATTTCATATATGCATGGTATACAAACCGGCGATGCTGTACATATAGTAAATATTCTATCTTTCTAATAAAAAGTGAACAATTTTTATTTAATAGGCAGTAATATTCTTAAATTTTGGCATTTAATGTTTCATTCATAGGATTCAACAGATATTTTTTTACTGAATCTAGCAAGTTTTCCTTATATAACCTAGATCTTTCATCCTTTTTTTTAAAATCAAAACTTTAAATTAAAATTATGAACTCTCTTAAGTTGGAAATAGTGAAAGCAGTGACTTTTCACTATTAGTTAGCGAGAAGTCTCACTAGCTAATAGTGAAAAGTCACTAAAAAACATATTTTTTATGCTTTTCTTGAAGCATGAAAGCACCGTGTTGAGATTATGGACTATCAGCTACCACCCATGATATTACAATGAAAAAACAAGAAGAGAATAATGGTAAGATCGAGATGATTGGGTTGCTCGAATCTTAAGCTCGAAGATCGACCTGTTTATCCAACAGAGCTATAAGTGCAACACTTGCTGCCAGAATGCCAGAAAAAAGATAATGGGGGATTAAATAAGATTAAAACCCCAGCGGGAGATGAGCAAGGCACTTGAAAATAAATTTTTAGAATTGATAGTAACGTCTTCCAAATGGTCTGGAAGAAAATACATGATAATACAATAAGCTTTATTCCATTGAGTTAGTATTGGCACTCCTGTCTAGTCGTACAAGGTTAGTCTTACTTTGAAATTAGTTCAAATTTTGTTGGCATTTGATATTTATGCTTCAAAATATGTACAAAATATGATCTTAATTTGCACAAATACACCAAACGCCTTAATATTGGACTTCCGACAAACCTTACAGACATTTGAAATGAAATAAATTTTTTTTAATAGGCTATTAGTTATCTAAATAGTTATATACTTTACTAAATACACAAAAATTTGATAGAATATATACAATTTTTTTTTTGCCATGCGTGTTATGTTTCATTTATTCGTGTAAGAGGCTGGGAATATACTCCAGAATATAGGTCTAATTAACAGACACATTGAATTATGAAATATTATATAAAAATACAAATCAAAACTATATTGAACTTTGGTTTTCAAACAAACATCCTAACAGGGTTAGTGTTTTGAACAAATAGGAGACCGCGGAAATCTTTAAATAATTGATCAAATTTCGTTAAAACAAAATTGTTCAAGTCTCGTGACATTTTTTTTAAATTTCTTTTTGAGCATTTTTTTCCACAGTACCTTTTTTATCGTAGCCGGAATGACTGGAAAGATTTTATATACGTTTTATTTTGCAATTTCCAAACAATTATAGAATATCCAAAGCAAGTTATCTTTCAATCTAGATGATAATGCATTTAGAAAAAAGGTTTTAGATAACTTAATAAGATAGGGTTAAGGTTTCAGGATAGTCCGTAATTCGATAAATTAGGAACACTTAATACACTATGCATCAAATTCAAAATTATTAAATTTGAGTGTTAATAAAACTTTTGACTTTCACGAAAAAATCCTCGTTTAAGTCGAATAAATTCTCTACTTCCTGGTTTTTTACTGCTCATGGATTTTATACTTATGACTGAGTTTCACAAATCAAAAAAGATCTTCATTGATTGTCGGTAATAGAAATCCGATATAAAAATAACGGATTTTACTCAAAATATATTTTTTTCTGATCATATATTCAAAATCACTATTTAGAATCATTGTTTCTAATCAACATTTTCAGTAAAGAATAAATAAATAAATATATAAGATGATTGACTACGAAATACTTCAAAAAGTATCAATTATAACAGAGGCGCCAGTTAAATAACAGATGTTTTTTAGCATGTGCAAAACCACAAAAAATATTTCCGTCATATTAATTGTTAACAATAGAATCTATAATTAGTGTCTGTTTGTTCTAAATACGATCTATTTTTAAAATAAAAAATTATTTAAAAATTTATTTGTAAAAATTTGTGAGGAGTTATTGGAAATAGGCATATAAGTATTGAAACTATTTGTAGCAAATCAGAAATTTGTATGGACTTATGCCCTACATAGCTCTTGGATAATGTTCACTTTTTTAACTAGCATCTACGGATAATATCACTAATATTATTGTACTCAATTTTATTGCTCCGATTTGCATACCAATGAGTTTAAAAGAGTCCGGATCTTCGAAAACGAACTTTTTAATCAAAAAGAGCCTTAAGTATAACATATTGTGTTGTTGTCGAGTTGAATATTCAAAATTTAGTAAAAGATTTTGAATAAATTGATTCAGCAAATAATCAGAATACATGGCAATGTTGACGATGACATTGAAAAGTTGATGTAGAACCCTTTATATAGAAGGAATAAATCGCAGAGAGAACTCTGGAAAAATTATGCAACTAAACAATCCTTATAATATAGTATAATAAATACAAAATGATTGAGGGGTATCGTGGTACACCCGGTAGGAACTATATTCCTTTTGTACCTTGGTACATTATAAATGTAGCGCTTACTTTTTTTATTTACAAGATATTTTTCTGAAAATTTAAGGTATTAATTTTAGAAGTTAAATACTTGTTTGAAGAATTTAATTTTGTAGCTACTTTTAGTTTTTACTGTATGAAATAATTTTAGTATTAGTTTAAAAAAGGCATACATATTTAGTAGTCAACCAAATATGTGAGTACATTACGTTTGATTTGATTAGGATATTTATTATGACATAAAACAAAAATTGCATTGTACTAACTATAAATTATCTCTGCTTTCTTTAACTTCTGATAACTATCACAAAACCATTTTTAAATAATAAAACATTAATTTTTGTTTTAAAAAGATTTTTGCTTTTTCTGATTGAAAAAGTAGTTTCCTAGGTAACTTAAATCTCTTCCTGTTTAGTTTTCTTGGTAACCTTGATGTCGGTTTTTGGTGAATGTGCAGTTTTTTTTATTTTAAATCCCAAAAAGCAACCAAACATCGTACGATAGGGAACATTGTTCCAATTATATTTTCAAGTCTTTGAATAAAATTTGTATGTTAATGTCACTAAAACTGTCAAAAATGGAAAATTCATTTGAACTAAAAAAATTACCACACATTCTGCAAATTAATTTGCTTTATTTTGCTCTAATCCATACCAACACGTATAAAATTCCTTTTTATTATGAATTTTTGATTATTTCAGAATTTTTACTAAAGGAAAGCTTTATTAAAAACTAAAAAGTTTAATATAACCTGTATTTACTGAAATTACATCCGAACAAATATAATATATCGAATCGTTCGCTGTGAAAAACTATATGACTTTGTATAGATAAGCATTGAAAAGCAAGAAGAGACTCCTTTTATGTCGTAAATTGCACATTATAAACAGAAACTAACCACTTAATGGACTAAAGATAAACATACAAAAAAAGTCCATTTTATAGATTACGTATTTAAAACGATTCAACAGAAGCAACGATGCAACTCTGGATTACAAAAAGTTTTTCTACAAACACAGCAAATCAAATAAAAATATTAATTTTATTGTATAAAATAAAAAAAGTTGTAACGTATAGTCATGTATTTTTGTGTAAAAGCTTCAAAAAACAAGTTCACACAATACAAGACACATGAGAGCTTTAAAAAAGTAATGTTTTTATATTATACATTTCCATGTCTCAATGGACATTTCTGAAAAGACTTTTTTGTGCTTATACAAATTTAAAGTACCTACTGGTTATTATAATATTTGCTTATGTAAAAAATAAATATTCTTTTGTACGACCAAAACTTGAAATTTAACAAACCATGAGTTATGAAGGATTGAAGACAATAAGTGAAAACAAACAATTGACTGAGTTAATTTTTGAAATACCATGTATTAACAGTGTTGATTACGCAATCGTTTGTTTTTTACGTCATGTAAGAAAAGAAAGACAGACACTATTACACACAAAGTAATAAGAGTATCTTCCTTCTAACATCCTCTGCGGATATAGTATTTCCTATAAACAAATCTTAATATATATATTTCTTGTGTGCGTGTGTACGTGACTGAACTCCTCCTAGACGGCTGGACCGATTTTGATGAAATTTTTTGTGTGAGTTCAAGGGGATTCGAGGATGGTTTAAATTTACAATTTGGTCCAGTACAACTGTTTTTGAGGGCTCCGTACCAAAAAAATGAAATTTCATTAAATGGTGGGAGCGCATATAAATCATATCACATTATGTATACTATGTGTACTATTTTTAATAGTATTCAGGTATTGTCAATAGGCATTTATTAGAGCCATATGCGAGCGCAGCGAGCTCTACTATCAAAGGTCAGGCCAAAGGTCGAAGGTCAGGCCACTCCAATAAATAGGAGTTAAATTGGGGTTTAGCGGGATGGGTTTAGCGGACAGGCTAAACGTAGTATAGGTATTCATGAATTGGAGTTACGTTTTTACGGGACAACGTCCGTCGGGGCCGCTAGTAAACATATATATATTATATGTAACGCATAAATTTAAAATAAATAATCAATAGTGATGTTTACGAAAAAATATTCTAAACCAAAGCTATTTTTTTTAATCAAAAACATTTTTACATTAAAACCGCTCTTTCTCAAACGGTTTGCAAGGTGGGTCCTACGGATCCAAGACCCAATTGACCTTTGTTGCACATTTACGATCTCCACCTCACCTTTTTATGCCTTAAGCACGACATACAAATTTCAGTTTGATACATACCTCTTTTCGTTTTTGAGTTATCGTGTTTATGGACAAAGTGACAGACAGGCGAACAGACAGACAATCGGACTAATAAGATGACTTTATGAAAATCACCTATACCAAAATTTTGATCGCAGCATCAATAGTTTTTAGCGTTACAAACTTGGAACTAAACTTGATATTTTCATATAAACATGCAAAATTAAAAGGTGTAGAAAACCAATTTTATATTTTGACTCACCTTTCGTATGTTAACATATGGCATAAACGACATTCTTTTTACGAAAACATGGATTTTCGATTTATCATTTTTGTATAATAAATATATAGAGTGCGCTTTTACCTACATTTATCAAATTATTCGAATTCTATTCATTTTCTGGAAAAACGATCTGCAACTTCCTCTAATAATGTTGGCATTATTAGCTCAAGTTGGAATTTGTAACTAAAAAAAAATGACGAATTAATGTTGGCATTATTAAATTTTTGGCCAAGAAAACATAACGAAATAAGAACTTGATGTTGATGCTGTCAATATTGATGTAGGTTCCTGAACACGAAGTTATAATGTTATCAGGAGTACTCTGTGTCTATAGATAATTCAGAGGTAGAAATTACCCTGCGGAAAATACCCTCCACCCTTCCAATTTCTAATTGCCTTAAATTAAAGGTACGTTAGGCTTTTATTTAATTTAAAAAACAAAAATAAGCTGATTGGAAACTTAGAGATAAGTAAATATAATGGATTATAAAGTTTCAATATTATTTTTTTCACCGATAGTTGCTTTTTTTTCGTTAGGCCTGATACTTTCTTTATCTGGTTATTTTACTTCAATATATTTGGAAGTTTCGAATTAATGTTATGAATTTAGCTATTCTTAATTCCAAACACATTTTGGACTTAACTTCTTAAAGTTTAGCAAAAATTTGTTGGTGTGCTTTGCTTATAAAAACAGCTATTTTGTTTTGATTTTTTTAGTTTATTCATCTGCAATATATTCATTGTTAATTATTGAACGTGATAATTACTGAGTTTCCTAACATTTTTAAGTTCTTAATAAAGTCTTCGGAGGTTACAATTTTGAATGATCTCAAAATATAAGCTTATGCTTATATAATTTAACCTAATGCTTAGTTTGCCCAAAACCATAACCAAATTCTAATTTGTTATTGATTAAATTAATGTTGATAGTAATGTCGGACTCTGACTTTTAGTGATTTCGGACGAAAGGAAAAGCTTATAAGCATCGAATAATATAAACGATTAAAGCTCAACTATATAGACATACACATATTTAGGTAGAGTCGTATGCAGACGACGACACTAATCCTTAAAGATGATGTCATGTACAAAACTTACAGACATACATATACCTATATTTTATTCTAAAATAGTTTTAGCAGAGCTTTAAGCTACGCTTTTAAAATAGTACATATTAAGATATTATAAAGAGAATTCGCTAACTAATGAAGTATATTTCACTACTTTTAAGATTTTATCTCTTTTATTAAGAGATTTTCTTTAAAAACAAAATTTCGTTCCCTAATTCAAAGCAGTATAAGCTTTGAAGTAAGCAACCGCCGCGTAGATAGCTTCTATGAAGCAGAATATGAAATAATGGAGCTTTTGAGTTTAGGGACAAGGAAATTTTTAAGTTGATCAAATGAAGAACACACTGGTCCATCTCTTATATAAGTGGCTGGGTAAATTCACCAATTTTTAATCTGATAAAATGGGTTTTTTGCTTCACGAAGGCTTCAAGTATAAGAATCAGTCAACAGATCATATTTCTCATAGTTTTCATACTTTACATACTGCAGAGCACGTTTTTTTTAAACATGAATATTAGTATTTCCGTCAGGCAAAACAAGAAGAAAGTAAAGCCTGTCCGTTATCTCCCAAATATTTACAGAAAATCTGAATTCTTTATTTATTACTTCTCGTATTAGGCCTTCGTTGACTTATTCTCTCGCAGCATGACTGATGAATTGTCTCTTGATTATTAACCAAGAACTGAATTGACCTTAGAAAAATGTCAAACATTCCTTAAAATTTGTAGCGATGCTAGGCATTATTAAAACTAACGTAGTTTTTTATATTTCGAATGGTTTCTAAAAACTGTCTTCACGGTTTTCGCTAGAGGGTAATGGCTTTAGCATTAGGTGACGAAAGCTTAGGTCACTAAATTTTCCCTCAATGTTCTACGAACTCACTTTAAAAACTTGTACAAATGCTAATACCTCGAATAAAGCTTTATTTAAGTTGGTGTAAAATGAAGTTCAACATTTATACTACTCTTGAACAATTTGTGCTACAACTTTCACTTTTTTTTATGTTATTATTTTATTTGTTCAATTTATGTAATTGGATATATTATGATTATTATTATTATGTGTCTAAGTGTCTGTTTGTCTGTCTATCTGTCTGTTCGACCAGAGTGGGCTGTCGTTATCATTATATTATCTCATCTTCATGTCTGGCGATATGGTTGGTAGTAATAATAATTGCTGTAATGATTATTATTATAAGACCAATTCCAGTATTTTAGTTGTACCAGTCATTAGTTTCTTTATTTTGCTGTACTCCTGGTAACTGAAGACATAAAAAGTGTTTTTTGTTCTACTCTTTTTTTCTTTATACGAGGGAAAAACAATTTTCATTTTCATTTAAACTCATAAATAATTTTTAATGTACATTTTTTTTTCAAGTACATTAGACGATTAATTTTTTAATTTCTTCTATGTAATTTATTGTTTTTAAATTAGTTCGATTACTTCTAGTCTAGTAAAACAAAAACGTTTTATGTTTAGTTTATTTTTATTCATGTGTGGCCGGCCAATCTAAAAATTTGTTTGACTTAATCGAGTCGAAACAGTCACGAAATTGATAGAAGTAATTAATCTTAAGAATGCCTGTTTAGATTAATTATGTATAAGTGTAGAGCCTGTGACTTTTTGTGCTAGAAATTTTAATAATATTAAATAAAGAAATGTATGCCTGTAAAAAACAGTTCCGTATTCAATCAGCAGACAGAATGAAATTTGGATTGTTTTTTTGCCAAATATATTTACACTTTTTGGAAATAGTATGTTTTTCGCGTTTCCGCGTTACTGCAGGGTCTGTGTCACCAATCTAATTAAATTTCTTACGTAAAATAAGTTACTGTGTACCGCCTCTGCGTACCTTCGTGGCCTCTGTGTACCTTCGTTACAGCCCTGGTTGTTTCTACATAGGTCGTACTATATAAAAATACTAGATGATACTCACCGCTGATCAATTTTTACTTTAAAAGCCAAAACTACCGCGTTATAGACCTCACTTATCCTCCCTTTTGTTTACAATTTTATGGATTTAAATTTTTTGGTGGGGAACTTTTTTGGAAATGAAATTTTTCCCATGATACTCGCGCTGATAATATAACTCATCATATAAACTTTCATCTCCTATTTTACCCCCTTGAATAATCAATTTTTTGAAAATTGTAATACAGGATACTTTTGTTTTCAATCATGCTCATCTATCATTTTTACATTTCTAACTTCAAAATTGGCCAAGTTTCATACAAACTTCCAACACTTATTTTAACGCCTTAAGGGATAAATTTCAGGTAATTTCCCTTCTTAGTGCTCACTTACGTAATTTAAGGAACGTGTGTACAAAATTTCCGGCTTCTAGATCCAGCGATTTCAGCTGTGCGTTAATCGATCAGTCAGCTTCCATTCTTATATATTGCATAGATTATAGGTTTTTGTTTCCATAAATTGTTACCTGTTTTCCTTCTGCTAGCAAGAAGGAACAAGAAATTTGACTTTTCGTTTAATATTTGTTTAGTCTAAAGTTAATAAACAAACAAGTGAAAACAAACAATTGACTGGGTTAATTGTTTAAATACCATGTATAGACAGTGTTGATGCGCAATCGTTTGTTTTTTTGACGTCACGTAAATAACAAAAGATATCCACTTTTAAATAGACACACACACAACTGATATTCTTATATTAATACATACTCTAAAATTTGCACCTAATTAACGCCCTCGTGGGTAAACAGTGATGTTTACAAAAAAATGTTTCAATCAAAAGTTTTTATTTTTTTATAAGGAACATTTTTTATATTTAAACTTTTGTTCTATCTCTAACGGTTTACAAGATGGGTCCTACGGACCCAAGACCCAATTGACCTATGATGCTCATTTACGAACTTGACCTCACTTTTTACGCCCGGAGTACGCTGTAAAAATTTCAGCTCGATATCTTTTTTCGTTTTTGAGTTATCGTGTCCACAGACGGACGGACGGGCAACCGGAAATGGATTAATTAGGTGATTCTATGAACACCTATACCAAAATTTTTTTCGTAGCATCTATATTTTTAAGCGTTACAAACTTGGGACGAAACTTAATATACCTTGGTATATGTCATATATACATGGTATAATGAGCCTATGATATTTAGTACATTTTCTGTAATCCATACAACTTAAACATAATTAACCATGATAATTTTCATTTAATTTGAGAGAGTGAACTATATGTTTATATTCTCAGAAAACATGTTTTAAACAGTAAAATATTTGTATGCTATGAAAATCTGTTGGTTATTGTCATACACAGTAAGTTCATAATTCTTAAAGTAGATATTTCACTTGGGGTTCTCTTTATAACGACGAAGAATATGAACTACATACTTACACAACAATGAACTTATTAAGATGTTTAAAATAATTTCATTTTAAACCATGAATTGAGGTGAAATTTATGAACTATGGAGAAATTATTATGAAAATCCTCTGGTAAAATGTAATGTCACGCATTATTATTATAAATTCATTTTTTTTAATTTATCTGAAAGTTTCTTGGGAAAAAATTTAAATTATTTTACGGTGGTCCATAAGGCTTTAGTCGGAGCTCGACAATATAACCAATTTTAAAGAGTCGAAACTTTTCACCATCCAGTATTAAAGTCGTCCAACCGCACAGCTATGCACTAGAGTCTTTTTTTTAAGTTTTTAAGATTTCGAAATGGGAAATACACACTCACTACATTAGTTTCTTTATAATATTCTGGGATATGGCACATAAAAAAGTCCATGAACCTTAACTTTCTGCAGCTCTCTGGTAAATTAGCTCCGGAATCGTAAGGAATATTTTCTCTCCTTGAACATATATATAGCAAAACAGTCATTTCCAGATAGAGGGGAATAAAAGAAAGTAAAATTTGAAAAAATTTCCACCCCATTATATGCCTGTACATTATATGTATGACCTATGAGAGAAAATGCTCCACATTGACTCAGGAGCTTATTTACATATCCTAGAATATAAAGTTACCTATATCTGATGTTATATACCTGAATACTATTAAAAATACATAGTACACATAGTATACATAATGTGATATGATTTATATGCGCTCCCACCATTTAATGAAATTTCATTTTTTTGGTACGGAGCCCTCAAAAACAGTTGTACTGGACCAAATTGTAAATCTAAACCATTCTCGAATCTCCACGAACACACACAAAAAATTTCATCAAAATCGGTCCAGCCGTCTAGGAGGAGTTCAATTACATACACACGCACACAAGAAATATATATATTAAGATTAATAACAGTAATAAGTCATGTTCGTTTTAATTATATTCTAAAAGATGGTTATTAGATAGATAGAGGGTTAAAAATAAAAACTTTGCTCAATGATTTGCAAATACCATTTAAATAATTTAAACTTGTTGAAAAAAGGCCTGAAATACTACAAAGCTTCAATAAGTTTTGCCGCTTTCTTAATAATTACACGCTTATTCATTGTTGTAGCATTAAAGAATTGTGACTACTCAACTTTTCGACTATTTTAATATTGATGCCCCGGGCGACAATTTTATGTAACTAATAATCTTTTATTATTAACAATTATATGCATAATACAATCAAAATTTCTCAATCAAATTATATTTAAAGAAAAAAACACATTTCTGATTGTATAAGAATAATTAAATATCTAATAAAGTATACAATTATATATAATAATATCTTTAAAACTAACAAAAAACTTATTATCATAACATTGATCAATAATTATTTTGATTTGATTGGCTTTGATTGGCATTATTTAATGTCTATTATATTATATACCTTGTCATTGTTTCAGTATTATTGAATCAATTCATACAACTATTCATTTATATTTCGTCAAGTTAATATAATCATGCATGTACCCATTTATGGAGATGATTAACTTAAGATAGAAAAATATACTAAATTCAATAATTTGTTCTTTTTCGAAAATATCCGACTGGCTTTTGACAAGTTTTTACTGGAAGACAATTAATTACATTCATCCCGATAAATTATATTCTAGTAGTTAAAAAAAGTAGTTAAAAATAAAAAATCAAAGCGTACAAGATTGAGAATAAATAACACCTGGAAAAAAAAGTCCAGTAGTTTACAGCAAATTTAACAATCGGAGCTCATTAAAATCTAAACCGGCTCAAATCTCGAATCCGCTCAAATCTCAAATATATAAACTTTTTAAATCAATTTATTATTCCCTATTAAATTTAAACGTGTAACTTATATATATATTTTGCAATCCCCTTTGAATTGCCTTTATTTTGACGCCCTACTCTATTGGTTTGGTTAATTTTTTTTTTTTTTGTATTAAGGTATAAGGTACTATTTCGCACCAAAATCCGACATTTTGTGTTTTTAACATCTATATCTAAGAACCTTTAGGTTGTTAAGGAAAATGTAACGGTACCTTAATTGTCGAAATCCATCGAGCTGTTTAGAACATACGAGGTCATAAAGAAAATTACAAACACACGCGTGAAAAACATAACCACTCATTGACAGTCACTTTCATTACAGTCAATATTTTCGAGAAGTTAAGTCTTTATTTTCCGGAAAATATACTTACTAAGTAACATAATTTGTTTTACTTATGGGCACGAGATTTGGCGAACGATATTATAAAAGCGGAGATATATTCGATTCTGACGATAAGAAGAGAATCGCTTTTTTAACATTTTTGAGACTTTGTTAATCTCTTTTGATTTTGAGCCCCTCCCAACTGAAGTAGGTAGTTGAAAATTGGTATCTAGGTTGTATTAGTGTCAAGAAAGGGTCTTTTATGGTAGGACTAGCTTGATCTGAACCCCTTTTTATCGTAATATCATAGATTTTGCTTTATTTTGTTTCTGGTCCTTTAAGTACCTCTATAGACTTTCAAAATTGAGGTAAATGTTCGAAAATCTGTTTTTAGGTGTATTTAGTACCAGCTCCTCTTTTCCAATATTTATGTAAAACAAACATGGATTTTCACAGAATTTTTGTACCTCTAATGCTGTTCCAAGTTGAGCTAGAGGGTTAGAAATTTATTTTTAAATTAAATTAATGTTAAAAAAGTGCCTTTCGGAAAGTCTTCAAAAACATGAAAACATTAAGAAATGTAAATTAAGAGAAAATATGAATTATCTAACATTGGATAAATACCTGGAAAACAAACACAATGGAAAATAAATGAAAAAAAAAAAACCTAATATAAATACCTGCTGAATGTATTGGTGCAACATGAAACTTCCTTGAGGCTGGCATTATCAATTGTGAATAACTTAATTGTATACCATGTGTTAAAATTTGTACTAAAACACCAACCGTTGCAATTATCCAACCCCAACCACCTTCTGGATAATAATGACGACATAATAAACGTCTCGTTGCTTGTAATTGTGTAACATTATTATTCGTACTATTTGTTAAATTTAATTTCTTTACAACACCAACGCCATCAACGATGCCACCAGCACCAGTTAGACCAATAATATGGTCGTTATCATCATCACCAGGTGTTAATATACCAACGATATCATCTTCATCCATATGTAGAATACCACCACATGTATGTAGGTGACAATAATTTGTTGTGTTATTTTCATTCCCATTACGTGAATTCTGATCAATACTGCTCTGAGAGTTGATGTTTTGCATTTGTGGCCATGATTGGGCTCGATGTAGTGACGATGACATTGTGAAAGATGAATTTTCTTTTAACTGAACTTTTATTTAATTACATTTTTATCTATCGTTCATTAATTTTAAAATGGTTTCATTGTATTTTCTTATTCGATAATCACATTATTTCACACTTTTCTAAATCATTGAAAAAAGGCGAATAGTATTTGAAAAACTATTATTACTAAAAACTACAAAAACGAAAATGTAGAACAATATAAATGAAATTTCAATTTTTGAATATATAGTATAAGTCTTAAGACTGTTGCTAATTAATTAGCAACAGTTTTTGCTAATATTGCCTAAAATACAACATATCATTTTTTCATTAAATTTATATATAATTTTTAAAAACCTTTTTCATATTGCGTGGTGAATAACGGAACATAACGGAATAATCTAAATATTTGTACAAAAATTTTATATATGATGACGTTATAGCGCCTGTAGATATTCAAGACCAAAGGTTGAAAAATTTTTGAGAATGTCTCATTTCCTTTGCTGTCAATCGTATTTACATTTATTATATAAGTTGTTGAGGGTAAAATTATATAAAAATTTTGTCGGATACTTTTTTTTGTAGCTTGAACAATTTTTGAATAAGATTCAGTAGCGTGATCATTCACTTGACTGATTAAAGGTTCGTGGTTTGATTCCTGACATGACAACAGTATAATTTTTTCCATACTATATTTGATTTAAGATTAAATTTGTAGCTTTCGAACCCAAAAAAAGTATACAGCGCCATAAACATATCCGTAATAAATCCATCCACTAAATGAGTTCATGTACAAGAATTACGAAACATCGAAATCCGCTTACCTACTTTAGACATTTAGGTCAAATGATCATACCAATATTTATGTCAGCAATTTTTTCATATCAAAGAAGACTGCGGTTGAAGAAATTAATATTTCAAATAAGAATATTGGTGTTTATGTTTAAGCTATCAGATTTCTGAATTTTTTTTGTTTATTTTAAAATTTAATTATTCCCCGGGCACACATAGTGTTTACCATCACTTATTTTAGAAATTGTATTTTCATGTGAAATATAAATTGTATTTTTATTACAATGGCGTGATGTATACATCCTCTCAGGCGTACAAGTCATTCATCTCAATTCACAGGATTTTTACTGCCTATTTTTGGATCTCTTCTTTCAGTACTTCTACTCGATAAGAAATTCATGGCGTTTACGACAATGCTGGTATGGTATAGAGACAGATATGTATACTATCTATGTTAGCATAAGTAATATAATAGTATTGAATAGGTCCATCCACCAGAACTATTGTGGGTTTCGCCAACCAGTATGGGCCAGAAACCCATACTGCATTGACTCGTTCACCATAACTATTGTTAATGTTGCTCTTCCCTCAATACAGTATACAATATGGCATTCACATCGACATAATATGGCGCTTACAACGATACTGAAATTGTAATATCCACAAAAAATTGCTTACCGTGTACTGATGGTGGGTCCGAATAATTTATAATTCAATTAATTAACTTTATAAATAATAAAATTTATATTTTACTCCCAAATTCAATTAATTTCGTTTTCTTAAATGCTTGTAAATCTTTGTATTTTAAGATGGTAGAAAAGTGTTTTACAGCGTTTTCAAAATCGAACTCTTCTCTACGCAACTCTGAACTGTTTAATATTTTAACAAATCAAAATTGTTTGAAATTTAGTAACTATAAGTTTACGTTCTCCGGTTCTTGGAATTATAAGTTATTGTGAATTATTGGAGACAACGAAATCCTGTAATGGTATAAGCATTGCCAAGTACAAATTTATACAATAGCTTAAATGAATGCAACACAATTCAAAATTTATTGAGGATATTGTAGATTGTTCAGTTTCTGTTTTCTGATAATAGTAACGATAATATATAGTACAAGAGTCAAATGCATTAAATTACAAAAATACGCCTTCATCAAGTTTGTCTAATTAATAAAAGAATTTTTCAAATGGGAAGACAGGCAAAACTCGTGGAACTTTTTGATTTACTCGAATTGAATAATCAGTAGACTTATGTTTATTTTTCCATCAAAACTCATTTCCAAATATTTATCAATCAAATACCTCAAAAATATTTTGTTTATCACACTTCTCTTGAGGAGAAAGTGAATTTGAAAATATTTAAAATATGTGTAGTAAAATCGTCTTGGGCTTTCACTTCTCACTTTTTGCAAATAAGGTAAACTTTGAATTGGAATTGCATATAGATTTTTATGACAAGTTTAAATCGATAAAAAAGTTTAAATCTACATCGCTAGCTCAACATAACAAATTTTGAATCGTTTCAACAATAAAACATTTGCAAATATCTGAAAAACTAAATAAATAATAATTGTTTATCGACTTAAAGATCGTGAAATTCTGTAGTAAAGAGTTCCTTTTCCAAATTTTCGTATTTTTCACAGATGCCGATGGAAACGCGATTGAATACTTGTAGCCTGTTTTTATATGTTAACGCTGACTAATTAAAAGTTGTTAAAATATTGTGCTTTCTTCAAAAACACAAATACCTGAAAAACAACTTTCTGCTAAAAATTATTTGGTTTCTTTTAATGAAATTTTTTACATCTTTCCACAGAAAAATAGCAAGTTATATTCCCTGTTTTAAGACATTTATATGAAAATTAAGTCAAAAATGGTAAAAATTTTACCTCAACCAAGGCGAGGGTAGTAAAAAGCGAAACATTATCCTGAATAGAAAAGGGACCAAAATTTTTATGTTGTGCTCACGATAGAGACTATCTCTTTTTATTGAATTCTACTCATAAAATTCTACATGTCACCAAAACTTTGAAAAGTGTTTGCAAAAAGTGCGAGAGAGGTTGGTCGAATAAGCTGTTATAATGACTGTAGTAAGATATTTATGTAGATGCTTCCCAGACTATTTTATGTATTAATATTCAAATAACGTAGCCAATAAAGACTATTGTTAAATTTACAACGACCATAACATAAAGGTGTGTTAAAATATTTCAATATAATTCACATTATGGTCATTCAAATTTTAAAAAAATTATCATTTTAAATAAAAAAAGTGAATGAAATATGCAATACATTGGACTGTACACATATTTCATAAGCTTAGGGTATGATAAACTCGCATTTTAAACATAGCTAAGAACACTCTCCTTTAAAGTCCCTTTTTTCTTAAAGCCTTTTCCAAACTGAGCCTTTACCTTTCAAACGAAACCAAAAAAATTTAAATCGGTTCAGTCGTTTAGCCGCTACGACGCCACAAACAGACAGACAGACTCGCACATATATCGGTCCAACTTATAGCACTCCTTTTTAAAAATAGAAATTTCTGAAATAATTTCTTGAAAGCAGGACTCAAACAAGAAAAGATAAACAGTATTTCTACATCGCAAAGCTTAGTAATTTAAAATTATGCATTTTCTACCATTTACAAAATAATTCAATTGCAGTAGAATGATTTAAATTTTCTATGACTTTTTCTATTCCATTTTTCCATTTTCATAGTTTAGATTCTGAGAAATAAGAAAACTTATTACTAAGGTATCGTTTGTTACATTTTGATACGAGAAACATAAATATATAAGGTTTGACTTTAATAATAGAGAAATTTTCTTGGTATAGTTTTGCATTTTAATTTTTGCTATTTCCCACTAAATTTGTTTCCTATTGAATTACATAACAATTAGTTGTAAAATGCATACATTCAATCAGTGATGAAATATTCGTACATGAAAGGATAAACAATATGAGAAAAACAAATTAAAATCGATTGCGTCGCGTAACAGTACAAAGTCTTTATTAAACTAGCTGAAACAAACTATTTTCTAACGAATGACGTTCTAGAAACTTAATTCCGTCAAGTTACGGTGAACGATATATGTTTCAGTTATTTGTCTAAATTAAGTCTGAACAAAATATTTCCAAAATTAGTTAAAATGTATACAAACAATTGAATAATTTAAAAGAAATTGTTTGAAAAAATAATTTAAATCCATTTCACATTTGAAATTTGTTTTAGTAAAATTGATGTTTGCTTGAAATAGAAATAGTAAATTATAAAACAAAAATAAAAACAAAACACAAACAAAATAAAATGATTCTGACAACCCAAACGACCTCTATCTACATAGTCAAAATCCAAATTACATTGGTCAAAATATTCTGAATCGTTTCAGGACTTCTTACAACAAATCGAGAGAGTGGGAAGATGTTTTCACACACTCACATCGATCCACAGATATTCTGCATGGGAAAACTTAAACGTGAATTACTTTATGGTAAAAAAATGAAGTAAATAGGTCAAAGTATTGTAGCTTGGTAGAGGTTAATTTGATATTTTGTATACGTTCATGTCCCGGGAAGGATTTCAAAATTATTATTTTTTAATCATCTCCTTGATGAAGAAAAATTTGTGTTTTGAATGTATCAAAATGTCAGTCTCAAAATGATACATGGTAGTAAATTGAAACGGAAACATATTCTTAAAGTCGTTATTAACAAAACTTGAAAAAAACTCAAGATTTTAGGGCTGCAATATATAAAAACTGTCCTATTAAAAATAATTTCACCTTTTTTGGTGCTAGTTCTATGTACTTGAGTAAATGCACTTCCAGTCGCTTCCACCATCTTGTCTGAAAAAACAAAGGATCTACCTTCCAAAAAAAGAGACAAATAGGGAATTTCGTTATTTCATCAAGGAATACCAAATGGGCCTAAATAATTGGCAATAGATAGATGAGAAGAATAGTGTCAGTACATACTTACGAATGATTTTTTAGGAAATTTTTGCTAGGAAACTCTCATTTCAACTCCGGCCTCTGGAATATCAATATCTGATACCATAATCCCACTATAGCATAGGTATATACACAGAAGTAAAAGAAGAAACCATAGTAAGTACAGAAGATATAAAAAACAACTACAAAATCGTTTTACTTGAGGATAAATTGAAAAGTTTCCTTTTTTTGTATATCATGGGTTATATTGCCAATAAAATGACCGAAAATAGACAAAATATTGTACACAATATGTGTACAATAAATACACAATATTATATTAGGTTTATATAAAATTTTGTAATAAATATCAAAAAAATATGATATGAAGAATGGATATGAATACAAATATTTGATAATAATAATAATAATAATAATATGTACATATTCGTAAAATGAAACACGCATATAATATTATTTTTTTGAGGATAAATATTTTTTTAAACTATTGTATATTGATACAATCCTAGTCCAGGACTACAACACACAAACTTCAAGTTCGACGGTAGCCATATACCGATTGTAAACTATCTCGTTAGTCATATCTTTATATATAAAATTACGGTCACGTTGTTTGGCCGCGATGCACTCCTAAACTACTGAACCGATTTTAAATTTGATTTGCACACCATTTTGCAATATGTTTTTCTTGCAAATTATTTGTCTATTATTTGACAATCACAATTATCTGTTAGCTCCAAACGATTCTAACAGATGGCGATATCTATTGGCTCGATTGAGTAAGTATTCAATAGATGGCGCTATATTAAAAATACAAACGTTTCATATAAGCTTCAAATTAATAGCATAACCACCACGTGCTGCTGAGGTTAAGGTATAACCGTCGTAAGGTATTCGTCAACTGTATGATAATTTTGATCAATCGTGTTCATAGTCCTTCCCTTTCAAATCAAAATCCAGTGAATAGTTCTACCAGCTTTAACGTTTTCGCCTTCGTTCGTAAATGATAATTTCGTTGTAATAAGCGGTAACGGTAGTAGAAAATCAGTCATGGAGGTCGCCATGTTTTTATACAAATGGCATCTATGTAAAAAAGCATGGTGGTCTCATGACTGATGTCCTCCTAATGTATAAAAAGAACGTTAGCCACAGCAACGCGTGGCCGGGCCTGCTTGTAAATTATATGAAATAAGAAGAGTTTTTTGGACGTTCTTATGTGTAAAACAAATAGGTAGTGTCTACTGTGTTATGTTTATGTGCTACTTTGTGTGATTTGTATTGTATGGGTACAACTTCAAGTGATGTGTCTAACCGGGTGGATTCATGTATACATATATACACAATCCATCCTTGTTTTATACACAAGAACGTCCGTAAGAACTCAATTTTGATCGAAGTTAGTTTCAGCTTCGTACCTGTAATATAAACATATTGTATTTGCCATAATAAGTGCCTAAACCAGACGTCCATGAGCTATTTTCTTTCGTTGTTCTGGGCAAAACTTCGTTAGTAACATAAATAAAAACGACCAAATGTTTTTTTAATAAATATACATTTATAGGTTTTTCAATATTTACAACTTGTGGTAATTTTGCTTGTGAATGGAAGTTTTGTGGTTATTTGAATTTCATATCGAATAAATATTGGTATTTGACACGCAATCATTTCAAATTTTATAATTTATGATATTAAATTTATTTATTTATTTAGCCAAAATAAATTATTGGATTATGTGTGTATATTATTTGGAAATATTCGAAAAGGGTACCATATTCAACAAAATATTAACCATTCTTTTGTTATAAATAATTATTTAACTTAATTTGGCTCGAATAAAATCAATACTTAAAAATACACCATATCAGTGATATAACACTATCCGACGCTACAGAAAAATGAGTTTACTTTCCAGAATATTTTTGACAGGATGAATTCGAATATGATCTCAAACTTGCTCGAGCATGTCTTGTTTATATTTCAAACTATAACGAGAGCTTTTTTCCTACATTCACAAAGTCATGTTACACTGAATATACCACGAAAAAATCAACGCCATTTAAATTTTTTCAATTTGTTTTCTTTTTCTTTAAAAAATTGAGTAAATAATAAATAACATATATTTCTTATAGGTATACATTTAATGCATATAGGTATAAAAATTACTTTAAGGAGATGTTTCTACATGTTTTAAATATGGGCGAAAAATTAATATTTCCATTTTTAATAATTTATAATACCATAATATCTTAGAGAAACTCCGAAGCCGAGTTCGAAGTCAGCACTCTCGCAACAGTACAAAATGATCTTTCACATGAGTTTTGCAAAAAAAAAAGAAAACAAGTGAAAACAAACAATTGACTGAGTTAATTGTTGAAATACCATGTATACACAGTGTTGATTACTCTGTCATATTACACATACATATACGTGTCACATATATATAACTGATATTCCCATATAATACATACTATACAATTTGCGCATAATTTTCGCTTTCACGGATAAACAGTGAGTTCACAAATTTTTTTTTATAACGAACATTTTTACATTTAAGCTTTTGTTCTATATTTTACGGCTTATAAGATGGGACCTACGACCCAAAACGCAATTGACCTATGTTGCTCATTTACGAAGTCGACCTCACTTTTTACGTCGAAATATCTTCAAATTAGTTTTACTAAGAATTTCCTTCTGTGTGTCACTGTTTTGCAGGAGAGTTTATAATTTAATAATAATTATTGGAAAGCATTACGCTTTATTTTAAAGTTGTTCATTTAGAGAAAAGCCTAAAGCCTAAGGTTTGGCATATTACAATTGTAAATTATACATTTTTGGTGAAAATATGTATACGACGAATATTACTTAAGTTTTTCGCGGACACCGCTCTCAACATATTTCCAATATAGCTCAGATTTTCTTATGCTCAGTTTTTCTGCACACTATGTCAAATATGACACGTATACTACAGATTGAAAGTCATCTGTAGTATATGTGTCATATTTTACAGAGATAACGTTGCATTCTATTAATATTTCTATTCAACACAAATGCACGGAAATACTTTTTTAAACTTTTTTATTTATTCTACAAAAGTATCATTGTGTGAATATTATTATTTTTTTAATATTAATTGTACTTCTTTGTTAGGTTTCTACTGTGCATGAGAATACACACCATATATAGCATATTTCATGTGTTCCTTGTTTCTTAATAACAGGAATATTGGTCAGTTTATATCGAAACAGTTTCAAGTTAGACTCAAAAAACTGCTCACAAATGGATATATTTTATTATTTTTGTTTAATTTTTTCCAAATTTTAGACAGGTATTATTTGTAAACTTATACTTCCCTAGGTAATGAATTCGAGGCTGAAGCGCATTTAAGAGAGCAATAAACAAGTTTTTCTCGGATTGCTTTTGAAAAAGCTTTCGCACCTTGTATATACTTTAAAAGATTATAAAAAATATATCTCGACCACCATATACCACGATTGATCAAAATAGCGATACTTAGTTGTAAATAAATTAGAGACATTTCATTTGCCATCATTTAGCATAGAAATAGCAGTTCAAATTTTAGAAAAAAATTAATAATGGCCACTTTAATTTGACAGCAGTTTATTTAATTTGATAAGCGACTTTTAGGTAAACGAGTAAATCTCGGCTATAAATCAATTTCGTGGCACTAAGTTTCCAAAAAAATTATTCTCATTTCGATTGATACAATTTAGCTATGCTTCTAATTAAATTATTAATTTGTTACATTTGAACAATAGCAGAAGTACGTTAATAAAGCGTTCATACGTATCACATGTATACCGTACAAAACTGTATCTCCGTCTCTAAAATGTTGAAATAAACGAGAATTATTGTTTAAAATTTATCATGTCTTATTGAGACAAATAGAAAGTTAAAAAAGTTTAAAAAAAAGTAACTGAATTCATTACCGCCCTAGTGCGAGAATTCATTATCACACTAAGGCGGTAATGAACTATTTTTTCCACGCATACTAAGTGCGAAAAGTATTTCTTTTCTCACGGGCGTAGGTAAGTTAAAATTTTAAGTACACAAGACATTATACACTGTATACTTGATACTAATACAAATAAATATTATCCATACTTATTCGATTATTATTGGGAATTAATAAAATATTATCTTCAACCCATTTAACCCAGAATATAATCATTTAGCTGCTATTTATTTGGATAAATATATTCAAAAACTCGAGTAAAATAGTCGAATAAAACGCACAACAGTATGTCTTTCCTTTGAAATGGTTATTGTTATGATTTTTCTATTACAAACTTTTATGGGTACCCTATTTCAAAATAGTAGTTTTTTCTCCTATCAGCAATTATGAAAATGATGACAACAATTTTTCTTTGTTTCGATCGTATAAATACAAACTGAAAAGGAAACAATACTGTTTTGTACAAAGAGAAGAATATTTTTTAAATCGAATTTCCCTCTTTCTGGCAAAAGGTTAAAAATTGAGTTTTAGTTGTTTGAAACATGTTTTTTTACAAACTTAGACTTTATTTTTAGCTTTTTGTTGTAAAATACATTAAGCTATTTCACATAAAACATTTTTTCGATAAAGATAAAGGTATAACATGGTTTATTATATTACATATTCTTTATATTTTTAAATATCCGTTCTTTGCAAATTGTGATCTTTGAAAACTCAAAGAAGGACATATAATTTAGGAAGTTTGAGCTTTGAACGCAGCTCGATTTGAGGATATAGTTTCTTACTACCCAGGAGCTGTTAGCCCACTGTTTAGCATCCAGACCCACCAATTTTTACCCAATTTTCGAAGCATCTCCTTTACTTTATATTTAACTTAATTGTTTTTATCTAATGACATAGTATAATTCACTACGAAAAATCGAAGCTGACAGAATCCCAGAAGTTGAATATTTTCTGGTTAAATTTCTTGAGACGTGGGCTATTTCTCAGTTTACTGCCGGCCAAATAAATGAATTTTTGCGATACTGAAAACTTTATTGTTTAGAAAGCGAGTATCGTGCGTATAAAAATGTAAAACACATGACAAGTTATTGCAGGAGGCTGTACTATATCTAAAATCTAAATCCTTTATATACAATTTTCAAATAACTGTGTTTTATGTTCACACATTTTCATCCTTCATACATAAATACAAGGATATATTTACCATGATTCGTAATATTTTTTAATAATCGTTATGTGTTTGTAAAGGATATGCGTAAATATTGTCGTTTTCATCACTATTTTGTTCGTCATATATTTTCATTATAAGGGAAATTCATAAAAATTTAAAGGAGTAATTGTAATAGGTATAAGACTACCATACATTATTTGGAATTTGCAGCTAATAAGTGCAAAATTTGCAATCTGTATGTATAGTTATACAACGCTCACGCAAGCAAGGGCGATATTGGAGGATGGCTATTGACTTGGAAAAATTTAAATTTAAATTTCTCCTACAGCTTAAAATTGATAAATTATTTTTTCTTATTAGGCAGAATCAACAAAACGGGACCAAATATTTCAGTGGGCAAAGTATACAAATTTAATCAACCAATTTTAGCCTCTGCTCGAATTATGAATGTTTGAAGCCAAGTCAGACGAATTTAAACTGCTGCTACTGTACTTTAAAATACTGTAGAAGACGACTTTCGCTTAAAAACGATGTAATGTGAATGAACCTTTTGTCAGTAAGTGGCGTAATTTACATTAGAAAAACTTTTCTGGTCAAATAATTTCTCTCTGTATACTCAGATTGTGAGATTTGGTACTGTAAAATTTGTTCTTTCCTAATTTGCTATTCTTTCCTACCTACACACAAAAATTTGCAAAATAGCAATATAGAATTGTTTGCAAATGCGAGTTTTTTAAGTGAAAAGGGAAAACTTCTTTAGGCACGTTGAGTTTTTTTTTGGGTAAACAAAAATCATGGAACTCGGGTCATCGTCACGCGTGATCGTCAAGCTCCAGACATACCACATTGAAAACAACGGTTGTCACCGGCATCACTGAAGTTAGACACAATTGAGAACACTTAGGATGGATGACCGTTTGAAAACACTGTTTGTTGTTGCTTTTTTAAAATTTGTAATAGCTACTTTTTCACACGCTAATAATTTCATTTTAAAAATTATAAAATTTTAATTATTTATACAATAATTCATTAAAAAATTGAAAAAAAAAATACAGTTATTTCCAAGTTTTAAGTTTTTACTCCCGTCGGCAGTTCCCATGATGGACTATCTTCTTTTTTTTAATAAAAGTACATTATATGAATTAAGGTATCGCATTGATTGAAGTTTGAAGCCAAGAAAGAAAAGCCACAAAATATATTGTTATTAAAATTCGATATAATTCTCCCTAAATTATATGAGAAACTACCTGTATGTTCAACCACTTTATACATCATGGAGTGCAAAAAATTATATCAACGCTTTTAAGTATTGAAAACGGTTTGTTGTGTTGTTTTTTACAGTATATTTATTATTTAAAATGAAAAGTTTTCCTTTCATGGTGGCATTTTAATTTTATTATGATACGTTCGGTTATAAAATTAAATTATATCTACCATTTTATGAGAAAAACTAACATCCTGCAAGGAAGACTTGAACAGTTTTCATTTTGTTTATAGGAAAAAAAAAACAATACCTATATAGTATTCGCTCTTTTATACGTTTTCTCACGTAATTTAATAAAAAACAATGTGCAATTTTTTGAGCCTACATAAACAATTTTCCGTGTTTAAATTATTTTAAACGCTCGCAAGATATTATATACTTCTAGTTATGTACTAGGTTGACTAGAATTTAAGTATTTGTAGATAAGTTTTGACTTGAGGTAAAATTTAATTCACACACGCATCAAAGATGTGTAAAATTAAGGCCTTGTGCAATATAAAATTCATAATGATAAAAATAAGAAACCTGCAAAAAGTTTTTTAATCAACGTTTTCAATATTCAGCCAAAGAAAGAAAGCTTTTAGCTTGAAAAAGAGATGTAATTGGGCCTTTTCTATTCATTCCGACATGTCGACAAATACGGGTTTTCCTTGTAGCTCTTTCTTAACTGGGCCGATTTTCTTAAAATATAACTAAAAACACTCTCGATTAAATTATCTTTCAAAAAAAAAAATCCGTTCATCCGTTTAGGAGCTATGATTCCACAACCTAACAGACATACAACGTAGCAAACTTATAACACCATACTTTTTGCGTCCGAGGTTAAATATCATTAATACTCTTTTAATTTCCCTTATGATTAAATATATCACGTTTGCCACCATACTTCAAAGTTTATAAAAGAGATTTTTGATTTCAATACGTGTGTAATTCAAAATAATAACTTTATCTTCATATTTTAATTGAGTATACTCAGTCCAATATCCTCTATCTCGTAAAACTGTTATTAGTGCTTATTTCTAAAAGTCAATCGCATCTTCCTGTTTAACACCGAAACATATATTTGCAAACAAAAGTCAGAGACATATTGGAGTTAATATTTAGAGAAGGAAATATACCTTCACGCATGACACTATGGGCAACAGGAAAGTCGTCCATCTTGTTTCACGAAATCAAACATTTAGACCAATTGGGACCTAGAAAAATCGCTTAAGAAATCAGCTTAACAGACCTCAAATTTAAAATTGAATGGATTTTGAAATACACACAAGAAATATGTACACAAGAAATAAAACTCTTTTGTTGGTTTTTGGATTAAAATAACCCAAATGTGTTCTAATTTATGAGTAATGCTAAGAAATAGTTCATGTTGAAACCTTTTGATTTCTTTAAACGCTAGATTTTTTGATTTAGAGTTTTGCTTGTGTTTTACTGGTATACAAAAATTAATCTGTTATTTTATTATCAACGGGTTTTTCCTAATAAATATATTCATATTTGTTTTTGTGTGGATGTAAAATATGGTTTTCAAAGTATTATTATAAAATGAATTTATTTTCCTAATTAATCCTGGCTATCATTGAGGGATTTTAATTATGTTGAAGTTAAATGGATTTTATTATACCCATATCAGAAAATAATATGTCTCCAAACAGTAACTCATTTTATTTTATAGTTTTTTTATTTTAATGGTAACCAACGTCCGAAATTATCCTCAATTTTTCTAAATAAATGCGATATGTTAATTACTTTTTGGATTTAACAAGATAAAATATAAAATAAAATAATTCTAAATGTAATATATAAAAAGTAGATATTTATTGAACCGAGGTTCATGGGTTTAAGGCTCTATTTTTGAATAAAAAACGCATGTGAAATGAATTTAATTTACATATATGTAATAAAATATCAATCAATTTTATAAATCAAGGATAAATTTATAAAATTCTAAAAGATTTTTTTAAATAATATTAATTCTTAAAATCTAAATTTATACAGGTATACAGGGTGGGTCATTTTAATCTATAATGGCTTATAGTTGTTTTGTGGCCAAGCTATCAAAAAATAATTCAAACAAAAAATGTAGAATTTGATGGGGGGACATCATGTTCTGACATCAGATTGGACTTGGTTCTTCGGGTTGCTTTAATGGCCAATATAGATTCTAAACGGTAAATTGAAAGGAAATACGCTTAAAGTTTATCGATAATTGTAAGTCAAAGTCATGGGCTCAGGTGAATGTCATCCATTGCCATTTATAACTTTGGACTTAACCATTTTTTATGTATTTACTGTTTTTTCTTTCGATTTAATGCAATATAGACATACTTTTAAGTCGCTTTTCCTACGAAAACTGACGATTTTCGAAAAAAGGGTTTAGATGAAAAATGTAACTTTTTTAATAAGAAAAATGTAACTTTCTAACTTAAAGTGTTATTTTATCTCTTACCGTTTAGAATCTAAATTGGCTATTAAAGCAACCTGAAGAACTAGGTCCAATCTGATGTCAGAACATAATGTCCCCTATTATAGTCCACAATTTTTGTGCGAGCTATTTTTTTATTAACATGACGCACCCTGTATAATGGTAATACTGAAAATCATTGGATGTTTACAGAAACAAAGAGAATATCCAAATATACATTTAATTAATGATCAGCGTCGGATCAAAAGTACTTCGAGCCCTATGTGGATCCCAATGTTAAATGGGAAACCATCAATAGAAAATATTTCGATTATTTTAAAGAATAATACAAAGACGGCCCTGATATTCGATCAAGGCCAAAAAATGTAAATGAGATTAAAAAAAGGATATAAAATACTCGTGATAAATTTTTTACTAATTTTTGCAAAAAAAAAAAAAAACAAACAAATTGCAAAAATTTAACCTTTAGGGCAAATTAACTGAATTTTATGATATGCTGCTTTCTTCTAGATTAAAAGATAAGTAGTATCCTTTTTTATTTGTTTTTTATCTCATATTTTAAAAAGAAAAATCTTTACTTTTCTTCTATTGAATTATTATTAGTATAAATTTAAATGTTGAAAATAAATCAATAATGATAATAATAAATCCAAAATTAGTTTTTATAAGCAAACAATATTTATGACTTTATAATTTCTCATAATAAATTAAATTTTAAAAGAATAAAAACTAACTGAAAAAACTTCATATACTTATTCGCCTTTTTCAATTTAGTATAAAAACAAAAACAAACATAAAAACTAAAAAAACATTTTCACATTAAATAAAAACAAAAAATCACCAAGAAAACATAACAAAATTAAAACTATAACTTGTAAACCAATCACACTTGAAATATTTAAAATTGATTATCACCTTACGAAACACACGAAAAATGCACACTCTCAACTTTAAAAAAAAATTATTAAGTTTTTCACGATCTGCGAATTATACTTCGATAAACTCAAATAATAAAAACTTTTCAACTATAACAATAAAAGGTGTAATAAACTTTTAATAGAGTATTTAACTCCAATTAAAGTTTTTATTTTAAGGTAGTTTAGCTCACTTTCCCTTAATCATTCAAAATATTTAAAATTAAATACTAAAAGCTCAAATTAAACTCACGAAAGAGTTATTATTACACCAATTAAAGTTTTTTTAAACTCTGGGACAAATACTTTTCGTTGTCACGAATTATATGAATTCTTCGTAATAAAACCGTAATTACGCGTCTATTATACGTAATCACAAAACCAACATATAAAATACGTAGTATATGTTTATGTTCTGTGGATTTCACAAACAGTACAGAATGAAAACCACGCGGTTATTCATTTCAAACGGATGGTATACACATAACATATACGCGAAATTACCTATTATTATTTGTATAATACGCATGCGTATAAAATATTGTTGTATATATAATGAAAAACCACGTGCACATCTATAATAAATAGCCAAGTGTATTATAGTAATCACTTCATAGTTATTATTTTAAACACTTTGTATAATGTAATCTAATTATTTGTTAATTAAGATGAATAACTTTGTAAATTTATAATTGACTTGATCTTTCTATGTTCCATGTAGTGATGAGCAAAATTAATCGTGGTCTTGCAGTCTTGATCTTAATCTTGTAAATTTTTCAAGACCAATATAGTTATCACTTCGACAAGACCAATACCAAGATCAAGCAACCAAGAATCAAGACCAAGACGCAGTTCTACAAGACCGAGACCTAACTTTGCAAAAGCAAGACTTATTTTAACAACACAAAGACTCATAGCAAGGCGTTTACCAAACTTTTTACTTTAGTCTAAGCACAAAATTAGTCAAAATAATTCTAAAAAATAGAATAATGAGAAATTTCTGCAGTTATACACTAAAATTTGCTCAGATTGTCTACTCATTTAGTATTTTAGAGGTAAAATACAAACAGGCTAAAATCAGATAATTCGATCTGGATTTAAATATCATCAAAATAGGCAGGGAGACGTTGCATCTTAAAGCTTATGATAAAAAATCACAGCTTATTAAAAACGAAGTTAATCAAATAAGGCATTGACTCTAATGTTTTTATTTGTGCTGACAATAAAAGACTTTAAATTCCACTCGAATATGTTTATCTCGCATACCTCAGAAAATACTCTCTACGTGGACTATTCTCTACATAGTTTAAAAAAAAAATTGCTTAATTTAAAAAAAAAATATGTGCTTTATGCAATTAAAAGAATAAACAATCAAATTTAACAAAATCTGAGATATTTATAAAAACAAGTTTCAAACTAAAAAAGAGATGCGAGGAATTCAAATAAAAATTTAAGTGTTTTCGAAAATTCTCATATTCAAAAGCACCAATGCCTAAAACAAAAATGTTTTGATGTCATAATTAAAAAGAAGGTACCATTAACTTTTCAACAAGTTTTATATCTCATTTTACATAATGCATATGCTTTACTTAGTTTATTAAGATGTTTTAATGAAGATGAGTCATGGTTGTAATTAAAAGGTTAATTAATTTTAAAAAAAATTATTACAGTAGAGCTCCATCTTAAACCAACTTTTTAAAAATCGTTAAAAAATATCTTCAAAATGCGATTTTGCAATAAAAAAAAAAACTTTTTAAACAAAAGTAGTTTTTATTTTTGTACAACGAAGCTTTTTTTTGTATCTATTGCGATTTAAATTTTAAAGGTAGATTTTCACATTCCTTCTTTATCGCAGGCAAAATTTATCAAAAATATTTCAAAAGTAAGTATAACTTGATTTTCATAGAATTTTTGCAAACATCATATTAATTTCATTCTTTTTATGTATGTAAATTTTATTTATATTTTTTGTCAATATATTCTTTACAGATTAATATAAATCTCTTTATTTCGATTTATATAAAAGTTTGAAACAAAAAGTTTTTGATTGTAGTTACAGTTTAAAACACTAACTACTTCGGTACTGAACCATAAAAATTCGTTAATGATTTTTCTCATGAGGGTTAATAAAAATATTTTTGGTATAAATATTTTTTATTAATCATAAATTCATCACACTGAATTATTTTATTATTTATAAAATTGACTATACCTTCTCCAAATAACAATATCTATCAAAGTGACATCCATGGAATTCTGTTAATGGTTCAATCTCCTTGACCATTTATAAATAAGTACATTGACCATACAGGCTAGCTCATTCAACGCTATACACAAATTTTTATTATCGGGAAATTAAGAATAGTATTATACTAAATTTTTATTGTATTACAGTTGAATTATTTAATTATTTGTAAATTAAAGAATTTCAGTAATTTTATACGGGGAAAAAAAAGTGAAAAATTCGGGAGATATGATTTAGCAAGACAGATACATATTTGGGTTTCTTATTTTCTCATTTTTCCTTGAAACGGATTGACAACTTTTTAGGTTTGAAAATTCTCGTAAGTTGACACGAGGGACACACTTGAGTCATAAGGCACATTGTGAATTATGTACGATACCTTATATGTGTTTTACCACCCTTCCGCGGATAATTTCGGCTCCTCAATTATTTTTACAAAAGTACTCCTCTTTCATGTATATATCATGCGCATCAAATTATAAAAACTATATGAATTAAATTAATTTTGGTTGTGACAGCGACAAATGATACCGCTACCCTAGACATACAGCGTATGGAATTGAATACGTTTTAACCGACTTATAGTCACAAGTGTTCACTCGCTTAGAAAATTTGACAGCATTCTCTGAGGATCCTGCATGATTTCAGGCTTGTGGCAATAAATTAATTAATATCCTGTTTCGAGTTAAAAATCTCCAGCGCCACTGACTTTATGCTATGTTTCAAGAGAATTGTTTCATTCATTTAGAGAGAGTTTTTTATTCGTGTAAGCAGCAATATTTACACTAAAACAATACCATAATATACTTTTTAATTTCATCATACAGTTTGTAGAAAAGGACGGCTCCGCGGCTTTAACTGTATTAAGAACTTGTCAATTTAACGTTATCTGCCATTTGACGAAGTACGGTTGTTAAAATTTGTTAAAATATACATTTTTTTGACCACTTCTTGGCCGATAAAAGAAAAGACTCTGAGTCATTTTCTTAAAAATAACAATACATTAACTTTTAAAATATCTAATTGATTTCTCCCTTAATACCAGTTTTTATTATCCAATCTTTACGGGTGCACAAAGATTACCACATTTTTTGCATAATTTAAAAAACAATAAACCAATAAGAGTACAGACAATTTACATTAACATTTATTACTTTGAGTATAATCGAATCAAAAATCTTTCAAATTCATGTCATTTACCATACAGAAAAATACCTAAACCAATTCAATTAAACTTTATTACGGCCTCTACTGTTTTAATTTCTTTTATGATAGGCACTTTTCCTTCTGTTTTGGTTGGGGACGCATATTTGAATGTTTTTCTATGTTTTTTTTTTTGATGATTTAGTATATTAAATAGTTAAAGTTGAATATAAAGTTTATACTGAAGTAGAAAAAATAAGAGTGACATATTTTTGTTTTCTTTTCTAAATTTGTATATTTTTTTAAAAAGAAATCTGGTTTTTGAAGCCACTGTGAAAGGCTCTAAATTAATTGCTTGTACAAAAATTATTACAATCAATACATAGTAAAAAACAAAGTCGCTTCCTGCTGTCAGTCTTTATGTATGCTCAAATCTTTAAAACTACGCAACGGATTTTGAAGCTGCTTTTTAAATAGATAAAGTGATTCAAGAGGAAGGTTTATATGTATAATACATGCATAACATAGTAGAGATACACTGATAATTTTAGATGTTTCTAATGTGATGTCGTAAATAAACACATTTACACCAGAGGTTTTTTTTAGGCGATGACTTTTTATACAACATTCACTACATGCTTATCTGAGAAAGAACAAAAAAAAGCATTTATTCAATTTTATTACCCACTCAGAATGTCATTAATGGTTTTGTGGTGCGTAAATTCGAAAACGGTGTTGTGTATAATGATAAAAGTGTGTTTAAGAAAATAATTCTGGTGTTGAAAGTAAAAGTTGCTTAGTCTTCAAATTATAATCTTTAACAAATTTTTTTAATGTTCAATATAAAATAAACTTTATTTATGATTTGTTTATTTTCCTCATGTTTTTATAATTTTTTTAATTATATTTGAAGACAATTTTTTAGCTGAATTGCCAAAATCTGCGGTCACAATCAACTATATATCGAATTGTATAGTTTCGCTATTGAGTATTTAAATATTTGTCATACTAGTAATAGTTGCCATAGCCCTTAGAAATCAAACAAATAGCACAGACATTTATCTGGTTAAATCTATAGTGATTGAGTTCGATCAATATTAATCCATGAATCAGAATATTAATCCACGACCATAGAAGGGATGATCTTGCCAAAAATTGGAAATAGTTATGAAAAAAATAAGCAAAAGTAATAGTTAGAGAGAATAATCCATGAAGTTAATAATAACCAATACAATCTCTTTCTCTAGCTCTATCTCTATATCTTATAAATGCGAAAGTAAGCATGTTTGTTTATTTGTTTGTTACGCTTTCACGATAAAACTACTGACTGGTTTTAAATGAAACTGTACAACAATATAGCTCATACTTCAGAATAACACATGAGATATAACTTATAAAGATATATTAATAAAAAAAAATTTTTTTATTAGTTCAATTTGGCATTACCATAAATTACAGATTTCTGTAAAAGCAGTCATTTGACATTAATATAAATTTCAGGTTTCTGTAAAAATATTCAATATAAAATATTTCACGGCCTTCTTTTCTGATATACTCAATGAATAATTACGACTATTATACATTTAAAAAAATAGTAAACCATACATACATTTTACCTGTGTAAAACAATCCTTACCATTGTTTCGAGTGTTATAGAAACGGGATAAGCGAGAATAATTTTTATCAATATTTATCAATCTTTAATTTTAAACCCAGCGAAGCGGGTGGGTATCACTCTAGTAATAAATAAATTTTCTTTTGTAGTTCTTCAATTTTTGGATGACTATACATAAAAAATCTTTTAACTCTGACCATTAAAAATCAAGTCAACTTAAGCTATCAAAACTAAACCAAAAAACTCCACCAAAAGCAATAAACTTTTCAAAGGTTTTCATAGTTAAAAGTTAATTTTCTTGGATTAATTTTATTTCGATTACATTATTGCCGTTGATGATTGTTCGAGCTTGACTGGCAAGAAATATCATTGAAATGTGGCATTTTTAAGTAGATACAGAATTGATCACAATTTTTTTAAGAAAAGATGCAATAAGTAAATAATCGAAATAAATGAAGTTAATTTCATACCAAATTGAACAGACTTAATTAAAGCAATAAATTTATGTACAAGTAATTAAAACTAAATTTACAAAGAGAATTGTATTTATTATTAAATGCTATATTTTCAAACCAATCTATGTAAGTTTCTTACGAGTCTGTAATATTTTTTTAATTTAAAAAAAAAAAAAAAAACAATTGTTCGGAAGAAATGAATTACATTTATAAATTAAAGCAAAATTAACTTAGTGGTTTTTATAATGTGATTGATAATTTATATTTGGAAATGTGACTTACACCCATATACAGGCCTACGCATATATTTTTTACACATATGTTCTCATAATGTAAATTTAATTTAATTCTTGAATAACAACAGCAAAAATACAGAAATATTTTTATTTAAAACAGTTACACAATTTTTTTCTTAAATCAACCTTGGAAGCATAATTGAAAATCAAACGAGGAGTCACTATTTACTATGTAAAATAACCATTATAGAGGCTAAAATAATAAAAATAATTTGGTTTTTATTCACATTTATAATGTACTAGCTTGATTCCCGCTCACTTTACGGGCCTAAAAAGTAAACTCCACCGCTTTATAGTCTCCACCTCTTCTTTCCATAACACTCGAAGGGATTATTTTACTCAGCTAAAATATATTAAGAGTTTTCAATTTTTTTAATCCTTACTTTCATATTTGTAATATATAGGGATATAGGGATATGTAAATGGGGGTATAAGGATATAGGAATATAGGGATATAGCGATTCTGATAGAGATGTATTAAAAAAGGTTATCGTTGTTGTTTTTTGGAATAATTTTATATTTTAATATGTAGAAGCAGAAGGTATTTAAGGTATTTATTTTATCAAAAGGATTTCCGGCCCATTTTCTTCATTAGTCTGATAGGCGCGTGTGTAAACACCAATATAGGCTCTCTCTTTGATATCGCATGAAGGATAAAATTTAATAAATACCTAAATTCTTAGTACCTGTTACAATAGAAAAATCAAATAAATCTGTTTCAATGGAAAAGGAATGCTAGAAAATATCTCAAGCAACTTTTTTCAATACTTATAGGTGAGATATTGAGTCTGGTGATCATATCGATCTTAAATTCAAAGTGGTGTGTTACAATAAAAAACATAACCAATTCTTGACAGTCGGGTAAAAATTGGAATAAGTGAGCTTTTATATTTGAGCTTAAATACATATGGAATATCAGTCCAGCGTTATGTAAGGATTGATTTTTCGTAATCTGCAGAATAAAAATCATAAACTACTCCGTCAAGTGTTATGGAATGATTAAGTTATTTGATGGCTTCACGCTGTTTTGAAATGATTTCTTAATTTTTAAACACATCTAGCGTGCAAATCTTATTAATCCTCACGAGATAGCTAATTTATCATTCTATTTTTTTAAGTGTCTCTTATTTAATCGATCACAAACAATTATAGGATTTATTACAGATATGTATCACAGTAAAAACATTTTGATAAACTCTGTATTGTAAACTAAATAAAATTTTTTTGATAAATTATATATTTTTTAAACACACTTAATGGTGTAATAAATTACATGTTTCAAAGAAAAATTAATTATTATAAATTAATTTTTTTTAATCTCTTAAATCGTTTAATAACACGAAAAACGATTAATTTTAAAATGATTTTTTTGATACACATATAAGGAAACCATAACAAATTTGAAATTATTAAGTATGATTTTATCTCATCGATACATTTTTATTGAATTGAAATTCTTCCCGTTAATTAAATTTTTGTTTCCATTTTAATTTAATTAAATTTTGGTTTTCATTTTGTTTCAATCTTTGATCTTAAAAAATAGTCTTTGAACGATAGGAATTATTATCATTTTCAAGTTCCAATGTTTATCTACCTAAAAAATTGTAGCTACAAATGAGATAGATCAATTTTATGCACTTTACTAGGATCTATAATTGGTGATTGGTGAAAAACTGTTAAGCTTCTGAGTTTTTTACTTCATAATAGAAGGTTGGTATAGAAACGGTACCTACTGCATATCGATAGGCTTTCACCAATTCTTTACACATCAGTGTTCAGAAAAATAAGGTCAATTTGACAATTTGACGAAGCGAATGGGACTGTTAGTTTCAAAAATACCGGCCATATTCGGAGGTGACATTTCGAAACAATTTCTCCAGTCATTACTTCCAAAACTAGTCTTTTAAATTCATTTTTCGTGTCATGGCGATTTAGGATAAAGTACTATCCAATAAACATAAAAATCCAGCTCGTTGGACGATTAAATGACTTTTTTCGAGATATATCCAGAACCTCTCCGAAATAGAAACTTTGCTTACATGATTTTAAGCAATATTTAATTGATTTTCGTATTCTGGGTCAAAATTACCATACAGACCAAGTTTCATCAGCGCACCTTTAGAAAAATTGCGAATATAAAAACTAAAACCCTTACGACAAAATCACAACAAGAAAACATTTTCATCTGAAATTGTTATGATAAGTAAAATCGTCATTACAGTTGGGGGGACCTCACTTCCGTCCTGTGGGAAACTTTTTAATCTTAGAGGTCTCCCGGCTGCAATGACGATGTTATTTATAATAAAAATTTCAGATGAATATTTTTCCTGTTTTCATACTTTTGAGAGCGTGATTTTGTTGTCGTAGAAATTATTTCGCGATAAAGTATAATAAAATATATATTTTTGAGATATGCTAATTAAGCCCTTTCATTTGATACTCAACACGGTATTATTATTATTAAATTTTTTTTAGTACGTGATTTTAGGTGCTCTAAAAGTCACCCAATTTTAATTTAATGTGACCTCACATAGTCTATAATCAGCGGAAGATCATGTCGTTTTCAAAGACACCTCCTTTGTTCAATTATGATAAGTACCAGTCTAACACAGAATCTTCACTGTTATCGGGGTAAAAAATAAATAACAACCGCCGTAAAGGTGTTACTAGGGGTAATTTATATAACCCTTCATTTTATGACTGATGAAACAAATGATCAACATTCCATTCACAAATGCAATCGATATAAAACTGAAAACAACGATTTATTCGTTGTGTCTTATTTGAAGCCTAGTTTACTCAAATGAGTTACGACCTTGAGACAGCGCAGGCTATGCAATGTACATTTTTATAAAAAAAATATTTAATATAGGTATTTATTAAACAGGAGTAAGAATTTTTAAAAGAATGAGAAAATAAACCCACAATTGATGGACATAAGAATCGGTAAAAGGATGTTAAAAGTTATTATTAGCAAGGAAAACACTTTACAAAATTCTTTAATACTCAGATTTCAAAAACTAAATCAAAAGAACAACTAAAAAACATTAAAAATATAAGAAAGCAAAAGACAATAAAAAGAAATGAATATCATACTTCAAAACATACACCAGAGTCTGATTTTATTATTACCTCTTTGAAAGAAACGATGATAATAATTTCCAACCCCAATAATATATAACACCCATTTAACTACGACATACACGCTAAGAAAAATGATAAACGTGATAATGATAACATCTTAATACCACATCATTCTGTTTTTTAACCAAGCACCCACCATATTTTAAAAAACGATTAGTCAAATGACGACGCGAGAGATGATATAACAACTATCTTTGAAAAGTTATACATCGTTGGTTTGCTTCTGTCGCGTTTTATGTCCTAAATAATTTTTTTCCTCTTAGTACGGATTATATGGTGTGTTATATTAAACTTATCTTTTTTTTTTTCGTACAAATAATAAGTTCTGTTTAACGTTAGCTTGCTAATAATTATTTTAAATGTGATTGAAGTACAAATCTTTTTTTAGAATAATGGAGTGGCAAACTAATAATCTATACATAAAAAATGATTTGTCCTGAATGACTGACTGACGGATCATTGCACAGTCTAAGCCGCTGATTGTAGAGACCTGAATCTTGGAGAGTGTGTTGTTTGTATGACGTAGGCATCCGATATGAAAATTAGTATTCCAAAATTTTACCCCTAAGGAGGTGAAAAGGGGGATGTGAATTTTGTATATGGAAAATCCATGTGTATAATTTTATACAAACATAGATCTTCATGTTTGTTATGTTACTACAGTTTTTTTTTTTTGAAATTCATGTGGTTTATAATATTTACAGATAATTTTAATTATTCTTCTCACAAGCGGTATATAAGAAACGTTTATTTATAAATTGAAAGACTGAAACAATATTTTATCGTTGTACGAAATATTTGAAACAATGATTACACAGCTGTATACTTAAAGTCCTAGCCGGCAAAAACTCGAAGGCAAAACCATTGAACAGTATAATAGATTTCTTACAAAATCAAATATTTAAGAAAGAGTATTTAATACAGAACTACTAATAGAATTATGTATATTGCAGTATATAGAGGTGATAAGTGAGGTAAAGGTTGGAACACAAAATGAATCAATAATTCTTTAAATGAATCATTATAACAAGCGGATGAGAGAAAAGTATACTGTATCACTTTTTTATTTCATTCTTTAAAGGAGCACAGTGATCTCCATGGTTGAATGCCAGGTTATTTTTCAAGGGGATGTAAGTAAAGTTGATGTTTTTAAAGGGTGGGTTGAAGGATAGCATGTGGATTTTTAAAATTATTTTTCTAAACGAATCATCGATTCATTGAATGGATCATTTATGGAATACATTGAAATGAATCATGATCACGAGCGAATCCGTATGCAAAAGCTAGTTAAATAGTAATTTCTTTTCTTCGTTCGTTTAGAGGCCTGAGATACATTGTGTTGCCCTGTATTAGGATACGAATTAATCCACTTATTTGAAACATTTCCAGCTTTTTGACTAAGCACATTGATTTTTCTCCTTTACGTTACAACTTTCAGACTATAAAACGCCGATTTTCAGTGCCACGAATCGGTACAGGAGATATTCGTTCGTTTCTCTCTCTCGTTGTGTTCTCCATAGGAGTTGTTTTGACAACTCTTCACTTTTTTAGGTTAATCACGACAGCACTACAGTTTTCCATTATACGTCTAGTGGAGTAATGGCCATGCAGACAAGTCGAGCGAAGTTGTTTCACAGACTACGAAGACAAGTTAGGAGAAGGTCGTAGTGTATCTTATTCTCTTTAATGACAAAATGAACTCGTTCTTTGAGCACCTGAGAGTTTACTTTTCCCATTTGAATAACAACTCGTGACAAATGAATCTTGAAATCGCTGGTACTGGTACGCTTTTTATTTTCTTTGGCTATTTGATTTACCGACTATTATGAGACTTACTATAAGCATTGCTTGATTGTAACATATATCTGATAGCTTCTCCAATGACTTCAAGAAACTGGATTAGAAAGTGACATTGGTATTGAAGTTTGGCGAGCATACTGATATAAAAAATGCGGGTACCAAAGAATGATTTTGCTTGCTCTCTGGGTTTCTATTTCTTGACGCGAAACAAAGTCATTCAATCTAAAATCCGTCTGAACTTTTTCATAGCAATACCTGCGATTAACGTGATTCTAAAATATCCAAAGCCACAAAACAAAAAACTCTCGGTATGCTAGCATTTGACCATCCACGGAAATAATAATATATATTAGAAGAATACAAGACACCATATTTGCTGACAGTTTAGCTGTCATTATATAGATGGCACTAATGATTAATGACATCATCACCCTCGCATAAAATGCGTATTGTAAGTAGTATCTACCATATCCTAACAAACCACCAAAATATATGGATCTTTCTCTATAACAACGGGTGGTAAAAAATACACTAGACTTTTTTGTTATGGGATATTAAATAATAATATTTTATTAATAAAATACACTGGTTTTTTTGTTATTAATAATGTTTTTGTGTTAATTTATTTCATTTTTAATCGTTAAATTTTTTAGTAATTATTATTTTACTGTATTTCATAAATAAAGTACTAAAGAAGATATTCTTTGTAACCAGAAATTGAAAAGATTTATCTATAAACTGCGAAGATTGTGATGGACAAGTAATTAAGAGGTCTGTGAAGTTTGATGAATGAAATTATACGCATGTTCTACCATATAGAAGTATGCATCACGCGATTGCCTACAACTTGAGGTATGCAATAAAATTTGCGATTATTTTATAGTTCTAACACTTTTTTTGCAGCTCCTCAGATCAATCGCTTTCAAATTTTGCAACCTGTTTAACAAAAACAATCTCTGTTGACAATTTGACTCAGTTGTTAGGAGTATACATTCACGTACTCCAAGGTTGAGCTTTAGAGAAAGTAATAATTTTGCATTTTGATGTTTTAAAACTAATTGGTCGCAAGTTTTATAAAATGTTTATTTAAAATAAAAATTAGAAAGCACTACTAAGTTTGTTGGAGATTTAGTAGTGATAAGTCGCGTCCCTCTGGAAGAATCTCTCAAGAAAGTTAGTCCATAGTCATAGAGTTTGCAATCTTCTTATTCTTTGATCAACTGTTACCAGGTATTACAGTGCTTTCTACGCCATTGCACCAGGCTATCTAACCCTACAGGAAGAAGCAGTAGGCATTCTATTGTTAGACAAAAAAAAAAAGTTTTAATTTACACATTGGAAATGATTCAAAGCGCAATTGAAGTCTCCACATTGGAAGACTAAATCCGGTACCTATACACTAACTACACCTTTTATGAACTGGTCCAAGTTCATTTATCATAGTTTTTGTTTATAACATATTTTTTTGATATAAAAATTTGAATTTGAACTATATCAATTATTATTGAATGTATAAACTGACTCTTCTTTACGATTCCATTAGTTCTGTAATATTTCACAGCCCTGCAAAAAAGTTCGTACAAAATGTTTTCACACCTATGTAAAGAACGATTGCTATACATAAATTTGTTTTTTTAAGAAACTTTAAGGTATAAAATTAAATTTTCTTTTCACTATACTTGTCATTGACAAATATACAATTTGACATTTTACAAAATATATATTAACTTATCATCAAACACGAACAAAAATACCTAACGCCTACACGTATTATATTTAAGGGAATACAAAAAGGAAATTTTCCTAAATTATATTTTATGTGAAAAATAGATTTGTGTAAAGTAAAAAAAAAAGAAAAAAGAAAAATATTACCCCTATAGATAGATAAATGATGATTGGGAATGATGATATTGATCCCAATTTCCTATGCTATTTTTGTGTAAGGAAACATCATCGGAACAATAGATATTTTACAACAAAAAATTTAAATTATTACAGATGTCATATATTGGCTATTAATCATTTATTTATTTGAAATTATTATTTTTATTGTAATCAAATAATGTAATAATGTCCTTCTTCTTCATTTAATAAAATATTTATTGAAAACTAAAAGTTGGTTAAATCCATCTAGCGAGAATAAACACTATCTGAATTTCGTAGGGTTGAAATGTGTGAGCATGCCTAGATGTCCTTTGACGAAAATGTAAAACGGTATGCGTTATAGTAATATTGGGAAAGAAGGTATAAAAAGAAAAGGTCTATTTAGCGTCTCAAACATTATACACCGAGAAATGGGTTTTTGTTCGTCCATAGGCTTTCTTGCACACACACAAAATTAAGAAGGCGAAGTTATTATATACCTAATAATGTCATACTTTTAAGCATCGTGGAAGCATTTTGATAAATAGCACCTTAAAGTCCAACAAGAGACAACAGATTTTTTCGCGCTATACGGGTAGCATTACTAAACTGAGATTAGGCCAACGGTTTACAAGTACTTTATACATTATATTACAGGATGGCTTTGAGCATAAAAATATCTTCTCGTTTCAAGAAGTACAAATGCTTAGAATCTTCAGAAATTTGCTAAGAAATAATTTGGTGATGTCAATGCCAATTTTTCGTTCCTAATGAATATTATATATATCGATCGAAATAAAGATCATGCCACGATTTAACCAGAAGACAAAAAATGCCATAGCAATTTTTATTCTACATTGGCTTACGGTCTATTTTATTACCATACTTAAGACAACAAAGCAATTTCTTTTCTATTTCTTAGAAATCAATCAAAAACGAATACAAATGTATGTAAAGTTGAATTTGAATTTACATCAAATTTAAATATCTGAAACTATTGTATAAAAACGAGTAATAGGTACAATATATTATCATTTGTATGAGAAATGAAGATGAAGTCTTTAATTTGAATTTCAAACTATATACAAATTAATTCGTAAATCATAAATTAGCTTCTTATTGTAGAATCATCAACTCAAGTATGTTCGATGTATTTGAGAATATTCTACATGGAAAATGAATCATTTTATGTGACATTAAACTACTGTTATTTAATATATTACTATTGTACGAATTTCATACATAAATAACATGGATTCAAGGTATAAATTATGCAAATATATCCTATACGATAACATGCTAGAGCCAGTATTTTGAGACTATTAACTATTGAGGTAATTAATAAAATAAATGTGTCATTATATATTTTTATACTCTATTAATTTATCGAAACGAATCATTAATTATTATTAACCTATAATTCATTAATAATTTCGAAGAAATTTAAAAAATATCAATAAAGTAGAAAAAATTGTTGTAAACGCGATGGCAAAAATGAACAAAAGTGAACAAGTCATAAAATAATAGGACTGGTAAAAATGGCATTGCTACAATGTGCCTAAAAACAAGTTATAGAGACGGTAGAGATATATTTGAATAATAGAATACTTAATCGGTTGGTGCAAGCAGTTACCCCTTCTGGGAAGATAGATCTCGGTAACCCCTATATTGCTTCAATTAAAGTGTATAATGAGATGACAGCAGCCTCTGAGGTTGTGTGTCAGAAAGTAGCATCGGCGAGACAACATTCTTGAGCTCAAACGGAAAACGAAAAGATTGATCAAATAATTTTTGCCGAAAAGCCTTCCTGTTATACTGCTCTTTCAAAACTACAAAGCTTATTATTTATCCAACATCCAAAATTTGAGCCCAGGGTACAAATTTGAATTGTACTCGAACCAGGAAATCTCGCCAAAGTTAGCATCGGCAAAATCTACGACCACAAATTACGACGAATAAAAGGACATTCTAGAAAACTTTTGATATTAATATTTGATGTAGAACAGTCTATCAAAGTTTTAGGAAGGGATACAAAGATGCAATGGATGAAAATCTAAGGAGAGGGAAGTTAAGAACTCGACACGTAACGGGAGGTAGGAGCGAAGAAGAAGTAGAGTAATCAAGACTCTCCATAAGCTGTCGTTAACGGATAAACGGATATGGTGGAAAACATTTTTGAAATCAAAGTGCAAAAATACTTCTCAAAACCCGCATTTATACGCAGAAGAAGCAAATAATAATAAATTAATGATACTTCATAGTGTGTGCTATAATAAAATACACTTAGTACATGCGTTCATAAACAGATGGTATGGTTTTCTAGTAATAAATTATTATAAAATATATAAAATATCATGTTTACGTTCATTTAAAAATGAATGTTTATGATTTTTTATTCTTTTGTTTGGTTTGTTTGTAGTTCTGTAATGTCATTTGTATTTAACAAATGTATGTCAAATTATATGTATGTTAATTTCGTTTATAAGTTTTTTGTTTTTTCCATCATTGTGGTTTTATTTATTATAATACTAGCATGACACCCGCCCGCCTCGTTAGTTTTTAAAGTAAGGACCACCGCGATGTAGCCTTCACCTCCCTTGCTCTCCCTTATTCCCATTCCATAATACTTGGTTTAACAGAAGTAGTCCATTGAAATGTTACAATTTTAGGGCCAAACTGAACATTTTTGGGAGGATGCGATTTTATTTGTGGAACTTGTAGGGGGGTCAATACAACATTAACCCCAAGTTTGTGGGGTTGGCGCCCTTGTCCGCCGCCCGCCATCTTGAAAAAAGGGGTGGAAACATATTTTTAGCTGTATCTTGTAAACTATTGATTTCTCCAAAAATTTGTAAAGGCATAATTTGTAGCAAATTGTCGTGGCTACATTTTTGTCTATGTAATTTTTTGCAATAAACTTAAAATTTAAAAAGTTATGAGCAAAAAAGTGACAAAATTTTGTCAAAAATTTTTTTGTTTAATAACTTTTTTTCTTGTCATTTTATCATAAAATTAGGTCAGAGCACTTTTATAGAGAATAAGTTTATGAACATTTCTCCGCAAATTTTATTAATCTTTGTTAATTTTTAAACTAGACTAGAAAGACTAGATACACATTGCTGGAAATCAATTAAAAAAAAAGTGATATTTGAAATTGGTAGAAAACATTTTTATAATTTATTTTATTTTATAACAAAGTTCCAGCAGATTAATCTAATAGTCGGAAAATAAATTATTTTGCACACATAATATGTATCGAAAAACAATAATTTTAAATATTCGTTAATAATCGATAGCGCCAAATATAAAAATTAGATTAAACAAATCATAAAATTATATGTGACGTGCGTCAACGATGGATTGTTTGGAAATGAGTACAAGGCAGACTCCATTTGAATGGAAGGAAATCAACGAAAAATTAGAAACTGTAGGTTGGTAAATGTTATCGAAAGCTGAAAAACAGCCTAAAACCATGAGAAATAGAAAAACAGACGGTTTGTTCAAGGACGAAGTCTCACAGGTTAATTGAAAAGATACACAATTTGAAAAATACTTGGTGTAGTTACAGTTCATTTACTCGAAAAGCAATCAAAAAATTAATGGCATACGGTTTTCAAAATAAAATTGTACATTCACTGAATCTGATATTCACATTTTTGTGTTTAAATGAATTTAAAAATAATTTGACCACAATAAATCGTCCTGTAGAACAGGAGTTAGAAAATTAACATTACAATAGAAGTAGTAAATTAATGAAATATTTGTTCTGGTATGTTTTCTCTTCTATTTGATTGGAGAATTCGAGCACACCATACCACATAGTTTGAATATTTTTTCATTTAACCAGTATGTGACTTCACAACATTATATTATTATCCTGATAAAAATAATTTTCTACGTTTTATCCTCTATATACAGAAAATATTTCGTACTTGAAAATACTCTGATGAAGTTTTCAAGGAAATTGAGCATTTATCAAATTACTGCTAAACTAACTAACTTAAGCGTAATACCAGAATTTAAAATTAAGCATTCTTGAAAAGGGATAATATAATTTTTTTGAAAAAGTCTCAGTTAGTGTTTCAATTTAATGACTACTTTCTACTTATTTCGAAAAATAACTACTTCAAGAGGATGCAAATTCAAAAGCACCATTATATTGACATAGAGGTCGTTTGGCGTTCACTTTATTTTTTATTTATAAATAATTGCCTGTATTCCTGTTGTAGTTTAATTACATTTTTCTTATGTTCTTATACTGCTTTTATCGACAAATACTAGTAATAATAACCTAGAAATTTTTTCTCATAGGATAATTTTTAATATGATTTTTTAGTGCTTTGAGAATGTTATTATTATTTACCCGATATATAAATGACGCGACACAGCGTTACGACATTTTTTATGGATAATATAATGGATATGGAAATAGGGTGTTTTTTCAAAGATTCACATCTTTGAGTTGGCAAAACTATTTTGTTTGATAACCAATTGGCAGCAGGTAGTTGCTTTCTTTTTAGTTTAATTTGCCAGTTAATTTAGATCGCACGATCTAACCCAATTAGATTTTTAAGTTAGCGGATGTGTTAAATCGCTTGTCTACGCAAATAAACCTTTTATTATTGGCCAAATACGACCGCAATTTCTGGAAAAAAAGTGTGAGGAAATTGAACAACCAGATTGCGCTATCTACACGCCAGCCACAATATAAAAATTTAATGACATAAATTTATCTTTCCAATACAGTCAGCTTCATTAATGTTAAAAATATTTCTCTTTGTTTCATTTTAACTTAAAATTGCGAACCTCTAAAAAAACACCTGCTATAGGTAAACTATAATCAAAAAGTTGTGGTGTAAACAGCAAAGACTGATCAACACAATTTTTTTCGCTCAAACTCAAATAGCAATGGTGATTTAAAAGTAGATGAAACTGCATCTATAAGATTTATTTAGAATATCAAAAATTAAGCTTATAAAAGAAAAGATTCACCAAAGAGAATTTGGAATATGGGGATAACAATATTATCATGTTATTATTGAAAAATTAAGGAAACTTCCAAAATCGCCTGGAGAGTTTTTTCATTTCATTAAATGAATATGGTACATTTTCAGTTTTGTCTTAGTTAAAAGTTGTTACTACTTTATTTCAAAAGTTTGTTCTAAAAAAAGTGAATTGTGGAAGTTCGTCCTCTAGCAACACGAATTTTTTGGAAAGATCTCAGGTAATATAAATCATTTAACGGATTTTCTTTTTCATATTTTTCATGCTCAGCTCCATCAGAACCCACATTAGCAGATTATTTTTTCATACCCTAATATTTTGACAAGTTTTTCAGTATCCATTCTTTTGGCACTCTGTATGCAAATGGATCATAAATCGTACAGTCATCAAATAGTTATTGACGCTAATGACATTAACACGCTAACATTTCTGAAATTAATTTTAAGATCTTGTACGATGACACCAGACATGACATGTTATTTTCAATATTTGAACATATTTCACACATGACAAATTTTATTTTCAAGTGTAAGAACTATTTTTTTATTACGATAAATAACTTGGAAAAATTTTCAATTTTAATGTTAAAGTCATATAAATAAAATACAAAATATTAATAATAATTTTCAAATTATTAGCGCTTGTCGGTTGTCGGTTGGCTGTTTAAGTATTATTATGAGATGTCATAAAGTTTGAAATGGTAGTTGCTGCTATCTCATATATGGCATACTAACACTTCTCGTTACTGTTGAAAATATCTTAGAATATATAGAATTGTCACGTTTCGTCAAATATGAAGTAATTTTGAAATTATCGTCTTCGTTTTACAGTTTTGAAATAACAATTATTTCCTCACCGGAGAATATTTCAAGTAGTGAAAACGAAATTATGATCCAATACTTTTATGAACTATAATAACCAATATAAGGCTAATTAATTTGATAGAGTGAGCAATAATACCGGTAATACTCTTCATTTTCATTATCAATAACCTCTCTCCGGAAAATAAAGCATCTTAAATAGATTAATATATCTATTATCAGGTTTTCGTAAGTGTAGAATCTCTTTTTGTTTGTCGACAAGTGCTTTGAAGTTTATTACCCCCCCCCTCCAAGGCTAATCAAAGCCATTACTTTCTCTATCCCAACTTCCTCAATATTATATGGACAATACATCGCGAAAAAAACCGCTTGAAAACGTAATATGCTTTTTTATCATTGATTATATGAGGAGAATTCTGGGTTGTTCCTGTCTCATCTAGTCACAAGCCTAATAGATTGAAGTTCTTTGTTTTCTCGTACCCGAGTACGTATCTTTTTTTCGGGTCTGAGAAAACTTCAAACATTTCAATTGAATTTATAGAAACTTTTTTTCAAGATTTTGTAGTTTGTTAAATAGTTGACACAGTGAACAATTATTATATTCGTTTGTTATCTTTTCAGTCATTTTGTCATCCTAATCCAATAATCTTAAGAAAGATATATTTCATCAAAAAAATATTAACATAAAAATAGAATAAATGGATCAAGTAACATTTTTTTAAAAAAACGGACAACTGTCTATGTAAAATATTTGCAGTGAGTCAAAGGATTATGATAAAATTGTGTCAGTCAACAACATATGTGAAATGATTTCGACGTCTTGTGTGCTAAATAATACAAGAAGAAGCGAGTATTCCTTCAGCAGAGTATTTAATACCATCGTATCCATATCCACACCAATTTGTTCTTTTTGTCGCGGTGTACTACACTGAGTGTAAGTGAAAAAAATTATTGATATTACACTACTACTCTTTATACCATGTATATATGAAATATACATAGTATATTAAGTTTAGTCCCAAGTTTGTAACGCTTAAAAATAATGATGCTAGGAAAAGAATTTTGTCATAGCTGTTCATAAAATCACCTAATTAGTTCATTTCCGGTTGTCCGTCCGTCCGTCCGTCTGTGGACACGATAACTCAAAAACGAAAAAAGATATTGACCTGAAATTTTTACAGCGTACTCAGGACGTAAAAAGTGAGGTCAAGTTCGTAAATGAGCATCATAGGTCAATTGGGTCTTGGGTCCGTAGGACCCATCTTGTAAACCGTTAGAGATAGAACAAAAGTTTAAAGGTAAAAAATGTCCCTTATCAAAAATTAAACACCTTTTGTTTGAAATATTTTTTCGTAAACGTCACTGTTTACCCGTGAGGGCGCCAATTAGGCGGAAATTTTATAATATGTACTATACTTGATTATCAGTTATGTATGTGTGACATGTATGTATGTGTAATGTTATAAAGAAATCAACACTGACTATACATGGTATTTAAACAATTAACTCAGTCAATTGTTTGTTTTCACTTGTTTCCACTTGCTACTTGTACTTAAACAGTAAATGCACTAAGATATAAAAAGAACATATAAGCTGTACACATATTAGCCGTGAGCAAGTGTAAAAGTTTACAGAATGTTCTGTTATTGACTGCAAAACGTGGACCTACAGAATAACCTCATAAAATCAAGGGAGAAAGTTATTTACCAATTTTGTATCTGAGGTCAACTTTGCGAGATAATTAACAAAATAAATTAATGAAATATTAATAAAAACTAAATAACTTTATCGAATCACACTTCAAGAAGATATTGAAGGCTGGTACTTATTGTGTTATTACATAAACTAAGTAATAATAATAATAATAATAATAATAGAAGAAGAAATGTTATGTTCTTCATTTTATTGTCTGTATAAATACATACATACAATATTATGTACTTTTCCTTCGTCTTTATGAGCTTATTCTGTTGGACAATGTTCTGCAGTCAATAACAGAACACTCTGTATAAAAACTATTCTTATATGACTATGCTATACGACCCAGAACACAACTTACTAATATTATTGGTAACAAAAGTTAAATCGCTGTGAACATACTATTTTTATTACCTTACTAAAAATTCGGTTGCATCTTTTCTCCATTTGTTTATGAATCTAATATATAATTGTCCTTAATGTTCTAGTATTCGATGTATAATGGATGCCACATAAGCTTGATTCAATTTTTTTGCCCAAAGGTAGCACTGGAATTTTGTCGCTTGTAGTACATCGATATGATTATAATTTCTATATGTTTACATTTTGGAATATTTTTCTATCGTTCTACGTTTGGAGTGGTATCGAACTAAGACATATTCAAAAGACGAAACAGGAAACAATTTACGAAAGCTTGAGAAAACTCTTAAATCTTGATTTGATTCAAAAACATACAAGAACATTCCAGACGTCAATATTTTGTATTGGTCAGCTTTTTCAAAACTCTAGAAGTCTTGTACTTGATCAATTGTAATTTGATGAGGTATAGCACACAGACCCGAAGTTTATAAGAAAAACACTCCACATTCTTCCCTCAATATTGAGGTCATTATTTATTAATACTACTTCGAGTTTACATTCATGTAAACTCGTATTCTATTAAATTAAAAAGCCCTTTTGTTTTAGACCAATAGAGACTTTCTTCGACGGGTTTCCATCTCGTAATTTTATATTATTTATTTTGATATGAGAATTAATAATGTGTACCTATGGTATTCTTTATTAGAAAATACATATATGTCAATAAAATGACTCGGCTAAAAGTTATTTTCATGTGAAACGATTTAATATTATATCATATATCATATATTTTTTTAAGAATGTAAGTTTGTAAAATATTCAAGGGTCGCTGCAAATTCAAGAGTGTCGTCCCCGCATATCTGGGCATAATCAACTTGAATTGTTTTCATCCGTTAATTCATACTAACATGTGGTCTGGTTTTGGAAACATACTAGGACCATACATTTTGTTGTTTAAAAAGTCACGTAAACTCTTCAGAATTTATATTGTTTTCAAATTATTTAGTAGTAAATAATGAATCCAGTAAAAAAAATCACATTCTTATGACATAAAGAGTACAACAAATTTTTCAAAATACAGTAGATAATAAGGTAGTTCTCTGAAGCTTAAACCAGCTTTTTATTACAAATTTTTTGTAGAAATGCAAGTGTCAATTTAAGCTTTACAGAATACCCACTCGTTACATATGACAATTTACAAAAAGACAAATGTCATTCGACCGACACTAAAATTCTGTTAGTTCTGCTAGTAGTTTCCGATCCAACTTTAATCAATAAAAATTTTAACGAATCCTACCTTGAATATTTCAGAAGAGTTCCGTACATCATTCCATTATCACATATTCACTTGTTTAGTGCTGTTACAACAGATGAGTTTCAAAGATAAAAACTATAAAATAAATAATTGAAAATATTATTAAAACTGATTTACCATCATAAGCTTTTTGATAGTAATATTTCAAAATAATTTGTCAAAAACATCAAATTTTATTAATGGCATTGTGTACACGATGTAAACATCTTTGTGTTTACTGTGGACGTCAAAAAAGCCTGACTAACAACTACTTCTATAAAATTAGCCACAGATATGAATATTATTGTTAAAAGTTCACTTAAGGTAAAATTTAACATCGTGCTGTATTTTCCGTTATAACCATAGAATATTAAACTAGAGAACGAAATGGCCCAAAACTTATGATATGATAAATGAGAGAAAAGACTGCCAGTCCCCCTGTGTCCTTGTCATAGTGATATGTCATTGGCTACATATTGTTTACATTATTGTAGAGACGCAAAATCTCTATGCATCATATGATTATGACATATGGCTATGACAAGGACACAGGGGAACTCGCTGACAGTCTTTTCTCTCATTCATCATATCGCATCCACTTACAGGCTAGCAAATTCTCTATGTATAATATTCTACGGTTATAATAAGTCAAATTTGCAAAATTTAATAATGTTCCAAGCTAATTTCTTTATATTGAATGTTAGGTATATTATTTTCTTATTCAGGACGCAGTTTTAGAGATTACTTCCCTAATTCAGATCTCTGATTTTCATTCAAAAACCGATAATCAAGCATCTGATTCAGGATGAAACCGTTTGGAAGCTGGTATACAAAACTCGGCATTTTAACCAAGCCTAGTGTGTTTCTCAAAATTTCTTGTATATTATTACTTCAGCCTGTTTTGCCTGTCCTCGTGTGATCTTCCATATTCCTTGATCAAATTCCTTTATTCAACCCTCATTTTCAAGCTTATCATGCTGGTTTATGACGAAAAATCGACTCACTGCCATAAATTGTTTAGGAAAAAGGAGGCTAGAAAAATAATATTAAAATTGAATTTTGTTCTGTAATAAAAATGCCTATAAATAAAAAGAAAGTAAATTACTGACGTCTATGTTTTTACGCATGGGTACCGCACTGCGGAATTCTCAAAAAATACAAGCGTGGTATTAAATGCAGGCCTGATCTTATTTTATTTATTTACACATAATTAAAATTGCGTTTTATAAAAATTACATAAACATTTTAAATAAAATTTATATATTTTTTATTAAAAATTTAGGTGAACATATAAATCAGTCATTAACCATGACATCAGTACGCGGTGTATATAACACATGATATACCGCAGACAAAATATTTACGTTAAAAATCAAACAAAATGTTTATTTAAAAAATAAAAACAATATTTTTTTTAAGTGCACACATTGAAAACGCACGCCACTGGCGATGACAATTTAAAATATAATAAATCCACATATCAAATTTTGGTACTTGTAATCTGGGCACTAACAGAATAATGTTTTTTCGTTAACATGATCTTTAATGGCATTTTTCAAAGGAACAATGTTGCGTATTGGTTTTTGAATGGTTATCTGCTCATAGGAAAAATCCACAAAAAAATCTATAGACACATCGGCAAGAGGCAGAAACTCCCAGTTATTGTGATCAACGAATATACTAATATTTTTTTCTTAACATTTGAAAAACCTTTTGAATAGACTAGATACAATCACTAAATCTTTTGACAACTGACAAAAACAAAAATTTGCGTGATCTTGTAAACCGTAAGAGATACAACATAAAGTTAAATGTAAAAAATGTTTCACATAAAACAATATAGGCACAACTTGTTGTTTGAAACTTATTTTTTTTCTAACATCATAGTTTACCCGTGAGGACATTAATTAGGTCAAAACATAAATTATTCCAAAAAGCTAGTCTTATACCTAATTAAAATTTTTTTTTAAACAAAAAATAGGTAATTTGAATTAAAGCATATTATTGTACTAGATCCAAAACTGGAAAATACAATACTATCGCCATAATGGTTATCACTCTCATTTTTATTGTTTTATCAGGAATATCTGTACTTCATTTCACCCGCTTCTTTTTCACCGAAAAAACACCTACTTTTCCAATTAAAGTCAATTGAAGTAGCGTCTCGAAGCTTCTTCTTAGGTGGAGAAAAATCACGGGTAAACTATGTTGACAAAAACAAAATCAAACAAAAGTTACTTTATTTTTTTACATTTAAACTTAAGACGAAAGATCGCACAAATTTTATTTCTAACTTCATCATTTTGTTAGCTTTGAACAATGCAGTCGATCAGTTTTCATAATGATTCATTGACTGGCCCTGGATTCTAAGGTATAAATCTTACTATCTCGACTATAAAACATTTTTATAATTGCCCAGACTATGTTTATTAAAGATGTATTTTATTTGACGTTATGCAGATTAACAATTTTCGATATTTTTGTTTTATGTATCCTGTGGGAATAGTCTAAACATGAAACTTCAAAGTACATTTTTTTAATATTTAAGATAATCATTGCAAAGCTATGTTCTCCTTTTTTAACATTCAATTATTATTCCATTTCAAAAAAACTACATATCTTTTATTTTCTTCACCTTGAATAAAAACTCGGCCCGCCCGAGGTTTATCAACTAATGTATAAAAATTATGTTGCCAAAAATTCTCCATTTTGTACTATAAAACTTAACCGCTTTGGAAATTTATTGTACAAAACAAAATCAAGTAAGGTAGCTTAGAAATTTAACAAAATTCTCCATTTAATGAAATATTTTAAGTTGAATAAAATAGCCGGAAACTAGTTTTCAAGGTAAGCAGAAAAAATAATAATATCAGGAAGTTGAATGCCCAAATAATATACAACTATCAGTTTCAATTACATTTTCTTTCAAATCATCAAATTTGATTATATTTAAGTAAAAAAACATCAAATTTTATTAAATTTGATATAAATCTGATTGATTTTTTAGAATTTTTTTCAAAGATAAAATTATTTTATTTTAAATAAATGTGTCCGTAAATGGTAAGCTTATTTATTATGTATTGGTTTTTTTTTTAATTAAAATATAAATTAGTTTTTGATAAATTCAATTTAAACACATATTTAATTACCATTTAGGAAATAATTTCTTGTGAATTTTAATTTTAAAAAGTTCTTCACTTAATAGGTTTTAGTATAAAATTAATTTACTAATAAAAATCTTACACAGACCCGGGCTAGCGTAATTTTTTATAAAAATTGCAAAAAATTATTTATCGCACGCAATGTGAAATTAGCTTTGAGCCGCATTAAAACCATTACGAAATGAAGTATTGGTCTCTAGGTGCAGTCAAAGCCACCCCTTAAAACTGTGTATAAGAGTGTTCGAAAATTAACGAAATCTAACCTTACTCAAATCTTAAAACTAATGAACTTCTTTAGAGGACAGTTTAAAATTAATTGGTAATTGAGTAACAAATGAAAAAATTATCTATGTCACTCGGCAAAACAGGGTGGCATCTAACATCTTGTAATTTGTAATTAGTTGGTCGAAGTACATAGTTTAAAAGTTTACCGGGCCTCCTAAACGAGAAGCCAGAAGCTCTGTTAATTATTTTTGAGGAAAAAATAGAAACCTTGATTAAACCCTTCTCAATTTTTAACCTGGTTAAAATGAGTTTCCAAAATGTTTCCCACCAGAGCAATAGAAATGACATGATTTCTGCTATTTATTATCCTTCTTGTAATAATACATTCTATGTGTAAGACTTATTTGTAAAAATTTATTGTGGATAGACATATGGCAATTCAATAGCTCAAACAAATGTAAACTTGCAGAATAATAAATGATAATTTCAAAGCAGACTATAAACTACAATGTGAAAAATAAATAACTCAAAATTGTAATTGTTGGGTCATATATTTCACTCCAAATAGAACTAAAGAATGGAACTGAATAACATTTATTTTTATAGATAGTGTGGATTGATTACTGCAATCCATTTTTGAAAAGTGGTTTTTGTATATTTTATATGTATTGAAATTTATGATTCGTTCTCAACTGATCCACCATCCATGTCCATCAGTAAACATGCATGAAATCATGAATTGTTACTTTTTTTGAACCGGCTTCAAACAAACAAATTCGTTCTGAATTCGATTACAATTTTCCTTTTACAGTCTGATAAATTTCCTATGGTTTTATGAAACTCTTATAAAGGGTGTCCCGCCATTAGCTTCTCCGGCTTCAAACAAACAAATTCGTTCTGAATTCGATTACAATTTTCCTTTTATAGTCTGATAAATTTCCTATTGTTTTATGAAACTGTTATAAAGGGTGTCCCGCCATTAGCGCTAGATTTGAATGGAGCAAGGTCTTAAAAATAATAATGTTTAAGCAGCTACAGTTCAAAATTTTTACATAAACAATGGTTGAAATAATTATTTAACTTCATTAAATATGAAAAAAAAAAAAAAACTTGTAAGACCATGATAGACTACCCATCGGCTTCAAATTATGGGGTTTAACATAATTTTATTTTTTTCAATAATTTTTTTTTAAATATGAAGCTTCTGGTAACAAGTCTGCGACCACTTTCATCTTGAGAGAGAAAATTCAGATCTGTATCACCACTACTCAGCTATATTTATCCACCAAAATGGTCAAAGAAAATTTGTTTTTCTATTTTTGTTATGTTTATTTCATTTATAACTAGCTTTTACTCTCGATTTTGTCCGCGTTTGTGTCCGTAAAAAACTGGCATTGTTCATTACAAAGTAAATAAAATAATATGATAATTGTAGATATGACAATTGCCCATGTCCATAAATTGTATCTCTATCACCCTCATTTATGAAATGTAATGTGTTATTCGGATGTATGAGATAAATTATTGTCAAGTTTCATTCAAATCAGTTCAGTTGTTTTCAGGTGAAAGCGTTACAAACAAACAAACAAACTAACTTTCACATTTATAATATATAAGAAAAGGGATGAATTTTTCTTTACAGTCCCAGTAATTGAAACAGGCCTTTGAATTTAATGAAACCCTCCACCGGGTTCGAATCTCGGAAGCAAAAAAACTGGCATAGACGGAATTCGCATGTTAACGCTATGTAATAGGTTCACACTGGATGATTTAAAAGTTAGTTATTTTATTTTTCATAAAAAGTATTTCAATTGAAGTTATATTTACAACACACAAGGAATTGACCATTTCAATCGTTTACTTATCATGTTTTTTTTTTTATTCTTATTTTATTGTTATTTATTCCAGTTGGCACTCCTGCTGATTTTAATTTTAAAATACCAAAGTGTCGTGTTTTTTTTATGATTGTTATTTGTGCTTACTGCTGCTGGTGTGTTTGTTACTCAGAATTTATTTTTATAACTTAATTCGAAATTAAGAATTAAAAATAAGTATAATTTTTATAACATCAGTGGTTTTTTTCACGAATAAAAAATATTTTTGATATGGTACACACTCACATTATAAAACATCCTGAAAGATGGCAGAAAAAAAATCAATGCACACCAATGTTAAAACAATTTAAACACCTTGTTTTCACGTATGCACCAAGTACAACATTGCTCATATTATTTATTAGTTTCTTAGTAAAGGTAAAGTATTGTAATGGGTCCCAAAATTATGAAAATTTAAATCCATACTAATATTATAAATGCGAAAGTAACTCTGTCTGTCTGTCTGTCTTTCTGTCTGTCTGTTACTCTTTCACGCCTAAACGGCTGAACGGATTTTGATGAAATTTAGTATGGTGATAGATGATAACCTAGAAATGGTCATAGGCTATAAATAATCACGCCATCTTTCTTAGGGGGTAGGCAGTAGGCAGAAAACTAAATTGAGTTAGTGATTTTTAGTCGTTTTTGTTGGGACTTTTGCTCTTTCACGTCTAAACGGCTGAACAGATTTTGATGAAATTTAGTAAGGTAATAGATGGTTACCTAAAAACGGATATAAGATCAAAATGATCACGTCATCGTACTTAGGGGGTAGGAAGTAGGCAGAAAACTGAATTGAGTTAGTGATTTTTTTATGGTTTTTGCTGGGAGTTTTGCTCTATCATGCCTAAACGGCTGAACGGATTTTGATGAAATTTAGTTAGATGATAGATAGTAACCTAGAAAAGGATATGGAATATGGGGGAGGGGTGAAAGTGGGAATGTTGCCCAGCAAAGTGGGTAGTTCACAGCTAGTATAAGTATATAATCGAAATACCACTCACTGACTCATCAAAAGATCTCTAAAACCGTACACCAATCGGGTGGACTTGAAATTTAGCATATTTACTCATTTTGCGATGTAAATTAAGAACATATTTTTAGAAATTTAGCTGATGAAATAGGAGATGCAAGTTAGGTTAAAAATCGGCCAGTTTTGAACCCACTAGCTTGACCGATTTTAAAAATTATTTCTCCTATATAATGCTACAATTATAAATAAAATGAATGGGCTACAACACGATAGTTGTTTTTAAAGTTGAAATGGAACAGTGACAAATTTAAGTTTAAAAAGTGACAAAAAGTAAAAGTAATGTTATACATGGGACAAATAGTAAACGAGCAATATAAATCGACATTTCTCAAAAATTACTTAAATAACTATAATTGAAACTTTTAATTACACTTGAAAGTTAATAATTATTATCTAAATTTTCTGAATTTCACAAAATTTTTCTATTTTTAACCCCTGAATTAAAAAAATGGGTGTTATAAGTTTGACGGCTGTGTGTGTGTGTGTCTGTCTGTCTGTGGAATCGTAGCGCCTAAACGGATGAACCGAATTTGATTTTGGGGTTTTGTTTGAAAGGTAATTTAATGGAGAGTGTTCTAAGCTATGTTTCAAGTGCGAATTCAGAGTTCCGTACCTGAAAAAAATTAAAAATTCGCGATGATCGGCTCAGTTTGGAACAGGCTTTAAGGAAAAGGTAATTTAATGGAGGTTGTTCTTAAATATGTTTCAAATACGAGTTTAGGGCTTCGTATCCGAAAAATTTGTCGGGGGTTTTTTAAATTTCGTAAATTTCACTGGTTTATTCATTTAAACTTGACATATTATTTTATGCAAGAACTTCTTAAATATTGAAGAATACGCTGTTAAAGTCTACGTATTTATTCGCGGAACTTCCTACATAATATAATATATGATATGAACGCAAATTCAAATAAAATAAAAAAAAAGCAAGTAATAAATATTTATAGTTTCATATAAAACATAAAAGACCATATTGGTTTTAGTGGGTACTTATTCTATAATTTGTATAAAGATGTCAGAATTGATAAACAATAATATCAACTATTGAAAAATAAAATATAAATTTTACAACGACTACTTACATCAGAAAAACAAAATACATCATTTTATGTAATATCTGCTTATAATATTAATTCGTATATGTACGTACGACGATGCGTATATTTGTTTGATCATTCAGAAAACAATTGAATAATAAATTATATATTGAGTAGGATTCTATAATACCATAGATGGAAAATCGACTTATAAATTCTGTATCTCAACAATTTGATTTGATTTAGCACAAATTATTCCTTCATGAGGAACTGTTTTACTATGAAATTAATTTATTTTACTATGATGATTTTTGCTAGAATAATGTAGGCTTCTATTTATTCCTAGCGTCATGATCCTTTAATTTTGATTGTTCAAATGTTTTTGAATTTTAATTTTTTGTGTGTTGATTTTTTAATGAAAAAAGCCCATTTATTAACATATACATATCATGTCACTATCACTTTACTTTTTTTTACGAATCTACAATGATAAGTATGACGACAATACATTGATTTTACATTTCTACCCCGCCTCCATGATTGATTTGACCCAAGCTATTACCTTAGAATTACCCTTGATTTTAGACACGCTCAAAATTGTTTGCCGCTCAGTATATGTAGCTTAATGGTCCACGGCAGTAGTAAAATAAAGAATACTAGCGCGAGCCACGCGTAAAAAATACTAGCTCGAATTCTGTAGTTCGGTACTAGGTGCCAGTTTTTGTTTAGGCAATTTTATTGTACATATGATATACAAATTACATAATTAACAAAATGAAATGTTAATATGGATTCTCTAGCCTGTTTTACCTAAGATAATTCTTTTTATGTCATTATTAATTAATAACATAGAAGTTTCACTTGTGGATCTTAGTGGTCGTTCTCACCTAAATGGTTGTTTATTTATGTAGTCGAACATAAAAATTATAAAAACAACTTATTTATTTACCCATTTTCTATACATTCTATTTGTTGTTGTTAATTCTTTGATTTGTGTAAACGTAAAGAATTTAAAACATTTTAAACAATAATAGCATCCCTACCTAGTACCACACATTATTAGTTTCTTCAATTATAAAGAAGTATGTATAAGTATACCTAAAGAAGAGACGCGGTGCCTGATATGGTCAAATTGAAAAAAATGTACCTATCATCCTTCATTATATGTACACAGTATTAGTGAATATCCTCTTTTAGAGAAATAAGAAGCTATTGGTTTTGTACCGATGATAAAATATTGTAAAAAATAGTCAAATACATGTTACAATGGGAGAAAAATAGTCAGATACAATGGGAGATAAGAATTCAAATATTTCTCAAGAAATTCTACTACAATTATAAACGTGAAAGTTTGAAAGAATAACAATTATATGGATGAGTGTTTGTTATGCTTTCACGCAAAAACTACTGGGCGAAATTTTATGAAACATCACAATATTATAGCTTATACATCAAAATAAGACATATATTCTAATTTTTCTTCCTATGTTAACGAAAGCCAGAAACATAACGATAAAAGCACATTTTTTACTACCCTACTACTATCATAAACGTGACAGTTTGTAAGAATGTATGGATGAATATTGAAATACTACTTGGCGGATTTTGATGAAACTTCCTAATATTATAGCCCAAGTAAAACATCCTACAGTATCGTCATTTATAAAGATATATACGACGGTTATAAAATAGACATGTTTATAAGAAGCTAAGTTTATAAATAATGTATTTATTATGATAATCTAACTACTTTTACCCAAAAATCTTAAATGAATCGTTAGTTCAAGACACTGGTTTCATTTAGGAAACTTGCAACAATTTAAAAAACATCAAAATAAGCTCTATAATTGGTCTCTCAAGTATTGTATGAAATTAGTCAAATAATGAATTCATCGTACTTACCCGATTTTCAACGCATTTTTTAATTCATCCACCATACAAAATTCAACTTTTTGTCTAGATTAATCATTTATTATTCCATTTATAAACTGATCGTCAGATTTCACATAAAAATCACTTGTTTTAAGAAAATCACCCGATACGATTAAATTAAAGCTAAAAACTAATAAAGACTGAGCACGGTAGTGGAAACACAAGTTTAAAAAATAATATATTTTCAATTTTGATGGTGAATTATAACTTGAAAATATAAGACGAAAAGTTAGAATAAACTTTTTCGATATCTAGAGTAATTTTCAAAATATAGAAAATTGAAAATTTTGTTTAATTATTCAGCTTTCGATATTTCTAAAACCAAGGCAGATTTCGAAAAATGTTGATCTTATTTTTCGTCTACATTTATGAAGTTATAACAAAATTCATCATCAAAGTTAAAAATATGGTACAAATAATTTCAACTCTAAATCTAAAATTGCCTTGGTGCTCGTACTACCTTAATTATTATTTACGATGAAATTTGCTTAGCTTACGCAAATCCTCTATAACGAAATATTTTTATTATCGTTACAGAATGTCGATCAAAGATGTAACTTTGTATGTCCATGTATTGTTGATTAATTGACATATGTCGAATGTAACCTAAAATCATATAATTCATTTGCGAATATAACTTATAAATGTAATTGATTGATATATTTTTTCTCTCTGATTGGATGTTATTTGATTATAGCGTGCCAATTCACTTTGATTGACTTCCACCAAATATGCGATCGAACAATTGTAAGAAGTTTTCTTGTCTTTGAATAATGAGTGATTCGGTTCATTTTGGGCGGACAAACCTAAATTATTAAGCAGGGAAATATTGGTACAAAAAATGCAATAAGAAAAACAATTGTACATAGTTGCTCGGATATAAAGAGGGACAATGGAATCAATTACGTCGTCCATAATGTGTGGAAGCCAAGTTATTTAAAGGAATTTGCCAGCAACTTGGAACTTCTAATATCTTTAAATATAATAAAGCTGGGTAGTTTCTGGGTAGAATCGAATATCTGGCAATTATTTTCACAGCATCTTGACGAACAACTTTTCTCTCAGTAATCTCTGAAATAAAGACCTAAGTGGTAAAATGGGTGATATCGCAATAATTTCTCGTAACGATTACTTAGAAAGTATCCGTTGAATCGATTATTTTCGTGTTCTTGATTCTTTAAGATAATTGAGAAATAAAAGCTTTTGCATTGGCGATAGCTCAAAACGTAATCTATACTCATTTGTTAAATGATTTTTTTAATTTTTCGGATCAAAATTATCTTATATATCGTTTAATCATAGATATTTAAAAATTGTTTTGTGATTTTTCTCAATTTTTTCAAAGGAATGCCCGCCCCTTAAGATTCTGGAAATATTCGAACTAATTTCTAGGTTAAAATTTGGATAAAAATTATTTTCTAGAATAATAGTATTGTAATCGCCTCAAACTCGAATGAATCGGAGTTCCAGAGATAAGATGACAGATGCTCTTCCCATTAGAAAATATATTTCTTGAATAACCATATTAATTTTAGACGTTTAAACTCACAATTAACTTCGTATTGATTAATGTTTTGATTGCTTCAAACGTACCTGAAAAAAAAAATTAATAATCAGACAATCGATGGTGTATTTAGTTGTAAGCATAGTGAGGGTCATTTAAGGTTTTCCAAGACACCATTTACAACATTTTACTTTCTAGGCGGTATATTTACTTTTAAAACCAAATATCTAGCTCTTAGATTGGGTGTATGTTGTAAATATGCTCAGTTATAAAACGAAATTTTTGAGAAGATATAATTTTTCGAGGAAGAGGCTTTGGCGAACATTTCTTAGAAACCACTGACGTTCACATTGATAGAGACAGGTTGAAAAGAGGCAAGACATTTAATTTACAATTTTAGCTGGACTTTAGCTATAGCTAGGCGTAACAAAAGCAAGAAATGTAAAAAAAAATAGACAGAAGAATTCATAAGGCAGAAACATAATACGTAAAACTAAGTATTCAAAACCAAATTTTCAAAAATAGAACATTTTTCTTAATACGTTATACATTTTACACACTCATTATTTCTTCTTAAAAAATTTACTATCAAACTCTGATCAGTACAGTTTTCAGATTATGTAGAGTTGAGTTTTTAATGGATATCTACCATAAATACTACATCCCAAAACTTTGGACAATCCAATAAGTACATAACCTTTTAGACTTTATAACTATTATTAATGTAGTATTTAATATAACAATCATTAGTTTCATAAACGGTTGAGTTGGTTCAACATATTTTATTTTCAAATAATCGTGACTGTGCTTACTAATTAGATCAGAAGCAATGCTACATACATAAGTTTAACCCACATATTTTCCAATATTAAAAGTTTATGCTAATAACTGTTATTTATATACAGGCTGGACCTTAAAATCCAAAGATGTTTCTTCTTAGGATTTTAGTATTTAAAATTCTTGCATTACAATTTTTCAGCAAAAATAAAAAGTTTAATAAATAAATTATCTGAGACAAGTCACGAAGCAAAATGTATATAAACTGCCGTATAAACTCCGTTATTTGAGTATATATTTTCTTAGTGCACTTTAAGAGGTATCGAAAATATTCATTGACAAAATAACAAGATTGGAAATGCTCCAGACTATCTGTTAAAAGTCATCAGTGAGATTTCTTGAATCTAATATTGACAAATTAATGTTCTAGTGTTCGCAGCAAAAATTATTTTAAAAAAAAAATTATTTTCTTATTATCTTTGATACAATTTCTAAAAAATTTAAGGTGAAATAACAATTGAAGGGTAAATGTCATCATAAAAAGATTCGGAAAATCACTCCGTATATTTTCAAAATGTTTAAAGTATACTCAGTAGTAACTGTACAATCTTATTTAGAATAAATGAAGCCATCAAAAATAATAATGGCAGTGTGGTTTCACCCTTACGGTGTTAAATTTATAGAATTGAGCTGTTAAAGTTTGCGTTTTTAACATACAAATCCTTTATTGAAGTGTTGTTAAAGGTATACTTTACTATGTACATGGCTTATTTTCTGAAGATTAATTTGGAAAATTAATATTCATTAGTTAATACCTGACAAATATTTTCCTTTAAAGAAAAGTATAACAGAATCTAACCTCAAAATTTGAAACGTAAGTCTCAAATATTTTCATACACTCATTATTTTAGAAACGTCCTGTAGAGCTTTAGTAAGCTATCTATATACTTAATAGTTATCTATCTATTTTATTTCAGATAAGATTTAATGTATTAAGCAGTTAAAATTAAAAATGCTCTAGTAATTAAGGGAATTAAACTTTTGTTTATTATTTATTATTTATGTTTCTTTTCTAAATCTTATATACAAACTTAAACGTCAAAGTCGTTTGATTATTTTTGACGTTTTCTGGTGCAAATTATATATATACAAAGACAGACAAAAATATGATAAAGTTTTTGTCCGCTAAGGTAAGTTGATATATTTTTGTTTACTCCAATAAGTACGCATACTAATACTCCAACCTCGTGCAAATTTTCTACCAGAACAGATTTTACCCCAGCAAAATTTCATGAGAAATTCAACCATTATGAAAACGTGGTAGTAAATTAAATAAATATTTTATTTTATTATGGTTGCGAGTGTACACCATCAAAGAATAAAAATTAACTGATATCGAATAACAAAAAAAAAAAAAATTAATATAAAAATAGTAAACGATAAGTATATTCTAGTCACCACTTCTGTAGTAAAAGCTCATATTGTGCTTTTTCCATTTTTTTTTTTAATATAAAAAAATCATATACATAATGTTTTTGAATAAAGCAAAAAAAACTACATTTGTATTCACTCTGGTATCAACATCACACGCCAATACAAAACATACACACACAAAAAAAAAAACTAATAGTAAACTTTAGTTAACGTGACAAAAATCTAGCCTAGCCAAGTAAAGCCAACAATATTTGCACGTGATGTCACGAATATGTAGAGTTGTATATGTCACGCCTGTGTATAAAAAATATTTTACTTTTTACCTAAAAGTTTTATGAAATTTATACATATTTATGTATGATTTTCATATCCGTACAGTTGTTAGTAATAAAGGAAAACGGATTCTTAATAAAAACGGTTTACTTTTTAGCTTGATTTCCGTATAAAAAATACGAAAAATTTGATAGTAACCTTTTTGGTAGAAAATTTTACGTTCTTTAAGTTTGATGTCTATACAACTTATTAACCTCCGAACCAAAAAAGCGGTGTTATAAGTTTGACCGCTATGTGTGTGTGTGTGTCTTTCTACCTGCCTGTTTATCTGCCTGCCTGTATATCTGTCTGCCTGCTTGTCTGCCTGTCTGTCTGTGGTATCGTAGCAAATTAACGGATGTATCGATTTTGACAATTTTTGTTTTGTTTGAAAGTAATTTAATGGAGAGTATTCTTAGATATGTTTCAAGTGCGATTTTAGGGTTCTGTACCCGAAAAATTGTCGGGGTTTTTTTAAATTTTGTAAATTTCACTTGTTGGAGATTAGTTTTAAAATTTTTTCATTGGGAAAAAACCTGACATTGTAGTAACCGTGGCATTATTCAGCAAAGTAGCTAAAAATTTGTCTTTATAAAATCTTAAATAAAATCTTTCTTCATTCTTTTTAGCAATACCTACCCACGCTTTTGTTTTTTAATTTAAAGAAATCATTTTTAGTTCAAAAGCGTGTTTTTTAGTTTTTTTAAACTATTAGTTATTATTGGGTATGATGTAGTTCAATCAATGTTACTGATTTCCCCTCCAATTGTGAGTCGATTTTGAAATTTTTCAAAGGAAAAAATCTCTATGTGGTCCTTACAATTACATCAAAATCGCTTAAGTAGTTTCTAATTTATGGGCAAAATAATTGTAAAGTGAATGAATCGAGTTTTTGAACATTTTCATTTTATACAGTACATACATATTAAGAATACTATCTATCCATGAAACTACATGAAATTATTTCATAAAATTATTTGACTACAATTCTAATATTATTAAAATGATTTGATTTTAATACGGAATGTTTGTTTATCAGAATATTAAATAATTTTCATGGAAAACATTTGTAAATAAACATTTAAATAAAACCAGAGACAGTTGGTTAAAATTACCTATTTATCGATATATATACACAAACAAGACCTCTAGGTATACGAAATCAAAAACATAGAAAATGTAAATTTTTGAAAACTTCATTTAAAATCCATGATGCACAAAGTTGGTAAATATTTTCACCAACTATTCAAATATAGGTAGATAGTATTTTCAGCACATTGAATTTTACGATTCAAATTATATTTGATTAGTTTAAATTATGTAACACATTTATTATCGAAGTGCGAAGTTCGTAATAACTTCCATTATTGTTATTAAGAAAACGACCTAGAAGAACTTTATATATTATTGTTTGTCTCTACATATAGAATTTGCCGTACGTTCTTATTAAAAATCTGGGCAGAATATTTCATTATCGAGGCATTGTTCAAAACAATGAATCATAAAAGATTCATCCTCTCGAAAAGAATGAATTTCTAACTATTCAATGTTGTACGTTCTTAGTAAAAATCTCCACAGCATATTTCATTATTGAGCCAGTACTAAGTTGTCAGTAAAAAGGTTGCACCTCGTCCATAATATATGATACAGTACGGAATCCTTAGCAAGAAAAACAAAAAATCGGACCCTTTTTGAACGAGTAGTGTCTGGAATATCGACTAAAACCGTATACGATGGGTGATATATTTAAGGTTCGTGTTTATAGATAAGGATAACTATGACCAAAAAAACCCATATATTTAGTTCACTCAACGATTAGATTAGTGTTTTTCGAGATTTTTGTAGAATCGTTCCGAATTAAAAGCATTTACCACCTACCCTTTATATTCCCCAAGTTCAATCAAATTCCATCATAATTTTGTATAAGTTTTTCAAAGAGGCACGAGCCGCTAAAGAAAGGTAAGAAAAAAACATCACAAAAATTTGATCATTTCACGAGTAGTTTCTGAGATATAGAATAAAATATTATACGCAGTTCGCAGCAACTTATAGCCGATAGTTCAGAATCCGCCGTTCAATCGTAAAATCAACTAAGTCCAGACTGAAAAGAAACCAAGACATTTTATAATTACATTTACACTCCGTTGTATATGTTACACTAGATTTTGGATGTTATAACATATACTACTTCTATAATGTAGAATCACTAATAAATAGTGATTATTATTGAGAAGTTAGTATTGATAAGTGAGTACTTTGTTCAGCTACCATAAAATTAATTTGATTACGAATTGAATTTGTCACACTAATATATTTTTCATTACATGTATCTAGTTTTACTAGATGAGATATAATAGCGAAATCGAATATATATACCTAGGTAGATTCTGATTTTGAAGAAGTTCAGACGATGAGTATTTGTGAAATAAAATATTTTTTTTAAATATTACCTATAATATGAGCAAACATTATTTTTTTATATGCTTATTATTTATTCAGATAAAAACGGAATTCTTAATGCAAAAATTTTAGCATGGTACCTAAATGACAAATTTTTTGTTTTTTAATTAGAGACGAACATTTACTTCTGCGATTTACTTCTTTGAAGTTGAAATCATTTCTGCTTAATATATAATTCTGCTTAATATATAATTCAAAAATATGGAAAAAAACTAGCGTTGTATATCAATTTATATGTACCCAAATGTCGATATAGAAAAATGGTGGTCAATTTTCCAATGAGAAAAGCAATGTAAAATTTTTTTAGGATTATACCAATTACGCTTGTCCGTTGAGATAGAGCGGTGGAAAAAGTAATTTTTGAGTTGAACGGGTTATATCTCATTTGAAAGGGTTTTTCATGATCGGTACAACGGATTTTAAAAAAGTTTCCTACGACTGTTTTTTTTTGGAGAAAATACGACGATTTTCAAGTAGTTGATATATCATTCGTATTTCAGTCCTCTTGATCACATAAAAATTTCTGTGGGCTGATAGTTATCGATTTTCCACGGAGAAAACAATTTCCTACCACTCACGCAGTCTCTTTAGGGTAGAACGGCGGAGAAAGATATTTTTAAATTGAACGAGTTATAACTGATTAGAAAACTTTTTCAAGATGAATACTACAGATTTTTGAAAAATTTTATACGTCTGTTTTGCGCGGACTTACAGTAAGTGCGAAAAAGTACACACAAAAGTGAGGCTGTATGAGCGTTATTTTCGTTAAACGATACGTATTAATCATGATACTCTTGATACGTTTGTTATGATACTCTTGATACGTTTAACAGTATTTTAAGGGTTGTGGAACTTTCTTACAACACTGTATCCAACCATAGCAAAATACCTTACATTAAAATGGCACTAAAAACAATATCTAACTTTTTATGTTCCAAGATCATGATATAATCGAATTTAATAAATTATAACAATAGCATACTATTATCGGTAATGGTAATTATTATTATACATAATTATTATATGCTTCGATCAACATTATTTTACGTGATAAGTATATTATTCAAGATTCAAACTAAATTTTGATAATCTATAAAATGTAAAGCGTTATTATATTTATTGCAATGTTGTAAATTATTATTATATGAATATAGTCAGTCCACCATCTACATTAATAATTTATAGTCTATGAAATAATAAAATTAGATTACCAAAAAAATGCAAATGACTAAAGAAAATAATATACATGAAGAAACATTTATAGAGACCAATAATTCACTACTTTTATTGGTCAGTCGTATAAATAACATTTACAACCAATTAAACGCGTTTACTTCAATCCATTGGAAAATTTGGATCCTTAATTACAATATGTATTATTGTTTTATCAACCATTACTATCTTTTTTGTGAAATTTACAAAATTTTAAAAATCCCCGACAACTTTTCCGGTTACGGAACTCTAAAGTCGCATTTGAAACATATCTAAGAATACTCTCCATTAAATTGCCTTTTTCCATAAAGCCTCTTCCAAACTGAGCCGATTTGGAAGATCATCGAAATTTTTAGTTTTTTCGGGTACCGAGCCCTAAATTCGCACTTGAAACGTAACTAAAAACACTCTCCATTAACTTACTTTTCAAACAAAATCAAAAAAATCAAAATCGGTTCGCCCGAGTAGGCACTACGATGACACCGGCAGAAAGGCACAAAAACAGACACACACATAGCGGTCAAACTTGTAACACCCCGTTAACTTTGAAGATGTTATGAACGAATTTTTGGAGAAAAAAGTTAATATTCAAACCTTATGCACTTTTTCAATTCCTGTACATTCGACGATAAAATTATATAGCCGAATGCTAATATTTCCGAAAGCAGAGACTTTTTGTCGTAAACCTTATAGTAAGCAAGTTTTTCATTTGGCGTAAACTTAAGTATACACGCTGTATATTTGCAGTTTGCTTGTGTAAAATAACACAGGAAAAAATTTCTTGACGCAATAATTTCTCATGAATTAAGATTAATTTTGCTTTTTTAAAAGACTAGCACTTTATAAGGCAAGAATATTATTGATCCAACAAAACTACTTTTTGTGTGTACACTCATAGCGTTTGGTACATGACTTCATTTGGTACACCACTTCATCCTTTGTTTTTCCATGGATTTCAATAACTCACTACAAAATATTTGACATATTAAAGATATACATACGATGATAGTAGATACTTGAAATTAAACTATAACTATTCAATCAATCAATCATTTAAGTTTCATTAAAATAGACGTTATAATAAATTGGAAACTAAATTATTGTTATTATTATAACACTAAAATAACATCACAATGAAAACTGATATTATGAATACAAGAGCAACTATTCAATCACATTCAATATTTTAAATTGAATTTTAATTACAATATATAACGTTTATGTTATATTATAACATGTATGTTAAATATTATAACATTTAACAAAGTCACAATATAATATGTATGGGAGAGGTTTGTACCTTGGATGACAATGCGCTATAAAAATATTTTCCGCTATAAAATTTTTATTATTCCCTTCTTGCTCTTTAATCGACGGTACCGCCTCTCAAGCCGCATTAAACTGAGTCTCTTGTGTTTTGTTATTTTTGTAGTGCAGCAACAGCTAGTAAAATTACAAAATCGATTTTTTAAAAATTTCTAATTTTTCACTTGTGGTACCTATGTTGAGACTATCTATTTCAGAGTCCCTTGTTGAAAAGGACTAAATAGGGCGGATCAAGAAATTTGTATTTGATATGATAATTACAACATATAATAGTATAGTTTCATACCTTATTATTATACATTTCAAAAAATTTCACGAAAATTTTTCAATTTTATTTACAATTAGGGATATATATTTCGTAAAATTGATACTTTTACTGATTTATAACGCTTATCTCCATTTAAATAACGTATCGCAACCCATAACTTGAATTTTTTGACCCTCAACCTTTTGACTTTACAATCTATAGTAACATCGTAATTAAAGCAAATTTGATATTTTATTTTTTAAAATAATTTATATAGTGTTTAATATGCAAACTTTCAAACTCTATTTTAACGGTTGTTAGATCTTGCTTTAAGCAAGGGAATAAAGCCGTTGCCTTATTCCCTTGGCGGAGTGTCTTAATATACTTTCTTTTATCAAATAAAAAGTTATTTTCTCCGTTGCTTTCTTTCTGTTAGCTAAACAGTGCCTTCATACTAGCAAAACCCCTTCATGCATCGAAAGGCAATGCAAGGTTCACTACTCTACCCTCAATCACTTAAATTTAATTAAATTTGGTAAAGTGATTTATTTATAACCCCAAAATAAATAAATGTTTGTAGAAACATCTACTTGATATACGTATGTAAAATAAATAATTTAATATCATTATTTTGAACACTTTTTTTTAGTAAATTCATTTATACGAAAAATAATATTTATTACATTTAATTAGATGACACAACGAATGGAATATGTTCAAAAACTGTATTAATTTTGAAAACATTTTTTTGAAATATATTTCATTGTTGTTTTTTTATTCAATCGTTATGACGAAAGTGTAGCCATCTCTTAGTGAGAGATGAAAGTTTATTACATAGCAACCATGGACATATAAAACGGAATGCTTATTCAATATTATTGTACAAAAACGTAATCGAGACAGTATGAACAAAATTTCCGTGGTATACTAAAAATCTCTTAAATGGTAGATGAATGTATTTTGGCTCTATTAAAAATTTTTCCGAGCATGAATGCACTTGTCGGCAGATTTGGCCTATTTCTTTTTCACAGACTCCGTATAATGTTAGCTGTAAAATATGAAGTTGTTGAATTTTTGGTCGTTTAGATCGCGAGATAATCAGCTGCAAAGTTTGCGATTTCCACATTGAAGCAAGTAAAACTCACTGTCCTCCCAGCTATTTTTTACGATATTAAAAAATTATCTCGACTGAATTGGCAAAAAAGTAAAAGAGTTGAAAGGAATACTCTTGGAATTAAATATTGAACAAAATTTAAGTTCTTAATTTTCGAGTTAATTTTGACTTAAATTGGTCAAAATTGGGAACGTAAGTGTTTTAGACGGTCAAAATTTCTGAGACATTCAGATTTAATAGTAATCCTTATTAAATTCTGTCGAAAAAAAATTTTACCATAGGAACTGCAAATACCATTCTAGAAGCAAGAAAAAACGGTAATCAAAATACTTTTTCTGTTTCATATATTATTGTTTAGGAAAAAAAAAGATAAAATCAAAGCGATATACAAATTTTGGTCACAAAAAATAATTAACGTTACTTTACAAATCCACTTCGTTTCCTTGCATTTATTTGGTAAAATCATAAAATCTCAAAATATGGGAACCTTTATAGAAACAGACGACAACACCCACACTTGAGATTGTCAGCTGAATGGTCTCAGAAATTTCTCACTCAGCATCTTGATGACAAGTCCTACTATTTATGACTCCTGTCGAATTGACTTTTTTTTGACCTCTCTGTATGCTATGAATATTAAACTGAGTAGTCCATTCTACACATCTATGAAGCCGTTACGTTGTAGGTTGTAGTCCGAGCTAAGATAATATGATATATATCTCGTAACGAAACTAGATGGCACTACCATGGTATAACAGATTTCAAGAATCGGTCATTCAACCGTGTAAACCGAGAATGTTGATATTATATTTTATATATAAACATGATATAATTATTCCAACGGTAAGGTATGAGTTCTCGTTTCATAATTTCCCCGAAAATATAGACGCATGCACTGTATCGAAGATCAACAGGGAGGTAAAGAGTGATGTACTTCCATTATTTCGAAAGACCCCGGTGGACAATTTATTTTTTTTCAAGTCCGGTATGGCGAGCTGAATAAATTTTACTCTAAAATAACATAAATATTTATAATTTGTTATTAAAGGTTGCTTGGCATGCTAGGATAGGTTACTAAATAATTAGGCATAGAAATTCTTGGCATAGAAAATTTGGGGCGAAAAGTCGATCTAGCTAGGTTTCATTTTTAGAAAACGTCGTTTTATGCGTATTAATACCAGGTAATTACCAGGAAAAATTGAACATTAAACTGCAAAATATGACTCTTCCTGACATCTGTTGGCGAGTCTATACATTGTACGTGATTCGTTTCGTATGTATTGTATAGTTTGTGGTCCGTATGGCTATGTCAGTTTTGGTTGATTAATAGCTGATGTGGTATAAGTATCTTAGCTAACGAAAAAAAGTACATTACCCGAACATTCAAATAGGTTTTTGTGTGGAGACATTTTTAACGGTTCTTATATTAGTGAGAAGATTGTGTCTTTGTAACTAAAAAAAACCGAGTAAAGCTCAGTCATCCAGGTACCAGAATTTATTACCATTCCTCCATATATTAGCATGTAAAAATAATTTTTTGTAATAATTAATAACAATACCGAGTGAATTTTAATTAATAATTTAAAGTACTTATTAATACAGAAAATTTTTAAGTATACTTTCTATTGTGCTCGAAATACTTGAAAAACATCTAATAAAATAATGTTTTATAAGGGAAAAATATGACCTAAGTGAATGTGCTATGCCGTTCACGAATTCAAAAATGTATAATAAATCCGTGTTTTTATAAAAGCTTTTGTATGAAAATTATATCATTTGTAGATTTGTAAATCGACGATATAATTATTTATTTATTTATTATTTAATGTTTACAATGAAAAAAATACATAAAAATAAATTATTTATCTTGTCTTCATTAAATTATTTTTATTATTTCTTTTTGTTTAATAATTTTTTTTGTTTATTTTCTTCGTGAATAATTTCGTGTTTTTCGTTATTTCCTTGTTGGATTATATTTTTATTTGTGAATAAAAGTATCTATTTATAGAAGTTGAGAATATAAATATTTATACTCATGCAAATAAAATACAAAACACCACCACCTACGTACGAAAAATAATACGTATCGTACAATATTTGCTTGCTCTTTTTTTTTTCCTAAGAAATAGATAAACATTGCATGATTAATGGGTATTGAAGAATGAATATTTTTATAAATAGCTTTGCTAGTTAGTTACTAGTAACTAAAATTACAAAAAAATAACTTATTACTTCCAATTTACTCTTTTTGAGCTACCCAACTATAAATTCTACTAAAGCAAATCAACATACAATTTTAATCCCTACATGTTTGTTTTTGTGTTTTTTATATTTTTTACGCTTTCACGCACAATGAATGGTTTTGAATGTAACTTAACAATAATATCATACATAAGAATTACACATGAGATTTATTAAAGATTTCTGTAAAAATGCTGAACTAGATACAATTCATGGTCACCTTTTCTGACACACTTAAGGAATCAAGCCTATAAAACATTTCAAAAATTGAAATCTGTACATATATTTTACTTGTATAAAACAAGTAGGATAAGCGAGAGCAAGTTAGGTTGAGGTTATAACGCCGTGGTCTTTACTTTTAAGCCTAGCAAAGCGTCCGTGTGTCGAGCTAGTTTCTCATTAATATATTAAATATTAAACAAATAAGTAACTGGTTCACTCACAAAATGGCAAATAGCGATACTAAAGCAGATGTTAGAATTTTAATATTTCGCTTTCCGGACTTTTTTGTTGTTGTTGTTATACAAATTTAAAAGTAAACAAGTGTTAACTGTTGAAATACCCTGTATAGACAGTGTTGAATATTAGTGCTTATATTATTTTTTATAAATTTGATAATTTTATAAAACATTCAAAAAGAAACTATATATTCAGAATATTATTCGCTTTATTTTAAGTAACAGACATTTTCGTCTTAAATCTACTTAAAACTATAGAGCTGGTTTATTATTTATTCCCTTTGTTCCCGTAGACACGCTGTAAAGAAGTAAACATGTATAAAATCCACATTGATAAAAAAAAAGTGTAACAGATACTTTTGTTATGTTTTAATGTTGTTTCTCTTCTCCGTATACACATTTGAACCCCACTGTTTTTCCTATATCAATGGAAAAAGTAAACGTGGAAAAAACAAAAACATTTCACCAAATTAATTATTCATCAACGTAACCACATTCTCTCTATGTTGTGGTAAATACCACAATAACAATGCCAAATGTTTATACAATACTGTGTACAAAAATATATGAAAAATTTGTTATTTATATATATGTTTATTTATAGGAAAAGTGGATTGATAGTAAGAGTCCTAGGCAGAGCAAACTCTAACTAAAAACATCAGTAACATCAGTAAAGTAATCAGTAAACACGTTTTTCCAGAATATCACGCTAATCATGTTTTCCAATTTATGTAATCGTGAGACTCACGCTAAGCACACATAGTAATTTGTTTACTATTTTTTTTAAACTAACCGTATTCACTTATTAATAAAAGTATTGTCTTTCTTACTTGTTTTTTATTAGCTGATAGACCGTTTCCTTGCAAAAAGTCAAGCTTTACTATCTCAAAACAGTGAGATTTTTAAGCTTAGCTAGACTCCGACTAGTACATGTTAATCAAATTACAACACTTTTCGATTTTAATAAACTTTTATTGAACATGGTTACAGTCGACGTTACCTAGGATTAGTCAACTCTTACTATAGGATCAACTTTCCCTGTAACATATATATTATATATATATATATATATATATATACATATACAAAAAAATGAATTCAACATATAATTAATTTTTATGTTTATAAAAAAACTTAGCAACTCATTCATTTTTTTCTTTTCCATTTTTGACAACTTTTAAATGAGGTCAACAATATATACGAGATTATGTTTAGTCAAAATTATAATTAATTGTCTTTTTAACAATCAAAAAATGGAATAGTGATAACTTTTGATTTTCGAAATTTCTCTTTTTAAAAAAGTCTGCATCCGATTCAATATTGGACGAATTAGATGTCCACACGTTACCCGATTTAGGTCTACACTCCTTTATTCTAATTTTCTGATGAGGTAAGACTTGGTATTGCAAGTATACTACTATAAAACTTTCGTATTACATCCTCATCTGAATCCATCAATTGACGTATCGTGGTAAAACAAACGCGTGGCAATACCTTCAAAAAAATTATCTTCAAAAAATAAAAAAAATAAAATAGAACATTTTCGTTTAAAGTTAAATGTTCTGTGGATATTTTAAAATAAAATTTTTTTTTAAACAAGTACTTAAGTATGTTGTTAGTTGTGTAAGCTTTGCAATCAATATTGGATATTGTTGTTTTATTTTTTTTCTTGAAAGGGATGAACAGGTAGGGAGAAAGAAAATTATAATGATTTTGTTCATTTGAAAATGAAACCTTAAAAACTTGATAGGATAATCTGCATTTTCTGCTTACCTAAAAACACATTACACTCTACAAATCTTCATTTTTTAGAATATGTACTAAGAATAAAATTTTAAAAATCTATTTGATCAAACAAAATTGCACTTAGTAACGAAAAAAAACACACAAACAAAAATACGAAAGAAAAACTAGTAGTACAATAAATGTATGTCAAAAACAAAATTTATGGATTTAAAAATATTGAAAAATATAAGAAAGCTTAAGTTTTAGATAAATATTTCTTGCAAATCATTTATTGTTTACTTGACTGGACAAACATAATGTAAAGTTTAAAATATTGTATTGTATAAATATATCTCAGGAAAAACTGTCTTTGGAAAAACCAAGAAAATGTTTCATGAACAGACAAGCATCATTAAGTTGTACATATCAAATAGAATGACATGGTATATGTACACTTGTAATATGCATTATGTTTCTAGCAGAAAATGTATGGAAAATCAACTATTTAAATTGATAAATTACAAACTTTGGACTAAAATTAGTATACCTTGATATGTATTATATATACATATATACAGGATATAAAAAAAACATTTCAGAAAATTAAGTATAATTGTGTTTTTAAGCGAATTGTATCGTGCTTTTTAGTCAATATTGTTAAGTGATTGTAAACCTACAGTATTGTAAAAAAACTTTTGGTTTATTGCACGGTACATAAATATAAATAAAATACATGCTTTGTTGTCAAGTAATGAGTTATTTTTGGCCTTACAATACCACGTAACTACAAAAATATATAATATATTGTGTGTAAGTGATCCTTATAAATTTGATAATATATATATATCGCTCTTCAATAATCAATACTCTAACTATAGCCGTATCTGTTCATCAAATGATGGATGAACTCATAATTAAATTAAAATATTGTTTTTATATCATCGGCAACCTTATATTTTTATGGTATTAATATACCCTACAAGTTTGTCTTAATATTTTAGAGAGTTTTTTATAACATTCTCTAGATTTTTTGGCATAGAAATATCCAATTAAAAAGGATAACCTATATGATTTGTAATTTTTTCAGCCAACTTGGAACGATAAAATAATTATAAAAAGCCCGACGACCTAGGAATTTGTTGTTATTTTTGGAAACTTTGTTAATCAAAAAATTAATGTATACAGTTTTATTGAAATCCGTAGCATTATTCAATCCTTTCATATCTCCTTAATTAAGTAATGAAATTGTCTTGGGAGTTAGTAGATTCCTTTTGCCTATAACGTTTTTTTGGCATACATTTAGTTTCAATAGAGCGATGGACACCGTGGCATCGCGCATATGCTACGAAAGCGTTTTATCGAAATAATATTGAAGCAGTAAAAAAGTGGATCCGACAAGAGGTGGTTCAAATCACAAGGTCATTGCTACGGCAAATGGTAAATAATTTTAAGACTCGCGAACTTGCCTGTAAAAATGTCTCCGCCTAGAGGAAAGTAATATTATTGAAGATTGATAAGAAAGAATACTACATTTCATTAATTAACTGAATTAGCAGAAAACACAATAAAATTTAATTTAAAACTTAATTAAATTAATTTCTTAAATATTTTAGGTATGTATTTGAAAGTGGTCAAGAGAAAATTCGGATAAAATGATTGAATTTCTTGGGTTTTAGAAATTGTAAAATTCTCTCCTTCACCCTGTATTTTGCCACAATTTTAGAAACTCGTTAACCAATTTTCAAATAGTATTTATGCTCAGTAGTAGCAAATTTTGAAATGTTAATTACAAAGGTATACTATAAGAAGTTTCATCAAACGACAAAGAAAACTTAATTTCAAACTTTCTCTAGAGACATCAAAGAACTTTTTTATATACACAAGCAATAAAATACTGTAAATTTATGTTTGATTTAAATGAAAATTATTATTTCGCATTTTATCTTTACGCGTTTTAGTACAAAACTAATTAAACATTTTCAACAATTCAAGTCTTCTCTCTGGAGAATTTGTAAAAAAATATTTAGAGTAACATATTTTCTATAGTACGTTATTACGGTAGTGTCAATATACCAGCTAAACTTGCCGTTAAACATTTCACAACGACGGTGATATATACAGGGTGTGCCGTGACTCGAAGGACATAGCTTAAGAGCGTATTCTTTGGAAAATTTTAAGTTGAAATTGCCTTATATACGTTTGTCTAAAACCCAATAGTTAAGGAGTTATATGCACCGTTATGTTCCCAAAGAGTCAAGAGAAGTAAAGGTAATACAAAATTTTCGCTTAAAGGATATTCACTTTATTTAGGATATTTTGGCCGACATGCAAGAGCGTCAGTGCGTAAATATCAGCGGCAATTTCCTGAAAGAATAATAAACAAGCGTTCTTAACTATGCATCGTCATTTGGCAGGCAAAGGTAATTTTCCTAAAGATAATGTAGAACGTCCCGTATAGCAATAACTTTCCGACGAAGAAGCTATTCTAAGCATGGATGAAAATAGCCCTTCTTTTTTTTCTTGCAGGAGAAATTTTAATTTTATTTAAAAAATATCTTCTATCGATGCGAAATAAAGAAAAATAAATAGGAAAGCACTTGTATGAATGAAAAAACAAACATATATATTATTATTATGCTTTGAAGAAAATCAAATTACAAAGGTGTAGATTTCCTCTGTTTCTTCTGAATGTTATTATTTTACATGACATAAAAGACATCCCACAAATAATTCTAAAAAGAACAAGAAAATGATATACTTTTTCTCAAAGAGCAGATATGGTATTGAGCCAAGAGCCAGGACATAAATCATACAATTTTTCTAGCTTTCCTCAAAGTCAGAACAATCTGAGGATAGTATCGGTTTGAAGAAAGTTTGAGTATTAAAATACAGGAGTTCTTTAATTGTCTGCAGAGCTCTTGACTTCCAAAATAAGCTAATGAAGACGGGCGAAAATTTCTTTACCAAATTTCTATCTGAGACCTTATTTTCGAAATGATTAACAAATTCAATTTATAAATTAATCCAATGACAGAGCACTTAGAAATCTAAGGATGTCTTTATCGTTGCATTTAATAATCATAGTATCTATCTATCTCACTTTTTTAAAGTTTTATTAAACCCAGCCCAGTAACCTGTGTGAATTATTACATGCCATACTAATTAATGGATTGGACGATAAAGACAGCAATAATTGTTGTCGTCTATATCGCTGCATTTAATTTGCCAATTGTCTATTTCACTTTTTTTAATTTTTATTAAAACCAACCCAGTCATGATTAAGACATCCTTCTATTTCTAAGTTCTATGTCATTGGATTAATTAATTAATTGATTTGGTTAATTATCTCGGAAATTAGGCTTCGGATCATAATTGGGTAAAGTGTTTTTTCGTTGGTCTTTATAAGTTAATTTAGGAAGCTCAAAGTTCTGCAGTAAATTGTAGAACACCTTGTACAAAGATCTAGATATAAAATGGACACATTGAGCTATAAAAATATTTTTTTCATATCCTTTTTCAGAAAATTATTTTACCTTCATTTTCATCCTGTTAAAGGATCTTTCCCAAGGAAAGTTTATCTTAAGGTATTAAAAATATGAATTCAATAACTAAAGAAAGTTTTTGTAAAATTTTACTAAAATTAATTTTAAAAATTTTTCAAAAAATTATCTTATTAAAAAATTATCAAACAATGGTAACAACTACGTGACAAGGTAGCATAAATTAAGCCTTCTTAAAACTGGCTCTCAATTTATATGTAACATGAATTGCTTTTTGTTGATCTTCTGAATAAACAATAAATATAGATATGTTTTTAAGATGTTCGCCTAGATGAACATTCTGTATACTAGTGTCGAAAGTATACCTGAAATTCAGTCATCTTTAAATTAACCTAGACTAAACTTTATCATCTACACTTTGACATATTTCCATTTTATTTAATTTTTTGAAACAAAATTCGGAATGGCTTCCAACGAATATCAGATTTTCTCAAATTATTCGACTATTTCTTGGGTGTGTAGACATTGAAAAACAAACTACATAGAGCAAATATGAGCAAAAAGCTTGGAGACTTTTAGCGTACGCAGGTACTCTACCGAAGAGGATAGTCAGAATATATAATCCAGCCAAAAGAAAATCGACTTGCCTTTCATTGTATTGTACTTTTTCGAGCTAAAATAAAAACAAGTAAAAAGTATCAGGTGTACTACAAAAGAACATGAATATCGTATCGACAATGTACATTCAACACCAGTAAGATATATTTCATCTTCGTTAATTTCTTGAAATCGATTTATCATCAGTATCGATACTATTGTATCGTAGAAATTTTAACTATTTTCTATACATTTGAATAAAATTGCAAAAAATGTAGTTTTTCTGATAGAACATGTGTCTATAATGCTATGAAATTTTCATTATTCTATTTGTCTGTCATATTTTTAAAGATTGGTAAAGTTATGTTTGGTAAATGAGAAATCTGGAGTTTTAATCGTTGTCCATTCTCGTGTTTTTCAATTTTCATATTTATCGAAAAGTGTCTTTACTGCTGTAAACTGCTGTAAATCTGGTTCAAAGCTAGCAACTGTTGAAAGGATTAAAAAAATACGATTATCTATCTTCTCGTACAGTGAGAGGTGTGCCATTATTTGAGATAATTGCTTTGATCAACTAGGGGCATTTATCAAAAGAATATAAGGACATTTATTAAAAATATACAGTGAATATAGGAGCATTTATCCAAAAAATTTACATTGAATGTCAAATTTTCATATTATAGAATGTTTTACATAAAACATCGTGATTTCACTGAACTTTTTGGCCTAAAAAAATACATATCACGTGTCAATTTACATTTTTTACGTATCTACTTTGACAAGTATCACAACAACATTTTGTTTTGACATTCCTACACCGCCACCATGATGGATTTGACCCAGGTAATTACCTCATATGTTGGCACGCTTAAAATCATTTGACACTTAGTCTATGTAACTTAAGGGCCTAAGTGTAATATACACAACCAATATTTTTGAGTCGATTGCTAAGAATGATTTCGTTTTATATATAGCAATGGTAAGTTATATTAAAAAAAAATTCAAAACGCGCTTTCCATTTCTTCCACATTTTTATAATTATTTAGGTTTCAATCCTATCCAGAAAAGAGTTACGTCATGAACTAATAATACAAGTTCGTTACTACAGTTGAATAGAATTTCCCGTATATTGGTGTGGGAATGAAATAACAGAAAATGATAGTTGTTTCACTTCATGCTCCTTGTATTCAAAACATAATATTATCCTACTTTTCTATATTTATAATAAATTTACAAAGTTATTTGACAGTTAATAACTAAATATATTAAGGAAGACTAAATGGCAACTGCTATTACGATGGGTCACATGCAGGCCAAAACCCAATTATGTTTTACCAATTCTTCAATCATATTGAATTGAACAGAATATGATATTTCCTCCTAAAAAGTTGTCGCTTCCCGAAATAAGTATGAATCTGATTGAATTTATTCCCAATCATTTGATATGAATTGATTTTATTTAATCAAATCATTAATATAATGTAATAAAAAGAAACATAAATGGGCCATGACAATCTCTCTACATTAAATTTTTTGTATTTTGTTATTAAATTAATTTTCTACATAAATAAAATAAATTCAGTGAAAATAAATAAAATAATGTAATAATTTGACATCTAGAACAACAATACTATTATTAAATTAAAATAAAACTTTGATATAATCATTGTAGAAACGTTCTACACGGGGAATATGTATAGAGCGTTCCATAAAAATTGAATACATTCTACAAACAAATCTACATTCCGATAACAAACGGCAATATTAACATTCGTGCACTTGGATTTACCAGGAGCATTTTAAATGGGTTACAAAACAACATACACATGATGCAGCCAGGCCAATGTGTTTTTGAAACTTCGTCAAAACATCCGGAATTTTAGGATCATTGGAAAAAGAATCTAGAAAAATAAATACTCTTTAATATGTTACGTTTTCAAAACAAACTAAAAAGTATAAAATAATTAAATTTTACTATCGTTATTTTACACTTTTTAGGTTTTGAGAACGTGGTATACAAGAAAGTATCTTTTATACAACGTGGTATACAAGAAAGTAAATGTTTATTTTCGTATAAAAACGTAGTAAAAAGAAATCAATATTCGAACAGACTGACTGATGAATTTGCACGTACAATAAAGAAATGCCCTTTATTCCTTAAAAGAGATTCTAATTTAGTGAGAATAATATTGGAGAACAAAATTCACCAAATTATCAGAAGAACATTTAATAGCGAATTTGTTTTAATTGCACTAAATCTAAAATTAATTAAATGTACTCGTTTTGAGTCGAACTTAGTTAGTTTAGCTAATTTTAGGGACACCCAGTATGTTTTACACAAACCCAACATATTAATATTTTATAACATTGATTGATATCTCCAACTATATGGTAACCACGTCATCTAGGGTTGCAAGTATCCTTGATTAGCTATACTTGTAATTTTATTGTGCTCCAATTACGCGGTACAAAGTTGTTCTTAAATTTTGGAAGTTCCAATGCAATACATTTTTTAAAAGTGATATCAATAACGAAGCGAAATTTTTATTGTTTGGCTTTTTGAGAATGGGTAGGAGAAACTGTAATAAAAAAGAAAATTGAGTTTCAAATTGAGTTTTCATTCTATATTCGAGTGTTGAATTTACAGAATATTTTTTTTTCGCGTTTTCAATGTTTTTGTGTCGGTTCTGTTTAGAGATAGTAATTTATAACACAATATGTATAAAAAAAACTTAGTAGGATGTGAACCCAAGTTTTAAAAGTTCTGCATCAATTAAGTTCAGATTTGGACACCATAAACAAACCAGCTTGAAGAACGGTTTTTATCTTCCAGGACGGTTTTTAACCTTCGGAAGGTGGAATGGTTCAAATATACCCAAGTCTGATATCAAATAAAAGGACGTGATGTATGCATTAAAAAAAATTTAAGTTTTGTGAAAGTCAGTTCAACTGTTTAAAAGTTGTAAACTCTTTAATCATAAAATTTAATTCTCATCTATTTCTATGACACTACAATGTCCTACAGCGAAGCGTGGTAGGGGAAAATTAGGGCTTTTGCCTTTTAGTTCCGCACCAAAATAATAAAATTGACGAAATTGTGAACAAAAGTATCGCACAAAAAGCGGCATATGAGATGAAGGTTATAATACAATAATCTTTGCATTAAAAACTGAAGTTTCCGAGCGAAGTTCACAGATATTTATTTAAATAAATTATTGCTGGTCTACACACGGCCGACACAAAAAAAAAATAAAGATAATTTGGGGCGTAGGATGAGCAGCTTATGAATAATAACAAATAAAACATCATTTATATGGAATAGACTCTCTTGTAGCCCGGTATTAGTTGGATATTTTACCTTAAAAAACTAACCTGTTGTATTTTACCTTCTTAATATTTAACTGATTGAAAACACCCAGTTTCACACTTACTCTTCATCATGAACGACCCGCCACCTTTCGATAGTGTATAGTTTCTTCTTTTGAAATTACATAATAATTAAAAAAATGGAATATCTGTGTACATTTTGTATAAGAATTATAACATTGTGTAATCAAAACGTATTATTATTATGATAACATGTGTACTATACATGGTAATAAAAAAAATGAAACGAAGCAAACCGGAACACCACAAGTCAGAGAGCTTTTATAAAATATAATTCGTAATAAAAGCAATAAAAACAAAATTTAAAAAAATTATTAAAGAAATTTTTAATGAACTAAATTTTTGTAATAAAAACAAATACAGAAACATGTTTCTATTTGTGTATGTAGGGCTTGCGTAAAGAAAAAAAAAGCTTTCCAATACGAATATTCCAACGAAACACGTATTACATTAAGGAAAAGAGTACGGGGCTAAAGATTCCTGGATAAAGGATTTCAAAAGGAATAGCTGTGAATCAAGTTCCTAGTAATATCTGCAAAATGATATGTGGGTGAAAGTTATCACCGGACATCCATGGTTAATCAAGTCATGGACAACCATATCCATGTTTGGACAACCATGCCCAAACATGGACAACCATGACGTCTAGTCGTAATTTCGTATGAATCGAACATTTAATAATTTTAGTGCTCAACATAAGGTCAGGATAAGTATCATTCCTAAATATTTACACCTGGATCTATAAAAAAGATTCATCAAACATTTTTGTTCAGATTATCGGACTAAGAGAGTAGATGACTGATATCGACTGCCGCATTACTCATAAAAATTTAAAAGTAGACTTGTTGCCATCACAAAATTTGAAAGTGAAATTAAAATTGATTAAAAATGAAGAAGTTATAAGCTTTCAAAGATTGTGGCCCACCTTTTTCTTGTAAAACCGAGTTTTATATTTAATTTCTATGACAATACCGTGCAATGACGTCACTATTATAGATATTCTTCTTTGTTTAATGAGAAGTTTTAAAGGTTTATTATGCATATTTCTAAATATTTTCAAAAACTTTTTCTTGTCCATACTTCGAGAATTATTCACCTGGAGTGATAAAAAAGATTTCGTTATCATCCTCATTCTATTGAAAACTAACAGCAATTTTTTCTATTCAGGTTTGATTAGTTTGAAACACACGGTTATGTATGAAATAATTACATGTAAAAAGTTTACTCAACTTCACCCATTAAAAAACTTTTAGAGAGTTTCTATTAAGTATTTAATAAAGAAATATATGTTATAAGCTTGCAATGTGGATAAATCTATCAAAACTTAGATTGAAAATGTTTGCTACGTACTAAACCATGGTAATTCAAAGCGTGGCTTTGTTAATCTGATTATGAACAGTCCTCGAATGTGCTTTATAAAAATATAAACAAAACTACCGAAAATGTTTTGTTTTGTTACGTAGTGAAAAATTTAAAACAATTCATGTTATTAATAAATATTATTTTTAATTTATTTTCATTTTTGTAAATTTGTATCAATTTACGACAGAACGTTAGATGAACAACTATTTTTACGTATTTATAAGTAAATTTAACGTGCATCTCACCATTTCGTCATGTTTAGGCGTCTTAATAAAAGTATGCAGTAATCATACACATTGCTTACATCCTAGAATTTTTTTGTAAGTTGCTAATTTGTAAAAAAAATCTATTTTTAACCCCGAACTAAAAACGGGGTGTTAAAAGTTTGACCGCTATGTGTGTGTGTCGTAGTGACTAAACGAATGAACCGATTTTGTTTCAAGTGAGATTTTATGTGCCCGAATTCCGTGCTCGAGAAAAACTGAATAATTGGCGACGATCTTCAAAATGTTTTAACGAAAAATGTTTTAACGATCTTATATATGTTTCAAGTGCGAGTTTTGTAAATTAAACTTGTCTTTGTATACATTTCTTTGTTTGTTTCATTTGAAAGCTGGTTAATTCTGTTTAAATCTTAGCTTCAGTTGATGGAAAATAATTCTGCCCTACAGAGATTTCAATTAAAGCAAATAAAGACAATGAATCTTCGTGAAAGGTGAAAGCCCAATTCATAGTAACTAAGATATCTTATTGCCATAAAAGAGAATGTGTATGCTCCCGCCGTAATTTTGTCATACTGTCTTCGATGACGGTAAATCTGCCCTTTAAATACCTATCTAACTATTACAAACTATAGAATAGTTCGAATATTTCATTTAACACCTACTTCACTAAAATACAATCCTCCTTTATAACACCTAGTTAAAAAACTATAACAATTATATACCCATGTAGCCAAATTTGGGAGAAAGAAATAGCTAAAAGTAATCCAAGAAAATAATGGGCTTTCCTATGAAAGTCCTATTGAATTCGGATGAGCTTTTTCAAACATATGTGACAGACAATTAATATTTTTAATAAAGATGTTCTTGGGAAAGTAACAAACAAAGACTATTTTCCTTCAAAACTAATTGAATTATCTTGGAAAAACACAAAAAGGGCCAAGCTTTTATAGAATAATATTACATTTAAGATTTAAATTTCGTAAAGAAACGAAATAAAGATTTACTTTTAAATTACACAGACTCTTATTTGCACAATGTTTTCGATAAATGGACATACAAAATAAAAACACTCGAATCACACAAAAATACTGTTTCTGCTAAGGTTACGTAAATACAGTTAAATGTTAAAATCTTCTGGTATAAGGTAAATATTTACAGAAAAATTACATTGAGTATATTTTATTGTTTTTGTATGCATTATGCAAATGTAATTTTTATATAAAAATAAAAGCGAACCACAGAAAATACTAAAAATATATATGTAGGTTAAATACCTTTCGTATACAGAATTTAACAATATTTTGATTATATTAAAAGAGTTTGTGGTATATAATTCGATCGACTACAGACAGGAAGTATATTGTTATAAATACCAATATGAGGAGGATTATGTATCTGAATAATTTTCTAAAATAATACTGGGTTCATTATTACTGAAGTTGCGTAAACTAAGTAAATAAACAAGCGTCAGTTATTTTCAATTTCAGTTATTTTTCATTCCTCATGAATGAATTAAAATTTTCGTTCGTACTTTTTAATTTTTAATAACTAGACTATAAGAATATTAACTTAAATTTTTGTTTAGCTTTAGGTGAAGAAGTTTCATTTAACATACAGGTTAGGGAAGTCGCTTTTTGAAAATCGTTTGAAATACAAAAAATATGGTATGATATGGTATGATATGGTGTGGTATACATTTAAAACTCCTCTTGAAATAGATAGAGAGTTATAACAAGTTTCACGTCATTTCTACGAATTGCTATCCACCAAACAAGAAACGGAATATAATCCATCAAAGTATATAGCTTCTTCGATTTTCAGTCAATTTTATTTTGATCTTTTGGATAGTAGGTACTATTGTGGAATTCACTCAGCGGGCATAGTCGTGTCGTCAAAAGCATAGCTGTTTCGAACAAACGATTTTAATATTTTTGGCTTTGAATGAATTGAAATGAGATTTTGGTGCGGCGCATATTGAGTCCGTCGACACGCTTGTAGATTTTTTGACGTTTAATATCATGCCTTAATCAATTGGTACGCCTTTTAAGTCTATAAGTATCATTTTATGCAAAAGCCAATATTTATCCTGCCCGTAAATTCATGATAATTTTGTCCCAGTATCACAACAGTACTATCAAGATATTGTCACAATGTTATTACCCTAATCGTTACAAAATATTATATCCAATCAATACCTATAATATTCTATTTTTATAGGTTTCAATCTGAATACAGAATCTCCTCACTAAAAATAATACAATTGTATGAGAGGTAAGTGGTGAAATATAAACCAAGTTATACAAAACTATGTGCCCAAGTTTATTTTCGAAAAACTTTATCATTTTAATGAGGGAATTCTAATGGACGAAAAGAGTATTGAAAGGAATAATACATTTTAAAGGGAGGTAACAAGTGAAATTTACAAAAAAAAAAAAAATCCCCAACAAATGCGATTTATTCCTTGTAAATCGATTTTTGGAAACTTAGGTATAATACTTTCTCAAGCAAGTCGGTTCGACCGTTTAGGGGCTACAATGCCACTGAGAAACACACAGATAAACACTTTAAGCTTATAAAATGCCTTCTTAAACCAATATCAAAGTGATGGTCAAGGACATCAGATGAGATGAAAAGGATACTTCTAGAAGCTATCTTTTTTGAGACAAATTTCTGGGAATATTTTAATTGAAATATTTGAATTATCTTTGTTCTTTTGAATTATTGTTTTGAATCCCTAATTATTTTACCATTTCACTTTTCGAAATGAATTGAGCCAGGTTCATTTGACCATTCATTTCCATAGTAATTATTTATATGTTAAAATTATATGTCATGCCTTTTCCAAACTGAATCGATTTTGAAGATCATCGCCAATTTTCTAGTTTTTTCGGGTACGGAAACCTTAGCTCACACTTGAAACATAGCTAAGAAAACTCTCCGTTAAATTCCCTTTAAAAGGAAACTAAAAAAATAAAATCCGTTCAGGTGCTAGGATGCCACAGACAGACACACACACATTGCGGTCAAACTTATAACACCCCTTTTTTTAGTTCGGGGGTTAAAAAAGGGCCTATACTGTAGTTTAATCGGTTTAACGGCTTTTCGTGGAAAAATGTTATTATAGTACTAAATCGTGAGAAATGCATCGATATAGATGTGAAAGGAAAATTTAGCGTATATTAATCATTGTAAAATTTGAAATAAAAGATTGAATAGAATAGTATTTTTCCACTATTATTTCCTTTAGACGGAGCATTTTTTTATCGAAATATATGAGTCCTTTTCTCTTTCCGATTTTTGATAAGTCATCTCAAAAAGAACCTACTTTTGTTATATTCTGTATAATACTTGATATTAAATGCCAGACTTAAATAACAAATAACAATGTACAAATTACTTTCCAATATATTCTATATAAAAAGTATGTTCGAGTAATAAAATATCGAATGAACCAAATAGTACAAATAAGAATTTATTTTTGTAAGTTTTCTTTCTTATTAGTTTCCCCTTTAACTTACGCAAACAAGTTTTAAATTACAAATGCAATACTTTAAAAATACCATGTAATAATTTACATATTCTTAATGAATTTTTTAAATCTTTGAAATTTTGGAATGTTTTTCAATCAAAAAGTAATTCTAAATGAATCAGAAAGCTCTAGAATTGAATTTATAATATATAATTCCCAACATATAATTCCGTCTTGTTTTTACAGTGGATAAATGATAGAACGGAAGTCAGTGGAAAAGAGTGTCGGATGCATCAGTATCAAACTTTCAAGTATCTCTTCTCCTCTCCGTTGAAAAAATTAATTGTATCGGGTATTTCTTATTCCAGGTACTTTGTTTAACAATATTTTTTATCATGTATATGAAATATACCAAGATACACTAAGTTTAGTACCAAGTTTGTAATGCTTAAAAATATTGATTCTATGAACAAAATTTTGGTATAGGTGGTCATAAAATCGCATAATAAGTCCATTTTTGGATGTCTGCCTGTCAGTCGTCTGTCTGTCGTCTCTCGTCTGTCTGTCTGTCATCACGATTACTCAAAAACGAAAAGAGATATCACGCTGAAATTGTCATAGGGTGCTTAGGACGTAAAAAGTGGGGGCGAGATCGTAAATGAGCAACACAAGTCTACTGGGTCTTGGGTCCGTAGTACTCATCTTGTACCGTTAGAGATAGAACAAAAGTATAAAAGTAAAAAATATCCCTTATAAAAAAGTAAACAACTTTTGTTTAAAATATTTTTTCGTAAACATCACTGTTTACCCGTGAGAGCGTAAATTATGCGAAAATTTTATAGTATGTATTTAATGGGAATATCAGTTTCATATGTGTGGCATGTATGTATGTGTAATGTGACATAGTAATCGACACTATCTATAAATGGTATTTCAACAATTAACTCAGTCAATTTTTGATTTCTACTTGTTTTAATTTACATGACATAAGTGGCTTCTTACTCCTGCTTACTCGAACAATTGGAAATAGACTTTCGAAAATGAGTTTGAGGTAGAAACGATATTATTTAACCATTTTCACTATCTTTTTCTGTTTGTTTAAATATGGATCAATGTAATATAACTACAGTAAGTATACATAAACCGTATGTTTATTTTTATGATCATATTATCTAACTTTTAAATAAACATTTTATTACACATCCTCGGCTTTTTTATTTATGTATTAGGTTTTATGCTCAAATATAAAAACATATTGATTTGTTTTATAAATATATTTATTAATTTGATTCTCCAGTTTTTCATTCTTAGCTAGATCAAATTCAACACAAAACTGCGACTAAAGACAATTTTTATCAGTGAGTTTTATTAGTTGAAGTATTATGATGAATACTCTATAATACTCCGTTAAATATCGAGACAGTAAATACATTCACATACTTTGGAATTGTCATAAGAGAAAAAGATATAACAACAACATCGAGAAGAACACAAAGCTTGGATTATTGCAGTCCAACAAGAAGTTGATACTACTATACCGCCTATGCAAAAAAAAACCAAACAATCATCCATTGGCCGAAAATAAAAGTCGGCAAAAACGGGGTAAATTACATCTTTTTGTATCATTTTCCATGACTTTACAGTTAATTTTGCTTTGAGTGAACGAAATATGAAAGGAGGATACTTATTCTGCATGAGTAACACAAACTGCTTAATTAGACTGCCAGACCAAAAAAGTCGTTTACCATTTTGCCCAAATGCATTAGAAATTACTAAATATTGTAGTTCGGCTGCCCATATACTTTTATTGAGAAAATCATTTAGCCATACGACAGCCGGTAACTTTAAATAGAACTGCAGGCTTAAGTTTCAGGAGATGTATGTAAATAAATATGTGGATATTAAGAAACCATAGAAATTTACAACAATCCTGTTCAAATATGTGAATGTGGCGATTAATAAAAAATAGCCCACTCTGTGAATCATTTCTAGTCCTCCCATAGACCACTGAATTCATTTTTTAACCAACTTTAAAAAAGGAGAAAGTTTTTATGTTTATTACCTGAGAACCATCGACTGGGTGAAACATATACATATATACTTATAATTTATTTTTTATTTGAAAGATGCATCCCGTGTGGTCCCATTTCAATTTGGTCCAGTTCTGACAATGGCATCCATGAGAAAACCATATTAGTCTTAAATTTGCATTAAGTGTGTGCGCAACAAAGGGGCGAAAACCATAATATCATGCCAACTGATTTCGATGATTCTTTTTTTTATGACAAATTACTAATTAGTTAGTGTACTTCAGATTCACTAAATATCACAAAACAAAAAAAAACCAACTTCAAAATTACGATAATATAACGTCGTTAGAATTATTGCTATTTTTGGAGTTGGCGTCGGCCAAGTTAATGTTGCAAACTGTCTTATTCTGTCAAAGTTGTTTCCTTGGCTGACAACGACTCCAAAATAGCAATAATTGTAACGATATTATATTATCGTTAGTTTTTTACTATTTAGTGCATTTTAATTTGTTTTGGAATAGTTTCTTTTTTTTTAAGTCGGTTTTATTAATCCTGCTAATGCGACTGCTACATATTGACATCATAAGTGATTTTTCCAATCAACTTAATGGAATACAAAATATTGAAATTTGGCACAGGTATATTATTTATTATAATTAATCGATATATTGGGCATTTTATCAAGAATACCTATGTAGTAGGAATTAGTTTAGTGTTTAGTAATTTCACGTATCTATAATCAAAATATATGCAAATACGATAACCTGCTGGCAATGTTTTGTTGTTAATATTAATTATTATTCTGTGTAAAGTTTTGCATAATTTTGCATACTAAAAAATTATTTCTTTGTTAATAACGGACCTGAATAGGCTCAGGATAGATTTTCAGTGTAGGTATAAATAAGCTTATATATAACAATTTGGGAAAATTCTCTTCAAGGCAAAGTGTTGTACCTAATTGACAAGATAAAAAGTCTCTCATACTCGTATAAGTTTCATTTAAATTTTTTTTAAATAGGGCACTCGGTAATGAAAAATAAATTATGAAATTTGATAAAAATTATGTAGAAATATACTTAAATATTCTGATTTTGAGTCATAAAAGCATATTATTGTTTTATTTTATTTAAAGCACGTAAGTAATTTTTTTAAAGCACGAGCGAGTCCTGATGTGATGTCATAAAGGTATTAACCATAGAACATTATACATAGATAACGTGAGGGATATGTCAGCCGGTAAGTGGATGCGATATGATGAATGAAAAAGAAGACTGCCAGATAGCTCTTATGTGTCCTTGTCATAGTCATATGTCATAATCGTATGATGTATAGAGATTATGTGTAATGTAAACAATATGTAGCCAAAAACATACAGATTAGGCAAGGACACATAGGAACTAACTGGCAGTCTTCTCTCTTATTCATCATATCGTAAATTTTTGGGCAATGGCGTTCTCTATGTTTAATACTCTATGTCCGTTCAGTGTAAATAGGGGTACATATCTATCAAATTTAACTGTATTCTATTTATTTATTAAAATGCAAATAATAACCACCAACGACATAAAATAGAAAGAACTAAAAAAGAAAGTAAAAACTATAAATCAAGGCAAAAGTATTGATACAGTGACAAGTGTGGTCGAATATTTTTTGACAGAATCAAAAAAAGAAAAAATTACTAACATCAATACTGAAAACATGAAAATGATTTTGTTTGCAAAAAAATTAATATTCTTTCATTATATTACCTAATGTATAGTAAAAAAAGCAATGATTGTGATGAATTTTTGAAACAAAAAAGCACATTTTTTAATTATATTAATATTAGAAACGCAGAAAAAGAGACCAAAAATCATCATAGACGTGGATTATGATACGAATTCCGCTACGGGGAGAATGAATTACTGCTTCGAAATGTTTTGAAGTAATATGGCTGTTGATAATAACAATATTACGTCACCAAAATGGATAACAGCGTTTTTAACAGAATTAAAATGGTTTAAAATATAGTTTAATTTTATGTATTTTGAAGTACTATTTCAAACATAGTATCCTATTGGTTTAATTTTTTTCATTCTTTATTTTTTTCTATACATGTTACTTCTATAGAATGTTTGATTATTATCAATAATATGTCAATATATCATATATAATAAACCAGTATGTTTTTTATATTGAATTAAAATCTATAATATATTTGTTTCATTTCAAACACTGATTATAAATCTCATATATGAGAATATAATTTAATATTCGAGTGTGGTTTACAACTAATTTTGAATGACACTTTTGGGAATAGAAAATTCACATAATATGGTTAATGTTCAATTATTATTCATAATGTGATCAAATATTCGTTCATGATAGTTTTACTATTTTACACTCGCTAATTTGATATAGAGAATAATTGTACAAAATAAAGATAACGCAAAAGATGTAATAAATTATAATTTTTTTAAACTGCTTTTATTTTATTGCCGACGAACATTAAAAACCCTATTTAATTCCTTAATAGACTTCTTGAATTAAAGCTTTGTTAAAATCATTTCACTTTTATTTAATAACGGAATGTTTTGATAATTAGTCAAGCTATATAATCAGTTAAAATTTCATAGTTTTTGTTTCATTATCTTATCAATTCATATACTTGAATATCTCACAATCAGTGGCTTAAAAAAATACAATAAAAAGTTCTGAAAAATTTTTAATTCGGAAGAAAGGTTTGTGTGTCTATAGTAGTATTGTTATTGAGAATATGCCAAGGGCTTTATCCAATAACATTATATATTGGGTTTTCGGGTTAGGCCATGAGACAATTTTGATTGTCAATGGGACAAGAAAATACCATGATATTAATCAATTCAAAATTTATTTTCCACGCTATTGTCAATCATTATATCATAAATTTTATCAATTTTCAGCAACGAACTGATCTAGGCAACAAGATCCAACTACTGACGTCGCATTGCCGGAAACAAGTTGCAATAAATAAGCAAATACTACCTTTCCCTAGAAATTTAAAATGATTGCTTGTTCCTCCTGACTTCATTTTTTTTATATTATAAAATAGGGGAAAAAGACAAAAATAAGGCCGATATTGACAATCTTCTTAAAGTGAGACTTAAATATTTACAAAATAAAAAAAACTTTGACAGAACTGGTTGCTACATAAGCTTGACTGACACCGACTTCAAAAATAACAATGATTTTAACTACATTATACTATCGTTATTTTATTAATTGTTAGTGCATATTAAATTGTTTTGCAAAAGTTTTTCTTGTGAAGAATCATCAAAATCGGTTCACCCAGTCGAAAGTTCTGAGGTAAAACATATACAAAAAATACAGTTGAATTGATAACCTTTTCCTTTTTTTGTTTGAAGTCGGTTAAAAACGGCAGTGGTGTATCAAATAATCAGACCACCAAAAGAAGTAAGTAATTCAAAGATTGGGCTATTTTAAATTAGACAGTCCATTTATACATTGGAACAGTATATGGCAGTAAATTACTCAAGTTTCTTAATATCTCAGTTCTATTTAAAGGAGAAGGTTGTCACAAGGCAATATGGTGTCTCTTATATTAGACAGGCAAACGTAATGGTGAATCGATGAGCAGGTATGATGAACGCAGGATAATTTTTGTTCAGTTAGTTATTTTAATCTTCGTTGATATCTCTATTTATGTTTAAGTAAGTATTAACGTGTCAGATAAAAAAATGTAGTTCTATGTTTGTATGTAATACCAATAGACTTCGAACCATGTATGTGGTCTATAGAAATTATTATCGTTGACATATAATAGTGCTAACACGCAAGCTTTCAAATGTGCAATTAAAAACATAAAATATTGGTTTTCGTTTAACATATGAATAAACGCACGTCTAATTTATGCTGGATGATTCACGATAGTAAATATTTAGGAAGCTTTCAAAACTTATTTGAGACCTACTTGAATACAATTTTCAAATAAACAAGTTTTTTGAACATTTAGAATTTAATTTTATCAAATTAATTATATCAAATTTTTTCGGGCGAAAAATCGATCTAGCTTGGTTTCATTTTTAGAAAATGTCGTTTTATCCATATTTTCAGGAAAAATGAAACAAATTGAAAAATGTGATGCCATCTATTGGCAAGTAGTAATGCTATTATTATTTTTAATTTTTGAGCAACTAACTGCTTTATACCGACACTGAAACATTAAAGACAGGTTTCAGCAGATGCCATTGTTACACGATTAGTACATGGAGGTTTTTGGGACGAAAAATCGATCTAGCTAGTTCCGTTTTAAGAAAACGTTGTTTTCTCTCGGAAACTTTAATCTCGGAAACTTTTTCATGATTTTCATGACATTTAGTATGTAGGGGTTTTCGGGAGCAAAAATTCAATCTAGCTGGGTTTCATTTAAAATAAATAAGGAGCAAAGCTCAGTCATCGAAGTACTATTACTTTAAATACGCGCCGAAATTTTTTTGGCACGAGTTTACAACCGGTACTTTTCTCAAGAATTACATGTGGAATGGACATAAAAATTCATATAAACGAACTTAGAGCATTAACTATGTAGTTGTCAGTTCATAAAAAATTTTACTATCGACGTACAAAGTAAGTAAGATAGTACTCATCACGTAAATACTATAAAACTGGCTATGTATATAATATAGAGTATTTATATATAGTATTTTATAGGAGGTACAACTATTTGCATATATAAAATTACGTTTTTTATTGGCAATGGACATATGAATAAAATACTTGAATCTAAATCTATGTTTTATTGTTTTTAGCTAAGTTAAATCAGAAGCCACACTCTCTATTTAACCTTTTTTTTCAAGCCTATTTTTTTTTCTCAACAGAAAATAATTTCTAACAAAACATTATTTTTAGAAATTCTCGGGGAAACACTGGCTTTAATCTCTTCCTTGTAAAGATTGAGCATTCCAAATTTCATAACATTTGGATAGTGAGTAACATAATAATGTATAATTGATACAGGATAATATCAACTTAACAAAATTTAACAATCATATTCTGATTTTTTATGTGTTATAAAATTAGGGTAAGCGCAGTATAAATGGCCAAAAAAAAACTTCATTCACCCTGATTCATTAAAAATACTAGCCAAATCATTTGCTGGACTCGGAAAATAGTGGATGATGAGTATTCTATGGTATATACTGTACCAGAAGTGTATTACCCGTGAGGCAAACCAGGCACTTGATTAACGGCACGAGGTTATAAATAGGTCCAATTCGCCACTGAGCTGCTTTCCTAGGGCACCCTCAGCAATAGCTGATTAATATATAAATTCTCAAAAAAATACGATAAACAAAGACAATTTCCATAGCTATATTTAAAAAAAAAAACGGTTTAAAAACAGCATAAATGTATTTGATTTCTGGTATAACACTATCCTCTATTGCCTATATAGCAATTGAGTAATAGGGAATGTTCATGAAATTTAAATTTGGTTCTTATAGTTTTATTTCCGTACCTGGCTGGACATTTGAACTAAACCATTATTTTAATAATTAATATCTTTAATTACTTAAAATTAGTTAATAAAAGTTCAAACTGAGAGAGTTAAATTCATTTTCTAAAATGGAATCTCAAATTTCTTAAACGGACGTGACGTCATAGTATGTATGGCTTGTCAGACTTGTTGACATACTGTATGGTTATATGGTTGATTACCATGGATATATACTATAATTACCACATCCGTGGGTATTACACCTGTAGTAAGCAATATAGTGAACTGTCACCAACTGACAGACACATATTAATACGTCATGAACAGAGAGCGCCACAAAGACTGCGTTTAAACATCTTAAAATTATTCTCTATTTTAAATATTTTTTTACACTGAATTACAGCATTTTTAAACAGTAGTTATATTTTTACTATATTATAACGGTGTAAACAATGAAATAAAAATTTAAAAAACAGATAATCTCCATTGTTTTACTCAATTGTATCAGTTTTTCTATCAATACATAATTTATTTTATTTCGAATTCATCAAAACTAATTTGTAACTTTTTGTTGTTGTTAAAATGATGGTTATTATCCCCAACTGGAACAAAAGATTTTTTGATGCTAATGTTATTTATAATAATAAACTACGTCATGAAATGTTAAGTTCAAAATTAATATTAATGGACTTTTAAATCATAATGTACTTCGAAAATAGAAGGAAGTATTGTTTACAGTGTATTATGTATTATATAGAATAAAAAACTGGGTTTTCGGCTTGCTTTAAGTGTTTTGAGAAATTTTCAATCAACATATATGCATGTATACAAAGTTAGTTTTTCATTTTATAAATTTAATAAAGACGTATTAAGTACATCCTTACTTAAAAATTAAATCGAATTTTAACTTAATATGTATCTGATAATTAAATAACATTCTCGGGTAAATAATCAATTGACTAGACAAATTAGTTGGGGATATTAGTTAAAATCAATAATAAATTTTGTATAAAAAGACAAGTTTAACGAATAGAAAAGTTTGATAAATGACCTAGATCGGAATTTTTTTGGGTAAGACTTTGAGCTGAATAGTGCTATACTAACTGCCTAATTACGAAGTCAAAGTTGATAGAACCTAATGCCGATTTTCCACCAAACGGGCAGTTGAGTTTCTGTTGAAAAAAAAAACAAAACTGAAACTGTAATGGCTATTACATTACCAGTTTTCAAAGAGCTTGTAAAAAGTTGCACTTTTGTTTTTTTCGACACGAGGTTCTGTTTTGTTTTTGTTTACACGTTTAGTAGAAAAACGGCATAACGTTTAGTAGAAAACCGGCATAACAGGATAAGTTTGTTTTAACATGCTTTTAATAGATTGGCCTGTCTGCATGCAAAGTATGTATCTATGAATGTAACAGAATCTATCACCGTAATTTCAATAGTTTAACTTGTTGGCGCCCGATTCTTAATCGTGGACCAATAACGGTTGATGCAAAATACGGATTGTAGAAGAAATTAGCACTTTTGAAATGTGCATCTGTTAGAAAATATAAAAACTTTTAACCAAATGAAAACCGAATTCAAAAGAAAAACTTTTCCAAAATAAATTAATATGCACTAAAAAGTAAAAAATACTATAATATAATGTTAAAATTATTGTTATTTTTGGAGTCGGTGTCAGCCAAGGAAACAACTCTGACAAAACAGTTTGCTACATTAGCTTGGCTGACACCGACTCCAAAAATAACAATAATTTTAACATTATATTATCGTTATTTTTTACTTTTTAGTGCATATTAATTTATTTTGGAAAAGTTTTTCTTTTGAAGTCGGTTTTCTTTTTGTTAAAAGTTTTTTTATTTTGTGATTTTTAGTGAATCTGAAGTACGCTAACTAATTCGTCACTAAAAAAAGAATCATCGAAATCAGTTGGCTTGATATTGAGTTATTCGTCCTCTTGTTGTGCATACTTGCTGCAAATCTAAGACTTTTATGATTTTTTCATGAATGCCGTTGTCAAAACTGGACCAAAATGAAATGGGACCACACGGGAAACACAAGCTTTCAAACAGTTAAAGAATTATCAAAATCGGTTCTCCCAGTCAAAAGTTCTGCGGTAACAAACATAAATAAAAAAAAAATACAGTCGAATTGAGAACCTCTTTTTTTTGCTTTGAAGTCGGTTAAAAATAGCTCTAATGCCTGAAGCTAGTTTATAAATCAATAAAATTAAAATTTACAGCTAGAAGACTAAATTTAATTATTTCATTAATAATGCAATAATGAGATTATATCACAAATATACAATTGTAAACCATTGTGATTTGAAACCATGTCAAACTTTATTCCTTGTTTATACAAAAGCATACATCCTAATAAATTCTGTCAAAGTAAATGATTTATGAACTGTATGAATGGTAAACAACTGAATGTGAGGGTGGCTGGCTATCTATAGTCTTCAAAGTTGTTGCATTCAAACCAATTTAAATGTAAATTATACATCATGGAAAACTTATCCCTCAATAAATAAAAGGGTTAAATACCTACTGAAAATTGTTTATTTGGCTGAATAAAACAGTATGAGGCGAATAAGTTCATTGTAAAACTCGTCATTCTGTCATTCATATAAATATACAGACAGTGTGTTGTATTTATGATGAAGCCACCTTATATTTTCTTTATTTTAGGAATACCGATGTGAAATTTTTGACAAATAGAGCCAATTCTTAATATTTTACCTAGCATCAGAAATGGTTAGAGATATCGAAAAAAATGATCTGATTTTACATGACAAAATTCGAATTTTTAATATTTTCATTATTTTGGTCTACACTTTACATTACTTTGGTTTAAGAGTTATTCCGTTCCTCAGTGTTTGTTAGTTGTCATTAATATACCGTATAAATAAACCGAAGAATTATATAATTGATTCTATTCAAATTTCGATTATATCCAATTCTGGTTCCACCGAAGTTTGCTTCGCAAACCAAAATTATGAAGAAAACCTGAAACTTGACTATGAAGAATTTTAATTCCAATTAAAAATAGCCTCTGAGACAGCTGAAACTACTGAAAAAGTCAATAAAACCCACAACACTAAAAATTTAATAAAAAAGAATTTCATTTATTTGAGTCTACTGGACACCCGACGCCCAAAAAACGAACGCCCACACAAAATATATAAAGCTTCAATGGCAATTAAGACAACATCCACATAGAATGAACGTGTTTTCTCGTTATCGGGAAACATTGTCAATAAAATAAGAAACCTCCTATCAGATAATGTTCATGCTCTTTTATTTGTGAAAGCCTACTTTATAAATAAAAGGAAAAATAAAGTGATTTCATCCAAATTGTTATCTGAATATGTAGCAGTAATTTTGTGGATTTAATTTTACTAATTATTTTTTATTTAATTAAAGGCATAATAATAGCTGTGTGAGTATAGTTTGTTTATTTTACCGTTTATTTTTGCTTTGTTGATTAATAAGTGCAATTTATGGTAGCTTTAAAACCATTTGATTTAATCTCAGCAATCAGCCTAATTTTGTACTAACGCAAACATTTGAAAAGAAACATTTGAAAAGAAACAACGTGTTTTATAAAAAATTTCAAAATTTTACTTAAAAACTCGTGAAATTCGGCACGAGAATTATCGTGCCTCGGGAATTAAAAAAGTTCGAGAAATGAGAAACCCTACTATAAATTATTACAAGTTTATTGAAATATTTGAATACATAATCAAATTGTTAAGTTTTTACACTTCATAGTACACTAGTTATACAATAAAGAATGAAACTTGTAATAATTTTGAGTAAAGAACTTAATAATAAAAAAATTAAAAATGAGAATTTTGACATGAAAATCGGTAAATGGGTATAAAAAATATTCTAAGCAACTTTTCTAATAATTTTTTGGATATATCTTACCATTTCTGATGCTAGACAAATTTAAAAATGGCCCTGAATGTCAATTTTATGTACGATGGTTTAAATTTCACATTTCGGTTAAGGATCTTAAAAAATGTGAGCCTGTATGACTGCAAAATTTGAGAGAGTGTCTTCATCTTAATTGCGACACACTGTATACGAATAGAAAATTAATAAGAGTAGGATATAAAGCCGTACTCGCCAGGAAATTATTTCAGATCAAATTTGTCATGTGCCATTTTTTTTACATTTAAAAATTGAAAATATTCAGCGTTGGCGCACATAGTCAAAGCAACATCAAAAATTTGTCCTTATATTCGGATTCCTGTTAATTCTTTTGTCAAAATTTTCAGTAATGGTATTTTGAGAACTATTCGGGGTATTGCTCTTGTACGAAACTGTAGATTTATGTGCAAAAATTATGTAAGGCAGGAAAACATTTCTTTAGAGTACGACATATCTCCTTGACTAGATGTGTACTCTAAACATAAGTCTATGAACGAGAATCATCTGACCCCTTTTAATCTGTAGAATACTGATATTTAATAAACCATATTTGCATAAATTTTTACTCGTAATATGTCTAAGTAGGTCACTGGAAAATGTATAAAATTGGTAGCTTAAAATGCAACTGATTTTCTGTTTATTTTGCAAAAATTTTATGCACATTAGCTTGTTGTAGTTTTGGTTAACTTTGATAATATTTTCTTGTTGAGATAAATTTAGATTGAGTTCTTTTATGTTTAAGAAAACAGTAATCACTAGGAAGAAAAAAGAAAACAAAATTGTATTGTGGAAAAGTAAATTCATAAATACAGTATTTTGCAACTAATTTAGAGGAAAGTGGTCTATAATGATCCCTCAGGGTAAAATGATCCCTCGTTGTTATAAGTGAACCATTAAAGCCATCTAGTATATTTATCGATAGATGGCAATTAATCGTTCAACAAAGACTGATGTATAAGCTAATTTGTGTTTCGTGGCAAATATATTAATTTTACTGCTTATAATTTATGGTAAGACAATTTTCATCGTAAAATTTCTTTTTTTGTGTTAGTTTTGGTCAGCTGGTTGTTTTACTCTTGGCTTTTGTTGAATAAAATTGTAACACATAGGAGTATAATAAAGTTTAAGATTAGTTTTTATGATGAAATTCAAATATGTCGTTACGGGTAAAATGATCCCTTCTATATACTTTAAAATGATCCCTATTTTGTGCATAAAATTATAATAGATGATTCTGATGATTCATCATTTTTTCAGCGAACTTTGAACGATAAAATAATAAAAAACCCGAAGACCTAGGAATTTTTTGTGATTTTTGGAAGCTTTGTTAATGAAAAAATGTATTTATAAAGTTTTATTGAAATCCCTAGTATTATTCAATCCTTGCATATTTCCTTAAAATAAACAATAAACAATATACGTAAATGGTGCAATAAATTAATAATAAAACATTATGATGCACATTTTGTTTTGTTCATGAAAATAAATTTTCATAATATAATTTCATTTCAATATAAATTTTGGAGAACACTGAACAGCATTCAACATCATCCAGAACCCGTAACAGTAGTAAAATGGTGCATTCAAACATACATAAAAATAATTTTCATTCTACCTACACCATCTCATGTGTTGTGATGCCAAAGTAATATTTTTATGTATCTGTCTAGTTAAGAACAACTACTGCAATTTTCTATAATAAATTCTTATTTACTTGAGAAAACTTTTTGTTATTGTGTGTGGCTGCACATTCATGTTTTCTTGATCTGTAGGAATAAATTGAGAACCTTTACCTGCACAAATATTAGCGTTATAAATTAAAAGATGAAATTATTGTATCGATTTCCATGGTAGAAAACTCTCTGATAAGAGATGGCAGTTATATTACTTACACATCTCAAAATGACGGAAAAGCAAAACTGCTGACAGGAATTCATCATCAAGCAATAACGAGTGATTTTTCAAATAATTAAATTTTCCTAGGATTCAGTTATTCCTAGAAAATAACTACATCTGACTCGGCCTTACTTTTGATCAGAAAAATCGGTAAAGAAATAGCAAAGTCCCGGAAGCAGCAGGAAGTCTACCAAAACACGAGGCAGTACGAACAGCAATCAAAGAAAAACCTGCGCTGTGGTGGATTTTTTTGCTGCTTTCTTAGCATTTTCAAGAAACGTTTCCAATGCCAAAATAAAAGTATTTTCTTATTTTTAACATGGGGTTTAGTGAAGAGAATGTTTGAACTTGTTGCTAAACTAAGAAATTTACTCTTCGTATGCTTTTAGCAAACTAATTGTAAATTGGCAACACCAATTTAGCTTCGATATTAGCGGTTTCCTTAAATTGATTGGGCAAGTATTTCAATGCCTTTCATTAAAAATTTTTTTAAGTACAAAATATTTCCAAAGAAATTTACTTAAATTATTTTACTGTCTACAATACCGGTATTTATCCCGAAAAAATGAATACTGACTGACATAACTTTATTATTGTCATTCCTTCAAGCAACAATTCAATCTACTCCGATAGTTTTTGCTCATGTTTACTCCGAATTTATATTCGAAATTTGTATCGGTTCATTATTTATACCAACGATTGAAGATGCAACTTTGATAAGTGGTCTTCGGACTTTTATATACGTTATAGCGAGATGTTAAACAGAAGTTTCTCTGTTTGATTGTTTGATCGGTATGTATGTATACTATATAATTATTACCTATCATAATTTGATAAATGAGGTATCAGTGGAAGTGTCTTGATCGTTCGCTGGTTATAGGCTATGTGACGTCGTATTTAATTTTCACCCTCTAGAGAAATATAGCACCCTCTAGAGGAAATAAAATCGTGAACTGAAAAAAAATATTCATTTAATAATACCACGCTGAGTATCAAATGAAAGGGAATTTTATCGCGAAATTATTTACCCAAAATAATTTAAATACCATTAAGTTCGAAAACTAAAACCCCAATGACTCCAAAACTAAAACCCCGAAAATCTCGTTCTAAAATCTATGAAACAAAAAAATTTTACCATCAGATATTGTTTATGATAAATAAGCATTACAGTCGGGGAACCGTTCTCTGGAAAGATTTGAATCTTGAAGGTACACCGACTGACTGTAATGACGATTTAACTTATACGTTCAATTATTAAGAGCATTATTTTTTTTATTTTTTTTTTTTTGTATTGATAAAATTCAAATCGTTATATTTCGATGTAAACTAGAATCAAAATTATCAAAGTAGACATGTATAGCACTTTGGAGAAATCTTAACAATTGATGTGAAGTGCGGCGGGAATAAAGACCGGTGTGTATCACATCCTGAAACTTTAGGTTGTCTATCACCCCTTCTAGTTATGAAATATGCAACAATGCTTATAACAATTAATATCGTTAGTTTTCGAACTGCATTACATGTTTACGAACCTACACTTGATCATATATTCAATACAAGTAAGATACTTTACTGATAGAACGTAGTCAAAAGATTCTACCACCATACACACATATGGCTGCCATAACTATATAGTTTTCATATAATGTTCTAATATAAACTTTTTGGATAGTGAAAAAAATTTAACCTATTGGTATAAATAAATTTTTACTATTATAGTTGCAAACAAAACACCCTTTTGATATCTAATATTAAGGAATTATTTTTATTAAATTCTTTTTTATCCGGGTCTAACTGATTATGAAAATTATCCCAAAATTTCGAATCAAACTAATTAAGTGATACTTTATTAAAATAAATGTGCGTAGCTGCAAGCAAACCGAAGAATGGTTTTCCATGTGTTTTGAGAAATAAAAATAGAGACCAGAATTTTTTGATGAAAAATTTAATTCATTACATGTGGACTATTATGATTTTCGTCATCATATCAGCTAAATATGTGTTTGGATAACGTATCATGACAGTTTTTAATATAAGGAGAAATGTGGATGAATATATGGAAGAACGTCATTGATCAAAACATGTTAAACTTATCAATAATCTTAGGTACTTAAGTATTATTTTGTCCCATGTTATTGGTTAGCATGCTACGAAATGCATGCTAAATATAGTTATAGATAGTAATCTTTATATAAAAAAGTGAAAACAAAAAATTGACTGAGTTAATTGTTGAAATACCATGTATAGATATTGTTGATTACGCAAGCGTTTATTTTTTTACGTCATGTAAGTAAGGAAAGATATCCACTCTTAAATACAATACGTGTATACATGCTATATGTTCCTAATCTAATTTTCGCCTTCGCGGGTAAACAGTGACACCCATAGCAAAATTTTATTCGTAGCATCAATATTTTTAAGCGTTACAAACTTTGGACTAAACTTAGTATACCTTGATATATTTCATATATACATGGTATAGAAAGTAGTGGAAGCTGTTACTCACTACTCACAAAGCCAGTAGAGCCTTTAACTCTTTTCTCTAGTAGTGTTCTTTACCAGAAAAATACTTTAATTGAACAAAGCACGAATTCCTTATTTTTTACAGTTCTACTTACTTCAGTCCTACGCACAGATAATATTATCTCTGTAGCTAACACAGATAATATTATCTGTGCGTAGGACTGTAGGTAGTTGTTGGTTATTGGTTGATTATTTATCTCTATAGGTAGCCGTTGGTAGTTGAATATATTATTTATTTATTTACCTTGAAAACTCAAAAGAGAATAATTCATCAAAGTCGATAATTCGAATTTTTGTATTTATCTTTAAGATTCCTTTTATGAAAGTTCTATGCAATTTGTAATCGAATAACCTTAATCGTTTTGAATAAATTTGAAAATAACAAATATATACAAAAATGATGTTAAGTTTTTCTGACCAAATACATAAAAATTGATGACAGTTGTGAATAATTTCGTGATTGGTACAATAAATTTATGTATGTATATTTATTGAAACTATATTCACATCAGCGAATATTCAAAAGTGTATACACTTTTTTAAAATATAATAAATCAAAAATTCTAGTATGCTCTAGATAGGTTCACAAGCTATATCTTATCAGAATTACATCCAGAATTTTAAGCGATGAATCATCTTACATTATACAAAATTTCATTACACTGGATGTTGAAGCTATCTGTAAGGTTTTTAGAAGTAATAATATTTTCACTATGTAAGTTTTACTCAAAATAGGATATTAATCTCTCTCGATTATGACATCATGTTCTATATTTACTATATTTGTACGTCATAAATATATTTGAGAATTTTGTAAAAATATTTACATTCGTAAATTATATTTGCAAAAAATTTATTTTTAAAATGTACTTTTCTACAAAGTTTGTATCATATTCATGGCACCCATTTTTAAAACTATGCAAATAGCAAGTTTATTTCTTTCACTTTTTTAACAAAGTGTTTTCATTTTTAAATAAGTATTTTTCTACAAAATGGTCATAATTAATGCGTAATTTATGCATAGATTATGTGTTTTAATATCAATTTGCTGTTATCTGACAAAATAAGGGATTATTTATTCAAAAATATCGAAGAATATTTATATATTTTGGCTATTATCAGGTATTCAAGAACGTTTAGGATTGTCAGTAGAATTTATTTTTTTGTTCTGTTTTATATAGCCTGATCGTAAATCTACGATTGGCTAGATACCATAGATACAAAACCCATTTGGTAGCATATATTACAGGCAAACATATATTACAAATATCGTTTTAGACTTTCAGCTCGTGACAGAAAAAAATTATCAATTTTTAGTCTTCCATGCAGCTACCAGCAACAGTAAAATGTATAAAATAACATGCATAACGAATGAGTGCATAGTTAAAAATACACATTTGTTTGTCAAACAAAGAGAACAACTTTTTACAGTCTTAAATAAATATTTGAATAAATGGCATTTGAATAAATACGTGTTGTAATCGCTACCGAGTGTCGTGGGTCACCCGGTAGGAACTATGTTCCTTTCGTACTATGGCACATTATATATGTAGTGCTTTCTTCTTTAATTTACAAGATATCTTTCTGGAAATTTGAGGTTTTAACTTTAGAAGTCAAATACTTGTTTAATTCTTTAAAGATTTTAATTTTATAGCTACTTTTAGTTTTTACTGTATGAATGAATTGTAATATTATTTTAAAAAAGACATACTTCCGATTAAATAGTCAATCCATAATGTGCGTAGATTACGTTCGGTTTGATCAGGGTATTTTTTATGACATAACCAATATTATTTAGTAAAAAAAATACATATAAATATGATGTCTCCTTATAGCTTTGATTTTACCATTTGATTTTATAGAAATTAAGCCACACTAAACCCAAATTTGTTATAATTGTAAAAATGAGAAAATGTTTGAATTTACTTGTTACAATTCTCAAAAAAATTCGCATACTCAAAAAACAAACGAATATAATTTTAATTAATGATTACTTAATGTTGTTATTTCAGATTTCAAATTGTATTTTTTACAAATATAATAAATTTTGTTGAATTGTTGAGGTAATGGATACCAAATATGAGTGACATTGAATTGTTAAAATATAATTAATGATATTAATTTTCGTTATCACGTTGTGATGAAAGTGTATAATAATTTGTGCGCCCATCTGAGAACACAGGATGGTCTACTGATAAATAATCAGATAAAATAATACAAATGGCTAAGGAATGTGGGTCATTCGAGTTTTCCATAGAAAAAGAACAAAATTTTAGGGTGGGCAATTATTTCCATCACATTCTAGAATTTCGAACTCTGTAGTTTTGAATATTGTGCATTAAACTTTTAATTGTGTTGCCGTCTATATTTACTTAAGATCGCAGTTTAGATTTTGTTACTAAATCAGGCTATTCTTAAAACATTTAAATCAGGACATTAAGTTTCAAAATATTGCATACAAGGTGAGGGATAGATGTTAAAACATTTTCATCGGAAGTATAAATATAAGCTTTCAAAAAGTTTTTTTCAATTCTGAGGGCTCTTCCTGTATATGCACGAAAATTAATGTAATTATTACGCGTGTGGTTTTTCATTACGGTAATAATTCATTCAGTTTTTCATAATGTTCGTAGAAAAAAATCTCATTTATTTTTGTATTTTTTATAAAACATTTTCAGAAAAATGTTTTTATTTATATTCAGAGCCGAATTTAATAGTTTGGGACCCATTTTAACATAAATAGTACCCATGATAATATTTTAATTGAATATAAAAGAATGGGACTGGAGAAGAATGAAATTTTTTAAATAATCAAAATAGCTAATATTTATAAATTGTAGCTTCTTTCAGCAATTGAGACAATTCTTAAAGTTATTAGGGGGCGTCCATTAATTAAGTGAGGCATTTTTAAGGATTTTTTAGACCAACTATAGTATTTGCGTTAAACAATCGAAGAGCTACTATGTTGCTCTGTGGCGCTCGGACAAATATGATAAATATTATTGTGTCAGATTTTACCAGATTTGATCACGTAGCTTTCATTCAATCATTTCTTTCACTCATTCAATCACGAGAAAAATCCCTGTAACATAGATAATTGCGTGTAGATTTTAATACATCTTTTTGTGATTGGTGTTACGAAATTGAATCTTGATGCAAAACGGCAGAAGGCAAAAGAAATTTCGGAAACATCCTTGGTATAAAATATCCACGCAGTCGTCTCGCACAGATTTTCCCCGCGGCACCACCTAAATAAAGCGTGTTACAAATCATTCTGTCTTAAATTTATTTCTTTAATATTTTTAAGGTTTTTTTTTCAATTTCTGACAAAAGTTAAAAATAATAATCGAACACATAATGGCCTATTATCCCGCTACTTTTAAAAAAAAAACTTTTATCTGTATAAAAAGCTGCCAAGAAAGTCAATATTCTATTTTTGTAAAAATAAAAATACAATATTATTTTTTGCAAAGTAAAAATAGAAAACTTTCCGTTTATTATTATTGATAAAGCATAAAAAGCTCTTCCATACCGCAAACACACATTAAAAATACATATAAAACTTTATCTTAATTATGTAAATGATTATATTACCGACATTGTTACCGATAAAAAACAGAGATAAATATATACGATATCATAAATGTATCTTTATCTTATGATAGACATTATTATTATTGTTAAAATGCTTAATAAAATGTGTTCTGTATAAATTATATATATACACATTTTACGATGCATTCGTGAAGGCGTTGTTATAGTGACGTGGTGAAGAAAAATGTCGACTTTCTGGCATGATATTCTCACTGATTATATTCTCACATTATTATATTGTCGACGTCATTGTTAAATGAACGTATTCGTTATTCTATGTGAAAAAGTTTGTATATTTTTCTTCTGCTACGTCATAAGATACGATAATTGTATGCCAAAAATATCATAGTAAGAATATTTTCTCTTTTTTTTTAAAGAAATATGATGCCAAAATTTAAAAGTATTAAATTCGAAAAAAAACAACATCTAAATTATTATTGTTGTTCAAACTAAAACAGTTTGACTAAACCATTTGACAATTTTAGCAAAGCTATTTTCATTTATTTCCAAAAGTGGTAAGATTTTTTACGAGACATGGACAATTCAGATTATTAGTAATCTGAATTACAATCTCATATTTCATGATAGGTTGAACTGAGACAGACACACATAGTCTCTGTGTGATACCTTATGCGTGTTTTACCACTTTTTCGTGGATTATTTTAACTCCTAAGTTATTTTGAGAGTGCACCTCCGTATAGGAAGGTACAATGTTCTAAACTAACCCGTCACAACTATTAATATAAAAAGGTATCGTGGGACACCCGGTAGGAACTATATTCCTTTCGTATCTTGGTAAATTATATTTTGCTGAAAATTTAAGCCATTAGTTTTAGAAGTCAAATACTTTTTTGATTCTTTAAAGATTTTAATTTTATAGCTTTTTAGTTTTTACTGTATGCATGAATTGTAATATTAGTTTAAAAAAGACATACTTCTGATTTCGTAGTCAACCCAATATGTGCGAACATTACGTTTGGTTTGATAAGGATATTTATTATGACATAACATAAAAATTTGATTGAACTCACTTTAAACTATCTTTGTTATCTTTAACTTCTGATAACTTTCACAATTTTTTTAAATTAAAAAATATTTGACAAAAAATACAAATTGACAGTTCAAAATCAAAATCAATGGCAAGTTTTATTTTCCCAAGTAACCTCGATGAAAATAGTCGGTTTTTGGTGTCTTTTTTTTCACTTTTTTGGGTTTACCTCCCAACCAGCAAATAAATCCAATTAATTTTGCTGTGGCGGAAAGAATTGGTCAGAATAGTAGAACAAATATTAAGGAGAAGCTTTTTCTCTGTTAATTTTTCTGGACCACTTAAATATATCGAAACGTATATTTTCAATACGATACAGTAAAAAGTGTTTAATTGTCTATTATTTGTCAGTTCATTTCGTTCTTGTGGCTGGGTAAGCACAGTTTCCAGTGTTAACTTCGACAGTTAAACAGTTCACATTCGCTAGTAGCAATGCTTGTAATCTCTAACACAGTTTACATTAAGAGTTCCATAGTTTTTTCTGCAGTATTTCAAGTTACAATAACACAGCGCCAATGTTTTGTAAATGAGCAAAATAAAATAAAAATTCAATGGCAAAATGTTTATTTTTTAAATAAATAACTTTTATTTGAAACTCTTTAGAATTTAACAGAATCTTTTAATATGTTTCTTGTAAAAATAACTTATTATGTTGGTTTATATTTCTAGATTTAAATTTCATTTCAAAAGTTGTCATATCCAGTGAATTTCAATATAAAAAAATATATTTCGTTATAAAAATAAGAAATTGAAGAACGTATTTAAAACGAGTATAAAAAAGTACAATCTTTTATTAGAATGTAAAAAGTTCCTATCAATTGATAAGTGCAAATTCAAATACATATAAATGGTTTGACCTAGTTAGTGTAATTTTCAATATATTTTATTATTGTAAATTAATATTATTATTTTATGGACAACCATGACAGGAATACTGTAAGTACGATAATAAGTGTTTTAGACTGGGAGATACTTACTCAAAATTTCCAACCATTTATGACTGTGTGGCGAACCGATAGATCAAAATAAAAATTGAAAGGACAAGTAAAATTAATAAATTGAAAACCCCCAGAAAATGCTGGTTTCTCTCTCCAAACTGAATCAATTTTTTTAACACATAACTAAGAAAAGTCTTGATTAAATTGTTAAATTGCCTTTCAAACAATCAAAAATCGGTTCACCCGTTTAGGAGCTACGATGCCACAGACAGACACACAGGCATACATGGCAATCAAACTTATAATATCCCTCCTTTTGCGTGAGGGGTTAAAAACGAAAAGCGCAGCGCTGGGTGCCGAGGCCAATAAAAAGTTTTGTTACGGGCAAGCTAAATTTTTCATCCTCAGTTTACTTCTGTCGAAAACCATCATGTTTTACTTTTCCAACGGTTTCAAATTATCGCCATACTGACGCCAATATAACACCTTAGTGGCCTATTAAGTATCTCAACCTATTAATAGGTTGCCAATTTGCCATATTGTAACAAATGGTTTGAAATTTTGTCTCAGTGTTTCCAATTCTATTTGGTTTGAATTTTCAAATTTTTATCATAATTGACTTTATATCACTGGTTTGCCATTAAGAGCAGCAGTTATAACGTGTAATCATGACTTTTTCTTAATCATCGTAAACAATTTTTATGCGGTATTAACTGTAAAATTTTATGAGTTTAAAATAAAACGATATTTATTTAGCAATACTCAATGCAGGGTTTTTAAAAATTTGACGGCACGTTTTGGTACATGTCTCTCAAAATAAGCAAAGGTTATATAAAAATATATCCCAAAAAACATTTACTACCGAGGTACAGAGAGTTAAAGATATATTTTTCTAAAGTCAGATGTTAATCAAGTGCGAAATCAATTAGCCGTGGTTCACAAAGCTTTAAAACAATATTTAAAAAAAAAAAATTCTAATGAGTAATAAACACTGCTTGAATAAGTTATACAGTTTTACAAGTACTTTTTGTAAGTGAATACTGTGTGTTTTTCATATTTTATAATCATGAAAGACTCCACAAGTTTTTTGACTGAAGTTTACAAAACAAATAGATATCTTTTATAACCTAAGGAGTGGACCAAAGAAAGGGTGCAGCTCTTCGTATATGCCATGCAAATCCGTTAAAACTCCGATCTATCAAGAAACGATTTGATGCTGTACTAAGTACCAAAGAAGCATAGATTCATTGTGCTAAATTCTTTATTAAACAAAACGGCGGCCACTAACAAAAAATTAATTTGAATAAAATAAATAGTTAAAAAATTCAAGCACCTGCCTGTCTAGTAGTTTTAATAGCGGCTTTAACAGCCGGAGCCCACTATTGGGAAAATTTGTTAAAGCCGCTATATAAACCACTAGCCTTGTTTTTCTCTTTTCAGATTTTATTTAACGCACTCGGGTTTTGATTTTTTAAAGGATTTGTTTTATTAAAGACTTTTTAGTGTCTCGGCACTAAAAAAATCCTCTTATTATCTTAATATATATATTTCTTGTGTGCGTGTGTATGTGACTGAACTCCTCCTAGACGGCTGGACCGATTTCGATGAAATTTTTTGTGTGAGTTCAAGGGGATTGGAGAATGGTTTAGATTTACAATTTGGTCCAGTACAACTGTTTTTGAGGGCTCCGTACCAAAAAAATGAAATTTCATTAAATGGTGGGAGCGCATATAAATCAAATCACATTATGTATACTATGTGTACTATGTATTTTTATTAGTATTCAGGTATTGTCAATAGGCATGTATTAGAGCCATATGCGAGCGCAGCGAGCTCTACTATCAAAGGTCAGGCCAAAGGTCGAAGGTCAGGCCACTCCAATAAATAGGAGTTAAATTGGGGTTTAGCGGGATGGGTTTAGCGGACAGGCTAAACGTAGTATAGGTATTCATGAATTGGAGTTACGTTTTTACGGGACAACGTCCGTCGGGGCCGCTAGTACTATATTAAAACTGTTTAAACCAATTTATTATTCCTAATTAAATTTAAACATATAATTTATATATATTTTTGTAATCCCCTTTTTTGATATGTTTGGTTAAATTTTTTTATTAATATATTTCTATTTTACGTCAAAAATCAGTCTTTTTTTTCCTTGATAATCGGGTAAAAATTAATAAATTTTGTTTGGCGCTATGTTTCTATGAACTTTTTTGCTAATATCAAGCTAGAGAGTTCGCACCAAAAATAGTGCCTAACCATTTTATAACACCATATAGTTCCAAAGGTAAATTTCTTCCTGCTCACTTTTTAACCAATATTGTTCGGGAACATCTTGATTAAAAAAAATGCGCTGGGTAAGATTTCAGATAATTACTTTAACATAAATCACAAAATTGTTTGACATGAGTGTGGATTTTGAATAATACGTTTAATTTTAATAAGATTTTCATCGAACTTAATATGCAAACAAAATGAAAATTAAGAAGCGAAAATCTTATTTGAAACTTTGTAATAATTTGGCATGACGACGATATTCATCTTTATTCAGCTGAGAGAATTAAATAATATTATATACAGAATAAATATTTAGTATTCGTGTTTGATATTTTATGAACATATAATTTCATATCGTATTAATTAGAAATATAATCAAATGAAAACTTCATGTAAAATACAATTAATCAAGGTCGTAGTTGCCAATGGTATTTTTGCCCCCACCACATTGATGGAAATGAAGAAACCAAAAATAACAGTTAAAATATCTCAAAACAATCCTTAAGAGGATAGCAAACTCAGTATGTTGGTCTATGTGCCATTTGTAACTGAGAGCTCGCTGGCGTTGGTTGCCGACAAATCAAATAAAAGCCATATTTGCTTACCAGTTTTCCAAACTGCCAGAAAGTTGATGCATTTCTTAATTAGCGAATTAAGTACAAAATGAAAAAATATTTTTGTATGTTATGATCAGTTTTAAGCAAAAAAGTACTCTTGTGATTTTTTCTCTAGACGCGCAATATCTCTCTATTTGTCTGAGTGAATTCGCTTAGCAAAGGATTTCCTCTCATTCGTAAGTTTAAATAGATTATAATTAGCAAGTATAAAACAGTTCAGAATTTGAGGTTCAATATCTTGAAAAAGGCCCAATTTAGTTAATTTTTACACCACTTGATAACTTTTGTCCCAAATATAGGACATACATTTTGTATTTTAGATGACGAAAAATCACAAACTATGATATTTTATGTGCCACGCTATTTTTTTGAAAGAAGTCCAGTAAATACGCCCCTGGATGAAAGTACCTAATGTTCAATCTAAGCTCTTGCTGAATAATTATTTTAATTTATTAACATACACACAGTAAGTGTTACTGTCAAAAAAGATAATGTAATTTACAACTTAAATATTACATAATACCCAGTCATGAAGTACTATTGTTTATGGAATGATTTGAAGTGTAAGATTTGTTAAACATTGGCCGTTGTTTTGAATATACATTGTAAGAAGTGTCTTATACAGTTTTGACTATAAAGTACCTATTTATTAATTAACAAATTAGTTTATTAATTATAGTTTGTTATAGAAGATGATTCAGGGGGTATAGCACAGAGATAGCGGTAGGGATAGCAAATGTATCATCTTCACACCATTGGGAAACAAGTGAAATTTTACAATTTAAAAAATCTCCGAGAAATTTTTCGGGTACGGAACTCTAATCTACCACTTGAAAAGTATCTAAGAACACTTTCTATTAAATTACCTTTTTCCTTAGAGCCTGCTCCAAACTGAGCCGATTAGGAGGATCATCGCCTATTTTCAATTGTTCTGGATACGGAACCCTAATCTCGCACTTGAAACATGGCTAAGAACATTCTCCATTGAAAAACCTTTAAAACCAAACAAATCGAAACAAAAATTCCAAATCAGTTCATCCGCTTAGGCGCAACGATGGCAGAGATAGACACACACACGGACAGACAGACAAACATAGCGGTCAAACTTTAACACCCTTTTTATTGTTCGAGAGTTTGGTTCGAGAAAAAATCAGTTGGCTCGATTTCGATTCCCGGTAACGGTTTTAATCATAAATATACCTGATATGAATTATTGCTAGCGTTACCAGGTCAATATTCTCATTTGGTAAGTATGGATATAACTGATTTGTATTAAAATTTTCACGACAATTGTATTTAAATGTTTAAATTTTGGAAAAACTCTTACATTTCCTACTTAAAAAGTACAGTAAGTTAAAAATTTGCCTATTGATGAAAAGAGTATACTGTAAATATTTCCGCGATATTGCAAGAAGAATTGTTTCTTCAAATAGATTAATATGAGGTAAATACATATAAAACAAACTCTGGTGACAAACTAAAAAATTATTTACTAGAAAGGTCTTTCTTTTTTTGCCAAAGAAACATGACACTCTAAAATCATATTTAACTATTGTCTCATGTAAAATCATATCTTGCTTTAAGAATAGAATTTCAACACCTGTGGAACACCTACAGCTAATTACATCTTTTTTCTTCTATTTTATGCATAGTTTAGCTGCATATTTTATTATTTATCAAAACTATTTATTATCGAAAATATAATAATTAATATATTCATAAAAAGCAAAAGCCAAATAATAAAGTGAAGTAAATTTTAATATTTCATAAGCAAAAACATCAAGCCTATGAGAAATATTTTCTTGGATTCTGGAAAAAAATTGTTCTTTATTCATAAATATTACGTGATTTAAATTGATGTTTTGTTCTATGTTTGTATTTTTTCCCCGTAGTACTTCAAAACGAAGTGTTTCCGGGTGAAGTATTATATATATATATATATTTGTAATAAGAATACCGATCAAGTAAAATCAATAAATATACTTGTACTTTTGAAAATTCAAAGTTGAAATGAATAAATTTAAACAAAAAATATTTTTTAACTATACAAACACTTCACAACATATGTTACAAGACATGGAAAACATATTCCACCTATGATATATAAAGTAAAACAAGTGAAAAGAAACAATTGAGTGAGTTAATGGCTCAAATACCATGCATAGTCAGTGTTGATTTCTTTATCACATAACACATACATACATGTGACACATACATAACTGATATTAAAGTATAGTACATACTATGAAATTTCCACCTATTTGGCGCCCTCGCGGGTAAACAGTGATGTTTACGAAAAAATGTTTTATACAAAAGTTGTTTATGTTTTGATAAGGAACATTTTTTTACATTTAAACTTTTGTTCCATCTCTAACGGTTTACAAGATGGGTCCTACGGGTCCAAGACCCAATTGACCTATGATGCTCATTTACGAACTCGACCTCATTTTTTACGTCCTGAGTACGCTGTAAAAATTTCAGCTCGATATATTTTTTCGTTTTTGAGTTATCGTGTCCACAGACGGACGGACGGACGAACGGACAACCGGAAGTGGACTAATTAGGTGATTCTATGAACACCTATAGCAAAATTTTGTGCATGGCATCAATATTTTTATGCGTTACAAACTTGGGACTAAACTTGGTATACCTTGCATATTACATATATGCATGGTATAAATATTCTACCTTTATATTATGTGAAGTGTTAAATAAATGTAATATCTAGAGCACAGCTAATCTAGACAAATGTATATTTTCACATTTTCACTATAAATGAAAGCTTTTTTCTCTAAAATATTTCTCCAAATAAATAACAACAAAAATGTACACATGAAACTTATATGGTCGGCAAAATTTTTTAATCATTATAACATTCGTCGGCGCACTTTGAGCATTAATCTATCTATATCATTACGCAGCAGTTAATATTTTAGGATGACTAAGGCCAAGCGAGCCACAGCAAAAAATTTATAAGCATTTTATGCAAAATTTAAATATACATTAAAATTATTACATATTTGTTTGTAGAAAAACTTCCTGGCGAAAAATTTCGTCCTATCTGCTTTTTCAAAATTCGATTTCGTTGCCCAAAGTTTTGAGGAGATTTAAACTCTCAAAACAGAAATAAGCAGAACAAATAGGCAGCAATGAACCTATCTTAAACTTGAAACCAAATTTCAACCACCTATCTTCATTCAAAAGAGGGATATACATCTCAAAACTTTTTCCAAAAATCATAGATTTAATGAAGGTATATGTATGAAATTTGGTGGCTTTGGTCCATCCATGTTTATCTAACTATGCCTCGCAAAGTAACCTTGTCGAAAAAGTCCCCAAAATTATTTCAATGTAAGGAGATTATATCTCCATTCTGATCGTGGTTACGAATCGAATTTTGATGCAAAACTGCTTATAGGATGATTTGTTTGACTGGTATTCAAATCTCCTCGTAATTATCTGCACAGATTTTTCTCTTCTATTTCCCAGGACAAAATTCAATTCATGTTCTTAAATGTTATTTGTTGTTTTTGTATAAAATGTTAAAGTCGATATGGTTTGTATTGAGTTATAAAGTTATAAATTAGAATAGGGGATCATTTTCTCATGCCTTAGAAGAGTATGGATATACTAAAATTTAATGTTATCCGATAAGAATTTCATTTAAAAAGGATAACTAAGATTACTATGAATTCAATTTGTTTTTACTTTACTAAATTAGGAAAAGTACAAGAATAACTTCAAAAACACTAAAAAAATTGAGAAGCTATGATTAAATGTTAATATAAAATTATATGACTATGATTTGTGTGTAATCTATTTTTGTTTTTACTTAGAGCTTCATCTCTTCAATTTATATAAGCAATGCGTAAGAAAATGACTGAAGGTTAATTACTCAAACAAGTAAAGTAAAATTTTCAATAAATTATAGTTTAAAATAAACTAAAAATGCATGCTTTATTGAAATAGAAAGTGGATAATAATTCCAATTAAAATTAATATAAATAATAAATTAAATCAATTGAAATTGAATCTGACAAATTATTATCTACTTTTTAGTGCAATATTAAGCAAGCTTTTTTAGCTTTAATATAAATTTATTTTCTTATTTTTAGCTTCGTTCAGTTAAAGATTATGAAGTCTTTGCATAACAAAGTAACCCAAAATAAAATTATAATAGATGGGTTTCCAACGACCTTTCACATGAGAAGCGGACACCATAGTTACTATACCATTTCGAAATTGAGATGTTAATGTTTGAAGATAATATTATTATACAATTAATGAAGATAAGATTTTCGGTCTTTCATCCTGGTTCCTGGTTAGGATACTAGGAAAACGATTATATTATTTTGGAAAAAAATCGTACAGGACAGTTTGGGATACTCGTCAAAAGAAAGTCACTAACAAAGTTTCAAGTATGCATTTTTCATTTAAGGAAACCCGTGGTATCCGACGATCCAAAACTTGTATGTAATATTTAGTCCAATATTTCGTTATGCAATATTTAGTCCAATTCTAGCACAATGTATTCATGTATAGAATTTTACTCATAGCTTTCATTCAATAAGATAATAAATCACTTTAGTACTTTCTTCAATAAATAAATAAATACGAAAAAAAAACGAGGCAAATATCGATTTGACTTTTGACACGTACATGCATAGGGATATTTAATATCTATATTTTATACATCTAAACAGTATCGTTTACAGTTCTTACGCTTCGATACTTATTGTAGATTTATGAAATTGTTTATTTTTACAGTTGAATTCCATTACAATTATTTTAATAAATATCCTTTTTTAATTTTCAGAGATAATTGGAATAAGCATAGATCAAGAAAACTTGAAAAAAATATCGTTTCATTTTACAACTGGTCAAAAAAGATGCCGATATTATTTTTGATATGAAAATAGAGAAATAATAGTGGACAAAATAAAAAATTCGTCTCAAAATGGAAGAAAAAGTTGTAAATCTTTTCACAAAGACAATTTGGCCATAATATTTTACAGCTTTATGTAAGAGTGATAAAAAGAGCAAATTTTCCAGTCGACAGTATATACCAAACAATACAATTTTTTTTGAAATAAAACAATGCTGCCTTTTCCATAGAAAAATTCATTCAAAGACAAGCTCTTTCAGCTCTTTCATGTAGCACAGTGCAAAAGAAAATGAATTATAATGGGTTAAAAAGAAGAATAAAATTTTTATAGTCACCTTCGAATAACCGCTTTGGTTGAAACATTTTTGAACACTGCTTTTTCTTTCCTGTGTACCGAAAACTTTTTATTGTATCTCATTAAATAACGTTATCATTTTTCATTTCTAATATGATAAGATAATTGTATAGCAAATAAGATAATTGTATAGCAAATAGATAAACGAGTTGGTCTGACATTTAACAGACGAATTTCCTGGCTTATAGATATCCGACAACACCACTTTTAGATTTGTTATTTTTTTATCCTCGTAAAAGATCTTAAATAAATTTTAAGAATTTAAAACAATTAAAAAATTGCGGATTTATTGAAAAAAAAAATGAAGAATTAAAAAAATTATCACGATTTAAAAATGTTTCAGGCTCAATTTGTTTTTAAATTTTAGTTCTTATTCTGTTTCGATATCCTTAGAAATGTAGTATTCATCTGCTGTGAAAAAAATACAAATGTCATTTATTTTAAATTAAAAAAATAAATAGCATAAAAGCAAAAAAGCATGAGCTTAAGCATTCTTAGAAAAACAATTATTTTAAAGATTTAACTGTGAGATTTTTTTAAAAGGAATTGTAATTTTTTCATATAATAAACTAAATTGATAAGTTTTTCTTTCGCTGTATCACAGTCGAAAAGTGCCCCTTTTTACTTCTACATAAAAAAAAGATACACAACGGGGGATGATATATATTACTTTTATAAACAAGAAAAAAGTTTTAAAAATTATTTTTTATTGAACAGAAGTGACATTTTATGTCAGATCCAATTCCTTTGGGAAGTATTCAAACGTCATCATAAACTTATATGACTGCTTTATATTTTTTTATTTCTATATGTTGTATACTAACCGTTGCTTGCCAGCTTCGATAAATAATTCCAATTCGAGACTTCGAACTCAGTGCGCTTTATCAGATTTAGATTCAGATTTCTGAAAGTCAAAATTCTTGAAGAAGCCTCAATTTATTTGTGGGTATAAAATTTTAAGATACTATTTGTTTTATATCCAAGAAAAAACCTGTTTTATTCCATTTCACTCCTTTAGAAACTGATTTTAAATTAAAACAAAATATCCTACGCCCTCGCGTAGGATAAAAAGATTCTCCCAGATAAAAGTATCCTAAAATACTTTCACATTATATTATTGATATGATAGACAAAAGATATATGTGACTGCTTAACAGTAAAAAGTTCAAATTTAAGTTTGTTACACAAGTCTACTAATTTTCTCTGTTTGACGATAGGAGACTAATCCGAGCCTAAGTTCAGACATTTTTTTTTTAAATAAAAACACAGTAGTAAAAATAGATTGAGAATTGATAGGTATGTCTCTCCAAAGTGGTAATTACCACTCGATTACGTTCGCTGAGGTTTCTCTAAAGCCAACAATTCGCTGCCAAAATAGTACAAGTATTATTTAATTGCAGTAATTTTGTATTACCTCACATCATCATGGAAGTAACGGAGTCTCGCACACCAAATTTTTTATTTTGGAAAATGTGATGAAAGAATTACATATATACTTTGAAATATAATGCTCTATATTTTGAATTTAAAAAAAAGACGATATATTATATAACATCAAATAGAAACTCTATTCCCAAATGTACAATTTCAATATATCTCCATTTTTTTCAAATAGAAATTTTCTTTTTTTTTTTTGAAAAATTAACTATTCTAAACAACAAGCCATTCTACAGTATAAACAAATTTTTCTATTTTAAATTAAATTACTTTCTATCTATTTTGTTGTTTTTGATATACCTTCCCTGATTTTCATGGAAATTTTTTTATGAATAAAGTAGCAAAATTCAATTTTTAGTAATAATTAACTTGAAACACAAAGTTTATAAATTTTTACTATGATCTATGTAAATACACCTTGTCCTACCGAAACTTTTAAGTTTGTAAAAGCTGCTCAAATAAACTGATTGATTCAAAATTTAATGAAATTTAATTTAGAGTTTACGTTTTTATATTAACTTGTTTGAAGATGAGATGTACGTATTAGTCTTCTATTTACACTAATTCTACACTTTGCCTCAACAATTGAAAGCAAAACTTTTCAATTCTATATCTTATTTCCATTTATAATCATTTCATTACCCGGCGGCATTATAAATTGAGTTTACTGCTCTTGAATAATCCAAGAGCAGCTTTTGAAACCACATAAATTTTAGAGGTGTAACAAAATAAAGATAAATTGAGATAAATCTTCCTTACTAATTTTATTGTCATTTTAGACTACATAAATTTTAAAATCAAAAATCAAAATCAACATAATCACTGCAATCCAATTTTCATGTTCAAAAATAGTCTAAGAGACGGTATAAGGGTCAATCTTTACTCATCTGATAACCAGATGATACCTATTTTTTATGAAATTTTATTGATTTATAAACTATCCATTTATAGTTAAACTATCCAATCTGCCAGTCAATCAAAATGGTATCAGAAGAAAGGTAATTTAATTTCGAAAATAATGGTATGTACTTGCCTGTAAAAAACCGTTCATGGAAAAAATTGATTAAATTTAATTTAATTAAAACTAGCCATGAACCCTTTTCGATAGAACAGATATGATAAGAGTGTTTACAAATCAATCAATTTTCATAAAAAATATGCCTCATCAGGTTATCAGATGGGTGAAGTTCAACCTTATACCGTCTGTTGTAATAAAATTTTGAACCAAGAGCTCATATTTTTCTTTTTCTTTAGGGGAATAAAAACTCTGAATAGTTGAACAAAATAACGAGTAATCGTAACATTTTTGACATATTCATTTATCATAATACAATTTTCATTCTCTACTTAAAAATGTTTACTCTCTTTAGTACCGTAAACATAGAAAACTATCAAAGTAGAAAAAAGTCACGTCACATAAGAATAAAAGGTATAATAATCGTCTATCGGGAGAAAACGGAAAACGTTTCTATCTTCCACCGTATGTGTGAATACGCTGGGATTTTCGTGTTAATCTCATATCAATACATAAAATTCATATATCGGGTTTTGTGATAAAACGAAATTTTTATTCCTGTGTTATCACACATCAAAAAAATATTATTAGGTACTATTATTATTATTAGAAAAACGAACTGCAAATAATTTTACAAAAGTTTACTATTGTACACGGTAAGAAATGCAAGGCGTTTATTACAATGCTGGTATGGTATAGAGGCAGATACTATAAGTAGCTTCTATAATAGCATAAGTTATATTACAGTATTGAATAGGGCTATCCACTAGAAGTGTTGTAGGTATCGCCAAGCAGTATGTTCCTGACACCAATGCTGCATTGACTCGTCCGCCATAACTATTGCTAAAGTTATTGCCTCAAAGGCCAGCATGGCATTCACACCGATACTGACATAATGATATACAACAAAAATTTCCTACCATGTATATAGACATTGACTAAATATTTCTCGCTTAATTTGTCTTTTCGAAATCATTATTCTTTGGCATACAATAATCAATAATAAAATATTTTCAATTTATTGAAGTCTAGGGGCTGTTTCAGAAGTGCCAACACAAACTTAATGCATTCAGACGCTTACCAATGATGGGATAAATTTTCAATACAAAAATCTTAAAAAATCAATCCTTTTTATGAACTTTCAATTCGAGTTTGGAGTATAAATTTATTTATTATACTAAAATATTCGATGTAGAAGTCCAAAATATATCTTTTGATTTAAAATACTCCACAGAAAATACTCCACAGACACTTTATTGCGATATTATGAAAAACTTTTTCTTGTCTTTGAATGATTATTTTTCTTTTGGGTTTTAAATTTGAGTGCATTGAGATCCTTACGCAGTATAATCTCCGTAGGTATTCATTGAGCACACATTAGCAAAAAATAAAAAAGCAGTAAGGTATCTTTTTAAATTGACTCGAAATCTCGAACTTTAAGAAAAAGCTTTAAATTTTTTTTCTGATTCGCTACAACAGTTTATTTTTACTTAAATGATTTCGAAAAAAATTTTTATTAACAAACTAAAAACACGTAAGGTGAAATATGTCTCATAAGAGAATATTCCTATGATCTTTAAATAAGACATCTGAAGCTTTTCTATGTTATAAGAAAACGGATATCATAACAAACCTCCAGGAAGAACGAAGACGCATTTCATTGCGTTTGTATATTTCCAGACACTGTACTATATACATAGACTTCCCAGAAGGGACTGAAATCTGCTCCTGTAGGGTGAATGAACTGTTTGCAGAATTCTTTCGCCGAGTCATAGACGGATTTTAATATTTAGCATTGAAAATAAAGAGAAAATTTATATTACTTCTATTTAAATCCATATTTTTTTAAGGCCGAAAAGATTTCATCAACGGTTTTATTTCAAATTTTATGTTTTCAATGAAAACAGCCTCTATAAGAGCATTTGATTTGAGAAAATTAAAGAAAAATTGAAACCCTTAGTATTCGATAATAATCGTTTCAGTATCAGGAAACTATTTGATGAAATTAATAGCTTTCATGAATAGGCTTCAGTCATTTAAGTTTGTATTTTGTGCGTGATATATTGTGTTTCAAAAAAAACTTCGTGGTGTTCAAATCTTTAAACAAAAACGACAAGAAAATCATAAAACAACCACCATAATTAACAGATCTTTGTAACTTTTATAAACCCCTAGACTAAAAGTACTATTTCGGACAGCTGTTGTTTATTTGCTGGAAGGCATAAAAAGATTTTGTTTTAAAGTCTCTGCAACGTGTTTTTCTTTGCTTATATATTAGTTTCATTGTGTTTTTTCACATTGAAAGTCTCTTCGGCGAGGGAAATCTTACAAAACATTTGTTAAAAAATAAATAAATGATGCTTTTAACTGCCAACTAATCGGGAAAAAAAAATTTTCTAACATGAACTAATCAGATTCATGATCCTATCATGTTGAAAGTAATTTCATGGCAACTTAATCGTAATTTCAAAATGCTTGATCAAATATATCAATAATAATCGGGAATTATTTATCAAAATCACTATTTTTAAAATCGTGAATTTTTGGATGCGACCCTTAATATTTCGTTTAATCATTCCCGGAACTTATTTGACAGAGGATGGTATAAAAACAAAAATGTTAACATTAAAAATCTATTATTCAAAAGATTGTTATCAAGATTTTTATAACAGATCTTCCGCCACTGTTTTCTTTTACGATGCTCAACTTCAGGTTAGAATCATAAAGTTTATATTTGTATAACATCTATATATGAGATGTTTATTATGCACATGCTTCTTCTTGCTACTTGTGCGCTTGTCTACAACTTCTTGCATGTCTTCCACTGCCTATATATATACATTTTCGTGTTGCTTTTCTAGGTGTCTCTTGAAATGTGTATACTATACTACTGACCCAGTTACGAATTTAGGTTAAAGTTCATTTATCGGTTTCGATAACAAAACAACAATTGGTATGCTATCATCAAGCATCATAGCTGAGCTCGCAGCTCAGCCGCCCGCGTACGGCCGGATATTATAACAAAAATATGTATACCTACGTGTACTTAATACAATATGTTACATCATTTTTTATGATGTAGAATGTGTGTATATGAATAAGTGTTTATGTATGACAGAGAGAAAATTTAATGCCTCTTCCGAAATAAATGTAAATCAACAGGATGTTACAGGAAACAGATTAAAGACGGAAAGATTTATTATATTTTTATTTAAAAAAAAATTAAAAATATTAAAATAACTGTTGAAAAATTTCTGAAAAACTGGATTTAAATATTAAGTAGTCTTCTTGTGACGTTCTTATGAAACTGTTAAACGTCTCCATCGATGCATTTGAATTTTACTCGGGTTAAAGAATCGCAAAAAAACAGGTTCTTATACATCTCACTTATAGCTGCTCTCTTCCTTAAAAAAACTGGCAGAAATAAATTTTGTAGTTAATTAAAATCTCTACAAAAATTTTCCTCTCAAAAATTGCTGTTTTCGAGAAATTAATGAAAGAAGAAAATAATGACAATCGAGAAAATTAATGGTATTTTTGCGAAACGCTACTTTCGAATAGTAAGCAAAACTATTTTTACATTTATTATTCAATTCAATGAGAATCACAAAAAAAGGAATATTTGAAGCTTGCAGATGGGATCAAGGAAGTTTCCAAAGAGAACGTCATACTTTCCATAAACTAATTTCAGGAAGTTTAATTTTAAATGGCAAAGTATGCAGATGGGAATCCGCGCTAAATGCTATCCTGGAGCAAAAGTTGCTTTTATCAAGCTATATGCCCCTTCAGTACCTATACTTATGCCAAAAATCACATCGATTTATTAATCCGTTTTTTCATAAAAAGGAAGATCCAATATAGGAGCAAACCCATTCATTTTATGCAATACCATAACAAAATTTGATAGTTAAATTAAAATTGATTAAAAAACGAAGAAGTTATAATAGGTTTCAAAGATTGTTACCCGTCTCTTTCTTGCAAAACAACCTTCCCCTTTGTTTAATTATGAGTTTTAAACGTTCATATTTTGCATCCTACTAAGATTTTCAAAAACCAACTTCACTTCTCTGCTCGTGCAGTGACAATTCTTCACCTGAATTCATAAAACAAATTTAGGCATCATCCCCATAAAAATTCTGAAAAGTTTTAAATACAAGACGAAAGCAAGAGCTTCGTTTCTAAAATCATATCTAAAAGCTCATATGCTTATATGTACTATTAAATTACTAACTGGTAAAACGGATTATGAATTAAACTTTGTAACAATTTAGAAACTTTCGTTTACGTTTATATATAGTGCAAAGTAAACAAACAACTATTTTCTAACATTTCTAAAGTTAAAATCAATTCAAATAGACGTGATGTTTTTGATAATGGCAACTGATGTATACTGATATATGATGGTAGTGAAATTGGTACGGTTCGATGTCTGGTATTGGTGACTTCGCTATTAAAAACAATTAAACAGGAAATATTATATTTACTTTGTTTTAGAAAAAAATATGTTGAATCAACTTCATTGATTTAGAAAAATCACTACTTTTATTTAGGTTAGGTTAAGTTATATTGGCTGTCCACGAAGGACACGCTTAGGCTATAGAGCCCATTGTGATAACATATATGTGTTTTACCACCATTCCGCAGATAATTTCATTTATCAGCTCCTCAATTTCAGAGGCTGAGTACACCTCCTTCATGCATATACCATGCACTGACGGCAGGAATCGAACCCGCTACCCAAGCATACCGCAAACGGAATTGGTTACGCCTTAACCAACTGAGCTAATAGGACGACTTAACTTTAATTTAGAATTTATTATTATTAAAATTTATTAAGTTACAAATTGTTTTTCCGGCTTCTTCCTCCACGTAAGAATCTTGTAATTTAAAAAAAAAAAGTTAACAAATTTAATTTTAATTTCCTAGATATGAATTCGGTTGCATTACAAACAAAGTCAGCCATATTACAATAGAATCTTAGAGATGTTGCCAGTTCGAGTACTAAAATTTCCTATTAAAAGTTTCGAGCTGTTAACAAATAATTTTCACATCAGAAAACAAGAAGCCATTAAGTAAATTTTTTCATTCTATTAGTATTTAATTGTGTTTCCCCTTTAAAAATGATTTTGTACATTATAAAAATACAATTTCATTCTTGAATGCATTGGAACGTCTTCAATTGTTTCAAAAGATTTTACTTGTAAAAGCTCAAAAGCTGTTTTTCTAAATAAAATGTTAAATTATATAATTCAATTGCGTAAAATTTAACACATTATTTCATTGTTATACACGGGGTTTTTAATGACATACAAGAGTATTAAGAAGAATAAATTAAATGCAAGATTACAATTTTCATTCTTTTATTTTACAAGTGAAAGAAGCTGCCATGTTTATTGTTATACTTTTCAAATGTTTGTTTTTATACTGTTTCTTCAATACACGTGTCTAACTCTTGTACAACTCTTTTATTTGCATATTTCAGATAAGCTCGTCTTTTAAAATATGTTCCTTTACTGTTTTTGTTTTCATTTATCATATTGTTTAATTATTATGTTAACTAATCTAGATATTGTTAGGAGTACACCCGGGCGAGAGTATTTTTCTTCAATGCTTTTAAAAAACATAAAAAAAATTTACAAATCTATTCGCCTGTGTTTTAAAGGTTTACTTGTTAGACTGTTAGCATATTTAATCACAAAAGAATAAACTTAAGTTTGGGTAAATGTTCCCTTAAAAAAATGGCACTATTTTTAGTCATTGGCATACGATAAGCTTTTTAAATAAGGATTTAATCATGAATTTGAGAAAGGGATAAATAAGATCTCGAGGAAAACAGGTTAGAAAAATACTATATAAGATTGTCTGTTTTCGTTTTTTTAAAACTCAGTTAAAGCTCATATCATTTTAACCGAAAAATGTCAAAAAACCACTTGAACAGTCACGTACATGAATTTCATGAAACAATTTTAGGCAAAATCTCAGAAACTATTCACACAATTGCCCCATTAAGTCGAAAAAAATTATTTGTTTCTGATTTTATTAAAAATTATTTTAAAAGTCATTTAAACCCAAAAAGAATTAAAAATTATAAAATAATAAATGACTATTGTTTATTTTCGATTTCTCTCACTTCATAAGATAAAGTCATTTTAACCCAAAAAATTCTAAAATCCTATGCATTGAACCGTTAGATGAATAGTTTCCACGATATTGCTGTGCAAAGAACAAATCCCGAAGCGGCTTTAGAGACTATTTCGAAAACGATTCTCCTAATCATCCATCATCTTTATTTATTTTTTAACCGACTTCAAACAAAAAAGGAGTAGGTTCTACAATTCGACTGTTTTTTTTAAATGTTTGTTACCTCAGAACTTTCGACTGGATGAACCGATTTTGATGAATTCTATTTGAAAGATGGTGCTTCCTGTGTAGTCCCATTTCAATTTGGTCCAGTTCTGACAATGGCATCCATGATAAAACCATATGAGTCTTAAATTTACATTGCGAAACTAATGGACGAATAACTCAATATCATGATAACTGATTTTGTTGATTCTTTTTTTACTGACAAATTAGTAAGTGAAATAAGTGAAAAATAAAGAAATAAAAAAACTTTTAACAAAAGAAAACCGACTTCAAAAAAAGGTATTCAAAAACAAAATAATACGCACTAAAAAGTAAAGAATAACTATAATATAATGTAGTTACAATTATTGCTACTTTTGGAGTCAGTGGCAGCCAAGTTAATGTAGCAAACTGTTCTGTCACAGTTCTTTCCTTGGCTGATATTCACTCCAGAAATAGCAATAATTATAACGACATTATATTATAGTTATTTTTTACTTTTTATTGCATATTAATTTTGTTAAAACATTTTTATTTAATTTTTACACCAAAGTAAATATTTTTTCTAGCAAACCAACTGAAGAAAATCCGAAACCTAACGCAAGGTAACTCCACTTGTTTTAAGCGGCTGTGGGGCCCAAAAGTCTGTGAAAAACACTTACCACTTAAATGTTGTGGATGTGTTTTTTTTTTTTTTTTGAATACACTTTTTACATTCAGTGTTAGTACAAAAGGACAGTCTCAAAAGATAGCAGCATCGTTATCCATTTACATCGAGTGTGAAAATTGTTTGCAAAAAGATGATCCATCTTATGTTTTGGTGTGCTTAAACATTAGATGTGAATTATTTTCGACGTAAACATTTCAATTAAAGTAAACATACACATACTTAATGTACAGGGAACCGAACGTGCTATTGTTTTAATTTAAAGCATTTTATGCATAAGTAAGCAAAGTTGTTTGTATGTGTACACGTACTAACATGACGGTTAAAAGTTATTTAATTCATTAATTACAAAGCACGTCCACCAAGTATTCTAATGTAAAAAATGTATTTAAAATGTCACTGAATATTTGAATTAATTTCATCGAATTAGCGACATTATTATAAAAGTTGATGGAGAATGGCATTAAGGGGAGAGTCAGATACATACTGTACCACTATTTAAATCGTGTCGCTTCTCGATTTCCATTAAAAACGTCAATTTTTTTTATACTTTCAACAATAAGCAATGCCTCCGACTGTCCATGATTTAGACATACCATATTTTTAAAATGAAATTTGGTACTGAAAAAATTGGAAAGTTGAATTCAACCAAAATATATGCATCGCTTTGTAAGGACACAGCTTATCACTAGAGTGAGTTAGACATGCATTTGGACGATACTATAAAAAAATATTTTATAACTTCCAAGTATAGGAATTTATTGAAATGGATCCGATTTTCGAAATCGAAATTCACGTTTCATGGCCAGGGCAATGTATTGAGGGACACGACATGTGTGTGTGTGTGCATACATACGTACGTACGTACGTTCGTGCTCATTTTTTTCGACATCGATATCGAGCGAACAAAAAATGATATCGACTTCATTGAGTTCTCATTCAAAGCGTATTAACGGCCATATTATCCAAAAGGAATTTGATCATAACATTCGATCGCGCAAACAAAAAATTCGACGTCAAATTTCCTTGGAAAGCGACGATTATAGTTCATAAGTTCGTATTGAAATTTTCTTTGTGTCTCATTTTCAAGAAAACTAAACAGCTTTCGAGTGGTTCTTACAAATTAATAGTTTAATTATTTTTAAAACTTTGACTTGCTTCTAAATTTTTGATAACATTTCTCACACAAAATTCTATTGCTATATCTCAATAGCAATAGATTCAAAGCTAGTAGGTTTTGAAATGAACTATTGCGGCTTCAAATTCGATGATTTTTTTAAATACAGTTTAGTTAAGTATATTTGAGCATAATTAAACACTGTTAAAATTTAACCGACTTCTCCTGTTCATGATTATTTTAATTTTTGTACCTTGAATATTAAAATAGTTAAAATACCAATATTCAAAACTATTTTAAATAAAGGACTTTGCAAATTTTTGACTGCGTTGTCATCTATAAAATAATGTTTAATTCTCCGTGAAACTTGTATTGAAACTTAAAAAATAGATGAAAAAATAAATGGTCAAAGATTTATCCTTGAATCGTTTAGGCGTAATTAAGTAGTGACTGCCCAAGCCATTCATTCCAAATCATAAATCAATCACAAATAATGAAAGTTAAGAAAACAAAAATCAATTAATAAATGGGTTTTCACGAATTCATCTTTCATAATTTAATAATATTTGAAATCAATTTTCGTTTTATAACCATTTATTATAGATAAATAAACTATTGTAATTCATTTCAACTACTCATTTTATATTATCAGCTTAATAAATAAAGATAAAAAATAAAAGCTCAAGAAAGCTATGTAAATAAAATAAAAGTTTTAATGTCAAAACTATGAGTTTTTTTAAAAGATGGTTTTTAACGTTTCAATGTATTCGATATCCTATCCAAATTATTTCATGAGTGATATACGGGAGGCATCTAATCATTGTCGATCAGGGGTCGAATACCCTCTTCATAGTTTTGTTTGGTTTCTTTTATTAAGGTTGGAATAAAATAAATACCCAGGTAATTTCTAACAAAGCAAGCCATAGCTGAATTTACCCTGTCTTTTGTTATAACATGTTCAGTGCAGTGCAGTATTGTTAAAAAAAACAAGTGAAAACAAACAATTGACTGAATTAATTGTTGAAATACCATAATGTCATAGTCAGGCATAGTCAGTGTTGATTTCTTTATCACATTACACATACATACATGTGGCATATACATAACTGATATTCAAGTATGGTACATACCATAAAATTTCCGCCTAATTGGCACCCTCTCGGGTAAACAGTGATGTTTACGAAAAAATGTTTCAAGCATATGTTTTTTATTTTTGGTAAGGATCATTTTTTACATTTAAACTTTTGTTCTATCTCTAACGGTTCACAAGATGGATCCTTCGGACCCAAGACCCAATTGACCTATGATGCTCATTTACGAACTCGACTCTTTTATGTCCTGAGTACGCTGTAAAAATTTCAGCTCGATACCTTTTTTCGTTTTTGAGTTATCGTGTCCACAGACGGACGGACGGACGGACAACCGGAAATGGACTAATTAGGTGATTCTATGAACACCTATAGCAAAATTTTGTGCGTGGCATCATCAATATTTTTAAGCGTTACAAACTTGGGACTAAATATATATTACATATATGTATGGAATAACAAGAATGGATAAAGATTCAATTGATTCAGTGGATTTCAGTGTCCGTGGTATCGTTACTTTCACCTCATTAGAACGATTCGATTAAAGTAGCAAGAAATACTGGATTCATGTTAGAATCAGTCAATTTAGCATAAACTGTTTCAGTGGCTTTTAATATAATTCACTAATTGAATTAGTAGACAAATCTCGAAAAAAAATGTTGAAAGTAATATAACAACACTTTCAAAATTCTGCTAGAACAATAGAATACCCTAAAAAAGAGCGTGCAAAGCAGTTTTACATCGTTTTTTTCTCTCTAAAGCTATCTTTTTTGGAGTTGTACTATTATCAATCAAAAAAATTTCATAAAATTAAATACTTTTTGCAAGTGAAATTTTTGTGAAGCATAAACTCTTTTGTAAGTGATTTGAAACTTGTTTTTCTCAAATCATATTTATATATAATTTTATCGTAATGAGAATGATCTATCAATTCAACACGAAAAATACATTAATTATTTTAACCAAACACCTCCCATAATACTTTTAATGAGATGATCATTAAATTTTATTTGTATGTAGAGACAGATGATATAGATATATTATATTTACACGTCAATACCATACATATACAAGAAACGATATAATATATGTGCTTTTCTTAATTGTGTTCACTAAACTGCATTTAATATACTGGATGTCACAAATACCTGATGAAAGGGTGTAATCCCGTTTATTAGAATCACACCAGGAAGAACAAGTCTATAACTGTATTTCATAAAAAGATATGCCAAAAAAGGAATAAAGTGAAAATAATTTAAATAGATTAATAAATATGGTGGAAGCGCAAATAAATGGGACCCATATAGGATATATTTCTATGCTGTATAATTTAAATGCGCTTCCACCATTTATTCTATAAGCTTTTTTTATCACTTCAGTTTAATAATAGTTTTTACTTCAAGTACACGAAAGTGAAAGTAAATAAACTAATAAGATAAAATAAGTGAAATTTACAAATTTTAAAAAACCTCCGACAAATGCGATTTATTCCTTGTAAATCGATTTTTGGAAACTTAGCTATAAAATGTTCTCAATCTATGATACCACTGAGAAACACACAGACGCACAGATAAACACATTAAACTTCTAACACTTCTTCTTAAATCAAAATCAAAATGATGGTCAAGGATGTCAGATGAGATGAAAAGGATACTTAGAGAGTCATCATTTTTTGGGAAAAATTTTTGGAAATATTTTAATTGAATTTGAAATATTTGAGTTGATTTTGTTCTTTTGAATTACTGTTTTGAATTATCTAATTATTTTAGGATTTTTTCACCATTCATTTCCACATTTCACATTTCTTGCTAATTTCGCATTGAGCTAAGAACACTCTCCGTTAAGTTACCTTTCAAATGAAACCAAAAAAATTAACATCGGTTCATCCGTTTAGGCGCTACGATGCCACAGACAGACACACTCACATAGGGGTCAAGCCTCTTTTTTAGTTCAGGGGTTAAAAAGTTGTATAATCGTTCCGTATCAATAACCCCAAAAACTGTATACGAACTTGTAAACAAAATATGTTTTGTAAACCATTTTAATTTAATATTCAAGTTTTGGTAAAGCTAGTAGACTTAATCTAGTTTACTTTTTTCCGCTATGATATTTTGATGTCAAAAGTGGCAAAATAAAATTTCAGCCATTTACTCAATTTAATCAGGTATATATTTTTCTGTGGTAATAAAACGTCAATGTGAAGTATATTTTCAAAGTTGGTATGAGATTATGGAAGTTAGTGTCCGCAGATAGTTCTAAACCCAAAGAGTGAATCCTTATATTCCCTAGAATTTCTTGTAATCTTTCTAGAATTTCTTGTTTATTCTTTTTCGCATAGTTACGAATTTCAATATTTAGAAAAATACGTTTAGTAAATTAAAAATACTAGACATGCAAATTAAGTACATAAACATAAAATAGATAAGCCAATTGACGTTTAGTTTTATTATTGCATCAAAACTTTGAAAATAAATCGCAGCGCTATATAAAATCTCATTATTATCCCATTTAAATAATTGAAAGATTATTCAGATATTAAACGCGTAGTTCATTGAAATCATCACATACCTAATGAAATACATATACATATATTTGTATTTCATTAGGTATGAGAAGGTTATCAAGGTTGGTCATACATAATAGAGATATCATTTTGTTTAAAAATATTCAAGCAATGTCTGTGAAAAAAGAGTATTTTTCTGAGTATCGTTAATTTATTATTTTGATAAAAAGTGAAAAAGTAATAAGAATTTAATCTTTATCAAAAAATTTAGCCTATGTTAAGCCTTTCTTTTAAAGTTGGATCAAGAAAACACATTTTGAAATTTTTAATTTGAAAAGAGTTGACATACAGCAATGAGAAAAATAAATTTCACGGTAGATACTAATTAGCCGGCCTACCTAGACAACTTTTACCTAAATATACGTGCATAGAATTGAACACTTCCATATATTATAGAAAAAAAATATAAAACCTCATTTAGGAATGGTTACTATTCGGTTAACCTATTTTCCAAAATCATTATGAAATTGAATAAATAATTGTTATTATACTGAAATAATTTTAAGTGGTTTTTGGATACATATTTTTCATATTTCTGTAATTCTTTCTTTTTCCCACAAATATATTTTTTGTTAATTACTTAATGAAACGTTTTTTAACAAAAATCGATAACATGCATTCTAATTATGAAACAAGTTATGAGAATTATTCAATTTTTTCAACCCAAGTTGCAAGAGAAAAGTGTTGTATATGCATACTATCATGGCTGTCATAGCAACCTTTGACATGATAAAGGCGACGTAATCTACTTGATGCAACAATTTTGATTGGGCCTCATCAAGGCGAATACGTACACTACACTTCTTCCACGAATAACATCTACTACAGCACGTATGGCGTGCGTGTTCAAGCGACTTTAATTACCAATACACAATGCCTTCGCTATGACTATCAATGAAGCGCTGAGACAACCTTAGCAAGTGTGTGGTTTGAATTTAGAAAACGGTTGGTTTTCTCATAGGAAATTATATGTTGCTTTCTTCATAGCTGGTAAGTCATCTTGATCTCTATGTTTATGCTGACAACGGGCAAACAAAATAGTTTGTCCTTTACAGTAGTTCACTTCCCCTTACAGTAAACAAAAAGTTTATCGAAAAACTTATTTCTTCTTTTATTTTACATAATTGTTACAAAAGAGCAAATTATGATATTAACTCAATCGTTTCGGTAAATCAATAGTTGCTACACTATTTTGTTACTCCTCTAATAAATAATATCAAACCCAGTCACAACAAAGCTTGGCCGAATTTAACAAGGTAATAAGTACAAATATCACCCAATATTATAAATGATATATTGCCTAAGACTCGACAAAACAGCGTATTCAAATCCCAAAATTATGTAAATTACAAATTTTGAAGTGACGGACTACGAGCATCCGTTTTATCCAGTTTCGGATTAAGGAATTTCATTCCAGAATTATTTTTAATGTATGTTCTTATTAAAATAAAGAAGAATAATATTAACAACATTTGCAAGCTAGCAGCTTTCTCGAAAGTGCAAAATTCAACGAAAAAATGTACCCAAGCATTATACCTATAAATATAGTAGACAAAAAACGTTTTAATACAATTCACTGTTTCGTGATGTATGCATCTGCTGGTTAAAAAATATGTATAAATTGGCTCTCAATTATTTTTCGAAACACATCCACTCACCAAAAGATAACTTCATATTAGAGAAATTGTTTTAAAATTTCTAATGTACTTACTAATAATTAGGAATAAATTTTATTATGGTTATGTGTAAGAGCCGAGGGCCTCCATTTTTTACCGGTAAAATTATGTTCACAGAAAATATGACTTTTTTCAAATAGATTTAACTGAATTCATATTTGGATCAAAAATGTGATATATAATTTGTACTAACATATTTGAACAAATGGTAAAGGAAGCAAATGTTATCCTCCGTAAATTTTCAAACCACATAAAATATGAAATCTTTGGTGTTTCCTGCTACCTTATGGGTAATATCCATCGTGTTCATAAATAACTATGGCACATATGTTTACTTTAAACTTAATAAATTATTAAAATATATATAAGCATTATTATTATTATTGTTATCTGACCATTGTTATTGCTATTGTGGTATAGTTTTGTTTGTTATATTTCCAAATGAGTTTTTATGTATACAAAAACACAGTTTTACGACCAAAAAACTTTATTTGGCAAAAGACGTTTATATAAATTTAGAACAAATTTAATGTGTTCACATTTGTTACATTTCTGTACAACAACTACTGGGTAATAAAATACCTTAGGAAGATGGCTTTCATACGATCTTTATGCCATTTATGTAAATATTTTTTCCTTATATCTTGGAGGGGGCTTGAAAAATTTTCAAAAACTAAGGGGTCATTTTCGAGTGAATCGTGATTTCATTGAATAAATTTTATAATAGAACCTACAGATTTTAAGTGACAAAATTTTTTAATTTAGACATGATATTGTAAGAAGTATTAGAAATTTTCCGTCAAAATTAAATAAAACTGGGCATCGTGAGGCCCAAAATAAAATTTTTGCTATTTGTGCCTATTAAAAATGAATTGAATTAATTTTTAGGCTCGTAAAGATATTTTAAGAATATTTGTATTTTAAATTCAAAAAAATTGGTATAGTAAAATTTTCAAGCTGCAAATCCTTCGAAAAAAATTTAAAAATAATTTCCGTAGTTTGCATAAATGATTTTTTTCTCTAGAGAATCGTAATAATGGGACCAGTACAATGAATACTTTCTTCAACTTTTAAATTCTGGGATAACATTAAAAACTGCTAAAATGATTTACCTTCCAAAAAAATTGTTATTTTTAACAACTTTGTAATAATTTATAAGCTGTCCAAGCTAACAAGCTTCCCAATTTTTGATATTTTTATTAAAAATGGTCTCGACCATATTTTTTTGGACAATCCATTATAGGTATATTTGTTAATATTTTACATTTCATAAAAACGGAAATAACGAAATAACTTTCATTCGGTAAACAGATGGGTGGAGGTCGACCCTAATTCGGATCTTGTACTATATTTACCTTTTTATTTCTTTTGTTTTGGAAAAGGCATTTCAATTTTTCATTTAAATGAAATGGAATTTAGTTGTAAATAGTTCTCGAGTATCACACGAAACCACAGCAGAAAGATAGCATAGCTGGATCATATAGCAATTATTAAAATAGATAACTTTTGTTTTATTTGTGCACACACAAACGTTACACTATTATACAATGTGTATTTGTACCATCCAGGCATATCAATATCATTAGTATGACAGAATACATGCCTTAAGCCATGCATCTAAGTAAGAGGTATTATATATATGTGTATATCAAATAATAATATTTGTATGCAACTAAACTCCCACTCTCTCCATGGTTAGAAGTTATGAAAACTGACAGGTGGAATACTGAACACTGAAAACTGATTGAAAATAATGTTATTCGGGATTGAAATTTGGCATGGATGGCACTGCTCCTTATCTCAATCAAAAGAAGTGTAGGACAATGCCATATACGGCAATTTTCAGGCCGTATATGGCTGTACCAAATTAAATTGAACATTGAACAAAGTCCTCTCTATTCCAATATTTCTCGAAGCCATGGTAGAAATTATTCGCAATTTCAGCAATGCGTTGTTGTTTCGTTTCACGTTTAAAATTTTTACAAATATTTACCCTTATACCATAAAATAAAATTATCCTCAAAAAATTAAATTAAAAACTTTTTCACGGAATTTCACAAAACATAACTAGAAAATGATTTATTTTCGTGTATAGAAATGAAATAAGGATACAGGGCAGGATACGTACACACAGCCTACAAAAGAATAACGTAGATGAATTTAAAATGATAGATAATAATCGAATTATTATATAAATAAGCAATGAATAGGTCTAGCACCAGTCGTAGTATTTGTAAGTCATTTCAGAACTTCTGAAAATTTGAGAGCCTGTTGTCAAAGTCATATCTTAGAACTGTTTGCTCTATGCAAATTTTTTTTGAATTACGCCGCAAATCATTGAGGAGGATTTTGAAGTCACAAAATAATTGAATGAAAAATTCAAAAAATCATTTTATCCGACACTGACCGTTTTCATTATTTATTGAATATCGTCCCCAATGAAGAATATTCATCAATTTTAGGAATATCCTAAAAGAGAAAAATCTCTGGAAATGACAATAGTCCAAGTTTCCAACCATTCAGAAATTGCTATGAAATACTACGCCTGACTTTAAACTAAAATAATATTTCTCTGTATAGTGTTAACAAGTACCCTTTTATAATAAGTTTTATTTCACAAGGGGTATTTAATTTCCTTCAACCATGTAGGTACAAACGAACATCCATACAGGCATAGGTTTATGAGGTGGCGTCATCTGTATTTACAATTAATAACAATAACTACCATACATCGCATAATAATGCATATTATGTAAAAGATAAAACAGTGGTACTTAACCGGAAATATAACTTTCTTATTCAATATTGACATTTAAAGGATATTCACATTTTCCTATACGCAGCAAAAAGCACTGGGTATGCTTAATTTGGATATAAAAAACTCAATTTGATTGGGTTTTAAGTCTGCCGTACACTGTTAAAACAAGTAATAGTTGCATGAAATATGTTCTTGGTTCAAAAAAATATTTTCTTAACAAGGTTGCAATGAAATATTTATCTTTTCCAAGTATTTATATTACTTATTTTCAGAAATGATTAAATTCTGCTTTCAAGAATTCATCACTTCTTAGCACTTTTTAGCAGCATTTGAAAGGTAATTTAATGGGGCGTTTTTTTAGCTTATTTCAAGTAAGAGTTTAGAGATTCGTACCCGGAAAAACTGAAAAATAAACGATGACCCTCAAAATCGGTTCAGTTTGGATAAGGCTCTAAGGAAAAGTATGGAAAAAGGTAATTTAAAGGAGAGTATTCTTAGAAACCTTTCAAGTGCAATTTTAGGGTTCTGTACCCGAAAAATTTCTCAAGGGTTTTTTTAATTTTGTAAATTTCTCTTTTTATAATTTTTAAAATTTCCTTTTTTCTATATTACAGAAAAAAAAAATTTAAAGTGTGTATATCAATTTTTAATTAAAGTGTAAAATTCTTTTTTCTTACATACCTATTACTACTATTTACTTATCTTATGTAGTCTGAAACCTAGGCGAAAGCTATTCTGTATTCCTTGAAACTACTATCCATGTGAAAAATAAACCTAAAGATTTATGGACGCATGAATGATGGAAATTATTTGGATAAATGGATGAATGCGACAGTAGATGAGGTCCCAATAAAAGTAATGTACGCTATGCCAAATTTCACAAAATTCTGAAGTTTGAGCTACTGAACCTGATTGAATAAAAGCAAAGCCAAAAAAACCTCAGAAGTGAAAACCTAAGAAGATGTTTGTACGAAAAACTTAAGCCCACAACAAGGTCTAACTTCAGAACAAAAGTAAATACATTTTTTTTTTTTTTATTTAAAGATTTTGAGATGTATTGCTTTACTTCCAATTAAATAAAGCACTTGATTTTTAGATGAAATGCAATTTAATATCACACGTGTCTGTCTTAATTTTTAACAAAGGGCTAACAACTCAAAGGGCTATTAAGGGCTATTAAGGGCTAACAACATCAGAAAAACTGCAGTTGTATTATTTATTATATCATATATTTCAGTTTCCCATCTTTTCATCGAAACCTAAATTGTATTACGTGTAATTACGTGTATTTTATATCTACAAATAATATACACCAATTTTCAAATTGAAAAACGTGCATTCATATTTTTCATTAATTTTTTTATTATTCGTATATCATCCATTATAAATATATTAGGGAAAAACTGGAAACCTGGTAAAATTTTCCATTAATATGCATAGAGATATGGAAAAAAAGACATTTAGACATTGTTTAATGAACGACGGAAAAGGTTAAAAACCACTGATGGAACGTACCATATATGCATAGATAGATATAATAGCATGAATAGCATGAATACATATAGTACCTACGTGTAACATATATTCACGTTCTACTGACACACATATATTTACCAATTCACTAGGAAGTCAATGATGGTTTACATTAAATGTTCATATAGACCGTGAGCCAATCATCATAAACAATACAGTCAAAATCAGTAAGGCGATCGGTTATAATAACGAAGCGGATATAACTATGAAAATGAAAGAATTGATTACACAATCGTTTGTTATTTTTTTCGTCATATAAGTAAAGAAAGATAGCCACTCTTACACACAAAGTAAAAAGAGTATCTTTCCTCTCAATTTCTCATTGGAAATAATATATGCTATGGACAAACACATACATAATATATGTAACCTACAAATTTCAAATATATATAATAGGTACCTGTATATCTACTATATAATGTTTCTGTGCTGATTTGCGCCCTAAAGTGTAAACAGTGATGTTTATGAAAAAATGTTTCAAAGAAAAGTTTTGTATTTTGCTTTATCTCTAACGGTTACATAATGGGTCTTACGACTCAAGACCCAATTGTCCTGAATACGCTATAAAACTTTCATCTTGATATCTTTTTTCGTTTTTGAGTTATCATGTTGATAGACGGATAGACGACCGAAAGTAGACTAATTAGGTGATTTTATGAACACCTATATCAAAAAATTGTTAGTAGCATCAATATTTTTAAGTGTTACAAACATGAGATTAAACTTAGTATACCGTGATATATTGCATATATACATAGTAGTATATCAGGCCCATACTGGTTGACGAGCTGACTGCTTTTGGCTAACCATATTCAATCAAAATTACTTTTGCTAACATAGATACTATGCCATCATTGAAGTAAACGCCATTTCTTTCTTTCCGTGTATTTCGATAAGTTTGTTTTATCTGCCGTGTATATCAATAGAAAGATTGAAAGAAAAGAAATTTGCTACTGCAAAGGAGTTGAAAACTAGAGTAATTTTTCGATATTTTTATCCGATTTTTGAACCCTTTCGACAGTTTCAATCTTCTTATAATTTATTTTTGCGTACTGTGATATAAAAGTTGCGATAGATTTTTTTTAAACAAAAACGCCTCTTTTTCCAATAATTCGACACAGGAGCGACAGTGTAAATCTCATTTTTGTTAAAGAGTAAACTTATCTTTATCAACCCTACAAAAAGTAGAAAAATTCATTATAATTTTGCTTTATTATTGGCTCTCGGGCTAATGCATACATTTCATAGCGTACAGTTTAAATCATATTTTCGGTCATAGAATTTAAGCAAAAAATATTTTTGATCGATAGTTGTGCAACGAAGATTAAATGATGAACAATAATATCGTGCTTTTATTAGCAATCTCATCATCGTAGAAGACAGTTGTGTTGAATAGAAGAAAATTAAAATTAAGTAGAATAAAAGTAGAATAGACATGAGTATGTGTGCAAGTTATATATTAAGCTAACACACATACACAAGTCTGTAAGAAAATAAAAGTTGTAATTTCTTTTTTTGACGTACTAAATAAACACAAAATTGCGCTTGAATTTAATACATTGTTCGATTTTATATGTGCTGGCATTTTTGTGCTGGCTTAAGAGACCACTTTACACCAATGCAATTGCAAAAATATTCAATAACTACTGTTTAACGAATATCTCGATGATCGTACTTAGAAGACTTACCTATAGCAAAAACAATAGCAACTGTCCATGTACTTCTAGAACCTTCCTTATAAATATTATATCGTTAAGGTACATATATAAAATTACTGACACTGCTAATAATATAAGGACAAAGTTGTTCTAAGATAATAAAGATTGATTACTTCAAGTTCGAAACGCGAGGTTTCTACAGAAGATTTGAGAAGAGACATAATAATTCTACTGATTCTACTGGATGTTCTTATCATCAAACAATTAGCTGTGCAAGATATGAAAAAAAAAATTTGCAAAAAAAAGTTTCAATTTCATAACTGAACGGGAAGTCACTCACAATTTGGTTGCGAGACTTGAATAAACATACAGGGAGAAAGATTTTTTAAACTTTCAAGATTTGAGATATTATATCTCTTCATTTTGTGTCACAAGACGAAATCTTCCTTATTCCTTTATCCAATTTCAAGATTTACCACTCATTTTCAAGCTTATCGTCCTGGCACAAAAAATGGACTTGAGATCCAATGTATCGATCGCTTCTCTTAAATTTGAGTTTTAAAATCTCAAATTAGCCATCATAAAATTCAAGAGTAACGAATAAAGTCTAATTTTGAATAAGCGAACATGTTTCGAATGAAACAGTTTTTATAGCTGTTCTCCTACCACTGAATGCAACAACTAGCAATAAAGAGTAATATTTATTAAGAGAATGCATTTAAAATTGTATAATTCTTTTCTCCTAATTCTAATTTCAGCAATGGCCACGATTAAGCCAACGATACCGCAATGCGGAATTCCGCACTGGTAGAGCTAGAACTTTATATTTAACCAGTACTGTAATAACATATTATACTACCCTAGTCATATACCGAATATTACCTACTATGTTATTTATATGTCAACGTTAGTTCGTGGTGGGAACAGAGAAAGAAAAACCTAACCAAACAATACGACTGAATTTAGTAGAGATATGGACATAATATACGAAGCCGAATCAGCGGCACTTTAATTATAGTATATATACATACATTTTTTGATTACAAAAAGAGAAAATAACAAATTCAAAATTTGTTTTTTGTTTAAATTTATATTTACTTTTTTGTATATTCCATTGTATAATATATTTGTAAATTGAATAATATATTTTGATTCAAATTTATTTTTCATTTTAAAATATCGAATGTACAAATTAATCTGGTGAGTGTTGTTTGTAATCGATTCCAATCTTTAAAAAATATTTTTAAATCAACAAATCGGCAATCAGATGATCATAGTTAGTTCAATTTAGTTATTTGAATTCTAAAATATCTTCGTTTCTAGAACCTTTTCTTTAAAGGGCTGGTATTATCCTTTTTGTTCGTGCTTACTAGCTTCCAGATATAAAGTACTTCTCTCTTCAGTTGTTAAGCCTGAAATTTGATGACTAATTAAGATAAAATATATTTAACATACCTGGAAACATTTGGGCAAAAACTCTTGGGATAATTTTTCAGTATTTGTCTTTTAAGAATATATGCAAGGATTGTATAAATACTAAGGATTTCAATAAAACTTTACAAATACATATTTTGATTAACATAGTTTCGAAAAATCCCAAAAAATTTCTAGGTCATGGAGCTTATTATTATTATTTTATCTTTCAAAGTTGGTTGAAAAAATGATGAATCATATAGGTTATCCTTTTCAATTGGATATTTCTATATCAAAAAATCTAGAGAGTGTGATAAGAAACTATCTAAAAATATTCAGACAATCTTGTAGTTTATAATAATACCACAAAAATATAAGGTTGCCCCGATGATATAAAAACAAAATTTTAATTTAATTATGAGTCCCTCGAAATCCATAATGATGAACAGATACGGCTATAGTTAGAGTATTGATGATTGAAGAGCGATACCTATATTATCAAATTTATAAAAATCATCTGCATACATTATATTTTTGTAGTTGCGTGGTATTGTAAAGCCAAAAATAACTCATTACTTCACTACAAACTATGTATTTGTTTTATATGTATGTAGCGTGCAATAAACCAAAACTTTTTTACAATACTGTAGGTTTACAATCACGTTAATTTCTAAGGAGTCATAATGCTTCAAAAATAATTTGTACAGAGCAGAAAATTCGATCGTAAGACTCAAAAATTGAAAAAAGGTTCTCGAACTATTTTAGTCTCTCGCCCATTTCGAAAATCAATAACCTTCCAGTTGCTCCCTATAAATGTTTCTCGCCCACTTCGAAAATCAATAACTTTCCAGTGGCTCTCTATAAATAATTTTTACCCAATATTTTATGTTTAATGTGTGAAAATTTAATAATATTAAATTACAAATTAGCTTTACCGCCTCCAACAAGGGAGCTAAGAACATCTTAGACACATTTAATGAATCACGTTTGAACTTTCAAAAATTCAAAACAGCAAAAAATCACATAGTACGAACATACAGATTATTTATATAGAACAAATTTAACTTCTAGGAAAAGTTATTTTATGAAGATAACAAATATTTTTCCGTGGTTACCGGGTTACCTGCTTTAATAAATATTTCACCCACCATAAGTTTATAAATATAACATTGTAAAAAAAAATAAGTAGATTATAATTTAAAGAAAATATTTATACAAAAATGAATAACATGGAAAAGTATCTTTTTAATGGGAATATAAAAATACAGATATAAAATTACCATTTTTAAGATTCCGTTGCTATTTCATAACACTCAAAGAACGATTTAAAAATAATATTGAGTACAAAATAATACTCAAAAATTTGCATGGCAATAGGTATTATTTTGAAAAGAGTAAGATTTATAACATTTGTGTAAGTTTAAATTTGAAATTTTGTGCATTAGAAATTTGAACAATTTTTTCGTCCTTACTCCTGGCTTACTTTAGAGATATCAACACTTTTGTAAATATCGTCTATAATTTTTACTTCTTGAAAATAATTCCTGCTTTTACCTTAACGAGTTAAATTAAACACGAAATTGGGCTTGAATCTTTTAAGATCTGATAATAAAAAATTGGAATAAAACAAAAAAAATTCATAGCTGAACGGGAAGTGACTCAGAATTAGACTATAAGTTAATATCTAATAATTATAGCGGAAACGATGACCACCTTGAGTTTTGCAATAAATAAATATGCTCTTTGAACTAATATAGGATCCCACTTATTTGAAAATTCTAGAAAAACCGAATTTAACAAATTATTTAGAACGCCGTACTAGGCCGTGCACAAATAAGAAATGCTTCGAAATTCAATTCACTGCAAGTACATATTAGGAACTAAAAGTAGAGATGTTACTGTTTGATAAGAAAAGCGAATGATAATGTGGATATAAGCGAAATAAGGCTAATTTACTGGTCTTTAATTACTTTTTTCAAAATTAATTCGTTTAAATTCTTCTTTTCGTAATATGCGGATATTTTCAGACTTTCTTCCTGAATGATTTCAAACGATCCTATTTCCATTCAACACTTGACAATTTTTTTATTTATAAAAAAAACAATTTTAACCGAATTCGAAAAATGAAAAGTTATTTTTTATTAAATAGATTTATACCTTTAAATAGGGCATTTAAATTCGAAGAAAAAAATTACATGACTAACGTTTAGGAGAAGATGAATACAAAAGTTTCATACAAAAAGAAAAAAGTTTTTACCAATCGAAAAATTCCATCTCTTCCACTCGGAAATACACAAAAAAAGTAAAAAAAAAAACTTCAATTTAAAGAAAGAACTTCAATATGAATAACTTTCTGCTGAGCATTTACATTATGAAGATGACGCTAATAAATTCCAGAACATGATTGTGGCGTGGATTTCTAAAATTATTTTCTGAACACGGCGCAATTATCGGTAGAAGAACTAATATTTTACTTTTTATATTTTGTATATATGTAGTATACAAGGTATACGAAGTTTAGTCCCAAGTTTGTAACACTTAAAAATATTGATGCTACCAACAAAATTTTGGTATAGGTGTTCATAAAATCATCTATCTCTTGTCCATTTTCGGTTATCCGTCCGTGTGTTTGTCTGTCATCACGACAACTCAAAAACTAAAAAAGATATCAAGTTTAATTTTTCCAGCGTACTCAGGACGTAAACAGTAAGGTCGAGTTAGTAAATGAGCAACATAGGTCAATGGGTCTTGTGTCAAAGTTCCTTATAAAATAAACAACTTTTGTACCAAACATTGTTTCGTAAACATCATTGTTTACCCGTGAGAAGCGTAAATTAAGCGCAAAATATATAGTATGTATTATATGGGAATATCAGTTAAGTGTGTATGTATGTTTGTTTGGCTATCTTTCTTTACTTACATGACGTAGAAAAACAAACGATTGCGTGATCAACACTGTCTTTAAATGGTATTTCACCAATTAACTCGGTCAATTGTTTGTTTTCCCTTGTTTTTGTCTATTTTTTCAAGTCGGTTTCAGTTTTTTCTACCAGCTTGTTATCAATGAATTGAACAAATAAATAAACATGATAGATAGTTTACAAAGAATATTTCATTCAATAATAATTTTACACCAGAGTGGATATGTTTTAATGTTTCGTGTGTGCGTGCGTGGGTGTCATTCAAATAAAAATATTTTAATATGCGAGTTTCATTTATTATTCTTCAAAATCATTTGCAAAATTACAAAAGACAGATTTATAAATGAAATATTAAAAAATTTATGGTATTCATTTTTTCTGTCGCATCAAATTAACATGAAATCGATTTTCAATTTAATTATGTAAATATTTAAAGTTACGATATTGTAAATTTTCCTGACTTTTTCTTCATTTTGATAATTTTCTGATCATTAGTGAAATTTTATAATTTATACTAAACTAAAATACTTTCAGTAATAGCCTTAGGTTGTTCCAGCAATCTTAAATAGGAATATTTAAAAATAAAATATTTTAAATTTTATAATTTAAAAAGTTCGAACAATTTGAAATGATTATTTGTTTTACATTTCAATAACTTTCATTATTCAAGATAATTATATTGAAGTCTCAAAATCTAATATGTAGAACTTGACTTGTTAGTAATGCGAGGTATTTAAATTTTTGACACGTGAAGGAGCTAATAGTTTTGTGAAATAAGTATGTACCCACGCACATATACGTACATGCAAAGTTGGCATGTAAAGTTCATGCCAAAATTTCTTTGGGGGATAGTCAATAGATACGAAAATACAACACTCGAAAACTGTAAATACGTGTCTAATTATTAGACTCATAAACGGTAAGCCCTGAGTCTCATTTATTTTCCGTAACTTGGTCTACGACAAATTTTTTTAATATTATATTAATGGAGGAATTCCAAAATATTATGTTTTAATTTTGAAATCATAAATATTAGTTTTACAGAAGAGAATATTATCTGTATTACTGTTATTTAATAAACTCATTTTTTCTACTTCGATTTGTTCCCAATGAATCTTGTCTATATTAATAGTCATAACAATACATGGTTAATTGTATAGCGTTGATAATGCACAATTAGTAACAATACCACAAACAAAATTTAGCTTTCATTGCAGGATTTCAAAATCAAACAACAAGCACAAGACTGTATGAAATTTCAACACTTTCTCTAAATATAAGAAGAAATGCTGCGACAATGAGTCAGTGAACGACTAAACAGAAATTAGAATCCCAGTATAAACCGCTTTGTTTTTGCTTTTGAGGCAGGCTAAAAACTTGCTTTTAGGTTGTGGTTAAATATTTCTCTTTTACTATCACGACTTCGAAGTCTATTAGCTACAAGCAAAATCATCATTGACAAAAAATGCATATTCTGGGAGCAATATAAATCGAGAAGTTAATTAAAAAACAACTATTTTTAACAAAATAATTGGTATATATCTACGAGTATAATATCTGTTAAAGTTATTATTATTGCTAGCTTTAAGGATCAATCGCAGTGTATAGTTAAATATTGGATTTATTAGTTTGAGAAGAAAAACTAAATAATTTACTATATTTGACAGTTATTTACTAAGCGTATAAATCAATTTCAAATTTTCTTTGCACATACAAAATGAAATATTATTTAATCAACGAAAACTGAAACTGCTAGCAAATAATATCAACATTTTTAGTTTGTAAATTTATTTTAGTTGGTTCTAAGTATACTATGTTATAGGATAATTCTTAAGCACCCAAAAATGGAATATCCAGTCTACAATTAGGCAATCAACTAAGTGGATACGAACACCTAGACTGTCTATCGAGTAAGTCCTGTCGAGGTCTTCACGTTTTACTTTTTTAATATTTATCTAGAGATAAGCCATGAATGTATTTCATAAAAACTGTTGAACAACTTCCTCTATAAGAAAACCCACTAGCGAGTCGTTCTGTATCGCAGAGCCCGCAAAATTTTTCATTGCATAAATAGAAAAATTATTTTGTTATTTATTAAGGTGTCAGTCAACGAACCCCGTTTTGTTCAATGCTGTACAATACTTATTTACAATACTAGTGGGGAACAGCATTATTAATGTACCCCTACGAAATTTGCACAACGAGTTCGTAGCACGAGTTAGACAATCGCAGAAGTAAGTTAATAATGCGTTATCATACGTATATCGTACAAAACTTTATCTACGCCTCTATAATGTGAAGAAAAAAACGGATTACCTTTAATTTAACGCTTAAAATGCATTCATAACTTTTATGAATCCCATGAAGGAAAACACGCTACAACCGAAAATTTCCTTGTATAAGAATGCAATAGTGCATAAAGAATACAGAGTCAAATTCTCAACGGTGATGTAATCAATAAATTTTTTAATGGCTTTGTGCTCGAATGTTTTCAAACTTCTTGCACTCGGAACAAACGTCAAACTGTTGAAAAAATAATTTAAAGCATCGTAAATAAAATAAATATAACAAACATCATCTTGTTGTACTATAAATTATGGAAAATAATGATAGAAGAAATAAGACATTAAAAATGAAAACGTATAATTTTTCTTTTTCAGAAAATTATTTAACTCTTAAATATACAAAAACATGGTAGTATTTACAAATTAATAGTTTAAGTTATTTCTAACAACAAAACTTAGAGCTTTTACATAAATTAATGTTTGCAGTAACATATTTTTTATGTGGATAAATGTTTCATTTAAATTATATACAAAAAAAATAGAAATGAAAAAGAAAAAAAGGAAAACTTTCTCAAAATATATATATTTCATACAAAAAGTCTTATTTTTGCTGTTTTCAGACAGTAGAATTATGAACACAGTACTCTGAACATTAAGGGAGTGATATGATTGGCATTCGTCCACCGATTCAATACAATTACAAAGCAGCTCCAAACAAACGTGTTTGCACAAGTCGTTATTTGCCCACTTATACTCCACTGGCGCACTTATCTTTGCGACTTGTTATCATATCTTAAATAATTAATAGACTCTCAAATATGAAAACACCAGGAATTAACAAAAGACTTCAAGTCAGAGAGTTGTACGTGCCACTGATCAGTGAAGTCCTTTTGGAGTTGGGTTCAGGTTAGAAAAAGCGATGGATGCAGTCGGTGGATGAAGATCAGGACAATTATAAGAGTTCCATACTGTAGCGATTTGTTTTCCAACGTTTATGTAACTTGGTTTAAGTCAGATTCTAGCCGTTATACGGCAATTGCGAGTGGAGAAATTGGTAATAAAAAACAATGAGAGAGATAAGTAGGAAAGAATCGCTTCTGATGATTTTGCAAACAGAAATACTTTCTAGTGACTCACAAAACATTACTTAGTCAGAAGTGGGATCTTATTAAGCTCCTTGTTCACTCTGGCAATCCCCTTGGACAAGCTCGGTTTAATGACAAATTGACACTACTCCTTGAGTACTTTATTAACTCTGTGCTTGTCATATTTCCATTTACTGCAACATAAACCTTGCGTTCTATCTTCCTCGAGGGTGAAGCTTTCATCTCAGCTAGTAACATTATACATAGATATTTTTATACACTGCGATACAAACTGTAATATATCTTCTTTAAAATGTCAAAATTATTGTTTAACTATGTCAAACAAGTAGTATAAACGCCCACGCATAAATATTTCTCGAATATAAGTTTATATAGATAGAATTTTTTTTTTTCTATTAAAAATTTCATTCAATTTTTCACTGACTCATCTTCAATAATAATCATTCAATAAATAAATCATTAATAACATAAGTATATTGTTTTGATATTTTACCATCATTTACTATAACATTATATATTTATACATATAACGATGGTAATGAATATTCTATGTTCAATGGCTTTTCATTTCGAATAAACGATATAGTAAATTTATATGCAATATCATAAACGATATTGTAAACGATATTATAATATTTTGTATTGTAAATTTATGTACAATTTGGAACAAATAAATTATTTTTGTTATTATAATTATTATATTATAAACCTTGATAAAATAAAACAGGAAATTTGGAAGGGAAGATCTTTTCATGGTTTTCAAACTTACCATACCATCCATACCAAAGACTCGCAGTTGATAAGAGTAAAACAAGAGAATAAAAACTGAAATCATAGATATTCATTTCTTTTTAAAACAATTTTGTAATTTTTGTTTTAATTATAGACTGATTCCTACCCCAAAATTCTAACAATTGATGCGAATAGAATCCTCATTTTTGAGCTTACTTCTAAGGATCACTATACTTCTAAGCAGCTAAAATTTATCCCTTAAAATGTAATAATTGTTGAATTTCTTTTACCTAAAAAATTCTACTTCTAAATTCAATTGAAAACAAGTGAAAACAAACAATTGACTGAATTAATTGTTAAAATACCATATATAGACAGTGTTAATGACGCAATTGTTTAATTTTTGACGTCACGGAAAGTAAAGAAAGATATACACTCTTAGATAGACACACATTCATAACTGATATTCCCATATAAAACATGTTTACAAAAAATGTTTCAAACAAAAGACGTAATTTTATTATAAGGAATATTTTCTACATTTAAACTTTTGTTCTATCTCTAACGGTTTAAAAGATGGGTCCTACGGGCTCAAGACTCATTACGAACTCGACCTCACTCTTTACGTCCTGAGCACGCTATACAAATTTCAGCTTGATATCTCTTTTCGTTTTTGCGTTATCGTGCTGACGGACAGACAGAAAGACAGATGGACAAACAACCGAAAATGAACTAATTAGGTGTTTTTATGAACTCCTATAACAAAATTTTGTTCGTAGTATCAATATTTTTAAGCGTTACAAACTTGGGACTAAACTTAATATACTATGATATATTTCATGTATATATGGTATAATGAATAATAAAATTAATATATTCATTTTTAAATATTATTTTATAGATGTTAAACTACGAAAATATATTTAAGAAAACACGACAGTTCCATTGCGAAATTTACGAAAAGTAAAGCTGACACGAAATCAAAAGCAAATGAAGTAAGAAATCATTATAAACTCTGTGACCCATATGAAACGCATTTATTATTTTAAAATTTGCAATCTTAAGTTAGCCATATTTATTAAACAACATCTCTATGTTGTCAATGAATCAAGGTAAAATATCTAATAAACTTATATCACCAAGACAAGATTTAACAATGATTTTTTGACGAGTAGTTTTGTTCACAATTATTATATTTTGTATTTTAATAAAGTGTGTCGTCTATCTTTTCAATTTATCTTTTAACAATTTACTTAAAATGTTTTTCACGAAAACTATATAGCTTTGTTGCGTGTATCTAGTAAATAGTGTGTGAGTCAAATGTAGAGATATTTGATTTTTATCCGTCTGTATAAGAGAAAAGTGTATTTGTTCAAATTTGACATCAAACAGATTACGTTATGTGCGTAATGTATAATAAAGTATATACCTATGTCTGGATGGATCGTTGATCTATATTTTTTTTATATGGCTCGAAAAGATAAGCCCGCTATTCACCTACAAGTTTAGTCTCACTATAACCGAACGGATAAAAAAAAACCTTATCGAAACAGTTAAAAAATAAGCCAATCTGACGATGACTGCATGGTAGTCAAAATAAGTAATTAGATAATACAAAAACTGATATAGGAAGTTGGGGAAGTACCGAACTAGTACCCAAAAAAGTAATCCATCAGCACAAACGATGATTAATAAATACAACTCTAGCAATTCTTGTGTAGCTTAATTATGCTTAAGCTACCAAATTTTTCGTCTACAGAAACTCTCGTAAGCGAGGTATTCTCTTTCAAAAGGTCAGAAAAATTTTGTATTGTAGCTTTAGCTTAAAATTAATTAATACCTATTTTTGCTGTTCTAATAATAATCGTTCAATAACAAATCGACAAATCATTTTGTCCGATACTCACCAAAACGGAAAATCCGTCAATCTTAAGCTTGCCCGCACCAATATAAAATTTCCAAGCCCCATGTAAGAGAACGCTTTAATTGTGAGAATTTCGAGTATAAACCTAAACACGCTGAACGTACTATGGCAACTCATTCACAACGGCTGTTGCAGGTGACTCCAAAAGAAGGAGGTTCGTTCAATTGAATTGAACGAACCTCTAATGAACAGTAACATTATAGAGATAGATTGAGTTTGTCGACTATAGACGAGTTGGTTGGGTTCTGAAGTTTTTAGAGTTTTTAGCCCCTGCGTTCAAAAATGGGACACTATTACAGCAATTGTTTCCGGGTCTTTTTTCGGTCTACTTTTTCCTAAATTCCAGGTAAGAACTATCAACAGTTCCGCACCCTTGAAGTATCACAATGAATCTCATGGTATGTATGTGTCTCAAATCCCCCTCCCTCGAGTAGCTGCTGTAACTTAGATTAACTTACATCTAAAAGAATATCCAGTGCTTAAAATTTGAGCCACCATGTATTTTTATAAAATTATATTGTTGTACAACTGACAACTAATTCTATTTGACATATGAATGTGTAACATTGATTGATGATTTGTAATATAATACACTAGATGGTGTTACTTTATTTCTTATATTCATGGGTTCACAACATCATTTTACTCGCACAGAGTTTTAGTTTGTGAAGAATTGAATGGAAAATCTTATGTTATACATACATATATAGACGATTGTAGATTTGTATCATAATTCCTTGTTATACACATTTCACTTATAAATTTATGAATGGACAAATGTTTATTATATTTTATTCTAATATATTATAGGCTTCAGATCAGGGTGTGTGACTAAACAAGTTTTGCCAACTTAAGGTTGCATTGCCATTAAAGTGAAATAAATATTAATGATGAATGTTTTATATTATACAAGTATTGCAATAATGGATGATTGCCCAAACCTATCCGAATTCGCACACAGGAACACCAAAGTGGGTTGGAAATATCGCTGCCACCCTGGCAAGCACTTAACGTTCAATGTGATTGGTAATTGAACCAGTAAGACAGATCATCAACGCCATCAAATCTGTACCGAACATTATTCCGATTAATGAAGGGGATATATAAAAATTGTGATGAATATTACACTGACGATGTAACGGTGGTATAAACCACCCAGTGATTGAAAAACCAGTGCTCCATCTTCACCTGTGAAATTTCAACCATAATCCATACATTAAAAATCATCGCAACCATAAATTACAAATCCAAGAATGTCATCTACTCCGATTCGAACTCGGCACTGAAAGCCATTAGCAATCATAATAGTATTCACCCGCTAGTAAATACAGCACAGCGACTCATAGACCAAACTACAAAACAAGGTTCCAGTATTGTACTAGCATGGATCCCAGCACACCAAGGAATACAAGGCAACGAATTGCCTGAACAAGCAGCATTGGAAGCCACACTTAGTGAAGAGATAAGAAACCCAACAGTAACACATTGTGGAAGTTAAGAAACGCATCCAACATGTAAAAATCCTACACTGGAATCAAAAATGGCTACATCTTCCACCTACTAAGCTCCATGAAATGCGACACTATTTTAGACAAGTTTCAAACTCTTGACAGACAAGAATATTGTACCATCATTAGACTACGATTTGGACATACATACATAAGCCATATCCATCTAATAACAAAAACTAGCCCAAACCGATGCCCACACTGCAACTCAATAATGTCGGTGAATCACGTACTTTCAGAATACCAAGGATACCAACATGAAAGAAATAAAAATGGCCTACCCTCAGAAGCCAAAGAAATCCTTAATAATCCCACATATTTTCCAGGCCTCTTCAAATTTATTAAAAACAAGACTTGTATAAATAATAACTCATTTTTAGCTAATCATGTAAATAATGTATAAATCTCTGCGGCCGCTAATGACCTAGATGTTGAAAAACGACCTAAAATTAAAATTTTTTTTTTAAAGTATTGCAATAAATTCAAATATGTTGCGTAGGCTTGAAACTTGTGTTAATTTTAAAAGTAAACTGTCATTCATGATATTTGTACCTGGTCTCAAAAAGTCCATATTTTTCAATTTACAAAAAAAGAATTAATATGTATTAACGTAAATTTCTGTTTACTTAAGAGTTATTTAAGTAGATTTTAAAGACTACATACAGTGTTACTTATAAAATGAATTTAAAAGAAAGTTTTAGAAATTTTTAAAGATAATACGTTTTTCCAAATTGAGATTTTTGAAAATCTTGAACTTACCTTGATGACTTAACCAATTACACAATAAGCTGAGTTGGTAAAAGACTATACCACTAGTTTCAGTCAATCTAAAGCTAAAACTGGAAAACTGATATTTTATTTTCTTGGCTAACTCTTGACCTACTCTAATGGTAATAAATGGTCACTCCTGATACCTAGTGGCGGAATTTAAAATAAAAATATGCGTGCTTTTTTATTATATGCCATTTCCCAATACTGAAATAAATGTTATAATAGTGGTATTTCCGTTACGAAATAATGTGTCAGTTAAAAGAGCTCTTTTGTAAAAAATCTCGTCCCAAGAAGTGAAAATAAACAATAAAATATGATTACATACAATAACAATTCAAAAATAAATTTACTGGACAATTTTTTTATGAAATTTGTATTTTTCATTTTATTGTATAATACAAAAGTCATCTAACCCACTTAAATTTTACGACTGAAATAATTTCTGTATCTGATGTTATCCTTCTCACACTTATTATAATTTGTCATATTAAATTGTTTTCATTTCCTTTTACTTTAAAAAGATAATATAATAATATATAATTGCATCTTTGTAATTTTGTATGGATTTTTTATTGATATAGTAGCTTTTACCTATACTCGTAAAGGGTAAGGAAAATTTAAACAAATACCGAACTGCCAAACATTTCCTTGATTTTTCTCGTTTATATTACTGTTTTACAAATTCAAAATGTGTGCCTATCAATAAGTAATTTCCTAAATCCGCCACTGTTTGAGGGAAAATGTGTCGTGAATAACACATCACAATCTTTTAAAACTAATTGAAGTAGTTTCTTTTTGATTTCAAGGACTTTCCGAAGATACATCTCATTTCTTGAGGAAGTACGCCAGTTATTGTAAAAAATTACGAAAAAACTTGCGTCGAATATTTTCCCGCATCACCGACAGACATTTGCATTTTTAAGCTCGAATGGGTAGTATTGAGAAAGAATATTAATCAATAAAGACAGAGTTGTATAAGTTGCTCATTGGCAGGTTTGGCACTTCTCCAGATTTAATCGGGAGACTTCTGAAATCGTACAATCTTTTTCGACTCCCGATATCAACATAAATTCTCATTTAGAAAAAAAAAGAGTATTTTACTGAAAACTGAGTACACAAAACATCATAAATATTGAACAGTATTACAATTCGATGATATAATTAGATTAATTTCACTATATCCCGACTTTCTAGTATATCACCCGGCTTCCCGGAACTTTGAGGTGGCAACTAGTTGTATAGTGTAGTCACTCATATAAATCCGAGAAACGAACGAAGAAGTTTTTCGAAAACAAGAAAACATTTTGTACAGTGGAATAAGTACATAATATTACCATTTTTATAGAACATGATCTGTTGTCATTAAAAGTTGAAAAATTGTATTAGTATGAAGCAGGCACTACAATTTTTCAAACAAAATACATTGATTTTATTTTTAATAAATATACAATAAATTATTTTTAATAATGTAAGCCAAAAAGATGTTTTCTTAATTAACCGTAAAGAAAAAATTTATTAGCGTAAAATCCAATTGTAATATTTTCTCATATTCTTCAACAGTTATGTGCTTTGAATAAAAAATATCTGTTTCAATACCCAAAAGTTTCATTTTCAAACTTCTCCATTAACACTAATTAATTGATTGAATAAAACATAATAAATTTTCTTTGAATAGCCTAAACGCACACTCCTACATTACGCAAGTTTGCCGAGAATACTTTATTTTTTCTGTTCCTGTTTATATTAGTTAATAATTTTATTAAAATATAAATTTTATATTGGTGTTGAAATTTTACGTCGAATTTGTTTATTATTCTAATTGTAAAAATTTTGGGCATTTCTCATACCCAAGAACTTATTTTTGTTACATGTGATATATATGATCGTGAAAGTTTGGATAAATGGATGGATGAATGAATGGATGCTTGGGAGTCAATCACGCCAGAACTGCTAGGCGGATCTAGATGAAATTTGGCACAGGTATATATTATAGTCAGGAATAGCACAGAGGCTAGTTTTTATTCCGGTAAAATGTATGGTTGCCGTGGGATAAATTTGTTTTAGGAGTCCGAAAATAACATGCACGGTTCCTATGGGCTAGCATACAGGAACTGTGTTTTATAAAGGGTTTTGTAAAAGTTCGTGAAATAGATTTTTAGTGCATTTTTCTCAAGAAAGCTCGATTCAGTAACGATAAAAAAGTCTCAAAATCTCCTTTAATTGAGCGTGAACACCGCAGGGCGCAGCTAGTAATCTATATCTTACAGTTAGCATGTCCACACAATTATATTTTTATTGATATAAAATTTGATGAATTGTCATTGGTTTTATTTTCCTAATAATTCATGAAAATGGACTTACTGGTTGTACAGCTTTCCATTAACACTTGTAAAACTCAATTGTGGAGAGAAATTTTGGTAAAAATTCAAAGATCGGAAAACAACAACCAAGATTAAGTATTTTTATTTATAAAGAAAGGTATCATGAAGAAAAAAAATCTGCCTCATGGGAATCAAAAAGGATTTTGTTTAAAAAAAGAAACTTTTCGGTTTGAAAATGTAACTAAAAACATTCTAAATGAAAGCTATATCTCAAGGACTCCATATCCAAGAGATTTATATACTTTTTTTTTAGAATATAGCAGCAATATATTTTTTATATTTTATATGTTTAAAAAAACAGGGGAATGTATACTATTATTATAGTCAAAAATATCTCAAATATCTTCTGGGAAAATTCATGTGAATCAAGTTTGTTGAAATTCTTCATAACGCGAGCATTGTAATAAATCAAACCTTGGTTTACTAGATTTTGTCCAGTTCTTGATCAAGGTAGTTCTTTCACTGGTTGAAAGTAAATTCTGTATTTTTTTAAAGTAATATTGGCGGCAAAAGGATCTCCTTAATTCAATACAATAAATTTTTGACTTCTTAAAAATTAAGCTTTGCTATTCTTAAAAGTATGGCAATACTGTCTTAAATCAAAGAAAAAAATCAAAAAAATATTGTCTTAAATCAAAGAATTTACGTGCTGTCTTAAGAACAAATTTTCCTGCCTAGTACTTTTTTCAATTTATTATTTATTTCTCAATAAATTTCACGTTAAAGTATATATTCAAGCCAAAAACAGAAACCTGCCAACAAATGTAAGACTGTCAACAAATTTGAGAAACCTTTTCAAAAATTTACACGGAAAAGTATGGCGAAAACTTTACTATACGCCATACGATAAATAAAGACTTTTTTCCTTAGTAATCTAATATTTTTTAATTAACATTGGTGGCGAAAGGAAAGCTTCGTTTTTAACTACTCGGTCATTACACAATAGTACAACTTCCATATCTTTGATCCAAAAAATAACATTAAACAAACTTGTGTGCCATTTATTTCTTTTGACATCTTACACAACACACTTGGTCTAAGACGTTATTAACGCCCTTTAACAATGTATTTAAATGTGTCATATAATTTATTATACTTAATAATGTTTGTTCTTAACAAAGTCAATAAAAGTCAAATTTAATCAATTGAGTAATTATGTTACAATTTTAATACACAAGGGATGTTAAAGAAAACCAATAAAACCATCAAACTAATAAGTTATGTTAACCTTGAAATCTTATTTACTTCATGTTATCACAATATTGATTTACCACTTTTGGCTACATACAAGAAATCTTTTCATAGTAACATACAGGATGTCCGGGAATTTATCCATACAAGATAGATTTATTTTGTACTATGAACAGGTCAATTTCTTTCCGCATCGAGTCCTATGAAGATACTAGCTCCTTCGTAAATATAATCACCCACATATTCTAGTTCACCCTAGTTAATTTAGATAGTTTTTTCGTAAGAATTTGTCATTACTTTTGTTTTTGGTGGGTTCATTGATGGACCTGCTCTAGCACTTTCATTCGATAGGTGTTGAAGCATTCTTTTTAATGCTTTTTGGGCAATTCGAAAAGAGGATCAGATCAAGGAAATCAACAAGAAAAAGAAAAAAAGGGAAATATACAATTTATATATTTTACCTTGTTTGACATATGGATGTCAAACAGGGTCATCAACAGAACATCAATCGAACAAAATTCAATCAAAAAATGTCACAGCATTGAAAAGAGTGTGTTTTTAGTGGAAAAAGTTATAGAATCAGGCTTGACAAAACAAAACTATGACAAAATTCAAAAATGTTAAAACAGTGCACCAACAATTAAAATGAAGATGGACTGGACATATAATAAGAGACAAGAAAGAGAAATAAACCAAAATCAGATTGAAATGGAAAGGATGATAAAAGAAAGTAGGGACACGTAATACAAAAGATAGGACGATGATATAAAGAAAATAGTGGACCCAATGTGGACACAAATAGCGATAAACAGAGACAGATGGAAATTTTTAGAGGAGGCCCTTGTCTCGAAAGAGAAATTATAGCTAAAAGTGAAACATAATAAATGTTATATGTGATAAGTTAAAATTGAATTCACAGTCATAAAAGCTTATTTTATTTATTTTTTTCCCTAAAGTAGTAGGCTTAACGTCAATTCGGAATGTTACATCTTTTTTAAGCTAAACAAAAAATGAATAAAAATCGACGAAGTATAAAAATCGAAAAACTCGATGTTGTAAATTCAATACTCGCGTCATAGCTAAAAGCTTATTACCAAACATACATCTATTGCCTCTGCAAAGTGCAGATAAGAAAATCGAATTTCGTTTTCGAAGAAAAGTAAGTAGATTCCCGGTCATAGATATTTTTTCTTTGTCACTTGGTATTATCTAGGAATAAATGGATGCTGCCCAGGAAGTCACCCTATTTATACAAGTTTATTTTCTTAGTAAAATAGTTTAATGAATATGTAAATATCTAGTGTGTTTAGTTCCTCTTCACATAGTTGTTAGTTGAACTGAATACAAATTATGTAAATATTCCTGAACCTACATTACCATTAATACCTCATATGAGTGAAGTTTAGTAGGTTTGATAGTGTCAACTTAACCTTTAAAATTTAACACTTCTAAACATGTAACAAGTTTACGTATCTACAATGTGAACGAAAAAACACCCTTAAAATACTTGTGTTAATATGTAATATATTGTAGTCCAAATACATTCCACTATATAATGCGTACCTATATTCCCAATCTTTCAATATCTATCTATTTATTTATTTATTGTTTTATTAAAAACAGGCTGCTAACCCTTTACAAATACAATTCTACTGGCATGTACATAAATAAAAATAGTTAAAATATAAAATAGAAAAATACAATAAAAGTTATTAAAAAATTGCTATAAAATACAATTTAAAAGAAAAAAATATTAATATATATAAAAAAATAAATAAAAATAATAGTGGAAAAATTTTATATTATAACGATAAACAATAAATTTTAATGACATGGCTAAGAATTATTATTTTTGATACATCTCTTATATGTACATAAATTTTGTTGAAAAATCAATGGAATCACAGAAATTATTGCTTTACGCATTATCCTATTATTTATTAATTATTATTGAGAGCTTATAAAATTTCCAATCTCTTTGTCTTTTTCTAAGCATCGGTATCAATGTAACTTTTATTGTATTTTTCTATCGATGCTTAGACAAAGACAAAGAGATTGGAAATTTTATAAGCTCTCAACAATAATAATAACCCTATGGATTTCAAACGATGTTACCATTTCAAAATATCAATATAACGAATTTTTTTGGCCATCTCTAAATTACAGTGCGTTAGCTCAGCGAATTCCCACATTTTTCTTAAAATCGAATATTGCAATTTTTGCAATGCAAAATTTTGTAATTTGAGCATCCTCCCACCCCTTGTTTATTTGTCGATTTTTCTCATTAACAAACTTGACCTTTTCAATACCAAAAACCTTCTTGATTCCAAATTTTATTCAAATCGGACTTAAATTGCGACCGCTAAAGAGGGTACAGACACATTAAAACATACATACATATAATTATTTTAAATTGCGATGCTGCTCCTCCATCTATAACTTTAAAAAAGGCAAGGTAAGAGTTTGACGAGTTCATTGCCCGTGCAATTGAAACTTGGGAACCAATTTAGCGATTTCAATTCTTTTTTTACTTGTATTTTACAAAGTAAAGAAGGAAGTATTTCAATCCCGAAAAAATTTGAAGTTAATATCGAAAACTTCTTGTATCAAATAACTCCAAAGCCATCCACCGTTAAATTTAAGTTTGTTTTAAACTATGCATCTCTTTTTTTGTTCTTATTTGTAAGATCCGAAGACAAAAATTTTCGATTTACAGAATTGTTTTGTCTAGTTTACTAGCTGCACAAGAAAGTTTTACGGTGTTGACATAAAACGTTTTTATTTGGAAAATAGCTTAATTACCATAGTTTTTTTTATTTTTGATGACAGTCGGTTCAGTTGTTTATAGACTTCATCATCTTTTTCAATTTATTTGCGCTTCCACCACAATTATACTATTACTTAATTGTATTTAATTCGACTGCATCTCTTTAATCGCTCTTTCAAAGGTTTACTGTATTCCCTGTGGATTCTTAAATGTTGTTACATTACAATAGTTGAAGACATTTAAAACCATACAAAAAATGTTTAAATTTTCCAACACTTTCTCAATTTAAATCCTTAAAAATATTACCCATCACATGGAAGAATTGACGTAGTTGAATGACACAAAAATATTATATATTTTCAATAAATAAGTAAACATTTTTCCTGTTTTTTTATCCCTTTTTTAGAAATATTGAAATAAATACGATTTTAGTAATGCGTACCTTTACAATCCAATAATATCATTATTTATCCTTTCGATAAATCATTCTCAATGTAATGATTATTTCGAAAGAAAACCAAACTCAAATCCGATAAATTACTTACGTCGTAGGGTTGATATTGAAATGCAAGAAGGTCAATAGAGCTCAATAGAGTTGAGTAATCAATCAAAAAAATATCATCCATTTTATTTATTTTTATTAGATTTCTATAACTGCTATTATATTTAATTTTCGAAGACATTTTTATGAATCAGATAAAAAATATTTTATTCAAAAATACAAATGTAATAAATAATTCATTCTAAATACTCATTTTACTTTCGTGTGTAGCAATTTAGAAGATTATACCTTTTACTAAAAGACGGTTCAAAGAACGGTCCAAAAATTCCCTTCAACCATGAATTTTGAAAAATGAATTTTGTTCTGAATACACAGTTCCTAGTTGTCCTCGATGAGTAGAACAAAGTCCATACAAGCAAAAAATACTAAAATTTCAGATTTTTGAGATATGGATCGTCAAAGGCACAAATACCAAAAACTATAAACATAGGAAGAAATACCTTCCTGATAGAGATTACACCTGTAATAATATTGAATTTCTGGAAAAAAATCACCGAAGGGCCTTTTATTTTTTTTCTTCTCTTATTATTTTATCTAATTAGAATTAATTTACACGAAAGTGAAACTTTGCATTCGTCGATTTTATAAATATAATTTTCTTTTTGTGAATAAATCTAAATAAAACATAGAAAAACAGATTTTCTACTTTTCTTCCCAGGTCAATTTTGGTTTATTTATTCGCTCCCGAAGGCATGTAATATTGGCCACATTTGAACAGATTCCTTTCTCATGAAAAGTGCGAATTTTCGAAATAGATTCCATGGAAGTCTGATTTTAACAGAGACATATATAGGATGTTTTTTTTTAACTTGACATTTGCAAAAAATAAAAAAGTAAGTCAGATATAAAAAATTGTTTCAAACAAAAGTTTGATCATTTGAAAGCCTGGTCATCCATCATTTCCAAAAAGCATAATTATTTTTAAATGTATAGGTTCTAAGTCAAATGGTAGTCCACTTCATTATTTCAAACGGAATCCAATATTTACTTTGGGTGATTCGTATTTTATAGGGAAAGATTTTTATCTAAAAAGAAAATTTTTTTGAATGCATACTTTTTGTGGTCTGAGCAAATTATTGTTTATTTATTCTTCCAAATCAATTTCATCCCCTTCAAAAGAATCCCCTCCCGATGCAATGCACTTATGACAACAGATTTTTCAATCTTTGAAACACTGGTTGTAGTCACTTTCTGAGATTGCCTTCAGGTCCGTCTTCGCTGCGGCTTGAATCTCCTCTATCGTATCAAAACGGTGTCTCCGGAGCGGTCTTTTGAGCTTGCTGAACAGTCAGAAGTCGCACGGCGCCAGATAAGGTGAATACGGTGGTTGTGGAACGATATGGGTTGAGTTTTTGACGAAATTATCACGAATTATGAGTGCAGTATTGGATGGTGCACTATCGTGGTGTAAAAACCATGAATTGTCTTTCCACAATTTCGGCCTTTTGAGGCGGATAGCGTTACGCAAATGACGCATAACGTTCAAATAATATTCCTTGTTGACTGTTTGGCCGGGCGGCAGGAATTCATAATGCACAACAAACGTGTGCAGTTTAAATTCAAATGTCTCCTTATTTTTTGGACACAGTCAGTATTATATTTACATTGATTTTTTATTCCAGAATTTTTGTTTTCAAGGAAATTCGTAGAATGTGAAGGAATGTTTTGCTTATTATTATTTAATTAATTAAGTTAATTGTGTGAAGAAACGATAATTTTCCATAATCATCTAATACAAGTATTATATTCTGGCTCCTAAGAGCCACACGACGACTTCTCTCAAAATGGCCGCTCGCATTAGTTTTGTTGGATGCAATGTTTTATAATGACAAAATCATATCATACAAAATAAAAAACGTAATTTTTTTTAACATTTCTCTAACGCAAACCTTATTAACCCCAATATGCTTTATAAACAAATATTTCGTAAAAAACAAAAGAAGAAGTTCACATATTGAATTGAAGAAAATTTATTCAAAAATATGATTTATATTTAAACGAAACGCACAAAAATAATACATAAAATTTATGTACACATAAGGAATCGAATTTGGTATATAAATTTTATATTTTTCACAATGAAGAAACATTCTATTAGGGAAAAAAGAAAAGAATAGGCCCAAGGTAAACATGGCCTTTAGATACCAGACGAATAACTTGGTAACATAATGAGGATATGAAACAAGGTAACTTAGCCTTGACGACTGTGTACCTTCATAACCATTCAGTTTCTACTATGTTAAGGAAAAGTTTACTTACCAGTAGGGATTGCAACAATATATCGATATTTCAATATTGAAATTATTAAGTACGGACAATCAATGTATTAAGAAGTACGGGCAATAGACTCTTACGAACAATGGACGACGTATAACATTGCAAAAGGATAGCACGGTGAATTACAGAAACTCAATAAAAATGGTGGGCGAGCAAATTTTTTTGAGAGGTTATTATAGAGGTTAAGGCATCGATATTGTTTTTAAATTATTTTTTGCCACCCCAGAAGGCAATCAACAGGGACAATGGTTAAACATGGGGCTTTCAAGTAAAATATAAATGAAATTGGTCGGAGTAAAATAATTTTGCCTTTACTGCTGATTTCTTTACAAGCTGGCTATTGTGTTTTGCATTTTAAATCATATTCTGCCTAAATCGACTCGTCGACTATAGTCGGCAAAGTTACCGAAGTGAAGCACTCACCACCATAATCTCGTCTTAGTTCACAAATATCTCATTACTATGGCTGACATTGAAATGCCTACATAATAAAAATTTTGAAATGAGCTACAGAAGTAATTACGAGAATGTAAAAGATGATACTTAATTGAGCATGCCTGGATAACTTTTGTTAGCTTTGACTTGAGTACAAAACACCGCTTTTTTAGCGTAGTCGGACAAAGCGAAACACCATAAGTATCACCTCCTCAATTACGTTCCTTCGCGATATTATGGAGGAGTCTTAAAATACGCCGAAAGATGACCTTAAGAGTTACAACAATAGATTGTCAATCTTTCACATATACCATCAATTTTCAATCACAATAATTTTCAATCTTGATTGAGCGTGTATGGTGATAGGAACTCGAAAGGTTTTTTAATATTTCAATATAATGTCAATTATCATTATCATATCTTGAACATATTCTTGAAGTCTTTGGAAATGAGATGCCATAATTTGACCACAGTCATAGTGGATAAAAAATAAATAAATATAAATACACTTTTTTAAATAGTGCTTAAGTATTTAAGACCTCTCAAAAACTAAAAATATTATAAAATTTTTAATTTTTACGGTGAAAGCAAAAATTTTCTATCAAGAAATTAGCAAAAAAAAGAAAAAACTTAAATGGATATTCATAGAAAAAATATTGACATAGGCCTTGTGTTATACGAATGTCTGTACAGATTTTATCAATTTATACAAATTGTGTTTGTATATGTGAGTACACAAAGAAAATGTGAAAATTTCCGTTTTGCCGTTTTGATGTGCTTTTTTTTATAAATAACAAGATTTAATGGACTATTAAAATAGGCTTCTATATACACAATTATATAGTAGAAAGGAAACACGATAATCAATTAGATAGCTTGAAAATTATAACTCGATAACTATAACTATAGCTCGAAAATTGGAATATGATTTTTCACTTTATTTATTTCCAGCAGATCCTTGCCCAAGATCACTGCGCTAACGATAACGTTATTTCCCAAACATGTCATTTATTCGTTAAAACTCCTTGCTCGTGTTATTTTAAAGCGAAAACAATTTAAACTATTGAATCGGAACAGGTGGATATTTTTTTATCTTCTTATATTCTGGTGTTCTGTTTCTTGATCAGGTAGCCTACTAGGTAAAGTGAATCTATCCATGAAAATTAAACCCTAATTACTCTAAATAATCCAAGGATACAAAAATGTGGTTAATTTTGTGATTAAAATTTCCGAGATATCACCCCCCATATAGGGATGAAAATTACTCTAAAACAAGCTTTTAATTCGGGGCAAAGTTTAAAATATATCAAAAAATACCATTCTTTTCATGAAATGGGTAGGATGTTTTTGGGCCCATAACTATCTAAATAGTTTATAAACATGCATATCGGATCACTTTTGAAGTATTGACTGAAGAATTCACTTTTACGTCTTTAACCACTGTCTCAGAAATTATTCGTAAAATACTATAGAAAATGATTTGAATCATTTTTGTGTTTCTTACTTTACTCTTTATGGAAAAAGTCGGCAAATATCTCAAGATTTGCAAAGGTTTAAACTTGCATTATGTGGATAGCTGAAGTGTTTTCTTTGTATTAGACGTTACAAACAGACTTTCTTAATTTAACCCGAATTTAACAAAGAAATATTTTCCAATTGGATCAAATACAAAATATTTTTTCCTGAAAATTATATTTGTAAGTAAAATTTGGGTATATTTTTCTGGAATAAAATAAAAAAATAACTGTAGAATAAAAACTATTTGAGTATTTGTATCAACTCTAGTCGTAACAACTAGTTTGATAGTGATTCAGGTTAGTATTATAAAATCGAAATAAAAGAAAGTCGAGTTTCAGATAAAAAACTTTTTCTTGTTTGTACTTTTTTATACTTAGATTATTACACTACAACACAACACACATTATGTGAAACTATTGATGCTAGTTTTATTGATAAGAAGAAAAAATTTTATAATAGAAAACATAAAACTGGTCAAGCATTATTGTGGAACATTATGTGGGCGATGTTTGTTCCGTTTCTCATAAATAACATATTTTTAGACGCACTATCGAATAAAATTAAAATATTTTAAATTTGGTTATTTGTGTATTCACTATCGCATAGATTCTTGGAGCCTAACATAACTTTGTTAAGACTTTATCAAGATCTTCTAAGGTTTGTCGATTCTAGTCGATTACTATTAAATTTTGACGTCAAATTTTAGATATTGATTAAATATTCCAGTTAAATAAAAGATCCAGAGGTGTCATGAGCACCCGGTAGGAACTGTATTCCTTTCGTACCTTCGTACATTATAAATTCAGCGCTTACTTTTTTTATTTACAAGATATTTTTCTGAAAATTTAAGGTATTAATTTTAGACGCCAAATACTTGTTTGATTCCTTAAAGAATTTAATTTTATAGCTATTATTAGTTTTTACTATATGAGTTAATTGTAATATTAGTTTAAAAAAGATATACTTCTGATTTATTAGTCAACCCAATATGTGAGTACATTACGTTTGGTGTGATTAGGATATTTATTATGACATAACATAAAAATTTCATTGTACTTTACTATAAATTATCTCTATTTTCTTTAACTGCCGATAATAACTAGATGTCGGTTTTTGGTGTCTGTTGCAGTTCTTTTAACTACCAACCAGCAAACAAATATCGTACGATGAGGAACATAATTTTCAAAACCATATTGACGTTGAAGGGAGAGCTGTCGGAACTCGAGCGCCCCGAAATACCTCGAAATACCTGTCTCATGACCAAAAATTTCTGGCGAACCTTTTCGTATTTGAAAAATGTTTAAAGGTTTAAAAGGAAAATTTTGTTAATTTAAATTGACCGGAGACCTTTAAAATATTACGCAGGTTCACAACAGTAACCAAAACCGGTTGACCTTTGAGTAATCTACAATAATTTTTTCGAATAACTTTTTTCTGTATCTATAACTTTCCTGAAAATAAATTTATCATTAATGAATGCCAAAGATATACGAGCATAGTCCTTACGGAATACCCTATATACATCACACCCTGCCAATAGATAACGAAAACCTGTTTTTACCTATAGTACGAAACCCTTAGTGGCGATGTTATATTCACACACAACCTTTGTTACATGTAATTATGCCTCAATGTCAAAAAGGAATCTAATTCCTGCTCACGTTCTCGGAGAAGAAATACACCATTAAAGCACATAAAAGATATATTTTTTTTACATTTATTCAAAGAAAATGTTGTTGAATCGGATAAATTTCATAGTGATAGCCTACAAGTCAATGTTTGGTATTACGGTTGTAAGGTAATAAAATATGTTATCTTACTGTACTGCGTTACGGAACATTACTAGCAAAGCATGCTGGATACGACTTTAAAAGGTGATACCAATAGCTTTCTAAATTAATTTCTACAACGTTACATTTGTTAAATAATTAATATATTAATGTATAATCCCTATCCCTATATATTATAAATGCGAAAGTAAGGATGTTTGTTTGTTTGTTTGTTTGAATGTTTGTTACGCTTTCAAAGGCTTTGTACAGTTTTGAACGAAACAATATAGAATACATAAAAACATATACAAATCTAATAAAATCAACTTTACAGCTCAACGGCATTTTTATCTGTTATCTGAACGACAGCAAGTTACTAACGAACATTGAAATCGAATTTTCTTTCAAATAAAATCAGGCGTGATTACCAATTGAATATTAATAAACTAATGATGGAATTAAATAGAAAATTGTTGGGAATGAGGTTTTATGGATGCAAATTGGGAACAGGGTATTGACTGAAAAAATAATAATTTTTTTAACATGGGTAACTTGTTTATATTTAAATGGGTTATACCTAATTTTAGCAAATAATTATGACATTAAATTGAAAAATTTGGAGTACGCTGTTTTGGAGAAATTTGAATCGGAGTCTGGACCCAAAAAAAGTATTATTTTTTATAACAGAGATTCACCTTTAAATATTTTTAAAATTTTAATTTTGCATGGTGATTATCAATTTTAGAAACGAATAGTGGAATTTTTAGTTCGCCAATTTGGAGAAACTTGCATATCTTATTTTTTTAGTGTTCCAGCGTTCAGAGTAGAAGACTTACAGAAAAAATTCTTTGGTAAATTCTAGAAAAATTTATTGTCTTGAATAAGGTTTCTGTTAAAAATTCCTTTTTTCATAAATGTTTCAAAATACTTTCTATTCAATTCACTCTCAAAGCCTCCCCTTCTTTTTTTATGCCTTAATTTGGCTGCATATTCATTGGTTTCAAAGTCTCATAATGTCTGTAAAAGTTACAAATTAATCCAAAAATTCAACAACATTTATGATAAAATTAGTGATTTTGATTTTTGGGATGAAAAAAATAATTTCCACCTAGGGAAGTTAAAAGCCATTTAAACGATAAATGAATTCATTCTGAATGATGGTGTGACCTTTACCTTGAAATAAGTAAACAAAAGGAAAATGATATGAAGAAGAAAAACGATCTCATACAATATAATATGACTTTTTTCATACACTTCATTCATTCGAATTTAATTCAATACTGTACGTATTGCCTGAGTCTCTACAAAAATTACATTTTGCAATGTATTTGACGATCTCGTCACATCATTACTTTCTCATTTCATAAAGAGAGTAGAGATAAACATAGTTTAATTTAACAACAAAAACAAATTTTAGGAATTCAAACAATATTTGAGAGGAAGTTTCTTCTAATTTTGTATGTATATTGATTTGCTAACGTACAATATGCTTTTTGAATGAAAGTTATCCAAACCTTGGACTCCAAGTCGTTATTGCCGTCAAGATAAGTTTTGTATACAGAATGTTCGAATTACATCTAGACATATAAATATCACGAGTATGACAGAATAAATACGTCAAGCAATGCATCTAAATGAGAGGTTTTATATATATATGTGTTGAAGCATCGTTATGCGTTGAGATAGTTGTAAGACGCTTGGAGAGTGGGAGTTTCTTAGATGAACTACAACAGATAAACCACGATACAAATCACTTTTGCAATTTTATATAACACCTGTAATACTTCTTACTTCGATGCATTGCTTAACGCATGTACTCAGTCATACTCGTGGTATTTATATGCCTAGATGTAAATCGAACATTCTGTATATTATTTCTCTGGGCATCAATTAGGTAATTCCAATTTAAAAATTATCAATTGCGGTTTATTACTTCAAGAAATGATTTTTCTTTGGCACTTTCTTATAATGCAAAATATTTTTGAGATAGAATGCCCGTAAACGGATTTAGGAAAAAATATTCCGTAAAAATTCCAGTACCCAACCAATTCCTCTATAGTCGACAAACTCAACTCAACCAATTCAAAATTACAACAAAACTTCGAGTATATAAAATTTTGGATTCAATTTTTCTGGATCTATTTTTTCCGATTACCCGATTTCCGATTTTAGTGAAATATGGGATTTGTCATATATTAGAATTCTCGATTAGAGCTCTTATATAGATTGGAATAATGCAAAGATAACATAATTTATCGTTTGAATTATAATCAGAAAATCGTTGTAGATGAAGAAATAAAGCACTAAAAACGGATCAACTATAAACTTTTTGAGCATTAAGGCGAATTGGAATGCGGTTTTTTGCATTCGATTTGGAAGGGTGTCTACAAACTTTATGATGAGGGAGAATCTAAAAACTGGAAACTAAATATCATGAAAACTCAAATATCATGAAAATGACCCCCGAGGTATCTAGTGCCCAAGACGGGACCGTAGAGGCGTAGACATCTGGCCTCTTTGATTTTTATGAGAATATGTATTGGATTTTGTTCCTGGGAGTCCCCCTTTCGCCCGTCCTGGACACCAGGTATTTCGGGGGTCTTTTTTGAAGTTCAGCGGTCTCAAAATCCTTCGAGAACCAAAATTAAACTCATCGATATTTAGTTTCCAGTTTTTCATTTCTTCCTCATCAATTTCGTTCACAATTTTCACGAATGCAAAAAACCCCATCCCGATCCGTCTTACTGCTAACAACATACGACATTGCATGCCTTTATTTCCTCGTCTATTGGTATATAGTTTCTAAAGGCTAAATCCACAACAACTTATTTACACACTTGTGAAAGAATGGTTGAAAATGGTTCAATAAGAAAGTATGTATGTTCATATATCCCATCTTTGAATGTTTTTTTTTACGTTACCTATAAAGCAGTCATCTCTTACACTTACACGCCTCAACAAATTACTATTTTCCATTTATATTTACAATGAAAAATATACACCACATCATGCAATTACCCATTTTATTTTTATACCATGTACTTATGTAATATTTATCAAGGTTTACTAAGTTTAGCCTCAAGCTTGTAACGCTTAAAAATATTGGTTTTACGGAAAAAATTTTGGTGTTTGGTATAGGTGGTCATAAAATTACCTAATTAGTCCAATTCCGGTTGTCTGCCTGCCCGTGTTATCACACGATAACTCAAAAACGAAACGAGATAGATATCAAGCTGAAATTTTTACAGCGTTCTAATGACGTAAAAAGTGGGGTCAAGTTCGTAAATAAACAACATAGGTCAAGGTTTTGGGTCCGTAGGAATATCTTGTAAACCGTTAGAGATAAAACAAAAGTTTAAATGTAAAAAATGTTTCTTATAAAAAAATAAACAACTTTTGAAACATTTTTTCGTAAACATCACTGCTTACCCGTGAGGTTGCAAATTAGGCGCAAATTGTATAGTATCTATTATATGTGAATATCAGTTATATATGTGTGACATGTATGTTTGTGTAATGTGACAGTGTAATATTGTATTTTAACTATTAACTCAGTCAATTGTTTGTTTTAACTTGTTTTTTTTTTTTAAGATGAATAATTTTTTTGTTAGGTGCGTGTGTTTTATCCTTTGTTGTGTGTTTTCCATCTCTCTTTTCAATTTCAAGCTATTCTAAGCATTCGGAAAATTTTAATATTGTATGAAAAAATTGAAGCATTATCATTTACACCCATCAATAATACAAGACTACACCAAGCTTACACTGTACTTTCACATCCTGTTGATAGAGAATAGAGTGAGCAAATTTTAATTGCTCAACCAGCTCATGTTGCGTGAATTTCACGTTTAATGTTTATTTTTAGACCATAAATTGTTTTTAGATAATTCATATCAAATTCCCTTTTCAGATATATTCCTGTATAGAGTAAAAAATGGGCTTGTATAGTTCGCGAACGAACTAATTCAAAAGAGCGCTGTTTTAGATGAGCTAGGCGAAGTAGTTCATCAATAATTGCGGTCCTATTTCCTTCGTTCTTTGTATAAAATTAATTTTGTTGTAATTTACTACATTAAAACCACTTTAAAAGAAGACATCCGTATAAATAGAATATTCTTCGAAATATTAGGTTTTTGTCAAAACGGCAACTCTACTTCTCTGGAATAAATTAAAAAGATTGCCATTTTCACACGCTTTTCCTATGGTACGTGCGTTAAAAATGTCATTTTTAACCCCCAAATTAAAAAGGGGTGTTATAAGTTTGACCGATATGTGCTTCTATCTATGTGTGTGTCTGTGTATCTGTCTGTGGCATTGTTTAGGGTTCCGTACCCGAAAAATTTGTGAGGGGTTTTAAAATTTTGTAAATTTCACTTGTTGATTGAAACGAACCCATGTTAGTTGCGGTAAATTGTCCCTAAATGATAGCATTTGTATTAGGCTTTTAGTTATATGTATTAAAAGTTTTGAAGATTTCCTAAGATTTTGCTGAAATGACCCAACTTCCTTAAATTTAATGCTATAATTATTTATTTTCTAATATTTATTTTTTAATGTGGAACCTAAACATTTTTGTATTCTCTTGGTTAAATTTTGTGATGTTAACTCATTTTCCAAAGGAACAAACGAACTAAAAGCTCGAACTAGTTCAAAATAAGTGAGTAAACTAAATTAGTAAAAATCGAATGCAATTTTTCATTAATTGTATATATTATTGATCGTGTAATGTGCTCTACAGGTGTCAGGTGTATATATTTTATGAAAATAATGACATTTAAATTCACATAACATACGACCAATAAATACTTTTAAAAAAGTATTATATATTCAGTAAAATGTATATTGTTCGGTATCGTTAACATAAATGAAATTTAATATTATAATGTAATATTTTATTACACTTTTACATCATTAAAAATTAGTAATGGGTAGAAAAATTTTCATATTCACAATTTACTAAAAATTTCGTTCACTTTGGATTGCTTTTGCTGAAGCTAATGATGAGCATAATCATAGCTTTGTTTTCCCCATTTAGTTTTGGGCTTGCTCTTACTTTTAGCTAGCTAGTCTTGGTTACGGTTTCGATATTGAATTTTTTATCTTAGTATTTTCCTGTATCCTGCAAAGATTGCAAAGTATCAATATTATGGCGAGAATAAAGCTATATCTATAAACAAGCCGCGGGTAGGGTCTGGTGTGATCCTTGAGGTTCACACGAAAAACATCACAACCTAATAAATAGTTTTAAAAAAAATTAAAAAAATAAATACGATACGAATATTATGAAATTCTTTTCAGATCATATTCATTTCGCATCACCCCAACGAAGAAAATATCATTTTTTGTTTGCGCGTTATCGATCAGGAAAAAATTAAAAAAAAAAGCTCGCCAACTCGAAACGACTTGACCGAATTTTATGAAATTCTTTTCGGTTCATATTGTCGTTAATACTCTTTCTAATCTACACCTCCACGAAGTTTATATCATTTTTTTGTTCGTGAAATGACTCGATCGAATATTATGAAATTCTTTTCGGATCATATATCTGTTAATAGGGTTCGATCCACATCTCAACGAAGCCGTTATCATTTTTTGTTCGCGCGATATCGACGAAGAAAACAATGTGTACGTACGTACGAACACACACACACCTACTTCTTTTCAAAATTGTTGTTTAAGCCTTGTACTAACCATGAAACGTAAAGATATGTTGAAAATTTTGATTTGGAAAACCGGACCCATTACAATAACTTCCTATACTGGGAAGTTGACAACCTAGGATAGAAAAATTGATTTCTTTCCAGAATTCTAACAATTGTCATAAGAATAGTACCCAATAATATGGAACTAAATAGAATTCAAGAAACGCGCCACACGCCACACGATAGTTTTTATGCGAAATCATTCAATCGTACCCAACCCTATTTGGAATCGTTTTGAAAATATGTATGAGAATTGAGGATCGATTCCAAGTACTCATACACCTCAACTCATTTTAATTAAAAACACAACGGGTAATCGTATAAATATTATCGTATAATTAATATTTTCATACATGTTTTAACTTTTAATAACACAGCATTCAACATCTCAGAAGGTGATCTATAAAGTTTAAGTAGTAAGGATTATTTAATATAACATAAAGAGTACCCAGTTTTTACCTTTCTATACGTAACTAGAGCATAGAAGTAATGTTTTCCACTGAAAAATTCACTGGTGTATTTTAGCGAATCCTTACATTTGCAATGTTAGAAAAAACTGTCTATAAAAATGTATTCAAAGTTTGGCAGAATTTTTGACCATTTGAATAACCACCTGATTTCCAATACAGTTTAGTTAAAGGGAATATTCATGTGTTTTTTTATATTTTTAATTCATTGTTTACAGCGAGCGTTATAACATAGTATAATTATAAATACTGTTTAAAAATGCTGTAAACTAAGTGTAAAAAAAATATTTAAAATAGAGAATAATTCTGAGACGGTTAAACGCAATCGTTTTGTCGCTCTCTGTTGGTAACGTATTAATATGTGATCTGTGATTTGGTGACAGTTCAATGTACTGTTTACTACAGGAGTAATACCCACGAATAATTATAGTATATATCCATGGTAATACCAAACATAATATAAGTAATTAATACCATACAGTATTTCAGCAAGTCTGACAAATCCGTTTTAGAAATTTGAATTTCTCTCACTGAATTGGTACTTTTATTAATTAATTTTAAGTATTTAAAAAGATATTAATTACTAAAATAATGGTTTAGTTCAAATGTCCAGCCAATTAAGTTACGGAAAAAAAATACTTGAACCAAATTTAAATTTCATGAATATTCCCTATTGGCTTAGAAACACAATTAATGAATTCATTAAAACATCCTTTTTTTGGTAGGTCAAAGTAGTGAAAAGATAGATCGTTCGAAAAAAATGCTGGGATTTCGTTCTACAGCATTTTCAACTTGCCTGTGCTCTATATCGACAATTATCGTAAGCAAACTTTCCAAAACTACGGATAAAAACTAGCCTGTCCCAACAGAATTTTTCCTTCTTAATCCTTCTTAAAATGGACAACAATTATTTGAAAATGTTGTGCCATCACATAATTTATAATCACTAAAAACATATGAAAATGTCAAAGTTTACTTTTATTACCTTAATGAATACCGTTATATTATAATTTCACATTCAAAGTAAACTTTTTTATGGTAACCAAATTAACAAAAAAAAACAGTGATTCACAATGAAAATGACTATATATACCCTAAAGGTTTATGACACACAAAATGTGTAGGAAAAAAGAATTTCCTAAGAATAATAATAATAATAATAATAATAACAGTTTTCATAATACTTATAGCCTGAAGTATATTTATTTAATATTACAATATAAATGAAAGTAAAGTGTATGAAAATCACTCTCTTTGTAAGAGGGTAACAGTAAACTTCCGTTCAATTTAATATTATGATTATATACGTAGGTAATATTTTAGTCGATCGGAGGTAAACTTTGCAAATTTTAAACTTTATGCTACAATTATTTTGTAAAGTAGACGAAATGTTATTCGATATGTTTGGCAAAAACTGGGTGAGTAATTTAAAGAGCTGACATAGTTTTATATAATAAATACAAACACAAACACAAAATACGAACAAATAAAAAGGCTCTCTTTTCTTAAAAAATCTACGTAGAGCAGAAACATCAATCTGAACTCCTCCTACTCTTACCTAAAAACCACCTGTGGAATAGAGTATTTCTCCCCAAGCGAAAATTTGCAGCAAACCAAACTTTTATGCAAAATTCGTACGGCAAACTTGAATAGTCTATATCACTAAAATTTAATAATAAAACAGTTAGCATTGACTTTGAAAAAGATTGTACACAGTGTAACCCGTTATCAAAACTCATAAATTATTTAAGACTCTTAATCGGGATACTGTGTTTGGTCTGCTTAGCCCTACGAACTTTTTTTTCTTCTTATCTTCACAGCATAATGTCTATTATTTTTAATACGACTACAAATTTTATAAAAAATAAAATTTTTTTTATTCAATTTGAATGCAATTTGTTAAACGATTGGTGCGTAGTTACTTACGCTTGTAGCCTCGTTGGGGCATAGGTCAACGGAACATTGATGTATTTGTTTAAAAAACACTAAAATCACTGGCGTTTTATTATTGAAATATTATTTTAATAAAATGTTACTCAATTTTATTGTTCAACAGAAACAACTATATAGTTATAGTATTGGTGGTTGAAGAGAGATATCTATACTAACAAGATTTTAAACAACTCTTGGTACACAATAAAATGTGTAAGAAATAGTTACGTAGTATTTTAAAATAAAAAATGACACATTATTGGTCTAAAAGCATGAATTTTTTCTCATGCAAAGAAACCAAAACTTTTTTATAATACTGTAGAGAGATAATCACCTTAATTTAAGTTTCTTGGTTATTATAATTGTCAAGTCGAACACCTTAATTAATGTTTCTTCGTAAATATTATTCTTTGCCTGAATTTGAATATAGACTTTTGTAAAGATGAACAGCGCAGACCATATTGAATTAATTCGTAAAAAACGTTCAATATGATTATCGTATATTAATTTTTAGTTTAGTTAAAAATTGCGTAGGTTACTTGCTGACTTGTATTAGTGTACACAACAGAAATGGTGTACTTTAGTAGGATAATGTGTTTACAAAACGTAAACATCAAACATATTTGATGTACACTATATTAACCATGTTAACCAAGGTTAAATTTAACATTCAAGTACAGAAATAATGGGGATCAATAAATGATAATTTATGCAAGTCAACAATGAAACTTTAAAATAAAAAAGACACTTTGAATAAAAGTAAAAATATTAGCATACAAAGGCTCAAATGTCTTTATTGCAAAACGTTATTCCTCTCCAAAAGGTTGTTTTATTATAATCGTCCTAAACAAATCAGCATTCTTACCTCGACAAAATTTTTAGATGGCTGAACACTAGAATACAGGTAACTTTTATCATGTAGAATTCGATTCCTCAACTTCCTCTCTATGCGATCTATCAATCAAAATTGCAACTCGTACAACCTTTAAAGGATTATCTTGAAGAATCAGAACAACAGTGTTTTATCAATCAATATGTTGTTGATACAGATAAATTCACAGGAAACTTTTTTCATTTTAACTTGCGATTTCAACTACACTTTACTTGTTGAAATGTTAAAAAAAAAAAGAAATTAAAGGTATATTTAAAGTTATATTAAAAGTAGGTAGGTGTATTTGCTATGGGCAAATATCCAATTGAGTGTGTTATAAAAAGCTTTGAAAAATAAAACCATTTTTAGTTGTCTAGATAAAAATGTTATAATAAATGATATTTTTTTTAATATTTACCAAGAAAAAGCTTTGCGTGTTCATACATGTAAAATAAACTTTTGATAAAACAAACATGTAAAAAAAGATCTATAAAAATTCAATGCACAGTAGTGGCACCTTAAATTAATGAAAACAGAAGAAGATGGCAAAATATTTTATGAAAAAATTAAAGTTATGAGACAGCTTAAAACCGGTGATGGATGAAAATTTATTTAGCTATTCATATAAATTAGCAATCTTGTAAATTGGAATGTAAAGTGATCATTATAAATTATGATAATGTGTCTTTTTATAATAGTGGGTAACATTTGGAATATTTTGCACGCTTATTCTAGAAAATACTATGTTAATATGTAAATGGAAGGTTGCTTTCTTAACTTGTAACTGTTCTTTCGACAACTGTTTTCCCTCACATGCCGTTCATATCAATTCAATTTTTAGTCTAGCCAACAAGTTCAAATTGGTAAAATATAGAAAAAATGGTAGTAAAAATACGTGTGATAGCTCGGAATGATGTCTAGAAAAATGTACCAGAAGTGTTTTTCAGCACATAAAAATTGCAAAAATGATAAGCAATTAAAAAAAAATAAATAAATTTTTTTTTTTAAATGGATTAGTAATGATGTTTGTTATTGTAGTTGGATTGCAAAACATTCAAAACGCCTCCACTGACTCAAACAATTAATCACTGAAGCATGGGATAAGGTAAAGTTTATGTCAACTTAAACTTTTTTCTTTTGTCATAACTAGAAACTTTATTTTATTATTCGAAAATATGATTCATTTATTCCTCTTTTAAAAATAACACATAGAATATAAAAAAGCAAAAAGAAAATATTCTTTGGATTTTAACCACTATATGTTCAAATCAAAACGTATACAGTTATCCTTTACAATAATAAAGAGAATAATAATAATAAATATCCTCTTTCCAGCTATCTTCAAAAATATAGTTTCAATAAAACCGTGTTTTAAGTTTGAGAGACAATTCCGGCAGAGTAACTGGGATAATAATATTGTTCACCATGGATTAATTAGCGATCCCAGATCCATACATTAGGCCTTCTTCTACTTCATATACAATTATCTTGCAAAGTTATTTCTGTTAACCGAGATGTTTTGCCTTCTTTTAAAGCAGTTGATGCTCGCAGTACAGAGCAATCAATTCAAACTTCGTTACCAGAAAATACGATGTACATATCTCCGAAAATAATTCGAATTTTGTAAAATCCAATTAGGGACATACTCTTAAGGGCTGATATTTAAAAATATCTAAAAAAATCAATTTCTTCAATTTTCTAGACCAGAATACTGCCTAAAAGTTAAAAATCTACTTCACTTTACACATAGTCAAATTGAATTAAAAAGAAGTGAAAACAAACAATTGACTGAGTTAATTGTTGAAATACCATTCATAGACAGTGTTGATTACTCTATTACATTACACATACAAACATGTCACACATACTTAACTGATATTCCCATATAATACATGCTATACAATTTACGCCTAATTTGCGCCCTCACGAGTAAACAGTGATGTTTACGAAAAAATGTTTCAAACAAAAATTGGTTATTTTTTTATAAGGAATATTTTTTACATTTACCAGGTGGGTCCTACGGGTCCAAGACCCAAGACCCAAATGACCTATGTTGCTGGTTTACGAACTCGACCTCACTTTTTCCGTCCTGAGTACGCTATAAAAATTTCAGCTTCATATCTTTTTTCGTATTGAGTTATCGAGTTGACAGACGGACAACCGAAAATGGACTAATTTTGTGCGTAGCATCAATATTTTTAAGCGTTACAAACTTAGGACAAACTTAGTATACCTTGAAAATTACATATATGCATGGTATAATTAATGATCTTATTTTCATTTTATATACCTGTATATTAGAGTCGTGTGAGTAATTCACACTAATGAGTTAAATTCAATTATATATAACCTACCAGAAAATTAAAAAAAAAATTGTTCTTAGAATATTTTAGGAAATTGATTTCCTTTTATTTATGCGAAAGCTTATAGTACTAAATAAAAAACAAATTTTATCGATTATATAGAAAATTGTATAGAATTCAATAGTTAATAGTAATTATTATTTTTTTGTATTAATACAATAAATTATTGTTGGAAAATAATAATTTATCAAATAACGAAGACCATGTTCCAATTCCTGTCTTAGATTTATTAGTTCAAATAGGTTCATATAAAACGTATTAATGCAGACAAAAGTGCAAGATCATTTCGATGGTGATGCAAACTTCTATGATGCCAAAAATTTGGTTTTCTCATTGAAAACATTTAAAAAGGTAATACGTAGAAGCTTTAAATTTTTTTAGCACATATACAAGGATTGAATAGATTTCAATAAAATTTTAAACACATTTTTTGATTAACAAAGTTTCCAAAACTCACAAAAAATTCCTAGATCATCGGGCTTTTTATTATTATTTTATCGTTCAAAGTTGGCTGAAAAAATGATGAATAATATGGGTTATCATTTTCAATTGGAAATTTCTATATCAAAAAATCTAGAGAGTGTGGTAAAAACTTATAATAAAGCCATAAAAATATAAAGTTGCTGATGGTATAAAAACAAAATTTTAATTTAATTATGAGTTCATCGAAGATCCATCATTTGATGAACAGAGACGACTATATTTAGATTATTGATGATTGAAAAGCGATATCTATATTATCAAATTTATAAGCAGCACTTTCACACAATATATTATATATTTTTGTAGTTGCCTGGTATTGTAAAGCTAAAAATAACTCATTACTTTACTACAAAGCATGTATTTTATTTACATGTATATACCGTACAATAAACCAAAACTTTTTTACAATACTGTAGGTTTACAATCACTTTAACACTTAGTTTTCAGTGGTAAAAAAGAAATTATGTAATTATCATGGTATCTTTTGTTTACGAGGAATAACAATCTTTTATTTTTAAAACGTTATAAGAATGTAAATATCTGTCTATGATGCATTGATTATATATTTTTTTTTAAATATAATTTAATACAACTACTATTGTCAATAAACTTCTGTGTAGAGAAGACCCGGAATACTATTAAAAGTAGTCAGCAATACGAGATTTATTTAAGGTATATGTATAAGAGTCCTGTATGCGAAAGATATCGCGATCGTATTATATAAATGAAAATAAATAAATTTGTCAATATTAACATAAAATAATATAGTATACTAGATTGATACCCGCCCGCTTCACTGGGCTTAAAAGTAAAAACCACCGCTTTATAGCCTCCACCACTTTTGATCTCACTTACCAACGTTCCATATCATTTGAAGGGATTGTTTTACGCAGTTAAAATATATGTTTTCAATTTTTTAAATTGTAAAGTAGTCATAATTCATTGAGTATATCATAAAAGGTAGCTTTGAATTGTGACATTTACTAGTTTAAATTTTTACAGAAATCTTTAGTTTGTGGTTCAAAATTATGATCATAACTCTGCTTCATCTGTGATCATTTTTAACCATAAATTAAAGATTTCTGGAAAAATTTAAAATAGTAAATGTCAGATTAAATTTATTTAAAAAAAATTTTTTTTTAGATTCTATATCTTTTTAATTTATAGCTCATGTGTTATTCTGACAGTATGAGCTATATTACTGTACAATTTCATTAAAAACCATTCGCTAGTTTTTGCGTGAAAGCGTAACAAACAAACAAACATGCTTACTTTCACATTTATAATATATAGGGATTACTTACCTGAAATTGGGGTACCTTAAATGAAATAAATTTTTATTTATCTTTCTGTTTATTTGTTATGTCCCAGGACTATATAATAACAAATAAAAAAGTCTACAAACAGATCAATACACAAAATGTCACAGCTTGAGCTATACAGACAGTTTTTAAACATTGAAAGAGTGATCGAGTAATCTGCATATATAAAGAGGCCATTTTAATCGATGAATGACAAAAAAACAGATTTTAATGTATCCACTTTTGGTTCATCTAAATATCATCTGGTACTGGTAACTTATAGATGATAGTAGATAAAGAGCCCTTTAAATTAGAAAGTACCTTATAAAAAAGCAAATCCAATAATTTCGACAGCAATTAAATGAAAAATAAAGGAGTCACGCTTCCCAACAAACTTGGTCAGTTTCTTATAAACAAAACCTCATATAGTTAACGCAAGCTTCTATCTATTACTAGTATCAGAAATTGTATCTAGAAATGTGCTTTTAAACAGTGTGTCCAATTCATTCGACATCATATGGTTTTTTATTATTTGTTTTATGAAAAAAAGATTTTATCAATAAAATTTTTTTTTCATAAAACAAATAATAAATTTTGAGTAAGGCAAAAGATTTCAATTGTTAATTTTAAAAATAAATTTTATGTATATCCTTAGATTTACAAAGATTTATTATATGTTTTTTATACAACTTAGAAATTATGAAATCTTGAAAACCTTCGAGTATTGGCTTCGACATGCCAAAAAATTTCCATGGCAATCTCAACCTACAAGGAGAGACCAAAGTGAAACTTATGGTTAAAATGAAATAGCTCCTTCATTTATTTAGTAACTCTACAATAACTCAATTCAAAATATATTTACTTGTATGTAAAATGAACCGACCTAAAAACATTATACATATATAACATTATTTTCAGTTTGACTAACTTATATAAATCACTTTAGAGAGTATATTCTTGGTACTTTCCATTACACTTGACTTAACACAATTAAACAATTCTGACATCGAACATGAAATTCTATAATTCCTAATTATACCATTTATTATTTATTAAAATAGATGCAGAAAATTTATTACATATATTATATTATATAATATTATGTTGTTCATAATTGAGTTTACATAAATTTGTTTGTCAACATTGAGTTTGTTATACTACTTGTGATACACATATGATATATAGATTGCATATATTATACAACTGTTGAAAATTATTGTCAAGAGAATTTTGTCGATAGCTCACACGCTAACACAATAAATTACTTGAGCGTAATAATAACAACATTTTACGATTTTATAACAAGAATTTTATTTTAATATTTAATTAAAACGTGTTAAAGCGGGTGGATAGTTCCTTTAGTAGATTCCTTTACTTACGGATAATAATTGGATTTGAAGATATTTGCAGGGCCCGATCCAAGGGGGGGTGGCGTTGATCCGGGCAACTACCCAGAGCGGAAACAATGTGGGTCGGCAAATAATATTGACAATCTGAACTAAATAAAACCTGGGCTATTCCGAAAACTGGGATTGTATGGAAAAATTCATTATTATTGATAAATAAAATAAAACACTGAAAAAACACCATTGGAATCTATGTATTTAAGCGAAACTGTACATATAATATTTATACAGAGTGTCTTTTTAAAGTCGATATTTGTTTGTAACTCGGAAAATAACTTTTATCGATAAAAAAGCTTCAAGAGAATAATATTGGATGTGTAGGCGCACATCTTACGCAGACATTAAACGTGACCTTGGTTTTTAAGCTCAATGAAAAGCTCAGTCTACTCCATAATAAATTAGAAAGTAACGTTTTTTGTTTTTTCATATAAAAATTGTTATTTTTTATAGTTATATATCGTTCAAATTGAATGAAAAAACGCCCAAAAGGATAGATTTTTGCTATTAATTACTGTCTAAGCTATTCGGTTTACAAAAAAATGTTTAGGTATTTATAAAGATCAATTTTCTAATTTAACACGTTCGTTTAATGTTTGTCAGTTATATTAATCAGAGTGTGGTTTTAATTGAACCTGAAAACTTACATCGAATTCGACGCCGGTATAATGTGTCCCTTTGAAACTAACATTTTTCGTTTGAAGCAATTTCCTCGATTAAATTTATTTATCGGGTTTCAAGCATATATCAATTTAAAAAAGCACGCAGTATATGGTTTGAGTGTTAAGAGCGGCAAACATAATTTTTTCCCGAAGCGGTTTAATATCTAGATTGGACCCTGGATATTTGACACAAACGATTTTTTCACGTGTATTACAAAATAAGTTATAAACACGTCAACCATGCCAATGGCGTTTGTTAAGTTAAATATTCCTATGAATGATTGAAGACTAAAGGACATCTCAAAACTTCATCTCATTTAACTTAAAATCCTATGAAGGGTGGAACGTACTTGTGGTACTACAGGACAGATATGGTCTGAGTACAATCGCAGGCTTTCCGAAGATTTTATATCACTTCCAAGTTGTTGTGGATATTACAAGACACTGATTGGGCAACAGGCATGCTGAACGCTTGGGCCTGGCAGTGTATCACAACTACTGCAGGAGCTGTCACAGTGGTGAGGAGGAGCAGACACTGTCTCATCTTCTCTGTCACTGCTCAGCTCTTTTCATGAGGAGATGGACTTACTTGAGCCAGCCTTTCTTTGATGACCTTTCCAACCTAAAGCCCGTCGACGTCAAAGCTCTCCTGCTTTTCTTAAACAGCTCCAAATAGTTCATGGAGTAATGGCCGGGGATGGGCCAACCCTTTTTCGGTATCACAACGGACCATATGGTCTAAGTGTGTCCCACCCCAGGACAGTCGCTCTAACCTAACCTAGCCTAGCTTATAATGTTTGAGAATCGTTTCTTTACCATGTTTATTTTGAACCGTTCGGTGCGTTAGTAGCATCTTAACATACATTAAATACAGCACCATTTTCAATGCTTTATTCAATTTTACTTAGGTTTATGCATATTCGCGTGAGATTTAAATGCAAAATAAGTATACTAGCAGCGTGTAACTAGCTATGACGCCAAATAGTAATACTTTAAGTCTTACATACAGATTTTACATTGAATTTAAATATTTTAAACAAACAAGCAATCATATTATTCTTGAGTAAGTTAAATTTTATAAAATATTTTCTGTAATATAAAAATTACATGGTAGAATAATTTTTATGAAAAGTTTAGGACATAGTTATCCGTTTTATTAAATAATGTATTTTCAAGAATAAAACTTTTAGCTCACTATCATATTACTCTATTGACAAACTATGTTAAGGAGACCCTCTCGCTTTTGAAAAATAGTCGATAAGTAACGACAAAAAGGATTTAACATGAAAATTTAAATTTTGCATCGACTCATCACGGAATGAAAACTTGTGTGACTTACGCTGGTTGTGCCGGTTTTTATTTGAAGATTTTTACACAGGATTAATAAAAATTTTACGTCAATTTTATCAACCGTAATTTTTTCGGAGTCAATGAGGAGAAAATTACCAAGTGAAATTTGTCACCCAGTTACATTTCAAATCTCGTAAAATATTTACAAACAAAACAAAAAAGTTGATAAGGTTAAAAAATTTATAAATAAAATTATAAAAAAGGATATCTGAGTTTTAAATACCTAATAGCATTTTTAATTATTCAAAAACAGAAATGTTATTTTTACTGTGTACATCTTGTATTCCTGAAGGTGCAATTTAAATGAATATTTATGAATTAAAAATGAGTTTTTAATATTTTTATTTAAATCACAGCAATATAAAAAAAAAAAACATTATTTAAAAAATTTACATGAATATTACAAAAAATATAAAAGCAATAATAGCAATTGGTTCACGCCGACACAATTTATATGTTCTTTTCAGCACTCATCAATGTTCTCGGTTTATTTGAAGAAAAAAGTGAGACTCGAATGTAAGAAAAAAAAACAGTTCAAATCTTTCAGAAACCGACTTTATGAGCAGGAAATTTATGAAAATATGTTCCTTGTAAGCACAAAATTATCGTTTATCGTGTATACGCACTATCAACGATGTACTAACGCCAGGGTAATTTTGGATAAAAGCTTGATTTTTTTAATATGAAGTTGAACTAATTCTAAATCTATTCTGAAGATTTTAGGGGGAGGGGATTGCCTGATTATTTAAATAAATAAATGACTTCAAAAGTAGGCATTTCTAATATTGGCCTTAACGGTAGAAGAATGACATGTTTGCGTGGTAAATTAAAGTTAAAACTTTAATAAATTATTAAAAACAAATAAACAAACCTGCCTTCCTCGATAAATGGACTATCCAACAATAAGAGAATTTTGCATTATAATATTAGTTTTAGTTTAATTTTATGTAAATCACAAAAAATTTAATTCCTTTTAGTTTTTAATCATATGTATTTACATGGGTGTTATACTCATTGCCTAAAAAATAAAAATACCGGTAAAAAAACGCTGAAGTTTGGAGTGATTCAACATAAAAATTTTCTTCCCACTCAAATACTTTTTACTTCCTCAAACGTATTAATAAACATTTTATTGAACTTTTACCTAAAGTCAACAAATTAAACAAATAGAAGAGACAATAAAACGTATCATTAATATAAAGCTAATTCGAAAGACTTCTTTCATTTCATATCCTTCTTTGCATATTAGAAAAAATATACACGCATATTTGAAATTAAAGACCTTGATATTTAGTTAAAACTAGTTTTGAAATACAAAATGTAAATTTTTCAGCAGAACAATGAAAGAAAAATTTATAACTTCAAAATGATAGACCTACCATGTTACACGTATTTGCAACTTAAATCGTGGATCAACCTCACATATCTCAAAGGCCTTAAGACAGAGATACATCGTCAACAAGTTGGGCGTCACCCTTAGTATTTTCTAGATTTTATTATTAACCATTTAAATATCCATACGAAGTTGAAGAAACTCAAGCTGTTAGTAGAGCTAAAATTGAGGAAAATTTGTGAACAGGTATGCACGGAAATTTGTCTAGCTCTAACGACTTTTAATCAGCTGAGCTCACGCGCCGGTGTTTTTTTACAAACGTAGGCGTTTTAAATTAATTTTTTTTCCACTTATACTAAAAAATTTCAAGGAAAGTGTTTCATCAGTAGTCGGAAGATATCAGCCATTAGTCTAAGAAGTCTACCTGATTTACCCTAAAGGTACTTACCGGTTTTAGGCTTACGTGTACAATGTAGCCAAATAGGGTTTGATTTCAAAGTTTAATTAATATACTACATTAAGAATTTTACAGTTTCTTTTTACCTTCGCGTATATCATACCCGTTTTGAGCTACCTTCCTCTTCTTACTACCTCTATTTTTTTGTTGATATAAAAATCACCTCTAGAAATTATTGTTTGGCTTAGTAATGTTCGGTCTAACAATTTTTACCTCTTCGAGAATCATCGTAATTGAGGCGATCTCTTTCAGGAGAAGAACAAGTTAGACTAAGCTCCTCAAGAATTTACAGATATACTAACGGGCACCTGGACTTATTTTATAAAAAATTAATTTGAACAAAGTATCAATGAATTTTTCTTAAATTTGTTTTCATATTTGCGATATTTTAAAGTAGAAGAAGGGCTCGCCGAATGCCGTCCAGAACACTAGTATTGATCACAATAAGAATTAAGCACACATCGTGGAATAAAACGTTGATATTTGGTAAGAACTAGTTATGAAGTACATCAAATTTTTGACAATAGTTTCTTTTAAACTAATAGAAGAAGTAGATCTGATATTACATTACCCACGTCCTTCAAGAGAATCAAGATCAGTTATCTCAAATAGTACAAATACAGAGGGAACCAAAAATGGCCATAGATGGACATAAAATTCATAACTATTACTCATGAATTATTAAATTTATTATTACCAGCACAAGGAGAGTAATTTTCAAGTTCAGTTGAAACGGCCGTTGAAGTTATTTATATGAAAGTGTAAGATGAAATTATTTATGAAAATACAATAATTGTTTACTTAGTAACACTGATAAAAAAGACATAAATGAATCAACGTTTGTCTTGACATTATTTGTTATAAAATTTTTACTTTAATTTTTTAATTGTATTGTGTTATTTTTATTTTTATGTTCGGTACAATTAAAAAATAACAACGTATGGCTTTGTAGATCATAATCGAGGACCTTTAAGAAAACAAAGATTTTCATGGGCTTGCCCAGTTTTTGGCCCAGGCAAAAATTCATAAATTCAACAGAATTTTGGCATCACATACTTAGGCCAACAAAATCTAAGGTAACTCCATATCCAAAGAGGGGGAGCTGCCCTGACCTGCACCCCTTTCTCGGTACGTCCAAGTAGATTATAATCAACTTGTTATATAAAAAAAATTCGACCCAAAAAATATATAAATTATGTTAGTTTGACGATGAGAAACCTTACAGCTAAAACATGAAACTTGACAACCATAAATTAAGGTGACGAATCAAAATTCTTATGCCACAGAAGAATCAAGTATTAACCCTTCAGAACGAATGCGTTTTTTCAAAACGTTTGTTTTTTTTCAAAATTTCAAATGGAATGTCCACTTGCAAATTTTTTACTTTCACAAAATTACATGCATTACATTATAGTAAACAAACATTTCCGTTAAATATTATATATCTATGGGCATTGCAAATTATAGTTCTTTTTTCTATCGCTAAACAGAGTCTGTCTTACTATTTAAATCCAAATTAAAACGTCACGATGCTTCACGTCATCTCTTACTGTACAAAGCGAAAAGTTCCGTAATGTAAAGACTCGTTATGAAAGCCGCGCCGGTTCGAAATTATAAAACAAACAAAAAAATACATTCATATTATTATTGAACCCAAATTGTATGGTTCCATACCTACTTTTTTTTAATACCAATATTTGTAGTAACTGAATTGTGGTGTTATTCCTCAAGGTTGACAACCTCCATATAATTCAATGAATCATACTTCAATTTTATAATATTAAAAATGTGGCTATAAATAAACTAGAACAACTTATATGTATTTATTTATTGAACATGGGAAAAATATTAAAACTGATTATTAATAATTATTAGATCGAATATTTAGCTTCTTTTTACACCTAAAAAAACTGTTTGATTGATCTGTTTGCTATGATAGACCATTACAAACTAAAGTCTAAATGTGTTATTTTTAAACTACGAATGTTTATTTACATGCGATGCAGCAGGAAAGTAATATTTACATACTAGAGGAGGATAAAAGTTCGTGTTCGTGGGGAAAACTTTCGGATTCGGGGACTTTACATATTCACCTTCGAGAAGTGTCCTTGCATAAGAATAAAGAATTTTCAAAATAAAAATATGGTCTGAAGATGAGGACTAATGGCTTTCTTTTAAAGACCAACGATGTTTTTTTTTTCAGTTTATCGATAATTTTTCATCAAAACCTTAACTTTTATTTTCGTAAATTTAAACGTTTTCGAGCTGTAGACTATTAAATGTTAGGAAAAATAAAAAATGACCATTTTTAGCCTTGAAAGCGGCCTTTTTTGAATTTTTTTAGCAATATTGACAAAACTTTAACCTGCTTAAAAAAAATAAATTTTAAAATAAATATAATTAAACCATATCCTATTAATGACATCTCTCGTATCGATACATGCCAACAAATCGAATTCGAAATTTTTACCCGGCGAATACGGACTTATGCACTTCTCTACATACATACACTGTTTGAAAGAGAATTTAATTTGTATTTAATGAGTGTTTTGCATAAATGACTCATAGACGTCAATTTTATGGCAACAAAATAAATGTTTTATTCAACTTTCGTTTCAAATTTTATGTTTATCAATATCGGCGACTTTTAAAGTCATATTACAACGGAAGAGGAAAATTTTGACTCATGTTAAGTATCCACACGAACCATGTCAAAATTAAAAATAGGGCCGGGCACAGGGTTGAAGTAGTACCGGTGAGGAAATTTTTGGGCTCAGTTTTCCTTAGTTTATTCTATCCAAATAAAAACACAAAATTTACAAAATTTTAAAAGTCCCCGATACGATTTTTTTACTGGTATTTCTCTCCAAACTGATCCGATTTTTTTGAAACATAGCTCAGAACACTCTCCATTATATTACCTTCCAATTAAAAAAGAAATTGGAATCGGTTCATCCGTTTAGGAGCATCGAAGCCGAACATCCTAGGTTTATCGATGCCAAAGACAAATCACATCTCATTAAAATTCAAGAGGCAATTAACGAAAGAGGACACAAAATAAACGCTATTTCAATAAAATAACTGCAAGCAAATTTGGAAAATTCAGGACTGGATAACGACCCAAAAAAATAAATAAATTTTTTTAGTAAGCAATATGTTACTTTTATTAATTATTCAATCAAAAAATACATGCTATTTCAATTTTTTGTATAATTTGAAGAGCATCATAAAAACATTCTGTTTTAATAATATTTTGATAATTAGGTCCTTTAGGATATAAAATCCACAATACATATTATAGTTATAATTGCGTTTTCATATTGAAAAATCTTTTATTTTATTTTATAAATAAGGTAGGTAAAAAAAGCTATTTTTATTATTTTTAATATTTATTTCAATAAATAAGGCCCTTTTTTTTACGAGTCAACAAAACAAAATTTAAAAAGAACCTTATAATACACACAAAAAAATAATCAAAATAACAAAACATTATTTGTATTTTGGTATAAATATTGTCATTTCTTTTGAATTCTTATTTAAATCACAATTAAAAAAATTTCGTTTTTATCAAAAATTAAGAATTAACCATTTCAAATTTTATTTAACACAAATTATGCAAGAATTGTGGTAATATGTTCAAATTTCATACCAAAAGAGTATCTTAATCTTGGCACTGGTAAAACGTACAATTCAAAATAAATGACCCAACTCAACGATCTTAGACGTTTATTTGACGTATTGTCTTGCATTCTTTTTTTTCTAACTAAATAAATTTGTGTCAAATTGTCACAAAGCTGTGACCAGCAGGAGTTACCTTGAGATTATTTCAGTAATTTTAATACACATCAAAACGTTAGTATCAAAAACACTTCAATGAGTTGCCGTAAAAAAGTATTTGGAAGCATTTTTAAAAAACCACTAAATTAACTAACTAAACTAAATTTTATCTCCAATTCATCGCCTCGATTATCGTCTCCTTCAGCAGTTTTTCTGAATTAATACACTATCTTTTATCAGTTACAAACACAACAAGCTAATTTTTCAATGACTCTAAAAGAAGTAAAGTTCAAAGCCTTTTAGGATGCGTCTCTATGAGCAAAAAAGTTGCATTTTCACTAATTCTTTTTTTGGGTCTTACAGATTTAAAGATATTTAAGGTAGTAACAGGCTATTTCATCCAGTATATCACAATGTAAATCCTAAATAGTCGAATCGAAACGATTAAGCTGCACTTAAAAAATATTCTATACCGTTTTAGAGAAATTTTCGAAGACCAACTTTCAATATCTTTCCAGGGCCAAATCTTTAAAAAAAATATCAAATAAAGCCCGATCATTGTTGCGTTCCGTTAAGGCATGTCCTTTTTTTAGTGTTGGTTCCTGACCTATTGATTCAGTGTCGTATAACTGTCGTATAGAAAAATCGAGTTCTCTGATACAAATTTGCTGTAAGAATTTCACCCAGTGTCAAAATTAAATTAAAACATTTCTTGATCATACTTTCTGCCACATTTCATTTTTTTTTTCGTACTTAATAAGAGACACGTTTACCCATTTCTTGCATATAAAAACATTCAAATAAAAGCACAAAATTCTGTTGTTCTCCAGTTCAGATATTGTGCAAAAATTTTGAGATTCCATTTAACGAAAGTTGTCATGAGTACAAATTTGTTTCTTATAAATTCTTCTTTTTCATAAATTCATCAAGTGAGCAATTATTTTTTTAATACCATGTAATTAATGAGCATTTAATTGAGTTTTTTCTAGGTAAATTTCTTTTTATAATAAAAAAAAATGGCGAAAAATTTATTATATTAATATAGTACTAATTGTTCTTTCAAATATGGGGTGTCCAAAAACTACAGTATTTATGAAGAGCAGAGCTTTACATAGGATAAAAATCTTAGAATTAAGCTCTTTTGCTGTTTTAAGATTCTAGGAACCTTTAACGAGTCACGGCTTCGTTAACTATCGATTGTAATTTTGAGTTATTTTTAGTTTTAATACCTGTATATATGTAATATATATCAAAGTATAGTAACTTTAGTCCCAAGTTTGTAACGCCTAAAAATATTGATGCTACGAACAAAATTTTGGTATTGGCGTTCTTAAAATCATCTAATTAGTCCATTTCCGGACTGTCATCACGATAACTCAAAAACGAAAAAAGATATCAAGCTGAAATTTTTGAAACATTTTCAGAAAACGACAAAAAATTTCAGAATAAATGGTTCGAAAACCTAATAATTGTGTTGGTTTTCTAAACACTTCTAATTTATAAAAAATACTGGAAGTACTAAGTCAACACCTTTAATACAGGATATTTCAACAGTTAACCCAATCAATTGTTTGTTTTCACTTGTTTTTCTCTAAATTTAGTAATTTCAGAGATGCAAAGTTTAAAGTTCTACAATAGAAAACTTGATTTTTGTTAATTATTTTCAATTTTTCAATTAAATATCTCCCCAAATATTAAATTTGACAAATTGATAAGAAGAAATATATTTTCTCGCTAAAATTTTAATTACATTAATATTGATCGAATTCCCAAACTTACGAAAGATAATTAACGAAGCTCGTACCTCGTTAATGGACAATAAATATCAGATACAAAAACTGAAGAGAAGGTTTCTTCTTATAATTATGTTCTAAGTATCACTTTGTCCTCCCAAGTTCGGTAGTTTTGAGACACCTTGTATAAATATTAATTTTAGATTACTTTTTTTTTTTAATTATTTAAATTATATTTGTTTGTTTTTAATAATTAATAATACTAATTGTTGTTAAGGCTGATTGTTTTTTTCTAATATCTAATGTCTTTAGTAATATAATACCAAATATTAAGGATTTTTGTTTGTTTTATAAATATTAGGTAAAATTATTCTCAAATACAACCCTGGTTTTAATATTTTATTTCAAAAAGTTACAATTCTAAGGTCATGTTTACAGTTAACTGATTAGTTGTTTTTTTTTTTTTTGTGTTAGTTCAATACTTCAATATTTTATCAATTTTGAGTAATATGAATGGCGGGAATTTAACCAAATGTTGTTTATTGTTAACAGCTGATAATTTTTACAAAAAAAAAAAAAATTTTCAACGTTAATTTTATCAATTTTACAAAATTCCGCCAAAGTCAACAACCAGTAAAAAATTTTTGTTCAATGCATAATTATTTGAATTTGAAATTGATTACGTAATACCTAATATAATAATTTATATTGGAAAACATGTTACAGCATGTTTGGATATTTTATAAAAACTGTTTTTATTACAAAAGTACAAACTAACAAAGTATGTGGGCATTAGTAAACCTGACATACATTATTCAAAGAATATCTGTTTTAACCAATAATAAACATTGAGCCTAAACCACAAGTAAAGCCGTATATCGGTTAACGGATGTTGGACACAAGCGCAATAAAGCGTTTTCTATCATGTCTTACATAACTTACATTGCGCACTTATATTCAATTTATTTTCGATGCCTGTAATATCACCGTATGAAAATCGTAAACATCACAAAATATTTGAAAGTTATTGGTTTGATGAATACCAGATGGGCTACAGTTACCAAAACCGTTTTACGAGCATTAAATTAGACTTTTCCGATAATATTTTCCGAGTATTAAACGTTAATGCATAAAAATTGAAGTATTGAAATTAAACACTTTGAATAATCATTACCAAACCTCTAACGAAAATTTTCGTCTGAATTAAGTAAGGCCAATGGGATTGACAAAGCATAAACCAAACGCCACGCTCGTATGAAGAAAAAATATTTATGAGCGCTCCTGTTACTTGTTAAGTGTTTTGAATGCATAAATAATGACACTTTTTTTCTAAAATTTGGTACGGAACACTAATGAAAATAAGTAGAAATTCATTTATAATCTATTTTCAATGGGTATTGTTAAAATAGAAGAATGGAAAATTTATAAACTAATATCGATTTTCTTTTGTGAAATGAAAACATAATGAAAATTTTTCCTTTCAAAACGGTGTGAAAACGTTCGATTCAAGTTGGTAAAATTAAATAGGTACATAATTTAGAATAAATAAAACAACTTTTTGAATAAATTCAAAACCAACATTTTCAAAACCGAGTAAAAAAATCAAAACAGCAAAATATTACATTAAAAAAAAGTTTTTTGGTCGTAAAACACTGGAATAAATATTTCTTTTGCAAAAATGGAATATTAATAATTAGGGATTTATTTTAAAAAAATACAATATATATGCAATTTTTTTACACAGGCACAAAATTTTACTAAAATTTCAAAAAATATTTTCAGCATATTAAAAGCACTCATTATTTTTTTTTTCGAATATTCATTTTGTATTTTTCTTTTTTCAAAACAAAGAGAGGGAAGAAAAATTGAAGAGAAAACATATAATTAAAATGTTTTTTAACTGACGCAAAGTAATTTTTTAAATTAATCTAAATTAATAAATACTAATTTACATATTTTATTTAATAAAACAGAATTAATATTTGAATATAATGTTTATTTTTTTATATAATAAAGTTATTGTAAAAACACAACATTAAATAGACTTAACAATAATTACAAAGGTAATTATTCTTCTTCGTGTATAAGACTACGTTTACACGGAGATATTTTTTTGGGGAGGAAAAATTAAATATTAAAATTGAGAACATGCGTAAATTGAATTCGATTATTTCGATATTTTCTATGTAAATGTAGTCATTATTCCAATAAAAAAATCTAACATGATTAAAAAAAATTCGATGTGCCAGATAAAAAACTTTTACAGCAGATGAAAATTGAGACAGAGTACAATCGTAAGCGTAGTTTACCTTTAATTATCTGAGAAAATGAATAAAAAAATTATATAAATTAATACAATAGTTAATAAATTGATTATATCGAATTAAAAAATGTATTAAACGAAACGACAGCCATCTTAAATATTAATCGAAGGAAAAAAAATAAATTTATAACAATAATTTCGAACAAAAAAAAACATAAAATGTAAAAAAAAAATTTTTTTTATACTAACCGAAATTTTTTTTAATTTTCATTTTTTTACTCACTTCCTCTTCTTCTTTTAATTTCGATCTAAACTCACACACTAGATTACGTGCTTGCATTAATCGATTAACTTGCTGCTGTAGTAACGATTCCCAACGCTGCGAATACATATCTTGATCGTAATCGACTACTTTTGTCATATTAAATAAACGTAACGATTCATTACTAAATTCTTGTAGTTGTTCTAGGATATTCTTATGATTTTCTAACACCTCCTCTTCGGCCATTTGTAGTTGTGACACAGCTTCATGAAAATTGTACATATCTGCAGACATATCACCTTCATTTAACGATCTTAAACGTTCTAAATCTGAATCGTCATGATGATGTGTTGCTGAATGATTAAGGATTTCTTCAGGTGGATCATCATTATCTCCACCACGTGGTTCTGAAGGATCAACCACAGCTAATTCCTTAACACGATCTGCATATCGAAGAGTATTTAAAGTATGTTCACACGATTTCATTCCTGGTGATATCATTGCAATCATACAAGTACGTGATTTATCACCAATAAAAGAATCACGTAAAACTTGTGTTAGTTTACTTGCCCGGAACGGTAAATGTGTACCTTTTCGACCTAACGCTCGAATACATTCTTTTAACGCCAACAAGGATTTATTAATTTCAGCACCTTCCATTCGTGTTTGTCGATTAGCTGATGAAGTATCCGCTCCACGTTCATTTCCCGCTAAATCAATCAATGAAAACTTACCATGTATACGATTTAATCCACATGGTCGTAAAACAATTTGAAATACTGCATGCGAACGTGATGAATTACTATTTGCACTTGTTTGTCCAGAAGTACGTGCTTGATTACCATGTTGAATTAATCGTAAAACTTCATCACAATTATCAACAACTTTCTCTGTTAAGCCCACAATTTGTACTTGACCTTTTCCATCTTCTAACACACGTAACTTGGATTTATCCGCTAATAGATCAAATACTTTTCCCGAATATATTTCAAAAAAACTTGCAGATACCATTAGTTTTAAACTTTTGTATTTAGGAGAGTTTAAATATTCAAATACATCTTTAGCTACCATGGCATAAATACCATTCTTACAATTCTGAGTTTTTCCTTGAAATACACCACCCATAGTATGTGTTTTTCCTGACCCTGTTTGACCATAAGCGAAACATGTTGCCATTCCACCTTCGAATACTGTTTTAACTAAAGGCTTCGCTGTGTATTTATAAACCAATTCGTTATCACATTTATCGTTAAAAACATAATCAAATCGAAATAGTTGATTTTCCAAAAATTTTGTAAGATCTACTTTATTTTTTGGTTCGTGAATAACAATCGAATCTTTACTGGGAATGCTAATTACATCGACTTCTTTAAAATTATTTTCTTTTTTATTCAATGGCCGTTTTCGTACACATACAGTGATTTGATGATCTTCAACGCCTTCGTTTCCACGTAACGGCCGAAAATCAATGCTATTTTGATATTCACGAATCATTGCTAAAAATTCCCAATTTGGATTACCAGGATCTAAATTCATAAGTGCTTCTTTCTCAGCTTTTTCTTCTGCTTGTCGTTGGCGTCGTTCTTCTCGATTTTTCTTCAATCGTTCAACTTCTTCGACAACAGTACTTTTTCGTGATTGTTTATTCTGTGTAACTGTAGCACTAGATACAGGAAGATTTGCCATTTGGGATTGTATATTTCGATTCGGTTGTTCGTTAGTTCGAGCATTTTGTTGTGTAGGCATTGGTGGTATATTTTCACGTCCACCTTCACGTTCTGTTTTCCCATTGACATTTTCTGGTTGCGTTACATTCGTTTGTCGTCGATTGTTATTTGTTGGTAAACGATACGATCCTTTATTTGATACAGGTATTGAAGCACGAGATGAACTACGTAACACTCGAGGTGGTTGCATTTGATTATTCTGTGTTTGTAAGTTTTGTTGACTTTGTGCAGATTGTTGTGTTTGTCGCAATGATTTTGACGTTTCAATTAATTCTGGATTTAAAGCAATTACTAAGGAAATTTCAACTTCTTTGCCTTTTGTTTCACCCTTTTCGAACCATTCCACTGTAACACTACGTGTTTCCCAACTGACGTGAGAAACCAACGCGGAGTGAATACGACCATCGCTACGTTTTATATTCACACTTAATCCAGGTTCAATACGACATCCAGCTTCCATTTTTAAATGATTATTTTTTAGTACTTTATGTTAATTTATTTATTTATATATTTTTGTTAAATAATTATAATAAACACTAATTTTTTGATCACAGTGATTTTGCAGTCTATTTAAGGTAAACACTTTGTAAAAATGTGATTTCTTCATGAAAAATGATTTTAGATATGTTCAATGATGAATTTATACTGAAAACAAATAAAATTCACGTTATTTAATATGAAAATTAATCTTTTTATTTCGATTTTATTCAACATAAATTGCATGTGTTCAACGTAATAAATAATTATTTAAGTTTTTCTTTATGTAACCTATTCAAGCTGTCATAGTAATTTTGACGAAAAAATATGTTTACTCAAAATATTTGATAAAAATTCAAATCATTGAATTGATAAAAGAACCTTTTAAGGATTGACTGAATAACAAATTAACTTACATTTTTTTTTCTCTTAATTCATTGACCGTTATTTTTTTCACATAACCCTATTCTATTTAAATGCTATTATTATTTCACACAAGAAACTTCCATGTTTAAAATATATTTTTTAATTTAGATGCTTGAATTTTAAATACGAAGTAAAATAAAATTTTTAATGAATTTTTTTACAAATATAAATAATTTTAAAATGATCGAACAGATTGAACTGCAGTAATATGCAACTTACTTTGAAAGGGATTGTTCCAAAAACACCGGTGGGCGACTAGTTTCTGTAGATGGAGCGTTCTTGAAACTTGAATACAAGTATGAGGTCATCGATTTTCAGTGCTACCAACAAAACTATGGTTTAGTTGTCAGATTTAAAATACTTTAAACTTTTATTTAATTGATTAAAACTTATAAAACAATACTTTTTTCATTAAAAAACTTTTTAAAATTATATTATTTCTAAGTGAAATTATATTTAAACAAGAATAAACTGATTTTACTATTCCACTATATTTCACTTGGTTAGGTTTGTGTCTGCGGTTTTAGTTATATCGATACTAACGCTGCTGCCATAGAAACGGTGAATGCGTCAACAACCGTGTTGTATGTTGAAGACAATTTCAAATTTGTTGTTATTGATTAAAGAAAAACCGTTGAACTATTTTTTTTTTTGCTATTTACTTGATAATAGGGGTTATTTTGGTTGAAATTTAATTAAATTTTATTGTTATCTATTATAGAATAAATTTCAATACAATTTATTGTAAATTTTTAATCTATTTTATCATTTAGAACTTACATATTTCAAGGTCGTTAATGTATTTTAATTTGAAAAAACCTTGATTAGTTATTGCATTAAAAAGTCGTTGTTTGTTCCCATTTGCAATTCATTTCCTATTTATTGTTATAAATTGAATTTTATACACTTATAGACGTAGAGTTTCATGAAGTTTACGGACAGTTTTGAAAATTAATCTTCTTATCAGTGATAATAATTTTTTAATTTTATACAAATCACTTTATTTTGATTAAACTATAGATTTGATAAGACATAAGATATCGACCATACGTAGGCAATAAAAAACAAAAATTATGAATTTACTAAAAACTCAATGTTAAGTATTCAAGATTCTATCACGTACCAAATTATTTTTCCGGTTGATTAGGATATCTAACTTTTAGAAAGCTTTTTTCTTTTCTTAGACAGTGTTGATTACGCAATCGTTTGTTTTTTACGCCATGTAAGAAAAGAAAGATAGCCACTCTTAGATTACCACAGTCATGTACCTATATATAATATGACTGTGGCGTCGCACACACATAACTGATATTTCCATATAACACATACTTATAATTTGCGCCTTCACGTGTAAATAGTGATGTTTACGAAAAAATGTTTCAAACAAAGGTTGTTTATTTTTTTGTAAGGATCGTTTTTTACATTTAAACTTTTGTTCTATCTCCAACAGTTTACAAGATGGGTCCTACGGACCCAAGACCCAAGTGATCTATGTTGCTCATTTACGAACTAAGCCTCACTTTTTACGTCCTGAGGACGCTCTAAAAATTTAATCGAGTGAAGAAATTCCCGATATATCTACCATCCTTTATATACAATTTTAGTCAATGTTTCGTATGCTGGATGTTTTGGGATAAAATTACACCTGAAAATGATTTTTGAAATTTGAAAAAATTCACAAAATTTATCAAAAATGGTTTTCCTAAATTTTTTGAAGCTTTTCATTTAGGATAGTTTTGAAAAGTACTATTTTGCGTTTGAATGACTTGCTTGTTCTATTAACAGGGGGGCTCGATTTTGGTCTTTTCTGGTCAAAATTATCCCAGAGTCATTTTTAACCAAATAAAGTAATACAAATTTTTCTCGATTTTTTCCAATTTTTTAAGGGGACGAACTTTTTAAAATTCTGAAAAAAATCATAATTTTCCTTATAAAAATGTGCATGAAAAGGATTATATTGAAATGAGCCGCCTAATTAATCAATAAAGTGTCACCAGAAAATAATAACAGCAAGGCTTGTCAAGGTTTCTAATTAGATTATTGTACATTGTTGAATATGAGATATAATGTAAAACTGCACCATTTTAAATCACGTCATTAATTTAATTCCTCTAATTTATTGGTTTAATAATGCTTTTTATATCAAATTAATATTAGTTCATTCAACAATAGATTTATTGGAACTTGGAAGTCATGTAATTTAAAGAGAAAATTGATTCAGTCGAAAAGTGAATTAAATCTTCTGATTCTTTTCATTTTTTTCGTGACGATTTTGTTGGGGTAACATAGGAACATTCACATTTAATAATATCTGTTTTTTAGATCATTCGTAACATTTTACACATGTATAGAGTGCCTACTTAAGTTGGCTACATATGGAAGACTTTTTTACTATCGAAAAAAAGTTATTTTTTATAAAAATCTTTGCTTTCGAAAATATTACCATTCAGGTATTCATTTTAGTTCCAAGTTGGATTAAATCTGTTCTAAAAGGGTGTTCATTAAAAAAGTTCGATAGGAATGCTAATGCTCGTTTAGAAATGTAGATAGTTTAGAACAGATAATAAGGGAAACGATTTAAGAAATTACTCCCAAGATATGTAGAAGTGTATTTAATGAATTTTGTAAAAGAACAATTACATTTATGTCATATTACAATTACAGTAATAGTTCTTAAAATGTTTATTTCTAATTTGACACATTTATAACAAATTAATTGATACAGAACAATTATTTTTCCAAAATTACGTTACAATTATTATTTACGTAAGTAAAAACTGTTATCTATACAGTTCGTTTTTCCCTCAACGTATCCAACTTCGCGTTCCATCAGGAGTAGTTTCTTGAACCGTTTCCAATATTATCTGTTCTAATTGATCTACATTTCTAAACGACCATTAACATTTCTCTCGAATTTTTTCAATTTGTGGACACCATTTTAGAACATATTTAATCAAATTTAGAACAAAAATGAATAGGTGAAAGTTAATATTTTCGAAAGCAGAGATTTTTGTTATTTTAAGTTTCTTTCGTAAACCTTATAGTAAAAAAGTTTTCTAAAGTTTTTCAAGCTGGATTTTTATATTAAAAGCAAAGTTCTAGTAAATACTATTTACTGCAACTTATCATCTAAGCATTTTTTCTCTCATTACAAATATACAAATTTTAGCATTTTGGTCTGTATGGATGGATGAACAGTTGTTACCAAATTGGCCCAAAACGATAAGAGCTAAATTTTGCTAACAAATTAAGCAAAATACAGGTATGAAAAATAAAGATTTGAATACTGTAACAAGAATGCAACCTGTGAAATTGAATTCCACGCTGACCCATTTTTTGTTTCTTTTCTGATTTTTTTAAAAATATGTTCAAAATCGCTTAACGTTACTCATATTATGCAAAATTTATTAAAAATTATTTTATAAAAACGTAACTACCAATTGAACTGATTTATTTAAGAATTTAAGTCGATCGTGGTCCTTAATTGGTTTTTAATGACGCTTATTGTTTTTTTTAACATATTTAGATTGGGCAGATTACGCTCACATATTTACCATATTATTGATTAACTTTTAAATACATGAATTATATTCCTAACAAGAAAACATATTTGTGGTAATATTTCCTATGAAAAATGACGAATTTTATTATACAGAATTGCTGAATAAGTTTTGCTTATCATCTTTAAACATTAGGTAATACAATATATATTATATTTATGTAATAACAATTGCATATACTTAAAAACTAAATAAAACATTTGAATAAATAAATGTATATGCAATTGGTATTATAAAATTGTTATGATAATTGCATATACAACAAATAGTAAAAAAGTTGTTTGTAGTAAACCCTCCCTGATAACATTATTTAACTTTTATTTTGTAGTTTCTATTATATTTAAGACACAGGACTAAATTACACAAATTACAAAATTCCAATTCTGAAGTTTTTTGATGTTCTACCTAAAGGCTGTTTTTTAAGGGAATATACTTTAATTCGAAATTAAATTCATAAAAATATATCAATTGCCATAGTACTAAGTTCATTGGTAAATTAATTTTATGCTATTTGTGTTTAAATATGATTTTGGGCTTGAGGGCATTGCCACTGACTTAACTGAAGTGTAATCTGTGATTCGTATGTTTGACACTTTATCGAGCAGTTAGAGGCGCATTCCAATTAGTCAGTTATGTGTGTGGTTTATCGGTACAATCTAGCGACTTCACATATCTCCATAGAAAAGAATCCATAGGAGTGAGAACACGCAAATGATGCAATTTTTCTAAGTAGAATAGCCAAAAATACCATACTTTCGTTACCAAAAAATTGATTGGTATGCACATCTAGAAAATTATCTCCAAATATGAGCTTTTAATATTAAAAGGAAGATCCTCCTCATCAAAGTTTTCCATTTTTTCCTACCAGTCCCGTTGAAAAATTTCAAATTTTATTAATAATTGAACGTACAGCAAATCTCAACACATATTTGGTAGAAAATTAACGAATCTACAAAAATTGTCTCTGTTGTTTAAAAGATTACCATAAGAGTTTAAAAGACATTCGCAACCAAAGCTCAAAGTATACAATTTCGAAATTTTTAATAATTATCTAAAATAATATGACTTTAATTTATTTATTTTTGGAAATATTTCTGCAAAAATCGAGTTTTCAAAGTATTTCTCGATAGAAATCCGTGTGTATGTATAAATGTGATCTTTTATTGCAGTACAATATCTTAGCGACAAATTAAACGATTCAAATAATTTTTGTGGCATTCAAAAAGCATCCATTGAAAGGTATGGATCTTATTAGATTTTTAAGTTCACTTGTTAAGCACTTTTGACCCCACCATATAGTACGAAATATTGAAGACAAACGAAGCAAGTGATACGGCTTTAACTGAATCCATTATTAAATACGCAGATTTGATTTTTCGTGCTTTCCCATTTTATCTAGCGATATACAAGGTAATCAAAAAGAGGTTTAACTGTTCCAGCAACAACATGTCGCATTGAACGTACATTTAGAACGTTACAACGTGCAAAGACACGGAATCGGCCAACAGTGGAAGACGCAAGGCTACGCGGCCTATCCATGCTCTGTGTTTACAATAAAAGAGTAGAGAAAGACACTAAATTTATCAACAGGGTGATAAATAAATTTGGGCAGAAATCCAGATGATTTAAGTTTTTATTCAAACAGTGATTTAATAAAAAACATTCATAATACTTTTTTGTGTACTTTCTTTTCCGAAAGATGAGTTCAAGTGCACCTCCTTGCATCCCTTTCTGGCACATATGGAACCAGACACGGTGCCCTTAGACCCGAAGACGCATTTTAATACAAATGGGATAAAATTATTTCAACATTGTAGCGATCGATACCATTTTCATATTTCTAATTTCGATTTAAAGTTTATCCCCTTTACAAAAACAGTAAATATCTTAACATAAATTTCAATGTCTTAAAGATCTAAATAATAAGAAATACATGTCACCATTCGACAAAAACTTGGAATCATTACAGTTCTTAAACCATTATTTTCCTTAAACGTTCTTTGCTTTATATCACCATTTAATCTTTGCCAATTTTCTCTCTGATAAGAGTGTTATGAGGACGGATTTACTATGGTTGCCTTTTATAGATTCTAATAAAAATAGTCATACCACTTACCTGCTGTATCCACAACAGTGGTATTAAAACGTTGTGCCGTTGGTATTGTAAATTGTGATGAACTTAATTGCAATCCATGTGTTAAAATGTGCACTATCACTGAACACGTCACAATCATCCAACCCCAACCACCCTCTGGATAATAATGGCGACATAATGTTGCCACTTTACGTGCATCTAATGTTTTAAAATCTTCTAATGGTTCCTCACCATTATTATTAAATAATTTCATGTCACCGGCTGTATCACCTAATTTTGTACTTGTGGTTTGTTCACTAGCTTTACGTGTTTTACGTGGATTGTGGATAGGACATATGGGTTTTAGGTTTTTGTAATGATTTTCCGTATAAATAAAATCCCAATTATCAACTTTAATACTATTCGATCTTCGTCGAGGATACTCAATATGCTCGTTTTCGACTACATCATCCACATGTGCCAACGCCACAACTTCATACTTCCCAATACGATATATTGGTACTGGTTCTTCTGACGTTGGAGTTGGTGTCGTTATTTGTACCTCTGGACCTTTTGATGTAATGACTGTTGTATTATTATTTTCAATTATATTCAAATGTAATTTATTCGGTGGAAACGTGACATCATCTGGTTCTAAAGAAGTAGAAATGGTTTCAGTATCAAATTTCTTTGTTCGTTGGAAATCATTTGACGGCATCGAATTGGTGAACATTGCTAAATGTTCACGCGATAATGGTAAAGTTGCTGAGGGTTTTTTAACATCATCTGTTGAGCTGTCTTTTATATGGATTAATGGAGGCATTTCGATGTTGGTTTCGGTGCAATTGTTTAAATCGTACTCGTCGTGATCGACTATGGTACTGTATGCGCGTCCATTTGGATCGACACGTAATTGAACCACAGCCATTGTACATACTGGCCATGTTTTGCTGTGATTTAGTGTCATCGTGTATTGATGAAATTCTTGTGTCTATCGAAATATTAGCAGTTTCAGGCGTGTTGTTTTTCTTGAACATTTCTGTAAATAATAAAATTTTAATTATTTATTGTTAATACCATTAATATCAGATTATTTGGGTTTTTGTTGGCAAATTTGGACCCAGTAAAAATGATGTTGATGACTAAGGTTCACAAGTCTAATACCGTGAAAAATTTAGAGCGTACGTTCAAATTAAGTCGTATATTTTTTGGGTCAAAATTGCTTCAGAAAATGATTTCCGTTGACATAAGTAACAAAAATTAATTTGAAATTTTTCGGTTTTTTTGAGGGGTATCTTTCTAGTTTCTAGAAAACTTTTTGTTTTCGTTTTTCAAATTTCTATCACAAGACGCACAAGTTGAAGCTATCCACAAATTTTCAAATCTGTATCTGTTATAGTTTTGGAGAAAATGGACACAAAATTTTGTCCTAATTTGATGGGTCCTACGAGCCCTAGATTTAATTGAGAGACTTTTTACGTCCTGAACACGCTCTAAAAATTTCAGCTCGATATTTCTTTTCGTTTTTGAATTACCGTATTTCCAGACAGACAAATGGATGGACAAACGGAAATGGACTAATTAAGTGATTTTATGAACAGGTATAGATACCAAAATGGTTTATGTTCAATTTTTTTTAGCGTTACAAACTCGGGACTAAAATAAGTATACCTTGATAAAAATCGTACAAATTAAATAAAATTAAATTATTGTCAATATATAGCAATTAAATTATTGCCAAAGTGTTTTTGGAAAGTATCCCTTAAAAAAATCTATAATATAATTTCCAAATTTCCACCCACGGTGTTGAGTCAAAATTAATTCAAGAGCTGTGCAACTCAAAATGCTTTTCGATCCGAACTATCATTCTTGAAATTATGTATTCCAATTATCTTATTTGAGGAATTGGACCGACCATAGCTTGGGAATGCTATAGTCCTTATCGGACTGATTTCTGTGTCTTGTTCGTCCGTATTATTTCAAATATAAATTGTTGGATTGGCGACAATTCAAAACTATTGTGAAACATATTAGAACAACTGTAAAAATGATTAATAAACGACTTATATGTAGTAAACGAATTATATAACTTATTTTGTTTCAATAATTTTTGTTTGAAACTTATTTTACAACTGTTACGGCATAGTTTACAGAAATATGCAATTAGAATATAATAATTGCAGTTTTAATAACTGTTAATTATATTATTTATTTTATCTACGACAATTATTACAAAAAATAACTTGCACTAGTGCGATTAGATATAATGTGAAGAAAAAAAAAAGTTGTAATAATTAAAGGAATTAATGATCTAATTATTTTTTTTTTTAAATTTATGTAATATCTATGTTTTAACAATAACTTAATTATGTTTATAATTAATAACAATTTAGCATGAAATGATATTTATCAGTTGTATTTTATATATATTAGTTTTCTAGCCTGTTTTTTCCTGGGTACGTGATGTCTTCCTTATTTTTTTATCAAATTCCATAATTTATTCCTCATATTCAAACTTATCGTGTTGGATAACGACGGAAAATAGAGTCAAGGCCTCACAAATATACCCATTAGAAAAAAAAAACAGGTTAATGAAATAATATTAAGAATTAAGTTTGTTTATTATGTAATTTGTATATCATATATGTAATAAAATTGCCTATAAATAAAGAGAAAGTAAATTACTCACTTATACCTATAATATTTTTCTAGCCTGTTTTAAGTCACGGGTTCTTGCCGAAAAAATGCACAAATTTTGATTTCTGTATGCAAAATGATGTAAAACGGGGGCAAAAATATTTGTTAAATAGTTTTCTACAAAATTTTAAAAATTTTGCGATTGCACAAGTGTGGTTTTTATCAGTAACTGCCAAATTAGTCTTGCAAAAAATATGTACCTTTTAAAAGTACATGAATACAGTTACTTTTACCGAGTATTTGGAATCAAGTTCAAATACGTTGTTTTGGTTTTTAAAAACAAAAACAAAATTTAAAGTATATTCCTTACATTTAATGTATATCATGTTTACGAAATTTTGAGATTTTAAAAACGGCCACAAATAATACTTTATCCAAATATTTTTGTCACTTAAAATATTTGGACCCACACTTAAAGTAGGTAGATTCTTTTACTCAAATACTCTACAAGTCTGTTTTTTATAAACTTAATAATGTAAAAAAAATTTGAGCTGGCATTTTGTCCAAAGTTGCTTTTATTTACAGTTATTTTCAAAAAGCCTAGATCAATTTTTTGAATTAAAAATACGTATTTCGATTACAATGTATAGCGATAAGTAGGAATTAGTTAATCGTAACTACTCTCCTGTGAGATTTACTCGTCGCTAATTTGATGCCTATTTCAAATACCTAAAGTTCTCATAAACTATCTTTTATAATTTTACATATAAAAATAAAAAGCTTTCAGTGATTAAAATGGGACAAAATGATTCGCTTACGTTTACGAAACTGTTACAAAATAAAGTTTGGAAAGAAGAAAGAAGAAAACAAGAAAATAATTAAAAGCAAGAAAATATTTTCATCTGAAATTGTTATGATAAGTAAAATCGTCATTATAGTCGGGGGACCCGTTTTCATCCTGTCCTGTGGAAAACTGTTTAATCTTAGAGAACAATTCCAGATAAAATATTTTCTTGTTTTCATACTATGAAGAGCGTGTTTCTGTAATTGTCGGAGTTTTAGTTTTCGAACTTTATTTATTTAAACCATTTTGGGATTATAATTTCGTGAGAAAGTATTACAACATATACTTATATATATATTTGATAGCTTTATCATCATATCATAGCTTTATGTTCTCTAGAGGGGGCCGTATTTAATTTAATGTGACGGTACATAGCTTATAACCAGCGGAAGATGAAGATGCTTCTAACGATACCTCATTTGTCAAATTATGATAAGTAGTTTAGAAGCTAGGTCCGAACAGATGAACATACATACATACATATAGGTCAAACACATAACCTTCGCCATTGTATTTGTCGGAGTAAAAACTATATTTCTTGCATTAAAAAATATAGTTCTTAATTTTGGGAATACTTTGAAGTTAGGAAACTTAGAATGCCAGACTAAGTAATCTTCAGTAGATCTGCTGATGCCTTTAGTTAGTTAATGCTGACTTTTCGATTATTGTTAACAAGTTCAGATATAATTTAGGTAATTAATAGATTAAAAATGATATTCGATTTCGATAATAACTCTCAACATTTAAACACTAATAATTTAATTAAATGCTTATTTATTTATATTCATTTAGGTACCTTACCTATAGGTATTAAATTAAAATAATAACAATAATTATTTGTTACTAGGTCAATATTATTATTAACAAATATTTACAATATTATAATAATAATGTAAATATAAATTGTATTAATTATAATGTATTATATTATTTTAATATTAAAATGATACTATCAATATACCTGATGCGTGATTGGAAAATATTCTGTCCAATAATTAATTATTCAATTGTTTACAGGAAATTTATATGCGATTCTCATTAAAAATTGTTAATGAATTGTAGTTGTTGTAATTGGAATTTAAAAAATACGAAAAAAAATACGTGTGTGTGTGTGTGTGTGTGTGTGTGAGTGTGTACGTACTTACGTACGTACGTTCATGGTAATTTTTTTCGCCACCGATGATGCGCGAACAAAAAATGATATCGATCACGTTAAGGTGTCCATCGAAGCGTATTAACGGCAATATAATCCGGAAATAATATCATCAGATTTGGTCAAATAACCCACGGCTCGTTTGTTTTGTAATTATGACTAACTTTGGTAATTAGCGACAAGAAAACGATTACGTGCTAATGAAATAATTTTGGATTAAGGACCCTGAAACGACACGAGAGTGGGAACCTATTCGCACCTAAGTTTAGAGCTATCGGACTGAAAAAAAGATACATCGGACTGAAAAACAGCAAATAAACATTCATCTGAATGCGATAATTATGGATCACTCCGTATTCTGTGTTGTAAGTACGTGGTATTAGAATATCTATGTGTTATATCATCATAAATTTATTGATACGTAAATAATTCACAGAATTGTTAATTGTTGTAATATATTCAAACTCGAATAGGTTAATCTATGCAATAATTAAACTAATCATGTAATAATATATATGTTATTGCGGTTAAAGATGACAATATATTCATTCATTCAAGTGTAACTACAATTTTACTGATAATTGTATTTATGTACTTTAGTTTTTATGGCATTTCTAGAAAATTTTTTTACCAGTTTCTTTCTTATATCGTGGAAGCTGGTTTAGCAGGCCCTTAATATGTAAGAAAACCTCTACTAATAAAAATTCTAGAAAATACTTTAAAATTTAAAATTTTTGAAATTCCCGAAAATCAAAATAAATGACGATCGAAAGGCCGCCATAATTGTGTTGGTTTTTTAAACTTTTCTAATTTATTAAAAATAATGCAAACACTGACATTCAACACTTCCTAGATAGGATATTTCAACAATTGACTCAGTCAATTGCTTTATTTTTACTTGTTTCATGAATTTTTTAGTTTTTGAGAAAAAAAAAATTGTAAAAATATCATGTTATTTCTATATTGCCTAAAAAAGTGACGTCTTTCGTTTTCAGTTGAATTAAGACGTTGACGTCTTTCGTGATTTAAGTGTGTGTACCTAGTAAATCTGAACTTATAATTCAGCAGCACGATTGCAGAATATGATGTCAAAGTTTTGAGGTCTGAAAAACGTAAAAGTCCGATTTTAAATTTTTTCAATACCAATTTATGAATATTTACTTTAGAAAGTAAATGATTGGATTTAAAAATCACAAGAGTAAAGTTTAAAGTAAAATCACGTTATGTAGAGTAAAAATACTTTTTCGTTGTTTAAAATTGGTAAGAGAATAAAAAATGTATATATTTTGAACATTTTTTGAAATGATAGTTTTTCAACTTATTCACTTTAGGAGAAAAATGGTTGGAAACTTTTTATTGCATTTTCAAAGACCTCATTCTGGGATATAGATCATGCATGTGCTTTCGACAATACCCATTTTAAAAAAATAGACCTACAGCTTGTTAGTTGGCGCAGTCTTTTTTTAGTACAACTTCATTTTTTCATCATATAAAATACTTGTATAATGCATGCATTTATGAACAACATTATATTTAGCTATAATAATACATTATTGTATAATTATATATATTTTATGTTTGTTCTATTATATGTACAAGAACGTTGATTCATAGTACCTATACATATCTTAATATATATATATTTCTTGTGTGCGTGTGTATGTAATTGAACTGCTCCTAGACGGCTGGACCGATTTTGATGAAATTTTTTGTGTGTGTTCGTGGAGATTCGAGAATGGTTTAGATTTACAATTTGGTCCAGTACAACTGTTTTTGAGGGCTCCGTACCAAAAAAATGAAATTTCATTAAATGGTGGGAGCGCATATAAATCATATCACATTATGTATACTATGTGTACTATGTATTTTTAATAGTATTCAGGTATTGTCAATAGGCATTTATTAGAGCCATATGCGAGCGCAGCGAGCTCTACTATCAAAGGTCAGGCCAAAGGTCGAAGGTCAGGCCACTCCAATAAATAGGAGTTAAATTGGGGTTTAGCGGGATGGGTTTAGCGGACAGGCTAAACGTAGTATAGGTATTCATGAATTGGAGTTACGTTTTTACGGGACAACGTCCGTCGGGGCCGCTAGTATATATAGTAAAAATAAAATCATTTATATTAATTTAATACGATATTTAATGAGGCAAACAAAAACAATTATTTATTTCTGTGCTCTAAGTACTTAATTTATATTTACTAAATTATATTATTTGTATATGTATGCATTATAATAATATAGTTTAGACAATTTATTTTATTGTAATACATATGTAACAATTATCATCATATTATATTATATTTAGAATGTTCAACAATCATTTATTTTATAACAATTACAATAAATTTATTTTTGTAATTATTATTAAAAGCGATTGGGAACATTAATGAATGCGATATTATGTATTGGCATACATATAGGCATCTGAATTTAAGATTCACTTGATGTGGTGAATAATGAGTTAAGCCCTTACAGTTTTTTCGAAAAAAACATTCTGTTATGATCTTTCATCTTTGCCGTACATATCGCCTTATGATACATCGCATCTCAGTTATTGAGTCTATTTTAAAATAACCGTAATCATTTTAGGCCTTCTTTTAAGACACTCTTGCAAGAAGTGAAATGCGAGGTATATTAAATATTAGTGTACAAAACCTCTAAAATTTATTTGTACTCATCAGAGTTTTAATGAAACCGAAATATGTTACTTTTTGTCGTGAAACGCAATTATTTTGCTTTTAAAATAGAAATCATTCAGTAAAGCACGTTGGTAACTGCTATCCTTATAAATTATTGTCTATGGGTTATTCTAATGTATGAGCAATATTATTGTAAAGTTTCATTTAAATCCACTCAGTAGGTTTTGAAACCTCTTCTACCGAACCGAGCGAGTAATTGCTAGTATCTTTATAAGTTATAGTCTATGATTTATTCTGACATATGAGCTAAATTATTGTAAGGTTTTATTAAAATCCATTTAGAAGTTTTCGAAATCGTTCAGCAAATCAGGCAGGTAATTGGTACCGCATGTTAGCAAACTTGCTAACAAACAAACACACGAATAAACTCTTCACCTTTGTATATTTAACAAGTAAATAATACCTACTCCCTTGACTTCCCATCGCCTCCACTATTTTGCAAACTGTATTTAACTCAAAATGTAAGTATATCATCATATTTTTATTTTCTATTAAAACTAACCGACCAAAAAGTTCCAAATATCAGTGTTTTACATTGTTAAGCTTATACACCAACCTGTATATAGAATCAATAGATGCATTTACAATGTTTGGTTTTTTGTTATGAAAATACAAAAAGACAACAAAATGAATTCTTAAAAGTACTCAACTTAATAAAATTTTCGATAGATTTCAAAATAAAATTGTCATAATAAATACTAAGAAAAGATGAAATCGTATTATATTTTCAGATGAAGTATTTATTGATCGCTAAAATGCAGTAGCGAAGTATTCAATACAATTATCATACTTTTATAGTGTTTTCGTAATTTAATCATCAGAAAAATTCTGATTGGAATGACGAAGCCCCACGTATTAGGAGGGAGGGGTGCAAATTGGAAGACTTGCCTCGGAAATCATAATATAAAGCGTTGGAAAATAATATTTTAAAACGCCTATTTGGTTTTTCAACACATTCAAAGTTGATTCATGAACGTATCTTATTCTTGATCCAAAGATTAGCTAAAATAATTTAAAGAGCTAGTAAATTAATGAACTATCAATTGTATTCGACCTGATACAACACACATGCAAACAGGCAAATGGTTTCGCAAGTTTTATATAATAAAAAATTATAATGATTGAATTAGAAACGTCACTACGAAATAGAAATATGGTGGAAGTGCCGTGAAGAAATTTAAGTATATAATTAATTTGATTTTAAGTTTTGACAATTTTTGATTTGAACAAAATGATTTTGAAAGTTAAAAACATTTTTTTTTTTAAATTAGGTACTTGTTTTTATAAAACTAGCTGACTCGGTGAACTTCGTTTCACTTACAATTAATTTGATTAAAAAAAGATTTATCCAATTTAATGTAGTCTTTCGGAAGCTATGCACGTAAATATCGAAGTCCCAGTCGATACATATTCATAAAGTTATACATATAATATAGATTTAATATTTTCTATTAATAATTCAGCAGGCAATATTAATTGAGTATTAATTATGTGTTAATAATTACTAATGTAAATGTTAATACATAATTGTGTGTCAACATTACCAATTCCATTGAGTTTTAACCAAATATTTTATCGAAACGAGAGTTGACGAAAATATGAATCTCAAATATTGCTACATAATATATACTTATGCAATGAGGCGCCATGGTTAACGAATATTTAAACTTTTACTGGATTTTTGCTGCGTCGATAATTTAATATAACCATTAGCGGCCTTTTTCTAAATATCTTACCGCTATCGTTCATTAAATCAGAAAGGATGTCTGTATACAAAATAATCTAGAATAAAGACAGGAAGAACGATCTATCAAACTTTAAAATCTAGATTTTAAGTAAAATTGTAGCAGAAACATAAACCGCTCCACAATGATACAAATTATTGCTAGGATAGTCTTCTCTATATTACGAAAACTACTTCTCTTTCAGATTATCCACGAAATTTTAAATAAATATCATTTGAGGACATTTGAAATAACTATCATTTGAGTAAAAAAGCAAATTTAAAAAATCAAAAAACGCGACTGCATTAAATTTTAACTGAAAAACAAGTCCAATAATTTACATATAGCAAAATATCAGTCAGAACCCATTAAAATCTAGATCGGCTCTTCTGAATAATGAGTCCCGGATGTTACAGTCGCTATGTAAACTACTGGACTTGTTTTTTTTTTCAGTTCAAATTTAATGCATTCGAGATTTTCGGTTTTTAAATTTATTTTTTTATTTTACACTTTTTAATTGGAATTTTCAAGTACCTATTCAATGAAACCCCACTTATCATAGTTCGTCGACATTTTCAGCCTATCGATTTGTTTATTTAATACCAATTCTAGGATACCCCATCTTATCATAGTCATTCGACTATTTTTTTCTTTTGCACAATATGGTGTCTGATTATCGCCATATTGAGTTTTCATTACTGGCATGGCTGTAGTGACACGCGTTTGACTTTGCCTTTGATAGTTAAATAAAAAATGCAAAAATCACTTTGCTCGATACGGCCGTTTTCCTGTGCTCGGCTGCGTATAACTGTCGAACAAAGAATGAGGTTAACGACTCTCATTAAAAATAAATTAATGAATTAGTAACTCTATATTATTTATTGATCTGAAAAATTCAATTTAATTTTATTCCCAACAGAAACTGCCCAATCGTTTTCAAGTAGTTATCAACCAATGTATGTATACAAAAGTGACATTATAGGTATAGACGACGGTAGACACAGACATGTGTTTAATTTTATTGAGTTGGACATTATAAGTATATAAAATTAAAATTTTGAACACGAAAATTTTATCTCACGCACAAATCAATAATATACGATTTATTTGAATTGTTCTATTTTATACTTTTTGTTGCTGGCTATCGTTTATTTATTTGGTTATATGTAAAAAAATATTGAGAGTCTGAAAAATAGCAAAATTATTATGCAGTTATCACAAGCATAATACAGTCTAACCTCGAAAAAATTTCGGGAAAGTTAAATTATTTAATAAAGCTATTATTTTTTGTGTTCCATGCGAAAAATCTATAGAAAGACCGCGAAGACAAAGTTTTCGTCATTATGTCCCTAACAATCGCGTTAGCAAATGACAAAAATCAATTTTGTATCCTCCTAACATTTCCATCAGTATCATTTTTGATTAAAGTAAACAAAATTTTAATGTCAATTTTCTCCAAAATTATAAATAGGCAATTTGCAGGTAGCTTCAACTATTGGTCTTGTGAAATATTCTCGCAAATTTTAGAAAACCGGTCACTGTACAGTGATGTTTTCGAAAAAATATTCCAAAACTTTTTACATTTGTTTTACATTTAAACTTTTGTTCTAACGGTTTACAAGATGACATTTTGCGAAAAATCGTATAACTTGAAAAAATAGATAAACTTTGAAAAGCTGTATCTCCAAAACTGTTGATCCTATAAAAACTAGTTTCACTTCAAATTGTTAAAAATTTAACCTTCTTTAAAAATAAATATTACAATTTTTGAGGAAAAACCAGTCCCTCCGGGTTAAAATCGACAAAAACTGAAGTAATGTCCAAATTTTCGATGTTTTTTTTTTCTTCCATTTTTCGGTATAATATTTTTAAAAGAACGTCAATCCGAAGACATTTGAGTCGTTTGAGCCAGAGTCGTGGATAAATTTTGCTTTCTCCAATTTTGTACCAATCGACAAGGTAATACGAATAACGAAATGGGTATTTATAGCCACAGATTAGCCCTTAGATTTCCCCACAATTTTCTTTAGTTTTCGGAATATTCTGTCATGTAACGTGTTACTATTATTTTTGGCTATACTATTATTTTTGGCTATGCAATATATATTAGGTTGTGAGACTCTTATATTACATTCATGAATTTTCAATAAAAAAAATGTAATGCATAAACAATAAAAATAATACATTGGCCATTATATAACATTACATAAGGTACGCATCTACAACCTAAAAATATATGACCCAATATATAATTTTTAATGCATATACTATATATCATAACATATAATATCATAGAATAACACTAGCTGGTGTTCACAAATTTGTCTGCGAATTCCAAGTCTTTACGATTTACTAAACATATAACTTAATAAATAAGCTAGAAAATGTTAAAAACCTTCACGGGTTTCCAAAATTCCATTTTCTACGTATTTCTTAGACATAGAAATATTTATTACCACTTTTATCAACCCCACTTCCCAAAACACCTCAACAAGGGGTCTAAATTTTAAAATACCATATTTCAGTACGAGATGCGTGCCAGATTTGGATAAAAAACACACTTTTGTGGGCTGAACTTGAAATATATTTTGCTGCATGAAATAAATTTCGATTTTGGCCCCAATTTCATAGATCAATTTTTTTTATTATATAAATACGTCTTTCGACTACCAAGTACATTCGAAATATCCTAGATATCTCATTTCTTATCTTTGATAATATTTATATTTTGCTGCGATAACTTAAGATTGTTTTGGGTCGCTTATCACAAAGACAGGATCTGAATGCAACAATAACAAAATCCAGTGAGGGATTCGTGCTATTTTTGGTCAAAAGACTCACTCTTTCGGCCTAAAATTAAATTATAAAAATTTGGTTGCAAGAATTTCCCTTGGGTGGAATAAATATTTTTCTATTATCCTATCACATATGAAAATAAAGCAACAATCGAAAAATAAGGTATAATGTACTAGCATTTATAAGCAGGCAATAGTCCACACTATCAGCAGCTCATTGCACACAGGTTTGTCTGTTTATCTTTACTAAAAACTCCCAAACAATCGATGCTAGACAAAAAGTATCGAATGACTTGTGTGTTACAAATATTTACAAATAACTAATTAAATCTTATTCCAAAAAATAATGCTATAACTGATTTCATTGTTCATAGTAAAAATGAATTTTGACAATTTTTTGATGAGCTACATATCTCAATCGAGTACAACTTTTCGAACAAATGTGAAATGATCTTAAATTGACATGCATCTAGTGCGTATTTACAGGATGTATATGTTAAAAATTATTTTTTCAAAATCTAATAAAGTAGAAACAAATTTGAAATAAAGTGCGAAATTTTATTGACGTCTGTAGCCCCAAAGGGGACTGGGTGAAGATCCATGTTCATACAAACTTTTGATAATGTTTTGATCCCAGGAATAAATCCTTAAAGCTACGGATACATACTTTTATACATTCTGTATACAGCACTCTGGGTGTATAGAATTTCATGATAGTCTGTTATAAATTGAAATATAACGACAACATTTTACGATACTATTTTGGCATTAATAATAAAAATATCGTAGAGATAACATCGTTATTCATCGTTTATATAAATTGGTTGTCCTATGCGATTCGATTCGTTTCACTTGTATTGGATCGCTGAACATGAATTGCTATTAAATTTCACAAAAAAAAAAATTCTAGCTTTACTAGTACAATAAATTGATACATGTGGATGAGACCTTTTCTGTTATTTGTAATAGATATTCAATGTTTTAGAAATTATTGGTAACTAGCTGATGAAATCTGTTGAAAAATTTTATCTTTTATAGTTTATATGGTTGAACGTTGCTAAACACTTAATCGTTGATAAATCAAATCGCCTGAAAAGTACAAAAGTTGAAGATATAGAGTTTCTTGATTGATCAACGTACGAATTATATCAGCAAATTATCCTTGTTCTAGGTCAATCCTTCATTCTGGAATGAATTCATGTAGAAAACTACAAACTTTGAGTGATAGCGTTCAGAACAAAAAAAAAATCAAATCAATTTGAAATAAATTCGAAAATAGTTCAGTCCAAGAATTCGAATTTTTAAGGTTTCTAGAATCAAATCTCAAACTTAGAAAAAAGATGAAACAGACATAGAGCGTCAACCGTGAAATATATTATTTCATATCGTACGTTTAACTAAATGATAGAATTAAACGTGTTTGTATTTTTTCTCGGAATTTTGAAAATCCTCTATCGGACGATAGCTTAAAATTGATAAAATGCTTATTTTGTGTGTTTATTCGAATGAGAAAATAATTGTGACACTGAGATACGTTTTCAAAAACAAAAATACTTATGTACAGCATGTTCGAGGTGGTATACAAGCTCGTCGGTGTACTTTTTTTTGTCGGACAAAATATTTTATTGATTCATAATTATTAATGTTATCAAGTGGTCATAGGGTCCGAGAAATTCTCTGCTGCGATTTTTTAGAACGATAGGTCATCATGCTCATTTGAAAACGCTGCCAAAGGAAGACACTCACAAAGTTTCAAATATTTATTTATAATTTAAAAAATTCGTTGTGTCCCACGGTTTAATTTTATTTATTCAAGAAATATTTACTATTTACAAAACATCAAGAGCCTAGAAAATTGATTTACTTCTTTCCCGTAATTTATACACCATGTATATATGTAATATACAAGGTATACTAAGTTTAGTCCCAAGTTTTAACGCTTAAAAATATTGATACTACGAACAAAATATTGGTATAGGTTTTCATTAAACCACTTAATGAGTCCATTTCCAGTTGTCCGCCCGCCCGTCTGTCAACACGATAACTCAAAAACGAAAAATGATGTCAAGCAGAAATTTTACAGTGTGCTCAGGGCATAAAGAGTGAGGTCAAGTTCGTAACTGGGCAACATAGGTCCATTGAGTCTTGTGCGTGGGACCCATTTTGTAAACCGTTAGAGATATATCGAAAGTTTAAATGTAAAAAATGTTCCTTATAAAAAAATAAACAACTTTTGTTTTAACATTTTTTCGTAAACATCATTGTTTACACGTTAGATCGCAAATTAAGCGCAAATCAGTATGTATTATATGGGTATTTTCACTTGTTTTTACTGTATACTTGGTCATAAAAGAATCACTTATACGCACCTCGAACTATTCAATGGCATATGGTCGACATAAAGCAAATAAAATTTATTCATGCTAGATAAACGCAATAAAACTTTACTGGTACGCTCTAACAAAGTTTTTCAACCTTTACGAACCACAATTCACAACCCATCCATCATTTTTCCATAGCTATATGTACTTACTATTGGAGCGTAATATTATATACGTCAAGGTATGAATTCATCCAGCCATCCCTTATGAACTTCCCATCGTAGGTAGGTATTCATCAACGTTAAGTGCATTCTTACAAGTATTAAATATAAAGTGCAGTCAACTGTATATGGAATATTATTTTATTGCAGTGCGGTTTGATTATTAAATATATTATTCCACATCATAAGTAAACATTATTGGAGTGTGTTTGGGTTAGGTAAGTAAATATAAAATAGTTTATTGCATCAGAGTTTGTAAAGCTCATTTAACATTCTCTTTTTAATTTTCTCAATTTGTGAAAACATAGTTTGATGATAAAGTGGATGAAAACTTACGTCACATGTATGAATAGACCTTTATTGTTTGACATATACATAGTATCTAGATTCTAAGGTGAAAACACATTTGAACTATCCACGTGTGACATAATTTTTGTATAAATAACAGAAATTTATCTTTTTTCTGAACTTAAAGCGATTATTGTAGCTTTTGTAGAAACCGTATAGTTAGTTTCTTCAAAAACATAGCTGTAGCAACGCGTTATAAAAACATCTTTTTAACCTCAGGGAACCTACAAATGCTCAGTTATAAACTTCTATTTTATTACCTTGGTTCAATTATTTCAACTTCTTCAAGATTGATGAAAAAGTCTTGATACCAAACTAAAATTCGATGGCAACACACAACACTTTTGTCGATCTCTCAATATTATTTTCGGCGATACGTTAGACGACTTTATAGTAATCTTTGACTTAGCGATCGAATAACCTGAAGGTAAAATGATATAAAATAAATGTTTACGTCGTCAATTCGAAGAAAGATTTGATTTAATTATTTTTCAATTGATTACAAATAATATAAATGATGTTCATGGAATCATAAAATCTTCTGACTAAACTTTATACATCGAATGTAATAAAATCTTAAGCAAAATGAAAAAAAAAATTAATTGATTTTACATTATTAAAGCAGTAAGAAATAAAACAGTAAAGATTTTTCTTTTCATCATTTTAACAACATTTACTGCATTTGAGTAACATTTTTATTAAAGTTTGCCAATAGGGATGATCGGCTTTTAAAGTGCATGGCAGCTAAATTTTAAATATAATTAATGGTGTTATTAATAATTACTAAAGTCTGGCAATTTATCGTGACACGTTACACGTTTCCACAACGTTGGGTTATTAGCAAAAAGTTTTGTAAATATGTCAATCTCTTCGCTGCAAAGTTCTGATTTAACACCATATTTAACAAAGACTTGTTCTTGTAAGCTATTTTAAAAAATTCGGGACTTCAAGATGAATATGCAAAGTTATTTGTAGGCTGGGTAGACTTCAACCTAGGCTGGGTTGAAGTGTTAGGTTGGTTTTGCTAACACTCACTCGGAGGGTTGAAACCCACAGTTTGCTCTGTATTATCAAGTCTCTTAAATTTGTTCATTCAAGTCTCTTAAATTTTTGTATTGATTTCCAGTCTTTAGCTTTTTATTTTCTCGATGATAATATACAAACCTTTTAAAAAACTTGATTATAAAAAATTTTCCAAGCAGGGTTTTAGTGGCTGGCTTTAATACAGCAGATATTCAATTATTTCCTCTTTCTCATTGCATACTTCCCAGTTACCATTGTTTTTTTGATTTTTTGAGATTGATCCTAACAGCTCAATTTCCTGTAATAACTTCAGTGTTTATGCAGACTGGATTCTTATTATGATTCACCAGTCTCCTTGTCTTGATGCTACCCATTTTTTCCAAAGGTTTGGGAAAACGGCATTATCTCGATTGATGCTTACTTCCCTCTTTTGTGTAATTTGATCCGTTCTTGTTAAAACTTTGCCATTATACCTCTGTGTTCAAGTTCACATATCTGTTAATAAGCTCTAAAATGGGAGGAAAAAAATTTTTCTCTGAAACACAAATAATTTTGTATGTAAAATGATATAAAAATTTGATATAAAAATTTAAATTATTGATTTTGACGGAAGTTATAATTTTTAATTCAAATATTATTTTGATTAAATAATTTTTTTTTTTAAACAAACACATAAATAAATCGTTTTTATAAAGAGTTTTCCATTAAGATTAATAGAACTTCCATTTTAAATTAAATAGCTTGTATGATTGGGATGGTGACAACTTTGTTTAATTGTACAGTAAAGATCTTAGAAGTACGCAAAATTAGAACGTTTAAAAATCCTAATTTCACAAAGAAGAAGTTACTTTAAAAGTGACGTAAATTGGTGTAAATTTTGCAAAAAAGAGACGTACAGCAGACTTTGAAGGCTTATTACTTTTTTAACAAATTTTAATATAACTTTAAAATTTTCTTATAGTATGAAGTTTACTTTTATATTTTTATGGGTAATGTGGCAAATTCGATAACTAAAGAGTGTTTTTTTGATAATAAATGTTTAGTATGATACCAGCCAAATGTACCCCGCGAAAAGGTATATAATCGACGAAAGGTATATACCATATGGCACGAAATATTCGATAATGCCATCAATGGCATTTTTTTTTTACTTTAATTCGATCAAATTCCATGCTGCAAGGACGTTCGTGAGTCAGTGGTCAAATTATGAAATAGGTACCTGGTAAGTAACTTGAGCTAAATACTCTTTTCCAATAAAAGGCGCAGCGCTGATTGATATTTGGCTATCGCTCTTAATGAGAAACTCTCCCTTTTCTTTATTTAAAAATATGAATAAAATTTTAATAAAAAAAAACCTAAAAAATAACTTTCTATAAGCTCTTTTTTGCATAGGAATTATATGTTTGTATTTTCACTTTCAGTAAACAAACGTGGAAAAAGTTCAAGCAACTACAAACAACTTTATATTATTCCAAACTACTTAAAAAAAGTTTTAAAAGTTATGTGCTTTTTTTTTCGGAGCCAATTTAGTTGTTTATTATAAATATTATGTAATCCGTAATAATATAATAGAAGACAGTTTTGATAGTCTGGAATATAAAATAATCTTGTTATGAAGGTATACAAGTATTTCTTCCCGATTTTATTAAATCAATCTAAAAAAAAATTATATTGTAAGTCATTTGTAAAGTCACCACCTAATCAAGAGATAAAATTGAATTCCAAATAATTTTGCTGATTCAAATGTTTAGAAAGAAATGTTTATAAAATTTTAAGCAAAAGGCCATAAGTCGATCCTACGTGATTTGCGCTGTTTTTACCAATATAGTCCATATAATAATAATATAATAATACAGCCAATTTATTCCATAAACCTTAATTTCACATATCAAATGTTGTTAGTAAGTTTTATTTACATGTTTGCTTAAAATCTAGTATAAGTGGTTAAATTAGATGTCTTTATTTTTAGTTATGGACCCCATTTTGGGTATAGGCCTACCCCCACCTTTTCAACCTCTCTCTATCCTGGCTCTGATCGATCCAGTCTCTCCCCACTGCCAGAACGATGTCGTCTGCTCATCGCTGCTTTGGTCTGCCGGTTTTTTATGCCTGATAGTCCTTTTAATTTGGTGGTCTCTATTGTCTACCTTCTATTTGTGTAGCGAGCGATGTGACCAGTCCATTTCTACTTTATTGTTGCTTGCCCAAGTGCATCTGTAAACTTTGTTCTCTGTCTTATCTCTTATGCTTCTCTCCATTGCTTTTTGTGTATTCTTTGTTTCCTGTTTGTTATTTTTGGTGAATACCTAGGTTTGACAGCCATACAGGAAGCAGGGCAAAATACAAGTGTCCATAACAGTTTTTTTCATGTGTAGGCTATAGTTGCCTTTCAATATTTCTTTCAACGAACAAAACTATTTCCATGTTAACCAAAAATAACAACAACAAAGGGCTTAATTAAAATTCACTTAAAATATATAGAAGGGTCTATTTTTTTAACCAGATGTTTATTATGAGTTAAAAATTGTATTTATGGTACTAATTTTGGCAACTTTTTCGAGAGTTTATTTAAGACAGCTGTTTTTGGATATCGGATACGTAAGAGGTAAGGAAAAATTACGTTTCGTATCAGAGAGGGATAAATTAACACTGGTCGTCTGCTAGTAAGGCAGCTTAATTTCTGCCTGCAAATTAAATTTGCATTATTTTATTAAAAAACTAATATGGGTATCATATAATTTAAGAATATTAAAATTACATATTTCACTCTCAAAGTTTTTTTATGTTATTTCATCAGCTTATGACATTTTATTTGTCTTTAATTGTACACATCTTTTGGTACTACTGTTATCAAACTTCTACATATAAAACCATTATTTAACTTTGCTGAAATTTTAATAAAAAAAGCAACTATATCAAGGAAGATACAGTAATTCAAAATATTTTATGAATTATTCATATGTGTAAAAACTTTTTTTTTTCTTGTAATTTTAAACCATTTCCATTATATTTGTGCTTTGTTTGTAATAGATTATACTGCGCTATGCTGCGGTAGAAAATATGATACGATAATAAAATATATTTTATGTTTCAATTATCAACATTCACATGTTAACATTTCTAAATCCGGATATCTTCTTTCAGTGACGCAGTTTAAATTGGAAATTAAACTGTTAATGTTTGATTTGTGATTAAAGATGTGGAAATAGGATTTGGATTAAAGGATATAACGAAACCATAAAGTAAAGGCAAGGGACGCTTTAGTATGATTGAAATGATTGTCCTATATCCTCATATTTGATGGATTTTACTCTAACATCAGCAACAGTTAGAGATTTGGAGGAGAAAGTAACAGCGGACGAGTCAATACAGCATGGTCGTCAGCCCCATACTGGTTGGCGATATCATAATACTTCTGGTGGATAGCCTTTTTCAATACTGTAATATTACTTATGCTAACATGGATATTATAGTATCTGTCTCTATACCATACAAGCATTGCGCATTAAGCGCTATACATTTCTTACCGTGTGCGTTGCAAATGCAATTTTGTTTACCAGTCGCCAAAAATTATCAGAATAGATACGTAGCATTAGTTAAAAGGAACAGGAATGATGTATTAAACTCTGCCAGTAGATGTTATAAAGAATTTTGCTGTTTTATGTATAGGGATACGCTTCTGTGTATTTTCAGTATCGTATTATATATTTAACAATTTTCATCGAGTCCAACAAATTATAGTATCATAAAATCATACATTTTGTATAAAGCTGATCGTTAGCTTATCTGTTGTAACTAAATACTTCAATCGTTTTAATATATTATAATGAAGCAAATGTCCTATTTTATGTATAGAAGATATTTTAAAATACCATTCGAATTACGATATAAAAGGTTTCAAACATTCGAGTTGAATATAAAGGTGCGAAGTTAAAAATTTAAAGGTTTTCATCCTTGATCGGCGATTCTAATTTGACCTATGTCCTAACACCTGTAGCATTAATCTACCTTAAGAACCCTCCCCTAAAATAAAAAAATAAAATTAATTTCGATTTTGCGGCAAAATTGTCTGATTGAAAGGATAATGAATAACCTAGAAACTAAAAGTATAGTTGTTTTTTAGGCAGTAACTGACTTACAGCAAATATTCTGTCGCTGCTAAGATATAAATATATTAGAGTACTAGCGGCCCCGACGGACGTTGTCCCGTAAAAACGTAACTCCAATTCATGAATACCTATACTACGTTTAGCCTGTCCGCTAAACCCCAATTTAACTCCTATTTATTGGACTGGCCTGACCTTCGACCTTTGGCCTGATCTTTGATAGTAGAGCTCGCTGCGCTCGCATATGGCTCTAATAAATGCCTATTGACAATACCTGAATACTATTAAAAATACATAGTACACATAGTATACATAATGTGATATGATTTATATGCGCTCCCACCATTTAATGAAATTTCATTTTTTTGGTACGGAGCCCTCAAAAACAGTTGTACTGGACCAAATTGTAAATCTAAACCATCCTCGAATCCCCTTGAACTCACACAAAAAATTTCATCAAAATCGGTCCAGCCGTCTAGGAGGAGTTCAGTCACGTACACACGCACACAAGAAATATATATATTAAGATAGTAACTTAAAATCCTTAGTATCTGTAATATTTTTTTCTAGCACCCAAATAGGCTGATCGAGGTCAAAGGAGTTTTCTTTTGAAGGTCAAATTGCTCTGTTTCGGTCGTGTAGGATGTGTATGTATTAATTTGGCAACGCTGGGAAAAGTAAAAGTTATAATTTTATATATCTGATAGTTTTCAATGTTTATTTGCATACCAAGTTCGATTTTAATTCACGATAATTGTGTATTTATTTAAAGAAAAATTTTTTCTACGAGGCATGTTTATAATTTTCTGATAGATATAAAATTCTTAGAAATAACATGTAGTGTTAAACGAAGTGAGTAATAAATTGTGTAATACATTCGATTTACAAATCCAACCTTTTATCTTTAATAGTATTTTCCACTATTTCTTGTGGTATGTAATCTAACATCGCGAATTGCATTTTATCGGTGAAATAGCTGTAAGCTTCATATAATCATCAGTCAAACCTAGACGTTCATTCTGTGTGTATATTGTGTATTATATGTTACCGTTATGTTGCAAAAAATGAAAGCAAATTATTATTAAAAATAACCTAAAGTTAAAATACTACTAAAAATTAATATTTCCAACAATATTTCAATATATCAGGTAATACAATCTAATTGTTATTTCAGCTTTTCCTTCCTTCTCCAATCAATCTATTATGAGCATTCCTATTTGGTTTCCTCCTTAAGCATTGAAATAGGACTGAGGAAATATATTGCATTATAAGAAAAATAACTATATCATCACTGTAATTTCGATAGGTCCAATGTCAAAATTTCAAGTAACTTTGATAACTGAAGGTCAAAAAAATAGACCAGAAGAAGCGTTTAAGAGGTATCTGACAACCAAAAGCATGAAATAAAAATTATATGCAATAAGCTTTGTGAATGGTCAAGTAAGATTAAGGGCCTGCAAAAAGAAAAATGCTATACATGCAAGTAACTTCGCATTTTAGACATCAAAGAAATACTTTTCAGTCCCTCGAAGGTCATTCGGAGACAAAATTAGGCACCCTTTTCTATCACCATCTGTCGGTGTAAGTCCAATACTTTCAATATTCATTTTAATGCAACTTTCATCTCGCATTGATGTTAATATATTTGCTCATTAACTCTTGGGTGAAATATAGAACGTGAACCATTTTGAAAATGGTGGGTAGATAAAGCAGTTTTTTTAATTATAATAAGGGAAAATACTGTTTTCTAAGCGAGTCATAAACATATATTTAACCGATTCGCAAATTGTTTTGGCAAGCTTAGCTGGTAATTTAAGTTATTTGCGATGTATGGGTAAAATTTGGAGTTATATCGTGATTCTGTAAATAATCAGATTACCATTTTTTCGTTTAACAGTAACATATTGTGTATAATAAAATTACATAACATGACTAAAATACACATTATAGGTATATCGACACGTACCAAAAATATATTATACAAGAACAATTATATATTCCGCAAAAATTTAATTGAATTGAAAGAAAATAAATAATAGTAACGAAAAATAAACAACTAAAAAACACGCTTTTCTAAAGAGCTGAACTAAAAGGTAGAAAATAATTTCTTTAATTTCAAAAAAATCATTTTTTAAATATTGGTAAAAGTAAAGTCATTATAAAATATCTTAAACAGCACCTCATGCTTTTTTTGCGATAAAATTCTTTTCTACCTTTTAGTTGAGCTTGTAACAAAAGCGTGTTTTTTAAACTATTATTTATTTGGTGATTATTAGTTTTTTAGACAATTATCTGTTTAGCAAAAATCGAGTACAAATATGGTGGGAGCGCAAGAAAATATATATATCTTCAGATTCGGAAAACGTTATTCGTGAAAATCCTGATTAAAATAATCAAATAAACTTATAAAATTATTGTATAGTCATCGATCCTTGATAACTATGCCAAATTTCGAGTTAATCCGACGTTTTGAAGAGTGATAAAATCATGTTCAAAGTTCCCGTTACTTGCTAACATACGTATGATGTATTTCACAGAACTTCTAAAGATGCTTGTTATACTTACGACAATCGGATAAAAATAAAAAAGATTATTAAAAACGATTTCTTTCTTATTTGCATTTCTAATCCAAACTTAATATTTCTAAATCAATTTCATCTTTACTAGTAAATTATATCAAATATATTTTGTTACATTCTGTAAATGTGTGTTTATAAATAATATGTACCTAAGTATATCAAATGTAGCTTTCGAAGACTTAGTTTTGAAAAGATCCTGATTTATTAAAATATAAGCTTATAACGGTCTTACAAATTTATAAACAATTCCCATACGACCAACCTTTTCGAGATAATACATGACCTACAACCTTTTCACTCAATTAACTCATTCATTAACAATGAAAATTGGTCCAGTGTTACTGTTTAAGATAAGATAAAGGGTCAATGCTACATGAACATTAATACTATTGTCAAAGCCTCTTGCTTGTAAAATTTTTAGTGATATTATAAAGAGTTTCAAATTTTAAATTTAATAAATTTAATTAAATAAATTTCATGTTTGGGAAAATATTTCAAGAAACTGGTTTTGTTTTTGTCAAATTTGAGCCGTTTTAAAAAATAGCAAAAGTATGTTTTAATGATGTTTATTTTACAAGATTTAGAGAAAATGATATAAGAACCTGATTTTGTAGCAGCAATGACACTTTAATATTTAAATTTAAAAATAAAATATTATATATCCCCTGAAAGTCATAAACATGAGGCCAGTGATTCCCAAACTTATTTGACCTATCGCCCCTTTTCCAGAAAAAAAAATCCCCCAATGATTAGGGCAACATTATTTCTCCCCCCAAACTTCGCGAATCTTTTTAAGCTGGTTTGAATTTGACTCAAATAACATTTATTTTCGATATTTTTTGGATCATAATCACTTTAATAAATGAATCCCATCCCTATCCCTTTATATTATAAGTGTGAAAGTAAGGATGTTTGTTTGTTACGCTTTCAACAACATAGCTCATACATTAGAATAACAAATGAGCTATAGTTAATAAATATATATAAAAATAAAACAAAATAAAATAAATATTTATTCTGATATTTACTGCCCCATCTATGATCATCATTTTAAACTATAAATTAAAGAATTCTGTAAAAATTTATAATAGTAAATGTCAAACAATTCATGGCCTTCTTTTCTGATATACTCAATGAATTATGACTATTTTACATTAAAAAAATTGAAAATGGTGCAAATATTTTAGCTGTATAAAACAATTTCTTCGAGTATCCTGGAAAGGGAATACGTGATATAATAAGAAAGGTGGAGGCTATAAAGTGGTGGTTTTCATTTTTAAGCCCAGTGAAGCGGCTGGGTAACAAGCTAGTTTAAATATAAAACCTTTTTTTAATATATTTTTTCCAAAGGGTTCCTAAAAAAGTCGTCTAATTATTCTAAAATTTTCAGGACCCAATCACTCTTGAGATATTAGCTTCAGATTTAAAATATCTTGATTACAATTTTTTTAATTATTATAATTAGAAGTAAATACCATAAGTAGAAGTAGGTAAATGTAATTTTGTTTATTATTTGGGATGGCCAGATTTGAGCGGGCCAAGCTTGAAGGTGAAAAACTTCTACTTCCTCCCGACACGGCGTTGAGTTCAATGTATGATTCGGATAAAGCTCTTACTAAGTAAGTGTATTGTTAATTATAATTATGTATTGAGATAATTAGGATTGATTCATAATAAATGGTTTGTATTATTATCTTACTAGATTCATTTTAATTATAAGTATTTGATAATATGGCTTAGACATATTTAAACATTTAGATACAAAACTACATGTATTCATATTTTATAAATTAATTGTAAATAAAAGAAACAAACCCATGTAAATTTTTAAAATATTATTTAAATATTAAGCGCCTACAAATTATTTATGTAAACATTATTTTTATTAATGTTTATGGATGTAAATGATAATAAATCAGTTAATTTTTTTTGAAATTTATCATACGGAAGTAGGTGTTCTTGTGAGGTGTATCTTTTGGGAAATCGCCAAATGCAATAAAAATCATTGATGTTATGATAAAAAATTTTTTTTAACAGAATCCATAGTGGAAAAAAATGAAGTAGTAGAAAAATCTGGTGAAATATATTTACTAACTTGAATATATAAAATTTATTAGGGTATTTGGAAATACAAAATATTGATAATCCATATTTATGGTAATCGAATCGACATAATATTTTTACGGATATGTGTTATCTAAAGCAGCATTACTGCATGAAATATTTTCATGATTTGCATCAGATGGACCGAAAATTCAAAAAATTGACCACTTATAGCTTGTATGCCTTACTTGTACGTTCAAACGAAAATGCAACTTCGAAGTGCGACGTTTTTCTTCGGGTGTATATATGTATATTTATAAACTTAACTTTTTCGGGCCTATATCCGTATGCCTATAGCGGTTTCCGGTCAGATAAAATGAACCTGAATTTGAGATTTCGTTGTCTAAAAGTTCGACGTTGATAAGTATATATCCGATAGAAAAATCGCACTCAGGAATCTAGTTCCTAGAATTTCATTTTGTTATACATGTATACGTATCTAACAAAAAAATAACGTGCATCAAAGAAATAACAATGGCAATGCGTCTTTTATATAGGAAGCATAGGCGTAGACAGTGGGCTCTTGACTTCCAATTGTGGGCAAAGTGTAACTTCCCACTTCGCTGGGCTTCAGAATAAAGGTCACCACCTTATAGCCTTCATCTCCCTTGCTCTCACTTATCCCCCTGCCATAACACTGAAAATTGTGATAGGGATTGTTTTACACAGGTAAAATATATGTATCTACAGTTTTCAATTAAAAAAAAATTTTTAAATAGTCATAATTCTTTAAGTATATCTCGTTCACTATTTTTACAAAAATCTTTAATTTAACATTAAAAAGATGTTTATAGTTGGCGAAGTGAAATGTCAAACACAAATTTAATTTTTGTAAAAATATCTTTATAAATTATAGCTCATGGGTTAGTCTGATCGTTTCATTCAAATCCATTCAGTAGTTTTTGAGTGAAAGCGTAACAAACAAGCAAACGAAAGAACTTCCTTTCAATCACATTTAAAATATAAAGGGATTTGTTCATAAGCTGTTCTTAATGAGAATATGAATTGGGAATCCTGAGAGAATGTTAGCACAAGAGTTGCGAAAGATAAAAGAAAGGGAGCCTAGACGAAATGTTTTCTCTCTCATATAATCTAAAGACTTGAATGTTGTGAGTATCAGCAAGACTTGCATAACACAGCTGTTAGATTTTACTCTTTGTACATTTGTGTATAACACAAAGTACTACCCACATTTCTCTTTATATTATCGTACGTGCATTAGGTGTGTGTTTTTGTTTCTGTTTCTTTTTCATTTCAAATTCAAAATGTGTTCTCAAATAAACATGAAGTTTAAAACAGTTAACTATAAGCTAATTCTTCAACATCTTCTGTTTTGTCTTTTCACATATGTAAAGGTGTTGACACATTAACGAACCAGACAGCTGTAGCACCTGCTGGCAGTGTTTATCTTGAATATAAATGTGTACTTCTCAGAAATTATGTCTTTTAGGATTAGCGTTTCTAGACTGATTTTTGAATTTTTTTAAAATAATCTAAAATGAGGATTATTGACTAATATGGGTAAGAACTAGGACGAATCTGATGTCAGAACATGATGTCCCCCATCAATCTCTGAAACTTTTGCTTAAACTTGAAAAGGGCCAACCCTGTATATTCCATATTTTCTTTATCCATTGTTGAATCAGGGACAAGACTATACACATAGAGAAGCCAAATGCACCCGAAATTCCTTTCGAAAATTGTTTTTGAAAAAAGAATATTAAGGATGTATGAGCATGACAACAATGTTTGATTTAAAGGCTCAAAATTTGTTTGTAGGTAGTCTTTTACTCAAAGAATATGTGGTTAAAATTTCAGCTTAGGTATCCGTGCAAATTTTTAAGAAAAAAGTCATTAAAAATCGATATAAAATACATTGGCTCTTATGGAGGAATCTCAAAAAACGACATATTTTGGAAGTTTTTGATAATTTTCATTTGGAATGAATGAAAACAAATTAAAAAAACACTTTTTAATAGAAAGTAAACATATTAGCAATGAATTAGAAAAGAAAAAAACTAAGTGTCACCGTCCATATAAGGGATGTAAGAGCAGGGTAGATTAAGGGTTGAAATTATTTTTATCTTATTTTCAACTTTGATGATGAATTTTGTTATAACTTCATGAATGTAGACGAAAAATAAGAATAAAATTTTTCGATATGTGTCTTGGTTTTCGAAATATCGAAAGCTAAATAATTAAACAAAATTTTCAATTTTCGATATTTTGAAAATTAAGCCAGATATCGAAAAATTTTATTCTTACTTTTCGTCTTATATCGTCAAGTAATAATATAAATTTATTATCAAAATTGAAAATATCTATTTTTAAATTTGTGCCCCCACTACCATGCTCTTTAAGTAGTGGTATTTTGGATTAAAATACTATTTTTTTGCATTATTTTTAATGAGACCGGTGAGCATTTTCAACTGGCTAAAATTGATTTTAACCACATGTGTTTCAGGTCACTGTTAAAGCAGCACGCAATCGTGAATCGCGAATGGAAATTCATGCGAGTCATTTATGTATCGTATGTCTAATGGTTACTGAAACGGATCGTGTGTACGCACCTTAATCTAAGCTAATAATGACTGCTTACAATTAGTGTGTTGCATATTTATCGTGTGTTTATGAACCCAAATATATTTTGGAAAACTGACATAATGTAATGTTAATTATTGTTTTGTCTTAAATATCAATAGAAAAGTCAATTTGATTTAAATACATCGTACATACCAAAACGATTTCAAAGAATTTACTTTTTGCATTCATGTACAAGGAGACTCGATAAAATAAAATGGATACGAACGTGTTAAAATATATATAATTTTAGCACGATTGAAATGCGATCAAAAATCTTAAGCGCGAATCGATATGAACTTTTCATATGCATCTTTTTGAGTAATTAATAATTTTATCCATTTAATGCTTACTATTTAGATTATTTCGTTGCTTACTGACATGGGAACTTTGTATTTCTAGAAAAAAAACACGAAAATCTAGTGTATTTAGATACGATTTTAGTGTCATATCTTACAGACTACACATACAAGCGTCAAGTGAATAAGATTTTTGCAGCGTTTGGGCTAAAATTTACTTTATAGAAAATGATTAGTATACAAATTAATGGCTACGCACTCAAAAAGATAGGTCGAGTAGAGAATTGATCAAATAAAATAAAAAATTGTTCCAGAATTTGATTAAAAACCCCAAACAATTCAAAAATGGGGTTCATTTAACGATTGCATGAACTTTTATTTTGGGTGATTCGTAGATATCTCAAAAAACTAATGTTTCGGAGAGAGCTCCATTTTCGAATATTCTGGAGGTATCTTGAACTATAACAATATAAGCGTCAAATGAGTTGAATATTTATGTTTTTTGAGTTTTTACTAGATAGTTTGAATAATTCTTTGACAAGAAATTCTGATAGATTTTACGATTGAAAAATATATTTCTGAGGTATAGAATTCATACCTAGAAGGCGGAGGCTAGAAGTAGGTAATAAAACACGATTTATGATTTATTTATTAATATACCAAACTTAAATAAAAGTTATTGAATGTTTCAATTTTCAATTTCAAAAACATATTGTGTGTGACAAAGAAACTTTTCTATTGTTAAAATATCTTTTAAATTAATTCGAAGGAAATCAATATTACTTTTTATTTTCATTTCAGTTTGTAACTGGAACAAGTTTCTAATACAATACCTAGAATACCTAGAAAATTTCTATAATAATCAAATTAAAATAATTAAAATTTAATTTTGTTCGTAAGTTATTTTAAAAAGAGGAGTTTCGAGTGTGAGTCGGGGGTTTTTAACCGACTTCAAACAAAAAAGAGGAGGTTCTCAATTCGACTGTATTTTTTTTTAATGTTTGTTACCTCAGAATTTTGGACTTGGTGATCCAATTTCAATTTGGTCCAATTCTGACAATGGCATCCTTGAGAAAACCATATGTCACAAATTTGCATTAAGTATTTAAGTAAGTAGGAGAACTCTAAAAAATATTTTGATTATTGTCTGTTATTCAGAAGAATACGCAATTATTTTTTAATTTTTAGTGCATATTAATTCGTTTGGGAACAGTTTATTTTTTGAAATCGGTTTTTTTTTTTGTTTTGAAAGTTTTTTATTTAAATTTTGTAAATTTCACTTGTTGCAATGGGAACCTAGGTGAGTGGTTTTGCTAGAATTAATTTATCTTTGAACCTTGAAATATTTTTCTTTCGTCCACAATTGTTGATAATCAATCATATTGGAAAAATTTTGTAATAAAGTCTTTTGTCATTATAAAATAATTTTATGATAGAAATAAATATTCGATTTCGTAACATATTGAAGCAATTAGTCGTATAATAAGAAAAACATGAAAAATAAACACAGGACGTAACTACATAAATACAAAATAAGTATCCCAAGAAAAATGAATGACTTAATTTTCAAAATATCATAAATTTGATTTGGATGATAATGTGGATATATGAATAAATATTTTGAAACCTACTTTTCATAAAATTAGAGTATACAAATAAATAGAAATATTTTAAACATAAATTCTTCATCTACATTTTTTCCAAAACATATTTTGTAAATCGACATCTGTTTAGGAAATTAACAATTTCTTATAATTTCAAACTATAGTAAAATTATCTTGAACTTAACTAATTTTATTTTATTTAATATAATCTATTCAATTTTTGGAAGTATTACAATTTTTTTAATTCTATTTTTTAACTCTCGAACCAAAAAAAAAAGTGTTAAACTTTGACCGCTATGTGTGTCTGTCTGTCTGTGGCATCGTAGGGCCTAAACGGATGAACCGATTTGGATTTTTTGGTTTCGTTTGAAAGATAACTTAATGGGGAGTGCTTTTAGCTACATTTTAAGTGCAAGTTTGGGGTTACATACTCGGAACAAATAAAAAATAGGCAATGATCATCAAAATGGGATCAGTTTCGAGAAGGCTGTAAGGAAAAAATAATTTAACGGAGAGTGTTCTTAGATAAGTTTCAAATGCGAGTTTAGGGTTCCAAAAATTTCACTTGTGGTAGTATATTCGGTATGCATAATGGAAAAATTTTCTGGAACAAAATTATACTTTTATACTGTTTGCAAAGAGCTGATGTATTATATAACGAAACCTCTATTACATGTGAAATTTACAAAATTAAAAAAAACACCGACAAATTTTTCTGGTATGGAACCCTAAACTCGCACTTGAAACATATATAAGAACACTCTCCATTAAATTACGTTTTCCTTAAAGCATTTTGAAGATCGTCGTCAATTTTTTCCGGGTGCGGAACCCTAAACTCGCACTTGAAACATAGCTAAGAACACTCTCCGTTAAATAGTCTTCCAAAAAAATCGGTTCGAATCCAAAAAGAGCGCTACGATGCCACAGGCAGACAGACAGACACACACTTTAGCGGTCAAACTTATAATACCCCTTTTTTTAATTCGGGGATTAAAAATACTGACTTGTGAGTAAAATACGATTGCAACACGTAAATTTGGACCAAAATTCGTTTTCACAAAGCTAGCACTTACAATTTCGGTCTGACAGGAATAAAAAAGGATGTTGATATTTGCAAAAATTTTTGCTTTTGCCTTCTTCCTATTGGTGCAAAAGCTGGATTAGCATTACGGCAACCTCTATTGTAATATAGAAGATTTAATTATAAAATTTACAGTAAGCAACGAGACATTTGCGACAAAGGACGATTATTTAAAAAAAAAAGTTATTATTTTTGCAATAGTTTGTACTTATTCGGCGTCACTAAATTTATATCGATACTAAATTCGATTTGATTAATCGCTTATGCGTGTATAAATGAATGAAAATATTCGAATATATTTAGTGCTTTATATATAAATCTTGAGTGCATTGTTATATTATTGAGGATATAACAACAGTGAATGAAAAATAATAAACTCATGCATGGACGTACCTAAGAGAAAGGTTCAAGGTGGTCGAATTGCGGTCCCAGACCCACTATAAATGGACAATTCACCGAATATTTACTCTTGTTTTTCACCGAATATTGAAGTGCTCTTTATTTACATAGATATTTCAACAGTATGTTATAGCTTTATTACTCGATTGACCGACCTCCCCCATTTGAAAGCTTATATATACGTCTGTTAACACATGCATGGTTTGTACTGAAGAAAAGTGAGAATATAAATTTTAAATATCGATATTATGTATGTAAAGAATTATTTATTACATCAGCAATACAATATTTATTACATATTGCAATAAAATTATGAATAAAATCAGTCATGTATGAGAATTTTATACGAACGATTTTATATATAAAAAAAATCATACGTGCAAAGCGAAGGAAGAGCGGGGTGTGTATAATCTGTGTAATTTTCTAGCGCGGCATAGGTTAGGTTAGGTTTGAGTGGCTTTGCTGGAGCGGAACACACTTAGCCTAAAGCGTCAGTTGCATACCGAAAAAAAGTTGGCCCATCTCCTGCAACAATTCCATGAAGCATTTGAAGCTGCTTAAGAACATCATGATTGCTTTGACGCCAACGGACTCAAGAATCCATGTCCTCATGGCAAGATCTGGACAGTGAGAGAAGATTAGACAACGTTTCTTCCCCCCTCCCTTCTGTGACCGCTTCGGCAGTAATCGTGAGGTACTGTCAGATTGAGCGTATTTTCCACCTGATCAGTGTTTTGTAATAGCCGCCCCAAAACACTTTCAGAACACTTACGACCATATCTGTTTTGTAGCGCCACAAGTAACTCCCTTCCTCTATTTAAGATTGGACTTCTTTAAGATATTCTCATGCAGTAATAGCTTGCAGTTCGCAAACGTAACTCTCGGATGCCTATTGATGTTTGCCAGCCTTGTGATATTTCTAGCAAGTTCGCTGGAATGTCCCTTTGTCCTGGTATCCATACCAATACCAAATTACCAATAGCAATTTGGCATAAAAATTTATTTAGAGAACTAAATTAATGGTAAATCCAGATCCAGAAGAAGGCAGTGGGTTAAACAAAGATAGTTGAGTATTTATAATCGATAACATACTACTGGACAAGCCTGTAAATAACTTTATACAAAGACAAATAAATTAAACTTAAAATTATTTACGAATAATAAGAATTTTAATACTAGATTATCCAACTTTATGTCAAGTTCTAAGATATCGCTACTATGGTGGTAGTAAATATTTGGACAGGCATAATTGATGATAATCGATTGGATTATCATAAATTATACTATTATTACAAGACTCTTTTATTGACACTTTTTTAAATTTATAATCGGAACAATTGTCTCTAAAATAACCAACTATTTCCGGTGTTTAGGATTTATAAAACAATATGCAAGCTTGTAAATAATCGATAGAATCAAAATTTCACTATTTTCGAGAAAAAACAATTTTATTTAAATTTATTCGAAAACAAAACCACAACCAGTTTTCAGCCTTCTTGAATTCTGATAAACTACCTTTATGTCAATACCAATGCTGTTCAGTTAATTTCAATATCTGTCTAGAAACACCGAATGATTTAAAGTGCATTCGACTCTAGGTAGGTAGTACATCTTAGACTAAATGAAAATGTATAGAATGCAAATGTTAAATATCTTCTTGTGTTGCAAACGCAAGAAGATATTTTCTATATCACAAACATCAAATACATTACTTACCTACATTTACTAAATTACATAAATGGTGATTAAGTTCAAACGAACACAGTATGGCATAATATGAATTAATGCATAAGATATCTTCATATCTACTCGTTGCAGTATCGGTAATACAGTGTGTCGCATTTTAGATAAAGACACTCTCATATTTTCGTTATTTATAGGAATATTGATTTGCAATTTTGGATAGACCCACCCTCCTGGGATCACATTTTTAAGATACTTAACCGAAACTTTAAACTCATCTTACTATAAATTGACAAACATGTCCGATTCTTAATATTTTACCTTGCGTTAGAGATGGCTAGGGATATCGAAAAAAATTACTTAAAGTTGCTTAGAATTTTTTTTATTCCTATGTACCGATTTTCATGACAAAATACGCATTAATTCTTAATTCTGTCATTACTTTGGTCCACATCCATATTTACTGCACGTTTATTGAAATATTTGAATACATAACATTATTAAATTATCAAAGTGTCCAGTTTTTACATTCCATAGCACACAATTAGAAAATTAGAAAAAAAATCATTTTAACAACTTTAGCTAATAGTTTTTTTTCGATATCTCAAGCCATCGCAAAATATTAGGAACCGACCCTTTTTGTTAATTTGTAGTAGGCTGAGTTCAAGATTCTGATTTCGGTTAAATGTCTTAAAAAATGGGACCTATCACCTTGTATGACTGTGCAAAATTTCAAATCGATAATCTAAGTTTGAGAGCGTTAATTTGTGGAAGTTATTAACATCAAATAAGCAAATAAAATGTGTATAATTAAATTAAATCGATTATCCTTTAAATAACGAAAATATGAGGGTATCTTCATCTTAAATACGACACACTGTATAAATGAATGCATCATCATCTTGTTGAGAGAAAATATCAGCATCCATTCCATTTACTAAATAGTATATTATGTTTGAACGAACATTCTGTTATTATTATCTATTAGCAAATAGTAGTGTCTTTGCGGCCGTTGGCAATTACTATTTCAATTATTATAACTTTTATACTAGCCGTGGATAGAGGTCCACACGAAAAACTTCCCAGCATAATAAAAAGTTATAAAGAATTTTAAAAAAGAAAACCTCGACCGACTGGAAACGACATGAGCGAATATTATGAAATTCTTTTCGAATAATTTTGCCGTTAATACGCACACACATACTTATTCTCCAAATAAATATTAATGCCTTGTCCTTATAGTCATGAAACGTAAAGATATGTTGAATATTTTGATTTCCAAAATCGGATCCATTACAATAACTTCCTATGGTGGGAAGTTAAAAATATAGAGCAAAAAGGATCGATGTACCGTTCTCTCTAAAAACGATTAGTGAAAAGTATAAAAAATCATTTTTTTGTAGTGACTATTCACTATTTGTTCGTGGAAGGTATACCACTATACTTCTCAAATAGTGAATAGCCACTATTTTCACTATTTCAAAATTAAAGAGTTATCGAGACCAAGACTAAAAAGGAAATTGTAATTGATTGTCTTTGTTAAACATGCTTAGTTTTAATACATCTTTGTTGAACAATTTTCTTGGTCTGTGAATTGAAAGTTTAAAAGAATGAACGAAAAAAAGACCTGAAAAAATTATTAAAAAAATAAATGATAAGTTGTTAAATGATATTACCAATAGCACATGTTAGTTTTTAAGTAATTCATTATTTTTTTTGTATTTTCTGATGAATTCGTCAATGCATACTTCGATATAATTCGGCCGGTAGGTTTATGTTACCTGTAGTTTTTGTGACCTATAAACAAAGCGAAATCGAAATATTCATTGATTGTGTGGCTGAGAAGTCACTTCCATTAGAAAACATAACGAAAAGAATGTTGTTGAATTCTTTAAAAACTAACATGTGCTACTGGGAATATCATTTACGTAAAGCTATTCATCTAATTTTAAACCATTTTATCTCATTATTCCCTTTTTCATAAGAATGAATAATGTAGTTTTGTTATCTGGTAAAATTTGTTAAATTTTCGAAAAAAGGTTCGAATAAAAATCCTTTATACTAAATTTAGTAGTAGTAGTATTTATTTAAAAAACGTGATTGGAAATTTTTCCATCATCAATTTTCTTTCCGAAAAAAAAGGCGGTGTAAAAATGAATTCGATATTCTTCAAGTTAAAGTCTTCGAAAAATGATTTTTATTGAAATCAGCAACAAAACTTTTGGTACTTTTGTTTCCGATTTTTAAGATTTAACTATCCGATAAGCTAATTTGAACATAAATCAATGTTGATCGCAGAAACACCGATTTAATTTAGTGGCTCGAGAAATCTGCATAAGAGTGCTAAATATTAAAAGTTCAAATAATTGACTCATTTCTTAGTTCGTAATTATGTCAGAAGTCAAAAAGATTACTCATAATTTTTGACATTCGTGTTATCTTGCTGAAAAACAGACGGGCAAGCTAACAGATGTATATACATAATATATTAAGGAATGCAATGAAATGGACTAATTAGACTAAATGTAATTACTGTTCCTTCATTCATCTGGACCCGTGTCTTAATAATTATGAGTATTAGTGTATTCATTATATAAAATTATACCTTGGAGGAACTTTTCATAATTTCAAAAACACTATTTACTGAGAATATTCTGTAGTATTCTCAGTAAATATTTTCTGAGAATAACAATTTTGATATAACCTACTTTAAAACAAGTTGAAACTCGTTGAGTAGCTAACGGAACAATTTCACCTATTTGAATTATTTCACCTATATAAAGTTATATTATCTTTAGGCTAAATTTTATTTAAAAAAAATTATGGTTTCGCACCAAAAAATTTAAAACTATAAAACTGTGAACACAAGGGAGGATGAGTGAGGTCAAGGAAAATGCGGGCTGTAACACGGTAGTCTTTATATTTAGAGTTGAAATTTTCCAGCAAAGCGGGTATCTGCTAGTAAAAACATATATATTCAATACTGAATGTTAAACATGATATTCTACGCCATCCGATTGATATTTATAAAGATTTTTTATATGGGTTTCCGAGACACATAGGTAAAGCAGTAACACCATATCATATATTAGCAAGAGCACAAAGGCACCTACTGTACGTTTTCACTTCTTTCTCCTTCTATTTTTTTTTTTTTAAATTTAGTGCTTAAATGAAGCAACAGCGTTACTAAGTCAAGTATAGCTTAATCTACATTTTTGGGACAGCCAATATCAATGTTTTCAAGCCATATGGCGGATACTTGATAACGTAAAGATACAGGTTCTATGATGACAAAAACCAAAACTTTACTTTAATTAAGATTTCAAAAATAATATACGTACAAAATACAATAACTTCAATATCAGAAATCTCGTTAACATAGAAATACCTAAAAACAAAAACATTTCGTTAATTTCCTTTTTTAAGTGTGATTAGAAAAATTAGTAGGTATTATTAGACTGTATTAACAATATCTTTTCCTCCATTCAGGTCTACTCACGTACATGGTCAATTAATAACTATGGAAAACCAAGATCTGACTGACAATATAATCGTGAGTTATAAATAGTACTAGTTAAAGGATAGTTTCAAGGAAATTAGCAAGATATCTTTACAGCCCGTTTTTTTCATAGAAAGGATCTTTTAAAGATCTAAATAAGGTAAATTTTACACTAAATAATTTTGTTCACGTGTGTATATACTAAAATGGAAAATTATTTCAAAACATATTTTTAAACTAAAAACAACTTATACCTTATGATTAATGAATTATAGAAAGTAAAATCTTAAATTATTGATAGCGTGAATTTTGAACCTCGTTGTAGTTCAATTCAAATTTGTTAAATTAGAAATGAAATGCGACACTTTATTTCAAATAAGAAATAAACACTTTGAAATCAAATGATTATAATTAACTCTACAAAGATAATAAACAGATATAAAATTTAAATAATAAGTGGAATGTATTTTGTTGATTCATTAAAACTTGTGTAAAATAATGCGCTAGCAGAAAACAGGAATATTGAAGAAAATTATCTGCATAGCACTTTTTGATTGGTAATAGTGTCAAGGCTAAAGCTGATGTATAGTCTTGAGACTTTATTCACTTTTTAATGCACTTAGAAGTATTTGCTTTCCTTATATAATGACAGAAATCAAGAAAGAATTTTCGTGACTATCAAACGAAACATTTTGTTTTTTTAAGGGAGAGGAATTGCTGTTGATCAGTATAGAATGGATGTTTGAGTACGGGAGGTGTGGTTTTACCAATGCTGGTGATTTGGGAAATTGACGATCAATTCATAGCCTAAAGAAAAAAAACGAAGTTCACGGTGGCGGTTAAATGTGATAAACAAAGACGTCCTTCAATGAGTTCAAGTTAAACAGATGTAAAGTAAAGGATCCCGCAGTATTAGATAGCAAGATAGCTTTCTGTGAAATATTTTCTAATCCACCCTTAAATGTTCTTCGCATCATTTTGATCAAAAGCTCTCAAGGTCACAAAAATTTTTAACGAGTTGTGTTCGAGATTTGGGCGTTCAAAGCTATGAATATATTATAGTTTTAGTATATGGTTAAAACTTTTTCAAATCGCCCCCAAAATGTTCTTCAGATCGTTCTTATCAAAAGCTCTCACAGCCATAAAATTTGAGCGGGTAGTTTTCGAACTACGGACAATCAAAGCCACACATATATTATAGTAATATAGCCCTTAGCTCGAAAAGTAGCCGTTAAATTAAATTAAATTTTCAGGGCGTGAGAGTTTTTGATCAGAATGATCCAAAGAATATTTTGGGAAAGGTTAGAAAGCCATTTTCTATTTAATATTGCGGGGCCCTTGAATGAATGAGTTAATTTATGAAATCAAAATTCATGAAGAAGATTATTTCCTCTTATGTCACAAAAAAAAGCCGTAGAATTCAGTTTCAAAAATTTTTTGTTGATAAACAGCTTACACCTGTTTAATTATTTAAGAAGATAGAAGTTTTAAATAATTGTAATTTTGTGACGCCATCAATTCCATGATATTTTGTTAGTCAAATACCATAAACGAAGCCTTTTCTTCGTTATCAAGCTGATTTCTGTGCATATTGTCAGAACTTCTAAACAGATATTCCAAATAGACATACGATTCAATGATATTCGAAACTGGAAATTTTGTTTTCAGTTTCATGGTCCTTTTATTAACTGTCAGACTTTTCGGTGAGTCACAAATACTTAAACATATCTTCTATTGTACTATTCTTCTTCTTAACTATTTGAACAAACATATAAAAGTAAATGACGAAAGTAAAGTTCTCTCGTTACACACAATAGTAATTTCTATTACTTACATGTTGCATTTTCGATATAGCTGTATTGGTTTTCATTTAATAATAGTACAACACATACAACTATATTTATTTTGTTATTACATTAAATTGACCGTAAGATGATGGTGAATTAAAATGCTCCATTTTTTCCTTGTATTTCTATAATTTCCATTTTCCGTGTTCTTAATTTTACCTGATTCACAAGCCTTATTCTGATCTTGATATATTATAAATGTGAAATATTTGGCGCCCCTTGCAATTATTGGGTGCCCTTGTAGTTGTTTTCTCAGTCCAAAGCGTATTCCCAAGCCTCGACTACATCCTTTATTTTGGTTTTGTTTCTTATATTTACAGAAGGGATTTTTTGCAACTTTTTAATCTGTACAATTTAAGTAATTATCTTGACTACAACTTATTTATGTATTTTAAGATGGTAAAATAATACATTGGACAAGTTGAGAATTTTTGTCCTAAAGCAGCTTCATCACCACTTCTTTATCCGCAGAAAAAAAATACTCCCAGATAAAAATAAGAAAATGATACGTCATAATACTTCATCTCACAGTCCAAAACGATTTTCATTACAGTAAGTGATTGTAACGTTATTATATTCGGTATAATCGTATCTATATGTGATTCTTTGATAATCATTGTAAATTCATAAGTTTATAATGCGAGTTTACTATTTCTTTGTCTATTAATTTTAACATCGTAAACATAATAATTAGTATTAATAGACATTACTTTGATTTCCTCATGTCCGAATCTATTCATTCCATTAATCTTGTTTCTAGAATACATTTAGAAGCTTTGAAAGTACTTAAAAAAATCAATAAAAGTGGGAAGTTAGTCGGCATTTAACTGTAATGAATCCAAGATATACCCTAGTTAGCAACAAACTGGAAGTTTTATTAAAATCGTATCACATATTTTTATACCATGTATTTGAAATATATAAGATTAGTCCCAAGTTTTTAACGCCTAAAAATATTGATACTATGACCAAAATTTTGGTATTGAGTCCCATTTCACTGTTTGTCCATCTGTTTGTCCGCCTTTCTGTCAAAATGATAGCTCAAAACATAAAAAGTGAGGCCCAGTTCGTAAATGAGCCACATAGGTCAGTCAATTGGGTCTTGTTTTATATAAATGAGCTTCAAAGCCCCGAAATTTGTAAAATAATCGTTTTAAATTTTAGATATTTTTTGAAGCTCCCTACATTCTCTAATCGTTTGTTTTTTAATTACTAACAGAAATAATTTGTGTTTACAAATTTTAACTATCTGTGTCTCAAAAATGAAGCATTTGGTTTCTTAAATTTTTGAACTTTCGATGTTTTTTTTCAATGTTCCCTACCAACTAAAGAATTTTGTCGGTACGTACATTAAACACTTTCTATCTATGACTTACTACTTAATCGGATTAATTTTTAATCTGATTTACAAAACCACAAGAAAATAATAATACATTTAACATGTAAATTAAAGTTTAAGACAAGGCTAATCCATCATGTGACAGATTAATGATTGACATTAATTTTTACTGTAAATTAGGAGTATAATAAGAGAGTAATAATATAATATTCTATAAATAAATTAGATATTGTAAGAAGACAAGTTTTATCCTTTCTTTCTGGATGATAAAATAATTATGATGAATTAATGAATTAGAAGACACAAAACACAAAACATACTTCAAAATAATATTCCAATCAAATACAGGCTGTAACAAAAGATATATTTTAAAAATTATGATATTGTTATCTACCTAACTTCTTGTTAGTGGTCAATAATATAAAAGTAAATATCTCAAGATACGGAGGTAATAGTACTTCTCCTTTTTTCAATTCTCTCAAGAAATTTGTTTAATATCGTAAAAAATAGCTGGAAAGACATGCTTTTGCCCCCGCAATAGCAAATCTAACAAATTATCAACAGTACGTGATACAGAACAAAAAGCAAGTAAGGTTTACATCGAAGTATTGGTTTTGGACAGCAAAGGTACAAAGGATCAATTTTAATCTAATCTTACTTAATAACACTGAATTTAGTATCTGCCTCTCTTAATTGAAGTTATGTAGGAATGAAGTACGTCTCACAATTTGAGAACGGTTGCGTTATCAAACTCTGATGCGTAATAGTAAAGCACCCGAAAATCTGTATAGCAAATTAAAAATAATTTTATTAATTATGAAACCTACCTAGTAATAAAATTGCTGCTACGTGGGTATAATCGTCTGCTAATGATAACTTATATTGCATCAGAAATCAGAAATTTTTGCTGCTTTTTAGCCAGTTAATGCAACAGCTCTCAGATGTGGCTTACTTCATCGTGTGGCCTAATGTCAAGAAGTTAAGAAATATGTAAATTCCAAGCGTGTTGTAATCAAATTTTGAGTAAGGTTACTAGACTATTATACCAGTTCTTTGAAAATTTATAATTTTTACTTCTCCAAAATTCAAAGATAATTTCCTGTTCTTGAAATCTTTTTGGATACGCTATAGCTTTCAAAATATGATCTAGCAATGGGAAATTTTTGGAAATTTTAAGTATCTCGAAGGATTCGGACTGTGTACTTTACTATGACCTAATATTTGCGCTAAAATTCAAATTTAATAGTTTCGGGTATGGTAAAACCTTAACCAATAAATCTGTCTGAAAATACCTGAAATTTCTTTAAGTACCTATGTAGTAGATGTGCTACGTAAACAAGTGAAATTTACAAAATTTAAAAAACCTCTGACAAATATTTCGGGTACTGAACCCTAAATTCGCACATAAGAACACTCTCCATAAAATTACTTTTCAAACAAAACCAAAAAAATTGGTTCATCCCTTTAGGCGCTACGATGTCACAGACAGATAGACACACACAGACACACACACACACGCACATATAGCGGTCGAACTTAAACACCCCGTTGTTTAGTTTGGGGGTTAAAAATGATATTTTTTCTCAACAGGTTTTTTTATTATCTTTTTTTTTATAGTACGATTCGATTCTTGGAAAAGAGGCCATATAAGTTTTTTAAAAGAAAGTTATTATTAAATATTGAAACAAAAACATCCATAGAGGAAATTCTGTAGTTATAAGAAGAAAACATATATAAGATGAAAAGTTTTTTTAACTGTTTTTGTTCCCTATTTATGTATAGAGTTTAATTTTCATTCCATTACTTTGGATTTGATAGTTATTCTTTGGTTATGCTTTCTTCATCTAAATGTCTTCTATAGATACTTCAACAATGTGAAAACAGTGAAAATCTGAATAGTATAGAAAATATTCAAACATTAATACGATAATGGTTTAGAAATTATTATTAAAAAGAATACATAAATATAACGACATAAGTTGTGTCGACGTATTAAGGGAAAAACAACACTTCAACATAATACATAAAACAACAATATTTTTGGTAGTTATTTTGTGTTTTAAAAACATACAAAATAAACATTTTCATAGTAATTTGTTTTACACAGAATAACATTACATGGTTTTTTATATACAATTACTTCAGATATAATTCAATGATGGGTGAGCTCTTAGTTTAAGGATTTCACTCGACTAAGCATAAAAGAAGGCTCTTGTTTGATAATAGACGATTTGAGGATAGGCTTCGAAGTGATTTCGAGTGATAACAAGATTTTATTAACCTACAATTGGTATAAAATTAGCTAAATATATACACAAACGAATACAAAATAATAAGTAACACTGATTTACACAAAATTGATTATTTTAATGAGTGATTACGTTGATTACTTTTGAGAAGTTCAATTTTTTTAGTTTTAACTATACTGAACGAATGATGGAAGATTTAAACCAAATCAGAAGTATGGACAAAAGCATTATAAAAAATACATTATGGTAAAATACACAATTCAGTAAAAGATATGGAATTTAAACTAGGGCTTCTATTTGGGTTATTGGTAAAATTTACTCTACAAAATTTTTGACTACCCTAGTAGTCAAAAGTCAATTTGTTGAAGCCCTATATAAAGAACGTACGTATCCAATTTCAATATTTCATCGATTTCAATGGGCTAGTACCGCGCATCAGTTTTCTTGATGGCGTTTTCCATGGAAGCGATACACTAGCTTATTTCTATAATTGTATAGATGGACATATAAATCTATGATTTATATATTCGGTTTACATTTAAAATTTAATAATATTTTCTATCAAATTTAAATAAGTAATTCTGTTAATTTACATAGAAAAAATATTATTTATGGAATTTTATTTCTTATTTTCACAATTTCTAATACAACAAGCTTAATTCATTGTAATTTTTATACCATGCATATATGAAATATACATAGTATTATAAGTTTAGTCCCAAGTTTGTAACGCCTAAAAATATTGATGCTACAAAAAAAAAATTGGTATAGGTGTTCATAAAATCACCTAATTAATCCATTTCCGGTTGTCCGTCCGTCCGGCCGTCCGTCCGTCCGTCCGTCTGTGGTCACGATTACTCAAAAACGAAAAGAGATATCAAGCTGAAATTTTTACAGCGTGTTTAGGACGTAAAAAGTGAGGTCAAGTTCGTAAATGAGCAACATGGGTCAATTGGGTCATGGGTCCGTAGTACCCATCTTGTAAACCGTTAGAGATAGAATAAAAGTTTAAATGTAAAAAATGTTCCTTACAAAAAAATAAACAACTTTTGTTTGAAACATTTTTTTGTAAACATCACTGTTTACCCACAAGGGCGTTAATTAGGTACAAATTTTATAGTATGTATTAATATCAAAGTGAGTATCTTTTGTTATTTACGTGACGTCAAAAAAACAAACGAGTGCGCATCAACACTTGCGCATTATATGAGAATATCAGTTAAATATGTCAGATATGTATGTATGTGAAATGTGACAGAGTTATCAACACTGCCTATACATGGTATTTCAACAATTAACTCAGTCAATTGTTTGTTTTCACTTGTTCAATAATTAAGTTTGACATTTGCTTTACAATTAACATGTAAAAAATTAAAAATTAGTCATAACAGCCACCTTTTACACCAAAATTATTCACTGACAGTGCTGGCATCGATTTGATTGCCCCTACCATGACTACGCACCCAACGAATACTCAATTGTACAATGAGACGTAATGGCCAGTAAAATTTTTGATTCAAGATGTGACTGATTTTAATATTGAAACTGTTTCCGTATTCTATTTATTTTGAATGATATCGTAAGTGATTAGAAACAGACGAAAAAATTATATCGTTGGATACACACAAAGTTTCTTTTGTTTACAATAACAGAGTATAATTCGTAGAAAATATTTTCTTGTTAGTCATTGGTTGAATAGGTTGCTTTCTAATTTTCTTCTAACGTTTAATATTATATATTTGTTATTTAAATATGAAAATAATATTTAATCATAAAGTTATATAGAAATGTTATTTCTGAGAATTGATAAATCATATTAGCCATTTTATACGGGATCTTACTATTTTTTTTCTCAAAAGAATGTCATCGAGTGCTATACCGTTGTTATAATAGAATATTAATGTATATCGGAAATAAATTTTCGAGTCAACACTTTGAAATGAATAGGTAAAATAGTTTGTCTTATTATGATAATATTGCCGATAGCTTCATAGATTCTTAGATGTATCTCAAAATCGCTATTTTACTCACGTAAACGATCATCAGCAAGTTTCTTTGTTTCATTCTTTTTCGCTATCTACTCAAAGTCTTACAACTATAGTATTTCTATAAGTTATAAAATATTTTGTATAATAATTGTGCCAACTAAAATATTCTAAGTTTCAAAAGGTAGTTTTATTTGGGTTGAAACGCTTAGTTTTTCCTGTAGTTTTTTTTTACTATTTGGGGTTACTCTTAGCACTGTATAATGGTAAACCTGATCAGTAAGAGAAGCATTTTTATATGGGTTATCTTTCCAACGCCTTACTGATAATTGTTAAGTATAACTATTATTACCATTTAAACAAATTTTCGAAAATATTACGAGAAATTTGTTTTACAGATTCTAGATAAAAATTTGGTTAGTGTTAAATTATTATCTCCTTAGAATTATTCTCAGTTTCAAGTTTGGGTTCTTAATCTTAACAAAATAATCTGGGAGAAAACGGCACATAGGACGATCTCTTTGATTGGTATAAAAATCTCGATGCAATCATCTAGCACGGATTTTTCGCGGTTTTTCTTCCATACCAAAAGTGTTGATTTATCAAAGTTAATCAGAGATTTGATATGTATGATCATAGACGTTATAATTCTCCTCTATTACTTCAAACTTATTATGATAAACTTACTTTGAATTGCCCATATATTAAACAAGTGAAAACAAACAACTAACTGAGTTATTTTTTGAAATATACGCCATCTAAGTAAAAAAAGATAGCGACACATATATACATGTCACACATACATAAATGATATTCCCATATACTACGTACTATATAATTTACGCTCTCACTAGTAAACAGTGATGTTTACGAAAAAATGTTTCAAACAAAAGTTGTTTATCTTGTTAAAAGAAATATTTTTTACATTTAAACTTTTGTTCCATCTCTAACGGCTTACAAAATGGGTCCTAACTTACCTGTGTTGCTCATTTACGAGCTCGACCTAACTTTTTACGTTCTTATAAAAATTTTCAGCTTGTTATCTCGTTTCGTTTTTGAGGTATCATGTTGACAGACGGACAACTGGAAATGGAATAATTAGATCTTCTGAACACCTATACTTTTGCTCATAGCATCAAAATTTTTAGCGTTACAAGCTTGGAACTAAACTTAGTATACCTTGATATATTTCATTAATACAGAGTATACAAAAAACAGTTTAGAAAATATAAACGAATTTAACTCTATGGAAGTTTTTCCATTTATATACAATTTTTGTTTGTTTATCATTTATTATTAGTTTTATTATACATATAGACGCATTTTGTTTTGATGCGTTTTACTACCTACTTCCATTATTATTGGGGCGGTGGATGTGTATGTATATTGCTTATTATAAGGGTTGAAATTAATAAAGTTGTAATCATGATCAAAATTCAAATTGTTATGTATAAAATATTCAGTTTAATAATCATTATCATTTATTAGAATATAAGAAACATAGCCTAATTGAAACGAATGATTACCTACTCGTTATAATTAAGGCAGTGGGATCACGGTAATGCACTCCAGTTAATAGCGAAGGCATAAACCTGGAAGGCGAAAATCTTCCAGATGAAATTCTTGAAGACCAAGTTTTAGAATGTTTTGATTTTCCAAATGTATAAATTATCAAAATAGTTATATATAATAGTTATAATAATAGTTATATGTGTGTGACATGTATGTATGTGTAATGTGACAGAGTAATCAACTCTGTCTATACATGGTATTTCAACAATTAACTCAGTCAATTGTTTGTTTTCACTTGTATTTTGTTTATATTTGAAAACTGCAGATTGTGGCATGGAAACTGCAATGAAAACGGAAGTTAGTTGATTAGAAGTGATATAAAAGATTCAAATAAATATAACAACCATACACAGCAAAAATACCGTGTAACAAGATGCGTTAAATATGGGTTGAGATTCGACACAAACAAACACACATTTACAATAGATAAGTGGTTAATTTAGAACGACGCCATTTGTTATTTGTCAACCCCTTTATTATTTTACGCAAGTAAAATTTATTGTTATGAACGGCTGAATATATGGGATATACATATAATCATTTATTGGGTGTCCTGAAATTCGGTTAAGTAGCATTTATTCTTGTACGACCGAAAAGTTATAAGGAATAAAAAAAGGTACATTTTGTTTTAGTTAAATGTTGATAATGGAATAATAAAATATTCAAGGTTAGTAAAGGGTCGTTATTGTTTTCTTTTAATGGGAAATTTTTGTATTGAGTTATCTGCATACCTTTTTCTACGAAACAAAAACAAAAAGGTAACTTTTTAACGTGAATAAAACGGTTGAAAATAATTTAATATATTGTCCCATGCGACAAACATCACTGAATGCCACAACCATCAACAGAAATTTATACATCAATTTGGTGCTTTTTATACCATGTATATATGTAATATATATCAAGATATACTAAGTTTAGTCCCAAGCGCGTAACGATTAAAATATTGATCCTACGAACAAAATTTTGGTATAGGTGTTCATAAAATCACCTCATTACAAGCTGAAATTCTTATAACGTACTCAGGGTGTAAAAAGTGAGGTTGAGCAACATAGAGCAATTGGATCTTGGGTCCGTAGGACCCAGCTTGTAAACCGTTAGAGATAGAACAAAAGTTTTAATATAACAAATGTTCCTTGTATAAAAATAAAAAACTTTAATTGAAACATTTTTTCGCTGACATCACTGTTTACCTATGACGCAAATTGTAGTAGAAAATCAGTTAAGTATGTATGGCATGTATGTATGTGTAATATGATGAACACTGTCTATACATGGTACTTCAACAATTAACTCAGTCAATTGTTTGTTTTCATTTGTTTAACATGGGATTTTTAAAAAGCTAACACAAAATGGAGTAAACCTCCCTATATATTTGCCTCTTTTGTTTCCTTTCAGTTTTTGTTTCAAGTTTAGCGCAATGGGCGACTGGAAAGAGAGAAAAACCTTACCTATTTCTGGCCTAGCTTTGCGGTTACCAATAAAAACCATATACACTTATTTATATTGTAACTAACGGGATTGAAAAGTATACATGAACAATTTTCGCAAAGTTCAGTCCAATAATAAACCATAAAACATTGTATTTTATTTTAGAACTATTTCCATTGAGCACAAACTACAGTAAAGCAGTTTTGCTAGACAGTGTTAATTATCACCTAGTAAAATTGGTTTAATTCAAATCAGTAAGTTAATTTAATGTTTAACATTACTTTGTCAACCGTTTCTTTTCTACTAACACGCTTTGCGTGCACTGGTTGGAATTTAAAGAATTACTATTAAATTTTGTGTTTAATTATAAATTTATCAAGTCAAATACCGTACAATTAAAATATACAAATCGTAGATTCTAAAATTTTGGTAGATAAATTACATACAGCCTGTAATAAATGCTGGTATGCTCAAAGTAAGGTATGCTCAAAGTAAGGTATGCTTAATTTTAATTCAGAATTAATCGTGCATGCCATCCCTTCCCGCTGACCATCAATACAGTGCATAAGTCTATATTTTAGTCGAAAATATGACTAAAAAATCGATATTAGGTTAGGTTAGGTTAGGTTACTTTCTTTCACGCTTTGGCTATAGAGCACATTGTGATCTTATATGAGTTTTACTTCCTTTTCCGCTGATAATTTCATTTATCTGCTCAATTATTTTGAGAGACCGAGTGCACTTCCTTCATGCCGATAGCATGCACTACACCAGCCCATCACAACTATTAATTAAATTAATTTTTGTTATGACGGCGATAATTGAACCCGCGAATGGAATTGGTTATGCCTTAACCAACGGAGTAACTGGATTCATCGAGATTGGAGATGAAAAATTGTTGGCTTTTTCAATTAAGCCGTTATTGCTTCGCAATATGTCAAAACAATATGTTTATACAACAAGCTAGATTCTAAGCCTAAAAAGTGAAATTTTATTAGGAATACCGAGCAAACAATTTATTACAATAACAATTTATTATGGAAAATACAATTTTCTTTTAGAATGATTATTATAATATTTCAAATATTAGATTCTTGGAAAAAATTACTATATTATTTATAGGTACATATATGTTTATTTGTTTGTATATTAAATAATATAAATCATTTTTAAGTATGTGTACGCTCCCGCGACATTTATGAAAATCAGGCATTTTGTTTCAAGAGGACATATCAACATTTAGATACATATAGTATCGTAAATATGAAGAAAAACGAATAGTGCGAGTTGAACTCGCGCACGAAGACTTCCGTACCATCGTGTTCTGTACGGAACACTTCGTGTGTGAGTTTTAATCACACTTGACCGGTTTTTATTTTTTTCTGTTGTTATAACGGCAATAGTAGTAACACTCTGCCAGAATAACAATTCTCTAACTATTGCGGTTTATGTGGGAGCCTGCTGACAGATAGGTGGACAGATGGATAGAAAGTAGTGTGTTGGTTGTAGATTTTCGTTGATCACCATTCGGGTACAGAGACCATTCCTAAGAAAAATCAGACTTTTAAATCACTTTCTTAAATAGGCTAAATACTTACATTCATAACTTGGCAAATTTAGTATATTTTGTTTTCGAAACTTCAACCCGAACATTATTAATTTTTAAAATATTAATAGATAATTGACGTTTTCACAGCCTAGGAATTGAATTCCGGATCTCTTGTTTTTATACGGTTACAAAATTTTGTCACTTAATTGAAAATATAGTATAATTAGTCGAGTCTCGCTTGCCTCGAATGTAAGATGTTCTGTTAGTTAAATTCCTAAACTTCACAGACGAAGTTTTTTTGAAGATCATAAAGTAACTCAAAGCTACAGACTTAAAGCTACATTCTGCATGTAAAAAATTGACCACTGATGTTTTGACATTCAATGGTTGTAAAACATTGCACGTATATTGTGTCTGCCAATAATTTTACTAAAAATATTGGCATACGAGCTGCTGCACTTTTCTGATGTGTTGGGCGGGTCTTAGTTTTTTTATTAGTATTTATAATATCAATAATCACCTAAAAACGTTCGCAGTACTTAGATGATCACGTTAAAAATAAAAATGTTTATTTTTCACTTCAATTATTTGAAAAAAATTTGTTCGAATAATTTTTTTTAAATGATAAAAATTCCATACTAAATATAACAAAGTTAAACCACAAACGAAATAACAAAAGCCTATATAATAATATACAAAATATACATATTATTTATCGGTGGGAGGTTATTGGCAGGCATATGCTAACAAATTTCATTATCAAAAAATAATGTTCCCATAAATAAGCAAAACAAATACCGTTATTATAAACTCTGTATAACAAAGGCATATTAATCTATAAATTTAGCCATACACAATAGGGATTCATTTTTGTTAGTCATGGAACCAAAATCTGCAACAAGTAAGAAAATGACCAAAACGCATTTCGTACCTATTGTTTAACAATAATTGAAAAACTGAATGATTCAAAAAATCAGTTCGATTAAAAAATTTATAAACATTGGTCAGTATTGATCGGCTTCAATCAATCTCATGAAGCAATCCTTGGTTTGATAATTTTGTGGTCAAGAACTGGGCACAAAATCGACAAGGTTTGGCTTATTAGATTGATTGAGGATGATCAATATTTTTTGAATCAAACGGATTTTTGCATCAAATTGTCCCATAGAATGGTTAGAAAACATGTGATTATGGCACAATATTTCATGTCTACTTTGGGAATAAACTGCTATAAAATGTTTATTTAATATCCAATTTATATTTTAGACAAAACTTATAACATACAAGTGAAAACAAACAATTGACTGAGTTAATTGTTGAAATAACATGCATAGTCAGTGATGATTTCTTTATCACATTACACATACAAACTTGACACATACATAACTGATAATCAAGTATAGTACATATTATAAAATTTCCGGATAATTGGCACGCTCAGGGGTAAACAGTGATGTTTACGAAAAAATATTTCAAACAAAAGTTGTTTAATTTTTGATAAGGAACATTTTTTACACTTAAACTTTTGTTCTATCTCTAACGGTTTACAATATGGGTCCTACGAACTCAAGACCCAATTGACCTATGATGCTCATTTACGAACTCGACCTCACTTTTTACGTCCTGAGTACGCTGTAAAAATTTCAGCTCGATATCTTTTTTCGTTTTTGAGTTATCGTGTCCACAGACGGACGGACAACCGGAAATGGACTAATTAGGTGATTTTATGAACACCTATGGCAAAATTGTTTTCCTAGCATCATTATTTTTAAGCGTTACAAACTTGGGGCTAAACTTAATATACTATGTATATTTCATATATACATGGTATAAGAATCAATATAAGATTAAATAAAAAAGTTAAAGATTACCCCGATATAAAATCAGATCCGATCGATACGTTTTTGGTATTGTGGAAAAATTGATTTCGATTTTGTTTGTTTGTTTGAAATATAACATAAACGAAAGTGTTATTAGCTATGTTTCAAGAAAATCTACTCACCCGGTTGAAGATTGTCGACTCTCATATAGTGGTTTCTGATACGGTACAACAAAATCGCACTTGCAATAACTGAGAACACTCTTGATCAAATTGCCTTTCAAAGAAAAAAATCAAAATCGATTTCAGCCGTTTAGCAGCTACAATGCTACAGGCAGATACAGAAATACACAGATACACGTACACATAGGCACACAGGCACACGATTCGATGATCGAGTCATTAAATTGCACTGGGAATTTTAACACTTTTATCATCCAATGACGTTTTTCGTTCATTGGTCCCTAATTATTATATTAAATTATCATTTGTTGGGGATTACTATTATTATTGCTTTATATGGCATAAATTTTGCTTTATAAAGGGTATAAATATGAAATTTTTTTTAATGCCAAATTTTCTTTTCGTGTATTATTCGAACTGAGTGAAGTTCAAACAAATTTTTTGAATGGTTTTACTTTACCACTTTGAGATTATCGCAACAATTATATTAGTAAAGCAAAATAAATAAAAAATTTAAAGAATATCCTCCATCAAATGAAAAAAACAAAAAAATACGAAATATTGATAAATGTTCTTCTTTTCTTCAATTAAATGTCCATTGTATGACTATTAGCAATTTTCCAGACTTACTAGCATAAGGCACTAAAAGTAGCTTAACTACATTTACAAGTGAAATTTACAAAATTAAAAAAACTCCCGACATATTTTCGGGTGCGGAACCCTAAACTCGCAATTGAAACCTGAATACTCTTCGTCAAATTACCTTTCAAACGAAACCAAAAAACTAAAATCGGTTCATCCGTTTAGGGGCTACGATGCCATAGAAAGACAGACACACAGACAGACATACACATTAAATTACCTCTCAAAAAAATCAAAATCGGTTCATCCCTTTAGGCATTACGATGCCACAGACAGACAAATAGACAAACACACACACAGACAGACACATACACACAAAGCGGTCAAACTTATAACACCCCTTTTTTTAGTTCGGGGGTTTAAAATAGATTTTCTAACTTTTCAAATCTTTTTCATTGTGAACTGTATTTTTCCTTAAATTCCTCAAACTTTTCACCGTCAATGAATGATTGATTTTCAAAATTTGAAGGATAAACAAATTGTAAATATTGTTGTGTTATTAAAAACTTTTTTTCGAAAAACAAATGTTTTGTTCATAAAAATTTAAACAATGTGCCTCACTTTTTATCATAATATATATATCAAACAAAGATAATTTAGAAAAGTTTATAAATATAATTTGAACCTAATGACATTTTTTCATCAGTTTATGTTAAAAGCATCCAAAAAAACAAAAACAAAAGAACACAAAACAAACAGAAGCTCATATAATTTTTTGCTTTATTTTTTATTGTTATTTTGAACGAATGTGATATGGGCTGAAAAAAGTATTATACCAAATAAGATTTTATGTGACAAAAACGTACACATTAAAGATAAATGTTTTAGAGATTTTATGTGATAATTTCATGGTACTTTTCTCTCAATAAAGCCGTGCGAAATACCGTGAAAATGTATTCAATTTTGTTTTTTTTAAATATATGTTTATACGTAGTCATTTTTAAGGATTCCTTTACGCCCCGTCTTTTTTTGTATACCAATAGGAAATACAGGCTACAATGACAAGCTTTAAGTAACTCTGTAGATAAGAATTAAAAGCAACACGGTTAAAAATTGTTTACAATATAAAGGTGATTTAGGTCATACATTTCTTACATATAGATAAAAATGATATGAGATGCAGATATAATTTTGTTTTTAAATTTAAATATTGGATTTTTATTTAAAAATAATTTCTTATAAATGAGCACCTCTATGCGGTACCTCTATTGAGAAAGGTTAAAATAAGTCGTTTACTCTACTAAACGAAAAATATCAAAAATATTTTAAAAATTAAAAATAATTAAAGAAAAATTTTTATGTTTAAAAAAATTAAAAATATTTTTATTTATTGATTTTATTAATTTTTTTTTATTTTTGATGTAAAATTAACTAACGAACAAATTTTATTATAACTTAAACTGCCATAAATTTAATAGTTTACGAGATATTTGAAAAGAAAATATTTTCGCTACCTTTGAGCTTTTCACAGGTCACATCTTGCAACCGAAAAAAAGATAATCCCGGTGAAGCAAGGATCTTTAAAAATCTTTATTTTCCTGGGTTACTAGAAAAATTTACCTAACTAATTTTGAGGAATTAACCGATATGCATCAAGAATAATTTGCAAGGTAAAGCCAGAAAATCAACAAGAGAGAAAACTCTAGTCTCTAGTGAAGTTAGAAAATTAAAGCGAAATATAAAGGAAGACGGAATGCTAACTTGCTAGCCTGGCTTGAAAACTTACTTTGCGTATTCAAGGCATAAGGTAAATTAATTGAACAATGGATTACGATATAGATAATCTTAAAACCGTGTAAATACAATTTGCATATGTCACAACAAAAGATACTGATTACTTGTCATTTATTTGAAAAAATGACTCATCCAATTTAAAAATTCACGTAAACCGTATTATATTATATATAATAGCAAATATGTAAACTTTATCCAAAAATGGTCAGTTGTGTATTTACATTATTTACATTTATGGATACCTTTTGGCAGGTCAAAAGTTAATATATGTATAAATAAAAAACATTTAATTAAAAGTTTTTTATAATGTAGTTTTTATAAAAATATAAAGTTGCACCATATGACTCAAAGAATTTTAAAATAGGGTGATTCAATTTTGTACAGAAGTGTCCTGATTCAAACATTTTACAAAATAAAAAACAAGTGAAAACAAACAATTGACTGAGTTAATTGTTGAAATACCATGTATAGGCAGTGTTGATAACTCTGTCACATTTCACATACATACATATCTGACATATTTAACTGATATTCTCATATAATGCGCAAGTGTTGATGCGCAATCGTTTGTTTTTTTTGACGTCATGTAAATAACAAAAGATATTCACTTTGATATTCCTATATTAATACATACTATAAAATTTGTACCTAATTAACGCCCTCGTGGGTAAACAGTGATGTTTACAAAAAAATGTTTCAAACAAAAGTTGTTTATTTTTTTGTAAGGAACATTTTTTACATTTAAACTTTTATTCTATCTCTAACGGTTTACAAGATGGGTACTACGGACCCATGACCCAATTGACCCATGTTGCTCATTTACGAACTTGACCTCACTTTTTACGTCCTAAGCACGCTGTAAAAATTTCAGCTTGATATCTCTTTTCGTTTTTGAGTAATCGTGACCACAGACGGACGGACGGACGGACGGACAACCGGAAATGGATTAATTAGGTGATTTTATGAACACCTATACCAATTTTTTTTTTGTAGCATCAATATTTTTAAGCGTTACAAACTTGGGACTAAACTTATAATACTATGTATATTTCATATATACATGGTATAACAACAGAGAAAGTGCTCTACTGTTTTGATACTTATATCTATCCTTTAGTATCAAGGATAATTTAAATTAAATTGCATCGTTTAAAAATTATATTTTGTACATGACGAGATCAGTTGGTTCTATTCGCAAACTAATATTATTTTCCCAACTTTATAGATTTAAAGATTATTTGACTAGCAGCAAAAATTTGGCATTGACCAATTATTATGAATGAACTTATTCTAATTTCAAAGGGATAAAATGACCAAAAGTATTAGAGTCCGTTTTTGCCATTGTGTGCTGTAAAGTTGTACGAATTTTGTTTGTGTAGAATTTTATGAAAATTGATCGTTTCTCGGTAAAATACAAAAACAATGTTTGGTTTGCAGGGTTAGCACGGAAAGGTCATTTGTTTTTAATAGATCGCAGTGGGTAAACTATATATGTGTTCCAATTACCTTACTAATAATTCACAAAGGGATGTAATGGTTCCGAAACCATATATTGGAGAATGAATAGACGAGAAACGATTAATAAGGGCTCTATCGAATTTCGAAATAGGAAAGTAATTTTTCAAACTGATTTGGACGAATAGAACCGTATATCACAACTCTTTGACCTGATTTTCTGTCTTCAGCCGTATTCACTATACCACTTAAAAACCATCTCGTAAGCCATTTATAATATAAGTAAGAAGAGATTTTATGGATGTTCTTATGTATAAAACAAAGACTTGATATATCTTATATGTACAACTCCAAGTGATATACAAGTGATGAATCTGACAGACAATACTATTAAGTACAGATCAAATGACGTGATTACGCTCGCCTTATACACAGTACCTATTCCCTTTTTGTTTTATACTTAAGAACTTCCATAAAAACGCTTCTTACTTCATTTATTATAAATGGTTAACGAGATGGTTTCAAATTTGTATAGAAACATAACCAAAGGACATATCTTTAAAATATTATTCAACAACAGCTACTTTCTTAAAGGTACGTCCTATTGTCATGACACATAAGTGTTGTTTCATTGTTGAATGAATTTTCCTGTACTTTGGATCATGTAACTATATGACACTTGAAATTAAGAGTCAAAACTAATAGGTATAACAAGTGAAAACAAACAATTGACTGAGTTAATTGTTGAAATACCATGCATAGTCAGTGTTGATTTCTTTATCACATTACATATAGCAACAAGTGACACATACATAACTGATAATCAAGTATAGTACATATTATAAAATTTCCGCCCTAATTGTCGCCCTCACGGGTAAACAGTGATGCTTACGAAAAAAGGTTTCAAACTAAAGTTGTTTAATTTTTGATAAGGAACATTTTTAACATTTAAACTTTTATTCTATCTCTAACGGTTTACAAGATGGGTACTACGGACACATGACCCAATTGACCCATGTTGCTCATTTACGAACTTGACCTCACTTTTTACGTCCTAAGCACGCTGTAAAAATTTCAACTTGATATCTCTTTTCGTTTTTGAGTTATCGTGACCACAGACGGACGGACGGCCGGACGGACGGACAACCGGAAATGGACTAATTAGGTGATTTTATGAACACCCATGACAAAATTTTTTTCCTAGCATCATTATTTTTAAGCGTTACAAACTTGGGACTAAACTTAATATACTATGTAACTATAATCAAGTAACATAACTGATAATCAAGTATAGTACATATTATAAAATTTCCGCCTAATTGGCGCCCTCACGGGTAAACAGTGATGTTTACGAAAAAATGTTTCAAACAAAAGTTGTTTAATTTTTGATAAGGAATATTTTTTACATTTAAACTTTTGTTCTATCTTTAACGGTTTACAAGACTCGATTGACCTATGATGCTCATTTACGAACTTGACCTCACTTGTTACGTCCTGAGTACGCTGTAAAAATTTCAGCTCGATATCTTTTTTCGTTTTTGAGTTTTCGTGTCCACAGACGAACGGACGGACGGACGGACTGACGGACGGACAATCGGAAATGGACTAATTAGGTGATTTTATGAACACCCATGACAAAATTTTTTTCCTAGCATCATTATTTTTAAGCGTTACAAACTTGGGACTAAACTTAATATACTATGTATATTTCATATATACATGGTATAATAAATATATATATACAATTAAATAAAAAAATAACTATTTTTGATCATTTTCAATGAGTTCTTTTTATTTTGTTTTTATAAAAACCGTACAAATATGTATTCTACAGTAGCAGCATGTCTGTTGTATTGTGTATAAGCCATGTAGGATGATAATATTTACTATAAACATATTATATACACATATTACATTGAAACACTGCTCACGTAAAAATTGTATTATAAACCAGAAATCGATTTTCAATGAATAATAACTAAAATGAAATCGATGCAAATATTAAATAACAAAATTTAATAAAATAACTTTCTACTACTTTATTAAATACTTTTTGTGAGTAAAGATCCAAATTTTATTATCATTAACATGCTGCGAATTTTATAAAAAATAAAGATATAACTTTCAAAAAAGGCTTGCACAAGGGCAATGTTTTTTTGATCAGATTTAGTTAGCACTTTTTTTTAATCTGATTTAACTATCCCACGCTTTTTCTTTCCGGACAGTATTCCGCACAATGAATAATTAGCACCTAAGACTTATAAGTCCTACTAATTTCCCATTGAATGCGTCAAAATCACTTTTTGTATACAAATCTTAAATTTGCTCTAAATAATACAACTAAATAAATTCCTTTTTTCATTAATTATGTCATTTAAGTTTATCAACATGTCTTTGTTAAAATTCATTCTAAAAACATTTCTAGCCTACTTCAAGAATCAATCACGTTTTCATTTTGAATTGAATCTAGACGCCGTTTATAAAACTTGTACGAAAAAAGAACACGTTTTCACTGTTGGGCAAGGTTTGCATAATATTAAAGTTAAAGCAGAGCATTTTCGTATAAACTACGTTTGAAATAGTGATTTAGCTCTTCATTGAATGCGAATAATAAAATTTGACAAAATTCAGAGAAGCTAGAACATGATAGAACGCCTAAATCCTGGGGTTTGAGATTATTGAATTTTTAACATGAGCTTTTTTGAGATTTCTGAGCAGTATCACCACTATTTAGTAGTTAAATTTATGCAAAATGGAAAAATTCGATTAAAAAATTTCTATATGCTTTCAAGATGAAAAAATCCTTAACTACAAAATTTTGAGTTATAATCAAAAACTGGTAAAACTGTGTTTTCGATCAAAAATACTTCTTGCATAAATTTTTAGACCCTTTACTATCCATAAAACAAAACCAATAAAAAGCGTTAGGATTTTTACATATTTTTGGAACACATTTCAGATAATTTTCTATGTGTTAAGTTAAAAAATCCATTTGCGATTACTAAAGCACTTTCAGTATTTCAGTATTTAAAGGCGCTGAGCTTTAAGAACAAAATATTTCAATTGCGCTATTTCGAAGTAAACATCACGAAAATTATCAGAATAGGCTAGAAGAGATTTATACGCAAGGGGCACCCAAATGAGAGTTCTGATTCATTTTTCAGGTTAGAAACTGGTTTATTAAAAAGAATACGTCAAGTAAATTTCACGAAAAAGGAAAACTCACGATGAAAATCCATTTGATAGAAATTTAAATAATTTATGTAAGATATAGGTTTCATCAATATTATATTTTGTATTTAATTAAGAAATGTAAAACTTAGAATAATACTTTAGGCAAATTTCCAAAGACAACATCGCCTGTATAACATACTTACCTATTCTTATTGTACACCAGGTTGAAGAAGTAGATAGATTTAATTAAACTTTTCTTCTTACAAATAAAATTTTGTTTTATAATTGTTTGTTTCTTCGATTATTTCGATACAGGATGTTTCACAAATATATCGACAATTCCGGTTACATGTTTTTCAGTCTCTCTTAAATATTGCTGTAACAAATCCAGTAATCGAAATACTACTAAACGAAACTAAATCGAAACATTATTACGAAACACTACAAAACACTACGGACGGACAACCGGAAATGGATTAATTAGGTGATTCTATGAACACCTATACCAAAATTTTGTTCGTAGCATCAATATTTTTAAGCGTTACAAACTTGGGACGAAACTTAATATACTATGTATATTTCATATATACATGGTAAAAAAATATAAGTCTGAATTTTTTTCTTCCCATAAAATCAGTTACAAATAAATATAAAAAAATTCCCTTATTTGTTTAATTAAAAAATTTAAAATTGATACACGCTTAAAATAAAGGTTGACGACAATTTACATTGGCTTTGGGATATTTAATTAAAATTATATTTTTACGATTAAGAAAGAAAAAGTAATTTTTATTTAAAACAATTTATTGACTTAGCTTAGATAAAAACAGTTGGCAACAAACGTGTAATTTGAAAATAAATTGTATGATTGGAAAATTCTGTAAATAATAAAACGAAGTTAAAGAAGAAGAAATAATATACATCAAATTTGTTTAATATTAAATCAATAAAAATTTTATTTTATGGTAATTATTTTTTTAGATGAAATTTGTAATCAATAAGTAAATTTTTTAAACTTTAAAATTTCTGATAAATACTGTAGAATTACAATTTTATGTCCATAGCATAATAGGTTTTTTAGGTCTATTTGTTTTACCCTTCCAAAGCTTACCATGCTACGAAAAAAAATTTTGGTACATGTGTTCATAGAATCATCTTATTAGTCCATTTTCGGTTGTCCGTTAGTACGTCCGTTCGTCGGTGAACACGATAACTCAAAAACGAAAAAAGATATAAATCTGAACAGGGCAGGGAGTGCTTTTACAGGGCACTCAGGACGTAAAAAGTGAGGTTGAGTTCGTAAATGAGCAACATAGGTCAATTGAGCTTTGGTCCGTAGGACCCATCTTGTAAACTGTTAGAGATAAAACAAAAGTTTAAATGAAAAAAATTTTCCTTATAAAAATGTGATAGAGTACCTAATAAACACTGTCTGTACATGATATTTCAGCAATTAACTCAATCAATTGTTTGTTATCACTTGTTTTTTTTTAGTTCTTATTTTAATTCACGAATGTAATGTGATGTTTTTCTTTACATATCTTTTTATATAATTTGTAGGTTTATAATGAATAATAATTCATCTTGACGTAGTCTTTAAATTTAACTTTAGGAAATATGTTTTTTGGTGCGTAAATATATTTTTTTTAATTTATACGAATAGTCCACATAATGCAAAAAAAATTATAATTTAAGAGTGCAAATCTATAAAAAAGGTTCAAAAGTTTAATTCGTGGCTTTCCAAAAAACTTTAGGGACAGTAATGATATACAATTGTATAAAAAAAAGACCTTTTTAGGGAACAAAAACAAAACATAAAAAGGGCTTTGTGTTAATACTATTGGTACAAGATTGTCGGAGTATCGAAAAGCAGATTTTTATGAACTTTGTGTGTTAATAGTTTCAATAAATTAAACTTACTTTAACTTTACTACATGTAATTCTAGCCATAAAATTATTTTAAAAACATGAGGCAGTAAATGGCAGACCCTAATTTTATGGCCAAAGTTTTGATAGGTTTGTCAATCTAAGAGCATGAATAGTAAATTGACAAACGAAAGTAACTAACTGAGACTGGAGGGAAATCATTGCCTGCTTTAGGGGGATCTATCAGAGCGGCCATCCAGGGCTCCAGGTTCCAGATCAACTTAACCACTTTATTTCAAGTCCTATTTCTATCGATCTAAACGAAAGCTAAATTCAGCGTATTAACTTTTATAAACTTCCCTCGTAGGATGTTTGTAGTTTTTTAATAATTTGATAAAAAATATGATAAAAAAGAGCGTCATAACCATGCCTTTTAAGGTATATTCGCTTGGGGCACCTAGACGGTTATGGCTGGCCCTGAGGGCAATCAAGAGCTTTCAATATATTTTATAAAAGAACTAGGTATAATTATGGAAAAATTGAAAATGTAGAAACGAAATCAGTCTTTATATTTTCCGCATAATAAAACTACTTTTGGTATAGGTATTTTGATGTAGGTTTAATTTTCATTTTTTACATCACTCCACAATTTTGAATGATTCACTGTATTTTGTCTAGTATTTTATTAGTAAATAAATCGCAGGTAAAAAATACATATTTAATAATTTTTTGTCCAAGTAATTGTATGAACGATTCTTGTCGATAGTTTTTTATACTGTGATTGAAGATATGATTGAAGCAACGTAAGTGAATTTTTAGCCTGAATACAAAAGAATGCATGGGCCATACAAAGTAGCTATTCGCTCCGAGCGTGAATTTCGTTTCCATGACAACGATACACTACTTTAATTATAGAATTAATGGATGCATATATAATTGTGTGGATTGCATTGAAAACTTACATTTAAAATTTAATATTCTTGTTTCACAAATTTAAATAAATAATTACGATAATTAACATTTGAAAAATAATATTTGTACAATTTGATTTCTTATTTTCACAATTTTTAATGCATTAAGTTTAATTAATTAGTGTTTTTCAATCATTTTAATTTGACAGTTTCTATATCATTAACATGTAAATAATTGCAAATTAGTCATAACAGCCCACTTTATCTCCAAAATTTTTCACTTAAAGCGCTGGCATCGATTTTATTATCCCTACCATGACTACGCACACAACGAATACAAAATAGTACAACTTGTAAAAGTAATTGTAAAGTTTTATCAAACTCTCAGGCTTAAAGCATATTAATGTGAATTTTACATTATTAGCTTGCTTATCATGCATAATTAAGTACCTACCACCTACTCAATCACACAACTCTAGAAATTCTACTGTGACTTGATAATGATAAGCATCTAATAACTTATTCTAACAATTTTGTTCCTCTACACAAATTTTCGTAAGGTCTCCTAGGATGGTTTTCTAAACTGAATTTCCATTTTATCTAGAGCCAAACAAAAAACTTTTTTTTTTTTAAAACAGGGAAAGTCGAGTTCAGTAAATAGTTTTTCCAAGTTAATGATTTTGGAACTGAACCATAAAATATTTTGTGTTAATAAACAATTTAAATGAAGATAATTTAATGAATTCACGAACGCATTTAGCTTTCCTATTGTTAACATCATTTTATTTAAATGAGAGGGATTTCTCTCTTGCATTTTCTGTTTTGTTATGCGACGACTGACGTCAGTCTGCCTCCTTACAGTTATAGTTCTATTGTAGATGAGAAGGATTACAAAAAAAAAATTATTTACGAAATGTTTTTAAAGACATGATAATTTATGTTCCCATGTATTCATAAAATGTTAGTTAATTAATTTACACAAGCTCTCTAGTTAGTATCAAAAAACTACTTTTATTCTTTATAGTAAAAAACTACTTTTAGAAATAATTCCTCCATATAAAAAAGTTTGCCTAAGTTATAAATACTATCTCTAATTAGGTCATTTCCAAAGATATAATTTTTTTAACTTCTTCGAAGAAATATGTAAATAATAAATATATGTACTTGCAGATGCGAATTAATAACTTTTGCGGCCGCCGTTGGTAGTCTCAGAATTTAGCCCCGCTCGCAATAAAAATCTATCATAGAGAACAATTTCTTTAGTTTTAGAAGTTTTTTAGTTTCAAATTCTTTATTGCTTAGAACCTGAGAAATTGCGTTGGATGTTCGGGACAGTTCTTAGGATCGAGCTATCGTTGTTAAATTAGGACGTATACGGGTACATTTAAAAAAAAAATGGGTTCTTTTTCAAACGTCGTTACTAAAATACTTGCTCTATATAAAATCTGCTGTAAAATTCTCGTCACTTTTGAAGTTGAATCACGCACAAGTCTGTCTATAGTTATTACTAGATATACTATCACTGTGAATGTTTCCCGATCCGAAAACGAAGAAGCAATGTCTTCGGCAGATTCAACTGACTTCTCTCTTCTGTCTCCTCTTTATGTCCTTTTCATTAATTTTGTTTTTCAAGGTTTTTAAACGCTCTCATGAATTTAATGTAAAAAACCGCATTCCGATTCGTCTTACTGCTCACAAAATCGACAGTTGACACGTTTTTTAGTCTAACTAGACAAAAGTGATTATTATTTGCCTGTTAAGATTAAATGCCTTTTCACATCCTTTCCAAATGTGAGCATTACAAATTTGGATATTTTAAAACGTGAATTCAATTTTAATTCTCTGTATTGTGAAAAATATCAGTGCGTTGGAGTTAAGCACTTTCTGATCAAGGAAATTTTCTGATCCAAAATAAACCATATCTGAAATGTTACTGTATATGTATATCTAAACAGCAACAAAGATTGTTTTTAAAAAACAACCAACTTTTGTTTGAAACATTTTTTCTTCAATTTTGTAAATTTGTTACAATTTCAAACCAAAATTAAATTACAACAAGTGGAATATCGAAATAGAAATTGATATTCATTATTATTATCCACAGACAACAAAAATTAAGCATCTTTCTGAAAAATTAACTGCGGTCGGAATGTCTGTAGCCAGTCAGTTTAACAAGAGATGTTCTATACCACATGTAAGACATTGGGGTTCACCTATTTTGGAACTTACATTACTTGGTACATTTTAAAAGACTCTAATTTAAACAAATTAAACTTCAGTTTTATTGAGAAAGCTTTGTTATGGTCAGCTTTCATCACAATAATGGCTCGCAGAAAAAAAATATAAAGTTTAATTTTGATCGTAATATTTAAACAAAATTTCAGTAAGGTATTTATGTAAATTTGTATTGTTATGTAAATGAAAATTACTGTGGGACATATTTTCCTTTCGTATTATAATAATGAAAAGTGTATAAAAGCTACCGTTTCAATTACGAAGTTAATTTATTACATTATATAATATTTACTATATATATTTAGTTATATACGTATTTAATGCTCTTTGATCGCGCTATGCCACTTTTGTTATCTTAAGGGTTACAGCAAACCAATGTTGTTTATCACGCTTTAATGCACAAACAGGTCAATCATGTTCAGTTGCAACTTATATGAATGAACATAAGCTTTTAGTAAGTACATAAATATTGATAGATAGATTTTAGAAGTGGTTATAAAGTTTACTGCTAAGAGTTCTATAAACCGATCTTTTTATCTTCATAATATATTATTGAAAAATCTATTTTTGTAATTTTATCTTACATGTATTATCATTCAACAAGTTAAAATAATTGCATTGACTTCAAATCCCAAAGAGAATTTTCATGCACCAAAATTGAAACATTTTATCATTTTTATCACTTTTAATAGATATTCATTGATTTAAATTAAAAGTGAAAAAACTAAAAAATCAACGTGAATTTTAATTATTTTTGAAAAACAACTTCTCAGCGTTAGGTTTGTAAACGCTGAAACGATGAAAAATAACTTCTCAGCATTAGTGCAGGGGCCCGTAGAAAATCTATCCTACAGGGCCCTCAATAAAAATGTATCAATAGAGGCACTTATTTTTTAAGTTGTTGTAAAGGATCTCGCAAGATTAGGTAGGACAATAGCTTTCTGTAAAACGTTTTCTAGCCCATCCTAAAATGTTCATTGGATCATTCTAATCATAACTCTCACGGCCACAAAAATACGAATATATTATAGTTTTAGTAAGTATATGACTAGGAAAATGGCTTTCTGATAAATTTTTTTCTGATCAGAGCTACACATACACTATAATTATATAGCACGTAGCTTAAAAACTACACGTTAAAAAATTTTGATTAGAACGATCCGAAGGACATTTTGGGAGCGGTTTCAAAAAGTTTCACAGTAATAATTTTGTATTTAAAGCTGTAAATATAATATATTCGTGGCTTTAATCGCCCGTAGCTGAAATGGATAAAATTTTTTGTGACCGGGAGAGCTTTGGAGCAGAATAATCTAAAGAGCATTTTAGGGTGTGTTAGAAAAAATTTCACAGCATGGCGTTTTCCTATCTTATCTTGCACAATTCTTTACCGTTGATCCTTATGAGGAAAAAATTTGCCGGCATTGTTTTCCTTTTTTTTAATCAACTAGTATTTCACCACTATTTTTTAACCATCAGTGATTTTAAGTGTATTTTGATCTAAGATAAACCCTAGAATCTTTTTGTTCGCAATATTTAAAAGGTTATGGCAGATTTTCAAAAGAAATTTGTTTCACTTTTCAACATTGAGGGCACAGGAAATTATTTTTCTCTAAAATACTTAAAATACTTAAAGTTGGTTGGTTGAAATTATAAAAACTCACCATCCGTTCACTGTCAGATCATAAGTAACTAAATGAACCAAGTATTGGTTAAGGTAGGGCATTTTTGTTTACCATTTGGAAAACTTTAATATTTGGAAAATTTGTTCTTTCGAGATCACTTCAAAACATTAAAAAGACTTGCAATTTTAATAAGGGCGGTCAATTTTGACTTTAAGTGTATATTTCAATATGAGATTTTCGACGAAACGTTGCTCCAAGATTGATTCTCAACAATATAGAAAAAATTTGCATTTACTTCAATTTTCTTTGCATACTCACCACCATGTAGTACCCATTCTAAAGTTAATTAAGTTAAATGATTTTTAATTAATAACCACAAACCCTATCATTAAACTAAATGTTTTTCATATTATAATTCAAAGATATAATTTATATAGAATATAAAAATAATGTTAATGAAATCAAAATGATGTTTTAAAAAAAAAAACATAAAATGAATGCTAATATCCTATTTATCATAAATATATAACATATTTTAAAAATAATAATCAATAAATACATCACATATTCATTACATAATTAATATTTGTACATTATACATAATTAATTAATTTTTAACATGAAACTTTTAAATAAGTACGAGATGGCATAAATTAGAGAAGCGTAAATTATTCACTTGATAGCGATTGAATATTTGAAGAAAATTTATAAAAAATAAAATTTTAATGTAAATCCAATTTCTTTGTTAATTGTTTTAATTGCTTATCTATTTTCGCTACACAAAAGTTAAATACCGATAGAAAAAGAAAGTAATTTAAAAGTAAAATTTATATTTTATACTGTTTTATTTATCAGTACGGCGGTTGAACATGAAAATTAACTGGTCTAATTCTGAGTCAGCCCATATTAAAAAGTATACTACAAAATGTAACAACCAACCACACCTACTAAGCGCACTCTACTTTGTGCGAAGCTGGAGGCCGCTGTTGGCATTGTGAATCAGTAATTTCATGTCTTTTTATGTCAAACTCTGGAAATGGAATGTTTGAAACTTGAAACCAGTTAAAAAATGTTTAGCTGACATTTTCGCGACAGAGGGTAGTTGGAATCAATCAAAATGAATAATCATTCCGGCAAATTACACTTATATTTTGTAGCTCTGTCGTAATGCATCGGAAATTGAATTGATTCCCAAAATAATAAGTTAGATGATATTGAATGTCCACGACAGTCACACTTTGGCCATAATGCCCATTGTAATTCCATATATGTGTTTTACCATTTTATCCGCTGATAATTTCGTGTATCAGCTCCACAATTATTTTGAGAGACTGTTCTAAAAAGTTGTTTGGGTAATATTTCCGTTTCTCATATTTAAATACTCGAATCCCTTTAAAAGCTAATTATTAAAATCCGTTCATGTAAAAATATTAGTGGCACAATTAATGCTTTAAAATAAATAACCCCATTTAATTTTTATTAATATAAATGGCACAAACATATAACAAGTGCCTATATATTATACAGGTTTAATAGTTTTTTATAAATTATACTTCAACATGGATCGTTAATTTTCACATACAGCGTAATTTGAAGTATTTATGAACTCAAATATAATGAAAAAAAATTCAATTTAACTTTAATACGACCTCTATATACAGAGGGTTGTATGACATAGCTTTATGGAGAGCAGTTTTCCAAAATTCACCTACGTCCTTAAATCTATTGACGAAAATATCTTTTCCATTTTTTTCAATTTAAAATTTCCGCTTACTAGATTTGCCTAAGCTTAATTACAGAAAAAAAACTTTACTATCGCTTATCCTTTCAGATTTGTATACTCTGTACACGGGGTGTTCTGTTATTGACTGCAGAACGCTTCACTCTCGTAATAATAGCTGATCAAGAAAATGCGACCGCAAAAGCTCGTTACCAAATTTCGATCTGAGGCCTAATTTTCGAGATATGGCTATGGTAAAAATCAAAAACAAAACGGGAGTAATAAAAAATTTAACCATTTACAATGTCAGTAAACCTAGCAGGCATACACTATCGTATGTGGAAGGGCAAATAAAAAACTAAAAAATTTAATTGGACAATGTTAGACTGCATAGTTAAATGAAAAAGGCTTCACATTACGTATTCTCATTTCAACAAATAGAGAAAAAATTACACAGAAGCTGAGACTCCAACCCGAGTTCTTTAGATATCCGCTCTAGGACGTAGCCAACTCCGTCACTTCTATTATATTTGGGTGTCACAAATTATAAGTAACCTCTTGGTTTTTTTATTTTTATATATCAAGTACACAAAAATTTAAAATAAATGTTAAAATTTAGTTTCATAATAAAAATATGTAACCAGGAACTTTCTTATTAGAAATTTACCAACTATATATCTATGGTTTCCCAATGTGATGGTTACGGGACACTGTATAGAATATATTGTGGTCTTGAATAAAAATATAATTCACCGAAAAATAAATATTAAAGTTTAAATAAAGGTATATTTTATTCAAAAAAGCTATTTCACAATTGAGTGGAATTAGCTAGGCTAGTGTGTCAACTTATCTAAACTAAATACATTTTGCCTAAAGTTATTCTCTATAGACTATCTACACAAAACTATACGCAAACTGATCAATGATAGTATTCATTCATCCATTCTAAACAAAATTGAACCATTTTTGTATTTATAAAATGATACATTTACTAGTAAGTTCTGTGCGGAATGCCACCATTCGGTACTCGTGGCTAAAAACAGGGTAGAGAAATAATATATATAAGTGATAATTTACTTCCTATTTATTTATAGACAATTTTATTACAGATATGATATAAAAATTACATAATGAACAATATTAAATCTTTACATAGTTTTCTAGTCTGTTTTTACCTTCATCACTACCCTCTATTTTTCGTCAATAACTAGCACTAATGTTGAAACACACAGAATTCGGAAGATACAGCGCACCCAGGAAAAGCACGCTACAGAATTAATATATAAGATAATGAGTTTTAATTTTATGCTTTAGAAAACAAAATTTCAAAAAGTTATGTCTACGCAAAGTAGAAATTTTTACGCAAAGTTCTTGTACTATAAAGTACAAAAGAAGATTGATAGTGCAAATGTTTTTTTTTTTTTTAAATTACTCGACACAAATTAAAAATTGTTCTGACATTGATTTCTGCTGCTGTTCTTTGTCTGAGCTTAGTTTTAAATAATAAAATAAACAGTGGAACAAATTACATTGATCTGTGTAAAACAAATTTATAAACAGTGTAAGTTTTCCGCGATGTTAATTTGTAAGTGAGAGTATTAAGAGTCGTTAGTTCAGTTAGTTCAAGAAAAAATTAAAATAACGTTCTAAAACTTTTTTAAATTGCTATTAAAAAAATACTTATAGTTTTTTTTCGCGATTAGTTAAAATAAATGTCATAAGGTCTTATTTTTTAAGGAGTTTCTAGTACTTACCTTTATTTTGATATTTCGAATTTTTAATAATTCAGATTTTATTACTAAGTAATATAAAACCATAGCCAAAATTTTTGGATTATGTTGGGTTTTATATCTTAATTAAAAAATTAAAAAATTTTATAGCTAGTGGGGAATCTATTTCCTTTAATTCTCTTTTCATCACTGAAATTCATCAGATGCGTTAAGAATCGATGATATGGCTTGGGATAATAAGTGAATTCAAGATCAAATACGATGCGAAATAAAATGGGGGATTTTGAACGGTGGGAAATGAGACATATATTCATATATTTGTTCAAGGTGGGATGTTGAAATTATAATTCAAAATATTCACCAAAAAGTAGAGAATAAAAATTATAAATTTAGAAAACAAAGAACAATACGTGAAATATATTGTATTGTTTATATATTTATTCTTAGTTAATTTTGTTAAAACTATAATTTTTAAAGTCGTTTTTGTCCCTTGTATATGTTAAACAAAAGCCACTGTCAACCGAAATTTGGCCACTGTCCAAAACGTTAAGAAATATTATTTCCTTTTCATTGCTATTTTCGAGATTTTTCAATCAAATTGCCTGTAATTCTTGTAGGTAATTAAACCATGTATATATGAATTATATCAAGGTATACTAAGTTTAGTTCTAAGTTTGTAACGCTTAAAAATATTGACGCTACGAACAAAATTTTGTTATAGGTGTTCTTAAAATCACCTAATTAGTCCATTTTCGGCTGTCTGTCCGTCTGTCAACACGATAGCTGAATAACGAAAAAATATATCAAGCTGAAATTTTTCTGGCGTGCTCAGGGCATTAAAGTGAGGTCGAGTTCGTAAATGAGCAACATAGGCCAAATGGGTCTTGGGTCCGTAGTAGAAAAGTTTAAATGTAAAACTTAAAAAAATAAACAACTTTTGTTTGAAACATTTTTTCATAAACATCACTGTTTACCCGTGAAAGCGCAAATTAGGCGTAAATTATATAGTATGTATTATATTGGAATATCAGTTAAGTGTGGGTGACATGTATGTGTGTATGTTTGGCTGTCTTTCTTTATCTATACTATATGACGTAAACGATTACGTAATCAACACTGTCGTTACATGTTATTTCAAAATTTAACTCGAAAATATTACCGGTATTAACCGCACTATTTCAAATCTTCTACATTTGTATAATCCTTAACTCTGAATTCTTGCTACAATTTAACATACATATACTATGATCCATATACTAAACTAAGAACATTATTATACTATACATATGTAGAAACAAACGTTTTTGATTCTACTGTTTTTATAATAAAACAAATCCTTTGTGTACGATTAAATGATGAAAATATTAAGTAACTAAATATTTTATTAATTTTATGTAAATTTAAAATCAACTTATGAATATTGTGGAATTAGAAATGTTAAATAATATAATATATTTACAACGTTGTAAAGATTCCTTCATAATTAACGCGATAAAGTATGCAGTGTTTTTAAAAGAATGGAAGTGAAGATGAATAATATATAGTGAGACAGAAATGTATACGAAATTTAGCTGAACTAAATTGTCTGAAATGTAGCATTTTTGTGGAGGTATAATGGATATTTCGAACTGTGGCATAACGATTATCGTGAATGAAAGTGGTAGCAGGAAAATGATTTATTAAGAAATTAGTCTGTAACATATAAAAGAATGCCTATAGTAAAATCTTTTAATCATCCCTCGATTAGGCCCCGAGGAAATCGCCATACTGTAACAAATCTTCAGGTCTATAGATGTTACAATATTACTAACAATATCCCACTTGTTCGCGATAGCTTTGGTAGTGCAAGGAAGCAAAACAAGCTTAGAAGAGATATGTACAAAACACCGAAAGTCAATTTAGCTGCCATCACGTTAAAACGAAACAACAGATCGCAATGATTTTTTATCACAGAGTTATATAGCTACATCTAATTACGAGAAAAATGTATTATCTCGAGATATAAAAAGTTAAATATATTTAATTTATTTTTCTCGAAACAACGTTTTCAAAGCGATTGAGTAAAATCTCTCCGAAATGGCTCGACCAATTATTTTTGAATTTTTACAAAAATTTCTTAGATATTTTCCCCAGGTATTAATCGAAAGAATAAGATTTCTAAAATCTATTTCGATATTTTAGATACGATTGAAGAGAAAAATTAAGTAGAAATCTATTTTGGAAATAAATGGGTGGTTTATTATCTAATATATCACTAATCCTAACATTAATTTAAAGTTTTTATCGCGTGACTGGAGATGAACTTTTAATCTACCATTTAAATAGCACTAATATTGTGCAGGTTTGTTTTATCTCATACCATACAACAGTTTAAATACTGGCATTTGACTTAACATTTATGGACTCTTTTACAATCGAGATATCACTCTGATTTGATCTCAAAGAGGCTTAATTTTTATATGTTTTGGTTAAAAATTACTCTAGAAAAAGATTTCTATTACAATCAAAGATCAAAAAATTTATATTTTACCCTTCGTTTTGAGATAAGAATAAAGAAGACGACAACAAAAATTTTGTTTTAGAATTCAACGAGACTTGCTATATTTTAGAATTTTACGAGACTACATGATATGATTTTGGTCCCTAGTTTCGATTAGCAAATGGGTGAATAGTTTTTAACACCACTTTTTTTAGTTCGGGAGTTAAAAAATATATAGTTTTATCGCAAACATTTGTGAGATATTTCATCCTTGTTAAGGATTATATTAACATATTATATATAAATTAAAATAGTTCATTTCCTTTTTGCGCTATACTTTTGTTTAGTTTAGAAAAAAGTATTCAAAATGTCAGTAAATGTTGCTGTAAATTGTAGTAAATTATAAAATAAATATATGTTGTCCCCATTTCAGAAATGATAAATAAACTAAAACAAACCTCACTTAATGAAAATTCTACACATGCTTGTCAAATATTCTCCATCTGCTATTAAAAAGTTTTCAAATGGTTGACGATATTTGGCTTTTACTTTAAAATATAGGTAAATCAAATATTATTTATTCGACAGTCTTATATGAATTATATAGTTCACATTGTGTATAGGCAGGCTAAATATTTCTCTATTCATGGTTAATTGAACAAAGACACATGAAATAAGTTCATATATATAAACCATAAGAAAATCTAATTAACGTGATCTTTAATACATCTAGAATTTCCTCCAGGAATTTGAATCATCACACCACCAATAAAGAATATTTGTATGATATTGAAAGTGGAATAATTTATAAGTTTAATATTTAGCGATTACAAATAGTAATATATGAGTGACTCATAAGAGAAATTATTTTCTAATTTTTAGTACAATAAAAGCTGGTCCTTAACAAAGTATTTTATTTAAATCTTAATGTTAAACTAAAAAACGTATATCGAATATGATGGAAGCGATGAGAAAATTAAATCATACATAAAAATGCTTCCAAAATTTTAGTCTGGAACTGAAGCAAATTTATCTTTCAAGATTTGATTAAAAAAAAAACAATATTCCCTTTAATTATTTTCACTTAAAAAAATTAATATTAGTTTTTAATGATCAATTACAATTCTTCATGAAATAAGTGGTTGGAATTTTTCGGAGAAAATGATGCCAAATGAGACTTGATGAACGTGTCATTGAATAGTTATGAATAACTTTTTTTCGTGCTAACATGCCAAAACTTTTATTTTAAGGAAAAAGATACTTGGGCTACGAAGATTCTGTCAATTATTAGTAGATAAAATTTTCATAGATATTTTTTAACTTTTTAACTTCTATACATCTTACAATTAATTAACTAAGCTCAGTTCTGATCGCTTAATCGATTAAAAAAAAGCTTTGAAAAAATTTCAAAGCTTTCATTAAATTAATTGAAAGAAATCGGGAAAATTTTTCTTTTCGCCGATTCAGACGAAAAACTTTTCTCCCTTTGACTGGTAGACAAGTAGTTTCAAAGATATTGACTAAAATCCCAGAGCAATATTTTTAATCGATACCTGAGAAATTTATTTTTCAATTGAAAAGCTCAGTTTTTCATATTTTTGTATTATTTAGTGGAATTAGGACAAAAAAATAAAAATTCAGCTTAATTGACGATTAGATGAGCTTTTTCCATAGGTCTTCAAAATAAAAGCTTTTTGCAAGTTTTGAGATATATCCAATAACCCTCACTCAATCGTAAAAGGAATTTTTGTATTCGCGATTTTCGTATTTTGTGGTTCAAAATTACCCTACATATCAAATTTCATCAAAAAAATTATTGTACAATTTATTTCCTATAAGTTTTCTTATGTATTAACAAGTGAAATTTACAAATTTAAAAAAACTCCCGACAAACTTTTCAACTGCGGAACCTTAAACTCACATTTGAAATATATCTAAGAACACTCTCCATTATATTGCCTTTTTCCTTAAAGCCTTTTCCAAACTGAGCCAATATGGAAGATCATCGCCAATTTTTTATTTAATATTATTTATTAATTTAATTTAATTATTTAATTTTTGTTCGGGTATGGAACCCAAAATTCACATTTGAAACGTAGATAAGAACACTCTCCATTAAATTACCTTTCAACCAAAACAAAAAAAAAAACTAAATTGGTTCAGGCGCTACGATGCCACAGACAGACAAACAGACACACACATAGCGGTCAAACTTAGAACACCCCATTTTTTAATTCGAGGGTTAAATATTAAAGTTTTATTAATACTAGTCGAATCATTAATGGAGCGTCAGAAAACGTCAAAGAATTCTCAGTCATCTTACATTTTATGAAGGAATTCATAGATTTTGTTTACCCTGTATTGTACATCCTAAAAATAATTCCTCCTTAAACATTTTAAAAGCTTATTGTACCACATATAATGTGGGTATATTATTCACCAAAACAAGATTGAGTGAACAGGGGACGACTTTACTATCATCAAGTTTCTATATTTAATATGCTCAATTTATCAATGCTCTGGTTGCTTGTTGTTTGTATTATCTTTCCTGTTCTTATATAACAACGACCTTATATAACATACACACATGATACAGAGTGATTTGTCAGCTCACACCTACAAGCTTTGATAAATAATACAATTCTAAGAAAACAATTTACAAGAAGTCGATTTATTCTAGTTACAGAATTACAAGCCACTAGAAATGTGTAGGTGATGAAAGAAATATATGAGTTACTAACTGTCCCTCGGAATTTAGTCAAGCTACTTCTATATTCAGATGTAGGTATACATTTCGATTCACTACCTACTTGAGGTAAACAAAAAATAAAACTGAACCGATTAATTTAAAGCAAGATTCCAACCTGACTGAAAGATGGTATCGATTCCAAATTTGTGAAAGGCGTATTCCAACTGCCCTAGTTGAATCTGGATACCTTGAGAAAAAGGATTTGAATTTATTACAGTGTGATCGTTTTTTCTGTAAATGTCATATTTATATTTTTGATATTTACGGCTTTTAACGCCCGAGCTTAAAAAAAGGTTTTATAAGTTTGACCGATATGTGTGTGTGTCTGTATGAACCGATTTTAATTTTTTTGGTTTCTTTTGAATGGTAATTTAACGGGGATGGTTCTTAGGTATGTTCAAGTGCCAGCTTATGGTTCTATATCCGCAAAAAAACTAAAAAATTGGCGATAATCTTCAAAATCGATTCAGTTTGAAAAAGCATGACATAATTTTAACATATAAATAACTACTATGTTAATGAATGGTCAAATAAACCTGGCTCAATTCATTTCGAAAAGCGAAATAGTAAAATAATTAAATAATTCAAAACAATTATTCAAAAGAACAAAATCAACTCAAATATTTCAACTTCAATAATAATATTTCCAAAAATTTGTCCCCAAAAATGATACTTCTCTAATTATTGTTTTCATCTCATCTGATGTCCTTGGCCATCACTTTGATATTGATTTACGAAGGAGTGTTATAAGTTTAAAGTGTTTACCTGTGCGTCCGTGTGTTTCTCAGTGGCATTGTAGCCCCTAAACGGTCGAACCTACTTGATTTAGAACATTTTAAAGCTAGGTTTCCAAAAATCGGTTCACAGGAAATAAATCGCATTTGTCGGGGGTTGAGAACTACATGTACAATTTACTTGTTGTTTATATTTTAAACCGATACTTTGTTGTTTAATTATAATAATTTATAATTAAAGCAGCGATTAATTAATCCAAGTGCCGTTCCATAATATGCACCAATTTTAGTGTTTTCGTTCGTGAACTTCCGATGAATGCGTAGTTCCCAAGTTGTGCACTCAGTGTAATTTTCCAGCTAGTTATTCATTAAAATAATATAATAGAAGGAGTTCCCTGTAGACCGATGTATATGATAAACTGAGGTAGAACCATATTGTTTAAGATTTTTAGATTCTTGTAAAAGGTTAACTAAAGCAGATTGCCCGATACAGAAAACAATATGTTTTCTACTAACATAGAAGTAAGAAAATTACAAATAATAAATAATGATTTTTCTCATTTTGAGATTTTGAGAATATGTAAGTACCTACGTATGTACTTGTGTGCTGGCAGGAAACTAAATGAAATCAAATACTTATATACCCATATTTTTAAAGTAAATGTCAAATGTTGCGTTTTTATTTTCTACAGAATTATATGAAAAACATATAATTCTGTTTTTGTAAATGGTGATAAAAGACCTGGATGTATTAAATACGGGTTTAACCTCCGTTTCTCTGACATATACGCCTATCTTTAAATGTAAAAACATATCAAAATCTTCAATTCCGCTCTACTCGATTTCTGGAAAAACATGTAAGTTTTACGACTTTTATTGTAGAGGATGGTGATGGTTTCTTTTCAGACGGACAGACAGGCGACAGACGACAGTCAGACAAACAACCGGAAATAGACTAATTAGGTGATTTTATGAACATCTATACCAAAATTTTGTTCGTAGTATCCATATTTTTAAGCGTTACAAACTTGGGAATAAACTTGGTATACCTTGGTATATTTCATATACATGGTATAAAAATATGTTGTCTATGACATGTCTAGGCCATTAAAAGAGATGTCTATGTTTTATTAGACAGATCATTCATCCCTTTTAAGGTATTTCCAGCATGGTATCTGCAGTTCCTATGCTAAAGCTATGGTTCAAATTTTTTTCGACATAATTTAACGAAAAATTAAATTTAAGAATTTAATAATGCTTACTATTAATTTCCAAAGTTTCAGAAATTTTGACCGTTTAAAATGGGAAATAATTATGCCAACGTCCCAATTTCGATCAATTTACGTCAAAATTAATATCTCGAAAGTGAAAATTAATTTCTAAATTTTTTTTTTAGAATTTTATTGTATAAACATTTTTTTCTACTTTTTCTTCAATATATAATAATATCATAAAAAATAGTTGGAGAGACCGGACATTTTACATGCTTTAAATGGGACATGACCCTCAAAATCGCGAACTTTGTCTTTAAATATCTTGCGATCTAAACGGCCAAAAATTATGAAATTTTAGGAATTCATAAATAAAGCTATTATAAACCCGAGAAAAAAAATTCGGCCAAATCTGTCGAAAAGTGATTTCATGCTGGAACTACCTTAACAGTATTTTTTTAAATTACTACGATTTTTTATATCCATCCATTTATTTAACGCCTAATGAAAGTCATTTCAGTTCTATTGTAAGACACCGATTTCACAAGACAAAATGATTTTCCCAATGGTTACATTAAAAATATCTTTCACTATTTTGCCTTTCATTCCTTCATAACTGTATGATTTAAAATTTGTTAGAAATTTTCAACAAACAGTAATCAAACGACCTTGAACTTTTCAAGAAAATGTTGTGGTAGAAACCTTACACATTATTATACTCTTGGATATTTACGTACATACATAACAAAATTTATTTAATGTTGGAAACTGGAGAACTGTTTATGTTGCAAAAGTGTAATAGAGGGTCATTAATTTTGAAATATTCACACACAAAATTTTTGTTTTGTTTAATTTATTACCACTTAAAGTTATATCTATTGTACGCACTCGTTTACGCTTAAAGCAATAATTTCAACTTTTACAACATGTACTGTTTTAAAAAAAAATAATGGTCAAGAGAAAAAAGCCAGATGTAGACGTTGTTAAATATTCAAATTAAACGATATGAATGGAATACAGATATAAGTTGATCTAAAGACCACGTATCCATTAAAACTATAATGGGAGCGTTTGGCCGATCTGATGAAAAAATATCTTCGGTATCTTTCAACCAAAAATTTTTGAATGTCATAGAAGGATGGTGTCTTATTCTTTCTGAGATTTGTTGATTGATCAGTTAATTTATCCACCATCCCCGTTAACGTTAACTTAATTTTCAACTTTCTTTCTATGACTTTTTTTGAAAGTGCTTCGCATTTTCAAATGAATATTATAGCACCAAATTTAAGTTGTCGGTCTGAAAAAACGAAGCTGGGAATTTGTCGGACATTACTAAGATTATACTATAGGATTTGGTGGAAATAAATAATCGGAATGTAAAATTCATCGTGAATGTAATGTGAGTTAATTGTTAAAATACCAAGTATAGACAGTGTTGATGACGCAACCGTTGTTTTTTGATGTCACGTAAGTAAAGAAAGATAGCCACGCATTCATAACTGATATTCCGATATAATACATACTATAAAATGTGCATCTTATTTGCGCCCTTGTGGATAAACAGTAATGTTTACAAAAAAAATTTTCAGACAAAAGTTGTTTATTTTTTTATAAGGAACATTTTTTACGTTTACACTTTCGTTCTATCTCTAACGGCTTACAAGATGGATACTTCGGACAATTCAATTGACCTATGTTGCTCATTTACGAACTGGACCTGCTTTTTTATGCCCTAAGCACGCTATAAAAATTTCAGCTTGATATCTTTTTTCGTTTTTGAGCAGATAGACAGACGGACAGACGGACAGGCAACCGAAAATGGGCTAATTAGGTGATTTTATGAACACCAATACCAAAATTTTGTTGATAGCATCAATATTTTTAAGCGTTACAAACTTGGGACTAAACTTAATATACTACGATATATTTCATTTATACATGGTGTAAAAACATTATATGATAGCGTACACTACAATTATTTCATATAAAATGATTATAACAAGAAAATATCTTTAAAGAATATAAGATATTTTAAAGAGCTTTAACAAAAATATATAAAAATGTTCTTGGAATTATTTATGAAATTAAAATACAGACTTGATTTCAAATTAATCCTTGTGAACGAAAATCCTTTGATAGCTAGATAACACCATTTAGTTTTAACATAATGGTTTTAGTGTAGAATAAGAAAAAATATTCGATAGTAGAGTATTATACAGTTTTCAATGGACATCACATTAAAAAAATTTAATTCAAAGAAGCATGAAAAAAGGCTGTGCTTTTGGCCTGCACACACAAGAATAATTTTTTCTGTAAGAGAACATACGCCAAAAATTTGTAAGAAAACGAACATGTTTATGCTCACCAAAAAAATCACCATTTGCGACGAGAAAAATTAAAGCATATAAAACCTGTCAGCTTATTATGAATGAATTTGTACTAATTATTTCAGGTGTATGAAGAGGGGAGCAAACATTATCTCTTATCTCATTAAGAGAAAAGAATACTTAAGGTCATTTTATTTCCAATCTTTCATGAGATATTTCACCAGAGAAAATATACCACCTTGTTGTTAAAAAAGGGCAAGCTATATTTTACTTTTGGTAGAGACCTTGTTGAACAATTTAATTCGAAATTTATCTGGAATTGCTTTATTTCTTAAGTTGGTGTCTCTTGGTTAAGTCCGAAGGATCACGTTGGCAAAGAATCAGAGATTTATAAAGCATTTTCTTATAGGTAATTATACTATACTAAAAAATATTCCAGAAAGAGGACTGTACTTACGTTTGTATGCTTATGAATACTAAGTTAATGTAGGTTTATCACTGAAGTACAACAGGACATTTTTGGTACGAAGTTCCTTAACGCGGATTCCTTATCACGTAACAGTGTGAGATATGCTTTGTGTGCGTGTGTGTCATATCCATGACAACCACCTACTTCATCTACTTTATATTATTTTTATTTTTTATAGTTCACGAATTTCGCATTTTTGTACTATTTACAACCAAAACTAGTTATGCCACTGTATGGGGTTTCGAAAGATTGTAATGATCTGATGATTCTTATTTCTTTTTTTTATACAAGATCAATGAGATCCATCTCGTATATATCACTTTGGTTACGCCAAAAACCAATTACCCTGAGAAAGTGGACTTTAAGAAATCAATCAAGTTGTTTTTATTTTCTCTCCACGATTTATCATCATATGTAGGAGCAAGATCCATAAAGATCTTTTTGAAAAAACTATGAAACTTTTTTATTCTGCAGTTGGTACTGAACCTGCATCAAAGTACAAAATTCTTTTGAAACTGTATATTAGATAGATCACTATGATGTGTTTATAAAAGCAATTAACAAGGATAATGTATAATACCAGCAGAGTTTCATAGCATTTCAGATGTACCCAGAACGATGTACGTGATTTGATTTTTTTCTTTGTGAAAAATTTTTATTCTATCCTACCGAGACTAGTTCAAAATAAATACAATAATGTTATAGTCAAAGAAAGAAAAACAGAAAACAACATTTATCACAAAAAACACAATGAATAGATGTAATTTTCAGGTCAGTAACTTTCTTTTACAAATTTCCGTATTTTTTTTTGTTTGTGTGTGTATATATTTTTATAATTGAATTAATGAAAACAAAAAAGTAATAAAATATTTACTTTTATTAGTCTGTTTTTGTATATACCTGGCCTGTTACGTGTGGTTCGCAAGGGTATAATATGTCGTTAATTCTTGTTTAAGGTTCGAAAGAAACAATGGAGAAAAATTCTAATAATCATATTTAAATGATATTACCCGTTAGTATAGTAATACTATTATCTGTGCGCCTAATAACGGTAATATGTAAAATATACAGAGTGTCTTTTTTAAGTTTACATATGCTTGAAATTCGAAAAATAAATTTTATCGATAAAAAAGCTTCATGCAAAAAGTGTTGGGTCTATAGGCGCACATCTTAAGCAGACATTAAATTTGACCTATGTTTTCAGACTCAATGAAAAGCTCAGTCTACTCCATAACTAGTAACAGATAGATGAACACTTTAAAAAGTTTTTATTGATTAGGAAAGTAAGATTTTTTGTTCGAAACAAAAAAAATTTATTTTTCACATGTCTTCTGCGGAATCTAAATCTCTTAAAAAAAAATTCCAATAAAAGTGATTTACTTTTCTATAAAGACCAAAGTAAAGATGAATAAAAATCCAATTTTCTTGTTTGAATGCAGTAAACTTTTAACTTTTTTTAAATATTAATAACACACCCTGTATATTTACATCAAAAGACTTAGGTACAACTCAAAGTCAATGAATTACAAAATTGTTAAAATCAACTTTTTTTGTATAATTCACGTAAATACTTTTTTTTCGACAATTTAAAAGTAAATTTTCTTACGTGCAGTAAAAACGACTATTAATCAATATTCTGATTTTAAAACACACGAAATATTTACAATCGTTTCACAGTTTATCAATCTGTCAAAGCTTGACAAAATGTATTTTACATTATATTTGGTAGATTTTTAGAAGCTATCAATCAATCTTGATACTTTTTTAAGTTCTTACAGTTGTTTATTATTCATATTTTTGATGTTGATCCATTTTTGTTTTTACGAAATATACTGGCAAGAATAAACTATTTCCTATTTCTCTTCTTAACTCTTAGTTTTAAATAATTGTACATTTTAGTTTCCAAAAAATTATTTCATGGAATGAACAATGAACCCATAAAGTTAAAATTTTAATAAATTTGTATCGGGAAAAGTGTATTTTCAGGTTTTTTGATTTTGATTTAGATATGATGCTAAGCTGTTGATGATTACATTTTGACAATACATCTACGCTGTATGAAGTCTTAAACTATTTTCAAATTTCCTTATCAACTATTCTTAAATAGATAACATACAATTTCTATGAAATATCACCTAATACTAAGAAAAATAATTCCAGGGATGTAGTAACTTCATGTTCTTCCATACTTTGTTTGATAATACGAAAAGAAATAACGAGCTGAAATTCAAACAAGATGTTGTAAGTCTGTGCCCATGGTAAGCTGAATTCACTTTTAATAAACTTCACAGTCGAAACGAACGAACATATAAATTTATTAGATTATACTTTTTTCAAATTTTTTCGTAAATAATGAAATAAATTTCAGATAAACCAGGATTTAAAACAAAAATTATTGAATATTCGCTTTCTTTAAATACATTGAACTGGATTCTGATATTAATCGCAAAGGACAAATTCAGGAAAATTGTGTTTTAATATATTTTTGGAAAAATATTATAGATAATAGTGTGTCAGGCCAAAAAAAATAAACTTTATATTTTTGGCATAATTTACGTCCTTAATGTTATAGTAAATAAATTACTTTACATTTTTGATTAGTTTTTGTTCGAGGAACACTGCAGGTGCCTGAGAATTTTCCACTTTAAGTTGTAATTAATTCTAAATTAGTTTTAGGGGCCAATTAGAAATAATTAAAGCCGTAACAGTATGTGAAGCCGACGAGGGTGCTAGAAATAGCACAATCCTGCCGGACACAAGCATCAATAGACATCCGGGAGTTCCTTTTGCGAACTGCAAGTTGCTCCTGAGAGAGGATTCCTTAATAAAGGCCAATCTTAGATGGAGGAAGGAACGTACTTGTGATACTACAAAAAAGATATGGTCTGAGTATAATCGTAGGCGTTCCGAAGATCTTATATCATTTCCAAAGGCCTCTATTAGCGAAATCGTGGCGGCTATTACAGGGCACTGGCTAGACGCCTGAGCTTCGCAGTGTATCATAAATACTGCAGGAGCTGTCACAGTGAGGAGGCAGAAGAAACAATGTCTCATCTTCTCTGTCACTGCCACGAGGAGGTGAACCTCGAGCCACGTAGCTTCTGCTACGAGGAGGTGGACTTATTTGAGTCATCCTTGCTTTCACGATCTCTCCGACCTGAAGTCCGTCAAAGTACTCCTTCCGCTCTTAAACAGCTCCAAATGGTTCATGGACTAGTGGCCGAGGATAGGCCAATCCTTTTACAGTATCACAATGGACCCTAGGGTCTTAGTGTGTCCCACTCCAGAACAGCCACTCTAGCCTAACCTAATTTAACAGTTTGTTATACAAATAAATAAGTTTGTTACATATTGTTCATGATATTTTAGCTAATACACCGAAAGTTTCTTAGTTTGTAGAATTATACAAACACAATTCCTAGACATTAAATCCCAAAGACGTGCCTGAACATCTTATATATTTTTATGACTCTAGTCACATTTTACGTCTCCAGACAAAATAACTTTTCGATCTTCATCGTAATCGAAAGCACCATTTCATATACCTAAACACACACATGATGTATGTAACATGCACGTACTCAGATAAATGATATCAAATACGTAATACAACGTACAACGTACAATAGATATTACCTATTTATCGTTGCACTCTCATCATGACCCATTATTAACTTTTAAAACTGCACATTTTCATGATAAATCATTTAAAATGATTTTCTAGATTGATAAAAGAAACTTTTGTATTTCGTTTTTAAAATGTAAAATTCTATCATTCTTTTCAAATTCACTATGATGCTTATCTTTGGTCCAACTCCATTAAATAAAATATATAGGTATTCACATTTTGACAACATTGTAGTAAAAGTCTGGTGTGATATACTCATAATTCCTCTGTATAAACGCGAATTTTTTTGTGAATTTCTTTTGAGATTGGTATTTACGCGTGCACAGAAGCTGTAAGCAAGTTTATAGAAGTAGAGTTAAAATCGGGTATAGCGACTAGGGGATGAATACACATATAAAACCATACATTAGGACGACACATTATAACTACATATCGGCTCTAGCGACCAATATTCGTTGAATTATAAGCAAATATATCGGCTATAAAGACCGTCGCATGTAAAAATGCACTTTTTTTTACATGTACATACACATATAATGTACTCATTTTCAATTAAACTTAAAACCATCTTATTACTCTTTCGAACCTTATAAACTTTATTTTAAGTCTTTGAAATTAGTTTTGAAATTAGTCAGGAATAATGACCGACACATACACTTATACACTCACAGTACATATACTTATACACTCACTTTAATACCACTTGTAAAGCATCTCGATAGCCATTATAATATATATGAAGTAAGAAAAGTTTTTGTGGACGTTCTAATGTAAGACAAAGAAAGACTCGTGAAAACACTTGGGAAAATTTCGACTTTTTTCAGATTTTGGTGATTATAGCACAAAAGGACCAATTTCTGATGTACCTTTTCAGGATGTTTTTAAAGAAGGCTAAATTTGTTACAATATGAGACTAGATTTGTTTCTGAAGGTCTACTAGTCTATAATAGTTTCCGAGATAAAACCATCCAAATATTGTTTTTTCGAACTTTGCAATTGTTGCAATATTCTGTCGTTCTCTATTAAAATTTTGGCTTTTTTTCATTCAGAACGACAGAATGTTGCAAAACATTGCGAAGTTCGAAAATGATAAACTTGATAAAAATGATGAGCCTTATCTTAGAAACTAGTGGGTTTACAGAGACAATTCTAGTCTCATATTTTAGCAAATCTAGTCTACTTTAAAAATATTTTGAAAAGGTACTATCAAAAACAAGTCCTATGGGGTGATAATCGCCAAAATCTGAAAAAAGTGAAAAAATCCGATACTTCACGTTTTTTCGATTTTTGACAAAATTGCGTTCAGTAAATTACTGTCGGTAAATTAAATCTAAAAGATCTTAACGATTCTTGTGCTTGGAGAAATTAGTGTTTCGAGTACGTTGACGAGCATCACACTTCCGATGTATTCATTTTGGCTTTTCTACGGGATCGAGATATGAAAGTCTCTATTTTCATTTTAGTACCGCTGGCTAATCGTAGATATGAACCTCCATCACATTATATACCCAGGTTTTATTCTGTATTTAGACGTAAAAAATGGCAATTTACACAGAATATGTGTTTTTTTTCAAAGCTATAAAAATATATTTAATATTGTTTTTTTTTTATTTCCATCACAGACAAGGTTTACGCTTTTTTAGAATGTTAGAATGCATAAGCTTTTTTTATTCCATTAATCTATACAATTTATAGATCAAGACACTAAATGATGAAAAATAAGCAAAACCAAACAACCCCGACAAAGAACATTAAACAACAACAACCGACTGTAAACAATAAACTGTAAATAAGTTTTTATTATAAAATGGATGAAAAAACTCATTGAAAATGTGTTTAAGTCCATATAGACCGTAATCAATCAAAATTCCCTTAATTCTGCATCTTTGCCTTGGCGGTAAGAAATTTTTGTGGATATCGGTGTGAGCGCCATACTGATTTGATCTTTGAAGAAATAGTAACATTAGCAATTGTTATGATGAACGGGTCAATGCACCATGGGCTTTAAGCTCATACTGGTTGGCGATACCACAATACTTCTGGTGGATAGCCTTATTCAATACTGTAATATTATTTATGCTAACATAGATACTATAGTGTCTGTCTCTATTCCATACCACCATTATAGTAACCGCCTTACATTTCTAACCACGAGTCTTAAAAAAGTAAGTCTGATTTTAAAAACATTAGCCTTAAAGTGTGACTTGGACGTCGAAATTTTGGAAACCGAATTTTTTGGTTTTTTTTCACGAATTTTTTGTCTACTTAAAATTTTCTAATACTTAGAAGAAAATGATTCACAAAAAAATACGTAAAATGTTACGCATCCTGTAATCGTCGAAAACGGTTTTGTTCCTTAAAACTGTACTTGCAAGCGTCTAGCCACTTCTTCAATAACATTATTTCAACACGTACGGCAGACAAAAAAAAGTCGAAATACTCTATTTCTATAAACCTTACAACCGGTTGAATTATTAAACTTACTTCAGCCAATTTTCAAAATGGTCAAAAATATGTATGAACTGTTCTCCTATCTCTTACAATTTTAAAGATATATTTTTGTGGCTGGAATAGAGTCTTGAATCCCCCTGTCTCGAGCTTTTAGGAACTCAAAATCAAAGTTAAAATGTAAGACTATTTCAGCTCACTATCTAAGGCTCGCTATACATACCCACATGAATGGACTAATTAATTGATAGTGAACATCTGAACCCAGATTTTGTTTCTACAATTTCAACTTTAAAAACAAATACTAGCGTGCTATAACCTGTTACCTAGCCATCACTTATGCTCTTACTTTGAAGACAAATGCGCCACATGATATTATTCAACCCACTTGCTATATACCAACTTTACTTCTATCCCTTGAACAATTAAACAGGCTTCAATTATCGAGCTCGCTTCGCTGACAGTTTAGTATAGTCATTAGTTTAAAATGTATATCGTTATCGTGATATCTCCAACAAAAGTCGACGTAGCAACCTCAGTTCATGTCCTATTCTGACGTAAAAGCAATAATAACGTGAAGTTTCATCAAAATCCGCCCTTTAGTTTTTACGTGGAAGGGTAGCATATATTTACAAACTTTAATAGTATTGGGATTCTGATTTTTGTTCTTTTTTAGTTTGTAGTTAAAAATTGAATGAGTACTTTTTTATTATTGAAATTTACGCTTTTCGAGTAATGGTTTGATTTTCTCTTTTGGAAATATAAACGGGAATCTCACATCGGACAAACAACTGAGTTTTAATATACAAGATACAATAAGACAATAAAAAGTAGATAAGAAAAGCGTTTACATTGGAAAGTAATAACAAATGTTTTTTTACACTTTTCTCCATTTCCACAATACTTGACATTTGTAATTAAATTCAAATTAGCGTTCAGTTCTCTAAGCATATATTTAAATTTTAAATAGATAAAATATATGAATTATTCATAACACCTTTCCATATTTAAATACAAAAAAAGTCGCATCAAATTTAAGCAAAACATCATTTGGCTAGACACACAACTTCATTTTGTAGAAACAACTGGCCGTTATGATTCACACCTTGCAATTTGGAAAGTAAAAATGGTGTATTTTTTGCACGCGTTATTCAATATAATTCCCTAGTAATTTTCCAAACAAAAACTACGTCTACAAAAAAATTTTACCTTTTCGCGTGATTTTGAAAACATTTCGTACTTTAAGTGATTGTAAAATTGAAAATAACAAACTGGCATTTAATTTTATTAATTTTTATTTTTTAATATCTGTCGTGAATAAAGAAGCTACAACGTCTCAACAGTGACATACAGGAAAAATACGTTTATAAGAATTTACAGGGTGGACTATTTTATTCTATTATGGCTAATTGCTCGTTTAGTAGTTAATCAAATAAATAATAACTTAATCTTTATGGGTTGTTCTTAAAAGGTTAAATGACAGCTGAGTTGACGTGATAAAAGTTTGATGGAGGATATCATGTGCTGACATAAGTTCAATAAGAACCTAGTTCTCCGGGTCGCTTTAGTAGTTAATATAAAACCTATCTAACAAGTAAGAGATAGAATAACATTTTAAATTAGAAAGTTTTTTTTTTCGAAAATATAGCCAAAAGTTGTCAAGGAAAATTGACCTTGATCTTTAAAAGATTTTGAAACTTTACCACGGCTGAAAAATTATTAACACAGGCGAATAACCTTTATTGTCGCTGATAACTTTTGTCTAAAAATTTTTTCTAATGCCTTAATGTCTTAATTAGTCCATTTCTCCTTATTATCATTTCCACGTGCCCTTCTGTTCGTCCGTCACTCCGTGATAACTCAAAAACATAAAGAGCTATGAAGCTGAACTTTTAGAGCGTACTCAGGACGTAAAAAGTTCGTAAATGAACAACATGGGTCAATTGAATCTTAGGTCCGTAGGACCCATCTTGTAAACTATTAGAGATAGAATAGGGAATTAAATATAAAAAATGTTCCTTATAAATAAATAAATAAATTTTGTAGGAAACATTTTTTCGTAAATACAATTGTTTACCTCTGAGAGCCCAATTTAGTATAAAACTTTGGCGTCCATTTTCTCCAAAAATATAAAAAGTAGAGTATTAAAGATTTGCAGAAAGATTCTCGAAAAACCAAAAAAAAAATTCTAAAAAATACTCTCAAAATTTTTCTAATTTATTTAAATTAATACCAACACTGACATTCAATACTTTCTTTACAGGATATTTCAACAATTTATTCAGTCAATTGTTTATTTTCACTTTTTTAAATTTTGTATTTGTTAATTTTCTGTATATACTTCATACACGCTAAATACTTTTAATAAGACATAATTTGGTGGAAGCGCAGGGCTCGTTCATTCTTGTTAAAAATGGGTATATTTAATGCATTGATCTGCGCCTCCACCAATAATAAGTCTATCTATGAGGAAATCCCTGATAATAAATTTTAAATAAATAGACATGTCTCTGTTTAACAAAGCTACGAAAGAGTAAAAACAATCAATCGTGATCATTATCAACTGTCTAGCCAAATACCAAATGTTCTCAATTTTGGTATTCACTCACTTTTTAACAAAGATATTAAATTAAGTGACACCTATTAAACATGTTTATTTATTGGTTAAATTTTCAATTTATTTACGTAAATATTGTGATCGAATTGTTTAAGATGTAAAGAAGGTTAATTACAATCCTTCTAAATTCACCGGATTATTGATTATCTTATCAGGTTACGTTAGTTGGGTGGATCTAGTTACCTTAGCAAAGCGTACCGACTTCCGCACGCGGTACACATTATTTTGTGAAATTGATTCCCATATGCATGAAACTATGCGGAAGATTCAAAAAGGAAGAAAATTTATACTTGAGTTTTTTTCCAGGCGCAACCTCCGTATCAACAGCTTATTTCATCAATAAAATTTTTTATTTTTTTTGTTTTATAGATCAAGTCTATGGATAATACATTTTCGATTTTCCGAAGGAAAAGCGCAAAGTTCAAAATTTTAAATTTTTATATTTTATTTTTTTGCATTTTTTTTTTCAGTTTTAAGCAAAAAAGTTCTCTTGTGATTTTTGCCTAGACGCTTAGTTTTCGAACAAAAAAATTTTGAAAAATTAGTAATATTTGATTTTAAGAAAAACGTATTATTTTTTCAATCTCTGAGGGAATGCGCTTAGCTAGTGCAGCTCCTGCGCTAGGAATTTTTTTTATACATTGAGCTGACAAATGTATAAAAATTCAATATTTATTTACACAAAAAAAAAAAAAAATTATTGGCCAGCCACTAACTCGTAAAAATGAGCCGCAATGAGAATTATCGGACTAAGCTATAAATGGTTTTGAGGGGATTCTAGCAATTGACGTGGGTTTACAGTTTTCACAATCAGAGCTACAATTATTTGTCACTTTTAAATAATTTTGTTGACATTAATAATACAAACTATATGAAAACAATTGTTGAATATGTAATTTATAGACCGTGGAACACCAAAAGTTTTTTAAATGAGTACACCAAACTTTTCTCTATGATATTTTCCGAAAGCCCTGCATTTTCAAATAAGCATGGTTACGTCATATTTGAGTTATCGAACTGAAAAACACGAAACAGGGAATTTTTCGGACACTACGACCACTTGATAACATTTATAATTATTAAACAAATTTGCCAAAGTGAATTATGTTTGTTTTGAAAAACAAAAATACTTTGTACGGCATGTTCGAAGTGGTAGAAAAAATATTTTATCGTTTAACAATTATTCATGTTATCAAGTGGTCATAGTGTCCAACAAATTTCCTGCTGCATTTTTTCACACCAATAACTCAAATACGACGGCATCATGCCCATTTGAAAATGCAGAACTTTCGAAAAAAAAATCGTAGAAGAAAGTTTGGTAGACTCATCAAAAGGAAGCCACTCACAATGTATTCATCGTTTTAAAAAAAATCAATTATATTTTATATAAATTAGTGAAAAATTATAATTTAAACCATCAGTCATGCTGCAAACGTTTCACTTTAGACGTACCATACAGTATGTATGTAGCGAATAATCGTAGATAAAATTTGAGCTTGCCAACTACACTCTGATTTTTTCCTCGTAGTAAGCAACAGTCTCAACTTTGATTTATAATTTGAAACGTGAATGTTTTTCGTTCACTAATGAAATAAACAGCAAATATTTAAACTATTGTGATTTCAAAATAGCGTAATTCAATCGTTGAATTAGAATATTTTGAAAATATTACGATTTATATTTACCTGAATTCCATTCATTCGATAATCCTCCATGACTTCACAGTTTCACAAATTATCATAGTAACATTAAAAATAATCACACGCTTATTCAAACCACACACAATTTTTTATTTGTTTAAAACACATTCACCACCCATCAATTGTTTCTATTTTCCTTCAAACACAAAAACCTAAACATCATTAAAAAAAACAATATTTATTAATCACCAAAAAGTATTAAAAACACACAATTCTTCGTCAATTGACACACATAGAACGTAAATTTACGTAAACATAAACAAGCTCACAGAAAACTTCTTTATAGGATACCATCGAACACAACGTGTACGGAGCTACTAAATTCATATTCACATTGGTAATATATACGGAATAACCCACATATTATTACAATTTTGTTGAATGAATATCCACGTGCGAATATATTTGAATTTCAACCAATCATATCACTACAATTATTATAAACATACTTTCATCTCTATGGTGAGTGAAAACATCGGATTGCAGTACGCATGTTTATATGACAGTAAAATGTGCGAGAACTTTCAATAATAAAAATTTAATGAGCTATTTTATATAGTTTTGTTTTAACTATCATTAAAAATTATTCTATTAAGAAGAAAGTAGAGCATAAATTTTGCTTCTGAATTGCAAGCGGGAATAAAAAATGTTCGTATTCCAAATATTTTTGTAATAATTTTTCTTCATTGTTGCTATACTATAAGTATAAATTAACCTATGGACATCTCTTAGAATAACAGCAAACTACAAAAACACGGGAGACATCTATGAAAGACATGAACAACTAACTATGGTTTGAATCTCCGTTCCAACAAGAGAGATACAACAATGATCACTTAATAAATGTTTTCTCAAATCAAAGTAATTCTATTTTAGGTATTAAATTGTATCCTTCTTATCAAGATCCTTATGCATAATTTTCTTGAGTAGTAAATGTTTAAAAAAAAAATAGAAAAGAATATAAATAGTATTTGTCCAAACGAGTGGCTCTCAGACGGCTGAAAATTTTATGAAATGCTGTATTATCTATTATATTACCGACATTTATTGCTCCCAGCAACTAAACAAATTAAAACACACTTGAAAATAAATATTATTTGGTTTAAAACTTGTCTTTATTATTAAATAACATTTAAATTACAAAACCTTATACTCAAATAGAATGCTTGATTTCATTACTTTTAGTAATATCTGGTGCATAATTATATAAATCATTTGCTAAATCATCAAAACCATTTTTTTCATCGTCCGATTTTCGACTACCAGCGTCACCGTCTACATTGTCTTCTTCACTAGATGTCCTAAGTGGTTTCGTTAAACCCGAACATCGTATTAAGAATTTCAATTCATTAATTAACTCTTCACGCAATGGAATTTTATATTTAAAGCTACGGCTCACAGCACCGAACGACATTTCCAAAAAGGCTGTTACGGTTGAACAAAGTATGCCCGTGACCAATACAATAAATACACCACCAACATTTGGCAAACCTAATTCAGCTGCTGCAGTTGCTGCCCCCGTATCCTATAATTAAATACAATTAATAAAAAATTCGTAACATTCACAAAGCCTGTGTAACTTTTAGCGAATTTTCTGAAATGGAGCAAAACTATACCAGTTTATGCAGGACGGTTGCAGAAATTGAGACGAAAAGTGATGAAAGAGGAGGTAGGAATCCAAAAAGATGAAATTTTGAATGAAATATTTTATGAACGGTCTCAGTGTACTTAAGAACTTTACTCTTTCAGTTGCTACTGTCCCTTGGCTTTCAGAAAATTCACTAACATCTAGACTTTTATTAAAATTTTATATTAAATTCCCATACGTCACAAGCACCGCCACCACGTTTTTCTTTCCACCATTTATCTTTCAGTTTTTGTAATTTGCCAGCTTCTTGAAGTTTTAAAACTGCTGTACTTAAATCATTTCGATATGTTGAATCTAAAATTAAATAAAAAAGTCAGTGAAATTCAAGGAAATTTGAACTAGTCAGAAGGACTCCCCTCCCTTAAATTCTGCACATTTTCCTATAAGTGAAAATTATATCTTGAAGGGAATGATTATGAGATACCAATATACTTGATCGAAGTTTTACATTCCTAACGTGACTGAATCGATAAGTACCACCGCACACACAGCAAAAGTGACGATTTAGCTGAACAAAAATATATAGGACTTAAGTTAAAATGTCGTAAATCGGCCATATACTGGCTCAAAGACCACGAATTAGTTTTTATTTTTAGAAAAAAGCAACAGCAAAGAAATACAGTCTGGTTTCTAGCAAGTGTAAACTACGCATACTTACTTTTACGCATCGCAATCCCATATCCTTTATCATCTAGTAAACCACCAACCTGTTGCAGTGTACAGTCTCTCTGTGTAATGTACTCAATTGAAGTGGATTCCATCAAAAACGCATAATTTGAGGTCTTTGCTCGTGTAATACCCTTCTCATTGGTGTCGAACAATACACCTGGTGTGTTCTGCATATATTCAAACATTTTTTTATATGGGGGATATGTGGCCTCCTGTCACAAAGATTAGATAAAAAAATTAACAAAATTATTTTTTCAGCTTTAATTGCAAACAGAAATACTGCTTGCCATATTAAATTTTAAACTACCTTAAAAAAGTCTTTGGTGGAACCTTTTGATTTAGAGCCATATTGTATCTCTGTTTGTGCAGCAAGGTCTTCTGCACTTTTAATGGGTTCAAACATGCGTTCAACTGTCAGACATGCAGCTAAATTAGCTGTATAAGACGACACCATAATTAATGTGAAAAACCACCATGTTCCAGCTGCTATACGCGTAGACGTTGCTCTGAAATCATTAATTGGACTATTGCAGTTTTAATTCAATATGATATTTGGATTATTACACGACCAAACGACCAGGCGTGAATCTAAAACAAAATCTTTCATCTCAATACAATATTTGAATAGAAAACTATTTTTAATAAATTTTTTTATTCAGTTCGAGAAGGTCACGATTTCTAATGACCTTCTCACTAGATCCGTACTTGGTATTGCCACGTTTTAAATTAACTTTTAATTAATATAGTAAGAATAAGAAGTTTTTATACTAACGCTGGTGCAATTTCTGACCCTTGTTGTAATAAACTACCAATAGTAAACCAAAATGAATTCGTCAAACTAAATTGATTTGACAGTACTTCAGGTTCTTCTACACAAGGATAAGGATTCATCCATTCATACGGACTCAATCGTCCCATCAAGAATATCAAAAACGATACACTGAAGTATGCTGCACCCATATAATACCATAATTCCTTTGAAAATGGATCCATGAAAGAGAAAAGTTCTGGTGGCATTTTAGATGATTTTTTATATAATATACTAATGCCTAAATTCATGAAAGGCATAGTAAAATCCACAACTGATTCTCGCTGCGATGTGATTGTTAAGTCGGTAATAGCTAAATCAGCTCGCTGAAAAAAAAAGTTTTAATAAATGCATAACATAAATACCCTGTAAGTTTTTATGCCAATTTTACTGAATATTCATGGCATGCAGTTTGAAGTATGTATAGCTCGCTGAAAAAAAGTTTTGATGAATGCGTGATATTATATGGTGAATTTTTATGACAAATTTACCAAATAAGTATTCGTGGCATTCACATGCAGAATGTGAGTACATACGTAAGCGTGTCTTTATATTTTAATAAATAGAAAGAATCGATAAAGTTAAATATTTCTGCTTATTTAAAGTTATTTAAATTAAAAGCGATGTGTGCGTTAATCCATTGAAGTGAGCACTCCTGGCTACATATTTAAAATTTTCCGCGACAAGTATAAAGTATATAAAAATGTTCAAAATAAACTATATAATGCTTTTATCACTCCTTTTACTTTACGGAGAATATTGCTTGCAGAAACTTTAAATTGGAAAATCATGATTTAAAAGTAAAAAGAGCAGAAATTATTACCAACCCCGTCCATAACTTCTCTTAACATTCCTTCCCATTCACCAGTCTTTTCATTTATCGATCCATAATTACTGTCTTCTTGTATAGCGAATGTGTAATTAAATCCTAATAATAAAGATAATTCATGAATTACATCAATTCCAAAACCTTCATATCGATCGTTTCCAGTTAATTTATCTGCTGAATCTTTTAACATTCCATAGGGTTTAGTCTACAAATACATTCCAACATTAGCGAAGAGTTTTAATTGATTTTTTTTGACATTTGATAACCGATACCAACCAGCGCTGTTAATACAAGGAAAGTTTTGTTTTTAAAATTTGTTTCTTGTTTGACTTCATAAAAAGGCACTTGTGTGCGAGTGATGTTTAACCCTTCTGTTGAATTCCATGTACCAATTTTTTGTAGTCCTTCGGATGTCAATTCTACAAGTTGTAACATAAAGTCGTTACGAAATCCTTGGTGATCAAATTTGAGAATACCAGTAAGGCCTTTCCAGTTCACCTACAATTAATATCATCAGATTTAATTCTATAATTACCCTATATGTACCAAGATTGAGATAAAATTATGTATTATTTCAAAATTTCATTTTCATTCTGAAATATTATAGTTTCACCTAAATATATCTGTACTGATTTTGAATTAAGGGACAGAAAGATGGTTAGATCGGTATCTAGGAATAATAAAATTAATAATTGGGTCATTAAATTATGGATAACACACGATATCCTTCTAATACATATATAGTAACTGTTTTCCTCCTGATTCTGATGGGAAGTATTTTTCCCATGTCGTTTGATCTCAGCTATCATATTGTCATTTGATACAGCTAATAATATTCGCATCAAATTAAAACAACAAAATTTAAAAAAAAATCGCATCCCGAAACACACGAAGCAAGGTACAATTTCAGAGACCACTGTTTGAGAAATGACAGACTAAGAGTAGTGTGTATGGTTTAGTATGAATTTGAATGATTTGGAGGGATCATTTTACCATTCAACGATTTAACATAGCTTTAAATGATTATCAAATTACTAGAAAAAAAATCAAAACTTTGCCTTGCTATCCCCAGAAAATTTTCAGTTATTTACCCAATAATTTTTTTTTCTTTTTTTGTGTTTTGAACCTTAAAATTTAAACCTTAAGCCATTCCTTAAACCTACCATTCTCATAAAATTAATTAAACTATATCCATGCTCCCAATTATCAAATTCATCACAATCTAATGGTCTTGCTCTTACGCTATTCGATTGATTCAGTTGATGTAAAGCCTCAGCAAATATAAATACAGCATCATACATTAATGCTGTATCCACTGTTAATTTCTCTTTTTCCAATGATTCTCTTAGTGTCTCACCGCGCTCTTGTTCAAATTCACGCCATAACATTGTAGCTTGTTCAACATCTGCGTCATCTGGATCAATCATTCTTACTCCAGTAATATTTGCACCACCATATTGAAATGGTTCTAAATCGATGGTATGGATATCCAAAGTTGTTATAATGTAATGATAATGGTCTGTTAATATTCCAACTTGTAGTGCTTGTGTTAATATTGTGTATAGATCATATCCTGTACTTTCCACGATAAAATAACGCTCACCATTGTCCTTGGCTTCTTTTAAAATAGGTCTGAAAATTAGAAAGATAGTATTTGGTGTGGGAACATTCCGCTTATCACTCGGCTTCGTGTTCCAATAAAATACGTCAAACACAAAGTCTTGTAAAATAAACAGGCTTTTTAATGTTGCATTCAAAAATGAGGATAAGTAATTTCAGATGAAAATGTTTAAAATGATGGATATGTAGAATTTTTAATTGACAGACGAAAAGATGTTAAATGAATATAATTCGAAAATAAAGAGTCCTTGATACGTGTTTCAAAATATATAGTTAGCCCAGTTTCATGGTATGGAGAAAGATGTTAAGCATAGTGACATTACGCTTCAGTGAATTATGAAATTGGTATGATTCTTTTTGTTTGCCATTTAGAAGATTGAAAAATATAAGTTTATGATTTATGTAAAAGGAGCTTTTAATTTTCGTGCTTGACTGTCGTTAAAAAGCAAATCGCTTACATCATAATTCGAAGAAAGAAAAGCAGTATGTTTGCAATTGTCAATGCGGTTGAAAATTGAATTTGCGAAACGACTTTTCAACCCTTTCAATAGTTGCAAAGATTCTGCTTCTTGTTTCTGTTTATCATGCTACCAATGAGTTTCTTTTAATAAAAATGGCGGGAAAAACGATTTCAAAAAGAAAATCTTACCTAAAGTTTCCATCACCATTATAAATGTCTAATTTTCGTACAATAACACTAAAACCTTTCGGATCATATAATTTTAATAATTCATTAATCCGTGGTAAACTATCATCCGTGTCATATAAAATTGTAAACGATGTCCATTTCATTGCACGAACCAAATCGGAATAGACACGAGCTAATGTTGGCGGATATGGATGTAAATTTAGCATGCATGTACCACGATTCGGTAAATGATCACGACGTGTTTCTATATGTGGTATTTCCATTAAATCGCACATAGATTGTACATAGCCAGATGATTGGCCAGCAGTTGGTCCAAATAAACCAACAATACCTTTCTCCAATAATTCACAAACTGAAATTAAATAAAATCGAAATAAAAACGAATTAGAAGACGAGTTTTAAATAGAGAATTTGCCTTAATACAGTTGTGTTAACTGATTTGTCTTTTGCTAGACATGCATCTCGATAATCTTATACAATTTAAACAAGCAATTCTTGCATGTATAGGTATATATACCTATATATATCACCAATCTCGGAAACGGTTCCAACGAATTTCATGAAAATAAGTATGAGGCGATCTAGCTGGATCATTTTTAGAAAATCCGTGTTTTCCGGAAAAATTGAAACAAAGTGAAAAATATTACTCTTACTGCTATTTATGGGCGAGTAGTAATCCTATTATTTTTTTAAATTAGGAGCTAATAACTGCTTTACTGACACTGAAACATTAAAGATAGATTTCAGTAGATGATAAAGATAGTTTTTGGGACGAAAAATCGATCTGGGTTGAATTCATTTTAAGAAAATGTCGTTTTCCCTCGGAAATGGCTCCAATAATTTTCATGACATTTAGTATCAAGGGGATTTCGGAGGCGAAAAATCAATCTAGCTAGATTTCACTTAAAATAAATAACGAGCAAAGCTCGGTCATCCAGGTACTGTAAAATATTAATTAACGTGGAAATCACAAATCTTCCATGTACGGTTATAAACCACAATTAAATGTTTTGGAAGGCATAAATATAATGAAGTTTACAGACTAACAGTTTTGAGTGGATAATTCGAGATGAAAACGAAACATTTCTAGACTAATGCTAGAGTTATGCACCATAAGTTTACAAATGTTATAAAAAAGTAAATAGCTGATCTTATTAAAGGTAGAGATGAGTACACTCTCGAAAATTTGGCCAGGTCTCGTACCAAAATCTGTTTGAAAATTTAACTAAGATATAATGGATTTTTTACAAAGTTATAAAATAATGCATAAATTTTCAATGTTAAACATAAACTGTCAGTAGTAAAATTAAAATATGATGATTTAAAGTAGATCATGATCCATTTATTTTATATTTCTGCAACAAAATGCATCATAAAAATATCAGTACCGTATACAGATATTTTCATGTAATAGGAAGTACTCGAAACTTTTGGCTTTTGGTTTTATAAGATTATATAAAAATAAGGCATTAAATGGATTTATCTCAAATTAGTCTTCAGCATTTTGGAATGTTGAAAATTTAATTTTTACATTATCTGTGATTTGATGTTAAAATAGTGCCTACTTTTTCTTGTTGATAAAAATATAAAGTTAATAATACAAAATTCATAATAAATTTAATTGCTTTTCGGTGAACTTTGCACAAAAAATGATTAAAAATAAATATAATTTGTTTGTTTAGTATACAAGTTTTAAAGTACGTTTTCAGAAATTCTGTATTGGTAGTTATCATGTAGGAAAAATGGTACAATTAAAAAAAATCAAAATATCCTCTATTGGAATTGATCTTATTAATGATGAAAAATGTCAAAATATTATAACAAACTTTTCTTATTTTTCTAATTGCTATATAAAACTAAGATTTTTGATTTATCATTTAGTTCTTAGTAAAATCGAAAAAGACACATGGTTTTCTCTCCAATCACTTAAATACGCCTCTGGCAAACCTTGAATATTTCATAGAACAAATAATCGTAATTTACTATAATGTATTTATTGTTTTAAAATATTGAAATTATACACATATGTTAATTCTATATTTTAGTCTTATTTCTAGATTTTGTCTATTTTTATTAATAGACGAGTGGCGTCTACCAAAAACGCGCCGACACATAAGTGAATAGATCCCATCGGAATCTGAAACGATTATTTTAGAAAACAATTTGCTTCGAAAATTTCACAAGAATCGAAATAAAGAGTCAATTTTTTATTATCATATAAATAGTTAGCTATAACAAATTATAGTGACTATAATATAATTTTTTACTTGAAGCAAAAAAGTCGTTTCTGGGGAGATGTTTCGCTCGCTTATCATTAATGTTAATAATCATCCAATAAGTGATTTTTCACTAAATATGCCAATACCAAAGTGTATTTGCAACATAGTTTGCCCATATTTTATATTATAATATTCTAAATTTTAATTTATTTTTCAACCTTTAAAACATTTGCCCTTATTTAGTGACATTAACCAAACGAGAATATACAAAAAATGCATAAGAAAATTTTCCCGGAAATGTGGATGTATGGTCAGTATTTATAAGAATAAATATTAACTTACCTGTACGAGAAATCATAAACTGATCATCAGCCACAACTGTAGAATCCGCAACTAGTTCATGCCATGGTAATAATGCCGAAGGTTCTTCATCATCTCTTATTGAAGCGCCAGCTCGCTGCTCATTAATCGCTTCAGCAGCTAATTGAAATACCTTGTTCTGATCTTCAGACATTTGGTCAAACAATCCAGCTTTTGATTTAAATAAAATTTCAGTAAAAAATAAAAAAGTGGAATAGATATATTTTGAATTTAATATTTGCGCCTCTCTAAAGCCAAAGCACATAATTTTATGTATTTATTTTTCAAAATTTTCAAAAATCAAGAAATGGCTTCCGAGAGACGCATGTTTTTAATACGCACCAATACGGATTTCATCTTTTTTGTATCCATAGGTAATTGGTAAATTATATATAAATAAAATTAAAAACAGAAATTTAATACACCAGGTTCCCATTTTGATGAAGTTTTAAACATTATGAATTAAATCTGCATTTTATGATAAGATTTGTTGAAGAATGTCTTGAAAAATTTACCGACCTGAAAATGACAAAAATATAATTTATGACCAAAATGATTGTAAACATATTTCTATTTAAATAATGCATTTCCAGGTCCAGATTAACTTATAAGAGATATTATAAGAAAATTGTTAATTCGGACAAGGTAGAATCGAATCGAATATCGAAAAACCTATTTCCGTCTAATCAACAAATGAATTAGTAGAATTTTTGTTAAAAAGTTTTTCTAACTTATCTATAATATAATTTTAATTTGCCATAATTTTGAAATATAATTTCTAATTTTTTAAATAATTGTTCTTCTAAATAAAATATTATTTAAAAATAAATGTCTAAAATTGAATATTAAAAACCACTTACAATAAAAAAAAAACTGTTTTTAATAAAAAGCCAATAACAATCAAAATTTCCCATAAAAATGTCTTAAAAACCAATAAAAATAAAAAATAAATTCACATATTTGTTATTTTAAGATGAATAAAAAAAAAAATTAAATTGTTTAATTTAAATACTTAATAAAACATTATATCCAATAAATCCATTAACAACGAATATAATATAGATTGTTATAAAACTTTTTTACAAAAATAAAAATAATAATCGACTTCAAAAAATGAAAAAAAGGTACAATTTCAAATAGAAAATTGAGGTTCTGTTTAAATAGAAAATTGTGGTTTGTGGTGTCTAAATAAACTTAAAAAGTAAAGCTACTTATAATATCTTTTGGGATTAGAAAAGGATAAGCTTTCTTATCAAAAAATGTGTTACAATGGAAATGATAAAATTTTTACATTTTTCTATATTTTTAATATACTTTTATGAATAATATTTTGGAGTTCTAGTTTCCCCAGTATACTCGTTTAAAATTCGTTGAATAAAATATAAAAATTTTTTTGTTTAATTGAAAGAAAATTATGCTGAAAAATAATTTTAACTCCTCTACTTAACGAAAATCAGATTTAGTTTTAGCGCGTAAAGAAACGTGTTTTAATATATACATATTTATTTCAATTTTGAATCCTGTGAATTATTTAATTTATTTCTACATATTTTTGTTTTGAGGCACGCTAATTCTAGATAGAAATTATGATTTGGATTCCCAACAGACATTGGTAAAATTATGTTAATAATAAATAGTTCATTTCAAAATTTTATTATTATCATTCTCTTTTTTATTTCTCATATACCGGCATGTGTGTTGCTCAAAATTCTGCACATTTTATCCAATATTCTTAAGCGAACGACTTATAATGAGTCGACTAAAATTGGAATTATAATGGATGAAAAAAAATACGTGTTTACTTGAGAAATCATCATAATTGTTCTTTTTTTTACATGGTAAATTAAGGCTAATGCGCAAAAATTACACGGAGTGTATTAATACTTTGTTTTCTTCGTTTTTGGGAAGTCGGTTAAAAATTAAAATTAATTACCAATATAAAATCTAAACAAAATAATCATTTATTTATTAGAAAACAAAACAATTTAATAGAATTATTACTTACTTTGCATTTATTTCACACATTTATAATTTAACAATAATAATTTCATTTAATAAAATAATAAACACAAAAACAATATCGATTTTTAATTTATTTATTTATTAAATTTTAGAAGAATTATAATAATATCAAAGATATAAACTTAGAACTAACATACATTTACGGATGATACATATAAAAATATTCATAACGCTGTTTGTTGTGTTACGAAAGATCACGACGATGTCTCCATTTCTTTCGTTTTGTGTGTATTTTCTATACAGTTTTAGTTTCTCATTTATTTACTGTGTGTGAGTGTGTGTGATTGTATAATCAGATTCGAAAAATATGAAACAGAATAGCACACTTTTACTGTTGATATAATGTTTGAGTTCTCTTAAACCAAAGAATATAACGAAGAGAGGAAAAGCTGCCCATAAGAGCTAATGTAAATTCGTAGTACACGAGTTTCAGTGCCTCTACCGAGTAAGGCTTTCAAAGTTAATAGTTAATAGCCGCTCTCACAAAATAGTCAAACTTAATCATAGAATATTATGCATAGATAAGACGAGGGTATGCTGGCCTGTAAATGGATGCGATATGATGAATGAGAGAGAAGACTGTCAGTTAGTTCCTTTGTGTCCTTGTTATAGTCATATGTCATAATCATATGATGCAATATCTAGCCAATGACATATAGATTAAACAAGGACTCTTGGGAACTAATTGGCAGTCTCCTCTCTCATTCATCATATCGTAAATTTGGACCATGGCGTTCTATATGTATAATATTCTATGAACTTTATAATCGCCCCCGCAATATTTCTGCATCTCCTCATTTCTATACTCTTTGTTTTAAACTTAACTGACTTGTAAGTAAAGGATGGTTGTAAGGCTGGAGGGCATGATTATCATTGTCAGGACTCCAGGTACATTTTATTTAATTGGCATGAGGTACATTTTATTTAAATGGTTGCAACTATTCTGAAAAACATAGTATAGTTTTTTAAGTCAACTTTAATATCTACCGTTCCATTGCATTAACAAGTTATTGTTTATTAACAAATAGCAACATTTGCTTCCCTAACTCTTGCGTTACTAATGATATTTGACTACTAAGAAACACATTCCATTTTCTTCAGTCTCATTACACATAGTGGTTTATAAAACAATTTAAAGTCCTATTTTACTACCAGTCTACTAATTAGAAGCGAGGAAAAGGTTAAATTACCTATTAGTTACTTATAATGTTGCCGCTGGCTCAATTTATTTGCATTAAAGTATTTATATACATACCTATAGTTAATTTTGAACTTAAAACGCTTCTATCTTTTTTAAGTTTATTATCGTTTATCGTTTTTATGATTCTTGGCTACATTTCGATAAACGTTTAAAAATAGATTTTTCCATCACAAAATATTATTACATGTGTCTGTGTAGATAATATACTTACTTGCTCTGTTTTCAAATTTTCTTAATAAGTTCTTCTTTGTATTTGTGTGTTTTATTTTAAAATGTAAACACATACTCACTTAGCCTAGCGCCGATCCACAGTCGAAAAATTGCGCCCTAAATAAAACTTTCTGAAATGTTAACTAAATTGATTTGCGAGGAATGACACCCCGGAGCAATCGCTATGATTCGGCTCGGAATCATATTGTTTAGTTACAATATCCATTAGATTTTCACGCCTATAAATTATTCAGGATAAGTAAGACACATCACACACATAATTGACGTACATTTTTGAATATTTTGAAAGTATTTAATGTTTAAAATGAACTCGTTTTTTTCTAACCCTAACGTAAGGGGTTATTCATTAATTACGTAAGCATTTCGGGTGGAGGCGGTTGTTAAAAATATTATCACGTGCTTTGTGGAGGGAGGTGGGTGGAGTCGTCAAAATCAATATTACCAAAATCGTTATCCTCTCTATCAAGTTTCATCAAATTCCAAATATATATTTTTTAATTGTGATTTTATTGATTTTTTGTAGGGGCTACCTATCCCATAAAAAAATTGTAAAAAAATATTTGATCCAGTCAATATAAAAAGCGGGTCTGTTTGACGTGCAGTGCCCGCCAAAATCATATACGAGAGGCGATATCCGAGAGAGAGAGGAAAGCTTAAAATATTTAATACAATGTTTTTACGCGACATTCCTCCAGATATAAATAACCTCTTCAACTATATGGATTTCAATGCTGTAGATGCTGTAGACAATAACAAAAAAAAAACTTTATAAAATGTTAGTCATTAACTCCCTCGAAAAAATTGTCTGAATCCGCGCTTGTACATACTGAAAATATGACATTCTTTTTGAAATTTTCTTGTATTAAATGTATTTGTGTTTAATTTATAAAATTTGTTCTCATATATAACATTTTTTAAATAATTATCTTTAATTATAATCGCTATATGCTTTGTGTGTTATCCATCTGAAAAGTCGATTATGCCGAGTTTTTAAAGGGAGTGCGTTCTATTTTATAATGACTAAAAATACCATTTTAAGCTATAGAGCTCTATCTATGTTTATATTAATATGCCTGGAATCAACAAGTTTTTAACAAATTTTTTAATTTAAATTTTGATTTTGAAAGAAATTAGTCCCAGAAAAAATATAAGTACCTGACAGATTGTATGTCACAGCAGATTTGTTTGTAACATATTTTATACAGTCGATTTTACAAAATTTTGAAACTCTTTAATATAGGATTTAATAAGTGCGGAGTAAATGGCATATTACACAAATTTAACGTTGTCATATTTTTAAAATAATTATAAATAAGTATTATTTTAAAGATAATTATTATGAAACATACTTATTGTTTCTACGAAATGAAGACTTAAGGTAGTACCAGCATGAAATCACTTTTCAACAGATTTGGCCGAATTTTTTTTCTCGGGTTTATAATAGCTTTATTTATGAATTCCTAAAATTTCATAATTTTTGACCGTTTAGATCGCGAGATATTTAAAGACAAAGTTCGCGATTTTGAGGGTCATGTCCCATTTAAAGCATGTAAAATGTCCGGTCTCTCCAACTATTTTTTATGATATTATTATATATTGAAGAAAAAGTAGAAAAAAATGTTTATACAATACAATTCTAAAAAAAAATTTAGAAATTAATTTTCACTTTCGAGATATTAATTTTGACGTAAATTGATCGAAATTGGGACGTTGGCATAATTATTTCCCATTTTAAACGGTCAAAATTTCTGAAACTTTGGGAATTAATAGTAAGCATTATTAAATTCTTAAATTTAATTTTTCGTTAAATTCTGTCGAAAAAAAAATTGTACCATTGCTTTAACATAGAAACTGCAAATACCATGCTGGAACATCGTTAAGTAAACACAATATTTTTATGCGACATTCCTCCAGATATAAATAATCTCTACAACTATATGAGGTGTTTCAGGATTACATACCACTAACTTAGTATTGTGTATTCTAGCACAAAATAATCGAAAATATTGAGAGCGTTAAAAGAACTAAGGGACCGGATCGTGGAAGCTGCAAGAACAGTTTACACTCGACGGCAGATTTTGGCATGGGCAACATGCTACTGCCCAGGGTGGCAAAATTTTGGGGATCTGGAGAAAAAAACTTATTATAGATTTAAAAAATTTTTTTATCTTGCTTGTTTTTTAAAAAAAAAGGTGATACATGTTTTCGTTAACATTGTTGTTTATTCGTGAGGGCGCAAATTAGGACAAAACTTTGGTATCCAATTTCACCAAAACTATAAAAGATAGAGAGTTGAAAATTTTGCAGGTACCTTCAACTAGTGGTCTTTAACGAAATATCTAGAAATTAGATTTAAAAAACTTCCAACACCAAAATACGAAAACCAAAATAGTGGTTTTTGAAACTTTTCAAATTAAATAAAAATAATGCAAGCACTGATATTCAACACTTTCTATACAGGGTATTTTAACTATTAACTCAGTAAATTGTTTGTTTTCACTTATTTAAAATCATTTTGCATGTTCTTTTAGCAGTATAAATTATAATTGCTAGACAGTTTTGTCGTTGCTAATACCGCGCGGATATTATTTCTAATTTTTGTGGAGCTGTAATTTAAATAGGTTAATATCTATATTTAAATACAATAGGGAAAGAAATATCCGAAATTCAACTGTCTTAAAATAAATTCTCGAAAAAATTGCTAGCTCTATTCCCTGAATCTAAAACTTTTCCTTACGCCACTGATATTCCATTTAAATGTTTTACAATTTATGATACCACTTATTTACCTAGTTTTATGTTTAAAAATATCTGCGATTTTCTGATGCATGGCGCCATGGGGCGGTGATTTTTTTTTATATAATTAAGAAATTAAATATCTTTAAGTATAAATTCGTTCTGTCAAATAAAATTTAGTTAGGCTTTCAGCAATTATTAAAATTCCTTTGAAGTACATTACTTATTGCAATATTTTGATTAGCGTAATTTATGAATTAAAATTTATAAACATTATATCAACAGTATAGTAAATTCAGCCTTACAGCCAGATTTTTAATCATCTCCAAACTAAATAATTAACATAAGAAGTATGATGATTCATCCCTTAACACTCTGATTGTCATGTTGGGTAAGCTTTGTTTAGTCTTGGTGTGCTGTAGGATTTTAACAATGTACCTACGTCCCGAAAAAAATTGAAAATCTTTCTCGATAGATTGTGTGTCCGTCAACAAGGTTCCCGCCAATTATAAAATAATTTATCTCGTACCAGCTACCCTTAACAAATATCGACCGTTACTTAAAAATTAAATAACTAAAAAATTAATTTCTTTTTTTCTTTCTTTCTTAAATATATTGATTTTGCTAAACGATCAATGGCACAGGGCTTGGAAGAAACCTAATTATAGTGCTTTTTATACCATTCTCTTAACTTCTCTTTGATGCGAAATTGTTAGCTTTGGTAAAAAGTGGCATCGGAATTTTTTATATTGAAGATATGGTATTTTTATTCTCAAATCTACTATCATTAAATTTGTTTTTAGGCAGCTATACAGCTAAATATTTAACAGGCAGCTATACAGCTAATTTATTTAATTACTATATCTCTGTTTTTTCTTTGTCATGCTAATTTCCACAAAAATTGCTGCGATGAAATTAGTAAAACCAAAAAATCTAGAGAAATGATACTAATCGATTTTTTAAAGCTAAAGTAGATTCAATAAATCAGGAGATTTTATTTGCTGTTGGACTAGAGAATAGTTAATGTTCTAAAATAGTAAATTTGTTGGACCAGAGAATTCCTATATTAACTGTAATTTTTTCAAACTCTGACACAATGGGATTTAAAGTCAAATATAAAAAAAATATATTGAGTATTGCCATTTTTTATTTTTCAGCTAATCGCCGCTAGACATTTGGATTTAGCGCATGAAAAAGTGTTTTCTCAAAGTGAGAATACGCATGGGAATACGGCATTGAAGAGGTAATGTTTGTTTTGAATAAAAAATTTTTAATGAATATTTCTTTGAAAATAAGTTGCATTTTTGGTAAAGTTTCCATGTTATGTAAATATTTTGCGACAAATAGACGACCAAATTTCTTAACATTCCCTTACCTCCAATTAACATATCGTATTAAAAATAACTTCAGGGGAATATTAGATACCTAATTAACAAGTTCTAAACCTAAGCAAATAGATATCGAATTAATTAGTTTTATCAGGTTTTTTCATCGCATGATCAGTAAGATCATAGCTATAGAATAATCTCAAACTGAATATTGAAATCGAATTAATCACTTAATGACTTATCTGGAAATCTTATTGTAAAATATAAATGTAGTTATGACGTACTACATGTTACTCCAATCTTTTAGATTCAAGATTCGTAATAAACGAAATTTACTATACATCAAATTTATTTAGTTATGAATGAAGCTATTACAAATCGAATTGAATTTTTTCGTTAATGTGACCTAAAAATTGTTGGCAACATTTTTCATAAATTGATATTCACAGACAGACGTCTAAGATTAAATATTTACTTGTTGTACAGACTAATAAACAGAAGAAAATAGTTAAATTTGTTGATCATTTTCTGAAAATTTCTTTTCCAAAACATTTCCTGAGAAAAAAAATGTTTCTGTTTTTTTCTGTACATTTGCCAAGAATAGTCATGTTTGTTGAAAATATTTTGTAAATAAAAATTTTGTTTTCTTCATTCAGAATTAAATATCCGGTGATTAATATTTACAAATATCCGCTTATGTGTGTGTCTAATCGCAAATTTTTTTGAAATGAAAATTAATACAAAAATTATTGAACAATAGTATGTGTGGTCTATATTTATTCTAACTATTAAAATATAATTGGCTGGGCGTAGCCTTTACAAATTCTGTTATAAACTTTTTGATAATTGTGGCCATACAGTACAGACTACATAAAAATTTTTGAACAAAGAATCAGTGACGGATACACCATTAAGCGGGGTAGGATTACTGTCTAGGGTCCTTCCGTCGGCTAGGGGCCTTGGAAAAAGGATAGAAGAGTAAAAGTACAAATTTGTACACGAAGGGCCCCACACAGATATATCTTAATATATAAAAGAAAGTTGGGTTTGTTCGACCATTTATAACTCGAGAACGGCTCGACGGATTTTCATGGTTTGGGATGATTTAATTTTCATGATATCAGAGTGTGACAGAGGAGGTAACATTTTGTATGAAAATACGAATTTTTTTGAATATACTACTTTAAAACATTAAAAAAATGTTTCCCTATTGAATGCTTAATTATCAGCAAATATCATGGGCTACTTTTTTTTTTCTTGAAAATAAGGGTTCCGTTCCAAAAAATTAAAACTCATGAGAGACAAGTGACGACAAGGGAAGTGACGCCTATGTCGCGGTAGTCTTTAAATTAAGTTAAAATTGCCCAGCGAACTAGACATTCATTGACTGTAAGGTGGTACGAAGTTCGCCGGATCAGCTAGTTAAATATAAAGTTTAACCTATCTCTACCTAAAAGTTAACAATAATTGGGACATTTTCTTGGTTCAAAAATGTTGAAATTCTTCACACTTTTAGAGCAGAAATCATACAAATGAGAAAAAATGCTTATTAGGTAATACTTCGAGAACAAGTGTCTATGCAGGGATATCATATAAGGTTTTAGCATAATTTACCTTGCCAAAAAAAAAATCATTGAATCAACCGTTAAAGTTTGGAAAGATAATATCTGATTCTGTGTTTGTGACCTCAGAACTTCCAAGCGAATGATCCAATTTCAGGGCAGTTATGGGTACAAAGTTTTAATAAAACGAAACATTTCCATTTATTATTCATTCGGGGATTTCAAAAGTCCACGATGAGTGTTTATAGAATTACATACTAAATTTGGGCACATTTTTACATGGGGTCTCTCCTTAATAAATAGCTTCGATTTATTTGATAATCCATGTTTTTATTTAAGGCGTTTCGGTAAAAAATCGAAAATGTTACCAAAAAACTGAAATTTTGTGTACGATGTACGATTCTCTGTACGGTTTACGATTATTAAAAACAGCCTTTTAACATGGTGGTTAATGGAGATTCGTAATAAGTGTTGATTTTTTAGCCAATAAGTGCTTTTAAAAACGTAACCATTTATATAAAAACTTTTATCAATATTTCTCAAGTTTTAAGGTTTAAAATCACATCTTATTTTGGAAAAAGTACTGACTATGGTAGTTAATTTCTCATAAGCCGTTCAGAGAATCGATATGAATTTTTCACAAGAGACATATAAAAGGATGATAAATTGATAAACAAAAATTCAAATTTTTCGAATCATTTTCATTTTTTCGGTATCGAAATATCTACCTTAACTGATTTCGGAATAGGATATTTGGGATTAATTAAACAAAAGGAAACAAACACTAAAAGTTATAAACTGACATTTATTTCTTTTAATAATTATTGTATTTTTTTTTTTAAATGTTTTATTTTTTCAAATAAATTTATTTTCGTGTTTTGATTTTAATTTAGTTTTGTTTATTTTATTTAACAACAGTGTATATAATTTTGTGTTTTTTTTCCATAATTATCATTGACACTTTCGTGTGTGTTTCGTTTAGATTTTTTCCTTATTTTTTTGACACATAAAAAAATTAAAAATTTTTTCTCTAAATTTTTTTTTTGTTTAAAATTAATTTATTGTATATTTTTTTTGTTTTTACAATGTGAGTGCAATATTTTTTTTGTCTTTTTTTATTATTTATTATTATTAATTTTTATATTTGGCACATATAAAATTTTTTTTATACAAAATATGCCAAAATGGAATCCAAAAATTTATCTTAATTTTATATTACATTAGGTATAGTCATCTTATACATATTTAGAAAAATTAAAATAATTAATATGAGGATAAAATTTTATGAAATACTTTTCTTTATTAGTAAGTTTATCGAGAGCATCAAGGTTACATAAGCCGCACGGAGTGACTAAAACTTATGTCATATTATACAAAAAATATTAGATATTAATTGAATCAATTGAGTTGCTTAACTGTAAAACAATGCCAACAAATTGAACAAAGAAGAAAATTAAATTTTTTGAATCAATATGTTTTAATATTTTTTAAGACCTATTTTAAAGTAAAAAACGAGCTATTTTTTGGAAGGTTAGACGTTTCGCCGCTGACCTTCTTTGTAGTCAGTGCATATTTGAATCGCGAACGACTGCAAAAAGTAGCCCGACGTCTTAGTTATAAAGTGGAAAAAATTGTAATATTATTAACAAACACTGACTGCTTAGCTCAAGTTGTTCCGTCTATTTTTATTTAACAAGGGTCAATAAATAATTCTGACCTCAATACCCTGAAGAAATCTGGTGTAAGAGTATTAGTTTGTTTTTAGAAATGCTAAAAATATTTTCAATTTGGTATTAGTACTTTTTAGTTTAGAGAGTAAACGTTCCGATTATTCACTTTTGGATTTCAATTGGACCATTCAAAAGCTATAGATTTTATTAACAAATTATCAATATTTCCAAACATTGGACAAGCATTTATGGATTTATTTTATTCATCGAGAATATAATATTCAATTTTTCGCTTGAAAGACGATCTTGGAGCTTTAAGTGGCGAAATAACCGCTAAAACAAAAATTATCAAAAAATGCCCTACCCTTTATACATATTTGGGCAAAAATCAAACACACAATCTTTGATATTTTGGAACAATTTTATAATCTTGCTTTTTAGTTTTTTTCATTCTGGAGGAAATTAATTTGATATAATTCATTAATATCCAAGGGAAATAATCTTGGTTTTTAGTATTTATTGCAAATTGGCTGAAGTAACCTCGAATTACTGTAGAGTGTATATTCGGAAAAAATTGAAACAACTTCATTTTAAATAGGAAATAAAGCTCGAAGATATGATCACTTCTAGATTTTCGACTAGAGCCAGACTAGGAAATAAAAGTCATAAGTAGGTAAAAGTCATAAGGTATATTATTTACCTTCTCCACTTAGATGGAATAATTCCTTCTAGTACTCCTATTTTTATGCTCCTCCAAACAAGAAGACTCATTTCTACAAAGTTGAGTTCTTTATTTCATATTATAAATGAATGATTATAAGAATGAGTTAATATCACAGAAAAGTAATTATTATTAAATCATTTTGGAATAAACTGTAACCTTAAAACTACAATTAAAAAATAAAATTGTGCAGAAAAATGTTACGGAAAAATCTTATATTTATCTATTTTAAAAATTAATTCAATTTGCAGATTAAACTCCCACCACAGCATAATTCACGCGTTGTTGAATTACTTGACGCTTCAGTTCATTTATAAATTATGAAATGATGAAATTAATGAGTAAATTAACCCAATAACTCTGCAGGAGTGGGGATTTATACTGCAAAGTTTCCAATAATATTTATTAAAATTGTGTTTAAAAAAAAATTGGGAAGACAATAATCATGGTTGCAGTATTTATCGTACAATACTTTGTAATTAAATGGCATTATTAACTTACTGTCTAAAATTAAAAATTATGTTGTTGGCTTAGTTTATATTGCTGGAAAAATGGCAAAAATAGATAACGGATATGTTACAAGCTGCTTAATGGAAAATTGATATGCTTAAAAAAAGTAGAAAGGGGTGTAGCTAAGAACTATGTTCTTCTCGTTTTAATTTATGTAATTTAAAAAAAAAATTATTTAAGGGGATGAGTTACGACTCACGCCCTTCAGCATGAGGATCGGGCACTGTGACCTCAAGATCAAACCCATTTATTGCAAATATTATTAGTATTTTAAGACTATGAAAAAGTGTTGGTTGGTCGGATAGTTCCAAAAAAAAAATGTAACAGAGACAAGAACAAATAATATTCTAGGATGTGACACATAAAAAATTCCACCCTAACTTTCTGCTAATGGCTCCTGAGTCGATGTGGATTGCCAAATAAGTTCCCCAACGACCGCACAAATGTTACGTTATGGTAGCAGACATATCCAACCTTACAATCCCGACTAATATCAATGCCAGCAGTAGGATGTAACGTTTGTGCGATCGTTAGAGAGCTTATTTGGTTAAGGGCAGAAAATTTTCTCAATTTTTACTAATCTTATTTCCCTCTTTCTTTCTATTTCGATAATGGCCGCTCTGCCATATATATGTCCAATACGAATACAATATGAGACAATACTCCACATCGACTGAGTAGTTTATTTACCACGCGGCAGACAGATACGGTTCATAGATTTTTTTACGTGAAATATACTAAAATATAAGAAAATTCACCTTTCTGTGAATAATGTTTCCAGTCGATTTTAACTTTGATAAACATTTCGGTATTTTACATTCATAATTTATTTTTAATATCAGCTAAGTATTTTATTACACAATATTTAAAAAAATAGAAACCAAATTAACTTTGAGACAAAATAAACATTAAATCAAAAATGAAAAATAAAAAAAGCTATTTTCTGATCCATATCAATCCTTTCTTTGGCATTACCAGCCACGGAAAGAAAAGGAGAGAAAATATGGACAACATTTATAAACAAGTAAATAAACCGAGTTAGATCAAAGCACAAATATCAATATCTAACACAAATATCACGCAATGATGTCCTTGTGAATGACATTCTGGTATCCGCGTCGCAAAACACTTGTAATAATGTAAGAGTTGAGAAATTCAAGATACATGGAAGCTGAAGCGAAGGCGTTCATATTGAATGGAATAATTTTTTTTGTTATTTTCAACCTCGGCGAAAAACTATCCTATTACAGAAGTACTATTTCTGGAATGCGGAATGCGCTTGAACGTAAATAAATATTATTGTAGACTAAAATGGAAGCATACGGAAATCAGTGGGGTCTTTGGCACAAGCTATAACCATGTATCTAATTGCCAATGTAAACTAAGCCATGTGTTAAAGTTTGAAAACATTTTTAGAAATTTGATCTCCACAAACTTTGTAAAACTGTAATAGCATAAGAAATTTGAATTTAGGGGCTGTTTTTATTTATTTTTTTAGTAGACAAAATATTTTGAATTTATTTATTTTGGACAATATATTTTGTGCAATAACTATGTTTAATTCTTGTTTTTGTTTAAATGAATACTTGATTGGATTTATGGCAATGGTTCTTTGAATCCATATGAAGTATATGTTCCCAATGGATGAAAACGACGTTCTTCCCCGCCAGAAACAACGCCAACCACGGTTTGTGGTTGTTGCTTCTTACGAGCTGGTTTTGTTGAGCCTTGGCAACGAAATGCAAATTTTAATTCAGTTGCCATTTCTGAGCATAATGAAGCCTGTGGAAAGATTTAAATAGAAATTAAAAACAATTTAAAATATATTTTTACTTATATGAAAAAAGTGGATTTGGGAAGAAATAGACCGAAAATTTTCTGTAATAGTTTCCCAAGCCCTGAACATAAAAGCTTAAAACTTCAGAACCCAAACAAATCCTCTATAGTCGACAAACTAAGCCCTACCAACTCGTAATTACAAAAATACTTCGGTTCTAAAAAATTTTCGGTATTTTTTCGGTCTATTTTTTGCCGGGTGTATTCTTCACACGCTTTTCGCTAATTAACTGCTACATATCCGAGATTTAAATTACATATTAAGATTTATTTTTAGTTTAGTGTACTCAATGGACAGTTTTCTACTTATTGTTGCACGGTAAGTTATACAAACAGCGATAATTTTTACCCCATTCAAAATAACACGTGCCATGAGCAGCTCGCAAAGGTTGGCTATTTCTCTCTAAAGCGGAAAAACGATTAATCTCGATTTTTTATTTCAATAATTCCATTTAAATACTATATAAGAAATGCATGGCGACAACTACACAATGCTGGTATGGTATAAAGATAGATGCCCGGGGATCTATGTTAGCATAAGTAATATTATAGTATTGAATAGGGCTATCCACTAGAAGTATTGTGCGTATGGCCAACTAGTATGGACCTGACACCCATACTGCATTGAATCATCCGCTATAGCTATTGCTATTCCTTCAATGGTGAAATCATTATGGCGTTCACACCGATACTGACGTAGAATGATATCCACAAAAAATTTCTTTCCGTGTAGACAATTCACAACTTGTTTCCCAGTATAATTAACTGTCTACACTAATTTTCATTTTGACCTTAGGTGTCAGAGCTGATCACTTATCGAGGTTAAAAATTCAAATATTAGGATTTTAAAATTTTATCAACATTCTTATAGGTAAGTTAAAAAAAAAAATCTTTGAAAAGCATAAATTTCGAGAAAATTTATGTAGTTCGTTTCAGATTTATGTAGATTCTTTCAAGTAGAAAATTTTATATTTGAAAATAGTTGTGAGATCCGTATTCGGTATACATTTAAGTTTTCGAAACCGTATTTAAAAGGTGGTTTTACAGAACTTTGTATTCGAAAACTATATCGAAAACAAATTATATTTGTTAAAAAAATAATTCAAAAGCAAAACTTGGAAATAGTTAAGTAGTTTGTACTAATTGTTAAGCCCATTGCGAATATAAATTTCTAGTAAATTGCATGTTTTTGAACAGTGTGGCTTTGATAACTTTTTTGGTGTAAAACTTACCTCCTATGAAATCCAAATTTCGATATAAGGCAAGCAACAAAAAATTTTGACACAATAAACATAGTCATTTCGCAAATAACAAAATCATATTTTTTGAAATTTTCATTTACAAATTAACTTATAACTAATTTATATCCTAAATCTTAAAATTACATACTTTTCTAGATATATACACAATTTTTGTTAAAATAATTTCGTTTATATAATTTTTTAAAATTTAATTTATATATATTTTTGTTTTATAAATTTAGATTTATTATTTACAAGAAAAAACAATTTAATTTATTAACTCAATATTAATTTCTTTTTAAATATTATAATGATTGCTTTATTTAATGATTTCGTCGTGATTAAATCGGCTAAAAATTACACATACACTTGTAATGAAATCATTTAGAGGTGTAATAACTCTGTCTGAAAAAGTTAATGGTTTGAAAACTCTATACGCTCTTATCTTTTTTGGGTTAAACTGTTGCCGGGAGGACTCCTAATAATTTTGAGTTTAAATTCAGTAGGCCCCTCAATAATTAAATAAATACTCGCAGGCTCATAAAAACAATAAAAAATGTAATTTTATAAAATAAATATTATTAAAAGGGGCGACTGCAATGGGCATTTGAACCAAGGATAAATTCATGTTTAATAAGGATGTCATTACCGTATATTATATTAAGGCAAGTCGAAAAGAACCGCTTCCGATCCAATATGACGCTTAGTTTAGGCGGTAGATTTAATTTTAGGGTAAATTATGACTTTTTTTGAAAAGTGTATTTCATCTGTGCGGTTGTCGTGGCATAAAAAATGGATATTTCAAACATGATACATCGGCTAAAACCATCCCTTACCTGATCCGACACTAAATTTGGCCTGCGGGCCTAATTTTTTGAAATATAGACAAATTATTAAAATATGCATATTATGACCATGGAAAGTCGTATAAACCCATCTCCTGCTTTATTTGAGCAATTTTTTGGCCCGGAAACATTGGCAAACTATGTTTCGAATCGAGTATAAGAATGGTTTTATTCGACTCTTCATGGTCCAAATACTCGGAGATCATGACGGATGTCAAATTATATCCATTTTTGTAAAATAATCAATATTTTCCGAAAAAAGAGATTCCACACTTAACTAAAAAGTTAACGAATTACAACGGTAGTGGTTTTTTGTTTTGACCAAAATATGTAGAACTGACAATTTGATCGAAAATTGATCCATTTTTTAAAAATTGGGGCCAAATTGAAAAATGTGTCTATGCATCCATGTTCATTGCACAAATATTGAGTCGCATTGTTCGAAATTTCATTTTATAGTTTCTGAAAACTACATACAAAGTTTCAGAGCTGTATCCAAAAGTATCCACATGTGAATGCAAATTGAAAAATTGATCCATAAAATTGAACAATAAGGCAAACTGATGATTGTGGATTTAAAAAAAAAAAATTTCATCTTGATTTCAATTGCAAGTGCTTGTTTCATTTTTTTCCCGGAATAAAACTATTTATAAAAGTAAATAAAAATTGATTTTAGGTTATAATTTAATTAATAATTGTCTTTATAATTTTAGGCCTGAAATTTAATGATTTTTTTTTAAATAGTTTATATATTGTCATAATTTTATGTAGGAGTTGTATAAAAATTTATTAAAGAATATCTATTTTGATTGTTTTAAAATTGTGTTTTAAAAATATTGTTTTATAAAAAAAATATTAAAAATATAAAGAAATAATTGTTTACTCCACACATGTTTAACGTATGGAAGTTTATATCGAGGCGTTTAATCAGAATAGTACATTACTCTGGCTTTACAGGAATTCTTTAAGAATACTATTGATTTGAATTCAATTGCCTTTTTTTGGTTCAAATTATTGTAAATTATGTTTTTAGATCATTTTAATCCGTACATTTGCAATAACCACTTCAAAATTTGATTGAGAAAAAGGTTTCATTGACTTTGGAAACTAAATGTATATTAATAATTTTGGAGGAGTTCCAAAAGTTTGAAGAAATTCCTTAAAATATTTTTATTTCCAATATTATTGAAAATTATTCTAGGCTGTTTTCAAATCTGGTTAAAAATTTGATAGGGATAAAGATTTTCAAAATATCTTAAGGTTTTATGGATTTGAAATTCCATATGTAGTTTTTTTTTTTTATTTAGCTGAAATATTTGTTTTCTTTGGGTTCAAATGTCTCTTGAAAACAGTTTTCATATAATTTCGAAACAAAATATTTTTTTGGCTTTTTCGATATTTTTAAAAAAGAATAAGAAAAATTTAGAAATCCCAAAATTATACTTTTGTTTCCAACATTAATGAAAATTTTATTTTTGGGCTATTTTAGGCAATATGAAATACCTTCCGTTTTACATTTTTGAATTCGATATTATGACTGCTCCTTAAAGAGGATATCTTAAAAAGCGCCAATCTTAGATGGATGGAGGAACGTACTTGTGGTACGACAAGAGAGATATGGTCTGAGTACAATCGTAGGCGTTTCGAAGATCTTATATCGCTTTCAAGAGCTGCCAGTGTATCACGTCTGTTGCAGGAGCTGTCACAGCGCGGAGGAGGAGGAGGAGACGATGTCTCATCTTCTTTGTCACTGTTCATCTCTTGCCATCCATCCAAGAGATGGACTTATTTGAGTCAGCTTCTCTTTGACGATCTCACTGAGCGAAAGTCCATTGACGGCAAAGCACTCTTGCTATTCTTAAACAGCTTAGAGTGGTTCATGGAGTAATCAACCCTTTTTCGGTATCACAACGGACCCCATGGTCTAAGTTTCCCATCCCAGGACAGATACTCGAACCTAACCTAACCTGGATTATAATTGCTTGGAGAAATAAATCCCATGGAACTTTTTTTTTTCTTCGTATTTTTGAGATATTCGACATATCCGGCTATAATTTAAACTTTCCTTGGGTCAAAATAACTATTGAGTGCCTCTGAAAATATCATAAAAACCAAAAAATTATTTTTGCATCTCTAATATTTCGCAAATGAATTTCTAAGTATTACCTGAAAACGCCCAAACTATGCGGAAGAAAATCAACGATTTTCTAAATAATTAAACTATTTTTAAAAACAATTCTAGGATTTGTATAATCAATTCTTGTGTTTTTAAATGACATATTGGCAGTGTTTACTTTAAATTATTAAAAAATTTGTTTAACTTGTGGTATAATCAAAACATAGTTTATATTTTTTTAAATCGCTTAGTATAGGAACGAGTAGCGCGATTGTACAAAAATATAATGAGTGAAATTTTTCTTTTGAATTATCTTGTGACCATAAAAAAATGTTTAGAAAAGATAGGTACTTTTTTTTTAAGAATATTTAAAACGCTTTCGTACGTGTGGTGCGTAAAATGAAGCCTGAATTACCTTTGTTGGAAAAATTTCACCCGAATAATTTTTCTTACACATACACACTACTGTGCCTCGTACTAATTATTTTTTTTAAGTTTTATCTGCGAGTAATCTTTGTTTATAATAAATTCGTTTATTCAGTACTATTTACATAAATATTAAATATTATTATATTTTTTCGATTTTTAAAACAATTTTTTGCGTCGTTATTGCAAAATAAATATTTTTTGTAGTTTTATTTAATAATTATTATACTTATTCATTTAATTCACGATTAATAAAATATTTTTAAAGTTAATTTTTCTTTTTTTTAAGAAGGAAATTCTTCGTGTCCATATTCAGCCTTCGATCATACAGTTAGAAAACATTTCATTTTTATATTAACAATTTTATAATTCTTTTTAAAGTTAGGTTTTAAACTTTTTACGATATTAAAAAAAAATTATTATTTATTTACAATTTTCTCCGTTTATATTATTCTGAACGTTTAATAATACGTGTAGTCTTTAAGACTACACGTTTAACTTATAGCTACGTGTCGTTAAGAATGGAGCTCACCCTTTCCTCAACGGCAACTTTTCGTGATTTCCATACAAATTCACAAACGGCCATAACACATGCCACTCCCATGCCACCCATTAATACAACAAATACACCACCAACATTTGCTAAACCCAATTCATTTGCTGCACTACTACTTTTTGTTGCGTCATCCTGTTATAACAAAAAAGAAATGAAATTAATATTAACAAAGTTTCTAAACACGTAATATTAAATTTTGTTAAAATTTACCCGGCAAGTCCCTCCGCCACGTTTCTCTTTCCACCACCTGGTTTTCAAAATATGTAATTTTCCTTCTTCTTGTAATTTTAGTACAGCTCCACTTATTGCAGTGCGGAACGGAGAGTCTGTTTAAATCATACAATACTTTAGTATTTTAATCGAAATTTGTATAGAGACAAAAGTCTGGAAACATGAGAATACGTCAAAAAGTAGACATGTGGTCGTAGACATGTGGTCAAAAGTCTAAAACTTAACTTTGTAAAATTAAATAAAATCGAAAGTATTTTAATACATCAAGAATCAGGTTTGCCAAATTGGATTTGTCTATCTAGTTTGCACCTTATTGCATTAGTATAGATATTACAGATGCCAAAGGATGGCTTTACAAATTACGCTCTCTTTGCGATAAGGAGTCCGGTTTATCCAGATGCCATTAAAAAATGTTCTTATTATTCAAAAATTTGTTCATGTGTTCGATTTGCTAACACCTGGCAAGTGTAAATCCTTTAGGAGCTCCGATGACACCGACAAACACACAGATACACACGTCAAACTTAAAACACCCCTCTTTTTATGTCGGGAATTAAAAAATAGATTGCAATCAAGTATTTTAATGGAAATTTTTGTTATACTTCTTTTAGCGTTATAGTTACAATTTTTTAGCGCCATGAAGCTGGTCAAAAAACGAAATGTTCCTCACAATAGATAAGGATAGATAGATGATAGATTAAGTGGCTATGAACACTATTTGTTAATATTATTATTTGCTAGTATAGAAGAAGTACAACTTTTTACGTGCGTACAAGACACGCATATTTTTCTTTTAAATAAATTATTATTACTGAATATATTGACTAATGATCTTGAAAGACAAGATTTTCTTGAAATATCCAAATTTCTTCCCACACAAATGAAAAAATAGTATAAAAAGCCATCTTTTGTAATTTTGTCTGGTGTAATCTTATTACACCGCTTGCCTTATGGATGTAATACCAATTCAAAATGTCCATCTCATAACCAAAATATGGCAGGTCTTATCTTTGAATATAAAAAATTGATTGAGTAATTGTGGTCACAGACTTTTGCAAAATTAAGAACCTATTGCTAAATAATTACTTGGAGGCATTGCTATTCCATATCCTTTTGAATCCAATAAAGCTCCAACTTGCGTAAGATCACAATTTCGTTCTACAACATATTCAATTGATGTGGATTCCATTAGAAATGCATAGCTGCCGGAGCCTTTAACAACACGTTCAACGCCTTCTCCATTGCTTGATGTAAATACAGACGGTCGTGCCGATTCCATGAAAGACCACATTCGTTGATATGTTGAGAAATTTGAATCCTAAAAAAAATTCAATTAATTTTATGTGCTTGATATTTGGTACATTTATTGGCTGTACTTCAGTAGTTAAATTCACGAATGTTATTTGACGCCTAGAAGCACATTCTAGCAGATTTTAGCACAAGTGAGCGTTCATTCTAGTGAGCGTTTTATTTCGTTTTGCTTTATTAGTCGAGTTTCCTTTCTTCTTTCACTGTACTATAAATTCATTTAGTCTTTTTCATAATTAATGATAAGACATAATCATCTGTCAGCATACAGTCAGACAAGTTTACCAGAGAGGTATTATGGATTTCCATGTTCAAGCATTGATATTTTTAGTTAGATGTACAGTAAAAAATAAATAATTAAAAAATCAAAAATCCGACTGTGTTAAGTAAAATCTGAAAACAAAGAAACAAGTCCAGTAGTTTACATAGCGACTTTAACAGTCGGGTAGTTATTGGGAAAATTTGAGTCAGTCTAGATTTTCAACAGTCCCGACCGTGGGGGCTGAGCGATATTTTATTTTTGAAAGTGCCTACGGGACGCTTGTATTTCCTTATTCGCCTCTGATTCATATAGTAGTTGTTATGAGAAAAACAATACTTACTCGAAAGAATGCTGCAGTTGAACCACCTCGTAAAGCGCCATATTTTATCTTAGTTTGTTTAGCTAAATCTTCAGCACTTTCAATCGGTGAATCCATACGTTCTACCGTCAAAAAAGCAGCCAAATTAGCTGTATATGATGAAATCATAATTAATGTAAAAAACCACCACATTCCAGCTACCATTCGTGTTGAAACAGCTCTAAAATTAGAGAAAAATTAATTACTAACATTACACTTTATGAGGTCCATTGTAGGCGATAATAAATTTGACTGTAAGCTTTTTTTGTAACCGCTATATACAGATTACAATGTCATTTAAAATATACGATGTTCTCTAAAGGCGAAAACTGGGCGACATGTAGCTCGATATTTGTTGTCAAGTGTTGCTTATTGTAGGCGAGCGACAACGTAGGACAAAATTTAATTAAATTTGTCCAGTTTCCATGTTGCATGCAACAAGCCGCACCGATCCGTTCATTGTTGGATAGACGACGAAACTGTTCAACTTTTAGCATGCGGCAAGGACTTCAATGCCGCTACATGTTGCCTCAGGAATTGCGCTTTAAGGGACACATTGGAATTATGTGTTACGAAGGAAACAAAATTAGCACAAAACATTTCCAATCCTATATTCTCTTGACGAGATTTACCCAATATTTTTTTGCATTCTCTGCTATACAGATCTCTTCTATGTTTTTCTTATCATTAATATCTATGAGTGATAAAATAGTGAAGTGCAGAACAGAGACATAGAAAAAAGATCGAAGTACGTTTCTGTATGAAGTTTTGTAATTTATATCACTGTATTGTCCAAATTCGGTAATTATAGAACAACTTATACATTCTAGAAACTGAAGCACTAGAGACAGAGGGTAGAAATTATGGCCTAGAATCTCCTTCGTCACAGCGAAATTTTGAAGCAACAAAGCTAAAATTTATTCCAGTTTTCAATAACAATTGTATGTGATAAAATGGGTTTTTAACCTCCGACGAAAAAGAGGGGTGTTATAAGTTTAACGTGTCTATCTGTGTGTCTGTATCTGGGATCCTATTTTCTAGACGGATGAACCGATTATAATTTTTTGTTTTATTTTGAAAGGTAATTTGATCGAGCGTATTCTTAAATATGTTGCAAGAAAGTCTGGAGTAGGGGAAAAAGATGGCGAAGGGCCTTGGTTTATGTACTCTATTACCCTTAGCTTTTGGAGTGTTGAGGAGAGATATGTGACTTTCTAGTCTGTATATAGGGGTCATATGATTGTGTTCACACCATAATTTTAGTATATTCAGACGACTGATTTATTTTTCTTTTAATGGAAAAGAATTGGTATATATAAAACAAAATGAGTTCAAACATGCAACAAGGATAAACAACACTACTTTATAATCTATCATACTATTTATATTTAATGAACTAAAGTGAGACAAATGATAATAGATTGCAAGCCCATAATAAAACAAAATTTCTATGATTCTATTTCTGATTTGTCTTCCATTTGGCGGATTGGTAACTGTAGTTAAAGAGTCGAATTTAAAAAAATCTTGTGTTTCATTTTTCGTTTTTCGATTGGGGGAAACTACTCTATAATGATCCCTTAGGGTTAATTTATCCCTTAGGGTTAATTGATGAGTTTTTGTTTTAAGTAAACTATTAAAGCCATCTAGTATATTTATTGATAGATGGCTTTCACGTTATCAAATTAATCGTTCAACAAAGATTAATGTCGATGTATAAGCTATTTTGTGTTTCGTACCAAAAATATTAATTTTACTGCTTTTGATCTATGACAAGACAAACTTGAACGTAAAATTTATTTTCTTGTGTAAGCTTGCGCCAGCTTGTTGTTTTACTCTTGACTTTTAATATAACACATTTTGATAGGCGTGTAATAAATTTCAAGGCCAGTTTTTATGACGATATTCAAATATGTCGTTAAGGGAAAAATGATCCCTATTTTGTGTGTAAAGTTATAATAGGTAAAATGATTCCCCATCACGTGGGGCGGTACTTGAATGTGTTTATTTATATGCTTTTACCAGTGATTTTTGTTTTCATACTAATCGTTGATGCAATGTAAATGAACAATTGATATTTCATGTGAGCTATTTGGTAAAAAATACAATGGGCACATTTTACCTACCAATTCTTAGGTCAGTAAAACGATCTCTTTTGAGAAATATTGAATAGTTCTAAAAATTTGAACACATCAAAAGAAAGTGACATACCGATATTATTGTAACACTTGAATTAAGAAACTGAAAATATTTCGACGTTACACATATTTCGAGTAGTTTGGCTTTCTTAGGGGAATCATTACAGGACATCTTCCTATATTTTACTCTGGATTTTATGTAAAAAAACAAGGATAACATAATACGTAGAAACAAAACGCAACTTTCGATAGGGTTAAAATTGAAATGCAATTATTGAAAAAATTTCCAGATCATTCGAACATTGTAAAAATCCTAATCATTGTCTCTATTATGTTGCTAATAGATTCCTGTTATAAATAGATAACGTCAAAAAACATCGACTTAATACATAAAATCGACACTTAAGGTCCGATTTAAACTTAATTTTTCTTTATTAACAAACTTATCTTTATTAATCGTCCAAAAAGCATATAAAAAGAATCAAAGAACATTCGCATCATTATTGGCTCACGGTCTAAAAAAACTCTATATTGATTCACAAAAAGAATAATTCTTATTGTGTTAAAATAAATAATTTTTTACTGTAACTTCAGATTTATGTCACTAAAATACAAAAAAAAAAGTACTACATTTAACGATTTATATTTAATTTGTCTTTTGTTATTTAATATAAAATTTATGATGTCTTCCGACATTTTATTCTATTATATTATTTCGTAAAATAAATGTTGCATCATTATTTAATGGAGAGTGATTATTCTGGATAATTTCTTATCTTATTAAATACAATTATATCAAAATTGCCTTTTTATAATATTATATACTTTGGTACTACTTAACAATAGAAAAAAAGTTGAAAGCTTTAATGTTGAAAGGGGCTAATTTTTATTTCCGTGCAAGTTATCGTAATGTACGTTTTCTTATATAATGACTGTTTCATTAACCAGAGTGCAGTTTTTCGATTACACACATAAAAAATAAGAAGAATTCTATAAAGTATGACCTTCATTGCACTTGATTGAATACCAAACCCGATACTTTTAATTGATACCTTGATTTTAATCCTTATAGGACCCTTTAACTAACCCGTGGGAGCTAAGGAACAGGAAAAAATTTGTTATATTTTAGAAAGCTCAAACCTATTCTAACAAAAGTTTAAAAAAAATTCGATGGGTATTTAATTATTATTGATCTATTTAAAAGTATTTTAGCACTCACTCATCAAGTCACTTTAAAAAAGTAGATAAATCGAAAACAGTTTTAACGGATCAAATATGTTACAAATACTTCAAGTTCGAAATATACTAAACTTACTTCTTTGAACGGACTGTGCTATAAACGTGTGTGTATTCATTGAGTATGTAACACAACTGACGACTAACTAATCTTCTTAAATCTTGACCATTTTCGAGATAGGGAGAAAGAGGGAAAGGCAGAAATAAAATTAGTGAAAATTGAAAAACGTTTCTGATCCTTGCCGAATAAGTGTCCTAACGACCGCGCAAATATTAGGTAATGCTGGGAAACACATCCTTCCTTCTCTTCTGGACTAATAATAATCAAACCATGTTATAGTTTCTCGGGCGTTTGGAAGAAGAGAGAAGGGTAGAAATGTCTGCCAACAGTTTGTAACGTTTGTACGACCATTAGAGAGCTTAGTTGGTAAGGGGTAGAAATTTTTGTTTTTACTAATTTTAGTTTTACTAATTGTTCTCATATTCGATTCATACGATTCCTATTTGCTGGTTATGATTAAGACTCTCCTAATATTTTCTAATTTTCTAACAATATGGTTAGCCAAAAATACAAAAAAATATTTATATGATACCTATTTACTATCTTTTTATGTTGTTTAAAATGTTTTAGACTTTTCCACATTTTTTATGGTGACACTTACTTAGGGGCAATATTTGAACCTTGTTGCATGAGGGAACCAATTGTAAACCATAATGAGTTGAGTAAACTGAATTGATTTTCTAATACGTCTGGTTCATCGTTACATGGGTGTGGATTATCCCATTCGTATGGGCTGAATCTAGAAAATAAAATGAACATTTTTTGAAATAACTAATAAATTTTACTTACTTTGGTAAAAAATCACATCCTTGTTGCATTAAAGATCCAATCGCAAACCACATACAATTTAATAATGTAAACTGATTTTCTAAATGATCTGGATCTGGATTGCATGGATGTGGATTATGCCATTCGTATGGAGTAAATCTTTATTTTTGTTTTAAGAATGTAATATTATTATTTGAATGAAAAGAAATTTAACTAATAAAACTGTGATTACCTAGTATAGCCAACAAGTTCATATTGTTTAAAATATTTTGTTTTTGCCAATATTTCATAAATTATTAATAATACAGTAACAATGTCGTTCAAAAGTACGGGATAGTCTGCATTAAATTCGGTAGTAACGATTTTTTGCAGATTTATTTATGATATTGGTCGAATGAATAATCCAAGTTTGTGACCTCAAGCGCTGAACGAAACTTTGTCAAAAATCGAATAATCCGTGAAAATTTTGAATCTGTGCGAAAGTCACAAGTATTTTTACGACCAGTATTTCTATATTTCATCAATTCGACCTTGTCGACTGGACTATTTTCTGTATTTTTGTTTCATAAAAACCAAGTTTGAATTAATTTCATAATAACACACAGTTTTATTAGATTTTAAAAATGATAATTATCATTATTAGTTACCTGGCTAAAATGAATAATAAAACAGAAACACCCAAATATGCTGTGACCATATAAATCCAAACATCCAACGATAATGGTGATAAGAAGGAAAATAAATTTGGTGGTTGTTTAATTGGTTTTCGATATAATATACTAATTCCCAGATTCATAAATGGCATTGTAAAATCTACAGCTTGTTCACGATCATATGTTATCGTTAAATCTGCAATAGCTAAATCAGCTTTTTGATCTAACAATTCTTTTATCATACCATCCCATTCCTTAGTTTCACGATTTAATGAACCATAACGACCATCTGGTGCTAAACGTATCGTATAATTGAAACCTAATATACGTGAAATTTCATGAATCAAATCAATTGCATAGCCTTCAAATTGATCATTCCCTGTTAGCTTTTCACTGGAATCTTTTCGCATGCAGTATGGTGAACTCTAAGAGGAAAAAAAAATTTATTTAATTTTATTCTGGTAGAAAATAATTAGTAAATAGACGTACGATATAAAAAGTTGAACGCCGAATGCGTAAAATTCACTAAAATTTATGTGCAACACTAAAGGCTGATAAATGATTACACGACGATATGCAAATTTTGAAGCAACCAATGGGTGAATGAGCTATTCTTTGTTGTAAGGAAAATTGTGCATATAGAAAGAGATTTCAAACAAAAGTTCTTTGTTTTTTAAGAACATTTTACATTAAAATTTTTGTTTTATCTCTAACGGTATACAAGATGGGTTATATGGACCCAAGAAACAATTGGCTTATATTTATGAACTCAAACTACAATAATATCTTTTTCGTTTTTGAGTTACCGTGTCGACGGACAGACAATCGGAAATGGACTAATTTGGTGATTTTAAGAGCACATATATCAAAATTTTTTTCGTTTCATCAATATTTTTAAGCGTACAAACATGGGCCTAAAATTAGTATACCTTGATGCGTATTTCATATATATAGAGGGTATAAAAATAATAGAAGCCACTGATGCAGGAAATAAAAACTCTACAACCTAAATTTAAGAAAAATGTATTTACCAAGATGGTTGTTACTACAAAAGTTTTATTTTGTAAAATTTCCACAATTTGTGTATAAGCTTCACCATATGATCGTGTAAAATTGACACCTTCTGTTGAATTCCATGTACCAATTTTTTTCAGACCATCCTTGTTTAATTCAACAATATCCAAAACAAAATCACTACGAAATCCTTGATGATCAAATTTGATAACACCAGTCAAACCTTTCATTTCCACCTGCAAAAAAGAAAAAAAAGTCATATATAGAATTCGTATCCAATGTTTTGCATCAATTTTGTGTAAAATTTGAAAAAAAAAAAGCTTTTTTTATATTCTTGAATGAACAATCTAAAGCCAATTTCGTAATTATATTTGTTTTTCTTCTATTTTAGCAGTATGGTTGGATTATTGTGTCTATTGTGATTTAGACTTTTTACTGCTATCAAGTAGAGGAAAAGCTTTTTCGTATGTTCATTTAAAAAAATTTTTTTTTTCTTCATGTTATGATTTAAGTTTGTCTAAAGAAGGATGTTGTATAGTGAACAATTTATTGTGTATCAGGAGTGACTCAAAGCTCGCTTTACTCCATCTAGAACTAGAAGTATGTAGTCTTGAATCTAAAAAATGACAGTTGACTAATTGCAATAATGGAAAATTTCTTTCATTAAACTGTCGTTGTATAAAATAAGAATATACTTGTACAAGTCTGTGTTTATCCTACAAATGCCATCGTAGTGTTCTTCAAGAGTGCAACCAACGGTCGACTGAAAAAATTATAACGTCATTATTTAGAATTGTAATTGTTTCCGGATCTACCTTACACTTCAGATTTGATTCTAAGCAACTTTTATTTGTTCGTAAGTTTAACAAAATTCTGACGGGGCAGAGATGATCTTCAAATTTAAAGTATGCGATCGAAAACCTCAAAAAAGGAGAAGATATGGCTTTAATGAAGAGATAGAGAATAGGCAAAAACTATCCCCTTTTTGATGAAGGTTGAACAAGATTTCTCAGAAACGCATAGAAATGATTTGTCAAAAATGGATGTTGTTTTTTGATAGTATCAGCAATTTTTGACTCACCTTATGTTTCAAAACTGATAGTTAGATGTTATTTGGAGTTGACCCTGTATTCTCATTCCTTGACAATAGACTTTTTTTTTGTAAATAAAACCATGTCGGTTTTTTTTCATATACTCGGAAATATTATCTATGTTATATTATTTCAACACAAAAATTCCTCAAGGATTTAAAAACAAGTAGTCTGTATGTGTGTAATAGCAACTACAATGATATAATATCAACAAAAATATATATTACCTCAAACCCTTTAGCAATTTTCCACCCGCACACACTAAATATGACTTATTCTCCCGAGCTACCACTCTCTTTACTATTTTGTTAGATGAATATTATAGACCGACCTTTAACCAAAAAGTGGGTCGGACTCTTGATTCTGATGCAACTCATATCAATTGTTTGGAGTCTTTCATAAATCATTTCTACTCCAATAATTTTCATTCACGTTTTTGATATATAACGAATAAAAATTTATATAAGAAAGAATATTTGTTGACTTTAAGTTGAGAAATAGTTATTGAAATAAATACCACGATATTCGAAATGAACGAAACGTAAAATGGCGATTCAAGAAGAGGAATATAAAAGCGTCCTCAAGAATCACCGACTCGAAAAATCGTATGTTACCTTGCATTGCAAAACTTTACCTGCAAAGTTAGTTTTTTTAATCCACTAGGCCCACTAGGCTAATAATAAGATTCTGAACCGTGATATGCGTGAGTCTGAATCGGTCCTATACGTGACTCTGAATTGCTTAAATGGATAACTGTTAAAAACAAAGCCCTAAAACAATTCTGGTTAGTTATTGAGAGTTTGGACACTCCCATTTCACAAGTGATACCAAATTTTTATCCAACTAACAGATATAAATTACGGTTGATAAACGAATTTTTCAAACTCACTAAATGATTTGATTTTGTGATAATTTTATATTATTATTTTTTTAAGTGTACCTCTAATTTTGATGTGAGTTGCATCTTTTCGGGCTAAGGACCGGTCTATAATATTTCTGTGTATTTTTTCCATGTTCCTGTTTTGTGGATGTGTCGTGATGATAGATGATTTTAAAATTTATATTACCCAATGGTATTTACTACACTGACTATCCCTAAAATACAGCTATACAAGGCAAATGGCGTTCATAACCGGATCAGTATAAATTATATTTTTACATTAAGGATAGTTTAGACAGTTTATCATTCGTAATATAGAACTTATTTGTGAATAAAGTAATTACTATTAAAATCTCTTCTTGTAATTAAAAAATTGAAAATTAAATGTTGTTATAGCTGGCAGGACCAATATTTGCATAATCTATTGAAACTGATCGGTTAATTAGAGGAATCAAACGAAAAATGGAGATTGAAAGAGGAATAAATAGAGCAATCAGAATTTGAAAATGGAGAAAGGCGAATCCCGAATAACAAACGGAAGGCTATGAAGTTCATCATATTTTTAATGGCAAAGACATAATTATGGTACGAGAACAGGCAACGTTTCGACACTTTATTTTTAGACGGCAGAATTTCAGATATTGTTTTTTTTTAACTGAGAAGAGGAAGAAGTACGTCTTACACATGAGAGCGATTTACTAATAATAGATGCGCGCTAGTAATGAAATTGAATTTCTATTTGGAAAATTAAAATAACATCTGTTAATTATAAAACTAACTCATACTAACACAAGTGAAAACAAACCTTCTTGTTCATATTTTTTGTTTACTTTCTTGCATACAATTTTTAAACGTCAAAGTCCTTAAAAAACACAAATAACTTTGCCGTGTAAGCTTAATTAAAAACCTAAAGTTAATGTAAAAAAAAACACTCGCACCAGGAATCAAACCCGGATCTCTTGCATTCATGCCAGGCGCCTTATTTAATTGGGCTATACGAGCTCTAAGCACGAAGTGTAATTTTTTCTTATGATCAAATTTTTATTTTTGATTGTTTTTCCATTCTCTTTAATTGAAAACAATTGATTGAGTTAGTTGTTCAATTATGTCTAACCTTGCATAGAAAAAGTCTTTCAGTCAAAAATCAGCGTCTGCATTATTTTTATAAACTAATAAAAGTCTTAAAACGAACCCATTTACAGTGGTTTTGATCGATATTTTTTAGTCTTCGAACATTTTTCAAAGGATTTTCAAAAAAAAATTTTTTATTATCGAAAATTTCTTAAGCGACTCGCTAGTTGAAGCTATTAACTATTTTCAATTATCTTTTATACTTTTGGGAAAAGGATTAGAAAAATTTAGCCTTAATTAGCGACCTCGTGAGAAAACAATGATATTTAAAATGTTTCAAACAAATACCAACTCAAACTCACTTTTAACGTCTTGTATAAATCTCTGTGATATCATAATATGGCTTGTCAGACTTGTTGACATACTGTATGGCATCAATTACTTATATCTTGTATGATATTACCATGGATATATACTATAATTACTACATATGTGGGTAACAGCACATTGAACGGTCACAAACTGACTGGTTACATATTAATACGACATCAACAGAGGAGGAGTCAAAAGGACTGCGTTTAAACATCTCAAAATTTTTCTCTATTTTATATATTTTTTTACATTTAATTACTGTATTTTAAACAATATTTATATTTTTTACTATGTTATAACGGTGCAAGCAATGAATTAAAAATATACAAAAAATACATGAATATTCCCTATTATATTTCCTGGTATATTTAAAAAATATGAATTTTGACATTTCAGAGACAAAAAAGTGCATATTTTTGACAAAATTTATGATATTAACAAAATAAAAAATAGAATTACTTGAAGAGAATAAAAAAGTATTTTATACCTTTAATACTTTATAATCGCATGTGCAAGATTTCGACATACTATATTATAGAAGTAGATAACTTATAAACACCTTTACTAATGTGTACATTTGTATGTTATGTAGTAATATAGAGTACCTACTACAGGTGAAAATCTGATTTTTGTTTATACAATTTGTCATTGTAAATAATAATATACCATTTTTCAACACTTGGGATATCTGTTCTTTTATGAAAGTCAGTTTTTCCTAGGTATATTACCCTCATTTTATTTTTATTTTCTGAAAAATTTCTAACTATAAAGTACAATTCGAGTAAAAAAAATTTGATTAATATTTGTTCACTTTGTTAATGAAACTCACACATACAAATTTATGCTATGAATGTTAATGTCTTTGTATCAACGAGGGATTATTTAAACCTCTTAGATGAAAAGCAGCTCAAACATTATTAAGATTATAGGGAAAGGAAAATTATCTTATTTTCTAGGAAAATTAAACTAACACCGCGATTTAAATTATCATTTAAAAACATCTTGGTAAAATGTTTATCTAAGATGTTTTACATGGAATATTTCCAAAGAAAAGTGAACAAACGAAAGGTTTTTTTATTATCAGAAATATTTTTTATAAATATTTTAAATATAGTCATTATCTTTGTTGGTAACTCATATGAATTCGACATTTTAGACCCGGTAAAATTTCCGTTTAAAAATGCTAATGAAGGTGGAAGTGCAGGTTGCCGGTGAATAACCCGGTAGGATATACTTTAAATTAAAATGAGGATTTCTGTCAGCTGTATTATGTATTTTGTTAAAATATATCCCCTTCAGAACCCACAATAAAAATATTTAGCTAGATTTATTGTGGGTCCTGAGCGGGAATATTTTAACAAAATGCGATAGGATAATGTGTAAACTATTTTTTTAAACAAATAAATCATAATGACCGATTTTATCATACAATTGGGGACAAAATTAATAAAAAATGTTCGTACTTATTTTACTTCAAGTCCTCAAGTTTTCGAATTTGCATCCCTCAAGTGGGGTAAGTATGATTCTATCAGATTTTGAATGTGTATTAATTTTTATTTATCGTGTAAAGCTTGCTCAACAGCATCCCGTAAAAGTTTGAGACCCAGCTGTATTTTAAGTGATTGATTCTTAAGAGACCGCACGGAAAACTGACCAAAAATAACGAGTTTCTGTTTTATACATGTTAGAAAGATGAGATTGTCACCCATCGACTCGAAATAAAGTTAAATTTTATTTAACATGATTTTATTTAACGCAGTCGCGTTAAATAAAGGGGTTTTCGGGTTTTGATTATTTATTTTATTTTAGACTTTTTATAATTCCTAACTAAATTTAAACATATAACTTATATATATTCTTGTAATCCCATTTTAATGTCCTTTAATTTGATATGTTGTTCGATAGTTATTATTATTTCGTTCAAAATATCCTCCGTTTTGTTTTGTTTTTTTTTTTTCAAACACCTATCTAAAACACTTGGGTTTTTGAGACAAATATAATGATGTATTAAATGTTGAAATCCATTAAGCCGTTTGGAAGATACGAAGTAATAACGAAATTTACAAATATACATTCATTTATACATGCAAACACACAAGATACGCGCGAAAGATATAAATATACCCCTTGAAAGTCGGGTAAAAAAAAAAAGAAGTAAGTACAAAATATGTTACTCATATAAAACTATTCAACATAAATTTTTTGTAAAAAATTCCACTTTCTTCATTATCCATATTTATTGTTTTTATTTTACATATTTTTTTTACACGGCATAAAATTATTGGCAATAACTAAATTAATGTCATATATTTTATTAACATCAAATTTTTTTGACGTGTTTCAATTTTATTGAACAAAACCGTACAAAGTGTTGGCGTATAATATTACACACAATATGCTCTACAAATTTAAAATTTAAAAAACACTTTTTTATGTTTTTCATGGCACTGCTGTGTTTTTATTTGTTATGATTTTATATATTTTCCAATTTGTATTTTTTGCCGCTTAATATTATGGTACGTAGCACGCACATTATAAATTGAAATATTATATAATACGTTTTATACTATTAAAGTATGCGTAGCAGTGTGGCTTTATTTGGAAATTTATTTTCGTATTTGTCCTTATAATTTTTATGATATTAATATTTTATTTAAATTTTTAACATTCTTTTCTATTTCATTTTTAGGATTATTATTTTATTCATTGTAGTAATAAATATTCTAAATTTATACGATTTATTTTAACAATCTTGTAGGTCACAGGATTATACAGAATCGACTCGGAAACAAACTAACAGATTGTAGGCAGTTTTCTGGCGCTTTATTCCTGTGAAATCAGTACCGGATAGTACCTACAATAAAAAACTAGATTCTCCCATGATCCTAAGAAATGCCAAAAAACAAGATCTGCCAAAAAACAATATCTGCCAATTTGTTCATTTCTATTCAAGTAAATTTACACGGCGCTTCAAATATTTATCCTTAAATGTAATTTAAGGGATTGTAGAATGTAATGATAATAACATAATAAAGTATTTTGTCATTCCGTTGACTTTCAACGATTTTCTTCTACTCATTTTAATTATGTTAAATGATAAATTTGTTTAATAGTAATTAAAAAATGGTACACTTCTAAGGTAGATAGACGAACCCTTTATACATAATTAAATGAATGAATTCTAAAAAGATATATCACCTATGTAGTACCTTTGTAAGTATTTTAAATGGTATATACGGGGGAGAATTGTCTAGCTCGGTCTTCTGTCTTAGTAGGCCCGTAGTAATTTTTTTAGTTGAATTCGCATATATGAAACCCCCGTATATGCGAGGAACGAGAATGAGTAAAGTATATTTGAGGTATCTCACGTTCTCTTGGCATCGTACTATCCGAATTCGCTAAAAATGCGATCTTTTGTATCCGAGTAAAAGGCAACATGAGGTACCCAGACGAGTAGAGGCGAGCTTTATCACATTCTCGTGATTATTTGAAGTTTAGTTATAAACATAAGAGTGTGTGGTAGTTACTGTTTCACTTTGACGGGTAACTTTGACCTGTATATTGAGCGAGGATACTCCCCGAGAGTGTGGATGATGGGTGAAATTTATTTATTTATATTTTTTAAAGGTTATTAGATTAGTTCTTGCCATCAGCAAGTTAGAGATTCTTAGCAATATATGTGTTTGGCAATAAATATTCAACAAAGTTAGCAAACAGTTTTTTAATAGATTCCAATTCGTGTTGGTCAGTGAAACGGAACGAATAAGTAATCATTTGAAAGTCTTATGAATGTAGACATAAGCAAGCTTAAAACTTAAAAAACAGCAGTGATCTGTAGAATGACTAGACCGTTAAAAAAGGATTATTTTTTATTAGACAGTTTTGCAAATTACTATGGTTTCTTGATATCCTCCTATTTATTCAACGACTGTAGTTTTCGTAGTTTTTTTTAAGCTATCGCTTGTCACATGTGCCTAATAATTTTTTCAATAGGCTTCGTTTTGAGTCTACTAGCTTCACAGCTTAATGTACATGTCTTTTTAATCGTGTATGGATATAATTACATAATAATTACTAATTGTATATGAAATTTTGTGGGGTCTAAATATTAAGCATTTTTGTCCGGAAAATTAATTGTCCGGCAAATGCGTTGTTTTGGAGCGCAATTTAACAGGGTATTGATTACTGATGATCACATGACTGGTTTTTGCTTTAATAAATATAGGTTTATACCGACCAACGTAAAAAAAACCGTTTTATCGGGGTTATGTTAACTGACTATCACACGTCGGGCCAAAATACTGTTAAAACGATATATGTCGAGCGAAGCAAATATGACTACATAAACGGAGCAAAAAATATATCCAACCGTTCCGTAACAAGTCACGTGCTCATCAGTAATCAATACCCTTAATTATTATTATCTTAAACAAAAATTATGGACATTAGTCGAAAGTATGACAAACCTTGACAGCCTTCCTTTATACATACATATATAAAATACTATACATTTTTTATAGTGTCAGCTAAAAAGTTATTAACTATTAAAAAACATATAAAAACAAATTCATTTAAAATACACTTAAAAATATGATGTATACATTTTAAAATTATTAAACGGGTTTAAAAACAGAGAGTCGAGTCGGACGGGTGGCATAAAAATGTACGATACTGGAGTATAAAAAACATAACTTACAACATATACATACTACACTAAATACAGCAAACAGAGGAGGCGAGTATTTACTTTACTGGAAATGTATACAAATTTATATTTATACAAAGTGTATAGTATGAATTTGTAATCTGATACAAAACAAACCTTTGATAAAAGTGTGTGGCGACTATAAATTAGGTTGCGGTCAAGTTCAAACATCTAGAAGCATTCCTCATAAAATAAAGGATCATACGCTTTTAATTGCCTTTGTACTATTAGCTCAGTTGATTAAGGCGTAACCAATTACGTCCGCGTTATTGTTATTTTAAAATCTGGACCATAATTTTTTCTGGCTTACATAGGCTAGCTCGAGTTTCTAATTTACACAGGCGATCTTTCCTCCAGGGAAGCAGCTTCTGGAGATCCAAGAACTTATCGGGATTAAAATGATTAGATCTGGTCATACACTTGTACAATCTGACCTATAATTTCTCTATTCAGATCCGCTGCTGGTAGAAATATATTTACAAAGAAATAAAATTATATAGAAATATTTATTATTTACAAATGTTTCAAAGAATAGCCTGTATAAATGTCTACTTGTGTTAAAATTTAATTTATTTGAATTTATAATGTATTTATAATTATTATTCGCTTTATTGCATAAATTTATTTTAAATTAGTAACATAAACTTTTTTTAAATTCTAACTCTACTTATTTCTTTTAGTGTATACTAATTTGTACTGAAATTTTGAATGAAAGCATTTAATTACAAAACATTAAAGTTAAGTAGGTATTAGTGATTATTAATTCCGTTTTATTTTAAGTGACTTTAAAAAAACCTAGGATCTTTGGTATATCAATGACAATTTTTAGGAATTTGCATTTATTACTTGCTGGTCACTGCTCAAAGCTTACAGGGAATGTGTTCTATACCAATGAAACCTTTTTGCATGAATCTACTTCTTTCGAGTTTTCAGTTTCTTTTAACACGCTTATACAAACTTTGTTTGTGATTAACAAACAATGTAGTAAAATATTTCAAATCAATTATGAGCTATTTTTAACTATCCCATCAATTTGAAAATAGGTAAACATAACAAAACACATATAAAATATTTTTGAGTGAACAATTTTCACCAATTATTATTGAATGAGATAAGGTATATACAAAAGACAGAAATAGTACCCCTAATATACTTTAAGAAATTTGATGCCTTAAGAAAGAAAATACCTACCTTCTCAATCGTTCTCTTTAAAACCTTTTTTTAGATCCTTTATTAACTATGCCATGGGAGAAATAAGTATTTTGATTCCAGTAGATGAATGAGATTAAAAATATTTTTACTAAAAAAATCCATTTGTGCGTTACAGTCGTCTGTATGATAAAATTATACAACAAATTTACATTTTTGGAATCTTTAGACATTTTTAACAATGCAATTTAATATGTAATAATAAACTGTTTCAATGTAATAATAGTCTGTATTCTATAAACAAATTATCAACATTAAGATATTTATCAAAAATTTAATTTTTTGTATCTTCAAAGCTTTACTTCGTCGGTGTATTTCAATGCTTTTCTGTTATGAAAAAAAAATTATAATATTTAAGAGAAAAAAATTTTCCTGGATAATTAACAACCATTTGAAAAATGATTTTACTCATTTTATTCTTCATTCTCGACATTATGTATTTGGATCCTAGACTTTTCTAGGCTCTTTTTTTAATTTTTGTTTTCAGTTTAGAAAATTAGGTTAAAATAGACTGAAACAAGTTTGAGCGCACTTCATGAGTTCTGTCCCCCAGTGCGTGTGTTAATTTTGCCTACTCTTTGCATATAATAAATCTATAAATTTCTGTTTGTATTGCGTAAATTATTTGCACTTCCACCATATTTATTGTAATGTATTTGTTTTATCTAAAATACAGAGACCAAACACGACACCAGAAATAGTATTAAAGGTAATTTCGTTAAGTTCAAGCTATTCGTTGTGTGTACAGTAGTAGGTGGATGGTAAAACTAAATCGATAGCAGCGTTGTCCTCTTAATAAATTTGCAATAAACCATAAGTTTTATTTAAAATATGACTATTTTTCAATTGATTAAATGCAATTGGTATAGTAAATGGCAAATAAAAGACAGTTAGTCATGAGGACTGTTGACGGAAGTGAAAGTTTTAAAACTTTGGAATAACTGTGTTTTTTTTAATGAATATTACAAATTTCATAATTTTAAAATATGAATAATTAAAATTTCATAATTTGTAATTTTAAATTATGAACGTGTGAACAGATAACTATTATTAGTAATTTAAAAAAAAAAAAGCCTTCTATTAACAGTAGTTAGGAGTTACCAAAGATCAGAATCACTTAGTTAACAGTTAAGGGTACAGCTTTAATTATTGTTACATAGGTGCCGTTTTTTCGATTAAAAAAAATTGTAGTTTCATAGGCTACGATGTTATATTTGTAGCTATTCGTTGTGTGCGTAGCCATGGTAGGGACAATAATTATTGTAAAACACGAATTGATTAAACTTAATGCATTAAAAATTGTGAAAATAAGAAATCAAATGTAAATTATTATTATTTTTCAAATGTAAATTATCATAATTATTTATTTAAATTTGTGAGACAATAATATTAAATTTTCAATGTAAGTCTTAACTGCAATCCATACAATTATATATGCATCCATACAATTCTATAATTAAAGTAGTGTATCGTTACCATGAAAACGAAACTCACGCACGGAGCGAATATTCATAGCATTAGATGTGATATCATAAGATTTTCCCAAACCAAATATTATTTATTATACATATACTACATACCGTTCAAAACGCCTATAGGTGTTTTCATTTATTAAAATTATTGAAAAATAAAAATTAATTAAACCATTACAAATAGTGAGAAAAAGAGACGAAATTGCATTAATGATATTTTTTATATGTAATTTAACATAAAAACTTAATTTATTTGTAAAAATAGTATTAAATTTTTAATGTAAACCAAATATATAATCCACAGACTTGTATATCCATCCACAAAATTATTTAAGTAAAGTAATGTGTCGTTAAGTGGACAAAATAGTAGTCGTTTGATTTATAATATGGGGCCTTTCAATAATAACGATTTGATTTAAAAAAAAATATCAAAGTAAATTTTACATATTTTGAAGCTTGGAAATGTTGGTTTTGTTGTGAACAAAATATCTTAAAAATATCGAAAACGACTCTTTAACAGAATTTTTGTATAATTTCTATGATGTCCAATTGAAATAGTTTTATGAAAAAAAAAAAAAAAAAATTGGATATAATAATTGATGATGTAAACAATTTATAAAGTCCTATAATTGGTATAATTGAAATTCTGCGATATTCAAACTCAGCGATATAAATAAGCTTTACTGTATTTTCTTGATTAAAAAATTTTGATGTCACAGAACTATTCGAATTGAGTGGCTATATTTCCATTATTGATATGTTATGTAGTAGTCATATGGTATAATAAAACTAAACATTTTTATACTTACTATTTTCATATAGTTAATTAAGCTGTATCCATGCGGCCACGTATCAACGGTATCACAACTTAAAGGTTTTATATCAATTTGTTGACTGGTATCTAAATCATGTAATGCTTTTGCAAACAAGTGTACAGCATCATACATTAATGCCGTTTCAGCCTGGAAAAATAACATAAATATTAGAGAGTTATGAAAATTAAAATATCTTGTTAAAAAAACACACAGAATCAGTGGCGTATTATAAATAATAATGAATTGGAAACCTAGGGAAGTCAAAATATGTTAATATAGTTGGTACGGCCTATGAAGTAGGTTAGGTTAGGATATATTGGCTGTCCACGTAGGCTATAGAGCCCATTGTGATACCGTAAGTGTGTTTTACTACCTTTCCCCTGATAATATCATTTACCAGCTCCTCAATTTTAGAGGCTGAGTTCATATACCATGCACTACAACAGCCCAACACACTATTAATTAAATTAATTTCGTAGCGACGGCGGGAATCGAACCCGCTACCCTAAGCATAACGCGGACGGCCTTAACCAACTAAGCTAATAGGCCTTAACCAACTAAGCTAATACTACCTATGAAGTACCTTCAATAAAAATTAGTTAGGTGGTTACGAAAATTAAAGCATTGCGAAAAAGAGTTAGCTTGGCGTTCGCAATTTCTAGAAGGTTGAATGAAAACTCTTCTATGAACACTATATAGAATATTGCACTTTACTGGTTTTCGTTTTGGATTTCCCTTATCCTACATCTTACTTAATGTCAAAAAATTTGGTAAAGCTAACTTCTTCCCAACGAAAATGCTTATCTTGTTTTTTGAATAAGTTCGGGGTTTGAATTTATAAACCCTCAGCAAGCTTTGTTATATCCCGAGTGTTATATCCCAAAATGATTTAGGGCAAAATAAAATATGTTCAGGCCCATGTCAGGTTACAGCAGAGTATATATTATCTTTAATGTTTACTTATGGCCACATTTTCTTCTTGGTAAAGTAAGAAATGGACTAGCAACGTTATTAATAAACACAGTTATCTATTTTGTATAAACCTTGTTATTTATTATTTCGTTATTTCAGCGATTCAAAACTTAGTTAAAACTTAATAAATCGCTTTTATAATGTAGGACATAAATATTAACTGTCATCGAAATGATGTCAGTAACAAGTGAAATTTACAAAATTTCAACAACCCCAGACAAATTTTGGGGTACAATAAACAATAAACACGCATTTGAAATATATTTAAGAAGAGTTTTCATTAAATTGCCCTTTTCCTTAAAGACCTTTCCAAACTAACCCGATTTGGAAGTATCATCGCCAATATTTAGTTTTTTCGGGTACGGAACCCTAAATTCGCAATTGATAAGATTGATAATCGATAAGAACATTCTCCATTAAATAACTTTTCAAACAAAACCATAAAAATTAAAATCGGTGGGTCCGCTTAGGCGCTACGATGCCACAGACAGACAGGCAGACAGACACACACACGTAGCGATCAAACGTATAACACCCTCTTATTTTTAGTTCAGGGGTTAAAAAACCAAATGTATACGCCACCACTGTTCAAAATCATCACGTAGTTGTGACAGAAGGAAAATGTTTCCAAGCTATTTGGAAACACATAAAAAAAATATATATATTTTTCATTTTTATTTTTGTAATTAAATTAATTGGTGTGGATTTTTAATTAAAAACCTTTTTATTTTTTCTGTGTGCTTTTTTTGTATCCTTTTCTTTCTGATATAAAAACCTTACCTTTATAAATGTAATATTGTCCTGTAAAAATATTCCCAATCAAATATTCACAGTTGATGGTGCAGGTTCCCAGATGTAATGAAAATGAAACAAAAACAAAAAATATTATGTTAATACAAGATTATTATAGACTTATAAATTATTTTACTAGAGATTATTATAGTATAGATATAGACCAATATTTTTAAAGCAACCATGTTAAAAATGCCAACTTTTGAAGTCATTTATTTATTTAAATAAAAGGGCAAATCCACCCAACCCCCCTTAGATTTTCAGAATTCCTTTTGACTTAGCCCAATTTAATATTTAAAAATCAAGCCTTTTATCCATTTTGTTTCAATAGAATGTGAATGTGTTCGATATTGTAAAATACCATTTTACCTTCAATACTATACTGATACTCGGTATGTAGGAAATATATTTTTACGTTTATTGTAGTAAAAATAGTTTGTTACCATTTTAATCAAACAAACAATAACAATAAATTAAACGGATTAAATAACAACAACAATAACAAAAAGTTACTTAGATAAAATGACAATAACAATTGAAACTTTATTGTTTGTAATAACAAAGTTCTCCATCTACAATTATTTTATTTGAATAGAAAAAAATGTATGAATAAAAAAACGACAATTTTATGAAAAAATATAGTTTTGAATTATTAGTAGACAAACAACTCAAGGACTTCATTCCGTTGTTGTTTTTCTTCATTTGTTTACCAATATACGAAGGAACACATAGAACAATGAACAATTATAAAGTTTTTTCCTACTTAAAATAACTATCCTGAATAAAATAAATAGTATAAGGGCACGTACGTCAGAGATCACTTTTGTTATATTTTCTATTTCATAACTAGTTGCATTCAAACTACAGATATAGATAGAATCAACAGTGTTTTAGTTTATTTTTTTTAAACAATGTTTCCATTTGACAAGATATTTTTGGGCTATCGGTCACCATTAGTGACGAAAAAAAATTAGTCTCACTCTTGCAGTCTTGGTCTTGGTCTTTTTTAAAAAATTTACCAATACAGTATCGCTTCGACAAGAACAATTCAAAGACACTATCTATATGAATCAAGATCAAGACCAAGATTAAACTATGCAAGACCGAAGCCTCTGCAAGACTTTTTGGGGCAAGTTGTAATGATTATTAAAAGTAAGACTCCAAAAATTCTGAAATAGAACAATAAGATTTAATCAAAAGTTAAGTTCAAAATATGGTTGATCAAAAAACAACACTCGATTCACTAAAACCATTTTTACCAAGATGCAAGACCAAGACCGAAACCTAACTCTGCAAGGCCACGACATATTCTTGCAGGACCAAGGACAAGATTAGAAATAATTATGGAAGAACAATACGAAGATACAATCGTCAAGACCAAGGTAACTATAATCATGTTTTTAATATTGGTATCGCTCATTAGTAGTCACCCTTTTTAAATTTTAACCCTTCAGGGCTTACAGCCACAGTGATGTTCAGTAATCGTACATAAATCCTGCATCTCTAGTTTTATCAAACAGTTTGATCAAACATTATTGAAACTAGGGATGCAGGATGGGCAAACAGAGGTTGTCCTTTATCAACTTTTTCAAGAGATGGACACATTAACATTGGACGAAGACGAATTAGGGGTAACGTGGTTACTTGACATTTTTACTTTTTCTTGGAGTATGAAATTCAAAAATTCATATCTAGACGTTTTTATTTTGTATGAAAATGTTCACCCACTGTAATTTGCAAAGTATCAATCAAGAAGAAAAAAATAAATAATCTTTTTTAGTAAGACCTTCAATTTTTATATTAACCCCCATTGATCTCCGAATCATAGAATGTAAGATATTTAGGGAAAATGGGGTTTTGTGGACTTTGATCGCTCATATTTCGTGACACGAACATTGTAACTTCGTCAAATATACCGAATTTATTTGATTAATATGTGCATAGTTTGACAAGCAGAATATGAGGTTTTGTGAGTTCACAAAAGCTGACAATTTTCAAATGTATATTTATATTATTACTGTGGGTCCTGAATTGGATATATACTCAAAAAATAAATTGTATCGATAAAAATGCTTCAAGCAAAAAATGTTGGGCTAGGCGCATATCGTACGTAGACACTAAACTTGACCTAAGTTTTTAGTCGCAATAAAAGCCGCAGTCTATTCCATAACTGGTAATAGATATTTTAAATTAGACACTTTAAATTTGAAAGTTGTAATTGATTAAAAAAATAACATTATTTGTTCGAAAATTTTTCTGGAAACTATTAAGTTTAGACAAAAACGGACCGAAAAGTTTTATCCAAAATTAATTGTTTCTGTGGAATCTAGGTACAATTCGAAACAAAATTTCCAATTAAAGTGGTTTGTTTCTCTAAAAAGACCGTTTCAAATTGTATGAAGAAACGTACTATTTTAAACTAAGTGCATAATACAGCCCACGGAAATGCTCATCTTAATTTGAATAATAATTTTCCATCCTAAAATTTGGATTTTTTTATCCATATATTCCTGCTTTGGTACGGATGAAGTACGTCTGTACATAGTCCTCTTATATATATTGTTCGAGGGTAAACATAAAAAGTAGAAGTTGAAGTTGGTTTATTGCTATCATTAAAAGTTAAAAGAGGGTAGTTAGTATTCGAATAGCTTTTTTACTTCAATATATGCAAGTAATAGTTATGTCAATCATGTGTAAATATTGGAATAATCTAAAGTTAAATATTTTGATTAAAGCATTCAATACATCTAATTATGTATGTCAATTCAACAATATTTACATATAGAACATGCCTAGAACTATAGTTTACTTTCATGTTATTTTGTAAGCCATCTGAAGTGAGATAACATATTGAATAAATTAAATCAAAATGTATTTTAAATTTACATTTCAGTCATAAAAAGAAAATATGGCAAAAAAAGTATATAAGTCTCAGTATTTCCAACTCAGACCAAAATTATTTCTCAGAATATTTGTTCGAATCATCTATACTTCCAAACAGAAATATTAAATGTGATTTCGATATTTGCAACTCGGACTATTTAGCACGATTTTAAGCTGCGATGGAAATTTGTTCAGGTGTATAAATATCATAACATATTTAAAGTTTACCTATACCTTTATTTTAAGTACCGGTAAAAATGGGAGTTATACTTGTTTAGTATAGAAAAGGCACTCGGAAGAGGTCTTCTAATCTTTGAACTTTAAATTCAATAGCAAGAAGAAGTGTATGGTATTAGTGAGTAATAAACTTTAATCGATGAATCAAAGTGTATAGTGAAGTGAATGGTGTAAAAAAGAAAATCAGACTAAATAGACCAGTTGCCGGCCTGAAAAATGGATTGGGCCTCTTATTGGTGCTCGCATCAATTTTGAGAAACTCTGAAAAAGACAGTTGTAGCCTACTCCGATAGTTTTATTTGACACTTATTCCGAAATAAATCTTTTCAAAATATAGTAAAGTTGTCGATATTTTTGGAGAAATACCCATTTATATGTTCCATTTAGTCCCATGTATATACCTTGCTTTTTGTCACTTTTTAAACTTAAAATTCAACGAAATTAATTCGATAACAGTAATTTTTTTGCTTAACGGTAGTACGAACGCCAATTTAGACTCGTGGTTGAAATTATTTGTACCTTATTTTCAACTTTGATGATTAATTTTCTTATAACTTCATCAATCTAGACGAAAATCTAATCTCTGCCTTGATTTGCGAAATATCAAAAGTTAACATACGTCCTATAGTCCATCTCGTCTGAAAATGTAAAACACTTGACGCCGTTAATCAGTTTCTATTTTATAAAGTTATTCTTCGAAGTAAATGTGAAAAAGAGAATTTCTAAAAAAAAAAGGAATTATTGAAGAAGGCTTTAAATGTTTTTCGGCTAGGGACACGTTTAAAAGTACTTCATTGAACCTAGAGATCTCGATCAAATTTTTGTTATTGATACCTGATTAGTCACTAGAATCGTCTAAATAGGATGTCAGATCTGAATACTGCCCATAATCAACTTTACAAATTATAAATATAAATCTATTTCAAATTATAAATATAAATACAATAAACAACAGTGACCGTTGCTTTCTGTAAATAAATAGATATAAAATAAACAGTTAAGTTACTATTTTATTTGATTAATCATTACCTATGCAATATAGTTCATATATGACCGCTGATATTAAAAATACAGCGTATTATTATTAAAAAAAAATGAAATAAAATAACATTAAATATTAATAATAAATTTGTTGCCCATCTTGAAAGTTATTATTAAATTTTCATTCGTAAACAATAAGAAGTAATAAAATTTTTCAATTAAATTGAATGTGAGTGGAATGAAAATATACAAAGTATTTTTATTGTTTTTTTTCTTGTATTTTTGTTTTTGCATATACTGTTTTTCTTATACACTGACAACAATGACAACGACGTTGGGAGACGGACAGACTGACGAACTGTCTTCCATATGCGTTATATAAAGTTATATTAAAAAACAAACGACTTTCTTTTTGGTATTTGAATAATATGATTTCGGTAATGGTAGAAACTTACCGGGATTGATTAACCAAACATCGATGAGAAAATATTTATATGCTTTGTGTGCATATTAACACGATTTACTACTATTAAAATTAATAAATCGATATTTTAAAATACGATGAAAAATAAAAAGTTTAATTTGAAGGCTATATGGCATAACAGCTACCCATGGTCCGAAAAAGATTCTGAGACGACTGAACCCCTCTCAGGTTTATCCCTAAACATTTTCAATAAAAAAAAGTAACATTCAGCCATCTTAATAAAAGTCTTGAAAAAGTTGCCACCTCTCGTATCTTTGCGAAGAAATCAATCAATCAACTCAATTCTACTATTCTCACTTTTTTGTTACTTCTTTTCGTCTCTACTAAAGCTCATTTTGACGGCAAAGAAGAGAATTTAAAAGACAGATAGATATCACTGGTCTCATATCATCAAGATAAAAAATGTCGTTAAAGTAAAAAAGCCAACAAAAGGATAGAATATTCGGAAAAAATAATGTTTAAATTCAAAGACATTCTGTAAAGCCCATTAAATAAAAACAATTCCGCGAAATATAAATATTATTAAAGATAATAAATGTGAACTCTAGTATACTTTGAAATAAATTTCAATTTTTGCCCCAATTTCCTAGATCAATTTATTGAATTATATAAATATGTATTTCGATTACCAAGTAGCCATCTCATCAGTATGAATTATTTAATCGTAATTACCCTTATTGTATATGCTACTCGTTGCTAATTTGGTGGCCGACTTCGGGGTGCAGCCGAAATTTAATTCCACGAAATTCAGAAAGCTCGCCACAATTTTTCGTTTTCACGATTTTGTTTCGAAAAGCTATATTTTTTGTTTGTTTAATTTTTTGATTCGGAAAAACAATTCGCTTTTTGGCTTATATTGGAGTAGGTAGAATAATAAAAATCCCTTTGAATTACAGAAATTGTATATATTTTTATGAAAAAACTAGTACCGACTGCTAAAATTGTTCTTGTACACTCGACTTTGACTAGCGCTTGTACTTTATATTTAAGTCTCTACGAATAAGCACAAATGATACCACACACCGCATCTGTAACAAATTGGATAAAAAATTCAACTAAGAAAAACAATAAATATACTTCGTCAAAACCAAATATTAATAATTTTAAATATAAAAATAAGCTTATTATTTATCTATATAATGATTTCAAATTATAAACAACATTTTGGTGAACACATGGCGAATTTAAAAAAATTTATGAAAAAAAATTAGTTGTGGAAGACAATGAAAGAATGGGAAAGAAAAACAGTTTTGTCCAAGACACAAGTCCTAATAAATTAAAAGTTTGGGAAATTGACAAACCCGTACAGTAATAGACTATGAGTTGATAGTATGAAAATAGCAAATGGCAATTTGTTTCGGATTTGTGTTATATTAATGTGGTAGCTCATAGCCTTTAGCGGATTTAAGATTGGAATTAAATTTTACCTGACTGCGCTACGTAAATGAGAGCAATATGCTTATCAGCCTTTGTATTTATGTTTGTTTCTTTGTGACAGTTTTGAGACTAAACGTGTCGGTTGATTTTAATAAATCCAACGTCAATCAATTTTTCTTAATCTTGAATTTATCAATAAATATGCAATGTTTTCTAGTAATCATCCAGACTATAATATTAATCAACCAGATATACAGACGCCATATTGGGAAAATAAAAAATAAAAGTCGAAAAACTTTGTTAAGTGGGATAGCATTGAATAGGTATTTGAAAGTCCAAACTAAGTGCGATTGCATATAATATAACTTTAAATCAAAAACAAAAAACGCGTGAAAATTGAATGTTAAATATAAACTGAAAAGAAAAAACGCCCAGCAGCCTACATAGAGACTTAAGGAGGATCCCTCACCAGTAATAGAAAAAAATAAATTAGTAGAAAATGATCCAAATTTTTAGTATGTTGTAGTTAACAATACATATTATTAAATGAAAAAAAAATTTGGGTATCTTATCGATCAATTAAGAGAGTAATTAATTAATTAAAAATACACTAAATAACATAGCATGATATGAGGATGAATGTTATTTAGTATATTTTTAATTAATTATTTACTCTCTTAATTGATCGATAAGATACCCAAATTTTTTTTTGGTTTAATAATATGTATCGTTAATAACAACATACTAAAAATTTGGATCATTTTCTACTAATTTATTTTTTTCTATTACTGGTGAGGGATCCTCCTTAACAGCCGAGAACTATTTTTGGCAAGATTTGAGCCGGCTTAGATTATTGGTCCCTACTGTTAGAGTCGCTATGACTACTAGACTTGTTTTTTCTTTTCAAGTTTATTTTTTGATTTTTGATGTAAATTTTAATTTTTCGTACACGGTTTTTTCGATTTTTTAAATTTGCGTTTTTGTTTAATGTTGGCCAAGTAAATAAATTTAATATTCTATGCTGTTTTTTACTCCTATGGGTTCCATTAACACCCATTTCGGCTTGTTGATCACTTTTTTAATTTAAAACTGAAAACAAATATTTGATCATGTCTATGACTTTTTCGATAAAATATAATACAAGGATTTGTCAAGTATTTGTTTGCAGAATTAATACAGTTATAAAATCGTGTTTGAAAAAAAGTTCTAATAATATTAAGCGATTATATCTATTTAACTTAAAACCTATAATTCTATGTGATTATAATATTACTAATTTTGAGATAAAATGTAAATAAAAAACCTTTTGTAACTGCTATATTCCATGTAATGGTAACAATTATGGTAATGCAATAATTTATTCAAAAAACATTGAGTTAAAAGTTTATAGGTTTCAATACATAGTAAAAATGTTTCTTAAAAGGATTATAATGGCGTTTATTAAATTTCGTGATAGAAACATATTGTTTTTACTATGAAAATCGAAATTCTGAACTCATGAAAATATTTGTATTTAAACTCATTTTATTTTTGGGAATTGCTTAGAGCGAAGAAGTCAACGAGGCTCTAGTCAAATTGAATTTGCTTATATCTTAGCCAATCTCGATGTTCAATAGAGTTATATGATAACCTGGTTTGGTATTTCCGTTGATGTCAAACCTATTTATAAAAAAATGCAAATTATACCTTAACCTTAAACAAACCAACAAGTCTATTGGCTTGCTACCTTTTTAAAAATTAACAAAATTGTGGGAAATTTAAAATTATTTCTTTTCTTTCGAAAGGTACGTGCTAGCCTTCACGACAATTGTTTATGTGTAAGCTTTGAGTCATTTCATATATGAGTCTTGTATGAAGTAAAAATTTACTTTAAAAATACTACGAAATTATGGGTTCGAGCCATCATGCTCTATGTACATTTGATATAAGGTTGTTAGGAGTTTAAATAAGAATGTCAGTTATGATATGTGGGGTCCCTTAATGCATCAATGAGGAAAAATTTCCTCTACTATGATTATTTTACTTCTTGAGGTGAATTTATTAACATCTATGTTTTACAAAAATGTGAATATAATTGCAAAATTGTACGGTAATGTGTAAAGCTCTTTGATCAAATTATCAGAGCTCTTTGACACTCTCTCTTTGAATTTTTACTCTAACTTATTTTTATACCATATATACCTACCTTTCTTAAATAATATTAAGGAAGTTAAGTCCCAAGTTTTTAACGCTTAAAAATATTGATGCTACGACCATAATTTTAGTATAGGTATGCATAAAATCAATTTCCGGTTGACCGTATGGATGTCTATCAGTCCGCTCGTCAGTTAACACGATAACTCAAAAACTAAAAGAGAAATCATTCTGAAATTTTTATACCATGCTCCGGGCGTAAAAACTAAGGTCGAGTTCGTATCTGAGCAAGATAAGTCAATTGGGTTAGTGGTTAGGCCCGTAGAATTCAACTTGTAAACCTTTTAGGGTAGAACAAAATTTTAAGCATAAAAAATATTTCTTATTAAAAAATTTACAACTTTTATTTGAAACATTTTTTCGTAAACATCACTGTTTACCCGGGAGAGCGTAAACTAGTCCCGAACATCATATGTATTATATGGGAATATCAGATAAGTGTCTGTGACACCAAAGTCGTGCGATATATTCACGACTGTGGCTATTTAAGAGTGGCTATCTTTCTTTACTTATATGACGTATAAACAAACGCTTGCGTAATCAATACTGTCTATGCATAGCATTTCAACAATTAACTTAGTCAATTGTTTGTTTTCACTTCTGGTTAATATTATGATCCAACAAATTTTTGAATTTCTCTAGAATTAGAAAATAGATTATTATGACCTAGACTGTCAAAAATAAATTTTATTTTATTGGTTTATCATCAAAGAGTTATAATCATCAAGACTGTGCATATATATATAACGATTGAAATATGGAGAGAAGGTACAGTTTATAAATAATTAATAGGCATATCCTATTCTTCTATAATATGTACAGCCCCTGTACGTTTAGGTTGTAACATAATCATTTTGGCTTAAAATAAATGAATTTATTATTATTGTACAAAAGGGATCAGAATAATAATTATATTTAGAATACGACGATTTAGTTGTAATAATAAGGAATTACATAAATAATATTAATATTAATTTATTAATACAAAGAGTTTGAAAATTATGATAGCTCATGCATTAAGCATTATAAGGATAAGTTTTTGAAACACGTAACCTGTACTCACGAATACTATTCCCGATCCCCAGGCGGAAAGAAAGTCTCACCAAAATGGCCTAACTAATTTATATGTTTTTTATTTCCAAAATATTTCATTAATGACATTGTGAACAGAAGAGACATTTTGATTGTGTAAGTTATCTATAATAATAATAATGGAGTTTAACCTCCGTTTCTCTGGCATATACGCTTATAACAGAGGCCAGCAACATCGTTATTTGTTAATATTTATGTATTTAACTGCATCCATATTTTTACAATTACATTCTTGGGTGGGTGGGCTCGGTTACTTCGTTCTTATCCAAGCGACGACAATGTGATTAATTCTACCGCCCCATTAATTGTAGTTGGTCACATTGCCGCTGCCTGCATTCGAGCCCGCAACCTAAGTGTAAGTAGACAAACGGTCAATGTTTAACGTCTTAGACCGCTCGACCACTTAGGCTCTTCTAAGTTGTCTAAGTTGTCTTCTATGTTAGAGGTAAGTTATTGAGATCACTTAATCGATGCCGACTAAGATATGGTGGAAGTCATTTAAGTCGGTTTTTTTTCCAAAAGCCAAATTTTAGATTCTATATTAATGAAACGAATAACTGAAAACCATGTCAAAAAACCGATCATTCAGAATATATTACAATATTTGACGAACACTTTTTACCAGAAAATGTTTCTTACAATGTTGTTGAAAATATTTTCTTTTAAAGATATTAATTTAAATTCTTCCCTCTACTAAATTTCATCTTGGGTATTTTACGTTTCTAAGACAAATTATAAATGATTCGAAAGCATTTAAAATGGGACGTTAAGGGACTTACATGAAATATGTAAAGTTTACATGATTTAGTGCGGAAATTGCCAGTCACGAAAATTTTAAACTAAAAATGAAGTCGTTCAATATATATTAGTTAAAATAACCCAAGATATCGACAAAGTTAAATCATGATTCTTTTTTAAAATGAGTTTCGTCTTGTATTTGAAAGTTTAATGTTAGAAAAAAAAACGAAAATTTAAAAAAATACATACAAACAAGAGTCGAATCCCGGTTAAGCAAACAAATAAACATAGACAATAAATAAAAATTTGTTGCGAAAAAATTACACAAGGAGTCTAAAACACATATAACCCAGTTGGCTTAGGCGCTTGGGAAGATTCCAAGACACCCTGTCTCGACTTCTGTTATCTGTGTATGTTTTTTAGATCTCTTTAATTAATGTTAATTTTTTCAAGTTATTTGTATTTGTATATGGGGACTGTCGACGCAATTGAAAATTTATAACTTTGGAATAACTGTGTTTTTTTTTGTTTTTGTAATTTCTTAATTAAATATAGTATAAATAATTAAAATTTCATAAGTTATAAATTGAAATTACTAACATGTGTATAAAAAACTATTATAAATAAAAAACACCAGCAATACACAACGTTTTCAAGCGATCAACCATCCTAGAACTAAGTATGCTCAATGTTGCTTAGCTCCAGTGATCGAGTGAGAACCGTTGTTTTCAATACGGTATGTATGGAGCGTGAGGACAACGCAAGTTCATTTTTGTTCATCCAATAAGTGCTTAACGTGCCGAAACAAAGTATTCATTTCAAAAAATATCAATATAACCGATTGACTTTGACGTTTTTTGTAAACCATATTTAGTTAACAAACATAAATAATACATTTTATATTAGAAATTATTCAGAAGCATGTATTTAGTTTATTCTTGCAACCACGAACTAGTGATATTGATTTAAACAATGAAATTATTTGAAACATTTCAATTTTATTCTAGATAACTATATTCGAATAATATAGATAGTTTTCTAATTTATACGTAATTTAAATTCAAGACATATTTCAATCACGTCCACATTACATAACTCTCTATAACAAAATTATAAAATCATATAATACTAATAAATTTGTAACTTATATAGCTTCTGTAATTTATTTTCAATAATAATATGGACTAAATTCTATTTTATATCACTTTTGAAATTCATAAATGTAGGTACTTTTCTAACCTAAGAGGTGGTTTTTATGTTTTTTTAACAAATTTTCATTTGAATAAAATGTAATAAATTTTGTAATTTTCATGTCGAAATCGCTATGCAAACTACTGAATTTATTTCTCCTTTTCATATTTTATCGTACGCAAAAAGTTCTGGTTTTCCGCCCAGACCTTGCAAATTAAATTGTTGTAATATAAAGTATACATTTCAAAGAACATAAATTGTTTAAGAAAAGAAAACCCGACTGCGTTAATTAAAATCTGAAAAGGAAAAAACAAGTCCAATAGTGTTCATAGCGACCATGTAAACCACTGGACTAGTTTCTTTCTTTTCAGATTTTTACCCCGACTATACAATGGCGTGGGTTATGTGTTTCATGTATGTTGTTATACTTTCTCATGTAATTATAACGCCCAAAATGATTTAAATATTATGAATAAAATAAAGTTCGAAAACTTAAACTCCGACAATGACAGAATCACGCTTTTAAAAGTATGATAGGTTTCTTTCATTTTTTTTTTATTTACTTATTACGATTTCCCGCCAAAAATCCGCCATTTTGTCTCTTTTTGTCTACCTGAGAACATTCGTGTTTTTAAGACGAATATACGTACATATAAGATAACGACGCAAAAAAAACGACGTCTTGATAATCGGGTAGGTCTAGATGGTAGGTGTTAAGCTTTAATAACTTCTTATTTTATAGAATTTTTTGGCTAAAAAAGCTTATGTTACAAAGTTATTTCTATTATTTTCTTGAAACTAAATTAGACAGAAACTAATAATGTTACAGCAATAAATCCTTCTAAGAGGTCACAATTATTGGCTGTAAGGGACGAAGATCGTAGGTGTTAAGTTTTGATAACTTCTTATTTTGTAATATTTCCTTTTCATTGTTAATACTTGGCTTAAAAAGCTTATGTTACAAAGTACTTTCTGTACGGAAGATATAAAGACTTTTTGATTGTTTCTTGACTACTCCCGTTTAGATAAATAATGAAATAACTTAAGTGAATATAAATAAATACCTACAAGTTTAATATATTGTTATGGCTATGAAACCTTCTAAGAGGTCACAATTATATAATAATATAATAACACAGTTCAAATTACATAATGTACTATGTAATATTGTTACTGGTATATGATTCACATATTGTTATCTTCAATATCCAACATTGTTCGTACATACTACATATTATAGAACCATAGTACTACGGTTTAATACAACAATAAACAACACATTTGTTGTTAACACATTGTTAGTGATTATAACATGATATTGTATGTATGCTCTAAGTCAAAATAAATACAAAAGTTAAACCATTCTAGTTATTCTTATTATATTACATGTGATACACACGTAGTATTATAGTTATAGCACTTAGAATGGTATAATATGTGCATTTTTTGTGACACAGAGTGTATGTTTGATATTACATATATCTCTACACGATAAAATGAAATGTATGATATAAATTTTATTAATCATTTATGTATTATGAACTTAATAGTCAATATGTGTACCAAATAAAATCAACACGTATGCTCGAAAACAAGTACTAAGCATGAAAAATAGGCTGGAGTTCTAACCTGGACGTTACTATTAGCATAATTACTTAATTGAGAATTATCGAAGTAGGCTAAAATGTTATTTGTAGGGTTGCAAACAATTGACGTGAATTGCGTTCAAATCGGTGTTCTCTCTTTAAACAATCCCCGAAACTTTAGAAACTAAAGCTAATGATTTGGAAAATGTTTCCGCTGTCCACTCTACTTTCAACCTTCTGTCCTCTGATTTGAACTTCTGTTTAGTGTTTTTTTTTTCGTCTCTCTAACCGTCTGTTACTTCAATATTATTTGATCTTTTAAGAAAATTTTCACAAATTCTTTGAAAACTTTCTTTGAGTAATCCTTTTGTTCACAGTATTTCTTTGCGACATGGGGAAAGGAGAGAATGGATTTCTGGGGACTAGAGTTATTAAACAAATTCGGCTGAAAATTTTGTTTCGCTTCTTTGTAAGCGATGTTACTCGATCCCAAACCGTGTTAGAGACGTGTATTTTTTTCAAATTCTTCTTTTCGACGCTAATTTTAAAATCGCATCTCGATAAGTTGCAATTTTGTTAAGAAGAAAATTAATTTTTGCCCTTTCGATTTCCGTCAAGCGGATTGCGATCGGATAGAAACTCAGGCCTTGCGGCCTGCTCAAAGTCAGGCACTTTTTTCAGACATCTAGTGCAAAATGGAATTGTGCAAAAACTATTAGACCGAATGAAACGTTCTAGAGCTAGTTTTGTTCTTTGAAGTATCAGCTACGAGATATAGCGTTTATTAATCATTTTTTCGCAAAAATTTGAAACAAACATTTGATTTTTCTTATAAGTTCTAGAAAACCATTTGCGGAACAAAAACTTGCATAGCACCAGTATCAAGTGCACCATTTACGAGTTACATCGCTTACAAGGAAGCAAAACCGATTTTTCAGCCGAATTTGTTAAATAATTCCAGTCCCCAGGTTCCCGGCGAGTAGACTCGGCAGATCCATTATCTGAGTACCCCCCTTCAGAGATTAAAATCACTCCTGACCTGTAACCAACAACAACACGTAAGCCATATCTTTTTCCGTTATTCAACAGGTCTATAATTCTTAATATCATTTAGTATGTGGTACGCAATTCAATTTGTTCTTTTTGGCTTAGTATAGTATACTAAAAGATAGTAATATTACAGTGTATTTAATACAAGTATCTTTTTTATTCACTCTTGGTGTAAATAGTGAATGTTATTGTAGAAGAAGAACATACGGTTGCAAAGTTAGAGATGTTTTATACTAAAATCAAGATAACTATTAATTCATTACATGTATGGTTGCTAAACAATACACCTTACCATACATACATAAACTGTTGTATATCTGTATGGTTTTATTGTAAGGTAATAGTTTAGAATTTTCAACGACGGATATTTATATTTTATACCTATAATAGACTTAGACTCACTGACACAAAATTTATATACAAATACAGTGACCGTTACTCGAAAAAAGTAGATGGTCACAGAGCTATTTATAAAATTCATCTATTTTTGAGTCATCTAAATAATCGCTAGCTCTGTTACGCCAGTGACGCAAAGTATTGAATTTGCATTTAAAATAAATTGAGTTTGATACGACCCTCGAGGTCAACTTCTCATTTGTAGATCATGTTTCCAATATGTTGTTTACAGATGATGCTTTAACGATAATTATCTCCATAGATAAATGGAGATAATGAGTTTAGTTTTTTAAGTCTAGTTTCATCCACTTTTCAGATTATGTTTATCTAGTTTTTTTCCAGTTTTTTTAATTAAGATTAAAAAACGGCTAAACCAATTTTGCTCCTCTTTCAGTTTTTAACTACGTGTTTGTGTACATACGTACACAAACACATACAGACTTGAAAAGCTTTGATTCGGATATTAATCCCTTGAAACCGCGGAAATATGTAAAACTGGAGATTTTCAAAACAGCCCCATTAAATTAACTTCCTCTAGGCAGTTAAAATTGGGTACTTTTTAGGTGCTAATTAGGAGTACCAAAGCTAGAAATCAAGTGCTCTGTACCGTAACTCAATACTCAAAGTTGCCTTACTAGCATTGTGAATGTAAAGGAAACACAATGAGGTGCTAATTGAGTCCTAAACGTTCAAGATCCTAAAATTTACTAGCTAATAAACGAGAGCTTCAAATTTCGCAAAGCAACAGATCTAAAAATCAGGCCTCTTAATCAGGTATAAACTAAGCATAATAATTAAGTGTTATCTTTTGTGACAAATTCATATCGATTTTCTGTACGGTTTTGGAAAAATTATCGATCAAATTCAGTGTTTTTTAAAAAAAACACTTGTTCATTTCTACGTTCACAGTTCTTAATTTTGGTATAGTTTTAAAGCTTAATCGTACAGAGAATCGACTTGAAAATCAGTTCGTATTCACAATAAAAATTCAACCGATTTCGATATGCATGCAAAATTTCATCTTCAGCTTAACTTCAAGGACATTCATAGATAGCACATATAGACATACAAGTGAAGTTAAATAAAAGGTTGTACAAAAATTAACCTTTTAAGGTTCGCCATACTTAACAAACGATTAGAAATCAGTGTCTTCAAGTCTATATTTCACAGATATGTGAGCCGTTATACACAAACTGTTGAACAAAACTTTATATGAAAACTATATAATAGTATTTATAATAATAACAATAATCTAAGTTATCCATAACAGCCAGAGCATTATCATAACACTTCGTTATTATGGATGTAGCAGATACCTTCATCATTTTCAAAATAATATACGTCAACATATCAAACGAAACACTTAACGAAAATGTTTTGTTATATGGTATCTAATATAAATATTTCTAATTTCTTGATAGCAAATAATTGTCTATCACCTCAAAAATGGAAGAAGAAGTTTTAGAATTTTTTGAATAATCACAAATTCGACAACTTCATCATTTTCTAACTTCTGTCGCGGAAGGGGTCGAAAAATATGTAATGATCGAACTGGGATTTTACGTTTTAAAGCTTATAAATAAAAATTATTTGCCACAAATATTTGCCCACGCATCAATTCTAAGCGATTGAACCTACTTGGTATTTTTTTTTGTAAATGGGCACCTTTTTACACCTATCGTTATCCGGTCTAAAATCAGTCTAATTTTTCTAAAGTGGAAGCGAAAAAATAAAGTAGGCTGATATGATTAAAAATGTTTTTCCAAGCAAGATTGTAGAAAATAAATTTCGTTATAATCTGTCAACGAATTGACTTATTCAGCTAATCAGAAAGCTATTAGTATGGCCTTTACAGGTAAGAGCTGCTACGGTTTGTGTTATACATGTCTAATATAAATATTTTCATATTTAGATATAGGTAAATATTATAACAGTAGAATAAAATGTCAACTATTATATAAACAATCAGAAAATTTTCGTTAATTAAATTGGTATCGTGGATTCTTCAGAGCATATGTCAGAACCTTTTTTTTCATGTAAAATTATTAAAGAAATCATCATGGTTTACAAGTATACCAGAGCCTCTTTTCAATTGGGTATAAAAGCTAATTTTATTTTTAGATATACGGGGTAAGCATAACTTCTAAGAGAACTGGATTGCTTGAAATGTAGAAAAAACTGTAATATTGACACACTCCAATGGCCTAAAAATGGTATTTTTCCTAATCTATGTTCCTTATCGCACGTAATGATTTGTTTGGTGGTTGGGAGGTCGATTCAGATTCAGCTTGCCAAGAATTTTGAGAATATGCTAATATATTTTATAATATGTCAATTTGTATTTTTTGTTCAAAATTTTTGTTTTTTTATTCAAAAAAATTATTTGTGAGTTATAAGAAGTTAAACATAACAGAGATAATTTAAAGTAAGCACAAGGAAATTTTATGTTATGTCATACTACATATCCTGATCAAACAAACTGTGGATATTGTACGCACATATTGGGTTGACTTCTAAATCAGACGTATGTCTGTTTTAAACTAATATAGAGTTAAAGTAGCTATAATATTTAACTCTTTAAGCAATAAAACAAGTATTTGCCTTCTTAAATTAATACATTTAATTTTCTGAATTACCAATGCGCAGATATGCAAACAGTATTCTGCAAGAAAAAATGAAAAAAAAAAAAAACTAACTAAACCTTATTAAATTACCATCGCACAGAAATATAAAAAGTATCGAGAGAGAGGGAAAAAAATTATTAAAAGAAACTAATTACACTAAACCTGTAAGGTAGCGTACCACGAAACTAATATTAAATAATTAATTTCCAATGCAGGTATTTGTATTTTCAAATAATTTGTATCTTGTATATTTTCATTTTTTTTGGAGTTGTGTTTTATTTTATAGCAAATTGCGCTTAAATAAAAAATATAGACAGTAGAAAAAAGCACAAAATGTCTTACAAAATTGAACATGTGCATAATCAATCAATCAACCCAGCAAAAAAAAAGCGTAAAAAAGTAGGCACATACATTTAAAATGTACGAAGATACATATTTCTTACCGGGTGGTCTATCGTTGTTTTTTTGAATTCAGGATACTTTAAAACATAAAGATTTGTTGAAAATAGAATACACTATATCCTTATTAAATATATAGAAATTTAAAATTCTCTTGCTGCACATTTATACAGGGCATATATAAATATAAAAATTCTAAATTGAACCATTTTTTCGTAAACAGAATGTGATTTATCTTGAAAACAAATGTATGTTGTTACATATAAACTTTTAAAAATGCAGTACATATAAAATAATAAAAATTTATTTGTTTTTAACTTTGAGAAATATAAACACATTACACATATCTTTGAAAAAAGTCATTACGTAAGAGCTGCGCAAAATAATTGAATTTCCTTTTAAAGAATACTTAAGAAGAAAACTGTCACTTGTTAACAATATTGATGAATATCTTCTGTATTGAAGTCATAAAAAAAATTCATTATGAAAGATTGAAAACTAAAAAAACAAGTAAAATTTACAAAATTTAAAAAACTCCAGACCAATTTTTTGGGTACGGCACCCTAAGCTCGCACTTGAAACATATATAAGAACTCTCTTCATTCAATTACCTTTTTCCTTAAAGCATTTTGAAGATCGTTGTAAGTTTTTTTCGGGTACGGAGCCCTAACTCGCACTTGAAACATAGCTAAGAACATTCTCCGTTAAATTAGTTTTTAAACAAAACCAAAAAAATTAAAATCGGTTTATCCGTTTAGGCGCTACGATGCCAAAGATAGACACACACACAAACATAGCGGTCGAACTTATAACACTCCTTTTTTTAGTTCCCAGCTAGATCAAATCGAAATAATGTACTTATTTCTTACAAAATTTTAGAACAAAATGCCTTTGGCGTTTATTTGTTCTGATTCTCCGTTACCGACTAAGGTCTCAATAGTTATCGTTTTAAGATTATTATTGAGACCTTATTGAAAGTTTTAAGTTTTAACTATAATTTATCATCAGAGCATTTATTCGGTAAATCTAATATTTACAGAAAAATTATCAAAAATTTTTGTCTTGGAACTCGCAATGTAAATTTTGATGTTGGTCTGAATTAAATTTATGTTAACTTTATTTCCTGCGTCTTTGTTTACTGCAAAATATTATAAGCCGAGAAAATTGTTAAAAACTATTAACTGTACGTCGGATCGACAAATCAATTCCTAAATCTTTTCTTCTTAGAATATCGTGAGAAATTCAATAACACTTCATTTTTTCCCAAGAATGATTAGTTAGCAAAAAAGTAAAACTAAAAAATCTATCATTTTGTTTACTATTACTGCGAAAATTAGTTCCCCTTTATATAAGCTTGGATTTGAAGGCAAAATTACATTAAAGGTATAAAAGAAATAGCTCATGTTCCTTGAAAAATAAATTCGCTTATAAATATATCGCAGTAAGTAAGTGAACATTATTTTCCTGGTAAGAACGCTGGCTTGTTGTGTTGTATTATTATTGTCATTAAAATAACTGTTGGAAAAGTATCGTAAAACTAATAACACAAGTCAGTATAACAAGTAGTAAATCGTGAACATTTTCTTTATTCAAGTTTGAATAAATATTTAATAGATTAAGTATAAGAAGTAGTATATACCGACGACGAGCACTCATTCACTAAGGCAAGCAAAAATAAACAAAATTTTTATGAGAGATATCTACTGAAATGCTCTTACGAATTGAAGGAAGACTATTAAGTGTAAAGAATCAAACATGTCAAATTTGGATCATACCCTAAAATTAAAGCATCAATTGTAAATCGAACGTTAGGGTTTATATAACTGTAAATGAAATTATAGATGGTAAAAAGTAGCTTTAATAAATTATGATAGGTAGTCAAGAGTAGTCAAGTTATAGTTTACTAAAAAAAAAAAAAACGAAATAATTAATTTGGATACATTTTTTTGTGAATTGTTTTTGCTCTATAAAAACTGAAATTTTTCTAAACGTTCCTACAGTTTTATAAAGCAGCCTAGGCTACTTTTCATTTAAAAAATTTTTTTATAAAACAGGTAGATTTACGAATACTAAAAAGAAAAAGTGGAGAAATCGAAGAAAAGTGATACCATGTAGAAGTAGACAAATTTTTAGTCCAAGGGCCACTGATGGGGCCTTCTTGTACATTTACAGAAGACCAGTAGACAAAAACCTGCTTAAGGTGTCAACAAAAATATGTCTGCATGTCACAATAGTTCTCGATAACCATTGTTTTAAATCACCTTCATCTTTTAACAAACTTTTAATTTATAAGTAGATTAGTAAGAAGTTACTTTTTTCTATAAGCTGTGGAAATAATGTCATATTTTACTGATGCGGTTTACTTTTATTTTATGTTTATTTATTTATTTTTTTATTCTATTTATTTATTTATAAACTTCCTTCCTACACTGTGTTTTTTTTTGTGATCGTTTTTGTATAGTCAATAGTATGAATGTACGTGGTTATCTTCTTATTTCATTCGGTATGCAACCCTTACCAGATTCATAAAAAGGTAATATGTTATTACCATAGTGATAGCTATTAATCAAAAAATTGCGAAATTGATTTCAGAAACAAACTTACAATGAGCTTATTTCATTGAAAACATTCAAGAAATAAAGATAAAGTATTAGAAAAATATCAAAAGTGGTCAAATACTTATTTTCTTTAATTAAGCATTAAGATTCGTTGACTCAAGAAATATTTAATTCAAAATTTTTTATTGAAGACTCCTAAGAAAAATTATTTTCTACTTTTAAGTAGGTACAATAAAAACTTACTCCTAAAAAAATATTTTTGAAATAAATTTTTGTTATAAGACATTGGCAGTTGAGTAGTAAACACATTTATTTAAGCCGGAAATTTTTTAGTGTGTAGAAATTTCAAGAAGAACCTCTTTTAAAATTATTGTCATCTTTCTAAGATGTTACAATTGCGAATAAAAACTATCCTCTAACAAATAATAGAAATAGTGAAAATTCATCACAGACCATGTGATAATCGTGTTATATACAACCGCTACACTTTTTCCAGTGGTGCTTCGCCAACATTATTAGTTTATGCTAAAAGTTCTCCTATAATTTAAGTGCTAAAGGAGATTATTCAGAATGCCATCTACGAAATAGAGCAGCCAATGTAATTTCAGTGAGTAATATACCACTTATTTCAAAGAATGAAAATTTCTGACCGTAGCTACGTAAATGGCATTGTGTTTTACAAACATGAGAGAATTGAATTTTAAGGAAAATATTTTTACGAAAAATATTACGGGCATTATTTTTAACATTATCTTCAATTTTTCCATAAATGTGAACTTGATTTCAATATGACTAATATACTATTTTTAATAAAAAGTTCGTTGTCTTTTGAATTCTTGTTTACAAAAAAAAGTATATTTTTTATAAAAAAATCATCTTCTTGTTCTTATAGCAATATGTATGCTTTATTACTATACCAAAAGTATAAAGTTGGCACCCCAAATACGATGCTAAGACGGTTAGGATGGCGCATGAAACTTACTCATTTTTGTGTTGAAAAACTTTGTTTTCTTATTTTGGTGAAACAAATGAGAATCAAGGTTATTATAACTCTAAAATTCGATTTTTTATTTATTTATAACAATCTGATAGATTTTTGACTCTTTGATAACACTTATCAAATGATAATCAAACGACGCTGAAAATTACAGTTTGTTAACACGCTTTTATTAGCTTCATACGTATGTTAGTATGTTAGAATGTTAGTACGTAACGGAAACTTTCATCGCGGTTTTGACCCTCTTCAAAACGTCAGATTAACTCGAAGCTCTTTGGTATACTTATCAAGGACCGATGACAATACAATAATTTCATTAGTTTCTTTGATTATCCTTATCAGGCTTTTTAAGGATTAACCCTATTTCTATATCTGAAAACATATATATTTATTTGCGCTCCCACCATATTTTATACTGAAATTTTGATAAATAAATAATAGTCTAAAAAACAAAAAATAAATAAAAGTTTAAAAAAACTTGAAAACATAATTTTGTAATCAGCTGAACTAAAAGGTAGAAAATAATTTCTTTATATTAAAAAATCATTATTTTATCGTAAAAAAAGCGTGGAACTATTATTTATTTTAAATTATTTCATTAAATTTTTGTTTAAATATTCTCATCACTTTTAAACGTTTAAATAAGTATTCAAAAAACAAAAGCATTTTGTTTCAAAGCATCTACAGGTTCAATTTCTAAACAATTGCAATGCCTTATTTTATAGGCTTAGAATTAAAATTCTTTACAAATAAAATTATTTGGCTTACGGAACACATGGGTAATCGAAAACTGATAACAAAATTTAAACACTCAAATGCTTTGAATCAAATCATTTATAATATACAAAACTTTGTAATAGAATAAGCTCACAATTAAAATATTGTATTTGGGGGTGCCAACTTTTCAAACCTGTAAAGTACGGGCAATAAGAACTACTATAAACTGTTTGCTGCGGTTGTTCTACCGAAAATTCAAATATATTTTACATAGAAAACAAATCAAAGTTGACAGAACTACAGATATAACTTTTTACACACAAAAGTTATAGTAAACACAGATGTCTGTGGATTTATATAATATTTATTATTCATTGATAGAAAACTTACGAAATGGAAACTTACATAAAAATGTTCTTTAGTTACTCAGTTTTTTATTTCTTAAATATTTTATAATCCATCGATAGTGGATACACGAAAAAATTACTTCAACATACATAAATAATTTTGATTTAGTAATATTTTATAAAGTCAAAAATCAAAAACATTAAATCAAGAGGACTACAAGTTTTGGGCGTTTTCTTTCTCAAATTGGAGCAAATATCTTCGAAAAGATAAAAAATTGAAAAATGATACCTGCTTGATATTTTATTATAGAGGAGTAAAACTGAAAAAGAAAACGAAATAGGATAGTTGTTGGTCAATTTTTGAATGAAAAAACCTTCCTCTTCTGAAATGATTACTCCAGGTTCCGGTACCCGTTGGGATTTTATACCATTTTTTAATAAAACAAAGATAGTTTCGTCCAAAGATATCGAACAACAAACATCTTATTTGGTCTTTTTTCATGTAGATTAAAAAATAAAAAAGATATTCATCATATCAGACTTATTCCTCTCAATTGTAAGGTAGTAAGTTATAAATTAATTGAGTTCTGTGAAAGCAAATTTTAGAAGAAAATATTGCTAGACTATGCATATTGAGGCCACACAAGAATTTTCAGATGTGTTTAATGCTTAAAATAATTAAAAGTTTGCTTTTTTGCCCGATAAAATAGAATGTTATATTTTATTTTTGAAGGTAATTCGAGAAACTGTAGCAAAATAAGTGTCTGCAAGTGAAAAATATTTATCTTTTTTATCTGCAAGCAGAAGACGGAACATTCGTTAAAGAACCTGAGGACTAAGTTCCACTAAACACTGTATACTAAAAAATCTGTATTTCTATAGTTTTTAAAGTTTTTCTTTTTCTTTTTTCGTACAATATATCATGTATTTTTCGATTTGATTCGACATTCACTTAAGTGTTGACAAAGATCACTTCTGTACCTTTCGAACATTTGTTGTTTTATCACAAAAGTAAATAAATAATAAAAAAACAAAAAAAATGGAAAGAAAAAACTTGTAAAGTGAAGAAGATAGTGAATAGCAGAGAAAATAATGTATTAGTTGTATGGGAAATGAAACTTGTGTAACATTTTTAAAAAACTTTTTCAAAAGATCAGAACGAAATACGTTACATCATTCTTAAGACGCAAATAAAACCAAGAGTAGATACTAAGACCATATACATACAAATAACATGCAAAAAGCTATATAAAATAGTACTTATTCATTCTTAGTAACTTTTAGTTATTTTGCTACAAAATGTTTTAAAATACGACATATAACAACTAACAGAGCTAATTGTCCAACGTGGGAATGTTTGATCCAGTTAACCTAAAGATATTAAGGTAGATAACAAAATCAAATGAGTTTTTGCTTATCGTTAACCATTTACTTTCAGTAGCCTTGAAACAGCTGCAATTCAATAGTTTGATGTTATCAAAGATGAATTTTATTTTATTCCTCCCCCCTTCTTGGGTCAATCTTACTCGTTTCCGCTAACCCAACCTTTCCTCCAATTACATTTTAATTTGCATTGAAAAATTCCAAATGCATGCCCATTTTTTGTTGTCGATATGTGTACATAAAAAAACCTTCACTTGTTACGATAAAAATCGAATACGAAATCTATAATTTCCATCGTCGCTTGAATCAAAATTGGCTCAATTTTTATTTTGAATCGCCCGTTGACTTCTAATTTTCATCATTCTCTTGAATTATTTGCAAATAGTACAGCTAAAATGGCTTTTTAATTCTTTTTGTTGCAATCTAATTATCTTATAGAATAACGTGATAACCAATAACCGTCAATTTTAACTTTGTGGAGCTACAAAAACGTAAAAGAGAACACCCGACTTGTTGAAGAGGAAAAAGTTGTAAGACTAATAAAAATTAGATATATATATGACCTGAGTACAATCGTAGGCTTTCCGAAGATCTTGAATCACTTCCAAGGGTCTCTATTAGTAAAGTTGTTGCGGCTATTACAGGACACTGGTCGGGCGGCAGACATGCTGAACGCCTGGCAGTGTATCACGACTACTGCAGGAGCTATCACAGTCGTGAGGAGGAGGAGACAATGTCTCTTCTTCCCTGTCACTACCCAGCTCTTGCCATGGGAAGATGGACTTACTTGAGCCAACCTGTCTTTGAGGACCTCTCCGACCTAAAGTCCGTCGACGTCAAAGCACTCCTGCTGTTCTTAAACAACTCCAAATGGTTCATTGAGTAGTGACCGTGGTTGGGCCCTATCACAATGGACCCTATGGTCTAAGTGTGTCCCACTCCAGGACAGCCACTCGAACCTAACCTACCTGAATCACAATTAATTCCATTTTATTAAAACACTCCGTATGTTCTTTAATGGGTTATGGTTACATTTTTGACCACACTGTATAATAATATATTCATGGTTTTTTTTCTTATTTTGTTTCGTATATGTATCGTAATATATAATATTTTCGTAAAAATCATAAATTATAAAATAATAACAGTAATAATGTCTTGTTATGATTTTTTTTCTTTCGTCATATTTCATTTTTATTCGTATCCATATACCCGTTATTTGTTTTAAAAAACACTGGAAGTTTTAAAGAATGTGCATTTTATAGAATGATTATTAATTTTACGAATTTTATAAAGTCCGTGAGACAGAACTTTTTTTGTTTAATGATTACTACGTACTTGAAACTTCGTGAGTTGCTTGGAAACTTTACCAAAATTTCTCTCTAAGACTTAATAATAACGGTATATTTTACATATAGGTTTGAAAAAACGCAGGAGGGTATTTGAATCGACCACCCCGAACATGCCATACTTAAGTAATTTTGTTTTTGAATACATACTTAGTTCACGTTTGCTGTCCGAAAAATTCCCGGTTGTGTTTTTTTTTTTGACCAATAGCTTAAATGTGACCTTATTGTACTCATTTCAAAACGCAGCACTTTCGAAAAAATTCGTAGAGAAAAAGTTTGGTAGACTCCCCAAAAAAGAGACACAAAGTTTCAAGTATGTATTTATAATTTAAAAATAGGCTGCGGTGCCATGGACTACATGCTCTCCTAAGTTTGAAATAGCGAAAATAGTGGCTATTCACTAATTGTTAGTGGGAAGTCAAATAGTGATATACTTCTCACTAGCTTCTAGTGGTATACTTCTCAATAGTGAATAGTTTCTACCTTCAAAATAGTGATTTTTTTACTTTTCACTATTTTGTTTTCAGAGAGTGGGCATGTATTCTAAAAGAAAAAAAGGATCAACTTGAAAGATCCTATAACTAATTAACAAAGAGACATCTGTAGTCGAAAAATATAGTGAAAATAGAAATCACAAATTGTGTTAGGTGAGTACGAAACTTCTTAAAACACAACAAATGTTCATTTAAAAAATTGTTGCGGTTAACAGATGGTTTTTTGAGACAGATTTGGCTTGCATTATTTTAAAGAATACCAGTTTGTAATGCTTTGAATGACGAAGACATCGATGAATAAATTGCGTAGTTGTTTCATTGTTTCGAAAGGCTTCCATTAGCACTATTTATTATTATTATAATAGGATATTTGCCTCTATGCGAGAAATAATCTAAAAATATGTTATTCAGCTATACTAGGCAAACGGCAGTCGGAAAATGTGGGTTTTAGTTCATAAAATATTCCAATAAATTTTAACATTTAACTTTAAGTTTTCTTTTTTTTAAATCTGTTTTTAAACACCATAAAAAAATTGCCGCTATGTTAAAAAAGTTTAAAATATAAACAATTATCAAACAAAATATCATATATATCAACCCATTTATAAAATTTAAATAAAAATTTAATTTGTATGGGACCTTTTGAAGTAGTTTATTAGCATTATAGAATCTAATTGAGATACTTTTCAATAATGCATGTAAAAATGATTTTACAAATTACGAAAATTTCCCTTAGAAAATTGACATAAAAATTAAAAAACTAAAAAAAATAACTGAAAAATAGTGCAGATATAATTCAAAGGATTAAGGTAGGTATTGTAAAACAATCAGCAACATAGTCATGGGAATTACAGAGTTTCAAGCCTAATTATAGTGAACTTTTGAAGTGTGGATAAATAATTTATTACCACACGCATTTTTCATATCACTGGTTTTCAACGAATGAAATAAGCCAAATTGAAACTGACAACAAGTAACTATGGGAACTTTTTTATTGTTCTAGTGCTCACGATTTATGTGTGATCACGCTTTGTTAACGTACCTCTTCAATTGTACAACTACACAATCGTTGTGCCAATTTCGTTTACGTTCTTTAATACAACTCTTTTACCGCTTATCGTAAATAACTATTGTATTTCAGTTTATATAGACTTGCTTAAAATGAATCAACAATTATTACTTGAAGTACCTATTGGTATCATAAAATTTTTTTAGCTTTTTCTTTATATTCTACAACGATTGTTTTTATTAAACACTAAACAAGTTGTAAAAGTAAGTAAACTTTGAGTAAAAAAGTAAAGTTTTAAAATTCCACACTATGAGCAGCCACTTAACAGATTTATGTCACCAGAATATGTCCTCATACCATTAACAACAAGTTTAAATATTTAGGTTGATACAAGATTTGCGTTAAATAAATTAAGGAATTAAAAGTTGCTTCTGTTTTTAAGTATTTAGTTGATCTTATAATAACACAATGATATTTAAAAAGCAAAATGGCACTGGAAAATGAGCTTCGAGTTGACGATACCGAAGTGCTAGTTGAGATTCCTTTACGGTTCTGAAAATTTTTGATAAGTCCATTCACATTCATTTTGAAAAATAAGGTCTTAGCAATTTATTTTTTGTTTTTCCAAAATTTTAGTATAAATGATGCGCCGGTTATTTACATTTCGAAATTTTTGCCAGTCCTTTAGTGAGATTTTCACCTTTATAGATGACTTTTCGGTCTTATTATTAACTATTATTTGTTAAACTATCCGCCATGTAGTTTACTTTTCAGGTAAACAAAGAAATTAGTCGCAAAGTACTTACAATTTAACATTTAAATTTTTATTACAACAAAAAAGAAAATCAAAGCTTTAAGCAGAATATAGTGGAGAAACACTGATAGTTTTAGAGATTTCTAATGTGATGTCGTTAATAAACAAATTATTGTATATTAAGATATTTTGTAGTATATTTAGTATCAGCATCGCACTTGTGGGAAGCCGGATTGGATCGCTAGTGTTGTGTGTTGAGTTAAAACAAAACACAAACAAATATTTTTAATATCAATGAAACTGGCCTTATTCGAAGGATAATTTTAATGTTTGAACATGATTTCAGCCGTGCGGTCGAATAGCACCATTATTTTGAGACAAAAATTTCAACATTTTGGTTTGCATGATTCTATTCATTATAATTAGAGCATAGATAAAACCCCAAGTAGTTGCCTGCTGTGTAATCTTTAATCAAACAAAAGAGTGTTGCCAACATTAAGGTGTGTACTTCTAATAATTTCCTTATACTACGATGTATATAATGAATAATACAAAAAGAAGAAACTTATTTCTATGAAAATAAATTATTAATGCCTCTTTAAGCATTTCTAGGAACTTTATATGATTGTTGCATTGTTTTCAACTTTTTGAATGCTTTGGACAGGAAAGTAAACATTGGATCCTGTGTTATATTAGTAAAAACTATTTCGTTTAAAATAGTAATTACTTAAATTGAAGCCATCTGATGTGAATAATAATCAGATTATAGTTGAAGAGTTAAGTATGTTTGTTTATATAAATAGTTGTCAATAGGTCATCATATCCAATCACCTAATCCGCTTTTTGTTTATCGTTCAAAAACAGAGTTCATAAAGCGAATACTAATGACTATATGTCTCTCGTCAATGTATTAATTTTGTAAATGAAACAAACTTATCCTTTACAAATTTTGTTTGAATTAGGTAATATAAGTTTGTTTAGAAAAACAAATTAGGAAAAATAAAGCTTTGAATATATGGAACTAAAACTTATGTAACTATAAGGTAGTCCATTTTACCAAGTTTTGAATAATTCCTTTGTCAATCGGATGAACGTACTATGTTATGACATAAAAATAATAGCAACATAGTAGAACTAGCTGTAAACTACCCGCTTGGCAACTACAATTTTAAATACAAAGATTATCGTGTTATAACCTTCACCTCATGTGCCGTCACTTATCCTTTTTTGTTCACAATTTCTTCAATTTTATTATTTTGGTACGAACCCTAATAATAGGGCCAAAGCTTCCCAATATTACGCTTAATGGCTGTGAGACATTATGGTTGCATACAAATAGATGAGAAGTATCTAGAAAATTTTATTTTATTTGACAAACCCCCGATAAAAGAGTTCACAACTTTTGAACAGCTGAACTGACTTTGATGTGGCTTACAGTTTTTTAATGCACACATCATGCCTTTTTATTTGATATCAGACTTGGGTATATTTGCAAATATTCGATCGTTCATCTCCTCCCCCATATTCTATTGCGTCGGGTTATAGTTTTGCAATGTACACGTAATGCTCTTTTATTTGATACCCCACTTGTGTATATTTGATAATATTCTATTGTTAATCCCTACTTTCATGCCCCATCATTCCACCTTCTAAAGGTTAAAAGTAGATAAAAGCAATCCTTGAAGTTAGTTATATATCATGTAAAATTTGAGCTCATTCGATCTAGAACTTTTATGTTTTCGAAGCATACTCCTTCCAACCCCCAATATAACCTCTTACAGCCCTTTTTTTTCGCAATAAAAAGTAGCTCTCTGTCTTTTCTGAGGGTCTAGATTATCTTTGGACCAAATTTTATTTAAATCGGTTTAGTACTTTAGGCGGATTGCGTAACACACATACATATATGCAGTAAGGATTGTTGTCAAGTTACATACACATTGTAACTCCACTTTTTCCTTAAATCTTAAATTGTTACGGTAAAAATCGAATGTAAAATTGGACCTACAAATAAACTGATGTATCTTCTGTTTAATGAGACTTTTTTTTCTCAAAAAGTTAAGATCATTCCAAAGTCATTTTCAACGAGGAATCGGTCAGTGATTTAAGTTTTTTTCTACTTTTCTTATTTGATCAAATTTTGTTCTTTACTACAGGAATTAATATTGGTCTATTTATTAAAAATTTCTTTATGAAGGAACTTACCCGACTACTGGTTAATCCTAAGTCTAATTTGCGTCCATAACGGGCTTCACCATAAATCCAATCACGTACAACCTTTTGTATCTCTGGTTTTTCGGGATCGACAAGTCGAAATGCTGTAATATTTGTACCGCCATATTTAAATTCTTCTAAATCCACACTATGTAAATCCTGAGAAAATACAAAAAAAATTGATTGAACAAACCAATGTGTAGTTAAAACTTACATATACAAATAATTAATAAAGTACTGAACCAATTTTTGCTTGATTTTTGGTTATTATCTAAAAAAGTATATTGTGATTCCACAAGAGGAGATTACAAATTGTCCAACTTAGTTCAGGCTTTGGTCGACTACAAAAATTGAAACACTTTGGAAAAATAAAGCTGACTTTACAGGCGCATGTCCTAGGAATGTCAATTAATATTATTGCAAGCTTTTATTTGACTTTATATGTGTTTAATTATAAAAAAGTATAAAATACCTTTTTGAAAATAAAGGTATTTTCCGTTGATATAGGAAGCTGGAAACCTCAGAGCAAGTGTAAATAAAAATCAAACGTAAGTATGAATGAAACTGTTAAGGTTTTTGTTTTAGTTTGAAATAAAAATCTAAGCAAAATATAATTTTAAAGTATGTTTTAAAGTACAAGCTTTCTTCATTGTTCTCCTCCATAATCCACTTGAAAGGCATGTCTGTTTGTTTTGCCGCGATTGTAAAATATTATTCACTGATAGTGTTCACACGAAGTACTAGTAAAACTGATAGGTTACTCAATAATTAATAAATGGCAGACTTTATTATTGTTTTAAAGCTTCTTCCACCCCTAAATCTTTAAATGTCTTTTATCCAGAAGTTTTTGTTTTCGGTTATGTTTGCATGAACTTTTCTACTTAATTTAACACTTTGTAGTCATACATAGGTGACTCACGAACAATAAAAGCTTACATATTCAAAATAATTTTGCTTAAATCTTTTATAAAATACCATCGTAAGACTTTTAACACCATTGTAGTTTAAATATATTGTTATAAGAAGCAAAAAATTGTTTTTAATATGATTTCAATTTTCTTTTTCACCCTAAAAATAATCTAAATACGTGAAATTCCCATTAAATTTCCTTATTTATTAAGTTTTAAAAAAACCTTGTCAATTAAAATTGAGAAATATTTGAATATATAAAACACGTGAAAACAAACAATTGACTGAGCAAATTGTTGAAATACCATGTATAAACAGTGCTGATTACTCTGCCACATTACACTTACATACATGTCACACACATATAACTGATATACCCATATAATACATACGATAAAATTTGCGCTCACACGGGTAAAGAGTGATGCTTACGAAAAAATGTTTCAAACAAAAATTGTTAATTTCTATAAAAGGGACATTTAAACTTTTGTTCTATCTTTAACAGTTTACAAGTTGGGACCTACGGACTCAAGACCCAATTGACCTATATTCCTCATTTACGAACTCGACCTCACTTTTCACGTCCTCAGCACGTTATAAACATTTCAGCTTGATATTTTTTTTCGTTTTTGAGTAATCTTGATGACAGACGGACAGACGGCAGACGACAGACGACAGACAGACAGACAGACAGACAACTGGAAATGGAATAATTAGGTGATTTCATGAACACCTGTACCAAAATTTTCTTCATAGCATCAATATTTTTAAGCGTTATAACTTGGGACTAAACTTAGTGTACCTTGGTATATTTCATATACATGGTATAAAAAGTTAGGGGATTATTAACGAAAATATGAATAATATGAGAAAATAAATAATTTCTCATTTCTGTTATGAAGAAAGAATGTGAAAATACCTCAAAATCATTTTCATTTTGTAATAAATAAATAATATTATAATTATTTTAAAAAGGCTATTATTATTATTTCAAGAAGAAAACATTAAAAGTATTTTATTTCTTGTAAAACAAATTTTGTAAGAGAAACTGTATAATTATTACAATCAACCCCTATGTATATAATGTTTAAAATGGATAATAAAAATATATTAATATTTTTTTAAATATCAGTATAAAAATATCAATAAAAATTGGTGAAAATATCAGACAAACAAATAAATATACAATTTATGAAGTTTATTTTAAATTGTAATACAATGTGTTAATTAGATAAGGTAATGAAGACATTTTTATTGTGAGAGTTGGAATGATATAATATTTGCAGCCCTCAATATAAATGTGGTTTGGAGTACCACCTTTGGTTTGGAGTACCACATGATATATTCAAGAGAACTGTTTTTTTTTTAATTTTCTAAGTGATCTTCGGAGTTAAAGTCAGCAAACTACAAAATTTAAGCCATTTTCGAGATATATTTTCGAAAGAAATAAGCTATGCTAGACGAACAGATAGACAGGCAGAGACAAAAGCGACCATATAAAGGTCAGTTTTCATCGAATTTCATGTCTCTTAAAAAATATGATTCTTTTATTATTTATTTTTCTTTTTTTACTATCCTAGGTCTAAACTTAGTCAGAATTTTGTAAACATAAGTGCTGGTTTAATCTTCCAAAGCCTCAACTTTTTTTCCAAATTTTAAAATAGCTATTTATGAAAAAAAACTCGTTTTGAATAGACTAAAAGTGCGTAAGAAAATATTTTTGAACAATTTTACTCAAATGGAGCTTAATATGACATTACAATCTGAAAGATCAACTTTAAAAGCCATTGTCCACATATGGTATTGGTTTTGTGATTGCAATTAATCACGAATTTATTAATAAAGGATTTTATGCCGAAAGTCAAAATTTGGTATGCAAGTTGAATAGCAACTTTGTCAGAGAAAAGAGTAGCCAGTTTATGCAGCTGATAACTAAAATGTTTCTTAACTTTTACCTAAAATAATATATTTACTACGCCGTAAATCTTGGAGTCTTGTGAGAAAACTGAAATTACCGTAGGGCCAACACCAAATTTTCCATGATCATATGTTGGCATAGTTCTTATCGTTGGCTTCTAAGATGGAAAGTTTAATTGATTAAAATTATGGCTGGGTCAAATGAAAATTTTCCGCAGTATTTACCAAAACTTTGTAAATGGAATATATATTTTGTTGAAACTTCTAACAATTTATTGTTTCACTGCACACCAACTTTCCTTAAATTGTGGTTAATCATGATGTCGTAAAGTATTTTGTACCGAAATAATAAAATCTTGATTATATTTTTAGGTCCTGGACATAATTTATCATACTGTATAACTATTAAACATGTAATAATACCATTTAACGAGTCAATAAAACTTTTTTTTTTTTTGTAAAATTTTATTGAAACGTTATTATTTAATACTTTATTATTTTATTTTGTGAATAGAATATTTTTTATCCATAATTTTTATGGTAAATTCATGTATTTTTAATGTTTTTGAAATAAACGTTAATGTAACAAAAGGTATCACACACACTGCTCCTACCATTTTATACTGTGTGACATTTTTGAAATGATACATAGAAAAAATTTCTATTATATATTTCTTTTTTCTTTATTCCACTTGTTTTTTTTTTTGTTCAGATATCGTAAAAATGGCTATTTTTATAGGAATGAATTTTTACAATAAACACTGAGGCATTAATTTTTTGACAATATAAATTTTGTTTGAGGACATATTATGATTGTTTTTTAAATTAAACTGGTTATCGAGAAAGTAAACTTATTGTATACGAATCTTTGATCATTGACATGAGAATGAAAACATGGAATTAGTACGAGCCCCAAGGTTAGGTTTGGTTAGGTTATATTTTCTGTCCACGAAGGACACACTTAGGTCATAGAGCCCATTCCGAGCTCCAAGGCAAGTTAAGACTTGTAGTTAAAATCATTTGTACCCGATTTTCAACTTTGATGATGCATTTTGTAATAACTTCATGAAGACGAAAAATAAGAATAATATTTTTTGATATCTGCTTTGGTTTTTGAAATATCGAAAGCTAAATAATTCAACAAAATTTTCAATTTTCGATATTTTGAATCGGTCCTATATTATCAAGTTATAACATAATTAACTATCAAAATTGAAAATATATAAATATATATTTATTAATTTGTGAACCCACTACCGTGCTCATACATCTTTAACTAGTAGGGCACAACGGGTTTTTTGTTTTCAATAATTTATTAAGGTTTAAACTTGAATTGAAGTTTTTTTTTTTTTTAATTTCCAACAACTACTTTTGGAGAAATTTATGAAAACATATCTTCCACCTATCTGTAGTTTTCCCAAAAGACCAATTTTAAATATGCCTACTTTTGAAGTCATTTATTTATTTAAATAATCGGGCTATCTAAATCATTATTTAATACCTTATATTTATAAGGTATTAAACTACACTAAGGTTCGTATCGCTGAGATAATGTTTGTCTGAAAGCTTTTTTTATACGTTGGACCGTTTTTTAAATAAAGAGAGCAGAAGATGGAGCGCTGAGCTATACGTACCTTAGCGCAGGATCAATATTTATAAATATATGGTATTAAAAAATTATTTCAGTAATATTTAATCGATAATTAAGTGAAAAAACTGTATAATAGATAAGGTCAGTCGTGAATCCCAGTCTATTATGCGGTTTTTTTCCATAATTATTATTCATTAAATATTACTTCAATGATTATGTAATACCTTATATTTGTAAATATTGACCCAGAACTAAAGTTCTCCTTCTGCGCTCTCTATTTCAAAAACGGTTCAACATACAAAAAAATTTCAGACAAAATTTGTAGAAAATTTTATCCTCTACAACTTTTATAATAAATGCTAATACGATTGAATGCAAAAGAAACGAGATATTTCCAAAAAACTGATTTTCGATACCTTTAACTTTGAATATCTAACGACGCGAACGCGTTATCATTTGTGACTTTTGAGACAACATTTGTACTATCAAAATAAAGGTTTGTACAAAAAATTAGCCTATTCCGTTAGATTCCGAGGTCAAACCCTAAGATGATTGGAGTATAGGTACGTTTAATTTTATATTTCTTCTCGATTTATTTAAAACTTTATTACACTCTTACATATCGTGTTGGTTAGAATTTATACCGTCTATTTTCTATATAATATAGAAAATTTACTGAACTATTTAATTAGAAACTTTGAAAGTTGTATGTAAACTGATTCAAACTGAGTTTTAATTATGTTTAAATATTGCCTAGATGTATCAAGATACACTGATAATCTTTATATTTAATACTTTATAATATTCTAAAGTATTAGGCAAACCGATTGGCATTCTAAATTTTAAACTTTTTTTTGTAGCTGGATGGCTGGATTTTGATTTGCTATAAATTTTTACCATTTAATTATACTGACTGGTGATATACAATACATCTGGCGAATAGTACTTACCATTTAAAATTTAATGTTTCCGACGCTACTAACCAATGATATTGATAAAAATGACAAAATAGTTTAAGAACAATAGAGTAACGAGCAGTGTGACAACAAACATAATGTTTACACCTTTACTGAATAGAATGGTAGCTCAATACAGCATATTGCTAACGCGTCAAAGATGATTGCGCCATGCAGCATTGCGACCTTTGCAATGTAGGGTGGAACTCAAGACCATACTGTCGAGTTGAACTAACTATTTACTAATATAAGTGACGCAAAAGCTTTTATATCATACAGTTTTGTAAATAACACCATAGTTATGGATATAATGGCAAAATTTTACTAAGTATTCTCTCATACTTTTTGAGTATCTGTCCCTATCCCATACCAGCATTGTAATAAACGCCATGCATTTCTTAGATGTAAAAGAAAAAATTTTTGATAAAGACAATCGAGGTATAAACTGATGCTCGAATTTCGAATTCGTGAAAGTGCAATTTTTTGATATTCGTAAAATCCAGACAATGTGCAAACTATCAACGTGTAAACTTCATCTGCGTTTATCAATTTTGATTGAAATCTTTTCTTTTGAGAAGATATAAGATTTGAAGTTATTTGGTGTGTGAGCTAACAAATTTTATCGACGTCATAGTGGCGTCTCTAAGGCATTGTTTTTCCCCAACTTAAGGAAATGTATAGCTAGTTGCTGTAGTTGGAGATCCGTGCTTTTTGGGCGAGTTTGATTAAATCCTCTATACAAACTAAATTCTAGTTTTCAAAAGCTGCAGCTCTTTTAATCTTTGGCAATACAGAAACCACTGAACTGCATCTAGAAAAAATCACGTTATATAACATCCCTCAGTTGCAAAAATTAAAAAAAAGAAATTTCACGATTACCTAACTACCTTTCACGAATCAACACGTGATAAATTGTCATGTGTCCACAAGAGCAGTTATATATAGCAAGCACTAAGTTACTAATTTCACCGCTCAAATGGGTAATGCACAGGCTGCAACAAGTTACCAGTGCAAAACAATTTCTAATCTTAATATGGTTTTCTGTACTACAACAAATAGTTAATTTTTTATTGAATGCAGCAATAGTGTGGAAAGACAATGCTTATTTAACCTCTAATAAAACTAACAAACAAGTACAGTCATATAAATAAAATAGTGGATACTTACCAGTGTGGTAATCAAATAACTATGATAATCGCTCATCATACCAATCTGTTGCGCTTGTTTTAATACATCGTAAATCCTTTCTGTAGAACAATCAAGCACAATATGTGATTCAGCTGAATTCTTGATTTGTTTTAGTAGTGGTCTGAAACAAAAGACATACAAATATATTAAATAATGTTTTATTTCATCACATCTTTTGTTAGTCCCGATGCCCATCAACATGCAATGCTGATGGAATCCGTCTGTAGCATTATTATCCACCAATTATCCTTAACCTAATAACTTTTTTATCTATGTAAGTGGGTTATATTGGCTCTCTACGAAAGATACGCTTAGGCAATGGGGACTTTTGTGATACCATATATGTGTTTTACCACTTTTTCCGCTGATAATTTCATTTACCAGCTCCTCAATTATTCTTAGAGGCTGAGTGCATCTTTTCCATGCATATAACATGCCAGTCCATCACAACTATTAATTAAAATCATTTTTGTTGTGACGGTGGGAATCGAACTTACTACCCCAGGCATACCGCTTACGGAATTGGTTACACTTTAACCAAGTAAGCTTCTAGGGTTGCGTCACCCTTATTCAAACAAAACTATTTTTGTATTTGTGACACAATTATCATTCAAACAAACAAGCGGATATCTATCAAATTGAACTTTTCAAAGGTGACAGAAAACTTTCCGAGAAATGTGGAGGAACGAAAACAAATTTTAGTAGAATAAAAAATTTGTTAAGCTAGGTAAAATTAAGCTACATACCAATTTCTAGATATGTATTCATCAATGAAATTTATGCCGATGTGCACCCAGACTACGTCAATTTAAGGATTACAAACCTTTTTTTTTGTTGGTTTATACGATTTTATAAATACTGTTGTAACATTTGGTTCTTAAAACCACAATATACATAGTAAATAACATTTTATAACTTTATCATTAGTGAGAGAAAGAAAATCTTGAGCTTCGAGTGTAGATGAGTAAATAGAATAATTCTCACTCTTAACATTGAGTAAACATACATGTGTAATGTTTTTAACTATAACTGAATTAACTATGTACAAATATTGTTTGTGTATCATTGAGTTTATTTTTTTATACAAATGATATACAAAAATTCACTTTTCATACGTTTGGTTTTAAATTCCACGTCAACAAAACTTGTTTGGTACACTCATCTTCCAAAATTTATCATTATAAACTCCAAAATATAATTAGAAGCTTATAAAAAATATACGTGTGCCTGGATTTTTTTCTTCCAAAGATATTTGAAAAAACTACCGGGCGAAATTTTCAAAAATGATCTTTTCGAGTTTTATCAACTTGAAACAAGGTTTTATGCTAGAAAGTTTTAGAACATTCTTTCATATTTTGAAAATTCAAGACTACTTTTAAAAGATCTTCTAAAATTTTAAATGTTTTATTTGGATAATATTCACTTTGGTTTTTATTGGACAGATATTGTTTGTTTCCTTTAAATTGCTGACAAAAATTCGAAATATTCTTTACGTTACTAAGCTCAATCTAAAATATTCTGAAGTATTTAGAGTTACAAAGAACTTTTACCCCCTAATTTCCACTCACCCAGCGATACTTCGGTTGGAAATAGTTAATCGCGAACAAGAACGAAGGATTATGATAAAATATTGAAATTAAGTTATTAAAATAAGTTTTTCTAAATTTTTTTTGCTTTTATAATGTATATAATAGCCTTTCAATTTACTTATCCTATTATTTTTTAATTATTCAAATTTTTGTCTTTCTATTTTTTATTATGTTTGACGTAAAGTTTCCGAGGGACTTCAGTCTCGCATTAGTAAATATCTGAATTAAAATTAACTCGTTTGGAAAGCTCATAAAATTTTTCTGAATTAGGAGTGGAAATAGTATAAAAATTTTTACTAGCCGCAAACCAAATTATTGAAGCCACTTAATAGTTAAGTAAGCATCAAATACCTTAAGTTAATAGAATTAGAACGATGAAAAGTATCATTCGCACAGTATCTTCATTAATATTCAATGAAAATGTTATAAAAACTAACTCGACTCGTGCGGAATTCCCGAGTATGGTACTGTTGCTAAAATCAGGCTAGACAAATAATATATAAGTGAATAACTTACTTTATTTTTATTAATAGGCAATTTTGTTACAGATATGATATACAAATTACATACTAAACAAAATTAAATTTATATATTATTTCAAGCCTGTTTTGTTCTCAGCGATACATCTTTAGACCACGAATCTATTTTACGTCATTAGTCAGCTTGAATCTAAGGGGTAAATCATGGAATTTAATAATGGAATAAGATCTCGCGTGGACAAGAAAAAGCAGGCTAGAGAAATAATATTGAAGGATCTTTCACGTAATTTGGTTTGTAGTTTAATATTCACAATATAATGATCTACTTCTATACAACAAGGAGAAATCTTCTTTAGAGAAGTTGAAAGTGAAAAGTTTTCAGATAAAGTTTCATAACAATTTATTTATTATGCCTACTAATAATTATTAAATTTTATTATGGTCTAAAATTTCAAAATGCTTTATTAAGTATAGAAAATAGTTATATACCTTAAGTTTTGAATATACATTTTCATAAAGTTTATACATGATTTTTCCTAAACTATATCTGAACACATTAATTTTCAATTAACTAACATGTTCAAGAGTTGAAACTTGGTGACGCGGTGTGAGCGAAATGTTTTATTAGTTGTATTAATATTAGATATAGATAAAAATTTTCTTTATGTTGTATGTTGTTCTTTATGTTGTGTAAACTATGATTATGTTACTATAGTATGATACTTTCCTATTTAAAAAGGTTAAATTTTACCCCGGCTACATCAGTGTATACAGCCAAGAAAATATTACCTCTGAAATCAGTATCGAATATTTTTGAATCTTAGGAAAAGTTAGTGCTACCTTATTCCTTCAATTTTTTTCATTATTGTTTCAGAAGGGTAATGTAATTTGAATGTATGCTTGTCTGAATGATGTAAGTACGTATGTATATATGTTTGCATATATGTCTGCTTCCTTGAGTTCAAGCTGTAACTCTTGGAGTTACTGCAGAATTTCTCACCGCCGCAGTTCTCTGTCTAAATTTAAAAGTCAGCATGACAAAATATTCATTCATTGGAGAAAATTAAACCATGTATCCTTGATAAAAAAAAAAATGAAGAATGTCGAACATTATCCGACTATTGTACTCTGTTGATTCATCAGTATTTAACTGTACTATGGTACTTCAGGTTCAAGCGCATCCTTGAAACCGGAATTTTGTAAAATCGTAAAAATGTATATCTGCAAGTTGACATCTTCATTTTATGAATTCTCTTTCATAAAAAGATAGTAAAGAATTTCACAAAGCAATGCACTGCGAGCATTCTTGGTTATGATATGTTGAATCGACAATATTCAAAAGGAGTTTTCTTTTGAACAGAGAAATATTATCATCCTCCAGTTTTAATTCAAAGAATAATTTTTAAAAGTGGGTGTTTTAGATTTGCAGTGACGATGATTTTTGAAGTACAAAAATTCCTTTTTTACTTACAACCAAAATAAAGTATGTATAGGGCGTATCCTAGAAAAGCATTTACTAAAATTACATTAATTATAAATTGTATGTTTAACTAAATAAAGTTAAGTGTAATTGTGCAAATAATTGTTACTTGTAAATTAGTCGGGCCTATTTGTGCCTTTTTCTCGAAAGTTTCTTTGAAAGGAGAGTTTTAAGAGAGACAGGGAGAGAAACTGTGCAAGGACAAGCGAATTGTAAGAACAAAACTGGCTATTTTATGCTTGTACTATGGTAGAAAACATAATTGAGATAAAGCTTGTTTTGTAGCGTTTTTAAAATCTTATACCTTTGTCCAATCCTGTACTATATTATACAATTTCATCAAAATAGTTTTTATTTACGATTTTAAACTTGTATGGCGTTAAAAAACTTTGAAAACATTATAAAAAATATAACAGATGAACTTCAATATTCTCAAAAAGAGTTATTACGAACATCTTTCTTACCAGGAGATGAACGAAAGAACAAAAAGACAAATAAATTTTACAGAACTGTTACTTAATTATATCTTTTTTTCTAAAAAATATAAAAAGACTTCCATTACAATTAACATAATTAAATTTCCTAAAGTAAAAAAAATTTGCATCAAAGAAGAGAGAGTGTGTAAATAAAACAAAATATACTTCTAGAGAACTGAAACTCCACTATCATTAGTTTTGTAACAACTAAAAGGAAAGTATTGACGAAAGGTTTTCTATTCATTCCGTTCACTCTATATAGAAATTTAAAGTTTTATTCATCGCTGTAATATTTTATATATAGAAAAGTGTGTTTTGTGGTTTTAGTGTGTGTAACAACTTATAAATAATAGACCGAACGATTTGAATGGAAAAGTAGAATTAATGTTCTTTTGATATGTCGTTCACTCTTTCTGGTGATGATCAAGGAGACGACCCAAACGATATACCCTTAATATAACAACTTTTCTTTATTCATACAGGCTAAGTACTCTCTTACCGTACTGTTTTCTGTACGACAAATAGTTTACGTAACGCATTAAAATTTTCACACAGAATGAAATACAAATATAAAACGTAGAAATTTTCCAGTTTCTATTTCTTCGATGGATAACTAAGCTGATAAGCATAAAACATTTCATAAATAATAAAAAAAGCTCACACAAGCTTTGAAAAAAGCATTGAAAGCACTTGTTGCACGATATATTTATATATAGAGTAGAAAAACTTCTTGTAAATAATTTTATGGATATTTAGTATGTCTTCTAAATACAACTTTCTTTAACTATCTTTCATCAAATACGACAAAATAATATAAAAAGAATGAAAAATCTGGTAGCAATGCCATACACAATCACTGTATAAAAACTATTCAATTGAATCACAAAGTGATATCTGCGACGTCATTATAAGAAGGAGTTGCAGCAATTTTTTTAGCTTCCATATAAACTATTAACAAATTTTTAAATTCCTGGCTGACAAATTAAAAAAAAAAATCGAGAAATGTCGTGGGACCCCCGGTAGGTATTATATTCCTTTCGCTCCTTAGTACGTTTTAAATGTAGCGCTTACTTTTTTTTATTCAGAAAAAATTTTTCTGAAAATTTATGGGATACATTTTTGAAGTCAAATACTTATTTGATCTTTTTTTTGTGTTTTAAAAGTCCAAAAAATGTTATCCAAGCTGTCAAAACCGTTTTTTAATCGTACATTTAATTAAAAATTTAATGATAAAGTTCAAATTTTTGCAAGGTAATATAAACATCTTTAATGATAAAGAGTTTATATACATAGAAAAAGCGAGGGATCTGGTTATATACAGTTTTGTATTATTTTTTCTGAAAAATGAAAAAGAATTTAAAATGTAGATTTGCATATTCTCCAATATGTGGTTACAGTTTATACTAAGTATACAATATACTAAGTACACAATATGTTTTTTCAGAAATTTTGTAATTGAATTATTGGTAGATGAAAGTGCACTTAAATTTCAATAATAATTAAACTCAATAAAACTAGTAGTTAATTTTATTAAAAATTAAAATGTTTATATTATGTTTTTTATGTAAATAAAGTTTCTTTTGACGTCTCTTTCTTTTTGAATAACTTTTAAATAATATTACATACATCATTTTCTAACTATTTAATTAATAGCAATAATGTAAACAATATGTAGCCTATGACATATAGGTTAGACAAGGACACAGGGGAACTAACCGACATTCTTCTCTCTCATTTATAGTTGTATAAACTCTTTACCATGCATATATGTAATATACCAAGGTATACTAAGTTCAGTACCAAATTTGTAACGCTTAAAAATATTGATGCTACGAACAAAATTTTGGTATAGGTGTTCATAAAATCATCTTATTAGTCCATTTCCGGTTGTCCGTCCGTCTGTCAACTCGATAAAGCAAGAACGAAATACGATATCAAGCTGAAATTTTTACAGCGTACTCAGGACGTAAAAAGTGAGGTCCGTAGGACCTATCTTGTAAACCGTTAGAGATAGAACAAAAGTTTAAATGTAAAAATTATTCCTCATAAAAAAATAACCAACTTTTGTTTCAAACTTTATTCGTAAACATCACTGTTTACCCATGAGAGCGCAAATTATGCGCAAAATCTATGGTATGTATTATATGGGTGTAGCAGTTATTTATATGTAACATGTATGTGTGTGTAATGTGACAGAGTAATCAACTCTGTCTATACATGGTATTTCAACAATTAATCAGTCAATTGTTTGTTTTCACTTGTTTATACTACGAATTGTCATAACAGATTCACGGCGCACGATTCTGAAGTGTTTTAATGCCACAATTTTTTTAAGCGATGTATGATGATGATGATGATGATGATGTGTCATGTCTGTTTACAGACGTTGACGGATATGCTCTTCCATAATTTTCGGTCGTATGCCGAATGTACGATATTGGCTGTTGTTAAGTTAAGTGGTAGGTTTTCTAGGAAGCTTCTTCTTCTTCTCCCTCTCCCCCTACGTCCTTCCACTTTTCCCAGCAGTGCTATTGCTTCCAGCTCGTTTTTTCTGATGATGTGTCCCAGAAATTCCAGTTGTCTTTTATATATTTTTGTTTTCAGCATTTTCTTTTGACCTATTCTTTCCCATACTTTTTCATTACTAACGTAATCATTCCATTTAATTTTAAAAATTCTACGCCAAATCCAAGTTTCAAACGATTCTAATAACCGCATTGCGCATTGGTTAATAAGCGATGTATATTTATTGCAAATCACTTTTAAATGTAAATATTTTAGTATAGGAATCATTTTTTGGTCCCAACAATAGATTCGACGTGTTTTTGGTACATCGAAAAATTTACTTTTATAATGAGAAACAACGATATTTGCACCGTGCCTGGGTTTTTTTGGAGGCGTTTCCATGGTAACGATACACTACTTTAATTATTAAATTAATTGTATGGATGCATATAAAAATTGTATGGATTGCATTTATGTCTTACATTGAAAATTTAATATTACTGTCTCACAAATTTAAATAAATAATTATGATAATTTACATTTGAAAAATAATATTTGTGCAATTTTATTTCTTATTTTTACAATTTTTAATGCATTAAGTTTAATTAATTAGTGTTTTTCAATCATTTTAATTTGAAATTTTCTTTAATATTAACATGTAAAGAATTGCAAACTAGTCATAACAGCCTCCTTTAACCCAAAAATTTTTCACTGGAAGCGCTGGCATCGAATTTATTGTCCCTACCATGACTTCGCACACAACGAACACAAAAAGTGTTAATTATCTTAAACAACACACAATATCTTTAAAATAAAATTACTGTTCTCTAACTAAAAACGTATTTATGAATAGGAATTTCATTTATTATACGGTTTGGTATTATTTAATTATTTAAATTACCAATAGAAATTAATTTAATAATATGTTATGTTAGAAATAATGTATTAACTAACTCTGTTCTTACAAATTACTTAATTTAAATAGAAAAGTACAGATTGTACTTCAAAGCTATGTCACATATTGAACCAAGAAAACTAGGACGTTTTATAGAAAAAAAGTTAACTTAGGCAATTCTTGAAATACCCTATTTAAACAGTAATGAATGTCAGTCAGTACTTGTATTATTTAAAAAAATAGGATAAGTTTAAAAAAAAAAAAGATTTATGCAGGATAAAGTGGCAACCATTTTCTCCCCGAAAATTCATTGCATTTTTTCTTTTTGTAAATATACTTGCTTTGAATCGAGTTTTGAAACGATGACCCCACCCCCCCTAAAATTGAAACTCTTTTAAACCTCTTAAACCGACTTTATGTTATCGACACGAAGAAAATCCTGTTTACCCCCTCAATATTATCGGATGGCCTTAGTGTGAAATTAAAATCCAAGGGTTCACTATTTGAAGCTGTCTACCAACTTTCAACTTTATATCTTTTCGAACAAAGTTGTTTATTTTTAAGAAAGCACTTTTATATTGTGCTGCCACGGACGATATCGAATGATCCAATTGAAATATATTGATCTTTTAAGAACTAAAAGTCACTTTTTACGTTCTGAACCCGCTATAAACATTTCAGTTCCATATATGAATGAACCAACGGACGGGCTAACGGAAATGTACAAATAAAGCATTAAAAACTTGGAACTAAACTGAATATACTCTAATATATATTGTATTTTATAAAGAGAGTATACCAAGTAACAACGTTAACATGTGCAAAACCACTCTTACATGATATGTCAGAACGATGACGCAAGAACGTGATATGACTGACTTCTTAGAAATATTGAACTTTTTGTAAAAAACCCAAAGTTGTAAAAATAAATATTTGTAAATTCTTCCATCAGAACATTTTTCTCTAGCTTTCTAACAAACTTATTTAAATTCAAAGTTTCTCTAATATTAGAAAAGATGTTAATATGATATATTGTTTTTTAATTTTTCAAAAATATATTTTTTTTTTTTTATTGTGTTAAGACGCTCTGAAAACCCAGGTCCACGATTTTTTACATTTTTAAATTTCGTTTTTGCTAATATTAATCGAGTAATTCTCAAAATTATATAAGATACTTTATTAGGAATTATTTTGCAAATGACCATTGGGATCGAAACATATCTATCTCCTTTTCGATTTATTTTCATTTGATACCTTAGTCATACTTGAAACGATAGATAATAAAAGGAGTAAATAAAAAATTTTCTTATGTATGTTTTTAAACGTAAAAATTTTTATAATTCAACTTAACCAATATGTTTTTTGCATAAAAATCGTATTACTAAAAGAGTAGGTGGTTATGGAAACTACTTTCTGCTACAAAAGCTAAAAAAAGAAACTCTAACCGAAAAATTAGTATACGAACATAAGGAACGAATCGAGGGCAATTTAGTTTAGTTTAGTGTAAATAACGTTCTTACAGCCTTTGGAACTGTAAGGTGAATTTTGTTTGAATCGAGAAAGAGAGATGTTTGAAAATATATCAGACCTGGGGAACAATCGAGAGTTAATTATTGTGATACCATATCATTTATTACGAAGTTCAAGGAGCTAAGGAATGTACGCTCAGTATCTGCTCCATTTGATAAGAGAAGCTATTCCAAACGCGTCATCCTTCTCTGTTTGAGTATGAAGAAGATTATAATGTCAACAATTGTATAAACTGTTTTTGTAGATTTCACATCAACATCAACAGTTAAAATATCTCATTTGTTTGTTTAGCGATAAACAATTATATTTATACATATGTTCAAGAAGCGTTAGAAATATGATAATATTTACAAAATGACACTATCCGTATTTAGTTCTGAATTCTAGAATCCATACTTATATGCATGGATAAAACTAGAGTTCCAAAATGTGGACCATATATATGGCCCTATAATGACGTGTTTGGGACAAAAAATGTATGAAAATTCTTTGCCAATTATTATCGCATGAACACAATTCATGGAGATTATTATACCTAGGTGAAAAAAAATGTGAGTGGATGTGTTCAGTACTTCAGTAGACTAACATGAAGTTTTGTTAAAATTTTCTTTTTAACACGTCAGCAGTTTAACACGCGCATTTATCGCGCAATGCATCATCATAGCGCAAATAATGGAATCGCTAAATTTATTTATACTATTTAAGGGGGTTGCCTAATTTTGCAACCGATTTGGCCTGGCAATCCATTTTTTTTATTCTTGAAAAGGTAGATTTGTATTTTCACGTGAAAATTATACGATTACCTCATCAGCCAAGTTGGGCATTGCGAATCGTCCCCCTTTCTTTTTTCAATCAGTCTCTTTGGGCTATAATAGCCCATTGTTTTTGATTGTCGCTTTATTACACAGTTTAAACCGGTTTCCAATGAGCCAAGTTGCGGTCTAATCCTGGTATCTACCGGATTTTTACAGTTTTTAATCCTACGTTCTTTGCAATTCTTTGAATTTATAGCTAAGATAATGGAAGTCATTGATGCATCCTTTTTTCAATGATTTTTTGGAAAAATTGCATTGATTCAATATTTTTAACTTACCAGAGGAAATTATTGTAATGGGGGCGATTTTGAGAGTTTCCAGTTTTACATATTTCGGCGGTTTTAAGGCCTAAATATCCGAATCAAACGTATGTGCGTATGTCCGTTCGGATTTTCCGCTTCGATTACCTCGCGAACCAGTTTTGACATTAACACGTGACTGGGCTTATTCGACGCATAATCACGTATTTAAGAACTGAAAGAGTTTTCAGCATTAGTTGAGCCGTTTTTTAATGGTAATAAAAAAACTGGAAAAAAAACTGAGTAAACAGAATCTGAAAAGTGGATAAAACATATCATTTATCTAATGAAATAATGATCGTTCCAGCATAAGCTTCAGTACATGATCGATGAAAAATCTATGAAGACCTTTTATTTTAGGCCCCCTCCCCTCTGGAAAGTTAGTCGTGTGGACCACAAGTGTCGCACTTACACGACTTTAGTACCACACCGACTATGCACTGCCAATTTGTTTGGAAAAATATTGAAAAAGAAACGTTCTCGGGCGAGGAAAACTATTATATAGTAGACACATCATTACATCATAACATATAAAATGCCATATTTGTACACTACTCAGTATACACAGAGGTAAAAAACATGGATGAAAATAATATTATTCTCAAAACACAACCAGTAAGTATATAATTTGTTTAAAATCCTTTTTAATTATTACGAAAGGTTTTTAATTCTTGTATTTCCTTTGATAAGAATCTAAATTGTTATTAAAATCATAAAACCTGTGTTGTTGCGAGCTGCTTCTCTATGTTTTTATTCTTTTCTTCTGTTTGTTGGAATAAAAATGAAAAAAAAAATTGTAAAATATTATATAAAATGTTGGAAAAAGATGCAAAATATACGTTGTATTATACAACAAATATAATGGTAAGGTAAGATGTTTTACCTTCGAAATAATCTAAATCAGATCAATCTTTTTGTAAAATATTACTATCTATGAAACAGAAAGTATATAAAGACGAAGTTTATTTACCCAAAAGCAAGAAACCAATAGAATTCTTTCCCGTGTGTTATTTTTTCAAGTAAAATAGAAATCCTATTATTAAGTGTACAAAACATAAAGTTTTTTGTTGTTGTTGATTTATTTACAAGTTGACTATTGTTTTTTTACCACTGATTTTTTTTTACCTTGGATCAAAACAAGGTATTGTACCAATGATTAATGATTAAAGCTAGGAAATATCAAACAATTACCATTTTGTTAACTTTTATAGGTTAACATGCATTGGTTATAGTATCAAAAGAGAAAAGAACAAAGTTCATTTCTTCTTGGATCAATAAAAAAGCAGTTATGAATTCTCAGAGCAGCAGAATGCCCATCATGAAAACATAGGAGGGTTTTCATCACTCACGTTCTATGATTTTATTCCCTAGAGTAAGCTATAAAGATACTTGACACCTTAATTTTAAATCCATGGTATATTATGGTCTTCCATAATGGATCACACTTTCATAAAATAATAAACTACATCTATGTTTGTTGAATTTTTAATTTTCTAACGAAATACATCCTCAAAGGTAGCTTGGGACTGCCGTACGTCCTTAAATGAGCTGATGGAACAAATGAATATAAACCTGGTATGGGTACCGGGACACAGGGACATTCCAGGAAATTGTGAAGCCGACGGCCGGACACACGCATCAACAAATATCCGGGACTTCCATGTGCGAACTGTAAGTTGCTCCTCAAAGAGGATATCTTAAAAGAGGTCAATCTGAGATGGAGAGAGGAACGTAATTGTGGTACTACAAGACAGATATGGTTTGAGTACAATCGTAGGCGTTCCGAAGATCTTATATCACTTAGAAGGGCCCTTCTTAGCAAAGTTGTTGCGGCTATTACAGGACACTGGTTGGACGGTAGGCATGCAGAATGCCTGGGCCTGGCAGTGTATCACGACTACAGCAGGAGCTGTCACAGTGGTGAAGAGGAGGAGACAATGTCTCATCTTCTCTGTCACTTGCTATGAGGAGATGGACTAACTTGAGCAAGCCTCTCTTTGACGACCTCTTCGACTACAGTCCGTCGAAGTCAAAGCACTTCTGCTGTTCTTAAACATCTCCGAATGGTTCATGAAATAGTGGTCGCAGATGGGCCAACCCTTTTTCGATATCACAACGGACTCTATGGTCTCTGTGCGTCCCATCCCAGGACAGCCACTCTAACCTAACCTAACCTTATGAATTACATGTGTGTAAGAATATTGGTGATAGAGATACTAGAAAACAAGACTACTTCCTTTATTATCTTTTAAAGATAGTTTTAAGAAACATAAGAGTGTGAATTGTTAGCCACGGTACGATGATCTCCCATATTCTCACAGTAAAGGGTATGTACACATGCTATATGCATATATATGAAAACACTTATCCGTTAACATATCCTATGAGGAAATAAAACACAGGAACTTTGACAGGAATAGGAGTTTCCCAATGGCGTAATACCACAATCACCCTTTCTCTCATTCATATAATATAATAATATCATGGTATCTTTGTTTTTTTACTAGTGCTATATTATGTATAGAGAATAAGTAAAAACATCTTTTACTTGAATTCATTTTGTGGTAGAGTATTTTCACATAACATTGATTCATCTGCACTTAATCGAGTTTACATCACGCATAAAGTTTTAATTAAAAAGAAGAACAATCACTTTTTGCATCGATAGTTTATTCCATTTCGAGAAACTATTTTAGAATTTTCAGGAATTTGTTGAACATACGGAAGATACACTTCGTTTTACCGGTACGTATGTATGATCACCTGTTCCCACTGAGCTTCTAAACTACTTATCATAATTCGACAAATAAGGTATCGTTAAAAGCGTCACATTAAATTGAATATGGTGCTTTGCCACGAAATTATAACCCCAAAATATTTTAAATAAAATAAAGTTCAAAAACTTAAACCCCGACACTACAGAATTATGCTCTTACAAGTATGAAAGCAAGAAAATTTTTTCATCTGTAATTGTTATGATAAGTAAACTCGTCAGTCGGAGGCCCTCTTTTTGGTCCTGTAGAAACCTGTTTAATCTTAGAGTTCTCCCGACTGTAATGAAGATTTTACTTATCATAACAATTCCAGATGAAAATATTTTCTTGTTTTCATACTTTTAAGAGCGTGATTCAGTAGTCGTCGGGGTTTTAGTTTAAACTATTTTGTTTTAAGCTTTTTTCTACCCTACCTGGCAAACAGGAATGCGTTTTATTAAGCCTTTTTGTGTTTAACAACGTACCTCAAATTACAAAGAATCTATTAATGATATAAAAAGGTTCAATAATCGTTGAGCAGCTTCTATCAATTATTTTATGAATACAGGTTGAATACATAAAAATCTTGGGTTATGAAAATATTTCTTATTTTATTGCATTTAGATTGATACTAAAAAAAAAATTTATTATTACGGTATGTGTGCGTTCTGTGGCACGATATAAAAATAAAAATTTGATTGATTCAGTATATTCTTTTGGACTGAAAAAAAAAACAGTTTGTTTTTCAGAATAAAATTTTTGTTATTACCATTTTTACGAATATAAAAAAAAAGAATTCTGCAAATGATTACAATGCTTTTATTTCGATCTTAAACTATTTGTTACATCATTATGCCGTTACGATAAAAATGTCGAAAAAAAAAGAAGAAATATGTGCAATAAAATTGTGAATTATATTGAGAACAAAAATTTTTATTTATCAAAGGCTTACAATTTCTACTTTTGATTTCCTACTTTGAATGGATAATATGCTTTATTTTGAAAAAATTTTATTATATAAGAGAATATAAAGGTGGCTCGCTCACAGTTATTATTTAGAGTAGTGATTGTGTAACTGGTTATTTTGTTTTTTGAGTTTGTGGAAAAAAAATTTCACTGAGAACTGTAAATCTAATGTTAAAAGAATAAAAGAAATCGATTCCTTTGTTGGCACTGTCATCTGTGCTTTATAACCGAAGATAAAGAAGGAGGTTTGCAAGTCAATCCGTATATATTTTTTATGATCGGTCACGCAAATTAATATTAATTATAAATTAAAATAAATATTATTTTACAGAATAGGGTGTACTTCGAACCGATACCATGGAATTTTGAACACAAAGCCTCTAAAGGAAGAAAAATAGGGTCTGATTAATAGTTTACTCACTGAATTTTAATCTGCGAACCGATTTCTCCGGCAATTGTGGATCGATTTCGAAAGAGCATTGGAAACTGTCTTTGTATAAACGTTAGAAGATAGAACTAAAAACTCAATAAAAATTTTTGATAAAAAATGAAATCAATGAAAAATGCATCAAAAAATTAAAACAATTATTATTAAAGGATCGACTCCAATCAATAATTTCGTTGTGAGTAAATATGCTTTGAAGTCGACGTTAATCATGTCTTTCGCTAAAAATCCATTCATTGGAATTTTAGCCGACTTCAAATCTCAATTGTTCAGAAGTAAATTTTAGATTGGAGTCGGAACTTAATTAAAAATTATGTTTTACTTTTTCGTGCATTTTTTGGCGGGTCCGTCTGTTTTCAATATAACTTATAACTTATAACTTTTCCTATATAACTTAATCAATTTTTATGTTTAATCATCATCTTAGAATATGTTTTAGGATATTTTAGCATATTAAATGTACAATGATTCCACTCTTATTAATTATGATTTCACGCTTTCCTTGCTAGAATAGTACTTTTTCTGGAGCTTTTGAAATAGATTGTAATACCACCAAATCCTACGGCCAAAATGTAAGTGTTTACGTTGTGGCAATCCTCCTTGGTTTTTGAAAAATGATATTACTTCTCTTGCTAACAAAAATCGCCTCGATATAGTCGAATAATTTCCTCAATTTAGAAAAACTGGAGTTTCGTAGAAACCCCACCAGCACAACCATGAAGGTTCCATGACAAATGGTACATCTTCTTACCTATTCTTTGAATATGGTTGATGGCAGAAATCACATTTGAACAATTTTTTTTTCCACGAAAAGATGTAACTCCGTCTAGTATCTAACTGTTTTTGTATCTCTGTTGTTCTTTATTTAAAACAGATTTAATTTTCTTAATTATATTATTCCTCTTTTTAGTATTACAGAAAGCACAAGCATAAAGTATATGTTATTTTCTTCAAATGTGTTATGGATTCAAAAAGTTTCTTGTATAGTTGGCTGGCTGGTTATATGAACTAAAAGAAAGACGATGTAAAGTGGCGTTAGTGATGCCGCGAGAGAAACGAGACGAGAATAAGCCCACGAGTGGCAATATCTTTGATTTTCGATGAAGATTTATCGAGATGCAGGGCGAAATATATTCGGTAGATCTGAAATACAATCGTTCGAGAAGAGCAATAATTTTCCAAAAAAATTAAGAGAAAAAGGTCTTAACTCATTCGTTGGATTTACTTCAAAATCTGATAAAACACATCCAAAAATTCTAGCAAGGTATTAATTTACTCGGTGCTCTAAAGTCTTTTTTCAAGTGACAGAAATTCTCAGTATATTATTCCCGGTGAACCAACGAGTTGATAGAAGGTTTTTATGTACTTTTATATGTTTTACTTTTATTTGCGGTAAAGTCAGTCAGGAGGACTGTCGACAAAAGTGAAAAATTAAAACTTTAAAATAACTGTGTGTTTTTTATTTTTTATTTATTTATTAATTAAAAATTTTATTATTTGTAAATTGAAATTATTAACGTGTGTATAAAAAACTATTATAAATAAATGGAGCAAAAATTGGCAGTAATTAGTCGGTGTGGTAATGAAGTCGTGTGAGTGCGACCCCTGTAGTCCGCACGACTAAGATGGGAAAGAGGGGGGAGAAACATTAAAAAAAAAGATCCTGTTAGCCTTCAGAGATTATTCTTAAAACAAATACCTTGCATGCACCTTCTGCTGGAACGATTATTATCTCCATAGATAAATGATGTATTTTATCCACTTTTCAGATTCTGTTTATTCAGTTTCTTCCAGTTATTTATTGCCATTAAAAAATGGCTCAACTAATTATGCTGAAAATTTTTTCAGTTCGTAACTGCGCGATTACGGTTTGAAAAAGCCCAGTCACGTGTGATTGTCATAACTGGATGTAGTATGTTCTTGTCTGGTGTCGTTTCGCGGCCACACTAAGTAGTTTGCTGAGTTTGTGGGTAGAGTTCACTCACTCACTCAATTGTTGGTTGTATAATAAGAAATAATCTTTTGGGAATAAATTTTCAAAGTAAATTGGTTGATAACAAATTATTTCCCCTCATCTTCCATTGTCGCCTTACAATCTCTACCACATTACGTTTTCAACAATGTTCTCGTTTTTTAACGTTCGTCTCTCTGGTGTGTCTTTCTACCTTCTCTGCCCGCCGACCATTTTTACTAGTCTAACTGTGCTTACTATGCTTTGTTTTATATATAAAAATGTTAATTTTATATGTTTTCTTCATTATCAAAAATGTTTGTTTAAAATTATAAAATGTGCCTTATTTAAAGAATAATTTAAAACATGTTTATTAAACAAAATGAATGATGTGTAGCTAAGTGTGATGAAGCCGTTATGCCAAGGGTTCCATAGGTATAAGTACCTTACGCAATATGCATTGTTTTTGATTAGTTTTAATAAAAATATTTAAGTCCCATTTTGCTGATGTACCTCGTCTTTTTTTGTGAAATGAAAGAGTATTATGTTTTCTAAGCGGGCCAATTAATTTCACCTATAACTGTTAAGATTTCTATATATCTATTTATAGTCAATTTCTCTTTCGAAAAAAGAAATGAATTGTGCTTATTGCTTCTAAACTTTATTAAAATTAATTCCGGAATAGACAAAATGTTGAAATGAGAGGACGTGAAGTCATAAAAATAGGAAAGATGCAATTATAAGTAATATCAGAGTACAAAATTTTAAATTTTTTTCGGTTCAATGGATTCATGGATGCTTGAAATGGGTAGTTTCCTTAATAGCTACCTCCACATCCAAAATTTCCTTATTTAAGTATGTTCTTCCATTTTCTGGCCCAAGTAATCAAAATACTTGGTTTGAAGCTTACGTTTAAATAAAAAATCTACTGTTTAATCGAATGTATACAGGGTGTTTTAACTTTAAAAACTATGAAATATCCATAAACTTTAGAATAGGAATATTAAGCATATGAAATGTAATCAATTTGTTCTATTCGCTATTTTAAAGCTATAATAATAATAATAATAATAATAATAAGCAATGAGTCTGATATGACCCTAGAGGTTCACCCGAATAACTTCCTAGCATAATAAACAGTCCTAAATTCTTTTCGGATTATATTGCCTTTTATACGCTTCGATCGACACCCCAACAAAGTCGATATCATTTTTTGTTCGCGCGATATCGACGACAAAAAAAATGTCTACAGACACTATTTTGGTTTTTGAAAAATCGGTTCACTTTTTTCAGTCAAAAATCGTATTCGTCAGCGGTTTTCAAAATTTTGGAAATTTCGCTGACGTAATAATTATTGTAATTTGTAGTAGCCCCCAATATCTTCTCAGAATCATTTTTTTTTACATAAACAGCAGTTAATTTAAAATTTTTTTTTATTTTTGGATTTTTCCATCTAACAGTCAAAAGAGGTTACTTATATTGAACGCAAATTAATTTTCTCACTTCTTTCACATTCGTACCGTCTGAAACTTATACTGTGATGCTTCGAATGATTTATTACCTTGTTATATACTTAAACGGAATCCTAAGAAATCTGAATGGTTTTTTCACAGTAAGAATGTAAAAATGAAAATTTAAATGTATTTATTTTATATATTTTGTAATAAAATGATCATCTACATTTACTTATATCCCAATTTATTAATTAATATATTTTGATTTCGTATATGCGAGTGTGCTTGTTAATTAATGACTATTGAATTGAATAATTTAAAATAAATTGTTTTAAGAAAAGGGTTGGATTTTTTACAGACATCTTCTTTTTATAAGAATACAAAATGAACAATGTATAAAATATTCAAGTATAATTAATAATAAAGTTAATTATTTTAAATTACAGTAACAGTTGAATTTGTTGTATTATTTATAAGGACAATATCGAATAAGACTTGTATTGTTATTGAAATCAAAAAAAAAATATTATTTTTCATAATTAATGATAATTAGCTTCTTATATCTTCCCAGTTTTATTCCTTCAGATTAAATTTAAATTTTATCGGTATATCTGATTTGAACAGTTATAAAAATTAAACTAGCACAAAAATACTTTTTTGTCGCTTTAAAAATTGTTCAATTAATTGTTTAAAAGAATAAAATAATGAAAGTTGTACCTCGTTTTTATATGTCACGATATAGGCAGCCCAGTTTGTTTTCATATATTCTTTGTTTTTTTTTCGTCGCTTGGCTAAAAACGAAGTACCCTACCCTACCCACATCATAAATGTAATTATAAAAAAGCGGTCCAGGTGCGACCCGAAAGGTCCACATGACCAACTGGAAAGGATAAAAAAATTTCATATGTTTTAATTTTTTTTGCAAAAATTTTTTTTTTCATTTCTCCGTGGACCCCCAGCTGGGGCTTTGCCCTCTACACCCCCATAACGTTCAAAATATATAAATGATAAGTGATAATAATGACAATTATACAATTTTTCAGTCGGTACAAAAAACGGCTTGATCGATTTTCCTCAAAACCTAATCAGGTCTAAGTTACATAATTATGCGTTAAATGAAACTGGTCCCATATCAATATCATCATTTGTTCTCGAGATATGCGAGACGAAAATTGAATCCGAACATACATACATACATACATACATGCATACATGTGCACAGACGAACATCCTTTTAAAAACTATACTATTCGACTCTAAAGGCCTTGAAACGTGGAGATATGTCTAAATTTTAAATTTGTAAAATCGGACCCATTACAACAACTATCCAACTGGGAAGTTAATATGGATCTAGTTACATAAAAAAGATTAACAAATAATGTTGAGGGTGGCCTCTGTTATAGACGTATATGCCAGAGAAAGGAGGTTAAACTCAATTACTATAATGATTTATAATCCCATTTTTACAAACTAAAATTTTATTGTGAGTGATCAAATAGGCTTCGATTGGAAAGTTAATAAACCTGCAGTCGACTTTGGTAGGTACTGCGCCGAATTTTATACCTGGACATCGTGACTGCAAAAATATAAGGAAGCTAAAAAGAGTATGTTTAGTATAGTACTTAGTAGATAGTATGAGATAATTTGAAGCAACTAAAAATGGAACAACAGAGGCGGAAAAACTACGGAATAAAAACCAAACGAGCAGATTAAATGAAAAATGCAACAGCTAGTGTTTACGTTAGAAATAAAATAGTTTGTCTAGAGAAAATAAACATCTTAATAGAAAGGAGAAAAAAAAACTTTTGAAAATAAAGAATACTTCTTATCTACATTCTAACATAAACTTATCACATAACACTTCTAAAAAAGTTTTAATTTAACTAAAACCAAGGTATGCAGTAAACTATTTATAGGGCTACACGAAAAATAAATAATGGAAAAACAAGTTAAATAAAGAATGTTACGTCACGTACCAAATACATAGTTTCATGTTTTCTTGGGTATATAACACGATTTCGTATTATACAATTAATTCCATGTTGTTTATAACCAAGATGAAAAAAATTAATTGTTCACAATTTTTATTTACTCGATTTTTTTTAAGTAATACAAAGATAGAAAATATTTACATAGAACCGATCAGCTTTCGAAAATTTCTTCGAATGTTCATCGATAATATCCGGACGAAGTGGAATATGTTCCTATGTCAAAATGAACACATTTGTCAATGAACTGAGTACCTACACAACCAGAGCTAAAAGGGAAGAGGTCGTATTAACAGTTTTAATGTGCGTTTGCTTCCTTCTCAAAAGAGCCTTTTGCGTACATGGTAGAATTGGACAAGGTATATTTTTGCTCATGTAAGGGTAAGGTGGGAGAATTCTCTCACTCTCGGTAATCTCTCTGATTATTTTACAGCTTCTTTTAGGTTTTACTGTATGAAATAATTGTAGCATTAGTTTAAAAAAGACATACTTCTGTAGTAGTCAACCCAATATGTGAGTACATTACGTTTGGTTTGATTAGGATATTTATTATGACGTAACTTAAAAATTGCATTGTACTTACTTTAAATTATCTCTGTTTTCTTTAACTTTAGATAACTTTTATAACTCAATTTATTTAAACGATAAAACACAAAATTTTTACAAAAAATACAAATTGACAGTTAAAAATAGATGTTTGAAATTTTCTCAAAATTCATGGTTACCTGAAGCGATTAAAAAAGTTTTAGTTTTCTAGGTGACCTGGATGTCGGTTTTTTGTGCCTGTGCAGTTTTTTTGGTTTTAACTCTTAAACAGCAACGTGCGATAAGCAAATATCTTGCGATAAGGAACATAGTACCAAAAATAAAGTTACTACAAATCGATTTATAAGAAAACGACGTGGTTATGTGTACCCCTCTGGCAGTTACAAATGTTTCGGTTTAGGACCTCAAAACCAGGCAAGTCGTCTGTATCATACACTTATAAGTTGTGAAGCCATTAATTCAATAAGGGAAAAAGATGGACCGAGTTTTTTGTTAGCAGTAAAAAATCTTAGGCATGATTTTTCTTCCACTTAAAATTTATAGATAAGCACTTTATGTCCTATTTTAAAAATTAATTTTTAATTTGTGTTAATTTTATTTTATCACATCTATTCAACTAAGAAAATCGTTTAGTTTGACTTATAATTTACAGTTTTGAATTTTATGTACTTCAGCTAAGTATGACAATTGGTATACCAATTGTCTTCCACATCCTTTACCAAATCTCTCCTTTACCACTTTTGCATCAGGACTGGCTGCTTTCCTACCTATGATTTCCCATTAGGCTTACGCAAAAGTTCATTCCTTTTCTCTATCCCTTTTTATGATATTATCTGTACAATTTCTGTATTTTATTAAAAAGAATGAATAAATTGAATTGAATTAAATTTATAAAGTTTTATTTAACTATTAATTTCACTCTCCAACTGAACCGAAATACTTTAATATAGTCTATAACCAACATGCACGTAGCACTAAACATAGATGCTACGGTAAGTATATTAAAAAATAATTAAAAATAATAATAGTGATTAATTAATCTTTTATTAATTTTCAAATAACCAACAATAATAAATCAAATGCCAGAGCATATAGTTTGAGGCTTTAGTATTATAACCAGGTAAGGAAGACAGTAATTTGTATGGGTATAACCTACCTCTCAACTATAATAACTTTTACTATGACTTTTGAACAACGTATGTGTTGAAATATTGTTAGAACGTTTTACGTTTTTGCACATTTTATATTATTTTCTCAACACTTTATAACACGTTAGAGGTTCGGTGTAAAAGTTCTTTTATACTTTTTGTGGTGATTTTTGTATTTTTATTTTTTAACGAGAAAACAGTTTAAAATGTTCAAGCAAACAAGCGTGTGTGCAGTATATTTGTTTTTATAAGGTTGTGTTTTTTTTATTTGTTTTTATTTTAGCAATATTATAGTCAGTTGTTCGAATTAGCTAGACGGTTATAACATGTGACAATTTATTTTTTCAACAACTATTTTATTAATAAATAGAATCAGTACATATATCTGCTGTTACCTCTAAGGTAGGCTACTGAAACTTTACCACATTTTGGACTGGGTACTACTCACATCTATTTTTAATTAAATGAAAAATTTGTGGTTTTCATGCTCTTGTTATTCGATAATTTTTGTGGTCTATTGGCAATGTTTTTTGGAACCTTGAAGCGTTTGGTTACTCAAAAGAAACTCGAAAATTTATTTCATTTTGCGACAAACATAAACTAGGTCCCTGAAACTAGTCGTTAAATTGTAAGGCAAATAATTGTTCCGGATTTTTTTAAGAGTACGTAAGTATCCCTTTGAAAAAATCTAAAAGAAAAATTTTTGTTGTTATAGAATTTGATAAAAATTTTGACCCCAAAAATAAAAAATTGGATTCAATTTAAGATTGGTTGAATAAATTTTGATATTTCGTCTCCAATACCGTACGATAACCTTTTTATTTAGGAGAGATTTCGGATATATCTCGGAAGATACTCATTTCCTCGTAAAATGAGCTGTAATTTTGGTTTTTCGGTTCTTATTACTCTAAATAAATACAAGGGTATGCAAATTTTGTTGATGTTACCATTGAAAAATGAAAAATCCAACCTATTTGACCATTAGGTGAGTTTTCATTTTTCAATCGTAACACCAACAAAATTTGCATATCCTTGGATTTTTTTAGAGTGTTATTGAGTGTCTATTTACCTTTTATAATTCATAGACACGTAATTTTTTTGCTAATTACTTAAAACAGTTTACCTTTGAAGCCAGTATCTATACCAGAATGCGACCGAAGATTGTAGTTAGAGTGAACACATACGTTTGTTCAGGGTGGAAGAAGTAAAGTATATTGTGTGATAGAGTTTAGCAAATTGGACGAGGAACAACTAGTAGTATTATAGAACACAAAGCAGACAAACAAACATAAAGACTTAAATAAAGATATCATTGCACAAACAAAGCACACAAAAAAATCCTAAAATATTATTAATAAATTTCAAATTCAATGCATGCTTTTGTTCTTCTGGAATAAAAAGAGAAAAGTCACAGTCGATTTTCTACACAAATTGTGTGTCCTTATGTTATTATATTCAGTATGCTAAATTTTTTATTTTTTTCAGAGTAAATTTCCTTTAGTAGGTATTTATATTGTGTCTGGTTGTGTTGTTGTCCTGTAATTGACCGTCAGCTAAATGAAGTGAAATTTGCAGGAGTCTTTATATTTTCCTTAATGAAGAATGATGAAAATTTAATAATAAAGAACTTAAAAATTTTAACTCGTGTATCTAATTTATAAAAATCAAGTTTTTTGTCGATTATTTTTCGTGTTCAGTAAACCACGCCACAATCGACTCTCTAAAAAAGAAATTAGAATAAAACTTCGTATATAGACTCAAACTCGATTTTAGATGGCGTTGAATAAATAAATGGATATGGCTTTTTATGCCCTTCTTATTTGCATATAAAACCTCTGTTGTTGAAGATTTAAGTCTACGTATGATTGTAATATTGATGACTGCTTGACTTCAAAAGTGATTTTCCTATTAAGCTAAGAGAAAGCTATCATTATTAAAATACGTGAAAAAAATGTTAAGGAATATTCAAATTGTCAAAAATATTTGATTTTCTACAATTATACTCCAGTTTTCAAGCTTTAGACAGCTGAAAGCATCGTTTTATCACACATTTTTCTCAAGATAAAAAAGTCGTCGAAAATTACGAAAACCGGATTCGAGTCCGATTCCACTTAAAGCATGATTAAAATTTTAAATTAATTTATTATCAAACTTTAACCTGTATCAATACTTAAAAAGGCAAACAAAAGAATAATGGAAAATTCGTTTCTTTATGGGCCCATGATCTGTTATACACAAATACAATATGGTATGTATTCTTCTAGAAAGAGCCTAGAAGTTATAAAATGAATGGTGGTTGCTTTTTTATTTAATATATCAAACCAACTATATATAATCTAATATGAAGCCCACGTTTCAAGAACAGAAGACAATCAAACAACAGTTTCTACTACTATAATCTGGAAATCATATCACATGTAATATACATAGAGAAAATAATAGTATGAGACGTCACGCAAATTCACGGACCTGGAATTTGAACATTCCTTAATTTTGAAGGATAAGTGTACAAACACGTAACATTATTTAAATTTAATATCATTCAAATGTACTTCTTAAAATGAAAGTATTTCCGTTAAAAAAAATTTACGGAAAACCTCGTTTTGTGTTCTCCAAATATGATTACATGTTGTGACCATCCCTTTAAATTAGAAATTTATTAGATAATCGGAAATTTTGGCAAACAAGCACAGAAACATAGCCATATTTTTTCTTTTTTTAAGCTTGATATATGCTTGAAAATGGAAAAATAATTTTGACATAGAAAAATGTTTTACAATAAAAGATTCATATGCACGTTAACCGAACGATCAGTTCGACCAAAGCTTTCACGGCCCATTTAATAAAGCTAGAAAGATGCTCTGTAATAATTTTTCGAAAACAGCATAGTTAAGGTCGTAATTGAATGGAAATGTTTTTATAAAATTTTGTTTGTACGAATTTTGAAAAATCTGTTCGCTTTTCAAAAAGAAATACTGTCGGAAAAGTTAGTAGTTTTTCTTATAGAAACAAATACAATGGTAAAATTACAAAATTTACAAAGTCCCCGACAACCGACAAATGCGATTTATTCCTTGTAAACCGATTTTTGGAAACTTTGCTATAAAATGTTCTCAATCGAGTTGGTTCGACCATTTAGGGGCTACGATGCCACTGAGAAACACACAGACGCACAGATAAACACTTCTTCTTAAATCAATATCAAAGTGATAGTTAAGGACATCAGATGAGATGAAAAGGATACTTAGAGAGCTATCATTTTTTGGGACAAAAGTTTTAGAAATATTTTAATTGAAATTGAAATATTTGAGTTTACTTTGTTTTTTTTTTTTTTTTTGAATTATTGTTTTAAATTACCTCATTATTTTACCATTTCACTTTTCGAAATGAATTAAACCAGGTTTATTGGACTATTCATTTCCATAGTTATTATTTATGTCATGCCTTTTCCAAACGGAATCGATTCTGAAGATCATCGCCAGTTTTTTAGTTTTTTCGGGTACGAAAACCTAAGCTCGCACTTGAAACATAGTTAAAAGCACTCTCCGTTGAATTACCTTACAAACGTTATCCAAAAAATTTAAATCGGTTCATCTGTTCAGGCGCTACGATTCCACAGCCAGACAAACACATAGCGATAAAACTTAAAACACGCCTTTTTTAGTTCGGGGTTTAATAAAGGGAAATATTTATGCATTCAATTTATGCCTTAAGTCCCAATTTTCTAATTGTAATTGTTCTTTGAATGAAATATTTTTCTCGAACAAATTTGTCGACTTTTAAGAAACTGACGAATTAATAAAATACCCTGTATTTTACTTGGGTAACGAATCTCAAACCATATAGATGCTGAATTTTTGACGTGGTTGCCCGTACTATAATATATCAAGAGAAGAATAAGGTCGTTGTTGTTGAAAAACTGAAGTCAGTAAGTCTATATGTATGCATTGAACCAGCGAACCGACTTATTTCGTTTGGTTGTTTTTTCCAAAAAGGAAAAAAAACAAACAGAGAAAAAAATATGCAGAGAAAATAATACTACAAATAAATAAACAAACGAAAATAGAATTTTTTTCTGTGAGGCATTGAGGACTCAATAAAATATACTGAATCATTGGGGATGAAGTATAAATAAATATCAAAAAAGCTAGAAAACTGTAGTATGTAAAATGTAGAATTAATTGCAAAAATGATGCATTAAAGTGTCTGAAATGTAAGTATTACAAGGAAACTAAAAACATAGCAACAAAATGCTTCGAGCATCGTCAGGGAATTTTCAACAGGACTGCCTGATCAACAGTTGTTTTAGTGAATTAACCAAGAAATAATTAAATATTGGAAAACCAAGTGATGTTGTGTATACGATAATATTTTTGTATATTTTATAAATGCCATTACTTTGTATGTAAAATCTGCTGTCCACTGAATCAACAACTACATTTTATCAATGGATTCAAAGCTGTTTGAAGGGATATGCATCATTGTATTCCAAAGTATTACACTGCTAAGTGTAAAGTAAAAACGAGAAAACTACTGTTTTTTTTGGAACAATGTTCCTTATTGCACAATGTTTGTTTGCTGGTTCAGAGATAAAACCAAAAAAAAGAGTGAAAAAATATTTTTTTAACTGTCAATTTGTATTTTTTATCAAAATTTTATGTTTTATCATTTACAAAAAATTTACTTGTGAAAGTTATCAGAAGTTAAAGAAAACAGAGATAATTTAAAGTAAGTATAATTCAATTTTTAATGTCATGCCATAATATATATCCTAATCTTACCAAACGTCATGTACTCACGTATTGGGTTGACTACTAAATCAGAAGTATGTCCTTTTTAAACTATTACTACAATTATTTCATACAGTGAAAACTAGCTTTAAAATTAAATTCTTTAAAGAATCAAACAAGTATATGAATCCTAAAATTAATACCTTAAATTTTCAGAAAAATATCTTGTGAATACTAAAATTAAGCGCTGCACTTATAATGTATCAAGGTACGAAAGGAATATAGTTCCTAATGGGAGTACCACGTTACCACTCGAACTTTTTTTGATGCAGAGCTTAAATGGTGGAATGATGTTGTGTCCTTCATTTAAGTTCAGAGCTTAAATTGTGGAATGATGTTGTGTCTATTATACACTTACTTTTACTATGGTATTCTCTGCGCCAAAACCATTATTTTCATTTATTTTTTAGTACCTACCCATATTTAAAGGATAGCAGGTTTTTGGAGTGGTGGTTAAACAAAACATTCGTTTATAAATATTTTTCCCCTTAGATTGTACCAACTGAAGTTAGTTTCAACTTTTAGTACATAATTATAAGAATGGACCAGAAATTTGCCAATTGTTTACTTCTCCTTAGATTTAAAAACTACCAACATAAAAAACAATCTGAAACATATTTAATACATTATTATAGAGAAAAATCCTTAAATCTGCCTTGTATTTAAATCCTCTCGGATTTAAAAATTGCTGACGGGAAAAACTCTCTGTTTTTGTATACACGGAAAAACCTCAGGAACTATTTACTGAGAATCGCTCAGGTGCTTTGTTACAGACAGTCGTAACTACCTACCCACATCCAACACGAATATATAAGCAATAAAATCGATACATGCTCTTTTAACATTAAAACAAAACAATTTCAGATAAATTTCATGTAACTTCATCAAATCTTGTTTCTCCCAAGACAATAACTTTTGTTTAAACAACAGTACACAATCCAACAGTGGCAATAATTTAAAAAACTTTGAAATATAATTTGTTGTACCATACATAAATTGTGTAGAGGTGCATAAACTTTGTCTAAGTAATCAAAAGAAACAAAACAACTACATGTTATTATTATTATTATTATTATTATTATTACTATTTTTGTATAAAATGTAGAAAAAATTTTTATATTGTACATTACTCAGTACTATAAAAAAAGGATAGAAATACAATTTATAATAGTTTTTCTTTTGACATAAATGAGAAGAAGGGGTAGGCATGTGTTTACAATTGTACAGAAATTTTTGTGTTTAAATAGACATAATATTAGAAAAATACAGTGAAACTATGCTTAATTGTAAAACTATTTGGTTTCACTTCTTCATTTTTGCAAACAAGGTGTACAACTTTTGGTGACACAAAAAGTTCGGTGAGTAAAATTCAAAAATAAATTTACATTTCCATACACACACATTAAGTACTCGATAATCGGGCTTTAACAAAAACCAAGGCTATTCCAATTTCTCGATTTATTCCAATTACTGGATTTAATAAAATAGTTAATTATAAATGACATAAAGCATTGTAAAAACTTGGGGGGGGGGGGTGAACATGTTTTTTACGGTTTTTCTACTTTTTGCATAGCATAGTTTTACACAGGTATGAGACAACTTTACCGTAACGCTATTTAAATCGTTTCTTCCAGATTTTCAACTAAATAATCAATTTTTCCTTGATAATAACATTGGTACAATGGCACCTTCAAGAGGATACGAAAAATCTAAAAAGACAAAAATATGCCAAGAAAATAAGTTTCAGGCAACAGTTTCTTGCTTCTTAATCTTTTCTGTACTGGTTGAACAAATAGTTTACTTTGAAAACCACTTCGAGGGTACAGAGCTCGAAACTGTATTGGTATTTTCACGCTTGAAGCATATTTCGTAAGTACTTGTCGTCCGTATATCGTGGTCGACTCCAGATTTTTTATAAAATATATCGATATTTTTTGTAATAGATCGGCGTAAAAGGCAGTTTCACTGTACTAAAAATATAAATTGTTTCACTGTACTGTACATACATGTCTATGTATAATGGGCACTATGTGCAGCAAACTTTTTAAGTTTCTATTCTACAAACTCAAACAGACATAGACAGTAACCGGTAGTTAAGCAGACATTGAACACGAAGTGAGTAAATACACTACGGATATAAACATTTGTATACAGGATGGTTATCCAAAAAGTTTCGACACTTTTATGTCAAAAACGGTGAAATGAAAATGAAAATTCAAAAAAAAATGAAATGGGTAAGTTAAATTACGGTTTTGAGTTTCTTATACATATACTACTCACTTTTTGTAGCATTATTATGTAAATACGTATTTCGACTACCAAATTGTCATCATCAGTATGAATTAGCTAATCGAAATTACTCTTATGTTACTCGTTGCTAATTTGAAGGCGGAGGTTTATGTAGGTCAAAGTAGAAGACAAATTATTACAACATTTCAAGAACATATGGGACATTTCAAATATTATATAGGATTGAAAAATCATGTGTAGCCGTTCATGTTATTGAAAATGATCATATAATTGTCAAATTGAGCTTAAAACTTCTAAAATCAGTACTCAATTAAAGCGAATTAGACGCTTATGAAAGCTTCTACATTCAAAAACCGGGTAATGAAATAATGAACTTGGACAAGGGATCTATTTCAAATTCGGATTTAATATAAATTGCAGAATCACAGTTGAATTTCTAGAATTGGTAATGGATTGTGAAAATAAAAGAATATTTACTTTCATGATTTATTTATAATTTTTAATTTAAGCTTGATTTTGTAGTTTATTATTTAAAACGTCAAAATAAAAACGTCAAAAATAATCGAATATCATTGCGCATAAGGTTCATACGCATCGGCCAAGCACTAATCACCTGAAGGAAGCTGATTGGCTGACGTCACTGACATTACAATTTGACAGATACTTGGAAAAGTATAAATTGTAGGTACACGAAAATATCAACGTGCAGTCCGCCACCAAATTAGCAACGAATAACATACACAATAAGAGTTATTACGATTAGCTAAATCATACTGATGATGACTACTTGGCAGTCGAAATACGTATTTATATAATACAAAAATTGATCTAGGGATTTGGAAAACCCTTGTTTGCCCTTGAAGATGACCAAACATAAAAATAAAGATTAGATACTGTATTTTTATTCCCTATAAAATTGAGCTGCTACGCCTTTTCGCGTTCTCTGATTTTCTATTCTGTTTTCAAAATATATTAAACTTTTGAAAGAATCATTCTGTATAATATTTATATATGTGTGTCTAGTATGTTTGTATGTATGTAAGTATGCATTTATCAATTTTCATGAAACTGAGTAGTGTCATATTTACATTAATGGTTGATTTATTTTTATTGGTGGAAAATAATATTGTAAAATGATTTATAAACCTTATTATTACAATTTAAATAATAACTTATTGTTGAAAATATATTGTGTTTATGTACGCCCTTAGGCAGAACATCGAGAAAAACTAGACAGAAGCTATTGGTGCACTAAAAAGAATAAACACCTGATCATTTCTTTGTTATTATTATTAGATTATTACAAGGCAAATTGAGGTCTAAGAGCTAGTAAAGGGATTCTAAGAGCCCTCCTTCGATTTTTTTCATATCCGAATATACTTTAAAGAAAAAATATAAAAGTTCAACGTACTTCCACACCTAGTCACTAAATTTCAAAAAAAAAACTTATTATAGTATCGATAATCGAAAACGTCCAGTAATCGGAACAATTTTCGCCCACCAGCACTTTCCACACCATTCTTTATCAATAACTCAAAAATGATATTGTTTGTTTGTATATACATATAATTTGATGCCTTGTTGTGATTTTTAAAACAACAATGATTATTTTTTTATTATTTATAAGGAATATCCATAGAATCCCAATAATAGAAATAGCGTTGGAATACCTTTTAGTTGGAACAACGAAGTCCCTATTATCGAGAATCTACTGTATTTATAACTCAAATTAACACTGATGATGCTCGTGCTTACGCTCGACGTACTATTATAAATGGTAAAAGTAGAAATAAAACGATACGTGGGAATGTATGAGATTATCACTCATAGTAGATTTTTCTGTAGAACTTTGTAGGCAACACGTTTTTTTAACACGCTTTTATTTTGTATGTACCAGACGTCCAAAATGAAGTATTGAATGAGAGATATCCTGAAGAATAAATAAGATAATCAAAGTGAGGGATATTTGAAATACTCTTCGAGCTGATTCTGTTCTTCAAAATCATTTAAAAATCAATTTGGTCAACCATTATCGATAAAAGACAGAAGAAACCTTTATATTAGGCTAGTCTTCCTTATAATTTATATTTTCTAAATGAGAATAATGTGGTGGAATTAAAATCTGTATTTCTTTGAAGATCAATCATCTAATTTACAATTTTCTTCTAACTATTATCAGAAATTGAATGCAAAAACATATTTTAATGAATAGACTGGTAAATTCTATTATATTCAGTTTCTGCAAAATCTATTTGATCTATGGGAACAAAAATCGCTTTCTTTAAACAAACCACTGTATAATTCATGGTGGTCTATTATAAATTACGAGCTCGAGTAAACACTCTGAGGTGAAAATTCATGTTCAATATATCGCGTTTTATATCAACAATCTTATCTCAATTATTTTTCTGTTTTTACCTTATTCAGTATAAAACATATTTCACATTAAAGGGTGGCTAAGAACTTATAGGACATACTATTTAGGGTGGTCCAAGTTGTAAGAGCAGGACTTCAGCAAATGGTTAGAAACGTTAAAGTTATGATAATTTATTAATACACTTCATCTTCACTTTTAGCTGGGAAATATTTCTTTTTTTTGTAGGTATAGGGTGTTGAAACTTAGGAAAAAGGATTTTTCATCATTTAAAGTTTATATGCCGATAAATTACGAAAATCATCTGTTGGAACATGGATGTTCCATAACAATGTTTCGAAAAAACATGCCACTAAGTTTGTTGAAGGTGAAAGCAAACTTCAATTAGTACTTATAATGAAGCCGGTGGTGTAAGAGATTTTTTGAAACTGTATTATGGAACTCATTAAATCTTTACATAATGATGGATCCCTAGTGAATACTGCTTGCCGAATTGATACTTTTTCTTAACAGTCGTCTAGGCAATATTCACAAAAATGTCAATATTTCAAAACATTGTATCTAGAAAAGAAGCCTTTGTCATGAATAAGTGTATTGAGAAATTTTCATTATTTTAACATAATCTACCATTTGATAAAGTACTGCTGTAATAACTTGAATCACCTTGTATATTACTAAGTAAAATACAAATTTTGGTTGTTGTTTAAATTACCAAGTAAAGTTTTAAGTTTCTGATTATAAATTGTCTTATTATAATTCACATTTTGTCTTAAACACATACTTGTAAATTGATGAGAAGGGTACTTATTCTTTACAATGCCATATGTGACACTTAAATACGGGAATATTATATGAATCATATATGGATTTCAATCATTCATAACGTGCTTCATTTTATATATTTTTCATGAGTGATGCTATGATACACCGTTTTTTATTCTTATATCAATGTACAAGAACTACCACATAAAAAATTTAAAACCATTTTTCTTTAATCCTATATCGAGTTTTTCTTGTGAAGCACGATAAAAAAGAGTGATTTTTATACCATGTATATGAAATATACCAAGGTATTCTAAGTTTAGTCCCAAGTTTGTAGCACTTAAAAATATTGATACTATGAACAAAATTTTGGTATAGGTTTTCGGTTGTCTGTCTGCCCGTCTGTCATGACGATAGCTCAAAAACGAAAAAAGATATCAAGTTGAAACTTTTACAGCGTGTTCGGGATGTAAAAAATGAGGTCGGGTTCGTAAATGAGTAACATAGGTCAATTCATCTTGTAAACCGTTAGAGTGCACATTATGCGAGTTTGTATTATATGGGAATATCAGTTATATATGTGTGACATATATGTATGTGTAATGTGACAGAATATAATCATCATTATTATTATAACAATATTTAGGTATTTCAACAATAAACTAAGTCAATTCTTTGTTTTCACTTGTTTTTAGTATAAAACAAACAGTTGTACATATGTTTAAAAATTTTTCATTCAATCGCAAAGATTACTACATATCTTTGAAGTGTGTTTGATTATTAAGACTCAAAAAACATGGGTTCAACTCATTTAATGTACTAAATGAGTATTTTTTGGGATACTTCCAGAATCGTTTCAAAACTAAAGTGTTACATCTCAAAAAAGGGTTACAAAAAATTTGTTGTGTTTCCAAAATAATAATTTTTTTTACGAAGTTATCGAATTTTTCAACACATGGCAAAAAAAATAAACGATTCCGTAGTCATCAACACTGTCTAAAAATGGTATTTCAACAATTAATGGTATTTCAACACGGTATATATCAAAAATGGTATTTCAACAGTAGTATTTCAATAATTGTTTATTTACACTTTTTTTTTATTTATGTTTGACACTGTCGGTACGTGTATGTAAATAAGAAATGAATTAAAAAACTTTTGGAAAATATACGTCTTCGTCAGTTCAATGACTTGTTTTAGATGAAATGATATGAGAAATGTATTTTCACTTGCATTTTAGTTACATATAAATATAAAATTTAAAGAAATATGAAATACAAATGAACAAAAAAAATATACTAATTGAATTTGAAACTTGTAATGGTTTTACTTTTTTTTTAAATAGCTGGTAACGTTATCGCAGTTTATATGAAGTGAGCTCGAAAGTAGCAGAATTTCTATCTGGCAAATTAATCTACCGCCACAATAAAATGATTTGAATTTATTTATAATTATTAGAATTATATCTGGTGTTACCCATTGTAAAATTGTCTGATAATTATAATAAACATTGCTAAAAGGGCATGAAAATGACTAAAATAATTTTAAAATCAACAATTCATTAAACTTTTTTTGTTAACCCTCACTTGTAAACTCAGTAAACGACATCGCTTTCAGATGTCCGACGTATATGAATAAGAATAGAAATTTCCAAAATTCACTTAAATAAAATATTTATGCACAAAGAATTGAATTTTAAAAATTAATAAAAGTATAATAAAATATACAACTAATGTTAAATGACTTAAGTAAATAATAAATTTTAAAAACACATAAATATTTTATAAAACTTAGTAAGCATAAGTACCCTAAGTAAGTAAATAAAATAATAAATTGAGATATTAGTTTTTCATTAATTCTGACATGTAAGAAATTAATTATTCATGCAGGTACTGACTGTGTTAGACATACAATTTATGGTTTATTATTTTAGGGTTATTATATTTTTTAGAGTTATAAACAATTTTAATTTTATCACACACACAAATTTATAAACATACACAAACACACTTTTAAATAAAAGTGTATATGTATTACGAGAAAATCATCAAGGACAAGTTTTTAAATTTTCATTGTATGCTTTTCTTTTCATTCAAGAAAAAATGAAGAAGTACTAATAGATGACCCCTAGCCCGAAATGTGAGACGGGATCTTGACGCCACTTACATCAATTCTTAGAATCCCTTCAATATAGGACATTAAAAGCCTACTTCGATAATTTTCATTGACGTTTATTTCGAAAAATAACGGTTTTAAGATTTTAACAAAGCTAAAATGAAATTGATAAATGACTTCAGGATGTTTACACATTTAAGGACAAGACAGACTATGAAGCAAATCACCACAAAGAGAAATTTTCAGTCCTTTTTTAATCGGTTTTACATTTAATATAAATAATCTATTTGCGACTTATCAAGTATTTAATTAAAAAAACAACAATGGTATCAAGATTGGCCTTATATATATTACTGAAAATTGGCGATTTTTTGTTGAATTTTTAAGCTCTAGTATTCGGAATAATAATTCGAAAGAACGAAATAGCTTCATTTTTGAAAAAATATCCTTATACAATAATTGAAAACTTATTCAAAAAGTTTTCTTACATTGTTTTTCTTTTTAAATTTGGAATGTTACGAAAATAGTTCAATGCACCTAATCGAAAAACTGAAGGATGTAAGTAGCGCGAACCAGCCAGCGAGCACACCTAGACAACTTTCCCTTATATATACCTCCACGCATTCCCACACACTTTTCAGTATAATGAAAAATATAAATTTAACAAGCCGTTACGATTTATACACATGATGTCGTGTTGCTTTTCAAAACAAATACATAATACCTCCATCCCTTATGATGTAATACCACCACAAATATACACGTATTTCAGTGTGTGAATATAAAGTGTGCAATTATTACACGCGACTTTCCCAAATCCTCTGCCATCCAAAATCACAATCCTTCGCCATCTTGTACGAAATTTTTTTATTTCTTGGGATATTTCGTCCACCGAACAACACTCTGTTTTGGTAAATGATTAATATATCTTGGAAACTTCGTGAGTGGCTTCCTTTTGCTGGGTCTACTAAACTTTCTTTCTTTACAACTTTGTTCGATAGTACTGCATTTTCAAATGAGCGCGATAACGTCATATTTAAGTTATGAGTCTGAAAACGCAGCAATGAATTTGTCGGACAATATGACCACTTCATAATATTACTAATCATGAAACAATAAAATATTTGTCCGACAAAAATGGTGCACCGATGAGCTTACCTACCATCTGGAACATGCCGTTCTTAAGTATATTTGTTTTTCAATCCATACATAGTCCATTTTTTCTGAATTCTTTAATAATTATTATTGTTATCACGTAGTCATAGAGTGCCTAAAATTTCTTGCTTGATTTTTTCAGACCGATAGCTTAAATTTGACGTAATCATGCTCATTTGAAAATCCAGCACTATCGAAAAAAGTCGTAGACACGACAATTTGGTAGACTTGCCAATAAGAAGCCTCTTACAAAGTTTTGAGTATGTGTTGACTTTTTTGTTAAAAAGTTTTTAGTATTTTTATTTACTTTTGGTCCTATTTTCTGTTATAAATACATTTTAAAATCAATCATGAAGATAGAAGCTTTATTATGGCCCCAACAAGACCGTTTTCCAAAATATCTTTATGGGTTTTAGATTTAAAATACCTTAAAAAGCTGGCATTTATTTCCTTTCTGTCAGAGATGCTGCTTGTACAAAAATGATTTTAGCTTTTAAAAATATAGTACTTAAGCATAACATATCTAAGATAATCCAACTTGTTTTGTCCAATTTATTCTTTCAATATTGAATTCGGTCGCGGAAAATTAATATTTGAGAATAATAATTAATCTTTATCTTTTGAAAAATAATCTTGCAAAGAAAAATAATCTTGTATTGTGGCCACAACAAGACCGTTTTCCCAGAGTTTTTTATGGGTTTCATAATTAAAATACCTCACATGCTGGTTTTTTTCATGAATGTAACTTTAAGAACCATTGCACTTAAACATAAAAAATCTAAGGAATTTGATTGAATTGATTACACCATTTCTAAGGAACAATGATTGAACTGATAATACTACATTCATTGCTCAATTTATTTTTTCATTATTGAATTGAGTCGCGAAAACAAATATTCGAGAACACTTATTTAACTTTATCTTTTGAAAAATATTCTTAAAAAGAACGGTCCGAACGACAAAATATCTGCTAGTAGATGCCGATGTTATATGTTTTTATAAAACGAAGTATTTATCAATATGTTTGGAGGTATAAAGATTTGTTTTTAAATTCAGAGGTTTTCAATTTGTGCAAACTCTACGAATGAAAAACACTCTATATATAAAATGAACCACCTAGTGTCAGATACGCATTTGGCATTATACAAAAATAAACCATATAAATATTTTACATAAGCATTCACTTGTTGTTCTACGGATGGAGTAGTAAAAAAAAAGCACAACATAAAATACTTCATGAAATATTAACAACGTGTACGCAGAACTTTCATTGTAAGTTACGTAATAATTGTTGATACCACATAAAATGGGTTAACCGTATTTAAATTTATTTCCTATCATAAAGTTATTTATATTCTTATACGTTATACAGTGGGTTTGTTTAAATATTAACCAGTGATAATTACTTTTTAATTTTAGTGATATTTAATTTAGTTTTTTGAAACAATTATACTCGAGGGTGTAATTTATCATGAAGGGATTGCAATTTTGGCAAAGTATATGAAAGATAATAAAAATCAAGAAGAATATTCAAATAAATCATATTTTTAAGTATAAATTGGCAGTAAATAGTCGGGGTGGTACTGAAGTCGTGTGAGTGCGACCCTTGTAATCCACACGACTAACTTCCCAGGGGGGGAGGAAACACATTAAAAGAAAGGTCTTGTTAGCATTCATAGATTATTCTTCGAACATTACTGCAGCTTATGCTGGAACGAACATTATCTCCATAAATAAATGATGTGTTTTATCCACTTTTCAGATTCTGGTTATTCAGCTTTTTCCAGTTTTTTATTATTGTTAAAAAGCGGTGTTAATGTCATTACTGGTTCGCGAGATAATCGAGGCGAAAGAATCCGAACGAACATACGCATATGTTGTAAACACACACACACACATACGTCACATTGAAAAGGTTTGATTCGGATATTGCGGCCTTGAAACCGCAGAAATATGTAAAACTGGAGATCGGCCCCATTACATTAACTTCCTCTGGGAAGGTAAAAATTTATTGTCAAAATAATTGAACAGAAAGAACATAGCAACGAAGGGAGGGAAAAAATTACAAACAAAACTAAAGAAGCCCTCTTACGAGTAAGCCTCGCTTTGCTGAACGAGCACTTGGGTCTCCGATCAAAAAATTGGGTCTCTAAACCATAGTGTATAGCACAATCAATTAATCAAAATTCGTTGAACATTAAGTTGTCTGTTTCATTCAATGGTTTTATGAAGAATGCTACGACCAGAAAAGTTATCCGCTGTAAACGAAACGAACCTTCTGACTGTTCTCAAACACAGTTTGAAACTGAACGAGGAAAATAATATTTTTGAAAAAAACCAATTTTTCAGTTAGGAAAAATTGTTTTGTTTGTTTGTGTTTCCAGGGAATTAAGAAGTTATAAATCATTACGGAAATGCAAAGTTCATACCAATACGAAAATGATAATCTATGCTATGTTTTTTTCTTTCAAAATTTTACAGAATCTCTATCTTTTAAAATATAGTCACGATTTAAGTACTTTGTAAATAAATAATTATCTCAGATTTTATATGTTGAATAAAGGTGGGTGAAGATGTCTTGGAAAATAAGTCAACTCAACAAAAACCATGTTTTTTCTCTCTAAACATTGTGATTATTCAAATTTCGTATTTTCTGACTAACTTTTCATAGACTTATGATAATAAAAAATAGACACAAAAAAGTTTACTTTAAGGATAAAAGTTTTAAAATTTTAGAGCTAATTTTAAACGAGAGTTAAAGTTTCTGATTTAATAGCATGCGTCCAGAAAAAAAAAAATATCATCATAAACACCATTAAAACATGGCTTTCGATTGCGCGAGATTAATATTTTTATTGAAATGTTAAAATTACCGCCTTAAAAGAAATACAAATGGAGAGGGCATCTTTCCACTGAATGTTACAACAGCCCTTAATCCTAAAATTTAAACACATAGACTTTAAGCTAAATCTAGCTAAGATGGATTCGGGAATGGTTAAAATTGATAAAATTATCATTAAAAATGAGATTTGATTGAATTTTGAACGGAAATATCCATTTTAAGTATTCCCGAATCCATCTTAAGAAGCTTCGGCTATTATTTAATACTTTTTGTACTTTTTACAATAGAGCAAAGTTTGGAATATGCTCTTGCATATCAAAGCCATATTTGTACCATATTTTTTTGAAGCGTGCATCCTCTTTTGTTGGACAAACATAGTGGACCTTTACAAAGCATTCTGTTTGGTAAATAAATAAACTTGCTCATGTCAGAACTATAACATTGAACGTGTTTTACTGTTCGAGTGTCTGATATTCAATCCTAGTCTAACACTAATGCCTGGCTGCTGATCAAATACTCATATCTCAGCTAGGAATCAATGATAGTATGGTATGCTCCAACTTAGATTTCAACTGAAGTCGTCATCTTTAATTGCCAAGGTAAGAATCTTAAATCGCTTAGTTTATTGTAGAATAAATTCACATGATGCATCCAATCCTAGCTCAGATCCCGATACAGCCCCTGGAATTTTACTGGATCTTCCATGATACTGATATGGAAGTCTCTATCCCCAATGGCTACGTTACTTAGATCATCAGATTTGAATGATATTGCCTGTGTATATGTACTGTGACATAATCTCTGCAACATTACCTCTTTATTCAAACAGAGACAATAATATATTCCTTCCTATATGTATGTAAAAAGAAACCTTTTCTAATTAATAAATCCAACAAGTATTTTCTAATTACAAACATAAAGTATGTAACAAAGCTAATGAAAAACACTTTATGGATCACATGTCTCTGCTGGCGTGCTAGCAACTGTACTTAATATGGTTTTAGTACAAGATATGATATGGTCTGATATGGTATATGTAAATTTATTTATAAATTATTATTTTCTAATAATAAAAGTTTGTTGTAATCAATTTAAAATATAAGGTGAACCATTCGAAATACTCTATATAATTAGTTTAAACACGTATACATACAATACACTAATACAGTGTGTTTCAGTTAATTTGTGATGGAGTTATGACTCGTTAAAATGTGATTTTGCTTTTGAAGTTTCTGGCAAAAATTTTACAGTTAAAATTTCATTGTACTTAATCAGCATAATCAAGGTCTAGAAGGGATAGTATAAAGTACTCAATACCACACTTTTGCCTTACATCTTAAGTATCTTATTGCTATGAAGGACATCGAAGTGGAACCAGAGTACAAAAACCGTTTTTTCATCAAAACCGGGCTTAGCGGGGCGGGGACACTCGAGAAACCATAAGCATCATGTCTATATTCTCGTTTCTTGTCTGATTTTGTGCTATTTCGTGCTAGTTTTCTTTTTACAACGGACAGGCTTACCCCAAAAACCTTCAAATAGACTAGTAACATTAGCACAATTTTTATACCATGTATGTATGAAATATATCAAGGTACTCTTAATTTAGTCCCAAGTTTACAACCCTTAAAAATTTTGATGCTACGAAAAAAGTTTTGGTAAAGGTTTTCATAAAATCACCTAATCATTCCATTTCCAGTTGTCTGTCCATCTGTCAATCTGTCTGTTTGTAAGCACAATAACTCAAAAACAAAAGAGGTATCAAGCTGAAATTTTTAAAGCGTGCTTAGGATCAATTGAGTCTTGGGTACGTAGGATCCATCTTAGGTAGAACAAAAGTTTAAATTTAAAAAATATTTCTTAAAAAAAAATAAACGAATCTATTTGAAACATTTGTTCGTAAACGTTATACAGTATATTTTATATAGGAAAATAAATTATGTGGTGTTATATATACACGATTGTGGCTATCTAAGAGTGACTATCCTTCTATACTTACATGAAATGAAAAAACAAAAGATTACGTAATCAACACTGTCTATGCATGGTATTTCAACAATTTACTCATTCAATTGTTTGTTTTCACTTGTTTTATTTCATTTTTTTTGGTAAAATCTTCGATGAAAATTATAAATATATCACGTCAGCAGCTTTGCCATTAAACCCATAATAAATATGCTTTTTTGAAGTTAATTATTTATTTATATATTTTGGTCATAATTCCTCAAATATTTAGAAGTCATTTAAACATGCTAGAATGCACGTATACCATCCTAATTGAACTTTTTTTGTAATATGAATTTTTTTCGAGTTAGTTCTCCGTTTCAAGCTAATTAGGACACCCGATATTTACTTAAAATTAATTTAATTTACTAAACATACACATAGCTACACGTAACACGTTTTAAAGACTATGCATAACCAGTAACAATCACGGCTTCTCTTTGATTCCTTAGAATACCAAGAGAGAAACGGAGAAATGAAACAATATTCACGTATGAAACATGATAAGCGGTACTAGGACTATGTTAGGAACAGGCATATAATTAGAAGGATTGGACATCCAAAAAGCGTACAGGCTAAAATAAGATTGCAACGCTTTATTTGCTGAAGTACTAACCTATTTTATGGGAATATAGGTTTAGTATAGGATATGGTACGGTATAAGTAAATTTATTCATAAATTATTATTTTCTAATAATAAAAGTTTGTTGTTGTAATCAATTTAAAATATAAGGTGAACCATTCAAAATACTTTCCATAATTAGTTTAAATACACATATATACGATCTACATATACTTAAAATTAATTTAATTTGCTATAGGTACTATATAAACCATAGCGCACATAGTTATTTACTACCACGTTTTAATATGTTCAATGTATCTAAATTATGAGACTATGTGTAACAAGATTACTGGGTATTATTTTATAGTAGTAGTATAATTAGTCCACGAAAGGATTCTTTTATTAATAGTCATAAACAAAACCTGATTTTAATTAAAGAGAATTGAAAAAAATACACTCCAACCAGTACTCGAACCTGGAGTCCTGGAGTTCGATTGTATTTTTTTCAATTCTCTTTAATTAAAATTACTAGACAAGATATTTTTCAATATTTATACATACGCTGTATGTATGAAATTAAAAATCATCAATTATAATCGACAGACCATGATGTAAATAAATATCGTATACATGATTAAAAGTAAACAAAAACAAAAAGTAATAAAATCTGATTTATTTTGAATTAGTTCATTGAATCATTTTCTGTAAATACACGCGTTTGGTAGTAAAAAACATTTTTACGCGTTCTATAATTAAGTCCGTTTCCAGTAGAGTTTTTCGCAGTAGAGGGAAGTTAGAAATGAGACTCATCTGAGTTCAATGGGATCAATGGTCTCATCTCAAAGTCCATTGAATTTCCAAATTTTGGCTTTATCTTAGCTACGTTTATTTGACGGTTATGGAAAGACTATATAGATTCGATAGGTAAGCAACATAGAATTGTTATGAGTAGGTTTAAAATAAGCCTAGCATACCTCTATTTTGGATTGGGTCTATTTGGAAAAACTAAAAAGTTTAGCCACGAAAACGATATGTCAAGGATTAAGCGTTAAACAACAGTTACAACAATTCTAAGTTGCTTCATGCATTATCTCGTAAAGGCCTTTTTTTCGGAGAAAAAAAATGTCTTTGTATAAATTTTTATAAGCTTCAAAATTTATTCAATAATATTTTCGGAATCTTACAATGTTTTTGTTCGTAAATTCAAGCTGTAGCTATTTTACGTATTTGACGGTTTGATTTTAAAAAGCATAATTCTGAATAAGGTAATGTGAATAATATATAGAAGGTTATGTGATTCACAAATGCACAATATGAGAAGAATATGAGACGATGAATCTGTCCCAGAGAAGACTGAAGAGTAGATTAGTTTTGAATAACAGGAAATATCGAGGTTATGATTTTCACGACTGTGAAATGTTTACTTAGTGAATTCTTTTACAGAACTTAGCTTTGACAGAGACTACTCATACATTTTTAAAGTTACATAACATAAAGTAACAAAATAATTCAAATTAGGAGACGATTTTATACGGAATAAATGTCAATTTGTGAAAAGACTTTCTGCCAATCGAGTGTCTGAAAATGGATTTTGCGATCCCATAAACAATATTGGCTTGAGGTCAAGATTAAGGATTTTTGCTCATTCAATCAAATGAAAAATGATCCAACCCTATAAAGCGTTAGAGATAGAACAAAAGTTTAAATATTAAAGTTATTCCTTATATAAAAAGTAACATTTTCTCTCAAACATCACTGTTTACCCATGTAAGGGCAAGTTAGGACAAAAATTTGGTTGTCCATTTTCTCTAAAACTATAAAAGATAGGGAGTTATATATTTGCAGGTAGCTTCAACTAGTGGTCTTGTGAAGCATTCTGGAAAAATGAAAAACAATTTTAGAAGATACTTTCGATAATTTCGAAATTTAAAAAAGTTAAAAAAAAAAACAAATTTTTTTAAATTAATTTTCAGCAAACTGGAAATTATTTAAGAACCTTTATTATGATAACACGCATTTAGAACCAAATCAAGGTATTAAAATGATTTCCAGCCTGCTGAAAATTAATTACTTGCAAAATTGTAAATTGATTAAGTTATAAAACTTTAAATTTTGGAAAACTGTTACATGTTGTAAAAATTGCATGTATTATATATGGATGTATAATATTCTAAATCAGAGAATAATGCTCGTATTCTATTATATAGTAAAACCACATTAAAGTGAGGTGGTGATGGGCTTCTTATAAACCACATTTTAATAAGTTAGACAAAGATAAACATATAGAGTACATACCTACTACATTCACATATACCTTTATACATACATACATACATACATACATGCTTACATACATATATTAATTATACATATAGGTTGTGAACCTTCTTCTTTAGTTAATTAATAAGATGTAATAGGAACAGTTTATGACTATAAAATGGAGGTGATGTATATCTTCTAACTTCTAAGACATAATTTGTTACAAAACATTTAATATATGAATAAAAAAAACTCGTGAGCAGCAGAGATCTATAACTCAATTTATATTTATCTTCATTTAATGTTTTTTTCTGTTGGATACTTTATATTGAAATAGGATTTTTGTCTTATGTCAAAAACATGAATTTTCATGGAACAAAACTGATCAAAAACATAATTTTGTTGTATAATAAAACAGGGAATAGGAGCTAAAAGGGCTGAGAAGCCACCTCCAAGAGGCTATGGCGTTATATTGACTGTTCACGAGGGACACACTAAACTCACAGGGACCATAGCGATTCGTTCGATTTTAGCGGTAAAAAATCAGCATCACATAAAAATATAAAGCATACTTTAATTAAACACTCATCTGATTTTTTTCATTGAATTAAAAGACTAAAGATGCATATTTCATTATACATGCTATGTTATATTTGCTCCCCGAGACTTTAATAATTGCGATAATAGTCTTCCTACTTTTATATAAACTTTGTAGTTAGTTTTGTTATATGAATTTTTTTAATATAATTTTTTTAATACAAATTTAGGACCTTAAATTTTATAATTTTTTATTTTTTATTTACATTTTGAACTTTTAATTTTCAGGTTTGATGTTTTCATATAGATTTTAACTTTTAATTGTATAGTTATTTAAAATTTGAAATTTTATGAAAAATTAACTAGCGATTTACTTTTTTTAAACGACATAATGACCCAAATTAATTAAATTAATTTTATATACTTGTTTAACACAATTTGTGTTGTAAAATTGTTACATTAGCCTATTTTATATGCGTATGGTATCTTCGTATGGTTTAAAAGATTTTAAACAAACATTTCTGATAAATGTTAGTTGTCTATGGGCGTTTCAAGCTATGGGTTCTTTTTATTCTTTCTTAGTATTTAAATCCAATACGGCAATACCATTTTGTGTTTTACCACCTTCCGGTGATCATTTCATTTACTCTTTACATTACCAGACTGCAAAACAGAATATTTATTCCAGAGATTGAAAATATCAACTCCTTTAACAGGACTCCAATCGAATTTTTTTGTAACTACTAAAATCTGAACAATTTGGTTATTTTCTGAATTGAATTTAACATTATTTTTATGTATGCGTTATTATTTACACAAACAATTCTACGCATTACAGAATATATACAAATCAAAGACTTGGTGTAATTGAAAATTTCAACAGTCAAATTCAGGCCTGTAAAAAAGCGTTGTGTACCTTTTAATGATATCTTGTACATATGAGTTTAAAATCTAAGTTAAAAATAAAGCAAAATCTATTTCTAGTCGTATAATTAATTCATATTGGTTGCTTTTTATTCAAATTTTAAAATGGTCATCTCTTTACAAGATCCTTAATTTTCAGGTTTTTATTTATATATAAAAATATATAAATTGCAATCAGGAGACTATATCGTCAGTTATTCTTAAAAAAGAACAAAAATAAATCTTAATCTAAATTCGAAACCCATATAATATCCGGGACAGATTTTGATAAAATTTTGTGTGTGTTTCAGTGGGTGCCCGGATGGTTTGGATTAACTTATTAATTTGACGAATTAACTGGCGCTGCAATTGGGTTCCAGGAATTTTTATTTAAAGAAAATTTGAATATCGAAAAAACATTTTGCCTGCTTGATTTTAGTGGATTTAGTAAACGTTTTTTCGATATACATTTCTATAAAAAAATTACCCGGACAGAACAATATTTTCCGGACCGGCTTATATTTTATAAAATGAAAACTTGAACTTCTTGTCTATTCTGTTATTTATGTTAATCTATTTAGTATAGTTTTAGTTTGGAAAATCTTAAAGTGCTTTTGTGCGTTTTACGAACATCTGAAAAAGTCTTAAAAAGAGCAATAATATCTCTCTGCATTAAAAGAGTTTATAAATTATGGTGGAAGCGCAAATAAATCGATAGTACGTTAACTGCATTGATAATAATATTTCGGGGTAGACTCTGTTAGCCATTGAGTATACTATTCTGCATAAATGAGACCGCCGGGTTGATGCTCTTTATTATTTAATGAAAATTTAATCAAAAGTAATACCTAATGAATAAGAATTAAAGTTTAAGTTACAACATTATTATTAATTCTTTGTACTAAATATTGTTTTATTCCTCTGATATTGTTTGATTAATTTTCTGTAATAATATATTTATTATACTGGTGAATGAATTTATATAACTGGATGAATTTAATTTTATATTGAAAATAAATTATGATCATAGCATGGGGTAAATAAAATTGGTTTTTGGTATTTATTAATATAACTAAAATACCCTGTAATGACTTTAATATGATTAGTAGACGGTGGGCCCATAATGGAACAAAATTTTAGTCATTATTTTTGTCTGCTTTTTAGAAAATTGAGATTTTCGATTCTTTGGTTTAATTTTTGTCGTTGGCAACAAAATAAGAAGAAATAAATTGTAAGAATTTTAAATTGTCGAAAAGGTTGAGAATATTTTCGAAAAATCACATTTCATTTATCAATGCCTATACGGTAGTTTGAAACTTATTGCCTCTTGTTTTTATGTTTTGTGTTAACAATCACTTTTGTTATATTATCAACACACACAATTGTCAATTTTCCAAAGAACATAATTTATTATAGACTTTAATCGCACAAGGCATATTTATCAATTCAAAAAAGTTAAATTTAATGATTATACAAAACTTACTCGGTATGAAGAGTGTTAATGAATCTAAATTACCTGTAACAAATGAGAAAAGCATATTATTGTATTGCGGAATTAGAGAATAACAACAGAAGGGCAGAAAACGTGATTTTCTTGTCTCAAAAATATTAAAAGGAAAACATTTTTCTTTCAAAACAAAATAGTTCCCTACCGCAAGTATATTTTTCGTTCCAAAAAAAAAAAAAAAATTGTAAAATAATCCCCTTTTTCTGTGTGCTTATGCACTGTATACAATAAGGCCAAATGATCTTTCTCCTAGATAATATAAAAGGCATTGCAAATTAATGTTTAAAGTGGGCTTTATTTAGCCTTTAAAGTAATTTTTATCTCTATGGTAGGCAATAACTGTATCTGCTTCGAAAATCGAAAGAAAAATTTTTAAAACATCCTAACGTTTTAAGATCTATTAATGGACAACATATTTTTAAGAGAAATATTATAAGTTGGTTACTTATTTACAGCCATACTTGATATTTTGATCTCCTATGATGGATATTAGTAATGTCCCATATGAGACAAAGAAGGACTAACATCTCTTTTGATTTTTATCGTCTTATAAATCGTTTTGTTTCTACAATAAGCGAAATTTTGAAATATAATAATCGGACGGCGGAAATTGCAAAAATATCTGAAAGAAATATTTGAATATATGTAATAAAGAAAGTGAAGAAAATATTGTGAAAATGAAGTAATTAAACCTTATATTTGATCCAATCTCAATAATTATTTTTCACTTGATTATCATCAAAACAAATTAAAATATCATCGACGTAGCGGGTACCAAAATTTAATATACCGTTTTCCTGGTGGTGAACTTAGTATTTGTTCTTCGAAATTTGACATAAATATTTCAGCTTACAAAGGGCTGATTTAATGTATCAAATCTAGGTGCATAACTGTAATGGCTTTACTTTACCTCAGAGAAATTTAAGACTAAGAAGATTCTATGAATTTTTTCAACTTTTGTCTTTGATTCAATGTGTTTAAAACATAGTAAGAATAAATTCTCTGTCCCACCTTATATATAGTACTAGAGTGATACCCACCCGCTTCACTGGGTTTAAAAGTAAGAATTGATAAAGATTGCTCTCACTTATTCCCTTTTTATAACACTCGAAATAATGGTAAGGATTCTTTTACACAGGTAAAATGTATGTATGGTTTTCTATTTTTTTAAATGGATAATAGTCGTAATTAGTCATTGAGTATATCAGATAAGATGGTCGTGAAATATTTTATATTGACTATTTTTACAGAAATCTGTAATTTATGGTAATGTCAAATGATTACTTTTACAGAAATCTGTAATTTATAGTAATGTCAAATTAAATTATTTTTTAATTTTTTTATTTATATATCTTTATAAATTATATCTCATGTGTTATTCCGAAGTATGAGCTATATTACTGTACAGTTTCATTAAAAACCATACGTTAGTTTTAGCGTGAAAGCATAACAAACAAAGAAACAAACATGCTAACTTTCGCATTTATAATATAAAGACTTAAATAACTTATTGTTTTTGTCAGTTTAATAGTAGGGATATGCATTTATATTTCGGAGTAAGTTATAAATATATAGTCAAAGAAATAGCTAATCAATTCACCTGATATTTCCTTCACATAATGTTCAAAAACCTATTTACCTTATCATTGAAGGAGAACGTGTACAAAAGTTTATTTTTTTTATAGTAAAATGTTGTGTATTGTATTATATGAAAAAAAAAAAGAAGCAGTATTATATTTCTTTATCAAAGAATTTTAATCAAAATATTTCCTATCTTTGTTCATTGTACTTCAAACAAACAAATATCTAAACAGAATGTTGCAAAATTATTTTTCATAAATTAAACGGGTAATAAAGCTGTTGTTTCTTAATATCCATCTTCTTGTTCAAAGCCTGTGAAAACGAGTTTAAACCTACTTTTATTTTAAGTTACCGGCTGTCGCATGACAAAGTAACTTTCCCAATAGTCAGAAAAAAGTTTTTGTAGTCATATCTGAAACAATAAACGTTGAATAACGTGTTTCGTGTAATTTTGACCAATGAGGTCAAGAAGTCCAATTTTTGGGAAAATTTAGCCATTTTAGTAGGCTAGTAGCTTTGGAACAAGTGACTGGATCGGATAATCCAAAACGTGTACTCGCTTGGAACATAAAGGACAAAGAGTGGTAGCTACTACTAAGCCCCAGGGTAAACAGACCATGAAATATAAATATTATCAAAGATAATAAATGACATCCTTAGGATATTTTCCTATAAATTTCGATTACTGTTCAATTTCCTAGATCCATTTTTTGTATTATTACCAAGTAGTTATCAGTATGAATGAGCTAATCGTTATTACTCTTATTGTGTATGTTACTGGTTGTTTATTGTATTTGGTTGCTTATTGTACTAAAATGGGCAGTCTGCCACCGAATTAGCAACAAGTAACATACGCAATACGAGTAATTGAAGCTAACGTCATAAATGTCACAATTAGACAGATACCTAGAACAGTATAATTTCAGGCTCATGAAACTGTCAATGTGCTGTCTGTCGAGAAATTGGCAACTAGTGATATGCACAATGATAGTAATTACTTCTTGGTAGTCGAAATACGTGTTTATATGATACAACAATTGACCGAGGAAATTTGAGCAAAATTTATACCTACCATGAAATATTTTTCTTCATGAAATACTTTTTTTATACCACGAAATACTTTTAGCGAAATTTTAAGAAAAATATAAACAAGTGAAAGTTAGAAAATTTCAAAAAACCTGATGAATTTTTTGGGTGCGAAGAACACTTAAATTACTTTTTTACTTAAAACCTTTTCCAAACTTAACCGATTTTAAACCTCATGGCATTTTGTTTTGCGAAACATAGCTTAGACGGACAAACACTCTTAGCGCTTAGCGGTCAAACTTATAACACCCTTTTTTTAAGTTCGGGGGTTAAAATAATAGACATGAGCTATACTTTTGAAATATATTCAAGGAAAATTGTAAGTATACATTGCTTATTCAAAAAGTTTGATCCTTCATATTATTCAATTGGGCGACTAACATAAGCTACAACCTTACCTAAACAACAATAAAATTTTTGAAAACTACAAAAATCGGCAAACAAATTCTCTACTAACGCTTACAAAATTTCATGATTCCAAATAAGCTGGTTTAGATATCATAGGATTAAAATTTGTATTTTTTGCCCATTTCGTAACGCACTGCATGTGTACGGGTTATTAAACATTATAACACCTTTTTTTGAAGATCTGATTTCTAATTTTGAAGTACTTTGTATAGAAATATATTATAAACTTACAAAATATATATATGTGACACAAAACTTATATTACTTGTGAGTGTGATGTATATTTTGTTTAGTTTTATTTCAATTAGTTTTACTAAACTTTATAGTAATTGTTATTACGATAAAAATAAAAATATGACTACATATATTAAATAAATACAAAAACTAAAGTATATTATGAATTCTTACAAATATGGCATTTTATAATTATGCAAAATTGTTCAAAAAGTCTTTGTGTTCTATTCGGATTCAGAACACCAGATGTTCAAAAACTGATTAGAAAATACACTGTTTAGAAAATAGGAACTTTCTTCTATTGTTTCTATTCATTTTTATATAATATTTTATATTCTATGTTTCAATCGCCTCATGAGTCTAACATCTCAGCCTGATCAAGTTGCTAAGTACAATTGGGCATTACAAATTAAAATCTTTTTGATAAATATTGGCTGTGAAAATTTATTTGTTTTGGAAAACATCAGGAAAAGCGATATTAATGCCATTGTAGACACGTACTCCAACTTGATGCTTCAAGAGGACATAAACAGAGCTAAGTATTCTGGTTTTAGCCCTCTTTATCAAAGCTTACAGCTTAGTAGGAAACCACAACCTTACCTGCTGTTACAATGTTCAATTTCATTTGGTAGAGTTTTGGCTCAGCTTCGCTCATCTTCCAAATATTATATTCGTGTAGTGATTCGGGGAGTTGTCTACGTGATAGATCCGACTGCTGATTGCACGTTATGTAATTTAAAGCAACACGAGGATCTTCTACATCTACTACTCATATGTCCCGCATACAATGTCATTCGCAATGCTTTTTTCAGGAGAATCAATTTCATACCAAGTGGTATTAACTTGGAGAGTATTGTAAAACTTTTTTCAATAATGGATATGTGTACATTAAAAAGATTTTTCTATTTTATCAAGACTATTATGTGTACCAGATCCTTTATTCTTAATGAGTAATTTAAATTATAACAGTCTTTGCTTAAAAAATGGTCAAATTTTTAGTATTAATTTTCTCTTTTTCTTTTTGTAAGTGTGTTTTTTTTTTTTTTTTTCTCTTCTTTTGGCTGAATTTTGTATTTTGTCATTTATGAATTCTTATTTTCAGTTTTTTCATTTTTTATCGTTTATTTTTTGTAAAATAACTTATCTGGATTCTATTTATTTTAATGATCACTTATTGTACTAATCTTATTTGTAATGATGCGTAAAGCTTATTTGTAATATTTTTTGTTTTTTTTTGATAAATCACGAACTCTTTTGTACAAGTTTTATAAACTTAAACAAAATAAATAAATAATAATAAAAAAAAAATATAATATGCCAGGTTTCTCGAAAATCGAATAACAGATAACTTATGTTTGTTCTTGCTTTATTAATTAAATACTTTGGTATTGTGATGCCTATTTTAGAATTATAATGAAACTTTATCGATAATTATATAAACAACTAAAGTATAAAAGGAACAAAATTTTAACACACAATTTTAGATAATTTTCAAACAGCTGTATCTCTGCGAAAAGTAATCAAATTTGAAAGTATAATAAGGCATTTTAAAACTTGTACTTTTTAGATTTAGAATCCGTTGTTACAAAAGTTTTGTCATCCCTTGCCACTTTGTACGAAGGGATGAAAAGGAAAATAAATGTTATCACTAAATCTTATATGGATTTTAGAAGTGTACCAAAATTTAAAAGTTATTTTACAACTATTTTGTTAAGCCCACTTGAAAGTTGTCTATCTAAAAATGAGCTATTTAAAAAGCTATGTAAAGAGCTTTTTGGACCCAGATATTCCTTTTTCAAGGAAAATTGTCAATTCTGGGTTTAATATCCTGTATCGTATTAAATAATCATGGCACTAATTATTTTATATTCGTCAGAAACAAAATCTAGAAGTTATTTAATATTTGGTATTCAATTTTAATATTTAATTTCACTATCTTGGATTACATTTCCACATGTGTTCTAACGACGTATTTGTGCAAATATGTAAGTATATGTAACTTAAAAAAATGTTTGTAGCTTAAGTTTTACGAATTAGAATTATCCAAGACTATCTAGAACTGCCTTTAATTAAAAATATGACTTTAAATATCAAATTTAAAGTTGTATCTTAGTAAATTGATCTTATCGGATGGTTTGAATGTGTTGCCAGCTACGGATTTCAACCAATGGGCTTTCCAGACATCAAAGGGCTTATCGTTTCTAGCATAGAAGATCACTTTAAATCAGAAAGTTATTCCTTAGAAACTGACTTTTGTTCGGAAGCATTCAAAAAAAAAAAAAAAATGAATTCCCAAAATTTAAAAAATTTTGCCAAAATAATCGCGGTAGTATTTTTACCCGACATAAGTTTTCTTATTATGCAGTGTGTCGCATTTACGATGAAGACACTCTCACACTTTCGTTTTCTATAGGAATATCGATTTGATATTTTCTACAATTATACAGGCTTAAGGGTCATAGTTTCTTAAATACTTAACCGAAATCTGAACTTTAAACTCTACTTACTTACAAATGAAAAATAGAGCCGATTCTTAATATATTTTCTAGCGCTAGAGATGGTAAGAGATATCGAAAAAAAAAGTATTAGTTTACAAAGAGATATCGAAAAAAAAGTTATAGTTTATCCAGTTTTTTTGAGCTATGGAATTTAAAAACTGAACAAATTGATGATTTAATAGTGTTATGTATCTAAATATTTCAATAAACTTGTAATAATTAAGAATTAAGAATCTCAAAATGTGATCCATAACCCGTATGATTGCGCAAAATTTCAAATTCTATAGATACTATAAATAACGAAAATATGAAGGTGTCTTTATCTTAAATGTGATAATTATTCCAAGGCTAAAAATTTTCGGTAAATATATTGTACCGAAATGTGCACCCATACATCTTCTCCACATAAATTTCATATGTCTATAGGAGAAGCAACAAAAGACACACCACTTCACAGATATATTTTAAAAATTCTTCCGTTGTTTTTTTTTTATATATAAATAAATCAAAAGAGATTTACTAGTCTTATGTTTGTATAAAAAAATACTGTCATAAGAATGTCATCATTGTACAAATTTTTATATAATAAAAATATTTCTCTGTATTATTATTCCTTCTAACATTGTAAGAAGAGTAAAACCAACTTTTAAGTTTGAATTTGTGTTATTTTTATGTGACTATTTTTTTTGGTTCAACAATAGTAAATCAAAACTGATGTATTTAATACATATAAACCAAAAAATATGATTTAATGGAAAATAAGCCACAAATCCATTTTAGTTCAGATAAAATTATTATTTATACTTACAGTGATATTCAAAGAATTCTAAGAGAAACAGCACAGTCAAATGAGAAGTAATGTACCAACTGATTTTATCAATAAGTGCATACAAGAAGATCATGGATGCAATTATCTCGACGAAATTCAAGTGAAATTTACAAAATTAAAAAACTTCCGATATTTTTCGTGTACGGAACCCTAAACTCGCATTTGAAACATAGCTAAGAGCACTCTCCATTAAAGTACCTTTCAAACTAAACCAAAAAAATCAAAATCGGTGCATTCGTTTAGGCGCTACGATGCCACAGACAGACAGACAGACACACGGACAACAGACACCCAGACAGACACACACACATAGCGGTCAAACCTATATCACCCTTTATTTAGTTCGGGAGGTTAAAAAAATGAAATAAAGATGATCTGTGAGAATTGTCGAAAAGCCCGGAAATTACGAATTTAATTCTTTTAACTGTTTGTTTCATGAAGAGCCTGTACCGAACTGCTTCTGTTTGTATTTGCATTTTTAAATAAAATCCTCCTAGAAAATTTATTTTGGTATCATGATGCTGGAAAAATTATATTGGAGTGTTTGGAGTGCTATCTACAATTTGAAAGAAGCAAAACAACTAGAAGTCGTTGATTATTTATCAATTAATAATCATTTTTCAAAGTTGTACGAGGTAAGGAGAGTGATATATTGCTGTAATAATTGAAAATGCCCGTTTTAAGATTTAAAATGCAAGAATTGATGTAAAACTCGGTCATCTTGATTCTACACAAATCAAAAGGAAAAATCAATTTTAAAATACAGGAAATTTCGTGTATGCATTAAGACCCATGTAATACTCAAAGCAAACTGTATTCACTTGGAGTAAACATCCAGGAGCAAGAAATCTTCTTATCTTTTATGATTGTTTCATTGAACGACCTTGAATGAGACTTTTTTTATATTATTATTATTATTATTATACATTTATTTGATATACCCATTTGGGTTAATCAACATAACAATTAAAGTCTGGTGGTGACTTGCGAAGATTATTATATTTTTCACTTTGAAAAACGGGTCAGAGAAGTCACGATATTTCGATATAGGCTGATGATTTCTTCCTTATACGATCAACTTTCTGCTCTTTGCAAAATAATGAGCTTTATTTGGATTGAATGTTAAAAAGATTTTATAGGTCTTGTGACGGAAATATTAATAAACTATTATTGATTTTACGACTTTAAGATGGATAGTTTTACGATTAAGGTAGTTCCAGCATGGTATTTGCAGTTTCTATGTTAAAGCAATGGTACAATTTTTTTTTCGACAGAATTAAACGAAAAATTAAATTTAAGAATTTAATAATGCTTACTATTAATTCCCAAAGTTTCAGAAATTTTGACCGTTTAAAATGGGAAATAATTATGCCAAACGTCCCAATTTCGATCAATTTACGTCAGAATTAATATCTCGAAAGTGAAAATTAATTTCTAAATTTTTTTTTTTGAATTGTATTGTATAAACATTTTTTTCTACTTTTTCTTCAATATATAATAATATCATAAAAAATAGTTGGAGAGACCGGACATTTTACATGCTTTAAATGGGATATGACCCTCAAAATCGCGAACTTTGTCTTTAAATATCTCGCGATCTAAACGGTCAAAAATTATGAAATTTTAGGAATTCATAAATAAAGCTATTATAAACCCGAGAAAAAAAATTCGGCCAAATCTGTCGAAAAGTGATTTCATGCTGGTACTACCTTAACAAGCTACTTCCTTGAGTTAATATCCAAACGCTCCAATATAATGGGATAAAGGTTTGTTAAGGACGTTATGAAAAATGCAACAAAGAGTTAGCAATAAAAAATATTATAAATATTACCTGAAGCTAGAAAAACTGCAATAACACTATCAAAGTAAAAAATAGTTCACTTTAAGGCCTGGAGAGGTTATATAATTAAAACATTTTTGAGAAGGTTTTATACACAAAGCTTTCCTCATAACTTGTTGGATAATAAAAAGTAAAAAAAAAAATTCCGACGGGCCTCTTCAGGTCATTCTTAATTGAACACATATTCCAATTAATAAATGATTAGTTCGAACACTAGCCACATATTCATTCTCACAAAAAGCTATTATTAATACTTATCGTGAGATTCAAGTTATATTTTAGAAAAACTTATATGCAATGGAAAAATATTTATATTTGAAGCAAATTTGAATTAATTTAATTTTAAAGTGTTGAAGAGTTTGCATGAAGTAGAAGTTATTGAATACATTTTATTACGAGTATTACTTTTTCCTATGTTTCTTTCAAACTAACTCAACGTAGTTCGTATAAACTATGCAATATACAATTTAAATGTAGCATTGCAACTTGAAATAAAATGAAACAGTTAATCGTAGTTTGTGGTTTCAAGCCACTTTTTTACAAATCCAAGACTAAATAGGAAAAACAATTTTTATTTTAATGTCTCTAGGGATGAAAATATAAATAAAACTTGCAACTCAGCATATTCAGTAGCTAAAAGTAGAGTTAGTATGATGGAAGCACCTTTTTTGTCTAAATATTGTAAATTTTCGCAATTCAGAAGCTTAACGTACATTCAATGGATCTCAAAATTGAGCTCGAGCGTCGAAAAGTTCTGTCTAAAAATTGAATTAATGTTAAGAAAGTTGCTCTGGGTAGATTCAACTCCAAGGTCCTTTCCGATATTCCTTGTTTAACTTCTTATAAATATTTAATTTAACTTCTTATAAATTCTTGTAAGTATTTGTTTTCTGTCAAAAATATAATAAAAATATAAAAAGTGGGATAATTTGACTAAATCCAATTAAATCATTATATACTTTTTTAAAAATCTTTTCCATTGTTGAATATTATTAAACTAAACCTACCGAAGTTTACTGATTATTATTGGGTACTGCTTATCAAATGATAGTGAATAAGTAAGTTTATCAATTTTTGTCATATCCGTATCTCCCAAATGAGGCCTCAGATCCAAATTTGGAAAATAGTTTTTTTATTGCTCTTGATGAGCTTATTCTGGGTTTCCGCAGTCAATAACATAACACCCTGTATAATATCGAATTTCCATTTATCATTGTAAGTATCATAACGAATCTTGATGAATGTACAATGTTATAATAGTTTTAAGTATTTGGTATCATCTTTTTATGTATAAAAATCATATCTATTATAATTTCTTTTTGTTATAATATAATTGTGCTGAGCTATTGTGTTGTCTATGTCTAGTATACAGTTTCTGGTTACTAGAACACTAGTTGTAAGCGACATGTTTTACGATAAGGATTTCGTTGTCATCGATAGAAAAGACATATATAAATCTTTGTGCACCGTCCGATAGAAAGCCATTCCTTTTCTTCTCGAAATAGAAAATTTAACGATGGATGAGAGAGCAGCTTTTGAGATGAGAAAAATTATTTTCATCCAAATCAGATAAGAAAAATTTTTCCCAAATTTGAAATAATTCTTAAGAGGAACTATCTCCTTAAGAATATTTTGGTTTCAGAATTTGATGAAACTTTCGAGATCCTGTACAAAAATCTTACACGAAAAAAAGCTTTTATTTTGGTTCGGTCCTTGAAATAAATTGAAAAATACTCATCTTACTGTTAGATGACCTAAATTTTTAATTTTTAGGTCCTAATAATCCAAACATTTTTATGATTGTCAATTGTACTATTTAACAACAGGACTTTAACAGAGTTATCACTTGTAAAATTGCTCCAGGATATCGATATAGGATTTACGATTTCAATTAATATTCCAGAAACTGCTCGCCCAATAGTCAAAAGGACTCGATTTTGTAACTTTTGGGTTACAATCACTTAACAAATTTGTTTTATGGTGGTGATATATATTTTTTATTTTTAGATTGTATTAAGAGATGTTCCCTTTGAAAAAATTGCGAAAATAAAAATTTTTGGTTTATATTGTGATAAAATGTGGTATATATGATAACATTGGGCCAAAAAATGCAAAAATCCGAAACCGAAAATATTAAGTTTAAAGTACTCATTTCGAAGATGGTTCTCGAAAAATATTATTTAAATTGACAAATGAGCTATATTATTACCACGAATACAACAAGGGTTGTGTGTTGGACTCATACTTTGCACTATCATAAGTGCACTATCGTCTTGATCGTCCGCTGCCTATAGGCTATGTGGCGTCACATTAAATTGAATATGGCCCCCTCTAAAGGACATAAAGGCATTACCGTATTCAGTTTCAAATGAAAGTACTTAATTAGAACATTCCAAATATATATATATATATATATATATATATATATATATATATATATATATATATATATATATATATATATATATATATATATATATATATATATATATTGTTATACTTTATCGCGTAATTATACCCCCAAAATAATATCAAAATCTGAAATTGTTATGCTCTCATCCGAAATTTACAATGAAAATTTTAGTCATAATAACAATTTCAGGTGAGAATATTGTTTCAAAGAGGGTTTTAAGATCGTTTTCAAAGCATGATTTTGCAGTCGTCGCGGTTTTAGTTTTTACCTTTATTTTATTAAAATTATTTTGGGCCTTTATTAGTCATTAAATATTATAAATGAGTATTTCCAATGCGATACAAGACGAATTAGCTGATTTAATTATCCTGTTCTGTTTTATTTTCAAGGAAAAATGTTATTCATCGGTTATTTGATGACATTTTAAAAATTTCAACCTAATATAGTCAGAACTATGAATCTGGCTACTAAGAGTCATGTCTAACATGAGTTAATGTAAGTGTTGGTGTCATATTTTTATTTAAAAGTATATTTTTCAAGTGTCCTAGTTTTTAGTCAGTCTCTCTGATATATAATACAGACCATAGAACGGATATATACTTTATAAATATATGAATTATATATTGTACAAAGATCATATTGCTTTTATTTATTGTACTTAATGAGTTTTTCGTTGATTTTTTTCATTTTATTTTCATAAATATTATAAGAACTTTATGAATAATATTCTTGTTATATTTTATATATACTTTTGATATTATCATCATAGCTAAAGTTTTGATTAATCTTTTTTTATATCAGAGAACAATCAAGGGTATTCCATTTAGAGTGATCATATATATCTTTAATTTAAACAAATTGTGTATGTGATAGTGTCATTATAAAAGAGCAAGTATTTTATGGACATTTATGCCATAAATGACACCAGCTTAATGCAAATTATTAAGATTTTTAATCGAATTTTAACAAACAAAGAAGGTGAAGGTTATCAATTCGACTTAATTTTTTTATGTGTGTTACCTCAGAACTTTCGGCTGCGTAAACCGATTTTGATGATTCTTTCTCTATTTGAAAGCTGGTGCTTCCCGTGCGGTCCATTTCATTTTGATCCAGTTCTGACAACGGATCCATGAGAAAACCATTTAAGTCTTAAATTTTCATTAAGTATGCACGACAAGAGGACGAATAACTCAATATCACTTCAACCGATTTCGATGATTTTTTTAATTAGTTAATGTACTTAAGATTCACTAAAAATCACAAAAAAAAAAAAAACTTTTAACAAAAAGAAAGCCGACTTCAAAAGAAAAACTTTTCCAAAACAAATTAATATGCACTAAAAAGTAAAAAAATAACGATAATATAATGTAGTTAAAATTATTGTTATTTTTGAAGTTGGTGTCAGCCAAGCTAATGTAGCAAACTGTTCAGTCAGAATTATTTCCTTGGCTGACACCGACTCCAAAAATAACAGTAATTTTAACTACAGTATAGTATCGTTATTTTTTTTTTTACTTTTTAGTGCATATTAATTTGTTTTGGAAAAGTTTTTCTTTTGAAGTAGGTTTTCTTTTTGTTAAAAGTTTTTTTTTATTATCAAATTGAGTGTTTAGTTTGAGCTACTGACCATGTACACCGTATTAATGATTTTCAATGGCTCAAATTATCAATATGATGGGACTAGTCATCGTTTATTAAAACATTTAAAATCAACTGCTTGTTAAAAAAAACCTTTGGAGTAGGTTCCAACTATGACACTCTTAATACCAAGCCGAATATATGCTGTAAAGTAATCAAGCGATTGACATGATGAATAAATAAAAATTAATTTTAATCACTTCAGGTGAAGAATTTTCACTGCACGGATAGAAAAAAGAATTTGGTAACGTTAAAAACTCCACAAAACTAAACAAAAAGGAAGATGAAGTGACGTCGCTGTTGAGTATCGCCATCGAGATTAGATACAAAATTCTGTTTTGCAATAAATAGTCGGGTAACAATCATTGAATACTTATAACTTCTTTCTTTATTTTTAAATTTTGTTATGGTATCAAGTCTCCTTTTTACAGTATTATAGGAAATGTGGCAAATTTTATGTCAGTCTACCTAATTGTATTTTTTTTATACAAAGCTCTCAATGTTGCTACGGTCTACCTTCAAGATACTTTATACACAAGACAGCTTACATTTAAATTTCATTCTTAATGGAAAACGATGTACAAGATGTTATCTGTATATTTTGTTTATGATATTTGTATAGTCTAGAATTCCTTAATATAACGAGGAATGTAAAAAACGAATTGGCAAATAGAATAAAAGTTTTTGACCTAGTCAAGCATTAAGAACATACAATATAGACGACGACTGCATTTATTCGTTAATTCGATAATATTTGTTATCTTTATTTTTGTTAGTACCGTTATGAACTTATAGATGAGGTTAAGATTATACCAGGAGAATTTTCCAACGCAATATGACGTAATAAGTAGGTAGTAATGCGAGGCAATGAGACAATGCTGATTATCGTTCAGATCAGACCATTTTATTGTGATTTTTTTGCGAAGCAATTTTCGAAGATAAATGAGAAAATAACGAAAAATTGTATCACAATATTAATAAAAGACGACTTGTTTGATTGATTAGCAATTCGGTGATCGATAATATAAGGTCTGAAAACCAACTATAAGGAATTTACGACAATATCTGGATAATGTTAATACTAAAGACACGAAAGCGTACAATTTCGTTATATCGAAAATATACTCCTGAATAAAGTAACAGAAAAATTCATTCATATTTCACATTTTTGACATTTCCGAATAGTTTCATCTATTTCTTCGACATTCTCATCTATTTTTTGATTTTAACGAATTCATTTTCGATAATACAGTGTGTAGGAAACCCAATGTTCATCCGTCCTCCGTAAAAATAGCACCCCCAAATTTCATTTGAATTTTCCTAAAATGCGTATTGAATTCGTTTGTCTGTCATTTGTCCAGGTTTGTTCACACAAAATTTTTATTTTTCTACAATTCAATTTTAAATTTTGAAGAAATTAAAATCAGACGTTGACTCCTTTAGCGCGCCCATCTCGCACTTGACCGGCTTTTGAATAGTTACCTTAAAGATAACTGTTCAAATTAAGCTTAAATTCATGATACAAAAGTTTACCATCACAATGTTATAAATTTTCGAGTATTTTTTTTATCGTTAATAAATTTTTTATGGAAGAAAATTTACATTTGGAATTTTGGATGGACAAGCGTAGGCAAATTGTTACCAAAGGTATGGCATCTGCATTTTGTGAAAATTTGAAATTTGGAGGTGTTTATGTCAAAATGTAATTTCCTCGAAATTTTATATTGAAGGATAGACAAAATTTATGGTGTACAAACGTAGAAAGATCGTTGTCAAACGAATGACATCATGCATTTTAAGAAAATTTGCAACTAGAGGTGTCATAATTTTTTAATTGTGTCACACATTTCAATTAGAAGGTGGACAAACGAAAATTTTGAGTGGGAATCAAACCGCTATTTTATGAAACGGCGCGGTGCTTTAAAAATTAGTATTATGTAAGAGTGTACTGTGTATGCCATGCGATATAAATGCATATGTTGAACCCTTATGTGAGTGACGGGGTACCTAGGTACCTTTTGCTTTTTCAATAAAAAAAAAAGTTTATTTTATGCAATTAAATATCTTTGGTTTATTGAGAGCTCTTAACTTTTTGTAAACCATATTTTTTAAGGTTTGTAGTTTTTTATCTTCATAATAGAGCAGCTAGGTACTCGGGTACCTTCACTTCTCTACTTAACCCAGCTGCCTCGTTCCTCTGATTGAGTTGTTTTTTTGGGACTCACGTAAGGTTTAATAGTAAATAATATTTAACATTGGTTAAACTATGAGGCATCTTTCCTTACACAAGCTGTATAGCAATATCTATTTAAGTTTAAAAATGCTTTCATAAAATAGTTTCTTCTGTACTAATAATAAAAAGCACAGTTTCCAGTTTCCTTTTTAAAATCGAATCGATATCGAATATTTAATTTGTCTCTTTTTTCTTATTTCTTGCACATAAACTATATAAAATATCACAAAAACAAAAAAGAACTTTAACTATATGAGTAGATCGTTTAAACTATATTGATATTGTAATAGTTATTATTATTATTATTATTATATATGTGGATAACGTGTGTGTAGATATACGTAGAATACGTAGAAATCGTAGAATATACGTAGAATACGATGGATGTAGAATGAAAAATGAAATTGGGAAATCGTGACAACATACTACTTATCTTATATATAAATTTTTCATTCATGAAACATTTCTAAACCATTAACTTTAGTTTCTACATATAATAATAATAATAAGGCGGCAGGATTCACTTCGTTGCTTTTCTAGCTTTATAAACGCAAAGTGGCTCATAAAATTTATACTCTGTACTTTACTAACTGTCTTACTCTCAGGGCTTATTATTAATATAAATGAAATGATTACTCTATCACAATACACATACATACATGTAACACATACATATCTGATATTCCCATATAATACATACTTTACAATTTGCGTCCTCACGGGTAAACAGTGATGTTTACGAAAAAATGTCTAAAACAAAAGTTGTTTAATTATTTCTAAGGAAAATTTTTTACACTATACTTTTGTGCTATCTGTTACGTTTTACATGATGAGTCTATGTTGGTCATTCACGAACTCACTTCTTACGTCCTGAGTACGCTGTAAAAATTTCAGCTTGATATCTTTTTTCGGATTAGAGTTATCGTGTTCACAGACGGACGGACGGTCAACAATGGACTAATTAGGTGATTTTATGAACACCTATATCAAAATTTTGTTCGTCGTATCAATATTTTTAAGCCTTACAAACTTGGGACTAAACTTAGTATACCTTGATATATATTACATATATACATGGAATACTAAGCGTCCTTAATACTCTTAGAAAAAAAACTAAGATCACAGTTTATGTGTTAATCGAGATTCTCAGTGATGAAATTCGATAATATTTATGAAATAAGTTGTTATGTTAATTAAATATTAAATTATATTTGTTCAATATTATAAGGATTATGACGATATTTTCGGTGGACATTTTTTGAACAGTGTGTTTTATAAATGAAATTGAAGTTTAATAATCCTCATTAATCTTCATTAAATTACCCAATCTTATGTACAATAATTTACCAGGTATCAGTAATGAAGATGCTTTTATAGCATGTTTTTTTTTATCTGACTGACTCAGGACTATTTAGACAGATAATAAATGACCAAAAAGTATATAGCACTAAGTAAATCGATTTGTTTACAGAAAAACTTTTTCAAGGTTATTGTTTATACAACGAATAATTCAAATTCATTACAAATTAGCTAATTAGTTGGTTCATGATTCTCTTTCTGAATGATAACTGTTTTCCTTAGAATCGTAGATTCGCAAAATCTTATTAAATAAAGTTGCATGAAATCGAATTAAAAATATATATAGACAGATACATGTTTTGTAATGTATTCTGTTTAAAACAAATAACTGTTAATTTATTCCATTTTCCAATTATTTTCTGTTCCAATTTGAATAAAACCTAATTACAAATTCATTCAATTAAGATGTTGTGGTCGAGATGACGGTACAACTAAATGTATGTTTTTATAATAAAATGTAAGTTTTATACACGGTGAATAGTTTCTAGTTGTAAATCATACAAGCAGATACTCAAGAGATGGCCTACGAAACAGGTATGAAAATACTCAAATTTTTATTCCCATCAATTGAGCAAGTGAAATTTATAAAATTTAAAAAGCTCCCAACAAATTTTTCGGGTACAGAACCCTTAACTCATACTTGTAACATATAATAGAACACTCTCCTTATGTTTATCCTTTAAGCCCTTTCCAAACTGAACCAATTTTGAAGATCAAAGCTAATTTTTTAATTTTCGGGTACGGAACCTTAAATTCGCACTTTAAACATAGCTAAAACATCCTGCATCAAATTACCTTCTAAGTATGCCACAGTCAAATCTACGATGCCACCCACAGTCAGACAGGCAGGCAGCACACACACATAGCGGTCAAGTTTATAACATCCCTTTTTTTGTTCACAGGTTAAACAAAGATATAGGTTAGTAAAGAAAAACTACTAGTTTGGTGGAGCTTTTTAAAACTCTTGCTTGGGAGTTTTTAATAACTTTTTCTAGTTATCGAAATAAATATCACGATACTCGAAATCAAAGTGTATAGTAAGAAATTCTATTTAAAAAATATAATTAAAAAAACAAACAACAGACTTACATTTAGATAAAGATCGATATTTCGATTGCAACGCAACCATCGTCAGTATTTTTTTTAATGGAATTTCGACATTTTACAAAGTGTAAGTCAGTTGTATGTTTTATAATTATATTTTTTAAATAGAATTTCTTAAATTACATTTTTATTTCGAGTATCTTGGTATTTCTTTCAAGGTCTCAACCCGAATTCAACCAAAATTCATCTTTATAATTTCTTTTGGTTTATTTGCTTTAATATTATTTATAGTTTTTTGAAGATAAATGATCCATGATCTTAAATTTTTATCAGAATTTTTATCATGTAGAATCTTAAGTTTTGTGTCAAATTAATTCAAAATTTTGTGTTGAGATTTGCTGCAGAAGCTTTTTAAGGCTTTTATAGAGCACATACTTGTTTACAAAATCATTAGTTTCGAAATGTGAAAAAATCGAAATCAGGCAAAAAAACAATGCGTGATTTTATAAATGTGTCTACTTTTAAAATCAAATTTCACTAAAGAGGTATTATAATTGTGACTTCTATGTGTATCTGCCTGCGGCACCGTAGCGCCTAAGCGGATGAGCCAATTCGGATTTTTTTTTGTTTCGTTTGAAATGTAATTTCTTACCTATGTTTCAATCGCAAGTTTAGGGTTCTACCCGGAACAACTAAAAAATAAGTGATGATCCTCAAATCCAGTTCAGTTTGGAGAAGGCTAAGGAAAAAGGTAATTTAATGGAGAGTGTTCTCAGATACGTTTTAAGTGCGAGTTTAGAGTTCCGTAGCTGAAAAACTTCTCGGGGGGTTTTCAAATTTTAGCACTTTCAACACTTTCTTAAAATTTCACTTGTTGTTTTTTTGCATCAACAACCGATGAACAAATTTGGATGAATGATTCGATCATTTTGATAGTCTTTATTGTCCCATTACCTCATAATACACACAAACACTTTATATCCTTATTATATACTTGGCATATCTAAAAACATGGATCACACAATACCTATGAAGATGGTTCCATATTTCTGTTTCCTTTTTTATATAAATTAAAGTGGTTTTCCTAAATTGATATGCCACTAATTGCAAACTTAATGTATAGTTATAACTTTCTAAATTTGTAACAGAAATTATCTTAGTTTGCACAAAAATTATCTTAATTAGCATCACTCATAGAAAATTCAAATATTGTAGTGTACTATCATCCTTGAGAACTTGTCTACTAATGCTTGAAAGATCAGCTTTAAAAGAAAATTTCTCCCTGTTTAAAATACATAATTCCTAGTTAACATTGAATGCTTCCTTTTTTTCATACTACCCTGTTCTAAAAGCAATAAATTTTCGTATAAAGTATATACACACTATTATAATACTTACTAATATTATAGTATTGTTGCATTATAGAAGTTGGAAGAAGGTTATTTCTAGAAGAGGTACACCATACTGATAAAAAGACTTCTTTGCTATACTACTCCTAGGATACACACAAGGTAAGTGTTTTTACAGTATCGTTAATATAACTGTGAGCTGTGTAGCTATCGTAGAATAAAACGATAATGTATTTTATGGGTTGTATGTATAAACAAACAAAAAATAAAATAAACTACAAATAATGAAAATTGAATCACTAAAAAGATTTCCTTCTCTTGTAAATTGATTTTTAAAGATGAAATTTCAATTACTTTACTGTACAAATTTAGAAATAAATATATCCTTCTTTATGGAGTGTAACAGAATAAAGTACAAATCCAAATTAGCAATGAGTAACATATGCTATTTATAATTAACTAGCGACCCGCCCCGGGCTTTGCACGGGTGCAATGCTGATACTAAATACACTACAGAAAAATTGTGAACGTTGTATATAAAAACATAGCGGCCCGCTCTGGCTTCGCACGGGTATAAAATATATAGCCTATGTGATTAAAATCGATCCAGTAGTTTTGATTTATTCATTACTGCCCGTGGCCCGCACGCGTTAAATTTGGAGTAAAACAATCCCCCTTTCCCTATACCATGAAGATTTCCTGCTATCTTTGGAATATCTAAATTCATACACTACATTTTTACTTATTTACTTTTTACATTTTTAACTATTAACCTCAAAAATAGCAGTACTTTTCCACTATTTAATGGATGTTATTATACATATAAACCTTCCTCTTGACTCACTCTATCTAATAAAAAAAAGCGCATCAAAATCCGTTGCGTAGTTTCAAAGATTTAAGCATACAAAGGGACATAGGGACATAGGGACAGAGAAAGCGACTTTGTTTTATACTATATAGTGATTCATAATGATGATGATCTCTTGCTAGTCGAAATACGTATTTATATAATAGAAAAATTGATCTAGGAAATCGGGGCTAAAATCGAAATTTATTTCTAAATATTATGTATGGAGCTCTCATTCATTACCTTTGATAATACTGACAATTATCTTTGATAATACTGATACCATTAAGGTTGAACGGAAATTGAGGCAATGTATGAATGAAAAAAAAAAGTTTCATACACAAATAAAAACAATGTAAAATCAAAAATTGTGATATCTTCAGCCATTTTCTCGAAAATCGTGCAAAACGGCCAAGCATATATACATTTATTAGTTAATTAATAATAGGTATCTTGAAACTAATTGATTCTTATAAAAACATTTTTCAAACAAAATTTGTGGGTTGTTTTAGGAAAAAAAATGTAGTGTGAACAATGTTGATATCTTTAGCCGTTTTCAAAACAATTTTATATGTATTTTTTGTTAATCATCCATTCATTATACTCGAAATCTGTGTAAAAAGTCTGATTGAATTTGGTAAATTGGAGGTTTTGAGGTCGCTTATATAATTTATATCATCGAATGTCGTGAATCAATATGTCCTGATAATTATCATCTAGTTTATTGATTAAAAAATTTGTTTTAGTTTTAGCACAGAAACTGTTTTTATATACGAATTTAAGACCCTTCAAGATAACTACAAACAATACATTTGAAACATATCTAAGAACACTCTCCATTTAATTACGATGCGCTACGGTAACACAGACATACAGACACACAGACAGATACATTCACATAGCCGTCAAACTTATAACACCCCTTTTTATAGTTAAGGGGTAAAAAAAGAGGATTTTTGAATAAAACAAGACGGTAGTGACTTATACCAGTGGAGTCGGTGAATCAATCGGAATCAGGCTAAATTTACATTTTTCAGTTTGTGACTATGGAAAATTACATTAAATTAGGCAAAACATTTATCATTTTGCATGTTATTTTATCATTTCTCGACCGTGCGGTGGCGTTGTAAAACGATGTCTTGACGTCACTGCTGTTTGAATTAATAGTTTCAAAACCATTTTCAATTGTAAAATTACATGAAAAATCAATTAAAATTTTTTTAAAAGTAATTTTTAGCAACCAAAACAAAATTTAAATTAAATTAAAAAAAATGCAATTTATCTAATATAATCAATAAAAATGCGTTATTTTTTCGTGTAGCATAAATATGATAAATAACTTATTAGTTAGTAAAATCAATAAACATTGAATAGCATTGATAGCATGTTTTTCAGATGGACTACAAACTATAAAATAATTAAATTATTATAATTGCAAAAAGTATGCAGTACTTTTCTTGCATTCTTCTTTCAATATTTTGGACCCTACGCTTTTTAACATAAAATATAGAGTCTAATCTAAACTATAACTATTGACATTTCAAAACTCTTTTGCCATATTTACTTGAACTTGATTTTATTAGTTTAAAAAGCTGTTTTAAATAAATGTTTATTTAAACCATTGTTTTAAAAATCAAAATAGTTTTAAACTATTTATTTACATACATTAACACATTATCAATATGAACTGTTAAGTATAGTGCCTACATATAAATAATCTTAATATATATATTTCTTGTGTGCGTGTGTACGTGACTGAACTCCTCCTAGACGGCTGGACCGATTTTGATGAAATTTTTTGTGTGAGTTCAAGGGGATTCGAGGATGGTTTAGATTTACAATTTGGTCCAGTACAACTGTTTTTGAGGGCTCCGTATCAAAAGAATGAAATTTCATTAAATGGTGGGAGCGCATATAAATCATATCACATTATGTATACTATGTGTACTATGTATTTTTAATAGTATTCAGGTATTGTCAATAGGCATTTATTAGAGCCATATGCGAGCGCAGCGAGCTCTACTATCAAAGGTCAGGCCAAAGGTCGAAGGTCAGGCCACTCCAATAAATAGGAGTTAAATTGGGGTTTAGCGGGATGGGTTTAGCGGACAGGCTAAACGTAGTATAGGTATTCATGAATTGGAGTTACGTTTTTACGGGACAACGTTCGTCGGGGCCGCTAGTATATTATAAAATAAACTTTAATATAAACTTTTGTTTTTATGAAACACATATTCACATGGCGAACAAGCAATACGGACCACTCAATTAATGTATGTAACTGTAAAGTAGATAGGTAACAATAAAAATGCCATGTTGATCGAACGGACTATTCCTTTCAAGACAAAAAGTGTTTTCTAATTATTTTATATATCTTTCTAAGAAAATAAAAATTCTCTATTGTTTTGTGACACCCTCTATTTTTTCAAGAAAACACATTAGTTTGGATTAGTTTACTTTTCAATCTAAGGTAGTCTAAGAGGTTTATCTATGATATATAAACTTTACTGTAAATAAAATATGATATTGACAAAATGTTTTAAATTACTTTAAGATAAAGTGTGTCCCCGGATAGAGGTACCTAACTATTTATTTTAAGGAAAAAAGTCATTCTTTATAAAAAAATTGCTTATTCGGAAAATATGTAGAAATGCTTAAAACTTCCAAATAATGTATAGGGTAGCCAAAAATTTGGTATCACTTTTTTTTTTTGGTAAACTGCCCATCCTTTTTATAATTTCGAGAACATCTTTCCAACTTTGACAATTCCATTCTTAGTGAATGTTTATCGGGGAAAATAAATTTTATTTTTAATTTTCTAGCCTATTCCACAAAAAAAATACACTTTGGAATAGTACATGTTAATTGATTTATTTTCTTTGTTACGTTTTTTTGTAATTACAACTTTTGTTCAAATAAAAAATGATGCTATAATTAAATTACACGGATCTTCTTGATATTTTGTATAGCGTCATACTTATTAATTGCGGGCAACTTTTCTGAATAACATTTTGTCAACTTATAAAAAGGCAAGGTAGTTTACCAAAAAGAAAAATAATGATTTCAGTTTTTTTGCTACCTTGTATATTATTTAGAAGTTTTAAATATGCCTGCATTTCAGAATAAGCAAATTTTTTATAGACAATGATTTTTTTTCTTAAAATGAAAAATAAGAAAATTTACAAGTATAATTACCTCTATCCGGGGACACACTATATATTATTAAAGAGGAAAATTTACAATATGTACTATCAATGTACATTTCAAGACTAAACATAATTTTAATGTTTTATTTATTTAGGTATTTTTGGTGGAAAACGTGAAAAAGTGTCGAATAGGAAACGCAAGGTGTAGTTTTAATTATTAATAATAAAAAATTTTCTCACAAAATTGTTAAATAATCTAAGAATATCAAAAGTTTTTCAAATACAGGAGGATCGTCAAGTTCGGCCATTATTTTGATTGATATTCTTAGCTTGTGCTTAAGAACTTGCATTTCTTTAATTAAAGCAAATTATTTTGTAATTCAAAATGGAATGTCCAGGCAGGTGATAAAAAGGATTGAATAATTAACCAACTTGATATCATTTTTCTACTATTTTATACGGAATTACAATTAGAGAAAATGAAGAAGCTCACTCTCATATTCTTAAAAAACATAACCGTTTTTTTTAGATATTTATTTAATTTAAAAATTATTCGTTTACGCAGGTTAGATTTTATTGACTATCCACGAGGGACACTATCCACGAGGGATGAGTGTTTTTGAGAATCTGAGAGCACTTGTTTCATGTACTACTCCAGCCCATTACAACTATTACTATATTACAATAATTACATGATGTGGCGTTGGAAATCGAAGCCAAAACCCAACACCCTACGGGGCATACCACGTCCGGAATTAGCTATGAACGAAATTTATGACTATTGGTGTACACGATATTCTTAATCCAAGGTAGTACGTATTCAATTATTTATAAAGATTTAACCTCTTCTTTAGAAATTCATACAATGCTGCATCCAGACACGAAAGCGAACATTAAGCATCAATAAAAATCAGCAAAATTATACATGTTTTTATTTCTCGATATTATTAAAGGTGTATTTCGAAATAAAACCGTGATGCTACCCACCAAGGTTTGTCTTTGTTACCATCATGATAAATATATGAGAATAACAAAGATAAACTGTGAGAGGCAGCTTGACGGGTTGTACTGAGGAACGGGTAGACCAATACTGTTTAGTAATTGGCTATTTTCGTTGTCCGTCTTTGTGACTGACCTCAGCTGAATAGCTTAATTCTTCAAATAAATTTTTGAAGAAACAATCAATCAGAAGCGAAAATCAATGTTTAAAGAAACAATCAAAAATTTTTTGTATGTCTGTGAATGTTAAATATAATATTCACAGACTATATTTAGTGCATATTTATAAAAATATAATATAATAAAATATAAACTCTATATATTCAACATATATATATATATATATATATATATATATATATATATATATATATATATATATATATATATACATTCTATGTTAATGTATAAAATATATTTTCAATTTTTGTTTCATATCTAGATAGAATATATACATACATATATAGGAAAATTCTATTTAATTTTAGTTTGGCACAGAATAGATAAAAGCACTCAACTCTAAAAACTCTACTTTAGTTCGATATACAAATTTTAGTTTACAACAATAATGCATACACACACAAATACGGAGTGTTTCGTAAAAATGATGATTTGCTTTCGTTTTATCGAATTCTATGCAAGAAATTAAAAAGGAAACGAAAGTTTGTATTGCATATTTAAAATAATAATAAAACCCGATAGTTAGTTATTTTTTTACCTTGGATGTAAGTTTTATTATGAAAGAAATGGCACATTTGTTGAAAATAATAAACTAAAAATTTCACCTTTGGCACTTGATTAGCATTTTCACTTTATTATCACACAAACTATGAGAAGTTATAACTCAATCGTGTAGACGGGCGGACAAACGGAAATTTACTAATTAATTGATTACTACTTGGTTGATTTTACGAACACTTGTATTTTGTTCGGATCATCAATCTCTCTATCCGTTACCAACTTAAACTAAAATTAGTCTACTTTGATATATATTTCATATATAACAGGGTATAAAAATTCGTTGAACCCAATTGCAAGATCTTGAATTGGAATGTTAATGTACCTCATCGGCAGATGGTCAATCATAATGAATCATAATTGTGTTTAGTTGTTAAATGTCGGCATAGCTTTTATCAAAATTAGCAACAAGCGCATTACTTAAATATTTAATACAACACGATTTAGAGGACCGTTTTGCATTGGCATTTTGCATTGGCGTTTTGCATTTATAATATGGATATTGGAAATAAATTACTAATTTGGTTGAAATTTAATATGTCACCATTCAACATTTGGAACTTTTTTGAAAATCATGTAAATCATAAGAACAGTCCAAAATCTGAATAACTTGAACACTCTGTACGCTTGCTTATAAGCATCCGTTCCGAATATCACAATATTTTATATATAACATTAATAAATATGGTTCATACAACGATAAATTTTTGAATTTCTTTTATTTTGCAAAAAGTAAAATCTTTATTTACCTTTCCTGGAAATATTTTCCTGCTATATTTTTGCTTCTGGGAAAGTATTTAATAAAATATTACGCGAAAACGAAACCGTATAATCTAATGCATTTTTATTTCTGGAATCAGAATTTTATTGTTTATTTAGGTTACGTAGATCAACTTGCAATACTTGAATTACAGTCAAATAAAATGAATAATTTAAAAAATATAAAAACTCGACTGCATTAAGTAAAATCTGAAGAAAAAAAACATTCCAGTAGTTTACATAGCGACTTGGACATAACAGTTGCACCCGAAGAAGGTTAAAGCCGCTATGTAAACTGATTATTTTTTATACCATGTAAATGAAATATACCAAGGTGTACAAAGTTTGTAACGATTAAAAATATTGATACTATGAACAAAATTAAGGTATAGGTGTTCACAAAATCACCTAGTTAGTCCATTTCCGGTTGTCTGTCTGTCTGTCGTCTGCCCGTCTATCATCACGATAACTCAAAAACGAAAAGAGATATCAAGTTGAAATTTTATAGCGTGCTTAGGACGTAATAAGTAAGGTCGAGTTCGTAAATGAGGATCATAGGTCAATTGGGCCTTGAGTCCGTAGTACCCATCTTTGAACCATTAGAGTACCCATGTAAAAAATGTTCCTTATAAAAAACTAAATAACTTTTGTTTGAAACATTTTTTCGTAAACATCACTGTGTAACCGTGGGAGTGCAAATTGTATTGTATGTATTATATGGGAATATCAGTTATATAATATCACTTAATAATCAACATTGTCTATACATGGCATTTTAACAATTAACTCAGTCAATTGTGTGTTTTCACTCGTTTTTATTTATTTTATTTTAGAGTGTCCCATAACACTTATATAGTTTTATACTATATTATAACTTTTTTAACAAATTTATTATTCCTAATAAAATTTAGCTTATATATATTGTAAGCGCCTAATATTCTTAATTTCGATACTATGCTCGCAGATTTGGTCTATATTTTTTTTTTCACGTATTACTATTTCGAGCAAAAAATCCACCATTTTGTTTTGTTTTTTACTTATCTAATGGTACCTACTCGAGATTTTAAGATAAATATAACGATACCTTAGCTGTCAAAATCCGTTTGGTTGCTTTCGAGATTCGAGGTAATAAAGAAATATGCAAATAATTATACATACATCCAAGGTAGTTCTAGTTTTTTTTGCGGTAATGGACCAACATCTTTCCAGTCGTCCAAATACTTTTCGGAATACAAAATTTCAATCAACTTTTTTTTTGGCTTTTTATTATTGAAATTAGGTAGAGATAAAGTCCGCCTGGTACATGAGCGCGGCTGCTTTTACGGTGCTTACTAGCATTTATATTAATATTTAACGCATTTATGTTCCAAAACCAACTGTATATCTATCTACGCCAGTAGATACTAATACGCAAGTAGTAGAGAAACTCTCGAAATAGTTGCCAGCTCTCATAGCAAACCTTTCTTTGTTACGTTGATGATCCAGTTCATTCTAAGCTTTCGTTACATAGCTTAGAACGTCCTGTAATATACGTATATTGTATGTTGTAAATAATTAGATTTTTTTTTTTAATTATAAAAGTATAAAAAAAGTGTGCCATTTTTTCAAAAAAAAAAAAATAGTAATTAAAATGTAAAATTAAAAATATTAGTAATTTATTGTTTTAAAATTGTGTTTCGCATCAAAGAAAATGTCGGTAATAATTATTTCTAAGAAATGTTATAGATTAAAAAAACTTTTATGTAAACTATAAAAATTACATTTTATTATTATTGTTTAAAGTCGTCACTAATTACTTTGTAAGAGCTAATTATAAAATTTATACATAATGAATAACATCCTCTGTCAATATCTTCCAATAATAAGTCATTGAACGTGAAATTTATAAAGTTACTGGAGTTTTCTTCTGTTTCTTTTTTCTATATGGAAAGCACTTTTTGAACTAATTTTATCAGAAGAAAAATAATTTACTACACAGCTAAAATTGAAAGAAAATTTCACCTGAAAAATCTCATTTTATGTATTATTTTAAAGCTATTTTGTTTAATATAATTGCATTTCATATTTTATGCTCTAGATGTAAAATTTATAGTTTATGTGTCTTCATTTACTATAATAACAAGATTTTCTCAGAAAAACATTTAGGTACACTGGGGTGAAAATTCAATTGATTTACATTAAAATTAGCTTGCTCAAAGATATCCTACAAAGATTCAGTTTATGTGTTGTATAGATCAGACTCTAGCATGAAAATAGGTCGGGGGTTGAATCTGGATACTACAAATCGATTTTCACCGTCTATACTCTCGATAACAGATGCAAAAGTGAAACGAAAGTGAATTTGAAAGTGATGAAAGTGAAAGTGATGAAACGAAAACAAATGGCGTATGGATTTTTATATTTTAAGGCGGGACAGATTATAAGTAAACATTTATGTATGTTAAATTATCGGATCTTTGTAATTTGTGAATTATTAAGCACATTATATTTCAAAAATTGCCAGAGTGGAAAAGTTTTTTGAAGGGATTTTAAATGGACCGGAATGAGAGTCCTGATTTATTTTCAGGAAAGCAGCAGTTAAAAGCAGAAAAAAGATTAAATTCAATAATTTGCTCGAAAATATCTTCCGTGTGTCTTTCCATTATAGTGGCTACATAAACACTTTTGGGGATGAATTTAAACAAGTGAAATTTACAAAATTTAAAAAACACCCGACGGATTTTTCGGGTACTTAACCCTAAACTCGCACTTGAAACATATTTTTGAACTCCCTTCATTAAATTATCTTTTTCCTTAGAGTCTTCTACAAACTGAGCCAATTTTTTATATGTTTCGGATACAGAACCTTAAAAACGGACGTGAAACATTGCTGAGAACACTATCCATTAAATTTTCTTTCTGGCGCAACAAATTAAATTCTGCTCATCCGCTTAGGCACTACGATACCACAGACAGACAGACAGACAGATATACACAGCGATCAAACTCATAACATCTTCTTTGTTGTTTATTCCGGGAGGGGTGTGGGTTTAAATAAGTAAGTAATTTGTTACGAACAAACATGGGACGATAAAGTGAAAGAATATTGGCTAAGTGGTACATTTGATAAACCTTAAACGAATTTTATTAAAAACGAAAACATTCATAGCTGATTCATCACGAATAATAAAAAACATTTCTTTAAATAATTCAACGATTAATTCATTAATCATAATTCATAAATTTTTATTATCATAATTCGTTAATTCATAAATTATTAACAGAAAATTCATATATTATTAATTTTGTAACGAGTTTTCTGTATCATTGTTCATTTTGTCTACGTTAATTGATATAGATATAGATAAGTTTATTAAAGTATGTATCACTTTTAACAATAATGATGATAATAATAATGAACTAAAAGATAATATCAGAAAATTCTAATAACACTTCTAATTATAAACAGAGATAAAACTACTTACTTAATACTCTTTGTGAAAAACTATTTTCATTACTGTCAATTTATTAGTCTAATATGCATGTGAAGAATATTATAATGTCGACTGATCCGTCTTTTTACTTTAGTCCTTGAACTGTACTTAAAAGCTTTTCTATTTTGAAGCTTTTTCAACTAAACTACGATATTTTAGACAAAATATTTAAAATAATTTAGTTTTTCTGCTAAATTTGATTTTAATTATGAAATTTCTGGAAATTACACATCTTCAGTTAGAAAGTTATTTATACGTTTTGTACAGTTTTTTTGTCCAAACAACATTCAAAATGTTAAATAATGCTGAGAACTATGTAAATCATATCTTAAAAACAATTAGACGAACGGAGCAGTTTATTGGATTCAACTGTTCAAATTTAATATAGTTTCAAAGTGATAGTAGACAGGATTTTTGCATTTCCTTCGAAAATTGAATTTAAAAAACCGAAAATATTGCAGTTTTTCACGGATTACGGAGTTAGCACAACTTGCTTGCAAAACGTAGCTTCACACTCCCCTAAGAGATCCAAATAACTTGTAGGGCGCACCTGTAGAGCGCGTTTTGCGATTTTAATGTAGGATTTGACTGGCGTATAATATTTATGTTTGAGTAGTTTCATAGTTTCATGGTTACATGATATTTTTATGTAGCACTAAAGAACTTTATTAACTTTATGCTCGCAATTTTGACAACCATTCAGATCAAATTCGCCTGAAGGCGTGCATTTATCGATTGCATAAAGCTTCTAACGTATTTACATCGAAAATATTTTTCAAACGTATGTGAATATGGTATGTATTACAAAACTGATGATTTTACCTATTTTATATTTCAATAAACAACTTTATATTCGATCTAGTAACAAAACTGTTTTTGTTTAGTTTATGATATTTATATATTTGTTTGTACTGTCTGTGTACTGCATTTAGAGTAAGTAAGCTATAGTCGAGCTTGAGTGAGCAAAAGTTGATGAGAATTTGTCTTTTAAGTCCTTTATACTCCATACCGTTTCGGGACCGTTTATAAAAACTATCTATGCTTGTGAAATAAAATTTTTTACAGAGAAAATATTTTATCAACCAGCCTTTATGTTATATCTTTCAAAATTTTAAATTTACGTTTAAAATTCCTAACTTACACTCTTCTAGAATATGGCTCGTCAAAAAATCCATGAACTCTAACTTTCTCCAGCGTGATAACTAAGCTCCTGAGTCAATGTGGGACTTTTTCTCTCTCAGGACATACATATGTTTCTGTTGATTGCCAAACAAGTTCCCTAACGGCCGTGCAAGTGTTACGTACCGCTTCCCGGCATATCTCCTCTTCCCTTCCAACTACTATCCATCAAACCATGTTACCCATTTTCGGGAGTTTGGGAGGAGGAAGAGCGAAAAACGTCTGTCCACCGTATGTTACGTTTGTGCGATCATTAGGGAGCTTATTTGGTAAGGGGCAGAATTTTCTCTCAATTTTTACTACTTTTATCCCCCACTACTTTACCACCAAAATGGCCGCTCTGCCATATATATGTCCAATAAGAGAAAATGTTCCACATAGACTGAGGAGCTTATTTATCACGCGGTTGAAAGTTATGGTTCATTGATTATTTGACGCGCCATATCCTAAACTACACAGGCCATTTAAAAGATTACATTAATAGTTGAAATTACATAATCTATGCTTTTTCAAGCAAAAATTCTTTCTGAAGTAATCACTACGACAATTATACTTGCAAATTTCAAGTGTTGCGCATTGCTGTTCAATTAAAAGTGGTTTTGAAGCACTTTCAAAATAAGCTATTTACTGAAATAAAGACAAACTTTCGTGTGAAAATAATGAAAATTTTTCTCGTCTTAGAAGTTGCCATCCATCTGAAGTATGATTGATGATATTGTTAGGCTCACAACAAAAATGAGACCAAATCTGCAAATGATCAAGATTGAAAGCTGGATAAATTGAAAATCAACTTTTGAATATGGTTCATTGATGAAAATTTGCTTTCATTTAATATTTTTTAGCTTCACTTATGTTTTCATCCTCTATTTCAAGCAAATATCTCTGCTTTAAATAGAGAATTTGTTGCATTGTTATATGTAAACGATGATATCGACTTGAGAATGAATTGTATGTAGTAAACTGAACAAATGATTCAGCAAAATTCACATATTGTTGTTGTTGTTGTTGTATGTAAAGTGTTACATGTATTACAACAAACATAGTAAATATTGTTGTCTGTCCTCAGTGTTGTTTATAGTCGAAGCGAAACTTAAAACTATGTACAGTGATGACGAATAAATATTATAAAAACTCGTTGTTGTTTCAACAAACAAATACATTTCCCCTTTATAATATGGTTTCAAAGATAAACAAGTATCTATGTATGTTTAAATAAATAGTACTTCATTCAATCCATGAAAATATACGGGTGACTGGCAGTTTTAAGGATATAGGGTGGGAGGTTTGCTTCTTTTTAAGATGTTGGAAATTATGACGTTGGATTACAAAAATCAAAAGTACAATATACATGTCAATTCAAGAACATTGCAAGTTATTTAGGATTAAATTTCACGTGTATTTTCGGTTTTTTTCTAAACTTACTGGCGAAACATTGCCATTGAATTTTGTCTTCCAGCATAGTTTTTGGTAAAAAATGCTGTGTACATGAACGAACCGTCCAGTTTCAAACTTTTTCTTTCGATTTACTTCTCCTTTCTAACTAAAACACTGCCTTTATATCGCACATACAGGATTTTTGAATTGGATGACATCACGTAGGTAAATGGGAGAAAATTTGTCCAAAAAGATATGAGCATTTAAATTGGAGTGACACATTGTCCAAGACCATGTTAACACTTGGAGAAACGTGTATGTCAGTTATTACATGTAGGTAATAAAATATTAGTAAAATTTTACGATTTGAAAGTATATGTCTCCCCCATGTGGTAAAATCTCTTTGAACAAAATTTTCTCATTTATGTGATAAGATCTTTTGAACGATCCTGTCATATGATTGGGAAAATACCGCTCCAAACCAACTAAAAAATCCAAATGCGAGAAGCAGCCAGTTTAGATGATCCATCCATTAGGTGAATCTCATTTTCTTACTTTTAAATGAAAATGCGTCGTAAATTATTTTATGTTAAAAATTTAGAACATGTTAAAATAAGAACATTTAGCAAGAGTAAAGTAAAGAGTAAAATAACAAGAGGTTCTTTTACAAAATAACATCTTATTAATAACTTACCATAAATTATTTTTATAGGAAGGATATTTTGTATGAATGATAATTACCTGTAACAAAGAAAAAAAAATTATTAATATCGACATATTAAGACGTGGATTATTAAAAAAATATATAATCCGTCGAACGGTTTGGGGAAGGTGTAGTACCTAGAATGCAAATGAAAATCCATATAAAGCATTAAAATTTCACTATGGAAATTTTTTTTGTTTAAAGCTCTTTTATTTCACAACACAATATATTTCTTTGAGAATTTGAATACAAAATTACTATCGATAAAAACGTGTGAACTATGGTATATGATGCATGAGCATTGGTACAACATTATTTGTATCATGAATAAGCTCAACCAACCCTTTCCAAAAAAAAATCATACTCTTTTTTACACTTCACTCAATGGGAACATCATCAGCAAATTTGTGAGAGTAAAACGTACAAAATCACATTTCTCTTACCGGTATCCGTTATTCTGAGTGGTAAAGTAATATTTTTAATGACTTGGGATGAATGGCACTTTTTTCCCACCTATACTTCGCTAACCAATATTTAGAGACACATAAAACACAAGCTAACAATTGTAATATTTAGTGCATACATAAGCATGAGTCCATGTGGTTAAATTTAAGATACTTTGGACATTTCAAATTTTAGCTTCTCAAAAATTAATTTTATGTTTAAAACTGGAATATGGTATTACAACTTACCAATAACCAATAATTTACGTTGCGTACAAATTTAAAAAACAAAAAGCCAGTTCATAAACAGATAATCAAAAGAATGCAAAATTGCTCTCTAAATTGTTAAATTCTTCTACGCCTATAAATATTCTGCCTTAGGTCATTTGATTGTATGAGACTCTAGTGTATTTAAATCCTCGTCGGAGTATAACAATATTAAACCACATAAAAACAAAATTTCATTAGAAAATTAAAAATTTAAGACGTTTCACAAACATATTATTTCGAAAGTAATATATCAATCAAGCAAGTTGAAAATCTCTTAAGTAAATAATAATTTTTCACATATAAATATTATAATACATTTTCTTTAACTAACTGTTACACAATACTAATTTGAAAAGTTTTTCGTGAAATATTACTATTACAAAAAATCGTTTAAAATTTGAGGTTTAAAAAAAAGTTTCTTAAACTTCATTTAATATTTATTTGTAAAGAAAAGTGTGTTTATGAAATGTGAATATTTGATAATAATTTTTGTACTCCAAGTTTGATAATTATATATACACACATAACAAATAGTATGCCTATATCATTTTTAGGAAACGTTAGGTTAATTATATCGCTAGAGGAGTTATATGTAAATTTTCTTTCACGTTAAGCTAAATGAACGTTAAATTATAATTGATAAAACAATTTAGTTATTTATTAACTTCCCAGTGTAAGAAATTTTTGTAATGGGTCCAATTATCGAAATCGAAAGTTTCAACATATATTTACGTTTCATGGTTAGGACAACGCATTAACATCAATTTAGAAAAGAAGATACGAGTATGTGTGGGCGAAAAAACATTTTACAATACGTTGAGGCTGAAAGTTGTAAAAATCGGTTTCCATTACATTCAGTGGTCAAAAACAAAAGAATCAAATAAAATTTTGTTAGTAGTATTGTTTTATAGTCCCTAAATGATAAAATTAATCATATATAAAAACTATGGGAACCGTTTTGTAAAGCTACATATCGACCAAAACAAGTTCAAAGTTTTCTAAAAGAATTTTATCAATGCACTTATCTATCACTAGCCAGCAATTCTTGGACTATATAATAAGCAGAATAATTAATCATAATTCTTCCTTTTCTGCACGTTGCTGTTTTTAACACTTGAACCAAAAAATGGGTGTTATAAGTTTAACCGCTCTGAACGTCTGTCTGCTTGTCCGTGACATCCTAGCGCCTGAAAGTATTAACCAATTAGGATTTTTTTGTTTCATTTGAATGGTAATTTAATAGAGAGTGCTCTTAGCTACATTTCAATTGCGAGTTTAGGGATCCGTACCAGTAACAACTAAAAAAAGGCCTATCCTCAAAATCGGTTCAGTTTGAAGAATTCTCCGTATTAAAAAATTTCTCGTGAGTTTTTAAATTTTGTAAATTTTTCTGGTATTGCTTTTACTTTTTTAGAAGTGAATGTTATTAATAAGTTATATATTTTTTAGTATATTCTAAAGAATTAAATAATATAAAAAAGGAAATAAAAATCTTTTTAACTCGAAAGATCCTTTACTTAATAATAACAGCAAAAAAACGTGTAAATTTTGATTTTTTTTTCACATTTGTATAGCTGAAAAAATATGACCACAGTAGCGTGTAATTCATCGTTTTAGAAATATCTCCAGAGAAAGTACACTGTCATTGTTAATTATATATCTTCTGGTTTATTTATACACGTATACCAATTAGTCTTCAAATATTTTTCTTAAGAAACAATTATTAACTTTTTGTAGAAGGAAAAAAAGTTTCTACCATACACTCTCGCTACCATAACAGAAAGAATTAACAAACTTTCAACTTTTGTAAGTGACTGTATGCATGTATACTGTTGTATATTCTACATGTTATAAGCTTTGGGCATATAGAGCATGTTAGAAATCCTTTGAAATTATGTAGTTTCAGCTCTTTTCTGTATTATAGAGATATATTATTATAGAGAAGTTTCAAAGAGTGAGGGACGAAGATTCTGTTATACTCCTTGTGTAACAAAATTTATGCCATGCAATATGAGGTTTGTACAAATACATATAAATTGATATTCGTGTAGTCAACGAACAAGGGCTTCGCATAAACTATCATAAGGAATGAATTTGTTTTGTTTTATTTTAAGGATTCAATAGTTACCAAAATTTGTACAAAATACAGAATGAATTACAGATGTAAAGAAAAGTGGAAGAAATTTGAGTATGGCCATCATATTCGATGTTTTGCTTGATGACTCCTAAAGTTTTTTTAAGATTATACCTCTCAAGAAACTTTCTTAAATACTTGACCACAGGTTGTCCATGTCCATCACAGTTTGTTGTGACATGTGTTTATGAATAATAAAGATGAAATCGTCATACTCGTGATGTTGGTCAGGCGGCGGTGATAACATTTTTTGTATTGAAAGTAAGAATCAAGAAAATTTTAACCGTAGTTTTTGATGGTTGAAAAAAATTAGTAATCGATAAATTTTCTAAAAAAAGGTTCAGAGGTATGAAGCAAACGTGCGGAATTTAGGTATAAGGTGTCGATAATCAGGACTCAATAAATATAGAGGTGTTTCAATTAATGAGCTTGCATGGAAATTCATCATTATCAATACATAGGCTAAAATAAAGTCGATTCCCGCTGTCTGTCCCTATGTTTCTATGTATGCTACGATCTTTAAAATTACGCAACGATTTTTGATGCGATTTTTTTAATAAATAGAGTGATTGAAGAGGAAGGTTTTAATGTATAATTCATGCATAATAAAGTAGAGAAACACTAATAATTTTAGTGATTAATATAATGTCGAAGAAATTGTGAATAAAAAGAGGGTAAGTGACGGCATATAAAGTGAAGGTTTAACACAATAATCTTTGTATTTGACAATTGAAATTCCCCAGTAAAGCGGGTAGTTCACAGCTAGTTATAAATAAAATAAAATATTACAAAAATAGCATTGAAATGTACGTATTTAAGCGAGACTGTACTAACAGAATTAAACACGTGTAATTGTGATGCTATTGTGTTTTAAGAATCATAACAACAATAAATCCAATAAGATGTATAAACAAACAAACAATATCATTATTGAGTGTTTGGGAGAGAGCGGTGTTAAAGAGCGGACGGGTGAAAAGTCTTACGATTAGTAAGAAGCCAAAAATTTCTGTAGATGTAGTCGAAGAACACTGACAAAAGGTGCTAAGAAGAGATTGGCAAAGAAATTTATCGTATCCACTGTCGTGTTAACATAAATAAACAAAATTTTCTCCAATATTTGTACCGCAAAATTCTTTGAAAAAATTTCAAGTTCGCGATTGAAAAAAACTAAGTTTCTTCCTTACAAAACCCTCGAATAAGTTTCTTTTCTCATACGATACTATAACGTATTTAAAGCTCAAAGAGTTTTACATACTTCATTTGTATAATTTGCATTTACTTGGTACTCGTTACCAAATATATTTTCATTAGTTTGATCATATAGTGACAACCAGCGTTCATCTTTGTGTCTATCTAATTTACTTTATGTATCATATAGCATAATAAATGACTTACGTGTCGTATGGATCACTTAGAAAACAAGCAAAAAAAATCTTTGTAATTAACACGACTGGACTGTGTAAAAGATTTTACTAATTAAGTAATGGTAAATGAATTTCAGGATTATTTTTATTAGCTTTTATAACTTTTATTATATGGATTAAAAAAGAATTAGAAATCCATTAATATAACAAAAATTATCAATATCAGTAAGAGTTAGGGAAATGAACTGTTAATGTTACATCGAAAAATGTTTATTTTTGTATTTTCCCCGGATATTTGCAATATATTGTACACGTTTTATACACAAGTTTATATCATTATTTTTAAGCTTATTTTCTACGTTCATTGTAGCTTTTAACACTAAGTCTTACGGTTAATGAAGATATACTCAAAAGTTAAATATTTATTCCCTCGTAACACAGATCAGGTCAGTAAATATGGTGGAAGTGCAAAACAATGCAAAGTATAGATTCCAACTGAGTTTCCTACATTTGATTTTCTTACCGGACGATTATTGCTTGCTGGTTGGGAGCTAAAATTAAAAAAAAAACTGAAACAGGCACCTAAAACCGACATCTAAGTACCTAGAAAACTCAAACTTTTTCAATCGATTCAGGTTTCCAGGAATTTTAAGAAAATGAAAAATCATAACTAACAATTTGTATTTTTTGCCAAAATATAATGTTTTATCATTTAAAAAAAACTGTGTTGTGAAAGCTATCAGAAGTTAAGGAAAACAGAGATAATTTAAAGTAAGTAAATAATGCAATTTTTATGTTATGTCATAATAAATATCCTGATCAAATCAAACATAATGTCCTCGGCTGATAAATACAGTTTATAAATTTTATTGAACTAACATAGCTTTTTAACCATGTATATGAAATATGTCATAATATATTCAGTTTAGTCCCAAGTTTGTAAAGTTTAAAATATTGATGCTTTGAATGAAATTTTTGTACAGTTGTTCATAAAATCACCTAATTAGTCCATTTCCGGTTGAATGTTCGTCTGTCTGTCCGTAAGCACAATAACTCAAAAACGAAAAGCGATATCAAACTGAAATTTTTATACCATGCCTATGATGTAAAAAGTGAGGTCGAGTTCGTAAATGAGCAAATATAGGTCAATTGGGTCATGTAAATCGTTAGAGATAGAACAAAAGTTTAAATGTAAAAATCGTGCTTTATAAAAAAATAAACAACTTTTGTTTGACACATTTTTTTGTAAACATCACTGTTTACCCACGAGAGCGCAAAATAGGTGCAAATTTTATTATATTTATATGAGAATATAAGTTATGAATGTGTGACTATCTAATAGTGGATATCAACACTGCCTATACATGGTATCAACAATTAACTCAGCCAATTGTTTGTTTTCACTTGTATTTTTATCACTCTAATATTTGAGAGATGGAAGATAGTGCCCTCTTCTTTTCTCAATTCCTCTCCTATATAAGGTTTACTTTACGCTGACGATTTTTACGACCTTTATATTCGAACACAAATCTTGAAATTTCTCAGATGGTAATAATATAAAATCAAAAAGTTCGTTTGAAAAATGAATAAACATGAATAAAAAAATTACCTTAAAAATAAAACAATTCTTATTATTTCCAAACCAATATTGACATCACATTGTTTCGATGGTACTAAAACTTAATGGTGCGTAATATGCACCCCGTTGGCGGTATATTCAAAGAACTTTGTGAACATAAAAACAAAAACAAATCAAGCTGGCTTAAAACATTTTGTTTTACCTGAAGGTAACATTTATATACATGTTTATTCCGGAAAAACAATATATTGTTACCCTGTGTTTTGATGCAAAATGTTTGTTTTATAATATTTGGTTTCACTGTAAGTATTTTATGTTTGTTTGTTTAAAAAAATTGTAACTAATCTCTGTTCTAGGGACGAAAAATTAAAAATGACAGTATAATATATGACATTATAGTCGTATTGAAAAGTTGTGATTTTATAGAAATTGAGATTGAAATGAGTGAAATTAGCTCCTAAATTCTAACTTTCTTTAATAAAACGTTCTGAAAACATATATAGAGTGGTTTTTTGTTTTAGTTAAGGAGTAGTTCTTAATGCGAAATGCAAAGTTTTATCCAGTCGCAGGTATTACGTTCCGGAACGAGAACTATCTCTATACTGAGTATATATTCAAAAGATCAGATTGTATTGTTCTTCTCTATTTTTATACCATGTATATATGAAATATATATTAAAAATAATGATGCTAGGAAAAAAATTTTGTATAGGTGTTCACTAAATCACCTAATTAGTCCATTTCCGGCTGTCCGTCCGTCCGTCTGTGGACACGATAGGACGTAAAAAGTAAGGTCAAGTTCTTAAATGAGCATCATAGATCAATTGGGTCTTGGGTCCGTAGGATCCATCTTGTAAACCGTTAGAGATAAAACAAAAGTTTAATTGTAAAAAATGTTCCTTATCAAAAATTGAACAACTTTTGTTTGAAAAATTTTTTAAAGAAATCAACACTAACTATACATGGTATTTCAACAATTAACTCAGTCAATTGTTTGTTTCCACTTGTTTCTTTTAAAATCACTCGGTTTTTAAGTAGGTTTGTAAGCAGATTTTTTTTCTGCTTTCAAGTAAATAATCACAGAAACTGATTGATAGCAAACTAAGTGAAACTGAGTTTCAACCTACATTTAAATTGTGCCTAGAGGGGTCCAAGCAACAAACTTTTATATGTTAAACTAGTTTAAAACCATAGAACTTAAAAAAATCACACAAAAATACTGTCTATAAAAAATTTTGCATAATATAGAGCAGAACAATGTTCCAAATTGTTCAAAATGGTGTTATATATTAAAATAAATATGATTAAGTTCATAAATAAAACAAGTGAAAACAAACAATTAACTGAGTTAATTGTTGAAATACCATGCAAAGACAGTGTTGATTACTCTATCACATTACACATACATACATGTTACACATACATACCTGATATTCCCATATAATACATACTATACAATTTACGCCTAATTTGCGCCCTCACGGGTAAACAGTAATGTTTACGAAAAAATGTTTCAAAGAAAAGTTGGTTATTTTTTGATAAGGAAGATTTTTACATTTAAACTTTTGTTCTATCTCTAACGGTTTACAAGATGGGTCCTACGGACCCATAGGTCAAGACCCAATTGGCCAAATTTACGAACTCGACCTCACTTTTTACGTCCTGAATACGCTGTAAAAATTTCATCTTGATATCTTTTTTCGTTTTTGAGTTATCGTGTTGGCAGACAGGCGGACAGACAGTCAGACGGACAGACAAGCGAAAATGGACTAATTAGGTGATTTTATAAACACCTATACCAAAATGTTGTTCATAACATCAATATTTTTAAGCGTTACAAACTTGGAACTAAACTTAGTATACCCTGCATATTACATATATGCATGGTATAATTATAAAATTCATTTATGTATTGTTTAAAGGAATTAAGAATCGAGTATTATACAAATATTATGTCACAGTTGTTATTAAAAATGTGTAATGGAACAAAATATTCAATAAATTTTAAAATTATTATACAAAGTTTCAAAATATTTGAAAAGAAATTTTTTATGATTTTGAAGGTGACTTATTGTGACGAAGTAAAAATTGATTTATTTGATAAAATCTTGGAAAAAAGGAGATAAGGAGAGGTTTCCAAAGTGTTCGAGAATTTATGTATTTTAATATAAATGACCTCTTTAAGAAAGCTTCATATAATTCTTTCACTCTATCTCCGTTTATCTCTTCTAGCTAATTCTTCCGCACCTGTCGTCCTACACATTTCTTTCTCAACGTTTGAAGATCATCTCTGTTCAAGCCCAGTTGAATACTTAATAAAGTTAAGGGTATTAGTAGCCAATTGTATTTTACTTTTACTTAATTTAAGGTGATTGTAAACCTACCGTATTGTAAAAAAGTTTTGGTTTATTGCACGGCATATACATATAAACCAAACGCATGCTTTGAAGTCAAGTAATGAGTTATTTTTAGCTTTACAATACCACATAACTACAAAAATATATAAGATATTGTGTGCAAGTGAGGCTTATTAATTTGATAATATAGATGTCGCTCTTCAATCATCAATACTCGTCGTCTTTGTTCATCAAATGATGGATTTTCGATGAACTCATAATTAAATAAAAATTTTGTTTTTATATCATTGACAACCTTATATTTTTATTGTATTATTATAAACTACAAGATTGTCTAAATATTTTAGATAGTTTTTGGCACTCTCTCTGGATTTTTTGATATAGAAATATTCAATTGAAAAGGATAACCTATATGATTAATCATTTTTTCAGCCAACTTTGAACGATAAAATAATAATAAAATGCCCAATGACCTAGGAATATTTTGTGATTTTTGGAAACTGTTAATCAAAAAATGTATTTATGAAGTTTTATTAAAATCCTTAGTATTATTCAACCCTTGCATACCTCTTAAAAAAAATTATATATGCCATGCTTTTATCAGCTAAGTTTTATGTATTGTATGTTCTTTTAAACAAATCTATGTTACTATGAATTTGTCAAAGTTACTTAGAGATTGATTTGCATTCAACGAGGTACATCAATTTAACACTAGTAAATGTACGTTGTTTATAATTTTTTTAGGTTTATTAAAGGTAATTAATGTGAAAACACTTACACGATGCAATAAATGAAGACATATTAATATCTACTTCGAACATATATGAAACACTCTGTTTCTTGTCGTTTAAGCAGTAGATTTAAACTGATTTAATCGAAACAAAATCAATTCAATCCAGATTTATGTAGCAATTTCCCTTATTGTTGTGTATTATAAACATTTTATATCTTATAAGGGCAGTTGTAGTACCCAGAATCAAGATTTCCATTTATAAGTTTCTTATAGTCATTTTTAAAAATATCACAATGGAAAATATCTTTGACTATATCACTGTTATTCCCCAACAAAAAGTATTTTTTAACTCCAGAACTAAAAACAGGGGTGTTATAAGTTTCACCTCTATGTCTGTGTGTCTGTGTGGTAATCTAACGGAGAGTGCTCTTTCCGTACCCGAAAAAAAAATGTTTGATCAAAGAAACCTGCAATTCAAAGCAATAATTCAAAAGAACAAAGTCAACTCAAATATTTCAAATTCAATTAAAATATTTCCAAAAATTTGTCCCAAAAAGTAATAGTTCTCTAAGTATCCTTTTCATCTCATCTGATGTCCTTGACCATCACTTTGTTATTAATTTAAGAAGGAGTGTTATAAGTTTAAAGTGTTAATCTGTGCGTCTGTGTGTTTCTCAGTGGCATCGTAGCCCCTAAACGGTCGAAACACTTGATTGAGAACATTTTATAGCTAAGTTTCCAAAAAATCGGTTAGCAAGAAATAAATCACCACCGAGAAATTACGGAATGATTCAAGGTACGTTTGACCCTAGGAACTACATGTTCCCCTCTATGTTAAAACGAAATGTTGCATGATTGGTAGGTATCCAATTAAAATTCAGCGTTCCTTTTTTAGGAAAAAAAAATATTTAATTTGCGTTTTAATTAATTTATTCCATTTCAATTTTACATGTAGTTAAAAATCTATAAATTAAATTAAATATATCAACATATATTTATATATATATTGTTTAGATTTTAATTTTATAACAGCCAAATGATTTTACGGATTGGCAGTAATTAATTAAAAACATTGTTATTTAAAACAAAGTTATATAGCACGCAATAAATTTGGAAAATGGAAAAAATTGAAAACGTTTAATTGATTTTGATATAATTTATTCTCATAACCAAATTCTTAACTATTTGCAGCAAATAAATAATTATTTTTTATCGCTTTATACTGTCCAATGAGAGTACATTTGTTTTCCTGATGATAGCTTCTCTTTTAATACTTTTATGTAAACATTAGAATAAAAGCTAAAAATTGAACTGATTATGGTTCAATTCAACTGTTGACATCCCAAAAAGATTGGTGATTAAACAAATTCTCAAAGTAGATGAACGAAAGCAACGCAATTTTAACCAATTTCACCTTTTGGCTTATTAATTAAAAATTCAAAGATTGCCACAGAAATTCCAAAAGACCGTTTGTCAAAATTTCAAGTTCACTTTGAATTGATTCTAACGGTTGTTTTTCAGCAATTCACTGCTGTAAACTAAAATGAAAAAAGGAAATTTTTAATATCAATGTAACTGGTTTTATAACGATAAAGTGGGGCGCTCGTAGGTCGTAATTTGGATGCCCAACTTTTACACAATTTTCGCAGCAGTTACGGTAGTTTTTCTAAAAATAGGCCGAATGTTGTATTCCAAAAGTTCTCTGGTCTATCAACGTAGAAAAATGACTTTTCATATCTCCATAGAAAATAGTCTGACGGGGCTAGATGAAACGATGTTGTCCAATTAATCCATATATCATTATGAATTTACAACAATTATATCAAAATATTCAACTCAAATTAAATTCAAATTCAAAATTTCAACAATTTGCAATTTATTATGTAAAAGTAAAAAATTGTGGCGTCTCTTATGCCTGAAAGACGCCACAATCATGATTCTTAAATATTGAATACTTACAGAAAGCACTTATAGTCAATCACTTACATCTGATTCTAGAAACTGAATTTGTATCCTTCTATTCTCGATAAAAAGCTATTTTCGAACTTATGGTAATATGAATGAATTTTTTGCTTATTTTGAGCACCTAAAATAACCCTCTGAAATACACTGTAGAACTCACATTTGAAGTGTAATAAGTATACATACAATTAATTTCAGACAAAAGAACTTAAAGGGTTTTTGTTTAAAAAATAAGGAAGAAATGATCAAAGGATGGATATTTGAATGTTTCCAGAAGATGGAGAATGATTTAAAAAGACGAATGTGAGCTTAATGTAAGAATTAGAAAATTTTATTGTTATTGTTTTTTTGAACAGCCTATATACACAGGATATAAAACAACATATTCCAAAAAATCGATCATTATTAACTCTCGTTAAACATAACGATACTTATTACCATTATATAAATAAATTTAGTATTTGTTTATTTTTGTTTAGTTTATTATTTATCTTAGAATATAATATATATAAAACTATTGGAATTAAATAAAGAGAAAATAAAATCCTACCTACCAATGTAATGATATATATCATAGTCATTTTTTTGTGAAGTTGTCATTTCTCATTCCCCAGTTATGAAGTTTAATTTAGCGTGTTTACCTATCTTAAATTAGTAATTTGAACATCAACTAAAACTTAGAACAAGTTAAAACAAAGAATTGACTGTGTAAATTGTTGAAATACCTTGTAAACAGTGTTGATTACTCTATCACATTACACATACACACATGTTACAAATACATAGCTGCTATTCCCATTATACATACTATACAATTTGTTCTCTCACGGGTAAACAGCGATATTTACGAAAAAATGTTCCAAACAAAAGTTGTTTATTTTTTTATACGGCATATGCTTTTATTTAAATTTTTTTCTATCTATAACGGTTTACAAGATGAGTCGTACAGATCCAAGATCTAATTGAAATATGTTGCTCATTTACGAATTCAACCTCACTTTTACGCCCTGAGTACGCTGTAAAAATTTCAGTTTTATATCTTATTTCGTTTTTTAATTATCGTGTTCACAGACGGTCGGACGGACAACCGAAAATGGACTAATAAGATGATTTTATGATACCTATACCAAAATTTTTTTCGTAGCATCAATGTTTTTAAAAGTTACAAGCTTGGGACTAAACTCAGTATACCTTGATGTATATTGCTTTATTTATGCTTTATTTATCATTTAACTGTCAATTTGTGAAAAGTTTGTCATTAAATAATATTAAAATTGTCATGTCATTAAAATTGAATAAACAAAATTAAATAATAAAAATTTTAAACTAATGAAAAGCGTAAAATTCCATATTCTTTGTTTAATTTTTGGTACTACCCATTAAATGTACCCGGGTATGTGAGAAATTTTGATAAATTTAATCTTTTGATATTTCATTCATATCTACGATTTTTAAAACTAGTGAATATCAAATAGAGAAGTGAAATTTATAAAATTTAAAAAACCCCGACAAATGGGATTTATTCCTTGTAAACCGATTTTCTGAAAATTAGCTATAAAATTTTCTCAATCCAGGCGGTTCGACCGTTTAAGAGCTACGATGCCACTGAGAAACACACAGACGCACAGATAAACACTTAAAACTTATAACACTCCTTCTTAAATCATTATCAAAGTGATGGTCAAGGACATCAGATGAGATGAAAAGGATACTTAGAGAGCTGTCATGTTTTGAGACTAATTTTTGGAATTATTTTAATTGAAATTAAAATATTTGAGTTCTTTTGAATTATTGTTTTGAATTACCTAATTATTTTACCATTTCACTGTTCAAAATGAATTGAGCCAGGTTTATTTGACCATTGATTTCCATAGTAATTATTTATATGTTAAAATTATACGTTATGCCTTTTCCAAACAAAATCAATTTTGAAAATCATTGCCAATTTTTTAGTTTTTCGTGAATTGTAAGCTCGCACTTGAAACATAGCTATGAACACTCTCCGTTAAATTACCTTAAGATGCAACCAAAATAATTAAAATCGGATCATCCGTTTAGGCGCTACGATGCCACAGACAGATAAAAAAATAGGAGAATATGAGTGAGATTAATATATAGCATCTTTTCCTATTCAAAAATGATTTATGATTCTAAAGAGTGATGATTATTATTTAAGCTCCCACCCACTGAATAGTGATTTATGACATATGTATAATTGACATGATATATGACACGAAGGCGGGTATATAGATAATTTAAACTATAAAAAGAGTGGAAAGTTTTTGACATCAGGAAAAATTCATTTTATCTAAAAGTAAAAATGTAATCCGCACCAGGATACGAACCATCGTACCTTACTTTCAAAGTCAAGTGCTATATCCACACAGCTACCTGCGTTTATGTTTAGATTATAATTATTTTAATAATTTCGTTTACTAAATAATTAGTTAGTAAGTTAATAATAATAATTTATGTGACCATATGTTACCACGATGGACTCTGAGAGAATGATTTTTGATGTAATCAATTTTTAAGTGTACTCTAAAAGGTCAAAGAACAGTTTCGTTTGAAATTAATTATTGGGAAAATTGTTTTGGAAAGTACCGCGACCTTTAGTACCTTTCTCACTTTAAATAACACAAAGCGGTCAAACTTTCAACACCCCTTTTTACTTCGGAGTATTTTGGAGTACCGGGGGTACTTTTTTAAAAATCAATGAAAATAGAAAACAATACAAACTCTTGTGTAAGTAATTTATAATGTTTTTTAATGCAAAATAAATGTATTTATTATATTTTAAACATTGATATTATATATTATGTAAATAACATGATAATATAATATACATTATGACTATTATTTCGTCGTTCAATACGTATATAAAAAAATAAATAAATAAATTCAATTTTATTGTAGAATAAAAAATAAAAATAAAAAAATTGATAGAATATACCTAAAAATAAAAAAAAAAATAAAAACGTGCTCTGTATATATTCCATGTCAAATAAAAACAAATACGAGAAGCATACAATTTGAGTTGTGAATTTTTTTTCGATGAAAATAATCATTTTATAAAAATAATTTTATGTACACAATGTATCAATCGTATCAATCATATTTTTAAAGCAATTGATTTGTTATTGACAAAAAAAAAAAATAACGACACTGATATATTATTGACGTCTTAAATATCTTAAAACTATTGAATCAGATTGTTGATGTATGTACCCACTCAATGGACCATTTTGCAAAATTCCTCTATGACGAATTAAATCATAAGCATTTTTGAACACCTAATAATTTATAGGTTTACCTAAATGTTATTGATTTGAATGAATGTATAAAAAAAATAAGCAGAATTTAATTTTTTGTAACATATACTATCGACAAAAAATTCACTGAATATTTGAAATACATATGAGTGTGAATTCCAGTCTAAAAATTTGTATGTACACTATTGTGTACATAACGCCATAGTTATGGATCTTACGGCAGTATATATACGGCAGTCTATTTTGTCATTTTAATAAATATTGATGGTATGCCATTAGTTGCATTAGTGACATTACAGTGTCAAATAGGATATTCGAAAGTGCTACAAATAATCTATGTTTAAAATTGTAAAGCAAATCAAAATCAGCCATACAGTATTGAGTTCACACCTAAACTTAAATTATGATATCGGCAAAGAATTTCTTTGCCGCGCGTAAGACGACATGTAATAAATGAAGAGCTTAGTGGATGTAGATGTTATGAGACAATTAAGTGGAATCGAGATTATCAGCTGTAAGGTTTTTAACTTGCATAACAAGTTATGCAAGACAAAACAACTTCATCCACTGAAAATAGCTTTATTTGAAAGGTTAGCGAAAAGGGGAAACATGCTATGTTTAAAGGAGAGCATAACATGTTCAACCACATGAAAATCTCGATTTCCTCAAAAATGTCACTTAACATGTTCATCCACTAAGCTCTTCAAATGTATAATAAATAATATTTGGTAGGGAAAAAACTTTTGGTCCCCTGGTCTCGCGTCATTAATACGCTGAGAATATAGCTACAGATATAGCACTGGAACGTAGGAAACTACAAATTTTAAATTGGAAAAACGATGTAATAATAATTAAAGCTGTACAATTAACTAAGTGATTATGATCTTTGTGAATAACTAAGTGATTCTGATCTTTTGTAACTTCTCCTGATTTTCCGTAGATGACGTCTTTTATTATTTGTAATAATGTACAAATTTTGAAATTTTAATTATACATGCATAATTAATTAAAAAATTTAGAAAAAAACCGGTTTAAAGTTTTAAGTTTTCACTTCCGTCGACAGTCTCCATGACTTACTTTCTTTTTTTCTCCAACACTCATCTAATGAACAATTGTTGCAAATTACATTAAATTGGTTCATTCTCTTTAAAAAACAAAGAACATAATTGTTAACATAATAATAGGCATGAAGTATGCAAATTTAAATTATGTTTCTTAAGTTGCTCCATCGAATACATTTATTTAAATATTAAGAGACAAATATTTTTATCTTTGTTTATTTTTCGTTTTTTTTTTTTTTTTTTTTTTTTTTGCAAATAACAATTCAATAGTTTTTTATAATATATTTTAAAGGAGATATGTTTATTTTTAGTATATACATTAGCATTAGAATTACATTACATTTATTCGTTATCACACATACATTAAATGATAACCAAAGCCTAACGAAAGAACCCAAATAAAAACAGGTATGTACAGTATGGATGGATAATAATACACTTTATCACGAAAAAATAAGAAATAGGGTATTCTACTATTTTTTAAAAAGTACTTCAAAATGTTGATTTTGCTAATAAAAAGCCACCAAAATCTTGATTACAAGAATGATCAAATTTGTTAACAAATGATAATTGTCTTGTTGCTCCAATCTTCAACCAAAAACGTTTAAGGAAAACATGCCAAAAAAATTATCAAACTCTTAAGCATATTTTCAAAAATTAGTCACATAAGGTAAATGTCCCATAATACGGGATGCTTAGGCATAATGCACTTTGAGGCTGATTAGAAACAAATATAAATATTTCCACTATAAAAATTGGTTTGTCGTACAAAATGATTTATTGAGAATTAGTTTTGATCATTTTTTCTCGCCTAAGTCTTTAATTTATAGTAATTTTCTAGACTTCGAGTTTGTCTTAAATTCCGTGATAAAATTTGGCTTTGAACCTGATTCCGGGAATGGATGTACATAATTCCGGGATACACACTTTACATGGGTAAATTACAAGGAAGTTTAAACAACTCCATAGTTGGTATATTATTTTGTTTCCATCCTATATTTTTAAAGTTATTACCCTTTATCTATTTGCTTTTGTTATGTAATCATGTAATTTATTCCTTCACAATTTCATTGTAAGATATTTTTGTGGCTTTATCTTTTTTATTTAATGTTTTTAAACAAGCATAAACAGGACATCTACAACCCTATATTTTATGGATTATTAAAATCACTCTAATCAGTCATTTACAAATAATTTATTGACCAAAAATTGCTGTCAAATTTAGAAATTGAAGCCCGTGATAACAGTTGTCTAGCTTATCCTAAACTTCGTACATATTTAAGTACGAAGTAAATATAGTAAGTAACGTTACAGAGATTCAGAAGTGTAAACTAAAAGTGATTCATGACTGTAAACTAAAATGAAAGAAAGAAAATGTTTAATATCAATGAAACTGGCTTTATAACGATAAAACGGCGGGCTCGTAGATAGCAATTTGGGTGGCCAACTTTAACACAATTTTCGCAGCAATTACAGTCGTTTTTCTAAGAACACGCTGAATGTTGTATTCCAAGTGTTCTCTGGTCTATCAACGTAGAAAAATGACTTAACATATCTTCAAAGAAAATAATCTGACGGGGTTATATGAAACGATGTTGGAGGCCAATTACCAGGTCTATTACATGAAATTTCAACAATTGTAAAAATATTCAACTCAAATTCAATTCAAATTCAATATTTCAACAATTTGTAAGCGTTGCTCTGGCGTGAGTCTACTCATTATGAAATGGGAAACCAAAAGCAACTATCTTCTGTAAAACTGTAAAGAAAAAAGTTTTGCCAACTCAAAGATGCGAATGTCTTAAAAACACCCATTATTCATGTTCGAGTTTCCGTGGTCGATTACGAAAAAAAGTTGAACAAAGATACTATTTGGGCGTTCGAAGCCTAACACAAAGCCAGCAAAAAATTTTGTCATACGACCATTTTGAACTGATTAAATAGAAAATTGACCAAATTGAAAAATTATTTGATAAAATATTTAATAGGTTAGTAAAACAAGTCAAAGTAAATTTTTGCAAAATTCATGTATGAGTTAGTTTTATTTATTCAATTATGTCCAGTAAATATTAAATTACATTTAACAAAAAAAGTATTTCATAAAAAAATTATATCGATAAAATTAATTGGTGTGACATTGTTATCATTGTTCGGTTCAACGATGAATATTTATAATTACTCATTAGATACAGACCATAAAGCCCGCATCATACTCTAAGAGCGTGGCACATCAAGGTATTATGCCCACAATGAGATTAGGTGCAATAAAAAGTGGATCTATGCTAATTTAAGTTTGCGGCCGTTGCTTTGACTCTGGTAACATCGCCCAAAATATGTAATAGTAGTAGGCCAACTAGGTTACCTAGGAAATTAAAACTTTTTCAAACGATTCTGGTTGGTTTATTATTTAAAAAAATTTAGTTATCAAAGTTATATGAAGTTAAAAGAAACAGAGATTATTTAAAGTACATTGGATTTTTTATGTTATGTCATAATAAATATCCTAATCAAACCAAACGTCCTGTACTTACATATTTGGTTGACTACTAAATCAGAAGTATATCTTTTTTAAACTAATACAACGCTCACGTTTTTGAAATAATACCTCTATAGCTCTATCAGTTTTGGCTTAAAAAATGAATACATTGAATAAACTAGCGCCCAGTTTATAAACTTAAAATATACAATACTGATTACACACTAACCAACAGAGTAATTGAAATTGAAAAGCCACAAACATGATTTGAATTATTAATATCTAATAATAATAATAATGATAACAATAATAATAATTATAATGTCTCATTTATACCTAATGAATTCATAATTATGTGGTTACCTTTGTAATATAATATTCGATTAGTAAAAACTTCAAAAGTTATTTCTATAAACTTTCTAATTTATATAGGTATAGATGAAAGTATCCATGTTGGATATATGTCTTTTGAAAGTCAGATCAATAGCTCCCTGATTCAGTAAATTATTGTATCCATTGATGTTGGAATTTTATGCCGAAAAAATGGAATGTTGACAATAGTTGTTCATCGTATATTATTTTTATTTTTATATATTAATTTTAAACGTCGAAGTCTTTTGATTATATAATTATAATTGAGGTTTATTTCATACAATATAAAATCTGATATCTCTATATATTATAAATGTGAAAATAAAGATGATTGTTTATTACCCTTTCACGCAAAAAGAAACTGTACAACAATATAGCTCGTATATCAGAATAACACATGAGCTATAATTTATAAAGATATATTTAAAAAAATAAAATAAAATTTATTCTGATTTTACTATTATCATTAATTTGAACCATAAATTAAAGATTTCTGTAAAAATTTAAAAAAGTAAATGCCAAAGAATTTATGGCCATCTTTTCTGAAATACTCAATGTATTATGACCATTTTAGACTTAAAAAAATTGAAAACTGTGCATATATTTTAGCTGTGCAAAACAATCTCTTCGAGTGTTATGAAGGGGGATTAGTGAGTTCAAGAGAGGTGGAGGCGAAAAATCGGTGGTTTTTACTTTTAAGCCCAGTGAAGCGGTCGGTTAGTACATTATAATCGTGAAAGTTTGGTTGGATGGATGGATGGGTGAATGAATGACTGAATGGATGTTTGTTACTCAATCACGTCAGAACGGCTGAACGAATGAGGATAAATTTGGAACACAAATAGTTTATAACCTAGATTAACACATAGGCTACTATTTAAAAAAAGCTGTAAGGGGCTGAAAGGGGTGTGCTTCAAAAACTTGAAAAGTTGAACATCGATTACGCTCAAATTTTGACACGATATACAACCAGATTCAAGAATAGGTTTTACCTATTTCTAACTCTGTGGGGATGGAAAGGTGGAGCGAAAAAATAGTGATGAACAATCGAATATATTCAAATATAAGAAAGTGTGGTATCAAATAGAAGAGCATGATGACGTGTACATGACAAAACTGTAACCCTGACGCAAGGGGATATGGAGGAGGAAAAACCGAAGTTGAGATGAAATTCGAATATTTTCAAATATACCCAAGTCTGATGTCAAATAAAGGGCATGAGTTATATATTAAAAAATGTTACATTAAAATTGGTCCAGCCGTGTTAAAGTTGTTTAAACTATTATATCTGGGGTTTTTCAAATTTCATAAAATCTACTAGATACTTTTCTTCTATTTCTATGCAACCATAATGTCCTTCAGCGAAGGTGTCCGACAGTATTTTTAATAAGCATATAGAATTATACTAAAAAAATTTAGGTATATGGGTAGCATTAATACCTGTCTGTCTATTATGTTATAACTAGCGGCCCCGACGGACGTTGTCCCGTAAAAACGTAACTCCAATTCATGAATACCTATACTACATTTAGCCTGTCCGCTAAACCCATCCCGCTAAACCCCAATTTAACTCCTATTTATTGGAGTGGCCTGACCTTCGACCTTTGGCCTGACCTTTGATAGTAGAGCTCGCTGCGCTCGCATATGGCTCTAATAAATGCCTATTGACAATACCTGAATACTATTAAAAATACATAGTACACATAGTATACATAATGTGATATGATTTATATGCGCTCCCACCATTTAATGAAATTTCATTTTTTTGGTACGGGGCCCTCAAAAACAGTTGTACTGGACTAAATTGTAAATCTAAACCATCCTCGAATCCCCTTGAACTCACACAAAAAATTTCATCAAAATCGGTCCAGCCGTCTAGGAGGAGTTCAGTCACATACACACACACACAAGAAATATATATATTAAGATTATTATTTTAAGTTAAGTTCATTTGAAAAGTAGGTAAAATATGTGTCTAAGTTACAACTATTATATTTTGGTAGGTGTCCAATTATAACTAATTTAAATTATTTCAATTTTAAACTTAGTTGTAGTTTATTTTAAAGTTTGTGAGATTGATATGAGTAAGAAAGAATAGTAATATTGTTAAATTCATAAAAGTTATTTTAATTTTAAAGTCACTATTATGATATTAAAACGAGTAATATAATATTTCCTTGAATCAAAAAATGAAAATATGACGTGAAATATTTCCGTATGGATTTCTATGTTTAAAAGTTAAATATTCTTATTTAATTGATATCATTCATTGTGCATGACATTAACAAAGACCGCAAAGTCTACTTCTATAAAATCCATATTTGATTCGCATTCTTGATCAAGTTAGTAACTCAGTTCGAGACTTCCGAATAGAATTAACAAGGGAAATTCTATGAAAACTATAGGAAATCAGACGATAATAAAGAGTAAATTAATATAGTTTTTGTAATATTAAAACCTGAATATTTATAGGAAATCACTAATTAGAAGAAATACTGACCATCGCAATGATATTTAATCAAATTTGTCTACTAATGAAAAATCTGGGGCCAAACGCCCCTTAAAATTCAGCTCTCTGATAATTGTGACAAAAAAGATAAAATAAAAACTTTCAACTCATTTTATGAGAAAACTAGTTTGTTTTTATGTAGCATCGCAACCATTCATTAAATTAACTTATGGTCGTTACGGCGAGAATAAAGTCCACTAACCTCGCCATATCGCTTACGGAATTGGTTACGCTTTAACCAACTGCTCTACTAGGGTTGACAAAGAGACAAAGAGGTCTCACCAGAAACCTGGACCTGCAAATGACCACCTTTCATACTGGAATGATTACTTAAGCACTGAAATAATACCAGTACTACCAATGTCTCGAAAAGAGTGTCGTTCTGACGAAACAATTATTAGACTCCCACCGACGCTTTTTGCCCTTGGATAAACGTTTAGGGGTATCATTGGAGTTATAGTTAGATAACTTATCCTCGTTTTTCTATGTGTTAAAGTGACTGGCATAGGTCTTTTATCCCGCTGGCAAAGTAACTGAAAGGTCTTTTATACCGCTGGCAAAGTAACTTGGTAGCGATTAAAAACTATCGATTGTAAATATTTTAAAAGTATACCTTAGACTAGTACGCGCATCCAACTTTAAAAACGTATATTAAAATAGATCCATCATACATATTCGTAAAGTGAATTAATAATATATTACTTGTTCGGATTAATTCAACTTTAATGTAAATTTTAATTTAAAAAAATGCAACAAAACATATGTAAAAATTGACACAACATATGTAAAAAAATTTAATTCTAGTTGACAGACTAATTTTACTCGACTCGTACAATTCTTTCACTATATTGTACTCACACATACCCTATAGCCCGTGAGCCAACAATAAAGCAAAATCAAGACTTAGCAGACAAGATAGCTTTTGTCTGCTATTCGGAGAATTGATATGGATTAGTTTGGTATTAAAAATAATAAGGGTTAAATTTATACAGTGCGTTCAACTAAGTCAGAACCGTATGGCGAGCTTTTCTATTATTTATCTTTTGCATTAGCATTGAAAATTTCTGTATTTAAATCTGTTTTGTCATGGTAGATAAATAATATTGTATATATGATCGTATTTTTCAATTAGAATCAATTTTTTCTAATAAAGCTACTACTTAACTGCTAAAAAAAATTAAAAGTTTTAACAAAGATCATGCAGAATTTTTGATTAAGAATAGCTTTTTGTCATAAAATAATAATAAAAAGTTTTCTATAAGGTGCTGATTTATTTGTACAAACTGTATAGTAAAAGAAAAATAACCCAATACGCAGTGATTAAAAAGCAGAGTCCAATTTTTCAATTATTGATAGGATTTTCCTACCTATTTGATGGTGTCATACTTCGTGTCATTTGTTTTTCATTTTACTTAATAATTTGTGAATCATTTTTTTGATATAAAGGTAACAATTATAATGGAATAACAAAAACTGAATAGGAAAATCGAAAAAGTCAATCGGACTCCAATAATTCGGACTTCGTATCAAGATAAAAATCTATTTTTCTTATAGAAAGCTTGGTTTTATAAATTATCCAAATGGCATACAGCAAAAATCATAAAAATGAAGCTTCGTTATGGGTTCACGGTCTAATACTGTGATTTTGATTTATGCACTGCCAAGTTCATGTTACATACATTGAAACTTTACTATGTTGTAGCGTAGCGTAAACAAACTAATTCAATTCATTTCAAAAAGTATAAAAAAAAAAAGAAAATTAATTTATTTTTTATATGTAAATAATACGAATATGAAAATACTAGCTCGGCCCGTGAAGAATTCTGCAGTGCGGTACCCGTGACTAAAACAGATTAGAGAAATAATATATAAGAACAGATATCAACAGTAATTTCTGTCTTTTTATTTATAGGCAACTTTATTACAGATATGATATACAAATTGCATACTGAACAAAATTAAATGTTTATATTATTTATTATTTAAATGATTTTTGGAAACTTAGGTAATAAATGTTCCCAATCAAGTCAGTTTGACAGTCTAGGGGCTACGATGCCACTAAGAAACACATAGACGCGCAGATAAAAGCTTATAACACTCCTTTAATCAATATCAAAGTGATGGTCAAGGACATTAGATGAAATGAAAAGGGCACTAGAGCTGTCATTTTTTGGGACAAATTTTCGGAAATATTTTAATTGAAATGGAAATATTTGTCTTGACTTAGTTCTTTTGAATTATTGTTTTAAATTACCTAAATATTTAACATGTCACTTTTCGAAATGAATTGAGCCAGGTTTAAATATAATATGTTATGTTATGTTAAAATCATATGTCATCAAAATCAATTAATTGATTTTAAAAATATCGCCAATTTTTTAGTGTTTTCGGGTACGGTGTTTCCTAAGCACACTCTCCGTTAAATTACCTGTCAAATAAAACCAACAAAATTAAAATCGGATCATCCGTTTAGGCGCTACAATGCCTCAGAGAGACACACATAGATATCGGACAAACTTATAACACCCCTTTTTTTTTAGTTCGGGGGTTTAAAAGACAGAAAAACAGACTAGGGAAATAAAACACAAGGTTTAGTTTTTGAATAATATTAACAGCAACATATGACAAGTGTATGTGAGATTATAAAATACCTATGTACATACATTATAACTTTAGTTAAAGTTTTCAAATATTCATTTTATGTAAAATTAAATTTTTATATTTTTTTAACTTGTTTACATACAGGATATACACAAGTTTACAAACTAAGATTGGGTTTTGGTAATTTTTCAATTTGCAAAGTCTGCCTTTTGGACTTGGAGGCCATGCTTATATTAGTACATATAATACCACAGTAGCAACTGGTTCAACAGCTCAAAAAAAAAAACCAAAATAAAGCTGGTTATTTGTGTACTGTTTGGATATTACGAGTGGTATGCACTATAAATGATTTGTATGATTAATATTACGAGGTTTAAGGCCTTTACTACAAATTACTAAAAATATTGAATAGACTTTCGCAGTTTTTGAATTATACGAAAAATTTGTACATATCTACTTACAAGGAAATGCGTAAGGGAAGGCTCACATTCAGCTTTTATAACAATCCGGAACTCAAAATTTTTAGATGTTACAACAGTCCCAAATTCACCATTATACGGCAATGATTCTTGAGCTATGCGCTATGTACAGGGTGCTCAAAGAGTTCGAGACCATCCCCGAATATAAGAAAATAATCACAAAAATCTACCATAAACGTTTAAAGGTTTCATGATCAAGTGCATTTTTTTAATGTAATATCGTATAGCTACTTTTAGATTAGTTTTTGATTTTGTGTATTTTTCTGAAATAATTTTTTAGTGTACTTTTTCAAAAATAGTGGAATACCCTATTGTTTTAGTGTTCATTGAATTCCGATTTAATTGGTGTATACAATTTTAGTTTAAAGTTTGTAAGGACTACACCTATTTAGACATATTTTACAACATTACAGTTCGTACTGGCAACAATAATACAAAAAAAAAAAAAAAACTTCAACAAAGTGACACATCTGAATAGTTATTTCCTATTTTTCTAGCATTTTACAATAGTCTAACAAGGTCGAGTCTAACAAGTTTTTTCTTTCAGAAATTCCCATTTATAAACAAACTCTGCAAGGTTAAAATTAATTAACGAATTTGCTTTGAGTACGATATTCAGACACTATGAAAATTTTATGGTGTCAGACAATGAATATCTTGTTTTTTTCGAGTGGCGGACAAAAATATTTTTGCAGTTTTTATTTAATTATTTTCTTATTTAAATATCTTCCATAATGAATAATCACCATTGTTTGAGTTCTTTTAGATTGAAATATTAGCTGCATTTTTTGCACAACAACCATTTATTGGGTATTTTATTTTTATACGTAGCCATTTAAACAATAAATTTCGATAGTTTTCAAAATCTCTTAATTTAAACATAATTTAGATCAGCCTATAAATTGAAAATAATCTCATATTGTTTAGAAAGGTATTATATCCAGTCATTTAACTACTTATTGAATATTTAAAGAATTCATTTAGAAATATTTTTGCTTTAAATAATATATAAAACTATTTTAGCTATTGAATTGTTAATCAACACCATTAAAACTTTATAAATGAAAGAGTTTAACCCGTTGAAAGACCCGTCAGAATTATTGAGATAAATTTCTCTCAACCTTTTTGTGTATATTGATGCACCGTCAAATAAACACCGGAGATAGTGAATGCCAAAACAAAGAGAGAGAATGATATAAAAGACATAGAAATAATGAATGATACAGCTATTCACAGCAAAAATTTGTAACAAAAATAAAGCAATAACAAAACAAAAAACGTAAAAAAATTTTGGCATCAAATTGTATTGTAATACACAATTGTATTTTTTGTACGTCACTAAAGTAGAGTTCGTACAAAACGAAGTGGCACCGAGCAAGAGAGAGTGTATGATGTATATGTATGTGCACTCGTATCTACACTCTCTCTTGTTCAGTGCCACTTTGTTTTGTACGAACTCTAACTAGAATATAGTTGCTGAATACTCAAACACAATACAATTCATTGTGCTAACATTTTCATAACATTTTATAACAAGTGAAAACAAACAATTGACAGAGTTAATTCTTGAAATACCATGTATAGGCCGTGTTGCCACACATATACCACTGATATATCCGTTTAATACATACTATACCATTTTGCGGATAATTTGCATTCTCACGGGTAAACAGTGATGTTTACGAAAAAATATTTCAAGGAACATTTTTTACATTTAAACTTTTGTTCTATCTCTAACGGTTTATTTGACCAATTGAAGTATGTTGCACATTTACGAACTCGACCTCACTTTTTACGTCCTCAGCACGCTATAAGAATTTCAGCTTGATATCTCTTTTCGTTTTTGAGTAATCGTGATGACAGACGGACAGACGACAGACAGACAGACAGACAGACAGACAGATAACCGGAAATGGACTAATTAGGTGATTTTATGAACATCTATACCAAAATTTTGTTCATAGCATCAATATTTTTAAGTGATACAAACTTGGGACTAAACTTAGTATACCTTGGTATATTTCATATACATAGTATATTTACACACCCAGGTAGCAAAAGTAACAAATGTTCTTTGATAATGAAATGAAACATGAGATCTTATTCATTCTTTACTTGCTTCCGTAGTGTGTTTACAAGTTTTTGCTCGACGGAGACGAAAAGCGGAAACTTTGTTTAGCACAGCGGGATGAAAGAGTACACTTTCCGCCCAGAGGACAGAAAACTTGTTAATAATGCTTGGCGCAATATTAACAAGAGCAGTTACTCATTTAATAACTCAAATAAAAGTTCGATCGGTCTTAACAAATTTTTTGTAAACTTTTTTTTTAATTTTAGCTCGCTTCTTAACTTTGTATAAAATTTTGGGATAACGTTTACAATCTTTTCATCCGTCCGTGTAAAGCAGGCAAGGAGAAACTTAAAACTTTTGAAAAAAATATCCCAAAACCAGGACTTAATACTTTTTAAATGAGCTCATGCTGTTTCATACTCCATGTTTTGTGCATATACAGCTTTTTGGAAAAGTGAAAATAAACAATTGACTGAGTTAACTGTTGATATACCATGTATAGACAGTGTTGATTATGCAATTTGAAGTTTCTTTTTATTTACGTCATATAATTATATAAAGATAACCGTCATACACACATGTCATACACACATAACTGATATTCCCATATAATACACATTATATAATTTGCGCTTTCACTGGTAAACAGTGATGTTTACAAAAATAAGTTCTACGAGCCCAATTGACCTTTGTTGCTTATTTACGGGCCCAATTCATTTTGTTGTTCATTTACGAACTCGACCACAATTTTTATGTCATGAGCACTCTAAAAAAATTTCAGATTGATATCTTTTTTCGTTCTGTTATCGTGTTGTCAGACAAACGAGCAGACAGATGGACAGACAACCGAAAATGGACAATGTAGTTGAGTGATTTTATGTACACCTATACCGAAATTTTGTTCGTATCGTCAATATTTTTAAGCGTTACAAGCTTGGGACTAAACTTAATATACCTTGATATATTTCGTATATACATGATATATAAGAATGTTTCTTAAGTTTCTGGGATTGAGTATAAATTGAATTTTACTTTGACTATACATCGAACTTAGCTTTGAGTATACATGGGATTTTACTTTTCATCAATTAAAACAGAGAATACCTTCGTTTCTCCGTGTTACATTATGATAAAACAGTGTTAGGCAGTTTCAGCCATATGAAAGGACATCGCACATCGGACAAAAAATGCTCTTATCTACATAGGTTTTAAAATATTCTAAAAATATAAATAGACTTTTGTTGATCTATTTTTGAAAATTATGCAATACATTTAATATTTCCATTTTTGATATTTATTATTTAAGTGACGGATATTTAAAAGCTCATATTGAAAAAATCACTTAAGAGATAAAACTCAAGTACGGTAGGTATTATCTAAGTGAAGAAGGTGGGCGAACAAGTATTGTATTTATATCGGAGATGGTATGAGACTCCGCAACCGCAACCATCGAATATCCGAAATATAAGTCTATATGAAAGCCGGAATCGAATCTAATAAAAATTTCAAGTAAGTTCGGATAGGAGCGGGGTCTAAATGGGTCATTGTCACAGGTTCTCACCGGGTTAAACCAAAGGTGCCGCTTTCTTTGTTTATGTCAGAATAATTGTTGTATAAGTTTAGTCTCAAGTTTGTAACGCTTAAAAATATTGATGCTAGGAAAAAAAAATTTGGTATTGGTGTTCATAAAATCATCTAATTAGTCCATTTCCGGTTGTCTGTCTGTCTGTCTTCTGTCGTCTGTCCGTCTGTCATCAACTTTACTCAAAAAGGAAAAGAGATATCAAGCTGAAAATTTTATAGCAAGCTTAGGACATAAAAAGTGAAGTCAAGTTTGTAATTGGCAACATAGGCCAATTGGGTCTTTTGTCCGTAGGACCTATTTTGTAAACCGTTAGAGATAGAACAAAAGTTTAAATGTGAAAATTGTTCCTTATCCAAAAATAAACAACTTTTGTTTGAAACATTTTTTCGCAAACATCACTTTTTACCCGTGAGAGCGCAAATTATGCGCAAATTGTATACTATGTATTATATGGGAATCAGCTATATGTATACATGTGACATGTATGTATGTGTAATGTGGCAGAGTAATCAACACTGTCTATACATGGTATTTCAACAATTAACTCAGGAAATAAGGTTAAACAATAATAATTTGTCAAGATATAAATTTTTTTTTCCTTTTATAATTCTTGAAACTCTTCTTACTATTTGAATCTACGAAATGATGGCTCTTAGGAAAAAAGTATCGAGCCATTCTTTATATTAAATTATGTGATCTACAATTTTCTTCTCAACTTTTTGATTTCATTTATTATTCGGAAGTTTAATTTGACCGGATAATTTAGTGGATTTTATTGCACTTATTTTTTTAAAAAAATTGTTTATTTTGTACATTTTAGTGAGTTTAGATTTACTCAGTAAAAAAAAAAAAAGAACCGGTTTTGATTCAACAATTATGGGACCGCCTCAAGAGTCTCCACTTTTAAATTGATCCACTACTGGTGGAGAAATTGTTGAACATGGAACCTTTTTATAAGCCAGGTAAAAAGAATATTTTTTAAAGGAATATTATATACATAGAACTGTGTTTAACCCTTTGTTTCTTTCTAAAATTTAAAACATAACATTTCTTACACTATTTTCAACGCTTAATCGTTCTTTCTAAAAGTAAATAAAAGATAAGAGCATTTGTTACAAACTTCAAATATTTGCATTGCTAGAACTTGAATAAGAATGAAAATAATTAAAGAAATATGAATAAAAAAGAAACAAAAGTCATTAATAACAAAACAAAAATAAGTTAACCAACAAATATAACGACACAGCTAAAAATTTTGAATGAGGCCCGCTATTTGGGCACAGATAGCGGGCCTGTCTTGACGACTCTCTTTCATATTAAATATACAAACTTATAAACGAAACAGTTTTTCTATTTTCTTTGCCCATAGAAGTTAACGTTAAGTTTGTTTGATTTTATCATAAAATAAAATTTAATAACGGTTTAAAGATACATATTTGAAGTACACGTTCGTAACAGTAAGTTTCGTACATACAGGTAGGTATATAATTACATGATTGACTTAATAGCGTGTTATATTTCGTAGTTAGTAAATCATATAATTTATTCTTTCTTTATCGTTTATTTATTTTTACATAAATACTGTAAGTAAAATAAGTATAATATTTCTAAACAACACGGATAACAAAATATTTTGTTTTTATATACCGTGTGTCCTAGACCATCCATAAACCCTTTATAACTACTCTACCATTTTTGAACATACACACGGCAGAAGAATAACTAAAAGATTTTGTTGAAAATCAGTATTAAGAAACACAAATATAGATTTGACAGAAATCCAATGTAATAGTCGCTTACAATTATCATTTTAAATATAACTTAAATAGTCAATGAATAAATCGTGAAAGTCGTTTAAGACATAAACGGTTAGTGATACAAAAAAAAATTAATGCACAAAAAAGGTAGGTAGTTAAAACGGTTTTCCTTAAAATGAAGGCAATTCCCCGCCTATTTTTGTAAGGATTTTGTGCATTTACATTCAGTACGTGATACAAACCTATTTAAATAAAAAAATAACTCCTGTAATTTAATGCAGAAAAAAATTCTCTGTAGTCAAAAGTAATATCTACCATATTTTATTCGGTATTCGAAAAAATATTTCGTATTAAAGTTTAAGAAATAACTTTTTTACTTGAAATGTGTTTTATCAATTGCGAGAACGAGTTTAAAAAAGTCACTTCCTGTTAGAATCAGAAGTGTGTATGTATGTCAATCGATCTGAAGTAATCGATTTTCATTTTTTTAATAGATTTGAAGTATAACGGCAGGTATATTTATGATTCTAACGGTAGGTTTTTATGATCTCTGGGGGGATGTACGATAGAAACACACAGTATAATATTATTTTAAATATGTTTGCATGTTAATATTTGTATAATTATATTAATATTTACGTTTACAAGCACAGGATTTATATGTGTAATACAATTTTTTTTAAACCATACTATGGATATAGAAATAAATATAATGGCATTTAAACATCACAAAACCGTAAATATACAATAAAATATCAGTCATGATTTGCAAATATGTATCTATTCAAGAATTAATTACAAACAAGTGAAAATAAACAATTGACTGAGTTAACTGTTGAAATACTCAGTATATAGTCAGAATTTTCAAAAGTATTTTGAAGATACCTGAATTTTGCTATTTGAAGCCACTTACAAATTTTCCACTCTCTATTCCTAAATTGGCCCTCGGACGGGAAAACAAAGAACGTTTACGAAAAAAAATTTCAAACCCGTTACAGGAAAAGAAGGTACCACATACTCCCCACAGTGGCACGAAAAGTAGGATACAAAACACGGGAGTGAGAAAAGGATCTCTTATTTCTTTAACCGACTTCAAACAAAAAAGGAAGAGGCTCTCAATTCAACGGCCATTTTTTTTAATGTTTGTTAACTCAGAACTTTCATCTGGGTGAATCGATTTTGATAATTCTTTTTCTATATGAAAGCTGGTGCTTTTCGTGTGGTTCTATTTCAATTTGGCCCAGTTCTGACAATGGCATCCATGATAAAACCATATAAGTCTTAAATTAGCATTAAGTATGTGCGCGACAAATGGAAGAATATCTCAATATCACGCCAACCGATTTCGATGATTGTTCTTTTAGTGAAAAATTAGTTAGTGAACTTCAGAGTCACTAAAAATCACACAATAAAAAACTTTTAACAAAAAGAAAACCAACTTCAAAAGAAAAACTATTCTAAAGCAAATCAATAAGCACTTAAAAGTAAAAACAAATACGAAAATATAATGTAGTACAATTATTGTTATTTTTAAAGTCGATGTCAGTCAAGTTAATGTAGCAAACTGGTCTGTCACAATTGTTTCCTTGGCTGACACCGACTCCAAAAATAACAACAATTGTAACTACATTATATTATCGTTATTTTTATACTTTTTACTGTATATTAATTCGTTTAAGAAATTTTTTTTTACCCACGGCTTTGTCTGGGAATATCATTAACATGAGATTTGAGTCATTTATTCTTTTTGTTCCTTAGTTATGTAATAAACTATACCACTATCTCTACTAAAAGTGACTCCCTAGTGAACAATTTTTGCGAGTTTGGGTAAAATTTGAAAAATATTTTTAAAATTTTTTCAGAAAAATGTGAAAAATTGATATATAATTAAAACCCATGGAAAAATATAAAAATCTTGTCTTTATTTCAACAACGATTATTATAAATATTTATAAATCTCTTATCTTTCGTTTTATAACTCGAAGGTACACAAAAATGCTAAGAATTTAATTATTATTTCATAAATCATGCTATTTAAACTTCATATTATAGTTTCTATCTAGATTCTAGATATTCTAGGTAAAGTATATAACAGTTAGGTATCAACCTACATACATAAAACTATTATTATAATATCATGTATTATAAACTTGGACAGTTGAATGTTATTATTTGAAGTTTTTGATTCCTTGTCACTTTAATATTAAAAGTGTTTCTCACACAACAATATTTTATACTGTAATTTTTAATTTAATTAATAATTAGTTTTATGAAATTTTATGTAGATAAAGAATATTTAAAATACTGCCTTTTTTATGAACTTATAAAAAACAAAATTAAAAAAAAAAGAAAAGATTTTAAGAGTGCTATAAGGTGGATTATTTTTTATCCTTCTTAATAAGTAGGTAATGCTTATGTCAAGTGTGTAAGTAAAGACGAGACGAAAATATTTCTCATAATTTAAAGTATACTCATCGATATTCTATCGATTTAAGAATTAATAGAACTTATAATTCTAGAAACATCAACTTTATTGAAGACATTATTAAAAACAAGTGAAAATAACCAATTGACTGACTTAATTATTGAAATACCCTCTATAAACAATATTGAATACGGGTGCTTGGATTATCTTTAAAAAATTAAATAAATTGAAAAAAGCAAACAAATTTTTCCTATAAGGCTCACTAGAAGCTATCCCCAAAATGGAAACTATAGTTTTTTCCTAGTTTGCTCTTTTACGGAAATTGACGTTTAAGAAAAATGTTACAAACAAGACCCTATCTTCCTTTGCTGCTCATTTACTTTGTACGCTCTGAACACACTGCAAAAATTTCCGCTTAATATCTCTTTTCGTTTTGAGTTCTCGAGTTTACGGGCGGGAACGTGGACAGGCGGATGAACAAACGGAAATGGATTATTTGTTGATTTTAAGAACACCTATACCAAAGTTTTGTTCGTATCACCAATATTTTTACAAATTCGGAACTAAAATATATACGATTATGTATCTCGTATAACACGAAAAAAAATAACTCGAAATGTTCAAATTTGCGTCTTATTGTTGTTGTCGTTTTTTTTAGTTTTCAGATATTTCAATCAAAATATTCATTTCCAATATTTTTGAAGTAGTTTTTTAATAGTGTTGACCATAATATTTATTTTCCAACTTTCTTAGTTAATACAAAAATATTACCGTACAAAAGAACGTCAAGATAGAGGTTCTAGAAAATGCTTTTTAAATTCTAAAAATATCTTTTAGATATACTTTTTAGGATCGAACGTAAGATTATTTGTAAACGCCTACGTTTTAACTTGATAATTCCAACTATGTTCTCTTTCCTACACATCTTTATATTTTTTCAGAGTTTATTTTCTTTTGATCTTAAGGTAGTTGTGGTTAAAGATGTAGTTAGTTCACAAGCATCACAATTATATCCACAAAACTTGTTTTTTTCGGAAAATTGCATAAGTTTAGGCCAATTAAATGTGACCAAATATATGAAAATTCAAAACAATATTATCATGAAATTTAGATGTAGTAAGAACAAAATAATGCTTGAATTATTGAATAATCGCAACAGAGGTGAAACGTTACTCAAGAGTAGTTTAAGAATACGGTTTAAAAATTTAAGAAATATTTTTAAGAAATATTTTTATTTCTATTGTATATATTATTAGTAAGTTATTGATTTTGTTTAATGTACGATTATTTTATTTTACATTCTACAAGTCTTTAATACCTACTTAAATATAATCTTTGTATAAGTAGGTAACTACTGGCATTTTTCACACAAATATTTACTTTCAAACAAAAAGTAAATTCAAGTTGAAAATTAATAGGCTGTTTTAAATAAGATATTTGTAATATTACTTTTTATATTTTACAATGTATGCAGAAAGCTTAGTTTTTTATTCTTATATATTATTTCTCAAGCTTGTTTTTCTGACATATTGCGCAATCTTTCTTATCCCTTTATCAGTTTCCTTGATTTACAACCCACATTTTAAAATTATCGTGCTGGCTAATGAAGATTACAAACAAGGTCTAAAACAACACTGCTTAGGAAAAACAGGTAATTAATATTTAATATTGTTCAGCATGTAATTTGTATATCATATCTGTAATCAAATTGATAACGGATATGTTGTATATTGTCACAAATGGTTTGGAATTTTGAAATTTGGCGTCAGTATCTTCAAGTCTATTTATCATATCCCGCATATAGAGTGTTTCATATTTGACTGCACTTTTGCGTGTAGGTGAGTGTTTTCTGGTTCAAAATAATGAAATAATGGCTTCCTTGAGTCTTTTCGTAGAGCCATCGTATTTCTTTGTTCTGCTACTTAGATTAAAAAAAATGAGTGTTGGTTCTGTAAAAGTGAAACAAGTTGTCACGGTTGAAAAATATTTAACGCACAAACTATTCACTTAAACGAGCTACTATTAAAACTGACAGCAAATTCAAATAGTGTTTAGTTCTAATTAAAGGCAATAAATAATAAGAATAACTATTTGGACTAAGAGGCAAGGGTTCAGTTGTCGTAGTTCTTGTACGGGATCAAGCAATTTAGTCCGTTTTTGGTTCTCTTTCGAGACTGTGTTCGTTTCTGCCGGAGCAGAGAATTAAATGACACTCATTATCTTGGATGAGATATCATAGAGCACTATATTAGGTTTAGTACCAAAGACCTGGCAGGTAGTTCAGAAGATGATGCATTTCTTGATATTGGCATCTGATTTGATTTGTGAACCAGATATTTAATCGCTTGTAAAAAATTATGTGCTAATATTCAACTATCTTTTGTTTATTGTAGTTAACTACGGCTACATTATTTCCCTTCATAATAGGCCTTCTTCATGAAAAACAGAAATGCTTTTTTAACAATATAATATTACGCATTTTTAACAATAAAATTACTATGCAAAAAATTGTTAAAAAGTCACAATATTTGAAATATTTTACAAGTTTTTTTTTTTGGCTCCACCGCTCACATGATCTGTGATGTCAATCCGACAAGCAATGACAATAAAACAGTGTCAAGAGTTGTATTAATATATCACTATTATCAACTTTAAATGACGTCAAACAAACCTTCGTGTAACATCGTGTGTTTCCGGATCGTTTTCGCCAATTTGAATTTGAATGATTTTCATTGTCTGTTTTCTCGGTCATTTGGCTTCAAAAAAATCGGGAGAAAAAATTAGCCCATTTATCAAGAGATTTAATTTCATTTAAAAAAGAGAAAAAAATGTGAAAAAGGTCCATTGATTGACATATCTGACTTAAAATAAATAAATTTTTATCCAGCTGAATCTCGGTAATTAATTATTTTCGGGCACTTTTGTATGAATTTTTTTTCTTATTCCGATATGATGACATACTATTTTGAAACATTCTGTATAAAAGCTGATACAATTTCCGTTTCTACACATACATTCCAAGGTACATAACGATATAAACACACATGTGCAAACATAAATCAGAGATATACTACATAATTAAGTCAAAGGTTTAATTTAAGATTTAATTTAAGCAGTTAGTAACTCTACAAAGGTACAAACATTACATAAACAAACAGAACAGAGGATTGTTATAGTTTATTGTTTATTATATAGATCAAGGTCCAGGCGGAGTATTTGACAGTTATTTCATAATTGCTAGACATTTGAGAAGCTATCCTTACAGCAGTTTCCAACCACTTTAGTAGATTCCTCTCCTAATGTCAAAGTTTTATTAAGCATCTTCCCCCACGGCGTCACATTAGAAAATCTGTACTGCTATTTAGTTAAATTTTTTCAAGTTTTATTATTTACAAGTGAAATTTACAAAATTAAAAAAACCTCCGACAATTTTTGAAACATATAAAAGTACATTCTCCATTCAATAACATTTTCCTTTAAAGCATTTTTGAAGATCATCGCCAAATTTTTAGCTCGCACTTGAAACATAGCTAAGAACCCTTTCCGTTAAATTACCTTTCAAACGAAACCAAAAATATTAAAATCGACACACACATATAGCGGTCAAACTTATAACACCCCTTTTTTCAGTTCGGGGGTTAAAAATAGAAATTGTTAAAATTTGTTTTGTGACGCCACAATATTTAAGCAGCACCCTCGATATAAGCGTCACCGTCGTGATACATCTCTGATGTGGTGGCTGAAAAATTTTTAATTGCATGACACTTAAAATTCGGAATATATTCAAAGAACAAATTATGTAAAAAATACAAAAGTCATGTTATATAATATTTGTGAAGAACTAGCTGTTTTATGTGATCATAAAAGTTAACAATTTTCCTCGAAGGGAAAAGATTTTGCTTTGGTGAGAGTCGAGCAAAATGATATTTGAATCTTCTACTCAATTATATTTTTAATCGAATATCGTATTGAATATTCATCAAATCCATGGCAAGATTACAAATTTTGAACACAAAGGAGTTGTTAGATACAATCTCGACAATAGCTTCTCAAGCTCCCCTCCGTTTTGAAATGAATGTCAAATACTATGATTGGTCCTTGACCTAATAGTAGTCATTTTACTTAATAGTGAATACGGATTACTATTATTGCATGAAAATGCTTGAATTCAAGCCTAATGAAAGCTAACAAAGCAGTGATGATATTCGAAGCAAATTCAAACTCTTATACCTGTAATAATTAGTCTTAGCTAACACATGCTATCAATGTTTTATATATGAAATATTGAAGTTAAATAATTAATATATTATTAATAGAAGATTTATATATTTGAAGTGTTTCCTCTTAGTTTACGCCTGCTTCCATGCTTAATTCTGACATATATTTCCTTTGTTCTTTATTTACATTCTAAGAATTGAATTATACAAGTGAAATTTACAAAATTTAAAAAACTCTCGGTAAATTTTTCGGTTACGGAACCCTAAACTTGCATTTGAAACATATTTAAGGGCACTCTCCGTTAAATTGCCTTTTTCTTTAAAACCTTTTCCAGACTGAGCCGATTTGGAAGATCATCGTTAATTTTTAGTTTTTTTTGGGTACAGAACTCTAAACCCTCTAAATTTAATTATCTTTCAAACAAAACCAAAAAAAGCAAAATCGGCTAATCCGTTTAGGCGCTACAATTCCACGCACACACACACACATAGCGTCACTCCTCATAGTCAAACTTGTAACACCCCTTTTTTTAGTTCGGGGGTTAAAAATACCAATACGAAATATAATGATTCCATAACGAAACATAAAGAAAAACTTTAACAACAGATATAGATAGTAAATTTGCATTACCACTAGTACCCCGACAATCTTCTAAGAGATGTTTTATACTTTCACTTCCCCGCATATACACTAGCATGACCCATTTTAACGTTTTTTCAGTCTGAATTTGGCAATGACATTCCTGTAACTTCTTTTAGCTACATGCACCATCTTCATAATGTTTCAGGTCACAGTAAAAATTGAAGGAGCCTTTCGTTCTTGCATCTTGCAGGGACATTAAAAGTGAATGAAGTGAATCTTGCATCAGGCATATTCGTACCACGAGTATGACAGAGTACATGATTTAAGCAATACATCTAAGTAAAACATGTTATGAACATGTGTTGAAGCTTTGATACGCATTGAGTTACTTGTAAGACGCTTGGAGTTGCAAAACTTACTTTGGCAATTTCATATAATATCTATAATACCACTTACTTAGATGGCTTGCTTACCTCATTTACTCTGTCATTCTCGTGGTTATGTCTATGCCTAGATATAAACTGAACGATTAGTATAATTTACTAACATTTGGTAGTGAGGTTGTTACTTTTGAAACAACCTGTAAAATATTGATTCCATTTATGCATGATTTTTATTTATTCATTCTTTAAAAAAAATTTCCATCATATTTTTCTTTCATTTATTCATTATTAAAACCCTTTATTTATTTTTTTTTATTTCAAAAATACAAATAAACATAATTCTCAGGAAATAAGATTTCTAAAGCAAATACACTTAAATAATATTTGTATCAACATCAATACACTTCCGTCATAATGGTTCTCTTGCTTTTTATTTAAATATCACATATTTACGACATAAAATGGTATTGTATGAGATTTTTATCTCCTTTAACTTGCTATGATCGAAGAAAGCTAAGTAAAAGCTGTTCAAAAGAAACTTTCCTGTGCCTCTGAAGAAAAAATCAAATTCATTTCTCACAAGATTTTGCATCTTTCTGTACCTACACTACGATTACGAAAAATTTTTGTATTAAAATATACTCTGGTGGACGGCACCATTTTTCTAAATTACAGCAATACATAATTTCCGACAAATTCCCTGTTGCGTTTTTTCAGACCGATAGCTTAAATATATAGGTTATCAATCTCATTTTAAAAGCCGCACTTTCAAAAAAAATTTTTTAGGTTTGGTAGGTAGGTCGCAAAGAGGAACTTTGGTAGACTCGGGAAAAGGAAGCCACTTACGAAGTTTGAAGTATGTATTATTCATTTAACAAAAAGGATACTGTCACGCGCGGACTAATATACACATTGATAAAAAACGCTATTGACAAATATTTCAAACTTTTAAATTTACTAAAACTTATGGATCCTACAAGTAATTTTAATAAGAAAAAATTAATCAAATGAAAGAAAGTAAATGCTTATCGTCTGGTAGACGTGAATGGTTTCAACTAGTTTTGTATACGCATTGGTAAACGGAGTGCGTATGAATTTTTAAGCTAAGTACGGAGGTTCGATATACATAAAAAAACCTTTTCAATGTTTAATTAATTAAAAATACAAAAAATAGGCATTAACAAATTCAGGTAATAGGTGTATTTTGATTTATTATAGAAATATATGATAACAAACTGTTGAAATCAAGGTCAAAGCATAATATTAAAAATCCTTACATTATTTTACGCAAGGCTAAAAACTTCGGACCCAAACAACTCCTCTATAGTTAACAAACTTAATACAACGAACTTTAAATAGACTTTTACCGAGGCATTTTTTTCCAATTACCTTTCATAAGTATACAAGTAAGTCCACATGATTTCATTCGTATGATTGAAAGAACTAGAAACAATAAACAAAAATATCGAGAGGTGTCCTGGCACACCTGGTAAGACTGATATTCCTTTCGTATCTTGGAACATTATAAATGTAGCGCTTACTTTTTTTAATTAAAAGATATTTTTCTGAAAATTTAAGGTAATAATTTTTGAAGTAAAATACTTGTCTGATCTTTAAAGAATTTAATTTTTTAGTTACTTTTTACTGTATGAAATAATTGTAAGTAGTATTAGTTTTAAAAAGACATATTTCCGATTTAGTAGTTTGCCCAATATGTGAATACATTACGTTTGGTTTGATTAGGATATTTATAATGACAACATAAAAATAGAATTGTACTTACTTTAAATTATCTCTGTTTTCTTTAACTTCTTACAACTTTCACAATTCAATTTTTTGCAATGATAAAACCTAAAATTTTGACAAGAAATACAAAATTGACGGTTATAAAAATATTTTTGCATTTTCTAAAAATGCATGGTAACCTGAATCGATAGAAAAACTTTTAGTTTCCTAAGTATCCTAGATGTCGCGGTCGGGTTTTCTCTCAACCAGTAAACAAACATCGTGGAATATGGAACATATAGTTCCAAAACTACACATCTATATTGTTAGTTAAATTTTATAATAAACTATTGAATAATAATTTTAAGCATTTTTATTATAAGAATAAAAAGAATAATAATCATAATAATATCTTGAACAAAATCATTTCGTGATATGATTAAATTTCTTTTTTAATATAGCAACACGAAGTACCTTGACGTATCTTACCCACTACAGAACAACATATATTAAACTTGAGTTGAGTTGAGAGAGTGTATTAATAAATTGAAATCTTTTCAACTTTCATAAAATATATAATAAGTTCATTCATTCGTTTCGTTTTCTTTCATGTGATGTTCATCTGCACGTATTTCTTTACTGTATGTTTATTTTGATAGCCACATAAAGCTAGCACAGCTTCCGAAGAAAACACCATCAACGAATAGTGTTTTTGTATGTTTTAGACGGTTTGCTTAAAAATGGATTACAAAACTGTTATCTGATCTATCTGAAAAAAAAAAAAAATTGATTCACAATCAATAAAAATTTTGAATATTAAAATTAATTTATTATTTGTATTCAACTTTGAAAAAAGGCTTCATTGTCACAAATCAAAGCTTATGATGTATTTATCACAAATCAAATAGGATTTTTATCTGTTTTTTGTGTTTCTATCCATGTAGGAAGCATTAATTGATTTGCAAGGTACACAGATCGAAAGATCATTTCAATACCTATAACTTTCTGAATTCTAAATAGTTCTGGATATAATTGCAAGCAGTTTTTCAAAGTAGTAAAGAACAAAATATTTATATATTTATATATTTATATCCATATTAATGGATTAAAAAAAGATCTAGAAACTAATCAAACTATACATGTCATCAAAAAATACCGTGTTTGCAAGAAGTGAGTGATGGAAATTCAAGATGATTGAACTAAACATGAAACGCACAATCTAATTTTCACGGTTCCGTTTCATCTCTTTTAATTTTTTTTTAAATCAATAGATGATAGCGTTGCTAAGATAATAAAAGTTGAAAAGATGTTTGCAGCTCTGGAAAATAATGAATGCTGGCATATCTCTGCTAAACAGGTCATAAATTATTTTCTTATACTCTTTAGGAAATCTGTCCCCTATTCCATTTTCTGCTCAAGATTTTTGACACCCCACAGATTTAAGCTGCTGTTATAAGTAATTATTATATTTATTTCGCTTCGTTGAAACTGATTAAAACACAAATTCCTTAAATACGTAGGTAGTGCCAGCTTCACGCATCTTGTTTCTCTTTTCATGATGTTTTTATGAACTTTTCTCTTCTGAGTGTTGTATCCTAGAAAATATACTTCCTACTGCGTACAATACAAAGTCATTGACCATTAAATTCAGCTGTTTTTTTTTGTTGTTGTTAACTTCTAACTATTAGTGTTGTTATGATATTAAAGAATATAATAATAAATACTCCATTTTGCGTAAAAATATTTCTAGATTGACGTTGTGTAAAACTAATTGGACCTTTTATTATAAAAAAAAAAAAAAAACACAGTTGGTCACCAGAGTGGCCATCATCTTTATTATGAATTTTAAAATAAGGCAACTAATATTGATTTTTATTTTACTTTTGTCATTTTCACTTGAACATACTTGAATTTTAAAATCTAATAGCATTTCTTGTTATACTGTAGCCATATCGAAGTACAGAATCGCTAAAGTTAAATAAATAAAATCATAACTTCTATGAAGGAGATTGATTTTAGTTTAAAGTCATGCATTTTAAAAAACATTTCTTTACGTTTGCTTTAAATACAGAATTAGGTTAGTACGAAAACATATCTATCATGTCTAGTTCATATGTGATTGAGCCAACTTCATGAAGATCGTTGTTAACAGTTAACAGAGAGTTTGAAATAAACCTATTGATAGTTTTTTTAAAATTTACTATATTTTTTGGTATATACGTAACAAGCATCGATAGCGCAGTTGATTAAGCTGTAGACTGGACACTAAAATCAATAGTAATACATATGTCGCTGACTCAAATCCGACTTGAAGAACTCTCCTTTTTTTAAATAAAACCAGGTTTAAATTTTTTTATTTTTTTATCGGCCCGTGTAGTAGTGACATTCAACCACATTTGAAATATGTTAGACAGTGTATTACTTGCATACAAATAACTCATGCGTTTGTAGCTTCACCACTCAACCCCGTGGCACCATTCGCCATACATGATCTCGCGATGATGTTAAGACAACGTCCTATCGGTTGTATCGGTCATAAAGGATTTTTTTAGTGTAGATTATATCCAAACTCAAATTATAGTTCAACCGAAGTTTCCGATATCGCAAACCAAGATAATGAAGAGGACCTGAAACTCTCGTTGTTAAAATATTGAGATTTTAATTAACAAGAAAACAAAATTCCACACCCTATAAATACTGACTGGCTAACATAAAAAGTGTGACATTTTTACGAATGAATTACTGTCAAAAATATAATTTTATACGTAATTACATTTGACAATTCAATAATTACTTTTTTGCTTCATCAAATATGAGTATTTTCTATATAGGATATTTTTCATCTCGCTCCAAAATAATTATATAATATTCAATGCAAATATAGGGTGAATACCTACTGTAAATATAACATCAATTCTATCGCCATTGATTTAAAATTGGTTTTGAACGGTCCGCAAATTTTTTAAATAGATTACTTTCCAAATTTTGTAACGGTCATTTTCAATTTATTTTAACCAAAAATTAAGCGAAAACTTTTTTAATTACAAAAACACATATTTGAATGGTCATGTTTTTGAAATTTAATTAAATATTTTGTGTGATTATGGAGTTTCTATGCAAACGATAATGACAAAAGCTTTTTATGATTTAGCTAAATAACTACAAATTTTAAATAATTTTAAATAAGTCTACAAATTGTTAATATTTTTAGTTTTTATTTTATCGTATTATTATTTTAGATATAAATTTTAGAATGATTACAAATATAATTAGTCAAATTTCAAAAGCTCGCATAGGTAACAAAAATAATTATCTATAGTTTTCCTAATTTAAAAGTTTCTTTTTGTCTAACTATAAAATACAATACATGGATGATTATAGAAAAATTCTGAATAAGACGCATAAATGAACGGCTGTCTATTTACAATGAATGATGTTTTTCAAAGAATGTTTTAGTTTTAGCTTTCAAGAAATAACACCAAGTAAAATGTATGTGTCATCACACTTAGAAACTCAATCTCAAACGTTTTCTGTTCTTCTTCTTTAATATCTTTGATAATATTGTGACGAATTATAAATTATACGAATTCTGAAGTACGAAATAAAAAATAAGTATTTTTCATTTTTTTTTTTTTTTTTAAATGCATTCCGCCAACTAATACGGGGAAAATTATATGAAAAATACAATAGTAGTAACCTTGTAACTGATTACTATTGATAGTAAAAATACCAGGCTGTAGCGAAAAAAATTTACAATACAACATCGTAAATTTGATTGCTACTTAAAACAGAACACAATTTTTTCATCCAAGGAGAGACCTTTTTAAATGAAAAAGCTTCTCCAAAACTGACGCTACTTACTTACCTACTTAAACTTACTTTTACATTTAGGAGTTGGATCATTTCGCTCGAAAATTTTAAGCATGTAGCTTTAGCTTGTAGGATATACCACATTTATAGATTTTGCAAACATGGTCCTGACTTGAGATTCATTTAAGCTCCTGGTATTTTAGAATACTGAACAAATATCAGAGGTAAAAGAGTATTAAAGAAAATAAACTTATCAAAATATATATTCATTATATATCATATATAATTATTTTGTCTTCATTATTACTACATAAGAGGATTTCTTTACGTATTTAGCGAAGCGGATGACAAAATCATATTATTTATACAACTTTATTATTTTCAAATATAATGGATCTATAATTACAAATTATAACTTCATTCTTAAATACTAACGATAAGTATGAAATATCTTTTACAAATATGTTTATTAAAAACTAGATATTCGTCAATAATTTCGAATAGAGATTTAAACAATTCACCAAGTTCAAGAAAACACCTTTAGAAACTATTGATTTAGTTCTAAATGAGCAACAAAGGTCAAGTGGGTCTTGGATACGTAGGACCCATCTTGTAAACCGTTAGAGATAGAACAAAAGTTTAAATGTAAAAAATATTCTTTATAAAAATGTTTAAAAACTTTTGTTTGAAACATTTTTTCGTAAACATCATGTTTACCCACGAGGGCGAGTTGTTTAATATTTAAACTTTCAAAAACAAAATGCATAGTGCTGAGAAATAACAGAGACTATTTCCCTTGTAATATTTAAAAAAAATGGTTTTAAAAAACAAATAAAACAGATACTTAAGTTAATTCTAGATTCTAGGTACTACACCATTCTATCTATATTACCACGAAAGAGACAGTAAAGAGAGTGATTACTTTTACGCCACCAGTAAAAGAAAAAAAACTAATCAATAAATTTTTTCATCAACCCATGTTAATATATATATATATATATATATATATATATATATATATATATATATATATATATATATATATATATATCATAAACAGTTTCTTAATAATGGTAGAACTACTGACTGTTAATGCAAACAAATCACATGATATCAAAATATTAGTAATGAGAAATGTCATCCAATGTGTCACAATAATGCCCTCGAGGATAATTAATATTTGACAAACTTGTGACGAGTTTGTTTTTGAATTATATTTTTTCAATCTCGTTTTTGTTTTCGTGTACAATATGCCTCAGTATAAAGAAATTGTATTAGTATAGCATACGGTAGCATAAGATTCTAAGGCGCATTTCCACTGAGGCAACTTGTAGCATGCGGCATTGACGCATGCTACACACAAAGAATATGTCTCCTTGCCGCATGCTACAAGTTGACTTATGTTGTCTGTTGAATGCGTCCTTCTCGAAATGAATCCACGCGTCGAACGGTGTCGTCGTCTGCCACAATAGGCGTCGCACGCCTACAATAAGCAACACTTGGCAACAAATATCGAGCGACATGTCACCCAGTGTTGGCTCAGTGGAATTGCGCCTTCATGAAATTAATAAATAATATAACGACACCTTAATTTTCGAATTTCATCGAACCATTCAGAAGATACGAGCTAATGAAGAGACAAACACGCGAAAACTATAACCACTTCTTGACAGTCGGGTAAAAACATATATCCCATATCGCTTTTTTTCTCGTAATCAATTTAGCAGTTCCAACAAAACTTTGGTTTTAAACATTTATAGATTTTCTTTTTTAACTCTAGGACTAAGTTTAAACTAAGATTCAGATTTTATTTAGAAAATAAAGGGTATTACAAAAAAAAAACAACAAATCTTCAACAAGAATCTAATAAAATATGCTATATTTTATTTGGTGTATAATGATATCTATTAAATTAACTCGAAAACGGTAAGATATCATCATAAAAAAATAAATTAAAACACCGAATAAAATACAGCAAGCTTAAATTAGTCGATAATAGTAAAACCAACAAAAATTTTATGCAAGTAAAATTATAAGTTACCTACCAAAAATGAAGTGCTAGCACAGTTCGACTAACCGAGATGGCTGGCTGGAGTCAAAAAAATACGTTAATAAAGTTGAATTTTACAGTAAGCAAGATGTGTTACTCCTATCAGAACCAGCTCCTCGCACCCCAACATTAATAAGTATCCTGATTGTATAATACTGTTCATATCTGTTTTGATACAGTACTGCGTTTCTTTTAAGGGCCATAATTTTATGCATCATTTTGTCATTTTCTCTCACACAGGTTTTAAAGTAGTGAAAAAAAGAAAATTAGTATGGTATACACTTAAATCAGATAAAAACTGGTACTTAAGAGAAATGTGATTATCTTAAAATGTGTAGAGTATTTTCTAAGAGTTATTACATTTTCCTGATATTCTATCCATCATTATGTGTCACTAATGTTCACATAGATAGGTGATATTTTATTATTATTTTTTTTCATAGAAATTTTAAACTACACTTTTCATCGAAAAAATTATCTTCTTCCGTTTACAATTTATCAAAAGTGAAATTTATGTTCTTTTCAAAATATAATCTTTCATTTCCTGCTAAATCTATATATGCATTGTACATACTTATTCGTAAAATCAAAGGAAATGTTATAGCTGTCAAAGATTGTATAGTTTTTCAAAATCGGAAATATCTGTAACAGAACAAAAATTTTCTTGACTTAAATTAAGTTGTCATCAGTAATATTATTTTCCAGTTACTCAGTGAATGAAGGATTTAGACCAGATTTGATTTTTTATTCATTTCTATATACCTTCAATTAGCGACTACGCTTTAATTTACGAAATTTTGAACATCACTAGTTAAAAAACCATTTTTATTACTATTAAAATGCAAAATTATTTTATCTGACAGTCAATTAAACGGCTGTAGTCTGATCCTTCAAAACTACAATTTTCAGGGTATCGGATCTAAGATAAAACTCAAATCTACAATTTCTTCATGTTGGACCCACAAAAATGCATTTTAATTTTTGAACTGGTAATGAAAAAAATTTGCCAGGCTTGTACAGGCCGAGAAATTTAATTATGTAATCCTACAAAAATGTATTACAAATAATTAAAAAACTGTACGATAGCTTTATAACCATTAGAAGGCAATCAATACGTTGTTCGAAGGATCTTCAGAAAAAACAATACAAAAGAAATTACTTTAAATTTGTGCCAGAACTTGAAAAATTAGGAAAAAAAAAGTTTAAGGAAAATAAAAACTTATTTCAAAACCAAACACAATTTGCTAGTTTTATAGTTGAAAGAATATTTATATAAAAAATAAAAATGGTACAACTATAGAAATCAATATAAATGTAGATTCATTGACGGAAATAATTGTTTTAAGGAAAATGGAAAAAAGCAATTCTAAATATCTTTCTTTCGTGGTCAATTTGATTCCGAAACATGTTGTATAATACTTACATACGTTCTTTAATGTGTATATATTTTTGCAGAAATAGTTTGTGTGAAAAGCATAAAAAATCAACGAAATAGCCTAGATTGTTTCACATATCACAACTGGGCACTACTTTTATTGGCTAGTTACCAAATAACAAATTTGTTGTCAAAATTACTTCATGAGTAAATGTTTCTGAGGTAAGTTTTTATGCCAAAATAGTACGAGCACAAAAGTAATTTTAGATTTAGGGTTGAAATTATTTGTGCCTTATTTTCACTTTTGATGATGAATTTTCATGATGGTTGACGAAAAATCGAAAGCTAAATAATTAAACAAAATTTTCAATTTGTGATATTTTCAAAATAACTCCAAATATCGAAAAAATTTATTCTTACTTTTCGTCTTATAGTTAGTTATAACATAATTCACCCTCAAAATTGAAATTGATATTTTTTTAAATTTGTTTCTCCACTATCGAGCTTATGCATCCTTAATTAATTCATTATGGTTAAAAATTTAACTTGAATAATTTTTTTTTATATCTACCGTTTTACCATAAAACCAATGGTAAATATGCCTACTTTTGAAGTCATTTAATTATTTAAATAATCGGGCAACCTCCCTAAAATTTTCTGAATTGGTTTAGACTTAAATTAACTACAATCAAGCTTTTTATTGGAAATTGCCTTGGCGCTCGTACATATTTAAAGGCAGGCAAAAACTAACTTAATTAGACAAAAAAAAATTTTTTATGATTTCTGTTTTTGTGAGATTTTCTCTAGTCTCAAATTTAACTAGCATATATAATATCTGTCGCGCAATCACTTCAAAATATTCAAACAAAAAATTTAGTAGTTTTACCGTTTCGGTCCAAAAAATCGTGAACAAAGAGGGGGATAAGTAAAGGTCGGGGAAGTGTTCAAAAGTTCTTATTTTGTGAAGGGACTTGGGTGGCACGATTTCTGGTAGCATTCGCATACAATTCTTGCTTCGTTATTAACCATTGGTATGTACCAATAATATTAAAATCAGTTAACTGTTTCGTAAGTAATAACCAAAAAACTTATTTTCCCGTGATTTGAATCAGCCTTCTCTGGATTCTAACCATAGACCATCTTTATTGATTTAAATAAATCTGATTGCTTATACACTTGTACAAGAGTGATTAAGTTTTTTAGTGCTCAGGTTACAAATCGTTCACAAAAACCACATTGAATAAAATAATTTGAAATGATTTCTTCGTTGAAGCATTACACTTTATCGTTCGGATATACGTGTATGAAGTATGTGATACGATTGTATACGTTTTAAGTGCTCATATACGATGACGGTGAAATATAACTACATTTTCTTCAATGCCATTTCTATTTCCAACCTTTCAATATAATTCGAATGAAAGAAAATTACACAGTTTTCATTTATACGCTGCATTTATATTTTATTTAATTTTTTTTCTCCTGTTTACGGAAATGATTTTCTATGACTCGTGTTGATAATTAAATGTATTTGGTAATGAATTCATACATGTGCTTATTATGAAATACTTCTAAGAGAATATTTCCGTCTTGGTTTATTGAAGACTTTAATGAAAAGATTAGCTATGCTATAAATATGTGATTTAAGCATAACATGCTTATAATTGACACATGTGTCATGGTCCGATGGCAAAACAATAATTTAATAATCAAACCTAGTATCATACCAAAATAAACTGTTGTGTCTTTATTACTTTTATTATAAAACTATATTGAAATATTGATAATTTTCTGAGCGGTTGGTATAGTGTAGGATATATGATTGATACTCGCTTCTCGTGCGGACAATAGTCAGGTATATCAATGGATTTATTTTGATTATTATTTTGAACTTTGCGAGAATAAAAGATAAATTATACTTTAAACGACTTATAAAACACGCTTTATTACTAACAGTGTAAAAATAATTTACTATAAGTGGATAATAATTTTAATTGTAATGAAAAATTCAAAGCGTTGAGTGGTCGATATTGGTCAAATCAGCTAATTTAAAGAGTTATTGTCCCACCCCACACTTTGAAATTTGCATTATATTACAGTATTAAATTTATTTCATAAGATTAATTTTACAAAAGAAGTTTTTCTTCACTTTTTGGAGACATCGTTTTAGTTTTACTGGTACAAATACATAAACATGTATAAATAGACAAGCATAATTTCCGACATTTTTTATGCAGGCAAAAATCTTAAAAAGCGAAATATCAACCAATTTTTTTTAAAATTTCATCTTATATAAATTAACAGGTACATAATCTGTAAGACTTGGCCAAGGCTGCAAGGTATAGGCAAGGATTGGCTGACTAAATTTTAGTCTTGGTGAAGGTTTGGGTAAAAGCTGACAAACCAAGCACCCATTGAATGAACTTTCCAATGCTGGTCAAACCTTGATTCAATTTTACTCACTGCAGAGGTTTTTCTGTACATACAGTTCAACAAAAAATTTCATAGATATTGTTAATAAACTATTGTCATTTTTTATTAATTGAGTTTCTAACACTTTGTCTGGTAGCAACACATGGTTCGGTGCTGTCAAAAGATATTTTATAGAGGCCCTCTGCGACAATATTTTTATTATGTCGATATAATTGTTCCGTCTAATGACAAGAACATTTGTTCTTTTTAATAAATCGTAAAATTACAAATATATAGTTTTACTTACAGATAATAAAGATTGTTATAAACGCAACTTCTTACCTGAAACAAAACAAATCAATAAATATCTTTATTAATTTATGAAATCTAAAAAAATGCTTGTATTATATTTGAATATTCCTTCAAGCATCCAAAAACAATAGGGTTTTATGGATCTTTAACAATTATTTTAAAATTTTAAAAAATCTTGCAATCAGGAAATTTTGCTTGCCATCAGTATATCAATTAGCAATCTAAAAGCTATGAATAAATTGAACCAGTATAATTTTTCAATATATTCAACATGAACAGATAATTCTTGAAATAGTAGAAAGATGGAATATTATATGGGCATAATATATATTGGCAATCATATATTTTAGGTCCAAAACTTTAAATTAAGTTAAAATGTATGTTTAAGAATTCTAAAGAAAATTTTAAAAAAGAAAAGTCTGCAAATCTTGGTAAATGTTCTGAATCCTTCCTTTTTATTGCTAGATAGAAATTTTCAAGCTATTATTATTACTGCATGGCTCATAAAAATTCTGCTTACTCTAATTTTAAGAAATCATTTTTATAAGAGAAATTAAAGTTATAAAAACTTTCGAGGATGCAAAGATGAAAGAAAATCTCGTAGATGATTCTAAATATCACTTTTAAGCATTAAGTTTGGGTTTTTTGAACCAAGGACAGCCTCACTTGAGACTATGCTATAGCCGTGAATACAGAATACTACTTGTGTATTACATCCGTTAGCTTTTGCGTATTATATATATAGCCGCATGATATGTTGAATTTTGTTATGAAACCAAAATTTATTTGATTGTTCAAACAAAATTAGAATTTAAATTGTTGAAAACATAAAATGAAGTACCCTTTATATTAAAATTGTGTTGAATATTCTAATAGATAAACATTTATTAGGTGTTCCAAAATTTATCCATTCAAAACAATGTTTTACAAGATATTAAATTTCATTAAGGTAGGATGTCCGCTAACTCTGCACTCTTTACAGAATGAAATAAAATTTTGAGTAGATGTTTTAATAACCTCTTCCTTAAGACATGCGAAATTCAAAATTTTTGGCACTTCAATTAATATGGATAAACAAACGCTGTCAAAATTGTAACTTTTTTCATGTCGATATTAACATATTTTACGAAATTTTAATTAAAATGTACCTACTACACATACAAACTTTATCTATCCTATACGATAAAAACCGTTTCAAAATCCGTGGCGTGACGTGGTTTAGAAGAAGCTAGTGGATAAATAGACGGACAGACACTTGCTGTCATAATATGTATAGATGAGTAAAATTGTAGACAATTTTTACAATAATAAGTTAACAACTAAATATTTACAGTGCTGATCCCATTTTAATATACAATTTTGAGAATTCAAGTATTCAATTTACTGTATTACGTTACTAGTAGATCGTGTGATCATAATAAAGCACAATTTTTATTATTCATTTTGTCTACCTTTCCAAAGATCGAGAAAGTTATTTTGGTAATAAAAATTGATGGAGATAGAAATGTTCAGCATAGCTCGAAATAGTAATGTTGAGCATAAATACTAATCGATTTTTGATTATCGTGTTGTAGTGATTTTTTTATCTACCGTATACAAAGAATAGATAAAAAGACTAAAAATTGCACTCAAAAGAAATATAGAAGTCCAAAAATAAGATGTGACATAGAAATCATTGTTTTCTATCCGAGTTTATTTCAGAGACGTCAGCGCCGCGAATAAATTAGACACAGATTTTTTTTTCTATATGCGGATATGTTGTGTCCGATTTTTGTAGAAAAATGTGAGTGCCTGCGTTTTTTGAGACACAAAACACATAATAATCGTAACAAATAATGCATCACACAAAATAGTGAATAAATATAGTATAGAGGTATAATAATGTTGTACACATATGAATGAATTTTATGTATTTAAAATTATAATTAAAATTCAAAATATATGTATATATATATTATATATATATACTTGAACAATAGTTTTAGGTGGATACATACAACTAGATAAGTAGATTTTATAGCAAATATAGAAACGAATAAACAACTAGATAATGTGTTATATTTACACTTCGCATGGTAAAGTTTTGTACCTATCTTGGTTACAAAGAACTGGGATTACACTTCAGTTTCTTGAATTATAAGAATATCTATCGATAAGACAGCAACTTGATTAGTGCATGAACTAGTATCATCTGAATGTCGTCAGCAACAAAAACCTGACGTTGAAATACACTGTAGATCAGACCAGAGCCGTACTTTTCGAAATGATATCGAATAAATATACACCGCCCCCTCTCGTAAAAAATTATGGCTCTGGGATTTTCTACACAGTCTCACAGGTCTCAGGTTTTTGCCAGCTTGTTTATATCATGCATATTTTTCTACAACTTTGAGGCAGGCTAGAGAAACCTACTACAACTCAGCGAATTGAAAATCATATTTACATGTGTGCTTCGGCTCTGATCTACAACATATGTCAATGCGAGATTTTTGACAGCTGACGACATTAATCTGCCAAATATATTTAATTAATATTATTGCCTCGATTGGATATGCAGAAGCCTATTCTAACCATTCGATTTCTGAGTGTAGTTCTAATAGTTTTAATCTTTACTTTACGTATTGTTTACGTATTGGATTTTTATAGCCTTAATTGTCTCTGAATGATAAGCATTACATTTATACTTAACTCACAACAATAATGTTCCGACGCATCATAAGCTTACAATGTTATATTTATAATATTTTGATGAATAAAGTTTTTATGGTGTAATCATATTGGCCATTTCAATATTTTGAATAGCAAGTTTTTAATATGTCTTAACATTCATGAAGTATATTTCGACACATTTCGTACACCGGGTGTATAATATTAAATTTCAGAGACTTAGAAGACAATCTAGTTCAAAATAGAACGAAATATACTTCTTCAAACAAGAAAATTATCTTTATTATTCTGAAGCCAAGAATTCGGTAGAATGGCTATCCATATGATTTTTTTTAAATTTAATATAAAATAGTATTTAAAACATAATAATATAAATTATAAGCCGAGGTACAGGACTCAATCGTATAAACACACACTATCTTTATTTAGAACAGGAATAAAATTATTTATCCTAAAACATTTAATAAAATTATAAAGCTATTGTGTTGTGTGTTTAATTACTTTAAAGATTAGAATTAGTTAAATTTAGCAGCACAAGTTTACGAGTACGTTTTTTATTTATCTGCTTTTGTGTAATTATTAGTATTTATGATTTGTTCTGCTAATTATGTAACCCCAAACTCTACTCAAGAATCTATTTAATAAAAAACACTTACACTTAAAAATTTCATATCGGAAATAACTAGCTGCCTTAAAAATGACATATTTACATTGTACAATTTCCTTTCCTTAGAAATATTGTGTTTGAGGAAATGGAAGCATTTTAGGCAATCGTACTAATAAAACCCCGAGTGCTACATTAGGTATATTTGGGATTTTACGCCACATTTTATGAGAAATTTAAGGAACTGATAAATATGTCGAAAACGATACGCATTATCAGAATTTTATGATATTTCTTTCGTTTTTCCCTCAACGTATCCACCTTTGCGTTCCATAAATGTAATTGTTATTTCAAACATTATTTAAATACACTTCTACACATCTCAGGAGCGATTTCTTTAACCATTTTTCTTAATATCTGTTCTAAATGGTCTACATTTCAAAATGATAACTAACATTTCTATCGAACTTTTTCAATTCGTGAACATCCTGTACATTCGATGTCAAAAGTGAATACCAGAATGTACATATTTTCGAAAGTAGATACTTTTATAAAAAATAAGTTATTTTCGTAAACCTTAAAAAAAAAATTTTCCCATATAGGGCCAACTTAAGTAGACACACTGTATATATTACACTAAGATCCACAGGTAAATACGAATATATCCCCTGGTTTGAAGTCCGTTAAAAAAGTAATGATGGCAGCTAGCTAATATGATGTTCTACTAACTAAATGAAATGATAATTATCTATAAATATATAGGAGACTTTCTATAGATATAGATAGATAGATAGATAGATAGATAGTCACTCATCACGATATCTCTGGAACTATAAGACCTAGAGACTTGAAATTTGGCAGGAATATTCCTTTTGCCAAGTAGAGGTCAGTTAAGAACGGATTTTACGAAATTCCACCCACAAGGGGGGTTGCGGGGGTGTTCATGAATAAAAAATTCATATTTTTCAATTATGGCTTTTAATAGTTCAAAACTTGGTCAGAATGTTTTAAATTACATTTAGAAATTTTTTTAACCTACGGAGGGTAGAAAGGTGTAGCGAGAAAGTGGGAAGGAAATATCGAATATTTACAAATATACCTAAGTGGGGTATCAAATAAAAGAGCATGACGTGTACATTACAAAACTGTTATCCAACGCAAGGAAATGTGGAGGGAGGGGTGCAAGTGGGGATGTTGCCTTTACGCCACGCAAAGCGGGCGGGTAACAGCTAGTATTATATAAAATGTCTATACAATAAAAAGTAACAATCTCGTCTGTATACCATTGTACCTTCTCATCAACATATTTTATCAGTATCTCTATAAAAGTTTTTCACATTTACTGTATATAAAATAGAATGTATATTTTAACGTATAGAATAATGTTTGCTAGTTCAAAAGAGTCTGAATGATTATGAACTTTTTAACTGAGATAATAGAAGTGGGTACAATTTTACATTTGCTGAGTAATGTAGTACCGTTGTACAGTGTCTTACACAATATTCTCGATAGGCCTAAAACTTGTAATATTATTTGAAAATAACAGACGAATGTAACAATGTTCATTAGTAAACTTTCCAGTTGAACGCAGTGAAAAGAAACTCACAACATTAACTTAGATTGATTATTTTGATAGATTTCAAAGCGATATAAGAACGACTTTTGTAAAATCAAATAGAATAATTCAGATGTATTTCCTTTCCCTTTTTTTAATGACCTTCGTTAGCAAACATGAAATAACGTAAAGCAAGGTTCAATAATAATTTTGTCAACTTATGTTAAAAGGAGGAATACTTTTAAATAGTAGATGAATGCACAAAAAATTGTAAACTCGTTAAGTTACCTTAAAGTAAATATATTAATTTTATACAAAATCTTAAAATTAACAAGTGTTTAAATTGACTGGTTAATTGTTGAAATACAATGCATAGACAGGGTTGATTACTCTATGACATTACACATACATAACTAATATAAGTGATATTCCCATATAATACATACTATACAATTTGCGCCTAATTTGCTCTCTCACGGGTAAACAGTAATGTTTACGAAAACATGTATCAAACCAAAGTTGTTTTGTTTTTTATAAAGAACATTTTTTACATTTAAACTTTTGTTCTATCTCTAAAGGTTTACAATTGACTTATGCTGCTCATTTATTCGACCTCACTTTTTACGTTGAGTACGCTGTAAAAATTTCAGCTTGATATATTTTTTCGTTTTTGAGTAATTGAGTTGATAGAGGGATGGACGGACAACCGAAAATGAACTTATTAGGTGATTTTATGAACACCTTTATCAAAATTTTGTGCCGAGCATCAATATTTTTAAGCGTTACAAACTTGGGACTAAACTTAGTATACCTTGCATATTACATATATGCATGCCATAAAAACTTGGGTCTACACTTAGTATACCTTGCATATTACATATATGCATTGTATAAAAACGCCTAAAAAGACCTCAATTTCTGATGTGTTTGTCCATTTGATATTTTTGAGGGCGTTTAAAACTAATAACGACTGAATTAAGTCAATTTCTAATTTTTTGTTTGTAGACTTTTGACATTTTTAAGAGCAGAAATTCCGAATCAAATATATTGAGAAGACTCTTTGTATTACGATTTTTGAGTAGGTTTTTCAATTTTGATTTTGACAAATTAAAAAAAACTTTGCTCGTGCAGAGACCACCTTGACTAGATCCAAAAGATTATCGTGATTAAAAGAGGATTCTAAAGTGTAATTTTTGTTTACTTAAAAACTTCGGCAAATGTCATTAAAAAGCCAATTAAAAAGTTGCAACATATCAACTCTTAAATTGCCATTAATAATTCTTTTTTCAGTGAAATCATTTGACTAAAGTACATATCTTTTTTTGGAAGATAGAGTAGATAAAAGCGATAATTCTAGAAGCTGTAAAATCCGCACAAATGTTTTTTGAAAAGGTCTCAAAAGAAAATAATGGTACATATTTGTACAGAAAAAAAAAACAATGAGAAGAACCAGAACTTCTAATTCTTTAAAAACATAGCCAATCTCTTTATTGATTCGCCGATGTTCAACAATTTTAAATTTTGCCCTAATAAACAAAAGAACGTAGTGTTTATTCATAAGTCAATTCGTCTTGAATAATTTTATAAATTTTCTTTTATTTCCTTGACTATTTGAACACTCAATACAAAATATCATAAGAATAATATACATATACGATAGGAATTAAGTAGCACTAAGTGAATAGGAGTTGGGTGGGTGTATACATCTTTTAAAAATTAATTCCTTTAACTTCATAATTTCATTATCCATTTCATTCTTCTTGCAATATTGTGAAAGTGTATTTTATAATTTTATCAAATGATTTAAAACAGAGGTAAAAGTAAATCCCATACGTATACTATACGTGAAACTTTGTAATACGTTTTGTTGACACAAAGACAATGGTTGTATCAGTTGTATGTAATAACCGCACTGCAAATAGGCTAGTTTTGTCCATTTAATCCAATAAATCAGATATTTAAAAATACAGAAATTAAAAAAGAAATCATTTGAACAACTGACGCCTGATCTCAGAAAGTGGTTTTGAAAGATTATCAAATCTGTATTTGTTTATAGGAAATACTTAAAGAAAAGTAAGTGGATCTTGGTACAAATCTTTTAATTTATGGCTATAAATGTTTTAGAACATTTTTGACATCAACCAAGTAGGTACTATTGAAGACAATGAGAAGAAATTTTTATAAAATTTCATTATCGAAAACAATTTTTCATGGAGAGAGTAAGGTTATGACAGGTGCCCTATACTCTCTTTTGCCCGAATTCAGGTTGAACTATATCTGATTTGATTTAAAACAATCAGAAATATAATAAAACATTAATAATATTATAATATAAATATATATAAATATTCTTATTATAATATAAATAATAAGAAACATTCTTGAAATTTTTTTCGCAATCTCTTTACAAAAAATGAAAATATAGTAAAATATATGACAAAAAGTGAAATTAAAATTAAAGTCGACCAAGAAATACTGATATATTATATGGTTGGAGATCGGATATAGTAATTGACGTCACACACAAGTTTTTCATGTTAAATTCTGTTTTTCTACAAAAAGATAAAAACAAATCTTTGGTACCTTTAATTTTGTTTGTTTTTATAGTTATTGGAAAAAATTTTTTGTTATAACAAAAATACATAAATGAGCTTTTATAAAAGCAACAAAATAATTTTCTTAAGAGTATTCCCTATTTAAGAAGTTTGCGTGTGATTTACGTTTTGAAAAACTTAAAATTCGCTAGGATTTTGTTCAGTCTGTATTTTCTGTATGATTTGGTTTTAACCAGGCAATAGAAAATACTGATTTTTTAGGGAAACAGGACTATTACACCCGTTTTAGAAGTATTTTGCTTATCGTCAGTACAATGTGAAACCGAATTTTTCGTCGGACTCATACGGAAACTTTGAAAATTTCACTACATTACTTATACTGATTTATATTTAAACCAGCTTTAATAGCTCCCTCATATCCGAGAAAGTTAGGTATTCAAATCTATCACTTTTTCACGGCTTGAGAAGAGAGAATTAACAAATGATTGTCTTTTAAAGGTTTTGACGAATTTTTGTAGTATTTTTTGTGCCACTTGATATTGTATGGCATAATAAAAATCCCACACTAAGTTATCTTTTTATCGTTTCTTAAAAAAAAGATCAAAAACTACGATATTTAATTAAAAAGCATTTAACATGAAAAGAAGTAAATATTGCAATAAAGAATCATTTTTCAAATATAATTCAATTTTCATTCAATATTAAAAATATATACAAAAATTAAATTATACATTCATAAAATTTGCTTTTATTTTGTGAAAAAGATATTTACTATAATACTCTTACTTAAATTTATTGCTACTTGAAATATTTTCTACCAGTCACCTACTTTTTATTCGGATTTAAAAATACTGATGAAATATGTAATAAGAGACAATTTCTTGTAAACTATCTGGCACAGAAAATAACAAAATTTGCCTTCATCTTTGCTATTTTTGCACCTCACATTAAGTAAAAAACATTCTATTTTATAAAATATGTATTTTAATTGATTAAAATAATATTTTCTTGCTTTATGTTTTTGTTGTTTACTTTTAATCATGCATACGATATTTATTTACATCATGATCTCTTCGATTATCATTGATGTTTTTAATATGATGCATATTCAGTGTAAACTAAACTGACAAATATCTTGTCTAGTAATCTTAATTAAAGAAAATTGAAAAAAATACACTCAAACCAGGACTCGAACCCGGCATTTTTTGATTCATGACAAGTCCGGGTTCGAGTCCTGCTTCGAGTGTATTTTAAATGTAATCATTAGCAAACATATTGAGAGACAATCGCTTCATATTTAAAATCACAATTCATTCTGGGACTATTTATTTTATTAAAACTCCTGTGGTTCGTAGGTGCTACACATTTTATTGATTCGATAAATTCCAAATTGAATCAGAGAGTTGTAATTCTCGTTTATAGAATAAAAAGTCGGAAAGTTACATAAGTTCTTAATCCAAAATTTTAGTTGTTTTTGTCAGATTTTCTGTCGCTATACTTCAATAAGATCAAAAAGAGGATTCCTTTTTGACGAATTGACGAATTAAACTCCTAGATCGATGATTGGCTCCAAACACACATATTGCCGAAATGGATAAATGGATAAAAAGTATGAGGTGAATTGATTTAATCCACTACTGTAAGCAGAATAGTTCATTTAAGTTGTGCTTTTACATTATCAGGCTTAGTGAACAAATACCGAGACACCAAAATATTGAAAAAATTACTTTTTTGGCTTTAAACCCGTAGCCCACACGCCTAACTTTCCAGGGGGAGAAAAACATTCAGAAACAAACAAACAAACAAACAGAAAAGGTCTTGTTATCCTTCATATATTATTCTTCGAACATGTACTACAGTCTATGCTGGAACGATCATTATCTCCATAGATAAATGTGTTTTATCCACTTTTCAGATTCTGTTTATTCAGTTTTTTCCATGTTTTTTATTACCATTAAAAAACGGATGAACTAATTTCAGAACTAGTTCGTGAGATAATCGAGGCGAAAGAATCCGGACGAACATACGCACATACGAACATACATACACACACACACACACACACACATACACAGACATCTCATTGGAAAAGGTTTGATTCGGATATTGGGGCCTTGAAACCGCGGAAATATGTAAAACTGGAGATTTTCAAAATCAGCCCCATTACATTAACTTCCTCTGGGAAGTTAATAAGTACGATAAGTACATAGAAGTACAAAGTATAAAATATTGACATGTTTTGAAATAGCAAAAGAAATGTAAATAAATGTCCTGGTTTGAGTGTATTTTTTTCAATTCTCTTTAATTAAGATTACTAAACAAGATATTTGTCAATATTTAGTTTACGCCTGTGTGTATCATATTAAAAACATCAAATATAATCGAATAGACCATGATGTAAATAAATATCGTATGCATGATTAAAAGTAAACAAAAACAAAAAGTAATATACCTATATTTATTTAATATTTGAAACGCCTCTCTGGGATGCCTACAAGTGGCTCATATAAAAAGGAAGAAATAAGTGATATTAACGATATAATAAAAAAATAATTACGGTACAATAAATTCATTTTGGTTGTATGAGCATCAGTTAAACACATGATGATGATGAAGAGAGTCAATAATATTCACTAAAACATCTCTCATAATATTCGATAACTTTTATTTGACTTTTTTATGAATGACTACACTCACATATTGGAAGCCTATACCTAATAGAGCAGTTGTTTTGAAGGCTTTTAGTAAATATTATAACACCAGGATACCATATCCATTTATATGCAAGGGAAAAGTGTTGTTCTTCAGAATAATGTCGATCTCCCTAAATTCTTGATAGCAGCTAAACAAAAGCAAAATTTATTAACTTCCTAGAGGAAGTTAATGTAATGGGGGCGATTTTTGTAGGCGCCCTCGTGGGTAAACAGTGATGTTTACAAAAAAATGTTTCAAACAAAAGCTATTTATGTTTTTATAAGAAACATTTATACTATCAAACTTCTAAACAACTTCTATCTCTAACCAATTATCTAGGTTGCTCATTTACGAACTCAGTCTCACTTTTTACGTCCTGAGCACGCTATAAAAATTTCAGCTCGATGTCTCTTCGTTTTTGAGCTATCGTGTTAACAGACGGACAGATAGACAGACAACTGGAAATGGACTAATTAGGTGATTTTATTAACATCCTAACCAAAATTTTGTTCGTAGCATCAATATTTTTAGGCGCTACAAACTTGGGACTAAACTTAATTTATTATGATATACTTCATATATTAATCGTATAAAAATATATAATTAATTTGTACACAAGGTACAAAATTTTCCCATATGCTATATCATCAATAGTAGTTGTCGACCAATCCTATGTTACTGCCTATCATCCTACGCATGGACTATGATTATGTATGGGTGTGAGAGGAATACGTGAGTACTATCTGGTATACGCGAAAAAAGGTTTCGTATAATAACATTTTTACATTTAATAAATTAATAAATTTGCTTTTAATGGCAGATAATAGTTGTTATGGTTTATGGAATAGTTGTTACGTATTTTTTAAGAAATACGAATGCGAACAAATATTATTAAAATTTTGATTAATTAATATTTAGACCATCCCCAATTGTAATCAAATGCATACCGAGTATCGATATATTTTTTGTATTCTTCCTACTTTATTTGTTCAGTATTTCTGTCCAACAAAAATTTATTCAGTTTTTTCATTATGAATAAAAAAAAAATTCAAGAAAATATGAGCATAAAACAGATGCATTTTTTTACAGATAAAATGGATCTATACCACGTCGCTGGTGATCTGGCCTGAACCTAAGAGTGATTATCTTATTTTTGTATTGGACAAATAAAACATTTCTTGAATCGAGCAACACCTGTTCGTCGAGAAAGGAAAAAATTTAATCGACTCATTGGAGCATGCGTTCTTTGATATTACGCACTATTACCGCAGATTGTCTCCGATCATAACTTCGTAGGCGCAAGATCTTCAGTATAAGTTCATTATAAGGGAAAATATTCGTTATTGAGATTTAAGGCAAAAATCCGTTTTGAACATTCATTCATTCATTTCAATTCGTTTCGTCGAACCACCAGTAACGGTAAAAGTGGTGGCACGTTTTCGATAGTTTATTTGAAGGAGGCAGAAACTGTGATGATTACGAAAAAATGTTTCAAACAAAAGTTGTTTTTTACATTTAAACTTTTGTTATAGCTCTAACGGCTTACAAGATGGGTCCTACGGATCCATAAGTCAAGACCCAATTGACCTATGATGCTCATTTACGAACTCACTTTTTACGTCCTGAGTACGCTGTAAAAATTTCAGCTCGATATCTTTTTTCGTTTTAGAGTTATCGTGTCCTCAGACGGGCGGACGAACAACCGGAAATGGACTAATTAGGTGATTCTATGAACACCTTTACCAAAATTTTGTGGGTAGCATCAATATTTTTAAGCGTTACAAACATGGGACTAAACTTAGTATACCTTGCATATTACATATATGCATGGTATAAAAACTGTTAGTTATTTTCAAAATACTAACTCATCATTGATGCATTTGTTCTGTGTTAAAAAGAGAAAATTATTGACCGTTTCTTTCGAGGATGTAATAATGCATAGTTAAAACACTTTATTGTGGAACAGAAACAACTATAGTTAGAATACTGTAATTTAAGAGAAATAACTATTGCAACTAAGCAAGCAGTTGAATAATAGCATGGTTAAAAATGAAACATTATTTCTTTACAAGCTTATGGTCTCTTACTGTGCATATAATCCAAAACTTTTTTACAATATTGTATAGGAAGACAAACAACTTAAAGCACAAATGATGAATAGATTTTTAAAACAGAAATTTCCGCAGCTTGGCAATGAGAATTAGTTAACACAGGAAACGCAACCGCCCCAAGTGCCAAGCGTACATCATGCCTACCTACTCTTATTCAGAAAAGAAATAGCCAAAATTCTGCCATCTTGAATGCAACTGTTTTGTGACTTTCCTAGCTCTTGAATCATAGAAACTTATGCTTGTATCTCGCCCTAGAATGTTGATATTTGGGACTGGTGTAGCATCTAGTTTTACACATTTTTTTTTTTTTCAATTCTCTGTAAAAAGTAAAATTAAAAATTTTCGATTCTAATATCAATATCAATTTTATCATGAGGTATCAGACCCTAAGATTGCTTTTCGAATAAGGAGTACATAGATACGAAAGTAACTTTCATATATTTTACCAATTTACACATGAACATAGCACCAAAATTTATACTATTGTCAAACATAAAATATAGTTTATCGATATAATTTGATATTATATTTAAGTGTAATATTAAACTGCACATATTTTTAATGTTCACAAGTATATCATCCATAATATGAAGCATATATAGATTTTCGTGATTGTATTTCATATGTGAAAAATACGTGACTTGTTTTTCTGAAACTACATATATAGGTATATCGATAGCAAGCATTTAGGTGTATATAAATGAATGAGAAAGGATCGTTTTTCGCTGTACTTTTTTTTTTTTGTGAAAAATTACCGCACACTCTTCATTTGAGTAATAGTGGTCGGTTTTGTATAGAGAGGGGGTAGGTGAATAATACATACATATATCATTCAAACAGTTAACTATTAATATATCATTCAATGTTTTGTTGGTACAGAAAGTTTACAAAGAACTCAGGGTTAAGACATATAATATAACTTTGTATATGAAGTAATGTTTAAAGTATAAATTTTAGATTGTCTTCAATTTTAAATCAGGTTTTTATTCCCGGCGAATTTAAAAAAAAAATACAGTACAGTTTTGATAATTAATTGGAACCAATAAGATAAACCAAAAGTGTTACGATTACTGGGATTGTAATGGAAAAATTCATAATGAATGAATTAAGACATTGCAAAACAGCATTTGAATGCCCATACATTTAAGTGGGACTTTACCAAAAAGGTTGTATAACATAGAGGCTTCAAAGCATAGGAAACTCAATAAATGAATTATTGACCGCTAAAAAAGAGAGCGAAAAAGGGGACAGTCTTCCCCCTTTGTCTCGCAACCTGACAAAGTGCGAATATTATTATTTTGAATTATTGTATAAACGCGTGCATTTCTGTGAGTTTCATAGAGGTAATATAGGACAGGCGAAGGCAGCTATACCTAAGCATACTTTTTTAAGGTCTCTCTTTATAAATCAACGGTTTGTATGGCCACATAACTGTTCTATGTTATTACTTCTATGGACTTTACACACAACATTAAACGCAACAATTGATATTTCTATCTAATCTTTAATTTGTTGGATCAATGCAATTTTTCTACAGAACTCTTTTCGTACAATTATAGACATTGGAAAATTTTAGCCATACATTTGTTTTGAAATTGGTGACATACTAGAGAAAGAAATGTTTATTAATTTTTCAATTCGTATATATTCGTTGCGTGCAGAACTGATTTAAGTGCCGTTTACGATAATGAATATAATAACTTTAATTTAATTGTCTCATTTTATTATTAATTTAAGGTTCCACATAATTATTTTATCATTTATGTAATGATTTTGCCTATATCTATAAATAAATATCATTATTTAAAAATACAGGCAATATTTTGACATTAATTTGTTGCGTTTGATTTGGTTATTCAATTTCGTAATGTATTTCGCTGTAATATGATGTTAGATGTGAGATGTAAGACAACGTTAATCCAAACACAGATTGTACCAATTTGCTTATCCGTTTTCGATAAGACAAAACGAAGTGGATTGTTATTCAATTTTACGAGACATTTTGAAGAAACCAATTGAGTCGCTTGATAAATTTTATGGAGTTCCTTTTTGTCTAAAGCGATAGCCACGACAAGAACATTAAATCTACCATGGACTTTTTGCGGCAATACTTGATAAAAAATACTGGCAAATGACTGTAAAACTCTCTATTTGGAATTTTGAATAATAAAAAAAAATTGAATTCATTCAATTCATTGGTGGTCCAAATTCAGAAAGGGCCTTATTTGATTTAATATTGCTAATTTATCCTTTTTCACCTTTATATTTCTTTACTTTTAATCTTTACAATTTCCAATATATAGAAACTTTCGCTTTCCCTCTGACCTTTTCAATAATGCATTTAACTTTCTAAAAAGAATTAATTCGGACTTTTACAAAAGTTATGGACAAAATTCAAAATGACCATCCTTGGTAACCGTTTCACACGTTATTCCTCATATGTCCAGTAATTGTTATGTAGAAAAATTAGACAGTAATTCCACATTCAATAATTATGAATTCTCATTATACAATGATACTATACAGTTGCTGAGAAAATGTAACACATTATTTCATTGTGGTCATACATAACATACCCGTGAGCTATATGAGCAAGCAAGGTAGCCATCATGTAGTAAACATGTTATTTGACACTATAGTTGGTAGCTGTGGCAAATAACTTCTTTTCTATATTATTCACCAATAAATAACGTACTTGATGTTTTAAACACCAGATACATATTCAACAGTTTCAATGTAGACATTCAATAAATTTAGCATTTTGTCATTGTCGGAAGTTGAATATTTACCACTAAGTATAATCTTCATATGTAAGAAGCCACATTTTTGCCTCTTTTATATCCCACGTCTGAAATATATCAGAGTATAATAAATCTAGTCCCAAGTCTGTAACAATCAGTAATTATTATTGATTGTAACAACAAAATTTTGACAGATATGCTCATAAGGTGAAAAATTCGAAATTGTCGATTCGTCCTTCTGCCTGTCTAACCGTTAACATGGTAACTCTCAAACGAAAATAGATATCGTGCTGCAATTTTATAGCGTACACAGGACCTCAGAAGTGAGTTCGTAAATGAGCAACATAGCTCCATAGAGTCTTGGGTCTGTGAGGCCCATCTTGTAAAATAAACATGTACAAAATTTAAATGTAAAAACTATTTCTTATAAAAAACAACAACTTTTGTTGGAGACATTTTTTCATAAATATCTTCATAAATATTTTGTTTTCCTGAGAGAACCAAAATTAGGGCTAAACTTAAGTTTCCATTTTCTCAAAAACTATAAAATATAGAGAGTTGAAAATTTGTAGGTAATCTCAAATTGTGAGTCAATGGATGCTTATTTCATGCTAAATCTATCCGATAATATGAAGGGGGTCAATTTTCGAAGAAAAATTTATTTACTTAAAAATTAGTTTCAATGTAGACGTTTCAATGTTTCAAAAAACGGGAATATTAATTTGCTAGAATAAATTTTCGGGGATAAATGGCCACTATTTTATTCTAAATGAACCTATTTGTTATTTTAAACTTAGGTATTTTATTTATAAGGATATTTATAAAGATAATACAAGCACTGATATTCAACACTTTATGGGGTATTTTAACAATTAATTCAGTCAATTGTTTATTTTCACTTGTTGTGAATAGTTTTGTGGTTTGAACTAAATATTATACGTGAAAATATCATAGTATTAAAAATAAATGATTGATTAAGACTCGGTACTTACATGAATTCTTCCATATTTCGTCTCATTTTTCTCTTTTGTAAGATATGAGTGACTTTGTCTAAGAGCTGGATTTTTTTTTTTCTAAATAACCCAAAAACCTGTAAACCTGGTTCGATATAGAATTGAATGATAAGTTTCTGAAGTAACGACAAAAGAAAATCAGACAATGTTCATTCAATCTGTTTTCAAAAAATCAAGATAATTATAAAGAAAGTAGAAAAAAAAAATTGAACGACATTTCGTATAAGTATAGGGTTTATTTCACCTTAAATACATAAAATTCGGATTCTTTAACGAATGCGTGAGCAAGTCACGAAAATTTGGTTGATTTTGCGATTGAATGACAGGTTTGACTAACGAAATTGCTGTGGAATATCACTCGCCAAAACGACTCAATTTTCGTATTTTTTGGATTCATATTACATTAAAAAATTATATTTATCGTAATTGAAATTAAAAAAATGTTCCAGATTTTATGAATTTTTTCATAATTTGCCTTAAAATAGGCCGAACATTTTTTAGACCCGGAGTACTGTTGTAATTACGAGTTAGTTGGGTTGAGTTTGTCAACTATAGAGGAATTGCGTGCTTTCTGAAGTTTAAAGCATTTGCGTTCAAAAATGGGACGCAGAAATCTTTTATTTCGGAGCGATTTTGACTCTTAAAAAAAGTTGGTGTAATCGTCTGAATTGTTGTGTTTTTTGATTTCTTATTAACCTAATTTACCTAAAGACACGAAAATATGTTTTATTTTGCCATTGAACTCCAAGTTTCTAAGATATCAAAATACTTTTTGTTCTAGACACCTCGCATACGATTTGAGACATTCTGTCTCAAAATTGCTCGACCAATCATGCAAGAAATTCAGTTTTGAACAAAACACTGACCAAATAAAGGTAGCAAAAAAATTTTGGTTGCATTTGACGAAAGATAAGCAAATATTTCAGCTCGTACTTGTTTTCTTTTTAACCTCCGAACTACAAAAAAGGAGTGTTATAAGTTTGACCTTTATGTGTGTGTGTCTGTCTGACTGTGGCATCGTAGCGCCTAAACGGATGAACCAATTATTTTTTTGGGGTCTTTTCAAAGGTAATTTAATGGAGAGTGTTCTTATTAATTTCAAGTGCGTTTAGGACTCCGTAACCAAAAAATTTGCTGAGAGACATGGTCTAATTTGATGATTTTATATACAGTACTAATCATATTTTTTTGCTATACTATCATATAAATCTAAGCGTTACACGCGGTGCCATATCGTTTTATTAATTCCAGTGTAAAATCTTGTGTTTTATAAGTTACAAAGTTACATACTGTATGTAATTTTTTTATTACCTATCTATTACGATCGCTATATAACGTCACTAATTTGCTTGGAAACTCAACTACCGCTTACATAAAATTTTAAAGTATAATTTTTTGAAAATTTTTATAAGAAATAAATAATTCTTACATAAGGTAATTAGTTTCATTTTATTTATAAATTAATAACCTAATTAGTGTTCAAATTATATAAATTATTATTATTTTATAAATCCATGAACTAATTAGTATAATATGTTATTAAAATATATATAATTACTAGATTTGCAAAACAAAAGAAAGCTAAGCTATTAATTTCAATAGAGAAAAATATTTCATGAATATTGAAATACAGGGTGAGATATAGAGGAGTATGCAAGTTTAGGAACACTGAAAAAATAAAAGCCAACCATCTTTTCAAACTATCTTTTTACCACCATAAATAACTGAAAAAGAATTAAAGAAAATTTGGTACTGAAGAAAATTAGTTATAAAGTCACTATTGTTAGTTAAGTTAACTGTGTTGAAAATCAGAAAATCAAGTTTTCTTTTTTTCTATCATGTTTTATCTGTCTTTTATTCAGTCATAATAGTGGATACAATAGCCTTACGCTGTGAAATAAGTTTATCAAGACAATATTGAAGCACCGAAAAACGGATTCTTAAATCACGGTCTAAGTATTATTGAGTATCATTTATTATAGCTCACAAGTGTCTTGTTTCAGTTAATTTTCGTTTTATTATTTTTAACCCCCGAACTAAAAAAAGAGGTGTTATAAGTTTGACTTCTATGCGTGTGTGTGTGCTGCCTGCCTGCCTGTCTGTCTGTGGCATCGTAGCGCCTAAACGGATGAACCGATTTTGATTTTTTTGTTTCTTTTGTAAGGTAATATAATGGAGAGTGTTCTTAGCTATGTTTCAAGTGCGAGTTTAGGAGTTTTTCATCCACGTAGGCGAAATAAATTGATACATTTTTTGTCCATATGATTTTTTTTATAAACTTCCGCAAAAAAAAAAACGAATACTTAAGTCTACCTAGAATGTGAAACAACGAAGAAACTGAAGCTTTTAAATGGTAAAGTTGAGTAACCACGCTGCTAAAAGAGGTGTTACTTCTAATTAGGATACCCCAGAACTTGCAAAGCTGTATTGTTTTAAGTGGTTTTTATATTCATAAAAGTTTTTTTTTAATAATCAAAGTCTCCTTTCAAATTTTATTCTTGAACAGTATATGGGCTTAAACGATATAGCTACTTTCAATATTCTGCCAAAACTGTTTTAATATTACTTATTTTTTGCTTGCCATTCACATAAAATTTAACTATGCCATACAACTAAAAATCCGTTGACAATACCAATACATATTACATAAAAATGATATTATTCCCTTGACAATATTCGATCATTCAAGCTAGCTATCCAAAAATAGAGATATAAAAATATTATAATACCCATATTACTAAATTTTCGAAAATATTATTTAATTTATGGAAAAAAAAAACTTTTACACAAAGGTTTTCAACAGTCAAAGAAAAATATTAAAATGATGATAGCATATTGAGGTCGTTATAACGGTTTCAATAGGAAATAGAAAAAGTAGTATCTCATGTTTTCAAAAGAGACATAAAGTAGAATAAATATTATATAAAATAAGAAAAATTGGGGAAAAAAAGTAACGACAAAAATTCTTCTTGTAAAAAAGTATATTCTTCTTGGAATTCATAAAATCATAATCGAGGAAAGTAAAGAAAAAATGGGAATTTGCTATGGTAAACATTCAACAAGCCAAAGTATCTGCATTCTAGGCCGCGTGATTGTGGTCATTAACTGAATGTAATTAGGCTCAATTATGGTAGTTTTCAGCAGTTTTCCTCCGTAAATTACTGACTTATCCTGATTTATTTGCTAAATATCTTGATGTAAAGACAGCCAATTTTTTTTAAAATTTAAACATATATAGTTAATTGAATGTGGACTCGAATCGACAGCTTTAAGCCCTGTTCACTTTAGAGAATAGAATATGCCATTTCTAAATACATTCTAAACTTTTGAATACTGAGAACAGAGATAGTTCTTAATACAAAGTACTAAATTTTTTGCAATCATCGGCTTTGAAATTTTACATGTTGTAAAGATAGTGGTAAATTTAACATTTACTTATATTGGAATATTATAATAGAAAATTTAAATAAGGACGTTTTATGTAAAATTTGTTTTGTTCCTCATAGTTTAAAAAGAATAACGTTCTATCATAAAGTCTCTTTCTTTTACCAGTAACCAACATCAACTATTTCGAATTCACCAACCATTCAAAAGTTAACATTACGCAATAAGAACTCTATTTTGAGTATCAGTAAATGGTAAAAAGCTATATATTCTGCAATAGGGAATCGGACTATATTTTTGTTTATCCCTTCAGATGAAGAATTCTCATTTTACGAATAGAAAAGTGATGTTGGTTTCTAAAAATCTTTACTAGTATGCAAGATATAAACGTTTAAAATTCCTTATTAAACGAAGTGGAAGATACCTGCTAGTGACGTCATACGTGGGTATCGCCATAGAGATTACATATAAAACTTTGAATGCAATCTTTGTTTGCTTATAACTTCTTGGTTTTTTAATCCATTTTAATTACACTTTCAAACTTTGTCATGGTATCAATTCTAGTTTTACATTTTTATGGGTAATATGGCCAATTTGAAATCCGGACTATCCGCTATTCTATTTTTTCTGTTAAAATATATCGGTCTAATCAAGGCCTAAACAGGGTGATCTTAGTTATAACACTAGGACTTCGTCAAATGATAAATAACGTTAAAGAAATGACAATTTCTCAATACAGTTATAATATAACCGGGAAAAAGTCTTTTTCTATGTACAGAATATCTAGATTATGGAAAGGAAAGCACATTTTTTGTAAAATATTATCACTTGGAAAAATTACAAATTTGAAAGTATGAGCTGAGAATTCTTCATGATTTAAGAGCTTAGATTAATTTCGATATGCCTTTAGCGGTTTACCTTGGGATAGAACCACTGACTTTATTGCAAATACAATTACGTTATGCCCCATTTCCAAATTTTCTATACAACCATTTTGGCAATATTTAAAATAATATGATTTTTTCCTAAAAATACTACGCCCTGTATCTAAAAATGGACGCTTTCCCAACTATAAAAGTATTGAGAAATTGTCATTAATTTAACGTTATTTATCATTTGATAAAGTTCAGCTGTTATTCCCTGAATGACCCAATATATAAGTTTGCTTTGGGTCTAATACACTTTATAATCAAATTTCTTAAATGAATAGTTCGTTGAAAAGAAATGATACAATAAATTTTTATTTTTCTATCATTTTATTTAATATTTTTATTCAGTTATATATTATAAACATAATTCTATTTCCAATTTTACATTACTATTATTATTATCATTATTATACGTACATTGAATGTAATCTTTTCTAACAGAGTATAAAATCGCTTTACAATAATCATAAATTCGTTTACAATTTTCCTATTAACTTTTTCAACCATTTTTATTTTTTTCTACGTAAAATAATATTTAAAAGTAATAGTTAAAAGTATTATCTCCTACTTACACGTTTACGTTAAAATATTGTTTCACGTACTCAAAATAAATCACGTAAATCACATGCCATTCTTTCTTAGTGGATTACATTATAAATTTACAAGTTACAGTCAAAAAAATTGAAACACTTTGGGCGAATAAAACAGATATAAATGGAATGGCAGATCGAAGTCTGCCTTTTTGAATATTCAAAATGGAATTGATAACAGTTTTCCTTTTAAAAGACATAATATAGTCTTTTGATAATTTTTATCTAATACCCGTTGATTAAGAAAATTTTTTTCCAGTGCTTACAGTCTTTTTTACCCGACTGCCAAGAAGTGGTTATGTTTTCTGCGAGTATCTAGTATGTATGTATGTATGTATGCATGTATGAATATTTTCTGGTAAATTTCTTTATTACCTCGTATCTTCCAAACAGCTCAATGAATTTCAATATTTAAGATATAATTATATTTGTCTCAAAAACCCTTTGAAAAACAAAACAAAATGGCGGATTTTTGAAGTGAAATAGTAATACCTAAATTTAAAAAAAAAATTACAAAACCTATCAAGTAGGGTATCAGAATAAAGAAAATTAAAAGGGGATTACAAAAATATGTATAAGTTACATGTTTAAATTTAATTAGGAGTAATAAATTGGTTTAAAAGCTTTAACATAGTTTAATGTGACGGATTTTTTAGTGTTGGGGCACTAAAAGGTCTAAAATATAATAATTAATTAAAAAAACAAAAAAACCCGACTGCGTTAAATAAAATCTCTAAAGGAAGTAACTAGTCCAGTAGTTAACACAGGGATTTTAACTGTCGGGGCCCATTTAAATATGGATCGACTCAAATCTTCCCCATAATGGGCCTCGATTGTTAGAGCCGCTATGTAAGCTACTGGACTTGTTTCTTGTTTTTCAGATTTTATTTCAGAAGTTATCATAATGAATTACTTTAAGGTTATCATGTAAATAGACTCTTCGTAAAACTAAATGTGTTTGCTTGATGCATAACATGTAGGTGCTTACACTTACCTAGATAATAAATAAATTCTATATATCCAAGTGATTTTCCATTTAAAACTGTGGTTTTTCAATTTGTAATACAACATGGTTTTACTTCTGGATTTAACAGAAATTGATTCTTTATGAGCGAACGTTTTTAAAAACGTTGGATTTTTCTATTTAAAATAAATTCTGTTTTCGAAGTATCAAAGAATTGTAAATCGGAAATTAGTATCGGTTTTTCCTATGGTTTATTTTCATACACAATTAACCATTTCTGAAAACTGTCTATGATTATTTAGTTGCACGCTTTTTAGAATGCCTATCGCCATTTTACTGATATCGTGAGAGTGAACAACGAGTCTAACAAACAGCTTGCTTGAGGCAAGTTTCCAATGTAGTCTGGATAGTGCATTATTCAGAAAGTTATCAACTGGCTTACTACAAATTATACATATATGTATTTAATGCCTTACGGCAGCAAAATATGATACCCCACTTATCTGTAACAACATCCACTTGTTTGTAACAAGATAATACTTTTAATAAAAGTTTTTTTTAATTATTTGGCAAGTCTTCTCCACCCTCTTGCGAAGTAGCATGAAGTCGGGCGAGGAACGAAAATATAGAGGTGATCCTTGTTGTCTGGTTGTACTCGACTTAAAAAATTATTTTTCCGGGTCAAAGGTTACACTAGGCATCCATGTTTGTACAGACGAGCATCATCTTCACATTATCATGTTTAGCAAGTTTTGTTATAAAGCCGCAGTAGCTCGATTTCAGTCATAGCTTTTGTTATGTGCCAGAGCGTGGTTTGGGGTAAAAGGTGATATCAGTTTATAAAATAGGTAATAATCCACAAACAGCCTTTTGTGTCTTACAGTATGAAAAGTCGCAAAGTCAAATTACACGATGATAGGAAAATAATAGAAATACTTAAAAAAAATTATTTTAAAAGAAAACATTTTTAACAGTAGCCGAGACTTCACTTCTATGACGTATCTAAGACTAAGGCTTAAATGCCATAGGTTGAACCGGGACTTTACTTCTATAAAATATGTAAGGCTGAGACTTAAATGCAAACGACTTAGCCTAGGTGCTTTTTTAAATCTATGTAATAGGAATATCTAACGAACTTTTTGGAGTTACATGATCCAAGCAACATAGGATATTTCTAATCCATCGATTAAAGTCTATGCTACCATTCCCCTATTTCTTGATTTAATTTAAACCTGATCCAAAATAATCCATTAGAAAATTACTGTTTCTCATTTTAAATTCAACGCCTGCATTAAAAATGACCTGCCATAACGCCTACTACAAAATAAATATATAATATGTTTTTTAAACAACCGCAGGAACGGCGATTCATTATCACCTTACGTTTGATAAAACCGTATACCTACCTAGTAGATACAATATACCTTTCTAATTTTAAATATTGAAAAGGAAAGCCATTAAAATGCATGAAATATTTTAATAGTATATCCTTTTATATGTAATTAATTACAAAGAGTAATTAATCTAACGTAGAAACGTATACTATGTATATATGTATAGGCTTTAGTCCACAGTATGCATATGAGTATTTTTTTTCACAAATTTTGACTAACAAGGTTATTCTAGAGGCTGTCACAGTGAGCGAAGTCTCACTTGCTCTGCCTCTGTCGAGCTCTTGGCATTAGGAGATGGACTCACTTGAGCCCACTTTCTTTGACGATCTCTCCGACCTGATGTCCGTTCAAAGCAATCCTGCCGTTCTTAAAACAGTGATCGAGGATGATCCAACTTTTTTTCACCCTATGCCCTATGGTTAAAATGTGTCCCAACTCAGAACAGTCACTCTAACCTAACCTGACACATAGGATGGGGCAAAGAAGTTAGATTTTGAAAATTCATACCCATCAATGTTTCTAAATAATTTTTTTACCATCTTAAAAACATTAAATAAAATTAAAACTAAAAACTAAATAAATTGATTTGCAAAGTTTTTCTTGTGAGTTTAGTTGAAAAGATTACTATCAAGTGAGAAAGAAACTGTACCAGGATAAAACAACCCAATGAACTGATAAAAGCTGGTTCAAATGTGTAGAATATGATGAATAAACTTGGTCGTGTGGAAAAATGCTGTATGGACGACGTCTTTTAAAAGTCGTTTTTTCAAGTCTGTTATATTAAGTAAACTTTTTCGAATGCTTTTTATGTAATTTAATAATTTAATTTACTTAATTTTGTTAAAAACACATTTTATAATTTACTTCAAAGTACAGCTAATGCAATTTACTTTCTATTTTACAGCGTTTTTAAGCCGCACACTTCTCTGCCCTAGCCTGTATTTAAAAATCACAATGGGGCTTTATTTTAACGAATCTAACTTTTGATTTGGAAAAACATTTGAAATGGTTTCGTTTTTATTTACGATGCCCGGGGTATTTGTAATTTATTTAAAATTTGTAATTTTTATAAGCTCTCGTGGGAAACATGCGATTGATGTACCTGCCTTCTATGCGTCGAAAATGTCAACAAAATTGCAAACCTTTGTCAAGAAAGACGCCATAATAGTTTTCATTTAACAACAAATACATCGTATTAAAAATGATTTATGTGGTTCTATGAATAAATAATGTCGCTGAATATTCTTCCAAATAAAACAAAATATAAGGAATGCAAAATATTCTTGGAGCGAGAAGAAACTGCGGCTAGAAAACCTTTCTTGCTGTGTATTGTTCGGCACGCAAAGTAACCGCGTGATTAAAGTCATACATGTGTAAAAAATTATTCTTTCTAATGGTCATGCTTGGTACAAGAGTTTTGCCGAACACAATAATTTTTCTTTTTTCCAAATACGTGTAGTATGCATACTGTGAACTATCTAATATGTGTGTAAAAACAGAATCTCTAAATGTATCCGAAATATATACTGTTCATATACTTTTTTTCATGTATTTTGAACAAAGTGTCCGAACCATGCTCTATCATGAAATTCTGAAAAGCTAGACCCTATATCTGGCAAATATTATAAATTCAGTAAAAAGTAACAAAGGTACATCTCCAGGTTTTCGCCAATAGAATTGATTTTGATGCATTTTCAGCATTTGATTTAAGAAACCCTTTAAAATTTTTGCAAAAAACACAAACAAAACAAAAGATTCCTAGTTCTGAGGCCGCGAAATCTGCGAATTATTTTTATTCAAGGAGTTTTCATAACCAAGGATATGAGGTAAGGAACAGTAATTTGATGTATTTTTGGGGTTAAAAAACGTACATTTCAGAGGTGACAATAGTACTATATTATCTTTTTTTTAATACTTGTAAAATTTTTTCTTGAAGTTCTTTTGGTATTTTATTAGTACGCAGAAATAATCATTCCATTTCAAATTTGTAAATGAGATTTTTTTATTATTTGAAATTAGGGATTGTATAGTAATGGCTACCCATTACTACACAATGAGAATTCTTCATACTTAAATATATAAACGATTTACTGTTCAATGAATATGCAAAATATAATATACTGAAAATTATATACATGACCATTCCACAAACTACACAATAAAATAATAAATGAGGATATAACATTTAGAGGCCGACCTTTTCTGATAAGTGATAATTAGCTTCAAAATAATTTTAAGAATATTTCTATGCTGTCATGGAAGTAAGTATTTCCTTAAAAATTTAGTGACAGGCAGACACACGCACGATTGAGTATGTTTGAACTTCGATTATTGGGTGTACACTGCATCGCCTACACTACTTCATGGCAAGCCGCGTTAAGGAAATTAGATCCAAAACCTATTTTCTACAACATTCACACATTGATTTTTTCTAAATGTTTTTCCGTATTATCAAAACTTTAAAATATCTTCAAAATTTTGATTTTATTTTCGAGTACGAAAACAATATTTTTCTATCAGGAAGTTAATAATATTCACAAAACACAAATATACATAAAATATAATATATTCATTCGTACCTGTAATCAGTACCTTCACCAAGTTGCCGTACCGTAATTGGAAATTCACTTGGTCCATGTGCCTTTAATAGTTCCTGTAAACGTACCAAACCTTCATTGTTCTCATAAATAATTGTGAATGACTTCCAATTCCATGCTTTCACTAAATCAACATAAGCCTGTAAAAACAAATAAAATAGAAATTTTAAAATCATAAATTATTTTTCATGTATTATATGTAAATACAGAGTATTTCAAAAGTATGGATAAAGTTCAACAACTCGATAGGCTCTTAGTAGAAAAATATACAAGCAATAATGGATATTATAAAGCATAACATGGAGACCAAATATAATGTCGTTAAGGACATACCTCAAGGTGAAACGATGGTCAATATCTTTTAATTAAATCTTTATTTTAATGAAGAAAAATTTTTGTCCCAGATTCCATTTTTTCAGCTTTGTTTTATTTTCAATTACAACAGAAATGTATTTTTTTCTTTCATAATATTTACAGAAAAATTAAAAATATGAACTTCGACTTACAAAAATTCATTTCACCTTAAAATTTACTTTCGAGAATATATGGTGAGATTCAGTTGTACCTTAATTTTTGGGACACCCACCCTTAAAAGCTTACTGATAGTCCTGGCTAGTAAATGAATGTTATTTTAAAATAATAACCTAAATTATTTTTTACCTTTCATAAATGGTATAGCATATCCATTAATATTTATTATAAGACGAAAATACTCGTTAAAGATTTGAAAATACAGTTTCTCTGAATGACCCTATTTTATCAGACGCTTAGACTGAAGTCTTTTCAAACTATACGGCAAATATGTGCACATTATCACGAAAAACATGTAACCACGCACATTGGTAACAGTAACCAGACCACTCATGGGTGCCATTATTTATACAAGTAGCCGAGCATGAAAAGTCAAGGATAATGATGTGTTACCGAGATAAACTTAAACGACAGAAATATCGACCCAGGCACAAAGATATGAAAAATTTCTCGACGGGAGTGATAGATGAGCAAAACTTGCAACAAGAAGAAACTTTATGAAAATTCTCCAATCTCACAAATCGCAGAAGCAAATTATCGATGCAATTATAATGAAAAGGGACAGAAAAATTCAAAAATTACTGCGGGGAATGCATTGAAATAAAACATTGCACTCAGAAATAGAACACCGTAGGTACTTTACAATTTTAGAAGGGTTTATGAATTTTTTACCAAAAAACACAATGGTCACAGCTTCAGTATCAGCACTGCTGACCCAGCTCTTTAAACTTGCCTAACAAAAATGATTTTCAAAGCCTCGTGGATAAAAAACGAAGAAAATAATTTTTTTTAAAAGACAGAATGGGAGAGTTTATTTTTTGAAATATTGAGCTGAAATTTTCGAGAAATTGTTTTTTTTTTATCAAAGTTTTTAAAATTTTGAACCATTGAACAGTAAAAAAACACATAATTAATTATATTGGGTTTTATAAATTTAATTCATTATTAAATTTTTCTTTTTTGCCTACATGTTTATCGCAAATACTTTTCTTAAACATATAATAGATCTTAATTCGATTCTTAATATTTTAACTATGATTATTTCCTGAGATACAAGAGTACAAGGTACTGGACCGAGGATATTCAAGAATTTGACATATCTACACTGAGCTATTGCAATTTCATTCAATTATACATATATAGTCTAACTTGTGAATTTTTTGTGATAAATTGAACCTACCAACACATATTCAACTGATTTATTACAGGAAACTTCGAATGAAATGAGTAATTTAAACGGACAAATAGCTGACTTACATGTAGTTATGTAGGTTAGCGTTTTAAAAATTTCCTGAAATATTTGTCGAATTTTAATCAAGGCAATAGAATAATGAAGATTAAGCGATTTTTCTTTCAAAATTCAGGACTTGGTAAAGTTTGAACAAATCTTGATCACTGGCTCTATTTCTGACAGGTACGGAAAGGCTCTACTTTTGAGACTTGCGATCCCCGAACGGGAATACGCACAAATATCTTAAACAACCAAAACATAATTAATCTTACCAAAACTTAAATACCGCAAACAAATTTTAGTTATTAAATTTTAAACATATAAATTATTCTTTCAAGATAGATATTGATAGAAATTCTTTCAAAAGACAACCCTCATAGGTTTTTGGTGGTTGCGAAAATCGAAGGGTTGGCATGAACTGGGTTGGTTTCTTCGAAAACTGAAATGCATGACCTCGATTTATATGTAATTTTGCATGGCAAGTGGAATAAAATCAATGTCGAAACGTAAAATCAACTTTTGGTGTGATAAACGGATTTTTGCATCGAAATAGTCAAAAAAGGCACTTATAAAGAAACATAAGATTTATGAATTAAAAAGTTGGAATACGTTCATAAAAATATGGTTATAGCTTCTTTGTAAAATAATTAGGAAAACTATGAGTCCATGCTTAAATGTTTCGTTACTTTTACATCATAAATTTAAAATTTCCATTATCATAATAACGATAAATTTTCAAAAGTACAATGAAGTAAGACTTATCTCGTTTGTGGTTCACAGTCATCTTAGATAATTTTTTTAGTATCCATATTTGTCTCCTATTCATGTGACGTCACTAACCGATTTTAATGATCTCTACCTTTTTGGATTCGTCACGTATAGCATAATAACCATTAAAAAATTCCACCCCACGACTTAGGGAAGGGGACTTAAAAATTATTACTCCTGTAGAATGCTTCACTGTAAGCAAATCACGTGGGTTATATTCTAATTTATAAAAATTTAGGACCCACGAAAATGTTAAAACCGATGATATTATGAAAGGGGAGATTATCAAGGACAAGGGAAATGAAGGTTATAACCCGGTAGTTTTTGTTTTTAAAGTTTAAATTGCAAACACGACATAGTGGGATGCATTTTAACCTGTTTGAAAAGTTGACAGCAAACAAAATTTTCAAACATAGACGTGTTTATCCGGACACCATTTAGACAGTTGATGGACCACAAAAGTGACTTTCATCACCTAATTTAAATTTAAATTTAACCTACTTAAAATATTAGTATTCCTGTTTAATATTATATTTTATCTATATCACGTCAAGAGGTTAAATATTCAAAGTTCAGTGTGGTATATCTTATTTACATTAAACATATTTGTACCTTTATAGAATGATATATGTATGTACACGAATGACGTCATAATAGTAATAGTTGACGTCAGCAAACCAAACTAATGAATATGTAGGTTAGCAAATCAGTTATGATGATATACAAACACTGTTAACAATTACATTAATAGTCTATTTGTGGATTAAATGTAGCAAATATCTGCCTGAATTATGGAACGAGGGGGATGATTTTTAATTATGTCATGGCAATATACCTACTATTAATGAATAGTTGAAAGGACTGAGTTTAAATTCAAGTTTTAAACTAAGCACGACAAGCTTCAGTGCCTGGCCTATCCATTGATGCTTCTGTAGGATACCAGAGTAACCCACATCTTTTAGACCAAGTACTTTTTCAAATTAAACGAGTTTGTCAAAATAAACATATTATAATTGTGATGGGGATTTTATCAGAAACTTGGACAATTAATAAAAACAAACAGTTAAATTGTCAAATGTTTCAACGTTTCGTTCTTATTTACAACTTCATCTTCATCGGGAAATCTGTGTACAAAAAACAATAGTCGAATACAATAACATGTAAAAAGAATAAAAAAGATATAAAATCAATACAAATCAATGTTCTTACATTTAAGGTTAACATTCACGTAAAAAATAAAAATAAACTTGTCTGGAAAACTTCATCGTTAAAACAAAAGTGAAACTCTACTGAAGTTTTATGAAGTTTTTCAGACAAGTTTTTTTTATTTTTTACGTGAAAGTTAATCTAAAATGTAAGAACATATCTTTTTTATTCTTTTTACATGTTATTATATTCGACTACAGTTTTTTGTACACAGATTGCCTGATGAAATAACAAGGAAACGTTGCAACATTGTGCAATTTAATATTTGTTTTTATTCATTGTCCAAGTTTCTGATAAAATCCCTTTCACAATTATTTCATATCATGGATGAAAGTATATTAAGTACTCATGTAAAAACCTCTTCGTCACAGAATAACAAATAAAAATAAAAAATCATTTCATAAATTCGAACATTTTTGGCAAAACAGGTTTCAAACACTTGCTCGTAGGTACTAATTATTTATAATGAAATGAAAGTATATATTGTGGGTTTTGATTCAGTTCAGGTATCAAACTTCAAATAAATAGGCACCTATTGAAAACATATTATATGAAAATAAAACAGTTAATATACAGAAACTTCCAAAACGAGTTGTACCAACCCAGAGAGAGGTAGAAACGGGAAAGACAAATTGAAAACATGTCCCACTGATTTCTATTAAAATTTACTTAGTTAAAAATATTTTCTAAAGAGACACAATCAATTTTCTATAGTAATAGGAGGGAATAGTGGTCTTGAGTGTATACTTCCCTCTCCTTATGCGGAAACCTGCCCATGACAATAGATTTTTGTAAATTAATTTTAATTTTATGCAAACAGAATGTTAGTTCAACACATTTTATACGGGTATTGAATTCAATATAGTTTTTCCGGTGCAGGTAATACCTCTCATTCATTTTTTGTTTGAAATTTTTTTTTGTAAACCGAATAGTTTAGACAGTAATTAATAGCAAAAATACCCTATTTGACCCTATAGGAAGCAATATAGCGTAGATTTTTGCATGTTTCTTCATTCAATTTGGACAATAATGGTCTTTATAGAAAAACAAACCAATTTTATTAGAAAATATTTTCGATAACTTTCTAAATTAAATTGTTCATCTATCTGTTACCAGCTATGTAGTAGACTAAACTTTAAATTTAGTCTGAAATTCTAGAGTATATTTCAATGTCTGTATTACACGTGAGCCCATAGATCCAACATTTTTTGCTTGAAAAATTTGTATCGATAAAACTTATTTTTATAGTTTTAAGCATATGTCAACTTAAAAAATCGTCCTATATACATCATTTACAGGGAAATGAATATAGTTCCTACCGAGTGTCCCAACCTATTGCTCTTCAGATTTCGGAAAAGTTCGGATTTCTTTTTACAGCACTATCAAAATTGTAAACTTGTCTGAATAATTAATAATTAAGTAACCCATCCCGAATAGAATTAATTTAAATTGGAGACGACAGACTTTGAAAGCCAATATTCAAAGCTCCCTTGCGTCAATGCGTCAATATTGACTACAGCTACATACTATTGTTGTAAGCCCGCTAGATTTTTTTAAAGATTGCGTTCCTTTATAAATGGTATACGTTCCTTGGTGTTGTACTTCGTGGTTCGCTGACATGAAAAACATATAATAAACAAAAACTGGTTCCAGATCAATTATAACAAAGAATCTTATACTTTTTCTAGCTGTATATCAACGTATGCACCCGCCTGTATACTTATATCACTTACTACACAACAAATTATTTTCGAACACGGTTAGTGTTATTGTCAAAACATTAATTTAATACAAATATAACAGCAAATAGTAAAACTAATTAACCACTTAATTATATTCAATTTTGAAATGAAATATTTTGATTAAATGTTTTATTATATTATAAATTATACATCTAGGGAAAACTCGTTGAAAGATCAAATGTAAAATCACGTCATGCATATGTCTACAATTTGTTCATTGTTTTTATACAATGTATATATGTAATATTTATCAAGGTATACTAAGTTTAGTCCCAAGTTTGTAACGCTTAAAAATATTGATGCTACGAAAAAAATTTGATATTGGTGTTCATAAAATCACCTAATTAGTCCATTTCCGGATGTCTGTCCGTCTGTCTGTCTGCCAACACGATAACTCAAAAACGCAAAGAGATATCAAGCTGAAATTTTTTTAGCGTCCTTAGGATGTAAAAAGTTCGTAAAGAGTTCGTAAATGATTGCACATACAAGACATAGCATAGATGTTAATATTGATTTATGTATTTCTGTCAAATGTACCAGTTGACATGTTGAAATATACAGCTTTCTAAAAGGTAACTTTTTATCCTATTTGAATAAAATACATTCATTTGTTTAACATTTAAGTGGATATTATTAGTTCATATTACTGCACTAATTTAAATAATAAATCAATATTATAAAGCATACTAAAGGGTGTAATTAAAATTTATGTTCATTTTCCAATTTCCATAATCTTGCTTAGACATTCGCAGAACTTATATATTTCACCTATATTTTTGTTGACCTCGGAATATCGTGTTTCATACTTGAACACTTTTAAAATACTTAAAAAATGGTTTGATTCCTTAGAATGTTTGGAATTATCCTAGTTTTGCCCACATTTTCTATAGTTATAAATAACTTCCTTCACGGTTTTTGCAGGAACGATGTTAGCAAACGACCGAGTTTACAAAATTGTTGATATTTTGGGAAATTATCGCCCAGCCTCGCCAAATTGATATAGTTTCCCGAATCTTTCAAGGTAACTGCAGGAACGATAAAATTGGACAACTTTATGATCCTACGGTCATAAGTTTATTTAATGTATGTACAGTTTTTTTATCCATTCATTTAATTTTTAAATTAATTTGATTTCTAAAATATTTCTTTTATTTGGTAATTATGTCGTTATATAAGAATGGTTATAAAATCGGATGTACAATCATTGTTTACTAGCAAAGACCACCGTGTTATAGGCTTCACCTTCCTTGTTGGCACGTATCACCCTTCCATAGCTCTCAAAATAGAGATAGGGATTGACATAGGTAAAATTATGTACAGTTTTCAATTTTTTTTCACAATTCATTGACTACCCTGGTGGAAAAAATATTTGAAAAAAAGAATAAGAAATTCTGAAAAAGTCTTAGGAACTTTGAATTTCTCAACGTTTTCGGAATAGTCTAATTCAGAGTTATTCAGAGTTCTTAATACTTTTTTAAAGTTTCTAAGATTTTTTCAGAGTTTCCTAAGACTTATTAAGACTTATTAAGACTTATTCTTTTTTCAAATATTTTTTCCACCAGAGTATATCATAAAACCCTGGTTGAATAGATGGGCATACATTGTTTCTCGTTTAACACCCTAACCCTCATGTGTAGTCCTGATATATGAGCTATATTATTGTAAAGTTTCATTATAATCCATTAAATAGTTTTTGCGTGAAAACATACAAACTCACTTTCACCATAATAATATATAGAGATTTGAAACTAATAAGATTGTTTGAGTTAATTATGCAATTATACAAACTCCATTATCTTTATCACTAATATTCGAAGTTTTAATATGAATTTATATTATTTACTTCATTCCAGCATTCATTTGTTTGTATCCATATCGAAATAAGTAATCGCCTATGTACATACTTAAAATCTCGGTAGTTCTTTCCATGCCATAACACACTATACCGACTTGAAGTAGTCTGAAAACATATTGAAACAATGTAGGAGACGAAGTTGGAAATATTGATCATATCTGGTGCGTTTTTTATTTATGATATATAAAACAACGCTATTTATTCAGCGCTTTTCTTAAACTACCTCTCTACTCAAAATCGCTGCAATCGAAAATCTAGCTATTTTTGTAACAGTTTCTGAAAACTTTACCTAGATTATCTTCATATTAAAAAACTATGAAACTTATTCGAAAGCACGAATTTTCGTTACTTTTCTAGGAAAATAAGTATTTAAATTGTATTTATTTTTTGAGTGAGATGAATTGATAACGTAAGAATAATAAATATTGTAGTCATAGTCAGGGTTTTAATAAAGTATTGGATTCCATCTTTGATTTCGAAAAAAGGACTAAAAACAAAATTTAAGTGTAAATATTCTGATGATATGGGTTCAAAATTAATATTCTGGAGATTTTTAATTAGTTTTAAGGAATGTAATCGGGTGTTTTTTAGCCTTTTCAACTTTGATACGCCATCATTTGGATGCTTTAATGGATTGGGCATCCACCGTCAATTTAATTGGCTAAATAATTTTTTGATAAAATGGAAACACATAGGGTTTGTTTTTAATGTAGTTTTAGCATTCTGGGCACCTCTAAACGTAAAGATATACGTATTAATTTATTTTATGGAATTGTTTTGCGATAAACAATAATTCGCAAATGTCTCCGAGAGTACTAAATGGTGTATAAAAATTATTTTTATTGAATTTTTTATTTTGCATTCAAAAAACAGAAGCCCAAATGATAGGATCAAAGTAATAAAATAACTCTTGTATATCCATTGCTGGGAATTTGCTATATGAGTCAAGCGGCGTTGCGGTTTATGCGTTTATATTTCAGTATTCTCGGTGGCATAAGTGAGAAAATTGTAGAAATATTTCAACATCTCCCAGTAATTAATACATCTATCTCTATTATCTACTTACATATAGTGCATCTTACATCACACAAAGGTTGTTATAATCCATTATCAAATAATAATTAGTCCAATTTACTGCAATAATTATATAGGTACTGATATATTACATTACATAGTAGGTATACTAATATATTACATGAAACAGTATGATGTGAAACTAATCGGACATATAAATTACATTTATTACTCAAAAGCTTAAAGTATTATCAAAAAGGTATCATCACAGGAAAAATACAAACGTGGCAAAGGCGGTATATTTGTGACTGCATGTTGGCATCTTGGAACCATAAGAAAATAGTGATATGTAGTAAATAATATATAACGAACGCTTCCAGTAATGTGACCATCATTTTCCTTGTTAATTTTCCCTTGCAATAGTTCGACGTTTTTTGATCGCGCTTATGATAATAAATTGTATGAAATTATGTGTCAGACACATGACTTGCATATGAAACGTTACGTCCTCAAAATATCACGATGTGTTTAAACTGGATGTTGGTATAATTTCTTACTTATTAACCAATTTTGAGTAATTTTAAAATGAAGACACCCTCATATTTTCGTTATTTATAGGAATATCGATTTAAAAATTTGTACATTCCCCCAGGTTGATGTGTTAAATTTTTAAAGATACTTAACCGAAATCAAAACTTCAAAATCAGCCTACTACAAATTTACAAGTAGGGTTGATTCTTAATATTTTGCCCAGCGTCAGAGATGGTTAGAGATATCGAAAAAAAAACTATTGAAAGAGTTGCTTTGAATATATTTAATATATTTAATCCTCTCCTTTGCTAACCGTGCTAATGGTCTGAACTTTCATTAAGTTTCCTTGAGTTAGAGTCAGTCAATCGACTGCAACTTTTGATGATAATTGTAATATAATATCCTTAAAAGTATACAAAAATTTAGAATTTTCTAACACTATTCCCATAACAAAAGGCAACAACCTTAAATGAATGTAACGAAAATTAATCAGTGACCTGTAAAATAAACACTGAATTAATGAAGAGTTACTCATCTAAAATGGTAGATACAGCTAAAATAAATACACCTAATGGCAGACATCTCTTGTGAATAAACGTTAAATAATGTATATAATAGTATGGAATATTATAAAGTAATGAAGTTTCAATGTTAAATCGATAAAATGTGACCTTATCAATAGATTCATTATGTTACTTTTCTTTTGGGAGTTTTGATTTATTTAAATACTTGACAATTTTATCATCAAAAAAAATTTTCCTGAACATCTGATGTTTAATATTCAACTGAGATTATTATCGACACTAATCATATAAAGAGAAATGATTTGATTATTAAGTTGCGTTTTTTTGTTTGTTTGAAATGGATAAACTCCAAAACTACTGGATCGATTTTAAAAATTAACTATAGAAAAATACATTGTCAGATTGTGAAAAAAGATTCCGCATCAAAAAAAAAAAAATCTTGAAGTTGTGGATAAAAGTGGGAATAAGTAAGTGTAATAAATTTTTTTTTGGCACAAAATTGCCTTTCAAAAACTTGTCGAAATGATACGTATGCATAAAAACAACTAAAGAAATGTGTGAACGAAATTGAGGCAGACTAACAGCAATAACCAAGGGTATCATGGAAAGATCCGTTATTATTAAATTGTAATTGTGTCGTCAGCTTGAAACTGATGAACACCGTGTATTTTTTTGCAATTCTAATAAAAACAGAGTCATGTCTGTTGACACAAATTGAAAATCTGAATTTTCGGATTTCGAACTATGAATTGCGGTTTTGATATTTGAAATCATTCGGTACCTTGGAACCGATTATTGTCTCGATGACGTCTATAAAAAAATTACTGCATTAAAAGCTCGTTTATTGTAGCCTGTGATTAGTACAAGTAAACTATTCAGTCATTGAAACAAGTAAAGTTGCAGTAGAAAATCACTGACGACGATTGCAAGGAGTTTGGCGAAGTAGATAACGACATTGGACACTAGCTAGGGTACTGTTCACCGCTTCGTCATAATACAATATGTCCAAAGAAAAGGATTGTGATTTGACGGCTGTACTCTCAAACCTAGTCTAAACCAATAAAGTTTTATGTTTTGCACACATTGCTTAAAACTGTTTTCTATACAATGCTTGTTTATGATTACAATTTTTATTTTTTTAAACTTTTTTAGTAGAGAAGAGTAATAATTTTTAAATATTGTGAAAAAATCTAATAAAAATTTTATTTTTAAAAAATATAGTGAATTAAAACAAGTATATAAGCACATAAATTCGTGCACCTACACCTACGGTTTTGTCAAACAATAAAACAACATTTGGAATAATTTATTATCTTTTTGATTTGTTAGTTTTAGAATGCAGAAAAAAACACTAGCAATTTATTCGCAGAACAAATTTGTTTGAAACATTAATATTTACAAAAGAATGAACTTTTAAAGCGAGAGAATGAAAATTTTTTCGCAATCTAATATTATAAATTTTTTTGTATACAAAGTGTCCGAAATAACTTTAGACATAATAATTCCTGCAATTCTAAATTAAATTAAGAAAAGAGCAAAAAAAATTACTTCAATTTTACCCCAGAATTTTATTACTAAATTTAAAGGACCCCGGACCACTGTATATGGAAAATGGCTTTCGGTCAAATGTTACCAGAATTTGGGAAAATTCTGCCTTCCTAACAAAAGTCTCAATATGCGCACATCTCGTTGTTTTCGAGATATTTCAAGCAAAGTTTCCGATTTTCGTTGAATTTCAAGAGGTGCAATATCATATGCAATTGCAGAGATACAGATGACGTTACCTTACAATCTCAAAAAAGCTCCTGAAAATCGAAAACATTCAGAGATTTTTTTAGGAATATCGCTCTTTTAGCTCAGTTGGTTAAGGCGTAACAAAATTAATTGAATTAATAGTTGTGATGGGCTGGTGTAGTGTATGGTATATGCATGAAGGAGGTGCACTCAATCTCTGAAATTGAAGAGCTGATAAATTAGGTTAAGAAATTATCAGCAGAAAGGTGGTAAAACACAGATATGGTATCAAAATGGGCATTGCTCTATAGCCTGAGTGGGTTCTTTGTGGACAGCCAATATAACCTTACCTAACCTAACCTTAGGAATATGGGTCTATCTGATACTTTGACAGAAACCGATTCATTTCTGTCATCGTTTCAGGCATAAATTATTAGACCTTTTTTGCAATTCAATGAAAATCAGGAACTTAAACATTTAATATCTTGAAAACGCAATTTGTGCCCATTGAGACATTTATTCAAAATGACATTAATAATATTTTCCCATGTTATGGCGACATTTGACCAAAAGCCATTTTCCATATACAGTGATCCGGATGATATTCACGTTCAAAATATGAATAAGCAAAATTTTTAGGCAAATTTACTAGATTCACAATGCTCTAAAATACAAAATTATAGAACAGCAAAATAGCAAAAATAAGTCTTATCGCCTAGCTGTGCTTTATCTAGAAATTCGTTATAATTCCAAATAGGCTACCTAGTCCTTCCGCATTTCAATCAGATAATTTATGAGCTTCAATCAGATAATTTGTTGCTAGGGAGCGATAGTTTTAAGTTTAATACGAAGGCTTTAAGTGTAGTCGAATATACAATGGCTGATTTTGTAATAATGATTAAACAACGAGGTTGAATAATTTAAAAAAATGAACTAAACAAAAAATCGAATATATTTTTTCCTTAAAAAAAAAATTCGTTGAATAGCTTTACGGACCAGTTGCTCTGTGCTATATTAACACCCAGTACCTACACTGTAATATTTTCACATTATATAAACGTTATACATATTTTTCCATTCGTTTTCAATGAAATAATTTGTAACTAGTGCGTCATGTCAGAACGTTCCTACATACTAGTGCGACACATGCCGTGAAAAAATGTATCAACTTGAAAAATGAATCTTGAATCGATTTTAAGCGTTGTTACACTCACACATAGTTTTTCAACAAGTGCCAAAATGCCATTTTTCAAGACCCAAATATAGCAAATATATTATTTGCAGTAATTTACCAGAAATATACCGTTTTTTAAGGAATAAATACTTATTAACATATGAATATCAATAACCTTCACAAGAAAATATAAAAATTGGAAAATGATTCGCTCTTTAGCACCTCGTATTGGTGGCTTCCAAGCAAAGCTCTGGAATAAGCTTCGTATTCATTTATCACGTTAAAAAATGCAAGAACAAAACTAGATGATTTTACTAAATTCATATAACATAGAATATGTTATACTTTTTACATATAACATAGAATAACTTGTTGTTAATTTTATTTTATACTTATTTATGTTTCAATTGATTTTACGTTATGACACAAATGTATCAGGTCGGTACACTTTTTGATGACATGTGACGTACTTCAAATATACGTAAATAATATAGCAAATGTACTTAGTTAACTTTTCAAATCCAATTTGTCTGTTTACGTTAATTGAAAAATTCAGTAGACCGATAATAAACCTCAAACAACATAAAGATAATTGTGCAGAGTTTTTTTTTTTTTTTATTTCATTGAAAATGTTTTATATATTATAGCAGTAATACAGAGTGCCCCAAAACAACCGCATAAAAATAGCAGAGCGATGTAGAGGACAAAGTTTTTCTAAATCCGTCTAGAAGTAGATTGTAAAGCGGGTAATATACATAAGAATTGATTCTCTGATAAAGATTCACTGAGTAGACGATCAAGCAATTCAGTGAGAGATTAATCATTCCCTATTATTCTTCCTACACTGTCTTATAAAAATTACTCTACTCTTTTAATGGTCCATTCCACTTGCTCCAAACTTTTTCGTCTCATGAGCCTTTTACCATGTTTTTCGATTAATATTTATTATAATTTTATATTTTACTATCGTGGACCCTGTTTACATTTCACAGACCACCTATATATTTTTTTTTGTTCACATGATCCCCTTGTATGTCATTATGAACATACGGAGGTCCTTATGGACCACTTTGCGAATTACTGGCCTAGTCATTACATAAACCACTGCTGTTTTTTTCAGATTTAGACTGCTTGACGTTTTTTCCAAAACGCTGCTATGAATTTATTATTAGTTATTAACTGGAACATACGGTCTATGACATTTATTCTATTATTATATGTATATGCAATAACCATCCATATTCCCCCAAACTCATCCTAATGTACTCACCATATTTAAATAATTTATCTCGTTTCTGTTTTTTCAAAACCATATTTAAATTTATTTTTTCGTATAATGTAGACACAACATTGACAGCCATTAAAAATTAGCATTTATAACGTACCTAATACAATGATTGAAATTTGACCCTTACGAATGAATAAATAATTAATTCAACTAGCATCTATTAAAAAAATCCGATAAAAAGCAACTGTATTTGACTGTTTTTTTGACGAAATAAATTAAGAAATTCAGTTCATATTCTTTTAGACAAAAACTGTTTTATCTTGTCAAAAAAACGGCACTTTGCTACGCTATCCATCTTTTCTTTTGTAAAAAATTGGAATGAATTGTAGATGAATGTTTATTAATAATGTAGAAGAAAAAAAGCCAAATTATTGAAGCTAACTGGACATCAATGAGTTATCGAGTAATGGGAAAACAGGTTTAAACTGGGTTTCAGCAGGAGTTCAATATATAGACGTATATTCAGGAACTATAGTAATCTACAATAATAATCTATAAATATATAGGAGACTTTCTATAGATATAGATAGATAGATAGATAGATAGTCACTCATCACGATATCTCTGGAACTATAAGACCTAGAGACTTGAAAATTTTTAATGTGCTATGTTTTAATGACGGGCTAAAAAGTATAAAATAATAAATAGCTATAAAATTCTTGTAAGATTGATTAATACTCTTTCTAGTTTCGTATTGCATGCGCCCCATGTTTTGCGTTTCCAATCATCGAAGTATTTTAATAGCTATTTATTATTTTATACTTTTTAGTCCGTTATAAAAACATGGCACATTAAAAATTTTTTGAATGCATTGTCATCTACTGCTGAGATATGTTTCAAATTTCAAGTCTCTAGCTCAACGGGAAGTTAGCTTAAATTCAATTACAAAATTTCACCCGGACATACAAAAAGCGAGTTGTTAAAATAAACTATACTCCTTAAATGGTCTCGTTCAAACACAACTGTTTATTTAATTGTGCCAATTTACTGCTTGATGTCATTAGTGATTTTCCAAAAACACCGGGTCAAGAATATAGTGTGTAGGGTATTATCAAACTGAAATGGAATGGCATTTTTCAAAAAAACTGATGAAATTGTGTCGATAGAGCTACTATAATATAAGCGCCCATTATCTGATAATATTCAACAAAATTATATTTACGATGGGTAGATGCTTTGACTGTGAACTGTGACCAGCGATAACATGCAAATTTGTATACAATGCATATATTTGGATCAGATTCACGTTACTGTAGAGGGTTTATTGGGGTTCAGTTCGTATTTAACGTCCATATTTAAAGTAATCAACTTTGCACAAAAAAAGCAAAAGCCCTTAATCATTGCCAGGGCATGGTCGCCATATTTGGCTAGGTTATGTTATTCAGTTTAGCCAGAGAGCCCACACTTTGGCCAGAGAACCCACTGTGATATCATATAAGTGTTTAACCACATTTTCTTTCTATTTTAAAGGTTGAGAAAAACGCTTTCCTGCTTATACCATTAACTACACCAGCCCATAAACTATTAATTAAAATAATTTTTGGTTGTGACGGCGGAAACTGAACTGTCTACCATGGCATAATTATACCAAATTAACTACGTTTTAATAAACTAGGGCTCTTTTATCTGGCTAAGTGATCTAATTTAGTGTGTTTTTAACTACAAACCAATTTTTTCCCTTTCCAGATGGAAATTGTCAATTTTGTTACGCTGTTCTAAACAAAGTGGCCGTTTTCCTCTTTCACCGAGCAGAAAAATAGTTTCCATATCACGGGAACAAGTAAAAAATGAGACATTATTAATTATTATTATTATTTTTTTTTTTTTTTGCAATTTGATAAGCATGTGTTATTATCAAATTTTTTCTTGCTGCTTTTGTTTACTCAAATTACTCTTCTTGGAATAGTTTGGGTAGTTGTTTATCTCATTTCAAACCCATCCAAAATATTTTATTATGTAGTTTTCAATAAAAATTTACAAAATTTATTTACCGAATCCTTGAACGACACGGGAAAAGTAATACAATATCGTATACGTATAATTTATCAATAAAATCAGTATAATTTATCAATAGTTATCCAATTTCATCTATGGAAAAATAATTTTTACAATTTTTCATATAAAATGAATAATTACTAGTCTGTCGACTTTAAAATAGTAGGTATGACAAACACGAACACTGTGATTTTATGGGGTTTGGGTAAAAATAATGAAACAATTAATTTACTCTTATATCAATATTTTTAGCATGTGGAAAAATATATGTCAGTGCTAAAAGTTTGAATTGACCAATTAAAATTCTGTTCAATTAATTCATTTGAAGGTTTATAAAAAATCACAGTCGTACATAATAAGACAGAAAGTTTGATGAAAGTATGTTCAGGCAGTGTTCTAGTATAGAAAGACAGTATTCTCTCTATCGTCCGAGCCTTTGATTAGAAAAAAATTTCAACCTGGATTATTAAAAAAAAAAAAAATCAAATAGGCCAAAAACGGGTCAAAAAAAAAATTTTTTTTCATTACGACGCCAGTTTGTGAATGTTTTCAAGATCCTGACGATAGCGACATCTTTACTAATCAGACCAAATTTTTTTGTTTCCTTTCAACACATGGGCGGGAATCGTGTCAACCACAGTGAAATGTTTTTTTGTAGCCCTCACTTCACCGGCTTGTGATTCGAAGAATTTAAAATTTTGTTTGTTTAAAAATTTTATTACATTTTAAAAAATAACTTATACTTGTCACAAAGTTAGATGTATACGGTGCATGCAACTTGTTCTTTTGCCAATGATGTCTTCTTCTCCAACTGAATATCAAAACAAATAGATTTCAATGCGTTTTTCACGTGTTAATTTGAGGCTTTTATATTGAAATACTAGTATATAAGGATCATTATCGACTCTAGGTAGTTGTAATTCCAAAAGCTGAAAATTATTTACGAAAATAATCCTCGTCATTTTAGGGCACATCAAGTTGGAGTGATCTCAATATTAGATTGAATACACATGTAGAAAAACTTTTCTATTCACTACTTAACTAGAGTTAAAAACAAAAAGTATCCACTGCCAATATTTATTTTGTGTTTTGATTTCCAATACTGTTCAAAAACTGTAAATAAACTGTTCATTTTGCAGATAAGCTTTTCATTTTAAAATTTCCGTAACATGTTTAAACGATGAAAAATATCCAATTACGAAAATATATTAGTTATGGATAAACAAACTGAATATATTATATTTTAAAACTAATACCGTGGAAATATTCATCGAAAATAAATTAATTAACAAAAAACATAATAATTTATTACAATAAAATGATTTAGCATTTTTATTTGTAACATAGGTGGAATAAACCGGTATATTTATGACATTTCATGAATATCGAACCTACATAGAAATATCTTTTGATCCACAAAGTGTTGCCTCCAGTGAATAATCTGATATCAAAAACAAAATAGTCAAAATATTCTGTAATTGTTATACCAAATATATGAAATATACCAAGGTATACTAAGTTTAGTCCCAAGTTTGTAACGCTTAAAAATATTGATGCTATGAACAAAATTTTGGTATAGGTGTTCATAAAATTACTTAATTAGTCCATTTCCAGTTGTCTGTCTGTCTGTGCGTCTGTCATCACGATCAAAACGAAAAGAAATATCAAGCTGAAATTTCAAAAGCGTGCTTAGGACGTAAAAAGTAAGGTCGAGTTGGTAAATGAGCAACATAAGTCAATTGGGACTTGGGTCCGTAGGACCTATCTTGTAAACCGTTAGATATAGAACAAAAGTTTAAAAATAATAAATGTTCCCTATCAAAAAATAAACCACTTTTGTTTGAAACATTTTTTCGTAAACATCACTGTTTACCCGTGAGAGAGCAAATTGTATAGTATGTATTATATGGATATATCAGTTATATGTGTGTGACATGTATGTATGAGTAATGTAACAGAGTAATCAACACTGTCTATACATTATATTTCAACAATTAACTCAGCCAATTGTTTGTTTTCATTTGTTTTTTGATGAAATTCTCTAGGATTTATTTTTTCGGGTTGTTTCAATTTTTTCAATTATGTGAACATAATTTTAAGATTTACGGTCACTTTAAATAAGGCATGTGGGAGCTATATAAAGTATAACTGTAGGAGATAAACTTATCATGAGAGATAAAACTTAAACGTTATTTTAAAATGACAATAAACGTTCGTACCTATGAAACTTTCATAGAAGCAATAGCTTAGACAAAATTTCAGTTTATCGGTGAAAATAGTTGAGAAATAATTTATTTATTTTGTGTGTATTATTCAGGGTGTCCCGTAAGTTACACAAGCTTTTGTCGCATCAGGTAGAAAATAAAATTCTAAGACGAAACGTCCACTACCATTTTTTGATCCGATGCGCCGATAGTTAGCTATTAATTAAAAAAGGGAGCCAATCAGAAGCATTGTAATTAAAAATTAAAACCACTCGCCTCTGGCTGAGACTCACTAATGAATAGATTAAAAGTAAGTATTGTTTATATAAATTATTGGACGCCCAAAAAACAATTCTCGTTGGCTTCCGTAATTTCTATTTTGAAGATTAGACTTAAATAAAGATAAAAATGACTTAATAAACACCTAAGTGCTAAATCAATGACGCGTATTTGTATTCTTAGTTGGCGCTACCATCGCATTCCTTAAATATTTGTACAGGGACAGCATTTTACCAGATTAGACTATAACATTCGATGGTAATACATTTTCGATTTTACAGGCATTATTATAGAACTTCTATAATATTTTTTAATATTTTTACTGATATATCTTTCAATCCGATTATTATTTATATTTTTCTATATATGCTATAAATATTTTACTTTAAAAATTTCAATTTTTTAATTATAATTTCTTGTTACATATTTCTTCATTGCTATTTGTTATAAGTAAGCCGATTATTAGCACAATTGTACTCTAAAAACAATAATGGTTCTAATATCATAAATACTTATTGTTTATGATTATGCTTATTAGAAAAATTCTCAAAATAGTAAGTATTGAATTATTCAAAACATCATCACTATTTATAATATTGATGCCGTTCAGAAAAATCCTTTTATTTGCTGCTATGATAAATGGTTCTATGGAAAAGAAACTGGTGCTTGGGTACATTCAGGGGCTGCATTGTTATGCAGAATAATACTGCAATAAAATAGATTTTTATGAAGTAACTTTGACATTTATTTTGTTTGCTTTTTGGATGATTATTTGTGGATTGATATAGTTTCGTAATAAAGGAAGATGGGAATTGCATCGTGGTCTGAATGTAGTTATTAAGCAAAGCTACAGCAAGAAACTTGTGTGACTTTTAAGCAAAAAAAAGGTTGGCTAATGAGGTCATAAGCATTGAATTTTTTCACGATGACAACATAGGGTGATGCATCTTTTGGTCCGTTTTGTAAATGGTTTTGTAAATGTAAAAACCCGACAAACTGATAGTTTAATATGGTTATGTATTCAAATATTTCAATAAACTTGTAATTGATTTGATTTAAAGTTTTTTGTCGAGAAAATCAGTATATGAGTATCAAAAAATATTCTAAGCAATTTTTTCAAATAGTTTTTTTTTTGTTGATATCTTTAACCCCAGCTCTTTCGCTAGACAAAATATTAAGAATCTAGAAATATTAAGAGTGTTTAAAGTTCTGATTTGGGTTAAGTATCTTTAAAAATGTGACCCATCATTCTATATGCAAAATTTTAATTCGATATTCCTATAAATAACGAAAATATAAGAATGCCTTTATCTTAAGTGCGAGACACTGTACATATATGAAGTTTTGTTGGTGTTGATATAGGACATTTCAATAATAATTTTCAACATTTCCTAGCTTTACTCGGATATATATAGACTCTTTTTCTGGGAGTATAATACTGAATTTTAATGCTGAATAATACTGAATTTCTGATAGTTGAAAGACGGCCCTAAAATATCGAGTGTCGAAATAATTACAAGTTCGAAAACATATAAAAATATGTCCTACCCCCTATACTAACCTTACTTTGTTCAAACAAGTAAAATATTACCAAGTTAATCACTATTCGATATGTTTAGAATAAATATGTCACCGCATAAATTTTTTTTCTGTTTAACAACCTCCCTTATCATATTTCTATGTATTATTTTTTAATACCAGTTTTTAAAAGTAGAAAAAAAAAGATTATAAATATTATAATAAATCTGCATACATGATGTAAATTGTCTTTTTTTTTAATAGACGGATGGTATAAATATTCGGAATAATTTTGAATTTTATTAACCATGATTGCTAGGGATCCGTTTATTTTAAACGATGTGCAAAGTGATTATGTTTTACTTTTGACAAGCTTTTATATAACTTGTAATGTTTGTATGTATGTATGTATGTATGTAAGTTTGTTTGTTCGGGTTAAATTGCAACTGAATATAGGTTAGGTTAGGTTAGGTTAGGTTAGGCTAGGTTAGGTTAGGTTATCTTGGCTGACCATGAAGGAAACATTTTTCGATAAAATATCAGAATTACAAACGAGAATTAACGGAGCCATTCTTCTTTAACGATACCCAGGATCGAAAAGCACAAATGGAACTTTGACAAGGAATTGTAGCTGATTGGGTGGTGCTTACAAATAATGTTTTCTATATAAAATAAATTAAAAATTTTTTTTAAATCGTTTTGTGTTGTCAATCATTTTTTGTTGCGGACGAGTATTACTGTTTAAGAGATCATTTTTTGTTATCCAGCAAATATTTGCTGGCTCACAAACACGAACTTTCTATGTAGGTACAGAACACACTTTTTGGATAACGGTACACTTTTGAGTTGCCTATACCAAAATATTATTCACATCCTCATTATTTCTCAGAGCATAAATTTTTGGCTCAATTAATTATAACCCAAAGTAGTGTATGGAAATAGAAAGGAAATAGGATTCTTTTGAAGCCTTGTTGAAACGAGAAAGGCAAAATTACGTGTTCCGAAAACTTTATATATACTTGGTATCTCGAGAAAGGTGTTAATATTAAAGTATACATTCGTGAAACAAAAATTTATCCAGACTCAGAATAACCTTAAATTGAATGAGGCGTTAATATTAAAATATTAATTGACAAAAATGTCCAATGACTCAGAACAACTCAAAATTCAGAATTAACGTTTGTTTTCTCAAATATAACGTTGTTGAACAAAATAATTTCGAATTTACTATTCAATTTCCTTTCTACGAGAATAATACAAATCTATTATTTTTAAGCTTACTGCATCCTCTGGCAGAAAATGACCTATTAACGAGAATGTTCGTAGATGAAACGCTAGTATGATAATTCTCTTATTTATTTATCAGTCTTATAATTAGAAAAGTCAACAATATTTTGAAGCGCGATTCTGTTAACAATTTAAATCTGGCACAAGTTTTCTGCCACATTTGTAATGTGACATAGTAACCCTACAGAAAAATAAACTCTCCACTAAATTTAAATGGATATTTAAAATTTGATCAATTAAACTCCCATTGTATTTCCACATTCATCCTGTTCAAGCTTAACGAGATTTCCGAGTATTTTCTTTTAGATATTGTCATTTATGTATGTTTTCTTTCGTAAGAGATTAAATTGGTATTAAAAAAATGTGACTCTGGTATAATGTATATATATTTTTTTAAAGTTAATCTAAAAACATAAAGTTAATAATTGAGTTTATATTCAAATTTTACTTTTTTTAATAACAAAGAAAAGGTTGCCTCTTTTTTTTCCTCCTTCATAATTTTCATTTTCTAGAGAGGACAGACGAGCGTTTATAATGATCAAACTATTTACAGTATAAGCTCTTGTTGAGGATAAGCTTCTCTTCATTACTCTAGAGACATTATGCATACATATATACATTTATAATACAAAATATATGTTATGTATATAATATGGGACAGACTGGAAAGTGGTAAGTTTTAAGGGAGGGAAATCTTAATTAAAAATAACAAAAAATTAATTATTATCTACACCTTGTGTTGCGTGAAAGGTATGCTTTGTTTGACACTCAAATGTAAGCAGGTACAATACGTTCTTCATATTTTATTAAAAAATTTTCTTTCTCACATCTGTCAAACTTGAAAAAGATTTTCTTATTCTATTATTTTCATGTAATAAATTTCTTACAATTGCGGAAGTTGAACCTCTTGAAAATATACTTTGGGAAATTTCCCATCGCTTACAAATTCTTTCATTCACGGAATTGTTAATCAGCTCTAAACTGATCATAAAAGCTGTAACCAGGCAACCTGATAAGAAAATATCAATGATTTGTCACTGAGGCGAACAGCTCTAGACAATTCTCTAAGCTATAGTTACGGACCACCAATTGACTGAATCTCAAAAGAAACATTTCCAGCCTACGCTGATCATTTTCATTCATGTTTATTTTGTGTTATAACGATCTACAATTGTTTTTTCTTAAATCTGTGCTACAATTTATATCAATACGGAACTTCTAAACGAAAATTTAAAACAGATTAAAAAAAGGATTCAGAATTTGATATACATGGAATTCGATATGATAGCCTATCTCGCTCTAAACATGTGAAAATTCCACATATGAAAATGGCTGGACGAGTTTTGAAAATTTATTTTCTTATTGAAACTAGGTAGGGATGATGTAATCTGACATATGAGGTTGTGCTAACTGCATTTACTAGTTTACATTCCCGAAAAAAGTTGTTAAAGTTTTTGCTTTTAAAATTGCTCATTTTAAGGATGTTGAGCATGACAACAATGTTTGATTTAATTTCAGCATAGGCATCCGTGCCAATTTTTAAGAAAAAAAACATCGAAAATCGATATAATTAATACATTGGCTCTTATGGAGGAATCTCAAAAAACGACATATTTTGAAAGTTTTTGATTCAATATATGTTTTTGAAAAAATATAAGCAATGGCATGGAAAAGAAAAAAACCAAGTGTTTCCGGCCATGTAAGGCGTGTAAGAGCAGGGTAGATTTAGGGTTAAAAATATTTATATCTTATTTTCAACTTAGATGACGAATTTGATTATAACTTTATGAATGTAGACGAAAAATAAGAATAAAATTTTTCGATATATGCGTTGTTTTTCGAAATATCGAATGCTGCCAGATATCAAAATTACGCCAGATATCGAAAAATGTTACTCTTAATTTTCGTCTTATATTGTCAAGTAATAATTTATCATAAAAACTGAAAATATATATTTTTTAAATTTGTGTCCCCACTACCGTCGTCATACATCCTTGATACAATTTTTTTAAATAATTTTTAATCTCAGGTACAGGTATTTCAGTAGGCAAAATAAAATATAATTGCCAGGCAGTTTTGCCGTTGCTAACACCACGTCATACATTATTCAAATAATTAAATAAAACGTTTTCAGTTCATTTTAGTGGGACTGTTATAATATTATTTAGTTTTATAATTAAATAATTTTAGTTTAGTAGACAGAAATTATGCGTTCATTTACTAACCCCCCCCCCCCCCCATAGTTAAATAAATTCAACCAAAATTCAGCCGTCTTAAGATAACCTCTCGAATACGTTGTAATATAAAATATTTTCCAAAATTGTATTACCAAAATTGAAAATTAAATATTTTGACAGATTCGATCACATTACCGAGAACAAAATATAAACAATAAAATATTATCTGTAACATGCGGTATATACAGTCTTCATAAGCAATCTTAGACGATATCAAATTGCAACGAATAAAACCTGATCGTAAACATTTACAACTTTGAATAGTATTCGTTTCAATGGCTTGAATCTCGTTATATTGATTAATCCTAAAGAGTTAAAGCTACTTGCTAACGGTATTATTTCATGTATTACGAATTAAATATACTACGGATGAAATTTAACAGTGTGTTATTCTACAGTTTTACAGTGAAATACTTCAATTGTATTTCTATGCCGTATGGCAGAAAGGGATTAAGTCACAAAATCATCTTTAAGAGATTATGTAGGTTTGTTAGCAAGACCAGTATTGAAATTTGGTACAAAATAGCTATGTGAATGACTATTGCATTTGAAGTAATTTTACCTGATCCAAAGATAATAAGAAATGATCTAAAGAAGTCAAGTTGACTCAACTATCTTCTTTCCAAAAAAACGATATTGGATTTTCCAGATAAGAAAAAAACCCGAACTTAAAAAAAGGTGTTATAAGTTTGACCGCCATGTATATGTGGCTGCATGTGTGTGTCTGTCTACCTGTGGCATCGTAGCGTCTAAACGGATGAACAAATTTTCAAGAGAAATTTTGAGTTTCGTATCCGAAAAAACTAAAAATTGGCCATGACCTTCCAAATCGGCTCAGTTTGAAAAAGGCTTTAAGGAAAAAGGCAATTTTATGGAGACTGTTCTTATATATGTTTCAATATATTATAAAAATAGTTAGAAGGTACAGAAATTTTAAGAGATTACAGAAATTTCAAGCGATTTGAATAAAGTTTTGTGGGGTAAAAATAAGTTTTAGGGGCAGAAATGTAATAGCAGTTGTATAAAAAGAAATTCTATGAAACACAACAGTAAATGTCTTTGGCCTTACATAAAAGGAGATATCAAACCTTCAAAAGGACATAGCCTGGTCACCACACAAAAATGGTTGGAACGAATTACAAAACCGGATCATTGAAAACAATATTATATCCGAATTCCAATCAGGGTTTAGGGCATCATATGAAACTATGGACAACATAGTCATAATAGATGCCCTTATGAAAAATGTTTAGCAATGAAAAGGCGAAAACTTTACTGTTGTTTTATTGACTCAAAAAAAAGCTCTCGATTCAGTCGACCGAAACATGCTATGGGAGTAGTGACGACTTATACAAATTTCATACTATCGAAGAGAATAAGTTTGTTGTTTTGACGACCAAGTTTGTTGTTTTACACACATTAAAACATGAAAACGTATATATGAGCCATTCTGACTTTTAACTAGTAAATTGTAAAGAATTTATGTTATTTTACTTAATTTGTTTTTTAAATTTTTACGTAAATACATATTTTATAATTTTGCACTATTCTGTAACACAAGCTGTAATTTTGTAATAATTGATTTGCTTTTTGTATATCAATAAAGAATATATATACTGTAAAAAAAAAAAGAGGAAATAATTATGAAAGTAATAATAAAATGCTACGGTATGTCAATTAAAGTTTGTTCTAGCGCTTGGTAGCTACTTTATTCGAAGGCTAAAACAATAAAATGATAATTTATTTTGAGAAAAAAAAAAATATATGTTTCAAACGCAAGTTAAGGGTCTCGTTGCCCAAAATTTTGTGGGGGGGTTTTAAATTTTGTAATATTCTATGCATGTAAAAATATTTTTTGACGATTTGATGTTAAATGAAATGAATCAATTTTTAACAAAAAACTGCTGTTTTATCGAATATCATGGTAAATATTTGTAACATAATAGCCCTGAAATCTTTATTGTAAAACCAGATACATATACAGTAGAATCTCGATAAGTTAAAGTCCAAGGGAAACAAAAAATATTTTAAGTTATAGAGGTTTTTAGTTATCAAGGGTCTATGTTATTGAATGCATCAGAAGGATGGGTTCAATAAAATACTGAAAATTAAATACATATGTAATCATATTTATTCACATTACTTACATTACATAAAAATAAAACAACAACTAAAGGTTTAGTCTACTTATAAAAATCTGTGATTTTCTTGTTTTAAAAAATTCACTGTTTCTAAATCGATTTGATTTTCAATGACAAATAGAGAGGAGAATACATTATCTTCTATGTTGCTACACTGCTCTATAAATGATCGTACAGTTGTTTTGACACTCTTTCAAAATGACTCATTCACACAATTTTATGTTATAGAGGTTGTGGAAACATTTCTTTTAGTTACTGAGGGCCAAACAGAAATTATTTATTTAAGTTATAGAGGTTGCGTATTTTAAGCTATAGAGGTTTTGGGCTCTGATGGGAAGGGAACGTAGTATTTTTTGAAGTAACTAAGGTTTTTATGTTACCGAGGTTTAACTTATCGAGATTCTACTGTATTTTGGCTTCAACTTGTTAAACAATTTTTAACCCCCGAGCCAAAAGGATATGTGTTAAGAAGATAAGTTTGACCACCATGTGTGTGTGTTTTTTTGTGGTGTCGTAGCTCCTAAACGGATGAACCGATTTGGACTTCTTTGTTTTGCTGGATTTGTGATATTTTATTTTTTACATTTTATAAATTTCCCTTATACTTCTTTTTATCACTCGAAATGTACAGTTTACTCTATTTTACCGATTACCAGGATCAAGATGTCATCTGCAGTCAAAAAGAATTAAGCTCCTCCAAATGAAAGACAAAAAAAGGTAATAAAACATTAAGATATTTATATGAAAAACACTGCTTCAATGTATAAAATATGCTCAGCAGACTTTATTCTCCATCATCCCTATAATTGAAGCGCTAAAATAATTTCTCAACATTCAACAGAAGTTATCTCAAAATAAACATTTTTGACTTAATCCTATTCTACATTACGGTGAAGGTATAATGACGTACGTAGATATACGATGTAGTATTCTATTTCAAATAGAGTCGACGTGTTTCTTTAATATATTTCAATTTATAAAAGTAATTGCTAAAATTACATTGCAACGACTTTTTTCAAGCATGCTTTATCGGAGGATCGACGTCTAGAAAATTAGTACGACTCTAATCAACCTTGACAAAATTAGAAAAATGGCCCGAAAAAAAAAATTAGATAATAGCCAGACATGGAAATCGCTAATTCCGAACATCTTGATCAGCAAAATCCAATAAACTTATAAAATTATCGTATTGTTGATCCTTGATGAGTATGCCAAATTTTGAGTTAATCCGACATTTTAAAGGGGGTCAAAATCATGTTCAAAGTTTCTGTTACATACTAACATACTGACATACGTATGAAGCTAATAAAAGCGTTAAAAAAATAAAAAAATTTTGATGCCACTTACAAATATAATAATTACAAAAAAAAAAAAATTATAATTTCACGAGAACCTACCAACTAATTTCAGTTATTACATTTTTACATTCGCATTCATTCTTTTTTATAACTTAAGTATTCTTGTATGCATATCATCGTTATATACATTTCGAAATCAACTTCATATCTACAATTTTTAACGAATTGCCGAAGCAAATGGAGCTATTGCTTTTCTACTGTTCGTGAAATTTCGGAAAAATTTCTTCAAATATTCATGATACCTACTAGATGTCAAAAATGACACCATCGTTATATATATATATATATATATATATATATATATTTATATATGTATATATATATATATACTCTCTAGCGGTCGCAATTTACGTTCAATTAAAATTAGGTATCAAGAACGGTCGTGGTATTTGAAAGTCAAGTTCGATCATGAGAAATATCGACCGAGAAACAAGGGGTGGGGAGTCAGTCCGCAAAGTAACAAAATTTTGAATCTTTTCAAATTAAAAAATAGTGTTGTATTTTTTAATCAGTTCTAAAAAAAAGTAATTTTTTTTCCAGATGCTTACTTTTCGAAATAAAAACTTTGGAAAAATTAAAATTGCCATATTTAATTTTAAGAAAAATGTGTTAATTTTCTAATCTCTGAGGGAATTTGCTTAGCTGACGCAGCTCCTGCGTTACGGATTTTTTATTTTTGCGTTATGCATTTTAATGATGAAAACTATTAAATAGATTCGTATTTCCTGAAGTATCCTCCTCTCATAATACAAGTATTGATCAGATCGTTAAAAATAATTATTATTCTTCTGTGTTTTCGTCTTTTTTTTGCATGAGAGAAATTAAAAGTATTAATTGCAACAGAACCTTGTCGCATAGAAAATGATTATATATCATTCATTAAAAAAATTATTTAAAGCATTATAATAAAATTTATTTTATATTTTAAAATGTTAATTGCAAAGTGAGATTCAGAGATAGATTTTACATTAAAAAACTTTACTCCTTGTCCTAAGGTAAAACAAAATGAAAATTTTATAATGAAAACATTTATTCAAGTAATTTTGATCCATAAAATGATTTATTTGATGTAATTGCCAGTCTATCAATTTTTATATATAACGTTGTTTTGTTCCTTGTATTCTAAATTTGAACCTTATGAAGCTGGAATTTCGAAACTTGGAGGTTCTTAAGGGGAACTTAAGAAACCATGAAACTTGCAGGTTCTTAACAGGAACTTATTGGGTAAAAATTAAATTTCTTTATTAGGTAATTTGAATGTAATTTGTTTGTGCGAAGCTTGTGAAAAGTTGAAAATCTATTTAAAATGTCATTTTGCCAAAAAAAAATACGATAACCGAGTTTTTAACCAATCGAGTTTCTGTGATATTATTTGATACCAGCTTGAGATCGAATCAGTATTTCTATGTGTCATATTCCCCCCCCCCCCAGGGAGAGATTTGAAAAACTGTCACTAAGTGATGGTTTTGGAAACTATCTGCTTGTTTGATAATTCATTAGATGTGATTCTGAACAGTCATCCGCAAAGTTTGAGTTCAACAAGTCGTCCCATTCCCGAATTATGTCAAAAAACCGAAAATGTCGCTACGCGGTAAAAAATTTGAAGTGATGGTTCTGGAAACTGTGTAAAACTTGTTTGGTTGTGTTGAGGGTGTCAAAAGGATCAGGAAAATATGTCTGGCAGAAAAGCAAGTGGACAGGGATTTTTTTGGCAGCACTTTGAAAAACACGAATTATTCCCTGGCGGGAAGGGGGATAATATGACACATAGAAATTCGACGAACCTTACAGGGTTACTTGGAACATTACCTACTATCATATTTAAGGCTCAGCAGACGGTTACCATGACCATCAGTAACTCATATGTACATACATCACTCTAACTATAAGTAAATAGGGTAAAATCAAAATACTGAATAAAATTAAATTTAAAGAGGATGTAAATGTAACATAACACATTATTTTCAATACATTTATTGTGACAATAAGAATGTCACATCTTCATCGTCACAGTAAAAATTCTATTAAGATTAATAGAATTGGTTTTCAGTAAACATACATGCAGTATAAGATACAGTGCACGATATAAAGGTAATTTTTATTTAACAATAAGTGTCTAGGTGACTGTTGTTATATTACATCATATAAACATTTTATACAAATGATGATAACTCGTTGAAAAGTTTATCATTTTCTACCTTTCCACGCACTACAAGAATATATACTCAATAATGGGAATAGTCATGAATAAATCGGTATCTCTGATTAAACTCGTTTTCGCTCAGCCGATTGATTATGCCAATATTCATGGTACAGTAAGCACATGTCTGATTTTGCGGTCACGGGCTTAGAGATTTTTTGGCCGTTGCAATAAACCCGTTATTGCGTTCACTCAGTTATTTTCACAATGGTCGTATTCAAACTAAGAAACACTAAGTCGTTTATATAATGAGTTGTTTTTGATGAAGTTATTTGGGCAACGAATTATTAAGATTGGAGTTACATTTGTTCGAGTCGTTATGATCGAGTTGTTTCTGTATGAAACCTGTAAATTATAAGGAATTGGAAAATAAATGGTTGAAATTATTTGTACCTTATTTTTGACTTTGATTATGAATTTTGTTATATCTTCATCAATGTAGATTCATCAACTTCATCAGTGTTAGAATTGTGAATATTTTGAACATTACTCCAGATATCGAAAAAATTTATTTTAACTTTTCGTCTTTTATTGTCAAGTTATAACATCTTAAGTTATATACCCCCTCCCTAAAATATTCAGAATTGATTTAAAATTAGTTCAATTTCATATAAAAAATCAAACCTTTCATCAAAAATTTCCTTAGTGCTCGTATATCCTATCGAGCACGCAATTAGGAGAGTAAATATTCTCAGCCAAGTACAGAGAATAGAGTGCAAGTGATTGCTTGCTATTTGACTAAGCTGAATACTTGATAAGTTTCTTTATACCTACTCAGCCAAGTGAATTGTCTCAATACTTTACTTGCGCCTTTATACGTAATATTTTCGACATTAAAATGGCCATTATATGTGCCAATTTCAAAAGTTTTCGACATAACGTCGTACACCTGACACGACACAAAATTTGTGCAACAATATTAAGTATTATATGATGATGTTTACAGCTTGTTAGCTACATTATATGTTAAAAGAGTTGATGTAACATTTAAATAGTATTCTTAACAAAATACAACATTTATATTGTGAACTTTCTGTATATCTATAGAATTCACCCTCGCATGGCATAGAAGTATAATATACACTAGAGAATAAAGATTCAATATCATTGAACAGCATCTCAAAATTCATCAACGTATAGAAATACTGAATGTATTACATTCTATGTACATTTAAATTCTAAATACATGATTTTTATAGTAAAATTTCGATATCCATCAAATTAATTTCAAGCAAATAAAATTAGAGTTTAAGAGAATTATAATAAGTATCGCTTATATCGTTGGGAACATTGTAGAAATTGTAAATAATCTTTCAAACTTTACGGTATTTGTGAATAAAATAAAAAAAAAGACAGTCATTCTTTTACTCAACTAATCAAAATTGATTTATTGATCAAATGGATATTTCAATTGAAAGCTCGAAAATTGCCAATATCACTATGCTCAAGTACAAAAAATATTTGTCAATTTGGTTTTTATCAACGAGCACAATGTAGGATGTATGTTTGTTTGGTTATTTTACTTTCTTGTCAATCGGTAATTTTAAAAAGAATGCTTTTCTGACATAGAATTTTGTTTAAAATTGTAAAGAATTTATTAATTGTAGCAATTTAATAAAGTAAATATTCCAATAGAATGCATTGTTTTAAAAATAATCATTTCGTTTACAAAATATCTACCTGTATACAAAATTCAAATGTTCTAGACCTTTTATGATATTTGTATAGAATAATACAAATACTCAAGAAAACAATTCGTTGTTCTCTAATAAGTTACAGGATATGGCAATACCTTTTTTAGCGTATGGTTGCATACGCTATTTACTCCGATGTAACTAGTAAAAGAGAGTGTTATTTAGTGTATTATAAGACTATCCTTTTCTTCATATACCTAATGTTTTCAAAAAGATCATATACTATATTCGACAATACTTATTATTGATATGTCTACACGGTAAGAAATTTTTTCCCGAAATCACTATGTAAGTATTATTTAAGTTTAGGCATGATCGCAATACTCTACTGTTACATAAGTGGCGCCAAGGTTTTTATACAGTATACAATATTGTAACTAATGCCATGTATTTCTTACATGAAAAGGAAAATTTGAACACAAAATTACGTTGCGTGGTTTACTGTAACGCATTCAAAACATATAGATATTAGAATGAAACAATACTCAAGAAAATAGCCACTAATGGGTCCACGAATGTGTTACAATTACCGTGCGGGGTTGAGTGGCGAAGTTGACACAAGCGCATGAGTTGTTTGTGTGAAAGTAATATACTGTCTAACAATTTTCAAACAGTGTTGTCTTGAAATGCAACATAAGTTTTAAACAATCTTTTTGAATTGATTCAACCACTTATAAATAACCTGAATATGAGCTTGAGTGATTTTGCATCAATGAATTCATATTGTTTGAAATTATTTTTACTTTATTAACTCACAGGTGGCGAGACTATAAAGTTCGCGTGGTGAAATTTAAAATTGTTAATGAAACGTCGCAAAAATTATAAAAACTTAACTTCTACTTAATTATTTGATCCTAGCTTCCAGTACTCTTTCATATATTACACGAATCTAATACGGTTCAGCGTATTTTTGTAGCACCCAGTATAGATATATTACACAATTGTAACATTTTATTGAATCGTCACTGAAATAAATTGTGGGTTTACCTATTTTGTTGTCATCAACTTTACCTATAATAATAGTTCGCTATTGGGTAGGAACATATTACATATTCACGTACCTAGAAATAGTCGATTGAATAAACTTATCTAGAATATAGTCGAATATACTTCAATATTGTATTATAGACATTACATTCAATAATATTGTATTATAGACAGTACTATAATCAAAACACGAAGTAGCATTTATACAGTATATGAAAACATGATGAGCTTGGGAAATATTGAAAATAAACTTAATGCTTTATTGAACAATATTACTTCCATTGAATAATGAGCCATTATTTGTAATACATTGTTTTGTATTGTTAACTTGTGCGTCTGGGTAGATTTGTAAAGCAAATATTTTTAACTTGTGCGCCTGGGTAGACAAATCACGAAGTTGGTTAACAACCACTTTTATAATTGTTAAACGGCTTCAATTAAAATATGAAAGATTACGGTAAACCATAATGAACGATTAAGGTATTGAAATATGGTTTGTTTTTTATAATTGTATTTCTGCAAATTAGAAGATAAGGATCATTGACATTTGCATTTCATTCAAGGATGCTTCGGACGATCTAATAGTGCAACAAAATGAGTTTTAAGTCTATCATCGGGACAATAAGAGTTAAAATATTTTTTATTGTCTTTTTCTAATGCCTGTTTTTTAAATTTTATACTACACTGATAAAATTATGTTATTTTCATAACGAAATTTTGGAAAATTTGTATCTTTTAAGATTATTTCATAAAAAACCTTAATTAGAGAAACAATGCATCCAATATGCTTATTATATTTACTCAAAAATGTGCGATCAAAATCCGAGTTGTATTTTAAAATTTACTGGTATACCGACCCGACAGTTGGATATTTTATCGAAAAATGTTTCTTCCAGCATTTTTTTAAATAATGTTTTATTTCAAGTGATTTTTTTTTGTCATTCTAAAGTACAATACGCTATAAAAACCAGAATTGATTCCAGACTTTGTGTATATATTGTAACAATTGAAAACACATTTTTAAATTGAATAAAAGTATTCAAATTTAAAAATAAGTTTATTCAACCAAAGGATAATATTATATAACCTATCGACTCACGTTAAAAGTGGCGTATAATATTTACCTCCCCATCAATACAAGAACCAATTTCAAATATGTTGTAAGTACTTTTCAAATTTACTTCTCTATACTCAACAAAAAAATAAAATAAAATAAAAATGAGTAAAAAATATATGAAATAAATCAGTAATATAAATGGAAAAATTCCATTTCCTTCGTATTTATTAAAAAACCTTCACGTACGTTGTTACCTTATGCATGAAAGTATGCAATATTGATATGTGTCAAAATAGTGTCAAAGTATTTAAATATAACTTACTTAAAATTTCTAATCGTGATTTCACTAAACTATTGGGATAATCATTCTACCATATGATAGCTTCGATTATAAAAAGAAGTACAGGCCTGCTTGAACTAGGTTTCAAATATAACGCAACTGTAATAAATGACATTAGAAGTAAAATTCACAAAATTTAAAAACCCCCGACAAATTTTTTGGGTACGGAACCCTAAACTCGCACTTGAAACACATCTAAGAACACTTGTTCCAAATTGAGTCGATTTTGAAGATCGTCGCTAATTTTTTGAATTTATCGGGTACGAAACCCTAAGTTTGCGGTTCATCCGTTGAGGCTCTACGATGCCACAGATAGACAGACAGTGTATGCGAGTGTATGTTTCAAGTGCGAGCTTTGGGTTACATACTCGAAAAAACTAAAAAATTGGTAATGATCTTCAAAATCAATTCAGTTTGGAAAAGGCATGACATATAATTTATATTATAAATAATTACTTTGGGAATAAATGGTCAAATAAACCTGGTTCAATTCATTTCGAAAAGTGAAATGGTAAAGTAATTAGGTAATTCAAAACAATAATTCAAAAGAACAAAGTTCACTCAAGTATATCAATTTTAATTAAATATTTCTAAGAAATGGTCCCAAAAAATGATAGCTCTCGATCTTGATATTGATTTTAGAAGGATTGTTATCAGTTTAAAGTATTTATCTGTGCGACTATGTATTTCTCAGTGGCATCGTAGTCCCTAAACGGTCGAACCGACTTAATTAAGAACAATTTATCACTAAGTTCCCAAAAAAGAGTTTACATCGCATTTTTCGGGGGTTTTTTAAATTTTGTAAATTTTACTTGTTGATAATGTGGAGCAACATTAAGATGTTCACATCAACAAGGTATTCTAAGAAATGTAAAATAATAAAATAATGGACACGCGAGAAATCAGAAATACATGGTTATGTTGAAAAATTATACCAAGACGTCGATGTAAATAGTGAAACAAAAGATGAAACTTGACCATAACTATTAAACGAAGTCAAAAATTAAATCTTTTTTCATTTTTTTAAATGGTTTTATTAAGATTATGTGTATTTGACATTCAATTATTCTGTATATACCCATATGTTTCGATTACAAATCAGTATCAAACCTAATTTTCGATGTAGAAACCCCTTGAGTTCTGAATTGACAGGTACTTGATATTTACTACTACGTATTATGTCAATATAATTAAATTGAAATAAGACAAGGCTAATCATAACATTTGCAGACAATAAATGGTAATTGAAATAGATATATTTCAATTTTCAAAGATTTCATAACATGATGATCAATGAATTGAATTATTCATTATTGCTTCCTATTTTTGTTCACATGTTAACTGATGTATTTGTGATTTAAAAAAAAAAATTTAAGGAGCTTTGGATATAATATTTCTCAGTTTCGACGTCTTAAAAAAAACCATTAAATTTGTCTAGAAAAAGATTTAAAAACATTGGAAAAACTCCGAATTAGTCATTCTTATCCATTTTTAATCGACTTCAAACAACAAAGGAGGAGGTTTTCAATTAGACTGTATTTTTTTTATGTGTGTTACCTCAGCATTTTCGACTAGGTGAACCGATTTTGATGATTTAAAAGCTGAACGGGGCTCTTTATCTATTTGAAAGCTTGTGCTTCCCGTGTGGTCCCATTTCATTCTGTTCCAGTTTTGACAACGACATTCATGAGAAAACCGTAAAAGTCTTAAATTTGCATTAAGTATGCACGACAAGAGGGCGAATAACTCATTATCACGCCAACCGATTTCAATGATTCTTTGTTTAGTGACAAATTAGTTAGTGTACTTCAGATTCACTAAAAATCACAAAATAAGAAAAACTTTTCCAAAACAAATTAATATGCACTAAAGAAATAACGATAATATAATGTAGTTAAAATTATTGTTATTTTTGGAGTCGGCGCCAACCAAGCTAATGTAGCAAACTGTTCTATCAGAGTTGGTTCCTTGGCTGACACCGACTCCAAAAATAACAATAATTTTATCTACATTATATTATCGTAACAATAATTTTATCTACATCATATAAATTTGTGTTGGAAAAATTTTTCTTTTGAAGTCGGTTTTCTTTTTGTTAGAAGTTTTTTCTAACGAAACATTTCAGATGAAGCTGTGTATTTCGAATCGTAAAAGCACTCAATCTTGTTAAGTCAAACAGAGATACGGTTATATTTGAAGAAAATAATTTTTCATCTAATTTGACTTTTCACTAATGGGTAACTAGACGGCAAAGCAATCAAACATGACTATACCTTTATTTTTTGAATATAATATAAACACATGAATATAATTTAATAAAGTAAGTGTTTGTCGGTTTCAAAGTTTTCTTTAGATATTACTTGTTATGGAATGTTTCTTTGAAAATTTTCTGGATTGGTTCAAAGACTTGTGGTTGAAATTATTTGTATCTTATTTTCAATTTTAATACTGAATTTTGTTATAACTTGATGAATGTAGACAAAAAATAAGAATAAAATTTTTCGATATCTACTTTGATTTTCGAATTAACGAAAGCTAAATAATTAAACAAAATTTTCAACGGTCAATATTTTGAAAATTAATCCAGACATCGAAAAATTTTATTCTTACTTTTCGTCTAATATTATCAATTTATAACATAATTCACCATTAAAATTGAAAATATATACATCCTTAATAAGTCGGGGACAACGGATTTTTTTTGTTTTCAATAGTAAATTAGGATTTTAACTTTAATTTTAATAGTATTTTTTTTTAAATTTATTTGTAATTTCCAACGACTAGTTTTGGAGAAATCTATGAAAACATACCTAAAATTTCAGAATTGATTTAGACTACGTACAACTTCATGAAAAAAAAAATCAATTCTTTTATCCAAAATTGTGCTGGCGCTCCTACATCCTTTATGACAAATATAATAAACTAGCTGTTACCCGCCCGCTTTGCTGGGCAACATCCCCACTTGCACCCCTCCCTCCACATTTCCTTGCGTTGGATAACAGTTTTGTAATGTACACGTCATGCTCTTTTATTTGATATCCCACTTAAGTATATTTGTAAATATTCGATAATTCCTTCCCACTTTCTCGCTACACCTTTCTACCCTCCGAAGGTTAAAAAAATCTTCTAAATGTAATTTAAAACATTCTGACCAAGTTTTGAACTATTAAAAGCCATAATTGAAAAATATGAATTTTTTATTCATGAACACCCCCGCAACCCCCCTTGTGGGTGGAATTTCGTAAAATCCGTTCTTAGCTGACCTCTACTTGGCAAAAGGAATATTCCTGCCAAATTTCAAGTCTCTAGGTCTTATAGTTCCAGAGATATCGTGATGACTATCAGAGTGACTATCTATCTATATCTATAGAAAGTCTCCTATATATATAAGATTTCTGACAAATTAGGAGTGTAGCCGACTCTGATGACCTTCTCATGCTTAATTCACAAGTGAATAAAAATGTAGAAAAAACTTTTTTATTTTAAAGATTTATCATCTTGAAATAATATTTTAAAGTAACGTGGTGGTTCTCTCAAGATTATTAGAGATATAACTAAGTATCTAGGGAGTATCGTAAGTCATCATCGTATCGTTTAATAAATGGATTACTGTAAATTAATCAGGAAATGCTTTTATTAAATTTTTCTTTTTTAAATGATATAAAAAATATATCATTTTCATGATGCGCTAGAAAGTTAATCTTAGATATTAAATTGAAGAATCTTTTTTAGTATCACCTGTTATTATGGAATTTTATTAAATAACCTCTAGAAGGCTTTTATACCGTATATGTATAAAATATATCAGAGTATATTAAGTTCAGTCCAAGTTTCTATCGTAAATAATCACCCGCAGCATCGCTGAGCTAATTCTTATTTCAAAACAAAGACTTACTCGTTATACCCTTTGCTTTCATTGTCCTCGGCACTTTTTTTCGCAATTTTATGGGCTATAATTTTTGGTATGGAATCCTAATATTTGAAAAATACAATTCAGCCCATATGTCTTCCTGATAATGTTGCAATCTCTAGGTGAATTAAGTTTTTAAATCGATTGAATTATAGATTCAAAAATTACTATCATTATTTTCCAAAAATTTTAGAAATGTAGTAATGAGACAGTCATTGAGAGGTATTTCGCTTCAATCTAAAGATTTAAGCCAATCGCTTTCAAAGTAAATATCAAAAATAAAAATTGCTTTAAAAAGTACCATTTTAAAGTAACATTCACTTTTCAATAAAACACACTGTACATTAAATAAATATATATTAAGTACTTTGTCTATTTATTAAAAGGTTTACAATACATGCTTTATTGCCAAGTAATATGTTATTCTAAGCTTTACAATATCACGCAACTACAAAAATATATAATATATTGTGTGCAAGTGTTGCTGCTAAATTTGATAATATAGATATCTCTCTTCAATCGACAATACTTTAACTATAGTCGTCTCTATTCATCAAATAATGGACTTTCGATGAACTCATAATTAAATTAAAATTTTGTTTTTATATCATCGACAACTTTATATTTTTATGGAATTATTATAAACTACAAGGTTGTCTGAATATTTTAGACAGTTTTTTATCACACTCTCTAGATTTTTTGATATAGAAATATCCAATTGAAAAGTATAACTTATATGTTTCGTCATTTTTTCAGCCAACTTTGAACGATCAAATAACAATAAAAAGCTCCATGACCTAGGAATTTTTTGTGATTTTTGGAATCATTGTTAATCAATAAATGTATTTATAAAGTTTTATTGAAATCCTTAGTATTATTCAATCCTTGCATATCTCCTTATTTAAAGTGGTTCTTTGTAAACAGTCTACAACCTGACGAAAATTACAATATAACGTTAATGTATACATCATATAAATATAAACTTACCTTTGATAATGTTGTCGGATGAGGATACAAGTTGACAAGACACGACTCCCGACGGAGACGATAATCCCAGCGTGTTTCTAGGTGTGGTATTTCCATTGTATCACATATACTTTGAACATGTGAAGCAGTATGCGATGATTGTGGACCAAATATTGCTGCAACACCACTTCTTAATAGATGACAAACTGTAAGTAAACAAAACGAAGGTGTACTATACAATATTGTATAAATGATAAATATAGACAGCCCGTGAGCACACAATCAGTGAAATATGAATTGTATGATACTATAAACTAGACAATTTCGTACGTAATACTGGCCCCCTGGGGTGCCAAGTTCGATTTCGCTGTCACAATCAAAATTATTTTAATTTATAGTTGTAATGAGCTGGTTTTGTGCATTGTTTATGCAAGAAAGCGGTGTACTATGCCTCTTCATGAACACTTTTCGTTAGAAAAACCATGATAGGAGTGTTTAAAAATCACTAAAATTTCATACAAAATATGTCTCATCTTGTTATCTGATGGGTGAAGATCGACCTTATAGCGTCTCTTAGACCAGTATGGATGGGTAACGGCAGGCATTACTCTCTACTACTACCGATCCTGTGTACAGAGGTTTTTTCATTATCAATAATAAAAAAGAAAGTAGAGAAAAATAACTATATATTTTCACTTGGTTATGGGATTCCGCTCTATAACGATGAATAGAGAGTACAGTTTGAACTCATTGTATTATATTATCTTAAGCTGTCTATATCATAATATTTGGTTTGTAATTCTCGGTGCTTTGGATTATGCAATAAACTTGAAATCCGATTTAAGTTTAAACGTTTAAAGTAATTTTACTCAAAAATATTCAACACATTATAAAATGTTGAAGTACTAAAGTGAATAACGGAGATGCTTTATTACAAATCGAAATTTTTAGGGTAGGGAGTTACTCATTGCGGCCATTGAAACTACCCATTGTATCATAACCGGATCCAATTGAATTATAAGCGTATTGATATTATCGTTAATTTGTTACTACTTTAACTCACTGAGGTTAATCGAATTCACTTCTCCAAAAACGGTTTGTTGAAGAAATATTCATATAATTTAATATGGAATACCTGGTATATATGCCCCTCCCCCAAAATTTGCCATGTATATGGTATATATGGGCAACCATCTCCCCTCATATATAGAAATCCCTACTACAAGGTCGTTTTGTTTTTTCGTTTTTCAAAAACTCCAAACTCTCCTTTACCTTAATGTATGAAATGTCCACTCCTTAGGCAAGACTTAGTCATCTGCCCACTTAAATTAAATTTTCACTTCTTGGGTGACGTAAATTATATTGGAAAAACGGCGGACATATTACATTTCATGAGATTGTCATTTTCACCCTCCACCCCCCGCATCAGTGATTTTATCCGCCTTTGTCGAGAAAGGTTTCCTCCACATCCCCTTTACATAATGATAACAACATTGGAAGAACTGCAGATCACGAGCAGAACACGTCTCTATCTCTTTGTCCATAACCAACCAATATATAGACCACCATGTATATAATATCGATTATATTTAATTGTTTTTATTGCACTATTTATTAGAATTTATCAATTAAAAGTATTTTGACCTAGAATCGGTATCCAGTTATAAATAAACGTATAAATGATGTATAAATTCCTGAAGTGTTGTTGTTCATTAAAGTATTGTTGAACAAGTACTTTATTTACCACGTTCTTGCTCTTCTTAAAAGATAGTTCAAATACTTCAAATCAATTTTCCGTTCTACAGTCAAACATCAACTCGTCAATAATTTATTATATAAAACTGCATGACATTATTGTTTCATACAATTTTGTACCTTTGAACAAAAAGAGTAGAAAGGTTATCACTGTAGAAAGTGTTGCAAAATGTTTGTTTTTTTACAATTACAGTCTATTTTTTAACCCTTTCTATAGTTGAAAATGGCAAGGAAAAGGATTTTATCTTTAATATCACGGTTTAACACATATTAGAAGCAAAATCACGCACTCATACTCAAAGATAATATTTCGTTTTCGCAAATGAAAAATAGTGCATCTCATTAAGTATCACTAGATGTTAGCGTGGTTACTCTTTGGTTATTTCTTATTAAGTTAAGATTAATTAGATCACTGCTAAAATTTGTTATGCTCTATTTTCTCTATTAAGGAGACTTAAAATTTGTTCATATAGTTAAAAAATTTGCACACTTGACATAAGCAGGTTAGAAGGTGACTTAAAGTTTGTTAAAATAGTTGCCAAACTTGCAAAAGCAGGTTAGATTTGACACACGATTGTTTTAAAGACCAACTAACCTTTTATATTGAGCAGTTTATTTCACGAACTAGAGTATAAAAAACACATTACAGCTATACAAATTAACATTTTTAAGCTTTTGTATAATGTACTTGATTCAGTACTTTAAAAAAAATTAAAACAATAATAAAAATGGCCACTAGCAAAGCCGCATATGTCTGTTGAACGATTATCAAAAGTAGTTAAAGAAATTACATATCGCTGTTATATTAGAGGTTACACTATGTTTCTATAAAATTCATTTAAAGATTCTTTCTAACATGTAATTAAAAATGTAGAACATACATTGAATTTATAAAATTTAATTGAAACAAGTATTGGCTGTGTATGTATTTATCAATATTATCCATTTTGTACTAAATTTAAGTTACTAAATGTTTAACCACAAACATTTTCTTTTTTAAATTGATTTCTGATAAAAATAAATTTCAAATTTGTAAAAATGAAGCCATATAGCCCACCTTAGGTCTAAATTAACTAAATATCACAATTAATTATTCATTAAAAAAATTTGTAGTAAATTCCTTAAGCCATTATTCAAATGATTAGTAATTAAAAGCAGATATATAAAATTCTAACAAAGATTATTTTCATTGTTCTACGACAAGACACGAATGATTTATTAGAATCAACAATAACACGACTAAAAAAATCTTATAAGCTCCACACGGCCTCTGTATTTTCATGGTTCACATGTTCTACATGCATAGAACAAGGCAGTTTTGTATTATTATGCAGTAAGCGAACGGTTACCCAAAACATTTATCTGCGCTCTCACCATATTTATGGAAATGATCTTGTTAGACAAATATGTTGATTAAACATGTTTATTGACTCCGTGCGTTGACAGCCCTTTCAGACGATAATTTTAGCATTAAAGGAGGCTATTACGACTAACTGAAAATGGTACAGTAATTATCAAATTAATTAAAATTATTGAAAAATAATAAAATATTTAGTAGTACAAGAGCTTATGCCACGAAAAAGTTTATATCAAGATGCCTGGATTTTTATATTTCTTATTGAAATAAGGAAGGAATGAATATCAGTACGCTATCACGAAAAAAGTTTTCTACAAAAATTTCTGATTTTTAAATCATTTTTTAATATATAAATTGGCATAAATTATAATTTTGCCGTTTGCTTATACTCAATCGAGCAAGATGCTATTCTAATAATTAAAAGAAAAAGTGTTCCAATCATTTTAGTATGGCTGTGATTTTATGATTTAGCTTATTGAATGAAATCTGATAAATATTCCGATGCTTTATCCGAAACTAACTTCATAATAAAAATTTAATATCTGATCGAAATCCACCCGTACTATAAGGAGAATATTCTCAAATGTTAGCACTTCCTAATACTCAAATGTTAGTTTGCTACCAGCGGTTTGGTACGGAAGCCTGAATGGCACACAATCATTTTATGAGAAAGTGGCGCTACACTAGCTTATATTTTAAATGTGTACTACTCACAAGTATAAAACCAACTTTTAAAAAGCCACTAGTTCACTTTCAACAAGTGCACTTGTGACTTGTGGTATTATGGGAACGCCACTTTCTCATAAATTCATTGTGAGCCATTCAGGCTTCCGTAATTTGGCACTATGAGAATATGAACTGACTTGTTTTATGTGGAGGTAAGAAAAAAAAGTTTATTCATCGTACACTAGGATAAAAGAATAGACTTTTTTTTTATATATATTATATTATTTTGTAACATTATTAATTCACTATTGTAAGTTTATAGTCTTTATACACTGTGAAATTTATATGTCTATAGATATCATTAATCACTTTCGTTCGACTAACACTAAATATGTTTGTTTGGACGAACGAGAGAAGAAATTTAAAAGCCTACAGAATGAGAAATAGTTAACTTCCTGAAAGACGGCTATTGTTTTCACTCCGGAAAACTAAATAAAAATTTTATGACGTGTTTAGCTGCCTAGAAATGCGAAAACATTTAAAATATCCCTGAATTACTCGATACAAATAATTACTTAAATCTACTGTTGCTCTACACTTTTTTTAGAAATTTATACCAAACTCTTAATTTAATTCTATCAATTATTTGAGCTAAATTTCCGCTGACAGTTTTCAGTAATTGTTTTGAAAAATTGATCTGAGGCATTTAAAAAAATAGATCTCGTCAAGTAATACACATAAACTAACTTATTTATTTCCCAAATTTTTTGAAATTAATACTCATTTCAAAAATCATAGGTCGTATATATATATACACGCAATATATTGTGTCGAAGATTTTAAGGCATAAGAAAGTTATCGGACCTGATCAGTAGGCACACGTTAAAAACTTACTGATTACATCATCATTGAGATTTTGTTTTTGTATTACTTATGTCCTTGCCATCAGAGTTTTAATTTTAAAATATTCTTTCAGAAAATTTAGGATTGCTTCCTGAAGCTTAAAATTGTAAGTCGTCCGTTTTTTTATTATTCTAACCGAAAGATAATCCAATAACAAACTACAAATTATTTTACCGGGCCTTTAACATAGCCGGGTGTTTGTAAATCGACGTTCAAGGTATCGGTGAACGGATACCCTGTTTTATTGAAGATCTGGAAAAAATAATTTTCATTTTGATATTAGATTTTCTTACTGTAAGAATAACAAAATACGGATATGTTTCAATTCGTAGCTTGGCGGCCTATTTTTCATTTTCGGTTGATTGTCCGTCCGCCTGTCTATCAACACGATAACACGAGAATCGAGCTAAAATTTAGGTATAGTGTGCTCATGATATAAATAGTGTGTTTGAGCTCGTAAATTAGTAACACAGGTCCATTGGGTCTTGGCTCCGTAGGACACATTATGTAAACCGTTAGAGATAGAACAAAAATTTATCAAAGATGTTCTTTATAAAATAAATAAACAACTTTATGTGAAACATTTTTAGGACAGAACTTTTGAAAATTATAGACAGAACATAATAAAAATTTAACATTTTGTTTTTTATTGTGTTAAATATTTGTTGAATATAATTTCTTACGATTCCAAATTTCACTTTTTTCTTTAAAATTATTTAAAAAAAATGAATTATTTAAAAAAAAATTACAATTTTGATTCTTTGTTTATATCCCGTACGTGCCGAAAACCTACACAGCTTGTTTATTGAAGATGTGGGCTCTTAACCCAAGAAATCAACTCTTTATAAATGCTCAATAAAATAATGCAAATAATTTACGTATTCAAAAAGCTATTGATATGGTTCAGAAAGGTCATATCTACCACAATACGTTTATTTTTGTGATACTTTTGAATGATTATTATTATAAATAAATTCGAATTTTATTACAATATCCCAAGTATGTGAGATATGTGGGCTCTATGAATGTGAGCTATGTGTTGTACGATGAGCATGAGAATCTTCTTCATAAATCATTCGGGCTGGCTTGTATAAAAATTTATCGTTTTTTTTTTGTAAATATTTATATTTATTTGTTACGAGTACAATAAAAACAATTTGTCAGAATTTTTTTGTTTATTTCAATCGTTCTTCCTTTAAATTCTTTAAAGTAACATTTTTAGATAGTTTCGTAAAATTGAAAATCAGTGTGCAAAAAATGGCATTAAAAGTAAAACCTAAACAATTGATTTGCGGTTGGAATGAAAAAATGATTAGGAAGAGGCAAATACAGCTTTTGTTGCGGTATTCATATATTCAATTTATTCAATTTTTACAAAGTATTGACGTGTTACTTCGACAAAATTGACTTACTTTTACTTTTTTATTCCACTTTCATTGATTTTACTTGAAGAGTTCTGGATTAAAAATAAATGTTTTCTTTAACTGTAAATTTTTGGGCACTTAATCTCAAATATGTTTAATCCAAGAATATTGAAATGAAAACAAGATTTAAATCTTACAAGCTTTGCGTATTTAGTTTTTAGTTTTAGCTATTATTACAAGGCATAACAGCTTATACGTTTATAATTTGGATATAAAATCACCTAAAGTTCTTTGAGTGAAGGTATGAATGGATAAGAATATTATACGGAAATGGTGATTTTACGATTATTTTTAATTGGCAAGAAAATCTTTTAACTAAATTAAAATCAGACATTCATTTTCGTAATAAAAGGTTAAAAGCTTGTTTTTTCTTACTTTGATCCGAAAAAATACACACAATAATAGCCATTAGAGTGAAAATCTGTATGTTACGTTCCATTTACAAAGTGAGTCAGGAATTTGTATCGGGCTGGAAAAAATGTGTGTTTTATAAAACAAGGTAAATTAAAAAAAAAATGTTTGGTGTAAAACATGAAACTATTTTCCTTATATTGGTTAAATTTGATATCAAAGCCTTGTCTTTTATTCATTTTAAAATTATTAAATCATCAAAATATAAATAATTCAAAAATTTTAATATTCCCATAAATATACGGACTTTCTGCTAGCTTTAAACATTTTGAACAATATCATGTGTGAAACACTATGTCTGGACAGCAGTAGATTTGGAAAAGATTCTTTTTGAGATTAGTATTTCCCTATAGTTTTAATCTTTTTACACGATATGTATATAAAATAGAATTTCAAAAGAGACGAAATGAGATACGATTTCAAAGAATATTATTTCGAACACTAAACGAAACTACATTCCAAAGAATCGTTTCTCAAACTCGCGAAACTCGTGTTAAGCTACTTCTTGCTAAATAGGCTACTTCTTGTTTAGTCTCTGGCGCACGGGTTCGTTTTGAGCGATTTAGTCTCCACCTAATCTCGCAGGTTTTTTTTTTAATTTGTTAAAACATAACGAAACAAGAAGACATAGAAACGACATCGATGAAAATTTCGTGCTCGGGTAATGAAATAAAAGTTTGTAAAGGTTTCGAGTGTTTATTTTAAACTAACATATTTTGGATATTATATTAAGTGTCTTGAGGAATAAAACTAAACAATAATAAGTTCTCCAGTGCCAAGTGTACATCATCTTTATCTAATTCCAATAAGAAAAGAGATATCAAAAATTCAGCCTTCTCAAATCGAATTTTTCGTGTTGCCTGTTTATACCATGAAGCCCTAGAAACATGACAGAAAAATCACGTTAGCTTGTAATCTCATTTAGTGCAGTATATGTCGCGCAAAATACTTCAGTATTAAATAAAATTGATTCGCTTGGTTTTCAAGGCGATATTTAGGCAAAATAATAATATAACTTTGAAAATTAGAGGATAGGAAATTAATTTTTTTTTAAATATCGAAAAGATGTGAAATACCCGATTTTGGAAAAAAAAGACAGAAATAACATTTTAATAAAAATCCCAAAAAGTAAAAGCAGGGGGTTGTCACGGTATAAAAAAACACAAAAAATGAGACTAAATTAATCAAACTGTGCGGAAACTTTATATTTTTTTTAAGGTAAAGTTTATGCATTAAACCGATTTCCTATGAGCCATACATGTCGAGTCGAAAAAATAAATGATTAAAACGCAATGAAACCGTAATGCTTCGAGTTGATTTGACTTTAGGTAGTCTCTTTTTTTCTTATTACTTTTTTTTAACGTTAAAATACCAAATTTTTCTGTAAATAACCGGTTTTTCGAGCCTATCCGTCTATTTATTCTTAAAAACTACTATTTTTCTCCTCAATATAACGTTGTAAAATCGGATAGCTTAATTTTTTTTTAAATATGAAACTCCTCAGCCTGTACTAATTATGATCATCCATATGCACCCATCCATCCAGATCCAGTAGGTAACATAAACACAACACATTTACTGAACGTATTATTAACTTTAATGTTTATGGTTTTTTATTTATTTTATTTTTATTTTGTTCACCACAATAAGTTATTCTCATCTGCATACAGGTATAATATGTATTATACTAATTGTGTTCATTATTAAAAGAAAGCAAACGTGTTTTAGTTTTAGTAATGGGTGTAGGTGAAAACATCATTAACAGAAAAACTATGTTTTAAACATGTTGGTTTTATGTTTGAGTGCACATTATAGTTGCAGGCGAGATTATTATTAACTTTTTATTTTTGTTGTTTTTTTTTGTACTTCCTTGTTCAAGCTTAACAGTAATGATGCGAGGAAAAAAATTTTGTCATAGGTGTTCATAGAATCACCTAATTAGTCCATTTCCGGCTGTCCGTCCGTCCGTCCGTCCGTCCGTCTGAGGACACAATAACTCAAAAACGAAAAAAGATATCGAGCTGAAATTTTTACAGCGTACTCGGGACGTAAAAAGTGAGGTCAAGTTCGTAAATGAGCATCATAGGTCAATTGGGTCTTCGGTCCGTAGAACCCATCTTATAAACCGTTAGAGATAGAACAAAAGTTTAAGTGTAAAAAATGTTCCTTATCAAAAATTAAACAACTTTTGTTTGAAACATTTTTTCGTAAACATCACTGTTTACCCGTGAGGGCGCCAATTAGGCGGAAATTTTATAATATGTGTACAAACTATACACTAAATGTCGGTCGGTAATGCAGAAACCTATAAAGTCATTTACATATGTACTATATTAGTTATGAATGTATGTGTCACATGTTTGTATGTGTAATGTGATAAAGAAATCAACACTATGCATGGTATTTCAACCATTAACTCAATCAATTGTTTGTTTTCACTTGTTTGATTTAGGACTACACTAAGAAGTCAAAATACATTTTTTCCTGAGTTATCGTTTCCGTATCGTCCTTAGAGTCTGAAGTGCTCAATTTTTATATATAGTTATTTCAGATGATTAAGGATAAACATTTATTTTGTAATGAGATACTTTTTAGTGCAAAAGATGTACCTACTTTCAAAGGTATACTAAGGTAAACCTTTTACATACCTAAAGGTACATCAAACCCTTATATAATTACACTTACCTATATCGATATGTTTAATATAATATGTAATTAACGAACATGAAATAATAAAACTATTTTTTTTAATCGCTGTAGTTAGTAATCATTTAAGGTTTTGAGGAGGTTATGTTATAAAACTACCAGACGGGCAGAACTGAACTGGACAAAACGGATACTAAAGTAAAGGAACTTCAGATAAGAGGATACTACAACTGCAAAAAAGAAAAGCTTCAATCGATGTTTCCAGGTTCTTGCGGTATCAAAAGACAATGACGAAAAAAACAATCCTTGGGAAAGTTTTTGAAATCTTATCTGTGAAGCAAAGATTGGCCCGCCGTTGCCGACAGAAGATTGGATACAATGTGGACACATGAAGCCCGCTCTTCATATTCGGAGCGCGGTTCATATTTTTGAGATGATATTTTTATTAAATACGTTTTTCAATCACTATTCGTTTTACCCGAACAGAGTATTCTACCAAGGCGGGCAAGATCATAAACGGACAAGGAAGTAATGGAATCTGCTGATTAAGTTTTTTTAATGAAAAAATATATTGTTCATTTAAGTTTTGTTAATACATTGTTACCGGTGTTAATTCCTGTAGTTTGAAATAAAATCCTTTTTAATGTTTGGACGCTATAAATATTTAATGGTGTTGTAAAAAGCTAAATGTAAACAGCGGGAAAAGATGTTGTACCAAGTAAAATATACCTTCAATCTTTATGCAGTTTCTCAGCCGATATGGCTCTTTACTGAACAGCGTTTTCATTGAAACATGAGTATTCGAATTAATTAAAAATAAAAATTTTATATTTTTTGCTAATAAAAATTTCGATTATTCTGACTTTCTAAACGAGACATAAACAATAAAAATCGGTTCATTCATTTAGGCGCTGCGATGCCACAGACAGACAGACACATACACATAGCGGTTAAACTTATAACACCTCTTTTTTGAGTTCGTGGATTAAAAAATGGCTTTAACAAATAAATAAAATTAATTTTTTATTTTAGGTACTACACCTCCCCCTACTTTATAGAGCAGACGCTGGAGTTAAGTAAGCAAAATACGAGAATCGCAATTTTTCAATTGATTCTTGTTCAGAAATATTTTTGAATTAGTATTCCGGATGTTGCTTGAAGTTGTTGATAGTTGGTCCATTTTTAAATATGCCACCACACAACCAGTCAAATGACGATTTTTTGACCAAGTAGAGCCACTTTAGGTTTATCGGATCATTTCACCTAAAAAAACTTCCATGTGATTTTTACGAAAAGTTCAAGTTTTTATGCTTGGAAAAGTTCAAAAAGGCTATTTTTGCTTTTCTGCACAGGAAGCCATTGATAAACTTCGTTCCTCATACTTTGCAGACTCCGTCCCGCGCCCACTCTATATAATATATTTTATTGAGTAGTTAAATATGAAAGTTAAAATTAAGTATGCTTATAAAAAAAAATAAATAAAAATAAAAATAAGCTAAATAAACTAAATCGAAAATTCCCTCAATGTATATTTTTATATCCTGTATATATATAATATATATTAAGGTATACTAACTTTAGTCCCAAGATTGAAACGCTTAATATTGATGCTACGAAAAAAATATAGGTGCTCAGAAAATCACCTATAGAGTTTATTTCCGAATACTTGTCTGTACGTTTTTCGACACAAACATAACAAACAAAAATATTTCATGCGTGTTCAAGACGTAAAAAGACAACTTGAAATTGTAAATGAGCTACATAGGTGAAGGTCTTGTAAACCATTAGACAAAAAACAAAAGTTTAAGTTGAAAAAAAGTTCCTTATAAAAAAATTAAAAACTTTTTTCGTAAAAACCACTGCTTATCCGTCAGGGGAAAAATTAGAAAAAAATGTGGTTTCCATTTTTATTCTCTCTTTGAGATTCAACACTTTTTATACAAAGTATTTCAACAAATAACTCAGTCAATTGTTTGTTTTCATTTATTTTATCTTCATTTGATTGGTATGCAGGTACACAAACAGGCAAAGAATTCAAAATTAAAGCTCCATTCCAAAGCCTTTTTGTCGTTATTTAAAAACTATAAAAATAATTTATAATTATTATTTTGCTTATCAATACTCTCGAATTTCCATGATTTGATATCAAATATGTTAAAACAAATATAATTTTGTTTTAATAATAATAATAAAGGCAACCGCATTATGTAATTTATAATTGTATTCATATTTATTTACAATTGGTTCATTGAATTTATAAATCATTTCTGTTTTATAAACATATTCATATACAGGTTGGTGTAAGGCATAAGAGCATAATAATAATGAAAATTTCGTCCTTGTTAGTTAAAGCGTGTTGAAATTTTGGTTTATTTTGTACTAAGTACCTACCATGACTATTTTTAAAGACTAAGTTGCTTAGAACCACCTAAGCAAGTAAGTCTTTCACTTGGAACTCGAGATTTAAAATTTTTTTTTCAAGATAAGAAATTTTTACTGTTGGCTTTATAGAGCGGGAAATAATCACAGAATTCATTCTCCCATTTTCTACTGCATGCCTTTTTAAGAATTAATAATTTACCCTAATGTATGTTCTAAAATTATTCACTTATTCAAATTCGTACTCAGTAAATTAAAGAATATTTAACTCTCATGTCTAACGAGTTAAAAAATGTGACCTTTATCCTTGGTCTCCCTTACCATTTATACATATTTATTAAAAAAAGTACTTTATTTTGATAGAACGAATGTTTTGGTTAGACCAATATTGAAATGTAAATATAGAATCATCAATACAGACATAAAAGCAATGTAGATATTGATATACTGTAAATGATGAGCTAAATAATCAAATAATAAAATCCATTAATTTATTCAAAATTTATTCATATAAAAACAGTGGGTTGTTTAATACAGGTAAATATATACGAATACGGAAAACCTATTGAAAATCTGTGAACTATTGATTGTAACACACTGAGATACTACATTTTAGTCTTACTTTTACAAATTAGTCTTGGTGATTTGATAATTGGCTGTCAATATCTTGCACAGTTGATATTGTACTTTGGTTTAACCCTTAATTCCGTTCGCGGTATGCTTAGGGTAGCGGGTTCGATTCCCGCCGCCACAACATAATTATTTAATTAAAAATTGCGATGGGCTGGTGTATTGCATGGTATATGCATGAAGGAAGTGCACTCAGCCTTTGAAATTGAAGAGCTGATAAATGAAATTATCAGCGGAAAGGTGGTATAACACATATATGGTATCACAATGGGCTCTATAGCCAGAGTGTGTCCTTTGTGCACAGCCAATATAACGTAACCTAACCTTGGTTTAACCCTTAGACATCAGCCAGACCAAACAAGACTTTCCAAAATGAAAAACGCTCAAGACCAAAGATATTTAACAATGGTAGCAGTCTTGCTCTTGGGTTTGGTAATGATCTTGTTCATCTCTATCCACGAAAACATTTTGTTTTTCAGGCAAAGTTGTCTTTAAACCCTCTCATTCTTTACGCTACCTTTACGTATCCTTGTGCGTTTCTTTTAGAAATTCCTTTAAAATACGGTTTACCTTTTTACCCCTAAAGACTTCAGAAGTCGGACATTCACCAACTATGTAAAATATAGATATAATGTTAATCTATGATATAATGACATATGAGCATCGAAACTTTCCGGAGCTGAAATTTTTGGATACTTTTCTTCCTACAACATAAATGATCATTCCGGGGGTTGAAATGGTATGTCTCATAGCCAAGAGGGGATAACTTAAATTTAAGAGAAAAAGTTGCATGCATTTGAAAATTATTGCGAAAAAACTCGGTTTCAAATTGATCAACGAGAAATATTTTTGTTCGTTAAATGGTATCTTTATTTAGGATTGATTCATCAAGTAGAGATAAGATTTAAAAACTTAGGATCAGAAAACAATTTTTATTCGTCAGGTGATGTGATGAAAACAGTTTTCCATGGAAAGATAACTTTCTTGTCTTGTTTTCTACTTTTTAGTACAATAAAGGTAATTTAGTACTCTTAAAAGTATTTTTCTTTTAAATTTTATTTCTATGTTTATGTTTTTGAATAAAATTTAGAAGTTATGTACCACTTTAGTCTGTGCTATGCAAGCATAGTATTGGTTTTGTTTACCCATTTTCGAATTCCAATGTTTTTTGGTCAACTAAATCCATATATAAGTAAAACCCACGTTCTGATTCAATATACATACATATTTAAAAAAAAATAATGTCGCCAATATAATAATGTATTTAAAGGTAAAATTGAATTGTCGAAAGTACATTAAATAGGAATTATGCTAATTAAAAGGAATAGTCCTGGACCTGTGTTAGAAATAGGTAATGGTCTTTGAAGACTGACAGCGGGCTTTCTATGCACATTAAAATTTCCATTGTTAACTTATTTCACCCATTTATTAACTAATTCCAATCATTTGGTCGAAATGTAAGGTATTAAAACAAACTACAAAACTACAAAGATAAAAACTTACATTCAATTTTATCGTTTCCTGGAGGATCGAAGTGGAAAAACCTAAATATACTACTTAACCTGAATTTATAAAAGTCGTGTCCACCAGCTCCAAAGAATTTTCTTTTTGAAAAAATTAGTGACAATGGTTATAAAACTTTGGTAACTAACCACGTAGCTCAAAATTTGCTGGTTGTAAGGAATCCCGAGTTTCGGCGGATGATGGTTCGAATTTTTTGAAAATTTTTTTTGAATTCTATCGTTTTTCTGCCACTTTTTTCTTTCTTACGAAAAAAAAGTAAGTTGAATGTGTACAGATAGTACATATTTTAATGTGAGACTATGGACCGTTTTGCCAAATAGATGCTTGAGGTATGTGATATTCGCACGGTAGGCTGCGTATAAAACTTAATGTACAAAGAAATGTAAAAATACTTTAAAAATAAAAATACGGATTTTATTGGTGTTGTTATAATAATATTAGTAGCCAAATAGGCTTTTTTTCTGTAGTAATTTCGCATCTGGATCATTTCTTCCACTATAATAAAACACATCCTCTGGTTAAATAGTGTTTGATTGGAGTAATTCGATTTTGAGGAATGTATTTTTATTAATTGATTATAATAAGAGTAGGATGGATAATTATCTCGTATATTAGGCATCAGATCCTCAGCTACAAGGTTTGGAGTCAAAAATAGAACACCCTGTAAATTAAAAAAAAAAGTTTTGCATTGTGGACATCTTACAAATATTTTGAGATTCTCAATTGTGGTTTTCCGGATGAAGAGAACAAATTTCTATCAGGAAGTATAAATAATCCCTATTGAGCCACTTTTGATGAGAAGTGTTTTAAAGTTTACTCTTAAATAAAACGGAATATGTTACACTATAATAAAGATTGAAGAAATCGTTACCTCACCTCATGACGTAATGGTAATCAAATAAAAGGATACATCTTATAAATATCTAATATATTTCTTCTATATACAACCCTGATAGTAATAATTTGTAATGTACTATTAGATAGTAAAGCATTAAACACATTGTAGGCGGTTTCAGTTTTAGTATTATGTTTAACCACCGGATTGAGACGTTCGTAGTCGGTTGATGTTCTAGTACGTATTACTACTACTCTTACATTATTATATATAACTATTATACAATATATTCCTATTATATCACATAATATACATTTAGAGTAAGTTTCTTAAATGTTGATCCTTTTGCAAGTAAGAGAAAAGTTTGCTTCAGAGAAGTAAAACTAAGTTCATATCTAGAAAATTGTATCTACATCGCTTAATAGTTGCTTTGTTATTGTGGCAAAACTCGTAAAATATTTTGAACTATTTCTATAGATAAAACATTCAATTCTTGCTTTAATAACAATATTTTTCAAAATGATCTACAGCAAGTTATTTCAAGTTAAAAGTTTGCGCCTTTTGTTTGAAACGAATTTTGTTAATTTTGTCCTGGAAACAGAAACTGATTTTAAAAATGGTCAAGCCACGACCAAATTGTAGAAAATAGACTCAATTTTTATTTAGGTTAATTACATACGCTTAAAATTTTTTAAGATGATTGAAATTATTTTTGAATTAATTTTTTGTTTTTACGACAAAATTGTTCGTTATGACAGTATGGTATATTGATTTCAAAAACTAATGACCATAAGTCATATTAAGAAGTTATCTCAAATAAAAAAGAAAATAACACGAAGAAAATCTGTGTTCCATAAGGTAACCTCAAAGAGCTTCTGGAGAATTCAACGGCTTTCTTGATCGGCGCAAACAACTTTGTTTGGTATTTTGGACATTAGAGCGAAAAATAATCCCAATACTCAACAGATATTACTCCGTGAGACATTACTTTACAAAAAAACCGTTTTAAGTCTTTTGACATATTAAGCTGGATTCGCTTAAACTTAAAAGAAAGAGTTATATTTAGCGTTTTATTTGATCAGTTCGAAACCAAAGCTAGGTAAGGCTAGAAGTTTCTCATGTGCAGTGGCATTCTGCACTCTGTCACTGCCCAGCTCTTGCCACGAGGAAGTGGAATCACTGGAGCCAGCCTTTCTTTGACGATCTCTCGGTCTTCAAGTTCGTTGATATCAAGGCACTCCTACTGTTCCTTATCAGCTCCAAATGGTTCATGGAGTAGTGGTCGGAGATAGGCCTACCTAACTTAGAGTGTTAGGTAACCGAACCTAACCTAATGTTACCTAGGCTAAAAGTTAGGTCAAGAATACGGTAGTAATGTTGAGACTGTGTTTGTGTTTCCTGTAAAGTCGCAGGTTATTCCTGGACCTGACCTGCTACCGGTTTATATTTTTCTGACTGTATTAGTCTGGCTGTATTACTCTTTTTCTGAAGTATTTTTGTTCAGAACAAGGCTCAAAACTAGAAACCCTCTCCCTAGTTTGTATTATTTGGATTATATCAGACAATATGTGTGTACATCCATTTATCTATTTAATAAATATATTATGCTTACTACGATACGATGGTGCTATATTATTATGCTTACATGCGGTGTATAAGATGTATAGAGTTGATTCAAATGTACATGGTTTTATCCAGTTTTATCCATAGAAATTGATAGATTATTACCATTTACTAGTTTAGATCAGTATTCCTTTATTATTATTATAAACATGCGGTCTTCGATTCAATAAAGTGAAAACACATTTCATTTATAGCATCACCATTCAATCGATGAATAAATGTTCCAACAATTATATAGCTTTTACTGTAGGTTATTCATTAAAAACATCAATATATGCTGTCACTCTTTTATATATATCTTGATATTGAACTTTTGTCATTCTCTGTTGGTGTCCGTTATCTCATCTATTTATTTCTCTGGATACTCTGTGATTATTATTTCCCTATAATCTGCATGCCATTTTTATACCATGTTTATGAAATAAATCAAGGCATACTTAGTTTAGTCCCAAGTTTGTAACGCTTAAAAATATTGATGCTACGAACAAAATTTGATATAGGTGTTCATAAAATCACCTAGTTGGTACATTTCCGGTTGTCCGTCTGTCTGGGATGTCGTCTGTCATCACGACAGCTGAAAACGAAAAAAGATATCAAGCTGAAATTTTAATAGCGTGTTCAGGTAGTAAAAAGGTGAGGTCTAGTTCGCAAATGAGCAAAATAGGTCCATTGGGTCTGGGGTCCGTAAGATCCATCTTGTAAACCGTTAAAGATAGAACAAAAGTTTAAATATAAGAAATATTCCTTATAAAACAATAAACATCTTTGTTGGAAATTTTTTTCGTAAACATCACTGTGTACACGTGAGAACGCAAATTACATTTGAATATTGTAAAGTATGTGTTATATGTAAATATCAGTGAGCGTGACATGTATATATGGCTGGCATCTCTCTTTACTTACATGACGTGAAAAAACAAACGGTTCTGTAATCAACACTGTCTATACATGGCATTTTCACAATTAACTCAGCTAATTTTTTCTTTTTTCACTTATTTATCATTTATTGCTTGGAAGTCATATTCGATCACAACAACGGCCTAAATTCAAGCCCGGCTGAATATTTTTTTATCGATTTTACAATAGGATATGCAACCACTATGTCGTAGCATTGGTATAAAAAGAATTTTTATACTCTTTATTTAACTAATACACAATTTTTCTACTCGAATAAAGCTTAGTTTAGACAGTTTTACATAACCAGGAACGAATTTTAAATTATATTATTTTAGAAAATTTTATCCGATGACCTCGCAAATTTAATCTTTTTAGTTCATCTTAACTGAAAAATTAGGAAGAGTTTAAATATAATGGAAAGAAATAAATATCCATTCCTGCTTAAAATATTCAAATTCTCTTTGATTATTTTCCTACTAATGCACGATTTTCCTACTTTTAGATAATAGAACGTGGCCTGGAACGAATTTTAAATTCGATTCTTTTATATGTCTGACGGCCACCAAATTAAAATTTTTTGGGTTGAACTTAACTGAAAGATTGAGAGAAGACTTATTAAATGAAGAGACATAAACATCTGTTTCTGTCTAAAATATTCCTACTAATGCACGATTTTCCTACTTGAACAAAACAACTTTTAGATAGGTAATAGATAGATTACGTGACCAGGAATAAAATTTAAATATTATCCTTTCAGAAAAATTTTTCAAAATTTTAATCTTTTGGGTCGAACTTAGCTGAAAAATTATGCGAAGACTTATAAAATAAAATAAATTACTTTCCGTTCCTATCTAAAATATTTAAACATCTTCGGTTTTTACTGATACATTGAAGAATTGAATTTAACTTTGAAAGTAGACTTTTTTAACTGCACTCATCTTTAAAAATAGAAACACTATTTCAAGAAGACAAATGTTAAATCAAGGTTTTGGTTTAATAATATTATTTAGGACTATTAAAAAAAGAGTATATTTCTTAATAATTACAAACATATGGAATTAGAAATATTATGACGTTAGACCATATATAAATAGCTTTATTTCAGTCGCAAAGTTGTGTTGTAGAAATATTTTGACATAAGCCAAAGTTTGGTATCCCAAAATCTGTTCACGGTATCTTAACATTGCTGGTGCGGGGAAGAGTGTGAAAAAGAATCTAAAACTCTCAGAACCCCCATTTATCATAAGAAATGGAACAACCATTTCACGTGGTATTTTATACGAAAATTTAAGTTTGGCACAATAATTAATTAATTATTTTGAAAAAAAAAGAGACTGTTGAATTTCAATTAAACGAAATTCTCCTGGAATATCTGGAACAAGTATTTGAATTTGACGACCCGTTTTCGTGATTTTCAGATTTACGAGGAGCGGGGGCATACAGAATTTTATTGTCACACTGTATTACTTCTAATTATTCTGTGGAGGAGATTAATAAAATATCCTTGCAAAACAGTCTCCCTGAAAAAATATTTAGATGATTACACATAATTTCTTCGAACGAAATATTTGCAATTAAAACTAAATATCTAGATGCAGAACAGTTACCCTAAGTTTTATATTTCTACGCATAAGGAGGTAAAAATTAAGGATAGAATTTACATAATCAAATATCAACATTTTCAATTCATTTATACTTCTATCGTAGAAAGTTAGACCTAATCAATTATTGTAATGTCTAATGTTATAATGCCTTTAACATTGAATGACAAAATGGTAAATATTTACAAATGGTAATAATATTTTATTGTACTTTACATTTAAGTTCAGACTATTAACATTTCATTTTCCTTTAAAATATTTTTGTCCAAGTTTCCAGATAAGTACCAAATCACCTAAGGAAATGTTTAAAATTAAAAGCTATTGGATAGACCGTGAAAATTGATGTAATATTTCTTTTGTAACTTCTGAATACAAAATCGTAGATCTTATTGAAGGTTCGTGGAACTAAGGTAAGTATGTCGTCTCACTTACATGGGCTGCCGCAATAAAAAATATTTTGGCCGCATGAATTTTTTACTGTTTTAGTTTGTTTCAGTACCTAAACCTGCCTAAAATCTTCCGGCTTTTTTCTTGTTTACTTGATTAAATAGGTACTTAATTTGAAGAAAGATATTATTGCAAATGAAATTTAGTGTATTGGAAAATTACAGACCCCCGAAAACCATTCAGTAATAGCAAACGAAGTTCATAAATTTTCATGAAGCATGAATTTTAAATAAAAATAATTTTTTGGGGACAAGCAATTTATGATACTAAAAAGTAGAAAATAATTTTATATGAGGCACTTATACATTATACTATTTGTAAAAGATCAACATAAATCAGATCATAGAGTAAACCAAACGAAAGTGGGTGAAATATTGATTATCAAATTAAACAAAAGGTTGTCCATAAATAGCAGTCCATTATAAAGTCGGTTTACGATTTCGGTCGACCTTATCACATTCCTGCCATATTTTTATCCCTTGTATATATGAAATATATCAAGAATAATCAAGGTATACAAAGTTTAGTCCCAACTTGGTAACACTTAAAAATATTGATGCTACGAACAAAATTTTGGTATACGTGTTCATCAAATCCATTTGCTATTGTCCTTTCGTCTGTCCGTATGTCTGTCAACACGATAATTCAAAATCGAAAAGAGATGTCAAGCCAAAACTTTTATAGCGTGCTCAGGACGTAAAAAAGTGAGGCTAAGTTCGTAAATGAGCAATAAAGGTCAATTGAATCTTGTTTGAAACATTTTTTCGTTAACATCACTGTTTACTCTCTAGGGCACAAATTAGGTTAGAGCATTATACATTTATTTTATTGTATCAAGTATACATTTATTTTATGTATGCAGGTATTTGTTTATTAATATTTCTATTGGGGAAGTGAGTAGTATGATAACTCTTTTTACTTTGTATGTAAGAGTACTATTTTTCTATTCTTACATGACATAAAAAAACAATTGCGTAATAAATACTCAATACATGATATTTCAACCATTAACTCAGTCAATTGTTTTTCTTATATGATTTTATTTTTGAGCATTGTGATATATTTTGTTACTGCTATAAGATCTTGGACTATTAAGGACTATTTCTAAGATTTATGTGTTACGCAATGAACTTATAATATGTCCTGTAGATGTTTAGATATCATGAATATGTATTATGTATGTGTGTTATTTAGAACGATATGATGACGATCAAGAAGATAGATAATTAGTGTTTTGTAAAGAGTATTCGACCGTTATATTCACTGATTACGAACTTGGTTTATAATGAGTAACTTTACTCTATATAACACAATAATAACAATAATTTACTTCTCAGCAAAGTGTATATACACCGCAATAGCCAGAGAGTCAATTGTTTATACTCAACGAATCCAATCTAGTAATTCGAGAATCAAGATTAGGGAATTTTAACACTTTGATGCATGAAGCTGAGTAGTGGTAGGCTTGAATAGACGACCCAGTCTATCAACCACGAACAATAGGATGATAAACTAAACAGACCATCGTTGAAGTAAAAACAATGTCGGCTCTAATAGATGTACAACTTTTCTGCATTTTCTTTCGTACGAATGTTGGTATGGCTTCTTTAAAAATCGGTTTAATTGCTCATCTTCACTTTCATCTTTCACACACACTTCACCTATTGGGTTTCAATTAAGATTTCAGCGCCATAATGTCGTAAATTCTAACCATCGTCTACGATAAATCACTAATTCTTGCTTACAAAATTTATTCGACTATTTTTACCGAATTTATATGATTGAAGATCAAAAGATTTTGTCGTGATATTTGACAAAATTTGAAAGAGAAATAACATTAATTAAAAAAAAATAAGTTATAAGAATTCAAAGATTGCTGCCCATCTCCTTTTAGCAAAACAATAAGCTTGGTTAATTTTTTAGACAACATATTAATAATAAAGACACTACCAAAATAATTAACAAAAGAATTGCTTAAGCAGAATGCTCTTTATAACTTCTTCCGGTTATTTTCTTATTGTGGTATAAACTTGCCAGTAAAGTAACTTCTGGCATCAAACGAAAAAGTTGCTCTAAAGATCTTCTTGGTGTTCTCCTTTAAGAGTAAAATAATCAATAAGTCTATGAAGCCAATGACCGAAGTTGAGCTTAATTTTTTTTTTTTTGGTTTTAGGGGAAGAGTGGGAACTAAAGAAGATATAATTTCTGTCAAGAGGTCTTAAGAGAAACGACGAGGTAGTATTTATATACAAAAAAACTTTTACGTACGCAGTTTGGAACAGAAATTGTTTTCTTTATCGTTTCTTCAATTTTAGTTAAATAGGGAGCCTTTTCCAAACTGAATCGATTTTGAACATCATGATCTATTTTTAGTTATTCCGGATACGGATTCCCAAAGTCAAAACATAGATAAGAACATTAAAGTAACTTTCAAGTGAAACAAAAAATCAAAACAGGTTCACCCGTTTAGGGGCTATGCCACAGACAGACAGATAGACAGACACACACACATAGCGGTTATAACACGCTTTTTCAACTCTTTGGTTCGGGGGCTAAAAACACTTATATTCAAAGATTGTTGCCCGTTTATTTATTGCAAAAAAGAATTTTATATGTTATCTCTATGGATATACCGCAAATTAGAATTTTCACCGGAAGCGAAAATTTAGTCATCATTCCCATTCTATCTTTATCAGCAAAATCTTCTCTGACACTACAACTGAGAGGCTTAGTACACTATATAAGCGATTATTACACAAAATACATTGTAGTTGTTGTTTAATATCTTATTCTAAAACTTTATTATTAAACAAGAGAGCACACTATTCACTTAGAACTATCTGATTATCATGTTTTTATTGCGTATGTTGTAGAAACTTAACAACTTCTTCACTTACTTTCAATATTAATATTAGTTTGGGTTGTTTATCATGAAATTGATAAGCAAATAGTTGATCATATACATTTAAGTTATAGAGTTATAGTTTCATCAAAATTAATTATTTAGTAATAAAGTTATTCTAATATAGATAGATGCCTTGTGGACTATAGAAGCTTTAATTTAGAAATGATTTTATTTCTTGAACTGATGGAAGTACAGAAACTATGAGATGAAATTTAGGACGACTATAATAGAACAATAATAGACCGATATTTAAGGCGAAAAAATTTTACAACAGTAGCTTACTTTTTTTTATAAGGAACATTTTTCCAATTTGAACTTTTGCTTCATCGTCAACGGTTTACAAAATTGATTCTGATTTCAGCTTCATATCTTTTTTTGTTTTTGGCAGACAGACAGACAGTCGGACGGACAACCGGAAATGGACTAGTTAGGTGATTTTATGAGTTCCTTTATCAAAATTTTGTTCGTATCATTAATATTTTTAAGCGTTACACTAAGGACTAAACTAAGGACTAAACTTAGTATACCTTGATATATATTACATATAAACAGGGTATAAAAATTTGAAAAAATTGTGGTGTATTCTATACACATTACACAATTTATTACTGTTGGAAATTTATCTCAAATTTAATTTATCTTTAAGGTGATTGTAAACCAACAGTATTGTTAAAAAGTTTTGGTTTATTGCACGGTACATATAAGCCAAATAGATGCGAAGTGAAGTAAGGAGTAATTTTTGGTTTTACAATACCACGCAACTACAAAAATATATAAAATATTGTGCGCAAGTGATGCTTATAAATTTGATAATATAGATATCGCTCAATCAATAACACTCTAACTATAGTCGTCTCTCTTCATCAAATTATGGATCTTCGAATATTTATAATTAAATTAAAATTTTGTTTTTATATCATCGGCAACCTAATATTTTTATGGTATTATTATAAACTACAAGATCGTCTAAATATTCTATATATTTTTTTATCACACTCTCTAGATTTGTTGATATAGAAATATTCATTTGAAAAGTATAACCTATATGATTCACCATTTTTTCAACCAACTCTGAACGATAAATTAATAATAAAAAGCCCGGTGACCTAGGAATTTTTTGTGATTTTTGGAAACTTTGTTAATCCAAAAATGTATTTATAAAGTTTTATTGAAATCCCTAGTATTATCCAATCCTTGCATATCTCCTTAAGTTAGACAATTGTTAATTAAGAAAACTTTTTTGAATCTTCGCCGTAATTGTAAATTTAAAAAATGTTTAAATAATTGGTGTCAAAATTTTTGGCTTCATGGATCACTTTACTTCGATGCTTTTCTTCATTTTTCCCGACCATTATTTCTATATTTCTCCAATTTGAACTTTTTGAGCAGGGTAGTATGAGAGAATCCTTTTAAGCGTTTGAAACAATTTAATATTTTATGCATGTCCCTCATTGTCAATATTTATTAAACTAGAATATTATTGTCAATGTTCACAATTGAATTAATTCTAAATAGAGAACATCAAACAGAATTTTTAATTAAACCGCTTAATAGAATTACAATATTAATTATATAATGTAATCGTTTACCTGTATCGAAAGGATTGGTTGATACAACAGCAGTCGCCTCAAATTGATTAATTAATAATTCATTACTTGTGTAAATGATGGAGAAGGGAACTGAATTTATGATTAAAATTTAATTAACTATAGTTTATCAAATAAATGACCATTAATTATTAACTTTGACTTTGGTTTATCATAATAATATATACATCCTATCAACTGTGATACAGATTATTTAACTGATTTATGATGGAAGATGGCCAACCAATCATTATGATTTGTCTTATACTATTAGTTGGTATTATTAAGTTGGTTTTAGCTTCATCAGTAAATTAATATATGATCGTATGAATAATCACTATTAAGATTTTCTTGCTGTAAAATATCTTTTGACTAATTTTTCCTAATTTTATTTTCTCATAGCATTGGATAAAATAAAACGTACCTTGTACATTTAAATTTCTTGTATAAATTATTTAAGGTAATTTTGTATCGTTTTCGAACCTGTTAGCACATAAAAAAATTATAATTTGTTTTGACAATTAGAGTACTTTCGATTTGCTGAATTGATTTTCATACAGGAATTTTAGTTTAATAAATCCAATCTTGTATTTTTAGGTAAAATATTTAGCTATCCAAACCATGTTATAGCACATTTTAAAAAATAAATTCTTTTGAGATTTTATTGATTTTTGCAAAAGCAGCCACTAAACAAATCAGGATGCCACAACCTAACCATGCATTGTCATCCAAACTAAATGTGCATGCAAAATTTCAGCAAAATCGGAAACCGGGAAGTAGATCAAATTTGACTTGCAAGATTTGATTACAGACAAACAACGGGACAAGTGAAACTAAATAAAAGTTTGTAAAATATAAAAGTCTCTTTTATGATCAGATTCAAGCAAAGAAATTAGTCAATTAATCGGAAAATCAACATTTCGTGTGTTATGATTATGCACCCTTCCGAAAATTGCAAAAGTATTTTAAAATTTTTACCAAAAAAAATCCAACATTTTTGACAATTAGCCGAATAGTTAGCCAGAGAAAGGGTCGTATTCTAGAGCATCAACCAGGTTCGTTTATTTTAATTACTTACGGTGCGTAGAAATCTAGAACATTTAACGATTAGATGAGTCTTTTTCGAAATATTTCCAGATTCGTTGCGAAATAAAAGCTTTTTATAGCATGCTATCTTTTTTTCGTTTTTGAGTTATCGTGCTAATAGATGGAAATGCGAATAGGCAGACAGACAGACAGACAACCGAAAATGGACTAATTAGGTAATTTTATGAACACCTACACCAAAATTTTGTTCGTAGCATCAATATTTTTAAGCGTTACAAACTTGGGACTAAACTTAGTATACCTCGATATATATTACGTAAATACATGGCATAAAAAGCCTTTAATTCTTATCATAATATGATTGGAAAAATATAGATAAGTCGACAACACAAAATTTTAGAAAACAAGAATTGAAATCTGAGGTAAAAACGGATCTAAATCCTACATAAAACTTTATCATATCGTATTTAGATTATATCAAATCAAATCAAACAACAGCAAATGAGATCAAATCGATGTTGTTGTTTCCTATCCCAATGTTGTGATACCTTGTTGTCTACAAAACACACACCTCTAAATGATAATCCAATTATTATGTGAGTATTACACACAGAACTACAGAGCTCCATACAAACTGCAATATATACAATCAACCTCAACAACATGGGGGAAATAAACCACTCACATACAAGTTTGTGATTTATCTTTGTGAGTTAATTTATTATCATATAATTCAGTTATTATCAAATTAAGACCATCTAGTCTTTCACATGTAAGAATAGTTCGTTCTTATCCAATCAAATACTTTAAGTTGTAATGTTTGTGTAAGACTTTCAATCCGTAAATTAATAAACAAATAAATAAAATTTTTATTTTTGTTTTGCATACTTTCAAGCCAAAAGAATGAAAATTCTTCCTTGCCTCAATAATTCAATATACGTTAAAAAAAATGCGCAACATTTGGCTTAGTTCGAAAAAGCCATTTGCCCGAATAGTGAGGTACACCTCTGGTTCAAACTCCGGAGTAACATTTACCTTTTTTCCTATATTTTGATTTTCGTTTTCTTATATGTTCTTTTCGTTTTCGTACAATAAAGATATCAGCCCGCTTTGTTCAACAATTTTAGCTTTATTATATTATAAGGCCCCGTTTAAACATCAAGGAGTCTTTGGGTATGAGTTCGATCATTGGCATCAGAGCTTGTTTTAATACCACGTTTAAGTGAAGGTTTAGTGAGAAGTATGTAACACTTAAGAATATTAATGCTGCGAACAAAATTTGTCCGTTTATAGTTGCCCCTCTGTCTCTCAGTGAACACAATAACTCAAAAACGAAAAAAGGTATCAAATTGAAATTTTTATAGCGTGCTCAGGGCGTTAAAGTGAGGTTGAGTTCGTAAATGAGTAACATAGGTCAATTGGATCTTGGATTCGTAGGAAATATCTTATAAAACGTTAGAGATAGAACGAAAGCTTATATGTAAATATTTCATATATGCATGGTATGGAAATGTTCCTTATACAAAAATAAACAACTTTTGTTTGAAATATTTTTTCGTAAACATCACTGTTTACCCGTAAGGACGCAAATTATTTTAGAATAATATATAGTATGTATTATATGTGAATATCAGTTATGTGTGTGTGACACCACAGTCATGTTTTATATTTACACGACTGTGGCTATCAAAGAATCTTTCTGAATTTGCTTGACGTAAAAAAACAAACGATTGCGTAATCAACACTGTCTATAAATGGTATTTCACTTGTTTTTGATAGTTTCATTTACGTAAGTATCTCTAGAAGGGAACCGAGGAGAGGAAGGAGGTCAAAATAATATTTATATTTTTTGATATAAATAATATTTGTATTTTTATTTGATCTCATTATTTATTCTGGTTTAAGATCTAAGATTTTTATTGATTTAACGAAAATAGGGAACTTTTTAGATCCCTGGTGCTAAATTTGAGGATGGGAAATGTTGAAACTCAAACACCTGTCAGAAAATGTAAGTTAGTCTTTCAAATATATCGAATAACGGTTTATAATGGTTATTCATATTTTTTAGGTGCAAAATATAATTTTCATATTTTTGAACCTTAGATTTAGATCCAGCGTCAAATTTTTTTGAGGTTGAAAAATCCTTCGGATGCACTATATTGTATACAGAATTATTTTTTCAATAAAAAAATGAAAAAGAATGAAAAATATCTTGTATCATTATTTACGAAATTAAGTTTAGGAATTAGTTTAGATATCCAATTATTATACCTTTGTTCATAGATAAATAGATAGTTCAAGTAGCTAAATCTGCAAGGCTATTGTTGTTGTGGTCTATTCAAAGTGTTCATTATACCTACAATTATTGTAGGAAATTTGAACGATTCATGTTATTGAATTTAGAACGTAGTATATTCTATGAATTAAGATATAATAAATTGTTATTATACAATATAGAATAATTGCTTCGATTTATGTGAGCAAATATAGATATAGGCACTTTTCTTTCATGGGACATGGTAAATTAAAAAACTTCCTTAAGTTCTAAACTATTGAAATTGATGAATATTCATTGAGAAAGATCAAATAAAAATTGAATTCAAAATACAAAAAATCATTTTGTGCAATGCTCGAAAAACGAGACTTCCGCTGTCCAACACGAACCCCTCTGTTTTTTGAGTGAAGGATAAAACATTAGCTTCTGATTTGAATATTGTCTTTAAGGAATATCGAATTTTAAACCTGTTGCGAAATTAAAAATTACCCTGGTGTCCTAAAGGAAAAATTACTGCTTATTAAAATTTTCGTAAAGTACAGTTTTATATCAATCTTGTTAATAGCCACTCAAATTTCCGGTCGTTCTAAAATGATTGTCAAACGTATATAACACCGTAGAACTGATAAGCCTTTAGACTGTTGTATAAATACTTAAATAATTTATTAAATAAAATTTACTTTTTGAACGGTCAAGCCATGTTTGTGAACTGAATCAATTAATTTAAATAAGTATCAAGCAGATAAGAAAAATCAGATATTTTACACCCGTTTAGTTTTTTTTAATAAAAATCGTAAAAAAGAAACGTCTTCGTTAATTTAAAACTCCTACGAGATAGTCCTTATTCCAAAGGTCTACTTTTACGATATTCACGAAAGCAATATTTAAGATGTGAGTACCCGAGCGTCTGTTGACTATAGCATTACCTAAGATTAAAATATTTTAATACTTGCTGCTTAAATGTTTATAAATTAGACAAATTTATTATCCTTACTAATTTATGAACATGATATAAATTATTCATATTTTTCAGAAACTTTTTAACAGTTTTTATTAATTAATTTAAGTCCTTGACAAATTATATTTATAACAACATTGAAATTAAAGTTACTTCTTTTCGATGCTTGATAACTATCTTGTAATGAATATTTTAATCATTTAGAGTACCCTAGAATTTTCAGAGTAAGTACATGACAAAATCCATTCGTATTTCTAACAAAGTTTAAAATTTTTATTTAGACAAATACTGTTCGCAGTTAAAGTTATTTCACGCCTTTGATTTTAGATTAGGTAAAAGAACTGTTTTTAATTATTAGAGTGAGTGTCAAAAATATCGACAATGCAATGTTGGAAGCAGAATAGATAATCCAAATGTTTAAAATTTGTTGTAATAAAAACCTGTGTCAGAAAACTTTAAATTGAAGCTAGGTCATCGAAATCCAATCAGAGGCTTAACTAAATCAGTTTAGAATCGTATTAAAACAACGTTTAACTAAAATAACACCATATTATTTACTTTTTTAATTAAACTTTCTGCTGGACACTTTGCATATATTTGTTGTGGAAGTCTTTTACAAATAAAATTATTATTAATATTATCAATATGGGTGAGCTATGGTTAAAATTTGTAATATTTCAGTAACTTTTTTTTTCAAATTTATTATTTTTGTTGTTGTAAAAACTTTATTACTCAAGGCCTTGATAAATTAAACTACAGTAGAATCTCGATAATCGGAACACTCGATAATAAGAAATGTCCGAAAAGTGTAACATATTTCACTCGCCCGCACTTTCTCTACCAATTTCTACTAGAGTTGTTGATATGGTTTTAAAAACAAAAAAGCATCACAACAACTCGTGTCTAATGCTGTGTACACAGTCTCGTTAAAATACATACATTCAAATGATGGTTTTACAGGGCTTCAATTAATTTATAAAAAAATTTTTCATAAAATCCCAGTAATCGAAACTTTTCTGGTTTTTATCCCGATGGTCGAAATTATTGTAATAACAATATTGATTTTAAATGAAAATTAAAATTACCTCTTTTCGATGCATGAAAGCTATCCTGCGGCGATATTTTTTCAATCTGCACACTTAACTTTGATCGTGGTAATATCTGTCGATCAGCGTTAATTTTTTCAACAGCATACCGGAAGGCAATCTCTTGTTTGTCATCGGCCGGATGAAAAAGTCCACCTAAAAAGAAACAAATATAGTTTTTTAATGTAACAAATAAACAATTGGTGGTTATTAAGGTTTAAGATATTTTTTATCGCATGAGAGAGAACGCGATATCTGAGACAGAGAAAAATATAGTTATTTAAATAATTTTAATAAAAAATCAACTACTGTAAATGTGTCAAGGCTATAGCGAATAAACAGATGAAAAATATATCATATATTGGTCATCTGTGTAACATTTTGGCAAGCATCTCCTCGTCACAGGACACAGATTTAATTAAACAACGTGGTCGCTTGTACAATTCACTTTTGAACTAGACTAAATATTTGGCATAAGTAATCTTTGTTTATTGTTTTTCGAAAACTAAAAGGTCAATTACAACCTATTTTGCTTTAAAGCATCCCTAGATTGTTTGTTTACATATATCTAGTTTTCGCAAAGTTATTTTCTAAAGCAGAAACGCGAACTAAAAATGTTCAAAAATGTCTTCTAAACAGTACACATTGCTATTATTTACCTGTTAAATATCGACGTCGAAAAATAATAGCAACTACCAGAGACAATCAATGGTCATACAGTGGGGTATTCAGATCAAATTTCTGGTCCAAAAACAAAAAACTCTACTCCTTTGTTTTCCATTGAAAGTTTTTTTTGGTCTAGTTAGATAACCAGTACCTCACAAGCAAGCCTGGTTTGTAAGCCGCAATCTATCTGCTCTTACGGATTATAGTTTTCGCTGTTGATTTACCGTGTTGTTCAATTTACGTTTACTGTATTTGCTAGTGCAGGGTTTTTTTTTTCTATAATGAAGACGAAGGTTCGTGTTAACGAAGGTTGTTTCTATTAATATAATTCAATGTTTGTGATTTATATTTGCAGTTAAGAAAGGTATTTTTTTCATTAAATTTATCATAATAAAATATTTTTGTTTATTTGCCAGGTTTTGTCGGGCAAAATTTTTTGTAACAAGGCAAAGTTAATGTATTCATATAATATGTTTGGAAAAAAAATCTTGCGCCTTTTCTTTTGAGACTATGATAAACATAGATAAAGATAGCTTAAGGAAAAAGTCAAAAAAGGAGCAAGCATTCTTCTAGTGAAATTTTGTACCTTTATTACGTTACAAGAAGCAGAAAAAATATAAGATTGATGAAGAAAAGAAATAATTGAGTTTGAAGACGAATATGACTAAAACTTTCATTTTTTATTATTGTCAAAATAGTGGTACTTTTGCATTTATAAAGGTTTTCGAAAAAGTTTTGAGCATAAAAATTCCTTCATTATTTTTTGACCAGAAATTTGATATAAATACTCCGCTATGGGTCGTCAAACTTTTAAACAGCTTTGTGTTGATGAAAACTACATATTTGGATTCTTTCAAAACTGTTTTTAGTCGCATATTGTCCTTAATTTCATATCCCAGAAGAACGAGGAGAAAGACGAACATTTAATAATTTCCCACTTAATTACGCAATTAATTTGCTTGTCTGCCTCCTTCCCATAAACTGTTTGTCTCCTAAGGTTTTTCGAAATTCTTAGGTTTTGTCTGTAATGGAGCCTCACAATTCGTATAATATTTTGTAAAATTGTCAAACGAAAAAATGAAGGAAAAAATAATAAGGAGTTTTCTTTATTGTTGGACGTAGTATCAATTATTTTTCTTGACAGTTCAATTTTTGTAGTAACAGAAGAAAAATAATAATAATTTTCATTGTGGTTCATAAAAATTTTACACCCTCGTTTTAGATAATAAAGCTTAATTTTATAGTTACCTAGCAAATACTCGCCCGCTTTGCTGGGCAATTTACAGAGAAGAAAAGTCATACAAAGAACACTCTCTCCAAGTTGCAGGTCTCTAAGATTAGCGGGTTAGGCTGTGCAATGATCCGTCAGTCATTCAGGACAAAGCATTTTATAGATATAGATTAAGGAACTTAATTTTTATTATTTATATATACTTTAAAATTTTCACCACTTTGTATTGTTGACTTAGTATTTAACACATTTAAAAAAATTTACTTTTATTATCTACTTCCATTACTGCTAATGTTATTTTAAACATTTGTGCAAATAAATTCAAAAGCTAACGACTGGTTATTAAAATTTTATTAACGAGAGACAATTTAAAATTAGCATCTTAAAACATTATGTATTTTAGAATTATAAAAATAAGGAGTACATATCGGCCTTCCCACGTGTCAAAATGTATGTTAATCCGCATGTTTTCGCAAAATGTTGCATCCGCATGTTTTCACAAAATTTCACGAATGACATAAAGAGTCTAACTCGGATGTAGTAGAGCGTTTAAGATAAGCTTTTCTTTCCGAGAACCTTCAATTTCTTGAATAGATAACAACAACGAAAAAGTAAGGAAAATATTGGTTGAAAATCGCCACAAGCTATTAAATCCATTTTCGCAAATAATTGTACAATAAATGTGAACTCAGTTCGACTTTTTCCTTTCCGAATACTAAAATTGGTAATTTGGTAAATCTATTTTGAACTGCTTGAATATATGTAACTATAAATATTTGTTGAAAGATTAAAATATGTAATCAATAGCTTTATGTTTAAAGAAATGAGGTTAGTATATAGAACTGTATCGTTTCTTCTATGTAATTTTTCCTCCCATAGAAACAATGTTAGATTAGATTATATCGGCTGTCCACGAAGGACACACTTAGGCTATAGAGCCCATTGTGATTCCATATCCAATTCCATGTATGTGTTTTACCACCTTTCTGCTGATAATTTCATTTATCAGCTCTTCAATTTCAGAGGCTGAATGCACCTCTTTCATTCATATATCATGTTCTACACCAGCCCATCACAACTATTAATTAAATTTATTTTGTTTCGACGGCGAGAATCGAACCCACTACCCTTAGTATACCGCGGACGGATTGGAGCGATCCCACAGGAAGAAATAAATAATTGAAAATCAAATTATAAAAAAGGGCGATTGATATTGCTTGAAAATGTATAATTTAAATTGCAGTTGCAGTTTTTTAGCTTCTATTTATTTACAAAACTCTACAGAGAGCCGTGACTGTCTTAGTCTCTTTATATTTGAGTGTCCCTTTAGACTAATAATTTTTCTGAAACAAGCAATTCAATACTCTTCCCCGTTTTAGATGGAGAAAAAATGAATGAAAGAAAAATAATGCAGAACAAGTCATGACGTGAAGCAGTATTTTTTTTTTTTAATTTATTTATATACATTCTTTTAATTATATATATCCTCACAATTCCCATTGGTATAGAATTACGCGGCATGTCCATATGTATTTGTAAGAAGGAAATACAACGATGACTAAGATAAGAGTGTTTAAATCCTACTTTCAATTGAGGTGTTAGTATTTTACTGATATAATCGTTTTGCAAATTTTTTCGAAAAGATAGAAAGGTTGAAATTATAATTTTAAGGTAAGGTCTTCTTAGGGACACCTTTTCACACTAAAAATTTCAAATGAGATATATCTAAAGCAAGTAATTGAAGCACTTATCTATGCTATCCTTAGTACCGAATTTACCACATAGGCGGTGAGAGGCGCCTATAGATCCCATGAAATAAAACAATTTAAAAGAAAAATTTTAAAAACCTATACCTGAATATACCTGAAATGAAATAGTAGCAAAACTAATGAATTAAAATCATTGCTAGGCTGGGCAATACTATGAAAGTTTTAATTAACAAATAACTCGGAGCTAAGCAGCATATTTCAATAGAATTTCACAAATGCATTCCCTCACACATTTCGTAATTAAAACGTATAGAATTAAAGTTTATAATTATATTTCAACAAAATTCAATTCATTGTTGAAGTAGATTTCTGCTAAATTCATTTTACTAAATGGTTAATTGAATATTTTAATTATTATAATGTAGGAGCGAATCTATCGAAAAAAGTAATTGGATGGATTGATTAGATTTGCTGGTCGAAATGTATTGATATCATCCATTATGATCACGTTCAATAATTAATATAACTAAATTATATATAGTTATTTTTAGTTTAATTACAATTGGTTAATATGTTGAATTTGGTCCCAATACCCGTTAACCATCTTAAGGTGTATTGATGCCAGTTGATATCATTCATTTCCTATTACATAAAAACAAAAGATGGATCTAGTTATACAAAAGAACCATAACTTCCGGTCATGTTTTAAACTTAATAAAATCTGTAAGTAATAAAAGGCTGAACGAGTGTGGCCATCATGGTCATTTTATGTACTTTTTAGGAAAAAATTGATCGATCACGAAATCAATCAATCACAAAAAAAGCCAATATTAAGGTATATAAATTGTCAATGTTACTTTTGAGAAACAAAATAAGAAACAAATTGATTGAAATCAAAAATCTCTTTTTCTATCCTTTAAATTCCTACTTCGACGAGGGCTGTATAGAAGAGATGAGGTTGTTAGTTGCTGAATACTATACTTATCCTTAAAAGTACCTTTCTATATTCATAGACCTCTTAATATGGGTTTAATCCATAAAGGCTTAACTCGTTTACGCATTAAATTTGAATATAGTATTGACTAAACAAAAAAAGCTAACAGAGAAAATACTGTTAAAATGACAGCAAATTGGTAAATGATTTACAAAATCTATTTATATTTCAGCCCTTTAAAGGTTTGGCAACCTTTTTTTTATGGAAGGAAATGTTTGCTTATATCAATGAATTAGATCCATCAAAGTTTCTACAGTTAGACGGGTCTTTTTATATAATATTTATCAATGAATACGAATAATCAAAATTGATTTAGGTTGATATCAAAATCGCTGTTGTGAAACTGGCTCTTAAAATATTATATTATATTAATTATGTTGAGTCTTTACATAAAACAATAAACTATATCGACAGTACCATAGAATTCTAGGAATTATCTTTAAAGTAACAACACTATATTGAAATATATTTCAAAAGGATACGAATCGCATAGAATAGAGATATCAGATTTCAATTATATAGTCCATTTTTGTTTCCGGGCAACATAAAAAAACGATCCAATAGCTGTCTCCAAGTATTGACAATTTTAAAATCTGTTTTATTAAAAGATACTATTTTAAGTGAAATTGTTTCAAGTAAGTTCATTTTTTACAAAAATTTATGTTCTCCTAATATAAGTCGAGAAATTCTTAGAAAAAAAAAGAAAGAAAAACCAGAATTAACGAAGTTTTCTTTAACCGTTAACAGTTCACCTGGTCGAAAAATTCCTCGAGACTTTTCGTCTTTGTATTTCGTACGAATTTCACAGCCTATGTTGATTCAATTTGCAAAAATTAAAAATGATATAGATGATATGGAACATAGACAAATAGAGAATCGTATAGATGCTTGAGCATTTATCTACGGACTATTCAAGAAAATTGTTTTTCAAATACCAACCATAAATAATATTAAATTACAGTAAAATCATCTACAAACTATATGCGATGTTTTCATTTTAATAGAAAATAATGGTGCTGCAAATAGGTATGAGTTTGAAGAAATTTCTTTCTTCTGTTAACGGTTATATAAATGTCAGATGAAGTTCTATTTGAAAAATAATAATTACTATTTTCTCACTTGCTACTTAAAATTTTGACATTTTAATCAGACATAGTATTTATGATTCTATAAATAATATTATATATTTTATTCATATATGTAATTGTTACTTTACATTTGGTGAACTTATATTTCAATGACCAATATATTTATAAAAGCTAAAAACGTATGACATATTTTATACGTGGTGGCTACAACTAACAACAATATTTCAGATAAAGGTAGATAACTTAAAAGATTATTAATTTCTGAGCATACTTGCTGGGAAAGCCACCTTATCTTATTACAGGGTGGTAAAAAATTTTGAAAAATATTATATTTTTGTGAGTATTGTCAAAACAACTATTGATAATTTGGGACACACTATGAAGTAAGGATCCTTCACGATTTAAAGCCTTTTGCCATTTTTTTATTTTCAATTTATTTTCAAAAATATTATTTTTCTCCAAAATTTCAACACTATGTATCTAGAAAAGAAAACCTTTTTCGTTATTTATTGAAAATTTACCATTATTTTAACGTCACCTACTATTTTCTGACATCCTTCTGTTGAACTTGAACCATTCTGTATACCGAAAAGCAGCTAAGGCTTTCTGCTTAATTCAGGAGCAAGCCTTTGGTCTATGGTACTACTACCAGTTGGATTTATTGTACCTGTTTTGTTTCAAAAGAGCTCCAAGAGTTATAAAGTTTTAATAAATTTAGTATATTTCTGGATTACATGTCAATGAATTCATTAGAAATGAGAGTATATTCCAGCCTCTTCCAAATCCAAGGCGCTCCAAGGAGATTAGTCGATTCCATTTGAGATAGCGCTTTTTGTATTCACACATAATGTGTATTACAGTTTCCTCCTCTTCATGTCAAAATCTACCGAAATCGTTCCATATGAGATTTATTATGAGTCTATCTGTGCTTATTGGGCTTACAAAGACCGGTCAGTAAAATTGGTAAGTATTGAATTCATAATTATTCAAAATCCAACGATTTTCCCCAGTTAGAAGCGCTCTTGATCCTTTTTCCTTGTTAAGTCTTGGTAGGAGTTCTTGCAAGGTTGCTTCCAAGACTGGCTGCACATGTGTACCTAGGATAAAAAGAGTTCACTGCCGCCATATAACTCGTAAGAATATGAGAATTTCATTTAAGTTATTAATTACTGCTTACCAACCCCTAATTTATGGTGTTTTGAATAAACTTACAATAAACCTTGAAATAAAAAATTTAGAATCTACCTATCATGTTTGACTTAATGCGCTCTATCTGATGGTGGCAACTTATTTTAAAAAATATTTTGAAAAAATGTACTCACCTATCCGAATTACATCCGGTAACGAATTAACACTATGAAATAAATGTATAAAAATTACTAGATATTTCACTATACATATTATCGTATTGTTTTTATTTGCACTACAGTTTATATTTGAACAAAGCTCCATATTTCATATGGCTAAACAAAGATAACAGTTGCACTGATAGTCTTTTTATTATTCTCACAAAACATTCATTATATTTGTGTGTGTGTGTGTCGTAATATTTAAAAAAATATGAAATCTTATCAAAAGTAAAAAATCATAATATATATTTTCTTTTTGATCTTTTTATTATGGTGATTATCCGTGAATGCGTTTCATAACATTTTTGTGGCTTTTTTTCATTCCACCTTTTTACTGTTGTTTTGTCTTCAAATTATATTATGCAGGATAACTCTGAAACAAAAGAAACATTTGTTATTATTCATTTAACTCTGGTTGGGCTTATATTAGTATTATATGCCCATTGTTTATGAAATGAATAAATTATATGGTAAAAGAAAAAATAAATGGAAATTTTAAATTAATCTAGGATTCTTTATTTGTAAGGCAGCTAACACACTATGACTGTGAATGGAAGTTCTAAGGTTTAAATAGAGCTATATATTTTGATGGAAATTGAAAGAAATTTGTTCAGCTTAACAATATATAAAATTAGTGATTAGCGCCAAAACAGGGCTAATTTGACTGTCTTTATCTTGCAGGCTTGTATTTTGCTCTGTGATTTACACATTGGTCTTGATTCTTTTGTAATTAACTACTTCTGTCTAGCATACTTGCAGGACCAAGACCAATGCGTAAGACAAAGATGCTAAACACACCACACTAAATTCGTTAAACTAAGATGATCACATACAGTCCTAAATTTGGTTTTAGTCCTGGTTCAGCTCATCACAAGCTAAAATGTGGCGGCAGCGATTTCAATCGTTGTCTGAAAAAGTCCCCATGTTGGGAAATGAAATGACATAAAACTCATAAATAAAAGTTCCGTGATTGACACAAACCATTTCTACAGATTATCCACAGTTATTTTTAATTAGTACCAACCTTAAGAATGTTTGGGATGTACAATTGAAGGCAAAAGTACACAAAACTAGCTTTTTGTTAAAATATACGTTTGTAGAATGCCACAAAGTAAAATTAGGAAATAGGATGTCACAAACGAATCGCTCAGACCTGAATTTTTGTCGGGGGTTTCTTAAATTGTTAATTTATGTCTTATTATAAAACATAAACAAGAGACAATGAAGAAAAAATAAAATTTACGATACCCTTATAAGACATTATTTGTGCACCTATGTCATTTAACTTTAAAGGCTATGCCCAGGAAAAAAAATTATTCATGAGAAATTAGAGAAATAATTTAATTTCGATATTGTAACAGACGTTAAAGAGATCAAATGATAGTGTTTGATATTATTAATATAACTTTAATAATTGTGAGATATTATCATAGAGAAATTGTTTACAGCTAAACACTTTCAATGCTAGACAATATTAAATAATTATTACTTTACAATTCGACAACAGTAATTAAATTAATTCAAATATAATACAGTCGACATCAGTTATAACGACAATAAAGGGACCAACAATTGTGGTGTTTATAAGCGATATGTACATTGTTATATTAAATTGAAAGTATGGGTATATGTAAACATGTTTGCCGTTATTGCCTACTTACTCCAACGGTTATTGGTCGCTTTAATCAATAGTAGGTACTTGAGTGACCTTTGCTCGGTATTTTTTTAGTTAAAAAAACACAAATTTTATCACTAATATAAGAAAATCTCTCCACACAAATACCAATTTGAAAGTCCCAGTAATGTATTTTATTTCGTTAGCTATCAATCAACTAAAACTAAGAAGGCCACACGGTCTTCACACTATACAGTATATACGAAGTGAACCTCGTACAATGTATAACTCGACAATAGATATCAGGAAGAGTACGGATCAAACGACGTTTTCTAAAAATGAAACCTAGATTCATATTTCGCTTCCAAAACTCCCTATATACTAAATTTCAGGAAAATCGTTGTAGCCATTTACGAAATTGTTGATATACACAAGAATAGTTCGTTTGTATACATAATATATTAATTATTAAGGTCCAAAATAAATTAAGTAAAGATCAAAGTAAAGTTTTTATGATTCAAAATAGTAAAACTAGTTCAAAAATGCAAACACTGATATTGCTGATATGTCGTGGGCCAGTATAGCCGATATGTCCGTTTATACTTTACTCTTTTAAGTCACTATGTTGTTATACCCAATCCTGGTATAGCCGACACATTCTTATAACCTATTAACTGTAGTATTACTATATGACTTTTACGTGTATAAAGTACACAAGAACTTTAAACCAATGAAAAAAAAATTTTTCATAATGCAAATATGATATTTGTATCACTTATATAGGTAGCGGTGTGAAATGTTTGTGTGTTGTGTATACGCAAACAAACAAACAGAGAAAAGACACGAAGAGGCTATATATAATTTAAGTCAGTCGTATAGAACAAGAGTGACGGGGTTGGCTACGTAATAGACCGAATATCCAGGGGACCCATACTCGTCATGGTTTCTGTATTTCATTTCTTACTATTTGTTGTAATGAAAATACGTTATGTTTGTCAGTCCATTCAAGTAAACAATATGACCCTCACATGTTAAGTAGCATAAATGTGTTGAGAATGTATTTTAATAGCTTTTGCTATAAAGTGCACGAAAACTTGAAACAAATGTAAAAATTTGATTTCATATTTAGTATTACTAGTTAGCTTGCTCAAAAATTTACGAACATTTAATTTGCTTTGCTCTGAAGTCTGCCGACAAAGTTGTAAAATCTGTTTTCACAGCTGAAAACTTTGTTTTAATTTATAAAAAAAGAAAGTTTATATAGATACGTTTAAAAAAAATCAAAATTATCACATAACGAAACTGGTACAGGAATTTTTATCATCGAGTCAACTACGTCCTTGAACACATTGTATATATTGTCTTATAAGACACTTTACATTATCATGTTAAATAGCAAACTTCAAATTTGTTGTAAATTGTTGGGTCGTAAAGAAAACATTGTAACTAATGTTCTTAAATCGATAATTATACGAAAATTTATTAACTCTTTAATATATATAATTAGACTCGTCTTATGAAACTAACTACATTCATTTAAAATTAAAGTCAATTATTTGACTACGAGGGAGTATCATAAACGCTGTAATAGTAACTTAAAGGATAATTTAAACTTTATTCAAATAAATGTGTAGAGATTATCAAATATAAACGTATAAGAATCTAGTACAAAAAGAACAAAGTTCGCCAAATCATCCAAAATGCCCAAATCATCAGTATATCAAATACAAAAGCAGACTCTATATTGAAAAACTGGAAATATACGAAAAACAGTTCTAATTTTGTCGCTTGGATCAAAACTTAATGGTCGAGAGACGAATGAAGCATGTGCGATGATCTCGGTTCATTTTTATTGCAGATAGTCACAATGGAAATTCATCACATTCACGGCTTGAAATAAAACTGTTATTGAAAATGAAATTCCTTTATCACAAAATACAAGTGCAGTTTTCGTATCGCTTTGAATCACGGATAGACTAGCTATGGCTAGACGACAATTAGAAAGGGAAAGTACAAATTGCTTTGCAAACCATTGGGTAACGTTTAGTGATACAGGATATTTATTAAGTCCTAAATTGCCATGTTTTACGAAGCACTTGTAAGTAATTCACATTATAACCAATATACTACTTTTCTCAGAAATGTACCATAAGAATATTGGTGTTTTAAGCGTACATATGAATCGTTATATTCTATTACATGTTTCTTTCTTCAAATATTCGGCTAAACTAGGTTAGTTCTATAATGATTATTTCGTGATTGCGTTAATGTTTTATTGCGTGTTTCATGTTTACCCAGCATGGTGGCTCTAGAACATTAAATGTATATAAATGTATAACAGTAGGACACACTGATTTATAAAACTAGTTTGGAATATTTCAGTAAAAGCTAATTGCTAACATTCACTTGTTAAAGCCTAAATAGTATATACAGACTGGCACACTTAATTATTAGACATAAATTTTATACTTGGAGTTGTAAATAGTTTTCTAAAAAAAATTATATTCCTGGTGTGCAATCAATAACATTACAGGCAAGAATTGGTTTTCTGACGTTGGAAAATGGCCTAACCGTTCTAGCATTGAACTGCTACACGGCCTCTCGATGTTAAAGTCAGGTCTATTTAGGATGCTACTAAAATAGATTAAAGAGAGAAATAAATTCCTCTGGTGTTCTCCGCTCTGGTTTTCATTCATATCAATAGTCTGGTACAAAAAAATACATGCGGGTTTCTTCAATATTATTCTAAGATATGGTACGTAAAAAATCCATGAACCAAAAATCCTCAGTCAATGTCGAGCATTTTCTCTCACAGGACATACATATATGGCAGAGCGTCCATTTCGTAATAGAGGGGAAGGAGGAAATAAAATGAGGAAAAATTAAAGAAGGATTCTTCTTCTTACCAAATAAGTTCCCTAACGACCACACAAAAGTTTCGTAATGCTAGCAGACATATCCCTCTGCTAGCAGTTACAGTCTGCCAGCAGTGTGTAACGTTTGTGCGATCTTTAGGGAGCTTATTTGGTAAGGGACTTTTTTCTAAATTTTTATTTATTTTATTTCCTCCTCCCTCTTTATCTCGGAAATGACCGCCCTGATATAAATATATGTCCCATGACAGAAAATTCTCCACATCGACTTAGAAGCGTATTTAGCACGTGGTAGAAAGTTAGGTTTCATGAATTTTTTTACGCTACATATCCTAGAGTATATGATGTATATCGATTAGGTAGGCGGTATATTCTTTTCTTTCACAAAACTAGTGGTCCAAATATATTTTGGTGGATTATTTTTATTTTTTCGTTTCAAGAAATCCAATCGTTTCATAAGCTTTCCTCGGCTTAATAATATCATTGTACACATCAAATTTAATAGTGAAAAAATCGTTTTTTAAAATTTGGTCAAATACAAATTCTTCGATACCATACTAATAAATTTTTGTACCTTAACCGTTGTTTAATATAATCCGAGCAATGACAAGGTGAGGAAGTTTGTAGGATCAATCGTAGGTTACTCATTGCTCTCTTGTTATTTCATTTAAGGTAAACAAAAACTTTTTGTCTGATTATTAAATACTAACACAGTAAGTCAAGATCTTAACGAAAATTGGTCTGATAAGAGAAATACTGACTATTTTTTCTAATTATTCTCTGAGTGTCTTATTCTCATCATTTTCTCAAGATAATTGTTATCGAAAAAATAATAATATCAATGTAAGTTTTCTGCAGAAAAGAACAGTTTAAATTTTGGTAGTGCGACTCTATCTACTAAATGAAAATATTTTTACATAACAGTTAACAGCAGGTTCTTGCTGTTGCCACGTACTGTCCTATATTCCAGAAGACAAGTAGACTTATTATATTCAACGATATCATTAAATTTCATAATGCTACAAGCATAATAGTACCTATGTATGGAGAATTGTTTGTATAATTTTTAGTTATATTTTCCCCTCAAAGTTATAAAATATGGACTTGTGCACTACAACTGAAGGTCAACGAAGGATACACTATTCCTGGTGCTTTGAGATTTTAACTCGTTACTTTAGGCGCCTCCAGCAGCCCTCTTCAGTTCATACGAGCTGAAACTTGATATGTTTACCACACAAATCAATGTTATTCTAGCGTGTTTGATTTTTGTAATTTGGAGTTGATTTTCCAGCAAAGACAGTTTTAACGTTTTTAAGGTTTATTCATCTATACAAGCCCCTCCCATTTGAGCTAGAGAATTGAATATCTTTATTTGGATTTAGTTTGTGTCTGGGAAGTGTTTTTGTGAGATGCCACCTTCCAAACCTCTTCTGCTTGTTATTCTAAAATACCCTGGATTTTCGCAATGTTATGGCTTTGCGCACTTACATATATTTTCAAAATGAATATATAGAGAGTGGAAAATCTGTATGTTGGTGAAATAAGTGTCTAAAAAGACCCTTTTGGAGGTATCAACTAACAAGTGACTCCAACCTATTTTATGTCAAAATATCAGGGTACGACTTTGCTCATTTCTTCAACAAAAAATTTAAGAATCAAGAATGCCAGTGATATGAAAAGCATCTAAAACATCTTTTAATAATAGTGATATAATGGAAAATATGTCTTTCGTGATGGAGCTCCGCTGTTCATGAGTTTTTTTTTTCATCTTCTAATTAGCTAACAACATGTAACTAAGACAGCTTTTCTTTCTCGTAACAATAAAAAAAAAAAAAAGAAATATACATAAAATTAGACAAAATGACGGTCATAATATTACAAACAATAATCGTTATGAATCGTATTTTGACTAAATGTAATTTCGAAACAAACAAAAAAACATTTTAAGGAATCATAAAAACAGTAATTAGTGAAATTGTTTTGTCGCAACTTTTTCTTCAATTCTTTCTTATATCAGTTTTAAGATTTCAATTAATTTTTTTATTTAATATTTATCAAATTTTTAGTGGCATTTTTTCCGGTAACGGAAAATAGCAACGAAGCCTTTTATTCCATGTTAAATAAAAGAATGCGAAAAAAGCATTTTATTCTATCTTAGGCACAATAAAGAAGAAAATATCGTTGAAATGCAAGTTGGTAGACAGCTTTACGTTTTTTTTCTATTTTGCAATGTGTTGCATCAAAGAAATCGAAAGTATACGTACCAATACACTTATGGGTGTAATTAATGAAGTGGTCTACTAATTAGATTTTAAAAAAATTATTGGAGAGTTGGTTTCCAAATATGTGGCTTGCGTGCCAAACTCAGGACGAATCATGTTCAAATCACGAACATATATGCATGCACAATTTCATCGAGACTACTTTCACTCCCCTACGTTTAAACGTAAATACAATACACTCTCGATAATATAGACTCAATAAAAACCAAGGGGTATCGGGTGACTCGATTCGTTCGAATTATTGCGATTATGTAGAAAAATCATATGCATTCATACTTTTCTGTATACATGATGATATAAAATTTTTTAGTATTTCACTTTCACACGCGTAAGGAGTGGAAATGAAAAAAGCGGAAAAAAAGTGTTCGAATAATGCACGTTTGGGACTATCAAGTGTTCAGATAACGGTGGCTCTACTGTATTTATTTGGACTAATACATTAATTTGAATAGTTCTGGCGTGACGTCTGTATACATACTTATGTGAGTATGTATTTCTATGTCACATAAATTGCACGATTATACATAGAGATATTTACTAAAATGTGCGTTTTTTGTGGCATAGAGAAACGCGTATATATACATTGCATAAATAATAAGTCATTATCCATAGACTGTTGAATTTTTCTATTCCCATCAACGTAGCGATATCGAAAATTTGCACATTTTTATATCCCGTTATGCATTTTGAAAATAGGCTTTGAGCGGACAAAGAATTATAGTATTACCAAAAATGCTTTTAGTCGGCTAATGAATTTTCACATTGATGATACCATTGATCTATTAACGTTCCAAGTATTTACATCATAAAGGTATATAATAATGATTATTTATACTAAACGTAACATATACATTTTACTTATACTATGCAAGTAATTAGGCCTTATTAATAATTAATACTTAAATTCAGATGTAATATTTTACTACGTAAGACTATATATTATACACATAAGTATGTTTTACTCATTAGACCGTATTTTATACAAAGGTGCACATAATATATGTTTTCTTTACTCATGTAGGATAAGTACTCTCATTTGGCACAGTAAATATATTATTATCATTACTGTGCTATTATTCCTACTTTATGTGTTGCATGTCGCAACGTTATAAATTTGACACATTAAGATGACAATAAGCTCTTAATCATTGCACAAAAAATTGAACTAGCAGAAAGAGAACTTATAAGAATAGAACTTCTTCCATAAACTTTAAGAAAAATAGCTTGTGTCACACGAGCCAATTATGAATTACATATCCGAGTGATAAATTACTTGACGTTCATGTTTTCGTTTAATCGTTCTTGTATTTGTAGCTCCACTCTCGTTTACAATTGACAATTTGACGCACTTGTTGTACAATATATTATCACATGAAGTACCATATCCTTATAAATAGAACAGGTATCTACTTGATGAAATATTTAATCTTGGTAGTTTCAATTATATGCATAATTGATAACTTATTGTAAATTTTTAATCTAAAATTCTAATCACAAATATCGCTTTACGTCAGCATATGTGGTTTAGTTTGTTATATATTATTTAGGAGCTTATAGTTTTGATAATAAGTGCTATGAGATCCTTCAGTACTAAAGTACACCCTAAAATAAATTTTTCAAAGTTTCGGTTATATTATTTTCAATAAATAAACGACCTGAATTATAGTCAAGATGTTAGTGTCATCAATCGTTAATTATTGCAACATAAGGGGTTGTGTTTTTATACGTTACCAGGACTAGTCGCATTGCACGAGACTTTTTTTATTCAAGAAAACTTTTCATGTAATGTCTGCGAAAATACACAAAATGCAAATAAAAAATGCTAGGAGCATATTGGAAGATTAAGGCCAAGAAGACTATAAGCAAGATTTCTACTAAAATTTTGGTACTTTTCGTAGAAATGTAGTTAAAAGGAATTGAAGAATCAATCGTATGTTTGTTTGTATGTGTAACACTTCCGATTTCACACATTTTGACAGCAAAAAATCCGATTTCACACATTTTGACAGCAAAAAATCCTATCGGAAGAGGAAATTTGAAATAGTGCTTTCGGATAAATACAAAATTTTTTACGTTTTTTTGTTGTTAAATTTTTCGACTTTTATAATAATAGTCATTTATCCACATTAAGAAGTTCCATGGGTTGATATTTACTGAAATTGAGGTATTAAAAGGACGAAAACTTAAAACGAAAAATTTTCATGTGCTTACATATACTTAGGAAATGTTCAATTTTTGTTAGGTTTTAATGCCCAATAGTGTTGGTTTGGGATAAATCTGACATCAATAGTTCCGAAGCTGAAATTGGTATTTTAATTCAGGGATTTAAGAATTAGATGAATCCTAGACTGATAATATTGCTAGACAGTTAATCATTGAGTTTGAAGTTGAAAATAATAAAATAATAAGATCTATAAGACTTTTAGAGAAAAAATTAGCCCTTATAAAAATATTTGAAGCAGAAGATACTAAAATATTCATTTAACAGCTTAAACGCATTTTAAATGTTAATGCTGGTTAAAGTAGAACAATTTCATAGTAAATCAATAATTTTTTTTCTTTTGAGTGCTACTCAATTCTATATAGTTCAGAAATTCGTTTACTACCCATAATTTCTGAACAAAACGAATAAACAGTTAATATAAAATCTTCTCTGGTGAACAATTCACAGAGGAATTGAAAAAGTAGATAATAAAATATGGTATTATATAGTCTTTTTACTAACATTCATTTTTTTCTTTATTATAATTTTATCGAAAAATATTATACTTTGTATAAAACAACTGGCGATCAACAGAATTTTATCCGTAAGGTCATATTTGTCCCTCATTTGGTGCTTATTTTTAACAAGAGGCTTTTTATTGCAACGCAATTTTTATTTTTGTCTGTTTTTTAATTTTCGTGCCCCAAATTATAAAATGTTAAAATCTATTATTTTTCGACACAAAAACGAGAAAGGAGGTTCAGAAATTTACATCCATGAGACCCATCCTTGTAGGTTACAACTTGGGGCAGCTTTAGAGATGGGCAAACATTTCCAAAACCCATTCAGATTTTGACAAAATCCCTTAAATAGTCTTCTGGGGGCTTAAAAACGTATTATTTATAACACCCTATCATCCATTCCCGTTGACCTGCGTTACAGTGAAAAAGTCTATATTTTCGTGAAAATATGATTAAAAATTGTATAAATAAAATTAACAATATCGGACTTTTACAGGTTATGTGCGACTTTGTAACCCAAGGCATTGAGAAATTTGTTCAGGCATACTTTAAAATTATCTTAAGTTACCCCATTTGGTTAAACTTAGTAAGTATTATTCAAACTTCAAAGCTTTTGTATTAATATAAAAACAATTGCGCAAAGTTCATCATTTCGTAGTTTGTTGAAAAGCCTCGATCTTTTCAAAAATGCAGCAGGAAGCAAAACGTAAATCAACATAATATTTGAGTTGGGAGGTTAATTAACAAGCGGAAAAGTTGAATGCCAAAACCAATGCCAGTGGTTTATTACTTTTTTATTCATTTTAACGAAACATTTTTTATCGGATCGTCCCAAATTTACAGTTAGAGCTACAACTACCAAGGACTTGAAGAAAGTTTCGTCAAAATATTATATACATATGACTTTAAGCTGTTTTATGGTCTTACATAATTCAAGTAATATTTGGATGACCGAGCTTCGCTTGGTATTTTTATAGTTAAAAAGAGGCAAATTTTATCACTAATATAATAACCGTTTAAAATGTCTCCACGCAAATACCAATTTGAATGCCCCGCAAATGTAATTCATTTCGTTAAATACGATAAACACCAATAGATGTCAGGAAGAGTCACATTTTACAGTAAATACTTCAGTTTTTCTGGAAAACATGGTCAAAACGATGTTTTTTTTAAAATGGAACCTATCTAGATCGACTTTTCTCCCCAAAAAACCTCCGCATACCCATTTTCATGAAAATTGTTGGAGCCATTTCCGAGATCGTTTATATATATATACAAGAATTGCTCGTATGTATACAAGAATTGCTCGTTTAAATATATAAAATTATTTAATTATTGACACTGCGGAGAAATTCTAGAAATTTGGCTTTTCATCGATTCGTCGACTTATGTACCTAGGTTATTACTCAATGTCAAGAAATTATATCTTGACTAACTTGCCCTACTGGTAATGCAACTTCCAATGTTCTAAAAACTCCCTGTTTTAATCATCAATTCTGACTATTTACTCTTCTAAGATGATATTTGTTTTCTTTTCATTTAAATGAACGTAAATTTTTTTTTCATGGCTTTTGAATTGAACGAAGTATAAGAAACGATGGAGAAAAAGCTCTCAATGTGTGTGATTGTTTGTTTGTCTCTACACATTATTGGTTTTGTTTCTTTACCATTTAATTCGATTAACGGAAGATTTGGTTTTTTCTTCATGATTTATTGATTTATTATCTTACCACATTTAAAAACGTTAGAAGTGATGATATTAGAGAAAACCTACATTTATTCAAGTCAGCATTTTATAATATAAGTATTTTATTCAGAAAAAAAATATCTGATATCAAATGTTGTTTATTGACGGAAAGGAATGTGAAAATATGCATAAAAATATACGGAAACCGTAATGATTAGGCAATCTGGTGGCAGATTTTTGAGATATCGTTCCACATTAAAAAATAATAATAATAATTTAATAATAATAATATAATTTATTTGTAAAAGGCCAATATCGGTCAGATCAATCAAAGAGTCAGTCGTACATAAATTAGATTTCAAGGATTTCATTGAGATCATAAACAGGTAATTGTACTAAATACTTTTTTGTTGTACCATGTATATATTATATATGAAATATTTTGTATATATATATGAAATATATCAAAGTATATTAAGTTTAGTCCCAAGTTTGTAACGCTTAAAAATATTGATGCTACTAACATAAGTTTGGTGCAGGTGTTCGTAAAATCACTTAATTTGTCCATTTTAATTGTTGTCTGTCTGTTTGCAGTCTGTTCGTCTGTCATCACGATTAGTCAAAAACGAAAAGATATATCAAGTTGAAATTTGTTATGGTGTGCTTATTACGTAAAGCGTGAGGTTGAGTACGTAATTGAGCAATTGGGTCTTGGGTCCGTATGACCCATCTTGTAAACCGTTGGAGATAGAACAAAAGTTTAAATGTAAAAAATGTTCCTTAACGATGTTCCAGCATGGTATTTGCAGTTTCTATGTTAAAGCAATGGTACAATTTTTTTTTCGACAGAATTTAACGAAAAATTAAATTTAAGAATTTAATAATGCTTACTATTAATTCCCAAAGTTTCAGAAATTTTGACCGTTTAAAATGGGAAATAATTATGCCAACGTCCCAATTTCGATCAATTTACGTCAAAATTAATATCTCGAAAGTGAAAATTAATTTCTAAATTTTTTTTTTAGAATTGTATTGTATAAACATTTTTTTCTACTTTTTCTTCAATATATAATAATATCATAAAAAATAGTTGGAGAGACCGGACATTTTACATGCTTTAAATGGGACATGACCCTCAAAATCGCGAACTTTGTCTTTAAATATCTCGCGATCTAAACGGTCAAAAATTATGAAATTTTAGGAATTCATAAATAAAGCTATTATAAACCCGAGAAAAAAAATTCGGCCAAATCTGTCGAAAAGTGATTTCATGCTGGTACTACCTTAAAAAAATAAACGACTTTTTTTTTAGATCATTTTTTTGTAAACATTACTGTTTACCCACTTGGGCATAAATTAGGTGCAAATTTCATAGTATGTATTAAATGGGAATATCAGTATGGCTATCTATGAGTTGATATCTTTCTTTACTTACGCAGCGTCGAAAAAAAAACGATTGCGTCATCAACATTGCCCATACATGGCATTTCAACAATTGTTTCTCAGTGCCTTATTTCATACAAGAAATGAAATAAAGCATTGTTTTTCAAAAACTGTGCCTTAAATTTTCAAATAAGTCAATATTTTGTCAAAACGATGGAAAAAGTTTTTGTATTTGTTATTTGTCTAGGTTTTAGAAAAAGTTTATGTTACCTGTCATGTCTCTATCAAACAAAAAGAAATATTTAATTATATCAACCGAAGACCTGCTACATGCATATATTTTGGCTCGTAAATTGAAATCGAAAATAGTTGCTGTAATCGAGATGGGTCATGATTATATATCGCGGAATGTTTTCATCAGGTATTGGGGTTTTAATGAATTATTAAAATAGGTTTGAATTACTGATTCGAGACAAAATGTCGTTAAACCGAAAAATATAGACATATATAATAAATGTACCTACCGATCGCGATCGATTAGAGAAATTTTCTACGTCGTAAATGGTTTTCAGATAAGTACAAGATATCAAGATATTTTTAAAGAAATTAAAATTAAAGTTATGCTTTTAAAGAAACTAATTTCATTTCAAATAAATTTTGATGGCCCTCGATGCTCGATATGTTTTTCATTAGACTTGACTGCAATTACAATTGATACTATACCATTCAGCTATAGATACTATACCAATCTTTCTCTTCGTTACACAGAGTCAATTATTTAAAGTATGAAAAACATTACCAAAAATGAAAAAAAAAAATTTAAGGAAAATAACTCTCATTTACTTTATTACTTCGTTTGTGGAAACAATAAATTTAATAATATACCATCATAATATTATCACACCTGTCTATGATTTATTTGCTTAAAATATTTGTATGTGAGATGAAAAACTCGTTGAAAATTAACGAAATATTGTGAAAATAATAATTTGAGTTTTTACATTTCAATACTGTACATACAAACCTATTGAACCGGCATATACTAAAGGAATTTCTGGCACAATTGAATAAAGTGAGAGAATTAAATGTAAGAAATCGTTCAGAATTTTTATTATTTGCTATAGGTACTGCTGCAACAAAAAATACTAAAAGGATCGATTTAAGTAATTAGCAATTGTGAACTTAGGCCAAAGTTTGCTGCATTTCTGCATTGTATTATCAAAATATTTATTTAACGTACAGGATACATGGTTCGATTCGTATGTAGAATAATTCGATTCTACGTTCCATATTCAATATGTACATTATATCCAGTACCATTGCCCCAAGCATTTATGCTCCAAGAATGCGTGATTGGTACTACCTTTTTCTTTTCCTTCATCGTGAAAATTTAAAGCTTCAATTTAAAATTTTCGGTATTTAAAATGACAAAAAAATTTGTTGGGACAGTTTTCTATATTTATACAAGAGCCACATTTATCTAAGATTAGTGGAAAAAAGTTCATAAGAACGAGAAAAATGTGTTTTGTAAATATGAGACTTGAAAAAAAACTTATTTGATGATAAATTCTAGAGAAATTATCAACCACTTTGCGTTTTATAAATATTTTCATTTTAATTTTATAAAGCATTTGTTGCTCCATTTCTTTTTCATAAATGCGCAAAATTTTATTATTATTTTATTGTATAAAAAGATTATAGTTACTTCAAAAAATAAACAAATGATAGGCCTTAAATTTTAGTTTTCGATGTGTAAACGATAAAACGAAAAATTAGAAGAATTGGCAATACAATGATGTTCTAGATTTTTGAAAGAGATATTAAGTAATTAAATAATTTTAGTTTTAGTATGAAATTTAAGTTTAAAAAGTGAAAGCAAACAATTGACTGAGTTAATTGTTGAAATAACTTGTATAGACAGTGTTGATTACTCTGTCATATTACACATACATACATGTTAGACAAATATACTGATATTCCCATACAATACATACTATACAATTTGCGCATAATTTGCGCTCTCACGGGTAAACAGTGATGTTTACGAAAAAAATTTTTATAATTTAAGTCAGTTGACCTATGTTCCCCATTTACGAACTCGACCTCACTTTTTACGTCCTCAGGACGCTCTAAAATTTCAGCTTGATATCTCCTTTTTTTGAGTAATCGTGATGACAGACGGACAGATTGACGACAGACAGGCAGGCAACCGGAAATGGACTAATTATATGGTTTTATGAACACATATACCAAATAATAAACAAACATCACGTCATTTAGAGAAATATGATCTCGACGCAATAACCCAGATTAAAGATATCATATTTGACACATCCCTTATCCAATGAAAAAGAGAGTGGACAACATACATCGTTCACTGAACAGTCAATGAAATTTTTATAATATCTATAATGTTATTTGTAAGAAAAAAAAATACACACCATTAGAGTATTATCATAGTACATACAAATCTTCCTCCAAACATGATCCTCTTACGATCGTAAAATAAAATAACATACTTATTCATAATAATAAATTTTTTTTTGCTTTTCTTTTAGCCTGTATGAATAAGTTTTACTGCATCATTATATGCGGCAATTTCTTTAAACAAATAAATCATAAATATTCTATTATTCTCAAAGGATTTTGTTATTCAAGATTGTGTTATATGTTTGTGAAATCGTACATTATATATAATCGGAGCTACAAAAAAAAATAGAAATAAACGACCGAAAATTTACAGCGAAGCAGCGAAGATCTGAGCTTAAAAACTAAGATAATTTTGTTTACATTAAGCCAGAAAAAAGTCTCTCATGAACCAATTTTTGTTCTAATGTAGATTGTAAAATTTAATTTGTTTTCAATTAAATTCTTCTGATAAAATTATTATATGAATGCTCTGGTTCTTTTGTTTAATATAGTTTGTATTTAATATTCCTGTTTTGTATCCTATGGTTCTTTTGTTTCAATACCAAGAATTTTATCATGTAAAATTACATTTTGAAATTTATTATAGAAAATTATGATGAAAACTAGTTCGATCCGCGCGGAATTCCACTGTATGGTATCCGTGGCTACAAACAGGCTAAAAAATAATATAATATCAATAGTAATTTACGATATTTTTATTTATAGGCAATTGGAACTATGTTCCTTATTACACGTTTTAATTTGTTTGCTGGTTGGGAGGTAAAACCAATAGAAGTGCAACAAATAAAAACGACTCAAAAAAACTGACATTTAAACTACTTAGGAAACTACAAAGTTTTGATCGATTCAGCTTTCCATAAATTTTAAGAATATGCAAAAATATTTTACAATCTAACCAATTTGTATTTCTTGTACAAAATTTATGCTTTTTCATTTAAAAAAATGAATTGTGAGTTATCAGAAGTTAAAGATAATGGAGATAATTTAAAGCAAGCACAAGGAAACTGTATGTTATGTCAAATAAGTATCTTAAACAAACCAAATGAAAGTAATGTACGCATATATTGGGTTGACTACTACATCAGAAGTATGTCTTTTTTAAACTTATATTACAATTAATTCCTAAAGTATAGAGTTAAAGAAGCTATTAAATTTAATTATTTAAACAATAGAACAAGTATTTGACTTCTTAAATAAATACTTTAAATTTTCAGAATTACCAACGCAGAGATATGCAAACAGTATAGTGAGAGAAAAAAAGAAAAAAAAAATTAAACCTAAAATTACCAATGCCTAGAAATGCAAACAGTATTGTAAGAGAAAAAATAAAAAAAATCAAGAAACTTATAACACTAAATCTGCAAGGTAGCGTACCACAAGAATAATATTTATAATTAATTACTATTAGTTATTTGTATTTTCAAATATTTTTTTTCTTGTTGTATATTTTTCATTTTTTTGGAATTGTGTTTTTTCTATAACAAAACACTACAAAAAAAAAATCAAAGCAAATCTGAGTAAAAAGGTAAGCGTAACATTTATGATATACGAAGATACGATAGAAACATAGTTCATACCCGGTGTCCCTCGACACCCTTCGTTTTTATTACAGATTCGATACACAAATTACTATTGTTATTATGAACAAAATTGTTAAAATATTCTCTAGCCTGTTTTTTTCTAAGCGGTACATTTTTAGATCGTGAGTTTATTTTTTGTCAGTAGCCAGCACAATAAGCCTGAAAATATCATGGAATTTGACAAAGGAATAGAGAAGATATTGCATGGACAGGAAAAAACAGGCTAAAGAAATAGTAATACATACATATATTAAGATTGTACAGTTTTAATTTGACGTTATAAATTGAAATATTAATTCTAGGCAGGTGGTCAGATTGGTTTTTCATGATACACAGCACCTAACCATAAAATTGTAAAGCCAGTCACAAGTTTGTCGCTTGTATTTATTAAAAGCATACTCTATACCTTTTATTTTACCAAGTAAAATCATTTGCCGCTATATTCATATTTAATAATTACGGGGTTACTTTTGGACGATGTTCGCAATCGTTTTTGTTGAAAAGTTTTTGAATCAATATTTTGCAGAACAGTATTCCATTGTCTGTACGAAAAGGGCGAAATTTTTATATCTACTAACAAGGTCACAAGCAGGGCCGAAAGTCCCAAAAAGTCACTCCATCCAAAAGCCACTCGTGGAAATGCAAAATAAAAATAACAGTACCTTGCAGAAACAGTCAGGATACTCATGATATACTCGCACTGCTTAACAAACGCTTTCTTAACATTTCGATACATAAAAACGAAAGAGCTTATAACTAAGACCTCTTTTTCCAAATTTTACGGAAGCAAATTATTTTATTATTGAAGTTAATCTTACGCGCTTTTTGAATTTAATGGACAGTATCGCTAATGGAAAGTCCGTTCGGTTTTCACATTAATTGCAGGGGACAGTTTGGAACGTCAGAAGTACTGTGGATACATCCGGATAAATAGACGACAATAAAGAATGATAATCCATCCACACCCAAGGGTCCCTCACGTTGGCTACCCTTCGGCCCTGGTGACAAGTTGCGTCACATTTCGTGCCACGGTAAAAAGTTTAACAAGAGACGTTTTTGGTAAATTCATCGGCTTGTAACAACTTGGTCTTTCCATTTGAAACTCTTAATTACAAATATATTTTATTCTACTTAAAGAAAACGTAGGTAATTTCAAATATCAAGATGTCTTTACAAGATTAAGAAAATAATGATTCGAAATTCTAATTTTAAAAACATTATATAAAGTAGAAGAAGAAAATATACTAAAAACTCACTTAAAATTTAGTATATTTATATTTAAAATTTAAATAAATATACGTTCACTACATTAGTGTTCGTATATATGAAGTGAGCTTGGAAAATTTAAAAGTAAGCGAGAAAAAAAAATACATGGTCATTATCATATTGTATACGAGCAGCAAAAAAAGAACGACGAGCTTTATTTTTTGTAACACAAGGAAAAAGAAAAAAAAAACTACGAAGGAAATCTTAAAAGAAATACAGTTATAGTCACATTGAATTGAAATTTATGTGCAAAGTTTTCATATGGAGAATCTAACTCGATGAAGAGTTCGTCTTCTTCCTTCAATTATTGTAGGTCAAACCCCTAACATACAAATCCTACATAATAGCATCATATAAGACCGGCGGTACAAAATAAAACATGTACTAAAAAAAACAAGATATACAGGAATTCATTACAAAAATGCGACAAAATTTAATTGATTTTCAAATTTACAACGATTTTCAATTTTACAACGAATTAATACTAATCAAAATTATAAGTATTCAAACTCTCAGATTTTAATCTTGCCCTTAATCCTGCATATGAATTACGATTATAGGAGCTTCCCATTTATTGAAATCTCTAAAGGAGTACCATTTGCAAACTGTAAGTTGCTCTTCAAAGAGGATATTAAAAAAGTCAAATCTTAGATGGAGAGAGGAACGTACTTGTGGTACTACAAGACAGATATGGGCTGGATACAATCGTAGACGTTCTTCAAGAGTCCCTATTATCAAAATTGTAGCAGCTTCTACAGGACACTTGCCACCTAGAAGCACGGTGAACGCTTCGGTCTGACAGAGCTTCATGGTTATGGCAGGAGCTGTCACAATGAGGAGGAGGAGGAAGCTATGTCTCATCTTCTCTGTCACTTTCCAGCTCTTGACATGACAGCTTTCCAGCTCTTAAACAGCTCCAAATGGTTCATGGAGAAATGGCCGGGAATAGGCCAACCGTTTTTCGGGATCAAAACGGACTCTACGGCTTCAGTGTATCACAACCCAGGACAGCCACTTTAACCTGACCTAACCTATCATGGTTGTTGTCCGCTGTATAGGTCAGCTTTTCATGTCCCCCATCTTTTATCATTCGAGATTTTCGCTTCAATTCTTAAATTTTTAAGGTTATTAAAATCATTTCATAATAGAAAACACAACATCTTAAGTTACGGGGCTATAAATACGTATTTAAGGATATTGTTATCTTAGGCATTCGTTTTAGGGCTTGCAGAATTAGCAGCAAACTTTTTTCTCGAAAAACATAAAAATTATACTATTCTTTATTTAGAACTGACCGAGTTACAATAACCCCATACTTCTATAGTCTTGGATCTGCCTTTGATAGCCATGGCCCTTTTTGAGGATATTCTTACTGTGTGAAAATTTTTTTTGTGGCTTAAGAAATATGGTACCTGCCATTTCTTTAATCGTTAACATAAGGAAACAGTTTAACGGTCTCACAGATTCCTATTAAGCCCTATACCCTCATTTCTTAAACATACAAAACCTTGAAATACAGTTTTACTTACAGCCAGCAAAATCAAAATTTAGCCATCATTAATTTACAGCTTTAAACTTTGCCTTTATGATGAATTTTCGGGAAAGAACAGATTCATTCTGAGAAAGGAAGGAAATTAGCCAGATCTAAAAAAGTTCGATACATTTGTCTCTTACGAAGTAACTATTTGGAGAAATTAGTAAATAAGCTGCTTTAGACAATTTAAGGTACTAGACCTAATATTTACGATTTCGAATTCTATTTTCATTAATGATTGTAATGTGCCAATACAACTACCGGAATCTGTATATTTGATGTTTTCATTTTCGTTTCGAAAACATTCTTCAAATTTCTACATGTAAAATATTTTTAGATTTTCTTATAGCTGATTGATTTTGAAATATTTCAAAATTTTTTCTATATTTCATCCTGTATGAATAACTTGTAAAACACAGTTTTCTTGTTCTTTCAAGCATCTGAAACCAGATACAAAAGAAGGAAAAATAAGGAATAAAAAACTGATAGAATGTTTTAACTCAATATTTTTTCACCCAACACCATAGATATCACATCGTCCGCCGTGTCATTTTGTTGCCCATGTTATAAAAAAGTTATTTAATATGCAAATCATACATTACTAAAATTACAATGATTTATTTACTTAAACAATGTTTAAGGAAAAAGAAACAAACGGAAGAACACTTTTTTTTTAGTTAGATCTTTACAGTAAAACTTTTTAATCAAATATGACTTGATTGTCTCTGTACTATGTCTTAGATTCTTTGTTTGATGTTACAGAGTAATATTATAAAAGGATTATATTGTTTGGATTTTTAACCCCCGACTAAAAAGAGAAGTGTTATATATTTAACATGTCTGTGTATCTGTGTGTCTCTCTGAAACATTGTAGATTCTAAACAGATAGACCGATTTTAATTTTTGTTTGTTTGAAAGATAATTTGATCGAAGTGTTCTTAGCTATGCTTCATATCAAAGTTTATGGTTCCGTACATGATAGCAAGTAGAAAAGAGTTGATGCTCTTCTAACAGACGAGCCGATTCTCTTGAAACAGAGCTAAGAATACTCTCGATCAAATAACCTTTCAAACAAACAAAAAAACAAAACAAAATCAAAATCGGTTCATCCATCCGTTTAGAAGATACTTAGGTCTAGCTTTTTTCAGCAAATCAATAGTCCCGTTAATTTTTTTAATTAAATTTTAAAGTGAAAACAGTAAACCTTAAGTTCGCCTACGATTACGAGTTAGTTGAGTTGAGTTTGTCGACTATAGAGGAGTTGAGTAGGTTCTGAATTTTTGAGCTCTTGTGTTCAAAAACGGGACTCTATTACTGAATTTTTTTTTTGTCTATTTTTTCCGGGACAATATTTTTTAATGTATTTTTTCTTTAATCCGAAAAAACCATGTGACAACCAGTGGCTTATAACAGAACTACAATAATAGGCAAAATGTTAGTTTCAGCAGACTTTGAAGGAATAGAGAGATATTTAGAAAACATGGTAATTTACAACAATACTGTTCAAATGTATCGAATGACTGCTCTTTTAATGGACTCCATAGATCACTACATTTTAAAATTTAAGCGTGGTCATGATCGGCATATTGACTGATTGACGTCATGAGAGATTTTCCCAAATTAAGAATAAAATTTTGGTTGTTTAATAATCTATTTTATATGTTCAATGTAAAATAGGACAAAAATAGGATACTGGACTATTTTTCTTATATTCATAACTTTAAGAAGACATTATTTCAAACGTATACTCTCAGAAAAGTAGAATTTTATTTAAAATAATCTCTTGATTTAATTGAAATGATAAAATAAGGTGGTTGTTAAATGTTGTGATGTATTTTTTTGTTTTGTGTACACCGACCGCATTTGAACATTGGAACAAGTTTCAAAGCTGAGTGCTTTATAATTGTAAACATATTTATGTTAAAGTGATATGAAAACTAACTCTACAAAATAGACCAATGCAACAAAACTAACCACAAGACTAAAAACAACAATTTTAATTATCATAAAATATATGTTGCAAGAATAAAAACAAATGGCAGAAGATTTGTATTTGTCTAGAAATCCTTCTGGCAAATGCTTCTGATCACAAAGTTGAGCGTTCGTCCTTATGAAGGAATTTGAAATATTTTCATGAAATAGCTAAGTTGCAAACAACACAGCACAAATGAAAAATGCCAATGCCATTCAACTGACACCTAAATAGGAAATATGAATGTAATATTATTACTAAAAGTATATAAATTTACTGAATGGTTTTGAATGAAACTGTTAAGTAATATAGCTCATACATCAGAATAACACATGAGCTATAATTTATAAAGATATATATAAAAAAAAAATTCAATCTGATATTTTACTGTACCATCTATGAGCCTCATTTTGGACCATAAATTAAAAATTTCTGGAAAAATTGTTAACGAAAAACAATTCATGGTCATCTCTCCTGATATACGCAATGAATTATAACTTATTTACATTTTTAAAAAAAATTGAAAACATTACATATATTTTATCAGTGTAAAACAATCCGTATCCTTATTTTAAGTGTTATGGAAGGGGGATAAGTAAAATCAAGGGAGGTGGAGGTTATAACTCGGTGGTCTTTAAGAGCCTTTACTTTTAAATGCAGCGAAGCGGGCGGGTACCAGTTGGTATCTACACTATAAATCGAATAGGAGATTTTTGTTTAATTTTCAATAAGCTCTGAATATACGATAGTATAAACACTCTTTAATCTAATAGAGTAAATAATTAATTTAGGATTCTGATATAAATATACGAAGGTTAGATTTTACTCTATAATAACGACTGTTGTGCGCTATTATGACTATTGTGTGCTATTATAACACTAATTTGTTTAGTCAAACAATTAACAGGCTGCATTTTCATGTATACTTACAATATTTGTGGAATTCATAAACTCAAAGCTATAAAAAGGAATTGTACGATATTATACTTATCAAATAAACATAATTTATTTAATTTTATTACATCCTAATTTAATAATTTTATACTTTATTAAAATAAAAATGAATGTTTTAATTTATTCATTTAATAAGTAGCAACTAACTTTGATTATCTACCTGCTTCAAGGATAATTATATAACATAACCTACAAAAAGTGTTTTTTTCTTTACTGTGAAAATGAAAATAAATTGTAGACGAATTTATATTAGTAATTAACTTGGAAAAATTATGGTAGTAAAATTATATCTTTCTTAATGATGTATAAACACACAGGTCGGTATGAATATAAACACAGGCGTAGGCATTTTTAGTTGGCTTCCTTCTGTTATAAGCAATTTGTGGTGATATAATCATATAACCGTCAGCACGCGCTATGAGCATTTCGCTCACCCTCGATTTTAAACATAAATAAATTTTATTTTTCAAATGGTACATGGTTGAAATTATGAATTTTTCATATTTATTCAACTAATCTACAGGTTTAAGAAATATATTTTTTATCAAACCCTTTAGAAATTGTGATCTTTTTTTTTCATTACGCGCATAAACGCGTGACAAAAGAAGTATTACCTTCGTATATTTTCAAACCTGTTCGTGTATTTCCGTAGGTTGAATGTTTCATAGGGGTACATAGGGGTACATTTATGTCCGATAGGGGTACATTTACGAATTGATTTGTCAAAATAACGAAGTATTTATTATTATTTTTTTTAAATTTAAGAGATAATATTTTAAGAGATTTGTACGCCTTTGAATTATAAAAGAAATTATAACTCAATAAATGTACAAATGCATCTCCTTTTTCGATCGAAGTATTCTAAGAGTTGTTCGAAATAAAAGCTTTACGTAGCAGTTATAATTATTCCTTAAAATTACCGTATTTACTTTTCATTTATATATCTGAAAACAAAATTATTCCCTAATTGATAATTAGATGCATTGCTGAAGAGACTTCGTCCAAAATCGAACAAAATAAGTCCTGAAGCGTCACTTACTCCTGTAAAAGTCGTTGAAAAAATGCATACTACCTATTCTAAAAAAAAATTTGCATGGTCCTTGTATGATGGAAAACTAAAAATTATATGCATCGTGCATGAAAATGTAGCCAAGAAATCATGGCATCTTGTCATTCGTCGGGCATTTGAATCAGAGGATGATAGCCTCGTCTGTTGGATACGCATCATATTATATAATATTTATGAACCTACCATATAAAATATCAAACGAAAAACTAGAGATATGTGATACGAATGAATTATTTAACATTTATGTTAGAAAATTTTATAATGCGAAGAGTAAAATTATATTCACTTTTGGCCTAGACGATATGATGATGATGCCTTGGCTATGTGTTGAAGAATACCATGTAAAGATAGAGTTTTGCATAATTTATTTTTCGAAAATGTATATTTTTGCTGCCTTTAGATTTAAGATTGGGATGAATGAATGAATATGTACTGGTTCTTCGGCTTTTGTACAGAATGTACTGCCAATAATAAATGTTTGCTCATAAAAATTCTAGAGTGGTCTTTACAATCGTATACCTTATTTTCAACTTAAATTACGAATTTTTTTATAACTTCATGAATGCAGACGAAAAATAAGAAAAACATTTTTCGATATGAGCCTTTGATTCCGAAATATTGAAAGCAAAATAATTTTAAAAAATTTTCGATTTTTGATATTTTCAAAATTGCTCCAGATATCGAAAAATTTTATTCGTACTTTTCGTTTTATATTGTCAAGTTATAACGTAATTCCCCATGAAAATTAATTAAAAAAATATAATTTTTAAATATGTTTAAGACAAAAAAGATTTTCGATCAGAAGCAGCAGAGTTTACACTTAACCATCAGATTTTTATCTATTATTGATGAGTATTTTCTTGTCTACCGTCATCTATATCCAGACATAAAATGATAAACAGATTATGGCCTAGTTTTCTCTGTTCCTACAGGATAATATTTTGATTTACTTAATCATACAGTCTCACATATAGACCATACTGTACAAATAATAGCTTTGTATGGTAAAGAACACATATACTAAGAATATGAATATTTATGAAATACTTCACGTCTTCACGCAACACAAATTATGCGAAAATTATTCTGATAGTATTTGCATTTTTATATAGGGGAAATTGTAGTACTTTGTATCAAAATTTACATTTATGTGTTTTTTTCAAGGCATTTTTTAAAAAAACAGAATGAAAATTGTCTCTGTTTATTGCACTGTTATTGTTCTAGGAGTTTTTAAAATTTTAACAACTACCGGTAAAATAAAGCGTATTTCATGGTACAGTGAAAGCAAATTTTATCAAAATATCGTAAGATGGGTCACACTCTAATGTATCTAGAAACAACCCCAATTTTATCTGAAGGCGCCTTGGGTATGATTGAAACATTGTAAACGATACACGCTTCTCTTACTAACATACACTACTCTGAGCGTACAGCAAGAGTTTTCGCGAAATTTAAGTTTATGTTTAAAAATGGGATATAGCATAACAACTTACTCACTTATAACATAATATGCAATGGTTTTCCTCAAAAATAGAAAGAAAAGGAATCAAAATTTTGAACTTTGAGAGGAAAAAAATTTTATTTTTTGTTTCGAAAACAAAATCATATTGACAACCGGTATTCTGATAAAATACTCTCATTTCAGTGATGAAGCTGTCCAGCAAATAGAAAATTTATGCCGAAAAACTGCAGAATGATTAAAGATTTGTTGTAGATAAACATTTTACTCTAGGTACTACATATTACCCTACATTAGGATCCTGGTATCGTATACACATACACCCCAACGATGTATTCACGCTTTAATGTTAGTACTTGATATATGGCAGACATCACGCGTATGTCTGATTGTTGGTTCAAATATTTATCTATTCGAGTAAAAAATGTTAATGGGTTTTATACAGGTGGAAAAATTTGTAGGGTTCCTTTGATAAGGCACTATTAACTTACTTTAGATCGGTAAATATTATCTTATTTCATCCTATTCGATATGGAAATATCGAATTATCATTCATGCTTACTTCGAGATTTTACTATTTTTGGAACTTTTCCCTAAATTAGATTTCAATTCTAGCGCTCGGATTTTAATTTTTTTAGAAAAAAGGAACACATTATTAGAAAAGATTGTATGTAAACTGGTTCTAAAATATTTTTAAAATTTGTTTCAAGATGAAGTGCCCAAGCATCTAAATCATTCTAAAAATTAAATACAAAAACAAGATTTCTTTGGTTGAAGCACGCATTTAAATAGATGCGAAAATTACTTTGTCATCTCTATCCCAACACAATCCTAAGGAAGAAGGCAGTCTATTTGTTCCAAAACTAAATTTTGTTGTTTTGATGGATCCATTTAGTCTTATCGCGTGGCTTATGTCTTTATAATTAACGCGAATCAGGTATTTGGATAAGAACAATTCTTGCTTTGAAGCCTGAATTATATCAAAGTCAAACTTGCTAGATCCAAGATCGACCGTTATAAAAGTTTTGTTATCTCTTTTAAAAATCTATCAGTTTCTTTCTTAAAATGTCAATTGGACTAATGAGAATATTATTGAAAAGATTATACATTTTCAACTTTCATCTAGCCAAAAAGACAAAATCTACATTGGCTCATGTAACACTTTTCAGTCAGTGTATAGAAATTTCGATTTGAGAAAAGCCATAACAAATTATTACTAAATTTTTAAATAAAGTTTTTTTTTTTTTAATTTCATTAGAATTTTTCAATAAGAATATATTCTATCCAGTTTTGCTGTTTAGCGTGTCTTGTTTCTCTATGGAATGAGCTACAACGACCTCACTTGAGTCTTTAATTAGTAATTTAATGTGCGTGTGTCAATCAACATAATATTTGGTAAACTACCTGGTGAAGTGCTTACAGCTAGATGTATTTTTTAGCCCACGATTTTTTACGATAAAATAGTTTTCCTAATTACCCTATTTTTTTTACTTATAGAAATTATATTTTACATTTTAGTTCAGACTTGATGTTTTTTTTAGTTTTTTTAAACTATTATTAATTTTCGCAGTATTAGTTCAATAGTTTCAAAAGCGTGTACCTTAGATTTTTAAAGTATAATTATTTATTGATATAATGCATGAATGTTATTTGCGCTTATACCATGAAATATTTTTAAGTTAATCGTTAATCCAGAAAATTCTGATGTGGATAATCGGACACACTTTAATTATTCCATCAGCATCAGTCCTATGATAGGATTTCCAAGTTTCAATTCAATCTGACGTTTTTTAATCTTACGTTCAAAGATTCAGTTACATAGATACATACCAAGTAAATAAAAGCGTGTTAAAAATTTCATCTGAAAACCAAAATTAGACTTTGTTGATGTTTATAAATAAAAAATATTAACGTCAAACATAATTTATGCATTAATGAGTTCCGCTTTTCCAGTTATCGGAAAATACCTTGTCTTATTTATAACTGATTTTCAACTTTACTCTAAGAAAATTATGATTTTTACAGAGTAAGAATTATTTTTAACTTCTCAATATAGTATTTGTGTGTTTAAAATGCAAATTTTAACAACCTTCGCCTGAAATTTTAGCACCGCAAAGGGTGTAAAAAACCTTCTAATAGAGGATATAAAGCAAACTTTTGGAGAAACGTTAAAAAAAGTGATTTTTCAACGACGGAAAATCTTATTGATCATAGCTTATTTAATTCAACCCTGTCTGTTATATATATTGTAAATCATAATCCATAAATGTGTCATTTCGTTAGTTATGAACAAGTTTTTGATATTATATGTGATATTAATATAAGTTAACAGACACTAAACAACATGAAAATAGCGACTGTTTGTTTATTATATGTAGGAAAAACGTAGTACCATGAGTACTACCATTTAGGTGCTGTACTTAAATTACGTAATGCATTTAGAACGACTTTTCAACCCCTGCCCCCCTTATGTAGCCGATCGTAACAAAAGATGAACCCCCCCCTGTTTTGTACGTAATTTTCATCTTCTTTGAATTTTAGAGTACTATGGTTAAAAATCTTTAACCATTCAACCAATTTGTGTGTTGAGTAATCTCTTAAAACCAAAAACGTTCATAACACGCTGTTTTCAAAATATTATTACTGATTACAAATACTGATTACAAATTTTTTCAGTTCATCAAAATTTATTTCGACAGTTACGTACAAGCGTTGAAGGACTCCTTCCCCGTACCATATCAAATACATAGTAACATTACGATTTGACCCCCTACCCCTAAATTTGAAAAAAATAGTTTTCCATGTGCATTTGTTTTCTAGTAAATGCATTTTGAGTGTTCCACAAGAACATTGTAAAAAGTGAGGAATAATAAGTGTCATTCACCTCGAATAAATAAAAATTCCTGTCAAAGCTATTATTAGGCGCTAAGAGAAGAGCCAACTTGTAAAGTTTTCTATGTGGGTGGGGGGGGGGTTGATTTTAAGTTTAAGGGTAAGACCCATGCTATTATCGATAGCTTTTTAGCATTAAAATACATTCTCGAAAAAATACAGATTGAAAAAACATTGCTATATACAGAATCATTTTTAATTCTAGGTACAACACCTTTCCCTGCTTATATAGTAATTGTAACAGAATAACCACAGTCGGAATTAGTAATTACTTACCTCAGGCACAATCGGTTTCTAAGTATAGCGTTGTTTTATTTTGCTATATGTGTATATTAGACAATTTAATGGACGTCGATACAATTTTGAGCAATCATTTTGATACAAGATTTTGCAAAAGTGAAATTGTCAGAAAAGCCAATTTAGTTCTTAATATTTTCGAAAATACGGTGGAAGCTGGCGTAAAATTTGTTCCGTTATTTTATTTTTCTTATCCGAAAAAAATTCATGCTATTAAGAGTCTTAACAACAATACATGTGTTTTTAGTCAGTGGCATAAATTTAAAGGAAGTTTAGAGGCTAAAAGGATCCTTTACATCAGTAAAATAAAATGACGTAATGGTTATGGTAAATATTGTAAATATATTAGAATATTTGTAAATAGTCCAAAGGTATGGTTGTAAAATTCATTAAATGATTGCTTACGATTGTATAGCCCACGATGACCAACTTTGAAAATGGCTCCAACGATTTTCATGAAAATGAGTTGCAGGGTTTTTTGTTTGGCGAAAAGTCGATCTAGCAAGGTTTCATTTTTGGTTTCATTATTAAAAAACGTCGTTTTATCCGTCTTTTCATGAAACAATGAAACAAACATGCACACAAAATATGACTCTTCCTGACATCTATTGGTGTATATCGTAGTTAACGAAATAAAGTACATTACCGGGACATTCAAATTGGTATTTGTGTGGAGACATTTTAAACGGTCTTATATTAGTTATAAAATTTGTGTCTTTTTAACTCAAAAAATACCGAGCAGGGCAATCGTTTCCAGATATTTTAATCATTTAAGCAAGTATTTCGTCAATTTTATCTACGTAAATCCTCGAACAGACTAGTAACAAAAAATTCATTTCATAACTAGCTCACGTTCAATAACTGAAAGTAAACGAATAGTGACGAAGCCGGGCTTTAAAATTATAAAATTTAAAATAAAAAATTAACAATGAATATAACTTTGAATTAAATGAAGCACCAAATCTCTTAAATTATGTAAACTCGTGCAAGTACATATAATATTGTTTGAATCCAACTAACTTTTATAGTAAGTAGAATATTATATAAAATACCCTTCAGTAAAATTACATATATATAGGGAAGAGTGTTGTACCTGGGATTCATTTTATTATTTACAGTCTTTTTTTAAATCAGTATGATTCCCGCACACTATGTATCATCATGTACCTACTCAATTTTTTAAATAATCTGTTCACCACCTTAAACTATACATGAAAAGGTATTTTAGAAAAGTGTGGAACGAAGAAAATTTTGTTTTTAACAATAAAACAATAATAGAGGGCCGTAGGCTAGGGGTACGATCGCACCCTAATTTTTTAAATTTTCTAGACGCTTTCACGGGTAAACAGTGATCAAAGATATTATAAGCAAAAGTTGTTTAACTTTTTACAAGGAATAACTTTTGCTGTATCTCAAACGGTTTATAAGATGGGTCCTTTTTCTTTTAATTGAACGGGCAAAAATGCACCATTTTAAAATTGGTATCTCGGTCAATTTTGAAGCTAGAATGTCGAAAAAACCAAAAATGTGATGAATTAAATAAATCATCTAGAACTTTTATTTGAACTTTTTTTATATTTGTTGCATAGTTTTTTTTAATATGTAAAACTGATAAAAATTCTTAACTACTCTCCAAGAAATTAGGCTAGCCTCCTCCCTTGTGAAGCCGATTTTTGATTAGTACGATGTTTTTACAGCCTGATTACTAAATGTGAAAAATTTCAAACATACAACACTTTTTTCCTTTTAAATTTTTAGTTTCTTGATACATACTATATTCTTGATGCAAACGATATAATTTATCCACAATTAAAAAATAAAAATAACCACTATTTTTTTATTTTATTCCACTATTTTTGAACAGAACTTGTCTTGTAAATGTTGATTTTGCTAATAAAAAGCCCCCAAAAATTTATTTTGGAAAAATGCACACGCTTTCTTGCCAAAAACTTAAATTAAATTTTAAACCTTTTTTAAACTGTCAAAAACGCGGGCATCCAATTTGTGACGTAATATGGGTATCACTATACGAAATAACACAAATAAGTTTGACAGATATATTCATAGACATCTGATTATAATAAATATAAATAATTATTATCTATATATGTATTATACCCAGCTGTCTATACTGAACTAAATACTGATGGTCTTACCCGCGTTTTAGGTCACGTGGTATACAGTTTAAAAATTACAATTTTTAATTTTAATATTTTAAAAGAAAAATGTGGTTTTATGACTCGAAATCAGAATATTTAATTATATTTTTACATAAATTTTAACTTTTTTCAAATTTCATGATTTATTTTTGACTAACGATAATACCCTATTGGAGGTACATCTGGCTACGATACAGTTTTGTTATTATATAGATGACTGTTTCGTAGATACTATTATCTTTCAAGAAACTAAAAATGATCCCCCGGGTACAAATGACCTGAGGTACAACATACAATCATATAAATATACCAAATATATAATACATTCATTTACCGTATATCATATAAATTTTCCAGCTTTCCTTTAGTTTTGTATGAATTACGAACAATTTCTGTATTTGCTCGTGATATTATTAAACCAACAATTTATATGTTTAACAGTATAAGTATCTGTTGTATAGTGATGGGACGAATGTTGTATTTGCTCGAATACCGCCAATATTCGCGAAGTCAAATAATATGTTATTTCTAGCTTTACAATACCACGCAACTACAAAAATATATAATATATTGTGTGCAAGTGCTGCTTATAAATTTGATAATATAGATATCGCTCTTCAATCATCAATACTCTAACTAAAGTCGTCTCTGTTCATCAATTGACACGAAAACAAAAATTTTATAAATATTACTAACTCGATCATTATTATAGAAACTTTAAGTCAGAAATAAAAAAAAATTTAAAGGAAATGAAATCAATTTTGAAACATTTGTTTTAATTTAATTGTTCTTAAAATAAAATTGAAAAATATGTGACGTCGAACCAGGAGGAGATGGGCGTTTTACAAACTCAACCACCTGTTTCAAAGAGGAACATGGTCCCAGATTTCATTAAAAACAAACTGTATAAATCCATTAAGAGCACAGCGGATAAGTTCATTAAAAGACTACCACAGTTTGACGTTAATTTGCTACATAATTTTATTTGTCCAACAGTCAAATTTAACTGTTTAAATAGTGATCTAAAAGTTGCATAAAACACAAGTAAAGTTTGAACTTATTTGAAAAAAAAAATAAATATAAGTTGCTTATTCGTTGTGTGTGTAGTTTTAGTAGGGACAATAAAATCGACGCCAGCGCTTCCAGTGGCATATATTGGCGTTATTGTTATTGTTAAATTGTAATTGTTTAGGTACTTATAAATGTTATAGTAAATCAAATTAAAATTGTTGAAAAATATTAATTAATTAAACTTGTTGCATCAAAAATTATGAAAATAAGAGACCAAATTGCACAAGCATTATTTTTTAAATGTAAATTATCATAACTAATTATTAAACTTTGTTTGATAATAAAATTAATTTTTAAATGTAAGCCATAAATGCAATCCATAAAATTACATATGCATCCATACAATTATCCTTTTAGTTAAGTGTATCATTACCATGGAAACGCCTCCAATAAAACTCATGCACGGTGCGAGTTAGTGGTTTTTTCATTGCAAATCCGTATACTTATCAAAAAGATTCATAAAATATTCGCATCGAATATTAGGGAATGCGAATATTCGTCATACCACTACTACTGTATATTTGATGCTGTATAAATGTATGCTTTACTGTATGTTGTGTTTAAACTTTAAAATGAGGTGTATTGTTAATGAACTGTTTGCTACTGTAAACTATCATTACACAGAGTCTGTTTAATAAGACTCTGAATATACATTATTACTGTTAATGATGAATATTCATTTAAACAAGTATTTAAAGGAGTCTATGAAATTTAGAACAATCTATTTCGAACGCTCACACCGATTACCAGGTATGAAAATCAAAATTTTCAATATATCTTTACTTCTAACGGTCAAGGTAATGTATTTGAATAATAACATCAAGATGTGTTGAAAAGATTACTGGAAGCAGCGCCTAGAAATCGGGTTTTGGTAGAATTCGACATAAATTTTCCTCAATACTCATTATCTTATTAGTTGTTGCATTCAGTATTAGAAGAACACTATAAAAAAACTGAAACTTACAAAATTTATAAAACCCTCGTCAAATTTTTTAGCTACGGAACTCTAAACTCGAATTTGAAGCATTTCTAAGAACACTTTTCATTAAATTACCTTTTTCCTTAAAAAGTTTTCCAAACTGAGCTGATTTGAGATATCATCGCCAATTTTTAGTTTTTTAGGCTACGGGATCTTAAATTCGCACTTGAAACATAGCTTGGAACACTCGCACTCGAAATTTTCTGTCAAACAAAACCAAAAAAATCAAAATCGGTTCATCAGCTTAAGCACTACGATGCCACAGAAAAACACACTCACATAGCAGTCAAACTTATAATATCCCTTTTTTTTAGTTCGGAGGTTAAAAACAGTTTTATTCGAAATGAATAATTTTGTTACTTTTGGAATTGGTGGCCGATTTGAAATTTTAAATTAAAAAAAAAGGAGGTACATTTTTAGACCGTAAGTCCATTTTTCGTCATTAACCAGCACGATTAACTTTGAAATGAGATGTAAATCATAGAATTGTATCAAAACATGAGGAAGATATCGCCACGTGACAGAAATGTAGGTAAAAGAAATAATGTATACGATAATTTTCTTACGTATTTCTAAGAACTAAGTTAACAATCTCACGTAAAGAAGAAAAAAAAAGTTGTTTCTTCATTAAACTACCGTTACACGTTATACGTATATTAATTCTGAAATTTACTAACCATACTGTCGCTATGGTTACTATACTTATCAACTGAAACAAAAACAAATATGTATATTATATAATAATATACTAGATCGTCCGTGTTGTCACTTTGATTCTGATCTCAATTTCGAGAATATATGGATGTCGTTCCAACTGATATATTATTATCTGATATAACTATCTTAATACTTAAATACAAATATAAACTAACATATGACATTACCTTTCCCGTAGGTTACAATATTATGCAACACATTTGTGTAGTCAAGCTTTTATACAAGATGATTTTTAAAAGGTTTCAGCAAATATTTTCAAAAACGGATTGGAACGGATTTTTTTTTCAAAAACATCAAAAACGGCATAACACGGATCTTCATAGTGTCGCGGGGAACTAGATTTTGCGGCTGCACCTGCTGCTCATTTCTCTCCAAAGTGGTTTGTTGGCAGGAGGTGCAGAATTACTTCAAGTGCTTTAGATGGGGTTGTCCGTTGGCATCCCGAGATTAGTATGGATGCTAACCGTTGGCTTTTTTTTATGGATTTCCTTTTCTTGTGCTGTTCACGATACTAGTAGCTCATAGAATAGTGAACCATTTTGGGGTTTAAGCCCCACTGTTTCCTCAAAAGCTACTATGTCCCCATAGTAACTTTTGGTCTAGAATGATGTCTTGATATTTGGCTTTTTCCGATATTTTAAGGATCACCTCCCTCACCTTTGGAAGGGTAAACGGGGACTTTGAATTCCCTGTAAAAGTACCAACTCTGTTTTGCCAGGATTCATCACCATGGTGGTGAAAGAACACCACCTTCTTCAGTTCTTCGATATTCAGATCATACAATGCTCTAATTGGAGTTGCTTGATGTTATTGGAGACAGTGGGCTACCCATGTTTTATAGCAAATTGAAATGCCTTACGTAAAAAAATCAAATTTTGTTTAAAAATGTTTTTTCACATCTCAATTGTTGGTACCTGATTTCACGGTTTATATATATTAACAAGACTGTGGGAATAGTAAAGGAAAAAATGTTGAATATAAAATTTACTTGGTTTAATTAAGAATATGAATACGAAGAAAAATTATTTTAATTATGTATTGATCCCTGTCTGACCATGAAAGTATTTAAAAAAATTTTCATAAAAAGTTTGAAATTTTATTTAAATCATCTTGTAGACAATACACAGTGTTTGTATGAAGTTGCTTGTTAAAGAGTCATACTTGCAGTGAATTATTTAGCCTACTTACGCTTGAGAGAAGTCTAAATAAGTTGAAATTTATACTATTAATTCAACGAAAATATAAAGATATGGAAATGATTTTTTATGTGTTTAGAAAGTGACTGTATGCAAAAAGTGATTAGTTTAATAAAAAGCCAAGCTGTTACCTCCACAGAATTCTTGTTGATTAATCAACATTCTTGCCTTCCTCTATTATGAATCATTCCTTGACATGCAATCATTTTTGTATATGCAAGTATTTGCAAGTGTACATGTTTTTAATTTCCTATCAAATGGCGTGAGGTTGTACCTTCAAAATACATCTGATTGGTGTTTGCTGTCACGTGACCGGAAGAATAATTTTGAAGAATTTATTTAAAAAAATAAGTATCACCCTTATATTCAAAAAAAATTAATTTTGTATATTCATGATTAATCAATAGAAACTTTTATAGAACCGATTTATTCTTAGTGGGAAAAGCTTATTGAGGACAATACAGTACGATTACGTGTTGTGTGATTATTAACTGAATCAGTTAATTTTTATCTAATTAAACTATGAATAGTTGATTCATGTTGACAATACCACCCGATGAATTTGTAACACACAGTAAATAGTTCGAACTAAGCACACTCATTTTGATTTCAAAAACCAGTAATTTTCATGAATTGTTCAACAGTGCAGGTAATTTTGCATGATACTCCAATTTTTTAATTTAAGTTTAAATTCGATCATTATTCATAGAAAATCTTCTACTTCCTTTCGTTATTATCAAGTTTACCCATCTAATAAATATTCGATAAAGTAAATAATCAAATAATTACAAAAAAGTTTTACTAAACTAGAATTTTTTTAAATTAATATCTTGCGGTAAAAGTAATTTAGAATACCTTTTTATTTGAAAAAAAAAAAGAAAAAGAAAAAAAACTGAAAACTTTTCTTCACGCCCAGACATTTTGTACGTTCAGCGTACATACGCAGAGGTGAATTGTTTGAACCGCAGTGGCACCTATTTAAGTTGTCAGTCATAATCATATTTTTCCAAAACTTTTCTTTTTTCATGTATTTTTATACCATGTATATGAAATATACCAAGGTATAATAAGCTTAGTCCCAAGTTTGTAACGCTTAAAAATATTGATACTATGAACAAAATTTTGGAGTAGATGTTCATAAAATCACCTAATTAGTCCATTTCCGTTTGTCTGTCTGTCTGTCGCCTGTCTGTCCGTCTGTCATCACGATTACTCAAAAACGAAAAGAGATATCTAGTTGAAATTTTTATAGCGTGCTGAGGACGTGAAAAGTGAGTTCAAGTTCGTAAATGAGCCACATAGGTTAATTGGATCTTGGGCCTGTAGGACCCATCTTGTAAACTGTTAGAGATAGAACAAAATTTTAAATGTAAAAAATGTTCCTTATAAAAATAAATAACTTTTGTTTGAAACATTTTTTCGTAAACATCACTGTTAACCCGCGCGGGCGCAAAATAGGCGCAAATTGCATAGTAGATATGTATTATATGGTAATATCAACACAGTCGATGCATGGTATTTCAACAATTAATTCAGTCAATTGTTTGTTTTCACTTGTTTTTTTATCATCTCATAAAAGTATAAAAAAATTATGTGTCGCACAGTGAAGTTGGTCTCGTTAACGTATTAAAAAAAATACAGTTTTTTGTCTCTTTTGTACCGTCTACTCGTTTCTAAATATAAATAAAAAAAAAAACGAAAATTTTTTCGTTAGGGAGAAGAAACAAAGTTTATTAATTCTTCTTTTCAACTTTTTCTCTACTTTTTTGCTTTCATGGTCGACAGCCCACAACACTATTTTATTTTTAAATTTTCATTTTTTGTTTTTGTATGTTTGGGTGTGTTTTGTTTTTTTTCCAACCATTGTTCATGAAAATTCTTTTATAATGTCTTTTTGTTTTGTTTTAGAAAATAAAGAAAAAAAAAACTTTCTAAATAAATGATAAATTATAATCAAATATAACAAGACATATAATTGCAAAGTGTTTGTATTATATGTTTTTCAATTTTCTTATTTTCTAATTTCATTTTCAAAGTTGATTATACTTTCTGTCCCTGAAAAAGAATATAGGGGTCATTCTACAATAATAGGTAAAATGTGCGGCGGTCATTATACAAAAATGTCCATATCCGAACTGTGATGGTTTTATGGAATTAATCGCCGCAATTAAAACCCATTTTCTCGAAATTTCAGATTTAAGTCCAGTAAACCCTGGTCCTCATGACTTTTCTTGTAAAAAATGTAGAGTGTTTATACCTTTTTTCGTGATGACTAATTTATTATTTAATTGGTATGAATTTAAATAAGTATACTTAAGTATATTATGCGGGAAAAATACAAATTATTTATTATCCTGGCTAATTACAAACCAGTCAAACAAAAATATTTGGCTGCCACTTTTTCAGTGTCGCGACGAGACTCTGCGATGCAGTCGTTTTGCTTGGTCATTTTATCTCTTACCATGGCAAGTTGAGATGTGATATGACAATTATTGGCAAAAAATTTTACTTATATCAGTAAAAAATTTTTAATTTATCAGGCAAACGTCTGTCCCTGGTGCATGATTTTCCAAACTATAGTGAAGGTGTAAATACTTGGCAAATGAATAGTTACATTTTAATTGGCCCTTATCTGTAAGATAGCCAGTCAATTTTTAATGTTTTTCTTGTTTTTGAAGAGCCCAGGCGAGACACTGATCTCTTATAAAACGATAAAAAATGAAAAATTGATTTTCGATGCGCACAGGTTTGTAGAAATTTGTGTCAGTAAAATTTTATATAATCAGATACAAATTCTAAAATTTTTCTTGTGTCCCTTTACCTTCTATATGAAAAATATATTTCTTATCGTAGAATGACCTCTTTATTGTTTTGTTGTTTAGTTTGTAGTTCTACATTATCTTTTTCTGTGTCTGTATTCAAGCTGCAAATGTTCGTTTACTAGATAGATTTTAATTTTTTTGTAGTTTTAAGAAGAAATTCTTAACGGGTGGCCCAATAAAACATGCCCTACCTCATTAAATTTTGGAGGTTCGCTTGATTTACATTCCAAATGGTAGCTATTCGTTAACCATTCACAAAAAAAGCTAAGTAGAGCATAATAAGTTTTTATAGAAACCATACAAACGTTAAGAACATGAAACGTCTGATTCAAGTTATATTAGGTATGTTTACTCGAAATCGTCTATTTTTAAGGGAAAATTGGCGTGTATCACTTGTTTTTTAAATTGTAAATTTCTATTTATAGGCCACAGGCTTACTTCTGATCAATTTTGAGAGAACTTTACCGTTCAGGCGAAAATATTTTCTTTATAGTCTCTTGCATGAGAAACTCTCCGTAGCGGTAGTAGAAAATTCACCACAAGGTTGAAATTAATGTATGGCCGGTTATTAATTCTTACTTGAAAGTCATCTTAATTGACCGTTATTTCCCGTTGATCGAGGCTTTCACAAAATTTTTAAGCTGAAGCATGTGGTATAGAATTTATATTGTATTTTACTAGATTTACTCGATAAATATCGATTTTTTTGGAAAATATACAGTACCTAAGAGTTTTATTAAATTGGGCGTAGAATAAGTTTATTGCCTCGAAAATTTTCGAGGTAATGAATACTTTGATTAAAATATCGTCAAATTTTACTAAAATAAATGTTACATAAATTTCAATTAAAAAAAAAAATGAGTTTAGAAAATATACAAGAGTCCTGATTATATTAAAATACAATTTAGTTTAGTTTCCAGTTTTAAACAAAATAAAAATAAATGCTCTTATTTTATAGACCATTATTTTTTCCATGTCTACACAATGTTCCAGAAACAATGATCCAAATTTAAGATTTCTGAACAGCAGGTTTTGAAATACTTCAAATTTAGTTTTTCCTTACTAAAAGTATTTAAATGTTGATTGAATTTTAAAAATCAACAGCTTCTCTTAAACACAAAACTTTTACTCAATATTCATCCACCTGAGATACGAAAAATGCAGCTGAGGCATGATTATACCCGAATATAACCAGAATCACCTGAAGTTGAAGCTACCTGACAATTTTCCACTGGCTTTCTTTTATAGTTTCGGAGAAAATGAACACCAAAATATTGCTCTAGTTTATGCCCAGTGACGTTCACTAACAAATTTTTCAAACAAAAGTTGTTTATTTTTGCATAAGAAACATTTTTTAAATTTAATTTTTTGTTCTATCTCTACCGGTTTAAAAAGATCCAATTGACCTATGGTGCTCATTTACGAGCTAAAAATCACTTTCCTCAAAAAGTTATAGAAATTTCAGCTTGATATCTCTTTCGTTTTAGAGTTATCGTGTTTATTGACAGACGGACGGACAATCGGAAATGGAATAAGGTGATTTTATGAAAACTGTCACCAAAATTTTGTTCGTATAATCAATATTATTAGGCGTTTCAAACTTAGGACTCAAATTATTATATCTTGTTATATATTCCATACAGTGTATTCATTTCAAAAGTATCCACCCTTGCTAATTCTTGACTAGTATACCTTGAAAATTTACGTATCATCCCTTCATCCCCACCTACCTTACTGTGAAATTCAAATTCCATCCCCTATCTAGTGATATCTCCTTTAAATGGGCATACAATTCTCTTGTCAACCATGATTAAAAAAATGAAATTAGTCGTATTGATTCTGAGGATAGACTACACCGAAGAAGAATAAACACACGGTATATACAAAGTACGCAAATTGAAACCATATTTTCATTGTGGTTTACTATTTTCCTGAAATACTCTGTACTGCTTTGTACAAGAATGTTTACATAAACTCATAGTTGAAATGAAAGATTGTTGTTCTCAATATGTCGTCATTGCATAAGCATATAGAAAATTGTATACTTTTTAGTTCAGCATGTATCGGCGCAAGAGTAAGCTCATGAAAACCTATGTTTTCGGTTTAAAGCGAAAAATCTACGACACTTTTAAAGCGAATAGCTGTGTACTTTAACATCTTACGCCTCACTAGACTAAAATATTTCAAAAGTGTGCTTCACTCTTTATTTTTTAAAACTGTTTCTCTATTAATTCGAATATCACAAAGAGCATCTACATCGATGTTTGCGTTAAAAGCTCATGATTAAAAACTGGTAATAATTTTATCTTACTGCGATAAGAGGAAACGAAAACACAAAAAATAAAACCAACTGAATACAGGCACTGATGGCCATCGGGGGGAAGCTCATCGAAGAAATCAAGTGGAAGATTGATCAAAACAGAAAAACTAAACAATAGGGTACTTTCGGTAGTGAAAATAAATTATGAAATTTTAAAAAAGTTAATATTTATGTAAAAATATACTTAAATATTCGGATTTCGAGGCATAAATGCACATTATTTTTTTTATAATGTTAAAATTAAAAATCGTAATTTTTAAACTGTATATCACGTGACCTAAAACGCGGACAAGCCCTGATGTGATGTCATATCGGTATGAACCATAGACCATCAGTTAGTTGAGTGTAGACAGCTGTATATCATGTATCCATAGATAATAAATATTTATATTTATTATAATTAGTTGTCCATGAATATATCTGTCAAACTTACCTGTGTTATTTCGTATAATGATACAGATATTACGTCACCAAATTGGATGCCAGCGTTTTTCACAGTTTAAAAAAGGTTTAAAATTTAAGTTTTTGGTAAGAAAGCGTGTGTATTTTTCCGAAATAAATTTTTGGTGGCTTTTTATTAGCAAAATCAACATTTTGAAGTACTTTTTTAAATATAGTAGAATACCCTATTTAAAAAATTTGCAGGGACAAGTTTCTACGCTTCTACGCTAACATAGTCTGCACTATTTCGAATATACATGAAGTTAAACATTCATAAACGATATATTATTTCACAAGAAGTAGAAGTATTTTTTTATAGAAAAAAACTGTGTCACATTAAATAGTTTTATATAACTCTTTTCTATAACTTAAATTCCTTTACAGTAAAAAGTCAGTTTGTGGAGTAAATAATTCTGTAAATACAAATATTTAATGAAAAATGTGATTAAATAAAAAATTTTTTGTTAACGACAAAATGAATTAAAATATTTGTGGGAAAATTCCAGCATCAACTTTTGCGTAAATTTAATCTTCGCCAAGTTTCCAACATTCGTTATTTTTATTTGAAAGTACATTATAGTAGTTCTCACGGGAACGAAAAAAGGAATAAAATAAATAATTAATAAAATAAAAAATTTGACGAGTAAAATAAAATCAGAAAAGAAAGAAATAAGTCCAGTAGTTAGCGGCTTTAACAGTCGGGGTCCATTTTTAGGAGAATTTGAGTTGATCTAAATTTTATTGGGCCCTGACTGTTAAAATGGCTATGTAAACTACTGGACTTGTTTCATTATTTCAGATTGTAATAACGCAGTCGGGTTTTTTATTTTTTTTTTATTATTTTTTTTATTTTAGAAGATTTAACTCGTTATTACATATTAAATATCACAATAAATATCAAATTTTCTTATTTAAAACTATTTGATACTCGACAACAAACCCATGTTATAATTTTTCGTGTAATATGTAGATGTAAGTTTAAGCACCATGGCTCAGTTTTGCGCGGTAAAGATGAGTACAAGTGAAAATATGAATGCCGCACTCCTTGGTCGCTCACCCCTGCACTAGCAAATATATGTACGGCATTGCTGAATAATAACTCTGCATAATCATTCGAAGCGAATTCAATAAATGCTGTGCAGAAATAAAGCACATAGGGCTTCGGAAACTAACCGTTGATAAAAAATTTCTAGCTTCCAGTACCAAAGTTCCGGATTTAGTTTTTCTGTACGACATTTACGCAGAGTTGGTATCCAGCAACGCCATACATATTTGCAAGTGCTGAGGTGAAACACCAAGGGGTGTGGCATTCATATTCTCACCTGTACTCACCTGTACCGCGAAAAACTGATGCTGTGGTGCATAAACTTAATTTTACCATTTACCATTTACCACCTTTTTCAACATAATTCCTGGGGGGTCATTTCGCCTGAAAAATAACAGCTTATGGGCTTATAGTCTATACGGATTTATTTATTGTTCTTTAACATATAAGTTATCAATACCATAAAATTATTTTAAGTTTGAGTTTCAGTTACGAAAGCATTTATTTGAGTTACAGTTTTCAAACGAAAACCTGAAATATTATTATTAAATAAATAAAAATTATTAAATATTATACATAGAAAAATATATTATACTCAATATAACATCTGCTTACATACATATATCGCAAACATAGTGTTAGAAAATTATGTAAAACTATTATATAGAAATGGGAATTGGAGCGTGTTTTTACAGTTTTTTAACACATTTATTATATGAAATTTTATATAAAACTTTAAAAACTTTTTAATTATCTGGTGTACATCTGTCTATATATGCATTGTAATTTGTTCATGTATGACAAATCATAAGTACATACATGCTATTTGAAATAAAACATACTGTGCGCCTTGCAAGCATATACAGCTTTTGAAATGTAGGTGTTTCACGAATTTTAAAATTCAACGATAATGGCAGAAAGTTGTCTAGATCGACCCTGCTATTAATTTTTTAACACCTATTAATTGCAATCAGTTGCATACCAATTTTTTAAGTTTTCAATTTATATTTACAAGTAAAAGAGAAACATGGAATCATCAAGATAAGTATTGTGAATATAATGTAGATCATGATTTAAAATATGTGTTTCATGTAGATAAATATCTATCTGTATTGCCATTTGTGCATTTAAGATAAACTTTATTATTATTTTATTAATATATCTTATTTACTCTTATACTTTTGCCACTGGCATTCAAAGCTTTTGCAAAGCTACAAAAAAAAACATGCGCTCGTCAATTTGTGTAATTTAAATTTAAAAGGAAAGTTTCAATTCGTATATATAAATGAAGAAAAAACACGGTTCCGTCAAAGTAAGTATTGTAAACGTATTGTGCTTTAAACCACTTGTGGGTATCGGTTACTCTTTTTACTTAGTAAGCTCTCCAGATATTTTTCGCATCCTCCAATGAGAGTAAGCAAGAGAGGTATGTTCTAAAGAGAAATTCACTCAGTGTAAATACAGAGAATCATACCAATTATTTTTTTAAATTAAAACATTTATCTGGTAAAAAAATATAATAATGTGATATGTATTTAATTCTATAATAGACGGAAAAGCAATAGTCTTTTCCATTATTAAAATCACAAAGACAAATTACTTTTTACTTTTTCAATTTCAAGTAATCCTAGAAGAAATTCAGAGATTAATGAATAACCAAACATGTACAGTAAATTAAAATTCCTCATGTAATTATTTAAACAACAGTAAACTATTTTCTAGTTAGATTCTAAACAGATAGCCAATCTGTATTTAAACTATTTTTAACACTTCGGAACATCCCTATCTTGTTAAAACCCATAATGAGTAAATTAAAAGTCAAACCCTGTCGAGCTATTCTTGAAACTACATACATACGAGATAGAAAACTTTTTACGGTACGGTATTGATTGTCTGTCTATAGTCGCTACGGCCCATTGACCTGTTCCCTTCACCAACCGTGTTCAGTTTGACTATATTATAGTTAAAATTTAATTTATAGTTGACCATAATTAGATGTCTTGCGAACAGATATGCTAGTTTACTCTATACCTATAGTTGAAAATAAACTTTTTTTTTTTATCCCATGTGAACGTACCTCTACGATTGTAAAGGTAAAGGTAATTGGGTTGTTGTGACGGACTATGTGTCGCAAATAGTAGTGAGTTGGTACCGAATTCGTGTTTAAATAAAATGTCCGACCTTGACGACCATCTCATACGTATAATAAAATAAATATTGTAGGTAGAAAATTTACTATTTAATTAAACCAAAACGTACAACTAACTTAGATATGATTCTATTGTTACCAAAATATAAATGACATGAATAAATAATAATGGCATAGCTTTAAACGACACTTGTTTTCATAATTAGTAGAATGCTAGATTTTATAATTATTAATGCAGTTGTGTGCTTAATTTGAAGTACTGAATTTTTATTTTTACATACTGAAAATATAAAAAAATAAATGAAAATACGTGAAAATAAAGAATTGATTGAGTTAATTGTTGAATTACCGTGTTTAGCCAGTGTTGATGACGAATTTTTTTTTTTTTTTACGTTATGTATGAAAAGAAAGATAGCCACTCTTAGAGAGCCACATAAACATAGATGTCACACACACATCGCTGATATTTCCATATACTTAATACATATTATTTGCGTCCTCACGGGTAAACAGTGATGTTTACGAAAAAATGTTTCAAATAAAAGTTGTTTTTTTTTATAAGCAACGTTTTTTACACATTCAAACTTTTATTCTATCTGTAACGGTTTACAAGATCCAATTGACCTATCTTGCTCATTTACGAACTTAAACACACGTCTTCAACACGCTTTTAACAACATTTGATCGTGTTGTTGGATAGACGGACGGGCGTTTGTGAACACCTTTATCAAAATTTCGCTCGTAGCATCAATATTTTTTAACGTTACAAAGTTGAAACTAAACTTACTATACCTTGATATATTTCCAATATAATACGGTATAATAGAGAAAAGTTAACATCATGCGTTTGAAAATTAAGACCATCGGTTACTCTTAAAGTACCCCTTAAAAAAGGTTAAGTTTTATTTGTTCAAGCTATTACGGTTTTGCGATAGATTACAAGTGTGATATCTATATGCATTGAATATAATATTTGTCAAATGACAAACTTTACTGTTTATTGATTTTCTCACAAACTTATCTTGTAAATTTTTTCCTTCTTTTCTTATTAACTGTTTCCGAATGCTTACCCAAATTGATATTCCGCTAATTTTAAAATGTACCATTTCCTAACCAAATTAATATTCGAGGAAATTAAGTTTTAATATTTTACGCCAAGAGTTTTTATAAATTCTTCTAATTTTATTCCTATGAATTTTACTTTTAAATAATGAATTTCCCGGTGTTTTTACATTGAAATGATAAAAATTTTCAAAACGCTTATGTCAAATATAATATTTCAGTTTTCACGTATAAAAAACTACGCTATTCCCTATATTGATCTGATAAAGCAAATTGCCAAAACAATCATATGTATATTATGATTCCTAAAATATGTGTTATGGTATTTTATAGAATTCATTGGAAGTAGGAATATGTACGCCTCACATATAGTCATATAAAAATTGTATATCCGTAGGAAGTATTATTTTCTATCCCATAAATATTTAATATTATGAAAATGCTATGTGAAATGTATTGTGTACATATACACTATACAGTATGGGCAGTAGTGATGTGACGAATATACACATTCGCGAATATAAGCATATTTTTTATCACACGCATTCGCATTCGGAAGAAACGATACGAATGTTTTTGAAATAAATGGAATTATATACGGATATGTAATGAAAAAACAACTAAACAAATATAATAATTTTAATCTACTTACAATATAAATTAGAAACAATGCTGCTTTTAACCCCCGAACTTAAAAAAGGAGTGTTATAATATTGACCACTATGTATGTGGGTCTGTGTGTTTGTCTGTCTGTGTCATCGTAGCGCCCAAATGGATGAATCGATTTTAATTTTTTTGTTTTCTTTTGAATGATAATTTAACGGAGAGTGTTTTTAGCTATGTTTCAAATGCGAGATCAGAGTTCCGTTGTCCGAAAAAAACTTAAAAATTGGCGATGATTTTCTTCAAAATCGATTCAGTTTGAAAAAGGCATGACAAAAAAATTTAACATATAAATAATTACTCTGGAAATGAATGGTCAAATAAACCTGGTTAAATTCATTTCGAAAAGTGGGATGGCAAATAATTAGGTATTCAACAAAGTCATCTCAGATATTTCAATTTCAAATAAAATATTTTCAAAAATTTGTCCCAAAAAATGATAGGTCTCTAAGTGTCCTTTTCATCTCATCTGATGTCCTTGACCATCACTTTGATATTGATTTAAGAATGAGTGTTAAAAGTTGAAAGTGTTTGAAATTTGTGCGTCTGTGTGTTTCTCAGTGGTATCGTAGCCCCTAAACGGTCGAACCGACTTGATTGAGAATAACGATCGACATGTGTTCTAATTGAAATGTTAACAAAATAATTTCATTTATAGAAATTTGCTAGCGTTAAATTTCAAAGTTTACATTCACATTCGCGTTCACGAATATTGCGAATTAATATCTGCATTACTTTATTGGTAAAACAATAATTTTTAAAAATATATTTGATATGTATAGACTTATTTTGTAGAATGCCTGAAGAACAATAAAAAAGATCCGAAACTAATTGCTAGTGCATAGACACGTTCATTGCAAAGGAATCATTTTGGATAAAATAATTAAATATTAAGCTAGTCAAGGATATTACTAAATCGATTTTCGAACAGGAGATTAGCTTATTCGTTGTGTGCGTAGTCATGGTAGGGACAATAAAATCGATGCCAGCGCTTTAAGTGAAAAATTTTGGAGTTAAAGGGGGCTGTTATGACTAATTTGCAATTCTTTACATGTTAATGTAATAGAAATGTCAAACTAAAATTATTGAAAAACACGAATTAATTAAACTTAATGCATTAAAAATTGTGAAAATAAGAAATCAAATTGAACAAATATTATTTTTCAAATGTAAATTATCATTATTATTTATTTAAATTTGTGAGACAAGAATATTAAATTTTAAATGTAAGTCTTAAATGCAATCCATATAATTATATATGCATCCATACAATTCTATAATTAAAGTAGTGGATCGTTACCATGGAAACGAAACTCACGCACGGAGCGAATATTGAAACAAATATCTGTTAATATTTTTGAATCAACCATATTACGATATTTCGTACGAACTTATAAATATGATCTGATTATGATTATATGGTATTACATACATAATACATTCATATGGATAAAATATATTTATTATCCCTAAACATATTTGAATATGATAATGTTAATGATATGTTTTTGCGTCTATTATAAGCTACATATACGCATAGGGGAAAGTTATAGAGGTACCACCGGATCTGTCTAGATCGATCCACTGCAATTCTTTATTCGTACAATCCTGAAATTTGTTTATTTAATTATTTTTACGATTGCTTATGGATTGTTTTTCAATCCGGAAGGAAGTTAAAAAGAAACATGGAATCAACTTGTCGGGGTTATACGTTGAGCTGAAAAGACCCCGGGACAGAACCAAATTTTTGAGAACCCATCACTCGTCATAATAACATTGTGTGAAATGCAATGTAAAAATAACAGTATTTTGTTAATTAAATCAATTTTTTTATTCACATCTTGTGTAACTGATTTTGTTTATTACTTACAAACGTAAACCTTAACTCATTAAAAAGTGTAAAAACAAAGTAGTTTTTATTAAAAAAATAGTGGTCCGATGAATAATGCGCAAAAAAAAGTAGATAACAAATTTAAAAAACTGGTTCCAGTCAATTATTTCCTTGCAAGCAATTGCGCATTGAAATCGGCGCCAATAAGTCGATTTTTAGCCAAAGGTATGGTTGCGTCGACTTCAAAGCGTTGCTCGTTATTGCTCTGGTATTATGTTGACATTCAAAATTGTATCTCACAAGAAAATTATTGATTGGAGTCGGTACTTTAAAATTATTATTACCTTTTTTTGTAAATTTTTCGTTGGTTCTATTTTTTGCCAAAAATTTGTATTCTCATTATTTGCAATCATTTCAGCATACAACTCTTAGCCATTGTTCACTTTTTGTCACGGTCAATTCACCAAACGTGTTTAGATTGCACAAATTCTTGCGTTTACAAAAGTGATAAACAATGGTCAATAGTATATAGCCCACCTTGACGATTCCACATTACACTGTGAAAACTAGATGACAAAGAGAATGTAGATATGTTTATTATTTAACAAAAGAGTAGGGCTTTAAGCTATGTATGTTGTTTAATAACTATTGTAATCTCTTCTAAAGTTCACTTAAAAACTTCACTACAATTATAATTGCATATTTACACACACAATCTTTAAATTAGAAATTTGTTCTATATTATACATAATAATTTCACAAATAGCATTAAAACTGTCAAATTTTGGATATTGGGCAAATTTTCGACACAAATTATGTTGACATTCAAAAGAGTATCCCATAGACCTATTGAAAGATCCAACACTTTCATAGTTCCAAGGCATTATTAATATAGCGTCTAAGCGGATGAATCATTTCGATTTTTTTGTTTTGTTTGAAAGGTAGCTATGTTTCAAGTGCGAGTTTATGGTTTCGGAGCTTAATAACCAAAACATGGACGGTGATCCTCAAAATCGATTCAGTTTCGAAAAAAACTCTAAGAAAAGAGATAATTTAATAAAGATTCTTGTAAGATATGATTCTAGTGCCAGTTTAGGGTTCCATATCGGAAAAATTTCTCGGAGGTTTTTTAAATTTTATAAATTTCACTTTTTAATGAGAATTACTTTAATAAATATTTACAGTATAAAACGCATATGATTATGACTATTTTGAAATTTAAAGAATAATTACGCGCGATATATTTGACGCACGTGCAGAATGTGTGAGCAAATCTCTCATTAAATGCCTAAAGATTACCGAACGGTTAATGCGAGTGCTGGCAGGTAATAATAATTATTTTTGTGAGCCAGACCTTTAAGATTTAGACCTTTAAAACTATTTTATTGGACTAACTTTTTTAATGCGTTTTTTTCCTTTCTTAGCAATCTGCATGCTTCGATTCATTTTTTCTGTTTTGCAATTTTGAAATCTGTTTTAGAAAGGATTAATCAAAACAATATAATAATCACCCTAAGTTTCGCCATAAATTATTTTGTTTAGATACAAATAAAGCCGTAATAAAAGCCGACCTATATAGTACAAAAATGATTTCTAAATAGAAAATGAAAGAAACCTTTTAATAAAAATTGAAATTTTTTGTTCTATCTTTAAGAAAGTGATACCTTTATGAAACAAAATTCAATTTAGAAAAAAATCTAATATACGTTCAATCGAGTTGATATAAAAAAAATGTATACCTAATCCACTTATGAGTGTCTGCTTTCACCATTTTCTTTTTGAAGTGAATAAATACATTTATTTAATATAGAAAGCTTACACCTAGATGTAATTAAAAACATCATTCTCATACACTTCACTCAAGATATATATATATTTAGAACTAGACAATTCTTTGTATTTTATTTCGGCAAAATACTTTACGGAGAGTATTAACAGTAAATAATTGTTTTCACTTTTCTTTGTACCTTATTGTATTTAATAAGACATAGTAATCTCAACTTTTGTCAATAGTTTATCATATCCCATACATATGAAATGAGAAATATAAAGTATATTAGTTGTTTAGTCTCAGAGTTTACTTTCAATTGTTCAAATAAAGAATAATTTTGAGATGTTTAAGCGCAGTCATTTTGACGCTCTCTGTTGATGACGTATTAATATATGATCTGATCTGTCAATTGGTGAAAGTTCAATGTACTGTTAACTACAGGTGTAAAATCTGCGTATGTAGTAATTGTAGTATATATCCATTTTCTGCCAAATTTTCCGTTCACTGCCTTTAAAAGGTAGTTTGTACGGTATTTTATTCACGATTGATAATCTGTTCAGCCGTTTTAACAATTCACTTTTATTATAATCTGGTCAAAGTCGTTATTTGATGTCAGATAAAAAGTGGAAGCATCAATAATATTACAAGATTTGATTTTTTGTCTAAATTCATATTTGCGAATATCAGTCGTTTGAAAATACACGAATTGTAGACAAATAAAAATTATGAAATTTCGAGGGCGAATTTTTTTTTTTTTTTTTTTGTCAGGTCGTTTTTTAACGATTAGGTCAGAAATTTTTTTATCTTATTATATTCAGGTGAACACAGATACACATTTAATTAAAATATTTAATAATCTGTATAATGTTTGTGGATATACACAATTAAAGCTGGCTTAATAAATTTAAATGAAGTATGTCTATATGTATGGCTTCATGAAAATGAAAACATCTCACTGAATATGCTAAATTCCATTTATTTAATTAAAACTAGATTAATTAAAATCATTTGATCACTATTAGCAGAAAAAGAGAATTCATTATCTTGTGATTATTGTCGGCAATAATTAATTGATTTTATGTTAAATATATGCATGGAACTGAGATCTGGAAGTGTAAAATTCAATCATATATTCGCAATAAATTTCAACAATTAACTCAGTCATATGTTTGTTTTCACTTGTTTAATTGATAATAGCTGATTTTAAGATTATTACTAAAGCTATCAAGATCTTTTATTGTAAGTTTTAACGTAATGTAATGGCAATAATATTTAGATAAAATTTTTATTTGCGTAACTTAATTATTATTTTTAATTAGCAAAACTTTTCAACTGTAAATTATAATATGTTAAAAATGACTTGATTCTAAACTATTGTCTAGTTTAAATTTTGTAGTCACTTTTTAAACGTTTAAATGTCTGTTCAAATAACAAAAGAATTTATAGAACAGTGAAAGATGTTACAAAAATCGTCTTATAAAAGAAAATAAAACAAAAGAAAACAAACAATTGAGTGAGTTAATTGTTGAAATACCATGTATAGACAGTGTTTATTACTCTGTCACGTTACACATACATAAATGTCACACATACGTAACTGATATTCCCATATAATACATACTATACAATTAGCGCCCAATTTGCGCCCTCATGGGTAAACAGTTTACGAAAAAATGTTTCAAACAAAAGTTGTTTATTTTTTTATAGAGAACATTTTTTATATTTAAACTTTTAGTCTATCTCCAACGGTATACAAGATGGGTCCTACGGACTCCAGACCCATGTTACTCATTTACGAACTTGACCTCACTTTTTACGTTATCAGCAAGCTACAAATTTCAGCTTGATATATTTTGTTCATAGCATCAATATTTTTAAGCGTTACAAACTTGGGACTAAACTTAGTATCACTTGTTATATTTCATATACATATGGTATAAAAACAGCTCACTTTTTGCAAAAACGGGATGAAATGTGTTTTGTAGGTAATTTTTCTATTTTTTAATAAACAATAGATTCTTAATTAAATGTAACGGTCCTTGTATTTCGTATACGTGAGTGTTAGTCAAATAATCGAAAAACTTTTAAACAAATAAAGCATAGACGTAATACCAGATGCCTATTTAAAAATTTGTATACCATGTATATATGAAATATGTATATCAAGATATACTAAATATATTATACCATATATATATGAAATATATAAAGGTATACTAAGTTGAGTCCCAAGTTTGTAACGCTTAAAAATATTGATGCAACGAAAAAATTTTGTGTTATAGGTGTTAAAATCATCCTTTTTATGAACATATATTGTCCATTTCCGGTTGTCTGTGTGTCCATCTGGAAACACGATCTCAAAAACGAAAAGAAATATCCGGCTGAAATTTTTATAGCGTGGTAACAGCGTAAAAAGTGATGCTGAGTTCGTAAATGTGTAACATAAGTCAAAACCTTGTAAAGCGTTTGAGAATAAAAAAAATATTTCTTATAAAAAAAGAGTTGAAAATTTGCAATTAGCTTCATCTAGAAGTAGTCTTGTGAAACATTATAGAAAAACAACTAAAAAATCTAAAACATACTTTCGAAAACTTAATTATTGGCAGCCGAAAGGTCACCATATTTGTGGTAGTTTTTTAAACCCTTCTAATTTATATAAAAAAATAATACAAGCACAAATTTGAACCCTTTCTATACATTTGGTATTTCAACAATTATACTTATAATATTAAAACAAAAGAGGGGTACCGGAAGTGGGTCCCTAGCACCTAGATCAAGAATCCTCTATTAATAGTCCTCTAGTCCACTAGTCTTTATAGTTCCCTTCTTGAAAACGACCTGCCACTCGAAATCTTGTGGTAGGAAATACTATTAAAATCAAATGAAGATGCAGGATTCTGTCGAGGCCAGACGCCACACAGAAAGCCCACAGCTTCTTCGTCGGGATCTCCCCCAGGATAGATGGATCCAAGGTTTCGTACCCAAACATTCTGAATCTATCGCCCTGCAGATTTATCTAAGTGCTAATAACATGTATGGCGGTTTTGACATCGTCTAGGCTCTACCAGTGGGATCATTAGAGATTCCCATATTGTGAAGGTGATAGTTCAATCGATAGTGTCCTGTAACAACTATACTTACTATACATGTGGTATTTCACTTGTTTATCTTAATGGTTTCATGTATCGTTCCATTTAATTAACAATTTATTGTTTATTAACAAATAGAAACATTTTCGCTACTAACTCATGGTCACTTTTACGATGAAAGGTAACATTCACAATCGCGGATGTACAAAATATAAATACATTCGGCGCATCACTAATACCTATACAAACAAACTACTCGAATTCAATTTTATTATCATTTGTATTCTGAATGTGAAATTAAAATACACTATAACTTTCCTTTTTTTAGTTAGCTAGCTAATTTACATGTTTTTCCAATACAACGGTTTTAAAATTTTACCAATATTAGCCTACGGTAAATTTAATCGTGATTGCATTGTCGATTTACGTCATGATTTTAAACATTGTTTAGATCAAATTTAAAATTTTTTTAACAGCACAGCTTTGTACAGGTTACTTTCCACTTTTATGTTCGTTGAATTTTACATCCTTTGGGAAAATATAAATGCTTGTTGCTGTCATGTTTAAAATTTTTCTATTCATTTGAAAATCTCTTCGAAAATTAAAATAGAAATGAAAAACAAGTGAAAACAGACAATTAACTGAGTTAATTGATGAAATACCATGTATAGAAAGTGTTAATTAATCTGTCACATAACACATATATATGTCACACATACATAACTGATGTTACTATATAATACATACCATACAATTTGCGCCTAATAAGCGCCCTCTCGGGTAAACAGTGATGTTTGCGAAAAAATGTTTCAAGCAAAAGTTGTTTATTTTTTTATAAGAAACATTTTTTACATTTAAACGTGTTCTATCTCTAACGGTTTAGAAGATGGGTTCTACGGGCTCAAGACCCAATTGACTCATGTTGCTCATTTACGAACTCGACCTCACTTTTTACGTCCTGAGCACCCTATAAATTTCAGCATGATATCTTTTTCGTTTTTGAGTTATCGTGTTGACAGGCAGACGGACAGACAACTGGAAATGGACTAATTAGGTGTTTTTTTTGAACACCTATATCAAAATTTTTTTCGTAGCATCAATATGTTTAAGCGTTTTAAACTTGGGACTAAACTTAATATACTATGATATATATTAAATATGTAAAAGTCCGTATATAGCAATTAAGCGATTTAAAAAAATTTGTACCAATTCGCAAGTCAGATAGAAATTTAGCAACAGAAAGTACGCTCAAATAATATATCTACAGCATAAAGTGGCCAAAACAGTGTCACAACTGGCAATTATAAATAAAAAAATGGTATTTTAACTTATATCTATCATATTAAAGATATTATAATATTTTAACATTTCGTCCTTTATGTAACTTCCAGCTTTTAATTCCCCAATAATAACTTTTAAGCGTCTCCAGTATCTGTAAATTTAGCATTTCTTTTTACCGTATATAAACTTGTGATTCGTTGCAGTTTTGCTTTAAAGAGCGATCCTGTTTTCACACACAAAGGTCAAATTAGAGCCTAGAATTATGTTCTTATTTCCTATAATAACATGTTTTTTATATTTATTCAATATAAGTATTATGTCATCATCTATCTTGTTCGGACTGTGAAAAGAATGTTAAAAACATACCAATACCATACGTCTTCAATTCAGTGGGGCAGATTTGAATGATGGCTGATGAAATAATTGAGTCAAACTCACCCTGTAACAAATAAAAATTTTTATTATATGAATTTTATACAATCAAATTTAAACAATAAAGGTAATAATATCAATAAATACTTTATGATTTAAAAAAAAAAAATTAAAATAAAATAATAATCTCTAAAAATCCAATGAAAGTCATTTTTTCATTAAATAGTATTTTTCGACCCCAGGTCAGAAAATTGGATTTCCGGACATATTTGATATAAAGGCCAAGCAAAAATGGTTGGTTTATATCACATACGCTAGTTTTTCTTGACGCACCGGCAAGTATGGCCTTCTCGGTTGCATTTAACTCAAGGAAGAGCAATTTTTATGACCCTTGAATAATTTTGGTGGCTGAAGTATTGCTATGCTTCCGAACCACAAAAATGCACGCGACAAAACCCGCTCTTCCTAGAGTTAAATTCGGCTGGAAAACCTTCTTTTCTGCTGGAAATGGATTTAGAAATTTTTAGAATTAAAGAAGCTTAAGTAATTTTTTATATTTTGCCTTTATAAGAATCGAAACAGTTTCGCCATAAAATGTCAAAAATTTTTAATGTGCCAATCTTAATTTGCACAGGAGTTTGTTCCGCAGTTTTTGTCACTAACTATATTTGCGGTACGTCGTATTAAACTCACTCGATTTCGCGTTCTACGTCTAATTAAAAAAGGTTAACTTTGAATTTATCCCACTTTATTTTGAGTGCAAGTGAGGTAAGAATTCTACTTGCATCTAGCCATTGTTCTAAACCATATTTTTAAATAAAATATTGTATTATAAACGATTGTTTTCAAATAATAAATTCTTTGATCAGAAAAATGATAAAAGACAAATATTTCATCACAAGAATAAAGTTGATCAAACAAAAAGAACTGTGAAAATTTGAAAACCATAAATACTATTAACATTGACGATAACTTTTACTATTACTATTTTATATTATTTTTGTAACCCAAACTAAAAATTTTGATAATATCGATGAAAGTATTTTTCATACCATGATATAAAAGTGCTAAAGATTTAGAATTTTTTGTTTGCAAAAAACCATATAATACGATCCATCTCATCGTAAAAACAAAAAACTTTTTATTCAATTTTTAAACATGTTTTTTCGCCAGATGAAAACTTTCTGTTGTTCTAAAAAGTTTTCCTTTTCTAAATTAAATTTTCAAATCAATTTCTTTGTTCGACCAGCTGCCAAAAACACACTTTCTTTATACAAATACATAATGTAAGTTTTTGTACGCAATTATTGCCACAATGTCTGTCTGCCTTTTTATTGTGACAATGTCTGTCTGCTATCAGTAAAAAGGTTCAATATATATTAATTCGAATTGAATTATTTTTATTAATATAGTGTAGAATATCTGTAACTTTATTTTATACTTTCGAAGATAAATGTCAAGAATTATAAATAGAAATAATAAATACTAGGTTTTGGCGTTACATAAACAAATATACTGACTTGATTAATTTTTTAAGGGTTAATTGGAAGAAAAAAGCTTGAGGTGCTCAATTTATAATATAAAAAATGAATCGGAACGCCTCATCTACTCCACATGCCTAATTATTTTTCGATTTATTCTTGATCGCCTCAACCTTTTACAAATAGTCGGATATGAGTGACTCATAGATAAAACTATTTTCTACTTTTTTGTAGAATAAAAGCTTGCTAATTAAAGAGTATTTTTTATTAAAATTTTTAATTTAAAACTAAAAAAAACGTATACATATCAAATATGGTGGAAGCGATGGGAAAATCAGGACGCCACCATGCATTGTCATCCAAACTAAATGTGCATGCAAATTTCAGCTTCATCGGAAACCGAGAAGTGGATCAAATTTGTCTTGCAAGATTTGATTACAGACAGACAACTAAACAGGTGAAACTAAATAAAAGCTTGTAAAAAGTATCTATAATCAAAATGCGATCGATCTTTTTTTACAATAAAATAATTTTTTTTTAAATTAGATCTCTTTTACATTGAGTGACACATTACGTTTACGGGAATACAATGAGGGTAATTTTCGAGAAAAAATTAATCAAATAATAATTTATTGAGTATAGCTTTGTGCGCATATATGGGGCATAACGTAGCATTTTTTGTCCAATTATACATTGTATAAATGTATAAAATATTCATTTTATTTAGAAACTCGATTAAAAAGGAGACTTTCCTAGGTCGGAATTTTGTACTAATAAACCAGAACATAAAATAATGAAAGCAATGACCAATTGTAATTGATTGGTATTGAAATTAATTAATTTAATGTATCATAATTCGAAACTAAAGTCATAATTAATAAAACAATTTCCAATAAGTTCTGATTTATTTCATTTTCAACAATACATTATTTAATAACAATACTCTCTTCAAAATTTCCATAATTACATTCATATTTCTCCGATATTTTCCGCATACTCTCATAAAATTTATTATTTAAAAGTATAAAAGAAATTATGATTTTTCAATAACAAAATAAAGAATAATTGAATTCAAAGCTTATAAAAAAAAAGTTCGTTTGCAATATTATTGAAATATTTTGTATGGTCGTCTTTGTGGAATAGAGATTGGCTATTGGAAAACTTTTGCATATTATTATTAAGTATTACTAGAGTGATAACCACCCGCTTCGCTGGGTTTTAAAGTAAAGATTGATAAAGATTGCTCTCGCTTATCCCTTTTCTATAACACTCGAAATAATGGTAAAGATTGTTTTATACAGGTTAAATGTATTTTTTTAATAGTATAAAAGTCTTAATTATTCCTTGAGTCTATCAGAGAAGATGACCGTGAAATATATGTATGGTTTTCTATTTTTTTAAATGTATAATAGTAATTATTCATTGAGTGTATCAGCAAAGATGGCCTTGAAATATATCATGTTGACTATTTTTACAGAAATCTTTTTAAATTTGCTTTTATTTTTTATTAATATATCTTTATAAATTATATCTCATGTGTTATTCTGAAGTATTAGCTATATTGCTGTACAGTTTCATTAAAAACCATTCGTTAGTTTAAGCGTGAAAGCGTAACAAACAAACAAGCAAACATGCTTACTTTCGCATTTATAATATATAGAGATTATTATTATTATACAAAGATGAAACCACTTGAAAATTTACAAATAAAATGCAAATAACAAATATTACAATAGCTAATAAAAATATTTTTAATATTATTTTATTAAATGTGGTTTATGTATTTGTTTGTGAGTGGAATAAATTTCCAAAAAATTTTTAATTTAAAAATATTTCAATCAATGCAAATAATACCAAAAAGTATTGCTGGATATTCCAGAATTCAAATTATATTTATCAACGCATCCACTGATTGATGGACATTTATACGAAAAAGCTCGTCAACTTGTTGGTGAACTATTCTCCCATGTGGTAAACAGAAATTTATCCGACAGAATTCGCTCCGAGCGTGAATTTCGTTTCCATGACAACGATACACTACTTTAATTATAGAATTAATGGATGCATATATAATTGTGTGGATTGCATTGAAAACTTACATTTAAAATTTAATATTCTTGTTTCACAAATTTAAATAAATAATTACGATAATTAACATTTGAAAAATAATATTTGTACAATTTGATTTCTTATTTTCACAATTTTTAATGCATTAAGTTTAATTAATTAGTGTTTTTCAATCATTTTAATTTGACAGTTTCTATATCATTAACATGTAAAGAATTGCAAATTAGTCATAACAGCCCACTTTATCTCCAAAATTTTTCACTTAAAGCGCTGGCATCGATTTTATTATCCCTACCATGACTACGCACACAACGAATAGCTGACTGTAATATTGGTTGCATTTAATGTTTATCTGTCTATAATATTTAACTACAGCAAAGTCGTTTGCTATGCTGAGTAAATCGTACACATTAGTTGTGGGAATGTAAATTTTTTGTTTGTATCAGCCGTATTCGCACCGTGTGTGAGTTTTATTGGAGGCGTTTCCGTGGTACCGATGCACTACTTTAATTGAATTATATGGATGCATATATAATTATTTGTATGCATTTGTATTTAATTTAAATAAATAATTATGATAATTTACATTTGAAAAATAATATTTGTGCAATTTGATTTCTTATTTTCACAATTTTTTATGCAATAAGTTTAATTAATTAGTGTTTTTCAATAATTTTAATATAACATTTTCTATAACATTAACATGTAAAGAATTGCAAATTAGTCACAACAGCCTCCTATATCACCAAAATTGGTCACTGGAAGCGCTGGCATCGACTTTATTGTCCCTACCATGACTATGCACACAACGAATACTCATATAAACAAGTGAAATTAAGAAAATTAAAAAAAGAAAAAAAAAAAACACCGTCAAATACGATTTATTCCTTAAAAACCGAATTTTTGAAACTTACCTATAAAATATTCTCAATCAAGTTGATTCGACCGTTAAGGGGCTACGATGCCACTGAGAACCATACAGGTGCACAGATAAACACTTTAAACTTATAACACCAATTGTTGAGAATTGAGAACATTTTTTTTTTTTAAATTGAGATATTTTAGTGGACTTTTTTTGAATTATTGTTTTGAATTACCTAATTATTTTACCATTTCACTTTTCGAAATGAATTGAGCCAAGTTTATTTGACCATTCATAGTATTATTTATATGTTAAAATTATGACATGCCTTTTCCAAACTGAATCGATTTTGAAGATCATCGAAAATTTTTCAAATCAAAAACAAAAAATTACAAAATTCAAGGTCCCAAAGAATGAAAAAATTATATGCAAAAAATTCATAACAAAATAGACTACAAAGTTTGTATAAAAAAGTTGGAAAATATCGCAATTATGAAATCCTCAGGAAACAAATATGGCACCGCACATATTTAAATCTTATATATTTAAACGAGCAATTCTTGTATATATATATACAACGATCTTGGAAATGGCTCCAACGATTTTCATGAAAATGAGTATGTAGGGGTTTTTTGAGGCGATAAGTCGATCTAACAAGGTTTCATTATAAAAAAACGTCGTTTTATTCGTTTTTTCATGAAAAACTGAAACATACATCGCAAAATATGACTCTTCCTGACATCTATTGGTGTATATCGTAGTTAATGAAATACAATGCAAATTATAACTCTTCCTGACATCTATTGGTGTATGTCGTAGTTAATGAAATAAAATACATTACCGGGACATTCAAATTGGTATTTGTGTGGAGACATTTAAAACGGTCTTCTATTAGTGATAAAATTTGTGTCTTTTTAAGAATACCGAGCAAAGCTCGGTCATCCAGATATTATAAAATAAAGTAGGCATCTTCAATTTTTTATTTAATGAAAAATTCAGACGAGTGTTTAAAGTATGATTTACATTTTAAAACTCGTGGCGCTGACATCTTGGCGCTAAAATTTAAATACAATTATTTTGAACCTTCGAAGTCGGTTTTGTTTCCTTTCTACCCGTTTTTTATTTAGAAGTACTTTTTTTCTAGAAAATTACTTTTTTTTTATAAACTGATTGAATATGAATAAGCTGCCTCCGGTTTAAAAATTCCAAAAAATTCATTTCTTTTAAATATTTAATAGGTCAATTTCAAAAGTTATATGTTTTAAATAATCTAGTTTTGTGGGATTGTTAGTAGTAAGTAATGCATCACATCCATATAATCTAGAATTCTACACAGTTCTAAATATTTTTTTTGAAGGAATACTTTTGTTATATGTATTATCATATGTCATTTTTGGTACATTAAACTTTTCCAGTAATGTTTAGCGTATACATAGATTGTACTTAAATTTTATTTTATTTAATGGTTTTGGCAAATTATCAAATATTTTAATTTAGCATTCATTGTGTTTGTTGTTGTTGAATACATTTGAACAGTGAACAAAAATTTTCTTTAAAACGATTTTAAACATAAATTTTCATAAAATATTAACAATGGAATGAAAACGACTGACTTGTATATTAAAGTAGTGTTTCATTGTGTTTTGTTATAATATTTTTTTCCCCGTTTTTATACCATGTATATGAAATATACTAAGGTATACTAAGTTTAGTCCCAAGTTTGTATCGCTTAAAACTATTGATACTATGAACAAAATTTTGATAAAGGTGTTCATAAAATCACATAATTAGTAATTTTCTTTGTTGTCTGTGTTTTTACAGCGTATTCAGAACGTAAAATACATTATAAGTGGTCGTAAAAAAGTGAGGTTGAGTTCGTAAATGAGCAACGTGGGTCCATCCGGTCTTGGGTCCGTAGACCATTGTAAACCATTAGAGATAGAACAATAGTTTAAATGTAAAGTTCCGTATAAAAAAAAAAAAAAAAACTTTTGTTTGAAACATTTTTTCGTAAACATCACTGTTTACCCGTGGGAGCGCATATTATGCGCAAATTGTAGTTTTGTATGGATATATCAGTTATATGTGTGCGGCATATATATATGTGTAATGTGATACTGTCTATGCATGGTATTTCAACAATCAACTCAGTCAATTGTTGGCTTTCACTTGTTTTTTAACAAGATATAATTTTTTATATTAATATTCATGTACGTTTTTTTTTTTTTTGATAAGAATTTTTATGATAAGTGAGAATATGATAATTGAAATAAATGGAAATAAATAATAGGCTGGTTCCAAACAAAAGTTACAGTATTTTTAAATATTCGCAAACAATTTTACAAAATAAATTAAAAAACTAAAAAATAATGTAGAATTTAATATAGTCTTTTCCGAACAGCTGTATATTTGAGAGGTTGTTGTCAAAGTTATGTATTTTGAATATGGAAGTATAGAAGAAATGGCATACCTATCTGAATATTTGAGTCACCAGTTTTTTTTTACCTTTATATTTAAATGTCATGTCTAACAATTTTTTCCTCTACACAAATTTTCAAAGCCAGGAACTTTTTTCGAGGACGTGGGACGTTATTAAAAGGCAAGCTCAATCACTTTATTCGGCACTTTAATTTATGAAATGTTACCCGACAACTTAAGAACTTCAATTTTCAAGGACACCGAAAAACCTTTGATGATTGATGGACAATACTATATTTCCATATTTTCATCAGTTACCTTCTTATTTGAATGCCGCCTTTAATATTTATTAAATTTAAGCTTCAATATTCTGAAATTGCTACGATTTTCTCAGCAATTTTTTCTAGCGTCTGTCATTTAACCATCGGAACGTAAGTGGTTGACCTACTTTAAAAATGTCAATATATAAGTTGCTGTTGACGACACAATGACATCTGTATAACCATAGTAAATAGATGGATATAATTTTAGTATAATTAAAATGACAAACACTCAAATCTGTAAAATGATAAATCCAAATCAAATCAAAATTTTCAGTAAAATGACAGACATAAACTTTATTTTTTATATTAAAATTCAAAAAAATTATAAAATAAAATAAAAAACTTGCATACAAATTTAAAAAATCAAAACATCTAAAGGACAAAGAAACGTAGATAACTTAAAAGAGCCCGAAAAAAAAGTTTTCAACTCAGTACCGGAATCCGAAAGAAACCCAGAAGAATAACGTGACAAATGATTTATTTAATTCTTTATTTTATATTACGTAAAGTATTTAATCATTGTAATGAATATTTTTGAATATTTAAAACTTAGAAAATGGTTTATAAGCAATACTATTGTGAAAATTGATTTAAATACCCTTGGAATTAGGGTCGACCTTCACCTATCTGCTTTCCAAATGAAAATTAAGTTTTTTGAAATATAAAATTTTAACTAACATCTCTTCAATAGGTTGCCTAAATGTATTAAGGCTACTTTTAGTGAAAATACCAAAAGTAGAATTTTTTGAAATTTTTCATTAATTGCTTATCTAACGAATTTTGGTCTACTCAAAAATAGGGGAGCGCAAAAATAAAAGCCATAAAGAATATCCAGCAGCTGATTTTTCTGCCTCTTTTTGTTCACTATTATCACATGTATACAAATAGATAATAGTAGTTACGTTCGTCTGTTAATTGGCTCACAAATCGAAATAAAGATAAGGATTATCCACGAAATATCAGCCAAACAATAAAGTTTGCAAGATTTACAATTTTTGATTTTTTACTAAAAGTAATATTGAGCATATTTTTTTAGGCAGTCTATTAGATGGATGGATTTTATTTAAAGTTCGAAAGCAATACTGATACATAAACAATATTGAAAAAGTATATCCAAAGTACATTTCTCAGTATTTAAAAGGGGAAAATGAGAAAACTATCAAAATAAGAATTTTTTGAAAAACCTTTCCTTAAATTAATATTTTGCCGACCTTTTTATATTGGTTTTTCCAAAATTAATGCTTGTAATCAATTACCAAAGAGTTTTTTTTTTATCTGAAAACAAAAATTCATTTTACAGCAATAATATTTGTATCATGGTTTGCCTGCAAGGTCTATCAATTCTCGGTGGACAATATACCCAATAATCCGAGTACAAGTACGTTTGAAACCTTTGGTGACGGCGATCTTTGCTACAATGAATGTAATTTTTTTTTGCTACTATAAAAATTAATATCTGGATGACCGAGCTTTGCTCGGTATTCTTAAAAAGACACAAATTTTATCACTAATAGAAGACCGTTTTAAATGTCTCCACACAAATACCAATTTGAATCACTAACTACGATATACACCAATAGATGTCAGGAAGAGTTATAATTTGCATTGCCGGTTTCAGTTTTTCATGAAAAAACGAATAAAACGACGTTTTTTTAAAATGAAACCTTGTTAGATCGACTTATCGCCCCAAAAAACCCCTACATACTCATTTTCATGAAAATCGTTGGAGCCATTTCCAAGATCGTAAATATATATATATATATATATACAAGAATTGCTCGTTTAAATATATAAGATTCATTCCTAGATAATGTTAGCACTACTTGCATAGAAAACATCTTCTTTCAATAATTACAAATTCATCTATTTGCAAACCTAACGAACCGAATTTGATATTATTCTTTACTTATTTCTAATTGCATATTTTTAGGTGGAATTCCAAATATTTTATGCATGCAAAGGAATTTATCGGTGGCCGAACAAGATGAACTACTTCAAGAAATGATGGAATATATTATTGGTACAAATACGATTGAGTGTCCTCCTGCATCTGGCATGCATGGAACTGAAGAAGTGTCAGTTAGAGGTATGTTTTCTCATTGTAGCCTAAAACTCAGGTGTTTGACGGTACGTGCGTGAAAAACTGCAGTGAGCCTCTGATTGTTCCATCTAAACATTTTGGTTCTACTCCAATAATTTTCATTCACATATAATTTGGAATATAACGACTGACTTTTTTTTTAGTAGCAAACTGAATCTGATCTCCTGTCCTAAATAAACAATAAAAATACAAAATTAACCTTTAGACTACATTCAGGATTCGATCATTTATAAATCTTTTTAAGAAACAAATGAAAGGCGGCTAACCAAAATGCCCTTCCTTAAGTTACTAGCAGTTATTCGTCACTGGGTAATATCAACTTTAAAAACAAAGAATACGGCGCTAAAACCATCACTTCAAAATAAAAAGAAAGAAAGCATAAAAATAAAAAGCATTAAAAATATGAGTTTAGTAATTAACTTTTAGTTATCTCGTGTCTAGCAGTAATTATTATAGCCGGAACATCGCCTTATAATACAAAAAATTACAATTTTAGTCACTGAAGAACCATGCCAATGTGGTGTAGCTGGCTGTAATGGTGCACATCCAGATAACGGTATTAAAGGGCTTACGAACAGTGAGAATTGATCCTTTGTGGTCTATCATCTGAAGTTACTTTTTGTTAATGTCTGTTCAATAGAATACAATAAATAAATTTTCATGTTAATTCAAAGAATAAAATATTAAAAATTTTACAAAAAAGAAAGAAAATAGACAACGCTTTGTTCTAATTTGTGCAAAAAAAATTGAATATATTCCTGCTACCACATTACAAATCAAATTTTAAAACTAAACACCGTTATCGCATGAAAATCAAATTAAAATTCAATAAAAATGAATAGTAAGTACCTACTTGTTTGGAGACCTTAACTCTGATTTTGCCTATTCGGGAATTAACCCTTTAAAATGACTTTTTAGGTTCTGGCTTATGTCTTGAGTTTTATTCATTCAAATTTGATGATTTTGATGTCGTTGGACTAGCTAACGTTTTATATTAAAATGTAAACGCAAAATCAGATTTGACGTCTCAAAGCAACTCCCTACTCAATGAATGAATAAAAAAATCTAGTATCAAACACTTTTCCTTACATTTCATAACTAGAAAAAACTTTTAACTTACATGCAATAAATAAAACGCCGTGTAGTTTTCATTAAATTCAATATTTTTAACAAGTAATTAAAAAACCACAAAAATATTAAAATAATAAAAATTAAATTAATTTTTAGTAGACTCAAAAATCATAAAACAAAACCACTTCATGATAATTTAATTCGATATATAGCAAGTTGTACAAATATAATAAATATTTTATATTGCAAATGTTTTACATTTTATATAGGTAAAAAAAAAAAATGAAAATTTTACCAAATTATTTAATTATAAAATTAATAAAAACTTCACTAGTTTACATAAAATTTCTACATCCATATACAATTTCCATTCTAGCACAGTGTGGGTAGATGTTAGTGGAAAAACTATGCACCTTTTTATTTCATTGTTATATCTTGAAATGTTGGGGGTACGTGGGTTGGGACAATAAACTAGGGGATAAATGCCTAATTTTTTATCAAAAAATAATTTGCCTTTATAACAACTATTATATCACAAAAATGTCAATAACAAAAAGGTTATGATGGGATTTGAGAAATTGTCATTCTACTCTTGTCTACTGTCAAAATTGCGCTTCTGTTCACGAATTTTCAAAGAAAATGATTAACAAATATTTTTCAAAATTATTTTCTAAACTGTGGAAAGCCGAAAAGCATGATAATATTAAATACTGGTTTCGTATTCTTGCGGATGTTGTAAAAGCGGTTTTCATTGGGGTTTTATACGTCCAATCTTATATTTAGGTTGGAAAACGGGACCAGATCCCGGAATGTTACCATTAATTTGAGCAATATTTTTTGGCATAGAATGTTTTGGTTCAAATGTAATGAATTTCAACTTTAGGTAGTGTTACTAAATAAATTTTCTTTTTTTATTTTTAAAATGATATAACTTGAAAATGAACATATCTTAAAAAATTTAGTTTTATGAAGAAAATTTTTTCAAACAAAACTTATTTTGGCATATTTGAATCCACTTAATCTGACTTGCCCAGTATTTCGTTATGCACTTTTTATTTCATTGGTATAAATCATGCAATCTCCAAAATCTTGGAAATTGTTTTAGAAATAATAGAAATAATCTATTAGTTGAAAAAAATGAGACGAATCATATTTTGAAAATACAAGAAGTTCTTTATAAAAGCTTCTCAAAATCGTAAAATAGAAAGTAAAATTATTAGACCCTATTTATAATAATGCAGAAAGTTGAGCAATTGAAAAAAATATGCAATATTTGTCTCGGTACTAACTTATTTATAAATTTTCTATATTGTTTTTTTCAGCTTAATGAAAACAGGGTGTCCAAATTTTCAAAACTTTGAAACCGTACTAAAAGTTTGAAACCATGCCATTGATGAAATTGTTTTCTATTTTCTAAAAAGAATCTCGAATGGCTCGAATAAGCTTTCAATCATTTAATGGGTAATTTTTTTAAATTTCAATATAGAGGTTTTTATATTAAAATTTTAAATAGTTCCCTAGTTAATAAAATATTAATTATTTGACTACAATAATAATTAGTATTTTTTAATTATGAACATATTTTTATCGTAAATATTTTTAATAATATTTGTATGTCATAAAATAAAGTTATAAAAAATTTACCTTACATATTAATTAATTACAATATTTTATTATAATTTTTCAATTTCTCACATTCTGTCGTCTAACGTAGAGTACCTATTTTCGCGATAAATTTTAATAATGATAAATTTTTCATAATTTTACGATCGTAAAATCTGAACGTTATGTATATGTGAAAACTTTAATACACTTCTTTTTACCAACAATTGTTCATGTTAGAAGTTTTTATTAATTTTTTTCCCATTTTTACTACGAAATTCTATTTAACGACGATACAGGTGGTGGTTGATTTATGACTTGGAATTTACTTTATTTAATTTAAAAAGGTTTTACTATTTATATCATGGTAAGTGGTGTTGTGTTTTAGTGTTTTTCACAATAAGGTACTGGAACCATTTAAGACTTAATCTGCTTATTCACTGGTAATACCAATTTTATAAACTTGTCATTTTTAAGTGGCTCTAGAACTGAAAAAAAAAACTAAATTAAAAAGAACAGGTGATGGATGATGTATCTTAGGAATATAGTTGCCCAAGGAGACTCGTTACAAATAGAAAAAAACTATATAAAATTTGATTGCGTTTTTTTACTAAAACAGGCATAAATTATAAACGAAATTATTTTACATCAGAAAATGTGATGGTCAGAATCAAATTTTAAATATAATTTCCGGATTTGGTCCTTAAAATTCACGATCGTTCCCCCATTTGACAAAACATTACTTTCTTTTGTATAATAACAGTTTTAATTCATTTTAAGTTTTAGTTTTAATTCTTTATTTAAAATGAAAATCACTTTTAAAATGCCATTTTATAACGTTTTAAAATTTCAAACTATGTTATCGAAAACTTTTGTGTCATATTTTATGAAGAAATTTTGTCGATTTTAACACAAAATAGTAAAAATAAAAGTTTTTAATACATATACTTCTTAAGCCCAAGCGTAATGTTTAACAGTCAGTTCAGAATAGAGTATATTCATGAAGTTAAAATTTGGTTCAAAATTTTTTTTTTCGTAGCTTTATTGGGTGGACATTTGAGCTAAACCATTATTTAAGTAACTAATATCTTTTTAATTACTTAAAATTTATTTAAAAAGTTCAAATTATGTAATTAAAATTTTAAAATAGACGTCATAGTATGTCAGAGTTAATATTTCGTATGATATTACCATGGATATATACTATAATTACTACATACGTGGGTATTATACCTGTAGTAAAAAGTACATTAAACTGTCACCAAATGACAGTCCACATATTAATACGTCATCAACAGAGAGCGCCAAAAGGACTGCGTTCAAACATCTCAAAATTATTTTCAATTTTAAATAAGTCTTTACACTTAATTACAGAGCATTTTTAAATGGTATTTATATGTTTTACTATGTTATAACGGTGTAAACAATGAATTAAAAATATAAAAAAAACACATGAATATTCCCCATTTTATAAAACATGGGAGGCTGTTGTCAAAGAAATGCACAGCAGCACTCATGAGTCTTTTCCCCTTAAGGAAAATTTACCTAGCTAGAGACTTTTCTTTCAGGAGGTCTAGAAAGTATATAACTGCGTGACAAGTTTAACATTGATTAATATTCATTGAAGAGGACGGATATTCAAATAAGAAGGTATCTTATTCAATTAAAATTCAAAAACCTAATTAAACATAAATGATAGTTTTCAATTAATGTTAAAATTAGTTTTAAAAAATTGTTGGTTTTTGTACCAGGATGGTATTATTTAACAATCTAGTGACGTAAACATCCCTTAAATCTATAAAAAAAAATTTTTATGAAACATGAGGCCACGGGTCATAGTGTCCTCATAAAATTTATATTACATTTTTAATAATTCAGTGATTTTTTCCTTTTTTATGTGATATATAATAAAAACTAAACCTAAATTTTCGCAAAAAAAAAAAAAAATACAGAATCATAAGCTAGGAGGATATTCCAGTTTTATAATGTTAATAACACATACGATGAAAAGAAATACTACTTTAAACTACGAAAAACTGCTTTCGCATTTACGGATGCTTAATATTGGTTAAACCAAGTAACAAAACTTTATTTCGTGAAGACATGTTCTAAAACATTCCATTATAATATGTTAGTTGAGTGTCCGATGTGTCCTAATATTGAAATATTTAAAATAATTACAAGCTTATGACAATGACGTTCATATTTTGCATAGTCAAGAATACACAATTTTAGCTTTTACCACTACGTTAAGAATTATTGCACTATATTAATTAGAATAAAATTACAGAAAATCATGTAAATCGACTTTAATTCTGAGGTTTAGATGCAGAAGAGCTACCATACAAGAAACGGAAATTCCCAATGACCAGTTCGAATTTTTGATTGGGTAACATAATTTTCAGTCAAAGATTATGATTTTAAACCAGGTGCAGATCCAAAAAAAGTTTTGGAAGGGATAATATTAACTTTTCATGAACATTTTTTGAGCAAATAATAATAATTTTACACTTTCCATGATATTTAAAGTTAAAGTGAATTTTATGAAGCAAATTTTCTAAGATATTGACTAAACTTGGAATATGGCTCTCCCTGCGTGATTATCTTTTATTTCGGAGTAATTCTGGATACGCATCGTTAAAGACTTGAAATGATCTGGATTTTATTAATTGGTAGATACTTATTGCCTATAAAAATCCATATACATGATCTCATTGTTTTTTTGTGCATGAATGACAAGTTTCTGAGGCTCGATTAAAAATATTTTACTCAATGAGATTATGCCCCTTTTAAAGATCGATAAATTCACCAAAAAAATATTGTTTCTGATTTTGTTTATTGAGTAACGATTGGATTAATATTTTTATAACTTTTGCTTGAAACATTCCATAGGTTAAACTTAATTTTTGAGATTTACCTATTGAAAAATAAATGTAGATAATTATGTTTTAGAAAAACAAACTCAAATAATATATTACCTACTGACACTGCGTATATGACCATCGTAGTTAAACACGCAGTATAATACTCAAATAATTCTTTGAGTTGAGTTTTGAATCACCTATATATATTTTTTTTAAATCAGTGTTCTATTTATTATATACACATGTACATTTATATTTTTATTTTGGTATCAGATGGCGCAAAAACACCACCAAAGAATATTGTATGATGTGGGTGTGTAAGATGGGTGTTTCTTTTTCTTCCTTTTCATTTACTTTCAGATACCTATTTAGCTAACTCTTTCGTTTTATAATATAAATACATGTCCTACCTATATATGTCGCAGTTTTATTTCAAAAACGCTTTGTTATAAAAAATTTGGTAGGTAAAGTTATAGTTTTTAATTTACTTCTTATTTCGAACTACACCAACCTCTGGAAATAAATGCATCATTAAAAATGCAGGTACTGTGGCACCCCAAAAATACATCAGAACAAAGTTAAAATTCCTTAAACTGATATGGTGATGAAATTTACCACCTTGACAACTGATATGTTGATTAGCTTTCGGAGGAAAAGTTGTCAAGGAAAAAGAGGACATTCGCCTGTCTTCATGATTATCGAAAAACTTTAAGCATATTTTCTTTCGATTTAATGCAATAATGACATATTTTTAAGTCTAATTTCCTCCTTACGTTTTTCGAAAAGATGATTTAGGGTCTAAATTTTCTACTATAGAAATCCGAAAAACTAGGTCCAATCTGATGTCATAAGATTATGTCCCCTATAAAAAATTTTTTAATCAGTGGCACCTCTGGCGAGATATTCAGATGTATAGATTAAAATGACCTATCCAGTATATATTAAATCGAAGACAAAGAATAAATGTTAAGTATTTTTCAAAGTATAAAATATTCGCGCGTCGAATTAATTCAAGTTTGTTTCGGGCTCAAAATAGTTTAAACTGAAATACAATATTTTTATCCATTTTGGGTCAAGAAAAAATATTTACAGAAATGATTTAATATAATGAGAAAAATTTCAAAAAAGAAAAACCCTTTGTATAACATCGTTAGAGTTATTATAAAAAAACTGCTTTGATAATATAATACAACATATATATTATATAAAACTTTACAAAACGATACGATATAGGTATAAACGATGCAGTTTATTATTTATGTAATGTCATAAAAGTATGTGTACCATAGCATCCATGGCTGCAGTAAAAATACACAACCTTTTTACCATCTTAAAAACATTTTGTTTTTACTATGTTTTGTATACCAAAAAATAAATATAATAATATTATAAAATATAATAATAATAATATTATATAAATAGATGGATAGCAAATATTATACAAACCTATACAGACACACGTAACGATATCATATTTAGTTTTAATTTAATAACTCAAAGCGTTTTATTAAAATAGTTCTAAAGGTATCTTTGCAATATATGAGTATGCTTGACTTACAAAATAATAGTATAAACTTTTGCATTTTACATGTTTCTTGGTATTTTATAAAAGTTTTAATAAACATACACGCAAATTCAAAAATTATAGTTCTGATCTCGAAGAACACTCGCGCTACGAAAAAAATTCGATTCGTGTTTTCGTAAAAAGAAATAGTGAATTCTAGTTTCTACTTCAATGGAATTTACTTTGAAGTAAGGTAACTAATCTTTAATTTTTTTTTTAATTACGGTGGTTCCATTTTGATTCATTTTTGTAAATTTTATCTCTATCATTTCGTGTTTGAAATTTTAACCTCCGTTCTTGTCGCCCACGGAAAATCAGCTTCTGATTATTTCGTACGTTTCAATTCAATTCCTAGATCAGTTTTTTGTATTTTATAAATATGTATTTCGACTACCAAGTAGCCATCTTCAACATGAATTAGCTAATCGTTATTACTCTTATTATGTATGTTACTCGTTGCTAATTTGGTAGCGGACTGCACCAAGCAGTCCGCCTGATGATGACTACTTGATAGTCGAAATAAGTATTTATAAAATACAATGCCCGATTTATAGAATGCCTGAATATTTTAGCACAAGGTTTACGTTTGCCAAAACCCGTTTATCATGGAATCAAATGAACGAGGGTGACATGTGTGAGGAGGAATCAATCTGCTACCCTTCATAAATATGGACCTATCCTAAATATGCCAAAGAAAATAAAAATTCCGTTTTATTGGTTATAGTTTTCGATTCAGAGTTCTTGGACTGAATTGTACAAATAAGATGTTTCATGCCATTTTAATATCTTAATGGTTTTAATATATAAAATATCGTACATAAAATAAATAAATTCGTATACATAAAATATCAGATCTGTTTGAAATGTATTCTTCATCCATTTCAAAACAACATTTTCGGAATTTTCATATTGTGGCAGTTTGACGTTTTGTGAAAACAGTGAATGAAACAGTATCTATCTAATAACCTATAACGGAACATTAGACTCTGAGCTGCTACAAACAAGGAGATAAGTAAAAATAGAGAAACTAATACTTTTCTAATTTTAATTTTCTGGCTAATAATCTCAGAAAAGCTATACTTACGTTTTCTCTCACTTATATGGCTACTATATAAGAAAATCTTCTGAAACCAACCGACCGTATTGAATTCTGTTTTATGTTCACAATTGTAGGAGGATATTACCTTCGATTTTTTCTGTCGGACTGTTGACCATTTAATCATAAAAATAGCCCGGAAAACAAAGCAACGGATAAAACAAAACTTTTTCAATCGATTCAGGTTGCCATGAATTGTGAGAAAATGTAAAAAACTCAATTTGAATTTAAAATTTTATGTTTTATTATTTAAAAGAAAGAGTTGTGAAAGTTATTAGAAGTTATTAGAAGAAAACATAGATAATTTAAAGCAAGTACAAAGCAATTTTTTTGTTATGTCATAATAAATTTCCTAATTACATTAAACGCTATTTACTCACATAGCGTTTACAATGTATGAGGAACGAAAAGAAAATAGTTCCTACCGGGTTTCCCACGACACCTCTCGATCTTTTTTTTTCACTTGACAGCCAAGTCCCAAAAAATGGAGTACACTTTTGCGTGTTGATGTAAACTTTTCAGTTTGCGCTTCATTCTCTCCTAAGGGACTCCATGTAATATTGAAACCACTTCCCTTTGTCCGGGAGGTTGAAACAAAGTCAGTGCATTATAATTTGAAAACTTCAATTCTAAAAGTAATTTTTATTTAAAATAAAACAAAAATTTACTTAGAGAAAAAAAATCAAACAACAGGCTAAAGAAGAGAGAAATAGAAAAATATAAATAATAAAATTTGTCTTCATACCAACATATATTTTCATTCTTCTACATTTCTTTTCACGTATGTAATGTATGTAGGTATATATACTTACAAAGAAAAAAAGGAAAATTTAATTTTATATGTTTCATTTATTTCAAAGCGAAAATAATATTTATTTTCACATATATGTATGTATGTATGTACAAGTCACCAACAAAAGTAGAAACCCGTTCTACCTATGAGCTAGCTATCTACCTTCACAACATAACACAACACAAACAAATAATAATAGCCTTATAAACACTTATCATTTGGTCACATATATCACAAAATACAGGAACAGATCATAGCCATTTATACATTGTTGGTATGTTGTACAATTCAAGAGTGAAAAAAATGAACATATTATTAATGATTTTTAAAGTGAAAACTTCTGTAGCGACGTTGGTCACTTTTTGGTAGGAGAAAATGTTATAGGTTCGCGTCACCGACATGCTGTGGGCGCGTATGCTTATAGCAGTATATCTGTAGCTATACAGCTGACGTATTGTGTAACATTAGTGCTGGGTGTATAACAAGTACATTGAAATTTATGTAAATACAAATACTGTCCACAAATCATCTGATTATTATTTATTTATAAATATTAAATTATTATTTCAATTGAATTATATTTATATTTTGTCATAATCTTGTACAGCCCGTAATAAAAAAAACCATATAAACATGTATATAATTGTTGCTCGGAGTGTCAATAGATGTGAAAACCAGATTGATGTTGATTATTTTAATTCAAATATTATAAAATTTCAAGTTTTCACTTCGATCCGCAGTCCCTATGACTGCTATTTATTTTAATGGAATGTATACCAAAATATTTGGAATAAGTTATAAAATAATGCTACAAACAATGCATTTAAGACATTTACACTCGTTTTTTACCCGACTGTCAAATCGGATAAAATGTATCTTCCAAACGAATCGATGGACTTCGACATTTAAGATATTGTTATCTTTTTCACAAAAACCCAAATGTTCTAAGACAGGTGTTGGAAAGAGAAAAACAAATGTGCAATTAGTTGTTTCAAGGATGTACATGAGCGAATGAATAAAAGTTGAAAAATTTCATTTAAGTATTATAATTCAAGCTTAATTTTTGAACCAGTTTTCAATCTTTTTATTTAAATATGGTCAAATTTTTTGGTTCATGAGAATATTTTTCGACTGAAACTATGTCGTATAAAGAAGGTACGACCCAAGGGCATTATTTACTATAATATTTATAACATTTTACGTATTTGATAACTGGATTTGTGCTCTCAATGCGTATTGTCAGCTCAACAAATATAATTTATCGAAAAGAACAACGCATTTATATTTATACAATATTTCACCTCGAATAGTCCGACGACACAGTGAATAGACACAGGTTTGTGTCATAGAAAATCACATATTTTGTGATTTATTTATCGATATTTACATAATATGAAAACAAACATATTTTTTAACATAAAATATATTGTGTAGCTTTTTTGTTTTTTACCCTTGAAATTATAATTTATGGAATTCTAATGCTTATTTGAGAAGGGTTTTCGACCACAACAAATTCTGTCAAGTTCCAATTGAAATTAAATTTAATAAAATACGATTTTTGATTTATTTCTTGAAATGTGTTTAATTCATGAAATGCGATGGGGGGGGGTGTCTCACAATTGTAGAAAATAATATTTTTTTTTTCAATTTGTTATTTATTTGTTTTTTTTTTCAAGAATAATATCCTTAAAAAACGCTTTTACTGTTTAAACAAGTAACAAAACCTTCTTTTTTGGGCTTTTTTGGTAGATATCGGCGCAATGGAAATTCCTAATAGAGAATATTCATGAAATTTAAATTTGGTTCAAATATTTTTTTTCCGTAACTTTATTGGCTGGACATTTCAACTAATAAGTATTTTTCTAACAGTGTTAAAGTTTTGTGAACTAAATGTATATCTCAGCCTTATCTAATATGCTTTAAAAATAAAGCAAACACTAATTATCAATATTATATCTATACAGAATTTCTAAACAATTAAATCAGTTACCCTTTGTTTTATAACTAGAACGTTTATTTTTTAACCAATGTAGTTAAAGACAGTCGTTCAATTACAGCCGTTTTTTTTTAATAGCTCTTCATCTGTTAATAAATACTCATAATTATTATTTTTGACTTTTTAATATTTTAATACAGAATTTTTCCATTAGTAAAGTTAAAATTAGATTTGAACATCAAAATTTTAAAATATCATTAAATATTCATTACTTATTCTGTTGGTAACCTATACTAGCTAGCTTTCATGTGGTGGTAGAATGAAATATTTATTCATGAAGTTTTAGTTATTTATATATAATTTATTCATATTTTAGTAGGTACTTTTTAGTAGGTACATTTTAATAGGTATTATTTATATTGTATTATTATAATGGACATTTATATACGATTCAAATCATTAATCGAATCTTTTATTAGAATTTATGGATTTTTAATAATTTAGAAGCTTTTTTTTCCATTTTTTGAAACCAGAAAACCCTGCATAAAAAATTGCATAAAGGTATGGTATAATAATCCAAAAATAATGAGACATTTCAAATAAAATACTTTCAATTTAAGTACAAAAAACAGCTAGAGATAAGTTGCGTTAAGGAGATATACAAGGATTGAATAATACTAGGGATTTCAATAAAACTTTAAAAATACTGATTAAGCAAGTTTCCAAAATTCACAAAAAATTGCTAGCCCATCGGGATTTTTATTATTAGTTTATCGTTCAAAGTTGGCTGAAACGATGATGAATCATATAGATTATCCTTTTCAATTGGATATTTCTATATTAAAAAATCTAGAGAGCGTGATAAAAACTATCTTAAATATTGAGACAATCTTGTAGTTTATTATGATACTAAAATAATATAAAGTTGCCGATGGTATAAAAACAAAATTTTAATTAAATTATGAGTTCATCGAAGATCCATCATTTGATGAACAGAGACGATTTTAGTTAGAGAGTTGATGCTTGAAGAGCGATATCTATATTATCAAGTTTATAAGCGTTACTTGCACACAATATATTATATATTTTAGTAGTTGCGTGGTATTTTAAAACCAAAAATAACTCATTACTTGACTGCAAACCATGTATTTGGTTTATATGTATGTAGCGTGCAATTTTGCAAAACTTGTTTACAATATTGTAAGTTTACAATCATCTTAAAACGTAATTAATAATAAGAAGTAATACGATTAAAATGGCGATAAAGTACACTAACTCCTTACAATAACGTCTCCTATAGAACCAAAAATTAAAAACTCTATGTATTCAAATTAACGAAATTGCTGTTTCCTTTTGAAGACTATCTAGTGGGAAAGAGTAAAAACAAGTCTCTGTATTCGACTAAAGTCACACGAGCGCAGATTTTAATGGTCATTTTTCAAACAAACGTTGTTGTGGGTGCATGTTTTGCTAGAATTATATAGTGTTAAATAGAGCTCTTATTATAGCATTAATAATTCTTTTTTATTTAAGAGCTTTTATGGAAACAATAAACGATTCAAAATTGATTATGATTATTTATGAAAGTGTTCTTACTATTTTTTTCATTATCAAATAAATTATTTTTGTTTACAAAAATAACTTGATAGACCAGTAACAAATTATTTTCAAGGTTCCAGACGAATATCATATAATATTCTATGGATATTTAAATAATATATTAATAATTCATCTATTTGACTCCCATTTTTAAATGTACTATAATGTTTTTTCTTATGTACTCTAATTTACGAAAATATGTGTATGGTATTGGTGTTTACTTGTTACGCGTTATCCACTAAATAAATAGCACTGTCAATCAAAAAATTTTGACTGATGAAAGGTTGTATCAGAAATCAAACTTGTTAGATTTGCAGCTAAATCAATGGTTAAGAAAGAATCACTACAGGCAAGATATTTTAATCTTACGAATAGTGGTAGAAACTATAATTGATCCTTGAAAGTTATTAGGGAAATAATGGTCTCGTAGCCAACTAGACCATATTTATTACGGCTATTTTTAATTCATTAATTAAACGAAAATAATTTATAAATTACGACCGATGATCAGAGATAACGATAATATAAGTTAAACATATCATTCATGATTCAAATTAAACATATCAAATAAAAAGGTTTTTATGTATATTTACCTAGGATGGAAGTTATAATTTTAAATTTTAAACACACGATGAATTTGAATAAAACAATAGTAAAAAAAAATATTACCTTGCCGCAAAAGCTTATTAAATTTAATACAGACTCAAACGAATGGTCAGTTGTTTAAAAATATTTTCGTTCGTTCAACAACATTCGACCCATAGCCATCATCAATTTTTTGTGTAATCAAATCTTCTTTTCCAGTAAGACTTCGTTTACTGTTTTACCTCTGTACTTGATGTATGTTCTTGCATTTTGAGTTTCACAAAAAAGAAACTTGAAAGTTTATCTTTGAAATTCCAATTTTTTAATTATTTAGATACTTAAGTAGTTGTAGACCTGACCTGAGACTGACTTATTCTAGATCTGTTCGAATTCAGATTATTAAGAATAGTTTCCAAATTGTTCGTAATTCACTAAAATTCGTTGCGCAGGAGCTGTGTTAGCTAAGTGAATTTCCTCAAAGATTGAAAAAATAACACATTTTTCTAAAAACCGAATATTGCATTTTTAATTTTAAGAAAAAAAATCACAAGAGTGTTTTTTTCTTAAAACTGATCAAAAAATACAAAAATATATTTTCTCACCCCCCACCCTTTGTTTATCGATCGATTTTTCTCATTAACGAATTTGACCTTTCAAATATCAAGATTTGATCTTGATCTTGATACCAAATTTTATTCAAATCGGACTTAAATTGCGACCGCTAGAGAGTTTACAGACACACAAACGTATAGACACATACATACATAGGTATATGTATTTATGTATAAATTTCAATGATGGTTATTTTTGACATCTATTAGGTTGGATCGATGGACATTTGAAGAAATTTTTCCAAAATTCCACCATCAGTACAAAATCAATAGCTCCATTTCTTTCCGCTAATAAAAACATCAACTGCTTCTGTAGCCACAGGGTCCGGAGTGTGTAATAATTCTTAAGCAATCTAACCATATCTTCTTATATTTCATAAAGAAAATTCCAAGGATTGCGTTAAAGGTAAAAATGGAAAAGTAAAAGTTTATTCTCTTTGTTCTCGTCTCATTACTATATTAGGGAACTCATCAGAGCCTGAATATTTTTCGATATCGATACGTTATTGATAATGCAGGAAAAAATTTAATAGATACATAATTGTACCAGGTCTTGAGAAAAAATTCATCCTGGAAGTAATGTTCAATTCATTGGAAATCAGTATACCATTAAAACACATTGATTTACAGACAAAGTTCATAAAATTTCTATATTCAGTAAAATTAAATACATTCAACACATAGACGTCGAATGAGTTTTTTTAACCGATTTTTTTACACAAATCACAAAAAAAAGTCCCTATGTAATCTTTTTTTTTCACAATGAATACAAAACGTTTATTATCATACAGATTATGATGATAATAACATTGTATATTATGATGATATAGTATGTAGATAGACCAATGGAGTCTTTATGATGTTCATATAATTTTTCAAGTTATATTACAAAATCTGTCATCAATTTTGTTAACCTCATTTATGTAATGTGTCAATAAAATATTAAAATAGTTTTTTTTATTCCTCATATAATATTTATACAGGTTTGAAAATTTCACCTTGATTAATATTCTATATACGAGATGGCCAAGCCGTTGTAAATTTAATGGGAGCTTTTTCTTGATTAGCTTACTTTACCTTCTAAATTTTTGTTGTTAACGAAACTACAATTTTGTTGAGAGAATGCGATCAAAAGATGGGCAGTTGCTACTGCATCTCTTCATATTTTTCATATACTTTAAGTGTAATGATGTTCTTCCTTCGTTTTGACTTTTTTGTAAAATTATTTATTTGCAACAATTGTTTCGAGATTTTTTGTTCAAGTCCCTTGTACTCCCTCTTTTTTTTACGCCAAATCTTGATTTATACCCTTTAATTTAGTGTCAGCAAAGAAGCTTTGGATCCGTACATCGAAAAATTAACGAGAAGTGTCTATTGGATTAAAATTTGATTTAGATTGGAATTATTGTTTGAAAGATATACAAAAATTTTAAAGAAGAGAAGTTTTCAAATAACTATCAAACATTTAATATCCGCTTTGGCTTCTCGATAGATTAACCAAACTTGTAAGTTTTACAAGTAATGAGAAATTAAACATTCCAAATGATTGCTACATCAGTTAAAGCATCTTTGCACAAGTACTCTCAGAGGCATAAGAGAGAAAAATGTGAAATAAAATCTATCATGATCTTTCAGTCCATCAGTCGGGAAAACGGGCAAAAAGGTTTAGGATTTTTTCTTTTTAAATTTGAAATAAGCTTATAACAGTTTTGACTTCCATAAAAATTACTAAAATAGAACATAATGATTCAAATTTTAGTCACCACTATTTTAGATAGATCTAAGCTGATAATATACTTTACATCTAAAATCTACAAAAAACAAATATAATATTTGGTATAATGTTCATATAATTTACCATGTCTATTATTGACTGACATCAGTATGCTAGCTTGTAACAATAGCACAGCATATTGTTTTACCGCAATATGAATGGCATTTAGCTTACATTTCACCAGGATATACATACAAGCAGGCGGCATGCAGGCTCCACCAAACAGTAGCCAGAGCTATATGATACACATAAACTACCAGTTACAGGCTGTCGTTAAGTTAATAAGTTAAAAAATTTTTTTTTCATTTCTACAATTTAATAATGTCGATTTAATGACGAATAAACCTTCGTTTTAATCGACTAAATACACATCCTATTCATTCAAGTTTATTATATTCACTTGTGATCATTGAACCTAATACTATTTGCGGTTTCGTCCAAGGAGCAAGAAAAAAACTGATAATCGTTTTACACCTTTTTTTTTATTCTCGTTTAAACTGATTTTGTTAACATTCGTTCTAAGGTTGATTATTTACTTCTTTCATGAAGCTGTTTTGTTTCCCATCCCTAATTTTAAGTAATTTCTAGTTCCACTAATTCTCGTTTAGTTGTCAAAGGATAGGAATATATCTAGGAATACCACTGAGCTGTATTTTTGGTTAGAGATGATTACATAAGTAGTGATATGATAATATGTTACAGAACGAGAAATGCTCATCGACGATCGAATTGGATAGTAAGGACAGCCAACTAGATATTAAAATGCTGAAATCCGTGCGTCTGGCCTCCTCAAGTGAGATTATTACTGTCCATCTTAAAACATGCTTTCAAATTGCCTAATATTGTGTATATTTTTGAATAGACGTATGGCATTTCAATGATATGAAAGCATTTTATTATCGAGCCATGTCGGAAATCGTTCAATTTGATTAATAGGCTCATTGTCCATCACACATATTGTCATTGATAAATAAACTTCGAGAAATTGGTGTGTGACTTAGTTATGCTTAGCTTTATAACTTTTTTATCTACAAAAACTCATTTAAATGGAGCATTTTCTTACACGCAGCTCGGTAAGTTTCTAATCGCCTTTGCAGACTTCAATTTGACCAATATACGTTTTTTTTGTAATTCTATTCGTAAATAAATGAAAAATAATGAAAATTTTTCTGGTACGCAACACTAAACTAGCATTTGAAACATATCTGAGAATAATCTCCATTAATTTAACTTTTTCCTTAAATCCTTTTCCAAACTCAGCCGTTTTTGAAGATAATCGTCAATTTTTAGTTTTTTCTGTTACGGAACCCTAAACTCGCACTTGGAACATAGCTAAAAACACTGTCCATTAAATTAACTTTCAATCGAAACAAATCAAATCAAAAGGCCAACATTTTTTATTATCGAGCCATTTAAACATTTAATTCTTTAATTCTGATTTAAAATACTTATATTTAGCAAAAATATAAATTCAAATCAATTAAATTGTATTATTACGCTCGAAAACACACTTTCAAGTAAAAAAGTTTGACCTTGTTGAATAAAACAACCCAGGTAAAGTCAACACAAATAAGCGCTTTTTTATCTTTTCTCATCACTGGAACAGTTGCTGCAAGTATGGCTCAGCAATCAAGCTACCATGTGAACATTTTTCGCTTTCGAACTTAAATTACATGGTATATATATATGGTACACCTCACCTATCCATATTATAGAATATAGTTCATTCAATTGAATCATCCATTCATAGTAGCTAGCTTCAGTTCAGCACAAACATATAACATTTCGGATGGATTGATGATGTGTTAACATAGAAAATCAGTGAATAATGACGATTGTAAATAAGGTTTTCCATTCCTGCCAAATGTTAGCAAGCTATGTATATTGTTCTGCACTGTATGTTATATGATATCTCTGTACGATGTAACTACTCACATTACGGTACAAATAATAGGTATAATACATGCCGTTATTATAACCCGAAAATAGTGATGATTTGTAAGTCTTTCTTCTGTAATATTAGCCATTATTTAATGTAGAGTAGGGTTTTTTACACAAAAAACAGGAGCTCGTATGATTTTCATAATATCACTTGCTTATGAACATGACATTTCAAAGTTGAAAACTAATATTGAGCAAAGTAATGAATTCCTTACAGTTAAATTTATGAACTTGGAACAATTTAATTTTAGATTCCTCCTTTTTTTAATTCACAGAAATCTAGGTAATACGTTATTTCAGAGTGCCAGCTCCATTATTTCAAAAGTTAAGCGCCTGTGCTAGGTGGATTTGGTATACAGAAATTATTGAAATATGATATTTGTTACTAATGTCAAAAATTTGCATCATTTTTTGTTGTTGAAATTAACCCGCATTCAAGATATGGTAGCTGAACACAAAACAAAAAAATCAAACTAATTTCAAAACAAATTAGGAAATGGGATTGGAAAATGGAAATATGTCTACGTGACAAAATGATAAATAAATTAAATTGAATTATCGATTTCTCAAAAATGCCCTCGGAAATAAAGCCATTATTTTCCAACCCAATAACTTAAAAGTAATTTAAAGAAAAAGTGATTATTGTGACGATTTAAATACTACTAGATTGATACCAGGCCACTTCGCTGCTCTCATTTATCCCCTTTCCATCACACTCGAAATAGGGAAAAATATTGTTTCACTTAGGTAAAATATATGAGCATATTTCTTTTTTTTTTTGAAATTCTATATATGCTTGATCCATTGAGTGTATCAGAAAAGGTGGCTATGAATTCCATCTAGCTTCCAAATAATGCTCTCAAATGGCGTAGTGAAATGTCATGAGCTAAATTTAAAATTTTTTATTTTATTTTGTAATATATCTTAATAAATTATAGCTCATGTGTTATTCTGATGTATGAGCTAAATTATTGGTAAATTTCATCCAAATCTTTCATATTTATAATACATAGGGATGTAGCTTCCAAAATTGCCATTTTTTTAGAAAATGAACTCGTTAAAACTTTCCAAAAACTTGATGAAAATTTTCAAGTTGTAATACATAACTTGTATACATTATTAAAAAAATTTTGAGTTTTGGAATTTTTCTATGGTATAAAAAGGTTATTCGATTCATGAATATAATTTACAAATCGTTTTAAGTTTGTTGTAAAAATTCCAAAGTTTACCATTAATATTAGATTATTATTCGATGAAAAATGCTTTAAAGTGATCGTTTTCATAAAACTTAAACATACAAATTTTTAACAATCTTCAAAATTTTCCGGTAACTTCCCAACTAAATATGTCAGTTTCAAGCTCAATTATATTTTCTATGAAACTGTATAAAACAATATATTTTCTTAAATAAAAATTATTTCTTGATAAATATAATTATTAATCTTGAATAAACTTATTCAGTTGATGATTAATCTATAAATATATATAAAATAGATGAATAGATGTTAATTATGGCACCTATATTCTTGTCACATTTTGAATATCAACTCTCATCATATATTATTATGTAAAATCTCTATATGTTATAAATGCGAAAGTAAGCATGTTTGTTTGTTTGTTTGTTTGTTACGCTTTCACTCTAACACTAGCGAAATGTTTCTAATGAAACTGTACAACAATATAGCTGATATATCAGAATAACACATGAGATATAATTTATAAAGATATATTAATGAAAAATTAAAAAAAAATTAAAAATTAATTTAATTTGACATTACCATAAAATACAAATTTTTGTAAAAATAGTCAATATAAAATATTTCACGGCCATCTTCTCTGATATACTCATTGAATAATTACTATTATACATTTAAAAAAATAGAAATGCATACATATATTTTACCTGTGTAAAACAATCCTTACCATTATTTCGAGGGTTATAGAAAGGGGATAAGCGAGAGCAATCTTTATCAATCTTTACTTTTAAACCCAGCGAAGCTGGTGGGTATCACTCTAGTATATAATATATTCTATAATATTATTAAAGGAATGTTAACACTACAACATATAACACATAGTATTCAAATTTTAAATAATTAAAATGACGAATATATAACTAATATACTGTTACAAATATAGAAGTATATTTTATACATAGAGCATTCATATATAATGGAATATAATTAATTCACATTTATGTACAGTGTGGGACCTAAGCAGATATTCCACCAATTTATAATAATCCACCAATAATAGGCATGTGCCCACTAAGAATATATAGTTTGAATAAAAGTTCCTAATGATTAATCATAATATTATGTAGATAGCAAAATACAAAATTAATTCTAATAAAATTTAAGGATCATTAATATTTTTATATAATAATTTTCATAAACGTATGTATAAGATCACGTGACAGGAAACACAGGTAAGATATACTTTCATGGTAATACGTCACATTATATGAAAGACTATGTAAGCTTATATATACAGGAGTTTTAGTACTAAATTTGAATTGGTTTTTTAAAATGCAAAATGCATAAGGACGTAATTTTTGAGCGATTTGATTGGTGACAGCGGTGATAATCGCTATACGAACTAATGACTTATAATAAATAAATTATTATTTTTATTAACAGTATATTAACTTACATCCCCACTCGGTATTTACATGTATATTATATCTATGTTATAATTGTACATGTAACAGATGTCTATTTTAGTTACTAGAAATAATATACAAAAACCAATTCTATATATAGAATGTTTTTCATAGAACCATGTCAACTGTAAAACAGTTAATACAGAAGGTCAATACCTGTCATTTTAGAAATCACAAATGGCAATAAAAAAATACCTTCAAACCTAAGCATCTTGGTTTTTTGACAATTTGCTTTTTGACAAGTTTATATATCGTGTAGACCACACACACAGTGTGGTTATTGTAAGAGTCAAGAAAGAAATATGCGAAATTGGCAGAATCCCCCAAATTGGCAAAATACATTTATAGCTTACTCCAATAACTTTCAAGCACGTTTACTACGAAAAATAACCATTGGACGATCTGTTTTGTGTTTTTAATTATCAATAAAAAATCCAAAACTGAAAAACCATAATTTTTACATATATTATGGCAAGACTGGCGAGTGTATTAATCAAAAGTCTATCTATATCAAATTCTTGGCTTTGTTACCAATGGCTTTTAAATTTAAGTTAAATAACTAGCGATTTACGAAGCACTTTCAGTTTTGTATTGTTATTAATACCGTTAAGATTTAAGAAATCAAATTAGAAATCTGTATATGTATTTCAAAGTGACTGGAAATTAATAGCGTAGATATGCTTTTTGAAGAGAATCTAACAAATAATGTTAGTGATGCCCAGATCAGAGCCCTATTCTATTTTTTGGAGTAGGGACTGTTCATGTTGTAAAATACAATGTGTAAAAATTAGTTATGAACAGTTATATCTTATGGAATTTTGAGAGTCAAGTACAATTAAAATCGCTCCATAAAGTGTCCATGTGTCTGCATTAGAGACGACAACTTTCATAGAAATCATTTGTTGATCAAAATGGCCCAGACTAAGTATTAGTGCATGGTAATTCAGTCCCATTATTTTTATAAATCGTTCAAAATGTAATATCGTACTTGAACTTTTCCGTTAAAAAGTTCTATTATCATGTATTATTAGCATCAATAGAAAACATGGCGACATTATACAGAGGAAAATTTTAACCACTGTTGTAAAAAAAGGACTGATATTAATATTTACATATATTTTTCCGTTAAACTTACAGATCTAACCACAAAACTTGTTTAAAGAAAATTTTTATTTTGAGATATTATTATTACGCCTTCACCATGTAAAAAGTTATTTGCTGAGGGAGTTACTCCACTACAACATTGTACTCCCTGACCCATTTAAATTTTTACGTGAGGAATACGACATCTTTATCTGCTGCGTAACTCATTACAGGAGGAAATCATGCGGTCACTACAGTAACAACTACACGCTAACTCTTAAACGAGAACATTTCTCAACTGAAACTAATTGACCACCTAAAAAATGAATCGCTAAATTCTTCCATTAAAATTGAAAATAAAAAAATAATTTTTTAGCTCGATTTTTGTATTATATAAATGCGTATTATGACTATCATGTAGCCGCCACAGTATTAATTAGCTATTCGTAATTACTCTTAATTGGTAATTGGTAATTTATCTAGGAAAATGAGGCAATATCGAAATTTAATTAGAAATATTCTAGTGTTATCATTTTTACCTTTGATAATATTTATATCTTCTAATAGTGTTACACCCAGTGATAGTAAGTTACATAGAATGAAACACATTGAAAAAGGAACAGTTATCAAAATCTAAAAATAAACAACAGTCTTTTGTTACCTACGCAGGAGTAATTAAATCAAATTTCGATGAAATAGGTATATTGTATTATATACTACGTAGAATAATACGTAGCGTTGGATTTAAATTGGTTTTAAAATAGTGAAATTTCTAATTTAATTTGTAAACATAATTTGTGTTCTATATACAATTTTCACCTAAATTTAAACTAAATTAGACGAATGAAAATTATGTTGTCGCCATTTTATTTCCTGTCTGTAGTTATATATACCAGGTGGTATAAAATTCATCCCCTTATTTAAAATGAGATATATAGGTTAGCGTTGAAATTTCCCGCTTGCTCTCAATGCCGCTAATTCAATTTTACATGTTTGTGACAAAAGAAACCAAATAGGCTAGAAAGCCAATTTTGTCACTTGTACTATTGTTCAAAACACCATCATAAATGAAATCTAAACAGTCCTCATCAGTCCGAGACGTGGAAAAAAATTTGCATGGGGCCAAAGGTCACAATAACGGGGTTGTCGTGGTTTTCCGCCAAACAGTCAGTTTTATCATAAAATTAGCTCAAACAAAAATTGATCTCATCATCAGATAATTAAATATATTAAATATAAAAATATCTCAATGATTTTTTTCCTAAGAGTCACCGTTTTTGAGATAAAACGATTCAAAAAATAGGAAGAGTTGTAATCGTCGTAATATGTATAAGTTACGAATATACATCACTGAAGCTGTAATACACGTAAAAATACTTTTCTATCGGTCAGTGCGACTTACATATATACAATTTTTACTAACATATATTCGTTGGGTGCTAGTCATGGTAGGGATAGTCATTATAAACGTCATGTAAATGTTTTTCCACATCTCGGATTGATGATAACTTTTTAGATTTCATTTAATAAGGTTTTATCATCAATCCTACCATATTTTAGCCAGGAGCGAATTTTTGTCCCTTCGGATGTTTAAATAGACCAGATATTATATGTTTATTGACCCAGATGGCTATGGTTTTTTTTGCCAGAACTTTTTTTTTAAACTCAAATATCATATTTGAGGCAGCTTAGCACGTTTCAATATTTTGTGTTTAAATATATAACCGAGCCATTTGTGTACACCATACACGTATGATCTGTATCAACACAGATATATTCATTTGGGTCAATAATATATGTAAACCAACATTGATTTTCACAAATGAAACCAAACACAAAAAAGATGCTTAATTACCTGATAAAATGATTGTGTAACAACAGAATAAAACACAAATTTACAATTAAAATTTGTGTGGTACTCAAATGTGGTTAACTGAAATGACGGTGGTATGGATGGACCACGGAATGAACGACATGTTCAATAAACATTTGTATTTTATTTCAAAATACAATCTACAAATGTTAGATAATATAATTACTAAATGTTTAAATATATGTAATTTAATTTTTATATAAACAGCATTCCAATCTGAATAATCACAAAAGTACGTTTACCTATACAACCCAACCACAATTGACAATGATTACTCTACACTCATTTCAAATGTTCAGATTAAAATGAATATAATATTCTAGTGTCCTGATGTCGATTTCAATGTACTTTTCATTAAAATATGAAAATATGCGAGAAAAGACGACGAGGTCTGAAATAAAAATAAAAATCGATTGATAAGCATGAAATATATAAGAAATTAAATAATCTTATTCATAAAAATGAATCGCTGAATGTGCTAATTCTTTTTTTATAATTTCCCTTAGAGTTCGAAGATGTTTCTTACGGAAAGAAAAATTTAAAAATTGCCTGAAAAAGTCTAAAAACAACACTTTTCTATATTCCCATACAGAAGATTCGTAATAATAATTAAAACTCAATTTGAACTTTAATACCATACCATAAAGTTTAAGTGTTAGTAGAGGGGTTCCGAGAAAGCAAAACAATTGAGTATCGTTAGTATCGTATAAATATTAATGTCAATATTTATAAATATTTATAATGTTGTAACATTACTCAAAAACAAATTGTCTATGGTAAAATGTAAATTGTCTGTGGTAAAATGTCAATTGAAATGTAAACGTCTCTTTGCTGACCCGGTGTACCAAATAGTAGTATAAGTATTAAAAAAAAAAAGAATCGACTTTTAGTTTATCAATATGTTTCTTGCAAAACATCTTTTGATATTTAGTTTCCATGACAGTTGAAAGTTATTTTTCTATCTATATATACATAAAGCTAGTTTCCTATCTTTCTATTTTTGTGCATTTAAATACCTTCATATTTTGTAGCTTTTTATGTTATCCCAAAATTGATTTTTCACTTGATTACTTGCAAACATATTACTATTTCGAGTTAAAAATCCGGTAATTTGTTTTTTTTTGAAATTCATCCCGCCTTTGGAAGATATGAGGTTAATTTACAAACATACAAGATATGCGCGAAAAACACAACCTGTAATTCTTGAAAGTCGAGTAAAAAAAATTAAACGCAAAATAAAATTGGGAAACGTTTATTCAAATAGGAGATCTAATTTTTTAACCCTTTATTAATGCAATCTTGTAAAGACCCCTTTGGAATAAATCGAGAAAATTACAAAAAAAATGTTTTTTATTTAGTTTGTTGAAATTTGGTAGTTTAATGGTAATGTTAATGATAGTGTAACTTTTACGCAAAAAATAAAAAAATTAAAATATCGATTTTACGTAAAATACAAATATCGATTTTATATAGGAAGTATTTGTTATATATAGCTTAAAGTCCTGTAAAATACTCATCTAGGATAAATAAACTGAATTTTTATGTTTTTGAGGCCAATGGCACTAGATGATAATCCATAGATACGAAAGTGGGATTGATTTTGCAATGATAAGACTAAAGACTCCAGGACTTAACCAATCATTAATGATTTTAGTTGATATCTCTAAAACCATTCATTCAAAGGTTCAAATAGGTTCAATTTTTGTTCTAATAGGATAAAAAAAAAGATATTTATTCAAACCGGAGGTACGAAATTAACAGAAATTTTCAAAATATCGATGAAACAACAAAAAGAAAAAAAAATGTTATCTTAAAATTTTATGAAAAATGTGATATGTGGTAATAAAAGATTGGGTTACTACTTGTACTAAGGGAAAGCTATGAAAATAAATAACAAACTATAGTTTGATATTATCACATAACAGGTATTATCATTTGTGAGTAGGAATAGATTTCCCATCCATTCTATTGAACCATTTTTTCATCATATGCGGTCGAACAAATAATGTATAAACAAAAAAACGCGATTTAATAAATAAACGTGTGCCTTTACATGCGGAATATTTTTTTGTCCTGTACGAATTTAATTAAAACACTTCGATGAACATTAACAATCAATTACATGAAAAGTTTCCCTTTTATATACAATCTACAACAATTCTTGATACCTCATAATCACTACCTACATGAATGATTAGTAAACTAACAAAATATTTCGAAAACAGAAATTGTTTATAAATTCAACAAAATTAAATCGCCGTTTACTTGAAATCGGAAAAAAATTGATTTGTTTTTTATATGGATTTATAAAAACTAGAAGATTGGTTATTAGATGTGAAATGTATTCGCATGATACATTTTCGACGATTTTTCCGTCAATTTTACTAAACTCATTCTTGCCAATCTGTGAAAAAATGTGCAAAAAAGACAGAATTTAGCAGGTAACATAAACATAGATGATCATGGGCAGTCTCTAATTTGTGTAATTTTCACTTTTGGAAAAGTACAATTTAAAAAAAAAAAATAGAAGTGTAAATTTTGTAGTTTTGTTTCTGAAAAAATATCGTAAATCTTATAAAAACGATCAATATGTTTATTTCAAACTCTCTGTTAACTGGTTACAACAATTTTCATGAAGTTGCCTCAATCACATATGAACTAGACATGATAGATATGCGATCATCATAACCAAATACATTTTTTTTAAACAAACGCAAAGATCTTTTCTTTTAATTCATCGATTCGCTTTATTTACATGATTATAAATTCCAACTAAGTACAATTTTATTTTCCATCAATAAACTGCATGACTTTAAACTAAAATCAATCTCTTTCATAGAAGTAATGATTTTGCTTATTAAATTTCAGTGATTTTGTATCAATGAATTCATATTGTAAATTCAATCCCATTCTTTTTGTTAAAAGAAATATTTAGTTGTACTTGTTCCAATAGTTAGGCAATTGTTTGAAAATATTTTTACTTTATTTCAATATGAAACGGTCAACTTTGGGATGAGGCTGTCATTATTTTAACTTTTTTTTTTTAAGTGAAACAATTTTGTTTGAAATTTATTAGCTGTATGTAACTGTGCGGCCTTACATTCTCAGAAATACAATTCTTTTAGAGTAGGAAAATATTATGATCATATAACACCTTTATTATTAATATAACTGCTACATGCTATTCTTTTGACGGCTAAAAATAAATCTTTGTTCGTCCGTCATAAATCGCGCTCATCTGTCAGTCAATTTTCTTTTGTGTAACGTCAGTAAACATATAATTTTTAGCCTCTAATTAAATATCCATTATACTAACTACCAATCAATTCTACAAACAAGTATCTAAATCATGCCCTTTCTAAAAGCATATAAATTAAAATTAATGAGCTATACAACATTAAGACAAAGAACGTTTCTTTTTTTTTACTTATTACGCACTACTTTACGTTAAAAAAAATTTATATATAATTTGTGCTAATTTCATGCAATTACTTTTTAATTATGTTCCTTTCTTATTTGGTAGATTCTATCATAAATTTTAGTCAACATCATTTTATCTACAGGTTGCAATAAAAATGATACGAAATATACAAATAATACAAATAATACAAAATATACTGATTATTTATTATTCGTTGAAATTTTCAATATATACTATCAATGACTTCATCATTTCGTAATAATATTGCCCAAATTTTTATATAGTAATATTATTGATCTAGAAGTATAGGCAATATTGAAACATATGTGATAAATTCATTTTGTGTAAATTATGTCCTGCTTTCAACAAATAATTAGTTACTAGGAAAATCCGTATTTCTTGGCCGATTTTAATTTTAAATTCACTGTTTGCCATCCCGCTTACAGTTCTTTTAATATTTTGTTAAAATATATATAATAAATTTCATTCAAATTTCATTTGAAATTAACCAATTCATATGCATTTTTAATTTACAACAAGGAAATCTGTTTTTACAATATGGTTTCATGCTTATCTCGCATACCTACATAATTTCCATTGATTATGTTATAGTGTTTCTACTTGTTTTTCTAAACAAGTTCAGTTCTCAGGCTCAGTATTGTTCTTACAATCATGTGGAAAATTATGGTGTTTGCAATTCGGAAATATCCATTCTGAAGATTCCTCAATTCATTTTTGTTTTAACGTGTTGTTTGTTTGTAGATTGTACATAATTATGTATTTAGAACTGCTGTATCATACTGTGAAAATGTTAGAATTGTGCGACGAAATTGAATGTATTCAGGTTTGAAGAAATAAAATTTCCAATTTACTTTGCTTAGTTCACTTTTATTTATTTAATATTTTAATAATTTAAAATATTTTAGATATTTTCATAACATTTTCATAATGTATTCAACTAATTTATTTAGAATTTTCGTAGTTATCTATTTCCGATACGAAAAATTCCCGATTTTCAGATTTCATTAGCCAGGTTTGGAAATGAGGCTTATATACATTCTAAGATTGGTTAATTTCATAATTCAAAAACCAAATAGTTAAATTTGTCAAAATTACATAAATAATATGAAAACTGATTTATATTCATCATAATACAAATCTTAGTCAAAATACCACACTTACTCTCTACTTACTTCCATATTCACACTGTTAAAAATATCAAAATTCTTACAAAGAGATCACTCTATACGTATTAGATATTATAAAATATATAACCACATATAATAACAGAATAAAAACATTTTAAGTAACGTTGGACTATAAATTTTATCAAAATGGGCTTACTTGGAATACTGTTCGAGGCCCAAGAGAGTAGTTTTTATTTCGTTTCATCGTGTGTGCATTTGTATGTGTGTGTATATGTGTTTGGTGGGTGGTAAACATACCAAGCTTGTTAGTACCTATGTTTTTACTGATAAAATTTCGTAATGTCTATTATTATGAAAATATATTATATAATATATATAAAACACAAAAGAATCATATTATGTAACATATCACAATACTTTTGGGTGTATTTTAACGGAAAAGAAAATACAAATACAAAATAATACGAAACGAAATTCTTAATTAATAATAGCTGATATATATAATTTACGTCACTATTAAAATACCAAAATATTTATCGTACATAACATTCATAGTTATTTTGGGTATAGGAAATAATCGCAAAATTTATTTGAACAATCTTTTTATCTAGCTAGAAAAGGATGATTCAAAATGAGCTCCCTAAGGAAAAATGTAACTTATATCCAAAATATTCTAGATAGGTATAACGTCGATATATTTTTGGTTTATTTATTTTAGTGTAATAATGTTATACTATACGTCAGCTGTACAGCTACAGATGCACTGCTATAAGCATGTCGGTACCGCGAACCCATTAAATTTTTCCCTACCAAAAAGTGCCCAACATCGCTAAAGAAGTTTTCACTTCAAAAATACTGGTAATATCATCTAAATCAACAGATACCCATGGTAGAAAATATGGGAGATAGTTTTATCTATTTCTTTACTAATTTCGATATTTCGGGTCTTAGCAAGGATCTTTATAATTAGATGTTGAGTTGAAATAAGTCTTGATTCTGCCGGTTTTTATTTAAAAAAGTTTTATTGATTTTCCTGATCGGACATATAATTTAATATTTACATACACCTTTCTTAAGGGTTTAAAGCAACATTATAGCTTACTAGCAATGACGAAAAAACATTGAAAAAAATGGTTTCAACACGAATGCTTTTTTTCCGGGACATCCTATCTGGATACAACCGCTTTGATAATTCGTAAGTTTATCTAACATATGCTAAATAAACGAATATCTTTAAAATAAGCTCCTATTCTGTTTATAAGATATCCCGAAACTATTGAATTAGAAAAACAGACTGATATACAGGTTGGGATTAAATATACTGTTCTAAGAAGAAAATAAAGTATAATCAAGTACTATGTGGCATTCCTAAGTTTAATACCATATATTTATGCTCTTAGTCAAAATAAACGCAAATATTAAACCATTAAAAGTGTTATTACTAGAACATTACATGTGATTCACATTTAATGTTATACTTATAAGACTTAGAAGGGTAAAACACGTGCTCTTTTTGTGACACAGAATGTACATCCGGCAAAGACACTTACCTGGGCTTACACAAGTGTGGAAGTAAGATTGCCCCTCTCTGGAATGTCACACATTATTTAAATATATTATATCTTAACGAGTTGGGACATTTTATAATTATGATAATTTCTCCATCAATATTAGCAAAGTTGTCAAAATAAGTATAAACTTAGTACCTAAATAAAACTTAAGCATTTAAATCAAACTTAAATCTTTTCGAAGACATTATCTTTGTAATTTTGTATCAAAAAAATGCTTTATTTGGACGTAGTAAATATTTCCATAAATATCATGAATATTATTTTGTACAACTTTGCTTAATATTCGAAGGACCCCGCAATAATAGATATATAATAAACAACATATAATATATGTGTTACTTTAATCTCCCGTGAGAGTTTTTGATGAGAACGATCTGAAGAACATTTTGGGGGTGCTTTGAAAAAGTTTCACAAAAAGCCATTTTCTAGTCATATACCCAAACTATAATATATTCATCTTTGATCAGAATGATCCAAAGAACATTCTGAAGTGGGTTAGAAAATGTTTCACAGAAAAACTTTTTCCTATCTTATATTGCGTGGTTCATTTCAAGTAACAGTCAATGAAAAATTGTCAATAATACTAAAAATGATTAACGACGCCCAGTCTGGTTAGTGGTATCGAATTTAGAAACTAGAAATAAACTTTTTTATTAGAATTTCATCTACTGTATTCATCTAAATAAACACTCTTCTGTATTTGTAAAAATAATACGATTTTCGTAAATTTAATACATTTTAAAATTAAATTTAAGGTTAGTTAAATGTTCTCTTTTATATTGGGTAAAACGATTTTGTGTGTAAAATTGTAAGTACCTACTTCCCTGAAAAAACCTTTTCATTTTCTTCATTTTTTTATATTCACTTTTTGCCATCAAACATACCACCAAAGTAGCTGCTATGTTGGTTGTATGTTTGTTGTTTTTCATTCCTTATCAGACATCAATTGTAGGTTATCTGGTGTGAACTCACCCTGTAACAAAAAGATAAACAAATTTTTATTACCTATATTATTGGATGAAACTCAAACAATAAAGCTCAATAAAATCAATAAACATGGATATTACATCGGTATAACAACAATTCAAAAATAGTAGTTATGTCCCGGATGTGACCCAAGGCCTACAACAAACAATAAGAATCCTATTATCAATGATAAGTGTGTCCATGTCCCTTGTTGACATTCATACGATTCATTTATACGTAATATATTTATAAAGAATATTTATTTGTTCTTTAAAAAGTAATTCGAGAACTTTAAATATTGTCTAGTTTTTTTGCAAAATTAACTGTTGTTGTTTACGATATATGAATCTAAATAATAAAGTACGTCCTTTTTTATTAATGAAACTGCATTTTTAATGATATTTAAGGTAGTACCAGCGCCAAGGCAGGTAAGAAAAATAAGCATAAAATTTTTCGATATCTGACTTCAAAATATCGAAAGCTAAATCATTAAACACAATTTTCAATTTTCAAGAAAATTACTCGACTAGTACAGCGACTAGTTTTGAAGAAATGTATGAAAATATGAAACGGTAGTCTATCTAAGATCAATGTTTCCCTTAAGATCAATGTTTAATATACCCACTTTTAAATTCATTTATTTATTTAAATAATCGGGCCTCTTTAAAACTTTCAGAATTGATTTACACTTAGTCCCACTTCATACCAAAAAAAAAAAAAAACATTTATTAAACTTTAGAATTATTGTATGTTACAACACTGTCTGAATACTTAAGTATTGGTCTAAGAGACGGTATAAGGTCGATTTTCACACATCTGATAACCATATGAGATATATTTTTTATGAAATTTTATTGATTTATAAACACACCTATCATAGTTTTTCAATCCAGAAGTGTTCAAAGCTATTTTTAATTAAATTAATTTTAATCAATTTTTTCCATACACGGTTTTTTGCAGGCCTTTACCATTATTTTCGTAATTAAGTTACATTTCATCTGATACCAATTTTGATTGATTAACATGTTGGTGTAGTTACATATGTTGGTTTACCTGTTCATATGGTATGCACAGATTTTCGACGATCTGTTAACTAATCGAAATTGGTATCAAATAAAAGAATATTTAATTACGAAAATAATGGTATAGACTTGCTTGCAAACCTTTCATGGAAAAAGTGATAAAAATTAATTTAATTCATAATAGCCATAAAGACTTCTGGTTTGAAAAACTATGATAGGCGTGTTTATAGATCAAAAATTTACTTAAAAATATGTCTGATCTGGTTTTCAGATGGGTGAAGTTTAACCTTATATCGTCTCTTGTACCTACTATTAACATGACTGGTGAAAAGGTATGAACTTGTATTCTGTCACTATTATAGACAAAAATTTGATTGAGATAAGCAGATATTAAACGCAAAAAATCAAAATTGTTTGTCAAATTTGTTTGACAAAAAACCAAGAATCTAATATGATTCTAGGAATTGGTTGAGTTACATCTAATTGAGATTTAAGGTTTGGTACGGTCACTCATTCAAAAGTGAAATTCATGTGAGAATTTATGTTAAAAACCTTCTACCAGGGTGTTTTATATTTGAAAGTTTGTTGGAGTAATCATCAAAAAATTATCCATGCAAATACCTATATATGACGTTTCCTTTACAACGTGTTACAAATTAACTTGATATATTACACAATCTTTAGACATTTTTCAATTTCGCTGAAAAAATATATAGTAATCATTCAAAAACAAAAATACATGAATAAACACACACAGATCTATTCATTCATTGATATGTGTAGGAACAAGAAACAGTTTAGATGAGAAGAAGGATAATATTATATTGCCTATATATACCTACATAAAAAATAAAAAAAAATGGTGGGGGCATCTCATAACCTCTATATGCGCTTAAAATGGAAAATATGTAAACGAAGAAAATTTTATAAATCCAGATATTATTATTCAATTTGAAAAAAAACCTATTCACTTAAAATTTTATTCATTATGTTACACTCATTGAAAAATAAGTAATCTTTTATTTTATCCAATAAATCTTGATGAGGAAATTGTGAAGCAATTCTGACGAGCTTGTCAGAAATGGCACAATGCTGCCGGACACAAGTTTCAATAAATATCCAGAATTTCCATTTGCGAGCTGCAAATTGGTCCTCAAAGAGGATATCTTTAAAAAGGTCAATATTAGATGTAGGTAGGAACGTACTTGTGGTACTACAAGACAGATACGATCTGAGTGCAATCGTAGGCGTTCCGAAGATCACTTCCAACGGCCTCTGTTAGCAAAGTTATTGCGGCTATTACAGGGCACTAGTTGGGCGGCAGGCATGCAGAACGCCTGGGCGTGGAAGTGTATCACGACTACTGCAGAAGCTGTCACAGTGGTGAGGAGGAGGAAACTATGTCTCATCGTCTTTGTCACTGCCTAGCTCTTGCCATGAGGAGATGGGTTTACTTGAGCCAGCCTCTCTTTGACGACTTCTCCGACCTAAAGTCCGTCGACGTCAAATCACTTCTGCTGTTCTTTAACAGCTCCAAATGGTTCACGAAGTAGTAGCCGGGAATGAGTCAACCCTTTTTCGGTATCACAACGGACCCTATAGTCTAAGTGTGTCCCACCCCAGGACAGCCACTCTAGCCTAAACCAACCATATGTTTCGTCTTAGAATTCAAAATTTATACTGCGTTTATTATATATATATATTTCTTATTATAATTTAAAAAAAAAGGTCATGACCCTTATGGTCCACAACATCAAGGACATTGATGATTAAAATAACTTACTTAAACTGCCTAAAACACTTCAATTTCAAGTATTGAAATCAAAATCCGGTATACAAATTGATAAAATCTATAAACAGAAATATTTAAATTTGAAACATTTGGGTCAATAAGAAAATCACACAGATGGAATAAATAATGTAATTTGTATTTTTAGGTCCATCTAAATGCATATCAAGTATTTTATTTAAAAAAAAAAAACAATTCGTGGACCTGCCATAAAATTAACACGAAAAAACTTTATTAAAAACACCATTTTGACTTTTTGTTTACACAGAGGTAAAAATAAAATCTGTATAATGCTTATGCTTCTATTTTTTTTCTCTTCTTTATCTTATATCCCTTATATCCGTTGTGATGTAACACGTTATATATAGGCATACTCGTATAACGTTTTACCTTTTTATTATTGTGTTAGCTTTGTGTTCCTTTTTTTTATGTACGTTAGTAGTTACAGAAGGTATAGAAGGTAGATGAGAATTTTTACGTTTGTTCACAGTGTGAGAGTATATGTTTGTTCTTGATATGTAAATCATAATGTCAACCTGATTTTGAGATAAAAAATATTTCTATTTTTTTGTATAAAATTTTTGATATTCAATTTATTATTATGATATTTTTTGTGATGTAGAAAAAAGTGAATTTGTACCATACAACTGGAGGTACTTTCAATGTTTTCTTGTATGTCTTTCAAATCTATTGATTACAAGAAAAATATGAAATGGTATTTTTATTTTTCTTCCACTGACAAGATGTTTTTTTTTTGTACAAAATAACACAAAGAAAAAATATTGTAATTACTTATAGGTACAAAAGAATCGCCACAATGAGATATTTTGTGACACGAATATAATATTGCTAAAATCAATGAATATTTGTCTCACAGTTTATATGAAAGTTTAAATTTTCAATGATTAAAAATTAGAATAGGGTATTTTCGTTAGTCAAAAATAAATTATGAAATTTGTTAAAAACTTAAACTGTAAATCACGTGACCGTGCCTTGCTGTGATGTCATATCGGTATGAGCCATAGACCATCCATTTATTATAATCAGATGTCTATGAATATATCTGTCAAACTTATTTGTGTTATTTCGTGTAATGATACCGATATTACGTCATCAAATTGGATGGCCGCGTTATTGATAGTTTAAAAAAGGTTTAAAATTTAATTTTAGTTTTTGACAAGAAAGCGTTTGTATTTTTCCGAAATAAATTTTTGGTGGCTTTTTGTTAGCACTTTTTCAAAAATAGTAGAATACCCTATTTTTAAATCCTGCCTAAAATTCAATTAACTTACACATATTATCGATATATATCATTTTACCATGACAGCTTCTGTTTAAGAAATGATTGTAATGATTTCGTATCTTTATCCACGGCCCAAATAAATAGTACAAAGAACTCAGATCTTATGCCCCAATCATATTAGATTTACAATAACCTATAAAAGGAAAAAATTCTCAAAGACTCACTTTTTAGAAGTGAACACATAAAATGGTATATTAATTAGTTTTGAAACCATTTTATACCATCTGTAATAACTGCGTTCTGAAATCCGCGAACCTATTACAGAGCGAATTATTAAATTCGATTAATAATCGCACCAATCAAGTCAGTTCATTGCAAGAAGATTTTAAGTGCTTACAAAAACATTTTCGAATATTGGGAAAAAATCAAGATGAAGATTGGATGTCCAGATTAAGTGCCTAACGGACAATGCTTTAAATCACTGATGGTACTTAGCTTAGGTAAAATATGATTGGATTAATGTGGTCGGATTATCCATGCTTTAAAATCGGCTGAATATCTTTTATTTAATACACACCCGATGATATTATACAAAACACCGTAAGCATAATAATACTGTCTACCAAATCAATATTTTCTTTAAATGTAGGTAAACAACTTTTGGTACAGGATTAACCTAATTCCATCACAGATATATATATCTTATATATATAGGAGACTTTCTATAGATATAGTCACTCATCACGATATCTCTGGAACTATAAGACCTAGAGACTTGAAATTTGGCAGGAATATTCCTTTTGCCAAGTAGAGGTCAGCTAAGAACGGATTTTTTGAAATTCTACCCACAAGGGGGGTTGCGGGGGTGTTCATGACTAAAAAATTCATATTTTTAAATTATGGCTTTTAATAGTTCAAAACTTGGTCAGATGTTTTAAATTACATTTAGAAATTTTTTTTACCTTCGGTGGGTAGAAAGTTGTAGCGAGAAAGTGGGAAGGAAATATCGAATATTTACAAATATACCTAAGTGGGGTATCAAATAAAAGAGCATGACGTGTACATTACAAAACTGTTATCCAACGCAAGGAAATGTGGAGGGAGGGGTGCAAGTGGGGATGTTGCCCAGCAAAGCGGGTATATTTTACGCCACGCAAAGCGGGCGGGTAACAGCTAGTATATATATATATATAACACAATATGTATCTACATCTATCCAATACATATAATATCAAAGAACACATTTACATTGGAAATATACAGACAAAATAGGAAAACAGAAAATATACTGTGGGAATTGAAGCAGTTAAGGCATTTGTAACGGAGCATGGCTCAAAATGTTCGTATGGCTGTGTAGAACAAAATTAGATTGATCAAAAAGTGGACTTTTACATGAAATTTGAAAAAACAACCATTGGACATTATATTTTGGGCTACTATCAGCGTTATTTGTTCAATGACTTTTTTTCTGAAACTCACCGTTTTTTATTTACAAGTGATTGAAAAAAGACAAAACCTAATTTTGATAACAATTTGACATGGTCGAAATTAACCATAATTGTGTGGTTTCTAACAAGTGTTGATTTTAATTTTCATATATCTTTGGACCATAATTTGGACCATTTTTAACAACCGAGCTAAAAAAAATGTTTGACCGCTATGTATGTGCGTCTGTCTATCTGTCTGTCTGTGGCATCGTAGTGCCTAAACGGATGAACCGATTTTGATTTTTTTTGTTTCGTTTGAAAGGTATGGCGAGTGTTCTTAAAAAATTGGCGATGATAATCAAAATCAACTCAGATTGGAAAAGACTTAAAGGGAAAATATAATTTAATGATTCTTCGATTAATACTATTATAAACAACTGATTCTATTTTAGATTTACATTCTATTGTGTTACATTAAATTATTCCATACACAGAATTAAAATACTGAATGTGCAACCTTGCGAATGTTATAATCTGCCTTAATTTATATCATATCTTTTTACAATCTATTCCCTAAATACTTAAAAATTTCTCGGCAAATGAGAGAAACTAGACGAGACGATAGCAAATAATGCGAGGGATGGAACGATAATTATCTAGATTTCTGGTTTGTCAATAAATATTCAAGAGAAAGACGACGAACATGAACTAATTTTAGACGATAAATTACATCGATTTTGACTTTTACTGTTTCTTTCCCGATTTTCAACATGAAGTTTAAACTTTTTATATTAATTTTTAATGAATTGATATAAGAAAAGATGACCTCAAATTGAAAATATATATCAATGTATAGAGGTCATAGCCGACCAGCATATCAACCAAACAAGAGTTTTATTATGTTGAATTTGCGGGAGTGAGGTGTATCGGGAAAATAACTCTACCTTGGATAACTGCACGTAAGACATTTTAGAACCTTTTTTAAAATATAACAATGGAAACAGTCTTCCCAAGAAGTACCCTTACTCGTGCGCATTATGCTTATTTTTATAATTTTTATCACAATTACAGATACAAATTATTTTTTATTAAATTATTTAACAGCGATTCCTGATAAAAGACCGCAGTATACCATTTACCACAAGCTAGTGTACCTTGAGTCATCCTTGTACTTTCGGATGCTCAATTCGCCATGTAATTTACATGTCTTAATTTCAAATTCATTTTACTTCAACCTTTCTCGAAAGACTTCTTTTTATCCATTAATACCACGTGACATGATACCCTATATAATTAAAGAAGAAATAGGTATTTCTATTTTAATCGAAAAATCTCGCGTTCAGTTGGACAAAAAATTTTTCTCTTATCACAGTTGCTCCCATTCTTTGTTTCTCGTTAATAACAATACCTATAAAAAAACTGAGGTTTGGTTCAAATTTCACTACCATCATGGTACAATAGTCTCTCCCATACAGAATTGAAACATAGATAAATAAATCGGCTAAGGTGTATAATATACATAGAATAAATTGTTTAGATGTTTTGCTGTATTGTAACAAAAATGAATTGTGTTGAATTGAGTTTTCTTTTCATTGAAATGAAAGTAGTTTTCTATGTGTGTTTAATCAAACGTTAACGAAAATGTATATTTCTGGTTTGGTTATCTCTTATTTATTACATTTATACATATATTCCACATACATGCACCAAAATTGTTACAGCTTAGGCAACATATAAAGTACCTATAGTCACATGCATAGTGTAGGTAATATAAATATAATCTTTTAAAGAATTTGAGTTTCAGTTTTTAGAAATGCCACACCATTATAGTTTTTTTTTTTACATATCACCTCAAAAATGTTGATTTCAAGTCGAAATTACCCAAACTAAAAACTTTTAAGCTTTATCTTGTATTGTATAAACAAAGTGAATGAATTCCTCCGGGATTGGAACTTCAAATCTCTTGCAGATTCATTGCGTATTCAATGAATCATATCAGGTTATTTAAATAAGAATTCTTAAATCCGATAGTAATTTAAAATAAGTTTTTGCATCAAGTTCATAGATTCCACAGGAATTAAATTACAAATACTTCCAAATACTTAACGAACTTAAATAATACAAACCGTTTAAGACTACAGTATAATTTAACTTATCTTACGGTCGATATATTCAAAAAAGTACCGATAGTGGATATATTATGGTATGGTTTCCGACTTTCGTTCGATTACTGGCTTTATAATATCGTAACAAGTACCTACTTTACTGTACAGTTTCACCATAATTGTTTTTTTCAGTTTTTATTTTATTTTATGTTTTTTTTTTTGACAAAACTTGAAATGTTTCGGATTCTATTAGGATAAACTGGTTTTCTTTGAAAAAACAAAAAAATTGTAATTGTTTTCTGGAAAAATAGTTTTTTGGTCAAAAATTGATACAAAAATATCAATAAAAAAATTTTTTGCAGGCTTTGGACATTTGGGGATTGGTTAAACTATATGATACAAGTTGCACAAGGAATAAAGTCGACATGTCAAAAAGTTTCCTCAGAATCGTGGAAATCGTTTATTAAAACCACATTTCTAAAACTAATTTATAAAACTTAAAAAATCATACGAATTTTGTCTTATAATTGTTTCGTTTTTTTTTTTTTTTTTTTTTTTTCACTGAAAAAACCCCTTAAACAAATGAAGGGATATAATTTCAAAGTTACTTCACGCATTGTCTCAAACTTGCGTTTGATATGATTTTAGCAATTTATTGTGTTAAATAGAATTGTTCATGGGGAAAGAAGTTTAAACAAAAGTCGCTTTTTAACATGGAATAGGGAATATTCACGTATTTTTTTAATGTTTTTAATTCATCGTTTACATTAAGTGTAAAAAAATATTTAAAGTAGAAAATAATTTTGAGATGTTTAAACGCAGTCCTTTAGGCGCTCTGTGTTTCTGACGTATTAACATGTGACCTGTCAGTTGTTGACGGTTCAATGTACTGTTTATTACAGGTGTAATACCCACGGATGTAGTAATTATAGTGAGTGTCCATGGTAATATCATCATACACAATATTAGTAATTAATACCATACAGTATGTCAACAAATCAGACAAGCTCATAGAAGTAAGAACATTATATATAACCTCTTTGGACAAGACACATACTATGACGTCCCGTTCGTTTTGAAATTTGAATTACCGTTTTAGAAAATTTCTCTCACTGAATTAATTCTTTTTATTATTGATTTTTAATTAAAAAGATATTAATTACTAAAATAATGGTTTAGTTCAAATGTCCAGCCAATAAAGTTGGGGAAACAAAATATTTTAACAAAATTTAAACTTCATGAATATTCCCTATTGTAACAGCCTTGGATTAAAATAAGGAAAACGTCAGACAAATATTTCAGATCAAACAAAAGTATTTTCATCACAAACCCGTTTTTAATATCATTCACTGTATGACAGTATATCGTATAGAATATGATATCAGAACACAGAGAATTACAACAAAACTATATATTTAACTTTATATATATATATATACGTTTTTTTTTTTATTCTTTTCGGCTATATGAATTTTTGGCTTCGTTCCAAAATTGTGAAAGTTTTTTGTGCTTTTAATTGATTTAAGTTATAGTTACTGCTCTGTTTTTAATGCAGAAGAGCAATATGCTTTGAAAAATATCTATATATTATGTTACAGTGTGTTTATTATTGATGTTTATTATTATTATTTATGTTACTTTCATAGACTATAGTCCGCTGGCTCACGACCAAAAACTAAATGATTTTATATATCACCGATGAGGCTTTGTATATAATATCTTTATATACTATTCGCCAGCGCCTTACAAAAAATGTTTACAAAAAATGGATATTGTTCAATTTGAATCAATCAAACACTGTCTGCAAGGACCACACTTTAAATTTGGATAAGTAAAATTCAAAGGCAGCATTGTGAAGCCTTTCACCTAGAAATTTGGAACTATTCATTTCTTTGTTATGTAACTTAACATTTAGAAATCCGCATTTAAATAATGAGAATTTGAAGGATCTTTAGGAATTGATATCCTCGGGTGGGGCTGAACAGTACTCCAGTGTTAACTAAAGTACGAGGAAATAACACAAGTCACATTTTGTGTTTAATTAGCTAAAAATTTCATAGTGCAAATTAAAGGTAGTAGAATGCAACGAAGAAATTATTTTTGCGCTAACGACCGTACTCAAAGGTAAATCGTGCTTCAAATTCTTTCTTATACAGTGCAATTGCATGCTGCATGTTACACAGGCTCAAAGAGTGCTCTATCAGGATAAGTCCAGCGTTTTATATATCTAACATTCACTAGAATAAAGGTATTCTATAGAGTCTTTTAACAATTTACAATTATGATTGTACTATAAAATTATCTGGAACTATTTTCCAGGATTTGGTGAAAGGGTGTTGAAATATTATTAACATTTAGCATTTTAGTTTTAGCATTTTATTCAGCCTCGAAAATGGCCATTTTTGTGTTTTTCAAACATTTAACACTATGGAAATAAAAAAACAACTAGCTTTATTTGCTTAAAAGCTAGCTTTATTTTGCCATTCTATATTTTTACCTGTTTTTTTCTGTTTTTTTCCAACATGATTGCTCTTGCCGACAGATTTGCACTTTTTTCATAGATTTAATAATGTTAGCTGTGAGATCCCGTTGCAAAGTTTGCAATAATTTTAGATCGTTTTGGTCGCGATATAGTCAGCTGCAAATTTCGCGATTTCCCCTTTCAAAGGATGTAAAACTCACTGACCTCCCAGCTATTTTTTACGATTTAAAAAAATTATCTTGACACAATTGATAAAAAAGTATGAGAGTATGAGAGCTGAAAGGAAAGTTTTTAGAATAAAGTAAAAAAAAACAAAATAAATGAAAGTTATCTTTTTATTAGGATAGATCTGATAATAATTGTATAGAATTGTAACTTGAATAATGGTTAAGGGATATGCGCCAAAAATACAACAATGACATCCCTATCTTCATTTTGAAAAAAATGACCACCGTCGTAAGGTTTAGGGCTATCTTCATGACTGAAAGTAAAAAGTTTTGGCTGTTTGTGGCGTTATTTTGAGAACTTTACTTTAACTGAAATGCAGAACTTTGTTGGATGTATTTGGTTACCGTGAATGCTTAGTACAAAAAGTAAACTACGAAAATCATAAATAACTTAGAATTAACCACAATAATTTTTTTGGAGAAGAAACCCTTGATTTTATACCATAGACTCCGTTAAACACAAAAAATAACAATTTATATTCATAAAATCAATAGTCTCATTCGTTGAAGGTTTTACTAAATCACAAAAACATTATATTGTTAAACGGAAGTTCGTACACAAAACGTGTGAAGGTAACAGACAAACTGTGACAAATGGTTTTTACCTTTTCTCTTAACGTGCACGGTAATTTTACTACCAACATTTTTTTTTTAATACTATAATATATTATTGGTTGTGTCTTGGGATTCGTTCAAACTTAATCAAATTCTTTGTGACATTTTTTTTTTATTTTCAATGCAAAATCCTTTTTTCCGTGGTTGCAGAAACTTTATTTTGGATTTTCTTCAAAGATTAAAAACTATTCTAGACTTTGAAAATTTATGTTAGCTATATAAGCACAACAAAATTAAATTAAATATCATGGTAATAAAAAAAATTCATATACATCTTTTAATTTTTCACAGTTGTTTATTAGGATATAAAAACAACGTAGCAGAATGTCGACCTCTGATGGGCGCACCTAACTCCATTTTTAACCCCCCAACTGTCCCCCAAAAAGGAGGTAGGGCGCCCTTCTGAGTCGACTTTTTGGTATAAAGCATGGATATAGGAATATTTTAAAAGGGATGGAGTACTTAGGTGATGTTTGAAACTTAAAAGGCGACGTTCTAAAATTTTTGGATTCTGAATAGTTTAGAAAACGCAGAACATTTATAAATCGAGACTTAACGGGCCCTACAACCTATCAAAATCTAAATAAAGAAGCCCGAAATATTATATATGAAAATGAATTTCTGTGAAACTTTTTCTCACCCACCCTAAAATGTTCTGTGGATTATTCTGATCAAAAACTCGCACGGCCACAAAAACTTATTTATGAGTAGTTTTTGAGTTACAGGCGATCAAAGCTACTCATACATTACAGTTAGATAGCCCGTAGCTCGAAAACTACTCGTTAAAAAGCTTTGTAACAGTGAGTGTTTTTGATCAGAAGGATCTGACCATCTAAAGAACCTTTTTGGGGGCGGTTTGAAAAAGATTTACCGAAAGCCATTTTCCTAGTCATATACAAAAGTATAATATATTCGCAGCTTTAATCGCCCGTAGCTCGAATTGTCCTTTAAAATTTTTATGGCCGTGAGAGCTTTTGATTAGAATGATCCAAAGACATTTCAGGGTTGGGTTTAGTAAGTTTCACAAAAAGTCATTTTTCTATCTGATATTGCGGGATCCTTGAAATCAGTTTTTATTTGGAATTTGGTTTCTATTTGGATTTAACAGTTTTGCGACATTTTCTCAAAAAAATCGTTTATAAACATGTAGTTTTCATATTTTGTGTTTAGTACTTAAAAAACTTCAATTTCCTAGTTCTGCATTATTATTCCCCTTTTAGTGACATTTTCGTATACACAAACGACATGAAGTCTTCTTTTTCAAAAGGAAATATTTTTGTATTTATTTTATTTTCTTCTTTCTGCGAAATATATGTCCAATTATTATATTTCCACAGCCATAAGCAAATCAACACCACGAATATAATACAACTAAACACAGCTATGTTTATGACATGTTAAAGAAAAATATTCTATTTATATTTTAACCTCCATATTCAAACACTTTTATCCAAGAGGAATTCAATGATTGTAAAACCAAGAAAAAGATACCAGATGAATTTAATATTCCCAAAATAAATATTTTGGTAGTGTTACATTAAAGTGACCAATTAAATATAAGAGATACCAGCTGGAGACGAAACAACAAAGAAATTGTTTGGATTACGATAGGTTTGGGAACAATTCTTGACAAATCTGTACGACTTTTATTTTATGTTTCTTCAATTCCTTGTGAAACTTTTATTAGAAAATGGTATATGTTTGTATTCTGGAAGTATTTACACTAACAAGAACTTTGATATTGAAAACCTTAAATAAAAACTAAATTTTAAGGGTTAACACTTAGTTCCCCATCTGAAATAGTAAGCCGTGGAAGCCAATGTTCTTACCTGTGATTGCAATTTGAAGGAGAAAATATTTGAGGTTTGACAATAATATTAGATGAAGATGGTGAAGGCGGTTTTTTTGCACACTTTTAAGAAATCACATTTTTATGCTCTTTCTACTACCACTTGAGACTTTTATGCCTCTCGTTTTCCGCTGCAAACTACTAATTTTTTCTGATCTAATTTTATTAATTTTTGGCAATACTAATTTTTTCCGAAGTTAAAAATGGGGGGTGCATTTACAAAACTTTAAATCAAGAGTAAATGCACAAAACCAAAATCAATCGGCTCAAGGATGAAGAGTAAAGTAGCATGATATGAAAACCGAACATGAATGACACGCAATGTTTCTAGTCAATGGTAGTCAATTTGACATTTGACAGATATGTTCTCTAAATATTTTGTTATTCTACCGTAAATAGATCTACACAAGAAAAAACGCTTCAAAAAACTAGATAAGAAAAAACGCTTCTAAAATGTGAAAAATTGCATTAACTGTCTCACTTCTATGGGTTATTTGCTTCGGAGATAAATTAGTCTTATGTGCTAGGTTCAGCCACGCACATAAGACTAATTCAAATCCACATTTGTCGTGATATTGGCAATATATGCTCCAATAAATTTGCTCAGTAAAAAGGTCGAATATAGGACTTATAGATTATGCTTTATCAGAGTCAGCCAAATATCGTAAGGACTAAAATAATGTTTCAACACAAATGGCATAATCTAATTTTCCGACTAACCAAATTTTATCACAATTTTGTGTTTAAATTCGAAGTGTTTTTGCCTTTCAATAAAATATACACATAACAATATAGACGGTAGGAGGCATTTACACCAAAATATTTTGCTATTCATACCAAATTGGAATCTAGTAATATTGAAATTTCAGAAATGTATTTTATTTATTATAATATCTACTATTCAATAGAAATAATCCAATATATTTAAAAAAAAAAATGTAGGTATTGTTAGAATATAAAAATAAATCTTAAAATCTGGAAAATAAAATTGTATTGCATCTTGTTGGTAGTAGAAACACTTTTTAGAACAATCGAGGAAGTCTTTTGCCTGTCTCCATGGTTTATTTGCTTATCTGCAGTTTGCGAAACTTTTAAATCTTAAAAACTTTTCGCGTAAAACAGCAGCCTATATGTTCAATGGCAACTCAAATTAATAATATAATGAAACGTAATATTTTCGCTAAATGCCATTATGAATTTTGTTCCTCACGTAAGTAATATACTATCTTGGTTCAGATTGACCACTCTCTAAATAAGAAAACCGCATGGGCTTTGAATATCATGGGAAAAGAGACAGGGTATTATGGATAGAAAGTTAATATTATGTAAACTACTAGGCTTGTTTCTTTCTTTTCAGATTTTATTGAACGCAGCCGGGTTTTTTAGTTTTTTAGTTATCCATTTTATGTAATAATGCCAATTAAAGTATTAACAAAAATTGGTAGTTTTGATCATTTTTTTGTCTGCCGCTTCTTCAAAGCTACATATGTTGACAATAGAAGTAAGAACTTTAGAAATATAAAAAATTCAATAGCTTTTCTAAAAGTTGTCATTTTCTTGATATTTTGATTAAACAGGAACTTTCTTAATAAGAGATACACAGCTTCAATTACCACACGGTACATTTACTCAAATAACATATAAACGTTAATATTGATAACTTTCATAGATAATCTTGAAGATTTGGTGACAGATTTTTTCCATACTTCTTAACTTTTATCTAATTCTCACACGTCAAACGCATCTAGAATGATAAATGAGAATTTGTTAGGAAAAAAAATTTCATTCTAAAATAGTGATTATTATTTTCATACTCCCAACAAACTCGATCACACATTTGTGTAAATATTATAAAAATCTGTATTCATACAGAGAGATCCTAAAATATTGGTGACGAATTTTCAATAATTGATAATAATACAAATCATGTAAATCTCTACGGTCGCTAATGACCTAGATGTTAAGAGCGACCTTAAATATAATAAAATAAAAATCATTAAAATTTTTATTTATTTTTGTCGAGCCATATTATCCCTTCCCAGAGGAAGTTAATGTAATGGGGCCGATTTTGAAAATTTCCAGTTTTACATATTTCCGCGATTTCAAGGCCGCAGTATCCGAGTCAATCCTTTTCAATGTGATGCCTGTGTGTGAGTGTGTGTGTGTGTGTGTGTGTGTGTGTGTGTGGGTGTGTGTGTATATGTGTGTGTGTACGTATGTGCCTATGTTCGTTCGGATTCTTTCGCCTCGATTATCTCGCGAACCAGTTATGACATTAACACGTGACATTAACACGAGAACTAAAAGTTTTCAGCAGAATTAGTTGAGCCGTTTTGAGCCAAAAAAACTTGAAAAAACTGAGTAAACAGAATCTAAAAAGTGGATAAAACTTCATTTATCTAAGTAGATAATGATCGTTCCAGCATAAGCAGTACATGTTCGAAGAATAATCTATGAAGGCTAACTAGATGTTTTTTTTAATGTTTTTTCCCCCTCTGGGAAGTTAGCCGTGTGGAGTACAGGGGTCGCACTCACACGACTTCAGTACCTCACCGTCTATGTACTGCCAATTTATTTTATTTTTAAACTCAGGGAATGATTTCCACGCTATTTTCCTCTCAAAGTTTATAAAAAAGAAGCTTAGGTATAAAAAATAGAAAATAGGTATCTTGGAAAACAGATTTCTTGATAATTGGCACAATATTGAATAATTTTTGTATTAGTTGATATTACCTCTTTCAAATCCTGTTCACTCACTGTATTAAAGCGTTATAATTAAGATTTTTTTCCAATACCCACAAAACATATTGAATGTTTATTTTGTAGGTACCAAATAAAGATAATGACGTAATCAATCATAATATTTTTGCATATTCACGTTTAGTACAATACAATACAAATGTAATGAATGCTACTGGCAGAAATCTACGTATCCAAATACAAAGTGCTCCAAAATTACCTATTTTCAAATTAATTTATTTAATTAATTTATATTGAAATAAAATAAAAAAATCTATGTATCAATGGAAATTGTTTAAAATTGCGATTCATTGTGAAGGTTAAAAGTTTTATTGTGAATAAAAAGTCTTGAGTAAGTCAAGCTTCGTCTTCCTGTTCAAACAACGTCATCTTTCCTAAATCAAACTACATATTTTGGAGCACTATATTGGTCTTTATTACAAAAAAGGAACTTTTGTTTGAAATTTTTTTGTATAGATCTCAATTTTTGATAACATATTTTTCGCTATTTAAGCTATTTAAAAAGTTCTTTAGTGAAGACTTTCTATCTTGAAAATACCTAAAATAAGGTGCCAAAAATTGAGCTTTTATTTGAAAAACTTTCAAATAAAAGTGGCTCTTTTGCTTCAATGAAGAATCTCTAACAAAATTTATGTAGAATTTAAAAAAAGAAGATAGCCCCTGTTTGAGCATTAAGACAACCTCGTATAAAAAACTTTGAGCTGATAAAAGGTTTTTATTTTATTTTCGACACCGTTCTCGAAATATTACAGTGGAAACTTTTAATAAAATCACCGTATACAAACTGCACTCAGTCATATTTTTATTTTTCGGGGATAAATTTCGGTATTAAAAACATTTTTGTATAAACGACAACATTGAAATTTTGTTTTTCCAATTTTTGAATACTTTGAAACTTTGGGTAAAGGTAATTTGTATTCATAATGTACACAAAAATAGAAATATTATTAGATACTGACGAATGAAACCAAGTAGACACAGGCAATAAAATGATACACAATACTACTGGATAGATACTATTCGAATGGGATACAGTGACACGCTATTTTCAAGCTATTTCATAAAAGTACGAAGAACAGTAATAGGTCGAATTATGAGCTAATTAAAAGATGAATATAATGCGGTTCAAGTGGCGATAGTAACTCGAACAAAACTAACTCGAAATGTAACAACTCGAACAAAATTGCTCAGAGACAGAATCAAGCGGCAAAAATGTCTCAAACAGCAAGAACTGCGGACAAAATATCACTAAACTAAAAAATACATTATAAGAAACACATTATTAAAAGAAAGTTACTATCTGCGTCTGTTTGCCTGTCTGTCTGTCTGTTTATCCGCTTACTTAGAATTTGAAACAGCTTTCACTATGATCTAGAAAATTTTTCCGGTGTGTTGCAAATTCAAATTAAAATTGCTTAAAACGTTTAAATAATTAAAATTTCATGAATTTTATGAATAATAAATTATAATGTTCCATACATACAAATTTTTAAATTGCCTTTCCATAATGGTGCCTACATAGGGGTGCAAAAATTTCCCGTGCAGAGCCGGAACGGGATGCTTATTTTAAACAAATATAAATGTCTACATCGTTAATATCCTTTTTTATAGGTTTTACGGAAAGACGGCAAATTCCGCGAGCTCATATTATCTAGACGTCATTAAAAGCGTGGCTAGTCCGTGGATCACACTATGTACGAAATCACAGGCTTAAACCAAAGGTCGAAAAACCTTGCAAACTCATACTTGAACCCATTACAGGCATGAAAATGTGGATCTCAAAATGGTACATAATGGGCTTAACGCAAATGGTAAAAACCCCAGGAACCCCTTTTTACTATATCATAATTGTCATTATTATAATATGATAAAAAAACATTAATTATTCTAATCATGAGTTACTTAGACCAGAATTGTTTTATACCGGATTATTTTGGAAAAGAAATGTTTTTGTGTGGGAGTTATTTTGATCAGAGTTTTTACGAAGTTATTTTGTCCAAAGAATGCTCCGTTGTGACCATAGTTTTCCTTTTCGTAATTACATAATTTAATCTATTCAATGCCGCCATACTCATAATTAATGACATGGAATTTTGTACCGGTGTCTCCAAGTCTATATAAGTACATGGTATAAAATTTTACAAAAATCATAAAACTTTTTTTTTTTCAAAACGTATTTCAGTAATTTATAACAATGAATTTAAAAATGTATTATCTAGTATGATAAAATATACAGTCCAATTGTTTCCCCATATTTACTGCATTCGTACATACATATAATACATATATAGGTACATTGAAGTGGAACAAAGAAGCACCAAAAAAACAAAAAAAAAAAAACAAAAATTCTGCTGACAACTGCTATTTTATAAAATTATTGCTGTACGTATTGGCGCTTGTTGGATTTGGTCATAGATATCATGTGTATAATTTTATATAGATACAGTGATTATCAAAATTCGTTGTTGAAACATTTTTTACATACGAAAATGAGGTCACAAAAATGTACACATAAAATTGGTTTGTTACACACTGTGCAGTACTTGCACACCTAAATGAGGCCGTAGCTCCACGATATGGGTCTGGCTTTGATCCGGGCGCCTATTGCCTCACTTTTTAAATTCCGCATAATCTATTCCAATAACTTTCATTCACGTTTGGTTCGAAATATAACGATTTAAAATTTTTTGGAGCGTATTTTTTGGACAATTTTAAGTCAAAAGTGCCTTATATACTTTTGTTGAAAACTCAATAGACAAGAAGTTATGGGCACTATTAAATTTAACAAATAAAGTAACGACGTTGTCGGAAAAAAAAGTTTAAAGTTTTATTAATTAAAAATTGTTATTCGTACACTACCAGAGGGACTATTTTCGACCATTATTAGGATAGTTTCTTCGTAGAAAATTTCTTGCTGTACGAGACGCGTAGCATTAGTTTTAAGAAAATTAACTTTTTCTGCTAAATAACGATGCACATTTAAGAACCATTGTTTATTAGGAAGTGTTCGATCAGGAAACCGCCGCTGATATTCCAGCACTGCTAGTATCGACATATTCTTGATTTGTATACGTATCCATTAAATTAATCTTAAAATTAAAATACTTAAAAAAAAAAACATTAACAATCAAATGCCACCAGACAAAACATTTTTAAAGTTACTCCTCTTGACTATTTATCTTTGGAAATAATAGTGTACATTTCTCCTTAAATATTGGGTTTTGGTCGAAAATATATAAGGCACTTGTGACTTGTGACCCTGTATATGAGAGCAATTTATGAGAACACAAAAGTGAAGGTGTTTAATAAACTGCACATGAGTTAATTGCGAATATTAAATTTAAAACTGATTCGAAAATGGACAGGGAATTTGATGTAGATGCACTTTTAAGCACTTTTAAAAGTCTGTCTTTCCCTAAAATATATCTTTATCCAGTCGTCGGGGATAAAAAATACTTGTTTGTAAATTCAGTCAGCCTGTGCTACGATTCGATCAGCAACTTTTCGTGGCTTTGGTTTGGAACAATACTGAATGATATCAGAATAATTTTGAAGAATTGTGTATATATGCCATGGCATAATATTCAAATAACAGATTTGGATATTCTGTGCACTATACATAAATAAATAATATAGGAAATTGAGTAGCTATATATAGGTAACATTATCAAAAACCAATTCTAGTATTTTACCCACTTACATAAGAATACCACCACGCCTTCTATATGTTCATTTCATTTAAAATAGTGACAGAAACATATCAATTCAATTTTTTCAATTCAAAATGTACCAGGATGTCTAAGCCAAGGTAAATATGACCTTTAGACAAATAAAGATTCATAAGCATTCTTACTAAGGTACATATTTTTTTATTTATTATGAAAACAAATTTTACAATAGTTTTAAGCTTTTAAACCGTGTATATTTGAAATATATCAAGGTATACTAAGTTTAGTCCCAAGTTTATAACGCTTAAAAATATTGATACTACGGGGTATCAATTAGTCAATGTCCGGTTGTCTGTCCGTCTGCTCTTCCGTCATCACGATAGCTCAAAAACGAAAAGAGAAGCAAATATTTTTATAGCGTGCTTATGGCGTAAAAAGTGAAGTCGGGTTCGTAAATGAACAACATCGGTCCATTGGACCTTGGGTCCGTAGGTTCCAACTTATTAAGCGTTAGTGATAATTATAACTTATTAACCAATGTTCCTTATAAAAAAATAAACAGCTTTTGTTTGTAAAATTTTTTCGTAAACATCACTGTTTACCCGTTAGGGCGCAAATTAGGTTAATAACATTAAATAGAATGTATATAGAGAGTGTACATAGTTTGTTTCTAAAGAGCATACCCTTTGCGAAGAAAGATACTCTTACTGCTTTGTTTGCAAGAGTGGCTACCTTTTTACTTCGTAGATAACGTAAAAACCTAAACGATTGCATAATCAACTTTGTACTATATATTAAATAACTTTTAACAAATGAAAATTGAGGCTTTATAGTCAAACAATTTGTAATTTCTCTTCAGAACTTTATAATTGTTGTTCAAAGATTGTTTTGAGATTTTGAAAAGCTCAAAAATTTAATTTAATTGCATTAATTTTAAGCTTTGAAAATAACCTTCTTGAATTTTTTCGAAACATTGAACTGTTTACTCATCAACTGTAACTTTAACTGTAGGAAAAAATTACAAGGAGACTTTTCGACGTAAAATTAAACAAAAAACCTCAGGTAGCTTTATTTGGTTCAAAAAATTAACATTTGACTATTTCTCTGGAGGAGGAGGGGTATGCAAAAATTGGACCCATAAGATGTCTGGCAACATCCGGAATATTAATGTAAAAAAAATTGCAATACTCTAAATCATGCTCTAAACCACGTGCAATAAAAATGTTTACACATATATGCACACATGCACACGTTCCTAAAGAAACACGTACGTTTACATATGCACACATATAATACGAATGCCTTTTCACTGGAAGTACAACATCTACGTGAAAAACATCTCATATTGTAAGTAACTAGGTATAATATTTTTACTTTCGGTGTGATTACAACAGCTTTCTATAGAAAAAGTTGATAATACGTAGATAGAAAGAATAATACTATTTCTTTTGTTTGTTCAAATTCGATTTGGAAATATAGAGGAGAAAATTCGATTTTTTGCGTTGACAATAAGTTATTTAGATTGATTAGATTCAAACATACATCAACTATAGAGATATTTTTAGACGCGTTGTTGTGGAACGTATAACGAATTTTAATGATGCAATAATTTTATTTCTATACATTAATAAATGGAATTTATGAATTGAATTTGGGAACGTGAGGAAGACATCAATATGCTGGAATGTATATAACGTTTTACAATGGTCAGGCTATACAATCTAATGAATAGAAGAGACGCAATAATTTTTCTATTTATAGTATTCCAATCATATAATTCATTAAGGTTCAATCAAAAAATATTCAAACAAATTATTTCTCAGTAATTTGTACACTCACCGACAAATAATAGAGCTTAACCTCCGTTTTTCATAAAGTCATGAATAACAGAGATACCCACATCATTATTTTTAAATTGTATTTGAAACTACATCCATATTTATTATTACTTTATGATGTTGGCGGCAGTCTGATCAATTATAATTATAATTAATGACGCGGTAAATTGATCATCACACTGTCTCTTGGATAAGAACGAAGTAAAACTACCAACCACACAACCATATTTAGAAACATAAGAGCAATAATTCAGTGTGGTAGTTTGAATGCCAGGATGCTAAACTTGTATACCAAACAGTTGCGTCACTAATATTACTCGAGCTTTAAAAGAGGTTATTTTCCATTGATCAACTTATCTTCTAGAAAGGCTCACTGATTTTGCTGTTAAATCAAGAGTCTAGTGAATCAGAAAGTGCGTCACAAAACATGTCTTATTTAAAGTATTGAAGAGGGGTAAGTTTTGGAATAGTATCAATATAAAAAATCAAGTATTTTTTTATAAAAGTTTTTTTATAAAACTTGAATAAATACATTTATCGTTAAATTTTTTCAAGGAAATAAAATTTTCTCATGATAATTGACTTATCATCATTTAAAACGAGTTTTACTACTTTTTAAGACGCCTTTAATGCCTTGTTAAATGAAATTTTCCTAGAAACCAAGTATTTAATTTACTTGAATAAAAATTTTCTTTGATAATTATACTATGATGAAAAAATACGTTCTATGCTCGACTCTTCTTGAAGTTCGAAGTTCTTGAAGAACAAAGTATAGTATTTCGTGTATACACTGTTCTGGAACGCTAGATGGTAAACAGAAATTTTGGCCATGTTTGATCGTAGAAAATAACGCCTTCTATAGAAAATTTTTCATACAATTACATACCATTTTACCAATAAATAAATACCTTAAAAATACAGGAGCTGTGTGTTCACAGCACACAAATAACTTTTCAATTTGATTACCGTCATTAATAATAAAAGGATGATTCATCAAAATTTGAACTGACATACAGAATGGACCATTTTAATCTACTATGGCGAGTAGCTCATTTTGCAGTTAATCCAATTAAAAAATATCTTACAAAACAAAAATTGTTAAGTTAGATGGGGGGGGGGTCATGTTCTTACATCAGATTGGATCTAGTTCTCCGTTTTGCTTTAAATAAAATCATGAACAAACTATAAGTATTTCAGGTTTATATCTATTTTCGTTTTTCAGCTATCGTTTCAAGGATGGACGAGAAAGGAGACAGTCGAAAAATTTTGTATTATCATCAATATTTCTAAACGTTACAAACTGGCGACTAAAATTAGAATACCATGATAAATATTTCATATATACAAGGTATAAAAATAATAGAAAAAAACGCTGTTTCATAAATTTATAAAATAAAAAAAATTTTACAATTTTAGAGTTACATTGAAAGTCGAAAATTAATCAGAATGACAGTTTTTTTAGCAAGTTGACGGGTAAACATAATTTTCAAACGTAAAATGTGTGAAATATGTTATATTTAAAAGCATGTACAGAACAGTTAAAAAAATTTGTTTTTAGAATTATATATACAATGCGTATCATAAACTAACATAAGGTAAAAACTGTTTTATTCGAGGTACATGAAAAAACACAAGTATATGAAAATAATGTATACATAATTTACGGTAATTGATGTGAAATTCCTGCAAAAAATTGCATACAAAATTAGCTCGAATGACTCTATTGCTTATCTACTAGTCTCTACCTATCTGTATTTTTCACAATTCTTGATGAAAGGTACCCTATATATCACGTTAGCTGTTTTAAAAAAAACGTACCAATGTCAAAGAAAAAGATAGGAATAGTATTTCTAATACTCTCATTTTCGATAAAAAAAGATGGTCAGTCATGGGGGCCGACGACGGAAGTGAAAACTTAAAACTTTAGAATAGCTTACCTTCAGCTTTTAGCCTTGCTGGAACCTTCGCTCGCATATAGCTCTTATAAATACTTGAATAATAATAAATAATACCTCAATACTATTTCAATAGCTGTTAGATAAATATGGTGGGAGCGCAAATAAATACATTTGAATAGTAAGATGTAATGTAATAATTAATTTATATGCGTTTCCACCATTTATTTCATAGTTTTTAATTTTTTGGTGCGGAACCTACGAAAAAATTTTGTAGCGAGACAAATTGTGAATCTAACCCATCCTCGCATCCACTCGATTGCACAAATTGCATCAAAATCGGTCTATTCGTTTTGGAGGAGTTCAATTACAAACACTTATGACACGAGTTCCATGATATTTGTTCGCCCAAAAAGTGCTCAACGTGCCAAAAGCAGTTTTCACTTCAAAATTAAATTATAGGTGAAAAGAATAGATGGATTTTAAAAGAAGCTTAATTTCCATGGTATATTTATTGATGCGGTTAAAAAAAACCATGTAATAGAATGGGATGGTGTTCCGAGTTTAAATTCAGATTTAACGTCGTACCTTCAAATATTCTACATATTCGAGTGTTTGAATAAACGGCAGTTATTCTTATTAGTATTTTCTAAGTATATTTGCAATGTTTTGCGATAGCTGTGTATAGTCCACAGAATGGCATGAATTATACATTATTACCACTCTACAGCCATAAATAGAACTTGATCGAAAATTAAGGAAGTTACTTTTTGAAAACTCTGTTAATGTCCTGAACAACACCTATTTACAACAACACTGTATGTGTCCAACTGGAACAAAAAACAAAAAAATGTAATTTGAAAATCTGTTTTTATCATGATGTAAAAAACTGTAAAAAACTATACCATACACATATGAATGGATTATATTCTAACACAATATCTTCATTCACGATGATAATTTTACTATAAAATTCAATATATATACATATAGGGTAAAGTGTCGTATCCCGGATTTGCCTTGAGCCATTTTCTAGTCTCTCGTATTTCTCGTCATCTACTACTTACTATGTGTGTGATACGTCAATAGGAAGACAAAGATTAGTTTCTAGAATAGAAGCAATGTAGAGAATGATTATCCATGTAGATTTGTTTAAGTAGAGGTAGCATTTGTTAATATTCATTTATTTAAAAGTTGAATTTTGGTTAGTGCTAATCACATTTCACCTAAATCACACAACTTTTTATTGGGTATATCAACGTGCTCCACTGATACATGAAAAAGGAGGTTCATTCACCCCGATTTAATGAAAATACCAGATAAAGTTGTTACTGAGATCTCATAGAAGAGGTTACATGTATACTCAATGTCACAAAAAATGCTCGTTTTAAAACATTCTAAGTGTTACTATTATAACATAACATATGATGAGTACGCTTAGAATGTTTTAACTGTGGCACATTTTTGACAGTGAGTGTACATTGTCATGTCCACGATGACTCGTGTACCTACCTTAAAATCACTATATTTTATAAATGTGAAAGTAATGTTGTTTGTTTGTTACATATTCACGGGAGAACAACTCAATGGACTTGAATGAACCTTTACAGTAATATAGCTCATGCATCAAACTAACACATCGATAATTTTCCGAAAATTCTTAACCATAAATTAAATATTTTTTCCATTTCCAAAATTCAAGTAAATCGAATAATTATATTTTGCTCCCATTGTTTCATAATAAATTGTTCTTGATGAATTTTGACATAAAAACTTCAGCACAATTGGTGCAGGTGATTCAAGATACTCACAAACTTCTTTTATCATTTTATCATTGCTTTTCGAAAGTAGTCATATTTAAACTCTCAAAGAACTACATAGTGTAAAAATAAATGTGAAAGTAAGGTTGTTTGTTTGATTGTTTGTTTGTTTGTTATACTTCCACGGAAAAACTACTCAATGAATTTAAATGAACCTTTACAATAATATAGCTTATACATCAGACTAATACATCGATTATTCTACGAAAATTCTTAACCAATAATTAAAGGTTTTCCTTTTTCAAAAATTCAAGTAAATCGAATATAATTAAGCCAATTTCTGTTATGAATTCAAACAGTAAATTGTGATCTCTGGTACTTTATTCTTCCCCATATTTTTGAATAGAATTAAAACTCGAACGTATGAAATGAGCCTTTGCTTTTAAATAATAGATTTTCACACGTATAATGCCTCATGTATAATATTTTTTTGTTACTATGTAACAATGGGTTTGAAATTGTCATTTTGAAAAAGTCGCAAATACATTTTGTAATACAGAAATGAAACATTTTTACAAAAAATCTAATTCAATTTACCTGGGAAAAAAGTATAAAAACATTGAATGGCTAGTAAACTAAAAAATCAAAATTATTTTTAAATTAAATATAAACAATTTACACAATGAATGTTTATATAAACAGCAATAATATAATAAAAAGAACCATTTGAATTGGTAATTAAAATATTTCCAAACTTGTAAGTTTTAACATATATCTTGTACAACTTTGTCTTTGGCATGCAAATACAGATTCTGCTTCGAATAGTTCTGCATATTCTTTGTGTGCGTAGTCATGGTAAGAACAAGAAAATCGATGCCAGCGCTTCCAGTGAAAAATTTTAGCGTTAAAGGAAGCTGTTATAACTAATTTGCCATTCTTTACATGTTAATGTTATAGAAAATGTCAAATTAAATTAAACTAAATTTTCAATGTAAGTCATAAATGCAATCTATACAATTATATATGCATCCATACAATTCTATAATTGAATTAATGTATCGTTACCATGGAAACGCCTCCAAAAAAACTCACGCACGGTGCGAATATTCAATTATTTTGATGACTGAAATTGAAATCTAATTTTAAAGTGAGTTTTTACAATTTTTAGGTCAAAATAACCTCGAGAACAGAAATCGGAGATATTTGTGTTTAAGAAATATCCAAAAAATAGAGAACATTTTTTTTTCTAAATTCGCCAAAATAAAAAACAGGAAAAATGAAAATTTCGGAAAAAATAATGCCAGACTTGTAGTCTTTGTAGTTTTTAATATTTAGCTAGCTTTTTACATTTTGTCTAGATAGGCAGTCTGTATCGGAGTTTATTGAATATTTTTTTGCGGCAGATAAGAGCACTATCTCAAAACCTGGTTTAACAGTACTCACGAATTTCAGTCGATATTCAAAAGTGGGTTACAAAGGAAAAAGTGTAAAGCAAACTATAAAAACTAAGGAAAAAAAGGAACACTATAACTGAATGATATAGATATATAATATTTTAGAACGACATTTTGAAACTAAAATCGTATTCTAAAAATTGAGGTTGTGATTTTTTAAGCATTAGAAAAAAAGCTCTATTTACATGCTTTTCTAACTAAATTTATTGTTTTTACAATTTTACGTTTATACACTTTAATGTGTCTTAAAATATTTAAGATCAGAACTTTCCATTGAAGTATATTATGGTTTTTTTTATAGATAGTTTTAATGCGGATAATTTGTAATAAAAAATGATTCAAATGAGAAGAGATTTTAATGTTTAAATTTAATGAAAAGAGCTTTTGATGTACAAAAGTTTAGGGAAAATTTTACAATAGAGCAACAAATAATCTCATTTATTTATTGAATGTAATGTCAAGAAAATATTGCAAACTAAACGAAAACAGTCTGAAAAATACCGAAAAAACTTTTGAGCATACGTCCTGTCAAATAATATTAATACGCACAAGACTCTTAAAAAAGTATAAACGAGCTATCATATTCACTATTGCATTAATAAATTTAGATAAACAAATTTTCTATTGTATTTCGTTTCAAATTTTTTTTAGATTTCCGCATTTTTCCCCAAATTAAATAAAATGTATCACCCCCTTTACACTTATTTCGCCTGAAAATGTCATTTGCGATCTAATTTACGAAATAATAAGATACTTTTAGATTACCAATAAAATAAAACTTAAACATTAATATGATAATTTGTTGTAGCTAACGTACTTATATGTACGAAGCTTCATTTTGGACAATTGCTTCTTTCATTTTAATTATGGACACACTTGCCATAGAGTTGGCAATTGAGAAATATCGGCGATGTATTATTGTTAAAATACAAAATAAATATTACGATACTCGAAATACAATGGCACTTATATTACAAATTTTGTTGAAAATACTTTTTTTAAAAACATCGTCAGTAACTTTATTCGTATAAAAATAAGTGCATCACCAAAATTACAACGAAATATACAACAGCAAAAATTATTACCCGAATTTTGGCAAAAAACTAACAATGTTTGATGTAAAATCCATACAAATAATAAAAAATGAAGTATCTGTTTCTAAGTCCAAATAACAGCTTCTTTCTAAATTTATACACAATATATCTACTTATGGCAAACAATTTTTTTTTTTAATTTTGGTTTTTATTCTTGTCTCTTGAGATTTTGATGAGATTTACACTGGCAAATACCTGATTTTTTTTAAAATAATTTATTTAACTTTTGGTTTAGGAAAAGAATTAGGAGACCGTGAAAAAATTGTGGGCTAAATGTACGTTAGCCAACGTTCGAGCTGGGCAACATCTACCATGTCTGCTAGTAATAATTCAAAATTTTATGTCAAGTATCGTGGCATTTAGTTATTACTTTAAGAACTGCCTCAACTGAAAGTCAACAAAATTAAGATTAGTATTCTACCCAATTTGATTCAGCAGTTCATTGACATGCAAATTCATATAGTATCAAAATTTGTAGCTTAAAATTTTAGAACTCAACTGTAAGTACATTAACAAAGTCATAAATTATAATTCTATTAAAATAGTGTTTTGTTGAATAAATGTTTAAAAAAATTTCTTCATGCTGTGATTCATTATAAAACAGATTAATTTTCTAACTAACGCACACATATGAAAAAGGCATTAACGAACAAAAGAATATGGGAGTAGTATAGTGGTTAAGGGGCGGTGGTCCAATGGATAGATACGAATAAAAAAAAATCTTTTTACATAAAAAAATAGTATAACTGCTAAGTTTAAATAATAAAAACACTATGGGTATTGTGTTACCCAATAATTAAATATATATTTTCTTCCATTATGTTAGTTTTAAAAAAATGTAAAGGAAAAAAAACCAACAAACATGGGGGTTTTTTAATTCATAATAAAAATAATTTTTTGTTGTTGTTTGTTAAAGTCGTCACAGACGTGAAGCTTTTATACAATAGAACTCCGAAATTTGTCCAAAACATTTACTACTAACCCGTCAGCACTCGCGCCAACCGTTCGATAAACTTTGGTCACGTGATGAAAGATTTGCTCACTGAGTTCTGTATATGTATCAAATATATCGCATGGTATATGCGATATATTTGGTGGGTCTTTAAATTTAAAAATCATAACCTTTGATAATTATTACCTTTGCATTCATTTATTTTTTTGGAAACACCTCTTAGGGAACCCCTTGAATACAAATAAAAAACAGGTACATAAATTTAAATTTAATAAATAAAGCAAAATGACTTCAATTGTAAGATTAATGGAAGTAAGAAAATATTGAATTTTTGTGAAATTTATTCGTTTTGACAACAGCCATGAAAAATTTTCTTTGGTCTTGCGAATGTTAAACTGTGAAAATAAAGACTACTGCAAGACTCCTCTTGCAAGTCAAAGTGGTGGTCATGCAAAGTACTGTAAATACAAGTACGCTCTTACACTTACAAGAAGTACTTTTTGACTTGAAAGATATAATCTTGCCTTTGTTCATTACTGAAGTGATATGAATTCTTGGAGATAAGTTTACCTATAGTACAAGAGACGGTATAAGGTTGATCATCACCCATTTGATAACCAGTTGAGAAGTATTTTTTATAAGATTTTACTGATTTTTAAACATGCCTATCATATTTTTTCTACAGAAAAGTGTTCATGGGTATTATTAATGTCATTAACTTTAATTAACTTTTTCCATGAACGGTTTTTTTTTAGGCAAACCTAGCCTTTACCATTATTTTCGTTATAAAATTATCTTTCTTCTGATACCATTCACCATTTCGATTGGCTAACAGATCGGTATAGTTAATTATATTGACTTATCTGTTCATACTTGATGAGGTAACTTCACCAATCTGTTCACCAAATTAGTATCAGAAGAAAGATAATGTAATTACGAAATAAAATTTAAATAAAGTCTTAAATCAATAAAATTTCATAAAAAAAAGGCCCATCTGGTTATCAGATGGGTGAAGATCGACCTTATGTCGTCTCTTATACCACTACTAAGATCACTGTTTTTTTTTTTTAAATATACAATATATTTTGTAAACTTCAAGATGAAAAGCTTTACAGTACTCTATTTCAAGAAGAAACAACCGTACAAACAAAGCCCGATAAAAATGTATGTTTTCTCTTTCAACAAAGATTATGATCAGAGAGTGTATATGTTGTTTTGGTCGTTGAAACGATTTAGTATCATCATTATCTCTGCATGTGCGGTGGTTATATACACATTTGTAATTCAAAAAACTTCAACCATCAAATTGTATAAATGTTTATATATCGAAAGTTGTCGTTGTGATAATGATAAATGCTATTATTTTCATCTTTGTTACTGTGGAACTTATAAGGAGAATTCATCGAATACTGAAAGTGTTAAAAGACCCCAAAAAATATCCAATATTTATAAAATTCTTCCTTTTTTTCAAAGTAACCGATTTAACAGGCTGATGTTGCTCATTAAGGCATTCTAAATCTTTCATCATCAAAAAGCAAACAAGATATCCAATTTTATTCTGATCGGATAAAAGTTGTTGCCGCTAGTGCGATAAAACTAAGAACTGTGAGCCTAGTTTTATCCTCTTTTTGTGAACACTGACTTATTCAAATTAGCCTGTGTGAGGGAAGACTAGTTAATTATAGTGTTTTATCATCTCTCACCTTTTGGAATAAGTTTTGGAGTTGGGTCTATAAGACGAACCAGAAATCTATTAAATCGTCTTAATAAAGATCAATTTTAAATGAAGAGAGGAATAATGCACTTTGTGCTCATAAAAAAAAATGCTACGTTAAAAAGTACGTTCCGATATTATTTTCCCTCTTAAGGCCTCTATACATAATAAAGTAGTGAATAACATTAAAAGAAAATAGTCTTTGTACTTCTTTCAGCTTCTTACTTGGTTCAGCGTCGATTACTGCAAATGATACTACAGTGGAAATAAAAAAGAAATGATGTCCTGCCCTTTTAACAATATCCAGCTCTTGTTCAGCCATTTTTTTTATTAATGATCTATCGTAATAAAAACTTTCAATTTCCAATCTCGCTTCTCTCTTTCTCTCTTATGCGATTTTAAATGACTAATGTAGTAGTGGGACTTTCAGAGCTTTGTATAGATAGTACTCTGTGGCGCTTCATGAAATTAGTAAGTACGTTCTACCTGAAAATAGCTTTACTTAACTATCTAAGGCGATTGTCTATAGTCTTCTCAATACATGTTTACTAAATGAACGAAACATTATCACATTGAATGTAATACAAACTCCTTTTATATGTTTACTTGAATGCTTTTTTTTGAAAGGATCGTAAAAGTATTTACCACAAACGTGTCTTGTAAATGACTCAAAGTTTTTACTAGAGCATAGATATACATACATACATGCATACATATATATAGATAGATTTTTCATCTTCACTGACGAATAAAGTCTCTTTTGATATCTAAAATCGCATGGTATATATCGTATGTGATCACTATTGCAATAACCATGACATCAGTGTCATATATAAATAACATGTACTTTTACCAAGGGTAAAATGTTGTACCTTGACGTTAATATCATATCTTTCCGTTGTTTTTGAAGACAACAATATAATATGAAGGCAAAGTTTATTAACAAGAAGGCACACAATCGCTAAAATGGTTGCACCGGTTCTTTTGACTATAGTGTTAAGTGTTTTAAATCACATTCAAATCTATCTAAATTAAAATCACGTACGAATCTAAGATGGATCCTTACTCCAGATGACTCTACACGATAAAATTATTTGGCCATCTATTAGTTTGGAGAATAATTTACCTATTTCAATGGTTCTTGGAGAAACAATATTTTATATATATTAAAATAAATAAACAATACGCCATTCAAATTTTGCATGTCGTTAAAATTCGTTAGGTTTCTTTATGTGTATTCTCAATTGATTGCGTTTGTTAATTTTGTTTGGGCCATTTGTGTAGTGATTTCATTTTAAGTGTTAAAGCTGTTTTAATTGTGTTCACTAACTATAATTTTAATTACTTGTGACTATATTTTAGTGTTTAGATCGTTTTAATTGTGTTTATTAAATATAATTCTAACTGTTGATTACTAAGTATAATTTAGTATAGATACTGAACTTATTTTAGTGTAAAGGTCTTGTAAATCGTGGTGATTATCTTTCGGTCGTCTTTATTTGATATTATTATTAACTATTAACGAACTGAAATGGCTAGATATTGCATTTAACTTACACCAAACTAGTAAATAATAATATAAATATGTTAATAATAAAATGAATGCTATTTTGTTTCAAACATTGCAATAAATAATTATTTCATTAATACTTGTTATTTTATTTAAATATCTTATTTTATTAGAAGATAAATAAGTACAAACAAATTAAAAAAACTATAAACCGAATAGAAATAATTCAAATAATACCTAATTCTCGCCATTTAGAAAAAAAAAATGTTCACTTTAAGTGCCTTACTCCAGGGGGCTTCTTGATGTTTAATGATATTGTGTATAGGCGGAAGAGAGTACCTTGAATTACAATATCCAAGACTGACTGAAGTACTTTCGAGTATGAACCATGATTCATTCGAATCTTGTACTAAGAACCATTTCATTACTCAATTATAAAAATAAATTCTTATCGATGGTAGGATTTGCAAAAATGCAGAGTGTGTAGGTATAATTGCTAAATCGAGAGTTTTTATCCAATGTTATATTTCGCAACACTAAAATGACATTCAAGGTGCGACACTCCTCTATATACATATATGTATACAAAACAGTTATCGTTTCTTTGATAACGTTTCAGATCTTCTAAGTTGCCTTTTCTACCACAACAAACATTGAATCGTTATATTGTCAATATGTTTTGGAATATAATTTTAAATTGAATATTATATCTTTAAAACGTTTTCATTATTTTACTGTGAATATTATGCCAATGTTTTTTTTTTTTAGCTATGTCAATTCGTTTTTATTGATGAAAAACAGCTATGTAATGGTATTATGAGAGAAAAGTTACTATGAAGTTAGAAAAGCAATTGATTTCTGCATTTTAAAATAATAAGTACAAAATATTAATGTTTATCTATTTTATTTTGAAATATTAATACAACTTTGTTCCAGAGATCCTTAGCCAGTCTTTAACAAGAATTTTTTTAAATATAAATCAGATAAACTAAAACGTTTCAATCAAAACTTTGTTTGTATCAAAGGTGATAATCTCATAGGCACGTTGGATTAGAACTAGGATAGTTAAAGGTATACTCGATTTTGAACCCCAGAACTAAAACAAAGAGGTGTTATTAGTTTGAACATTATAGGTGCGTGTCTGTCTGTTAGCCCTGGAGCCTATGGCAGTAAAACTACACTTACACTGATTTCGAAATTTCGTATATGAATCACTATTATTTAAAAATAGGTATAAAATTCCGAGATGGGTGTGCCAGGGTTTATCCTGGCAGAAATATTTTTTGCCATGGTTTTTTTTTTAAATTTAGTGGTGTGACAGATATTTTGGTCAAGTTTTGAGCTGGCACACCGAGATATTTCGAAAGTAGAACTCAAAACGAACAAATTAAAAAAAAAAAAAACAAAGTAATTTTGCAGTAAGGGTAAAATTTTATTGGCTTTATATATTAAAAATTTTGTTTCGTTTGATAAGTAATTTATTAGAGAGTATTCTTAGCTATGCTTAAGTGCGAGTTTAAGGTTTTGTACCCAAAAAAACGGAAAATTGGCGATGATCTTCAAAATCGACTAAGTTTGGAAAAGGCTTTGAGGAAATAGGTAGTTTAATGGAGAGTGTTCTTAAATGTGGTTCAAGTGCGAGTTTTTAATAAAGTTAAATTTTAAATTTGATAATAAATTAACGCAAATACCGTGACTAGGCTACCTGTAATAAAATTCTCCTTGGTATACCTTTTACAACTGAAAATTGGTTAATGAACCTTTTGCTACCCATATTCACAAAATGAACTTCAAAAACGACTCATTATTTTTTTTTAAATATATAATGTTGTTTTTTTATGCCTAAATGCCTAATAGAAAATGTAAACACGAGACTAAATATAAATGCCCTCTTGTGTCTTTGAAATTTCCGGCACACACAACCTTCTAGCAATGTTTACCTTTCTCAAAAAAGAAAAATTAAAATGTCAGTTTATATTTTAATTTGTACAACAAAATAAATGAAATTTATTTTGGGAGAAGCTTGAAAGGAATTTAAACAAATATTGCCTGTAATTATAATAAACAATATTTTACTTTTGTTTAAGTTACGTTGTGTATGTTGCAGCTAGAAATGTTGAAGATATATTATATACATATATATAAATTTAAGGTTAGGGGGCTATGCTGTTGATATTTATATATTAATATTAAAAGAAAACACCTAGAATAAAAACTGTTGAAAAATTAATGAAACAATACAGTTTAATCATTCATACTATTTAAGTCCCATATATAATTAGAGTGTTTTTATTCCTCTACGTAGAATATCCCTTGAACCCTTGGTTATCTGATTAACATAAAATTTTCCGTAAGTATACGTAATTATTGGAATAATTATTTTGTTATGCGGCAACCATTGTCTTAAAATAAAACTAGTATGCCAAGCTTAAACTGATTGCATCACTGTAAACTGGTTGGTTGCAGGGCTTTTTTTTTTCTGTTGTAGGAGAAGACAAAAATTCGTGTGAGTAAAGGTCATAGGTAGTCTAACAATACTGAGCTTTAAGCTTTATAAGTTCTGGGTCCGTAAAATTTGTAACTACCTCACTTGCTTAAAAATTACCGCCTTGCATATTGTAATACGAAGTAAATCGACTCTCCGGAAAGGTAGACTCTTGCAGATTCCGAAGTATACTCAACAAGCCCCGGCGGTTCCGAAGTCCGAATTTTTGAAAATCTCAAAAATCAAAATGCTTGGTTGCGGTAACGTCACATGGTTGAGTATTGTGACATTGTTCATTGAGTCGAATAGTCGATTATTCTATTTAATTAGAATATAGAGAAAGGTAGATATTCGCTAATATTAAACTGACAATTGAAACTTTGCCAGGCCCAGAACCTAAACATTGCAGCTGTCTTAATATGGCCCCGTCTCATTGTTAATAGAAAAATTTAAATAAAGCTATTATGACACAAATTATCGGACGGCTGACATAAAACTTTTTCTGACAACTGACATAAATAGACCAATGAAAAATATAGTATAACTAGATTGATACCCGCCCGTTTCACTGGGCTTAAAATTAAGAACCACCCCTTTAAAGCCTCCACCGTCGCTTGATATACACAATTTTGAATTTTGTTACATGTAAAATAGTCACAATTCATTGAGTATATCACAAAAATTGGCTATGATTTGTTTGACATTTACTAATTTAAATTTTTACAGAATTCCTTAATTTATGGTTCAAAATGATGATCATAGATATCTGTTCCATCTATAATCATCATTTTGAACCATAAATTAAAGATTTCTGTACAAATTTAAAAAATGGTAAATGTCAAATTAAATTTAAATATTTTATTATTTATATTTATTTTTTAATATATCTTTATAAATTATAGTTCATGAGTTATTCTGATATATCAGCTATATTTCTGTACAGTTTCATTAAAAACCATTCGCTAGTTTTAGCGTGAAAGCGAACAAACAAACAAACAAACATGCTTACTTTCTCATTTATAATATATAGAGATATAAATTATAAAATATTACCAAAGAAAAATCAAAATCGGTTCATCCGTTTAGTAGCTTATAGAAACGATGCCACAGATCGACACACAGACATGATAAACTTATATCATTCCTCTTTGTTGGTCAGGAGTTAAAAAAGATGAATGTGTTTAATTTTTTTTTTCTTTAATGGCTTTTAAGTGCAAAATATTCCATCCATATCAAACGTAGAAGTAAGAAAACGGGACACTCTTATTTACCGTCCTCTAACAGTTTATATGTGAAATTATATCAAGCGAAGCATTAATCGAAAGAGGTTAAGAGCAGGGAATGTTTCATATAACTTTTAATATCTGCGCTTCTATACTTTACTAGCAATGTTTAAGCGTTCGTAGTTAAGGTAACTAAGGTCTATCTTAATAGTTTAGATAAATTGACGAGATAAACTTACTTATGTATTTAATACAATATACAATACATAACATACACACCCATCTAAATCTACTACTTTAATAAACACAAACAAAAGTTTTAGTATATATACCTAATTGGAATGATGGGAATTAAAATTACCTAGAAGCAGAAAGCTCTTTTAGTATTTATACTATAGTGAGTAACCATTCATGTGAATAGGTGTAGAGTTAGTTGGATCGTAAGCTTATAATGATACAAAAGTTCTCTTTGCATGTGCTTTTGCCAGCCACTTTTGTTAAGATTGTTCTATCCCAGCAGTCCAGTCAAGCCAAAAATGATTGGCTTATTACCCACGTTATACGTATATACAAAACTAGCTGTGAACTACGCCCTTTGTGTAGAGTTAGTTGGATCGTAAGCCTATAATGATACAAAATTTTTATATCGATGTGCTTTTGCCAGCCACTTTTGTAATGATTGTTCTATCCCAGCAGTCCAATCAAGCCAAAAATGATTTGCTTATTACCCATGCTAAACGTATGTACAAAACTACCCGCTTTGCTGGGCAACATCCCTACTTTCACCGCCTCCCCCTTCTCTTTGCTTAGGGGTTACAGTTTTGTAAAGTACACGTCATGGTCTTTTATTTGATACCCCACTGGGGTATATTTGAAAATATTCGAATATTAATCCCCACTTTCTCACTCCATCTTTACACCCCGATGGTTAAAAATAGATAAAAACAGTCCTTGAAGGTGGTTGTATATCTTGTTAATATTTGAGTTTGACCGACACACAACTTTTTAAGATTTTGAAGCACATTCCTTTCAAAACTTTACTCTACTATGTATTATACATAAAAATCTTTCTCTTGAATCACTCTATCTATAAAAAAAAAAAAAAAAAAAAAAAAAAAAAAAAAAAAAAAAAACATCAAAATCCGTTGCGTCGTTATCATAAATCATAGACCTATGATTTTTCACTAGTACAGTACCTATACACATACTGTCTCACACATCTACTAGGAATGAATACACACATACACCGTCCCATTAACAATAATCCTTTAAATATAAAATTTAACTTAATGTTTTGTGGAAACTATGGTGAATGATTTCCTATTTTTTAATGATTCCAAATATTCACTGGTTACAATTAAAAATTTTGGCTTTTTCTTAGGTGTGGTAAATTTTCTTCAAATTTTTATAGCGTGTGTATTAGGCTTTTACTTATATTACTTATATTGAAAGTTTTAAAGGTTTCTTAAGATTTTATTTGCATGATTGAAGTAATTAAAAGTATAATATGTAGAAATAAAGCGATGTTTGCAGCTGTTGAAGGGAAGAAATTATAACCAGCCTGTACGTTTGTTCCGATGTCAACTTATTACGATGTCAATGATTTTCTTTCAATATAAACGACTGAAAGATAATTTCGGATTTTTACATATAAGCTGTTTTGATTTTTACATTCAAGAGTCGAAAAATACCCATTTCTGTGTAATCCTTTTGTGCGCATGTTCCATGCAGAAAGTGGTTTTGATATACGTTGAGTTTTTACATTATGGAAATAACCAAAAATGATATTTTTCTTTCTTTAAAAATGGAGGGGATTTTCAAACGAGAGGGTAGACTTTAAAAAGAGAAGACAGATCATTAAAAAAAAAAAAACCGCCGTGTCCCACGGTCTATAGAAAAAAGTGAAAATAAAAAGGGTGAGTTTTTAAATTTTTGCAATAAAATAGAAATTCAATAACGTCGAATACCAAAATCCATTAAGCAGCAATCAGTTACTTATACAAACGAAGTGTATAGTATAGATTTTATTAAAAAATCGACAATTTTGATTCCACTTCCTGTATCTTAAAAACTCTGGATTCTCGAAAGTAGTCACCCTTTGACTAATTGGCCAAGAAATCCTATTCAATATTTTAAACCGTATTCAATATGTTACCGATCTGTTATTATTTTGTTTCATTATGAGTTCACGATCAAAGAATTATACAAAGCAATACTGAACTGAATAGAATTATATGAATTGTATTGTTTCTATTATAATAATATGTATAATATGTTGATATATTTGTACGTTTGAGATGATTAAAGTACTTATGAGATAATCTCTTTATGTGGTTTTATGTAGGTACTAAAGGTTCCTAGATACAAAGGTACCTACCTAGATATATATAGTGGTCAAATGAAAATTCACATATGTGTGGTATCTAAATCATAGGTATATTCGACACAGGTATATTAAGGGAAAGAGAAATCATTTGGGTCGTTTTAAAATAATATTCACAAGTCGACAAAATATACTATTTTAATTATATGATTCGTTCTCCATTTTTATAACAACAAGTTGTTCATAAAATAGGAAAAAAATGAAAAGTTAAAACACAATAAATTAAAAATTAAAAAAACATCCGACACAAAATAGGTCGGGTTAATTCGCTTGTCGAAAATTAATATGATAGATAGTATTTCAAAAAAATTTGTTTAGCTGTTTGAAGATCATGAGCTCTTTTCTAGTTGTATTGGAAAACTGGATTCAGACGCGCAACCTAAGTCTTAATAGACAAACGGTGAAAGTCTAATGCATTAGACCGCTCCGCCGCTTAGGCTGTTCTTGGAAAACTGAGACCTAATACAGAACTAGAAACATAAACACTCTCGATCGAATTACCTTTCATAAAAAAAAAATCGGTTTATCCGTTTGGGAGCTATGACGCCACAGACAGACACGCAGATACGATGCAATGTTAAACTTATATAAAACCCTTCTTTATTACGAGGGTTGTTTTGTGTTTGACACCACCAAAAGACTTATCCTGGACACTAACTTAATATTGAAATTTTTAATAATAATTTCCTCTGGTAGGGTGTTAATACATCGATTCAGGTTGCCATGAATTTTCAGAAAAAATGCAAAAATCTTTTTATACCTGTAAATTTATAATTTAAAAAAATTGAGCTGTGAAAGTTGTCAGAAGTTAAGTAAATAGAAATAATTTTAAAAAAGTACTATGCTATTTTTATGTTATGTCATAATAAATATCCTAATCAAAACAAACGTATTGTACTCACATATTAGGTTGACTACTAAATCAGAAGTTTGTCTTTTTTAAACTAAAACTACTATTATTTTATACATTTAAAACTAAAAGTAGCTTAAAAATTAAATTCTTTAAAGAATAAAACAAGTATTTGACTTCTAAAATTAATACCTTAAATTTTCATAAAAATATCTTAGAATAAAAAAACTAAGCGTTAAATTTATAAAGTGCCGAGGTGCGAAAGAAATATTATTCATACGGGGTGTACCGCGGGGAAACCTTTCGATCTTTTTATTTCCACTGGGAATCCACTACAAGTTGCGGGAAAGCATACCGGATTCAAATTTCCTATGAATAAAATTTTTTGATGCAATCAGCGTTAGTGTAGCACTTTTAGTAAATCAGCTTTTATTTCTCTAGAAATATTAATATAATCTAATCTGTTCAAAACAGACGGATCTTCATAAAACCTTTTCATAACATGGTATGATCAAAGTAGATACCTAGTAGCAGTTAGATTAGGTTACTTAGAAATTGTTGAATGAAATAAAATATAATTTTTGTCCAGGGACTAAAAGCCCGATATTTAGTTGTTTTTTTTTTTTTTTTTTTTTTTTTTTTTAAATAATATTATATTTTATTGTATGTAAAGTTTTTCTAAGTTTTGAAAGTAGTAATGGATTCCCTCATGAAAAATTCATTCGTCTGTTCATGTTGAAATTAATTCAATTTATTCGGCGAAAATCACTGTTTATATATTATGTGAAAGTATGAAAAGAAATTTTTGTTTCTGAACTACTTCCTCTTACGAATTTTTATTTTCTTAAAACGAACAGTTCATAACGTAATTATGAGTAGAACCTGAAAAATTTCCTTCATAGCTTCTGACACGTTACTGAAGGTTGAAATAGTGAGACAAATTATCTCTTTATTATTTTTATTTTTTGTTTTTGGAAGCTGACACGAGCTGCAAAAACTTTTTCAAATTCAAAAGCAATCCCATAAAAGAACGGAAAATTTTATTAAATACTTTCTTAAATAAGCAGTCCTGTATAAAAGCACGTTTTCAAGTTTTCATTTATTAAACTTTCTAATTGAATTTAAATAATGATAAAGACACATCAATGATAAAAAAGACAATGAATCACATTGAGCACGTTTTTAAATAAGCGCTAACGTAAGATACACGTGCAAAGGCTTTATTATAGACCGCAAGACAAAAAGATTGCTTTGTAAAATGATAAATACATTCTTGAAATTTTGTGAATGACTTCCTTTTGGTGAGTCTACAAAACTTCTATCTAAGAAGTTCTTCAAAAGGGCTGCGTTCTCAAATAATCTCGATAACGTCATATTTTAGCTATTGGAAAACAGCAAAAAGTCGTAGGGAAAATTGGTAGACACGTCAAAAGAATAAAATTTGAAGCTTGCAACAAGTATAGAAAATCGTTGCCAATTTTAAATTCGTTATAGAGGAAGCCCTACACCCTACTACTGCAACAACAAACCAATAACATTTCTGCATATTTTTTTTGAATTTGTTTCTTATTTTATATCAATGTTTAAAGAAATTCCCTTAAGAAAATTTAAATTCAATTCTTTTTTTTATATTTTAAACAAAAAAATTATTTTCAGTGCCAATTCTTTAAATTCAAGAACTAAGTTTTTTTATATATGCAAACTTGATATTTTTATTCAAAAGAGTAATTTAGGCTTTGGAAGCAAAAAACGTCATGGGGGTAGCTAAGAGCACATTTGATATAGCACTAAACAAGCGTTCAAGTTTTTTTTTTTTTTTTGATTGAATTGTTTGTTGAAAAATTTAGCACCTCGCTTTGCCCTTTTGCAGATCATATAAATGAAAGAGTTCATTTTCTCACTTTTTCAATCTTCATAATAAACTACAAGCCCATGTTAAAATTTCCTGAGTGAAATGATCCACCAGAAATCATGTTGAAAAAGATTCTCTTATATGTAAAAGTAAGTTTAAGTTCCCTGGCGTCAGTTTTGTGGGGTACAGATGAGTGCAGGTGAAAATATGTAGCGTACTAACTCTGCATAGGAATTCAAAGCAAATTACATAAATTCTGTACAGAAATAAATTGGGTAACTTCGATATGCATCAATGCCAAATTAATTTTCTGGTGCCGGGATGAGACACCAAGGAGTATGTCATTCATATTCTCACCTTTACTTAATTGTACCACGCAAAACTGACGCCATGGTGCTTAAACATACTTTTACATATAAGAGCATTTTTTCTCATTGGTCTGGAAAAACCAATCATGATCAACATGATTCCTGGTGGGCTATTTCACCCGAAAAATTTTAGCATAGTTTTGTAGTCTATAAAGTCATGTTTTCTTATAAGCTGAAGTTACTTGACCAATAGTCGATCATTTTTAATTGAGTAAAATTTTCGATACTAGGCAAAAATTAAAAACAGTTATAATGATCCACTTCAATTGGTTTTGTTTATTTCTCCGAAGTGGAGCTTATTTGAATTTTGCATGCTGGACTAATAAGGTAAAATTGTTTTTCAAAAATTAATAACTATAAACAAATGCATGTGTTATAAATTTGCATACTTATAAGTACAAGCTAATTGTGTTTACAAGTAACACCCAATTTAATTAATAAAATCATAATTACCAAAGTAATATTATTTTGTATATATAATAATTAATAATATTATGAAAGTATAGCTTCTATTATAAACTTATTTTGTTCTACAGTCTTTAAGACAAATATCTTTGACATTTTGTATGTACGTGGGGAGTACACACTATGTTTGGTATGAACAAACAAACAAACAACCAAAACAAACTCATACAACAACAGACTGTCGCATAATATTAATTAAACTTTATAAATTTTCAAAAGCATAGTGTTATCCCCTAGCTCATTTCACCGTTAATAACGGGTTGACATTCGTATGTTGAATGATTTTCTGTTCCACCGAATCCAAGAGGCGAGTTTTTCGGGTGTATGTATGTAACCATATTCATTTCTTTAACGGTATGAGTTTAAAATGAAAGTTGTGTTTATGTATACTAATAATCTAACACTTTAAGTATTATTCGAGAAATAAATCTCGATACGACTAGATTAATAGCATTTTTTTAGAATTCATTCAACTTTAATTAAGAATTTTTTTCAAATTTGAAGCATGCAAAAGCAGCTAGAACCTTTAAGATTACCGGTAAATTCAAACTTTGTTTTGACTCGTCCATGGGTTATCTGCACTTTTTCCTTCCATATTACATGAAATGAACGGCTAATAGCAATTAATTCAGACATGTTCAATGAAAATTGGTCGCTATTTAATCGATATATGAGTTGTTCTAAAATGAAGTTAAAATAAGATTCAATAGTTTATAGTATCAAAATAGTATTTGTTGAGTCGAAATTCTGGAAAAAGATGTAACTTATGGTAGGTTTTTGATATACTTCGTTTTATGATGACATTGTGTGATCGATTTTTTTTTTCAAAACCTAATTATGAGCCGAAACATTACAAAACAATATTGCAAAAAAATCGAAAAAGTCCATTTCCAGATTATACTACTCCATACTTTTTTTTTCTATAAGAAATAAATATGTTAAATATAAAGTAAACAAGTGAAAACAAACAATTGACTAAGTTGAATACTCTGTCACATAATACATACATACGTGTGACACATATATAACTGATATTCCCATATAATACAAACTATACAATTTGCACAGTCATGGGTAAACAGTGATGTTTACGAAAATATGTTTCAAACAAAAGTTCTTTAATTTTTTATAAGAAAGATTTATTTAAATTGAAACTTTTTTTTCTAATGGTTTACAAGATGAGGCCTACGGACCCCAGACCCAATTGTCATGTTCGTAAATGACCTATGTAGCTCATTTACGAATTTTACCTCACTTTTTACGTCCTAAGCATGCTTTAAAAAGTTCAACTTGATATCTCTTTTCGTTTTTGAGTAATGGTGATGACATACGGGCTGATGACAGACGACAGACGATAGACAGCCAACCGGAAATATGACTAATTAGCTGATTTTATGAACACCCATACCAAAATTTTGTTTATAGTATCAATATTTTAAGCGTTACAAACTTGGGACTAAAATTAGTATACCTTGGTATATTTCATATACATGGTATAAAAATAATAATTGTTTAACAAAACAATATTTACTTCTGCTTTATGAAAAAATAAAGTTTTAATTCAGAAAGTACAGGAAAGATGTTTGTTTAGCTTCTCACAGTAAATCCTGCATTTATGAAAAATTGAATAAAAATAATTAATAATAAAACGCAAATGCAATAACTAGTTATTTAAATTAATTTACAAATTACCAGGTAAACATATTTTTTGAAATAGAAAATTCACAGGTAATTATATTATCTATTCTAAGAATTTTATGAAAATATTTTTCATTATTATAAATATACTAGCCGCTTCATCCGCTTCGCGGAACAAAAACGTTGGCTGGTGTTGAATAGTGGAAAATAGTTTTTGTTATGAGTATATTACAATAGATAATATAATTTAACAGTGGGACACAGTGCATGAATGAATATTTGATATATTTAAAATCAATTTAACTGGTAATTTGTAAATTAATTAAAATTACTAGTTATTGTATCGGGCATATGATTAATCATTGTTTAAAATTATTTGAATTTTTAATGAATACAGGATGACTTTGCGGAGAGAAGATCTTCCTTACGAGAATTTAATAGTTGTTCTATAGACAAGCAAACATTGCACGATGCATAATAACGCCAAAACTTTATTATACTTTCCTAGAAACATTTAACTGTATTTAAAATAAAGCATGCTTACTCCACATCAAAACTTATTACCAACTATAAATATAACTTTTACCTAAAACAAAAGCTCTCTATTGTATCTACAGGTAGATATATTTTCTATTTATTTTTAGTTTATTTATAATATGTACACCAAACCTCAAGTTGTTTTGCTAAATGAATAGTCTTGACACATGGGAAACAATTTCGCTTTCACAAAAATATTATCGAGAAATTATCAATCACTGCGCTAAACGTTCATTCGAGTTTCTAATTTTAGTATTTCTAAAGCCTTATATACAAAGATTTGCCCTAATAAATATTCGACATAATGTATCAACATCTGCCCCCCAATAGATTTAACCAGGACAAATTTAGCGATTTGTCGAAATGCGATTTTCAAAACTTTGTCAATCAAAAGCCCATAGATTTTTCCAAATTATTTTCTTGCCGTTTAAAATACAAACAAATTATTTTAGAAGATGGCATAAATTGACTTTTTACGTTCATTGTATTTTTAAGTATAATTAAAACTACTTAAGTGAGTTAAAAATTAGTCCTACCTAGCAATTTACATATTTTTATTGTGACCTTACTTGAAAACAATTGAAAAGAAACAGTTGACTTTATTGAGTTAATTGTTAAAATACCTTGAAAGTTTTGATTACCAGTACTTAAATTATTTTTAATGAATTAAAAGAATTAAAAAATCAACACAATTATGTCGGCCTTTCGGTCATCATTTGTTTTGTTTTTCGAAAATTTCTAGAATTAATATTTTTTTGATAATCTTTCACAAGACCACTAGTTGAAGCAATATGCACTTTTTCAATTGCCTATCTTTTATAGTTTTCGAGAAAATGGACACCAAAGTTTTGTCCGAATTTGCGCCTTATTATTGCTAAGCAGTAATGTTACGAAAAAAATTTCAGATAAAAGTTGTAAATTTCTTTTATGTGCAACATTTTTGGAAAAGTTGTTTATTTAGGAACATTTTTACGTTTAAACATTTGTCTCTACTTAATTTTCTTGAATGCTTTTTTATATAATATAACAAAATGAATAAAACTTGGTATTTGTTTTAAGATAGTAAAAAACAATGTTTGATGTCCGCTTTCCAACACCCTGAATATTGCAATTTAAAAGATTTCTAACAACAAATACATCAATTCGCAAATAATGATAATTGCATTTTTTTGTCATTTATCTTTTGAATATCATCTTCATTGAAGAATATTCATCAATTTTAAGCTTCTTCAAATTGGGAGATATAGAGTTGAATCAAAACTACTTCCAAGAGACATCAATACCTCCTAGACTATATTGTCTATAATATGGCTTTATTAAATATGTTAATTTTATAAAATATCATCGTTTTTATTGAAAACAATAGCAGAATTAAAATAGTCATACAGATGCGTACATTATTGTATGCATTTGTTTTATAATATCATTGTGGATGGATTAAATAGATTACTTAACTTTATATTATTTCATAAAACAAAAAATTCTGTTGAAAAATCAATAAAATATTTTATTAACACGACTACGCGAACCAAAATTTAGTGGTTTGTGAGAAATATTTTCGGGAAAATTTCTGTATTTGATTTTCTTAAAGAGTTGTTAGAGTATCGTATGGTCGATATATATTTTTGAGTTTGTTTCAACAACGGAGTTCCAATAGGTTATAATTTGAAGATTATTTTCTAGACAGGCTGTTGTTATAAAAGCGAGGACTCATTTCAGCGTTTTGAAGGGAGAAACTCAAGGCTAAAAACTTAGTTTTCGACATTTTAGAAAAATTATAGTCAATAATGTGCCTTTTTGGGGATTTCAAGTTCGCATACCATAAAAATCATATAGGATGGAGTCACGAATGTGTTTTTCGGTGGTATCAACTTCCCAGCTCTTTTTCATCCTTTTATTATTAAAAATAACATGTTTTTTCACGGTTTTAGAAACTCGGCGCTTCTTTACAGACAGCCTCATAAAGTTAAGGCTGTAATCTGGTCTTGAAATTTAAAAAAATCCATTTTTTTTTTCATATTTTTTTAGGTGAGACCCTTAAGAAAACTATTTTCGGAGATACAGTGAACTTTCTGATAAAGAAGTTGGAATTGATCGCTTTGTACTACAACATAACATATGAAGTCGAAGAAGAATCAATGTATGGATCTGGTTTCGCCGATTAATTCAAAGTGAGTAATATTATAGTTTCAGTTACTCTGCCATATTTATTTCTTAAACTTAATACTTATTTTTCTTGAAACTAAATTTTTCTAGGTGGTTGACATGATATCTCAAGTTCTACTCGACCGATTCCTTTGAAATTTGCTGAGAATCTTCTTTGTAAATCTCTCTATAGTCTAAACCTTGCTTAATTTTGATAAAAATTAAATTTTGAGTATTTTTTAAAAATTCGAAAAGGTCAGAAAAAGGGATTATATTTTATTTTTCGGCTGAGGTCCAGGCAATAACGACATCTTTACTAACTAGCAATTTTTTTTTGTTTTGGATCAATACAAGAGCTGAAATTGTATCAACCAGATTGCTCTGTTTCTAGTAGCCTCCACTTTAACGGCCTGTTATTCGGAAAATTTTAAATTTCTTTTTTTAATGATATTTTTAAAATGTCAATTAATATCATACAACAAAATGGCTACATAAATATTTTTCTTTTCTATATAATCTTAGTTTGAAAAGGCTTATAATTAAGGCATCTAGATCAGAATACCCCTTCCAGAAGGATTGAAAATTTGTACATTTATTAAGTTTTTGTGAGTGTTGACTTTCCAACACTGTTTCCGTCTTTTTATAAAAACAAAAATTATGAATTTTTGAGATTTTCAAAAATTTGCACATCTATGACCTCTTCTTAATGGAGTTGCAGTGAATAAAAATTTTTTTATGAATGGATCTCAGGTTGAGGAAATTTACAAAACAGAAAAGACAAAAATTTATAAAACAGAAAATATATCACAATAAAGGCAAATATGGAATGAAGGGGAAATGTGTCTTTGGGGATCCAGTTTTGAACAGGTTTTTGATAAGTTTGCTCTACAATTCTAATAGTATCGTATCGATACTTCTTAGGATATTACCATCCTTTAAACCAAACTACCTTTTCGCCATCATTTATGTCCTTGTATAGTGCCAGATTTCATTTCTCACATATTATAACACAAATATACCCCTATATGTACAATAATATGTGGCACAAAAAAAATCAAACATAGATAGATGATGACGTAGAACTTTTTTGGTCTATTGCAATCCACTACGATTTTTTGTTAGTGTTATTGCATAATAAAATACTATAAAGGTTAATATAATAATTTTATTAATTAATACGATTATAATTACATTATATAATATTGTAAAATATATTATAATCTAATCCATTATGTTGCCAATATCATTCCCATTGGTGGTATTAAAAACTGACAAAAACATTATTTGTAATTACATTTTGGTTAAAAATAGTAATTATCGAATTGTAAATATTTTATTCTATTGTCATTATTTTTGGTAAAATTAAATAAAATCAAGGTATACTAAGTTTAGTTCCAAGTTTGTAACTCTGAAAAATATTGATGCACAAAATTTTGGTATAAGTGTTCATAAAATCACCTAATTAGTCCATTTCCGGTTGTCCGTCCGTCTGTGAGTACGATAACACAAAAACGAAAAAAGATATCAAGCTGAAATTCTAGCAGCGTCCTCAGGACGTAAAAAGTGAGATCGAGTTCGTAAATGAGCAACATAGGTCAATTGGGTCTTGGGTCCGTAGGACTCCTCTTAAAGATAGAACAAAACCGTTCGTAAACCTACGTAAAGATGGAACAAAAGTTTAAAAGTAAAAAATATTTCTTATAAAAAAATAAACAACTTTTGTTTAAAACATTTTTTCGTAAGCATCACTGTTTACTCGTGATGGCGCAAATTAGGCGTAAATTTTATGTATGTATTTTATGGGAACATCAGTTATGTATGTGTGACATGTATGTATGTGTAATGTGATAGAGTAATCAAAACTGTCTATGCATGGTATTTCAACAATTAACTCAGTCAATTGTTTGTGCTCACGTTTTAATTTATTAATCAAAACTATATTTACAGGGCTTGTCTCAAAGAAATAAAAATACAATTTTAGTCGATATTTCGTAAAATATTCGTCTTATTATCAAAGATCCCAGACCGTCTCATTTTAGAAGCTGTGAGTAATTTACTTATTACTTAAATAGTACTTGGCTTCCGTACTTTACAGAGAATGCAATTGATCGTACTGCTCCTCTCTGAATCCGCTTTTGGTTTTAATAATTTAATTTGGAAGTAATATTTTACTAATAAACATAAAAAGATCACGTAGGTACGTGTTTTTTCATATGAATAAGCCATTAAGGTAGGTCATGTAATAAAGTTGTTATAAATCAAAACTGACAACTTTACCCATCATTCGTAAATATTATCATTTTATTAATATAATTTAATTAAAAAAATATTTTAATTAAATTAAGGTTAGAAATTATTATCTTGTTGCTAAATTATTTGAATTCTAATTAAAATTAGTTTATCAGATGGAGCTTGTGGAATTCAAATAACCCAAAATAGTGTATTGGGCAACAAAATCAGTACAGGTGAGAATATGAATGTTACACCCCTTGGTGTCTCACCTCATGTATGTACGGCGTTTTTTTATCTCCTGTCAATTTCCGAAGCTTTCGTGATTTATTTCTGTACAGCACTTATGTAATTCACTTCGAATACTTATGCAGAATTAGTATCCAGAACGCCGTATATGCTGGTGCAGTGAAGAGACATCAAAGAGTGTGGCATTCATATTCTCACTTGTACCGCGTAAAACTGACGCCATAGTGCTTACTTTTACAAATAGGAGCATCTTTTTTAACATGGTGGGTCATGCAAAATTTTAGCATGGGCTTGTAGTTTACTAAGTTAGGGTTTCTGTTTTGTTGTAAAAGCTTTAAGTTATTAACATATCTTCAATTTAGTTTCTGGAATATGAGCAAAAAAAGTTGGCAATGTTTCCTCGGCACCGGAAATTATCAGTTCTATTCTTAATATGATAATTCAGTTTGATTATGGCAATAAAATTTTTGGATTATTTCTTTATAAGTCTTTATAAGCTCTTACGAACCAACTGAGAAATTAAAGAAAGAAAAAAAAATGGGAAACGAATTCAAAAAATTTTAATAAAAAAATACTTTTTAAAGGATCAGCTTTCATTGTACCAAAAAGTACAAAATAATTATTTCTGTCAGGCAATCACATGACTGTTTTTAAAAGCAAGAGTGGCTTAATTTAAAATATTCGGAGTGTCTCAAGCTTTTACGAGTCAGGTATGAGTGACTCATTAAAATAATTATTTTCACCTACATTGTACAAAAAAAATAAAAACAAAAGAGGTATGTATATCAGACGGTGGAAGCGATGGAGAAAATTAGGTTATTAGAGACCCATACCCTTTTCATGAATTACCATCCAAACCAAACATTAATACAAAATTTCAGCCCAATTGGTTAAGGGTAGCTGCTTTAAAATTCAGTTGCAAAATTGGACTTGAACAAATTATACATACATGCATGTATACATGCATACCAACATAGATACATTAAAACCTGCATACATTCATACATATATACTTACATGCATGCGAACATAGCAAAACTAAGTAAAAGCTAGTAAAATAGAATGTCGGAATGTATCGAACAGAAGTAAGTTTTCTTTTTCACATAGTAAGCATATTTTTGCGTCTCTTTGTACAGTATAAACAAGCCTATTATCGATTTAAGTTTCTTTTCCCAATTGATCTTAAAAATTTTCCAGCATCATTTCGTCTAAACAATTCATTCATGTGTATACAGCGTACAGGCTGTGTGTCGTTTATAGTAGGTATGCTCCAGAGAGTTAACATTGATTCGGTACTGAAATACAATAAGCATTTTAAAGACCTTTGGGATCGTACACAAACAAAAATTGTTTTTATGTTTATATAAATATATACATATAAATATAATCGGAATACATACACAGAAAATCGAAATCTGTAATAAAAAATATACATATTAAACACATCAATGTGCCTATTTAAGCGTTAACGAGCTAATAACGTTATTTATCACTAGATGATATGTGAACGGTGTCAATTCAAGCATGGTTTCAAGTTTCATGTGTATATTGTGCTCACAAAGTGTTCACTTTAAGTGAATCTATCTCTTATTTAGGAGTATAGAGAATGATCTAAGGCTCAATCTGGAGCTACTATTTTATGGCCTCCTACTGGTCTCCCCTCAGGATAAGTTTCTTGATGACTAATAATAATAATGGGGTTTACCCTCCGTTTTTCTGACATACGCCTATAACAAAGGTGACCCACATCCTTATTTGTTTATCTTTATTTATCGAATTACATTCGTATTTTACAATTACATTTATGATGTAGGTGGAATCGTTTACTTCGTTCTTAACCAAGCGACGACAATATGATCAATTCTACCGCTCCATTAATTATAATTGTTCACACTGCCGCTGCCTGGATTCGAACCCGCAACGTAAGTCTAAGTAGTCAAACGGTCAAAGACTAACGCCGAAGGCCGCTCGGTCATTTAGGCTCTTTCTGAGGACTATATGCTCAATGCTCATTTTATAACAAAAACAAACAAACCTGAGTAAGAGAGAACTGGGTAAGCGAGAAAACTCTACAAGGGAGAATATTTCTCAGGACGTTGGCCTCTCAAAAACCTCTATATGTGAGAAACAAAAACCTGTATAAGTGACCGTCTTTTTTTTACCCTGACCTCTATAACTGAGAGTCTTTCCTGCCTGTACTTCTATGAGCGACAATTCAATGTTTGGCCCATTTTTTATTTTTCAGAAATAAACTGCGTGTGTTTTTCGGAACCTTCGGTACATACTCACAATGTTGAAACGAAAAATCAACGAACTGATTTGATGCCAACTTTTAATGATTTTACACGGATTGATGACGAAGTGGCTACTGCTAGAGAATTCACCGAGGACGCTATCATACATAAAGTGAAGATGAAGATGACCAATCACAGATTTTAGACAGAGAAATGGAAAAAATTCAAAAAATACAAGAAGCTTTTATGCCTTTGAAGACGCTCTACAAGTTTTTTTGTAATGTTCAGCGGTCGTTAGTAGAACTATATTCGATAAAATTTATGACTTCGAAAAACATACTCAAAGTATCAGAAACGCAAAAAAAAATAGCATTTTTTCTCAAAAAATTTTAGTAAATACACTCTCATAACTACTTTGTATATCTCTCTAATAAATTATGCTTTACTATGTTTATAACTAAATATTTTGAATATTATGAATAGATCTTTCTAAGTGAGTCAGAGCTCTCCTGTAAGCGAAAACTAGCTATAAGCTAGAACTAGCGAAATAGTGAGAAATCTTTATAACATTAAATCAAATAAATGTAACTTGTTTATAAATGTTTGTCTTTAAAATGAATAAAATTCTATGCAAGGAAGAGTTATAAATTTAACCTTTTTAAAATTCACGTATATATTATACATGAGGTACAGTTAACGAGTGAATAGGCATCTCGTATTAAAAATATACATAAAACATATATTTTTCACAGAAATTAAATAAAATATTCTTTCCTGGAAAACCGGATGTGGAAATTACGGTCGTTTTAAAACAGTTGCATTCATCTGTAGGTTCATAAAAAATCAAATATGTAAACCACTGTGTTAAATAGGATGTATATAGAAACTTTTTTTCAGAATTTAAAGAAATTTATGTTTAAATATGTGTGAATTATGGACTGTTGATGCATGGTATGTTCCCAATACGATTTTTATTGTTATTGATCTGAAAACGTTAAGAAAATTTCACAAAAATATATTACATATTATAGTACATTTCTTGGTATAAAACTATCCCTGGAGACACGAATGTTAAATTTATTTCTTTAATTTAAATGCACATTTTTAACGTCCTCAAAACGGCACCAGTTATGAAAAGTTCTGAATTTGTTTTAAATATTTATAAATAAATAACTTTTATGAAAATAATTGCATTAATTTTTTCACGTTTTCTCTGCCATATGAGTATTATTTTTAAAAGAAAATACCACATTTTATTTGAAAATTTAGTTATAAAAATATATAAATGATTATTTTGATTGACATATTTTATAAAATATGAAAACCAAACTTTATGGTGATATTAGTTTATTAACTTAATCATAATATTTCAATCAAATTTCAATTTAGAAAATAAAAAAATGCAAATAGCATGTGTTTTGCTTGAATATGCTCTATATTGAGTTTCGTTGTATATTTCATATATAAATAATTGAGAAATTGGTTCTCCTACGGGTGCATGAGATTTGATTTTAATATGATGAATTCTGGGAAAATATAAATTTTTTTTATCGTTTTTATAGCGTTTTTATCGTTAAGTCGCTCTGACAACCCAGATCCTTGGCGACTGCTCTTAAATACAATTTATAAAGATTTGTTGAACAATATAAACAAGGTATCTAAAACTCGTTGAAAGTTTTACTCACTGCTTTCCTACTTGAGTAAATTAACCTGACTAGCAAAAAGCTAAGCAAAAACTCTTTTATACCATATATGGCAGATATAAAATAGTAAAAAAATAAGGCTTGTTAAAATTTCGCAAATTAACTTTGAGACCAATTTAAAACTCAATTTTAAAAAAAGTAGGAACACTCAAAACATCGTTTTAGAAAAATGATTTTAGAACCAAAACACGTAAAAATATCTATATAACGAAAATTATCGAAAAGTATTTTAGGCATTTATTATTTTCCAAAAATTTTTAAGGAGCAAAATCTATTCTTATTATGTAGTTTGACTTTTATATCCAATATTCAGTTTATAGTCAATGTAGGCCATATTAAGTCTACTAAAACTAAAAAATACCACACATGATAAGATCTATCATATTCATTTATAACAAAATATAAGTGAAAATTACTTAAATCAGTCATTCATTTTCAAGCCATCAAATACAATATTATAATCTTAGAATGACACGGTCATCGGTGGGCTTGCTTTTTTGTCTGTGATAGTTTTTACTGTGATGTCCATGAAATATGAAATGAATTACTCTTTGGATACTAATTTTTTTCTTACGTGGATAGATTTATCATAAGAACCGCGCCATTATTGGTTCCAGTACCTTATTCTAAAGTGTTCCAGCTCTTGGTTTGTAATTAAAAAAATGAGAATTTTAGTATTTTAATACCTTTTATCTTTTTTTATGTTTCTACAAAAAAAAAGTTATGGTTCAAAATTGTACAGAAAATTATTTGTTTTTATGAGTATTCGTATAAATATATTTCTAGATAGTTAACAATGCGCTTCCACATAAACCGTGGACATGCCACAATAGAAAATATTATACTTTGAAGAAAATCTAAAGACAACAGGATTTAATTGAAGAGAGCCATAGAAAAAAGTGCTATAATAATTTATGTTTTATGTAAAATACTTAAGTATAAAGACGTTTTGAATTGGGTAAATATAAAAATAATTACTATAAACGTTCCTTTATTTTATTTTAATTCAGTAGTCAGTTTAAACAAGTGAAAACAAACAATTGACTCAGTTAATTGTTGAAATACTATGCATAGACAGTGTTGATTACTCTATCACATTACACATATATCTATACAATATCACACATACATAACATACTGATAATCCCATATTAATACACACTATTAAATTTGCATCTAATGTGTGCCCTCGTGAGTAACCAGTGATGTTTACAAAAAAATATTTCAAACAATATCTCTAACGGTTTACAAAATGGGTCCTACAAACCCAAGACCCAATTGACCTATGTTGGTCATTTACGAACTTGACCTCACTTTTTACGTCCTGAGCACGCTATAAAATTGATATCTCTTTTGAGTAATCGTGATGACAGACGGACAGGTGACACACGACAGACAGATAGACAATCGGAAATTAATATTACTTATATTGACTAATTAGGTGATTTTATGAACACCTATACCAACATTTTATTCATAGCATCAATATTTTTAAGCGTTACAAACTTGGGACTAAACTTAATATACCATGTATATTTCACATATACATAGTATAAAAATGTAATGACAAAACATTGCAATGGCTTTTTTCCTTTGTTAACGTGTCAACAATAATAATTTTTTATGTGGTTTTCATTCTTTTCACACATTTATGTAATTATAAAATTATTAAAATCCTTGTTTTATATAAATGACATTTTCTCTATTGTCATTTTATTTTTTTTTAAATTAAACATTCATATTAAATTATGAACAAACAAATAGAATTTATTTTAAGATTAAGTTATTTAAAACAATTGTTTTTATAGCAGAGCGAATTTTTAAAGAGAAAATTTCTTTTAATCGATCACAGATGGTCATTCACTTTTCCATTTGTTTCAATCTATTGTCGTATCGAACGAATTTTTAGGATTGAAGGTGTTAGTAAAAAATGTGATTCCGAATCCTTACTTACTAATATAATAAAAGTGAAAGTTACTGGCTGTTTGGATGTCTGTCTGTTTGAATTTATTGGTTGAAATATCCATCAAATTTTGAACTCTAAAAATGACTATAAGCTACTTTTTTTCTGAAAATCGCTAAACAGCTAAGATGGGGATACCGAAGAGAAAAGCGAATTTAAAACTCAGAGTGGCCATAATGATATCAACGGGGTAATTGAGTTGTATAAGGGAGGGTGAATGGCGTTAGCTGTATATTGAACCACAGGGTCGAGAGCGCGAGCGCAAGGAAATGTTTGTTTATTGTAAATTTTTACGTAAGTAATTTAACGAGTCTCGAAAGTATGTTGCAAAACAGAAATATACTGAAAGTGCATGAAATTATTTTATCTTAAAACTTTTCACAGGTAATTTCAAAATATAAACCCTTTATTGCTGAGCTTACGTCTTCTAACAACGGTAATGTTTCTATAAATAATTTTCGAACGTTTGTCATTTATACATTATGTTTTATTTTCGATTGCCTATAGGTATTTATTAAAATGATACAAATATGGTAACTATTTGTATCTTATTTTCAATTTTGATCATCAATTTTGTTATAACTACCTACATGAATGTAGACGAAAAATAAGAATAAAATTTCTTGATATCAGTCTTGGTTTTCGAAATATCGAAAGCTAAATAAGTAAACAAATTTTCAATTGGATATTTTGAAAATTACTCCAATTATTGAAAAATTTTAATCATATTTTTCGATTTATATTGTCAAGTAATAACATAAGTCACCAGCAAAATTGAAAAAAAAAAATATTTTTTTAAATTTGTGTTCCCACTACCGTGCTCATAGATCCTTAATTAATCGAGCACAACGGGTTTTTTTGTTATTAATAATTTGTGAAGGTATAAGCTTTAATTTAAATAGTTTTTTTTAATTTCCACCCATTCGTTTTGGAGAAATCTTTGAAAACATACCATTCCTTTATTCCGTTTTAACATTAAACCAATGTTAAATATGCCTATTTTTGAAGTCATTTATTTATTTAAATAGTCGTTCAACCCCACTAAAATTTTCAGAATTTATTTAGACTTTGTCCAACTTGATATAACAAAAAAATCAAGCGTTTTATTTATAATTGCGTTAGTGTTCGTACATCCTTAATTAGCGTTATATTTTATTTACTATGCAATTAAACTCCGAATTAACAGTGGGGATTCATGATTGGATTCATCGAAATCATAGTTTTAAGATTATTAATTGTATTTTACTATATAATTAGGCCAAATTTGAACCGTTTGTGCAATCGAAATCATTATTTTATCCCGTTCCTTTAATTTTTAAATTACTTAACTTTATAAGCGGATTAAACAGAGAAACAAGAGAACAGATATGTTATATTTACTATTCAAACTCTTCGCTCCATTGTGACAACATTGAAGTCGTACAGGCAGCTGAGAAGTAAACGTACTGTATATTCTCTCGTTTTCAGTACACTCATATAATAATACAGACATGGGAGCAATATCCTATATTTACATACACGAAAAATATACCTTACATTAATTAAGCAAGCTCATCATTTCAAACTTCTTAAGATAATCCAGTATTGATAATAATTGGTCTAGAATTTCTTCTTCTTATATGTTTAGAGATATAACCGTCTAGATATTTGAACATCATTGTGTGTGTGTGTGTGTGTTGTTATCATTATCAAATAATAATTAATGAGAGTGAACGTTTATTTCATTTTATTTTTTTTTATTAATGAATTTATAATGAGTATAAGATTGTGAAGATATTATATAAAAAAATAAAACAAGGATGAAAAATAATATTAATTTTAAATATAATTTATATAAAATATATATTAGATCATGTGCTCAAGAATAGGACGAAGCTCGTTGATCCTGGCACAACTCACATCAATTATACAAAACACTTTGTTATTAGGCGACTTACAAATTGCTTTGCAAATTGTATTATGGATAGATTTATTTATTTATAAGTATTTTATTGTAAGGATTTATATTCCTTAAAGATTTGACTTCTCAGTTGAATTGATAATTATGAGTGAAGTTGAAATGAATTTTTTTATCATTTTTCATCTATTCAACTGAGAAAATATTTACAGTTTAATTTTTTATATACTTCATCTAAGTACCACTTGTATTCCAAATGCTTAACCGAATCACACTATCAGTGATACTTGGGAGGAATTTGATCTTTTAGTATCAGATGCCGGCTATCCTACCTATGATTTTCTATGGTTTTCCATTATGTTTGCGCGAGGTTAATGCCGGGATAGTTCACTTACAAAGTCAGCTATAGCTACCTACCTTCTCCTTCCTTTCTTTTTCCCTATACCTCCCTCGAGAACTCTCATTGCTTATTCTTTTAACGATAAAAAATATATAACTGACACAAAATTTATAAAAGACGTCAGGGTTTTTATAAACGAAAATTTTTGTAGAAAAAAATACTGACCCTTTTTAAGATCGGTTTCAAATTGAAGTAAAAGAAAAGTATGACTTAACCATAAATAAATGATTTCTGTAAAAATGGTAAACGTAAAAATATAAAAATGTTGAAAATACAATTCATGGCCATCTGTTCTGATATACTCAATTATAACTATTTGACCTTTAATAATAAAAAATTGAAACCTGTACATATATTTTACTTGCTTAAAGCAATCTCTGTCTCATTTTCGAGTGTTATGGAAGGAGGATCTGTGAGAGCACAAGAGGTGAAGACTGTAACGAGGTGTGCACAACACAATACGTGCAAGAAATAGCGAAAAGTTGACGTGAAAAAATAGCGAAGTGTTTCAAGAAGAAATTGTAGTCATTTATAACAGTCTTTCGCTTATTATTCTGTGAATATTTTGCTTTTAACATTTACAGCAGATAAAAAATCGTGTGAAACACTCAAAATCGAAAAACTCATTTCCATAATTTTGACACTCGACTCATTCGATTGCAACTTCACTTTATCATCATTACCAAACTTTCAAACTTACCATTATTAATCAACCTCAAAAAAAAAAAAAAAAAAAAAACAAACAAACAAACAAACAAAATTAAAAAATCATAAAAATTTCTATTATTACGAGCCTGCAGTTTATAATTATTAATGGTTGGTCGGTGTTTTTGTATTTTGTTCGTTTTATCAAAGACTGTTCGTGTTAAATGAGCCACGCTTTTATATTTACTTAATATAAATAGGAAAAAAAAAGTTAATTACATCAAACAAAAAAGTATTTATTTGTTGAAAAAGATTGGAATCAATATAAAAAAAATTTCGTTTAAAGAGTTTATGTAATACTTCCATAATACTGAACAAAACAAAATACCATATTTCCCTTCTTGACCCTCTAAGTCAGTAATTTAAAAAGAAATAAATGTTTTAAACTGTTTGAAAAGATCAAATTGAGGTAATAGTTAGCACTTCATATTTTTTATACTGGAATTGCATACGTTAAACATGCCAGAAAATATTTACTCTGTCAGTTTTTGAGGTTTTGTTCTTTTTAATGCTTTTTTCTTTTGATTGCATTCATTTGCTTAAGCAAAACCAACCAAAAACAAATTTAATTAAAACTTTGTCTGATTATTTTTGTTTCCGATAACAACATTATCAGAATTTTACTTTGAGTTAAATTCCAATAAACAGTTGAAGAAGCTTTTTATATTTTTAATTCATTGTTTAAACCGTTATAACAAAGTAAAAAATATAAATACTGTTTGAAAATGCTGTATTTAAGTGTAAAAAATATTTAAAATCTAATATATAAAATTCACGTGTCACAGTTTTCGTTGCCATACTCCTCCGAAACGGCTTGACCGATTTTGATGAAATTTTGTGTGCATATTGGGTAGGCCTGAGAATCGGCCAACATCTATTTTTCATCCCCCTAAATGTTAGGGGTAGTCCACCCCTAAATTTTTTTTTTTATTTTTTAGACAAAATTTTTAATTTCTCTTTTTTTATGATACAACATACAAAAATACATACAATCCTCAATTTTCACCCTTCTACGATCAACCCTTATTTTTTAATAGCCATTTTAGTAATTTAATCATTTTTCCTCTCCGGTCGAAAACTGATCAATCGTCATTTAATTAGTTATCCCCGCCAGATGTCTACAGGTGTCACTTCTGACCCAGTAAACAGCAAGGAGTAGGGATGAAAACGAAGCCGGTCCCCTTTCTTTCTTACTCCCTACACAGTTGTCGGCCATCATTATTGTTTATGCATCAAGTGTAGTAGTAACAATGACAATGTATATGACATGTACATGAATTACTAGGAAATTATTTATATGGCAAAACAACGTTTGCCGGGTCAGCTAGCAAAATAACTTTAGTATATGACATGTACATGAATTACTAGGAAATTATTTATATGGCAAAACAACGTTTGCCGGGTCAGCTAGCAAAATAACTTTAGTATATGACATGTACATGAATTACTAGGAAATTATTTATATGGCAAAACAACGTTTGCCGGGTCAGCTAGTACATTATAATTTTGAGATGTATTTTGGCGCTCTTTGTTGATGACGCATAAGTACGTGATCTGTCAATTGGTGACAGTTCAATGTATAATTTACACTTTAAAATAATGAATTTACAACACAGAATTTACACTCGTTATTATTAAGTTTTCTAATAAAAAGCCGTAAAATAATAAAACTCAATGAAATACCATATAAAATGTAAGTAATTAATACCATACAATATGTCAACAAATTTGACAAATGAGTACTATAATGTCACGTCCGTGTAAAAATTTGAATTGCCGTTTTAGAAACTTTTAAATGCCCTCACTGAATTTGTACTTTTATTAATTAATTTTAAGTAATTAAAAAGATATTAATTACTAAAATAATGGTTTAGTTGAAATGTCCAGCCAATAAAGTTACGGAAAAAAAATATTTGAACCAAATTTAAATTTCATGAATATTCCCTATTGAAGCCAATAAATGCCCGTTTTAAGTATTAAAATTATGTCTTGTGTGTTTAATACATCGGGTACATTTTTTGGCATGAATATTGCCCTGTTGAAAGTGGAATGGTGAAAACAAACGAATTTTTGTATACGCCTAGTTTTATACGATTTTTTCCCGTAAAATTTTCAGTCACTCAAAAATTACTATGGATATATTATATAATCTTCTTGAATCAAGGTATATGGGTTATACTGTACTTAAAACTAATTTGGATAATTATATCTTTTACTCGAATAAAAAAGAAATATTGTTGTTTTTAAGCTGTATGTAAAGATGAAATTGAGAATGTTTAATAATTAAAATTTAATTCTGTTTTATTAAGGTTTTTTTTTGTTTGTGTTCTTCGCTTCTTGTTAAGTTTTTCATTTTCTTTTTTTATACAGGCTGTTATTTTAAAAAGTTTTCAACCTTGTGTTTCGGCAACGGAAACAAAATTCGAAAGCGCAAAAACAAATATCAGATCATTTTTAGGGAGTACGAAAATAAACTATACATTTTCTAAGACGGGGACGTCTGGATAGTCATAAATATGTCAAATAATTAAAACGTTGAAAATATATTTCGACACCTGATTTATATGTTTCTTAAGGATAAAAGATTGAATAGGACAAACATTTTACGAAAAATTTGGGATATTTTGATGGGAAATAAGATTCTTTAAGAAAAATTATTATTTCGGGGAATTTCGAGTTAAATTTTCTTGGAGGAAACTTTTAAGGCTGTTATACCACAAATTTTAAGCGTTCCTTGATTGCGTAAAACTTTATAATATTATATTTCATCAGGGCAGATTAAAATACCCTTCCATTAAAATGGTGAAAGAAAATTTTGCAATTTTCGAAAAATAAAGGTATCAGGTATCAAAACTGGACGACTTAGAAAAACAGTTTTCAAACAAAACCTGCTCTTAAAAAAACCATGTTTAACCCCTGTTTAACAATGAAAATGCTCCTATATTAAATAAATAAATTTTATTCTCAGTCCCTCCTAAAATGAACAAGTGCACGTTTATACGTTTTCGCGTTTTTAGGTGTTCTATTTCGTTTTCGAAATATAAAAATTGAAACTTTCTGAAATAATCACCCTGTATATTTATCACAGAATCAAGTTTTCTTCACACTGCACATTAAAATAACTTTCGAAAGAAACATTTTTACAAAACATTTAAAATTCTAATCTCATTTAATATTATATATAAGTCTGTAAAAATGTAGACAAAAGAAAATTTATTCTTGTTATAGTTTTTTTCTTTTTCTTGTAAATTTATACAATTTTATTACATTCACTCATATTGTGAAGCTTGATTCTGTCAGATTGTTTTAATAATGTAATGTATGAGCTAGGAATTAAAAATCGATCCATAGACATCTTTTATAACAAATAACAATAGAAGAATTCTGCACGATTCAGTTGGATATAGAAACCAGCGAGATGTGTACGATTTTTCTTAAAATCTTACACCACACATCAGATTCAGAAGGAAAAGTTTCATGCACGGGTTTTACTCATAATATAGAGAGCTGAAATTAGATCTGGTTTGGCACTCATTACTCATCGAGATTAAAAATCAAAAGCACAAACTACAATATTGGATATCTACAGTGTGTCACTTTTAAGATGAAGACACCTTCATATTTTCATTATTTATAGGAATTTTGATTTTAAATTTTACACAGTCATACAAGGTGATTTGTAACATTTTTTAAGATACTTAATCGAAATCTGAACTTTAACCTCAGTCTACTACAAATTAACAAAATGGGTCGATTCTTAATATTTTACAAAAAATAGCCTGAAATGAGGAACAAAAGTGTATTTTGTTCATGCATTTATTTGAAAAAATAATTTCAAAAGCAAAAGCATTATCAAAAGCAAAAGAAATTAAAAAATCATTATCTCAATAATGAATCGAAAAAATCGTTTCGTTTCTAAGTTAAGTCTTTACACCATTGATTTTTTTGAATGTTGCCATTACGTGATATAATCGAAAACAATATAGGTTATCAACAAAAACAATAAAATATATATTTTTATTTTCGATCCAAATATCATCCCATTTCAATGGAAGGGTGTATGCGCATCTAGCATCACACTTCGAACCTCCAATAAATTTTTATTATATCATTTTTATTTTGCAAAAATAAAAATAAAGGGTTCTAAATGTTAATTATAATAATAAGTTATTGAATTTCAACCCTTAATGTAAAAAAAATTCACCACACACAAGATGCATATACTAAGCGAATTCTTTCTTAAACATAATTAAAATCAAAATAATAACTTTTTCAGGGCCATGAACAAATAATAGAAGGCCATTACAATAACTCTGGGGTTGAAATAGAGGTTAAAAGGGCTTTAAAAACTTAAAAAGTTGTCCATCGATTTAGCTCAAATTTTGACAAGATATACAACCAGCTTCAAGGATTGTTTTTATCTATTTTTAACCTTCGAGGGATGGAAAAGTGGAGCGAAGAAGTGGGGATGAATAATCGAATATTTCAAATATAACCAAGTGAGGTATCAACTAAAATGGCATGACGGCACATAACAAAACTGTAGCCCCCACGCAAGGTAATATGGGGGGAAGGGTTAAATTGGGCATGCTTCCCAACAAAGCGGGTAGTTCACAGCTAATTATAAAACAACTAGCAAATTTGTCGAGAGTTTATTTTAAAACGGCTGAATTTTGGATATTTCTTTGCAAACTGAACTAAGGTAGAAAACAAGCACATCTTCTACCTGAAAACGGTTGTGTTAATTAAAGCAACAGCTGGGTTTTATTGGCTGTCCACGGAAGACACACTTAGACTATAGGGCCCATTGTGATACCATGCTTGTGTTTTACCACCTTTCCGCTGATAATTTTCAATAATCTTCAATTACTTTCAGAGACTGAGAGCACCTCCTTCATGCATATACCATGCACTACACCAGCCCATCAGAACTATTAATTAAATTAATCTGTGTTATGATGGCTGGAATCGAAACCTTTACCTTAGGCATACCGCGAGCGAAACTGGTTACACCTTAAACAACTGAGCTACAAGGGTTAATCCACAAGTTAGGTGGAATATAAATTCTTAGGACACAGGCCTATTAATAATTATATTATTAAAACTTAGCAGTTTCTAAAATCCAACCGTTTTGAAATCAAATTTTTCGTGACATACATATAAAAATATTTCAATCATCACATCGGTACAAAATGAATAACTCATTTGCCTCGAAGGGAAAATTGACTAAAAACAAACTACCATTAAAACAAATTACAGATATTGTGTTGGACCACTTATGTATTTTAATCGTTCATAATTTAATTATATATTCAGAACACAACAATATAATGTGTGTTCTTATTATAATTTATGGATATTATTGTTGTATAATAACAATTACAATATCTTATGTTATGTAGTATGGTCTATATCTATATCTATATGGTTAATGACCTTGTAAAGACCGCCCAATAATAACTTTCTTCTTGTAATGTACAATGGATATAATTTTCCTCATATTGGATTCATATTATTGTACCTACTGTTAAGAAAGTTTTAAACAATATTATATTTTACAATGAAATCGTTTGATGCGTTTTATGCCTGAGAAAATTGTGTTTTGAAATTTACAGAATATCGAAGATAATCAACGAAATAAGTCAAAAAGTGTGTAGGCGTAAATCCTAACTAGTCAAACAACATTGAGATTCGCGAAAGGTGGACTTAAAAAACATACACAGAATTTGTTTCAAATGGCTGAATATGTTATCATCAGTCTAAAAAATGACAAAAGAAAATGTAGATCCTAATAAAATTATATAATTAATTATTTTTAATATTAATTTCAATATTTTTTTTTATAAACTTGATATGTATCCATTGATAAATGGTGAGTAATCCGGTGGTCTAAATTGGAATTACTGAAAAAGCGGTCCATTCCTTCTATTTAATAGTACAAATTTTTATCGCCAGTTTGGGAAATATGTGATTTGAATTTAAATATTTTTATTAGATTTAAAAAATTGTAAGTACAACTATTGTAACTCGTAGTTAAAATTGTAACTAACTTGGAATTCGGGTCTCCTTCTGATTTTAATTAGAACGATTTTTTATCGCCAGTTGGCGAATTGCAACTCTCAGTTATCAATAGAATGGAATCTTTGAGCTTGATTAGCAGCTACTTCAAAACATCGGATAAACTAAACAATTTTTATGGTGGAAGCGCAAGTAACATTCCATTATATTAATAAATAATAGTTTAAAAAACTAAAAAAAACACGCTTTTGTAACTAACTGAACTAAAAAGTATAAATTAATTTCTTTAAGTTAAAAAAAAGAAGATATTAAGAAAAAAATCATTTTATCGTAAAAAAGCCTGGGTTGCTTTTTAAAATATTTAATAATGACTTTATTTTTACCAATTTCTGTAAAAGCCTATCTAAAGCCAATTAGGCTTATAACTGCATGTTGAGCGTTAAAAATCCTTATGCTTTATACTTTTAATAAACCAACATAGTTACAAACAATACTTACGTTCTTGCTCATGGACCTACGGAATGCTCTTGAAGCCACGTAAATTCATTATATAACAAAACAACACAAAACAAAAAACAAAACAAAAAACACGATTCCAATTTGGTTTTCTAAATAAACAAAAAGTTTGTGAATATGAGATAACAAATCGTAAGCAATTTGCATCGTGACTGACAAACTGTCAATCAATACAAAGATGGCGTCTCTCTACTTTTGATATGAAATTCCTGTCTTATCTGTAGCACTAACTGAACATGAGCGCAAAATTAAAACATATTCGAACGTTAACAAGTATGAAATTATAAAAGTGGACCATCCAATTGCAGCATAATATAATTTCGAGTTCAAGTATAAGTACATAGAATTTTTTGTTTTTCATACACAAAAAATTTTCTGTAGATAAGAAAAAAAAATTCATGTTACCTAAAAAGTTTACCTGAATATATTTTTGTTTCTAACAATATTCTTGGTTCACTAAGATTTTTACTCGCCAAGAAATGCGTTTTTCTGTGAATTTTGCATACTTATTTGTCTAATATTCATTATTCAATTATATTCAACAAAGAATTCATTAATTTTTGCCTGTACTGTAAATGTACAACGAATATTACTTACAATCATTTACGTCTTGTTTGTAACTACAATAATTTCTGCAGTAATTATCTATGAATCTTACTTTAAAGGACAAAAAAACGGTTATTGCCTGAAAATAAATATAAAAACCGTATAAACTAGACAACATAACTTATCCTAGTTTTAATGTTTTTAAATGCGATTATCTAAAGATGTATAATAAAGGGGAGCTCAGTCCTCTGCAGATACATCGTTTTGCTAATAGCATCATGAATTCTTTTACAATATATGTGTGGTATAAATGCTTTAGTTTATTTACGTTAGTAAAAAACTTTAAAATGTCTTTATTTAAGTAATTTTTCTTTTGTTTTTTAGTATCCTATTATCTAATCGTTAAATTCATATTTTATGTTTGTTTATACAGGCACTTATTATTTTACTAGACTTGAAAATAATAATAAAATCTTGTGTAAATGACACATAATTACAGGAAAGTCGTTAAAGTTATGCATACTTTTGTCTTATGTCCTTCCTAATAAATTTGTGGAATTTAAGCATATGAGCCAAAAGTTTAAAAAAAAAAACGAAAACGAAATAATTATACTGTGTATTAAAACCGATTGGATAACAAAATCACGGGCATATAAAAACAAACAATAAATATTTATGAGTATTTTCTTATGAGTAGGTATGAGTGTTTGGTACCTAGGCTGGTCCAAAAATAAAAATTGAGCAAATGCTGGAATACCTAAAGATAATTTGGTAAATCAAATAAAAAGACAATAGAGTCCATGTAGTCATCACAACATAGTTCATTTGATCTTGTAATGGGCCAAGTGGCCCACAGTGCACCTTAAAAATATGATCCCATGAATTCCGTCGATTATCCCGATATCTACCGTTAAATGATTGAACGGGCACAGTACGTAACACTTCCAATTGTTTTTTTCTTATGTATCAAAATTTCTATTTCTTTATTTTACCAAATTCTAGATTGGAGTTGTGATCCAATTTTTGATTTTCAATAATTTTTGCGGAACCAATTCCGACCGCGGTATGCTTAGGGTAGCGATTTTGATACCCGCGTCCCAGCAAAATTAATTTAATTAATAGTTGTGATGGACTGGTGTAGTGCATGATATATGCATGAAGGAGGTGCTCTCAGCCTCTGAAATTGAGGAGCTGATAAATGAAATTATCAGGGGAAAGATGGTAAAACACATATATGGTATCAGAATGGGCTCTATATCCTAAGTTTGTCCTTCGTGGGCAGCCAATATAACCTAACCTAACCTAACCTAACCTAACTTAACCTAACCTAACTTAACCTAACCTAACCCTTATTTCCCACTAATAGATAATCATTGGTTTATAAAATCCGTGGAGACTAATAGTGGAGAGTTTTAAACTGTGTTTCTGCGTATGGCAAGTATGACTTCTTATGTAAACGGCCAACAATACAAAAGTCGAACCACATAAATTGGGAAAATAGCTTTTCATAAACTCAGCCTCAGAGAAAACATTTTGACTTTATTACCGAATTCATTTTAATCAATCCCCCAAATGGTAGTAAAAAACAAGTGAAAACCAACTGAGTTAATTGTTGAAACACCATGTATAGACAGTGTTGATTACCAAATCGTTTGTTATTAACGCCATATAAGTAAATAAAGTTAGCCACTCTTACACACAAAGTAATATGAGTATCTTTCCTCTCACATCCATAGTGAATATAGTATATGATATAAGCACACACATACATAATATATGTACCGAATAAATTTAAAATTTAAACAATAGTTACCTGTATACATACTATATGATGTTTCTAAGCTTATTGGTACTCTCAAAATTGTTTAATGAAAAGAAGTTTCAAGTAAAAGTTGTTTCTTTGTTATAGCGAATATTTTTTGAAGATGGGTCCTACGAACCCAACACCCAATTAGCCTATGTTGTTTATTTACATTTACGAACTCTACCTCACTTTTCACGTCCAGAACACTCTATACAAATTTCATCTGGATAATTCTATTCGTTTTTGAGTTGCCGTATGAACATACAGACAGACAACCGAAATTCGACTACTTAGGTGATTTTATGAACACTCATACGAAAACATTGTTCGTAAATTCAATACTTTAAAGCGTTACAGACTTGGGACTAAACTAAGTATACTTTGATATATTCCATATATACATAGTATAATGTAATAATCATGGAAAATTTTCTGCAATACAAACTTACGATCTGGTAGCTCTTAAAAACCATTACTCAACCACTTTACTTGATTTGTAAGTAAATCCATAACATTTTTATGGAATAAACATACTATAAATAATGATTGTATACTTGTATAATTTATTCGTATCACGTGATGTTGTAACTTGACTCTATTACATAAATAAATGCCTTGAGAACAAAACGATCATGTATTAGAAATATGATTCTAAATAAACAATAACAATATATTATGTATATAATATAACAAACAATAATAATACATTTGCATATAAATACAAATAATAGATTTACACAAAGTTTAAATAGTATTGAAGGTGGTTTTATATAATAATCATTAGATAACGTTAAGGACGTTTACTACATAAGCTTGGCTACATCTTGGCTATTAGAGAATTACAAAAACACCTATTGCAGAAGAAAAACTTGAACTTTTCGCTCTCAATACAAATTTTCAACTCCCTAGCTCAGTTTGGAAGGAAAGAATGAGCAAGGTTCTAAAAAGGTCTACAAAAAAAAGATTTTGTTATCCGTTTTGCAGGTATCATTCAAAAAGCAGATCTCTGTTTGAAGGGACGAAGCAAGTGGTAATGAATTTAATAAATTTAAAGAAACTTTTTATACTTTTATTAGCGGATCACAGCAAAATTATTCATTTTAATCCTATGTTTTATTTTTACAATGCCAGCTATATTCTTATCGTCATTTAATCTATATACCTAAGAAACTAGCTTGCCTTTAAAAGAAAGATTGAAAAAAAGATTTTCATCGAATTCGACTCATCTAGTCTAATTGAAATCCTTGTCACAAATCGATGCAAAGATAATAATGCCAAGCATTCTGGAGTTTGAAACCACCTGATATCACTTACACAATTACACAAAATGATATTTATTAGTGTACAAAGGATTTAAGCTTTCGAAAATTTGTATTTCTAGCCTTTTCACATACTCAAAAGTTAGATATCGAATTTAACTCCAATTAAAGCCAACAGGCAGGAGCGAAAGCCATATGAAGAAATTTTTGCAAATTCGGTACAAAACCACTCTTGAAATATAATATATATGTGAATTTTATATAAGTTTTCAAAAATTGAAAAAGCTTAAAAACTTATAACCAGCTCATATCTCTAAAGTTTAATGTTGAAAAGTTTTATGGAAAGAGATTTGAAAACAAACCAAACAATTTAATTAATTTTAATATATTTTACAAATAGGAAATTAATGACGTTTTTCATAATTATCGTTTGTAAAATAACTGTGATTCAATATTGTGATATCTAAAACCACGAATGTCTGTATCTGTTAAATGTATTGCAATAATATTTTAAATTCCAAGTTCAATATTTAACAAACTTTCTGTACTAAATAGTGGGTACAGTATATTATATACATTATCCAGAAATAATTATTAATATTTTAGGCACTGTTACGTTAGTTAAATTGTTGCTTAACCATTATATCACTTGTGATAATAATTTTCATGAAATTTATTATGTACATGTCAATATAATGTCAATTAATTATAATTAATAATACACAATTCTACCACAAATATTCCATGTACAATCCCTCTCTCATTCCATGTCTACCTTATTAATCCTTCTAAACACTATATAAAGTTATATACACATTATAAAATAGATAGAAGTTTTGGTTCGTTTCACATAGCAAATTATCTATTTGTACAGAGTGTAACAAATATATGTAATTAGTTTCGATTTATTTCTGGATTTTGTGATAAATAAAACCATGAAATTTGTCCTCTAGAAAACTTCACAAGTATTATTTTCCTCTTAGTATTATCCCTTCTAGATGAAATGTAAAATAATCAAATATCGTAATTATTATCCTGATGGATGTTACTAAATTCATGACTATTTCACCAAAAAACCTGTGAGAATTAAGACGAATTTGAAATTTTAGGGAAGAAATTAATTAAGACCTTATACATTTTTTGAGCATACAAATAGAATACTTTCATGGAAACTGTGACATTGTGTACCTACAATATTTATTCAATGAATTAAATGTGCTGATGTGATAGCTTGCTGTGGACAGGGGTTCGATGTTTATAAACTCTACTCTAGTACCAGTCGTCGGTAGAATAGATATAGTGTTTATGACATTTATTATCTTTTGATTAAATCTAATATATCATCACCAAAACAACTAAAATTCACTATAAACAGAATGAATGTAGAACAGAAGCAGCGTTAGTTATCATTAAACCCATTTTATTTGGTGTGTGAATATAGTTATCAACATCAACATAGGAGAAGTTTTGTACCTTAGGCTTAATGTACGTTGAATCACCATTCAGTTTCTTGAATGATATTGCTATGAAATAGTAACTGAGAAGGCAAGCAGCCGCGAGAATGGTAGTCCCTTTGAATTTATTTTCAAGTGAAATAAAATCATATTTTTTAATGATAAAAGGAATATTATTATTTGTTTTTGCCATGCTGTATTTTAAGTCGCAAGTGTAACGTAAAATAATTAGGAGGTAAAGTTTGAAAAGACCATTCCATCATGGCCTTTAAATAAATAACAAAGGAAATAAGCAAAATATTCTGAAAATTTCAAGAATAAAAAAAAAACAGAATTTATCGAGTATACCTACTTTTCCTTTCTTTTTATAGAGTTGACTTTGCACTAGCTGGATTCAAAGATAACGTTTATATGCTTTTAAACGAACCACAACTGAAGCTAAGTTCTATGATGGATTAAGCTTTAGAAAAAAATTCACAGCACGTCTTATAATGGTTCCAAGGTAATGTGGATTATAAATCTAGCTGGACTACTTCTACTTCCAATAATACAATTAAGCCGACTACAGGTAGAATTGTTTGGGATGATCCTAGGTACAATAGAGAGTGAGCCATTGTGCATTGTAAGATTGTATTACGAATCATGCATTATTAAAATATAAATAAAGCTTTTGACGATAGCTTTTATCAACTTATTATTTGCATTGTTATATTTTTTTTAAATCGCTTTATAAAATATACTAATGATTATTGTGATGCAAGGTACGACATTCTCACTTACAAAATTTGTATAAAGGCAGCTGGTTGGTGTTGTTTGTTGTTTCAGCTAATAAAATTTACTACAAATTATTGTGATAAAAAAACGGTATTTAATTGATTGTTTGATAATAAAAGCACGCAACAGAGAGATATCGCATAATATGCATATTATTTACATAAAAAAAGGTCCGATATCTATTTAGTGTGTATTCCAATTTGCTTTATCATCGAAATTATTTCGATTTAATGTAAAATTGTAAATGACACCTTGCTATCGATGTGCTAATACAATGTCTACCTTGAGAAGATTTATTATTTCCCTTTCAATAAATTTGTAATTAAGACTTATCTATTCAAAAATTATCTATTTACATTCATTAAAAATGGCAGTTTTAAAATCCAAGGTGGATGACAAGCGAATAAGTTTCGGCTAAAAATTGAAAGATTTATACTGAGTGTCCCAGAAGTAATGAATCCCCCCCCCCCAGTGTTTTGCTTCTGTAGCGAGCTTCTGATTTGCTGAATTTGTTAATAAATAGATAATTATCCGTGCATCAGATTAAAAAACGGAAGAGTACTTTTCGTCTTAGAATTTTATTTTCTACTATCACCACGTTGGTTGATATATTTCAAGAAATTATTATGTCCATAATTACGCAATGTGTTCAATTCCCGGCAGATATGTGATGTTTGTCCAGTATTTCTCTGTAGAAAGTCAAGCAAAATGTATTTTTAGTTGCATCATGTGCAAATTTAAATGGGAAAGCTGGATTTTCTTAAGATGTTACCAAGGAAACGCTGGCTTTGGTGAACGTATAACAATATTTCTATATTTTTCTATCGCATCAACACGTCGATTTTCATATTACAAGAAAAAAAATTTATTATCTTCGAAGAAAACTTCTCCATTTCTAATAAAGAGAGTTATGCTATGAATATCGTATGGCGATGAAGTACATCGTATGGCGAATCAGCAAAGAATGGAAGGAGAATCAGTGTGATACTATGTTAATAACAGTTTCAAAGAATAACAAGTATTTTCTTCAAGTACATACAGATTGGTCTGCTTAAAATTTGAAAGAATTTATTTGTCAGTATTGGCTGCAATCAAATTTAAGTCGAATACTACGACCACCAAAGTATTTTTAATTTTTATCTTCCCAGAAGAAGTTAATGTAATGGGGCCGATTTTAAAAATCTCCTGTTTTACATTTTTCCGCGGTTTCAAGGCTTTAATATCCGAATCAAAACTTTTCAATTTGATGTCTGTGTGTGTATGTGTACGCGAACCGGTTATGAGATTAACACGCGACTGGTCTTATTTGTTGCGTAATCGTGAATTTAAGAACTGAAAGAGTTTTCAGCAGAATTAGTTGAGCTGTTTTTTAATAGTAATAAACAAATTAGAAAAAACAGAATCAACAGAACCTGAAAAGTGGATAAAACACTAAATTAAATTTAACTTCAAAATATAGTGATGGTACTTATGTCTCAGTATAGTTTTCCCCAATCTTTTGTAACACAGAATAGGGAATATTCATGTATTTCTTTTATATTTTTAATTCATTGTTTACACCGTTATAACATAGTAAAAAATATATTTATAAATACTGGTTAAAAATGCTGTATTAAAGTGTAAAAAAATATTTAAAATACATTATAAATTTGAGATATTTAAACGCAGTATTTTGGCGGTCTCTGTTGATGACTCTCTGTGTATAAGTACGTGATCTGTCAATTGGTGACAGTTCAATGCATAATTTACCCTTTAAAAAATGAATTTACAACACAGAATTTATACTCGTTATCATTAAGTTTTCTAATAAAAAGCGGTAGAATAATAGAAATCAATGTAATACTGGGTAATATCATACAAAATGTGAGTCAATAATACCATACAGTATGTCAACAAATTTGACAAGCAAATATTATGATGTCACGTCCGCTTAAAAATTTGAATTTCCCCTTTTAGAAATTTTGAATTTATCTCACTGAATTTGTACTTTTATTAATTTATTTCAAGTAATTAAAAAGTAATTAATTACTAAAATAATGGTTTAGTTGAAATGTCCAGCCAATAAAGTTACAGAAAAAAATATTTGAATCAAATTTAAATTTCATGCTTATTCCCTATTTAGCCCTCATTTTCGATTTCCTACAACAAGTGAAAAATAAATATACATTCGTGTGAAAACATGTTACAAATGATTTGTTTGTAGCTCTTACCATTACTGTGCTAGCAATTTTATTTTCCTCGAAAAAAATGAAAACTAACCTTATGTGATATTTTCCTTTGTCTTTTTTATTTGTTTAATTTTTTCATTGTTTTCATTGTTTTGGGTAACTAGAAGGCCATTCTGTAGAATCAGAAAATATTTTACTTAAAAAAAAATAAAATATTATGAAAATCTGCTCGTATATGACTTCCTAGAAAATATATATATGAAAATGAAAAGTTTGAGAAAGAATCTTATTAACACATTTCAAGGAATACATTCATATAATAGAGAATTTGGTACTATTAAATTATTTAATGTTTTCGTATAAATTTTTTTATTGTGTTTTTTGTAACTTGGGTTTATAAAAGATTAAAGTACCTAAGCAGCTTCCAGAATTCGTAGAATAAGTTATTTTTTACGCAGCTTAATGAAAAGTACATAAATCTAGACACATAGGTACTTAACATATAATTCAAATATACTTAAAAAGTCAGGTACGGAACAAGAAATTGGAGTTTCAATTTTAAAATATTTAAAAAATGGGTGCAAAATAATTATTTTTGTAAAATTCAAGGTGTTTTTAGGTTAATTCCGGCAAGGCTAAGAAGTACAGTTAGTTGCTTTAACTTTCACTGTTAATAATTACCAGGGCTTTAATAGAAATCATTATTTTTTTGAAGCTCATTTCTTTCGTCTCTTCCACGCCAACCTGAAAGTTCCATAAGTATAAACTTAGATTTCCAGTGCTTAGTATCGCTTTCGTTAAATAAAATTATTAACGATATTTTTCAGTCTAAAGAACTGCCAAAAATGATTCAATTGGAAAATTTTGAGTATCTAATGAGCCTTATAGAAGTTAACTATCATTACCTTTATTGTAGTAAACAGCTTACCTAATCGAAATTTAATTCTTAAAATTCCTTACTCTGATTGGTATAGAAAGTTTGGAAATTTTAATAAAAAACACTTACATACTACGCCAATTTTATATTAATCATGAATTTAATATTTTTTGGTGTCCAATAAAAAAATTTAACTATATATCGATCGATCAACATGAACTTTACCTGGTAGAACGCCGTGGAGACTATGTATTCACTATTTCGCACATGTTACTTGGCTTCAGGGCTTTGACATGTGCTATATCATCCAATTAATCTACGAAGATCCAATGTTAGATTTGACAAAATTGCTATCAGAAAACAAAAAAAATACGTTGTAATAGAAGAAAACAAGCCAAGAAACATAACGTTTTGTGTTTACGGCTAATTAATGGTTAAGTTAACCGAAAAAATTCACAAAAAGTAAAAACAAAGGGTTTCCTTGTGATAAAAACAAAAAGTTGAAGTCCAATGCAAAAAAATTAATTGGAAAATTCTAGATGGGAAAGTTCTAGTCTGGTAGGTTCGATTTTGATACTTAGGAGCCGAAAAATTTTAAGCGAAAATAGCCGTTTTTACATTTGTTTAAATTTTTCCTACTTCTTCGATTTTAAAGTGAATTTTCGGTGAAGTTATGAGTGGTAGGTTCACAAAGCTTCAGTTTTTATTAGAAAAAGTTTTGGAAATTTTTCTTGACTCTTTCTTCTATAACAACGTATTTTTGTTTTCTGATTGCAATTTTGTCATCCGTTTCGCAGATTAATTGGATTAATATTTTTTATAGGCAATATTCAGAATGTTTATGTCTACGATATTTATAGGTTTGATAGTTTGTTTCTTACATTAAACCATTAAATTTACAAATAGAATTCTAAGATAAGCAAGCGTTAGAACCAATCAAACCGCAAATGAAAATCTTCAAATTGCATTTGAACAAATTAACATAATATGATATCTATGTTATACAAACACTTCCACTTACCAAGTAAAGTAAGAATATTTTGAAATGATATTGAAATGACATTTCATATCTTCAAGATACATAACAATAATACAAGTGTAGCTCTAAGTAAACCACAAATTCACATTATAAGTAAAACAAGACAAGAAGAGTACTTTATTATGTAGTGGTTGCTTGGTTTATATCATAATAATAATAATAATAATATTATTAATATTTTGAACATTACCATATAGCAATGTTCAAAATATCACTGCTACTTAGTACAGGTTGAATGGGTAACATTTACAAAAAAACGATTATAACTTAACTTCTAAATCTACAAATTTCCTAAAACTTTTACTCTAAACTTTTTTTTCTAAAATTATTATTGTTGAAGATAACTTTTCTCACCGTATTTTCATCACAAGTTTTTTAATTAACTGAGTACGACTTATATTAAACTAATGAAACTGACCCAAAAATATTCGAAGTAAATATTATTTTGCTTAAATCTTTACTCTTATGATGAGAAAAATTCTGACAGTTGCATAAAGACTTGAAAAAATAAAATTTTTTAAATAGATTTATATCATTTCGAATTTTCTTTTGATCCATCTGGTAAAAGTATTGTTAAAATTATTTTGTAAACTGACTATGTAGTAGATAGGTACTCCGTCCTGATAGTATATGCAAAGTTTTGAAATTATTGTTTATAGGATTATAGTTATTAACAATATTTATAATCACAGTCTACAATCCTATAGCTCTGCACTTAGTATCCTTCAATTGTACAATTCAGTTTTCAATGATTTTAAGTATCACTCGTAATAATTATTATAATGCTTTCCTGCGGGTTACATAGAAAAATAATATATGAATAAAATGGCAAAACTGTATAAAAAATGTACTATTTTTTTCTCAAGTAGGGAACATAAAGACAGTAGACGGTTATAAAAACCAAAAAATTCTTCAATTGTTTCGTTTCCACGATACAACATTTCTAATATACGACAATAATTTTCTTTAATAGACTTTGGTCTATCACAGTCTGCCTGGGACGCAAACAAAACTTTTAAGGGCTCTCGAAAAAAATTCTTACTTATGCTTCTGGCCATAAAAATTGTAAGTAAACAAGGAAATTCGTCACTACTGAGCTCTAACGACCATAATAAAGACAAACTTAGGGAATGTATGTACTATATATATTAGATGTTTATTCTATTATTCAGCAAAAAGTATGAGACGATTATTTTGTTTGAGTAATAAAGATACCTAATCTAAGAAAAAAACATGTTTATTTTGTAAAAATGACCAAAATGTGGAGTCTCCCAAAATTATAAACTATTAAATACTTCGTGTAAGTGAAATACTCGCACTATTTCACTTACACGAAGTACTAATGAAACTGGTAACTCAAGCTATAAATTTTCAATCATCTGCAAAAAAAGTAAGTAACAATATTCAATAAATGTTTTAAAGCTTCGTAAACTACGGTTACATAGTTTTACGTTAATGATTATAACTACTAACTTTAGAAAAATAAATATTAAAGCCTTCTCAATTTCGATAATAATTTATTTTCGGATATTTATTTATTATATTAACTTATTTGCTAGTCAATACCTACCAAAGATATTGCGGTACAATTTTTAAATACCCTGTATAAAATAAATATGTTTCTGTTACATTAAATGAAAAACAATACTAAGTACAAATAATTAAAAAATAATAATAAATATAAACGAAATAAAAAATGTATGTACATTAATATTTGAGTCAATAAATTTATATGCAATAAAAACCTAAACAAACCTAACAATTTGAATTTTTAATTTTTAGCAGAGTTGCTAAAACATACGAACATAAATACATACGTACATAATACATACATAACAACAATACAAATATAAACATAAACATGAAGAGTGTACAACAAAACGCAAAATTGTTGTAAAGTTTATTGTCCCAAATGCATCATTGTTTTTAAATGTTGGTAGCAACATACAATCCCAGAACTATATCTATATATGTATACAGAGAGTTTTCAAGAAATTGAAGGTTGAGTTCATTTAATAAGAATCTCGAACCTTTATAAAGGGTGAATCTAAAAACTTATCAACAGGAGAATGACTTTTCCACATTCCCTAGTCGAAAGTACGTACTTTCTAACTACATTTGACTCCAGAAAGAACGCCTTTTGTGGCTTGTTAAAACAAATGAAGTTAAAGCGTCATTTTGTGACTAGGTAGCATAGAAATAATGGTTGTAATTCCAATAAATAAAATGACTATTTTTTTAAATATCGTACTTAATAAAATACGGAAAGATCGTAATTACTTAATTATTATAAATGATCTAGAAAATTGTATTTTTGACTAATTTACATATTTTACTTCATTTACATTTTATACTTCATACAATTTCGCTTCCCTTATTTTACTATATAAGGATGTAGATTTCCCAAAAACGGTTGATGTTCCCATTCAAATGGATGAATCCTTCTCATGGTTTATTTTATGAAGTATAGTGGGGTAAATCTTCCGGCTTTTGACAATCAAATCGGAAAATGTTAGGAGAAGGCTATTTAAAAAAAAAAAAAGGTTTCTTTTCTTCTAAAAACACAGAGAAAGGCAGTTTTACGAACGTTCCACATGACCTTCAGCACTAGGTTTTGGGAAAAATTATCTCTTAATTGTTTTTTTTTTAGTAATGTATTCTTGAACATAACTGCTTCTATTGACCGGATTGAGACGAATAAAAAAAAATTGCTTGTTATGAATTTCTACATCAAATCCGGCTATCAAATCATAGGCTGCTTTCCAATACTGAACATAGCAAACAAATTTTCAACTTTCTCTGATAACTTATCGAAAAATGAAGAAATTGAGTTGGAATCGGGATGCAAATATAACTTATGGTCAAAAAAAGTGAGGTGAATTTTAAGAAAAACGTAGTATTGCGAAAAATTTCAACATCTGGTACAGCTCAAGCAAATCATCGGATTTAAATTTTTTTTTTTTAAATTTAAGTTTTTTTATGTTTTGTCGGATAATACCAACGGTTTGTTTTTTGCAAAACCTGAAAAATATTGGAAATTTTCAATTTTTATATCTTGTAATGATGCAAATCTGGATTTTTCATCTGTCAGTACCTAGTTAGAAAGCATTCAATGCTTTTAATCATGAAAATGTACTTTGCAATAAGAATTTGTTGTACTTTTTAGTCTACATTTTAATAAAACATATTTTTAAAGCCTTAATCTATCACTCAAGCTTACCGATTTGTCTTCCCTTCACCTTAACCAATAAAATTGTTGATTAATTATGTTATTTTTGATTTGATTATGATATCTTATAGAAAAAGAGCCCGACACTTTTTTGTGATATCATATTCTCATGATGTGATATAATTCTGCCTTCAATATTTAACAAAAACAATGTATATTTATATCGTATTTTATCCATAAAAATTGTACACAGAAAATATATACAGTGTTGAGAATGTATAAAAATAAAAATAAAAAATATACTAACCAAAAATAATAAAACTAAAAGTATAACATAAAAAAATTTTAGTGTGTATTTGTGTGCTTTCACACACACAAATTTAACCTTAAGCCATGTAGATGGAATTCGACAAACACAAACATAAAAATTTGGATAAATATCTAAAATGAAAAAAAAAAAATTTCATTGTAGTTTATCAATAACTAAAAAAAATAAAAACGCGATTTATTTTTTAAATACAAAGTGGTAGTGAAAATGTTTGAATCTTACTTTATTTAAGAAAATGTTTTATTAAACCGAATTTTTCTTGTTAGTTGAGAAAACCAAGACGTCGGGCAAAAACAAAGTAATGTTATTTATAAGAAATAAAAAAACACGCGTTTTTGGAATATTGCTTATTCGTTGTGTGCTTAGTCATAGTAGGAACAATAAAATCGATGCCAGCGCTTCCAGTGAAAAATTTTGGCATTAAACAAGGCTGTTATGACTAATTTGCAATTCTTTACATGCAAATGTTATAGTGAATGTCAAATTAAAATTATTGAAAAACATGCATGAAAAATTGTGAAAATAAAAAATAAAATTGCATAAATATTATTTCTTAAATGTAAATTATCATAATTATTTTTTGAAATTTCTGAGACAATAATATTAAATTTTCAATTTAAGGCATAAATGCAATCCATACATTTATATATGCATCCATACAATTCTATAATTAAAGTAGTGTATCCTTACCATGGAAACGCCTCCAATAAAACTCGCACACGGTGCGAATAGAGTACAAGATAGTTTCTAATGGAATGAGAAAATCTTAGGTTTCTTGATATTCTTAGGTTCCAAATGCTTAGGTTGTTTGAACATTTAACTTAAAATGAAAACGTTGAATTTACTAGCAATAGCGCTTTTTCCTATTTTTTCCACCTTTGCTGTCAAATAACATGTTTATAGATGGTAGCGTACTTTCGAATAACATAACGAAGCTAAGGATATAATAATTAATAACAAAAAGTACCAGTTGCAAGAATATTTTCTAAGTTCAAAAAATAATTACTGTGGCACATTCATTATTAAGCAGTGAAATGCTTATTTGGTGAAGAATTCAGATCCTTGACTTTATTATTGAGATAATCAAGAAATATTTACTTGTTATAAGTAAATAGTTTAAATTCCTTAGTATATACATGGCGAACGGTTTCGCCTTTCCGCTGAAAATTTCATTTATCAGCTCCATTATTTTGAGAGGCTTAGTACACCTCCTTCATGCATATACCATGCCCATCACAAGTATTAATTAAATTAATATTTGTTGTGATGGCGGGAAAAGAGAACCCGGTACCCTAGGCATTGCTTACACTTTAATCAATTGATCTACTAATGTGTGTAAACTATGTCAATCCTAGTAGCTCAGTTGGTTATGGCGTAATCAATTCCGTCCGTGATGTGCCTAGGGAAGCGGGTTCCATTCCCGCCGTTACATCAAAAATTAAGTTAATTATTGGTTGTGATGGGCTGGAGTTGTTAATGGTTGTGATGGGCATGGTAATTGCATGAAAAAGGTGCACTAATCCTCTCAAAATAATGGAGCTCATAAATGAAATTATCAGCGGAAAAGGTGGTAAAACACATATATGGTATCACAATGGGCTGTATAACCTAAGTGCGTCCTTCGTGGAGAGTCAATTTAACCTAGAGTATGTGAACTTAAAAGGGTGACCATCATATCCACATGCTTTTGATAACTTGTGTAGTTAGCTACTGATAACGGTCAATTAAAAAAAAATAATAATAACGTTTTGTCAAGAAACAAAGTAATTATTTTAGTATACTGTAATAAACATGAAGAATATTGAACCTACTAGCCATACCTTTAGTAAGCTACTGCAACAGCTTGTGACACTTCGATGTTATCCAAAACAATGAGAAATTTGGCTTTACTTTTCTAGGGCAGTGATAATATGTATTTGGCAGAACATTTTGGTTAAAGTGTATATGAAAAAAAGTATATTCCACAAAATAATATAGAACAATTTTGCTCTTTTTTTGTGTCGTATGATGGAACCAACAATTTAACATAGAGCCCAAACATAGCTTTGTTTCACATCCCGCATTGTTTTGAAATGGAAATGAATTTTTACTGTCGAAAACTAAATGCACTTAAATATAATATGACTCATTTAATGAATTTCAAATGGTTAAAGGTACAGGGCTGATCTTTTCTAGTGCAAGAGGGCTTCTATTTGTTTAACGATAACACCGTTTTGCCCATTTAAAAATACCGCCGATCACTCATAGAGGTAGGAGGAAAATAACCTTTTCTTTAATGAAATGGGTGGAGGGTTAAATGACAGTTCATTTGCGAAAGGGTTTTTCAAGACAAATAGAACGGATTTTGGAAAAAATTGGCTATAACATTTTAGTTAGTTTAGCTATAGTTTTTTTTTAAATTTCAGACCTTTACATTGAACCACTTAAAAGTATTGTAAGAGCTACCGAACTTTTCCTATTACTGTAAATAGCGATGAGACGTTATATGCAACATTCAGTCATATTCTTAAAAATGATATATAAGTTCTTTTTTTATTGACATTCTAATTCGTTCGAGATATACCAACAAGAAAAAAACGCTGTTTGATTAAATAAATATATCATACATAAACATATATAAATTTTTTTTTGTTGATTTGGGAATAATATTTATATGTTGACATAGGGTTTTTGAAATGAAATGAAAATTCAATTTCACGGTTATAGACTTTCACACGAAACGAAATTCAATTTATGTGATGCGAGAAAAATGGGGAAAAATAAATAAATATGTACTTTCATTTTAATACAAAATAATTGGAAATTTTCATTTTTAACTAGCTGTCGGGTGCCTCGCGGCCTTTGACGCGTTAAATGAATAATATTAATTTTATCATATATAATAATAAGTAAATACAGGGTTAGTCAAAGAGATTATACAACGTAGATAGTAGAAGTTTTGACCAAAAAGATGATACCACTTAATTGAGAAAAAATACATTGATGAAAAAGATGTTACCACTTAAATCGTTTAGACATGTATTTGGAACATATCACATTTCTAATAAATGTAACAATCTGAAACTGTCATTCAATTTGAAAATATCCAGCGGTTTAAATATAGCATAAGGTCGAATCATAAAAAAAGTTTACTGAAACACTTTTAATATGGCTTAAAAAGTTTGTAGAATCTATCAAATAATTTTTGAATACACCTAAAATATTTAGTGATACTAATGGCATGGGTAAAAGAATAAGGAAAAAATTGGAACTCACTGGAAATTTTGAATTTAACGGGACATATGTAGAAATGTCAACTCCTGCGATTACAGTGATAAATAGTTAAGCAGTAAGAATTGTTGCAAAAGTGCAACCAAATTTTCACAAATCCAGCATTAGACTAATCTAGTTTATGATTTCTTAAAAAATTTACCAATGTTACCCAAATTACGTTGCCAATTTGAGAGAAATGACAAAAACGTGCAGACATTAATGGTAGAAAGAAAACAAAACTGCATTTAGGGGAAGAATCGAGTTCATGACCTTTCTAATGGCTCAAAAATACTAAGTGCCGTGAAAGCTCTAGATATCTATTCACAATTTGGATGTTTTGTATTATTAATAATCCTTACTTAAGATGGTTAAAATTTTAGGTTTTTCTCGGATATTTAATCGGAATTATTGAATCCTGATTACTGCTTTGGATCTTTAACTGTTTTGGATTTTTATGCATTTTAAAGATTCCCGAATCCCCGAGGAGTGAATCGGGTAATTTAATCTCAGCCTTATTAAATTAACTACTTGTTTTGCTACATATTTGCCATATAATTTCGATACTACAAATCCGATACCACACTTTTTCTTCTTCAATTTTACAATTCAGTTTTTAGCAAATTAAAATAAGAACATTGAAAAGCCATAAATTTAAATACTATTCAAATTATCTCCAGCTGATTTAATGAAAACGAGAAGTCTTTACATGAATGGAATACATGCAGCCTTTCATTTTTCAATATTAAAGGGTTGTAAAATAAATGTTTCGAATATCCAAATTATTTTGGGAAAAAAAATGTACAAAGTAATAATAGGTTTTAGGTATAGTCTATTCAAGGGTCTTAGAAATTACAACAGAAGTAAAATTTTGCTTACCATAAATTTGTAGGCAAATTGTTAAATTGAATAAAATTTTGACACCTGCAAAACAAAACAATCACTTCAGTTTATTTTGAGTCAAAGCACGTGATTTAGAACAAGGTTTAAGTTTTAACCTAACATAACCTTTTTATCATTATTCATGTTTTTAATAACATTTTAAAATTGCAACCAATAGAAAAAGAGGAAAACTAAACATAAATCACAAAAATTTCTATTCTCACCCCCGGAAAAAAACGCACTTTAAAAAAGCAAACAACTTTATGTCACGTTTTTTCTATAGAAATTTTATTATGTTTGTTAATTGTCAGAATTTTTTTTAAATGGGTTTGGTATAGTTGTAACGAGATTTCGTATCACTGTGATATGAACAGAACGAGACTGCAACCCGTACTGCAGAAAGCAAACGACAATCCCGGAGCCTGTGTGCTATAGATGATGGTGGTGTATTCGTTTCGAGTTTATCATCATCGTTCACATATTCAACTCGATATACTCGTACACCGTTTTGACCATTTTATATGTATAGTGTATATGTTGAGTTGTATTCGTTCCATTAATATTTTTGTCATGCGCCGTACAAACCCGCCATATAATTCTATATATGTAGTAAATGTCGACGATCTATCTATATACATATATAGAAAATACACAGCATCCCTTTTTACAGATAGTTTGTGAAAAACTGACTGAAGAAAAATCTGTGTTTACACAAGGTGGCAAAATTTATCATGCAGACCAGTCGCTAGCTCAAAAAATTGATTCCATTCACATCAACTTTTAGAATTCTTCCGAAAAATTAGTTATAGCTTACCTCGAGAATTTTCAATCACGTTTTATTCGAGAATTAATGATTTAAAGAATATTTTTTTTTGCTGAGCAAGTTGGTTCTAAACGCCGTTTATATTATCAATAAAGATAGAAAGCTGGAACAAAATAGATAAATAACGTCAGGAATTTTACAGATTCTAGGGCGCGACAAGTCTATGTAGCCGGTGATTTTTCTTAAGTTTACATATGCTTAAAACTCAAAAACTAAGTTTTATCGATAAAAATGCATCAAGCAAAAACTGTTAAGTGCATAAGTTCACATCTTACGCAGACATTAAACTTGACCTATAATTACAGACTTAATGGAAAGCTCTGTCTACTCCATAAATGATAACAGATTGACATTCATAAAATCATAAAAAGTGACATTTTTTGTTCGAAACATTTTTCCGCGAACCGTACAGTTTTAGCAAACACAGACTGAATAGTTTTCCCCAAAATTTGGTTTTTCGTATGTATTCTGCAGAATTTATTCAAAAAAATTGTCTAATAAGTGGTTTATTTTTCTATAAGGACCATTTTTGTTCAAATTGTATTATTGTATTCTTGCCATCAATTACTATCTAAAATATTCGATTTGCAAAAAAAATATTTTTTATAAAGAAGAGCCTTCTAACTTAAAGCGTTCGTCTAATGTTTGCCAGTTATACATTAGAGGGCAGTTTTAATTGAACTGGAAAACTTGAATTCAATACCCGTGTAAGATGTACCTTTGAAATTAATATTTTTTAGTTTCAAACATTTTCCTCGATTAAACTTATTTTTCAAGTTTCACGCATATGTCAAGGTAAAAAAGGAAACCATGTATATCAATGCTATTTTTCAAGCAATTGAAGTTTTGTACTGACTAGCAAGGCGCTGACATTTAAGGAAAAGGGGATTAAATCGTTAAATTTTGAAGAAAACGACTAATCGTAAACTATCGGAGTGATGAAAATTTCTCATTACCCTTATAAGAATTTCAAAAACTTCTCTTGAGAAGTCTACAAGAATAAGTTGAACGGGTTAATTTAATATTTGAGTAGGTACTTGATAATGTAATTGATAACGAAGAAAAACAAAAATCAGCGCTAAAGTATTAAACATCGCCTTTTTGATGGATGTTTATAAATAAGTCGTACATACAATTTATTCAGGCCAATTGACACTTTCGAACATTATATTAAGAACTATCTTCTACCCTTTGCCAAACAACCTACATTCTACTTTTATACCATGTATATGAAATATACAAAGGTATACTATGTTTAGTCCCAAGTTTGTAACGCTTAAAAATATTGATACTATGAACAAAATTTTGATATAGGTATTCATAAAATCACCTAATTAGTCCATTTCCGGTTGTCTGTCTGTCTGTCTGTCTGTCGTCTGTCATCTGTCCGCCTGTCATCACGATTACTCAAAAACGAAAAGAGATATCCAGCTGAAATTTTTATAGCGTGCTTAGGACGTAAAAAGTGAGGTCAAGTTCGTAAATGAGCAACATAGGTCCATTGGGTCTTGGGTCAGTAGGATCCATTTTGTAAACCGTTAGAGATAGAACAAAAGTTTACATGTAAAAAATGTTCCTTAAAAAAATAAACAACTTTTGGTTGAAACAGTTTTTCGTAAACACTACTGTTTACCCGTGAGAGCGCAAATTATGCGCAAATTGTATAGTATGTATTATATGGGAATATCAGTTATATATGTGTGACATGTATGTATGTGTAATGTGATAGAGTAATCAACACTGTCTATACATAGTATTTCAACAATTTACTCAGTCAATTTTTTGTTTCCATTTGTTTAACAATTATTTTAGAAAATTGAAAACAAAGTCTTATGGAGATAGATGTCCAAGGTTTCTTTAGTTTGAATAGCTCGGTTCAGCCAGTACAAGAGCGTTGATTACATCTTTAAGTTTTCACGAACTTTTTTTAACGTATAGAGCGCCAAATGAAAAAGGAAAATAATGCACACTATACACCATCACGAATACCATTTTGAACGTTGCTACGCTATCTACGCTCTAAACACATACTAGTTTTATGTAACGTTCAAAATAACGATAGTCACTCTACGCCCACTCATCCCCCTTAAATTGTTGACGTAACGGTGGATGCTTGACTTATAAATTGCACTATGATTCTTAACATTTTTTCTTTTCTTCTCTGTTTTTGCTTCTTCTTTATTTAGTATGTTGTATTAAAAATTCAACAATAAAATAATAAAAATCCATTTAAGTTCACATTTAGACCGGTTCTTTTATTTCTGCTTTCTTTTGTACAAACATTGTACTATGTTCTGCGCTTCCACCATGATTTTTAATTTTTAATATTTAATTGGGTTTATCAATTAATATTTCAGCTGTTTTTTATTAAAACAGCAGCAAGTTTTTTGCGTCTGGTCAAGTAAATCATTTTTCTCAAATTCATTTTATTTAAGATTGAAAAGCTTTGAATCAAAAAATATTTTTAACAGCTTGGACAAAAATTTTTCTTATTATAACCAACTGAGCGGCGAACTTTATACCGCCTAACACATAATGAATAGTGTCTACAGCATCCACTTACCCTACCCTCATTTTTCTCCCCCTTTGTTCTTAATTTCGAGGGTTTTAATTTTTTGGTGAGGAGCACTCATTTTTTAGACAATAAAGCATAATCCATATTATTTGCTGACAATGTAGAAATCTATAAGCAATTTTTAAAATCGGTTAAGTTGTTTATTTAAAAATGACTGATTTTCATACAACCGTTCAATCTCCTGTCTCCCCCTCAACAAGGGGGCGGGGCTTCTAATAGTTATTCTGCTACTTGGAACGGTGACGTATCCAAAAAACCAGCGGTCATTAAAAGCACGCAGCCGTTTACGAATTATAAATGGTCTAACTAGTCCGACTTTGTTTTATATATACAATTTTGAATTCTTTGAAGCAAAAAATAGCATACATTGAAAATTTCCTTTAATCGAATCGTAATGCAGTACATATCACCTAAATGTCTAAGAACTAATGACGTATATTCAGACTTTAAATTAAAAATACTATGTTCAAGCAAAAAGAGTTTTCTGAAACAAATTGAGAAACCCACGCCAGGTAATGCATGTATCAAGTCATTTATGTATAAATACAGTTTACAAAGTTGAACTAATTCGAATCGAATTTTCTTTTATAAAACCAAACTTTTCAGGTTCGATCTCAATTGTCCCACGTAAAGGCAATCTATGGTGACTATGACTTTTAAAGACTATACCAACAATTCCTTACTGTAGAAGTCCTTTATTTTTATAACTGGTGTTAATAAAATGCTCAAAATATAATCGAATGCCTTTTCGAAAACATTGCTAAATACCAAATTTCTGTTTTTTCCTTTTTTTTCAACTTTATTTTTCTATAGCATTATGCCTCTTTCAATATAATAATCGTAGCAAGAAGAGGGTTTAAAGTTTTCAGGTAGAGCTATCAAAATATGAAAAGTGTGTCAAAATATGAAAATTGTGAAATCGTGGTTGTATAGATTCGTTTTAAACTTAACATCTGTTTTTAGTCCAGAAGACACAGACTCTTATTACATAGAAATCTTATTAACATTTTTTGGCTGAAGAAAACTTAATTTTTTTTTATAAGAGTGGAATTGTGCCACTCTTTATTTAATATTTTTAAAATTTACAACATTATGACATGTTTCGGTCTGTACAATCATTTTCTGTTTGAAAATTTTCTGTTTGTAAATATCTTCATAAACTTAATATCATAGAAGCTGTCTAAATTTCCAGACAGATTTTTCTATTCACAATAGGACGATTTATTTTGCGCCACTCTGTGGAATGGAATAGGTCTTAATTAACTAAAGCCTTATCAACAATAAAAAAAATCAACCAATCTCTGCATATCATATACCTAGCTTAATCCAAAATACATGAGTATTTGATTATAAAATATGATGCATGTACCATAAAGTGTTACAGGAAAAGCGATGCATATCCAAGACGCAATGATTCTACGCATCTATAGAGTTTTTTTTCAAAATGTTTGAACGGTAACATTTTTAGTTAAACGAGTTAAATTATTATGTAAAAATTTATCTTTACTAAGAATTATTTTAATAAACCTCACTGAGTTGACATATTATTTCTTTAAAAATTTTATGTGGAATCTCAAACACAGGTAGTTGTTTTCAACAAGTCAAAAATTTGTGGCAAAGTAGTCTTAAGGTGGAGGGTAAGAAATTTGTTCAGATATAACTATGTAAGTATAGGCGTGAACGCAATATTGTATGGTTTTATTTTAAACATAGATGATTCTATCATTAAATGTATCGAAACATGAGCAACTGTTAGGGCGCATGAACCGATGCTATTATGGGCGCAGGTCCATACTTTCTGATGATATTCACAATACTTCTGGCAAATAGTATTATTTACAAGTCACTGATGCTACTTATGGCATACCAGCAATACTTAAAATGGCAAAATAGGTTAAGAATAATTGAGTGACGAGCAGTGTGACAACAAACATAATGTTTACACCAAAACTGAATTTGATGGTATTTTAATAATGCATATTGATAGACGCACCAAAAATCATAGCGGAAAAAACAAGTTGCGTTGCGACATCTTCAATGTAGTATGAGACCATACTGTCGAGTTGAACTCACTATTTACTTATGTAAGCGGTGCTTTCATAGAGTATTATCAAAACACTTGTTAAGCATCTGTCCCTATACCATACATACATTGTTATAAACGCCATGAATTTCTTACCGTGTGGTATATTAGCACCCCAACATTGAGAGAGCTGCTCTTTTTAGCTTCCACGCTAACGGCCTTGGTCCAACAGTCAATAGATTCAATGTCGAAGGACACCCACACTTGGTTTTTGAGTTTTGGATCAAAGTCTTTAGTATCGTAAACACGATTGTCTTTATGATCTTATTAACTATTCCTTTAACATTCTGTATGCAGACTAGGCGTATATTTATTTACCTATTGATTCATAAAAATGTATTTTAGAATAATATTTTTTTTAATTACATACCAATAAAATTAATTGACTGTACTTCAACTTATTATTGCTAATGGTAAAATTATAAATCTGTCAATAATACGGAGAAAAAAAATTAATATCAATAATATTCACATGAAATTAAGCTATTTTTTCTTATTATATTGTCCAAAGCAACAGTGTAACATAGCTTTTGGTAAAAATGATTTAAGAAGCAGTTGTTCTATTCGAAGAAGTAAATTTTACAAAGACATTAAGCATCAAAAACATTTAAAAATAAATTCATATTCATAGATTTAAGAAGTTTCTGTGATTTCCTAATTCCAAAAGTTAATTGTTCTAAAGGAAAATTCGGTTTCTTCAAAAGTTGTTTGTTATTTAAAAAAAAAAAACTTGTAAAGAGTATTAGTTGAACTTTAACTGACCCTGCAAGCCAAAGTCAAATTGAAACAATCTGTGAGATGTCTGTCTTTAAATATACAAAATTTTCGAGTCATTTTTTTCAAAAACCATTTGTAGAAGATATTTTCAGCTGCCTTAATGCTGCCTTAAATGGGATGCGTCGTATATTACAAGCAATCTGGATGTAATAGATATAAATTTATTACCTATTCTACATACGTTTACGTTAGAGTCGGAAAACCAGTATTTGAACAAGTCTGAATCTCCTATTAAGGAAAGTCCGATTTTAAAGTGCTACACTCATGAATTTTTGCGACATTTCTTCATAGTTTTTTATTTATATTATTCCATTATTTCCAATTTTGAAATTTAAAAAAAAAATCTATATCCTAATTAGGTTCAATATATTATTCTTTTTTTCCAATCGATGAACTTCGATAATATTTATAATATTTATCCGATAATATTTATAAAAATGTGTAACTTTTACTAGCATAGATTTATTTATAACATAGAAGATATTACCGGAAATTGACTACGATATAAAAAACACTTAGAATTTCATTTTTTTTAAAAAGTGTTCTTACTTCCTGTAAATGCATTCAATTCGTTTTTCTAGGTTACCAACATGGAAATAATTAGCTGGATAAACCTGAAGGTATTTCCGTTCAAGTTGTGAATTTATAAAGCTTATTAGAGAAACGAATAAACACAGCACCAAAAAGTCTTCCTACTGATTGTTATTATTTATTTATTTCTTTATAACAAAAATTTAAATAGGTAATTTCCCACAGTTTTATTTTGCAAATATTTAGGAATGATTATTGTATATAAATTTATATTTCAGTGGCGAAAGGTTACACACAAGTAATAACCGAAAATATTATTTATGATAAATTTATTATAAAGTATCCTAAGGGGGTCAGACTGGGAGAACAGATTTATAAAGTGATAGTTTATTTTATCAAGAGTTTTTCAAGACATAATAACGCATTTTGAAAAAATTCACAATGATTTTTTTTCGGACTTAATTTGCGGACACGCATCTACATGAGGGGAGTTACTAAATAATGTGGAAATGACGAGACTTGGAGTCCTTGTCTATGCACATGACTCACACATACTACATACACGCACACAAACACATATTAATTTTGTCGCGCATTTTATAATGATTCATGCCATTTTCAAGTTATTTATTTACCTTTAACCCCCTTTGGTGTACGTGTATGTGTTTTTATTGCGCTTAATGTAGCAAAAAATCCGTATTATAGTCCTCTTGAAAAAATTTCAGCACTCTATCTTAAATCGTTTGGAAGTGATTTGAAAGTTGTCGAACTTTTCCCCATCAATAAACTAAGAGGTAAATAGGCGAAAAAAATTTGTTAAAGAAAACTTTTGTGTTTCATCGAGTGATTTAACGAGACTTTCGCCAAATTAAACTATATACGTAAATTCAGCTTATTATCTCTCCTTCCGAGGTTGACTCCTTTTTTGTGTGCTGTATCATTTCTGGAATCCTGAAAAGATGTTTTGGGGAAGAAACGGTTCTTGTTAGATTTTTTGGCAAGATTAGCAAAAAAAACAAACTTTTACATTTGTGTATTGATGTACGGAGTATGTGTATTGTATTGATATAATGTATTAATTAGTAATAATGTATTAACAGTTTACACTGTGGTCACAAATAGATCATGTATCATCATGGATATTCATCAACAGGATAGTTTTAAATAGCGAGATTAAATTAGGCAATATTTGTTAGAAAAGTATTTTGTTTCTGCCGCCACTGTACTTGTTTAAAAGCACACCGCCTGTTTCCAACTCATTTTACAATTTTAAAACAAAATATTATTATACTAAACAACCACACTCTCCCACTACATTTCTATATACTAGACCCAAACAAAGCACAACACTAACGTTCGTTGAGTATAACAATTTATCATTTTTATATATGTTAAAATATGAATATTACACTTTTTAACGATCTTACACCCTCAATTCTTTTTGGGTAAGTATGTCTACACACCACTAGTGAGAGTACTGTTTATATATAACAGAACTGCTGTCTCCTTGAATATGAGTTGTTGAAAACCGGTGAGATGATTTTTTTCTTCGAGTTTATTATTTAAATTTCAATATGTAGCCACTTTTTTAATTATGAAGAAAAAAGCCAGTTGACTCAGTTCAAATATTGTCACTCAGTTTAAATATTATCCAATAAAATGAAGATTTAAACTACCATCAAAACGGAAGCCTGTGTTTTTGAATATAAGATTGTTTTGACATAAATTTGAAGTATACATGGTAAAAAAAATATTGATTTTATTTAAGAGGTAGAAAAACATTAAAAATTACCCAAAATATCACTTTTTTGAAAATATTTCGAAAAATATGAATATGGAAAAAATTTTAAATAAATAATGTAGTTTTCTATAAAATTATTTCGAATCACTTTTGACGTTTTCGGAATAGATACCGAGATATTCAAAATAAACAAACCTAATTTATAGCCTAGCCGACTAGTGAAAATCCCTTCTTTTTAGATTTGTTTATTCCAAATATCTCGGTTTCTATTGCAAATACGTCAAAAGTGATTAGAAATTATTTTATAGAAAATTTTGATGTCTACATTTTTTATTTAAAATTTGGTTCAAAATCGCAGATATGAACATCGTTACCTGTCTAGGTTTATCGATGCAGCCTTGTCAAAAAAGTTGTCCCTCCCGAAACTGTTTAAATTTTGGTTATTTATACCTCATCCTGATGTTAAAACATCATTATATAAGTTCGACACTGCTATGAACCAAGATGAGAGAAATATTAATTACTCTTAGAAACTCGATTTGCAATTGACCAAGCCTAGAACATCCATTTGATAAAAATCATTTCCTGTGCTTTGCGGACCTCTTTTTAGATAAACAGCATCAAATTTGTTGCTGTTAGCTCATAGTCGCCTATCGCCTATTTTTATTTTTGTATGCGTTTGTTAATAATAAAATAAGAAGTTTATTTATGATTATAAATTTTTGTTATTAATGTTTTACTTTATAAATATTATAAGCGTCATGAGACGAACTGTAGAAGCACACTCAAATAACAACTTCTGGTGCGAGTTATTTTAACCGAATATATAAAATACGATTATTTGTGCAATAGTCAATACGTGTCCTAAAAGGGTTCTAAACACAAATATTTATGAGTCGTTCCAAAAACAAAGATTGATGAGGCGCAATTATGTTTAGATTATAATTATTTTTGCCACCAGAGTTTGTTTATTTAAATTTGTAGTATATAAAACTAGTACCATTAACTTATTGCAGAGATACGAGCGAAGAAACTATGACACAACCATCTCCTTTCCTGATTTCATATAAATCCTCTATGAAACTTTCAGAAAATAATGCAAGCTTCTAAAGCCTAACTAAGCAAGCTGTGAGGTGAGTGTGGTGCAGCCCTTGAGTCCCAGACGAATAGCTTCCCAGCATAATAAAGAACTAAAAAAATAAAAAAAACTCGACCGAATGTTACGAAATTCAGTTCGGATTATATTGTCGATCATACGCTTCGATCAACACCTAAACGAAGTCGATACCATTTTTAATTCGTTCGCGCGTTATCGATCAGAAAAAAATTACCACGAACGTACATACACACCTGTACCATAGACTTAACTTTTTGTTTTATAGTTTTTCTCTCAACTCTTGCTTATTTGTGCAGTAAGTTGTAATTGTTACCTTATTATGTAATTGTTAGATATTGTTTAATCCTTGTTGAATTGCACTAAACTTATTTTCTTTTGATGTAGGTACCTGTGTAACTAACAAATTCAGCTTGCCATTTTCAACATAAAATATTTATACGGCATCTTTATGTGTAAAGAAATAATTTGTAATAATCTTTTAAATAAAATTTATTGGTATATTGTGCCTTAAGGGATGCATTGTTAAAATGTAGTAGAAAAGTTTCTGGTGTAAAAATTTTATGTGTGTGTAATACCAACATATAAATATATATTTTCAACAAAATATTGCAATGAATTGATTGGCAAATTGAACAAGGGAAAAAATTATACTTTTATAAAAGTTTCAATGACCTTAAGTTTTACTGACGTCAGTGTTGATGAGGAATTGAATTTTACTTGACAAAGGAGTATGTTGGTTGATTCATATATCTGTATGTCACTTTGCAGATGTTTCGATATGAAATAAAGCACTTGGACTGATTTTAACAAACTATATATCGATAGATTCGTGACGAAAGATCAGTTCAGTTTCCATTCGTTAACGATCCATACTCGTTCTTTCACTATACATATTTCAGCCCTTAAGCTCCTTATCTGATTACCACAATTGAAGGAACTTCCTTTTATGTTGTTCCATTGTCCATGGGTCAGAAGAGTAGTATCAAAGAAAATATTTTCAAGTTTGAGAAAAAATGATTCCAACAAATGGAGCACAATAAAGAAAACGTGTATTTAGAAAATTATCCGCACCATAATGACTCCCATGTTTTGGTGAGGATTGTCTATTCTGATTCATTTTATTGAGGTGCCCTTAAAATTTTGGTAATTGCTCAGCAAGGATGTTGTTGTAAAAGCGAAACAAATAACCACGCCGTCAGTCAATCACGTACATCATTTGCTATGTTAGGATCCTTGCTAGAATTTTTTCCCTCATTTCCTTATAATATGGATTTCAGAAAGAAGCATCGTAATGAGGGTACTAAAAGTATATAAAAATTTTATTATCGTAACCAGCTTATAGCTAAAACATCCATATTTGAAAAATATTTCTCTTTAAATAAATTATTAAATTTATTGAAGGAATTTTGAGTTTTTTTTTAAAGGAGTCTAATGCGGGACACTGTATTCTGATCTCAAATTCGACCGATGTTTTTGGGTTCACTTCATAGTCATCTAAGGTCCCGAATCGATAAGGCCATGTATAAAATTGGAAATTAGAAGGAACCTCCTAACGTTTGGGTACCTGATTAAATGACGTCAAATACTTAAGTCAAATTCGAGGTTAGAATAAGTAAAAGATGTCCTCCTTGACCCCTTAAAACTCAATGTATCTGTTTTTTATAATTTTGACGTATATTAGAAGATTTTTTTTATGTTTCGACTTAAATAACGCACCATGTATACGCTAACTTTGAAATAATTACGGTGTTTAAAATCAGTAAATTGCATATAAAATGAATATTATTCTTGCTATTAATCTTGTCATGTTATACATATAAATGAATCCATATTACTTTTGTACTTTGTAACTTAAATAAAAATTGTGAATCATTATGAATAATAATTTATAATATTATTTAATTAATTTATATAATAGAATAAGTCTTATATCTATATTATTGTAGTTAAAGTAGAACGCAAATTTTCTAAGAAAAGTTTTTATTAGCACAAAGTTACTATAAAGCAGGATGTAGAACTAAGGATACTTTTGTACCTTGACTCAGTCTCTATTTCCTGAAAAATGCTTTGAGACAGCAACTGAAGACAAAGTCTTATAACTAGAAGGAAAGCAACGTAGAGAAACATTATCCATGTACATTTGTTTTTGAATAGATGTAATATTTTTTATCGTTTCATCTGTAAAAGCTTTTCTACTTATATTGGCAGGTATTTTTCCTGCTATCCCTTAGTTTATAACACAATATGCTGAGAAGGATCATCATGTGCGTGATCAAGCAACGTATTGTATTTCGATGTTCGACGCAGTAACGAAATTTTTAATCCTGAATACAACGGCTTATCAATGTTCTCCCTTACCAAAGAGAAGCATTCCACATACGAGATCGAAATTGTGTTACTTGATCAGTAGTGGTCCGCATAGGTAAAGGATACGTGATAATAGGAATGCACAAAACTTTAAGTATCATATTAAGTAGTTAATAAGAAAAATAATGAATTAAAGATGTGCATGACTACAATGTTTTATTTAAAGGCTCAAAATTTTTACCCATACAAATTTTTGGAAAGGAAAAAAAACATTAAAAATCGATATAAAATACTTTGGCTCTTGTAGAAATTTCAAGAAAAGATATATTTTGAAAGTTTTTGGTAATTTTGGAATGTGAAAATGTTAAACTTGGAATGTATGAAAACGAAATTTAAAAAAAACTTTTTAATAGAAAGTTAACATATAAGCAATTACATGGAAAAAAAACCAAGTGTCTGCATCCAAATAAGGAATATACGAGCAACCCTGCTCATAGATCCCTTGTATTTTGGGTTGGAATTTTTTTTTAAATCTCATTTTCAACTTTGATGATAAATCCACTACCGTATTTCTGTTTATACATCCTTAATAAAAATACTTGTTGAAACTGTAATTTAGGTTCTGGAAAAGAAGATTCCTATTAGAGAAAATTAAAAGAATTTCATATGTTGCAACCAGGGAAGTTGTATGAAGCTGTTCCCAACAGTGAACTGTAACGATTACACGCCTAAGCATTTTCATGGACAATTAATGAGGGTGACTGATTCTAGGTATAACTTGTACCATGAACCATTGTACGTTTTTTTCGACAGCTGTTTAATGTTGAAATTCTCGAAAAAAACATAGTATTGAGAAATGCTAAAGCAGAGACTATTTATTAAATTAATTACTAATTGTAATTTTGAGAATATTTACGTTGTGATTTAAAAAATAATAGATTTAAAAAACGTATAACAGGAAATTTTCATCTCTGGTACAACTTTCTCCCTGATTATTTACATATCATAATATATTATGTTAGTGTTATGTAGGCGATATTTAAAATAGCTATAATAATTGCTTGATAACAAATAATCATGTTGCTTAAATTTTGACTTTTTAATTGACCAATTATTTTAAATTGGTCAATTGGTAAATAAGAGGCAAAAAAACTTCCCATATTTCTTATCGTTAAAAACAGACAACATTTATTTGCATACATCGAATTTTGTTTATACTTGGTCTTTGTGGGCTCCACCAAAGTCATTGTGGTCAGGTTAAGTTAGGTTATATTGGCTGTTCACGAAGGACACACTTAGACTATATAGCCCATTTTGATACCTTATATGTGTTTTCCTCAATTATTCTCAAAGGCTGAGTACAACTCTTTCATGCATATGCCATGCTCTGCACCAACCTACCACAACTATTAATTAAATTAATTTTTGTTGTGACGGCGGAAATCGAACCCGCTACCCAGGTATACCGCCATTATAATAGATAAAAAATGAACTTGAAGATGGTATTGGTCTTTTTCCTTTAAGCGATGAAACAAAAAGTATTTCAAGAAACTAGCTATATTTACAAAAAGCTTCTATTGTGTGTCTTACGATTTTTCTGAAATAATAGTCGCTTTGGACACGATGATAAAAATTCCGTGAATATTAAATACGTATCCCCAAATATCTTTTAAATATACGTGCTCTTAATTTTGAAAAATAGCTGGTTGTGAGATGAAAAATCTGTCTAAAGGATTAATTTCTAGAAGATGAATTTTTTCCAATTTTTCTGACAATATTTCTTTATTGTAGGTCATCATAGGCTTATTTTTTTGAAAAAAGCTTCTAAGATATTTCTTTTACAACAAAGATGACTTTAACCGAAAAAAAAACTTCTTAATAAACACAATTTTTTAAATTTGTTCCGAACATCCTGTATACATAGCTTCAAAAAGCTCATTTTCCATTTCACAAGGTACATTTTTAAAAGCAAACATAATATAAAGCAAAAATTATTTAAGTATAAAAAATCTTCAATGTGAATTCGTTTATAAGTAGCAAAGTAATTACATCTAAATAATGCCTAAGGTTTCGTATATTGAAGTGGAAACCAAACAAATGAAAAAACACCGACGACCAACGATAAAAAAAATGACATCTTAAAATGACCGATGTGTAAATAAAATGTGAAATGAAGTATTGAAAATTTAATAGGAATTTATTGTGTTGTATTACATTCTCTTTTTTTTTATATTCCTTTGTACAGAGTTACAAATTCAAAACAGGAATCTCTTTGAAGATTGAAGGAAGAATTTTATTGAGTTTGTATGGATGCTGAGCATTAGAGAAAATACAGTTAATCGATTTTTTTTTTTTGTTATTAGTGTTAATATGTGAAGTAATTTCAGCACTCCCATCAATGAAAAAATAATAAGAAAATGTGAGGAAAAGCGGATCGTTGCATGGTTTAAAAAAAAAACGCTTTTGTAACTGCTGAACTAAAAAATAGAAAAAAATTTTAAAAAATAAAATAATCTAATTAAGAAAAAAATCACTTTATCGTAAAAAAGCGTAGTTTTGTAAACTTTTTTTTTGAAATATTATGAAATGTTATTTGCGCTTCCACCATTAAAGATTTTGTAGTTAATCGTAGATCCTGAAGATCCTAATCAGAATAATCGGACAAACTTATTAAATTATTGTATTATCATCTGTCTTGATGAGTGTGCGAGTTTCAATTCAATCAGACCTGAATCGAGTGAAATTCACATTCAATGATTCCGTCACATAGATAGTTAAAAATAATACTATGCATTCAAAAATTAAAACAAGTGTTTAAGGTAAGCCCCTATGGTCTTAATTGATCCATCATTGACTACATATACGCTAAAAATTCTCTTTCCTCGAATATTGAGATAAACATTTAGAAAGAATAAAATAGCTCGCTGTCATATTCTTAATATTTTGACAAAACTTTCTCCAAACATCTTCAAAAGGTAGTTCCTGGAAGACTTTAAGTCTTTCATTTATCTTTGTGGCTCAAACTTTAACCTAATTTTACATTAATTGGGCCTTCATCAGCATTAAAAACTGATGGACGTACATTAATTCTACAAACGATCCAACTTTGGAAACAAAAGATCAACAGACAAAAATTTTTGAAAATATATTTGCTTATAATTTTTGTTTGAAACTTCAAATATCATTGTTTGAGGGTAGAAACGGTTTGCCTGTATAAAATAAAATACAAAAACCTTTTCTATCTCTCCAAAATGGAATATTCTATAACGTTTTCGAGAAAATCGATATTTACCGTGATAATGCTACCACTCCTGTGATTCGAAATGATAAACTTAATCGAAGTGATCCAAACAAACACTCCCGCTACCAAATAAATTTATTTAGTTTCTCTTTTGGAAAATAATTATCTGCTAATAGTTCACTTCGGATATTTTATTGTCCCCGAACTAAAAAAAGGGATGTTATAAGTTTGACCGCTATGTGTGTGTGTGCCTGGGTGTGTACCTGTCTGTGGCATCGTAGCGCCTAAACGGATGAACCGATTTTAATTTTTTTGATTTCATTTGTTTCAAGATAAGTTAACGTAGAGGATTCTTAGTTATGTTTCAAGTGCAAACTAAGGATTCCGTACCCGAAAAAACTAAAAATTTGGCGATTATGACATATAATTTTAACATATAAATAATTACTATGGAAATGAATGGTCAAATAAACCTGGCTCAATTAATTTCGAAAAGTGAAATGGTAAAATAATTAGGTAATTTAAAACAATAATTCAAAAGAACAAAAACAACTCAAATATTTCAATTTCAATTAAATATTTCCAAAAATTTGTCCGAAAAAAACATAGCTCTTTAATTACCTTTTTCATCTCATACGATATCCTGACCATCACTTTGATATTGATTTATGAAGTAGTGTTATCAGTTTAAAGTGTTTATCTGTGCGTCCGTGTGATTCTCAGTGACATCGTATCCCTTAAACGGTCGAACCGACTTGATTGAGAATATTTTATAGCTAAGTTTCCAAAAATCGGTTTACAAGGAATAAATCGCATTTGTCGGGGGTTTTTTAAATTTTGTAAACTTCACTTGTAAAATAATGCCACTTTCAAGAATTTAAAACTCACTGCATTTTAACAATATGTTTTACATTTATATTCCTTTCTTCTATTCAAAATGATGGTTGTGTGTCGTGTGTTATGTGTCATGTGTCATTCTATAGTGTGTTTGTGTGTGTGTTAGTCGGTTATGTTGAATGAACAAAATCAAAACGAATAATTCCAGATCCAGGTGTAGTATTTGAAACTTCGTTTATCTCACCTGTAAATCTAAGAAAAACTTAAAACTTTTTCTCCATACAAATTTTCAGTGCTGTGGACTTCTCTTTCATTGAACCTAGAAAATTATTAATGTTATCGAAAAAACAAATCCAAAAACTATTTTGTTCGAAATTATTTGGGTGTCGGTCAAAGGTTTTCGTGTATTTTCGACAAAGTGATTTTTCACTTTGTTATAACGATCTTCTTACATTATTGTGAATGATAATATAGGAAGTCAAAAGCAGAGTTAAATAAAATTATGCAATGGCGAGACCATTAAAAAAGTGAACTGTGTTTTGTTCAACCGTTCAATCATACATTTGAACAGTTTTTATGTAATTTATTAAGGTGTCTTAATATATATTATACGTTTAACAAGCAGATATTAAGAAGCCTTAGCCATTTACAACAATAATGTTCAAATGTATGAATGAACTGTTGAATAAAACATTCTTTTAATAGTCTAATCATGCCATAAACTATGCTGAAAAAGATTTATTCCTGCTTTTAGTTTTAGACAATTAAAAGAGTGGACTGTGTTTTAATCAACAGTTCAATCATACATTCGAACGGTATTGTTGTAAATTGTTAAGGTTTCTTAATATCTTCTTATTTATCGTCTGTTGAAACCCAACTTAAGCATACCATCTCAGTTCTAAGTTAAGCAATTAATTGTCGTAAATGAAAATAATTTTTCCAATAGTCCTTAGATTTAATCTATCTTCCCATACGTAGAGATAATGCCGGCAATAAAACTTTTATAGACGAAAAATTTTAAAGATAGATTCTTGAAAATAATCTCTCTTTCGAACCGTTGTAAAATAATAGGGAATATTTATTTATTTTTTTATTTCTTAATTCATTGTTTACACCGTTATACGATAATAAAAAATAGAAATAATGTTTAAAAATGCTGTAATTAAGTGTAAGAAAATATTTAAAATAGAAAATAATTTTAAGAAGTTTAAACGCAGTCCTTTTGGCACTCTCTGTTGATGACGTATTAATATGTAAGCTGTCAACTGGTGACAGTTCAATGTACTCTTTACTACAAGTATAATACCCACGTATGTAGTAATTATTATAAACATGCATGGTAATACCATACACAATATAAGTAATTAATACCATACAGTGTGTCAACAAGTCTGACAGGTCACATACTGTGACGTCACGTTCGTTTTAAAATTTGAATTTCCGTTTTAGACATTTGAATTTCTCTCACTGAATTTGTACGTTTCTTAATTAATTTTCAGTAGTTAAAAATATATTAATTACTAAAAGAATGGTTTAGTCCAAATGCCCAGCCAATAAAGTTATGGAAAAAAAATATTTGAAACAAATTAAAATTTCATGAATATTCCCTATTGTCGAATACTTGTACATCGGGCTCTAGACATAGAATGGTATGAGAAAGTTATAACTTTATAACTGTAGACAACTAGAAAATGGTAAGGTATTCATCCTTTTAAAGTATAAAGCTTTTTCAACATGTGTTATCTGTATAAAACTAAAATAGTATACTATAACATTTGACCCTTTACATAAAGAATCTGTGTGTTGAGGGAATATACATACAAATGTTCTTTGCATATTTAATTTAAAATTTATGATTGCAAAATAGTTATCATTTTACATTTGGTTTAATAGCTGTATCACTTTTATTAAGGAAGTTGAAGCAAGTCAGTACAATAGGAGAATCATTTGCTGCGAGCTGTTTGTTTGTTGACGGAATTTAGAGATAATACCATCCAGATGTATTAGAACTAAATCAGATCCATAAATAATTTGTTACTTGAAACGTATTTTATAAAAGTTTGATCTAAAATAAATCTCTTCTTTTATAAAATGCCTAAATCAGATTCTATAAAAACTCAATGAAATAGGAAAAATTGCCATTCAGCACGAAAGTTTGGGCTGAAATTTATTTAGCTAAATTTTTATGGAACAAGATCAGATTTTAAGGTGTTTGTAAAATACCTTTACACCTAAATTTCGGTATTTTTTTTTCTAATTGATATTAGTTACAATTTTGCACCTTTGTGGGGCTTACTTTCCTTCAAATTTCAACAAGAAAAGAAATAATACCAGCCAAAGTAATACCAAAGCTAATTGAACCTATATTCAGTTAATACAGGTTCATTAGAACAGGTGTAAATAGACAAAAACAAGTACAAAAGTTTAAATAATTTTTCATGATTTAAAAATATATTTATAAGATTAACTATCAGATGCCCGATATCCTGCCCATAGCTTTTTATGATTTTCCATTACGTTTGCGCAAAGGTTATACCGGGATAGTTCCTGACAAAGCCAGTTAAGCTGTATACCTGACTTTTCCTTTCGTTTTCCTTATTATATTTTATGACATGTTCTGTACAATTGAATTGAATTGAATCGAATTGAATTTTAAGTTTAAAAAGTGACGAAAAGACGAAAAGGACAATATTAATCTATATTTTTTGACAATAACTTTGATTACTAGACGTGCAACTTTTACAAGAAAATAATTAATTATTACTCATCTAAATTCCACAATATTTTTCAATTTTACTCTCTTATCAAAGTCGCAGTTGGGTTATCATATTGGTTCTATGACTTACACCTTAAAATATTCATCTAAGACCATTTTAAAGTTTTTGTCATGTTTACCCTGAAAATAAATAAAACAGTGGTTCCAGAGATACGGCTCTAATTATAAAGATATTTTATTTTCACAGCATAATTATATTATCTTCATGTTTGTAAGCTAACTCGTTTTTTATTTTCGCTAATATTTTGCACCTAGTTCTGTCAGGAAACCACTTTAAGAATACTAATACCAAGTCAAAACTGAATCACATCCAAAAAACTCCAAATTTTTCTTTGGAAATATTTGAATAGACCATATTAGGCGATTTCCTTGAAAACAAGTTTCGAAATTGGATGTTTATACTTAAGATTATACGACTTATATAAAATTATTATTATAATAAATTAATAAAATGATGGTTATCATTTTATTTTCATCATCAAACATAGGACAGAAACAAATATCAATTAAATTTGTATTAAATTAATCATTTACAATATTGTTTTTTAAGTATTAAAAATAAAGATTATGAATATAATTTTTTTATATTACAATAATTTTCACTAATTTTATCAAAATTGTTTAACATAAATAATTTCAACATTTTGTTTTTGTGCTTCTCTATACTTATATTTACGTTGTTTATATGAAATTCAAAAAATCTAATTTAATTACGTATAACGAATATAAATTATATGATTAATTACTTAATTTATTTTATAAAAACTTGAGTATATGAATTTTTTGTAGTAATGAATACTAATATCTTGCGACAAATTTGTTGAGGATAAAGAAGTGCATAGAAAAAAAAAGTCGAATCAAGAAGCACAATGAAAATAATGAAGAAAAAAGACTTCTTTATTTTAATTTAGTAAATCAGTGATTCCCAAAACTTTAAATTTACCAATATCTCGTTCATAGATAATGCTATAAAGTTTCGAAACGCAATCACGGTGACCGATTAATTTTTGTTCCACCCAATTTAACTTAAAAAGAGTCGCTAATGTTCCACTATTTATATATTAAATACTATTATTAACATTATTTTTCGTCTTCAATAACCTCCAACACCTTTAGTAGCTATTTGTACCCTCTCAAAGTAAGCTATGGTCAGCTTTTTAGCGTTGAAAGTGAAATCCTCGAATCGACTACGCGCATCTAACGGAATAAAAGGTGCGTTTAACGATCTTAATAAAGACCTCTTATTGCATTATCGTCTAGCAATGGTAGTAGAACTTAGGCTAGGCTAGGTTAGAGTGGCTGTCTTGGGGTGGGACACACTTACACCATGTGGTACGTTGTGATACCGAAAAAGTGTTGGCCTATCCCGACTACTCCATGAACCATTTTGAAGTGTTTAAGAACAGCAGGAGTATTTTGACGTCAATGGACTTTAGATCAGAGAGGTCATCAAAGAGAGGCTGTCTCATGAAAGTCCATCTCCTCATGGAAAGAGCTGGACAGTGGCAGAGCAGATGAGACATCGGCACCTCCTCTTCCACACTGTGACAGCTCCTGCATTAGTCATGATTCACGGTCGGATCCAGGCTTTTAGCATGGCTGCCGCCCGGCCAGTGTCCTGTAATAGCCGCAACAATGTGGTAAAACTTAGTTATTAATAAATTCAGTCTAGAAATGTGAATAATTATGACAAAATACTATCCACTGAGGTCAATTTGACACCACTGTAATAATAACTAATTATAAGACAAATTTACTCTTTTTTTAATTAATATACAATTTCAGCGTTGCTTTATATTCCTTGAAAGATTAATAAATATGTTTTATTTCATCGTTAGTAGGTCTAAATATGGAACGTTAAAAAAATAAACAAATTAATTATTGTATTAAACTACCCCGCCGGTAGGCCTTTAATAACGATATTTCGACTACCTTTTTGTAAATGATTTTCTGTTAAGGATCTACATTTCCTCCTCATCGATATAATCCCACATCTCACTCCTTCCCGTATTTTATCTTCGTTACCATGCACTCCTGGCACTTCGGAATCGACTCTAAATCGTGGTGGATACAGCACTCTTGATTCACGATTGGCATAAACCAGGGATTAGGCACGCATGCCATTGAAGGCACGCGACACAATATTTTGGGCACACCACCGATTACTTAGGTAACTTTGAAGTATTATTTAACGAATGTGCAATCGTTTATTCGTGTGTTACTGTAGTTATATATTGGATTACAATTGCTAATGATAGATGTATGTAAGCTGATGTGTCTGAATTGATAAACCAAACTTGTCTCAATTCCAATGGTTGGAAATTGAAAATTTTGAAATGCAGCTAATTGATTTCCAGTCTAGTTCAATAAGAATTTGTAACGACCTGGTGATTCTTATTTTTTATTGATCGTATGCAAGATCAATGAGATCTATGGTTATCATCTCGTCTATGTTACTTTGGTTACACAAAACAACCAATTACCCTCAGAAAGTGGATTTCAAAATGTCGATTAGTCAATATTATTTTTTCTCCACATTTCAGCATTAAACTTCTTACAAATTTAAAAATTTATTGAAATAAGGAAATAAAAGTGAAAGCTTTGCAAGAAATATAAATAAAAATACCAATAACAAAATTTTGGAAACATGAAATTCGGTACCAAACACATTAAACTGTTTAAAGGAGCTGGGTCGTGCTATTTTAACGATATTTTCATCTACATTTGCCTATTAGTCATTATATTCGGAAATGAAAAACATTTAAGACTGGCTTAAAAAACGTTTGACAGACGGCTCAAGCTCAGCATGCATTCTGCTTAAAGTGACATCTTACAACCCTTATAAACGGTCTTAATATAATTTGCAACAACAGAAGTTACACTCATTAGTTATTTTCATTTGAATGACGCGTATAACTGAGACATTGGTAAAATTTTTTTAAATAGTAAATAAAGAGTTTTTAGTTGAAAGTATTTTCTATTATTATTTTCCAAAGAATCAAGTCAAACTTATTTGACGACACGTGCATGGCCTCATTAAACATTTGTTTAGAAAGAATAGCACGTTGATACATAAAGATTCACCACCGCTTCCATAAACACGTTAAATATAATAGTGAAACTCTTTTTTGCATCCTATAAACTAGAATAAATATATTTTCAACGTAGGTAGCAAGATACTTAAAAGGTATTTATGGTAAACAATAATAATACATACAAATACTTAAATATTTGTATAGAATTTTCTACATCAATGCTGCTGTATAATAATAAATATAATAAAATATATATAATGTACCGCTCTTTCAATAAAATATTAAATTGAATAACAGGAAGACCTATATTTAAGAATCACACAAATGATTATAAATGATCGTATTATTCAATTATTTTATAAAATACATGTACAGAGAGTCACAGAGAAGCGTGAACTTCTCTATCATATTTAGTGCGTAATTAACAGAGTGTTACAAAAGCAAAGCGGATTTTATGCAGTACGAGATTTTATTCATAAAAATATGTCGTTTTTTAATCAATTTTAATATAACTTTCAAATTTTGTTATGGGATGAAGTCTAATTTCATCCCATAACATAACATAACATGGTATAGTTCCAAATTCGATATCAATCATGTACCCAATTATTGTGACTCGGTAGCATAACAACAGTTGTTGACATAATCTGTCAAAATAAATCTGAATATATAAATATCACGTTTGTTGTAATAACAATGTTACAAAGAATTTTAAAATTATTAGAAAAAATGTATCGTGAAATTTTCCTATCCCTAGTGACATTGTTACTACAACAACCGTGATTTTTTGTTGGTTTTGCAAAATAATTTGTAGGAAGTTTAGTATACAAACTTTTAATCGTTTAAACGATTTTTAGATCATACTTTTGACTAGAGAATACAGAAAAATAGTATACAGAATGTTGGAAGCCAGCCATGTGTGATTTAAAGTCTCTTCTTTTATATCATACACGCCAGGAAATCCATCTTTCTGGCTTAGGGCCGTAATATTTAATTTATCTTTTTTAAAAATTATAAATTTTTTGAGAGAACGAAAGATATTTGCTGAATTTTATTAGCATATACATATATTTCATACGACGTAGTATTTGCGTTGCTATTGAATGATGAATGTACATTCAAATATGCGACTATAAATATTACCTAGATAACAAAATATAAATAAATGATAAATTTCAAAAATACTTTTCTGTTTTTATTGCGTATTTCTGCCCTACGACTTATATTATATAAGTATAACCTGAAGCTTTTTTGACATATGACATTTTTTCCAGAAAAAATCAAAATTGCGGATTACGTCTAATGTAAAACGAAATCGAAAAGAAATTATTGAACTATTCTTTAAATATTTTTATGAGGAAAAATATTTGTATCGATACGAAACAAAGCAATATGTATTTTTAGCGCAATACGTTACACCCTGTACAATATCTTTATGTATTTACTAACTAAATAATTAACATTATAATATTCTTAAGAATTTATAATCATATGAATAAAATTGTTTTGTTGTTGAATTAAATTATAAAATAGAATTTATAACTGACCTATTATTATATTATTTTCTAAGATTATACTGTTTTGTATGAAAAGTTCATAAAATATGGCAGATAAATTTATCTAGTTTACAGTGTTACGCCCTTAATTCAAATGAATACTAACAGGAAAACACTTTGTATGTGACTGCATTATAGCGAGCCTAAAATATTTTCTATTTCAGGTATTTTTTGGAAACTAGAATCAAAAAATAGTCCCACAATTATACGTCACACAATATCTTTCAAAAAATAACCGTAACAGGATATTTACAGGTACGATGAACCACCAAAAGTGTTGGTGTTTCCTGGATTTGAATATATTCTAAAATAATATTTTAATAACAACCAAAAAAGCTTTTCGAGGTCCCGCGAAATATTTTGATAAACAATACAGCAGCCACAAACAGTTCAGTTATTCAGTTTTGGATACACTGATCTTATAAAGTAATTGTCCTAATTTTCCCATAATTTGTACACAATGATACTTTTAATACTTTTGATACTTTTCCAAGAATTTGTGAACCTAAGTTTCTATACATGTTTCGGTTTATCGGTTAACGCTTACCAAACTTACAGAATCAAGCTTTCAAAGACTTTAGAATTACAAAGGTAAAGGGAAGGAAAAAGATAAACGCGAAAGATGTAGCCCAATTGGTACTTTGATCAAAATAAGAATGTGCTGTCTACATTCATTGAGAATAAGACTCGCATGCAAGTTTGATCGTATAATTTGAATGCAATGCTTGAGTATGAATCGCAATACTTGTTTCATAAACATAATATAATGTTAGTAACATAATATAAACAGTTTCCTTTATTAACAACGCTTAAATGATTTCATGGGATTATTTTTCACATTCCCTAAGGACAAGAACTGTGAAGTACAATAGCGTATATACACAATAATCCTTAAAATACCATAAAAGAAATAATTATAAAAATTTTATTTACGTATGTGTGTAAACATTGTAACTCGTACGGTGTAAGTAAATCTCACGGGAAAATTTTGCACTTGAGACCACTGTACATGTATTCTTGGGAATCAAATAATGTACTATAGTAAGGTGAAAATATTTTTTTATGGTTTTGTTAAATTTAATATCAAAAAATATGATAGGCTCGTTAAGGTTGGTATTTAAGCAAGTCGAAAAAAAAAAAGGAAACAATAAGCCAAGCTGAAAAATAGTATACACACCACGGAAGCAAGTGAAAAAAAAAATCTCAGGTCTCATGTTTACTACTCTCGACTTCGCCTCAGGCATGAACAGATCTGGGACATTCTTTATTTTTACTCCATAGATGTGTAATATACTATTTTACGTTTTTGTAAATTTTAAGGTCGAGCATTACACTCGGAATTTAGTCTTTTAAAACTTTTATGTAAGTACATTTTTTTTTGAGTTAAGCAGTATTTTATATATTTTATTGAGTAAAGTAGTATTTCTCTAGGTATAAAATTTGATTCGACTATGTAAATACAAATACAACCCACAAATCATATGATTGTATATTAATTGTTATTTCAATTGAATTGCATTTATATTTTGTCATAATCTTATACAGCCCGTAATGTATTTAAATAATAAAAAACCATATAAATATGCATATAATTGTTGCTCGGAGTGTCAATAGATGTGAAAACCAGATTGATGTTGATAATTTTACTTCAAATATTATGCAATTCCAAAATTTATTTACTAAAAGTTTTAAGTTTTCACTTCTATGGGCAGTCTATATGACCTTGCCATTTTTTTTTCTACAACCTTTCATTTTCCACCTTCCTTATTTTATAAACACCTTTTACCAGCCAGTAGATGTAATAATAATATGAATAAAATTGGCGACATATATAATATATTTTGTTGGTACACAATAGTGTATCTCTTCTGTATGAATGATAGGACAACAGTAGTAAATATAAGGTACTTGACAAACATAATATGTTTATTTTATAGACAATAGATCGTCCTTTATCCTAGTCATTCGATTCTAAACAATAATATAGTTGATATCTATCTGTACGTAATATATAGATATTATACTATATTTATCTACGTGTTATTGTACAGTTGTTTTCAAATAACATTTACGGTGACAGTTAAAATATTGTATCAATTTATATGTTTGATCAATTTCCAACATTAATGGGGTCTTAGGTTTGACCCGAATTTTCAGAAAATTAGGGGAGATTGGGTAAATACAGCGTGAGGTAGAAAAGTGAGATTTTGAAAACGCACACTTTTCTGTGTAAACAGGAATTTTTTCTAATGATTTTTTAGCCACCTTCCTGTGTAAAAAAAGTATTTTAGTAAATTGAGTACTATCGAAAATTAATTGCATTTTAAAGCGCTTCGTACTGTGCTTTCAAATTTATTATATTTATTTATTAAGTAAATTCTGAATCTATAATGTTAGATTAGATTAAGTGAGTTGGAAATCAAAAGGGCATGCTTTACTTTAAAAGGGCATGTTTGATGGCGTTTCGTCACAATGGATTCGCGGTTGAGTATCTTAGCATTGTGCCTACCTTGTAAAGTGTTTTGTCAAGACCAAATTCAACAAGAGCTATAAATACTGAAAAAATTGTCTGCGCTTAGACGGACGTCATCTTTTGTTATTAAGGCTCATAGAAAAAGTAAATAACACTTACCAAACTGACTGAATTTATTTAAAATCACAACTAATTTTCGTTAGTACTAGAAACGTCAGGCAGAAAGAAAAGAAAACACCAATAAAAAATAAAAATTAAATGATAAACATAAAATTTTAAGAGTAAGACAATTAAATTTTTTAAATGATTGAAAATTATGCTTAACTTTTTCAGAGAAAAAGTTTCCGTAAATTGACATCAATTCTTTTGGGAATTAATAATTTTTCTTATTGTTTTACATATAGTTTTTCCTAAATATTAATTTTGACTGAAAAACTGATTAATCTTTTTAAAAATTTAACTGTGACTGCTTACAATGTTGAAAAACAAGTTATCAAAATTTTAAGCTAATAGGGTTTCTTTTTCTGTAGTGAATCAACAACCTTAATAACTTTTATACGTTGTTTAATTTTTCAATCAAATTTATACGGCTACAAAGAGTATCTAAAATGAAAACATTTCAATATATTTTCCATATTTTTTAACTCCTAACGTAAAAAGAGTAATGTTATAAGTTTGACCGCTATGTGTGTGCGTCTGTCTATAGCATCGTAGCGCCTAAACGGAAGAAGTGATTTTATTTTTTTTGGTTGCATTTGAAAGGAAATTGTAACATAAAAATTAGGTAATTCAAAACAATAATGCAAAAGAAGAAAGTCAACTAAAATATTTCAATTTCAATTTAAATATTTCCAAAAATTTTTCTCAAAAAATGATTGCTCTCTAAGTAAACTTTTCATCTCATCTGATGTCCTTGACTATCACTTTGATATTGATTTAAGAAAGAGTGTTATAAGTTTAAAGTGTTATCTGTGCTTCTGTGTCATTCTCAGTGGCATTGTAGCCCTTAAACGGTCATACCGACGTGATTGAGAATATTTTATAGCTAAGTTTCCGAAAATCGGTTGACAAGGAATAAATCGCATTTGTCGGAGGTTTTTTAAATTTTGTAAATTTCACTGTTTTAAATTATTTTACTTTTTTGAAATCGATTGTGTGTAGGCATTTTACAATGTTATATGAACAACAAATAGAGGTAGGTACTTATGGCCATCCTGTTTGACACAAGAAATTTGCATACATCCATCGATTTTGGTAAAATCAGAATACAGTTAAATTTACATTTTGTCTTCATTCATCATTCTAGCAAGTTCAGCAAAGTTTACTATACTTACATTAATGTTCTGTTCTTCATGAAAAGTATTGTCAAATAGGTAGGTATGGTAGTGATTGTTGGTTTATAGAGAACTATCCTAGAGAGTAAGGTAGGCAAATGATATCTATTCACATTTCTACAGTATTAGGACAACATATACACACACAAACACATAAATAACGGGACTATGTAACCTGGGCACTGATTTCATGGACTTACTTAAGTGATATCAAATTAACAGTTTTGTACCTTAAAGAATAAATTGATAATATTAACCCACAAACTTGTAGAAAATCGGGCTACAATGAGTTAATCTTTAAAAAAGTGAAATTTACAAAATTTAAAAACCCCCGACAAATGCGATTTATTCTTTGTAAACCGATTTTTGGTAACTTAGCTATAAAATGTTCTCAATCAAGTCGGTTCGACAGTTTAGGGACTACGATGCCACTGAGAAAGACACAAACGCACAGATAAACACTTTAAACTTGTAACACCCCTTCTTTAATAAATATCAAAGTGATGGTCAAGGACATCAGATTAGATGAAAATGATACTTAGAGAGCTATTATTTTTTGGGACAAATTTTTGGAAATATTTTACTTGAAATTGAAATATTTGAGTTGACTTTGTTTTTTTGAATTATTGTTTTGAATTACCTAATTATTTTACCATTTCACTTTTCGAAATGAATTGAAACAGGTTTATTTGACTATTCTTTCCGTAGTAATTATTTACATATTGAAATTATGTGTCATGAATTACAAACTGAATCGACTTCGAAGATCATCGCCAATTTTCGCCAAACCTAAGCTCGCACTTGAAATGTAGCTATAAAACACTCTCGTTAAATTATCTTTCAAATGAAACCAAAAAAATTATCGGTTCATCCGTTCGGGCGCTACGATGCCAAAGGCAGACATACACACAGACACACACACATAGCGATCAAACTTATAACACCCCTTTTTTTAGTTCGGGAGTTAAAAAAATGTATTTAAGGAAATTTAACTTAATGTCTTTGTAAACGGAAATCGCTATTAGTCGCTAGTGAGGGCGACTATGAGGGTGAGTATGAGGGCTTTATGACTGATAATTCTTCTAATTCTCTTTCTCATGGTTCTTTTTTTGTTATGTACAGAGGTACTTTTTATACTGTAAAAGTTCAAATAACGAGGAACGACTGTTTTTCCATTTTCATTTAATCATGAGATTCATTTACTTCATAGCATCATCTTTTCTGTTCCGTGGATTCCGAGTTTAGGCACTGTGGATTTTAGGCATTTAAAAAGGTAGATCCTAGTTTTGTGTTTTGTCTACCGTATAGCACTGTAACTAGCATTATTGCGGTATAGCACATAGCTGATTTTCGAGTGTCAAAATGACTAGAAAAGCGAAATGATGACTAATTTTCTTTTCACTACTAAATAGTCCCCTCTGTTATAAATCAGTTTAGGTCAGATATTATTTTCTCTGTTATCAAAATACTGCCAAGAATGGGAATATAGTAATCCTATGTAAAATAGCGCCATAGGACATTTTTTTTTTTGCATATTTTTGTGGAGTTTGTAGTCTCATCGTGTAGATATTTCAGTAACATTTAATAATCAAGCAATTTATTGCCCAATATTTACATAGACTCAAACAACAATACATTGACTAGTAGGTTGCGACGTATGGGTATTAGTCAAAGTACTTATGTATGGAGTTTAAAGTGAAGATCTCGAATGAAGTGTAATACATTTTATAGTAGAATCTACTTCAAATCAAGTGCAATCACTCTTTATACTATTGTTATATTTGGTTGGGAGTATCATCTTCATTGTGGTTTATACTATACCAACGAATCTGCCACATATATGGCACAGCAACGAACGAACATAAGCATTAACCAACAACACTGATGACTCTTTTCGATATCAAAATGTATGTATGTATATATCCAATCGACACTTGACATGTGGTATGCTTTTTTACTGTTTATTGTTTGTTTTAAATTTACTGCGATGTCTTTATCAAAATACTTCTAGTAATGTAAATATTTCCTTTTTTCAAGACTGCGAAAAGGTGATACATTTGAACATTTTCATGGGTATTGATGGTAAAGACAGTTTTATTTCGTACTAGGAGTTTCCCATCCGCTTTGCTGGGCAATTTCAACTTTACATTAAATACAAAGACTACTCCGTTATAGACTTCACTTCTTTTGCTCTCACTTATTCCCGCTTTAGCTTCAAAAGTTTTAATTTTTTGTGCGGAATCTTAGTTTTTTGAAAATTAAATACGGCCCTCTATATGTGAAATAATTTTTATAATCGATCCAGTATTGTTCGAGTTTATTCATTTCAAACAAAAAAACTAGATATCAATTTTTTTCTCTTTATATAATTAGTGTAGATAACTTATAATGATAATCAAAAATGAAAAAGCATTATGATGAATGAATACTTTTATGTATACAAAATTCCACGTAATCTTTGGGGCAAATGGCTTTCAAATAATTTTTTGAAAATATGGAATTTAGTTTTTTCTGACAAGCAGATAAAAAATCTTACGTCTACAGTCACTCTATTCAGACTTTTGATATGCAGAGTAGGAGAGGAGAATATAAGTTAAATAACATAAATAGTAAACCACACCCTTGGAGGGTGTAATAATTATTTCAGTTATTAGCAACCGCAGACGTTAGAAAGCGAAATAATATTATCGTTTGTGGCTCAAAGAGTACGAGCTGGTGATGATTCAACTGCGATATGACCCACTCTAGCAAACATCTCCATTTCTCTTTAGTATAAGATAAGATTGTCTTTAGTAGAAAAGAAAACATTTTTTACAATTTTGAATTATGAAATTTTTACACACATAAAAGTCATAAATAAACCGCACAACAATTTCAACAAGGGTATTTTTCAATGAAAATGTATGCTGATGGACACCAGGACTCTTGATTTCATGGAATGAAAATTATTCGTTACTCGAGTCCAATATTCTTCATCAAAATATTTCATTTTTACCCCCAAACTAAAAAAAGGGGTGTTATAAGTTTGACTGCTATGTGTGTGAGTCTGTGTATGGCACCGTAGCGCCCAAACGAAAGAACCGATTTTGGTTTTTTTGGTTTTGTTTGAAAGATAATTTAATAGAGAGTATTCTTAGCTAGGTTTTAAGTTCGCGTTTGGGGAGCCGTACCCGAAAAAACATTAAAAATTGGCGATGATGTTCAAAATCAGTTCAATTTGGAAAAGACTTTAAGGAAAACGGTAATTTAATTGAGAGTCTTCATAGATATGTTTCAAGTTCGCGTTTAGGGTTCCGCATCCAATAAATTTGTCAGGGGTTTTTTAAATTTTGTAAATTTCACTCGTGTTAGAAAAAATATGGACTTTATTACTTTTGTGCATAGACGGGAAATAATTGATAATATTATATCTGTATAGCATTTTGAATACAAAACCTTGACACGTATATATTTGAGTAGGTACTATATAACGAATACACACCAAACATCAAAGTTAAAAACAGTTTTTCGCCCCATTTTTATTATATATAGATAGCATTACATATTATTTAATAAAATTTGTAGTTGTATCACGTAATACTTTTTATATGCGTTGTTGTCATACCCAATAATAACGCTTCATTTTCGTTTTTATTATATATTTTATGTAACATATGTTTTTTTGTATACGAAATAAGGCAGAGTGTCCTCCTTAAATATTATTAAACACAAAAAGCACAGCAAAAAAATGAAAATTAAACAGATTACATTCAGTTTAATTTAAAGACTTGATAGACAGTCCACTCAATTTTCACTTATTGAGGTCATTGTTTTTCTGTACTTCGAATGTTCACGATTACCTTTTATACCATGTATATATGTAATATACATCAACGTATACTAAGTTTAGTCCCAAGTTTGTAACGCTTAAAAATATTGATGCTACGAATAAAATTTTGGAATAGATAAAATCACCTAACTACTCCATTTCCTCTGTCTGTCTGTGTACACGATAGCTCAAAAACGGAAATAGATATCAAGCTGAAATTTTATAGCGTGTTCAGGAAATTAAAAGTAAGGTCGAGTTCAAAAATGAGCAACATAGGTCAATCGAGTCTTAGGTCAGTAGGACTCATCTTGTAAACCGTTAGAGATAGTTAGAGATATAAAGAAAAGTTTAAATATAAAAAATGTTCCTTATAAAAAAATAAACAACTTTTGTTTGAAACATTTTTTTGTGACCATTACTCTTTACCCACGAGGCGCAAATTTTATAGTATGCATTCTATGGAAATATCATTTATGGTGTGGCTATCTAAGAGTAGAAATCTTCCTTTACTTACGTGACGTCAAAAAACAAATTTTTTCCCCACCAACAACGTCTATACATGGTATTTCAACAATTAACTCAGTCAATTGTTTGTTTTCACTTGTTTTTTTTTTTTTAACTTATATAACTTTTTATATTTTGGCTTAGAGCATTTTCTGTTTTAAACGCTGCGTATTTTTTCTTGTTTTCTTAAGTTTGACTTGAAGTATCCTTCAAGAATATGTTTTCTATAATAGAAAAACGTATTTCATTTTAGATAGGCAACTCTGTATAGAAAATTTTGTGCTAGGAAAATGCTGGAAGGAATTTTATAAATATCCAAAATCTACCTACCTTATAAGTGTCAAGAAATGTTTTTCATTATAATTTCGTAGAATGTTCTAAAGGTAAACATATGACATTAAGTCAGCCATTTAAAAAATTTTTATTCTTCTTCTTAAAAATTCTATAACTATCGCTTTCGTACCAAATTATTTCGTCACCACTTTGTTTTCGAATATGTAAAACCCAAGCACAAGCCCAAGTGTACCTACAATATAGATATAATCAACACGTTTTTAACTGTTGAGCTATAGTCAAATTAGTCTCGATTTACTGGTCATCTCTACAAATGGCTATTACTGTGGTGAATGCAATGAAAAACAGCAAACGATTTTTAGTATTTTCATAAATGGCTTACTAAATTGTCTTAAGACTAAACCCGGCTGAAAGCAAGGTTTTAAGTGTTGGTAGCCAGTTTTTAATGTAGATTACAGACATATTGGATAAAGTTAACAGTGCTAAAACTTATATAATCTATTGGCAGGAAACATACACCTAAAACATACCTTGAGTAAGTATTGTTAAATACCCTACAAGAGCATTTAAAAGAAAAGCACTAGATCTTAGAAGATTTGGTTATGAATTTAATTTTGAAAAACCGATGGAAGTTGGTATCATTATTAAAACGAGTATATCTCTGAAGATAGATTTCGATTACAATATTTTTGTTCTGAAATTTTAATTTTACTTATTTATTTAAAAAACAGCCAAATACGAAATAATGATTTTAACTTCTATTTTACTTTTTTTAAACAAAATGAAAGTGAAGTTAAATATAAGATTATATATTGAAATTAAAAATCTCAAAACCAAATATTACACTAGAAAGTAAACTTATAATTTTTCGCGGCCAGGTAGAAAGGGTGAAAGTAGGTTATTTAAAACAAACTTTACAATTTGGTAAAAAAGAGATTAAAATACTTTTGGAACTTACTTTATTTTATCCAAAGTCATTTTTTCCATACATTAAATAAACATTTTTTGGCCTCACACTTATAATACACAGTTAACTCTTTTTGAGCGATGATTATTAGCTCTATTTTAACGGATCTTTTATGATTCAAAAAGATTAACAACTTTAAGTCAAGGCTAAGCATTTTAATTTAATTTTAAGCACTATGATTGGTACGCTCAAAATAAAATTTCACTTTCTACTAACTTAAAAAACCTCGAACTAATATTTTTGACTAAACTCCTTTATACCTGAGCTCGAAAAATTTATATCTTTAATAAAGCTTCATTTCAAAGCACCTGTCTACGTAAATAAGAAGAAAATATTATTTCAAATATACCTATATGATAAAAGTATAGGATACGAATTAAGGCCGACATTCACTCAATTGCTAACGGAATAAATGTTATTTTTTTATGAAATGTAATTGATCCTTGCGATCGAAAAAAATTAACAAGGCTGCTTTTAACAACAAGTGAAATTTACAAAATTTAAAAAAAAAACCGGCAAATTTTTCGGCTACGGAACCCTTATCTAGCATTTGAAACATATCAAAGAACACTCTTCAAAAAATTGACTTTTTTTTTGGATACGGAATCCTAAATCGCACTTGAAACTTAGCTAAGAACACTCTCCATTAAATTACCTTTCAAACAAAACCAAAAAAATCAAAATTGACTCCCCTTGTTTAGGCGCTACGATGCCACAGACAGACAGACACACACACACATAGCGGTCCAACTTATAACACCCCTTTTTTAGTTCGGGGGTTAAAAATACCACAATTACGAAACATTACAATTGTCTTTATCGGCCGAGTCTCTGCGTACAACCTTTTTCACTATGTTTGAAAAAATATTTAATATATTAATATGTAATTCGAGTGATGAAGTAGAATTTTGAATGAATTGAACTTAATACCTTATTTCCAATACTAGCTTAGACATTATATACGATGATAGTGGAACGAAAATAGGAAAATTCGTCCATATTTTTAGACAAAACATAGACGGATTATTTATTAGCACTTAATAATTCATAAAAAATATTTAAATTCCGCAAGCAAATGGGTGAAGATCGACCTTAATTCATATCTAATGCTATTATAAGAGACAAAAATTTTACATGGCTTAAAAGAATAATACAAATTCTAAACAATTAAAGATGATTCTACAAGATTCCATTCTACTTAAATAATTATCACATACTTAAAACTTGAAAATGAAAAGTTAGTAATAATAAAAGTTTTCCACTGTGTTTTCATTTCGCGCATTTATGTTAATATTATTGTTATTTTGAAGAAGTTTTTCGTATTATTCTTATAATATTTTCCGTCTATAAGTGTATGTTGTTGCTTAAATGTGTTACCAACAGAAGTTTCCTACGTATTAATGTTTTAACAAAAACATTGTTTTTGTTCACATATATAAATAAAAGGTAGATATATGTCATATAAAGACTACTCTTATACAACATCATCATTCTACCTTCTTCATTAACTGTATGGCAAATAAAAAACTTAAAGCTCTTTTAAATAGCCAATTTAATAACATTCAGATTTTGAGAGAGAAGGGAAGATTTCATGACTGAAAATTATTCGATACAAAAACATAAAAAAATTATCTAAGTTATATCCATTCCTTACTCAATATAACACCTGGCTATTTTGTCTGAGTTTTCTTTTCCGATTACTCCCATTCAACTATCACGGATTAATGCGTTTAAAATAGGGATGATAGATAACAAAAGGGAACACACTAGTATCGAAGAAATTTTTTATGTGAATAGTCATTACTGATATCATGCGGAACTATACTCACTTATCGATATGGGAAAACCTCAGATAACAATTTTTAAAGATAACATAATATGGTTGGGGTGGTGGATGCTACTATGATATCGTAAGGTGATAGATAACACTGCGATACATATAATTTTCTTGGAAAAACAGAGGGACGTTTTGCATATCTAACAGAACAACGTTCACAATGGACGGACGCGAAGTATAGAAAATATCTTGTATGCAAAGCCAAGGAAAATGGTCCACCTGAATAAACTTTCAAAGAAGAGAAATTTTTAAAATTTAAAAAAAAAAACCGACATATTTTTCGGACTACGGAACCCTAACACTTGACACATATCTAAGCACACTATCCAATAAATTACATTTTCTTCTCCAAACTGAACCGATTTAAACTATCATAACTTATTTTTCATTTGTTCGGGTATTGAACCCTAAACTGGCACTTGAAGCATAGCTAAAAACACAATCCATTAAATTATCTCTCAAACGGAACAAGAAAATCAAAATTGGTTTATCCGTTTAGGCGCTACGATGCCACAGGCAGACAGACACACAAACGCCTAGCTACCAAACTTATCGCACCACTTTTTTGGATCAGGGGTTAAAAATGACACCTTGCGTGGTACATGTGCGAGAGGATGAAGAGAGGTAATTTAAGCAATTAAGCATGTTCCTTGTCATAACTCAGCTTGAGAAAAGAAATGTTTTACATTATAGTTTACTGCTTTATTATAGTGATCCGCCCAGACTCGGTAAAAGGAGAACGATGCTCTGACGTACGTTTTGTTTCTTTTTAGTTGCGTTTGCGTATTAACGGTTTTGGACAAGTACTTACTGTAAATGGACAAGTGCACTAGTAAGTCACGCTCAAAAAAAGACACAAAACGTGCGTCAGAGCATCGTTCTCTCTTTACAGAGTCTGAAATCCCACTTACACGAACGTCCGTTACCAGCGTGGTCTATTCTTATACGGCTATGGTCCCAATTTATATGCACCATATTGTTTTTTAGACACACACAACAACAGAAATGTGTTGTTATATTCAGGCAGCCTGTTATAATACAGCCAGCATACAGTTTTGTTTATTGTTGTCAACAGCAACCACACACATTTCTCTCAAAGTTTTCATTATTCCATAGTCCACCATAGTACTACGTATAGTGTTGTTATTGTTGTTGTAGATGATGATGGTAGCCGTGCTCATCTTCATCTCTCTTTCTCTCCTGTTGTTCTCTGGATGATTGTTAGTAGTTGGTAGTTGGTTAGTGTGTATAATATTTATTACCATTAAAATACTTCTAACCACTTATTCTTCTCAAGTTCATTTTGTTATGAATGAGCAGCAGTTTGTCAACGAGAGTGTGAGAATTGTCGTATTTAGATAGATTCATAGAATAGACAATGGATAAATTGAAACCGGTAATTCCGAATGAGCTGTCCATAAGTGGTGAACCCGTAGGTATAAAGGTGTAGGTACGTTATGCAGATGTGTTTCACTTGCACATAAGAACACTACAGCAAAGTGAGTGTTGCTGGATACGACTACTCGCTAAATTTAACAAACTTTACTCGACGGGCCTATTTAAAAAGCAAGTATGATAGAACACTTTACTGTACATCAGCTTTATTTGCTGGTTGAAAAATATACATGAATTAATATGTGTTGTAATGCCAGCAAATATATCTGATATATAGCTTTGCTGCAATTTTATTGTCCCCAAGTACAACAGTCTTTAATTAAATAAAAAAAAATTAATAAAATTAATCAACAAAATTACTAGTGCATATTTAGAAACTGCTAGTGGACACGACAGACGTTGTCCTATGGAAGCTACAATTCATTAATACCTATACGATGCTTAACCAGAACTCTAAACGTATCCCACTGAACGCAACCCACAAATCCCATCTCGCTAAATCCACCCCGCTAAACTCTATCCCAAGAAGGGCCTTCGGCAGTGGATAGAGTATGCATTGTCTAATTGTTTCTGAACGAATGACAGGAAAAACACAATACACGAAATGAAAATATTTCTTGTTGATTTCCGATACAATTTGTTGGTTTAAATAAAATTTATTATTTTGAAAAATTAGTGGAATATCTTTTTACAGCATTTTTAACATCACAAATCCCTGCTCTACACACTATAGATTTCAATTTTTATCTAAGAATTCATATTTGGACTACTAGTCAGAGCAAATGGAAGTAAGGCGTAATTAAAAGTGAGAGATATTAAAAACGTTTCAGAGCTATTGACAAGAATAAATCTAATAACTAACTAATGCAAGCACACATATCATTCGTTTATTCTACTTAAGTGTTGTAGATATAAAAAGTTTGATAAAAACTTTTATGCTATATACGTTGCTATAAAAGTGGGTGAAAAACTTTCATATCAATTATTTAATTAAAAAATATAATATTGTGAATTTTTAATTGTTTTTCTTTTTTTTTTTAATTATTTATATAATGTAAGAGATATTACTATTTTAATAAGTATTAATTTATTCCAGAAAATTTTTTGAAGGAAACAAAATAAGAAATTTTTATCAGCACTTTTGATTAATTAATAATTTTTTATTTGTGATAAGGGTATAAAATGGATGTAGGTGGTTTGTGACACTGAATTTGATAAAAGAAAGTTTATCCGAATAATAAAGAATCCGTGTTCATTTGATCATTTCATAGAAAGGTTATGAGAAATCACCTAGAACCGTGCAAAAAGCTTTTAATTCGGAGCAATTCTTGAGATATTTCAAAAATTACTCATCTAATAGTCAAATGAATTGGTTTTCATGTATTTTGATTCCTAATTACCCTGGCTAATACCTGGCGAGTTCTCGGTGATATCAACACCTCGAATACAAGTTAGCCGATATCTCAAAAGCATCTCCTACAATCGTAACAGGGGTCTAAGTTTATCTTTTTTTTGAAAAATGGAATGAGAAAATTATAAATAAAATTTTACTTTGGAATTTAAAGAAACATAGTGTATAGCATAATTTGTACCCAAAATGTACAAAAATTGGATTCATTTAACAACTTGGTGGATAGTTCTTTAAATATCATCTAAAATATTATTTAAAGGCTTTTATTTTGGATCGAATCTGAAGGTATCCCGAAAAATACTCTTATATAATCGTCAAATAGGCTGAATTTAACTAACGAAAATATCGGATTTGTTAAAATACCGTATGATAAAACACAGTAATTGGTGAAAAACTAAATAATTAAAAAATAATTTCATCTATTTATTTATTTTAAATCCCAATGTCGAAAACGATTTCGAACATACAAGCGTTTAGAACACATATATAAAAAAAATTGATATAATAAATATCTATATTTTAGCATATTTGGATCGATATCGAGCGAGATACATAACATATATTTCGAATTCCGTTATACATTTTGTTAAATATTAGGTATATGAATTGTAGATAGAAACTATGGTTCATTCAGAAACATCAAATACATTTTGCATCCTGTTTTAGGTTCCTTGTTGAGGATTATAAGTTTTGAATCAACTCAAACAAAAATTATTCAACGATCAATGACGTTTTTTTGTAAAACTTAAACTATTAAAATAAGAAAAATAACGGTGAAAAGTTTTAAATAAAACTTGTTAAAAACATTTTTCTCAACAGTTTTTCTTTGTTAAATAACAAATTTTCTTTCGAATATTAATCGAGTTAAACTATTCCTCAGGAAATTTAGGATGGCGACCATCTCTTTTGGAATCTTTGTACTCAAGTGTGCAGAAAACTTTGATGTGTTATTACAAGAGACGGTATAAAGTCGAACTTGATCCATCTGATTTTGAAATTTTATTGATTTTTTCCTATTATAGTTTTTCTATCGAAAATTGATCATGGCTATTTTTAATTAAATTAATTTAAATCATTATTTTCCATGAACAATTTTTTGCAGGCAATATTTCATTATTTTCGTGATTAAATTATCTTTATTCTGATACCAATTTCAATAAGTTATCAGATCAATGTAGATTTGTTCATACTATATGAACAGTCAATATAGGTAACTTCATGGATCTGTAAACTAATCGAAATTGGTATCAGAAACAAATTGGATTGGCATGTATAATAGTAAGAATGATAAAGCTAATCTTTGACTTATGATCAGGCTGTATCATAGCAAAACACAACATCCAAAGACATTATGTGTTATGTATTACACAATTTAATACCCCTGTACCCATGTTAATATATAATTTGATACCTCCCACATCTAAGTGCCACTGTATTGGTGAAATAATTTAAAAAATAGGTTTATATTATTTTATTTATTTTGTTTATAAATAAAGAAAACAAAATATTATTTTTAATATTTGCTATCCAATTAAATCAACTTTCAACTTACAATAAATTATTGCTTTATGATGGTCCCCTCTATATTCTAAAGTGACACCTACCAATTTAATGAATTTTATAGGTTTGTGAATTCATAAATATTTCTATTTTCCCAATTTTTTCAATCTCTGAGAAAATTCGCTGAGCTAAATCAGCTCTTGCGACACGATTTGTTTTTAAAGGTAATTTATTGAAGAGTGTTCATAGCTATATCAAATATTCTCTTTATTTTGATTTGAGAGTATATAACGCTGATATTATTGTTTTTCTGAACTTACTGTAGGCGTTTACAGCGTTTAACTTCGTTTTGTTAAATATGAGTACCGTACAGGAATTGTATTTATAGGGTAGATGTAGGTATAGGTACAATTTATAAAATTAATGGTTTTTATCAAATTGTATGTTTAAATTGTAATTGGATAATTTAAAACATTGTATCGGTCCGTGCGTTTATGATAAGTTTTCCATTAAGAATGACAGAATTTAAAACTTCTCAGTTCAATAACTTGTGTATGATACTTATATTATTATGGCTATTTGTGCTATTGATGCGAACCAAATGGTATTGGGAAATATTTATGAATAAATAATAGTTAAAAAAAACTAAAAAACAGGCTTTTATAGAAAATCTAACTAAAAAATATATAATAAATTTTAATAAATTTGAATTAAGAATAGTAGGTATTAAAAATTTTAATAAATATAAATTAAGAATAGCGTTGATAAGAAAAAAATATTTATTGTAAAAAAAAGCGTGGGGGATGCTTTTTAAGATATTATCAAAATGACAATCCTTCTACTCATATCTAACAATAAAATATTTTTAACTAATGACACCATGCACCCTTCGCTCTTAATACCATGTATATATGTAGTATATTTCAAGATAAACTAAGTTTAGTCCCAAGTTTGTAACGCTTAAAAATTTTAATGCTACGAACAACTGTTTTAAACGAACTGTTTAAAAAATTGAATGATCATCGGTTCTTGATAAGTATGCCAAATACTAACATACAATCATACGTATGAAGCTTATAAAAGCTCCTTGACAAGAGTAATTTTCGAAATTTAAAACAACTCCGACGAATTTTTCGGGTATTAAACCCTAAACTCGCACTTAAAACATAGCTAAGAACACTCTCCATTAAATTGCCTTTCAAATAAAATCAAATTGGTTCATTCGCTTAGGCGCTACGATGCCACAGACAGACAGACACACGCACACACACACACATAGCCGACAAACTTATAACACTTCCTTTTTTTAGTTCGGGAGTTAAAAAGGAACCTTATGGAACATTACATGGAAAATCAATCAAGTTGTTATTCAATTTTTTTTTTTAAATGAGTGTTCAGTTCGGTCTACTTACCGTGTTCCATAGGATATTCATTGGATCATATCGTCAACATGAGCCGACTTTTCGTCGTTTGGTAAGAAATTTTAAATAAACTGGTTCAATAAATAATTAAACAACTCACGAACTTCGTCAAAACACTAGGTTTCATCCAGTACCATTAAAGCAAGCTCAAACAATGCCACTTATTATACCAAAGCGAATCTATTCGGCCCTAGCGAAGCTCCGTTTTGAATTTGGCAGGTATCACATAAAACATATGTAAAGTTACACATATAATATACTAGCTTGATATCCGCCCGCTTCACTGGGATTAAAAGTAAAAACCACCGTTTTGTAGCCTCCACCTCTCTTTATATCACTTATTCCCTTTCCACAGCTAAAAAATTGTCATAAATTTCAATTTTTGTAAGTGTAAAATAGTCATAATTTATTGAGTATATTAGAAAAGAAGGCCATGAGTTGTTTTACATTTACTATTATAAATTTTTACAAAAATCTTTAATTTATGGTTTAAAATAATGATGAGAGATGGGACAGTAAAATGTCAGAATAAATTTAATTTTTTAAAAAATTTTTTAAAAATATATCTTTATAAATTATAGCTCATGTGTTATTCTGATGTACGAGCTATTTTGTTGTACAGTTTCATTCAAATCCATTCACTAGTTTTCACGTGAATGCGTTACAAAAAATATCCTTGCTTTCACATTTAAAAAATAGGGATAATAATAACGAATCTTCTTGAAGGATAAAGTTCTTAATGGAAACCCCTTTAATGTATGCATATATGTATTGAATGCAAATTCAATCGTTACCTTCAAGCTAAATTGATAATAATCATTTGTTACACGTTCATTTTGATTAAACAACAAATGTTTTTTCAATAATGATTGGAATTATTTCATAATTGTTTCATCGAAACATATTTATTTTTCAAGTACTTTATATTTATATTTGATAGGAGTTCATTGTTTGTATTTATTTTTTTCGTTCGATTCTATTTTGGGTTTATATTTGAACTGAAATTATTAAATATAATTACAGAGCTTTAAAATTTGTTATTATACACAGAAAACGTTGAAAATGTTTATGCAATTGAAAAAATCAAATTAAAACTATATTAAGATAGCAGTGAATTAACAAATTTTCAAAATTTATCATAATGTATAAATTTTTTATAATCATTTATGAAATTTTTTATTTTGTCGCTGAAGTATTTTATGAATTTAGAGTGATCCTCTAAATTATATATTATCATCAAATATTTATTTAAGGAATTTCTCTGCCGGAAGCGAAAAAAATGAGATTTTAGGCAACGACTTCTTGTATTAAAGGGTGATGCTGATTAGTTTTTTGTCAAAACGGTAACTCTCCGTCACTGGAAAAAATTAAAAAGATTACCATTTTCACACGTTTCTCCTGTGTTAAAAATGTTATTTTTCTTTCAATTATGTCATGTTTGTGTTCTCACTGCTGTGCCAATACATCCTCAATTGTCGGGTACAACGGTTTTTGCTTTTTCGTTTTCAAAAGTTCATTAAGGTTTTTAATTTCCACCGACTAGTTTTGGACAAATTAATGAAAACATATCATCCATCTACTGTTTTCCCATAAGACTAATATGCTTACTTTTGAAGTCATTTATTTATTTAAATAATCGGGCAATCCCCCCTATAATTTTCAGAATTGATTTAGACTTCATATAAAAAAAAATCAAAGCTTTTATCCAAAATTGCCCTGGCACTCATGCATCTTTAAATAATTTAATCTGAACTTTTTGTCACATGATTCTTTTAGTAAGTAAGTTTTGGATAATCTCTTCTCCTTTTCCTTTCATGATTTTTGAGGTTGACCTCACTGTAAAGTACAATCGCCGGAACTGTTTTTTACAACATAGGTGTTATAAAAATTGTGGTTACATTCGGGAAACAAAGAAAAGGTGGCATCACCAAAAATACCAATGCAGGTATCAAATTCGTTTCAAGGCCTATAAGTTTTTTCATGGTTTTAATTTTCGAAATACAGTAGAGTAGAAATTAAATAGAAAAAAAAAGGATTTAGTTATTACAAAACTTTTCCGATTACCAAGTGATCGATTAACTGAGACTATTCATTAATATATTTTCTGTATGTTATAAAGGTTCTTCACAATTGACTACGGATTTATTGCTTATTACCAATTCGATGAAGAAATAAATTACCTCAAAAAAGAAAAATTGGATTACAACTTTTTTTATGTTTTGATTACATTTTTTTTTTTCGTCATGTAAACAAAACATGAATACAATATATAAATTTATATTATATATGGTACGGCGAATATATACCTAAGTAAATAAGAAAATCAACATTTAATTTGAAATACACAACACACAAAACTTCATCTAACACAACACAAAATAAAATCTATTTTTAAAAGCATTGCCGAACTAATAACATTATTCGTCAAACATCGTTAAGTATAAAAAAAAGTAAGTAACTAGAATTAGTACATGCGATAGTGGCACACGTATATCGAAATATTAATGGAAGTAATTTATAAGTTCCTCACATGAATCTTCTGATAGCATTCAAACCCTTTACACAAAATTCCTGTAGGAAAGATGCAATTAATCATGGTGCAATCAGTAAAACACATTGATTTTTGTTTTCAACAATTTTTCCCTTCAAAGAAAATAAAATTAGCAACAGTTTTCCCCATTTGGAAATTGTGGCCAATTCCTGAGGTAAAATTTACTACTACCTTTTATAAAAACCATTAATGCCAAATTGGAAAAATACTTTAGTGATAACACGTAACAATGCCTCAAAAATTTGTCGTTTCCAAAAAAAATGTCAATTTCTGTCTCTTTTGATATTTTATGGTAATAAAGATTCATATCAAATAAAAAAATCCAGGTCATTTGATTATAAGATAAGAATTTTCGAGATATCTCCACACATGCTCCGAAATAAAAGCATTTCGTACCGGATTTTAGAACGTATCTCTAAAACGGCGCACTCAATTGTTAAATAAATGAGCCCGATATTTGTATGATTTGGATCAAAATTGCGCTTTAAACCAAGTTTCACTTTAATAAAAATAACAAAAAAAGTGAATTGATTTGGGTTAAACACATAAAATCTAGAGTGGAAAGGGCTGAGTGCTTGAAGGTAACGAAAAAGAAAATGTTCTACACATGTTCAATTATTCCCCGACGACAGCGAAGGTTATGTGTTTGCCTGGTATGTATGCCTATACGTATCTTCATCTCTTCCTTCATAACTTCTAAAACTACTAATCAAAATTAGACAAATGAGGTATTGTTGGAAGCGTTTTGATCGTTCGTTGGTTGTAATATATGTGATGTCACATTAAATTAAGTATAACGCCCTTCTAGAGGACATCAAGCCATAAACAAAACAAAAATTTTAATTTAATAATAGGTATCGTGTTGAGTTTGAAAGAAAAGAACTTAAGAAGCACAATTCAAATAAATATGTATAAATTGTTATACTTATATCCTCAAAAGAATTTTAATAAAACAAAACTCAAAAACTAAAATCCCGACGAATACAAAATGAAGCTCTAAAAAGTATGAAACAAGAAAATATTATAATACAAAATCGTTATGTCAAGTAAAATCGTCTTTAGAAGACATTTTTAATCTTAGAGATCCACAGACTGTAATAACGATTTTATTTATCATTACAATTTCAGATGATAATATTTTCTTGTTTCATACTTTTTGATCTTTTGTTTTTTCAAACCAAACATGACCGCCACTATATCCTATTCTAACCAATAACAGAGAAGAAACGATGTGATATTACTAAAACGTTCGTTGAAAGCGAATATAACGAAAAGACGAATTTATAAAAAGAAGAAAAAAAAGCCAATATTATAAAAACTTTTTAAGTAGTATTCGTTGTTGAAAGAAGTGAGTAATATTATCGACGTGGATAACCATAATATTTACACGACATCGACGTATTCTTTATAATCAAAATAATATTATTAGTATGTACCAATTTTAAAGGAACATTCTTAAACACAAAACTCATATCGTAATAATATTATGATCAAATGAAACGAAAAATAAAATTTTATTTTTAAACTTACTTATGAAAAAATAATATAAAAAAATATGGTGTCGTCGACAATTTTCAAAATATTGGTTATTGTTTTTATTTGTTGTACATGTTATTGTTTAGGGGATCGGAAAGAAATACCAATTGGTACGTAATTTTGATGTAAAATCCGTGTGAGATACTAACTTAACTAAAAAAAAGATTGTATTTTGTTGTTTTTGTAAATGTAACCTAATAAATATTGAGATTGTTATTTAAGGTGTGATCGAGTAAAGAATATTTCCAAAAACCTTTCGTTAAGGAAAATTTTTGTTAATCATAACCAAATTACAGTTTATTTGCCAGTTATATAAGTTTTGTGGTTGTTTTTTCATGTTTTTTAGAACTACTTGCGACAAGTTAAATATTTTAGTAAACAAACTCTTTACGTAGCCTGAAGTTACTGAGAGAGCCGTTTTTAGAACGGATGTTGAAAAATTTAAAATATGACCACTAACTTTGTTAAAATCAACGATAATTATCCATTTTTTTATTATCTTAATAAGAAGATACTAGAGGCTATATAGAAGCTAGTTATTCTTGTCCATAATGCATTTAATTACAGGAATTATTTATTTATTTATTATTTAACAGGTTCAGTATGACGTTATGAATGTAAATGCACAAAATCCTTACAAAAATAGGCGAAGAGGTGCCTCCATTTTAAGGAAAACCTTTTTAGACTATATGTCCATAACCGTGCACTTTAGACCAAAAATGGAAATAACCTTTATTGTAGATGAAAAAAATTCTCTGTAGTCTGAAGTTAAATTGCTTGAAAACATGTACAAAAATGGTTTGTACCTACTAAAAAAAGTGTCTTTAAACTTCCAAAAAACTTCGTATACTCAACTATTTGACTTGTTACAAATAATAAAAAAAAAAAAAAAAAAAAACGTTGGCTATAAACCTTTGCGGTAGATTCGGGACATATGAATGCAGTCATTTTCATTGTCTATTAGTTTATTAATTTGTATAATTTGTATAAGCTTTTTATAGCCAGTATTAAATACATTTTAATAAAAACATTTGTGGGTTAAAATTCTAAGAATTCATTTCGCAATAAAATTATTTATTTATTCTAAAAATAATTTTACAGATAACTGCTTTTTGTGCAATCAAAATTTTGTTTGTAACATTTTTCTAAGAATCGCTCGGCATAGAAATGTTTTAATTATTTTATTTATTTATTATGTCAAAAAGTGGTTTTGTTTAAATTTCCTGAAATTTTCATTTGGAATATTTACCATATTTATTAACAAAATATTTGCCATTAAAACTATTACTATTCACATATTCCAGTAATTATTTTTCCGAAATTTCTAGTTAAAGCCGATTTATTTTTCAAACAAAACCAAGTCAAGTAGTGATAGTAATTTATTTTGATTATGTGTTGAATTTTGTTCATTCGTTCTCATTATTACGCTGACTGACAGGAAAGAAAAATTTTTCTACCATCTATATATGTAATATATATCAAGGTATAGTAAATTTAGTCCCAAGTTTGTAACGTTTAAAAATATTGATGCTACGAACAAAAGTTTGAGGTAGGTGTTCTTAAAATCATCTAAAGAGTCCATTTCTGGTTGTCTGTCTGCCCGTCTGTAAACACGATAACTCAAAATCGAAAAGAGATATGAAGCTGAAATTTTTATAGCGTGCTGAGGACTTAAAAATATAGTTCGAGTTCGTCAATGAGCAACATAGGTCAACAATGAGCAGCATTGGATCTTGAGTCCTAAAATTTAAGTGTAAAAAATGTTCCTTATAAAAAATAAACCACTTTTGTTTGAAACTTTTCCGTAAACGTAACTGTTGATCTGTGAGGGTTAAAATTAGGACAAAACTTTGGTGTTCTTTTTCTCTAAAACTATAAAATATAGAGAAATGTAGTAGAAATTTTTGAGATAGCTTCAATTAATGGTTTTTTGAAATATTCATGAAAAACAAAAAACAAACAAATGGTGGCCAAAAGACCTCCATAATTGTGGTGGTTTTTTAAATTATTCTAATTTATAAAAAAAAAAATGCAAACAATGATACAACACTTTCTGGACATGGAATTTCAAAAATTAATTCAGTTATTTGTTTTTCACTTGTTTTTATTTAATATTTGCGTTTAATTAAAAACAGTGGGACAGAGTTACCCATTGTTAATCAATTTGAAAAGGCTTCGCATCATTATTTTCCAAATTATTTTTTTAACACCACGTTAAGTTTGATAAAAAATTAGTGTATTTTTAAGTTAATTATAAATTGTATTTATTAGTGAGATAATTAAATTAAAAATTTTTCGGATTGAATAAAGAACCTTCGACTCGTTTCAGTTTACCTGAATATTAAAGCGTATCAAGATAACTAATTACCGAGATTTGAAGCACTCAAGAAAGAAATATGACAAGGAAATGGTCCAATAATGTTAAATATAATGTGAACTTTTGCAAAAAATTTCTTCACAAGATCGCCATTATGTTTTGTATTATGCATTTAGAAGCAAGATTACGATTTTACTAGCTTTCCAGAATAGAAATTAACTTTCCAGTGTTGGGGAAGTAAATGCAATCATTAAAATAATTTCAATTACTTTACTTTAGTGTAATTTTTTATTCAACTTTTTTATAAGTAAATAATAACAATTATTCGTTTTTATTTCATAAATAAATGTATCGTCTGATTCACATGAAGTCCAGTTTCAGTGACCTAATTGCAAACTCATGTATTCAATGTCATAATACATGAAGTTCACTGCACTCGTGGCTATTTTCTAGAATATAATATAAATAGGTTTAAAATATGTGTCATGATTGATTGTATGCAGCAAAAATTGTAATATATAAAGTACGATCGCATTGAGAAAAGTTGAACTTGAAATAAAACGCTCTATTAAACTTAATTACCACCCGGGTTTCTTAAATCTGGCTGCCGAATACGTCGCTAATATTTCTTCAAATGTTAAACATGAACCATTGGATAAAAAATTGAAATGAAAAGATATTGGTGATCAATAGGGGATACTCATGAAATTTAAATTTGATTGAAATATTTTTTTCCGTAACTTTATTGGCTAGACATTTGAGTAATTAATAAGTAAACCATTATTTTAGTAATTAATAGCTTTGTAATTACTTAAAATTAATGAATAAAAGTACAAATTCAGTGAGAGAAATTAAAATTTAAAAAACGAAAATTTTAAAACGGACGTGGCGTCATGGTATGTAGCTTGTCAGACTCATTGACCTACTGTATGGTATTAATTACTTATATTTTGTATGGTATTACCATGTATATATACTATATTTACTACATACGTGGATATTACTCCTGTAGTAAACAGTACATTGAACTGTCGCCAACTGGCAGGTCACATAATAATACGTCATCAACAGAGAGAGCCAAAAGGACTGAATTTAAACATCTCAAAATAATTCTCTATTTAAAATATTTTTTTACACTTAATTACAGCATTTTCAAACAGTATTTATATTTTTTACTTTGTTATAACGGTGTAAACAATGAATTAAAAATATTAATAAAAAAAAAATACATGAATATATTCCCTATTATATTGGAAGCTTTTTTTTAAAAGCTCCTCTCTCGTTCTAGAACTTTTCGTTAACCAGCATGACCTTGGGTTTTTAATGCAGCGTTTAGATGAGTTTTCCGCTATTATCAAGCAGAACGTAGAAATAATAATAGAATATCCAACTACTTTATCCTTGATTTAGGCATTATTTGTAGTTATTGCTTTATAATATGAGTTATTCTCTCCGACATAATACCTTGCATGAATTTAAGCCCTGATAAATTATGCCTAAATTTCGTTAACAAAAAGCTATAAATAAAAATGTATTTGCAAATAAAATTTCCACGTATTCGTTTAAGTGTCAATACGAAATAATATCTCGAAAAAATGTTTTCAAATCTACCTATATCATATTCTATCATATTTTATGATTAATTACTAGTTCATTATCTTTGTTAGGTTTGTAGAATTTTCCAAAGTTTAGTCTTACTAATTGTACTCTCCCACTCTCCTTTTACATAACATTATTAGTTCCACACAAAAGTTCCAGCACTTTAGTGAAAATATTGCCAATATTTTTAGTAAATTGTATTTATTTATTTTGGTATTAATTGGCCAAATTTGTCTGTTTTGCATGCAAAGAACACTAATATATATTAACCATTCCGAAATTTCTTTCGAAAAAACAAGTACATTGCTATAATTTCTGATTCTATGGCTTTGAATTTTTTTGGATGGTACAGTATCCATAACATATGGCATATCAACTCATACTAAAATAATTTATTCATTTGTTGTTTTAGGTGGAATATTTCATCATGACAATACAAATAGTAAAATTACATTTTTACAACAATTACAAAAACGATCTAATTTATATGATGGATTATTCTATTTTACATCAAAAATATATGAAGTATCCAGATTGGATAGTTTCAAGGCGGGAAAAATGGGTAATTATACATGATTTTAATTAATTTTATTATCATAAAGCTCGTAGAAAACTAGACAGGTCAATATTATAACAATAAGTAGCAATATTCGAGGCTGGTAGATTCATGGTGATCCAAGTAATATTTTTATATTTGTTAGAAGATAAAACAAAAGCGTTTTAAGTTGGGTCATTGACCATCGTTGGAATAAGGGAAAAGTAATTAAATTATGTTTATTTAAAAAGAAAATAAATTATATTTTAAATAAATTATGTTTATTTAAAAACAAAATAAAATATATTTGAAATAAATTATTTTTATTTAAAAATAAAAATAAAAATAACGAGAGAAATCGTTCGTTTTTGTGCTCACATGGAAAAATCTTTATTTTATGAAAAATGATACACGAATTCGTTGTCGTTGGCGTTGGGGCCACTACCGTCACATTTAGTGGCTATTGATATTTCAATTTCAGTTTTCCTACTACTAAAAAACCAAATATTAGAATAATTCGACCGAATTAGTATAGCCCGATTGTTTTCTATGTAGGTTACCATATACTTAGTTTCCTGCATCTTACTTACTGTCCGAGGTGTAGAGTGGACATTTAGTAATTACGTAAGGATGATTTTGGCGATTTTGAACCACCTACTTCCATATAAGAGTAAATAAAATTTCTCGAACTCTCTCCCCCCTTCTAACTTAAGATTCTATCTCGTTTTAAGAATAATAAAATGTTGATAGAAAAAGATCAAATTATGCATTATAGAACGAAGAAAACGATTTGACGTCCGAAATGGAACTAGGCTTCTAATATTAAATTTCGACTTACAGAATATTTCATTAATTTTTCCTAAATTATTTCAATTCAGTATCTATTAAAGCACTCATAAAAGTATTTTTATTCCATTTTATTTCTGTTCTAACTATTCGGTTTTGCAAAAACGTTCTTCTTAATTCTTACCAGTTAAAAACTCAAAGTGAGATTTTAATCGAACTAGAAATCTTAGATAGATTTCATTACCCACCTTTCATTGAACCAAGAATTTTTTTCCCTCGATTAAACCTTTTTATATAAAACCCTATTCAAACCAAACGTACATTTGTTTCAAAATTCTGTGTTGTTTTTATGTTAACACAATTCACTACAGAACAGATATGTGAAACTGTACACTTCAATGAGAACTACTCTAGGCTTAGACCGTATTTGTGTTGTGCGTATATATTAAAAAACTATAATTATAAACATTTTTATTGCTTCAATAAATTATAAATTTTTACAGCATGTAATATGACCGAGGAAAGAGTTGCAATAATATTTGGGCCACAGAATCGTGAATGTAGCTCTATTGTTAGTTCAATTTGTCACAATTTAAAAATACCGCATATACAAACACATTGGGATGCAACACCACCTGACGATAAATTATCAACAATGACAATTAGCATGTATCCGGATGCTGATGTATTATCCGAAGGCTACGCTGATATATTGAAGGCAATGGAATGGAAAAGTTTTACAATTATGTATGAAACAGATGATGCATTAAAACGACTACAAGGTATATTGACAGCACATAAAACATATGATACAACAATTACTGTACGACAATTGAATGAAGGGCCTGATTATAGGTAAGGATAATTAGTTCTTCTTTTAAATGATTACCTGATATTTCATAAATATACCAAAAAACTTCTAAGAAATTTCAAAACAAACTTTTATATACCAAAATCCTTCGTTTTCGAGATAATTGCAGTAAATAAATTATTCCTTCCTAAAAAACAAGTGAAAAAAAAAACTTGACTGAGTTAATTGTTGAAATGTATACGAAGTTTTCAATGTGAGTGCTTACATTATTTTTATAAACTAGGAAAGTTTAATAAACCAACACAATTATGGCTTCCTTCCGGCCATGTACTGCTTTTTATCTGTTGAGTAATCCAAAAGAAACTTTTATACATTTTTTAACAAACCCATTCAATTTGCTTACTTATTAATTTCAGAGCATTGTTAAAGGAAATTAAGGCTTCGGGCGAAACACATATAATTCTTGATGCTTCACCAGAAGTCACTCGTGAAGTTTTAACTCAGGCCTTGGAAGTTGGTATGTTGGGGGAATACATGCAATACCTTTTAACTAATTTGGTAAGTGCAAACTTCTAATTAAGGCATATTTTCTACTTACGTTAGTAATATTAATTCTAGCCAATATATTTTATTAAATTTTAAAAAAGAACTGAAAATGACTGGAAGCAAGCTCTCTTTCATTGAAATATACTTTATATGGATGATTTTGTATTATATCCGATTCGGAATAAACTTTTTAAAAAGGGCGTATGTCTGTCTGTTTATCCGCTAACTCTTTCCAAACCAAGCAACGGATTTAGAAACGGTTTTGATCATCATAACACATTCTTATTAATATTTTGTATGCGCAAATAATATACATGTTCTGGAATGAATTCGGAATAGCCGGACCAAGTCGCTTGTATAATATAAATAGTAATATCTCACGTCAATTATTCCTGATTTAGACTTAGTCCAACTTCATATTTAAAAAAAACCAAGCCTTTTATGCAAAAGTGCCCTGGCGCTCGTACATCCTTAATTTAGTTTTTATAAATAATTTTTGTAATTGGTATCTAACATTTAACTAACTTCTAGGATGCCCATACAGTGGATTATGGACAAATAAAATATGATATGAGTAACATAACAGCATTACGTCTTATAAATCCACATAACAGAAATGTTAATCGAGTTGTGTTTGATTTGAGTGACAAAATATCTGGTATTACAGAAGCAACATTACCAGTAAGTTTTTTATTTTATTTTTGCTTTACTATCTTGATAAATTTCTTGGCTATGTACAGACTCTTCTTAAATATTGAATTATTAGCCTTCGTATGTAGTTTATCGGCGCATTCTAGCAACATCACATAAGCACACTGAAAAAAAATAAAATAATGACAACCTGATTCCGAAGTTATCCGTTTCATATTGAAATAAAGTAATTGCCTAACGATTGGAACAAGTACAGGTAAATGTTTGAATTTACAATAGAATGCGATTGAATTCAAAATATGAATTCATTGATACAAAATCACTGAAATTAAACAAACAAAATCATTACTTCTATGGAAGAGATTGATTTTAGTTTAAAATCATGCATTTTATCGATGGAAAATAAAATTGTACTTATATAGTTGGAATATATAATCGTGTAAATAAAGCGAATCGATGAATTAAAAGAAAATTTCTTTGCGTTTGCTATAAATAGAGGATTTGGTTATTAATATTGCATATCTATCATGTCTAGTTCATTTGTAACTGAGCAAACTACATGAAGATTGTTGTTACAAACATACAGAAAGTTTGAAATAAACTTATTGATCATTTTTATAATATATACCACATTTTTTGGTATGTATATAACAAGCATCGGTAGCGCAGTTGGTTAAACTGTAGACTTAGGACACTAAAATTCGACTCCAAGAAATCTAATTTTTTTTTTATAAACTTATTAGCATATATCCTTTTTATTTTTTTTACCTGCTTATGTAGTTGTAACAATCACATTAGTATTTTGTTATAATATTTATAAGTAGTAGAGCCAATCAAAAAAAGATTGTTTAAAACTATGTTGCATTTCAAAACAACAATATTTGAAATTTGTTTAGCAGTATGTGACTTTCATACAAACAACTCATGCGTTTGTGATAAGTTCACCACCCAACCCCATACGGTAGTTGTATCACATTCGTGGCACCATTTGCCATATATAATCTCGCGAGGAGGTTGAGACAACCTCATATAGGTTATTATTAATTTTTTTTCAATGCACAGAAAATAATCAAAAGGTGTGAGATGTCACAAATGGAGCAATTTTTCTCGTTTTTTAAGCCTTCTTGCTTAGGGCTATTTTCGGGAGAATATCTAAGCAAATTGAGCATCAACTTACGGTCAACTGTCAAATAGAATCCTACTAGAAACAATATGTGGCCATGTATGTTATTGGCATCGTATCACTTTACGCCTCATTCTAGCCGGATGCGATATCCAAAATTATACTTTAACACAAATGACATAAATCACTTCTACAATGTATCCAGTATGGAGACGGTTGATAATATTCTCATGTTTTTAATTTCGATTTAAGGTTTATAGTTAATATCCTTTAAAAAAACATCCTTAAGCACAGTTAAAGTAGCAATATAAAAAGAATTTATAATTCTGAGAAATGTTTCTTTATTTTTCCGTTATTAAACATTATTTAATAATTATTCGATATTAAAAAGTATGCGATAAAAATATTGACTTAAAAAATATTTATACCGTTATTTTGAATGTCCAATGTAAAAGGTCATAAACTGCAGGATAGAAATTTATAAAACTGAAATTTATTTTCTTTATAAATGTGAATTTATAAGCATTTTGTCTTGGATATTTAAATGCCCTTAGAAACGGTCGAAACTTGTTTTTTGGCAAATTTCATTATTATGACTTTTGTAAATATTGTATCGCTAATTTTTATCTACAGTTGGCGTGATGAAGAACTTTGATACACTGCATAAAATCTTAGATAGTTTTTTATCACACTCTCTAGATTTTTTTATATAGAAATATCCAATTGAAAAGGATAACCATTATGATTCATCATTTTTCCGATGACCTAGGAATTTTTTGTAATTTTTGGAAACTTTGTAAATCAAAAAATGTATATATAAAGTTTTATTTAAATCCCTAGTGTTATTCAATCTTTGCATGTCCCCTTATTATTTGACACCCCATTAGCTACCATTGATTTTTCAACAGGTTTAAACTAGAAATATTAATAATGATATGAACTGTTTTTATTGCTTTATTGAAATATTATTTAATTAATTTTTTCTTTCTTTCGATATAATTTGCTCATTATATAACTTTATAGTCTAGAAAAAGTGCAATTAATAATAAACTTTTACTTGAAACAATGAGAACTTTTTTTGAATAAAAACAAAAGTTTCAGATGTTTTTCGTTTGTTTGAAACTGATTAGTTTTGAAAACAAATTTAGAAATTTTTCGACACTAAGAAAACAAATGTTTTTTATTCGATGAGGTTTTTTAAAGAGATTTTTCCAGACATTCTGTAACTAATTTAAAAACACAAAGCTGCCATCAACTTAAAAAATCAAGTTGAAGGTGAAATTATAATTCGGCTTTAAGTAAACATTCATTTTCTCAGTATTAGTAAGTGAGTCTTATAAGTATTCTCAGTATCATACAAATCTTTTTTGAACGCTTGATTATGAATGTCGAAATTACACCAATTTCTACGACTTCAATACGTTGAATATTGATTTTTAGGACTTCAATAATTTGATAAATATACACTCTCTTTTCTGATAAATTTTAAAAAAAAGGGAGGGTCGTGGAACACGTACCACGAACTATGTTCTTTTCGCGACAAGTTATGTACTTACCTATTACCTATTGACCTGACGACTTTCGGCCTGTAGAGTTGGCCCTGTAATCACAAGGCCATACAAAGCAGCATTAATATTTCAAGATAATAAACTATAAGAAGATATCAGTCGATATCGAAATTTTTTTTGTCTAGCTTCCATCCGTCAAACGCGCGATAAGAAACGTAGCCCACTGCAAATAAATAATTATAAATTCAACGAAAATAGATTCATACAATTTTTTGAGATATTACAAAAAAAATTCGAATGCAATTTTGTTACAGGGGTCATGTACTACTGTTGCAAAATGTAACAACCTGTAAAATATAAATTTTGCTAAAACTAACTATTAGGCTATTATAAGCGAAGTTTTTCTAGACTAATAAATTCTAATAAAGATATTGTTTATGGAAATGATGTTATATAACGTTAGTAATATTTTTCAATCAAATAAGCAATTCGAGTTTTATGCATATACATATTGTATTGCAAAATAAAACAAAAAATTATTTAATTATTATTTCCTCAGTTGAAACCTGTTGGAAAAACAATAATACGATCACTGATTTTTAATTTTCTATAATACCATATTTACAAAGTTATGCCTTAGCATAAATTTTTACAAATTGACATAACAAGCTTATTTTCTTGTTCGTCTGTCTATCTATTTGTTCGGTAAAAATATTGTATTTCGCGAAAAAAATTTGGTACTTCGCGACGAGATAAGAATTGAGAGTTTGAAATTGCAGGACATTTATAAATTGAATATTATATTATGATTTAAAAAATAAATAGTGAAAAGGATTTTGAAATTAAATTCATCTTTTCCATTGCTTACACCTTCTCTTGATATACTCACGCCTTTTACCTTTTAATTGTAATTTAAGTAAAATAATTATGTGTGCCCACTATGTTTTTTCTTAAGAAAAAACATTCAAGATGATACCTTGCACTTCAAGTTAAAATAAAGCAATTTAGTTTGCAGTTTCATTATATTTTTAACCTCCGTTCGGCTAAAAGAGAGATGTTCTAAGTTTAACTTGTCTGTAACTCTGTACCATTGTGGCTGTCTGTGGCATCGTTTGTTTTATTTTTGAAGTGTGTGTTCCGCTATGGGGAGAATTGCTGTACTAATGTTTTGAAGTAATGACCAGTTGATTTTATCAATATTACGTCACCAAAATGAATGACTGCGTTTTTGACAGAATAAAAATGATTTAATTTTATGGCAAGTAAATGTGTTAAATTTTGCCAGAATATAATTTTTTATGGCTTTTTATTCGGAAAATCATCATTTTGAAGTGCGGAACCCTTAAATACTTAAAATATGAACAAAAAACATTTCACAAAAAATTTTTATAAAAAAAAACAACATATGGATTTTTATCATGGTATCGGTTCAAATGATCACCTATTTTATTTATACACAATACATTTATATATCTATGCAGTAGTGGGTAGAGCATCAAACTATGTGAGTTGTTTGTTTAAAAAGGTATACTACATATTTGTAATTAATATTGTATATTTTCATTATGTTTTATTTATTATCGTATTTTATCAATTATCATTATTTTACATCAACATTATTTATCACTTCTGGTTACTCGCTAAAAATTATGTATGGCGTGTGACAAAACTATCTCTTATAATATGGGGATACAATGTACAATTTACAAGACAGAACTTCCTTAATTAACATTACTAATTTGATAAATTCCTCAAAAAATATTGAAATTTTATGAAATAACAAACCATAGTCGATATGAAGCATTTTCTCTCCTAGGACTTATATATGGTAGAGGGGAAGAGGGAAATAAAATGAGTAAGAATTGAAAAAAATATCTGCTCCTTGGTCCTTGCCAAATAATTTTCATATCTACCGCAAAAATGTAAAGTGCCAGTAGTATGTAACGTTTGTGCGAATATTAGGAAGCTTATTTGGTATAATGGGCAAACATTTTTTTCAATTTTTACTCATTTTATTTCATCCTTCCTCTCTATCTCGACACCTCTGCCATATACAGGGAGTTCTGTTATTGACTGCAGATCGTCAGCCTACAGAATAAGCTCATAAAGACGAAGGAAAAAGTCATTTACCAATTTTGGATTTGAGCCCTAATTTGGGCGCTACAGGTATGACAAAAATTGATAAATTTGTAAATTCACTGGCTATCATTCGATAAAAAGTAGCCAATGATAAAAAGTAGATATTAATAAATGTCATTTGATAATATTCAACTAAAGAAGGGGTATGAACTGATTTCAATTGGCTTATATTATTTTGAAAAAAACATTTAAAAAATACTATTTTATTATTCCATTGGTTTGATCAATTCCCACTTTTTTTTATTATTATATTTTTTCTTGAAAACATTCGATTCTTAGTAAAAAAACAAATTACGTCACAAAAAGAGTTTTTTTAATTTAGCGTAAATAAACAAGAAACGCCTTCTTTGTGACGTTATTTGTTTATTTACTAAGAATCGGATGTTTTCAAGAAAAAATATAATAATAAAAAAAAGTGGGAATTGATCAAACCAATGGAATAATAAAATAGTATTTTTTAAATGTTTTTTTCAAAATAATATAAGCCAATTGAAATCAGTTCATACCCCTTCTTTAGTTGAATATTATCAAATGACATTTATTAATATCTACTTTTTATCATTGGCTACTTTTTATCGAAGGATAGCCAGTGAATTTACAAATTTATCAATTTTTGTCATACCTGTAGCGCCCAAATTGGGGCTCAAATCCAAAATTGGTAAATGACTTTTTCCTTCGTCTTTATGAGCTTATTCTGTAGGCTGACGATCTGCAGTCAATAACAGAACGCCCTGTATATGTCCTATATCTGCCTCTTTTACGTGCCATATCCTAGAATATTATCAAGGAGATAAATACAGGCGCTACAGTCCGGTTTGAGCTTTGGCCTCTTCGATCACTTTCCTCCAGATTGCTCGGTCCTTGACAGCGGATCCCCATCCAGTGACTCGTATCACCTTGGGATGGTCGATAACTTGATCCAACCATCTGAGTCGAGGCTCTTCGTGCAGCGTACACATTGACATGCAATATTTTCTTGGGTATCCTTCCTTCCTTCATTCTTTGCACATATCCAAACCATCTAAGCCTCTGTGATTTGATAAACTTCACAACATCTTCTCCCTTCAGGATCTCTTGGATTTCTCTGTTGGTTCGGATGCGCCATGCTTCCTCGTTCACTCGGAATTGCAGCATATATCCTTCCTATGATCTTTCGTTCAAACCTTCTTATCTTCTCGTGTCATGGTCCAACTTTCACTGTCATATGTTATGATGGGTCGAATCAGGGTATCGTAAATGCTTACGTAAAATTAGTTTGTTCGTCAAGAGATTTACAAAGTAAGGCCTTTTTCCAATCTGCAACCTTTCTCTTATGGCGGCACTCATTTTGCCTCGTTATGCACCTGTTCTCCAAGATATTTGAATTGCGGTACCGCCTTATAAACTACACCATCTATGACTAAATCTTTCAATGTCCTCCGGTCAATCAAATTAAAAATCTGCGGTGACTTTTATGGTAAGATACTTATCATTTTTTGTATGTTATTTTACAAATTCCATACGTTTAATTAATCTTTAACACAATAAATGGTAAAATTTCACTTTAAATTCACTTAAACTGAATTTTTATTGAATGGAAAAGTAAGAAACATTCCACCTGCTTTCAAAAATTTATTTTTTTAATGTTGAGGCATGGTACATTATGCTGTAAAAAATGCTTTGTATAAAGTAATGGTACCTCAAACGGTTTTTCCTGTGCTTTGAATAGTAATTACCAAGTGCGTTTAAATAAATTTTGGTCAACAAATCAACATTTGGCTAAAAAAATTGTTCTGTTTAACATGTGTAATGAGTGTGTGATTGCATCAAATGAAACATTTATTTTGAAAAGGTTTTTTTTTGCTCCATATATTCGTATTCAAATATATTATAAAACAAGTGAAAACAAACAATTGACTGAGTTAATTGTTGAAATACCAAGTATAGACAATGTTGACTACTCTGTCACATTACACGTATATACATGTCACACATACATAACTGATATAGCCATAACATACATACTTTACAATTTGCGCATAATTTGCGCTCTCACCGGTAAACAGTGGTGTTTACGAAAAAATTTTTCAAACCAAATTGACCTATGATGCCCATTTACGAACTTGACCTAACTTTTTAAATCCTCAGCACGCTTTAAAAATTTCATCTTGATATCTCTTTTCGTTTTTGAGTAATCGTGATGACAGACGGACAGACAGGCGACAGGCAGACGACAGACAGACAGACAACCGGAAATAGAATAATTAGGTGATTCCTTGAACGCTTATACCAAAATAAGTGTTATAAACTTCGGACTAAACTTAATATACTATGTATTTTTCATATATATATATGGTATATATAATATTTCTGTTCAATAAATATTCATTTCTCTTCAATACATAAAATATACAAATAATAAATAATATTAAACACGTATATTTATAATTTTTTTTTATTAATTCAGCTTGATCAGAATCTAATCGGTTACACAATTTTCTTAACAACATTTTGTTTTTATTCAACTTTATAGTCACCAATATACATTTTATTATAATTTCAATTTTTTGTATGAATCTGTGTCATTTCAAAAAATAATTAAAAACATATTATGTTTAAAAATTCCCTGATTAAAAATTATTTAACCAAATTAATAAAATTAAAATATGATTAATTCCTTTATGGTTTTGGTGTAATTATTGTAATGAAAAATGGTGAGTTGATTGGTGCTTTTTTGTGCCTATAGGTGGGTAGTTGTTAATTTTAAACAACGATATTATTATTTTCTCTTGTTCGATTAATTGAACAGTTTTTTTTTTTGGTATTGATACCATGTAATAAATTAATATTTTAATATTAATGATAATGATAATGTCGGATATCCCGATTACCATATTTCCAACATATGAAATAAAAAATACAGCAGATTTTCTATTAATCTTATTGTATGATTAGAGTGTGAGTCATCTCATCATAAAATCAAGTTATGTTTCGTTAAATTATTTTGAGTTATTGTAAGTCGAAAAATATACAAAACCAGTTGATTTGATTATAGTTAATAATATTTTTCAAAATATTTACAAAATCCCTCCAAAATGAAAACTTTTCATACAGGATTATATACAATATCTGCAGAACTATTCGTCCAATAGTTAAAAGACCCCTTTTTTTACACTTTTTGGGGATAAAATTATCCTATGTAGGTACTATCGGATTATATACCTGATATATCAATTAAAAACAAAACTTTGATATAGGCGTTCATTTAATCACCTAATTAGTCCACTTCCGGTCCAACTTGTAAACCATTAGAGATAGAACAAAACTTTAAATATAAAAAATATTCCTTATAAAAAATAAACAACTTTTGTTTGAACCACTATTTTGTAAGCATCACTGTTTACCCACGAGGGCACAAATTAGATGCAAATTTTATAGTATGCATTATGCTTTACTTGCTTGTCGTCAAAAAACAAACAAGTGCGTCATCAACACTGTTTATACATTGTATTTCAATAATTAGTTCAGTCAATTGTTTTTTTTTTCACTTGTTATACATTAATTTGAGACAATTTTTGAGATATATGATACCAGCCAAATATAACCCACACATGCGCTAAGCATTGTGATATTATTTAAAATGAGGGAGTCTACTACATTCAAGATTACATGAATTGTGAAAGAAAAAAATAATAAAATTTTTTTTAACGAATGCTCAGTTTGAGTTAATTACAAATAGGTAGCCAATAGGAACTGTTTATCGTTTGGTAAGAAATTTTAAATCAATCAGTTCACCAAATAATCGAACAACATGCGAACGTCGTCGAAACGTTAGGTTTAATCGAGGGCCCTCCCTAAAAAGTCAGCACAGAGAGCGGGGAGCGTTAGCACAAATAACCATAAAATGCTCTATCAACTTAAAGTTCAATCATTTTTAACTGAAAACCCTTTATTTAGTTCACACTTCAAACGTGTTAAATAAATACACTGAAATGACATAATCAAAAATTCGTTTGCAAATAATCATTAAACTATTTTCACCATAAATTTGATCATAAACACGTACCATATAATTCATACATATTGAAAATTTAATAATATTTTATTGTTATTAATAAACATAAATAATCACATCATAAATATATTTTATAAAAAAAATAATAATATTTATTTTATAATTGGCCATTAATTACCAGACTGTACGATTGTACACCTACTATAGGTAATATAATATTACCTATTACCGTTTATGCAATGTTTTTGTGTTTAATCTGTATTAATTATTTAAACTAATTAAATTCAAACATGCCAAATCAAAATAGTGCATTTATTTTAAAAATTACAATGCATTATGATTGCATACCTAAATATATAGATATAATAGAAAAACTATACATAAAAAACCGTTGATATGACGACATCTGTACAATTGAATTTTTTGGTCACAAAATGCAAAAAAAATAATTAATTAATTCGAACATGCATCACAATCATTAGAGATGATTTTTCTTTATAATTAGTATATGTAAATAAAAACACTGCAAAGGACTTCACACAATCTTCCCTCCCCGTTTTGCAAATTTTTTTGAAAGATGTTTTTTTCTTTGAATTTAGCTAATGGTTTTAGGATCAAAATTTGAGCTTTGAACAATAATTTATATTCGTAAATATACGTTTAAGATAGTACGAGCGCCAAGGAAAGTTATTACTTGTTGATGAAAATGTACCTTCTTTTCAACTTTGATGATGAATTTTATTATAACTTCATGATGAAAAATAAGAAAACAATATATATTTTTGATATGTGCCATGGTTTTTAAAATATCAAGGTCAAATGGAAAAGGAGCGGAATACTGATAAGAGTTCTGGTGGTGCTAATGTAAAGTTACGTTAGCACCACATATTTTAAAGTCAATTTCCAAAGACATGATCGGAATTATTTAAAAAAAAGTGGCACATTATTTCGTATAAACATACGATAAATGGAAGAGTGTTTCTATTCGGAAACAGTAGTAATCATAACAAATGTTATTAATTATTAAAAATTATTAATAATTAAAAATCATAAATGCACACCCTTAAACTACTAACTATATTTTCAAATTTTATCTGTGTTTATTTATATCCATTGTTATTATTTTTTGAATTAGAAACATTAATTAATCCTTTTTTTTTATAGTATTTTATCAATTGTTTTGTTTGTCATTCGATTGATTATCCCACAGCGTTTTCGCGTTTGATGGATTTTATCAGTATCTGTCTTTATAGATTCGTTTTAATTTTGTAAGTAACATAAAGAACAATAACGTATTACGTTGTTTAAAACGGACCTGTCAATGCTAACGATGCAGTTAAGGCTGAAAAGTTTTTGGTTTGCCAACTATGGACCAAGGTTGATAAATTAGGGGTTGGTTTATCAATTTTCACTCAAGGATGGCTCAACATTGACTGTCGAAGTTTTAGTATGCATACCCTTTCTCAAGCCTTGAGTCAAGTTTCTTGGATTTATGCTTATGTTTTATGAAGTTTTGATAGTGTAAAAATTGGTGATCAAAGTCACTAAGCTAACTACAAATACATACAATGGATCAAACTGGCTAATAATTAGTTAAAAAATGTCTCTATTTTATAATAAACTAAAAATAAAAATGCTAGGCAGTTAAAGGGACTGCCGGGGGAAGTGCAAACTTAAAACTCTGGAATGACATAAGGAAACTAAACTTTTATATATAAGATATAGAGCGGATATAAAAATCTATTATAAATAATAAAAAGGAAATGGCAGATAATGTTCTCAAGCAGTCTTCCATCCAAGTACTGACTATGCTAATGTTGCTTAACTTCATTGATTGGCTATGAGACTGTGTTCAACTTTATGTAAATCATGAGGTAGGAATGTCGATTCCAAGATGACATCACCAAACTACAATTTTTACCTTCTATTATTTTAATGATATCACTCACTTGAGTGGTTAACTTCACATCAAAGGCCCTTTTTGCACGGTTTTTAAAGTTTAATACCTAAAAATTCTGATGAATAAGGTAGGTTCAATCGGCCAACAGTTGAGACTCTGTTTGTGCTTTAGAACAGGCATGGGCAAATGTGGCTTAGAGAAGTCCCTCAGACTTTTGTATCTTAAATACGAGTAAGACAGTGACAACCTAACCAGTGACAACCCGTCTCGCTTCCTCCTCTATGAGCAATGCGGACTTGGATAAAGAGCACACAATAAAGTTTATGGCACCCAATAATGTTATAACGGTATAATGGTGATTTCGACTTAAAATAACTCGCCCATGCCTGCTTTAGGAATACTCACTACTATCAAAAAAACAACATAACCAACTTGAATATCAATTTAAATAAACCATTATATCCAAATTATAAATAATATTTCATAATTCCATTAACAAAAATGTAAATAGAATAAATTAATGCAATAAATAAATAAAAAAACATTAAAAAAACAGTAATTAATTCGATCAATTTTACTTAATTTGTTGATGTGTTTGTCTCATTTAAATATTTAATTTATACCTATTTAATTTATGCAGAATACTTTTCACAGTTGGTATCCATAAATGAATGGACTTGTTCTATAAAATTCTTAATGTAATAAAAGACGTCTTTATTTAGGGACAAAAAAATTTGGTTGTAGATTTTGTTAGTTATAAACAATAGCAGAAAGTGTGTACGATGGTATTCCTTTCAAGTATTTGCAATAAATCGGAGCTCAATGTTGATATTTTTGGATAATTCAATGAAACATAGGTTACACGATCAATATACGGCATGAAATTGAAATGGATATTTCACATGGAAATAGCTAACACGCGAAACGAAAGAGCCTTTCAGCACATCACGGCTATTGCATTAACTGCCAAGATGAGGAGGAATAGATGATGGCTCACCTTCTTATTGCCCACCTTTTGCCATGATTGACTCGTTTGGGTCACTCTTTGAAACCTTTTTCAATTTAAAGGCAGTTGACATCCTTACTCTGTCAGAATACTCTTGCTCCTCTTGATTTACTTAGGTGTATCTTAGTCTAAGCCCCTAAAACCTGACCAATCTAACTTGGGATTACACATAAGCGAATAATAGAACGACATGCGTTTCAGAGTGTGGCAATAATTTTTATACCATGCATATATGTAAGTTATACTAAGTTCAGTCCCAAGTTTGTAACGTTTAAAAATATCAATGTTATGAACAAAATTTTGGTATAGGTGTGTATAAAATCAACTAATTAGTCCATTTTCGGTTGTCTGTCCGTCTGTCCGTCTGTCTGCCAACATGATAACTCAAAAACAAAAATGACATCAAGCTGAAATTTTTACATCCTACTAAGGACGTTAAAAGTGAGGTCAAGTTCTTACATGAGTAACATAGGTCAATTGGGTCCTGACCTATGGGTCCGTAGGAACCATCTTGTAAACCGTTAGAGATAGAGAAACAAAAGTTTAAATGTAAAAAAACATCCTTATAAAAAAATAAACTCCTTTTGTTTGCAACATTTTTTCGTAAACATCACTGTTTACCCGTGAGGGCCTAAATTAGGCGTAAATTGTATAATAAGTATTATATGGGGATATCAGTTACGTATGTGTGATATGTATGTATGTGTAATGTGATAGAGTAATCAACACTATAATCAACACTGTCTATGCATGGTATTTTAACAGTTAACTCAGTCAATTGTTTGTTTTCAATTGTTTAGAAATAATTTATATTTACCAATTTTGGATTGGATGTATAAAATGTGCAGTTTTATTTCAATCAATCAATTGGCATCATTTCGCGCAGTATAACAGCAGGGCTATTTTTAAAATTATAGTAGTGTTTTTTAAAAATTATTCAATTAAACAGAAACACAATACAATACGAAAAATTGTTATTATTATTATTATTATTTCACATAAAAACTAAACATGAAATTGCATACGTGTTATTGTTAAAAACATATAAAAACAAAGCTCAGTAGTCATTGATAATAATTTTTATATATTATTTGAACTCTTCATTGGTCAGTTATGCAATGGTTTTTGCATTGAATATTAATTACATATTTGAATGGTAACAAACATTAGAGTAAAAGAAGTACAAATTTTTTAAAAAGAATTTTCTGATTCATTCCTTTTAAAAATAAATTGGTAATACATAGTCGGTGTGGTACTGAAGTCGTGTGAGTGCAACCTTTGTAGCCCACACGACTAAATTCCTAGAGGGGGAAAAACATTAAAAAACAGGTCTTATTGGCCTTCATAGATTATGTTGCCTTCGAACATGTACTGCAGCTTATGCTGAAACGGTCATCATCCCCGTAGATAAATGATGTGTTTTATCCACTTTTCAGATTCAGTTTCTTCCAGTTTTTTATTACCATTAAAAAACGGCTCAACTAATTCTGCTGAAATTAGATCTCTTTCAGTTCTTAAATACGCTATTCCGCGGCGAATAAGCCCAGTCACGTATTAATGTCATAACTGGTTGGCGAGAGTTCATTGGGGATTGTATTGCGAATTCAGGATAAGAAAAATTAAATACTCTTTTTTGTCATTTGGTCTCGCACTAATACAAAAATACCAACTGAGAGAAATTCGCTAGTGACGATGAACATTATTGTTATTATTTTTAATGTGTCTCTGTCCTTTTTTCATAATATTTAGTTCGTTTGTAGTTGTTGTTTTTCTGAAAAATATGTGTACAAATAATTATCATTTTTGTATACATATATTTGAACGATATTGTGAACCCTTATTATAACCTCTGTACATAAGACAAACATGCTGGTTATATTATAGAGGTCTTGTGATCTCTGTTCTAGTTACGAGTTAAATGGTTACCGGAATTCTTGATTTTGTATTCTAATACTATACCAATATAGTTTTGGTCATTCGACTGGACATGAAACATTTTTAAATATTATATTACTGTTCTTGAAAAGGGTGAACTTCTGAAATAATTATTTATAGCATTTTCACAACACTGTAAAATAGATAAAAATAATTAAGTACATGAAAGTAAAAATACATTACATGAAGGAATGGAAGAACTAAAGACGCGTATCATATTGGTACTTGATTAATTGGTAATTAATTGGAAAAGTCAGACGTAGTGTGTGCGATTTTCGCTCTTTTGTATTATACCCGACTGTGCCAGGAAGAGTGTTATGTTTTACGAGCGTATGTATGTACGTATGTATGTATGTTCTGTTTATTTCTTTTCGGTACTCTGCAGTCAAAACAGCTAGATCTTTGGGAAGTGTAATTAGATTCGTCTTAATTGTAAGAGATTAACTGGTCTTATCGTAATTATAAAAGTATTTGAAAATTCTTGCTCAAAAATACAAACTGAAAAGAAAAAAAAATCGTTTAGTTTACATAGAGACTTTATCAATCGGGACTCCTACAGTTAAAGTTGCTGTGTAAACTACTGAACAGTTTTTATTTAACGCAATAAGATTATTTTTTAAATTCTTTATATCTTACAAGATATAACATACAATTATAATGAATAGATTAAATAAAAATTAAATATATATTTTAATATACTTATATAATCTAAAATGTTTGTTTCATTTTGGTTCTCTCATCTCTTTAAATTAGGAAGCACTTCCTAAAATAATGAGGCAAAACAAATAAAAAGTATCTTAGGTTTTTCATCAATTCAAAAGCATGTTAGTTGAAAAAAGTGGGATTATTGTCTGCGTACAGAGGTCGTCGGGTAATTTAAAAAAAATTTTTACTAAATTTTCTCTTTTGTAAAATATTCTGTCTACTACGAAACACGTTTTATGTTCCCTATGTGCAACAGCTTCACGCTTTGCCTATGAGATTGATTGAAATTGTCTGTGGTATTGCCAGGGACTTCAGATTGTATGACTACACGTAGAAAGCGAGAAAGGTACGATTTTTTTGGAAACAAATTATAGTCCTATAACTAATTTTTTTGACCATTTTTTAAAATAATGTGACCAATTCTAACCTAAAGAAAAAAACTTCATACTCGTTTTTCATTAATTAGACCTACACATCTGGAGTAGTTTAATGAAGCAGGTGGGGAACGAATAGTTATCACCCAAAATATCATCAAACAATATGCAAGGTTATAAAAATTTTCTGGGCGTTTATGTTTGACTGATAATATCAAAATCTGTCCATGTTCTCCAAAAATTTGGAACGCGATCATCCTCTTGTCTAGAGCATGAACATATTTATGAATTACCTTTTTGGATTGTAAACATAAGTTTCAATGAACTAGACATGAAATATATATAACACACAAAACCAACATTATCGTTTTTCTTCCACTTATTTTCATTCAACTAGAATTGTCGAGAAAACCTCGAATACACAACACAACGGTGAACACCAACAGTGAACGAAACTACATAGCATGCAGGGTTGGAATACGTACCCACTCGTTCATGTCATCTCATACATGAGAACTAGTCGTCGTGGATATGACCATTAGGAACTTGACCAATATGTTTGTGGCTAAGGAACCCAATGAAGATATTCAGTATAGTTTTATCGCCTCCTAACTTCGAGAACAAGTTCTCAGTAAAAATACCTTCCAAGCGGGATTGAGATGAAGGATTGGTCAAGCCAAAGGGCATAATATTTTTCACCGACGGATCTAACTTAGTGAGAAAAATAGGTTGGGTGATTTTCTCTGAAAATCTGGATAATGGAGTAGCGTGTATCAAGCGGAAGTAGTGATTATCTACGATGCATGTTAAATGTATAAGATTGAACAGTCTCATGTGCAGCGACATAACTTTCTTCACCGCCAGTCAAGCAGCACTAAAACTCTTCAGCTCGATCTATCTAATCTCCAGGGTAGCAAAAGGCTACCGAACGTTCTTAAATTAGCTGGCGGAAAAAATGAATGTTAACGTGGTATGAGCGCTGGGACGTGGGGGCAGTCCAGGAAATCATGAGTCCGATGAGCTTGCTAGAAATAGCACAATTCTGTCGGCCATAAGCATGAATTGGCAACCAGGAGTTCCGTTTGTGAATTGCAAGCTACTCTTTAAAGAGTATCTTAAAAAAAGTGCCAATCTTAGACGATATATCCGTCTTTACTATACAAAAACAAATTCAAGTCTAAAATCGCGTTTTCCTCGAGTCATGTGAAAAAAAAAAGATAGTCAATCTGGAGGACTGTCAACGGAAGTGAAAACTTAAAACTTTGAAATAATTGTTTTTTTTAAATTTTTTAATTAATTATAGTATTAAAACTTTCATAATTTGTAAATTTCAATTATTAATGTGTGTATCTCATCCTAGAACTAAGTGTTCTCAATGTTCCTTAACTTCAGTGATCGAGTGATTACCTTTTTCAATCAAACTCTATATGGCACCAAAACCGAACATTGTTAACAAAAACTATGCTATAAAAACCCAAGATGATCTTAAGTGTATTAAAAAAGAAATTCCAAATTTTATACGTTTCCAATTTCTCATGTCAAAGTTATCATTTAACTAAGAACATTATGGAATTGAAGTATCTTTAAATTCAATACGTTTATCTATATAAATATCAAATCGCCCATATCTTTTGTTCTGGTACTATCACAGAAATATTCGCGAGACCTTTAGTGAAAAGTTGTAGGTACCTAAGAACATAAAGATATTCCAATAATATTTTCAATTTTCGATGTAAAACCAATAAGTTTCACTCAGAAATTTCATAAAATGTATTGGCGAGAGCTCACACCATTCACATTTCCCATACTCCACGCTATCAAGCGACTGTTCTATACATAATATATCCCACATTAAGTTTTTCAGGTCTCTCTCTCCCATTCCACAAAACCTTTTTTAAACCCTTTTTCTAAATTGTATATTAAATATTTCAGATTCCTATTTCGAAGTTTATTTTAAATTTACATTTTATATTTCAAAACTTTCTCATATTTTTGTGTGTCAACTAGTTTTGTTGTTGTTTTGCTCATTGTGTGTGGTGTACACTATGTATGGTCGGCTGGGGTCGGTCATGTGTTGGTCTCATTTTGTTTTTTCGGTTGTTTATCTATCTTTTTATACCTTTTATACGAAACACGACAGGGTATATGAAGTTTAGTCCCAAGTTTGTAACGTTTAGAAATATTGATGCTATAAACGAAATTTTTTCATAGGTGCTCATAAAACCAAATTGCTGTAGTTTGCCCGCTCGCGGTCTGTACGCCTGTCACAATAATTCAAAAACGAAATGAGATACCCAACTGAAATTTTTGTAGCGTATGGAAGACATAAAAAAATGAGTTTGAATACGTAAATACAAAACATAGGGAGCTTGGCTTTTGGCTCTTGGATCCTTAGCATCCATCTTGTAAACCGTTAGAGATTAAATAAAAGCTTAAATGTTAACAAGTGAAAATAAACAAATGACTGACTTAATTGTTGAAATACCTTATATAGATATCGTTGTATAACATTGTAGTGTGGATTAACAGGCAGCTTTCTTTGAAGATTTTGAAAAAAACTACCATGAATAAAACTCCTGACTCCTTTGAAACCCTCAATATTATCAAATAGATTAAATATCAAACTAAAATTAATAGTCCATTGCATTTACGAAAATCGAAGACGGGTGACCCAAAAGTTTATGCCACCAAATTTTTTTAATTCATTCAATAGCTAGGTTGTTTGGAGACAATCTTTTTTTTGCGTATTCGCGAAAATAACCCTTACACGACCATTAATAGTGCAACGTAGAGAATTCAAGCTAATAACGTGCTAAGAACGTAAAGATGATCTTGAGTTGGTAACTGCGCAACACATAGGTCAATTGGAACTTGGGTCCGCAGGACCTATCTTTTAATCCGTTAGAGGTAGAATGGAAGTTGAGTTTTAAAAAATGTAACTTATAAAAAAATAAACAACTTTTGTTTGGAACAATTTTTCGTACACATCACTGTTTACCTGTGAGGGCGCAAACTATGGTAGAAAAAGAAACTCACGAAAAACATTTTGACTTTGAGAAATTTGTTTAAAAATGCGATTCAAATTTAAAAAAAATAGATTGTAGAAAAAGATTTGAGTATAGATTCCAAGTATATAAAAAAAAATCTTTAAAAAATTATCTATATAGGATATTTCAACAATTAATTCATTCAATTGTTTATTTAATTTTTTTTTTTTACTTTATATTTGTAGTATTATTTTCACTCTTTTTTCTTTTATTTTTCCATTAAATTAAACAAAGTGCAATAGAGGAGAGAAGCCATAATCGTATTTATAATCAATTATTATTAATATTTTTCTAATTTATTAAAATACATCATAATGTTCCATTTTGGCAAGCGGTTTCCTAAATGATACTCAACTATCTCTTAAACGGTAAAATGGTCCTGTTATTAAACACATAGATTATTATTAATTTTTTGTTGTTGTTGTTGAAAATATAATAAAATGAATAGTACCTCACATTTTACTGCTCTATCTATGACCATAGAAATTAAAGATTTCTGTAAAAATTTAAAATAAAAAATATAAAACAATGCATGGCCATCCTTTCTGATATACTCAATAAATTAGAACTATTTTACACTTAAAAAAATTGAAAACTGTGCATATATTTTAGCTGTGTAAAACAATCCTCACGAGCGTTATGGAAATGGGATAAATGAGATCAAGAGAGAGTCGGAGGCTATAAAGTGGTAGCTTTTACTTTTAAGCTCAGTGAAGCGGGCGGGTATCAAGCTAGTATAAAATAAATACACAAAATATTTATCATCACCCACATATTTTAAATTTATTTAATTATTTATATTTGTTATAAATTCCTGCTCGTCTAGCTAGCTCATTCATTGTTGCAATATTTATATAGGTTGCTTTTTCATAATAAAATTTTCATAATAATTTAAATACCCTAGGAGCTAATGATAAATGTATATATTCGTCATAATAATTAAATATTGGATTATATGCATTTGCATATTTGCTTTAAAGTATTTTCTTCTGTTAGACCGGTATTGAAAGTTAAAAATGGGTCGGTATTCTGGGCTAAACATCACCCGCATTTATTAGTAACATTCTCTCAAATTATATCTAGCCTACTTCGATAATTTACATTGACGTTTGCTTCGAAAAATAATGATTTAACTTGAAATTTCGAACTTTGGTTCCAAATTAAACCAATTTTTCTAACATTTTAAAGGTCAGCCAAAAATTTTGTTTGATGCATTACTTTTTATTTTTTTTGTTTTTGTAATTTAAAAAAAAAATTGAAAAAAAAAAACAGTTTTTGTAATCCCCAATAACGGAGGCTAGGAACCACTACCCCCCCCCCTCTTGAGAGGCTTATTTTTTTGATGAAGCAATTTTTACAACCTAATAAAAAACTTTCAAAGAAGCAAGGCTATTTCTTTATTACCATGATTTCTATTTAATCTGGTTGTACTATCAATATTTTCCCGCAATATAGGCCATCAATGTATTCTTTGAGAGCAATTACGTTTCTTATTCGACGCCAACTATAACCCTAGCTGGTACTCACTATCGTCGATTTCAAAATTGCTCGCATGCAAAATATTAAAGAAAATATTATTTAAAATTTATTTTTATTTTTTTGTTTTGTTTTTTTTTTTTTTTTTTTTGCAACCGGTTATATTTTTTGAAAAATTTCTTTAAAAAGCAAACATTCTAATTTTGAAATTTAACTGGTAAGATTCACTTTTATATGCAGCGGTATAATTTAAAAAGAATAACACGAAACATTTTGTTCGAACGATTTGTATTAATTTCAAGAGAAAAGTTACGTATTCACAATAACAAATTCCAGAATACCTACGAAAGTAATAGGGAATATTCATGTACTGCTTGCACCGTTATAACAATTATACAAATTTATTAAAAATTTATACAAATATAAATATTGTTTAAAAATGCTGTAATTAAGTGTAAAAAAATATTTAAAATACATCATAATTTTGAGATATTTAACGCAGTTTTTTGGCACTTTCTGTTGATGATGTATAAGTACGTGATATGTCAATTGGTGACAGTTCAATGTAGAATTTACACTCGTTAACATTAAGTTTCATAATAAAAAGCTGTAGAATAATAGAAATTAATGTAATATCATACCAAATGTAAGTAATTGATGCCACACAGTATGTCAACAAATTTGACAAGCCAGTACTATGATGTCACGTCCGTTTAAAAATTTGAATTTCCTGTTTTAAAAATTTTTCTCACTGAATTTGTACTTTTATTAATTAATTTTAAGTAATTAAAAAGTAATTAATTACTAAAATAATGATTTAGTTGAATTGTCCAGCCAATAAAGTTACGGAAAAAAATATTTGAACCAAATTTAAATTTCATGAATATTCCCTATTATTTTTAAACTAAGATGTTTGTTATACAGAATTACAATATCTAATGATGGTCCTCAATAATATTTTATCCATGTTTCCCTCATAAAAACCAAATTTCTACATAACGTATACAATACGTCAATTTTATGGTATATAAACTTGCTTCAGGTAAAGGAAAATAAATTGAATTTTCCAAAAAGTGACTATAATAAAATATGGAATCGAACACTAATAGTGATGTTAGTGTTATGATGAGCTTTATATTACTAAATATTAACACACTCATGATGTCATAATGATGATGTATTATCGTCAAATTCTTCTTATTTTTTGGAAACTCAATTTATATTTTTGCGTGATAAAATAAATGAATTTTGTAATATTTGACGACAACATTTTTTTAAACCAATAGATTCTATGATGATAGGTATACACTACAGCTACTAGGAAATAAAGTATTGGAAAATTTTCAAAATTTATGGTTATTTATGAAAAAATAAAATAAAATAGAATTTGTGTATATTGTAAAGTTATCATGCGTGTAATAAATAGGGCTAGAGAATATTTATGAGTTTTTTTTATGTATAAATTTTCGATATGTAAACGACTTCAAAAATGTTGAGTGTTCTAAATACAGTTACTTTCCAAGGCATTTTCCCGAACGGTCTAAGGCATTAGTCTTTGAACATTGGACTATTTAGACTTAGGTTGCTGGAAAAACCGTTACGTAGGTACTGTCGCAAAAAAAGTCAAGAAAATTATAGTAGCAATTTATATTATTAGTTTACATTTTGACAGTAGTTTTCAGTGTTGTGATGAATTCATAACGATACAATTGCCGTAAAGAATTCATTACCACACTAGGGCAGTAATGAACTTTTTTTCTACGCATACTGAGTAAGAGAAGCACTTCTTATCTCACGGGCGCGGCGTAGATAAATGACAATATAGACTCATATAATACTCTACAAATGTTAAAAACTTGATTCCTCCGTTTTATTACACACATTTTTGAAGTCGATTTTTACTTTACATTATATTTTTAAAAAAGTTTTTTCTATTTTTACATTTAAAAAAAATCTATTTTTTGAGGAAATTTTTTATCTTCTATTATTACAAACTTTCTTATATCGTTAAGCTACTTAGGCGGCTATTTGTCGAGTATTCAAAAAAGAAATTATTAGTCCAAACTGTTTTTTTTTAAATGGCCTGTGTACTTATTATTTGTGTTTTGTTCATTAGCTTGTATACAATTAAGCGTCAAAGCCTTTCATTTATATAATTAATTTTTATTTCAAAGGTATCTTTTATTTGTATTACATCGTTATCGTATCAGAGAGTATTTTCTTTTGAAGCTTAGAAAAGAACCAGGAAAATTAAAATAAAATTTATAGAATACCTAATAAATTGAAAAAAATCGAATTTATTAATTTCGTGATTTTCATATATTTGCATGAAGCAAATATTAAATTTTCGTAAATATCCTTAAACAAGATGTTGATACTCAATAAAAAGAAAATCACTTCTACATTTTGTAATAATAGTAGTGATAATATCAGGTTTACCTTACAGTGGTTTTTATTTCTGGTATAACATATTTAAATACTTTCAAGACCTTTAATGCATTTTTTATTCTACATTTAAAATTTTAAATTTTATATTTAATTTTCAGACAGAGATGGCATTGTTATATGATGCAGTAGATGTTTTTTATCATGGCTTAATGATGGCTGAACTGAATCAATCAGTCCGCGTGGATTCAATATCTTGTGAGGATGGCGGTGAAGATGGATTCGACCAATGGTCCGATGGTGAACGTCTTTATAACTATATTCGAGAGGTATGCCCTTTACTTAAGTTGTTCTTGATAGACTGAACATTTTAGAGATGCGTTTTGAAATACGTTAATAACACTATTATTCGAATGTATCGAATTGTGGTGGAAACCCTGCATGGAGTGTGTACAAATAATATGTGAAAAACCTAAAAAGCCCTTAAAAGTTGAAATGCGGTGTGTAAAATTTAAGATGAAGACTACCCCATATTTTCGTTATTAATTGGAATATCCATTTGAGTATGGCGATGGTTCATATTTTTCCAGACACTTAACTAAAATTTGGACTTTTAACTCAGCCTACTACAAATGAACAAAAAATATTCTTTGTAACTATTTCTAATAACTTTTTTTGATATCTCTAACACTAAGCAAAATATTAATAATCAGTCCTATATTTGTCAAATTTTTAGTAGGCTGAGTTTAAAGTTCTTATTTCAGTTATGTATCTTAACCGAAATCTAACCTATCAACCTGTATGGCTGTGTACATATTTCAATTGATATTCCTATTAATAACGAAAATATGGTGGCGTTTCCATCATAAATGCTGCACAATGTATAATATGAAGATTGAACTTAAATTGCTTTATTTATTTACAATTCTTTATGTGCAGTGTCGCATTAAGCGCCGCTTTTCTAATATTTTTCTGATCAAATTATATAGTTAAATTTTTTACTTGTTTTAACGGCATTCAATAGGCCAACCGTTGTTTTAAGCGATATGAACATTTTTATATTTAAGTGAAAGTATGTGCTAATGTATAGATCTAATACTCGTTATTTCTAACTAATTCCAACGAGAGTCTGTCGGTATAATCGATATATGAATCGATAAGGTTCAGAATAAAGTTAATAATGATCAAAATAAATTTTTTAGGGTTCAAAATAGCATTGTTATGCTGTTTTGTTCAACTGAAAAAGTATTTACAAAAATTGGAAAACTTAACAAATAAGTTCATTGACTTCTTATCCGAATGATGGTCATTTTTGACATCTAGTAAGTAGGATCGATGAACATTTGAAGAAATTTTTCCAAAAGTCGCTAATATAGGCAATATGATCAAATTGAAACGAAACCATTATTTATTAATAATTATATAATGTACACATAGGTGTAACAACTAGCGCGGTGCTAAAATTCGGTTCTGTACGCAACGAATTTTGAATTCTACATTATTTGAACCTTCATACGATAACGGTACGATTTACCCTTCTTTAACTATATCAAATGTTAATTTCGAAAAAAACACGTAGATATCTACACGACTTGACTACTATAAACTATATAATGTAAGTTATCACTATAAATTATTACTAAAGGGGTAAATAAATATATATACACATTTGAATTGCAGATTTGATAATTCGGTAGGTTTAAATTGTCTACAATTATTAAAATAAGATACCAAATCAACTATATTATTATCAATTCCTGTGATTATATTCAAATGTTATGCCAATATTGATCTAATATTCCCTTATAATAATATCTTAATCCCTTCTATAATAAATGGATACGTTAACGAAATTCTATTTTATCAAAAAGTGAAAGTTAAAAATTGTATTTTATTAACACAAAAACGGTAATATCATGAGCAATTAACTCGCGTTATGATCATTTTGTCCACGCTCGATTTGAAACATTTTCGCGTCCTTAGCACGCTGTAAAATTTCAACTTGATATCTCTTTTCGTTTTTGGGTTATCGTGTTGTCAGGCGGATAAACGGACAGACTGACAGACAACCGAAAGACAGACTAATTAGGTGATTTATGAACATCTATACCAAAATTTATTAAGAAATTTTTTACGTATAAGTATAGTTAAGAGTCTAAATGGCCGAGCGGTCTAAGGCGCTAGTTTTAGAACGTTAGGCTATTTAGACTTAGGTTGCGGGTTCGAATCCAGGCAGCGGCAGTGTGAGCAATTTATAATTAATGGGAGTGCAGAGTTGATCACATTGTCGTCGCTTGGATAAGAACAAAGCAACCGACTCCACCCACATCAAAAATGTAATTGTAAATATGTTTGTAATGAAATAAATAAAGATAAACAAATAATGATGTGGGTGGCCTCTGTGATTAGACATGCGTCACAAAAGCGGAGGTTAAACCCCCATTATTATTATTATACCAAAATTTTTGTTCGTAGTATCAAAATTTTTAAGCGTTACAAACTTGAGACTAAAGTTAGGATACCTTGATATATATTACATATATTCGTTCTGTGCGTAGTCATGGTAGGGACAATAAAATCGATGCCAGCGCTTCCAGTGAAAAATTTTGGCGTTAAAGGGGGCTGTTATTACTAATTTGCAGTTCTTTACATGTTAATGTTATAGAAATGTCAAATTAAAATTATTGTAAAACACGAATTAATTAAAGTTAATGCATTAAAAATTGTGAAAATAAGCAATCAAATTGCACAAATATTAGTAAATTATCATAATTATTTATTTAAATTTGTGAGACAATAATATTAAATTTTTAATGTAAGTCTTAAATTACAATTATATATGCATCCATACAATTCTATAATTAAAGTAATGTATCGTTACCATGGAAACGAAACTCACGCATAGAGCGAATACATGGTTTAAAAAATTGGATAGAATATTATTATAAAATTGTAAATATAATACGGGATCGGAATCATTATTATTCTGACTACATAATATTATTATTAAAAAGTTATCCGAGAAGAAAATCTTACACGAAATATTACATGGCATTATTTTATAAAATTATATTTTGACCATAAAACCTTTAAACTTTGTGTGTCTCATTCTAAAATATAATAATAATATATATAACATTATTTACATTTGCATTTATTTACATTTAATGTTTTTAGAACATACAATATGGTGTGTAAATGTAAGTTGTACTATACAACTTATTACATGAAGCTTTGTTATTACTTTTGCATATGGCGCGTCGAAAAATCCATGAACACGAACTTTCTGCCAAGTGGCAAATAAAGTATGTGTATATCTGGACAAAAAGTGGATCTTAGCTAACCACCTGGAAACAATTCAATTTTTCATCATGTTATGCTGTTTTAAAGCAATTTTCCAGTTTTCGAAAAAAAGCTTCCATGCTCGATCGTCATATTGACAGTCTGCGGAGTCTGTTATTTTTTTACATTATTAAAATTTTTCGATAGAGCCGGTCAGGATTCTTTTTGTCTGATTTTCTTCAACTTTTGTAAATTTACACTAACCAGCAGAAAATGTAGTTAAGATAGAATTACTCAAAAAAAGTATCCCACTCTTGACATTTCGCAAAAATTTAAAATGATACCTTAAAGCATCAATTAGAGAGGATACGAAAAATTTATAAATTTAATTTTATGATATTAAAAATTGTAAAAATGTCTAGTGCAAAAATATTTTGCTTGATTACCTATAGCATGCTTGTTTTCATCTAAGAAAAGCGCTATTCATAGAGCGTTGACATTTTTGAGTTAGTTATTAACTGTCAAAACGAATTTTACTTCCTTATTTTTCTAAGGATAGTGTTTTTTCTTCTTTTCATCGCCGATCAAAATTTTGACCCAGCATTAACAATTCGATAAGTTACCTATTGAATTTCGTATATCTAACTCAAAAATGGTCAAATAATAGCTCTCAGTATTCTCCACATTTAATTTTTTTATATTTCTCTATAAGAAATTTGTCGAGGAATTGATGTTTCGAATTGCATTAATGACCTGCCGAGGTGGTTTAGAAAACTTTAACTACAAAGACAACTCGCAGATTTTATTAGAATTTTATTTCCATAAATTTCCCTTACTATAGTTATATTCAGTTATAGTGGATGATAAAAATTTTGGTATAAAGTTGTATTCTGCCAAAATCGTATAATTCTGATTCAATTCTGATTCTGATTCACGGAACCATACTTTGGCGTACGTGACAGACAAAAAATATTGTCCATAGTTTGAAAAAATTCTCTAATGCAACTTTTATTCTTCAAAAATATTATACGCATTAGTAAAATAAATATTTAGTACTGAAAATTTTGTTCATTTATAGCCAGGTAAAAATAAACTAACAGTCATAAGTACAAAGAAATAAGTAATGAATAGTTAAAATCTTATAATTTTATCATAAAATTCTTGTAAAGTTTCCCAAACAATAGTTAAAATAAAATAGTCATTCATAATTAAATAAATAATAGCTTCAAAGAAGAAGAGTTCTTAAAAAAATCAAGGTGCATTCAGAAAATTATTATGCTATTGGAAAAACCGAATGACGCAAAAACATTTCTGTGTCTGCCATTTTTTGTTTCATAAAAGTGCATGTTAAAAAAACGAAATTGCACTTTAGTTATGATCCACTTTTTTCCGACTTTCTTCGACCCCAGCCCCTCCGAAACCGCCATAATTTCTTTGGTTTCCCAAAAAGATTAGTTATAATCAAAAGACATTTAAATTTATATAAAAAAATTGAGAATATATAAATGACGAGCAAGATTACTCTTATTTATAGTTTTAAGGTGTTTTGTTTCCCTAAGTATTGTAAGAAAGTTTTGGTTTATTGCACAGTACACACATATAAACCAAATACATGCTTTGTAGTCAAATAATGTGATATTTTTAGCTTTACAATATCACGCAACTACAAAAATATATTGTGTGCAAGTGGTGATTATAAATTTTATAATATAGATATATCTCTTCAACCTTCAATACTCTAACTATGGTCGTCTCTGTTCATCAAATTATGGATCTTCGATGAACTCATAATTGAATTAAAATTTGTTTTTATACCATCGATAACTTTATATTTTTATGGTATTATTATAAAATACAAAATTTTCTTAATATTTTAGATAGTTTTTTATGACACTCTCTAGATTTTTTGATATAGAAATTTCCAACTGAAAAGGATAACCTATATGAATCATCATTTTTCAGCCAACTTTGTACGATCAAATAATTATAAAAAGCCCGATGACCTCAGAATTTTTTGTTATTTTTAGAAACTTTGTTAATCAAAAAATGTATTTAAAAATTTTATTGAAATCCCTAGTATTATTCAATCCTTGCATATCTCCTTAAGAATTTTTTCCACCTTCAAACTTTTCCACATTCACTATGTTCTTCTCAATATTATTACAGAATTTTTATTATATATTATATTTTTGGACCGTTTGTTGTTTTTAAGTTGTAATTCGAGATTTAATTATAAAGACGTCATATTATCATATTATTCTCTTGTATAATTATCATGTATACATGTGTGGGTGTTTGATGGAGAGGTTTAATGGATGTTGTTGTGGAAATGAGAATAGGATACTATTGTGGTGGTCGTTATACGAATAGGAAATATAAGGACACATACATACATGCATATAACATATACCTACATGGGTTCGTATGTAGCTACATACAGTTAGTTAACTGAGTATGTTACTGTGGTACAATAAAACGGTTGCAAATAACAACAGTCATACATACATAACATTTGTATGCTTTAACACCTTTGGGATTTATATTCTTCATTGTGTTTGGAATTTTTAATTAAGTGTATATTATTATATTATACTAATTGAAACTAGTTAAAAAATTTATGATGCAATTGAAGAACCGATTAACAGTATTTACCTTGGCCTTAATTCACCCAAGTCTGTATATGTATTGAATACTACGAGTTTTCCACCCACTCGTTGGGAAATTTCAATCTTTAGATTGAAAACTAAGACTACCGCGTTATAGACACTTCCCTTGCTGTCACTTCTTAGATGGAGGAAGAAGCGTACTTGTGGTACTACAAAACAAATATGGTCTGGGAAGAATCGCAGGTGTTCCGAAGATCTTATATTACTTCCAAGGGCCTCTGTTAGCAAAGTCGGCTATTACAGGAAACTGGTTGAGCGGCAGGCATGCTGAACGCCTGGACCTGACAGTGTATCACGATTACTGCAGGAGCTGTCACAGTGGCGAGGAGGAGGAGATAATGTCCCATCTTCTTTGTCATTGCTCAGGTCATGCCATGAGAAGACGGACTTACTTGAGCCAGCCTCTCCTTGACGGCATCTCCGACCTAGATTCCGACAAGACAGCCACTCGAACCTAACATTACCACCATATTATTATATTATACCAATTGAAACTATAAGTTATAAAATTTATGATGCAATTGAAGAATCGATTATTCTTTAGATTGAAAACTTTTAGATACTTAAAAATAGAAATTAAAAATATGCAATTTGCATAAATAATATGCATTTTATAATTTCATTTTAAATTGACCGTAAATATTCTAAATTCGCAATTCGGTTAATAGTGATGAAAATGATTTCAAATTTGTTACTCAGGAGGTTTTCGGTTTCTGAACATGAATATTGCAACAGAATTGATCTCCGATGTCCCCGGTACCCCGGATGAACGGTATCCTCGTCGTGTCTTGGAGTTTTGAGGAAAATTTGTTATGTAATCAGTCCAAGCTCATTACTCGGAAATTTTTGGGATCGTTGAACACAACCGAATTGACGATCGAGGAGACGACGGGGATACCGTTTACCCAGAGAACCAGGTACCTCGGAGACCAATTCTGAAAATGCAAATATAAAATGCATATTATTTGTGCAAATTGCAAAATTTTTCTTATAAATAAATTTAGGTCATAAAATTTCTTGACGCTCTAACGAATCGAATGCAGAAAATTCAAATCCGTCTAACTGTTCTAATTTTTCGTACTTGGACTGTTTTTAGTGTGTTGTGTCGTTTCTGCGAGTAACTTGTAGATGACAGCGGATGGACATAATAATTAGATACGTAGATTATGTAAAACTAAAATAATACAATGTACCTTGTGTGTTTTTGAAATTATTGTTATAACAATGAGACGAGAACGAAACACGAACACTAGAGGCTAGACAATAACCATTGTATGTGACAGAAGACCTTTAATCAGGACCGTGCGGTGAAATTTTAATGAGGTAAAGTCTCTCTCAGATGACAATAATCCTTATTTTAATCTCAAATTTATACATAGTCTTTCAAATTATTTTTAATTTGATAGTAGCTACTCTGAATTCATTTTATTTTACTTTAAAAACATAAATCGCTTATGACCGAGACGATAACTGATGAAAAATGAAACATATTTAAGACAATCCCTGTGAAAAATAAGTAAGAGAGAGTGTGTTTCCAGAGTTATAATGTGCATTTATGTGATTTTTAAGACCATTTTAAAAATATAACATGGAAATAGGCTACTATTATTCCTACAGAGAATGTACATTTTTTTAATTGAAGATACAAAACACCCATCAATAAGAAAGTTTCATATGCAGAACGGATCATTTTAATCTATTATGACTAAAAGCTCTTTTTTTAGTTCAACCAATCAAAAAATAAATTAAACAAAAGTTGCAATGTTCGATGAAGGACTTCATGTTCTGACATCATATTGAACCTAATTCTCCGAGTGGCTTTAATTGTCAGTTTAGATTCTTAAAGGTAAGAGACTGATATACAATTTAACTTAGAAAGTTGATCCAGATAAAAACTGACATTTTTTATTAAAAAATTTTTCGTAAATCGTTAGCTTTCGGAGGAAGTGCGACTTAAAAATATGTCTGTAATAATAAATTTAAGCCCAGGCAACTTTTCAAGATCATTTGAAGATCAACGTCAAATTACCTTGAAACTAGAAATTCAGGTCAGAGTTATTAAACACAGCCAAATGTCCTCTATTCCCTTGCCAACTTTTGGCTAAAACATTATTCTGTAGCTAGCGTGTTTTCATTAAATTATATGCAATAATGACTTATTTTTAAGTCGAGTACATCCTCCGAAAGCTGACTTTTTTCGAAAAAATGTTTGAAATCAATAAAAAATTAGTTTTTTTTTATGAAGATCAACTTTCTAATTTAAAGTGTGATTCTATTTCTGATCATTACTGTTACTTGGGTTAAGACCTAAATGAACTACTAAAGTAACCCGACGAAATAGATTCAATCTGACGTCAAAAAATAATGTCTCCAATTAACTGCAACTTTTATTTAACTTGTTTTTGATTGGTTAACTACAAAACGAGCTATTTGCCATAATATATTAAAATAATTCACCTTATATAGCGCATGATACAAGATTCCATGGACATGTACTTAGAATCACACCCTAATACATCTAAGAGTACCCTCGTCGATTTCATGATTGTATCTGACAGCATCGTTCCCTTGATTACAAAGTTGACATAATCATTAAAGCCCCTCCAAACATCTTCAAATGGCCATTTCATTGACTTGGGCTAAACAAGACTTTTTTTTTGACTCTTGCCACGTTAACCCATAAATGATTATTATAATAAGCCTCTAAGTATATGTCGATACGTTTTTACAAATTTTACCCTTTTACATTTAAAATGTACAGAAAACGTTTTACGTTTAAAATTGAAATATGGCGTAACAAAATACCCATCAATAAACATTAATTTAGGTTTCATGTTCAAGGGCAAAAAATTTTACTTTGAAATATGTCATCTTTGCTTGCGTTCTCGTAGTAAACTTTGCTTGCCAATTTGCACTAGAGACCTAGCTTTGTCTTTACATAATTTCTATCTCTTAGATTGCAGTACAAGTCAAGAAAATAATTCAAGATAAATTGTATCCGGTGTACTACACTTTATGCTTTTTGTTTTAGAAACTATAGTAACCATATAAAAGAAAGAATAAATTTTGTAATAATTTACTTACCCTTTTATTTCAAATATAAAATAATTAAAACACAATATCAATCACTTACGAACCCTTCAAGCGATAATTAAAATGTTTGAAGAAAACTCATCAAATACTTAAAAGATAAAATTTTCAAGGAAAATATGATTTTAATTAGAAAAGTTTTTAATTCTCTATCTTAAAAAAAATAATTTCGTTGCAATTGTACAAATGGATGTGTTTTTTTTTTGTCCTATAACAAAAATTTTTAAATAACTGTTTGTGTAAGCTGTACAAAGGAAATAGAATTTTTCTAATCAACATAAAAATGAATCTTTAAATTTTTCATTAAAATTTCTAAACATAATTTTTTTTTCATATTTTATAAAATACAGTGGTACTCATGTAATGTGATATCATGGAAAATAACTTTTCTGGTAGTAAAAAATTTTAGAAGCCTCGGCATATACGATCGTTTATATGATATCACTAGCGCTAGACCGCAACAAAGCATGTGATTGTCGAAAGAAGAAAATTATTACAATTTTGTTTATTATAAAAATTGAATTCGACTAATAGTACGTAATTGAGAAATTTGAATAAGAATCAAAACGCTTAATAGTGCTTCTTTATCTCGTTAATAGTAGATTGCATCAAAAAACTATAAAAAGAGTTGTTTTAGAATTTTTCACTCCTTATTCCGATGCTGTTTTAATGTCGTTGTTTATGGGCAGTCTGAGTAAAACAAGTGATAAAAAATCTACAAAGGGTATACGTTAACGGCAAAAAAAGACTACACGGCAAGAAATTTTTTGTGGATATCACTATGCCAGTATCGGTGTGAAGGCTATTATGTCTACTGTATTAAGGGAATTTTATTATTCTTGTAATTTATTTATTTTTATAAATTGTGGTTTATAGTTGTGGCCAATGCAATGTTCGTCAGGCCCATACTGATTGGTGATATCGCAACACTACTGGTGAATACTGGATTGCCCTATTCAATACTGTAATATTACTTAATTTCTATGCTATCGTAGATACTATAGTATCCGTTTCTATAACACACCAGCAATGTAGTTGATGCCATACATTTCTTACCGTGTAGAAGCTTCTTTTCAATAGTACTAGAACAAAACTACTGATAGCCGGTAACAAAACTTTCTGAAACGTCTCATTGAAAACATTTTATGGAAGATTTAAAATAAATTCATAAAAAATTCAAAGATGTGTAGAACTCCGGCGTTTTTCCCATCTGACATAACCTTAACGATATAGAACTTAATAAAATTTACCTACGGGTGTATTTCTCCTAATTTCTTAATCAATATAAGGAAAAGTCAATTTTTTATGTAAGTTAAAAAAAATGAAATTGACTTCAATGGGCTTTATTATTAATGGTCGCTTGGACTTTAAATGCCATTCCAGGTTTGTTTAATTGTTCTTTCGAAATCGCTGTTTGTGAAACTCAATGCATAGGTACTTTCACACATTCTGTGTATATTATACTGCTCATATGTAGATTTTTTATCCATATAATATCTACTATTAATATGAGAAAAGTATTTTCCACAGTAATTTACATTTCTATGTTTAGTTTAAATAAATTTAACCTGCAGAAAAAAAGCACCACTATTTTTGTTCTATATATAAAAAGAAATAAAAATTATAATTAAAAGTAAACAAATATAAAAAAACAGAGTTAAATTATATTCATAATATGGAAACGTAACATCCTGAACTTTTTCGGTGTGAAATTTTTACAAAACGAATTGCTTAAGTTTATACTTCCATTGCAGGAAACTTTTTACTTCTTCTCCTCTTTATGCTTATTTAAAATTGTATCCTGAATTTGCACAAGGATCGTAAATTGTAGCTAAATTTAAAATATAACAAGTGAAAACTAACAGTTGACAGAGTTAATTGTTGAAATACAATGTATAGACAGTGTACCAAAGTTTTGTTCATAGCATCAATATTTTTAAGCGTTACAAACAAGCGTTATAATGTGCCTTTTTATGTAAATAGAAATTGATAATGTGGGTGGATTTCACATATACATTTTTTGCTGTGTTAATTATTGTCAGAAGAAGGTTTGTATGAAAGAAAAAATTAAGGAAATTGAGCAAAACATAAGAAAAGTTGAGAAAAATATTAAATGCAATAAATGGTGGAAATGCATATAAATAATTACATAACTTATGTATTTATTTGCGCTCCCACCATATTTATCTAGAATTTTGAATATTATTGAGGAATTGTTTAATGTTGAATAGCATTCAGGTATTCTGAATAGGTAATAATTAGAGCTATATGCAAGCGCAGCGAGCTCCACTGCCAAAAGCTGTAGCCAGGCCAACGGGCGAAGGTCTGCCCGAGAGATAGTAGCAAAATTTGTGATTTGCGGGTGGGTTAAGCAGGAAGCGGGCTTGCACGTTGGCTTAACGCACTTTGCGGGCGGGCTCAGGATGGTAAAGCTATTAATGAACTGGAGCTGCAGGTTAATGAAGATTAATGAAGATTATCAATTGTGACAATGAAATAAATTGTAGGTGAAACAAAGTTCACCGGGTCATCTAGAAGTATCGATATTGAATTGTATATTTATAGTTAAGACAGGACAACCAAGTTTCTAACGCTTAGAAGTATTCGTGCTATAAACAATATTTTAGTATAAGTGTTCATAAAATCAACTAATGAGTCCATTTTCGTTTGTACGTAAACACGCTCGTCTGTCCGTAGAGTCCATGTTGAAAACCATTAGAGGTAGAGCAAAAAAGAGAAAGTGTGAGAGATTTTTTAAATACAAAAAAAAAATATTTTATCCAAAAAGTATTACGAAAAATGTTCAAAATATTCAAAACAAACGGGGGCCGGTAGACAAACTACAAACGTGTTAAACGTTAAACTTCTCTAATTTATTAAAAATAATGCAAGCCTTGATATTCAACCTTGTCCATACAGGATATTTCAACAATTAACAATTTAGTCGATTATTTATTTTCACTTGTTATATTATGATACGTATGTCGACAATGTCATCATTAACATGAATTATATAGTTGCAATTATTCTTCTATCGTTCTTTAGAAACGTTCATAGTGAAATTAATACTTAATACGGAAGTTAAAATCTTTTATATAAATTACATACAAATGTTGCATATAAATTTTTTTACAATAAAAATACAAAAAAATCTCCAAACAAACAAAACATTGAACTGTAAAACTATATGTGTGTGTGTCTAGCCATATCTGGAAATACAATAATGAAGGTCATTAGTGATAATTTATATTTTAATTATCCAAGATAGAAAATCTAATTAAAACTGTGCTAATAAAACCATATATACATAATACATATATAGATGATATTAAAATAAATATTCATGATTTATTTTTGTATGAGGATAATATCGTTTTATTTTAAAATGGACGTATTCCTTTACTAAAAATGTTACGTTTAACCTCGTTATAGTTCAAAGCAATGATAGCAGTAGCTAATGCGTCTATTGGTTGTGTGCGTCATGGTCATGGTAAGGACAATAAAATCGATACCAGCGCTTCCAGTGAAAAATTTTGGCATTAAAGGGGGCTGTTATTACTAATTTGCATTTTTTTACATGTTAATGTTATAGAAATGTCAAATTAAAAGTATTGTAAAACACGAATTAATTAAACTTAATGCATTAAAAATTGTGAAAATAAGAAATCAAATTGCACAAATATTATTTTTCAAATGTAAATTATCATAATTATTTATTTAAATTTGTGAGACAATAATATTAAATTTTCAATGTAAGTTTTAAATGCAATCCATACAATTATATATGCATCCATACAATTATATAATTAAAGTAGTATATCGTTACCATGGAAACGAAACTCACGCACGGATCGAATAAATATAGGCAAAAATAAAACGGTGAATTCAAAAATTTATGAAAATAAAGCAATAAAATTAATCGCAAAAAAATTGTCTTCCATTGTACACTACTTGGTAAATACTTGGTGGGAAATACATAGAGGTATAGGATAAAGAACGTTAGTCTGTAAGTGGATGCGATATGGAAAGCGAGAGAGAAGACTGCCAGTAAGTTCCCTTGTGTCCTTGTCTAATACGTATACTTATACTTACTAATACATATAATAAGTATATATTCACAAATGATTATGACAAGGACACAGGAGAACTCACTGACAGTCTTCTCTCTCATTCATCATATCGCATCCACTTACAAACTAGCAGAAAATAAAAATCATTAAAACCAAATTTGCCAATTTACGATTTTACAAATTGCCACGTAAGAAAATAAGGTTGTGATGTTTTACAGATAACAGAAATATTGATTAAAATCACCCAAAAGATCTTTGTATGAAAGTATTATTTCCAGATGAGCAGGAATTTTTTTTAAAATGAAAAATGCATTTTTGTTTTAAATTTTGTTTAAACGGTATGTGGAATATTGCATAATTATAATGGATTTTAGGCAAGCTGTGCATTAATCAAATGAACAATAATTATAATGAAGTGAAGAAGCATGCTGTGTCTTAACCAAATGCACAATGTATCAGGTCTTTGACCATTAAGTACATGGACTGAGCGTCAAACGATTTAAAGTGTACCAACATCTGAAGTAATTTCTTGGAGCAAATCCATCATGGCGGCGGTGTGGAAATGTCAAAATCAAGTATTGTTGTGATACTTGTTATTGTAGATTCGTAAGACAAAATGTAAAGTGATATGTGATATAAGTATTTCTTAAAGTAAAAAAGCCGAAAAAGTTCAGTGAAATCACAATGTTTTATGTAAAACATTTTGTGAAATAAAATATTGACATTCCATTTTGTTTTTTTTTTATAAATGTCCTGATATTCAGCGTGACTTTTTTTATAAATATCCCTATACTTTTAATAAATATATTTGTTTAATAATTGTCTCTAACTGACCCAAGCAATTATCTCAGATGTTGGCACATCCCTCACTATACGGAAGAATAGACGATGTTCAGTCTATGTACGTGATGGTCTAAGATTCAGGATATAATCTACCATGGAATGTCCCTAATAGCAAGTCAAAATACATAAGTCATTGTAAAATATCATCAAGAGAATACAGTCAAGTATATTTTAACAATTAAATGTGTTAAGTGTGAATCTACAATCTTTCAATTCTTCGAACATATAACTCATTCGGGTTATAATAAAATGGCGACGCAGTGTGGGCTGTTATATAATATTATAAATATAAATAATACATTATTTATAAAGAGATTGCATATTTCTGTTCTTTGAGATTAGAATTCAACGACTGACAATTGTATTCCACGTTCACAGGAATAAATTTTCAAATCCTCAATTTTCACGACTGATAATCATTTGCAGCAATACACAGAAATAACGATTATCTTCGCACGAACATTTTTGATCGATTATTCAGCCAAAAAATAACTAATAATGTAGCATTCTATAGGTGAAAGAATTTTTAAAATCGGTTAAGTAGTATATATTTTCATAATATGAAACTTACAGAATAAAATCAATATCTTCTCAAAATTTCAAACTTATATCATTGGTGATTTAGGCTGGACGTCGATATATCAGTCGCGACATTGCATATTCTCCTTTCAGATTATTTCCACCATTTGGAATGTTTCTGATTTTAAGGAGGAGACAAAAAGGATCATTTTGAAAAAAGATCATCAAAATCGGAGCTGTCATTGAGGACTCCCTAAGAACTGCTATTTTATGTATTCCTTTATCCGACTATAAGCATAATGCTGTATACAGTTTGCCACCCATTAAATAACATTTATGCTGCTATTTGCAAAAATTCTTAGAAATTTACAAATAATAAGAATTTGCTAATCATTTTAATTGTTTACTATCACTTTTATTTTTCTATTTTTAGAAGTTCTATAACGTACTTATCACTGCCATGGGTACTTGAAGTTGTATAGACAATTTTATATAATATGTATACGCAAATGCTCTATCATTAATATTTGTTTTAGTTAAAGCGAAACTAACTAGTAGTTAGTGTGGTTTGTTCATTTTAATGGTTTTATTAAATTGATAACTATTAATATCATTTATTCATAACGATATTACCTATTATATGTTTGTTATATTATAGGTATAGATAGTTTGAAATACCTATTTATTAGTTGTTGTACCTTTGGCTATTTCTAAACACACTTTATAAGTTTATAACAGTCACAATGTTCAAGCAAAAAAAAAAGCATAATTGACAGCCATCCAATAAATTACAATTGAAAAAACTGTAAGGGCGTGTTTGACAAGTTTTTTAGAAAATGTAAAACTTGACAAGGTCTGTTCAAGGTGCCTTATATATTGTATATTCTCAAATAATATAAAAATTTTAATAAAAAATACTTTTTAAGGGACAAGCTTTTATTGAACTAAAAAATAAAAAATAATTTTATCTATGAGTCACTCATACCCGACTATTAATAAAAGCTTGTGGCGCTCAATTTAAAATATCAAAAACGAATCGGTACGTCTCACCTACTCCACATGCCTAATTATTCTACGATTCATTCTTGATATCAAGCTTTTACAAATAGTCGGGTATGAGTGACTCATTGATAAAATTATGTTTTACTTTTTAGTACAATAAAAGCTTGTCCCTTAAAAAGTATTTTTCATTAAAATTTTGATATTATTTGCGAATATACAATATATAAGGCACCTTGAACATATATATATATATATATATATATATATATATATATATATATATGAAATATGGTGAAAGCGTTGGGAAAATCAGGACGCCACCTTACCATGCGTTGTCATTTAAACTAAATTTGCATGCAAAATTTCAGCTTAATCGGAAACCGGGAAGTGAATCAAATTTGACTTGCAAGATTTGATTGCAGACAGACAACGGGACAGGTCTACGGAAAAATGACTTAGCCAAAAGTTGTCAATAGAGAATATTCACCTATGTTTATATCTTTTACCTACAATTATCGAGAAACTTTAAGTGTATTTTCTTTCGATTAAGTGCAATAATGACATCTTTTGAAGTCACATTTCCTCCCAAAGCTACCGTTTTTCAAAAAAATGTTTAAGACAAAATTATTAGTTTTTTTTACGAGAATCAACTTTCTTACTTAAAGTGTTATTCTATCTCTTACCGTTTAGGATCTAAATTAGCTATTTAAGAAACCCAAAGTTCAATCTGATGTCAGAATATAATGTCACCCATCAAACTCTGCAACTTTTGATGACATTATTTTTTGAGTGGTTAATTACAAATCGAGAAATTTTCGGTGCATTGATTAAAATGGCGATATTGGAGACTCTGATCCGCAATATTGAATTTAGAAACCATTATCTTTCTGCAAATTTCAGTTATTCGCTAGTTTTATCTATAATATGGCTGCTAATGTGCCTGGCCAAAAGATCAATGTATTGATAATATGTTCTGGCAAAAATATGACTTAAATAAATAGATACCTACAGAAACAACTCATTCAAAGTTTTTCAAATTGTTGTGGTTATCACAGACGACTGTAGATATTTTTTGTTTGTAAGAAAATACAAATTTTTATTTGAACCTATCAGTAAATAACAAGTCCCTCATATAAAAACGTCGTCATGTGTTTTGAAGACTTGTATGTATAATGTATATGTGTTTAAAAGTATATAATATAGAATTTTATTAAAGGTATTTACTATTATATATACAAAAGTTTTAGTGCATATTTGAATTTTTATGAAGTTTAGTAGTTTTGATATCCAGGATGTAACTTCATAAACATATTTTAATAATTTTTATTTTAGAAAAATTTGTCAAGAGTTGGGACGTATCAAACTCTATGAGGTACAGAATATCTAGTTCATATTGATTAAAACACGACAAAATACACTATAATAAACTGGAGACATTAAAACAAAATTCCATGTCATTTGATACAAGTACGGTCAACATTAAGACGTCAAATAACTTAATCTTTATAATGTAAGCGATAGTCACCCTGCTGATCGTCAAGGCGTTGTCAATTTTAAGACGATCTCATTGAAGATCACTTTGATTTTGTTGTCATTTACAAAGAGCATCCACACCATACATTTTCAAAGGTTTTGAGTCACCAAATCGTTTAAAACAACCTACACACTGTTAAATACTTGCGGTTTATTTGAAGTTTCTTTTGTATTTTATGTTAAATAATGTGGTTTATTCACAGAGGCGGATTGAACAATTTTGCACCCGTAGGCAGTTTCAAAAATTACCGTAATCTAAATTTATCAATAAATACCTTTTTCCAGTTCTTTAGTTTCACTTTATTTTTTATTTCGCTACCTGTAAAATTGCGGGAACATCAGTTTTCTTAGTCACAAGAAGGCATCGTTACAACATATTTTTTCTATTTTGAACTTTCTTTAGTGTTCAAATAGATCAAATTGCCTTGACATGAATTTTTACTGTAAAAATTGTTGTACAATTCTTACCTCTTTCGAAGTTCAACCACAAGTCTGTATTATACTAGATATACTGAATGTTTCCCTATCAGATAAAGAAGAAGTAATGTCTTTGACTATTGAAAGTTCCAATGCTTGCTGCTCATTTTTCTCTTGCATAGTTTTCATTCTCATCAAGTTTTCTTTTGCAGAAATTATATGACTTAAACTGTCATGTATTTGAATAACCGTACAAATGTCAATATAAACGGACTGTATTTTTTTGCATTCTTACACAAATAGTTTTATGTTTCTCTAAAAACTTCTATGCGCGTACACCTTTGTAACCTCGCTCCGTGTAGGACCCTGTCCACTTTGCCTTATAGATAATCAGCCTCTGCTTATGCCCATAATTCAATCTAATTTGGTTTAAAAAAATTAAAATAATTAAAACACTTTGCAACATTTCACTAGTTTTTTATTTATTTGTGTTTAATTAAAAAATAATAACAAGAAATAACAGAGTAATATATGTTTCAACTTTTTTGAGGTCATAATCAAACGCTGCCTGATTTGAGATTAGTAATTCTCGTTCTATTTATCACAAGTTATCACACCTGAAACACAACATCAAAGGATTGTTCATGTATGGCTAGCTAATAAGCAATACTAAATTAAACCCTATTCAAAATTATCTACTTCTATTTTAAAGTAAAAGTTCGAATATGGATATTTCACACTTTAGAACATAAATTGGAACATACGTGTTTAAAGTTGGAAACTTAAGGCTGACGATACATATGATGTATGTTATTTAATAAAATGGTAGCTTACAAAAGCTGTCATTAAAATCATGAAAATATATCTTTCTATAACTGCTTCAAACCCTTAAATATTAATTATTTTATATTAACTGAGCTCGGTAGTTGTAAAATAGTCGCTTTCTATGCAAGAGGTACCTAAATAGAAGCCTAGGCACTTGGAAAAAAAAAATTTTTAATGTTATAAAAATTCATAAAATTAATTATCTTAATATTTCTGTAAAGTTATTCGAAAATAAATTATCGTTTAAATGTTTTTCTACAACTTACTTTATCAAAAAAATTTTCGATTTTCGTAGGTTCAGTTTCCAGTTTTATTTGTTTTCTTTCGATGAGTTTTAGCAAAAAGTTCCACGAGATAAAAAATGCTTAGAATAGCCCAAAATATAAGATTAAATTGTACTGCTTTCTCAAATTTCATGATTTTAAAAAGACTTAGCTTGGGTAAATTTTTAAGCACGTGCGCATGGTAAAAACATACTTACTTATTAATATGACTTTGATCTACAAACTCATAAACTCACCAATAGAAAGTCATGTTGTTCCATACAGTTGCAACCTTAAATGCTTCATTTCTTACAGTAACTAGGAATGAGTATCTAGCTTAGAATAAAGCACTAAATACATTCCGAATTTTAACGGAATAAATGAAAGAATATAAATCCAGAAAAATCTAGCTTTGATGATATTTTAATGAAAAATAAAGTTTAAAAATCCAACTACTACAAAATTTTATGATAAATAAAATTGTCATTGCAGCCAGGGGAATACTAAGATTAGAAAGTGTTCCAAAGAACGGTCTCCCAACTGTAATAACAATTTTATTTATCATAACAATTAAAATGTTTGCTTGTTTCATACCTTTCAGAGCGTGATTTTTTAGAAACCTAGAGTAGATTTTTTGCATAAAACTTTACCAAGAAAGTTCCAAGGATTTTTCGGGATTTCTATTCCTTAACTTATGTCATCAAAATGTTGTATAATTTGTGTTTTCTTCTCAACTAGATAATTATTAATATCCTAGTACACAGAAGATCTTGTAATCGATCCGAAAATTATTAGCCAAATTTTTAAGGAAAAGTTTGTGTGAACCTACGCACTTTATGAATGTGTGTTCACGGGTTCGAAATTGATGATGTGAACATAAGGATCGCACACACATGAACAGCTTGTTTACTTATTCAAACAGAGAAAGTGTGAATAATAATAGAATCTAAAATACTTTCGTGTTGTAAACATATTTTATTGAAGCAAATTGATCCTTGGCCTTACAGTAATTAAATGGCATTGGCAAGCAGTCTTTTCTAACTCTACATGTGTAGCTTCTAAAACAAAGTACGAGTGTATACATATAAATGCAATGACAGAAACTGCAACAAACTTAATAAATTGTCTATTTAAAATGATCCCAAAAGCATTTACAATTTGTAACATTACGTTTGATGTCACACCACTAGTTTAAAATTGTTTTATTCGTTTAATATATGGATATAGAGTGTCTGGCAGAAAAGTGTCCGATTTTAAAAATACTGTAAAAAATTTCATCAATTGTTTAGAATTTTCTGTTGAATCATTTAAGATAAATTATCAGTACATAGTCGGTGTGGTACTGAATCGTGTGAGTGCGACCCCTGTAGTCCACACGATTAACTTTCTAGAGGGGGGAAAAGCATTAAAAAAAAAGCCTTCTTAGCCTTCATAGATTATTCTTCGAACATGTACTGCAGCTTATGCTAGAACGATCATTATCTCCATAGATAAATGATGTCTTTAATCCACTTTGAGGTTCTGTTTATTCAGTTTTTTCAAGTTATTTTATTACCATTAAAAAACTTCATAGCATACGTAGACACACAAACTCAGATATCACATTGAAAAGATTTTATTCGGATATTGCGGCCTTGAAACTGCAGAAATATGTAAAACTGGAGATTTTCAAAATCGGTCCCATTACATTAACTTCCCCTGGGAAGTTAAAAAATTAATACTGAAAAAATTAAATTCGTTTTTAAGTACATTTAGCTAATTGAGTAAAAGTATATTTAGTTATGTGTGCCTGCCTGTGTCTCCTTGTGTCAGTGGCATCTTAGCTACTATTAACCAAGTTTCAGTTTTTAATATAATTTAATGGAGATTGTTCTTAGCTTTTTTTTAATAAAATCGGTTCAGTTTGGAGAGAGCTAAAAGGAGGAAATCGCATTTGTCGGGGATTTTTGGATTTTTTAAATTTTACTTGTTTTCTTATTAACTCCAATACCATGTTAAAACAGAAGTAGGTATTTTTCCAGGTAATTCTTGAAGTTTTTAGTGCTGCAATATCTGTCACAGTGTAAGTGCAAGGCTAGTGTATAAATTGCTCCATTATAACTCAATATTTGACATAAAAAATGTGAAAAACTTTACTTATTATAATATTGACAAAACACAACAAAAATTGTTAAAAAATACAATCAGCATTTAATTTTGAGAATTAAGTTTTTTATAAAGATGATTAAAAAATAATTTTCGAATTGTTTTTAAAATCGCACACTTCATTAGCCACCTTATATTTTCTGTATCCATATATTTCATGTTCGGATTTAAGCCTTTATATGGTGAAAACACTTATGTCGATATAAACAATAGTCGTATTAGATAGGTATACATATATTAATTTTAGCTTTGCAAATACTGTTAAATGAATTGTTCAAAGTAATAGTTGTTTAATGAAATTTTATATTGAATATGGCGAACTGTTTCGACAAACAGATTTAAATTTTCTCATTTAATGAATTCGACCTCGATTTCGATAATGCGTCAGTTTAATATTTAATATATTTTGAAAACGTACTAGATAAAATTTTAAATACCTACCTTTAAATTTTCTACCGTGTAAATATATATCAAATATATTTAGGAAACAACATTCGCTCAAAAACGGATAATAACAGTTTTTACAGTTAAAATGAACGTGCAAAAATCACCATACTAATAATGACTACTTGGTAGTCGAAATATGTATTTATATTATACAAAAAATGATCAAGAAAACGGGGCAAAAATCGAAAGTTATTTCGTGTAAAGATTTGCTTAAAACATTGACCACAAAAATCTTTAACAAATAAATTTCATTGTAAGAAACATGATAAAGCCCGGAGAAAGAATATTTTGTTTCACAGAATATTTTCAGATGTTACAACGAGTGGCTAGAACCTTCTAGCGTATACTTCACTTTTACACGTACCAGAACTTTGCTTTTTTGTATATTTTGCATTTAAACACTTTCAACTCCTTCATCTTCCAAAACGGGAATTGCAATTTACTCACTCCATCGAAACAGAGGTCTCACGTATTTTAAAGACTATCAGAAATGGCAGACAAGGTTTGAAACAAGTTAGTTGCATTCTTAGTGAGTAGAATTTCTGCATAAATTTCTATAAATGGATATCAAACCTACATACTATATGTCAACAAAGCTGTCATTTATGACATATTTAGTATCGATTGTACTTCTAATTTTTTTAAATTTATTGAAAAATTTCATCACTGGTAGATTACTAAATGACCAATGCGCTCATTTTTCGTGATGAAGAAATTCGCTAGAAAGTGCCTTCACACCGGCAATTTTTCACATCCTTAAATAATTATGTGATATTTTAAGGACAATTTTAACTAATAATAAATTGAACTAAAATCTAGACACTTACAAATAAATTCCTTGAAAATCTGCTTGTTTTTTATCTTTAAACCCTTCTACAAAAAAACTATACTTTTTTGTTTTTATTTTATAAAAGCCACCGTTTTCATATAAAAATCATAAAATACTTTTAAGATTTGTATATAGGTATCTTAAACAAACAAAGAGGGTATAAGGTATAAGAATATGGAGCAAAATACTTCTATGCTTTTACCATTAAATCTCTTAACATAGGATGATAGAAAAGCTTATAGAAAAGGCTCAAACTATATTGATGGTGTAGAAAATAGTATAATCAAGTCTGTTTGAAACTATCGTACATAGGGATTGTAAGAATTTTAACAAAGCTGAAGGAATAATTATTGTAATTACTTTATAACCCTCGACTAAAAAAAAAGAGTTTTCCAAGTTTATTGTGTCATCGTAGCTCCTAAAGAGATGAACCCATTTTGCTTTTATTTTTTTAAAGGATAATTTGATCGAGAGTGTTCTTAGCTCTGTTTTAAATTCGAGTTAAGGGTACCTTACCTGAAATCAACTAAAAAAGTGGCGATGATCTTTAATCGGCTGAGTAGATTTTCTTAAAACATAGCTAAGAACACTTTTGGTAAAATTTTTTTGAAACGAAAAAAATCAAAATTGGTTCATCCGTTTAGCAGCTATGATGCCACAAACGAATCGATCTGTCCTGGTTTTGAACCAGGAGTTTCTTTAAAACTATAATATATATGTTATTGTATTGTTCCCACGATATTGGTAATTGATGATTGAATTCTTTTTAGACACGTATAGAAAATGTTGAATATGAGTGCTTGGAAAAATAATTTGGAAAAACCAACAAATGTGTACCTGCTGACTTGAGAACCTCCTTCTTTTGGGTCGGTTGAAAGTGAAGTGGATCTAATTTTTGTCTAAAGGTCTTTCTTCTCAAAACCATGTGGACAGTAGAAGTATTAAGTAGAGGTTACTATTTACTACAAACCCTTACCCTATAAGATCTTAGATAAATAGAAGATACTCTATAGTCTATATTAAAGAATATAAAATCTTGTCTTCAACAAAAAAACAACGTACATACACAAGTACCTAGACGACTAGAACATGTAAATTCGATCATAAAAATTCAACAAATGTAATAAACACAGTTTATCTGCACCTGGAACCATGTTTATTACAATCATATTATTTATATTTAATTGCTTAAAATATGAGAACGTATTATAAACTGACTATAGATTTTATTTTGTCTTAGACCAATAGCAAGGTTTGCAAATTAGCGGTGCGATTATCATTCTCCTTTAGATTATTACGAAATTTAACCTATAACCTGATCGTCATACTGCAAAAAATGGCAGGGAAGTGTTGTATCAGTGCTTCCGTCAGAGTAACGAGCTTGATTCCCGCCGTCACAACAAAAATTAATTTAACTAGTATGCTATATGCATGAATGAGGTGTACTCAGTCTCTCCATATAAATGAGTAAACGAAATAATCTGCGGAAAAGATGGAAAAGCACTTACTGGGTTTCACAATGAGTCTCTGGCCTCCGAGTGAGTGTCGGCACTGCTGAACACTCCTTTCAACTTGCCTACCAACAAAAATTTTAAATCTAAGAGAAAATACGTGAAAATACACAATTGACTGAGTTATTTGTTGAATTACCCTATATAAACAGTGTTGAAGATAAATTGGCTGCCATTTTTCCCCAAAAATAACTTAAAAAATTTCTTTTCGTTTTTTGGAACTTGTATGCTTGGAAATGAATTTTCAAACAAAAAATGTTTTCCTGAAAAGTGACTTCTTTGATCCCCTTAATATTATCGGATGGGTTCAGTATGAAATTAGAACCAATCGACTTACTGTTTAAAGCAACTTACAAGCTTTCAACTCTCCATGTTTTACAGTTTTGGCGTAAATGAAAAATAAATGTTTTTTGCCCTAATTTGGACTCTCGCGAGAAAACAAACATATTTACCAAAAAATGTTTCAAACAAAAGTTGTTTACTTTTTTATAAGAAACCGGTTTTACATTTAGATAGTTTTTTTTAAGTCTGGCTCTTGCTGTATTCTGATGCTGCTTTGTCTGTAGTACAAAACTAACTTTAACCACAAAAATTTATGTCTGAATTATATTTTAAATTATTATAATCCTTTGTTTTTGTTGCTGCATATATTTTGTGTTTATAAGATTTTCTTCTATTTTATTCAAATATAATAGAAAAAGTTTTTGAAATGAATTTACAAGAAAGGTTTATTGTGATTTCAAAAATACAGACACGTGGTAAATTTTAAATTGATCCAAAGACTTAAAATAGATTATTATGCTTCTTTCTTTTTGCACTTTTTCTTCTGTCTTCTTTGAAGCTTATGGTGCAATTTATATTTTCCATGAAAAAAAGTCTTATCAAATTATAAACAGTAGATCAAATTTATATACCATATTAAATTATAAAGAACTACTTTAATTTTTGTTTTTTAAAACTAAACTCGCTTGGTTTGCCAGAAAAGCAGGACGCGGCATTATATAGTCACTGAAAATACTTCGATAAGGATAGATGAGATAAAAATGCCATATAGTTTGTGAATTCCCCGCTAAACTACGACTGGTGTATAATATGTACCACACTCTTAGCAATAAGCAAAGGGAAACCGAAGCATTATGCCGAATAAAAGGAGTCTAAAAATAATATCAACTAAACTTTATTAGATAGGCACCAAGACCAAAAGAAGACTAATGTGACTTTTTTTATCTTACACATTTGAATCTTGCTCTTTGTCTTAAACATTAGTCTTGGCCCGTTTATAATTAACTGCTTCTGTCTAGCATACTTGGTGTACTTTGATCGAGCTCTTACAGATGTGAAAGACCAAACAAAACTTGCAAGATCAACACCAACGAGTAAGACAAAGATGCTTAGCCCATAACACTGAATTCGTTAGACTAGGATAATCAAATACAGTTTTGGCTTTGATCTTGGTCTTGGCCGCGCTCATCACTAAAAGTTATTTGTAATTTTGTTTAACTTTAATTTTATTACCTTTTAAAGTATGCAAATTTCGCCCAGAATCTCATAATCTTGTAGTTCACTACAATCAAATGCGACAGCTCAAATTCAAAGTGAATTTTGTCTTTAGTTTTGTATGAGTGTTACGATTGCGTATATATTGGAACGGTAGAAGAAATTTTTTTTGCAAACTTCTAAGTCAGATTCAACTACCCAAGAAACCATAAAAAATCTGTAGTTTTAAGTTAAAATTCATATATTTTAGGTTCAACTGGATGATGGATTAACAGGTCCGATTCAGTTTGATGAAAATGGACGTAGAACGGTATTTACATTAGAATTTGTTGAACTCGTAGCAGAGGGCTTCAAACAAATTTCTACATGGGATCCTATTCATCATGTTATTAATAATAAGACATATGATGAGACACTAGCTCAGTACAGTGCTGCGATACGAAATAAAACCTTTAGGTAAACCGCATTAACAGAGTAATAAGATAAACCGCCTTTGTTTTAAATTGATTTCCATTACAGAGTTGCATCAAGACTTGGAGCACCATATTTTATGATGGCAAACGAAAGTGCTGAAGGAAATGCTAGATATCGTGGCTACGTCATGGATTTAATTGATGAAATTGCTAGACATATTGGATTTAAATATGAATTTTATTTAGTACCCGACGGTAACTATGGTAGCTACGATAAAGCAAAAAAGAAATGGGATGGACTTATAAAAGAGCTGTTAGACAGAGTAAGTATCAAATAGGAATAGCTATAACATCTTTACTATAATCTCAATCGAATTCAATTCTCTCAGCAGGTTTTTATTTATAACTTATTAATCGGTTTCAGAATGCAGATCTTGCTGTATGTGATTTGACGATAACCTTTGATAGACGATCTGCAGTTGATTTTACTATGCCTTTTATGACAATAGGTTTGTACATGAATTTAAATATCTGACGAAAATTATGATATAATGTAGCAACTATTTATATTTTACAGGAATTAGCATTTTATTTAGAAAACCAATTCCAAAACCACCAGCACTTTTCTCTTTCATGGCTCCCTTGTCCTTTGGTGTGTGGGTATATACAGCAACTGCATTTTTAGGCGTTTCATTCTTCTTATACATAATTGCCAGGTAGGCAAAAAATTATAAAGGAATGTATATAAATTATTATAAAATAACTGTTTTTTCAGAATGTGTCCTAAAGATTGGGAAAATCCTCACCCATGTAATCCGGAACCCGAAGAATTAGAAAATATATGGTGCTTAAAAAATTGTATTTGGCTGTCATTGGGGTCTTTCATGTGTCAAGGGTGTGATCTGTTACCAAAGTAAGATTCTTAGAATAAAAAAGCAAATAGAAATAATTCTTGAAAGAAGCTTAGCACTGTAAAGGCAGTTAAAGAGGGTGTAAAAATTATCTTTTTAACTAATTGACTTGACGAACTAGGGTTGTGAATAATATAAAATAAATGTGTTCTCCGATTTTTTGTTTGTTTATAATATGGAGATATATATTTATACCGTTTTCAACCGCCATTACATTTCTATCTATGGCTCCTTGGAGTCGCGAGTTATATTTATTTCCACAAACAAAACCTCTCTACAATTAATTTATACAATTTGAAAATTTGTAGAAAACAGTTTTCAAATTAAAACGCTAAAAATTATCCTGGAATAAAAACATTATTTTTATCAGTTTTCTAATAGGCGCTATGATTTAAAAATTGAGCTCTGAAAGATTTTGAGAAAAACTTTTTTTTCATGGCGCCCAGAAAATAATTTAATATAATTTGTTTTATTTATCTAAAAAGAAGGCTTTATAATCATTTTATTCGACAAAAATATTAAGTCTATTTAATTCGCCTCAACAACATCTTAAACAACGACAATTCTTATCAAATTATAATATTTTTGATGGAGAAATTGATATATTTCTTATTCATTTACCTGGATATGAAAGTGAACTATACAAAATTTAAAAAAACCCCCGAAAAATTTTTTGGGTACAAAACCCTAAACTCGCACTTGAAAAATATCTAAGAACACTCTTCATTAAATTACCTTTTTCTTAGAGCCTTCTCCAAACTGGACCGATTTTCATGATCATGGCCTATTTTTTAGTTGTTCCGGGTACGGGACCCTTAACTCCCACTTGAAACATAGCTAAGAACACTCTCCATTCAACAAAGTTTCTAGGCGCTACGATGTCACAGACAGACATTGTGGCCAAATTTATTACACTCATTTTTTTGTTTCGGGGGTTTGAAATAACAAAAAATACATTTATTGATAACCTTGTCGCTAATTGAAAAGCTTGCTGACATTTTCTTGAACTTTCCTCCAGGCTCATACATAATGAAGTCAACTAATTTTGGAATTAAACGACTTATTTTTGACTTAATAGGTAATAAAATCTCTTTATTTATTTATTTTGAAAGGGGCTCATCAACTCGTATCGCAACAGCTTGTTGGTGGTTTTTTGCGTTAATTGTAACGCAATCGTATTGTGCTAACTTAACCGCTTTTTTGACCAATGAACGTATGGATAGTTCATTTTCATCAGCTGAAGAATTAGCCAAACAAACTAAAGTAAAATATGGAGTTGTAGCGGGAGGTTCCACAGGAAATTTCTTCAGAGTAAGTTCTAATTAATTTTATTTATAGATTTTTTATTTATTATTAAATTTTCTTCCATTTATATAGATTTTAAATAAAATTATTTTTTGAGGATTTATAAAAAAAAAAAGAAAAGAGAATAAAATAAATAAAATTCAACCAAATATTTGTACGCGTTAATATGCTAGAAATTATCTCTGTTCCACCCCCAAAGATTACTTATCTAATGCTTCAAACTCGACACGTGTAAAATATAAGTACGAATAAAAGAAATTGGTGTTAATACAAATATTTCTAGGATGGTTAGAAAATTCATTTATATAACCTGTCAGATGGGTAAAATACAATCCGCTGTACACTTTAAATAATTAAAACTGAACTCATCAGAATTGTCAAAATTAATAAAATCAAAAATCTAATAAATTCAATCATCTACGTAAGGTACCTCGTAATTACCGAATTCAGGCAACTCAATGATACAGAAAATATAATTTAGGGATCCTATACAAAACCTAATTCTAGTCGCATGATGAGAGATTTGCTCACCCGTTCTGCACATGCATCAAATATTTCGTGCGTTCGTTATTTCGAGTTCGTATTTCAAAAAGTGAATGATTTTAGAACAAAAATCAAAATTATCATAATCAAATCCAATAAAAATACTATAAATATTCATTAAATTAATTATTTGCGTATTCAAAATTCAATTTTATAAATAAAACAAATATATTTCTAGGATATGTACCAGGAAGAATTCTTCCAATAAAAATTATAATATCAATAAATCATTAAAAAAAAGTTACTTAACACAACGTCATATGTATTTATTAAACTTAAAATAAATTAATAGTTATTCATTATTGTCACTAAAATTATTACACAATAAAATTTTATGCCATTTCAATATTTTGGACAAATAAATTTCAACGATTTATACCGTATAGAGCCGAACAGCAACTAACGAAAGTACACGTACAGGCCCGAAAATTTCGTTTTGTTTACATTATGAAGGGCTTGTAAATTTTAAAAACTGCAGTTAGGTTGAAAAAATCTAAAAAATTCTTAGTTTGAAAATAAATGAAATTATATGACGATAGAAAAAAATTCAACTGCTTACACCATTTGAACAGTAAAAGTCATTTATATTTTAAATCGAGCGTGAGCAAAATGACGGGAATGGATTAAAGGACAAATCAAATGAAACTTACAAATACTTGAATGTGTACATCATAAATTAATAAAAAATCAAACTTCTTAAATTGCAAAAATTTGATTCTTAGACACCATGTATTCAATTTTTTATTACAAAAGATGTGAATTTTAAGGTTCCTAAAATACCTTCCCAATAATAATATTTAACTCACCTACGGTAGAGGTACAAACAAGATTTTTTCCTTGAGCAATCTGAATTCATTTGCTTGAACATCTTTTTTATAATTGGCTCATTTTTTTTTAATTTCAATGTACGTATTTTCTGTGCATGGACTTTACATTATGGTGCGGTAACAACATATAAAGTTACTTAAAGATATTATTATTTATTATCCACAACATCATTTGAAACAACCTTTTCTTTTCATTTAGTAAAAATACATCAATGTCAAAATGTTGAACGATTACTACATTCATATATATTTAGCTGAAGACGGACTTATTATTGTTATTATTATTATAGATATTATGAAAATTTAACACCAAACCTATTGAAATTTTTTTTAAGAAATCAATTCATGAAAATCTAGACAAATATTTTGTTTCTCTAAACCAAATTTTCGAATTTTTCCAAAAGGTTACTATGCAGTTCTGGAGTTCAATACTAGAAAGATTTTATGAGCTTTCTTAATGGTTGATTGATTAAGTAGTTATTTGTTAGCATATTTCGTCTTTCTATTAGTAGCGCAATGACGCAAGCTTAAACTTAAATATTGAATGGCGGAAATGAGCGGTGCTCTAATACAGGTGTGCCGAACCGATTTTAACCCTATATGGGTTGATTTTTCGGCTTTTTAAATATTTCTTGATATATTCTTTCTGACGTTAATATTGATTTAAATAGATAAGCTTACCGGTATACAGATAGGTTATACAAATATACATTTGCACATCTGACACCGTTCTTTCAAGATTATTTTAATCAGAATTATGATTATTACGTATTGGGTTAACCATTTTTCTTGTTCCAAACACATAATAATACATTTACAAATTGGTTCGAATTATTCAATTATGCGTAAAGCAAATATTAAGTATTATAATAATGTATCCATACTATACGTCGTTCACGGAAACTTTCTAAGGCTTAGAATATACACACCGTTGCGACTTTTTGGTGGTTATTATTCGTGGATACATTAGTTGCAGTACTCTTATTTGTTAAAAGCATAATTGAATGATTCGAACCAACTTACAGTGTGAAAACTCACGTTTTCAATGAAATGAATAGATGTATAAGGTTTAACAGCGATATATAAAATTGTATAACTTGTAAAAAATATTAGTTATTTTTAATCAACTTGGTTCTTTAAAATTCATTTAGACTAGTTTTTTAATCAAGCGACCTCTATTAGCCAAAATGTTGTCCTTTTGCTACGTTTTGGTCCACTTTTTGCGCATGCAATGACGTTTCATGGATCCCGTGTGAATTCTCTCTATGATTCTCGTCAGTCATCATATTTGTTTAAAAAAAATCATGGTCTGTGTCAACCATTCGACTGTTTGATGAAGACTGTTTGATCGTCACGCTGACGATCTAACAGTTTCCTGCGTTCAACAAAATTTTACCCCAAACTACGAACAGTGGTGTTATACTATGACTGTTGACAACGATATTTCCCACGATATACACGTTGAGTTAACACAGCCGAACGACTATTTTCAAATTTCGATACGTTGGTTCGATGTGATGTGATTCATAGTTAAAATTGTACTGAATTGAAGTTTCAAAAACATGTCTAATCAACTCATCATGTTGACAAATGTCAAAATTATTTAATGTTTACATACCGATATAAATTATGGCGCACGCTGTAGATCTTATAAATATTGCCGGACAAGGTGCTAAATGTGATTATGCACACAACGAATTGTAAATGCAAATGAAATATATTCAATTTTAAATGTATTTCTAGGATTCAAACCATTCTACTTATCAGAAAATGTGGTCCACAATGGAATCAACACGTCCATCAGTTTTCTTAAAAAATAATAATGAAGGCATTGAACGTGTAAAAAATGCTGAAGGTAACTTTGCATTCTTCATGGAATCTTCGTCAATTGAATACGTGACACAACGGCAATGTGAGCTCACAATGGTTGGTGGTAAACTGGATTCGAAAGGTTATGGGATTGCAATGCCATTCAGTAAGTGGTTATTCTTATACAAAGTGTTTATCATGGAAGGTTACCCAATTTTAATTTCTCCAGATTAATATTTCTTCAGAGAAAGCATTTTTGTAACAAATAATGTAAATTAAACAGGCTTTATTTTCCAGGGGAATATCTCATCCTATCCTTGAAGTTGATCTTTCTGTTATAGTAAACTGTTGTTTTTATTATAAGAAAATGATTGACAGAATGGTGTCTCAGTTGGCTCAAAATGGAATTTTAATTGTACAATTTTTCGACTCTTTTGAGACTTATAACATCCTTTCCTTTGTTTGAAATCGAATAATTTGACTTGTACAAAGTTGACGTTTTTATTTGAGCGACGATTAAAGCCAGTCATCTTTTGTTCTTATCAAACTTATATTTGTCAAAACTCCAAATAGCTACAAAAAAACAATCAATAATTTTGCTTTATTGCTGGATCCTGGCTTAATAAATGTGAACCAATTGTTAATGCCACGACCGACCCAAGATGACTGTCCAATAAAAATGAAATAAAGCTGATATACAATAACACCCTGTACAAATGTGTATCAAAAATATTTTAAATTGATTTAATAGTAATATTCTGATTTTTTAAACGATTTTATCTTTTTCTATTAGTATTCCGTACCGCAATATGAAAATATTTTCATGGGCAATGTATGTAAATACAAAATTATATTTATTCGTTGTGTGCAGAGTACGTGGAGGGGACAACTTAATCCATTGCAGCGTTGCTCTCTTATAAAATTTTCAATAAATCACTTGTTTTTAAATGAAGATAGAATTAAATTTTCAATGTAAACCATATATTCAAACCATGGGCTTATATGTTCATCCACAAAATTATATTACTAAATAGTGTATCTTTACCAAGGAAACTTCTGAAATGAAACTCATCCATGGTCGCCAAAAATTAAAAAAAAACAACAAAAAAAACGATAATGGACGATTTTTGTCTAGGTGTGATGGTCATAAAAGCCTTTCGGTCATATAAACCATGTATTACGATTGGCAAAGTCCATTAATTAAATCGTTTATATTTTTTGCTGTAAGATTTTACTACTCAAGAAATTATTATTTTTTATTCAGATTCACCATATCGAACACAAATCAGTAAAACAGTTTTGAAATTACAAGAGGAAGGAAAATTATCTCTATTGAAAAAGAAATGGTGGGAGGAAATGGATGTAGTTGAAAAATGTGGGGTAATTATTTTTTTAATGTACTGCAAATTGATTGAAGAGTTATATTGAACCAAATAAATTTTTTTTTAAACTTTCTTTTCTCTATCAATAGTAAATAGCTTTCCCAGGTTTTTATAGAACCTGAAACTCATTTAAAAAAATTGGTTTTTGTATTTCACATCTTAACCGTCAAAATTTCCGAATTTTAAGTTATATTCAAAAATAATTTTTTTATCATTTTAATTTTTTTAATCTGATACCATCCTAGATACCTACTTCATTTAAACGATACCTGACACAGAACACAAGTTAGTCTAGATACCAAATTTATTTATTAACTTCCTAGTATGAGATGTTATTGTAATGGTCTGAAAAGAATTTCATAAAATTCGGTCGAATCCTTTCGAGTCGGTCGATCTCGTATATTTATATAGCGTGTTCTGTTATTGACTGCAGAAACCCAGCTTATCAAAATAAACTCACCAAGAGCCTTAAAAAAACGATTTTCCAAATTTGTATGTGAGGCCTAATTTGGGAGATACGGGTATTGGTTCATTCACTGGCTATCATTCGATAACCAGTTTTCAATGATAATCAATAGACATCAGTAGGTTTCATTTAATAATATTGAACTATGGAAGGGATTTTAAAATAAGTATAAAATAAGTAAATTGGATTTAGTCAAATTATCCTACTTTTTATAATTTTATTGTATTATAAATATTATTGTGAGCATTATAGTAAACAAACAAATCACGCCCATATGGGCATGGTATGTTCATTTGCGTTCAATAAAATAATGTTTACTCATATTAATATTTGTTTTCTGTCAATAATATAATAAAAATATAAAAAGTGCGATAATTTGACTAAATCCAATTTAATCATTTTATAACTTTTTTTAAATCCCTCCCATAGTTGAATATTATTAAATGAAACCTACTCAAGTCTATTGATTATCATTTGCTACTGGTTCTCGAATGATAGTCAGTAAATGAAAAAATTTATCAATTTTTTCATATCCGTATCTCCCAAATTTGATATCAGATCCAAATTTGGAAGAGTTTTTTGATGAGCTAATTTTGGTAAACTGGGTTTTTTGCAGTCAATAACAGAACACCCTGTATACTGGAAGCTATTCGTGTTTATCTCAAGGGTTGCTCCTGATTCATGATGGCTTGTATAATGCATAATTTTTTTATGAGATAATTTCCATGTCAATGAGATACAAAATTATATTCATTGAAACTATTGTTTTAGGGAGATAAAAAAGATGACACTGCAAATGAGATGGGTTTCTCACAAGTTGCTGGTGTATTTGTACTATTAATAGCTGGTTGCTCAACTGCATTTTTAATATCAATTCTGGAATTTTTATGGAATGTACGAAAAGTAGCCGTTGAAAATAAGGTATCTTCTTATAATGACTACATTTTTCAACCTCGCATTACGTAAATATTATAAATTTTATTTTTTTTCAGTTAACTTATACGCAGGCTTTAAATTCAGAATTTAAGTTTGCTATACAAATCTTCAATAAATCCAAACCTGTAAAAGCTTATGCATCCGAATCAAGTTCCGATGGTGATAATCGAAGTATTGCTGCAAGTATGTTACGTGGTGCATCGTCATTTTTACGTTTAGATGCAATGTTTGAAAAAGAAAATCGTTTGTAAAATATTGTTTGTAAAACAGAATTTAATATTATTTATATAAATGTGCTTACTTTAGCCTACAAGGTGTTATTTTTTTATTATTAAAAACTGCGGTTTCATATCTTGATAGCAAACAATTTTATAAATTTAAAAGAGTAAGATAATTAATTCAACATTATTTCAAAACTATAATTAAAGAGAATTGAAAAAAATACACTCGAATCCGTACTTGGATTCATGTCAAGTCATTATTTTTTTTTCAATTCTCTTTAATTAAGATTACTAGACAAGATATTTGTCATTATTTAGTTTACGCTGTATGTATCATACTAAAAACATCAATTATAATCGAAGACACCATGATGTAAATAAATACCGTATGCATGATTAAAAGTTAACAAAAAACAAAAAGTAATCAAAATTATAAATTAACGCCAGTTGTGAATTTGCGAATTTTTACAATAAGTAACCATTAGAAAAAATAAAAACTGCAGATGAAGTCCAGAAATAGAATTCTTGTAGATGAAGAGTTTTTAAAATATTTTATACCTTACGACTATTTACTTTTCTTTTTTTAACTTTCTGTTTTTGTATTATCCTCGTTTCCTTTTCTCTTTTTTGTATTAGCCTAAAATATTATTCTTCAACAAAAGTTCATGATAGTGTGGCGCTTTCTATCACGCGGATCGAAAAATTTTTGAATGCGCGAGTGTTTCAGATTGATAATAATTGATATCTCTAAAATTGTTTTCTAATACAATAGAAATAACATGGAATAACTAATAAATAAATCGTTTTGACCGATTTTTATAAAATATGACGCACTTTTTCGACGCTCTTAAACTACAGCCACGAGTGTTATCCCATGATAACATAAATTTTTTACAAAACGCTAAAAAAAGTTTTACATAGTTTTACATGTATAGAAATTTTAGTAAACAAATTTAACAAATTTTGTAAAGAACCCCCATCGAAAAACCAGGGGTGCTATAAGTTGACTACTATGTGTGTGTGCCTGTTTGTGGCATCGCAGCTCTTAAACGAATGAGCCAATTTTGATTTATGTTTTTGTTTAAAGGCAATTTATTGAAGAGTGTTTTTAGCTATGTTTACAAAAAATCGGTTCAGTTTCGAAGAGAGCTACAAGGACAAAACCGCACCTGTCGGGGTTTTTTTTAATTTTGTGAATTTCACTTGTTTTTATTTCCGTATTTAACACAAAAATAAAATTTTAAATAAATAAAGTAATTCATTATACGAGTTTTAGTTTTTGAATTAGAAAATATTATACCGCAGGCCTACTCCCAAAAATCTTACTCATTACATAATCCTTGAGAATTTGTTTACGAGACCAGCTATAAAATTTATCTCAAGCTTGAAATTGGAAGAAATTCGTGTTTTTTTTAAAAATTATTAACGGGGTGTTCGTTAACCGACACTGTTGTATTGAAGCACGCCGTTTTATTGACATATTTCAATTTGGGTGGAGCAATAAAAATTTTCCGAGTTCCATGGAAAAGATTACTCCGTTACTGGGAAATTTTTTAGAGAAAATACTAGCCGCAAGGACAGAATGATATCATATACGAAGTCTCAAAGGCGATGTAATCAGTAAACTTAATGGATTTGTCTCATTCTAGAAAAATTTCCGAAAAAATTGAAAATGTTATTTCAATTTTATTTTGAATATAATATTTAGTAATCCAAAGTGGCAAACGTAAATTTTTATTATTACCTACCGCATTTACCGCTGGTCTCCAGGTCGAATTAATATAGAAAAACCTTATTAACATTCAAATGATTACTGAGATCCGATAAAATTGATTTTATTATATTTTACCCTTAGCAAGCATATAAGTTATTTTATATATTGGTATTCAAAATTCCAAAATACCAACTTTCCTCTACTGGTTTAATACTGAAGTCGTGAAAAGGGTTTAAACATTATTTTAGCACATTAAATTTATTTATTAGTTAGCCTTATGGACTAGATGAGATAATAATATCAACGGGCTATACGTCTAATTTGTTTTTACCTTTTTCGACCGCTATGAGATTTCGATCACCGCGTCACCTAAAGTTACGAACGATTAATAATTCCTCAAATAGCAGCTTGCTAAAGGACTAAATTATTTAAATGTATAATTTTTAATTAAATAAATATTTTAAAATATATTTTGTGTTTGACTCTAGATTGTAACATTTTTTTTTGCTAGTTCTGTTTTTTGATTTCATAGAAACAAAAATGCATCTATATAATAGGTACAACATTAACGCAGCAAATAAAAACAGCTTAATAAAAGGCTGAATGGTTTAACTATGTAATTTTTAATTAAATAAAAATTTTTAAATATATTTTGTGTTTCACTATCGCATTCATTATTCTCGTTACTTTTTTACAATATATTGTCACAATCTATTTATCATCAGTACCTAAATGTGATTTGTTTAGTGTATAATCACCGTTGATAAATTGAATGCCACTTTTTATGAAAAAGTGTCGATCTATAAGTCTCTTTATTATTTGTGTGAAGAATAATTATCAGGATAAGAGCTTAGATTTTTATACAAAGGTGTTTGCTATACTTAAAATAATTCGATCAGCCGTGGTAAAAGATTTTTCGTTAATCAATATATTAGAACAGATCGGGCGGTTTTGAGTTGGTAAAATATGGATAATTAGCACCACGGTGGAGAGAGCAAATACTAAAATAATGTTCATGCGCAGGCTTATGCCTCCTACCTGTTTAATTATTCAAAAATATTTTGGAAAAAATAGTTATAATTTTTCTCAAATAAAAAACATTGTTTAAAATTTTAAATGTCGTCCTTTGCCGACGATTTCTAAAATTGCCGTATTTGGAACTACCACTTTTTAAGAGAATATCTTATGTGAAGCGAAAAATGTTGATTATGTAATATCCGTTACACACCTAATTATTAATAGTTTCTCTACCTTAAGTTATCTAATCTTAAGTACTTGAACAAAAAGAAAGAAACGAAAAACTTGCACAGAAGCCGGTCTTCGAACACGGGCACATTAGATATCCGGTCTAGTGGTTAAGTCCTAGATCGGATATCTAAAATCCCAGCTTCTGTGTAATTTTTTCGTTTCTTTCTATTTGTTCAAATGAAAATACGTAATGTGCGTTTTCCATTGAATAGCACAGTCTCATCCTCATATGTTAAGTGATACAATGTCTTAAGATATCAAAAGCTATTAAAAGTATCATGTATGAGGGCCCCAACTTCAACAAAGTACAATAAAAATTTGAAATAAATGTAAAAGTTAAAATTCATGATAAAAATATGTAATCTTTCGTAGCTCAGCTCCTTAAGACTGGGAAAAGTTAATCACATTCCAGAAATTTATTGTTCAGCTTAAATTCCCATCCGAAAGATGGAATTTCGCAAATCTTCGGATTTTGACATTATTTTCGCCCTAGCTAATCCTTTAAATTTTATTTTTTTATTTTTAAATTTGTATTTTTTTAAATTTATGATTATACCTACTGCATGTTTTTCTGCTAAGCTCATATGCGCAGCGTCGGCAGGTATTATGCTGTGTTATTATAGTTATTATTATTAATAAAATTTTCTTTGGAAACGGCATAAATACTTAGTTTCGGTAATCTCGATAAAACATTGAACATCAAACATTCAACAGAAATACGAAACATAAATCTCTTCATGCAATTATAAAACATGAATGCAGTAATTATTGAGTAATAAGATATTAGTACTGGGTATCATGATGATTCAATTATATATAGAAATGATGAAATTACAGAGATATATAAGAATAATATAAAATATCTCTAGAAGAGAGAATATTCTAACCAATTATTAATCATCAAATGTTCACAATTTTATCCTATTTTACACCAATGATGATCATTCTATAAATATTTTAACATCACTTCTCTCCAATGCATAGTAAGTACCCCTATCTACTCTACTAAATCCATTTAGGTAGTAGGAGTTCTAATCATATTGAGCCCTCTCTGACAGCACTGATATAGATTTTATACCAATTTCAATTGGGCTAAAGTCGTCTAAAAATTATTTATTTTTAAGACTCTAAAGTATTGAATGAAATTAATTGTGTTTTTAAGTAAATTAATTAAGTTTTAAAGTCAATATTGTCAATAAAGCTGTATTTGAAATCAGAAGGTCATGTTTTCCTTTATTTCACATTTTCCTGTCATGCGTTCAGTGGAGCGGTGGAAATCCTAGCATACAATGTACAATATAATTTTCAAAACTAAAATACAAAAATATATAAGCCTAGACGCATGTGTTCAAAATTTATTAAGAATTAATCTACATTTTCTAAGTTGACAGAATTTAATTTAAATCATAGTTAATTTTCTTCAGTCCTAAATTTTCTTAAAATCTTTTTTAACGTAGTTTAAGGTGATAAATAGATAATTTTGAAATAATGATGGGATTTCTTTTTAGAGCGTCTTCGAAATCACACACCTCTTTGTTTCTCTCAGAAGTTCTCTGTACAACTATCGTTCAAATTCTACAAACGTCGTTTCAGTATTTTTACAATCCCCCTAATAAAGAATATGAAGCTAGAAGAGCGGTTTAATCCCGAATTACGCCGTTTTACCTACTTATTTAATCAAATTGTGGCCTGGTGACACTATTTGTGCGTTTTGAATCATGGTTTCAAGAATAGTTTTTTTAAGATTTCCAACAATTTAGGTGAATTACGTTTAGTTCAGAGTCGCGACGTATTTTTCGGCCTGAGCACTTTTCTTATAGAACACTTAAATTTCCTACTCTACAAATAAAAATGCTAAAATATGCAAAAATTCTATTTGTTGACATGTTTTAAAATCGGAAAGTTGGAGAGTAGTAAAAATTGTTAAGAAACAATATGTTAGGGCTTTAAAGGAGGCATTTTAAGTTTTGGAAAGATATGAAAAAAATTTCAGTGTGATCATTATTTCATATAATACAGGATTTCAAATGCAGAAATTCTAATTTTACTTAGGCAGCGAATATCTTAATCCGAAAAGCTCGTTTTCGGGAATTTTTATAGCTCATATTAAAGAAAAATAAACAAACTTTTGAGTGGGCTTAACGAATTGTTGTATAATAATTCTTAAAAATTCGGTACGTTTCTGAACTTCGTATAAGATTTAGGGATAATATTTTTCACATTTCAACCCTCCTTGCAAAGTGGCAAGGGATGATAAAACTTTTGAGCAATAGATTTCAAAAATAGAAAATACAATTTTTTAAATGAGAGATTGAGGTTCCAAATTGGATAATTTTTGGCAGAGATATAGAAGGTAAAATTTTGTGTTAAAATTTCGTACCTTTAATACTTTGGAGCAGTGTATATACATGATTTTTAATCTATACCATTAAATTAACCAATAGGGCATTTTGCATAAATTTTTTTCATAAAGCTTTCTTTTGATCTTATGAAGTCTTCACTAGAACCTTCTTCTGAAAGATAAGTTGACGCGCAAATAATAAATCTAACTTCAAAGTTTAGAATTTATTAATCGAATGAATCTTTATACAAATTATGTTGTTATGGTAAATGCAACGTCACAGCCTTCCTCGTCCATTAATTACTTGAATAATTAATAGCCGACGGAAAGATGCGATCTACTCCCCCCCCCACAAAAAAAATGTAAACATATATGTTCTTATATATGTTCTTAAAAAGTTGGAACATATATAAACATACTAGCGGCCCCGACGGACGTTGTCCCGTAAAAACGTAACTCCAATTCATGAATACCTATACTACGTTTAGCCTGTCCGCTAAACCCATCCCGCTAAACCCCAATTTAACTCCTATTTATTGGAGTGGCCTGACCTTCGACCTTTGGCCTGACCTTTGATAGTAGAGCTCGCTGCGCTCGCATATGGCTCTAATAAATGCCTATTGACAATACCTGAATACTATTAAAAATACATAGTACACATAGAATACATAATGTGATATGATTTATATGCGCTCCCACCATTTAATGAAATTTCATTTTTTTGGTACGGAGCCCTCAAAAACAGTTGTACTGGACCAAATTGTAAATCTAAACCATTCTCGAATCTCCACGAACACACACAAAAAATTTCATCAAAATCGGTCCAGCCGTCTAGGAGGACTTCAATTACATACACACGCTCACAAGAAATATATATATTAAGATATGTTCCAACTTGTTGGAACAGTAGTTGTAATATGGAGATGAAATAAGAACAACCATTTGACGTCTATAAATCCACTTTTCTGGGGGTTATTGGTTGTTTGTGTAACCAAAATAATATGTACGAGGTGGCAACCATGGATCGCATTGATCTTGCATACGATCAATAAGAAACAAGAATCGCCAGCCCGTTACAATCTAAATCGAAATTTACACGTGATGGATTTTTTTTACTCTCTTATTCAAACTAACGACGCACAAAGATATTGATATACCTAAAGCCATATCAGTTGCATTTAAGTAGTAAATTATTTTTAAAGATTTTGCATACTTTCAAGACTTTCCTTTTTAAGGCCCCAAAAATGTTTTAATACAACTTATTCAAGAAGGGATTACTAGGATCAGGTATTGAACCAATAAAGGATGTATGGATTACTACTGTAGCCTGTATGTTATGCTACTATATAGGAAGCTCTGTAATAATATTGAAATATTTATACTTATTCTAGTATGAAAAAAATAAATTCTATATTAATCTCAACACATTTGTAATCTGATTATGATATAGTGGAGTAGCTAGCTCAATTCCAGTTGGTCGATATAACATTATGTTAGATTGCCAATAACTGTCCGTAACACTAATATATATTTAGACAGTAGAGTAGTTTCATTGAATGCAGAGCCTTTTTAAGTGTAAAGATTGTATCAACTATTCGTTCAACTATTGCATCGAAGGTCATATCGTGCCATTATGAACAGGGCCCGTGATATATTCATATATGTCGCCACTGGTTAGATTGCAACAATCGATTTATCGATGGCAATCAAACTTTTTCATACATTTTGGCTTATATTCTGCCAATTTTTCAAATTTTTAGTGGGAGACGACCATATCGATCGCATAAAAAATTAGAAATCCGATGATGATTTGTACTTAAAGTGAAGGGACCATGGTAACTCTACTATGGAGAAAAAAACTGTTTAAGGTTCTTCAAAATATTCTAAATGGGTTGACGACGTCAAGTCACACAAAAAAAGTAGTCTTTCTGTATCGGTAGGTAACAACTACACTGAGTGATGTGTCCGTCTGGTTATTATCAGTTTCAAACAATAGATGCTTTGTCGCCGCATTACAAAATAGTGAAAGATGCCCACCAAAAACGTAGCAAGGTCATTGGCCTCTTTTTTACTCCCCTTATTTTTTTCATATCGAACCTCCTATATGAAAATCGATTTATAAGGAGTAAACTCGAAAAAAAAAACGTGTTAGAATGGGTCAACATTTAATGAACTTACTCTAGCCAATAAATTTTCTACATTATATCAAAACTGTAACAACATCCATTCAGAACAAAAATAAAATAATATATCAATCTGTATTTAAACTAGTAACGTGTTATTTTATTTACTATTTTTTAGTTTGTACAAAAAAAAAAATTGCGTGTATTATGTATTTGTAAATATTAGTAAATACAACCAAATGAAAAACTATTTGTAAATACAACATTAAAAAACCAAATGAAAAATGAAGTTTATAAATATTATCAATTTTCCATTGTTTGTATTATTGTTAGTTTGTGTATTTTTTGTGGTATTGCCTGAATTATGTTATGCAGAGAGAAAAGAACGTATTCCAATAGGTAGGTTTTAGTTTGTTTTTATTTTAATGATGTATTATTATTTTTTAATATTAAAAATTTTATGTTGTTTTATGTATAATATTTCCCAATTTAAATGTTTTATTATTTTGTGTACTCAAAATCAATGTTTGGAATGCATATTAATACATTTTATGGTTTATTTTATTTGTTATTTTCAAACAAATTGTATCTAATGCAAATTCAATTAATTGCGGTGACTGAGTCAGTATTAGTCCTGGTGCTCTACAGCAGGCATGGGCGAGTTATTTTAAGTCGAAGTCACCATTGTTATAACTTTATTGAGTGTCATAAACTTTATTGTGTGTCTCTTTATCCAAGTCAGCATTGCTCATAGAGGAGAAAGCGAAACGGATATACGACTCTTCTACCTATCCCAGTTTCTCTTATAGTAAGATTGTCACTGTCCTCATATTTTAGATACGAGTGTCTTCTCTAAGCTACGTTTGTCCATGCCTGCTCTACAGCATTATAATGCCATAAACAAATATAACCCTACAAATTGGCTTAGTTATCCTAAGCATCAAAAGTTTTTTGCCTGTTTTAAGTGGGGTGTTATTACCGCGATCCAGAAAGTTTCAATTACACGAAGAAGTTGTAAATGAATGAAAATTCGTTTGTTTTATTCCTTACTTAATCTACAGCCAGGCACGAAGGCGAACATCAAACAACAATGTATATAGGCACATATCAGACAGTATATAACATTGCATCCTGAATTAAAAGATAAGATTGAGATGGCCTTTATCCAAACTTCTAAGGTATCGATTAAAGCACACTCGAATTGAAAGTTTAAGAGCTCTATCAAAGAGATTAACCCATTTACAGAGAGGAAAAAGTTATAAAAATAAACATATTAAAGCTGCACAATAGATAAACATTATTAAGCTGCGCAACTCCTAGAGGAATAATTATTAATATCAATATACGCTGACGGGTATCTTAGCTATAACGCAAATTGAGTTATAATCATAATAATTTAATGTAGATTGAAAACCGGAAGTCGGACATTTTTTTCTATTTCTGGTCTATCACAAACTTAAAGTGAAAATTTAGGTTAATTGGCAACATACATATAGCGGATATACATCCAGGAAGAAATTTTTAGTATTGTTTACCTAATAGATAGTTGTAGGAGTTGAAACTAACATATGTAAGTAATCTGTAAAGGGTAAACAATCAGTTGCTATACATCTTTTAGAACAGATTAATAATTTCGGTATTAATTCACTTATGATGTTCACAGATAAATTATGTTTAAAATATATCCAGAGTTATTGTAAAGTTTACTTTTTTTGTTTAAGATAAATTATATTTTCAATTTACAAAGATAAACCTAGACAAATTTTGTTTCCTTCTCTCTGTGCAGTCATCTATCAAGATTTCAACCACACTACATAGCAAACAACCTCACAATTTATGGTATAATTTAGGTAACACACAATTTATCAATAACACATTGTATATTCCTCAAACGTAATGACATCATAAAAATGATTCTTTCAAATATCGAGATGAATTCAATTACTTCCTTTCGGAAAAATTTTAAATTATGACACACCTATTTATAACTATTTTCAGTTTCGAGGATAAATGTATTGCACATCTGTTGAGTTTCATTATTTTGAAAAATTAACTAATAATTGGATAAGTAATTCCGACTGTAGTGTAGTTTTTGTTATTAGTCTATATTTGTATTTCTAAGAAATTTTTTTCAAATTTCCTTGAAAAGATAACGAATCGAAAATAAAGACATACTGAAGTGTAAAAATTAGTATCTTAACACTTAACTACTAGCGTTAATTTTGTAAACTTCACTGATTTCGTAGATTTCTGTCTACAAAAAAGTTACATTCTCCGAAACTTTTTCCTATAATAAAACCAGATTTTATAAATAGTAAAAATCAATTCAGTTTTTCTTAAATCTATTAGGTTTTTTCCCATGGTTTTTGGTAACTCTTTATCGAATCATAGAAAACTTCTACAAAATTGAGCTTAGAAAATAAGCTCACACACTAGCAGTAAAGGGTTAAAAATAATGTCATTACTGAAAATCACACAAATCAATTTTAGATGCATAATTACAAACCTAATTTGTATGCCAAGTTTTACAATCTAGTTTCATATAATAAGTGCAGCCGGCCTCGTTTTGATGGGATATTGAAAATAAGTATGTACAAAGTATTTGAATTCTCCCAACCGCTTAGGAAATGAAAATATTCAGCAAACTATGCTGTCGACAAATAAGGGTCGTACACACTATGGGTTGAGTATTCAAAAAATTTTTTATTTTACGTTTTTATTAATAATTTTTAAATCATTGAAATTTTTTAAGCTATTATATATTAAATAATTGAATTTTTCAAAAAATTATACAACAGCCAATTTAAATGAATAAAGCTAAAAAAATAAGCCAAAAATTATACAGAGTATCCAACTTTATGTTGATTTTTTTTAAAAACAATTGTTTTTTTCAATTCAAAAACATGAGAGCTGTAACCATTCCAATTTATATTTCAAAAATAAAATCTTTGAGCTATCAACCAAAGCTCCTTTTAGAAGCTTAAATTCAAAATTTTTATAATGAAATTTTATGAAATTTATGAAAAAAATTAATGAAAAAACTTAATTTTTAGCAAATTTAATTTTTAGAGAAAAGGGAATTTCTGAAAAGTACTTAAATGGGAATAACCCTAGAAATAAATAAACATTTAATGAGAAATTAAGACCAAATTGCTTTTGTAATACAAACATTGACATTCAAATGTAGGTCTGTAAAATGAGCCATGGCTGAAATTTTGAACTATTTTGTATATATGTATAGCAACTTTCTAACAATCTTTGACTGCGTTCGGGTGTGTTACATGATTAATAATAAAAGCCTAGGTAGCCCACTGGCTAGGCAAAGGCCTCACCTAACAACCGCCATTGGTTTCTATTTCTCGCTTTGTACGACCATTGAACACCCGCAAAACTGACCAAATCATCACGCAATCTCGTTGGAGGACTTCCTCGTCTACTGGTGTTACTATATGGAGTCCATTGAGTAGTACGGATAGTCCACCTGTCATCCAAAAGTCTGGCCACATGATCCGCCCATTTCCACTTCTGCCCTTTGACACTCACCACTACATCCCTGATTTTTGTCTTACACCGAATTTGAGTTGTACTAATTTTGTCTTTATGCTCAGTAGTTCACGCTCGATCGATCGTTGACATTTTCTCAATTTGTTCATTTGCTTTTTATTCTGGGGCAGAGATTGAGTGCCATACAGAACTGGTAGAATGCATGTGTCCATTACCTTTCTTTTCAGACACAGTGGTATATCCGACTTACATGATTATTCATACATAAATAGAACCAGATTATAAAAGAGTTGTTATTTGCTCTCGTTCGAAGACTGTTTTGATTTTAAAACACAATACCAGGTGGATCATCCTTTACAAAAATTTTTTAATTGAATTCCATTAATAAAATATGCACATTCGAGCGTTGCATATTAAAAAAATGAGGATATAGCAATTGGTTCATTTATCAACTATTTGCATGCTCATGTATAAAATATTACACTTGATAAATAATTTATGTTCGAATTCTAAATTCATTACCTAGATCGTTATTTGCAATTTTCTACGTAGAACATAAAAATGATTGTATATTCGATATAAAGATTATCCATCTAGTACTCAGAGTTCCCATTCACTATAAGGGCTTATCTAATAAAACGCAATTTAAAGTACTTCAAGCAGTGTAGGATACAGATAGTGCCAAATAGATAGTGCTAGTAGATTATGCTCATTCTGGGAGAGTCATGTAAAAATGATTTCCTGTTAAAAACTTAAAAACGGTGACGACATAGGAACGCACAATCTTTCGTTGGATATGTAACAAATGAAAACGAACTTTAACGTAAGAGGTTTCTACGAAAATCGATTTTTCGACTACTTAAATGCCATAATCGGCTGGTTTTAATATATTGATTTAACATTTAATTGATTTTCTGCATTTTTGGCAGTGATTTAGGAAAATGAGGTTACATAATTTCCTAAGAAAAACAGTTAGCTTTTTCTAAGTACGAATTTCTACGTTTTTTAACTTGTTAATATATGTATATATTCATATATATTTATAAGTAACAACAATAAAAATTTTAATTATTACTTTTTCTATCTTTCTTGAAAATAATTATTTACATTTCCGCAAAACATAAATTGTTGCCAGAATTAGCTAATTTAAAAATAAAATATCGTCTCTATAAGCAGATCTAATAATATTTCATTTTAAATGAAAAATAAAGAGAAACTCGTATATGTGAGTATACAAATGTTCAAATCTGAGATATAATTCAAATCTCTGGTATGAATTGAATTCTAAATTTTTAAATACTTTTTTCATTGTACATTTCAAATAATGTGGACAATGGAAATCTCTCGAGTACTTAATTATATTGGTTGAACTTAAAGCATGTTTGCAATGCTGAAATTTAAGAAGTTATACCGAAATAAAATATCAATACCGAAAATTTAATTGAAAATATCGGATAATTAGTAGAGACACTTTCAAAATTAAAACTTTGGATTTATTGGCGATTTAAATAAATGGAATTTTTAACCAATAACCACAGAAACTGATTTCCAACTGGTTGCATTCTAAATCTCAATTGCGCAAGTAGGGCCTTAGTAGAATATTTCCTAAGAAATCGGTTAAAAATTTGTTAAAAATCAAAATATCAATTTCTCATTGAGCTATCAAATGAATGAAGAATTTTTGATCCTAGTCGCTTTATTCGGGGTTTTCAAAAATACGAAGTAGGCTATGCAGTACCGAACACATTAAGTTAACCAAAAACGATAAGGAAATTTTTTTTCTAATTGATACTTTTCTTATCTATTGATTTTTGAACTAGTATGAAATTTGACTTCAAAATTTATAAAAGTCCGGCATTTTGAAATTTTTTACCTACTTTTGTATATTCCTAAATTAAACACATTAAATGTTTTATGAGCGAGATTTAACAAAAAAAAAAAACATTTTTATCGTCCCAAAAAATCGTAAACAATTATCAAATTCTTTCGGTTAGTCGACTGCCATTATTTGTCAATATTCGGAATAATATAAAGCTTCTACTTATTGCAAAGCAAATAGTTACAATAAAAAATTAGAATGAGCAAAAAAAAATTAAGCAATATTTCTGTATTATTCTACGATAAATAAGCCTTCAAATTTTTGCACAAAGACTGTTCAATTTAAACGAAATATACTTCAGTTCATCTATTAATAAAATATACACCGATACGATGACACTTTTATTTACGATGAACGCTTATTTTTAAACTTTACAAATATTAATGCGCACATGTAAATGTAAGACATTACATATTTTTTCGTTAAACTTGATGCTCTACACCTGCTGACGTCTATGCTTACATCAATATAGTAAGTAAATCAGTAAAATATAATTTCAAATATAGGTCATGTATTTTTTTTTCCTGTAAACTGTCTTTTTATAAAAGTCGTTATATCATAAAATCAACTTCCAGCAAACTACATACAATTTTTGCAAAGATTTTAGGGTCATTCATATACAAGTGAAAAATTCTTATCGTCAAAATTGTAACTAAAATAATAAATATTTATTTTGAAAATAAATTTTTCTTGATTCCGGCTTTTTATTTCGTATGTAAATGAAAGATTTTCTTCAAGAAACGGTTTTTAAGAATTTAACTTGCTACATTATTTACAGAGGAGGCCATTTTAATCTAATGACTAATAGTTCCTTTTATTGCTAATCAATCCAAAAATAATTTAAACAAAAGTTGCAGAGTTTGATGGGGGATATTATGATCTGAAATCAGATCAGCCCTAGCTCACCGGTTTGCTTTAATAGTCAATTTAGAGCCTAAATGTAACAGATAAAATTACACTTTCAAATAAGAAGTTGATTCAAATAAGAACAAATATTTTTTTTTCAAAACATATTTTTGAAAATCGTTAGCTTACGGAGGAAATTACAAACTTATTTAAAATGCCATTCTTACAAGAAAATACGCTAGCTATAGAAAAATTTTTTAGACGAAAATTATCAAGGATAATAAAGGTCATTCGCCTTTCAAGTTCAAGTAAATTTACTAGATCATTTGAAGATCAAGGTAAATCTCAAATGACCTTGAAACCAATTTCTGATCAAAGTCATTGACATATTTTTAAGTCGCATTTCCTGGTTTATTCAGGTTTATTATCATTTCCCGAAAGCTAAGGTTTTGGAAAAAATGTTTAAACAAAATTTGTTAGTTTTTTTATGAGGCTAAACTTTATATTTTAAAGTGTTTATTCTTTATCTTACTGTTAAGGACCTGAGTTAACTATCTATTAAAGGATCCAGAAGAAGCGGATCAAATTTGATGCTAGAATATGATGTCCCACTTTATTCTGAATAAATTTTGTACGATACATTTTTTTTTTTTATTCTAAGTATTTTAGAAGATATTTGCATCCATCGATGAATTTGGATTACCGTGTATATAGAATATGGATATATACCACTAGTTCGATTAACATTTAGGCATATAAATATCACGAGTATGACAGAATACGTGCGTTAAGCAATGCATCTAAGTGAGAACTATTGTATAGCATAAAAGACATCGAAGCCACGATACAAGTCGCTTTTACAATTTCATATAACATCTATAAGTACCTCTTACTTAGATGCATTGCTTAACGCATGTACTTTGTCATACTCGTGATAGTTATATACCTAGATGTACGTCGAACTAGTGGTATATCATAAATATAATAATTCAATAAATTAATAAATTTATTCACTAAAAATAAAGTTCCGATCAATCAGAAAACGTTTAAAATATTATATTGCATATTTCGTATAATATTTCAACTCTTGAAAAAATTGTTTCAATGAATTCTGCACTCTGTCTACCTATATTTTATGTTTATAGAATACAAAATTTGATTTATTTTCGAACATATTCAAATTTCTTATGACTTTGAAGGTAATATTAAAGTTAGAAAAAAACAATTGGGGGAACTTAACTAGAAAATTTAAAAATTGGCGACAAAAAATCAGATTTCCTATTTTAGCAAAATCAATGTAATATTTGATATAGATATTTACTTAGTATTTTTGTAGAAATAATACAATTTTTAATTTTTTTGAGTCTTCTATCTCCCGTAAATGTTTAAAACATATTGAAAGTTACAATTAAATTTTGTCTGAAAATTATGCAAGTTAAGTGTATACTGAAAATTAACATTAGGTAATATTTAAGAAGAACTGCAAGTCCAATCGTTATTTTATTAATTCCCATGAACTGATGTAAATTTACGGTAACTTATTCTCTGAAAAGCTTCCATAATTTTCAATGGTTTAAAAAATTATCTGTGACTTCTTAACATATTTAATAATAATTTCTCAAAATTTTAATTTAAGTATGGAAACAAACAATTGACTGAGTTAACTGTTGAAATACCATGCATAGACAGTGTTGATTACTCTATCACATAACAAATACATACATGTCACACATACATAATTGATATCCCCATCTAATACATACTATACAATTTACGCCTAATTTGCGCCCTCACAGGTAAACAGTGATGTTTACGAAAAAATGTTTCAAACAAAAGTTGGTTATTTTTTTATTAGAAATATTTTTTACATTTAAACTTATGTTCTATCTCTAACAGTTTATAAGACCCAATTGACCTATATTGCTCATTTACGAACTCGACCTCACTTTTTACGTCCTGAGTTTTTGAGTTATCCTGGTGACAGACAGACGGACAGACAACCGAAAATTAGGTGATTTTATAAACAAGTATACCAAAATTTTGTTCATAGCATCAATATTTTTAAGCGTTACAAACTTGGGATTAAACTTAGTATACCTTGCATATTCCATATATGCATGGTATAAATACTAAAACCCTGGTAAAAATCGTAAAATTAATAATTAAAATGATCAAATCAAATAATTTTTTTTTCTAATAAAACATAGTTAGGTATTTTGTATTAAATTTCTATTTTATGATAACTAAAACTAATATAATTCAATATTTCCACAAATGAAAAATAACAAATATAATATTTGTGTTATTAATGTGTTGTTATCATCAACTATGAGTTTTTCACAATACGTATGTATGAATGTGAAACTAAAAGTTTATGGATATTCGATAGATTAGTATAGTATACAGACTGGTAACTAATAAAATGAAAAATAGTTAATGTTGAGAAAATAATGTATTCTATCACACACCCCATAACATAACGCTACGATGACTAAGTTTTCTTTCAATTGTCCGAAGGTTTGAAGATACGATCATTGCCTTCCAATACCTTGAATAGTAATTGCTCCGCCTGGTTGATATCCAGGTGTAAAATTAATCGAATATTTTTACTATTCTAAGAAATGAACTTTTGATATAATATGAGTATGGACTCATATCAATCCACTAGCTCTATAAATGCCTTTCCCGATTGACTCCATTCTCTCAGAAAGTAAGTCCAGTTTATACCCGCCCGCGAAACATTTTTCTCTTGCCTTTAAATAGAGTGGCTAGACCTTTTTTCTCTAAAGATTTGGCTAGGCACATTATAGTTGTAAGATTTAACCTTTTACTCGTAAACTACGCATGTGAGTTAATGCTACCAATAAGGTCTGCCATTTCCATCTTAACTTTTGTTGATTGACCTTGACATCATTTATTAATGTTCTGGTCCGAAAGTTTTGACTGGATATTATTAGTATTGTGGGTATTTGAAGTATCTTGGCAATTTTAGATGGTAAGGGTCATATTTAGGACTTTTTTAGTGGAATAGAGCGCTCCGTATTTTACGGTTTAAACTTAACCGTAATAAACCGTAGTAAACTTACCGTATTTAACAGTTTTGCTAGTATACCTTCTTTTGTAAGCACTTGACTGAAAACTCATTGAAAATATTATTTCTGATGATAGTCGTTAAGTACATGTGAAGAAATGTCAATATATGTCTTACTAGCTAATCTGCGTCTTATAATTGTTTTATAATTTTATAATTATAATATTAATTTATAATAAATATGAAATTAATATGCAAATATACTTTTTAATACCATTATGGAAGGCCCTTGCAAAAATTTTTTTTTCATTTTTCAGTACCTTAATACTTATGTTCTTACAGTAAATATTTGTCTCATAGTTTTGTTTTTAGTAAACATCTTCTATATTTTTTATTCTGTTGGTAACAAAAAATATTCAGCTATTTTTGCCATTAAATACGATGATATGATATTAAATATATTTTTCTGGTAATGTTAATAGATTGTAATAAAAATTTACAGAAAATATTTTATACTCCACTGCAGTGTGTGTTATGTGTGTTAGTTAGTATACATATAGTATCTATTTTATTATGTATGAATTTTAATATACTAAACTACCTACATTATTATTTATTATAAAAATAACAACATAAAAATACAAATAAATTTAATTTATAATAGTAGAGACTGGGTATAGTTGACTAAATTTAAGTTTTACAAACAGCTTGCCATTAGTTGTCAAAAGTATGAAAGCTTCCTTTTGTAAAGCGCGAAATGTGAGTCAAATTACTCCATGTTTTTAGATAGGTTGAATTTACACTAGTGGTAAGTTGACTAATGAAGTATGTAGCGAAAAATCTAGGAATAAGTAGAAAAAAAAAAGAAGTATATGCATTTTTCAATTTTTGTGGTGAGTGAGTACACTTAATATTCTGTGAAAAACATTTTCCAACGTAATCTAGGCATAAAAAATCAAAAACACCTTCTAAACTAGAGTTAAGTAAATGGTTTCCTCAATCCACAATTTTGAAACAACCTTGTCGTTTGAAAGTTTTGAAACAATTTTGACACAGAACATACTAGCACACTCCGTCGGAATTAAGTGGAACTGTCTCCAGCTACAGTAGTTCGCGTAATGTCTGAAATAGTGAAAAAAGGGTCTGCATATATATACATATCTATATTGGGTCTAAATTTTGACGGTTTTTTTTCAATTTTTGACAAAGTTGCGCTCGTCGCTCGAGGTCACAAACTTGGATTATTCGTTAGGACAACATCATAAACAAGTCTGCTACAAATACCGAATTCGAAGTTAGCTCTGATGTACAAAATTATGTCGCTAAATTTTGAAAGGCTTTAACTCGGAAAGAATTGGGCCTACAGATTTCAATCTCATCTCATATTGTCGCAAATTTAGTCTACTTTAAAAACATTCTCAAAAGGTTTAATAAAAAAAACTAGTCATTTAGAGCTATAATCTCCATAAATCTAAAATGTTCACGGATTTTTCGATTTTTGACAAAGTTGCGTTCGGCACTCGAAGCCACAAACTTGGATTATTCATTGCAATAGCATCGTAAACAAGTCTTCGAAAAATCAGAACTACCGGATTTGATGCAGACTGTAATGTATAAAGTTACTGAAATATATAACTAAATTTTAAATAAAGTAATTGCTGTTATATTTCAAATATATTAAATGACTTCCCAGACCTTCCATTTCGAATTCGATAATGAAAAGCATTTATTTATATGAAAACCAATAATCAAATTTTTAAGTGGATTTTCTTATTTTTTCGGTGAAGTTAGTCTGAAATATGCCATAATTGAAGAGGCGATAGTAATTTTCCAAGGTAGTTCAAGACTTCTCAGATCCACAACTGTAAAAAATATAAATACAAATTAATTCGAAAAACCTTAATAAACATTATTGTCAAATGTTTAAGTGAATTTTCGTGGAATTTTTTGATAAAAATAGTGTAGGAACATGATTTGCAATAATTACTGAATTTTTTAAATTTATTTCTAGAGGTGAATTGTTTATTTTATTTTATTTCAAACATAAAATCTATATCAACTCAATCTTTTGATTTTATTAGTTTTATTTCAAACCATTGCAAAATTATAATGATCTACACTAATTACCCATAATAATATTATCTGCATAATCGTAATATCACTTAGAATATTACCTATATCTATCTACTGATAAAACAATAATATGATGTTCTTTACAAAACCTATTATTTACAAAACTTTAAGCCATTCCTTTTCAAGTCAATGAACAAAAATAATGATCAAACAAAAACAAAAACTTTTACGTATATATAGTAGTTAAAGTACATTAAACGAACCACCAATATTATGTAATAAGTAAAGCTATTTATGATTGAATATAACTATTAACGACTTACATCATATCAAATCTTCAAACACAAACACTTACAGAAGCAGAACGAAAAGCTAGCAGCTATTAATTCAAAATTTTCCAATTTTATTGTTATGTTGATGCAATTATCGTAGCATAAATGAACTTGTCTTAGTAGAGAGTGTAACGAAAGTTTCTAAAATACTGCAGGTGGAACAATAGTACCATACACTTTCTACCTAGTAAGAGCAGGCAAGCTTATTGGACCCTCAGGTGCTTTGCATGAGCCCATTTATACCTCATCTGTCAACGCAGCAATTATTTCGACGATATTGCGAAATAATATTGATGAGTTTTAAACTTTAACAATAATTTTCCCAAAAGAATGGAATATTTTTTCGACATAGAGAGTAACTTATGCCTCTCGGTGGCCTGCATTGATCTGAGTGGTTTCAATTCTGGAAAATTTGCTCGGTTTTGCCATGAAATAACGACGATTTCGTCTCGTGGTCTGCAAGAAATGGCATATTTTGGTCTGCATGACGATATACTCTGTTTAAGGAGTTTGTAACGATTCAGACATAGACGAGGAAATTTAAGACAAAAACGTCAAAAGTAGGATGGATCGAGATGCGGTTTTTATCCCATCAAATGTACCAAATGAACTAAAAATGATTACTCGGGAGGGGGGGGGGGTCGCTGAACATGAATCCGGTAATAAAAGAAATCCTCTGAGCACCTGGGGACCTAATAATCCTGATTCAAAATTAATTTTTTTTTATTTCATAAAAAGCTTGTAATGATACAAATAAAAATATAGAAAAAATTCATTTTCTAATCATTATTTACTATGTTATATGTACAAAGTATGTACAAAAATGCATTTTTTAATGCACAAACGAAGGAATTATTTCTAATGTTCACAAAGTTTATAAATCCCTTCTAGAACCTAATGCAAAAAACCGCGATTTCATCTTACTTTAGAAATTTTCGTGATAAAATGTTAAAATTCCTCGTATGACAATAGATTATTATTTGAAGCGCAGTGTACCTAAATATGACTCTTTGTTACTGAAATCAAAACTTTCCTGGTTCATTTGAACTCAAATTATACCGCATTTGAAATATTGTACTCTAAAGTTGATGAAAAACTATTTTTGTTTGCTAAATGTAAACAGAACTTTCAAATCGTATAAGATTGCTTACGTAATACTAACAATTTAAAATGAATGAAAGCACACTTAATTTATATTATTCATTGTTTCCATAATGCAAAACAAGACGCACTCGCTCTCGCCAAGTAAGTCATACAAAGTAAGCTAAATTTGATGAACCTAAAATGAACACTAATACTTCGAAATTTTACAAACTCCTTCTGTAAAACAATGTTATGTATGTGTTTTCGAGATAGAAACACATAACAATAGATATATTAAATGTCGTTTTTGATGTGTTTACATGAATCTATTTTCTGATACTTTTCGTGGTTATGTATCGATATGTTGCTACTAAATAGAATCTGCCTGCCTGCCTCCTGATGCTTGCTTATTGCCTTCGAGGTTATTTAACTCGCACAGCCTAATAACTGTATAACACCATATATATTTTTATACTCGAATATTATCATCGATGTAAAAATATAGTTGGTATATTATTGGTATCTAACCGTATATACATTGCGGTCATAAACAGCAAAAGAGTATGACCCAGTATATAACGCTCTTTTTAAACTTTATTTCATATAAATTGACTTTGGAAATATTTTTCCAAGTTCGAACCTTTATTTTTTATATTTATTTGATAGCTTACATTATTTAAAATTCCAAACAGACTTGATCCGGGAGATTTATGCAAGATGGCTCCAAGACTCGGTATCTCTCAATCAAGAAACAGATATCACACCAAAAACATTCTGTAAAAAACTAGCCAAGTCTCGATGGAGCTGCTTGTTTATCTCTAAAAAGTAATGAAGTCTAGACAACGTCCTGCAAAGTCTAAGGTTCCTCACTGCGATTTCTTTATTATTATAGATAATGTTGTGTGACTTGGCCGTTGAAGGGTACACAAGGGTACAAAGCCAGGTGCTCCATGACACCATTGCACCAATCTGAGACCACGTCAAGATCCACGGCCAAGTCACACAACATTAACTATAATAATGAAGAAATCGCAGTTTGCACCCATCTGAGGCCACGTCAACGTCCACGGCAAAGTCAAACAACATTAACTATAATAATAAAGAAATCGCAGTAAGGAACCTTAGACTTGGCACGACTTTGTCTAGATTTCATCACTTTTTAGAGATAAACAAGCAGCTTCATGAAGACTTGGCTAGTTTTTTACAGAATGTTTTTAGTGGGATTTCACTTCTTTTTGTAGAAACGTGTGCATATTGATTTACTTTTTTCAGGGTCACCAGGTACTCCAGATCTTCGATTATTCTAGTTTTTGTAGTTTTCCTTTTATGTAGCCATTAAACCCTAACTCTGCACCAAATTTCAGATCTCTGAGTTTATGGGAAGTACTAGTTCTATTCTGATGATCATGAGTGAGTGAGTGAGTGTCATAAATGCGAAACTTTGCTTTCGCTTAACTTCGGAACTAAATGACCTACAGACTTGAAATTTGGGATTTTAAGTATGTTATTATAGCTTACTGGATTACGAAATTTCTGCGTTCTAGTCTTATCCAGAGGCGAAATGGTTCCAGCAAAGGATGGTACGGCAGTGTTTGCTTCGCGTTCAACTTGGCGGGGGCAATGTCGTGTCTCCGATTAGCCTCAGAAATTAAAATCATTCCGAGAGGCTTTCTCGACTTTTATTGTATCGTGTAATATGGGCGAAAAATATTTTAATTAGGGAGATTAAATATTCTGTGGTGTTGGAATTACAAGTTCGAGTCTTAGTGCAAAGTGGTAGATAAGATGGCAAAATTTTTCTGGTATTAAAATCTCAATGCATCAATCTTGTTCGAACTTTTTCAGTGTGTTTCCCGGATTCTTATACAACTTTATATGTAACTTAAAATACAATGTTCAACCACATCATGACTGAATTAGAATTATTTTTTCTGATTATTTATGAATTGATTTAGCTGATCACTTTTACTATTCCGATATCCCGTTATTATGTTGATGTCTTTGTATTTCTTTATTTCTGATCGAAAGTTACCTGATGTTCGTACGTTTATTTTTGATATTTATTTGATGGCTAACATTATTTTGATTTTCAGAATAGTAATAATTTTACCCATCACATTTCTATAACTTTTGTAAATCAAAACATAATCTTCAATCATGATTATGTGTTCGAGCAAGGTAATTTACGACTTATGATTGACCGAACGTATGTTCATCAATATTTGGTTACCTTGGTATTTATAGCTTTATGATAGATTTATTGTTTTCAGATTAACAAAAATAAAATATCGTTTATTTGAATGACTGAAAATGTTGCTTTTTAAATTCTAACAAAATGAATTTGGAATAAAATGGTGTAAATATAATGCTGTCTAAATGAAAAATGTATTTGCAAATGCAACCGGAAAATATATAATATCCATTACATACTCATTTTAACGTTTATAGGTATAGTACAATATCCTCATGACCAGCTCTTAGACTAAAAAAAGTTAAATAATATAAAAGCAAATAAAAAAATTTTTACTATTATACATTTTCGACAAGCTACAGAAATTGAAAAATACCATAATAAAATATTGTGCAGATGCCACACGACCTCTGTACGCAGGCATATAGCATACTGCAATTTTTGTTTCAAAATTATCAAATTAGGTAAAATTTTATATAATGATTCTCTATCTATTCGGTTTTTGTGTTGAAAGATAAACATTTTCAATCACTATATTATGTATTGAGGCATTTGCTTCCAAACAAAAAAGGAATGAGCAGTGAACTGATTTTGAAAATGTACTCACATGTGTTACGATGTTATTCGCGTGCCAATAAGGTTTGGTGGGAAAACAGGAGGGAAAAGTGGGAAATATCTCTAAGGGCAATTAAACCTCGTTGTTGGATGTTTCTTCAATGTTTAAGTACGGAATTCAAATTTGTAAAGATTAGAATATAATTCATTCAAGTTGTACACTTTTGAATGGATTTATATTTAAGTTACAATCGAAACACAACGGCTCACAAGCTATGCACGTGGAATGAACGAATGGCTCGAAAGACACGTCACTTTTTAGAATTAAAATTACGAAAAAATCACAAAAATATAAATCGATATGAGAAAAAACACTTTAATTAAATTGAATTAAAGTTGGAGAAAAGATTCTTCTCCAACGAAGGTTAACTATTAATTAAGAAAATAAACTTGAAATTAACTTTAGAAAATGGCGTTGAGCCCACGTGTCTCAAGCCAGAGCAAAAACAGAACAGAATGAACTATGAGCTAGCAGCACGTTTTTTTTTACGGTTATAAGTTGCAAAAACATTTGAAGACTGAACATTTGGGGAGCGTTCACCTAGTTCATGATTGAACGGCCTAAACATTATGCATACGTTTCTCTTAAAGTGTATAATTCAAGGACATCTGATTATATTCATTAATGGCTTATTATATTTCCCAAGAGTTTCCAAACTCTTATCAAACATATACCGATCTATGTATTGCATCAGAATCTGAGCCTGTTGTAATTGAGAAAATTGAGCAATTCTCAATATTCGACATACAGAAGTTGAGGGCTTATATCTCAACGAATCATTTGAGCATATATAACATATTCCTTACATATAGAGGATAAAAATCAGTATAGTTTTATTACAATACCAGAAACTTATACATACATTTACAACCAGAAAACTTACCTAAACCAGTCTTACGGATATTTTATTTTTATATTCTATGAAAAGAAATATTTGATCAATAAGTTCATATAAATAGTATGACAAGTTTTTAAGGTGCTATAGCCATCAAATAAGTTTTCCGGCGAGACTATTACATTTTTGTGTGTTGATATTGTATTGCAAGAAAATTACTATATAAACATACATACTCGACTCATTTTAGTCCTAAAGCAAAATCGCATTTTTTGGAAGTATCATGACAACTAAAACAAAAACGTGTCTAACCGTAATCCTAGGCTAAATCGATTATATCGATCGATTATACAACATGATACTGTACTATTCGGCTGAAAAGAAAAGGGTACTGAATAGTTTAGTTCCAAGTTTTAAAGACAGAGAAATAATCTTTATAATTAAATTCATTTTAATTTATTTCACCTCATTTCTATCACTAGTTTTTTCAATTTGTTTAGTTCAAGTTACAATAAAGTAACGAAAATACATATTTTGTTTACACCTTCACTCTCATGATTATAGAAATTCTCACAATTTGGACTTGAAAAAATTATATTTTTAAAACTATTGGCAGGTTGCTAAAATCAGAAAAATTCATAATTCATAATTAAATCAAGCGTGAGCAAAATACTCATAAAGCGGGTGCTGACAGGTTAAAATATGGAATACTTAATGAGTGTACATGTTATTTCGTATCACGGTTCTTTGAAATTTTTCTATTTAGATTTAATTACAGTCATCAAAAACGAATACAAAACATCATAATTCAACCAAACAAAAATAAATCTTGGACCTGAGTTGTCAGAGCGACTTTAAATAAACACATAAAAAAAAAATAATAATAATAAATAAATCTTTTGTCATAGACTATTTCTGGCATGGAATTTTGGGTTTTTGCGTAATTTTGTTAGAGCAATTGCTGCTGAGAAAATATTTTAACTGCTGGATTACTTTAGTAGATATTATTTTTATCGAGTTGGTTGCTTCAGGTAACGTTGTTGGACTACCTAATAAAATTGCATAGATTTTTGGCCTGTTGAAATAAATTCCACAAATGTATGTTAGCTTTACTACTACATATTTATAGGAAATAACTCTCTAAAATAAAGAGTAAACAAATAGACTTTCAGTTGTCCTCATAACGTTTTATACTGTTATTATCTCTCTGTGATGTGGAAATATAAATTTTCATCGTTAGATACGTGTAGGCGGGTTGCACATTTTATACTTTTGCAGTGTAAACAAATACAGTTGAATTTCGATAAGTTAAAAACCAAGATGAATCTTCAATTATCGAATTTTTAACTTACTAAGGGTTTAAGTTAAGGAGTTTTTAACCCTTCATATCTTTACTTATTGATGTTTATTTTTGTTCTTTGCCAATTGATTGATTATTCGTATTGTGTTATGTATATGTATTATTATTTATTATACACACAAGGACTAGGTTAAATTATGAATAAAAACAAGTGAAAACAAACAATTGACTGAATTAATTGTTGAAATGCCATGTATAGACTGTGCTGATTACACTGCCACTGTATAATTTCACCCTAATTTGCACCCTCACGGGTAAATAGTGATGTTTACGAAAAACTATTGCAAACGAAAGTTGTTTATTTTTTATAAGAAACATTTTTTACATTACTTTTGTTCAACCGTTTTACAAGACGGGCTCTACGGACCCAAGACCGAATTGAACTATGTTGCCCATTTACGAACTCGACCTCACTTTTTATGTCCTGAACATGCTGTAAGAATTTCAGCTTGATATCATTTTTCGTGTTGACAGACAGACGGACAGACGGACAGACAATGGGAAATGGATTAATTAGGTGATTCTATGAACACCTATACCAAAATTTTTTTCAGTAGCATCAATATTTTTAAACGTTACAAACTTGGGACTAAATTTAACATACTATTAATATTTCATATATACATGGTATAAAAATATGGATGCTTTAAATTATTAAGGCCGACCAAACATTACTTGAAGTAACTAAGGTCCAATGTCCAAATTTTTCCTTTGAGTTAAAGAGGTTTTGTATTTTAAGTAAAAGAGGTTTTAAAGGTTTTTTAGACTGTGATGGCTAATGTTATGTAATATTTTGCACAATTTTATGTCTAAATTATAAATTAATACCACAAATTGATATTTGGGATTCAAAACAAAAGACAATTTCACAGGTAATCGAGAAGTTTAAATTTCGCGTTAGCTTTGATTTGACTCTTTCATTAGAAGTTGAAATTTTGAAAGCGTGAAATATTTTCTAACCCTTTTTTACGTTTAACGCTACTCATTCCTATGCTTTACGCAGCAAATTATATCATTTTGATTTACCTCTGTTTTCCAGCACCTTAGCATAACTGATATACAATTGTCTCTTCGTTTTTATTACAATGGATTTCACTGGAGGTTGAGCTTATAAGATTTTTCCTGTGCTTGATTGCGTTTCGTTTTTTTCGAGATTACAAGTTTTTAAGCTATATGCAAAAATCTAATACATATTGAAAATTGTCTTTGTTCCCTGTAGTCTCACCATGAAGTTCAATCCACAATTTGGAGATACAAGCTTACCATGTTCACGTTAGCATTCACTGGTTTTAGACTCGCTTAGCCCATATGAATTCATGATATGGATTCTGTACAACTTGACGCTATCTTTAATGTAATCTCCGATCATAATATTCTTAATCGGAGCCCAATTTTCACTATAACTATGATATTTCGTAATTGACATTGGCTCATATTTTCTCTATCACAGCATTTAATTCGTGAGAGTTCAAAATGAAGCAAATTAGCTTTTTTAATTCACAAAATTCTTGTATATATTGTTTTCTGGAGAATATAATCAATACTTTAGCCTAAATCCATAAAGAATATTGCCCATATTCCTTGAATTTATTCAACAATTTTCAATGACATATACAACGTACGATTCCATTTCATTATTTACGATATATCAGAAGAACCGAAAAAGAAGTAGTATAGAATTATGTAGTAGTTTCGGTTCGTTTTTCTATATTATATAAAAATGAAAAGTAGAAGCTCGTAAAAATTTTTATTTCCATAAGTAGAATATAAATTATCATTTGTAAAAAGTGTACCAAAAAAAATATACACAAAGATAAGATTAGGTTTCAAGATTAAACGAAAATTTGTTGCGTCAATTTTTCTAGCTTTACATCACTGATTATATTATTACCACCTCTATAACTTTGTCTAGGTAGCTGAAAAACTGTATTTATGAAATATATATATCAAGGTATGCTTATTTTTGTCTCAAGTTTGTTACGTTTAGAAATATTTAGGATACCAAACTTTCGTACTGGTGTTCATCAAATCAATTAATTAGTTCTTTTCCGTAAGACTGTCCGTTTGTACGTTAGCAAAAATGATAGCTCAAAAACAAAAAAGAAATCGAGGTAAACTTTCTATAGCGTGCTCAAGACGTTCAAAGTGAGTTGGATTTTGTAAATGAGCAAAGTAGATCAATCGGGTCTTGGGTTCGTAAGACCCATCTTGTAAACCGTGAGTGATAGAACAAAAGTGAAACATTATTTTTGCAAACATAATTGGTTACTCGTAAGAGCTCAATTAGATCAAAACTTTGGTGTCATTTTTTCCAAAACGATAAAAGGTAGGGGATGGAAAATTTACGGATAGCTTTAACTAGTGGTCTTGTGAAAGATTCTCGCAAAACGAACAAAAATTCTTGCAAATATTTGTTGGTTTTTAAACTTTTCAAATTTTTCACCTACAATAATATAACTGAAATCATAGGAGCCAATTGATCCATTTCTTGCCTAAAAAGTCAATCGGTTCACTAATCAAGGATTCAAATTTGAGTTATTTGAAATATATAATACTGGGACCTATTATTTATCAATATTTTTCCAATTTTGTATTCTTTATTTGTAGTATAAATGCTGATTAGCTGCAATTTTCCAATTACAACAAAAACCTTATTTTCAAAGTAAACCTGAAGTAATCGCAGGGTAGGCTAGAATTGTTGGTTGTAGAAATCTCAACTATAAAATTGACAAACATCAGGATCAAAGTTATCCGATCCGTACTCCGGTCTATAATTAACCTAATTAAGCATCAAATTTCTTGGTATTACATAATTCAAACATATCCATGCAATAATTATGTGATATTTGATATCACTGAATCTGCTAATAATTATATCATGATTACATACAACAAATAATTATTACTCGAGATGATGAGTGTTTTACGATGTATCAATGTGTTTTACCAATTTTGTTTATCTACTTTCGCTACGTTTTTTTACGCATTCGCCACGTGATCGTTGAAACATTACGTAACAGAATTTTTGACGATTTTGAACTCCCTAAACCACTGATTAGGATTAATACAATAATAACCGGAAATACAAAAATTTCGAAAAATAGATTGTTAAATAAAAAGCTGTGATAGATAGATTAAGCTGACAAATATTTAAATAACTTTAAATCATTTGTTTTACGATATCATCTCTTTAAAATTTTCGTTCCAAAAATTATCATTAACGCTTGTAATATCCTTTCTGAAATTTAATCTTAACCACCCCACTGTCTTTTTTGTGCCTAATTTTCTTCTTCTAAGTACAAATTTCCTTTTATTTTCCGTACTTTTTACTTAAGATGGCCAATTTTATGAAGATTGCATAGCAAATCTTTTTGGGTATACTTATTATTGCATTTGTTTTATTAATTTTGCTGCTTTAGAGCATGGTCCTATCTAATAACAATAATAATAATATTATAGAGTTCAATAGTATATAATAATATTTTCACAACACAATAGACCAAAAAATAGCTGTGGGAGATTTAGGAAATAATTTTATATATAAGTATACTATAACTTACTAATAAACTGAAAAATACTAAAACTGACCACAAAATATATGGTTAAATCATATAATTTTATGACTATATCACAGAACATTATTAAGACTCTTTTAGATTCTGCTCGTTCATTTCTAGGCCGGCGGCTACAACAAACATTATTGCAACAACATTTAACATACTAAATAATTTGTTTCCTAAGAGAGTTCCAAACAAGCCAAGCGTTGAATTTAACAGTTAATTTAGGACGGCTGAAAATTTAAGAGAAGCTATCAAGATCGAGCCTAACAACATTTACATTTGCGAGCACATTTTAATTCCGTGGCATGCTTAATTGATAATTTTCAATGAGGACAGTACTTCAATCGGAAGATAATTGAATAAAAATACAAAAATTATTTTTCCTGACAAACGAGACTGAGATTTTGTTGCCCGATACCATAAAAATTTCAGTGGTTACAAAAAAAAAGTGTCCCACACCGACCAACCGACCAATACTATTTTTATAGTTCATTATTTTGAAATATTGATAGTATTCTCAATGAGGTTGGGGTGTTAAGCTCACGGAGCACGCTCCTCATGCGACAGGTCAAATTAAAAAACGAAACTTTTTGTCCTTTGTTTCAATTATCTACTAATTTAAATATCGTTAACAAACGTGAACATATATGAATTTTAAGTTAAGCTATTCCGGGTCCATTGAAAGAAAAATCTTCGATTATAAAACTGTTCACAAAGGTAAAGTTGTTAGACACAACTTTGAAAACAGGATCTCAAATTTCCAAACGTCATGAAATGACTATCAAATACTATTCCTGGTCGTAAGCAAAGGAAGCGTACAAATAGCTCTTTTGGCCATCCTTAAATAACAGTTTCGTCTTTAATTCTAAGTACATACAGCGGAACTAGCCAAAATTAATTCAGAAAGAACCAAAAACAGTTTTTCTTGATTCTGTTTTCAATAGTGATAGATTTGCACAAAGATATTCTCAAAATATTTATCTAGCGTATATACATGGTCGATATGCCTCAATTCATATGTCGAATATTTGATCATAAATCTTTAAGTAATATTACTTCTAAAGACCAAATGCAGTTAGTACGACACAAAATATTTGCTACTAGCTAGCGGTCTATTCGGAATAAGATCATTATGTTTTCTTATTTTCTTTTTCTGTTATCATTTTACTGTATATTGCATTAGGATACATTATATCGTAAATATAAAATTAATTAAAAGACGGATTAAAATGGATAAGAATTCAATAAACTGATGGAATATTATTTAAGGTTGAATACATATTTAATATGTAATTGAAATTTTTTGTTGGAGGATATAACAGGAAACGGATTTAAAATTTTTCTAATTTATTTTTATACCTTTTTCTGTGTGTGTCCTTTTAAGAAAAATCTTGTCTAGTAGGCTTAAACCAATTTCTAAAATATTTTTCTTCAATGATACTTAACCAGAATAGAAGAAAAAGTTCGTCAGTTCAAAAATCTGGTTTTTGTACCATGTATATATGAAATATATCATAGTATATTAAGTTTAGTCCCAAGTTTGTAACGCTTAAAAATATTGATGGTACCAACAAAACTTTGGTAAAGGTGTTCATAAATTCACCTTATTAGTCCATTTTCGCTTGCCTGTCCGTCTGTCTGTTCGTAAGCACGATAACTCAAAAACGAAAAGAGATATCAAGCTGAAATTTTTATCAACGTGAAGTATTTTCATTATTTGCCTAATAACACTCTTCCAATTCGAGCTATTAAAATAGCTAATCTGTGACTTGGTCCAACATATCTGATTCCATTTTTGCAAGGACTTTCTATGAATTTTCTAACGGTGGAAGAAGTTTTACTGGATTGCATAGGGGAAAAACTAACTCCATTGATGTAGGTAGGGCTCGAGATCCAAATTTTCTCAATCATTTCATTCAAAACTTTTTCTTTTTCGTTACTAGACAAAATCTAGTCATAACCGTATAATTTTTCAAACTATCCCTTTCCCACTGCAGTGCAATGAAACACAAAGATTTAAAAATTGAAAACTTAAAAACCAACTGTATTCTAAATTCGATATTAGTAATATTCAATTAAAGACTCATATATTAAGAAACGTAATGTACTATCTACCTAAATATGTCGTATCGGGAAATGTCTAACATTTTCTGGTTAAAATTGAAAATAACCAATAATATATCGAAGCGAAGGTAACGTATATGTACACATTGTGTATTTCAACGCCACTCATACTAGAATTAGAATGACAAAATTTTAGCGACATAGTTATAATGATTTAAAATTGTCAATATTGAACAAGGCCATTATCAGCATTTATTTTTTCAACTGATCTAGATACAATATCTCAATCAAGGTCGTGGTAACAAACTTCTGTCTCAACTTTGCATGCCATGTGTCGAACTTCAGTCACAATATGAGTACCCTGCCTAAATTATTAAAGAGACTGCATTTAATTTTTCTAAACTAAAAACAAAATTGATTTCTAATGAATGTAATTAGGATTAAAAATGCATACCCAATTAAATTGGTTAGTATTATTACGATGGTCACCTTTAAAAGGGATATTTCCATTCAATAAGGTTTCGTTGAAGAGATATTTACCTGTACCAATTATAAAAGGTAGAATCCTTAAAATTATTTTTGATATGTCTAATATAGGCATAGTCTGAATCAGTCAAAAAACAGAATCCATAGCACAATTGTCTCTATCGAATATATAATGCAATATGTATTTAACATATTCATGTTGACTAAAATTTGTTTATCTCTTCAGCCGAAGAATTCTCACTGACGGGCAGAAAAGTGCAGTTGTTTTTTGAAAATCTTAAGAAGTACTACGCAAAATACGGGCGTTTAAAATTCCTAATTAAACAAAGAGGGCGATATCATTGTCCGATGTCACCATAGATATACTTAAGAAATACATATAAAACTTTGTTTTGCTAAAAAGAGATGGGCAACAATCTTTGAATGCTTATAACTTCTTCGTTTTTTAATCAATTTTAAGTTCACTTTCAAATTTTGTCATGATATCAATTCTAGTTTTACATTTTTATGCGTAATATGGTAAATTTTATATCAGGCAAACGCCATATTAACACACCTCATCCCATTCAAACCCCCATTTACACAACTCACTTGCTGGTTGAATATAGCACAGAAATTGAGTAGTGTTTATTGTTTTTATAAAATAAAGTGAGATAATTAATTTCATGGTAAGTATTGTGATAACCATGCAGTATGTATCATTATCGGGCTTATATGTGTTTTTGAATGAGACTGTATAGACTGTATGTATTTCTCTCCATATAGAATACCTACAAAATGTAATATAGGAAACTGAAAGGGCATCTAAACTGGTATTTATAACTTGATCCTAAAATGCTATTTATGAACTATATTAATACATCTACTATATATGTATTAGTGATGGGACGAATATTCGCATTCTCAAAAAACACGATGCGAATGTTTTTGACAAAAAATCGTCAGCATTTTGTATCATAAATTGAAAAATAAGCTCAAACTTCACAAATATGTACTTAATTATTTATTTATATTTTTAAATTACTTTTTAATCACTGTTAAATTTGAATGTTGGGCAAATGCAATTAGAATAAACTAAACTCATAAATAAAAAAAACTTAATTTTGTTTTTAAGGGACTTATACGACGGACTACCATAACCCATGGCTCCCATAACCCATGACTACCCTGTACTCGCGACCAAAAAACAACAAAGTGGTTAAAAATCAAAAGTTATTAAAATAATATTTGGAGAACATGTTTTAAAAATAGTTTCATTTGAAATATCTTTACATTTGCTGATTCAATTCTTAATGATGTCTTCAGTATTAACAAAACTGTTACATTCGAATCATGTTTGCCTGATCCACTTATTATTTAACTCATTTAAAATAGAGATACAATTTTTTCGTTAAACTTATTTAATATTTGTCTAGCCTGTTTCCCAAGCAGTAAAATTTTTGTCCGCGAGTATATTTTTCGTCAGAAGCCAACATCATAAGCTTGAAAATGATGTGTCAATCATGGAATTGGATAAAATAAGAAAGATAAAGTATGGGCAAAGAAAAACATACTGCAGAAATAATATATAAGGATAAATTAAGATAATTCATTCACATTAGAATTAATTAGAATTTTTCTAATTGACATTAGAATTTGAGAGCGCTTCATTTGAAAACTAACATTCCCATTCGCATTCGCGAATATTGGACATAAACATTCGCATTCGCGAATGTTGGAAATGAACAATCGCATTCGCGTTCGCGAATGTACTAAATTCAACATTCGTCCCATCACTAATATGTATGTATAAAGTACTTAATGTTGATCATAGACTGATATTATAGGGTCCGAAGATGAAAATCATAAACCCTATGATACGAATATAACCCTCCCGATAAAAACTTAATTTTCTCAAATAAAATAAGTTTTACACGAAATAATGATAATAAACCCGTTAGCGTGATGAGCGATTTGTTCACGCGTTCTGCACACGAGTGAAATATTTCCGGCGTTAAATATTCTTTAACTTTGTAAATCGTAGCCTTTGTAATTCAATAACTAATTTTATCATATTTCTATCATTTACTGAGTATAACTTATATAAAACTAACGAAGGCCACGAACAGGCTCGAAAATTTCCGAAGTTACTATTTTTTGTTTGCTTTACTCTCGTGATGGGAGAAATTCTCACAATTTCTGAAGGACTTGAGAAAAACTTTATTTATGTTTTAAATAGAGCGGGAGCAAAATGCTCATAACACGAGTGCTGACGGATTAATTTTCTCAAATTAGATACATTTTAGGCGAAATAATTCCGTATTCACATATGATGGTTATGATTTATCGGTTATTTACAATTGTTTACAAAAAATTTTTGTTTTTTAAACTAAAAGGTGGATAGAAATATTTTTGTATTCTGGCATTATTATTTTAAAATAACATGAATCTTGCTTGTGATAGTTTTGGTGATTAAATAAGTTACCACAAAAATGTAATTTTAACCTATACCTAACTTAATTTTTTTTTTTAATTAATGTGTTTTTTTCAAATATTTGTATTGGTTTTTTTAATTTTTTTTACAAATTTTTTTTATTTAATGTGATTTTTAAACCCAAATACTATTAAAAAAAATTAAGTTAGGGGTTGAAATTGCCCATTCCGATGGGATGATCAAAGGGATGATATATGCGCTATCGATAGTGCTTTTGAAATTACCTTTGAGGTTTGGCAAAAAAGGGAATTTTATATACAATTTTTATAGGCGCCAACAAGATTGGTTAAAATACCTCCATATAAAGAAATGTACCTAATACGTTAAGACGATTTTCAATTATTTTTCTTAGTTTTGATAACCCGTAAGTATTCTTAGCCTAGAGATTCTTTGTCTAGAGATTTAGACTAGAGAGTTCAACCATATTTCCCAAAAATAGCGGTGCTTCTAACATTTACGACTTCTTTACGATACAGTTTATTACCATGTATAACAGATTGTTTTGATTTGTATTTACTTTACTAGTCTATAATATGAAATCTGGTAATGGAAAATATTGTTACTATTAATATGAAGGTAGGTATTTATATGGTGAATATGCATTATTATCTAAAACACTTTAAAATTATTACCAATATATATTCATATCAATTGTTTATATTTACATCTACATTATAGTGTAAGTACCGTGGCTTCAAAATATATCAGATGTGCATGTTATATTGCCTATATTATATTGCCAGTAACATTGAAAAGGCACAAGACACTGAAAAAAAAAGTTCTTAATACCAACCGATATGAGGTTGTCTCAATCTCATGAAGAGATTATATATGGCGAATGGTGACCCGAATGTGATACAACTACCGTACGAGGTTGAGTGGCGAAGTTGACACAAACGCATGAATTGCTTGTATGAAAGTAATATACTGTCTAAAAAATTTCAAATATTGTTGTTTTGAAATGCACAATGGTTTTCAACAATCATTTTTTGATTGGTTCTACCACTTATAAATATTATAACAAAATATTGATGTGATTGCCATTACTACAGGTAATGGCCGAGTTATTTTAAGTCAAAGTCACTATTGTTATAACTTTATTGCGTGCATAAACTTTATTCTATTTCTCTTTAACCAAGTTCGCATTGCTCATAGGAGAGAATCTTCTCTATTCTATCTACGTCAGTTTCTATAATAGTAATGAGATAAGTAGAAAAAAAATTTTGTCTCTCTGTCAGAAAAAAAGTTGTTTATTTTTTGATAAGGAACATTTAAACTTTTGTTCTATCTGTAAAAGTTTACAATATGGGTCCTACGAACCGAAGACCCACTTTTTACGTCCTGAGTGCGTTGTAAAATTTCGGCTTGATATATTTTTTCGTTTTTGAGTTATCGTGTTCACAGCTGGACGGACGGACGGACGAACGGACAACCGAAAATGGACTAATTAAATGATTCTATGAACTCCTATACCAAAATTTTTAAACGTTACAAATTTGGTACTAAACTCAATATACTATATATATTTCATATATACATGGTATAAAAATGGGGATTTCCATTTAAGATTTTAAAGTTGACCACTGTCCTATCTCAAAGAATAAGCCGAGGGGTGTTCGTTTTCTATTTCATTAGAAAAGAATTTATTTTTAAATTTAATTTAATTTTCATTAGAATTAGATAGATTTAAAAATATTAAACACGTATTTTTTCGTTTTTTAAAGCAAAAGTACCTTTCTCAAATTCATCGACTTTATCCGCAATTGTTGAAAGCCCTGTAAATATTTTCTTGTTATGTTTTGAATTAGTGCAAATACTCATTGTTCATTTATGAATTGTATTGTATTTAATAATAATACTGAGTACACATATTGTGTTAAAATTTAATTAACATGTTACTCTCGAAACATGATTCCAATTTCATAGAAATAACAACTGTGCTCGAATAACAACGTGAATATGAAATAAAACAAATATTGGGATCGTGCTTGTTTTTTATATGATGAAAGCAAATAGTAAAATTTTCTCCAACTCTTTGCCGATAATTGTAATTAAAAGTTATCTTTATACAGTAATCCAAAGCAATCATTTTCTACTTATAATTAATAACACCTAAATTAATTTTCGAGACTATATTTTATCTAAAACATATTATTTTCAAAATTTTTACAAACCCACTAAATTTGTGCGCTATTCATTTACATTCCGCCCAACGACAATTGGTAACGGATCTCTAAAAAGTGTTAGGTATACAATCTTTTATAAAGAATAACTGCAACATCTTAAAAGGTTCCCTGAAAAACGTGAAAATATTGAATATTGATTGATTTTTTTCTAATTGTCTTGAAATGATTTTAAAATCAGCAATTGTCACAGCTTCTTACGGGAATCCACGTAGTAGACACAATAATGCAACCGTTCTCTGTTAGCAGAAATACTTCATTTCTATTAATTTATATACTTGAATTTTAAATCAACTTATTATTATATTAACATACTAGCTGTACCCTGCCACGTTTCACTGTGGAACATTGTAGTAGTATAATATAAATATTTATTATCTATGATTGTAGTTGCATGGTAATAGATGATAAGTTTAACAGGTAGTAAATTTTATAAAATTTTATAGACCCCCGATAAAAGAGTTCACAACTTTGAAACGACTGAACTGATTTTCATGTACACAGTTTTGTAATGCAAGCGTCATGTCCTTCTATTTGATATACCCTACTAGGATATATTTTAAAATATTCTATTGTCCATCTTCACTTCCACCCCTAAACCCCCCCCCCTGAAATAGATAAAACCATTCACTAATGTTCCGGGTTGTATATTGTGTAAAAGTTTGAGCTCAATCGGTGTAGAAACTTTTGAGTTTTTGAGGCGTAGATACACAACGAGCATAACATTTTTGTATAGATAGATTTTTAGACTTAAAAATATGCTTTGGTTTTAACTCAAATTGGTGACTAACTCCATAGCATAAGCAATCTATCAGTCTTTTTCTTCTTTTAAAGTTAAAAATAATTACCATATTTTTAAACTTAATTAAATTACTTAAACTTATTATATCGACTGTCATTTCTGATGGTAGAAAACAATTTTGTAAATTATCTTTTGTAATTTATTAAAATAAAACAAAATAAAGTATTGTTATATTTTATTTCGAGTATCGTGATATGTATCATATATTCGTCCTGCTCGTAATTTTTTTCGCTCAGGATTTAAGGTGAATTTTTTGGTATTTCAATTTGATTTATTTTATTAAGTAATAGCTCAAAAACTCAATAGGAGAATTCAATGGCAAGTTTCACAAAAAATAGATGACGTTCATTGTTATTCCCAAGGATTCTTCATTAAACAAACAAAATTCAGCAAACCAAATTTTCAATTTATGAAACAAAAATATCGATATCGTATGAAATAAAAATAATAAAAAAAGTTTTGTAAATAAAATTACTTTTTGATCATATTATTTTTGTTAAACAAATATATAGTTTGTTTGACATTATATTCCTATGATACTTTGTCTCATTTTTATTATTTTAAATTTTCAAAAACTTTTCCAACATACTTAAAATTTTGTTTAGTTTCAATATTACATTATAGCAGTAATCCATATTTACTGTTTTATATTTTGTTGTAACAACTATTCCATAAAATATATGTACAAAAGAATAAATTTTAGGCCATTTACACACTTATATATCTTTATGAACGATTCTGTATAAACTTTAAGTCAATATGTAGACAATTTTGTACTACATTAGGGTTACTGCATCGAATCCAAGAATTTTAATATTTCCTGGGCTATTTATTGCACTTAATCTTTTGAATGTAGATATAAAAATTGATTATCTTCCTAGGAGACACACTGCCAAATTTTTTAAGATTGCAAGCTGGGTTGTGTATTAATAAGTCAGGCGGTGTAAACTAACTCTTTACAAAATTGGAGGCAGCAAAGGGTAGTTGTACAGTTATTTTAATTATGAGAAATTCAATTCATTAAACAACTTCTTGAATCAAGTACAAAAACCTTTTGCCAAAAATAAATCACCAATAATATTATAAAAATTATTTCTATATTTTCTCAGTAAATGTTTAAAACTGGACACACTATAAAATATTATATAGAAAATGGTTATAGGTAAACTTCATATATGATAAGAAATTCATGGCATTTACTACAATGTTGGTGAGGTATAGAGGCAGATATATTCCCATCAGAAGTATTAGGGGTATCGTCAACCAGTAGGAGTCTGATGCCCATACTGCATTGACTCATCCGCCATAACTAAAGCTAAAGTTGCTATTCCCTCAATATTGTATACAGTATAGCGTTCACACCGCTACATTATGGTGTTCACGCCGATACCACGTACAAGTATAATCCACAAAAAAATTTCTTATCGTGTACTTGATCGAAATGGGCTACTGTGAGATGTCCATCACACGAGCAATTTTTCAAAAGTCTAGTCTTTGGCATAATATGTATATACGATTCCATTCCAGAAGAGGCAGGCTTAGGCACTTCTACAAGATCCGGTCGAATAACTAATGAACAACCCTTTGAATTGAATGACGACAAATTAATTCTTCAAAAAGTTTTTGTATGTTTTCCAATATTTCTTAACTTATTTTCTTTGTTTTAGGAGGCATATTTCATGAATATAATATGGAGACGGACATGGTATTTAGAAATAAAATTAACTACATTAATAATTTGTATGAGCAACCATATTTATTAATACCGAACATTCAAACAGTAGCAAAAGTTGACAGCTTCAAAGCTGGAAAAATTGGTAAGTTTTTATGAATATAAAATGTAGGAACCAATATTGTATGTGAATTACGTATTTAAACCTTGTTCGTTATCTCTGAGCTTTCAGTGTTGTATCAAGACAAAAAATTGGTGGCTTAACCCTTCAGAATGTTTCCGATTTCAGAAAAACATGCGACATGAACTTTATAAATAGTTTCAAATGATAATGCATTAAGCCCCATGTCGATAACAGCTGTATTTTAATATGAAGAAGTAAAACACCTTTTTAAACAAACCATCCCAAAAACTATTTTAGATAGTTTCCAAAAACTATCAAAATAGCATCCCCTAGCTCAAAATTATTTTAATTTTTCACTCTTATTGTTAAATTCCGCAGCATGCAATATTACTGAAGATGGTATAGCTGCCATATTTGGTCCACAAAATGATGAGTGTGCTGGGATAGTTGAAGCTATTTGCTATAATTTGAAAATACCAAACTTTCAAACACATTGGCAACCTAAAAAAACAACATTTCAAGATGCAGCTAAAATGGCGATAAAAATGTATCCAGATCCACATATGTTGTCCGTGGCAATCAATGATATTCTAAAAACAATGGAATGGAAAAGTTTTACCATTTTATACGAGCATGATGATGCATTATTACGTTTGCAAGAAATATTTCGTAACCATAAGACGTTTGAAAACGTGATTACTGTTCGTCAACTGACTGGTTTCGATTACAGGTACAGAAAACATATTTCTTAACAAGATTTATTAAATTTGTCATAATGAATGAAAGGGCTTTGTTATCGGTTAGTTAAAAGAATATATAGGTACTCCCGGAGCATTGCTCGTATGTTTTAAGGATTCATTTGCTAATTCACGTCACACAACAGAACTTTGATTTCGTTTCTTTAACTAAACTTAGCCCTTAACTAAATTTTGCCCTTTATACAGGTATATTAATTTTAATTCCAAAATTTGTGCCGCTTAGAAAAATTGATAATACGGTATAACATTTTGGTATAGATGTTCATAAAATCATCAAATTAGTCGATTTACGACTCTCCGTTCTTCCGCCCGTCTGTTTGTCTGTAAGGAAGCTTACTCAAAAATGAAAAAATATATCGAGATGAAATTTTATACAGCATACTCAAGCGTAAAGAGTGAATTTGAGCTCGTAAATGCGTGATATTTAGACATCAAGGACCCAGCTTGAAGAATTTGCTTTCCCCCTAAAATTTAACTGCTTTGTGTTGTGTCTTTTTTTTTATTTCCTGTCCCATTTTTGAAATATAAAGATGAAAACTTTAAAAAAATTGCCTGTAAATCGAATATCTTGAGTTGAAATATTTATATCAGAATATATTTTGCCAAATTTTGTCAAACCATATCTGTTTGTATTATACTTCTATTATCATTTCGGCTTCTTTTGCCTATATTCTTTCGATTAAAAATTTGTTTATATTATAGGAGTTTATTAAAAGAAATACATGCCAGTGGTGAACGTCGAATTATTTTAGATTGTAATACTGACACAACAATTCAATTATTCCGTCAAGCGGCAGAAGTTAAAATGACTGGAGAGTATATTAGTTATTATATTCTGAATTTAGACACACACACATTAAGACAAGAAATGTTGCAACACTCCCTAACAAATATGACAATAATCAGTTTAATTGATCCGAATTATGGTGAGGCTCGTAAGTATATTGTGGATGAATGGACAACGGAAATGCCTTCGTTAACTGTTACAGCAGAGACTATTCCGGTAAATAAATTATATGTTCTAAAATGAATGCAACTTGTTATACATATACGCAATGTATGTTGCATAAACGTAATAAAAATGACGATTTTGTGATTTTAAAAGTGGAGAGAATATCACATGTGTATCGGCTATCACAAGAGCAATTCAAGAACTTTTAAGAAAAGATTCTTTTTTTAAATGTTTCATAAGTCAAAAAAATTTATTTAGAGATCTTAGTTATCCCTATTACCAAGAAATGACCATGAAAAGCATGAAGTCAAGTTCAAGATTGCAATCTTTATTTTTGTTATTTATTACCGATTCGTGTAAGAGAAGCAGAAAAAAAATAATTTTTGGTCGAAACATTTCGTTGTATTAGAAATAGTAACTGCAAAAATCGGATGCCAAATACCTATAAAGACCATGCTTTAAATATTAAAGCTAAAGCCACAAAACATTTTCCTTAGATAGAGCATTTATTTTTCTATAAATGAAAACAAAAAATTAAATTAAATCACTTCCTTTTGCAACTAATAATTAAACACGAATTCGAAATGCGGTCATTCATCCCGTATTTCGAGAATCCGTGGGCTCCCGATGGGATAAGTAAACACACAATTTAGTGAAGCCTACAAACAATTACAAAACATAATTTTTGTTTACGACCTTGTCTTTTGTGAAAAATTATGATCACTTGCATTCGATTTCTGCTGTAAATATTCAGCTTACAAAAACTTAACTAGTCTAAAAAGTAAGAATAACTAAGAGTGGATATTTAGTACCATTTTTTTTTAGACCGAATTAGCATTGATGTATGATGCAGTGGATGTATTTTATCAAGGATTAAAAATGGCTGATTCTATAAAGTTTGAAAAAGTAATTTGTAATCCAGGCATTGATACTTGGACTGATGGTGAAGCATTTTATGATGTTTTAAAAAAAGTAATGTATTTTTTAAAAGCTAATCTTATTTCAGCTTATGTAAAAGCGTGGCTTAATACGAGTGTAAAAAATGACAGGCATAAATTTTTGAAACGTTCATTTAGCGGTACTGGACTACCAGTAGATTGTACTAAACAGAGATGTTGACATCGCAACGTTCAAATCTGTTGAAATAATTTTTTGCCATCTTTTATGCTCATTAGTCAACCCTAGTAACTCTTTGGTTAAAGCGTGGCCAATTCCTTACCCAAGCGAAATGCCCTAGGACAGCGGGTTTGATTCCCGCCAACATAACAAAAAATTTATTAATGGTTGTGATGGTCTGGTATAATAGGAGATAATCCTGATGTCGAATTGTGCGACGAAATTCTGATGACGAATTGTCGAAATAATTGCGAGCTGATGAATCAAATCAGCGGAAAAGGTGGTAAAACGCATATATAGTATCAGAATGGGCCTTACGGCCAAAATGCGTCTCTCGTGCACAGCCAATATAACCTAACGCAACCTGATGCTCTATATATTCTCGACCTTAATGTAATTTTTAATACAATCTTAAATTTTATTTTTAGGTGAAATCAGATGGATTGTCTGGTCCAATACAATTTGATGAAAATGGTTATAGAACAGATTTCACTTTGCAAATATTAGATATATCTGACGATGGCTTTCGTCCAATTGGTACATGGGACCCAGCTAATGGAGTAAGACGTACTATTTCCGAAGAAGATAGTTTGGCACAATATTCAGCTGCATTACGTAATAAAACATTCAAGTGAGTTTTCTCTTTTCGAAACATAATTTTCTTCAAAAAAACACAATTAGCATAGATTGCATACCGTAGAAAAATTTATAATAATAATTACAAAATTATAATTTATAGTTAATTGTTGAAATATTCTGTATAGAAAGTGCTGAATGTCAGTGCTTGCATTATTACTTGCATTATTTACAAAAGTTGTTTATTTTCTTATAAGGAACATTTTTTACATTTAAACTTTTGTTCTATCTCTAACGGTTTACAAGATGGGTCCTACGAGCCCAAGACTCAATTGACATATGTTGCTCATTCACGTCAGTTTTTACGAACTGAACAGCCTATAAAACTTTCAGCTTAATATCTCTTTTTGATTTTGAGTTATCATGGTCACGCATGGACCGACGGGCGGACAGACTGATAGACTACCGGAAATGGATTGCATGAACACCTTTATCAAAATTTGGTTCGTCTTATTAATATTTTCAAGCGTTACATACTTGGGACTAAAATTAGTAAATCTTGATATATATTTCATATATACCAGGTATAATTAAGTTCTTTTTCGGAGCCGAATAAACATAATTCGCTTCCGAAAAAAAGAATGTACTCATAACTCATATTTGTATTTTTTACCAGAAAATTTCTCAAAAAGCTTAAAAACTTCTTCGAACTGACGTAGTTACAATGTCATACTTTGACATTTTTACAAATTCACGCTTTTTTACGATAAAATATTTTAATCAATTTTTTTTACTTTTTGTCTTAGAGAAATTATTTTCTAATTTTTAGTTGTTACAAAAGTGTGTTTTTGTAATTTTTTAGTTCAGTTATCTACAAAAGCGGATTTTTTAGTTTTTTAAACTATTCTTCATTAATATTATAGAATGTTATCTTCGCTTCCATCATCAAAAATTTTTTATTGAATCGTTACTACTGAAGATCCTGATCAGGATAATTGGACAAACTTATTAAATAATTGTATTGCCCTAGGCCATTGACAAGTGTACGATGTTTCAATTCCATGTGACGTTTTGAAGTAAGTGAAAATCACGTTCAAAGTCTGTCCATCGGTCTGTTCGCCCGTCGGTCTATCCGTAACCACGAAAAGAGATATCAAGTTAAAGGTATAATAACGTGCTCAGAACGTTAATTGTTGAATTGAGTTTTAGTTCGGAATTGAGCAGCATAAGTTAATTAGATCTTGGGTCCGTAGGATCCATCTTGTAAACTGTTAGAGATAGAACAAAAGTTTGAGTGTAAATCATGTACCTTATATAAAAATAAACTGAGGGAGCAAATTAGGGCAAAAATTGGTGTCCATTTTTTCCATAACTATAATAGATATGAAAATAGATAGAATAGATATAAAAATTTGTAAGTAGCTTCAACAAGGTAGTCTTAGGAAAAAAATTTAAAAAAACAAAAACTTCTAAAAACAATTTCAAAAAAATTTTGAAAATTATAAAAAATGGCGCCCGACAGGCTGCCATTAAAAATAATTGAAACATTCTTATTCAACATTGTCTATACAAGGTATTCCAACAATTGCCTCAGTCAATTATTTATTTTCACTTTTTTTCGCTTATTTTGTTTTAGAAGCCACAAATCGTAGATAGTGCAGTACAATTCCGAACCATTCTTAACCATTTTATCCAAGCTTATTATTTTTAGAGTTGCGTCTCGTATTGGTGAACCTTATTTAATGTGGAAAAATAAAAGCGCTGAAGGAAACGAACGTTTTGAAGGATATGCAATGGACTTAATACATGAAATATCAAAGCTTATCGGTTTTAAATACGAATTTTATATAACAGAAAAATATGGTTCTTTGGATAAAAAAACAAAAACTTGGAATGGTTTGATTAAAGAATTACTGGATCGTGTAAGTGATTGGGTAGTTTTATCATTAAAAGATGGTCGAAAGTACCTTTCAATTTCATTAGTATTTAAAGCAATTTTATAAAATATTTTTACCTTATTTTCGCAGAAAGCTGACTTAGCTATTTGTGACTTAACTATTACATTTGATCGCCGATCAGCAGTAGATTTCACTATGCCATTTATGACACTTGGAATTAGTATTTTGTTCAAAAAACCTGTAGCAAGACCACCTCCATTTTTCGCTTTCATGGCTCCATTATCGGTCGAAGTATGGCTTTATATGGCTCTTGCATTGTTAGGGGTTGCATTTTCAGTATATATTATAACAAGGTAATTTTGAAAATAAAAACGCTTATCAAACCTAAACTATTTAAAACATTTTCTCTTTAGAATGTGTCCAAAAGATTGGGAGAATCCAAATCCACAAGATCCAAATCCCACAGAATTAGAAAATATTTGGTCCGTTACAAATTGTATTTGGTTGTCGTTGGGAACAATAATGTGTTTAGGTTGTGATATATTACCAAAGTAAGAATATTTGAGAATAATTTCACACAGTTCTGGCTAAAAAATTTGTGGTTTATACACTTCAGGGGGTCTTCGTCACGAATAACGGTGGTATTATGGGGTTTCTTTGCATTAATTGTAATTCAATCATATATTGCTAATTTAACTGCATCTTTAACAAATGAAAAACTGGGTGATTCTATACATAACGCTGAAGATTTAGCAAAACAAACAAAAGTCAAATATGGCACAGTTTCAGAGGCGTCAACGGCAAATTTCTTTCGTGTAAGTTATGAAACGATTTAGAATGTTTTATTATAAGTGAAACCTATTTTTCTACACTGGTTGACCTTTTTGAAAAAATACCATAATTTTTTGGGCATATATTTTTCAAATATATGAGGCAAATAAGATTTTTCATTAGTGAAGACGACCCTGGTGAAATTAAAAAAGTTATATTGATTTTTTTCTTAAAACCTATATTTATTATATTCACAATTTTATTTATTATTCAGCAGACAGAAATATAATATACTTTGTTTTCATCGTTCTTATCTAAGGCTTCAATAATTTACTTTTTTGGTCACATAAGATAATTAAAAATTTTTTAACGAAAAATTTGAAAAAATATGAAAATAAAGTTGGTTTCCAGTCAAATAAAATGTAGTTGACCTTCATTTCACCTTGAACACCTTAATTTCAAAATCCCTGTCTTCAAATGAAACCATTTTATTCGAAATGTAGTCCTGTGATGAAAAATAACTGGTTCATTTAAAATAAAACATTCTACAAATATTCTCTTAACAAATAACAAAATTAAAAAATAAATTTAAAAAAAAAAAAAAAAAAAAAAAAAAAAAACATTAAAAAAATTAATAAATCCCGGAAAATTTTAAAAAAGTAGAAAAAAGTAAAAAATTAAGCTTCTTGTTCTTAGAATTGCAATTCCAGACCGGGAACATGATTTCCCTACAAAAACTTTTCTTGCTCAAAAATTGGCTAGATAAATATTCTTTTTTTTTTTCAAGTTTGCATTCTGTTGTCTGTAAAGGGGAAAATATTTGATCATGTTGCCTCTCATACCTACAGGACTCAAATTTTTCGGTTTATCAAAAAATGTGGTCAACTATGGAATCAGCACGACCATCTGTATTCGTTAAAGACAATAACGAAGGTCAAAAACGTGTATTGAGAGATAAAGGAACATATGCATTTTTAATGGAATCAACTGCTATTGAATATGTAACTGCACGTGAATGTGAATTAACGCAAGTTGGTGGCAAATTAGATTCAAAAGGTTATGGAATTGCTATGCCTGTCAGTAAGTGAAATTTTTGTTTATATTCTGGATTAATTTTATTCTAGTTATACTTTTCTAACATAAAAAAATTATCCTAAATGTGCTAAAATCTGGAAATCTAGAAATTATTCTTTCATTTTTGTGTATCATGTACAACTTTTATAAAGGCATGAAATTCTTTGTGAGGCAAAATTTTATTCATTCCAGCGTCATTTTTTAGTTTGATTGAACTGCAGAAGTTTTTCAATATTGATTCGTTGATACCACTAAACATCGTTGTTTCATTTTTATAGTTAAACTGTTCTAGAGAATTCAAGTTTTGTTATTTAAAGCTTATTTATTTAAATGATTCTAAAATTGTAAGACCTAAAAAGACAATTTTATTTTGTTAGTATTTCAAAGCTAGTTATGCTGTAACGCATAGTCAACTTAAGCTGTATAATAAAAATATTACGATACTCGTAATGAAGATACAAATGACAATATACAGTATGCTCGAAATATATTGCAAAAGATTTTCGTCAAAAAAGCATTTTCGCAAAATTTCGTCAGAACTGGAACGGAAAACCATTTTTATTAACATAGTAAAACAGACTATATAAAATAGCTATATATTAATATTAAAATATATAAATATTGTATTTATTAAATATTATATTATATATTACATATTATATATTATATATTATATATTATATATTATATATTATATATTATATATTATATATTATATATTATATATTATATATTATATATTATATATTATATATTATATATTATATATTATATATTATATATTATATATTATATATTATATATTATATATTATATATTATATATTATATATTATATATTATATATTATATATTATATATTATATATTATATATTATATATTATATATTATATATTATATATTATATATTATATATTATATATTATATATTATATATTATATATTATATATTATATATTATTTTATACAACTGTATAAACTAGCTATAAATGTTTCTCGTTTTTGAGGAAAAAGTTTCTCGATACCTCAGCCACAAAACTTTTAGAATTGTTCTAGGAATAATTATATTTCTTATAAATAAAGTAATATGTGTATTTATCCAAAGAAAAAATGAAATTATGTATATTCATCGAGGATTATGCCATTTTTTTGCCAAACATCCTGTATAATCTATAATAAAGCCCGCATTATATTATCCAAAACTGTAAATAAAATATAACTTTTTATAACCTAATTTAATATAATCAGATGTAAAGAAATTATATTGGCACAATATGTTTGCTTGCTGTATCTCAAACATGTATTTGAGTCAGAATATAGAATCATCAACCAGTGTTATTCACATGTATATACGTCTGTACGTGGATACTACTCTAATTTGGATAATTTTTGATAAATGTAGAGAATAAATAGTATATTACGACTATAGGTCACAAAGATGTACTTCTTATACGACCATAGGAAAATAAAGCTTAGGGAGATCAAAGTATGCACGGATATTATTTTTTTTTTCGTGCAATATAAATGCTGGCTGGAATTTTTCTGCAATATTGTTTATTTTCATAGTCATTTAGTTTTCTTTATCGATAAATTTTAATAGTAAAATCAACTGAGAAAAATACTGAAACAAAGTTAAGAGTCTTAGTTTTTCTTCAATTTACTATTTACATTTATGATACTCGTAAATAGCTTTCTCGAAAAGGGCCTTATTTTATTGATACTCAACTGCATTTATAACTAATGTTTAAATTGGTCCCTTTAAGTTTTAAAAAAAAGTCTTGAGCAACAGAGATCCTTCATTTAAGTTATATTTCATCAAGGGTATATCATCATTATATCAAGGGTAAGTCAGATATAAAAAAAATTTTCAGCAAAAGTTTGATCATTTGAAAGCTTTGTTCAATTCCAAATGCATTTTTATTTTGAGGTGAATCGGTTTTAGGGTAAATAATGATGATCAACTTAATTTTTCAAATAAAACCCAATATTTTTTGTTGGTGATTGGTATTTTATAGGAAAAAATATAACTTTTTGCTAAAAGAAATTTTTTTAATGTACATCTATTTTTCTGATTTGAGCAATAACAACAGACACTTCCTGTATATTTCTTATAATAACAAGAAACACACCTTTTCTTGAAAAAGGATTTTTGCCTTTTCATGTTTTTGAAAACATTACATATGTACATTCTACATAAAAGGCCAGGCTGGGAGTTGAAAAAACCAAAAAGTGCCAATTCTTAAACAGCGAATAGAAAGGGTGTTGAAATGACAAAACTATAAAAAATCACATGATTTTTTAAACATGATTGCTTTGTATAAAAACGAGAGAATGGAGCTGACATTCCCACTGGCACATCCTTGACACTAACCCAACCCACGTATAGATTTCCAACCCCATAGTTCATTTTGAAGAGGTTATATAGAGATTCAACGTCATAAAAAAGTCCCTTGAGAGGAATTTCTCCTACGTATATCCTTCCAATCGCTTCCTAGACATCTTACTAATACCCTCTCACTTTAAAACATCGATCCACCTAGATAACAACTCCTTCTACAGAATCTGCCAAAAGTAGAGGTGAATAATAAACAAATTTATATTTATATATAGAAATCCATCAATAGGCATTTCCAAAAACCCATTAGAGTTTTCTTTGTCGTAAATTATATCATATCCTTATCCCTCTCAATTGACCTTCGATACAATGTATAAGTCTATATTTTCGTGAAAAATATAACTAAAATGAAAAATGATTATACCTTTCCATAAAGAGAAACCGCCCCACACCATTTCATCCATAAAAATATTATAAAAAACGTCGTGGTCCATCGTTACATCGACCAAAAAACATACCCATACCAACGATGGTACGTACCTATACTCAAAACAAGACAGTAGAATATTTTATGATTCAAAGACAAACATATATTTTGTTACATTCACAAAATAATACCGACGAAGAAATGAAACGGACCGACTACCACTCCGCGTTATTTAAATATTTTGATTATCTAATCTAATTTATGTATATTTCAAATATTGTTTATGATTTTTAATTTTTATGTTTTGTTGTTATTATTACTTTTATTTTATTTTTTTTAATTTTCTTTTTTAATGGATGTCTTCTCTACATTATCATTTGCTCATATATAATGGTAATGACAGTTTGTGAAAAAGTGGAGTAAAGCATTTCGATACCAAAATGAAAGTGTCACCAAAAAAAATTGTTAATTTGTGTGTCAAATGAGTATTAAATACGAATTTAGTATAAATTTCAACTCGATTCTCTGTACGGTTTTCGATAAAATAATTATTAAAAACAACCCTTTTTACATGGTGGTATATGAAGAAATAATAAATTTTGGTTTTTTATTCAATAAGTGCTTTAAAAATTTAACGATTTACATAAAAAACTTTTATCAATATTCCTCAAATTATAAGCTTTAAAATCAAACCAAAACTGAGAACTGTGAATAAAAACTTTTTTTGATAAAAACACTGACTTTGATTGTTAATTTCTTCTAAACCGTACACCGAGAATCAATATGAATTTTTCACAAATAAAATTTCAAACTTTTTAGATCATTTTCATTTTTTCGATATCTAGCTGACTATCAACTAACCATAAATTAAATTTTCTCAGCTCAACTTTACAAATTCCTAAGATAGGAGAACATTTCAGGCAAACATTTGCCTTTTTTGCACTAACAAACTCATAGAGCCAAAAAATTTTCTTAAAATTTTATTTAACGAAAAGCAATGTCTCTCTTTCTCTGTTTCCTCACTACCAATACCAACCAGGTGTATTTTCCCTGGGGTACAAAGATCCTATTATCAGCGTTGACTAACATAGAAGTGGGCATTGGAAAATTGGAGAAAGATGTATAAAATGCCTATTGTAGTGAAAAGCGGCCTTCAGACATTGGCAGCTGCGGTTGGCATAGCTTGTAGGTATATTTTGTATAATTTTACAATTTTACCTGAATCAGAGGATGACAATTTTTTTAATTAGTTGCCATATTTGGCGTTGAGCCAGTTTGTCAGTGACCAGTATTTTCCATTTATGGATTGATTATAAAATTTTACGTTCAACATTTAAAAACTCTCTGTTTTTCCATCTTGTACTTTTTCTCAATTGTTTTATTTCGTATATATTTAAAAAAATTCGTAATAATAAAATAATAAAATAGGAAGGCACTTGTGTTTTTCGTTTATTTCAATTTCATTTTAAATTTGATAAAACTGTTTCACTCAAAACATTTGGAAATTAAAATAATATGCAATAAATTATAACAGATCATAATCACATAATTAAATTTTTTCAATTTTAAAAGATATTTTTTATCTCGTTGTTGTGCCTATTCTTTAATTAAAATCGATATTAAATGAAAAGATAACCAACTTATTGGAACAACATTAATCGAAATTGGAAAGCGCAATCTTAAACATTCCCCTACATTACTTTTTAGCAATTACCGTAAGGATAGTTTCAAATTTAAAAATTCATTAGTACGTAGAAATTTACATTTTGGTGGAATTCGGTCATTTAAATAAGGTATTCCTATTGATTCCTTGCTCGGAATGTGAAATTGTTAAAATTTCTCCAGCCACGTTACTCTGATAATTTTCACTCACGTTTACTTCGAAATATAATGATAAAAAATTTTTATTCTGGAATTAGATCTTCTATACATCAATAGAAACCTGTAAGTGCTTGATAATAAGCTTATGGGTCAGCTATTCTCCCTTTAATTTAAAATGAATTTGAAAAAGGGCCTGCCGTACATCGACTTTTACTTATTGGTCCATCTTGTCCTAAATTATATTTTTACGTTATTAATCAGTTTGGTTCCAGTTTTGAATTTTTTCATGTTTAGTGTAAACGGCGTTCAGGTCCAGTTGATTTGAGGAAAAAAAATTTTTCATCATTCTTTTCCGAAGTCAATTTGAATAAGAATTGTCTAAGTAGACTATAAATGTTTTTAAGCGATTCTAACAACTGATAACCCATCTTAGATAAAAACCCATCCATTATTATGAATAAGGATTTCTAAAAAATAAAGGTTCATTGGAAAATTGTACTCATTCTTTACGTCTCATTTCCTCGTGTGCTTGTAGAACTCGTAAGATAAATTTGAATGGATTTTCAATGTAATTTGTGTGTTTTCTTTTGATTCCTGAAGCTAGCGTACATTTTTTGGAAATAATAAATGCTCTCCACTTGCATTCACATAATTATTCTAAATTTAAAACACTAGTACTTTCAATTTTATATTATTTTTTGATTAAGATTGAATTTTTTCTTTTAGTAACAACATTAATATGACATAGTCGCCATATTCAAAGGAAACAAATTATATTATTTGCAACAACATATTTAAAACAATTCATTATTTCAATTCAGAATCTGTTTTTGTTTATCATTCGTGCATAAAACGAACGTGTTTTACAAAATTTCTAGTGGATTTAAATAAAATAAATAAAAATAAAGTTTTTTTAAACACACTTCTATTTATTTGTATGTGATTTAAAATAAACGCTCATGGATTCTCTTATTTAAATTGTGTCGTATTAAATAAAATGAATTGTGTCTCTAAGGCTGCACAGCCATTTTCACGTATGATAAGAATCGGATATCGCAGCTATCTTAAATTTTCTTGAAAACTACATGAAAAATCGTCATTCGTTATAGTTTAAGCAACAAGTTCAAATTGTTGAAATAAAGACATACTGGTCGTAAAAATACGTATGATAGCTCGTTGAATTCGGGATGATGTCTAGAAAAATGTACTAGAAGCATTTTTTAAAATAATAAATTTAAAAAAAAAGATTCTTAAAGAGAATAAAATTTCCTATAAAAACTTTCCTCTCCGATAGTCTATTTCCAGTATTTATAATCTTAATTTTACGCTTTTTGTGTCATTATTAGTTCCTTGTAATAGTGTCAAAAACTAGTATCTCACACTAAATACTTTTTTTGAAATATAAAATATTAATTCAATAATTGGATAAAATTATGGTTTATTCTGAACACTTGAAAGAATTTATTATCGTTGCAAATTTATCTTAAAACAAGTGAAAACAAACAATTGACTGAGTTAATTGTTGAAATACCATGTATAGACAGTGTTGATGACGCAATCGTTTGTTTTTTGACGTCACGTTAATAAAAAAAGATATACACTTTTAAATAGCTACACACACACTGATATTCCCACACACTACACACACACACACTGATATATTAATGCATACTATAAAATTTGAACCTAATAAGCGCCCTCGTGGGTAAACAGTGAAGTTTACAAAAAATTTTTCAAACAAAAGTTGTTTATTTTTTTATAAAAAACATTTTTTACATTTCAACTTTTGCTCTATCTCTAACGGTTTACAAAATGGATCCTACGGACCCAAGACCCAATTGATCCATATTGCTCATTTACGAACTTGACCTCACTTTTTAGGTCCTGAGTACGCTATAAAAATTTCATCTTGATATCTCTTTTCGTTTTTGAGTTATCGTGTCCAAAGACGGACGAACGGAAGGACGGACGGACAGACAACCGGAAATTGACTAATTAGGTGATTCTATGAGCACCTATACCAAAATTTTTTTCGTAGCATGAATATTTTTAGGCGTTACAAACTTTGGACTAAACTTAATATACTATGTATATTTCATATATACATGGTATAACTAATTTATCAACAAGTTCGACAGTTGTTTATCAACAAAACTTTCTCGAATTTTCTTTTTCATTGTAACATAAAAAATATGTTTATATACTTAGCGTAAAATTTTTTGGTTCATTGTAAATTTCTTTATCAAACTCTTCAAAACTAACCTATCATGACTTTCTCTTTGACTAAAGTTTCCGTCCTTTTGTTTCACGTGTTTCTTACCAATAAGTTACATGTTTATGGCTATATCCTACTTATTTTTGGAATTTGAATACAATAAACTTTAATACATTACTTATAAAGGCAAGCACAAATTCGATATATTTAATTATGCGAAATTTTCCTTTGCAAACTATTCGAGAAAACGTGTGGTAAATTTTCGAATAGTTGGACAAAATAAACTGGTGGAGGATACACCAGTTTATTTTGTCCAACTATTCGACTCATCCCAAGCAACGAAATTAAACTGGCCACATGTCAAACGCACAACACAGTAATTACTGGCATAATTAGTCTTTCTAGACAATTTTGGTTAAAAAAAATTTCACGTTCGTGCGTTCTTACGTGCTGCACTAATAAATACTCTTCGCTCGCATTCTATTTGTTTAAACTAGATATTATGTTATATATAGAGATAGTTAGTAAATATCTATAATCAAGATAAATAACCCAGACAGAAAAATATACGTTTCACTTATACATACATACACCTGTCGGTAAAATTAACCACATTAATTAATTAAAACCACAATCTAAGCAAATAAATATCGACTCAATAATATTAATTATCATTTCACTAACAAAACTTTACTCAAAGGACCTTGATACTTTATGGCTTGTTTTTGTCTATAAAAACTGACTTTAAATAACTATTTTTGAGAAAACTTAAATATCTTTTCAACCTAATTATTAGAATCTAGAGGTTTGATAACAGTCAGTTTGCGCATAAAGAAACATGTTTAAATCGTGGCTTGAATTTATGGAAAGCGATTTTTTCGATTTTAGTGTTTTGACGATTATTTTCAAAAACATTGAAGGAAAATCATTTACCGAACAATATTTATAAATGCAAATGACAGAAAGTTGAAAGACAACAGTCAATCCATTTGGACAGTTAAAAACTTCCGAGTTTCTTAAATTCGAGCCAGTCGAGATAAGATTAAACCTCATTATTGTTTTTTTTTTTTTCAAACATACCTTCCACATTATTTTTGTCTTAAAACTTAAAAACTATAAAAACCTTCCATTGACTGTTACCTTCAAATATCTGTTACTTTAATGTATAAAATGCTATATTGAATATCCTTTTCTTATTTTAAAAACAGTACTTCGTTCTTAGGTTAGGTTAGGTTAGGTTGGGTAAGGTTAAGGTTAGGCTGTCCACGAAGGACACACTTAGGCTATAGAGCCTAAGTGTGTCCTTCATTAGGATACCATATATGTGTTTTACCACATTTCCGCTGATAATTTCGTTTATCAGCTCCTCAATTTCAGAGGTTGATTGCACCTCCTTCATGTATATACCATGCACTACACCAGCCCATCATAACTATTAATTAAATTAATTTTGTTGAGACGGCGGGAATCGAACCCGCGACCTTAAGCATACCGCGGACAGAATTGGTTACGCCTTATACCAACTGAGCTAATAGGGCGACTTCTTCGTTCTTAATAACCTTAAAAAATGAAAAAAAAATCTTCAATCGCAAATCAAACAGAACTTTTGATTAATCGACAAGTTTATGGGTTATCGACTGAAGACATTGCATTCTTCTGTATTTCAAGCATATTCTTTGAAGCCTGATGGGTTCTGGGATAGAGACATATATTTGAATAGTGAGTGATTATTTATTCCGGTATGTGTAAAAATAAAATGACAATTTAAAATGGCCATAACGCACGCTTGAATCATAAAAACAAGAACACTTACTTTAAATAAACAATTTAATTTTATATTTTTCTATTTAGAATAAATGTATCTAACAAAACAAAATAGAACATAATATAATAGAATAGAACTACTTAGTTGAAATAATTCACATACATAGTTGGAGTTGGAGTAAACATAATTTATTTAAACCGTTCATTATTTCATGTGAATCAACCGCTACGCCACTGAAACCAAACCATGTCTGGCAATATTGAGCAAATGTTGTATAGTAATCCTACGTACTATATTGTTAAATGGTAGTATATAGGTCATTCAAAAATACTGATAGGGTTTTCTTCTTGTTCTTTGACGTACAAATAGCAACTTTTTAAGTAAACCATAGGTCCAGTATCAGCAGACAAACTCAAACTTAAAATTATGAGCATAACAAGTGAAAACAAACAATTATTTGAGTTAATAGTGGAAATACAATGTATAGGCAGGTTTGATTACGCAATCGTTTTTTTTTTTTTATGTCATATAAGTAAAGAAAGATAGTCACTTTTAGATAGTTAAAGTCGTGTATATTTAACAAGACTATGGTGTCACACCTATATAACTGATATTTCCATATAATACAAACTATTCAATTTGCACCTGATTTGCGCCCTCTCGGGTACGTAGTGATGTTTACGAAAAAATGTTTCAAACAAAAGTTGTTTATAAGGAACTTTTTACATTTAAACTTCTGTTGTATCTCTAACGGCCTTTACAAGATAGGTCCTTCGCGCCCAAGGTCCGATTGAAAGATGTTGCTCATTTACCAACACGACCACATTTTCCATGTTCTAACAACGCTATGAAAATTTCAGTTTGATATATCTTTTCGTTTTTGAGTTATCGTTATGATAGACAGACGGACGGACAGCCAAAAATTGCTAAATTGGGTGATTTTATGAAAACCTTTACCAAAGTTTTGTTGTTTTCATCAATAATTTTAAGCGTTACAAACTTGGGACTTAACTTTACAAACTCCAGTATACCTTGATATATTTCATAGGTACATGGTATAAAAGGTAAAAAATTATTTACTACTCAAATATCAAGGAATGTACTGCTAGAACAAACAGGATGCTTAATACAACGTTTTTATTTAACGTCATTTTGGTCTCTCTTAAATTAATTATATTATTTCGATTCTAGTTATTAAGATTCTATACCCGGTATGTATGAAATATTTATCAAGGTATACTAACTTTCGTCGCAAGTTTGTACCGCTTAGAAATATTAAAAAAATGGGTATAGGTGTTCATAAAATTACCTAATTAGTCCATTTCCATTTGTCAGTGCGTCTATCTGCCATCTCGATAACTCAAAAACAAAAAGAAATACCAAGCTAAAATTTTGGTAGTTGACTCAAGACATAAAAAGTGAGTTTGAGCGCACATAGTTCAATTGGGTCCGTAGGACCTATCTTGTAAACCATTAGGTATAGAACAATAGTTTAAATATAAAAAATGTGCCTTCTAAAACATTAAACCATTTTAACATCACGGTTTACCCGCGAGAGTGTCAATTAGGACAAAACTTTGGTGTTCTCCAAAACTACAAAAGATAGAAAGTTGAAAATTTGCAATTAGCTTCAACTAGTGGTATTTTGAAAAATTCTCGAAAAACAAAAAAAGTTTATAAAAATCAATTCACTTTGTTTAAATACTGTTAGTATTTTCACAAAGCTAATACATTATGTTTGGTTGACTTGAATCAATGTATTTAAAACCAATAACACAAACTCTGAATGAGCACCTTCTCCGTGTGGTCGTTCATACACATACACTATCTGAGCTAAGTTTAGTGAGCTATATAAACGATAAACTCATTGTCGTGTGGGTATTATGTAATTATTGTAAGTGTATAATAATATCGTAGGGGAGAGTATAATTGCATGGATCAAAATTTACATAAAAGTCTTTAAAGCCATTTTTTAAATGCAAGAATTCCAATTGTCTCGCGTTTTCTATACACACTATGTATATTTTGAGAATTTGAATATTAAATAGCAATTGATAAAAATTTGTGATCCATGGTACGATATTGTAATGTACCATGGATCACACATCAGTATAGCTAGGATCTTTTTCATGTCATCCATACAATTTACTACATGTGATTGAAACGTTAAAAATTTAGCTTATAGGCATCTTCTTTTTTGAATGTTCGGTAACCGCGTCAACTGCCATTTTTAATTATTCGGGGTTAATGAACTTCTTTACATCCTTTTTTTCATTATTGTAAAAGTTACTGCGTACCTATTATCATTGATCAGTAGTACAGTGTGTTGTTTGACCCAAGGAACATTATGTTTTCTTTCAAACTTTACTAACCCAAAATTGTTTACTGAAAACTAAAAAATACACACAGTTAAGCAGTAATTTAGGGGGAAACAAGTGAAAACAAACAATTGACTGAGTTAGTTGATAAAATACCCTGTAGAGAAAGTGGTGGGTGAGAAAAATTTTAAAAATCAACACAATTATAGCAGCCTTTTCGAGAATTTTTTTTCATTTTTCGAGAATATTTCACAATACCACCAGTTAAAGCTACCCGCAAATTTTCAACACTCTATCTTTCATTGTTTTGGAGAAAACACCTTTTTTTCTTAATTTGCGCTCTCAAATAATGTTTATAAAAATGTTTTAATGAAAAGTTGATTATTTTTTTATAAAGAACATTTTTTACATTTAAACTTTTGTTCTTTTTCTAACGGTTTACAAAATGTGTCCTACGAACCTAAGACCTTTACCTATGTTGCTCATTTATGAACTCAACCTCAATTTTTACATCCTGAGCATACCGTAAAAATTCCAGCTTGATATCTGGTTTCACTTTTGAGTTATGGTGCTTCCAGACAGACAGACAACCGGAATTGAACTCTCCGGGTGAATTTATAAACGCTTATACCAAAATTTTGTTCGTAGCATCAATATTTTTAAGCGTTACTTGAGACTAAATTTAGTGAACTTTGATAAATATTACAATACGAGTTGTAAAAACGCACATGCACAATGATTCTCTGCGTTGCTTACCTAATGGTAAACTGTATCTTGGTTTGCAGCTTCATATTAAGCAATATATTTCAAGAAACTAATAATAATCTAAGATAAAACGATCCCGAGGTACTATATCTTACCCTATTACTAGTAGAGACTAAAGACGGATGTATAATTGTGAATGTATGCATATGTGATTTATTAGGGCAACCACATACATACAAACATTGTTTATTTCTAATGAATAAACGGATTAGAAAACACATAATAATGCATTTTGTGGAAATATTCATAATTATAAACGAAAATTTGAGTTTAATTGAAAAATTATCTTGTTTACACTACACATAAAATTGTGTTTAACTTTTGATGACGGATTTTATGCAAATTTCAATCGCAATCCATCAACCTTTCCGTTAAGCTAAAAAGATGAATATGTTTTTCATATTCCTAAACTCATTGGAATATAGTTGAAAATTTTATTTCTCGAACTATTTTAAGCTGTTAAAGAAAAGTAGAAATTTAACGGCAAAAGATTTGAACTCTAAGAAGCCTAGAAATCTTTATGATAAGAACAGAATTTTGATATAGATGTTCCTCAAATCATCCAATTAGTCCATTTCCGTCTAAGTCTATCCGTCTGTCTGTCATCATCATAACTCAAAAACAAAAGAGAATCTCAAGTAAATGAGCTGCATCGGTCAATTGGGGCAGTAGTACCCAACTATATCTTATAAAAAAAAATAAAAACTTTTTTGAAACATTTTTTCCTAAACAAAATTGTTTACCTGTGAGTGTGTAAATTAGGCCAAAACTTTTGTGTCCATTGTCTCCAAAACTATAAAAGATAGGGATTGGGAAATTTGTTGGTAGCTTCGACTAGTAGTGTTGTGTTTCAACTCTTGAAAAACAAATAAATTCTCAAAAACGATTATCGAAAAAAAGAGGCTAGAAACGGCTTTGAAGCAAATGTTCGAAGATTTCGACAACCAAATTCAATGGTGGCCGAATGGGTGCCATAGTTCTTAAATTATAATTCTCATATATTTATAATAATTGAATAAAAGTTGAATAACATCAAAAATATAAATTTTTCTTAAGAAATTACATCATGAACTTTCAAATAAACAATGTAATAGCAACTTCTACGTCGCATATGAGCAACTGGGACAAACTTTCATCCAAGATCAGCCCTCCGCAACTGTTATCTTAAGGTAAAAACGACATTACATTCGTCTCTTACTATATTTCTTAATAAACACACGTAGTAAATGACTTTATTCATGTAGTACAAATGTATATACACTAAACAATATTTAACTATCACTATCATAGATGTCTTTTAATGTTTTTGTGTGTAGGTGGCACGATGGCTATAATCGAATTAGAGCTGGTAACGTAACGAAAAGTTGGTTTTTAGACGGCTCAATTTTGGATAGTTTTTTACGTCGACGATGGACAGGGTTATGTGTTTGGCCGGTATGTATGTTCCTCTGTTCTCTCATAACTTCTGAACTTCTTATTGTAATTTGACATTTAAGATATCGTTGAAAGCGTCTTGGTCGTCCGCTGTTTGTAGGCTAAGTGACGTCATACTATATTGAATATAGCCCTCTCTAGTGGACATCAAGTCATGAACTTAAAACCCAATTTAATTTTATGATACCGCGTCAGGAATCAAAAGAAAGGGTGTAAATAGCACTATTCAAAAATCGCTTCAAAAGGTATTAAAACAAGCAAATATTTTCATCTGAAATTTTTATGATAAGTAAAATCGTCATTTTGTAGTCGTCGAGCGTGATTTTGTAATCGTCGGTCTTATTATAGTTAGGTAGGAATTAACTACGCCGAGCACCTGAGAGCGGTTTCCTAAACTACGTTCATTATTAGTGCACATGCTACAAAAGCTGCGAAAACCGCTGATTTTCAATCATTTTAAGACAATTTTTTCCCTCACCATATATTATTACAATAATTAGTAAAAAACCTTTTGCGAGTCATTTTAGCGTGTCTTTAATTTTAATTTACCCGATAGGAATTAGGTTGCTTTACAAACACACATTCCGCGTTTCTTTTCGCAATCGTTCTCACTTCATTTCTATCTAAGTTCAATAAGAAATATTCGAAATTCAGCCGTCTTAAAATAAACTCTCGAAAACGTTGCCATCTCTCGTACCATAAGGTATATTGTCTATTGTATTTTACTTTTTCTATACGATTCACCGATGCGATGTAACCACCCTTTTACAACATTGTCTATATAGTTGGTTGGACTCGAATGATGGTTTGTTTGGTTGTGGATAAATGGGCCCGACATTATAATTTATTTTAGAATGTTGGCTTCCTTCACAGTGACAAATGACATTTACTAACAATATAAGTGTCGGCTTCAATATAACAACAGAATACGTAGATATACTTATACAACATTGACTCAGTAGGTATGCTATGCTTGTTCTTTGATGCACTCAGATAAAATTGTGTCTGATGCATCTTTTTATTATCTGTATGAATGATAGGGATAATTCTATAGTTTAAGACTTTAGTTAAGGCATATTGATCTCGTTTAAGTCGTTGACCCACAATTAATTTAGTGTACAACTGTTCGAGTGTCTGTATAAGACACAAGAATACAGGAATAAAACCAAGCCTTATCCTAGTCTTGATCATTTTGAAAAATTTTTAATTTTAAAGCATGTTATTTTTGGTGATAAAATATTAAAATAACTTCTTTTTTTCAATAATTGGGTGGGTAGGTTTTTTTTAGATATCGCATAAAATCCTGTACAAAATACTTGTTTTGGAGCGATTCTGGAGACGTCTTGCAAACTAATCATTTAAATGAATTTTATAAAGTTTGCTTGGATCCATTATTCTATGAAAAGATAATTGCAAAAAATACACTCGCGCCAGGACTCGAACCCGAATCTCTTGGATTCATGCCAAGCACCTTACCTATACGAAGCCTATACGAGCTCTAGAGCTTTTAAATTCTTTTTTTATTACGATTACCCGGTAAGTAATTTGCACTAACTCTTATCAATAGGGGATCGGACTAAATTTTTTTCATCACTTCAAGTGAAGAATTCTCACTGGACGTGCAAAAAAGTGAAGTTGGGTTTTAAAAATCTTTACTAGTATTCAAAATATGAACGTTTAAAATTCCTAATTAAACAAAGAGGAAAATACCTACTAGTGACGTCATACGTGGGTATCACTCTACAGATTACATATAAAACTTTGATTTCCAAATAGGAGATGGGTAACCATCGAATGCTATCTTTGATTTTTTTTTATATTAGATTTAATTTCACTTTCAAATTTAGCTATGATACCAGATCTATTTTTACATTTTAATGGATAATTCTCTATCATATAACGGAAATGCTTGACGTTTAAAATTGTATGCAAACAAGTCAACAAAACATAAATTATAAATGAAAATCTGGTTGGTTTACCGAATGAACAACAAGTTGCTGAGTTATGACCTGGCGAAATAGCTCTACGATCACTTAAACGAAGGATTTTAATTGATATCTCCGAAATCACATGTTGAGTCGTAAAAGGGATTTCATTTTTTTTGCTGGTCACAAGAACTTTATAAAATGATTTTAATTCCCTAAATGTTTTTCACAAAGCTTCTACTTTTCTAGAAAGTGGGCAACGTATAGCTGATATATCACCGAGTAGAATATAAACAATTGTATATCCCTTCTATTATTATTATTATAAATTCACTTAAAGAATATCATAATAAAGAGCCATATTATTTTCTTTATGGTAAACTTTATTTTATCTTTTTATTCGTACCGTACAAATACAAAAAAAAAATATTATTTCAATTTGAAGAAAAATATTTTTATACGTTTGGTATACATTACGATTTTGTTCAAATATATGTTTATTTTTCCAATTTTATTTTTTCGATTTACATATCTGTTGTGTGCCCTTTGGGAATCATACCTCTAGGTAATGGTAAAATTTCTTATTTCTTATAAATTATACCCCATAGATGTGTACTATTTTTAAGATTTCCATATACCTATACATTCAGGATACCGTAAAAACATTTCGGCTTCTAAAATCTTCTTGCCGTCTGTCGAAATTCTACTGCCATTCATCTTCACATAATTAAGAATCTACGTACTCTTCTCACTTGTGCCCATTTATCTCAAATATCCTTCACTTAGGGAGCACGTTTATATCGTCAACTCGTTCGTGACGTCCTTGATGTGTCACCTTAGACTGAGAATACTTTGAAATTGAGAATGCTTAGGTTGTTAGAAAAGACTTCTTCGAATCAGTTTAGTATAAACTAGGCAACATACATTTAAGGATAGTCAAAATGACTACATACAAGGAAGTTTATTGAAACAATTTTGAATTTTCTCGATACCAAAATACTTCACTTGCGTTGTACAGAAGGATTTTTGTACCATGTATATGTGAAATATATCAAGGTATACTAAGCTAAGTCCCAAACTTGTAACGCTTAAAAATATTGATGCTATGAACAAAATTTTGATACAGGTGTTAAAATCACCTAATTAGTCCATTTTCGATTATCCGTCTGCCCGACTGTCAACATGGTAGCTCAAAAACAAAAAGAAACATCAACCTGAAATTAATAGCGTAATCAGGACGTAAAAAGTGAGCTTGAGTTCGTAAATGAGCAACATGTGGGACCCATCTTGTAAACCGTCAAAAATATAATAATAATCTTAATAACATATATATATTTCTTGTGTGCGTGTGTATGTAATTGAACTCCTCCTAGACGGCTGGACCGATTTTGATGAAATTTTTTGTGTGAGTTCAAGGGGATTCGAGAATGGTTTAGATTCACAATTTGGTCCAGTACAACTGTTTTTGAGGGCTCCGTACCAAAAAAATGAAATTTCATTAAATGGTGGGAGCGCATATAAATCATATCACATTATTTTACAACTTACTATGTGTACTATGCATTTTTAATAGTATTCAGGTATTGTCAATAGGCATTTATTAGAGCCATATGCGAGCGCAGCGAGCTCTACTATCAAAGACCAGGCCAAAGGTCGAAGGTCAGGCCACTCCAATAAATAGGAGTTAAATTGGGGTTTAGCGGGATGGGTTTAGCGGACAGGCGAAACGTAGTATAGGTATTAATGAATTGGAGTTACGTTTTTACGGGACAGGACAACGTCTGTCGGGACCGCTAGTTTTAATATAAAAAATGTTCCTTAAAAAAATAAACAACTTATGTTTGAAACATTTTTATATCACTATCCGTAGTATGCAAATTAGGTTAGAACATTATACATATATTGTATTGTATCAGGTATACATTTATTTATGTATGTGTTTGTTTATTAATATCACCACTGAGGAAGTGAATGTGAGTGATTAATATTCTTATATTCTTATTACTTTAGGTGTAAGAGTGGCTATCTTTCTTTACTTACAAGACGTAAAAAGCAAATGTTTGCTTAATTAAGACCTTCAATACATGGCATTTTAACAATTATCTCAGTTAATTATTTGCTTTCACTTTGTTAATAAAAAATTATAAAGGCAAGAAAATTCTAAATGTTTAATAAAACGAATATTAATCAAATTAAAAAATTTCTATCTATAAAATAGACTAACACCAAAGTGATATTATCTCGAATATATCCTATGTGAAAATAAATAATAAAAGAACCTTATCAAAGAATAAATTATCTTTTATTTGATCCATTCTTCAACACAATGCCCAATCTTTTCTTTTTCTTCACTATTAATGTGATGTGTGTATGTGTATGTGTCTATTTCGATTTTTTTTACTCATATTTTCTCAAAAAATACAGACTTATACACTATATCGTAGGAGAATGATGAAGATGCGGGTCCTTTTTTTTAATTTTATAACACTATTCATGGGTTTTACAGTATGTGAACGTTTTTCTGGCTTACTCACCTGTACAGCTCCTTCAAATTTAGAAAGAGAGTTGGAGTTAAATAAAATCGTGGATTTTCACTAACTTGCACACCTGTACAGCCTATGCAAATTGAGATTGATAATTGAAAATCGAATGGAAGTTGAATTAGCATCAAAGAAATGGAAATGCCTATTGGTAATGTCAACTTTTAAGCCCCCATCCAAATTTTTTATGCTAACATATAGAATCTAAACGGTTTAAAACTTCCCTTCTCGCTGTTTTTTATAAATATTTTATGAAATACAAAACAAAACAATAATATTAAAAACCCATTTTCATAAAAAGCATCTAATAATAAGAAGATCTAATGAGGAGGAAATATTACCTTAGTGTTGGAGTACTGCTACTCATCAGTTTTTTTTTCTTATTTAGTATCATACAAAAAAAAATAATGAAATGTTCATCGCTCTAAACGAGAATGTGTCGCCACGCGGTGCGTTTTGAACAACACATCTCGAATAATGTACAGAGTGTTGAAAATTTTTCGTAGTAATAATTATTTTTAAAGTAATTTGAAAAGAAGATCTTTATCTTTCGAAACAGACTCTTTTTATTGAAATATTTTCTTAAGGGTTAGTAGAAAACCTTTTTGTACCTTTCTTCTTTTGTTCAATATCTTAAATGCAGTTATAATGTATTATGTCCTGTGTGGTTCGGGTCCAATCATTTAATTTATTTCAGGATTCGTGAGCATGCGTAAAAATTATCACAGACAAAAAGGCAATCCAAGCTAGACACAAATAGGCCGTCATTTTAACTTTGAGTTTTAGTTTTCAATGGCATAACAAAGTCAGGGAATGTTTTATAACTTAAAATGTAAAATATAATTTCTTTAAAATAGCGACAATAGTTAAAAGTAAGCCATATTTTCTTTCTTTTCAAGAAATACATACAACCTTTCAATAAAATCTTATATTAATTTATTTGCGTATTATTAGAAATAAGTAATAAATATTTTTAAACATATTTTAATAATATTATATTAGTTTTTTTATTGTTCCAAACTCATTATTATTAATAGCTCATTTTGATAGCAAATAGAAACGGAAATATATCTGTAATTTTTTGCACAAATTTTCCAAACCGTCGATACATCTGACTTCTTTGAGGATAGATTTTGCTGGACTTATCTCTATACTCACAACAAATATGTAAAGATACACCAAATACACGATGCTAGAACTTATATTTCAATCTTTGTTTTCGTATACACATTTTTTTTTTCTTATTTCTTATTTTATTTTGAATGAAGCTTTGTGTTTATATATTGAAACATGTCTTTTGATATGTCATTTATATATTATATAAAGAATAAGAAGACAATATTAAAAAGACACGTTTTTATATGTAATTTTTAAGTATAATATAAGAAAAACTGTTATAAGGACAAAAAAGCGACAAAAAATTTAATATATCTTTAAATACTTCCAATATGTATATAAGTGCTTTAAATCGGAATACTGAAGTAAAGATTATGAAAAATTTACTAGTAAAAAAAATTATAATAAAAAATACTTTAAGTGACAAGCTTTTATTGTACTAAAAAGTAGAAAAAGCTTGAGGTGTTCAATTTAAAACATCAAAAATAAATCGGAACACCTCATCTACTCCACATGTCTAGTTACTTTTCGACTCATTCTTGATATTAAACTTCTCAAGTTTTTAATATAGTTGGGTATGAGTGACTCATAGATAAAATTATATTCAACTTTTTATTACAATAAAAGCTAGTTCCTTAAAAAATATTTTTTTATTAAAATTTTTAATTTGAAGCTAAAAAAAATGTATATCAAATATGGTGGAAGCGAAGGGAAAATTAGGACGTCACATCCTTACCATGCATGCTTTGTCAAGTGCTTTTATTTTAGCTCAATCGGAAACCGGGATGTGGATCAAATTTGTCTTGCAAAATTTGATTTCAGGCAGACAACGGGGCAGATGAAACTAATCATTCTCATGTTATTATGATGACATTTAGAAAAAATATTATAAGAATATCCATGAATTATTTTTCATATTAAAAATTAAATTAGGATTTAACTTGATTGAACAATAAAAAAATAAATCTTTAAAAAAATTTAAATATTCAAAAATCCACAACGTTAATATTCAAGTTTTCACTTCTGCCGGCACTCCCGGAGTGCAACCTATTATACTTTCTTTTATTTTAATCAAATCTTACGTCATTTTCATTTTGTAGTCTAATCAAATGGTTTGGCCATCAATGTTTTATTACCTTTAATTATATTTAATCTTTTTTCAAAAATTTACTGGTTCATAACACATGTAACGCTAAAACATTGCAAATTTGTAACGAAAAGAGTTAATTACCGTCAGAGAAAATAAATAAACAAATAATTTCCCGATAACTAATGACAAAATTAAGAAACGACAGTGGACTTACGCAGACGGCGGAGTCTTTTTAGACAAGTTTACCCTTTATATTTCTAGATTTCTACCAGAAGGTTAGACAAAATTTTAACTACGTAGTTAAAGTACGGCATATCAGTGGCGGATTAAGTATTTTGCCGCCCTAGGCCCTGTCTGATTAGCCGCCCTTTTTAAAAGATGAAATTTTATTTTTTTGCATCATGTCGAGCCGATCAACGAGTTTGAGAAAGGCTTTTCAGTCTTAAACTTGTATGCTGTCTTAAAATTTCCCAACGATGTGTCGAAACGGTAAAAAAATTATATAATTCTTGCAAAGTAGAAAAAAAGTCAACTGCTTCGGTAACAGATTCAGCTGCACAAGTTCTCACTAAATTTAAAGAGTGACCAGCATAAGGAACATATTCAGCTAATGGATTTGTTGTTTTGATTCGTGCTTGCACTCCTGAATATAAACCTGACATGTTGCTTGCATTATCGTAAGACTGACCACGACAATTCATTATATTCAAACCATTATTCTCAAGAGATTTTAACAAAGCATCTTCAATATCAGATTTAAAATTTTGACATTCTGAAAAATTTGCCGCCCCCCAAATTGTGCCGCCCTAGGCCCGGGCCTCACGGGCCTAGGCGGTTATCCATCACTGCGGCATATAATATTTCGGGTGTAAAATAAGTGAATGAATTATTTAAGAATTAAAAATGACGTAAATATTTTCTTTGTGTTAATAGATTCACCATATCGAACAGACATCAGTGGTGCTGTTTTAAAATTACAAGAATCAGGAAAATTATCAACTCTTAAGACAAAATGGTGGAAAGATATGAACGGTGGTAGGAAATGTGATGAAGTAAGTATATTTGATGTGTAAGAGTTTTTTACATTACGGAGAATAAATTTGTGAATGCCATAAACCACGTAAGAGAAATTTTCTTCACTTATGGAATCTGTCAACATTTTCTTTCACGGGCAGTATTCTCTTTCACACGGCTCGGAAAGCCCTTGATTCCAACGACAACCCCAAAATTTAAAAATATCCGTTTTTTTTGGTATTCTTACAGGGAAGATCATTGGTTAACAAATGAAACAATCATTTTGTCCAACTCTCGATTGAAACTTGTTTTACGTACCAGTTGGGTTTGTTAACCAAATTTCTGAAATCTGTGAAAGAAGAACAAATTGCTGTATTAAACTTACTAAAGGCGTGTATAGAATGTTTAGGGAAATATTTATCAAAAGTCATCATAAGTTGACGGACACCGGAACTACGATTGTTCCTATTAAAAACTGATTACTCGTTTCAAAAGAAAAATACTAAAGTGTTAATTTTCTTTGATTTCTGAATCATCTTTGATGTTCGTCAATTTCTTTGTTCTATTTTCGTCTCTTAAATATATTTGATAAAGTGTTTTTTTGACAATACAAAGTAAAAATAATAATAAAAGGAATTCTTATTAATACATTTTAGAAATTTAATAAAAACAAGTAAAAATAATAACTAACTGAGTCAATTATCTAAATTCTCAATTTTTTTGGGTGTTTTTGAGGGGCTGTAACTTTGTGAAAAATGATCGTATCGAGAGGACAATAAAGGCTTTTTCAATCTTGGAATATTTTGTGCTACCAAAAAAATGCGGGATTGTTTTTAATTTTATATTCGTTAAAAGTGTCCTTGGATTTAAAAAAAGGATTTCTGACCTACTCTCTAAAAACGAAATAGTGAAAAGTATAACAAATAACTATTTTGTAGCGGCTATTCACTCTTTTCACTATTTCAAACTTAACAAACTAGTGAATGCTGAGGTTATTATCCAAAAATCTTCGATTTTTTTTTCTGTACTACACACGATCTTTTAAATAACGGCCATCCAATGAAAAAAAAGTCAAATTTTTAAATCAGTATCTGAATTAAAGGTCCTACACGGTAAGAAATTGTTTGTGGAAATCACTATATCCATCAGTATTGGTGTGAACGCAATACTGTATACTGTAATAGCAATAATATAGCGGACGAATCAATGCAGTATAGGCGTCAAGCCCATATTGTTTGGCGAGACCCACAATACTTCTGGTGGATAGCCCAATTCAATACTGTAATATTATTTATCCTTATAAAAATTTTATATGTATCTGTCTCTATATCATCGTACCAGCATTGTTGTAAACGCCATGCATTTCTTACCGTGTACAGCGAACGGAAAGCGGGTCTTGACAACTTCAATTAATTTTCTTGAATAGTCTTAAGATATATTGGCGAAAAACAAATTTTCGAAAGCTCAATACTCATTGGAAAAAGTTCAAAAATATAACTCTTTCTGATGTTTTGGAAAATCTGCTACAACTTAGTATCTTAATATTTCGAAAATCATAGATGATTTCAACTTTTTTTAATAAATGTGTAAATAGCTTGCATCCTCAATTACCGTTGATAAACTGTCTTCCGTGCTCGAATCGTTAAAACTCCTTTTACGTACAAAATGTTCCATATATAAATTTCTAGATAGCCTTTTTAGAAAAAGTTGAATGAAACAGTTCTATTGCTTATTACCCTTCTTTATTGACAGAATCCATCCAATAAAGTGAAAGAAGAGGACGCAAACAAAATGGGTATCGAAAATTTTGGTGGTATTTTTGTAGTATTAATTGCTGGAACCACGTTTGCTATATTTATTGTTATATGTGAGTTTTTATGGAATATTCGTACAATTGCCGTAGAACATAAAGTGAGTACCAATTTCAAATGAAAAAAATTATTTCGTAAAGCTTTGTTCTGAATTACCTTTTAATTTAATTTAATTTTTAATTTTGATTTTATCTATTTCCAGATAACAACATGTGAAGCACTTAAAAGTGAGCTACGATTTGCTTTTCAAATATTCAATAAAGAGAAACCAGCAAAACCGTATGCACCATCAGAAGCTTCATCTGACGAAGATACAAGAAGTGTTGCTGCAAGTGTATTTCGTAGTGCGAGTTCATTTTTACGTTTAGATAATGTTATTGAGAAAAAGGATAATTGAAAATATCTGCTTTCATTATTTATTGGTTTCAGATTCAAAATTTGAACGCATGAGATGGTCATAGCGAACTCTCCCAGATAATACTAAAGTGTATTTTGTTGATAATATTAAAGAAGTTTTTAAAAACTTATAAATAGTTTATAAAGTGCTTTGGAAGCCACTCCTCTAGTGCTTTGGAATAAATTTGCTCCTCTGACGCACAAGCTTCAAAGATTCTCGTGTGATACCTAAATCGTACATGTAGAGTTCTTATAATCAAAATTATAAAAACAAAAACAATTTCGGGGGCGTAAGCATTGCTACAATAATTGTCTTTCTTTTAGCATGTGATATGATCTATTTTTTGATATTTAGACTGACCCTAAAATATTGATTTCCATACTTAGTCCTCTTTCATTTTTACTTTATGACGTGATATAAAACCCTTCATTTCTTAAAAATAAGTATCGTAGAAGCTTCCAAATTAAATAAAATTAAATTTTAGTATTATCAGGGAAAGCTTACTGCCATCAACTGTTTTATTACTTCGTAATAGACTTATTGACTTAAATTTATAAATTTTATTAAATATATTGTGTAAAAAAACTAGTAATTTATTTTCAATTTTCTAGAATTACTTTCACCCTACCAATGAGCATTTTTGTTTCTGACCAAGACCCAAAATATCCCAAAATTTAGACTACGTACGTACAATTCAATTTTTCTATCGGGTTAATGAAAATGAATGTTACTAAGCTATGTTGTATATCAAGATCGAGAATTCTTTTTATTTGGTCGAAATAATTGATTCTGAGCTTTGATTAAAGAAAAGTTGTTCAGTAGTTTAACCATCAAAAAAACAAAATAAAATAGGCATCAATTTTGTTTTCGACAAATCTACAAAATTCCTAACATAGAAATTATGTAAAAAAAATATTCTCAGAAATCAATCAACTTAAACTTGCCCATAAAAAAAATCATAAATAAAATCGCAGACGAAAATTTTTCTTAAATGTCAAGCGTAACAGTTCAATCGATTTAAGTGTTTTACCAGTATTGTAGAATAGGGAATAAATTAAACCTAAAGAGGTATGTTATATGTATGTTAAATAGAAACATATACCGAGACATTTTCAAGGATCTTAGTTGTTAAACATCACTCACCAGAAAGAGAAAACTTTTAATAAATAATAATAAAAATTGTAATTAATAGATGATTTTTAAAGTACTACATAGTTCTTATTCAGTCCTATTTATTATACTATATTGACTTCGGTGCAAAAGGAAAACTAGCGCCGCTAGTGATACCTAAAGTAGCTGTAATTAATACGATTTTTTTGACAAATTATGCCAATTCCCCCGCTTGATTTCGGTCTCCTTCTGCCTTCTGTAATATCCATGGTCAAGTGGTACGGTTACGGTTTCTCTGCCATTTCTTAATTTCAGAGTTCAAAAAGCGCCCCGCACACATTCAACTTCGCGTAATATTGACAACTAAGTTGAGCGTCTGTGGATAGGTTAATGGTTGAAGTTTCATATCTTCAACTATGTCTGGTAAAATCAAAAAGTTTTTTTTTTTGTGGGAGTTTCTTTGTATTGATAACCATGTTGTTGTGTCTTTAGCTAGGTTGACAATTTTGTTGCAAACATCAGTTTGAAATTGAGCACGACTTGAGCCAAATTTAAGTTTTTATTACTAAGATAATAAATACATTTTTCAAAATAAAAAAAACGTTTTGGAAATCCCTAATCCTCGCTCTTGCGGAGTACTATATCTGCAGTGGAGCTCTTTATACGTTGCAGAGGTCCCTATTCATATACCTTTTTATAGCAATTTGAAAGAGCTAAGATTATGTTATAAAAGAAGAATACTTGAGAAAATACCAAGGTTATTTATTTTTTTAAATTGTTGATTATGCGGGAAAATTCAACGAATAATATTAACCATTGTGTAAGACTAAAAATATTCTGCGAAATTACATTCAACATTCGAAAATAGAAGATTAAAAAGTTTGGAAGTTTGGATGGAATAGAGTTATAATTACGAAATCTTTGTAAAAGGTAATGTTGGAACGTTTTGAATTTGCCTACTTTGTTAGTACGTGTGTAACAGGCAAATTTAACTGGGATATTTATTACAGTCTACGTCACATTTAATCATTTTTAATATATCTGTATTGTATATAAAAATAAAAACACGCGTGTGTGGGGGCTCTTTAGAATCATCTTCAAATACAGATATATGTTATCCACATTGAAGTACCGACGAACGATATTTTCTATATAAACGATATTTTGGCGGTCCTTATTGTATCAATAATACACACAGCAGGATATCAAAAAGGCCTTCTCTCATCAAATTTAACCACCCGCACTACACACACCTATATATGGCTCGTTCTCGAGAGAAGACATATAAACAAATACCTATAAAAGTCGGATTTGCAGAAAAAATACACAAAAAAGTTATATATATTTCTTTAAAAAAAATTTTTTTTTCCCTTCATGGTGGTATTGAATGTTAAATGTTTCTTTTCTTTTTGGCTTTTATAAAAAAAAAATGTATTTTAAATAAATTTTGAATAAGAGGTAACTACGATGCGACTTATTAAGGGATACAAAGTGTTTATGTACTTAAAACTGTTGTGATTAGTAAGATTTCTTGAAAAGAGACGAAATTGATTGTCAATTTATTTTGAAATGTCATTTAAGTGAAACTAGCAATTTACAAGTAATTGTATCCAAATTTAAAAAAATATAATAATTAGGTATTATTGTTGGCATAGTTGGCGACCTAATTGTATACAGTAGAGTCTCGGTAATCAGAAAATCATCGGAACACTTTTCATCCGCCAGCACTTTCTACACCGGTGTCATCACATCGAATATGATTCATTTTTATGGCTTTAAAAACATTATAGCAGCTAATCAGATCAAATCCAATAATCGAAAGACCCCTGATTTTTATTGAGTCTCGGTTATCGAGACTCTACTGTATTCACTTCGACTGTATTCATCTAAACAGAAAACAAAATTATTTTTAGTACTGCAAGTCACACTTCTAATAAATCTTCTGGAAACAACCATTTCAAAAAAACTTCTTGAACTTTTCAGCCGATAATAATAGTAAAAATATTGCCAATCAATATGAACTCAATCCTACATTCTAGTTCATAAAATATTATGATTGTTATCGACCTAGAATTTTACTCTACAATATCCCCCCGAAATCACCTATTTATTACCACTTTCAAACCAAATATTATTAGAACAATAAAGTAATACCAAAATTGTTTTCCGTCGGTATCTTGTCTCATTTATAATTCAAATAAACCATTTAGCTCACAACGATCTATTATGAAACTTCGTAAGTGGCTTCCTTTTGTTCTTGTTTCCACTGACGTAAAATAATATTTTAGAATATTCCCACGCGATTGTAAACATACATTGTGTCTCGGTTTAAAGTTGGTTCTAATAATACAAGCATCAGCCAAGGCCTATTTTAGCCATAGTAGCATTAGCAGTTTTTAATTACAGTCACTATGTAAACTTTTTTCCATATTAAATAAAAATTATTTTATTTAATTTTCCATATTAAATAAAAATTATTTCCATTTGCTTTGTCGTGAGAAAAAGTACAAAGAACCGATGTCATTATGAACCTATTCTTTATTGGAGGTCCAAAAACGCCGCGACGTCAGTTAAGAAATAGCATCAATTAATTAAATATACCAATTTTGTCGACTCATTAATGTCATTTCAGTTAACTTTAATAAGAGACTATTCTTCAAAAGATGATAAATAGATCGATAGACCTGGTTAGACCTACAAATAAAATACACATAAATTATCTTTTTGTTTGACTTTTAAAATTGACCGAAAAATTTTTGTTTATTTTATCAATTATATGGAAAGAATTTCTGTCGAAAAAAAGAAGTAGTTAATAATTCTAACACAATATAAACAAAAATGACACGGTAAAATATTAATCAGATAAAGATGACTCGTTACTGGCCGCACACAGACAGGCAGACATACAAATAGAAAAATTTGAAATATCTCTTTAATAATAAATATATTGTGTATGGATACTTATGGCCCGCAAAGAAATAAAAAAAAAAAAACCACCCACAATGTAAAATCATCTATCTATCAACAATATAAAATGTTAATATTGTATGTTTTACTTAGAATTTTACACCAAATATGTTAACTGTAGGCTTAAAGAAGAAAAAGATTGTGTACTAAATATCACACTAACTGTGAGCAGCATTATTTAAGGTATATCCAGCATGAAAACTTATCGAAAGATTTGGCTTTTTCACAGACTCAAAATAATGTTCGCTGTGAGATCCCGAAGTTGCAGAATTTTTGGTCGTTTAAATCACGAGATAATCAGCTGCAAAGTTCGCGATTTCGCTAAAACTTGAAAGGAAATGTTTTAATTAAAAAAAAAAATTTCAATATTTATCTTGTGATTTAAGCGGTCAAAGTTTCTGAAATTTGGGGATTTAATAGTAGGCTCTATTCTTAGCCTATGAAAAAAATTCGTAAAAGGTTGTAGAAAAGGGGGTTTTACCACAGTTTTAGCATAGAATCTGCAAATACCATGCTAGACATAAATTACATTTAGTTATATCATAAAGTGCTTTTTATTGTAATGGAATTGCTGTTTTATCATGTTTTGTGGGGCTGTAGAGCTGTGCAAGGGTTTAAAAACTGCTAAAATCCATGATAAGTTAAACTTGAATAAGCGGATTTTCAACCCTTGAACTCCATTTGAAGAGACTGTAGAATTAAGCAAAGCTTTAAAACCAGCGAAAATACACGATATTTTGGCATAAAAAGGGGGTAGGTTTGCTTGGTAGTTGACATTCCCAAGATGGATTGCCTGTAAATACTTATTTACTAGATTAGGTCGTGTGACTTAAAGTCGCCGAATCCTATCTACGGATACAAAATCTTCCATGCGTGGTAAATTGAAAATTGAATGTTAAGCAAAAATTTGGGAATTAAAATTTTCTTCAATTCACTATTCTCTCCTTTGTTTTCTATAGGTCCAATATTTTCAAAAATTTCTACAATTTCAATGTTCTACATTGTAATATCTGAACAATTGATAAAGTGGGAATCTAGAATCTAGATCGAGAATTGATCATAACGGTAACACATCCCTTAACGGTTTGCCAAATTATACTTTAATACGAAATTTGAGCTACAACCATTTTCAAATAATCAAACTAACCAACCATTCCCAAAAAAAAATATATGAAAATTAATAACAAAACATTATGTAGACAAAGGACAAAGTAGAAATAGATTAGCTTTGTATATTTGCTTTGACAGTTTGCTGACCAACTGGGTCGGCACTATTTATATTTATTTCTTTTTTTTTTGTGTTCACAAACAAAATCTTATAAAAAGATTAAAATATTAAACACATAAATAATTTCCAACTTTTTGTATTTTTAAAGTTCACTTTTTACATACGATATATGTGTAGGTTTGTGTCTTTATTCAATTGTTTTCATCATTGGATCTTCATTCCATCCATACTAGGTATTATTATTATTATATTATTATGTACAAAATATATGACCCCAACAATTTTTGACATTTTTGTCTTAATATTTGTGTATTCTGGAATTTACTTTTAACAAGAATTTTTTTGTTACTTTTTTTTTTTTTAATCTTTGTAATTTTAAAAACATCTTTGGTCAACATTATTTGTAAAATAGTTATACAATAAGAAGCAGACTTTTAACACATATTTAGAATTAAATTTCCAAAATAAATATATTTCAATTAGTTTTAATTTTTAGATATATTTAAGCTAGCTGACAAAAGCTTGCCGCACACATCCATGTCTAGGCTCACGGCAAGTTTTAAACTTTCCATTATTCATGGTGAATTTTTGTCTTTCACTGACAATGAATAATTTCGGATCATTACAAATTGGAGGATCTGAAATGATCAGTGAAAAACGTTGTCGAAAATATATAGGGTTTTCGTAATGGAGCTATGGTCGAGTGCGTGTTCGCTTATGTTTATACTACGCGAACTATGAGCGGTGTAATATTACACCATACAAATGTTTCCATGAAATTAATTATATAGAATTCGAATGGGAAAGCTGCACATTGATCAAAATCTGTTTAGTAGATTTAATATATGAACTAATAAGTGCCACTAACTTTGTTTATTGCGTACGAAGCTAGATCTATACTGAAATATTGGAACGGGCGAAAAATTTACAAAAATTTAAAATATAATTTTAAGGCATCGGCTCTAATCATTAACAATAACTGTTGCGCTTTGAAGTCGACGCTTACCATATCCTTTCGGTGATTCCATATGTGTCTGACTCAAAATTTTATTTTGTATCATATTCTGAATATGTATTGTTATTTTTTTTTAATTTTAGTAGAAGTTTTATGGTTTATACCTCTGTAGTAAAAAATGTGCTCATGAAACTTTATTTAACATGTGACTTAACTAACATGTTAACTTAATGCAAATGTGACTGACACTACTTCCTCTATGTAAGATTTATGATTTGAAATTGTACCTACGGCCAAATTACAAGAAACAAATTATTGGAAAATGGTAAAATAATGAACTTTAGTATTTTTAGAATCAAATTTATTAGAAAAATAAATCGTGACTGATTCTTTGAACATTTTAGATTGCATAATAGTTGTACTGTCAATTTTATTTTAAAAGAAACTTTAGAAATTAAAAATACAGGAAACAAGATAGGAAATTCAGAATCAGTTTAAAGATATAAAAATGAACTAAAATGCTTTTTTTTTTGAGTAAAATTAGTAAGAATTAAATGTCACTAATATAATTTCAAATAATTAGAATTTTAACGTTCTTATAAACATAAATAATGAAATTTTAATGAAAACTTAACATTTACGATGAAATATCATTATTTGATAGTGACCACTAACAGTTATATAGTGTACACCATAAAAGCACACACCAAACTAAAGTATTTTTGCCATCAAAACCAGTAATATTTTTTTCCATTCATGGTATACTTTTTCAGGGAATCATCTCTTTCTTAATCGATTCATTGGCTAAATCAAACTTTTTACTTTTTTACGTAGTTTTCGTCGGTTCTATTTTTTGCAAAAAATTGTATGTTACTTAAGACTATCTTTGTAATAATTACTTGCGATTCCACCATTTTTTTATTTTTTACATAAATTAACAGTGTATTGTCAACTAATAAAAAAACTCATTTAACTTCCAGGCATGTTCGATTCTACAACCAGACGACATGACCTTTCTTTTATAATATTTTTTTACTATTTATATTTGTGAATTTTGTAATTAGAGCACGATCTAATTCCATTTCAATGATTGTTAACGATGAAATTATATGGAATTACAAATAGAAGAATGATATTACAAATTTATGAAATTAAAAGTCCAAAAATTACTACTATTTAATTAATTAAATCATCATTACATATTATAAAACAAAGTCGATTTTTCTGTCCCTATGTCCCTATGTCCCTTTGTACGCTTAAATCTTTGAAACTACGCATCGGATTTTGATGCGGTTTTTTTTAATAGATAGAGTGATTCAAGAGGAAGGTTTTTATGTATAATACATCCATATTATAGTAGAGTAAGGGGTTGAAATAGGGGTAGAAAGGGATATGCTTCAAAAAATAAAAAAGTTGTGCATCGATTAAGCTCAAATATTGACACGATATACAACCAGCTTCAAAGATCTATTGTTTTTATCTACTTTTAATCTTCGGAGGGTAGAAAGGTGTAGCGAGAAAGTGGGAAGGAATAATCGAATATTTACAAATATACCTAAGTGGGGTATCAAATAAAAGAGCATGACATGTTCATTACAAAACTGTTATCCAACGCAAGGAAATGTGGAGGGAGGGGTGCAAGTGGGGATGTTGCCCAGCAAAGCGGGTAGTTCACAGCTAGTTATATTTATAATTATAAGTTTTAACTATAAAAATATTTTAACCTAGCAGTAAATGTTTTATATTTTCTTCTTTTTAAATTACAACGAAGTAGGTTCAAAATCACTCTGCACTTTTTGAATTGGCTCTATTGGCCTTAGTTTTCGCAATTATACTTTTATATAAATACATCATACCTTATGATATTTAATTTTCGATGATCTCTAAAAAGTAGCATATACATTTATAGCTTAAGCAAATCAAAAATGATCACTGTTGTAATTTGTCAGGCAACTTACTATACATAACAATTCAAACGCTTGCATAATTACATAAAAGAAATCTAGTACCTACATATCTGTATATGTAATAAATAAAAGTCGGAAAAAGTACAAATTTGTATTATTTAATTATAAAATAATTAGTTATTTATCGTTAGTCGAAAATATTCGAAATGCCTTTGTACCGACAAAAACGAATACATATGTAAAAAAATTAAATTTATTCAAGAACCTATAAAACATTTATTCTCTAAAGGTGGTAAAGATGAAAGGAAATTAATGACAGAATAGTGCATAGCCATCATACCATATGATGTTATTCATCAACAATTACAAGAACTAAAAATTTATTATGTCAACTCCATGCCACTTCCATGTAAAGTACAGATTACAATACTGGAGTAATATCTGGTGGTCTTTGGAAATCACGCTTTTATATGCGAAAAAGTAAAAGCTTACCGTACAATTTTTAAGCTACTTTTAAATATTATGGGATGTACAGCAACAGTAGGAGAGTTTTTCAGGTTTTGAGAGGATTAAAACATGATAAGGTACTCTGAAGCAAATAAGGTCCTGGGTACTAAGGCACTTTTAAAATTTCTCATCACTTATTACGCATACCAGCGCTTAGTCAGTGTAAACGCTTTTGAATTGGACCACAGTAGCTCGCGCCGCGCCGCCATCTGCCAGTGACGAACGAGGCTTTGTTGAAAGGTTATTGTCTATCTTTATAATTTTTCAACCTAAGAAACGGTAAGTTTATTAGTTTTATTCTTACATTAACGTAGTTTTTTTTAACTTTTAGAATTTTTATTTATTAAATTTAATAAGCTTTGTTATACCACTGCGGTATAAGCAATTCCAAGGAAAGGGTGTATAGAGAGTCAAGTATTTCTAAAAGTTTTAACTTTTGTAGCCTTTTATTTCTGCTGCAACAAAATGTACAAACTATACAGAAAAGTATATTTTGTCTCTTTGATTCTAATTAAAACATCTCATAGGTATTAACTTAATACAGTTTTGAAAAGAACTAGCCCTTATACCCGACAATTAAGAAAAATTTTTTCAAACATCGTCTCTTTTACAAGATGTTTTTAACTAATCGTTTGAATATCAACTTGAATTTTCAGATATTGTGTTATGATAAAATATATTCAATAGCTTTTCGGAAAGTTTAAAACTTTCAAAAATATTCCATCCAGTCTTTCAAACTTGAATTTATCATTTGAATTTGCTGAGCCGGCGAACTTCGTACCACCCAAAAGTCAGTGATTGTCTTGTTCGCTGGACAATTTTAGGGGGAAATTTCTTAAATCTTTTAACGTAGTATATTCAAAAATGATGTATTTTAAAACAAAATGTCATCCAGTTCCATCCTCTTGAAATTTTTAGTAGTTATTCTATATACCAAATCAAAAAACATGAAAATCGGTCCAGCCGTTCCACAGTTATAAGTGTTCGAACAAACCCAACTTTGTTTTATATATAAAGATATTTGTTTGTATGTTTGGCTTGCTCATTTGCTTTGTTTGTATTCTTCAATTTTCCATGTTTGGAAAATTTCGAAAATTCATGAAAGTTAAAAAATTTCTAAGAACATTTTGATATGTTCGTACATCTTACGTAACCCCCAATCAATCGCGATTATAAATTGGCTTATTTTTATAACAGCGTTTTTCTTGTTGGTTGAAAAAATGTGTTATGGTAGGCAAAAGTTATTTGAAAACAAAAAATCAAAAAGAACGACCGAGAGAATTGAAAAAGATACTAAATGTATAATTTTATAATAAATGAATTTCGATTGAAAGAAATTTAACGTAACAAAAGAACTACAAGATTAGACAATTATATATCTGTAATCAATTGCAATTAATTTTCGTTTAACATTTTGAAATTTTAGAGTAAAATTCATAAAATGTGTATCTTTAGAAAATTGAAATAAAACTTTTTTCACCCCGATATTATACTTTAAATCACGCACATATAGTTTTTAATATTCTGCCTACATATGGATGAAAAAAAAAGATCATTAAAATCATTTTGCAATCAAAGACACGAGCTCAACACAACTCACAAGCAAACGAACGAACGGATTTTATAATCATTATTATTTTTAGTATTATTATTGTTATTAACGACAGGCATTACCTAATATGCATCAATTTTATATATCAACATTTTATTGAATATTATTTTGATGTTTTACCGACAATTTACTACCATCATAACACAAAACAACACAACAACTTCCATATAACTAATATCATACATGTAACAAGCAAATATGTCTATAAACTATACAGGGTGGTCCAAGCATTACTTAAGTAATATCGTCATTACAGTCGGGGGACCATTCTGATCAATCTTTTAATCATAGAGGTTCCCCGACAGTATTGATGATTTTAATTATCATAGTTAAGATAAGGACCACTTTGTTGTTATGCATAACTTATTTAAAGAAATCTTATGGGTACCGAAATCCATACCTAATTCGGCAATTAATCCAGAGTTGGGAACCAAAAATGTGGAATATCTTTGTATACAGAAAGCTATAAATTATCGTTTTAGAGTACAAACCAGCACCAAAAGGCTGCAAATAAATTGTATGAATGATGAGTCAATGGGTAAGCTGAATGAATTGTTGGATGAACGAGGACTGAATGAGTTGCACGAGTGTAATAAATTATTTACAAAAAAAATAATTAAACAACTTGCTATTAGTGAGTATTTGAGTAATGTTAGCAAAAAGGAATCCATGAATATGTTTTCTATGTTACTTCACTACGAGCAAGGAGCAAGGTATCTGAGTATAAGTGAGAGGAGTGAAAGGTATGTGATTGCAAGTTTTCGTATGTATGGGTTTAAATGGAACAGTAAGAAAGTAGAGGGTGTTATCAAACATTTGATAGATGATTGTCCTGGAACTGCAGGTGTAGAAAGAGATGAACTTATTCATCTCAAAATATACACTGCTTTGCATATCCTGAATGTGTCCGAACAGGAGAAAATAAAGCCAGTTGTAGCTTATCTCAAATACATTCTTAAAAAAGGGAGGCGTACACCAAATGAAGCCGTCTATGTTTCCATTTTTATAGTAGAATCAACGTTTTTCTTTTTTTGTATTATCAACATTTTCACCACTATTATTTCTATTATTATTTATTATTATTATTACTATTATTATTATTTTTAAGTTTTTCATTTTGATTGATGCAAGTTTTATTTTCTTTTTCTATTTATTGTATAAATTTTTTTGATTTTTATCTCAAATAAAGAATAAATATATATATAACTAGCGGCCCCGACGGACGTTGTCCCGTAAAAACGTAACTCCAATTCATGAATACCTATACTACGTTTAGCCTGTCCGCTAAACCCATCCCGCTAAACCCCAATTTAACTCCTATTTATTGGAGTGGCCTGACCTTCGACCTTTGGCCTGACCTTTGATAGTAGAGCTCGCTGCGCTCGCATATGGCTCTAATAAATGCCTATTGACAATACCTGAATACTATTAAAAATACATAGTACACATAGTATACATAATGTGATATGATTTATATGCGCTCCCACCATTTAATGAAATTTCATTTTTTTGGTACGGAGCCCTCAAAAACAGTTGTACTGGACCAAATTGTAAATCTAAACCCCCTTCGAATCCCCTTGAACTCACACAAAAAATTTCATCAAAATCGGTCCAGCCGTCTAGGAGGAGTTCAGTCACATACACACGAACACAAGAAATATATATATTAAGATTATCATAACAATTTCAGATGATAATATTTTCTTTCTTGTATCATCCTTTTAAGAGCGTGATTTTGTAGTCGTCGAATTTTTTGTTTTTGAACACTATTTTATTCTAAGCAGGTTTTTTTGGTGATATTTAATATTCATTTTTTACCAAAATTTCAACAAGACTGTATTTTAAAAAGAACGCTATATGTATGTTGAGAAATTGTCATTTTTTTAATCGCTATCTACCATTTGATGAAGTTCTGATATTATAACTTGGATCACCCTGTAAGTAAGCAAGCAACTAGCAAAACAATTTAATATAAAAACTATACAATCAATATATTATTTTGTCATATTTTTATTTTGAAATGATTTATAGAAATATTATTGTTTCTTTTATGTTGACGTTATGTTTTTGATAAAATGTACCTATGTTAGTTTTCTAGAGAAGCTTTTGACGAGCCTTGTATATGAACTTTACATGTAGAAGTAAAAATGTTTTTTCATTATCTCTTTCCTAGTCAAAAGCTGTTTTGCTATTTTACAGCCTATCAAATACCTATAAGAAATTAAAATTGTGCTAGGCAGTAATCGATTGAAGAAACAAAAGTGAAAAGTTATGTTAAGTATAATTTTGAAACACTTGGTACCTACATTAAAATTATTATAACAGAAATGAATAATTAACATTTAAAATTTTCATCAGATGTCATATGTTAATTTCCACGATAATAATTTTTTCTCAAATTCACATATATTTTATTAAATTACAAAATTCAATAATATTTTAGTACTACATGTAATAATTATTTCCATTAAAGCATAGTTAATTATTTAAAATTTAAATTGAATTGACATTTTCAATTGTCATATACATATATATTTATTTGTATATACACGGTTTTATTAAATTTATTGAACTATTTCGCATGAAATTATTGAAATATGTCTCTATTTATTAAAATTTATTAGCTATGTATGACATTTTCTGTGAATTAAGTAATATATGCTGCAGTCATATGATCAAAGTAATATCAATAAAATATCTCTAGCTTAAAACCAAATGTATTGAAATCTCGTCAATCCATATCGCAATGAAGATGATGGAACCAGCATTTGTCGCAAGAAAAATACATTTTCTCGATACTAAAGATGTGACATTTTATAAATCTCAAAAAATTATATGTATAAAATATTTACATATGAAGAATTGTTTGCTTCCGATTTTGATAAAAATAATTTTCAATAATAATTACGACTAAAAAACATTAATATCATATCCCTTTGACAATTTTACTAGAACTAGGTGACAAAAATCAACTAAATTTATCAGTTATAGGGACCCAAAAACATAAAAATCTTTCTTAATTTTTATGTATTTTTGTAAATGCTTCCAGGTGAAATCTTAAAAACTGCTTAGCCAATCGTTAAACGAATTTGATTTTTTTATATTTTTGATCAAAATTGCTTTTTACACAAAGTTTTATCAAATTCCAAGACCAAATAGTTTTGTTATTTTCTCGATTTTTTAAAAGGGAAGGTACCCTTAACTACTCTAGAGTATTCTTCAGAAAATCACGAAAATTTTCGGGAAAATTTGCCCCGCAATGAATACCTTTTCTAATTGTGATCCATTCAATACATAAATTGCATCCTTTTGATGATTGAACAAGTAGTTTCTGAGATAACGACTAAAATCGTACAAGGTACAAGTTTTTCAGTTAATCTCTCAGAAACTGGTCCTTCAATTGCAAAATTAACCAGATTTTCGTGTTCTAAGATTATAGATTGAAAAAATCAACTTATGTGACCAATAGGTATATGAGTAATAAATAGCTCCAGGAGCGCACCGAAATAAAAGCTATTTTAGGCGATATGAATGCTACCTCAATCAATAAATGAACTCAATTTAAGTATTTTTTTACAAAAATTGATGATTTTCCAAACTTGTTGAAACGAAAATCCTTCGTCAAATAAGTATACAATTTCTTAAAAAATTTGCATACGCAATCTGACGCCATTTCTATGATCGATAAAAATATGCAAAACTGATGAAAAGATGCAAAACTGATAAATAGTATCAGGATTATTATATATTTTAGAGCGAGACAGGCTATTAAGCAAAAGTTTATAGAGATGTATGAAATTCTTGATAATTTAATAACTAACCCATATTCGATTCAACAAGCACTAGTTGCTTATTGATATAAGTCGCACTCAATCATTTCAAAGTGAACGTTTTTTTTTGAGAGATTCTAATAATATATGTGAAATATCTGTAAACATAATAGTACCCCGATACTTTAAGATTAGTAAAATAAAACCGCTTTGACAATATAACTGCGATATTTATTATAAATTTTATTTAATATCTACAAATAAATAAATTTCTTAATTTAATTATAATTTATTTGATAATTAACTGTTTTTATAACGTTATTATTATTTAAAATTATTTAAATTATATGAACTGCGAAAGATAACACAATAATTATTCATACATAAAAGATTCCGACATCAAAATTTTTGTATTTAATAAGTTTTTTTTTTCTTAATAAAAATAAATATTAATTTATTATTTTTTTATTTCTTAATTTTGTTGTTGTATTTATTATTCAATTTTGTATTCATATTTCTTATTTTTATATTTTAATACAGTAGAATCTCGATAAGTTAAAAATCAGGGGAAATGTTAAATAATTTGAATTATCAAGTTTTTAATTTACTAAGAGTTTTTATCGTGCATATTTTTACTTACTGAGGTTTCTATAAATCATACTTGTTGTACTACAAGACAGGTATGGCCTGAGAACAATCATAGGCGTCCCGAAGATCTTAATTTGCTTCCAAGGGCCTCTATCAGGTAAATTTTCCCCTTTATTATAGGACACTGGTTGGAAAACACAGCTGAACGTCTGGGTCTGACTGTATCTCATGATTATTATAGGAGCTGATACAGTGTGGAGGAGGAAGAAACGATGTCTGATCTTCTCTGTCACTGTCTCGCTATGAGGAGGCTAACTTGAGCCTGCCTTTTTTTGACGAGCACTCCTAACTGAAGTTCGTTGGCGTTAAGACACTCTTGGTGTTCTTAAACATCCCCTAATTGTTCATGGAGTAGTGGTCGGAGGTAGCTTAATCATTTCTGTATCACAACGGACCCTATGGTCTAAGTGTGTCACACCTGTCTTGGGGCCACTGTAATCTTATCTAATCCAACCTACGTTATCGAGATTCTGCTGCATATTTAATAAAATAAATTATAATTACATTATTATTTAAAGAAAAATGTATATACTTAGTATAGGATAAATCAAAGCCTTTTTTAATTGTGAAACTTTGAAGAGTGTTTTCATGTTTGTTGAGTTGAGGCCAGTGTAAGTGACGAAATAATAATGATAGAATTTAAAATTTTTTTTATAGTTTTTAATGGTCGCTTGAATTATAAGTGTACTTTTAGCATGTAGTTTGTTATTTAAAGCAACAGTGAGAAATATCTGACAAATTAATTAAATCCGCCGTGAAACGATTTAATATATTCACACGAAGTATTTTTCTTTGCCAAAATAACAAGTGTTTGAATTTGAATTTTTGTGACTTTTTCTAATATTTTAGAAATACTATAATGTAGGAGATTGAAATTAATTTGAATTTGGTTTTATTTAATGATTATTTTGGATTTCAGTCTCTTTTTTCTAAATGTGGAAAAAATGTTTAAACTATAATAACAATTAAAGATATTTCATTAAATTTATTGCAAATATTTTAAAATTCAAAAATTTGAATAATTTTTTAATTAAATTTATTATTAGGTATAATTCATTATAAAACCAATGCACATACCAAAGGCATTATTAAGTAATGTGATTAATAGAAAATTCTCAATTATTGGTTAAAAAAATCAAGTACCAACAGTGGTAGAAAAGGCAAGAATCTATGACGATATTTGTCGGTAATTTGTGAATGAAACTGACAAAACAAGATAGTTTAATCACATAATGGTCAAGATAATAACTGAATGATTCTTTTTGTCTGCAGAGAATTAGTAAAGGTAATGTTTAGTAATAACGGCAAATAATGTTTTAATCGATTTTTATGGAGATCAATTTCTACGATTTTTGTGTTTGTTTGCCGCTTAAATGTTAACAAGACAATACGCGAAAAAACGATAACATTCGAGAAAGTTGCAAATTGTCTTGTTCTTTTTTTTTTTGCAATTGAATTTTTAACTTTTACGACGGTTGCAATCTTTTTGCCATTACTTCAAGTATTTTATTCAATAACTGTCAACATATAGGTCAGAAAAAAGAAAATCGTAGAAAAATCATGGTAATTTCCCTTTATTATAGGTCACAATCGAACAGACATCAATGCTACATACACCTTCCGTTTAGAATACGACATTTCTAAAAAATCATTTCAACAGGTTTAAAAAACTTTTGATTTGCCCAAGCCCCCAGCTTTTGTTTTTATTGTACGGTGACTGCACCTTATCGAGGTATTGTTTTCCAAGTAATATCTCTGGGAATAAAAGTATCACAGTTCCATTCATCTCACTCAATGAAATTTAGAAAACCATATTATGTTTAAAATTTGCATGTTAAACAAAATAAAATATTTCGTTTGAAATCTATTTCGGATCAATAACTAGAGACACATGATTATTGTTCTTTTGTAGGCGTGTCAATTTAATTGTCATACGAAGGTCTAATAATACCTTCTGTTGTCCAACAAGGACAGTAAATTATACCAATCTAATCATAGAGAACAAACAATGAAAGAATGTACGACATTATTATTGACGTAGAGTACGGAAATGTTTTCAGGTATGAGTAAATTTATAAATACAGTATGGTCTCTAAATACTTAGCCACGCTTTGAATAAGAGACAGAAACATTTTTAAAAACAAATTTGTTGGCTCCAAAAAGAGGGATTTTAAAAGGACTTTAAATTTCATTCAGACTTTCTGATTCATTTCAGAACAATTCGTGTTTGTTATTATAATAGATAAAAGATCATTTTTAGTTAAATATTCTTTCGAAATATGAAAATATTTGAATTTAAAATTTTATTTATAACAGTAAAGGAAATTTGCGATTCAATACGAGATATCACCCCTCGGAAATGATTTTAGTCGATATCTCAGACTACTCGTCCAATCATCAAACTCATATAGTTATGGATTTTTTTTTAATCAAAATTAATTTAGGAAATTTTTATCTAGATCAAATACAAAACAATGTTATCGATTTTCCCTGAAAAAAGTTACAATAAAAATTTTGCTTAGTATTTTTACGAAACATAGTGGTATATAAATAATAATTTTGACCCAAAAAATACAAAAAACCGCTTCATTTAAGGATCAGGTGAATAATTGTAAAGACGTCGCGATTTGCAAAGTGATTTTGGAGATTCCTTAAAAAATACTCATCAAATCATCAAATGAGCTGAATTTTTTGTTTTATTGGATCTTATAATGTATAATTTTGACTCAAAAATTATAAAAATCGAGTAATGATGGAGGATAGAAAAAAATGTTGATCCAAAAATTACAAAATTGAGAAATTTTTTATTTCGGATTGATTCTGGAGATAAAGATGGTTAAAGTCCTGTGTGCACACTGTATACACGCACACATATTCGAATGTAAAGACCTTTTTGTACGGATACACACATTATTAAAAATAAAAGTCGCCCTATGTTGTAGTCGGTAGCATTTATGAACAACAAAATATACTTACGAATACAACAAAACAACCTACTTAAATGTTAAAAAGATAATTAAATATTGTCCTGTGCCTTTACCAATTATCATTAATGTTGTGTTATTTTACTAATATACCCAGTGTTTCAAGTTAAGTTTTAAATCTAAAGAAAATTAACAAAAATGTACTGATTAAAAAACATTTCAAGTATAAAACATTCCTACCAGTATTCTCAACAAAAATAGTCTAGAAAATTCGTACATCACAAGCAGAAATATCATGTATAACACGAAAGTCGCAAGTCAGTGTCCAGAAAGAATACCTAACCATTTTCTTTTCATCATACCGAAAAATCAATACATACGCTACTTGTACGGAATTCAGTAGTGCGTACCTGTGGCTAAAAACAGCCTAAAAAATTAATAAATAAGTGATATAAAAATTTACTTTCTTTTTATTTATAGGCAATTTTATTACAGTTATGATATACAAGTTACACAATGAACAAAATTAAATCTTAATATTAGATCTCTAGTTTGTTTTTTTTTAAGCGGTGTATTTTTAAACCGACAGTCTATTTTTCGTCAATAGCCAGCACGGTAAGCTTCAACCGAAAATGAATCATCAACGTACGTGCGGCCATAAACATTCTTTTCGTTGTTGATATCACGTGAACCAAAAATAATATCGACTTCGTTTAGGTGTTGATCAAAGCGTATTAACGGCAATATGATCAGAAAAGAATTTCATAACATCCGGTCAAGTCGTTTCAAGTCGGTTGAGCTTATAATTTTTTTAAATATGTACAACTCTTTATTATGCTGGTATATTATTCCTGTGAACCTCAAGACTCGCACCAGACCATACCCCTGGCTTGTTTCTAGTGGGAGCCAATTTAACAGCTGACAGACAATTTGCAACAAATATGTTTTAATATTCCACTGTTAATGGTGAAATTACGCAAAAATACAAAAATAACGCTTCAAAAATGAAAACAATAAAATGCACCACTTTTGTTATGGTAAACCAACGGATTTTTTTATGGGGAGCAATATGGAGTGGCTAGATTTCCCCGAGAAAATACACATCAAACTAATTGGAATTTAACATTGCCTTGGTATTGCTAGCATACGCTCTAAACTGTTTGATAAAAAGATTAAATATCCGAATTCTTTATTACGCGTCATGCACAACAAAAATCACATCTTAACACAAATGGTTTAAACTGTTTAAAGTTATCTTTCCAATGAACTTCCATGACGATTTCTATTATTTTTATGGGTTTAATATAAGGTAGTACTATCGGAAACTTGGCAAAGTTGTCCATTATTATATCATAATTAACCAGTTAAATTTTTAGGGATCTTCAAAGAACTGAAAATCTGAACGTCCAGTTTTGTGAAATAAAATAAAATCTGTGATTTCCCATAAGGATTAATGTTAAAATATCTTTTTTTCAGTTCTCTGAAGGTCCCTAAAAATTTAACTGGTTAATTATGATATAATAATGGACAACTATGCCAAGTCTCATTAAATTCTGCAAAGTCTATTACCGATAGTACTACCTTAGGCATACCGTAGGTATGCAGAAATGTACTGTGAAAGTGCCCTAAAGTAATTTAATAAAATTTTGCAAGTGTTTCTTGTCATTTACAAATGAGAAACCCGGTACCATCACATGTACATCGCCCTTACCTCTTGTGTGTGGGTTACTTATCATTTGTATCTATATTATAGTAATACATAAACATTTTTGATAGAAAAGGCGACATGATAAGCGGCAACTAAAGTATGTTATTATCTTAAGTGTACCTACAACCCTATTCAAAAAAAAAAATATATAAAAATTAAACGAATGTGTCTACAAATATAAATTGGTACTTGAAAGCATTACATTATACTTCTTTTTTTTTGAAAAAATAATTTAATTCCTTTAAAAGTTTGATAATCTTGGCGACAAATAATAATGTATGCCATATTATCAATTTTGTGTGTAGTACCTACTTACTTACTTAACAACCTTCCAGTCTAAGTTAATTACTTGGTGTTCCTCGTAAATTTATTTCAATGTGCATATTAAAAAACCATTACATAGATAATAAAAAGCAGGGCTTCAGACTAAGGCTATATTTCTGAATCAATAGATGTTTTTTTGAATATTGTCATAAAAGAGCTAGGAGATGGAATTACCAAAAGATAGGAAGTCGACACAACCAAGACACTTCCTTAACTTCTTAAATAGATTCTCAGATAAACTCTCAATTATTTAGCTTAATTTGGAAGAGCTTTGTAGATACGAAAATCTTCAAAACCGTGAAAATCCACGAATTTTCGACGTACAAACGTTTAGAGTGGATTAGGAAGTTGACAATCACAAAATCTTTATCTTGACTCTATTTGCACACACATAAAATAAAAGAGATTAACATAAAGTAATTTCATTATGAAATATCTTAAAAGCATTCTAAGCTTTTTTACGATGAAATGATTTTTTAGTTACAAAAGAGTGTTTTTTTATTTTTTTTAAAAACTATTATTTCTTTTGTATTTTTTAGTTTTTTAGACTTTTATTTATTTATCAAGAATTTAGTATAAATATGGTGGGAGCGCAAATAAATGTATATATTTTCAGGTATGAATATCGTTAATCCTGAAAATCCTGATCAGGATAATCACATACAGTTAAATTATTGTATTGTCAAGGTCCTTGATAAGAATGCCAAATTTCGAGTTAATCCGACATTTTGAAGGGGATTAAAATCATGTTCAAAGTTTCCGTTACATATTAGCATAATTTAATAAAAGCGTGTTAAAAAATCAAAAAACCCGACTGCGTTAAATAAAAACTGAAAAGTAAAACAAGTCCAGCAGTTTACATTGTGGCTTTAACAGTTGGGACCCACTAAATTCTGCACCAGCCCAAATCTTCCCAATAATGGGTTCTCATTGTTGAAGTCGCTATGTAAACTACTTTCTTGCTTTTTTCATTTCAGTGTTTATTTAACGCAGTCAGGTTTTTTGATTTTTTTAATTAACTTTTTTAATATATTTTTTTCTGCGATTTACCAAAATGTTGTGGCTTAATGGTTTGTAATTTGTTAAAATAGCTTTAAACAAGAGAATTTAAGACAGGCAAGCTGTGCCTAATACCATTTGGAGAATTTTAATATTAGCACAGTGAAGCTTATAGTTCGAGAATGTGCTAAATAAAATTTTACCAAGCCGCGTCCAGTGGCTTTGTTTCGCTGGATCTTATTTAGCTCAATGTTTTGGCAAATATACGAAATAACAAGAAAAAACATTAATATCTCTATCACTAATTTTTGAAAACAAACAAACTCTAAGAGACCCATGGAACTTAAAGTCTACGATATACGAAATTTATCTTCACAGCATTGAAAATGATATATTGAATTAGTATTCACAAAAGTCGATTACTGATAAGACCTCACAGGTTCTTTATTATACAAGTGAAATTTACAAAATTTAAAAAACCCCTGACAATTTTTTTGGGTATGGAACTCTTAACTCGCACTTGAAACATATCTAAGAACACTCCTATTAAATTATCTTTTTCCTTAAAGAAACTGAACCGATTTTAAAGATCATCGCCAATTTTTTTGTACTTTTGGCTAAGGAACCCTAAACTAGCACTTGAAACAGAGGTAAGAACACTCTCCATTAAATTACCTGTCAAACGAAACAACAAAAAAATCAAAATAGCTTCATCCGTTTAGCTACGATGCCAAAGATAGACAGACAGGCACACACACACACACACATAGCGTTCAAAATTGTAACATCCTTTTTTTATTTCGGGGATTAAAAATAAGGATCATTCTTAAATTTAGTTGGCTGATATTTCCAAGATTATCATTCACAGCAAACGATTCCACATGACACTTAATTTAAATTCGACGTTGTTTTCTTTATTTGGAGCACACAACAATAAATTATTAATAGCAGGTAACCATTTAAATTTAAAAGTCAAAAAAAAAGCCTACAAAAAGATTCTTATCACACGAGATACATTGTAACGACATAAAAAAAATCATATTAAAAAAATTTTTCTATACTTTTCATTTAAAAAAAAAACTGATTGCCGCCAATTTCTGAACAATATACCTACCATTTGTACACATACCATACAAAAAAGTAATCACTCATTTTATTAGAAAATCGGCATTCCTGATGTCAATGACAAATATTAATATGTTCCATCTTCGAATTAAATGTATGGCGATAATACATATACCGCCATTGAAGAACAATCATAGTCAATCCGTTACTGTCAAATATTAAATTCCAAAAAGTTCATTTATTTTCTTTGTGTGTATATTTTTTTTTTAGAAAAACATCGGCCATGTTTCATCTTTGTTACACAAATATTTTATGAGTATTACTTTTGTTCTTCTCTTCTTTTTTTATATGATGTACCCAATATTATTTGGTGATATGAATAAATTATGGTGAATTCATTCATTTCTTCAATTTTTAAATGTAAGCATATAAATCTTGTTAGCCTGTGAAAAATACTAATACTAAAAATAATATGAATTTTTATATGATCTGTTTATAATATACCTTGAATGACTTCACAATAACTATGACTTATAAAAACTTGCAGAAAGAAGCAAAATTACTGTAAAACAAGTGAAAACAAACAATTGACTGAGTTAATTGTTGAAATACTATGTATAGACAGTGTTGATGACGCAATCGTTTGTTTTTTACGTCAGTGGAAGTGAAGAAAGATATTAGAGCAGAGTAACCAAGTCGCATAATTTGGATGAACTTTATTACAGCAGAAGTATTTATTCCGATCAGACAAGAAGTTTTGTAACATATGAAAAGAAATATCAAAAACTTTTTTGAATGTTTTAAGAATTTGAGTAAAAGTAATAGATGATATTCGATCCTTAAAATAAATGAATCATGGAATAATTTTTTTAAAAGCATAATAATTTATAAAAGTTTCAATATTTGTGTAGAAGAAATTTAATAAAAAAACTAATTTAAATTAAACCACTGCCCTTTCAAGATAAAAATAAAAAACATTAACTTTTATGTTAGCGACAAATATTACACTTCAAAAAGGAAAAAAAATGAAGTTCTTATACAATCTAATCAAATTTTTATTTTAAATTTTATATTAAATTTTGTTTTTTCTTTAAATTCATGTCTATAGTTGATTCAGAAATACAAATAATTAAAAAAGGATAACAGTAATAAAAAGGCTGACCTAAGTTGTTTAATTTTAAAGTACAACTGTAAGGAAAACAAATTTTTTGAGTGGTGACATTTAAAACTTTTGTTAATAAGAATAAGTTACATACAATAAATTCACATACCTTAAGTACTGGAGATAAATTACTCAATTTTACTTTAATGTAATTTTTCAAAAATTGAAAGGAATATCGTTTTTTAATGTAAAATTATTTGGTAATTAGTATAATTGATTTAGACAAATTTATATATCTATACAAATCCAAAAGAGAGAGAGCTCTGGCTTATCTTCTTTCGATATAATTTTTCAATATCGAGATGAATTTGCCAAAATGTATGATTTACTCACGATAGCCAGAGTATTTGGCTGTAGCACAGAGACTTGCCAGTTCACTTTCTCGGTATTGACGAAAATTAAATGGCCAATTTGATCCTTAGCACACGAAGAATAAACTTTAAGGGTTGAACTTTTAAAATGTTTTCAAAAATTGAAAGTTACCTTGTCATTAAGGAATTTGTAAGAGTTTGCTCTTACATCTTAAAATGCTAAAATCTAAAATACGAAATAAAACCAAAGAATGGCAATGTCGTTAAAAATTCTGTATGTTACCTGTATATAATATTGGATAGAGTTAACGCTGATTTTTCCTGAGCCTGTCCTGATAACATAGCCTGTTTACGGTACTGCTTTATTAAAATATCAAATCTTAAATAAAACAGACTTCTTATCGAGTCGATTAGATTCTGAATAGAACAAAACAAATTACTCAAAAATAAAAAAATAAAAATACTTTTTCTACAAATAGTGTGTTGTTTTTGCTGCACTTAATTACATTCGCTAGATGTATTCACATCCTAAATCATTCCATTATCTTGTGAAAGTATTCGTTGTGTGCGTAGTCATGGTGGGGATAATAAAATCGATGCCAGCGCTTTAAGTGAAAAATTTTGGAGATAAAGTGGGCTGTTATGACTAATTTGCAATTATTTACATGTTAATGATATAGAAACTGTCAAATTAAAATGATTGAAAAACACTAATTAATTAAACTTAATGCATTAAAAATTGTGAAAATAAGAAATCAAATTGTACAAATATTATTTTTCAAATGTTAATTATCGTAATTATTTATTTAAATTTGTGAAACAAGAATATTAAATTTTAAATGTAAGTTTTCAATGCAATCCACACAATTATATATGCATCCATTAATTCTATAATTAAAGTAGTGTATCGTTGTCATGGAAACGAAATTCACGCTCGGAGCGAATAGCAAAAAACTGTTGATATAATGTTTAAATTTACTTAACATAATGGGAGAAATAGCTTTCTTTTTCTAGAGAAAATTACTATTATTACAACAACTTAACAATGTGCAATCTTTTAAACAAGCTAATAAAATTTTCAAACGTAAATTTGATTGGATAATTTATGTACAGTGCACAGATGTGAATGGAATAGTAAATATAAATTGATTCTTATCTGGAAAATGGTTGTTAGAAAATACATGCACTTTTAGTATAGAATTAAAGACGAAAACAGCTGACCCAAAAAAAGCGATAGGTATATAACAATTCGACAGTATGCAAAAAAATGCCATAATAAGTGATATCTGCGTAGATTATTATGGAGTTTAAATTATATTTTCCGGAAGCTACCAAAAGAAAAGTGAATTTTTTTAGTTCTTGTAACTTGATTGAAAAAGGTTTGGATTGGCTATCGTTCTGACGAAATAACAAACTATTAGATGTGACCAAAGGAGAGTTAAGCCAATTTAATTTAATGTTTGATGCTGTATTTACTATACCTTGAACAACTCTAGTAAATATAAAAGATTGCGTTTATGAAGACACAAATTTTAATTCTATGTGGCAAATACCGTTTTGACTAGTTATTTAAATCGAGTGTTTTATTTTTTATTTTTTCGGGCTCTATTTCTACCATCGATCGAATAATCTACAATGGTTTCCAAAATTGAGTCAAAAATTTGATTTTATTAGGAAACTTGCCAATATTTGCGTTTTAAAGAATTGAAGACATGGATTACCGTGAAATCTTTGGCCGAAGATGTTCGAATGGCTAATTAAAGTTAGTGTTCCTAAAAATTCGATATAGTCATAAGGTTAAAGGTCTCTGATATTAGATATTATTTTCGATATGTTATCTATACAGTTCGCTTGCAAATTTGCGCTCGTTATAACCAAAACTGAAATATTTTTCTGCTCTCTCCGAGACGTAAGAAAAGGCATGCAAAGTCACAACGTGATATAATTATATGGTAAGCAAATAACACTTTTTAAACTCCTTGTTATACCCTATATATTAAATATCTCTTAAATATATAGTATATTAAGTTTAGTCCCAAGTTAGTTTGAAGTCTAGTCCCAAGTTAGTTACGCTTAGAAATATTGATGCTACAAACGAAATGAAAACTTATTTATAAAAAAAAGTAGTACAATAATTGATATTCAATACTTTCTATATAAAGTATTTCAATAATTAACTCAGTCAATTTTCATTTTCATTTGTTTTATAATAAACTAGCGGCCCCGACGGACGTTGTCCCGTAAAAACGTAACTCCAATTCATGAATACCTGTACTACGTTTAGCCTGTCCGCTAAACCCATCCCGCTAAACCCCAATTTAACTCCTATTTATTGGAGTGGCCTGACCTTCGACCTTTGGCCTAACCTTTGATAGTAGAGCTCGCTGCGCTCGCATATGGCTCTAATAAATGCCTATTGACAATACCTGAATACTATTAAAAATACATAGTACACATAGTATACATAATGTGATATGATTTATATGCGCTCCCACCATTTAATGAAATTTCATTTTTTTGGTACGGAGCCCTCAAAAACAGTTGTACTGGACCGAATGGTAAATCTAAATCATTCTCCAATCCCCTTGAACTCACACAAAAAATTTCATCGAAATCGGTCCAGCCGTCTAGGAGGAGTTCAGTCACATACACACACACACAAGAAATATATATATTAAGATTTAGAAACAAAAAATGTTTTGCATAATTATTCATGTAGAACATTAAAATTGTTTTGCAACAGTTTAATTAATAATTAATTAGTACGCATATCAGTTGCTTATGTATCCAGAAATGATTAAAATTTTCTAAGACATATATAATTCAATACAATTATCGAAAATTTAAATTTTATAATATTTAATTTAGTATGGTTATTTCAAACGAGGATCATCTATTTATAGCCACATTGTGGACGTGATCGTATGGAAAAAAACTGGCCAAAGATTAAAGAGATAGGTCAAACGTAGAATTTAGGAATAGATTGAGCCCTGCTTAGTTACCAAATTAAATAATTTATCTTCCTAGTAATCGGTTAGATCCTTTCTAAAACGGTTCTGCCTAATTTTAAGAATGAAAAGAATAGAGTAAGTACTGGCCTCAGATGGACTTCTTAGAAAAAGAGTGCACTATTATTATTTTGTAGACTGTTATGTTTTGTTAACGGCTAGCGACACTGTGGTCCTCTCCTCTCATATTTTATACTCAGAAACGTCGTGACGTTAATAGTTCATCGCTTGTCACTTATTTGTCAGATTTTGATTATATCGTGTCTCTAATTACATTACTGTCACTCACTGTCATTGGACTGGCCATAGATATTTGAGATTTATCGGACTGTGTCAGTAACAAGGCTGGCAATCTCTATTATTGTCAAATGTTAAAGCCGAATCAATTTGACGTTCAAATAAATAAAAAGGAAAGCGGAAATTATTTATTTTAATGGGAAAGTTGAAAAATGTCACACTTGCGAAATAAGTGACTCATCCTGTGTACAAAAAAATTTCTTCAATTGGATAATTTTTAGTCATAATTTTTGACCCCTATTGATATTCACAGCATTTTGAACGTGTAAAAAAAAAAAAAAAAAACGTGAAATGGTATATTTTTATATTATGTATGGGTACGTCTAACATTTCAACCCCTTATAAACTTCGAAGGCGTAGTATGTATAATAAAGTCTTGAAGCTCATGCATAATAGAATGATATACATTTTTTACTGATGATTGCTCTTTTTTACGCTTGAATTCAGTATATGATTGAAATTTAATGGAGCACAAATAATTAAAACAGGAAGAATGCGAATCCAACGTAAACACACAACCATGTAATATTGGGAATAAATTTGAAGAGAAAATGATAAAAATTATTTTCAATGAGCCCTATATAAAATAGTAAAAGACAAATAGAATGTTTGGAAAATTATTATTAAATTTTATTATTATTGATCATTTATCGATTAAAGCTTTTTTCCAGTCCTACCTCTCTGTAATGGTTCAGACGGAGTGGAGAATTTATTAAAAGAATTTAAAGAAGAATCATTAAACGACAAACAACTTGTCAATTGTTTTTGACGAATTTTAGGGATCATGTTTCTAACGAACAATTTTCCATTATTCAACGATGAATGCTTCCATTATTCGACTTAGAAAGAATTGCCTTTATAGAACCCAAAAGCAAGCCAATTTGATTGAATACACTTTATTTGGTGAACTTGTCGATACCAACGAAATTTGTCGATACCATGTACAGTTTTCGAAGTATTCGGGAAAATAATTCAAAAACATTTCTTAAAATTAAGTAAAAAGTATGAACTTTTCGGAACATTTTTATCGATAAATATGTATCGGTAAATATTAATTTCCCCCCCCCTCTCCTCGACCCAGAATTAGCACTAACGAAAACATTTCGATATTAAACTCCTCCGCTACTTCATTAATTACTACCATTCTCAGCAGATTTTGGTTAGGCAGTAATATGACTTTCAAAATTCAAGGATATTATGAAAAGAGTGCTGGACATAAAATCGGAGGGAGTGTTTTTGTCGCTCCTGTGGGCAATTTCTCTGTGAATTGACCGACCATATTACGTTTGCTAAGAATGCGAGTTCAATATTACAAAGAGCTGAATGTTTTTGCCAAAATGTACTACGAACAGCCGCTAATAAATAGTAAGTAATTTAAGTATAACAAGCATATTTTGTGTATTCCATGGAAAGTCAGTTATTTATCGTACGACAAACAGTACGGAAAGATATAAATTATACCACATGAGTGAAAAAATGTCTTTACCTGCGCGTTATTAAAAATAAGGTAAATTAACTTTTGGTAATAGAAGTAAACTGTGCGTGAATTATACATATTTCTTTTAAAAAATTCCCACTGATTAACAACAGCATATTCAACCACAATTGCATCAGAATGTTATTTTAAAAATTCTTCAAGTTTCGAGACCTATAAATTTTGCCTTTCATCTTTTTATAACCATAATTCACGTCTAATTCTATCATAGATGATTATACCATGTGTGTTTCTACCATCTAGGCATATACATATCTGTAGTATGACAGAATACATCCGTTTAGTAATGCATCTAAGCGAGAGGTATTATATACATGTGTTGTAAGACTACAGATACGATACGACAGATCTTCTGTTGTATGCATGCAGAGAGTAGGAGTTTTGTTGCATACTTACTAGTTATCTGTAACTAAAAAACTCGCATTCTCCAAGCGTCTTCCAACTAATGTTCAATACATGTATATAATACCTCTCGCTTAGATGCATTACTAAACGGATGTATTCTGTCATACTACAGATATGTATATGCCTACATGGCACAAACACACATGGTATATCTGTCAGACTTACAGCAAATTTTAGTAAAAAAATAAATTTTGTACCCAAATGTCACATTTTTTAATATACAAGAAAAAACTTAATTTCAAGACCTTCAGATTTTCTCTTTCATTTTTTTAACTATAATAACTCACTCCTTATTTATTCTTTCACAGATATATAGGCTGTACATTGTAGAATGGTATAAACTTAATAATGATATAGAGGGAATATATTTCTAAAAAAAAAATTTTATTATAAATTTTTTGGTTTTAATGTCCGTTACCGAAATAGGGCTTCGTTATTTCGTTATCAATATTATGAATCATTATTTAAAATTAGTAAAAAAGAAGATAAAAAAATCAAACTTTTCATTACAAAGGGTAATCAGATAATAGTTTTACATTTTTAAATTGGAATAAAAACTACAATAAAGTATTATTACTTTTTGTTATTGTTTACTTTAATCATGTATACGATATTTATTTACATCATGGTCTCTCGATTATAATTGATGTTTTTAATATGATACATACAGCGTAAACTAGATTGACAAATATCTTGTCTAGTAATCTTAATTAAAGAGCAAATTCTTTATAGCATTTTGCTCTTCTATAATGCAATAGTTTTGAGACACTCTGTATACATCTGCTATACTTTAATATTGAAAATCGTTAAACAAATTTTTATGTATAAAAATGCATTTTATACCTAAACGTCATTTTTTATTCATATAATAATAAATTTTAAACAAATTGTATTTCATTTCAAATTTATCAGATTTGTTTATTTCATTAGCAGACATTTTTATCAAATGAATAACATTTTTGATTTCCAAGAATTTCCATTTAGCTACAAATGTGAATCATTAGCGATTATATAAAAAATAAAATTAATATTAAATTTTTTCAATATAAATTATAATCAATCGTCTGTCCAAAAAATTATCTATAGAAATAAATAAAATAAAAATGCCGCACCGCACGCATGAATGTATAACATATATTAGTTTGTTTACACATAAATATGATAGCTTTAAAGATCCGTGTTATACTTCAAGCAAATAACTTGGAAAAGTTATAAAAAGTTAAAATCTTAATTATATGTTACAGGAAATGTTGATCGTCTAGTAAGAGTTAATCGCCCAGTAACTGCAGACCTGTGAAACTAAATATACTTCTATGTAAATATTAAGTTAACAAGTGAAAACAAACAATTGACTGAGTTAATTGTTGAAATACCATGTATAGGCAGTGTTGATAACTCTGTCACATTTCACATACATACATATCTGACATATTTAACTGATATTCTCATATAATGCGCAAGTGCTGATGCGCAATCGTTTGTTTTTTTTTGACGTCACGTAAATAACAAAAGATATTCACTTTGATATTCCTATATTAATACATACTATAAAATTTGCACCTAATTAACGCCCTCGTGGGTAAACAGTGATGTTTACAAAAAAATGTTTCAAACAAAAGTTTTTTATTTTTTTATAAGCAACATTTTTTACATTTAAACTTTTGTTCTATCTCTAACGGTTTACAAGATGGGTCCTACGGACCCAAGACCCAATTGACCTGTGATGCTCATTTACACACCGTCCACAGACGGACGGACGGACGGACGGACGGACAACCGGAAATGGACTAATTAGGTGATTCTATGAACACCTATGACAAAATTTTTTTCCTAGCATCATTATTTTTAAGCGTTACAAACTTGGGACTAAACTTATAATACTATGTATATTTCATATATACATGGTATAAAAAGTAGAGTTAGAGTTGAAAAAAGTCTCATAAAAATTTCTATAATTTTAATTTTATTCATCGCGAAATTCTCAAAAGTAAATATTATAATTAACGAAGACATACCTCGTTAAGTGTATTTCATATCGAAAACTCTGAAGAGTTTATCATTTTATTTTTCATTGACAAATTCGTTATTCAGAAATTTAGCAGCTCTGCAGCTCGTTGCTCGAAAAATTTTTTTTTTTTGAAGTTTGAAGAGTTTTTTGATGATAAAGATTTCCATAGTCTAATTTGGCCAAAATAAGATAGCATATTGTAAGTAAATGTAAACGTAGTAAAAAAAAGTAATGCCATTTATAATTTTGAATGACACAAGCAAGCGATCATTAACAAAGTAACAATCAGTTTGGTGATTGAACAAAATAATAAATGACAATCAATAATCCATTCTTTTTTCGGATGTCTCCGTTTCGCGTTCATTCAAATAGATATTTAATACAAGGCACATTATAGGTTAATAAATAGTGAAATATATACAGAAAGAATATAAATAAAAAATCTTATGTGAAACACTCACACGACCTCTATCCGCTTGATTTCTAGAATAGCAATCACCTCTTATTTTAAATGTTATTTCCAATATAATGTCGATGGAAAAATTTTAATAAGTGGAATGGCCGCGATATGAAAATCTTTTAGTACCTATGAAGCCTCAGTCGAAGCAGATTACAATGTATGAAATCCTATACTTGAGTTGTTTTATCGAGGCCAACATTTAAAAAAAAAACAAAGTGCATTTTTAAAGCACACAGTTTAATTTAGGTAATCGATCTTTTCTGATTCTGATTTAAAATAAATTATATTTAGCAAAAATATAAATTCGAATCAATTAAATAGTACTATTAGGCTCGAAAACACACTTTAAAGTTTAGCCTCGATTAAACAACTTAAGCATAAATCTATACTTAATGCATTATTAGTGCCATTGGCGATCAAAAGACTTATGAAATTAAGGTGTCTGCGGTGCAAGAAGTAACTATAAACTGACGTCTCTGTAACTTTAATGATAGGTGAAAGATATACTAAGAAGTGTTGGTGATTAAACATACAAAAAGAATTATGAAGAGTTGATGAGTTTCCGAGAAATGATTTCGATACGTAGCCCCCTGCCTCTCTACTTCAGTGGTGCCACGTATCGAAAATAGACACACCGGACAAGATTAGATGAAGAAAAAGGTTGTAAAATGATAATTGAATCACCACTTTAGTCGATAAAATTTCTGAAAGATAGTATTTAGAATAGAAAAAGACAGAGGACAAAGATCTAAGTGAATACCTCATGGCTTCAAATGGCATGATGTTGCAGCAAGTCTGAAACACTGCTCCAGCATTTTGGCATTTCGTCTACTCCCTTATTTTTTAATATACTAAATCAAAAGGAACGAAATAAACAAAGAAAATTGTTTTACTAACGCGGGTATCTTCTTCTCAAAATTAGGATGCTGTCTTTCGATATTTTCTAAAATGTAGATATTTCATTATTTATCAGAAGAAGATTCGAATTCAGAATATTTAAATTCAAATCAGATAAATCCCAACAACTAGCCATAAAATATGGTACTATTAAACAGGAAATGGACCGCTTTTTCAGTAGTTTCCAATTTAGGTCACTTGATTACTTACCATTTATCAATATTAAGAGGTAAAAATCTGGTGTGAACGCCCCAGTTCCAAGATACATACATATGAAGACCAGTTCATATAAGCAGACCTTGAAGCGTAAGGTCTCGTTGAAAGCTCACAATCGGATTTTCGGAGTTATACATATATAGAGGTAAAAATACGCATAATATATTATTTATTTTGTATATATACAATACATATATGTTCTACAATTTCTTTTGTCGGTCCTGGGTTTTTATATCTATATACTTTTTATAGATTTTATATACTTCTACAACACAGCCTTTAACTGTCAATGCGGTTTACCTGTGATACACGTCACATGAATTACTTTTACGGATTCTACAATCATTTTGACAACGTTCGGTCTCTGTTGTAGTAGATATTTTATTATTATTTTATCAATATAAACAAATCTTTTTTGTTGTTGTTTTTTTTGTTTTTTAGGTCTTTTGTTTTTAGGAGAAAATATTGAAGGATATCTATTTGATTCTTTTATAAATATTTTTTTATTCTATTTTTGTTTTGGAAACTAATTAATTATTGTGTTTTTGAGTTGAGGGTTTTGTTTGTTTTCGGTGGTCAATAAAATTATAATTTATGGAGGAAGTTTGAAGTTTTTGGATTAGTCCTTTTCAAAAAACAAATAAGAAGACTTTACATTCCAAATCAATGGTTTTATTATTGTTTATTTATAGTATCTATTGATAAAATAGCATCCCAAATAATTTTCTATACATTTGCTTTTGATAAATATTTTAATTTTACGTATAGTAGATGAAGTATTCCATATTTTGTGCCCTATTACAAAAGGTCTTATATCAAAATATCAAAAAGATAACGTTTGAATGATTTTATGCTGAAATTAATTATTTTTATCGTTTATGAAATGTAATAAAAACTTCCTTTATTGTCTTTTTTCCTGATGCTTCCAAGACTGATTTATTTTGGTTTTTCAATTCTCAAGTAACAGTTTTTCCATTATATAAATTAAACCCGTTGCATTGCATTGATAAATAATTTCGATTTTATGTGAAATTTTTATTTAGACAACTTTTATCAAAGCCATTTGTTTCAAAATCACTTCGTTAAAGAAATTTTCAGCAGAATTGTTGAAAGAAATTTAAGAGGGAAAGAGAAATGAATTGAAGAAAAACCGAATAAAATCGATTTTTCAATGGATTTAAGTATGACGCATATGGAATCCTAGCTTAGAAAAGATTGTTCTGGTTTGGAGTTTCTTTTTATGAAATCATAAAACTTGGACATTATTCAGATGTTGCAATTATAATATTTTTCGGAAAAACGTGTGGTTTTAATGTCGGGGAAATCTTGGCTGTCATTATTAGTACTTTATAGGTCTAGCGATTTAAATAGGTTAAATGTTAACATAACTTTTAAATTAATAATGTAAAAATTTATTATATACAATAGGTACAGTAATTGTAAAAAATAAACGTACTATGTACCTATAATTTAATTTTTATAAATAAATTTTCTTTTGCTTAGTTAATATTTAAGTAAAACAGCTATACATTTAAAAAAATTAAGTTATTACATTTTTTAAGCACTTGCAAGTTGGCTCTATTAAAGGTTTCCTTCGTTAATGGTATTTCTAGTTTCAAACATCTAAAGAACGATAAAACCTCAAAATGAGCCTATTAAAAAAATACAAATTTTGATATACGACGATCTAGAAATACAGAGACGATATGCATACTTTTAAAAGAATATCCAGCTACCTCTAAAGTTAAAGATTACCAAAAACTTTTATTTCAATTTTCGAGGCAAATACTCAAATTTATTATTAAGAGAAAGAAATTGAATACAAAATTGGATGGAATCATCGATAAAAAATTCCCTAGAATCAACCGATGATTAGTCAAATAATACAAAGCGATATTAGATTCTCTCATAAGTCCAGAAAACTTAATTTTAATGGGGTAATGATTTGATTGTGTGTAATAGACCCCACTATATGTTCGTATATACAACTCTTAGAATATTACAAATTCTATAAGAAAATTCATCATTATAATATATTCTTTTTTTTGAGAATATTAGCCTTTTTGACTGTACATTTGGCTATTTTTAGCGCATATGATTAAAATTTAAATTTAGTTTTATTGTGACTATTCCAGAATAATTATTTAAATGTATCGTTAATATACACGATATCTTTTCCTCGGAAAATCATACATTGTAATGAATTTTTATCTAGGAAGCAACTAGCTTTTGAGGGCTTCCATGAAAACAAGCCTTAAAAATAAAGTGTTAATGTTACTGAATATTTTGAATGTAAACAAAAGTATTTTTGTATATATTTTCGTTAACGTTTGCATATTTTTTCTCTATGACAATTTTTTTTTCTAACATTAGTTTGTTTAGGATTTGAAAAATTTCAATTTGATACTTTGCGATATTATATACACATCATCACTAGAATAACATTGTAAAAATGAAATATATACCTAATGGACAGAATGGCTCCTCACATTTAGGTGTTACTCATAAAATTGTGTAAAAAAACCTTGACGACAGGAGAACTAAAAGAGTTTCAAAATTTTCTCGAAGATAACTTTTCAAGAACATTCAGTTGCTTTCATCCTTTTTTTTCAATCATTATATACCAAAGACATTGATATGTCAAATATAGATAAAAATCACAATGAAAATAGAAAAATATTAATTCAAAAACAATCAGCATCCCAGGAGATGAAATTGATTTTTTTATTGTAGCAACGATGTGTAGCTTAGAGGGAAATTTCGCACTTTCTATGAAAAAGTCTAAAGATCAATGCCTAGGACTTTTATACTTTTTTTTTCATATTATACTTTTTGTTCATAATATACAAATTCAAGAGATTCAGTTATCCTAAATATTTTTGTAATTATTGGTTCTGCAGAATAAATGATGAACAAGGGGTAAATTATTGTTTAATTGAGTTTTCTACAACTTTCAAAATTAAGTTTCTTAATATTAACAAAAAACTTTCAGAAAATAGAAAAATTTTATTGGAAAAATTTTATTACAATATCTTTGGTTAGAACATACCAATTGGCAGGGAGCGTAGAAGGTGGAGGGGACTGGTACATCGATCGTAACACTGTTATCTTATAAAATTTACAATAAATCATGCGTTTATTTAAAATATCATTAACTTCAATTGTTCACATGTAAATAGTATAGTAAATGTCAATGGAAATTCATGAAAAATAACAATTAATTAGACTTGTTTCATTAGAAATTGTGAAAATAAGATACGAAATTGCATAAATATTATCTTTTAGACGTAAATTAACATAATTACTTATTTAAATTTGTTAGAAAATAATATTAAATTTTCAATGTAATCCATATATACAAACTATAAACTTATATGTCCATCCAATCAATTATTATATTAATAAAGTAGGTTATGGTTACCATGATTATCATCACATTTTGAAAAAAAGTTATCAGAGGTGGGTTGAAATTTTTGGCATAAAAACCGAAAAGTTTTTATTTATATATCTTCTTATCAACTGGAATAACTGAAAAATCTTAGAAGCTTTGGGTGGTATCTCAAAAACTTTCACTCAAATCTTCTTGGAACGATTTTTTACGTGAGTTGATTAGGATATACCTACAAATTTTTAGAAAATATCTGTATTTTCTATAAGATAAGAGCAATATTTGACAAGTGAAACCCTGTATAAAATATATAACACTAACACTATTATGTACGTAAAACCATGCCGTTTGAGTCCGTTGGGTCCAACGACCAAGCGGCAACACATCAAAGATATTATAATAATTTTTTTTTTTTATTAAATGTGTTAAGAATTTTATTTTATTTTTATTTATTTATTTATTTTATTTTTTGGTTGCAAATCTACACATTAAAGTGATATCACCTGTAAAAATATTTATAAAGCAAGAAAAAAAATTTTGTATTTTGTATAGGGTGGTATATAGAAAACTAGACGACTTAAGGACTATCGTGAGGACGATATGGGATTTTTAAATTAGAATTTTGACACTATAATGGCACGAATATCTCCGCCAAATAGCGGTTTTATATTGACAAAAGTTTGTACATTTGGCCAAGTTAATCATTTTATCAAATTTATTTGATTTATGATCAAATAGAATCTGTTTGTTGAAAAAATTTTTGTAACACCATAGAAAAAAAAAGAGCTTTGAAAAATATTTTTAACTAGCAGTTTTACTTATCCGTGTCGCCGGGCTTTTTCAACTTTAAAAACAAACCACATTATAGCCTTCTCTTCATTTACCCTCACTTAATTCCCCTTTTGATAATTAAATAAATAAAATAAAATACAGCCCATGTCACCTGCAGCATTCTGTAGGTAAAATAATTTTTTGAATAGGTCAGTTTTAAGCAGTGAACTTTAAACTGACGGAATTGTATACAAACATGCATACCCTATTTCACCCCTTTAGGATAGAACTTCGTAAAATCCAATCTTATCGGATGCAAAGAACTCACCCTGCACGTTTCAGGTCTCTAAGATGAGGTGTTTAGAGTGTGCGTCGATCCGTAAGTCAGTCAGTCAGCCAGTCAATCAATCAGCCCTCCAGGACAAAGTATTTTGTATAGATTTTTTGGTTTCCCCAATTTTTGACTGTGAAAGATGTCACTTTTTTGAAATTTGTATACAAATATTTAGAAAAGTTAAAATTAATACAATTCCATGGAAATCAAAAATAACAAACATTGGAAAATATTTTTTATCAAATCATGAAGCGCTCTTTACTATGTAATGGATTAATAACTACTACTGTAGAAGGGAAACAGAATTGGGAATTTACCCTGAATGAATGGTATCCAGAAGTCATCATGCCTGTACAGGCCATATGTATGTATTCAGCCGCTCTTGAATAGCCAAATTTTTTTCTGATCTCCCAGACTACATGAAATTTGGAAAAATGAATCAAAAAAGTGCAAAATTTGCGTGGCACAATACAAAACTAGTTCTTTTTAGTACCTATAAAGAAGTAAATTATTAGATAAGTTATCGAATGTTGATTCGATCAGTAAAAGATTTGAAAATGTTACCCAAATTTAATAGAATTATATACTTATTTAGATCAATTCCTCCCTTGGATTTTTTCTGATATTTTGCAAAATTTTCGCGCTTTTAATTTTTTTTTCTTGTTTTGGAAGGAATAAGTAGCCTTTGCTATGGTTTTTTTAAACACCTTGTATTTGTCCAACAGATTAAAGCATGTATCGGAATATTTTAGTAAAATGAAATCTAGTTTATAATAGGAAATTTATTGCAAAAAATTAATATAATTATTATTTACATTTTATCCTAAAGTACTATTATGTGTATCGACGATATATAATTACATCAGGTAGGACCCATGATTAAATCGTGTATAGATCATACATAATAACGAGGCAATAAATTATGATTACTACAGAAACGTTTAGTGTGTCTTAACGTTATTATCAAGTATTACTAAGAATTTTAGTTTGGGTACTCTATTATTTTGACTTTATTTCTTATTTCATATCGAATAATGATCAAGCATTGATGTTAATTTACGCCATAAAACAATATCTTTCTGAGATATTTACTGAAATTGCTGCGAGATCTCTTCTTACAGGATTCGATTTTAAATAAAGTTTAAGAAATATATTTACACCATAAAACAATATCTTTTTGAGATATTTACTGAAATTTCTGCGAGATCCTTTCTTACAGGATTCGATTTTAAATAAAGTCGAAGAAATATATTTCGTTTAGAATTTGATTGTGTGAACTTGGAATATTTGATATTTTTGAATTTAAGATTGGATTCATTGAGCAATTGGATAAGTAAGTTTTGATATACATCAAAATAAAAAATACACTAATCGATTTTAATGTTATACTAGAAAATGTTATAAATAGTTATACGAGAAAATTGACTCCAAGGGGCGTTTAGTTAAGTATTACTGTAAAACTTCGCAAAGCATAATAAAATGTGAAAAACCATGATATTTTTTAAAAGAAAGGGTCAAAGACGACTCTGAAGCTACTAGCATCTCCAACGTAGTCGTAAATATAGTGTTCTGACACACATGCCCCGTTGACATTCCATACATAGCATAAGTCTATATTGTCATGGAAAATATGACTAAATTGAACGAACACACAATTTTAAAATATGGGGTACTATTATTATGAGTTAATAAAAAAATAAACCACAAAACAATTTTTTTCTATTATTAATTCAACACTTAAATTTAATTTAACGTATTGTAAAAAAACATTTTTTATTGTAGGTTTATTAGAATAATACATTTTTTTTTTTTTTTTTTTGAAAAAAAAAAATCTTTTTTTTCTTCCGTCAAAACCATATGATTCAAATTTCACACACAATAAATATAGAAAAGAAATATGAATTAAAATACATTGAAAATATTAAAATAGACTAGACAAGAGTTCCACAATAAGTGAGATTTACAAGATTTAAACAATTCTCTGCATTGATAAAAAAAAACATGTAAGTAACAAACGAAAATTACAAAATTTAAAAAGCCCCGACAATTTTTTTCTTGTACGGAACCTATAACTTGCATTCGAAACATATCGAAGAACACTCTCCATTCAATTGCCTTTTTCCTTAAAGCCCTTTTCCAAACTGCTCCGATTTGGAAGATTATCGCCAATTTTTAGTTTTTTCGGGTACAGAATCCTAAATTCAAACTTGAAACATACCTAAGAACATTCTCCAGTAAATTACCTTTCAAACAAATCAAAAAAATCAATATCGGTTCATCCGTTTATTCGGTATGATACCACAGACAGCCAGACACACGCACATAGCGGTCAAACTTAACACCCCTTTTTTTAGTTCGGAGGTTAAAAAGGAATGAGTGTTGGTTTCGGTAGTAGCTATGTCTCATTACTTTCAACCTATAAGCTAGTACACCTTACCTTTTACTTTCATCAAAGGTCATGCAAATAATATAATAATAATGGAAACGCTGGTAACAGCCAATTTTATTACAAAAAAAGCAAGTTAAATTAAATAACCGGCGTCTCCGCTCACAGGAATATTCGTAAAAAAATTTTTTGCTTTAATGTGTTAAAAGGAACTTATTGAAACAATAAGTAAAAATATGGCAAATATATAAGTTCGAAAGTATCGAAGGATGGAAAATGAGTTTAGTGGCGACTGGGTGAACCGATTTTAATGATTTTACTTTATTTACTTTTTTTATTTGCAAGCTGGTGCTTTCCGTGTGGTCCTATTTCAATTTGGTTCGTTTTGACAATGACATCCATGGGAAAACCATATGAGTCTTAAATTTCCAATAAGTATGTGCACAACAAATGGACGAATAACTCAAAATCACGCCAACCGAATTTGATGATTCTTTTTTTAGTGACAAATTAGTTAGTGTACTTCAGATTCACTAAAAATTACAAAATAAAATAAAAACCGACTTCAAAATAAAAACTCTTCCAAAACAAATCCATAAGCACTAAAAAACAAAAAAAAATAACGATAATAAAATGTAGTTATAAATATTGTTATTTTTGGAGTGGGTGTCAGCCAAGTTAATGCAGCAAACTGTTCTGTCACAGTTGTTTCCTCAGCTGACACCGAATTCAAAATTAACAATAATAGTATTTCTTTGATAATCTTTTATATTCTGTAATTAATGTAATCACTGTTAATACGTAAATAAATAATAGGAATATTATACTACATTTTCGCAAACAGACAAAAATTTGCTCGTCCAATGCAAATTCCTTCTTTCAATTTAGATTCCATAGCTAAATACCACAGTTCACCCCAATTATAACAAAATGGTTAAAGTAATTTTATGTCGTTAAAATTTTGTAATTGATTATGCGGGTGTTGTACTAGAAAAGAAAAATATTATTTGGAACAAATTTAGAAATTTATTGTATTTGTTTTGAACTAAACAGAGTTTAAAACGCCCAGAGTATGACTTCATCAAAAACGTCTAACCGTGTCTTGTCCTCTTGACATTAAATCCTTCCATATACAAGTTTATTCCGATGATGCTGATACTAAATTAAAATTGCCATAACGTCACGAATAAATATGAATGGACCTTTATACCAGACATGGGCAAACATGGCTTAGAGAAGTCTCTCATACTTCTGTATCTAAAATACGAGAAAGACAGTGATAACCTAACCAGTGACAACCAAAAATACGAGTAAGATAGAGAGGTAACTTTTTTTTTCTACGTATCTCATTACTATAGGAGAAACTGAGATAGGTAGAAGAGTTGTATGCCCGTATCGCTTCCTCTTCTATGAGCAATGCGGACTTGGATAAAGAGACGCACAAAAAAGTTTATGGCACACAATAAAATTATAACAATGGTGACTTCGGCTTAAAATAACTCGCCCATGCCTGCTTTATACTATTCCACCTTTAACATTTTAAAAACTTTTTGTAAAATATAACAAATACATATTATAAGTAAATTATATATTCTCTATCATCAGATAGTTTGTTCAATAGGCCCTCACATATTACATGGTAAATTAAAGAAACCGCTTTGGCGGTAAACATCAAACGAATTCAACTACATATATAAATACATACACACATACATAATAAATATACAATACATATTCTTATCCGTGTATTCATTAATATTGCGTATAGTATAATATGAACGCCATTCGTCCGTATCTTGCTACAAACCAACAATCTATTATGCCAGCTGGCTTCTGGGCTCTATATACTTGCTTTACTTTACTATAGTACAATAATATTATTAAAATAATATGGGTTTACAACAATACTGTGTGGCTACAGTGTATTTATCTGAGAATATTGGAAACCGATTCAATTTATTAATATTTGATTGAGAAACGTCAGGATTTTCCCACAGTGCTTTGTAGACAGATAAATCACTCATCAAAAGATCAAAACAACATAATGACGAATTCTCGGAATTCTTCCCAATTAAATTATACATATATCAAAAAGGTAAAGAACATTTAGGTAGTTCTAGATACATTTTCTCAAAATAAAGAAAAATCAAATTTTTTTTTTTATTAATTCTTAACCCCACAAAAAGAATCTTACATTTTACCTAAATTTCGAAAAACTTTAATATTTTCGTAGAATCAAACTATTTGACTAGTTTTGATTGATATAGAACTTTGAAATAATGCGCAAGTAAAAGCAAAATAATACAAAATTAAATAATTTAGCTAGTTCTAGCTGAGGCAGAATTTTCGGAGACCCAACTGTATAAACATGGAAAACGCTTTCCTAGAAAAAGGTCTAAAGCTCAATCAATACCCAACTTAACAGCTACTTTGGATAATCAACTTATAATCAACTATCATTATGTTAGCTGACTAAAAAGCATTTAATTATGAATAGCAAGCATGGAAGGTTGTATAAGAAGGCTGAGACGTTTTGTCACAATGAACCCCCAAAACCATATTAAAAAAAGCATGTCTTGCAATGCTTTATAATAATAAAGCAGAGTTATTGTATCGATCAACGAGCAAAGATGAAACATAGATTCATCCAAGACACGAAGGTAAAGACAAAAGCGACTCCAATGGGTCATCCAAGGTAATGTTCCGCCGTCACTGTTAGTCATCTGGTGTCATCTGGTAATGTGTTATTTTATCAAGACAATGTATCTGTAAAGATTTTAGTTTTTACGACAGCGAAAATCGATTAAAGTTCGAATTATTTCGATTAAAACCTTGAATTACCTTCTCATTCAAAACTTAAATAAGTATGACCCAAGTACAAGTCAAGAAAATTCATTTGTCTTCCGAAAAATAACTCGAAAGGTAAAAGATTCAATAAAGGCGTGGAGCTTGAAAAAAACATTTATTTATTGACACTATATAAACAGCCTATTCTAGAAAACGATATTTCGAAATTATTACCTTTTAAAAGGTTTTTAACTGAAGCAATGTTTCGATAGAAACATCGTTGAGTTCAATCTTCTTGTTGATAAGTGATTTTTTGTTTTGTATAGTTGGATATTTCTCTTCCCGGCATAAATCTATAAGTCGAGATTGACTGTCGTTTTAATATAATAATAATATTAGGCTTTTGAAAATCAGTTCACCAGCTGGGTAAACAATTATTTTTAATTATTAATTAATTTAATTATTTTTTATAAAACACTCGGTTATTATATCTCTTCAAAGTTCGGACTCTTTTTTTTTTTTTGTTATTCATGATCGAACATCTAAGTTTTTTCCCAAAACAAATATGCAAGATTGAAAATGCATATATAACTGTGAAAACGGAAAGTAATAATATGTAAAGGGAGAGAACGGTAAAGAATTTTCACGCGTTAAATTTTGAACCGAAAATAAAAATTGAAATTTGTTTGAGGAAAAATAAACTAAAATATATTTTCTTTGCGGATATGATTTTTGAAATCTATACTTAGGAATTTTTACGTACAAAATTTTTGTTAACCATTTTTTTATAAACCATCATGTCTTTAAACCATCATTTGCACTTGATAACTTTCAACTTCCATTCCATATTTGCATGTTATCCTTCTTCGACTTCCAGTTATTGTTGATTAATATTGTGTATGGTGATACTTACTGTAAGTATATTGTAAGCGCATACAAACATACCTATTACATACGGTATAGTTTACTATATAGTAGGTAGTTATACACGGTATGTAATTAGAACAATTAATAATAAAACTAAAATTTAATTCTTTTTATTATATTATGGCACATAGTAAAATACAATATAATATATTATAATATAAAGGGGAGAGTTGTCTAGTTGGGCCATACTTTTCACTTCGTTTTTTATTTTTCTACTGGCTGTGAACTACCCGCTTTGCTGGGCAACTTCCCCACTTGCACCCCTCCCTCCACATTTCCTTTCGTTGGATAACAGTTTTTTAATGTACATGTCATGCTCTTTTATTTGATACCCCACTTAGGTATATTTGTAAATATTCGATAATTTCTTCCCACTTTCTCGCTACACCTTTCTACCCTCCGAAGGTTAAAAGTAGATAAAAACAATAGATCTTTGAAGCTGGTTGTATATCTTGTCAATATTTGAGCTTAATCGATGCACAATTTTTTTAGTTTTTGAAGCATATCCCTTTCAACCCCTATTTCAACACAAATATACATATACATAAAAACCTTCCTCTTGAATCAGTCTATCTATTAAAAAAACCGCATCAAAATCCGTTGCGTAGTTTCAAAGATTTAAGCGTACATAGGGACATAGGGACAGAAAAAGCGACTTTGTTTTATAATATGTAGTGATGATGATATATAGCAAATTGATTGAAAAGATAAAGAACAAGTGATAACAATTCATTGTTGAAATACCATGTATATAGACAGTGTTGATTAGGCAATCTCTGGTTTTTTAACGTCATGTAAATAAAGAAAGGTAGCCACTCTTACATATTTGCTATAAACAAACACATAATATATAGTAAATGTAGGCATGCTAAATAAAATACATAAATAGGTATTATACGTAATTTCCGCACTCAGTGATGTCTATGAAAAAAGGATTCAAACAAAAGTTGAATTTTTAAGAAGAAAAATGAAGAAAAATTTGTATAAAAAGCTTTTTTTACAAAGCTTGTTCTATCTCTAACGGTTTACAAAAAGATCTTATTGCCTTTTATTGCTCATTTTCGAATTCGATTTCAATTTTTACGTCCTAAGCACGCTGTAAAAATTTCACTTTAATATCTTTTTTCGTTTTTGAGTTATCGTGAAAATGAATTAATTACGTGATTTTATTAGCACCTATACCAAAATTATGTTCGTATCAATATTTTTCAGCGTTACAAACTTGCGACCAAACTAAGTATACTTTGATATATTTCATATAAACAAGTACAACGAATTTCAAGTACAACGAATTCAAAATTTAAAAAGTTTATTCATTCCAGGTAAATTCTATTCATTGCTAAAAATCTCCTATAATATATACATGCTTAAATGATGTCAACTTTTTGTGCTTTATTATTTATATAGGATTGCAATACAAATGAATAAAATAGCTCGCCGTTAAAGTCCTTATAGATATTTCAAAGAAACTTTCTCCAAATGAAAGAAACTTTCTCCAAATGAAAGAAACTTTCTCCAAATCGCAAAGTTCATGAAAGATTTGACTATTTCATTAAAGGTTTCACTATTCCTTTAAGGTTGAAATTCACGTTTTATTAATTTTCATAACAAAATTCGGACTTTTAATTTTTCATTATTTAGTTTTTATTCAAAATCGTTGTTAAGTTTATTGAAATATTTGAAAACATAATACTATTAAATTATCAATTTGTCCAGTTTTTACATTCCATAGCACACTAGTTATAAAATTAAAAAATAAACTTTTAAAACTAGTGTGCTTTGGAATGTAAAACCCGGACAATTTGATAATTTAATACTGTATTAAAATATTTCAATAAACTTGTAATAATTATGAGTGTGGAAAAAAATTATGAAAAAATAAATAATACGAATTTTGTCATAAAAATTGGTATATGGATATAAAAAATATTCTAAGCAACTTTTTCTCATAAATTTTTTTGATGTCTCCAACCATCTCTGACGCTAAGCAAAAAATTAAGAATCGGTCCTATTTATCAATTTGTAGTGGGCTCACTATAAAGTTCATATTTCGGTTATTTGCCTAAAAAAAATGTGTCCCATCACTATGTTTCACTGTGCAAAATCTCAAATCGAAATTCCTATAAATAATGAAAATGTGAGGGTCTCTTCATCTTAAATGCGACACACTGTATAAGGATGACTAGTTCCCTAATTTTGAACTATTTGCAATTGTTCGAGAAAAGATATAAACTTTTAAACTTCTTTTATGAAATCACTCAAGTTAGATAAAGTCAGATTTTCGCTCGTCGTCAAAGAATGGTCGAACCAAATTTGTCAATCTTTTCATAGCAAGAGATGAGGGTCTAGACGAGCTCTGAGAGTCAATAAACAAAGAAATTTTATATAGGTGATCGAAAAATTAACAAGCTACGATGGGCCTACCCAGATAAAGGTCAGACCCAGACAACATAGGTACTATACCTACTTTTTATTATTGTAATTTTTTATTATATTTTATAGTTTTTTGAATTTTAATTAATTGGTTTGTAACTATATGTATAGTTGTTAATTATTTACCGTATATTAAATTTCAAACTTTTTTTTAATAGTTTTTTACATTAAATTTTATGAGTTTCTTTTATATATATTCATAATTACACAGCCATTTTATGTGAATATATGCTACGTGTGTATAGTATTTATAAATAAGTTTCTTTAGTCAGCCAAAGGGCTTCTTTGAAAAAAATTTTTTCTATTAATTAAATGTAATACGAGCAAAAGTATTTTGTTTTTTCTAAGCATGTAGTAAAATTTTTTATGCATTATTTTTTTCACTTTTTAAGTGCATATTTTTATTATTCATGAATAAATAAGTTATATGATGTAAGAATTTTTCAAATTCTGATTATGATTACCTACACAATTTTTAAAATTAAAATTACAAATTAAATTTTATAACTCGTTTATATTATAATCCAGTGCATTTTTGGTGAAAAACACATTCACCTTCCTAAAAATCCGGGTGCAGCTGATTTTTATAAATATATCACACAAAAATGGTCTACAAAAAGTTACAAAACGTGCTCGCATCACGAGTTAAACAAAGTTAACGGCCAATAAAATCAGTTTTTGTGGGCAAATTCCTTATTTTCAGTAAATTGTACACTGACTTTAACATTTAAGTGAATTATTTATTCGAAAACTTTCTTTTAAGGTAGTACCTACACGAAAGTGATATTCCAAGAATTTCTCAAAACTCAGAATATAAAATATTTAATTCATAATACACTTGCTGTTAAAATTAGAAGATGATTTACCATGCCATACATGAGATATTAGCAATTAAAAGTGACGCAATTTGTACGTGTACATGGGAGAAGTGTATAAAAATACACAAATTTACAAATATTATATTTATTTACCAATGAATGACGTCCACCATCTCTATGAAAAACTAATATAATGTAGAATACTATATTTAGAAAATATATAAATAAAAATAAAAATTATTTACCATATAGTTTCGATAAAAAAAAACTTAAATAAATAACTCGTTTTAGCGATGATTTTTGTGGAAAAGATATGAAGACTAATGTTAAAGGCATATGTCATAGTGTGTGTGTTTATATGTATACTAGAAACAGTAGTGAGGAACTACAGTCTTGTGAAAATAATATATGGTATATGTATAATAGTCATAGCACAGTTAATGCACTGAATGATAGTATTAGTCCAAAACTTTTTGACTGGACGGTCGCGGAGGAACTACCTTAATTTTGTATAACTCAAATTTCTTGAGAAAATAATACAATTATCTTTTGTTTTTATAAAGCAAGAGTTTTATTAGAAGTGAGGATTGTCATTTCTAAATATTGCAACTTAAGAATACCATCTGAATAACCATAAAAAGTTACAAAGGGTTTTGGTAATGTAGGCTACCCCCGAAGTAGATTATCTCACCAGAGTTAATTTTTAAAACATCAAGGAACTCGGTTATTATATCACTTATTATTCGTTGTAAAATATTCTGAAAATTTTCTCGCCCATCCCCACTTTCTCGCTCCATCTTTACCCTCCGCAGGTTAAAAATCGATAAAAACAATGCTGGAAGCTGGTTGTTTATGTTTTCAATATTTGAGCTTAATCGATGCACAAATTTTTAAGTTTTTGAAGCTCATTAAAACATTAATCTTGAATCATTCTATCTATCAGAAAAAACTACATCAAAATCCGTCGTGTTGTTTTAAAGATTTAAGCATACATAGAGATTAGGGACAGACAGGCAGAAAAGAAAAATGTTTTTACTGTCTATAGGCTTTTATTATGCTTTAAAAGAACGAAGACTGACAGTACACAATTGGTTGTACATCCGGGTGATTTAGTGACCTGAAAATATGCAGGCACATTGCAGTTGATGACAATACAATAGTATTGTATCATATGACACCTGTAGGAAATTTAAATCGGACAGGATACGGATTTTTAATCTTTTATATAAAATATAGTTTTAAAAATGAAGAAAACGTGTCATTAAAGTGTCACTTTAACATTAAATTTCACAGGTAAATTAAAATTATTTTGTACCTTTTGGTCCACATATTAATAAAGCGTAGTTGTTTAGAACTAGGTACCTTTTTTTTACATAATATATGATTTAGCTTTGTTTTTGGTCTATAGCACGATAGCCTCTCCAAGTCACATCAATAGTTGGTACTTAAAGATGAAAATAAAACACTTGAAGAAATTATTATTATTATTTTATAATAATGATTTTACAATTGTTTATAACCCATTAATTCAAGCGACAATTCAATCTATTATCAATTCTATATACTAAATTAAACATTATAAATGCTAAAGATATTTGTGTTATACATTATCTACACTTAACAATATAATGTAAGTGCATTTTCTATAAATACGATTGCATGCATGTAAAGAATATAAAAATGTGAAAAGTAATCTATAATGAGTGTGACTACTAGAGACGAGATCAATAATTACATGATTAATGTTATTGGATTATATCAAATGGATGGAGATGAAGGAAAATATATAAGTGCAATATGTGTAATGTTAAAGTATTACTAAAGAAATACACTGAGAAAAAAATTAAAATAAGGACAAACTCATCCTGAAGTTGGCCATTTCATATTGAAATAAAGTAAAAATACTTTCAAACAATTGCCTAACGCATGGAACAAGTACAGTTAAAGATTTGTATTTACAATAGCATGGGATTAAATTTTAAATATGAATTCATTAAAATCACTGAAGTTAAATAAACAAAATAATTACTTCTATGAAAGAGATCGATTTTAGTTTAAAGTCATGCATTTTATTGATGTAAAATAAAATTGTATTTAGTTGGAATATATAATCGAATTAATAAAGCGAATCGATGAATTAAAAGAAAACTTCTTTGCGTTTGTTTTAAATGGAGTATTTGGTTTTTATGATCGCATATCTATAATGTCTTGTCCATATGTGATTGAGCCAACTTCACGAAGATTGTTGTTACCAGTTAACAGAGAATTTGAAATAAACATATATAAAAAAATAATATGAAGATATTATTTTTATAAGATTTATCATATTTTTTGGGATATGTAAGCATCGATAGCGCAATTGGTTGAGCCGCAGACATAGGAGTCTGTGGTTCAAATCCGACTTTAAGAAAACTAACTTTATTTGCAAATAAACCTATTAGCAGGTTTAAACCTGTTTTTTTACCTTCTCGTGTAGTTGTGACAATCACATCAGTATTTTGTTATAATATTAATATTATTCAAAACAACAATATTTGAAATTTGTTTGACAGTATATTACTACCACCTTGTGTCTTAGATCATTTAAATTTTTAATATAAAAATGATTTTTCGCTTTGCTTTTACGAGCAAATAATACCAGCGTGCTTAGCAAAGATAGTCAAATAAATCATCTCACGATGTATTTTAGTACAATTTGTTTCCTGATTCTTGATGATAATCATTTCCGTATGATGAACATGAACTACAAAATTATGATTTATGACTTATAAATTTCCATTGTCACGCACCAAAAATTTGACTGAAGAATATAATATTTTTTAAATTGTCATAGCATTTTAAATGGCTTTATGAAGATGCCATAAAAATCATTCGATCTATTTTCGGGCTAGGGACAACATCTTTCTATCAGAAAGTTAAAAATATGAGAAAAAATAAGAAACAATTTTATATTTTAAATAAAGACATGTTTATTACACACCATCTATATTGTAAAAAGAAAAATAGAAAAAAAAAATCAACAACAACGAAACAGTGAAAATGACATAAATATAAATGTTTTTGCACGCTCCATGCATTCATAAATACATTTCCGTAAACAAATCTACATGTCTTTTTTTATTTCATAAATATACTATATACAGATAACTTTATTTAAAAATTATTATTTAAATAAATTTTATATAAAATATACACATTTAATGTGTATAATATTCACCTAAAACTTTTGTGCCAAAATTTTGTTTTGAATATGTTCTTTTCTGAACATTTAATGTCTTTTTTAATTTTATTTTTATGGTTTTCATATCATGAATATTTTATAAATAGCATACTTTCTACTCTAGTCGCCAAATATTATGTCGTTCAATGTAAATATAAACATAATTAAGTTGTCCAATCTGGAAAATATTTAGAATGTAACGTAATTTAAACATAACAACAAGAGTTCCACAAGGATCTATTCTATGCTCCTGACTGTTTTTATATATACGCCAATGATATCCTTAGATGTATAAACCATAATTCTAAGAATATTGGTTTTATACGATTAAATAAGGTTGCAATCCAGAAAGAGACCCCGATGAACCTTTAGTATTAAAAGTGCGTCTATTCATGCTGGACTGAATAAACAATATTATCGCTTAAGACCTTCAAATTACCTTCAAATTAAGTTTAAAATATGTTCAAGTTATATTTAAAATAGGTATATACATTCTATACTTTAATAAGTATAGAATTTTGTTCAAGTTATCCTTTACAAAATTTCACATTTCTTAAATGAAGTTATGCAATAACCTTGAAAGAATATGTGATGAAAGGTTTGAAACAAAAAATTTTTATTAGTAAAAATACTAAAAAGTAGAAAATAACTTCTTTTTCTATGAGCCACTCATACGCGACTATTTGTAAAAGGTTTATTTCGCTCAATTTAAAATATCAAGAATGAATCGGAGTGCCTTATCCACTCCACATAGTACAATGAAAACTTGTCTCTTATAATGTATTTTTTATTAAAAACTTCAATTTAAGACTAAAAAAATGTATATATATCAAATATGGTGATAGCCATGGGAAAATCAGAATGCCACTTACCTTACTATGCATTGTCATCCAAACTGAGGGTGCATTTTAGCTCAATCGATTGACGATAACTGCTTCAAAATTGAGTATCAAGCAGCAACCCGAACAAAATACATATATATACAATATGGTGGAAGCGATGGGAAAATCAGGACTGCACTTACCTTACGATGCATTGTCATCCAAACTAAGCGTGCGTACATACATACATTGCAATGTAAAATTGACAAAATTAATATTTTGTTTTTGGTAATATTTTGGAAATAAGTAGAGCTTTCTTTCAAATGATTCATAATGATTAAGTTATAATAATTTTTGGTGGAAATTATTACATTTTTTCTCATTTACTTGGAAAGTCATAAATAAAATTCGATAGAACTTTTTTTGATATGTTTTTTTACAAAAGTTTTTGTTTGGTTGATTTTAAACAAGTGAAATGGATGTCCTTATCTCAAAAGGGGACAAAAAATAATGTCGATCACGGTATATGAACCCCATATTCATCTTCTCAAAATTTTGGCGACAGGTCTATTCTGTAAGAGTGTTTAAATACATTATTTAAGGTATGTTAATAAACTGACTTGATCTTTGATCGCGCTCTATGTTACATGAAAACTTCAAACAGATATTTGTTGGACCGAATAATTGAAATTTGTATAAATGCACTATCAAACATCAATTGAATATTTTCATGCTATTTTGTTCAAGTTAATTAATTTTAAGTGACCTGATTTAATTAACCTAAATTCTATTTTAATATGGTTGTCTGTTGTGAACTATTGTTTTGATTATCTGAATAAATATACCTATGTACACAATAAAAAAAAACAAATAATTGTTTTTCAAATTTAAATTTTATTTTAAAATATTTTTTTGTTTATATATTTTGTCCATTAAAAATAAATTGGGAGTAACGACAATATTTTAAATTGACTGCCAATGCCGTCAATGGTACATAAAAACTTATTATTATGCATGATATTCGTTATTATAGTTTATAGTTTTATTGAAAAACAGTTTCATAAATTACCAAACTTTGAATAGAATAAAAGTGGGTTTAGAGATATAAATAAGATACTATGACCAAAATTCTAAAATGGCTCATGTTACTCCAAAAATATTCTTCTTCCGCCTTTTCGCCGAGGAGTTACAAGTGCCGTCAACAACATCTCCGAAATTGTAATGATAAATATCGAAATTATGTTTAGTTGACGAGAAAAAGGTTCACAATTAGAAGAGTCTTGAATAGTCGTTTGGCAAGATACAATTTACTAGCTCTGATTTAACCGTTCACGGTGTCTGTATTGCGATTATAAGATGAGATAATATCTTTCACCCATCACAGTGTTTGCCCAACTCAAAATGATATCTGAATTTAATCTCATCTTGAAAATGAAGACGATTTCTGAGTATGCTGAAATCCTGATTGTGATTAGGTTCTACTCTCTTTTTATTTTGAAAACGGTTCTTAGAAAGAATACATTCCAGGCAGTGGAATTAAACCGAGGCTTAAAGTTATCATAATGACTAGCGCAGAACGTATACAGCAAAACTTCAAGCTATAAAGGTACTGGACTTAAAACTTTCAGGTTTAATTAAAACCTCACTCTGATTCATGAATTATTGACAAACATTTGATGAACGCTTTAAATTAGAAAGTAGTTTTTTTATAAAAACGCAAAAATTTTTTTGTAAACCCAATAGATTATACACATTAATGGATAGCAAAAGTATAGCTTTTTTTGCGTTTGTTAATTCAATTTGAACAAAAATTTTGAATGGTGTCTAGATTTTGCATAAACATTTATACGAAATAACAATTTCGATACGAAAATTAATTTTAAATTTTGGGTAGTACTTTTCAGTCAGTTTTTACCAAACTTCGGTTTGCGGAAAAATGTACTTTTTTAAGCAATAGCAACTAGAATGAGCTTTTCATTCAGCTTGGACGCCTAAGTCAAGTTTAATGTCTGCGAAAGATGTGCCTACACACTCAACATTTTTCGCTTAAAGCTTTTTGATCGATAAAACTCATTTTTCGAGATTCAAGCATGTGTCAACCTAAAAAAGCAGCGTGTATAAAGCTTTCCTGTACTATAAAGACAAAAAAATGGCAATTGCTTGCAACTAAAATGGTGGCAATGGTTCACTATGATCAGGTCTTCTACTTTCTCTGGAGGTGAATCCCAGATACACGCTATACTTAAGCCTGGTCGAACTAGTTAAACTTAAGAATCCTTCCTTTAAGTACTAAACTTGACGCAAATGATCAAGATGATGAGTATGCATTTTTAATATACAGATTCTACATGTAGGTTTACACTATAAAAGTTTTATTTATTATTTAAACTTTAACAAAAATAAATAATGTTTTTCACCTTGCAGAATGCGGCGACAAAGTACCGCACACACATTAGAGCTCTGCACACACAAAGTTAAAAACCATTGATAAACAAAACAAAACAACAAAAAGAGTATCCAATTTATATAAGATTATCTATGTTATTATTATTATTATGATTATTATTATTGTATTTTAAAGTCATAAAAATTGACGATAATAAGAAGAAAATAAGTTCGGTTATGTGTGTTGTTAAAATCACAAGTACACAAGAGTGTAGGTAATAATATTGAAGTTCATTAATGTTATGCTATATTAGAGTCAGTTCATATATTGGCTGATAATTCTGAATAGGCTTGTGTCCACTAAGAATTAAGCGGTAGAATAAAATTTTCTAATGATTTATCATAATATGTAGAAAACAAAACACAAAATTAATTTTAATAAAATTTGAGGATCAATAGTATTTTTAGTTAATAATTTTCATAAAACTATGCATCCGGTCACGTGACAGCAAACACAACTCAGATGTACTTTCATGGTACTACGTCACATCAGCAAATAATTGTAAAGATTCATATACATAAATGATTACTTATCATGAATTGACATCATACAGAACGCCATTACACTCTACACTGTTTTAGTACTAAATTTGAATTGGTTTTTTTAAATGCAAAATACATAAAGTAAATAGTTTTTTTTTTTTTGATGCAAATCAGATACGAATGTAACATTTTTCAAATTTAGGACAAAAGCTTGTTACCTCTACGAAGTTGCGTTATAATTTTAACGCAGAACAAAAAAGTGTATAAATATAATATAAATTACTCGTAAATTACTCTTGCAATATCCGTTAAACTCAGACATTTTCGGTTTGTAAGTGACTAGAACTACGTGTCCTAGAAGCCATACATCTGAACTCTTTATTATCATGCGAAGGGCCTTTCAAGGGACTTAAAGTTTGCCATTATATAATTATCCGTGAAATGAGAGCGCCTGCCGCGAATCAGAATAACGCTCGATTTTGTATATTGTTAACGATATGGTAAAAAAATGAAGGGATTGCAGGTAAATTATATCTTCTGGTTAAAATTGGTAAATCACTTAATTTGGAGTCACACAGAATTGTAGCAGGTGTATATGGCAGATTTATGTTTTCTTTTTTTGTCCTGCGTTAAAATGCTCATGCCAACAGCAAAGAAACTCTGGATCATCTTTAGTATCACAGAAACGAATTATCAAAATACACAATTTTTTTAAAATCTTTCGGAAAGGTTATCTGACGATTTTTTTGATTATATTTAATATTAAGATATGTTTATTATTTAAAAGATATTAATTAATGATTGGGATATATTTATTCTTTCTTTAAATATTTAGGGTACACAAAAATTGTTGAAACGAGAATACAGTGCAACCTTAATATAACGTACCTAAATAAAAGTCAATGTAAAATATTCCTTTAGATTGCGAACATTTTTGGATTAAATTTAATTTTATTAACTTAACTACAATCAATTTAAATTAACCTTGCTTATCCTAATTACATCTTAAAAATAGAGTTAAAAAAATAGTAGTAAACAAACACTCCAGTAAGGTACAAACGCCAACGAGGATCGATTTATCAATGGTTTGGTTTCTAGATACAGTACTCGGAGAGTAGTGTTTATGTGAATTGTGCAGCATTGACTTATTTTTGTTGTGGCAATGCTATCACAACTTTTGATACTAACTAAGTAAGGTACATATCACGATAAGAGGTCCATAAAGAGTTAAAAGGATCCATAGAAATCACCCAAAAGAATCACACCACAATTTTGAATGTTTCCGCTCGCGAATGATTGAATATGATGTTTCGCTGGAAATAATGAAGCATCGATGTTGAAAATTGTGATCAGCAATAGAAAGCCCATAACCAAAACATAACCCTTAGCCCATATTTGTATTTAAGCCCTGATTTGTCCCATACACTTACTCTTATACTTAGACTCTTACATATTGATATTTCAAGTACTCGAGATCAAAAGTAATGTGTAAGACCAAGTCAGACAATACTAAGCAAATCTTACATACCTGAAGACAAAAACGTATATCTAAAATCAAAGTAATTGTCAAAGATATTCATATATGCTTTTAGTCCTGCGTTTGCCCAGTGCATAGATTTTACTTTGCAAGGTCGAAAGAATTATATAGATCTGCAAGATTCCCAAACTACTAGTTACATTTCTCTGGTAAAATTTTTCAAGCGTATTCTAGGTTATCCGGCATTATAATCGTGACAAGATTTTGTTTATCTTTACTATCTCAAAATACAACTACGATCATAATACTAATACTTGATATTGTAAGGCAACTTTTTCCAAACTGCTAGCTTCCTATACAATTGATAATATTGGTGTATAGTGATTTATATGCTTGAAAGTCAAGTTTTCCACATTGTACAAATCAAATGTTTCGTTTATGACCGAATACTATTATTAAAGACATTCAGAATTATCGGCAAACTTGTTGCTTAATAAGATAAACTTAGCGCTGTAACAGTGTTGTGTAAAATACAATGCGGCTGACTGAGCACAACTCTACACAGTCAGTTGTTAGTTAGTTAACTTAACAAAAATAAAAAGCCGCGCTCTTTATTCGCTATATACAATCTTCATGATTGTTCAGCACAGTGTTTTCAGCAGTCAAGTCAGTATACATACAAATGACTCTATACTTTATACATTTTTTTTTTACCTACTAAAGCTAAGCTGACTGTGCTGAGTCAAACCGACGCAAAGCAAAGCAGTCGGCACACTCACTAACTTTGAATGACTATACGATGATGATTTTTAATAGTTAGTGGTATTATAGTAGTAGTAGTAGTTGTAACGTAGTGATAGTGGTGGTGGTTATTGGCGGCACGTTTGAAGTGCGCCTGCTCGTATTGTTTCCGGCTGCTGCCTGGACCACTATTATGTAAACACTGTTATTCTTTGATCTTTTGCCGACACACACATCTTTTTTATATATATACATACATATATACTCATTCTCTGTGTTCAGATAAAAAAATATCACTTAAGATCTTAAAGTATATTTATCAACTAGAGAATATTTATAGATTAAGACAATAATTAATAGGAAACTGGTTTATTTATAACGATTTGTTCTTGATATTAAAGCATACGAAGCTTCTTTTATCGAAACGGAGTATTGGTAAATGACCTGGTTAATATCCATCGCTATAATTCAATCCTGTAGGAAAATGCTGGTACATCATCAAAATATTTACTACCTGGCAAATTTTAACTGAACAGTGACAGTTTATAGAAACCGCCTTGCAAACTATACCGTCGTTTGCATTTAAATATCGATTCATAACTTCTTTAAAACAACGTTTTGTGCTATAAAGATAAATCACTTTGAATTATGTTAGTGATACTCAGAACGTTAGAAAGGATGCATTCAGATATCCCTATATATATTATATTTGTGAAAGTAAGATTATTTGTTTGTTTGTTACGCTTTCCCGCAAAAACTTCTGAATGGATTTGAATGCAACGGTACAACTATATAGCTCAAACATCAGACTAACACAAGGGCTATAATTTATAAAAATATATAAAAAGAGAAATTAAATTTAGCCTAGGACATTTTACTACGCCAGCTATGAGCATCACTTTGAACAAACAATTAAATATTTCTGTAAAAATGGTAAATGAGACAATTCTTGCCTGTCTGTCAATAATAATAAATATTTTGAAAAAACATTGAAATTTGAACCTATATTTTACCTTCGTAAGACAATCCCTACCCCTATCGAGTGTTTTTGAAGTGCCATAAGTGAGAGTATGAAAGGTGGAGGCTATGACGCGGTGGTCTTTATAGTAGAGTGAAATTACACCTTGTGTATGGATTAAAAGTTCGAGCAGTGAAACTTTGGGGTTTTTTTTTTCACATCAAAATAAGTATTTTTTGAAATTTTTTACTTTCCCGGAGTGGTGCAACATGTTTAAAAAACAAAATGGCGTCAAAAATGAAATTTTTTTTCAGAAATTTTATCATTTTTATTTTATATTGGCAAAAGGAGACATCGGTGCATATCCAAATTTGGTAAGTTTGTAGTCCATGTTAAGAACTACTCCTCATAATTTTTTGGTGGGGTTTCGTCCCTTCCCCTCCCAGTTATATATATATGTATACATACATATGGTAAAACAGTTCATTTGACTATAACTTGAAAAATATTCGATTGATTTTAATGAAACTAATATCAATAGTAGGTTTTATTACTTACAACTTTCGGTTAAAATTTTAGCGAAATCCGTTAAATAGTTCGGCCAAAATTTCCAATTTAGGGAATTGTTTAAAATGGCTGCCATTTTATGCCATTTTGTCCTACGAGGTTAAATTTTTTTTTAAATTGTAGCATTTTTTATTATCTTTCGATTTTATAATAAGTGGCTTACCCGTAAAATGACTCCTTGATCCATATTTTTGCGAAAAACGGAAAATTTAACACTTTCTGGAAATAATTGTTTGGGGGGTGTATGGACTGGCTTTGGGGGGTGTTTTTTGCTTTGGCATGAGAAAACTATTTTTAAAAGAGGTCTATATGGTTTAAAGCAAAATTTTTAAGTTTTAACCCCCGCGCTGTAAGGAGGAAGGGGTGTATGAAATAGATGTATCTTAAAAGATTTTAAAAAGAAGTCAAAATAGTTTAAAATGCTAAAGTAACCCAAAATTTTAGATGCTTTTAGTAATATAGCACTTTTTACAACATCCACCCCTTCCCCTCCCGCTTTCATATTTTTTGCAAATTCAAAATTTTTATGACGTATAAAGGGGTTTTGGGGGTCGCTGATCTCGAATTTTGCAATAGATTATCAAAAACAATTATAATATTTTTAGGGGGTGTACTTATTTGGGCCAAAAGTTCGAGATCAGCGACCCCCAAAACCCCTTTATACGTCATAAAAATTTTGAATTTGCAAAAAATATGAAAGCGGGAGGGGAAGGGGTGGATGTTGTAAAAAGTGCTATATTACTAAAAGCATCTAAAATTTTGGGTTACTTTAGCATTTTAAACTATTTTGACTTCTTTTTAAAATCTTTTAAGATACATCTATTTCATACACCCCTTCCTCCTTACAGCGCGGGGGTTAAAACTTAAAAATTTTGCTTTAAACCATATAGACCTCTTTTAAAAATAGTTTTCTCATGCCAAAGCAAAAAACACCCCCCAAAGCCAGTCCATACACCCCCCAAACAATTATTTCCAGAAAGTGTTAAATTTTCCGTTTTTCGCAAAAATATGGATCAAGGAGTCATTTTACGGGTAAGCCACTTATTATAAAATCGAAAGATAATAAAAAATGCTACAATTTAAAAAAAAATTTAACCTCGTAGGACAAAATGGCATAAAATGGCAGCCATTTTAAACAATTCCCTAAATTGGAAATTTTGGCCGAACTATTTAACGGATTTCGCTAAAATTTTAACCGAAAGTTGTAAGTAATAAAACCTACTATTGATATTAGTTTCATTAAAATCAATCGAATATTTTTCAAGTTATAGTCAAATGAACTGTTTTACCATATGTATGTATACATATATATATAACTGGGAGGGGAAGGGACGAAACCCCACCAAAAAATTATGAGGAGTAGTTCTTAACATGGACTACAAACTTACCAAATTTGGATATGCACCGATGTCTCCTTTTGCCAATATAAAATAAAAATGATAAAATTTCTGAAAAAAATTTCATTTTTGACGCCATTTTGTTTTTTAAACATGTTGCACCACTCCGGGAAAGTAAAAAATTTCAATAAATACTTATTTTGATGTGAAAAGAAAAACCCCAAAGTTTCGCTGCTCGAACTTTTAATCCATATAACAGCCTTTTTTTGTTTAGATTTACTCCAGTATTACTGTTAAACACAGCGTAGGGGCGAGTATAATATAAAATCATTCGTCAAATAATAATCTTATCAATCTAAATCAAAAGAAATCTTTTCGATTTTTTTTTGTAAATTTTTTTTAAAGGTTTCTTGACCACTACTTAAAATTAAGAAATCAATGACGACATAATAAATTCTTGAATCAATCGTACACCTGAACAGGAGCAGATCATAAAATTTTCTTACCTCGTCTATGCGAACTGTAACTACCTCCAGGTTTCGAATTGGATAATTAACTAAGTGCCTTGAACGACGCTGGACTTGAAATACTCTGGAACAACTTGTTTTTGAAAATTCGTTTGAGATAATGCGACAAAAGGGGAAAAACATATGTTTCCAATTGAAATGACATTGTTTTTGCAGGATCAAAATAAGCTTAAATCATAGAAAATGCGATATTAGGGGAATTTTTAAGAAAAATGACAAAAAAGAGTTTTTTCATGGAAAGTATAGAAAAAAAATGGACAATTTTGCTCCAAGTTGAAAATTTTTTGTCATTTTGATTCAAAAGAAGTGTATAGGGTGGACCATTTTAATGTATTATCTACTAGTTCGTTTTGTAGAAAAGAAATAAAAAAATAACTCAGCCAAAAATTGCAAAACTTGAAAGGGGACATCATGTTCTGACAGCTTATTGGACCTTTTTTAACCTTTTCTCGGCGCCTCCACCAATATCCTAATTCTTATTGATATATTTTTAATTTTTTTAATAAATATCTGTGCAATTTCCTCTAATTATTAACTTTAAATATTATTATTGAAATTTGAAATTTACATGATAAATATGGAGTGAGGTATCTTTTAGTAATTCGTTTTTTAAATTTCGATGCACCAACATTAGTAACTTATTTTCAAAAATAGACCTACAGATTAAGAATGGAATAATATTCCATTTAAATATCTACCATGACTAGATACGCAGTTAGATATCATTCTAAAAAAATTGATGTTCAGTGCTTATTTAATGGTTTGATCTTTACTGAGTCAATTTAATTGACCGATAACAAGATTTTGTATGTTTTGTTGTATGTTTTGTTCTCAACATTAATAAAGCGTGTATTGCCTGATTCGAAAATTTAAAAGATCATCTCAGAGTAGTTAAATAACCACCATGCAAACGTTTCAATGTAAGTTTCTAGATTATTTAATGATATCAATGTATTCAAAAAACAAAGTATGAAATCGAAGAAAATAAAATAAAATTTACATACTCACTCTAACACACATGAAAATAATGGTACTAATAATGATCATTATCTCTTCGTTTCAATAAATACATTAATACATACCATATTGTAATAGAAATACAATTAACAATAACCATACATAAAGGCATTTAATAAACAAAGAGCACAATATATTTTAATAAATATTTAAATTAATTGGATATCTTTGTTCAATTAAAAAAAAAAAAATTATCATTAAATAGTAACAAAAAAAAGAAAAGAATTTCTGATAAGAATTAAAACTATAAACACAAAAATTAATTTATTAAAACTTATGATGTAATGAATAAAAAATTCTTTTTTGGAAAAATTCACAAAAATATTCTTGGAATTATTTTTTGGTGGTTTTTAGATTTAATAGATATGAGAGGTGAATGGAAAATCCTTATAATAACATGATTTGTCAATTAAGATTATTATAAATCGTTGTTTTTATTTTCTTGTTAATTTAAGAAATCATTTACTTCACAGGCATTAATTAATGGCATTAGCCAAGTATGTCTGTTTAAAATTCGTAAGGTAAAAATGAATTATGAAGAAATTCTTTGTAAAGTTACTATTAATTTTAATTAATTTTAGAGTTCCATAAAAATTGTCGATTTGTTGATTCATGTTCAAGACTGAACGTATTTTACTGCTGTTTAACTTTCTAAATTCATATTGAATGCATCCATCTCCATTAACTCCCTCACAAAAAAGATTATAATTAGAATGTGATTTTCAATCTTGATCTTCATTATTATTTTTATTAATTTTCCCAAGTATTTAAACAATTTGACCTTTTGAACGCCAGCTTTTTGGGTAGAAGTTCGTCCGAACAAGTGGTGATCAAGACAAAGATCAAAAATTAAAAAAAAAAAGTTTTGGTATACTCTTGCAATTCTTGCGATACCAATAGTATGACTGCCACACCAAGAGGGATTTTATCATTACTATGATTTTCATCACTACTATTCCCTCGGTGCATGAGTTTTATTTCAGGGAGTTACATAGTAGCGACAAACTATTTTGGTTATCATACGTTTTATAAAGAAAATTTATACTTAAAAAAAAAATAGTTAAGCAATTTCGTCCTTTATTTTTCCAATTTCTAAGGCAGCAAGTTTGATTAATTGTTTAATAATTTTCAAATACCGACTTCAAAAACCCAACAATCGTGACTTTGCAATATAAATAATATTGTAGTATTTTCTGATTTATTTTGGGCAAACGAAAGTACCCCTTTGAGTTTTGAATTCTTTTTTATTGAGAAATTTTTTTAAATTCTGTTGGAAAAGTTCTCATTATATACGAACTAGAATTGAATGCAATGTGAAAAATTTATCTTTCGGCAACTATCGTTATAGATAAAAATGAATTAATATAATAAATTCTGGTAGAAGAGTCGGGATTATTCAATTTTGTTACAATATATATGTGTAAAGTACTTATTTGCGCTTCCACCATTAAATCGAAGTGACTCTTAAAAATGATAAACAAATTATCAACTTGAAACAGATTTTGAATCAACAGAATTTTCAAATCGGCCAAGTCGTTTGATAAATGCAACTTCCTGTTACAGATACACAAACAAACATCTGCATCAAACTAATAACTTCAAATTTTCATCAACGTTTCAAGATTTATTGAAATCAAAAAGTTAGAGAAATTTTGAGCGGATCCATTCTAAAAAGTAGCTTTTCATACAGGTATATTTTAAAAGTATTACTGCATTCGGAATACATTATATCAATACATCCATCTTATTTGAAAATTTTCTTTAAAATAATAATTTTTCAAAGAACCATATTCATTTGTCGGCATAAATTAACTAATAACTATTGTTATTTGTGTAAAAATACTGTTTTTCTTGAAAAAAATAAACAACTAAAATTTGATTGATAGATTTATAATCTTGTTAAGAAAATAAAGTTAAGTATAAAAAAAAATTATTTTTTTCTTATGTATTAAAAAATATATAAAGTTAAACGTTAAAGTATGGTGCAATAAACCAATTGATCCATAGTTAACTTTTTAAATGTTTATGATTTATGAGAATTAAGTAGTCATAGAGTTTATAATCCCCTTTTTTTAACAATAGTCTATCTTTCTTCAATATTTGTACTGTCTTTGTGTTTTGAAAATAAATCACCTAAAATTTATATTTATATCAGACAAATAATATAATTGATTCAAAATATTTAAGGTTGTTTGTGTAGTTACGATATGGTTAAAGCTCAGGGTTGTATTTTATGCAATTATTTATTGCAAATAGAACCTAATGATAGTCTTGGACATTATACTTCAACTTTTAGATTCCTCATATTAGTTTTCTTACTTGTGATGAAATAGTTTGCTCTTTTAACTCTTTTGCTCTTTTCTGTTCGGATATTAAACTTTGAATTTTTTTAACTATAAAATTTGATTAAAAAACCACTTCTGACCTCTAACCGACAGCAACACGTAAGCCATATCTTTTTCCGTTATGCTATTGGCCTAGAAGGTATGTACATTTTTTTATTATTGCATTAACAAATAATCCAAATGGTATAATAAATATAATCGGAACGTGAATTATGGACAATTTGAAATTTCATTAATTTTATAAAAATATTTTAAATGTAAAAAAATTATGCCATAAAAAAAGAAAAATATGTTTTCCATTTTGTGTATTTTTATAAAAATACACTGTGGAGGTATTGATGGAATTTTAATATTTTATCTGAATTAGAAAAGTTATTATTTTATACAACCAAAAAAATTTTTAAATTACGTTATGTTTATTCGATTTAATATTAGTACATATACAGTAAAAAATTGCTGGATTGAAATAAATGTGTTTAGTTGGGTTTCAGGAAAATAAACAGGAAAATATAAGCATGCGTTGTCATTAAAGAAAAAAATTCCTTATCAATGATCGCATGCTTCGTTAAGAATGGGTGATCAAAAGTAATTTTCATATAATACTGAATGTAATTTTTATTGCTTCTTTACTTCTTGAGTTCATTTTAAAAAAACAGTTTAATCATTATTGTTTTTAATAATAACCGTTCACATTCACCATTTTTTATTTACTTACGCTTTTTGGTCAAGTTACATGATATTTTACATAAAATTTTGTTTTAAACAGACAACATGTTATGAGCCATTATTGCGCACGCTCGATTTAAAACATAAATAACTTTTCTTTTAATAGTATTGAAACTTTTTCTATATTCATATAATTTTATGTATTTTCGAATTAAATCTACAAATTTTAAAAATAAATTTTTTTCAAGCCCTTCAAAAATTATCATAATTTTTCTCATCATGAGACTAAATGTGTTACAAAAAAAAAATACCCTTGAAAATTTTCGGGCTTGTTCGTGTACTTTCGTCAGTTTATGGATATTTGGCTCTGTACGGTGTAGATCATTGACATGTATTTGTCAAAAATATTGCAATGCCATAATATTTAATTGTGCAGTACTTTTAGTAATATAATAATTAATAATTATTTATTAAGTTTAATAATGCAGATGACGTTGTTGTAAGTAACTATTTTTTATGATTTATTTTTATTATAATTTTTATTGAAAGTATTCTTACAAGTACAACCTAGTATATTTATTTTTTTAATAAAATTATCAATTTTAATATACAAAAAATTAATTCTATATATATTTACAGTATAATTAGTGAACATGAATTTGATAATTTTGATTTTTGTCCTTAAATTATTCACTTATTCAAATTAATTACAGAATTATATTATTTGATGCAAGTGCAGAACGTGTGAGCAAATCTGTAATCACGGCACCAAAGATTATCCAAAAGGTTTTTGGAAGTGCCAACGGGTTAAAAATGGACTAAAACGTTTAAAATATAAGTTTAAAATTTAAATTTTTTTTTGCATACCACGATTTTCAACAAGACTAAAATGTTTTAAATAATAATCTGCTTAGTAGACGTATAAAAAGTTTTAGATAATAAACCAGTCTGACGTTTTATGGTACTAAACACATGCCAGTTGACATTGTCGAAACCGTAGATATACCTTCAAATTTTACGTCTTGTTGGAACCATATGTCGTTCCAAACTTCAGTCTTAAAAATTGGATAACTACAACGCCTGCCGCTTACTCGTTTATTGAATTTGGATGTGTTGCTCAAGACGGCAAATTACTCTGTCGATTTGCCCAACTATTAATATTACAATGCCCGAATTAGGCAGCTATGGCCTTGCTATATGACTACTACTAAAGTTTGAGGAACAGAATGAAGTTGATTTTTCAACGAGTTTTCCATCCCAATTAATTTCAAAAACATAATCTGATCTACTACTCTATGTAAAACATTACGGTTGTTATTTATAAATTAGTAAAGAGAAAAGGTAAAGTTTATGGAATATGACGCGATCATAATGATTATGATAAAGAATTATTTGATTCTTGGCGGTAAGTTCTTTTAGAAGATTTGTTGTTGTTGGATGTTCACACAAATACACACATACTTACACACCGCCGCATACACGTAAAAATAATAATATACATACTATAGTGGGGATTATCTTCTCAATAAGTATATGGCTCCAGGAGGCCGTCAGAAAGAAAGGCCGATTGAGAGTGGAGTGAGTGAAGTAAAGAAAAAACAAATTTAAAAAAAAAATAAAATAAAATAAAAACGAAACAGAATCAGCCAGTAGCTGTTTTTAAGATGGTTCTACTAAAAGTGACATGCGATAGTATTTAGTATGGTTGTTACCCTAGTATGGATTAGACCTTCCTTAACGGCGATGCAAACAACTTAAGTAACATAACAACTTCAACTTGAGACTTTCTTATCGAAAAAAGTCTTATAAATAAATAAAAAAAATTTTTTAACAAAATTTTTCCTTATTTTTTTTTTTTTTAAACCCACCTGTTTATTTTTAATATATTTTTTAATATTTTTGAATGTAAATATTTAACATACCTATCAAGGAGAAAAAAAACCACGTGTTAAATAAAATAACAAACAGAAACACGTGTTTTAAGAAAATTAAAATATTAAAAAAAATTTGATTTATTTCTGTAAACCAGTGTAATGTTGCTCGTGTTATTAGTGTTTTTTAAAAAATGTGTTTATTATTTAAATTAGTGCTCATAATTAACTAATTAATTAATTAAAATTAAAAGTTAAAATTTACAATTATTAATTATTCTTCCTTTTTGATTCATTTTAGTGTTTATTATTGTAATTATTATAATCTAGTGTTATTGTTTTTTAAAATACATGTTAATTTATTTCATTATTAACAATGTACTGTTCAATTGTTATACAGGTTTGTAAAATATTAAATTTTATTATTTATTATATTCATTTTATTACATTATTATAATGGGCAGGTTAACAGAGTTGCCTCTACATTCATTCCTTTTTTTTTAATAATATTCAAATATAAAAAATTAAAAGCAGGAGTTCCACAAGGAACAATCCAAGCCCTAAACTGCTTGTTGTATAAAAAACTTTTATGATGTTTGGAAAGATCATTAAACTCCATAATTTTGAGGTTTTTTTCATTACTTCTGCTTAATAGTTAATGCGAAAAACTTCGCGTTAGACGTTAACTTTATAATTATAATTATATATCTAAAGTGTGGTTCATGTTAGATTTGAACTTTAAAAGTGGAGATGAAGTAATTATTTTATTCTTTTAAGTCCGTTCAAAGACTTCAATTTTTAAAATTAGGTATTATATTGAATATATTATAGTATATTGAATTTTTTTACATAATGATAAAAACATAAACATAATCTTAATCGCTACTTATCCCGCACTAATAAAAACCAAAGAGTGTCGGATTATTCGAATTTTCGAATTATTAGATTGTTTAGAAAAATTAAAAATAAGTATCATCTTTGGCATGAAATTCATCTTGTTTGATAATTTTTTATGAAATTCGATTGTTGATTGGGCATGCCGGTTTATTGAAAATGTGGATTGGTGAGATTGTACTGTATTTTCACTCAATGAAAGAAAATTTCAATCCAAAAATAATCTTTATTCAAATATATTTTTCTCAAACTAAGATAAATTTCTATTCAAGCTAGAAATCAAAAAGCTTTGGAGAACATATTTTATTACTTAGTTAGATAATTTAATTTTCTCTCAATACATTACACATCTCAAGAAGTTATTATGCTTAAGATATAAATTTATATCCCTATATATAATAAATGTGAAAGTAAGGATGTTTGTTTGTTTGTTACGCTTTCACGGAAAAACTAGCGAAATGATAAATTTTTTTAAATAAATTGAAGCTATGACATTTCACTACGCCATCTATGAGCACCATTTTTTTCATGTATATAAGAAAAACTATTCATAATATACCTATAAAAAAAAACTATTCATAATATACTACATCTATTATTATTCCATCCATATAACTTAAATTAACTTTTTGTTGGATAAAGTGTTCAATTCTTGAAGCGTTAATTTTGGTTTCATTTCAAAAAGTTGCAAATATTCTTGGATTAAAAAAACTTGAATCAAAATATATTTTTTTCAGTCTATATTATCATACTTTCAATCTTTTTTATAAAAAAATATTTTACTATGATTTATTATCCATCTTGTACAAACTGCATTTGCAGCATTTCTAAATTCATTTTTCTTGATTAACGTAACTATATTTCTTGATCAAAATAAAACATTGTTTATTAAATTTAAAGAGAACAAATACACTTTATTACAAAGAAAATAAAAGAAAAAAAATCTTGATTTAATTTTACTTGAAGAAAATAAATTTAATAAGTCTAAGAGCATCCATTGTATAGATTAGTTTTCACACATGACGTTCTAGAAAAAAAATTTTCTAAGCATTTTAACAGTTTTCTACCTTTTTCTATATAGTAAAAACACTTTCATATAATTATATTCTGTGCATTATATTTAATAATAAAATATTATTATAAATTAAATTTTATTTAAATATAAGTTTAACAATTTTACTCTTTACAATTTTAGCTTTTTATTTATCTTTTGTACTTGCTACCGCGCTATTTATTTTCTGACAAAAAGATACTTGTTGTTTTCCTTCCCAAAATAGAAAATCAAAACTTTAAATGTATCTGCGTTTTTTAAATTCAAATTTTTAACTAATAGTTGTTCTATGAGTAATTCATCTTTTTAGATATGCAGTTAAAGTGAGGAGTAGCGATTTAAACTTTTTAAATAGTGCTAACGATTTCAATAAAACTTTATAAATGCATTTTTTTATTAACAAAATTTCCAAAAATCACAAAAATTCCTAAGTCATCGGGCTTTTTATACCATGCATATATGAAATATACATAGTATATTAAGTTTAGTCCCAAGTTTGTAACGCTTAAAAATAATGATGCTAGGAAAAAAATTTTGTCATAGCTGTTCATAAAATCACCTAATTAGTCCATTTCCGGTTGTCCGTCCGTCCGTCCGTCTGTGGACACGATAACTCAAAAACGAAAAAAGATATCGAGCTGAAATTTTTACAGCGTACTCAGGACGTAAAAAGTCAAGTTCGTAAATGAGCATCATAGGTCAATTGGGTCTTGGGTCCGTAGGACCCATCTTGTAAACCGTTAGAGATAGAACAAAAGTTTAAATGTAAAAAATGTTCCTTATAAAAAAATAAAAAACTTTTGTTTGAAACATTTTTTTTGTAAACATTACTGTTTACCCACGAGGGCGTTACTTAGGTGCAAATTTTATAATATGTATTAATATAGGAATATCAGTTGTGTGTGTGTCTATTTAAAAGTGAATATCTTTTGTTATTTACGTGACGTCAACGATTGCGCATTAACACTGTATACATTTTTGTATGTGTTATGTGATAAAGAAATCAACACTGACTATGCATGGTATTTCAACAATTAACTCAGTCAATTGTTTGTTTTCACTTGTTATTATTATTTTATCGGTCAAAGTTGGCTGAAAAAATTATGAATTATCATAGTGTGATAAAAAACTATCAAAAATATTTAAACAATCTTGTAGTTTATAATAATACAATAAAAATATAAGTTGTTTGCCGATGATATATAAACAAATTTTTAATATAATTATGAGTTCATCGAAGATCCATCATTTGATGAAAGGAGACGCCTATAGTTAGAGTATTGATGATTGAAGTGCGATATCTCTATTATCAAGTTTATAAGCAGCACACAATAAATTATATATTTTTGTAGTTGCGTGGTATTGGAAAGGTAAAAATAATACATTACTTGACTACAAAGCATGTATTTGGTTTATATGCATGTACCGTGTAAAAAAACCAAAACTCTTTTACAATACTGTAGGTTTACAATCACCTTAAATGCAAATTATGGAAATTGTATCAATGAATAATAATTTACTTTAACAGACAGTTAATGATCTAGCTTCTACGGGACGTATACACTTGTATTATAAGTATTTACACTATAGGTATACTAACTTATACCATATTTGTATAGTTAAGCATATAGGTGAAGTAAGTTTTTAAAACAATGCAATATGTATTCGGCCTTAGAAGTAACCCTAGCAATTTTGTTTACACTTCTTCAGTAGGTTATTCTATTCGTTACGGCCGGCAGCCAGGTGGAGTTCGCTTCTTGTTAGACGTTCCCTGATTTGTATCATTTTGAAAGTATAGTTGTACAAATTGTACAATGATTTTAACTTGCATAAATACTAATCATTGGGACAGTATTTTTTCAATCCTGAGATGTGATTTTTGTAGATTGGGGCAAGTTTGTTAACCAAGACTGACCAAGTTTTTTTTTAGTTCCTGAATGATAGCTTTGAGCAGGCATGCTCTAGTTATTTTAAGTCAAAGTCACCATTGTTATAACTTTACCGTGTGCCATAAACTTAGGTATTTTAGGTTGTCACTGCGTTACTCGTATTTTAGGAAAGGAGTCCGAGGGACTTCTGTAAGGCCTGTTTGCTCATCGCATGACTCATCGTTTGCTAGAGGCAAGCAAAGATGTCAGCTCTTCGAATGAGATTGGCTTTAAAATCTTGTCATTGTCACATTGGCCACGGCTTGTATAAGCTGGTTTAGGTTAAAGAAAGAACTGGCAGACTAAGCCTTGATTACTAGGCTTATCTTAGGATTGTATAAAACGGACAACGCTTGTCTGGCGTTATTTACCTAGGCTTGAGCAAAGATTGTTAAAGCAATAAAGATATTTCATTTATTTACTTTGCTACATGCATGCTTGGGAAAGGACTTAAAAACTAAAGCTCAATTGATTAGACTTTAGCTGTATTTATTAGACTGATTTTTGAATAGGACTGAAATATCAAATATGGTAAAATTGGGACCGCGTTGAGCCATTACTCAAAATTAAATTTCCGAACCTCATTTCTGTCTTCCGAATTGGCATTTGCCTGATTTCAACAAAATAAATCAGTTAATGCTTTACTCATCATGAAATGAACAAAAAAAATCACAAAACATCAACGTAATTATGACAAATGAATTAAATGCAGTTTATTTGTATCAATTAAATAAAACTAGATTAAGCTGTTACATTTATTACGTAGAAATGATAATTATTATTTAATTTGCAACATCTATGATTCTAATAAAGGAAACTTGTTTAAAATAAGATACAATTTTGTTTAATTACAATCAAATAAATAATATTAAATGTTATGAGATTACAACAAATTACATCGGTTTTTTTTTTTTAGTTGCTAATTAATAAAAGAAACTTTAACAAAAAGAAAACCGACTTCAAAAGAAAAACTTTTCCAAAACTTAGTTAAAATTATTGTTATTTTTGGAGTCGGTGTCAGCCAAGGAAACAACTCTGACAGAACAGTTTGCTACATTAGCTTGGCTAACACCGACTCCAAAAATAACAATAATTTTAACTACATTATATTATCGTTATTTTTTTACTTTTTAGTGCATATTATTTTGTTTTGGAAAAGTTTTTCTTTTGAAGTCGGTTCTTTTTTTCAAAAGTTATTTTTATTTTGTGATTTTTAGTGAATCTGAAGTACACTAACTAATTTTACACTAAAAAAAGAATCATCGAAGTCGGTTGGCGTGATATTGGGTTATTCGTCCTCTTGCCATGCATACTTAATGCAAATTTAAGACTTTTGTGGATTTCTCATGAAATGGGACCACACGGGAAGCACCAGCTTTCAAATTGATAAAGAATCATCAAAATCGGTTCACCCAGTCGAAAGTTCTGAGGTAACAAACATAAAAAAAAAATACAGTCAAATTGATAACCTCCTTCTTTTTTGTTTGAAGTCGGTTAATAAATTTAAATCATAAAAGTAATTTTATGTTTATACCGCGTGTAAATAAAATATAATAAATTTAGAGATAAAAACTATTTATTCTCTAGAGATATATCAACTTTTTTTTTAGTGATTACCATTAACTCATTCAAATCTCAATTGTCTTAAAATTACAAAACTGTCAAGTGAATACAATGCTCTCATGGGACAATAAACTAAAAGAAAAAAAAATTATCTTGCAATTTTCACCTTATAGTGCTTTTTATTTTTAATTTATTTTTATATTGAACATTGTGTGTGAATTTTGAATGACGTGTTGGTAAGGTCTTATGATGATAAGATTGACCCACTTAAAGCAACCATTCTTTAACTCAATGTTGAAGTCACAATCTGTAGGTTTAAAATCTCTTCTGCTGTTCGTGCTATTTGTGAGCAGTGGTTCCTTAGTGGACTTATCCAGAAATCCGTAGAATACAAGCTCATGCTAAAATTTTGGAGGGGGGGGGGAATGATACACTAGGAATCATGTTAAAAAAGATTCTATATGTAAAAGTAAGTTTAAGCACCATGGCGTCATTTTTGCGAGGTACAGGGTGAGTATAGGTGAGAATTGACATGTCACAAATAGATTGAAAAGGTAACACATTTTTCTTAAAACTGAACATTGCATTTTTAGTTTTCCAAGAATGTTGATTTCGAAAACTAACAAAAAAATAGAAAAATATTTTTTATATTAAGGTAGTACCAGCATGAAATCACTTTTCGACAGATTTGGAATTTTTTTTCTCGGGTTTATAATAGCTTTATTTATGAATTCCTAAAATTACATAATTTTTGACCGTTTAGATCGCGAGATATTTAAAGACAAAGTTCGCGATTTTGAGGGTCATGTCCCATTTAAAGCATGTAAAATGTCCGGTCTCTCCAACTATTTTTTATGATATTATTATATATTGAAGAAAAGTAGAAAAAAATGTTTATACAATAAAATTCTAAAAAAAAAATTTAGAAATTAATTTTCACTTTCGAGATATTAATTTTGACGTAAATTGATCGAAATTGGGACGTTGGCATAATTATTTCCCATTTTAAACGGTCAAAATTTCTGAAACTTTGGGAATTAATAGTAAGCATTATTAAATTCTTAAATTTAATTTTTCGTTAAATTCTGTCGAAAAAAAAATTGTACCATTGCTTTAACATAGAAACTGCAAATACCATGCTGAAAATACCTTAAAAAAAATTAAAAATTTTGTACTTTGCGAACCTCTCCACCCCTCGTTTGTCTGTCGATTCTTCACACTAACGAACTTGTCCTTTCAAATACCAAAACCACCTTTCTTGACACCAAATTTTATTCAAATCGGACTTAAATTGCGACTGTTAGATAGTTTATAGACACATAAATGTATAAACCCATTCTATCATTCATATTTGTTGCAAAAAAAAAAAATTGAAATGATTTAGGTATTCTTGAGATCTGAAAATATTTACAATAGAGTACAATTTTCCGGTGGCATTAAATAGCGGCCATAATATAGCGACGCGATAAATAAACAAACTGTATGGTTTTTGTATATGATCTATCCTTGTCAACGTATTTTTTTGCCGCTGTATAACTCCACAGCTCTCTGTATTAAAAAACCTAAGCTTTAGAGATCATACCATGTCCATAAATTAAACCCGAAGATGTCTTTCACCGCGATTTGTTCAGATGAGAAATGGATTTCAAATCTTGTATGAACATATTATGGTCAGGGTTTCCTATTTCTGAGAATGCAGAGCGTAAAGCGAATATATCACCTATCTACACTAACTATATATTCCGTAAAAGTACATGTACGTAATTTTTACATGATAGTATTTTAAAATAAAATTTGTTTTTATTCGGTTCGTTACATGGTTTACATTTTTAAATTATAAAATTCTGCACCCTGTTGAACTAAATATAGAATATATGTTATATATATAATACATACACGAATAAAATGTTGAATACAACCAAGCTAACAAGTATAATATAAGGAAAACAAAAGGATAAAAATAATTCAAAAGCATTTAACATTACACAAAAGCTCTAGACTTTAATCTTCCTCATATGTTTTTTTTTTATATATATATTCCTTTTATCATCTCTTTCATTTTTTATGTATAATTTTAAATAGACAATTTAACATACAAAAGAAAAATAACTAGAAATATTCCGTTTCGTCATCCATCTGGTTATACATATATTATAAATAAATACATGTAATACCGACAATCGACTTTAAAATAATTGAAATATTTTCATAAATATTAATTACTAATTATTGTTCTATTAAATATTTATTCATATATTTTGATACTGCAATAACAGATTACTAAAAATTTGAAACAACATCGAAAATTAATAATACCTGTATGAAACGTAAGAGCCTAAATGGCCGAGCGATCTAAGGCGGCGTCTTAGAACGTTGGACTATTTAGATATTATTTTATTATTATTAATATCTGTATGAAAATAAGTAAAATATAGAAATAATAGTAGGTATTAGGTAATAGAATTCAAGAATTTTAGTAAACAGGATGTTAAATTTCGAATGTTATAGTATTTCGAATAAATCCATATTATTTGCATTAGTCTAAATGCATTCTTCGAAGAATTGAAAATCGTTACAAATACAAATAATACCATTTATTCGAAAATATTCGCTTTTTTGATTCGCTTCGTAAATATTTGGCTTTTTTGCCGTATTATTACTGCTCACAGAGAATGATTAAAAGTATTTTTAATTTCCAAGGCTAAACAGACTTTTATCTTCGAAAAAATAGCTTCTCGTTTACCCTTTCTCATCTCCACGGTGTTTTATCTGTTTAGATTAGTTTATTTTCTCCATGAGCCTCTGTAGTCTTGATTAGCCTGGAGAAATCTTTGGGCGACACTTGATTTCAGTGGGTGAAGTCACTAAAACTCATTGAGTATCTTTTGGGAGAGAGACTTTGAGAGATCATTTTCGGTGAGCAATAGGCATACCAGAAAGTATTCTCGTATTTTTCTTAGTTGCAAACGTTCAAAACCTTAATTCTACTATTATTTATTCAAAAGTGAAAAGTCTCCTTATAACAACAACATATTGTAACAAATATCTATCATAAGTTATTAGTTAGGCATCACAGTTATGTCTATGGATCTCTGTAGCTAATATAAACAAAAATATATAGTCACTCACAATAATAATGTATAGTGTATACAACATGGGGAACAGCTTTGCTGCATACGAACATCGAAACTGACAGATATGTATGCGTTAGTAAAATTTTATTAGCATATGCAACAAACCTTACAGTTAGCTTTGAAAAATCTTGGTTTACAATATATTGTCGTACAAACCGCCAACAATTTGGCGAGTTTCTTTGGGAGAAAAAAAGCAGTAAAACAGTTCACCAATGTGTGGAGGCCCTGAGCAAATATTAAAATATACCAAATATCAAATTAAATTACCTAAGCCCCCAAATGTGAACAACCAAAATGGTTTAAGTCTAGTCGGTTGAAAGTTAAATTATACCAAATAACTCACCAATAAACTTTAGAAAACATTAAAAACAGAGATAATAATAATAATAATAACAACAACAATAATCATAATAATCATAATAATAGTAAAGTGTACTATATAAGTAGAATAAAATGATTGGCGGCGGTATTTTGAGTGAGCTCATAACCGCGTTCAACAACAACCCAACGCAACTCAACAAAGTCAGTCATAATATATTAAAAAGATGAAATACATACATAATATTACATACGCTACAGGGTATTACTTACACATATTATTCATATACTGGTTGAAACTCATTGAAAAATCAACGATGCTGCTATATTTTATCTCAGTATTAGTCTGCGGGATGGCACCCTTTTTGTTATCAATTTTGATTAAAAGAGCTGCGTTTTGAAATGAGTATAATAACGTTATATTTAAGATATCGGTCTGAAAAAAGCGACCGGTTAATTTAGTATTATTAAACAATAAAATAATAAAATTTTTTTTCAAAAATACTGCACCGATAAGTTTGTCTACCACCTTGAAAATGCCGTACTTATTAATGCCGTATTTTTGATTTTCAATACATACATAGTTGCCTTTTGCTGGATTGTTTAATAATTGCTAATGTTATTAAGTGGTCATAGTGTACGACAAATTCTCTACTGCTTTTTTTTTTAGACCGATTGCTTGTTTACAACGTTATCATTCTCATTTAAAATCACAGAACTTTCGAAAAATGTTTTAGACAGAAAGTGTGGTAGACTCACCAAAAAGAGACACTCACGAAGTTTCAAGGATGTATTAATCATTTAACAAAAACGGCCTGTATGGTACATACATAGTTTATGTATGAGAAGAAAAGTCAGTAACAATTCTGCCGAATTTCGGGCTTAAAATAAAGCGGGACATTAAGGAAGATGGATTAAAAAACGTCGAGGTGAGTGACTATTACATGAAACAACGAAGATTCGGGAGTGGCGACTGACTTCTTGCAATTTGAAGGTGTGGTTGGCTTGCCTGAAATTATATTTAAACATATATACCATAAATTTTTCTGTAAACTTGAGCCGATTTCATGGTTATTCAAAGCATTTTTCTGTGTTTTATTTCAATTGAAATTTCTTCTTTGTCTCTAAAAAAAATCCTTTACATGAGCTTGAAGTCATGACTTCCCATAGGCAGTCAGATAGAGTTGCAAACCCTAGGACTAATGGTCTACAAATAAAAGGAAGATTTTTGTGAACTAAATAGTAGTAACGTGCATGTTATCCATTGACACCTTGATCTAACAATATTCCAAAATATCTTGAAAACATTTATTGTTTTCGAATATTTTGAATCGAACAGAGAACAGAGAACATGAATCATGATTGTATGATATGATGAATGTATTGAGGCGGCACGGCACGGCACAACAGCGGCCAAACATTCTCAGATGAAAGGATTCCGCAGTATCATCATATTGTCGGCTGCGATTCATATATGTGTGTAAGTGTGTGTTGTAACTGTTGTATGTATATTATGAATATAATGTGAACTGTGTCCAAATTCAATTATAAATAATAAGATTATTATTATTATTGTTTTTAGTCATATTTTTCATGAACATGTAGACTTACTCCTTTGAAGACTACTCCTTTGAACATTTTTTCCTGCTACTTTAAGGAACCCTTAAACAACACCCTTTAGTAGAAATCAGCTGAAATTTGATATGTATGTATGTATAATAACCGGGATTTTATCAACTTGAAAAGGACATGTGAGCGTAAAATTGATATTTCGAAGCTTTTGCGCCTGCATATCACGGATTTTAGCATTTTCACAATTAAAATGCACTTAAAACCCAAAATAATAAGCATTTTTGAATAATAAGCACATAATGTACGGCAAATATGACCTAACTTATGAATCTTTGATGCTTATGCGCTTTTTTCGTCAAGGTAAACAACGATCGGCTGGCTATTTTTAATTTTTTTGTTTTACTATAGACCATTTATTATATCGCAATAATTGTTATCCCACTTTAACGAATTATTATTTATTTTTATATAACTAGCTTCAGACGGCCTGTGTTAGAGTCACCATTGTGACACTTACCATTATAGCTAGGTGGCTTGTAGTGAACATGCCACTGAACTCCCTTCTTGACCTTAGCCTGTCTTATTTTTCTTTCCCTCTAACCCACAATTTTACTTTCAATTGTTTTTGAACCTTCCTCTTTGAGTTTCTTGTAGATTATCTTTATTACCTCGATTAACTTCAACAATTTCTCATTAGAAACAGCATGCAATCATCATGTCTTAAGAACGACTCCGATATGACTTTGAAACATAAAGCTTGGCGGCGTATAAATATCGTCAAAGATTTGTTCAATGGCGACGCATGTCATATTCAACAATTAGGTCTGCACTCTGAGTTCATCATCGTCTGGAAAAGTGCAGTGCTTAGCAGGTCTTAGGTTTACCGATATACTGCAGAATTGTAGGTCAAGAAACAATTGTTTAATTTGAACACGATGTATCATCAATACAAAAAGAAATATTAAAATACCTTTACAAACTCAGACCAATGGACTACAGACCAATGGACCGCTTGACCACTAACTGCGTGTACACGTACTCTTCTGTTATACATTGAATAACAAAAAATGTATAAATTTCATTTTTAAATAGTTCAAATTTTTATTTTATTTTTTATTTGTAGAGGGAAAAACAGTTGTTCTTATTTTATAAAAATAACAACCTTTATGTCATTGAACTAATAATACCTGATATAAAAAGAGACCTAAGGATTTCTAATAATAAACAAGGTTCCAGAATGACAATATCTCCAAACTGACAAAATCTGTACAGTGTACATACTTTACTTATTTCTTTATCTCCTGTGAGAGCATAGGACATCCAGAAGAGTTCTTCACCCATCCCAGGCTCCAGCAAGCGACTTCAGCTCGCCCCAAGTTTTATTCACTTCGGCCGCTTTTCTCTTAATTGTCACTTTCCATGTTTCTCGGGGTCTTTCTTTTCTTCTTGTTCTTTTCGTAGACCAATCTAGGGCTCCCCTTTTTACTGCTGCTTCAGGCTTTCTCAAAGTATGTCCTAACCACCTCCATTTTCTCTCCTGAATCTGCAGTTTAATTTGTGGCAGACCTGTTTCTGAACACAAATTCTCATTTTTAATATTATCTGGCCAGTAAATGTTATACATAATACGGTGGAAGCACCTGTTGATAAACACTTGGAGCTGAGACATTATTGAGTTTGTTACTTTCTCCCTCCCATAGAGCAACACAGACTTTACATTACTTTAAAAGATGCGGAGCTTTGTCTTCTTTGAGAAATTGCGATTTCTTCAGATGGAATAAAACTGTAAAAACGCAACATTTGCTTTTTTAATACGAGCTTTCGCATCTTCTTCAGTTCCACCTCTTGTTGATATTATACTTCCCAAGTATGTGACAGAATCCACCTCACCTATCTATATACATATGCATAATCTGTACACACCTGTGACGTAATTTACAAAATTTTTTTTATACATCTAGAAAATTAGGCAACATTGCCTAATTGCCATTATAAGCATATTAACTCTGTCTACATAAATGGGCTTAATTAGTTATTAACCATGAATGATTATACATGAAGGCATTAAATGTTTGGCACATACATACATATACATACATATAATTGCATGTGCATATACAATTACAATTACATTAAATATAATAATCAGGATTCGCGGTTAATATTCAATCCCTTTATTTTATTTAGTTTTAGGAACATGTGATTTTTTGAATTTAACTTTTAATACAGGGCTTTTATTAATAATAAAAAATTTTGAACATTATGATTCAATGAGAACTCAGGAGTGACGAACCTTTATGTATCAACGTGTCATTTTTTCTAAAGAATTGCTTAATGAGCCATAGACGTGCGATCGAATTCTTCCAGCATTTAATTTCTTTAATGTTTCCTACGCAATATCGAGAAAAAAACCATTAAAAAGGTCATGACGTTAGTGCTTTCGTCAAGACATACTTATGTAAAAGGAGCGGAGTTAATGTCGAATTTTTTTGATACTTTTCCAGCCAGGTTTAAGACTCTCTCTTTTATTGTGTTTCTAGATAGAGGAGTTTCTTTAATGCGCTGAATTATCTTATCTTTATTATCGAAATCATCAAAAAGTGAGGGCGCGCATACTAACCATGCTTCCTTCAAAAACCTTTCCTCTTGAAAAGGATTACTATGTCGAGCAAAGTCATTGCCAGTGGAGTAACTTGCCGCGCTCGTATTTTTGCCAATAATTTTAATCATAGACGTCGATTGTTTAATTCTCTGTCTCATTACAATTCTTTTGATCTGATTCGCTCTTTTGAGAATCGGATTTGTTATTTATTTCAAAATATCAATTGCAGTCCACGATGTAAATACAATAACAATCGAGCGTGCGTTCGTAAGATCACTCGCGTTTGTTCGTAATATAAAACTTCATAGTAAGGTTTGTGATCCATGACGTGACCAAAATATTATGTCACGTGTCATTGGTTTGTCATCTCTGAACTACGTTAATAGTGTTAGATTTGAATTTCTACATTAGTAATTTAAAAATATTTTACTCTACTCTTTAATAATAAATTTTAATTTCAAGTGCAGCAAAAATAGGCTACTTCTTCGCTACTAGCCGAAGATTTTTTCAATTTTGAAAATTACAGTTTTTAAAAATATGAATGGAAACATACCAATAAACCAACATCAATATAAGAAATACAAAAACTACACTTCATCGATTCCACAATACGTATATGGAAATGTTCGTTACTCAAGTCAATTCAACGTTTTTATTGTTCGTAATATATGAATGTAGATTTTTGTATCGCATGGAATTTCATTGTCATTTTGAAAACAACAACAAAAAAGAACGTGAATGTATTTGTAAATTATATACCTACCGTAGTAGCTACTCACCAACATCAAAAAGGGTCGTACCATAATCCAACTAGACATATTAGAATGTGCTTTTTTAATTCCAACCGTAAGATCATGATAGTTTATTGGAAAACTAGACTATACTGATAGCCAGTCTTCAGCCTTCCTACATATTTATAAAATAACCTCATTTATATAATGGAGGTAGAGTTGAGGGTAAATACTACATCTTATCTTACAATATATTATTACCTTCCCATTCTTTTGAGTTTTGGACAAAATATCTTGCTTTAGTCAATCAATAACCCCTGAACCAAAAAAGGGGTGTTATAAGTTAGACCGCCAGGTGTGTGTGTGTCTGTCTGTCTGTGGCAACGTAGCGTCTAAATTTATAAATCGATTTTTATTTTTTTGTTTCATTTGAAGGGGAATTTAATGGTAAGTGTTCTAAGCTATTTTTCAAGTCTGAGTTTAGGTTTCCGTACCCGAAACAACTAAAAAATAGGCGATAATCTTCAAAATCAATTCAGTTTGGAGAAGGCCTTAAGGAAAAACCTTATTAAAAGAAGAATGTTCTTACATATGTTCTTTGATATTTCAAGTGCGAGTACGGAATCGTAGTACTCGAAAAACTTGCCGAGAGTTTTCTAAATTTTGTAAATTTTACTTTTTGAAAGCAAATTAATAATTTTTAAACCATTATAATTATGCTAGTAGAAGTATAGTGTGGTAAGATTTAACAGGACTACGATATTTTATTTATACACCTGTATTATAAAATACTTTTTTTTTGTATCTACTCCTCTTCTTGTTTAGCAACATTTTGCAATAACAACAACAAAAAGTATGAAAAATTAAAGCAATGAATCATTTTTAGTTCATTCATTATTATTATAGTTATAAAAGAGGTTTGTTTATACTTGGTCATAATAGTGATAATAAATTCAATTAAACGAATAATAAAAGCCAAAATATTGTTCATGACCAAAGGGCATTCATTCTTTCAAAATGTTTAGCGTTTGATTTTTATTATGCTGCGTGTTTTTTAATAATTAAGTATGAAATATAAAAAAATATTAACATCGATGGTGGTGTAAATGGTTATGACTTTTGATGCCCTGAAGAAAATTCATTCAGTCAGAATAAATGGCGTAATTAATGCTGTATAGGGGAAAGAGTAGTAGCTAGAATGAAAATTTACACTTATGTGTTTTTTTACCATAATAAATTTCGATTTTTGCCCCAATTTCCTGCATCACTACAAAAATTGATCTAGGTAATTGAGGCAAAATCGAAATTTATTTCGAAATATCCTGGAGATCTCATTTATTTTATTTGATAATATTTATATTTTTATTCATGCATGAAAATGTCACACTGGAAATAATCTCTGTTATAGCACTGCTCTTCAGGAACATTTTGTTATTTTCTTCGAGATTTTAAACATCAAACAACAATTGTAAAAGGTGTGAACCATGGTCCATTAGGTGTGTTTTTGGAACAATATCGTTATGTACCATGAAACACAAATTAATGTACCTAGGATCACTCGGAGTGAATGAAAATCACCTATGCATATTACTTACCCATAAAAAACATCCATTAACTCTTATGTGAGTGATGAAGTACCTGCATACCTTTTGAATTTTCAATTAAGAGAAAAAGTATATTTTACGCATATTAAATAGCTGTGGTTTCCTAGCACCTCTTAACTTTTTGTAAAACAAATTTTTAATGGTTTGACATTCACAATATTTTGAAGAACCTTAAAAATTTGCTATCCTCGTTAGTAGAGTGGCAAGGTACCCGGGTCCCTTTTACATTTTCAATTAAGGAAAAGGTTTATTTTACACATTTTAAATAGCTGTCGTTTCCTGAGAGCTCTCCCGGGTGCCTCATTACTATGATGAAGTTGTTTTTTTGTCACTCACATAAGGGTTAATTAATGTAGAGTATGATTTATAAAATTAGGCGTAAATAAAGGCTTTTAAATAGGCGAAAAATAATCAAAATTTATTAATAAATGAATAAATGATGTCCAGTAAATACATGATGCCATGAGACTACAAAATGATTAAAGACACATATTTACTCTAGCCACTAGATCGTACTCGATATAGTTATTAAATTAATTGTGCTTTGTTAATTAAAACTCTTCCAGGAAATGAAATTTTATTCAAAACGACAATTTTAAGAGAAGCAATATTTAATGTAACTCAACTAGAAAAAGGTTCATAGCTTGTCCGAGTATTTTTTCCAAACATACGTATAAGTGGAAAATAAATCATCTTTTTAACAAGAAGTTTATATAAAACTTTCTTGTTAAGAAGAAATAGATTAGTTCAAATTATAGAAAAATAAACTTAATTACTTACACTAGTACTAATGTAGACTACAGTAAAATAATAATGCATTATTTTCACATTCACATATTCATTATTTAATTTACATACAAAAATACGTATTTCTTTTCTAAGTACAATAACTTTGGTTTGGTACACCTTGATCTTTGATTCTGATCTATCGGTTGATAATGAATAGCGAAACATAGTTTCGTGTGTATAACTGTTTCCTTGGAACATAACAGTTTTTCGCTGTTAAATCTCACCCTATCAGGACATTTTTTTCTTTTTTTGACGGTTTATGATATATATTTTCCCCTCGTTAAACATTTCCTGATTGATGTGACGTAAAACTTTAAACGAATACGCATCTAAAGAAGTTTCACTTCACCTTATATAAGAGTTCAACTTCGTGTTATCACAAACACTTTTACAATACACACAATAAGTAAATGTGATCTGCTAGATTTTTTACCCGTGCGTATTTAGGTAATAAAAAGAATTCAATTATTTCGTATTTCCAGTTTTGCTATTCAAATTCAGCAAAAATGTTTATTGGCTCCAAAGCTATTGCGAAATAAAGGGCGGACTTGGTAAATTTATTATAGATATTTATATACTTTGCTTTCATTATAAATGGAAATGCAGTTATTCTTTAAACTTATTATGATCTATTTCAGAATAACTTGAACCTTTGTATAATATTGGAGATAGGGAACACATAATCTGTTTCGTACAAAGAGCCATCGGTCAAAAAAAATTTATAGTTGATTAGATTCACGACAAAGATATACAATCCTAATTGATGTGACGAAAAATTTGAAACGAATACGCATCTAAAAATGTTTACCTCATATTCGAAGTCATCAGAGTTCAATTTTATGTTATCTTAAACACTTTTACAATATTTCTTTTGTGCAAAGCTAAAATAAACCTATCAATATTAAAAAACAGTATTCATATGAAAGATAATGAAAAAAATTTATTTTTATTTTATATATTATGATTAAATGGTTTATGTTTATTTGTAACAATGTAAAACAGTTCACAATAATCGTATGTGCAAAAAAAAAAATGTATCAAATCAGGATTCACACAAGGATTCAAGTACCTATACAGAAATGTTCTAGAATATCCTACTAATTGATTTGTTCCACGAATGCAGACTGGTTGTATTTATCCGACATATTTATTAAACTACATACATCTGCCATTATAGACTACGATAATAATGATATATTTGTTTTTACTTGCAATATTTTACTATTTTACAGTTTTTAGAATTCTATATTTTCTCTGTACTGTTTATTCAGGATTGATAATTGAAAAATTTTACCATGATGAAAAAAAATTCAATTTTGTTTCCGAAGCAAAAGTTTGAATATTCTAATATCAATCTAATCTTAAGCATTGTAATCTTAATAATAACTATCAATTTAATCACTATACTGATGATTGCTTATCATATATTTTTCTTGATTTTCAAGCACTCTCAATATCTAGTGGAACGGCGGAACGATTGAGCCATAAAAGCATTACTTTTGTACAGCTTTGATCTTCAAATTTACTGAAAGAAAAAAGGCTTACAGGCTTAAATGTTCCAATAACGCACGAGCACCGTTTATAAATAATCGAGGTATGATTTAGAGTGTTAATTTTGTGCCACGAAAAGAGAACTCTTGTCAAATGAAACATGTCATTTTCAGGAATACAAAATATATTTGTAAATTCATAGTTGAATTAAAAGCATTATACAAAAATGCCTTTACTTCGTATATCTTCGTAGCTACTGCGTTTTGGGAAAATATAAAAACTAGGATTCCATTCTTGCTAAGAAGAAAACCTAAACGAACATTATGACTATAAATGAGGAAACGGGAAATATTTGTAAATAATCTTCATGAGATGAGTCTTTATCACCGCTTTCTTAACTGTGACTTTTTACTTTTAAGTAACAAATGAAATTGTCAAAAAAGGATTTTCTTAGGGCACCTCGGACCTCTCTTTTAACATTACTTTTAGGATTTCCGGCTGCTCGGGCCTTACCTGCTAAGACGGGCTTAAAAAATTTAGCCAGGCTACCGCGTGGTCATGGTTGAAAAAGCTACAATTTGCATTATGATTGCTGAATCGTCACCACGATGGATTTGACCTCAGCAACTAGAGTATTGAGAATTGATTTTGTTCAATTAGACAGATTTTTGTGTTTATAGGATTTTTCAGCTTATTTTGTTGTTATCACAATAAGAAGTCAGTTATGTCACTTTTATATTCGTTCTATTTAAGTCACGTTCGTGCAGAATTTTCGTGTTCGTTCGCTTTGCTAGAGTCATGCTTGTGTAAAATTTATAAGTCTTTACCTTGTGATTAAGTGTTGATAGATACTTAAGGATTAATGCCAAAATAAACTGATTTTCGTGGAAAATGATGGAGAAAATGTACAAATTTCTAATCTATTTGTATTACTTCATACTGATATTTTTGATGTAGTTGAAATAAATTAAATATGACGAAATTGGACTCTTTTAATTTCCCGCTTCTAACTGCTACCCCTCCCTCCATTTTCTTTTAACCTTGTTATTTTTTTAAGTAAAAAGTAAATATTTCTATTAAATTTCCAAAAGAATGATTTTTTTTGTATATAATATACTTAAATTAAATAACTTATATTTATAACGATAATTTTTATCGGGAAAAGATTGGAACGATTAAATAACAATAGCAAAAGAATATGAAAATAATAAAATAAAGAAAATGTAGAACGTATTGTATACAGTAAATGATATAAAAATATAAAATTAAAATTACTATTATACTTTTAAAGCAGCTTCCTACATCTACCTCCATCAAACGTAGTAATAGTCAACGAACAATATCGTTTAATAATAAAGTATCATCACTGTGTGATACTGGTGCTGAATATAGAGACATTAACGTTTTTTTTATTTATTTTAAATATTGGGTGAGATAAGGAAATTATAGTTTAATAGATTATGACATAAAATACATGTAAAGAAAGAAAAGGGAGTCGCTAATTTTAATCAGTTGTGCTACTTTTATAGATAAAGTAGACCCTTTTGCCAGTGTTTTTGCCAATATACATCTGTCATGCATTTTAAACGTTTAAGTTCTTTTTTGTTTCGATTGTTTTACTCTGAAAACCAGACGTAAGGCTATTACGTCAACTTCGTTATCAAAGGGTGGTGGATCGAGTGAGGATGATTAACTAAATGTATGAATGAACAAGTCTGACAAAACTATACTCGACGATCTAAATCACCTAATCGACATATTAGGTCACATAGGTCGACATATTAGGTTCAGATTAGGTTCACCTAATCTCAAAGGTACTACAGGACTACTGATCTTTTTTGAGTGAGTTGTTGACAAATGTCAATTGAAGTAAGTGTTATAAGCGAGATTGTGAAACTGTGTAGTAGGGTAGTATAGTTCTATCAGCACAATATAGAGTAGTATATTTGCAAGCTACTCTTGAATGTTTGAGAATTTCAATACCTCATGATTATTGCAGAATCTGTCTCAAGGGAGGGAAGAAGAGGAAACGATGACGATCTACTCTACTACTACCCAGGTTTCACTAGAAAACGGTTAAGTCCTTAGGGTAAATCCTTTTATGATAAACTCCCCGATTTGAAGTCCCTTGACTTCAAAGTATGTCAACAGGGAATACCGCATACGCATTTCTTTCCACGTGAAAGAAAACGACCTCACAAGATTTTTATATTTTTAGCATTTGTTAAGTAGCCACACAACAATTTCTAGGAATAAGAAACATCCAAACTATTAAGATACTTTATCAATACGCCAGCGCCCGTGAGAAAAAATAAGTATACGTGGAGAAAGTAGTTCATTACTACATTAGGGAGTAATAAATTCTTTACGGCACTTGCATCGTAATATATTTATTATCAAACTCCAAATTACTGTCAAAATGAAAATATTAACAATTCACCATAGAAACTTCTTTAATTTTCTATTTTTCTCAATAAATCAAATTTTAAGTTATAATTATCGTTTATTTTCACATTTTAGAGGCGTAGATGATGTTTTGTATGTTACACGTTTAATCATACTGTTATCCCACTAGTTTCGCAAATAACTATTATAAATACTCAGGGAATTGTCCTTGAACATGGCTAGAAATTTTCCATATACCATTTCAATTAACACCCTATATCGAACAACACAAACTTAAAAGTAACCGTTTCATCCGGTTCCAACCGTGTTCATTGATACGACTGTAATATCGTCACAATGATAACACATACATGCACATATAAATTGCAAAGTGTATAAATGAAATGCAGCAGAAACTAAGCATTTAAAAACAAGAAAGCATCTGTGTGGTACATTGTGCGGACAGTGTCTATGCAATCAAAGAATATTCTTCACCTGCTTCATTTTTATACGCCCGCCTTTTTTATTATATATATAAATGTGAAGACATCGGCAGAAACATCAAATTGTAATCAATTGATATTATTATTATGATAAATGAATTCCTCTTTTTTGATTGCTTTAAAGGAAATTGTTCCGACGATAAAATATTTTTGTTTAATTTTAGAGTTTTATAATGATGGAAATATAACAAATTGTGAGAAAAATAATTAATATGGCCTTTCCGCCCCGGTAGGTTTGGTCCTTTGGAGATTGTCCAAATCGTTATAATGGTCATATTATTATGCTAAAAATGCTTTGAAAAAACGAAATATGTGCTTAAAAAACAATCAAATACCTTACTATTTATATGTAATTATAATAAGATAATTAAGAGACTGTTCCACTCTGTCTATCGTGGCATCTTGATTGTAGAATATCATCGGAAAGATCGTTTTGGAGTGATTTCTTCCTTTTAAAACAAAACACGGAAAATGTTTGGAATGCAAGCTTTAAATTTCCATTTTGTGCAAAGAATATTATCGTAATGTTTATGTGGGTATATGAGCCCATTCACGATATTTAATTTTATCCGCCAACAAAGAAGAGGTCTGGTGAAATATAAAGCTTTAGAATGTTTGTGTAATATTTTAGTGACATTTTAACTTCCAAAAGGGTAGATCCAATTTCAATATATTAATTTTTGAAGGTTGATTTAAATGGCATTTTTATCAACTATACACATAAACCTGCTCGCCTGTATTTCATAATAATCTGCTCACCAGTTTAGTTATCCCTGGTGGAAACGCAGATAAATTGATTGGAATTAGAATCTAATAAATTTGCATACAATTTTCTTTGCTTAGCATACTTTTAATATTTTTTAGTATTTTATTTTAATAATTGAAACATGACATGTTTCGTCTAATAGAGACATGTTCAAACTGATGATATTTTGAAAAAATAAATTTCGTTCAACTATTGTCTTTAAAACTTCAAAAGGGTTGCTGAAAAAATTGCTTGCTTGAATTGACAATTTTTATGGTTGTTTACTATATATTTACTATACACAGGAAAAAGGAGTTGTTTTTTCAAGAAATCGTTACGCAAGAAATTTTTGAATTTTTTTTTTCAAATATTATTGGAACAAGTCGAAACTCACTTGTTTCGAACAGTTTTTTCCTTGTCTCCAAAATTTGGTTTTCTATTCTTGAATAAGCATTTTTTCTACCTATAATCTTGAAGTTTCGTCAAAATCGTGGCTAGGTATTTACCACAATATCGATTGAAGTGTACCAATCTAATAAGAGTCCATCCATAAATTAGATGACACATTGAAGAGATTGGAGAGGGTTAGCAAAATGTTACATTGTGGGACAAACGTCAAGAAAGTCAAACGATTTGTGCAAAACTTAAACAAAAAAATTTATGTGGGTGTTTAATCATATAATTTCTAAATATAAAATTGACGATAATATGTGACGTCACACCATAGATGAAGGGTTTCACAAACGAGGGAAAGAGGAAAAAATCATAAAATTTGTGTAACGTAATTTATGGATGGCCCCACACCTAATTATATTCGTCGTGTACAAATTACTGTGGATCTTGCACGATGTACTCAACTTATTTATAAAAATGCATTAATTACATTTTTAATTAGTTGTATTTGTTTACTTTCATAAAAAAAAAATTTCTTCTAAGTGGTATTTTTTTAAAATGTTTTATCCGCATCATTATCCATTTTCATTAAAATATAAATTGAATTCCTTGCTTAAGAATAAATTCATTTTTAAATAGCTAGATGTAATTAATTGAATACAATTAGAAAAGTTTACTTTTTATATCATTTTTTATTCTATGCTAGATAATGAAATGTAATAGTCTAGGATCTTCTGCAGTATTTATACCACAGACTATGGTCTCTAAGAATCAAATATCATATTATCGAAGATAATAATTGAGAATAGGTATTGAACTTAAAATTTAAAATTGGCTCTAATACCTAGACCAATCTTAAATAAAGAAAATTGCAAAAAAAGTACATATAACAGGAATCGAATCCGGACTTCTTGGATTCATGTCAAGCGCCTTAATTGGGCCCTATATTACGCTCTTGGCATAATATGTAATTTTTTCAGCTAAACGATTTTATATTTGTTTTGGTAGTCAACATAAACTTATTTATTTATTATTTATGTTCACTTTAGTTTGTTTACAAATTTCAAAGTCTCTTGATTATAATTGACGTTTTTTATGACACAATGGGGTAAACAACAAAGACAAATAGTCGCGTCAATCTTAATTGAAGGGAATTTAGAAAATGCACACATACCTATCGAACCTGAACTTTTTGGATTCATCATATTGTGATATCGTTTTAGACGGTTTAAATAACCATGATAAAAACATGGACAGTATTTTTCTAATAAAATGAGGCAAACAAATTTGCTACATTTTGCTACAACAATGGCTCTCATTCTATATTATATTGACATCTTTGTTTCTGGAACTACATGTTTTATTTCTAAAAAAAGAAATCAAAGTTTTCTTTAGTGAAATATTATGTAAGAAGTATTTATTATTGAAAATTTATTGAAAAGTTTTTACAGTTTTCCTTTTATTGATAAAATTCGAAAGTTTATCTTTTTCAATAATTTCGTGTATTAAGAATCAACTTTTAATTTAAATCGGTACTTATCTCAGAAATAGTTAAATGCTCAGTTTAAATTTATTATTTCATTTAAATCTATTTTTATTTTAAAACGTTTAACATGATTAAAACTTTTTTCTCTTCGAATGGTCCAAAATTTCTCCAAAATGCACACACATAATATATTTGTTTTTATCTATATACTTGACAGTAATGTTCATCACTTATTGGGGTAAATAATTTAATTTAAAATAAACACTTTTACAGCAATTTTCTCAAAACTTTTAATTATTAAATAATTTCTTGAAAATCTGCGTTTAACAACATAAGTCCGGCTAAAATATTAATCGAAACGAATACATAGTAACTCCTGGTGTCAAAATTATATCCTGGATTTGAGAGAAAAGATCATTTTCTAAAGTAACTTTCACCCTTGACGATTAAATAAATACCTACTGCCTGATTTTTGAAGAAATGATCGAAGAATTTAGAGGATCGTGAAGAACTTCAACAATCTTCTAAATGCCTTTTTAAGGGTTTGCAAATTTGACTAAAAAAATTCACGATTTTATAATATTAGTTTGTGATGAGTTATACAAGCTACGATTTAAATTGGTCCTAATTCCAGTTTCAGAGCGGTTTCGATGGTTCTAAATGAATATCTTTCTTGAAAAAGATAAAAAATTAATTATACTAATACTAACACAAAGTTTTATACACTAACAACTTTTAAACATCAAAAATTTTTTTAAATTTTATTCAGATGAAGAAATTTGTTTTTTTTATTGACTTCAAAATGTTATTGTTTGGGCTTTTTAACTTATAATGGCAGCATAGAACTTTACATTTTGAAAAAGATTGAAAATCACACATTGAAAATTATTTAAAATTAGCCGTAATTTCAATTGAACCTATCGCTGGATCGTAAAACTATCTAAAAGGATTGTAATGTAGACAAAATTATTTATTTATTTCTATACATTCTCACTGGATGGACGTACATCCATTTTCCATGTTCTGTATTTCTATAATTACATTTATAAAGCCTCATTAATCTACTGGAATAAACAACGCCTGTCTAGTCGGAGCTCAGTAATCAATATTAAATTTACTTCTCTATACTGATTGTTATATCGAATGCTTATCACTAGATAATTCATATGTGTTAATACAGCTTTACATTATTCAACCTGCTTTTAGTTTGTTCAATAATACATATAGACTGGTGATCTAGTGTCAAAATTTCTAGTTTTTGCCTCCAAATATTGAAAAAGTACTATGGCAAACTAAGATCTCAAGCGATCTCCCATTTATTATCACTTAACGACGTTTTTATTTTTACAAGCTTTTATTTAATTTGCAAAGTATGTATGTATGTTACGATGGATTTGAAAGACCTTTACTGACTGTCCAATACATGAAGCTACATGTTATAGTTAGTAAATATTTATTGTGTCAACGATCTCAATACTTAGAAGTAAATATTTTCTCTAACAAAAAAAATACTTGCTTACCATGTTAAGAACATATTTTCTTGCTACCACTATCTTTCTTTTAAGTAGAGACTCTTTGCAATGTGTCACTTATCAAAATCGATCCTGTAGTTACACAAACAAATAAGTAAATTTCACCTCTTTATAATATTCGAATGGATAGTTAAATGTCTTGAGAATTAATTAATTTTTTTCTATTTTCTAGGTAAGCAGATACCTCTTGAGAAGAGAGAAGATTTTCTGATATTTTTGTTAAAAGTAGGTACTTAAATATTCAAGATAAGTTCATATTCCTTATAATATAAAGCGCGGAATAAAGCACATTAAATAGTGAATGCATTTATGCTTATAGAGAGATTTTTCAGCTCATTTTCATCCAAAATTTTATGGAATTACAAAATTTGATTATAGTTTATAAATTTTTTGTGTCCTATTGACCAAAAACTATAATGAATATTTGACACAAAATACCTTATAATGGGAAGGGAATTGTTTTAATATATCAATAATGATCCAGTAATACAAGAAAACTACTTTCGTATACAATCACCACCCTAAATAAATATTCCTGTATATTAAAATAGAATTGGTATATACATATTCTACAAGTAAATAATTTCATGGTTTCATGGATATTATAAATGTATATAGGACTATGGAATCTAACCAAAGGCAAAATATGTTGTAAACTCAACGTTGATATAGTTTTCTATATGAATTCATGGGTTTATTGTATTTTCTAGTATAAAACCATATCGTTATATAAGCAGGTATCTACACTTTTCAATTGGAAATTGTTTTAAATTATGCTCATGCACTTCGTTATATGTAAACAACAAGGTTTCCCGTGGTGTTTATACAATTTTTTTCTATAATATATACATTTACAGAAACTATACAAGTTAATTGAGATTTTGAAAAAAAAAAAATTTTTCTTTTTTTTTGGACAAAAATGGAAAGATCATATAAAAGTTTTTTAACAAAACTGTTCTTATTTTTTAATGATAATTTTAAAGTTGCAGGCAATTTTAAAAGAACTTTTCAAAAGAGATACGAAAACGCCCGACAAAAATCGTGTAACGTCATAATGTTAATAATAATTGTATACAGTGTATACTATTCAATTAACATTATTACGTTACAACGATATTTTACGAATATTTTTTTCGTCGGACGTTTTTGTTTCTCTTTTCAAAAGTACTTTTAAAGTTGTAACTTTAAAATTATCACGCAAAAATAAAAAATAAAAACAGTTTTGTTATAAACCGTTTAATTAACATCTAGGCATAGACGTCTACCACGAGTATGACAGATTACATGCGTTAATCAATGAATCTAAGTAAGAGGTATTATAGATATTAATATATGAAATAGCAAAAGTATATCTTACAACTAACACTACGTGTATCGAAGCTTCAACACATGTCTATAACACTTCTTTCTTAGATGCATTGCTTAACGCATGTATTCTGGCATACTCGTGTGATACTCGTAGGTAAATGATCTTTCCATTATTGTCAAAAAAATATTTGGTTCAAAATCACCATTGTTTGTGGAAACTAGCAACGTCACGAAAAATTTGATTTTAATATACAACTGAATTTTGAATATTTCTTTTCTCATTGAAATTAGGTTAACATTTCCGAGAAATGTAACCATGTAGTAACATTTTCGATCCCAATCTACAAAAAGATTCATAATCTGAAACCGTTTAGCGAAGCGAATGGGTAACAGTTTTTTAGTTTTGCCTATAAACTCTATGGTGGCAATATTATTGTAAAAATGCGGGAAAAACAATTTTTTTTTTAAATCCTGTGTTATTATTTTAGAACTTTTCATATTTTTAGGTACTAATTAATGATATTATGAAATCTCTACATTATGTTGTTAATTAGCGAAAAAATATACGTTCTATTCTCTTTGGCTTTGTATGCAGCATCCTTAAAAAAAAAGCGTTTCGTTATAAAAAAGTATAATGAATCCAAAAGAAGTAAAATATTTTTGTAGTTGGATACAGGAGGTTTTATAAAAGTTATAAGAGATGTGATCTTAAAAAAAAGTTTCCAGGAATTATTAGATCAATTTCAGAGAAGTTACAACTCTTACAGATATCATGTTTGTTCAAAATTCTGTTCGAAGATTAGATACTCATTATTTAGAGTCAGTCATAATGTATCTATTAGGCAATTGTCTATTGCAATAAAATTTTGAACACGTTAAAAGTTCTTACAAAATATGGATAATCTTTCCAAATTTAACATATCTTTCTTAAGCATTTAAAACAAAATCGCGTAGACAAAATGAAGGTATTTTTAACCGACTTCAAACAAAAAATGAGGTGGTTCACAATTCGAATGTAATTTTTTTTAATGTTTGTTACCTCAGAACTTTGCACTGGTTGAACCGATTTTTATGATTCGCTATCTATTTGAAAGCTGGTACTTCCCGTGTAGCTCCATTTTATTTTGGTCTAGTTCTGACTACGGAATCCATGAGGCCTTTCTAAAATCCTTTTCTCTAAAAGCCTTAAATTTGCATTAAGTATTCACGACAAGAGGACGAATAACTCAGTATCACCCTAATAGATTTCGATTATTCTTTTTTTAGTGACAAATTAAATAGTGTACTCCAGATTCACTAAAAATCACTAAATAAAAAACTCTAAACAAAAGGAAAACCGACTTCAAAGGAAAAACTTTTCCAAAACAAATTAATATGCACTAAAAAGTAAAAAAATAATGATAAAATAATGTATCCTTAAATTAATAAGTATTGATTGCGGACGATATTCCAATAAGAATAAAATTTAATAAAAAGTGCATAAATCATATACATTATCAGACACTCAACAAAAAAGGGTACCCGTCATTTGACACTTGTAATTTTCGGAATTTTCAAGATGTCGAACAACATTCATTTCGTTTTTTCGAGTATTTTTTTCGATTTTCTTCTCGTTCAGATCATTCTCAATGAATTTCCATCGATTGTAACCATTCCGAGCACTTTCAAAATATCCAAAATTACGAAAACAAAAGTTCCCAGCTTTAACATTTTTTAAGAGGAATGGGTTGTAAGTCAGTCGTAAAATGTCTGCAAATACTAAGCATGGCACTAGTCTTAATAGAAACATGCTGTAACGCTCTAAAATATCAGTTTAACTGATGCTTTCGTTATAAATATGAATAAAATTCGCAATATGTAAGATGAAAGATACGCATACATGATTTCCCGTAAACATATATGCTCAAGAAAACACTATAAATTGTAGTATAGATATAAAAAAAAATTCGATCCCTAATCAAATGTAAAATATATCTATATCTGCAGTTACTAGCTGCTACCTAAAAATTATTACTGCTAAACTGCCAACATCAACGAACGCTATATAAAAAGCAAAGCAATATAACATAGTAAATAATAAAACTACTTGTACTTTTTCTTTTATACACTCTCGTACGCATCTTGTATGTATAGGAGAGTGTTGTACCTTGAATCATTTATATGCTTTTTTCAAACCATTCTTAACGCCTTAGATCAAACTATCTATCTATGTACACGGGGTTTTTTTACGTTAACATTTGATTGAAACTCGAAAAATAAGTTTTATCGATAAAAATGCTTCAAGCAAAAAATGTTGAGTATGTATGGGCACATCTTACGCAGACACTAAACTTGATCTCAAAACTTAGAAAGTTGTTATTGATTAAAAATGTATCATTTTTTGTTCTTTTTCAAAAACGGACTAAAATTGTTATTTCGTATAATTGTTGCGAAAAATCTAGTCACTTCGAAAAAATTTGCCAGTAAATCGAATAAAAGTGTTTTGTTTTACCATAAAAACCATTTTTGTTCAAGTTGAACGAACAAACGTACAAAAAGGTAAAATTTTGCTATCAATTATACCATCTAAACTAGTCCGTTAACAAAAAAATGTTTCAAACAAAACTTGTTTGCGTATTTATAAAGAACAACTTTCTAATTTAAAGCGTTCATCTTATGTTTTTCAGTTATGAATCAGAGTGAGGTTTTAATTGAACCTTAAAACTACCATCGAATGCGTTACCGGTATAAGATGTGTCCGTTTGAAACTAAAATTTTTCGTTTGAAGCATTTTCCTCGATTTTCTTTGTATACTATCTCCCATACTCACATACATACCATTTTAATACTCTTATTTTCCCTCACAATGAAAACTCAAATAAAAAGATAGATATTCATTTTATATTCTGTTAGTCGAAAAACTTCTAGATAGCTGGTTTACATAAGAATTTTATAGTTGATAAAAAAGTAAACTTTTTTTTTTACTTTAACATTAAAAAATTTTGTCTCTATTTTATTTGAAACATGTACAAAACCATTTTCTCGGATACCTTCACTCTCAATTTTTTACATATCTAGTTTATATTTTCATTCGTTTTTGACCTAGAGGTTAAATTTGGATTTTTATTACCTCTAAATCAAACGAGTTTATGTACGCTGAGTTAATTTTAGAAATTATTGTTCGTATTGGAATTTTCAATATTAACACCACCAAAAAACCTCATTTATCGAAATAATGAAAATCTAATATTAAACCCGTTTGTTATTTGTGGTGAGTCGTCAAGGCCAAATTTTATGCTAATCCTTCAAAGATATTCAAAGTCAAATCATGAACAATATACTGTCAATTAGTCGAAAATACTTGTTAGTTTTTGATTTAATATGGAAATTGAAAACAACCTAACTTCAGGACGACCAAAAACTTGTTATCTCATAGGTTTTAATATTTTCCAAGAAACTTAAGAATGACTAAAGGAAGTACCTATTCACCAAGGTACAACATTTTACCCTATATAGCTCGTAACCTCGTATTGTATGTATTGTATATAATGTAGTACTAAAAGAGTGTATACTCGTTTCGTACGACAAGGAAGTACATTGGTGTTAGTGTGAACTGATTGTATTATAAATCATCTTCTAGTTAATAATAAACCTCTTACACGATATAGTTGTTATTCCCATATAAAGGCGCCATTTACTTTCTTTATCTAATAAATCAATGTTACAATATTGTTATCTTTATTATTTTAATATATAGGTAGTTCATTCATCATACATGTATCAAGTATATTATTTATACGGAATGTATATTAAAATATATAAGAAATGTTCGCAAAAGGAAATTTTTCCATCCATAAAAATACAACCGGGTCAACATTGGGTTAGATTTTGAACCATGCTTGGAAACCAAGACAATCCTATTATTGTGTTATCATCGAATAATAACATTGTTTCAACTTTCGATGTCAGATATTATGCAAAGACAAGAACGTGTTTTCGGTCAAGCCTGGGTGCAAGTGAAAAAATTATTTTGTTTACGGCTTTGCCACAACAAGGATGTGAACCAATGTACGTATTTACTGTAAGTTAAACTCCTTGCTCGACTATTATCTTATTCATAGCACAAAACTTGGTTCATTATTCTTGACAAACGATTACCCAAGCATTAGTCTGCCAAGGCTTAGTTTACCAGCTCCTACTTGACTCTTGGTCAAGACTAGTGAACTAAGCCTTGATTTACTAGCCTTAGCGTTGGTAAACTAAAACTTATTTTACTATCCTTGTTCAACGTTTCGGTGAAGGCTCCGAAGCCTATACTCAATCTTGATTCCTTGTAATTTTGTTTTGAAGGTTTCGAGCTGTCACTGTGCCTAATTTTTAATCCCAGGTAACGTAGGTACTGGACGATTGAGTATTCGCTCCGTGTATGAGTTTTATTGAATAGTGTTACCATAGTAACGATACAGAACTTTATTAATAAAATTATATGGATGGAAATATAAGCCTGTTTTGATAAGTAATTAGGTTAAATTACATTAAAACATTTAAAAAATATTATTTATGCAATTTTATCTCTTATTTTCACAATTTCTAGTGCAACAAGTTTATTTGCTTTCCATACGTTTAATTTGACATTTACATGTAAACTATTGTCAATTAGTCATATTTTAAATAAAGCGCATGGTTTTTTCCAAATTCTATAAAATAACGGCGCTGGGGTTGATTAAGCATTCCCCTAAACCTACTGTGCTTCCTGGCAATACTTTTCTTCATATATGTAAAAAAAATACCAATTGCTTGGGCATATTACTTCATCTGTAATTAATAAAAGATTATCACTTCTATCATAAAGGTATAACCTTGCAAGAACCGAATGAAAAAGTTAATTATCAATTAAAAAATATACCTAACATCAAAGTATGCAAAAATTGCATTCAGCTATCGTTGAGCACGATTTTTAGATGGTAGAGCATTGATCGATAAAAACACCTATATTGCTAATTTGATATTCGCTTTAATGCACTCTTGACTTAATGCTATCGATATCAAAAAAATAAAACACATTACTATATTATCGATAAATTCATAAAAATGTGCTCATATATACCGATCATCGTGTTATTGTAAATAATACTTAAACATCAGTATGCATACATATACAAATTATACACTCACAGCTTCTTATTTATAAATCTTTTTAACAAATCGATTTGTTTTGGAAAAACATGTAGAAAAGTTTTTTCAAGAAGAAGGTTATTTTGAACATCTACTCAAGATTTTATTTTATTCGTTAAAAACGGTGGGCTTACGGATGTATGGACTAGCTTAAATTAAGTAAGTTTATCACACCCGTTCTAGAGCTTATTTGTGGTAACCTGTTCCTACCAATGAATGTAATTAGTTTTCAAAGTATATAATGATAAAAATTTGCATTACATTATGATAAAAAGCCGTTGAAAGCTTTTCATCTATTTCATAGTTTAAATAAGGTTTTAGTTTAAGCAGGGATATTGATTATGGTGGAAGTGCATATAAATGCATTAAACATATCATAATACCTCAAAATTAGTTGTTCACTGCACTTCCACCAAAATTGTGGAATAAATCAATTAACTATCTAATCGTGGCATTAGTTCTCCAGAACATAATATTTTTTTCAAAATATTTGAAGAGCATTTGTAGAATCCCTCAAAGAACGTTAACTCTTTTCCTTACAATGGACTGAGACCCTGTTAAATTGTTTAATTTGAAATCAAACATCTGGTATACATCTAAATGATATTACTTCAAATATAGTTACTATACACTGTTACTAACATGTGTGTTTACATATGACGTCATAATCAACACATACACATATATTAAGTAGCTGTTAGTATTTCCTGGGATCAGTTTTTAAGTTCCTTAGTCATTAAATTCTGCCATACCATCTAAGAGAATGAAACAATGTGTAAGTGAGTTTATATATCTTAAAGTATAATACATGCCACTCTTGTAGCTGGATTAAGGTAGATATTATGTGAATGTTTATTACAAATTTTTGATGAAATTTTCATCACCAACATATAAAACTTTTAACCCATCTTAGTCAAAATAAGTAATCAACCTCGGAATCTAACGGAATAAGGTTTTTGTACAAACCTTTATTTTAGTACAAATGTTGTCTCAACAGTACCATATACCTTATATTGATTCTGACTCTGCACTAAGGTACGTATAGCTCAGCGCTTCATTTTCTGTGCCCTCTATTTCAAAAACGATTCTATGTATAAAAAAAGCTTCATTATCTCAGCCATACGTACTCTAGTGCAGGGTCAAAATTTATAAATATAAGGTATTAAATAATTATTTAAGTAGTATTTAATGAATAATTGTGGGACCTTTGACTTTGAATATCTAACGGCACACACGCGTCCCAATATGTGACTTTTGAGACAACATTTCTACTATCAAAATAAAGCTTTTTACAAAAATTCAGCTTATTCCGCTGCATTCCGAGGTGAAACCCCAAGATGATTGGAGTATTTATTGATTTTTCACTGTATATAAATTCATAGTATACGTATACAATTTGATTGGAATGCGTTTATTACATGTTTGTCTATTACGTTGAGAAAACTTTTGTCGTAAATAATTGAGTAGGTTTTTACATGTAAAGTTCTGTAACAAAAGAGTTTATGAAGATAATAAAAAAACTGAGTTTGTAAGACATAAACCAGTACATATTATTTGTGTGCAAAGTAAGTGGAGGGGACAACTGAATCGATCGTAGCTCGTTGCTCTCTTAGAAAATTTGCAATAAATCACTTTTTATTTAAAATATCACTATTTTTGAATTGTTATTATGAAATTGGTATAGTAAATGAAAAATAAAAATTATTGAATCATAATAATTAATTAAACTTGTGGCATTAGAATATTTGTACACATTTACTATTGATTTAGTAATCTAATCAAATTAAACATTGAACGCTGCATCAAATCAGGTATTTTTGTTTCTTTTTTTTATATATTATTTGCAATGTGTTGGAAATGTTAAATCCAAGTTTTATACCTTGGCAGATAACCGGATCATGCAGAGAAATAAAAAAAACCCTACAATATATTGACATTATTTCAGCTTTCATCGATTTTGACTCGGAAGGACTGGTTTTTCCTCTTAAATTGTAGTATTCATTTTTAAAAAGGAATATAAAGAGAAAAAGGACAATTTGAGATTAAATCGGTTTCTATGGTACCGATAATTTTGGAGATACCGCTTTTCAAAGTTTGTCTGTATTTTCAAGTAACACGATTTTACGTAAAATTTCTTGTGTAAATTGAAAATATTGACAAACTTTGAAAAGCTGTGTCTCCGAAACAATCGGTCCTAAATAAACTGGTTTAATTTTAACGTGATGTTTAAGGACAAAATCTTAGCTTTGGAGAGCCTGTGCATTAATCTGATTTATAAGTGAAGTTAAAGTGTGAATTTGCCTATACATAGGCAACCGATTTCACTAATCTGACTCACCCGTCTCCTAAATCGTACTCCTTATTATAGATAAAGAACTCCTGGATTTAAACAATCAACTTTTTCTTGTTGAAAATAAACTAAAGTTAATAATTCATAATCAAAATTTAGTTATTTACTTGAGTAAAATTACACAGAAAATAAATTGGAACACAAAAGTAAATATAATTTGTATGTTTATTATATAAATTTAAATGTAATTTCCTAAGTTACGTAGATTTGTTTTTAGCTAATTGGTACGTTTAAGGAAACATGTTAAAATTTTTAAAATACCAAGATAATCTCTACAATTAGTGAAAAATATTGTATGAAAAAGATCTTATCAAGTAGTAAAATGGTCGTAGTATTATAAAAATGTAGAAAAAGTTGAGAAAAATATCAGTACATAAACAGCATACAGCTAAATTAAAATGTCAAAGTATTATAACAACGTAACTGACGCCTCTTCACATTTTTCACATAAGGGTTGAATTTGTACAAGAAAAAAAAATTACTGGGAAACGAGCCAAAAACCATTTTAAATTTTGAAAAATATGATTTGGAAATTATTAATAGGTGTATTTACCTAGGATTTTTTTCCTCAAAGTATTCTCTTCTTTTTTTTTGTGGGGTGTAGTAAATGTAAAAGACACACAGCAATCAATTTTCTATTAATTATTCAAGTAATTAATAGTATGTATGACCTACCATTTTGACCTGCTGCTTCTATTATGTTTACATAGTAATCTGTTATGAATAAAATAATTAATCCGCAATTAAAATTCATATTTTGAAATTCGTTTTGTTATTTCGCGATATTTTAGAGTGGATGTTCAATTAGGTTTACCATAAAAACATTAATGATAAAACTCCTGGACCTGTAATGTAAACTACTCTCCTGTATTTCTGAATAAATGTTTTCAATTGGATTTACTTTACAACCGCCTTAATGTTGGATCAACTCTATAAAATGGAAATAATAATTGTTTACGTTTGATCAACTATAAATGCATGCAACAACAACCATATATTATTATTAATGTTATTATTTAAGTGTTTTACTATTAATTATCGTTATGTATGTAGGTATAATACAGTTAAATTCTATATATTACAATTCTTGTTATTTAATATCTGTCTATAAACATATTGTTGTTATAACGAGTGTTTCAAAAATATTGAAAATGTAATGGAGCAAATATTAGATGTTAACATAGTAAGAAAGCAACGCTTCCAACAAACAAAAAGTTTTAAAACTATAAAAAAAAGTTTCAAACGGATTATTCTCTCGCCAGCGAGTATCATAGGAGATATATGCTTGATACATTACACTGATAGCAACTACAACTGCTTTTTATTGACTTTTTTTTTTCATTTTAAGGTTTTTGAACTTGAAATGCGTGGAATGGTGATTTATAACAAATAGGGGTGGCCAGTTTACTTCAACAAGCACTAGTAAGCGTTTTCGGTGTATTTTTGTCCGTAGAATTCGAATCTGAAACTAGTTCTTTCTCCAAGTGCCTGAGCTTTAAAATAAATCACTGCAACTGATCATTATTCAATAATGACATTCAAAAAGAAACTATCAGCTCTTAATAAGCGATAAATTGTCTTGAAAATCAACGAAGTAATTTGTATATAAGCATTTTAACCATAGATAAATAAAATTTATATAAAAAATACTTTCATGTAAAATAGTGAAAATTATTATTTATTAAGAAATTTTTCCCATGTTGATATAATAAAAATACCTATATGTATCATTATGAAACTTACTGCGGAACTTACTACGGAACAAAAAAATTCGCATATTATTATTGGAATTTTTAATATATTAGCATAGTTTAATATTTGGTATATAGATAGAGACATAATTTCGAATAGTTTCAATAAAACTTTAACAATACATTTTTTTATTAACAAAATTTCCAGTTGGCTGAAAAAATGATAAATCATATAGGTTATCCTTTTCAATTGGATATTTCTATATAAAAAAATCTACAGAGTGTGATAAAAAAATACCTAAAATATTTAAACAGTCTTGTAGTTTATAATAATACCATAAAAATATAAAGTTGCCGATGATATAAAAACAAAATTTTAATTTAATTATGAGTTCATCGAAGATCCATCATTTGATTTGAACAGAGACGAGTATAGTTAGAGTTTTGATGATTGAAGATAGATATCTATATTATCAAATTTATAAGCATCACTTGCACACAATATATTATATATTTTTGTAGTTGCGTGGTATTGTAAAGCTAAAAGTAACTCATTACTTGACTACAAAGCATGTATTTGGTTTATATGTATATACCGTGCAATAAACCAAAACTTTTTTACAATACTGTATGTTTACAACATAGATATATAATATATAGATAGAGGATCTATATGGTGTATACTAAAATTTATGGCGTAAAACAGCGTCTCAGTGTGAGTGACTGGGAACTAAATAAAACCAATCAACTTATATGTTATATGATCTAGTTAGTCATTTGGTGGCGCTAGCATATATCTCAATTATATCACAAATTCAACTTCAAATTGAGACCATTTTCAATACATGGAATCCTTTATCTATATGTGATATATATCTATGGTTTACAATCTTAAGTAAGCTTAATTTTAATATAGTGATCCTTTCGTAGACAAAATTTCTCAACTGAAGGATGATTCACTATCTCATTACCATCAAAGTACAATAGTCTACCTTGAACATTTTAAAACTTTTTCTATATATCTTGTACACATAATATTGTATATATCTTTTATAGCTTATATTATTTGTTTTATATTTTGATATTAATATGAGGATTATTATTATTATTAAAATTAAAATAATAATGATGATACCAATTAATTTGTGGTGTAGATGGTATAATATATACATTGTTATATTTTAATTAGACAATAATATTTGTTTTATATCTGTCATGGGTAAAGTTTATTTAGAAAATATTTATACAAAGTATATATATTCAAATAAAATTGGCATCGGTAGGTTTAATCATCTTGATAAAATATAATAATTGATATATAAATATACAATTATAGTTTTATTTGAATGTATCATTCATTTAATTTTTGTTTGAACGTCGCGTCAATTTGAGTGTATGCCAAACATGCTTTTACATTTGAAACTTAAAATTCATTTAGAAACTTTTAAATTCATTTAAAAAAATGTTATATTGCCATTCTTGATTTTTTTTAAAATGATATTTTAATAAACTGTTTGCTTATTTGCAGAATATTATCATCGTTAGTGATATCTGCAGTTTATGGAACTTAAAGTCCATTTGCTGTAATCTAATAATAAGATAAATTTATTCCAAAAAAAATAAAAAAATTTCATAAACATGGTTTGAATTAATTGAATTATACTTTGTCATCACAAATTAGACATTAAAATTGTTCAAAGTAGAGTTAAACCAATACAAATTAATTTTTGATTTGGTCATATACAACCTGGTTATAAGTCTATGGCTATCGATTGGCTATTGGCTATGGCTATATATTACCATAGATACCAAACCTCTTTGATTGCAAATTTCGTAATTGTCTTTGTTTTCCCTGAGCAACTTTATTAAATATAAATCATGGTACACGGTAAACATTTTTTAGTGGATATCACCATGTCAGTATCAGTGATAACGCCCTACTGTGTACTATACTGCGGGTATAGTAACATTAGCAATAGTTAGGACAGACGAGTCAATGCAATATGGGTGTAAGGCCCATAGTGGTTGGCGGTATTCACAATACTTCTGGCGCATAGCCCTATTCAATACTGTTATATTACTTATGTTAACATAGATACTATAGTATCTGTCTCTATACCATACTAGCATTGTAGTAAACGCCATGTATTTCCTACCGTGCTGTTTATGCATTGTTATGAAATCACAAATTTTAATACTTGCCGAAACTCCTTGTTATAGGAATCGTTTTGATAAGTGTTTTAAATTCGCTAATCTACGATACAACTTATAATTGGAAAATGATAAGCTTAAAGTAACAAATGGCAAAAAGGTTGGAATGCGAATTTCATGGGAATTTGTTCAAGTTAAACAAAAATCTGAGACATAGAAAACTAATTTCTCGATATGTTATATTCTGAACCCCTAGAATTTTTAAATAATTTAGAAATAGTTTTATGCCAAAATAGAAGCGAGAAAAGCCATCCAAATTTGTAACTACTTTAGGTCTAATACAATTGAATATTTTTTCACTAGTAAAAAAGTAAATAAAATAATACTAGCCATCAATAGCACACACGTATTTTATTTAAATTTAAATAAAATAGCGTATTTAATTTTGTCAACTTTATACATTCGTTCGTTACATTTGAAATTTAATAAAAGTTATTTCATACAATAAAGTAGAATATCATTTATTCCGTTTACTTTTCAAATTATAATTCTTGAATATGTTTACATTAAAATTTTCAACTGTTTGCAAAAGGAGATTTTCATTGACAATGATAGAACTTTAAACGTAACCTAGTTTCTAAATTATTACGTGAATGATGATATTCGTGTCCATTTCGAATTTGGAAAAATACAATTTTTCAATACAGACTCCCATTGACGATATAAGCCCGTGAAAATCATGTACTAGACGACATGAAGTAGCTCGAACTAAGCACACATTTTGAAAAAAGTTCATTATCAACATTACGTGTAAGCTTTTTGATTTTCCCACTATTAGTCATTTCACGCTGCCAAACATTATCTTATACACAAAATGCTTCTATCAATTTAAATGAAAGGTTCTATCAATTTAAATGAAAAACGGTCTATCAATCTAGGCTCTATCAATTTAAATGAAAAACCTTTTATAATGAAGGTGTGTACATAATTTATATAAATGAATGCTAGCGTTAATTATATTGTGGTTCATTTTGTATTAAAATTATTTTTCAGTTATATGAAATAATTTTATAAAATTTTCTGTTTTTCATGGAAAATTTATTTATCATATTGTAAGACTCTCATAAATATTTCAATTATTTATACAATCAAAAACAATAGAATACCTATTTCGCTTGTATTATTCTTGGATGCAGGTGGTAGATATTTATTATATTTATTTCTTGTGTATAGATGTTAGTCACTGAACTCCTCATAAACGGATGGACCGATTTTGACAATATTTTTTGTGTTTGTTCAAATGGATCAAATGATTCACCATTTGGTTCACAACAACTGTCTTTGAGAGCTCCGCGCACAAAAAATCTCATTAAATGGTGGGAGCGCATATAAATTATATGTTTCATTGATATTACAATTTATTATGTACTATGTATTTTTAAAAGTATTGACGTACTATTTATTATTACTCAGGTATTGTTAATAGATATTTATCAGAGCTATTTGCGAACGCAGCGAGCTCCCCTGCCTAAGACTACAGCCGGGATGATGGGGTTTATCGGGATTGATTAGCAGCATGGATAGGAGACAATAGATAGGAGTAAAATTTGAGTTCAGCGAGATGAGTTTAGCGGGATGAGTTTAGCAAGCCTGTGGAGGTGGGCTAGCGAGTTGGCTTATCGGGTAGGCTAAGCATAGTATTTTAAGACACCGGGTGGTCCATTTTATAATTGCACCATCCCATCAAGTAATAGATAACGTTTAAAATGATGCTAGCTATACACTTAACGCCAGGAAAGAATTTTTGTACTTTCGAAACGGGCACAATGTGCTAGTTTCATTATAATATAAACTGTTCAATTTTTCTAGACTGTTTTGTCAAGATTCATAATATAAATCCTTTATTTCCAAAATTTGTAAAGACTCTCTATCTTTCCTTTAAGAAAAACTTATTATTTTAACGTTATAAGAAAAATTTATTATTTAATTATCTGAGTGCCTACCATTAAAGTGATTGTAAACCTACAGTATTGCAAAAAAGTTTTGGTTTATTGCACGGTACATACATATAAACCAAAAACATGCTTTGTAGTCAAGTAATGAGCTAATTTTAGCTTTACAATATCACGCAACTACAAAAATATATAATATATTGTGTGTAAGAGATGCTTATAAATTTGATAATATAGATAAAGTTCTTCAATCATCAATATTCTAACTATAGTCATCTCTGTTCATCAAACGATATATCTTCGATAAACTTATTATTAAATTAAAATTTTGTTTTTATATAATTGGCAACTTTATATTTTTATGGTATTATTATAAATTACAAGATATTGTCTAAATATTGTAGATAGTTTTTAATCACACCTCCTAGGAATTTTTAGTTATTTTTGGAAATTTTGTTAATAAAAAAAAATTATTTATAAAGTTTTATTGAAATCCCTAGGACTATTTAATTCTTGCATATCTCCTTAAAATATGCATGTTATTAAACTTTCAAATAACAAAATAACACTTTTTCTGAGTAAAAATTCGTTTTAAAACATGGAAATAGAAAGCTTTTGTGAAATCATTTGCCGTTTTTTTTTACAAATAAATATAGAATATATTATCAATATGTATTTATCTATATCTATACAGAATACGAATGTTTATACTGTAATAGGTATGGTTTAAACCACAGGTGAGATACACAAGTAATAACAATATAATCGAATAAATGTAACGTATAACGTTTACGTTACACGTTATACAAAACATACAATCTCAATATTAAAACTATTAACACAACAAACATTTAGAATTTTCACCAAATAATTGGATTTACCATATGGTTTGGTACAACAAATACATAGAACACTATGGTGAATACGATCTTTAAAAATCATACCAAGTAAAATTCTGAAAAACTTTTCAATTCTAGACTGTAGATTTCTGAAAAATGAAATTTTCTTCAGAAGATATTAAAAATCATTCGAGGAATCTTTTTGATTGAATCCGACATTATTATTGCCGTAATTATTTCCAATTTGCTAGGCGTGTAATAAGTTTTAAGGTTAGTTTTTATGACGATATTCAAATATGTCTTTACGGGTAAAATGATCCCTTTTATATGCCTTAAAATGATCCCTATTTTGAGTGTAAAATTATAATAGGTAATATGATCCCCCAACATCTCACAGCGGGTCTTGATTTGCGGTTGAGTTAGAAATTTTTACTAGTAATTTTATTTTTCATACTAATCGTTGTTGCAATATAAAAGAACAATTAATATTTTATGTGAAGTGTTTCGTAAAAAAAAAGGGTCAGTAAACCATATTACAACCGTTTAATATAGAAACCAAAAAAATTTCGACGTTGTTATATCTCGAAAAATTTGGCTATAAATTACATTTTTCCTTGGGGGGATCATTAAAAGGACACCTTTCCCTACTAACCGCAAAATCTTCGCCTCTGAATTGAATTTACTTTGGAAAAAACATGAGAATTTAAATACAGTCAAAAAAATTTCGTTATAACCATCACAGTCATATACTAGTTTACACCAGGCCGAGTGCAAATTTTTATACCATGTATATATGAAATATACATAGTATATTAAGTTTCGTCCCAAGTTTGTAACGCTTAAAAATATTGATGCTACGAAAAAAATTTGGGTATAGGTGTTCATAGAATCACCTAATTAGTTCATTTCCGGTTGCCTGTCCGTCTGTCTGCCCGTAAGCACGATAACTCAAAAACGAAAAGAGATATCAAGCTGAAATTCATCACTGTTAACCTACGAATTCGCTAATTAGTTGTTTTCACTTGTTTTAAATGTGTCATTACATTGTACACACGTCAAAAAGTAATTTTTTAATTTCGAGTTTGTGAACGAACACAATAACTTGCTATCAGAAAACTAACGAACATTCAGTCATTGAATGACTGCTGCTAAATATACATTTATTTGTATATATATGGATAGAATGGAGAGTTAGTTTGATATACATAGTGTATACTGGTAAATTGGGTAACAATTTAACCACAAACAACATTGATTGGTATAATCATTGTATATAGCCACAAATATAAATTACACTAGATAGTAGATAGATAGATAAATGGATATGGAACTAGATGAGAGTATATAGTGTATCACACAAGGGACCTTACTACTGTACATATAGAATAGAGTTTCAACAATCATGATGACACTTTGCTATTTTAATTTAATACCATGTTGCTCGAAACTTTAATGATTTGTTTATTTGAAGTCAATATATTAGTGGATAAGACGGAATTAGGATGATGATTCAACTCTATATATCACTTCAGATGGAAAATTCTCACTACATGGAGAGAAAAGCTAAGTTGGTTGTTTAAAATCTTTAGAAGTATACAAAATACAAACGTTTAAATAATAGAATCCTAATTGGGAATTCTAATATATTTGAAAAATTACTTCAAAATGTTAATTTTCCTAATAAAAAGCCACAAAAAATATATATCGGCAAAAAAACACGCTTTCTTGCCCAAAAAATTAAACTAAATTTTAAACCTTTTGTAATCTCGCAAACGCGCTGTTAGTAATGGGCGCTGTTTTTTGACGTAATATTGGTAAAAACAACAGTCGTGTATGTAATTATTATATGTATAAATAAATTTGATGGTAACATAGCCTACAATTACTATAAAAGCCATCAACGGTTTTTCAAGGGCATTTTCAATTACCCACCAGGAATATTGTTGAGAAAGATGCACCTATATGTAAAAGTAAGTTTAGACACTATGGCGTCAGTTGTACGCAGTGCAGGGTGAGTACAGGTGAGAATTGAATGTCATATCTCTTGGTGTCTCACCCATGTACGGCGCGGGCGATGCTGGATGCTCACTCTACACAAGTATTCAAAACAAATTACATAAACGCCACACAGAAATAAATTCAGTAACTTCGATTCCGGAAGTTTTTTTTTTGATCTCCCGTCATTTTTTTAAGCCCTGTCATTAATTTCTGTACGGCATTTATGCAATTCATTGGAATACTTATGCAGAGTTAGTATACAGCAACGCCGTACACTGCTGGTGAAGGGATGAAACGTTAAACTGACGACATGATGCTTAAACTTACTTTTACATATAGGAGTATCTTTTTTAACGTGATTTCTAATGGGTCATTGCACCCAAAAAAATTTAGCATGAGCTTGTAGTTTATTATTGAAGTAACAAAGATAAGATTATTCCTGGTAATCCTGGTCAGGATACTGAGTTAATTAAATTATTAAATTTTTTGTATTATCATCCAACCTTGATAAATGTGCAAATTTTTATATTAATCGGACAAAGAGAAGTTACTTGACTTCTAAGCTTTTATTTTATAGTTAGTTAATTAGTTTCATTGTAAGTGAAGTTAATATAAGCGTGTTCAAAAGTTTATCTGCTGAATTTCCAACTGTAACATATATAATAACTAAGCTACTCAAACAACTCTGTACATTTTTCTATATGATCGTATTGTATACACGTCTATTCGAAGTTCAACAATAAATATATTTCCGAGTTCGAGCACAATCAATAAATAGTCATGTTCTCTATATATTCAATGCAAGCTAAATTCATATTTTAATTAATAAAGTAAAAAACCATGTATTAAAAATACATTCGATTGTACTTTCTAGGTATTTGTGATATCTAGACTCTTGTGTTTAGATTGTAGTTCGCAATGAAAATAATTTTCTGGGAAAAGTGTCTTTTCACCTGTATAGAATGAAATACTTTTTGAAATATACAAAAGTACAAAGATTTGCGTTTTCGAAAAAACATAATAGAATATTATTAAATTCTAGCTATTTTCTATATAATAAATTGCAAAATCAGGTATACAAAGTCGAAAGGCGTTTTCTAGAAAATAATGAATTTACGTCTGACATCAAAGGCGGTTGTAGATAAAGAAAATTGAACGATTGATAAGAGCAGCGAAGTGCAAAGAATAGATAATAGATGATTCTTAGAATTATAAGAAATATATAAAGTATGAATTGTGTAAATTAAGAATAAATAAAATGCATTTACGGGCAAAATGTTCAACTTCCGAGAAACTTAAAACAAACAAATGAAAAAGAACAATAGAGTGAGCTTATTGTTTAAATACTCTGTATAGATAGCGTTGAAGAAGAATCACTAGTTGAAGCTTCGTACAAAATTTTCAACTGTCCATGTTGTTTAGTTTTGGACGCCCAAGTTTTGCCTAAATTACTGCTTTTCAGGAAAAGAACTACATTCACAAAAATGTTTGAAACAAAATTTCTTTTTTTTAAATTTATATTTAAAGTTTTGTTCTGTTAGATTTTACAAGGTTGATCCTTCGTACGCTAAAAAAAATTTCAACTCGATATCTCGCTAGATTCTCGATAACACTTATACCGAAATTTTTTTCGTATCGTCAGTATTACTAAGTGTGACAAACTTGGGACTAAAATTAGCATTCTTGGATATATATTTCATATATACAGAGTATAAAAACTACTTTTTAAAAGCAACTTTTTAGGTATACAAAAAAATTTTTTGTCTAAAGTGTCATACTTTTGTTTTGCCTCCGTTGTTTTTATCTAACACAAAATTGGAGAAACCCAAGGACATTGCTGCTAAAATCTAGGGAAAGCGAACATTGGGAATAGTACGCTTATCATAATAGTAACCATAAACAAAACCCTACGTGGGTGGTACATCCTCAAAAAATCCCAATCATCAAACACAATTTGTTTAAAATGACGATTTACATGGCATTTACATCATTAAAACTAATGTAAAAATAGTCATCATGTGCTTGGAAAGGCAGTAAACTTTGTAAAAATAATCTACAGGGTTTAAAGGGTTGATGACGCAATACGATAAGGAAGATTATGGCTAAACTGATTGATTTTAACAAAATTTCGAGAGGCTAGATGGAGGGTTATTGACTGTGCATTTTAAAATAGACCGTAAACACGAAATGCATCAAAGTTGTATTTTTTAAATGGAACACCTTGCTTATTATTTCATTTTCAGATTCTGCGATCAAAATAAAGTTAATTTTAAAATGTACAGTCAATACCGGTCAATCTTATAGGCTTGAAAGAATATTTTGTTAAAAATAAGCCATTTAGCCATAATCTTCCCTGTCGTATAGCTTGATCAACCCTGTATACACATAAATCATCTAAATTCTAAAGCATAGTAATTTTATTTTATTAAATATATTTTATAGAGTTTTTTAAGTAGAAAAATTGCACTGAACAAAATATATTAGTCTATTTATATGTCCATAAAAATGGTTACGAATTTTACTATTAATAAAGTTTAGCGCATCACAAATCGACATTATAAACAACTTTTGTTTGAAACATTTCTTCAGTTAACGCTTCTATTTTGATATTTATTGCGTTTTATTTCTTTCGTTTTTAAGTGTGTTCCATCCTCTGGGAAGATTAGTATGGTTACCATCAACGTGTGATTTTCCATACAAAGTAACAATGTATAGCGTTTACTACAATGCTGGTATAGTATAGAAACAGATACTACAGTATCTATGTCAGCATAAGTAATATTACAGAATTGGGTGGGATTATCCACCAGAAGTGTGGTAATATCAGTATAATCCTATGACATTGACTCGTTTGCCATAACTATTGCTAATATTACTATTCCCTCAATGGTCAAGTCAGTCTATCAAAATCATCTACAAAAAATTTCTAACCGTGTACGAATACACATAATTTGGCCAGAGCTAAGGGTTTTTTTTAAAGCAAAATTCAATTTTAATGTTTCCTTCTTTTAATGGATAACTTTTTTAAATTTTAATTAATAAAATATTTGAAATTTATCGAGATCAAACGTTATATAAACAATATAATCCAATACAAAAAATTTATATACCATTCATTCTTGGAAATATGAGTTATAGAGATTATCCAAAGTATTTCCTTATTTGTACTGAATAATTTAATTTAAATTTTTCATCATAACAGAATTCATATTGAAATTTTTTAACAAAAAAAAAAATTGAATCCATTTATCAAATTATAGTTTTATTATTTTATAAAGGGAAAAAAATTTAACATATTTAGAAAAAAATTGCATAAATAAAATATGAAATGACATGCAGGAAAATTTATATGAAATATTATGAGGAATTGAGTTTTATAATTTTCATTTCCTGATAGGAAGTTATTGTCGCTTCCTTGTACATAGAAAATAAAGTATTGTGATCCTGAAAAAAATCGCCATTCAGTTTTCGACAGAAACTTCATTGTAAGCAATGCCTGTTGAAGTCATTTTGAATAGTTTTGGCAATAAAATACGTATGTATTTTTGTAAATACAAAGAATTTTTCGCTTCGAGATAAAGTTATCTTTTCTCAAACGCAAAAATAATTTTTTGAAACAAGGAAAAAATTACTTATACCTAAAAATCTTTTTTTGCGTATGCATTACAGAATTAAAAACAATAAGGGGTAATAATGGTAAAACTTTGGACAGATGTAACATCAGTCTGTGCGACTTTCTTGAACATAGAGAAAAAATTAACCATCTTAAATGTTAGTTTGAGTTTTTCACGGTAACGTTATTCCCTGCTGAATTGTCTCTTTAGTTTGAACAAACAGTTTCTCAACATGTCATATTTGATAGTGATTTTCTAACTTGTTAGCATTTAATCTTCTAAACCTCAGTTCTGATATAAAAACAATTAATTTAAATTGAAAATAATAGAATATAAACGATGCTTTTTTACCACTCCATATATTTATACTCAAGTGTACACTGAAACACAATCACTTTACTTATTATATATTGTAAGACGTGTACGTATATATATACAAAGAAAATGGAAACTCTATAATATGTAGTTTTCTTGGGTGTTTGTGGAGTATTACAAAATCATGGATATATAATAACTTTGTTCTTTTCTAAACGACTTCAAAACAATACGCCCGTTTTAGCTTAGCCTTCGTTTTTAAACACAATTGATGAACATACCTGAAAAGGTTTATAGTATTAGAATCATGAAGAACACAATAGAATGTGTTGCCAATTTGTGCTTTGTTCCGCAAATTGGGCTTTTTCTGTTTCCAAAAGGCGCAGCGGCTGAAGTATATTGTTGACGGAAAGTAGCCGTTTGGGCTATTTTGAATTTTCAGTAAAAATTTTAAACTTTTTACATTTTCAAGGTTTTTTTATAGTACTTTAAAAAGTGTGTGATATAATTTTTTTCCACGTTTCGTTTGACGTTGTTAAACACTCCGAATTTCCATCGCCAGTAGCTCAAAAAGTATTGACTTTGCGGAATTTAATTATATTACGCTTTTTGCTTCGAATGCATTTCTCTATCGATTTCCATTCATTTTCAACATATTTTTTTCACCTCCTAGAAAAGATGGTTATCACCCTTTGATAAAATGCACCACTCGGTACCATATAACTTTTGTTTCTTGGGGTTTTATCTACCGTAAACTTTTCAGGTCTAAGGAAGCTACATAAAAGACTTTTTATCCTCGTTTACTGAAGTACTAGTAAATCGCTTAAAAGATTCATCAAAAGAACTACTTCAAAAGTAGTGTGTCCAAGGACGTATGTTTAAGAATGTTTCAATAGTAAATTATTTTTTTGAAGTTTATTTTATTGTTTCTTAAAAAGTTTTATTTGTAAAACAAAATGAAGAAGGATTGATATTTAATAAATAAGTAACAAGAGAGATATATTTTCATTCGAATAACAAAATATCTCATATATATATATATTGTAAATTTCACACACATAAAGTGTATTGTATTAGTTTTTCTTCCTATATGTATTGAGCTTAAATTTGATGATTATGTAAGCGGTGTGAGCTTAAAACTTGGTTCTTGGGTACTTATTTTATGTTGCAGTAGGCGGTTCTCTAAAATATTTCTTAGAATCTGAAGAAAGTTTATCGAAATCGTTTTTTAAAAATGGGCATTTATTATTTATGTTAAAATTGTATTTTAATTATAATAAGGCAGGGAAGATATTTTAAATTTATTTAATAAAGAAATTGGCATATTGTACTGTTCCTAAAGCTTCCACTACCAAACCTTATGAAGAAAAACATACGCGTCAAACTACAAGTTCTCTTGTTTTTACGCGTTAAAAGTAAACTCTCATGCAATTTTTAGTATGGTGAAAAAAATGAAATCAAACAAAAATTTTGGTAATTCAAAGAGACAAAAATCCAAATTTTTCTAACTTCCCTGAGGAAGTTAATGTAATGGGATCGATTTTAAAAATCTCCAGTTTTACATTTTTTCGGCGGTTTCAATGCCGCAATATACGAATTAAACCTTTCAATGTGATGTCTGAGTGTATGTGTGTGTATGTGCGTATGTTCGTATGTTCGTTCGGTTATCGCGAACCAGTTGTTACATTAACACGTGACTCGGCTTATTCGACGCTTAATCGCGTTTTTATGAACTGAAAGAATTTTCAGTAGAATTAGTTGAGTCGTTTTTTAATGGTAATAAAAAAACTGGAAAAAAATTAATAAAAAGAATCTGAAAAATGGATAAAACATATCATTTATCTATGGAGATAATGATCGTTCCAGCGTAAGCTGCAGTACATGTTCGAAGAATAATCTATGAAAGCTAACAAGAAGACATTTTTTCAATGTTTTTCCTCCTCTGGGAAGTTAGTCGTGTGGACTACAGAGGTCGCACTCACACGACTTCAGTACCACACCTACTATGTACTACAAAATTTTTAAATTTGGGACTACATTAAAAGCCTGAACAGACTACTCCATCCTTACTATCAATATCTATAAGGTATACAGTTTTACCTTACTGCTAGTCTACCTAAGGTTACTTTTGAGAGAATAATTTATGATTAAAAAAGATTGTGATGTTTTTAAAACAAATTTTTAAACTGATCACAGACTTCTTAAGCTAGTTTAAAATAAAAAGTGTTTGGAGGAGAAAATTTTAGGAAGATTATAAGTATTAATCGAATATTAATGAAATTCAGCATTGCCCTTAACGCTTAAGAAATTTTCTAAATGCATTTTCTGGTACGGTACATTTGAAAATATGTACACAGCATACAAGTTAATCGATTTTTCTTATTTCAACAACTTGTGCATGTTACATGAACATGTATGTATAAAAAAAAGGATTGAATAAATTATTTACAGAATAATTTTATATTACAGTTAAATCACGCTGATGAAAATATTATTTGTTTGTGATTGGGTTACTCAATTCTTATTCTGTTTTTCTGTTCTATGTCAATATATATTTTAAGTATCATTTATTTGTTTTACTAACATTGTATATAAATTATGTTCATTTAGTATTAATCAAAAATTTATGAAAGATCGTAAACTGTTTTGTAGCCCCGAACTAAAAAAAAAGGGGTGTTAAAAGTTTGACCGCTATGTGTGTGTGTGTCTGTCTGTCTGTGGCATTGTAGCGCCTAAGAGGATGATCGAAATTAATTTTTTTTTGGTTTCATTTGAAAGGCAATTTAACAGAGAGTGTTCTTAGCTATGTTTCAATTGTGAGCCTAGGGTTCCGTACCCGAAAAAACTAAAAAATTGGCGATGATATTCAAAATCGATTCAGTTTTTAAAAGGCATGACATGGTCAAATAAACCTGGCTCAATTCATTTCGAAAAGTCAAATGGTAAAATAATTAGGTATTTCAAAACAAAAATTCAAAAGAACAAAGTCAACTAAAATATTTCCATTAAAATTTGTCCCAAAAAATCTCTCTAAGTATCCTTTTCATCTCATATGATATCCTTGACAATCACTTTGATATTGATTTAAGAAGGAGTGTTATAAGTTTAAAGTGTTTATCTGTGCGTCTGTGTGTTTTTCAGTGGTATTGTAGCCCCTAAACGGTCGAACCGACTTAATTGAGAACATTTTATAGCTAAGCTTCCAAAAATCGTATTACAAGGAATAAATCGCATTTGTCGGAGTTTTTTTGTAAATTTTACTAGTGTTACCTACAAATGTGGCAAGTTAAACAAAAGCAGACTTGTAAATTAACCCTAAGAAAAGTAATTTAAAACAACCAAACAATTTTCTATTATATTAAACTAAAATCAATTTTGTAATTTAAAAAATTGTTTTTAAAACGTAATATAATCGATTACCCATACTTTTTTTATTTCCACGGTTGTGAATAATAATTGCCTGATTGCAAAATTTCAATAAATATGTACCTATGTAGATGTAGTACCTCGAATCGTATTTATATATCTGGGTTCCCCTGTAATATCTCGATATTGCCATTTAAGGCAGTTCCATTGACAGCATTTGTATTGAAATGAGGGGATTATATGAGAATGCAAGTAAGCTAAAGAATGATGGACACTGGACAGTGTGATTTTGTTTTCGAGTTTATTAAAAATGTAATTTCTTTGCTAAAAAAAATTTTGATTCTTCTGATTGTCTTCTGACAAACTTGTTTTGTAAATTATACGCCACGTAAATCATTTGTTATAGCTGCTCAAGTTTATACGCATCAATTAATGTACCTTGAATCAAACAACATAATGTACCATAGACACATGCTAAAATACGTATGCACTAAATATTACAATTATTATCTTGTGTTTTATGGGTTTTTACATATAGGTAACCTAATTATAAGTGGGAAAAAAGTCACTTTCACACGAACCATTGTAGCTTTTACTGGACGCTGAAAGTAATGAATTCCTGTAAAATAAACCTTTAGAGTTTTCAATTTTTTAATCAAATACATTCTATGATGCTGTTTCCTAGAAAAATAACAGTGTTATAATCAGAGAAAATTTCCATTGTGATATTTTAATGCATGGCTACCAAAAATATATGAATAAATGTAAATTTTGATACTAGGTATTACACCTTCCCCTATTGATTGGATTTAAAAGTAATTCAAATAAATACATTTGTTTAATATAAAAATGTTTTTAAAAAATAAAAATAAAAATTAACCACAAAATTTGATTAATAATATTTCTATTCAATCATAGATTTTATTGAATACTGCAAATGATTTTTCCAATACATAAATATAACTAATCTAAAATTTTTATAGCTACATGATTGCTTGGTTTAGCCGTCTATTCTACTAGAAGTATGATGTTGAATTCTTATCAATCCTTTTAGATAATTCCCTATTCCGAAAAATGGGTTAAAATTCATTCACTTGTAGTTTAGGCTCAACTTTAGTTACAATTGTTGACAAAATCCATTACCATCTCCGATAATTTGAATTCACATTTACTTCGAAATATAGCGTTTTAAAATTTTGGTTCTCCAATTCGTGCCATTTATATCAATACAAAACTGGAAATACTTGATAAATGGCGTATCGGTTGGTCAGTTTACATTCAATTTGAAACAGATTTTAAAACCGGCCGAAATTCTTATCCATTACGACTTTTCATTCATTAGTTTGACTCTCCCAATAAAATATAAAAATCTATGGCATTTTTCAATTTTGTTTCAGTTTAGTGTTCTGTATTGTTGATCATACAAACGAAGATCAGATCCAATTTACGAATCCAAAAAAACAACCGTCGAATCGATATATTTTGAAGTATAAACATGAAGTTAGAAATCCCGAAAATTGATGCGGGTTGCTAAATCAGATTCCCTGCTCATTCATTAAGTTTGATTCTATTTGTAGGAAACACGAAAATCAAAAACTTCATTTCCATATGTTCGACTTTATAGATCTACAACATCAAAGATTTTTCCCTTATCGCTTGATATAAATTAGCTAGCTACTTCAATGATTCCAATGAATACCGCACAAATTCATCCATAGTGTAATAGCAGACTAATAAATTGTTGTAGTACATAAAAACATTCTCTAACTCAGTGAATTGTTAACTGATCTGTGTAGATTATTATTATTTTGTACGCTTATTAACCTTACAATATTTTTACTATTAATCATAAATAAAATGAATACACAAACTATACATACGTATAAGAGAGAGTCTTGTACCTTGAATCATAACTTACAATTGTAAGCTTTTTAAGGCCATTTTTCAGAATATAATAATGGAATTGGTCGCTTCTAAAGTACATATTATCCTATACACCTAGTGTATTTATTTTAAATAGTAAACAGCTATAGATAAAAGCTGTAATTCTGTTTTATTAATTTACGGTCCATGATAAAAGACCATAATGTAGCATAGATCTGCACATTATAGGACCTCCCCTAGCGATTGTACCTCTACCTTAACCTAGACAATCTCTTCAAGAAGTTTTTACAGTCACTCGAAAAGCAAACTTTGAAAACCCTAGTAATGTCTTCTATGGGCATTCTCTTTTTGGAGCGGCCAGTAATAGCTTCAACTGCAGACATGACGTGAATAAGTTCTACTTCTAATAATCTTCTTTTTAACACGCATGCATTAATTTCGCTCGTAACTAACAAACAGTGTAATAAAATCTTACAAGTCAATTTTGACTTTCTTCTAATGGTCCGCTTAATTTGAAAATTGGCACACACATCTAAGAATGATCTAAGATACTTTTTCCCTCAAGGTACAACATTGTACCCTATACTTTTTATTATTATTTAATAACGTTTCTCTCCTTTTCTCTTCTGTAAGTCGATTATAATATTAAATAAAATAGGAAAAAAATTGTAATTAGAATTGATAAGTGTTCTCATTTATGTGAAACACTTTGATGTTATGCCGACAAATCACTGAAACTGTTTATGTTTGTGTATTGCGCGCTGCTATTGAATTGAATGAAAAAAAAAAGTATGTATAGATAATAATCATAAGACTACCTATAACTAATACTACCAACTTCGTCATAACCGGCTATTTGTAACCGTGATTTGTAGTGAAGATATTTAGTCGGGTCGCTAATGTTTTAGTATTATTCGTCGTAAACTGGCAAAATATATTATAATTATTGACCAAAAACTCGATTGTTGTTGCACTTTCCCCCCATATTATCTATTATTTATAAAATTTATATTTTACAAAAAAAAAAAATTGATTTCTTATTAATCTTAAGTAAGGATTAAGTACGTCTGGCAGCCGAATTTGTTTTTGATAACTAGTGCACGATCTTTACTAGTAAAGCAACCGAATTCCTGTCCGGCATTTTAAAATCATACTAAAATCATTTGAAAACTTTTTTTAAATTATTAGAACAGTATCTGGCGTCAACGACAAAACTGTCTCAGGTACCAGGCGAATTCATCCCTTCTTAATTTCAATAAAAAAAGAAGCATTGAAAATCCAACCATCTACGAAATAAATGCTATCAATTGATCATATTTTTTAACGTAAAAATCATAAACCGCTGGCCTATGATTATTTATATGCTTACACCGATTTTTATTGTAGATATCCATCTTAAAATAGTAAAAGTAAAATAATCGATTACAAATTGAACGGAAAGAAGATAAATTGCCAACCAAAGTGTAAGTAAACTCGTTGCTTAAAATACAAACTGGCACTGTACTGATTTAGATTCAAGGATAAAACTCATAAGTGAATTTGTAATTGCCAAATCGTTAACTAGGAAACTAGCTAACTCCTGGATGTTTCATTTTCTACAAGCTTAAGTTTTAAATGATTTTTATTTTCTGTTCTTTTAATTCATCAGTGATCATGATCATCATGATTTGATTACTTAAAAATACAATTTATGTAATTTTGTTATGATGTGTTGTTCTTTGATGCTACCAAAAAATTTTAATAGTGTAAACATTCATCTTGGACTAAATAATAGTACTTGCTATAGTTTCACACCAGTTCAATACATTTTTATGATCTTAAAAAAAATTCAAAACCTTAAAATCAAAACCACTAACATTGTATACTCCATATTTATAGATTAGTTAATTATTTTAAATAAAATATATAGATTTAATAATATACTTTTTTAAATATTTGCAAATGGAATAAGCTGACATCTGAAGCTTTTAATGTCAAGCTTTACTAATTCTATCAAAGATTGGACAATATACTTTATTCCAGTTTCTTTGTTAATGTAAACAGGATATAAAATAATATGATTTCTATTTGTACACACATTATCACAAATATTATATATCCGTTTCGTTTATTATTGATATAACATTTGATTCGATTTTTATAAAACAGAACCTTTTTATCCAAATGCATACAGTATAGATTGTATTTGCATAATATATTTATTTTCTTCTTCTTACTGTTTTTGTGAAATAAAATTTCATTTAATGGAAAATAGAATAATATTTTCATATATATTTATAGAAACTGAATGAATTTATATAACATCAAAGAAATGTAAATACCTAACCATTTTGATGAATTAGTTTTTCTTCCAAATAAAATAAAAATTATTATTATTAAGAATTTGTTTTATGATCTTTATTTACATATTAAGTTCATATTTTTCATTGAATTTTCATTCATAATTATTTATACACTGAATATAAAGAAATCGTCACGTAGAAGTTTCGTAAACTAAATAAATTTGTTCTTAAGAATAATTCATAAATAAAACAAGGATTTCGTAATTCATTTCTTAAAATAAAGGAATTGAAATTGAAAATTTCGTCAAAGCATTTCTTATTAATTGTTAAAAAAATAATAATAAATAATAAATATAACAGTGAATTATATTTCCATTTTATGCATAATTTAGCAGAATATACACTATACATGGAGGTACGAAAACTATACATATTTATTATAGTGGAACTTGGCTAAGTGGGACTCGGATAAATGAAAAACCCTCCATATCTGGAACTCATGTCAAGGTCCTAACACTAATTACCTCTGTTAGTAGAACGAAGCAAACCTATATATAGGGGATATGGGATTCGTTATTTACACTTTCTCTTCGTAGTTACCTCTATAACAAAGCGACTTTAACAGTCGGGGCCCATTAAAATCTAAACCGACTCAAATTTGCTAAAAATTTGCGCTCTCACGGGTAAACAGTGATGTTAACGAAAAAATGTTTCAAACAAAAGTTGTTTATTTTTTATAAGGAACATTTTAAATTTTAACCCAATTGACCTATGTTGCTCATTTACGAACTTGACGTCACTTTTTACGTCCTCAGCACGCTATAAAAATTTCAGCTTGATATCTCTTTTCGATTTTGAGAAATCGTGATGACAGACGGACAGACAGACAACAGACGACAGACAGACAACCGGAAATGGACTAATTAGGTGATTTTATGAATACCTATACCAAAATTTTGTTCATGGTATCAATATTTTTAAGCGTTACAAACTTGGGAATAAACTTAATATACCTTCGTATAATTCATATACATGGCATAAAGAGTGATATGATTTATGTAATATGGCATGAAAAAAAAAATTAAATTAAAATAATGAAGTTTTTAATTATTCTTGTCTGGGAGACATATTATTATTGTAAGAGATTGGTCTTACATTTGAATGCTGAAATATGGGCAGAAATGAAAACAACTTGATTGATATCTTGTCCACTTTCAAAGGGTAATTGCTTGTGTAACTAAAGTAATATATGCGAGATGGTCTCATTGATCTTTTTTTCCAAAAACTGCATTAACAAAATCAGAATTTATCCATTAAACCAAAAACAGCAACTATCTTTTTCACTTAGCGTGCTGTTCAGTCAGCCCAACACAGTCTATGGAGGAGTTCGCGTTTCTCAGAACATAAGACATTTACGTTTCTGAAAAAAGATATTCGCTTGCTTAATAAACATCGGGTCGAAATTCGACCCATTTTCTTTCATAGTTTGTAGAACAACTCATATATATGTACTGTATGAAAGTATGTATGTATTATATCTATAATAGAAAGAAGTCACAAAAACTTTCAAAATACATATCACATATTATACAAAAATGATTATTCTTTTTAATCTAAACATGCGTGACGATTTTGTTTCCATTTTAATCATCACAAAAGAATGCCGACACATTGATAGTTGAGTACAATATTATATTAAAAAAAACAGAATATAATCATAATAATGCTATATCTATTAAAAATAAGCCATGTTTATATGTAGAAACAAATTTGATTTGAACCGTGGTTATACACTGACCTCTGGTGACCTTTAGGTAGAAACTGATTAACCAATTAACCCATATATACTCATTTGAAATTCCAAACTGAAGCCATTAATGACCTCTTTCAGGCCATTTGGAAAGCCTTCTCAAAATCTTTCTGGTTTCATTTTTTTCAGGTCTCTTTTTTCGCGAAATTTTCGTTTTGGTTATTTTGAAGTGATAGAGTGGCAACGTTATGACAACACCATATCTCAAATTGGTAGAAGATAAATTTAAACAATTAATTTTTGGATCAAAATTTCCAACTTTCATTAAAAACGAAAACAAAAATTTTGCTTTTTAGTGTCTTCTTGAAAAAGTCGCTTAAGGTTCATTTGAACATGATATTTTAAGTCTCAATAAAAATCATTTGAACTTATTGTTCGCGAAAATACAGTAGCATCACTGTAAATTTGAAAATATATTATTATTTTTTGTATTATTTCTAAGAGGTTTCCTTTAGAAAGTCGAAAAAAAATTTTGCCTGCAAATTTCTAGGCTAATTTGAACCTTGAAAAAACTAGTTCAAAATTCAGTCCATTCTGGATTAAAGTTCTCGAAATATGAACTAGACATCGCTCAAATTTGAAGTCAAGTTGTCAAATATGAATTGACAACTTCATATCTTGAAATAAAAAGTAGTGATTTAGAGAAATACATAATTTTAACGTCAATTTAAATAACGTCCAACTAATTCGATTTTCGTAATTTTTAGATAAAATTATCTCAATGATTCATTTTTATTAAAATTGAATACCAAAAAATTTCTTGTACATTTTTTCCCTTTAAGAAAATCAAAACAATTAGTCATATAACAGTCATATATAACTTAAAATAACTTAAGGAGATATGCAAGGATTGAATAATACTAGGGATTTCAATAAAACTTTATAAATACATTTTTTGATTAACAAAGTTTTCAGAAATCATAAAAAATTCTTAGGTCATCAGGCTTTTTATTATTATTTTATCGTTCAAAGTTGGCTGAAAAAATGATGAATTATATAGTTTATATTTTCAATTGGATATTTCTATGTAAAAATCTAGCGAGTGTGATAAAAAAACTATCTGAAATATTTAGACAGTCTTATAGTTTATAATAATACCATAAAAATATAAGGTTGTAGATGATATAAAAACAAAATTATAATTTAATTATGAGTTCATCGAAGATCATTTGATGAACAGAGACGACTATTGTTATAGTATTCATGATTGAGGAATGAGGAGCGATATCTATATTATCAAATTTATAAGCATCACTTGCACACAATATATTATATATTTTTGTAGTTGCGTGGTATTTTAAAACTAAAAATAACTCATTACTTGACTACAAAGCATGTATTTGGTTTATATGTATGTATACTCAATGTCACAAAAAATGCTCGTTTTAAAACATTCTAAGTGTTACTATTATAACATAACATATGATGCGTACGCTTAGAATGTTTTAACTGTGGCACTTTTTCTGACAGTGAGTGTACCGTGCAATAAAACCAAAATTTTTTACAATACTGTAGGTTTACAATCACCTTAAATATAATAAAATTATTAAATATCCTTGTACTATTACTAGATTATTTAGTTTTTGAACAAGAACAATTACAAACATTTAATGTTTTATAACTATCAATAATTTAAAATCACTCGTTATACTTCAAAATGTAATGCAATATCAATATAAATTAATGAAATGAACGATTCATTACTTTTAAAATGGAATTAAGCTATTAATAATGTTCGATATGGTTATTTTTATTTCATATAGGTGTGACAACTTTAATGACTTACAGAAGAGTGTATAATATAAGGGAAAAAAAGAAGAAATAAATAGAATGGAAGACTTAACTCACAATTTATAACATACTCAAAACTATCAACTTTAATACATACATACATTATCAGTTTGTGGTTAACTTTGATCTTTTGCCGACATTCAAGATACTATATACAATACCTACAATATATATACATATGTTTATAGAATTATCGGGTGTCTCGAAAATTTAGTTATGGTTTGTGATTTCATTCTGATATCAATCGCAACTTTATTATTGCTTCAAATTAAGCACGCATGTCTTCATTGTTTAGTATTGTTGTTTAGTTGATATACATAACTAGAGAGACGAGTGGTCGACTTAAATTTTAACGAAATTTTCGTTAGAATTATGTAAATTCTTCTAATATGTTATGCAAAATTATACAATAGAATTTTTTCGATTTTTCTAGGTCTTACTCTAGATTAACTCCAGAGAAAAACTACCGCCAACTAAAAATCGAACTACTTTGTAGTTTTCTGGATATCAAATCATTTTGATGAATCAATCAGATTGCTAAATTTGATTGATTCATCAAAACCATCCTATTTGGATCCAAAATAGCTCATTTAAATATAGCTTATCATAAAAATAGCTAATATAAACCATTGCTTTTTTACTCTTCGCCGCTGTGACTGGATGGTAGGGGTTTATTTCTCTTGAAAATGAGCTATAAAGTATTCCCAGGCGAGCTTTTTAGACCAAGATATTCGATTTCTAAGCAAAATTAACCTTTACGGATCTAAGATTCTGTATCTTCTAATATAATGATCGCACTGAAATGTTTCTTATATTGTACGAAAACTTGTAAAAATTTTTATCACTCTCTCACTTTTCATTTTTAAAACATGCCAAAACACTGAATTTTTCCGTATTTTAGTCAATCCATATACTTGAGTAAAAATCGTTGAGCAGTCAGTACATGAAACTACAGTTTGCACATAATTCCACTCTGAATTAGACTAATTTACGTCACGATACGAGTTGAAGAAGTTTTGGAAGTATACTAAGAAGTTGTGGAAATAATTAATTTAGACCATACTTCGATCAAATAATTTAAAGAATTGGCTTTTCTAAAACGTAAGCGTAATGCAGCAAACGTAAGCGACGGTGCAAATAATAAAGTCATCCATTTTGATTCGCAATTTTGTCAATCGATATATACAAATGAAAGAAGTCCAGCGAACAATGCTTTGCAGCACTGCCTCTGATTGCCATAATTTTGCATACTATCACCAAAAATCATATTAAATTGTAGTTTTGGCCACCTTATATTATTATAACGTATATTGTATCAGACATTTTGTAAACTGATTTGATTTGAAAATTGTATTCGCTCTCGTAGACTTCAAACATATTACAGTGAAACATGGTTAAGTCATCAAGGGACCTGCAAATTTGTCTCTCTTATAGAGGTTCCACTTACCTATTGTCTCAGATATCCTGGTTTAAATAAATATCTGCCTCATTTACAGAGAGTTCCATTAGTAGAGGTCAGAATACTGGTCATTTCAGGTACAGAGGCGTGATTAATAAATAAAATAACATATTATTAATATCATTGCTGCTACAAAAGTTATCAATATCGATCCTGCGGACCGCACCACTTCCCGGAACGTTTTAGTTACAAAGTTGCTTGACCCATGTTAGCAAACACTGTTCAAGTTTAGGATTTAGTTTTCCTTGTCCTTCAAATCATTGTGATTGAATTTTTCCTTTATTCTGAATTATTCGCCGCGTGTCTTCCCACTTCCATAAACGGTATTAACTTTTCGGGTACTGATAACGATTAAGCCTTCGTTTCGGCATTTTTCAAATAAACATCCGTATGATAGTAAAGCAAAACTAAAAGTGGAGATCATCGAGACTCAAAAATTAAGTAAGTGCGGAATTTGCGGGTAGAATAAGAATAAGTAAGTAAAACACCAAAACGATGTTATCTCAGTTCTCAGGTACAGAGGTTAATTCATATAAAATTCACTCGCTGTCTCAGTTATAGAGGTAACTATGACGATAAAATCGAAAGAACGAATCCCAGATATTGGGACCACAGCATGAGTTCCAGTTATGGAGGTTTCTCACTTATTCAGGTCCAACTTAGCCAAGTTCCACTGTATATATATATACAGTAGAATCTCGATAACTTAAACCTCGGTAACATAAAAACCTCTGTTACTTCAAAAAATACTATGTTCCCTTCCCATCAGAGCCCAAAACCTCTATAACTTAAAATACGCAACCTCTATAACTTAAATAAATAATCTCTGTATAGGCCCTCAGTAACTACATAGAAACATGTACATACCTCTATATTAACTATGGTACATAGAAACATTACATACCTCTATATTAACCTTTACCTAACATAGACACTTGATAACTTAAAACCTCTATAACTTAAAATATTTTGTATTTCCCTTGGACTTTAACTTATCGAGATTCTACTGTATTATTATAGTTACAACATATAGGTTTTAAGTATCTCTTAATATGTATTACGAACGGTATTAGGCATATATAGTACGTATGCACAACACAGTAGCTGTTTCATTTGATTTGTTATCTTTACATACCGACTTCAACATCTTAAAATATATTTTATCCTTTAATCCCATGGGTTGGTCTACTAACTAAATACTACTATACTATACACAATATTATTGTTTTAACTAAAATGAAAAGGTATTTAAATTAAAAAATTGTGATTAAATTACACGCATCGATAAATATATCGATTACACAACCTTAAACACAATATATATTAAATCCTTATCTAAGTATTTCGCAAAGCTTTTGTACGAGACTAATATATTTTGAAAAAAATTTTTAATTCGCATTTTTAAACAGAAGATAATATGCGTTATAAAGGCTAGGTTCTGGTTTGGTTATAATAGCTGTTCACGAAGGACATACTTAAACCATAGGGTCCATTGTGGTACCACCTTTTCACTTTTTATTTCAACTCTTTATAGGCCATTGAAATGTTACATTTTTTGGGCTACGACTAAAAGTTACCCGACCGAAGTTATAGAGAATTTTATTTTCAACCAAAAATGTCTTAATAATTTTTTTTTTTTTTTGAGACCTGTAGTCTATCAGATAAACCATTTGTACTCTTTTTTCGAAGATGGTGGCTGTGGGACAAGTGTTGCAACGCCACAAACTTGGATTCAACTTTACACTAACCCCCCCCTTGATATGTAAAAAATAAAATTGCGTCCTCTGACAAATGCAATCCCAAATGAAACTTTTTCATGGACTATTAATTATTTTAAGATGCTGGATACACCTCCGCAATGTATATACCTTGCACTATACATCAACCAATCATAACTATTAATTAATCAAATTTTTATGTAACGGCGAAAATCGAGAAACCCGAAAAGCATTCCAAGCATGAAATTGGTTACACTTTAACAAACTGAGCCGCTTTGGCTCAGTTGGTCATTATAAGTTTAAAAAAATTTTTTATTTATCTCGATTTAAAAACACAGTACAGTTTAATTAGAATTTAAAATTTTATTATGTTGGAGGCACCGGATGCTTCTACTGCTTAATTACAACTAGCTGTATTGATTTACACATAAGTAACTTTGAAGTACTACAGCAAATAGGAAACATAATTTTTTAGCAGCTGAACAATTTTTCATGAAAAAGTCATCAATCTGCTTTCGATTTACTACACTCGACAATCTTGCCATATTTATTTTGTCAATATTTGCATATGAGTTAAACTTGTTGAACTTTTGTATTATAGGAACTGGGACTAATTTTTATCTCTAGTTTTTTGTCACAAATCATGAAGTTCGTCAGAAATTTGGATTTTGACCCCACAGAATAAGTTCATTTTTTAAGAAATTAATAGCAGTGTCTCCCTTTTTTGAAGGAGAACAAAAACTGAATTTTTTTTGAAAAACTTTTTTTAGTCTGAAAACGAAATCAACTGAAAAAACCGTAAAGCTACACAATATCTATGTAGTTACACTCAGTCTGTCCAAAAGATGTATCTATAAAAAATGAGATCAAATTCAATGTCGTGTACCTAGTATGTAACATGATGTTTTTTTTTCTTTTACATTTAGTTTTTTTCCAAAAAATAAAACACAATTTTGCCGGCAAAAGCATTTAAAAAAAACACATATAGAAAAGATCATTGTACAACAAAAATAAATAAGATATGATTATCAAAAAATAAAATCAAAAACCACAAAAACCAAATAATATAATAATGAGGAGATGACGGAATGACGTACTGCCCCAGAGGAAGAAGAGGAGAGGTTAGATTAAAAAAAAATAAAACGAATTCTAACAAAAACCCGAAAAAATATAATACGCAGGTGTTTTATTATAATAAATCCTTGCATATCTTGGTAGGTAAAAGAGTGTATGTACACATATTTACAAAAATATTAGAGTTATTCGAGCAACCATATTACCAACTAATATGGAGTATTTTACTGGTTTCTGGAAAGCTTATTAGATAGTATTAGATAGTATTTATAAAACCCATAAAAAGTGTTTACTTTTAATCAATCTACGTATTTTTAACCCACGAACTATGAAAGAAGGTTTGACCGCTAAGTGTGTGTGTCTGCCTGTCTGCCTGTCTATCTGTCTATCTGTCTATCTGTCTGTGGTATTGTAGCGCCTAAACGGATGAACCGATTTGGTTTTGTTTGTTTCGTTTAAAAGGTAGTTTATTGGGGAGCTATGTTTCAATTGCGAGTTTAGGGTGGCGATGAATCATCAAAATCGGCTCAATTTAGAGAAAGCTCTAGGGAAAAAGGTAATTTAATGGAGAGTGTTCATGGATACGTTTCAAGTGTGAGTTTAATGTTCGGTACACGAAAAATTTATCGCGGGTTTTTTTACTTTTGTAAATTTCATTTGCAGGAGCGTGACAACAGCTAAACAAATTTTGTCGGTTTTATAAAATCCATAATCTATGCAGATATCACTAACCATAACAATATTTTTCATACTGCAAAATAGTCTAATCTGAAAATCGTATAATGTCCTGTGTTCGAGTGGCAGTAACGGTTTTCACTTAAACAAGGAGTTAATAAATTCCTTGAAAAGCAAAACAACCTACAAAATCCTTGTCTTCATGTGTGCGTGCCTCTGTATGAATTAACCTAATTGACTCGCACTACCTCAGTAAATTCAGAATTAATTATCCTATTCTACGAAATACACGAGATTAAGTCCATGTTTATTCTTGGCTTGAAATTCGTTTGCCGTCATCTGTTGAACTGAATCTCAACGATTCAACAGATATTTTCTTTGCTTGAACATACTTATTTACGCATTTGTAAACAAATATTCGTAGAGAGCACGTTAACCGGCAGAAATATAATTTTAGAAAGAATTATACACATTTTTTTTTATGTTAACTAGCATACTTACCTTATTAGAATTATAACCGGGAATGAGCTCACAAAAACTGGTGAAATAATTTTTAGCGATGTCTGTCACACAAAATTTTACCGAGATGTAAAAAGAACATCGTCTAATCAACTTCAATTTGTACACATGATTTCGGTTATTATAGTTAAATAATTTTAGAGGCCTTAAAAGTAAGAACAAAAGTAAATAATATTTTTTCAATTGCGATAAAATATTTCATGAAAAAAGTCACCAATCTGTTTTTGGCTTATTACATTCGGCAATCGCACCATATCTTCAGTCGTAAATCTGAACTAATAAATAGATAGTGTGTATGTGTCATGTGTGGCCATTAAATCTAACTCCAGAAACTCTATGCGCAACATTGTGTACAATATTTAAAATCGGTATTCGCAAGTCTTTCGGATCCTAGTTAGAAGTAGTGAAGCTGAACGAACGGTCTTCATTGATAGGTATCGTCCGTCTTCTTTAGTATACTCAATTTTTGCTAGGACCCACACTACATTGTTTAGTTATTAAATATAAGTTCTATACGCTTCACCTTTATATGGTATTTATAGGGTAAAATGTTATACCTACCTTAAGTATAATGTACCTTGAATCATTGTGTAGTTTCTCGATAGATATGGACACTATTTGGATTCAAATGAGGATATTTAATTACAATGCAGGGAGACAAATTTTCAATGTGGTTTTGTTTCCGAATAAACTATAATTTAAAGAAGAAAAAAGGGGATTGGACTAAATTTTTTTTACCAACTCAGGTGAAGAATTCTCACTTCACAACTACAAAGTGAAGTTGGCTTTTAAAAATCTACTAGTATGCATGATATAAACGTTTAAAATTTCTAATTAAACAAAAGGAAGATAACCACTACTGACGTCATGGGTAGGTAACGCCATTAAGATTACATTTAAAAGTTTGTTTTCCTACAAGGAGATGTGCAACCTTTGAATACAATATTTAATTGCTTATAACTGCTTCGTTTTTTAATCAATATTAATTTCACTTGACATCAGGGCTATGCCCTATTAAGATTCTTCTGACTGTCTATTTACAAGTTGACAATTGGCTATTGTTTTATAAACCATACTCAACGCAAATAATTGGTAATTAGCAAATAAGATTTTATACCATATTCCAGTTTTAAACCAAACGTTACATTTTGAGAAAGTAAAGTTTCAAATACGCAAAGTCATGTACTTTGAATTTACTATCATAATGTACCATTGATACAAGATAATAAGTCAAAATTTGCACTAAATAAAATTCTTGTTTTTTTTATCGTAAGGTTGCTAAATATAGGTAACCATATTATTAGAGGGAAAAAAATTCACATTCACCTCAAGCTATTGAAAATGTCAGTTGAAACTATTAATGAACGTTCAGAGAAATTGTTGCCTTTAAGAGAAATTATATAATTCTATTTCCTAGAGAACACTGTAACGATTCAGATGTCAAAGACAGCCCCATCAGGTATATTCGATGAAGTTGGTTCTTATTACATTATAATATTGTACCATGGAACACATATTATGTACCATGGATCACCCTCTTTTATCAATAGTTGTTAATAATATTTAAATTCTCAAAAAAAATTACCATATATGAGTAATAGTGCTTTAATCAGAGACTATTTCTATATTTTAATTCATGGTACTACACCCTCCCCGAATATTAACCATAGTATAGTACGATACCTACACAAATATATTATAATTTATCATAATATATAGTAAATATACAAATTGTAATCAAAAACTGTGATCACAAACACACATAAAGCGGTAAAATACAAACAAAATACCGCCCTTTTTACCACATTTGTATAATATATCCACATTCTCTCTCAAAAACTTTACACGTGTGTGTCGTTTGCTCTGTGCTTACTCGCTCGCTAACTATTTAACTGTGCTTGTGTGGATTTGTTTAGTTTTGTTTATATGCTCATTTATAGGATACTCATACAGAATGGTCCAGTAACACAAATCACGTATAATATTCCATAACAGAAGGATTTAAGTAAGTGGGCATATAAAGAAATCTCAAAATATGTTTCCAAGCAAATCAGGTTACATAGAATTATCTTAAAACAATGAGTGCACAGAGTTCTCTGTCTACATTGAAAACAAACAATAAGTCGACAGAGACTCCATTATCATATTCATTGCCATCTGCCATTTTTTATAGTTGAATGTTTACTTTTAATCGCTATGGAGTCATATTCGACAACAAAACCGTGTTAAATTTACTGAATTTCGTACTGGAAATGTGAGATTTATTTTATGCATTTCGTGATTATTTCATGGAGTAACAGCTCAAAATACGTTTTTTCGAACAAAGCATCGCTACTGCGATGCATACTATATAAAGTAACCTAATATTCACACTATTCAGTTGATCAGAAGAGTCGAGCATTTCTGCAACCAATTAGCTTCGTATTATGTATGAAAAGAACTACTAATTTTGAGAGAAATTCCATACTACATAAAACTTGAAATTTGGTGAATGATTCGAGAAATGGAAATGTGATTAAACCTCTTCGTTCGAGCGATTGAGCGTCTTCTGACTTTCAAACAATACAATGTCTAGAACGCAACATTATTCCCAAGGAAATGCTATTGAAGTGATAGTGTTGGAAAATGTCAGCGAAAATGTTTTCACTATATCTTAATATATATATTTCTTGTGTTCGTGTGTATGTGACTGAACTCCTCCTAGACGGCTGGACCGATTTTGATGAAATTTTTTGTGTGAGTTCAAGGGGATTCGAGGATGGTTTAGATTTACAATTTGGTCCAGTACAACTGTTTTTGAGGGCTCCGTACCAAAAAAATGAAATTTCATTAAATGGTGGGAGCGCATATAAATCATATCACATTATGTATACTATGTGTACTATGTATTTTTAATAGTATTCAGGTATTGTCAATAGGCATTTATTAGAGCCATATGCGAGCGCAGCGAGCTCTACTATCAAAGGTCAGGCCAAAGGTCGAAGGTCAGGCCACTCCAATAAATAGGAGTTAAATTGGGGTTTAGCGGGATGGGTTTAGCGGACAGGCTAAACGTAGTATAGGTATTCATGAATTGGAGTTACGTTTTTACGGGACAACGTCCGTCGGGGCCGCTAGTAATACTATAATATTGACTTCTGTGAAACCAGTCGTGATAAAATTATTTGTTAAACATCAATGATATACACTATAATTCAAGTATGATACTTTTCGATACCTTAACTACCAAATTTGAGAATAGGGATGGCTTCTCAAACTAAAATATGAGAAAATGATTCCCAACACTCCCACCGTATGTCTATTTTCCTCTTTTCAAAATTGTATATCTTTTTAAGGTTAAAAACTGATCCAATCACAAAAAGAAAATGCAAATTTACAGATTTCTTTACAAATTTAGTTCCCGATAAGCCCGTAGGTCAACCAAGTATGATCGTATTACAAAAAATGTATCATTCTTGAAGATAACAAGTTGGAGGTAGCCATACCAAGTAGATCAAAAACAAATACTACTAAAGAGTGGAATGCCCACATTCGTTTCTAGTGTTTTACACAAAGCTTGTTTATTTAAAGCTTCAATACCAATGACCACTTTTTAAATGGACCATCCTGTAAAATATAGCCACATAAAGTATATGAATTTGGTTTTTTAATAAATAATTCGCCCCTATTTGTCGCTTATTCTATTTAGTTTTGTGATATGTGAATAAATAATTTTTTGTTTTCTTTTTGTTCAAAGGAAAAAAAATGATTTAGATTAGATTAGAATTTTTGTTCAAAGTTTTTGTGTCGTTTTATATAAAGCGATATCCCGTTTTCTGTTTTATTTTTTGACATTGTTTTTTGTAATGCCGACATTCATAGTTTAATTTAAATACTTAAGACGTACCTTTTTTTATTAAATAATTCTTCTATAAAAGACCAAAAAAAAGTACTTATAATAGATTCTTATTAAGCGTATAGTTCCACCCAGAACTCGCAGATTTATAATGAAAAGTTATAGAAAAAGGGACTCACCCATATTCATTCACACAGGTTTTTCCGTTTTATTTAATTATTTCTAATAACGAATCGTTGTTATTTTCAAATAATTTATTGAAAAATTATAGCATCGATGTACCATTTAGGAGATGGAAGAGTACCATTTATGAAATAGGTTCCTAAAATGGTGCTTTTTAATCCATTTACTTTTAAATCAGATTACTTTTATACTAAAATTGGGGATGAATTCGCACGGATTAATTAATTTTCATTGAGTTTTGGAAGTCAATATTCATGGTAATAAGTGTTCCTACAAAGAAATTAATAAGGGTCATTTTAAGTAAGTCAATTTTCCAGATTAAATCATTTTTAAAAGTTAAAACATATAATTTTTACAACAAAAAAATAACAGTAAAACATTAACAGAGAGAAATATGATTTTTACTCAGTAATAATAAAAATACTAAATTTCTAACAGTTTAAAAAATAATAAAGCCTATGTTTATTATTAACTTTTTAACTTTTATACCAAAAAAAAGAAAAAGGAATACAAAATCCTTTATAAATAATTTTTGTGTATGATTTTATTTCATTCTAACACACTATATATTATGGATAAGAGAAAAAAGGATAACTAAACTATACTATATCTATATATGTAGATTGCCTAGAATATTATTATTGTGATCATCGGTTTAACTTAAAAAAGAAGCCGCCGCTTTGGCTTGTTATGTATACCTGCTAGCCATTTACTAAACGGCCCGTAGACACCTGTCGTGTAGGGATTGTATAAAACTTCATAAATGAATACTAAATTGGTGCAATAAATCAGTTAAACAACTTTTAAAAATAACCTATCTTTTTTTTTAACTTTTTGAGAATAAGTTGTTGTATTTGGCCTGAAAAACAAAATAAGAGATTGTAAATATCTTTATGTACATGTGTCTGTTGAGTGTAGAGCGACAACTTGCAAAATATAAAGTTCGAAAGTTTAACTAATGATAGTGTAGATTTTTGAGCTCATTATATGCTTAAACTATTAAGGCGCATGCAGAGCCCCATATTAGGAGGGGGGTCAGCCGTGGAAATGCCTAAAGAGACAAGATTAAGAGCATCGGGCGATTCCAAGGAGTCCTCAGTTTTTCTCTTCGAGAGAAAAGTCACATTAAAATTACTATGCATAGCAAGTCAACACACAAGTTTTCTCTAAGGTTTTTCTTTAAAAAAGTGCTACTTTTCCACATTTAGACCATGTATTTCTAAATTTTAAATTGAGAACACAAAAAAAATTTTTTTGAATTTGATTTTACATTCTGAACTGGTAACCCTTTTCCTTCCGTTGTTTAGTGGAAGCCTCTTATTTTTCGGTCTAAGCTTACAAACACACAAACTTGAAAATACAGTTACTATTGTATATGACATGCAAATGATTCAGTAAATCTTTACGATTTAACGAAATCGTCAACTCAGACCTGGGTAATGATGAATAAAAGCAAGACATGGGAACTTTTACTTTATTAAAGTACTTTAAAATATTTATTTATCAAAGGATGCTGAGTAAATAGTATTGAAATTGGTGGAGAGTTAATTTTTAATCTAATATGACCGGGAAAGATCGATCGTTTTTAAATATTTGCATGCCCACCAATTTGAATAATCCTCGTCATCGTTAAAGAGGAAATAAAATTAGTAAAAATTGGGAAAAAATTTCTGCCTCTTACCAAATAAACTCCCCAATGGTACGCACAAACGCTATGCCAGCAGCATACACGCCCTACCTCTCCCCCCCCTACCTCTCCCACCTCCCAAGCGCCCGAAAAAGGTGAACATGGTCTGATTGATATTCGTCGGGAAGGGAAAGGAGGATAAATCTGCTACCATTACGTAACATTTGTGTGGTCGTTAGGGAAGTTTTCTGGTTTTTTAGCAAGGAGTACAAACTTTTTTCAATTTTTGCAGACTTTTACTGTTAGGGTCGTGGATTTTTTACATGCCGTATTCAAGAATTTATTATCTTAGCAAGAAAGTTATTGGGTTTACTTTTAAAGATCATAGCCATGGCTTGTTAAATATTATAGGTACATTATTTTTTTCTACAAACTTTTGTGTATAATCTCTCTCTCCTGAAAAACCTCCTTCGTACTAATCACTAAATCATCAACTAATCAGATCTATACTACATGTCCGTCCTCTCTCTACTTTCCTGTGTGTGTAAAATATTATAATTGATCCGTTTTGGTGGTGATATTTTTTTTTCTTTTTTGCAAATTTGTCAAAATATGATTAGTTGAAGTTGTGCCGAACAAGAGTACACATCATTAAGTGTGGATTTTAATACCAGTAGTGAAAGTTATTTGTGACGTTAAGGAAGTTAAAAAAATATATATATTTCAACAATCGCCGTAGTGAAATTTGAATTTTTTAGTGTTGTTAAAACCGAAGGATAAAATATGAAGGTATTTATGAAAAAAATTGTATTCGTGAGTTTTGTAATTTGAAAAATTAGTAAATAGTCCCAACTCCTGGAGATGTGAAACATTTTTGAGTAGATATGTGAGACATTGTGAAAATTTCTGTCACATTTATTTTATAATGTCTGAACTGAAAATCGAAGTGGGGCCTAGCCAACTTCTGCTGACACATAACTTTGCTGATCACCGGGTAGGTGAAACATCTTATCAAAATGACTTACCTAAATCTAAATCTCAGCATAGCTCGAATAAATTTTATCGATATTTTTTAAATATACCTTGAATATGTCTGACAATATTTTAAAAATCTAAAACTACTTAAAATAATTTGATTTTTTTATTAAATTTAGACGTAGGTATTTAAATTTAAAAATGCTTCCAAAATTTGTTTGAAAATAAAATTTCTAATAATAATAAAACTCGTTAGTAAAGTCTTCGATTTTATATTAAGGTTTTACAAAAAAAAAAAAAGAACACAAATTTTTACAGCGCGTAAAAGCTTGCCTACCAAAAGGACTTGATCGAGTGGCTAAAGATCCTTGGCGTAAATCTCGATCATGGTGTATTTTATCACATTCATAAACATTTATCATTCTTATGTGTACCTATTAATCCGAAATTTATTGAAAATATCGAAATGCCCTTTTATTTTTATTATTTTGTGATAATTCATTGATAATTTTACACTTTTCGGGCGGTTTGCTAAGTTATCAAAATCTGTAACATAACACAACATTTCTATGGAAGATTTTTGGAAAATAATCATGCTGTTGTAGATAGATCAGTTATCGAAATTTAAAAAAAAAAGTGTCGTAAAATTTCGTACATTAAATCAATGAAATATGTTTTCATAATCATAGTCTTCGGTGGAAACATTTTTGTTCTCTAGCCCATCAACCAACTAAAAAAAACGTGCCTTTATTCAAAGATTTATCAATAGCTGTCAATAGTGTTATTAAAAATTTTTATTTTTGTTTCATTCTGCTATAACCTGAAAGTATACAAAAAAAAAAAAATAGTAAAAGATAATATGAAAGCTTTAAGAACATAAAAAAAGCACTTGCAATTAGAACACGAATAGGAAGTTAGAAAGAAATTATCGAAAACAATTCTACACGTGGGCGTTTATGATTCTACAAAAAAAAAAAAATTACCATAACAATTAATATTACTTATAAATATTTTCATAAAAAAGGTAATTTAAGTTAAAATTCTGAAAAGGTAACTTTAATAACAATAAGATAGGTAAAACTAATTTCCGATTTTAACAAAAGGTATCATATATTTCCTTTACTTATAAAATTCAATTTACTTTTCAATAATAGTATGCATTAACATACATAAAAAGTAAGTATTATTACTATTAAAAGAAAATGAAAATTTCCATTAAATCCATTTAAAAAAGATATATACCAATTTTATTTACAATACATTTTCATACAGGTAGTCACTAAAGGCTAATTATAATACCCCTCGTTTAAATTTAGTGCTCAATTTTTAAAATAGTATTGAAAGGTCGACCAAAAATTTAACTTTTGTGATTGGCGAAACACTGAAAATAAACTAAATATATTCCGAAAAGATTCAAAATGCATAAAATGTAATAAAAAGCAAAATATGATGAATTTTTTTGAATTTTTCATTACTTTTTCTTTATAATGTAAAATTACATTTCGAGAGACCTACTTACCTCCCTGCCGCATTTCAAAAATTTTGATAGAACTTTTACCAAACTTTGACAAAAATAGTTCATAGTAGATTCTTCTGAAATCGTCGTCAGCGTCATTTATGAAAACAATTGACATCTACCAAATTTACAAGGGTTCAATTTAATTGGTTGCTTGCCAGGAAATGGACCGTTAAAACGCATATTATTATCGTTTTGTAACAGCAGAAACTGATAGATCAACTTAACTACAATCGTCATTATCTAACATAATCAATCATAACATAATCAAAGATCTGATTGAATTACCTCGTTGGTATATTTTCAATTATAAACCTGATTATGCATTCCCAATAGTTATCATGATAATTAATTCGATGTTTTTGTTCATTTATTTAGCTTGACAGCAGTTGCATTTCCAAATGATAAAAAGAGCCCTTGTTTTTTTCGGAATTTTCGATGCTTTGAATGCTTAAATCACGTGAAATATGCGCCTGAAAAAAAAGTAACTCGACACCTTCTTTTTAATAATAAATATCTTTGCAATGACAACCATTCCTACCCAATAGATAGCGTGAATATACAAATAGCCATTTCTGGGCCTCGCTTTGCGCTCCAATTAAGATATCGTATTCGAAATAGGTTTCGTTAAGTCTTATTCCAAAAAGGCAAGTTTATAGTATTTATTTCCCTTTAAAGCGATTATTAAACTAATATTATTGAGGAAAATGTGGTAGTAAACTTTCAAGATTTTCCAAGGTTCATCAATGACTACAACTGCCATAAATCGTCAAGGGAAGAAACCGGACACAGCCGGACCATAGTATATATGTACTACATATCCATATGTTACAGGAAAAAGAGATCCTCCAGTTAGAGATGACACTTCCTAGGTAAAATCGACTATTACTGGTCTTTTCAAAGTGTTGAAATTTGATCAACAAGCACTAGTCAAAGTTAACTATAGCTAGGTAAAATATACTCTCCCTGTCTTAAGATAGTAAAAGTTGACTTTTTGCAAGGAAACGGTCTGCCAGCTAATAACCAGCTAATAAAAACAAATAAGAAAAGCGAAAACTGTTTTAATAAGTGTACATGAAAAACCAATCAAAATTATTATATAATACCAAATATATAAAACAAAAATCCGCAGACCCGTGTTAACTCGACCCCATTAAAGGTATGACCAACCTGCTGATCTACTACAAATCCACTTTTCCTGTAACTTATACAAAAATTTAAAGTATGAAATAGGTGTTATAAAAGATGAGCTAAGAAAATAAAATATATCTGCTTATTATGATGAGATAAAATAAGGTGATGGATCTTATCTTTTGACTATATAAAAAAGCAAAAGAAACTGACATGTATATACCTATATATACATATATATAATTCGTTAACCAAATTCATTGTCGGCATTTAAATACATTCACAAAGAAACTGAAGGCCTCTTATTAACTGCTACTGTCGGCAGGAGGTGGGCCCCCGGCAGCGGGCGTAGCACCACACTATATAAGTATATAACACTGCTTCACCAATCTATACATATATATATCCTCTATCTGTTTTATGTACCCTCCACTATATACTCCCTATGGATATATAGTGCTTTAGTCTTTAGTGAGTACAATATTAGAGAGAAGGTACCTTTGTATTACAATCTGCTTGGCTTTTTTTTAAACATCACCTGCATCAGTGAATATCAACCCGTAGCTAGGGTACAACAGGTCCGTATTCATTATGTTTTGATAATGTTGTTTAAATATGAAAACAATAAATAATAAATCTGTTCTGTGGAAATCTTACTTAGTAGGTATTTGTTTTTAGTTTTTCATTTATTTTGAAGCTACATTCTATTGATAGTAAATTATAGTCATAAGTATACTTTATAGATATAATTTTATGCATAAACTATAGCATTACTTAAACAAAGCGTTAGGGTTACCAAATTACTGCATCCACAAAGCGATAGAATCACTAATTAAGCTACCGATTTGTTTTTTTTTTTTTTGTCCATTTTGGACAAACGAACTGTTGTGTCGAATATCGACAGCATTTTATACAAAAGTTCAAAATTTTAATAAAAAATAGGGTAAAAGAACAAATTCTGTATATAAATGGTAGATCTTTGCAATATACTTTCCGCCAATTCCATTAATCTTTAACTGTACTAATAGGAATTTCTTATGTGAAAATCTGATTGACACTAGACTGTAAGTAATAATCTCTCTTTCCCCATATATAAACCGGCAGACCAATTGGTACGGTATTATGCCAACAATCTACATTAAAACAATATAAATTGATGCCGTCATAGCGTGCCCATTATAGTATGACGGTTTGTATATAGGAACGGAGAGAGGGTCTTTGCACTATATTTTTGTTCCAAACCTTACAAAGAAGGCTTAACGCCAGAAAATAAATACGATAACGCAGTTCCAGTTTTGCAATTCTTAGAAGTTAATGAGCCAGAAGAGCTTTATGAATTAAAAACTGAGTGGTTTGTAAAACGAATTTTCGTTTAAAAATGATTATGCAGGTATAAATAGGTGATAGATACTACTAGCTAGCGACAAGACAAATTTTATTCAAGGACTTATACCAGTCACGCTTCACTTAGAACATACTTACAGCAACACTTAAGGGTTAACTGAACAAAAGTTTACCCTAGAATTGTAAATAACAGTAGTAGGATATCACGTAATCTCATTCTAATAATTCTATAAGTATCTATACACACTAAAGAAGAAGAAATAAATAAAAAGAGGTTTTTCTTATTCTGTAAATCATCTGTGAAAGTAATAAACATTAAGTTTATAGCCCGTAAAAAAATGAACATGTGACATTTACGGTTGCATAGTGAGGGGTCCACCTCGGTTCTTAGTTCTCTTATAGATATATACTATGTATATTGTATTACATGTATGAAGATACCTATATAGTTTTTTTTTCTATATCAAAACAAATCTTTATACAAAAATAAAAATAATGATTTTTGTTAGTTCTTATATAATATTGTTTAGAAAGTCTAGTCGGTGTCATTAAAACAGCGATTATATTGTTTTTTTTTTTTTTTTTTTGGAAAGTATGATGGTTTTAGGGTTTTTCAAAAGGATATAAATTTTGCTTTACCCATGTAAGATATCTGTACTGTTTATATTAGTAGGACCAATGACTTCAAACCATTGTCTTGTAAACTTTTTGCCAGCCTTTAGTAAAGGTCATTTTCGCTGCAAAGAACATTTTCTATTTCCATGTAGCGAACTGTGAAATTGAAATGTAAGATTTATTTTAGCTGAATCATTGATATTGAGATTTCTGCTTAAATATATACACAAAAATTTTTTGGATTGATTATTTTACTCAAAATTATACTTGTGATAAAACGCAGAACACGTAAAGTACACAGTGATTGTTACTAGTATTTAGTGGTGGATGCCCATTCAGATTTATATACGATAAGATTTACGATATTTCGCCCAGTTAGTTGCCTTTTTGAGCTAATAATAATCGCCTACTCTGGTTCATTTTGCCTTTTCGGTCGGGCTAAAGTACTCTGATTCACTATACTAGTTACCTAACAGGGTTTTCGATAGTGGGGGCAGTAAATTGGGCCTTGACCTGGCACTTTTGATGACTCACATCATCAGGCTTTCTTTTCATCCCCCGATCGGGTGCTGGTCACAATTTCGGCAATAGTAGGGCATTTTCTACGTACTTGAAAACCAAAATTTGGTAATCTACCAAAAATGAACGATATCCGCGTAAGAAGTTTCACAATTATATTAAAAGTGCAGAATCCACGTCGTCATGCATCAGAAATCGACTTTTTTCAAAATCACAATATTGGAATTGTTCTAAAAAGTAATGGTTCATGGGAAAATATAATTATTCAAATGTAATTTTAATATTTTAGCAATTCTTTGCTGTGCATGTGTTGTGTGATGATTGTTACATTGGTATGTGATTTCGATTTCATACATCCTGTGCTATTTAACCGAATATATTTATTAAGATGTTTCGATACCAAAACGGTAGTGTTAGCAAAAAAATTGAAATTTTTTGTGCCAATTATTGAGTATTTAATACGCCTACGATAAATAAATTATTAAAAACAGCCCTTTTTACATGGTGGTATATGATGAAGAGTCGTATTAAATGTTGGATTTCAAATGTTTGCAAAAAATCATACCAAAATTACGAACTGTGCATAAAAATGAAAAACTTTTTTTTGTAAAAACACTGACTTTGATAGATAATTTCTCGTAAACCGTACAGAAAATCGATATGAATTTTTCACAAAAAACTGATAAAAGTAAACATGAAACTATCTACTACAAAATCTATATTATCAAAAATAAATCAAATACAACACTGTATAAATGAAATTATAATAAGATTATGTATTTTTAATGAGACTATTTTTACATAAAATGATTTTGATGGATTTTTCTTAGAATAATCATTATCCATCGTCTTGTAAAGTGCTTGTTAACCATTTTTAAAATGTATTAGAAATTACATACAATTTTATTTTTATCCTTTATTATTATTTATTATAAAATATATGATATTTTTAACAAATTTTTATATAAAATAAAAATTATTGTTATTTTTTTATAATAATAATTATATTTACGTTATTTAGTAATTTATTTTTGGCAACAATATTTATTCGTTCGCGCACTCTATGCCTCATTTTATTAATAAATTAGTGTATTAAATAATAAATGTTAGGTATGTTATCGCTATCTACATAGTTGTAGGCCTATTAATTCACCGACAATATCATTAAAATTAATTTTGATTTATTATGCATGTATACAGATTGTAAAACTACAGGTATAAACTGTACTATTAGACTAAAGTATTACTGTAGAAAATATATTTACATCTCTGAAGTTTTACTCTTTATTCCAATCCGTTGTTAATGAATTTTCTCACTTTTCATTCGATCATTAGGTAATGAACTCAAAATACTTTCCATAAAAAAGCAGTAACAGAGAATTTGAATTCTATAAATCCAAAAAGTTATTCAGAAAAAATTGATCAGCGTTAGTGTGAAAAAACATTGCTGGTAATTAAACTTATGAGAAATCAATAGGGAAATATATATTGACTTATAACTCGAAGGTGTTGATGATGGGAATGTTTTGAAATTCGCATTAGCGAAAGCCTTTTGTTAACAAACAAAAAGAATTGCAAACACCCAAATTTATAAAGCTATAAAACGTATCACAAAATATGTATAAACACTTCAAATTCTTATATTAAGGATGTACGAGCGCCAGGGCAATTTTCGATAAAAGGCTTAAATCAGTTTAAATCAATTCCGAAAACTTTAGGGAGAGACAGCTTTGTCCGATTATATAAATAAAAAAAATTATCTAAATGTAAGCATATTTAACATTAGTCTTATGGGAAAACGCGGTGGAAATTAAAATAAAAACTTAAAAACTTTAAATTAAAGTTAAAAACTTTATAAATTATTGAAAACAAAAAAAAACCGTTTTGTCCGACTAATTAAGGATGTATGAGCACGGTAGTGGGGACACAAAAAATGTATATATTTTCAATTAATAAAATTTTTCGATATCTGGAGTAATTTTCAAAATATCGAAAATTGAAAATTTTGGTTAATTATTTAGCTTTCGATATTTCTAAAATTTTATTCTTATTTTTCGTCTACATTCATGAAGTTATAATAAAATTTATCATCAAAGTCGAAAATAAAGTACAAATAATTTAAATTACAAGTCTAAACTTGTCTTGGCGCTCATACTACCTTAATAATATGAAAAAATGTCTTTTTTGCTGGGACGTACATTTTTTTATTTTTTTGTACTGGCGGTGGAAGGTACATCGTATCTCACCTTCCTCATTTCCTTTTCGATATGTCTTTTCGGACAAATATCTATTAAAACAAACAATTCACCCATTTTTACATTTGTTGGTTAAATAGTGGAGGGAACGGGAAAGGAAAACTATAGCTCACCTTTACAAGTTCATTATGTTAAATATTCACATTCAACTTCTAAGACTTATCATATTACCATAGTTTTCGGTATAACCAAGAGGCTAGGTGCCCGATGTTCCTTGGATATAAGTATAAGAAAATTGATTTTACTTTCTTAAATAAGTTCTATTAAATACGCGACAAGTTCTAACACTAACCAAGCTTAAATTTTTAAGCTCTTGTATTCAAATTATTTCTCAAAATACAATTTAATATTTTTTGTTACTCTAAATTATTTTCTATAATTAATATTTTCCTTGTCGCAAAGGAAACTTACAAAGGTGATATGGTCAATATCCCTGACATAAATTTATATAATGTGGTTTTCGTTTTAAAATTGTTGTAAATAATTGCTGATAATTGCTGTAATTATTAATATTATTTATATATAATACATAAATGTATATACAAATTGGAAAACCATTCGTTTTATGAATTTTCATTATAAATTTTAGAATCCAAAATAAATAAAGCAGATAGGTTTGTATTTAAATATGTAAAAATGATAAAAGGTACCTTAAATATATTAAGGTACTTATTATTTAAAATTATGTAAATTTTGATTTAATTACCCTTCACTCATATATGAATAAATTTACACTCAGCATGCATATAGATCACAGCATTGAGGGTTCCATTGAGTGCAAATACTAAACAAATCAGATTAATCGATTCTTGATATATAACGGAACAATTGTAAGAATCAAATTTCTAAATAATCAAAACATTATTTTGTATACTTCTTCTTTAGTTGACCTTATGTACTCAGGTTAATTTCACCAAAAAATATAGACTTATACAGCCTATCGAATGTCAACGGGCATAGATAGGACTGTTTTATAAATAATAATAGGCTTTAGAATATGATTTATGAGATGATTTATAGAGATGTCTCATATGAGTATATAGAAACAAATGTTCAATTCAGACGGTACACTTGAAAAAAATTTCATAATACCAACTGATATGAGGTTGTCTCAAGCTCATCGAGAGATCGAATGCGGCGAATGGTGACACGAATGTAATACAACTACCGTACGGGGTTGAGTGGTGAAGTTGACATAAACGCATAAGTTGTTTGTATGAAAGTAATATACTGTCTAACAAATTTTAAATATTGTTGTTTTCAAATGCATCATAGTTTTAAACAATAGTGATGTGATTGTCACAACTACATGTGCAGGTAAAAAAATAAAAGGTTTATACCTGCTAATAGGATTATCAACTGCTCTTTTCTTCGTGTCGAATTTGAACCAGCGATATATGGATTATCAACTGCTCTAGCGATGCTTGTTACATATATATCCAAAAATATAGTATATATTAAAAAATGATCAATAAGTTTATTTCAAACTTTCTGTAGGTTAGTAACAACAATCTTCATGTAGTTGGCTCAATCACATATGGGCTAGACATGATAGATATGCGATCATAATAACCAAATCCTCTATTTAAAGCAAACGCAAAGAAATTTTTATTTAAATTCATCGATTTCCTTTATTTTCTCGATTATATATTCCAACTAAGTACAATTTTATTTTCCATCATTAAAATGCATGACTTTAAACTGAAATCAATCTTTATAGAAGTAATGATTTTGTTTATTTAACTTCAGTGATTTTGTATCAATGAATTCATATTTTAAATTCAATCCCATTCTATAGTAAATTCAAATATTTAGCTGTACTGGTTCCAATCGTTCGGCAATTGTTTGAAATTATTTTTACTTTTTTCAATATGAAACAGCCAACTTCAGCATGATGTTGTCATTATTTTAATTTTTTATGTGTACAATATAGTAAACTATTTTATTATTTGTTTTATGAACAAAAGTTATTCTTAATAAATGTTCTGTATGGCCTAGAACGAACGCAACATGAAATTATCATATATCAATTTTTTGCATTCGTAAACGAGGTTTGTCGAAAAATTCAAAGTTTGCCGAAGAGTAAAGTAGTTTTATTTTTTACAATTTCGACTTAGTAATTGAAAACTACGTTCAGATATCCAATATTATCTATCTACCATGAACAAAAAATTGATTTTGTTATTTTTACCAACACTTCTCTGTATTAGTATTGATAATTTATGACTACATATCGTCTTGTAGATAAGTTGATACAACACAGAATTTTTCAGTACATCTTCGATTAAATGTCGATCTATAGACATAAATTATTATTGTTTATACAGAGCAGAGTTAGTAAAATAAAAAAAATCTGTTTTTCTTGGTAGATAAATAATATTGAATATGTACTGTAGTTTTCAATTTGAATCAATTTTCCTTAATAAATACTGTCGATATTATAAAACATAAAGACACTTTACTCCTAAGCAACAACAATCCATAGATTTATATGTCCATCCATACAATTATATTAATAAAGTAGCGTGTCGTTTCTATCTAAACTGCCTGAAATAAAACTCATGCATGGAGCGAATAAAAGTAACCGAACTTATTACTAGGTCAAGATAAATAAATAAATGGCTCTTGTTTTTTCACCTTCAGACACTTAAAGAAAAAAAAAACACCCGGAGATATAAATTTAAAGGTAGGATATTTAAACAGATTGAAGTGTCATTTTTTTTCTGAAATTGTTATCTGCAGTGAATGATCAAAGAAAACTTTGAAATTTAACTTTGCGTGACCTAAATAACATCATAAAAACAAAGTAGCATCAACAGCTATCACATGACAACCACTATGTACAACAATAATAACTTATCCGTAGCAACGGAGCTATATACAGGGTGGGACAAAGAAGTGTGCGATTTCGAACTGTGAAAAAGTTATTTTAAACAACATCAAAAGGCAAATAAAATTAAGTAATGATAAAAATTAAAAGTTTTAGCTCCAATAGGATGACATACGTCTAGGGGTAGGCATGTTTGGCCGAATCTGCTCTCTCAGTGCTTCAATATTATTTTTATAAAACCCTTCCACAACGTAAGCGCAACATTACGGTATAAGGGAAAGGAAAAATGACCTACTGATTTCTAATATAATTAACTTTATTTTCCCTTTTTCGCCACCAAATTAGCAACGAGAAACATACACAATATGAATAATTACGATTAGCTAATTAATACTGATGATGACTACTTGGTAATCGAAATACGTATTTATATAATACAAAAAATTGATATAGGAAACTGGGGCAAAAATCGAAATTTATTTCCAAATATTAGTTTTTTTGTCAAAACGGTAAATCTCCTTCTCTGGTAAAGATTGCCATATTTCCACACTTCTCCCATGCTACGTGTATTAAAAATACCCTTTTTAATTGAAATTATTTCATGTCAGACCTGATAAATTGTCTTCAAATTTTAACAACGTGGGCTTTTAATTACTTATATTCAAAGTTTAGAAGATTTCTTAAGATTTTTCTTGCGTGACCCAACTATCTTAATAGACAATATTGACATAAACACACAATTAATTTTCTTAAATTCTTTTTTATGTAATTTAAGTGGTAAACAAAAACTTCTTATTACGGCGTTTTTAAAATCGCACACGTCTCTCTACAGGAAACCAAACATCATAGCTTCATTCATTTTATTTGTCTATTTGCATGTGCTTGTGTGTGTGTATATGTAAGTCCATTCAGGATTTCATACCAAAAGAAAATGAAAAATTCGATCACAAGACTGTTGCATGTAATGCATACCAATTATGAAACATTATGTAATTTCGAGATACGGAAAATTTAATATTTTGATTCAACAATTTCTTGGATGATATGACCTCTGTATTATGCACACAAAATAATCTAAGAGAAATTGTGCTCCTAAAAAAAGAATCATATACCGGCACAAAAATGAATATAAATATTTTGTACAATGTACTATTCCACCTATTTATCTTAGATTTATAATTTAATAGTGCCACAATGGCGATGTCTAATTAAATTTGACTGGTACTTCAGTACATAGGTAATAAGCTAACTAGCATAACAAAATTTTGAAAAAAACTATTCTACTAAAAAATGAACGAAAAAGTAAAAAATTACTTTTAATTAAATACTTTTGTCAATAATTCTGACAATCCTAGTTATTAAAAAGCGACCTTAAAAATAATAAATTCTGGCAATAAGTCCAATAGTATGATTACACATTGTATCTTGCGATCAATTTAAAATGCAACACTTATATCATCAGATATATTTGGTGGGGAACTAAGCATATAAAAAAATGTGTATTCTTTATTGGCTGGACATTTCATCTAAACCATTATTTTAGTAATTAATATCTTTTTAATTACTTAAAATTAATTAATAAAAGTAGAAATTCAGTAAGCTAAATTCAAATTTTCTAAAACGGAAATTCAAATTTTAAAACGGGCGTGATGTTATATGTAGTATGTGGCTTGTCAGATTTGTTGATATACTGTATAATGGTATTAATTACTTATATTTTGTATGGTTTTGCATTGAGTTTTATTATTCTACGGCTTTTTATTAGAACCTAATAATAACGTGTGTAAATTTTGTGTTGTAAATTCATTTTTTTAAAGTGTAAATTATACATTGACCTGTCACCAATTGGCAGGTCACATATTAATACGTCATCAACAGAGAGCGTAAAAAGGACTGCGTTTAAACATCTCTTAATTATTCTCTACTGAACCTATTAGAGAAATTATACTAGATTGTTTCAGATGCAGTGATAATAGATCTTACCCTCGGAATCTAATATTTATATCTTATCTTTATATCTATGAGTAGAAAACTTTGTCTTACAAATAAAATGCAACAACTATCCACTTAACGTTAAAGTATCAACTCATCTTTAACATAAAATTATGAATATGCTGTTTATTCCGGATCATACCTTTTGTATGTACATTTAACATGGTACGTACTGGAAAAATTATGTTCATGCGATTGGAAAATAAAAGTAAAAAGGTTATTTTTTTAACGTGCAGCGAAACAAAAAAATTAAATTCAAAAAAACTTAAAAGAGCCTGGTTACAAATTGTTCAACTTACTTCTCCCTATATATAATAAGTAAGTGTGAAAGTAAGGATGTTTGTTTGTTTATTTGTTACGCTTTCACGCAAAAACTAATGAACGGATTTGAATGAAACTGAACAATAATGTAGCTCATACATCAGAATAGCACATGAGCTATAATTCATAAAGATATATTTAAAAAAAATTTAATTTAATATAATCTGACATTTTACTGCTCCATTTATGGTCATCATTTTGAACCATAAATTAAAGATTTCTGTAAAAATTTAAAATAGTAAATGTATAACAATTCTTGGCCATCTTTTCTGATATACTCAATGAATTATGCCTATTTTACACTTTAAAAAATTGAAAACTGCATATATTTTTGCTGTGTAAAACAATCCCTTCGAGTGTAACGGAAAGAGGAGAATAAATGAAATCAAGAGAGGTGGAGGCTATTTTGTACATAGAGGAAAATGTGAGTAAATTATAAACGATAAAAATCATACACCCTATACCGGAAATTATAAAATGTATATAAGTATTGAAACTAATCAAATTCTTCCATAAATATGAGAGTTTATTTACATTCATATAAACATCTACAACGTATATACGTAGGTACGTTGATAACGTGTATAGATTTTTATCGCCGGTAATAGATTAATATTATACAGGATTCAATAGGAAATGGTCGACAGGAACTTAATACCAATCAATGTATGGTGTTCCTATATGCATTTAAAAGTATTACAATTGTTTTTGATATAAAATTCCACAAACATCGGTCAACAAATTGAGTATCTTTTAACATTCTGTTTCACAAATTTTGATTTACAAACCAATCGAAATGGGTATCAGAAGAAAGATAGCCTACAAAAAAATGCCTGCAAAAAAACTTTCATGGAAAAATTGATTAAAATTAATTTAATTAAAAATAACCATCAACACTTTTCGATAGAAAAACTGCGATAGGCGGGTTAATAAAACAATAAAATTTCATAATCGCCTCGAGAATTCTCGTAAAGTTTATCTTTAATCGAGACGGGATAAAAACTCAACATTCAACTGAAAAACACGCATATAACTCGTAGATAATAGATTATATCCAAACCCAAATTCTGGTTCAACCGAAGTTTCCGGCATCGCAAACCAAGATAATGAAGAGGATTTCCAACCCGATAATGAATTATTTGAACTTCAACTAATAAAGCCATTAAGGCAGCTGAAACTACTGGCAAGACCAGTCACACTCGCGAAACTATAAATTTATTTAAAAAAGCGCTTACGCTTGAAAAAATGTTTAGTCTAGGTTGGGAGCAAAATGTTTGTTTTGTTAACCAAGTTTTTATAGTTATCTTAATATGTTCTAGTAATTTTGTTGATTTAATTTTACTAATTATTTTTTATTTAATTAAAGACTGTTGTACATTTGGGAACTGGCAGAAACCAAATAATTATAAAAAAAGCTATGTGCCTCTCTAATCTTTACTTTGTATAAAGACCAGCGGAGTCCAGTTTTTTTAATTTATTGTTTTTTGTTGATCCATCAGTTTAATTTGTAATAAAACAAAAATTTGATTATAAGATTGAGTTTTATTTTAAATTTCAAAATTGCTCGAGATACTCGAAAAACTCGGGAAATCCTATTCAAGAATTCTCCAGAAATAAAAAAGGTAGAGAAAACAGAAACCCTACTTTCAATTCGATCTTTAAGGCTGTGTTTAAAAAAAAACGAACAGATGTATAACTCAATATATTTCAGTATACAAAGTATTAAAACAATTAACTACGTTAGCTATTACATTCCTTGTTTTTGTTTTTGTTTTTTTTTAATATTTCATCAAATCCCTTCACTAGTATAAATATCAAATGTAATGTTTACCTCATTAATAAAACACACTTATGTTTTATATATAATATAAAATATAATAGGACATAATTTAATTTAAAGTTTTATGCATATTATATGAATTTTACATTATCATATTTAATACTTAATTATTATTGAGTTTGCTTTTAGTCTAATTCATTCAATATTTGTGTTTGGAATATTATTAGGATTTTGTGGTAGAATAATAATTAGTTTATATAGATTATATCAATATGAACCTGGATACAGACCAGTTTACAAAATGAAAAATTTCTCGGACGGATGTTATATTACTATCTTGTTCTCCTTCATTTTCTACAGTGATTACAAACATAAATCAGTAATATAATAAATGTTAACAAAATTGTGTTAAAAAGCTAGAAAACAACGCTTTATTAACGTGAACACATGAAAAAAAAGTACAAGATAATTTTAATGGCAATATAATATTCAATGTTGTAGAACGTGGGGTGCTCTCTATAGGTTCATTCTTGGAGCTAGTCTATTTTATAGTTATCCATCACCCCATACTTTTAGTCCATATGCAAATTAAACGTAGGTTTTTAGTCTTAAATCCCACTGTTTTTTAGTGAATTAACGAAGGAAATGGAGCTATTACTTTTGTACCTACTCATGATGGAATTTTGAAAAAATTTCTTCAAATGTCGATCGATCCTACCAAATGGATGTCTGGATGACTCTCTAACTTTTCGGAATAAAAATTCATGGATAACCAAAAATGCAATATTTGTTTTTAAGAAAAATGTTTTTTTTAACTTCTGAGGGAATTCGCTTAGCTAACGCAGCTCCTGCGTTAAGAAATTTTTTATCCATATTAGTGATACTGTATTGTATTTTCAGAAAGAATTTACTGCAATGAATTCGTCTTTTATTCTAAACGACTGAAAATTACTTTTAAATTAATCATTTTCTATTTCTTTCATTTGACAATCAAAGCATTTTATTAAGAATTACGTTAATATATACGTACGTAACAAACTTATAATAGATCTAACGGACTCCATGACGCGAATTATAAATGTGTCTGAATGGTAGTCTTCGTAAATGTTTTAAATTACTTTGAAGTACGAAAACATTTATCAAATAATGAGAGTACAACAGTGTTTATTACATGAAGAACGGCAATCGAATCAAGAAATAATGACCTAAACATAACATCAAAACGTGCTATTAGATATACATACGTTGTATTATACAATCGATTCTAATCGGAGTTGATTATACAAGCAACGGTTGAGAGATTTTTTTTCGATGTACACGAAGTATGATAAGATTAAAACTATTAATTTTTCTTTAATCTTTTATTTAAACCGTTTTCAATTTTAAGTAAAACTCAACGCCTATTTTCGCCGCCTCTTCTATAATTCCCCCCTTAAAATTCAACTCTTTAGAGTAGTGTAGTAACTACCTATTTGTGATCCCGTATTTTTCTTCATTCTCATAAGATTGGTGTAATAAATTAACAAAACCGAAATATAAAAAAACAAAATATCCAAAGTTTTGGGTCCTGTTTCAAGTTGATACAATCAAAATTTCGTATTGTTCTGAATTATTAGATTTTAAGTACACTAAAAACGATTTTTAAACTATCAAATAAAACAATTTTTAGGAATAATCAAGGAAGATCAATTTAAAAAAAATTTAAATAACTGCACTTTCTTGTAAGAATTTTGTTTTCTACTTAATAGCATTATTATTAACTTTTATTAGAAACTTTCAGACATTTCGTAGTCCAACCTATTCGATGTTCATCCACCTTAGGAAAAAAATTTAAAAAGACGAAACTCTGGTAAAAAATGTATTAAACAAAAAATGTTTACTTATAAAGAACATTAAATTTAAACTTTTATTCTATCTCTAACGGTTTACAAGATGGGTCCTACGGACTCAAGACCCTATAGACCTGTGTTGCTCATTTACTACGAATTCGACCTCACTTTTTACGTCCTAAGTACGCTTTTGAGTTATCGTGTTCACAGACGAACGGACGGGTGGACAACCGAAAATGGAATAATTAGGTGATTTTATGAACACCTTTACCAAAATTTTGTTGGTAGCATCAATATTTTTACAAACTTGGGACTAAACTTAGTATACCTTGATATGTATTACATATATACATGGTATAAAAATCAACTCATCAGCTTTTACACATTCAATTCCGAGCAGTATATTTCATTACTAAAACGTTTTTTAAACTACGATCATCTCCACTTCATTATACTCACGCTAAGCATCATATAATAGTTTAGCGTGGCGGTAATATTTACTTTGATGTTTTTATCGATTTCAAAGAAAAAGTAGCGACGCGTAATCAAATTATTATTTTATAATTCTATCTTTTTCTTATTCAAAATATCTTCTTATAACATTTTTTTATCAAACAAAATCATTTACAAAAACTGGCTACAATATTATTGTACCTAATGTTAAAAATTGAAATATATTTATTAAATTTATATACTAAAACTTCACTGTACGTTCGATTATATAAAAATTATCTACTTCCGGCTTCCGCTCCTTCAAACTACTATTCCACGATATTCTTGAAATATGCTTCCAAATCTTATCAAACAAAAAATCTCAAGTTCATTTATAAAAAAAAAAGCTTCTAAATTTTTAAAATAGGAAAGAGAAACTAATTATTTTCCACTTTAGAATATAATTCCAGGAGTTTAGGCTTTTATTCAATTTAATTACCAATGTACATAGTATATTGTTCACAGGAAAATAACGCTTAAATGATCATAAAAATAAGCGAAAATTCTGAGCTGATGATACCCTGTTTTAAAACCTAAATAAATTTACTATGTTTTTGCAACTATACAACTGAAAGAAAACCATAAAAATGAGATTTTGTTTAATTTTACATTCCACTCCTAAGTGCGTGCTTTAAAAAGTAAAGGTGCTACATTTGGATTTTTTTTAATAAACAAAATCATATTATTGTTACGTTTTTAAGATATCCAGAGGTCTTGTTCCACTTAAAAAAAATTGTATTTTCCTGTTATTAAATTTGATACAAATTTTCTTTTGAAAAACAAAATGGTTCTCCATTCATTGATTTATTATTAAACCTCACATACAAGTTGTAAACCTTGACTGATTTTCACGAACCTTGTTTCCCTCGATTAGGAAACTATCTGAATAAAAGCCCATTAATTTTCTCACGGTCAATATTTAGAACCGATATTCTGTTTCCGTGTATTAATATAATTTAAATCTACCGACTTAATTCAGATAAATAATTTATTCTTAAAATGGATTGTGGCGATAGTTTTCCAAAGCAATTGAAATGAGCTCTACGGGTTTTTTTTACATAAATAATTCGTATGGGTATGATAGGTATATATTCAATTAATGTTTAATAAAGTAATGAACTTTAATACTAGGAAATACTGCACTTGTTATCTGCTATCCCATTTTATTGTTAAAAATCCAGAAGGCTAAGTTAAACAAATATTAATTTTAACATAAGTAGTAATACATAATTAATTAGTTGGTTTGGCTTTTAATAGATATACATATATTTATAAAGGTACGGATGTTTTGAATAATAAATTATTATCTTCCGATAAATCATTATTTTAAATTAACATTTCAATAATGTTTAAACTAGTTTCGTATAGGCAAAGGAACTTACTTATTTGTAATGGGATTTGAGTGTATTCAAAAATATATACCTTTTTCATTGATGATAGTTTGTTCTCAAAGTTGGAGAAATCTCAGAGCTGTCATCAAAAACCAAAGATTTTCTAATAAATTATTAACATATATTATTGAGAATATAAATTTGAAAGACTTGTAGAATATTTATTTAGGATTTTGAAGAAAAAAGAATTAAAATTCTCAAAATATTTTAGTAGATACTGTATTTCAAAAAAATATATATTTTTCCGTGAAATAAATAGTAAACTGAAGAAAAAAGTACTAGAAGGAAAATTGGTTCTTAAGGCAGCTAGTAAATACTTTGATTAAGACAATATTTTCTTACTATACTTTAATTTTTAAGATTCAATTACTTATTTTATTGAATTAAGGAGGTACAGAATACAATCACGAAGTCCAAATTAATTATTTAATGACACATAACATTAAGGTTTTCCACCCCTGCTCTAGGACAATCAAACCAGGACAAGAAATCCAATGGCAAAGGCGAAAATTTTGCAAGTATGGATCTTTGTAGCTACTGCTACTGTTCACTCAAAATGAGTGAAAAATTACTGAATTCTACCCTTTAATTTCTCTTATTATTTTCCCCAATTTTTATCTAATGAGCATGCATTGGGCATAATTTTATGAATTTTTATACATCAATAAATTAATAAAATCGTAATAATTTGATTCTTGTTTCAGATGTTTTTAATATGGTCATCATTAATTGTATGTACATATATTACACCAAATGTTTATGGTCAACCAATGGTGAATGTTCCAAATGTACCACCAGTACCAAATAAATCTGTATCAACACCACCAATACACACAAATACAATACAACGTTTAATCAAAATATTAGAAAATAAAAGTGTATCAGATGAATCACGTGGATTAAAGCGTGTATATTTATCAGATCGACATATTACTTGTAATGATGGTTCACGAGCTGGGTAAATATTTTCATTATTATATGTCTTTGATCTCGAAAATTTTAATTATAGTGAGTGATAAAATGATTGAATGTTATTACATGATCGTTACGCACAATCTGATATGTATTAAAATCGTGTAAGTTTGGATGAATTAATGTTTGTTACTCAATCACGTCAGAACAGCTGAACAGATCTAGATAAAATTCGGCACAGAGATAAAATAAATTCGGAAAAATGCACAGTTTTTATGGGATATACAGTAACCATGTTTTTAAAGGGTTTTGTCAATTCGTGAAATAAATTTTTTGCGCATTTTTCTCAAGAAAGCTTGGTTCTCAATTAATTTAATTTATTTTTAATTAATTTTCTTCTTGATTTATTTACACAGTAACGATAAAAACTCTCGAAATCTCTTTTAATCGCGGATAACACCACGAGCTAGTACAATGTAAAATAGTTCTTTTATGGAAAGGAATTTCTTTTTCATTACTAATAGACCATGGCCCACCATAGACCCACAAAATGAGTAAAGATCTAAACTTGAGTCCCAATTAAATCAATTGTTGAAATTTGTTAAAACAAAAATCAACTCTTATTTAGCACCGGACAAACAATTTATATAAAAGTTATTTTTAAAAAACAAGAAAAAGTTTAAGAATCGTCAAGTTAAGAATCGTCGTCTGGGTCCGCGAGATCTTAAAATAAACTAAAAATAAATTAATGATCAAAAAGATCACATTTCATTGAATATTAAATTAAATTGAGCGTCTCGATTTCTTATTGATTAATACATGGATGACTAGGAGAAATAATTTGACCTTTTTATGCAATAAAAACCTTAAAAGTTTATTTTTCGGCAGATTAAATTAGTAGGATTAATATACATTCGAACATTTTCTCACATACTTTATAATTTTATACTGGTTCTAAAGCTTTGGTGTATGGTAAACTGATTACAAAAATATATATTGAGTTGTATTTACTTAATTATACAGTTCCCTTTAAATCTGGCTTTCCAATTAGTGTAATCATAAAAGCACAATATATTTGAGTAAAAATTGTATTTTTTTTTTTAAAGATACAACAAAAAATTGTACACTTAAATCCAAAACTATTGAACCAATTTAAAATAATTTTACGATTCTAAGGGTCTAACTTTTTACAGGTTTTATTTGCGAAAATATCATGGAAGTAAAAAATGGATTATATTTTTGGAAGGTGGATGGTATTGTTATGATCATAAAAGTTGTCGAAATCGATGGATGCGATTAAGGCATTTGATGACTTCGACTCAATGGCCAGAGAGCCGTGATAGTACGTATTTTTACTTTTTTTTTTACTAACGAAATTTGCAAACAAAAAAAAAAGTTTTATAAGTTTGATCGCTATGCATATCTGCCTGTGGCATAGTAGCTCCTAAACGGATGAACCGATTTTGATTTTTTTTTTTCGTTTGGAAAATATATTCATGTAAAGCGTTCTATGTTTTTAAAAATCGTTTCAGTTTGCAAAGAGCTATAAGGAAAAAAACCACCTTTGTCGGGGGTTTTTTTAATTTTTTAAATTTCACTTGCTAAGCCTACTTGTTGAAAAATAATGTCAAAATGACATCCCTAAAAATTTGAAAAACTAAATTTATTTGCGTTAAAATTATAAATGTGTTAAAAATAGAAATATTTTTGGGAAGTTTTATTTTTAGATTCACATTATAAAATCTTTATAAATTTGATTGTCCCTTTACAATGGTCTTTAATTATCCAAAAAATATAATTTCGATAACTAAATATATGAAATTTACAGTTGGTGGATTGTTATCGTCAAATCCAGAAGAGAATCCCTATTGGTGGAATGCAAATCATGTATTTATTCCGTATTGCACAAGTGATGCATGGAGTGGTACACAGGCTGTTGCCGAAGATAAATTCAATTTTATGGGTGCAAAAATTCTGGAACAAACTATACGTGATTTGTTACCATTAGGCCTACAAAATGCTACACAAATGTTATTGGGAGGTAGTAGTGCGGGTGGAACGGGAGCCATGGTAAATTTAGACACGGTTCGAGATTTACTACATCATACATTGAATTTGAAGCATATTGAGGTACGTGGTGTGATCGATTCTGGTTGGTTTTTGGATCGAGCACCCTACGCTCCTGGTTTAGCAACTGTTGAAGCAATTCGTAAAGGAATGAAATTATGGATGGGAAAAGTTCCAAAAAAATGCCAAAATATTTATAAGGATGAACCCTGGAGATGTTATTTTGGATATAGATTGTATCCTACACTAAAATGTAAGTATGAAACTTGATTATTGAAATTTAAAATTCATATTTTTAAATTTTAAGTTTTTATTTTAATGAAGATCTATATTTTAACTCAGGGCATGGGGAACCCAGGGCACGATCAAATCTGTTGAGCCGCAAAAAAAGAATCATTTTTTTCATATCTTGCTTAATTTTCGAGGTATCGAAATACCGAAACTGACACTATTTTAATCAATAAGTAAGGTTCAAAAGGCCTAAAGCCCGCGGGACAGCATTCTTTTTCTTAAATGATCAACACGTACTTGAAACTTTGAGAGTGGCTTCCTTTTGTGCGAATCTACCAAACTTTCTCTCGGCGACTTTGTTCGAAAATCAATCCGTAGAAAAATCTTTGAGCCGCGGAAATTGCATCCTTCGCTATTACGACAATGTGCAACTTTTTACGATAACGCACTCATCAAATAATCCCTATTCTAACTTAATTCACCACAGCCCTTTAGATTTTACATTAATAGATAATATTTTTATATTTCTAGCGCCATTATTTGTGTTTCAATGGCTTTTCGATGAAGCACAAATGTCTGCTGATAATGTGGGCGCACCAGTTACCAAACAACAATGGGATTACATACATAAAATGGGTGATTCCCTACGGCATAGCTTTGAAAATGTGACAGCATTATTTGCACCTTCATGTATATCACATTCGGTTTTAACAAAACGTGATTGGTTAAATGTAAAAGTGGATGATATTTCAGTGGCTGAAGCATTACATTGTTGGGAACGACATTTAGATTCAATTAATAATAATACATCAGTAAAAAATAGTATACAACATGACGAGGATTTAACAATGAATAAAATTGCTGTTGATTTGGATACAAATGAACCAACAAATTTTCCTTCAATAGTATCGATACGTCATCGGATCATACCAACACTATCAACTATACGTGATTCAATGTTAAAAAATAATATGGATGCAGCTGGTGAGAAACCAGTTCCTAAACGTAGACGACGAAAAAAGCATAGGAATAAAAATAATCGTAGAAATCATCAAAATAAAAAACGTAAAGGTGAGTTCTCATATTATGAAAAAACATAATTTATCTCTAATTTAGCACACCCTGGTTCCTCAGAAAGGATCAGAAAATAACTTTTGCTTCTCCACGAAACTTGTAACTCAATAGCAAAAAAATGCATTGGGTTTTTGGGTAAAATTTACCCTATATACCAAATTACTTCAAATTCTGGAATAATACTTTTTCCGATTTTTTCTGATCTGAAGATTTTTTACTGTTTACTAGTTACTATTGTGGAAGCAAAATTTTATAATTCATTAAAATAGTAATGTATGTTTTTGCGTTTTTGTTTACAGGCAGAAAACAACGCGCTGAAAAAGAAAAAAAGATGAACCAATTATCACCGGAGGAAACAAACTTAGCCAGACGACCAGAACGATCATTATTAAAAGCAAAAAAACGTTCGAAACCATCATCATCACATCATCAATCCATTTTGCAACAATGTAAAATGCGTGTTATGGAACGTTGTTCATGGCCACAATGTAATCATTCTTGTCCAAAATTACATAATCCATATACGGGCGAAGAATTAGATTTTATTGAATTATTAAAATCATTCGGTTTAGATATGGATAGTGTAGCGTTAGCTTTAGGAATTGATGTAAATACGTTAAATAATATGGACCATTCGGAATTATTAAATTTATTAACGCAATCTGCGAGTTAGTTAAACAATTTTCACTAACGAAAAGTACTGATTAGAAATTTTTTTACATGGCCTTTACAAATCCGAATTAAGGAAAACCAAGCCATTGATCTACGATGAATATTTGGTTAGGAAATAAAGTATTTTGTAAATATAACGGTTCTCAGAGACCACCTTAGATGGAAACTGTCATTCGGAAGACAGTTCTTCGAACGTCAAACTATATATAACATTGCTGTAAGTCCATGGCAAAATAATTTCGAATGATTCCCAGATTAATTGCGTACTAAAATTACTCTTCGTTTTACGAAAAATTCCTTCTGGTTTAAAATGCGTACGCCCGGTGTGTGAATGTATAAATGCGTTTTCAAGCGCTATAGTCCAAGAGCTGATCATAGTAAATCTTCCATGATAAGTCTAAAATTCAATTTGCTCAGTCCGTATTAAATGTTATGCATTTTTAAGTGAAAATAAAATATAAATTTAAAACTGTACTTTAGTGTTTTCAGAGAAAGGGTTACGGCGATCGGCTCTTGGACTATAAATAAAATAATTTATTTTTCTTTTTTTGTATATTTGTTGTAATATTTTTATTTTATTTTTTAGTTATCGTTACATTCAAAAAATGAAAGATATAATAATAATACATCTCTATAAATAAAAATGAAATTCTAATCACTGCCAAAAAGTACGGGTATTATTTAAATTAAAAAAGTAAATATATTTTATAATCTGAGTATTTTATTCTCGTAATTTTGTAACAAAATTATGGATTAAAACAAAATAATTTCTTGTCATATAACAAAAAGTATTTGTACATAGATTTTAATTTTTTTTTTTGTATATGCAACTTCAATTACATGAATAGTATAATATTTGCCTGTATAGTACGTACTAAAACATGAATTTGCTTTTAATATTTGGATTTGCAAACAACTATTCAAGACAACCAAAATTGGCAAATTTTCATAATAATAAAGAGAAGGTTATCTTCGTTGTTTCATTAAAATAACCAATATGAATATCAATTAAATTGAAACCAAATGTTAAATTTAATATAAAATACCTAATAAAAACGGGCAATATCGGTTATTTTAACAGGAATGCTGAGTTAACTTTCGAATATTTATATTAAGTATAATGAAAATTACATCAAGAAAACCCATTGTAATAAGATCAACAGGAAAATTTGTAAAAAGGGTAGTGATGTCTATTAAAAAAAGAAAATAATTTTTTTTTAATCTTTGTTAATAATTTTTTTAATTTATTGAATTTTTTTTTATGTTCATCAATTCTAGTTCCAAACAGCTTAGACTGATAATTTCTACCTCAAAAATATTGTCAAATATTTATATTATTAATAATAATTAACCAATTTAATTTATCAAATAAGCTTTAAGTTAATTTATTATAATCACAATCTTAAATAAAAATGTAATTATTTTGAAAATTGATTTATAATTCACTGTTTATTTTGTATGCGTATTGAGTTTTATTTTGTACGAATTTATGTTGTATTTAGGTGAATGTTTGGTCGTATCAGGAAACCTTTCTGGCAAAATTTTTTTATAAAACCTCCCATATATTACAGGATAGCATTCTTATCCAGAAAATGCCATGATTTTTGTCTTTTTTGGATCAAAATTATTCTAAAAAATGATTTTTTCCAAATTGGGAAAAAAGGGTATACCCATTTGATGAAAACGGGTATAGAAAGTAATTTTGAACAAAGAGAACAAAAACAAAAATCGATTTTCCTTAGCGATTTGGTGAGTAGTTTGTGAAAAGCCAAAAATCCTGCCCGAAAACGTTTTATTTCTACAATAATAGGGTATTCTACTATGTTGGAAAAAGTATTCCAAAATGGTGACTTTCCCTATAAACAGCCACAAAAAAAGTATACTTCGGCGTCAAAATAAACACGCTTTCTTGCCATAAAATTAAATTAAATTTTAAACCTTTTTTTTTCTCGTAAAAACGCAGTTAGCCATTTTGATGACGTAATATTGGTAAAAACAACAGTCGTGTATATAATTATCATACGTGTAAATAAAGTTGATGGTATACATAACCAAAAATTACTATGAAAGTCACCAACAAATTAGTAATTTATGTATATTATTTTTGCATATGTGATGTGACATCATGGCGGCTCGGGTTTTAGGCCACGTGATAAACATATTAAAAGTTACGACTTCTAATTTAAATATAATAAAACAGTAATGTGCTTTTATGACTCAAAATCAGAATATTTAAGTACATTTCTTCATAAATTTTAATTTTCAAAATTTCATAATTTATTTTTCACAACCGAAAGTACCCTATTTTAGATAACTAGAAATAAACTTGTCTAATAGTCGAAAAGAGCTGGATTTTTGTTTTTTAAAATTTTTAATAACTCTAAATATTCTAACGACAAGAAAAAACGGTTGATTTGACAATAGAACGGCTAGTTGAAGTTTCGACTCGATTTCGCAAAAACTGCTCATCCAATCGACCAAGAGGCACGATTTTTTTATTTTTTGTATAATAGTTACTTAAGTATAAAACGGTTGTTATCCAAATAGAGGCAAACAAATTTTCCCCATTTTTTTTTAAATTTTCATGATACTCCTTTGAAAAAATCAAGAAAGATACGATAAAATTTTTTTCTGGAATTCGATGAAACTTAGTGTAAAGAAGTGTTAGAAATTTTGCCCCAATAATTACAAAAATTGGGTTCATTTAACGATTGGGTGAATGGATTTTGAGATATCACCTAAAAACTTGTATCAGAATGTATACGAATACGATGTTAATTTCAGAAACTACAAACTCAATCGTTGAATACGAGGACCGTATCCTATTTCAGAAATGTTTGAGCGCATATCGGTTAATAATAACCATGGCCAATAACAATGTTTTGTTTATCCTATAACTGTGCTGCCATCTGAGGTTAGCTTGTGTACGAAGGTTGTATGTTACGATTTCGAGTATGAAAGTTTTTGTTTTTTGTTTTTTTAAGAGAGTACCTGGTTTGTAATAATTTTAAATAATTGTATTTTATAATAATAATTATTTATTAGTATAAAAAATAATATTTGTGAATAGTAATTATTTCTTTCAAATTTTTCTTTTATAAAAAAACAATTAAGTTTTGTGATTTAACAAACAAAAATTAAATTTATTTTTTTTTCAACTCTACTGTAACTTGTTCGTAAGTTGTAAGTTGGTACCTAATATAAAATTTGTTTGAAAATTTAGTTCTTGTTTTTTTATATATTTATTTTCCCATTTTTTCATTCAAGTGGCGAATTCAAATGTTGAATTTCTCGGACATAGACAAAATACAGGTAAGAATTTTTCTATGGGCAAATGGTCTGATGTATGAGCTATATTATTCAGAGAGTTTCAATCAAAGCCATTCAATAGCTTTTGTCTGAAAAGGACGCAAACAAACAAACAACCTCAGTTTCACATATATAAAATATAGGAATAAGAATTTCATTAAATAAAATTTTCATTTAGTTTACAAACAGCAAATGTGAAAAATAGAAAGACTATGGCAAAAAACACCACCCAATACGAATATCTTAAAACCACCTCTACGCTACATTAGTGGCTGGTTAATCGTTAACTTCGTTAATATTCTCCAATAGTTAATTTTATTACATCATAAGAGAAAATAATATTCCAGTTGATTTTTCAAATCAAGTTTAGACGGTCTGTAATGTAGGCCTGGATCAAAATTTATTTCAATTAAAGTTTTAGAACACAACGCCGCGCAAAATAATAACAAAAGTATAATGAATACAGACTCTTTTTAGTTGGCACTTTTTGAAAAAAATTTCCTTGTAATCCGCCAAATTAAATATAAAAGTGCTAAGATTTCAACCATTTTCTAACTTCAGGCATGGAGCATTCATGTATCCTTATATATTATAAATGCGAAAGTAAGGTTGTTTGTTTGTTTGGCTTTCACGCAAAAACTGAATAAGAAGAAATACTGAGTGGACTTGAATGAAACTTTACAATAACATAGCTCATACATTATGGTAACAAATGAGCTATAATCATAGATAATAAATATTTATATATGGCTATAATTTATAAAGCTATATTATTTAAAAAATTAAATTATTTTTGACATTTCACAGCACAATCAATGAACATCATTTTAAAGCTAAATTAAAAATTTCTGTAAAAATTTATGGCCATCTATTCTGATATACTTAATAAATTATGTTTATTTTACTTTTGAAAATGAAATTGAAAACTGTACATATATTTTACCTTGTAAAACAATCCCTATTTCCAGTGTTATGGAAGGAGGATAAGTAAGAGCAAGGAAGGTAAAGGCTATAATGCTACTTTTAACCCCACGAAGCGGGTGAGTATCATGCCAGTTTAAAATAAATCAATATTGTAATTACTTTTATGTGTGCGTCGGATTACAATGGGTCCGAATTACCGCAATTCTACTGTATAGGAATCGAAACAAATTTTCACATATTAAATTTTTGATTCAAAGATAAACTCTTTCTATTCATTAGTTGATTTGAATCGGTTTACTTTCAGCTACACTATTCACATATGGTAGAGCTGCTCTACACCAACTTTTTAGGTGGTGATACCCTGTAAATTAATACACTTCGAAAAACGCATGCAGGTTTTTATTCTATGTGCTTCTATAAAATAATAATGCTTTTTCAAACATGAAATATACTTAGAACATACACTTGTATATATAACGAACTTGTTAAATACAACGCATATCTAGGCACCCTAAACAATATCGCACCCTAAACAAAGCAACATATTCAATTAATGGTTTATTATGAGTTTTACAAGTGTCTCTAAACCAAAGGGTAAAAAGCACCTTTTAAGTGGTCTATCAGGATACAATTGTACAATACAGAACCAAAAAAGTGTATATCAAGTCTGGTAAATATGAAATGATGAAATACGCAGAGAATGTGTTCTGTCGCCACCGTGTTTTGCTATGTGCGTTCATAGGGAAACAGTATGTTGAATAAAAAATGCAAATTTTATGTCTGTACCCTCCCTAGCGGTAGCTAGGTCCGATTCGAATAAAATTCGGTATCGAGAAGAGATTAGGTATTTGAAAGTTTGTTATTGAGAAAAACCGACAGATAAACAAGGGAAGGGGGATGCACAAAGCACAAAATTTAGAAATTTTCAAAATAAATTTTTGAAAATTAGAAATGCAATATTTATAAAAAATATGTTCTCTTTTATCTTAAAAAATAGAGAATTCGCTAAGGTAACGCAATTCCTGCACTAAGAATTTCTTATATAAGAATAAAGTCAGACTATTGAGGCGACACGACATTAATGAGCTGGAAGGTAGGTATAAATATATTCTTAATTAAAGAGTAATTTAATATCAAAACCAAATAATTCAAATATACCTACCTATACCTAATATCCGCTGAAAATTGATATTAAATAATTTATTTTGCTGATTTATTTTATGAATTTATTAATTAAACTATAATCTAGGATTTATTTCAAATATTTGAATTATCAAAATGTTTTATATGAAATCATTTAAATACATGTAATTTGATTAAAATTTAATACTATTTCATTAAAAATCTTTCAAATTGTTCGAATTCAACGAATTTCATATTATTATTTGAAAATTAGTATCTAAATTAATAATTATTTTTGAAAAAACCGTTCATGCTTTTTGTAATTATTTTAAAAATATATTTTCAAAATGATAGTCGGGACTTGTTAAAAACTCATAGTCTGAAAATTTTGCAGTTTTTCACAGATTAGGTACACAGGTAGCACAGCTTTTTTTGCTTTCAAAACATAGTTTTACACCTAAGGAGTCCAAATAACATACCAAATAATACCATGTATTGACAGTGTTGATTACTCTGTCACATTACACATACATACATGTCACACATACATAACTGATATTCCCATACTTACCATACAATTTGCACATAATTTGCGCTCTCACGGGTAAACAGTGATGTTTACGAAAAAATGTTTCAAACAGAAGTTGTTTACTTTTGTATAAGGAAAATTTTTTACATTTAAACGGTTTACAAGATGGGTCCTACGGACCCAAATACCCTATTGAACTATGTTGCTCATTTACGAACTCGACCTCACTTTTTTCGTTCTAAGCACGCTATACAAATTTCGGCTTGATATCTTTTTTCGTTTTTGAGTTATCGTGATGACAGACGACAGACAGACAGACAGTTGATAGGTAATTTTATGAACACCTATTCACACCGTGCGTGAGTTTTATTGGATTCGTTTCCATGGTAACAATACACTACTCTAATTATAGAATTGTATGGATTGCATTTATATGGATTGCATAATTGTATGGATTGATGTATTGTTTGTTGTATTGTCTCACAAATTTAAATAAATAATTATGATAATTAACATTTGAAAAATAATATTTGTGCAATTTGATTTCTTATTTTCACAATTTTTAATGCATTAAGTATAATTAATTAGTGTTTTTCAATAATTTTAATTTGACATTTTCTGTAACATTAACTTATAAAGAATTGCAAATTAGTCATAACAGCCTCCTTTAACGCCAAAATTTTTCACTGGAAGCGCTGGCATCGATTTTATTGTCCCTACCATGACTACGCACACAACGAATACCAAAATTTTGTTTATAGCATCAATATTTTTAAACGTTACAAACTTGAGACTAAACTTAGTATACCTTGGTATATTTCATAGACATGGTATAAAAAGGAGCCTTATATCGCGTTTTGCGATTTTAGTTGTTTTAACATATTCAGTTCGACAAAGAACCGACATTAATATGAAAAACCCTAGATCCTTAAACACTCCAAATACGTACTCGTAGGATTTGAAAAAGCAATTTTTTTTTCCAAACCTGTATACACTAGAATCCCCCCTTAATAATAATTAAAACATTTCGTATTAGCATTGAATATAATTTTAATACCTACATAATAATTATTGTTAAATAGTTGACGACTCTGCTCTGACGACTCGTTCGTATACATATTACATATAAAACATTTACATTCTCTACATTATATTTATAAAATGGTAACAAGGAAATAGGGTTCGGTCATGCACACACAAAGGGTTAATTAACAACTTCCATATAGACTTAATAAGCAAGCAACCAACAACCAAATAAAGTTAAGTAACAGACGACAACAGGGCAATAGTAGGATTGAAAATGTGAGGTTGCCAGGATTATTGACAATATGGTGGAGCTATAATATATTTATATCAAAACTAAATACACACATATATAATCTTCATGTGCATAGTATACATGTTAAAGGTTTTCTATTAAGAGTGTCTGAACTTTAAATTTAAACGAATAGTGTAGAAAATAGTGATATAGACCAAAAGCCAGTGACCAATTTTAGGTTGCCATTTGAAAAGTCACCAAACTTTTCATAAAACAAGTGAAAACAAACAATTGACTGAGTTAATTGTTGAAATACCAGAAATACCATGCATAGTCAGTGTTGATTTCTTTATCACATTACACATACAAACATACATAACTGATAATCAAGTATAGTACATAATATAAAATTTCCGCCTAATTGGCGCTCCCACGGGTAAACAGTGATGTTTACGAAAAAATGTTTCAAACAAAAGTTGTTTAATTTTTGATAAGGAATATTTTTTACATTTTTGTTCTATCTCTAACGGTTTACAAGATGGGTCCTACGGACCCAAGACCCAATTGACCTATGATGCTCAGTTACGAACTTGACCTCACTTTTTACGTTCTGAGTACGCTGTAAAAATCAGCTCGATATGTTTTTTCGTTTTTGAGTTATCGTGTCCACAGACGGACGGACGGACGAACGGACGGACAACCGGAAATGGACTAATTAGGTGATTTTATGAACACCTATGACAAAATTTTTTTCCTAGCATCATTAATTTAAGCTTTACAAACTTGGTACTAAACTTAATATACTATGTATATTTCATATATACATGGTATAAAAACCTCAATACCTACAGATACTGAAAAGCCACTTCTGGCAGCCATGTGTAGCCGGGTTGGACTACCCTAAATTTATTTTTAAAGATGGCAAGAAATAACGCTCATTTTTGTTAAAGTATAAGTCATAAAATTCTAGGAAATTACTTTCAACAATATTTTTACTTCATACAATTTTTGCCAGAACATTCACATCCCTCCTAATTGTTGCCAGAACGCTATAAATATTTATTTTTAAAAAAATCCAATGTTGTCATTCCATCAGTCTTGAAGTTTTAACAGAATAAAGAAAATATATTAATAATTAAGAATATTTAATGCCAGAACGAAATTCCATCACCAACAGTCTGCCAGAGCGAAAAACGTGTCCGTGCGACTGAGAGCAATGTATATGGAAACCCATGAGTTAGAGTGAGAGCACATATTTTTTCATTGTTGTATACGATTCAACATTTCAATAGTTGTTGCCCAATGCACTTTCGTTGAGCAGCGCCATGAAAATAATATTGGGAATATCATTAGCAACACTATCGGGAATATATTGGGAAGGAATATATAGTGAAGGTAGTACGAGCATCAATGAATTTTGTTACATCTTCATGAGACCAAAAATAAGAATAATATTTTTCGGTATCTGTCTTAGTTTTCGAATTATCGAAAGCTAAATAATTAAACAAAATTTTCAATTTTCGATATTTTGAAAATTGCTCCGGATATTAAAAATTTTATTAAGTTATAAGATAATTCATCCGTAAAAATCTGTGTCCCTACTACCGTGCTCATACATCCTTAATTAGTCGGGCACAACGGAATGTTTTTGCTTTCAATAATATATTAAGGTTTTACCTTTAATTTAAATAGTTTATTTTTTATTTTCGCCGACTAACTTTCTGGAAATCTATGAAATCATATTATCCATCTACCCCCCCCTACCTCCAAATTTTCATAATTGATTTAAACTTAGTTCAACATCATATACAAAAAAATCATGCTTTTTATCTAAAATTGCCTTGGTGCTCGTACATTCTTTTGACTTTTTTTTTTCAAACTGAGCGTTAGAGTTTAACTACGTGATTTTCATGGATAAAATATTGTCTTTCTAAATCTTTTAAACTACCAACTTTTTAAATCATATCTACCAGCTAGACAGATTTTGGGGTTGGCAACGCTGATTCAACCAGTTTAGTAAGTAATCGGACAATAAATGAATATCATAATCTGATCCGGCGGCTTAAAAAGTAAACAAAAACCATTCCATCGATGATAATGAAAAAGTTCAGACTCTCTTAATGGAAAACGCTTTATAAAGACAAATTATAAGTTTTAAGTTAACAAACATTCTATCCGTTTCTTGTTTAACAAATTGTATACAACACTGATGTGCTTTATCGTATATACAATAAGTTTGTATTCAATTTCGGCAAACAAAATCCAATCTATTTGAATCTAGCCTGTAATTAATACTCAAATATATTCCAGGAAAATATGTGATCAATAGGCCTTTGCCCCGATGTCGATTTCAATGTATCTTTCGTAAAAATTTGAAAATGTGCGAGAATAGATGACAAGATCTGAAATGCAAATTAAAATCCATTGATTAAAAAAAAATATAGGCAAGAATTTTTTCGATCTTATTTTTGCAAAACAACTTTTTATATATAGTCTTTATGGCAATGCCGGGTTGTGACGTCACCAAGTCTTATTTTCCTTTTTTTCAATTTGTTAAATTCTTCATATTTTCGTAGTTATTGATGTTATCCAAAAATTCAGTGGTCTTATGACATAGTGGTTCTCGAAAATTAAAAAAAAATCGAGAAAATACATTCGAAAAGCCGCCATAATTGTGTTGATTTTTTAAACTAACTCATATAATAACTCAGTCAATTGTTTTTTTTCACCTGTTTAATTTTATTGAAAATTATTTATTACCTTTTTATGGAGCCAAAAATAATTAATTTTGAACTGAAGAATATTAATATACCTACGTATATAATATTCTCAGCGCTCCCACCATAATAATCATAAAAGTAGAAATAAAGCAAGACGCAATAACAGATGTCTTTTGAATCAATAAAACAATTTTAGGGCAAAGGCCCATTTCAATTTTTCAGTTTCTTCGGCTATTTGTGTTTGGAAAAAAATTAACTTATTTATCAAGAAATAAATTTCTATCACTATCACATAAATTCTACCACAAGCACATAAAAAGCTCCTGTAATCCGCAATTAAATATAATTATTATTATCTTAAAATCTTTAATTCTTCTTAACGCCTACACAAATAAACTGCATCATTATCAATAAATTCGTTTGGGATACAAGATAATCCAGGCAAAGTAAAATAGGCTATCCTAGATGGCGACTCAAAAAATCGCACATTTTAGGATTAGGTGAATTATACATATTTAAAATTATCTATTAATCTCAATATAGCGTTTATTTTGATTTTTAATAGATTTAGAAGAAAAATCCAAGGAGATAAAAAATTTCATGAACTATTTGATATGTCGATTAAATTTTTGAAAATATATTTCTAATTTGCAGGGTTTGTTTTCGACTAAAAATTCAAAATCACAGTTAAATTTAGTTAGTAAAATGACTATTTGTCAAATTTCTTTAAGCCCACAATGCATAATCATTACGAATATATTATATCTACTTTGTGCGATGATGTTCACTTCACAAACAGTCAAATAATATTTAAACTTATGTAGTTTTAAATAAATATTCTGTGTTATAATACGGGAGCATAACAACATATTTTAATGATTTATAGGGATGCACAAACTAATTGAGACTATTAGCAACCAAAAACCACTTTGCCGTCAAAAAAACTTGAAAATTGCAATATTCTGAACGTTTTTATAATTCAATTCCAGAATTAATTTATTCTCCTTTGATTCATTGATTCCTGAAGTCATATCGGATTGCTCGCGTTCCCAATGTTACTATGTTTGATGAAAATATGGCTAGCTTTTAGAAGATGATCAAGTCTTTTTTAGCCTTAAGATCTGATAGTAAGGTATATGAAAATATTTTTAATGATAAACTTTTACAGTGAATTACTTTTCTGCCCTCCCATAGTAAAATTCAAGTGTGATCGTAAACATCAGCTTCTAAATTATCTTCTGCTTGGACTCGAGTAATGAGTACCTAAAAATATTTTTTAATACATGACTTCTTCGATGAGCCACAATTCTTCTTTAGAATCCCATAAACTCATACACAATTATCAAACCAATTGACAGCTTTTTTTAACAATGGCACTTTATTTCTAAACAAATCATTCTTTTCCAATTGGTTCTAAATCAATGAACATGATAATCGTGAAACAATTCGAAAATGTGCACAGTTTAAAAGCATTATAGTAATAAATTCCCGGGAGGTATTCCATAAACTATGGCTGCTAGAACACCATGGCAACTTATAAGACTGTATATCTATATACATATATAAAAGACAATATCAATAGCTAACCCAACCCAACGAAACCTAAACCACTGATGATAAAAGTTTGAAATTTTGAGAGGATATTGATTTTATACTGTAGGTGTCATTTAAGAAAGGATTTTCCGAAATTCATCCCATAAGGGCATAAATTAGTGGGTGAGAGTTTGTGTGAACACTCAATTTCATCCCTTAAGCGAAGCGAGCGAGAAGCGGCTAGATAAAATGAAATATAAATTATAATTATTAGCTTTATAAAAATAAAATAGTATATTTTATATTTCAAACGTTTATGTTAATAAATATTAAACTAATCAAAATAATGAAATTCGAAACATTTTTTCATATTTCCACTAAACATACAATCTTATGAATAATTCATACTTTTATTTACTTTTTATTCACCACGGATACTCTGTGTCAAAAAAAACGCACGCTTTTACTCATAATATATATACTATTATGTGTATTTTTTAAGACAGAGAATACGTCTTGAAAATTATGAAGGGGAATAGATAAAAGTAACAAATTTTCAATAGCATTATGATCTCACTTACAAAAACCTCCTACAAAAAATTTTGGGTTTGAAAATTTTTCTACCTTCGAATGGATTAAGTCAACAGATTTTGTAGAGAATCACATTTCACCAATCTGAGAGTTTATAACTAAATTGTAGGATAATTGTGAAAAAAAGCGTATATTTTCATTATTTTTAAAATTTTATCATCGAAATAAATAACAGTAGTAAAAGATTAAATGGCCGTTAATAAAAAAAAAAAAAAAAATACAAATGAAAGACGAGAAGAAAAAAAGGAAAATATAATTTCCAAAATACCAAAAAAGGATAATTTTTTAAAATTTGATCCGTGTAACCTAGTTACTTTACAAACAGAAGAAAAACTTAAAACCTGGCCTCTTTTCTATAATATATCAAATTTTAATCTACCAGGTCCTTTTAGAAAAATTTGTGTTGCTAGAGCAACTAGTCCATCAGCCTTAGAACGACCGTCTAAACTCCTCTGTATCTCGGCTAGTTCATTCGCACCAGATCGATATTCCACCCTTAAAAGTAAAAACATCGGAAGTATAGTAAGTAAATATACCTACTCATAGTAAAAAAACCCAAATAAAATTAAATGATTCATGAAAGTATACAAAAAAAGAAATAATAACATAATCAGATATTGTTTCATAACTTTTACAATATAAAATATATGTTACTTACAATATAAAATATCAGACGCTGTACGAGTGTTGTCAGACAAAGAACATGATCATATTATAATAACAATTGTTATTCATATATAACAAATAAATATACCAGCACCAATGATTGTTTAAAATTCTGTAGAACTTCAAACAATAATAACAAAATCAACAAACTCTAACAATCATTGTGTTTTGAAATTTGTGCATTTTAAGTGTGATTTTATTTTGGCAGTGATAAAGTTTATAAAAACCTTCATCGAATTTTATAAATCTAGTGTTATGTTTGTTTAAATAAAGAAAATTTTAAATAAATCAAATGGCTTTTAAGTATGATGGGAATATTTCAAAAACTTTATTAAGTGCAACAGCTAGTAATAGCGACGAAACACCAGCGGAGTTTATTGGAAAAGCTACTGATGCAAGACATCATCATTCACATACAAATACATCAATTTTAGGAAATGTGTTCTTTGTTGCAATACAATTGTTGTTTTATTTGGAAATAGGTGATGCAAGTGCCCCTGTTCCCTATCGAAAATTAGGTAAAAAATTTTTTATTTATTATTCTTTCGTTTGCTAACTACAAAACAAAACTGTATTTTTATTTCAAAAGATCACGTATTTTTCCCATGGGGACCAAATTTTGAGGTATGGAGACCCAAGCTTTAACATTCGCAATAATATACATTTTTGAGAGCGTATACTTGGCGTAATATTTCCCTGAGAGCGAAAGCCTTTATTGTGGTTTTAAAAGGCTAGGTATACCTAAAAATATACCACTCAATTAATGAGGTGATTGGAGAAACTTAAATCCCTCAGTTACATTCAAGAGAAAAAATACTCTTTATTTTCTTTTTTATTGCACCGAGTACGTATTTACAAATAAAAGTCTATTTGCGGCTTTTATCTCCAAGCGAATGTTACGCCAAATATAAGCGCTTTTGAAGATATACAGGCAAACCTGGATTAGCGAGAATTCAAGGGAGCACAATCTCATTCTCGCTTATAGAGGTTTCTCGCTAATGCAGGTACATGGGTAGCGTTTCTCTCTTATAGAGGTACGCAGCAATAACAAGTCACAGTAAGTACGAATATAGTAAATATGTAATATGATAAAAAATTATTGTAGCTATGGTTCCTCTTAAATAATATTAATAAATAAAGCTCTGCTGTCGCTTATAGAGGTAAAGATAAGTAGCAGTCTCACCTACGGAGTTCCCATGAGGGAAAAACGACTCTCTCTTACAGAGATTTCTGTTTCTCGCTAATAGAGCTTGGGAGCTTAAAATGAAGGGTCCTGGCTATTACTCTCACTTACAGAGTTTTCTCACTTAACCAGGTTTGACTATATATTATTATCTATAAACTTTTATCTTCCATATCTACAAATTTCGAATTTTGAGGGCTTTGTGCTTTTGAAGACTTTTGATCTATTCATCAATAAATAATCCATGATGGCTTAAACATTTTTCCCATAAACTCTCTCCTGGCTAGAGCTATGATCTATATTATACCATTTTTAAAAATTCGGACCTACAGCGCATTATTTATTTTTGTCAAAGCTTTAATCAAAAATACAAGTAATTCACTTTTACCACTTAAGTCGGCAGTAATTGTTATATCTTCCATACCTAACAAATACAATTATTTACTGTAAAACTAAACGTATTTTTTTGGATAGCTGCTCCAAAAATTTAAAGACATAGCGCATTTTTAAATAATATTATTAAATTTTTCAAATTTAGTCTAAACTTCTGGTTGACCTTGTTATTTGTCATTTCCCTCCAATATTATTTATTTCTAAAAGTTTTTCCCTGAAAACAATCGTGATTCATTGAATATTTTTTCTTGAATAAAAGAATCAAACATTCAAACAGAATAACCTCAAGATTATCTATAATATTATTTACATAATTTGCTACTTATTCGCACATGTTACAGTGAATTTAATATTATTATTCATTTTTCTTTCTGGTGATTCAGCGTTATTAAAAACATTGCAATTTCGAAGAATATTTTATTGTAATTGAGCAGTTAAAAATTAAAGGTGCAGTAGATTTGACCTCAAGATTAAATTAATAAACTAGTTTATAAAGTCTAATAAATATAGTAATAGACAAGCAAGATAGATTTTTAATAGCTCTGACAAACAGAAAAAGATCTATCAGTCCGTAGATCGTTTAATAAGAGCAGCTTTCGGACACTTCTAAAATAAACAAATGAACTTTAACTTTCTTGGATTTCAATTCCCAAAGGAATTAAAAATAATAAAGAAAATAGATAAATAAATCTTATTACCCAACGAAACGGTAAATAAAGTATTTTAAGTTCGAATCGTCTATCAGTATATTTGTCTGAGGCATCGATTTTTTTGCCAATTTTTTTCAAGCCTTGTTCAACTAACTCTCGTTTATATTTAATGAAAAATTGTTCGAATGCTTAAGGTGATCAACTTCTTTACTTGTTGTGTAAATGATAAAGTAGAGGCATTGCCAAATAAAAGATTTTAATTCATAAGGTTTCTAAGTTTTGCTTTCAGGTCTTCTGAAAACAGCATTTTGATATTCTCTGATTCTGTGCCAGTCTCAGGCATTGTATCCTCTAGGCGAATTTATGAAAATCTCTTCTGATATTCGAGAAAAATAACTTTTCCGTAACCATTTTCCCATTCACGGGGATAAGATTAAATGCTTCAAAATCTGAACTTAATATTATATCTTTTTTATTATTATTCAAATAAGAAGAAAACTAGCTCGACCCGTGCGGCTAAAAACAGACTAGAGAAATAATATGTCAGTGATAATTTTCTTTTCTTTTTATTTATAGGCAATTTTGTTACAGATATGATATACAAATTACATCTAATGAACAAAATTAAATCTAAATAATATTTCTCTAGTCCGTTTTTTCCTAAGCGGTACACTTTTAGACCGTGAATCTTTTTTTGATTAGCACATAAGCTTTAAAATGAGGGATTTATCATGGAATTTGATAAAGAAATAAGAAAGATATCGCGTACTCATGAAAAAATAAGCTATATAGAAATAATATATAAGATTGCATAATAAATGGAAAAGTGAGTTCGACCTCGATTTTACAAAACATGTAGTCAGACGTTTGAAACCCTGCGGATATGTGACATCCTGTTTTGTAAAATGTCGGACCAAATCTTAAACTATTTGTTATTGAATTATTTTTGCACAAAAAAAAACGCATATTCATTAGAATTTTTCAAAAGAAAAAATGTTTCGCCAGAACAAAGTCATACACAAAGTTTCAATTATCACTAATTCTTTAACTTAGTACCGGGGACTACAATTCTTAATTTATTTTATTTAAATTAACTTCAATATAATTGATCCAAAAATTTAATGTATCAAACGGTTCATAGAAAATGATGACCCCGTGATTGGATTAATTACAATGTAACGTGGGTTCGTTAAGCAAATACAAAATATTGTTTCAAATTAAAAATAAATAAATTACTTTGAAAAGTTCATTACAATTCCACTTGTATGTCAATATATTGTATTATAGAGGTGTTATGAATAGTAATAAATTAATATAATTCATTACTATTGCTTGATTTTATTGCTTATTAATTTATTTTAGAAATTATAAAAACATCACTCAATACAAAGATTAGCCGTAAGGTTTTACTATCGAACATTAATAAATCCTGATATTTAATTTCATGGCAGAAAAAATTACAAGGAGATGAAACAATCTGTGTCATGCATCATTCTTAGTCCGCGGAACAGTACCCATTTTTTAAATGATCCATACACACTTGACATTTTGTGAGTGGCTTTCTTCTGGCGAGTCTATCAAACTTTCTCTCTATAATTTTTTTCGAAATTTCTGCGTTTTCAAATGGGCATGATTACGTCATGTTTAAGCTAACCGTCTGAAAAAACTCAGAAGTTATCAAGTGGCCATAGTTTCTGACAAATTCACTCCTGCGTTTTTTTAGACCGATAGCTTAAATATGACGTTATCATAGTCATTTGAAAACGTAGCACTTTCGAAAAATTCGTAGAGAAAAATTTTAGACTATTTACTCTTTCAGGGTAGAGGTTTATGTCTTAGGTGCCTTGATGTTATGGATGGCAATACTTCTCAAGGGGGAAATTAAGGATAGCTCTACCTAGAATCATAGGAAAAAAATAAATGTGCATAGAAGATACTGCAAATTCCACTCATCTTAATTGTACTAATATGTTGGGATCAGAAACGTTAAAACACTCCGTCTTGGAGACATCTCGATAGAGTAACACTTGTGCGTGAAATAGTAACAAGGGAAGTCGTGCTCTTGGCCACCATGATCATTGGGAATTCGAGGTAGACATTACTAGGTTTTGCGTGGCTTCTGGCTCCGATAAATTCCTACAGGTTCATTTGCTTCTAAGAGAACCTATCAATTGGAGATATTCCTACATCAAGAAGACAAAAATTTCCATATCAGGCCTAGATGTTCGATTATTAGAAACTCTACATATTAAATAACATTACATTTCTACAACTTCCTTGCGCCAATATCAAAAGTGCACATGTTTATAAAGTATTAGCTAAATTCTGATAGTGATGGTCTTGTAAATGAACAAGGTTATAATCATGTAGTCTACAAATTCATTCTAAAACCTATGTTTACATTTCCTCTTATGATTAATTAAAAGAAAATAATGTTTTTATGAAAGTCATTTGAGTATCTATATTACATTTTTTTTTATATATTAAAAAACTATAAGATAAAAACAATAGTAAAACTAAACTATAATAAACCCTCCTATTTACAGTTAATATATTAGTTTAGTCATTTTTATTAATTCTATTAGTCATACAATAGTTAATTATTGTTATTGTGTTGGATTTAATTGTAAAAAAGTTTTTTTTTACAAATAAACAGGAAAATCATTATAATTACTTAAAACGCATACTATGCTGTGACATTCATATGTAAATTTCAATTATATTATAATACTAGCTGTTACTCGTACACTGTACCAGACAATTCTCTATTTTCTTTTTCGAGATTAATTGTAGGTTAGGTTAGGTTAGAATGGCTGTCCTGGGGTGGGACACACTTAGACCATAGGGTCCGTTGCGATACCGAAAAAGGGTTGTCTCATCCCCGGCCACTACTCCATGAATCCTTTGGAGCTTGTTAAGAACAGCAGGAGAGCTTTGACGTCAACGAACTCCAAGTTGGAGAGGTCGTCAAAGAGAGGCTGGCTCAAATAAGTCCATCTAATCATGACAAGAGCTGGCAGTGACAGAGAAGACGAGACATTGTGACAGCACCCGCAGTAGTCGCGATACACTGCCAAGCCCAGGCTTTCAGCATGCCTGCCGGTTGGGCGTGTAACAGCCGCAACAACTTTGCGAACAGAGGCCTTTGGAAGTAATATAAGATCTTCGGAACGCCTGCGACTGTACTCAGACCATATCTGTCTTGTAGTACCACAAGTACGTTCCTCCCTCCATCTAAGATTGGCTCTTTTGAAGATATCCTCTTTGAGGAGCAACTTGCAGTTCGCAAATGGAACTCCCGGATGTTTATTGATGCTCGTGTCCGGCACCATTGTACCATTTCTTGCAAGCTCATAGATTAATAGATTAATTTAAACTAACGAATGAATAAATGGAATGGCTCTCTACTCTCTATATATGCTGCGTCCGATTCTATTCAAAAAATAAGTAAAAATGTCCCATATCTTTTTTTCGATTCTGAAATTTAACGTCTAATATGATATTATGCCTTCAAGGGTTCTTTAAAATTCAGGAAATCTCTGAAGTAAGCATTTGATGTCTCAAAAATATCTAAAATATTGTTTTTCTCAAACATTCAATTCTAAAATAAGATCAATAGAAACATTTTCTAAAAAAGTTGAAATCAGAAACAAATCTTACATATTATTTCACTAGCCTGTTTTTCTGTTAATCTTAACCTTTATCAAATTTTGTTATTTACCCCTTATTTTAAAGCTTATTGTGCTGGCTAACGACGAAAACTAGACCTATGGTGTAAAAATGTACCACACTGATTTGATGCGCATCAATTTGGTTTTTAAGATATAATTTTGTTCAGTATGTAATTTGTATATCATATCTGTAATAAAATTGTCTATGCACAAAAAAGGAAGCAAAAGGCTATTGGTATTTTATTATCACTTATCTCTAGCCTGTTTTAACCCCGGATTAACCGCACGGGTCGACTAGTTACTTAAGTTTCTAGCTACGGGTTTATAATAAGTATTACCCTTGATCCCAAAAGAGCCATTTGTTCTAGATGCACGCTTTGTTCGCGTGATGCTGCTCTGCATGCAAGTTGCGAGCGTTATACCGCTTACAGTTCTTCGATCTAGTTCAATAACAAATATGATTTAAAAAAATTCGCATATTAATAATCATCTATGACTAAAAAATAGTTGAATCTATCTATTTATCCGTTATATTAAAACTATTGTCTGTCTGTCTGCTTATACGTTTGTTCGAACATCACGTAAAACTTCTGAACCAATTTTGATGAAATTGAATTTGTTTAGAAGTTTTTGACAGTGCTAAAAAGCCAGAGATAAAACAAAATTTTCTCACAATAGCTAGTTATGTACTTATTAGTACTTATTTTAAACCACGCTTCCATACATTCTAAACTTCGAGTAGTGTGCTATGAGGCCGAAGACCACCTTATTTTCTAAGAAGTTTTTGTTCAGGGTAGCAGCTGGCTATATTGTGAGCAAAATGTGCTCAGAAATCAAAAACTGAAGGCATTATAGTCTAAGGGATAAAACTGACACTAAGGAGAGGAGTCTAAATGGGTGCAAATAAGTGACGAATTGTCTAGCGAAGCGGACGAGTAGCGAATAGTTCTATATAAAAATATTGCGAGTCCTTGTTACGACATATATTAAAAGGAATACAGACGACGAATTTAATTTAAGATAGAATCAATTTTGTTTTTATTAAGTTGTCCACCACATGAATAAAGTATTTAATAGCTGTCCGTATATTAACTTTAATAGACTACAATTACATGTTGCATGATCCAATTAATGCAGTTTTTTTTTTATTGAATATAATTCACACAAATTGCAAAGGTTGCTAATTTTATTAGTTTGGTTATTTTTAAATACAATTAAAGTACAATTATTTCTTTAATTTGTACAATCAATTTATAAATTTTTTTATTTCGTTCGTTAAATGAATGTAGGTAATATTTGAAGTAAATGTCACATAATGGTATCAAAGGTAATTAGTTGATGAGAGAAGAATTCAATACGTTAGTTAATTTATTCTTGGAATTTATCCTAAAAATTTGTTGTTATACTTTTTAACAATATGAGTTAATTAAAAGTAATTAGTATTGCATAATTATAAAAGATCACTATTATTACTTACAGGGTGGACTATTTTAATCTATTGTGGATTATCGCTTAGAGCTTGATGGAGGACAACATGTTCTGCCATCAGATTGGACCTAGTTCTCTGGGTTGCTTTAATAGTCAAATTAGATCCAAAAAGATAAGAGATAGAATAACACTTTTAATTAGTAAGTTGATAATCATTAAATGTCATTATTGACTTTAGTTCGCATTCATAACTTTTATGTCCAGGTGAATTTTCAAGATCATTTGAAGATCAAGGTTGAATGACCTTGAAACTAAGGTGAAAATCATAGGGATGGTCGAATGGCCTAAATTGCCCTTAACAACTTTTAAGAGCTAGCGTATTTTCTTTCGATTAAATGAAATAATGGCATACTTTAAAGTTGCATTTCCTCCGAAAGCTAAGGATTTACGATAAAATGATTTTCATAAAAAAATGTTCATTTTTATGAGGATCAACTTTCTAATTTAAAGTGTTCTATCTCTTACCATTTAGGACAAAAATTGACTATTAAATCCAATTTGATGTCAAAACTTGATGTCCTCCATTAAACTCTGCAAATTTTTTTTCAGTTATTTTTTGATTGGTTAACTACAAAACTATAGTAGATTATAGTGGTCCACTCTGTATACCGGTTATAGTGACCAATTGTCATTAGAATTTGTCAGTTAACACGACCAACATGTGTACATAAGAACATATTTTAACTACTATTGACTATTGGCTATAACGACCAAGATTTTTTGTTCCTTCAATGTCATTACAACTGCTTGTGACTGTACAATGGAAATCAGATATTAGGGTAATTTTGATAAAAAATACTATAAAATTGATTATACATATTTAAAATAAATCTTATGAAATTAACATTTTGTGAACCATAATTCAGGACGGCTGTAGCATTCGCCCTGTTCAAATAAACAAATATAGCTGCAAAAAATCGTAAGGTACAATACTGTAACGAAAATAAATCAAATCTTTTCAAGTTAATTCCAAATTGAAAACAATTCCCTAAGTGTTAAATCACGCTATACCAAAACTTGAATCGTAATAAAGTTGTACATAATTTATAAGGTGAGTTAAACAAAAAAGTTGCTAATACTTAAAAAGCAAATAAATGGTTTGGTGCTTTCAAAACATTGTGCGAATGAACTTAAATGTTATATTGGCATAAAAACTTTATAGGCCGCATAGGAAGTGGAAAATCTTTCTAAAAGTATATTTTTCTACTATAAAAAAAAAGAAATATTTATTTTTAAGTTATTTTCAAACATACAGTGTGTTCAAGTCGGCGCCATATATGAAAGTCTTTTTTATTATTTGTTTTCTGCAAAAAGTTTAATGTAGTAAAAATAACAAAATCTATTTTGTGTCATGATAAATGAGGAATATTGAATATCTGACCGTCGTTTTCAATTTGGATCAGCTTTTCTTCGTAAATATTGTCGATATTGTAAAAAATAAAGGTACTTTACTCTTGGGAAAAATTTTCATTTTTCGAAAAACCTCGTATACGAATGTAAAAAATTTACATCTGATAATTTCGTATTGCGTTCTAGACCATGCAGGACTTTTTATTAAGAATAACTTTTTTACATAAAACAAATAATTAAGAAGTTTTCCATATGGTATCGACTTAATTCAACACACTGTATAATAAGTAGGCATTCACAACTCTTGAGGGACATGATAAAATAATTTTATTATAAGGAAAATCTCTTTGGGGTTAGTATGTGATCATATTATAATACTCTATTTATACGATTCCTGTTTAAAGAAAAAAAAGGAATAATATTATTGTCAAAATTATATCATGGTTTAAAAACACTGACAAACTTTTTTCAATTTTAGATTTACGCAATTTTTTTTTTACGATTCAAGAACAAATTACATTTGATTATTATCATACAAGTATTTTTATTTGATTTCTGTCTTGAATCTACATGGGTAGTTCTACAAACTAAAGAATTTTCGGCTTTTCAACTAAAATATCATGGAAATCTGTTATAATTTATTTGTTTTATTATATTATATTTTTTGTACCTAGTTGGCCCCTAAAAATAATTTGGAATTAAAATTATTTTGTTGACGTAATTTAGAACCATTCAAATTTCCAAATTCTCAAGAAGCTGTGGTGTCCTTAGGACAGAATCTAGACAAATATAATTTATTTTTATTACGGCATTAAGGCCATAAATTAAACCAAGATAATAAAATTTATTATTTTATCGCTGTTGGGAGACATATTTGTTTTTCTTTAATATAGATTATCCGACTTTAATGTGATCCATGCAAATTTCTTGGAACTTTTATGGAAAAATTATCTTCCCTAGATTGTTCAAACTGCTCAAGATTCGTCCTTATCATGTTTTAAAGTATTATTCCTAGCAATTGCTTTAATAATTAGGAGATGACAGAATTATTCATGATATCAAGAAATTAAACAAGGAAACTTTCCATTTCCAAATTAATTCCAGAATCAATAACTGGCTAAGTGGCCGAGCGAGTTAAGGCGCAATCGCCTTTAACCGTTTGTTTACTTTGGCTGGGAGGTTGCGGGTTCAAATCCAGGCAGCAGCGGTCTGATCAATTATAATTAATTGGGTGATAAGTTTATCCGACTCCGCCCACAATAATAAGGACGTGGGTGGCCTCTGCTACAGGCTGTGTGTTTGAGGAACGGAGGTTAAGCCCCATATTCACTCTCCTTTTATTTATTTGCTAGGTGGAATTTCATTAGAATGCGGCGGTGTATTTTTAACTGTATCCTCATTATGGCGAACACCATCCAACGGACGTGGTATTCGTGATAGTGAATTAGAGATGAATTGGGAAATGGCATGTGATGAAACACCTGAATGGGGTGTACCCAATTGGGTAGGATTATTCGCTAAAGATCCCACACTTGTAAGTACCTAAAAAGAATACGGCAATATGTTTTTGTAAATTATTAGCAAACCTTTTTTACCTAACCTTTTTTTATAGAATGTAAATCAAACACCCATAATACGAATAGAAATCAAAGATCATCCATGGGGTTTCTTTAAAACGAATGTTACTTATAGTAAACAATATTTTCCAAATGGATGGAGTAAAGGAACAGCCATTACTACAGGCGATGATGTTGATGACTATGTACCGCCAAATGTTTCAGATGTAAGCACGGGGCCTCATTGTATGCCACATTGGATTGCGTCATTCAAAGATAATACGTTAATTAAAGCAAATTGTTTGAAGATTCAACCAACATGGATGCAAGATCATAGGTAAACAATATAAAATTAGGCACTGAATCTTTAGCTTTTATAGGATTAAAACCGAACAACGAACAATGAATGGCACCCAAAAGGACTCAACTTGAATGTTACTTTTATAACGTATTCTCATCGAAAGGTTTAAGTTTGTTACTAATAAATCGATAAAGTTTATTAAAAAGATGATTTTGAATTTTTCTGTTTCTCAAACAAGTTATGCTAATCATTATGTTCAAATTAATATAAACTAACTAGGCAGTAATGAAACCTAACTCTTCAAAATAAACTAACTAGAAGTTAATATTAGTTAATATTAATCGTTTCTATTTTTTTTTTATGTCGGTGAATAACTCGATCTTAGAAACTCTTATAAAGATCAAGTACCTGAATGACCGAGCTTTACTCAATATTTTTTGAGTTAAAAAGGCACAAACTTTCCAAAGAATAATCAAACACCTTAATGTCAAAAATCGAAAATAACCCTAAAGGTCTAATTTTTGATAGTATACCTTTTCAAAATTTTTCTAAAGTAAAACAAATTTGCTACAATATGAGACTAGAGTTGTCTCTGTAAGCCTTTCAAAGTTGATCATTTTTTTTCTTCGCTATCTTTTGCAAAAAACCTACTGGATTTGACGCAAGCTCTGATGTATAAAGATACATTGATCAACTTTGAAAGACTTTATCTCGGAAACTATTGGATCTACAGAGATAGTTCTAGTCTCATTCTATCAAAAACTAGTCCTTTACAGTTTTAATCGCTAAAATCTGAAAAAAAACGAAATTTTCACGGTTTTTTCGATTTTTGACAAAGTTGCGTTCGGCGCTCGAGGTCACAAACAACGAGGTCGATTATTCATTCGACCAACATCATAAACAAGTTTGCAAAAATCAGTACTACCAAATATGACGCACACTACCCCGTACTTTCAGGCGACAAGGTTCCTATCCACGGATATCCACGGATTCTTTACCTAAGAAATGCGATTTTGTATTAGATATTTGTTTAGTTGCAGTTATTTCTGGTATTACTTAAATTTTGCGTAAAGATTTTCGAAATATAATTGCATATATATTTCTTTTGATTAAATTTTTTTAGATCACAATTAGGATGGTTACCATTAAAATCATTATTTATACCTGGTACCCATAATTCTGGTTGTTTTTATAAAGGTTCACAATTAAATCGTCGTGATACATTCCAACGATACATATTAACACAAGATCGTGATATATGGAGTCAACTAGTACATGGTATACGTTATTTAGATTTTCGTGTTGGTTATTATTCGAGTTCATCCAGCTCAACAAATGATTCTACAAATAATTCCGCTGACAGCAGTATCTATTCCTCATACAAGTTAGTGTTAAATAATATGTATAAATATATTAAGAAGATGTATTCGCATGTGCTCAATCTTTTTGTATCGGGTAAATCAACAAAATATGAGGAGTAAGTGAGACGATGATGTTTTTTTGAATTTCAATCATTTTGGGCATTTCGGAAAGAATCCATCAATCAATCACTTTTTTTTTTCATAATGCATACACACACCCCATTTTGAAATTGGTTATGGTTACGGTGTGAGTAAAAAAGAAGAATGTCAAAATATTTTTATGGTGGTATTTACGGAAAACACAAATGCGGATCCAGTAACTTTTTAATGCTTTATTATTGCATGAATCACTGTTGTTTTAAGTGTTCACAATATTGTTTTGTGATTACAAAGAGATAAAATTTAATAATGTACGTTTTGATGGTATAGTTTTTACGAGCGATCGTAAAATTTAAATTAATTCGATTATAGAAACGTTATTGCATGTTAAGTATATAGAATGACAATTTTGATAATGTGTCAGTTTCAAAAAATCTTTAGGGAAATTGCTAGTATGGGTTTTTTTAAACTGCAAGGACGCTTTAAGCTTAACGCGCTGGAAAACCCGAAGTTGATTCGTCGCTAACAACTTCCATTCATAGTCTGGTGAGTCGGTTATAGCAGGTTTATCGTAGAGCATGATGTTGAATAGTGGCAATGGACAAATCGCACAAAACCAATGCCACATGATAGAATATGTTGTAAGACACCTTCTTACAAAATTGACACAACTTCAATCATTTGAAAACCCCCAGAAAATCGGAAAACCCTCCCAATATTACGTTTTTCAATTTTATACATGCTAGAAAATGGTAATTTCAACAATCAATTCGAAATAAAGTCAAATTAACAGAATAGTTCGAAAAATTTCATTACCCACATCGCAATCCTCAGGAAAATCTGAAACATCCATGATTTTCCGGAGGGTTAAAATGGGGGTAATGAAATTTTTCGTACTATTGTGTTAATTTAACTTTATTTCGAGTCGATTGTTGAAAATCCCATTTTTTCCCATTGAACATTTCGATTTTTTTTAACTTTTATTTTCCAAATAATTAGAGAAATGATATAAGTTTGTTGCTTTTATCTGTCTATTGCTTTCATTTAATGATCATCTGTTCAGCAGGTCAAAGGTCGTTTGCAATTCCCTAATTAATATATCAGAATAATCCACATTTGTAGTAGTGCAGGTCATTGGTTTGGGCAGATCTTTTTGTCCCAGTACTAAATATACCCAACGCTACTCCCCCCCCCCCATAATAAGAGTATTAAAAGTTCAATTTCAATTCAAGTTAATATTTATCAACATCTGTCTTTTAATCTTTACATTTAATCTTGTTTCTATATAAAAGAATAAAGCTTTTAATCAGACAATTTGGAATTAATTTAAAATCAAAGATTTTTATCTGGATCCGCATTTGATAAATTAATTTTCATAGCTTGTGTAATTCCATCCAAGGATTTGCTGTGTACGAGGTTTCCAAAAAGCTAATTATTGTAATGTAAAACGCAAGTATATTGTGCATGCTTCAATATTAATGAACCAATTTTGTAATCAAATTATTTTGGAACGTAAGTTTGTAACCTACCATAAATAGCATGACCAAAATTTTAAGATAATCATTTAAAAATATAAGCTTTAAAAAGAAAACCAAAGTCCGATCACATAGAAAAAGATGATTCTGTAATCATGTCATCTTGATTATGTCAATGATAGTTCGCAGCGGATCAGTGTAGATTACAAAATTCTGGTTCACTGGTTCATCCTGTCAGTCATCATTTAAACGCCAAACTTGCCACTAAGACAATAAAGTTTCTGCATATAGGCGAAGCGAACGTTAAATTGATAATGAAATAGTCATTAATTCTCAACTATTGGGTTACTTTTAAATTTGCTGCAGAAAACATTGCAAAAATAGAGTCTCGAAAGTAATACGGTCTTATACAATTTTTTTTAACCCTTCAGACTGGTCGTCTTTCGAACCATAATCATAATTATTCTTGTGATCAGTGAAATTCTCACGCTATTGCGCTATTTATCTCTCATCTGTTATTGAAAACACAGTGTATCTACGGAGGTAGCCGAAGTATAACGAAGTCATCAGAATTTCTAAGTTATGTAAAAGGGTCCCACTTTTAAATTTTGAATGTGAATGTAAAGAAAATTTCAAGCGGTCATTCAATTTGAAATTTCGAAAAAATTTGTTTTAAAATAAGCGTGAGAGAATTTCTCTACGCAACCGTTCTGAAGGGTTAAACATAATTGATTTACTTTTAAACTTTTCATTTTCTACTAAATTCAAGTAGTAAACAAAATTAACAACCTAATAAATAATTTGAGTACAGTTTAGAATTGATAATAGATATTTATTACTGTTTTCTCTGACACAGATATTGCATTATAAATATGCAGTAAAAGTATATAATAATAAAAATTGATTATGTACCGTTTGTGTAATCAATCATTGGGAATTGTAATTTATAACATGAAGTTAGAGACTTTAGTTTTGATGTTTCACTCACTTACATCATCGCCAATCTTAGATGGAAAATAAAAATGTATTAAGTTAGCATCGACCCAAAACAAGTGAGCTTTTGAGGATCTCAATACACAATAACCTATACGTACCTACGACTGATGCGATAATATGGATTTGTAAAATACAACTCCCCAAGAACTAACTTTAAAAATGTCTTAAAATTTTTCAGACCTGTTGCTGTTTTAAACTAATCGCAATAAGCACGACTTTGCATACACATTGCTAGCACAATAATAAATTTAGCTTATTCATATGTATTAAAGAGCTGGTAACGCAATTTTAAGTATTTTAAATTTTAACAGTTTATTTAACTTCTAACTTCTGGAGGAGCGTAAAAATATTTTTCGTGTGATTAACCATCAATTTCGCACATTGCATATATTATTACTGTTATTAAAGATAAAATTAAAAAAGTTTCAGCTATTTTCAAGAAATGACTCCTGTAAACAAATTATAGCTTAGTAATGCTACTTATTTAAATTATCTTGGAGCAGAGGCGGATTAAATGTCGAGAGCGTCCTAGACAAGTACCTCATTGGCACTCCTCTAACGGCCATATTATTAATTTTAACTTGAACCCCATATTTTACTGGAACTTCGTTCTCCCAGACACGGGCCTACTTTGCCTTAAAGATAATGCAAATCTGCCTTGGAGAACCATATTACCAGGAAAATTTATCCTACCGCATATATCATCTCCTTCTAAACTTTTTGCTACTTAGAATAGCAAGCAATTTATTTTAGGTTTGAATAGAGTTATAGGAAAAAGGCTTACTAAAAATTTGATAGATGTAAACGAGCAATAGTTCGAATCAGCAACAAATGTTGTCGCGTGTATCTTGATGAATTTTCTAGAAAACTAGTAGAAAGAAGTAGCTCTCTACTCCCATTATAAAATTCTAAAATACCACAATGTCTACTCAATATTGTGTTACCAGTTAAGTCTGTAATTAATTATATCATAATTAATTACAGACTTATTAATTATCATAATTAAATAAAGACTAATTATAGAAATTAATTATTTTATTAAAATTTTTTAGATTATGGATAAATCATGATTTAGTTCGTGTTACACCATTACTTCCATTAATCCGTGATATTCGTCGATTTTTAGAAATTTCAAAAGAGGAAATTGTTATTTTAGATTTTCATCGTTTCCCAGTTGGTTTTCAGGGTAGACCTCAACGACATCAGATATTATTAGATATGATTCAAAAAGAATTAGGACATTTAATTATACCACCAATTAAAAGTGGGCCATTAGGTCCTAAATTAAATGATATTTGGGCTACTGGTCAACAATTAATCATATGCTATGGCGATAATGATATAGTTCAAGGTTAAAAATTTTTTTAAATTTATTTAATAAAAATCCCAACTACAATTAACACAAAATAAAATTCGTTTTGTTTACGAGTTTTACAGTCCAAAGCTAATTACCTAATTTATCGTATAATCGTGGGACACTCGGCTGGAACTATATTCCATTCGTTATAAATTATGTATTATTGAATAACAAGCACAAGGAAAGAATAGTTACAAAAAAATATTAAATTGTATTTCCACTCTATAGTAAAAGCTTAGATCATGCTTTCACAAATAGTCATTAATGAGTCCAGCTTTCACAAATAGTCATAAATGAGTCCCAAAAAATTTTTTTATTATAAAAATATTTATCATAAAATAGGTCTGTTACTAAACATCCGAATAATTTTGTTTTGATTACTGTTAATATTGATCAAAACAAAACAGATTTTGAAGATGTTTACAAAAGCCCTCTATGAACAGTAATCAGAAGTTATTTAAGGTAGTACGAGCGACAAGGCAAGTTTAGACTGGTGGTTGAAATTATTTGTACCTTATTTTCAATTTTGATGATTAATTTTTGGATATTTATAGCATCTTTGTAGTGGCTTTCTAAAATCTCAACCTTCTTATTAACTATAGATGTATAAAAAGGCGGAAAGAATAGAGCTTCAGTTGATATATTTTAGGCTTTTAGAGGCATATTTCTGAGCGTTAAAGTTCCGTTCAAATAGGATAAAACATGTGACAATTGAAAATGTATATTTTGTTAGAAGTTTGCCATATTGAATCTCCACGCTAATTTTACTTAATTTTATCGTATCAATTTTGTCTATGTCCAAAAACGACCTCATAAACAAAGTATTATCGGATTCAAACTCTTAATGAATTAATTATCCATCGTTAAACTATACACTATACTCTCAGTTTGTAGTTGGGTCAAAACGATCGAATGCCTACACATTATATTTCATATTACATAAAATTATAAAATTTATGTTTTTCAGAAAATTCATGGTTATGGAGTCCTTTACATCAATTTTGGGGTAATCAGCAAACACCAATGGGCTTAAAAACATACTTACAAAATGTAATGATAAATCCACCACGTAACGAGAAAAATCCAATGTGGGCTGCTATGGCACAATTAACACCAACAACCATTGATGTAATGTTTAAGCCGTCGGGAAGTTTACGTCATATGGCCGATTCGATAAATCGTAATTTAACAACATGGGTTCGGACTAAATGGTGGCGATTGGCTAATATTGTTGCAACAGATTTCTTTTTAGGAAATAATATTATCGATTTAGCAATTAACTCAAATGTATATAAAGTAAAATTTCCTTAAAACGAAAAGTATTATTTGAATTTTAATTAATGATTTTAAAAATTCCTTCTTTTCATTGATAAATTATTTTGCAATTTTGCAGGGTATTAATCGTAATGTAACTTTGTGATGTTGAATAAATAAATATTTAAGCGATCAACAAATCATTTTTTTAGAACCATTAAATCCAGAACCATTAAATTAAGAACCATCTAAACTCTTTATTATAACCGTGCATTATTCCAGAGAAGTTCTTATGTTTAACAACCGGAACGCTTTTATTCTTTTTCTATACCATTCCTACTCACGGTTGCATCTCACTCAAAAATATTTCGCTGAAATTAAAACTGTTCGTAGCACTAAAATAACAATATGAGAAACTATTTATAAACGTTTATTTGCTAATAAATCTTTTATCACGCGAGCAAATATTTTTGAAATTATGCTTATCACATGATTTTTTTTTCTTTCATATTATATTTGTTCTTATCTAATTAATTTTTTTTACACATAAACACCACATTTATAATTGACGTAAAAATTTTAATATTGTAGCTTTAAAATACCTCGTTAATATTAACAAAAGTAATAGAAACAAGCACTAGGTAGTGTCTGGTGCGAGCCTTAAGGTCCACATGAATAACTTCCCAGCATAATAAAAAGTTTAAAAAAATTTTAAAAATAAAAACTCGGCCAGCTCGAAACGACTCGAACCGAATGTTGGGAAATTCTTTTCGGATCAAATTTTCGTGAACATGCTTGACCGAATGTTTTGAAATTATTTTCGGATCATATTGCCTTTTAAACGCTTCGATCGATAACTCAACGAAGTCGATATCATTTTTTGTTCGCGCGACATCGACGACGAAAAAAATGTCTACAGACGTACATGTACACACACACACACACATGCTTCTTCTCCAAATTGGTTGAAATATATATTGAAAATTTCAATTTCGAAAATCGGACCCATTATTATTAGTTCCTATAGTGGGAAGTTAACAAACATAGTATACTTATATAGCGTCCCTAAATTATTAGAGTTTGGTAAAATATTACTCTCCAATTTTCACAAAAAGTATGTTTTAGGAAAATTTGAATCCAATAAAGATAATCCCGGCTCGCTAAATAATGAAACTGATGCCTAATTATATTTTCTGGACCATGTTAAGATATTTGTGATTAAAAATCTGTTATCATAAAAGTACACATTAAAACAAGAAATTACTTCAAAATTTTGTAAGAGGACTTTAATTCTAAACCTTTTTCTTGTCATTCACCGATAACTTTCGCCGTGACACAGAGCTACAACCTAGTTAAATTATATTTGGTTAAGGCTTTCGACTGACTCGAAAATTCATTGGACTGACATTCAAATGCCCCTGATTTTTGCGGCTACTTTTCTAGAAGTCTTTTAAGTTCATTATAAATCGAATTGGTTTTGGTAATATAAAAATTAAGTTACTCGATTTTTTTCAATTCTCCGTTTCGGATTTTATGATTCATTATACTTTGTTACTAAACACGAACAAACGAACATGATTCACAAATTTAAGCAATGATTTCTGGAATCACGTTGAATCCTGGAATTCGGACACAAGTAGCTACAATAATAAAATAAACAAGTGAAAACAAACAATTGACTGAGTTAATTGTTGAAATACCATGCATAGACTGATATTCCCCTTATTACATACTATACAATTTACGCCTAATTTGCGCTACTACTAACGGTTTACAAAATGGGTCCTACGGACCCAAGACTCAGTTGACCTATGTGGCTCTTTACGAACTTGACCTCACTTTTACGTTCTAAGTACGCTATGAAAATTTCAGCTCGATATCTTTTTCGGTTTTTGAGTAATCGTGATGACAGACGAACAGACAGATGAAAGACGACAGACGACAGACAGACAACCGGAAATGGACTAATTAGGTGATTTTATGAACACCTATATCAAAATTTTTTGCTAAGCATCAATATTTTTAAGCGTTACAAACCTCGGACTAAACTTAATATACCTTGCATATATATAAAAATTACAAATTTCTCCCCTACTGGTTTGCGCTTGTACTAAAAATAAAAACAAATGAAGATAACTTACATAGTTGTTTCAAGATTCCCAGTATAGATGTCAGTACTAACATTAAACCAATAATGTTTACAATAATAATTGTAGATTTTAATATAGGAAGATTAGCTATGCATCGTTTTGACGTGTCTGTAGAAAGTTTTAAGTCCAAAGTATCATTTAATAAAAGTACATAACAACTAACGGTTATTGAAAATATAAAATGTCCCATCTCAATTATTTAAAACAGGTAAGTGATTTAAAAAAATTTGAAAATCATTATAATTCAATTATTATTTTTTTGTTTATTATTCAGTTACACAAATTAAATTATACCCAACGCCTTTATAGTACTAAAAAACCACAATTAAATGAAGTCGTTATAGTATCTGCGGTTCGGACACCAATAGGTTCATTTTTAGGATCATTAGCACCCTTACCGGCTACTAGATTAGGAGCCGTTGCTGTAAATGCAGCAATCGAACGTGCTGGTATTCCTAAAGAAGAAGTTACCGAAGTATTTTTAGGATCAGTATGTCAAGGCGGTCAAGGACAAGCTCCTGCTCGTCAAGCTACCATTTTTGCGGGTCTTCCAAAATCCACAATTTGTACAACAATACATAAAGTATGTGCATCGGGATTAAAATCGATAGCATTAGGTGCCCAAAGTATTCAAACAGGTGACCAAGAAATAGTTTTAGCAGGTGGTATGGAATCTATGTCAAATGTGCCATATTACTTAAAAAGAGGCCAAACACCTTATGGTGGAATAAGTTTACAAGATGGTATTGTTCTTGATGGATTGTGGGATGTTTATCATAAAATTCACATGGGTAATTGTGCTGAAAATACAGCGAAAAAATTCGGAATCACTCGTCAACAACAAGACGATTATGCAATTCAAAGTTACAAACGAAGTGAAGAATCATATAAAAATAATGTATTCGCGTCCCAATTAGTTCCAGTGAATGTTCCTCAAAAAAGAGGAAAACCTGATTTAGTTTTCGATGCAGATGAGGAATATAAACGAGTTGATTTCAAAAAATTCGGTAAACTAGCAACAGTTTTCCAAAAAGAAAATGGAACAGTGACTGCTGGAAATGCATCCACATTAAATGATGGAGCTGCAGCAGTAATATTAACTACACCTGAAAAAGCTCAAAAATTAGGATTAAAACCATTAGCTCGAATTGTTGCTTTTCAAGATGCTGCAACAGAACCAATCGATTTTCCAATAGCACCATCATTTGGTATTCCAAAATTATTAGAAAAGGCAGGTGTTAAAAAGAACGATGTTGCTTTATGGGAAATTAATGAAGCTTTTAGCGTTGTCGTATTGGCGAATATGTTGAAATTGGATTTAGATCCATCGAAAGTGAATGTACATGGTGGAGCTGTAAGCTTAGGACATCCAATTGGAATGTCTGGTTGCCGTTTAATTGTACATTTAGCCCATGTTCTAAAACCAGGACAATTTGGCGTTGGATCAATTTGCAATGGTGGAGGGGGCTCATCTTCTATGCTCATTGAGAAATTGTGAGTTGTTGTCTGTTATTTTATTATATTTCTATATCCATTTTTTTAAAATAAAATTAGCTTTATCAAAGACTGCAAATAAATATATTTTTAATAAATACAGTTCTATATTTTTGTTCTAATAATTATGTGTGCCTTATAAATTTTTTATACTAAAATATATAGTTTTCAAAAAAAATATGGTAGTTTTTCTTTATTTAAAAAAATATATATAAAGCCTAGTTTAAATTAGGAACATTTCTCCTTTCCATCTGATACCTGAACACAGTAATATTTGGGGATTGAAAATATGCTTGATTATCACTCTGAATTTTACTTTACGAATATATTTGAAATTTTACGTTTCAGGTCGGAACATACATTCCAACCCGAGCATGTCTTTATGACTCTCGTGTAAATAGGTATTTATCACGCCTGTGATCTATTTGAATCAACAACTGTTCTATTTTTTTGATGATACTTTTTGGTATGTATTTTTCTGGCTTTAAAATGTCAGAAGTTTATTACCTATTTTCGACGAATTATTTTAGAATTGGATAATAAATCCAAGAACTGAATTTTTTATTGTAAAGAAGATTAGTTTATGCATTTATTCAATCTTTATATCGAGAGATTAGGGTTTGTCAGCACATTTTTATTGTTGTTATTTTAATTTTGTGAGTGTCACAAACAAGATATTTAAACTAAGCTTTATATTAATATTTTAATTAGCTTTAATTTATTATAGTACTGTTTCTTAGCTGAAAAATAATGACAATTCTTGCCCAATTTTAAGTTCCCCAAGAAATCGGCAGTGAAAAAAAGTCTATCACCTAGATACGTATTTGGCTAAAAAAATGACGTCACTAAACACTAAAACCAATTATTGAGATTCCTTCAAACAATAATTCTAGCCTGTCTCAATAATTTACATTCACAGATACTTCGAAAAATATAAAATTCGTAAATTGCATTTAATCCTCCGGTAAATGACTTCCGGAATGTTGGCCAGATTCCAAAATTCAAGGTAAGTATACGCCAATTTTATCAAGCAAAGTTCAGTATTAATACAACTGGCGAGCAGATTCAAGAACGAAAATTTAAATCTTTATATTTCGAATTACTTTCGATTATTTTCATTTGTCTGGGCTACTTCCAGACCTATAGTGGCGTTGGTGAAAGAAATCACAAAACATCGAAAATTAATTGAATTTTATCTTCTGGAAGTGGGAACGATAAAATTTAGAGTGAACTGGTAGCTTTTTTATATTTTTCAATTAAGAACCTGTACTAGTATTATTTTTTATATTATTATATTTTCAAAGACTTTTAATTTTGTAAACTGTTTATGAGCATTCCGAAATGCATTTTTGATAGAGAACTTACTCAGCAATATTTTGCCATGTAATATGATTTTAATCTTTGAATCATTATATTCCATGATTATTGATGTCATACTTTCATGATTCAAATCAAATTGGTTTCTTTTCGTTGAAATATTCGTTGTTATTTTTGGCGGAAATTATTTTAGTTGAAAAATTGTTTGTTTGTTTGTTTGTTTTTTTACATTAAAAAGATTATATTAGAAAGCTTGGTAGAATTAGTTCTAGTTGTACCATGTTAGAAAGTATTTTATGGAGAGTTTGGGCAAATAGTATTCCCATTACTTCGATTGTCATTTAATTTTTTTAAGTGACATAACTACAAGATATACTGTTGATAAATTTTTAGTGAAAATATTAAACTTTTTATATTAAAATTTTTTAATCAAGAAAGAGTTTAAAATTTATATTTAAATTGTAAAAGAAAAATTGTAATCAATTTAAATTAATAAGCTATTAAGTGTTCCATAAAAGAACGGATATTTCGTCAGCTATAAATTGTTTTGAATAAATTTTAAAAAAATATTATTTTTACGGGTCACAAAAGGTGAAAAATATTTTTATCCATTTTATCAATGTTATTTGTTATTTTCATTATGCAAAAACAATAATGATAAACAATAATTGTTTCAAACTGAAGGTATATTTTAATAAGCAAAATAATTACTTATATATGTACTGTCCTCTGCGCTGTTTGTAAGGTTTTGCAATTTTCATAAAAAAGTTACTTGGGTATATTCAGAAAATTTAACAATGTCCGTTCACAAAAAACTTTAAAAATAATTATCTAAATGGATAATTCATTTTAGTTATTATGTGCGAAAAGTGCTTAAATTTACTTGCCTAGGTAATTTGCTAGCTTCTTTATGGCAATGCGAAAATCGGTTATAACTTATAAGGAAGGTAGCGATTTTTCAATAGGTACTGCTTTTATTCAAAAGAAAGTGTATCTTTTAGTAAGTATTTTTTGTCCGAAAATGTTTGCCAAATCGTTGTTAATGTTAAAAATATAAAAATGAAATATCAAATTGTCCTGGGCAACATGTTGGCGTGTAGAAGACATTCCTCTCGTTTCTTTATACAAAAGTAAAACCATCATGCCTTTACATTGCACAGATGGAGATTGATGACATCCTATCGTACCAATTGGTATGACGTTTTTATGTTTGTATAAAGGAACCAGAGGGGTAGGAAAGTAAATTGGCCTATGACTAGACGTGACGTCACATAAGATTAATTTTTTCAATTTTAAAATCGGGATGCAAAATTATCGCACAAGCAAAACAATTTTCCTATTGTCGACAGCCATAGGCTCATAAGTTGTTGTAAAAATCGAATACTTTCGTAAAATGGTGGTGGCACCGCAATGATTGGACCAGAGGCTATATCAGTAAACCGATATATTCTCTGGATTGGACAGTAATCACTAATGCCACATTGACTATGATAAAACAGTTTGGAACACAGATTATAATTTTTATTATGTAATAAACTATTATCTTTGGTTTGAAACTTTTTTAAATATACCTATTTATGGGAATTAAACAAAGCCTTAAATAATAGGTTTTTTAATGTGTATTTTAGAAATATTTTTTTTTTAATTGTTACTATTGTTAAATAATAAATAAAATTAAATATTTATAGACCGAATGAAAATGTTGGAGACAACAAAAAACCAGTGATAACATTATACACAAAAGAACCATGCCCTTTATGCGAAGAATTGAAAATTGAATTAGAACCATATATGAAACATATACAATTCGAAACTGTTGATATTACATTAAGAGAAAATTTAAGATGGTTACGATTATATCGTTATGAGATACCAGTGTTATTTTTTAATGGCCAATATTTATGTAAACATAAGTTAAATAAGGTGCTATTGGAACAAAAATTAAAAGAAGTATATAATAAATAAATATTTTTATTTTTTCACAAATCAAATTGGTTGTTCAATTCATTTAAATTCCGAGTTATTGTTTTTTTATTCATTCCAAATTAGAGTTTCTTCTCGCTTCGGCAAATCACTTTTTGCATGAGATTTTGATCGATATTTCAGAGAAAATCAAAACAAAATTTATGTTTCGGAATTTGGTGAATCCTCGTATATAGGATTATTTTGCCTCATAAAACACTAAGTTTAGGTTCATTCAACGATTGGGGGAGTATTTTTGAGATTTCACCTAAAAACCTGTACGAAGAGTTTTTATTTCGAAACGATTCCAAGATATCGCCCCACTTTATTTCAAAATAATTTAAAAGTAATAATTTGGTCATAGAATTTTGGAATTATTCAACCGGAAAACCTGGAAAAGTCTGGGAATTTTATTTTGGGAAAACAGTGGCTGCATTATTTTGGGGTCCCAATTGTCATACATAATTAGGAGGCAAATAGCAAGGACACAAAAATCTGGTTGATTTTGCGATTGAACGACAAGTTTCTGATTTATTGATCACCTAAACGACACGATTTAAGTACCTTTTGGATGAAAATCATTTAAAAAAATGATTATTACCCAAACCGGAGATTTGAGGGCTTTCTTCTTAAGGTGTAACCCTTTGAAAAAGTCGAGAAAAAAACTTGTGTTTCGGAATGTGATGAACCCTGAGATATCGCCTAAAATCCTGCATGAAAAGTTTTTATTTCGTAGTGATTCTGAAGGTATCTCAAAAAACTATTATCTAATCGTCAAGTATAGCTGGAGTTGAAAATATGATTTTACAGCACTTCAAGTGATTTCACTTGTTCAGTCTCATTTTTTACAACTTCATGTTTTTTCGTATGTTTTTTCATGCTACTCGAATCATGAAATCCTTTATGACAGATCGAACAGGCATAAGGTGTTTCGCCCGTGTGAGTTCGCATATGTACCGTAAGATTTCCTTTGAGAGCAAATTTTTTATCACAAACACTGCATTTATGTCGTTTTTCCCCCGTATGTGTTAACTGATGTGTTTTTAATGCACTGTCCTGTGTAAATGATTTTTCACACAATTTACATGTGTGAGGTCGTTCTCCCGTGTGTGTTACAACATGCAATTTTAAAGTTCGTTTATGTCTAAAATTTTGATTACAAATATCACATTTAAACGGTTTATCACCGGTATGAATTAATCGATGAGTATTATAAGCACTTCTAGTAGTAAATTTTTTTTCACAATACGAACATTTAAAACGTTTTTCTTCACTATGTATAAGTCGATGCGTGCTTAATGAACTCTCTAAAGAAAATGATTTTTCACATATTGTACATTTAAAGGGACGCTCCCCAGTATGCATTCTTAGATGAATTGAAAGTTGTTTCATAAAAACGAAACCTTTTCCACAGTAACTGCATAAATATGACTTTTCTCGATGATATAATTTATGAACAGCTAAAGCTCCTTTCTTCCAAAATTTTTTATGACACTCGTTACATTCATATGATTCCCCACTACGGATATTATTCCGTTCGTATGATTCCCCACTAGAGATTTTATTTCGTTCCGAAACTGATTTCTGATAATTTTCTCCAGGTGTATGTTTTATTCGGATATGATGATTTAAACGTCTCCTACGATTATAAGCCTTGTCACATTGAGAGCATTTAAAAGGCTTTTCTTTTGTATGAACAAATATATGGTCCGTTAAACTACTTTTTTGTGTAAAACCACGTCCACAAATTTTGCAAACATGAGGTTTCTCCCCTCTATGTATTCGTAAATGTTGTGCCAAACCTACAACACTCTTATTACATATCTGACAAGTTTGACCACTTTTCTTCTTCGGTTTTGAATTATGCTCCGTTTGTAAATGTTCTTTATCAAAATTGTTGGGTGATTGACAATTGTTTTCGAAGTCATCTTCAACAACTAAATTATTTTCTTCTTTTACTGATATCGGTTCAATTTTAATATTTAAATTATCTAAATACTCCTTAAATTTTTTATTAACTTCGTGGCATTGCTTTTTAAACATATATGCGGAATTCAGTTTATCTACACAAATTGTGCATATATATTGTGGATAATTATCATTTTCGATTACCTATAAATACGTAAAATTAGTTTACGAAATCTTAAGTCTATAATATAATAACTACCTCAATGCCAGAAATTTCAGTTAACATTTCAGATAGTTTTACGGAGCCCATACTGAATAATGATCTTAATACACCTTCAGAAGAACATGTTCGACAGATTATTTCAAAATAGTCCATTCTTTTTAGAATACATGAATAAATTATTATTTTTTTAATAATAATCTACTTGATTCAAATGACAACAAACTGTCAAATATGCATACAACTGTCAAACATGCATGATATAAGCAGAACGCACCCTATTTGTTATTTAAAATTGTATGTTTTAGTACTCTCACCAACCATAGAAAAAGTTAAGAGTTAAACATGGTTTAAATAAGTTAAAGCTAAACATGGTTTAAATAAGTTGATATGCAATGAAAAAGATGAAGTTCGAAGTTTCCCGTAGCAATCCCGTCAAGCAATTCTGCATCGAAAGCAAAAAACCGCATCTTTCTGGCATACCTAGAAGTGTTGTAGAATTTGGATCGGTAAGTGAGTCAGTCAATTTTATAGTATTTTAGATGATTCTTTCTGGCAATATCGTTGCGACCAAAAATGTTATTTCGCGTAAAATAATAAAACACATTTTTTTTTGTATTTTTTCCGCAGAATTTAATAGCAGGTGCAATGATTTTTTGGATTTTCCAAAAATTTTAAGCAATTTGTCAACAACTATTAAACAATTAATTGTTGCAAAATTTTTTTCTTTTTTCTCATTTTCGAAAGTGTTCTTAATTCGTTGGTACCTATTCGTTGTGTGCGTAGTCATAGTAGGGACAGTAAAATCGATGCCGCCGCTTCCAGTGACAAATTTTGGCTATAAAGGAGGCTGTTATGACTAATTTGCAATTCTTTACATGTTAATGTTATAGAAAAAGTCAAATTAAAATTATTGAAAAACACTAATTAATTAAACTTAATGCATTAAAGTTGTGAAAATTATAAATCAAATATTATTTTTCAAATGTAAATTACCATAATTATTTATTTAAATTTGTGAGACAAAAATATTAAATTTTCAATGTAAGTCATACATGCAATCCATACAATTCTATAATTAAAGTAGTGTATCTTTACCATGGAAACGTCTCCAATAAAACTCACGCACGGTGTGAATACCTATATTTATAAATTGATGTTTATTGAAAAAATTACAATTAAATATGAAAATTATCGTAATTTATTCTCATAATTAGATGATACCGTAATTGTATAAACAATTTTGTTTGTATTTTGTTATACCTAATAGATAAAAATAGGTTAATTTAACAGAATTAAGTAATTAATTTTTTTAAATTATGAATATTCATTAACGGTAACCGTTAATTGAATATGGAACTTATAATAACGTTTTTTCACGAAAAATATTATCATAATTTTACTGTTATAATTTATTTATATTTTTGAAATTATAATTAACATAACTTTGCAAATTTTCTTACTAATTTCGCTACAAATGGTAGAAATACGCAGTAGGCTACTTTGTATTTCTATACTGCCAGTAGCGTAGTGAGCCCCATTTTATGATTTCTACGCGGGGTCATCACTCGTCAGTAATAGAAAAAATAAATTAGTTGATAATGATCCGAAGTTTTAATGTTATAGTTAACGAAACATATCTAGTTTTATATAAACCAAAAATTTATGTACCTCACCGAGCAATTAAGAGAGTAATTGATTAATTAAAAAAAAAAAAGCATAAAATTAAAAATTGGAAAAAGTAAAGCAAACAAACTCTCCGACTTAAAGTCCGTCGACGTCAAAGCTCTCCTGCTGTTCTTAAACAGCTCCAAATGGTTCATGGAGTAGTGGCCAAAGATGGGCCAATCCTTTTTCGGTATCACAACGGACTCTATGGTCTAAGTGTGTCCCACCCCAGGACAGCCACTCAAATCTAACCTAACCTAAAGCAAACAAAAGAAATTTTATTATAACATGTAACACAAAATACCGAAATACCTTTAATTAATTAGGAATGAACTTTTATTTATAAATCAAATATTATCAAAAACTTAAAAATTGAATAAAAACAAACAATGGACTGAGTTAATTGTTGAAATAGCCTGTATAGAAAGTGTTGAATGTCAGTGTCTGCATTATTTTTTATGAGGGTTTAAAAAAAATTAACACAATAGACCTTTTCATTTTAAAAAGTGATTACCTTTCGTTTGTTAAATACTAATGTGATAAAATGAATAACAATATCTTATATCTTTGTCCAATTTATTACTGTCTGTCCGAAACAATAATGAATTGTAATTGAAAAGGTCTATTATGGAAGCCTACTGGCCGCGCATTTATTTAGTTTCCGAATTTTTCGTTTTTTCAAGAATGTTTTACAAGACCACTAGTTGAAGCTACTAGGAAATTTTCAACTCCCTATCTTATATAGTTTTGGAAAACACAAATAAACAGTGATGTTTACAAAAAAATGTTTCAAACAAAAGTTGTTTATTTTTATATTTATAATTTTTGTTCTACCTGTAACGGTTTACATAATGGGTCCTACGGATCCAAGACCCAATTGACTTATGTTGCTCATTTATGAACTCAAATTCACTTTTTAGTGCCTAAGTACGCACTAAAAATTTCAGCTTGATATCTCTTTTCGTTTTTGAGTTATCGTGTTGACAGACGAACGAACAGGCAGGCGGGCATCCGGAAATGAACTAATTAGATGATTTTATGAACACCTATACCAAAAATTTGTTGGTATCCTTAATATTTTTAAGAATTTTGATAAGTATTTCATCTATGAAGGGTATCTTTATTTATATAGATTGCATCCATTAAAAAGTTATTGCATAATGCAATAATACCTAATTAAAATAATTCGGGGTGAGGCGACAAGTTTCATTATAATCATTATTTGAATATAAATAAATAAAAATTTCCAGAATTCAATAACTGATGTGCATAATTCTTACTAATTAGGTGGTATACCTTGAAGATTAATTCTTGGTAATATGGTGAGTATTTAAAGGAATGTAAAGGAAAGTGCTCTATAGTGATCCGTCAGGGTAAAATGATCCCTCGTTATTTTAAGTGAACCATTAAAGCCATCTAGTATATTTATCGATAAATGGCTTCCACGTGATCAAATTAATCGTCCAACAAAGACTTATGACGCTCAGTATTTGAAATAAAAATTTTTGAAAAATTAAAATTGGAATATTTGATTTTAATTAAGAAAAATGTGTTATTTTTTCGATCTCTGAGGGAACTCGCTTTTCTAACGCAGCTTCTGCGCTACGAATTTTCTATTTATTATACTTGCGATACAATAATGAACTGCACGGTTAATGAAACGAGCTTCAATAATTATTAAAATATTTTAATATTTAAAATTATGTCATTATTTTGTCTTTATTATTTACATAAGTATAATTATATATATATTATTTTGGAATAAATAATATTATATGTAATATTTTAATTTATTCAAAAAGATTGGTAGATCTGGCCTTGTTTTTCTTTTGGACAACACACATTGTGGGCTCTGAACAAAATCACCTGCCAATTTTAATTAATCTTTTTTAATTCCTTAATTTGTTTGCGATGTATATACCTATTCGCTCCGAGCGTGAATTTCGTTTCCATGACAACGATACACTACTTTAATTATAGAATTAATGGATGCATATATAATTGTGTGGATTGCATTGAAAACTTACATTTAAAATTTAATATTCTTGTTTCACAAATTTAAATAAATAATTACGATAATTAACATTTGAAAAATAATATTTGTACAATTTGATTTCTTATTTTCACAATTTTTAATGCATTAAGTTTAATTAATTAGTGTTTTTCAATCATTTTAATTTGACAGTTTCTATATCATTAACATGTAAAGAATTGCAAATTAGTCATAACAGCCCACTTTATCTCCAAAATTTTTCACTTAAAGCGCTGGCATCGATTTTATTATCCCTACCATGACTACGCACACAACGAATACATTAAATGTTTAACATCCGGCATTCGTTTGTTAAACAAATTAAATATATTTAGGTATTTTTATTTACACACTCAAATGATCGTTTTTTTCAAAAATTATATATCAAAAATCAGATCATAATTAAAGTTATTTATTTTATAATTTTTAGTTTGTTTTCATAAATTTAATATAAAATAGTAATTTTTATTTAAATACCATCGACGAACATCTTTTTCTTGATACATGTACGAGCACCAAGGTAATTTTAAATAAAAAGCTTGAAACTTTACTTTTGTGAGTATAGATTTTGGTTTGAATTAAGGATGTACGAAGGCCCGAGCAATTTTGGACAAAAGGCATGATTTTTTTAACATGAAATTGGACTAAATCAAAAATTATTTCAATATAAATGACTTCAAAAGTAGGCATATTTAACATTGATCTTATGGGAATTAAACGGTAGAAGGAAGATATGTTTTCATATTTCTCCAAAACTAGTCGGTAAAAATTAAATTAAAGTTAAAAACTTAATAAATTATTGAAAGCAAAAAAAACCCGTTGTACTCAACTAATTAGTGAGGACGGTAGTAGGGACACATATTAAAAATATATTTTTTAAATTTTGATGGTGAATTATGTTTATAACTTGACAACATAAGACGAAAAGTAAGAATAAAATTTCCGATATCTGGAGTAATTTTCAAAATATTGAAAATTGAAATTGTTGTTTAATTATTTGGCTTTCAATATTACGAAAACCAAGGCAGATATCGAAAAATTTCATTCTTATTTATAACAAAATTCTTCATCAAAGTTGAAAATAAGGTACAAATAAATTCAACCCTAAATCTAAAATTGCCTTGGTGCTCGTACTAGGATGGTAAAGAACTTCTGAGAGATATTGAAATTTATTTATACAAACATCGAATTTTAAAGATACTTAAAAAATTATCCGGTACAAAGTCATCATCCTAACTCAACCCAGAACCATACATCTACCGTTGCTTTATGATAACAATTTCAATAAATATAAAAATTATATTGAATGTGTTAATTAATTAGAAAATACAGTAAAAATAACTTACATATTGTAATAACAGTTCAATAAAACCTACATTATTGTTTTTTTAAACAGTTAATACGTCCATGAACCCATAAAAATAGCCTCTGGTTATGTCCGCAGGAAGTCTCTTTATTATAAACGAAGTTTATTCAAGATGTTGTTGTCGTTGGTTTGAAAAAAATCTGCTATAGTCCACACAACGTCTATATACAGATAACAGCAGAAGAATTTATAATTAACTAGCCTGATACCCGCCCGTTGCACTTGGCTTAAAAGTAAAAAACGGCGCTTTATAGCCTCCACCTCTCTTGATGTGCACAGTTTTCAATTCTGTTAAATGTAAAATAGCCATAACTCATTGAGTATATCAGAAAAGTTGGCCATGAATGGTTTGACATTTTCTATTTTAAATTTTTACAGAATACTTTCATTTATGGTTCAAAATAATGATTATAGATCTGCTCCATCTATAATCTTCAATTTAATCCATAAATTACAGATTTGTTGTGACGGCGGGAATCGAACCCGATTTACACCATGAGAACCACCATTCTTTATTATAAAAAAATTTAATATATAAAAATCTCGTGTCACGGTGTTTGTGGTCGGACTCGTTCGAAATGGCTACACCGATTTTAATGAATTTTTTTAAAATATTTGGTATGTATAAGAATAGGACTTTATTGAAAAGCTTATTTTGTAAGTTCGAGTTACATAATTTGGAATTTGTTATTTAATTATTCTGACATTTTTCATCTGTGATATCTAACATCGTGTGATATATCATCTATGAATCGATGACTAAAATGGTATTTGATTCATTGTAGATTTAGTGATTTGTATATGGAGGTTAAAACATAATCTGTTTTCAATAATATACAATTTTATTAAAAAAATCGTTTTTTTGTCGTCTGGCATAATTTATTGTAGATATTTTCTCTAAATTTACTGTAAGGTGTTTGTAAGGCTGTAAGGTGCTTTTTTTTGGAATCATTTTGTTATCAATAGTACCTATGTTAAAAAAAGTTGTTGACAACTGTAATCATAGCAGAAATGGAATAAACGGTCCGAAACATCGGACAAGACTTTATTATATTATAAAATTGATATGGTTGGAGCCACTTTTGAGAAAAGCCCAAAAAAAAGGTTTTCCCAAGGGTGTGGGCCTTCTCGAATTTTCCCGGATATGTGGGTCATACCAATCCTAGGAACACCTTAAGGTCTAGCCTTGTGTCTAGTTTAATCGAAATTGTTTGAGCCGTTTTTGTGAAAACCCCAAAAAAACAAGATTTTCCCAAGGATGTGGGCCTTCTCGAATTTTCCCGGATATGTGGCTTATACCATTCCTAGGAACACGTTAAGGTCTAGCCCACTGCCCAGTTTAATCGAAATCGTTAGAGCCGTTTTTGAGAAAACTCCAAAAATCCTGTTTTGGCCTAGAGGGAAGTACCCTTAATCTTATGACATTTTCTTTTTATTCTAATTTTCTCTCCTTTGCTTCAACCAAATTGTTGTTCCTTAATACGAAGATAATATAATAATAATAATAATGTATAGACCGACAGAAAGGCTGCTTTGTTAAATGATACTTGAATACGCATACTTGAAACAAACTTCTCTTTACGACTTTTTTCGAAAGTTCTGCGTTTTCAAATGAGCATGTTAACGTCACATTTAAGCTATCGGTCTGAAAAGTAAGGAATTTGTCGGCCACTCTGACCACTTGATAACTTTAATAATTATCAAATAGGAAATTATTAAGATAGGAAATTTAATTACCTACAGTAAAAGCTATTATCATTTTTTGTAATAACCTTTATTGAAGTGACGGATCCGGAGATATTGGCCGAAACGATTTTGTGCATTTAAATTAATTCTCAATTATCTGTATTTAGAATTCATAATTGAACGCGTAATAACTATATAGATTAAAAAGTTAGGTCATTAGTATTTTATTGTTTAAACAATTATTAAAAGAGATATCAAAAATATCGGTCAAAAAGTCTAATTTTTAAATCATAATGGTCGTATAAGTCGTTAACGCTACAAGTGGTACAAAAAACATTATCGAACAAAAAATGAAAAGAAATTTAATTATTTACAATAAAGGTAAATACCATTTTTGGTCTAAATTCACAATTAAGAAGATATAGGCCGAAACGGTTTTTCTCAAAATAGCGGCATTTCCGCCCTCTTTTTTTGTAAGATTTTGTGCATTTACATTTAGTTCGTGATATTGAGCCTATTTAAATAAAAAAATAACTCTTGTAATTTAATGGAGGAAAAATTTCTCTGCAGACTATAATAAGAGCCTAGACTATAAGAAACCAAAGTTATTTCAATAATACGACTTTAAAATTTGTGACTAATATTTCCAATGACTCATTTTACTGATTCTCTTATATAATATAACAGACATAAAAAGACATATTCATAACAGACATAAAAACATTAAAACAAAAACAATCGTGATAAAATATTAAACAACACATAAACCCCGTGGTAAATCACCCCTATAACGTCTGCACATATTGAATTAACATTGTAATTTTCCCTTATATGTTTCATAGTAACGGTTACTATTTTACACGCCATTTTCCGGCACTTTGTATTTTGTTACGTAAAAGTGCGTAAATAACAAATAACAATTTTTGTTTAATATTATTTAATTAGTTAAAAATATAGTAATTTAATTATGATCAAATGAGTTAATAAAAGTTAATTAATTAATGCTATTGGTACTTAAAATCCGAAAAAAATTTAATGCATGAGAAAATTATATTAAATAAATTTTTAGTGATATTTAATTCTTTAAAAAACTTATGGGTAAGTAATAAATAATTTTCATGATGAACATGTTTCTATAGGGTGTTAAAAAAATATATAGCTGACTATACTGTGCCGAATATTATGCATTCTTTTAAGTAGAAAATATTATATTATTATGATATTAAATATTATGCCTGAAAAATTTTAATTTTTTATCTTAACAAAAGTTTACCCGAGCTGGGTTTGTATCACAATCTGTGGCTGTCCAGGCCAGTGTTGTCTATACTAAACTAAGGTATCGACGGATACCATAGCTGTGAACAATCCTTCTAAATCTTAATACCAAGTATTTTTAGCACGTTTTAATAGCTTGACCAGTATGTAATGAATGAAATAGAAATTTTAAATTCAATTCTCACCCATTAACGTTCGTCCGAATGATCTGAAATTGCGCAGACATATTAAAGATGTTCCCAAAACAAAAAAAAATGTTAGTTTCAATAAGTTCACCTATACTTCCTTCCTTTAAGCACGTGTAACTACGTGTAGGTTTAGTCAATTACTTTATAGAAATAAAAACTTTGTATTTTTATATGTGTATATCAAAAATAGGAGTGTTATTTTTAATTAAGCCTAAATGTGATATTTCTAGTACTCGTAGCATTACATAATGTACCTATCTATAGTTAGTATTAGTTTACTTTATATGAATAATATACATTAATTTTTAATTGGTAGTAATCCTACCCCAGTAAGTATAACTAAACATATCTAAAGATAACTTTTTATCGCGAAAAGTACAACTTCTTAAAAGTGAAAAAAGGCAGAAAATATCGAAAAATCAATTGATATTTATGACACATATTTATGGACATGCTCTTCTTAAAAAAAAGGCAAATATTTACTTATTTATAAATTTTTTATTTAGATATACATTTATTTGTCTTCATGATGCAATCAATGATGCAATTAAAATTTTGCGTGAACCATAATTTGACAAGATGTTCATGTGAATGCGACCTCTCTGTTCCACATTTTACTTCCCAGATGATAAATTACCTTTCTATAACTACCTAGACCACTTCAATCAACATATTGCATTGAAAAAGAGTTATGTGGCTTGGAGGTAAAATTCTCACCATCTGGGTACTGAGATCAAAGCCCTGCACATGGAAAAAGTAAAGATACATGAAAAAATATTATGCAATATATTCTCTACAACTTTATTTATTAGTTTCTTAATTTTAACAGAAAAATTTCAAACTTTATTCTTCTCGACCCCTCGACGTTCTAGCTTTACGCCGCTTTTGGCAATCTTTTCAGCACATGTTATTCTCACATTTCATTCACGAGAAATCGTGATCGAAAAAATGTCACCGTACACACATGTACAAACAAGTGTGTACACACAGACTTCCATCGAAAGGTGGTCTTAATACATTGCCGTGGCTATGAAACGTACAGATATGTTGAAAATTTGGGCTTGTATTTTCTGACCGATTACAAGAACTTCTTTATTATCTTATCATGCTTTCTCTATATCATTCATTATCGGTTTTTTTAGTCTACTTAAGCACTAAGTCCACACAAACAAGTTTTTAACTTGTTGCAAATAAGTCTAAGTCACAACCTAAGCGTTTGATCGTTTTTATATTAGATTTTCTTGAATGAAAATTCATATCTATCTAATATTTTTGAACTCGGTTAAACAGTTGTATATATATATATATATATATGTATTTGAATCGCAATAAACCGGTTATTCTACAAAAACTTACACACATATGATTATGTATGTATAACTAAGGTATCTACTATTGTGTATTTATAGGTATATACTTTACCTACCTATATGTGTAATATATATATATATATGTAACTTGTCTGTCTCTAAAGGTATATGTATACAAATACACAAGTGAAGTACATACTACATAGACAGTGTATTTGTATGTTAGTGAATATGGAAAAAAAATGTTATGTAGAAGAAGGTGGTATAGTCTCACATAGTCACTGTATAAATACATATAGGTAATATTTACATCTATATACAGGTGAAAATTACAAAAATTCGATTGCAAAACGGCAGTCAAATGCGGCACACTTGAAAATATTTGAATTTTATTATTGCTTTAAACACCTATGTCGTGAAAAATGACCGGATTTTAATCAACCACAAAGCTTATTCAATAGAAGTCACTTCTTAGGTACATCTTATTTCCTTTCTTAGTCCTTACTGCTTTGTACCAAGACTTAAATAGTTGAAATATTATGTTTTAGTCATGAAATTTTGATGTTTTTGCAATAAAGTACTTCTAAATGGTTTTCGCAAAAACATAAAAATGTTTTTCCATCGAGTTCGAAGTAAAAAAAAGTTATGGCATAGATGAACCGGTTTCTACCCAAAACAGCGCATCGGCGCTTATTAAAAAAGTTTAGTAGTCTACGCGACCGAGGTCTTTAAAAACTAAAAGGTTTTAGTGAGAAAGCTATCTCTCCTTTTTTATACAAAAGGGGTTAAATTCACACAAAAAAATTATTTTCTTGAAACTTGATTGTTTTTCTTGGATCTTAGCTATCTTTTTCGGTTTGGAGCCTGTGTTAATGTAAATAGCAAGGGTGACGAACCTTTATGTATCAACTTGCCATTTTTTCTAAAGAAATGCTTTATAAGGCCATAGACGTGCCATCAAATAATTTCGACTTCGTGATTATTGGGATTCGCAATTATAATTCTTCTTTAATGACGTTTACTATGCAATATCTAGCAAACATAGTTAAAGGGGCCAATTTAATAACGTCAGTACTTTCGTCAAGACATTGCTATATAAAAGAAGCGGAGTTCATGTCAATTTTTTGTTGATCTGTTACTTTTCGTTTTAAGATCCTTTCTTTTACTGTAATTCTAGAAGGAGGAGTATCTTTGAAGCGTGAACTTTCTTGTGTCTATTATCAAAATTAACAATAGGTGAGGGCCCACATGCTAACCAGGCTTTCTTCAAAACCTTCCCTATTGAAAAGGATGATTATGGCGAGCAATAACATTTGTAGCCGAGTAAACTATCGCGCTCGTATGAAAAACTTTACAACATATTTAATCATAGACGTCGATTGTTTATGTCTGTATTTCATTGCACTTGCAATTAATTCCTTTTGCTCTGGTTCGATTTTTTGACTAACGAGCGCCCGTTTGTTCGTAATATAATATCTACTTCATAGTGAACTTTGTGATCGGTACCGTGCCCAAAATATCATGTCATGTACCTTGCCATTGGATCGCCGACACTGGTACATAGTGTTTGTTGAAATAATCCTCTGTCCTGAAAGTATATGAAAAAAATCGTGTTCATTTTACAATTTTTTTGTATGAGCGATCTTAGAGAGCGAGCTGAATTAAGCTGAACTTACTTTATAGAGACGCTATCTCCGTAAGTTTGTTTAATCATTAAATAAGTTCGAACTTGAATGTAAAATTGGATTTGGAATTTATGTATATTTATGTATATGGAGGCTATATGAGTATTTTACACTAAATTTTTTATTTTTATTTTGTGGTCTATAAATACATACGCAATGCTTTGGCTCTATCATGATGTTATATGTTCAAGTTAACCCATTATTGTGCATTTCTGACTGTGTATCAAATCAAAATTTATAACAATGAATGAATTTAAAGTATATATTCTACAACAACCTTAAAAATAGGAAATGACTAACGGAACTTCAATATTCGTAATTAAAACGAAAATTGATTGGAGATTTGAGTAGAAGCACTAGTGTGCTTCGTTCGTGATTAAGGCTGGATTTAATTAATAGGAAGCGCTATTAAAATTAGAAAAAGACTGATGAGAAATTAGTTAAAACTAAATTAGCCCTGGATATGAGATTAGCTACATCATGATTGTAGCTGATTTTTCTAGTATTTCTAAAGCTTAATTTTTTTTTTGCTATATGATGATTTACAATCAAACAATTAAAATTTTAATAAAAGCAGTTCCATGATTGCGAATAAGTAATAAATCAAGCACCAATATATTGTCTTATTTTCTTTGTTAATGAATTTAAAAAAAACCTTTTGTTTTCTTTTGAAAACAAAAAGATCCCTTTTGTTTTCTTTTACTATCTTATCCGTCTTTCTTTATACTCCGAAACTCCCACGGTAGCATTTATTTCCAGAGAGCTCTTTGCTCACATGAAATTTGTTTTCCTTAACGTTTTTAAACAAAACGTATTACATTTTGTATTAAAATGTGTATTAGCCTGATCCGTGTGTCTTAAAACGATCAGCGCGGAAAATATTTAAAAAGATTTAATTGCTTCAGTGTGTGTAGGGCCTCGGGTGGACAGGTAGGCTGATGGGCAGGTTCTATCATGCTGACAATCTTACAACCTTTTGTGTAAATAATTCCAGTCTATCCAATTATTTTGGGAGGGTTAGTACACACCTCTTTCATGCAAATAACACACCATCAAATCTATTAATTAAATTAATTTTGTTGTGACGGTTACGATTGGCTACGCTTTAGCTAACTGAACTTCTATACTGGGCCTTAAGTTCGGATATATTAGCTGTCCACGAGGGACACACTTTATCTATAGAGCCCATTGTGGTACCATATACGTGTTTTACCATTTTTTCCGCTGATAATTTCGTTTATCAGCTCCTCAATTATTTTGAGAGAGCATATACCATTGATGTATATACCATCCACTACACCAGCCCAACACAACTATTAACTAAATTAATTTTTGTTGTGAAGGCGGGACTCGAACCCGCTACCCTAGGTATACCGTGAACGGAATTGGTTACGCTTTAACCAACTGACCCATTAGGTTTGCCATGCGGGGCCTTAAATTGATATAAAATTTCACTTGCTATTGAAGTTTCACCTTGCACATCAAAATAATGCAAGCTACAAATTTTATATTTGCAACGCAACCCAAATCAACATTGTACTTAAACATATTTTATGTATATTGTAAGTTAGGTATTGCATAAAAAAAAGCCAATGGAAGTCACTGAGACTGACTCCAACTCCATGAACGAACGACCGAGCTCTCTGTGTATATTTGACTTGGTGGCTGTTATATCCATGACTATGATGATGAGAATAAAACAGTTATAGGTCCACTGAATAAAGACAACAATATACAAAATTTAAACATATATATTTTATTCACTTTATACAACAACAACAATATCTATACAACAATTTTTACTTTTTGTTTTGTTTGTTGGTGTATGTTGTTCGTCGTGTTGTGGAGGATTGAATTTAGAGAACAACTAAACTAACTCCAAGTTAAAACAAACTTTTTTTTTTCATTACAATTTCAAATGAATTATAATCGATGTGAATGGTTCGGTAATCGTAGCTCATTGTATGTATACGCGAGGTTAATTGGATTGTTGCAATTCCGAAAATAATTTGTAACCCATTGTGTAAGCTTCCAGAGTGTGGATATAATTGTAATTTTTTCGGGGAAAAGTGTTTTTTGTGGCTTTTTGTTAGTTAGGTCATTAGTGTTGGTGTAAAAGTGAAATTTTGTGTGACAATTTTTGTTTGGATTTTTTAACTTTTTAATTATTGTAAGCCCTTTTATTATTTATTTAAAATAGTTTTTAAGGATTTTGTAAGGATTTAATCTTATTTATAATTTGTATATATATTCTGTTCTGGTACTACTGCGTACTGTGGAAGTGTAGAGTAGACACGTGTAAAAGTAAATGACCGCTGAGTCATTTTAGTAATAATTTCTACCTGCTTATTTTTAAAAACTTTTTTTTTTACTATAGTTTGAATTTATGACTGAATTTTATTGCAATCGTATCGAATTTGTTTTTATAAAATTTTCAAAATTATAAAAGTTATTTTTACAATTTTATTGTGAATGCAAATGCAGCTTGTATTGCAGCGTTTCCATAATATGATAAAACATAATTTTTACGGTAATTGCTATGCTCCAGATATACGAGATTTTACCGATTAGCCCATAAAATATGACTAAATATAAAAAAAAAACTGAAAGCGCTCTTAAAATTTCAAATTCATCTCAATGCCAAGAACATTTCTTTGTATTTATTATAAGTACGTATTTCGACTACAATGTGGTCTTCATCGATATGAAGGTACTAATCTTAATTATTATCCTGGGTTTCTCGTCGTAAATTTGCTAATTGCATCTTGAGTTATCATTAAATTAGCGACATGTCTTCCAGGATAATAATAATGATTTGCTAATTTATACTAACGATGAATAACATTGCAGCCGAAATGTTTATTTATAATACCGATAATTGATCTAATCATTAAGACTGTGAAGTTGAAATTTTATTTCAAATATCTAAATCTTTCATTAATTATATTTCATAATTTAGTATTTGATCTTCTCAGTTATATTTTATATGTATTTAATATGATCGTTAGACTTTGAGCGCTTCAAGCTTTTATTAATAATAAAACAATTAGGGTGGCCCATGAGGGAAAATATTTTTATCTTTAGTGATATAAAATCTTATACTTTTTCATTAAGTTTTTATTCAAAACTGGAAAATGTATGCATCTCAATTTATGGTGGAAGCGATGGGAATAATTTCAAATAGAAAATTTCGTAAAATGGAAATATTTATCATAAACAAAGAAAAAATTATGATATTTTTGTTTAATATTTAATGAAAAGTATTTTATTAATGTATAGTTTATGTTATTTTAAGCAATTATTTTGGGTTATTTTGGATATTTAAGAAAATTTATAATTTTATAGCGTGATTTTCAAAAGTGATTTATTTTTCAAATTTACATTACTGTTTTTGCTTAAGTCAGAATTTCTGACTTAATAATCCATGAAAATCGATTATTGCTTTAAGTACTAAGTATCAGTAAAAATTCCAAACCCTTAGGAGGTATTGCTACTTGTATTTTTTAAAACTAATAAATAAACTTTTATAAGTGATTCATTTTCGTTGAAATCGATATTAATAATATTTACTATATATGCTATACATGCATCATGTATGGGATAAATATGCTAATATTTGAATAAATTGTTTTGTAAATTAAGATATAACGGCGCCACGTATTCTTTCTTTATTTGTTTGTTTGTTTGTTTTTGTTCAGAAAAAGATTGTTTATAGTTTTACTCAAATTACACTGGTCTACAAAATTTTATTTTAAATTTTCCTATTTGATGCGAGATATTTCATAAAAATTTTGAAAAATAAATGTGCTGAACCCAATTTCAAAGAAGCCATTATAATTTAAACAAAAACAAATGAAAACATACAATTGACTGAGTTAATTGTTCAAATACCATATATAGACAGTGTTGAGTGTTGGTAGTTGCATCTTTTACGAAAAAATGTTTCAAACAAAGGTTGTTTTTTTTTTATAAGGAACATTTTTTACATATACCTTTTGGTCTATCTCTCACGGTTTACAAGATGGGTCCTACTGACCCAAGACCCAATTGACCTATGTTGCTCATTTACAAACTCGGCCTCACATTTTACGCCCTAAGCACGCTATAAAAATTTCAGCTTGATATCTATTTTCGTTTTTGATTTATCGTGTACACGGACGGACAGGCGGACAGAAAACCATAAATGGACTAATTAGCTGATTTTATGAACACCTATAACAAAATTTTGTTCGTAGCATCAATAATTTTTAGCGTTACAAACTTGTAACTAAACTAAGTATACCTTGATATACATTAAATATGGTATTAAAAGAGGAGTATTAAAAAACAGGAAAAATTTCACTACATTTGAAGTAACACTGCAAAGTAAATTTTTTCAGCAAAATGAAACATCGACAATTCGTATGGGTATTACTTTCACAAAGTGATATTGATTATCGAGTTAGAAGTTTGTTAGATATCGTTTTGAAATTTTGAAAATTTGTTGAACAAGTAATATTACACAATTGAAACTTTTAGAAAATACACTTTACTATACTTAATTTATCTTTTTTGTAACTTTCCTTTAGCTTTTGAAGCTATCGATTTTGATAGTTTTAAGAGAGTAAAAAGTCTTTGTGAAACAAGTACCAAAAACACGGATTTTGCGATAATCAATTTTTAAATTCCAACTGAACGAGACATTCCCCACGGAGTTTGATAAAAAAAGTAAAAAATTTATAGCTTAAAACCAAATAAAATTCTGCTAGTTCTAATCCTATTCCAGGCAAAAATATAAGAGATATCTTTTTTTAAGAGCAGATTTGACTAGTTCATTATTGAAAAAATGTAAGTAATAGTTTTAAGTTTTTAAAAGCATAAAAATAGATAGCTATATTACGCTTATGATAAAAGCCAAACAAGAAAAATAAATAATTCAAAACTTTTTTTCTAATTCTATTTCGTAAGTACCTACATTATTATTTATTTATTTATTTTCAAGGTTTTCGATAATACATTATTTAAAATATAAAATTTTATTATTGTAGAGTCTTCACTCTTGTTTGTGTATTTATTTCTATGATCGATTAAATTTTGTTGTTATTTGGCCGATATTTTTATTGAATTTATCTAAAAATAATTTGTCAAGTCTGCATTGATTCACGCACCAAGAAAGAGTCCGTAGTTAATTTGATTGAAATCATTAAAATTTATAATACATTCTCAATATCTGGATCTTAATAAAAACGAAAGGTGTTCCTAATACTGGATTTGTTCCAATTAATGGAATTGTATGGAAAAATAATTTTTTAATAAATTTATTAGAATTATTTGTAATAGCGTTAAAATGGTGGAAGCGCAAATCAGTGTATTCAGCATATCTCTTTATCGCAAAATTAAGGGTTCCTTGCGCTTCCACCAAAATTGTATTTATGTTTTATGTATCTTTTGTACGATGTCAATTGAAGTTTTTAATTCGAATTTTTAAAGAACAATTATTTGTAAGTTAGTTTGGGAATCCTTTTTTAAGTAAATATATAGCAATTCTTGAAATATTCAAGTTTTTGTAAGACTATTTTTAGAAGCAAAGAATTTTAAATCTTAAAAGAAACAGATTTTTTTTTTAAATATTCATTTTTTAAATTGGTTATATTTGAAAGAAATTTTATGACATTAATGTTTGAGTATGATTTCGGGCATAATTCAGCAATAACGGCATAACGAAAATTGGCTTCCAAGTGATTCATTGTTTCTGTATACCATCGTAGATATGTAACTTTACATATCCCTAACGAGATGCCCAGTTAACAAGTCCATTTCGTGAAATTAATCGTTTTTCAAAGACATATCTCAGTAAATTAATTGTATCGCGCGCCAGCTTCGATGTCCTCATACCCAAAATCGTACTTTTACATTAACGCCATGAAATTACCTATCACATAAATATAATTTCATGGATATTAAAAATGTCAATCTGTGTTTTATTCCAATTTAGGTTTGCCACCAATGTAAAACAGAAGAAATTAATTTAACAAAAATGTATTTTGCTTTGATTAAAAGAAGGACATTATTGTTATATAAAACAGGTATTTAGTCCGAATTTAAAAAGGCTCAGGAATATGATCTACATTCATTTCTGTCTACTGTTTGAAACGTATGAAAATCCTTTACCGTTGTTTATATAAACAGCAATCATGTACATTTTGCTGATTAAAGTCTTTCTTTTAAATCGTTAATTTTCTGTTTATCGGGTCAATTATAAGTTGCTTTTGCGGTAAGTACTTCGAGACTGTTTTCAAGTTTTAATTTTGTTTGAAGTTAATGATTATTTTAAACTAAAACTCAATTAGTAATCTTTTTATTTCTATATTAATCTTGTTTATGAAAGACACTTCAACGCCATATGTGCATTTGTTTAAAGTTTTTTTTTTTTTTTGTTGATTTTAAAACGATCTCATATTTTATGTAAATATACTTGTTTATTAAAACTTAAGCAGTGATTACTCAAGTGTTTAAAGTGTACTTAAAATGATTTAAGTGTAACATAAATTTTTATAAAATATATACACTAAATCATTCTAAAACTAAACAAATAGTTATTGAATAGAGGTAAAAAAGATGTCGGGAAAAAATAATATAATGAAGTTGTGGAGGAACAGAATAAAAATTAATAAAAAATAATGAACAGTAATTCTTCGTTGTTATATTTGTTGGAGTTATAATTGGGTTCAATAATTAAACATCTCTATTTAATTTATGGTTCAATAGACAAAGAGGGTATCTTTTAAAAATTAGTAACCAATTTATTAAAACAGATAAAATGATAGTTTATGGACAGCAAAGAAAAAAATTACTGCAGAAATGGGCTGTTTAATGCTCATGCACTTTTATGCGGATGCACAAAAATATTTGGTTTCTAGCAGAAATTAAAAAGTGAAAAAATGGCCGCATATTTCTTTTTTTGGTTCCACATAAAAGTGAATATGCGCAGCTGAACAAGCCCATTGTCTAAAATCATAAACAAAGTTGATTGTGAATAGTCTCGGAAAACACTTTCTCCAATTAGTCAATTTTTGAATATCGGTCATTAAAGTTTGTTTTAATCAGTGAAATGAAAGATTCTTTATCTGGAAAAACTTTTTTTCTTTGAAAAGAATTTCATCTGTCGACACGATAACTCAAAAATGAAAAGAGATGTCAAACTGAAATTTAGCGTGCTTAGAAAGTAAAAAGTGAGATCGAGTTCGTAAATGAGCAACATAGATCACTTGGGCCTTGGGTCCGTAGGACTCATCTTGTAAACCGTTAATGATAGAACAAAAGTTTAAATATAAAAAATTTTACTTATAAAAAAATAAACAACTTTTGCATGAAACATTTTTGCGTGAATATCCCTGTTTGACCGCGAGTGCGCAAATAAGGTGTAAATTTTATAGTATGTTTTATATGGGACTATAAGTAAAGTGTTTGTGGCTATCTAAGAATAGATATCTATCGTTTTTTCTTACATGATGTAAAAAACAAACAATTGGGTAATCAACACTGTCTATATATGGTATTTCATCAATTAACTCAGTCAGTTGTTTGTTTTCACTTGATTTTAAATTAAGTTGCTTTTAAGTTTATAAAATTTGTATTACCCGTGAATAAGAAATTCTTTTACTCATGACATAAAAATTTAATTTAGAGAATTGATGGCGTTTTGAAGTTAAGTGGGCCTTTTATGGTTCCAGTATCCTAATAAAAAAAACTTTTCGTGTAAATCAATCGCGTTTTAGCAAAGATTCTTGTTACTAGAATTAATTTAAAAGTTTTATAAAAAACGCATACAGCATTTTATTAATCTGATGATGAATTTGTACTACATTGTAGACTGTGGTCGTCTATTTACAAACATTCACTTAAATATTGTTGACAATAGCTATAAATAAAACATAACAATAATTTAGTTTATTGACTCGGTCACCATATTATATTAATATTATACAATTTAATATTTATAAATAAATTTTTTGATTAAATCAGCAACATATTAAACTATTAACACATATTTTTTAGTTAAATATAGTTATAATAATAACAATACCTACTTCTTTATTATTTATGTATTCTATATATTTTGATTTTGTTGATCTTATTGTTAATTTAATTTAACCTATTTTAAGAATTTCTCAACTTTTGTTAATTTTATTCGTAAATTATTCATAAATTTTTTTTTTCCCAATTATATTACGGAGGTATTAAAGTCTCGATAAGCGGAACAATTAAAATAATACTTATGGGGTTTGACCTCCGTTTCTCTGAAATATACGCCTATAACAGAGGCCACCCTCATTACTATTTGTTAATCTTTATTTATGTATAACTACATTCATATTTACAATTACATTTTTATGATGTGGGTGGAATTAGTAACTTCGTTCTTATCCAACCGAGGACAATGTGATCAATTCTACCACCCTTTACCAAAAAAATGCATTTTTTCATTATATAATAAAGTGTGTTATATATACATTTTAATGTAATTAGAATTGAAATTCGGTCAAGTGTAGTGTGACTGATACAATAAGGATGCTGAAGAAAATTAATAAAAACACGTCAAATAGGCAAGTAAAATCGAACGGCCAGCTTAATGAAAAAAATATCAAGTTCTCTTTTTCCCCACTTCAATCGGCTTAAAAAATTCGAAATGTTTTTCCGGGAAAATGCGAACTTCATACTTTTATGTATGTTTTAAAACGTAATTTCTGACGATTTTTATAATTTTCTTCTAATTAGATAAATATTTCCAATTTGCTCAGAATATCTTACACAATGTTAATAAATATATTGCAAAAATAAATTAGTGGATTTTTCCTTTAATTTATGATCCAAAGTATAGTTTTAGGACGTTTAAAACCTTAAACCTCCAGTGGATTAACAAAGGTTAAAAATATTGGTGAAGTTGACTAAAAAATGATATCGTGGGATACCTATGTTCCTTTCGAAATCGTACTCATTAGTCGTATTAATTTTAAAGGTCATATACTTTTTTTATTATTTAAAGAATTTAATTGTAGGTATAGCTGCTTTTACTTTTTACTGTATGAATTAATTATTGTAATATTAGTTTAAAAAAGACATATTTCTGATTTAGTAGTCAACCCAATACGTGCGTACACTACCTGCATTTGGTTTGATGAGGATATTTATTATGACATTAAATTTCCTTGTACTTACTTTAAATAACCTCTATTATCTTTATCTTCTGATAACTCACTTTCTTATCTTTATCTTCTGATAACTCACTTTCGCTTGAAAAAGATTTCCTGGATGAACTAGGTGAAAATGGTCGGTTTTTGGTGTCGTTTTTTTTGTTACACTTTTTTTTGGTTTTACCTCCCAACCAGCAAACAAATCAGAACGATAACATGCGATAAGGAACATATTTCTAAAGGATTAATGATAAAAGTTTACCTATATGTATAAAGATATTATAAAAGGCTCACTTCAAATAATTTTGGTTTATATTTACTACAATCTACGATTACTTTTTAAAGTTGTTAAAACTAATGCGTTTTAGGTACGGATTACTTAAGTTTTGTAAGTAAAATTGTACACGAATAATATGAATTTTTATAACGTATTTTTATGGTCATTACGTACAAGGTGATTTTAAAGGTGTGTTATCACGAAAACATTATTTTAACATAACATAAGATACATAACGTATACTTATATTTTATTAATAAAATTTTTATCTACAAGTTTTATTAGCCGTTGTAACTAAAAATAGAAATATGTATGCCCTGTAAAGTCTAATCTAAATCCAAATATTAATCGTTCCTCGAGGAATTTGACATTAAACTAATGAAAATTAATTATTCATTACGTCTAGAAATGACTACTACATAATAAAAACAAGTAACTTAGATATAAAATTATCTAGTAAAACTATAATTTTTATTCGTTACAAAACTAAAAAGACTTTTTAGAAAAAAAAAAAAAAAAAAAAAAATAGAATTTTTATTTTTTCACTTCAATATACGTAGTGGGCCATTTTAATCTATACACAATCAAAAAATAACCAAAAGTCGCAGAATTTGATGGGGAACATCATGTATTGGCATCAAATTGGACCTAGTTCTTTGGGTTTCTTTAATAGCTAATTTAGACCCTAAAGGATAAGAGATAGAAAAACACTTTGATAGAACAACACTTTAATATTTTTTGATGGGTTAGCTACAAAACGAGATATTTGGGTGTATAGATTAAAATGGCCCACTCTGAAACATTTAAAAGTATAAATCTTTAAGTGTAAAATTAGTTTATAGTATTTTTAAAGAAGTTTTTTGATAAGTAGAATTATTTAAGAGTATATATTAATTGAAGTATAATTCTTAAAAAGTGGAAACATATTGGAGTAGAACTTTTACCGTAAAACTAATTAACAGTAGTTTTTTGCTACAGTAGAAAAATTGTGCAATCGAAATTAAAAAATGTAATATATCTTGGAAACTATCAATATTTCGATGAAAATAATCTGTTAATAAATTAACTAAAGCTTATAAAAGTTTACACAAAAAGTGTTTTTTTCGTAAAATCGATTGTTAAAGATGAGACATTGTTTGCCAAAACATATAAATTCTAATTCCAAAGACGTAAGTGAATTAATGCGTATATTAACATAATCTATAAATACTTCAAAAAATTTATTAACTAGATGCTATGTTAAATTTTCATATTTGCGCAAATTATTTTATTTTTTATTTTTTGAAAATATTTACTTTAATAATAATTGAAGGACGTCATGAAGTATTTTATTTAAATATTTACCCAAAATAATTTAACATTAACAATATTAATTTTATTAATTTATTCAATTTTCCTACTTCCGACTAAAGATAATAATAATTCCGTGTAGGTTAAGTGTAGAAGAAACTTATAGTACAAGAGTTTTATTTTAAGATTTTCGGATATTTCTTCTCTTATAAAATATAAGTTGGGATTAAATACGCCTCGCACTGCGTGCGATTAAAGAAGTGAAATATTTGTCTGGTAAATTTTATCTTTAAATACAAAACTAAATTTTTAGTTTTAATTATTAGTTGCAGTTACAACGGCAAAACTTCCTGGAAATTATAATTTATATTGCTAAAAGGGGATTTAGGAAAAAATAGACCGGAAAAAATAGACCCGGAAATAATAGACCGAAAAAAATTATTCAATCCTATTAAAGTGTCCCATTTTTGAATGCAAGAGCCAAAAGCTTCAGAACCCAATCAAGTCCTCTATAGTCGGCAAACTCAAGCCAACCAACTCGTAATTACAACAATATTCTGAGTCTATAAAATTTTCGGTCTACTTATTCCGTGTAGACCGTACAATCTAATTTCAATAACAAAAGAAACATAATTCTGTCGTCTTATAATCAACTTTTTCGGGATTTTGCTCTTTTCTCAATATAAGAAAATTTCGTTTTCGTTTTATGCATTAGTTTTTAAATTGGTAATTTCATTTATTTTAAAACAAAGATGCAATTTTTGTTGTTGTTAAAATTCTAGGTAATTAATGAAAGTAAATTTCTGGAATCAATTCCTACAAATATAATAGTTTTAGAAATAAAAATCAATTTATTCAAATGTTAGAATCTAATTAAAAACTATCACACCAAACAAGGAAGGCATCACATATTTGAAGGTCTATCTTCATTTTTTTGTAATAATAAATATTCGTTGAGACCTGTTGAAAATGCATTGTGCAATTTTACTTTCTACAATTCCAAGCACCTGTACTTTTTATAAATTAGCGTACATACATTTTTTGAAATTATTTATAATTTGTAAAAAAGTTTGTGTAGGCATAGGCCTTGTAGTCCAATCATATATATATTTAAACGAGCAATTCTTGTATATATATATCAACGATCTTGGAAATGGCTCCAACGATTTTTATGAAAATGAGTATGTAGGGGTTTTTTGGGGCGATAAGTCGATCTAACAAGGTCAATCTTTCATTTTAAAAAAACGTCGTTTTATCCGTCTTTTCATGAAAAACTGAAACCGGCAATGCAAATTATAACTCTTCCTGACATCTATTGGTGTATATCGTAGTTAATGAAATACAATGCAAATTATAACTCTTCCTGACATCTATTGGTGTATATCGTAGTTAATGATTCAAATTGGTATTTGTGTGGAGACATTTAAAACGGTCTTCTATTAGTGATAAAATTTGTGTCTTTTTAAGAATACCGAGCAAAGCTCGGTCATCCAGATATTTATTATATAATATTGCAGCGTTAAAATTCATCAAGTAGGCTGGTGACGCATTTATAAAAGCGTCTCTTTTAATCGACTTCCTCTTGCTAAAGGCTAATGTGAAGGCCACGAAGGTTACATAACGTGAACGTAATGCTTTGGCGTGGCGTGTGGTGTGGCACGTTGGTATTTAATAAAAGTTTCTTTTTAAAAATATCACTGATTTGCTTATAGAAAATTTATGAGGCCCATAAAAAGCTAAAGTAGTTAAAGTTGTGGTAAATGATATCGATCTGGAATTAGCTACTACTCTTGTGTAATAATTAGGCTCGATTGACAAAAAAAACTGTTTTAAAGATATTTTTGCTTGGACATTGAACAGGGAACATTACTGAGTACCTATATGCGGTGATTACAAATTAATGTATAATTATTATTACAATAAAAAATACAGTTATGACATAATGTATTAAAAAATTATTAGGTATAGGTACTACTTCATTATGTAAAATATAAGGAAAATGTTTTTAATGCTAATATTAAAAATTTGGTGTGATTAGTCACATAAACCTTCATATACAAAAAATCAACGGAAAAATTTATTTGGAAAATTCGATCGTTTACGGAACGATGAATCAAATATCTTATAAGTAAAAAAGGAAAACGACAGAAAGAAACGACGTTTATGATATTCGGACGACAGAAAGATTTTCTATAGTCGTCATAAATTGTATAACAAAAGAGCTTCATTAACGTGACGGAAAAATTATGTCAATCATGTAATGTGTATTGCATATAAAATAGAATGCTTATATTAAATATGAGAAAATTTACTGGTATTATCTTATTTATATTAATATATAAATAAGATAAAAAAAACTTTTAACAAAAAGAAAACCGACTTCAAAAGAAAAACTTTTCCAAAATAAATTAAAATGCACTAAAAAGTAAAAAAATAACGATAATATAATGTAGTTAAAATTATTGTTATTTTTGGAGTCGGTGTCAGCCAAGCTAATGTAGAAAACTGTTCTGTCAGAGTTGTTTTGAAGTCGGTTTTCTTTTTGTTAAAAGTTTGTTTTATTTTGTGATTTTTAGTGAATCTGAACTAATTTGTACACTACACAAACTAATTTGTCACTTAAAAAAGAATCATCGAAGTGATATTGAGTTATTCGTCCTCTTGTCGTGCATACTTAATGCAAATTTAAGACTTTAATGATTTTCTCATGGTTGCCGTTGTCAGAACTGGACCAAAATAAAATGGGACCAAATGAGAAGCGCCAGCTTTCAAGCAGATAAAGAATCATCAAAATCGGTTCACCCAGTCAAAAGTTCTGAGGTAACAAACATTAAAAAAAAAATTAAAAAAAATATACAGTCGAATTGATAACCTCCTCCGCTTTTGTTTGAATGGATCTGATATTTCACAAACTAGGTACCTTTCTTATAAATAACTCCTAATCTGAGAGACAAGACAAACTATGCTCTGGATTTAACATTTCGCTAAACCCACCCCGACCCCTCACATAAATGAATTTTTAACTTTAATTAATCTGATGGTTTTTAGGCCACATAATCTAGTCCAAAACATCCTCCTCAAAATAAGTTAATTTAGTATGAATATGCAATCTTTCACATTCATCCCCCATGAAATGTTAACAATTTTTGCCCGATTAAAAAGTGCCTACACATTAATTTTAGTAAATTCGAGTCTTCCGTTTTAAATATCATTAAAAATATGATTTAAAGATCTTTATTTTAGAGGAATGTAGAGCCTTCAAATGCAGCAGCTATAAGTCTGATTTAAACCTGGTTAAATAAATTAATTTTGTTCTTCATTATATTCCATAGAGCGTTTTGCTTTGAACAGTTGTTTCAAGAACAACTTTGGAGATGGAGGTAAAATGCAAGTGTGCAATAATATATAATTATACAATAATTAATTAAAATAAATTAATTAATTTATTTTCTGTATTATTAATAACTACCTTACGATTGAATATTATAATTATTATATTGATTATTTTGTGTATATGCGCAAATATTGATTCTTTGTCTTGTCAAATTTGTTTTATTATTCACATAGTGCTGCGAATTTCCATATTCTGTTCTTTGTTCAATACATAAGTCTATGGGTTTACACTACAGGAAACTAACAAAAAAGAATCTTTAAGAGGCCAGATTTATAATTTTCTGATTAAGTTAATTATTTTTTTCGTTGATAAACAACTTCAAAATTAACTCTTACTTCTTGTCAAATAAGGGTGATGATACATTTCAAGGTACTTTGTAGCCCATTGTATTAAATAAAAGTTTCGCTTTGAAACAGTTTTTATTGAAATATTTTTATAGTTATTAATGACGCTCCTCTATAATCACGTTTTCATACGATCGTCTCTGAATCATCTGCATATTTACATTCTTATTAACGTCCTTTATAAGCAGGTAACATTTTTAGCACTTTTTAAGATGCTATATTTTTAGGTTTGAGTTGTTAAAGTTTGAATTTTTAACATACAAATCCTATATTGAACTGTTTTATTATTTTACATGGGTAATTTTCTTAGGATTACTTTGGAAAACTGTTGATTAAAATCATGACAAAGAAAACGAAATATTTGACCAAGGAAAGAACTTGGCTCCGGTAGTTTTTACGGGAGCTGGTGGAAAATATTTGTCTAAACGTCCTCAAGAAAATCATATCCATGCGAACTTGTGCATTTTCGATTTACGCCCATACGGTTGGGCAGAAGTTCCCTACTTCCGTACATCACCTTATGTTTATTTAACAAATATAAATGCTATTGGATTTTATATTTTGGACCATTCTAAGTATTTTTTGATTCCTAACTTTTTTTTACTAGCCTCACCGTTTTCAAGATATAAGCCTTTGAAAAAATAAAAATACTGATTTTCGTCGAAAATTCGCTACTGACGAAAATAAAGATTATTTTGTGGTTTTGGTCAAAAATTTGAATTTGAATAATGTATCTAATGCATTAGACCACTGCTGTTCTTTTTAAGACTTAAGCCTGCTTAATATATGATTACAATATTGACTGATTGACGTCATTAGTAATTTTCCACTAAAGCAGGATTTGCACTAAGAACTTTAATTTGCTCATATATAGACTATCTGTTACTATGACCTTGCAAATATCATCCCATGTATTACAAAAATGAGGGGGTAAAGTGAACATTCATATATTTTCTAACAGGCAATTCCATATATCCTGTTCGTTTTGGTGTATGAGATCAAGCTTTGACCCAGTTTCAGTTATGAGAGAAATGTTAATATAAATGCTTCCACGTTTTTACAGTTAAAGTTACACAAATAAAAACGTGTATTGTATTTTAAAGTATATGAAACCAATTAAAAAATTAATTATACTGTAGCCGGGCTTAACGTAATCAAATTTGTTTTCAATTTAATATAAAATTGAACTGTATATACTAAAATAATTATACAAATTTTTATTACATACAAATATAACACAATTCACAACACTTTTATTTTAATGTTATTATGATATATGAGTTCTCCACTTCACTCCTTCTGTAGTTAACTTGAAGAGTATGTATTGTAATCTGCCTTATTGTAATCTGTCCGATTGTAATCTCTCTTATTGTAATCTGACTTGTTGTAATCTCAATGCTCTGTTTATACAGTTACAATCAACAGTCTAGCAAATTCTAGAACTATCAGGTATGTTCTATTGCATGTATTGTATATGTTTCCTATCTTTGTTTACGTAATATAAAACGATATTGCTTATTTTTGTTTGGAATTGTCTAAATGACATTTATTTTTAATATAGTACTGTATGTGAGTGTCGGGTTAATTGTTAACACCACAGTACAATCTTTAGATATGATTTATAAAAATTACTTTTGCAATATCAATTCGAAACGATAATAGGTAGAATCGTTGCGTTTTTGCGTAAATTTGACTAAATTTTTCTTATTTTTGTTTTGTTTTTTGTTTTTCATTTGAATAGAGATTTTAACTTTTTGAGTAATGGTACCTAACCTTGTTAAATCTTTTTCGTAGGTTTAATGGGCGAATTAGCCCTAAGTAAATCTATTCAAATGCCTGGGATCGTAAGGTTACAAAGATGCGCACGCCTGGTAGTTTTTAAGGGAAATTGCTAGTAATTATGTTAGAACTAGTTCAAGTTTATAATATATGATCGCTAGAGAGGCGCTGATGAGCTGCTTTCCTTGGATACTCTCAACATTTAATCAGTATACGATACGTGTGGTCAATAATATTTTGAAGATTTTTTAACGACCACTCAATGCTTTTTACGGGACACTGAATGACATTTTATGGTGTCAAAACTTATGAGAAACAAACATGTCCTCATTTTCCTGACCGTTCGAGAAGGTTCATGGACCACTCGTGAACCAGAAGGATATTTTTTAGATAATTAGCACTTTTAGTTAGAAGCAACGTTAACTTTACTGGAAAATCCAGTAATTTCAGAGATGTGTGAGGACAATAGGCTTCGTACATTGGTCAGATTTTGTTAAATGATTAAGATAAAATTTTTTATCATCTTAACCGTCTACACTTAATAATAATGGGCCACCTAAACAAATGATTTTGGTCATAAAATATCATGAGTCATATTTTAGTTTTTAGTATTCAATATTATATTTCTAAACTTTGCTGGTACCGGCATAATAATAATATTAAAATTTTTATGATAAGCTGAGTAATTTTTGAATTTGTATAATTGTTAATCCAAATCATTTTAAAAATTGTCGGTAAGTTATTCATATTTAAAATTAATTTACAAAATTTTTTGTATTTTTATGATATAAATAAAATTTTATCAAAATTATTTTGAAACGTGTGTAGAATGATGATCAAATACCGGGTGACTCATTTACTCATACCACACGAACACCTTTTCTAAGCTTCAGAGTAATTCGTTAATTTCAATGCCTCTTTAGTTCATTGACCATGCTGGAATAAGACCATTTTCAATCGATCAGACATAGTTGATTTACTATAAAGTTTTCTAGTTTCACATTCAAAGAAATATTTTGAATTTTAGCAGAGGGATGTTTATAAGTAATGAACCTGTTAATTGACCTCCAAGATCGTGCGATCTACCCTCATTAGATCTTTTTTTTGGGGATCTACTTGAATTGCAACATATTCTGCACTGGACGTGCAGAAAAGTGAGTTTTTTTTTCTTTTTTTAAAATCTTTACCAGTATGCAAGACATGAACATTTAAAATTCCTTACTAAACAAAGAGAAAGATACCCACGAGTGACGTCATACGTGGTTATCACCATAGAAATTACATGTAATTACATGTTTATGATAAAAGGAGATGGGCAACCTTTGAATGCAATCTTTGATTGCTTAAAACAATTCTTCGTTTATTATTCAATTTTAATTTCACTTTCAAATTTTGTCATGGTATCAGATTAGTTTTACATTTTTATGGGTAATATGGCCAATTCGAAATCAGGATTATCCCCTATTGCTGCGAAATTTGTGAGAAATTTGAACATCCAGATTGCGCCATCTACGCGCTTGCCACCGCGGTCACATGATCGAAATCAACAAGTTGTGAATCTCTAAAAAATAATCTTTATAAAAACCTGACAGACACTGAAATTTAGGAACAAAATTTAAGGCAATAAAAGCCAATTTTATTGCCTTAAAATAATTATCGTAAATTTTATGTACTTAAATCTGTTACTAACAATTTATTAATTACTTAACATTAAAATTTTTTATTGGAAAACAATAATATGATGTAAGCCTTACACGCATGCGATCAATTACTTCGTATCCCATTCTTCTGTAATAAAAATACTTTTGTTAATCAGTTCCTTAAGTTATTTTTAGTAAACAAGAAAAGTCTTTGCATACTTAAAAGTTCTATGGCAATTTTATACTTTAAAACACAAATACTTGTTTGTGAATTTAGTAAAATTTTTTTCCTAGATACCAAAGATAGTATGAAGTATTTATTGATTTTCAGAAGCATTAGGGAGTCTTAGGCGATTATATTAATATTATCCATCTACTTTATAAGTATTCAAAGTATTTTGGAATCTACAGCAATATTATATGTGTATTATTTGATGGATAGGTATTGCTAGAATATGTTACTTCCTTGCATTTTTACAATAAAATATTATATTTTTTTAGTGGAAATTAAAATACTTAAAACATAAAATTGAAAATTTAAAAGTTATAATTAAAAATTTAACGTCAATATTTTTTTTTTAATTTTGTTAATTTCATTTAAAGCAAACTTTATAAATAATTTATATAATGTTAGCACACAGACGTCTTGCGAGTATTTCATATCAAAGTCTTATCAAAGATATTTGTATTTAATTATAATTAGTTGAATGAATTTCTTTAAACATAACTTCAATTTCCCATAGCAAATAGGTACAATATCATATTTGTAATTTAATTTTCCATAGTTAAGGTATTTATTAAAAGAATTTTTTTACAATTACAACAAGCATATTAAGAAGTCTAATACTTAGTAGGTATAGAAGATATTAATTACACATACCTTGGCATACTTAAATCAAATCAAAATAAAGTAGTAATTAATTTATTTTGTTTACTTATAAATAGGTATTTATCTTAGATACATACATTACTGAATATTATTAAAAGATTGTTACAAACTATTATTAAGTACTATTCATTTTTTTCCTCAAGAGGTGTGCATAATATATTGTACACTCATTATCACAAATGTTGAACTAACTAAGTCAATAAAAAGTAGGTTCACTTTTTAATTGCCTGCAGATCAGGTAAGAAATGCATGGCGTTTATTACAATGCTAGTATGGTATAGATATAGATACTAGCTATGTTATCTTTAGTAATATTACAGTGTTGAATAAAGCTACTGACCAAAAGTATTGTGGGCATTGCCAACCAGTATGGGCCTCACACCTATACTGCATTGACTCGTCCGCCATAACTGTTGCTAATGTTATTATTCCCTGAATACAGTATAGCGTTCACACCGACACAGTATAGTGTTCACACCGATATGGGCGTAGTGATATCCACGAAAAATTTTTGCTGTGTAACTGAGACCTTTGGTTTGCTTTCAAAAAGCAACAAATCTGGAAAGTTTTTGATGTTTTCAGGTATCCACTGAAGAAAATGCTAAAAATATCACCTCATATATGATTTTAAGCGATATCTCGGTGACATGTTCAATCGCCAAAGAAACCCAATTTTGGTGTTAATTGTGGATCAAAATTACTCTAGAAACTGATTTTCAACCAAATCGAAAACAAATAAATTTTTTAGGAATTTCTTTAAAGAAATTTTGTAAAAATCAAGATAATTATAAAAAATATGCCTTCAGAATTTTCGAAGACTTATTATCAGTATCACTTATGTCCCAAAAATACAAAAATCAGGTTCATTTTAATTTTTAAGATAAGAAATATCTATAAAATATTGCCTGATATTAAGTACGAAAACCTTTTATTTCGGGGCGATTGTGGAAATATATCCAAAAGTATTAACTGAAAAAATTGCTCCGAAATATCACCCGTAGTATAAAATTTTATTCGATGTACCAGAAACTCATCCAATCGAAAAAGAATTGCGATTTTTTATTCAGAATGGAGTCAAAAAAGTGATTTTTTCTTTTGGGGATGCCACTTGGACAAAAATAGAAAAAAAACATCAAAAAGTTTTGAAATTTAGTGAAACTGAAAGCTTCTTTTATTTCGGAGCGGTTTTGAAGATATTTCTGAATATATTTTAATCCGAAATTTAATTTTTATTTTACAATTTTTGCGATTAATACAAACACAATTGCGATTGTTCGAATTATGCTTACAAGGTTAAATGTTTGTCATATATTTAATTACCGTTTTTAAATATGATTTTTAGATCATTGAAAAAAACATTTCAAACCATTTCAATTTTTGTGAATTTATAAATTGCTTTCAAAAGCCTACACAAAATCGTTTATTATATTTTAATTAACTTAAATCAAATTAAACAATAATTTTATTATTTATATCAATCATTTTATTATAAAATGTATTTAACACTTTTAAACAATATTAAAAGTAATTTTAAAATTAGCAACCGCAAAGGTCTTAACAATAAAATTACGTTTGTTTGTGCAAGGTAAAAAAATGGTTATTAAATTCTTTACGGTTTCTTTTGTACATATTATAATATTCCTTTATTTTTTAATCACATGGTCAAAATTAATGTCTATTGGGACCTTAGAAATACCAAATGTTAACCAATTAAAATGTAAAGCTTAGAAGATGAAATATATTCAATGACTTTCGGTAATTATTGTTCTAAGGAGATATGCAAGGATTGGATAATACTAGGGATTTAAATATAACTTTATAAATACATTGTTTTATTAAAAAAGTTTCCAAAAATCACAAAAAATTATTAGGTCATCGGGCTTTTTATTAATATTTTATTGTTCAAAGTTGGTTGTAAAATGATGAATCATATAGGTTATCCTTTTCAATTGGATATTTTTATATCAAAAAAACTAGAAAGTGTGATAAAAAACTATTTAAAATATTTAGAAAATCTTGTAATTTATAATAATACCATAAAAATATAAGGTTGTCGATTATATAAAAATAAAATTATAATTTAATTATGAGTTCATCGAAGATCCATCATTTGATGAACAGAGACGACTATAGTTAGAGTATTTATGATTGAAGAGAGCAAATATCAGAAAATTTTTCTCTTAACTTATACCCATATTTGGGTATCGGATCCTACACTTGAGTTAATATCTGGCACCCGAACTTGTTGATTCTAATCATTCGATGTTAATTCTAATCTATATTTAATAGGGCTTTTCATTTACAAAATGATTCTTTTTTGTTTCGGACTGTTTTCAATCAAGTAAAGACATATCTTATATTTTCTATTCTTGTCAAAAAGCGCTGCTTGAAAAAGATAAAATATATTTAACTTTCTTAGGTTGATTAGTTTTTTGATTACTGTCCGAAACAAAAGCAAATCGATGAAAAGGTCTATAAACTATACTTTTAACTTCAGTGTCTACAAATAACTAATTTCAGGAGATTTGTTAAGGCTTGTTTGAAAAAATGCTCTGTCATTTTTCATTGTGACATTTCTGAAGAAATTATTATTATTTTGACATTTTTTTTACACAGTAAATTTTTATCAACTCCCCTGTAGAATGATTGAAAAGGAAAAGTGTAATAATAAATTCAAACAATACAAAACGATATAAAGAATTAATGATTAATTGGATTTACAGTTTTTACAAAATTTGTAAAAATAATATAATATTAAACTACGTGAATTATTTTTGTTAAACCGATAACAATTGATTTTATGAAAACAAAGATTAATTAAATGTTTGTCAATTATTTACTTTACTTCACTTTTGTTTTGTATAAAAGTGTAATTATGTAAAAACTTTCTATCCGGTCGACATGATATTAGTCTATATAGGTAATAATATCTGGTGGTTATAATCTGTATGATTACAAGGAGAACTATTGTACTAATATTCATTAAAGAAGAATGCAAAAATTTGTAAATAAGCAGGTATTTTAAAAACGTGTAAAATTCCAAAAATCATTCTCAAAAGACGAATTTATTTCCATTGAAATTTTTGTTTGTATTTTTGGGACATAATCTTAAAACACAATTCAACACCAAATTACAAAGATGTACTTTAAAATATGACAATATAGTTCATGTTAAAGCTTATGGCTCCCGAATTAATTTATTACAAAAACTCTCTCCGCGTATCGTCTTACATGAATTAAATATTCCATTTTTTTTTCGTAAATCACATCATTGTTTTAAATTCAATTCATTCATATTATGTTATCATTGTTTTGTCATGCCCGCATGTGGTATACTAATTTACTGACTTGTGAATAAATTTCGTAAAAACGATTAGTAATTATAAACTCTAATAATTTATAAAAATTCCACATTTTTAAATAAATTGGTTTTTTGAACAATACCAGTATTAAATTTAACATCTCATGGTAGGTTTATTTCTACGAATCAAATATATTGTAAGGTTTTTATGTTTGAGTTACGTAATTTTACAGAATGACACAATTGTTGCATAATTACTATGCAACAGTTAAGAAATGATATTCACAAATTTAGTGCTGCAATTTTAAGAAGGGTTATGGGAAATATTTTGGAGAAATCAGGAATTTGCGAAGCATAAAATATCATGGAATATTTATATAAAATGTGATTCTTTCCCAATTAATCGTAAAATTAAACGAAAAATGGAAATCACGTCAAAAAAAAAAAATGCTGTAAAAATAATAATTGTGCTACAATACGCATTCTTTTATATATTATCGATGGGAAATATTAAAGATTTTATATAGAAACAAAGACTGAGTCATCTAATAAATCATACCCGTTATTTTCTAATAAGATTCGTGTAATAAATTCACGAAGACTTTCGTAATAAAAGTTCCTTCGTTAACTGTCGTTTGTAATATTGAGTATTTCTTGGTGATTAATAAGTAACATTGAAGTTTTTATAATAAGTAAAATTGCAGAAAATAAAATTTACTAAAATTGATCCTTTTATTATTTTCAAAACAAAGATTTACATTCAATGTCGTGAATTATAAAAATTTAAATTCGATAAAAAACAAAATTTTGGACATACATTTTTTTTGAAATCTTAGGAAATTTGTAAGAGAGTAAATTCTAGTTAATTTTAATTACGATAAATAATCAATCACCTATCGTCAATGGCACATTGTATCAAAAAACTTGATGGAAATAAACTTTCTCATTGCCACAATTATTTTGAGATCATGCTCTTCTTCATAGCAAAATTATAATTGTTTTAAAATTTATAATTTTTTCATGGAGAATAGACTGATCTCGAAACAATTGTCGCAAATAAATAATTTTTAATAATAAATAATTCAAAAAATGTTTTTTAATTTAAAATTGATTTTAGTCAAGTATCGACCCGATCAATCCAAAAAAAAATAATTGTAACATCTAAGCAAAATATTAATTAAATTGAGATAATAAAATAATATACCATAACAGGAAGGGACAGATATATTGATTTTTAATTATTAAGTTACTCAATTAATTAATATTATCAGATCATATTAATTAACTATTATTAATTTTAATAATTTTTTGTTCTTTCAGATATGCCGCAGATGCTCTACATAGCGGATAAACTACATTAAACTGGTACGTTTTATTTGACATATTTTTTGCCGATCAATTTGAGTTCCCGATTGTCTGAATCATTCGACACTTTAACGAAAAAACTGAATATGTAATGTAGATATCTATTATTTTTATAGGAAATATTATTTACCTTAAATAATTTATGTGGGCGTTTGAATTGTCTAAAAACATTTTTCAACAAAATTATGATAATAATCGTAATAATTATAATATGCCGGAATTACAACCGGATATTTTCATTTTAAATTTCTTTGTGTTTTTTCTCATATATTGTAATTACTTATTAGATGTTATATTTAGTTAAATTAGTACAGTGAAATATCTGTATTTCGCAATAAACAAATTAGAACCAAAGAAAATATCTATCGATTTTTGCTTTGTTTTTGGAAATCTTCTATTTTAAAATTATAAAAAAAATTTCTAATATAGTTTGCGGCATATAGCATAGTATTGGTGTTGGCGCAGGGAAGTAGGTAATTGGCGCTGTCTACTTTCGGAAATTTTATTTTTTATAATAATTACCAAATGAGTTAATAATATATAATACATTCAAAATTTTACTGTATATCTAGTAAGTAATAAACCTTCTTGTAAAATATCGTTTATATTAATAATATTGAAATGTTTGGCTGTCTGTTCACGACAAGGCTTAAGATATTTCGATATCGTAAAAATAAAATTGATACCAAAAATTTAAAATTTTATTTATCGAATAATTATCCTTTTATACGCCTTTTGTGAAAAACTCATATCGATTTTTTGTACGGTTTATGAGAAATTAACTATCAAAGTCAATGTTTTTACCAAAAAAAAGGTGTTTTACCAAAAAAAAGGTGCATTTCTCATAAACAGTACAGAGAAATGATAAAAATTTTTCACAAAAGACCTATAAGTACATTGGTGATTAATTGATAAAAAAAATTTTATAATTCTGTTATCATTTTGGATACCGTAAAAAGGAAAATATGATACAAAAAATTTAAAATTTTATTTATCAATCAATCATCCTTTTGTACGTCTTTTGTGGAAAAATTCATATCGATTCTCTGTACGCTTTGCGAGAAATTAACTATCAAAGTCAGTGTTTTTCCCAAATATTGATAAAAGTATTCTATGAAAATGGTAACATTGTTAAAAGCCCTTCTTGACTAAAAAACCAACATTTATTACGACTTCTTTGTATACCACCATGTTAAAAGGACTGTTTTAACCATGTTAAAGGAATTGAAATTTATACTGAAGACGTATTAAATACCCGTTCATTGACACATAAAATACTTTCTTTGACACATTTAATCCAATTTCTTCCCAATTGTTTTAAATTCCGGAAATGAAGAATTTATTTATTTTCATGGGGAATTTCTTCCATAGTTTTCACTTTCTTTTCATATGCTAATTCATAAGATGACCAGAACTTAAATTTAAATAGGTTTAACTATACAAAATTTTATCACAAATAAACAATAATAAAATATTTACAAATATTCACATAGTAAATAAATATATTATAACAATAAATTTTAATCAAAATAATTTATTATTTACAAAAAAAAATATGTAAGTAATTATTATGTTATTTGTTTTCATATTTTACTTTCTTTCATCTTTCACATTATTCACAATAAGTTATAGAAATTTAAATAAAATCATTACATAAAAATGGAAATAAAAATTGTAATCAACAATAACAACAAAAAATTTGCATATTAAGGAGTTTTTTTTAATTTTAAATAAAAATTATTATATTTTGTTATTAATAAAAATATAATTTGTAAACATATTTTAAACGTTTGTATTTGGGTCAAGTATTATTTGATACAAGTTTTTAGAGTTAAATATGATCAGTTTTGAATTCTTTTTATCTAAATGATATTATGCAATAATTGTATATGTATATATAAGAAAATTACCAATAAATTGTTTTAATACTCAATATATAATGAGTTATATGCAGTTATAAATCTATATAAAATTTTATACGTGCAGAAAGAGAAAAAAAGATTTTCCATGAAAAGTACGCGTGGTGTTAACAAGAATGAAGAGAGTTTTAATAATATAGCATTCTTACAAACAACTTGAAAGGTAGCACAGAACTGCCCTACGTCCTTAAATAAGTTGGCGAAACAAATAAATGTAAACCTGGTATGGGTGTACCGGGACACAGGGACATTCCCGGAAATTGTGAAGCCAACGAGTTGCTAACAGGTTTATTTGCGAACTGCAAGTTGCTCCTCAAAGAGGATATCTTAAAAAAGGCCTATCTTAGATGGAGGGAGAAACGTACTTGTGGTACTATAAGACAGATATGGTCTGAGTACAATCGTAATCGTTCCGAAGATCTTATATCACTTCCAAGGGTCTCTGTTAGAAAAGTTGTTGCGGCTCTTACAGGACACTGGTTGGGCGGCAGGCATTCTGAACGCCTTAGTTGTTGCGGCTCTTACAGGACACTGTCTCATATTCTCTGTCACTGCCCAGCTCTTGCCGTGAGCAGATGGACTTACTGGAGCCAGCCTCTCTTTGACGACCTCTCCGACCTAGACGTCGACGTCGAAAGGCCGTCGACGTCAAAGCACTCCTGCTGTTCTTAAACAGCTCCAAAAGATTCATCGAGTAGTGGCCGGAGATAGGCCAACCCTTTTTCGGTATCACAACGAACCCTAAAGTCTAAGAGTGTTACACCCCAGGACAGCCAATCTAACCTAACCTAATCTACAAACAAGTTGTTTTTTCAAATTTAATTATTGTACTTTTAATGGCAATATATTTAATTGTGTCAGATGAGTGTAGGTTAAAAAAATAATAGATCATTTTATGTTCATTATCTTAAATTCATAGATACATTTATTAGCCATAATAACGATAAAGCATATTTGTTTACTGATTATTGATTATTATTTTTATAATATAGTAATTACTAGTGATCTGATCCGGCTTCACATGGAAAATGTAATAAAATTAAAAAAATATCCTTTTACAACTAGTGTGCTACGAAATGTAAAAACTGGACCAATTGATAATTTAGTTGTGCAATGTCTTCAAATATTTCAATAAACTTGTAATAATTTTGAGTAAAAACAAAATAATGAAATAGTGAAAAGGATCTATAACCATCTCTGACGCTAGGCCAAATATTATCTACTAGCTGTGAACTAACTGCTTCGATGGTTAACTTCAATTTTAAATAAAAAGATTATTATGTTATAATCTTCACTTCATATGCCGTTACTTTCCCTCCTTTTGTGTAAAAATGTGTCCTATCACCCTGTAAGACTGTGGAAAATTTCTAATCGATATTCTTGTAAATAACGGAAATATGATGGTGTCGTCATCCTAAACGCAACACACATATTATTCAGGTCCATTGGTTTTATTTTTATTCAAAAAATTCAAGTGCTAATAAACAATTATTAATGATATTTTTTCGTTCAAGTTATTTCCCTAGCGTGTTTTTTCCAAACCGGTACATTTTTAGATCGTGGGTATATTGTTCGTCAAACCTAGACATTATACGCTTGCAAATGAGGAGTGAATCATGGAACTTGATAAAGGAATAAGGAAGATAATGGTAGGACAGAAAAAAACTTTCTAGAGTAATACTATTTAAGATTATATTTTTTTCTAAAAATATTATATGTTTTATTTTAAGAAGCGAAGCGCTCACCACATCTGAAATTCACTTATATATGGAATGGGTAATATAATGTAGAAACTGTTATAACCTTTTTAAACGGTCTCAATATAGCAATTTATTTTTAAAGTTTCGAAATTTATGTAAAGAGGAAATTTGAAGTCGGATATATTACTGAGAAATTAGAATTAATAAACCTTGATTAATGAATAAGTGATCAAAGTAATTTTTTATCAATTAATATGCAATCAAATATTAATTATAAAAAAAAAATTAAAAACTACATCATCAGTTGTAATGTAATATCTATGTCATTTTTTATGACTTTGTAAATTAGTTATATATTTTTATTAATTTAAGTATAATTTTAAACTAATTGCATAATTATTATGATAATTATTCACAACAAAATTTCATTTTCTTTTCATGTTTCAAATACACTTTGGAATAATATTGAATTTTTTTTAAATAATTATATAGGTATTACTTTACTTTCGTATTTTTTGATGATTTTCGACCACAATTTATTATTAAATATTTTTAAATTCGTAACCACAAAAATCAATCATGATTGTTGCGCTTAAAAATCTATATATGAATTTGTTTTTAATTGATCAATCAATCCATAACCAATTTTACTAGACAGAAAGTGAGTTTATGACTTTGATAGGTAAGAGAAAACTTTTACAGTTTCAAACCACTTTTCATAAGAATTACTAACAGGGATTCAGGAATCACTTCGTTGCTTCTTGCGATTCTGAATTGCAATTCTGATGTCAAACTCCACAAAATCTGAACGTATATTTATCTGTAAATATTTAACTTAGCGACAAAAAAAATGGTCTGTTATGAGCGGAATGTTAAATCATCGTAAATTTTATTTCCTATAACTTTGCTTATTATAAAAGTTTTTCTAATTTTTGTAAAAAAATTCTTAAATTTAAATATCACAAGGGAAAACAAACAATTTGCGCCTAGTTTGCAACCTCATGTTAGTTATTTTTGTATAAGGAACATTTTTTATATTTAAACTTTTGTTCTGTCTCTAGCGGTTTACAAGATGGGTCCTACGCATCCAAGACCCAATTGATCTATGTTGCTCATTTATGAACTCGACCTCACTTTTTACGTCCTTTGTACGCTGTAAAAATTTCAGCTTTATATTTTTTTTCGTTTTTGAGTTATCGACAGACGGACGTACGGACAACCGAAAATGGACTAATTAGGTGACCCAATTGATCTATGTTGCTCATTTACGAACTCGACTTCATTTTTTACGTCCTTAGTACGCTGTAAAAATTTCAGCTTGATATTTTTTTTCGTTTTTGAGTTATCGACAGACGGACGTACGGACAACCGAAAATGGACTAATTAGGTGATTTTATGAACAAATATACCAAAATTTTGTTGGTTGAATCAATATTTTGAAGCGTTACAAACTTGGGACTAAACTTAGTATACCTTGGATATTACATATATACATGGTATAATAATAAACGAAGCCTTAATTGTTAGCAATGCATCAGATGGAAAAACCCTACACTCTTTTCCTCGAAATTTCGTAGATAATTCGTAATCTATTTTTGATTCGGTGATTTAGGGACATCCTGTATTTAAATATGAAGTAATAAAAAGCATGTTTAAGAACTACTTTTATCAATTTCTGAAATTTTTAATTCCACCTTGCGGGGTGTTTATTTTGAAGGAGGAAAATAGGTATAAGAAATTTCCGACGATTAATTTTCCGTGTTGTGTTTTCCCAATTCCGGTATAAAATTTTATTCAAGTAAACACATTCTTTATTTCTTGCTCTTAGCCATTTTTTGCAGGTATTTCACTTAATATGAAATACAGTCATCTCAAATTATTTTACTTTTATGTCATCATATTTTAAAATTATGTCAAAATCAAAATCTATAGCAATAATAAATTAATAAAATCATATAAACCTACAAACATAAATCATTTTTACCTACCTATTACAGTTTTATTTGCGAAATAATTTTTTGGTTGTGACGTAATGAACTTGACTTGGTATCTCATAAAAATAATAATAGACTTGATTGCTACGTTATTAAAACATAATAAATTATGTAATTATTATAAAAGTTATAATTTACCAAATAATGTTTTAAAATTCGTGATCTTAATAACATTTTAAAATTAATTTGTCTATTTGGTATATCTATATTCTATTTTATCAAAATATGTATTGTAATACTTATTTGAATTATTGCTAAAATCAGTCTAAAATTCAGGTCTTATTGCATAGTCGCGTCTACCCGAATTTGAACCTGAGTATTAATCGAAAGGATTCGGAAAGTAGTTGATTATGCAAAATATGAGGAACTATAAACCCTTATTGCCAAATTGAAATTTTCTGCAGTTACCGCATACACCATAGAGGGTTATACAACATATTGCATACAAATTTTAATGAAATATTGATCTTTCATTTTTTGAAATCGGTTAAAAATGATTTTTATTTAAATCATAATGATTATTATTAATTATTAAAATAATATTAGTCACATGCGTTTATTAGTAAAATAGTTACTAAATTATCACACTCAATTTTTGGTGATACATCAAAAAAATTTATATATCATAAAATATTTTGGAATTTTCAAAATCTATTAATTATACTTATTATTTGAAAATTTCCATGCCATTAAATTTAAATGACCATTTACATTATTTCAATTAAACAGAAAGTTATAAAATTAATTAAAAACTAATAGGATTACAGATAAGAGAATCCCAACTAAGAAATCGAACAGCTCTGTTAAAAATAATTCGCTTAGCTAACGCAGCACCTGCGCTATAAATTTTTGATTTTGTATCAATAATTTATTAAGATTTTAGCTTTAAATCATCCATTTACCGTTTTCACTAATGTTAAATATGCCTACTTTTGAAGTAATTTATTTATTTAAATAATCTGCCAACCCTCTCTAAAATTTTCAGAATTAATTTAGACTTAGTCCAACTTCATATAATAAAAAAATCAAGCCTTTTGTCCAAAATTGCCTTGGCAATCGTACATCCTTAATCCAAACCAAAATCTATATTCACCATAGTAAAGTTTGCCTGAAAAACATTTTTTATACCATGTATACATATAAGAAATATATCAACGTATACTAAGTTTAGTCCCAAATTTGTAACGCTATAAAAAAAATTTTGGTATTCTTCAGAAAATCACCTGAATAGTCCATTTTCCATTGTCTATGAGTCTGTTCGTTAGTCCGTTAATACGATAACTCAAAAACGAAAAGAGATATCAAGCTAATATTTTATACCGTGCTCAGGACAGAAAAGTGAGGTCGAGTTCGTAAATGAGCAGAAAATTTCACGGGCTTGGGTCAATTTTCAGAATGAAATATCTTATTCTCTCTGACCGAAAGCGTGGAAGTATTGAATTCATCAAAGTACCGTATAATAAAAACTCAAAATATAACTTGCACCAACGCATTGACTTATTTAAAATAAACACAAACAATTTCAATCCTACATGCATATTGTCCAAAAATATACATAACTAATTATAATTTGAAGAAAAAAAAAACCTTGTTATATTGACGACCCACATAAAGACTTTTTTTCTAGACATAAATAATCTAAACGTCTCTTGGTGTAACATCTTCTTTTATTTATGTTTCAAACCCATTCGTATGTAGTACATTCTGTGATGGCGTGATCATTTTGAAATTTTTTTTTCCACGATTTCGAAAGTATTATAACAAAACGGTTTTTATTTTTTCATGATAATTTTAAAGGTACAGGCAGTTTTAAAAGAACTTTTCAAAAGAGAAACGAAAACTCCCGACACTCAAAAAATGTTCGCAAAAGATCGTGTAACGTCATAATGTTAATTAATAATTGTTTACAGAGTAGTATTCAATTAACATTATTACGTCACAACGATGCTTAACGAACATGTTTTTTTCGGGCTTTTGAAAAGTTCTTTTAAAACTGTCTAAATTATCATGAAAAAATACAAATTAAAACAGTTTCATTGTTAGGTATAAGACTTTATATGATATTTTCATTTCTGTCAAAAAAAAAAAAATTGGTTCAAAATCCCAATCATTCAATTATTTTTTGTTCAGAATCGAAAAATATCCTCTTTTTACCCGACTGTCAAGGAGTCATTATGTTTTTCGCGCGTTTCTTGTATGAATGTATGTATATATGTATATTTTTGTTTGTAAATTTCTTTATTACCTCGTATCTTCCAAACGGCTCAATGGATTTCAACATTTAAGGTATCATTATATTTGTCTCAAAAATTTAAGTGATCTTAGATAGGACAAACAAAACCCATTGGCGTATAATTGGAGCGAAATAGTAATGCGTAAATAAAAAAATCCTATCGAGTAGGGTCATCAAAATAAAGGAAATGAAAAGGGGATTACAAAAATATATATATAAGTTATATATTTTATTTTAATTAGGAATAATAAATTGGTTTAAAAGTTTTAATATAGTATAATAAGAAAGTTTTTTAAGTGCTAAAGTCCAGTTGCTTACATAGCGACTTTAATTAACTTTTTTATTAACTTATGCTGTATACATTAATTAATGGAAATTATCAATCTAGTTTTCACTCACTTCTGGACGTCTTTGCGTATTTTGCAGAGAGAAGAGAGAAATTCAAAAAAGTCCAATCCAACACAAATATATATAAAATTTGCAAATTTTGGCTATCATTTTGCACGAAAACTACCAGTCAGTTTGTTTTGGCATGACTCCTTAAGTATCTATCAACACTTACAAGCATGACTCACACAAAACGCACAAACATGAAAATTCTGCACGCACGTGACTCAAATATAACGAATATAAAAGTTTTACAACTGACTTCTTATCGTGATACCAACAAAATAAGATCATCATCAATTCTCACTATGATCAAAATCAATTCTCACTACGCGATGGCCCGGCAAAATTTACAAAAACCCGGCCGAGCCGATTCATACTAATACATAGCTATTATTACCTAAATTCAAAATGTATTTGTTTATTTTTGATTAATTTTTAGTATTGTTTTGATTAACGATCACTATAAAACAAGGAAACCTGTTTTTATTAAAGCCTGTTATTTGTATCCGATGCGATGATGTTAATTCTTCCTACAAATTATACTTTATTTTCAAATAATGTTAGGTACTTACACATTATAATAAAATACAGTTACTCTACTAAATTCGTTATTGAACTTAGATATACTTTGTTACCTAATGTTTTTATGATCTAATGAATAATTTTTAATTGCAAAAATAATATTTTAGTTTTTTATTTATTGTAATATTTTCTGCATATTTTAGAGCAAGTAATTTGCGATTAATTCTGCGAAGTGTTTTCATATTTTCCTATATTCAAGAGAAATCAGAGTTGGTCATTTGAATTTATATACCTAAATATATCGTTTTGTAGTTAATCAATCAAAAAATAGCTTAAACAAAAGTTCAGAGTTTGATGGGGGACATCATTTTCTGATACCAGATTGGTACTAGTTCTTCGGGTGCCTTTAATAGTATATTAAGATCCTTAAACTGTAAAAGATAGAATAACACTTTAAATTAGAAAGCTCATCCACATAAAAAAAAGAAAATACGCTTAAAATTTGTCGATACTTGTAGTTCAAAGTCATGGACACAGGCGAATGTCCTCTATTGCCCTCGACAACTTTTGGCTCAAGCATTTTTTCCGTAGTAAGCGTGTTTTTTATTATTAAATTCAATGACATATTTTAAAGTCGCATTTCCTCTGAAAGTTAGTTAGTTTAAGCTAAAGATTGTTTGTTTTTTATGAGGCCCAACTTTCTTATTTAAAGTGCTTTTCTATCTCTTACCGTTTAGGATCTAATTTGGTTATTTAAGAAACCCGAAGAACTAGGTCCAATGTGATGTCAGAACATGACGTCCCCCATCAAACTCCGCAACTTTTGTTAAAGTTATTTTTTGATAACTTAACTACAAAACGAGATATTTAGGTGTACAGATTAAAATGGACCACTCAGTATAAATGTTGTTAATTAGGTGGTTTAAATTGGGTACGATTACAACAGTGGTATCATTCGGAATTTCTGTTGTGCAAAAAAAATTCATTTTTAACCCTCTTTAACTGTGAAAATAAGCGCTCTCTACTACAATTGGTAACCATTCAGCAAAGGAACGTGTAGCAACTTCAGCATTTGAAAAAAATTCTTTTAATTTATCAGACTTTATTTGTTTATGTAAGATTGAGATACTCAAATCTGCTTATTCCTTAAATACTGCCTTAAATGAAAAAATTCTGAAGAGAATATATCAGCTTTTTGGTGCCCCCCGTGACGATAGGGGCTCTGGCCGCGTGCCTCGTATGACCTTACGGCCTGATGAAAAACGAATCTGTTGCATTAGCCTTTGAATCTAAATTTTCTTATTTGAATTAGTAAATAATATTTTAATAACTATTTCAATAATATTAATATTGACGATTAACTATCATTAAATGATAATATTTGTTCATTATTACTATCATTCCTATTATTTTTCATTAATAAATTTGTTATCATTTAATAAAATTATTAAAATGTTATTTATCACTTATTTAATAAAATATATTATTTTAAACATCTATTTATTATGGAGATATTTTCTAAAATCATTTTATCTACGTATCTCAAAAATTTTTAAGGAAATATTTATATTAAATAATATTCGTGATTTAGGGGGGCCATTAGGATGTGTTATAAAAAGTGAAATTCCGCGTTGGCATAAATCATAATTTTAAAATTAATTTTGAGGTTTGACCTTTATTTTTACCGTCTCTCTTAGACTGGTGTTATTATATGATGGGTATTTTATAGGTGTGAACGCAGGTCAACGATTTGATTATATCTATTTACAGCCAAGTTCAAAATACTCTGCGAATTCAACATAATTATATAAATGATTATTGTAAAATATAATTTTTTTTATTTTCTTGTTTGAAAGTGTACATCACCCAAATCTAGCACACAGCTTCGCATACGATTGATACACGTATGATTGTATACACGAATGAAAATTATTGAATTTGTTTTTATCAAAATGAGTGTTTAGTTTGAGTTACCAAACCATATTTGATTATTAATATTAGTCAAATGTCGCAAAACACGCCAATCTTCAAAAGTTTGCGAAAAGTTATATATGATATGAGTTTGAGTTTTGTTTTTGTTTGTTTGTTTAGTGGAAAACCGGCATAAGAGTTGTCTTTTTAACATTCTTTTATTAGCTGATACGTAAGTTAGTATGGAACGGAAACTTTGAACACGATTTTGACCCTCTTCAAAATGTCGGATTAACTCGAAATATGGCATACTTATCAAGGACCGATGACAATACAATAATTAAATAATTTTATTTGATTTTGCCGGTCAGGATTTTCTGGATTAACGATATCCATATCTGAAAATATATAAAATTTATTTGCGCTCCCACCATATTTTTACTTTTTTGAAACAAATAATACTCTAAAAAATTAAAAAATTAAAAATCTAAAAAAACTCGCTTTTGTAACTAGCTGAACTAAAAGGTAGAAAATAATTTATTTTTTTAAAACTATTTTATTGTTTGGTAAGAAAATTTTAAGCAACTGATTCAGTAAATAATCAAAGATTTGAGAGATTTGATCGACTGCCCTTAAAAGTTAACTGCGGACTACATTTAGGTGGTATTATAATAACAAAAACTAAGTATATTTCTTTCAGAGAGGACTTTTAAAAAATAATTTTTTTTTTTTGGTGGAATTTTTGATTGGAAAAATCTCCAAAAATACAAACTGAACTAAATTATATTTTTCAATATTATCAACAATAGTTACCATTTATATTATATATCCTTCCAGAGTCAAAATAACACCTTAGTGACAAATATTAAACATGTCTCTAACTAAAATAAATATATTTATTATATTAAAATCTATAAATGAAATCGTCACTTATCTATCATATGTTAAACATGACTATGTTAATTATTATGTACTAATTAATGTTCACCTAGAAAAAAAAAACACATTCACAAATTATTAATACATCCTTTTTTGTTTTACTTTCATTTAGTGTGTTCATTAGTGTGAGGTATACAGGATAAAATAAAATACAGTATGATATGGGAAGGTCGTCAAAGTTGGCCATTTTTACATTGGCCATAACTTTCGTTTAAGAGAAATCAAAACATACCTATTGTTACAAATATTTGAAGAAAAATACTATTTTGTTATATATCGAACAATTTTTAAGTAATGAAAAAGTAATAATAATTTAAAAATTTTGTCAAAGTTGGTTCTGCTTTTTAAGTTGACCTATCGCTGAAAACCACCAAAATATATGATTAAGGAGATATGCAAAGATTGAATAATAGTAGGGATTTCAATAAAACTTCATAAATACATTTTTTGATTAACAAAGTTTCCAAAAATCACAAAAAATTCCTTGGTGATCGGGCTTTTTATTATTATTTTATCGTTCAAAGTTGGCTAAAAAAATGATGAACCATATAGGTTATCCTTTTATATTGGATATTTTTTTATATCAAATAATCTAGGGAGTGTGATAAAATGGGCGTCAGGCCCATACTTCTGGTGGATAGCCCTGTTAAATATTGTAATATTACTTATGCCTACAAAGATACTGTACGTAGCTATACCATATCAGCCATATACCATATCATTGTCGTAAACGCCATGCATTTTTTACCGTGTAGGCAATCGAGTGCAATTAAGCTCTTGCCATGGAATCTAAGATACCTAAACAATTTTTTTGAAATTTCCACCATCTCATAGATTATAAAAGACAGTCAACGCCTTTTTTTGTAAATAAGAGCACAATTTATTCTTGGAAAGTGAATTACTTAAAAAAATTCTATAGAGTTCCAGTACCACCTGCAAATGTTCTCATAGGAAAAATTAACAAATAACAATAGTAAAATCTAGAATATCTATTTTTCTTGGAGGTCAATATCTTTTTTATGAAAGTGACATGATGATTTCAAACTTATTTTTAAATATTACAACATCACATCCAACATTTTTAACATGCTTCACATAATTTTTCTATTCGAAGTATATAAAACAATATTTTTTAATAATCAATTTTGTAATAGTGTTTTTTAATTCAATAGCGGAAGTATTATGTTTGATTTTATAAAATATAATAATTTTGTAAGAAAAATTCAATCTTTTTGGGGTAAGTTTTTCAATAAGTTTCAATTTTTATTCGGTTTAAAAAAACATTATATCTATAATTTTATTTTGTCGAAAATTGATCAAAAAAATTGTTATCATTGATTTTTTAAAAGGCAATTTTTTATTATACTATCTGAAATTGTGATCTTATAGTGAAAGAAGAATTTTGTGATGTTGTTTACCTGCCCTTTGGAAAAACCGTGATGTGCTGTTAAAAAATTGCGGTTTTTTAATCGTGGGATTTCGATTTTCATGGTCAACGCTTTGTGTATATGTGCAAAAAAAAATCATTGACATAAAAATATTAAAAAAAAAATGGAATAATAGAAAAAGCTCCTACTGTAAAGTTATTTCCAAACTACCTACCTACCTGAAAAATTTAAGTATATAAAATATACATAAGACTAAAAAACCGTTAAAGTACAGGAAATCAAAATATACGATTTGTATTAATACGACACTAAAGACAAGGTTAAAACCGCAAGGATAATACAAAAAGTTCGTCCTTTTTCGAAGATAAAACATATAAGATATACAAAATATAAATAGATTTTAAAACCTTTTTCATGTAAATCGTTAACTTTTTCGTCCACAAAAAATGGCTTCTAAGAGAATCGATCTCAAAGGTAGCACAGGATAGCTGAACGTCCTTAAATGAGCTTGCAAGCATCATATGATGTCCTCGCAGGCATCCGCGAGTTCCTATTGCGAACTGTAAATCGCTTCTGAATGAGGATATCTTAAAAAAGGCTAATTTTAGATGGATTGAGGCACGCATTTGTGGTACTACAAGACAAATATGATCTGAATACAATCGTTTCGAAGTTCTTAAATCGCTTCAAAGGGCCTCTATAAGCAAAATCGTTGCGACTATTACAAAACACTGGCTAAGTGACAGGTTCGCTTAACACCTGGAACTGACAGTGCATGAAGTGGGGATCTGTAATAGTGGGGATCCGGAAGTAAATAGTGGGGATCAAGAAAAGAATGTCTCATCTTCTCTGTCACTGTTCATCTCTTACCTTGAGAAGATCTTTTGAGGCAGCCTTTCTTTGACGATCTTAACATCCTTAAGTTCGTTGATGTCAAAGCACTTCTACTGTTCTTAAACAGCTAGAAATGTTTCATGGAGTCGTGACCGGGGATGGCACAACCCTTTTTCAATATCACAATGGATCCTTTGGTCTAAGTGTGTTCCACTACAGGACTGCCACTCTAACCTAGCCTTAGCTCATCCATGCTATTAAGATGGGTGCAATATTTTATAATGCTTCAGGTGTCTGATTTCAAAAACAACAATGATAATAGTTAAGTCTAAAACTCAGGATCCGGCCTATAAGGATATTGTACTTAAAGGTGTGTTTGACCCTCCCTTTGTATTAACTCTTTTATTATATTGCAACACGAAAAAATGTTAGAACAAAGACTAGATTGACAATGATGTCAACAAAGACTCGATTGTGTAATCGGCTATGATTATTCATTAGCATCACCCACATGCAGCGTTTAAAACAGTAATCTAAAATTGATAATTTTTAAATAAAAATTTATGAACGCTTATTATTATGTATTTAAAATTATTTCCATTTTTATTACATACCTTTTCTTTATTCTTTTTGTTCAATTTTCAAATAAAAATAATGTAATGTATGTCTACATTATTTTAATATACTCTTTTGTGCCAGCCCCTCAAGTGACATCCGTCTTAGGCCGATTTAACAAATAAAGTATACTACAAAGTGGTATATTACGCCAAAAACTTTGTAAAATGATTTTTATAAGCTCCTTCTTACAGAAATGATGGGACGCACTATACATAATGTTGATGCTTACAATATTTTGCGTCGAATCCGAAAAGAGCAAATTTTTTGGATTTATTTTCTATTTTATGCAACGTTTTTTTTCTAATCATAATATTGAGGTATGAGAGACTGAGCCTATTTAACTTTCGATCACGATTTACATTTACATATTTAAAAAAAAATAGTTTCTACTGCATCAACATTATTCCTATATTCTATGAATTGTTTTAAAAATTTAAATATTAAACAATTAGAGATAGAGTAGCTCTCTTCAGTATCTAATCTTTTTAGTTCACTATGCAGACTCAAATTGGGGGTATACGATTGAAATATTGAAAACTTTTCAAGTTTTTCTTATAAGCATGTTATTCAATGAGCATTCAGAAACTTACAATACTCAACTTGAGAAGGAATAAACAATAAAAACTTATTTTTTTACTTTTTACACTAAAGATTTGTTGCAGGTCGTTTCAAAAGTTTTGTCCGTTCTTATCAGTCTATTTAAAAATTCGGCGACATAAAAATTGGGTGCTTGAGATTCGACGAAAGCCGCTTTTGCCTAGTCTTTATATGGGAAGGTTCTACCGATGAGAAAGTAATCGAAAAGCTTGAAAAATTGGTAGTCGGCTGGCAAGAGGTCTGGAGAGTTTGGTGGGTTAGGCAGAACTTCGAAGCTCGATTCGTTTAGTTTTCGGGCGGCGATTTGTACCGTCTTCTGCTTATGCAATTTTCGGTACATTTTGTCGATTTGCCCACAATATGACTCTGCTGTGGCAATATGACTAGCTCAGTTCTTTCACCATCCCAGGCATAATTTGTGATTGGTCAGTCTCCACCAGGATCCTCAAATCCGTGTTCTGGATTGCTCACCTCGGGGCTCATCTTCGAGGCTAAAATCTGCAGAAAGAAATTTTGCAAACCGTCGAATGTCGAACAGTGAATTCATTATCACCATCATTGCCAAACGTCTGCTTTCGTAGAGCAAAATTGGCCTAAAATCGCTTAACGACATCATATAGAAATAAGCTAAAAAGAGGCAAAAAATTAAAGTTTGTAAAAAAAGAACAGCCTCGATACAGTAGAATAAATATTTATTGAGATATGGAACTACAAAAATACAGGACATTAAAAAGGAGAAAATTTTTGAAACAACCTAATGTTTCTTTTTTACTCGAAAACAAAATCATACACACAACCACTCTCCTATTTGCTTGCATTCTAGTCTTTCTAGCCGATTAGATAATAACCTCTATTGGTGATTCAATATGTAAATTTGCGAAATGTAGTAATAAAGTTCATTGACTTGAAACTTTTATTACTCGAGATTGGGTTATTTTAGACCATGATAAGTTGAAATTCGGTAATTTATCTCATACACATAGAGGTCTTGTAATACACACAAATATAATATATGATATAGATGTTTGATAATTTTGAATTAAAAGTAATGATATACATTTTATGTGTTTATTTTGTTTTTGGAATATAAAATACCTACCTTCATAATACAGATATAGATTGTTTATTATAATAATAAATAATATGAATATCTCAAGGTTAATACTTAAAATTGTTTCACAAAATTGTTAAAAACAATTTTATGTATTATAGTGTTATAAATGAAGGCTGTTGTTCAGTTGAAATAACTATAATAATTTTAATATGATATCTCATAAATTACCAAAATGTATCAATTTGGAAAAATAATACAATACTAATTGTAATGCCTCATATTGTGCGGGTAGGATAATAAACTTAAAACAAAGGATAAAAACAGGAACTAGAATATTGTGTCAAAATGAATTAATCATTTGAATATTTACTTCAAACCAGGCATGAGCGAATTATTGTAAGTCGAAGTCACCATTGTTATAACTTTATTGTGTGTTTCTTTATCGAAGTCCGCATTGAGGAAGAGGCGAGACGGGTATACGACTCTTCAACCTATCTCAGTTTCTCTAATAGTAATGAGATATATAGTAAAAAAATTTGCCTCTCTGTCTTACTTGTATTTTTGGTTGTCACTGGTTAAGTTGTCACTGTCTTACTTGTATTTTAGATACAGAAGTCTGAGAGACTTCTCTGAGCCAAGTTTGCCCATGACTGCTTTAAACCTTCAGCTATTGTGTTCTCTTGGGCGACCGTAGTAAATTTTAAGAATGATGCTTGATTTCATTACACAATGAATTATTCGTAATTTAGCTGTAAAAAGGGACTGAAAATATAAATTTTATTTGTTAACAATGTAACAGAAAAAAGTTTGTTAAACACTCATAAAAATTCATATTTTTATTATCAGATTAAATTTTTGCATTTATTTTGAAATTGTGTGTACCTTCTTTATTATACAGTCCCTCATAACTGATACTATTATTAGCTTTTGCTATCTCAACACATTATTTTACTGTCTTAACATATGAGGATGAGACTGTACACTTTAATGGAAAGCGCACAAAAATTTGAAATAAATGTAAGAATTTAGTTTCATATTAAAAAAATTTAATTTTGTATCACTTATATAGCAGTGCGAAACGTTTGTGTGTTTGGTATACACAAACATTCAAATGGTATAAAGACACGAAGGAATTACATGTAATTTGAATCACTTACATAGAACAAGAGTGATGGAGTTGGTAACATCATAGACCGGATATCTAGAGGGCCCGGATTCGACGCGACTGCGTCTCTTATCCTCCTCACTGATTGGTATCATTGAAAATAGTATTGAAAATTCAAATACCTTCGTTTTCCTTTATAATGTTTTTCTTACTTTATTATTTCGAATTTCATCGAGGAAACAGAAAAAAAAGAATTCTCAAAATTAAAATTTTGATCTCTTTATAATACAAAAAATAAATTCATGTGATAATCCTGATATCGAATTGGCAATTTTACCAGTAAAAATGTAAAACTAGACTTGATACCATGACATTGAAAATGAAATTAAAATTGATTAAAAAACGTAGAAGTTAATATAAGCAATGAAAAATGCATTCAAAGGTTGTCCATCGCCTTTTAGCCAAAAAAATTTTTGTATGTTATCTCTATGGCGATACCCACGTATGACGTCACTAGTCTATTTCTTCCTCTTTATTTAATTAGGAATTTTAAACGTTCATATCTTGCATACTAGCAAGGATTTTTAAAAACCAACTTCACTTTTCTATTCATGAAGTGAAAATTCTTCATCCGAAGTGATAAAAAAAAATTTAGTCCGATCCCCTATTTGTCTACCACAACTCGCTAAGTACAATCTGCCTCTGACAGGATATTTTGCCGACAACTAATTAAATTAACAGTGCCAGAAATTTATACACGAAAATTTATGTCAATTTAAAATGTTCTTTTTGATTGTATCTAAATTTATTTAACTAGTTTAACTTTTATTTATCATTTTATCGTTTCTGCAGATTCATGTTATTGTTGTATCAATTTCTTTTCTTTTTTTTTTTTCATTGAAAGTAAAATTTTAGTCTACAACAACTTTTAGTTTTTGTAAAACTAGTTTAGTTTACCATTTTTACCTTTTTAAGTGTTATTATTTAAGCATGTTTATAAGTAACGAGTATAATCTGTATTTTTGATAATTTTTAGAGAAAACAATTTCATAATGTTTTAAGTAAAAATCTATTAGTTAACCTATAAAATTCTTGTGCATCCTATAATATCCAGTCGATAACTCAAAAATTTGATATTCTATCGCAAAATTAAGCATATCTAGAATAATTAGGACCCAAAAAAAACTTAAAAATTCAACTCATTTTACTTTGTTCTATATAAAATATATATCAAGGTATTACTAGGCTTAGAAATATTGATGCTATTAACAAAATTTTGTTATAGGTGTTCATAAAACACGTAAACACGATAAACACGTAAACACGCTAAAGAACGAAAGAAGATATCTAGCTGAAAATCAGGACGTAAAAAGTGACCTTGAGTTCGTAAATGAGCAGCATAGGTTAATTGAGTCCGGAGGATCTATCTTGTAAAACTTTAGAGATTGAAAAAAAGTTTAAATATAAACAAATTAAATTTACTAAATTTCAAAAAACCCCGACAAATTTTTCGGGTACGAAACCCCAAATTCGCACTTGAAACATATCATATCTAAGATCACTCTTCATTAAATTACCTTTTTCTTAAGAGCCTTCTCCAAATTTAACCGATTTTGAAGATCATCGCCTATTTTTTAGTTGTTCCGGGTACGAACCCTATACTCGCACTTGAAGCTTTCAAACAAAACAAAAAAAATCAAAATCGGTTCATCCGTTTAGGCGACAGACAGACTCACACACATAGCGGTCAAGCTTATAATACCCCTTTTTTGGTTCGGGAGTTAAAAATGTTTCTTTTAAAAAAATAAACAACTTTTGTTTGAAACATTTTTTCGGTAACATCACTTACTCGTGAAGGTCCAAATTAGGGCAAAACTTTGGTTTCCATTTTCTCCAAAACTATAAAAGATAGATTGAAAATTTGCAGGTAGCTTCAAGTAGTAGTATTGTGAAAAATCTCGAAAAATACCAGAAAATACTTTTCGAAATTTTTAAACTTGTAATATATTAAAAATATTGCAAACACTGGCATTCAACACTTTCCATACAGAGTTTGTTTTCATTTTATTTAATCTTCAGATTGGATCCGAAATAAACACTTTTCGTTCAGGATTTTATGCGATAAGTCAAAAACAGTTCATCCAATCGTTAAATGAACCTATTATTTCTATTTTTGGATCAAAATTATGTTCTATATAACTTTTATCAAATTGATCTTATTATTATTTTATTTCCAGAAAAAAAATAGAGAAAATTTGCAAACAAACCAGGAAAATTTTAAATTACCAAGTTGGTAAAAAACATCTACTAGAGTAATTTTGATAAAAAATACAAGTGTTTATTTAACCATTGCTTTGAAATTTCCCAGTGTTTAACAATAAGTCGTGTAATCGTAAAATCAACGAAATTCTGTGTAATTTTTTTTAAAGTATATAAAATAAGGGTCGGTGTCAGTGACTCATAAAATCAATAAAGTCATTAATTAGATGCTTAAAAAATACTCATAAAAAGTTTTTATTGACTCCTAAAAAATTTCCTCTTGATTAAAATAAAAAACTTTAGTAAAACTATCATCCAAAAATCGGAAAAATATATTTAACGATGTTCCAGCATGGTATTTGCAGTTTCTATGTTAAAGCAATGGTACAATTTTTTTTTCGACAGAATTTAACGAAAAATTAAATTTAAGAATTTAATAATGCTTACTATTAATTCCCAAAGTTTCAGAAATTTTGACCGTTTAAAATGGGAAATAATTATGCCAACGTCCCAATTTCGATCAATTTACGTCAAAATTAATATCTCGAAAGTGAAAATTAATTTCTAATTTTTTTTTTTAGAATTGTATTGTATAAACATTTTTTTCTACTTTTTCTTCAATATATAATAATATCATAAAAAATAGTTGGAGAGACCGGACATTTTACATGCTTTAAATGGGACATGACCCTCAAAATCGCGAACTTTGTCTTTAAATATCTCGCGATCTAAACGGTCAAAAATTATGAAATTTTAGGAATTCATAAATAAAGCTATTATAAACCCGAGAAAAAAAATTCGGCCAAATCTGTCGAAAAGTGATTTCATGCTGGTACTACCTTAAAATAAAAAATTTATTTTAATATAAAATCAATACAAATCAAACACACTACATTTTAATTATTGTATACAAAATATGTTAGCATTAAACACAAAATACTTATTATTTAATTAAATATTTAAATTTATTTTGTGAATGAACATCGTTTATGTAAATTATTTACTAAATAAACTAAACACTAGTATGATGTTTAATTTCCTGGTTTGATATACAGAATATTAAAAAATTATATATATAAATAAATAAAATTTCAATACTTCTTTGTTCATCATAATATCACAACGTAGACAACATTATTATGAATTACGCAATTTTTTTAATTAGATGTGCATTTTTTAATTGAATTATAATTATTTTATGTAGGTATTAAATTATTCTAAAAAAAAATTTGTTTAATTTAACTCTCGTTCTCAATTTTGTTGATTGAAAACGAGAATCTTACGAGAACAATTTAAAAAAAAATAATATAATGTTCTAAATTATTAAAATTTACTAAAATTTATCTGTAGGTACATTTTATATAACTCACGAAATTACATTTATTTCAAATATAAATTATTTTATAACCAAATTTATTAATATTTGTTTTTTTATTTCAGGTATGTATTTCAACATTTTTCACTTCATTCGGTAAGAAATAAGAAAAACTTACTTAGTGCTAACAACCTTAATATAATTTCAAAAATCTGTAGACTAAAAACAAAAACAAATCTTTGAATAATATATTTCAATTGCACAAAATGGAAACTCAAAATCCATTTTAAAAATTGTATTGTTTCCCTGCGCTAAGCCCATCAACTTATATAACGTACGATCCTAAATATGTGCGAATTCTTGACCAAAAATTTTTAATAAGTTCGATTATATTTAAATTATAATAAAATTAATAGAGTTTTATTTAGATGTTGATTACGAATCAATAGAAATATATAGAAACAATATTATTGCTATCAATTTAGGTTGACGATTGATGGTCTAAGAGACGGTAAAAGGTCGATCATATTATTTATTAAATTTTATTAAATTTTATTGATTTTAATTAAATTTATTTCAATATATTTTTTTCATGAACGGTTTTTTTCAGGCAAGTCTATACCATTATTTTCGTAATTAAATTATCTTTCTTCTGATACCAATTTCGTTTGATTAAGAAATCGGTGTAGTAGCCTATATTGAATTACCTGTTTATATGGTATGAACAGATCCACAACGATCTATAAACCAATCGAAATTGGTATCAGAAGCTTAAACACTTATCGATAGATAAGCTATTATAGGCATGTTTATAAATCAATAAAATTTCATAAAAAATATGTCTCATCTGGTTTTCTGAATTTTGACCTTATTGTACTATGATGATGGAACTCATAATTTAATATTTATTAACAGTTTTCATGGGAGACTTAGAAAAATATGTACTTTTGCTTATTTATAACGAAGCAGAAATTATTGTAATGATAAATATATCAATGTCTTTTATATTGATACTATCTGACCCGGCGAACTTTGTACCGCCTAACAGTCGATTATTTATTTATTTTTTAATGCACGATAAAGAGACGTTTACATTTCAATTGATATTTTACCACAGACAATTTACATTTTACCAAAGACATTGTTTTTGAGTAATGTTACAATAGTATAAATATTGATAAATATTGACATTAATATTTATACGATACTAACGTCACTCAATTGTTTTGCTTTCCCGGAATCCCTCTACTAACACTTAAACTTTATGGTATGGTATTAAAGTTCAAATTGACTTTTAATTATTATTACGAATCTTCTGTATGAGAATATAAATAAATGTTGTTTTTCAGGCAATTTTTTAAATTTTTCTCTCCGTAAGAACCATCCTCGTACTTCAAGGAATATTATAAAAAAAGAATTAGCGAAATCGGTTCAGCTGCCCTCGAGATTTGCGTTTAGCAACACATTCAGCGATTCATTTTTATATTATAGATTACACCGCATATCTATTTATGAACCCTCCTATTTTTGACGATTTAAAATTAAAAGACAAGTTTCAAAAATATGAATAATTTCCACTTTTATGTAAAACATGCTCGTCCTAATGAACTAAGATTGTTTATTGAGTAAATAAATTTTTGAATAAACAATTATTATTTTTCTTTTTGCAATAATACATAGAAATGAATGAATTAATAATAATAATAATTCTTATACAATATAATAATAATTATAAATTCTTACATTTCATTATTAATACACAAGTATTGTAATCTAGGTCAGTAAATAGTTTGTACAAACTTCCTGAATATTTATTATTATTCTTAGATACGTTTGTCTTTCATGGAAACAAAATATACATATTTGTATAATAATTTGGCATTATCTCTGTTTATAAACCACGGAAAAATCAATGATAAGTCAATCCGAATACGAATCGAAATTTCAATTAGGGCGGGCAAACCCAACATTCCTCATTCACTATACGACCTTAAGCACTTCAGCAGGGTTGCAAAACTATTTTGCTTAAAAAGCGGTGGCTGGTGTTAAAAAGCGCTAAACTGGCATTTTTACATAAGCATTGAAATCAAAATATGCAGAAAAGAGCAAACAGTGGCGATTTTAAAACGAATCAGCGTGAGTCAATTCATGCCACAGTCTATTAGATGAATGCTATCTATGGTTTTTTGAGAGATTTTAAATAGTAGCGGATACGAAACACTAAAAGCAGCCAAAGTTCGTTCACCCTGGACAGCAGGTACCTCGGAGACCAATTCTGTCGCTATATAACGACACTATATAACGAATTTCCCGAAAACTCCAAGAGACGATAGGGTAACCGTTCATCCTGAGCACCAGGTACCTCGAAGACCGATTCTGGGGGAATAATCGTGTTCAGCAACCCCAAAAACTCCCGAATAACAAGTTTAAAATTATTTTCATCAAATTGTGAACTATAAGTATTTACGGTCAATTTAAAATGCATTTATAAAATGCATATTAATTATGCTAATTGCATATTTTTAATTGCTTATTAATCAATTTAGGTCACAAAATTTCCTGACTCTTTAACGAATCGAATGCAGAAAATCGCATTCAAATCCGACTCACTGTTCAAATTTTCGAACTTCAGTGCTTCTTTTGCGCCACTAAAAATTGGTCCAAATGAATCAATTTCCTCTATTCCTTGACGATTCTAACTTTTTATAATAATTTATTATATTATTCAAGTAGATGTTTTTTTGAAAAATTCCTGTCATATTGGATTTTAATAAAGTTTAGTGTTATCAAAATATAGATACCTATATAATTTTTGGACAAATGACTCGATTTTTAGTATTTTCCTCTTAGAATTTCACGCGATATCTCTAAAACTGTACATTAAATTTAAATATATTGGTGTATTTGGGTACTAATTGTCCTAAATATTGATTTTTATCTCTGAGATAACAAAATTTTTTCGATTTTACTCACACCAAGATTGAATAATTTAATCAGCTATTCAACTCAAAATATTTAAACAAAATTTTGACTCGCGTTTTGAATTTTTCTTAAAGTTTTTAGTCCCAATTAAGTTACCTATTAGACAAATATTTTTTCAAACTTGAAAAACCTGAAATCGATCCAAGAATTCCTTCTTCGTAAAGTTTTTTGGACGATATCTTAGAAACTGTGCATCCAATTGCCAAATGAATTCGATATTTTTTATTTGTTGGGTAAAAATTATCTTACATTCTTATCAAAAGTTATATCAAAATTAGAGAAAGAAATCACAAACAACTTGTTGTTTGGGGATTATCTGTAACTCGTTACATCGATGACCTGATATAGTAAAAATCGTGTTCTTTTTTCGATCGGTCTAATATTTTTTATTATGAGATCGTCCGAAATTTATATAAAAACCTTATAATTTGAAGAAATTTTCTACGGTGTCTCGAGAAATACACCACTGCAATCGTAATTTATATACCACTATTCAGTCTAATTAATTAAGACATATTTTGAAATTAAAAACAATTAAAACATATTAAATGAAATGGAAAAGGAAGTAATGATTATTTTTAATCAAAGCATACATTTACCATATATATCCAAACGATGATTCTCAGGCCTATTATCGCCGCTGAGTCATTATCACCAAAGGATGATCATCTCTCTACATATTAAATACATATTGAATTGACTAAAAATAATGTTATCAAATGAATAAATAATATACATATATGTTTTGTTTAAATAATTTAACTATAATGTATGTATCTGACATAAAACAGTAATTTAAATGTCAATGCCTTTTACAAAACTGTGTAGTTGAAGTGTAGAATTAAGCACTGCACGCCATGCCATTATAAACCAAAAACTACCGGGTTATGTTGGCGTTAAGGACAATGAAGTAGCACTTACTTGCTTATGACTTTACTAAGGTGTAACCGCATTCTTTAACTTTTACCTTGCAGGTCTACTTCCGATTTGTTTAGTTATAAATTATTTTCTGCAGTTCTAAAAATTTGTTCTAAGGTGATTGTAAACCTACAGTATTGTAAAAAAGTTTTGGTTTATTGCACGGTACATACATATAAACCAAATACATGCTTTGTAGTCAAGTACTGAGTTATTTTTAGCTTTACGATACCACGCAACTACAAAAATATATAATATATTGTGTGCAAATGAGGCTTATAAATTTTATAATATAGATATCGCTCTTCAATCATCAATACTCTTACTATAGTCGTCTCTGTTCATCAAATGATGGATCCTCGATGAACTCATAAGTAAAATTAAAATTTTGTTGTTTTATCATCGGCAACCTTATATTTTTATGATGTTATTATGAACTACAAGATTGTCTAAATATTTTAGATAGATTTTTGTCATACTCTCTACATTTTTTTGATATAGAAATATCCAATTGAAAAGGGTAACCTATGTGATTCATCACAAGGAACTAAAATATGGTACTATTTAACGAATTTTTTGCAACGAAAAGCTAGAATTTGAAACAGTTTTATTGCGTTAGTATAAAGTATACTTACATAATTGTACACTACATACATTTACTAAGTACAATTTTATGTTAAACTAGATATAATGCCCGATGTTGCCAGGATAAGCTTCAAACATTCTGTACGATTATGTTATATTTTTCAAATCGTTTGAATATTAAATTCTCATCGATTTACTTCGATTCTTAACTATCGAATCTACTCTGAAATATTTCGAAAAATTTTGGGGATTCTCATAGGAAATCGTTAAATTGAGAATAGATTTTCACTCAACTACGCTTCGAAGAACCTAAACGTGAAGCATGGCTTTATGGACAAAGTATTTAAGTAAATATATACTTTCTTGTTTCCCCATCGCTTCCACGATATGTACAAATAATTGTTTTGTATACTATCTATATTGACATTGACAATTTTAGAGAAAACTTATTTCAATTTTCCATTCGAATATTTCCATTCCAGGTAAAAACAACTGGCAAACAAACAATTGATAATTGTTGAAATACCATGTATAGACAGTGTTGATTACTCTGTCACGTTACACATACATACATGTCACGTATATATAACTGATATTCCCATATAATACATACTATACCAAAATTTTTTTCGTCGCATCAATATTTTTAAGCGTTACAAACTTGGGACTAAACTTATTATACTATGTATATTTCATATATACATGGTATAAAAATTTATTACGCAAATAAGCCTGAGCTAGAGTCAAATTGACATATCTATCAACAAAATGTAAAAACTTATCAACAAAATGTGTAATAAAATGTAATTTGGATGGGAATATTTTCACATTATAAATAAACAATTTTTTTTTTTTCCCTAATTAAATAAAAATATATTATATGACGCATAAATTATTTTTCAGATCAATAATTTATTGTTTCCGATCAATAACCAATGTGTATTTCTAGAATTTTTTTGAATATTTCTCCATTGTTCCGTAACCAAATACTACAAAACTACATTCTGGATTTATTATTAATGAAATAATCGTGTTTCTGTCAAACAATTTAAATTATTATTGAAATATGTTTTAATTTTGTAATTTATATAACTATTAAATGAAAACTGTTGAAAAAACAAATCAGGGGCAGCTCAAAGAAGTTTGTGGAGCCTCATTACATTATTTGCAATGGTTTATTCATAATTAAACTCACCAGTTGTTTGATGTATCGGGGAAATCCTGTTGTCAAGCGGCAATTGTCAGCTTAAAAGTGAACTAGGATAACAGGGTTAAATTTTATTTCAGCAGGCGTTGAATAAATAGGGTTACATGGCTATTGAGAAACCATAGTAATTTATAACAAAAATATTCAAATTTATGAATGAACTGTTTAGCTCACTCTTATATTTTTTGGTCTAGTCATTTCATAGACCACTGCTTATTTTTGCCTTGCTTATGACTACCATATTGATTGCTGGATATTACTAGTGATTTCCTTCTAATTTTTAGTTTTTGACAAATAATTCTAAAATAAAAAACACTTTGCACCCGACTGCGTGACGCAAAGGAGTTGTAATAAGTATGTGTGTTCCTATGTGGCACACTAATTACCAACACGTGGACCGATTTTGATAATGCTTAAGTCAATCGATTTGTCTTAATCTTGCGAGGATCACTGAAGTTATGGCAGTAATGAAAATTTAATATAGCGACCACCAGACGCCATTTTGTGAAACGTTTTGTCTCTAGAGCATCACAAAAGACCAACCATACATACATAGGCTGAAAATTAAAGTCGACGAACTATGGGGTATTATTGAATAGGTATTTGAAAATCCTAATTAAAAAGTATGAAATAAAAAAATTAATTAAGAAAATAAAAAAACCCGACTGCGTTAAATAAAACTGAAAAGAAAAAACAATACTAGTAGTTTAAAAACATAATTTAACAGTTGGGACCGATTATTGGGAAAATTTTCAGTTTGTATTTAACTTATTTTTTAAATTAATTTTTTTATTAAGATCTTTGGTTTTTGGAACATGAACAGAGGGTAGAGGATTTGGAAGATCAATATTTATGATAGAAAATACATGATTTCAAAACATGGTTTAACAAAATAGTTTTTTTTTTTTTTTTTATTGAACAATATTATTTTTTACAATATTTGACGATGATTTATTACATATATTAAAATTCCCGCCGGCTTTTTTTATTTAAAATTATTATGTTAAGCTAGTTTTGTGAAACGAATTATTAAGACCAATAATAATGTGATTACTTTTTCAATTTTTGTTTGATTTATGATTATTTTTCATAAAATTCGAGCAAAATGTAAGAAATTGCACTAATTTTTTTATTAGAACGTAATTGTTTTCAGCTCGAAAATTTGAATAAAGAATTTCATGATATCTTTGGGAAATTTTTATATTTTTATTTATCTATAGGGACTAGTTTGGTTATTTTAAATTATACTGTTTCCTAAATGGTACCAATACAGGATTACTGAAAAAGTATATTCAAACTATAATAATTATACAAATAAGAGTTTTAAAATAATTAAAATAGGATCTCTATCCTCCTATGGATGTTATTATGTGGACCTTTAAAAGGATAAATACGAAACGAAAAATTATTACCCGATATCGTAATTTTCGAAAGTTTTTTCAAGAAATTAGATTTAATATTAATCTATTTTTTCATCTAAAATGTTTCATAAAACCACTAGTTGAAGTTACCTGCAAATTTTCAACTCCCCATCTTTTTTATTTTTTATAAGGAATTACTTTTATATTTAAACTTGTGTCCTATCTCTAACGGTTTACAAGATGGCTCGTTTTTCATTTGCATTTGATTTAAATTACAAAAAAGCACCATCCAGAAAGTCGAAAAAAAATGTGCATAATTACTTCAGCTAGAACTATTATCTGAACTTTTTTTTTATTTGATGCACAGTGTTTTGGTAAATTGTAAAAAACTCATACCTTCTTCAAATTTTGCATCTATTTTGCTCCCACATGTTACGCACACCTCCTGGGATTGGGCAAACTCGGATTACACACATTTAGGGATGCTAGAAATTAATTCCTCAAAACCCTTTTTATGAATTCTATTGATTAGCCTATACAATTGAAAAGATTAAATCAAATTTTGGAAAACCAAGAAATTTTTGCAAAAAACCAAGTCTATGCCATCAATAATGAATCAAAAATCCGCTCGACCGTTTTTTTATAGGTACTCATGTCCCACTAGTATCATAGTAATATGATGAAGGTTTCAAAACATCAATAGATTGATATAATTATTAATTTTTTCAAATAAAAAAAGTTTCCAATATAATTTTGGAATAATAAAAATTATACCAAGAAATCGAATATAATAATTTTTTATAGCATTTGATATTAAAACCACAGATCACACAAAGAAAAAAAAAAAAATCTAATCAAGGTCAATTATATTTAAAAAAATTTAATTGTTTCATGCTTCTTCTTGTAGAGTAATATAACACTAGTATTAATATGAATTAACTTTTTATAAAATGACTCATTCGACGCGTCCCTCCAAAATGTAATTAAGAGCATTTACAATGTGATTCATTATAATAGCTTCAGGGGATTCAAGCCGTAATACATTTCACATTTTTTTGTACAATGTTCAATATCTTAGAATTAAAAACCTTCAGTTTCTACTACTCAAACCATTTGAAACTGTTCCGAGTTGAAGCAAGAGTATGATGTCTTTGCTTTTACCTCAAAAAGATTTTATTTCTAGAACTTATATTTCTATAATTGAAATAATTCTGAGAAATAAGAGGAAGGTAAGACTATACGTACTCTCATTTATACGGTTGAAGATTCTTATAAGGGTATAAGAAATGGCAACGTCACGGAAAGGTTGATTTCAAAGCGATTAGTTTTTGAATATTTTGTTTCTTATTGAAATTAGGTAACGATTAAGTACGTCTGTCATTTGAAAGCGATTTGATTTTGAATATTTTTTTCTTATTGAAATTAGGTAGAGATGAAATACACTCGCATCTGATAGCGGTATCTGATAGCGGTTGCATTTTATTGAAATTAGGCAGCGAAGAAGTACGTCTGGTACCTGACAGCGGTTGAATTTTGCATGTTTCTTTTCTTATTGAAATTATGTATGGATGAAGTGCCTACGTCTAGAATCTGTCCACGGTTGGGTTTTGCACATTTCTTTTCTTATTGAAGTACGTCTGACATCTGCCAGCCGTTGGAATTTTCATATTTTTTTTAAATTAAAATTAAGTATGGGTAAAATTTCTACGTCTGGAATCTTCCAGCGATTGGATTTTGCATATTTCTTTTCTTATTGAAGTGAGGCCAGGATGAAGTACGGGTGCGATCTGTCAGCGGTTAGATTTTGCATATGTCTTATTTAAATTAGAAAGAGAGAGAGATACAAGGCATCTGGTATATAAGAGCGGTTGGCCTTACTGCCTTTACTAGTGCGCATTTTAAAATCATTTTCAGACAATCATTTTTCATGTTTTTTTATCAATATAAATTATAATTGCCAGACAGTATTTCTGTTGCTGACACCAACCTAGATATTATTCAAATCATTTTAGTGGGAATGTAATTTGAATTTAATTTAGTTTGATAATTACATCATGTAATTTTAAATTGTCAAACAGAAATTTGGTTGCTTTATTAGCGTACATGCATCGTTAATGAATGCAACCGCTCTGAGATGCAAGACGTCCTTCATCTCTACCTAGGTTCAGTAAAGAAAGAAATATCCGAAATTCAGCCATCTTAAAAAAAACTCATTTCAACTTTTTTACCCTAATACTTTCTTGAGTAAGGAAGGAGCATTAAGACCTTCCCAAATTTTTTCATTTAAAAAATGCATCAAATTGAATCAATGGCCTATCTCGTTGACTTATTTTCGTAATGTCTCTTTTCTCAAATTACCAAAATAAACACTGCAATCTGTGTTCAGTTAAAAGTGAATGTAATTTTTTTTTAGCTATTAGGTATGTATTGGGAGTATCACAATACACAAATGAAAGTAAAATTGATCATGAGAGATCGTGACTTAAATTTAACTGCATATAGGTAGGTATCTATTGTTTATCTTGCACCACGCGAATTTGTTACAAATTTAAATTTAATAATATTATAACCTTGGTTAGCTTATCTCGTGAAATATTGTTACGCAGTTTTATTTTATTTGATTTTATTTGAATAATTTGGTCGAAGGCGAAAATTTTTAGTTTAATAATATTGAATGTGTGTACACGAGTTTCTTTGCTGAGAAATTTCGAAAACAATAAGAGAACAAGAAATTACAATAGAGGTATCAGATAAAAAGAATAAGAATAATTTTTGTTTTGTTTATAATACTCGAAACAGTGAAAACTATTATACTTTAAAAGCACCTTCACTTTCACTTAATGTTTTAAGTTTTTATGACCTTTTTTTTATGAATTTTTAACTGAAAATTTTAAACAATTTTTTTTAGCTAATCCAAAAAATTTAGACCGTAGAACACCAAGGTTTTTTAATAAATACTTAAAACTTCGTGAGTATGGCTTCCTTTTGTCGAGTCTACCAAACTTTCCTCTACGATTTTTTTCGAAAAGGCTGCGTTTTCAAATGAGCATATAATGACATCATACTTGAGTTAGCACGGAATTTGTCGGATACTGACCACTTGATAGCATTTATAATTATTAAACATATCAGCAAAAGTAAATCCTGTACGTATTCAAAAACAAAAATATTAACCCACCCGTTATTAAGTACAGCATGTTCGAAGTGGTATACAAGCTGATCGGTACAGTATTTTTCTCGAACAAAATATTTTATTTTTTAATAATTATTAATGTTATCAAGTGGACAAATTCCTTTCGGTTTTTTTTCCTGAACGATAACTTAAATATGATGTCATTGCTCATTTGAAAACACAGCATTCTCGAAAAAAAAACTTTGGTAGACTCGTCAAAGAGAAGTCACTCACCAAGTTTCAAGTATGTATTAATTTTTTTTAAATCCGTGCTGTCCCGCGATCTAATTGTTTTTATAACTGAGCCAAAAAATCGTTTTTCTCGAGTTTTACCCTCTTTAAGAAGTGCACCTGCGGGTCAATATGTATTAGTAATGAGCCAAATTAGTTTTGATCTTGCAGTCTTGATCTTAGTCTTGTAAATTTTCCATGACCAAGATCAATATAGTATCACTTCGAAAAGATCAACGCATGCCAAGACCCTATCTAAATATGAATCAAAATCAAGACTCAACTCTGCAAGACCGAGACCTAACTCTGCAAGACCATATCAAAACTGCTACGTAGCGTAGGGTTAAAATCACTGTTATAGTAATTTGTATGTGTAAAGAAATTCGTCAAAGAAGGACTCTCAGATGGCCCTACTTTTTTGGGCAAAACTTCGATTAATTAGAAGTAATGAAATAATACTTAAATTCTTGGATGTTTTTACGACTTAACGATGTTCCAGCATGGTATTTGCAGTTTCTATGTTAAAGCAATGGTACAATTTTTGTTTCGACAGAATTTAACGAAAAATTAAATTTAAGAATTTAATAATGCTTACTATTAATTCCCAAAGTTTCAGAAATTTTGACCGTTTAAAATGGGAAATAATTATGCCAACGTCCCAATTTCGATCAATTTACGTCAAAATTAATATCTCGAAAGTGAAAATTAATTTCTAAATTTTTTTTTTAGAATTGTATTGTATAAACATTTTTTTCTACTTTTTCTTCAATATATAATAATATCATAAAAAATAGTTGGAGAGACCGGACATTTTACATGCTTTAAATGGGACATGACCCTCAAAATCGCGAACTTTGTCTTTAAATATCTCGCGATCTAAACGGTCAAAAATTATGAAATTTTAGGAATTCATAAATAAAGCTATTATAAACCCGAGAAAAAAAATTCGGCCAAATCTGTCGAAAAGTGATTTCATGCTGGTACTACCTTAAAATAAAATGGAAAGAATATTTTGGGGCACATAGGAGAATTAAATGACTTTGTGAGAAAAATTCGAGACCTTATTGTAAAATAAAAAAATGTATTATTTTTTTTGTAGCTATAACAAAATCATTATTAAAAATTTAATCCATCTATCGTTTCCATTCAATGTTCTTTCTTCGTTGACTTTTATTCGGAAGATCACTCTTGTTCATCAGGATCTTCGTAACGACTAAAGATGAAGTTTTCTTTCTCTGGTGGCGTTTGTTTGAACGATTCCTCTTTTGCGTCAGGATCTTCGTTGCGTCTGTCGACAGAATTTTCTTCCGATAATGGAATTTGTGTAGTAGACTTCTCTTGTTTATCGGGGTCTTCGTAACGACTATAGATGAAGTGTTCTTTCTCAGGTGACGCTTGCTCGAACAAATTATCTTTTTCATCAGGATCTTCATAACCTCTTGCGACAAGCTTTTCTTTAGAAAATGAGTTTTCTTTTGATGATTCCTCTTTTTCATCAGGATCTTCGTAACGACTATAGATAATGTGTTCTTTCTCTGATGGATTTTGTTCAACCGATTCATCTTTTTCATCAAAATTTTCAAAACGTCTATAGTCTGAGTTTTCTTTCGACAATGGATTTTCTTTAGATGGTCCCTCTTGTTCATCCGAGTCTTCGTATCGAATATAAATGGAATGATTTTCCGATGATAACTTATGCTCAGACGAATTGTGTTTTTCATCGGAATCTTCATTAGGATTGCTATTATTCATCGGCTCATTTGGTATGTCATCGTATGATAAATTTTTCTTTCCCGCTAATTGAGGTATGGGACTATAACATTTAAAATAATTAAACTTCAAATGTAATAAAAGATTTAAGTACAGATTTAGTGTCAAAACAAACGCAAAGATTTGTATGGGGTCGTCTTTTTTATCGCTAAAATATTTCGACGTTTTAGATATGTCGAATATTTTGGCTATAAATTACATTTTTTCTTAGGGGGATCATTTCAGACCACCTTCCCTTGAGGGACTGGCTAAGAATAAAAGGCAAAGATCTATTAACAAATTTTAAAATTTCTCAATATAACGAAATTTCGCTACGAAATTATTAAAAATACTTACGGATAAATAAAAAATGGCAGGCTCCAATATGTTCCCTCTTCGGAGCTCCTAAAAACAATTACATTTACAAAAATTAAATTTTGTTTGTCTCAAAATCCCTAATCTCCTATGAAAATCTATTTATCCTTCTTTGTTTCTCTTACAGCACCAAAAAAAAAATTAACTTACCCATTTTCAACTAAATCATCATTGTCTGAACACAATATTTTTCCATTTAGAATAAGCCTTTTAATTTCAGGATGTATATTTTCGTTATTATATCGTAGAAATATTGGGATATATGTTGCCGAATTCGATATTATAATACTTAGATAATTACTATAAATATCTAACTGAAATGTTTTGGAATCAGTTGAGTTAACTATACCCCATGGGCTCTGAAAACAATTGAAGTAAGAACTTAATTTACAGCTTTATGAATTTTATTTACTTATTGCACTAAAACAAAATCAAAATTACTTTTCTCTCTAAGTTCTATTATATTAGCTTGATAGGCTTAACACTTGAATACTCCAAGCTTTCACAGATAGTCACGTATTAGGACTTCTAAGTGAAATTATTTTTTACTTTCTAGTGAAATAAAAGTTTAAACTCTTTATAATGAAGTTCATTTAAACATGCTCTTATATCCGTGCGTTATTTGTGACAACCGTGTATAATACTAAGACATTACATCTATACATATACTGAATACATACACGCAACTGTAAATTTATTAATTTTTTTTTTTTAATCTGTTCTACAATCGGGTAAAAACCGCTTTTTTTGTGCCAAAACATTCGAAAATTCGCCATAAATTAATATTTCAATATGTTGGATTTCAAAGAAATGGTAAGAACCGTCTTCGAGATAAACTATGTCGCATTTTTAATTTTTTCATTATTTGGGTCCGCACTCATAATTATTACAAGTTTATTGAAATATTTGAATACATAACACTATATAAAATTATCAGTTTGTCCAGTTTTTATATTCCATGGTACTCTAATGCTACAAGTTTAATTTTATAACCAATGTGCTATAGAAAGTAAAAACTAGACAAACGTTGAGGCAACTTTAGACTTGTGGTTGAAACCTACTTTGATGATGAATTTTGTTTTATCTTTATGAATGTAGACGAAAAATAAGAATACAATTTTTCGATATCTGCCTTGCTTTTCGAAATATCGAAAGCTAAATAATTAAACAAAATTTTCAATTTTCGATATTTTGAAAATTACTCCAGATATAAATTTGTGTCCCCACTACCTTGCTCATAAGTCCTTAATAAGTCGGTCGCAATGTCTTTTTTTTTTCAATAATTCATTAAGGTTTCAACTTTAACCGACGAAATCTATGAAAGCGGATTATCTACCGTTTTCCCATAAGACCAATGCTGAATATGCCTACTTTTGAAATCATTTATTCATTTAAATAATCGTTCAAACCCCCATAAAATTATCGGAATTAATTTAGTTGTTAGTCCAACTTAATATTTAAAAAAATCAATCCTTTTATCCAAAATTTGCTTGACGCTCGTACATCCTTAAATATTTAATATTGAAGTGTTTATGGCAATTATAGAAAGTTATTAATCATATCTAGGAAAATGCATATTTGACTATTTTTCCAAATAGTGGGTTCATATTCAAGTTGATGGTGTGCACCATAAGGATCCCATTCACATGAATGGATTGTTTAAAAAATCGATTGATTTTACCTGTAAAAATTTAATTTCGTCAGTAAATTGAATTTCAAATCGAATTGAATCATACATCGCATCTAATTCGAGCGTAATATTTTGTTGATATAAATTACTGTACACTGGTTTAGGTGGTGCTAATTTGTCAGAACATTTTACACTTATAACTGATCTAAAAGTAATACATATTATTAAAACAATGAAAGTCACAGTTGTGTAACCAAACTCCATTATATTTCACTATAGTTCACTTCACTTAATACAAAATAAATATTTGAAAACAATACCGAAAATAAGGTCGTTTCATAAAATTTACAACATACTTTGTAAATATTTTTATTGGATTTTCTGTCTGTGAATATCTTCCAAGTAATTATTACTAACCAAAATTTCTTTAATGAAATTACTCACTTACTACGTGTTTTTGTGGCTATTATTTACAGGAGTGTATTAAATTGACTTGAAACAATTAGTCGAAAAAATAAAGCTATGAATTGTCTATCTTGTGGGCAGTAAGACCGGATCAGGTTGCGATTCTTTGAGTTCGATTCAAGAGGGCGCTTACAAACTTTGTGAACAAAAGTGACGAGGCAGAAATAAAAACTAGGAAAACTCGAAGCTAAATGTCGATGGAAACGAGTATACAGTAGAACGCCGATTATCCGAATTAATTGGGACCGGGGATTCGTTAGTTTAACAAGCACAGTTCTACAATAACGCTCACTTGAACATACATATGCTATTGAGTTGAAAAAAAAAACAAACGTTCCAACGTCGCAAGACATGTAGTGTCTTGTCTCTAGCTTTCAACCATAACAATTGAAATATATCTGGACTCCAGCGAGTTCCAACTTGTTGCAACAAAACAAAACAAAAATTACCTACATACATACTTGGTTTTAATTTTCGCTGATTCGGATAATTGGCAATTCGTTTAATCGACGTTCTACTGTAATTTGGTTACTCGAAAGATTTTGTGTCCGATGAACTTGAATATCACAATAAAAATGACCACCAAGGAACTTGGTGCCCAGGGCGGGCAGTATACACCTCGTCTCTCAATTTTACGAGAATATGTAACATATTCCGCTTTATTTAAATATACCGCGGATATCTGTGAAATATACGACAATCTGTTACAAAAATCGTAGAAATCAATTGGTATTTTTTTCTCAAATTAAAAAAAAAACTCAATCTATATTATTTGGCAAAAAAACCAATAAAAAAATGTCATCATTGATGTTTCAAAAATCAAAATATCATGCTTTATGAATTCTAAATTAAGTAATTCTTGCCGAAGTGTTGCCGACATTCTCGAAATAATTTTTAGTACAGACAGTCAATATTTTAAAGAGAAATAAGGTGTTTCTATTTTAATTAATAATATATTTCTATTAAATTTACATGGGTACATGTTATGTAATAAATTCGAAAATAAATTGCTTACCTCTTAGTTGCATATTTTTTTATTTCTGTTGTTTTCAGATTTATTTGAAAAATTTCATTAAGGTTCAACAATTAAGGCTATAAGATTTTTAATATTTTTATGCAACTTTCAAAAGCTACTCATTTAGAAATTAGAGATGTTTTTCGTAACTGAATACTGTACTGATGTTTACCATAAAAAAATATGGTAAGATATACTTTTAAACTTTTCCCAACCACTGGAACAAACCGGAAACCAACCAATGTGGTTTTTATCCAACCTCAAAAATTTCCTATTGCTAGTATTTATTTAATAAAATAGTATTATATGTATAGGAATATATTTTATTTCTAGAGGTAATACAGTTCAGCATAACTTTCCTTTTTGATAATATTAATACATATCTACCTTAAATAAATTAGCTTTCTCGCGGCTTGAGTCACAATAATGATTCTCGACAAATAATCCTCGAACCACAAAAATACTGAATATACTTTAAAAATCAATTCCTTTAGTTTTTTTTGTAAAACGTTTTGATTACTGAGAGTATAGATTACCAGGAAATTCAATATAGTTACCATTCAATCGTTTTATTAATGACCTGGTAAGGAAGGGAGCGTTTAAGGAAAAATCGTCAAAAGGATGAATGGAACCGTTTTTTACCTCACGAAAAATGAGTAGGTTAAGAATAGACGAAGAAAACGTCTTCCTTCGGCTTATAAAAAAAGTGATTAAAATTAATTTAATTAAAAACTAGCTGTGAAATACCCGCTTTGCTGGGCAACATCCCCACTTGCACCCCTCCCTCCACATTTCCTTGCGTGGGATAACAGTTTTGTAATGTACACGTCATGCTCTTTTATTTGATACCCCACTTAGGTATATTTTTAAATATTCGATAATTCCTTCCCACTTTCTCGCTACACCTTTCTACCCTCCGAAGGTTAAAAGTAGATAAAAACAATAGATCTTTGAAGCTGGTTGTATATCGTCTCAATATTTTAGCTTAATCGATGCACAACTTTTTTAGTTTTTGAAGCATATCCCTTTCAACCCCTATTTCAACCCCTTACTCTACTATAATATGGATGTATTATACATAAAAACCTTCCTCTTGAATCACTCTATCTATTAAAAAAAACCGCATCAAAATCTGTTGCGTAGTTTCAAAGATTTAAGCGTACAAAGGGACATAGGGACAGAAAAAGCGACTTTGTTTTATACTATGAAGTGATAGTCAAGAACACTTTTCGATAGCAAAACTATGTTAGGAGTGTTTAAAAATCAATAAAATTCCATAAAAAAATATGTCTCATCTGGTTATCACATGGGTGAAGATTGACTTTATAGTGTCTCTTAGATCATTATTTAAAAAATTTGAAATCATGGCTTTCTCAAAAAAAATCAGAAAAATTTTAAGATAGTAAAAATTCAATAAAAATTTGCAGAATCAGCTACTTATACATCTTCAATAGTTTCCAGAAATATTGAAATATTTTCCATTTTTTAAAACAAATTGAAACTGTTGAAAAAGTTTGAACGGTTGGGTTAATCAAATTTTTTGTGTGCAAAATTTTATAATTTTTACACTCAGAGTACTTAACTTGATCAATGAATCTGAAATTTTGCTTTATAGCTTCAATAATTAAAATTTATTTAAAAAGTGGATTATTTTCCACTACAATATAAAGTTCAAGATCATGTAGTACTCCATAAGTAGGTATACTTATAAATAATTAATAATGATTTTTAATTTTTAAATTAAAGTTGGCACTTAGACCTTGTAAGAAGAATTTTGAAAAAAAAATTATTTTTAATATAACAACAACCTTCTTGTGTATAATAAGTAACATTCCTCAAATATTCCCCAACATACAAGGTCCAATCAATTCCCTTTAAACAGGTACAATTGTTACAAAAAAGCAAATCGTGCTGCGTTGGATCTTCAAGGAACAGTAACTTTCTGTTTAAAATAATTGTGTTCATTCTTTTTTATTTTCATGCATGCATGATTATTTTTCGGTACAAATCTTCTTCTCAAAATATGTCTACACATTTAGGTGCGCTTTTTTTCGTTCTAGCGAAAAAACTACTAAATTAAGAAAATATAATTTTGAACAACTCTGTGGCACAATGCAAAACCAACGAGTAAACAGCGATGAGCAACTATTACATAAGCGTATTTTTTGCACAAGAAGAAAAACTACTCAATTTTCATTTTATACTCTTAAATTCATTTTAACAAGTGAAAACAAATAATTGACTGAGATAATTGTTTAAATACCATATACAATGTGTCGCAATTTAAGACACCCTCATATTTTCGTTATTTATAGGAATATCGATTTAAAATTTTGCCCAGTCATACAGCGCAAAATTAAAATTTTTACATTCCATGTAAAAACTGGACAAATGAATGTAAAGTTAATAATTTTAAGTAAAGACAAAAATAATGAAAATATTAAAAATTCGAATTTTATCATGAAAATCAGTACATGGATATAAAAAAATGTTCTAAGCAACTTTTTATAATATTTTTTTTCGATATCTGTAACTACATGTCAGACGCTAGACAAAATATTAAGAATCGCCCCTTTTGTCAGTTTGTACTAGGCTGAGTTTAAAGTTCAGATTTCGGTTAAGTATCTTCAAAAATGTGTCCCATCACCCTGTATGATATTCCTAAAAACAACGACAATATGAAGGTGTCTTCATCTTAAATGCGACACACTGTATAAACAATGTTGAATATCAGTGCTTGTATTATTTTTAGAAATAAGATAAGGTTAAAAAACAAAAAGATTCATGTACTCTGTGTCACAAAAATGCACGGATTTAAATTGAAAAAAGAATTTTTTTTCGAAAGACAAACGAAAATGGACTTATAAGCTGATTTTATGAACATCTATACCTTTAGAAGTTTTACAAACTTGAGACTAAACTTAATATACTCTGATTTATTTCATATATGGGGTATAAAAATGGTTTATAGTAATTTGAGGAAAATAATAATTTGGTATTTTGTTTTGAACAACGTTCTGTTCTTAAGAACGAATCGCAAATGTTTCTGTATAGTTAAAATTCGGATTTTGATTTACGAGAAACAAATAATCACTTTCTAACGCAAAGCTAAAACAAATTATACTTTCTAAAGAAACCACTAGATGTCAACATTGACACACAAAATATGCATATAAATAAACGAATAATGTACAGTTTTAATTATAAAAAAAAATTAAATGTTATAAATTAATTAATCTTCTGAAGTGAAGTTAAAATAACCTTGGTAATCATTATAAAACACCTACAATAGTAATATGTATTATGAAAATTAATATTATTAAATTAATTATAACACTTATTCTTAAGAAATGAATGAATGAATCATGCATGATTAGACGCCTCTTTTCACGTTTTAAATTATCTCCTGTTAAGGGATTTTTAAAGGGATTTTTAACTATAAGAGCAATTCCGTCATCTGATCAAACAATTTTTCATGATGCTAGACTATATCTTAAAAATATTCTATGTAATCTGTTATTTAGTCCCAAAAATGATTCGGGACTCTGACCCCACTTGCATCAATTGTGAGAATCCCTCTAGAAAAATTTCTGACCTACTTCGGTAATTTTCCTTCACGTTTACCTACTTCGAAATATAATATAATAATTTGCGTAGCGAAAATACGATCGTTAAATCGTTATTTTTCGCAGTAAACTTGTATGAGAATTATCAAAAATGATTCTAAACGATTGTGGAATTCAGATCAGAGTTCTGGCCAATTTTTCGGGCTAAATACCAGAGTATTTAGGTAAATTACAGAGCTGTGTGTGGAACAGCATATAAAGTAAAATTTTTAACTGGGAAAAATACTATTGGTTCGCTAGGACGATCTTTATTGTGGAAATATTTCTTCACCATTTTTCAGAAATGGTGTGTTTCTCCCCAATGAGTAGTTGCAAGCTTATTGGCATAACTTCAGACTTCAAAAAATCCCGATGTAAAAAAATACAACGGTGTAAGTTTAAATCCCAGTAACTTGAGCAGTCAAATGTGGTCTAGTCTCTTTGAATTTATCTTTTTACATTTGATGAAGTCAAATAACTTATCCGATCTCAACAGTGAAAATGTCTTATTTTCTCTGGTGGCCCACCATTTTTAAAAACTTTAAATTTCAGTTACACTGTTTGTTTTTTTTTTTTTCATTTTTACCTCTTTACCGAACCAACGTGGTATAAAAATAATCTTCCGTTAGTTTTGGGTCAACCTTTAAGATTAAATGTAAAAATAATAAAATTTGATTTTTCAAACCATACAATTTTTTGTGGAATTCTTGATACTGATATAACCGTAGGAGTGTCCCCCACTGTAAGTAAACAGGAAAGGTACCTACTACTATAACAACAGGAAAACACATTGTAGGTATATATCCGAGCGAAATTATAAGAAATCGTAATTAACTAACCCTACAAAAAATATATTGAATCGGTACATTTTAATAATATTGTATAATTGCAGCGACAACAGATGTTTTGCTATTTACTATTAAACAACAAAACAAACATTTCCGTTTGTGTTATTAATTTCCGGTAAATATGTATCGATACTTATTAATAATTACAATTAATACTTGTGTACGAAAAGGTGTATGTACTTATGCAGGGGTTGAAAAAATTATTGAATTGTAACTTTGTATAAAAGGGTTGATAAAGTTCACCTCATAAAGTATCTAAATCAGGCAAGTGCGAGTTATTTTAAGTCGAAGTCACCATTGTTATCACTTTATTATGTGTCATAAACTTAATTGTGTGTCCTTTTATCCAAGTCCGCATTGCTCATTGAGGAGGAAGCGAGACGGGTATACGACTCTTCAACCTATCTCAGTTTTTCTGATAGTAAGATAGGTAGAAAAAAAAATGTTGTCTCTCTGCCTTACTCGTATTTTAGGTTGTGACTGGTTAGGTTGTTACTGTCTTACTCGTATATTAAGTTAGGATTCCGAGGGACTTCTTTAAGCCGCGTTTGCCCATGCTTGATCTAAATAGTTGGTTATATACATAAATGACGCAATTTAAGCCTTATAATTCGTTCTTTACCAAATTCACGAACAAAATTTGTGAAAATTTTCAAGAAAAAAAGTGTTTACTTACAAAAGCCAAGTCCAAATATATTCAATTCTCTCAGTTCCCACATTCCGACCTTTGATTAGGCTCTCTATTTAATATGACTGATTTATGGGATGTGTTTCATATCTGCTACCGTAATTGGCACCGTTTCCTTACCTTTTACTTACATCATGAGCTAATTATTTTATATAATACACAGTCTTTTTTATGGTCATAACATCGACGACAAAATAGATTTAAAAAAATCCGATTATCTCCTCAACAGGCATATCCGTTTTAATAAATCTCTGTATACATCCATTCCGAATTATTTCGGCATGAAATCTGTATAAACGTTTGTATCTCACATAACTCAAAAACTAACTAATCAGATATTATAGTTTTGTCCCAGCCATATGTGAGTTTCTTGTACTCAGAAGCATTCAAATTGTAGAAAATTCGTAGAGCAAAAGCTGCGTTAACCAAGCGAATTCTTTCAGAGTTTGAAAAAATAACACATTCTTAGCTTTCCAGGAATTTTTATTTCGAAAATTAACGGTGTAGAGAAAAAATCACTAGTACTTTTTGGCTTAAAACTGATCAAAAATACAAAAATAAAAATATTTTTTAATTTGTTAATATTCAAAATTTTGTTCTTTGTACAAATAAAAGGTTGAAAAATGATTTTTTAGAGTTGTGTTCCATTTTAAACATATTCGGCAGACAAAAATAAAATCGTCGAAAAACTTGATTTTTATAAATTCGATTCAAGGAGCGATTATTAAAAATTCATTTTAATTTATTACCAAACTTATCTTCATCAATCCTCCAAATGGCAAACAATAATTAACAAAATTTAGCTTCATGAAGGACTCGCGGTTTATTAGAATATATCTATCTAACCCTTTAATTAATCACACCGCACTTTGTAACATGTTTCCATTACAGCTTTAATTATTTAATTTTTTTATAAATTTTGTCCAGACTTAGGCCAGAATTTTCCATTTATATAAAATGAACTTATTATAAAATTATTTAATTATTCGAGCAATAATTTTATATTTGAAATTAAAAGAATAATTACTCAATTATGTGAAATTATGAAAAATTGATCTATGTTAGTTAACGGCTTCAATTGCTTGCACGCTATGGTAAAATGTAATTGAACACGTATCTGACTTATCATACAAAGTTATAGACAATGTCATTTCAAGTAATACGATAATAAATTTAAAGTTTGCATGTGAACATTTAATACATAATATAGTTTAAAGATTTTTTGAAAATAAGTAATAATTATTCAATTCTCTTCAACTATGTTATTTAACTATATTAGTAGTTAGCTGAACTAGTTTAATGTTCATTTTTCTTTTATTGAATGTAATGAAATAAAAAGAATTCTAGGTACTCTATTTTACTACAACACAATTGTCGAAAGTGTACAAAATAAAACTACTTTACTCTCGAGTAGTCACTCTATTAGCTCAGTTGGTTAAGGCGTAACCAATTCCGTCCGTGGTATGCTTAGGGTAGCGGGTTGATTCCCGCCGTCGCCACATAATTAATTTCATTAATAGTTGTGATGGGCTGGTGTAGTGCCATGGTATATGCATGAAGGAGGTGCACTCAACATCTGAAATTGAGGAGATGATAAATGAAATTATCAGGAGAAAGTTGGTAAAAGACATATATGGTATCACAATGATCTCTATAGCCTAAACGTGTCCTTCTCGGAGAGCCAATATAACCTAACCTTACCTAACCTAACCTACTCTCGAGTAAAATTTACATTTTTCGCCAAACCTCGTATATCATAGAGTAAAAAAATGAATAATTTAAAAAAATTGTCAATTTTTTGATCACCACGTATCTACTTAAGGATGTATGAGCATGGTAGTGGGGGCACAAATTTAAAAATAGATATTTTCAATTTTGTTGATAAATTTATATTATTACTTGACGATATAAGACGAAAAGTAAGAATAAAATTTTTCGATATCTGGCTTAATTTTCAAAATATCGAAAATTGAAAATTTTTTTTTAATTATTTAGCTTTCGATATTTCGAAAACCAAGACGCATATCGAAAAATTTTATTCTTATTTTTCGTCTACATTCATGAAGTTATAACAAAATTCATCATCAAAGTTGAAAATAATTTAAACCCTTAATCTACCCTGCTCTTACATCCCTTATATCGACGGTGACACTTAGTTTTTTTCTTTTCTAATTCATTGCTAATATGTTTACTTTCTATTAAAAAGTTTTTTTTTAAATTTGTTTTCATTCATTCCAAATGAAAATTATCAAAAACTTCCAAAATTTGTCGTTTTTTGAGATTCCTCCATAAGAGCCAATGTATTTTATATCGATTTTTAATGACTTTTTTCTTAAAAATTTGCACGGTTACCTAAGCTGAAATTTTAACCACATATTCTTTGAGTAAAAATTTACCGACAAACAAATTTTGAGCCTTTAAATCAAACATTGTTGTCATGCTCATACATCCTTAATGGCTCAATGGATTTCAACATTTACGGTATTATTATATTTGTCTCAAAACCCATGTGTTCTTAGATTAGTACTGGGACACTAAAAAGTCAAAAATAAAATAAATAATTTAAAAAATAAAAAACCCGACTGCATTAAATAAAGTCTGAACAGAAACAAGTCTAGTAGCGACTTTACCAGTCAGGGCCCATTATTGGGAAGATTTGAATTGCTCTATATTTTAATGGACTGTTTAATGGACCGTCTGTTAGAGCCGCTATGTCAACTACTGAACTTGTTTCTTTCTTTTCGGACTTTATTTAACGCTGTCAGGATTTTTATTTTTTTAATTATTCATTTTGTTTTAGACTTTGTTAGTGTCCCAGCACTAATGTAAGAACACTTTTTGAGACAAATTTAATGATACCTAAACTTTTGAAATCCATTGGCCTATTTGAAAGATACCAGATAATAAAGAATATGCATTCAAGATACACGAAAAACATAATCACTCCTTCACTCCTTGGTAGTCGGGTAAAAAATTGGCATCTGATTATTTCATATTGCGTTTTAGATCATGCAGGACTTTTTATCAAGAATAGCTTATTTTTATAAAACAAATAATAATTGGCACACTGTATACACACCAAAAACCAAAAAAACCAAAAACTTGTATCAATTTTCAAATAAAAACGTTCTTATTCCAAATCAGAAAGTTTGGAATACCAATGCAAAGTCAGATTAAACCACCCCTCTCCTCTTAGAAATGTCGTTATTAGCTTTTCCCACATCAAGTTTTCAAGTTAGACGAAACCAGGGAATCAGATATTTTGAGTTCGGATAACATTACTTAAATTTATTTTTTAAATCCTTAATTGTAGGATAAAAACCTTAAATTTTAATGTTTTATTACGTAATTTTTTTAAAGAATTTTTTGAATAAGATGGGGAAAAACCTCAATATTTTATGAAAAGAGGCGGAGGCAAAATACGCAGCATGTGCTTTTTTTGTTTTTTGTCCAAATTTTATGTTTTTACCTTGAAATATGGTGTAGGTATTAGTCGAACAAGGAAGTTACAATTAAACTCACTTAATATTCTCACCTCCTTAAATTTAGCACGATATTTTCTGAACATCCTGTAAAATTAGCAATAAAAATTAATAAATTATTTTTGTAAAAAAAAAAAAAAAAGTAGGTACCAATTATAATTTAATCAGATTTTTCACAATTGAGATTAAAAATATAAAAAAATATAATAAACTTCCTTATAATAATTTAATATATTTTAATTTCTTCTATCTATTATTAAGTATGTGTATCAGAATATAATTAATATATAAAACTTTTTATGTTCATATTGTTTCCTGAATAAAAGTATCCTTGAAGTATTTCAAGAATGAATGAATTGTAGTACCTATTTAATTTAAATAAATATACAAAAATATTCGACCTCGAATTTTAATTAAAATTAATAATTTAATGCTAAATAAAATCTTTAACTACCTTCGATTACGTTTTATACCGATTAGAAAGAGATACATTTAATAGTTAAGATGAACTTGTAGTCCAAGTTCCCATGCCAGTAACAAATACGTCGTAAAATACCTAAAAATAAAAAATACGAAAAATATAGTTATGAAAGTTTTGAGTTTTTTTTTAATTAGCCAATTACCGGATAATTTTGATTTACATTTACTTCAAAACATAACAATTTGAATTTTTTCGTCTTAAAAACTCATCGTCATGTGTAGAGAACTGCGAACTTTTAAGAGGGATAGCAAGTTATTTACAGCGCAACACAATACGCCACAGATCTCCGTGTAAGTGTCAGCTCTCCTTATCAAATTTATGCACCGAATCGTTAAAGAAGGACTGGGTAAAACAGAAAATTTGAGATGATTCAAGATGATCTCGACAAAAGTTTTGATTATATTCGTCCTTGACACTGCGTCTAGGAAGGAATGGAGAATTAATTAAACATGTATTATTGAAAGACATATAAATCTTTCACAGCTAGTTTCTAGTATAATTTCATGGGCAGGTTGAGGCAGAGAAGTGTGCGATTTTGAAAACGCTATAAAAGAAAACTCATTAATTTTCCAAATTATCTTTTCGCCACCGTATACTACTAATAAACTACATTAAAAAAAATTAAGTATTGATGATAATTAATTTTCTTTCAAAGCAAATTGGATTGTATTTTAATCACATAGTGCTGAGTTCCCAGTGGGCTTTGAACCACTTTTTGTCAGATCCGCTTGTTCAATGTTCAATATTGTTTTGATAAAACACTTTCACAGCGAAAGCACAAGAATAATTATGTATAAATCGCTTGATTAAATGACAGGAAAACCGAAATAAACGGAAGGAATATTTACTAACTTATTAAAACACTATTCAATTGGCTTACAAACACAATTAATTTTTTCCCGCACTTAATTTTCTTAAATACATTTTTACATATAGGATTTCTTTTTAGAGCGTTTTCAAAATCGCACACTTCACTAACCCACCCTAAATATTAATTTCAAAGATTTGTTTAAATCAAAAAATCTCCTACCTGGTGAATTATGATTTTATTAAGACTCCAGAATTATGATTCATATGAACAATTTTTTGTTCAACTCTCTTCATGCTGATATTAACTGTTTAACGAACAATAAATTTTATACAAAATATTAACAGTACATTTGTACTTATAGTTGTTGTTTTCTAAGTAGAGATAACAAAAAAAAAGTATAATTTATTGTTGCGTGTGGTTGGTTATTCAACTTATATACGCGTATGTAATTACCTATGTCTATTGCTTGCTAGCTTCTTTGAAGCTAAATAGGTAGCTACTGGTAGCTACTATGGACAACCTTCATGAGAGTATACCTAAATGAGTATCGTTCAATCACCTATCCTTATAATATTCTCCAGTTATAGAATATTATAACTGGAGTAGATTTTGTTTAGCTGTAATTAAACTTTGTTTTCTAAATTCGTAGTAATGAGAGTAAATAGAGTAATGTAGAGGTTAACATTTTCCACTCGAAAATTCAAGTTTTCAACGAAACTTGAGGATCGCTAATCGATTTAAGGTTCCTTAATTCTTGTATGTATGTATGTATTATTACCTTGTATCTCCTCTGAAACGGCTCGATAAATTTCGATAGTTAAAATATAGATATAATCTTCTAAAAAACCCAAGTGTCCTTCGATAAGTGTTGGAATAACAAAAAGAAAATGACGGATTTTTGACGCAAAATAGTAATACGTTAATAAAAAAAATCAAACCTATCGAGTAGGATATAGATTAGGTTAGGTCATATTGACTGCCCACGAAGAACGCACTAAGCTATTATGATACCATATCTGTTTAACCAACTTTTCCGCTGATAATTTTTATTTATCAGCTTCTCAATTATTTTCAGAGGCTGCACCTCCTTCATGCATATACTATGCACTAAATCTGCAGTCCATCACAACTATTAATTAAATTAATTTCTAACTAACTTGAAAATCGGTCATTGTAGCAAATAGCCGTAGAAATAGCAGCCCTATTAACGAGATAGTAATCCGTTAGGCTCCCAATTGAAAAATATTTCATAAAACATTTCCATAATAAAATGTCTATAACGGCGTGATTAGATTTTACCCATAAAAGCATATGAAATTCTTTTTAATTGTATTTAATTTTATGGAATTTTACTGTAACGACCAGACGTGAAAACGATTTTATATGTTTTGAGAGAAATATTCATAGCATAATATTTATGTAATGGCGTGGAAATTTATTAACTATTTAATTATATGTAAATAAATTATACAAAGAGTATTTACAAGGTGTTTAAAAAATCGTGCGTCTTAAGCGTCATACAGATTGTTTCAAGACACACAGTTTTTTCAAGACCCATGACCGCCTTTGCACAATGCGTAAATGAATTTGTGCTAGTTCTTATCTCACATCGTTCGTACTAATTCTCCACGATCAGTGTAATTCATAATTTATGGCATTAGTTGCATAGCATACTAGCAGTTACCCGGCCTCTTCGCTGGGAAATTTCAACTTTAAAGTTAAACACACTTGCCCTCACTTTTGTACCTACTCAATTTCATAGATTTTAATTTTTGTGTGCGCAAACCTTATTTAAAAAAAAATAAAATATAGTTCATGTTACTCGCCGATAATGTTTCTTTACATTGGTGAAATAATTTTTAAAATCGGTACAGTAGTTTTTGAGTTATGCATTACAAACAAGCAAAAAATCAAATCTTTCCTATTTATAATATTAGTGTAGATGTAGACTAATTATAGATAATATACGGCAAATATTATGAGTCCACCATTCTTCCCTTCAGCTGCAGTTACTGACGGTTATAGTGGAAATTTGCGTATGTGTAGTGAACATATTTTTAACAAAGGCGGAGACGAAAGTTGGAAAATCAGTCGATTATGGTACTTTCCAATAAAAACTGATAATTGCGAAGCTTAGTGGTAGTCAACTTAAAATGTTGAAGTAATAAGGTTTCCTGATGCCATAACAAATGCCATAGACTTGATGCCTAACAAAATTTGAAAGTTAAATTAAAATTGATTAAAAAATGAAGAAATTATAAAAATTCAACGATTGTAGCCTGCTTCTTTCTTGAAAAACAAAGTTTTGTATGTAATCTCTATGACGATACCGTACAATCACGTCACTAGTCGATATTTTTCTCTTTGTTTAATTAGTATGCCAATGGGATACTATACTTGATTTGTTTTATCGAGGCCAAATTTTTGAATTTTAAAGTGTATTTTCGAGCTATAGTACAATTTAATTGATTCGAATTCATATTTTTGCTAAATAAAAGTTATTTTAAATCAAAGTTAAAAGATCGAATTACTTAAATTAAACTGTTTGCTTTAAAATGTACTTTGTTTTTTTAAATGTTGGCCTCGATAAAACAAGTGAAGTATAGTTTTTTTTTTTTATCAATCGGGTCGGGTTTCCATCAAGGAATTAAGCAATAAATTGGACTAATATGAAGTATTGTACTTGATAATTCCGTGCCAAAAAAATCTTCTCGTCCAAGCATAAATTTTGTTATTGTCATTTTCGAAATTTTTAAATTAAAAATTTTACAAACTTGATCAAATTTCCTGAAAGTTTCAACTATAGACACTAAAAATTGATAGAAAGAACGATGATAATATATAATTATAGAATTTTTAAACACTTTGTACGACTATAACAACAAACATTAAAATAAATTTTTATTTATTTATTTTTTTTCCAGACACAAATTCATCATCCAGACATCAAACATCATCAACATTAGATAAAAAATACAACTTTATTAAAATGGAACAAATTATCGAATCCACAAATAATGGTGCTTCACAACAAAATTCTGTTTTACAAGACGAAACAGAAGATGATGAAAATACAGACGATGATAATAAAACAAGTGATAATGCACCGATAATAAGTACTGATAATAGTGAAGATTTAATCGATTTCCAAAATGGTATATCACCGATATTATCACGTACATGTTCTGAACAAAATTTATCAACAACTGAAAATGAAGCGGCACATATATTAGATTCTGAATTAACACAATTGGAAGAAGTTTTACAAAAACATCAATCAAAAAATTTAATAAAATTCGATAATGATCACGAATTAAATATATTAATTAATTTAAATAATTCATTTAGTGATAATACTGATAATACACAAATCAAAAAATTACATCGAAGTAATAGTGCCTTATTATTAGATATATTTAGTGATAATAATGAATCATCAAATCATCAAGTGATCAATCGTTCAAAGTCTGCAAATGATTTAGAATTTTTTAATTTTGATGATGAATTATCATCGGATAACCAAAGACAACAAGTATTATCAATAACAGATTCAATTGAAGAATGTTTATATGATTTAGATCAATATTTACAAGAGTATGATTTAAATGATCAGGAAATTAATTATTTATCACATTCGAATCCATTTCGTAATACGTTATCAACGGTTAATTGTCGTAAATATGAGGAATTTCGTCGTAGAACATATGATCGAAATACATTTAATGGATTCGCCAGGAAAAAGAAAAAATTAGGTAATGTTCAATTAAGAATTTTTCTCAATTATTGTTAGAACCTTTTGTCATGTAGCAACGGAACCCTAATGAAATAAAACAATATGAATATGAAATTAACATGAGCATTTTGAGTTATTAAGAATTTTACTTTCGTTGTGTTTCATTGACACTGGTACTTTGGATTTATGCGGTTGGCGATTGAATGACAATTTTTTTTTTGTTTCCAACTGAAGAAAATACTTCTGGATATAATAATCTTCGAATAGGACTTTAGTTGATATGTCAGAAAAAAGTGAGCGATTTTTGGTCAAAATTACTCTAGCTTATCCAATTCGAGGCCAAAGAATTTTCCCCGTTTTAATTCAATTTTCTTAAGTGAAAAAATGTTTGCGTAATTTGATGAAACTTGGTATATGGGCCACTCTAGGTCAAAAAATGCAAATATTAGTCTCATTTACGATTCGGTACGTAGTTTTAAAGATATCACCTAAAATCATGAGCAAAAACCTTTTATTTCAAACAAATTTTGGGCGAGGTTCAAAAAATTCGAATTTGTTCGAAAATGAGTTGCATTTTTGTTTGTTTGTTTGTTTTTTTTTTTTTTATCTAATTATCCTAAATTATCAAAAGACACGAGATGCCAATTGAACAATCACTTTCTGAGATATCGACCGAAGAAATTTCTCTTGAATCACCCTCGTATACAATTTTAGTCGATACGTAAGAAACCAATCCAATCGCCATGCCAATGGGATACTATACTTGATTTGTTTTATCGAGGCCAAATTTTTGAATTTTAAAGTGTATTTTCGAGCTATAGTACAATTTAATTGATTCGAATTCATATTTTTGCTAAATAAAAGTTATTTTAAATCAAAGTTAAAAGATCGAATTACTTAAATTAAACTGTTTGCTTTAAAATGTACTTTGTTTTTTTAAATGTTGGCCTCGATAAAACAAGTGAAGTATAGTTTTTTTTTTTTATCAATCGGGTCGGGTTTCCATCAAGGAATTAAGCAATAAATTGGACTAATATGAAGTATTGTACTTGATAATTCCGTGCCAAAAAAATCTTCTCGTCCAAGCATAAATTTTGTTATTGTCATTTTCGAAATTTTTAAATTAAAAATTTTACAAACTTGATCAAATTTCCTGAAAGTTTCAACTATAGACACTAAAAATTGGTAGGGATACAGTCAAGATAGGATTTACAAAAGTTTGTACAAAGTATGTGGGCGTATTTAAAATTAAATTTCAAATACCTAGAATTCTCATTTAATTGTCTTTTACAATAGGTAATACTGTATTAAATGGTACCGGAAGTGGAAGTGAAGGGGAAGATGAAGATGAAAATATAGATTGGAGTTGGGTATATGAATTAGAGAAAAAAAATAATCATCAGAGCATTGAAAATAATGCAAGCGGTGATATACCTTTAACCATCGACAATAACAGCTGTATGGAAACAGATGTTAATAACATAACGGAATTAACACCAGAACCAAGTCAAAGTATAAACAATAGTTGCGGCACGAGTAGTATTGTTCCATCAACGACGGACGACAATCATTCTAGTGAAATGTCAAAAAACGTAGAAAATGAAATCAAACAAGAAAGATCATGGTTGCGCAGTTCAATGCGTCGTTTACGTCATTTTCGTTTACCTGATACTGAAGACATACCATCAACAAATAACACCTCAACGAACCAACAACAACAACGTATTATATCGACGCCGTTAAATGTTACCGTCGCGACGCCTTCAATAATTGAACAGACGACGTCTGTATTACAACAGCCAATGGATAATTTTCGACATACACATCGTCGTGTACGACCAACAAGTGCACCGAATCGTTTAAGTTTTTCACAAGATTTTCAAATAAATCGACAAATATCTGTACATCCTGCAGGTGATACCGGTGAAGGTGTTGTGCAAAATTTTAATGTGAATCCAAATACGAATAGTGTTTTGTTAGTGAATCGTTCGCGTTCAACAAATCGTGGTTATCGGAGTAGTAGTAACGGACGATCATCTTCATCGGATTTACACCATCATCATCATCATGGTGCAAGAAGTAGTTCAGAATCATCACGATCACGACGACCGCGTAGTGTATCATCAACAGATTCTAGTATCGATGAGGGATCTAGTATTGATACAACTTCAAGTTGTACACCTACTGGTACACCAACACGAAATACACCAGATATTACAGCTTCATCACAATCACGAAGGTATCGTACTTTTTTCGAATACTTTTTTTCATTCGATTAGAATTTCTTTATCAAAATATTTTCTCAGTTATTTATGAATCCGAATTTTTGCAATATTATTCTGTCAGTGACAAGGGAAGCAAATTGGAAAAAAAATATTATATAGTTTTTTATTTGATTTTATTTACATAAGTTTATATTTGCAAAAATAAGAAAAATCCAAAAATTTGTCCTTTTAGGATTTGATGAGGAAACTGGTAGGATTCAACATTTACATTGCGTCTGCAATTTTATAAGAGTGTGGGAGCCCCGAAAGCCAACAGTAGCGTCCATTATACTTTTTGAACAATTTTTTGCATATTTCACAAGGAAAAATTGTGAAAGGAATGAATACTTGTTCAAAATTAAATACTTTTGCAGTAAAAATCGACAAAAATACACATTTTTATGTTTTTAAAATCATATTCATAAAACTGCATATCTTTTCCGATTATTTTTATTTAATTTCAAAATCAGAGAAAGACAATGAGTGTTTCCCTGTGGAAAGAAAAGATGCCAGCAATTCTTCTTTCACATTCATGAAAAGCTAAATTTTTATACTACCTACATAATAAAATTTTACACACTTAAGGTAGTACGAGCACCGAGGCAAGTTTAGACTTGGGGTTGAAATTATTAGTACCTTAGTTTTAACTTTGATGACGAATTTTATTATTATTTTAACTTCATGAATGTACAAAAGCTAAATTATTTTGAACAAATTCCGATATTTTGAAACTAACTCCAGATATCGCAAAACTCTATTCTTACTTTTCGTCTTATATTGTCAAGTTATAACATAATTCAAAATCAAAATATACAAAAATTATTTTTTTAATTTGTGGCCCCACTGACATGCTCTTTCATCCTTAATTAGTCGGGCACAACGGGTTTTTTTTGTTTTTGATAATTTTTTAAAGTTTTAGCTTTAATTTAAATAGATTTTTTTTAATTTCCACCGACTAATTTTGGAGAAATCTATGAAAACAAATCATCCATATACCGATTTCCCATAAGCCCAATGTTTAATATGCCTAGTTTTAAAGTAATTTATTTATTTAAATAATCGGCAACCCCCTCTAAAATTTTCAGAATTTATTTAGACATAGTCGAACTTCATATAAAAAAATCAAGCTTTTATCCAAAATTGCCTTGGCGCTCGTACATCCTTAATATTTAAAATAAGAGAAAAAATACTGCTTTTTTACTCCCTTTTTTTTAACTTGTAGTGTCTACATATCTGCTTGTCTGCCGAAAAAACTTTGAATCGATTTTTAATCCTTTTCCTGTGATCAAATCGAGCCGAAACTTTGTAGGCAGACTCAAGGTGACGATAAAAATGATATACAAATTTTCGAACAAAAAATAGAAAGAGGGTATAATAAAACTTGGCTAGATATGAAAAACTAAATTAACCATACTAAGAAAGTGAACGAAATAAATTTCCACAATTGTAAAATATATGAATATGTATTTTATTATTTTTTTTTTTTTGCAAACTTTTATTTACAATTAAGAACTTAATTATTAGAGCAATAGCTTAGATCAGGCATGGGCGAGTTATTTTAAGGCGAAGTCACCATTGTTGTAACTTTATTGGGTGCCATAAACTTTATTGAATTATCCAAGTCCGCATTGCTCATTGAGGAGGAAGCGAGACGGGTATACGACACTTCTACCTATCTCAGTTTCTCTTATAGTAATGAGATAGGTAGAAAAAAGTGTTCTCTCTGTCTTACTCGTATTTTTGGTTGTCACTGGTTAGGATGTCACTGTCTTACTTGTATTTTAGATACAGAAGTATGACTGTCTTCTCTAAGCCACGTTTGCCCATGCCTGGCTTAGATATATCAATATGTCATTGTATTTATTACGTACACTGGGAGTACCAGGAAACCTCAATAAAATCTGTTTCCAACATAAAACTTTACTAGATCTGCTTCTTATTGAAAGAAATAATTACAATATTTTATTAAGATAACTATAATTAGCCACTTCATAATTATACAGTCTTTAATTTCAATATCATTGTAAAAATAAAATAAAAATGAAGGATTTCTTAAAATATCGAAACAATTTCTAAAAATAAAGATTTCCCATACATTCCATATTATTTAAAATTGAATAATAACAACAATAATAAAACTTTTGCAATAAAAATATAGTATTCATATCTAAATATACATTATTATAAACAAAATAGAATATGAAATAAAAATTAGTAAGCATTTCTTAATATATTTTTATTACAAAACTTATATTTAAAATAAAATATATTATTTAATAATAAACAAATAAAGAAAAATGTCTATTTAAAAAAAATATATATTAGTGGTAATTTAAATAAACAATTCGATCGTTTATGTGGATTAATTAGAGACTATACGATAATTGATTTTGAAAAAAAAATTAAATAAAAATTATGTAAAACTTTGATATTGCATTTGCATGATAAAAAGTATAAACATCCACACCTTTGTCTAGATATTGTTTGTAAAAAAAATTTTTTCAATGCCATTTGAAATCAAACAAGAAATAAGGTACGGGCAACATATAAGGCTCACTTAACTTCAAAAAGCCATAAATTCTCTAAATTAAATTTTTTCAAAAAAATACCATCTATAAAACAATTAGGTACTTATTCACTGGTAATACAAATTTTACAAACTTGTGAATTGGTTCTAGAACTGAAAAAAAAAACTAAATTTTAAAACATATTTGATGGGCTATCTTAATAATTAGTAGCTCAAGGAGGCCCTTTACATGTAGGAAAAAATATATTTAAAATTATTATATTTTCATTGATAGTTTAATTAAGAATTGTATCATTGAAAATAAAAAATTGTGATAAAAAATTGGCTGTGGGCCATCCTACCAAAACTCAAAATTGCCAAAATAATTCTTAAATAAAAAAAATCACACATAATAAGATCTATTTAAAACAAAATATAAAGAAAAAGTAGTTTGATCAATCATTTATTTTCATCATAATATTTTGTGGGCCATGTTTGATTGCTTGGAAGGCAAACAAATACAATATTTAAAGATCTCGCACTTTCTTGGCAAACCACATATCACGCCATCATACAAAATCTTTCTCAATTATAATAAATTCCTGATGAAAAAGTAAATATTAAATAAAAACAGAAACTTTCCTTTTATCCAATGTCCAAACGTTTTAGTATAAAAGTTTAATCCTTATAACAAAGTAATTTTAGTTATGTCACTAAAACGCGGTGCGTCTTGGTGAGGTTGCCTTTTTGTCTGTGATAGTTTTTACGCCTGCCCTCGAAATATCAAATGAATTAGTCATTGAATACTTTTTTATGTAGGCTATGATAGGGCTCGGACCATCATTAGTCTCACTTCGTAACAATAACAGATTTAACTGTTTAAATATTTTGGATATAATGAATTGGGTAACAATACTTTAGAGACTCTTTAAGAGATAGGTAGCATTATCTGTTTCGTCAACCAAGCTGATTCTGATTGATTTGCTATTAACATTTTTATACACATAAAAAGAGAAAGTATTGGGTAAAATTGTCTTGTGATTAGTCATATTTTACTCGAAAATATAGTCTTCTGCCAGGTTTCAAAGTTAGGAGAGTGATAAAAAGCCGTTTAATGACCAATATAACACGATTATGTAGTCTCGAAGATTTATGACATCTCCCGCTACTTGAGCATCCTAAGGGGGCCCGTTTAGTTCAAATGAGCTTCAACTTGGTTTGTAGAATTGTTTACTTGGCAAATTGTTACAAAAATCAGGGGCTTATTTAATAAATTTCGAAGAATTTCAAGAGGAAAATCCACCGTTTTCGACGCCAAGTAGACGCCCTTTGAGTGTGTAAACTGTACAAGCCATCTTGCTCCTTTTAATTAAAAAAAAGGAAATTTTTTCGTGGTTTTTAAGGCTTTAATACTATTATCTCTAAATTGAACTAGATAGTTAAAAATTTGTATTTGAATTGAGTTAATGTCCAGCGAGTGTCTTTTGGTTGTGTAAACTTTCCAGACTTTCCAAAAATCTCATTTCAATTTTATACATCCAACAAAAAGGGAGATTTGATAAGTTGGAAATATGCTCTGCTGTTTATGATTTGATTTATATTGGTTGTTTTCAACTTTTTTACTTGAAGACCCTCCCCTTGTGCCTTGAAGCAGATGGGTGATAAAGGGTTTAATTGAGGTCCAGAAGGGACGAGGAGGTTCATAGTATATTCAAATGGAAAAGAGAAGAAGGGAGTTAATTATCAAAGGTATAATATGATGGTACCTGTAATATAACAAAAACTGAATCGGTAGCATTGTATTGAAGATTAACTCGAACGACATTGGACGAATCACCTAGTACTTTACCATTTAATAAAATTATATAACATTCGTAAAAAAGTTCAATAAAATAATTATATATATTATTTTAAAATTGATTGATTGTTTGATTGATTGGTTTATCAATTACACCTGTTTAAACTTTTATGCATAAAAATATGAATTATTAACGAGATACAATGAGATGACAACTACGAGTCAATTTAATAACTAAATATAACAAAACCTCTAATAACTAATCAAATAAATACCTATCTGGTTTATAAAACACGGAAAATAATTTTTTTTAAACATAATTGGAAATTGGAAAGTAAAAATTAACAAACTAGATTAGTACCAGTTATTAGATAAAGAAATATTTTTTAAGGCAATTTTTTTCAATAATTGTTAAATTAAAACAATTATACAAAAAGAAATAATTACTATAAAATTTCAAATTAAAAATTTTTTACATAATAAATAACTAAAGAGGAGCCATTTAAAAGTGAATAAATATTCATAATTTTTACTTCTATAATAATATTATAAAACGTAAATCAGCAATTTTGTCGCGGAAATGGAAATATCAAATAAGTACCGAATGATAAATTCGCATTATCAGAAAAATTGTCGTAAATATCAGTCTAAAGTAATTTTCATAGTTTTTACAACAATTAATCTAAGTCGTAACTAATTTTAAATTGTGCTGCTACTAAATTACTTAAGAAATAACAAACTTGCGATTAGTGCATCTTTGCACGATGATAAAATAGCCGAAATTAAAAATTACCTATCTACCCTTAGGTTTATGAATAGCTGAAAATAAACTGAACGTTATAGATTTTTAAATTGCATCACACAATTGTAATCCTAAAGAAAGATTGCTATTATTATAATTTCCAATTGATCTCGCTCGCGGACCTCTAACTGTTTTTTTGGTAAACAGCATATAAACGATATTACAGCAACTTATTAGAATGTAGTCTAAGCTTTAAAAAATTGTCATTGTGAATTCAATCTCAAAATCATTTAAATTTTATAAATATTTTCTCTAGCCTGCTTTACTGCCACATCGCCAGATCTTCCTTATTCCTCTATCAATTTCCATGATTTACCTTTCAATTTAAAGCTTATCGTGGCTAATGACGAATAATGGACTGACGGTCTAAAAATTCACCGCTTAGGAAAAAACGGACTAATTTTGTTCAGTATGTAATTTGTATATCATATCTGTAAGAGAATTGCCTATAAATAAAAAGAAAGCAAATTACTGTTGATATTTATCAACTGTCCATACGGGTCGTGCTAGTAAATATATATTAATTTTTCGATCTGGTGTACCATGTTCGTACGTCTAACTTTAACTATATAGTTTCGAACTCAGTCTATTTAAGTATGAGTATATTTTCAAATTAAAATAAATAATATCTAATTGAAATTCTTTTTACATAAGTAATACATATAAATTTTGTACCATAAAGTACTTACAATTATTTAAAACAATTTAAAGTAATTAACTTTGTTGAATAATTATTATTATTTGTATATATAAAAACTGTAATTATTGAATAAGTCAGTTACTAAATAATATGAGGTAAAGTGTTGTATCTTGATGATAATATATCTTAGTTCACTTTTCACTATATTGGAAGATATTACTTACTAGAGGACAATCAACCAAAACAATTGAACCTACATATTTTTACTATGAAACTAAACTTTTTTATATTTATTTCAAATTTTTTTTGTACCTACCTAATAAGTCAAAGTCCCTCATGCATGATACTTTTAATAACTTTTGTTATATTAATACATTATACCACTTAACATATGAGAGCGAGACTCACTGTGTATACTTCACGGGAAAACGCTCATTACGTATTTTCATTTGAATAAATAGAAAGAAACGAATCGTTCCTATAGATATCCGGTCTAGGACGTAGACTCCGTCACTCCGTCACTACTTCTGTGTAATTTTTTGTTTCTTTCTATTTGTTTAAATCAAAACAATAGTGCTTCATGTACTTTTGTTTTCAAGTAGAATAAAAATAATAACTATTTAATGCAAAGAATACAAAATTTTGTTTATAGGTAGTAATTTTGTTAATCAGTTTTAAATATAACATTAAATGTTGAGGAGGTAAAGCAACGTATTGTACAACTGATCATTTATTATAAGTAGGCACCAATTTTACACTTATTTAATTTTTGTCAGAAGTTAGAGCAGCACAAGTGAAAATAAGAAGTCTTATTCACCTCAGGTCAAGAAAACGAGCAGTTTAGCTCTTATTTACACGCTCAGAGAAGAAATTTGTAGGAATCATAAGGTTTTTCATTCATATAACTTCTATTATGATATTTCCTATAGTAAATGAGACAGGATCACATAATAATTAAAATATATATATAATGTTTTTATCGAAAGCTTAATAAATTTTCAAAAATTACATTATGAGTAGGAATATTGGATACAAAGATAGACTATTTCCACTGGTAAATTTAAAAAATTGGCTTCAAAAAACCTAATTAAATAGTGTTACTTGTGATCCAAGGTATAGTACTCTCCCGTGTAATGTCTATACACTGTATGTATTACTTATTACAGTTGTTAATCATAATTAATATATCCTTGAAAGATAATAATAAAAAAAAATTATTTTCTGAATATAATTGAATATAATACCATCTTACCCTAAAGGAAAAAACATTTAAGTAAAAGTTTATTAACAAGGTATATTGTAACCTTGATTTTTAGATCAATATACGTGCAACACAATAAGCTATTTTATTTTGCGGCATGCAGACATTCGTTCGAATTGAATCAACAATATATGTAGAACGAGTTTTAGCAAAAGTTGATTGATAAAGCAGTCCCTAGCTCGACAATAAAGTGAAGAGAAGAGAATAAGAACGTCGTAGTTAGCTAGAAATGAATTTTAAACGAATTTTAAAAATTGATTGAGTTGAGCATGCAAAAACTTGAGAAGATATTTAGATTCATTTTTGAGATGCACCATTATTTCTTATAAATCAGTGGCAATTAAACGCTTTGTATAATAAAAAGAAGGCGATCAAATATAAATATGAAACTTCTTGTTTAGCTGGATATCTATCGGGATGTGGCTCAGAGCGGAAGGCATGAAGCATATTAATAGTTTCTTTCACATAATAACTAGATTCTTGTAATCATACAACCAACGGATAGGCTGCAGCTATATAGTAACAACTTAGCTAAAAATACCTACTTATATGTAAAACCTTGTAAATTTTTGGCCGGAAATAAATCTGTAATATGTATTTTGTTAAAATATATACTCACTGTCAGAAAAAATGCCACAGTTAAAACATTCTAAGCGTACTCATCATATGTTATGTTATAATAGTAACACTTAGAATGTTTTAAAACGAGCATATTTTTTCTGACATTGAGTATACATCCATCAGGGCCCACGATAAAAAATTTTAAAAAACAAAAATTACATTTTATTTTGGTCCCAATATTTGGTAGATTTTAATATCTTAGAGGCAAAACAAGAGTTTAAATCGGCGATCTTTGCCAAAGCCTCCCATATAAAGATTTATAGAAATTTGAAAGATATTGTATGCCCAAAAATGAACTCAGTATTTTATAAGTCAACTGAGTATGAAAAAATATAGGAAAAAAATTTTTAACAGATTTATTTAAATACAAATCTTGAATTGAGCACGTTCTAATAAGGAAATTTCATACTGTAAAAAATCGGCATCATTGAAATGTCGTCAATTTATAATTTAATTATTTTTTTACACGATTTTGATTTATTTTTTATTAAGGTAAGAATAAATCTTTTTAAGATATTTCCGCCAATAAGATAATTGAAAAATAATTTTTTATCAAAACGTATAGGTAATAAAATTTTTGTTTATACAATTCAAATATTGATCGTACAATATGACATGAGGCAAGACTCTCTTTTCCACTTGCAAATTGATAAATACTTCGCAATTCAGTCATTCATTAATTGATTTTACTTAAAAAATTACTTTTCACAATAAAAACCAAGTGGTATCGGATTATTGAATTTTTTCAGATTATTGGAATTGTATAGAAATAGTTCTGTTCCCGAAGGGTAACCAACAAAACCCTAATACAAAGACTCTGCTCTCTGTCTGTCTGTCAACGGGCTGTATTTCATAAACCGCAAGAAATATTTTACCGCCAGCCATATTTGAATAAAAGACAAGACTGTTCAATAAACAATATATTACTGAGTGTTCGGATTAGTGAGACTTTACGATAATCCTCAAATACCCACAAAATCGAAAGTATACTGACCCTGCAATATTTTCAAATAAGTTGGATTTGTATGATATTCTTATAAAAATTACCAAAGAAAACCATTTTTTTTTTTTTAATTTTCAAACAATATAAGTATTGACTGTTTTTATATTGCTTTTTCAAGGAGGTAAAATTCTAGAATAAGAAAAATAATTTTTGTCCATCTTATAACAATATTTCGGTAAATTTATTGAAAAGTTTTATTATAATGCTTTTTTGTTACAAATATTTTAATTAAATCATATACTTAATAATTTTTAATAGACAATAAAGTACTTACAGCTAACATAATTTTTTCAAAACCTTTGTTAACGGAGATTACAGTAACTTAGTTTTATTTGAAAATTTATTATAAAATAATATATATATTAAAATAAAAATCATTTAACAGCCATAAAAAATACTATTGAATATTAATTTATTAATTTTTAACACTGCTAATAGCTTTTACGATACAGTAATTTAGATAATTTTATGAAATATAATTTCTAAATTAAACTAATTTATTTAAAAAAAAAAAAAAATTGCTGTTTTTTTTTTGTTGAAATAAATAATATTTATTATTTATGTTTTAAAAGTCATCCGTAAAATGAAATTCATAAAACAAATTTTTTTTTATGGTTTATCTACAACAGTCGCTGGCTCGACTGCTGTAGCCATAATGAGAGTGACGACGAGATTTATGTCATTTCCTATGTTTTGAACCGTAGAATCAATTTTTACCCCGACTACGTACCATAGCGAGGGTTATTTGTTTGACCGGTATGTATGTACTTCTAATCTACTTATCATCTTTGATTATGACGGCCTCTAGAGGGCTTAAAGTTATGATCGAAAAACTAATTTCGTTTTAATGATTGCGTGTTAGGTATCAACTTGATTAGAACTTTTCAAAAAAAAAAAAATATATATATATATATATACCTATATATATATATAATATATAATATATATATACCCTTAATCACGAAATTATAATCGCAAAATAGTCTAAAATGTATGCTATTTCGTCTGTTCCCTTCTAAACTACGTATAGAAGCGTCTTGATCGTTCGCTGGTTATAGCCTATGTAGTGGCTATAAATAATTCAAAAATCCAACTGTATTAAATAAAATCTGAAAAGCCCAGTAGTTTACAAACAAGCCCAGTAGTTTAACAGTCGGAGCCCATTATTGGGAAGATTTGAGCCGGTCTAGTTCTTAATGAGCCCTGACTGTTAAAGTCCCTATGTAACCTACTGGGCTTGTTTCTTTCTTTTCACATTTTATTTCACACAGCAACACTTCGATCCATAAGCGAGAAATAAATATAAACTACTTACAAAAAATGATATCACCTTTCAATAGGATAATCATTTTGCGTAGCCTTGTATTGCACCACCTTTTTAAAGCCATTTAGTTTTTTTCATTTACATAAAGTTTTATTTATTTGAAGTAGATAATAAAACAACAAAAAGAAATTATGTCCCAACACTGATAAGACCAAGCATAAAATATTATTGTATAGGATGTTTCAGAAATTTACGTCAGTATTATTGGTTAATAGTTAATATAATCATTGCCTGCCAAACATTCAAAGTATGTAATTTTTCATAGTAGCCACTATTTTATTTAATGCAGATTTCAGCTATTAACCCACCATTTTCTGTAAACTGTATTCGAATGGCTTGAAACGTTTTTCGATTTGGTATTCTTTATTGAGAAATTTTTTACGATATCTTCACAGCTTAGCGGCACCATAAATAAAAATATCAATAAAAAATATAAATCTTTGAGAGCATAATCATTTTGGGAGGGTAGATAAATATTAAACCTGGTTTAAGAACTGTCTGCTATTAAGGTGAATTTTAACGTCGAATTATTTGAAAGTTGTTTTATATAAATTTGAAAATTGTGATATAGGAAAATAATAAATAGAATTCTTTTCGAGAACACACGCCTTAAATAGTGCCGTTGAATTCTGAAACACACTGTACAGTTCTTCCTAGTCAATATATTTTTTTTTAATTTATTTCAATATTAAAATAAATTTCTTTAAAAAGTGTAAAACTGTTGTTTAAATTTATTCAAGTTTACTGTTTTAATTTATTAATAACACAAAAAAGTTGTTAACAAACAAAAGAGTGATCTTTTTTCTTTTAATTTAAATTTTTGATTTAATAAATAGTAATTTTAATTAGTTGAAAAATTGCTGTTGTTAATTTTTTTTTTTTTAAATAACAGTTTTTACAATTAAATAATATTTTTATTAATAATTCAATAATTTTTTATTTTTTGTTTACTTTTAATATGTATGATGATTTTTAATTCTTTTAATATTAAAATAATGAGAAAATAACAAAAATAACTGTTAACTATTATCTAATATGAATTATAAAGTGGTTTTCTGGTAAATTGAACTATTAATTATTACGGTTATCTTTTATAAACTTTTGAGTTACAGATTATAAAAATTAAAAAATATATATTTTTAAATAGTTTTTTTTTTTTTTGGGCAATTGTTTAGCAATGGCTACTAAGGGTTCCTTTACCCAATGGGGAAAGCACCCCTGCTTTAAACGCTCTTCATCGTGATAGTGTTTACCAAGTTCAAATATTATTTATCATCCTTGGGTCCTGGAACGTATTGAAAACTGTCTTACACCCGACTATAACTTCATTATGGTGAGCTTGAAACTTTTTTTTTTGAAAGCGCTCTTAAAAATGCTTTTTTTTTTGTCCGAAATTTTGACTTAATGTTATTAATAAACTACCTGACCCGGCGAAATTCTTACCGCCTAACAGTCGATTCTTTTTTTTTTTTTTTTTGAGATAAGCCACAAACACAACACTTTTTTCATTTTATAGAAATTTGTAGCTTTTAGATTTAGTAATATTATAGATCAGGGTTCGAGGATATACACGGTGTACTGTTATTGGCTGCAGATCGTCGGCCTACAGAATAAGCTCATAAAGACGAAAGAAAAAGTCATTATTAAATGACATTTACTAATATCTACTGATTAATATTAAAATTGGTAAATGACTTTTTCCTTTGTCTTTATGAGCTTATTCTGTAGGCCGACGATCTGCAGTCAATAACAGTACACCATGTATATCAATGGATATATATCATGATATATATCCGATATATATCACGTGAATTTTTATGATATATATCACCTGTTATAGATACACAGCAACGAGACATTTACATTTCAATTTACATTTTACCATAGACAATTTGTTTTTGAGTAATATTACAATAGTATAAATATTGTTAAATATTGTCATTAATAATTATACGATACTAACGTCGCTCAATTGTTTCGCTTTCCTGGAACTCCTCTTAAACACTTAAACTTTATGGTATGGTATTAAAGTTCAAAATGACTTTTAATTATTATTACGAATCTTCTGTATGGGAATATAGAAAAGTGTTGTTTTTAGACTTCTTCAGGCCATTTTTTAAATTTTTCTCTCCGTAAGAACCATCCTCGTATTTCAAGGAAAATTATAAAAAAAAGAATTAGCAAAATCGGTTCAGCTGCTCTCGAGACTTGCGCTTAGCAACACATTCAGCGATTCATTTTTAGATTATAGATTACATAGATTTTCATAATAAAAAATATTCCCTGATCACATTCAAATCAAACAAATTCAATTCTTAATGCTAACGTCTTTTTCGCCTACAGTTTAAAAGAAATTAATAATGAGTGTTTGTAAATACTGATAACTTTTGACATGTTACTGAATCACGTGTATGACCTCTCTCCCCCAAATTCTTATTTAAATTGGAATCATTTCAATTGGACGTGTGTAATTGAAAGTAATTGTCATTATGCTATCCCACTGTTTTCACTTTGTTATCAACATTAGATCTGTTTTGTCTTAGCAATTCTTTGGTAATATTGTACATTGAAAAAAGTACCAGTTAATTAACAAGAAAATATATTCTTAACATGGTAGCAAGTAAATATTTTCTTGATTCAAGAAATTTCTTGACTTAAGAAATTTCTTGACTTAGCGTGTTTGTCTTCCTACAATATTGTAAAAATATTTTGGACTATATGCATGGCAAGATTATATAAGCTTGTCGTGAAAAAATGTGTTATTTTTAACTCTAATGTACCACTCAACTATTTCTCGTAAAATAAATATATAGTGTACGAAGCATTACACAACTCTAACAACAACCAAGTATTGAAAACGTTGATTCAAGAAATATTTACTAGTTATACGATCATCAATAGTCAATTAAAGACATTTACAACAATCCAGTATTTTTTTTATTGTACAAAATGATTCATAGTAACTTTCAGAAGTCAATTTTTCCATTTTATGAACTTGCTGATAAAAAGTTATTATTTTCAGCCCAAAAACAGAAAATGAAAATTTTGATGTATTTTTCTTCGTGAATAAATAATGTCTGATAGTTAAAATTTCTTTTGCTAAAAGCTTATAGAAAATTATATAAAAATATTGTCTTAAAATGATTTTAAAATCAGAAATTTTCGGGTTGGCGCTGTCTTAAAATCAACTTCGTCACTTTGCTGGCTCTTATTCCTTGACCCCTAGAGAGAGAGAGAGAGAGTTTCGAAGTATTCTAGGGTTTAGAAGTCTTCTAGGGTTTATTTTATTTATTATTAAAAAAGTCGGAAAATATTTTTAAGGGATATGAACGATTCTGCTGCTTTTACCGCGTTCTTTTATAAGCTCTATGTCTATGATTTAAAAGAAGTTAAAACAGATCTATTAATTACTCAATTCGAATTCAATTAAAGATATGAAGACATATGAAATAAAATATATTCTCTCAGTTATGAAAAAAACAACATTTCATTGAAAACAAAGTTTATTGGCTAAAAATTCATATAATTTATTGTTCATTTTATTTGAAAACTACTTCATTTTAATACACAAATAACATGCAATAAGTGAATTTTTTTTGTGTGTTATTATTTTTAAGTTTTTTTTTTATATTAAAAATAATAATTTGTAATGGTGGTGCACTGACCTGTAAATTAAAAAAAAAGTTCACATGAAAATTTACTATGGAATATATGGGCTTACAAAATTTTATTACCACTCGGTAAGTTGAACTCTTAAAATATCTTATCCGTTTAATATGTTATAGTAGAGGAAATATATTAGAAAAAGGATTTAACCTAAAAGAATTTCTTAAAAAAATGTCTTTGAACTGTTCTTGCTACTACTTAATAGGTCATTACTCCAGGTGCTGGTAATATTACAGTATATAGTTCGATGTACACGAGATACTTTTGAATATGTTTCTTGTTTCCTTAAAACTAAATTTCGAAATTACCATACCGAAATTTGATCTAGGTTTCCCATTTTTGTTTCTGCCCTAATCTGCTATTTGTTTGAACCATTTCATATTGAAAAGGCGAGTTACTTCAAGTATACAATTTTTGGAAAATTTGATTCTAAAATAAAGTTCTTCGTAAAAACTTATTTGAGAAAGTTCAAAGTAATAGACTTCAATTTACCTTAAAAAAATTACATTACCTAATCTATCTATACAGGCTGGGTCATTTCAAATCCGCCATTTTTTCTTTTTCTTTTCAAATACTATCTAAGGGCATTTGGGTTTTTAAAACGAATATAACGATACCCTAACTGGCGAAATCCATCGAGATGTTTGGAAGGTACCAGGTAATAGAGAAATTTACAAACAAATATACATAAATACAAGACACCCGTGAAAAACATAGCCACTCCTCGACAGTCGGGTAAAAAAACCGCAGTAGTCCAATTAAATGTTACGAAATATTTTTTATTATTACATCCTTTTTACTGCGTACAAAAAGGATATAAAAAAGTTCCATAACACTTAGTTTACTCCGCCTTTTTTATTGAAAATCATTTCACCCATTCTGTTGACTCAGTTTCTTCCTTGCTTTTAAACAAACTATAATATACTAAAAAACTTGACTGTACTTTATGGCATAGGTCATAATAATGTTTAAATTTTAATATCTTCAAATTTAATCCCATACCTTCAAATAAAATAAAAATCAGATAATTTTAGGAACATTTTATTTTTGTCAGGGGAATTAAAATGATAATACTTAAATTTCCAATTAATACATAGAGTTTTAAAAATAATTTTATATCGTAAACACAAGACACCTGGCGGATGCGGGTCCTATATCAAACTATAGCCTGATCTATAGAATTTTCTTTTTAGCGGACTGTATATTTTCTATACACAAATTTTCAAAAGTAATGATTTTACATACAAATTAATTTTTCTTCCTCGAAGAGGGTTTCAATTTTATTTCTCCCCGATGCCATCACCAGAGACCTGGAAAGCAACAGGCTGGTATCATGTTGGATAAGTTCCATGATCCTTCATTCAGATTTTTTATTCAGGCGTTACTATCAAAATTTCTCAAATACCACCCAGAAATATTTAACAGCTCTAAGAATAAAAGTACTACCTTATATATTATTTATTCTTCTGGCCAGTTTTTTTTTTGTCCACCGGAGATCTTCCTTATTCCTTTATCAAATCCTATGATTTACCTCTCATTAGAAAGCTTATCGTGTTGGCTAATGAAGAAAATAGACCGACGATCTAAAAATGTACCACTTAGGATACAACAGTCTAAAGAAAGTACATTAAGATTTAATTTTGTTCATTATGTAGGTACTTTGTATATCATATCTGCAATAAAATTGCCTATACACTAAAAATAAAGTATTTTGTATCACTTATATATTAATTCTCTAGAATGTTTTTAGCCACCGCACGGCGGAATTCCTCACGGATCGAGCTACTGTTTTTAATTGCTTTCGAGTAGTTTAACTCAAACAAAAACTATATTTCCTCTACAATTTGATATTAGGAGGATAAAGTTTACATTTATAAAAGGTCATTGTGTTATTATATTTAAAATGTCAAATCACATACAATTGATATTATATGATATGAATATTGTTTTTAGGCGTCATCTTACATTATTCGATTCATTTGATTTGAATTATGATATAAACCTTGATATTTATGATAATCATCGGTATGTATTATTATTATTATATTATTATTTTTGTTTTATTTTTGTAAAAAACTTATTGTTTTGGAAATAATTTTAATGTCAAAATTAATTTATTTAGGCTACGTAAATTTAAGGTCATTTCATATTCACTTTCTCATTATTATAAAAAGATTAAGATCTCTGATCATAAGACTAAGATTTCGACCCTTTTATGGGTTCTATAAGGCTGTAGTACATACAATCATACAATTTGTGAAAATCCGTATTTGTACAAAATATGGTTTAGTTGCAAAGAATAGTCTATATGCATTATATCAACGAACTTGCACAATATTCGCGCAGATTTTTATAATGAGAAAATTTTCAGCGAAGAGTGTACACATAAATTCGAGGTTCAAACACAGACATTTTGCATTACTTTATGATATTAGCTGATAAAGCAGGCTCAAATTTACCTAGACGACCCTATTGCCTTGTCTAGTTCTTTGTTAGACAATATTATAAAGTTCAAGTGCCTAAAGCTACAAGCAAGAACGTTTATACTTTTTTTATACGCAAGGACATAATACTTCCTATGCCGAGCTTTAAGCGCCCGTAGCTAAATTTAAGGTGCGTATCTAGGCGTGGCCTAGTCATCGGTCGTTGCATACTTTGTACTGCGCATCAGGCTGTCTATAAGGGATTGAAAACATGTTTTCAATCACTTTTAATTGATTGAAAAAGACAAAAAATTGAAAAAAGAAGACCTGATGGACTCATGGGAAACCTGATGGATAGTACAAAGTCCACGTCAACCGAAAGGACTAGACCTCGCCCAGATAAGCACATTTTTTCTTGCTACCCTCTCCACGCTAGTTTTACGTCCTCATGTCATACGTTTTTGGGTACAAGAATACAAAGAGACACACGCGTGGAAGTTTTTAAGCATCTTAAAATTAATTGTAGTATAAGTCCGTTTATATTGACATTTGTAAAGTTATTCAAATGTATGAAAGTCTAAAATTCATAAAATTTATGCAGAAAGATAATTTTAATAACAAAACAAAAATCCTTAGAATTCGCATTAGTCAAAGAATATGAAACGGACACAAAGAGGGTACGGAAGAGAAAGCACATCTGGCCGTGAAGCTTTCAGAAAGAGGCAGTGTATCTAGTAATTGTAGACAGACTTGTGGTTGAATGTCAAAAGGGCGAATATTGCGAATATTGATTGCATAGCAACTTTTACAGTAAATTTTCGTTTTGAAACAACTGGAACACTGTAAAAGTGCAAAATAGAGGAAATATGTTAGGAACAATGTATTCTGGTGATAAAGAAAAGCTTTTTTGATGAATGGATCCATCTACGTTATTATTTAACAGCGATAACTTGAACCGATTAACTGCCCCGAACGACCAACGCAATTTTACAGGTTCTAAGAAGAAGAACTTGAAACTAAGGTACTAAGGAATTAAAAATAACAGTCTTTATTAATAGATTTTTAGTACGCCTCTGCGGTAATAGTGCATTTTCTATTTTCCAAGACTATTTCCATATTACGCGTCTATTTGACCCTTGAAAATGGTTCTTTAAATATGTAAAAGTACTGATTTTGGAATATTTTGAAAAAAGGGAAGATAAGAGAAAATTGATTTTTATCAATTTTAAAATTTTGAAAAAGAAGATATAAGTGCGAATATATCTAAACATAGCTTGATTTATATTTATATGAAAATCATGGAAATTGTACTGGCTGAGATAAGTTTTAAAGGCAACTTTCAATCAGTCGAAAATGAAGACAACTTAGACGAATTTTTATACTCAAAATCAAAAACGTTGTAAGAAGCAATGCATCAGATATTGACTTTCTTTACTCCCAAAAACTTCTCGTAATTCTTATGTCCAATGTTGTAAAACTGACATTAACCTAGAAAATTGCAAGATGGACAATTTTAATGATTCAAAATTTAACAAATGAATTAAGGAACTGTTAAATTAAAACTTCATTTTTTTAACAAGAAGTATATAAAAGAAGATAAATACGGAAGTAATTATTCAAATTAATAATGCTTACCACAAATGAATGAATACCTAACATTTTAAAACAAATTTTTTTATCTACTGGTGCATTAAGATGTCTTACATTAATTATTGTAAAATACTTGAACAAAAAATGTACCTACACCAATTTACAGTTATTGTTTTTTTTTTTAGTAGGAAGACACTCCTCAAAATTATAATTCTAAATGACTCAATGTTTACAACTTACGTAGATAAATTATTATAATAAAAATTGGCTAAATGTGGGATTCACTCTTGCGTCAAGGGCTACGTACTGTATGAAAATAATAAACTAACTGTAAAATTTCGAGACTTTTATTGCAAGCGCTCTGACATGAGCTCTGTCAACTTTAACAATTTGTACGCGCCGCAGTGTTTAATTTACTGGTTGGCTGAGTACGCCAGAAAGCTACAAAAATAGAGGAAGGTAGCAAATTTTGTAGTGCCTACTACCGAAAAATTTCTACACGCTGCACTGATCCGAGGTATATATCATTTCCTATGTTTTTCTTACCCCATGCTTGATGTTTTCAAACACATCCAGTCGATTAGACTCGCGATGAATTTCGCAAAAGCAACTATAATCATGAATTTCGCAAAAGCAAAATAAAATTCGAAAACTAAAACCCCGACAGTTACAGAATCGCGCTCTTAAAAGTATGAAAAAATGAAAATATTTTCATCTGAAATTATTATGATAAGTAAAGTCGTCATTATAGTCGGGGAACCTCTTTTCGGTCCTGTGGAAAGCTGTTTAATCTTAGAAGTCCCCTGACTGTAATGACGATTTTACTTTGCATAACAATTTCAGATGAACATATTTTCTTGTTTGTCGGGGTTTTAGTTTTCGAACTTTATTTTATTTAAACCATTTTGGGGCTATAATTTCGTAAGAAAGTATAATAACATATATATATATATATTTGAAAAGTGCTATCATATCTTGATGTCCTATAGAGGGCGCCGTATTCAATTTAATGTGACGCCATAGCCTGTAGCCTATAACCAGCGGACGATCAAGATGCTTCTAACGATACCTCATTTGTCAAATTATGATAAGTAGTTTAGAAGCTAGGTCCGAACAGATGAACATATATCGGTCAAACACATAACCCTCGTCATTATATTAGTCGGGGTAAAAATTAAATAGTTTTTCAATTACCTACAAAACTGAAAGTCTTCTTATGTACCTATGACAAATGAACGGTCAGCTTGACCGTTATAAGTATCTTTGACCTTTTTAATACGGAACCCTAAGACAAAATCTAAATCGACTTATTTATACTTTAATTCAAAAATCGCGTGTGTAGGTTTCAGAAATAAAAATGGTATAGATACTGTTATTGTATTTTGTAGTTAACAAAATTTGGTACATTAAATTAAAATTTTTTTTATTTCTATTTACATTTTATGACCCTAGAAATCATAAGTCTTATGTTGTAAATAAAAATTAAAAGCATTTTGATAAATTCTAAAATTAGAAACACACTTTTGATTAAAAGTTTAAAATTTGATTTGTTTCTAATTAAAATTTTGAAATATCTACGTTTAAAATACCTACAAACATAAATATTGAACTAAAATCAAATATTAATCGAATCTTTAGCTTTCATATATAAAAAAAATTTATTTGAACTTTTAAATATTTGTTTAAATTTTTAATCGAGGAAATTGGTTTCTTGTTTGAGCTTTTTTCTAAAAGAAGAATGAAAAGTCAATTAAGGAGATATGCAAAGATAGAATAATACTAGGAATTTCAATAAAACCTTATAAATACATTTTTTGATTAACAATGTTTCCAAAAATAACAAAAAATTCCTAGGTCATCGGACTTTTTATTATTATTTTATCGTTCAAAGTTGGTTGAAAAAATGATTAATCATATAGGTTATCCTTTTCAATTGGATATTTCTATATAAGAAAATCTAGAGAGTGTGATAAAAAAATTATCTAAAATACTTAGACAATGTTGTAGTTTATAATAATACCATAAAAATATAAGGTTGTCGATGATATAAAAATAAAATTTTAATTTAATTATTAAAATTCGAAAATCCATCATTTGATGAACAGAAACGACTACAGTTAGAGTATTGATGATTGAAGAGCGATATCTATATTATCAAATTTATAAGCATCACTTGCACACAATACATTATAGATTTTTGTAGTTGCGTGGTATTGTAAAGCTAAAAATAACTCAATACTTGACTACGAAGCATGAATTTAGTTTATATGTTTGTACAGTGCACCTAAACCAAAACTTTTTATAATACTGTAGGTTTACAATCACCTTAAATTGATTCGAATATCTAAAGTTTGATCGGACTACCTCAATATATTTAGGGCAACTAATTATATGGTTAAAATTTTACACATATATCCCATCGTCCCAAAATTTGCACGGTTTTTACCATTCTAATTGATATTACTATAACAGTACATATAGCTTTATCACTTAGAATGGTAAAACTTGTGCCAATTTTGTGGCACAGAGATACATGACAAAAATTTGTATAGTTTTTTTAATAAATGAAAATAATTTTATCGATTGAAAATATAATAAGTAATAATGAATAAAGAATAAAGCAAGCCATTTAATTTGCATAAAACTTTTTATCCACATCAATTCAGTTAGCAGGTATTGTCTTTACTACACTTTGTGAACAACAAAGGTATCTAGTTTTTCATACCGTATAAATTATTGTTATACAGTATGTTTTATGGGTAAGGGATTTTTCATAAAAGCTATGGAATTATAAACTAAATTAAAAGAAATTGAGGATGAATAAGTCATAAAATGAATGAGGATGGATGAATAAATTTACTGGTGCCTGCATGAAAAACGTAGAAAGCTATATAGATCGGGCTCGATATCTTTGGCATTCGAATATTGTCTGATTATTTTATAAGCCACTTGATATTAATTTTTTTACAAAACAACGAATAATTACCTCGCAAAGACTTTTATATTATGTCACCTATAAAAATCACATAGTACGTAGCTCAATCGAAACACTCATTTTAATTTGAAAGAAACGAAAAAATTATACAGAACCCGGGACTTTGACCACAGTCCTATAGGTCTAGGACGGAATCACCTTCGTCACTTCTGTTCTGTGTTAGTGTCACAAATTATATGTAACTTCTTCGTGTTTATTCTGTTTGTATTTTTGTGTGTACAGAACACGAAATCGTTTCGCACTACTATATAAGTCATATAAATTACAATTTAGCGAATTGCCGAAGGAAATGAAGCTATTGCTTTTGAAGCTAGAAGCTTTGCTACTTAATAGATGTCAAAAATGATTATTGTTAAAATTAATGTATGTAAGATTTGTCCCTAATAGGGGCACGGAGAATTTTTTGAATTTTGAAAAAATCGATTTTTTAGTCATCTATATAACTTTGAGACTTGTTTGAGATGACGTTCTTCTTTGTAAGTCCTCTACTTTTAAGAAAAAAAGATCATTGGCTTACACTCAAGTCCGGCGTCATCACCGCGAGCTTCTAACTAAACCAAAGTTCCAGAGAAATTTTACCTATTTTTAAAATGCTGTCATATCTATAGTTTTTAAGTAGAGGGTTAATCAGCAGCTGATATCTTTTGTTCAGGTATACTCTGAAGATATCTAACAACTTTTTACCCGATTGCTTCTATTTCGTTAGTTATGGCCATCTAAAAATGATCGAATTTTAAAAACCGTCATTTTCAGATTGCCAGAACTTTTTTCTATCAACTCGAAACCCATTGAAATTTTCGGAGAATATACTTCATTATATCCTCAAACACCCCTAAAAATTTCAATTTTGGAATAGAAATGCGACTTATTGTTCAATTTTTCCGAACTTTGACCATTTTTAGTGTTTTGTTTCTGCAAATATCTACACAAACTTCATTTCATTCGACCTGTATAAAGGTAGAAACATATCTTTTTTTCTAAATTACAGTACTGGTTGTTATGTCTACATATTATAACTGATGGTATAGTTTTAAATCACGCACATGTGCGTGACTCTACTAAACTTATTCATAAAAAATTGAATATGAGAAGTTTTTCTTATGATTACATATATTGCAAGACATGTATATATTCATATTACATTTAATATCACACTTGAACAAAACATTATACGAATTTTATAGTTATATTTTTCAAGTATATAATATTTGGTATACTTATATATGAAAAATTATCTGCTAAAATCAACACTTAAATATGTCATTTTCATACTGTGAAAATATGTCTAAAATATTAAAGTTTCGTTCAACAAAATGCATTTATAAAGTACAGTGAAATTCGTTTGTAATAACATTAGCTATTATCTGATATTTTAATTTTTTTGTAGGTTTATTAGTACAAGATAAGGTCGAACTTCACCTATCTGATAACCAGATGAGACATTTTTTATGATATTTTATTGATTTTTAAACACGCTTATCATAGTTTTTCTATGGAAAAGGCTATTTTTTTATAATTCATTTTAATCAATTTTTGCCATGAACAATTTTTTGAAGGATAGCCTATACCATTATTTTCGTAATTAAATCTTTCTTCTGATACCAATTTCGATTGGTTAACAGAACGGTGTAGATATGGTCATACCATATGATCAGGTAAGTCAATATAGGTAACTACACCGATCTATTAACCAATCGAAATTGGTATCAGAAGAAAGATAATTTAATTACGAAAACAATGGTTAGCCTGCAAAAAAACTTTCATGGAAAAACATTGATTAGAATTAATTTAATTAGAAATAGCCATTAACACTTTTCGGTAGATATGCTAACATAGATGCTATATATATATATCTCTCTATACCATACCAGCATTGTAGTAAACGCCAAGCATTTCTTACCGTGTATATTATAATATTTGGTAGAGTTATATTTAAAACACCTTTTTCGGTTACATGCAAGCCAAATTCATTAAAGTTAAGATAAATCTCATGCATTAATAAAACACAATATAAGAAGTTTATTGTGCTATATTTTTCGAGTAGGTATGTGATATTTGGTGTAGTTATATTCAACTTTTTTGTGTATAATATAAATTGCATTTGTAAAGTACAGTGGAATTCATTTTTTACCTCTTTGAGGAATTACGAATTCAATCGTATTATTTTGCAAAATTCCGAAACGATTTGATTACACTATAATTAAAAGTTGACAAAAATCAACTACCATATTATGTATTGGGGTAATAGTAACATTAGCAATATTTATGGCGGACGAGTCAATTCAGTACGGGCATCAGGCCCATACTCGTTGGCGCTTCGCACAATACTTCTGGTGGATAGGCCTATTCAATACTATAATACTACTTATGTTTGCAAAGATACTATAGTATCTGTCTCTATACCATTCCAGCATTGTAGTAAACGCCATGTATTTCTTACGGTGTACGAGTTGCAAAAATGGTTTAAATAAGAACCTAACTTTTTTAAGAAACACTGGAATTTTTCAATATGTATTCCAAGCGATTCACTTGCAAAATTCTATTAGTTTTATCAACAGTGAACTACCTTTTAAATTCCTCCTAAACAGAAGCAAGAAAATTAAGTAATTTTTACTTCCCTACGCAAACGCCAGCAATTAAAAATCGCCAAAATCATCCTTAAGTAATTAATTAATGGCCCCTACTGCTTTCCATCTCCAATTTGATTAAATATTGCCCATGCTTTACTTTAATAATAAATAGCTAAACTTATGGACGGCATCTACAAAGTTAATTACTGTCCTTATGCTGATTTTTTTTTTAAACTAACAAAATTATTCACAAAAGTAAAATTAAATTGTAATAATAAATATTCGTAAATATTGTCTGCATTAACAAATACATATGATTAACCAAGTATAACAGGAAGTAAGCATGTTCCACACCGATGAAACATTCAGGGCACGCGCCCTTCAGTTCTCTTCATTATTTATTCTGTAAAAGAAACATCAAACAAACGTCAAAACGTAAAAACAGAAGGAGTATAAAATATTCTGTAAAATATTATAATAATTTATTTTTTAAAACATCATTATGGGGCATTATTCAACCAACGAACCGTTCATTACATGAAATGTGTTTTTTTTATGCTGATGGAATATGGGTTTGGTTACTGTGTAATATATATGTTTGGTACACTTCAATAGTCGACGCGTTTGTTCGCTTTTCTGCTCGTAATGCTACAATCTCTTCAAATATGGCAAACTACTAAAGTAAATCAATTTCAATGTTTGCCCCCAATTTCCTAGATCAATTTTTGTAATAACTGAGGGATATAAATAAGTAGTTAAAAGGAGGTAACAAACATAGGAAACACAATGGCCTTCAGAAAGAAGGACTCTTTAACTTACCTAAGTTTGATTTTTTATTTCATTTTAAGTAATTTTAAAGATTAAACAAAACCAACTCATGAACAAAGAATAATAGAAGAAGATGTACTGTAAATACTACTGTTTACAACAGACGGACTCATAATTAAGAGATCCTTAGATCGAAACTATGCTCTGTAAATAATACTGTTTACAACAGAATTTTTTTAACAAAATTATGGAATGAAGGGCGTTTCTAACTGGACGCGACACACAGGAGGCGTTGAAGTTTTTATAATTTTTTTAACATTGCCGGTAATAGGTGCGTTCTCCTCTTTCTTATACTCTTTGGTCATGAATTTAAAATATTTTTTCATTGCGCTTCCACCATATTTTAAAAGATACGAAGCATCTTAAGAGTTGTTTATAATTCAAGTGGGTAAAAGCATTATTAACGTGTTCATACGAAATTTGCACAACGAGCGCGTAGCGTAAGTTGGGCAAACGCAAAAGTACGTTTATAATGCGTTATCATACGTATAAAATGTGAAAATAAACGATAATTATTATTTAAAATTTATTTTGAGTTATTGAGAAAACTAAAACATTAAAAAAGTTGCTATATATTAACTTGTTCTTAGTTTTGATTTCCACAACCATTTGGCTAATTTAATTGATTGAAAATGAGTGTGGTAGTGATTATGCGTGCGGTAATGAACACCACGCTAAATGAGTGGGCTAAGTAGTTCTTATCGCACGGGCGTAGATAAATAATTTTAATATAAATTTTACAGTGTGAGAGACGGCACCTCAGTTTTTACTGTAAGAATTGTTCGTATTTTTTGAAACTTTAAATATCCTATTGACATTATCATGATTGCTGTAATGTAGCGAATATAAATTCAGCAAAGCATGTCCATAACCTACCTCAACTAATTATCCACTTCGAGGATGTCTTTGTGGATAGAATTATTCTGATTAGTTCTAGGTATTATTAATTCATATTTTCAAACAAAAAAATTAATTTTCTTTAGTTAATCTTTCAATATTTTATACATTCAATTTAAGTAGTACATGTTTAAATTGTGATTAGTTCTTCCCGGATATAAATAATAGATATTATTATTTTATCAATTACTGTCTGTATACAAACCTATTTATTATAATATTAGACATTACCGGCATTCACTTTATCTTTAATCGAGAAGGTGTGTTTTAATATGACTCAATCTTTTATTTGTACCTTGAAATTATTTGAAATTTAATTGAAATTCGTATTTTTCTGATAATGGAGACATTCGAAGTACATACATATGTGCCCAGTAATGATCAAATTTATACAATACAGTAATAAATATTATTAATAAAGTAGTAATCTATTTTACTACTATTAATTAGTAGTTTCTAAAGACTAAGTTCAGAAAAAAATATTTAATTTTTAGTAACTGTCAAAAATGGCATATGGCAAGATGCGACAGAATCCATGTAATCTGAGATTGAATTCGTAATTAGCAATCATAAATCAAAAATACCTCCTATAGATCACAGTTTGGATTCTTAATAGTTAGTTTTAAAAAAATTTTTGGGCTACATATGACCTATGCTGGAGCCCTATGAACTTCTATGACTAGGTTAAGTTAGCTGAATGTTCCTTAGGATAATACAAACAAGTTACAAAAAAGTTTCATTATAATCGATGCAACTTGTCCAACTTTTCCAATGCATCCCAGCTTATTAATTGTACTACAAACCTAATTAAAGTTACAAGAACACTAATTTAAACTTTTTTTTGTTGGGGAGAAAAATAGTATACACATCACGAGAAAAAGTAAAGAATGTCTCTGATATCATGTTTTTCACCTTTACTTTTGCTCCTTAGATGTGTATTATACTATTTTTATTATTAGAATAATAGCTGGCAAGGGTAAAACTTTCTGGCAACTATAATTAATATAACTAAAACAAGTGAAAGGAAACAATTGGCTGAGTTAATTGTTGAAATACCATGCATAGTCAGTGTTGATTTCTTTATCACATAACACATACAAAAATGTATAGACAGTGTTGATGCGCAATTGTTTGTTTTTATGACGTCACGTAAATAACAAAAGATATATACCTATATTAATACATACTATAAAATTTGCACCTAATTAACGCCCTCGTGGGTAAACAGTGATGTTTACAAAAAAATGTTTCAAACAAAAGTTTTTTATTTTTTTATAAGGAACATTTTTTACATTTAAACTTTTATTCTATCTCTAACGGTTTACAAGATGGGTCCTACGGACCCATGATCCAATTGACCCATGTTGCTCATTTACGAACTTGACCTCACTTTTTACGTCCTAAGCACGCTGTAAAAATTTCAGCTTGATATCTCTTTTCGTTTTTGAGTAATCGTGACCACAGACGAACGGACGGACGGCCGGACGGACGGACAACCGGAAATGGACTAATTAGGTGATTTTATGAACAGCTATGACAAAATTTTTTTCCTAGCATCATTATTTCTAAGCGTTACAAACTTGGGACTAAACTTAATATACTATGTATATTTCATATATGCATGCTATAAAAACATGAAAAAAATCTTAAAATCAGCTAAACGCAACCCCTTTCAGGGGCCAGGCTTACTTTATTTTTTACCTAATTTTTATTAAAAAAATATCCAAAATTTACCCGTCTTTACATCAACTTTTTTATGTTCTTGTTAGATCTAATACCATTAGGTAGAAAATCCTTAAGGTTTTCCGATCTGACGTTCCATTTTTGAGAAAAACCTTCGTTAATTGTAACATTTAATTTGAAGAATTTTTTGTTAATATTAATCATATATGGAGTATATCGGAACATAAATATCTCTTTAAGGAAACAAGGTCTCGTACTTAAATTTAACATTAACAAAGGCTGCTCTTGTCAACTAGAATTTAATTTTCTATATCACCATGTAGCTAGATTATTACTATTGGAAAACTTTCGACGTATAACCAGTGCATTCGAGTTATTATACGACCCACAACAGAGACAGATTGGGCCAAACTTGTAAACAAGATTAGCCCAGGCTTAAATTAACATCATGCCAACCTTGAGTGTCTTATCTTGGCCCAAGTTCGTGTGTCAAAACTTCGTCCATGGTTTAGTCAAGGCAGGCAAACCAAAATTAGATTCTGTTGTCGTGGTTGAGGCATAGGTGAAAGCTGATTAACTGAAGCTTCGGTAAAGACTAGAATGTCAAAACTAAAATGTACAAAACATTTTCAATATCTCATCCATCTTCAAGTTTGTCCCTTAGAAAGTATATAAGTAGACTAAACTTATTTCTAATTGCGTGTATGTAGATTAAAGCTAATGATTTGTGGTAAAAATTATTAAAATTGCATGTTTTATTAATAAAAACACATTCAAAATAATAAATATTAAAAAAATAGAAAAAACAATTTCAGGTATTAAAAAAGGTTTTCATTTCATGGATATACTTATAAGAAAACATTTTAACACAAAAACATAGTTTCTATAAGTAATTACATACGATTTTTTATTTAAAGTATACAAATTTTGTTGTAGTTGAATATTTATTGTTTCTATGGTAACATACTGGCCACAACAAAGCAATTGTGGCAATGGAATTATTGATTGGATTCAAAATGTTATAATAACACAATAAATTTATTAAGTTAATGTGTTTTGTTATTTATTATTGTTAGACCAGTACTATAACTATAAAGCTTGACGTTGCTCGGTTAAGGTTAAATAAGTTATGTATTTACTAGTATTTACTTTGTGCGACCATTCTTTGATCCGTTAATGAAATCTCGAAAAATGTTACTTCCTAGAACACTTGTCACGTTTGTAAAATAAATTATATTCGTTGGGACTTGCAAATACTGAACTGCTTTCTTTGATCCACTCTCGAAAATTCATTAAGGTTCTTCATCCGCCAGATTTCAAATATTTTGAGGCTTCTCATAAGAAATCAACCTATTATATAGAGGCTTTAACCACGGACTCCTACATATATTCCGTTTCGACGAATTGAAACGTATAGAGTACAAACTATCTTAATTACTCATAGCTTCCACCATTCTGATTTCAAAAATTGTTTTTCTACCCATAATTATCGACGGTCAGAAGCTTCAAACAAACTTATGTGTTATGTATTACACCACTTATGTGTTATGTATTAATACAAACTTATGTGTTATGTATTAATCCCCTCCGTACATATATTAATGTATAATTTGATACTTCCCACATCTTACTTTCTCTGTATTGGTGAAATAATTTGATAAATATGTATTATTTTTTGTTTTCTTTATAAATAAAGACAACAAAATATTTTTTTTAGTATTTGCTACCCAATTAAATCAATTTACAATCCATTATTATTTTATGATAGTCCCCTCTATATTCTAAAGTGCCACCTTATAATTTAATGAATTTGATAGGTCTGTGAATTCATAAATCTTTCTATTTTTCCCATAGCCACATCTACCGAATCAGGCCTCAGATCGAAATTTGGAAAAGAGCTTTTCCATTTGTTTTGATAAGCTTAATTTACCGGTATAATTTTGTTTTGCTTTTTGCATTTGCTATTCAATACTAAAAGAAAAGGGAATCCGCCAATTTTAAGCTTGTTTGCGAATTAATGTTTTGCCCGAGCTCCGTGAAAGTTATTATAGTCTAAGGAAAATTAATCCATACAATAATTTTTCTAAATGTGTATTTAACAATGGTAATGTATCTGACGGGCATTCGACTGATTAACACTTTTTGTTAACTTCGACGCACAAATACACTTCTAGATTTGATGAGCACGTGCTTAACTAATTAAAATTCTATTATTGTCTGGCTTATAAAATTAAAATAATCATATTTTTAAATAAACACAAAATAAAATTAAGAAAAATAAAAAATTTTAATATTCTATTAGAATAAAATTGTAATTAAATTTATTATTCAATTTTTAAAAATTGATTCTTATTGTTTGATGTTTTTATTATTGTCTGATTTTTGTTTTGTTGTCTAGAGGGAGGATACCTACAATTTGTTTCCTTTGTCCATCTTCATTAAAATTCTATTGAATTGAATAAAAAAAAGATGAGAAACCTCCATTTTGAGTTCATGATACCTTTAACAAAACGACCCGATTTCCGTTTCCCGTATCCAAAAATATTGAAAGTCTAAAATAACGATTTTTTTTTTCTATAAAAACTATTTTTGTCTTTGATAAAGTCGCTTCAAACTGTATAACGTAAATAAATGCTTATTTCTTACTTTATTGTTCAAAAATCAGTACCTATGTCCTTTTTGAAAATTCCTGAATCCTTTTTAATCAAATTCGGCGTTTATATACGGTATGTTCTATGCCACAAAAATGCACGGATTACATATTCCTATATATTATAAATGTGAAAGTAAGGATGTTTGTTTGTTGGAATTAAATGAAACTGAACAATAATGTACCTCATACACCAGAATAACACATGAGCTATATTATTTAATTTAATCTTACATTTAACAGCTCCAGCTATGGTCGTTATTTTGAACCATAAATTAAAGATTTTTGTAAAAATTAATTGTCAAACAATTCTTGTTGGCCACTTTTCTGCTATAGTGTCAATGAATTATGACTATTTTACTCTTTAAAAATTTGAAAACTGCGTATATTTTAGCTGTATAAAACAATCCCTTCGAGTATTATGGAAAGGGGATAAATGAGATCAAGAGAGGTGGAGGCTATAAAGCAGTGGTTTTTACTTTTAAGCCCAGTGAAGCGGGCGGGTATCAAGCTAGTAATACTATATGTAATCCGTGTATTTTTTGTGACACTGAGTGTATTACATATATCTGTATGAGTGCATCTCGAATCAGATTTTGTATCTTTTACAACTAAACCAAAGGTTTATAGACATGCAAAATAAACTAAAAAACGAGAGCAAATGTATAAAAAATAAATTTCTAGATCCTCTCTTGATAATAATGTAGCTTTCTATTATTTTATAGTTAAGTCTATTGAATTTTTTTAGAAAACAAGAATAAAAAGCAATATTTCAACAATAATTGAACTCGCTTTGCTCACAAAAGGGTTCCCTCCTTAACCGCCCGAAATGGCCTTCTGCCTTGTCCTTACGTCTCAGATAAAATTATGAACAACTGTTGGAACGAATTTTTGATATGGAATTTCGATTAATAAATCATCAAAAAACCAGTAAGAAAATTCACATAAAATTGGTAGTTTGGGTTAAAATCATTTTATTAAGTAATTAAAAATACAAAACTTATTTAACGATTAATTAATTCATTTAACGATTATAAAAAACCTTAACTGTTACTGAGTAAATAAATTCTGTAATCGAGAAAGTGAACTTCTAAATCATCCATCATTTAAATGTCGGCCAAATAAAAAAAAATCTAAAAAATAAACAAGTCCTGAATCACCTGTTTTAAAATTTCTTTAATTTACTGTTAAATATACAGAACACAAAAGTGTAACATTTTTTTTTCTTTTTTTTTTTTGATAAAAAACAAATAATATTTTCGCACTAATTATTTATTTTATGTGATAAAAAAATAATAATAATAAAACTTTCACGTTTTTAGGTATTGTGGGTATTTATTGACCTATAATAATATATAAAGATGATTTTTAGTTTTTTTTTTGTTATTGTTTAAAAAATAAATCATTTTTTTAATAATTAATTTGAATAAAACAATAGCATAATTACTTAAAATATTAATAAAACAAATGGCAAGTTTTACGATTTTCTTATCGCCTTGATTCATATAAAGTTTCCTTTTCATTCTGAAGTGAGGATTCATTTGAATATCCAACTTACCAGGTTGAGAACTTCAATAAAAAAAAATTACGGAAGACATTCACAAAAATAGTTGCAGTTAGGCAAAACCTTGAGAAGTAATATCTTCGGTAGATTCATTTGCTGTGAATTTTCTCTTCCGTATCTTTTTGATATCCTTTTCATGACTATTGAGAATTCGAAGGCTTGTTGTTTTTATTTAAATTGTTATTAGTTTTTCCTTTATGTAGAAATTATAAGAATTAAAATGTCATACATTTGAATAACTGTACAAATGTCAATATCAACGGACTGTAATTATTAGCATACTTGCTTTCACAATTAATTTTATGTTTGCTTAAAAACTTCCATGCGCGTGCCCTTTTGTAGCCTTGCACCTGTAGCCACGTACCTACTTTGGCTTATGAATAATCTGCCTCTGGTATCGAGTACTTTCTTTTCGACTCTTTTTAAAAAGCTTTCTCTATGATTGTTTTTATACTCAATACTTTTTAAGAATCTAATGTATTAATGTAATGGAATTTTTCCAATCATTTTCACACACTTTCTGCTAACGGAATCATTTGAAGTTTTTAGTCAAACTGTCGATTTTGTGAGCAATAAGACGGATCGCGATTTTTTGCATTAAATGAATCTAATTTTGTTGTTTTGGAGCAGCTGAACTCGAATATCACAACGAAAAAGACCCTCGAGATACCTGGGGCCGTAGCGGAAGTATACATCTCGTCTCTAGGAGTTTTACAAAAATATGTAACATACTTCGTTGAAACTCGTTACGCGGAGGTTTTTGGAGCCACTGAACATGGATATCACTACGGATATGCCCCCGAGGTACCTGATTCCCAGGCCAGGCGAAATATGTTACATAATCTCGTAAAAATCCAAGGCGTGAGATGTATACTGCTCGCCCTGAGCACCAACGACCATTTTCGTAGTGATATTCGTGTTCAGCGATCCCCAAAACCAATAGAGAAATTTTTGTTTTTTTAATGCAAATTAACGCAAAAGTTCAGGAGATTCTCACAGAGATTTTATTGTAGTGTGGAAGGAGTTAATTTTAAGTTAACAGTCTGTACCAAGTGAATATGGAGTTTTTCCATTTCTTATTTTTCACGTCACTTTTTATTTTTCGAAAATATGCAAGAAGGTAGTGCACCATTGGCTCTACGAGTCTTATCCGCATATTAAATATCGACGATATGCTCACTCAAACGAATCAAAATAAAGAACCATTAATTTTCAATATTAAGTCAAATACATCTGTAGGAAAAAAGTATCAAAATTATGAAATTTCGTTACTTTTCACTATCCAGATCAATATTATTTAGATCTTAGAAGCTGCCAATGACTAGCATTTTCAGAGTACACGCGCTTTTTCCTTAATAGACCACACGCACGCTTATAAGCTATAGCTGGTTCTTTTTCCACAGTTACTGAATTCTAAATGGCACATAATGATTTCCTTATATATAAGGATATACGATAATAAAAATTTTATTACAATTTTATAGAATCAATAAAATTAGTACCGTGATTCATACAGTTATAATGAAATGGCAAGTCATATATTATTATGTTATCAACTCTGGTATTCAATTAACTATATCAGTTATAGGCCAACTAATTTTTGTTTTTTAATTTATAACCGCTACAGGTTTTAATCATAAAACTATCAATTTTAATCAATATTTTCTTTTACAAACAGTATTAGATTAAAAATTAAAGTTATTTTTGAAATTATAGTAGCATAAAATAAATATAGCTTAGTTCATGTCTCATGGGGGCATAAAGACACATTGGGGCTCACCTTTCAGCTTTTGGATGCTCTCTCTCTGCATTTTTTTTACGCATGTAACAATATGACTCTTATTCATTCCGTTTATCTAACCGGTGGAATTTTTATACCATGTGTATATGAAATATGTCAAATTTTACTAAGTTAAGATCCTAGTTTGTAAAAATTTTTGGTATAGATATTCATAAAATCACCTAAAAAATCCATTTCCAGTTGCCTGGCTGTCTATTTGCCGCTTGTGAACACGATAGAGGAAAAGTGATATCAAACTGGCATTTTTATAGCTTACTCAGGATGTAAAAACTGAGGTTGAGTTCATAAATGAGTAATATAGGTCAAGGTCTTGGGTCCGTAGGACTCACCTTGTAAACCGTTAGAGATAGAATAAAAGTTTGAATGTAAAAAATGTTCCTTATAAAATAAAAATTAACAAATTTTGAATCCTCTTTGACTAAACTGGTGGCAGGATACAATGGAAACTTAAAGTGGATTCCGGGCCACAAAAATATTCCAGCGAATTGTAAAACTTTCAAGGGCAATGCTCCTTGACTACTGCAGAAGCTAACGCAGTGAGCAAATGGAAAAACGATAACCAATTCTATTTTTGGGTCACATTCGGATCAGCCATTCTTCAAATAAAGGAATCACTTAAGGTGTTTCGATACCAAAACGAAAAGGTTACCAAAAAACTGAAATTTTTGTGTCAAAGAGTAACATAGTAGTCGAAATACGTATTTATAAAATACAAAAAACTAAATAATAAAAAATAAATCTAGGAAATTTGGGCAAAAATCGAAATTTATTTCGAAATATCCTAGAGTTCTCATTTATTATCTTATTTTCTTCGATAATATTTATACCCTTGTATAGGTCTTTTGTGAAAAATTAATATCGATTCTCTGTACGATTTATGAGAAATGTGCCTTTTTTGGTAAAAAAAATTGGTTTTGATGGTTAATTAACTATCTCATAAACCGTTCAGAGAATCGATATGAATTTTTCACAAAAGACGTATAAACAGATGATTGATTATTGATAATAAAATTTCAAATTTTGTTGATCATTTTCATTTTTTCGCAATCGAAATACCTTAAACGAGAAATAACAAGTGAAAACAAACAATTGACTGAGTTAATTGCTGAAATACCATGTGTTGATTTCTTTATCACATAACACATACAAACATGTGACACATACATAACTGATAATCAAGTATAGCACATATTATAAAATTTCCGCCTAATTGGCGCCCTCACGGGTAAACAGTGATGTTTACGAAAAAATGTTTCAAACAAAAGTTGTTTAATTTTTGATAAGATTTAATATTTAACATTTTTTACATTTAAACTTTTGTTCTATCTCTAACGGTTTACAAGATGGGTCCTACGGACCCAAGACCCAATTGACCTATGATGCTCATTTACGAACTTGACCTCACTTTTTACGTCCTGAGTAAGCTGTAAAAATTTCAGCTCGATATCTTTTTTCGTTTTTGAGTTATCGTGTCCACAGACGGACGGACGGACAACCGGAAATGGACTAATTAGGTGATTTTATGAACACCTATGATTTTTTCCTAGCATCATTATTTTTAAGCGTTACAAACTTGGGACTAAACTTAATATACTTTTCATATATACATGGTATAAAAACATGAAATCTCAATGATCAAGAGTTGTCGCAGCCACTCATTGATCTCTATATCTAACTTGCTATCTAAGGTTTTCTCAGTATCTTCTAGAAACGTTATATTCAACTTTTACTATACATCAGAATCTCTTACAAATTCATAATTGACTTCACTTTCAAGTATCTTCCTTCACTTTTCTTTTATACAAAGAATCGAAGAGTCCTCCGTCATATCAATTTCCTCTTACGAACAAAAATTGAGTACAAAACAATTGCTGACTGTGTATAAAAAAACCACTACAAAATATAGAATAGCATAACATTTTTTTTCTAATTAATTTAAAAAGAACGAATCGATGATAATAATAAATTCGATGTTAACCATGGTAAACACTTTAGTTATTCGAAAGGTGATGCGCAGACCATCCATATATGACCAACAGTGTAATGTTCTTCGTACAAAATAATATAACGATCATTCATGATTAGAATTTTAACGGTGTTAGTACGAATATTATAGAAAAGTTGTTTTTATTTAGATATCGATCAGTTTGAGTATACTTTATCATTCGACGGAGTTCTGGGTCTGAATGTTTTTGTAAGTTTCTATATTCAATTTTATCGTTACAAAGTTCAATTATTATACTAATACGCATTTCGACTACAATTAGTCATCATCACAGTCATGTGGGAATCGAATCCACAACCTTTACCAAACCAATATAGGGAGGTGAGGCACAGTGGAACACGCGGGCGCAATGGAATAATTGTAATATGCGTACCTTATTCAAAGAAATTTTCAGAACAAAATACACAGAATTATTAAATTAACCAGATTTAATAATTTTGCGTAATTTTTTTTTTAATTTTTTGGAATAAGGTACAAATATTAAGGTTGTTCCGTTATAACCGGTGTTACACTGTGTCCCTCAACTCTCTCTCCATTCTTTACTTATTCGAAGAAATAACTACCTGTCGCTAATGTAGCTAATAAATGACTGTTTCGATTTTAGGCAATTTGTTCTCATAGCTATTTCGTAGTCGAAATACGTATTTTAAAAAATATTTATTAATTATTCAAGCCAAGAACAATTTAGAGCATCAAATAAATTTGACCCATTTTCTATGTTCTTTTCAAATTCTGGTTTATTTTTTATTTGCTTGAAATGATTTTTGAGGTATTGGGAGGCTACATTATTAACTCCTCCACTCCTCCAAAACACTCCAAAAGGGGCAAAAGTGGTTCGTTTGCTAGTGGGGAGAAGGAGGAGTAAATGTCTGCCAGTCATGTGCACTTACTGTGTTTTACAGCAGTTTTCGGGACTTCTTCCACGTTTGATTCCAAATTACCGCCACACTGCCAGTCTGCGGTGTCTGCCACTATTCTTCCATAAAAGTGCGTGTTGTATGAAGAAAATCATACTTGAGTTTATCCGGTTAAAATCTACTTTTTACGGTTTACTTCAATACCACCCACCTCAGAATCCGCCAAAAAGTTTAGCCTGCCACTATTTTTCCCGGTTTATAAAAAATGGATGCTTTGACTTACTATTGCTTCCAGATGGTTAGGTTCACTTTTTACCCCAGATTTCTACACCTTCCTGTATCTCAAAAATGGCCGTTCTTCCATATACCTATAACCTACGAGAGAAAATGCTCCACATCGACTCAAGAACTTATTTACTACGCAGCAGAAAGTTAGGGATCATGGATATTTATGTGCTATATCTTAGAACATAACTACTAAATTACTACAAAACCTTACCGTTTTGTCATTAGTTGATTATAACTATACAGCGATAAACACTAAAATAAAACTTTTGATCAATGAGTTTTCTCAAATGTATATTAATTTTTAACTAAAAACACTCGAGTTTATTGATTGTACGAAATTCAAATAATTAATTGTATTTTGTTTTGTTTGTTTTAGAGTATGCGATCACACAACGGGCTCAACAATCCCAACAAATGGCACACATACAAGTCGACATCATCGCGTAGAAGAAAATACAAATGTATCAAATAATCGTGCAACAAATACAGGACGACCTCCTGGTAGTGGGAGCGGCGGTGGTGGAGGAGGTGGCACAAGTAATAGAAATAATAATAACAATAATAATAATAATAATAATGAAGATCACCAACGAAGTCCAATTGGACATTGGAAACATAGACTTTCTTCCATGTTAGCTAGTCTGGGATGCACATTGGGCATTTTTAATATATCTAGATTTGCAATACTTAGTATACATTTTGGAGCTAATTTTATTGTACAATTTATGGTGCTATCTGTTGTATTTGGTATACCATTGTTTACACTTCATACATGCTTAGGTAAGTTAGAAACTATATTTTTATTTCGCAAGACTTTCATACTTCAAATGCTATCAAGGGTTGTATGGCCATGAAAGGATTGGCAAGATATTTAACCACTGCTAAGATCTTCAGAAATACTTAACTCAAGATCATGCATCCACAAGATTAATAACTATTTTAGATGTTTAGGGACAAGTCTTAACGAAGTAAATGCTGCTTTTTAAATTATCGTTGGATGCTTCGTCACCGATCGAGCACGGCTTTTCCGAAGCACCTATTTTTACATTTTCGCAAAGTACGTTGTATTATTTTGCAACGAAAGTTCTTTTACAAAAAGATACCATTAAAAGCTAAAATTTGATAACAGATTTCCAGCGACTCATAAAAGTCAAAAAAATTTAGAGGGAAAAACGCGATTTTCTCATTTTTTTCGTTTTTTACCTCTAGAATTCTACATTTTTTGTTTTTAATCAAAATTAGTTTTTTTTACAAAAAACTGTACAAATTCGAAATAAGTTTTTTTAATTATAATCAAATAAGCATTACTAAGAGTGTGACAAATGCATGACCCTCCCGGGGTGCCTAGATGGCTAAGTGCCACCCTGATGATGTGTTCACATTCAACCCACAATTATATTCATTTTGTAAACGTCCTTACTTTTAATGTTTCTAGGTCAACAATTAAATGCTGGAGTGATTGACATGTGGCGTATCTCACCAATATTCCAAGGTGTTGGAATAGCACTTCTAGTCGCACAAGCTCTTATTGGAATGTATAGTATTATTGGTGTATCGTGGCTATTTGTATTCTTTCGCGATTCGTTTATAACCAAAATGGATAATTATAAATGGGCAGAACCATTCGATATATATCGTTATGGTAAGTAAAATTAACATCCAAGTATGCATAATTTATCTTAATCTAAGGTAGGGAAACCAGTTTAGGTAAAATTAACTTTGAAACGCCATAAATTTTTTTTTAAATCGCTATGAGTAAAATAATTACTCATTCTTTGGCAACTTTACAAACATATCATATTTGCGTGGCTCTAGAACTGAAAAAAAAACACTAAATTAAAAAACTCTAGATGGGCTAAAAATATGAGAGTGTCTTCATGCATCTTAAATGCGGACACACTGTATGAACACTATAAATAGATTAACTGGATTATGTATTATTTGTTTACATTACTTGTAAATTAATATATTTGTTATTACCAAAGAAGTATAACTTCTCACGTGCATACATAAGTACACATACCTTTTTGTATACTGAATCGACCCGATGCATTTTTTTTAAAAGCTTCATTTGTAAGAACTTGCGAGTAGTTTTGAATTTATTCTTTTTTTTTTCTTTCAGATCAAAAAAATGAAAACGGCACATACAAAATTACGGAAACTGTTCCCGATTATTTTAATGGCCAAGTATTACAACGATATAGTTTAGCTGGCTTTGATAGCGATTCGTTTGGTAATAATGTAAAATTTCAAGTATGTTTCAATCTAGCTGTTGTTTGGATTATCATTTTTGTATCGTTAAGCAAAGGTCTAAAGTCGTATGGAAAAGTGGTGTTTCTATTCACGTTGGTACCATTATTTTGTACATTTATTCTCTGTGCAAAATTATTAGGTTTAACACCAACAAATTCACGGCATGGTGTTTTTTCTCAAACTTCATGGCCTGAATTTTTTCTAAATACAAAGGTAAAATCAATTGTTTTATTATAAATTATCTCGTATTTTCATTACTTTGATTTGATTTCAGTGTTGGGTAGCAGCATTTCAGGAAGCGTTTCTAACTTGGGGTTTATTTGGAGCTGCAGCAATGCAAATTGCATCACATAATAAACATAAGCATCTGTTACAACGTGATACAGGACTGGTAGTTGTAATTACCTGTACTGTGTTACTTCTAGCAGCATTTTTAGCAAATACGTGTGTTGAAGTATTACAATTTTATGGGTACAACTATTTACCAGGATCTTTTGGTAAGTATTTATAAGTCAAATTTTATTATTGAAAGTCGTTGATTTTGGTGCATTCAAATTAAGTAGCCTTTGCTTATTTGGATTATTTTCCCACTTTGGTTATTTTCCCACAAGAACATAAACAGTTAGAATACATAATATTTTACATTTGTACTTATATGTTATATTATGGTCATTCTTTTGAACATCAGCTAGTTGAGCGAGTTAAAGCATTAGTATGTTTTTGTTATTTTAGTGATTACTTAGTTCGAATTCACAAGACTCTGAATTTAACTAAGATCAACTTGCTGAAGAAGTCTCAATAAAGAGACGAAACTTACAACAGGATCAACTGTCCAACTACTGTCCTATTCCTAGACCAACTTCCCTGTGATTCAATTTGTTAATCTAATTTTATTTTCGCATAAATGAGGAAACTATGATTTTTTAAATAAATTTTAAAAAAATAGTCGTAAATAACTCTGACCCCCGATACTACTATACTATCTTAAGATCACGAGAAATATCAATCTTATGTAAAATTTACGTAAAACTCTTTCTTTTTTTTAGAAACAACTAAGTCATATATTTTTATGCGCAATGTTCGACAACCGCTACCTCCTAGTTTAGCAACAACTCCTGTCCGATATATGATGCATTCATCGTTAATATTAGGTGAACGTGTGATACGTCCTGGCATTGATCGAGGCTCTGAAAGTGGATATCAACCATTACGATTTGCTACTGAATTAATACCTGCTACGTTCACAATTATTGGACCGGATCAACTATCACCATTTTGGGCTGTCCTATTCTACTTTATTATGATACTATTTGGGATTTCACAACAATTGGCAATCTGGCATTGTGTTATTACAGGCATTATAGCAATTAAGGCTAAAGTTTTAAAATCATGGCAAATGTCTATTACGTTTTTCAGCTGTGTAACAGCATTTTTAATTGGAATTATGATGACAACAGAGGTAAGTTGAAGTTTGAGTTGACACGAGTTTTTTAAAGTTATACATATTTTGGTATATTATACAAACGCTTGCAATACCTAATTAATGCTAAGTTTGGTTTTCGAAATATCGAAAGCTAAATAATTAAACAAAATTAAATAAAAAATTAAATTGTTTGTTCTATTTGCAGTATGGAATCTACGCGGTTTATTTCTTTGATTATTGCGTCGGTGGTACTTGGTGGTTATCCGTGTTATATATGGTATTTGTAAGTGCTGTGTTTATGGTACGCGGGCGTCCTTACAGTGGTGATTCAGTTGTAACAGCATTATTTACACCTGGAAGTCATGCTTGTCTTGTACAATGGGCTGCTCCACTTTTATCATTTATTTGGAATGTAGTTCTTCCTGTAGCATTAGTTGTAAGTATTATTTCAATTTCGAAGATAATTGAAGATATAAAATCTTGAGGCACGTAATTTTCCAAAAGTTAAAATCGGTCTTTATGTTGGGGTTCTTGAGATATAAGTTTCACAATGCTCAAATTTAAAATTATTAATTTGACGCAACAAAATTGTTAGCCCATTATGATAACTATTTTCATTCTTAAATTATATTTTTCTAGGTGTATTGTATATCTACATTTCGAAATGGTAATTTTCGTGAATTATACACATGGCATCATGCACCGGCATACGATTATTGGGCATTATGGGCGAGACAATTAGGCAGTCTTTTACAATTATTACCAATATTAACTGTTCCGATTGCCGCATTTGTACAAAGTTATAGATATCTAAATAAAGGACCACCAGATATCTTAGATGTAAGTGTACTTAAATTTGGTTTTTTTCTAATTCATTACTAACATTTTCTATTTTACGTATCGTATTAAAGGAAGAGGAATTGGAACGTGAAAATTATGTAAGAGATAAAAAATAGTATTTCAGTGATTTATCTTCGTCTTTTTCGTTGCGCTTTTATTGTTTTAGTTTTCAATTTTATATACGCACAATTTTTTATTTAATTTTATAAATCCTTAAATTCCAAAGGTTACTAAGAACCTTTGTACTGGAAAAATTCAAGAGATCAAATCAGTCTTTCCAAATGTATACAAAATTGTAAAATATCCCCTTCAGGACCCACAACAGGGCGATGTACATATTCATTTATCTTATTTTGATTTTTTGATTTTATAGTTTTAACAGCATAAAACTACTGAAGAGGATTGCCAAAGCAACCGCAACCGGTTTGGCTAATTAGCAATAATATTTTTTTAAATTTATCATGGAACTTGCAATCAAAAAAATCATTTCCTTTTAACAATATCACTTTCTGACAAAAGGGCTGACAGCCGCTTCAGATTTTTGTCAATTTTATAAATAATATTTGTTAATTAGAGATGCACTATTAATCTGTGTAATTTAATTCAATAATTTAGAATTAGTAGATCAGCCGTGATTTTTTACAATTCTGTTAATTTCCAGAAAAACTTTTGAAACTTTCAACAATAGAATTCACAGTCAATACGAAATTTTATGGCTATCACTGCATGCATGTTTGTTCGATTTCCATCACTCGTATCCAAAATTTTCTAATAATTTTCAAATTACAATATTAATATATTTATATTATTCTTTTTAGCGAATTCAATTATTATATCGACCACCGTTGGATAGTGAACATATGGAAGATTTATCATCCTACACACATTCTAGGGGGGCACAGACCAATACAACAAATTCGGCCACCGCTACAGATCCAGCATTCGAAGATCCACCACCAAAATATACACCTCCGCCATCATACACAACGGCAACGGGTGCAAGAATAGCAAAATTATTACGTCAAAGTATACGTCGTAGTGTACGACGACTTGCTAACGTATTAGGCGAAAGCAGTGAATCACGTGATCAACAACAGCAACAAAACAATCAACAACAATTATCAAACATTCAACAACAATTAGAACCTCCACCTCCGGATTATGCAGCTGTTTTGGTTGAAATGAATCAATCACCACATGTAGCCATCAGTATATCAGATACCACAGAATTACCCCTGCCACCCACAGTACGAAATGTTTATAATAGTGAAACAAATCGTAGTTCAACAATTGATCGTAGAACTCACAATCATAATTCATCGTCAACATTAACGGCTGCCGAAGTCGCAAGTATATTACGTAGTAGTATTAGACGTAGTACAATACGTGCAGCAAATACGTTGCGTCGTAGTGTTGTGTCTGAAGAAAGTACAAGTGGTTCGTTAAGTGTTGTGTGTTTAGTCGATGGTGCTGAACCAATTGGACAAGATTCATTAACAATGGATCAAATACAAAAAGACAATATAAAAAATGAAAATTTGTCTTCTGTGATATAGTTTTTAAATATTCAATCAAATATGTTTTATTATTTTAACAAAAAAACTTACTTAACTATGTGTACACCAAATCATTTTACTTATAAACCTATTCCTCTTGTTCAAATCGTGTTAATTAACCCCTACGCCCCTGTCTGTAGTAGATAAGCATACAAAACCATGTATTTTTAATTATCTCGTCGTTTTACGAAATAATTTTGAATAACTTCACTTATTAAGGGACAAAAAAGTATCAACCAATTGTGGAATTAGGTTCGATGCCGTCTTAGATTGTCGCCCTAGGCCTGGAATCTTATCCTAAATTCGCCTCTGATTGTACCAATTATAAAAATAGACTGTTATGTAATTAATTCATACTTTAAGTAGTTAAATTAATTATTTATTAACCGAGATATTATTAAAAAAAGATTCTCATTTGAAGCAATGCAGTAAAAATAAATACTTAGAACGGCGGGGCAATTAAAAACACATCACTCTGTATTTTTATAATTTAATTTTTTTGGCTTGGGTGTTAGGCGCTATTACTAAATAACACGTTTTGAACAAAGGAACTAGTAAATTGAACCTGAATTAATCACAACAATTTTATTTTATTAATATAAAAGACGCATGCTTTGGGATTGTTTAGTAAAAATGAAGCATACACTTCATTACTCACCAAAATCAATCAATAGACATACTTGGCTATAACTTTTTTACTTTATGAGCATTTATTATTAGTAGATAAAACTTTGAAAGATATTTTTGTAAATGGAGAATGCAAAGACTTTTATTAGTCTCTTTCATTTTCTTAACTGAAATAGAAAACGAAAAACAAAGATTGCCCCACTGCAATGGAGTCGAATACAAAAAAAAAGCCATTGAAGCTATTTCTGTCTTTCATTCTCTACTCACTTTCGAAAACGAAAAATATATCTTCCTGAATAATTAATTGGAAGGAAGCCTGAATAGTTCATATCAATTTATGAAAAAATGGCGCTACACTAGCTTATTTTTTAAATGTGTACTACCCATAAGTATAAAACCAACTTTAAAAAAGTGCACTTGTGACTTGTGTTTATGGATACAAACCTTTTTAAAAATGTCAGTCGGTGATAACTATTCTTTAATTAGCCATCACCGAAACCAAATAATTGCCGAAACTGTCTGGAATTATTAATAATTGTATATCCGGATTTAATGATAATATGACAATGTAATATGTAGTTAGTTAAAAATTTTTATTAGTATTATTTAAAAAATATAATGCTTTAATTAGCCTTTTTCCTCAGAAGATTAAAAAAAGATCCGCTCGATGGCAGGATATGAAAATATAGGAAATGAAAATTTTTGTATCTCCCTAGTTCTGCCATGTAGCGAATCTTATTTTAGGGAAAAGGCTAGTTAAAGCATTATATTTTTTAAATAATACTAATAAAAATTTATAACTAACTACCTAATACAAATTATAAACATTATCATATTATCATTAAATCCGGATATACAATTATTAATAATTTCAGACAGTTTCGATAGTGGCTAACTAAAGTTATCACCGACTGACATTTTCAAGGTATGTACCCATAACCACAAGTCACAAGTGCACTTTTTGAAAGTTGGTTTTATACTTGTGGGTAGTACACATTTAAAAAAAAAGCTAGTGTAGCGCCACTTTTTCATAAATTGATCATGAACCATTCAGGCTTCCGTATGCGATGACTATTATCGTCTTTACTATTATTGTTGGATAATTAATTTATTAATTGTCTTGAGAGATAAAAACCAAAAAAAAGACAGATTAATTTATTCCCCCTATTAAATTTTGTAATTTATTTAGTCGTCACAATTTCATGGCTGGATTAATTGCTTAGGAGCTCCAGGGAAAGGAAAAAAGAGAAAAAACATACAGATTTACGAAGACTAAAAAAACGGCGCTAATTTTCTCATTCCGATGATAATTGCATTGCCTATGAGTCTCCGGATGATTAATTCGACCCTGTTCGTATATGATTAATCCGGTGTAACATACATTCTTAGTTTCAAAGAAATCAACAATTAAAAAAGTAAATTGTTATTGACTTCGGAGTTATTTCAATTTTTATTTTTTACCAAGATTGATATCAATCTTGTTAAAAATTTATATAAATTCGTTCTAGGATTTACATCTACATCTAGGTATCGGAAAATACGTATCAGCCACTAAATTTACTACTAAAATAAAAAGCGAATTTTTTCCTACCAACCAATTAGCTTCCAATAACTTAATAAGTATTATTCTGAAAATAGAAATTTAATATAACAGTTCCTCTGGAGGAGAGAATGACTTATCTTTCTTTGATCACTTTACTTGTTTCACTTCTTTTCACACTTTTATAGGACATAGATTAATAACTAAGGTCATGCAAAATAAAAATCAAGTTGGAAGCTTAAATCGGCATCGAAAACATTCCTACAAGTTCGTAATCTAACAAAGTCTTTGTCAGGGATTTTACAGGGACAGAACTTTAAACTTAACATTTTTATTTATATTTAAAAGAGTATTTTAATGCAATGTTGAACAACGCATGCGTGTTATCGAAGTTTTATTATAATGAGTGTTCATGTTCGAGCTATTTACCATACTACATTGTTTTTATTTGTTCATACCGTCAATATGTCGAACATAATTTATGCGGTCGAGTAATTGAAAAATCGAATTTTCCGGACACGCATTTCCCAGAAAAGCTATAGGCTACATTTGGCTGTCTATATATCACACAAATTAACATAAAATACTCTTTAAAATAAATAAAAAATTATTACATTTTAGCTGTTCTGTCTCATCTGAGCTATTTAATTTAAGTTGAAAGTTATACCATTCTTAACGAATAACCCTTTGCAAACACCAACAGACCAGAAGTCGTATCAGAAGGTAGCTTTTATAAATAAAATATTTTAATATTGGTGTAAATATAGTTAAAGTGTATTATTATAAATAATTTTAAATATATGTATATTGTAATAATTGTATTCATCAAAAATAACGAACGCTTAGTTAGTCATTCTGTACTTTATCGTTATGGAATAAAGTATCAGAACTTATTTTAAACTATTTATTATTAAGTTTATTACATACGATTATAAGTTTAATAAATTTTTATTGAAAAACAACAATTAATTGTTTTTTATTTATTTTATTATTATTATTTTTTTTTTTTATTTCTCCTATATAATAAAAGTAAAGATGTTTTCTGTGGAACTAACAGAAAATTGCATGAATCTTTAAAAAACCAAAGTTATCATCATGCTCCAATCATCCTGATTCAAAGAAGGCAAGGCATGAGTATTCAACCCCTAAAATTTTCCATATCAGTGGTCTCCCATACCAAAAAGTAAGTAATAACACTATTTTAAGTAAGTAACAAGCAAACAACAGTTCCTAGAAATAATGCATAATACAGTCGAATAAATAACTGGTAGATAAAATGAAATGAAATGAAAGAAGTTCGAATCAAACGTTAATCTTGGGACACCCTTATTTATTATTATTATTATATAAAAGTGATCGAATTTTACTTATTTTGTATAAAAACTTTAATAAGAAAAGAAGAATCTCTGTTAATTTGTTTTATGAAAATGTACAATATGATTTTTCATGAAAGCTTATAACAATATTTTTTTTGTTATAAATAAATAAAAATCGTTATATATTTTAAATTTTCTATCCTATTTTTTCTTTCAGAGCAAATATCACTTAATTAATTATTTATAGTAAAGGTAAGTATTAAATTAATTATATGGTTATAAATAAAACGGATGGTTGTGTGGGTATAGCACATGGCAATGGAACCAAGGTACGCTGGTTCGTATCTTGTTTTGGCTAACATTTTTACTTTTAAATTAAATATGAATTTTTTCTGATTTTATAAATTTTCCATTCCTTTTATAGTTTAAATTACCTATATCATCCGCCCCTTGCTATAAATAACGTCAGTTAAACATAGGTCATAAATCACTATTGTGTCAGGGGGTGGGAATTTAAATAATCAAAAATATATCTCACTTTTTAAAATAATGTTCTCCTGTTACAAAATATTAAAAATATGTACAAAAGCTTAGCTCCTCATGTGCGAAATTTCGATTGACCAATTATACCATCTGAAAGGTCATAAAAGGTCAGTTGGTCTCATTAATTGGTCAGCACCAGAAAATTGTTTATTAAAGATTGAAAAAACTCCACCTATGCGCGATCGGGAAGCATTCGCTGATAATTGGTCAGCTAATATAAATAATATTGGTCAGTTTAATTTTATTTATATTCAAAAAATAATAATAATTTCGAAAAAATTTTCAATTTTTTCAACATTTGTACTAGGAGAACATAAGTGGGAATTAGTAGTTCCTGATAAGGAGAAAGGTGAGTAAGTGTTTTCACCCCGAAAGTCTAAAATTTTATTTTGGCAGAAAGTTATTGGTCTGCCCACTAGAGGTCACACTCACCAAACACGGGTGTGCAGACCACTAACTTTCTGACTTACGAGGTGACAACAATTACCTTGCTATCAGGTACTACTTATTCCGTCCGTCCTTGATGTTCTCCTAGTAGAAATGTGAAAAAAATTGAAGTTTTTGAACGAAAAAAAACTAATTTTTTCATCATTTACTAGGCAAACATGCTGCGGTGGAAATTTGAAAAAAATGAAAATAAAAATCAGATTTTGCTTAAAAGATTTAATGAACTTTTTTTTAACATATGTCCTCACCTAGTTTCGAACCAAGGGACTATTTATTCGAAGTCAGATACGCTAACCATTATACCATTAGGGCTCTGTTATTCGTATTAATAAATAATTATATTCATATTTTCGACTTTCTTAAATTATAACAAAAAGTAAAACTCATTTTCGGAAAATTTTGAGTAGTATTATTACAAAAAAAAATGGCAAACGAAGTTTGAAATACTTACCTATCGTGAAGTTCGAAATACTCACCTATTTTTAACTGAAATAATATTGTATAGCTACAAAGAGATGGGGAAAAATAAAATAAAAACAGGGTTTGAGTTTTCAACTTTATTTAAATGAAATCAAAATACATAAAAACTATTTACGAATTACTTGCACATAATTCCATATAATATAAAACTTACCTATAAATGAATGTAATTGTATTTCTTATTAATTTCTCTTCTCTTTGATCCGAGGGAAATAAACTCTTATGCCGAAGAGAAGATAGTCAGGTCAAAATAATATTTGGTATCCTATAGTAATAATTTTTGTTATATTTCTTTTTAAAGTTGAAATTGTTCAATAAATCAGGCGGATAGCGGCTAGTATTAAAATTAAATACTAACATAATATAGTAATATGGTTAGTCTATAAATGAATGCATTTAATAAAATAAATGTAAAAAAAAAGATTGTCAGGTGTGGGGTTCGAACCCACGCTCCCGTTTGGGAACCAGAGCTTAAATCTGGCGCCTTAGACCGCTCGGCCAACCTGACTGATGTTAATATATTAAATATAATCGAATAATATTTAAAATAAATTTATTGATTTTTAAAAATTTGTTTTATCTTCTCTCATAGACATTATAAGAACAATCTTTAAATATTTTTAAACTTTTTAGAAGAAGGATCACCAAAAAAACTATAAAAACTTAAAGAATTGTTTACCTATAGATGCAATTGATGTATGTATCGAACTCACCTTTTGTTATTTTGTTAAGGATCAGTTATAAAGTCCAAAATAGAATAACTAAAATATAATAGCTCTTTTCTTCTAGTAAATGTAAAGAGGAAATATTGAAACTACAAAAAATACGGTCACATCATTTATTTAAATATTAGAAAAAAAAGTTACAATATGTTTCTGTTATATCTTATTTAATTATTTATTTCAAGTACAGACAAAATTATACAATTTATAATAGTTTACATATTTACAATAATTTAAAAACATTTTCCTAAAATTATATCGATACATGATTAAAATTATAAAGAAAATGTGCCATGTATGTTTTAGTAAACTTGAAAACCGTACATTGGCGAAAATGAAAGTGTTTACAATCGATCCATACTGTAAAAGTAATGTGTAAATATTATTAGTAATTAAAATTACTGCGATCAAAAATTATCAGAAAATACGTTTCTTCGTCTTTTAAAAAAAAAGTATCTACATATTAAATAAAAATAAGCTGCAATTCTATTCTTAAAAATACCGTAAAAGAACCTAATCGCTGTTCAAACCTAAATTCACTTATAATCGTAAATTATACTGAAATCTCAAGGCCATGTAATTTTTTGTCTCCCTTTTTTATTTGGAATTTCAGGTTTATCATTTTCAGCCGATATACTTCGTTTTAAACTTAACTTACTAACATCATCAGACATTTTTAATATTTTCTTTTGTTTATCATAATCGTTTGAATTACTATTCGATGCCGCATTTACTTTAATTTTTCGGCATGGTGGTAACGATGCACACACTTTTTTTTCATGGTTCGTTTCTTGTGTAGGTTTCTTAACACCATTTTGCCGTGAACACCTTTGTTCCAATGGCATGACTATACGATTATATATATTTAATAATTCAGAACGATTTAATTGTTCAATATTATCGATTTTAATGCATCTCTAAAAAAAATTAAATAAAACTATAAATTAGTAAAGAGGTTATAGTAAAATTATTAATATTATTTTAATTATACCGATATTAGGATTTCAATAATTTCTTCTCTTGACATTAAATCAGGATGTAATAATTTATGAACGTTTTCTGCCATTTTTCCATTTTTGAGTAAAATGGATTAAAAATTTTTAACCATGCATTTTTGATTTATTTTGATTTTCAAATCATTTCGCTCGTTGTCTATGTTTGTCTGTTGTCATAATCATAGATATATAATAAAGAAATAGATGGCTGCACCGCCAATACTATATATTAAACCAAATATTTAAAAAAATTTTAATGAAAAATACTTTTTAAGGGACTTATTCTACTAAAAAGTAAAAAATAATTTTTTCAATGAGTCACTCATACACTACTATTTGTAAAACCTTGAGGCGCTCAATATCAAAAATTCGATTCATTCTTGATATCGAGCGCCTCAAAGTTTTAAAAATAATCGTGTCTGAGTGACTCATAGGAAAAATTATTTTATACTTTTTAGTACACGAAATGATAGCTTGTTCCTTAAGAAATATTTTAATTAATTAATTTAATTTAAGACTAAAAGTGGTAGAAAATAGAAGCTGTCTATGGCAAGTCAAATTTATGCATGGCTATGATTGACTTGTTTATTTATATTTTGATAATGAGTGAAATAAAAAAAAAATTAACTTTTGACACGTTCGTACTATTATTTCTGTTGAAATTTGACTTGTCATAGACAGCTTCTATTTTCTACCACCAGACAGCGCTAGAATCAGTTCCCATGGTGAATAGCATGTTATATATATACATATCAAATATGGTGGAAGCGATGGGAAAATCAGGACGCCACTTACCTTACCATGCATTGTCATCAAAAACTATGCATTCATGCAAAATTTCAGCTCAATCGGATTGTCGTAAAACGCTTACGAAAATTTTCGAAAATCAAATCAAATGGCGGCTGAAAGGCCGCTATAATTGTGTTGATTTTGTAAACTTTTCTAATTTATTAAAAATAATCCCAACACTGACATTCAACATTTTCTATACAAAGTATTTTAACAATTAATTCAGTCAAATGTTTGTTGTCATTTTATTTTCAATTGTTTCTCAGTAAAAAAAATTTATGTCAAAAATTGCAAGTTTTTACTAAAGTTATTTTTTGGGATTAAATTTTTATAGTGTCCAAAATGAGTAAAATGAACACTGAAGACAATCGAAGTGCCGGTTCGGTCCCTAATACTAAAATTAAACCTAGATATCAAATTGAGTTTGGAAAAAATCTGACAAAAGTATCATTTTCAACAGCTGATAAAGCAACACGGAGAGTTATTGCACCATTTGTTAAAGTATTTACATATTAGTACTCAATATACTACTTTAAATTATAGTAATTTTTTACGAATGCTACTATAATTTGCGAGCTAAACACAAAAGAAATGGCTTTAATAAAGCTAGTTATGATCTTCGGAAAAATCAGTTACGTATACCTAAAACATTTCCCGTCTCCTCGAAAGTTTAATTATATTGTGCCCGATTTTTTCTTTAACCGAATTTTTATCCAAGTAGCATTTGTAAAATTTTCCAATATTTTACAATATAAACTATTCGTTTGTATGATGCAGGTGATTAAAAAGGGGCAAAAATTTAAAACGGTCGAAGAAGATAAACATTTTACTTTTTACTTAGGAAGAAAACCGAGTGTATTAATGCAACGAATGTATGATTATTTAAACGACAGTGTGGAATTAACTTCTTTACTCCACGAATCTATTGATGTTCTAAAAAATGTTACCAATGCAACGGGTAATTATTTCACATTGCCTATCTTTCTCAATAAAACAATTAACCATGCCAAATTTTCTTTGCGAGAGCAAAAGTACTATATATGTATGTAACGTGAAAATAAATTTTCTTTTATACTTTAAAGTCTTGTTTACAATAGGACAATGATTTAGTTAAATAGTATAAGTAACTTAGAAATTCACGATAGATGAGGCTTAAAATTCACTCATTCCCAATTCTTTTATTCCACACGCGACCTTTGAAGAACCATTTTTAATGACCATTTATGCGTATGATTACTAGGTGTTATCTTATACATGGTTGATGCAAACTCCGGCGAAATGATTCAAACTTGTAGACATCAATCTGGTGAACGAGAAAGAGCTAAGTGGAACATTTATAAGAGTAAAACTGTTGCTGCATATGTTGCTTTAAATAAAGAATATGTAATGGTGGACGATGTTTGGGAGGATCTTCGTTTTACTGAGGGTGCTGGTTGGAAAGGTTGAGTGCTAATTTAAAAGCAATTTTTTTTAAATTACATTGGCTCTAAGATAACTTTATAGACCCCAAAAATTATAATATTTTTTATAAACAAATATTTATTGAAGGTCCCACAGTAAAATCAGTATTATGTGTTCCGGTTGTAACACCAGAAAATGTATGCCTGGCAGTTATTGAATTATATAAAGATGCATCAATGCCACCATTTGTAAAAAATGATTTGAAAATTGTTGTGGTAACAGTTGGATGGATGGGCGCGGCTATTGATCAGAATTCACTGCGTTTATCTCTTAAAAAACAACAAAAACTCAATGAATATTTATTGAATTTAACCAAATGCTTTTTTAACGATACTGCATTAGAAAATGAACTTTTATCGGAAATAGCGGTTTGTATTTCAATGATTACATAAATGATATGTTCATTACAGACTGAGAGTGATATTTGGTAATTTTTTTTATTTCTCTCACGCAAACGTAGTTATTAAAGGGCATAGTATGAATATTCTTGATATACAGGCTCAAGCTGGTTCAAGTTAGTGAACAGCAACTGTATCAAATGGTAGCTAATCGTAACGCTAAAATAATGACAATCTCGCGGCTATAAGTGTATTGAGAAATTGTCAATTTTTTAACCGTTATCTACCAACCTGGACTACCCTGTAAATGTTGCAGTCAAAAGTGTTAACCAAACAAACCAACCCAATAAATTACTAATTTTCGATTTCGACGTTTATATCAAACTTATATGAACAAAACTCGACTATCAAAAACCAACAAACTCAACAAATTCAACCTAACAAAGCTCGACACAGCCGAATTCGATCGCGTTAATTAATATATAAGCGTTAATCAAATCTTAGCGTTAGTTGCATTTTAACAAGCGTGTTAGTTAAATTTAAGTTAAGAGTGATGATCGAAGAATTCATTTTGAGTCAAGCTTTTTAAACTAAAATTAACCCATTGGCGTGAAAAGAACAGAAAAGTTATATTATGTTATTTTTCTTAACAACTAGAAAGTGGCTAAAAATACACTAGAAGCAGAACGAAGTACATTTTACATCCTTAACAGAGAGAATGGAGATATTACTGCGGATGTTTATGAAGATGGGATTCAACTTACCGAGAAAAACCCTAAACTTTTAATGTATAAAAAGAAACAAACAGTGAGGTTAATTTTGTTTTATGTTAATGGCCTCTAATTTTCTGTAAATCAAAGTAGTTTTACGTGATCATCATTTATATTTGTCTTTGCCTGTTGTCAGATTCCTTGTCTCATTTGGTCTCACTTTAGGGAATTCTGTACCAAAAAAAAGCTAACCCCCGGTTTTTTCGAAACTTTGATTTAGCCCTAAACCCGGATTCTATTAGGCGGGTGGAGTTCACAAGTTCCCTATTAACATAAATCAAAAATTGATATGGTAATTTTTTAAATAAAGTAAACTATTTTACTCTAAAGTTTATAGTTTTTTCATCATTACAGTTTGGCAAAGGATACAAGTATTGCTGGAATAGTTGCAAAAACTGGTAAAACACTAAATATTTTAGATGCGTATAATGATCCAAAATTTCCAAAGGAATATCAATCAGAATCAGCGAATATAAACCGATCAGTATTATGTATGCCAATTGTGGGTGTTACAGAAGCTTTAGGTGTGATACAAGTATCAAATAAAATCGGTGCAGCTAAATTCACTGAATCCGATGAAATTTTATTAAATACTTTTGCAACTTATTCTTCATTGGTTTTATATTATTCTCAATTACACCGTAAAATGTTTTCAAAGGTTTATATATTAATTTTTATCTATGCACCCTAGATAACACATTTTTTTTGGTCCCATTACCAGATATTTGCATATTCGTTGGCTATGGTCATATTTTGGTCGAAATGACGTCAAGTGACGTCACCAAACTGTCCTCAAATCATGACACTATTTTGTCCAAATTATGACCATAGCTAAAAAATTATAAAAATTCATTATCAACGCCCAAAAAAATAATAAAAATCAATGGTCTCCCAGAGACAAGTAACATATTGTATAGGTTCGGATCTTCCGGAAAAACGGCCATAATATGGCCATAGCTAAAGAAGGCTAAAAATTAGACCGGAAGTTAAAATTCGTTACCAACGCCCAAAAAAATAAATAAATAAATAAAAGAAATTAATGGTCTCCCCGAGTCGACAAAATATATAAATGAATGGTCTCCTTGAAATAATATGACACCATATGGGCTTATTGAAGGCGTCTTTTTTACCTTAAAACTATTTCAGACAAAATATAGATAAGAAACTGCAATTATCGTTCGATATCAAATTTCATATTGATGAAAGACATATTCACATTCTACGATGATAAGTTTTGGCTCCCTTTTACCATTCCCTTATTAAAGACTGAATTTTCTCAATTAAAATCATATCATTTTCAAAAAGCGATTGAATTATGTTTTCAACGATTTAATTGTAAAAGTTATATGACCAGTTAGTGACCAAAAATACAGTGAATTATCTTCTTCCAGGAAAAAACTAACGTAATTCTAAGTAATATGATACAGTATCATTTGCGACCATGTGATTTACATATCCAAAAATTCAAATCGAAAACGATCACAGAAAAAGATTTACCACCTCAATTTCTTTCGTAAGTAAAATATTACGTTATACATACTTATTTACATTGGCTGCACACGTTTCGGATATGGTTTCTTAAGATCTCCTCCTAACAGAATTATTTATTCCAAATATGTATCCACCGGAAATAAAACCATGTACATATTTTGTTTCCTTTTTGTTTCTAAATTAAAGCAACCACTTTTTCAAGCTGCAATAAACACGAACAGGTGAAAAACTTCTATAAATCAAAAACCATTTTAGAAAATAATAGAATTTCTAATAAAAATAAAGTATATCCTGTAAAAAATAAGTGTTTCCCGTTATGGTTGTCTCGGCCTTACGTACAGCTTTTTTGCCATTAATAATGCCAACGCAGTTATGATGTCCAACCAGTCATATTACACGTTTTCGAATTATTCGATTCTTAAATTGCGATATTTCACGAAATTAATACGATATTCTGTACAAAAATCATACACCTATGTAATGTATTTTGCCTAAATTACATACACATTACATTTGCACACACATGGGATATTGTTTTTGAAGCGAAATCGAGTTGGTGTCGTGAAATATCGCAGCTTAGAAGTCGAAAACGTTCCCTTATTTTTCAATCAGCCAATAGAAACTGTTAGTCAGAATCACATAGACTAATTTATAAATAATTATCCCTACGAAAAATCATCAAATTTGGAACTTCAATAACTTATGTGAAAACTTGTATTTTCTAGTTTTGGAATCTATTGCTCAAAAATTTTTATCATCCCTTGTCGCTTTGTACTGAGGGTTGAAATGGTGAGAAATATTATCCCTAAATTTTATATGAAGTTTATAACGTACAAAAATTGTTAACCTACTCAGACCATATAGACAGATTTTTTTTTTTCAATGAGCTATAATAAGCTTCCGTACGAGCTTTTTGAACCAAGATATTCGCTTCCAAGCAAAATTGATACTTCTGGATTTAAAGTACTGTGTATCTGCTGAAATAATAATTACTTTGAAAACTTAAACTGCTTTCGTTTAAGCACTTGCATTTCGTTTTGTAAAAAGTTTTTATCGCTTTCATTATTTTTCTGCTCCCTTTTTTTTATGGTCACAACTCCCAAAATTACAAGTTTTCATATGAATTATTGAGGTTCCAGCTGTTTAAAATTTTGATAAAATTTAGTTTTTAAAAATTTTCCTTTAATATTTTTGATGAGCATGTATGTAGTAAAAACTTGCACAATTTACTTTTAGGTATGACTATTATATAACTCCCGAATATGAAGATGTAATGCCACAACTTGTTTTATACATGATACAACAAAGTGTTGGTTACCCGTATATAAATGTTGACAATATGATTGAAGTGATATTAACGATACAAAAATCATATTTGAACACTAATCCCTATCATAATTTTACCCATGCTTTTCACGCTTGTCATTGCATGCATTTAATATTATGTGAAAATGCTGATGTGTTTACATTAATAGAGGTAATGAACTTATTTTAGTATTACTTACGTTCGACACGACGCCTCCGGGACCAACACTAGGTCATTTTTTTATTCACCTCAGAGTGACCCAGTGTCCGGTTCTCAGATCAGCCTGGCTGTTTTATTTACTCTAAGGTTAGTTCCGTGAAGCATACATAAACAATCCTCGAACGGTTTCGGCTTCAAACAAACATTTTTTTAATTGTAGCGTGAAGCATTAATTATTGCGGCATTAAGTCACGATGTTGATCATCAAGGCTGGACAAATAACTTTTTAAGGTTTATAAATAGTCCTATTGCTGAATTGTATGAAGATTCTTCATTAGAATACCATCATTATGACGTGACGATTGAAATCCTTGGTGTAAGTAGAAAAAAGACCCAGCACCATTATTTTTTTTGAAATTTTGTTATGTATTGCTGTTAATCTACCAAACAAAAGTCTTCATAGACCAAAGTACTAGTGACTATAGTTACTTCAGTTTCCTCTTCAGTTACTTCATACTTACTTCAGTTTATTCTTCCGAGTTTTTGATATTTCTGTTCTTAAACTATTTAACAAAAGAGGTCATGTGATCAAAGGCAGATATATACACTTTCTCTTCTTTTTGGTAAAGTTCAGGTAATCCAATTTTTATTCTCATTCTTCTTTTAAAAATGAACATGTAATAAAATAATAGGGCAAGTAAAAGAAAGGTGGATGCATGCAGTTATAGCTGACTATGTTAGGCAAATATTGATTCCTTGCAGTATTATAATATTAATATTGCAGGTCTTAATTTAGCAGGTTGAGAGCTGTAACATAAAGTTTCAAATTTTTAACTTAAAACAACTTTTTTTAAAGAATGGAAGGTGTACATCTCTGAAATTCGAATTTCAAGGCTTTGTCACTCAAAAATTACCATATTTATGACTTTAAATTCTACAACAGGCGTGGAGAATGTTTATATATTAATGTGCCATTTTTCCAAAAGAAATATTTAATGAGGCCATGGACTGACGTATGACAATTTTGTCAATGAAATTGACTGTTATGTTATGCATGAACAGATTATACGTTATTGACAATTGTATACCATAATGTAACTACAAAAACAAACAAGCGTTGGATCATAATATAATACTTCATAGAGAACTTAGTGATCGGTGACTTGTCCAAAATATTGTGTCGCGTGCCATTGGTTCAGAATACCTGCTCTAGAAGATCTTTGCTTGCCAGATACTTTTCTATAATGTGCAAATTTTAACTTAAAGTCTACGTAACTCAAAAATTATAATCGCTATGAATTAAACTTTTTTTAGGCAAGTTAAAGATGTAACATAACAAAGTTTCAGAAAAATTAACTTAAACAACACTTTTCTATAAGATTACATTACAACAAAATTATATTACAGAAAGCTAAGTGTTTTACAAATATAGATTCCAGTGAATTCATACAGTTATGTAAAGAAATTAAGCAAGCCATATTAGCAACAGATTTAGCAAATTATTTTCGTCAACGACATATACTTTTGAGTATTGTTACTGGAAATGAATTCGATTGGCAAAATTTACAGCATAAAAATATGTTAAAACAATTAATGATGACTGCATGTGATTTATGTGGGCAATGTAAGCCGTATCCTATTGCTAAAAAGGTTACTGATGATTTGTACAGAGAATTTTATCGGCAGGTATGAAATTACGAAAATGAACACTAATTTATCTTGAATGATAAATAATAATCAATCGTAATTCATTCTAAATATTAAAATATTATTTTGAAATATTTTAGGGTGATATTGAAAAAGAATTGGGAATAATTCCATTATCAATGATGGATAGAGACAAAGCATTTTTAATCCCAGAAGACCAATCAAAATTTTTATCTGTTGTAGTCATTCCATGTGTTGAATTATTAGCTGCAATTTTACCGACTACGTCGAATTTAGTTGAAAAATGCCAGTAAGTGCAAAATATTATTGATTACAGACAGCAACACTTGATTTTAAGTAAAGTATAAAATTTCATTTTTAATTATTACGCTTACGTAACAGAGGAGGGTGGGTTTAAAATTAAATAGAACGTTCAAAACTTTTATGTAGGTTAACTTGGTGTCAAGAAAATATCTTTCGAGGTTGTCAAATTACCAACCCATATCCCCCCCCCCTCTTTATTATGCCGAAATATCGTGTTTTCATGGGCAATACATATAATTAAATTGAGTTAGAAGGTTAAAAATTTGAATATGAATTAATTCGAGACAATTAAAAGTGCTTTTTGGGTGTGCCTACTCCCAAGTTCTTTTATGTAGATATTTTATGTTTTCAAAAACATGAAAAGACAAGAACTGAGATAGTAATGGGGCTTCGTTGATCACGAATTTTATATTTTATATTAAGCACGCAAATTACCGCACTTTGTGCACCTATCCATTTTGAGAATATTATTATCTATTGTTTTATTTTTTCACAGTGAAATGCTTGAAAATTGGCAAGATGTAATAGAAACTCGCGACAAACAAGTCTGGGTACCTGAAGAATCTCACAGCAGTAACAAACAATCTACAGAATGAATTTTTTTTTTAAATGTTTATTTTACGTGAATAATTTACAAATATCAAATATTTTCATTTATTGTAATAATTACAATAATCACTTTTGATAACATTGAAATTTTTTTATTAATTAAAGCAAAAAACAATTTTGTGTTTAAATACTTTGAAATTTTGGATTTACGGAGAATAAAGAAAACAGTGATGAAATAATTATTTGGAGAAAATGTGCAACAAGTTTTTTTTTTCATATTTTGTGGAAATAAAAAGAACTATTCTAACTTAATTTATGGCTAGACATATTTATAAAACCCATATTTATAACTTCTTTTTTTAAATGGACAATACAAAATGCGAATAATCAAATGTGGGTACACTGACAGAGGGGAAAACATTTGAGCTAAAAAAATATAGAGAAAGTTAATCAATATCTAGCTTATTAAGAAATAAAACTTGGTTCTAAGTAGATAAATTTGAGTACGTACATAAGTTTTATACAAAATAAACAAAATAAAGATTCGAATTTAATATTTTCATCAATTTTTCTAACTAAATAATTAATAACAATAGTTTTTTTTTTAATTTTTTTCTTGTTTAGGAAATAAAACACATTATACAGAATTTGCTTCCAATAATTTTATAAAACATTTTTAATATTTACAAATAAATTTGGATTAGAATGGGTTAGAAATCAATCGATTGATAACAAAATTATTGAAAGTAAATTTATATAAGAATGTATTTTTAATTCATTATTTTATAAATATTAAACATAGTTTAAGCAAGGATGTTTCTCATTTAGAAATGCAAACCGAAAAACACACATAATTTATGTGTTACAGTGTGTCCCATGACTCAGCAGCAAACCAAATATAAGCTAGTTGAAAATATTATTAGCTGCAGCTGCATCATCCATACGAGACGATCCAGATACTCTTCAGAGAGCTATGTCTTCAATTATTATACGAGCAATAATGTGTTGAGAGGCATAACGGAGGGACATTTTTAACAAAACTTTTATTAGTTTTGTTTACTCAAAAAGTCTTTACTTTATTGGTTAAATTTAATAGTACACAAAACTCCTTAACTATTGGATTTTGGACAAAAGTATATGAGGTACTTTCGACTAAAAATTATCAAAAGAATACGCTCTTAAATTTTGGCCATCGAATCACGGGACATTCTGTATGTACCCCCTAATAAGATCTCAAAATTATAAATTCGATAATTTTGTATTTTGCTCGTAACGGAAGCTTTTACCCAAGAAGGCCGAATAATTCAAAACGGCGTTGTTCGATCTGTATGTCTAAATGGTAAAACATCCAAAATAATCTCCCAACGTCTATTCCGTCTTCATTTATCCCATCGAGTATATTTTAAAAATAAAATTGCACTTGAAAGTATGTTTTAAAATAAAGCTGCTATTTAGGTTACAAATTTAAACTAAATTTTGTGACATATTATAGAAAATTATATCAAGTTCGTTAAATACATAAATTTCATTGTTCAGGATGGAATTTCTTTGAGAAAATTTAAGCTGCATTGTTGTATATGAGCGTTAAATCATTAGATCTAAATATTATAAACAAGATTTATAAACTACATAGAAATTATTTCGTACTGCTCGTGTTAATGTTTGATATCATTTTTTATTTCAAAAATCAACTATCATTTAGTTAGGATAACTATCATTTTTGTCTAAAAATATCGCAAAGGCCATTGATTTGTTTTATTTAGAATCACACCGATTATTAGAATTATCAGGCCAATTGATAGTATTTATATTACATTCCTCTTGTGCAGGATCTTTTCGAGGCTTCCTCTAAAACGCTTTTTAGCTTAGATCTGATTTCGAGTAAGATGAAGTGAAATCGTGACATCAAATTATATTCCACAAGCAATTACCTCCATGTATAGTTTTTATTAAACCTTGATTTATGCTTAAAGTTGTAACTTTCTGTTCCAAGAGCTGTCCATAGTAAACATCTTCCTGCCCTGATAATACCAAAGTTTAGTTTTTTTTTTAAATTCGTAATTAGTTCATTGAAATTAACAAAATGAAGTTAATCTGCTTTTTAAAGTTACTTCTCTAAGTTTCAATGAACTATTAATAAAAAAAAAAACTATTATCCGTCAATTATAATCCTGTAGCACAATTTAAAATTTTCGGACTCCGTGAAAGGGAACTCTTAGTGTACGAGAGAGCTTAGTTCTTGAAGTTGTCGATGACAACATATGTTGACAGAAACTCAGGCTGCTACTCCTGTGGTTTCATATCTTATAAGCTATGAAATCCACTACCCAATTATTTGAAATAGTACAGAGAAGTAAAAAATGTAAAATTTACACTGAAAGTTTATCCTTTCTATGAATTTAGCCCAGTTTTAGATTATATAAGGCTCTGTGCCTAAGGAATTACTGTAAAAACGATATAATAAAAATTAAGCTTAAAAGTATTATCAGGAAAGGTTTTGCGATAGTCAGCTTTCCTACTATAATAACACGTAACCTAATAACACATAATAATTTATACTCATGCTTTTCTAATTTTCGTACATTCCATTTGATATCACCATACGCAGTTTAATAATAATATTCGACTTAATAATTATCGAAACTATTAAAAATTAAATAGAACCTCTTCTAATCGATAATTAATTAGATATTTCAAATTGAAACAAAAAATAAAAAATTTCTAAAAATTGAGCTTTCGATAAGAGAAGTTCCATTGTTTAGATAAATCGAATTTATACATACAAAATTATATATAATACCTTAAACTCAAATAAAAATTACTTTTATAAATTATATGCTTCAAAACAAAATTGAAGGTGGAAAAGAAGGGGTAGAATGTGATAATATAATTTTATTATCTAGTTAATTTTCTTCATTTGTTTTTTGTTTCGTTTTGAAATTCAGATTTTTTTTTTGTAGTAAAAATAAATTTATATTTATTAATTGTTTATGTATTGCGTATTTTGCCTGGTACATAATTTTTGTCAATGGTTTGCTCTTGTAGGAAAATATGTAAACATTTTTCATTTTGGGCTAACGGGTGACCTGCAATTCTATAAAGATTTCAAACATAAATCAATCTAATTGTTAAAAATTAACAAAGATATCAGAGACTCAAACAAAATTTTTTTTTTTTTAAATCATACAAATTAAAGCCAACTCTTTTGTGAATCAAGTTAGCGTTCCTTCAATCTTCAAATCAAACGAATTAAAAAAGTTTCGAATAAAAAATTCTGCTTCCAAATGTTTTATTCAAGGAAATGAAATTCCTAAACCCGTGATAACTATTTTAAAGTTTTATATATTGGTAATTAATTCCTGTAGTATCGCTAAAATAAGCGCGATTCAACAATTTTGATTTATAACAGCTGGGTAATTCAAGTAACGAACAAGTTTCTTAAGGTATTATAACTAATAGAGTCAGCGCTAGATTTGTACCAGAGGCACGGAAGCTGACGTCCAGAGCGGTAAATTTTCAAGAGCGGCAAAATTCGGAGGGTGAGAACCAAAATTTTCTCCACGTTATCGAAAATGATTTGAAAAATGTAATAGTGCTGGAAACATCTTCAAATTAAAAATTATAATATTTAATTTACTTGAAACAGCATTTATGCAAATACTTTGGCATTTTTTATAAAAATTGCAAAAAGTTAATTGCAGCATTGCTGGCATGAGAGATGATTATAAAAGTTGTTGCTTATATGCGGAATGAATTCGAAATTTATGAAAATAGTGCTTTGGAAATTTCCGAGCAACAAGAATATAAGAAGACGACCGTTTCCAGAAAAACGAAGAGAAAATTATACGCTGATGAATCACGAGATGGAGGTGTTCAACTGTCAGGTTGGGATTATTTAAGAATTAATACTTTCAATGTTATTCGGTTATTACAGAGTTTTGCAATTTGGATAATAAATTAGTGAACGATCTAAGCGTTTAAAAAATGTTTATTTCTCAGGTCTCAAGTCTTCATTGGATGACGAACTTGTACACGTATTGCATTTACGCGTATTACAAAGAAAATGACGGAAGGAAATTCACCTTCCGATCTATTGAAACTTCGGTAATGGGGTGGCATTTTTTAATTTGCCCAAGGACGGCACTAAGATTAAATCCGATCCTGAATAGAAAAGTAATTTTCTGAGTTTGACATGAAATTGTGTCAAAACAGATCAAAATAGAGTAAAAAACTACATCGAAATCGCTCATTAGTTACGGTCATATTCATCGTTTTCTTTAATTTTTGTGGTTTGGTTCATTATCAGTTGTTCCCACTGAATAGATCGTCAATAAAGAATAATATTTGGCCGTTTTGTTACGTTTTATCCTATATTAACAAATTGTGAATTTTGACTCGAATTGTGTGGAAGTATCATCAAAGACATATTTTTGGCTAAACAAACCTAATTTGTCTCTTTGAAATATTAATGACAGTCGTAGAAAAAACCTTTTTTGTGTCGGTTTTTGATAATATAGTTTTTAAATTTTAATTTGAGTCCCTGTATTTAAAGTTGAATTTTACTTACTTATTTATAAACGTTTCAAGACCTGCACGCCGTTCTTCAATAAAATCTTCTTCGAATATTCCATCATCCCCTCTAAATGGCATCTGTCTTTTCCATGCTTTTCCAGGTAATGGAGGTACTACAATTTTACTGTCACGTTCTAATTCGTTACGTAACCATTCAAAATCACTGTAACGTCTACGCACACTTGACTCCTTTACTTTAAATACTGGAAGATTAGTCTGTAAATTATTTAAAATAAAATTTTCTATTAATTAAATTATAAAAGAGTATATTCAAGCATTAAATATAAATAAACTTAATAATAGATTCTATTATCTAGTTTTATTATTGCTGTAATAAAATTGAATAATAAAAATTAAGATTTATTTTAAAAATTTCCTATAGCTTAGAGATTATAGAAATCAGCCTAATTACAACCCGAATTGGCATATTTATTTCAATGACTATATGGGTTCATGTTTTTTCAACATTTGGCAACGGAATCCTTAAAAAAACTTATTTTAATTTTTAATACAAAATTGAAAATATAAAAAATGAAGATTTGTTGTTCTACCCTAAAAATCAAAATGGAATCAATTTCTCAAAAGTTGATATTTTAGAATTATTCATGGGAAATATATTTTTTTTTTTTTTTTGAAACTTGTCTGCTGTCTGTATTGTAGTTTTAGTGAGATGCAGTGAACAAACAATATACGGGATGTTTTTTTTAACTAGGCGTGTGCTCAAAACTCAACAAAATGTGGGGCCCACATTTCACGCAATAATTATATTCAACTTTAGCTTTCAGGATCAATGAAAGGTTCACTCGGCTTCATACCTGATATAAGATAGAGAAAACTTCAAAGTGTATAATTTCTAAATAAAACATTTGAGTAACGAAAAATGTGAGTCACGATATAAATTGGTGAATAACGGTTCAGTACTAGATAGCGTACTCGTTACTCAGTATTCGGTACATACGGTTTGGAGACCTAATGAAAAGTTCATTTTTTAATTACCGCAGCGCTGAAACCTTAAAAATATACTCGGATTCAGTTTGGAAAAAAAATATTTCAAAAAAAAATTTTGGCCTATTAATAAATTACAACTTTTTCATTTAAAATATTCTTCGTTTTCTTATCAGTAATGAAGCAGAATGAGCTTTTCATTGACGCTTAAAGCTGAGCACATGAACTCAACTTTTTTGTGAAGAATTTTTTTCGAGTTTCAAGCAGATGTCCAGTTAAAAAAAAAAAAAACACCCCGTATACATCATTTGTGTTCATTCAGATAAAATTGATTAAAAAAATTTAATATTTTCCAAATACGTGATGAATTTAATATTTAACAGTTAATATCTAAATAAAAACATTCTATAAAAACAAAAAAATCTAGTTAACTAATATTTAATCATCAAAAATATTATGCTGAATTCGCACAGAAAAATATAGACAAATTTTGTGTATATAATCCTACTTGTTTATTGTTTATTAAGAAAATTTGAAAATATAAATTACCTAATTTTAAATTTGCTATATTTTCTAAATTAATTATACAGAGTGTTGCATTTAAGATGAAGACATCCTCATATTTTCGTTATTTAAAGGAGTATCGATTTGAAAAGAATCGGCTCTATTTGTCAATTAGTAGTAGTAGGCTCTCTATGACAGTGCAAAGTTTCAAATCGATATTCCTATAAATAACGAAAATGTTAGAGTGTCTTCATCTTAAATGCGACACACTGCATAAAATATTTAATATAAATTTTTTTTTTCACTCCGAAGTATTCGTCGAAGTATTGAGAGACGATAGGCTAGGTTTTGCTGAATACAAAACTGTGCAAAGTATCTGTCAAACACTTCTCGTTCAAAATTTATTAAGGGTTGAATTTTTGTCGCCGCCAAACGGTTGATCGCAGTAGAGACAGACAGATAATTAAAATATATGAAGTAAGAAAAGTTTTTATGGATTATTTTATGTATAAGGTGAAAAAGTGTCCAGACAATGTATTGTGTGTTATACGCGCGGAATCATATCATTTGATTTAGGTTGGAGTCTTTTTCGCACACTCCTTGGCAATAGCACGCGCATCACACACGATATATTGAAGACTCTTTGTCTTAATAAGAACAAAAGTTAAAACATGATTTTGACCGGTAAAACTCATTTTTCACAGACTAAGATTCGATTTTAACATATGTAAAGAATTTCATAAATATACTGACAAACTTCTAGAGGTTGCTTGTAGGGGACCATAAAAAGAAACATTTTAGCCCATAAATGCAAGTACTAAAACGCTTCGCCTTGATGTCGCTTTTATAGACGTTTTTACGTTTGTTGGCATATTCATAAAACACTCTGTATAATTGATTCATGAATCATGTGGCTGAAGAGTAAACAAATAGAAAATACAACATTTGCATATAAATTCGCTATCTTTATTCGATTGAATCACTTATATTTAATTTTGAAAATTTTTTGATTATTTGCAAATCTTTGCAATTCTTAAAAATTTAACAAAAACATAATTTTGCATATAAAGTTTAATAATTGGTTTAAGTACCTATAATTGTTTTTATACAAGCAAAAATTTTGTAAAGATCAATAAACATTCCGTAAGCTCATATATGGATCATTCGTTTCATTAGTTTGAAACTCAATAAAATGTACAAAATTGTCTTGAAACTCTTGAAGTGTTTGAAAATATATTTAAAAAAATGAAATTAATAAAAGATACCCTTCAAAGATTTTACGTCATTAAATGTTAATCTCAATGCAAATCCAATTTCCAACTTGATTACTAATTCAATTAAAAACATGAATCATTTTGTGAATCAAAATTGAATTGTTAGACTCAAAATAAAAAAATATTTATGATATCCTACCCTCATTCGAACTTCATAATCTGTAAATCGTTTCTTATTAGCCGTAATACTCGTTACAGGATTCACAACATCTATTTCGAGGAAATTTGCTGGTGCTGCATACGCATCGTCCAATGTTTGTTTTTTGACATTTAAACGGCGAGTTGCATCCGCCGTTGTATCGGATTCCGCCATCATTATGAATTAAATATAAAAAAAACTAAACAATAAAAATATCTTTTAAAAAGACACGCCGATATCCACCTCCTTTTTGTTATCACTTTTACTCTTTGTTTTTAGTTATAAAAAAAAAAAAACTTTTTATAACATATACTTTTTTTCGGATTATTTAAAAATCGTTTTGAAGAATTATATCACTTTAATTTTAAATACTAAAATAATAACGTTATTTAAATATTAAATTAAAAATTATTTCATCACTGGCTTTCAATAATCTATTCTAGTCTTCTCGACAATTCTATTTTTCAGTCATTTGGTTAGTTTTTTGATTAGTAATTACAAGTTTCACTTGTAGGGAATTTTATTTTATTATGTTTTTAGGTTTATTACTAATGTCATTTGAATGCACTTTGAATCACAATTTGAATTCGAAATTTTTCATATAAATTCTTTAAATTATTTATCAACAAAATAATGCGCGAAAAAGGACTCACAAAATAAAAGCTGCAAAAAGCTACCAAATAGATGTGCTTATGTAATAAGGAATATTTTAGCTTGTCACTATCACGTAGCTTTTGAAATAAACATATCGACTTATAAATTAATATGAACTAGTTTTGTTAATTAAATTTATTTGACAACGCGAAAATAGTCGAGATGTAACAAGTAGGGATAAAGATTATTTATCGGCATCAAATTTGATAAAAAAAAAAAAACATATTTAAATATGATCAAAAATATTAAATTTTCAAATATAATAAAAGTCCACTAAGAATCGTAATTGAGAGATCTCTTCTTTCGTAAAAGTGTCCAACAAATCATGTTGTCTCAAAACAAAGCTAAAAAAGAAAAGAATAAGAGTTGACATTATTTGACCCAGTAGCGAATCCACAGGAGGGGGAAGAGTTTTAACCAAAGATTATATATTTTAACACCCCCCCCCCCTCGTGTGGATTATTATTATATCATTTTAAAAATCTAAAAAAAGAGGAAGATGATAAAATAATCCTCCCCCTGGACTAAATCCTGGATCCGCCACTGTTTGGCCATATTAAGTTTAACTCAGGGCTCAAATGCTTTTTATGCTCCTAGATCCCCCTCCTCCTAAATTCGTGTTAACCTTGTTATGATTCTGAAGGTCAAGATCAAATTTAAAGTTATATAAAATTTTTCTTTTGAATTCAATAACTTTTGTAAAATACTATTTTGGAATTTTAAGTGTGTTCCAGCCTTTATTTTTACTGCACTCGATATACTGAGCAACTTTATTAAATACAAAAAGTTTTTAATTGAAACATTTTTACAAATAATCAATTAATAATTATGTTCAAATTAAATTCAATACTCGAATATTTATTTTTTAATTAGTAAATCTTAATTGTCTGAGTACTATATTAAAAAAAAAAGAGATATTTAATTTAAATATTAGCGGTCAATTAAATGTCATCTCTCACATATGCGCAATAGCCTGTGTATTGCTCAATACTTTACAGTTATTGCACCGTATTTATTTTATTCGACCGAAATGGCTTTATTATCAACTCGTATTTTATTAAGATCTCGATCTTGCAACGCAATTTCAACTGCTTTTTACCATGCTAACGTAAGTTTATTATCAAAATCTTTCCATATTTGCAAAAATCATTCAATGTCATTAGTAAAAAATAAGTTTATAATTAGTTAGTAAGCACCTATATTTGAAACTTGAAAAAATTTTCCATAATGAAACTATATTTTTTTCAATAATTTCAATTATCTTTCATTTAAATTTCTTGTCCCAAAATTTTGACTGGGGGCAATGTTTATGTTTTTGGATAGGTAATTGAACATTATGAAAATCCACGCAATGTAGGATCTTTAGACAAAAAAGATCCAAGTGTTGGAACAGGACTAGTCGGTGCACCGGCTTGTGGAGATGTTATGAAATTACAAATCAAGGTTGATGAAAATGGTAAAATAATTGATGCCAAATTTAAAACATTTGGTTGCGGCAGTGCTATTGCTAGCAGTTCCTTAGCCACTGAATGGGTAAAAGGAAAATCTGTCGATGAAGCATTAAAACTCAAAAATACTGATATTGCTAAGGAATTATGTTTACCACCTGTTAAGCTACATTGTTCTAGTAAGTATTTTAAGCTACTCCACTATGCTTTAGTAATTTATAGCTTATTTTAAGAAATATTAGTTACCAAAATTTTGTAATAATTGTTTTCAGTGCTCGCCGAGGATGCGATCAAAGCTGCTTTATCAGATTATAAAATAAAAAATCAAAAAAAATAAATTGTCTAAAATAATACTCATGGATTTTTGTATCATATTGTTAATATATAAAATGTGATAATTGGGTGAGAGTCGGATTAGATCTTCTTAGAGGAGATTTATTTTTCATAATAATGTAAAAAGTCGAATAAAAATAAAACAGTTGTTTTTTGAACTTTGAACTCTTTATTTACTTAATATCTTCCCTTTCTTCGACCAGTTTTATTTGTATCATGATTATAATAAAGTATCAAAACCGCAAGAGTAGCATCAAATTCATATCACATCATTTATTAAATACTTTTGAATGATAACGCATATTCTATACATATTTTACTCGTACTTCACAGGGTGAACTAAAACGACTAACTCGACCACATTAAAGGCATGGCCAACTCGTGGATCACAGGATGAACTCAAGGGCCAAAAAACCCACCTTGTTACTGTCCGTGCACACGGGTAATTGCGAATAGTCACTCTATTAAAGCATAATCAATCACAATATGGCAGGGCAAATAAAGAAATTTGCAAAATTTAAAATACTGGCGATAGAAACTTTAGAATTGTTTGTAAAACTTATACTAGAAACACCTTTGTCCAATGAGTCTAAATCAGACTCAAACTAATCCAAGCATTACCTTGAAATTTTGTACTATTTGAGGCGGATAGTCTCATTTAAAAACAGAAGTTAAATTATCTTTTATAATTAATTAAAAATTTATTATTGAAATAAGTTTTATAAGAATTATTTTCCAATGTTTGTAAGTTTGTTTAAGAAAAAAATAAACACTTAAATATTGATTTTCTATTACCATACTAGAGCTGTAACTGTTGCCTCTACCTATGATGTAGAGGTAGTCGTTGGTGTGGATAGTGACTTGCGATCTCAAACCAACGTGAAATTTATTATAACAAATGTGAAAGAGAATCCTCATTGAAACCAGAACATTTGCCCTCTTCATTCATGCCTTTTGTAGTTGAAGTTTAAAAAGCTTTATTTCGAAAATTATAGGATCTACCGAGACACAGGCCATATTTAGAACTCAGAGGCCCAAATTTAATTTCAATAACTGTTATGTAGCTTATGATAATTTATATCTATGGATAATTGCATTAATCAGTTATGCTTTTATAAAGTTATGTATTCAAAATGTATAAATACTCGTTACCCAAAAAGGTACCCAGAACGAACCAAGTAGGTTCGTCAGTGTGATTGGAATATGGGATACACAATTCGCCTAGTGTATTGAACACACTTAAGTTAGTCAAGAACAGTCAGTTATAGTTGTAATCCGTTCATAAGCATTCATACTCGATAGTTGATCAACTGTGATTATTCGACAACTACTACTACACTAGAAAACATTGCTAATTTCTATCGAATTTTGGATCAATTAAAAACATACAATTAATTTTTCGATTTTATCCAAATTGGCGAGTCTTCAATTGGTAAGCGCCCTGGGGCCATAATCCCGTGCTAAATTCGGCTCTGCAGAGACAGTGCCATTCTCATATTGTAGCAAATTTAGTCTACTTTAAAAACATCCCGAAAAGGTACTATCAAAAACTAGCCCTTTAGGGTTATAATCGGCAAAATCTGAAAAAGAAAACAAACAAAGAGTTTCGTTCGGCAAAAAATCAGAATTACCGGATTTGACGCAAGCTCTGATGTGTAGTTATTACTAGATTATTATATTGATAGGATTCGAAACGCAATGGGAAGATTGATGGGAAACGCAATTGTTGTTGTTGATTGATAAAATAATATTAAAATATTGTATTTATTTAAACAAATGGCTATGTTTATTAATATTAAACAGTGTATTTATCTATATGTACATACAAATAATAATTAACATAATTACTTATTTAAGTTTTTTAGAAAATAGTATTCAATTTTCAATGCTAGGCATATACAGATGAATCATTTTAATTTATTATGGCTAATTGCTCGTTTTATAGTTAACCAATAAAAAATACCTTAAACAAAAGTTGCGGAGTTAGATTGGGGACATCATGTTCTGACATTTGATTGTATCTAGTTCTTCAGGTTGCTTTAATAGTCAATTTAGATCCTAAAAGGTAAGAGATCCTCACAAAAAAACTAAAATTTTATCGATAGAAAGCACGCTAGCTACAGAAAAATTCGTTAGCCAAAAGTTGTCCAAGGCAATAGAGTACATTCACCCGTGGTCATGACTTTGCTCTGAAATTCTAGTTTCAAGGTCATTTGACCTTGATCTTCAAACGATCTTGAAAATGTACCTGGACTTAAAAGTTATTAATACAGACGAATGATCTTTATTGCCCTTGATAAATTTTATCTAAAAAATTTTGCTTAAGCTAGTTGACATATTTTTATGTTTGAGGATCAACTTTCTAATTTAAAGTCTTCTTCTATCTCTTACCTTTTAGGATCTAAATTGACTGTTAAAGCAACCTAGAGAACTAGTTCCAATCTGATGTAAGAACATATGTCCTCCATCTAACTCCGCAACTTTTGTTGAAAGATATTTTTGGATTGGTTAAGTAAAAAACGAACTATTAGTAATAATAGTTAGATGGAGGACGTTATTTATCTATCTATCTCTATCTATGTTCAATTTTAACAGTTTCCATTGGTATTTCTTCTTTAATTCCCCCATTTTCCAATCTAACAGTTTCAGTTTGTTCTCGAAAATGAATTCGTTTATGTTTATTTAAATGATGTTTTAAACTAAAGTTTTTACTACAAATTTCACATGAATAAGGTTTTTCTCCGGTGTGAATTCGTTTATGCCGCGTTAAATCACTTTGTAAATTAAATGTTTTATCACAAACTTCACATGTTAACGGTTTTTTTCCAGTATGCGTTCGTTGATGTTTTAATTTACTTCTATCACTAAATTGTTTATTACAAATTTCACATGAATAAGTTTTTTCACCGGTGTGGATTCGTTTATGTAGAGCTAAATCACTTTGTAAATTAAATGTTTTATCACAAACATCACATGTTAACGGTTTTGTTCCCGAATGTGTTCGTTGATGTTTAATTAATTTACTTTTCTCAATAAACATTTTATCACACAGTTCACATGAAAATGGTTTTTCGCCGGAATGAATTCGTTTATGAACAACTAAATTACCAAGTCCAGAAAATTTTTTATCACAAATTTCACATGTAAATGGTTTTTCTCCAGTATGAGTTCGTTTATGAACAGTTAAGCTATGCTTTCTAGTAAATGTTTTTTCACACACTTCACATGAATAAGGTTTTTCCCCAGTATGAATTCGTTTATGAACAACTAAATTTTGTTTTGTAGTAAATGTTTTATTACAAATTTCACATGAAAATAGTTTTTCTTCACTATCATTTTCTTTAAGACTGCTTTGCTGATTATAAGTTTTATCACAATCTTCATAAGAAAAACGTTTTTCTTCATTATTAATTGGTACAACTCTCGTTTCAAAATTTTCATCGGATATTTCTTCTTTAATAAATACTTGTTCAATTTTAACAATTTCAGATTTCATATTGAAATGTTTTTTTCCAGTATGAGTTCGTTTATGAACAATTAAGTTATGTTTACTAGCAAATGATTTTTCACACAAATCACATGAAAACGGTCTTTCACCACTATGTGTTCGTTTATGTTGAATTAAATTAGCTAACTGAGTAAATGGTTTATTACAAATTTCACATGAAAATGGTTTTTCACCAGAATGAATTAGTTTATGTCTAATTAAATTCTGTTTTTTAATAAATCTTCTATCACAAATTTCACATGAGAATGGTTTTTCACCAGAATGAATAAGTTTATGTCTAATTAAAATTTGTTTTTTAATAAATTTTTTATCACAAACTTCACATGAAAAACGTTTGTCTTCGATGTCAGTCTGTTGATGTTCTAAAACATTTTCATTAAAAATTTCATTTTTAGATATTGGTTCTGTATTCAATTGTTGTTCAAGTTTAACATTTTCATATTCTGTAAATACATCATTGAAATGTATTTCTTCATGTTTAATTTCAACAGGTTCTTCTATTATTTCTTCTTTAAGTGATACTTGTTCTATTTTAGTAACAGTTCCTTCAAATATTTCATTTTCCATTTTAAATTCCGTATTTAATTGTTTTTCAAGTTCCATGTTTTCCACTTGATAAACTCAAAAATTAACAATTTTTCCATGTATTGTGTTCAGTGTTTACCATAGACATAGTAATACTAGACGGTGCGATGCATATACCTTCTGTGTTGAAAAGGTGTGCCAATTTAAGAAAGAGGCAGCCTTAAAAAGCTAGCTTTGTTCTTCTGAGAGGTGATTATAGACGTATGACAGAGATAACTCTACCGTAACTTTAATTGTATCTCTTCCTAAATTTTGGAACATGAATTACTTCGAATGCTTCCTCTATATATATAATCTCTTTGCTGTTTACAATAACTTGACATAAGATGCCATTTTGAGTTGATAAGACATTACTTTATGAGCGTCTCGTACAAAGATGTTATACTGTTTGTTAACCATATCATTAGCCATTTACAGTGGCGGATTTACCAGCAGGCTGAGTAGGCTGGAGCCTAGGGCGGCAAATTTTAAGAGGCGGCAAATTTAGTTCATAAATTTTTTATTTCGATTGATAAAATTTAGAAAAAATTATAATACACACACAAAATACGAATTTCAAAAATTATAGAGGAATTAAAATATTCAACAAAAACCGAAATATAGTCCTATATACAGTGCTAAATAATAAATATCTCAAAATCTCTGCATAAACAATTGCTAAACGCTTTTGATTATAATGTAATGATCATGAATTTTTAGAATATCGCAATAGCGATTCCATATTATAGTCGAAATTTAGTTATTTTTACATATTTTCTTCACTGATAATTACTATAATTTTTTCTCCGTGTACCTAATAATTATGAGATCTCCTTACACAATTCAATCCAGAGCTCTCTTGTGCATAGAGTCAGAGCTAATAAACAAGATTTCGTACGACGATATAATAAATGATTTTGCGAATTCAAAGTGTCGCAAAATAGTATTGTAATGCTTTTATAATTTGACTTGAATTATAATACTAACAAATAATTAAGAAAGGATATATTTATTGTGTTGTTTTGTAACTGTAAGTGTAATAATAAATATTTATCAACGTTCGCCAAATATAGATTTTTTGTGTAAGCTTTATTCCTATTACATAAGTAACATTGGCTGATAAGTCCCCGGTCTGACACATAGATGGCGTCGCTAGTATTAAATGCATATTATTTTTATATAGTACCAACCTTCAAATGATTCGTGTCAAAATTTGACGTCTGTAAGTCAATTAGTTTGTGAGATAGAGCGTCTTTTGTGAAGCAACTTTTGTTATTGTGAAAAAAATGGAAAAAATGGAATTTCGTGTTTTGATAAAATACTGTTTTCTGAAGGGAAAAAATACAGAGTCCGGAAACTCATTATCAAGCCAAGTTTTTGCTTCCACTGTATTTTTTCCCTTCAGGAAACAGTATTTTATCAAAACACGAAATTCCTTTTTTTCCATTTTTTTCACAATAACAAAAGTTGCTTCACAAAAGACGCTCTATCTCACAAACTAATTGACTTACAGACGTCAAATTTTGACACGAATCATTTGAAGGTTGGTACTATATAAAAATAATATGCATTTAATACTAGCGACGCCATCTATGTGTCAGACCGGGGACTTATCAGCCAACCTATTATTGTATAGTTTTAACACATACCTTAACTTACTTTAAAATTGGTACATGTTTGAGATATTTTTTGCATAAAATATTGTTTTTTGATAATTCTTTGCTGTAAAAATAATCAAGGATCTAACACGGTACCATAGTTCTCGATGAAACTAACCATACGGGAAAAGTTGATGTAATGAGGATAATGGAGCACAAATCATAAAGTTGCAATTTTATTGATAGATAATTGATATGATTGTGAACTAAGATATCAAAATTTAGAGGCGGCAAAAATTGAATAGCCTACGGGCGGCAAATCTCTAAATCCGCCACTGGCCATTTATATTATATGAAGTAAGAAAAGTTCTTACGGACATTCTTATGTATAAAATAAAGAGGATTGTATATGTGTATACATGAACTCAGCCAGTCACTCAACACTTGAAGTTAGCTAACGTAATTTGCTCTCCCCTCCCCCCAAAAATTTTATTTCGGACTAATTAATTATAATTTTTTTTTTTAATCTATTGTTCGCCGTTAATGAAAAAAGTCAGCAATAGAAAAATAAATACTAAGTTTAAGAAAACAAGTTAATTCAAAAAATATGAGTAAAAGGTAGATATATTACATTATTGATAACTATAATATGTCAACAGTGGAGTGGTGGCTAGCACACTCGCTTATGGTTTCAACGTCCCTCGGTTCGAAAACAGCAGGGTCCCGATTAGTTTTATTTTAAATTAGTAACTATCCCGTGAGAAGGTCGTTTTTTTTAGAAAATTGTTATGAAAACCAAAAGCGACAATTAAGTAAGAAAGCGAGGGAGGTATATTTTATGTTATTTTAATTCCCACTACCTGACAAAAGAGTGATTTTGCTTTATGACATAAGTAGGAAAGTGGGACTAAAATAATTATTATTTTGTTTGTGAAAAACATGTTCTCCTATTACAAAATCTTATAAAATTTCATTTAACAAGAATAAATTTTAACATGTACAACAAAAACGGCGAGCAAAATAAGTATATTTTAAATATTTTGTAATAGGCGAATATGTTATAAAAAATGGGATAAAATATAAAACATGTTCTCCTGTAACAAAATTTCAAGTTTTAGTCTTAACGAGCGATATTTTAATTTTATAAATACAAATTTTAATATTTTGTAATAGGAGAATATGAGTGAGATAAACTATATGACATGTTCTCCTATTAAAAAGTTTCTTGTTTTAGCATAACCAAGCCATTTTTGTACATATTTTTAATATTTTGTTACAGGAGAACATGTTTTTATAGAGTGAGATATATTTATGATTATTTAAATTCCCACCCCCTGGCAGAATAGTGATTTATGACATATACATAACTGACATTATTTATAGCAAGAGGGCGGGTTTTAAAGATAATTTAAACTATAAAAAGAGTGGAAAATTTTTAGCATAGGGAAAAATTCATTTAATTTAAAAGTAAAAATGTTAACCGTACTAGGATACGAACCGGCGTACCTTGGTTTCGGGGTAAGTGCTATACCCACACAGCCACCCGGCTTATTTATAACTATATAATTAACTTAATACTTACCTTTACTAAATAATTGATAATTTTGCTCTGAAATAAAAAATAGGATAGAAAATTTAAAAAATAAAACAAAATTTAAAATATAGAACGATTTTGATTTATTTATAACAAAAAAAAAATGTTTTAAATTATCATGAAAAATTTTGTCATAGGTGTTCATATAATCACCTAATTAGTCCATTTCCGGTTGCCCGTCCGTCCGTCCGTCTGTGGACACGATAACTCAAAAACGAAAAAAGATATCGAGCTGAAATTTTTACAGCGTACTCAGGACGTAAAAAGTGAGGTCAAGTTCGTAAATGAGCATCATAGGTCAATTGGGTCTTGTAAACCGTTAGAGATAGAACAAAAGTTCAAATGTGAAAATGTTCCTTATAAAAAAATAAACAACTTTTGTTTTAAACATTTTTTCGTAAACATCACTGTTTACCCGTGAGGGTGCCAATTAGGCGGAAATTTTATAATATGTAACTATACTTGATTATCAGTTATGTATGTGTCACATGTTTGTATGTGTAATGTGATAAAGAAATCAACACTGACTATGCATGGTATTTCAACAATTAACTCAGTCAATTGTTTGTTTTCACTTGTTTTTAAGAAAAATTTTAGTTGTTTATCATGATGAAATCTTTGAAATACTAATTGCTCAAATTTTCAGGTACAAATTATGCAAAGATAAACAAGTGTCAAATGCAAATTGAATTTTTAAACTAGATTTTGTGTGACAATTAGTTTTTTTTTTTTGCTTTAAGCAACAATGAAATTAATTTCACTGTTATTGAATAAAGCCATAAAACCTGAAATGGATTTAAAGACAGTTAAATATTCAACATTATTAAAATAATAACCAAACTTTTTCTCAACTAAATATTTATTGTTGTAGTTTATGAGACGACAGCAAGTTTTAAAGTTATATCGAGATTTATTTCGAACAACACGAATGATTGAAGATAAACAATATAAAAGAGAAATTCAAGATTGGATTCGAAGAGATTTTCGAGCTTATCAAAATTTAACTGACAATACATCAATTAATATTTATCTAACTTATGGGAAAAAATGTTTAAAAGAATTAGAAAGTAGTATTGTTTTAGCTAGATAATAGTAGTATAAAATAAAACCTTAAAATATTTATTAAATAACAGCTGTAGATTCCTTCCGTTCCCCTAAGTTTAGAATTCATTTTGTATTCAGAAAATTTCAATAATAAGTTTTAAATTTTGTGACAGCGCTATGTTTGTCTAGGCAAACATTTTAATCAAAAACTACTTACTCATGCAACCATTAATTTAAGCCGACTTTAGTATTTTTGCCAATTTTGAAAGCCAATTAAACTAATTGGCTTTCTTTGATTAATCATTTGTCAAGTCTTTGGTCACCTTTGATCATTTTGAAAAAATAAAGTCTAAATTTGCATAGACTTTATTGATATGGATAATTTATATTCAGAATTAATACAATTTCAACTTATTTATGTAAAAATGTCTGAGAACAAGGATTTTCTTTATATGAATACTAGCCAAAAATGGAATCATTTATTAATCAACACTTACACGAATTTAAAAACATCTGTAAAATTCTTGCATACATACTTTCTGTCCCCGCCACTTGAGCCTTTACCGAAAGAGTGTTTTCTGTAATGAATGCAAAGTGGCGACTGCAAGAATATGTTTTTAAAATGCCAAAAAAATAAAATAATGTTAATTTTATTTCTTCGATCTTAATATACTTCATTTCTCATACAAAAAGTTGAGAACCCTACATATGACCTAGCAGAGGAACAACAAAGTAACATTTTATAGGATTTTTCGCTAGATATAATATAAAAAAGCATCATTCAGGGTCGAATTATCAGAAATAATGTTAAATACGGCAGTCATAAAATAATTAAAACATTTTCTAGAAATAATTTATTTAGCAAAAAATAACTATATCGGTAAAATATATTTACAAATTTAATAAAATAATTTCATTAATAAGGTGCCTAGTATAACTAAAATTAAAAATACCGTACCGAATATTGTTAAACTTAAAGAAATTACATCCTTAACTAATTTCGATTGGATTCGTCGTGCTAACACTAATTGTACAACGGCAACAATTATATGTTCTCCATCTAAGTACCAACATGGTATAATATTTACAATAACTAAACCTAATGAAAAAACCACTAAATATTTTAGTAGCAAGTCGATACGTTCCGCAAATTTCGAACTTAAAAACCATGTTTTTGGTACATACGCAGATACTTGAACCGAATAAAATACATCGGAAGGATGTCCTATATAAATCACATGATCTTTTCGATATCGGCTAATACTTAGCAAACTCGTTGCATTTGGTAACACCGGTTTAATACAATGTAAGTCCAAGGAACACGTACCAGAATAGCATAAAGTTTTTGCATGCTCAACAATTTTACGAGCTGGTAAACACATGTGTGGTGGAAGTTGAACAATCCCATCACTTGCCTCTAAGTATTCAAAACATAAATTTTGTCCTTTGTTCGGTCCACAACATTCAATTAATCCATTAATTTCATGATGTTCCGTTACAACACTTTCATCTAACGCATGCACGAAATCGGTTTCCACACAATATCCTGGTTTTTGTTTGATAGTTCGTGTAAGTGCTTGAAACCAAGTTTGATCGTTGTAAATTTTATGCTCGTTAATTCCAACTATTATATCTCCAACCTCGATTCCACGCTGTCCTCGTAACGGTGATTTATGACTTACTTCAGATACATACACGCCACGGTTTAACGCATAAAATGGCATGAATAAAAGCGGTAACGATATAAATATTAAATATGCAATGACTGCAATAACTAAATTATGCCATACGCCTGCGCATAGCACACGTAATTTTTTCTTAACATTAAGTGTTTGTAATTGATCATTTGAGATAATTACAAATGCGACGGGTAAAATAAAAAATGCGCTACAACCCACTTCAATTATGTGAATATCTTCACGGACGGCTGCAATTGCATGACCCAATTCATGCAAACAACTGGATATTAGTAGCGTAATGGCATAATATCCAATTTCATTTAGGGGTGACGTGACACCAGGAATTATAGGCTCAATAATAGTATCTTTATTGCTAGCAACTTTATCTGTGGTGCTTGAGAACACGAAAATTTGAAAGGCTGCATAAAGAAGTACACCAATTGATATTGGAAGTAGAATTATTGTTACGTATATGCCAATATCGAACCATATATTCAATAAATTTTTATATTTTGTACCAATTTTCAGTAATGTTCGATTGAATGCTGTTGTCCGCCAACTAATACGTAGAAATCCTATATTTAATCCAGTTCCATTTAGAAATGCGATGTAAGGATACATCGAACAACTCTGCGAATTAAAAAAGTTACACAATTATTAGAAATGTAGAATCGATTCTATTGCCACCCGCTCGAATGTCCGTGATTTTTATTTAACCCGTGGATCACAGGATGTACGCAAGGGCCAAAAAATCCGTAGAAAATTCTCAATTAGTGACTGTAACTGTACCTACGGATATCCGGGTATAAAAGTCACCCGTGTTTGAAATTATGGACCCGAATATATTATATATTAGTTATATAAATTATAGGTACGGGTATCCTTGGCGGGTGGCAGTAGACACTCCGATGTAGACTATGCTATTAGAACGGTTAACGTTCCCCACCCCCGAAATTTTAGTAATCTTAGTTCCCGGCAGCTTACACTGTTTTTTAAAAATGCAACGCTAAACAATTGTCGTGAGGCGCCGACAACTTAAATATTGATGGATATCCATCTTTTATTATAATAAAAGTAAACGTATGCATGATTTCCAGATTTTCCCTGGCTAGATTTGTAGAAAAAATCCTGCCGTTCTATCAATTCAAATTATGGGATATTCTATAGCTCAGTTATAGAATAGTTTGAACAGAAGGTCAAATTCGAAAGAACTCTTATACTATAACTCATAATCTTGTAATTCTAAAAAAAAGAGAAGTTAAGAAGTTGTCATACCTTAAAAAAGCGATCAAAGAAAAATAGGGCTCCATAACAGAACAAAATAACATATAAACATTCTGTAGCATCCATTTCAAAATTCAAATAATCTAATCATTTAATTAATAATCGGATACAAAAAAGATTAAATTATGGTGTAATTTTTATCCATATTTAATACACATTTTTTTTTATTTCTTCAAAAAAGTCATGTTGACATTTTTTTCAAACTTGTCAAATATAACAATGGACATCAGCCATTAATTTGTATTTATTTCGGAATTTATTAAAAACTAAAATACAATTTTAAACTCTTATTATTAGTTTTACGTAATATTTTTAAGTATTTTATAACTAATACCGCATAGGTATTTTATCTTCAATTTTAAGGTTAATTACCGAAAATTCATTTTTGTTTTAATGGTTTTAATCTACAGGTGTTATTTATTTTTAAAAAAAACTTCTCGCTTGGGTAGACATGTAGTTAAAAAAAATTAGAAACGCTTCGTCTTTTTTAAATGATTTATACTTGTATTTAATATTTACAAATTTTTTTATAAATGTTAAACAATTTTGTTAGGCAGTTTTAAAGTTTCGAATAATCGAAGTCTTATTTTATAATGAACGTAAATAAAGCTTTAAAATGTTATTAATATTGCGTACTATTCATAAATCTAATTTTTAAGTGTAATAAGTATTTAGGATTTTCATGAAACAATCATTCACTCCTATTTATCGAATATAAGGAACAAAAACAGTAGATTCCAGTGCTGTATCAGAAAGTATACTCTAAATCGGGAAGGGGTTCTTTGTTTGAACACATGGTATACGCTAATTATCTTATAAAATCACATTACACCACTAGTAGACCCGTATTATACCGATTAAAAGTAAATGATTTATTCCTAAATCAGATAAGTGAAGCTTAATTTGAATCTTTTCTGAACCTCCTTCACTCTCAGAAATTTCATGACCAAAAATGGTGATAAGATTATTTTTAAGATGGAAAAAGGACATTTGAGTTAACATGGGTTCGCTTTTTTTTTGGTAGGGATCATTAGAAGACATCTATCGTAGATACAGACCTTTTGTTGGTAACTTGTATTACAAATACCACTTTTCTAATGCGATTTATCAAATAAATTTTATCTGTGTTACCTCGATGTTGTTTTTCCATCTTGAGAATAATTTTGATTACCATTTTTAATAATTTTGGTCAAAATCTATGGATTCAAACCAAATTTGCTACGAGGAGAGGAAATTACAAAACAAACATTTTTTTTATACAAATTAAAATTTTACAACTAAGCTGTCTTACAGGAATAACTAAATTTTTAAACTTTAATCTCTAATTCTATCAAATTAAATAAATAAAAAGCAATATTAAAATTTTCTGAAAGCTTAGACAAAACATATTATGGTGTATTAAAAATTATCACAGACTCACTATGCACGGAATAATAGTTTTTTTATAAATACAATTAAGGCCTAGTTTTAAACTGAGTAGCTTTGAATTTTTTTAAATTCTATATTATTTCACAGTGTGTATGTAAACGTAATATTGTTATTTCCGTCAGATAAAAAATTGGTTACAAAAAACCATTCCAACTAGCGCTAACTCAACACCTGTTAAAGAAAATCAGCTCATTACGTTATATTTAGTTGGTTTAGATTGCGTTACCACGGGTTGGGATAGTTTTTGGCTCTTTTATTAGAAGTCAAATTTACAATTTTACGGGTTATTTTACAATATGACATATTTTTAAGTCGCATTTCATTCGAAAGCTCACTTTTTTTGAAAAATGTTTTAAACAAAAATTGTTATTTTTTTATGAGGATCAAGTTGCTAATATAAAGTGTTATTCTATCTCTTACCGTTTAGAATCTAAATTGGCTATTAAAAAAAGCAACCCGAAGAACTAGGCCCAATCTGATGCCAGAACATGCTGTCCCCCATCAAACTTTACAATTTTTGTTGAGGTCATTTTTTAATAGGTGGCGCCTCTGGTTTTTATGATTATTTGTAATGGTTTCATAAGTTTGACCGCTATGTGTCAGCTTGTCTGTGGCACCGTAACTCCTACATGGATAAACCGATTTTGATTTTTTTTAAAGTAAATTTAATGTAGTGTTCTTAGCTAAGTTTCAAGAAAAACGGTTCAATTTGGAGTGAGTTACAAGGGAAAAAACAGCATTTTTGGGTTTTTATAATTTTGTAAATTTTACTTGTGTATGAATAAAATCCAATGAAATAAAGTAAAAGTGCCTGTTAAAATTCTGATAACTAGTTAAGTCCAATTCAAAATTGAAAATTTCTTCTTCCTAATCAAGGCTACTGTTTAGGATTCGAAGACACTTGGTATTAAAAACTATATGTGATTTGTTGTAAAATTAATCAACTTTTATTTCTAATCGTTCCAATTTTTCTTTCAAAAATTGTAACTTATCCTCGAAATCTTTTTTACTATCCATTTCCAATAATCGATAACATTCCTGTTGGACTAATAGGAATTCCGATTTTAATGTTTGTACTTCTAACGCTAGCGTATGAATACTCTCTATTTTCGTAGGATCAGTTTTTTGACTGTTTTCTACTTTTTTTATCATAGTAAATATTTTACTATTCACATCTTGTATCTGAAAATAAACAAAGAGAAATAAAATAATCAACAATGAAAACTTGGTTTTTCTATTAAATTTCACTACAAAAATTTTATTTACAATATTTATGTAACATGAATTATTTACAAAAAAAAAAATTTATTGATATTTTTTTGTTTACAATTAATCAGCCAATAATTGAAATAATTCAAAATTAATACAATTAAAAAAATTTCATTTCATTGTTGTAGCTCGCAAACTTTTTTTGGGTTTTGATCTTTTGTTCAAGGAAACGCAAAAATTATTTTAAAAGTAATAAGTGAAATAATTTCGAGTCGTAAGAACAGCTTTTTTATAAGAAACATTAAAAAAATCATATATTTATATTTTTGTATGGCTTAATTTAGAAAAAAAACTCAAGTAATTTTGAAAACAAAAATTAAACTGAAAATTACCAAAATTCATGGCTTATGGTCCATTCACTTGCACAATACAATCATTCAGAACGAAAAATGTTTTAAGATATGTTTCCCGAATTAAACGTATATTTGATTTCTAAAATGGGCCTTCTTGAAATACTTTCTCGTACGCAAATGCTGTATCGTTGATTAATGTAAATGTAATTAATGTTATGGTTTAAATTCGTCCTAACATTTTTATTTGCAATGTTTTGTAATAAAGACTTGTCGAATTTATAATGAAACATTAATAAACATAATCGAAAACAAATAAAAATCTTTTTTGTTGAACTTATATAACGTCGATGCTCTAAATTGGGTATTTGACACTCAGAGCAAAGAATTAACTGATATTAATAACAAAAAAGCCTCAAAGAACCTTCCTGGAGACCTATATCTGAACGCATTATTTTTCGAAAAAGTAATTTCAGTTGGTCTTCGCGCTCAACGAATTTAATCAGTCCTGTGGCCACTACTTTCGAGATATAATTAAACTAAAAAATTTCCTATTTTAAAAACAGGCAATAAATTATGGAGAATTCAAACCGTTAAGTTCATTTTCTGCCACACAATATGAATTTATCTACCATAAAATTAATTTATACTTTTTAAGATCTTCTTGATCTAAACAACCTTTTTTCAAAATATATTGTCGATTAATATATGCAAACAACATATCGGTTAGCACAAAAATTTGGGCAACCGTAAAAGCTAGTGTAACACCAAAATAGAAATTAGCATTTGCTGCTCCGGAATAAATCCATAAATGCCAAAATACCGGGCCAATAACTGATGTCAGCAAGAATATACAACAAATTATAAATCTTTGTTGCATAAACGGTAATAAATGTTTCCATGTAGGCAACAACGATAAATAAAATCCAACATCACCGATACTCGGATATGTTCGGAATATTGTTGTGAGCGCAGTTAATGCAAAAGCTAATAACAATGGATCTTTACGAAATTTTAAACTTAACGGAACTAAATACAATATAGTTACGTTAATTTGTAACGACCAAATGAATAATAAACGAAAATGTTCAAACATTTCGGTGAAAAAATACCAAGTTGTACCAATATTTGGTCGTAAATCTGTAACATTTAATATAAATCCGAATGTATTATTTAAAAAGTTCCATGATCCAGAAATATGGTACGATAAATATAATATACCGAACAGTACGAGACCGTAAATGGTAAAATGAGTAGCTAAAGTTATACCTTTTTTATAAGTTGTCACATGGTTTTGAGCGATATTTATCGCAAATGGTACAATTAAGAAAGTTGGATATAACGTTTGACTAGTGGCAATTGCAATAAATAAATACGACAAAACATAATTTTTATTACAAATACCGTAAAAAATAATCCCTAAAAATAGATTAGTTAAGACAGTAGTGGTCATTGCTACACAGTTTAATATAATAAACGGATTAAATAAAAATGCTGTTAATACGAATACTGGTACCGATTGAAAATCGTCATCTTTTAATAAAAACGGTAACGATTTTTTACAATATTTAGCTTTATCCCGTATTTGTATTAATTTTAAATTTGACATATATGCTCTAGCCGTAAAATATAAGAACGTTGCAGTTAATAAATCTATAAATACGAATATTAATGGTAAATACTTTGGTAAAACTTTTAAAAGTAACTTATAAAATTCCAAATTTAATGGTGTATCGTGAAATATATCTGCAGTATACGGATCAATCCCATGTTTATCATGAATAAATGCCGCTTCAGTAGCTCTCTCCCATGCATTCAATGGTGTTGATATTTCAACTCGTTCAGTAATTATTTTTCGATAATCTGAATTCATTAATAAATAACGAATTGCCCCAGCTATGACATATTCAAGAACTATTTGCACAGCCATTTTTTTAGGTTAAAACACCGACTTTTTTTTTAGTTGATTGTTCTGTTGTCTTAAATTAAATGCTGCTTACCGATTGTTCTAAATTACGGATAGCTTCTTCCATTTTATAAGAACCACGTCTCAATTATTTTTAAGTGGTATTTTTAAATTAAACCATGTAAGATATATTTTATTTATCACAATTCAAAATCCGTGATAGGTGGAGTCAAATAGTCAAATCAAATAGCAGCCATCATAGATAATTGATAATAAACAATTTGTCATGCGATTTCTATAATCTATAATAGTTTTGGGTGTGTTCTTGCATACGCTTTTTTCATCACCGTACCTATAACGCAATCCGCTTGGAGCGGCACAAACTAGAGCTATAATAGGGTATTATCGTTAGTCAAAAATAAATTATGAAATTAGAAAAAAGTTAAAATTTATGTAAAAATATACTTTAATATTCTGATTTCGAGTCATAAAAGCACATTTTTCTTTTAAAATATTAAAATTAAAAATCGTAATTTTTAAACTGTATATCACGTGACCTAAAACGTGGACAAGCCTTGCTGTGATGTCATATCGGTATAAGCCATAGATCATCAATTAGTTCAGTGTCGACAGCTGGGTATAATATATCCATAGATAATAAGTATTTATATTTATTATAATCAGATGTCTATGAATATATCTGTCAAAGTTATTTGTGTTATTTCGTGTAATGATACCGATATTACGTCATCGAATTGGATGCCCGCGTTTTTGACAGTTTAAAAAAGGTTTAAAATTTAATTTTAGTTTTTGGCAAGAAAGCGTGTGTATTTTTCCGAAATAAATTTTTGGTGGCTTTTTATTAGCAAAATCAACATTTTGAAGTACTTTTTCAAAAATAGTAGAATACCCTATTGAGTTCTTTGAGAAATAGAAGAAATAAGCAAATGATGTCTTAAATAGTATTTTAATTATTTTTAATTTTACGAAATCAATGATATGCTATGGTAATAAATAAAAGGCATTTTTAAAGAGAGATTTTTATTAAAAATTATAATCAAGTACAAAGAACATTTAAAATAAAAATTATTATATATAATTTACATGCTATAATAATGATCAGATTTAATACTGATTTTATTATAATTATATTCAATATTTGTAAATTATTAATACCTTGGATAAAAATGAAATCATTTTGTATAATCTAATTATGTTATGTATTTATAAGAAGACATCAAAATACAAGAGTTTATTGAAGATATGTAAAACACTCAGTGCTAAAACAACATCTTAAATATTCATTTTGTTTACAAATATTTATTTCTAAAGTTTATTTAATTATTGGAATATTATGCTTGTAAGGTATAAATACTTGAGCAAAAAGTATTTTTTATTATTATTACTTTATTTATAATTTTATTGTGTATAAAGAATTTGTGATATTTTTTAATTATTTTTGAAATAATACTGATAAAATTTCTTTTATTTCGTTTTTTTATTCGATGATTTAACGTTTGTACTGCATTTAAAGTATAAAGGGAACCTTATAAGAACCATTATAGTCTAAGTTCTTAAGTCTATTAATTAAGATTAAAGTGGTAGGAGTTGCATATGCCTAAAAGTTAAAAGCTACCGTGGTCAAGATTCTGCTTTTTTCTAAATGTCTCTGTAATGGGTCTATGTATAAAATATATTGTCTTACTGTATCATATAACTGTATACACCACAGGAGATATGAAGCTTGCCATGATAATTTGAGCGTAGCTTCATCATTGCAACCATGACATAAGAGAATCGGATGTATGGATTGGAGCACAGCCAATCAGGAGCACATTCTGCCATATTAATAAACTAACCAATCAAAGGTATGCACTTGATTTTGCTTCGAATGTGTGTTTCGAACCATTAGGAAATTTTATTCGATAACAGCTTGAGGACAAAGATGGCGATCAATAACTGCCGAGTGAATAACAAATACATATTCGAGGATATATAACCCAATCGAAAACATTTCTAGAAAGATAATAGAAAATTTTATTGCGTAAAGAGTTCATGATAGAAAATTTAATCTCAAATTAGTTTGTAAATTAAAAGCAAGATTTTCCACGTACTGTAGAATATTAAAGTAAAATTAAGCTCAGCAGTCGAAGTTTTGTTGCCTACATATCATTTAGTTATCATTTAGTGTTTATCAGATAAATACCAATACATACCATATTAGATTTGATCTTACCCTGTGATCCATTTACGGAAAGTTCATCATTCTATACTCTTGTCCTCGTTTTCCCAAAAAAGTAGACCAAGAACAATAATAATTGTCTTTCAAAATTTATTAAAACGGGTAGACTACTTTTTTTACTTAAGAGAAAAAAAGATTGTCCATTAAGAAAATATATTTCCAAGCTTCATGTACTTTTGCCTCTTTTTGGAAGTGTTCAAATCGGTAATTAAAGAATGGCTATAAATTTATTTGTTTTAATAATTTACGAAGTATAATTTAAAAAATAATTATAAGATATCACATGGAAATTACAGGAAGATATCATAAGGCCTTCAAAATTTTATTAAAAAAATAACGTCGTGTCGAGGCTTTAGTATAAAAAACTGCCCTCATACGTTACTTTTACATAATACTGTTTGTTTTATTGAATTTTTCAAACTGAAGACTCCAAAAAATACTTGTCTTCTGCCTATAAAAATTATTATTCATGCGAAATATTTCATCTGTTTTGTAGATTTTTGAAAATATTTTTATAGCAGCAATTATAGCTTCATCCACTAATAAATTGAATAAAATCGTTTAGCAGAAAAGCTAATAAATAAAATATCACAGTTTAGAGCCTGTTTACATAGAATGTTTTTTTTTTGGCACAAGTTTATTTGGCTTGAATAATTAGTTTGACATTCCATGTAAGAATTAAAAGCTGATATATAAAGCGTTTTACATAAATAAAACATGCATAATTGTAGCTAAATTAAAATTTTATTTGAATTAGCGCGATTTCTCATAGCTAAAAACTACGGTACTACTTAAATTAAAGCATGTAGCTTAACGTACTACAAAAAAATGTACTTGAATATCAATACAAGAACATGCTATGAAATAATTTTATCTTCTGTTCCGGTATTAATATTTCTAGATCAACTCTTTTCTATAGATTCTGGAGAAATATGAGCAGAGTTTAAAAACGAAAATATTTTCATTTGAATATAGGTTTTTGATATTTATACTCTTAAATATTATGCTTCGAGTGACCATCGAAGTATTATGCTTCGAGCGATTGTCTAAATTTGTAATTGAAACATGGCCATTTCTATTAAAAGATATTAACTGAGCCGCTTGACCACGAATAATTGATCTCCGAGGTTCTTCGGGCACCAGGTACCTGGTGCCCGATGCTTTCGCAATATTCGTATTCAGTGACCCCCAAAAACCCCCGAGTAACGAGTTTAGACCGATTATATAACGAATTTCTCGAAAACGTCAGAAGACGACGGGAATACTGCTTACCCTGAGCACCAGGTACCTCGAAGACACGATATTCGTGTTTAGCGACCCCAAAAAGAAAGTTACAAATTTGGAATCATTTTCACCACCATTAACCGAATTGTAAATTTAGTATATTTCCGGATAATTTAAAATGCGATTATAAAATGCATATTATTTATGCAAATTCCATATTTTTAATTCCTCATAAATCAATTGAGGACACTAAATGTCCTGACGCTCTAACGAATCGAATGCCGAAAACCGCATTAAAATCCGACTTATTTGTTCAAATTTTTCGAACTTTGACTGTGTTTCGTGTTTGTTTCTGCGACTAATTCATCAAATCACAATATATATCTTCTATAATCAAGGAACTAACTTGAAGATAGACTTTTTCATTTTTGATACTCAATGTTACAGTTGCTTTGGCTTCATTAAATTAAAATAAAATGCGATTTAAAAAGATATCTTAAAATAGTACCTGTTTCTACCACAAGAGGAAACCATGCTTCCGGTAAATTGTAAAAAAATTCTTTTAGCTTTTTTCTAGAGGCTATAAAAATGTAGTTAATATGAAGAAAATTTAGAAAGACAAATATGTTAGAAAAAAAAAATTTCGTAGTATGTTCCAATATCTATATTAAAGTTGATAGTGAAAAGAAAGCTACATGTAGATAAGTCGTCTTTTTTTTCCTTTAAGGTGGACCTTTGTTTTCAGCTATGAAATCGTCCTAAAATAGAGACTTCAGTTTGATTATGACATAAAATACTAAATTCTTAATACCTAAAGTACATAGTAGTCAACATGTATTTAACAGGAATCAGGGTTGCTAACATGCATAAATAGATAATATATTTAATTTGAATACCACATTGAGTAATTAACAATTGGTAAAATTAAATTGCATGCATTCAATGCCGCCCTAAAACTAAGTCTTTTCTTTGCATACATTACAAAAATTAAAAATAAATTCGTATAAATTACGTCATAGTTGGTATTCTGTTTAAAAAAAAATCACAATATAGGTACATAGTTCCATCTATATTTATAAAAGTAAATTTCAAAACAATTGAATTTAAATAATTTTATTCCTTTGTCATATTTGGTCGTAAATTGTGCAAAAATTTTTATAAGTGATATAATTGTGATTTTTTTTCATGACGTAATATATAAATAAAAAAAAAAAACAAATCTAATTAATGTCATAAAATTAAGTATCATTTTGTGATCCAGCAATTTTTTGTTTTAAGGCTGTAAAATGGCCTTGTACTTGTTCCAATTGTGATCGTAACGAAGTGCTAATTTGACGTTGTAATTGTTGCACTTCCATTAATTCTTTTCGTATATTTTGATAATCATTTTTTACCTCAGTAACTGATTTTAATAATTTAAATACGGTAACGTCTGTATCTTGCTCACAAATATTTTTTTCAGCGCATTCTATTTTCAAAACCATTTCATCGAGACTTTCATCGGTCCTTTTCACCTAAATATTTAATTTTCAAATTAGAGTCAAGTTACGGGTCACATTTATAAAAAATTAAGGATTAAAATAATTAAGCATGCTCAGATGTGGATAATTTCTCTCTGTATATTACTTTAAAAAAGTTAACATTAGCTCGATAAATTTTCCAAAATTAGCAACATACAGTTTGAAAGAAAGATTTGAAAAGAAAAAATTTTTTCGAAAGTTATTACTATCGATAGTCATTATTTAGAACATAGCCTAACTTAGAATAATACAGCACCGATTTCGATGAATATACCTAACCTTACAAATTATGATATGTTTTGCTAATACTTCAAAATAATATATATAAATAATAATTTTGCTAATACTTCTTTCCGCAGGACGAAAAAATAACAGAAGAGATTATGGTCTCTTGCGGTTGAGAGTTTATGAGAAAATGCTATGTAAAACGTGGTCTCGATTTTAGAGCAGGTTTGAAATTATTTGTATATTTCAACGCGACTCATCTATAAATTAGCGCTTAGTAGTTTTAAATTTTTTAATAAATCAAATCGTATTTTAACTAATAAAGGTACGACCATAAACGAAGGCGAACACCAAACCCTAACGAAAATAACTAATATGCGATGTCATATATCCATTTGATACTTGCCTATTTTCGTTGTTGTTTGGAATTCGCCTTCGTGCCTGGCCGTAGCATAATATTGTGGTATATCCATTTTTATTGTGGCCTAGCAAAAAGCGAAGTTAATACCTTTGACTTCACTAAAAGTTATTAATAAAAATGAATTTGTTATGGAAATTTAAAAATAAAGTTTGTATTTTTACCGTTTCTTCTAATTTAATTACAGCATCATCCATTTCCTTAAATATATAAATGAAATATTATCCTTTGTAAATTTTTATAAAAATATAACTTGTTTCTCAAAAAGCTATTATTTGAATATTAAAAAAACACTAATTTATCAAATTTTTATTTATACAATGTCAAAGTTCAATCTTTATTGTTACAGGTCACATTCATTGATTTTTTTTTTTTTTTTTTGGTGTAGGTATTTACTTCCGCTATTTTTCCTTATTATCCCTTAATATTGTACACATTTGATTGAAAAAATTGAGCTATCATAATAAACAATATCAGTTTGCATATTTTTACATTTTGTTTCAAATTTTTAATATAATAAATCACAAACAGCGTACCTATATATTATTGAGTCACTTACATAGAAAAAAAAGTGACGGAGTTGGTTACGTCCTAGACAGGATGTCTATAGAACCCGAGTTCGATTTTCGTCTTCTGAATAATTTTTATCTGTTCAAATGAAAACATAAGTTTGGATTAAATGTTTTTAATGATTTTATAAACTTGCCTTGATTTTTGAGAGTCTGTGTGTTTGTCTGTCTGTGGCATCGTAGCCCCTAAATGGTCGAATCGCCTTGATTAAGAACATTTTATAGCTAAGTTACCAAAAATCGGTTTACAAAGAATAAATCGCATTTGTCGGGGGTTTTATAAATTTTGTAAATTTCACTTGTTAACTTAACCCTTTAGCTACTAGTGGTACTTATCAGTCCTGATTTTTACTACCTCTGAAACCCCAGCATGTGAAATAATGGAAATTTTTTGGTGCTGCTTGATGTTTTGATATCTCGAATAGTTTACGAATACGGATTTCTTTAAAAAATTCAAAAATTATTTACCAAACCGGAGATAAAATTTGGGTACTTCAAGGTACCACTAAGGGATTCATACAACAATAAAACTCAAATTATTTAAATTTCAAAAATAATTTAATATTTTCTTATTATAATCTTTAACAATCGAAATAATTACCAATAAATAAATTAATCCTGGTGGTAATGAAGGAAACAATTTTTTTCCTTGTTACAGCATAAAAAAATTCCACAAGCTGAGCACTTTGAAAAAGGTCTTGATTGTATTCCATAACAGCGGCACTGTTCACACCTTCCTCTTTGATTCCCAAATCGTGCCCAATGAGCACCTCTATTACTTAGTCGTAAGTCTTGAGATACCGAATAATTATATTTTCTCTTTTGCGGACGATTACCATAGCTGATGCGTGAATTTGACAATCTTGATGTAGAAGGTAAAGTAGCACCTTTTACTGCTAGTCCATTTGTGACAGCTCTACGAAACTCCAACACGCTCATTTTAGTTCGAGCTTGGCAATAAATTATATATGCATTTATCAAAGAAATTTCTATCATTCCAAAAAGTAAACGGTGCCACCATTTCTTAGATCTTCTGTCTAAATTATATAAACTGCGTAGATGATCGGCTCGATCGACACCACCCATAAATTTTCCATAATCGCATATTACTTCGGGACACTTTATTGGATGTTTTTCCCCTTTTTTATCTCTTCTTTCTACTGTAGTTTCTTTACTACCATTATAATTTGAGGCCAAGAGAACTGGTCGATTATCCATCCATTTACAGAATGTAATGCCTGTGTTACTTGTCTTGTGATCGAAATCGCCTCTTTTCATGTGCTTATCATTAATGGTAGGAGGAATACCTTTTCTATTTTGTCGTATAGTGCCGCAGGCGAAAGTTCCTTCAACTTTCAATTTTTCCAACAATCGTAACGATGTGAAGAAATTATCGAAATAAATAATTTTTTGTTTCCCCCAATGCTCTTCAGTCATTTCTAACACAACGCGTTCACCTAAATTGTAATTTTCAAATTTTTTGTCAACTTGACCGGTTTTCCCTTGATATACATCGAATTTCTTTACGAATCCACATTTATCCGCCAAGATCCATAACTTATAACCTCTTTTCACAGGTTTCATTGGATTATATTGTTTAATCGTGGATCTTCCTTTGAAAAGGATCATGGCTTCATCTACAGCCAGCTCTCTTGAACCATAGTAATAATGCTTAAATTGTTCGTTCAAAATGTCTATCAAAGGCCTTACTTTGTATAGTTTATCATTACTATTTGTTATAAATGTATTGTCGTTGATATGAATATTGGAAAGTATCGTTTCAAATCGCGTCCGTGTCATAATATTCCTTACAAACGGAACGTCATAATCTTTATCGGTTGACCAATAATTTTTAATGGAAGGTAATTGGTGATACCCCATAAAAAAATTCAATGCAAAGAACGATAAAAGTTCATCTTCGGTAAGTTTTAAGTTTTTATTTTTTTGGGTGGCATATAAATTCGATTGGAAAGTTATGTGTTTTATTGCAGGACCCATTACCTTTATAAAAAAATCAGTGGGTGTCTCACAATCGGAAATTTCGTCTAAATTTACACCTGCAAGAGAACAGAATTTCAATACATACTAAAATATTATGATGGTTACCGTATACCTTCTGGCAAATAATAAGGACCAATATTCTTATCTTCTTCAATTTTTTTCCAAGTCCTGCATTCATGTAAAATATTTGTAATATCTTGTAATGTAGATGGTACCGCAGGTCCCATTTCAATATCTAATTCTTCGTCTTCATTAAACATGTTATCTAAATTTCTTTCAAAAACATCCGTAAAGTGATCAGTATTATTATCCTCCTCCTGTTCAAAATCATCCTCTTCATCGGTTTGTTCAGATAAATCGAATGGAATATCTTCTTCAAGTATTCTTATTAACTCATCATCAGTCATAGCTCTATTTCTCGAACACATTTTCAATTACTGTACTAAAATCGATTTATTTCAAATACTATTTTATTGTTTCAAAATAATATCATAACAATGCTTACAAAAGCATTGTACTTACTTAATGGTACTTACGAGTCCAGTTTATATTTTTTGATATTTAAAGATGAACAATTTAATAAAATAAAACTATTTTATACAGGCACATTCAAAACACATTAATTATTAATAAAAATCCACATATTTAATTAAAAATTCAAAATTATACCTGAATTTTGTTCGATAATTTACACTAAAATACGCAATTATAACCTTTGACAAGAACTGAGTCTCAATTAGTGTAAACATGCTGTTATTGCAAGTTTTTTCAAGTTTTTGAATCATAATCCGTATAAGAATACATTAAACTTTAAAGTACCACCAAAATATCTAGAAATAAATATTGTTAATAAGTTTTACAGAGAATTCAAATAGTCGGTACACTGAAGTACCACTAGTAGCTTCCTAGAGAAACAGTGTCGGTAGTTAAGGGGTTAACTAATGAGAAAATTTTTCTGTTAGTAAATGCATATTAAGTGTAATGGTCCTAGTTTTTTTCTAAGAAAATTTTTTGTTTGTTTCTTGGAATCCACACGTTCTGAAATAAAGTTACGAAATTATTTTTTTCAAAAAAACTTTAGCCCTCTTAACATTATCAAACGACGAGATTGGTTAGTATACTTAATTTTATTTCCCCTGATTGGATTACACTCTTGATACACCTAATGTTTATGTAAAAATGAGCTACAAGCTTACAATGTGTATTGTTAAATTCCATAACTCCTTGAAAACAGGAGGCTTTATTTCCGATTAGTTCAATATTTTTACAACACGATAGTACCCACATCGTACATAATGTATTATAAAACGAAGCTCGAAAGCTCGAATATGCTCCAGTTTGATATATGCATGTCCCAATGAACTATATTTCATTTTACTTCCTTATTTTACAAGTTGGAGGGAAATTTAAAATATATTTTATTCTTAAAAATTACAACGCAATAATGTTACGTTTATAATATTTGAATTCAATAAAAATTTATCATACGAGTTATTCTTGAGTCAATAAAAGTAAATTAGCACCCAATTACCAACTAATAAAAGTTTGAAAATTGAATTTTTATACCATGTATATATGAAATATATCAAGGTATGCTAAGTTTAGTCTCAAGTTCTTAATGCTTAAAAATATTGATGCTACGAACAAAATTTTGGTTTTGGCTTAATGGATAAAATCCCCAATTAGTTCATTTTCGAATGTCCGTCTGCTCGTCTGTCTATCTGTGATCACGATAACTCAAAAACGAAAAGAGATATCTAGCTGAAATTTCTATAGCATGCTCAGAACGTATAAAGTCAGGATGAGTTCGTAAATGAACAACATAGGTCAACTGGATCTTGGGGCCAGGAGACCTATCTTGTAAACCGTTAGAGATAGAACAAAAGTTTAAAAATAAAAATTGCTTCAAATAAAAAAATAAACAACTTTTATTTGAAATATTGTTCCATTAACATCACACTGTTAACCAGTGAGAGCGCAAATTAGGCGCAAATTATACGGTAAGTATAATTTATAATTAATATGAGTTATGTGTGTGACACCACAGTCGTGTTATATATACACGACAGTGGCAATCTATGAGTGACTATCTTTATTTTCTTACATGACGTAAAAAAAACAAACGATTGCATAATAAACACTGTCTATGCATGGTATTTCAACAATTAACTCGGTCAATTATTTGTTTTCACTTGTTTATTATAATAATTTTAAATAATGTCCAGACATTTTAATAAAGATTGATTATAAAGTATTTATACTTAATAAAAAAGATTTTTAATAAATTTTTAGAGTACGTTTAATTGTTATTACCACGGTGTTAACTCATTTTTATTGCTTCCTATTGCAAATTTTGTATTTAAAAATTAAGGTATATTTGATTAAGCTCCTCTCATTTAATTAATGAGATTAAGCGTCTGAATAATAGAAAATAAATTTTTCGATATGTTATGGCAGTGCACTTACAAATTTTCCTTAATTTTAGTAAAAATTGAAATAATTTTTCACCCCCCATCAATACAAAAAAAAGAGAAAATGCACCCAAATCAATTACTATCATAAAATCTATTATTAATACAATGCAACTGAAGTTTATACCATAAAGTATTTTCAACATTTTAACTGATTGAATTGTACTTTTGTACTTAATAATTTAAAAAAATCTAAATTGCTATTATTTAAATTTTGAATTGCAAGAGATTTTTAATATTAACTTCCACAACAAAACATTGTCATTATATTATTCTTTTTTTATTTAAATAAAAATGACAATGTTTTCAAAAACAATTCCCAATATTATTAATTAATGTAATTTTAATTATATCTCTATTAAAACTGAATTCCTTTTAATTATAGTTATAAATTGGATGTCCAGCTCATATCAAGGAAGTATCTACCACACATATACAATTTTAAATTCTATAATGTATCTCCTACCTTATAATCATAAATTTTTATAGTTTTTGGTTGTAGAGTGTTTACTAAGTTTCTAAACTTGAATTTATGTATTATACTAGAGTGATACCCACCCGCTTCGCTGAGTATAAAACTAAAGATTGATAACGATTGCTCTCGCTTAGCCCTTTTCTATAACACTCGAAATAATGGTAAGGATTGTTTTACACAGGTATAATATATGTATGGTTATCTATTTTTTTAAATGTATAATAGTCGTAATTATTCATTGAGTATATCAGAAAAGATGACCGTGAAATATTTTATATTGACTATTTTTACAGACATCTGTAATTTATGGTAATGTTAAATGACTACTTTTAAAGAAATTTGTAATGTATGGTAATGACAAATTAAATTAATTTTTATTTTATTAATATATCTTTATAAATTATATCTCATGTGTTATTCTGAAGTATGAGCTATATTGCTGTACAGTTTCATTAAAAATCATTCTCTAGTTTTAGCGTGAAAGCGTAACAAACAAACATGCTTACTTTCGCATTTATAATATATTTAGATATAGATATAGATATTTACTGTTTTAAGTTTTGGAGGCAACAAGGTCACCTATGCCAAGTTTTTTACCTGTAGAATAAAAAAATTTTTTATTTCGAGAAAAAAAGGATAATTTTGGAAAAATCAACGATTTTCCACAATTTTTAAACTATTTTTTCAAATTACTCGAAAACTATGCCTTTTAGTAGAGAAAAAATAGATCAGTACAAAGTAATCAGGCCGAAACGGCTTTCCGCTGATAATTAATTTCATTTATCAGCTCCTCAATTTCAGACGCTGAGTGCAACTCCTTCATACATATGCCATGCACTACACCAACCCATCACAACTATTAATTAAATTAATTTTGTTGTGACGGCGGGAATCGAACCCGCTATTCTAAGCATACCGCGGACGGAATTGGTTACGCCTTAACCAACTAAGCTAATAGGGCGACTACAATGCTGTAAAAGTGAATAGACTTTACAATCACTTTTATTTTCTAAAAAAATTAAATTATTTTTACAAGGCCAAACACAAAATATAAATTGTATTGAGGTAGATTACAGTGTTCAATATTAGAAATAATGTTTAATTCATATAAATATCAGATGAAGAACTGAAAACACGCAAATTTTTTTTTTTTTATCTTTTATTTATATATATACTTTTGAACAATTTTTTTAATATTTTCATAATAATTTTATTTTTATTACTGTGTGCAAATCTCATAGTGGTGCGCGTGTTTTATTTTAATTATTATTTGTTAGATTAAAAAAAATTATAAATTATGGCAATTATAACACCAATTTCTGTTGATGAGGAATATAAAAAGAATTCACCAAATTTACGAAAAGAAGATGTACTGGCGTTACAAGAATGGATGGATAAACAGCCACATTTACCAAATGTTACAGGTTGGTCCAAACGATATTTTAAAATTTTTTGTTTATATAATTGTGGTTCATGAACCATAATTTGAAGTAGCATTATAATTGAGGCATTTTGAGTAAAGCAACGAATTTATTCCCCATCTAACTCAGAGATGGATTAAAAAATTTTGCGCACGTAAGCAGTTGCAAAAATTAGTGCCCCCCGTAATAAAAATCTATCAATAAAGATCTTTTTTATAGTTATTTAGTTTCAAGTTCTTTATTTTTTAGAATTTGTAAAATCGTGTTAGTTGTTCGGGGTAATTTTCTGCGGTTCGAGCTATCGTTAGGTAAATAAGAACGTAAATGGATAAATTTATCCAAAAAGCATTTTTTTAAATCACTCGAATATATCGTTGCTAACATAGTTGCTCTATTTTGAACTTCTTCAGTGTTCAAATTCTTCAAAAAGCTCTCTAAAACCATTTACTGACTGAAACCATTTACTTTAATTGACTGAGTTAATTGTTGAAATACCATATATAGACAGTGTTGATTACGCAATCGTTTGTTTTTTTATGTCATGTAAGTAAAGAAAGATAGTCACTCTTACACACAAAGTAATAAGAGTATCTTTCTTTTCACTTTCTCAGTAAATATATTATATGCTATAAACAAACACATATATAATATATGTAACGTATAAATTTTAAATATATACAATACCTGTATGCATACTATATAATGTTCTAACCTTATTTGCGCCCTCACGGGTACACAGTGATTTTTACGAAAAAATGTTTCAAAAAAAAGTTGTTAATTTTTTTAAAACGAACATTTTCTATAGGAACATTTAAACTTTGGTTCCATCTCTAACGGTTTACAAGAACAAATTGACCTTTGTTGCTTTTACGAATTCGACCTAACTTTTTGCGTCCTAAGCACGCTATAAAAATTTCAACTTGATATCTCTTTGTTTTTTAGTTATCGTGTTGACAGACGGGCAGAAACACAGGTGATTTTATGAACACCTATAACAAAATCTTGTTCGTATCATCTATATTTTTAAGCGTTACAAACTTGGGACTTAACTTAGTATACCTTGATATATTTCATATATCTATGATATAAAAATTGCTGTACAATAATTTTTGCGTCTTTTGAAGTTCAATCACGCCTGCCTATAATTATTAGATTTACTATCACGCTGAATGTTTTCCGGTCAGATAATGAAGTAATATCTTCGGCATATTCATCTGCTGTGAAAAACGCATGAGTAGTTTTTTGCAAACATGGGAGTAATTTTCGCATGGAAAATTTTTGAAGGATCTCGCCTAAAAAATTCTCCTGAACGTAAAAGTGCAGATTGCGAATTGTCATATAAATGGGATCAAAATTTGAAACCCTAGACATTTTTCTCTAAGCCCTCCAGCTTTCGAGTAAAAACTTCGTAAATTTTTGAAATTTTATTTAAAATAAAATTTCACTACCTTTTCTAGAAAAAATAGGTTGGCCGGTCAACAGGTTCTGAACGCTTCTTCGAACACTTGTTCTCTGGTGTAACAATAACAAAAATGCATTTTTTTTACAAAATGCTGATAAAATATGCAAAAAAATGTTATTTTTTTCGGTACAATGCAATTATTCATCTATTGCATGTTGATAATAGAAGGAAATATTTTGTGAATATATTTACACATCCTTGACTTTTTTAGTGACCTTAGACATGCATATAATGTGACATCTTGATAAAGAATTACCTACAATTAAATGTTAAAATCACATTACACAAACAAAGAGTATAAAAGATAAAAATCATGTTGCAATCTAATATACATAGAAGTCTATTTTATTCGATGCGTGATGGGCAATGTTCTTCCATATCTCTGAAACTCTACTGGACCAACCTGCTACTTATCATGAACATAGATCTTCAAATGGGTGCAGAAGAAATACTTGGAGGGAAAAGGGGCATAAATGTACATATCTTTGTAAAAATTTGTGAAGGATGTACGAGCGCCAGAGCAATTTTGGATAAAGGGCTTGATTTTTTTTATATGAAGTTGGACTTAGTCTAAATCAATTCTATTTTAAGGGGGGATGCCCGATTATTTAAATACCGATTATTTAAATAAATAAATGACTTCAAAAGTAGGAATACTTTACATTGGTCTTGTGGGAAAACGATGGAGATTTCTCCAAAACTATTTTCAAGTTAAAACCTTAATAAATTATTGAAAACAACAAAAACCCGCTGTGCCCGACTAATTAAGGATGTATGAGCGCGGCAGTGGGGACATAAATTTTAAAAAGGTTATTTTTTTCAATTTTGGTGGTGAATTATGTTATAACTTGACAATATAAGACGAAAAGTAAGAATAAAATTTTTCGTTACCTGGAGTAATTTTCAAAATATCGAAAATTGAATATTTTATTTAATTATTTAGCGATATTTCAAAAACCAAGGAATTGTATGCTTATTTCTCGTCTACATTCATTCGTCAGGAGTTAGAACAAAATTAATCATCAAAGTTGAAAATAAGTTACAAACTATTTCAACCACAAATCTAAACTTCCCTTGGCGCTCATACTACCTTAAGAACGTTTGGAATATTTCCAGTAGCAAGAAAGCGTGTACGGGAAACTGCAGCAAACACTATAAAGACTTTTTCTAATTCACAGTCAATAAGATTTTAACATTTTTCGAATTATTATTTCGAATTTGGAACATTTTTTTTCGCAACAAAAACTTTTCGAACTATTCGATATTTTTATACCATGCATATATGTAATATGCAAGGTATACTATGTTTAGTCCGAAGTTTGTAACGCTTAAAAATATTGATGCTATGAACAAAACTTTGGTATAGGTGTTTATAAAATCACCTAATTAGTCCATTTTCGGTTGTCTGCCCGTCTGTCTGTCAACGCGATAGATCAAAAACGAAAAAATATATCAAGCTATAATTTTTACAGCATACTCAGGACGTAAATGAGAGGTCGACTTCGTAAATGAGCAATATAGGTCAATTGGGTCTTGGATCCGTAGGATCCATCTTGTAAACCGTTAGAGATAGAACAAAAGTTTAAATGTGAAAAATATTCCTTATACAAAAAAAATAACCAACTTTTGTTTGAAAAATTTTTTCGTAAACATCACTGTTTACCCGTGAGGGCGCAAATTAGATGTCAATTGTATACTATGTATTATTTGGGGATATCAGTTATGTATGTGTAACATGTATGTATGTTTAATGTGATAGAGTAATCAACACTGTCTATGCATGGAATTTCAACAATTTACTCAGTCAATAGTTTGTTTTTACTTGTTAACAATGTATACAAATTCTACACAGAGTTTATTAAGATTTGAACACCAATTAAAAATCTCGATTCTAGTTCATTCTTTGTTTGTACCGTAGATTTTTCAACCGGTAATTTTTCATGTGTTTGTGAAATTGTTAAATGTTCCATAAAGCATAAAACACAAAGTACAATTAGTATTTATTACATTTGGTTTGGGCAATCATGTGTACTAATAAAAATAATATGGTAGGTTGCAAACCTTGAAAAAAAGTGTTTATATATTTTTTAATACGAATAAAAATTATTTTGTTGAAACACACGAATGTCAATGTTTTGTTCTTATTTATAAATTCAATTTCAAAATGTACGATTTTCCGGTTTTAATTTATTAATTTCTTGATAGTATATTATTGTATTCCCCCCTTAAAATCAAAGTAATAAGCAATAAGCAATATAAAAATTAAGAAAGTTTATAAAAATTAAAAGAAAGCCATATAAAAATTAAGACAACGCCGTTTGTCAAATCAGGCAGTAAAATAGCTGTTATTTTTGCTTAATAATTAACCCGATTATTTTAGTCAAAAAAAGTGGTCAACCTCGGAATCTAACAAAATAAACTGAATTTTTATAAAAACCTTTATTTTTATAGTACAAAAAATGTTACTTAAAGGTCACATATGGGCACGTTCGTGCGTCCATAGATATTCAAGGTCAAAGGTAGCAAAAATCATTTTTTTGTGAATATCTCGTTTCCTTTTCCTTCAATCGTATCTATTTATATTTATTGTAAAAGATTCAAAGGATTAAATTCTCTAAAAAAGTTGTTTGAAACTTTATTTTGTACGTTGAATCCTTTTTGAAATAGACGACGAAGCAGAACTTTTATAATAAATGTAAATACGATTGAAAGGAAAGTAAACGAGATATTCTCAAAAAACTGATTTTTGCGCCCTTTTGTACGTTTGGACGAAAAAGCTTAATCCGTTAGATTCCAAGGTGAAACCCTAAGATAATTGGAGTAAATAACAATAGTGAAATACATATTAATCAAGCTGCAGATTGAAGAAAATAAATTTTATTTGAATTTAACGCTCATTTTTTCCAATTTCAAGTTAAATATTTGTGATAGTAGTAGAAAACACAAAATTAGGGATATCTCGATAAATTTAAAAAAAATGAAAATATTTGACATAAATAAGTTACTAATTTTTTAAATTCTAAATACAAAATTTGGAATTTCTCAGATATAATGAAATGGGAATAATTACCATTATAGTCCTGGAGCCCGTGACAGTAAAACTGCACTTACACGGATTTCAAAATTTCGCAAATGAATCAATATTATTTAACGATATACAATATAGACTAAGTGTGTCAGGGCTTATTCTGGCAGAAATATTTCCGAGGGTTGAAGTTATATTATAAACTGGTGTGACAGATATTTTGGCCAAATTTTGAGCTGTCATATCGAGATATTTTGAAAATAGAAATCAAAACGAACAATTAAAATTAATTCCGCGATAAGGGTAAAATTTTATTGGCTTTATTTATTAAAAATCTTATATATTCTAGCAATTTTTTTTCTGGCCTACCCTTATCTTTTTTATTCCTTTATCAAATTCCTTGATTCACCTCTCATTTTCAAACTTATTCTGTCTAGGTTTGACGAAAAATATACTCCCAGTCTAAAAATGTCCCGCTTAGGAAAATACAACCTAGGCATATAATTTGAACGAAAAATTATCATAAACTTAAATAAATTTAAATAATAAGTTATTAAACAAATATGTTAGTTTTTACAGATGCTCTGCCAATACTCTAGGCGTATAATTCTCAAAATGTTCTTAGGCAAACATGTTAGTTTTTACAAATGCTCTTTTAATAGCCTAGATATATGTATAATTACTATTTTTAATAAATATTTTCTAATATTAATTTAAGAACTTTTAATTTTTTGTCACCACTTTTCTACAAAATTTGCTGTTTGTTGTTTTTAGTCACGGGTTACAGTAACTACGACAGCAAAATTCCGCATGGTTCGAGGTAGTCACAGATATATAAATTCTCTAGCCTGTTCTTAGCCACGAATACTGCATCGCAGAATTCTGTACGGATTGACTTAGTTAATGGCTATTGCGAACAATAAATTAACGACTATTAATAACAATCGATTAGAAATAAATAAAAGCAACGAAAATTTTATCAGCACTATCACTCTAAGAGACATTTTAAAATTTATAGAAAAAATAATTTTAAATTCATTCTCTATTCAATTATCTTTAATTAAGATTACTAGACAAGACATTTGTCAATATTTAGTTTACGCTATATGTATCATATTAAAAATCATCAATTATAATCGAGAGACCATGATGTAAATAAATATCATGATTAAAAGTAAACAAAAGCAAAAAGTAAGAATTTTAAGTTATTGATAATTTTTAAATATCACTACTTCATGCATTTTCCCCTAGAATGTCGCTCTAGAGAAATTTTCCTCGCAACCTCGTCGTAATCTGCTGTCCTTGCGATCAATTTTCTTAAAACGTTTTAATACTGCCAAACTGTAAAAATAACGGATTTGAAATATATGCTAATAAAGAATTATTTCATCAAAATACATAATGAATGAATATTTCAGTTATAATTGCAAGTACTTAATTGTTGTTGTAAAAAAGGCCTTGATTTTTTCAATCGTATTGAATTTCTTTTATTTTCATTCAATTTAATAATACCTCCTTTATTACATAACTTGGTTTTGTTTCCACATAATCAATCAATACGTAAATATTTTCCTCATCTGTGTTCTATTGTTTGTAGATACCTTACTATTAAATTATTTTTGATTGTATGAGTGAAATCAAAATATTACATCCATGAATTAAAATAGTAACAATCTCCTGTGGGTATGATCTTTGGAAGCAAGCAAATAACGTTCCAACCTTTGAATTATTGTAAAAAAAAAAATGTTTTATATAAATTGTGATAAATATATTTTTGTACATATTCGACTTATAGAGAAATTGAGAAAATATCAATAGAGAAACTCCAAATTTTGTATTCGAAGTCATTTAAAAAATATTCAGTAACCTGCGGACAAATTTGTTTGTTTACGCCTAACTATGAAAGTAACGAATTTCAGCGAACTTTATAGCCTGGTCAAGAGGGGGGGGGGGGGAAGGTAAATTCAAAGACTACGCTGAATTACATGAGTGAAGGGGTGGTAATGAAGTTAAACTACGTAATTTTCTTGATATCTTGATATATTTTTCTTTCGCACAATGAACATAATTTGCAGTTTCATTTGCGATATATGTTATATTCCCACTCAGATGGGATGTAGTTTTTTATACCCTATATATATACAGGGTGTCCCGTAGGTACCACACGTTTTTGTTACATCAGGTAGAAAATAAAATTCTTAAACGAAAAGTTCTCAATTTTTTTATTAGATGCACGAATAGTTAGAATTAAAATAGGCAGCCAATCAGAACCATTGTAACAAAAAAATAAACTATTCGACTCTGACTGAGAATGATTAATTAATGATTTTTGATAGATTATAAAAATAAATTATTAAATAATTATTATTGTTATTAAAAAAAAAAATTTGTTAAGTATTGAATCATGGATTTTGATCGCAATAAATTAACAGCTCTCGAAACTGCTTAAACTGAATACTTAATATTTTTTTTTGTATTAAAAACAATAATAATTATTTAACCTATCAAAAATAAACAACTTTCGTTTGAAACATTTTTTCGTACATATTTTTTTCCCCTGAGAGACCAAATAAGGGCAACACTTAAGTTTCCATTTTCTCAAAAACTATGGAAGATAGAGTCGAGTTGAAAATTTAAAGGTAGCTTCAATTAGTGAGTTTAATGATTCTAATTTCATAGTAAACCCATCAAATAATATAAGGGGGGTCAAATGGGTCAGATTTCGCAGAAGTAGTAGTACAATGCGTTTTATTCATATAATAACCGGAAAATTTCAAAATTTGTGTTTTAAAACAATTTTTATTAATCAAATAATTAAGATTTTTATTATTAGTTTTTTAATAATATTATATATTTTTATTTACAGAATTGGAAATTATTTTATTTCTACATAGTTGTTACTATCGAATGGAATTAGCAAAAATTACAATTGACAATTACTATACAGTTCGAACACATTGTCCAGAATTTTTTTGTAATCGTGATGCAAAAAATAAAACTGTTAAAGAAATATTAGACGTTATGTAAGTCTTTAAAAAAAGTAAATTAATATTATTTAACACTCGCATTTTGTTAAAATATATCCCCTTAAGGACCCACAATAAAAATATTTAGCTAGATTATAAAATTATTAATATATAGCTAATTATTAATAATTTTATAATTTAGCTAAATATTTTTATTGTGGGTCTTTAAGGGGATATATTTTAACAAAATGCATAATACAGCCCACAGAAATGCTCGTCTTAATTTGAATATTATTTAACACTAATTAATTATTATATTTAATATTTATTGTCATGAATAAAAAAAATCCATTTTGTAAAATATCAATTCGTGTATGCAATACACATTACACAACTGTATAACTATTGTAGAAAAACTCATTTTGATAACATATAATATTACAACTTGAGATTTGAATAATCGAAACCTTGTAGTTGCTTTTCGTTGTGTTAATGCTCAGTTTTATTTCCAATCACAAAAAAACATAATAATGACCAGTTGGTAGATTTTATACGGATGCCATAGTCTAGTCAACAAGTTCAAATTGGTGAAATATAGAAATACAGGACGTAAAAATACGTGTGATAGCTCGTCAGATTCAGAATGATGTCTAGAAAAATGTGCCAGAAATTATCTCCAATTTTAATAAAGAAAATTTATATTTTTTACTAGAAAATCAGTCTCTAGAAAAATGAGTGATTAAAGATGACTAAAATAATGAATACAATTTTTAATTTTAAGTATTTATGGACCATCTCCCGGTTTAACAGATCAAGGATACAAAGTAATTTTTGCTAAATTAGCAATAGGTGATCCAAATCGTTATGTTTATACAGATGGATGTAAATTATTTAGCATGGTTTGTGATTTATGGTTACTCGAAGAAGGCACTGCACTAGGGCATGTAATTGTATTCGATATGGATGGCGTTGTTTTGGGCCATGTAGCCAGATTAGGTTTAATGGCAATGAAAAAATTTTTATATTATTTACAAGTAATTATCAAATTAAATATAATCGTAGGCAAAGAAATCGAGTTCAAATTTTCTTGTAATTTTGAGAGTAAGCGTAATTTTGGTAAAAAAAAACACAAAAATTGAATCATTTTGTTGATTGGACGGGTAAGATTTTCGTTTTTTGAGTAATTAGAACCCAGAAAACAAAAATCTATCCCATTTTATGACTAAATGAGTATTTTTCGAAGCCCAGAATTTCTCTGAAATGAAATCTTTTATCACAAAGGATTTATGATGGTGCCTCAAATACTACTCATTAAAATGTTAAATAAACCGATTTTGTATTTTTTCAAAATTATCCTTAATTAAGTTTCATCAAATTCTGAAACAAAAATAAATTCATGATTTTTACCCATTAAAAATTGACGATTAATCCAATTGAATTCGTAATTTCTGAGATGTTATTAATTTTCTGGATGAGCCGAGCTTTGATATTAAGATTATTTTTGATACAAAATGTGTAATTACTTAATTAGTATCCAGGTTTGATTATAAATAAAGCCAATAAAAATCTTCATTGATTTCCAAACTTTGAATTAAAACTGACCCGCTTTCTTTGCCCATGAATGATGGCTTTTCATGTTTTAATTATTTTTATATAATTTTAGGAAGCATTACCATTTAGATTAAAGGGATTACATTTTATAAATGCGGTACCATTTATGGATAAAATTTTGGCTTTAATGAAACCATTCATGAAGAAGGAATTAATGGACGTGGTATGATCATATTCACATATTTTTTAAATTATCAGTATTTGGAAGGTTCAATCTACAGGGTCTTGACATATCGATACCTAAGAAACATTTTACCAACGAGAAAAATCGTTATACCGAAATATAAACAACGTTTGTAACACAACTGTGTGGAAAATACGGAAATCTATAGTTTTTTCCCTTTGAAGGGCCGTAGATCGGAAGGGAAGGATTTTTGAGGGTTGAGTCCATAACAACTTTTGATCATCACGATCAAAACTGCCTTAATCCATAGTTTTCAAAAAATTTTAACCGAAACCAAAAATCAATGGATTGTGTAATTTTTTATCGTATTTTTTACATTGAAGTGATATATATTGCCTATACTGTGTGATTTAAATGAATTTAAATGATTAAAACGATATCTTAGAGAAATTCATTTTTAGAATCTAAGACTCTAAAAGAGATAAATTTTACAAAAATCCATTTAATTTTATGAAAAATTTAAAAAAAAAATAGTAATTAAGTTCTTCATTTTTCATATTTATAATTTTTAGCTATACACTCACACAAAATTAGACGAATTTTTCAAACATGTTCCTCAAAGATTGGCACCAAGTGACCTTGGAGGTCAAGGACCAAGTTACAAAGAAATACACGGTAAAAAAATTTGAAATTTATTAGTATGGTATACGCTTAACTAAATTTGTTAATTTTTTTAATCAGAAAAAACAATTAAGAAAATCAGTGAAAATTATCAATGGTTTATTGATGATGAACAAAATAATCGAGTTATTGAATCGAAACGCCCTGGTAAAGCAAAAACTGCAGGAGATTTATTTGGTGTTGAGGGATCATTTAAAAAATTGGATATCGATTAATATAATTAATCAATTGTTGTGTTTTATTAAAAGTTAAATTTGTTTTTTGTATATTTATTTCGATCATTAATTTGTTGTATTACTTAATTAATTAAAAATTAAAAGTTTTATCACAAATGTTTATCAATGTTTTTTTTTTTTTAATCTGATATTAATCAGTTATTAAGGTTATTCGGTTAGTATGTATAAAATCTATAAATATTCGAAACCATTTTACGAATTATTATTTAAAAAATTGGGCAAGTCGTAAGCAGCGCAAAAAACAATTATTGCCTTTCGTAAAAATTTTAATTTTTTCTTTGAAAGATGAATATTTTTTGAGCACTTGCAATATCGATGGATAGGTCTTGAAAACCCTGCAAACGAATCCACAAAAGCTCCATTTTTTCTGGTATTAACAAACAAAATATTAAATATTGTGAAAAGTCATTGCAAAACATTCCAAAGAAATGGCCTTTTTTGGAATTTTTTTTATACAATTATCGATTGAAAATCGAAATTTTGAAAAAAAAAATGTTTGCTAGCGAAAAATTTGGTTGAAAATTTAAAATTTATTTGGGATAAACGTGTTCTTAAACGAATTTTAAGACATTACATTTTTAATGCTCTTCCCCCTCTACCACTTATTTATCGAAATGAACGACATAATTTTAACTAAAGAAAGTATTAAAAGATGGCATTACTACTATCCTGATAGAAGACAAGAAGGTTTCTGGCAAAAGATTTTCAACTTTGGGGGTATATAAATTCACCTGAAACCCTTTATTTCCTTTTCAAAGCCCTATCCAACGATACCACATACAATAAGGTGCCCAAAAAACCCAGCTTTTTCGAAGTTGCCAGATATTTAAGTTTAAAAGTATAAATGCCGGTAATTTTATTTAAAAATTTTTTATGATAATGTGTGCAGATCACAGTAATCTCCTAATCGCTGCAAATCAATAAAGTTCCAATTTTTGACAAAATGTAGCCTTTCCATTTGTAGATTTATTTTTCCAACAATAACGACGTCGAGTTTCACCATTTTCATCTTTTGATTTTTTACGACAACATGGTAAAATAAGACACAATACTAGAAAACACATTGATAGAGCCAAACGATGTTTAATGAAAGCTGACTTCTAAAAATCAATTTATTATTAGTACTTAAAATTAATGACCGAGCAAGAAAATTAAAAACTGTCCGATATCTCAAAAAAATAGGTAATAAGTTTATAATGTTAAAATTGAAGTTAGATTAATTTCCGGGGAAAAATTTGGTTTAATTGGTTATGAGATTTTAACGCTAAGATGTCAGCGCCACGAGTAAAAAACATGGCAACCATTTTTTTAGATTCAGCTGATTTTTGCATTGAATAGAAAGACAAAAGATGTATCATATTTGTATTTGTATAACAGGTTGGCTGATAAGTCCCCGGTCTGACACATATATGGCGTCGCTAGTATTAAATGCATATTATTTTTATATAGTACCAACCTTCAAATGATTCGTGTCAAAATTTGACGTCTGTAAGTCAATTAGTTTGTGAGATAGAGCGTCTTTTGTGAAGCAACTTGTGTTATTGTGAAAAAAATGGAAAAAATGGAATTTCGTGTTTTGATAAAATACTGTTTTCTGAAGGGAAAAAATACAGAGTCCGGAAACTCATTATCAAGCCAAGTTTTTGCTTCCACTGTATTTTTTCCCTTCAGAAAACAGTATTTTATCAAAACACGAAATTCCTTTTTTTCCATTTTTTTCACAATAACACAAGTCGCTTCACAAAAGACGCTCTATCTCACAAACTAATTGACTTACAGACGTCAAATTTTGACACGAATCATTTGAAGGTTGGTACTATATAAAAATAATATGCATTTAATACTAGCGACGCCATATATGTGTCAGACCGGGGACTTATCAGCCAACCTATTATATGTTCAAATAGTTTGTAACAATATCTTTCAAAAAATCACTTTTTAACAAGTGAAATTCACAAAATTTAAAAAAGCATTGAAACATATATAAGAACACTCACCATTAAATTACCATTTTCCTTAAGGCATTTTGAACATCGTCGCTAATTTTTTTGTTTTTTTTTTCGTGTACGGAACCCTAAACTTGCACTTGAAATATAGCTAAGAACACTACGTTAAATTACCTTTCAGACGAAACCAAAAAAAATTAGAATCGGTTCATCTGTTTAGGCGCTACGATGCCACAGACAGACAGACAGACACACTCACATACTGGTCAAACTTATAATACCCCTTTTTTAGTTCAGGGGTTAAAAATGAAGACACACACTCTGGTACACACACTTTGAATTTTAAGTTTTTAAACTTGTCTTCTGTTAAGCATTTTAGTTTTTCACTATACTTTGGGAATTTATAGAAGCATAAATCGGGATTTATATTTTTTTGAGGATTTGCACATTGGTACATTACAACAGTATTTAAACGACATAGTGACCCAAGTTAAAATAACTATTTTAATGTTTTACATAATTCTTTAGCAAAATTGTTTGTTGTCAAAAATTATGACATTAACAACCTATTTTATATATGTATGTATGAAATGCAATAATACAACATTGTAAACAATCTTTCCGTTAAATATTATGTATCTAGGAGAGCTAACATATATATATATATATATATATATATATATATATATATATATTCATTTTTTCTACCGCTAGATAGAGTCTTTCTTAGCATTAAATTCCCATAGCTTCAGCGCAAAAATGAATTACATATCAAGTGTATTTCGTTGATCACCCGATACACAATCTGGATCACAGACTGTGGTCTTAATTGAGTAGATAGTGAAGCGCATGCGTCCGCATGTGCATAAAAAAATCACATAAATTATGTTAAATTGAATACCCACGTTTTTTTTCAAAATATTGATTGTTGAAACTCAATTTGGATAAACAATAAAAAGATGAAATTCGATTTATCTGCAACTGAAAATACAAAAAAAAAGATTTCATGCTTCTTAATTCAGTTATAAATTAAAATAATAATTTATTTTAAAATATATATACAAAAAATTACGCCTGAGACAAAATTTAAAGGTCATTTTAATATTTCTGAATCATAAAAATCAATTTTTTTTGTGAATATTGATGAGCAAAAACATCACGACATGGGATCATGACGTAATTATTAAAAATATCTTCAAAAAAATTACCTAATTTACATAAATCTTTTTTCAAAATTTTTTTTTCCACAAACAATTATTTTGAAATCCAATAAAAACTAAGCAATAATAGTATTCGATGACTAATTATAATTAAAATTATATATTGAAATTAATCCAATAATAATTCACACACGAACCAATGTTAACATTGAAGAATCATTAAAGAAAGAGATTCCGTTAAAAGAGTTAAAAATAAATATTTTTTTGTAAATTTTACTTTCACTAAATATTTTTTTAAATATATTTATTAAGTTATTAAAATTCATTACGCATCGTGTCAGCAGTCAATCTTACAATACGGATTTGGATCTTACAGAGCTATTTTTTTAAACATGAAATTGGTAAGTAATAAAATTTATTTTTTTGGTTTTTTCTTATTACAAGAAGTGAAAGTTATCTATTACTTCATTTTTTTTCAGATAATTTCTATAATCTTAAGTACTGTATTTACAGTGAGTTTGTGTGATGTATCACATATTTTAAATAAAGAAGGATATGTTGAAGAATATGTTGAAACTACAACGACCCCACAACCGCCTCCAAGACCATATTACTTTTCATATACGGCTGGACGTGCACCTGGACATTTAGATCGTTCACATTCTGAAGGTAGTGACGGTTCAGGTGTTGTTAGAGGTAAGTCAATCATGAAACTTACTGTACATCGTCAAATATTTCTGGAATGTACTAGAATATCATGTGTGTTTAATTCCATTTCAAATCTACCATACGTTTTAAGTTAGGTTATGCGAAAATGCGAAATTTTATTAAATTTTTACGTTTTGTGGTCCCCCAAATTGAAAAATAGGATTTTATTTATTATTCTGAGTGCATACATGTGAGCGTCCTTGATTTCTCGAGAAAGTAAAAAGCCTAGATCATATAAATTTAAATTTTGTAGGTTTCTTTTTAAAAATGAAGTTTTGAACGAAATCCCAAGATAAATTGAAAAAAACTTTTTTTTGATTTGTCCAAAAAAAATCTTAAAAACAAAAAAAATTTTTCGATATTCAAATAATGATGAACATGTGTTCAGTTCTGCATTAAAAATTAGAGCAAGCACATTCTATGATTCTAGTTACTAGGTACATGTATACAGGTTATTCACGATATTCTAGGTAAATGTACACAGGGTTATTCGATATATCACGAAAGATTAAGGCACGATTTTAAGAAAAGTTTGTTTCTGGAATAGATGGAGGGTTCTTATCTGTACATTTTAAAAAATTTCCGGAAAACACGAGGTACCAAAGTTGTATTTTTTTTAAATAGAACACACTGTATATTATAATGTATAAATTCTCAAAGCTTATATCCGTTTTCCAAACCAAATTTAACTTGGAGCCTACAAATCGATTGAGTTTCTTGTCACAATTGTGAATAATTGTATTACTTATACAGTTATTCTAAAATTAAAGCTCAAGAATTACAAGTTTTAAACGGTAATAACTTGTTTAACTTAAATAGAACACCCTATATTTTATGTTAGCAGGTGTAAAATATAATTCTTTATCAAATACCATCAACTTTCCTATAGCTAACTGTTTACGTTTTCATGGAAAACGCACAAACGCATCAGAATGCGAAATAATTTTAACTAATTTAATATGTTTAAATAAAAAAATTGATTATAAATAAAAATTAATGTAATTTTATTTAATTGAGTCACCTGTGGATGATTCAATAGGCCTTTTCATCATGTCATAAGCGCAAGTGCAGAGTTTATTTTTTCGTACTGATAGCAATAAGTAGGACTAAGATAGAAGATATTTGTTATTCATTTTATCACATTGGTTATAAATCATTTAGTACGAAACAAATGTGAATCGTGATTTTAAAATGAAAAGCCCTATTAAATACCTACCAATAAATAGGTGAAAATTTCAAATTCAAAAACAAATCGGCAGCGTCAAAAAAAAATTTTTTTTGAGCACAAGTTACACTTTTTTTCTGACGCGATTATTTAAACCTGTAATTGTCACTAGTTCAAACACGGAATGAAAATTAATAATATTTAAGCATTTTAAAAATATTTATAAATTATACACTAAAGGCTTAAAATAGATTAATAATAATTTATATTCAAGGATGTCGCCAAAGGAGGGGGTGTCGCTTCCCTCCTGTCATTTGTTGTTTACCCCAAGTGAACTAATTTTGTAAGTCTACGTAAGTTTATTTCGCATCATTATTCGCAAATCCTTTGAAGTTGCTTTGCATTCTACATTTTACAACTAAAAACCTTAACTGTCCGCCACTCGGCCCCTGGCTAGCCACGGCCTTGTTTATATTAATTACCCTACTATAAATTCTGATAAATAAACTTTTTATGGATTAAATATGTTTCCACACTTTATTAACAAAGGAAATAAATCTTGATAAGATGGCATATTTTTGCAAAAACCTACTTTTGTAAAAGAAAAAAAGTACGAAGTTTTTTGTTATAGCGGCAATATTTCAGATGTCTAACTATTGCTGCTTATGAGATACAACCCGCTGACAGACAGATGAAAGGATCGAAAGCGGAGTTTTGATAATAGGATTCCGTTGGTTATCATTTTGCTGGTACGAAACCCTAAAAACACAAAAACGTGATTTTGGGGTATGTTTGCCAATTTTTGTAGGTTTCAAGCGATTCGTCGTAGAATGCAAATAACCGCATCTTTCTAATACGCCTAGAAGTGTCTAAACGTGTTTAAAAGACGCCTCCTCCAATTGAACCCAACATTTTTTTGTTTGAATTTTTTTCATTTATCGATTAAAATGGTTCAGTACTTAAATTATGGGAACAAATATATATTAACAAATAAAAATTTTCAGGTAATTACCAATACGTGGATCCACGTTTCCGATTACGTACTGTCGAATATGTTGCTGATAAAAATGGATTTTACCCAATATTAAATTATACACCAAAACCACTACCAGATGATTCACCAGTTGTAGAAGCTGCCAAACAAAAACATTATGCTTTATATGCTAAAATCGCTAATGCACATGCACAAGGTATTGGAAGTTTACCATCAGCAACACCAAGACAAAGTGAATCTGTAATTCGTGCCACGAACAAACATTACGATTTATTTAATCAAATCGCCGCTGAACATGCACGTATTGCCGAAGAACGAGCAGCTATTTTAGCAACAGCTGAACCCAACACTCTTGAACAATCAACTGAAGTTTATTAGTAATAATAAAGAATGTTGATTTTTTTATTTAATTATTTGTGTAAATTTGTATAATTTTTCGTGTTAAATAAATTATTTTTTTGTTAACAAATTAACAAGGGTTTCAGGTGCTCGTTGTGTAATACTTGTCTTTAATATGGTGTAATTTTAATGACTAAATACATGCTAATTTCTTTATTTGTTTATATAATTTGTTTTAAAACTTCACCTTTAAATCCAATATAACGATTTTCAGCTTTCAGATTGTCAGTACCTGCTGTAGGAAAACCCCTTTAGAAAATTATATAAAAGGAAATTTAATATACTATTCTTTCATATGTATTAATGTATTTTCACACGTAAACATATGTAAAAATCATATTGTAAACAAAGTTTGAAATTTCACTCCTGGCGCTTGCACAATAGCGTGAAATTTTCTCTCATCACAAGAGTAATAATTGTGAAACGAAAGTCAACCAGACTGGAAAGATAAATTATAAAAAATCGGGAAAGGTTTTTTGTCTCGATTTGACGATTGAACGCGTTAGTTTTTGAGATGCCAAGCATTTACATCAGTAAAACAATATTTCGAAGAAAGGAATTAATAATAATCAAAAGGCCTAATTGACAAATATTGAAATTTGTTTTAATAGTACAAATACCATTTATGTATAAACATTTTAGATAATAATTTTAAAATAAGGTACATAACATTTTTAATAAAAATTGTATATATCATTTATAAACAAGAATACAAAATATTTTTTTGTAAAGAGAGTGTTCGAATTTTCTGTTTTCTTTTCGCGAAATGTTTTGTAAATACATATAATAATGACACATTTTAGAATAATTACTTTTAAACATTGGTCATATATTTGATAAATTATAAATGAATTTAAACTAAATGAATTACATAACACATTCGCACCAAATGTTTAAATTATTTTTTCCGAGTATCATTCTAATATAAACTTTGTAAACTTGGTGCGCATTCATTTTAATTATCGATCTTGAAAAATATTACAACAATTTTATAATATTTATAATCCACAAATTGTGTTTTTTACAACATTTTGAAAAATATGAATACACATAATTTTATTCGTTTTCATTAACGTTCAAATACGGAAAGTTGTACAAAAGACAAAACAAAATTTCCATTTTTTCAATTAAAACTTGTATATCAAAAGTTTCTCCTTGACTACATTCGATATTTATTTAAATAAATAATAAAATTGCACTAAACTAAGGTTTATATTATTTAAACAGATGTTATTTCCGAGTTTAATAAATTCATTTTTTAGATTTTAGTGTTTTTAAAGCTGCTTTTAATCAAGGAAAACGTTTTTAAAGCTGCACTAAAAACATTTTAACACACCAACAGTTTTACATAAAAATATGAACAAAGCGATTTTAAAGACGCTAGAGTACAAGAGTCGATCCCCAGAGCATCGTGACGAACTTTCATCAGAATTACAATATATTATAAGAAATACCTCTGTATAATATAAACCTTGGCACCACAAAAAAAATTTTTTAGAATTCAGTAATTTTTCTATGAAATTTTATAGACAAATAAAACATCTGATAAATCGTAAGAAAGCGTAAAATCAATAATATTGCAATTGTGAAAGTTCTAATAAGGCAGAATTACCAGATAAGAACCGCTCACGTGAAACTTACTACTAATCGAACTTCAGTTGCACGTAACGAATACAGTAGTAAAATAGTGCTCTTTGTCCAACGCTCAAGTAGAAGAACAAAATATCCACTCGGATCTCTTTCTATTAACTGTATCGAATGTTTACTCTAATGTTTACCCGCTACGCGGATAATACGTATATATTATTTCTCGACCAGCTACAACCTAGTGCCATCTGTACTCATTACGCCACTGTACTCATTATGCACGATCTAATAAACATTCGTGATAAACCTACATTTCTTTTTAATTTTTAACCTGAGTACAGATCGGTCTAGCGGCTACATAATACACTTCTCTGTTTGCTCAAACTTGCATTCATAGAAGTTCCGAAATAATGAAATTTTGTACTAAGCACCCCATCAATCTAACATCGATCTATTAACGTTTAAAATTTCTTTTTACAATATCTTAGCGCCACAAAATTTTTTAAATGAGATCTTTTCATTAACTTTTTTATTGACTCGATCTGAACCCAAGTTTAAATTAACAAATTCTATAAATTAAACTTCTAGATATGTACGAGTAATATTTATAATACATTGAATTGAAATCAATTATAATTAATTGTTTACTTTTGCAATATTTTAATAGCCAGCTAGCTTAATAATACCCGGGATATGTCCAGAAATCGTGAGCCCATAATGAAATGAAATTTCCCTTTTATCTGCCTTTTGGAGGATTACGATAAGTTAGGTAAAAAACAAAATTGAAGTTTTATAACGGTTTATAGTTTAAAGTTCAAATTCATACCCAGAATTTTATCATTTTAAACTTTCTTGCCAAATATATGCAAAACCATACAATGGCTTAAATTTCTGAACGCATCCCAAAACAAATGAATTGAAACGCATTTATTGGCTGCATTTAGCTGAAAAGATAGCTGGTGATCATTCATGGATGATCGTTTTGATCACTCTTGAGTGGTGTATTCTCTTGATCGCTAATGAGCGCTCTTTTCCGCTAAACTTCGCAAATTTGTTAAAAAAGCGAATAAATACAGCTTACTTGTGCATTATCTATTGACCTCCTAATCAACAAATTCGATAACTTACACATTTTTTTAAAGAAATCAATGTATTATATTCTTACACTGAAAGGCATAGAATATAGAACAACATCTTTCTTATTACTGTATGACTTATACTTATTCTTTGTTTACAAAAATCCTTTACCACTCTTTTCCAATTTTCTGTGTATTTATGATTTTGTCTCAACTTATATGCCTTTCAGAGTAGGTATTTTATAAAAACCAAAATACTAATTGACGGTATTTTAACGTATAAAAAACAATTTTACTACAAGTGAAAGTATTGACCACTTTTCAATAAATCTACCTTTCAATTTTGAAGAAAATTTTATTGTAGTTTCATTGAAATTAGACTCTTTTGAAAATAAATTCTTAAAATATAAAAATGTATTAAAATTTAAAGATTCAATTTACTTAAAAAATTTCATTTCTTTTTTAGAATTTTATTCATCTCCTTATTTTGTCTATGAATAGTTAGATCAGCTTTATCAGTTTTATAGGTAATATTATCGATTAAATCGTTCTGTGAATCAATTTCTTCGGATAAATCAATAGCTAATCCTTTTAATTGAATTGTAGACTTCAACATTTCCTCTAAATTCGAATTAATAGCAGCTTGTATATTACTTGACCCACTGGTCGATGAATTTGAATATCTTACATCATTGATATCATTATCTAAATCGTTTATCCGTGATAAAGGATGTGATTTGTACAAATCCTCCGAATTATTGCCAGCAAAACTCGTTGGCCTACTTGTAGATTGTGGATATTGTTCTTTTAAATTCGACGTACTCTGTTGTTCATTTTGTTTGCCAGATAAATAATTTTTTAAACTACCAAACACTGATTTTATACCATTCAAATGTTTTTGCGAGAATCGTAACGTTGAATTAATTTCATCTAAACGTTTATCAGTTAATTCAAGTTTTTCACGTTGACGTTGTAATTCTTCAGCAGTTGCAATACCAACTTGTTCACTTTCACGTAACAATCCAATACTTTTTTGTGTACTTCGTAACGTGGATTCTTCAATTTGCTTACTACGTTCTAATATTGACATACGTTGGTCTTCTAATTGTCGCATTGGATCATTGTTTGATGATGAGTAATAGTTGGATGATTGACGGGAATTTTGTAGAAACGTGTTATCATCTACATCATCATCCGAAAATAAATTTTTTGAGTCTGTGATATACTTATGACCTGACATTTTTATAACTTGGTTTTTTTTAATTTCAAGTACAAAATTACGTTTCACAAAACTATACTTATCACAATCCACTAGGGATATGAATTTAACATCACAAATTATCACAATGACAAATAAACGTCAAATGAATAATTAATCAACTGAACTTATTTGCATTTATGTTATTTTAACTATTAATGATAATTATTTATCACTTATATTTATTAATCTTGGAATGTTTAATCGAAGAATTTCTGTATAACAATAGAGGGGAAAATTCTTGAGTATGAAATTTTATCTCGTGAACAAATTGACGTTCATAGACAACATACTTTTAAATAGACTGCTTACGTAACACGCACTAAATATAAAAGGGGGCGTTAGCGGTATTAAATTTCATTTTTAATGATTTGGAGAGCATGAGGAAAAAGCATGAATAAAATTATTCCACATGTTCTTCCGCCTAACAATCCTTTCTTAAATCAACGCCATCATTTGTGCTTTGACACGTGGTAAGATTTTTTTATTTAATAATTTATCCTTTCGTATTTTTCAAAAGTTGCCATTTTTATAAGTTTAAAAAAAAAAATACAACAATAAACATATTTGGTGTATCACAAAATAGAGCTCCAAACAAAACAGTATCACCAGGTTCAAATTTCTTAAGCGAAGTTTTCGTGATTGCAGAAAATATTGTTTATAGAATCTTTCCAATTTTCTTATTTGTAAGCTTAATTTGGAATGAATTTTAGTGAGAGGCATCGTTTTCGACAAGTTAATATTAACTTAAAGCAAGTTTTTCGAATTTGTGGCTATTGTCTCTCACAACTCTGTGGTTACACAGAGTGTTGTATCTTTTATAATCATATAAGTTAATTCTCTTCTGTGGTAAACGTCCAAAAACAAGCCATCCAAATGGAATTGTTTACAGCCTCGCTATTTATTTATGTACTAGCAGTTACATTGGGAAATTTCAACTTTAAAAACAAAGACTACCGCGCTATAATATCATAAACCTTATAAACTTCACTTCTCTTGCCCTTACTTGTCTTCCCTTTTCTTCACAATTTTATGTGCTTTAATTTAACAAATCGGAGATCATTAAAATCAATTCAGCCGGTCTTGAATAGGGAATATTCATGAAATTTAAATTTGGTTCAAATATTTTTCTTCCGTTACTTTAATGACTGGACATTCCAACAAAACCATTATTTTAGTAATTAATATCTTTTTAATAACTTAAAATTAATTAATAAAAGTACAAATTCAGTGAGGGCATTTAAAAATTTCTAAAACGAAAATTCAAATTTTTATACGGATGTTCGTTTTTTATACGGAATTCATTTTTTTAAGTGTAAATTATACATTGAGCTGCCACCAATTGACAGATCACGTACTTATACGTCATCAACAGAGAGCGCCAAAAAACTGCGTATAAATATCTAAAAATTATAATGTATTTTAAATATTTTCTTACACTTAAATACAGCATTTTTAAGCAGTATTTATATTTTTTGCTTTGTTATAACGGTGTAAGCAATGAATTAAAAATATAAAAAAATACATGAATATTCCCTATTATAAGTGGTGTAACTAACCCGACTTTGTTTTAGATATTAAGTCTGTGGTCTAGTATGAGGCTCGTAGCTATTATTATGTGTCATAACAGAACAATCCCTACAAAATAAAATTCATTATCTATGTCATGAAAACATACATTTGATAAACACTAGAAGAGAAGTGAGAATAAAAAAAATATTTAAATAAAACTAAGTAATGAGTGAATAAAATATGGCAACAAAAGGTTTGTATTAAATGCATAATAAGTTCATGCTAAACGATTAAGAAAGGTTTCAAATTTGTTGCAGGAGGTCCAGAAACCGATGACCAACAAAGAGTACGATTTCAAGTCGAATTAGAATTTGTACAATGTTTGGCAAATCCAAATTATTTAAATTGTAAGATTATATTAAAAATATTATATTGTAATATAAGAATACTGATGCAAATATTTTTAATGTTTTAGTTTTGGCTCAAAGAGGATACTTTAAGGATGCTGCTTTTGTAAATTATTTAAAATATTTATTATATTGGAAACAACCAGAATATGCACGTTATTTAAAATATCCAATGTGCTTGTATTTCTTAGATTTACTACAATACGAACATTTTAGACGGGAGGTGGTTAACTCACAATGTACAAAATTCATTGATGATCAACAAATATTATTGTGGCAACATTATACACGCCGACGAAGTCGTCTCTTACAAACTGCTGCGGCCAATGGAAACACAACTAATAATGAACAACAGAATAATAATACTACGAATGGTACTATTAATACAAATAATGGTATTGGACCTAAGGTCACTTAAAATTTTATAATATAAGAAAGTTTGTATTTTTGTTATAATTTTCCAAAGCGTTCATTAAAAAAAAAACTCGTTTATACAAAAACCGTTTAAATTATTTTATTCCGTTTTATTCATTTTTAAAAACTACTAACACTCGAAATCTAGAAGCTGGTGAAATGTTAAAATCTGGAAAGCTACGAAACTACTGAATATTAAGATTATTTTGCCAACCGGGCCAAGTTAGAAACTGTAAGTAATGCATATTATATGCAATAATGCCCTAGATTTCGAGCGAAAATTCCATGTTCGTAGATCTTATGAGAAAAATAATTTTAATTCCCCTGCCTTTAATTCTCCTATAAACTTCACCTCTAACTACCTTTTTCTATTTATAACATACATTATGACAGCATGGGTGCCGCCAGATTTACCTTCAAGAAGGTGCATCTGCAGCTACACTAGGGTGGTTCACAACAATCTACTATTTTTTACTTCTGATACTGGAAAATTGATTTCTATGCATCTCTAAAAAATTATCTCGAAATATGAGCTCTGAATCTTAAAAGGAGGGTCCTCCTCATCAAAGTTTTCCATTTTTACCTCAGTCCCATAAAAAACTTCAAATCTTGCTATTAATTGAACGTACAACAAATCTCAACACATATTTTTGTAGAAATTAACTGATGTACAAAAATGGTCTCATTTTTAATAGAATACTATAACCAAAGCTCAAAGTAATTTCGAAGTTTTTAATAATTATCTTAGAAAATATGATTTTAATTCATTCATTTTTGGAAATATTTCTACAAATTCGAGTTTTCGAAAGCTTTTCAATCTATTTCTAATTAGAAGTCCGTCTGTATGTGTAAATATCACCTTTTATTGTAGTACAATATCTTAACGGATTTTGAACAATTTTTGCGACATTCAAAAGTATTCATTAAAAGCTAGATCTGATTACATTTTGAAGTTCATGGCTTAAGCACTTTCGAAATCCACCATATGGTACGAGATATTGAAGAAAAATGAAGCAAGTGATGTGGCTGTAAATAAATGCATAGTTGAATACGCAGATTTGATTGCTCGATCCACCCCGTTTTATTCAATCGTATACGAGGCGATCAAAATTGGTTTAACTATATCAATAACATGTAGTTTGATTACAATAGAAGCATTCGAAATTCGCCCACTGTCTCGACAGATCAAAACCTTGTGTGAATATGACATTTATCGGTCAACAACTTTAAAAGTTACACGTTTAGGTACAAACAGACTCATGAACGATTGAAGCTGAACCACATTATACGAATTTCTTATAAAGACTCAGTATACTTTGCGTCTTCATAAGAATGGGCTTGTTCAAGTTACTGTAATTGATGGTAATGTTTTACATATTTATTTTTAACTTTGTGAAAAATGTTTGTAATGTGTTATATAAATAAATTTAGTAGCTACTGACAATGATTGTGTTGCAATCGAAATATCTAATATTACATATAATATAATATTTTTTATTGTATTTTTTAAATAGAATTACTTAATATACAATTTTATTTCGAGTATCGTGGTATTTATTTCAATAACTATGTCTCAACTCGAAGTCAACAAAAATTCATTCTTATACCTATACTATCAATTATTTACTTACCTAATTATCCGCAAATAAAAATATTATTATATAGTGTGTCCCCGGATAGAGGTAACTATACGTGTAAATTTACTTATTTTGCATTTTAAGAAAAAAAGTCATTCTTTATAAGAAGTTTTGCTTATTCTGAAAAGTGTGTAGGTATATTTAAAATTTCTTAATAATGTTCAGAGTAGCCAAAAATTTGGAATCACTATTTTTATTTTTGGTTAACTACCCTTCTTTTTTATAAGTTGGCGAAATGTTACTAAGAAAAGTTACTCGCAATTAACAATTATGACTCTATACAAAATATCAAGAAGATCCATGTACTTTAATTATAGCATCATTTTTTATTTGAACAAAAGCTCTAATTATAAAAAAACGTAAGAAAGAAAATAATAATAAATCAATTAACATACATTATTCGAGAGCGTATTTTTTTGTGGACTAGTTTAGAAAATTAAAAAGAAAATTTATTTTCTCGGATAAACATTCACTAAGAATGGAATTGTCAAAGTTGGAAAGATCTTCTTGATATTTTATATAGTCATAATTGTTAATTTCGAGTAACTTTTTTTAGTAACATTTTGTCAACTTTTAAAAACGAAGGGTAGTTTTACCCAAAAAAAAAAAAATAAATAGTGATACCAAATTTTTGGCTACCCTGTACATTATTTAGAAGTTTTAAATATTCCTACATACTTTTCATATTAAGCAAAACTTCTTATAAAGAATGACTTTTTTTCTTAAAATGCAAAATAAGAAAATTTACAAGTATAGTTACCTCTATCCGGGGACACACTATATATCACCTCGACTGATAATATAGAGAAACGAGCACGTATTAACCCCGAATAATTAATCCTTAGATGATTGCATGCCGCCGAACGCTTATAGATCAAATTAACTTCTGTTTGTATAAAAAGGTGCATAAAAATTAAATAAAACCAATAGTTCTGCAATATCACATTATCTTTAAGCATTTATATTTTAAAATCATTAAAAATATTGAGTTTTAACAATAAATTTTGCTTTGAAAGGTCTAAATACTGGCTGTACTTCGATATTCATTTAATTTTAGTTACAAATTGAGTTTGATCATACATATTACACGCATATGTGGCAAGATCAGTAGCACTCATGTTATGAATTGTTTCATGTTTCACTAAGTCACTACGTCCCGTAAATGTTTTGTAACAAATATGACATCGATAAATATCTGGTTGATCTTTTACAACAATATTATTTAAATTAGTCTTATGGTGAGTCCTTTCATGTACCGTTAAATTACCTTGTTGTATAAATGTCTTGTTACATGTCGTACATTTATAAGGTCGTTCTCCCGTATGTGTTCGTTCATGGCGTGTATAATCAGTTTTCGTTAAAAATATTTTCGTACAAACATTACATTTATATGCTCCTTCTCCTGTATGCAATTTTTCATGTCTAGTTAGATCTGCTCTCGCTATAAATGTTTTCTCACACATTGTACATTTAAAAGGTCTTTCGCCATTATGACTGCGTTCATGTTCTGTTAAACTAGTTTGTCGTGTAAAAGTTTTACAACATAAATTACACTTGTAAGGCCTTTCTCCAGTATGTGTTCGTATATGACGTGTTAAATTACTACGTTCGGTAAATGTTTTATCGCATACCATACATTTGTAAGGTCTTTCTCCGGTATGTGTACGTTCATGTGCCGGTAAATGACTTTGCTGTGTGAACGATTTACCACAAAAGTTACATGAAAATGGTCTTTCTCCAGTATGAGTTCGTTCATGTATTACAAAATAACTTTCCTGTGTAAATGTTTTATCACAAAAATTACATTTATAAATTGGTTTACCAGTATATAATCGTTGCAATTCCAAATTATCTTCCAGATTAAATGTTTTATATTTCGTTATTTCTTCATTTGTTAAATTATTAATAGTAGATGTACTCGTGTTTTCAAAATTGATGTCGTCTGTAGTGGTTTCTGCTAATGGATCATTTTCTGGCAATTCTTCTTTGATAATAAATTCGCTATGTAGTTGTTCTTCAATTTTAATTTTAACTGGTATTCTTTCCATACCATCATCATCCATGTTCTTGAAAATAAATATTATTGGTATTTTCTTTTTAAAAATAAAAATATGTATCTTGAAATATTTACCCCAAGTCCCCAAATGTATACACAATTTTTAAATTTGATGTATACACTTATATTATTAAAAAAGTTTAAACAAAACTGGTTTATATTTGTAAAATAAAATAACTTTTCATAATCAAAATTAATTTATCTTTACAATTTTCACATAAATTAGAGGAAAAATTTTCGGAAAGGTTAATTTATAGTTAAAAAACATAAATTATGTCATTCGTGTTTAACGGGTTCAACCTCCTTACAACTTCCATGTGTTGAACCCATAGAGGTTGAACCAAATAAATGTGTGGTTGGATTGGTTTGGGGGTTTGGCAGATATTCAAATGTGAACTTAAACTTTTTTAACTTATTAAGCTTTCGAATTCTTTCTAACAGTATTAATTTTATTAATTATAATGATCCAAAAATTTGCTCACATCTGTAATTATCAGTTAATGTAATTTGGCCCCCCACAAAATTATTTTTCGAGTTAATTAATTATAAATCTTTTTTAGTCTATTGTTCGTCGTTTGTTCCAAGTTTGTTCTTCATTGATTGATAATTAAAAATATTTGTTCGATCGTTAAATGTTTATTTATTATTTATTAAACAATTATTTGCCATTAAGTTAGCTCCCCCATATTATTTAGTAAGTGTATTTAATTTTATTAATATAAATAAGGCAGGTGGCAGTGTGGATATAGCACTTGCTTATAAAGCCAAGGTACGATGGTTCGTATCCTGGTGTAGATAATATTTTTACTTTTAAATTAAATGAATTTTTCCTGTTGTTTAAATTTTCCACTCTTTTTATACTGGAGTAAATCTAAGCAAAAAAAGGCTGTTATATGGATTAAAAGTTCGAGCAACGAAACTTTGGGGTTTTTCTTTTCACATCAAAATAAGTATTTTTTGAAATTTTTTACTTTCCCGGAGTGGTGCAACATGTTTAAAAAACAAAATGGCGTCAAAAATGAAATTTTTTGCAGAAATTTTATCATTTTTATTTTATATTCGCAAAAGGAGGCATCGGTGCATATCCAAATTTGGTAGGTTTGTAGTCCATGTTAAGAACTACTCCTCATAATTTTTTGGTGGGGTTTCGTCCCTTCCCCTCCCAGTTATATATATATGTATACATACATATGGTAAAACAGTTCATTTGACTATAACTTGAAAAATATTCGATTGATTTTAATGAAACTAATATCAATAGTAGGTTTTATTACTTACAACTTTCGGTTAAAATTTTAGCGAAATCCGTTAAATAGTTCGGCCAAAATTTCCAATTTAGGGTATTGTTTAAAATGGCTGCCATTTTATGCCATTTTGTCCTACGAGGTTAAATTTTTTTTTAAATTGTAGCATTTTTTATTATCTTTCGATTTTATAATAAAAGGCTTACCCGTAAAATGACTCCTTGATCCATATTTTTGCGAAAAACGGAAAATTTAGCACTTTCTGGAAATAATTGTTTGGGGGGTGTATGGACTGGCTTTGGGGGGTGTTTTTTGCTTTGGCATGAGAAAAATATTTTTAAAAGAGGTCTATATGGTTTAAAGCAAAATTTTTAAGTTTTAACCCCCGCGCTGTAAGGGGGAAGGGGTGCATGAAATAAATGTGTCTTAAAAGATTTTAAAAAGAGGTCAAAATAGCTTAAAATGCTAAAGTAACCCAAAATTTTAGATACTTTTATTAATATAGCACTTTTTACAACATCCACCCCTTCCCCTCCCGCTTTCATATTTGTTGCAAATTCAAAATTTTTATCACGTATAAAGAGGTTTTGGGGGTCGCTGATCTTGAACTTTTGGCCCAAATAAGTACACCCCCTAAAAATATTACAATTGTTTTTGATAATCTATTGCAAAATTCGAGATCAGCGACCCCAAAAACCCCTTTATACGTCATAAAAATTTTGAATTTGCAAAAAATATGAAAGCGGGAGGGGAAGGGGTGGATGTTGTAAAAAGTGCTATATTAATAAAAGCATCTAAAATTTTGGGTTACTTTAGCATTTTAAGCTATTTTGACCTCTTTTTAAAATCTTTTAAGGTACATTTATTTCATACACCCCTTCCCCCTTACAGCGCGAGGGTTAAAACTTAAAAATTTTGCTTTAAACCATATAGACCTCTTTTAAAAATAGTTTTCTCATGCCAAAGCAAAAAACACCCCCCAAAGCCAGTCCATACACCCCCCAAACAATTATTTCCAGAAAGTGCTAAATTTTCCGTTTTTCGAAAAAATATGGATCAAGGAGTCATTTTACGGGTAAGCCACTTATTATAAAATCGAAAGATAATAAAAAATGCTACAATTTAAAAAAAAATTTAACCTCGTAGGACAAAATGGCATAAAATGGCAGCCATTTTAAACAATTTCCTAAATTGGAAATTTTGGCCGAACTATTTAACGGATTTCGCTAAAATTTTAACCAAAATTTGTGAGTAATAAAACCTACTATTGATATTAGTTTCATTAAAATCAATCGAATATTTTTCAAGTTACAGTCAAATGAACTGTTTTACCATATGTATGTATACATATATATATAACTGGGAGGGGAAGGGACGAAACCCCACCAAAAAAATATGAGGAGTAGTTCTTAACATGGACTACAAACCTACCAAATTTGGATATGCACCGATGCCTCCTTTTGCGAATATAAAATAAAAATGATAAAATTTCTGCAAAAAATTTCATTTTTGACGCCATTTTGTTTTTTAAACATGTTGCACCACTCCGGGAAAGTAAAAAATTTCAAAAAATACTTATTTTGATGTGAAAAGAAAAACCCCAAAGTTTCGTTGCTCGAACTTTTAATCCATACACAAGGCGTAATTTCACTCTACTATTATAGTTAAAATTATCTATATAACCCGCCCTCTTGCAATAAATAATGTCAATTATACATATGTCATAAATCACTATTCTGTCAGGGGGTGGGAATTTAAATAATCATAAATATATCTTACTATTTAAAATCATGTTCTCCTGTTACAAAATATTAAAAATATGTACAAAAATGGCTTGGTTAATAAGTTGGTTGCTAAATAAGAAACTTTTTAATAGGAGAACATGTCATATAGTATCTCTCGCTCATATTCTCCTATTACAAAATATTAAAAAAATACTTATTTTACTTGCTTTTTTGTTTGTTGTAAATGCTAAAAATTTATTCTTGTTAAATGAAATTTTATAAGATTTTGTAATAGGAGAACGTGTTATTTCACAAAAATAAAATTCATTATGTTAGTCCCACTTTCTTACTTATGTCATAAATCACTCTTCTGTCAGGGGGTGGGAATTAAAATTGGCAAGGGCTATATCCACCCTGCCACCCGGCTTATTTATAACTATATAATTAACTTAATACTTACCTTTACTACATAATTAATTAATTGATAATTTTATACGATTTTTTTATCAGCAAGTAACATGGACTAAAAATTAGAGTTGCTCATCAAAAGTAAAAATCCATTAAATAGTGAAACCGGCATGTTTTAGTTCAATACATAACCGATTTTAAAAATTCTTTCATCTTTAGAATGCAACATTATCAGCAAGAAACATGGCCATATTTTCTTTTCAAAATAATTAAAGATTCGAACTAAAAGGTAAAATCCATTACTTAGTTAATAAAAGTGAAGGTAAGAGAATTGAAGACTATAACGTGGATAACTCAAAATCATCAAAATCGGAGCTGTTATTGAGGACTCCCTAAGAATGGCTATTTTATGTATTCCTGTATGCGAATGAAACAAAATTTGATAATTTTTTAAAATATTTATTCCAAACGTAAAATTTTCACAAAAATAACAATATGGATAAAACATTACATAATAATACAAAATAAAATTATTCACACATAACACTCGACACCTCAACTTGAATATTTCTAATTTATGCACCATTTTGTGAAATAAACTTTTATGAAAAGTTTTCAATTACACTACAATTCACTGATAAATTACGTGTTATGTGATTCCTTCTTAATTTGAATTAACAATTTTCAGAAATTAATAAAAAATAAATTTTTTAGTAAATAAATAAAAAGATTAATTTAAAAAAAAAAATATTACGTAAAATATTGGCGTCAACAGCTGATTAGGAATAAAGGAATTCAATTTTACTATTCTATACAGATTATAACGTCGATTGAAGGGAGACAGTTTGATTTTTAACAGGCTGCATACACTTATAATTCAATGAATGAAACAGAAAAATAGAATATATCCTGAAATATTCTTCAATTTTAGTCAACATGCGCATTCTTCAGAAAAATCGCGAACAAATCCGCTGGAAAAATGTCTCGAACAAAATGTTGTTTATAAAGAATAAGGTTCTAATATAGGTTTTACTATCTCTTTCTCTATCTGTTACCTGTTAAATACCGTGGAAATTAGAAATTAGTGCCAATTATCATCTTTTACATAATTAAATGGCTGGATCAATCGTAGGCATTAGTTTATAAAACAATTTTAAGTGTTATTAGCTGCCACCTAATCTAACATTGACTTGGATTTTGAATAAATACTTGAAACTATCGATCAAAACAATTAAACACAAAATTGAACAAGAATGATCAATTTTGTGTGTATTAAAAAATATACTTTTTTCCTTATCTATCTAATTTAATTCCCGAAAAATACCGTTAAAATATGAGTTTTTGGTAACTTTGTGTAATTAATGGAATGAAGTATCCACTGTCTATCTTGATTTTGCCATTTTCTATTTAAGATTTTGATAGAAATGAGCTTTAAAAATGGGTAACTATTAGTAAACGAAAAATTTACAAACTTAAACCATTCAACAAAATATGGTATTTTAATAACACTAAAACATTCTTTTTTTGGATAAACTTCCGGATTATTAAATAACTCTGTTGATGACGTATAAGTACGTGATCTTTCAATTGGTGACAGTTCAATGTATAATTTACATTTTAAAAAAATGAATTTACAACACAGAATTTACACTCGTTATAATTAAGTTTTCTAATAAAAAACCGTAGAATAGTATAATTTAATGAAATACCATATAAAATGTAAGTAATCAATATCATACAGTATGTCAACAAATTTGACAAGCCCGTACTTTGATGTCACGTCCGTATAAAAATTTGAATTTCCGTTTTAGAAATTTTTAAATGCCCTCACTGAATTTGTACTTTTATTATTTAATTTTAACTAATTAAAAACATATTAATTACTAAAATAATGGTTTAGTTAAAATGTCCAGTCATTAAAGTTACGGAAGAAAAATATTTGAACCAAATTTAAATTTCATGAATATTCCCTATTGATAATATTCACCAACCATTATAGATGTAGTTGTTTATTTATCATTACCATGGTATTTTATTAAAAATGAGTTTAGGGAATCACTTTTAGAATGTATATCTCGATATATCGATTTACGATAATAATAAACTGATTTATTAAAGCAAAGACTATATTTATAAGATATAAATCTGATTAAGAGTAGATTATGGTACGTTATGAAAGTATGAATCTATATGTATTTTATAAATCTCTGGGATTAGGGGATCTTACGACTGTTACTATTTTTGTACTATTGCTACTGCTAGATACGTGTATGCAGCCCCTTAGTTTTTTACAGGCTTTCAAAACTAAAAGAACAGTAATAGACATATAAAAATATCATCGAATCTTTCAAAAAGAAAAAAAAAATGTATATATTCAAAAATTAATCAGTAAATTGAAAGATTTAATGTACGACATATAATATTCAATTTTTTTAATATGTAAATTTAATTTTTCTTTTGGTATCTCAATTTCTGGATCATCTGGTTCAATACTGCGTTTACCTTCTTTGGCCAATTTCAGTCTATGGTTGATTTTACGTTTTAATGTAACCAACATTTTGTGGATCTCAGATAGTGCTGCTTGTATGTAAAACGTTTGATCATTTATTGATGGACCTTTTATTAAAGTTTTACAATTCACTTTCATGTCATCGAATTCACGCTCATCGAATACTATTAAAAAACACTGAAAAGTAAAATTCATTTTGTTAGCATTTTGAATCAATTTATTTATAAAAATATAACAAAAATCATCAACTTGTAATCTTGAAAGCTCCCGGATAGGGGTTACTCTTAAAATAAGTCAACAATTTTTGGGTAAAACTTTTCAGTCCGTTTTTGAATAAACTGCGGAAAAATGTTTTGTGAGTTTGAAGCATATGTCAACTTAAAAAAGCACTCTGTATATCTTTTAATTTAAAAAACTTACGTGGGAAGCTTCAACAATGATGTCATTCATAGCAGTGTTTGGATCTTCATAATTTTTACCATTTTTTAAGTTATTTGACAAAAATATTAACAGATAAACCGATTCATTGATATAATCGTAATGTTCGCCATTATAAGTTTTCATTGTATATACAAATGATGCCAGTACATTTACAATATTAAATTGAACACATTCTGAAGGTGGGGTATTCTAAAAATTTAATTTATTAATCAGAATATTCGAAGAAAAATAAAAACTGTAATCAATTACACAGGTCAGCAAAAAAAAATTTTTGTCAGCTGCATGAGATACTAAATTATATGTTTTAGAATGCGCTGATTTCAGAAATTATGGCCATTTGTTTCTATCACGTAAGGTTTTTTTGCAAATTCAAAAACAAATAAATGGTAAAAGCACTCGTTTATTAAAAATTATACAGTAGCCTGAAGGTAGCCTGTAAGCTTAATCACATCCCATCTTCCTTGGAACTGCCTCTCGATATCGCGGACATCCTGGTGAAACCAGGAAAAAAGGTTTTCAGGAAAAAAGTCTATGTAGGAGTGCAAAAAATGGACCTTCAGGCTAATCTTGCAGCCTTGAGCTTCGTATGCTGCTAGTTGAACAATGGTTTTGTAGTCAGAATCCTTAGTATTTCCCAAAAACTTTCACACTACATCCTTGAACGATACACAAGCTTATTTTTCTTTCTCATTCATACTTTCCACAAAGAGGGTGCCGGTTAAAAGCCTTCTGATGTCGGGAACAGTAAAAACTCCCTCTTTCAACTTTGCTTCTGACATCTTCGGGAATTTTGTACATAGATATTTAAAATAGTCTCCACCCTCTTGTAGGAGTTTTACAAATTGTTTCATTAACCCAATTGATATGGAGAGGTGGTAACAAAACTTTTTCTGGCGGCACCAAAGTAGTATTGATAACATTTTTCTCTCCAGGTTTTAAAGTTTCTCGGGGTGACCAATCACTTTTAGTCCAATGCTGTTATCTGGCTCTACTATCCCATAAACATAAGAAGCAAGGGTATTTAGTATAGCCTGCCTGCTGACCCAAAAGCATCGTCAGCTGCCTGCTGATCCAAAAGTCCCCACAAACCATCCATTAATGGTCCTGGTATTTGATTCTTTCCAGGATAATGGCCAAATTATTACAGTTAGTTTTCTTCCATATGCACAGAATACCCCATTGGAAGCGAAGCTAATTTATTTTCATTGTGCAATAATAATACTTTAAGACTAGTTTAATTTAATATTACTATAAAATACTATATTGTACTACTTAAAGACTAGTTTAAGTTGTTACTAATATCTATAAAAACCTATATGATAGAATGTTTTGAATATTTTTCCTGTTTTTGGGAGGTCAAAATCTATAAGAAAATGTAAAAAAATCGTATGCAGTTTTTTAGTCGCAGACCTGTGTTATCTATAAACGCAACTTTCATTACCGAAATGACATTAAAATCAGGAACTTCCTTAATTTTTGGACAATGTTCTACATAACTAAAATCTTCTGGTTGATCCAAATCCTGTATTGGAGCTGTGATCGTTTTTAAACACCACCATGGTGTCCAATTTGGTATAAACTGTGCAATTTGTCCACTATTTACTAATGCTTCAAATTGTTGTCGTTCATCATTATTTAATTTTTCCCAAACTGCATCTGGATTATTCAAATCAACATTCTCTAATCGCTCACTTAAATCCATACAATCTTCATCATCTGAATCCATTTCATCACTGTTCATTTCTATATCATTATTTAAAAGATTCGTATCTTGCTCGTTTTGAAATCGTGTTAATATTTCATACATTTTTTGTTTAGATTCTTCATCGGTAGTACTGGTTAATTCAGTCATTACATTTTCCCGGTAAAAATTTTCCGAACATTCTACATGTTTTTCATTTTTATAGCAATCAACAGAGCAATATGAAATGTTACATCGTGGACAAGTATATTTTACTGGATTCAAATTACATCTATAATTGAAATTATTGTGTATTTTTGATAAAAAAAACTATTTTATAGGTTACAAAATTTTTCTTTTGTGTTTTTGGTGTTCTAAATAAATTAATTGTAAATTGCCAATTAATGAAAAATTGTGTACTTACATTGCACAAATTACATTTTGATTTTCTTCCGTTAATTTTGTTGGTAAAAATTCCATTTTTTTGTGTTTTTTTTTTGTTGTAGTTTATAAATTTTTGTATACAAATGAAATGTCAGTGTTCTGCGCTTACTTATGCGCTGTAATAATTTTTTAAACTTTTCTCACATGTACAACAAATTTGAATTTTAAAAAAGATTTCATCGTTAAGGGGTTATAGTCATATGAAGATTATCTACATTTTTTTAAACAAAGGATTTTCTATGTTATCCTCAATAAAATGACCTAAAAATTTGCATGCATGTTCAAAATGATGTTACAAAGGGCTAAAAACTTAAATTTGATATCTTTTAATCAAAAAAAAATTTTCAAATTTATATAACGATCCTATGTCAGGTTATTATTTTTTGTTAATATTTTAAATTCGTGTTCATAAAATGTGAAAACCAAAGTCTTCAGCCCTTCTAAATACAATTTGTAATATGAATAACCATTTTTTTATTAAAATTTTGCATTTTGCACAAAATACTTTCAAAAAGGTTCGTTTCCATAATGTCAAAATGTATGTAGCTTTATATACATGTTTTCTTCTCGACGCCAGATGTCAGCAATAGGAAAAAACATGGCCGCGGCCATATGAACAAGAAATATCGTTACCCCTTAAAGATTAAGTTTCTGAAAACCTTGCACTTTTATTTAAGGTAATAGTCAAAAAGTCTTTAATATCCATAAAAAATGACTTTCCACACCCTTAGCTTATATCTTACTCAACACGCTCAGCACTAATTACGCTTAAGCTACTCGCAGCAATAAAAGGTTATGGGCGAGTAATGAAAACAAAAGAATAAATAAACAAAAGAATGGATGGGAATTCTCATGTAATTGAGCAATTTTATGGAGTGTACTTATTATATTGTGAAAATCCACAGTTTAAAGGTCGTACGTATATAGGATTTACAGTTGATCCAAATCGTCGAATAAAACAACATAATAAAGGTCGGAAGTTTGGTGGAGCTTGGAAAACCAGTAATCGAGGACCATGGTAATTTGATTTTAAATATTGAAGTTAAATATTTTAGAATTTAGATTTTTGTATTTTTAGGAAAATGGTTTTAATAATTCATGGCTTTCCAAACGAGATTGCTGCGTTAAGGGTAAGTATATTGTATAAGCAAACTTGGATAAATGCAAGCGTGGATCCAGTGAGTAGTAATCAGGGCAATTTCCTCCCAAAAATATGGAAGTCAAGTAATTACAAAATAACCAGACAACATAATAGACATTTTTTTTTAAATCGGAAAAAATACAAGCTTTTTTATGGTTTTTGAAACCACGATAGTTGAAATAAAATTGTATATTAAGAAATTCTATTTAAAAAATCAGGTTTACATTTCGCTAAATATCGATATTTCGTAATGCAACCATCATCAGTAGCTAAATTTATTCATATAAAAATATTACAAACATTCTTTACAAAAACATTGAAGAATGTTTGTAAGGTGTTATATGAATAAATTTTGCTACTGCCGACGGTTGCGTTGTATAGTTTTTAGTTATATTTTTTAAATAGAATTTCCTAATATACAATTTTATCTATGTCTCAATTCGAAGTCAACAAAAAGTCATCCTTTTAAACTCTTTTAGTTCTCTTATTTTAATAGTTTTGTTGTTAAAATTTTTTTAGTTTGAGTGGGCCTGGCAACATCCTCATACATCTCGGCGATTAAACCATTTACCAAAGAAAAAGAATAACGAACGAATGTTCGATTATTTATTACGAATAGTTTCTGAAATGTTACGTATTGGTCCATGGAATCGATTACCTTTAACCATAAGATGGCTGGAACAAGAATACGCTAGAGATTTTCATAACGATCGATTACCACCAATTCATATGCCAATTTGTTATGGTAAAGTTGTTAGTAAAAAATTACCCAAATCAACAAAAAGTTCTTCTTCATCGCTCTCCAAATTAGAGAAGAGTAACCAAGAAGATGAAGACATTTTATTTTGCTTCTGTTGTAAAAATATTTTAAATAATGATAATAAAATTGAATGCTTGGCCGTTGAATGCGATATGATTGCACATTTTGAATGTTTATCAAAATTATTTTTGGATGTTGGAGAATATGTTCCAATCGAAGGAGATTGTCCAAAATGTTGTACTCGTGTGTTATGGGGTGACTTAGTTAGGAAATCACAAGGATGTTATAAAGATCTTGATCAGCAAGCAGATGATGATAGTGATGTATATTCAGAATTAAGTGATGATTCTAATTAAATTTGATTTTGGCCGCATGCTCGTCAATTCATCGATGTCTTGTGCTGCCGTACGTTATTAATTGTGATATTTTTAAAGATGCCCACTGGGTAATTTATATAATAAGTTTTAACTTTTTAGAAGCCATTTATAAAAATAATCGCTGAATTAGGGTAAACGCGCTAACAGAAGTACGAAAATTATTGCCATTCGCCCACTAGCTGACGATGCTCTGTTATTTAATTAAATATAAATGTTTTTTATGTATTATGTATCAAACGTAATAAAGTATTTTTATATTCATTCTTCTGTGCTGCTTTATTCACGGTCCTAAATATTTAAGATGTTTATCAGATGATAAGAAAGATGTTTAGTCTTTCCTTTGAGTATATAAGTTACAATAGATACACTTACAGTGAATTTTATACACTATCCCCGTCTCGTCTGATGTTTTTGTTTTAAGGGTTCGTTTAATTTTGTGTATGATGATCTACTTGTATATCGTAAAAAGCTAATCTATTATATTTAAACTAACTCTAACCCGCTGCTTCGACCGCGTTTTTGTCCTGAAATAACTGGCAAAAATCAATAAGAAGTAAATAAAATAATATGATACTTTTTTTATTCCTTAATATATATATAACGTTTAACAAATTAATTCCTCATTAGAATAACCCAAAACAGAAAATTATTCTAGGATGCTACTCTTTACTATATTATATGTTTTTTCGTCCGGTGCAAATATGTGAAGATTTTGGGCATTGAACACACGCGAACAGGCTACAATAGTTGGCCATGGAAAAAGCAAGGCCTTTCCAAATGCACCCTTGTTACTTGCAATGTTTGCCCTCTTGCACTTTGTTAATGGTAACTGCAAACATAAGCTTGATTCGAAATTTAACTCTTAAATTTTGTATTGAAACGGCAGTTCAGTGGGAATAAATTGGAATTCTAGGTATAATAACACTTTCCTCTATCCCGACACCTGTTAAAATAGTTTCACCAAATATATTCTGCGCCAATGGTATGATCGAATCCTTCTTCGATTTTTTTACACAGGCAAACGATAGGAATCAAATGTGGGGGCCCAAGTAGATTTACGAAGACTGAAAAAAAAACACACTAAAGTGGGTCTCCATCAAAAAGATACCTAGGGGGCGACAACAGTTGTAAATGAGGTACCAGAGCATAAAACGAATTTTTATAAAATTGCAAAAAATGTTTTTATTTAAAAAAATATTTTACATATAAATACAATTTAAATATGACTAGTTACAAAAATATAAATAAATAAATAATTAAAATAAATAATACATAATTAATAATCATCATCACCAATCAAATCAAAACCTTCTCCATAATCCGAATAATCGTCGACACCGGGCGGTACAAATGCACCATTCAAAACACCAGATAAATTTTCACTTAAACCCATTGTTGATGCAATCCCATAAATTAATCGCATTGCAACTAATGTTACAAATTTCACTGGTGTTGTTTCACGTTCTTGTATTTGCTTCAATTCTTTCTGTATTTTCTTCATATTTTTATCTATTCTACGCGAGAATACATTTGAAATACATATAATTAAAATTATCGTAATAATTATCAGTCGCATTATTGTTAAATTTTATTTTATTTGTTTAATTTATTTATTTATTTATAACTTCTTCACTGTCTTCATTAAAACTGATTGGTTTTTGGTTATTGACAGCATGATTTAATGATAATAAGTAAAAATACAAACACAATGGTTAAAGGAATTTATTATAAACATAATAAAATAATATTAAAAAAAATACCGTTAAACGAAACTGGGTGAAGAGTATTTATTATTTGAAGTGAAGATGATTAGGTAAAATTCAAGGTCATTTTAAAACTTTCATAGAAATTTTTATAATTTTCTTTATATTTTTTAATAAAAAAAAAAAACATTATTTATTTGATTTTTTTAAAATTTCACTTTCAATGTCAACTAGTTTTACTGGTTTTATTACCTGCCTCTCTTGGCAGCGAGAGGCAGATAATATTTGGGAAAAGAAATCTTGTGTGACTGCCACACAAATTCTATAATAAATTACATAATACACTTCCTCATATTAAATATATTATTTACAGCGAAAACCAAAAATGCCAATTAGATATATGTTGCTGGTTTACGAATTTAAATTTTTACGTTCTGAACATGTTATAAAAATTTCATCTTGGCTTTTCATCAACAGACAAGCGCATGCGTGCCGCCATGTTGAAACAGCGGAAATTCAAAAAATTCGTACTGTTTTAATAAACAATGGATGGGCAAGGACTATTATCTCCACAAAGAAATAAATTATTGGAAAAAACCATCGATGGTGCTTCACTTATTTATGATTCAGTTGAAGCTCATAATTGTGAACAATTGAAAAGGTGGCTAAAATGTCATGGGCGTCCGCAAAAAGGGAAAAAAAGTGAACTGATTGAGAGGTTAGACATTGACATTTGTTGACTATCTAAAAACACAAAAAAATAAATTAATATTTACAATTTTATTCTTATTAATAATGCCAATTCATTTGTAATAATTGAAAATATATTTTAGTTAACATGAGTAATACTTACGGAAGTAATTAATAAATTAAGTCATTAATATTTTGAGGCTCTACATGACATTATTAATTAGACAAATGTAAATATGTTTAGCAATTTTTTATCAGAAACAAAATGTTTAATGCGACATAATAAATAAATAATATATAAATAATTTACAGAGTCAAAAATGCAATTAGGAATAATGTACCAGTGGACCAAACAGTTGACAAAGGAAAATGGCTAAATATTCTAAATACACTTAATCAAAATCCAAATGTAGTGCAGAGTCCTAAAATAAATTATCCTAACATTTGGCAACCATTTCCTTCTGACAAAGTACCTAAGAATTTCACCTACGGATCTATGTACCATTATCTAGTGACATCATGCATAGATGACGACTATGATAACAGTGATGTTGAAAATGAAAACAATAATAATCAAACTCCAAAGGCTGATTATAGTACGTCAAAACCGTTAAAACGAGGAAAATTGTATGTAGAAAGCGGCCACGTTTTTGAAATTCTTGAAGGCGTAACATCTGATCAAATGTTTTGCATGAAGTGCAAAATTCAAGCTTCGTATAAGGCTAAAGAAATTCATCAAGTGTCAGTTATGGTCAATCCGTTAACTGCTCGAGTGATTCATGGTACATGTGATTGCAAAGCTTCTAGTATGGGCCGTTGTTCTCATGTAGCTGCCCTACTATATGTACTATTGAATTATTTGGATGATTGTGACGAAGATAATGTTCCTTGTACAAGTAAACTATGTAGCTGGAATCAAGGTAGAAAGAAAAAAGAACCTCACAAAGCAGATGAGCAGCAATATAAAAATAAAAATGACATGAGTAAACGCAGGTCATATGATCCTGGTCGAAGTTTAACAAGACCTATAGACAAACAAAAAATTAATAATTTTTTATCAGATTTACAATTAATAAATGCTAGTCGAAAAGCTCCTTCAATGTGGCAATTATTACTACAGCCGCAATACGAGGATTATGTATTAGAAAAACCAAGGAAAAGTCATTTAAAGACATTAGTTTATCGTCTAACGACTAATGTGTGCAATAATATAACTGGGCCTGTAGATATAACTGAAGGAGCTCAAAGTAATGATAATAAATGGTGGCAATACCGTAAAATATTGATAACAGCTTCTAAAATTAAAGTATTTAAGACTGAGAAAACGAATGACCAAATTTTTGCTCTAGTCAAATCTCAATTGTGGGTTGAGCAAAATATAACCACTGAGGCAATGCAATATGGTCGAGCGAATGAAGACATTGCGCGTAAAAAATATGAAGACTTTACTTCTAAACAATTTTCTTACGAAGTAAAGAGTAGTGGCTTGTGGGTGAATTCCAAGTATCCAGGATTAGGCGCATCGCCAGATGGCTTAATTTCAGATCCATTGAAAAATACAACCGGAGTGTTAGAAATAAAGTGTCCAAAAATTTTGGAAAAATATTATCCGACTGATTTACATCTTCTTACACCTCAACAGCGTACTTCATTTTGTTGTACTCCCATTACTCGAACTTCTATGAAGTTAAAACGAAGTCACGCATATTACTACCAAATACAAACTCAAATGGCAATAACTGAGAGATTGTGGTGTGACTTTGTTATTTGGAGCCCAAAGGGTTTCCATATTGAGAAGATTTATTATGATGGCAATTTCATAGAACCTGTACTGAAGCATGTTAGTGCGTTTCATCAAAATATTTTGGCTCCCGAGTATTTTGAAATGAGAATTCCCCGCTGTTTAATACCTTTTGATTTATCTAAGTGAAAAATATTTCATGAACAACTTTCAAATCTACAATTTACAGCATGTTTAATTTTTTTTATATTTCTTAATTTATCACAAAAAGGATACATAAGAAAAAAATATTAAATTAATATATTTTTATAATTAAAAAAAGAAATTACAAAAGTACACGTATATACAAATGTGATGTTTTACAAAAAATATAAAAATATAAATAGTATATTGTAACATTACAAGTGTTATGTGTTTTGAAATTTTAATATAATTATATTACAATTATTTTGACTTTCAGTTTTTTTATTTCCTACAACACACTGGCCTTAATTTAATTCGTCGAAAACTATAGGTGTTTGAAAGTTGACCAAGCATGCACAGATAAATATAATTTGTGACATGATAGGACGCATATTTAAAAGTAAAACGGTGGAAAGAAGTCTGAAATTTTTTATGCGCCCAATAACATGTTCAACATATATTCGTTGTTTTGCTATCTTCTTCGTCAAAATTTCCTCTTGAGCAGTTAAACGGTCTCTTCCATTCAAAAATGGAGGAATATTTAAATGTGCTTGCTTAGCTTCAACTACATCATGAACCGTAAAACCTCGATCTGCTAGTACTACATCTCCAGGTTGCAATAAGTCTGCTATTTTTGATCGTTTAAATATTTCTGGATCCGATATTGAACCCTCAAATGCATCAGATACAAAACTAAGACATCCATTAGGAGTACATCCTATCAACACTTTAAATGTGGTATGAGCTTTATAACTTGAATATAAATTACCTTGGTGCTCAAAGTTTGACGGCGATTGACAAAAAAATTCAACGCAATCTACAATAACTCTTATGTTTTTTATAGACCGAAATATTTTAGGTAATGTTTCGGCTATTGTTTTCCTAGGTGGGAACATAAATGGCTTCAATTGAGTGGTAAATTCATTGTACAAAAAATAAATCCAAGTTGTACATATTTTTGAAACAAACCCCGTAGAAATATCGAACTTGTAAGCTAAATCTTCTGTTAAATATCCCATTCGTAATCTTAATAGAACCAAAATCAACTGCTGTAATGAAGTAAATTTGTATTTACTATTATTTTCGGAATTTTCATGCTTTGACTCTCGACTGCCCCAATAATCTAAGTTTTCGCAAGCTGGACTCAAAAATCTATGTAAAGCTTGGATTTGCTCAAAATGAAGACTTGTATAAAATATGCATCTTTTTTCATCACTGCGAATAGATATAATAAATTTTTCCATGGCTGAATTTTTTTGTAACTTAACCTGAATAATTTTATTACGCATCTTTATCGAATCTGTCTGAATTTCTATGGCTGAATTTTTTGGTAACTTAACCTGAATAATTTTATTACGCATCTTTATCGAATCTGTCTGAATTTCTATTGCTCTTGTATGTTTCCTAGTTTCTTCACGGTGTATATCTCCAAGGGTCATACTCATGTCTGACGTTTGATCTGGTAATATTTGTTCAACAAAACAAGTATTATCATCAATTACGTTGTGAACCCCTCCATGAGTCACTGATGTCTATAAGAAAAAGAAAAATTTTCATTAAGAATAAAATTTTTTTATAATTTTCTATTATTCACACTGTACCTGTGCATCTGGTAGAATATCATCTATTTTTCTATATTCTAATCCATTTTCTTTTTTCATATCAACTCTGTTGTATTTTTCGGATAAGCTGGTTCTTGCTTTGGGCACCTATAAACAGGTTTGAGGTTATAACTCCAAAAATTATATTTCTGTATAATTTATTTTATACCTTACCTTATTAATTGATTTATCAATATGTTGAAACTCTTGATAGCTTAAAGGATCAGGGTTTTGTTCAGTTGGACCACTTTCTCCAAGAAAATGTAGTGAGCAAATATAAGTATCCTTAGTAACATCATCAATAGATCTAAAACCTCGGTCACTTCTGCCACATTTTTTCACCCATAATTCACATTTCGCACATTTTGCACATGCTTTAATATGTAATTTGCTTGATGATTTGATTATTTTTTTTCGATATTCAAGACAAGGCTTTGGAAAATTTATAAAATAGAATCTATTGGTTTGAAATGATTTGTATCGTGTATCACTTTTACATACTCCATAACAACACCGTTTTGTTGTTCCTTTTCGTACAGACAACATAATTATAATGGAGTACAAAAAATTTTTTCAGGTTATTTTGACTTACGATTTATTTTTTTTTTCACTTTTTTTATAATTAATCAACTTTGATTTATATTTTAATTTTTGATACACGGATAGCGGACACTTTAGCATGGTTGTTTACAAAAAACAGTACGAAAAAGATGGCTGATTCTGACGCATGCGCACAAAAAAAATTTGTGATGAAAAGCCCTTCCTTGCTCACGGACAGACAGGCAGACAGACGGATAAACGAAAATAAACATACAGTCAAATCTAGGTGAGTGAGAAAACTCTACAAGTGAGAGTAATTGTCAAGTCCTGTAACCCATCTAAAACCTCTATAAGTGAAAAACAGGAACCTCATTTTTCCCTCGTTGACGCTTATAACTGAGACTGCTATACTTTCAATTTCGTGGAACTGACATTGCTTTAGATTTTGCTTGTGTTTTTATGAACCTCTAAGTGAGAATAACCATTCTTGTGGGTACAAGCAAAATACTGGTAAAAAATTTCTATAAGTAAAAAAATCTCTGGAAACTTTCGCTTATCTAGGTCCTACTGTAAATTAGGTTATTTTATGAACAGCCATACCAAAATTTTATTTATATCATCAATATTTCTAAGCGTTAGGTTAGGTTAGATTAGAATGGCTATCCTGGGGTGGGACAGCCACTTAGACCAAACGGTCTGTTGTAATGCCGAAAAGGGGTTGGTACATTCCCGGTCACTTCTCATAAGGTCAGAGAGATCGCCAAAGAAAGGCTGGCTGAAGTGAGTTTATCTCCTTATGGCAAGAACATGGACAGTGGCAGAGAAGATGAGACGTCGTTTCTTCCTCCTCCCCTTTGTAACAGCTCCTGCAATAATCGTGTTGTGCTGTCAGGTCCAGGAGTTTAGCGTCCTTGCCGCCTAGCCAGTTTAGTCATCTGTCTTGTAATACCACGAAGTGCGTTCCTGCCTTCATCTAAGATTGGCCTTTTTTAAGATATCCTTATTTAAGAGCAGTTTGCAAATGGAACACCCAGATGTCTATTGATGCTTGTAGTCTTGTGCCACTTCTAGTAACCTTGCAGGTTTCACAATTCTCTGAACACACCAGGTTTACATCCATTTATTCCATTTAACGACGTTTGGCAGTCCCGTACTGCATTTAATTTCTAAGCGTTACAAACTTGGAACTAAAGTTAATACAAACTCTGATATATTTCATGTATGCAGGGTATAAAAGAAAATGTTGAAAATAGTACACTTGTCTGACTTGTCTTGAATAAGTATTTTTGAAAGTAATATCTTGTACTTATAATGAATTATAAATCATAAATAATGTAGAACATAATTTTCACATATAGAAATATAAGTTAACCCATCCTATGAATATAAATATAATTTCTGTTTTTATATGTAGGTATGTGTATTTAGGTATGACATACCATCATACATGTTTGATGGTATATATTGATTATTATTTATTAAATATGTATTTGAATATCCGACGTTTTATAATGTAAGCTTTAAATGATTCTACACAGATCATATGAAATTTGCATTTCGGTCAAATTTTTTAAAACGCTGGAAATAAATAGCTAAGTTTTTTCTGATAAAAAATGCCCATGAACTCAATTCTTGAAAATGGACAGTTTTCAAGGCCATTAAACAGAGCAGGATACCGCCCTGGGAGCTCCACGCGCGCACACACAATATTGAAATTGTAAAATTTAATTGGAAAATGTATTATGGATCTTTCTGATTTTCTTTAGTTTATTCTTTTTCTTGCTTTTAACAAGAATAAAGTTAAAATTAAAACATTGCTCACTTTACTCTCTTCAACTTGAAAAGAGCTGATGATCTTCATACGGCTGAAAAGACCCAAAGGTGCCTCGAGAACTGCATTGCCTAGGATCCCCCACCATGAGTAATCCGACTCTGACAGTTTTTGAAATACAGCACTTTGAAGTTTATTTAAATTGCAAAACATAGTCTGGATAGCCGAGAATTTATATTGGTATAAAACCGATTATATCCCCAGCTGATCGAATGCGTTTTTTTCATTTTAATTATTTTTACCTATCCTTTTTTACTTATCCTTTACTCTGAAAATACACCACGTCACACAAAAATATTAGCACATACTTTAGTGGTTAAAATCGTCACGTTTAATTCCGCAGTAAAGAAAGCGTCCTATGTAGTAGTCTATTAAATTATGTTTCTTTAAAACAATGCTTTTGCAAAAAAGTTAGTTAAGGATTTAGATATGGGTGTAAAAAGTCTGGGTTGGTTTTTATTTTAGTGAAATTTAAGTTTTTTTGAAACGGAAAAGAAGCTGAACTGTTGTCTGCAATCTAAATTAACTTACTTGGCTTAAAGTTGTATGTAAACTATCCAATTAATCAAAATCAGAAATTTCACTTAACGGCTTTGGGCAATAAAGTCGATACATTGAAATATAAAAAAAAATTTCTAAGCAAATATATAAAAAAGGTTCACATAAATGGGTACAAAATAATAAAACAAATCAAAATTTTGAAACATTCTTAAAATTTTATTCAAGTTAGTTTAAACTCAAAATGATTTAAAGAAATACAGTACAAAAATGTATCACAAGTAAAAATTAAATCCAATAAATGATCCAAGTATCGACAATATAATATATTCGATTTTTTTAGATACATGTTATGAATCACACATCAGTTGAAATTTCCACTTTCTAAATATTTTCTTTTAAAATTTTTGTTTTGATATTTATATTAAAAATATAATTTATACGAAATAAATAAAAACAATATTTTTTTTTTTAATAAATTTTCTTTTTTTTTTATATTACTTTTTTAAGTGTCGAAATTGTCTGTTTTGTTTTTTTATTCTTTTTATAATTAATTAACTTATAATTAATGCGGTAATTAAATAAGATTAATCATTAGCTGCTTTGTTTTTTTTTTATACAAATACGAAGAAAAATAATAACTAAGTTAATTTTGCATTAAATGTCCATTTTCATTCTCTAAGTATAAATTTTAATAATGATTTTATAACAAAAAATATTTGTTTAAATGAAAAATTGAAAGAAATTTAATTTTCTAATATTAATTTAAAGCGCACTCTTTCAATTCTGCCAGCTTTTGTATTCTAACTAAGTATTTATTAATTGTGTTTGTTTACTAAACTCTTGTATACAAATTTTATTTTATTTTATTTACCATCAAATTCTCTAGATTATAATTGAAGTTTTGTTTTATTATGATACAAGAAGAAATTACACTTTGGCTCTAGAGCTCGAATGGCCGGCCGATTTGGCTAAGGTGCTTAGCATTAATCAAGAGAACCGGGTTCGACTTCTGGTGCGAGTGACTCTTTTCATATAGTTTGTATCATATTAAAAAAACGCCAATTATAATCGAAAAGACTTTACGGTAAATAAAATTTTTATAAAAGAGTTTAGTAAACAAACACAAGTAATAAAAATTCGAACACTCAGTGTCTAGAGCTTGTAAGACCCCTGGTGCGAGTATATTTTTTTCAATTCTCTTCAATTCCAATTAAGTTCTAAATATACAAATTTCATCTCTCAAACACTTTTATCGATGCTTATGTGAGCTAAAAAAAGCAACAAATATAATTTACCAGCTAAAACAGATCATTTCAATGAGTAGAAAAAGGTTTCGGAAGCGTTAATCGTCGCGTTAGGCATATTTGTAAATGATACTTACACACGTTAAATTCTTATGTGAATGTTTTCTGAATTTCTGAATTAACTAAATTTTATGAATATCAAATTTTCTCTAGTTGGATAATTTTGGAAAAAATACTTGATCCTTTCCTATAAGCAATTCTTTAAAAATTTGGTACAAGGACTTGCTCTTTGGCATTTTGATCGAATCTATAAAATATTGATTTATCCACACACAAATGAAAGTCAGAAAATGATGGTAGTACGAGATCTTTAATTTTCCCCTACGGTGATTTCACGATGTTCTAATAAATTTGTCTCTGATGAATATATTGAAGATTTTCACTTCACGCACACATTTACAGCTTCACAATCAATGTACCATATTTACAATTAATATTTCCTGACAAATTAGGCTAGTTTCCATCTCTAAAACGTGCTATAATACGGAAATTTGTATATCTCATTCGGAAATGAATGAGCCGTTTTCCGAATTAATTTTAATTCGCTTTTACATTAATCAACATGTATTGAAGATGGATACTATTTCTAAACTATACTAAATTAAACTTGTATTATAAAAAACTATTACGTTTTTTACAAATTTTTTATCTACAAGCAATTAATTTTACATAATGCAATTTTTATTCAGCTTTTACAAATTCAATTTAATATAGTAACTATACGACGACTTATTTCGAAAACCAGTAGAAAAATTTCATAAGTACATATCACACGTAGCAGCTTCTTTCAATTTTTCATTTTTTTGAAATAAATTTTATAAATAATTTTTTGTTATAGAACTTAAATAGTGAAAAAAATCTAATAATTTGTAAAATGTATGCTTTTTTTTTTTTAATTTACTAACAAGGCGTAAATTAACAATGGTTTTGAATTAAGCTAAAAAAGATTATTATAATTTACATTTTGGAATTGAAAAAGCCTTAAAAATTTGTGATCGATCATTTTATAGCGTCTACGTACATAAAAATGTTTAATTGCGAAATAAATTCGCTTGATAAAAATAAATAATATCTACACGGTGACACTATTTATGAATAAATTATATTTCTGAGTTATGTGATGATGTGAGAATGATTCGGAATCAATTACTTATTTTTTCGTGGTGTTTCATTTCATTATACATCATTTAATATCTTTTTCCAATATTTAGAAATTAAAGTTTCAGGGAGAAATGTACGAGCTTTAATTAGTTCATTTTTTTAAATGCTTGTGTAATGGCTTTATCTTTGCTTTTTAAACAATTGAATATGTAAACAGTTTGAGAATACGCTCAAAAGTGCTCTTCATAAAATTTGATTGGAACCTAATACGACCTAAATTCCTAGTTCTTTGCAGGAATGGAGATTTGTATTTTATATTAATACAGTTATGTATTTTATTAATTCATTAAAAAAATTTTCCAATATCTTCGATCAATTCAATCTGAAAATTATAAAAGTATCTTATATATTATTTCTCTAGCTCGTTTTTCTGTCGATTAGCGAGATACTCTTTCGAATCGTGAAAAAAAAATGAATTTTGCAAGTTTGTTTTCTAAACCAACTATACAGGATGGCTACTTATGTTGGCTACATAAGGAAAACTTTTTTATTATAAGATTAGTTATTCTTTATAAAAATCTCTCCTTTCGAAAATATTAATATTTAGCTATTCACTTTTGACATCGAATGAGGTGTCACAAATTGAAAAAGTTCGATGGGAATGTTAATGGTCGTTTAGAAATGTAAACTATTTAGAACAAATAAAAAGGGAAACGGAATTATATGTATGGAACGCGAAGGTGGATACGTTGAGGCAAAACGAACTGAAGATAGCTGTTGTTAATTATGCCAACAATAATAATTGTAACGTAATGTATGAAAAATAAATGTTCTAAATTAATAATTTAGTTATAAATGTTTCAAATTAGCAAATAAACATTTTAAGTACGATGACTGGTTAATTTCGATATCAGATAAAGTGTTTCATAAGTAGAATTTGCAAAGATTTTTTTAAAATTGAAGTGGCCAAAACATTCCCATTGTTAACAGTTTATTCCTAAACAGTTATCTTCAATTCTTCTTTGCCTCTTTTCAAGTTATTGTTCTTTTACAAAATTCTTTTAATACACTCCTACATATCTCGGGCGTGATTTCTTGAACCGCTTCGATTATTATATGTTCTAAATGGTCTACATATTAACATTCCCATCGAATTTTTTCAATTTATGGACACTCTGCACATTCGATGTCAAAAGTGAATAGCTGAATATTAATATTTTCGAAAGCAGAGATTATAAATAATAACTTTTTTCATAAACCTTATAATAAAATTTTCCATATATAGCCAACTTAAGCAGACACTCTGTATATCATTACACCGGACAAAAACATCAATAAAAATCGATAGAAACATAACGCCTATTTCTACCATCCCTTAGTTATTTACTTACTGTAATGTAATTTTATTTGAAACACTAGAACGTTAGAATTAATACTACCGTCAAATATTGGAAGTTAAATTTTTCAGAGCAATTCATTAATTTGTCGTAATACCATTTCCACTAGCACTATCAAAACGAATTGAAGCTCAATCCGGGCCGGCAGTTCATATAAGTTGAGAGTTCATTTCGTCCTTTTCTGTATGTCATTTTGATTTTATCATATCGTATGTATCCGTTTAAGCTAAACACAAACTTATGTCTCTTTTCAATTTCTATTTTTGATTGGACATGTATCGCTAAATTTAATAATTAAATTTCTTTGACATTACCCGTTTGAACTCAACTTCAACCGCCGGCCCTGAGATCAGTAATTCATTATTTCCTTAAAACCATATAATTTATCATTTTTAAAATGATAAAAATTACATTTTCTTAAATAAACCACCCGTTATAAGAAATTCATCTCCGTTTGAATAATGTAAATTATAATATAAAATTATAAAATGATGGTGGGATGATTTGTTTTTATTTTTTTGTTATATTTAATTATGGAAGTCAATACTAACGTTATTTATCAATACATTTTTTTTAATTTTTATTATTTACAAATCATTTTTGTTCTTGTGTGTGTATATTATACTTATTTTTTTTGTGTTTTTGTTATAAATTAAAAATTGTTATATAAAAAAATATTTGTTCTTCAAAAATTTTCAATTAACAAATTGTGATGTAATTTAGAAGTTTTGATTATGTGTTTTGGCACTTCTATTGTAAATTCTGTGTATATTTATTTGGTCGAAACATAATATAATTATTTCTGTATTTCAATCAACAATTCTAAACTGTTAAAAGCAAATATGAATTTGAAAACAAAAAATATATTTGAGTTAACTTTTTAGATTGAGGTAGAAAATATTGGCCGTGATGAAAATACCCCGCTCATACAACGCGGATTTTTAAAGCGAACGCTCTGTAAATTATCCCCTTCATTGATAATCTATATTTTTTGTACAGTAAAAATTCATAACGGGTGCCAAAATTTACAGAGACAGCGTCTGCTTAAAAAGGGCATAGTATTGGGTAATCAAGACCATTGTTTTATTTACTAATATTCGAACTTAGTATTTGTTCGATTTCATCGAAATATTTTGTATAATAATATTTCGCTCCTTTTTAACGGAGGTCAAGAAGTATCCAAATGAGCATGATTCAATTCCCCCTTAAAATTATTAAATTTTGAATTAAAATCACAAAATATTATATAAATTAAATAATTAAAGTTGATTTGATTTGATTAAAGTTGAATTTCCGAATTTGCAATTGGTTTTGGAACGTCTTTACCGCCAACACGATGACGTAGTCATCTATTGTGCATCTAAATGTTATTTTTTGTTTATTGTTCAGATAAGCCTTTCTATCGTTCTGTTAGAATTTTTACGGATGAATCATAAGACACATCACTGAGAAAAGTTTTCCTTCCCAATTAACGCCAATTTCAGTTTCCTTCTAAAATAAGTGTTTTGGAATAACAATTTATATATCAAACTCTTTCAAGCTATTCAAAATTTTGTATCGATTCATTTATTTATTAATAGGTTAATGCAAAAATTAAAAATGAAATTTGATACATTTTAGGAACTCTAAAAATATACATATTGAATTATTTTGAAACAGTAAAGGAATGTTGAATGAATGTTTTCATTATACAATTAGGATTAACATTGAATATTCAATCCTAATTTTTTTTTTTTTGCAAAACAATATGAGCAAAGACTTCCAAATTAGTCATTTGTTTTTACAATATAATGTCTCTCATCTACTGTGATAAAATATAAAAACTATAAATAATTATATAACAAAATTAGTTTTGTAAAAAAGAAAAATAAAAATTGTGAATTTTCATAATTTTTTGTGTAAAATGTGAATATTGTTAACTTTTTATTTCCGTATGAATATTTTCGTTATTTAGGAGATCATATCCAACAATTTTTTAATTGAATCTTATATATTATTCCTCTAGCCTTTTTTTTCTTGTCAAAGAAAGATCTTTATTCCTTTATCAAATTCCATGATTTAACCCCACTTATTTTCGAGCTTTTCGTTAAAAATTTACTTTACTTCAATTGTGAGCCTGAAGAGCTTCGAAGATTCTCATGAAATTTCTTATTTTCTAGATTTGGGCAGCTTCACCGCCTCTTCTACATTTAAACCGAAATACTATGAGTGATTTTTAGTTCAAAAAGCTCGGACTATAGTCCCTTAGTGTCAAATTTTTCAAAATAGTCTATTTTTATTCTATTTTCTAATAACAAAGAAAAATTTCTATAAAAGGGCGATTTTATTTGCGCTGGGAAAAAATTTAAGTATGCTGTCCTAAATAAAAAGCAATTTTAATGTGATTATTCTTGGAAGGGCTTTATTTTATTCTGTGCTATTTAGTTAAGAAAAAAAATTAATATGATGCAAAATTAAAGAACACTCGATAAAATGAAGAAAAAAGATTCAAAGTATAAATCCATGAAAATTGCTTTTTGTTTAGAAAATATGCATCTAAATGCGTATAAATTTTATCTAGAACTAATGGAATCGCCCAAGATTTATTTTTGACTAACTATTAATACAAATGAATTTGCACAAATCTTTAACTCTTGAGCCTAAACCAAACAGGACTTGCAACCAAAGTTTTTCGTGAGAACTAATTAAATAAATTTTTAGATTAATCATCTTAAATAATGAAAACGTATTCATATAAAGTTAACAACTTAACAAAACTAAAAATAATTTCAGTAGATAATATTTTATTTATTTAATTTTTTTTTTTTTGACCGGAAGCCTAGCCTCGGTTTTTAGTAGTTACGTACTCTCTAGAGTTTCACTGTTAGTAAAATCACTGCACACTAAATATAGTAAAAAAAATAAAATAAAAATTGTTATTTAAAATGGACGAAAACAAAAACCAAAAAACAATATTGTAGTTTTGTTGTTGTAGAATGCACGGGAGTTTTTTTTATGTTTTTTTTTTTCATTTTGTAGTTATAATTCCTATACATTCACACAAACATCATCACACTTCCAAATACTTTGATTGATTTCCAATAAATGGTTCACTCCACATGCGTCTTAAATCACCCTGAAAATAATTTATAGAAGTATATTAGGAATATGTGGCATAGCGTTATAATACTGTTCAATCTATCGGATCAATATTTTTGTATTTTTTGTGTTAAAATTACCCTAAATATTAAGTTTTATAAAATTTCGTAAGAAAAAGTTTTTCGTGACTTTCATTTTTTTTTTTTCAAAATGATGTACCCCTTAATAATTTTCTATAGTAATTTTGGCACAAAAAAATAATAAAATCAGATCCTTCTGACGATTGGACGAGTAGTATCTAAGATATCGACTAAAAATACGAAGGACTTAATTCCGGAGGACAGTTAGATTGCCAAAACTTTAATGGTAGAAACAGAATGTCACCTAATTTTGTTAGAAACTTTTTTCCAATTTTCAATATTTTAACTTTATTTAGAGCTACTTTTGCCTCCGATTGAAAGTTTCATTGTAAAACTAAAATAAACTGTTTCTATCCCTAAAACTGTTATTTTGAAATTTCAAAAAAAGCTTCAAACAAACGTATATGTATTATCCTTCATAATTTAGTCATTTTTTCATCTCGAACAGGAGTAAGATTTGGAATTCTATTATCTCCGGAAAAAAATTTAAATTACACGATATTTGAAGTAAATGAAATACACGGGTTGTTCAGTAAAATATTACTACTTATATGGAATATTACATAATTTAAAATTTTCTATCATTGCAGGCCAAATATGGCCAACCGACTAACTTTGAAAGAGAGGAGGAATTTACCTGATTTGAAGGACAAAGCAGCTCTCTTCTTTTACCTTCCTAAGTCAGTCGAGTGGTCAGAGGCGGATTATCCATAGCAAAATAGGCACGTGCCTACAGGCGCGAGGTTGTGAAGGGACACGCACGTGGAAGTTTTTAAACAAACATAAAATTAATTGTGTAAATAAATATGCAAAAATTAGAGAAATTATATGAGAGTCTAATTCATATAATTTCTAGACAGGGAAAATTTTAACAAAAATGTACAGTAAGCCATGGAGCTCTAAATAGTAAAAAAATATGAAAAAGATACAAAGAGAATACGGAAGAGAAATCTCACAGCGGATGAATCTGCTGAAGATATTAATTCTTCATTATCTGGTCGGGAGAGATTCAGAGTGAGAGTATATCTAGTAATAATTATAGACAGACTTGTGGTTCAAAAGAGACGAGAGTTGTATAGCAATTTTTACAGTAAATCTTCGTTTCTAAGCAATTTGATCAATTTGAACATTGAAGAAGTTCAAAATAAAGCAAGTATGGGAGTCAAGATATATTCTGGTGATGTAGGAAAGTGCTTTTTTGTTGAATGTATCAATCTAGGATCTTATTTAACAACGATAATTCGAAAGAGAACATACCCCGATCAATCAACGCGTTTTTACAAGTACTTAAAAATAAAGAACTTGAAACTAAATAATGGTTGTTATTAATATATTTATTACGAGCGCTCTAATTTTTAAAACTGTCTACGGGCGCAAAATTTTTTAATCCAACTCTGCAAGTGATCATAATTTTAATCCAACTCTGCAAGTGATCATAATTTATAACGATTTAAAACTAAAAATTATGTACTACCACATAAATGGTAACATTTTACTCGAAAAGCCTGTATATAATTAATATATAATTAAGATGTCTTACCTTCATATAAGCCATTGTTAGAAGCGGCAACAACGTGAAAGGGACTAAATATAAGAGAGCTGGTTGAGCTGCTTGAAAAACTTCTGAACTAACTGTCGCAGTAAGTAAGCCCAAAAAGTATCCAAGTAACGAACAATGGAAGTAGGATAATCTTGAAAATTTTCGTGTAGGTGGTGCACCTTCGCCAACGAGTTGAGCCCGTTTAAATGCATCGTAACGTAACACAAAACATAACAATAGTCCAGGCATTACAATATCACCCAAGCCCAACATTGAAAAATGTCCCGAATTGTGTATACTTGGAAAAACAAGTTTACCAGGTAAACTAAGTTTTGGTGCTTCTTTAACAACACCGCCTAAATGTAATTTACGAGCAACTAAACCCACTGGATTTTCGGCAGGTCGTGTTGCCACTTTCACCATAACATTAGTACTAAATATATATGAGGAGAAAAACACCCAAAATACATCGTAAATTAATAATCCTGTTAGCAATAATGTAGACACTTTTAAACTTGGCAACCGCACAAATGCAATAAAAGCCACACACAAGCCCATACCCATGGCGTCCATTAACAACCAATGTCCAGTTAGCACCCAAATACACACAATAAATACGGATAATGAAAATGAAAATAATTCAGCGGCAGTAAAACGTCCACACATTCCGAACGATATCTTATTACCATCTGAACATGGTCGTATAATATACTGACACATTGGTAAAAGTAGAAATGCCAACGCTACTGTTGCGATAACTGAAAAAAAAAATTAAAAAATAATAATTTGTGGTTAATAAAAAATTGAATATTAAAAATGGTAGGTAATCGAAAATTTGTTACTTACTAGCAGTGCACATTGCAAATAACATCTGCATAGAATCGAAAAAAAAGAACATAACCAAAAGTGAAATGGAAGCTCCAAGCGGTAGACATAACGCTTGTAATGTATCCAATGTTTGCACATCTGTAAAACGAAACATTATTTTAATCAACTTATCTAGGAATCATGGTGACTAAATAATTTTTACTTTCGATTACAAATTTTATATGTTAAAGTACTGTTAATAAATTTTGATCTCTCTTTGTTTTATTGAATGGAATTGGTATGAAATTAAACGCAATAAACCAACAACTCGAATCATGAGCGCCGAGAGGGAGATGCAATGGGGTGCATTTGCACTCCTGTCTTGAAAGGAAAATACACAGAAAAAGAAGAAAAAAAACCATTGTACTCTATTCTTTTCCACCTCAGTCCCATACAAAAAATTAATGCATCACCGTTAATTAAACGCCACTTGATCTTATGTGCACATCTACCATTTTCAACTATACAAGTTCAACGGTATACCGTATACATATTGGTTCACTTGTTCTTCCATGGTTTATGAATTCTTAATTCGCATTTGGTTATTGATTGCTTATGACCCTGCACTTTATTTTACTTGTGTCTATCTAGAAATAGTTTGAAAAGCTTTCGAAAACTCGAATTTTTTAGAAATATTTCCAAAAACATATGATCAATTTTTTTGGAAAGTAACGCGATGGATATCAACGGATCGAATTTCCATGAAATTGGACAAAATATGTTACACATTCTTTATAGATCGAGTTGCCTTAACTAGAGACGGGCTGAAAAATTCTGTTTCAGTAAGTTTCGGCACAAAATCTACCGAACCTTCGGCCGCACCGAAACTCTGTGTTCGTGAATTATTACGCATCGTGCAACTGACTTTGAGTGAGTTCGTCACCCAAACCTCGTGTAACTCGCCTGACTTCAAGTGTCACCCCCCATATCACCGCTATTGTCTTCCAGTTATAATGTAAGTGTTGATTATTGATAAAAGTTTGTTCCAAGAGATATTTAACATTTTTGTTCATTATATAGCTCCCAAGACCTGCGCTCGGATGCCACGCACCCCTTGCACTCCCGTGTAAAGTTGGCTCTGATTATTTTAATGTATGCAGCTTGCGAGGGATTCTACTTCTCAAGACGGATTAATTAACGATCTTACTTTGTTCATTTGGTGATCCTGTAGATCCTGTTGTTAAACCAGTCAATGTATTCTTTTCACGTTCTTTTTCTAAACGCTCACGCGCTTCTTGCTCCATATTTAAACTTCTAAATGATCCGTAAACAATTAATAACATAGATATTAAAAACGTTGATACACGCGATGAATCCATGATTGAATATGCCCATTGATATTCAACACCAGCTTGACCGGCGCCAATTGCCGGGCCTCCTGGAGCAGACATAGTATGTCTGCCTTTTTGTTATCGACACACTATAACAGTTGTCGACACAATAATTGCTAGCACCTGAAACGTAAAATTTATTTAAATTATATTCATGTACTGTACAATTTGTAATGTTTAAAAAAGAACGAATAAATTGAATTTCCGTATGTTCTTGGAGAAGGGAAAAAGCAGAACTTGTAGTAACTTATGAAAATGACACAACAGCTAAACTGACAAGAAAAGGAACACACGTTTTAATACTCTAGTCCTTCTGTATCTTAGACAATTATTTTAGAAGAAATAGTTGAGACAATTAAATACATCTTAGCAAATCTATACCTGGAAAGTGAAACACTATGAAACGCGCCTTAATCCAAAAATTAAATTATCGTTCGAGTGTAAACCAATTTGCGGAGTGGACAGTTGTCTTTCTTTTCTAATTCAAACTTTTCTCTTTAAACAAAGTCGATTCGAATCAGTTTGAACTAATAGCGCTGTTTGGATTTTGCTGGTTGCCGATAAATCCTTCACTCTAGACACTCTAAACAATATCTTTTCAGAATCTGAATTAATCGCTACGAAAAGTACACGGAGATAAATGGCAGCATCATTTATTTATATTGTTTTAACAGTAAATAAAACCCTTAATAATAATAATAATAAAACATAAGAGGGGTACCCCAAGTGGGTCTCTAGCACCTAGACTAAGAGGTCTTCTGTGTCCTCCTTGAGAACAACCTGCTACCAGAAGACGAAACGTCTTCCGGTAAGAGATGCTATTAAAATCAGATAAAACTATAGGATTAAAGACCACAACTTCTACGCCGGGATCTCTCTCAGGATTGATGGATCCAGGGTTTCGAACCCGAACATTCTGAATCTGACGCCCTGCAAATTTCTGCAGGTGCAAATAAAATGTATGGAGGTTTCGTCGTCCTCCATACAAGCCCTACAATTGAGATAGTCAGAGATCCCCATGTTATGAAGCTGATAGTTCTGTCGACATTGTTTAATTGGCTTTCTCAACTATACTCTAGTAGTTGATTATACACAGTTGTGATTATACACAGTTTGGCCTTTAGCATGCTCTACCCAAAGTCCCAATAATCAAGATGGGCTTCTTGTAGCCATCTCTTGATTCGAAAATAAACCCTTAAAGGGTATAAAGTATATCTATAGAGGCAAAAGACATGTATCCAAAACGGCATTTTTGAAAATGGGTGCATATTATTGGGTGGAGGAACCTATTTTTAAAGACTTGAAACATTCGAAAGGCTGTTCGAACGATTGGAGCTATTTTATTGTTCATTAAGCAAACAGATAGCTTGGATAAATTTTCTACTAATGGTATCTAAATATTTTCTAAAATTCAGAAATTTGACCAAAGCCAAATTTCTAAAATTGTAGATAAAATTATGCATTTATAAGATTTATATCTAACTAGTTTCGAATTCTAGGTGTTCCTTTTCTCCATTTGTAAAATTTTTAGACTTTGTAGATCAAGGTAAGAGAAAACAACATCTTTACAGAGATAGACCTTCAATTTGAAATTGATTATACTTATCGTTATATTAAAGAAAAACCGAAATCATATCAAAATAAAAATAACCGATTTTTTGGTATAACATCAGATAGAAACTTTCAGTTTTCACTTACAAATTTAGAAACACAAACCATCAACTAAATTCTTGGAATAATTTATAAACAAATAATTTAAGAATCTTCTAATTTTATTAAAATTTTAAGATATTTTCCAGGTATAATTTCGTTGAACCCTTCAAATACAACTAATAAAATTAGGAAACAAAATTAATAATTTTAAGAAAAAAAATGGGTCAACTTAATCTTTTCGAAATTAAATAACCAAATAAATAATAATACAAAAAAATGCTGTAATATTAATGAAAACAAACCTTAAACAAATCATTTTGCTATGTATTTGTTTTTCTATAATGAAAAATTGAATGCAAATTTTCACCAAAAGAGTATCTTATAAATATATCACCATTTTAACATATTATAATCACAAAAAGAAACCATACTTGAACACAACAAATTAATTAATTCGTATTATTATTTACAAAATCAGTTGAAAGTAGACTACATTTTCATTTAAATATTTACATTAATATCTGCTGATTAGAATGAAATCTTATCAAAAAATAAACAAAGTTGGCTCAAGCTGGCTGTCAAAATAAATTGACAATTTTGTGAGCCACAATGTACGAAATTATAAAAGAAATTCTATTAATTTTGTTCGATTTTTATTTAAATGAGCCACAGAAATGATTATACGGCATACGATGCCATTAATTTATCTGTGGCTGAATTTTTTTTAAGATATTTTTTATCACATTATTTCACTTTATATGTCTCATAAATGAACTCGACTGTTGCATATTCCAGCCATATTGTGTATAAGAAATTCAATCTATTGTATATCACTGGTTCCAAAACAGTTCACTTCAATTTTATAAAAATGTTATTTAATCATTTTTTCATATAAAATACTAAATATCTTCAATTTTCATCAAATGTTACAATATTTTTTAAATTTTTGCCTTAGAGATTTAAAACAATAGAATAATTATGTTTTTTTATTGTTGAACACGAAATTGGTACTCAAATGAATTGGTTTCTTTATTTGCACGCTAACAATTATTTACACGTTAAAATAGCACCACAGTTAAAAAATTTCTCTGTAGTAAAAAAGGGATAGATAATGTATGAGGGTGCTAGATTTACAATTAATTTGACAAAAAAAATATACAAAAGTTGGGGCTCATTTGACAATGAATCGAATAACTTTTGAGGTATCGACTAAAATCGTATAGGAGAGTTGATATTCCGGAGTAATCACTTTAGTTAAAATTTCAGAAATTTGTCATTTAATTGGAAAATCAGTAAGATTTTCGTGTCTATGGATTATTAGAATTAAGGACAAAAAAATTAAAGATTCAGTTTCATTTCGATTCTAGAAGTGAATTTTCGAGATATATCTAGAATTGCTCCGAAATAAAATTTTTTTGAACAGGATTTTAGGCTATGTTTCAAAAATTACTAAGTCATTTGTTAAATAAACCCGATTTTTGTATTTTATGCGTCAAAATTATTCTATAAACAAAGTTTTAATAAATTAAAAAAAAAAAAAATGTTTGCTATTTTCTCGATCTTCCCCAGAAATCGAAAAAAATTTGTATATATGGATAAGTTTAGTAGTTTTGAACCGCGAAACATACAAAAATCAGGTCCTTTTGACGATTGAAATTGCAATTTTTGAAATATCGATTAAAATCGTGTTGGATGGGTGGTATCCCAGAGCAATTTCTTCAGAAAATTGTCGTAAAATAGCAATATCAACTAAATTTGCTACATATTATTTAGGATAATAAGAATCAAATACATTTAAAAACCCAACTAAATTGACGATTAAATGAGGGTCCTTGCACAATCTTTCTTGAATAACCCCAACAGTATTCTAGGTTAATATAAGCAATCATATTATATATGTACTTTTATTTTTGTTTATACATTTCTCGCAAATTTAACGTGCAATTATTTACACGTTAGCGTGCAGCCACTAACGATTTAACTAAAAACATATTTCCAATCTATTTGAAATGTACCATACATATTATGTGATATACTGAGTGAGAGCGTACGTACCATTGTTAAATTTCTATTTGTAAATATGAGATACAAATACTGTATTTTCATGAAATTTGTAAGCAAAAATAATAAATAATAACGTACACTAGGTACTCTTTAACAACAAGAGTGGAAGAAATAAGATATTTTCTCCTGCTGACACCATAATTAGTGTACATTTAAGTTAAATTACTTTTTGTTTTTAATTATTCAAATCAATTGTTTTCTAAAATCACTCTAATAGTAATAACAGTAAAAATTGTGTCCTAAATTGTTTTTTTTTTTTTGTTTATATATTTTTATTTTTGAGGTACCTTTTTATAAATCTGAACGAATTTTTTTTTTGCATGACTAATTTTCTCCCCAATTTTATACTATGAAATTTCTCTTTTTTTTATTGAATAATTATGACGATTTCGTTTTACGATTTAAGTAAATTTTGTACATGCTTCAAACAGTTTACGTTCAGCCTTTCGAGCGATTAAGTATTATTTAATTGTTGTGAAAAAAATATTTTTTTCTTTTTGTCCTGGTGTTAGTACACTGAGTGTAAAACGAATACACTGTAATACATATCAAAAAGAAAAAATGAAATGTAAATGAATTTACCACAATTGTATAGATCCTTCAAACGAAATAAGACCAAATAAGAGAGTATAGATATATATGTATAGATTAGTAAGCACTCAATTTACATTGGCATTCGCAGGGGCGTATCGTGAATTTGTGGGGCTCTGGGCTAGTACTATTTAAGGGCCTGCCTAATTACTCAATTAATTGCCATTTTGTCGAAAAACTTTTTTCTATAGTTATGTAGGTAAACGGTATAAGACAATAAAATATTTTATTTATATACTACTAGCTGACTCGTCTACGCTTTTGTTGCGATTCAGTTTTGAAATTGAAACACAGCGCCATCCATTGAATACTTACACAAAATAAAAATAAGATTGAGGAAAATTGTATAACTTTCACCGCCGCATCAATTGAAAATTAATAGAACTTAGAGATGAATTCAACCTTTTCTCTATAAAAAACCTTAAATTCGCAATTTAAAAAAATGGAGATAAAATCCCTAATGGAGATAAAACTATCCTATCTTATAAGTTGGGCCAAAAAGTAAACACATCTACAAAATTTCATTGAAAACGGTTGAATATGGTTTTGCCCGTTTCCGAGATTAACGTAAACGAACATCGTGAAACGGGATTTTCATACATTTAAATTACTTATAGTGTTTGTATATACCACAGCAACTACATCTCAATTTACTTTGCAATAATGCCGTAAACATGATTACAAAATAAATTAACAGGTTATGTGTATGGTTATGATATATAACAACATATTTACCAACTCCATGATCGTTTTTTTTTTTAATTTTAGATTTTTGTTCATAATTATTACCTGTTGTTTTCAATGATCCTTTTTATTCATATGGCCCTGGTATGTAGTCCAAAAAGCCCTTAAGTAGATCCGCCCCTGTAGATCAATTACTTTCTATGCAACGAAATCTGCCATTTTTTCATGAATACACTGGAGTACAAATAGAATATGCGAAAATGTCTAATTCTATAATGCTTAGATGTACCTTAACAAGAAGCTTTTAGAGTTCTGGAATTGTTAAGTAGAGCATAAAATCATTCACGAGTATTCTACATTGAATGCTTTTTTTGACCAACCCTTTCCGACCTTCCTCTTCGCCTTTTTCCCGATATTCTCCTTCAAGGTGTGTATTTGTCCGTGGCCCAGGGCATGATAGATAATATTTTTTTCGCATAGGGCATGTTCAAACCGTTCATACTTTCTACGGGGAATTTATCTGCCATTTGTTCGTTAATGTTTCCTTGATAATTTGTCTTGAACTTAAAAGTTATCATATAAAACCCACAGCCAGATGGAGGTGGAGGCCTCCTGCAACATCTGGGCATGTTGATTTTCTTTTTGTCTTTGAGGATATGAGTTTTGTTCAAAGTCACAAATTTTATTTAGTTTAAAAATTTCCCCTCCATTGTGATGCTGCTAGCTTTACAGACACCTTTGATTTAACACAACTCTCTTTAGTAGCGTGACTAACAATGAAGAACCTTGACAGTTTAATTAAACTATGAGAACGCAAGCAAGAAATAACTGCAGATGATTTTATAGATGGAATTTAATAATCAATGTCAAATTAGTTGCCATGGTTCGAATTTATCTTTCGAAAATCAAAAGTTCTTAGATAACTCTTACTTCCCTCATACAGTGAAGGCAGCGAAAATGCCTATTGATATTGAATTTGGGAACTTTAAAGTGACGTTTCCATTGAAGATGGTTAATTTATTTAAAATCATTGATTTATTGCTCAGAATTGCGAATAAAGCTCAAAGAAAACCGAATAAATCAATATGAAAGAAAATAAAAAATGATCGATTTTGTTAAATTTAATTTAGCTTAGTAATAATATTTACAAATTGAAAAAATTGTATACTTACTTAATTAAATCTCCACAATTCTTTGAATGTGATTTGCGATAGGAAATGACCCCACAGAAATCCTACGGGAAAACACTTTCGATAATGCAATCCTGTAAATTGACAGAATTTTGATAGAATGTCTTAACGTCCACCAATTTCGGGATTAAAAATAAAATATAGGGAATGATACACATCTGTGGGTGGTTATATCTGAAAAACCAGCTATCTTCACTAATTTTTTCTGTTTATAAAACTGTCGAATTCAAATCAAGAATAAAATTAATTTATCCTTTTTTTTCCAAGCCTCATATTTTGCGAGATTTTTGTCGTTTATTTTTGAACGATTAATAACCGTTTTATAAAGTATCTATTTATCGGGTTTATATTCTACTCCATCGAAAGTGTTGCCGTATAACTTTTGTACAGGGTCCTTTAAAAATAAGGTATGCTTTGAATGAAAAAATAAGACAAATGTTTTTTTAAGATATTTTTTTATATTAATTACAGCAATTTCGTTATTTGCCTAAGATCCAATCATACATGCCACATTTAAAAAAATCTAATTCAATTAATAAAAAGAGAGCGAGCATTTTCGCCTGTAATATGGTTACAGAAATACTCAATAAATTTATTAATAACAGAGTGTGAAAACAATCATTATTTTTTGTAATTTTTATATTTGATAGAATATACACAAAAAATAAAAAAAAATATTTATCTAAGCACAAAATAAAAAGCAAGAAACGAAACTATCGAAATCGATAGAATTATTGTGCTTGCGATTGTGATGTCGAAAATAATATACACAAAGTTTCTAATAAAATGCGTTTTATTTTTTAAAAACCGAAAATGCATCAAAATGGAATGACAATTGTGACAAAAATAACATAATTCGACAAATTTTCCTTTAAAACAAAAAACACTTTCCATTTGAGAAAATCATTTTTTAGATGGATAAAAATGTCGAAATGCGTTAAGTAAATGATAAATAACAATCGCAGACACTTTTGGAGAGATTTTCAACGATGATAATTACTGATGAATAAGTAGTGGGGAGATGTTTTTGAAGAAAAATGAAGAATGGATATTAAAATAATACAAATCTGCATTTTTTATATATCTGTGACGTTTTGCTTTTCTGTGTTATTCATTATTTCTCTGTCTCGAGCATCTAAAAATTTCATTCATTCCAAAATATTGCCTCTTTCATACCAAATCTTACACACATCGCACACCAAGTTATACAGCTAACTTGAACATTCATTTAATTTAAGATTGAAAAACCGAAACCAATTGAAAATAATATTCGAAAAAAAACTTTTCGGAATATTAATATTAATTGATAATATTTATTTTCATCTTATAATAAATGAATTCTAGATAATAGTAAATATAATATAATCAGTAATTTTTAATACAGTTATGTACTTGCAAATACGGTCCTGGATATTGAAAAAATTTTTATAAATTACACACACATCCGTTTATAAATATTATTTAAAAACAAGCTGCCTTTTAATTAAAGAGGTGGCTTGAAATATATTACTTTTTTAAAGCTGAAAAAATTATACTTTCCATATTTTGATTTTATAAAAACTACAAAAAATTATTTGAATTTGATAATTACAAAATGCTTTTTAATTTAGAAAATAAATTATAAAATACATTTACATCGAATATAAGTAACATTTAAAAATTAAACTGTGAACAAAGGGGAGGAATTTATATATTAAATATAAAATTGTACACCTTCCCTCTTGTTTTGTTTTACAGAAGACGTTTTCTTTTGTTTTTTCTAATTATTTCAGCAAACATTTTTTTCTTCTATATCACATATAGTAAAACAATTGTACAACAGTAGACAATAAATTTAAAAAATAAATCAAAATAATATAACATATATAAAAAAAAATAATACGAAAAAAATACATTGCTTTTTAAAGTGTGTGAAAATAAAAAAATTTGTATTGGAAAGATTTAAAATTAGATTAATACTTTTTTTTTTCAGTACCTAGTAAAATACTTTAAAAATTAATTCGAAAAAAACGAATTGAATACAATAATATTGTTTGGCAGTTGTTTTTCCAAAGAAATGCGGCAGGTTTTTTGAGATACCACCCGTTTTCAAAATTAAACATTAGCAAAAGAAAAAAAATGGGCTACAATTATGTTTTATTTTTTTTTTTAGTTAGTTCATATATTTTTTTTTTTTGTATAATTAAGAATATATATGATTGGAAAAGTAACTAAAAGAATTTTTTGATATTACTACATTTGGTATAATTTACTAGAACTGCCGGATTTTCTTTTAAAAAAAATTTATTAAATATTGGACCATAAGTTTCTCCAATAAGTTTTTTTTTTTTTTATATATTATTATTATGATTAATTTTGAGGATAAAAAATACTTTTCAAGTAATTACTTTTTATTTTTTCCTGTTTTCTGATTGTACTACGGCCTTTTTTAACGGTGTATAATTTAGAAAAATTCCAGAGAAGCAAAAAATTTTTTTTTCTTTTTCAATTTATGATGAATGTTGATTGTTGTAGTTGCATTTATTTGAATTATGTCACAGTTACTGTGGCACAATCCAAGAAATTTTTTTTTTGCCACATCACCACTGCGCGAGTACACAAATTACAGTACATTGTTTATTTTTTTTATTTTTTAAACACAAGATGCAAGTTATGACACATCCTGATCTTCGACGTCTTGCAGTGTTTCTTTTTGTTCAGTTTCACCTGCAACTTCTATAAAAAAGAAAAGGAAATTAAAAAAAAAATATAACTGCCTTGATAACTTTTACTATTTAAAATTGTGCAGGCTTTTCGTAAAGTTTGGATACCGACTGGATGCCACAAAAACCGAATGACAAAACTACTGTAGACAAAAATCTTGTATTCAATTTCTGCCGAAACTATTCGATTTTCAAAAGAAATGTTTCTAATAATTTCAGAGTTCAGAGGGGTGTTTCGATACTTCCTGAAAATCATATACAATAATAGAAGATACTGATATTTATAGAAATCATAAGTGGACAAATGTGTGCCGTGCATGCATAAACCATAAGTTCCGTTGTTTACGCTAAGTAACAAGCGGGAGGGGGGGGGGGTAGTTTCTTTTGTCAGAATTATAATATATGAGTAGTTTGAATGAATAAAAATTCTTTGTCAGGAGCTCCATCGTATAATTGTAATAAAATAATAAGACATAAGAGAGGTACCGCAAATTGGTCCCTATCACCAAGACCAAGGCGTCCTCTGTGCCTTCCTTGAGAACAACCTGTCGACCGAAAGCGAGACGTATTTGGGTACCTCCATCGTATAGTATTATCGCTAAATGAATCTTAAAAAATGCAATGAATAGTTTCAAATAAAACAGGTTTAATTAGCTATTGTACAAGTAATAAAAACTGAGTTTGAATTTATTTACAAAGCATTTAATCAATTAACTATAATTCGTTTTATTTCTAATGTTTAATGTTTGAATTTTAAGCATTTACATTTTGAAGTTAGTCATATCACCTTTCATAAACGTACCAACCATGGTTAAACAAAAATTTTTGAAATAATTTGTATACTTTTATTAGAATTCCTTCAAAGAAAAAAGAAAATTCATGTTTTCATCGAGGCATGATTTATCTGAAATTGCACATAAGCAACAAAGTATTTAAATAACGTAGGTAATCAACATTTGAATTCGATAGCTATTGCTCTTGTCATTTCCTATCCAGACAATATCATATTTTCGAAGTGTTTCTTTTCTGAGTTTTGATATTTTAGGATAATTCTAAAAACACGAAAGTTTAATTCATTTGATGACCGGATAAACAATTATTACAATTGTTTCGATTCTTCAAATACTTAACTATTTCTCTAATCGTTAAATAAATTCGATTTTATTATATGTTTGATTAATAATTTTAATTAAAACAATACACCAAATTCCGTTTTCAATTATTCTTGAAATCTTTCTTATTAATTTTTGATTTGCATAAAATTAAAAATAAATGTATATTTACCATCTCCTTGCATATCAGACGTCCAAAGAGTAAGATTGTCCCTCAACAATTGCATAATAAGTGTGCTGTCCTTGTAACTCTCTTCAGATAGAGTGTCTAATTCTGCAATGGCATCATCAAATGCAGCCTTAGCTAGACGACAGGCGCGATCTGGTGAGTTCAATATTTCATAATAGAATACAGAAAAGTTTAATGCCAAACCCAACCGAATTGGATGTGTGGGTGGCAACTCTGTCATGGCGATGTCACTAGCTGATTTATATGCCACCAATGAATGTTCAGCAGCCTCTTTACGATCATTACCGGTTGCAAACTCGGCTAAATAACGATGATAATCACCCTAAATATAAATAAATATTATAAATATTTTTATTTTTTATTTCAATTTTAATCCAATGTAATGTCAATCAAATTGGATTTTACTTTTGTGAAAAGTATTGGTAAATCAAATAAAAACTAAGTCGGGTGATTGATATTACAGGGAACTTTCAACGTCTTTATTATTAGAACCCTAATTTTGATTACTTACTTTCATCTTGTAATAGAATACTTTAGATTCACCAGTTGAAGCACAAGGAATTAAATGTTTATCCAATACACCGAGAATGTCACTACAAATATCACGTAATTCCTTTTCTACCTGTGACCGATACTGTCGAATCATTTCCAATTTTTCTTCTGCTCCCTAAAAACAACAAATTATTTATTTACTAATAAATACTAATTATTGCATAATTTGTCCAATCCTCGGAGAATCGTAAACTTAAAAAATAATAATTTTAAATTTAGTTCTTGTTAGAGAAAACGTTTACCTTATAATAAAATGGTTGGACAAAAAAGTATTTATTTTAGTCCACATTCTTGGATAAAACAATAAAAAGTGTAAATTTTCATTCTTGTTTTTATACCCAGGTAAGAGTGAAATGTTTAGTTTTTGTTCCAATTTACAACATAATATTAGCTACATTTAAAATAGTTAGCAATAGGAGTTAATTGCTATTTTGCAACATAACTTTTTCGAAATGGGCCAATTCAATCCAAGAATTAATCATCATTGAGTCCTTCATTTTATTTAGCAGAGAAAATAAGGAAAGAAAGAAATTGAATGAACTAAGTTATTCTTGATAGTTTTATGTAACAACATTGCGTCTCTGTGAGGGTTAATGAAAATAATTATTTCTGGAATGTTTACCTTATTTTCCTCTTTTTGTTCAATAGATGAAATAATTCGCCATGAAGCTCGTCGTGCGCCAATTACATTTTTGTAGGCCACTGATAACAAATTGCGTTCTTCCACGGTTAATTCAACATCTAAAGACGCTACTTTTTTCATGGCATCAACCATCTCTGTAATAAAATAAAATAAAAATTATTAAAAATGTTAAATATTAAATTATATTGTGTAATAGCTATTAACTCGGCCATTTTTCAGACAATGTACTCTTATCTAGACATTTTTATGTAAAAATATTTCATTTAGGCAAAAACAAGTTTTTTCCTATTTTTATATACCAACAATCGACAAGATTTGTTTAACATAGTTTAGGAATTAAAATACTTTGAATTTTGAATGAAAAACAGTTGATTAGTTTGACGAAAGAAATGAATTGCGTCGTCAAAGAAATAATTTACGTAAAAATCACGTATATTACGATAATATCGTGTATCAACTATTGAAAAATAATTTATTAACGGCTCTTATAAATATAATATTAATTTAATGATGATTATTAAAAAAATTAATGACTAGTAATTTGCCTTTATTTGACATTACAATTCAATTATGTTGAAGGTCGAGTTAAGTTTTATTTTTTCATTTAACCATTTTTTATTAAATAATAACGGTAAAATTCTTAATAGTTTAATGAAATGATTTTTTTACTGTTTCTAATTTTCAGAACATTTTTTTGCCCACCCGCTTCGCTAGACGATTCCAAGTACGTAGATTATTTGGTTAAAATAATCATTGAACTTAAAGCGATTTAAAAGAAGGTCACGTACACGGCTTCAGATATTTTCGTTTTTTATCTTTTTCAGGAACAATAGACAGATCTTTGTACAAAGTAACGAGAGTTTACTCGCGAAAAAATTAAGTAAGGAGTTTCCAAAGTAATTCTGCATTTTGAGCATCTCTGAATCCATTCTGACTAATTTCGACTTAAAGTTTGTACTAAATAATAATGACCAATAAAAATACAACAAATTCTGTGGCAAAAGCATGCCCTGCGCAATAGTATGAAACAAGGATTTTGTGAAGGTTAGTAGTTTATTATCAATTAATTAAATGATGTTGTCAAATATATACTTTGTAATCTGAAACAGTTGATATTGCATTATTTAACGGCATAAAAATCGAGTAATTTAAATTTCAAATACCGACCCCTCCAACTACATGCAAAATGAAAATCGATATTAGTAGAACTTTCTTTAAGTTATTGAACTGAGAGATAAATATCCAGACATAATGGAATTCAATCTTTTTTTTTTTTATTTAATAAATTCAATATTTTAATTTATTTAGAAATAAGAATTTCTTTACAATGTCAAGGCAATATTTATAAATATATTATCTACAACCTAGTAAATTGTTGAGTTCACGGACACATTTAATAATTTCTTTTTAAGATTCCGTAGAAAAAACAAGATCCTTATTTATAATCAAAGTCAAGAAAGAAAACAGTCACGATCAGTGGTCGATTTTCTGTTTCAATTTCCACTATGTGTCCAAGTCTTTTTTTGATGTAATAAGTATTTTGTATTTTTAGGTTTTATCCGCCAATACCGAAAATGGAATGTTTGGAGCTTGAAATATATAAAAATATTATTCAAAAAGATTTTGGGAGAAGCTAGTTTCTTAAAATTTCAAAAAATAACATAATTCCTCTTTCCAACGAAATGTCTACCAATAGAGTATTTTTAATTTCATTTTTTGGCGAAAGCTATTCTTACCGCAAACGGTACGCTGATAGTGGAAAAATTAGGACAAAAGTTTGGTGTCTATTTTCCCCACAACTCTAAAAGATAGAGAGATAGGGCGATTATCTTGAAAAACGAAAAAAAAATTATAGAAATTACTTTCGAAAACCAAATAAAGGGCGGCTGAAAATGTTGGTTTTTTAAACTTTTCTTATTAAAAATAATGCAAGCACTGACATTGAACACTTGCTATACAGAGTATTTCAACAATTAACTGACGTCAATTGTTTGTTTTCACTTGTTTCAAATTATTTTTGAATGTGATTCATCGTTGTTTTTGATTGATTATATAAAATTAGTTTCTAAATGAATAAATTTCATCAATACATAATAAATATATAAACTCATTGAGTTTGGCAAATTTGTTGCAAGTGTTTGTTTGATAATTATAATATCAACAAAAATCAACCCCTTTATAAACAATAATTCAACTATAAAATTATTTAATTCTCTTAGTATCTATAGTTTAGTTTTTGTGTATGGTTCGATCATAAAAATACAGTGTGTCCGACTCGTAGTCGATATGCCCTAATTTTAAACACTTAAGACGGGGCATAATACATTTTTTAGAGTTAAGATGTTAGATTATTTGTAAAAGTCCATATTTAAAATGTCATATTAAGTTAAACTTAATTTTAGGGATTGAAAAAATTTGTAAACATTACAAAGTGGCAACGAATGATAAAATGCCCGTGTAATTAGTGCGCAGAATGAGAATCATCAGGCTCTCATATCAACACACAATGCGTGCTCTTTGCATTCGTTTTTCCATTTTTTAGGTCTATTCAAATTTTGTGGTGGTATGCAAATCTAAGGATTCTAATTCTATATACCACAAATACGATTTGTACATTTCAGCATTTGTTTTCACTTTTTTCAAATTCAGCTTCTAAAATAAAATTAAACTTTTAATGATATACAAACTTATATAAACTTTCATAGATAATCTACTATTTAATACCGATAAAAATCTAGGTTTGTTTATTCGGCAAGTGTTTTAAATTTGCATTTTACCAACAACTCTGTACTCATGTTAAATTCGGTTAACGATTTTCTTTTATGTATGCACATACACAATTCAATCAAAATAATGTAATGAAATTTTACACTTACTTAGAGACAAAACATTTTCGTAAATATCTAGAATATTCGAATGTAACCTAAATAAAATATTAATTATTCTTGAGACTTTGAGAGTTCATTGACCGAGAGAGAAATTTGTTTTGTGACACAAGAGAATACGATAGACAGTTCAGCTTTATTATGCTGTTAAATTGAGAAAAAAATTTTACGATTTTTTTTTAATCATAATATTCAATAATGTCTCTTTTCGAAAAGAAAATCCTACAATTAATGATTTTTGCAATTTGATATACAGTATATTTACAATAAATTTCTTTATAAGAGCAAATTAATTGAAAATTTTGAAGAGAAATCCGTCAATCATGTGTATAAACTTATGTTTTCGAGCTCTTTTAATGTTTGCTTCATCCGTTATTTTTTTTGACCCTGATATATGATGTTCTTTTCTTTGCAATATAAATTATTATACCGCAAAACTGTGACAAAATACTTCGGAATGTTAATCGCAGTTACATCATAAGTTTAAAAAAAATTCTAACTGTTATAATAGTTTTAATGATAGTCCAATTTTGTTAGTTTATGATTTTTAATACCATTTCATTGAATATATTACTCTAGTCAGTCGTGAGTATGCAAAAACCAAAATAATGAAATTGTTCTTGTCTAAACATCTTGAGAGGCCTGTGAAATACTAAAACGAGAGACCTAAAAATCGGTATATGGGGATATAAAAAAATATTCTAAGCAAATTTTTCTAATAATTTTTTTTCGATATCTCTAGCCACAACGAACGATAGCAAAATATTAAGAATCGTCCCTATTTGTCAATTTGTAGTAGACTGAGTTATAAAACTCAGATTTCGATTAAGTATGTTAAAAAATGTGACACATTACCCTGTATGACTGGGAAAAATTTCAAATCAGTATTTCTCTAAATAACGAAAATATGGGGGTGCCTTGACCTTAAATGCTACACATTGTAAGCACAGAGTTAAAATTTTGGAAAAAAATACATTTTTGGGAGTAAATATTACCAAATTGGGTACTTAGAAAAATTGAAATTTTGGCATGCAGTATGACCTAAGGAATCTTTATTATTTAAAGCTAACGGTGATAAATTTCGAAACTAGAAATAGTCTTAAATTTGTTTTAAGCCTGATTCGAAAAAAAATTTTACAACACAAACTTCATTGAAAATGAATTGCAAAATGGATTTGAGAAAGTTATTTACTAATTTCTAAAAAAGTTGATTTCCTTACTTTTAGAGGAGGCAATCTTTTTCCGTTATTATTCTAACAAGTCTGTTACAATTTGTATTACCGATAGAGGAAAAAATATTGCGCTCACCAGATTTCATATATTCATAATCGATTAGTTTCTCCAAATTAAAATACTAATTACAATGATTCATAAAATTAACCATACAAATTATATTAATTACATTAAATGAGTAGTTATTTGTAGTTGCATACCAGTTGGGTCTAGACCAGACCATTCATACATCATACATACACATTCACATGACTTATGAAACGTTAGGATTGTCTATCTGTCTGTTCGATTTGATTAGTTTATAACCTAAGACAAATTAATATGTATATGGTGTATATTTATAATAAAATATGTTAAGAATTTCAACAGGAAATGTTCTGCTAAGCTAAATAATAAATAATTTTATAAAATGTTTTTATTTAGCACTTTAATTAATTCACGTTAGTACTTAGTAGCACTTGCCAATAAATAATTGAGTGAATGCACCCACTCAATTAGAATCAAACGATTCTCGAAAAACTGAAATCATAACGAGATTATTTATGAAAACAGAAACGTTAATATTCTGGCAATCGTAAAATATATCTTTAACGAGCAAAAATTTCCACTAGAACTCTTTTGCTTTATAGTAACTTAAGGTATATTGCATTAGAAATAAACTGTATCAGATTTTCACCATATTTTGACTGTCAAAATTGTTTGCTTTTTTCATATAGTAAAAAGCATGAAATTAAAGTAAATTTTAAACGCTTGGTATATTTAATTTATTGTACCATGTATATGAAATATAGACAAGGTATATTAAGTTTAGTCCCAAGTTTGTAACGCTTGCAAATATTGATGTTACCAACGGTACAGGTGTTCATAAAATCACCTAATTAGTCCGTTTTCGGTTGTATGTCCGTCAACACGATAACTCAAAAACGAAAAAAGATACTTTTTATAGCGTGCTAAGGTCGTAAAAAGTAAGGTTGAATTCGTAAATGAGCAACGTAGATCAATTGGGTCTTGGGTCCGTAGGCGAGAGCGCAAATTTTTTAGTATGTATTATATGGGAATATCATACATGTGTGTGGCTATCTAAGAGTGGATGATATATTTCTTTATTTACATAACGTCAAAAACAAACGATTGGGTCATCAACACTGTCTATACATGGTATTTCAACAACTAACTCAGTAAATTGTTTGTTTTTACTTTTATATATTTTTTTTTTTACAGAAAATGATTTAATAAAGTTTTTATGTAATAATTATTGAACATAATTATTTTATATTAAAAAAAAAAGTACTGTTAGGTAATTAAATTTACTAAACAAAAATTTTGTTGAATCATAATTTATATTTATAAGTTAAATTAAACGATGAAAAATTAAATTTTCTTAATTATATTCTTATGTTTCCCCACTAGGTGATACGAGTTCGTTCGTTGAACAATTCCAAGTCTGTAGATCATATTCAATTAAAAAGGCCCCACTACCGAGTTTTTTTCTATGAAAGAAGCTGACCGTAAGGACAAGTCTCAGCGATTGTTAAAATACTTGCTTGTCACCTACGCAATTTCTCATAGTCAAGAACTGATCTTTCAAGGGACCTAAAAAATTTTTAACAGCGCGGCAAGCTTAAAATTTAATGATATTCATTGAGGAACGTCTCCTTAATTCTTAGATTTTTCTGGCACACCATTATAAATTTTTTTTTTAAATTGCAAAATTCGGACTTGGGATTATCCAACTGCCTAACACCTTTTCTGTAAGACAATAATTTAATTAATCTGACGATTATCGATAATTTGAATTAGAGTAAATGAAATAACTAAAATTTAATAATTATTGTGTGCAAAATTAAAACGTTCAATTCCATTAATATATGATGTAATTTATAGTAATTAAGATAAGAAAAAGTTTCATATAGACATATTGTTGATGACCTTGAGTTAGTTCTTTTGACCCAGGTGCTGAATGCTGACGACAATTTATTGTGCTAATCCAATGATTTTTTTTTGAATAAACAACGACGCACTATCATTATTATTAACTATTCAACATTTTAATTTTATTTACCTTAGTAGAATAGCGTCAGTATATCCACACCTAAAAAATCTTACTTATTACATCGTCGCCGAGGCTTTGTTTGTTTTGTAGAACAATTCTAAGAAAATTCTCGGTGATGGACATTTCTCTTCCATGGCATCCGAAAAATATTTGATTGCGTCCCCAAGCTTGAAATTTATACATATCTAGTTTTTGTTATTCTCGGGAAAAAACGAATAACCGACATTCAATAAAATGGACTATCTATTAGCCGGCGCAACTTCCTGAATATCGATTAACCTCATTTTGATGAATATGGGGCAAAATGGCGTAATCAGGCAGGACACGTCATTTACGTATTTCGAAGGTACACACAGTAATTTAATAGCCTTCAAGCCAGTAAGTTTTAGAAAACCGGTTTTCAAAATATATATTGTAATAATTTCAAATTTTCAAATTCAAATATGAAAAAATGATTTAATTTGTTTTAAATATTTTACGCCTACGGTTTTAAATTCACAAAAAAAAAAAAAAAAAACAACCTATTTTTAACATTCCAAGTTTACTGATTAATAAAATTACTTTAAAACAATTCTATTTTTTATTCGTGTGTTTATAAATAATCCGAAACTTGAGCTTCGAAAAAAACTGAAATGAAGTTTCAAACTCAAACGTACATTCAAAACGATTTACCGTATATTAATTTTTTAAGAAGTATCATCTAGCTTCTATCTCTGTTGTTTATCGGTAACATTTCAACGCATTGTGCGCGCAAATTTGAATCGTAAAAAATTTATCCTACAAAAATCCAATCTTTCAAACTTTACTGATTCATTACTTAAAAAAATTTAAAATAATGGTAAAAATATGTTAATAAATCAAACGAAGAATATGTAACGAAATTCAGAAAAAGATTAATTACATCTGTGAATATATAATATACTTATGAAAAAATATTCTGATATATAAATTTGTGAATTACTAAAAATTTTTTATATGAATTGTGTCAACAAGTAGTCAACATTTCATCAAAAAATCAATAGTTTATTAACATTTTATTTATTTATAGAATGTTTTTAAGCTGGAGTAAAACACGAAGCAATTTGTCGCAATGTTTTATTTAAATCTGATCGAAGTGGATATAATCTTATAATCTCTTAGATATAATGTTTTAGATATCGAGAGAGCAGTTCAAAAATGGTACCCAAGGAATTTTTTTTAGACTTCATCCTTGAAACCCTAGCTACCTCAACTTTGAAATTTATCAAATTCTCTATTTAACCTTGATAAAAAAATAAAATCGATCGATTGGTTTTTGATGATATCTAAATCGACGTATTTTCACTCCAAAACAATAATGACATCAGGTCAAGGGTTATTAAAAGTGAATACTTTTGAAATAAACACACTGTATAGTACAAAACCTTTAAAAATTAATAAAAAAATCGAAAAAAATGTCACAAATTCTTTGAGCAAACGCCTGCCAATAATCGGTCACAATTGTATGCAGAAAATCGGTATTACCAACTTTCAATAACTAGAATTTCTCAAACGGAAGCTATTGAATTTTCCGATTATGCAAGTTAACAATAAGAACTTTTAAGTTATAAAATCTTAAGGCACGAGCTGTATAAATGACCTTCAAGGGTAGTTTTTTAAATACTGGAATTGCTTTTGTCATTTTCAGACACTTCTTTTATTCCCCAAGCTAGACTGACTTAAAAATGTAAAAACACTATTTTTCAGAAATGGGTTCAGCTATTGTTCTTATAATAATGAACAGAACGAACTTCGAGTTCAGAAATATCGAACGAGAAATTTTCGTCTAATAATATTTATTGCCGTTGGCTAGAACTGGTGACTTCATCCTTATCATTTGAAAGGTTGTAACAGGAGTGTGTTAGAATACAGGTAGATGGTTATTAAGATTCCCTGGTTTCCACTCACCTCTTTACAAAATCAATATAAAATTAAATCGACATTGAATAAATTTTTTTTCCCATCGATAAGATAAAAAAAAATTAATTTTTATATCTCACATATAATATCTCTACCGAGTAAAGCGTAAAAAGTTTTTATGTAACAAAATTGTATTATATTAATTTTTCCTTATTTTCTTTCAGTTAAGTTTAAAAAAAAAAAGTTAGGTCAAGGTTGTTCTTAGTTACAATTTTGTGTTATCTTCGTAACAGTAAGTAGAGATAGGGGTTGTAAATGTGAATACACACTTACGTTTTGTGTTATATCTATGAGTGCTTTTTTAAGGAGCACAATTATTGAAATAGATGCACACACGCTCCATCTGACTTACCAAAGAAGGTTTTTTATTTATACAGGGTGCTGCAAAATTATGTTACTAAATTTATTAAAACTTAATTCATCTGCAAGAACTCTAGTCCACATAGGCACCGAGATATTGGGGAGAATTTTTGCATTTTTGTCACCATTTTTTGAATGTTTTTCAAAAAAAATTACCGGCTCAATAGCCAAGCGAGCTTATGCGTCTTTAGTTGCTTTGACTACTGGCTACTATTGATAAAATTAAGTACCATGGTAGTCTAAATTGGAACTATTGAAAACCTGATATCAATATTTTTATTTGCCTTTAAAAATGATTAGTGCAAGTATTGCCATCTGGTAGTCTAAATTAGAACTACTGAAAACGGACCCACTTCCTTTTTAAATAAGTACGAATTATTATCGCCAGTTGGCGGGGTTGCAACTCCCAGTTATCAATTGTTAAAATTATATGAAATAATTAATTTGGTATAACGTTAATAACTGGATCTTTGGGAAAATATAATTGCCTAAATGGATATACTTGAAATAATGTTCTCATAAACTATTAGTTTAGATGAAATTTTTTTGAAACACCCTGTACACGTATGTAGCTTTAAAGAAGAGAAAAAATAATGATGTGTTATAAAAAAAGAAATTTTAAGATCCCGTTTTGGAATTTATTTTTATTTTTTCGCGATCAAGATGATACAAAAATTGATTTTTAATACTTAAATCTCAAACTAAATAATATGCTTGTTTTGCCTGTTTATGATTTCGCTCATTGCTTCTTAGAAAGAAGTGAAAATATAAAATTTCTGTTCGCAATAAATCTCGAAAATGAGAAATTTTGAATTTCTTTTAATTATCGCGTTAATTTCTCAACTAGCTGTATCCGAGTCTTTATTGCAGTGACAACTATCTCGTTTATATTCAAGATTGCCCATATTAAGGTATATTGCGAATTATAGTCTCGTCATCTGTGAGTGAATAATACGAAGTTATCAGAAAATCACTGCCCACAAAATCTTAAGATTTCAAAGTCAGTTTTGAGATATTCATGAAATTAGTTCGAATTGAAGGGGTTTTTAACTTTCGAGATTAAACGGAAAACATTTGAATACAAAGACGTTTTGTACATATCAAAGAGATTTAAAAGCATAGGAAACGCAAGAAGTGAATTATTGACCGTTAAAAAAGAGACCGAAAAAGGAGACCGTCTTCCCTCTTTGTCTCTCAGACTGAAAAAGCGCTATATTAATATTTTGAATTATTGTATGAACACGTGCATGTCTGTGTATTTCATGAAGGAAATATAAGACAGACGAAGGCAGCTTTTCGCGTACTTTTTTTAGATGTCTATCTATAACGTCACATTACGGTTCTATGTTATTACTTCTATGGTAAATACTCTTAGTAAGATAAAAGGATTAATAAAAATAATGTATTTACTAGGAGCATAGTTCTGACCTGATAGGTTTATAAATATACAAAATATATTTATTCGTATTTGCTATTTATTATTTAAATGACATGATTCGACAGAAATCGAATCGAAGGTTATGTTACTATGAATGATTTTGATTGTCAATTGTTCAAAATAAATTACATTCACCATCATAATTATAGCGTTCGTAATAAAACTGTTTCATAAAATCGAAGATGTCAACAATTGCAGAGTTTTAAGGATTTTTTCATGCTTCTTTTCTCCATACATTTTGTAACATTTTATTTTAGTCGTTAAACATGGGAGATAACGTCTAGTACGGAAAAATACACCATTACAGAACGTACAAAAACGATTGTAATCTCTGTTATTTTAACACCCCTAACAGTTTTTTCTTAGAGAAAAAGCTTACAACGGGTACTTAATTTGGTGCTGGAGAGAACGTTTGTGCCGAGTATTCGGCTAACACGCTCAATGTCTATAACTTTAACATTTGTCCAACAAAATAAACGTTTACGACCGATCGTTTAGAATGAGAATACATATTATTTTTGGAAAAGTCGAATAATAGTTTCCACTGAACGTGCATTCTAGAAATGCAATGCATCAATAACGAGTGGCTGAAAACATCCTGCTGAATTGTTTGACAAAGAGTTGTAGAAAATAATATGTTTAACTATCTTCGTACGCGTTTAAATGCTCCTAAAAAGTACCATTTTCCAAAATATCAACACCCTATCTATATCTAGCAAAAGAAGCTTTCCCGGCTGTAAATGTTTTGAGAAATTATAATTATTTTAACTAAAGTCTGTTTGCTAAGATGTTTTTTACCACTCTGTATACCTCTAAAAAATATTCAAGCCACTAAATATTGAAATAATTGAAAATCTATAAATATCTATGAATTGAACTAGAACTCTATGATAAGTCAAGCACAAATTTATTATATTCTTTATTCAAATATAGCAATGAAGTAATAGATTACTAGTTAGCAAGCGCACATCATTCTCTATACTCCATTACTACATAGTATATACTAGCACTGTTATAAAAAGCTTGGCTATTATTAACATACAATGTAGGGAAGTATAAATACCATCATCAGAGGTGGGTTGCTTTTGCTTCTATGATGATGAATAGATGTTCCATTATATACAAATACAGTCAAAATCGATTATAACGACATTGAAGATTTCGTATTTATAATAGATGATTCAATTTTGGCTTCCATATTATTTTACAAACAAAAAATAGCCAACCTTTTATTAAAAATTGTATTTTCAATTCATAATATGTGTCATGATACCATGGGATTGATTCGGAAAAATAAACCGAAAATTTTATAGGCTCGGATTATTTTTGTAATTACGAGTTGGTTGGGTTGAGTTTGTCGACTTTAGCCCTTGCGTTCAAAATGAACAGAAATTTTATTCAGTCTATGAACTGAATTTATTTCTATTACAGAAATTTTTTTCGGGCCGATATTTTTCGATTTAGACCCGAAAACAGTAAGCGAATTTTTCTTTATTGAACAATTCCTTTATTTTCAATTTTACACGAAAAATTATTATAAACAAAGGTATTTGAAATTTAATTTCCTCCAGTTTTGGCTCTTACCAATTTTTTCCTAAGTTCGATATTTTTCGAAAATGAAAAATGCAAAAAGTTGATCCTTACGAGAAAAAAAATGAATAGCTGTCAACAGTTAAAATTTTTGCCCTAAACAAGCTGACACCGTTGTAATGCTATAGCCCTCTGCTAACCCCGTAGGTAATGCTTTACTATTTATACAATTCAAAAGAGTAATTCGTTCTATGCCCGTGTGTCGTACATTTGAATTCAGTCAGGACCTAGCCAAATCGTCCTAGAGTCGATATCAGTATAACCAAGTTCTACTGTACGAAAATAATAAAATCAGATCAGTGGCTACCTAACGTTTAACTATTCAAACGTAAATGAGCTATGACGATGTAATATTATTCTTTTGTGTGTTGAGAATGTAGTTTATTTTCTCATCAGAACTTCTCTTACATGGTTACATTAGTAATATGACAAGTGTTGTGATTTTAAAGCATTATAAAATCTGCATAGTTTTATTTGAATCTATGAAGTAGATTTTATTTGTTAAGAGAGAATTATCATAGTATCCCGGGAGCGGATTAATTAAATCAGAGGAATGGGTGATTCCACCAACAGCAACTATCACAGGATTTTATCTTCAGCTATTACACAGGTCTACAAAACAATTTTACAACTACTTGGTTATTTTTGGGGTGCTGAATCCAAATATTTAACTTCCCTTTTAGATATCATATCACGTCAGCTTTTCTTGCAAAACTCAATTTAAAAAAAACTAAATATCAAGGAATTGGAGGGAGCGGGATTGAATAGGGAGACACAAGATTCAGTTGATCACCCAACAAGTTTACGATACTAGCTGAATAGTTTGTGATAAAATTCTATGAGCTCCTAAGAGCGAAAATATGTTCAGATGATAATCAAAATATTGCCACCACAGTTTTTAAGAAAAATTGATAAAACCAGCAAAAACACGGAAAATTGTTAATTTTTCCGAAATTACCATTTTTTGCAAATGAAAATTTTTATTATACAGGTAAAATGCTAAAACTTGACATACTTCCTTCAAAACTTCAATAAATCATATGAAATTTCATATAATTTAATGGAAGTAGTAAATTTATTTATTAAACTTTTCAAAAATGAATTTTAAATAAAAATCTCACTACCTACAAAAAAATAATAAATAACGATAATAAAAAAAGAATATCAAATGCAGATTATATAGCTTAGTGCACACAAAATACTCTGACGTGATTGAAGTGAGTGATATTATATTGATTTGATGGTACTCTTTAAAAATTCTAACAGAATATTGACAATTTGCCCGTCCGTCTATACCTGCTCTTTCCCATTTACAAAAACATAAAATGAAATAAAATAAAACAACCGTGGATATAACCAGTAGAGACTAAATTAAAATTTTCTGTTTGCGAAAATTAATAAATCCGTGATACCATCTCATGGAGATAAAATTATATAATTCTTTTAAACTTGCTTTTCAGACTTAGACTAGAATTCATGAAAATTTTTTCCATCGTTTTCTTTTTGTCTGGCGCATGTTTGTCAAATACGAATATCGAATTCATTGTCGTTAATGTAAAAATTTCCATTTTACTAATACGAGAAGTTAAAACTGCAAGTTTCAAGAAAAAAGCTGTTGAGAAATAGGTATTACTTTTAATTTTAATTCATATTTTTAGTTTAAATAATTAAAAGATTGATAGAGAATCCTAGCTATTATATAATTTCAACGTCCATGACTTTGAAGTTCTCGAAAAGCCTTCAGGAAGAAAATAAAACCTTGAACTGAGTTTTAGATTTTTCATAATTATGAATTATTTTTTATATAAAAAACTTTAAACAAAAAGAAAACCGACTTCAAAAGAAAAACTTTTCCAAAACGAACCAATATGACCTAAAACGTAAAAAAATAACTACATTATATTATCGTTATTTTTTTACTTTTTAGAGCATATTAATTCGTTCTGGAAAAGTTTTTCTTTTGAATTCGGTTTTCTTTTTGTTAAGTTTTTTTTTTTCATTTTGTGATTTTTAGTGAATTTGAAGTCCACTAACTAATTTGTCACTAAAAAAGAATCATTGAAATCAGTTGGCGTGATATTGAGTTATTCGCCCTCTTGTTGTGCATACTTAATGCAAATTTAAGACTTTTATGGTTTTATCATGGATGTTGTTGTCAGAGCTAGACCCAAATAAAATGGGACCACACGGGAAGCACCAGCTTTCAAATAGATAAAGAATCATCAAAATTGGTTTTCCCAGTAGAAAGTTCTGAAGTAACACACATAAAAAAAAATAATACAGTCGAATTGATAACCTCCTGCTTTTTGGTTTGAAGTCGGTTAAAAATAAAACCATCGAAATCACCTCGAAACGAATAAAGACGGCATACAATTTTTTGATTTCTTTTTTCGAAGCGAATACAAAAACTTTCTATTGGAAAGTTGAAAATATAATATTTTAACAATATAAAAATCAATAGAAAAACGATGAAAAAAAAAAGTTTAAATCATTATATTACTCAACAAAAATTTTCCGATAATAAAATTATATAATTTTATTTTTAAAATCGTTTTAAACTCAATTTTAAAATAATTAAATTTACAGCTTTCGATTGAATGATAAAAAAATATTTCAGGATTAGTATGTGATAGAAATTGAAAATGGTACAACATCCATTTAGCTATTGCGTTCAAGTTAAAATCAATAAAAATTGTTTTTTTAAATGTTTTATCAATATAAGCTTTAACGGATTCATATTTAAAGGAAAACCGTAGTGGATACGATTTTTAAAGGCCAAATTAATAGGTTTCTGATTATTGTATTCATTGTAAATAAATTATAGAAAAATTTATTTACTGCATCTTTAAGTATGATAAGTTTTCTTTACGAATACTAACTGGAAGAAAATATTTTATAAAATATTTAAGTTTTTACTATTTCACTTAAAAATCAACTTAGCATTTTCCCAATCTCTTTTTTGATCTCCACGAAATAAAGTGAGAAGTTATATTTATGGAGTTGGAAATGAAAATATAACCCGAGAAAAAGATAGAGGCAAAAAATGTTCCGTAAAATTTATAAATTTTTTGTTTATTTCCAACTAAAATTTCAATTTTTATTTTAACAGGAGGGAGTGGTGCTTTGGAACCATTTTTCACGAAAAACTATAATTGTATCGAAAAAAATTGTTAGCTAGAACTTATAAAAACTAACAAGATTTGTTAGTTTTCACCCTTGCAAAAGCAGTATTTTTCACGGTATGGCTCACTGAATATGCCTTTCTTTAAAATACGTGAAGAGGTCTTCAAAATATGCTTCGATAGCCAACCATTGATAAAATTGACGCAGTAATGATGAAAATAGAATATTTTCGAGATTATCAATTTGCGTGAAAACTAATTTGTAGATAGTCGAAATATTTACAAGTTCTAAAATCTCAAGAAACAAAAAATAAGAAAGAATTCGCTGATAAAATCCGAGAGGAAACCTTGGTTGAAATGTTTTGAGAGCAATCTCATGTTGCCACCGGTAATCGGAAAAAAATAGACTGAAAATTTTATAGACCCGGAGTATTGTTGTAATTACGAGTTGGTTGGGTTGATTTTGTCGACTATTGGGTCTAGTTTTCAGAATATATTTTTCACGGATCTATTTTTTCCAAAATCCGTTGTCACAATGTTCCCTATTTTGAATTAATGATCGGAAAACTCTTGCTCTTGCGAGGGACAGGGGGTCTGAAATTTGATATTCCGTCAATTAAATAGAATGTAGCGCGTTAGAGAAAATGAATAGATCTTTTCATCGATTTACTTTTGTTTCGGACAGCTATATTTTATATTTTTCAAACAGCGCTTTTTGACAAGGATAGAAGATATAAGATATGTCTTTACTTGATTGAAAATAGCCCGAAACAAAAAAGAATCATTTTTTAAATGAAAATCCGTATGGGGACCCGTACAAAATGCATGGAAACTCGCAGGTAGGTTACGACAATTATTTGAACGACCTCCGGGCCTTGTTCTAATCATATAAATTAATTTTTTTATTTGTGACACTATTACATCGCTGTAATTTTTGTATAATCATGTTTCACTTGTCATTAAATTTAAATTTCCATTTGACTTTGAATTAACGAAAACGTCAATTACTATTATACTACTAGCTTTAAAACAAATAATCCCATTTCATTCATTATCTATTTAAAAGTTGTTTCATTCTCGGCTTTTATAAAAGCCAGCATGACATTCCGATAAATTAATTTTCTTATTTTCCTTTAGTTTTAAATTTCATTGGTATAAAACCAGTTCACTTTCGAATGTGAAATTAATTATGCAAGTTGTCAAACTGAAAGATTTATTCCATTTAAATATTTCAATTAAAATAATTCATCCTTCAATATTTTTTTATATTCAGATTAAACATCAAACATTATTTCACCGTCATTTTTAATCTGAGATCAAAAAGGTTAATCACCTTCATGAAATCTCATAATGTTTGTAAACTTTTTTTGCCTAGTAATTAATAACTTAATTATTTACGTTGCAGTGAATATATTTAAAATACATTGTAATTTTTTCAATTCGGTCTAAAATTGAATGAGTTGCCACTATGTTTACTATATTTTTTTCCGAAATAAAAATTTTCAAGATTTTCCAGTTGAATATTTCAAAAATTCAATGGCCAAATTATTACTTTGAATGAAAATGGAACGAAAATTTTACAAATAACGAACAGGGAAAATCGTAAGATTAAATTATGATTCAAAATATTACAATCACATGCGCCATTTTTAAATAATTTCTACAGTTTTAGAACTTTCTTACGAAATTAATAAAATTCTTTGACTATTCATTTTTTAAAGGAATTTTACTGACATTCCTCTGACTTTCCAAGTAGAACTTGAATTCCTTGACATTTCCAGTTTTTCCAGTAATGTGGACACCATATTTAATTTATTCCTAAACAAGCGGCTACAGCATGAAAAGTATCTTATTTCTAATGCGTTAACAAAACGACTTTTAGTGAGTAAATTTCGAATCGACCGTGAGATAAATTAAAATTATCAATTGTTTCAAATTTTTTTTAGGGTCGATAACGTTATAGCAAGAACTGAGAAATACATATAAGTAACTTTGCAAATCACTCCTATTTTACTTGTTCAAAAAACGTATTGAAAACAATTAGATAAGCCGAAATAGTATCTACTCCTTCAAGTAAAAGATTCTGGTATTTTTGATCATTTTATGGAATAAAGGAAAGATGTGTCCGTTTCAGAGTCAGCAGCGTATGTCGGCAATATCACGGCCAATGTAGGATTAAAATTGATTTGTGTGTGGTTTATCGGCGTAGTGACCTCGAAAATCTCCGAGTACCGAATTTGACTGTATTTCGTGATCAATTTTGTGAAAAATCCTGGATATGAGCTCTGTAACAAGGGTATCCTGATCCCCAGGTATATCGAAGTGTATTTTAGCTGTCATATTCGTGTACAGGAACCTCGAAAATCCTCGACTAATTATTTTGAAATCATTTTATAACAATTTAGAGATTATCCTGGAGATGAGGAGTACAACCAGATCGTCAGGTGCGTCAAATTAACTTTTTATCATCATATTCGTGATCAGCGACGCCAAAAACCCCGGAGTAACGAAATTTGGGCGATTTCGGTTATTATTTACCAGGTAATAAATTTTTTTATCATGCATTTACGAGAATGCATCCTGGTGATGCCTAACAAATATTTATGGATTGAATAGAATCAAAATAGGTCACCAATTTTTTAATTCAACTTCCTGAATCGAATGCAAAAAACCGATTTTGATTTGTATTTTTAATTTTAAATGTCAAAATCAGGTGATAAAATACTCGAATATCATTTGCCTAAAGGATCATGCTCATTGATCAAGCACTAGCCACTTGGTCAAGCTGATTGGCTGACGTCACAATTTGACAGATACTTAGAACAGTATAAATTGTAAGCACATGAAACGATGATTGTGACTTGATAATCGAACTACTTATTTATATAATACAAAAATTGAAATATATATTTATTTTTAAAAAGCCTTTCATCTGTCTTATACGAAAAAAAAAATCGATCTCAAAGCGTTTTTAGTCTATCGTCTCGCCTAAAAGGTGTAAGAAGTAACATCACACAAATGGAATAACAAAATATGGAGCACAAATTACCTACAGCTTTCAAATTGATTCGTACTAGAATGTGTCATGTGTGGTAGGTGCCACGGTGCTCTTAGAGCCAAAATCATATTTTAACACAATGACATAACATAATACATAAGATTTCTATGAACAAAATATTGTTGCGATTGACATTTAAAAAATAACACCCTTTTTTTGAGCTGTGAGACAATTCAATTTCGATATTTCGAAAATAATTTAAAGGTATTTTTGTTAAAGAATTATTATTTTAATTACCACAAGCGACAAAAAAAGGATTCAAATTTTTAAATTAAAATCGATTATAAAGCGAAAATAATTTCTTACAAAATTCATTAAAATTAAAAGTTTCATTATTCAGGTCGTTATTGACCCACCTCAATGTCTATGTCTCCTAATGCAGAGACGAGGGCAACGATTTTAAAAAAATTAGAAAAGGTCAATGACATAAAATCATTAGTCATACTGTCATATTTAAATAAAAATATTAAAAATTATTGATATCTAATACGACGTACTTCTTTTAAAGGTTCTTAATCTTTTAGAAAAGAATCTACCGATTTGTGTTTTTAGCTACCTAAATTACATTGTGGAATATTCTGAATGTAATCTTATGCAACACTTCTACCGATACGGCAGTATTTTGATTTAACCTTGACATTCAAATTAAAATTTTTTTTTAAAATAAATGTTTAAAAATCAAAAACCCGACCGCATTAAATAAAAACTGAATAGTAAAAAACTAGCCCAGTAGATGACATAACGCCTTTAAAAGTCGGACCCATTAAAACCTTTAGACCCACTCAAATCTTCCCAATACCCGTTCAATAATATTCCATTCCTACAACATAGTTCGCCGATTTTTATTTTCGTCGAGTTCGCCGAGTATGTATCTTTGGTCCTTGGTGGCGCTCTAGAGATCAACCGAGGGGGCCAATTTAAATGATTCTTGCGTTAATCTTTGTCTTTAGTAAAATCCGCAAGACAAGTCGATTGATGTAAGAATTATCAAAATCGGTTCACGCGTTAGATTTCGAATGGAATCGGGTAAGCCCTTACTTAAAATTAAGGAGAGATTTATCAGATGGGCACTAAAAACACCAATTTCGTATGTCTTTTTTTTTAATTTTCGAAAATGAATCAAAAAATTGAATCTGTACCGTGTTATTTAAAACAGTACATAAAAATTTACTAAGCATATTTGACATATTACGAACGTTTGTTTACGATAGCTATTTAACGACCGTTTAAAAGTTTATGGGATGAATTGAGAATTATTGTCCCGTAAATTGTGAATGTTTCACGTGTTTTTTAAAACGAAAAATGAAATAATACAATATATAACCTTTGTTTCATATAAAATCATTAGCTATTTAAACGAGAAAAGATAAAACATGTGATTTTCACCATCTCAAAAATGCATCCATAAAATTTGTCGCAACCTCCATATGCAGAAACGAAAAAATAATGCAAACTATTATCCCACATATATAACTTATAGCAAATAATTTAAAAAGCTGAAAAAAACTCGCTTTTGTAACTACCTGAACTAAAAAGTAGAAAATAATTTCTATACGTTAAAAAATAGAATAAAGGATTAAGAAAGTGGGGTGCTAGATTTCAGCTATTTCTATATATTATAAATGTGAAAGAAAGGTTGTTTTTTGTTTTTTACATTTTCACGCAAGAACTACTGAATGGATTTCAATGAAACTTTACAATAAAAAAAATCAAATGAAACTTTTGACATTTCTCTGTACCAGCTATGAACATCATTTTAAAACTAAATTAAAGATTTCTGTAAAAATGAACGAGATACAAATCATCTGTTCTGATACAGTTCGCTGAGCGGGTATCAAGCTAGTTGTAAATATTTTATTTGCAGATATTGGTAAAAGTAAAGTCATTATAAAATACCTTAAAAAGCACCTAAAGCACCCATGCTTTTTTACGATATTAAGTTTCTTCATTTAATGCCTTTTTATACTTTTACTTATTTTCTACTTTTTAGTTCAGCTTTTTTTCAGATATGGAAAAAATCGTTACTCCTAAAGATCCTGATCAGGATAATCGGATAAATTTATTAGATTATTGTATTGTGTTGTTATCGGTCCTTGATAAGTGTCCGAAGTTTCAATTAAATCCGAAGTGACTGAACCTCACGTTCAAAGATTCCGTTACATAGATGTATACCAAGCTAGTAAAAACAGGTTCAAAAGCAATTTTAGTTTTAAAATCTCGAAAACTAAGCAAGATTTCGAAAATTTTAGCTCTTATTTTTACCATAGTTTCTATACCTACAACAATCTAGCTGTAAATGGGCATTCAAAAATTACGGATAACACCTCAATCTTTCCTATGTATACGATTTTATAAAACCCTGACAATGAGTGAAAACTCGATTTTCGCTTCCTTCTAACTCGCTTTGATTATAACCAAATACATAATATTTCGTTCAAGTTAAATTTTGATGTTTTAAAAATTAAATTTTATATCCCGGGCCAAAACAGTAAGTATGTTTGTAATAAAGAACCATTTTCGACTTCGAGAGGCCTTAATTGATTTACTTAAAACTCTTAGCGAAAAACAGGGAAAGATTTTTTTGTATATAGATTCTATTTCATAAAGAACTTTTTTATAAAAAAAGGCAATAAATAGTCCACTTTAAATCAGCTTAGAAGTTTTCATCTAGTAAGGAAAACTCCTACCAAGAAAATATATAATAAAATAAGCTTTAAGATACAAACAAAATTTTCATGAAGAAAAACGAAATATATCAATAAAGAAAACTATTGGAAAATAGTTGATACTCGATATAAAATTATTAAAGTCAGACTATTTTATTGAAGATAAAATTTAAACAAAAATAAAAGAAGGAAAAAAAAGAAAAACAGTAAATGAAAATATATTACTACCTAGACACGAAAAATGTTTTAATGTCCCTGAAGTTAGAGCAAGTTGGGGCTCAGCCGATCAATACCGAGTGTTGTAACCATAGCAACGATATAGAGCCTTTCCATTGGCGTTCTCTAGTCTGATACCGAATATCAAACTGCAATCAACGCGAGCCTACATGACAAAGACATACCCATTTTCATACAAATTACTATCTTTATTTATTAATACTACCCATAATAGTAATTGAGGTAGGATTCTCTATCTCATTGCCTTTATTATTTATATAAAAAAAGAATTAATCTCCGTCTCTATTTTAGTTAAGAGGAAAATTATACCATTTTCCTTTTTAATAAAACTTAAAATTACAATAAATTTAACCGATATATTTTCCAAATCACTTTCAAATAAAATTAAACAATATCCCGAAAATATCGAATGAGCAAAATTTATAAACTGACCCACAGAGATAATTTTCTTTTAAAAGAATAAAATACAGGTTTTAAAGCACAAAATTAATACCAATTCAATAAAAATATTTTCCAAATGACTTATTAAAACAAAATGAAAAGCACAAATTACTCAATTTAAATTTCTATGCAATAAATGTTGAACAATAAATAAAAATTAGCCGTATTTTACCCTCATGGGAGTAAAATAAAATTGATTTTTCACAATCATATGTTTCTATAAAATATGTGACTAATAAGAATAACCCTTTAAAAATTAGCCATGTTTTTTCCTTTAAAGGATAACACTAACTGACTCAACTCAAGAATTTAAGCTAAACAAACTTAAATGATACTTTTAAGTAATGTGGGTGTAAAAAAACTAAAATTTTAATTTATTTATTTTAGTTGTAGTTATTAGAGAAAGTTGTTCGGACAAACCAGACATCTTATTTATTCATTGACTCGACAATTCACTATACAATTTCTTAAAACTAACATTCTAAAAAAAAATGACATGTTTAAAAACCACTTTAAGACTGTCCCAGATTAGAATCCAAATTAACCTAAACATTGTCGATTCAAAAATGTTCCGGTATTTAAAAATCAATATTCAAAAAAATTTTAAACAACGTACATAAATTTACAACTACGCAGTTTTAATGTAAAACAATTTTTTTTACTTTTAACTAATGCATAACTTTTCCAAGTTACAAGCTGTCATTTTCGACGTATCATTTTTTCCTAGTAAAGGTTACTCGTAAAAATTTGCATAATAAAAAGTTAAAGCCATTTTTAAAAAAGTTATAATTTTTACGATATTAGGAAAAAAGGGGGGTTCTAATAGTTCAACAAACATACCGGGCGGTGACTCATCGATCGCCGATATCAGTTGACATTTGCAAATTTCATTTGAATAAAGAAAATGAACATAAAAGGGTAAAATAGCATCAATAAAAATGATAACGTATAATTAAAAATATATCAAAATCGTAATTAAGTTTATAAAATATAACAATTATTAGAATTGACATTGAATAAATCAGTCAATGGCTGCGTCATCCTATCACATATAAAAGTACATTGTCTGTATGTTTTTGGTGAATTTATCACAGAAGAAACACGGCTTTAAAGAAAATATTTACATACCATCATAACGCTCTGCTTGCTCGGCAAGCTTTGCTTTATAAACATTATCCTCTCTTTCCGACATTGTGGATGTTTGAAGATTTTTCACACACTACACAGAACGCCGCCAACTCCAATACTACAAAGATGGCTACGCCCGCCAACACTAAAGTAGTCCGCACCCTCAAACGTTGCGCATATCAATCCGCTTGACGTCACTACTATTTCAATATAAATACGCGCATGCGTTTCCTGTTACACCTTTTTTCTTTAATTAACAATTTAAATAAAATAAACATCATTTTTTTTCATAAATTAATAAAATTATCAATAAAATTTTTGTTTTAATTTATGTTTAATTTATACAAAGCTATGTGATTTTTTTTTAAAAGAATAACATGTTTTATAATGGTTGTAATTTAAATTAAGCGCGGTTTTTAAATTTTGTAATTCACTAATAAACCGTCAAATAACAGGAAGTAAGGGCATCAGGTGAAGAAAATTGATTTTAAAAAAAACAACATCAGTTTTTTTTTCGTTTTAAATCAATAGAGAGTAATTTTATATATTTTTGCATAATTTATTATTTACATTTTTTTATTGACAAAAACTTTTAATTACGCAACATTTTTATTACATAATCGACATTTCTTTTCACTGATTTCCGCAACATTAAAATTTATGTACACACTTTTTATAAATACTTCGTTAATTTTTAAAATTAGAACTCAATTGAAAATCAGTTGCAAAGTAAATTTATTTAAAATATTTACAAGTACATAGAAATATTTACAAAAAAATTAATTAAATTATAAGCAAATTTATGTTATTTATAAATAAGTATATCATTTTTTTTATCTTCTTAAAAAAGGACAAATTAATGTTATTCAAAAATAAATTTTATAGAAATATTTTGTGCTGCATAGAAAAAATAAACTTTGATAAATTCTTTAAATTTATATTAATCCAAAATTAATAATAATTGCAGCATAATTGGCGAAGTTTTTAGTTTAAAAATAAACATGCGTCTTCATCGCAGTTTTCCCTTCATGTTTAAAACTACAATTTTCCCCGTAATAACCAATTGATTTAATCGAAAATCACAAGTATATAGGTAATATTTTATAGTAATTATTTAACGAAATAATTATTTCCACGAATAATTTAGTGAGAATTAATACTACGATGAAACGCGTATAAAAAACAATACATAACAAAGTATTCGACAGCTTTTATATGAAAAATTTATTCTTCTTCTAACATTTTTCTTATAAAATGAACCTACTTACAACACATTAAACTTACCATTTATTTTTTTTTTAAAGTTTTGGACAAAGAAGTTACAACTTTTTTAGGAACAGTTGGGTAGTGTTAAGTTTTGTCCTATATATGACCACTGTCGTAATAAACAATTTTCCCAAACTTGTAACTCGTAGAAATAATTAACTCTTATTAAAATTTATGAAAAACTAATAAAATTATGAACTCTTGAATCTCCCGTGAATAGGAAAGGGACCATAATTCAACATTGTAAATAACGAAAAAACATCGAAAGTCAATTTTCATATTCAAACTGTAAGATATCTTAACAATTAATGAGAAAAAAATTGTTTTTCAACTTATATTATTTCTACTGCAAATACTTTTTTTTTTATAAAATGCATTTTTTCCAGTTAAGATTTACGTATAAATTAAATATTCTCATATGGTTTAATATTTCACTCTGCGATTGCTAAGTCCGTCTGTTTATAAATAAAAATGCAATTTTTATTATTGTTAATAAGATAATTTTTTTCCGGTCTTAGTGTCAACTTTTGCCCCTGTGTGCTAAACAAAGTTGTCGCTTTTCGCCTTCGTCGAGCAGAAAAATAGAATACCCACCATGAGAGCAAGTAAAGAATGTTTCAAATCTCATGTTTGTCACCCTTTTCTTTTGCTCCCTAGATGTATAAATATAGTATTTAGTTCAAATTTCATTAACTTTCTTTTTTTTTAAGAACAATTGTAGTTAAGGACGTACATTCGTCAACGATATTAATAGAGAATTTAGAAAAAATAATTATTGAATATCGTTGAATTTTAATTTTAAAAAGTGACAGAAAGCAAGGTACACAATTAAATTAAATATAAAAGCATGGGACACAATTGAAAATATAAATGGATGTTTCTCAAAATATACTTCGATAACTATACTTGAAACATTTACTAGTTAAGAATATTATCTAAATTTTCAGAATTTCACAAAATTTTTCAATTTTCTATTCATTTAAAATTGTTCAAATTTTACATACTGTTTATTTTACACGGAGGCGAATGAACATCCTTAATTTCAAACATAAATTATTAAACTAGTATTTAACAGAACTAGTTTAATAAGCCAATGCATTGTTAAACAAATTTTCCGTGATAATGGGACACAATTTCTAATGACTTTGGAAGAAGTAGCAGATATAGAGATTAAAAAGACAATGAACTTTCCATCTAGCCTTGAAGTGCTTTAATCGAAAGATTTAGAACACACGGTTTTGTGATTTAAAGTAGTACAATGGAGCCCAGATCTCCGAATGCAAAGACCGCTCTTGAATGAGCCGTGACCCAACTTTTAAACTAACATTCCTATTTATAAAAATTGCACATTAAAAAATAAACGGACGTAGTAATTACATTACCATATTTTTTACAAATATTGTTTTTTTCTTTAAATTCATTTATCAAGATTTTAAAGTGTACTTAACAGAATTACAAATTACGACTAGATTTTCTGAGCACAATAATAAATTAATAGTGAAATTAAAATTTTAAGCATAGAGCCCAAATTATTTTAAACCTCAATACAAAATATATATATAAGTCGTCTTCAAATAGCCATTCAAAGCTTTTAAATAGGTTTTTTTTTAATTGGTAACTAATTTTATGGTAGGAAAATTTTAAATCCAAATTTAAAACAAATTGACAATAAAAAAGCTCGATTTTAGCATATTTTGTTTTTGCTTCCATAAAAAGTGTGTACAATTTATATTTAAACACTAAAATTTTCGATTTTGCTTTGCATTATCGACAGGCACTCAGTATATAGTAGTTGAATTTGTTCATAGTAGTTAAGTTAACGTAGCTATAACCTCTGATAATTTTACTTCAATACTGTTTTTGAAATCGTATTTCTTTTTAGAAGGTTGATTAAGAATAAACCACCATTAACTCAACTAATTTGGTTTTGTAATTTTTGATTTTTGTGCAAAAACGAAATGAAGTCTTACAATGAGCTAATTCTCATATTTTTTGAACAGTCTACACCATAATTTTCACAATACCACCTTGATTCTAACAAAAAATCCCAAAGAATTAATTATATAGCTTCGTTTCTATTTTTAATTAGCACAATTTTATTTTCTATTAATATAAAAAAAATTATATAATCGATACATCATATATTTTATTGGAAATATATATATAAAAAATTTGTTATTTTAAATTGTTGTGTATGTATAATTTCACTACTATATATGGGATATTTAAATTCTTTTAAAATCAATGTCTTACCAAAAATTTTCTAATCTACAAAACTTTCTCTTCATTTTTTTAAGAATTTCCGAATAAAAAATAATTGGTGACAATGTCAGATCTAAAACGGCTTTCTAAAATATAAAATTTTGTTTTTGATATAAAATAAAGCCCCAAATAATTGATTATATAACAGTTGAAATAAAAATATCACACAAGAAAAAAAATACAACAATATGCAAAAAATTTGCTATAACTTTCAACAATAAAAAAAAATCCATCCAATAAAACACACTATACACGCGCTCGCGGCTATTTGCTTTCTTCTTCCTCACAAAATATCCTAGTAACAATATTTTTTAAAAGTTTTGCACATATATTTTTTCTTATAAAAATAATAATTAAATTAAATATTTCCTTCCATTTTTTAAGTGAAAATCTCACTCACTCTCGATAATCTCTCAACATAGGTAAAAAGCAAATATGTAAAAAGTACATGAAAATATTACACTCAATTAATTATTTAACAATGGATAATTATTTCAAATATATATTTTAAATTGAATTTTTTAAATAAAATCTTGTGTAATACACATCTCGATATGCTGCCTGTAATACGTTAAATTCGCTCAGAAAATATCAGGACACCGGGACCAGTCTTGCCTTACTTTGCAATCCCAATATTCATGTTGATATACATGTGCAATCATACCGGTTGCAGGGTCTTCCTCTTTCTTAAACCATAGAGGAGTGTAAGATTCGTATGCCGCACCATTTTGGGTAACACCTATTTCTGCTTTTTGTTCACGCTCCCGCCGTTTTGCACGTTGTTTCTCTTCTAAACGTACTTTTTCATCGTTTGCTTTATTCCATTCGCCGTTCTCCATTAGACGTTGATCAGGTCGTAGACGTGAATCGGTTGGCGCAACACCATCTTCGGGTTCATTTAATTGACATGCTAACAAGGTAAAGTTATAATATTTATCACTGTCTGGAGCAACTGGACGCCGTTTCCATGCTGTCTGTGTATGTCCTGTTTGATATATTGGTTCTTGTTTGTTCGCTCCAGTATTTGTGGTACCTGTTACTTTTGAAATTTCGATTTTACTATCCCATGTTCCATTTATTACATATTTGACCTGGAGAAAAAAACAAATTATTAATATTAAAAAAATTTAACCCCAACCTAATAGATTTTTATTTATCAAAATACAATTATTATTTTAAGCACTTTATAAAATCAAAGATGCTTTTTTAAAGCATCTCAAAATCCACTTTATGAAGTTTGCCTTATTTATTCGGTTCATGAAAGTTGGGAAATCTTTGGAGATCAATTGTAACGAATGCGTAATATTTTATGTTTTTATGTAAACATTGAATAACTTTGATTTCTGTAAACATTGAATAACTTTGTTTAATCAACTTAATCGGTTGACAAATGTCAAAGTTTACATACCGACATAAAAGATCGCGTCGCATCCTGCATATCTCTAATTTTAAGTGTTTGAGAGAAAAGTACTTACTTCTCCTGCTGGATCCATAACGCATCCTTTTACCCTTCGTTGCGAGTCTCTAGTAAAATATGAATAAGGTAAATATTTTAAATGACATTTAATGCCTGCTGCTCCGTCATATCCAATAATATCCGTATCACCATATTGATCGACCCATAATTTACCCACAATTATATTATGTACAGTAGTGGTTACTTTTTGCCACGTATATCGACGATTCGTGGCCGTAAATAATACATTTGCATTTCCTAATGGTGCTATTTGTATATATTTTCCACGAAATTTAGATGTCATGGTGAATTCCTGCCAACACTTCCATTCTCGACCTTCGCAATATTGTGCAACCATTGGGGGATGATGTGATACTTGTTCGTTTATTATACGCCATCCTAAATCTGATGTTCGATCAAATTCGTAAGTTTCACCTAAAAAGATGGAAATACATAAATTATTGTTTTTCAAATGACAAGTCTGAGTAGTTTACTTGGGGTGAGACTAACTAGTTGATTTTGGTTAGAATTGCAGAAAGTACTTTTAAAAATATCAAAAAAAAAAAAAAAACAAAAAAAACAAAAACAAAAAGTGTGAAAAAACTTTTTAATTTGAAGTATTGATCTATCTATTACCAGGTATGGAGTAAAGTGACCTTTTACTTGAGATTGAAAACCTGATCGATTTGCGTATCGGTAAAATTTATTTTTCGAATTTCAAGCATACGTCAACTTAAAAAAGACACACTGTATACAGGGTATAAAATGTTTGTAGTTTTAATTACCATCATTCTTTAAAGCTACTAAAACAAAAACTTAAAATTCAATTGGATCTCAAGGTTAACTCTCAAAGCCTACTCTAGAAGTTTGTAATTATACTAGAAAAATTTGACAAATGAATTTCGTATCTATTTATGTTTCTATTTCCTCTTATTTTACGAAACTTATCAATTGTAAATTTTTAAGATTTGTATTTACCTAATAATGGATTAAATGGTTTTCCAGTTCGATTACTTGTAGTTGAGTACGCCGACACGGTAAATGCAGCTACATAGGCCAGTTGCTCGTAGGGATCTTCACATTTAGCGGCTATGTCTAATACATCTGAATATTCAAAATCTTCAGTAAGTCGTTGAAGCATACTCAAAGGTTCACTAAAATTAACCGGCATTGGAATTTTAGATAAATCTTTTCCTGTAAAATAGAAAATATAAAAATTAAAATTGAATTTAAATGAAAAATACTTTTAAAATCATGGTGGTCATGATTATTTGTGTATTAATTTTCACAAATTTTCTTTGGTTTGTTTAATATATGATTCGATCAATTTGAGAATTTGAGCAACAATTTTAACACTAACATTATTTAACAGATGAGGTTACAGTAACAGGGCGACTTCCAAACTACAATTATAATTATAATGAAAAGGGAATATTCGATGTGCAAATTTATACTTTCTAAAAGCGTATAAAATTTATTACGTCTCGTGTCAGACTATGTCTATACAACGTCAATATTATTGATGAAACGATTCAATTTCCTTATTTTCATTACTACAAAAGTTTACTAGAACATGGCCACCAAGGCAATCAAAATTAAAATCAATAATTATTTTACCAATACAATTTTTCATAATAGACCATAAACTAAGTGGATAATTTGGTTTTTCCGGTACTCTTGTACGACGTTTTTTAACATTTCCACCATGAGTTGTGAAACTTTCCATATCTGCACCGCCAGATGCTTCAGTTTGTTTTGTAACCATTGCCGATGATGTACTCACTAATACGACCTGAAAATGAAAACAAAATTTGTTGAATTCATCAATTTGAAACACAAAACAATATACAACACATTGTAATAATTTATAAACTCCCGCAGTAAAACAAAATTATTGAGTATTACATATTATCGTATTTTTATATTTATTTATTATTTTGTTTATTTTATTTTATAATTTTCTAAATTTTGCTAGAGGGCTGAAAAGTTGTATATAGGTTGAATATCAAAGAAATGCATTTTGGTGGATGTAAACTTCCCAGCTCCACCCTCCCACTTTCTTTCTGCGAAATAAATTTTTTCACGGTTTTTTAAGGCTTAGCTCCTCCAAATTGAGTCTGTGAAACATGGCAATTTTTTCTATATCACTAAAGCGTGAAATAATACGACCACATAACTTTTTTCAAGAAACACCTTATATTTGCATCCACACACGTATACTCCTGCCTTCAATCTTAGAGCGCCACGTTCTTTCTTGCAGAAAAAAACTATTAGTGTGGTCAAATATTCGATCAATTTGCTTTCAATTGTGAATAACACATAAAAATTACATTCGACAATTAAATTTCTATTTTTTCCCTACTTTCTTAGATCAATTTTATATTATATAAATACGTATTTCGACTACCATGTAATCACCATCGGTTTAAATTAGCTAATCGTAATTACTCTTATAAATAGCAGACCGGCACCAAATTAGCAACGACAACACCCTATTTTTATAAGAGTAATTACGATAAGCTAATTCATACTGATGATGACTACATTGTAGTCGAAATACGTATTTATATAGAGAGAGTTCTCATTTATTATCTTTGATAATATTTACACATTTGACAACATATTGGTTACTCTTTAATATAAACTGCTGCCATCTGAGCTTTTGCGAAATAGTCTCGTTGAGACGCGATGAAATACTTGTTAAGATAATCACAGGTCTTATATTATCCTGAGATATTTTTTGGATCCTAATTTTGATCGTTACAGTATGGTGTGATGCATCTTACAAGGCAATAACTGTTAAAATAATTATAATTTTTACAAAAATTAATAAAATTTATATAAAACTTACATCTTTTTTACGAAATTTTTTTACAAACGACATTTTTAATTAATATTTCAACCCAATCAAAAACTGGCATTACATACAATAACAGTAATTGTTCATATAAGGTATTTTTAACAATAGAATTTTCAAATGAACTTTGGATTATGTCTCAACTACATATTAATTAACCAATATTATAAAATAATAAGTTTAAATTTTGATTAGGTATATTTGAAGTTTTAAAAATTAAAATCTATCGATAATATTTATAAGATAACTTGTGTTAAATTTGTTTGAAATTTTTATCTGATAAATATTACAATCTAAATGAAATAATTATGGCTTTTATTATACTTAATTATATTATCAAATATTATGAAATTACTATCAATTAGAAGGGCATTCGTACACGAGGTAACATGCAAGTAAATTAATCAACGATAAAGTAAAGTAAATTTATCTCGCGAAATACTTAATTAAAATAGTGGAAAATAATAAAAGCATTATCTATCGGTGATTATTCTGACATGTGAGATTTAAGTAAGGTAATCCGCATACCTTAAACTTTAGACTTGACAAATTAAAAAAAAAAGAAGAAATGATCTTGTAAAACATTGAATCATATTTATTACAGAGTAAAAAGGACCCACAGGGTATCAAGCTAGTATATTATACTCGAGAAAGTTTTAATGGATGGATGGATGTTTGTTACTGAATCACGCCTGAACGGTTGAACGGCTCTGGATGAAATTTGGCACAGCGATAGATTAAAGCCTGGAATATGCACATAGGCTATTCCAGACAATAATCTATAATTTTCAGCTAGTTATTTGTATAAATTCAATCACAATTCAACCCCCAATATTAGTTCTCATTTTTGTTCTTTTAGGAAAACTTTGTAAACATTTATCTCTCGAGTTGAATTAAATTAAATTAAAATAATTTATCTTAAACTTAAATTAGTATTTCTTCTGATTCAAATTTCCACATCATATCCCAACAAATGATGACTACACAAAATATGAACGTTTAAAACCCCTAATGTCTTATTCGACTTTTTCAATTAATTTTTGAGCTAACCTTAGATTCAATTTGTATGGGCTCTTCTATGTGGCTAGGAATTTTTCAATTCAATTAAAAAATTTCTTGCGTTAAAATCCGGGAAACACCGGGTACTTCAAACAGTTAATTGTTGAGATAATTTATTAAAATATAATCAAGCATTAACTATTATCTGGAAAATTTTTAAATATCACATGTGTGTATTTACCGTGTGTATCGGAAATTTTTACAAATGTAAAACTCTCAAAATTCATTTCATTAGCACTGATAATTTTTTTAGTTAATATTGATAATTTAATTTCCTGTTGCCTTTACATTAAGGCCTGCGTATATTGGCATACGAAGCAATGAGACCATTGACTATGGACTCAATAGTGGGAAAAGAGGCATTCCATGGAAAAGAGACAGTCTTTATACCAATATACGAGGATCTACATTATAATGTCGAAGAAACAAATTAAAGCATAAGGAAAAATAGAATGAAGTGGTACCAACACGATAGGTACTCTGTCGCCAAAAATCGTGGCACATATTGTATGTTCATTATAAATATTTTTACAATAGAAAAATCATACATTTATCAAATATTGAATCATTAAAATTCTTGATAACTAATATTAAATAAATTAGTGTCTTGTACCTAATTTATATTTTCTTAAAACTGATTAGATTGAAAATAATCAAAATCTGTGATGATCACTCACAAATTTTCTATATACAGATATAAAACTTTTGATTTTATAACTAGCTGTTACTCATTCGTTTCGCTAAAAATAGCATCACACAAAATTATTGACTTCCCTCTCTTAGAATATTTGACACCCTTCAAACAACCCTTGACTCAATGGCGTAGCTACCGAAGGGCTAAACGTTATCGCCAAGCTAAAGTTGCCCTCAGACCCTGACCAGCAAATCTAGTATTGACGGAATGCACATAAAATAGGTTGCAACACGACTTTAACCTTGGCAAGTCATTTGAAAGAATACAGGGGAATTCCCAATAAGTTTCGACTTCTGTTCTGAGAAATATTTTCTAATAGAGAATATGCATGATTTTTTCTTTTGCTTTACTAAAGCTCATTCCTGTTAAAAACACTAGAGAAAAATTATTTTTCGAATAAACATAAGAATAACCAAGATAAAAGATTTGTTTGTATCTATTTCTAGCAAAACATAATTTAGAATAGAGTAGTTATGGTAGCATATGGTCGTAATAGCCTCTGACGTCATAGTATCTGTCGGATCTCTCTATCTAATTAATAGTTTAAAATGCTTATATCATCCTTATTTTTGGCAGATTTTAATTTTAATTTCACTTGTTACCATCTCTTTAACGGTATTTTCATATTTTGTCAAGAAAATGAAAATACAAAAAAACTTCATGTATATTCTCTATTGATATCGAAGTACAATTAATTTGTTATCTTTGGTAGAATTTAAGAAAATCCCTTTCCATATGCTTTAAAAGTTAAATCACATAATTTACCTTATTTAGTTAGAACAGTTAATTAACACACATGCGTAATCATTTTCCAACTTACATTTCCATAACTTTCTTATGGTCTATTTTAATCGTACTTAACTGCATTTTCAAGTACGTAAGAATGACACATAAACACAACAATAATGGCGCCTAATATTAATTAATATCGTTTTGTTTGACAGAAAACGAGTAAACACTGACATAGCCTCGATAATTTTAATTTATCCATTTTGACAAAATCTTTTTTAAATTTTACCACAATATTGTAAATCTTCAATATTCATAACATTTTTTTGAAATTTATTTCTAATTTTGCATAGCAAAAGATGATTCAAATTAACTAAATATTTCGTAAGATCAGAAATTAATAAAAAATTTCATTAATGAATAAATTAAAAATTATATACGAATTTTTAAAATTAATTAAAAAAATTTAAAATTTAATTTTATGATAAATATAATAACACGCGCATGGTTAAGACAAAAAAATTTCCGATAATTTTATACCTACTAGAACAATGTTTTACTTTGAACTAGAATAATGCTATGATTTAGAATTTAAAAAAAATAAATTGTAAATAATTGTTAACATACGTTGGCATGTCTAATACCTACCTACTGTAGAATTATCAATTATATAGAAATAATCGATAAGAAAGACATGCACTTATGTATTTAAATTTTTAAGTTTACATAGTTGTACATAATGGCAGGAATACAAAAATTTAGGCAAGTTATCATACAACTAAAAAATTTAATTATAAGTACATACATAATTACAGAGTGCCCCAAAAAAAAATGTATATACTGGTGAAGTTTCAAAGAGATTTATTTTATTAGCAACGGGATTCGCAATTACTTATTTGCGAGATTAGTTTTTTTTATTTTTTTAACCAGGAGATTCGGCTAACAACTAAATCTTTCGGTCACCATTTTGAATTTTCAGATTTTTTATGATCAGATTCAGCGAACCCAAAAGCTCCCAGAGTGGTATTATCATGCTCATTTACTTTGTTTAATACGTTTCGGGAACTCTGGAGTATAAATCTGGAATTCTCGAAAAAGGGTTGGGTGAAAGGGGAACAAAATGAGCCGAGTTAATTCAAAATCGGTTCATTATCAAGAAAGTTAGTTTAAAATACCTTCATTTACTCGACTAACAGGGACAATCAATATTTAATGAACATAGAATTCTATTTGTATCTATTCCCAACGTTTGTGATCATAGACCGTAAATTCATAGAAGCGAATATTTAATGAAACTCAAACCAAACTGAGAATCTAAGTTATGTTCAGTACCAAACTTCAATATGGTATCGCGTTCATTGTTAGCCTAGTGAAAAAAACTTCTTTATCTTTACAACCATCACGAAATTACGCAGACAGGAAAAACTTATTTGCCCAACAGCCTTGCTTGGCAAAGATATAACAAAATATTTGGTATTTTTTTATTGATTTGTTTTTTTGACAATCTGTCCGAAATAAATGGGTAAAAAGTGTTTACTGCAAGTGAGCTGCATTCTGGTTTTTAGAAAAAAAAGTCGTGTGACTTCGTTGTTTGTCATTAATTTAAAGTCTAGCCAAACAGTTATTTACCTAAATTATTTAACCTTGCGACACACACATGTTGATTAATGCAAAATGTTATTACAAAATGAACATTATAAAGAAATTCATAAAAATATTTAAAAATATGCTAATAAGATATGATTACCAATGTTTAGTAATTATGAAATATTAAGTAAAAATTCTGTAAAAGAAATTATTTTAAAAAACATTTCAAAAGTTGTATCTTTATATCAAAAAAGTAGATAATTAGTGACTTTTTTTTTACATCGTAAAACATATTTTGAGAAAAATTGCCGATTTTACTGATTCCTTAATTATGATAAACCCAATTTTACTCAACGCTTCTTTATGTGCGGTAAAAGAAGTAAATTTCAGAAGGAATTTTGAGAAGGTTGTGCTATTAAAAGGGTATGCCCATCCTTGTTTCAATCTTAAAATGAATTGATGTTTTTTAGCAAAGAATCACAAAGATTTTTATGATAATTTCGATTTTATCGATTTCGGAAATTTGTGAGTCGATCGATATCCTTAAAGAAACAAAATAAAAGTCTTATTTTAAACTTTTTATTGTAATAAGTTATTGTCCTGATATCGATTTCAATGTATCTTTCGTTAAAATTTGAAAATGTGCTACAATAGATGACAAAATTTGAAATAAAAATTAAAATCTATCAATCGATTTTAATAGCTGATTTTTAATAACTGAAAACTGATCCTTTTTAACAACATTTTATTATTTTGAAAAACTAGATAGAATCTTATGTAAGAAAAAGGAGAGGGGGATCAAGAAATCTTATGATAGAGTTGAAGGGGAATAGTCCCTAATACACTTTTGTCCAAAACTCAAGAGTTAAAGGCGTTCAATTTAAATAGATCGTCGATAATAAAGTAATGAGAATTAATATAATTACCGTTAACTAACCATTTTTTCGAAAAATTTTATGTTTCTTTAACGAATTAACAATTTTTTCGAACTGTTTAATAACTAGTACAAATTTAATTTATTTTCTCTGAAGGATATCTGGATCTTATTTGTGTATTAGGCAGAGTTTACTAGATATATATTTTATCAAATTTAATTTTGCTCGCAGCAGCTTCTTAACTACTATTGCGCTTTGGGTACAAGCTTTTCCACTTATATAAGTTTTCTAGAAAATTAACGTAGATTATACGTGTTTAGTAAATTAACCCGCTGTGAGTAAAATTATGAATATACTTTGCTTATATTGTGTACCCAGTTTAATGAATCGCTACATCTATTTGGTTATTTTCCGAGGATTCGCTTGGTGAATTTTAATTAATTGTATAATTGTTATATTTAAAAAAATAAACAAACCTTTTTGTGATCAATATCCTCCGTTTCAGATGATGATTCTTCAGATTCATGACCAACATTACCAGATACTGGAATTTTCATAATAAAAGTACCATCTTCATTTTTTTTGGACGTTGAATTACCCATTTGTACTAGACTATGATTAGAACCGGCTTTACGTTCCATTCCAGATAATGGATTATTACTGGCATCCGTAACACAATCAAAGAATTCATTATCTTCCTCTTCTTCTTCACTGCCAACGTTATCTATCATATTCAAAGAAAAACCAGAAGCATATTCAATGTTTGAACGATGTATAAGTAAAGAACATGATAGTGCAGTTAAAGATAATGTTTCAACTAAAATTCGGAAACTTTTGACAAAAATCAAATTCAAAATACAATATCTAATCGCTAATTTTCTATTAGTAGCGAACTGAGAAATGTGCAATTCTTTGTAAAAAGCCTTAAATAGCCTTGTTAGTAATTTTTCTAATAAATTGTGTTACTCTTTGTATCAGGGACTACGATTCAATCCTTGGTTTTGAAAGTCGACAAAAAAAAAACTTAAATCATTTATGCTCTTTCAGCTATGAGGATTTAATCTCTAATACTAGTTTTTCACTTTCTCACGATGCTTATACCTAAAATCCTACTAGGTTTGGTTCTGGCGTATGACCCAGTTTCTTTGCACTGAGATCCAACTCCAGAGACGATCGAAATGACTTACCCTTAACAGAAAACTGCTTTAAAATCGAAAATCTTTAGTTAACCCCTTAGATATTGTCTCTATTTTTACATAATTTTGATCCTTTTCCAGAACCTACTCAAATTTGATCTTTACCCGAGGAGCGAAGCCCATAAAAGCAACAATTTTCCGAACTAGCATACTAAGTAAAACGTGGCAAGGATCTAGATTTTAAAGAACTCGTAGTCCCTCATAAATTCTACGTACTATGTTTTACTTTATCATTATTGGGTTCAATTCTATTAACATTTTATAATTTATAATTAAATTCAGTATACAATTTAAATTTGGAAAAATTTGAAACACAATCGTTGCTATTTTCCTATGTTGTTGGGAAGATTTCATAATTGAGTAACCATTTATTAGCAACAATTCAAAACATTATTTCGTTTAATTTATTTGTTGATATAGAAAAAACTAACGTATTCATTATCATTCCGGTTACAAATGTATCGATTTAGGAACTCGAAATCTTCGAGACAGATGGATCGAATTTTAGTGACTGCAGTAAAAAAGTATTTATTAAATATTTATCCATATTTCTTATACGAAGTGTTGTTTTGAGCCTAAGACACTATTTTTCTTTCATTTGAAATTTATAGATAAGCAATTTTTGTTATAAGGTGGCTTACAAATTGCTTCACAAATTGTATTATGGATATATTTATGTATACATATACATAAATGTATCAGGTTTCGGCTATTCTGCGTATGGCTTTCCATTAGGTTAGCACAAAGGTTGGCGTTAATATTCCCTTTCCCTTTTCATTTTCTCTATCACTTTTTGTGACATGTTCTGTACAATGTTTAAAAAAGAATGAATAAATTGAATTGAATAGAAACATCATAGTGAATTACTCGAGGATTTTCTTCAATTAGCTTGAATTATTATAGGAAACGAAGTTATAAGTAAACTTACTTTTCTTTTTATTTGTATTCATTGTCGGTTTCTTTAATGTGCACAACATCACCAAAAGTGGTGAAACCGCTGTTATTAAACTAAATGCAATGACAAATGGGTACATCGAAATTTTGATTCTTACAATTTTGTTAATCCTTTTTTTATAAAAAATTGTTGATACATTTTTTGAAAAAATAAATACTCAAAAAGTTAATGATGGTACGTTTCAAAATTTGAATGTACGCAGCAATTGTCGATTTATAATAATTAAATCACTGTTTTGAAAAAAATTTGGCAGTAAAAATAAAAAATAACAGTTGTAGACATTTTTTCCTTACGTAAACAATATTAAGTTAAAGTTAAAATTAGTGTTTAATTGGAGGTTTTTTGAAATTGTTAAAAAACTTGATAATATGTATTTTAATTTTTTTATGAATGTCAAATTGACATTTCTCAAAAAAGTAATGGGAATATTTATAAGCCAACTTTATTTAAAAAATTATGATTTTATTTTATGCTCACGAAAAGTACTATTTTAAAGCATACTGCTGCGAACGGCAAATAGTGAATTATCCGTACTCTCGCCCACTTCGTTCATGTGCTTAATTCGCTAGCGTGAATCTAAGGGCTCAACTCCAAGAAGAGGTAAGACGTTGTATGTAGTGGTGTTAATCTCTCGGAAGCTTCTTAACATATGTTAAAAAGCCGAAACAAGTTTAAAACGTTAGAGCATCTTTTATCCACCCAGTCGATAAATCCTCCAAGTTTGCCAAAATCAAAAAGTAATACAAAATGGCTTTGGGAAAATCGAATACTGTTGAAGCTCCGGATAGTGATAATCAATCAGAAGCCAACATTTTGGTTTCTTAAAATATGTTGGCTCCTGATTGGTTATCACCATCCAGCGTCAGTGTTTTACGTCGCAAAGGAGCTTCAAGTAGCCGATTTTCCCAAATTCATTTTGCATTACTTTAGATTTTGGCAAACTTTGGAGGATTTATCGACTGGATTTCGATAATCGATATCGATTTCGGTAATCATTTGATATTATATTTTCATAACAAAATTGTTCGCACTAAACAGTTAATATTTCTCGCAAAATGTTTCAAGTAAGTCAACTTGTTGAAATTAGTCTTCTACATAACACCAATACCTCTTATTTCGCGTCAAAAAAGATAGTATCCTATGGCTCTTCGTTGCCTGTAAATCTCGACTTTTCTAAGAGCAGTGGCGCCATATAGCGGCCGTAATACTCACAGTCAAAGACGCACCATGTCATTTTTTTGGCATAAAATGAAATTTCTTGAATCAACAAATAACTTTTTTACTCCAGGTGTGTCATTTTATCTATTAACATATCCAGAGAAATGGAAATGTACCTCTTTCTTATTTATAAAATAATCTTTTTATCCCCGCTCTGTGTCAATTTCTGAATCGTGTTTTGTTGCAAGCTAACATTTGAACACATGCGTTTATTACCAACTGTTTAGTTTACAAAAGTGTGTTGACGAATGAATTACCTTAAGTATGGGATATAAAAATATTTTTAAGGTTATTTTAAAATATGCGCACAATTTCCACTTCAGTATTGTATAAACTGATTTAGGTTTTGCGATTATTTCGATAAATAGAATTTTTAATTCTACGTTTATGACTATAACAAAGTTTTATTTACAACTCTTTGATTATTAAATATTAAATTCAAATTTATTACTTTTTTTAATGACCACAAAATAAAAAAGAACAAATTTAATGAATTTTGGAAGTTAAAATTTATGGGTAATAAAAATCACACTTCACAAAAACATCTTTTGTTCACTTTTCGAACTGATTATTAGAGTACAATTAGTTTTAATTAATACGTTTAAATCAATTGTTCGATAGACTCGTTTTATTTTTAATATGAATACCTAAATTATTTAAATACATTATGTAAGTAGTCGTAAATAATTGAAACTAAATATACAAGGGTCAACCACTTAATTGATTCAACAAATAATTTCAAGTTCATTTCAAAACACGTTGCAATTGATTATACAAGAGTTTATTATTATCAGGCGCTTAAGACTCAACACACACAAGTACAGCAAAACTGAGCAATTCAGAGAAGGGCAATTGGAAAAATTATCTCCTCCAAAAAGTAGGGAATTTAACTGTTTTAAGTATTTAGAAAATAACTTTCAACCCCTTGCCATAGTATACTTGATTCCATAAAAATCGCCACAGTTAAAACATTCTAAGCGTACTCATCATATGTTATGTTATAATAGTTACACTTAGAATGTTTTAAAACGAGCGTTTTTTTTGACATAGAGTATACATAGGCTCGTAACTGCAATTTAATTAATTTTTCGATTTTGATCAAAATTATTTTCTATTGGGTCCTAATAAATTGAGTCGAAATAAAAGCTTTTCACACAGAATTTTAGGAGACTTCTTAAAAACTATTCCCAAAATCAACCAGATTTCCGTACCTATGGATTATCTAGAGTAATTAGGGCTCAAAAAATATATAAATCCAGTTCATTTGATAAATAAAGAAGTATTTTTCGAAATCAGGATTTAAACCTTACTTTAAGGTTTTCACGAATAATCGAGGTACTAAAACCGAAAAATGAGTACAACTCGATTTTTACGAGACTGAGGGAAACTGTGCATACGAGAGTATAGAAAAAAATTAGTTTGGTCAGAAAATGTGACCTTTAAATTAACGTGCGTGAGGGCGCTTACGAGTTCGTAATAACCTTTTGTGCTGAAAAATCATGAAAATAGAAAAAAAAAACTATTGGGTGTTATATTTTGAACTATTCTAAGCATTTTTTGTAAATCTCGACTTTTTTGTAAGCCTCGGCTATCGACATTTTTTTTTAAACCTCGCCGTTTTTTAGATACAATCATTTAAAGATACAAGTTCGTTATTTTGATGAAAATTTGATATTGACAAAAGACAGAAGTAGCGATTATTGTGTGATTTTGATCAAATACTGTATTCAAAATCAAATGGGTTTTATATTTTGGACATTTCAAAACAATTTTTGTTCTATGACTTTTTAGCCTAAGCCTAAGCCTAATTTAGCCTTTAGCCTAAATTTTGTCGTCAACAAATTTGACGATTATCGAGGGATTTTGATCAAATATTTGATTAGAAAACCAACTGATTTTATATTTTAAACTATTCTAAAACACTTCTAGAAGACTAAAACACAGATTTGTTAAAATTTTTTAAACGCTCATATCTCGAAAACGGTAAAGTAGACACAAAAAGTGTTTTAAATGATATAATTATAAAATCAGTTCTTTTCTAATCAAATATTTGATCAAAAATACTCGATAATGGTCAAATTTGTTGATAACAAAATTTTAGGTTAAAAAATCGATTTTTTTTAAAACGCCGACATAAGGCAAAAATTGTTAAGAAATGTCCAAAATATAAAATCCAAATGATTATGAATCAAATATTTGTCAATATCAACAATTTTTTTAGCGCTTGTATCTAAAAAACGGAGAGATTTAGGAATCATGTAAGCGCGCTCATGCGTGTAAATTTAAACATCGGACTTGTACTATTGGATTCCGATATCAAATGGTTTTTTCCTCAACTAGAAATACATATATGGTTTATCAAGAAACATGTTTGATTACAGGGCCTAAAGTTTAAGTTAATGGATCTGATTGCTCCCCACTTTTTTGTTCATTATTATATCAACTTTAAATTTCATACAAATTAGATAAAAAAGAGGGAAACTACCAAACTTTTAGTGGATCAAATATTTTGTCATGATTGATTCAAAAATTTATATTAATTGATTATTAATATAATAATAAACCAATTTGTACTCAAATAAAAATTTTATACTGAATTTTCAAAATAAAGCAAATTTATTTGAAAATAAAAAATTATCTTACTGGGTCGTTGTTGAGCATGTTGAGTTGCAGCTTTTTCTAAATGCGAATGTTGTCGAGCTAATTGTTCAACAAATTCTTCTAAACGTAACTTTTGTTCACGTTCATGTTGCAACATTTTATGCCATTTTGTTCCTTGAGTTTTTGCTACTTCTAAATATTCACTACATCGCTAAAAATGAAACAAAAGATTATTCAATTAATAGATCAATAATTAAGTAATTAAAATAAATTTTATAATAGTTTTAATTAATAATAAACACACACGTACATTGATCATAGCATTACTAGCAATTCGGAATAATGTTGCTCGTTCATTAATTTCTTTACTTCTACCTTGTACATCGTCTAAATTTTCCAATTCTTTCAGTGATCGTTGTAACGCTGCGCCATGCTTTTGCAATAGATCTGAACATGTTTGTAATTCTTCTAAACGTGCATTTAATTCTCTTAGTACAGTTGAAATATCTTCGCGTGAACTTTCACCCCCACCATTTGTCTCTTCATCATCTTCAGATTCCATTGCACGGCTATAAATTGTATATAAAAAAACAACACATTTTAGTATACTTTATTAAAATATTTTATTCATTTACGAAATTCTTTTATTCAAATGAATATCCTTGCAAAATATTGACCGCTTGCGGATAAGGACTCAGAATTTAGATATGAGTGCCCAAAATAGGGGCGAATTAGGTAATAATATTCGGCATAAAAAATTCAATAATATCGTATTTCGGGCAAATCTAATATTAATTTTTTTTTATGGATAAACGTTTTTAAGGCGAATATTTTCCTATTTATGAAGATCTTACACTAATAGCTACCGAAGAAGCTACAGTAGCTACAGTTTCGCTTCAATATATTTTTAATTTTAGATTATTTATATTTAATTTAGATAGGCATTTGCTACATGACTTAGAAGTTACACAATAACACGAAGTTAATTTTTTCAGAAGCGAAAAAATGATCCACCTGACCTGTCATTATTTTATAACAACAGTTCTTTAAATTTTTAGTTTTGGATAAAAGTGTATAAGGCAGTTTCATCTCAAAATTATTAAAGGAATACGCTCTTTAAAAGTTTGTGCATTCAGTCAAGGCAATCAATATGAAAAAGTTTGTCAACAAGTAAAATTTACAAAATTTGAAAATTTCCGACAAATGCGATTTTTTTCCTTGTAGCTCTATCTAAACTAGCTATGAACTCTGTCCATTAAATTATCTTTCAAACAAATAAAAAAAACATTCAAATTCATCCGTTTAGGAGCTACGATGCCACAAACAGACAGTCAGACACACACGCATAGCGATGAATCTTATAACACCCTTCTTTTTGGTTAGCGGGTTAAAAATATTTTTAAAAATCTTGTTAGAGCTTCTGTTCTGTAGAAATTAATAGTTTTTATTTGTACTCTTATTGGCGTAAGAATCTTTCTAGTACTAGACAAAGTATATTCAATAAATCATTTCAATGATCAATTCATTAAATATTGTGTGTGTGGGAAATTGACTTCAATTAAGTCAATTTATTATTAAAAGATATCGTATAAAAACAGTAATAATAATATCTTTGTTAATTGCCTGCTGAAAAAAAAAACTTTATATATTATACTTCAGTAATAGATACTTCCGATATTATCACTAATAGGTTGTTATTTGACACCTCGGTCGTGAGAACATTTGTGGTTTACTAGAAAGAAATACGATTCCAAACGGAAGAAAGTATGAAAGTAGGTATGCTTATTCGTTATGTTTTTTTAAATATATAGTTTATGCAAAATATGTTACATAAGTGATATAATTTTTGCTGCTTTGTGAATAATATTTAAAAGAATCATTTAGTATGAAGTTGCTGAAATTGCTATTCTGCACCTAAGATGTAATTTTTCTGTATACTGATGGAACAACGGACCAGAGGCTGATTAAGAAGAAATATTGCAGTAATTTCAAATTTACTTTTCGTCGAAGGTTAAAATTCGGTATCAAACACATTTGACTAACAAAAAAAGTTTTTGTTAGCTCTGTATTGTTGTAATTACGAGTTGGTTGAGTTAAGTTTGTCGACTGTAGAAGAGTTGGTTGAGTTCTGAAGTTTTAAGACTTTGTGTTCAAAAATGGGACACTATTACAAAAAACGGAGATATTATCGTAAACGATATCCACCCTATATTTTCTTTGTTAAAATAAAATATAGTTTCATTGAACGAAAATGTTAATTATGTTTATGTTAATTTTTTTTCAGGTGTTTTTTTCCGGATTCTTTTTTTGAGGCTATTTTTTCTGGAATTATTTTTTCCAGTCTATTTTTTACGGGACTATTTTTTCCTAATTTCTTAAAATTCTTGTAACATTATGTTGATTCAAATTATACAGTGAATTTCGTAAGTCGTCCGTGATTTTTGTGATTTTGCGGAAGATCAGAACATTTATTTACTAGAAAAAGTTATCATTTTCTGACTTATACCAAAAAATTGTGACAATGAATGTATGGTCAATTTGGCTGAAAATTTGATTCTTAGCACGCTAGTCGAATATTAAATTAAGAAAACGTGGAAAACTTCTTTAGAGTAACATAAATACGCAGGCGTATAAATATGCATGTGTATATTAATTTTCCTATTCACATTTTGATTATAACTATTATTTTCGCATTGTTACGACTTTCAAGGATTTATTTATTTTGTATAATAACATTTTTCTGTCTAATTAACGAATATTCTCGATTTATTGTACTCTTAAGTAAAAAAAATTCAATTGTTTTTGGTTTCTTCTAATATTTTAGGTGTGATTATATTATTATTCATCTGTAAAATAATGATAATTGCCAAGTTTCAAGTAGTTATTGCTACTTATACTATTATAATAGTCCAGGAGCCTGAAATATCCAAAGCGACGATATAAAATTTCAGATAATATGGCTTCATTAAAACATGCTCATATATACGTGCATTATTTGTGACAACAGTCATGGTACTGTATATAATACTTAGACGTAGTGTGTATACTTATACTCAATAAACAGACACATACACAGGTCGTTTTTGATTGTTTCGTTGGTTAACACACATATTAAAAACTAAAAGTAATCTATCGAGCTAGAATGGTAGAATCTATTAAGATAAAAATTTTAAAGGTAGATTAGAGCTGAAGGAGGTCGATCGAAAAGTTGAAGTTTATACAGGTCTGTAACTAGGGCGTGGCAAAGGAGGCACTTGTCACCGGCGCAACAAAAATTGAGGCGCAAAACAAAAAGTATGTTTTATACGTAAAACAAAAAGTTAGTAAAGAATAATGTAAAAGGCGTTCATTAATTTACAACATTATAAATATCATAATGTGGTGATAGTGTAAAATTAAATTCTTTGAATTCTGATGACGGCATAAAGTTGAAAAATTCGATTTTTTTGAAACACAATCAAATTTGATCCGATCTTATTGGAATTTTTTTTGAAACCCACTATTTTTGGGTCGTTCTTTTCAGCTGTAATTTCAGTTTTTCGCTAGCTGACAATTATATGCTTAATTCCGGGACCAAGACTCTTTAATCGAGGTTAATTTCGATCACAAATTTGAAAAGTATGACACAAATTTAGTAGAATTACATACTTGGTTTATCGAAATTGAATAAAATTTGAATGTGATAGTGCAAAATTAAATTTTTTGGATTCTGATGACGTCACAAATTTAAAAAATTCGATTTTTTGATAACACAATCAAATTTGATTCGATTTTGCTCTTATCAGTATACGAATTTTCAAATCAAAATCGTAACAGCCCATCTTGACATATACAAGGCGCAACCTAAATACTTGCCACCGGAGCTATGTACCCTCGTTACGGCCCTGAGTTTACATTCAATTATACCAGCAGAAAGCAAATTCATGAATAATATGTTATGCATAAAATAATTTATTCGCTAAAAAATTTAAGTTAATTTAAATTCTTTTCTACCGCCTGTTAAACTTTCCAGAAGAAGATAAACTTAACTTTTCAACGAGCTAGAAAAGCAGAAAAATTTTTTTCTTATTTTTCGTCTACATTCATGCAGTTATAACAAAATTCTTCATCAAAGTAAAATTCTCTTGGCGCTCGTACTACCTTAAATTAAATATATATTTCAAATCTTTGAGTTCCTTAACTATTAAATCAAATTTAGTTCTTTATTAAATCGAATATTTAATTGTAAGTATAAAACTTTCCAATAGCAACACAATAGTTGTGACGGGCTCCTAGTCTATAATAATAAAGTTGGCAGTACAAACATTTGACAAAATAAATATTATTATTTGCTTATAAAACAGAATTTAAAAACAAAAGTGTACAAAGTTTGAACAACTGTTAACAAAATAGAATTGAATTAAATAAAATTTAGTTCATGATTATATACCTTTGACATTTTATGAGGCCGCAAAATTTTGTACGATATTTTTTTAACATAACTTTTCACTTTTTTCACTTCACATTGTTGAAAAAAAAAACGTCACGTATTAAATAAGAAATTAAATAAATAATTATGAAAATAATCATTTGATATAGAATTTGTATTATAATTAGATATCATTCTTAAAGCTTTAATTGAAAAGTTTAATTTTCTATTTGGCAAATCATATTCAAGGTAATTGCCAAAAAAAATTACCAATTTATTAAGCAGTATTACTATTGATTATTTTAATCAAAGAAGAATTTATCGAATCGATTGATGTGACATTGAATTTTGTATGTATTTAAACGGACAAAATTTGTTTTCTCTTAGTTTAAAATCGTACCGCTGAATTCAGTCGCGAGTTGTACACAAAATCTTTTATCTTCCATTTTCTGAAAATACCCGGCCAGTTTTCGCACCTAACGCCTCATAAAGACAAAATTTTTCGAAAATGAGGCGGGTAAGTATATTTTATACAAACTGTCACTATATTGGTAGTAAGTGGTGAAAATTTCAACAAAATCTTTTTGGTGACCACAATAGAGGAGACTGATTTTGCAATAAATAAATTCCATCCACAGGAAAGTTGAAGAATTTTTTCTGGATAAACCTAATTTTTGACTTATTAACTTCCCAGAGAAAATCTCCAGTTTCACATATTTCCGCGGTTTCAAGGCCGCAATATCCGAATCAAATTCGAGCCTTGATTATCTCGCGAACCAGTTATAACATTAACACTTGACTGGGATTATTCGCGTATTTAAGAACTGAAAGGGTTTTCAGCAGAATTAGTTGAACCGTTTTTTAATGGAAATAAAAAAAAATTGGAAAAAACTGAATAAACAGAATCTGAAAAGTGGATAAAACACATCATTTATCTACGGAGATAATGATCGTTCCAGCATAAGCTGCAGTACATGTTAGAAAAATAATCTATGAAGGCTAACAAGATCTGTTTTTTTTATGTTTTTCCCTCCTCTGGGAAGTTAGTGGTGTGTACTACAGGTGTCGCACTCACACGATTTCAGTACCACACCCGACTATGTACTGCCAATTTATTAATCTTAATATTGATTCTCATCCGGAAAAATCAGGGAAAAAATTGTTCTGAATTTTCACAAGCTTACCTAAACTTGGTTTTTTCGAAATTACTTAATATAAAAACAAAAACAAAAGAAAATTTTGCCTGAATTTATGAATTTTCTGGAGTAAATAGGACACAAAATCTCACAAAATCGATTCGAAAAATGTCTCTTTTTAATTTACCAGAAACTATGCATCCAATCATCAAATATATAGAATTTGTTTTTTGGGTTAAAATTGCAATCTCAGTATTATCGAAATTGGAGAGAATCAATGAATTTTCCTTGTTTTCTTGCAATTTTTTTAAGGGAACCCCGTTTGAAAAAAAAAATAGTATAAGAAACTATTTTTCGTTTCGTAATTGGATAGAACTCGGTATATGAGATCATTTTGAACCAAAAAATACAAAAATCTGATTTATTTTATCATTGGTCGAATATTATCTATTACTCCCATTAAATAAAGTGATATTTAAGTTTTCCACCTATGCCAAGTTTTACTTGAAGAATAAAAATTTTCATATGGGCAGAAAAAAAGGATGATTTTGGAAAATTTATCAATTTTCCACGTTTTTCCACAACTTTTGGCATTCTACTCGACAATTATCCATTTAAGAGAAAAAAAAGGTCAGTCCTTTGTTATCGAGCGTAAAATTTCCGATCGATTTGTATGTTTAAACTTCTTTTATCTTTCATATTTTCTGAAAAACCTACATATACAATTTTCCGTGTTTTTGGTGGTTTTAATTTTTCTTAAAAACTGATAACTGTGCATTTTAGGGAAAAATAATTCTAATAAAAGTTGTTAAGCATAAAATTTCCTGCCGATCTGTATTTTGATCATTCCCAATCTTTCTTATTTTCGGAAAAATCAATATTTAAATATAATTTCCGCGTTTAAAAGATACACATCAATATGAAATTTTATACTTAACAACTTTTCCCTAAGTTTAAAATTTGAAAAATTAAAAAACCATTTAAAATACGGAAAATTTCATATATAGATTTTTCAGAAAATATAAAATATAAGAAAAAGTTTTTACATACAAATCGATCGGAATCAATAACTTTAGACTGACCTATTTTTCCTCTAATGTGCATAGTTTTGAGTACGTAAATTGCAAAACACTGTGGAAAACTTGGAAAATCGTTGATTTTAGCGAAATCACCGGTAAATTTCAGTAAATCATGTGAAATTTCATCTAATTTGATGGAAGTATTTGGTATAATTCGAAATGATGTATGCATTTTGGAGAGTTTTTGGATGGTAATTTGACAATTTCTCATCGAGTCATCGAATGAACTAGATTTTTGTATCTTATGGGTCCTTTTTAGGGCTGATTCAGTAAAAATCAACAAAATCAACTAGTTTTTGTTCTGATTAAACTCAATGTATGATATCCTTTGAAAACCTGTATGAAGTCCTATATTTTGGAAACATTTTCAGTGCGATTCTCAATTCCCAAATGTACAGGTTTATGGTCAGTCTGGTATACCCGCATAGTTCCTATAAAAATTCTTATACTTTAAGAAAATATTTGAATACGAGTATATATTAATTATAATCACTAAACATTATTTTTTCAATGCAAACAACAAACACATCACTTAAAAATTACTAAATTAGGTGTTCAAAGTGTTAAGCAATTAAAAATATGATTCAATTATTTTATGATCACATAAATTTTTTTTTTACTGATAACTATTTCTCTTTTATTAGGTATAAAAATGTCCTTGCTAGCTGTTAAAATTTTTTACGCGGCTATAAATTTTTTAAAGATGTTCATTGTTTTTTTTTTAAAAGTATCAAGAATTTAATTAATTTTTATAGAATATACAAAAACACAGTACGTAATAACAATAATACACATATCAAACTGAAATCGTAAAAATTTAAATATTAAACAATTTTTGCGTAAGTATATGAAAATTATTCATTGTTTGAATATTAAAGTTGATTAAAATTCCATAAAAAATTTTAATTTATTATTATTTTTTTAATAAATAAATAGGTTTGTCCACGTACAAATTTAATGTAATAAGAATTGTGAATTTTAAATTGCTGAATCCTGAAATTTCGGAAATAGCTCCAACGATTTTTATGAAAATGAGAATGCAGGAATTTTTTAGGGCGAAAAGTCAATCTAGCTAGGTTGCATTTTTAAAAAACGTCGTTTTATCCTTGTTTTCAAGAAAAATTGAAAAATATTACTCTTCGTGACATCTATTGGTGTATATCGTAGTTAACGAAATAAATTACATTACCGGGACATTCAAATTGACATTTGTATGGAGACAATTTAAAAGATTCTTATATTAGTGATAAATTTGTGTCCTCCAAAAAACCGAGCAAAGCTCCGTCATCCAGGTACTATTTTTTTAAGAAGTAATAAAGACGTATCATTTATTTTGAAACAATTACAAGACTTCTTATAGACTAAGAGCCAGCGCTGTTTTATTTTGATGGTGATGGCACCCTATACTTTAGGTTTCTTTAGCCGTGTTTTATTATTATTATTATTTTTTAATTATAATTTATTTTTTTATTTTTTAGTCTCGCTAACTTAAAGATTGTGTACTCTTTGGGTAACAAAGTAGAATAAAATTAAATTCTGATAACGTGGATGGGTTTCGACCGTTTCGTCGATGGATCATAGGGCACCCTAGCCATAGGATAAAGTTATTCAATTATTGTATTGTCAGCGGACGTCGATACGTGTGCAAATTTTCAAGTTAATCGGAAAATTAGAAGTAGGTTAAAATTGACTTCAAAGATTTTATATCACATTGTTGGTTAGTTACAAGAGAAACATCAAAAGTATGATAGAAAGATTTAATCAACGTTTCTAAAACTATGAATTCTGATAGTTCTTGATGTGTACCTTCACGCGCGAGATAACGAAGATCAAATTTCGATCATACCCCATAATCCTAATCTTCGAGAACCTATATTTGGCGTAATAATCAACTAAGATAAAAGTTACTGAAAGACCTTTATTTTATTTTTAAAGATCTATTCAAAAATACCTTGCAAAATGAAATTTGATTCTCCATTCCAATCATTCATAAGAAAAAGATTAAATCAACAAAAATTTTGGATGAAATTTATTGTTTTCCTGCACGGCTTTAGGCGATGTTGAATACGTTATTTAAATTATAATAAAAGTTTTACATTGATTTTGTTCTCAGACCAATTTTACGTCAGATATACTCCTGAGGGGTTTGTACCTCCTGTACCTCGAAAACTCATCTTTTTTAAATATAGAAGTATCCGGTTTGTCATTTTAAATCATTTTTAAGCTTTAAGGATTAAAAATTCGATAAAAACTATTTTTTTGTGAATCATGTACTATTAATAATAATAAATAAACATACATAGCTCGTGCTTTCGCCAATTCCAAAGCGGTAACCCATGACTGTCGTTCAACTTCTGACGCTGCCTTAATATGAAATGTTTGTGTTCCACCATTTGAAATAACAAATGTACAAGAATCAACGGTATGAATTAAGGCTCCATGTAATGAAATTGTTCCACGACAAGTATGTGCCATTTCCGCTTGATTTCTGTAACAAACAAGAAATAAATATTATTATTTGTTCAGCATAACTTTATACGTTGCGTTATAATAATTTGCTAAAGATGAATGTCCATTAATATACGTACTAAAAAAAAAAACTAAGTAATAAATACTTGCAACAAGTGAAGATAACAACTAGCCGAGTTAATTGTTTAAATTCCCTTCGTAATATACTTTGAGTTAAAATTATTAAGAAAATGTTTCAAACAAAACTTTTTTACTTTTTTAAAAGAAACTATTTTTATGCTTTAACTTCTCTTCTGACGCTTTAAAAGGTGGAAAATGGGCTAATTAGGTGATTTTAGGAGCCATTATACCATGATTTTGTTTCTACCATCAATATTTTTAAGCGTCACAAACTTTAGATTAATTCAATTTGCAGTAACTTTATACATTAGTCTGCATCAATTCCGGTAGTTCTGATATTTTGTAGACTTGTTTATGATGTTATTCCAATGAATAAACCAAGTTTGTGACCTCGAGCACCGAACGCATTTTTGTCAAAAATCGAAAAATCTGTGAAAATTTCGGATTTTGGCGATTATAACCCTAAAGGACTAGTTGTTTGATAAAACCTTTTCAGAACGTTTTTAAATATGACTAAATTTTCTATAATATGAGACGAAAATGGACTCTGAAGAACCAATATTTTCCGAGAAAAGCCTTTCAAAATTTATCGACGTAACTTTATACATCAGAGCTAACGTCAAATCCGGTAGTTCTGATTATTGGCAGACTTATTTAAGATGTTGTTCCAATGAAAAAACAAAAAAAACCCGTCAGAAATCGAAAAAATCCGTGAATTTTTCATTTCAGCTTTTTTTAGATTTTGGCGATAATAACCCTAAAGAGGAAGTACCAAGGTGTTTTTAAAGTAGACTAAATTTGCTACAATATGATAGTAGAATCGTTACTGAAGACCCAATAGTTTCCGAGAAAAAGCTGTTCATAATCGAGTGGGCGGGTAATAGCTAAATTCAAAATTTTTTTAATGTTAATACTTTATCTAATCTCAAAACATGTCACACCCGTATACTCACTACATCTTGTAGTAACAGTGCCAACGTTCAGATAATTTCTGAAGTTATTACTTCATAGTTAAAAACATGTCTACCCGAAATAATTACGTAGTCCAACAACATTGAGCAACAAAAAAAAAAGGACTTCGCCTCTTTATGGAATGCGTGAGTGATATTTTCGTTAAACAATCCGTATTACAGTTCTAATAAACTCGCAAAAATTTGAGGCTCTTATTTAAAACCGTTTGAAAGTAATTTGAGGTTTGATGAACTTTTTCTCATCACTGTATTTGGTTATTCATTTTAAACTAAATAACCGGGACACCTTATACAATGAATAAATTTCTTAAGTTAAAGTTTAAAAAGTAATTTTAAATAATAACTAGGAATAATATTATTAAAAAGTTTGAATGTAGTTTTTTACTTGTGATTTGTTGTTAAACATTCAATGTTAACTATTATTGATTATTTTCTTTAAAATTATTGTTAATTTAAGTGGCTGTATTACTTATATTACTGCATACAAGCAAATTTATTAACTACACCAATGAGAAAACGTAATCATAACGTATTATAAATTATAATAATGCACTTATAATATGCTTCTTTACATGTATACGACAAAAAAAAAAAAAAACTTTACTAGTGATTACTAGATTAACATAATATTTAACTCATTCTAACTATCATTAAGAATAAAATTATAATAAGTAGGTAATTATAAAAATGAATTTTACTAATAATTGCAGGTTTTTAAACAGAGTGGATCGCTTTTATCTCTAACAAAACTTGTAAGCAACAGAACTTGATGGCTAAAATCATATTTCCTTTCATTATATAAACCCGGTAAAATCTGTCATTGAGCATAAGTTCGATTTCGAATGGAAAATTTTTGCATGACCCAGTTTAAAAAATGCTTCGGAACGTAAAAGTGTCGTTGGATAACCCGGTAGGATATTGTTTAAACTAATTTTTTTTAAACAAATAAATAATATTGACCAAATCGCTTCGGAAATAATTTTATTATATAATTGATTCAAAATTAACAAAAAATATTCTTAAAAATTTTTCCCTAAACCCTCCAGTTTTCGAAAAAAAAAATCGTTAAATTTGAAAAACGCGAATTTTACGATTTTTAATCTCTCAAAAAGCATGCAAAAATCAGATTTTTAATATGTATAAAATTTTTTAATTTTTTAGTGTAAAGCTTACTCAACAACATCTCGCAAACATTTTTGGCTTAATTTCATTTTAAGTGCTTTGACGTCAACGAACTTAAAGTCACAGAGGTCGTCAAAGAAAGACCGGTTCAAGTGAGTCCATCTTATGGCAAGACAGTGACAGAGAAGATGAGATATCGTTCCTTCCTCCACTCTACTGTGATAGCTCAATAGTCGTGATACACTATCAGGTTCAGCATGCCTACCACCTAGTCTTGTAATAGCCGCAATAATTTTGCTAATAGAGGCCCTTGGATGCGAAATAAAATCTTCGGAACTCCTACGATTATACTCAGACCATATCTGTCTTGTAGTACCACAAGTATGTTCTTGTCGTCGTCTAAGATTGGCCAGTTTAAAGATATCCTCTTTAAGGAGCAGTTTACAGTTCGCTAACGGAACTTCTAGATCTCTATTGATGCTTGTGTCTGAAAGCATTGTGCCATCTCTGGCAAGTTCCTGGGCTTTACAAATGGAATGTCACTGTGTCTCGGTACCCATACCAGGTTTACATTCATTTGTTTCGTCAATTCATTTAAGAACGTTCGGCAGTCCTGTGCTACCTTTGAGAGATTTTGATCAAACATGTTCCAAAATTTTTCAAATGATATAAAGGTAAAAAACTACCACTTAAAAATGTGAACTAAGTTTAAACGTCGAATAATTATGTACAAACTTAGCCCAATTAAATTTTTCTACCTTAAACAAAATACCAGTATTGAATTTAAGTGCGATACAAGTAATTATAAGTCAAGGATATTACATCATTGTTAATAGCTTTTTTAATCATTGTTATCTACATAATAATTAATTTTATAGATATATTATATTTTCGTTTATGTGGCTATTAAAAATTAGCTGAACCCGTTGAAAAATCAACAATACAATCACGCTCTTTCTGGAATAGATTTAGTTAAAGAACTCAGTCAGGCGAATGGAATGACCACTTGAAAATTTTTTTACCTTCCCAAATTTCAAGCTTTACAGGATAGTGGAAAAAAAAACTCAAAATATAAAGCAAAAAAATATTTATAAAACAGCTGTGATAATTTTCTCTATCAATTCAGTAAAGTCGGTAAAAAACCGCAATCCGCATGGCTTCGTTATGCTTCGGTTTAAACACATGCATGACTGCGTATTTCATAAAGGTAATATAAGACAGACGAAGGCAGCTTATTTGTTGTGTGCGTAGTCATGGTAGGGACAATAAAATCGATGCCAGCGCTTTAAGTGAAAAATTTTGGAGTTAAAGGGGGCTGTTATGACTAATTTGCAATTCTTTACATGTTAATGTAATAGAAATGTCAAATTAAAATTATTGAAAAAAACGAATTGATTAAACTTAATGCATTAAAAATTGTGAAAATAAGAAATCAAATTGAACAAATATTATTTTTCAAATGTAAATTATCATAATTATTTATTTAAATTTGTGAAACAAGAATATAAAATTTTAAATGTAAGTCTTAAATGCAATCCATACAATTATATATGCATCCATACAATTCTATAATTAGAGTAGTGTATCGTTACCATGGAAACGAAACTCACGCACGGAGCGAATACGCGTTTGCATGGGCACATTACGGTTCTATGTTATTACTTCTATGGTATTTTCACACGTAAACATAATTAACCTAAAAACATATTATAAACAAAGTTTATGATTTTTTTTATAAATAGCAAGATTGTTTATTTTGTTTATTGTACAATATAATTAATAATTTAAAAATAACATTTACTAGTACTATAACCTCATATTACTTTATCAAGTTTGAAATTTCGCTCTTCGCGCTTGCGCAAGTTTGAAATTTCGGTATTTGTGCTTGCGCAATAGCCTGAGATTTTTTTCTCACCCAAGAGTAATTGATTAAAAGAATGATGGAAAAAACAAGCAGTATGATTCATAGATAAAATATAGTAGTGGGAAGTATGATTTCCTATAGTTACTCAAGTGGTCGTGCAAACTCGGTTCTTCTTGTGATTCAATTGTTGCTTAATCCTAATAATATTAATCTTCGGTCATAAATTCCGAGCTAGAACACAATCATCTCGATTTACCCATATCTACCTCTGTCTGTTTGTGATTTAATTTATGAGGCCGTTGAAACAGAAATCTGTACTAAAAATTTTCCTTCGCGATCTGCCATCTTCCTTTTTCCATTCGCATGCCAGTGGCTAGATGGCGACAGGCGAGCGACCGCCTTCCGCGATATTTCTTACTTATAACGATATTACTATCAATGAAACATGTAAATCTCAAAGCGCAGAGCATGTTCAAGAAAATTATAGATAGGGTAATAATATACAACCTAATCCATATATTCCCAAACATCCTTCATTCATTAATACCTCGAAAATGGCTCAAGATTTTGAAATTTTGTTCGATTACCACACGAGTTTTTTTTTTGGGTTGCTCTTTGGGAGTCCCCCTCTTTGGAATCTACATTCTCCTCAAAACCCAAAATAAGGGGAAATAGTGATCACAGTTTGAACTTCTCAAATGGGAAAGAATCCCTCTTGAAAGAATAAAAGAGTGCTGAAAACTAAAAAATTAAAAATTTAGGGAAAAAAGATATTTATATTTTTCCATCATCAAAATACGTAAGATCAAAGTTTAAAATGGACACTTCTTCAATTATTTTGGTTTGTTGTGATCCTCGCTTATTCTTCAAAATAAAATGCAATCATGAAGAGGTTATCGAAATATTTTTATAAAATTTTGTCTACGCGTGCCTCGTTGTTGATCCAATTTTTTTATTAACATTTTTGTCTTAAGCATCTCGATTCAAATAAAAACTTATTTATCACAATTGTTTATAAAATTAGTTACTTTACGTTAATTAAATTTTAACAACTTGGCAACCAAAACACGATAATAAATTAAATTTTCCAAAAAGTTTTGTAATATTTAGATAAACTATAAAACTGAACAATCAACTCAATTTATTTATTAACTCACTAATCAAACTCATAGGTAAATGTTTATTATTTATTATCCAAAGCTAATTAGTAATTAATTAACTTACTTATTCACTGACACATATTTTAAAATAAACACTTTTTTATATTAAATATTTTGTAAAATTTAGGATCCTATTTGCCCCCATAAACTTAGTACAAACTTCAAATGACATATTAGGTAAAAATGAATTACAACAATCAAATTTATCGAATGTTATGAACAATTTCAAAATAGTTATTAAATAAAAATTTAGCACATACCTGTAATATGATAATAAACCATTTGAGAGTACGAACCATCGTCGTTGATATCCTTTTAAATAATTTGTCCATTTAAATAACCAACCTTTCATTTCAGGTTCACCCTGACTAGGTGCTGATTTCGTAGTATCGTTCATTTTAATATAATGTTGACTTTTATTATTATTATGAAAATTACTTCACAAGTACTTATTAATGACGACCATTTTTCACATATGACAGTTGTTCGACTTTGACATGTTGGCAAAATGCGGATAAAAATATTTGAAGTTCGTACACTATCGTAGTTATTACATACAATAGTGTTTATTCTTTTTCCTACACATTTGAATTTAATAAATTTAAAAATCATGGATTTAAATATTTTATTAAAATATATATTTATTAATTAAAAATTCTCTTTAATTAAAAAATTAATATTTAATTTATTTTATAATTGCTTAAGATATCAAAAGTACCGTGTAATTTCATACGAGCATAAAATGTATTTATGTGTTATATTAAACAAGTGAAAACAAACAATTGACTGAGTTAATTGTGGAAATACCATGCAACGACCCTCTATCACATTACACATACATACATGTCACACAAAAATAACTGATATCCCCAAATAATACATACTATACAATTTACGCCTAATTTGCGCCCTCACGGGTAAACAGTGATGTTTACGAAAAAATGTTTCAAACAAAAGTTGTTTATTTTTTGATAAGGAAGATTTTTTAAATTTAAACTTTTGTTCTATCTCTAACGGTTTACAAGATGGGTCTTACGGACCCATAGGTCAAGGCCCAATTGATCTATGTTGCTCATTTACGAACTGGACCTCACTTTTTACGTCTTAAATACGCTTTAAAAATTTCAGCTTGATATCTTTTTTCGTTTTTGAGTTATCATGTTGGCAGATAGACGGACAGACAACCGAAAATGGACTAATTAGGTGATTTTATAAACACCTATACTTGGGACTAAACTTAGTATACCTTGCATATTACATTTATGCATGGTATAAAAATATAACAATGGGCTCACTCAAGGATATATGGATTCGTTTTTTAGACCAAGCCATCTAATTAATATCGCTATTTATTAATTAAAATATAAATATTTGCATTTTTTATAATAATATAATAATTAATAACCTGTTTATATTATTAGAGTTTAGATCATTTTTGGCTTGAGGCACAGAAACCGTAGGGCCTTTAATTAATGAAAATTGATCAAGTAACTTTTACTCCCATTTATTTTTACATTGAAAATAATGAATAGAAAGTATATTTTAAAAAAAAAATTAAGAAAAATAAGTTACCTGAAAATATATTTCATTTTCTTTCTGATGTAACATGAAAACAATTTAAAATGTCTAAGGCATTGTTCCAATTTTGTATATTAATAACAATTATAAAAGAAGAGGCTGTCTTTAAAAGCAAAACGTTTAATATATCTGGGGCTTAGGAATACTCAACCCGTATTAATTCAACCCAACTTAGCACGGATTGGCTATTGTTTGGTAACTTGCATAATAAGAGTGGTATTCGTATAAAATTTAATAATTTCAACCCTTCATAACTTTTGAATGAAGGATAGTCGACGGTTAAATCAAACGGTTTAGTGTTCAGGAATAACTACTGCCTTTTTTATATTTCATTTATCCATTTGATATTGATGAAACACAGTGACATTTATACATACGTTTTATAAAAAGTGGATAAATGCATATTTGACCGATAAATATCTCAACGATTTTCGAAAAGCGTGTGTTTCTTATTTCAAATAAATTTTAAGAAATTATTTATGTTTTAATACTTTTAATTATAGACTTAAAACATTGCAATAGTACAATTTGAATGATTTTCAAATTCGTGGTCGTTCAAAAAAGAACATGCAGAGAGGCCTCTATTAGTGAATATTGTAACCAAAATGAATATTTCCAATTTCCACCGATAATTTGATGACAGTTTGATGACAAATAAAAACTCATATTACAAAGAATAGTTTTGTGATGATAAATAAACGATTAGGTTAGTTTTATTTTGACATGTCTCGAAACTTTAGATCACCTCGTAGTCGAGAAAAACGATTTTCAATAGATGATGCATTTGAAGAAGAAACAGACGATGTGGAACAACGTGAAAGGACTCCACCAACTTCGGCTGGACATAATACAAATAATCCTACAGATGCTATGAGGTAACTTTTTCTGAATACAATATCCTTTGCATGAATATCATTCTATTTTTCTTAATTGTCTTTTAGAAACTACAGACTGACCCATGAGATGTCTAGAGATAGTGATTCATTAATACATGACGATTCGTTAAGTGACTTGTCGGGTACAACATTTTGTTGTACGCATCCAAAAGTACGCGAAAATTGGCGTATGGTGCTTGCGGCTGTGACCCTTTTAATTATTGGTATTGGTTTATTAGCAACCGGTGCAATGGCTCTAGCTGATCCAGATGCTGGGTTACAAGGCGCTGTTTTTTTATTAGCTGGTCTTATATGTTTTGTACCTGGAGCATACCACGTTGTATTTATTTATATGGCTGCTAGAGGACGACGTGGTTATAGTTTTCATCAGTTACCTTTATTCACCTAAAAAAAATATTCCTCATATTTGGAGGTCGTGACAAGCTACGCATAGTTTCAATGAACATTTTTATTATTGAAACGTATTTTTAATTGCAAGAACTATGAGCTATATGAACAAATATTTATACAATAAGCGGATGTTAAAAATGCAGTCTAATTATCCACTGAAGTTTCAGAAACAAAAAAATTAGATAAACTTAATTTTTGAATATGACTTAATATTTATGCTGATCTTGAGTGTGATCAAAACACAGTACAGTAAAACTAATCGTGATTTAAAGAAACTTGTGATCTCGTATGATATTCTAATCTACTATTAAATTTTAAAGGAGTTTTAAGTTTTCTCCCTTGTTTTTTAATACTGTATAAAGGACATGCCATAATAACCTCACGCGAAGAATACAAAATTATGATAAAAAACATTCCAAGCAAAACAGTCCCTATAATTAGATTAATTATCTCATCCTTAGGGAAGCACTTTAGAGGCGATGAAAATAGAGCGCGGTAATTGTATCGGATTAGGGAGTAGAAATGGCTAATAAATATTCCAAAGCAATCAGGGTGCCCCCATCTAAAAATCATTTTTTATAATAATAACGTGGAAAGGCAAAGTGTAAAAATAACAGTATTTTGTCGATCAAAAAATTTATATTCACATTTTATACTAACTTGTAGAAACAATCATGATATACTCGAAATGTTTTATAAACGCAGGTTAAATACAGCAGTTAGTATCTATTCTGGTGCGAAGAGTCGACCCTAATCTCTTAAAAACTTTTATCTGTCACAACACACAGTCATAACTTTTCGACAATAAAAATAATAAGTTCCCAGTTGAAGAACATAAAATAGAATAAATTAGGAAAAAGTCTTTCAAATTTTACCATTTGAATTTAAAACTCCTCAGTGGATGTTAATGAACAACTTCCTTATGTGCTTAGATTTAAATACATATTTGATTCGTATAACAAATGAAGTGGAGTTTGAAGTAATTGATATAGCAAACTCTAAGGGATCTAAATTTAAATTTAATCTACAGTATTGACTTTAAATAATTTGGTGCGTCAAAATAAAAAGTTAAACACTGCCCCGGTTTCCCTCTCGTAGTTTTGTTCCTGAAAACAAGTATTCGTGATAATTAATATATTATTAGCGATACACCGGATCTGCATGAAAAACTTTACTGCTGGAAATTATTTTTCTCAAGAATTTGGTAAGTTTGAAATGTTGCACCATCGTAAAAAAATTTCGTCGTTTCAAAATTCATCGTGAGGAGAGTTTACCATTAACACGAAATGTTTCACCGCATTTAAAATCAGCATTAACTATAGAAATATTTTGTGTGAATGAAAACATATCCAAAAATTAAGTTTCCAAATCTTACACAAAATTAAAAATTAATTAACAATATTTTGCAATTTTAGAATAATAGTTTTTAATATTATTTTTTAATTCAGTAAAATAATGAAAATGTAAAGAAAATCAGTTAAAAATGACCACTTAAATTAATCACAAAATTTATACCCAATATTTACATTATTTAAAACAAATTTTTTTTATATTATGTATTTATAAAAACAATAATACAGAGTGATTATTAAGTCATTTGACATTTTATGCTTAAACAAGTTATTGTATGATCACTTTGAATATTTGGGGTTTAATGTATCCTTCTTAAAGTATTTCTAACAACAAGTATCTAAAAATATTTTTTCACAAAAAATTCTAATGATATAGTTTTCAACGGTATAAAGGTGGGAAAAATTTTCTAGGACCATTGACCGTCTGTGTTAGCTGCTATAAATTTTCAAAGTTGTCAATATTTTACATATAAAGGAAAGAAATTCGTACTATTTAGAAGACATATATGAACATTTTTAGTTTGCGTTATTGCTGTAAAAAAAAAGTTTGCAAAAAAAGACTAAATTTATGTAAATAAACAAATTTGGGATGCTTTGAGCCTAATAAGGATATAATTGACCGTTTAATTTACGAAAAATCAATAAAGATTACTTTTTGATGAATATTTAGTCTAATCCAAAATTATACAAACGACAACGTTGATGAATTTACTCTGTGTACCGTGACTGTGAAATGCTTGTAAATACTACAGACAGATGGACAATATATGATAATATTCGTTGTAGTGTTGACAGACTTACTGATGTAATTTTTTTTTACTATTTAGGAAACCATATTTTTCCTCTTTTAAAGATATCGCGATCTCTCTTATTTCGTTAGAAATACCTTAATTGTTTAGGGTGAAGTATGAGAACAGCTACTTTTTTTCGGAACATTAAATCAGACCTTTTTTTTTTGACCAACTCAACATAACTCGACCAAAATTAATTTTGTGTATTAAATTGACTTTCACTTGGTTCATTTTAAAATATAAAAACTGTAGAGTGGTTACATAAAATTGTACGAAAGTAGTGTCCTAGACGTATATATTTTATTAACAACGTAGTTAAACCTGTTTAAGCATAAAATTTATAGTAAATCTTAAATTACTTTGCATATAAGATAAGATTATATTAAGTATACAAAAGCATACACAGGTATGTTTTTTTCAAAAATTTTGTGCAAATATTTAAGAATTCTTACTATTTGCGAAGCCTTTGCGAAAACTCTTTATTTTATCTAACAAAGGGATAAACTTTTTTGAAGAAGTACTCTTCATAAGACAATTGCACTTCATTAGGAACAAATTATTTATTTATATATAGAATTAATTTCGAAAATATTTTCGTGAAAATCTTTTCATATTTATTTAACTTCAAGTCAAGATCTTGAGGCAAATAGTTTAAATTGTAACGCCTTGCAATAAAAATTGATCTGATTAGACTAGCCTAGTTAATTTTATTTAAAACGAAAAATCAAATTTTATATTGGGTGCCTCAAATGTCTTAAATAAATTCTAAAATTTACTATAAATTCTCCTACCCCTTCAAAATCATAAAATGTAAATGTGTGTCATAAACAAAGGGTGCCATACTATTATGTCCGATTACTAATAATAGCTTGTTATTAACAGTTTTAAGAATATTAATTTGAAATAGAACATATCATAAAAATTTGTTCTAGAAAATCACACTTTAATTTGTATTTTGTTAAAATATAATCCCTTCAGGAAGATAGGATTTTTTTAACAAATTTAAATAGAAATTTTAAATGTCGGATATCTTTAATAGTTTCCGAGATATTTGCAAAAGACCAAACTCCTTGTTTTTTGTTGTTATTTAATTGTTTATGACTTTTGTAATTTTTTTCCACAACCTCTTCATTTGTTTTCGAAAAGTATCTAAACATAATTCAGAATCAAACACCTTGATCATAATTTTCCGAGAACTACATCAAAATTCTGCTTGTTGGCTAGAATGTATTAGCGGTAAGGATTTAAAAAAAATAAGGTTTGTCGAACCCGGAGTCTAAATGTTGTATCTTGTGACATTGACATATGTTAAATTGGAAATCGCATGTCATATTTTTAAAATTTAGTAAATAATACAATGTTAGTGTGGGGAGATAGATTGTATTATTAACGTGGGATAATATTTGAGGGAGGAGCGGAATCATTAAATGCCACGAAATTCTAACAACTTTTGTTAAAGGAGGGTTGAATAAATTTTCTTTGGTTACGTTGAGGATTATTACATAAGATTGTAATTTTCGTCAAATTGTAAACGGGTTACAAAAACCACTCTAACTAGCGCTAACTTAATACCTATTAATGAAAATGAGTTCATTATGTTACGTTTAGTTGGTCTGAATCGAGTAAGGGTGGTTTTTTGGAAAGTAAATTGACAATTTTTCTAATTAGTTTACAATCTGATAGAAATTACAATTGATCGTTTGTATATATATGGACTTTTTCCTTCATATTGTGTGGCCTTAGATATCTTAAACATATTTGAAGTGATTGCCGTAAATAAAACAGAATTATTTACCTTTTATTAGTTTAAAATTATCGATTTAAAATATGTGCGCTTATATGATAAGTATAAAAATGTCGGAAAATAATTAAAAAATGGTATGAACATCACTTTTTTTAGAACATAATACTACGATTAATAATATTCTTAAAATTGTTGCCATATTATAATTTTTAATATGATTTTAATACGTAATTTTGAACAAACGTACTAACAAACTTATGATTAATTGCGAAAGTTATAGTTAATTAGTTATTTATAAACGTTAAATGATAAATGATTGATACAAAATTTGAATAAATTTGTCTACTGAAAGATGTTAATGGTGGTAAAATCGATTTTGTTTTTTAATTTTTTACCATTAAAAATTGTAATTAATATAAATTATTTTACTACTTTCTTAAATTTCTAGCTTTATAAAATTATTTTAATCAAAACGAAATGAGTGCAAAAGCAAAAGTATAAATTATTTGTGAAATTTAATAGAAAAATCGAAGGTGTTATATTTTTAAATGCAATAATTAAAATAACTAAGCTGAAATAAATTATTTTAATTGTAACTTGATGCGTTCGGCAAATTAATAAAGCTAATTATGATAATATTTTAAATATATTTTGAAAATAAGATATTCTAAAAAAAATTATAAGCCGCTAGCATTTTGCAAGTTGGAATCGATTTTTCAATATTGGCATCGGAAACCTTAAATGAGTACATTTATTTATTAATGCTCTTCTGATTTGACCAAACGACCGATCATATTGGTAAATGCAGCTGATCTTTTCAAATTCAATTATAAATCAATAAGTTTTAAGACCTAAATAAATTTTTTCTGAATAATTTATTATAAAATGATAAAAAATAAATCGATATTTTAATTGTACACAATAAGCGCTCATTGGCTGAAATTATAAATTGGAATATTGTTTGTTTCAAAACTTCTGTGATTGGTTGATCAGTATCATATGTGCGAGTGCACCTTTACTACTTTATTATATCATGGTATTGTGACTTCGAGGATAGCTCATAGGAGCTGTATTATTTAGTATAGTCGAAGTATATGCAATAAATTAAAAATTCCACATTGAGTGTACTTTACTCATCGAATACGGCTCCTAGTAGCCTTTATCTCGACGTCACACATCGGAGAACACATACAGATGGAAGTTTTTTTGAAAATTATTCCCAACTTTTAGTTAGTTGTATATTTAATTCAATAAAAATAATTAAATTTTAATTAATGAAATTTATTATAGTAATACCATTCTCATACTGGAAAAGCTTCGCTTTATCGATTTTTTATTGTTGATATATCGATGAGCGATAATGACTTATTTTAAAAATCAATATTTAACTCATTTAGTGATAAAGGATGCTTTTTCTTGCAAAATGAGAAATGAAAAAAGGCGTTGCAAGCTGCTAGAATTATAGGCAGTTGTTTATTGACTGGAAAATCGTCGATGTATCTATATTTTATTCTTGATATGTCGATATTCACTCATTTTTAAATGATAGATACGATAATAATTAACGATACTTTAAAAAAAATCAACCCATTTTTTAGAGATAAAGAGAATAGAAAAAAATACATTCCCACCAGGAAATCGAACCAGGACCTCTTGGGTTCATGCCAAGCACTTTAGCCAGTTCGGCCGTAGGAACAAAAATAATAAGTCAATAACGGTCATTGATATATCTACAATAAAATTTCGATAAATCGATGCTTTTCCAGTAAATAAACAACTACCTATGATTCTAACAGTTTGTAAGGCCTTTTTGCAAAAAGTGAAATGACAAAAGAGGTTGCAAACTGCTAAAATCATAAGCAGTTGATTATTGACTGTATGATTTTGTTCTCAGATTATAATACCTTCTATTTAAATGAACGCAAGATCAACTCTATATTGATGTTTCCATTGTACTACTATTTTTTTATTAATAATATCGACTATTTGGCAACACCGGCTGGTCTACATTAGCATGGATTCAGCAATACTTTATATGATTAAAAAATTGAACACCATTCGAACTAGGCTCGAAATAAATATTCGTACATAAAAATAATTTAAAATGTTAAGTTTAATATAAAAATTTTTTAAAGCAACATTTAAAATAAAATATTTTTTCTAATTGAGTAGTTTGTAATAATGAAAATAATTTTTTAGCTATACAGCAAGTTTGATAAATCATTTTGCATGCTACATCCATGAGTATGACATAGTACATATATATTAAGCAATGTGAATAAACTATTATTATTCGGTATGCTTATACATACATACAAGCAAACATATAATAGTATCTTTCTTATACACATTGTTTAATGTGTATTTACCTCTCTCACACGCATGTATGTAGCATGCGAAATGATTTATTAAACGAATTGTATTGTGAAGGCATTTATAAAAAACAAAACCATAATATATTATTATATTTAATTATGCTAGTCAAAAAAATTAATTTAGAACAAAAAAAAAGTGTATTTAATTATTATAATCGGATATATTAATTATAAATAATTTAGGTCCAGAACCAGACGTAATATTTAACAGTCATTTCAAAACTGGTGGAAATTTGAGAGGCTTTTGTAAAACTCATGCCTAAAAACTTTTTCCTTTATGAAAATTTTCAAAGTCGGGAATTTTTATTTCGGGGTGCCAGGAATATTTTTTAGTTCGACTGCAAGCTTAAAATGAAATAGAAGATATAGAGAACCTTATAGAAGAAAATAATTGGTAGAAAATTTTCCAGACACTTAACAAAGCATCTTTCGCCCAACACACTGAAAATTTCAATTTTTAAGATGTCAAGTCACGGATATCCTGTTCTTTCAAGTGTCGAGCATAATAATTTTTTGATTTTTATTCATTTGTTTTCTTATTAATCTATGAAAAAGAAGTCTACGGCTATAAAAATTATCGTAAATGATAAAGTTGTTAGACATGACCTTTACAACAGCCTCTCAAATTTCAAGTTGTTCTGAATTGACTGTCAAAATCTTCATGGCTCTAGACCTAATTTTAATAAGACTTGGAAAATGCATTTTACAATTGATTTTAGATGTATATTTTTTTTAAAACGATGAATGTGGATATTTTTGTTTTTTTTATTGTAATTTTTTTGTTTAAATATTTATAATTAAGGGTAATTAAATTTAGTGTTAGTTAATTGATTATATTTTATTTAATTAAGTATGTAATATTCAATCATGTATTTTATTTGAATATTTTTTTCATATATTCAGAAATTATCTTTAATAAAAACATGCTGCTTTTAATTAATTTGACTAATTTTATATACTATTTAACCTTTGTTTAAAGTCCAGAATTTGTAACATCACAGCTATATGTGGTGTCGAACAAATTTTCTACTAGATAAGGCGCTGAGTGAATTTGAACTTGCAACAATTACTTTCCAAAATTTTTTGAATGAGTCATTAAAAGGAGTCGTGAAATTCTCAAATCAGAACCCTGAAGAGATCTCAGTAACAATACTCTCCAGGCAGGGTTGGGGTGAGAACTTGGCTAAGCCAAAGACTTTATATTTTATACCGACGAAAATCTAGATTTACGGTTATAATTCCGGCTGTCGGTTCACTGTAGCGCGTATCAAGCTGAAGTATGTGAATGTATAAGAGTAAAAACACTCATGTGCAGCGACATTACTATCTTCAAGGGCAGCGCTAAAATCTTTCAGCTTGGTTTAAACACCGGTACATTCCAGGAAATAGTGAAGCCGACGAGCTTGCTAGAAATGTCACTACACGCCGGACTCAGGCATCCAGGAGGTCCGGATGCGAACTGCAAGCTGCTCATTAAAGGGGATATCGTAAAAAAGGCCAATTTTAGATGGAAGGAGGAACGTACGTGCGGTAATACAAGACATATGGTCTGAGTACAATTGTAAGCGTTGGGAAAATATTATATCTTTTCCAAAGGCTCTATTAGCTAAATTGTTGCGGTATGGATACTGGCAAGGCGGCAGGCACGCTGATAGCCTGTGCCTGACAGTGTATCTCGATTATTGCAGGAGCTATCACAGTGGGAAGAAACGACATCTCACCTTCTCTGTCATTGTTCAGCTGTTGCCATGAGAAGATGTACCCACTTGAGCCAGTAAAATTTTAGTTTGATGTAGAAATCTTTAGTTTTTCGGGCCTGATAACGTTACCAAGTACAAAAAAAATGTTTTTTTATGATCCGATATATGATATTAAATCATGTATTTTAATTATACGATCCTTTAGTCGAAATGTTTGGACAAGCAGATAAATACGAATGATTTTAGCCAAGGGTATCCTGATATGATAATAAAATAAAAAAATGTTAGTTTTTTAGAGTATTTTTTTATTTAACTATAAGAATTAGTTACAATTATAAACTTCATTATGAAGAAATTTACATAAAATTTCTATTAAGCATATATAATAGCTTCGATTATATATAAATCGTTTTATTTTTAAATATTCATAAAAAAGATATAAACGAATAAAAGAAAATTTCATTTACACAAATAACGTAAAATTTTCATGTAAAATATATAATTGGTCAGTTGACTGAATATTTTGATAGATTACAAATTTATCGGCAATACGAGACGTAATAGCTCAATTGAATATTTTTGAACCAAAATATTTCAAAAATGGAATATTTTCTAATAGGTGAAACATAAAAAAACGTTAAATGTTCGAGAAATATTTTTTTTTCGAGATACAAACCCGATCAATCAGGTAAATTGTAAAATTGTTTTAATGAATACAGAAAATTAAGAAACAGTCGACTAACCACTTATATTAAATTGAAATCTCTAAATTTAATGTATCACACTTTAGCATAAAAAATTAACAAACAAGTAATTTTAATAAATATATTTAGCAGTAAAAAAATAGTTAAACTGATAACTGAAATAAATAAAACAAATTATTTCAGTCATCACTAATTATATTACAAAAGTTCATAACATATCAGCGATTAAGAGTGTTAGCATGCAAAATAAGGTTTATGACAGTATCAAATTTTTCACGGTACAAAATCTAAGTCTAAATTTTTGACAATATTTTTAGTATCATGTTACTGATTTTGAGAGGCAGTAAATGGCAGTGCAGTTAATTTTTTGAAATAAGAAATAATATAAAGACGCCAATTACAGAATTATTCGTCTTAATTTTTATAGTTTAAATATTTAAAATTATTTCAAATATATCAAAATTGGCTTTGAACTAATTGGTAATACTGATAGTAAAACGGAACAGAAAAGTGCTTTATTATGGGTAAAACCTAAGATCATAACATGGTCCTTATAAATTTCCTTTAAAATAAAAATAAAAATGATATGAATTTCAAAAATTATACACTCTTAACCGTCGATATTACACATTTATTGTAAATATTACGATCTGTTCCATTGATTGTTGTTTTTTAAAATTACAAATATATTTACTTACAAATTGTTACATTAAATATCCTCACAGAATCCCATACAATTTCCAGGAATATATATGACATTATTTTCTGATTTTAATAAAAGTTTTTCACAACAAGGAAACAAATATACGATTTATAGTGTGTGCAATTTGAAATTAAGTTAACGCCTTTAAAAAATTAGATCAATTACATTTATTTGTTCTAAACTTAAAACTGTTGTTAAGAATAATAAAAACGACATTACTAAATTTACATGACTAAAGTTAAATCATATAGCTAACTCAATATTTTAATTAGCATCACAATTCTATATTTTAAATAGTATCGTTAATTAGTAATTTTTTAAATAACGAAGTAGTCTCTGCCACTATAGATGATAATTATTCGTCATCAGGTCCGTGTGCATGGAGGGAAAGTGTTTGGTGGGTCAAACCCCTTCCAAACGATTGAGAATCTCTCCGTAGGACAATATAGTCCTACAAATGCAGTCATTTATAAAAATAAATTGTCAGAACTCTTCTCCAACGTTTCCTCTTCTTTCAATCAGAATCTTTTTCGTATCATCAGCCAGCTCGATAGCTTTGGCAAGATCCTGGTATTACGTTTGATCTCAGGATAAAATATAAAAATGTCGAAATAGCTTACTAACTAGTCAGCTGTTTCGTTGTGAGTAAAAGGATACTGTACTTCCAACAGAAAACCAGTATCTTGGCAAGGCAATCGAACTGACTGATGCTGCGAAACATATTTTGATTTAAAAAAATGAAAACGCTGAAGAAGAGTTCAGAAAAAATCTTCAAAAGCATGAGCGAAATTCTCGAATGTACAGACTGATTCAATTGATTATTTCCGTATTACAATCTACATACCGTATATCGATTTGTTTCTAACACATTTACAGGATCAATTTTTGAATCAACGCAATATTTTATCAAATTTTGCTTGTCAAAATAAAAAATATTGATGAATACTCTTGCGCTCAACTTTTTGAACCATACTCTTCCATTTTGCACGATGATTCGACGAAGGCATTGTTGAACAGGGTGGTAAAAATTCGCTCGAAACACTTAATATTTGCAATAAACATTTGATTTAAAATGTATACCAAATGCTTCGCGTTTTGGAAGTTTTACCCGTGACAATCAGAGCAAGAAACGTATTGCCGGACAGGACGTCAAAAAATTATTCGAAACATTCGATATTTTTCTGTGATAACAGCGACAAATGAACGCTCCATTCAACTTTGTGTATTCTCAAAACATACCATATATCGATAATGTTTGAAGATCAGCTAAACGGTTTAGCCTCGCTCAATATACATCGCGGTGTAAAGATGCGCACATGGTTTGGGAATGGTTGAAAAATAGTGACTGAATATCACGTTTTGACATAATAAAATGTTTTCATACTCGAAAAAGTTTGAACACCATCTCCCCCCCCCCTTGGATGATTCTTGCGCACAGGCCTGTTCGTCGATAATATTCAAATTCAGATACCCTTCGAAATAAATGCTCATAATATGCACACTTTAAAAATTTTTATAATAATAGGCATTTTTAGCCTGTATTGTAATACATTTAGTGTAGAAAATACATTTTTTAAAGGTAGTGTAAGTAAATTGTACACTGTTCATAAATACATTAAGAAAGGTGTAGCAAAGTGCAGTTAAAAAGAAATTCTGATGATTGATGAAGTTTATCTAATTATTTTTGAGCCCGCTTTTGGATCGTATCTGAATTTGGATTTCAACAGGTCCGATATTTAAAAAATCTTAACAACATTTTTAAGTTTCGCATAAAGGCAAGATTAAATAACTTCAAAAATTTATTATTTTTTAAAAATTGTTTAAATAGTTAAGTAATTTTTAAGTTTAGACGATTAGATTAATTATCTTTTGCTGTACACTTTTTGTTTTAGAGTTTATTTTATTATCAAAGATATTTGGTTCTGATCTTGAATCGAACAACTTTTTTATAAGAATTAATATTTTTTTTAGTTTAAATTCGGTTTCGTATTTAATCTAGGACTAAAATGAAGCAGCGGTAATAAAAGTCATCATGCTCTGATTCGCTGCGTATTTAATATATCAAATTGATTTTATTGCAGAACCTTCGAAGTACAATTAATTAAATTTTAGTATTAATTGTGCGTTTAAAATAAAGAAATCAATCATTTTAGTTAATGAATTCTTTAAAACAGATGTTCAGTTCAAGATTAGTTGATTCGTTATCAATAATTCATGCACACATTTATTTTATAGATCCATTTCCATATCATTAGGAGCACTTGCTTCATCGTCATCGTCTGAATCGTCGGATGAATTTTTCTGATTTAAATTTACACTTGATGTATTATTATTATCGACACAGGTATTTCCACTACTCGTTGAAGGCATACTATTGGCGTACGATGAAAATGGTGGTATTAATCCAGCTTTTTCTGGTGGTTGCCATAACATAACTGCCATACATGGTCGCTCCAATCTAGAATAATTATTATTTGTAGTATTTTCGACAATTTGAGTCATTTGACTATTTATTGTTGAACTGTAATTTTAAATATAATCTTGTGAATAATTTATTCATTATAAATAAATTAACCATCAAGAATATAAACCGTTTTTTTGGCTTTTTTTAAATTGGCTTACTATACCGAGAATAAAGGGTAATCATGTACACATAGAGTAATTGTGGTAGGCTACACTTGGCATTTTGAAACAATTCACAAATCCGTTAGTCAAATAAGCGAATCAGAGCAAAAGTTATTTATTGCATGCGCAATTAAAGACAGAAATAAACAGTCAACGGCTATGATTAAATATGTTGGAAAAAATTATCATGCGAGCTCGACAAGTTACTCAGCTGCAAATATCATTGCTCGGCATAGTAAACCTTTTCAAGGGGGGAGTTTTGGAGGAAGCCTGGTTTGCATGCCTGCACTCATTTTTTGATGATTTCGATAATAAAGATAAGATAATTCAGCGTGATAATTCAAATACAATACATTGACATGAACTCCGCTCCTTTTATATTATTATGTCTTGACGAAAGCACTGACGTTACTAAATCTGTACGTTTAGCTATTTTTACTCGATATCGCGTAGGAAACATGATGAAAGAAGAATTAATTGCGAATCTCAATAATCACGAAGTCAAAATTATTTGAAAACACCACACGTCTATGGTCTGATTAATTATTTCTTTAGAAAAAATGCCACGTCGATATATAAAGATTCACCCCTGAACTTCGATCGGGTTAAAATTGAGACTTATAAGTAGTTATCAATTTTACCTATTGCTAAAAAACACATACATTCAGTTCATTTGACAATTTTAGTAGTTTCTAGGATTACAGCAAAAATAACTCCAAGATATCGCTTTCTACATAATATTTCTGAAGATTTCGAGCGATTTTATCTCTAATATCGAAAAGAGCAAACGAACTATAAGAGTGAACAAGTTCAACACAAATGAACGAACTAATATGAGCGATCTCACAGGTGAACTATAATATCCAAGACTAGTGATATCTGTATTTAGAGGTTCTATGAAGTATACCCTAGACTTTTATTAATACTTACCTTTTCATTAATGCTGACGGAATAATACTTTCAGTTTGAAGTCGACGCATTTCTTCACACATAACTAAACGTTTTTCACGTTCGGCCGGCGGTTCTTGATTTGAATCTGGTTCAATGGTTATAGGTGTTTCGCTACTTATATGTAATTTACTCATATGGGCAGCCATTCGTTCTTCGGTGATGTGTTGTTTCGCTGGGCTGGAAACATTTAAATCAAAGCTGATATTTGAAAATCAAATTCATAAAAATTTTTCTTCTTTTATAATTTTTCCAATATTGATACAATGAAGTTGTAAAGACCCGATCCGATCTGTACTGGGGCAATGAATTTTTAATGAAATTTAGTATCCTCTACTGAAATTTTAAACGGTAAAGATATTCGGACACTATCGAGTATGTAACGGCTATCTAACGTTAATGCTATCTTTGGTGATCTTCCTTAAAAAAACTTCTAGAAAGTCACGTAAAAACCCATATTAAAACATTTTTTACGTAGATTACGAATCCATTATCGTAGCCGTTGAAAAATTAATAGTTTTTCTCTGTGATTGCGTTCATTCACTGATCCACGGGTTGGTCATACCTTTAATGGGTTTGAATTAGCATGTATCTACGGTCTGTTTGGTTAAACCTGTGATTGTCAAAAAACTTAGATAATATTATGTTCACGCTAAGAATAATAATAATAATAATTAAGCCTATTAACTATTGAGCCCACTGCAGGACAAAGGCCTCCCCCAAATCCCTCCACTTGTTACGATCAGTGGCGAGTCTTTTCCACATTCCTCCTGAGTAGCTCACAAGACTATCCCTCCATCGTTCCATCGTCTTATCTGGCGTCCCTTCCTTCTTTTGTAATTGTAACGCTAATATTATGTTCACGCTAATAATCTACTCCAAATTATCTTAACGTGAAGCACGTGCTAAACACACGATAATCTCGGAATAACCTAACCAAAATTAAGTCTCAATACAATGTTATGGTGTACTAAAAATTGCAAATATACCAAAATAGAATTTTCGTTGACAGAAAAAAAATCTTTTATAGAGAATAAGCAAATTTTAAAACAGTCTTATTTGAGGTGATTACTCCAGCACGAATCTTATCGGGTCGAAATATTTATTTAATTTATCTATTCTTTAACACTTTATTATATCTACAGAAATTAGCTTCCTTGCAGCCTTTTTCGTGGGCAATAGTGCTTTTATTACATTTTAAGTGTAAATACTTAGCACTTAATTTCAGAAAACTGCAAAAATTATAGTTAGATTCGACAATGTGAAAATTTTAACCCTTATTTCAAAATTCATTTCGGTCCATAGTATTCATTATCTAACAAACGCTAACTGTGGAAATTAGATAACTCACATATACAATTTGTTAAACAACTTCACATGAAACATTTTCGAAATTTCAAACTAAAAACCAATAATACTTACGCCAAGTTACTAATTTCCGATTTTCTTTTACAATGAATACCACTAAATTGTGATTGATGTCCTATAAATGGTTTTCGTTTATCAATAGCTACGGTATTCGATGTTGACTCGAATTGTTGTGGGATTGCCTGTTGATTTGTTGATACATCTGAATGAAAATTTTGTTGGGGCTGTGTAATGGGCATCTGTTGAAAGAAATTTGGTGATCCAAATTGCATCACTTGTGAATATTGTGATGGATTTTGTGCCCATGGCATTTGTTGTGGTGTTACTTGACTCCATTCAATTGGTTTATACGTCGAATTACCAAATACAGATTGTCTTTGATTTGATGTAACATGTTCTGTATCATTATTCACTAAATTAAAATTCATGATTGTATTATGATTTAAATTATAATTTGAACTTGAAATATTCATTTTTTCATCACAATATAATTAATTGTTTTCACTTTTTGTTCACAATGTAAATAATCAAAGTAATTTACTTTTCACAAACACTGACAACATGAGTTTTGAAGACAGCAGACAAGGATACAATGACTGACTAGAAAAAGAATACCCTACTTATTTCATAAATTTGTATTACAATCAGTATCACTGGTACTTTCCAGAAGATTCTTGTATGTATAAGAGAAAGATCAATCGATACTCCAAACACGATTTTTATATGTTAAGAAAGAATAGATATATAAACATATGTAATTTTTCCACTTATCATAGAGTTATTAGGACAAAAAATAAATAGAACTTATTAGTCAATTTGGTTATTTTTTATTTATTAAATTCAACATAATTTTTTATTTTAATGTTTCTCATGCATAATTCAATATCTTATGTATATTTTTTACATAAAAAATTACTAAATATAAAAGAAACTTGAGTATATTTATTAATGCCTACTAACTGATACTGGACTTTATATTAGGATTACAAAAATCTAGTTCATTTTACGATTGAGCAACAAGTTTCTGACATATTGACTGAAATTACTTCGAACTTTCGCTCTTCGTATATTATTTTAGTTGATATTTTAGAAATTACTTTAGATAAATGAAAACAAATAATTGAGTTAATTGTTGAAATACCCTATATAGAAAGAGTTGAATGCCAGTGCTTGCATTATTTTTAATAGATTAGAAATATTTAAAAAACCAACACAATTATGACGGCCTTTCAGCCACCATTTGTTTTTATTTTTGAAAGTATTTTCTAGTATTTTTTTTCGTTTTTCGAAAATCTTTCACAATACCTCATTTTGAAGCTATCTGCAAATTTTCAATTACCTATCTTTTATAGTTTTGGAGAAAATGGACACCATAGTTTTATCCTAATTGGCGCCCTCGCGGATAAACACTGATGTTTACAAAAAAATGTTTCAAACAAAAGTTGTTTATTTTCTTATAAGGAATATTTTTTACAAAAAAAATGTTCCTTAATAAACTTTTGTTCTATCTCTAACGGTTTACCAGATCGGTCCTACAAACCCAAGATCCAATTGACCTATGTTACTCAATTACGAACTCAAACTCACTTTTTACGCCCTGAGCACGCTATAAAAATTTCAGCTTTTCATTTTTGAGTTATCGTGATAATTAGGTGATTATATGAACAACTTTTACAATAGTTTGTTCGTATTATCAATATTTCTAAGCGTTACAAACTTAGGACTAAAATTAGTATACCTTGATATGTTTTTCAATAAAACAGTTTCATATTAGTCAAACTTACAGTATAAATTTATAAAATACCTTAATTTTTTCCAGAAAGTACAAAAATCGGATTAATTTAACGATTTGTTGAGTAGTTTTGGGATATGCCCTAAAATCCTGTACGAAATTTGTTTTTTGGGTTTTTACCTGACTGTATTATGTAATAATGCTTGAAACTGCAAGTTATTTGCTAATTACCTACTTAAAACAGTTGACTTCCCATCGATTATCCTCTCTGGATTACGCTACAAAAAAAAATTGAGGTTCTATTTTCCAGAAGTGTAATTATGATTGATTAAAATCTTATCAAATTATCGGATCGATATTATAAATATAAAGTCAGTAATATAGTAATAATATATTTATTAAAAATATCTGTATAATAAAAAATACCGCTTTTATAATTATTTGTACTTATTTTTATCGTAAATATATCATATTATTTTAAGTTTTATTAGACAATATTTTATTTATATTTCTTATATTCGCGAAAAACTAGCATGAATTAAATGAATGTACATTTAAATTTATATCTTTTTTTAATTATTTTATTCCAATTTTTTATCGGTTTTTTTCTTACGCAGTATTGTTCTTTTTCCTAAAAAAAATCAAAATGGCATTAGGAATTGAGGATTTAGAATGAATCTTAAATTAAATAAAAAACATATTTTATTTTCAATTTTATTACAACTATACATATTTTTTATTTGCGGGATTCGTTTGCATATTTTTTTTAATTTAAAATTTCAAAAACACTTGTCACATAAATTATAAACACAATTTTTTTTAATAATTTGTGATATACGTTCTGACAACTTTTGAGAAACTACTTAATACTCCCGAGTGCGTATAAATTAAAAAATATAATAAATTTTCCACCTTCGATTTCAATGTAACTTTTGTTTAATTAAATATCATCATTGGATAAATAACGGAGTTGGGTTGTTTATAGCAAATAATTTTAATAAATGCACTCGGGTCAGGATATAAGCATCACAAATACAATGAGTTACATAATAGAAGCAGTTGATTAATTTTTTATTCCAAGTAAAAACTAGATGATCTCCGATGAGGAAGTATTTCTGTTATTACATCTGCTTAGGGTCATTTTTATATACTTTGCTGACCCACAAGTAATTTAGATTTAAGCAACTCTATTGATAAATGATAAGTGGCCTGGTAGTCTAAATTGGAACAACTGAAAAGGCCCACTTTCAGTTCTAATTAGTATGAATTATTATCTCCAGATTGAAAGGTTTATCTGCTTTGAATATTTTTATTGGCCTATAAAAATGGTAAGTACAAGTATTGTCATTTGGTAGTCTAAATTGGAACTACTGAGACGGGTCCACTTCCTTTTTTAATAAGTACGAATTACTATCGTAAGTTGGCGGAATTGCCACTCCTAATTATCAATAATAGACTTCGTATGTTATAGAAATAAATGAGCTATTAAAACAAATTAAAAAAGCTACTACTTTTTGAAGAACAAACAAACAATTTTAAAATGTGTAAAAAGTAATCTTTTCTGAATGTAACTCATTTGTATTCAAAAGGGGAGTTTGCACATCAAAAAATGCAATTTTGCGATTTAAAACCGTATTGAAATCGAGATAGTAGGACAACAATGATCCAAATAAACCAGGTAGATAAACTTATTTTAAAACTAAAACAAAGCTTCAAGTTTTAATATCAAACTTGGTCTCGTGAAATACTAGATTTTAGATTATTATGCATGTTATTGATGTGTAATTACCCACTTCTAAAATATTTATTGGATTGGTTGCACCAACTGAACTTTGCTTTGTTTACCAATTTATTGTAGGAAAATAATATTGAATTACGTTAAATATTATGTACAAATAAAAATCGATGAATATAAATACTTTTAGTTGATATGTTCACATTAAGAGAGGGGGATAATGGTTTTTTAAAAATTACTTTTTTTTTTGTCAATTTACATTATATTAATTAATTAATAATAAATTATTATTTTCAGTAACACATTTAGCAAAAAATTTAATTATTTATATATAAAATAAATTTTTTAAATATTTTTAACAATATAAAAGTTGCAAACAAATAACAAATATGTAAAGGTTTTTTTTCTTTAGTTTATAAAAATTATAGGTTTGTTTTGTTTTTTTTTTTTTGTTCAAGTTATTTAGGTGGTGATTTCATGATCACTCGAGTGTTAACTTCTCTTACTTGATTACTCAAATCTTAAAAAGCTAATTATCACAAATGCACGATTTTAATTTTAAAAGTTTTTTTTTTATTCATTTTGTCTGAATTACTGTCCTTTTGCAGTTAAATATTGTGAATGATAATACATAAGCGCGCAACGTCTGTATTTTTTGTCTAATCGCAGAGAAAATAAACTATTTCACTGTGAAAATCAACTCTAATGAAACTAGATAGACTAAAGACAATAGCAAGAACGTGTATAATAAGGACATAAAACTCCTATGCCGAGCTATAAGCGCCCGTGGCTGAATTTAAGGTGCCTATCTGGACGAGGTCAAGTAATCGGTCGCTATGTACTTTGTACTGCGCCTCAGACTGTCTAAGATGTTTTCAATCACTTTCAATTGATTGAAAAGACAAAAAATTGAAAACAAAAGACAGCTTTATGCGCAGTACAAAGTAGACTAGACCTCGCCCAGATAGGCGCGCCATTTTTTCTGCTACCTTCTCTACTCGAGTTTTATGATCTACATATGTTCTTGGCCAATAGATTCTCATCAAAAGAAACAGATTTCAAATTTTTTTGTTAATTTCCTTTTTTTCTGTCGAAAATTACAGATAATTATTTTTTTTAGTAGTTTAAAACTTGTGCCAGGTGGTGACGAGTGCGAGAAGCACTGTCCTCGAGAAACTATATTGTCTATAGCAATGTATGTTTACGCTGAATTCTCACAGGCATGTGAAAGGAAGCATGCAAGAGAACAGACTAGCAAAACTTGCAGTAGAAAAGGATCCAAGTGAGATTTTTGACATTTTACTAATGAAATTATAGGAACGGTCCGATTGTGTCTACTGAATCATAACAAAAAAAACTAGCCTGAAGTGTTACTGGAAATTTTGCTGTCGAAATCATAATAGAGAATTAAAAATTACAATTTCTGTGGTAAGTACGATGTGGAAGAAGGCGCGATAAAACATCTTTATCAATGTCTGGCCTTGGAAAATGTAACGAACTTTGTAGAGGAGTGAGTGTCACGCCAAAACTACTGATAGAAGACGCATAAAGTTTTAAATCGTACAAACATAAATTTCAACAAAATCATTCACAATAAATAAATTTTAAACTGCAGATTTTAAAACATTTTACTATTACAATCTGTAATTTGTAAGAGCATACATTTCAAGTAAGACAAACCAGAGAACCATTTTAAATTTTAAAGAAATTTTTTTTTACACACAATACACATAGCTTTCACATTTCATTTCAATAATATATACTAGCAATTAGCGAGCGACTCAATTCCAAATATGTGCGTACAATGAAAAAAAGGCACCATTTATTTAAATAATGATCAGTTCAATATTTTTTTTCGTTACTTATAATAAAATTGATATTCGATTATCAAATGCTGTTTTTCAATTGTTTTGGCTTTGTATCTTATTGTTAGGCTTATATTACAACATTTTCATTTATAGAAGACAATAAATACAATAATAACAAAGCTATTTACAAACATTTGTTTTTAGTTTATTTAACAAAATAAAACATAAATTTAAAATTTGTATTTAAGCTGAGGACACCCAAGACGATTTTAAAACGTCCATAACAACTTACACAGTGAGTTATACAAAAATTATTTTTGGGGAACTTTTTCTGAATCGATCTTTTAATGAAAATGTTCAGGTTAAATACAAGTAAAGAAAACGAGTATGAAAATCTTGTTAGAGTAAAAATCAGATAATTTAACAATGGCTAACAACATTTCCCTCTCAAATATCCAGTGAATGCTGGAAATATAAAAATTTTTTATCACGTCCAAAACGAAAATTATATAAACAGAATGAATCATAGGGAACTTGGACTAGAAACATCAAATCAGAACATTACATTTCTTCAGTAACTACAAATTATAATTGTTCCTAGTCAAACTTCTATGTGATTCAATTTATTTATTAATATTTCAAAGAAAATTGGCAATTGGTTGAACTGGATTCTGACGTGTCCTCTCCATTAAAATGAAAAACCGTACTACCGAACAAATTTTGCTGTACATATCCATTAAACCAACAAGAAAAATACTACGTACAATGTAATAAAATTGTCGAATAATTAAATTTATTACAAATTTTTAAAATATTACTATTTTCCTATTATTCGATATTAGTTTAATTTATTCGAAATAATTTGAAATTTTGGGGAATAATACGAGTCGATTGTATGGCTTCGATTACATTTTGAAATGAAATTTCTTAATTTTTTATCATCGAAAATAAAATATCTAAGATAATGAATATAATTTAAGGTGATATTTTATAGAAAGAAAGTATAATTACTGAATATTGTGTTAATTCGTAATAAAAAAATTTGAAATAGAGAAATAAGAGACCGAAATTTCATTTAATTAATCTCAAACTGTTTCAACTGATCTGTTTTCTATTAATTCTCATTTTTCCGAGGAATTAATTGCCTATCCCATAAAAAGAAATTTCACTTCAATAAATCGTTAAAATTATCTTACAATAATTTCATTTATTTAATATAATAATATTTAATCAATTTTTCGTTCTATTGTCATGATTTGTAAATAATTTTTAATTTTTTTTTGTACACTACTATATTACGGTTAATTATTAACGCATTATTTTAAAAAAAAATAATTATACTAGAATCAAATCAATGAATTCATCTTTGAAAATTTCAAAGTGCGTTTTCGAACTTTTAATTTTAATTAATATAAGTTATTTTAAAGCAAAATTAAAAGTTCAAACCAGTAAAATTGAGCTGTGTGTTTTTAAAACGCAGTTTGTTTTTTTCAAGGTTGGCCTCTGTTAGTTGATTCTGGTTTTGTAGGTAAAACAGTAACAATGACTTTGATCTTTTTAAAATTTTCAAATTATAATCATTTCGCTAAAATTACACGAAAGATAGAAAATAATTATATAGCTAAAATATAAGAAGTATACGCTTAAAACGTGATGCTTACTTTCAATTTAAGGCAAAGAAACGGAAGCACTTTGCAACGGTGTCCATAAAAATTAAATAAGGGAAAAAAGCCAGGTATTTGTTACAGGGAACACAATTGTCAAAAAAATATGGACATTGAATTGTGTTCTCGATTTCAAAATTCAAATCCAGGTCAAGCGTTGCATCATAATAATATTTAAACGAATCAAAATATTTTTTAAATATAATTTTAAATAAATACTGTTTTGTATAATAAAATATAAAATTTTCGACTTAATGTTATAAATAATTGTATTTAAAATTTTTCAAAATAGAAACCTAAATTCGTTTAATAAAATTTGTGTCATTGTTACTATTTTTAAATTTATAAATACCTATCTACAACAGAATTTTGATAGACAAATTAAAAAGTTAAGTTATAACTCATTGGTGTATAATTTGTTTTTATAATGAAAACTATCTTAAAATATTTTGAAGCACTCGTTTTAATTTTAAACAATATTGTTTTAATAATGATCTTTTTAAGAATCATTCTGTCTTACGTTATAAAAATTATAATCAAATGACATTTTTCGGTAAAAATATCAAGAAAATTTAGTAATATTGTCAACTATTAAATTTTTTTAGATCGGTACCATAAATAAATAACTTTAAAACAAGCTTAATTTAATTTTGATATGGATAGCATACTCCAAAACAGCTTTTACTAATTTATCACTTACAGTTTCTTCAATCTTTGCTTTTTCATTATCGCTGGACTAAATACAGATTTTTCCGACCCAAATCGATTTATCGGACTTTTTAATTATCACTTTGAAAGTAATATTGATATGGGTTTTGCGTTTGTTAACCGATTGATCAATCTACTAACTTTTAACTATATCCAAAAATGCTAAATCCGACAAACTCAACGTTTCTAATTTCATTTTTAAAGGTTTAAAGCACAAGAGTGATATGGAGTGTTGGTCCCATGTATGCGAATTGCGAAATCTCTGCGATGCTCAATCGCGGTTTTAAATAATTGAATAGATTAACGAGTTAATTATACAAAGTGGTGAACTGAACATTTTGTTCAAAAATCCTTATAATTTTCGAGATGTTTGAAACAAAGAGAGCATTTTATTTTTGCGCCACCATGTATCAATATTTTCCTATGTTGGAGAGCCTAATATTGTTTTAAAAATATTTATATACGGTCGCAACTATTAATCGATTTTTGAGCTAATACTTGAAATAATATTTTTTCAATTTTTAAAATAATACTCAATTTGACTATTCATAAATTTTCATAATTGATTTAAGCAGTATCCATAAAAACGCTGTACATAAGTAGATTATTAAAATATTTAGAAATTTGTACCATGAATACTAAATTTTTTGATAATTTTTTTGTATTAAAATAACTTTTATTAATTATAGTCCTGGAGCTAACTGTCTAAATGACGAAATTAATTAGGTTAGATTAGGTAGGAGTGGCTGTCCTGGGTAATGAAATTTTTGCAAAGTATTCTGCCAATTTGACTTTATTTCGGATCTATTGATGAAAATCTTATCTTTCTAGCATGGAGAGAACAGGAAAACGTGATATGTTTTTCGATTTTTCTAGTAAATTTCAAGCAATTCCGCGTCAAATGCAAAAGAGCATCTTTTTTTCATGTCTAGAAGTCCCTCAGAATTTGTATAGATAATTCATTGTATCAGTGAGGGAGCTTCACTTGAGAGCTATATTTAGATTAGAAATTAGTTTAAAACAATAAAATGAAAATACTTGTATATTGTCAAATTAATATAATTCAAATTAAAATACTTCCAGGAAGCTCCTTTTTTAGTAATAATTTTTTCACTATTTGTCTGAGAAGAATCCAAAATTTTTAAGAAAACCATAAAAATATTAAAATCCTTGTACAGAATTATGCCATCTTTCGTGTTTCTGAATTTGTCGTTTATGTTCTAGCTCCACGTTCGATTGATTTTTTACTTACGAGGTGCTACAAAGGCTCAAATTATTTAATTAACGGTTTGTTTCAATGGGAATACTTTGATAGATTTTTAATTTTCGTTTAGACAGCCAGCTTTTAGACTTTTTTTTTACTTAAAATTGAATTGAAAATAAAAATTTTATAATACAAAAAGAAAAAAAAAACCGCACGGCCTTTATATATAACTTTTAAATCACAATCTACATAAAAATTGTTAGAAATTAGTTAATACTTGAAAAATAATATAAATAGGTTATTTTCTAACTTAAAATATACAATTATTTAAAAAATAAATAAAAAGTTCGATTAAAAAAAACCATTGTGTTCACACTAATCACACTTTGTTTTTGGGTACTTTGGATCAATTGTATAAAAGTAAAAAAAAAATCATAATTAAAATTCCGTTGATAATTACACTAGGAATATATTTTATATATGAGGTACCCAGCGTTATCGGACTTAACTTTCATATTTTCTTTTAAAGAACTAGTTTTTGGATATTTTCAGTATTATTTCTCACGAAATAAACAATTATTTGGATTTCAGGTAAAAGACCGCGTATCACTGTATATGGAAAATGGCTTTCGATCAAATTTCACCAGAATTTGAGAAAATATTCTTATCATTCTGAACAACAATATCTCAATGGGTATTTTCGAGGTATAACCTGTCAAAGTTCCTGATTTTCATTTAATTTCAAGAGGTGCTATGTCATACGCAATCGCATAATTTACGCCTGAAATGATGACAATAATGATTTGTTTCTCAGAATATCTCCGATTACAGAATATAATTTTTCCGATTACATATAATAAAGCATCTCTTTAAATTCAATGAAAATCGAGAACTTTGACATGGAATATCTCAAAAACGGCATGTTAGCGAGTTTTGTGCCCATTGAAACATTTGTTCCGATTGACAAGAAGAATATTTTCATCAATTCTGATGACATTTAACCGAATACCTTGGATTAACAAAATCGCTTCGGATTACTGATAGATCGATCTCTCAACTCGAAAAATGGTCGTTTCCTACGATTTATTACAACATTTTATTTTAAATTATTGGATTCATGGAAACAACAATTCTAGCCAAGTTCAATTCATAATGGCGTTGGCTTTAGTGAACGCCTGGTATTTTTAAGTGAGATTAAACGAAGCGCTTAAATTCAAGATAAAATTTTATCGGATTAATAGAATTATTGTTTTGAGAAATTCCAAAAATTTGATCTACGTGATGGTCTTCAATAGCCATTATTCAACCTTCGGGGATGATTTCTATTTATCTTGAATTACATACAATTATAAAATTCCAACGGTAATTTTTATATTAGATAAAATATTCCTCTTTAGAGAAATAAAATTTTTTAATTAAATATACCCAAAATGTGCAAAAAAAATTCTAATTAACGATGAAGTTATCTAAATTTAGATTTCTATTTAGAATTTTCTTTGGTATTATGAACACAAAAAATAAAATTTGAAGAATTTTTCGTTAAGTAGTTGTCAATAAAGGTATTTTCAATAAATATTACGTTTTTCAAACTAAAAAAATGAAACAAAAAAAAAAACGATTTCTAAATAAAAATAACCCTTATTATCTTTGGATAAAATTGGAAAAATTCTTCAATATTAAAATCAATAAGAGCAAATCTATTATGTCCTATTCCTAATCTGTTTATTTTGTGAGTTAGTATAAAGACTAGACCTCATCAGATGCGAGGTTATCAGTTGGGGTTACAACAACTCCTAAACCATCACCTATTGGTCCTTCGTCTTCGACAGTTGGATGTGTTGGCTCTGATGGTGGTACAGGAGATGTTTTACTAATTGCTACTTGAGCTTCTAATGCCCGAATTCTATTTTCATGTTTCACAATCATGGCTTTTAGTTTACGAATTTCGTCAGCAAATTCTTGTAAAGTTTTATCCTGTAAAATTTTATTATTACATCAATCATCTAAACAAAATTTCTTTTAAAAGAGTCAGTTAATGGGAATTACAATTCTTCTTTTATTAAATTATTTTAATATAAAAGATCTCGAACATTTTGATAGCAAAATAGCTCTCCGTCAAATTATATAAACAAACTTTGATGGAAAGTCATATGGCTATAAAAAACATGCGAAGTCTTTTGTAATAGAATTCAATTGTTTAGACTACAAGTGCGGATCCATCCATATGGACACGATGGGCCTGCTCATTGAAATCCCCACGTTCAGTTCAGAGGGCAAACGTCTAATTATCAGGCGAAATCGACAGAAGAGGATTTTTTTTTAAATGAATGCATTAAATCGAATATGAGTTTATACCCCGGATCTCACTTGACCGATTGTCAGGTGGCTGTGTCCATAACTTTGAGGGCTGGATCCGCGCTTGCTACACTAAAGATTTAAACAATATAAGACTACTTACAGGTACATCTTGAGTGACAGCACCAGCTGATTTGCCTCCTTTTGAAGGTGCTTTTTTATCTAATAAATTTGAACGAGGTCTCACACTTGTTGGTGCTTTATTTCCTACAGACGGTTTATAACCGTCTCGTAAACTAATTAAAATAGGTTCAGCGTCTTCACCGCCCACCCATGCTTCAGCAGTTAATGAAAAATCCTCACCAATTGTATCAGGATATAAATCCTCCTGAAATAGTTCTGATTTTCTAGGCACAGTCATTGATATCACCTGACACAAACCAGAATTATTAAGTCGATAAAATCGTGCAATTTCGCATGCGGTTACATCACATCCACGTTTTGGCATCATACCAATACCACGTTGTGGATCCGGTGTTTGAAATGTATTGATATAATGAACGAAAGGTGGTTCGGCAGTGATTTCAAAATAACGTATAACCGAATCACCTTTACCACATAAATATACCAAATTTGTATCCGGATCATACAATGGGAACATGACTCCGTTACTTGTATCTAATTCGACCATGACAATTGGTTCGGATAAGGCATCTGGGGTACGTAATGAATATTGTCTTTCAGACATTTTAGAAAAACCTGTCGTAAATACTAAACCATGTCGTAAAAATATTGCACGAGTTGCTTTTGAACCTTCATGGGCGACCGCATCACTTTCTACAATACCCGTTCGTGGATCGATTAATCGAATTTTTTTATCTTTACATGTCGTTAATAATTTTGAACCATCCCAATTCCAACAGGCACTATAAACAATATCTGGATGACAATCTATATTTATCATAATTTCTCCTGTTGCTACATTCCATATTAAACATTTATTATCTGATCCGGCGGTTAGGAGCACATTTTGAGCTGTTGGGTGCCATAATACAAGACCAACACGTCGTTGATGATACACTAAGTCCACAATTGGTTCTGTTAGCGTTTTAATTAAGCCTCCGTCAGGAATATGCCATACTTTTACTACGCAATCTTCTGAACCTGATGCAATTACGTTATCGTTATGGGGACACCAAGCTATATCCAAAACAGGACCTTTGTGGCCGCCTACCAGAGGATGATCTGCTGCTATTCGTCCCACCTGAGTAACAAAATTTTCAAATATTAATAATATGCTCGAGTAACAAATTTCTTGCACTTATAGGTGCTTAATTATTTAATTTTTTTAATACTCTGTATATAAATGAGGATATATTACAAAACTTCAATAAACTGAATTCTTTCAAATCTTATAAAAAAGATCCTTTCAAATTGATATTTAAATAAAATTTTACGCCAACATAAATATAGTAAAACTTATACAAACATAAGTATGTGTTCCTCGTATATATATATATATATATATATTTTTAAATATCGATTTTCCGAAAATGCAAAAGATTGGGAACAATCAAAATATATAAATCGGTAGAAAATTTTATGCTTAACAACTCTTATTCAAAGTATTTTTCCCTTAAATGCATAGTTTTTAAGAAAAATTTAAAAAAAAAAAAAACACCAAAAACACGGAAAATAATAAAATTAAATTTTCGACTAATGAGATTGAAAGAATTTTTTAGCTATACATATTTTTTTCTAATAACTAAAACGTTGTCAAAAGTGTGATCATACTGGAACACCATGTTTAGAGGTAAAAATGATATATGTATAATATTACAAATCTTATCATTAATACGGAAACCACAAATGATAATATTAATTTAATTTCGCTATAAAGTATTTGTGTTAAGACCATGAAACAATGTTTACACATATAAACCTGAAAGGTTTTGGATCATGTGCTTCGAAATTTTTTATATTATGGAATTAAATAGAATTTGGGTGGAGCGGTAATCAATTCTCAATTTTAATGATTTATGTAGCTATAAAAGTATTGCAAAATTATGAACACGACTTTAAATGATATATGAAACAACTTCGAAAACACATTTATAATTTTTATGAAATTGATACATATCAATATAATAATGTTTTTTTTTTATAAGCGAATCAAATTAATCAAGACTGTGTCATAAACGATTTATGGTTCCGCAGCCATTACATTAAGGACAGATGATTTTGAGATTTTGAAAAGTTCATAAATGTAATTTATTTGCATTAATTTTCAGCTTTGAAAATAACCTTTTTGGAGTTTTTCGAAACATTAAAACTGTTAATAACTCAAAAACGGTGAACTTTATGAAACAATCCCAAGGAGCCTTTTTGACGTAAAATTACCCAAAAAACCTTAGGTAGCTTTATTTAAAAAATTGACATTCGACTGTTTCTGTGGAGGGGAAAGTATATACAAAAATTGGACCGTTAATCAATTGACAAAATGTGATCCTCACTCAATTCTATGTAGCCCCTGAATTGTTATCATGTTGATAATAAGAAAAACTTTAGACAATAACATAAAATTGCCGTTAAAAACCTCTCTATATAATATAAGAAATCATCTCATAATGACAAAGTTATCAATTACTGTATTTCATAAGAAAAGCGCACCATGTCATAAAAAGTAAATTTTCCAAATACTTTAGAAATTTAGTATTTCAATTCCTTTCGTTTAATACTATTCAACTTTTTCGACGAAATATTTCACCGATTTCGTTTTAAAAAACTTTTTTTTTTTACAATTTTGAAATAATATCCATTTAATGCAAATTCATATGGCCGTTCATTCGTTGCTAGCTCCCTTACATTTTGGTCTAACGACAAAATAGTTATACCACTAAAGGATTAAGTCACGCTTAAAACGATGGTGTTTTTAACTCATTTTTGAAAGAAATAGACATAGTGTTCTCTTATTCGGGAAACTTTTAAATATTTCAAAAAGATTCAACTGAAAAATAGGCAAAGTTTTTAAAAAACTATCGTCAACGGTGCAAAATCCAAACTAAATTTTCTAGTAATCGCTAAAAACCGCGTTTATCAAAATTAATGAACAATTAATATAATTATCAGAAAATAAATGCTTTGCATGAAATTGTATGAAAATTATGCAAAATTAAGAAATTATAATTTTGTTGAATGGGAGTTTTGTGTATATGATATATATTGTTAAATTACCTATTTCAAATGAAAATATTTTAAAATATCAAAATGAATTGCGAATTCATCACATTTAAATATTTCCAAAATAATAAACACAGTCAGTGAATATATTTTATTATTCATATTATATACAACGCTCACAGAGTGAGGCACAGTGGTGTGCGATTTTTGAAACGATGTAAAAAGAAATCTCGTTACACTTCCAAACGCGTTGGCCGATCTTGATGATTCACACGTCAATCGATTAGTATTAATTTTGCGAGTGTCACTGAAGAAATGGCACTAATGAAAATTTAATATGGGGATCATCAGACGCCATATTGTGAAAAAAAAAGTAATTCGACGCACCATGTTATGTGGGATATCATTGAATAACTATTAAATAGACAAATCGATTGACGTAAGAATCATTAAAATCGGCTCCCACGTTTGGTTTGTAGTTTCAATCAAATCCATTCAGTAGATTTGCGTGAAAGCGTCACAAACCAAACGGGTTTCCTCAAAATGTAGTTTTACAAAACGTTTCTCACGATTCTGAAAAAAGTATTTGACCTATCGATTTGAGGAAGTACGAGCACCAAGGCAAGTTTAGACTTGTGGTTGAAATTATTTTCAACTTTGATGATGAATTTTGTTATAACTTTATGAATGTAGACGAAAAATAAGAATAAAATATCTGCTTTGGTTTTCGCAATATCGAAAGCTAAATAATTAAACAAAATTTTCAATTTCTGATATTTTGAAAATTGTTCCATAAATCATAATCGAGCGCCGGAGCAATTTTGGATAAAAGGCTTGGTTTAGGCTTCACATTAAAAATCAAGTCTTTTATCTAAAATTGCTCTGGCGCTCGTACATCTTTAAATCTTTGTACAACTTGTTTAAAAAAATTAAAACCAGTCTTCAATTATCCAAAAAATCTGTCAAAAAAATAAATTATTTTATTTTATTGACATTTTTATATCACTTTTTGGCTAAAAACCAGTTGTTTCACAAAAATATGTGCAATTTTTTAAAAGTTATGACTGATTTTGACATTTAAGGACTAGAAGACGATATTACTATAAAAATTTAATTTGGGTTTTTTGTTTCTGATCACTGAAAGCGATACTAGAGTGGAAAACGATTTGCAAACCATTTTTAGAACTATTGTTTTCAAATTTATTTTTACATCGTTTTCATAATCGCACCCTTCTCTGCTCCACCCTGTATATCTTATACACAACACATACTATCAACTGGAAATTATAAATAATCTTGGCTAAGTGACAACGAATTAAATTTAGCACTCATACTCACTTTGAAATGAATATCAAAACAGTTACAAATCCTCAATCCTACACACATAAGTGCTTTTTACGAAAAAAAAAAATTCGCTTTTTTTTTCAATCGAAAAAACATGGTTTTTGCTTAAGCCGGTGATCATTCTTTTGCCAATTGAATCGATTCGAAATATGGGTTTAGTTCATGAATACTCAATAGAATGGTGTAGGTAACAAGAAATTTAATAAGATAGTTAATTATTCAAACACTCAGTTTATATCGAGATCTATTATTGATCTTATAAAAAATATTTTATTTATTATATTTTTTATAAATATTATCAATGTTTGTGTTTCATTTATTAGTCTTTTATATTTCAAAGACGAACATTTTTTATATTTTGAACTTTTCTTCTTGTTCTACTGTCTTAAACTTCTGCTTTTTTTCTTGAATTACTGCCCACCGAGAGACAGAGAGATTTAGGTCCATTATTTTTTAGCTTCCTTGTCAATTATTTCGGATGAAAATTTTTAGAAAAATAATTTAAAAAATAATTTCCTTCGAATTTAGTACATAATTCAAACAACAATCAAAATTAGAAAACTTCGAAATACATAACAGCCGTATATTAATCAAGGAAATAAAACCGAAAAAACAGTCAGTGAGATTTAAAAAGGCCTGCGATAACGCCCCGCCGACCATGGCTGTAGTCATCATTTTCCTTTCCATAATTAATGATGTTCACAGATCAGGTTTTTTCTATCAATGAAATAATTGGTGTATTTTCCAAATTAGGTTATTGCGTAACACCCTGTATAATTTCACCCAATTTCAGTGATATTTTGTAAAAATGAACTTTGTATATACAACAATTAAATATAAATTTTACGATTATTTGCTATTTTCACAACAATGCACTGCATTTCAAAATAATAAGTTTGGGAGCAATGCCAAAAACGCTTTATTAAAATTACAATATTAATTTATCACATTTGAGTGTTGACCAAGTTGTAAGTCAATTATTTTAATTATAATACTATCTACCCACATATTATAGAATAAATTTTAATGATGTGGGTGGCTCTATAAATAATTATTACATTAGGTTTTAAAAAAATACATCAAATACAAACAAACTATTGATAAAACTTTGATTTATTCATCGGTATTTGTCTAATTAACAAATAAATAGTGATAAGGAGAAAAAATCGATAATTTACAACATAATTGAAATTGCTCGCGGTTTCACACACGGAGTTTTATGAAAATATCAATAATTATATACCGAGTGTTTCGTGCAGTCTGGAATGAAATGCAATTAAGACATATGCTGAGAGGTGTCCGGATCTGTAACACGAAAGGTTACAGTGGGGCCCATATCGACATTTTCTCAAACAGTCAAGCATATCTTCGGGACCTTGAGGAGTTAAGATTCCAGTCAAGGATATACCATGAATGCTTCGAGGAACTGAATCGCCTGGTACTGAATAACACAGTCAGGCTGATCTGAGCACCGAGCCACTCTGGCGTTAAAGGGAATGAAGTAGCAGACTCATTGGCACAAGAGGGGTTGTCTCAAAAACACCTTTCATCTGGACCTGTCATTCTCATAGAAAAATGTTCAGAAATCTGCAGCTTTCCAACCATAGAATAACATGTATGTCTGGATCCGTCAATCTTGGGAGCAATTCCGGCAGAGAAGCTGTGAGCTTTCTGCATAGCGTCTAGCCTCGGAAAGGTAGGGCGTGAAAGGGATAAAAAATGGAATATTTTGAAATATACCCAAGTGAGATATCAAATAAAAGAGCATGGCGTCAGCTCAACCTTTCCGAAAATCAGTTCAGCCTTTTAAAAGGTTTGAACTCTTTTATCGGAGGTTTACCAATTTTCATAAAATTTACTAGATCCTTCTCATGTATTTCTATGCAACCACAATGCCACACAGTGAAACGTGGCAGGGTACAACTACATATTTCATAAATTTAAAGTGAGTTTGTTTGGATTCATAATAAAGGCTATTTCAAGTGTTATGGAAGGGAATAAATGAGAGCAAGGGGAGAGAAATTTCCCAGCGAAGCGGGTGGAATCATGCTAGTATAAAATAGAAAAGAAGAAAAAAAAATACTTATGGATGTCGCATATTATTAAATAATGAATATATAAACTTGTTAGCAAACGCTTAAATAATTTTATAAATATGTATTTCCAAAAAAAATCCTTCGGCAGCATGTTATTAAATTCGCCAGTGCCCTCAATGGGTTTTTTAATGAAATGTTTGAATATCCAAAAGGTACAAAGTTAAACACAGCAATTTCAGACCTTCCCTTATAATAATACAATTTTTCAATTTCTAGCAATTAAATTTAAAAGGTAAGCTTAAAAGCAATGCTTACTTTAGCGGAATTAATTTAAAAGACTATCCGCCCAAATTTAAGATGCATGAAAACCATACAATATCAAAGACCTATAACATTATCTAAAGTCTAAACAAAACTTTGATAGCTAAATAACTAAAATCGATTTGTAATAAAACAAGTATAAAATGATCGTATCCAGAGATGAGAAAGAAGTAGCAATATTCCCCTAATAAGAAAATCAACTGTTGCTAAATAATTAATAGTTAATGACTCTCGGTACCTTGTCAAAAAAGCAGAAATAGATTAATGAATAGGCAACGAAATAAACTAAAAATTTAGAGCATGAGATAAAATTATAACAAAAAAAAATCATGTAAATAGTTTACATTGACCTCTTCAAAAAATTTTCTGAATCCGTTAATTGATAAACCGATTATCAAAATTTCATTTAATATTACTTAAGGTGGTACGGGAAGTGTATTTGATAAACAATAGGGAATATTCATGAAATTTATATTTGATTCAAATATTTTTCTTCCGTAACTTTAATGACTGAACATTTCAACTAAATCATTATTTTAGTAATTTTTATTTTTTTAATTACTTAAAATTAATTAATAAAAGTACAAATTCAGTGAGGGCATTTAAAAATTTCTAAAACGAAATTATACTATTCTACGGCTTTTTATTAGAAAACTTAATAATAGCGAGTGTAAATTCTGTGTTGTAAATTCATTTTTTTTAAGTGTAAATTATACATTAAACTGTCACCAATTGACAGATCACGTACTTATACGTCATCAACAGAGATCGCCAAAAAACTGCGTTTAAATATCTCAAAATTATAATATATTTTAAATCTTCTTTTACACTTAAATATAGCATTTTTAAACAGTATTTATATTTTTTACTTTGTTATAACGGTGTGAACAATGAATTAAAAATATAAAAAAATACATGAATATTCTCTATTTTTCGTAAGCGCAAGTAGAGGTGGTATATTCATGTAATGAGTGACTAAATTTTTAATAAGGTTGAAGCCCTCTATAGACACCAAGATCTTCATCAGACGTTTACTTAATAAAAACAAATAAAAAAACTAACCTGTTTATGAGGTAAAACAATAAATGCTCCACCGCCAGCACTTTCAACAATAATCGCAAGAAACTTTGGATTGACGGCACAAAATGTTGAATCCCACGAACTTTTACTAACTCGTATATTATCATAACATTGCTCTCTTTTTAATGCTTGTCCATAAACATGACGGAATTTAGAACTGCGAACCACTCGAAACGACATCTTAAAATATTAACAAAAAAAAAGGATATCAGTTATTTTTCGCAATAAAATTGTTCAATATTGAGAAGTTAGTTTGTGTATGTCGTTTGGACCATTTTTAATCACAGATCATAATTATACAATTTACTGTTTCCGTACTGAAAGATATCTGAAAAAGTGGTTTACTTACAGAATTAATTTCCATCGCGATAAATTGCGGTTAAATAAGGAAAAAATAATTTAAAATGACATTTCAAATGTTATAAATTGAATTGAAATTTGGAAAGTAAAAATAAGAATTCAAAATAAACAATTAAATTGTAGATTTAACTTTTTTTTTTAATTTCACACATCAAAATAAAAGTGACACTTCCAAATAAAGAAATTTAATTCAAAATATTGATATTTCCATTGAAACTTTATCCGAATGTAAACAGAAGGAAGAAAACAGATTTTTAAAGTTTTCTTAAAAAGAATCAAAATAAAGAGAGTAATTGTTAAACTATTAGATGTACCTCCTTTAATTTAAGGTTTTTATTAATTATAATATACAATAAATTAATTAAATTTTTAACCTCTTTATGTTCATGCCTTCTTTATTAAAGAACATAAACTTTCAATTTATTAGTAAATGTTAGAACATAACCTAACATATCCATTATTGTATAAATAATTAATAAAAATACATGAAAACTTACTTTAAAATAAATTCAAACACAAAACTTAAATAAATTAAAAATTAAAACATTTGAATTGAAAATAGGACGTGAGATATTAGTTATATCGGAGGTCGTGCGCCAATGCAACAGGCTCGTTTTGCGACGATAGCGAGCGATAGACATGGAAAAACGCCATATTAGGTAATGGATGACGGCCCCATTTGCCACACGGACCTATTAACGATATCTAGATTGGTTTGTTGTAACTATTTACATAATCTGGGAAATACAAAAAAAAAGTTTTTCTTTATTAAAATTACTGGATTTATTTGATATCATTTTTGAATATTATGATATTTACTTAATTTTGAATTCCAGTTTATTTATACAGTTTAAAAACACTTTTATTAAAAAAGCAAAAACTATTATAATCTGTATTTTTTTATTTATATAGTTTCTAATATTATAAAAAAAAGGCGAAAAGAATGTATGGGAAATACATTAAATTATAATAAAAGATTTTATAATTATTTCATTTGTTTGTGTGGTTTGAATGTAACAAAAGAATTGCTACAAGTGATTCAAGAGCACTTCTTACTATTGTTGATCATTAAGTGCGTCGGCCACCAGACCACAATGGTAGCCCAAAAGCTTTAAAAACGTTCTTTAAAGTGAATAACCCAAACAACGTACTATTTATTGGCCTATCTTGTATTTTGCTGATGGCTAGATCTGTTTTTAACACGCTTATATTAGCTACACCTGTTTGTATGTATGTATGTATGTTTGTATGTAACTCTCTAATACCATACCCATGAATAGGACATCATCAGTTATATACATTTATTATACTACCGATAACCAACTATACATATATACTTAGAACAAGCAACAAGCGTGTTTTTCAGTTTTTTAAACTATATTTATTATAACTAGACAGGGTTGCCAGATTGTGTTACTTATCGCAAAATTAGGCTACTTTCGACATGCAAGTGCTAGGAACCTTTTTTTGTGCTGCTTAGCTATTTTTAAGCCTTCATAACAGTTAATATTAAAAAAAGTCTCCATATAGGTGGGTTTTTTAGGTGGGGCTACTTGCTGAATATTTTTCTGGCAACCCTGTAAAGGTGCAGTCCCATATAGTTTTATTTTACTTGTATGTAAGAACCAAACAGTACAGAGACTATATCCTTTACCGATATATTCTCTAAAACAGTAGATTCAATAATAAAGGTTATTGTAATTGTATTGTACTTATTGGTTTACCGTTGCATTTACGCGCGTACCGTGTCTGCTAAACAAACCGATTGATAATAAAAATGTAACTGGACGAAAATGCTCGGAAAACAAAGGAATGGAATAAAGAAAGTGAGATATTAGTTGCGTTTGTAAAACTAGAGCACTCTAGTTTTACTCATCCTTCGTATGATGTTTATACCATGTATATATGAAATATACATAGTATATTAAGTTTAGTCCCAAGTTTGTAACGCTTAAAAATATTGATGCTACGAAAACAATTTGGTATAGGTGTTCATAGAATCACCTAATTAGTTCATTTCCGGTTGTCTGTCTGTCTGTCATCACGATTACTCAAAAACGAAAAGATATATAAAAAGTGAGGTCAAGTTCGTAAATGAGCAACATAGGTCAATTGGGTCTTGAGTCCGTAGAACCCATCGTGTAAACCGTTAGAGATAGAACAAAAGTTTAAATGTAAAAAATATTTATTATAAAAAATAAACAACTTTTCTGTCAAACATTTTTTCGTAAGCATCACAGTCAATTGTTTTTTTTTCAATTGTTTTAATATAGTATGCAATACATATTACAAAACAAGTGAAAACAAACAATTGCTGAGCTAATTGTTGAAATACCATGTATAGAAAGTGTTGAATATCAGTGCTTGCATTATTTTTTTATAAATTATAAGTATTTAAAAAACCTTAACACAATTTTGGCGGCCTTTTCTGATCGAAGTATTTAAAAATAATTTTTGGGTAGAAGAAAAATAAAACAAATCTTATCGAATTTACAATTTTATTTTGATAATAAAAATAACAATTTTTACATACAACAAAACCATAATAAATTTTTTTTTAATTTGTGTTTTTGCCTTTTTTTTGTAGTTTGCAATGAAATTAACTTATTTTGTGCAAAAGTAGCTATTTGTATCAAATACTATTATTATTGCGGGAATGTAATTATTTAATTTATAAAAACATCGAAATATGGGATAGAAATATTATTTAAGTATTTTATTACCAAAACAATTTTACTAGAATAATTTAACAGGTGTCAATTTTAGCTAGAAAATATAGTTTTTTCTTAACTATTCACCTGGCGATTTCAATTTAACTCTATTGGGCGAATTTAAGCTAACCTTTAGCTGAGTAAGCACTGCAACTGCTGACTTATTCCGCTGATTTTATACGTTAATCATATTTTAGGCTAATCAAAAAAGTGTTTACTCAGCCATGAGTTAGGCCTTATAGATTTTCGTATTTTTAATGACAGTAATGATGGAAATAGTATTGAAGTGTAGATAAGTATATATATGGTGCCCCGCGATTAAAAACTTGAAGAGCATGCTCCTCGAACAATTTTAAACCTTTTGTCCAAATCTCAATAGTCAGGGAGTTATGAGCAATATTAAATTTAATAGTAAATACGTAATAGTAGACCGTAAGTGGCTGACAAATACGATGCCGATATTCTACAGAGACATACATTTCATTTAATGCTTGTAGACAGTAGGAATGAAATGGAAATAAAATTAAATTTAATGGAAGTTAAATAATTAAATATTAACTACATAATTGAGTAATTTCATCATTTTAAGCAAAATACTCCTTACTTTTTCCTCGGCCATCTTTTAAATTTATTGACCGTAATTCATATCGTAACTATTGGTATTTTAGCGAAAGTGTGAAAAATTTTTCCAAAATGTCCAAGGAATACGTTCTTAATTTTTATGTATTTATTCGCAGGGCACTCTGTATAGAATCTGAAGAGGGGATAAAGATTTCCCACTATATTTACTCAAGAAAATCTTTTTATTATAAAGAGTTAATTCTGACATAATCTCAATTTATTCAATTCAACAAGTTTGCCATACTTAAAACAGCGGAATCCTGATGTTGCTAATTGTTTCAATTAATTGACATTTTAATCACTAAAAATACACTAAATGTAGCAAATATTATTTGTACATACTGCGTTTTTTCAAAAAATCATTAATACCATTGTTAGTACTAAAATTTTACACACAAATCCATTCTTAAAATCATTCTATCAGAGGTTAATTTGTGAAAATTCACTAGTTTTATTTTTTCTTTAAACTTTTAGAAATTTTATTTATTTTTTAAAATTGTAATTTTTCGCACTACGAAATAATTTGACTAAGGTCTAATCCACATTATCGGTATAGGTAAGACATTGATCACTAAACAAAATATTTGATTGGGGAACGCGATCAGTCTAAAAAATATTACCTTATGCAGTCAGTATATGCAATAATCGTAGTAGCTTTTTGGGATTTACCCTTTAAAAAAATTTTCTAGCTTGAAACGTAGACAATTTAAGGCCAAAAAATAGTTGATAAATGGTAATCATTCAGGACCGATGGTGGATCAAGCCTTATTCTATGTAAGCGTCGAGATTCTATGTAGATAATTTATTAGAAAAACTGTGTCATTGTCAACAATTTCCACAATTTGTTTATATTTTTATAAATATTTTGATATTAAGTACCAGAAAAAATTATAATAAAACTAGATAAATAATTTATAGGCAATCATTTTGAGTACAACAAATTCATTTTTGTTTTATTTAAATTTTTTAACAAATATATTGAGGCACAATATTTCAGTCGTAAGCCTGCTTAAAAGCTTAATTAAATAAAAATTATACATTAACTAAAAAAATAAATTTGTCTTGTTAAGTAAATTCTTTTAAATTCCTAATTTAAGTTTCAATCAAAGATAAAGACATGTTTACTTTCGAGCTAAACGTGAAAATTTAAAAAAAAAAAACAGTACACCTTTAAGTTTTTTTGAGTGCATTCTTTTTGGACGCTTTTACGTTTTAATCGATACTTAGTGAATGGGCCTTTTTAACGAATAGCTTTTTTACTTTGGGCAGTTCTCAAAAATCGATTCAAGTAAAAAAATACTCAAATTCTTTTTTACTTTGCCAAATAGTGTTTGCTCGACAAAGATAGAATATATATGATATTTTTTATTTGAATAATCTTTAACATACTGCCTGAAACAAAAACATAAAGAATACTCAAAAGAAGAGAAATGACTAATTGCTGCAGCCTTAAACTCCTGAGTAGTACATAAATGTATATAAATAAAGCATTTTTGACTCAGAACCTTTTTGATTATCTTCAAGAAACTATAAATGAAGTCTGAATTAGGTTTTTTAATACTTTAAATTTTCTCTACAATTTTCTTTATCTCATTTCTAGAAATTAGACGGTTGTAAACGTAGTCTTTAGTAGAGTATTGCGTTTGATTTTAAAAGCGTCCAGAAATATGCTTTTTAAGTGTCCAAGTGATGCTTTTATTATAAGGGCAAGTGGTTTAATTTATACTTTCTGTCTTTTATTATAAACAAAATTTATTAGGGATAAAAAATAAATTATTAAATTTTTTACTAAATATTATTAACATTTTTAGCTAAGTTTATAATTGTTGCTACTAGTGACATAACAAAGCTTTGCATTAATTCGAGACAAGTCTGACCTTAAACAGGAAAATTGGAAGGGTTTCTAATTATTTTTCCATGATCTAGACATCTGCCCATTAAATGAATGCCCATTTTTGTCATATTTTAACTAGTTTGGACAATTGTGTAACTAGGCATATACAATCCGTTCTGTAAATAATTTTACATCCTACATCAATGAGTGTGAGAAAGTAATACCAAATTATTGTATGCAACACAAAATCCCCACTCTTCAATTACGATACAGCTTGAAGTCCAATAGTGTATGTACACTCTGTGTCACAAAAAATGCACCATTCTAAGTGATATGGTATAGCATTATATGTAAATTACATGTACTGATATAGTAATATCACTTAGAATGATTTTACTTTTGCGTTTATATTGACTTAGAGTGTATGTATGTGTGTATGAAATAATGAATAATAGTATCTTTCATATACACATTGCTTAATGTATACATATGTACATATGTAATGTATATAATCATTGATGTAAAATGCGAAATGGCTTACAGAACGGACTGTATGTAAAAGATCAGGCAAATTATTAATTCAATAATTTAGGCATTATGAATTTTATAATAATTAAACTGATATTTTATGGAGCTTTTTCATTTTTAATTAAGTTAATGCTTAAAACACAAGTCAAAATTTTTAAAATATACCTTAAAATTAATTAAATAATTACAATAAACAGAGCATCACTTGTACAAATTATTTTTTTTAAAAACAAATTAAAAATGAAAGAAAATTAAGGTAATTGACTTATGAAACAAAATAAATTAAAAATTAAGTATATGTTGTAAAAATACTTTTTAAAAACATCACAGTACGAATATTATTGTGATTTTATAAGTACTCTAATTAAGTTGGTATTGAATTTTTTTTAAAAACAAAATGAACAAGAATCTACACTAACTTTGTTTATCACTATAATTAGGACGGCCAGCTAATTGTAATAAATAACGATCAGGATGATCTAACCAGTCTGCTGCACTTAATTTTACTTGTCTTTGGCGTTCAGCTTCTTTGACTTGCCAATTTTTAATATCTAATTGTTTTTCACGAAGTGCTTGATCACCACATCCCCACACCTATAATTTGTTTTCAATATTTTTATAGAAAATTTATTTAGATAACAGATAGTTTATTAATTAGCATCTTTATTCAGATTTTTTTTATTTAGAAGGTTAAATGGTTCTGGCCGTTTAAAAATGGCCGGAAGAACCACAAACTCTCTGAAAAAATAATATAATGCTCATTTATTTGCAGGGATAGGCATCCGAAGATTAAATCTTTCTGAATTTTAAATCTCCAAGCGAGCTTTTCGGCTGCTGTCGGATAAGAATATACATTGCTATAGCAAGGATTGAATCGGAGTAGAATTATAACATATGTATTTGAATCGGTCACATCAGGAATGGAACATATCCTAACCTTGAACGATTTAATTACAGGATGTCACTAATGTATCGCTCCTTAAATCAAACAATTGAATCGTTCAAGAGTTCCAACATTTTTACTCTCCTATCTTAAGTTCCTACAGATATCAATATATCTATTGATCATGGGTTGTCCAAAAGTTAAACTAACTCGAAAATTAAATCCCTACCCCTGTTTATTTGATAATTGGAAGACTGAAAAAAAATGCTGACAAAAGTATGTTGCATCAAATAAGGCCATATCGTAGATTAAAAAATTTAAATTGATGATTGAACGAAAATTAAAAGTATTTGATATAAAATTTCCGGTTTTGTTTTGACAGAACGATATATTATTTTAAAAGTTTTTAAATACGTACCTCAATCTCTAATAAATTATATGGAATTCCTTTAAAATCGATTTTATCAAAACCTTCATGAATAGAAATAATTGGTTTTCGTGGATCTTTACCAGCACGTAAACCTTTGGGATAGCCTCGAACTGTTGTATTTAAAAACAACATCTTTGGGCCTTTTTCAATTAGTAAAAATCTATAAAATAGAAAATATAAATTACGTTAGAGGAAAGAGAATTAAGTGAAATATGTGCTATTAAGGCCATTTCAAGGATTTCCAAGACTGAAAATATTGTTTTTTAAGGACACTTTTTAATTAAAAAGAATAATTTACTAATTTATTTTAAATTTACACTTATAAAGACACCATGTATGTTTACAGAATGCAAAGACAGTTGACATTTACAGTTGATAATTTGCAGTAACAGATACATGACCGGATAAAAAAGATTTCTTTCCGTAGCTTCAAAATGCTATTAGATCGAGATAAAAAAAAGGTGAAAAATTTAACATACTCGTTTTTAAGTACAAAAATACACATTTTCAAGGATGCGAAAAAAATCAAGGACATTTTCAGAAAATCATGGAATGTTATGAATATAAAAAAGTATAATTCAAATTACTTACTTAGGTAATAGTTGAAATATTGCACATTCTTCTGTACCCCAATACAAATGTGTTTCCCGCCATTCACATGGACATGCAATACAATAAACATTACCTTCTTCAGCTCGTAGTATAGTCAAGGTAGGACCTCGGTATCCTAACACGTGATGTAAAAATCGATTAGTTCCTTGACCGTGTAAATCAGAATTGTATAATAAAATCCAATGAGACGGTACTGTACAGAGTAATTTTGCTAAAAATGCGTGACTCGATAAAAATGCTGATGAACCATTATTTGGTATACTTTGTGGACGTGAATATAATGGATTTAATGCGGAAGCTAACAACCACGCTTGGGATACAGGCATTAAACGATCACCTTTTGAAGACCCTATAATTATAATAAAAAAATTTGTTAACAATATTATTTTGTCAAAAAATACACTTATTGGGAGTCTGACTGATTTTATTAAAATTAAAATTATTAAATACCTTGTGAAAATAAAGGTGCCTTGTCTAAAACTGGTGTCGCAAGTTCCAAACCATACGGTGCTTCATCAACTTCAAGCACTCGATAGGCAGTTGTTAATGAGTGAACAGCAAATCTATGTAATGGTAATAATATTCTTGGACAATTTGCTTCAATCCAATGCAGTACATATTGAGCAGACAGTGATTGTTTAGAATGAAAGCAGGATTCAACTATGGAGTTTAAAGTTCTATGTATCTAATTAAACAAATATAATAATTGATTAGATAACATGTTTTCTATCCGAAAGCTAAGCATATAAATAATTCTTCGGTCAGATATCTGGATGTCTGAGCGCTATTATTGTAAATTGCTATTTTCAAGTTTGTGCGATGTCGAAAGATTCAATAATATAGTACAAGTCATTATAAGGTCGATCTTCACTCATCTGATTAACAGATGAGACATATTTTTTGTGAAATTTTATTGGATTTTAAACATGCCTATCGTAGTTTTTCTATCGAAGTGTTCATGGCTTAAATTAAATTAATAAATTTTTCCATGAATGGTTTTTTTCACGCAAAACTTTACCATTATTTTCGTAATTAAATTATCTTTCTTCTGATACCCATTTCGATTGGTCTGGATTTCTAGTCTATTTTTGTATTATTGGAGTAATAAATCCCCCTCCCACTTAAATAAGAGGCAATGGAGGGTAGTAATTAGATTCAAAGTAAAGATATTTTATACGTATGGCTCTCGTGTTTTTGGATTTTCTAGTATAAATTAGATCTTAAGATCTGGAAGTAAAAAAATTCCAGTTCATTTTACTATTAGACAAGAGTGGTGCTACTGCCAGCGTGACTTTAATTTCACACAGGGTAAACGCAAGGGTCAAAAAATCCATAGAGCCGTGGTAACTCGACCCCATAAAGACATTTCTAGCCCGTGGATAACAAGATAAGATCATGTGGGAGTAAATTCTCAATCCGTGACTCCAACTGTATATTTTCGGGTATCCTTGTTTGAAATTATAAACACGAATATATTATATATTAGTTATATAAATTACAGGTACGGATATCCGTGGTGGGTGGCAATAGACACTCTGATTAGACAAATATTGTCTAAGAAATTGCCTAAAATCGATTGAAATTAAATTCTCTTTTAGAGATATCGTTCTTCGTTTGGGATTTTGGACAATATTTGAGAAAATATGCAATCAGTCATCAAATGTAGCTAGTGTGATTCCCTTCCTAACTCAACACATGTTTCCATTCACCTCTTTATTGGAAACAATACTCAACAATTTATTAACATGAGTCAAAATATTTGTTAAATATAATAACATTAATTACAGTTAATAGAAATGATAAACCAACCCTTACTAAAAATTAGATAATTATGTGCAATTGTGTAATTTGTGTAATAAGGATGTGCAAATTTCTACAAATTACCTCATGTTCATCTTCCTCATCCTCATCCTTATGGCATTAAAGGAAAATTTAATACATAAATAAATTTAATTAAAAAAAAAAACTTTTTTAAATTGATACTTACAAGAATACAGGTTTGGGGACCTTCGCTATAATGGTCCATTGCTATTCTATAGCATGTCATTAGTAGAAGTCTAACATTCGATTGTCTAATTTCCCTATTTTTACCACCAGCATCCTCCGATGCTCTCTCCGCATACATATAAACGTATGCTTCTCGAATTGTATCGTCATCCATTATCTAAACAATTTATTCCTTAATTTTTTTAAATATTTTTTTAAGTACAGTAGAATCTCGATAATCAAACATTGATGATGTAAAAACGTCTATAAAGAGTCTCAGTAGTTTAACTTGATGGAGAAAAATCTACTTTTTAGAAAATAAGTCTTTACAGTTTCTTAAGACGAAAACAGACTGAAGGTACTAAGTACCTGAGACTAATAATCGTAGTTATATGTTGCTTTGTCACCTAGCTAGTTGCTTCTGGTGTGTGTATAGCCTAACATAAATCCTCTTCAGGTTGAAAATTATAATTTCAACTTTTTAACATTTCCCTTTAACTTATCGAGGTTCTACTGTATCTTCGTTATAATTACCGATAAAAATTTTTCACATTGTTGTTTAAAGGCTATAACTCCTAAATGAACGGTTTTAGCCCTGGCTTGTTCATGTAAATGAAGAAATAATCTTTCAGCAAAATCGCGATATTTTGGAAAAACCCATCGCTGGAAATAATTGAAATTATATTGTTTTATAAATCTTTAAGGCGAGCCGGATAAACTTTTTTCCATCAGAAAATTAATGAGGCCAGTTTATTACTATTTTTATATTAAAAAAATGCACTAAATACGATGGTACCAAAAAAAAATTTGTAAAACCACGGCTTCTTTGTTACAAATTATAAGCAAAACCGTGTTTTGGACAAAAAAAAGTAAGGAGCAAAAAAATTAAGATTTAAACGAAATACGTCGTTTGAGACTAGATACAAGTTAAATTAAGGAAGGGAATGATTACGATTTAAAATTGGATTGATGGCGAACTTTCTATTTCTATAGATCTATAAAAAAAATTCGATATCGTATTTTCTTTAAAGGCGAGTCATCTTCAATTCTGTTTAAATCTACTATTTGAAGAGAATAAAAATAACTTACAGCAAAAGCACCTTTCGTGATTCCATTAACTGCATCCTCTTCTTGTGATTTTTGCAATAATATCTTTGCAAAAAAGAAAACAAAATAATATAATTTATCATTTTAACTATTAATAGATATTTATTTTTAAATACCGCCATATAGTTTAAAAATGTTATAGAAAATGAAATACCAACCATATAAAATATTATCCCTAAAACATTTATTATACATATTTTGATGAAATTTTAGATGATTTCACTCACAAAATTCTTTATCAACAACATATGACACATTTATGCAAACAATGAAATTAAATACATGATCTTATCTAACATGATTTTAATACCTTTGCTAAATTCTCAACAGGAATTAATTGTGAAGGTGTTCGATCTTGAATGTCAGTACCTGATGGCGTTCTTGAAATACCCTTTTTTGATGATGTAGTTGATATATTATCCGGTGCTGGATGAGGAACACCATCAACTTTATCTCCTTTGTGTTCCTTCGAGTTCTTATGGGAATGGTGGTTTCCCATTATCTATCAAAAAGATAATAATCTTTAAGTTTCATGCACTAATCACAATGTCATTGAAGCACAATGCCGTTAAATAAATTATAATCTTTAAGGAATATTTCTTTAATAATATAATCTTTTAAAAAATACACTTACTTCAAAATAAACTTAAAGCTTAACTAGTCATTTATGCCTTTTTTTGATAATATTTTAATTAATTGGAACTATTTATATTACGACTGAAAGATATTTTTTTATTTGTTTTGAGAAAAGTTACAAACTTGTGACTTGTCCAAATGTTTAACGAATCTAGCTTCACAGCATAAACCGTTTGTTATTCACTTCATTGTATATGCGGAATTGTCACAAGAAGATTACTTGCGTTTGATACCAATTTAAATATCGGCATTTTATTTTATTCAAAGAAAAAATGACTCTACGTTCATTTGGAGATAAACCAATAAGTTTTCAGCTTGAAGAAAATGGGGAATATTATTGTGTTGGATCAGAGGTAAAAAATTTGTTTTATTTATTAATATCTGAGAAATACTACTATTCAAATTGTTTAGGTTGGAAATTATCTTCGCCTCTTTCGAGGATCACTATATAAAAAGTACCCTGGAATGTTTAGAAGATCTATAACGAACGAAGAACGAAAGAAATTAGTTGATTTAGGATTAACAAATCACGTTTTAGCAAGCAGTGTATCACTATTACGAGCATCTGAAGTGGAAGATATTATAGATGGAAACGATGAAAAGTATAAAGCTGTTTCGGTACATACAACAGAATTACCAACACCGCGCGAGAGTAAAACCAGAAAACAACAGCCATGGGTTCCATCATTACCAAATTCCAGTCATTTGGATGCAGTTCCACAACCAACACCAATTAACAGAAACCGAGTGGCTGCCAAAAAAGTAAGTGCTTTTTGGATTTTATTTAAAAATTCTCTATCCAATGTGCTAATGTATTCGTAACAAGGTGAGAAACGATTACGATAGTGAAATTTGTTACTGTCACAAAATGCGTTTGGGATAATAAATTTTACCAATATCAAATCAAATTATTTCGAAGGTAGATTATTCTGCTTTAACGCGAATCCGCTCCGCTACGTTCTACAAAAAATTTTATACATTGTGATATATAATCATCTTAGAATATTAAATTGTGGTAACAATTGTGATAAATTGTCAAGCACTCACATAGAGTGGAGCTAGAAGTAGTAACAAGCGAATGCTTTTACCACTCGAGTGCGTTATAGACAATTCGCACGAATTTCACACACAATTTTGTTTACGAATGCGGAATAAGTTTTCTTTTTCTGTACGATTTTCCGTATAATGACAAATAGCTTACCCATAAGAGCGCCCAATTTAGCCGTTCTGAAATGATTGTCTCCTGAAATACAGCTCCTGGCTCCAGGTCTAACAATAGGTATAACGATTAATTAATTTCAATATTGATTTTGTTACCAGGTTCGTACATTTCCTTTATGCTTCGACGATACGGATCCCGGTGTATTTGTTGATAATGCATCTCAACTCGAATTATTAGTTCCAATTCGTTTGGATATGGAAATTGAAGGACAAAAACTTCGTGATACTTTTACATGGAATAAAAATGAGACTTTAATAACACCAGAACAATTTGCAGAAGTGTTATGTGATGATTTAGATTTAAATCCTTTAACATTTGTACCGGCCATTGCAGCAGCTATACGTCAACAATTAGAAGCTTTTCCAAGTGATCCACCAGCCATTTTAGAAGAGCAAACTGATCAAAGAGTTATTATTAAATTGAATATTCATGTTGGAAATACTTCTTTGGTCGATCAGGTAATTAAAATTTTTTTTTATTTCGTTAATTAGCTGTGATCGCTACTTTCCACGTGACTCGCAGAATCATTGTTTAGGTTTTTTGTACCCTGTATATATAAGTAGCTTCAACTAGTGGTCTTGTGAAAAATTCTCGAAAATACTTTCGAAATAAAAACCAAATGGCAGACAAAAGGCTGCCATGTTTTCACTCGTTTTTAAATAAAGTTGAATTTTACTCTTAAGTGCTAATTACAATATAACAAACATTCATTAAACATATATTTAATTCTACATTTTGCCCGAGTCGATTCAGACAGATTGATTACAAATCTGTCAAGAAACTTGGAATCATGCAAATCGGAAAATTTGTTTGATTTTTGTAATGGAAAGTAGAGTTATTTCTTTTACACTCTTTACCATGTGTTGTACATCCTAAACACTCTCTACCAAGGGAGCGAAAGTGTCGATAAGGTTTGTCTTCAACAAATGGCAGGGAACATTAAAATAGCGAAATAAAACTACATTACCAATATACCTTTAATAATTTTGCTGACGATGTTGTTCTTTTTAGGTTGAATGGGATATGTCAGATAAAAACAATAATCCCGAACAATTTGCAATGCAATTTTGTGCTGAAATGGGTTTAGGTGGTGAATTTGTAACAGCAATTGCATACTCGATTCGTGGACAATTATCTTGGCATCAACGTACGTATGCATTCAGTGAAGCACCATTACCAACAGTTGAGGTACCATTTCGACCACCCAGTGAAGCAGATCAATGGTCACCATTCTTAGAAACATTAACTGATGCTGAAATGGAGAAGAAAATCCGTGATCAAGATCGTAATACAAGACGTATGCGACGTCTGGCAAATACGACGCCGGGTTGGTGAGATAAGAGGAAAAGTAAACAGTAATGTGTTTACTTTTCACAAAATTCGTTCAAAAAATTAAATTAATTTACTTATATAATTGTATTCCGAAAGCCAGTGATGAATTTCATACATCTTAATGGCAATTCGCCATTCTATTACGATTAAAATTTCCAATTTCGATAGAACTTAAGTATATACTTCATATTTCTTCCATCTATCTTAAACTAGAAACTCAGCATCGCTGGCACTCGGATTATTAGATTTAAAAGAAAATTTTTATAGATTGAGAAAGTCGGAATAAGCGTGTAGTTTTCTTAATTTGAATTTAAATTTGTACAATATTTACAATATTATTAGTTTTTTCGTATATAAAATATTTGTATGTATTTTCATTAGTTTTTACATTGTAAAATATACATTTTTTAATCTAATTTGGTGTATGTGACATGTCACAATCTACCAAGTATCCCCTATTTCAATATAAACGTGCCAACATTTTGAACACTCATTTTGAGACTTAAGACAACATTTTGAACAATCATGTCAGGAAAGACCTGATTCAGGTCTCTAAAGATATAATTGTTTGTCACAAAATTCTAATTTTTGGGTATGATTTACCCGTAGCAAATGATTTTTATCAGGATCCGAGGTAAATCAAGTAATTACCGTATTGTTCACATATCATATGGTACTGAAATTATCATAGATCTTTTGATATAATCATGGAATTGTCGAAAAATTTCTTGAAATAAATTCTACAAACTAACGAGGAGCAACACACATTCCAGGAAAATTTGATACATATAAAGAAAAATGGCAGAGTTCGTAATAGCTGTGTTTTATTTTCCTGGCCACCCCATTTGAAGTTTGAATTTACAATATTTATCAAATAACCATGCTAGAAATAGTAAATAGTATCATAGGAATGCGATATAATAAATCAACAATTTTCTATCAAAAAAATTCGCTAATATGTTCAATTGTATCCTACTCAGAGCATAGTCAAATAGCTATGGTTAGGCAAAACTTAGTTGACAAAGGCCCTTGGCCAAGTCACAATAATCAATGTAAAAATTCTTCGCAGCAACTGCTTAATTTTTTTAATTACGGAGCATTTTGAAATAGGAAATACAGGCTCAGGTAAAACGACCCCTCGCGTGCCAACAAGTCCATTGACTTATTCGTTTTCGCGCCATAGTGATTCGGTACTCTGATTATCTTCACTATGTTTGAAGTTTTCTAAACATGTAAAAAATGAATTAGGTAATTGTTCGATGCCAGCCCTGATAAAATTATAAACATGATATGGTAATAGTATTTTAATTATATGTAAATTGAATTTCAAACTGAGATGATAATTAATGTCAAAAGACCCGAAGCAATATTGCCTGTAGCAATTGATCAGTTTCTTTTGTATAATAATATGATGTAATAATTGAAATATGTACAAGTTATTCAAGTAAAATTCATAAAAACGAGAGGAGACATTGTTATAATTGTTCCAAGGTTAATTAAAACAAGATATTTTAAATATTTCGAATAAAACATTATTTCCATTCTAAGTCATGTTTTAATCAATTATTGTTGACAATTATATTTTTATCACTTGATTGAAGACTTAATTTGTTAAATAATTTTCTGGTAACTGTAAATTATTATTATTTGTATCAACGTCTATGTAGAATTATTTTAAAATTTGATATTTGTATGTACAGTAATTAGTTCTAGATATGGACATACTTCTGTATATTCAAGAGATAAACCTAAAAAAATTTTAAACCTTTTGTAAAATTTACATCACAACAACGTTTGCAAATTGTGTTCATTTATTCCTAAATCAATGGTATGTTTGCAAAAGATCTAATAAAAACAAGTGAAAATGAACAATTGACTGAGTTAACTGTTTAAATACTCTGTATAGACAGTATTGAATACCAGTGCTTGGATTATTTTTAATAAATTAGAAGAGTTGATGTTTGTTAATTTAATTACAAGTTGACCCGGTTGACTTATGTTGCTCATTAAAGAGCTCAAACTCACTTTTTACTTGATATCACTTTTCGTTTTTTAGTTATCGCGTTTACGGACGGACAGGCGGGCAAATAAACGGGAATGGGTTAATAATTTGATTTTATGAACACCTATAAAAAAAATTTGTTCCTAGCATCAATATTTCTGAGCGTTACAAACTATTTAGTTCATTTTCAACAAAACCTTAGAAAAATTAAAGTTTTATTTTTCTTAAACTTATATTTCAGAATAACAATTAGAATCGAAATTTTTCGCAAATAATGACCCAAATATTCAAGGTCAGTGGGTAATTTTAAACGGCGGTTTGTATTTTTATGAGGTTTATCTGCCACAACTCCTATGAGAAATGTTTGGTCGCGAAAAAATTGAGTGAGTTGGAATTTTACAGATTTAAAATTATTAAAGAAAGTTTAAAACCAGAGTATAAATAACCGAAACATAATTTTGGTACTAAATTTTCTTTGTATTAATAAATAATTTTTATCGTAAATGTAAATAAAACGTAAGCTTAATTAATTATACTTCATTATAATAGAATCGTAGAAAGTAACAAAAAATGAATCAAAATAAAAAAAGGCCCTGATTTAGTAAAATACTTTGAAGAAGGTAAAGATATTTGCAAGAATAGTATTAGATAAGGGTCCGGGTATAGGGAAATAAATCCTCTTACCTATTGGTATGTATTACACTCTGTGTCACAAAAAATGCACGTGTTATACCATTCTAAAAGGTTGATAGTTATAAAGTAACACTAGGATGGTTTAAGTTTTGCGTTTATTTTGACTAATAGATACTTTTTATTTTAAAAGCGTATAGATTTTTTTTAAATTAGGAATCGTCTCTGGTATTCGTTACCGTAATATTTCATTCTAAATTCCCACTCTAGACGTTTAGTGAACTAATATTGAAAAAAAATGATAGTTTTCGTAAATTTTATTCAAGTGTACGTGTTTTATCATTCTATTATAGCTATAACATTATATGTAAATTAAGTGTACTGTTATAGTAATATCACTTAGAATGGTTCAACTTTCGCGTTTATTTTGACTTAGAGTGTACATAAAAACAAATGGCTTCAGAACCATGCTTTTATGGCCTTTTATGTTTTATTTTGATGGGAACCTATTTGTTACAATTTGTATTTGATAAAATCATATTTAATCTTTTATATACTTCATCAAGTTTTTAATAAATATTTTATTTTTATAATATTTTAGACGTAATATCCCAAAGCACAGACAGTGTGTTTCATTAAATATTGTATTTATAGCATTTTACACTTCAACGGTCTCTGTTTTGGAATATTATATAATGCAGAACTTATAAAGGCTTGTGTCTAAGTCCATGTTTATAATTTCAGTACAATAATAAAGAAAATAGTAACCATAAGTAATTTGTAAAAAAAATTTAAATTTAGTATTAGAAATTCAACTTTTCACCATCAAATTTTCAGAGTTCCGTGGAATACCTTGGTCATATTTCATATTAAATGAAAATAAAACCAATTAATCATACAAAACTGCTATTTAAATATCTTGAGAACCAATATAGGGTTTTCGATTTTCGACATTTCAACAAGTAACCATACAAAAATAATAAACAAAATTAAATTTTTAAACAAATTTTTAATTTATTTTTTAAAGTTTTTTTTTGTAACAAATTAATAAAAACTGAATAACATTGGAAACTAGTGCAAAACAATTAATCGGTGTCTAAACAAATAGCAGTCTTAACAAATTTAACATAATGGATAGTTGGGGCAAGCTGCTGCTGGTACTCCTGCTGGGTATAATCGTTGAGTAAAACCTGGGAGTGGTAAAGCACTTTCTGGAGCTCCTACATTACAGTATGGATAATTTGGACAAGCTGCTGCTGGTACACCGGCTGGATATCTTGCAGCTGGAGCTTGGAGTGGTGGAGCGGCTATAATTAAAATTATAAAAATTATTTATTATGATTGAAAAAATATTAAGGCAAATAAAAGCACTTACGAATAGCTCCAGTTGAATATAAAGCTAACAATGCATTGTCACAGTTTGGATAGCCTGGGCATAAAGCTGGATTTAAACCTGCTGGATATTGGGCAGCTTGGCCATAAGCACAAGCGATGAAAGCAACTACAGTTAAAATTACCTGTAAAGATATATTTTGTTGAATAAAACAAATTTTTCTTCAAAGAAAAACGATAATGTTATACAGATTTTCCATCTCCGGTCATCCTTGGAAATTATCCCGCAAAGTCTACTGAAAATTTGTAGATTTATTTAAATTTTAAATTTATATTATCGAAAAGATAATAGGATCGGAATTCCAAGATAATTAAAGCATGATTTTCAGATACTCACGAAAAATCCAAAGTTTAGATTGGATTTCATTACAGAGATTTTTTTTTCGAAAATTAAAAATACTATACAAAAATAAGAAGAAGCTTAAATTAACGTAATTTAGTTTCCAAAATGTTGTTTTTCTAATCAGAGCCGACAGAAGTTCTATTGGCTTCCGAAAAACTCGCTGTTGAGTCTTTTCTAATACAAAATCCAGAGGAGTAAATAAAATAGCAAGAATGTACTCAATGCGTCAAATGAATAGAAGAGGTAGGATTTGAGACTTCAATTTTATTCCACTTTCACTTCAGGCGCAGGTATTGGCTTCCAAAAGATCAAAGAGTTGTCAAAATTATCCCGATCACGTCATTTGGCCAATTTCTGATAGTGCCAATTGGGTATAATTGATTTGATATTCAATCATACTCTTCTACTTAGTTGCGTTTATTGGCTTTCCAATGATTCGCTGCTGTTCCTTTCCTGGCCAGAGTCCTTAGAATTGTTTGAATATTCCAATAATTCTGAAGTCTAGAACCTCTATGGGCTCTAATGAAAAGATATCTTGAAAACCAACTAGGTTTTATTCAACGTTCTTCCCAAGAAATTCAAATTTTCAAGAAACACTTTTATCCAACAATAAGTTATGCAACTTGAATTGCATAAATGTTAATTGTTGTAAATAAATTCTTACCAATTGGTTCATTTTGATTATTGTACTTTGCAATTCCTTAAACTGCTTAAAACAAATGCACTGTTAATTCTGATTTCTGATACTAACAATCGGCATATTTATATTTAATTGTAAATAGACCACGCCTTTAAGGAAATTGAAAAAAGTGAATCCAAACAAAACAAAAAACGTCGATGTGTGTAGTGTTATTATTTTGTTTTCTTTCATCACATACAAAACACCTCCAGTGTCCAGTACAATATTTTTTTTCCTCTCTGTTACAATTTCTAACGGCAATTTGCATTTTTCGTAATTTAAATATTCAGATGTATTATAATTTTAATATGGGTCGGACACTCCTAATTATTTTTTAAATACTATTAAGCATTTAGTTATATTATTTGCTAAGCTATAATGTAAAGTAAGTAAACTGGAGAACCTTGATTATAAAATTTTACGTCTTTATCGGTAAATAAGAATGTTGATCTAATTATTGTGCATTAATTCAGATTATAGTGGACATCAGAAAAAAATTGATTAGAATATTTATTTTTAATTTTTATTGGAATATATGCTCTAATTTATTCATCTTAATTAATTTATTAACTTAATTGTCGTTTAATTTATTCAAGGTATATGTATTATTTATTACCAATTATCCATTTTTTTAGGTTTTTGCATATTTGCTAAATTATTGCAAACTTGGGATAATAAATCATCCTAATCTTTCAATAAAACTACCTGTTTAAACTAATTAAAGAAGCTATTTTAAATTAACGAGGTGAAAAACTCCTTGAAAATTTTCCCGCAACTTTCATTATACTACAGTCAAAATTTAATTTGTAAGCATAAAAATTATTTCATTAAATTTTGTTTGAAGCTCCTATTTATTCATAATGCGGAATCCGATGAGTTCGAAACGATTGCGGATGTGGAAAAATGTTTATAGGGAGTATGCAATTCGAAGGTCTGACGAACACGTAGGCTCTTCGAAAAGTGAAGTGTCTGATATCGATTTATAAGTTATTTTGCATTTGAGTCGAATAAAATCAAGATTAAACGCTAAAATCAGCCATTTGTGAAAAAAATCGGTTTTTATCTCGAAAATGTAAGAAAACTATCTTATGAAAAAATTTACCAACTAAAAAATTTTTCCTCCAAAACTTTTGTCTAAAACTCAATAATTTTTAAAGTGCGATATTTTGTAATATGAACTTTCTATTAGAATTTTTGAGTAATTAACAATTTTATAATTTTTATGCTTTTTACTTTTTAGCTAGTTTGATTGCCGACTGACACTGGATGGCAATGACTAGTGGACCTTTGGCTTACTTGAAGAAAACATAAAAATTTGGCGCTTTGTTTACAATTTTAGGCGATATTAAAGAAAGTCCACTTCTTGTAAAAACTATTGATTTCGGAGAGATTCTGCAGATATTAAATACGTCCCTAACGGTAAATGAGCTTGTTATACTTATTTTTTTGGGGATCTAATTACCCCCTTATAATTCATAGACCCAAAATTTTGGAATTTATAATTGAAGAAAAAGTTTCTGCATGGACTGAAGATATTATCCTTTATATTCGATTTTGTTCGATAGAAATTCCTCATCTATTCGAAAAAGTCACTCGATTTTTGTATTTTTTTGATAAAAATTATTCTAGATAACGATATTTATCCCATTAGAAAACAAAAAAGTGCTCCCAATTTTTTAAAACTTTCTTAAGAGATGATAAATTTTCTTCTAGCAATGCTAAAATTTTATAAAATAATAACTAACTTTTTCTGGTAAGGTAATTTTCAAAAGTTTAACGATTAAATTGGTAAAATTTTTTTCAAAATTTCATCAATCATACCTAATAAAGTAAAAAATAACAACGTAAAAATTTATATCATAAATTTTTTTAATTTTCTATTAAGTATTATAACATATAGAAAAATATAAACTTGATAAATATAACAATAGTTTTTAAAAATTAAAAGTAGGTAGACAAATTAATAAGAAGGCAGGCACGGATTTATCATGCAGATAGAGTAAGTACGTAATTTTGGCGAAAACTTTGAAAAATTGTTTTATTCGTCTGAATTGAAATTCTGGTCTATTTCGTTGGCACGCGTTCTAACATTATAAGTGGAAAATGTTTGAATAGATAAAATAATCGATTTATACAAGTCTCGATATTGGCCTAATATCGAATATTCGATAAGTTTCTATATCGAAAATAATCTTCTTTTAGAAAGGAGCATTTTATTGATTGAAAAACTTTTCGTATCAAAATTATTTCACCATTGAAGAAGTTTTAATGTGGAAGGGGCGGCAATTTTCACTACTATACTTAGGGGCGGAAAATTTCTAAATCTAGGTCTGTAACTAGGTGCTCTTAAATAACCAGTTTCATGATCTTGACGCGTGTTCACAACTCACCCTGTATGAATAAATTTACGTGGGTGTTTCAGAAATGTTAAAAATTTCGTTTGGTAATAAGAATTAAAATATTTTTCTGGAAAGTAAAATTTTCAAATAATGTTACTTATATTGCCTTTTTTTGCATTGTTGTAACATATTACTTTAGTCAATGCCATTTGTTTCTCGTGGCAGGTAATTATTCATCCGTAACAATAATATGTATTACATATAAATGAAACTAGTTATAAAATTCCAAAGGCAAATTTATAAAAAATTTATCTATAATATTCATAATAATACATATAAAATATTTTAAGGACCAAGTGAATTTGATAATAAATGTTAATTAGTTACGTAATAAATTATAAAAATGATTTTATCTTTTTTTGTCATCAGATTATCAAATTTCATTTTTTGTTTGTCCTTCTGTAAATGCATAATGCCAAAGTTTAAAATAATGTTATTAATATCAATTAGCTTAAGTATCGGTCTCCGACGTTTTATAGTTATAACATCTCCCGGAGGCATGAGCGACGTTTCCGGTATGATAAATAAGGAGAAATTCATATCAAAAGTTATTGGAGTGTATACTATCCATGAAACTAAAATCTGAGAGTACCTTTTTTTGATCTTTGTACTTTTGCGAACAATATATTCTTGACAAATTATTCATATTATCACAGTTTTGAATTAAAAAATGTCATTAAAAATAATAAATATAATTAACTCTAGTTTTTAGAAAATTATACTTTTTTTACATGCGTCTACCATAGACTATTGTGAAAATGGCCAAAAAACTGGATACTCCGGTCCAAAACATTAAAGCTGCCACCCCTATTAAACTGGGCTGCCACATAGTGATCAGCAAACTATGCGTATTTTAACAAAACCGTATATTTTCGTCCTTTACTCTATACATGACACTGACCGACAATTTCTATAATCACTCAAGTTACAAATAAGTAAAAATTTAACCAAGTAAGTGCTCATTAAGTAGCCTAAGTATCTAGATCTCTTTCGCCATTCCGGATCTATAATATTACTAGCTTAGAAGATTATTTACTTAAAAATAATGTAAATTTCAAATTTGTCAGAATATTGTAAATTATTCAGATCAAAATAAGCATTTCTGATGGGTTGTAAAATAAATTTTTCTTTTTGTTGGATATTAGTTTTATTTTTGTTCAGAGTAACAATAATGGTTAAAAGACTCTTTAAGAAACGGATTCCAAACTAAATTGAGTCTCCATCTCAGGTATGTTAGTAATTGATGAAAATATAGGATTTGTTAAAATACAATAAATCTATCGATTACTGACTCTTAGACTATGATTCTGATATTCATTAGATAATATTGGCCAAAAGTATTCCATTCAAATATAATATCCCCCCCCCCCCCAGTGTAATTTTTCAGACAGATATTAAGGCAAATTATAAATTAAGGCCCTACTTTACAGTTACAGGTAACTTTAAAACATAGCTCAATGTACTGCCTAATGTTATTCTTTAAAATCGAACATAAACTTTAATAATCGAAATCTTATTTTAAATCTAGAATAAGTGAATTCTTAGAAATTGCCTTCTAAAAATATTTTTTAAATGCATTGTTACATACAAATTGAATGAAGTAAACACCATCTATAGCTATTGTTTTAATTAGTAATTAATTTTAAAACAATAATAACTAGACATTGTTTAAACGACAACAATTGACCACATAAACAATAAAAAGAAGCAAGTGCGATCGATGTTTTAATGAACTTTAAAAATTCCATAATAAGGTGAGGTTTGCTGTTTCTTAATAATGCATATTCGAGTATGGAGACAAGGTCATTGAAGGTAAGTACGAAGGTTATTATATGTATCAATATAACATCGGGAAGTGTCACATACTATACATACATAATACTTACATATATTATACATCAACTACTACTAGTGCAGTATGTGCGACGCAAAATACCTCAATATTAACGATTAATTTATTGGCTTGTGTGACTCGCAGGAAATTCGATCAAGGCTCAAATTGTAGTTTTTAATGGTATTTTTTTGTAAAAAATTTTCGTCGCAAAATAATATAAAGTTTTTGCATAAATTGCGAAAATGGAAAAATACGTGACAGAAAAAAATCATTTTCTTCATTAAGAGTTGGCCTACAATCTCTGCATAATTATGAAGCTCGTAGATGCATGATAAAATCGAAAACGCAAAGAAACGGGACGGGTCCAGTGTTATGTCGATCAACTGTTACAGTTCGTAAATTCCCGTTTTTCTTTGTGTTTCATAATGCATCTGAGATAAATAATTATGCAGAGATTGTAGGGCAACTCTTAACAAAGAAAATGCGAAAGTGTGTGTAAATGTGTTTTCACGATTTCAGAATGAATCTATACGAGATAAATAATTATCTCGATCGTACAGGTTGTTCGGCGACTACTAATGAAGAAAACGCTTTTTTTTAATTGTCGTAGGATGATTCGTTACTGATCGCTCACGGCTTTTCCGAAGCACCTATCTTTGCATTTTCGAAAATTGTGCGGTAACTTAATATTATTTGGCGACGAAATTTGTTTTTACAAATACCACTGAAAGCTGCAATTTGATCCCCGAATGGATTTTCTGCGAGTCATACAAGCAGAGAAAATAAAACGGCAAAATACTTTTTCGGGATAAAATCGTGTTTTCTCGTAAAAGTTTTTTAGCATTACAACTTTTTACTTCTTGTTTTTTTATTAAAATGCTTTTTCCATTTTTGCTTTTACAATAAACCGATTTTTCGCACCTTTCCGATTTTTTCAAATAACTTCCTACAATCCGAGTTTTTGAGTTTTTTCCAAAATATTTTTTCTTAAAAACTACTATTTTTCATTTTTTTAATATGAAACTCCTCAACCTGTACTATACATGAAAAACTGATCTCAAGTAACTAGATTATTCTTTAAATTACATTTTAAGATATCATAATGATAGGTACTTAATATTATGAATAATTAAAGAGTTTCATGTTTTTATGTATGTTATTAACTTTAATGATCTACATAATATTTAACTAGTGTATAATATATACCATGTATGAAGTTTTTCATTTATTTAAATAAAATAAAAGTAAGAATACATACAAAACGACGACTGTAGCTTCGCGGAGGGGGTCTGGGCGCCAATGATTATTTCGACGTACCCTTCCACTTCTTTGATTATTGATTAGTTAGTTCTGGAGAAAGTTGATTATGAAACATATGAAGTATGAAATCATTTAGACTGATTTGTATACTTTGGTATACTTTAATCAAAAAGCCTTGATTTCCAGATGGAAAATAGCCGGAATTCCCTCAAAACTTTTTAGGGAATTGCAATAAAATTTTGCTTCTGATCGATCAAATACACGTAACATTCGTTATTAAAGAAAATTTTAGTTTTTAAGCTCCCTGAAAGTCTCCAAGATATGAAATGGTCATTAGACCTCGTTCCTCATATTTTGTATTTTCGAATACCTCCAGAATCTGCAACGCTCTAATAAGCAGTTTCACGCTTTCTTCCGGTAATAAATATATGAAAGTCGTATGAGTTTTGAATTTTGATACACACTTTTTAAGGTGTTATTATAATTAACATTTTTGTATACAAATTTTGATTTCAATAACTATAATTTATTTAAAATTATGATTATTAAAAATAAAATGACATTCAATGTACGCTTATAAAATAGCTGAAATATCTTCCTGATTTTTGTTTTGTAGTTTTTAACAATTTTTTAAATATATTTTTTCCATAAAAACGCCCGAAATGACATACCTATTTTTATAGCAACCTACGTGTGTTAAATTACAAATATTTGAGTTGGTGTCTAAACATGATACATTTCTCTTGAGAATGAGAAAAAAAATTTGTATTTTTAGACTTTAGTAAAGCAAAGATAGTTAGATAATGTAGAAATATGATGTAACAAATACAGGTATTATCACATAAGTAATCAAACCCGCATTGTTTAAGTAGGTAGTCCAAACTGTTAAAATAATAAAAACACATAATGACGAAAAAAATAAAATGGTAAAAATGGTTTAAGATTTTGAATATATCAATTAACATACAAGGAAATTGTAGCCAATGGTTTAATATTTATGATTACATCAATTAGCAAACGAGGAATTTATATTCATATTTTCAGAATACTGAAGTTAAATGATACGATGTAAGTTCCCAATCAAAAAAATACGATGTTTAATTAATAATATCGTAAGGAAATGTTTTCAATTAATTAAGATAGAAAATATTATAAAATTATGCGTCTTTATATGTACTATATGCCATTTTAGGAAACTTAATCATACTGTTTTGCTGTTAATTAAGTGATTTTTTTTTTTTTTTTTTGTTAAAAAACAATCAACTTTGTGATGTATTGTTCGACAGGGCGTGGTATAAAACATTAAACAGAAGCAAGGCCACGCTGTTCGAATTTGGAAACTATTAAAATGGTGCAATATTAAAATTAAATAATTTAATTTTTCTTTTGTTTAAGATTGTATAGAGATCGGATATATTTGAGCGACAATATTTCAAATAATAAGCTTCTTATTGTGGTTTATTTATAGTTATTATTAATTATTTATATATTTATATAGCTCTCTCTAAACTGGACCGATTTTCTTGAAACATAGCTAAGAACATTCTCGATTCAATTACCTTTAAAAAAAATCAAAATCGGTTCATTCGTTTAGGAGCTACGATACCACAGACTGACATATATATTGGTCAAACTTATAACACCCCTCTTTTTGGTTCGGTTGTTAAAAAAAGAAATCATTTTCTCCAATTTTAAGGACAGGTACATTAGCAAGGCTGTCTATATTCTTTTAGGTACACTACATACTTAAGGGTAATTGGGTCCTTATGACAATGATACAGAGGACTACTTTATTAAAAACTTTAATTCACAGAGCGCGACTCGGCATACCTATCCGATCTACCGTTTTTATACCATGTATATATGAAATATACATAGTATATTAAGTTTAGTCCCAAGTTTGTATCGCTTAAAAATATTGATGCTACGAACAAAATTTTGGTATAGGTGTTCATAGAATCATCTAATTAGTTCATTTCCGGTTGTCTGTCCGTCTTTCGTCTGTCTGCCCGACTCTCATCACGATTACTTAAAAACGAAAAGATATCAAACTGAAATTTTTATAGCGTGCTGACAACTTTTGTTTGAAACATTTTTTCGTAAACATCACTGTTTACCCATGAGAGCGCAAATTGTATAATGTATGTTATTGCTATATCAGTTATATATGTGTGACATGTATGTATGTGTAATGTGACAGAGTAATCAGCACTGTCTATACATGGTATTTCAACAATTAACTTAGTCAATTGTTTGTTTTCACTTGTTAGTTTGTATATTTATCGTTTGATTTTCGAAATATAAATACATTTATCATTAATATTGGCCATTAGTTGGTGGTTGGCCAATAACCACGGATCTTGATTTGTACAGTTGGTCCAATAAATTGATACCTGGATTTATATTTATAATTTTAGTTTCTCTCAAAGTGAAGTCTTTGCTTTGTAAACAATTATCTCTAAATAATGATTACATTAAAACAACAAGTAAAAAAGCGGTTAATTTTACCAATGAGTATACACAGGTGTTTTTTTAAGTTGACATATGATTGAAACTAGAAAAATAAGTTTTATCGATAAAAATGCTTCAAGCAAAATATTTTGGGTGTATAAACGTTAAATTTTGGGTGTATTACGTCCTACGCAGACATTAAACTTGACTTGATTTTCAAACTCAATGAAAAGCTCACTCTACTCCATTATTGGTAATAATTATATTAAAGTTGTTATTGATTAAAAAGGTAATATTTTTTGTTCGGAACATTTTTTAGCCAACCATACAGTTTAGGATTCTGAGGAATTTAAGCACTCTTTTCAAAAATTTTCCAATAAATTCAATAAAAGTGGTTTGTTTTTCTATAGACTATTTTTGTTCAAATTGAATGAAAAAACGCACAAAAAGCTTAAAATTTTGCTATCAATAACTACTTGCTATTAAATCAAGCTAGATTTTTGTTTATATCAACTAAACTATTCGGTTTATAAAAAAATGTTTCAGGCACAAATGTTTCGAGTTTCACGTATATGTCAACTAAAAAAAACACCCGGTATAAATAAAAATTTATTTATTTATTTAAATATTTGAAATATTAACAAAAGTTGTAATCATCATATTTTCGTTTATAATTTCTTCATTATCATTATCATTCACAACCGATACTGACGATAATTGCGAATTTTCTTGATCATTAATTATCACTACAGGCGAGGATTCTTTTTTCGATACATTTTCATCCCCATCAATTGTTATTGTTTGCGATGTTGAAATAGTCTTTTGTTGAACAGCATCATCAATTGTTATTGTTGATAATATAGTTGATGAAGTTCCTGGTTTTTGTTGTAACCGATCGTTAACATGGTATTCGTCACTATGGAAAATAAATTATATTACGTTAATATTAAAAAAATTTATTAAATAAAAGATTTTTTGGCAAAAATATGTGGTTAATTAACTTAAACAAGTGAAAACATATAATTAACTGAGTTAATTGTTGTATTACTCTGAATAGAAAGTATTGAATGACAGTATTTGCATTATTTTTAATAAATTGGAAAAGTTTAAAAAACCGACACGATTATGGCGGCATTTCGGTCGCCATTTTTGAAAGTATTGTCTAGAATTTTTTGCCGTTTTCTAGAGTTTTTCACAAGATCACTAATTGTTGCTACCGGAAAAATTTCAATTCCCTATCTTTTATAGTTCTGGAGAAAATAGACACCAAAGATATGTCCTAATTTGCGCCCTCACGAGTAATTATGATTATGAAAAGTTGTTTATTTTTTTAAGGGTACATTTTTTACATATAAACTTGTTCCATCTTTAACGGTTAAGAACCAATTGACCGAAGTTGTTCATTTACGAACTCAAACTCATTTTTTATGCCTTATATTCAAATTTCATTATAACTGAACAAAATATACATAATTATAAGACTTTTTAACTTATACCATTTTTTAATGGAAGCCTAAAAATTTAGAACATACCTTATTGTTATCGTTGAAGAAGACGTTCCTGGTTTTGGTTGATCATCAATTGTTATTGTTTGCGTTGTTAATTTCGATATTGATTGATCATTACTATCTTCAATGATAGTTTCATCAAGTTCCTCAACACTTTCCAATCTTTTTAATTTTTCCAATATTTCAGCATCTTTATCAACAATCATTTCATTATCATCATCGCTTAGTGTTATTACATTATCTTCATTATCATCTTTACTTCGTACACTTTCACTAGTACGACGTGGATTTACATAATATTCATCATTACTCCTAAAAGGGTCATTAAATCATAAAAATGTACTTTAGCATTCAAAAAGTCTTAACTCTGGAAAATTTTCGGGTTAGGGCCTTGTATATTTATACTCTTTTTTTGTTTTGTTACAAAATTACAATGAATGAAAGAACCTGCAAAATAGCAAAAAACACGATGTAAAAAAATTGTTTTTGAGGATTTTCCAACCGTCGGGACTTTTTCATAGTTATCATCATGCCAGTATCGAAGGTAAAGCTGAAAAGGCCTCGGGGCAAAAACAAATTTGGAAAATTAATAATGTGGAAATGCAAAGTAAAGATAACAGTATTTTGTTGATCAAAAACTTTTTATTCCCATCTTATAGCTTGTAAAAACAGTCATGGCATATACTCGCAGTAATATTCAAAACTATGTTTACTTTTAAATTCTTGAGTCACGAAACAAGGAAAGTGATTAAAAAAAAATTGTACTATAATTATTATTGAGAAAAAAAATCGTTTCTATTCTTAACTAGATGACCCAGTGAACTTCGTTTCACCTACAATTTATTTAATTGTAACTATTGATCAGCGATTATTGATCTTAATTAACCTGCAGTTCCAATTCGTTAATAACTATACTACGCTTAGTCCGTTCGCTAAGTTCGTTAAGCCCACTCCTGCTTAGTCCGCCCGCTAAACACAAATTTTTTTCTTATACAAGAGATAATACTCTCTTCCATCTCCTGCCAGAAGAGGTCTCGACTCGGGGCACTGTTTCAGTTCCCCTATTGAAGTTTCAGCAGTGCTGTGCCCTTACATGCCCACACTAATGTAGATTTTGCCCAGAGATAAGTTTTTTACAATATATTTTGGTTTAGTTACCCTATTATTGGTGGATTTTCATTATTTTCATCAATACGTCCTGGATTTTCATTATGTTTATCAATCTTGTTCAATCCCGTATTATCATTGATGAATAAATTAAACTGATGATGACCATTCTCATTTTTAACATTTTTATTTGGTAAATATAAAGTTGGTAGAATTGGATGTATCATATTTTTAATTGTTAATAAACAATCAGTACAATATTTATTAATTGTTGATGAAGAACTATTTTGACCTTTTGTAAATATTTGTATAGCATATTGTAATAAGTTATTATTGCTATGATTTGTTGTAATTAATATGAACAGTGTTTTATATAATTCTAAAATATATTCATTTTGTTTTTGTCCATGTTGACTTTGTTGGACTTTTAATAAATTGTTTATTGTTATTCGTTGAATATTCTAAAAAAAAAAAGAAAAAAATTATAGTAATCGTCACAAAAAAATGATTTTTTGTTCAAACATAATTTCTAAGTTACTTAGCATAAAAGCGTAGCCTACAATTTCCCAAGTCTTAACTTACTAGTTTAAATACCGGAATCATGAACTGTACAAAAATTATATTGTTGAGAAGATTTAAGAGAGAATTTTTCATTTTTCCCGGTTTGTAAAAAATGTCCGTAAATGGTGAGAGAAAATTTCTCAGTGGATTTAAGAGATAAGTGGATTTAAGTTCATCCCCAAAATTAAGCTAAAAGCGATGGAACCAAATAATTTTAGCATGAAAACGAAGAACACGTTGATGTAGAAGACGTGATTTCAACAGGGTACTATAGCATACAAATTTATAGGTCTCATTATATAACGTTTTTTATTTGAAAATATTCAGGTGAATAAGGTCCAGAAGCGAGAATATGAAGAATTAGTATAAGAAAATTCACAGGTAGCCTTAATTTTCACAAAAGAGTTTTAATTAAACCTTATAGAACGAAAGCGAGATAAAAGGAGGTGGGTGGATTGATAAGGGACATTTTCCGTCCATCACACACTCGAAAAAAGTAGTTAGTTATTTTTTTTTACGAAGCGTTTCATAAACGATCTTAACTTTGACTCTCAGTGATTCTACTTATTATAAGCTTGTATATGAGTATTTATTTATTTTGGTTCAATATACGTTTCGTAAAAAAAAAATCCTTCAAAGATAAAAATAATAACAAACATGTACAAAGAAGGGCTAAATACTCTCTTTCTTGATAATAATTTCTAAAACTTACAATATTATTTATCGGACAGATCTCGCATAATAAATAAATACATATCTTTAAGAATATAAACGCATTCAATAAATATTGAAAATCAAAACTTTTTTTTCGAGTGTATGAGTGGAAAATGGCCCTCATCAACCCACTTACTTTGTTAGACTTAACGGCTATATAGAATACAAGTAAACAAGGGTGGAATTAAAGATTATAGTTAGCTAAAAAATAATTATGTTCAAATTTTACTCTATTTCAAGTAGGTTCATTATAATAAAACACTTTAATATTTCGGACAATTTTATCAAAGATTAATAATCATTTGCGTAGTTTGAGAATTATTTATTTTAAAATTTACTCATTATTACTACCGAAGGTAGTACTCAATCGGTAATAGACTTTGCATTCAGAATTTAATGAAACTTGGCATAGTTGTCCATTATTATATCATAATTAACCAGTTCAATTTTTAGGGGCCTTCAGAGAACTGAAGAAAAAAAAACATTTTAACCTTGATTTATGGGAAATCACAGATTTTATTTTATTTCACAAAACTGGACGTTCAGATTATCTGTTTATTTAACTGTTTAATTATGATATAATAATGGACAACTATGCCAAGTTTCATTAAATTCTGAATGCAAAGTCTATTACCAATAGAGTACTACCTTAAATAAATTAATTGTTTTGTATTTTTTATCGATGTAACTTACCTCATATTGTTCAAAATTTTTAAGTACATTATTCAAATCAAACTTAAGAATATTTTGTAATGTTTTTAAAGCCCATACATTTACATCATTCATTTTGTATGTAACATTCAATAAATCACTAAAAAAAATTAATTTTTATAAAAATATATCATAATATTGAGATAAAATTACGTCAAATTACAAGACAAGTTTACCAAAGTTATTTGGTACTAGGGTCAAATTGCCTTCGAAAGGCGCCTAGTGACTAAAGTTTAGAATATACAGTTTTAGGACGTAGGTTTATGAGACTTGTTAATAGAAAAATAAAAAAATTAGGATAATATAAAAGTTTAAATTTAAGAAAAAAAATACTGTTATCGAATTAAAATCAAGATTTACTCTGGAACTAAACAGGACGTATAAATCGATATTTCTCAAAAATAATATCGATAAGTATACTTGAAACTTTTACCAGTTAATAATTATTTAAACTTTTATCAGAATAGTGAAGTTGGTTTTTTAAATTTTTTACTAGTATGCAAGGTATGAATTTTTAAAATTCCTAATTAAACAAAGGAGATGGGAAACCTTTGATTGCTTATAGCTTCTTCGTTTTTTAACCAATTTTAATTGATTGCGAGAATATGCTTTGTCGCTTTATAGACGGCTATCAACGGCAATCTAGTGTCTTCTGATTGTTAAAAACCACTTAACGCTGCCATTTGGCGCTTCGTAACATCTCAATAGAGTACTGGATTTAGTAAATACCCGAAGTGAAACTATACATCTGTGCAATCAAAGCCACTGACGCCCTTAAAGAGTTACAATTCCCTAGATTTATCTAATTCCACCTTTAATATTTTAAAACATTTCTCATACTTACTTTTGTTTTGACAAAACAGTAATATTATCATTGGTATTCTGTTTTTTAAATTTCTTTGCATTATTCTTTAATGTAATTGTATTTTGATGTAATGTTATATTAATATCCTTTAATATAAATGAATTAATAATATCTTTAACATATATTTGATAATTTGATGTACTTTTTGTATTAATAAACCATTCATTTAGACATTTATAGAGGGATATTTTTAATAATTTATTTTCATCATTAGTCAAGAAACTTGTACGTTGAAATCCTTGTAATATAAAACTGTATATTTGTGATGAGTACGACAGCAAGTTTGTATTTAAACTAAAAATAAAAAATAATTTAATTAATTCTTATAAAGATTGTCTGATATCATAAACTTGAGTTTAGGATTTCATTAATCCAAATTTCCTCCTCCTCAATACTTACCACGAAATTAGATCAGTTAATAAATGATACAATTTTGTATGTAATTTTGGCACAAATAACTTTAATAAATTTAAATCATACGTATCATTAACATCAGTGTAAATATTTAATGAAAAACCACGTGTAATTATACGAAGTATCATGTCAATATTTATTGATTTGATAACTGGAAATGGTGTCCTAAAAATGAAAATTTTAATTAATTATTATGTATCAGATATCTCTTATTCTATTCTCGCCAACAAATGAATCCGCTCAGAAATTATACACCAAGTTCCGGAATATTTGTCATCTTTATCTTAATATATAAAACAAAGTCTGGTTAGTTATTGATTTCTGCTTTGTTGGCTTCATCACCGCCCCAAATGAAAAATTAAAAAGGGCAGGGGAATAAAAATTAACTCTTTTCTTTATTTTATTTTCTAAAAAATGATGATTCCACATCAAAAACTCATGGAATTGTGCGATAGTCTTTGTTTTTAAAATGAGACATCCTATCACCTTCATATAAACTATCGATTTACCCGAGTTTAATTCGTTTCCACCAAATGTGGTTTCCTATATAATTTATCTGTAAGAAAAATAAGACGGGCATTGGTGGATAATTTCTCCATACATTTCGCAATGGGCCTTTTGTTTTCCAATGTTCTCAAGAAGAAACAGTATAAATACTTACATGATCATATTTTGTAAGTAGCTGATACAGTTACAAAAATATATGACTACACAATTAATTTGTTGTATTAATGGTAAATCTTTACTTGTTAATGTTTTATTTAATTTTGTATCTAACTTCGATAAAATAGAATCAGCACTGCTCATTTCAACATTATATTCATTATTTATTGAATAATATTCAAATAATATATTATATAAATAATGTATTGTTTTACATAATTTATTTTGTTGTTTACTCCATAATTGTACTTTATTCGAGCAACTTTGTTCATTTACCTGTTTAAATTTACAAAATAAACTTTATTTAAATGCAGAGTGTCGGTTTATAGCTTGACATATGTTTGAAGCTTGAAAAATAAATTATATTAAAATACAAAAATATAAAACAACGTTACATTCATTTTCTGCCTAAACTATGTGATATTCGAAAAAAATGTTTTAACAAAAAAAAATTACGTTTATAATAAGAGACAATTTTTAATTTATAAAAAATAAAGTTCAAAAACTAAAACCCCGGCGACTACAAAATCACATTAAAAAGTATGGCAAAAAAATATTATCATCTGAAATTGTTATTATAATTAAAATCGTCATTACAGTCGGAAGATCTCTAAGATTAAAAAGTTTTCCATAGAACGGTACCCCGGCTGTAATGATGATTTTACTTATAATAACAATTTCAGATGATAAATTTTCTTGTTTCATACTTTTTAGAGCGTGATTTTGTAGTCTTCAGGGCTTTAGTTTTTGAACTTTATTTTATTTAAATTATTTTGTGATATAATTTTGAATATGCTAATTAAGCCCTTTCATTTGAGACTCAACAGAGTATTATTAAATTAAAATGTTTATGTTATTAAATTAATATTATTAAACTTTATGTCCTCTAAAGGGCGCTGTATTCTATTTAATGTGACGTCATAAAGCCTATAACCAGCAGACGATCAAGAGGCTTCCAGCAATACCTCATTTGTTGAATTATGATAAGTAGTTTAGAAGTTATATAAGAACAGATAAACATACATAAGAAAAAGTGTTCTTCTATTTCTTACCACTTATGAATCAGGGTAGGTTTTTAATTTAACTTTAAATCCAAGGTCAAAGTTTATGTACGCGTAAAAAGTGCGTTTTCGATAAAATTTATTTTTATAGTTTCGAACATATGTCAAATTAAAAAAGTAAGCGGAAATAATAGTAAGGAACCCTACTATTAATTTTCTCGAAAAATTAATATACAAGTTGGCGCAAAAATAAATATTATGTGTTCCAACTGTTTTCTTTTCATTTTATTTCAAGCGTAATTACTTAATGTTTCCTATTAGTGTAATCAATATTGCAGTAAAAAGCTTTTATGGTTGTTGTCTCGCTATGGGCATAGTATCATTAAATTCTAAATAGAAATGATTATAGATATAGTATTGGTCGTGAAGAAAGATAACTATATTTACATAATTTTAAACAACACTTCGTACACTATATATTTCATGAGAAATAGTTGAGTGGTACAATAAAGTTAAAAATAACACTTTATTTCACAATAAGCATGTATAATCTTACCGTGCATATAGTTCAAAACATTTTTACAATATTGTAGCGAGACAAACACCTTAACCAGACACTTTTTAAATGAATCTTGACTATAATATACATATAATTTTGTTTCTTACCAATTGTAATATATGAAAGCATCGACCAACTAGTAACGTTATTGGTTCTGATTCACAATCAATAAAATTATCAACTAAAAATTGTTCAATAGTTGCTTTATACGATTGTAATGATCCATTATATATCGATAACAAGATTTCTAAACAATGAATCATTTGTATTTTGTTGTTAATTTTGGTATTTGAGTAATCATTGTTTAATATGATATTCAATAAATTATTTAATTCTTGGGTTTGTATATATTTTTTTATGTCGATTGATTCTTTACTCATTAATATTAATTTTTCTAGAATAAAAATTATAATATAAGTACAATAGTCTAGGAGTTAACATACGTTTTTATGTACAAATCATAATGGTGGTTAGTTAAAACTTTTATACCCTTAACACTTAAATACTCAAAGAACACGTTACTAGACCAGCAGGATCTCTATTTTTTTTTGCACACATACTTTTCTCTAAATTGGTGTTAATGCTAACCATGAAATCTAAAGATACGTTGAAAATTTCGACTTCAAAAATGAACCGCCACCCGGCGATAATAATTCGTACTAATTATAATGAGAAGAAGACCCCTAATTCAGTAGTTACAATTTCGACTACCAGATGGCAATACTAGTACTTACCATTTTTAAGGCCAATAAAAATATTCAAATAAGATAAATTCCGCCAACTGGCGATAAAAATTTGTACTATTAAACAGGAATATTTTTTAAAAAGTTGTATGTAATTTCATTCAAATCCACCGAGCGGTTTTTTAATGACAGCGATCACCGACCTTAAGAACATAGTTTTGAGAAAAACGTGTTTTAGTTTTAAGTTTTACACTCGATTTACGTACAGGGTATGTTATGTATAGCCACCAGCTACCTACTCTCGAGCGTCAGAAAGCACGCCGTTCGTTGTTGAATAACTCATAAAGTATTCGTCGAATTTTCTTGAAATTGTCAAGAAATTATACTTTGAAAATGAAAATGCAAAAAAAAAGATTTTTTGAAAATCCTTGTTCCACCCTTAAATAAACTCGATTTCTATATTTTTAAGTCGGAATTACCCAATATACTACTATTTTCATCAAATTGAAACAAACAATTGTTATGTATTAATTTCTGGATATTTTCAACTCATTAAGACAATTTCTAAATTTAGGATTTTTTTAAATACCCAATTAGAATGCAAATCATTCTACAGTAATTTTGTACGAAAAAATAAAAAATCAGGTCCATTTGACGATTAAAAAACTAGCTTCTGAGATATAACTTAAAATTGTATACGAAGGGCGATATCCCAGAGCAATTTATTCAGATTAAGAATCACTAAAAAAATTCCCATAAAAGTTCATAGTACATTTAGAAAATATTTAACAAATATTTGTTTTCAGTGGTTAATATCTCGAAAACTAATAAAGATATTGAAAAATTTCATTCTTATATTTAAAAAGAAACAGTTCATACTTACTCATTAACATCCAGCACATAGTCGAATTTCCACCATTAGTAGCACTAATTTCACATTCTTTCTTACAATGATAAAACCATAAATTGAAATTATCTTGCAACAAATCAATTATACTTGTAAGATTACTTTGTTCTAATAATTTACTTAAATGTAATAAACCTTCTTGGCGTGTTTTACAAGCACTGAGTTTATCATTTATCAATTTTATTATTTCAATTAATGAGGCATTTGTCTGGAATAAAATAAATTATATTTATTCGATGATTTATATTTACACATTGTGTGATTTATCCACCAATGCTCGTGAGTCAGTTGGAGGACCGATCACACGAAGTGCGATTTACCGAGATATTTCTCGAAGCTGAATTTTGCATATTATAAAATATATTTAAGTGTATACAGTTCAGATTATGCTGTTACTGTATAACATTAATACAATCAAGGTTGTGCGTATCGACTGCAGCTGTATATCGCTATTGCTGGCTAAAATATAGCTGAATTATAGATTATTCAGTGGGCATGTTGACAGACCGGCAATGTGTGGTAAACTCGCACATGTCATGATTGTGGTCCATCTAGCTTTTCGGGTTGTGATAGATTCTTCAAGGAATATAATATGATATTTGGATTTATTTTAAATGATTTGAATATTCTACGAGAGAGTTCTTTTTGATTGGTTAAGTTGAATTCGAATATTGCTCCAATAATCCTATAGTTTTGATAATTTTTAGGAAAACTATTTGCAACGCTTCATTGATTTGATTTCAGTGGGAATTAGTTTATCCCAAGTGATAGTGTCGTGTGAGAGAGGCTTTTACATTCTCACTGATTGTGCATATCGATTTTTCTTCTTAAAACCAATATGCACAATCTCGTAGAAAAACTGTAGAGCTCCTTTCCAGTGAGATTCATTTAGTGCATATGCTTCAATTCTCAGTAAGCAGAAAAGAAAGTTTCCTCAAGTGAGTTTTTTCCTAGTTGCAAACTCCAATTTCAATGAGAAGTTATTATAAAAGTCCAGAAGTACTTGGTCCAGAATATTTTTTCAAGAACGGTTGGACTCGTATACCACTCATCAATTTATTTTAAATATTATTGTACTTTTCGGTACCGCAATACATCCTATAGACATTTAGTGGAGTTCATCCACCCATTTCAGCTAAATTTCATCGATTCCTGTGAATCCGGACTTGTTGGTATTAGAATATTATAGATATTCCAAAAAATTTTGAGTCCACATAATATGAGGTTTATATTATGTGGACCTGGTTTCCGAAAGAATTATACACTCAGCTTGGAATATCGAGGTATATTTAGGTTTGCCAAGACTCGCATAGATATCCGTTCTTGCTAATCCAGAGTATAATTACTTATCTTACTCCGATATATCAGTTTTAGATTCATATACCAGCTTATATCTTGTTAAACACTCAAGTTTGAGACCCTTGATGTAATCATAAGTTATGGGAGAACTCCTTAAGATTCCTTTTTGTTTTTTAAATATTTGAGTTATTATAGCTAAACCATATATAAAAATTTGGTTAACTCCAAAAAAAAACTTACATGATTTCCATATACTTGATTTTCATCTAACATTTCTAATATAGAACGGACACTGAAAACATTTTCCCGTGATACGGTTGTTATTAACTCCATTTTTTAATTATTAGGTACTAATATTCTTATTTTTATTATTTAGCGGCCGAATTTTCAAATCACACGTGTGTAATGTGTACGCTAACCTTCGCTTATTTGACATTTGTTTTTGATGGATTTCTTTTGGTATCGTTCATGCGTACTGCTATTGTATGAGCCATTGCTATTTACACGCCAAGGTTTCTGGATATTAACGCTACTAATAAATTTCACGGATATGTGAAGGTGATTAGGACCCCGCAAGATTAGATAGGAAAATGGCTTTCTGTGAAAGTTTTTCTAATCCTCTCTAAAATATTCTTTGCCAAAGCTCTAACTGCACCGCGGCCACAAAAATTTGTATCGAGTAGTTTTTGAGCTAAGAGTGATCAACGCTACGAATATATTATAATTTTAGTAAATGGAAAATGGCTTTTTATACAACTTTTTCCAACTGCCCCCAAAATGTTTTTCAGAATGTTGTTCTGATCAAAAACTCTTCTATAGGAGTACCTATACGACTAGGATAATGTTCTTCGGATCGTTCTGATCAAAGGCTTTCAAGGTCACAAAATTTGTTAACGGGTAGTTTCCGAACTACAAAAAGAAAATTTTGGAGTAGGCTAGAAAAACGAGTGGGTTTCTTCTGGAGATATTTTCCATCCTTTTGCTTTACTGGCGTGTAAATTACACAATACTTTAATTCTTTGTTGTCGTGTAAGTTGACACCTCGTAATTTATTTACAAATTACAATCATAATAATTCATCAATTGCAATAAATTATTTTTCTAAAAATGAATTGAATAAATTTATATTTTCAATGTGTGGATATTTTATCCAAAACTATCCTTTAAATTTATTTACTTTAAAATAAAATTTAAAAATAATTATTGCGCCTTCTTAAGTTACAAAAGTATACGTTAGATGTCTCATACAGTAAAATAAATTAGTATTAAAAATAAAAGAAAATTTGTATTTTGAGTTCATCTTTTGGCAAATAAAATTCTCAATACCAAAGATGTTTATTTCTTTTGTTATGTGATAAGATAACTAAAAACTTATTAAAACAAAAATAAAAATGGCTACAAATGGTTCTGGAGATGATGTTGAGCAACAAGAATGGATACATTTTAATTCTGTGTTGAGAACTTTTCAAAATTATAAGTAGGTTTGGTTAAGTGTTATAAATAAATTTTTTAAATATATTATTAAGAACGCTATATTTCAAATTTATCGTTAATTAAAATTTTCAAATTTTTTTCTTGGAAATAACAATGTATTTTTCTTGACAATAAGAGGTTTGCAAAAGAAAAAAAAAATACAATTTTACCGTTAATTATTTGCATAGAAACTTTAGAAATATTTATGATGCAATATCTTTTTTATTTTTATTTTAAATATTTTATTGAAATTATTTTTTTCTTTGTAAATAAAGCAAACCAATAACTATCCAGTTAATGTAAATAATAATAAGTAAACACCTTTGTTCTAGTTACCAAGTCATTTCAAATTATTCAAAGTGTAATTATTACTTGAATTATTAGATATGACATAAAATTACTTAAATGTTATCGCTTTACCCACGTGAACTTCAATTAATGATTATTCAACAATGATAATAATATATATTTTTAATGTAGAAAATTTCCCTAAAATTTTTGCATTATCGTAAAACAATAAATGAAAATACATCCCTCCCTCTGAAACAATATGCTTTGAATTAAACATTTTCCTTCCATGAAAAAAAATGTTAGAGTAGGAGCAATTGAAGTTTCTGTGAGGACTCGTTACGATCTGCTCTGGGGTAGTCACCCTTGAAATTTCTGTTATATAATTCGAGTATCTTTAACAAAATAATTTTTCTGTGTCAATTGTGTTCGGGCAGAATTTTATAAAAGCCAAATTTAACACGAATTACCTATCCCAGCTTAAGAAAAACGATTTAAAACAATTCAAAACTCTTAAAGTTCAAAGTTAAATCGGTCGTCTGTTTTCGAGATGTTTTGAAAATAATTCATTTTAATCGTTTCATATAGTTCAGTGAAAAACTATACATTACCACTTTAAAAGAATTAAAAAATTTAAATCGTTCTATATCTATGAATTTCTAGTATCGCTGACGATTTATAATTATTAAAAATGATGAAACGATTTGAAATGGTTTTTGTTAATCTGGGATGCGAAATCAACCATGATAATGATAATTTTTGTTTAAACGTTTCCTAACATGATAAAGGGACTAATTAGTCTAGAAAAGTTTAAGTGATTCAGAGGGGAGAATTATTTTATCTAACCCCTCCTCATTGACCTTCTAGATAGCAGTAGAAGAAGGAAAGCCGAAGATAGTACTCTCGAGCTTTTCAGATCTTTTATCGATCACTAATGAACCCACACATTCAAGACCTTCTACTCCCTATCATGGCTCGGTTTTGTTTCCTTTAGCATTATAGTCATTGTCGAATTTGCTAAAATTATTTAATATTGAGGAGAGATCCCGTTTAGTTGTTGAGTCAAAGGTTAGATATCCCATTTTTTGCTTTTTGCATTGTTCATTATACCCATAAATGATAGATTATTTTTGAGTCTGCAGTGACTGGCAAGCATCCCAACCTGACTAAATCTGTAAGACATTGAACCCACCTATTATTTGTTTGCCTTGCCTGCCACTAGATATAACTCGACAATGGATTGCGACTCTCTCATGGAATTTATGAACAGAGCTAATTCGCTAGGAAAAACATTATATCCGTCTTTCCAGGCCCATTTGAAAGTCGTATAAACATTTCTAAAGTGACTAAACTAATTGATGTTTTGATAAACAGAAATGGATTCGTTTGTAGCTTTTTTTGCCACTCAGTGTGTTGTTATATTTACACAACTATCCAAATAGATCCAATTTTTCGTTCCACATTCATTTTTTATAAATTATAATTTTTTTGTTACAGATTAGAATCTTTAGAAAGAGTTTATAGATCTGAACAATATTTAAATCAGTTACCAGAATATCATCAAGAATGGTTACAATCTTATCGAAGTGATCTGCAAATTATTAAACGTTGTATCGAACACAATTCTTCCATTATTGATATTATGACAAAAGAAGCACCAAGTATGTTTGAAAATGTAAGAGCTGTCGATGCGAATATTTCATCTGCTTCGTATGGTACTGTAGGTAAGATATGCTTCAAAATTACAAACAAAATTCTTTCTAGAGCCCTAAAATTAAGAAAAACTAAAAGTGCATCTTCTGTCGAATAGTATTTTAATTTGAATGATTTCTCTTTGCCCCTCCTAAATACTAAAATAATGTACCACAATTAAATATTACAGATAATTATTATAATTTATTTTTTATTCTAATTACTTAGGTGAAGTTCTCGCTGAAGGTGTTGATAAAGTACAAGCAACGTTAAAACAATTAGCACGTGATTGGAGTTCAATGGGCGCAGTGGAACGATCACAATGTTATCAACCGATAATAGAAGAAATTGAAAGAAAATTCTTAAATAATGCGATAGATCCATCACAAATAAAAATTCTTGTACCTGGTTCAGGTTTAGGTCGACTTACATACGAAATAGCATCACGTGGTTTCGTTTGCCAAGGCAATGAATACAATTTATTCATGTTAATAGTATCATTTTTTGTTTTAAATCGATGTACAGAGTTAAATAGTTTTACAATATATCCATGGGTCCAACAACATGTAAATAATTTAAGTGTTAAACATCAAACGGCTGCTGTTACATTCCCTGATATTTCACCAAATTCGATATCGGGTAAATCGTCTGGATTTTCAATGGCCGCTGGTGATTTTTTAGAAGTTTATAAAGAAGAACAAGTATGGGATTGTGTTGCTACATGTTTTTTTATTGATTGTGCTCATAATATTGTAGCGTTTATTGAAACAATTTATAAAATTTTAAAACATGGTGGTTATTGGATTAATTTAGGACCTTTATTGTATCATTATTCTGGTGCACAATCTCAACCAAGTATTGAACCTAGTTTTGAAGCTGTGAAGAAAGCTATTTCTTGTGTAGGATTTATTATGGAGGTGAGTCAAATTTCGTTATCGATGTAATAATAATAAAAGACAAGCAGATTCGTGCGATATTTTCGAAAATTTAATGTGATCGTTTTAATCGTAAACAAATCGTGGGCTTCAGGGCGCTCATTTGAAATACATGTTAAAATAGTTTTGTTATATTTCTCCAATTTGACATTCATTGGCCAAGGGCGTCAAATTCTACCCTCTTAGAGATTCAGAAAAATTTTGATATGTTTGTTCATTCCAAAGTTATCGATAAAATTTTGTAGATAAAAGGATTAGATCGAAATTTCTCCTTGGAGAAAATTTTGTTTATAGTTTCATTTTAATGCATCTTTGTACAGTGTTTTACATATTTTTATCATATTCTTCTTAGCATAAATGAAGTCTGGAAACGGTCAAATATCTTAAGAAATGTATGTGTCAAACTATTAAATTTAAAAACTTTATGAAGACTCCCTCATAATGACCGGGTTCGGGTAATACACTGACATACATGTGGCGCAAAGATTTTGTGATTTAATCCAGACATTCCATAATGCAAACACATATAATATTAATTTAACGGTTTTTTACAAACGTTTAAAGATGATACCTACCGCAAATGTGTCCTTAGAATTTTTAAGATACCTAGCCATTTCCAAACTTTATATCTAAACTGTAAAAAATTTCTTTTAATATTTTTTTTTTTGTATTTTACAGAAATGTGACACTCGTGTGAAAAGTAGGTATTGTCAAAATCCTGCATCCATGCTACAATATGAGTACGATAGTGTATTTTTCGTTTGCCGTAAACTATAGTTTTATATACAAAATTTAGAACCATACCAAATAATAGACTCTCTTACAATTTAATAGAAATCTTAGATTTTATAAATAATTTGCATTGCTTGATTTTCAATTTTATTCTTTTTTGCAAAAGTAAACACAATTCGGAAAAAGAAAATTACATAAAACTTTAAAAAACCTAGTCAATTATTTTTATATTATAAAATTTCTAATATTTGTAAGCAGAGTTCTTTAAAAATTTTGAGCTTTGTGTACTTTTTTGTTAACATATCTTTTTTTTTTTGAAAAATATTTGCTTTTTGTATATTCGATAATTAATGAAAAATTCATTATGAATAATTTTTTTAAATTCTTTATTTTCGTTTGTTTTGACAGAGTACAAAGTGACGCAAAATGAAAGTTATGGTTTAAATTTAAATTCATAGTTAAGAAAATTTGTGTAAGCGATTAACATTAAATTACTAAAATACTAAACGATAGAATTCATCAATTCTTAAAAATTTCCTCAAGTTTACAATTTTTTGGGAACATTTTTTGAAAAGTTTTTATTTCCTTGCACAAAGTAACATGCAAAAAAAAATATTGTAACTCGTGTGATTTAAGGTATTACTAAAGGTAAAAAGCAAAGCTGTAAAAAAAAATAATTTAGGACCGTTGACAGTCTGTGTAACATGCAAACAAATTATTGTAACTCGTGTGATTTAAGGTATTTCTAACGACCTAAAGCTCAGCTGTAAGAAATTTTTTAGGAACATTGACCGTCTGTCTTAGCTGTTATAAATTGCAAAGGATAGCAATATGTAAATAAACAAATTAGAGATGCTTTGAGCTTAAATAGGATGTAATTGATCGTTTATTTTACGAAAAAACAATAAACAAAGATTATTTTGTTACGAATATTTAATCTAATCTAAAGAAAATTGTACAAGCGGGAACGTTGTTTAATTTAATCTGTGTATTGTGAACATGAGATGCTTGATATATTCTTACACGGATGTAAAAAATACGATAATATTCGTTGCACCGTTGACAGATTTAATAACAACTTTACAATTACTATTTATAGAACTATATTTTTTCTCGTTCTAAAATATCGCGTTCTTTCTCATGTCGTTAGAAATATCTTAATGGCATACATTTTCCACCTTAATGATTTGAGACGTGTGATTTTATTTTAAAGGAGTAATTAACACGGTATCTATTAGCTACAAAAGAAAAAAGAGTGGAAAAGTTAAAAAATGCGCTGATTGGTACATTATACCTTATCGATTCCCGAATTTTTTTTATAAAATATTTTGCGAATAAGCCATAGTATAACTTGCTTACATATTTGTATCGAATAAACAAATATCCTGTATAAAAAAAAAACATATAATTCATTTTGCGCCATTCTGTATAAATATAAAAGAAAATGATTTTAATTTAAAGCAAAAAAATTTCTACTTCTAAAATTGCATAATATTATTGTGAATATGACTTTTATCCATTTGAATATCTATTATTAATCGATAAATAAATAAATATTAAAATTTTTAAATATACTTGTATTTAAAATTTAGCATATGAATAATATTTTTGTACTCATCCAATTGGCATTTTTAAATATTATTATTAATTTATATTCATATTTATAGTTATTTCAAATATAATAGAGGAATGTAAATAAAACAAGTCTTGATGTTCCCACAGCGATTCGCATCGAATTTTAGGAATTACTTGGGATCGTCAGGTCATGCGATATGTATGTAAAAGTTGAAAAAAATCGATTTGTAGATTTCCAGAATTGACTTAACTTTGAATTTCGGATTAATGTGGACTCACTAGACAAAAGCGCTTAATATCTTACATCAGCTATCTTGTATTTTATAGTGGCAATTTTGATATGTAGGGTATTTCTATTTATTTCTTTTTGAAAAATAAATTTAATCTAGGAAAATGCTTCAAACGAAAAATGTTAGTGGCACATATCTTATATAGGTATTGAATCAGGTTTAAATTTTCAGGTTTAATTAAAACCTCTCTCTGATTTATTTGGATCAGTAAAGTCACAATCTAAAATATTAATAAATGCTTGTTTTTCAAAATTTGTATTTAATTCCTACTGGATCCGGGTGTGTATTATCGTTTCGATTGTATAATATGTGATAGTAAATAACTATAAATATGAATAATTTTAAAAGTGATCTTAAAATAATATTTAAATCCAAACGAAAAAAAATCTTGCAAGATTTTTATAATAGTTTTTTTGTTTCCTCCATTTGTACTATGACAAAAGATTCAAATAATAAAATTAATAAAAATCAAAAATTGGACCTTTTTTTGTACATATAACACTTTTTATTTATATTTATAAACATTTTAAAAACATTTATTATTAGAATTTTCGCTTTAATTTAGTTAAATTTTACTTTAGTTTTAATTAAAAAAAAAAAAAAAAAAAAAAAAACTACGTAAAAATTTTGGTTTAATATCTTAATAGATCAGTTAAGAGATGATATGTTTTTAAAAAAATATTTGCACTAACACTTATTCCAAGAGTAAAGTCTTTTAAAAACAACTCATGAATGAGATACATAACCTTGTGTTAGTAATAAATAATACCTCTGATCTAAAAAATGTACTTTTAAAATTATGATGAAAATTTTAATATTCACTAATTTTTAGAATGAGATTTATGTTAAAATGAAGCTTTTAACTGCCTTTAAAGAAGAAAATGCTATAGAGAGGCGTCAGATCTAATATTAATTCGGAAATATGAAGCTTCTTCAAAAATAAATTGTTTTTCATATTTCATTTTCGTCTCTTATGAGGGACAAATTGAAAGTGTTCGGCGGTAACTAGCAAATTATAATTCAAAAACTCACCAAAATAGCGCTAGGGTAGCAAAATGTGTTTGAAGTGAACTTGTTTTCGCTTCTTTTCGATGGACACTTTTTATAATTGCCTCTAAATAATTGCTTGTATTTTCATGACTGCTTCAATTTTATAATTTTTTCATGATGGCTTTATCTTTGTCAACTTTAAAGTATCTTGTTAGGTCAGAGGTAGTATTATTCGCGCAAAGCTTTCTATACATTTTGCTTTCATAGAATATTTATACTCAGCTCATGGATTAATTCATAAATATTGAAAATATATTAAATTAATTACGTAAGTCTCAGGTAAACAGATCAGATTCCTGCAAATTTTGCAAACTTACATCTCTCTCAGAACTCGTTTTATAACATTCAATTATTATGTTTCGATCAGTAAATTCATATTACGTAATTAATTTCAGCATGAAAAATTGAGAAAAAAATATCTTTTAAAGATTCATCGTCAAAGCAACATTAACTTTATGAGAGGCGGAAATAATTACTTTTGTTTAAAAAAATTTTAGTTTCAGATTTCCAAATTTAATCAATGTTTAAAATTTACATAATCAACATTCTTGATATCTTCAATAAAATTATTATTTCAAATTGCGATAATTACAGTCACTTTATAAAATTCAGGGCAAAAATAGAACTATAAATATAAGGATAAAATTATGGCCACAAAAAAATATATATGTACGTTCAAGGCCCTTTTTCACCAGTGATTACTAACAAAGAATTACTAAAAATACTTCGTTTCAAAAAATTTCTCAAATAAAAATTTTCTCTGTTAGCCATAACGAAACCACATCCGAAGAATCCAGTTAAAAATCACTTATGAAAAAAGCCTGGAACTGGTGACAAATATTTCGTTGAAAAGAAGTGAACGTGTATACAATTATTTAATAAATAATTTTTTATAAATAATTTACAGTAAAATTAACAAACATATAATTACAGAATTGTTGTGTTTCACAACAACAAAAACATAAAAATCCGCATGACTTCTAGATTTAATCTGGATCAATTTCTAAATCCAATTCTAAATCAATTGTGTTCATTTGATTCAATGTATTGATCATTGTATATCGACTGACTAATAAATATAATCTTCGAAACCATACTAATTGTGATTTATGTTGACGCATTGCATCGATTATTTGACATCGTTCCTTCCAATTTAAAATATATCTAAAAATATTAACAATTAAAAAAACATATATGTTGAAAATCTTTTACTTATTTATTTTACGACGCTTGGCTACTTAATTATTGGCGTCGATTACGACTTGAAGAAGTATTTATCAAAAAACTTTGAAAACTAAGGGAGACTACAAATTTTATTAATGATTTTCGTCTTATTTTTTCGAGTTCTGTTAGAATTCTACGATTAAATTTTTCACTCAGAACAAGTAATCGAAACTTTTCAACAATTTGATTCAAATAAATGATCATAAAAACCAATGACAAAATTAGGTGGAAAGTTTTTTTGGTTTACATAGCTAAGTAAGGCCTTTGTATGTTCTTTGATTGAGTTACTTTTTCCCAGCAGGGCCAGACAACATAACTAAACCCTTGTAGGGCTACGGAAAAGCTCACAGGTTTTCCGTCGGGATCTCTCTCAGGATTGATGAATCCAAGATTTCAAACCGAACATTCTGAATCTGACAACTCGCAGATTTCTGCAGGTGCAAATAAAATGTATGGAGGTTTCATGGTCCTTTATACAGGCCTTACAAGTTGAATCATCAGAGATCCCCATGTTATGCAAGTGATAGTTCAATCGATAGTGCCCTGTCAAGAATCCTACCACCCTTCTCAGCTGGACTTTAAAAATTTTCAGGCAGTTACCGTCGAATGGCCTAGCTGTGGTTATACACAGTTTGGCCTGTCGCATGGCCTGCACAAAATCCCAGTAATCAAGATGGGCTTTATCATAGCCAGTCCTTGATTCGGTAAATTACGAAACATCTTACTATGAGGATGACTTGCTATGAGATTTATTCCCTTTAACGCCAGGGTGGCCCGGTACCCAGATCAGCGTGACTGAGTTATTCAGTGCCAGGCGATTTAGCTCTTCGAAGCATTCATAGACTATCCTAGATTGGAATCTTGACGACTCAAGGACACGAAGGGCGGCTGGCCTATCTTAGTAGATGCTGATATGTGCCCCCTATAACCTTTCGAGTTACATATCTGTGCACCTCTCAGCATAGCGAAAATTTCTGATTGAAAAACTGTCGCATATTGTCCAAGAGAAATCGATTCCTTCACTCTAGGTCTATAAACTCCCGCATCAGATCCCCTTGACCCATCTGTATAAAGATATAATCCGAGAGGAGGACCACGTAATATTTACTGCAGGAAAGAATATCTGCCTATAACAACCTAATCTTAACTTTTGACATACTCACCTATATGACGATAAGAGGTAGCTAAGAGGAATATCCAAAAGTAACCAATATTTTCTTAAAATATTTGTGGATTCTAATGTATAAACAGTGCAATCTGTAAGAAAAAATGAAAAATACACTTTCAATTTGGATAAAAATTGAACCTTCCTTAACTGAATATTCCAGGTTACTAATTCTTTAACAAATGGCTTTTGTAAAAAGTTAATGAAATAGTAAAAGTTGTTCTAATCGAATGGGATATTCTCACAGAAGCCTTAACTTGCAAGGTCGTTTAATAATAATAATAAAACTGGGTCCCTAGCACCTAGACCATGGGTCTTCTGTGCCCTCCTTAAGAATAGCCTGTCAACCGCAGGCAGGACGTTTTCGGAGATATTATTTTAAGAAGATGAATCTTTAGAATTCTGTCTAGGCCAGATTCCACTCAGAAAACCTACAGCTTCTCCGCCGGGGTCTCTCTCAGGTGGTAGTTCAATCGACAGTGTCTTGTCAAGAGATCCACCATCTAGCTGTTGTTATACAGTTTGACCTGTCGCATACTCTTCGCAAAGTTAGTAATTCTTTATTTAAAAAATAACAAACAAGTTTACTTGGAAACATTTTATGAGCAAGAGTTGATTTTCAAAAGACCTTAAAAGTCGAATTCAAATTTAACGCCTCTGTGAGATTCTCCTCTTAAAGAATATTTTAATAGGCAAATTTTTTATTTAGAAATAACAATATTGTTTTATTTCAGAAACAATAATGTTCCAAGAGTACTCCATTTTTTGTTTGATGATTACTCGGTGAAATCGAGCAAAATAAGAAAAAGCGGCCCGAGAAAACACTAGCCACGGAGCATAATCGTTTTTCGTCCGACTTCAAGCTTGCTAATATGTAAAAAATAAATAAATAAATCTTACACGATGGTATCTTTGAATCAAGACATAAAAATGCAACCGCATAAAATATACTACAATGATTCTTATGTCGACTGACACCATGTCTATCGAATGTGATTAATGTATCAATACGTAATTCTTCTATATGTGTTAATATGATACGTGCTATCACATCTTCACGCCACGACACTTTTGGATTATCTTGTAAAAGTGTATTATTTATTAAAATTATATTTTCATCAGGTATCTGTAATTTGGCACCAGATTTCCATAATTCTTTTGTCCTTATGGAACCTAAACCATCTGAATTACCTTTAAAAGAAAATCAAATGTTATTAATTTATAAATATGGTCAATTAATTAAAAGAGAGTTAAATCAACTTCTTCTAGCGGAATAATAAATTTAATAAAATTAAACCTTTTGATAAGCATAACAAATAAACTTGACAATCATGACGCGATGTATGTTTGATAATTGTTGGTCCAAAAAACATACATTCATCATCTGGGTGTGCGACTACGAATAAAACTCGTTTTGGTGCTAAATTGCAACCACCAATGTGTTTCCAATGCACGGCACTTAAATATAGGGCAATACATAGCGTTATATACGCTATAAAAAATAATATTAAATGCTCCACGGCGTCTTTAAGATAATCAATAATATATTGAATACAACTATCCAAATATGTTGTACTTAATAATGTCCAATTTCCAATAGCTAGTGATTCGTTCATGGCATGAACAAACTAATGTCAAGTTGACTCTACGATCCACATAGCACAATTTCCTTTTATTCACCTACACGTTTTATTACTTCATTATTCTTATCTTATAAAATGGATTAGATAATTTATTTTTATAGCAAAAATTTTTGTGTATAACCTAAAAATTATCTTCAAAATGACATATGTCAAAAAATTTGTTGGGTTATGATTATAAAGGTTGGATCATATGTAAAGGTAGTAAAACGGAGCGGACGCAGGCCATGAACGACAAACGATTTTCAATTAATAATTATTACTTCATACATCTCTGTTACTAATCGTATGCCGCTCGTCTCCTATTACGTACTAATTCAGCATAATATGAATTCATACTACAGGCGAATAACTGATTGTCCACTCAACACAGTGAAATAATAATTGAACCTTAATTTTTTAAGCATTAATTATAATCTCATACAATTCAGTGGACGTTCCAAGTTTGCTTGTCGTTCATTGCCCGCCGAGTACGTTGTGATTGTGAATTCAACAAAAATCTAAAGTAAAAATGTTTGCGTAGCTTTTGCGTCAACCTTAGCGTTTAAAAAGTAGAAATAATTATCGTTTATTTTCACATTTTAGAAGCGTAGATTTGTAGAGGACCGATTTTAATACTAAAGAAATAAAAATTTGGATTTGGACGGATAAAATGAATACATGTGTAGTGGACGGCGAGAGACAGTTTTGTCTCTACCAAACTGTTTTGTATAATATACGTGTGATAACGCATTATTAACATACTTCTGCGATGGTCCAACTCGTGCTACGGACTCGTTGTGCAAATTTCGCAGGTGTACGTTAATAATGCTATTATCCCACTAGTATCGTAAATAACTATTGAATATCTATTCCCTTCCAGCAAGAGCTCTCTGCTAGTGTTAAGGTATTTCTAGCATGAATGGATTTGTCGATAGATTTAGCCTATTTTTTTAATGGTAATTTCTCGTTAAATTCTGTCGAGAAAATTTTTTACCATATCTTAAGCATAGGAACTGCAAAGACCATGCTGGAAATACCTCCCTCGCATACGTTTAAAAACTAAACAAGAAGATGGTGGTATGAACCAACCTTAGAGAAAGAAATAGATTTTTAGAAAAAATGTCCGTGATAAACTATTTAAAACGAATTCAAAATTCGTCTTACCTAAGATATTATTGTTCAAATACTGTAAATAATGATAAAATTGATTCGAATTTTGTGAACCGTAATCCACGAAATTTAGAAAAATTACGCATCGCACACAAACCAGATGGCTATCACTTAGAAAAACCAGGTCGTTCATATTGGAATAAGTAAGGTTATTATACTTTCCATAAACTATTAGAAAACTCAAACTTATTTTTTTTAACTTAAGGTTACATTTGGAGGCATCAGGACGGCACATAACCGCAAGTATTTTACATCATACAGATGGGCCAGTAATAACAGCTAGTACCAAAGAATGGGCAATAAAAAAACAATTATTCAAAACGACAGATACATCAGCGTATATTAATTTGGCACGAGTATTAGCTCAGAGATGTTTATATTTCGGTGTAACAGAAGTTCGGTGTGATTTGGAAGGAAAAGAGGGAGGAAAAGTCGAAGCGTTTTTAAATACTTTGAGTAATGAAGGATTAAAATTAAGTGAGCCTGTTCAATTTAAGCCACACAGACCTTGGGATAAAGATCGTCCTGAAAAGCCTTGGGAATATGAATATTAATACATTAATAACTTGTTTTTTTGTTTTATAACTTTATTATTATAAATAAAATAATTCACATAACTTCTGTACAATTTTCTATTTTCCTACTATTGCTAAATTAAGACATTTATTCGTATTGGTGTTTAATATGTTTCCATAATTTCTGAAAAAAATAAAAAAGATTTTAATATACATTATTAGAAATGTACCTAATGCTAACACAAATTTCGAATTAAGAATATAAAATGATATTCGTTTATTACATAATTCAAAAATATTACTAACCCCTTTATTGACATTGTCAAAAAATGCTTCGCAGGTTGTATCGAAGGTACGTTCAAAAATAAATGCACCTACTGCAATTGATAGGGCATATGTAGAAGTTCGTTTGAAAAGTAATTGATAAATTTTATTTGCCATTTTCGTTCTAAATTATTTTTCTTATAATCTTTATAAGAAACTAAGAAAGCTCTAGAAAAGTCAATATCTAAGTGATAGGGATATTTAAGTTCTTGTAGTGGCAACGATTCTCATTTTGTTAAATTAAGGTGGTAACAAATGAATCATGAATTTTCTATTGACTATGGTTTCACTGTTTATAAATAATTTAACCAATGTTTCAAAGATATTAAAAATAATTTACCAATTTAGTAAAAGACTTTTTAGTTTTTTCATCAAGTAAATTGTCGATAAAAACGTAATAGAGAACTTAGTGATTTTGTAGAGGACCGATTTTAATACTAAAGAAATAAAAATTTGGTTTTGGACGGATGAAATGAATACATGTGCAGTGGACGGCGAGAGACACAATTTTGTATCTACCAAACTGTACAAAAATACAATAAAACCATAGATTTCACATCAATAATGATAATTACGATTTTCTACAATTAAGTTGCTAATCACTCGTCGATCAAGCCACTTCTCATGTGAATTTATTATTAATTGTTCCTAAATGTATGGTATCATGTTAAACACGATTTAAAATTGTATTCCTATGAATTTAATTTCTATATTTCCCATGTTGCGGTTCAGCTATAGTTATGAAACGATGCCAGCTAAGAAAGTTTTACCAGTTACACCAATCCAATCCAATCCAATAGGCGCTACAGCTCGAGGTGGGTTTTGGCCTGTCCTTCAGGTTGCTCGTACCTTGACTGCGGATTCCCAACCAGTGACTCGCATCACTGGTTTAAGACAAAGAAAGAGTCTTTGGACTATGTATTGTGTGTGGTGCGCGTGTAATCATACCATTTGATCTGTTATTGTATATGTGTATACATGAACACATCAGGCCAATCTCTTCACTTGAAGATGTACATATGCGATTCAGCGCACATCACACACAGTACATTCCCTCTTTCTTTTATACATAAGAACGTTCATAATAACTTTTCTTACTTCATATATTTAAAATGGCTATCGAGATGGTTGCCAAACTGTATAATAAAGTGCCTCATTAACGGGGTGTAATACTAGTCAAGTATGTAAATATTTTGAATGAGATAAAAATTTAGAAATCAAATTTAGCTATTTTACATTAAACCATTATCAATTACTTGTTTTATTTTAATTGTTTGAATTATTAATAAGTTACATTTCGTATAATTACTATAATAATACACGATAAAATTATTCCAAGTTAACGAAATAAGTGTGGTACAACTGAAAAATGTGGCCATTTAATTTACATTCATAAAAATATATGAGATAACGCAATCAACAAATTAATGAGAGTTTTTTGTATAATTGAATTTTAATATGGATATATTGTGAATATTGTAATGAGAAATGGGTGCAAAAGATTCGAAACGCGCTTGTTTAAGCTATGAAGATGCTGTCAAACGCGGTAAGTGTGTTTTATTTATTTTTTGATTTGTTTTTTTCTACATAACCTTCTTTTCATCAATCAACTTTGACAAATGTGACATTTCACAAATACGCTTTTTACATTTTTAATTATTTATTTATATAAAAATTTATTTGCATATTAGAAATTTCTGATAATGATCTCTAATGAAGCTTATTGTTTTTATTATAGTAGTTACGCGTGTAATTACTTTTTATGTTTGTTTTGAAGAAATAAAAAATTAGCTCATTAGATAAGACTATTTTACCTTGAAATTAATAAGATTTTTTTTAAAGATCATGCACCTGTTACTTACACCCTTAGGGTGTTTATTGTATAATAATGTTTCCTTTTATTGAGGTGAACACCTCTTAAAGATTTCATCCAATTTTTTTTAATTATTGTTTTTAAATAAATATTCAACCAAACAATTAGTTGTAAATATTACCATTCCCGTAATTTACTTTAGTAAATTTTATGGAAAGTAAATAAATAATGTATGAATTCTACAATTTTGTAGAAATATTATTTTCTATTAAATTTTTAATTATTTAATATTTTTCTTAATTATTAGTAATAGGAAGTAATTAGCATGATATTTGTAACTATTTTTTACTAAAATTTAGATAGTATGTTTTGAAAATTTATCATTTACTTTAAATGAAATACAAATAATATTAATTAATTCTAGTTTATTTTTTTATTTTAAACTTTTGGCTGAATTCTACGAATTTTATTATGGAACTACAAAAAATTTAAAAAAGTATATTACTTAGCTGAAAAAAATAAAATTGAATAGAATATCGAGACTATTTAATGATTGGATGGCTTTTAAAATATGACGAAAAGCTTTTATTTCGTTGCGGTTCTGAAAACATCTCAAAAAATATTCAACAAATCGTCAAATGAATGATGTCTCAGAAACTATTCGTGCAAATTTCTTAAAGACTATATTTTTAAAAATTTGATTATATTGAACATGACAAGGTAGTTAGAGGTAGAGAAAAGTTTAGGTAGAGATTTTGGGTGCCAATTTTCTCCAGTAACCCTTTTTTGTCACATTAATATTGCGCAAAATTGTCAAATAAATTTCTTAGGAGGATTTTTTTTTAAAGAAAAACTTTAGAAAAAACTTTCTTGTCGGATTACTAAGCTTGGTAATTTTAATAAGAAAAAACTGAGGACTCCGTGGAATCGCTCGACGCATTCAACTTTACCGCTCTGGGTATTTGCCCGACTGCCGCTCCGCTCAGATCGGACCCTGACCTCTATGTAGCCTATAATGTAGTGTTTACACTATCTTTTTTTTGTGTTTTGTTGGAGATAGAAGAAAAATTTAAAGATAATAAATGTTAAAGATAAAAAATCCATGGAATGTTTTTCATACAAGGTATTCAAACAGTTAACTATGTTGGTGATTATATATTTTATGTATTTGTGTATTTGGCCCACGCATTTAAATTTTTATGTGTTAGTTGGTTAGATAGCCTTATAATATATTTAATTTAATGCTCTGTTAGTTTATTGTAATGTTACGCTAGTTTTTCATTAAAAATTTAAATTTTACATTGAATTATTTATTAAAAATGTTGAAAAAAAAATTTGCATATAATTTAAAAAGTCTTTTAAGTTAAAAAAAAAATCGATTTTTTTTCACATTCAATTGTATTATTTATTATGTTAAGGATTCTCTCCAAAAAAAATAAAGAAAAATTCGTGTTATTTTTGAAGTTATTAATAATATAAGTTTCTAAGTACAAAACAAAAAATACCAATTTAAAATGTACAAAAGTAGCCGAAATAATTTTTTCCTTGGCCATAATTTTTAAAACTTACTGTATTATTTACGGAATAAATCTAATCTCAATAAACAAGTAAAAACAAACAATAGACTGAGTTAATTGTTGAAATACCATGTATAGACAGAGTTCATTACGCAATCGTTTGTTTTTTAAGTCATGTAAGTAAAAAAAAGATAATCACTCTTACACACAAAGTAAGTTTTAACTAAATCTACGTCCTTACGAGTAAACATCACTGTTTATCCGTGAAAAAATAGTTTAAACAAAATTTGTTTATTTTTTAATAAGGAACATTTTTTACATTTAAACTTTTGTTCTATTTCTAACGATTTTCGTTTTTGAGCTATCGTGTTGTCAGACAGATAGACAGACAACCAGAAATGAACTAATTAGGTGATTTTATGAACTCCTATACCATAATTTTTTTCGTAGCATCAATATTTTTAAGCGTTATTTTGATACTAAACATAGTGTACATTGATATATTTCCTTTTTGATATATTATTGTGGGAAAATGATCTTTATCAACCCACCTTTTTTGTTAAAATCAGTTCAGTTAACAGTTATCTATAGGAAAGTTGATAGTATTTGATAAAGAACTTTATCTTGCATCTTCTGTTGACAGGGTGCTTTGTTTTGTTTAAGTTGAACAAGTTATTACCTACCGTTTAAAACTTGTAATTTTTTAGTCATAATATTGGTACAACCTACGTAATTCAATGATTCACAATTTCGATAAAAAAACTATCGATTATCCTAATGAAAGTCACTTTCATTTTGATCGTACAACTTGAAAATAAATGAATATACAAGATGTTCCGTGTCGAATAACGTGAATAATCCTGTATAGCTATAGGTCATTACGCCATTAATATCATAAATTGGTAAATTATTTGTTTTATAATTAAGAGATATTAGTCAAGTCTAACGTCTACTTCTACAGTTAGCACCTTAGAAAAATTAATTTATTATTAGTTGATTTTCGTTAAATTTTGAAACGGGCAGTTTCTCAACTTAAAGTTGTAAGGCTAAAATTAAACACCTACACTAATGACCTGCAGCTTAAATGAAACTGATGTAAACACGCCATATTTTGTATACTGGGTGTATCAGAATAAATGGTCAATAATCTAGGAGCTGATGAAAGTATGGTAATCGGAAAAATAGCCCTAGAAAAAGTGGACCGAAAAAATAAAAGAGACTCACAAAAAATAGATTCGGAACTATAGACCCAGAAAAAATAAATCCGGAAATATACCTGAGAACAAATAGATTCGGAAAAATATCTTTTACTTTTTTGTGTGTGTCGTATTTACCCTGAATACCCCATAGATATGAAAGAGGATATTACCCTCGCATATCAATTTGATAGATATCTCAGAAACTACTCGTGCAATTTTAGTATTTGTAAAAATTTGATAATATTGAACATGACATGTTAATTAGAGTAGGACTTAGGTAAAAATTATGGGTGCCAAGTTTTTAAGCGGATCGCTTGATATGGATTATGTTTAGATAGGTTTTTGAAATATAAAAATTACCCAGTAACATTTTTGCGTCAAGTGAATATTGCGCTAAAAATAAACTACCAAAAAAAAAAAAAAATTGTGCCGACCCCTCTAAATTTTAAGGGCTTACATTTAGTTAAATATTCTGAGAGCTTAAATTTCTTGAAATATTTTAACCTGAGGAGAAAAGTTATTTGAAATGAAGAGAGTGTTTTTATTGCATTTTTAAGTACCCATTCGTATAAAACGATATTGCTTCTTTATAAAATACAGGTTGGACCATTTTATTTAATGTATACACCAAAATATCTCGTTTTATAGTTAACCAATCCAAAAATAACTTAAACAAAAATTGCAGAGTTTGATGTTGGGACATCATGTTCTGACATCAGATTGTACCTAGTTCTTCGAGTTTCTTTAATAGCCAAGATCCTAAACGGTAAGAGATAGAATAACACTTTAAATTATAAAGTTCATCCTCATAAAAAACTAACAATTTAAACATTTAAAACATTTTTTTGAAAAACGTTATAATTTAAATTTTTTTTCTCTTACCTTAATCTGATGTCAGAACAAGATGTCCCCCATCAAGCTCTGCAACTTTTGTTTAATTTATTTTTTGAATTATAAAAGGAGCTATTAGCCATAATAGATTAAAATGACCTACCCTGTATACCTGACTTCCTGAAAGTTTCTGAAATAATAGAGACCCTACAATTAGGATCATCTTATATCCCTAAGTTATGAAGGTGTTAGTTCAATCGAAATGGTCCTTTCAAAAGTCTCAAAACCCTTCTCAGCTGTATTCTGGTGAGTTTTCCGATAGATTTTATTATTCTATGGTGAGTTTCAACCGAACATAGTCAAATAGCCTAGCTGTGGTTATTCACAGCTTGTTCTGTCGCATGTCCCGCGCAAATTCCAATAATCGGCTTGTCAGAGCTACGATAATAGCTTATTAATATTATGTAAATTTTCTTTTATAAATATAACTCATAATAAATTGGGTTATCTATCTAATTTCATTAGAAAGAAACTACGTAAATTTTTCAGTGATGTCGGTACAATATTTCAAATTAATAATTTCAATTTATATTACTATTAAAAAAAAAAGATAATAATTTATTTGAAAAGCATGTGTAGCTGAGGTAAACAATAGGTTGTGATGATGTATTTTGTATGGAATATTCCAATTCTATTTATTTATTTAAAAGCATATACACACAAAAAAAATAATTTTATTGTGATAAAATTCTTTCTAAGTACCTATATTTGTTTATTATTTCAACTTTTAAAAATAAATACTTGAATTATTTGTGTTGAGTATCAAAATCTAACATTCGTTGTTTTCTTTTTATATAATTATTATTTTTGTTTTGATTTGGTTTTATAAAATATGTTTGATACAGATGAAATAATTATTAATTTAAATAAAACCGCAAGTAATGAATTTATTTTATGTGTGTTGTATATGTTTTTAGCTTATACTACGGATAATCATATGTTAAGATTCCACTTCTATGATGCGATCTAACACTAGCGCTAGTTCGCGTTAACCAAACAGATGATACCAGTGATTGCTTATCGCCGCGTTATGACAAGCAACCGACATTGCTTCTGATTGGTTATTGCGACTTAACGCGTATTTTTGACTCTTCAATATAGTGAAGACAATGAAAAAGATTTTTAGGCTAGACGATACTACTCCATTATCATTGCAAACACACGTTTAAGATAATTGTAACTAATCGGAAGCCAAGATGCTTGCCGTCTATAACGCGGCGATAATCTCATGTTGCTACCATTTTAAGAGTTTAGACTTTCTTTAGTTTAAGCTAGATTTGAGTGCCGCGGCCGTATAGAGATAGCTCCCCCAAAAAAGCAGATTTAACCTTTTTTATTAAAATCTAATTTTTCTTGAAATTAAAAGTTTATAATGACACACCTTTTGAAAGTTTACAAAGGTACACTAAATATGAGAAGTTTGTGGCGAAACACCCAGTAATAATGGTGATATAATTTTGCTCTGCAAAACGGCAAAGGTTATGTCGTTTATGTAATATATATTGCATATACTATTTAAAAATTCATAAGCCTCAAATACTGTAATCGACCCTCTACAAGTAGGGTTGTAACCTACAGTTCAAATCTTCTTTCTTATGACGGGTTGGAATATTCATGAAAACATGAGTAGAAGTTTTATCATCCTTTGGATCGTTGTTGATTCCGAGATTATGCAGGCGATAGTTTAGACGGAAATATTCGAGTGTAGTCATTGTAAGCGCATAACTTATTCCGCCGTAAGGATTCTGAAAAATTCCAATAATTATGATGGGCTTCTCGAACCCATTTGAGTCTTCACTGAACATCTAGGTTTTGGAATCAGACTAAAAGATGTCCCAACAAAAAGGACTATTCGCGAAGGTACCTCTAGGTACAGCAATTGACTTCATACCAGGTTTGAAGCCTGAACATCAAAGATTTTCTATCATAGAAAATGTTCTTTTGTGCTCGTTGTAACTTTACTTTAAAGTGTGTGGACATATTTCAAAGGACTGCTTCCAAAAAGTGTTCGCTTGGATACGCGTCACATACTGATGAAAAGGAATAATTTCCCGTAGTTTGGTCTATAAACCAAAGCAAGATACATTTTCAGAATTAACTTGAATTGAAAATCATTTTATCTGTAGAAGAATCTTCTGATTTAAAGTATATGGTGTTTCTCTGCCTACCAGATTTATTTACTATTATATTTAATAACCGCCAGTTTTTGTAAAAATGTTGAACAATTTTACTCACTTAAATTTGCTGAAGAAAGTAAGCTTTTAAAGTTTGTGTATTCAGCTCCTGACCATTCCTATATTTACCCATTTTTCATCACGTATCTGATGGGGAATTCTATGCATCTGGATATCCCAAAGTTAATTCAAAGAAAAAAAATGTATGAACTCCGAAAAAAATCACAGAATAACAACATATGAATCGTTATTTTTTTAGTGTATGACTAGATACAATGTTTTATTCAAAATTTCTAAATTTTAACTGATTTATTTCTATTGCAGTATCGGATGTAGAATTTCGGCGAGTTTGTGAAGCATTCAAACGACTAGCAGGAAGTGGTAATACAATTGGCAAAGATGCATTTACCTATGATGTATTGGGTGAATGTGTTCCAAGTGCCATTGCAGATTGGCTGTATACGGCATGTGGTGGAACAACTCGTGGAATAGCACTTAGAGAATTAATATGCGGATTAGTTTTATTAACAAGAGGAACACAAGAAGAAAAAATTAAGTATGTAAAATTTAATTATCTTTATTCCGCCGGGATTTCTTCCAGGATTGATGTATAAAAAGTTTCGGATCCAAACACTCTAAACATCAGACCCTGCTGATTTCTACATGTGGAAATAACATGTATGGAAGTAACATCGCCCTCCATACAGGCCCTACAAGTAGGGTCATCTGAGATTCCTATGTTATGAAGGTGGTAGTTCAATAGACAATGTTCTGTCAAGAGTCTTACTACCCTTCCCAACTGTGCTCCAGTAAGTTTCAGGTGAGCACAGTCAAATGGCCTAATTGTGGTTTTACACAGTTTGACCTGTCGCATGCTCTGCACAAAGTCCCAGTAATCAAGATGGGCATCTCATGCTATGAGAATGACAGGCTAAGGAGAATGGGGCGTTTGAAACGACGAATAAAATGGTTCACCGTGTATAAGTGAAACTTTAATTTTAAATCGAAAACTTTGGTAACCAAAATATTTGTATTTCCCACAAAGATTAGAGCCATAGATTTTTAATGTGTATTGTAGGACAAGTACAGGAAGTCGGATATTATGTGTTATAAATAAATAAAATCGTACGGTTTGCTCACAATATTTTGTATAAAATTTTCTTGTGAAAAACGTTTTCCGTGCAATAAATGAAGATCGACTTTATACCGTCTCTTGTACTAATACGAATTATTAAAAAAAAATGACGCATATGATTTTAATACCTTGAGTCTTATTTATATTACGATTTTCTCTTTTCGTTATTTGTAAAACTTTTGTTCCACTTTCTTTCAAAGCGATTTAAAAGTAATAATTTGGTTAGAGAAATTTTGAATTATTCAACTGGAAAACCTCGAAAATTCAGGGAATTTTATTTTGGAAAAACAGTGACCATCATGTTTAAGAAACGGAATAACGTAAATTTTAGAATGATTTATAAAATTTTTTAGCGAAATAATTTTATTTTCCTCATTAATAAAATATAATTCAATATATTGATTAGCATATATTTTCTAAGAATAGTGTAGGTAGTGAAAATTAATTGTATTTTTATTATTACTACCTTGTACAAAGTAAAGAAATTATTGTAAACGTGAAAAAAATCGAGTTTTCAACAGAAATGTTCTTTGTAATGCTGATGATTCAGATTTATAACATTTATTTGTGCACATTTTCTTTTGCACTTCCTTGCATGGAGATTTAACAAAAATTTTCTTTTATAAAACTTATAAAAATATCTATCTTTTAGTCATTATTTCTCCGAAAATATAGACTTTTACACTGTATCGAAGGTCAACAGAGAAGGGGGGTGAATGGTGTTAACGAATTTGTTTGATGATCCGCAGTAGGATTTTTATCTAGGCGGATCGTTATTATGAAAGCGGGGCTGATTATATCAATTTGGGGGAGATTTTACGAAGAAAATGAATTGAGTTCATGTCAAGGATGCCTCTTTGGAGTTGCTGACTTCCCACTCTCACTTTCTCCTTTTTCTTGTCGAATTATTAGAGCTGCAGAGTTGAAAATTCATATATAGATTAGGTTAGTGTTAAGGATGAGCCTTTTTAGGAGTATCAAGTTTGTAGCCTCCCTTACCGTTCTTTTAAGTAAATATTACATGTTTTCAAAAACTAGAAAGTCATGAATACCATTTCAAAAAACAGCATCTCTTAATAAGAAATATATAATGAGGCGGAAATAAGACTTTAGTAATGGTGCTCTACTTCTCACGAGTTTTTTCAATAGTTAAAAGTTTACAAGGAAGTCATGTGGTGTGCACATCATATTTTAACTTGTAAAATCCAAACCACACATATTTTTTTGTAATTAGTAAAAAAACATGGGTTTTTACAATAGTTAAAAACTACAAACCTTTTGTATATTTCTTAGTCAAATTTACTTACATAATATTGAAGGTCATTTTATTGTTCAATAACGGTATTATTACGAAATTCAAATTATATAAGATATTCCCTAAATTGCTAGAAATTTTAATAAGATAGATAAGAAAAGATAGATTAATGTGCCATAAAAGCTTTAGTAAGTGCTGCGTAAGCAGTATACAGCCTTTCATTTCAAGGCCAAAAATAATATTTGACTGGCAAATATGACTTTAATGATGTAGAAACGAAAAAATTACACAGAAGAGAAGACTCGAAACCGGATCTTTTAGATATGTGAGTGACACAAATTATATGTATTCGCACTACCAAAAATGAAAAAAAATTTTACATTTATTTCAAATTTTTTGTGTACTTCATATAAGTCAAAGTCCCTAATACATGATACTTTTAAAAGTTTATGTTAACACATGCTATGTCAACACATTGTTCACTTAAATTATGAGGGTGAGACTGTACACTTCAATAGAAAACGTACATTACGTATTTTCATTTGAACCAATGGAAAGAATCGAAAAAAATTACACAAAAGCCGCGACTCGAACCCGGGTCCTTTAGATATTCGATCTAGGAAACACAAAAACTAGTCGTCACGTTTGATTTTATCGTCTTAGACCCCATTTCAAAGAACTTCTTTTCGTTTGTTATTTGTTACTTTTGTATTTATTTAGATTTTTATGGACTTTATACTGCAACGAATCGGGTTCATGGATTATTAAAAATGATTTTAATAAAACATTAAAATTGGAACAATCGTTACGAACGGGGCGTGGTAATCATTACGGCGATGGTGATCATTACTGTTCGTCAGCGTCGTTATTTAGTATGGGGCAGGACAAAGTGGGATTTGAACAGTTTCGATTATGGTTAACAATTAATAAAGATGGAACAGGTTTATCACGATGGCTACTCTTAGAACCATGTGTCAGTTTAAGTTCTGAATTAGAAATGCCAACGTTTTATCAAACCTTAGCTGGTGTTACACATTTAGAAGAACATGTATGTATTAACTATCATAAATTTTTTCAAAGATCCCACAATTATTAAAATTTTTGTTCAATTATTATGAAACTTTGGGAATATATTCTTTGAATTATTTGACAAAAATTTTATTTTTTAAGGATATATCGGAATTAGAAAAATGTTTCTGGGCGTTACAAAATGGTTCATCATCTGATCAATTAGATCTAACTTGCATAAGTCCTCTTGTTTCCCCACCGATACCCCAAAGTGTTTGTGCTGGCTTCTTTTTGGCGTTAGATGAAAACCGAGATGGTCATATTGATTTTAAAGAATTGTGTTGCGGTGTGAGTGCAGCATGTCGTGGTCCTATGGCAGAACGAATGAAATGTATACAAATCAGTTAATTAAAAATAATTGAAGATTATTACATTTCTTTTTCTTGCAGTTTGTTTTAAGGTCTTCGATGTAGATCGTGATGGTAAACTAAATCCTAATGAATTAAAACATATGGCGGAAGTTTTGGAGTTAGTTTCCAAAGAAAATGAACAACAATTACCAGTGAAAGCCAATGATCTGCTAAAAGGTTTTGAGAATCAACTTGTTAATGGATGTTTAAGCCAAGAAGACTTCTTAATTTGGGGTGTTCGAGATGGTTGTCCATCACAACATTTCTTAGAGTTATTATTTGAAGTATGTCATGTAGCTTTAGGATTGCGACCACAATGTAGACATAACGAGCATGATATTGGTAAAATTTATTTACTTAAATTCAGGAATTTATGTATTATCACTAAGTTTATAATTTAACAATTTCAGTTACTAAATGGCTAGCTCGTGAAGAGAGGCGAGGATATTGTGTTGGTCAATTTTGGTATTTAATTAGTTCAACTTGGTGGCGTTCGTGGCTCTCTTATACATCTACACGATCTGATTCGTGTACATGTCGACCTGTTGAAGAAGGTATTGCTTGCGATGAAAGTTTTACGTCCAATTCTACGGGTAAGTTAACTAAAATGTAAGCCATGTATCTAAAGAATGATTCATAAAGTGAACTATTCAAAATTTTGATGTCTTTAGAGCAACCTGAAAAGTACTCAAGTCGAAAAAGGATTAAAATTTTTTACTTTCTAAAATAATGAGTGATTTATTTAGACATACTTTTTTGAAAACTAAAAAAAAAAAATAAAAAAATAACAAATTTATCGAGCTATCTTTATTATCATACAAAAGAAACATTCTCAACATATTTTTTAAAAATTGCTTCTTGAAAAACAAAATCCAGCTTAAAAGAATCTTAAATACAGTGAATTTCTAGATAATATTTTGATAAATATATTAATTAAATTAATTACAGAATCAATGGGAGATTTATTGGGTCGCGGAGGAGGAGATACCTCAAGTATTGCAAGCAGTAGTGGTGTATCGAGCAGTAGTGGTTCTTGTACAAAACGCTCAACAACTCCTGGTCCAATCGATAATACAGCATTAGTAGCCGAACCAATGTATAAAGTAGCAACGTTAACTGGAGAAGGTGGTCGTTTAAAACGTGATTTAACATTAGCTCAACATAGGGATTTTGAATTAGTACCCGATTCATTATGGAAAGCTCTTGCATTATGGTATGGTGGTCCATTACCCCTTCCACGGCAAGTAATTCGTCCCCCTGGTAGTAGTGAAGTCGATTTAGAATTATACCCATTAAATTTACGAATTTTACGTCATCAGTCAACAAATCAAAATGCGGGTGGCAATGGGACAGCATCTGCTTGGAGTGGATATGGTTCTGCTGTTGGATTAACATCGAATAACGCACCATCGGTGCCACGGCGATATTTAGCTCATACTGCTGCATTTAGTCGTTTAGCTTGTGTCCGACAAGTTGGAGAATTTTTAGCACAACGCTTAGTACTTCGAATCGAAGATATTCGATTATGGCATGTGCCTAATTCAGATCAATTAATTTTATTAGAAGATGAAAATATTTCATTGCAAGACTTAGGAATATCGGATGACGATCAAATATTATTAGAAGTTCGAAACAAAGACTTGACATGGCCAGAAGAATTAAGTGCACTTTGTACTGGAGGGCAAGAACGTCGCGTTACGTCATCTCCACCACCTGGTGCTACGGGTTTACATAATTTAGGAAATACTTGCTTTATGAATGCAGCTTTACAAGCTGTAAGCAATACGCGACCTTTAAATCAGTATTTTAGTAAAGATATGCAATTATGTGAGATTAATTCAAATAATCCATTAGGAACACGGGGACAATTAGCCAGACGGTACGGTGAATTATGTCGAGAATTATGGGGCGGTAGCGGGCAACGATCAATAGCTCCATTAAAATTGAGATGGTGTGTTACAAAACATGCACCACATTTAGCCGGCGGTGGGCAGCATGATTCACAAGAGCTATTAGCTTGGCTTTTAGATGCTTTACATGAAGATTTAAATCGTGTTGCAGTCAGTCCTTATACCGAATTAAAAGATTCCGATGGGAGACCGGATTGTGAAGTGGCGAAAGAGGCATGGGATCAACATTTAGCTCGAAATAAATCGATAATAATAGATTTATTTCATGGTCAATTGAAATCAAAAGTCACATGTCAAACGTGTGGACATGAGTCAGTACGTTTTGATCCATTTAGTATGTTGAGTTTACCGTTACCAATGGAAAGTTTTACGTTATGTGAAGTGTTAGTGATACGTTTAGATGCTTCAATACCAATTAAATATGGTTTACGGTTAAATTCAGAAGCAACATATTTGGAATTAAAAAAACATTTACAGCCAATGTGTGGTATCAATCCAGAACATTTATTATTAGCTGAAATATCAAACTCACAGTTGAAATATTTACCAGTTGATTCACATAAACTTAAAAATGCAAATGTTATTGAATTATTTGCTTATGAAATGCCTAGTACTGATGTTCATTTACCAGATGTTACACATGTTACAACACAACCAACAAAAAATTCAACAAAAGGTAACTTAAAATATTATTTTTTACTGTCTATAATAGTCTCTGTAAGATTTTAAAATAATAGATTAACATTTTTCTAAAATTTTCCTTGAGCATGGTCATTTTTTTTGTGCTATCGGAGCTCAGCATTTTAGGTAGTTTGGCTACATTAGTCGAAAATTAATAGTTAACTTTTTCTCCTTCAGTTAGCACAAACAACACTCCTTTCATCAAAAACAATATTCCAATCAATAAACTGGCAACAAAAGTTCAAACAAATGAAATTTACAAAATTTTAAAAACCGCCGACCAATGCCGTTTGGCCTTGTAGCTCTCTCCAAACTGAACCAATTTTCTTGAAACTTAGCTAAGAACACTCTCCATTAGATTACCTTTCAAACAAAAAATCAAAATATGTTCATTCGTTTAGGTTTAGTGGCTACGGTGCCACAAACAGAAAGACAAACAGACAAACACACACACATAGTGGTCAAATTGTTAACACCTCTCCTTTTAGCATCGGGTTTTAAAAGACAATTGGGATAAAAACACAAAGGTAGAATGTCCGTTAACACACCTTTTTTACAGAATGCAATACAATTTTGAGTAGATGTTAAATCTAATTCTGAATACAATAACCGTCTCCTTGAGAATTGCTAAATTCAAATTTTTTTGTCCCTCGATTAAAATTGATATTTGTTGGGACTTTTTGCATTGGTTAAATGTACCAATTGTCAAAAAGTGATAAATTTTAATCATAACTTAAAATCCCATGTTATGTCATTTTTAATTGCAATTATCTCTTGTTAGGCGTGCTAAATTGTCTACAAATTTTACAGCGTGTGCATTAGGCTTTTAATTTATTATATTAAAAGTTTTGAAGATTTTTTAAGATTTGGTTATCGTGATCCAACTATCTTAATACATTAATTTATTATGAATTTTCTTATTCCAAGAAAACGGTTCTTTCTAGTTGTATTGAGTATGTATATACATATTATGTCTAAGTATTGTGTACAGTAAGAAATATAACTGTTATCACAAATAAGGCACGTATATATGAGCACGTTTTTAATCCCCGGCGCAAAAAGAAGGATTTATATGTCTGTTTGCCTTTTGTCTGTTCTCCTAAACTGATGAACCGCTTTAAATTTTTTAGTTTGAAGCGTAATTTGATCGAGAGTGTCTTTGGCTATGGTTTGGAGAGAGTTACAGGGGAAAAAACCGTATTTGCCGGTATTTTAAATTTAGTAAAGTTAAATTGACCTTTAATAATGCACCACAACAAAAAAAAAAAAAAAAAGTGGGATAAAACTTAATTTTTCAGATTTATCTTTAAATAAATAATATTAGTTTGTCATATATTACAATTCTTATGTAAATGCAAATCATGCAACAGAGACATACAACGATCAGGAAAATTTGGAAGCAGATAAAAAATTTTCGCCCGAGCAGGGACTTGAACCCTGGACCCTTGGATTAAAAGTCCAATGCTCTACCGACTGAGCTACCCGGGCATATGATGTTTAGCCCAATACTTACTTAAGGTATTTCTAACGATATGCTAATCAGACTAAAACCAAATACGTAGTTTTCCACGACATAAACTAATTAGGACCAGTGACCGTCTCTCTTAGTTGGCATTAATTGTGAAGGAATCCATAATATTAGAAGGGATTTAATTCTCCATTAACTTCATTCTGTATAAAATATTCCTTTTTATATGTATATTATATGTATTTGGAGTATTATAAATTTTATCTACTTATAAAAATAAATGAATCAGAAACTAAATTCCTATTTAAACTAGCGACAAGTACCTTAACCACTACTTCAAGTATATTGTATGGTCATTTGTGTTTTTTTTTAATTCTGCAAGATTTCAATAATTTTCTTACATATATTATACAGATAAAGATTTACAAGGCCTTCAAAAAGTATCATACCTCCTCCTGATAAAGGAAACTAAAAAAGGGGATAGAAATTTTATAAGTAGTATTAAAAACACTTATTCAAAAATCAGTTTAACATAAAGACTTTTCATTCAATTTCTGCTGAATTTATTCGATTTTTAAAAAACTTTTGTTATTGCTTTTAATCTTGTATTAGAAAACCTTAACTTAAACTTTTTTTTAGTTAAAAACTATTCAAACTTTTTCCTTGAACTTCTTCTTATCCAGGTTTTACTTTTCTTATTTTATCGAATACGATTTAAAAAATATAAATAAATTTTTCAGAAATATTAGCGTCCACAAATAGTTCATCAAATGGATGTAAAGTAAATAGTACATTGTTAAATGGTGGAAAGGATATTACATCAAGTGTAGAAACCTCTGCTGCTCAAAATCAAGGCACGGCCGAGGTAAGGTGGAACTCAGCGTTGTGCATGCCGAATCTATTCTGCTTTAAGGTACGCACTTATAAGCACTGTATCAACCAAAAACAAATCAATTCACTGCCATTAATAGCACACTAAAACCCGTATATAATCCATTGTTACCCTTATTTGTTTTTTATGTCAAATAATATATAAATATTACCCCCGCACATTTATCATTTTTAATAGTCGAGTCATAGAATGTTTTTTATTTTTGGGTCCTTAAAATATAACAGGCAAATAATATTATTCGAAATAATCAAATATAATTGGCAGAAAAAATTACTGATTTGAATTCGAAGAAATTAGGTGTTTATGAAATTTATTAATACAAAAATTGTTTTCCTGTTCATTAACTTCCAGAGATAGGAATCTGAAGATGAAATATTTCTTAACTTAAATCTCTTAGCGAGCATTTCGGCTATCTATAAATATAGTTTCCATGACGATAAGAACATACATTGTTATAGCAAAGATTGAATCGGAGCATAATTCTAACCAATTTAAATGGGCTGCCTGCACTTAGGATCGGAACCTATCCTAACGTTGAACGATTGAACCGTCAAGAGTATTGAATCGTTCAAGAGCTCAAACATTTTTACTCTCCTATTTAAGTTCCTGCAAATATCAATACCTATTGATTCTGAATTATCTAAGAGTTAAACTAACTCGAAGAATCAATCCCTAACCATGTTAACATCTTATGCTCCAGATTGATAACCACGGGAAATTTTATAACAGTTTTCTGGAATTGTGAGAAGTTCTCAGACTCCTTCTTAAATGCAACTCTTTAATCAAATAAAGAATAGTTACATTGATAAAAACACAAATTTTTGAATGGTTCTCTCTCAAATTGAATGTTTAAAATTAAACTTATGGATTTTATAATTTGTGCTTTATGAAATTTGAAATTTCTTGGTTAGTATTGTGCATAACCCCAGCTGGGTCATTCGACCGTGGTCGTCTAAAACTTACTGTAGCACAGTTGAAAAGGGTGGTGGTATTCTTGACAGGACACTGTCGATTGAAATAACATGGGGAATCGTCATAATATAGGGATCTTTGATTATCTCACTTGTAAGGCATGTATGGGGGATGACTAAACTTCCATACATGTTATTTGAACCCGCAGAAATCTGCAGGGCGTCAGGTTCCGATCTGGCCTGGGCAGATTCACATAACTTTATCTGATTTTAATAGCATCTCTTACCCGAAGACGCCTCCTCGTCTTCGGGTGACTGTTTTTTCTCAAGGAGGAGCACCCCTTCTTGTATGTATTATTATTATTATAAGCAGTTTCTTAAAGGGTTGGCTTCAAAGAGCCATGCACACTAGAATATATTAGAAAACATAGTTTCAGAAGGTTTGACTGAAAGCTGTTTTTTACAACAAAAAAAAGCTGATTTCTTTAATTTGCCAATATAAATATTTCGAATAATACATAGTAAATAATATTTTTTTAATTCGATTAAATCAGATATAAGATTGAGGACTAATCTTGTACGACTTTGAAACTTCATTGACTCCACTATAACTCATTGTGTATATAAATTCAGAAGAAAATAAGTTTTTTCGAACTCATAATGTGTTTGTGCCGTACCTTTATAATGCAGTGGAAAAATATTATATAACTATATTTTTAAAATCGTTTATTTTTTGTTTTAACCAATTTGGTTTTGTGTAAAAAATGTTAATAATTAATTCATTTGTATGATAGAAACCGGTTTTGAAGGTGTATTATGAATAACTTGGAATGTTTTAAAAATATTTTCATAATTTAACGTTCGATACAAACTTTATTTCGAAATCATATTTAGAAATGCATTCCATTGTTTGTTTCAATCATTGACAGGTTTCCATAACTCATAAATTTTAACCAATTAAGTCTATACATGAATGGGGACGATATTTTTAAAATTAGATGTTCACTAATATCGTGGAAAAAATACTGGAAATATTCTCTCACTTTATAAAAATAAAATACGTTCTCTTTTCCATAAATGAATAAAACCTGATTACTTATAAATATCGCCTAAATATTGGAAAAAAGTCTTTTTCGATTACGTTCCTACATTAAATGCAAAATATTATTGTGCGACTGTTAGCAATAATCATATAATTGTGTTGAAAGGGTAGGTCGTAAAATTTTAAACTAGTCTTATAGCCTGCGGGATAGTACCCTTTTTGCTAAATGATTAATACATACTTGAAACTTCGTGAGTGTCTTCCTTTTGATTACCAAACTTTGTCTTTGTCTCTACGATCTTTTCCGAAAGTGCTGCGTTTTCAAATGAGCATGATAACATGTTATTTAAGCTATCGATCTGAAAAAAGCAGGGAATTTTTCGGAGACTATGACCACTTGATAACATTATAATTATTAAACTATAAAATATTTTGTCCGGCAAAAATACTGCACCAATGAGCTTGCCTACCACCTCATACATGCTGTACTCACTTTTTCAATACATACATAGTTCACTTTTGCTGAATTGTTTAATAATTATTAATGTTATCAGGTGGTCATAATGTCAAACAAATTCCCTGCTCCGTTTTTTCAGATCGATAGCTTAAATATGAAATTATCATTTTCATTTGAAACCGCAACGAAGAATTATAGAGACAGTTCGGTAGATTCGACAAAAGGAAGCCGCTCACGAAGTTTCATTTAACAAAAAAGGTGCTGTCCCACGGACTATCAGTTGCCAAAAGAAAATATTCAGATCTTAAAATTGAAAATAAATTTTCACAAAAAAACTTTCGGAAATAAACGGTATTATTTTATAGGTGTGTTGTATTAATACATCACTAATGCTGAAACACCTAATGATCCTTTCTAACAAAACATTATTTCGATAATGTTTAAAAGCTTATGCTTATTTATCAAATTCATTTCAATACAAGCTTTATATGCTTCATTGCTATATATTATGTCAAAATAATTATAAAATTCGAAATTTTTATTTCAATACAATCAAAATTAATTATGCAATTCCAGTCTTATAATTTTCATAGATTAGGAGGCAGTGATTCATGAATTTCAAAAATTTTTGATGATAATATTTTGCGTATGTATTATACTCATTCAATGGTAATGGTAAATATTTTTTCAATTAATGCACATTATAAATCATTAAAATAATTGCGTTAAATCTTTCAATAAACCGACTAAAACTCATCAGATAAAATAACAGAATATACAGAATGTCCGGGAAACGCGAAACGTATCAAAGTTACATTTTTTTAATGGCACACTCTGTATATTCACCTCACTTTCTTAAACTTATAATTATTTAGTCGTAATTTTGGACAACCTGTATACGTAATTAAATTATTTACAATTGCGACAAAAAAACTCAATCGATAAGTAGACTCCGGTTTGAAAAGCGAATATATAATGTTTTAGAATGTATACATTAAAATTGTTACTAAATTTTCGGAAAATACAAAATATTTCAAAAACCGTGAAGATTAAGTGAGATAAACTTTAATGAACTCACTTTAATTTGGATCGCAGAACCTGAAAATAAAATAATATACAGAGTGTTCCATTAAACAAACAAAAAAACTTTGGTACGTTTCGTATTTTCCGGACATTCTTTATCCAAAATAATTTTAAAATGTATAGCAAATATGCCTCCATCTATGAAATTTAAGAAACAAAATTTTCTTAAAATCAAGCAGTTTAGTCTTAATCTTGTCAACAACGTGAATAACCCTGTATATATACACTCGTCAAAATATATTGTGCTCTCCATAACCAAATAAACAGATAGGGGTTATTTTGCACTTAATTTGTAATTTGTGACTTTATAATGGAACTATATAATTCTAATTTAATGGAATGAATTATTGCTTCTCAAACGCTCGACATAATAAGTTTCCGGCAGGTCTCTCCAGTTAAATTTAACTACGTTGCTTTCGGTGCTGGCAAATAGATTAGAATAAAAAGGTCCTCCTTAAACATTATTAGAACTCGTGTGCCACTATGTTTATTTTTTTTTCAATAATAGGTACTATTCATTGCATAAAAAATATTGGTGTTGTTTATATAATTAATTGTTTCAAACAGTGAATCTGAATAATTGGAGCAGTCTGGTAATAACATTACAAATTTATATTTTGAGTGGAAAAGTTTATCAAATTAAAGATTGCAGTTAATATTATTTATAAAATTTTTGTTTTGTAGTTATTAAAATTAAATGGTAGTGGCGTAACTACCGTGTTCAAAAAGTATCTAAAAGAATGTTGAAATAATAGACTGAATGAATATGCAACAAATTGTTATAATTTATTTGGCCTTATTAGAATAATTACATAACCCTTTGGGAATTTTGTAAAGGATCACTGACATATTTATTAGTCCTTGCTTTCATCGTAAGTTGTAAATATCGAAAATAATACAGAGAGGTTTAAATATTCCTTATTCGTATTGATTTCATTAGATTTTCATCTTCAAATGTCTTACAGGAATATTAAAAAATATCCTAGATGAATTATCCTTTTTAGATTCATACAATTTATCATTAAAGGCCATTGTGAAGAACGCTTCTCTTTTTTTCCTAACTCATACCTGTGAACAGTGCGCCTAAAACCTAGTTACGCCACGCACTTATTATATTATATTTTACAACGCTTATGGAATATTGTGAAAAAAATAATTGCTTACTGAACGCAGTAGAATTTAAAATTTGTATTTACTTAGTTGAAGTTATGTATAATTATAATGCTACGTTTTTGTTTTGTTGTAGCAGTTAATTTATAGAAAATTTTCTTTATTTTTAAAATCTAAAATATTTTGTCCGTTTCATGATGATTGGTCCAATTTATAAATATGGGCTAAAAATCTAGTAGCTATCTAAAAGAAGACTAATTTCTATCAGCCAAAAATTTTATATTTTTATTATGAAACCAAATTTTTACTTTTGTTCAAGTTTATTGTATGCTTTATATAAATCAAAGTCCCAATTACATGATACTTTAAATAGCTTTTGCTATCTCAATACATTCTATTTGTTCAAATCATTCAAATTAAAATACATAATGTGCATTAATGCATTGAAGTGTACAGTCTCGCCCTCTTATGTTAAGTGGTATAATGTGTTATAATAGCAAAAGATATTAAAAGTATTCAAATGAAAATACATAATGTGCATTAATACATTGAAGTGTACAGTCTCTGTATTAGGGACTTTGACTTATATAAATCACACAAAAACTTGAAAAAAAAACTATAAATTTGATTTCATGTAATTTGTACCATTTATATAGCAGTTTAAAAGTTTTTGTGATCTGTGTACAAGAACATACTAATACAATGGATACATGCACCGGTTCAATCACATAGGATATAACCGGTACTAGACTGGATAATTAGAGGACCCGGGTTCGATTTGTTCAAATAAAAAATATTATGTTTTGATTCCGTAAAACTATAAGCACATATCGACCCTTCTTACGAAAAGTAGTACAACTCAGAGGCTCTTGTGGAAATTGCTACACTACGGATAATATCTTATAAACAGTAGAACGATTAATGGATTCTTCAAGGATGTGATGCCCATGTTAAGATTAGCACAAATACAGATTTTTTACGAAGTATAGCACAGTCCGTTGTTTTTTTACAAAGACTAGTACGACTTGTGGATTTTTAGTAGCAAACTCCGTTGATTTCTTGCAAAGGCTAGGCATTACTTGGTATTTGAAGTTGTTACAAAAATTAGTCTCACTTTCTGACGATTACTGATATTTCCACAAAAACTTTTCAGTTATGACATGCTTCTAAAGAAATATATGAATCGTGCTACTATTTGTTAAAGGATTATGATCCATAAAAAAATCAACGAACTTTGCTAATCGTCTAATGAGCCCTTGATTTACGGACCATAGGGTGGGGGGATTTCTATCTTGATAAAAGTTTGTCTTCTTATATAATCAGCTCCTAGATTATTTAAAGAATTGTTTTAGGTTGATAAAGAAGGAAATATGGCAGAATTAATTTAAATGTAAAATTTTTTTTAAATTACTTTTTCTTACTTTTGGATATCTTTTTCAGTCAACAAATAATTGTCAAACAAATACTAGGTCCAACAGTATTCAATTAAATGAAAATCATTTACATCCTACATGTGGTAAACAATCGTCATACATTGTAGCAATACATCGAAAAATGGTACGACAAGAGGCATATTTTTTATCACAACATAAATGTAAGCCAATTATATTTGGTGTACCATTATTATTGGGATATAAAACTGGTCAAACTACATGTCAAGAATTATATGAAGCGGTTTGGGCACAAGTTACACGACTTTTGAGTCCTATGCCTCAAACTGATCAAACTAATCATGCTACTGACTGGTATGTTTTTTAATTTAATATAATCCATAATTTTGATTCGAAAATTACAACACATTTATTATCATCACATTTATTTAAATATGTACGAACTTCCAATTTCTTGTAAACCAACTAAGTTCAATTTTAAATAATAAAAAAAGAGAGAGGTGTCGCGCAACAAAACTTAACGTATTGAAAAAAAAACTGTGTAAACACACAATAGCGGCTGTTAGCGTAGGTACTGTATGTGACTAGTCAGCGCGCGTTCGTACGTCTTCGGTTCTCTTCGTGTGCATCCGGCTATCTTTTCGATTGATAATTTCTAGATAATGGGGAAGTGCCTTAAAAATCACTGCAAAAAGGTGTCGTTTTTCATTGTTACATTTTATTTGGCCTAGCCTCTCAACTCGCAAATAAATCAGAACGATAACATGCGTTAAGGAAATTCGTTCTAAAATTTTTTTGTGAAAATTGATAATCCAAATATATGAAGGAAATGAAGAAAACAAACATTAAATGTTGAATTATTATTTTACAGTGATGATTCATTAGGCTACGAATTTCCATTTACATTATGTATTGTTGGTGCAAATTTTGGTAATAGATGGTGTGGTTTATGTCCATGGAATAAATTTTGTCGTGGTTGTCATTTACCATGTCGTTCAATACCAGTATCAGAAGCATTTAATATGTTAAACCATTCAAATTCAACAGATTTACGTTTAAATGTTGCTATTGATTGGGACCAAACAGCATTACATTTACGATACCAAAATTCAAGGGAACGTGCATGGATTGAAGATGATACTGTAAAACAATGTCGTAAAAAACATACAGAGCCAATAGACTTAGATCATTGTTTGAGTGCCTTTACGTCTGAAGAACGTCTTGAAGAAAAATATCATTGTAGTTCATGTAAAAGTTCACAGCCTGCTACCAAAAAATTACAAATATGGAGACTACCACCTATTTTGGTAATTATTTTCTATGAGTTGTATGATACATGTCTTTAGATAATGTCTACCTTCTTCAGAGTGCCCCAAGAGTCATTGGACTTAAACGATTAACATTAGTTGAAATGTTTATAATTTAACTTATAGACGGAATTTTAAAGGATTTCTGATTTAAATATTTAAGACCCTTTTTTCTTGTTATTTTCTAGGTGGTCCACTTAAAAAGATTTGACTGCGTTAATGGTAAATGGGTAAAAACACAAAAGGTAGTCAATTTTCCATTTAGTGATTTCGATCCAACTGGATATTTAGCAAGTGTTCCTCAGGAGACAATACTACGACACCGAGAGTTACGTGATCATTTAAAACAAACCTCTAAAAACACATCGTCATCCGACGAGAATGTATCGCAATCAACAAGTGGCGTTCGAGAACGATTGATATCAACAAGTTTACGTCGAACACCGGTTGATGATGAAGATTTGCAAGATTTTCATCAGCATCATTTAGCGGAAGGTCAAGATCCATTTGACATGAAGTATCAATTATACGCAGTTGTGGTAAGTAAGATATAAAATACCAATTCTATTTTAATAAAATTGAAGTCTGTTTGCGCTAATCTCGCTAACAGCTAATCAGATAAACTAAAATACGCCACGTACCTTCTACTCTATTGGATTTTAACGCTAAGATGTCAGCGCTAGATGTCAGGTGAAGTATTTTCATAAACATTGTGTGTGCAAGAACCCATATAACAAGGACGTGAAACACGAGTGGAGAGAATATCAGGCTGTCTTTCGTTTTCAATTTTTACACTTTTCTTTTCAATCAATTGATAATTATTGAAAACAAATTTAAATGTGTAAATATCTCTTTCTCTCTCGTTTGAGGAAAAACAGCCTGATGAGCAGTACAAAATACGCAACGACCGATAACTAGTCCTAGCCCCGTAAGTTCATGTTCTTGTTATATGGGTTCGTGTGTGTGTTTTCAAATACAACGATACTTAAACGACATGGTGACCCAAATTAAAATTAAAACAATTACTTTATATAATTCTTTTTATAACTTTAATTACTTTATATAATTTGTTTTATATAAATCTTTAACAAAATTTTTGCTGTCAAAAATTGTTACATTGACTTTTTATATGTGTATGTTATGGTATGCTTTTATATGTGTATAGTTAACAAGACTGTAAACAACATTTCCGTTAAATATCATATATCTATGCGAGCTAACACCTATATCTATCGCTGGATAGAGTCATAGAATTAAAATCTAATACCCTTTGCTCCAACGACTTGTATTGAGGTCTCAGTTTTTTTATTTAATTTAAAAATTTTAATTTCAATCAGTTTCCGATGCCCTATTTTCAAATATTATAAATATTAAATTATGGTTACGTTGATTTCCTTATTTTTATCGAGATTTGATGGTAATGAAATATATAAATACATTTACAGAGTCATTCTGGTATGTTAAATGGTGGGCATTATATTTGTTATGCCTGTAATCCAAATGGATCATGGTATTGTTATAACGACAGTTCATGTCGAGAAGTGGCACGCGCTTTGGATACAACAAATGATGGTATAAAATCAAAAATACCAAATATGGATACAAGTTCAGCATATATATTATTTTATGAACGGTCTGGTTTAAATTATACACCATATTTTCCTGATACATCGAATGGTTCCGTATCTGTACAGGATACTGATAGTGATGACGGTGACACAGATCCACGTAAAAATTGTGTTATTTCATAATTTTAGGTAAAACAAATTTTTTATTTTATGTGTGAATATTAAAAATATATTACGATCAATTATTTTTTATGTTAATTTAATTATAATTATGTATATTTTACGTTACGCAAATATATACGCAGGATTTTTACGAAATTACGGAACAAACTATTTAACAAATAATACGACTTATCAATAAGCAAATAATTTACGAATTAAATATTCGGGTGGATTGCAAACTTAGTTTTTCTAGAATGTGTATAACTTTTTTGTATCTGTTTAGAAGTTATGTTTAGAATTTTAAGATCTGAAAAATTCATCCATACTAGGGGAAATCGCGGCAGAGAAGCTTCGCCCTATATGCGTCGCTCCTGGTCTCAAATCCTGAACCTTCATTTGCTTATATTAGCACTTTTCGTTAGGAAACATCTTTGTTTCCATTTGATGTTTTAAAGGAAGGTATAGGAAACTTACAGAGCTACATGCTAAGCAGCTGATTACTCGGTGCTGTTATAAAAACAAAGTTTTTCTTTTTGATAAGTTCTGTCATCTGTTAAATGTTTTTCAATATTTTCGATAACGAACTGTGTAATAAATACAATAATTGAAATGAAGACTAAATATTGATTCGATCATAACTATTGTTTAACAATAAAATACGGCCATTATGTATTATATAGGTCTGAGGCTATAGCCATATTTGAATCGCCTGTATTTTAGCTACAATTTACGTGTAAATTAAAGAATAATTCGAAAATAAATCATTGAATTGTTTGAGGAAGTATTTAAAGAAATTTAAATTAAAATTTTATTAAAAAATCGTACTAAACAATTATTTTTCACTGGACTAAATATTAGGATTTAGAGCAGTTTTCATTAATTACTTCTTTTAAGTGTTCATGTTTTTACGATCTAAAGTTATAGATTCAAGGTTGTTCGTCAATTTATTCTACGTAAATTGTAGCAAACATTTTTAAAAATAAATTTAAATTTATCCCTGATTACTTCAATGAATTAACAAATTAATTTCAATAAATTGAACTCTTGATGTACAGCGCGTGTTTATAAATTATTTGCTAATTTATATTTTATTGGTGCTACATTTTGTAAACATATTACATAATTGTGCGTGTACAAAGTGATTCATAATTTCGTTTTTAGTTTTATTGATATTGCTGGTAAAAAATCACCATATAAAAAACGTGATATTTCACATTAATTGTAAATAATTTATTCATTATAATATTTGAAATAATTATTTAAAAATTAAAAAGTATATAATCAAATAAAAAAGTCATCAAAAACCAATAAACATTATTGTCATTAATATTCGCTTAGCTCAAAAATACCTTAAAGGTTTACACTCACTAGTAGATAAAGTTGAGCATATTTTTTATATCAAGATACGTCTGAATATACACAACAATTGCAATATATACAGAAAAGCAGCTTTTGTGAAAAATTATTTTACAAAACTGTCGAATTTTCTTTCAACACATTGAGCCAATTTTTAAACAGCTTAACACACTTAACGCGAATGGGGAGCCTGTGTAATTTATTAAATTATTTTATATCAAAGTTTAGGCATAAAAAGTATTATTTAAATTCAAATGGTAATGACCTTGTTTACATCATAGTTATCATAGAGACCATTTACCAGTGCTTCTCAAACTTTTTCATATCACGGTTCCCTAAAACAGAAAAAAAATCCAAAGCTCACCTCCTCAAAAGTTTTAGAGTTGACCAACAGTACTTGATGTATCATTAAATATTATTATGGATACATTTTTATTAAACATTCAATATCTGGTACATTGTTTGAAATGCTAATTCGCAGGGTTTGCTCCAAAGTCTCCAATGAAAGACACGACCTGTGTTTATTTTTTATTACCAATAATGATGAAAATGTTGTTTCGCATGAGTATGTTATCGCAAAAGAAATTATATGAACAATGCTACTTTTGCGATTGACAAATATTCTTGCTGTCAGTGAATATGCTTCGTTTCAGCGCATACTTCTTTTTCCAGATATTTATTCCTTTTGTTGTCGCCAAAAGTTCCCTACAGAAAAGCAAATTGTCATACATTTGAGAATCATACTGATAACTTGTTTACTAATATTTGTGAAAAATGTGCGTGTAACGAACTGAGCAGTGTAGGCCATTTTCTAACAATAAACACGAAACTCTAAAAATTTAAATGAGGAATTATAAAGTTTCTAAGCTTAGATTACAGATTTAGATTGAGATCTAAAGTTACAAATAACAATTGACAGCTCCGATCATGTTTAGTGTTTCCGATAATTGTATCTAAACAAGTTTGTAGATAACCGCTCAATTTTATCTACCCGAATAAAAACAAAATCTTAAATTTATAATTCAGTTTCAGAAAACGAGAAATACAATTTGGAGTGAAAATGTGAATTTTTAAACTGATTCAATTTTCAGAAAAAGGTGTCTTTTATTGAAGGGATATAAAATTGTGCATAAATCGCCATGATAATTTTTAAATGAGGGTTATAAACTTGTTAAGAAAAAAACGTTTTAAAAAATGTAGATAAAAAAGTTAAAAGCAATTCAAACCAGAACGATAATTTTGTGTGTTTCAAAAATAATATCGGACTTCCACAAATTAACGCTTTCCAATATTAAAACATAAGGACAATATTTCGAAAAAAAAAACATTCCGAAAAACTAAAATGGCGATTTTTACATAAAACCATTTTCAATAAACACTCCCCAATTTCTGTCGGACAATACGTTAAATTCCTGTTACACCTCCTCCCCTTATGATTTATGGAATTATTATTTAAAAAAGTTGCGACACTACCCTTGAACACTTTGTATAAATGTTTATATTTAAAATGACAAGACAGGGCTGTACAGATTGTTTGAGATTAATTTAATTATATATTTATTGAGGGTAAAATTATATTTAATATAATTATTATTTTAAGTTCGATTTAAGAATAATGTGTTAAGACTTTTTTTAATTTTTAATAAAAGTGTCAATTTTGTTTTGTTTTTTTCTGTTTTAGACAAAAATCTATCCAAATACTTAAAAAATAATAATATTTTCTTACAAAATTGATGCTTGGCTATATTTTAGATTCAATAAAGGCATGTATTTTAGATTATTTAAAAACTAAATTAATTCCAATACTTAGAGCTTTTTGTAGGATATAAAGGAAATATTCGATTTCTTGAATGCAATTTATAATAATCCTTCATTATTAAATAATATTATATTCGAAATAAATAGAATTTATACTTTAGTGAATAATAATAAACAAAAAAACAGGTATTAGTTTAATATTGGTTTATTCGGGAAGTATTCCATATTAATTTGTAAAAATACAATCCTTTGTGATATTATTTCAAAAGTTGACAGCCCTGTGTCTTTGTATATTTCTTCTTTTTTTTTAATATAAATATTAAAAATTTAATTTCAATTATTTAATAATAATTTTTTTTCAAAATATTTATAGTCTAAAAATATAAGGAATCCACTAAAAAAATTGTTTGCTTATGTAAGATATATCGACAATCGATGCAATTGTCGAATAACTTATTAAAATTTTATTTTTCGTTACATTTTGTACATTTTTTTAAAAGATTATTTACAGTATATTTTGATGTACGCTGGGAGTATTAGTTAATCGAATTTTTTCGTTGTAAAGATTGGCGGCTTCATTCATAGTACAAATTTGCCATTTAAAAATGGAAAAACATTCGTTCAGTATTATTTGTTAATGGCTTTGTACACTATTTACTTTTTTGATGGAATATATTTCATTAATTGTCGAAATTTCCTTCATTTTACAATTAAATTTTCAATTTTAATCATAAATTCATATAAAGAACGTTTATTCTCAGTTTCCTCTCGGAACTGTAACTAAGATTTATTACTCTTCTGATTCTTTAAACAGAACTTTATAACTTTTCTAACAGCGTTCGTTAATCTTCTAGTTACATAAAATTGCATAATTAGGAAAAACAATTAAATTTTGTAACCTTCGATGGTTAATACCGTTTAACACAAACGCGATATCGATGGGGATAACTGGGAATTTTTGGAAATTTTAATATTATTTTATTCATATGTCAAAAGTTCTTACGAGTTAAAACTATTAGAACCACATTTTTTAAATCAAAAATAAAAACCGAAATCACTGGGCTCGTTTTATTTGGACATTTTAATCGCTTTATTTTGAGTTTTTATTCTCACAAATACATTGAATGAAGTTACATACATTGAACAAAATAAAAAATATATTTTTTTATGATTGCGAGCGTTTATAGCTTCTAAGCATACAAATGAAACGCAGCGTATGAGTAATAACACAATATTTTCAAATAAAGATGACACTACTTCTAGCGAATATTAGATTATACTCTTAAATAAAAAATATTTTTGGTGAGTTAAAGTTAATAAAAGCATTGAGAAGCTTATTATATTCAGTAAGAAATTAAATGTGTATATTTATTGTTTAAAAATACATATGTACATATATAGAGTGTTTCAAAATTGCACAGCACTATCTTAGGTACGTCTTCTCTTGCTCAAAATAAGCAAAAAAGTTCATATAAACATATGTCCGAAAATAAATTATTACCGAGATACAGGAAGTTAAAAATTTATTAGTTAATCAAGGGTGAAATCAAATAGTCGTGGTTTAAGAAACTTTAGAACAAAAATTGAATATTGTTGCTTGTTGGGCAGGTGATAAAAAATTTTTCAATTAGTAATAAACACTGCTTAAGTAAGTTATCAGCTCTAACAGCGTTCAGTATTTTATAACAATTGGTGATATCACAAATTTTTTAATTTTTACAGAAATAACAGACATGTTTTAACAGACAGACAGAACAAAGAAATGGTGCTACTTTTCGCACCATTTCTTGTACATACCATGAAAGTTGTAGAAATATGATCACGGAAGTCGCAACGACTATAAAATATTGTCCTGATAATGTACTAAGCTCCAAAGAACCATGGATTCGCTATGTGGACCCTGAACCCTGAACCTTCTATATCTCAGTAATGAATAATTAGTTCGGAAATATGTATGAATTTTTTTTGTATATTTAGAGTTAGAGAACACAATCCAAAAATAATACCGTTCAATTTTAAAACAAACTATATATAATGGTTATTTTTGTGATATTGCACGTTATGTTATTTTCTTTTTTGTTATGAAAATGGAAAATTATCAGTTTACATTTAAAAAAGTTTTCTTCATAATACAATAATATATATTAAATATAAATACACACAAAAAATTCAAAGTATATAAATAATTTATTTGGTATGATTGGGATCTTAAAATATTAGTCAACAAAAAAAAAAAAGATTATAAAAATAAATAAATAAAACTGCATTTACAAAATACAGTACATTTATAATTAAAATTTAATAATTATTTTTACTTTTATACGTAAAAAATAATTTGTATGCATTCCATAATTACATTTTAATATTTTAACTATACACACAATTTAAATAAATTCTGAATAGATTTTACTATAATTTTAAATATTTCTTCATTAGTCATATATTTCGGTGATTTTAATTTCCAAAATTAAGTAAAGATTTTTTTTAGATATGTTTTTATGTACGTGTAGTTAATCTTAACAATATAAAACATGATTTTATCTTGTTACCAACACTTGGATACGGTTACCTGATAAAAGCGCACTTAGAAGCAAAATTTTAACTTTGTAAAGTGCTGAAATCTGAGAAATTATCGGCCAAGATACGAGTGACATTAAATATAAATATATTGAATACTGACCAAGTTAACGTCCGTTGCAAGCGCTTTAATCGGTTAAACGCACCTATGTTTATATTTTTAACGCAATATACCCCGAAGAACTCTTTGCATGCAATTAGGATATTATTAGGATTTATTTTTGAAAATGAAGGGTATCAATTTCATCAAGAACGTAAGAAGTGAGTCTCAAAGAACTTTCCCGAGACCCGCTTTCTATAAAAAATATATATATTGACATCATTTTACAAAACTAAGCAGATTCCGGTGCATATGAGATTCCGGTGCACACGATTGAAAATTAGCTTGGAATCAATTTGAAACTAGTTTGTAATCAATAAAAAATTTATGATAAAATAGGTTGTATATGATTTCCGTAGTTATTTGTTTATAGAAAATATATGCAACCAATTTAATAATAAATTTAAAATTGATTCCTAATTGCTTTGTAACGTAATTTTCAAAATGGGCCCTGGGCCTAGAACGTGATATTTCTAATAATCCCATCTGCGTCGAAATATCCTTAGCTTTATAAAATGATGTCAATATGTAGCGATTATCTTTTTTATAGAAAGCGGGTCATAGGAAAGTTCTTTGAAAATCATTTAACAATCGCTAGAGTCACACACGTGTGTGTTGGCCCTTGGGAAACCAGTTTCTTGCAACTAATTTTCTAATTGTTTGCAAAACCCAAGAAATACTGGTTAAATAAGCTCAAATTATGTTTCAATTGCAAAAATAAATAGCATCATAGCAATGTCTGACGTTTAAAATAAAAAATTTGGTAATATTTTACCGGTTTGTCAATTTTTGTATTCCAAATTTAAAGCAAAATGTAACATTCGCATGTTTTTATTAAATGGAGCAAGCTCTAACGTGTAATAAAATTAACGTTCATATTACCAGTTGTATTAAACACACGTTATTATCAGGTTTTTTAAAAAACCTAGCCAGTTTACGATTTAGATATCATTGTTGTAAAAAGAAATGTGTGTAGTAAAGAGAAATTCACAATATGACATTATCTTTTGGAGGAATTAGGTACTTAAATAACATCTCAAAGCAAACCATATAAGCTTTAATTTGACCCAAAAAAGTTTCCAATGAAAATGCTATATGTGATTTCGATTAAATTATTAATTTATGGATAAAAATGATTTAAAAGTTGAATGAATTTATTTAAATTGTAGGTAAAACATAAATTGTTGATAATAAAAAAAAAAATACCCTACTCCAGAAATATCCCCTTCCACATCTTAATTAATTAATTAATTAATATAAAATTATAGAAACATAAACATAAAATCCTAAATTTTTGATTGTTAAATTGTATTTTTTTATTATATTTGTAGTAACCAAAGATCATGTTGTATAATATATTTAAAAAAATCATTAATAGAAAACTAGTCAGTTGATGAATAACAATATTATTATTATTATTATTATTAATTATTGTAAAACATTTATTATTTTTATTTTGCCTCAATGTGTGCCATTCAGTATGTTAATAATATATAAATTAAAAATAAATATAATTATCATTATTATAAATTATAAATTATGATTCTGGTTTTTTGTTTGGATATTCGACCAATCATCCTATTTTCATCAACATTTTTAAAATCTTAGAATAAACAAAGACGTTATAAAGTGCCAATTTTTTGCTGGTATTTGGTTATAAAGTCATCCCCACTTAATATCATCTGTTTGAGCGTTTAAACGTAAGGATCTCAGACTTTATTGATTACCCAGATTTAGGGGTGTAAACGCCAGAGGTATACCACATATATTTTGAAGACTGCAAATACCATATTGATAGTATTTTTAGACCAAAAGGATTGGAGTTTAAATATCCTTACTAAAATACCTGCGAAGCTACCTTTAGTGATTTCGAAGACCGAAGTCGGGAAGCCTCTTTAGTACTAGGGGGGGGGGAGGTAAGCGAGTGAGTCAGAACGTTATAAGTCCATATATGTAATACTGCTAAATGATCTGTTGGCATGGTACAGAATGTTCCGGTAATACGGTGCGACAATATATTATTTCTCTATCCTCCATGAGACGTTAACCACGATGCGCATGCATCAACGTGACAATTCTCTAAAATAACAGCAGCTGAGGCTTAGTCACTTGGAGGCTAGCTAGCAAAGATAAAGAGAAGAGAATGGACTGAGTAATGGCCGCACAAAATTGACCACTTTGTAGAAAGAAACAAAGCGACTGCGCTTCGCTTTATTCCGCTCATAGTTTCTTGTCCGTATTTAATATACAGCTGAATATGAACACTCAGTCCATTCTCTATATCTTTGGAGGCTAAAGAGCACGAGAACTAGAGTCAGTGGTGCAAGTGAGTTTGATTCCTTGGCCAGAGAACATATCGGTATTTACTGATATAGTCTCTGCCTTGGCCGAGTACTCTCTTTGGTGTAAGCTGAACATTACGCTTTTCTACGTTAATTTTAAAGCCAATCAACTAAATTTCGTATCACCCATTATGCATTTCTCGTGACGTCATCTATCTTATTTCGCTCAGAGTCAAACAGTCAATTCTATGGAACAGTCAAAATCCATATAAATATTATTTAATAATAAACTGATTCTCATATCCTATACAACTATCATCGTCAGATAGTTCTTTTTCGTGTAAAAAGATAACGATATCAATATTTGCCGGTAGTAAGGACTTGAAAATATATTGAGTACAAGTTTGTTCTTTTTATACTAAAGTGTAAACACTTTTTTATTTTATGTATTTATGTATCTTTCTTGTATACATTATTATAAAAGAAACAAAGTTATAAGCAGGGTGTAAGAGGTAATTTCATTTTTTTTAAATAAAAAGAACAGACTTAAAATAATGACATTTTAATGACGTGTCGTAAGAAGTGTTATTCGAGTTTGTTCATAACTCTGTAAAGTTGAGGGGTGTTTTCCAGATCGTAAGTAATTAAATTTTCAATAAAATAATAGTAATAAATAAAATTTGTGTAAAATTACTTTTAAATTTTCAATAAATTTTAGAATTAAATGTTTTATATTACTTTAGTAGTAAATAAATACAAACTTTGACAGATATTTAATATGGTTGCTGACTGTCGCGTTATTACATTGATTGATTGAAAAACCGAATAGACAAGTAGTAAGAAAAAAATTAATCGATATATATATTTTTTTTTTTCGTTTTTCATTTAAGAAAAAAGATCCCCAATCATGACGGACTCGAAGTATTTCACAACTACGAAAAAAGGCGAAATTTTTGAATTAAAATCAGAATTAAACAATGAAAAGAAGGAAAAGAAAAAGGAAGCTGTCAAGAAGGTATTTTCTTTGAATTAATTGAAAATTTCATTTTTTTTAAATGGTTTCATTTGAGTTTAGGTGATTGCGAGCATGACTGTGGGTAAAGACGTCTCAGCATTATTCCCAGACGTTGTCAATTGTATGCAGACAGACAATTTGGAATTAAAAAAATTAGTTTACTTATATTTAATGAATTATGCAAAATCCCAACCAGATATGGCTATTATGGCCGTTAATACATTTGTTAAGGTAAAGTTAATGTTTTTATTATTTTTATACGGAGTTCATGGTTTGATATGTAATTTCTATTGATTGTATAAAACTTGCAATAATGGAGGAGGTTCAAAATTTCACATTTTCCATAAAAAACAAAAATAATAGATTACCCTTGAATGTAAATTCGGAATCAGTGCAAAATTTTACTGAATTTTATTTTCAAAAGTAGGTCAAAAGTACCTAATTCAAAGAGTTAATTTTTAAGTAAAATTGATAGACCGGTACTCTCAAGCATTATTAATTGATTTTTTTAGAATCAATAAGTATTTTTAACATTTTATTTGTTTTATTCCGCCGTTTTTATACAATCAACTTAAAAACTAATTATATTTCATTTTGATATGGAATGTAATTAGTTAAACTAATAATTGTTACAAATAGAAAAATAACTCAGTAATTAAACTAAAACGGTTTGGAAAAGCTATAGGAATAACCCTTAATATAAAAAGCTGAATACCTTACCATCAAAGTATTAAAGGGCAAAAAGTTGTTTAAAATGACGTTTTACATTCGGAGTGCCCTGTTTAGTTTGACAACTAAACAGGGCATCTTGAAGATTTGAGTGCGACCACTGCACCGTCTCAATTATAGACTATTAAAAACACCCATTTTTGTCATTTTAAAACAGAAATTTTTAACTTATTTGTCAGTAATAACGTGAAACGTGCGACTTGATAGACGCCAGCATAAAAAAGTCATTTAGAAGCTATATTAAGTAATAATAGCTCGACCCGTGCTGAATTCCGCAATGGCTAAAAAAAATTCTAGAGAAATACTAAATTTACTTTCTTTTTATTTATAGTTATTTTATTACAGATATGATATAAAAATTACATAATGAACAAAATTAAATCTTAATATTATTTCTCCAACCTTTTTTTTTCTAAGCGGTACATTTTTAGACCGGGGGTCTAGTTTACGTCATTAGCCAACCTGCTAAACTTTAAAACGAGGGATAAATCATGAAACTTGCTAAAGGAATAAAGAAGATCTCGCGATGTGCCAGAAAAACTGGCTAGAGAAAACAGTTTTCAAAGAAATTATTTCAACCTTTTGGCTCTAAAACTTCTATATCTTAAAATTGTGATTAAATGCAAATTATGCGCATTGTAAAGCGCAACAAAAGCGTAATACCTCGTAATTAGCAATCAAAGATTTTAATTATTAGTCACAGTAACTTACGTTTTAAAAATGAAAATTCACTTTGAAACTATAACACTATTAAAAAATGTGCTAGTTAGTCAGCAATGGCGACAGGTGAAGTCTGAGGGGCGCTTGTACGCGTTTGCACGAGAAACGCAGCTACGTGGGCTTGGGCTATTAATGCAATATCCTTAAGATACCCAAAAAATATATATATCTGCAACACAAATTATCTTTTAAATTTCGTATGGCTTCTCAGATCTCACATGTCTTGTAAATTAAACAAAAAAATTTTAACTTTAAAGCAATTTGTAACAATTATTGTACATAACTTTTATATCAGTTTGAATGAAAAACATTTTGTGTATGTGTGTATGTAAGTAATTTAATAACTGTGTGGCCTGTGCACTGATGCTTTACCCGGCACTGTCTTGTTTTGTCCTTGCAAGGATCTGCCAACCTCTCAGCTTGTGAAGGTAACATTTTTATTTTATCAAAAAGTATTATGTAATTGTTATTCGTACATTTTTAATTAGGTATACAAAATTAATAATTGAATTTGGCACAAATAAAAGTTGGTAATAATCTCGACGCTGAAATTAACGCAACAAGAATTTTTAATCAAAATTTCACTAAAGTTCAAAAGTACGGAAGTTGGTAAAAACTTATCGTATTTCAAAATTTGTACATTTGTTTTAAAGCTTGAAGTTATTATTCAAATTAAAAGGAACATTTATGTGGACTGTATTTTAATCTTTAGCTAATATTATTAATTAGCTAGACCGGTTTCGATTGCTTTGGCAATCCTCGTCAGTAGGATTAAAATCTTAAAATTAAAATCAAAATAATAAAAAAATATATATACGGCGCCCTATAACAAAATAATTGGTACAATTATTTTATGTTATTTTGGTATTTTATTTTGATTTTAATTTTAAGGGTTTAATGCTACTGAAGAGGATTGCCAAAGCAATCGAAACCGGTCTAGCTTATTATTAATAATTTTTATAAATCTAGCTAAATATTTTTATTGTGGGTTCTGAAGGGGATATATTTTAACAAAATTCATAGCTTGAAGTTTTTACTTTGAAGAAAATTTGCCACAATTTTAACTTGAAGTAATTTTATATCTAAAAATTTTTATGGTTTAACACGCTTTACTGGTATCAATCTTTTAATCGGTTTATACCTCTCTAAGGATGCAGGTACCAGCTAAGATTAAGACTTAGTGCACGTGATAAGTTGTACAGAAGAAATAAAATTGTATTACACGGAAGAAGTTCAGGTTTAAACTTAAGATTATCTTTTAATTAGGAGTCTAAATTTAGATAATGGTAGACTGATGAATACTCATTCGTCTTGCAATATAATTTTTGTTCCATCCTTCTTCCAAAAGAGCAATAATTTGCGCTACTAGTATTTAATTCAATGTAATAAATTTACTTGGACTAAAGACTTTAATTGGAATAAGTTTATACAAACTTTAAAGCCTTGTTACATATTATTTGCGCTGGAAAAAAATTGTAAATTTTTTTTTTTTTTTAATTTACACGTAAAAGATCATTTTTTATGATAAATTTGATGATCACGTCCTTACTTTGAGAAAAGGGTAAAAGATAATTTAAAATTCTTAGAAACTCATAAAAAATTCGAGATGAAGCTTTCAAAATAAATTTAAAAATTTTGAAAAAACGGCCAGTTTTCGCGAAATTATGCTTATTTGAAATTGAATGAAATTTTGATACAAATTTTTGTTGCGTTAATTTTGGTGTCGAATGTATTTGCAAAATTATTCGAATAATAAATATATTTTGTTGGAAGTATGAAAAACGATTACGTTTTAATGAGATACTATACAGCTTATATTGATTCCGATCCGCTTCTGTTTTATTCTGTTTGTGAAAACAGGACTGTGAAGATCCAAATCCATTGATTCGTGCGTTGGCTGTTCGTACAATGGGATGTATTCGTGTTGATAAAATTACGGAATACTTGTGTGAACCATTACGAAAATGTTTAAAAGATGAAGATCCATATGTTCGTAAAACTGCTGCCGTATGTGTTGCTAAATTGTATGATATATCATCAAGTTTAGTAGAGGATCAAGGATTCTTAGAACAATTAAGAGATTTGCTAAGTGATTCAAATCCAATGGTCGTTGCAAATGCTGTTGCAGCACTTAGTGAAATTAATGAATCGAGTCCATCAGGAAGTCCACTTGTTGGTAAGATAATTATTACTTTTATAGTTGTACTCTATTCAAAAATAGCTCAAAATATTTGGTAGAAAATAATGTGAAATTTTAGGTGAAAGTGCCTAATACAATTTTAGTTGCCATTTTGTTAAAAAACTTAATATACGATTTTCTTAGTTTTAGGAAGGGGCCGATTACCTCTTTCTGAATCCGTGCTTGATAAAGTTTAGATGAACTAACTTTAATTTTTCCACATATTTTTCTTTTTTTATATGTGTTTACTACACACATACTAAAATTACAATTTTATTCACAGAAATGAATGCTGCCACCATAAATAAACTACTTACTGCGTTAAATGAATGTACAGAATGGGGTCAAGTATTTATATTGGATTCGTTGGCAAATTATAGTCCAAAAGATGAACGTGAAGCACAAAGTATATGTGAACGAATTACACCACGACTTGCGCATGCCAATGCTGCTGTTGTTTTGTCCGCTGTTAAAGTTTTAATGAAACTGATGGAATTGCTGTCAAATGATTCAGAATTTTGTTCAACTTTAAGTAAAAAATTAGCACCGCCATTAGTAACGTTATTATCATCCGAACCAGAAGTTCAATATGTGGCTTTGAGAAATATTAATCTGATTGTTCAAAAACGTCCTGATATTCTGAAGCATGAAATGAAGGTAGGATACTTATGTTAATTCCAAGTCACAGGGTCATCAAACTAAATTTAATAAATATCATTAAAATTAGATGCTTTATGGTATAAGAGCACATGGTACAGAAAAAGTCACCCCCCCGAACACCTCAAAATTATAGAGTGAAAATGGCTGAAAAACATGTAAAAAAAATGTTACGCCCGCCAGCCTAGTAAAAATTTGTTGTTATTTGTAATCAAGAATGAACTATTTTTGAAAAAATTTGTATGGCTGACAATTTTTGTTAATTAACATCTGATAGGAATTTGATTCAATCGCCAACAGGCCTCCTTACAGGAATCTTCTCTATTTTCTGTAACCTCTTCTCGCCTACTCTATAAATAATCTAAAATTTGAAATAAATCAACAAGTTGTGAACGTCTCGTTTGGGTCTCTTTGGAGCCATTCTCCACCTCTGTAACATTTCATCACGTTAAAAAATACTCCTTCGTGCCCAGTTTACGAGACGTATTTTATGAATGATCTCTTAACTTTAACTGTAAATTAATTTTTTCTATTACAGGTATTTTTCGTTAAGTATAACGATCCAATTTACGTGAAACTTGAAAAATTAGATATCATGATTCGCTTAGCATCTCAAGCAAATATTGCTCAAGTATTAAGCGAGTTAAAAGAATATGCAACTGAAGTTGATGTAGATTTTGTACGAAAAGCAGTACGTGCTATTGGTCGCTGTGCTATTAAAGTAGAACCTTCGGCTGAACGATGTGTTTCCACATTATTGGACTTGATTCAAACAAAAGTGAATTATGTTGTACAAGAAGCAATTGTTGTAATTAAAGATATCTTCCGGAAATATCCCAACAAATACGAAAGTATTATTAGTACATTGTGCGAAAATCTAGATACATTGGATGAACCAGAAGCTCGTGCAAGTATGGTTTGGATTATTGGTGAATATGCAGAACGAATTGACAATGCTGATGAACTTTTGGATAGCTTTTTGGAAGGTTTCGCTGATGAAAATGCTCAAGTACAACTTCAGTTACTTACAGCTGTTGTTAAATTGTTCCTGAAACGTCCTAGTGATACTCAAGAATTGGTACAACATGTTTTAAGTTTAGCCACTCAAGATTCTGACAATCCAGATTTACGTGATCGTGGATTTATTTATTGGAGATTATTAAGTACCGACCCTGCTGCAGCCAAAGAAGTTGTTCTTGCTGATAAACCACTCATATCTGAAGAAACAGATTTACTTGAACCAACATTATTAGATGAATTAATTTGTCATATTTCGTCCTTAGCTTCAGTTTATCATAAACCACCAACAGCTTTTGTTGAAGGTCGTAGTGCTGGAGTACGTAAATCACTTCCAGCGCGCTCAGGAGCAACTCCTCTTGTTGACGAAGCTGCTGTAACTACAGCTACTGTTATTCCAAATCAAGAATCTCTAATCGGTGATCTATTAAGCATGGATATTGGGGCTCCAGCTGCACCAGTTGCCCCTGCCGCTCCAGCTCCAAGTTCTGGTTTAGATTTATTAGGAGGTGGTTTAGATATTCTTTTAGGTGGACCAGAAATTCCAGTTGCACCTGCTCCAACAACCACTGGTCTATTGGGGGACATTTTTGGTATCAGTGCAACACCAACAATGTACGTTCCACCAAAAATATGTTGGCTACCAGCTGAGAAGGGTAAAGGTTTAGAAATAACTGGAACTTTTTCAAGAAGATCAGGAATTTCTTCAATGGACATGACGTTTACAAACAAAGCAATGCAAGCAATGTCTGGATTTGCTATTCAATTGAATAAAAATAGCTTTGGATTATGTCCAAATTCACCATTAAATTTAGGTTCATTACAGCCAGGACAAAGTTTAGAGGCAAGTTTACCTTTAAATACAAGTGGAGCTGTTTTAAAAATGGAACCATTAACCACATTACAAGTTGCTATTAAAAACAACGTCGATGTTTTCTACTTCGCATGTCAAATTCCAATACAAATATTATTCTGTGAAGATGGCCAATTAGAGAAACGTGTATTTTTAACAACTTGGAAAGATATTCCAGCAGCGAATGAAGTCCAATATACAATCACTGATGTGAATTCAGTAGCAGATATGATTGCGAACAAAATGACACACAATAATATATTCACAATTGCAAAACGTAATGTCGAAGGACAAGATATGTTATATCAATCGTTGAAATTAACCAATGGTATTTGGGTACTATTAGAATTAAAATTGACACCGGGTGCAACAACTGCTACTCTTAGTTTAAAATCACGATCTGCCGAGGTAGCCGCTGCCATTTTCCAAGCTTACGATTCAATTGTACATTCATAAGTTTATTTCATAACGTAGAAAATCAATCGGAACATATAATTTTATTTTTTTATTCCTGAATCACGTAAAATATTTTAATTATTTTATTGTACCTAAAATGATTTTGATTTTAAATATTTTTCATAATTTTGTTGTTTTTCATATTATTCATAAAATTTGACTTTATATAGTTGAACCCGAATCTGGAACTCTATTAAAGGGCAAAATTTTGATAGACAAATCATTAAATGAAAACTAAAAAGTTAATTGCCATTTATTTGTGGGTTAATTGTGTAACAAAAATTTTAACGAACTCATCTTATGACTTTGTTAAGTACGCTTGAGGAATTGTTAAAGATTCTTATACGCCCATCAATTTTCCTTCGATTTCGATTTAAAATCTGAAAATATCAAAATAGTGGCACTTCATAAATATTATTTCGAACATAATATCTTTCAGCGAATATTTTGAAAGATTTAAACCCAATTATTCATCAAGCAATTAAAGCACCAGGTTCCAGGAAAAAGAATAATCTAGCCTATGTAAACTAAGTATTGTAAATTGGACATTGTATGTCCGTAGGGAAATTTGAAAAAATAAATTTTTCATAATTCCATCTAGACCTGCAATGCTCCCTTTAAATTTGGCCTGTGTATTCCGTTTTTGATCAATTTGAAAAAATTCTTGTAAAAAATAACTCTTGGTATTCTAAATTGAAAATCTAGCCTAAATTTTCTGATTTTTTATATCTTACCGAAATTATATACATTGATCATCGAATATATTTTAGAAAATTCAAATCAAACTTTTAATAAATATTTTAATTTATGATTAAAAAAACTTGTTATTAAAAAATATGTTAATTTCAAATATACAAAACTATTCAAATTTCTTTCTTTATTGAATTATTAATGTAATTAATTTATTTAGTATTTTTAAATTAATTATTTTCATTTATAGAAGTACATGCATTCCCAATTTATAATAATATATTATAAATATAATCATGCCTATATAATTTTTGTTAAGTACATTAATGGAATCCGTGAATTTTGAATCATATCGGATTGACTTGTAGCTTACAAGGTTTAATAAATTTATTCACGAACCATAATTATTATACGTTAGTGTTATAATTTATACAAAGTGTATTTAAAAAAAAAACAATCCAATATTATATATAATTATATCAATATAATAAAAAGATGTTACAAAATTGGTTGTTTTTTATGTCTTTTACCCTCTTTAATTCTGCAAAACAAAGCACGAGTTCATTTCCTGACAATCTGTTGAGGGCCTCATAGACAAAAAAGAAAGTATGATGCCTAAAGAAATATTCTTAAAAATATAATTTACTATACATTAGTATTTATCACTAACTTGGATATTTACAAAGATATTTTCTTCACTTATGCAGGATTATAATAATTTTATAAATATTAAGGTATAATAATTTTAGTTCCAAGATTGTAACGCTTAAAAATATTGTTGGTACGAACAAAATTTTGGTTAAGGTGTTCATAAAAGCACCTAAGTAGTCCGTTTGTCCGTACGTCATCACGATAACTAAATAACGAATTGGATATCAAGCTGAAATTTTTATAGCATGCTCAAGACGTAAAAAGGAGTTTGAGTTCGCAAATGAGCAACATAAGTCAATTGGGTCTATAAGACCCACCTTGTAAACCGTTAGACGTAGAACAAAAGATTAAAGTGTAAAAAATGTTCCTTATAAAAAAATTAACAACTTTTGTTAGAAACATTTTTTAGTAAAGAGCTTGTATAATACATCGAGGTTTGCAATAAAGAGTCGGGAAAAATTTTAATTGTAGGGAAGACTGCTCCGCACACACTTCACAAGTTCCCTCCTGAAATTTCAAAAGTGGTGGCCACAGTGACACACACTCCGAAAAATATTGACCTTAACACAAAAGACTTGATCCCCCAAAACTAAACCGGGCACTACAAAGTAAATTTTACAGATAATGCAACTAATTTTCTTTAGGTAAAGTTTTTATTCTTACGGCACCAGGTGAAAAATTATGATAAATATATATTGTCTTCAATTTTTTGAGTTTCAATATGAGTTGATAAAAGTGCGTTAGTTTTTTCACAATTTGGTAATCGATATGATCGATCGGTGAATTATCTAGGAAGGCAAGGAACCTGGATGTCAGTGAATATTGAGAATCTGATGTTTGAAAATTTTATCTATGCTAGGGAGATGTTATGGATAGCTAAATAATTTATATAGAACAAGGAGAAATTTACAACTTCGACGTGTACCTTAGCAAGAACTGGTCTGAGTTTTATTATATCTTTCACTTGAGGTTTTCCAAGCTACACGTTTTTGAAGTTGAATTTAAATCTCTTATTCAATCAAGGTCTGAATTTTTGTCCAGTGGATTACATTTTTCTCAAAATAACAATTTGCTCCCTACACCACACTGAAAAATTTTCTAGATTCGAATATTTGAGCATCGAATGTAGCCCTATGTTAATTATATTTTATTTAAGTCCAACTTGCCAATTTAGTATACGAAATAGGATACTAATATACACCTCGCCCAAATTCAATATGACTGGCTTGTTTGGTTGAGCCTCTCGAATATCATTAATTTCTTCATCCTATTAATAGCGAGGTAACAAAACTCGAACTGAGCCATAGAACAAATATTTTGCGAAATACTCAAATTAAAATTTAATCCAAATATTATACGGTAAGGTTATTCGGAAACTATCATGTATCTAACGTTAATATTTATCGACTTTTCTTTAAAAAGCTCTTAGAACATCAGGTAAAAAACAAAATTAAAGCTTTTTTATCGCAGATTACGAATCGTTTTCTATGCTGGTGAAACATTAACAGATTTTATCTGTGATTGCGTTCATCCACTGATCCTCAGAGAAGAGGCCAAGAAACTTAAAGATTCTGTACACCCTAATAATCTACTCCAAATTTATCTTAACGTGAAACATACGATTTAGAAAAAGTGGCACCCCAAAAAATGTTACAAGACATTGCTATCATTTTATGAAATCAAGTTTTTCATGGACATACACCTCGTATGACGAGCCTTCTCCATTTAAAGTTCGCAACAGGTTTCATTTACCGACGGGTAATTTTATTTCTTAAATGACAACTAATGTTCCAAAAAGATTATTCTAACTTAATTCGATAAGGTATGCAATTTTGAGTGACCATTTGAATTAGCATTGCACAATATGATAAAATACAATGCAACTCGAAGATATAAATTATCCCCCCTTTAAATCTCATTCACGTTTTAGAAATTGCACAATATGTTGAAATATTAAAAAGTAATAAGCACTTACGAATTGAATGAATTGTTACCATAGAAAATAAGAACAAAATTTGTTAAGTTTCCATTTTATTTATAGCAAAATTTAATTTACAGGATATTCTTAACATACAATTTTTTATGAATTAAATACTTAATGTTGTTTACGCCTGAATGAACATCCTTCTGTAAGTCTTGCTTTGCCCCCGGTTGATGTGCATAAAATTGTGGAGCATCCTTTGCAAGGTACTGCTGATTGGGCATGGCTAAATATCGTTGAAATTGCATAACAACCAGGACATTTGACATCCATAAAATAACTATTTGGATGTTGTACTAATCGTTTTTTCTTATGTGCCCGACGCTGTTGTTCTGGATTTGGGTGCAATAAGTCAATTGCTAATGGCATTCTGTAAAGGAAATTTACATTATTTATTATCAAAAATAATAATTAAAGATTTAAAAAATATTATTCAATGAAAAAAACTTACTTTGCTTAGTTAAAATTATCCTTAAAATGTTAAAATAATTTCACTCAAACACGTGGTGATAGCACTGCGGCTTACATGTAAAAAAGGAATGGTGTTTTCGTCTCTTCCTGGTGTTTTCTATTTTACCAGTAATACCAACATTCATCAAACAAATTAATAACGGTTAATGTTATCTATGATTTAAATGACTGACTTCGCTTTCGTTTTTTAAATTGAATGAAGTTGGTTCAAATGAAAAAAAACAATTTTTATTGAAATTTTGTTTTAAACAGATTTCTCCTGGATTAAATAATCCAAAAATGATATCCAATTTACGTATTTGAGATAAATGATAATTTTCCATTTTAAAGAAAATTTTCTTGAATGTAAAATTTTTATTTATTTCAAAATATTTCATCTAAAATGCAATTCAATGAATTATACTTAAAATTTTATTTTCATTTTAAATTCAAGTTGTAAAATATAATTATTTATTTCGGGGATCGAATTTGAAAATTTTTTATTCATTTTCTGTTCAGTGTAAAATGATTTGAAGTATTGACGTCATATCCCTTGCGTCAACGCGCCTGCTCTCTATCACTTGGTTTGTGGCCCGCTTGTTCAATCAAGGCAAATTTTATAATTTACTCGGCTAGTGTAGTGTCTGAGTCATTTTAAATCTATTCACGTATACCGCTCATGTGTAGAAAATTGTTATAAATTGTTAAGTCATAATGTTAATTAAAGAATAGTGAGTTAAACACTAATTAATTTTGTGTCATTTTTGTGTTTTTTCATTAAAAATTTCATTAAACATCTATCATACTCAATATTGTGGTGTACCGTACATAAAAAATTTTTCGTTTGCAAGAAATTGCATTATTTATTATTTCTGCCTTGAATTGAATCATTTCTTTTGAATAATAATAAATCAATGTATTTTGTTCAAGATTAGCTTATTAGTATTTGTAAATAGGTCAAGGTTGTATGATTTTTTTCATTCTAAACAGCCTTGACAAATAGGTATTAATAATGCCGCTTCCAGATCTGTCAATTTGTCAATATTTAGTAATATTTTTATAAATTCAATGTCATTTCATAATTTATTTACACCTGTTTCTTTTACAGTCGTGTAACTTTACCACTAACGGTTGAAGAGGTAAGATTTTTAAAAATTTTTTTATTTTATCTAATTGAGCTATCTCTAAATAGCTTCTTCAATTTATTATGCTTTAATAATAATATTGATTTTTTCCAACAAATCATAAAATGCTTTTTTGCATAATTATACCTTATTTTTTTTATTAATGTTATCAAAATTTATCGAAGGCATAATTTTATTTTTATTATGTAAGAAAAACATAAATTTTTATTAAATAAATTTTGATGATGAGTAATATATCATTAAAAAAATATTTTTATATTATAATTTAAAAAATTAGAAATAATGTTATTCATCACATGCTTTCAATTAAAATTTTTAGCATATTGAAATATATTAATTTATTCATAACAATGACAGTTTCAAAATCGTGTGCACTTAATTTCGCTAAAACATTAGTTACTGTTTTGTACATAAAATTTTTGATTAGAATACATTTTTCTAACTTGTTGAATACTCAATCGAGTCTAATTAAGTTTAATGAATAGTTTTTATCGTTTAGGTACTGTCTTTAGTACTTCTAATAGTACTAATATAAAACTGGAAACTCAAGGTTAATTTTTTTCAACATGTAAATGAGAAATCGAAGTCATGATTTAATTTGTTCGTTAATAAAATTTTTTTGATGTATTTGCTTTTTATCGAAGGTAAAATTAATAAAAATTATTCAAATAAGCATTTTATTAAAATGATATATGAAAACCGTTGAAAAACTAAAAGTACAATTTTATATACCTAACCCAATATAAATTTTAAAAAAAGATTGTAAACGCCACACAACCTCTATATATACACCTATAATCTCTTACACGTTTCAAAATAATAGATACACGAATTCGTCCTTCAAAAAAGCAACTAAGCGTATTAAACACTCAATTTTTAACATAAAACTTATGAAGAATTAATTAAATTAAAACTGTTTGAATTAATGGTAATTAATATCCTCTTATATACAAGGTATTCCATAAGTATGGAAACAGCTTAACAGATTGCCATGATAATAAGATATCGAAAAATAACTTCAGAACAATATCTCTAATCCGGCACTATAAAAAACCAGAGGGGTCGGATTATTGGAATGTTCGGGATATCGGATTGTATAGAAAAATTCATAATAAATTTCATCACTGACACTAAAATTATCTTACTTGATAATTTTTTTAAATAAAATTCAATTGCCAGAGTGTACCAGATTAGTGAGGTTGTACTGTATTTGTATTTATTTTATTAAGCTTTTAAATATTTCACGTTAGATTTGGTTAGGAAAAATAAATTACAATTCTTCGTTTTCTCGTTATTATCTGATTGTTCTGACGCATTGTATTGCGTTTTTTTTTTTATATTAAGGTAGGGTCGATATTTTACAGAAAGAATAAACGATTTTTTTTAAAATTCTACAACATTATTATTCTTTTAACCTAGACCAAGTAGGGATCTGTGTGCCTCCTTCAGAATGACTTGCCATCTGAAGGTGAAAAGTCTTCGGGAAATGCTATTTTAAGTAGATAAAGCTATAGTTTCTCCGCCGGCATTTCTCCCAGGGTTAATGGATCCAAGAATTCGAACCCAAAAATTCTGAACTTGATGACCTGAGGATAGTAGTTAGGTTAGATTAGAGTGTGGCTGTTCTGGGGTGGGACACACTTAGTACGTCATTGAAATTCTACATTAAAATCGCAAAAGGCGATATAAAGCTGCTTTTTTCGGTATGTTATTTGGATACCTGCCTAATCCATAAAAATCTTCAAAATTTTCGGGCTTTTTTTCAGTTCTTGCAGTTCAATTCAAATTTGATTGGATTCAAAAAACTTGGAGCTTTTGACATAAATATATTTGAAACAATCGAAGCCAATTCGCAGCTCCGTATGTCTAATAGTTTTTGAGATATGATGCTCAAAAAATTAACATGGTTTTCAGAAATTTAAAAATTTGAGTTTTGATTTTGTAAATATCATTGTTTTTTTGTAAGGAGGCAAAATAGGGTAAAACTTGACATTTGCACACTGATATTTTGGTGTGTTCACAATTTATATTTTCCAGTATCTAACAATTGTGAAATGTCAGCCGTTATAACATCTGTCAGGTAATCCGTTTTGGCCAATGATATTCTAGTATTAATACTCATTTGCCAAAGTTGAATATTCGAATATCATTGGCCAAAAAGGATCACGCGATAGATGTAATGAAGGCTAACGTCACAATTGTCAGATACTTGGAAAATATAATGAACACACCAAAATACCAGTGTGCAAATGTCATCAAATTAGCAATAAGTAACATACGCTATTAGCCATAGCTAATTCATACTGATGATGACTACTTGCTAGTTGAAATACGTATTTATATAATAAAAAAATTGATATAGGAAATTGGGGCAAAAATCGAAATTTATTTCTAGGTGTTATTTAAATAATATTAATAGACAGCGTACATTCAACAAAATTAACCTTGTCATTAAAAAAATATACTGAGCGACTTAGGAAATCAGATAATATCAATGAATAATGAATTTTATCAATAAATGAAAATACTGTGGTGATTAGTCAACAATAAACTCATTTTACTCGTTTTAGACTAGATTTCACCGGTTATGTATGTATCGTGTTTATTTGTCTGTTGCCAAAAGTACTATTTTTAAATATTGTCTAAATATTATAATATGCATGTTTGTGCGCAAAATTCTAAATAATTGAAAGTGATCATTGACTTTCGATTTTATGAATTGAAATCAGATTTAATAACACCTTTAAATACAGAGTGGTTCTCATAAATTGATTATAAATATTTGAGATTTCATATAAAATCTCTTTTAAAAAATTTGCATGATAGTTTTAGTAGGCGCAAAGCCAAAAAATTATAGCGAGGCGTAAATTACCCCACCGTAACACCCTCCGTTTGCGATATTGATCGATATCTTGGACTTATCTTGGACGAATTTTTTCTGAGGTATCGATCAATATTGCAATCGGAGGGTGTTACGTTGGGGTAATTTACGCCTCCCTATAAATTTTCTGGCTATGCGCTTACTAAAACATGAAAAATTTTTAAAAGGGATTTTACGTGAAATCTCAAACATTTTTAATCAATTTATAAGAACCACTCTAAATCCCTGCAGAACCCACAATAAAAATATTTAGCAGCATAATTATAAATTATTAATTTACTAATATTAATAATAATTTTATAATCTAGCTTAATATTTTTATTGTGGACCCTGAAGGAGATATCTTTTATAACAAAATGCAAAAATCTGAGACCAAAATTTTCCCTAATTTTGCAATTTTCTTAATCTTTGGAAAAATTGTGAAAATCACGAACAATTTTACTTAACGAAATTAGATGAAACATGCAACGTGTATCTTTGACCAATAAAATACAAAAGTAAGATTAATTTAACGATTGGGTGACTGACTTTTGAGATTTTGCCTATAATTCTGTATGTTCTTTAGTCAATGGTGTAATACACTTAATGTTGTAGAAACATAGATTTGTTTTTTTATGAGTACACTATTTACACTCTGTGTAAGAAGAAAAGTATAGTTCTGTCTAGTGGGACGCGTGCCATTGATTCTACGCGACACAATATTTCGGGCAAGCCACCGATCACAAAGTTCGTTATGAAGTATTATATTACGAAAGAAACGCAAGTGAATGGTTTCATAAGTTTATTTCAACCATTTCGACTGCATCATTCACCAATAAGCCATGATAATATAATGACGGCAGATACAAAAAGAAGTCAATCTCATTTAGTCGCATGCTTTAATTAAATAAGCGAAAGTTTCATGATTTGTTTAATGAAATCCGTTCGGCGAATAATGGTATCACTGATGCATAATAATCGCTGGTTTAGCTGCGGGAACGTACTTCAAAGATTTGTTAATTGCTTGGAATCAGACTAAGAAATCAAACTGTTTCTGCAAAATAAAATTCACGTTTCAATGAATTGGACGTGAAGCTTCAAGGCACAAATAAAACAATAATCGTCATGATAAATCTCATTCCCGATATAATCACGAAGCTAGAATTATTTGACTATGGCCTCATTAAACACTTTTTAGAAAAAATGACAGGTTGATACATAAACATTCGCCACTCCTGATCCAGTGTAAAAATTTTTCTTGATCACAAAAAACAAAATTAAAATGATTGAATAATAAAAAAAACAATCGTAAAATTTATTGTATGTGATTATTATTAGTATGACAAAGATAATTGTATATTTCGTACATTGTAAATATTAGTTTGTTGAGAAATATCGATTTAAAAATATTGCATTCATTTAAATTAATTATTTTTTTAAGTAACAAAAGTAATAATTTTAACGACATTAGCCCTCTCCTCGCGATACTTTTTACGTGTGTAGGTACAGGGTGCGCCATATTTTATGTCGGTATGTAAACATTGACTAACTTTGTGACATTTGTCAATCCATCGTTTGTTGTTTTTTTTTCAAAGTTATTCAATGTTTACATATCGACATAAAAGATGGCACACCCGTGATAAAAACTGAATAATTTTTAATTGTTAAATTTATTATATACTTCTACATATGGGCCAAAAGTCATGTTCATTTAAAAATGTTATACGATTAATAACACGTTATTGAAAAAAAATTTGGTGTGAATGTCATATAACATCTTGATGACAAATACGCTCTTATTTATCAAATATCTTACAAGCGGAAAAAAAAAAAATTAGAATAAAAAAAGTCTGCTCAACCAAGATTGCATCTAGTATCCTTGCGATTCATACTGTTTGGATTTGGATGCTCTTAATAGGCTGGGCTAAATAATTAACGGAATTCATGAAATAGTAGACTAGAGTGTGCCCCCTTTTGGATACTCAAAATATAATTCTTAATGCAGATTGTGAAATTTAGTAGCCCAGCTGACGTTCATTACTGGTAATAGATAGAGGAAATTTTATTTTAAAGTAACTTAAAAATGCTTCGAACTAATATAAATTTTTCTCTATTTCTTATCAGTTATGAACATGAGATATTTTTTTTATTCCAGAAGACGGACTATTCTGCCATTCCATTATTTCTATTAAAATGGCTCTTCCTATAAAGAATATAGCTCACTGTCTATTCACAACTTCACGAAAGTAACGGGAATAAAATAAATCTATTAAATGAGCATATTTGTGTGACCTTGAACTGACTGATAGGCCCTATGAAGATCGAATTTCAAAACGTCACACTAATTTTTTATTGTCGATTCGTGTACAAGACTTAAAAAAAACATATTTTGTTCGAACCTTTTTTTTGTAAACCGATTTATTTGTAAATAATGGTTGTGTGAAAGGTTTACATTAGATTAGTAATATTTGAAAAATCATTAAACATATTCACAAATTTTTGTTTTTTCCTTTTCAGTACCAAGTTGCTCAATTATTCAGTGTAGCTGAAGTATCAAAAAATCAAACTGGCGGCGGTGAAGGTATTGAAGTACTCAAAAATGAACCATTTGAGAATTATCCCTTGTTGGGCGGTAGATATAGTTCGGGACAGTATACTTATAAGATATATCATTTAACGTCAAAAGTACCAGCATTTATCCGTGTAATTGCACCAAAAGGATCTTTAGAAGTACATGAAGAGGCATGGAATGCTTATCCATATTGCAGGACAGTTATTACTGTGAGTAATTATCATTCAAATTGTATTATATATATATCGCAGCCAACTAATTTAATTAGCCATTCTATTAATAGCGTAGCCTTTTTATTAAACGGCGTAATTCAAATAGCGACCTGGGCGATATTTAGTCATTCAATCAAACAGCTAGACAAATGACAAAATAATAAAAAATATTTTGATCGATGACATTTAACTACTTGCCTAGCCTAACCATTTAAATTCAGTTCCACTTTTTGCCTCCTGGAGCTGAAACCCACACACTGTTAATATGGCGTCGATAAGAAACAATATTGTTGTTTCTCGTAGTTTTATTGCGATTCCGCAAAAAAATTACAATGGAAAAGTGTAGTGTTAAAAAGTTGAATTTAAATATGGTATTTATTAAAACGTGATTTTGACGGCAAGTGTACAGTACTCAGATACAAAATAAGGCAACGAAATTTCAAAAAGTTCAATTTCTCTGAGAGAGGCTTTGACAAGTCCGTCATCTTTTGGCGGCCAGGGATTCCAAAAAAGCAGTTGTAAGCCTACTGCGAATCAGAATCGTAATAATAGATCTGTTTGTTTTAAAAACAAATTTTTTTTGCTGATCCAAATGCTATGGAAGTTTAACTTGTGTTAACAAATAATATTTTAATTACTTACATGTGTAATTTGTTATTGAGTTGCGCTATTCGATCTCACGATTACCAAATAACAATATGTTATAATTTTATAAATAAACAATTTCTGATGTCAAATATTTTATCTTTTTTGTTAAATGGTCAGTTCATTAAATGTTGTATTAGACACTACATTCAGCCGTATCATTCATGCCGCAAGTTGAACGGGCCCGTTTAGTACAAAGGCTAGACTTTTAACAGAATGGCTATTTAAGCTATTTGACTGCGATATATATAAAATTTAAAAATCGTTTATAACGATATTGAAACGATCCGTCTCAATAGAATTAAAGTCGATAAATCATAATGTCCATTCTTAGAATTCAGTTTATAACTTCTATATGTTTATTTCATTTATTAAAGAAAATACATCCAAAAAACTTCGCCATTTGCGATTCGATGGAGAAATATACAAATTATGGCATAATTTGTCCGAAATATCTATCAACTTTATAAACTTTTTTAAAAATATTTTTGGATTCGTAAATTTCATTTTTACATCAGATAGCATTTAGGTATTGATGATATGACAAAATGTTAAGGGAGTGAGCAAATGAATCATTGCAGGATATGACCGTTGAAATTCGAAATTAGAATTTTACCTCACTTTGTCAAGAAATGTTTCAAATGTGCCAAATATTGCTTGTAAACTTGAACAGATTTTTTGGTTCCACAATTTTTTTAGAATTATGAGTAATATAGTTATTTACGTGCTGATTAGAAGACATGGATATTTGGCATATTTTTTTAGCAGTCTTTGCAAAATTTATAAAAAAATTCAAAAATTAAAATAATTAGTTTATTTGATTTTTTATTGTTTGAAAAAGTCGTGGCTTAAATAACCGGCTCATATAAAAATTTAATTGCTTTAGAAATGTTCTGGAATGCGTAAGGTAGTGTTTGGCCCTCGAATACTTAAATCTCATTTTCACAATTGGTTAAAAAATGTACCGTTTCCATAAAAAGTTCGTTTTTTTTTACTTATTTGGATATGTATTTTTGCAAATATGTGCTACTTGTCCCAAAAAATGTTCACCACATTGATTTTGAAAAAAAATCTCTTAGAAAGGTATTCAAATTTCAACGGTCATTTGCAGGATTACAGCCGCTTCTTTTAAGAAACATCTGAAAAGTATAGAACCGATTACAAATTTTGTATCCTTATCCAAGTTTTTCAAAGCTAAATAATTTTTTAATTATTAAATTATAAGCTTGATTTTAATGACCAAAACTTCCATTTTCTATTCTTAAAAAAAATTATTTTGAAAACGATAAGGTATAGTAAATACACCTTTACCTTTTTTGTACTAACATTTCTCGTTAATTGTTACTAATTGCATAAAAATATTTCGTATACACAGTACAAATAAATATAGTACAGAGTATCTCAAAAATTTCTACAGAGCGTTTTTTTAACAAATCGCAAGTATACGTTCTTTTTAAGAAGCACAAGTAAAGATAAGTTTTATAGAAGCAAATTTTTCAAAAATCTGTCTACACTTACATTAAGGGTTAATGTTTGTATTCACATTGACATTCAAATAGTAATCAATAAGCAGGGAACGAAAACGAAAATTACACTCACAATCAGTATCACAGCATAATAATAAAATAAATAAAAAAACCCGACTGCATTAAATTAAAACTGAAAAGAAAAAAACAAGTTCAGTATTTAAAAAGATAGGCTGTTAGAGTCCTTATGTAAACTACTGAATTTGTTTTTTTCTTTTAAGTTTTTATTTAACGCAGTCGGGTTTTTTGATTTTTTAAAGTTGTTTTTTAAATTTACACTTTTAGTAAAACTACGGTAACGATTGAAATGATTTTCAAAGACAAAATCGTAAAAACGTAAAATAAGATCCCAAATTCTGTGAAAATATGATAGGAAATTTCTTTAAAGAATTTCATGTGAAAATATCAGGGAAGGTGATTCGGAAAATATTGTTTTGCATTATCAATTGCATCGTTTTATTTACATTTGAAATATCTCAATATTATCCAGAAAGTTTCGTTGATTTTCTTGAATTGTAATGAAAACTGTTATTGAAAAGGTTGCACTCAAGTTTTTGGTATATTAATCAGTTTTGATACACGCGTGAACAATCTCAAGAGTTAAGATTTGTTCATTCAAAGATACGTATTCCTAAATGATTATATAATCATTTTATAATTACACTTGGTTAATTATCGAATATAAATAATTTGATATTGCATGATATTATTTTTTTAATAAAAATTAATAATATACTATAAAAACTAAAACACGGTTTGTCCTTAGCTTATTCTAATAACTATATTTATTACTTTATCATGTAATTGTTACTTATTAATGCAACTTCATCTACAATTAATTACATGTAAATGTATTGTATATTTAATAAAAAAAAAAATGAATATAATTAATATTTTACGATTTTTGATTATAAAATTACTTAGGTTTTATAATTAATTGTTTTATTGTTTTTAACAATAAGATAAAAATATTGTTTTCAAAAATGTAGGTCAATATCAATCCTTAAAAATAAAAGCTTCTTTGATTTCATCTTTTCATACTGTACTGGTTTTACGTAACCGAATAGATTCGACAAGAATAAATGAAAAATTCAAGTCGACTTCTCTACTGTTTCCAAGAAAATAAGTATTTATAAAGATTTCTTGTTGTCAAATGCGTGATATTTTCACAAAATTTTGGCTGTTATTTGTCAAGTTTTAGCGTCAAAAAAATGATATTTTCTTTGAAAATACTTTTAATCGTTACCGAGAATCTGAAGTAGACTTTTATTTATCTTTATAGAACAGTTTGAACGAAAAAAATTTATTGAGGCTAAATTACACGATCTGACAATGAGAAAATTTTCAAATCGTATAATCCAGACGAAACCCGCCTTCGAATCGAACAGATGATACGAATTTATAGTGACAATGTGCAATTTCCATTTTCATTCACTGATTATTAGTCTTATATTAGTTATTACTCTTCGAATATCAACAACGTATGAAAATCACCAACTTATCTATTAATGATAAAAAAAATACGCAATTTAAAGCCAAAACGCTTAGTGATAGATAAAGAGATAAACGCTTTGTGATAAAAAGATAAAACTTATAAAATCAAAGGGCCCTAAAAAATTGTATAGGATATAGGTTATTCAAAATTTATTGAAAATGTATAGGGGGCGTGTATGAAAAACACTTCTTTATAATTGAATTTATTTTAAAAAATTAGTTTCACACTTTTTACTCTTATCAGTAAAGACTGGAGCCCAATTGCGAGAAGGGAAGCTCACATTGATCTATTTTTTTCAAAAATATTGTTTTATAAATGCGGCTTAGATATAACTACGTATATGTTGTTTGTCTCTTATCGTTTTGAAGATAAATTTTTGTTAATTAATCATCTTTTTTCAATTAGAAAATCGATTAGTAATGTCATTACAGTTAAAATTCCTAACCGTTACAAAGTACCCTTAATATTCTAAACCATTAAAATCTAAGAAATTAACGATAAACGCCTGGTTGAAAATGTTTGGTTTTCAAAATATGATTTGATCCTAAAAATTTATGAATAGAACTGTATATTTAGGCGAGAAGATATAACATTTGAGATCGATTTTTTTCGAGCTAAACAGATCGAAATGTGGTTTTCGGATTCGTGGCCAGCCACTTCGAAAAACCTCCGATTTTGGATTCATTACGTGATAAATTTTGCTAAAAATTCTGGAAATGAGCTCTGCTACTCTCGTCTCCAGGTACACCAAAAGTCTTTTAGACATTATATTCGTGATCTGCGACCTCGAAATCCATCGATAATTATTTAGGATGCATTTTATAACAATTTAGAAATAATCTTGGAGATGAGATATACTACCAGGACGTCCTGGTCACCAGGTGCATCGAGGAAACTTTTAAACATAATGTTCGTGATCAGCATCCCCAAAAACCAGCGAGTAACAACATTTGACCGATTTAGTTATAATTACTAAAGTAAAAAATTTTTGCGCTTATGAAAATGCATTCTGGCATTGCCAAAAAAATTTTCATGGTTTGTATAGAATCAAAATAGATAAATTTTATAATTGAGTTCCTGAATCGAATTCAAAAAAACTGCATCTCGATCTGCCTTGCCCGAAAAAAGCGATTTTAGTGTTCTATAGTCTCGCCTAATTCCTGTATGTTGGAAACTATTTTATTTAAATGAAATAAAATTTATAATTTAGAAGTATGTAATGCCGGTTTTCCACTAAACGGGCAAACAAAAACAAAACAGAAACTCGTATCGAAAAAACAAAACTGCAATTTTTTACAAACTTTACGAAGGCTGGCAGTATAATGACAGTTAAAGTTTCAATTTTGTCTTTCAACAAAAAGTCAGTTTCAACAAAAGTGGAAAACTGTCATAAGTTTCACATTTTCTATTTGTTTACAATGTTTATTGCAATAGTTATAATCTTTCGAAAATAGCTTCTCTAACTTCTCTCAAAATCTCATTAGGTTTATGAAACAGATTTGAAAACGAAACATTTTCGAACAGGTATGAAACATAAATAATATCAATTTGTTTTTATGTGAATTTTATCCTCAAAATTTTCTGTTTTCTATTCTGTATAATAAGATATGAGAAAGTATTTTATTATTTCGAAAATTATGTAATTAAAAATGATTATTAAAAAATCAGTTGAATTTTACAGAATCCAAATTATATGAAAGAAAAATTCCGAATTGTAATTGAAACATTACATAAAAATGATAATGGACTTAGTGATAATGTAAGTTTTTAAATTTTTTATACAAATTTTAACATGGTGCTTTGCTTATCTTTTTTGGGTAAAATATGGGTTATATATATGGTGATTTATGGTGTAATGGTGTCTTATGTCCGTTATATATTTTATCCTTTGTATATGTTATCATATTTTCTTCATACATTAAAAAAAAAAACATACATACATTGATGGAACCGTATATAGAATCCTGGTTACATGAAAGAAAATTTCACCATCTGCATTGAAAGTCTTCATCTACCTGATAATGGCACTCAAGAAAACGTGAGCCTTTAGTTTACATTCAAAACTCATTTTAAATAAAACACTTTTTTAGATTAACTTATATTTAACTTTTTTGAATTGTATTCCAAGAAAGTAAAGTATAAGCGTGCACATCTTGATGAAGTTATTCATTTGAAATTAAACAGTAATGTCACTCTAGGAATTAAAACTAAAAAGTATTATGACAATTTTATACTAATTCGAAAAATATTTCAACTAGAAAAAAGTAGTAGTTTACAAGTCTTGATTTTTTTCAAGTCTTGATTTTTTTCTTCCCAGTTTGTCGGTTTCGAGGACTACCCTCTTGTAAAAGATTAACTAATATAATATAATTGGATTTTTATTTGATAACAAATAAAAAGCTAACCCGCGATGATCTTTAACAAAACCTTAAACTAATTTGGAAAGTGTACTACTAGTAGTTACTATGGGATGAACAGATTGCGGAAAAATATCATGGGAATAAATCTATTCGTCATCGGTCCGTAAATGTCTTATTTGATCACATCTACTTTCATAGATTCAATAGAGAAGTTGGATTAATTTTTTTTGTCACAAATAAGTATTTTTTTTTTATTAATTGGTTGACTTGTGATTGACAAAATGACAAATTTTGTTAAACCTATTATCTGTCGAGGTTAAAAACAAAACACCTGTGATATTGTCGCCAAAATTTTATCACTTTCATGTGATAGGTTTTTGAAATTTTGCCCAAGTTGTTTCTAAGATGCAAAATGTGGTTTAAAAAAATAATAGCTTTTTTTTTTGTAAGTTCTAGAGTGACTTTATTCATTATAATCATAAAGCCCGATCCACACTTTCAGTTTCTATTCATTCAAAAATCATACTCTATTCATATTCTTGTTTATACGTCAACGTAATATTGTACTTTCCGTTAGATTGTTTTCAAAAATCGCTCCTACTAGCGCTAACTCAACACCTATTAACGAAATTTAACTCATTGTGTTATGTTTAGTTGGCCTGGATCGAGTTAGCACGGGTCGGGGTTGTTTTTGGAAGCTAAATTTACAATTTTACTATCAGTTTACAATCAGATAGAAATTACAATATTACATTGACATATAAATCGATCATCATAAAATTGAACTTGATTTTCAATCATAGATTTTATCTTGTTATAATTTTTTCAAATCAAAGACGCGAAAATACTCTAAAATATTAAGGATTTTGAAATACACCCAACATAAAGAAAAGTATTGAAAGATTTATTTTTCAAGTTTTCATAAAGAAATTTTTTTCATAAAGTGTAGATCGAGCTTTAAGTTTATGGATTTATGTAATTGGGTTTTTCATAAATAAATGCTTTACATTTGGGTTTATTAAATGTTAGTGATTGTCCTTTTTATTAGTTAGTTTCTACAGAACGAATAGTTAAAATTTTAAAATAGCTTAAGAATAGCCGTATGCGTCGAAACAAGCCGTTTAAATAAATAAAAGATCTAATAAGGTTAAAAAAAGCCTTTGTTAAAAAATTATTATCTTCTTACAAGTTTGAAAAAAAAAATTCTTTTTGTGGAGAATTAATTCGTTCTGGAGAAATGGATAATCATTACATTAAGGCTTAATCAATAATTTTAGCGATTTAATTGTAGAAAAATTGCTTTATTCAAATAATGCTACACGGCTTAAGTATATCTTTTCTATAATCCGAATTTATAGGAATCTGACTAATTGCGGTTCCAATTAAACGCTATTTGGATAATTCCATTTGCCGAATCTAATTTCGGTTTATCATTATCGATAATTAACTTAAGAATTAGACCGAATTTAATATACGTTTTTGTCGTGGGTATAAAAATAGGGTTACAACAGCTTACCCTTAAAAGTACACCCTATCGTATAATATGAATTAGCCCTTTGAATTAACGCTATTTTTGGTAATTATTTTTCTTTGAAAATTGAATATCATAATAACGACGGATATTCAAATTTCATAATTGTAATTCTAAAGTTTTCTGCGATCTTCAGATACTTATTAGACAATAAGCTTAGTGAGGCGAAGAGACAGTTCTTGAACGATACACCACTGCACCAAGAATTATATTATTATTTAAATCTAATTAATTTTTTTTTTTTTTGTTTTACAATGTTCGTCATATAAAATTATCAGAAATTCGGATCATAGAATATAATTTAGTTTTTATTCGGCACCTGAAGTTATATCTAATTGAAAAAGCTTGAATATTAAAAAATAATTTTTAATATTCCTAATATCATTTTTTGTATCTAGGTTCATGAATTACCACCAGATAGATTAAAGATACGAGAAGTAGTTCCAATTGATATTGCAAATGATCCAATTAATGCATCTGATTACAAAGAAGATGAAGATCCTACAAAATTTAAATCTCAAAAAACTGGACGTGGACCGCTGGTTGGTCCTGATTGGAAGGATAAAGTAGATCCAGTTATGACTTGTTACAAATTGGTTACAGTAGAATTTAAGTGGTTTGGTTTTCAGGTAAAAAAGATTATTTTAAAATTGTTTTATTTCCTCAAAATAAATTATTTGCGGTTTTTTTTTACAGAATCGAGTTGAAAGTTTTATTCAAAAAGCTGAAAGGAGATTATTTACAATTTTCCATAGGTAATAAAAATATTTACAGACTTTCTTTTGATAAAACAAGAAACCTTTTAAAATTGCGAAACTTACATACAAATTTCCAACTCTCTATTCCAATTAGGAGGATCTGTAGAGATAAGCAAGGTCCTTAAAACTTCGAAAAATGCTTTTTTATCCTGTGAATTTATACCAGAGTTTAGTAAACAAACACAAATAATAAATAAATAAGTTAATGTTGACTAAAAAACAAAAATAAAACTGGCTGAGGTGCTTGGCATGCACCCAAAAGATCCGGGTTCGACTCCTGGTGCGAGTTTAATGTTTTTAATTCTCTTTATTGAACATATTTTCTTAAAACTAGCTAAGAACACTCGAGTAAGTTATCTTTCAAACAAAACAAAAAAAACTAAATCAAGGGTACCAAAGGCAGACATATAGATTTATAAATCTGACTTTTTCGAATTAACTAAAGATATCGTCCTCAACATTTCCAATATATTTTACAAAATAAATTTTCATATCCGTGGACTTTTTTAGCAGTATTTCTAAAATATTTAATTTCCATAAACTATAAAGGAAGGATAATCTAATGAATTGGTGTTTTTTTTTTTTTTATCTAGACAAGTATTTTGTTGGATGGATCGTTGGCATGGTTTAACAATGGCTGATATACGTGCACTGGAAGATCAAACTAAAGAAGAATTGGAAAAACTTAGAAATGAAGGTGAAGTTCGAGGTATGCGAGCTGATACCGATTGAAGAAAATACTACCATCGTTTAGAAAAACATAATAAACATACTATTACAAAACGTTCGTTGATTGAAGTTCATCTAAGCAAAATTGAAATAATAATTCGTAAATAATTCCAAATATATATATATATATTAATTAAAATAAAATTAAAAAATTATATACAGGATTTTTTTAAAAAAAATTTCCTCCTTAATATTTCCAAAACAGAATGGAATATCGATAAACGTAAGAACACGTTATCGTCTCATTTTTAGGAGGAATAAAACACAGCATTCATTGTTTTTAAATGTGGAGCTTCTTAGTCAACAGGGGGCAATTTTGCTTTTTTAAAGGCGTTAAATTATTATTTTGAGTATTTGTAAACAAAAGTTGCAATTTTTGCGACAAGGAAGGTAAATGAAGGTTAATGAAATACGTAATTCCTATTAAAAATATGAATACGACCCTGTGTAAAAAATAACGCTGTTTTTTTAGTCTCTCTAAAATGAACAGATATGGGGTTTCCCGTTTTTTATTTTCCATTCCGTTTTCGAAATATTAAAGTAGAAAGTTCTTAAAAAATCAACCTGTATAATTAATATATAATGTGTACAGGGAGTTAAGTGTTTAGCGAATAGCGTTAAAAAAATTTATTCTATTACTATTGTTAGATATTTATCTCTCTTGTTGTAATAAGAAATACCTACATGTGTGTGTTATTGATGTATTCGATCGATAACGATACATAACTTTTAGAAATACAATATATAAGAGGTGGTATTTACTGATTTTTGCCATCAGTAACTACATCCACCAAGTCAGTCGAGTCATTAGAGATATAAGAGTAGTCATTTATTAACAATTATTAATTCAAAAAAATATTGTTAATTATTAATAAAATGAAGATAAAAAAAATTGAAATTATTGGTCCAATTTGACTAAAAAAAGTTTATTGTTTATATTTATTAATTGATTTGTGGAAAAAAAAGTATTTTTTAATTAATAATTCAATGAAATAAGCTTTTAAACCGTAATTTGAGCTATGAGCCTGAATTTTTTTGTATAAAAAAAGGAAATTCGTTATTCTCCTCGTACAATTACAATTTAAACGAAAAACAGTTTTAAATAAAAGTTAAATTAAAAAAAAAAAGTTGAACATAGGAACATAGGAGTTAACTGAATCATCGCCAAGGAATGAATTTTTTCCTTTCAAAAGGCGGTAGTGATCTATTTCAACGGGAAATATAAATAATAATTAAATAATAGTTTGAATCATTCGATTTGTTAAATTAAACAAGAGATTTGATTTGAACAAAGTTTCAAAAAAATCATCTACAAGTCGCAAAGATTCCAAATTATTGAACTTTCTTACATTCCACAGTATTTATTATATGAACTTTGATATATTTTAAAATGCTTGCCTTACGTAGTTTGCTACGATTTTCAACTTATGGCGGACTGCATCAAATTAGGAACGAGTAAAATACATAATAAGAGTAATTACGATTAGCTAATTCATACTGTTGATGACTACTTGGTAGTCAAAATACGTATTTATAAAATACAAAAAACTGATCTAGGAAATTGGGGTAAAAATCGAAATTTATTTTAAAAAGTATAATGTTTTTATCTGTTTCCAAGGGAGTTCTATCTCAGCGGGATTTAATTGAGAAAAATCAGTTAAATCTTTCATATGTAAAATTTTACTGCAAACAAATGTACAAAATTTAAAATTTATAAATGCGGTTTTTTCCTTGTAGCTCTCTTCAAACTGAACGGATTCTTTTAAAACATAGAACATTCTTAAATTACCTTTCAAACAAACACACAATAAAAAAATCAAAATTGGGTCATCCGTTCCGGAGGTATGATGTCACAGACACATCTTTTTGTGTAGTTGTTTAAAAATTGGCTTTTAAAGAAAGTTGTCTAAAAAACATAGGCTCATAACACTTTCAATTAAAAAACTTATTTCATTGAATTTGAACTCAAATTTTCTTAAAAATGTGTGCTATATATAATTTTATATTATTCAATAGCTTAAAATTTGTTTCTCTTTTTTTACATGACCTGTAAAAATAAGTTACAAATTTTTTAAAAGTACAATGTTGCTTACTGAACTAGTCTTATTATCGAACAGTTCTGTTTATAAACATTCGTTTTTAGTTAATTGTAATTATTAAATGTATCTTGGCCTTTATTTGTTACTCTTCTAATTTTTATTTATATATATGTATTAGTAAATTCAAACTAAAACCAGTGTGTTGATTCAGTAAACAAGGATCATTCTATCTCATTTCAATTTGAAAGTACGGTATTTGTTGGAAAAATATTATTTTAAATTAAAAAAAATTACGTGCTCTAAATGCTAGGCTTTCCTACGGTAATATGACACGTTATTACAGCGCGGGAAAGCTTTTAGCATATTTTCGCATCAACAAAGACCTAAAAGAAATTTTAGAATAATTTATTAAAATTCTATTAATCTGAAAAATTGGCAAATAAATTAGTGGCTAAATTCTTAACGGTTCTCGCAGGTCTTAACGGTTTTTCCCAACAAACCATTGATATCTACTTTCAAATTAAAACGCGATTTGAAATTTCCTATTTTCCTAACTTACTGAATTATTTAATTTATTTAAAAAAAAATAAAAAAAGATAGAGGATTTTTCGTATTTTAAATATATTTTTTTACATAATAATATTTGTAAAATAGTCAAGCAATTCGAATTTTAATTTAAACAAAAAATTTGAAATTCAAAATAGTTTTAAACAGTGTACTTAAAGTTTAGTGTTTTGTGTTAGCATATATTTTATTTTAATAAGTTAGAGCGGGGAAACATGAACGTCAAAAATGATGGATGTCCATCATTTTTCATGCTTGTGTAACCCAGGTTTAATAAAGAAAAACGTACAAGTCAACTACAATTCTATCTCATTAAGTTAATGGTCGCATAATTTTAAATTCTCTCAAAAAATTTCTTTTAAAAATAATCCCACGCATTCTTGAAAAATTTTCTCTAACCTACTTCAAAAATCAATTCTATGTGTTGTTTTTTCTTTATGGAAGATCTTAACTATCGCTTCACTACCTTCAAAAAGAAGCAGTTAAATTCGATGAAGGCTTAGGGCCAATTAAAATTACTTTTGTCTATAATAATACGTTAATAAGGACATCCCTTAACGAAGATAATGACTTCCTGTGATACATGATGTCGTGGTCTCAGAAATTTTCCGTTTGGTTTCTTGTTATTGTTAAAATGCAATTAGACGGTTTAGATGAAGATTCAGCACATAAAAATATCGGCGATATGCGAGCTCAAACGATTAATTTTCAAGTTCAATGTTAGTGTTCATTAAAAATTCCCGACATCTTTTGTAGAGATTTTATAGGCTTCATACAGCTAGTAATAATTATTAAATATTTTTAACTTTCGATTTAAAATCATTCTATTCAAAATTAATGATTTCAAAAAAGATTCCTTTCATTAATTCTCAACTACTTCGATTGCAGGTTCTGGAGAGTATCTGGATTGCTTGATGAACAAAGATTTTTCAAATATTGTGTCGATAAATAGTTATATTTGTAAATTGAATAATACAACTGTATTTTTTTTTAAGTATTAATAATTTTAAATACATTTATGAAAATAACAACATTTTAAAAAATACTGTACAAGTTTTTATTTTTTTTCCCATCAATAAAATTTGTAAACAACCCCTCTATCTTTTTGACAATTAAATTTTTAATTTAACGCAAAATTCAAAGTTCTTTTTTTTTAAAAATGATTATATAATTTTTTGTATGATTTTCTTTTTTGTTTAAAAAAAGATGAATTGTAAATAATTTATAAATAGTATATTTTTATTTTTTGAGTGTTTTTTCATTTCATTGTGTCTTATCATGGTTTTAAAGTTACCACAAGAATGTATAGTAGAAGAAACGACAATGTGATTGCTACTTTCATCTTTTTTTTTGATCAAAAAACATTTTTATTTATAGATAAATATTAAAGAATACACCTTTAACAGGTTGCGGGAACAAAATATGACCTCAAGTAATTTTGTATTTTAAGGGATCGTTGAACACCATTAAAATGTACTTCTTTGACTCAAACTTAACTTACTGCATACTCAATGTCAAATAGATATGGACCTTGAAAAACGAAAAAAAAACTTTCTGGGGAATTTGACAGGGTAATTCCCATCAAATTACTGAAATATATCTCCGGCTCTAAGATTTTTTTCAGCTCGGTAAATAAGCCTATATTTTGAATATCAATTCATTTGGACAAATCGAACCATTGGAAGTGTCCAAATGTGAGTGAAAATCCTAAAAAACTTGTTCCAGGGGTTATAATGCACACCCACTTTTTTCTCCGTTGACAGTTTCCGTGCATCAAGATGATTACTAATCTTTATATAATATAATTCTTCTGTGCGTCTGTATGTGCTTGAACTCTTTCTAAACTGCTGGATCGATTTTGATGGTATTTCTTGTGTTCAAGTGGATTCGGGAAAGGTTTAGATTCACAATTCAATCCAAATTTTTAAAAAATTACGAGTTCCACACCAAAAAATTAAATCCAATAAAATTGTGAACAAAAAGGGAGAACAAGATAGTTATCTATAAAAATTGAATTTTGATTAAAAAAACAGCTGAATATAATTGTAATCACAGTGCGATCCTTAGGCTAATAGTGAAAAATTTTAAACTTAAGAAAATTTAGCCAAAGTATAAATTAAATACGTTTTCTCATTGATATCTGTACACAAGCGTTACTATTTTTTAGTTTGTGCAAAAGCAATAAGATTAAAATCCATTTTTATTTGACGACGCTTATGTGCATTTATTGTAGGGTAATAGATGAAAATTTTTAGTAATAATAAAAATAATGGCCGTGATATGAGAAATCAACAACTTCAATATCTGAAGGTAGTATTAATTCATTGAAAATTGCATGTTTTTATCAAATCTATTCATTGGCTACGTTTTGGGAAATAGTGAAGTAATGAACGCGGTTACCTACCGCTTATAAACACGTGAAACATGGCCCGTGAATAATATTATGTTTAAGAAGCACTCACTGCATATTCTCAGAATGTAGCCATTATGTTTAGAATTTGTTGTATTATGTGCTCCAAAAGTCAGTTTATAAAACTTAAAAATTTGGGAAATATATACAGAAAAATTCTTGATGGGATATTATGGAGTTTCATTTTATATACCACCCACAGAACCACACTTATTTTTTAAACACCGAATTAGAAGAGTAGGTAAATTAACTCAAGCCTTTTTTAGATACTATTAACAGTTTTTTCAGAAATTTTAGATTCTTGGATTTGATTTTTGGCATAATAAAAATTATTTATTTGATAATATAAAAAAGAATTGTACACATAACCAGCTATTGGAGTCCGGGTAATCATTTAAAATACCAGAAAAACAGGTTTTCTGGCGTTATTAGCTACTTGAAAGTCGCTATTGTTTAACAATTTCGGTTAGGTCTTAAATTTCAAATAAATCAATTTAGGAATAAGGAACCTAAAGTCTTATCGCATTAATGATTTCTTTTTAAATATTTGCTCATGGATTAGGTTCCTCTTGAATTCAAAGATTTAAAAAAAAAATTTAATAAACATTGGCAAATTTCTGGAAAAATAATTTTCCCTCTTATGAATGTCGAATTGAAGAAAGTATATCCACTCTAAACGATTTTATTCTAACCAAATATAATTGTATCTACTACATCTTGAATCGCCGAATTTTTCCGGGGTATATTTTCTAAGTTTTTAATAAAATAACTTTAGTGAATATACAAGAAACGGTCATAGTTTAGATTATCTGAGCTAAAATTAGAAATAAGCAAAGCTAAAAAACGTATTTTGATAGGTATGTAAATACACTTAGATGCCGAGGCGTAAGAGACTAGTTCAGGTTGCTATTTAGTCAATTTGTGTATACTTAAAAACGAAGTAGTTAAATATTTGTGAAAGCGTTCTATAGACGTTTAATATTTTTATTCGAAATTCTCGGTTATTTGGTCTTATTCTCACGGTACACAAATCGGTGAATCAATTTCGTATATCGAATATTCGAATATCCCATTGAATTAAATAGCTCGCGCTCAAAATTTAAAAAAATGTAAAGTCGAAGATTTCTGATTTAAATGTTGATGATTTAAGTAATATTAACCAGTGAATAGAGACAAAAATATTGAACATCTGCAGAACGCTTAAATAGTAACTACGTTAACTTAATAAATCTGCAGTCAATAATTCAAAGTCTTTCTTAACATAAAAATTAGTTGAGATTATTTTAGGAAAAAATAAAATCTAGCTAGGTTCTAAATTATCAAAAAAAAAAAGAAATTATTGTTCCAAAAAATGAATGTTATGTAAAATAAATGAAAACGGTGACTTGTTCTTGCCATTTTCTAAGTTATAAATATATATATTTGCATTTGATTAACGTTAAATTTGATAATGTATGCTTGTTTGGTGCTTTATAATTATTTAGTTTAACGAAAATAAATACAGTATTAACAGTTAAGTTTTAATATTTAGATAACTAATAAGGAATTATCAAAATGCGTGTATCCAAAATGATCTCAATTTATTTTTTGTATCATAATATTAACTAAGATGTAAATAATCACAAAAAAAGTGTATCATTTTTAAACATTAACGATTAGCCCGATATTTAACCCGAAAAATGGAACTCTGATCCTGACGCAACTCACATCAATTGTTGGGAGATTTCTTCAAATATATACTAAGAAATAAGTACAAGTACGCTAGAATTATTGTTTGAAGGAATCCCAACAATTGGGCAGATGAGAGATATCGAATTTGATAAATTATCCATAAAAATGTAACAATATACTTGATACCAAAACAAAATTTGAAAGTTAAATTAAAATTGAATAAAAACGAAGAAGTTCATTCAAAGATTGTTGCTCGTTTATTTCTTGCAAAACAGACTATGACGATACTCAACAATGACGTAATTTTTTAAGTATCTTCCTCTTTGTTTAATTAGGTATTTTAAACGTTTATATTTTAAATTCACTTTACTGCCCGTGCAGTGAAAATTCTTCACCTGAAGTGAAAACAAAAATTTTTTCAGCATCCTCATTGATGTGAATTGCATCAAAATTAGAGTTCCGATCAATACTCTCGGACTAATACCACTGTAGACCTCCTAGATAATTTATACTTTACCTACCTATGCCAGAAAATCCTTAATTCATAGACAAACATTTTGATGAATCCTTTAAACAACTCTGGAAAGATAATTAATTTTTTTTTCAAACATTTTTTTTTTCAAATTTGAAGAAGGTTACTAATGTAGGATAAATACTATATTTGTACACGCTCTTCTATTCAATAAATAGCTAACTTTCACGTATAAAATGTTTTATGCGGTTAAATAATCGCGTGGTAACGATCAAAAGAACAGAAAGTTAATTATCGACCATAACACAGTGCATAACAATTAGGAAGTACAAATCCCGCATTCGTAAAAAAATTATGATTAATTCGAGCTTGATTAAGTTTTAGTTTGATTTAAAACTAGCCTTGAGGGATGGTTTACACTTTCTAAAATAATTGATTTTGTGAGTGGTTATTTTGTGCGGCTATCCATCACTTGAGACTAACTAATAACTTGACTCTTAATGCAGGATAAATAATTGATCTAGAAAATTCCAAAAAATTATGAGAAGATAAATTTTGATAATGCTTAAAAATATAAAGCAGATTTTCTCTTTTAGTACGATTATAAATTACTGTTACAGATTAAAATATTTCATATATTGTATTATAAAACAGAAATGATTACGTTTAGTTGATAAAAGCGCTTACAAACATTTAAAAATTGTGGAGAAATTATCAGTCAGGACCAAAGACATAGAGAATGGATTGAGTGTTCCTTGTTCAACTGTATAGTAAATACGGGCAAGAAACTATTATATAAACGCCACTTTTTTTCCAAGTGCTTGTGGGCAATTTTATTGGCTAAACGCAGTCTATCACTGGAAATGTAAACGTGCTTAGATCACCACCGTAAAATAACCGAAAGTGTAAATCGATGTTTAGTATTTTTTTATAATAACAATGAGCGTGTTCAGAGGAATAAAGTTATACACTATCTTTATGTAGATATTCTGAATGAAATAAAAAATAATTTAATAAGGACTTCGTTATTCTTAGCACGCTTATTAAGTTATTATCTCTCTCTAGTTGTCTGCCCTTCTTTAAACAATCTTTATTTTCATTTTAGAAGTTTATTTATGTTTCTTACTATTGTAGTGATGTTAATTTGTAAAATAAACATTGTTTCGACGATATCGTTCTCAAATATTGAGGTCCTAACAAGCATAAACTATTACATAAATACTTAAATAAATAAAAAAATTCTTATCATTTACATTTATCATTTTAGGGATTTTATCATATGATAAAAACAATTTGTATTACCTTTAAAAAAATGTTTAGCTTCGTAATAATATCACAGTACCATAGTGCGGTTTTGATAGTTGAACCTTTTCAAGTTTTTCATACAATTTATATATATTTTTTTTTTGTCATTGTTGCGGGCGGTAGTTCGGTATTAATTTTGAGTTTAAAAATCGTTCAGTAATGATTTTTTTCAATACATATTCTTTAATTATAATTTATCAGTAGTAAATTGGTACAGTTTTAACCATTATAAAAAGTGATAAAATGCTAATTTATGTATACTAAGCACAAATTGGTAAGAAATAAATTAGGTCAAATGATTCAAAAAAAGACCGCAATAGGCTATTTAAGTGTTATTGATGGAGGGTAGAGATAAGTAGGACCATCTCTCTGTATATAAAAAGTGTCCATCGAAAAGATCCTAAGGTCATGGAAAAATTCAAGACTCCATCAAATTTTTCTCTCCGAAAAACAAACCTGTTAAATTTTATTCTAATGTTTTTTCTCATAGAAATTTTCGGAAGCCCTTAATTTTCGAGTTCATAGGGGAATTCCGATACTTTTTAAAATCCTGTATATATTTAATTGCATTAAAAACAAAAAGAAAAAACAAAACAATTCTAATTCTAATGAAATATAAATGTACAATATTAAAATAAAAATATTAAAGAATATAGAAAATATTAAAATTCTTTATTTTGATTAATAAAATAGATTTAACATTATTTTTTAAAATGAATAACAGTTCGATCGTATTTGTAAAAAACATTATTCAGTCGTTTTGGTTGCTATACGTCTTCGATAAGTCTTTTATCGAAGTATAATCGTAATAGCAAGATTTTTATCAGAAGCAACACTACAAATCCTAAGAATGATACGAGATTTCATTGTGACTCCCCGTTCCACAATATACAACGATTTATTTGCAATTAAGCTCATTAGTGTAGTGGTGTCTAGACAGATAGATCCGCAGCATAATAATTAAGAAAACAATCAAAAAAGTTGTCAAAGTTGCTGGTTTTTTTATAAATTTTTGTATAGTAACTTTGTAATCATTTGAAGCTGACCCAAATATACAGTAAAAGAAAAATTTATCGTCTTGCATGCGAATGTCTGGGAGGAGAGAAGGGGGGGGCGTAATACTGTTATTAGGATGAGCTACGCAATGAAATTTCGAACAAAAGAGAATAAAAAGGATAACAAATATTAACGAAAGTGTGGATGCAATACTTTTCAAGGTATAATATTTACACAGTTTGACCTGATTTGAAAGCTCGAAACACTACGAGACCTGCGTTATTGGTTATTTGGTGAGTATAGAGACTCATCGTACGGCAAATATCGAATATGGTGCAATCATTGTGCCCTAGGCAAGCTTCAACCAGAAAAATATACTGGTAAGTTAAATAATATATACTCCACGATTATAATACTTAAAATAAAAATAAAAATGAAAGAAATTTGAATTTTATATTTGAACCGAATAACCTTTAACTGAATAATGGCACTTCTTTTTTCTAATAATTTTAACTCGGATGTAGCGATAGTTTAAATAAAAATCATATTGCAACAAGAGAAAATACTCGTATAGTATACATATCTTGCGGAAAACAAAATTGCAACACAATCTATATATCAGATATATTTGGTAGTTGAAAAATACACATTATTAGAACTGTGTTTTAATGCCACTTAATATATTTAATGTATCTCAGCGTCACAAAATGTGCACGTGCTTTACCATTACCATTTTATTGTCCGCAAGATACATATTAATATACGCTCTCTCTTGTTTTTGTATCATTTCAGTTAGAGCTACTTATACATCCTAATTGTAAACCCTATAAATATTATTTTGGTAATAACACAAAAGAGAATTGTTAAAATTATAAAAATCTCAACTCAAAGGTTCCACGATAGGTAATACACATTTTAAACATTAATTAAGACCATATTCCTTAATTAAAGATCCAGCAATAACTAATTTTTGAATTTCAGAAGTACCCTCATAAATTTCCGTAATACGAGCATCTCTATAATGCCTTTCAGCTGGCATATCGGCAACATATCCCATACCACCAAGTATTTGAATACATTGATGACTACAAAATGTAGCTGCTTCACTAGCAGCTAATTTAGCCATAGCAGCTTCCTTTGTAAATGGTAATTTATTATCTTTTAACCAAGCTGCACGCCATGTTAATAATCGTGCTGAATCTAATCGTAATGCCATATCAGCTAATTTATGTTGAATTGCTTGTAATTTCATAATTGGTTTACCGAAAGCTAATCGTTTACTTGAGTATTCAATGCCACAATCTAAAGAAGCTTGAGCAATGCCTAAAGCTTGTGACGCAATACCAATACGTCCAGCGTCCAATGTTTGCATAGCGATTTTAAAACCGAAACCAGGTTCGCCTAAAATATTTTCAGCGGGTACACGACAATCTTCGAAAATTAATGAGCATGTTGATGACGCTCGAATACCTAATTTATCTTCTTTTTTACCAAGACTTAAACCTTTTGTTGGTTTATTTACCAAAAATGCCGTAATTCCTTTATGTTTTTTTGATTTATCTGTCGTTGCAAATACTATTGTTGCTTCACTTTCGTAACCGTTTGTAATCCATGCTTTAGTACCATTTAAAATGTAGGAATCACCGTCTTTGGCCGCCATAGTTGATGCTGCTCCTGCATCGGATCTGCCAAAATTTAAACATACACTAATTAGCCTCAAGGAGAACACAGAAAAGATAACTGGGTGTAGAAACTTAAAACCTGATCAGTAGGTTCTTTTGTAATGTAAACATCCCAGTTAAGGAAAAGATATAGTGTGAGTGTTTATTTGAGAGCAGCGGTTTTGGAAAATCATTCCCTATGAAAATAAAATAGATGATACGTCACACTCCAGGCCTCTTGTCTTGACTAACTCAAATAAGAACAAGCCGTCAGAAATTAAATTTTTACCTACTTATCTAAGTATGATACAATATAACAAAATTTTTCGTGAAAGTTACCGAAAACAAGTAAAAACAAACAATTGACTGTGTTGATTATTCTATCACATTACACATACATTCATGTCACACATACGTAACTGATATCCCCATACATACTATACAATTTACGCCTAATTTGCGCCCTCATGGGTAAACAGCGCTGTTTACGAAAAAAAGTTTCAAACGAAAGTTGTTTATTTTTTTATAAGGAAGATTTTTTACATTTAAACTTTTGTTCTATCTCTAACGGTTTACAAGATGGGTTCTATGGACCCATAGGTCAAGACCCAATTGAGTTATGTTGCTCATTTACGAACTTACCTTAGTTTTTACGTCCTGAGTACGCTGTAAAAATTTCAGCTTGATATCTCTTTTCGTTTTTGAGTAATCGTGTTGGCAGATAGACGGACAGACAACCGAAAATGGACTAATTAGGTGATTTTATAAACACCTAAACCAAAATTTTCTTCATAGCATTAATATTTTTAAGCGTTACAAACTTGGGACTAAACTTAAAGTATACCTTGCATATTACATTTATGCATGGTATAAAAATTATATATTTTAGTTTGTCAAAATATGGTGACATTGATAGTAATTGATAAGCAAGATTTTATTTTTAATATTTTACTGCTACACAAAAATTTTGACTTTGACCTAAAATAAATGTACGTATATTTTTAAGATCTGATAAAGAATTATAATTGTTTATTTTGTAACGATAATCGTTACTAGATCCTGGACTTAGTGATTTCAGAGAGACTTAAATAGTTATATTTCTTAATAATATATCGATTAGTTCCCGTATGAAAACTTATATAAGTGCTACTTATTACAATAAAAATTGTTTTCAAGTACATACCCATTTCCAGGCTCGGACAATGCAAAACATCCAATTTTTTGGCCATTCGTAAATGGTTCACCAAATTCTTTCTTTTGTTTGTCATTTCCGAATTTCATAATCGGTGTTAAATATAACGAATTATTTACAGACATAATAACTCCAGCACTTGCACATCCTCTAGATATTTCTTCCATAGCAATAGCATATGCTAGATAATCTAAACCAGTCCCTCCATATTCCTCAGGAACATCGATTGCCATTAAACCTAATTCACCCATTTTTTTAATTTGTTCGGCTGGAAATAAGTGTTCACGATCTAATTTTGCAGCAATTGGTTTCAATTCATTATCAGCAAAATCTCTACATGTCTTTTGTAACATTTGATGGGTTTCTGGTAAGGATGCCAAACTTGCGATACCTCTTCTTGTAATCCCTAAAATTAAGAGAATTAAAATATTGTTCTCAAACAAAGAAAAAATATATTTTACTTACCATTTCGAAATAAAATTCTTGTGCACAAACAAGACATTGTTAAAATAAAAACAAGTAATTACAAATTTATGAGAATTATTAATAAAATTGTACTTTGGAATCTCGACAAATGAATTAAATAATGTTATGTGGATGTGAACAGATGTAATTATATTTTGCAAAGCAAGTTAGACTTTGTAATAGTGTATCCCCTCCTTATATTCTTTAAATTGAAATTTGTTGTTAAAATTTTTTAAAAGTACCTAATTATTTAAATATTGGTTTAAAATTTTGCTGTTAATTGTTATCTTAGTAAATAATCTATATTGATCTTCATTTAATAAGATTGAAGACAATTAACGTTATATAATTAGATTTATATTTTTTGGGATCTATAAAATTTTATTAAACATAATTGGGCAATTTTTTGACAAAATGTTTAATAAAATAAGTCAAAGTAAATGATGCTTTTCATTAAAACTCTTTAGTATAGTAATAGAAAAATGTCTAATATGTAATAGACCTTTTCATTTTAAGAAGTGATTACCTTTTGTTTCGGACAGTATGTCAAAAAAACTAATGTGATAAAATGAATAACAAATATATTTTATCTTTGTCTAACTTATCACTGTATGTCCGAAACAATAACGGATCGCAATTGAAATGAAAAGGTCTATAATAATATCACATGTTCTAATAAATTATTTCAGGGTTTCTTCAAGTCTGGTTCAAGTTTAAGGTCTAGTTAAGGTTAAAGTTAACCATATGTTAACGTGATCGAGCTGTAACTAAACTCTAAAGTTAGTTCATCAATACTACCAACATTGCTTTTAAGGTCGAACATAACATGTTAAATTTACCTTTGCCAAATTTCCCGTTAAAAAAGTAAATCTACCGTGTTTTGATCGTTATACCGCAATAAAATTCTTTTTTTAATCATGATAAAAAAAAATGAATTCGATCGATTGGTTCTTAAAATAGACTATACCCAGAAGATTGAACTCACACCCTTTTGTATTCTATCTTAAGAACCAATCGATCGATTTCATATTTTTAATCATAGTTAAAGAGATAATATTATACACTTTCAAATGAGGTATCACATAGTAGGAGGTGCCATTTGAAATTTCTAAGTTGGGGTAGGTGGGGGTGAAAGAATGAAAAAATAAAAAGTCAAGGTTAAAAAAATACTATTGATCTTTCAATGGGTTTCCGTATCGTATTTATTATTTGCATGAAGGTTATTAGACCTTCATGATTATTTGTATCATTCGATATTTACAAAAGGTTAACTAGGTATATGTTATCATATCTAAAAATGTAAGGTGATAATAATAATAAATTGATAATAATAATATCATTTTTCAAAAATATACATTTGTTTACTATTTTGTAAACAGGACACATTATATTACCAAGCGAGCTAAGCCTGTCTCAAGAGCATCGTGCGAGCTAATTATATAACGTTTTTTGTTTATATTGTTTTCATTTGGTGCTGCGCCAGTAACTAGCATGCATCACTGGTTTCAACAATCGAATTGAGACATCATCATCATTTTGTTTTTAGTGAGCACTCGCCCTCCCTCATCATCGCACAGCAGAAATTTGTTTTATGTTCACTCGGTTTCGTGATCGTGACAGTAACTAGCATTTACTGCGCTACTCAGCGCTAGTTTAAACAAACGAGTGCAGCCAGCATATTCCTTTGAAGTTGAGTTGCGAGCATAGAATTATATAACCTCTTTGGTTGCGAGTAGCTATCTGAACGCAAGGCAGTGTTGTCAGATAGAATCACCCACTTTCCCCTTTCCCCAAAATAAATTGCTTTGAAATTATCAGACGTCTGATAACTTTTTGAATGCATGTTTGTAGTACAACATACAAAGTGTCCGTCCTTTTTAAATTAAACAATTCTAAACATAATACATGTATCATTAACCTGACTTAGACTACAATTAGACACCATAGACAAATATGGTTTTATATCTATGGTAGAGCTAACGTAATAAGAAATTTTTTTCGCGTTAATTAATTATAAATCTTTTTTGATCTATTGTTTGTCGTTTGTTCTTCATTGTTTGACCATTAAAATTATTTGTGCGATCGTTGTTTATTTATTATTTATTAAACAATTATTTGTCATTAAGTTAACCCCCCATACTATTGATTTCCACTTTTAACTTCCTTAATCAATGTATTTTAAGGAATTATTGATTGTTCGTTTATTATTAGCAATTGTAAAAGGTGAGTAAAAGGTATGTATTCTACATTATTGATGAATATAATATGTCAAAGGTGGAGTAGTGGCTAGTCCAGACGCCTTCCTTTAAGAGTACCTCGGTTCGTATCTAGCATGGCTCCGATTAATTTTTAATTAAATAATTTTATTATGCCGAGATTAAGTATTTTTTTTAGATAATTGTTATGAGAACCAAAATCGACAAATAAGTACAAGAGCGGGATATATTTTATTTTATTTTAATTCCCACCCTCTGACAGAAGAGTGATTTATGACATAAGTAGGGAAAGTGGGTCTAACATAATAAATTTTTTTTGTGAAATACATGTTCTCCTATGACATAATCTTATAAAATTTCATTTAACAAGTAAATTTTTTTAGCATGTACAACAAAAAAGCAAGCAAAATAAGTATTTTTTTAATATTTTGTAATAGGCGAATATGTTATAAAAAAAGTGGATAAAATATATAACATGTTCTCCTATTACAAAATTTCAAATTTTAGTCTTAACGAGCGATTTTTTAATTTTATAAATATTTTGTAATAGGAGAATATGAGTGAAAAAAACTATATGACATGTTCTCCTATTTAAAACTGTCATATTTTAGCATAATCAAGCCATTTTGTACACATTTTTAATATTTTGTAACAGGAGAACATGATTTTAAACAGTGGGATATATTCAAGACTATTTAAATTCCCACCCCCTGACAGAATAGTGATTTATGGCATATGTATAACTGACGTTATTTATAGCAAGAGGGCGGGATATATAGATAATTTAAAATATAAAAAGAGCGGAAAATTTTTAAAATCAGGAAAAATGCATTTAATTTAAAAGTAAAAATGTTAACCACGCCAGGGTACGAACTGGAGTACTTTGGTTTGAAAGGCCAGTGCTATACCCACACAGCCACTCGACTTACATAAAAACGTATAACTACCTTCATATTTACCTTTAATAAATAATTAATTAATTGATAATTTTCTTCTGAAATAAAAAATAGGATAGAATATTTAAAAATACAAACAAAATATAAAATGTATAACAATTTTTATATATTTATAAAAAAAAAAGTATATACATATATAATAAAGGGTGTCCCATGATTAACGTCTGATTCGAACTTCTTTCGTTAAATTTGGAACACTCCTTTATAAAACAATATATACTTTCTAATAAATACTGCTATCTATAATTCTAATATCTATTCGCGATCGCAAGATACGGTGGCGCCGCGCAGCGAGGATTAGTGAAACTATTATAGAGGATTTTGAGTTTTGACAGCTACACAAGTGCTGAATGTTTTTGTTGTTGAGATGGAAATTATCAAAAATGAAAAACGTTGTGGTGTTCCCCAGTGTGGGAAAACAAGATCTACAGGCGTCAGTTGTTGCACAATGTCGCAAAAACATGCTTGCACTTGCTTCCCGCGCCCGCTTTGCAAAAACAATAGCATTCGATTTTTTTGTTGTCATTGGCTACAAACACTTTGATTTAGATCTCATGAGGTTTCTCGGTGATGTTCGACGTTTGCAAACATGAAGATTTGATTAATAAACAATTATTTTGCTTCGATTGGATACCACAGAAAAACAAGTTTTTGGAACGAGAAAGCGCCTCTCGTTCCATCAACGGCCTTACTGATCCACCAAGTAGATAAAATATATCACCAATATTAATATCCAGGGCTTTCTCCATGTTAAAAAAACAAATAAACAAAAAAAAATGCAAAAATTTATTTTGACAACTTGAACGAAAATCCTCTATATCGGCCATATTGCATTCACACCAGAGCCATCTCTAGGTAATTTCGTTCGCCATAAACTAAACCATAGAGATATGAAGATAGCAAACGCTAGCCTGTAAGTGGATGCGATATGCAAAGCGAGAGAGAAGACTGCCAGTAAGTCCCTCTGTGTCCTTGTCTAATACATATACTTATACTTACTAATACAAATAATAAGTATATATGTACATATGATTATGGCTAGGACACAGGGGAACTCCCTGACAGTCTTCTCTCTCATTCATCATATCGCAACCACTTACAGGCTAGTAGATCCCTCGCGTTCTCTATGTATAATTAATATTCTATGAACTAAACAGGTAAGGCACAAGAGGTTAATTATTAATTATTATGATGTTATAAGTTATTTTTGGTTTTCTTTCTTTGATATTATATTTTAAAATTCCGTTTTATATGATTGCAATCAATACAGAAACAGCGCGCGATTCATTTTAACGTTTACCTTTAATCAAAAGTAAATTGTACTTGATTATATAAGACGATCACATTTTTATTTTTTGATAGCCTTGTAATGTGTTAAGAAAGTGATTAATATGTTAAAATTATGTTAATGATCTGTTACACAGTCTTTTGATTATGAATATGAATGTGTCCAGGTAGGCTCACTCAAACGAAACTTTATGATTTTAAAACAACATTCTGTTGAAATTAAGTAAAAAGTGCATATTACACAAATGCGCTTAGGAAATATATATTTTATTTTATTAATGTTTTCAAGTGTGTATTATTAGAGGAACAAAAAAGGAAGATATTATCAAGTAATAATAATCTCACAAATTACATACTTCATTAACAAAAATTTAATATATCCGTTTGATGATTTTATTTCATTTAGGGAATGTCCCGTTCTGTTTTCCTTCAACATAATTACTATATAAATTAAAGTAATATAAAAATAAAAGAAATTAAAGTAAAATATCGGATTATTTTTTTGAATATACTTTTTACACCCGGTGTAAATAGAAAAGGATAGTCTTATGATATACTAGATAGTACTATATCCTTTTCAACCTACACCGAGTGTAAAAAGTGTATGCAAAGAGAACATCTATATTCGGGTTGATGACTGATATCGAATTTACCACATTACCCCTGAAAATCTAAAAGTAGACTTGATACCATAATTAACAAAATTTAAATTTAAATTGATTAAAAAACGAAGAAGCTGTATACATTCAAAGATTTTTGACCGTTCCTTTCTTGCAAAATAGTTTTATATGTAATCTTATGACAATACTCAACAAATACGTCACTTTTAAAATATCTGCCTCTTTGTTTAATTAGGAGTTACGTTCATATTTTACGACGTACTTCTAAAGATTTTCAAAAACCAACTTTACTTTTCTGTCCGTACACTGAATTCTACACCTGAAGTGAAAAACAAGCTGAAAACAAGTGTCATCCCCATTGAAAGTTGAATCCCCATGTCATCCCCATGTTAGTTGCTAACACGATCTTCACGGTGTAGTCGAGTCGAGTAGCGCTGAGTTGATCCGAATAAATTTGGATTTATTTCAGAGTTGATTATAAGTAACATCTGTACCGTCCAAGACTCTATTATGGCAACGAAACATTTTTTATCTATACAGATGCATGATGACCGAATCATAAGGAAATTGTCATGAGTGGTCGAGACCCTCGAGTAAACTAAAGAGTAAACATAGCAATCTATATTTTTTTTGTAATAGAAGTTATCCTTCTAATTATATTTAAAGTTGTTTAAGCTAAGAAGAAATTATAAATTCCATTCCTCGATAATTTTATCGTTTCGAGCAGTTTTTGTTTTGAAAAATTGTATTAGCATTTTTATCTTAAAGAAATGTCATAATTTTTTAAGGCTGGCCAGATGGTTAAATAACCAAATTTAATTATTTATGTCATGTTAAAAGGTAATAAAAACAACGGCAAGTTTTTTTTATGTAAAATAGCCTGATATTGTGTACAAACTTTAAAGGTTATACAACTACGTTATAACTAGACATTTTTCAGATTTTACGTAAAATTATAAACGATAGTTCAATTAAACATTGTTATCAAAATAGTTTTGACAAATACTAATAAAATAAATATAGTTCAGTGGATTGAATGTTTTTAATAAATGTGGGCTTGTCTTCCGAGTTCTGACAAATGCATTTGATACAACAAATTAGTAATAATTTAATTTAATTTGGGAGTGACATATTTTGCATAGAAAATACCCATTTTAACATTAATTAATTTAAAAATAAAATTCATTAATTATACAATGAATTAAAGTAGTTGAATTATTATTGAGTTTATTAATTAGTGTTACGTTAATTTTGTGTGACAGCTGATAACCAAGTAATTTAATACGTTATCCACCCTATAACACATAATTATTTGATAAATATGTTCAATTTATAAATTTCCCATAATCGAAATGAATTAGTTACGAGGATTTTGTGAGGATGACTTCTCAAAGTAGTACAACTACAGATCGAACGGATGCGACATCAGTATGTAGTGATGCAAGTACATTATTAGATGGAAGTGTTATTTCAACGGTGCCAGATCGACATGGTTTTCTTGGTGGTCAACAATATAGTCCAGAACCAAAACATAAATTATCACCAGAAAAAGTTTTACGTCGTGAACGAAAATGGTTACGAATGTTGGATAATTGGGAAGGTTATATGACAAAAAATTATAAAAAAGTTCGGGAACGATGTCGAAAAGGTAAAAAACGTACTTTGATTTCGTTATTCTTTAATAACCTTGCAGAGCAAATAAAACGAACATTGCTCCTGTATTTGTCATTTACCACAAAATTTACTCATTTCAAGATTTTCATTGAAAATTAGCATTGTCATAGATTATCGAATATTTTTCAGGGATAACTACATAACTAAATTACTAAATTGAATTCTAGTAGCGTAAATCATTTAAAATAAAAATGAATAAAATTAAGTTTAGTTATAAGTTTAGTTTAAGGTAAAAAACGTACTTTGATTTCGTTATTCTTTAATAACCTTGCAGAGCAAATAAAACGAACATTGCTCCTGTATTTGTCATTTACCACAAAATTTACTCATTTCAAGATTTTCATTGAAAATTAGCATTGTCATAGGTTATCGAATATTTTTCAGGGATAACTACATAACTAAATTACTAAATTGAATTCTAGTAGCGTAAATCATTTAAAATAAAAATGAATAAAATTAAGTTTAGTTATATACATGTGTGGGATATTGTAATTGACACGTCTAAGATTTCTGACGCGCCAAATAGTAAATTGAGCCTTTGATTAAAATTTTATTTTATTCGCTAACCAATAACATTATTAAAATAATTATATTCTCTAAAAAAACTTGAATTGCTGAATTTTAATATCCTAGGTCAGTTGTCCAATAGTACATATATCAAAATTTTGATTGAAATGCTTAATAAGCTTCGACATTGTTTCTTTTTTTGTGGAAAATGTGAAAGGGGCCCTGTAGAATAAGTTTAAGACCCTTTAGAGGGTTGCTTCAGTCGTTATTGCTGTAACCTCGTAGAATTTGCATATTCTGGATCATTTCGTGATTGAACTAAAGATTTCTGAGATATCGATTGAAATGACTCAGAATTAGAAATTGCACGCCCAATCCTTCAATAATTTCGTCCGGATGTTTACAATTACCTTAAAGTGCCCTCTAAAAGGTCTATTTAACGATTATTTGAGTAGTTTTTGAAATTTCGCCCAAAGTTTTGTACGAAAACTTTTTACTTCGAAACGATTCTATACATATTTTGAAGAATACTATTCTAACTGCTAGGTGAGCTAATATTAACTGAAATAAATTGCTCCGGGATATTCCTCTTCGTACGGGACTTGGTCGATATATCAAAATCTACTTTTATTATCAAAGAGATTCAATTTTTTTTTATCTATGGGATAAAAATTACTCTAAAAAATGATTTTGTTTCTTAATTGGAAAATAAAAAAATGTTTCCTTTTTTACAATTTTCTTAAAGAAAAAATCGAGAACAGAACAAACATTTTTTGTTCCACCTCTGGTAGTGAAACAAACACGCGTTTGTTTCACTACCAGAGGTGGATTTACAAATTTTGACCCATATGCAGTTTTAAAAATTCGCCCCCCGTAATAATAATCGGTGAAAAATACCTCTTTTTTGGTTCTTTGTCTTCCAGTTCTTTATTTCTTAGAACCTGAAAAATTGCGTTGGTTGTTCGAGGCAGTTCTTCGGCACAAGTTATCGTTGTTAAATAAGAACGTGGATTGATACATTAATCAAAAAAAACACTTTTCTTAATCACCAAAATACATCGTTACTAACATACTTGCTCTATTTGAACTTTACCAGTGTTCTAATTGGTCAAATTACTTAAAAATGAAAATATACTGTAAAAATTGCTGCATAATTTTCGCCTCTTTTGAAGTTCAACCACAAGCCTGTCTATAATTACTAGATATACTGTCACTCTGACAGTTTCCCGACCTTATAATGAAGAAGTAATATCTTCGGCAGATTCATCTTCTGTGAGCTATCTCTTCCGTATCGTCTTTGTTTCTTCCTTTTCCTATCATTTTTATTATAATTTTCCCTTTTTGCAGAAATTATATGAATTAGATTGGCATTCATACATTTGAATAACTGTAAAAATGCCAATATCAACGGACTGTAAAATTATTAACACAATTAATTTTATGTTTGTTTAAAAGCTTCCACACACGCACCTGGATAATCAGCCTCCGAGTCCTACCATAAATATTTCTAAATGTGATAAAATTTGACTATATCTTACATCTCATATATTTCATATAATTATTTGAGTATTTCAACGTCGTATTTTTTAGGTATTCCAATGTCAGTACGCCCCAAGGCATGGCTATATCTGTGTGGTGGTAAATTACTATTAGACCGTCAACCAGACGAATATAATCGATTAATAGAATTACCAGGAGATCCACGATGGATCGATGAAATTAAGAAAGATTTACACAGACAATTTCCCTTTCATGAAATGTTTGTTTCTGAAGATAAACCAGGGTAAGTTGTCGAAACAATTCAAAAAGAGGTTTTATGACAGAAAATGTCAGAATAGTTGAAAGTTTGAGAGGCCCAATTATAAATTTTCCCCCAGATGAAAGTTGTTTTGTACATGAAGTCAAACTTCCAGCCGTTTTGAAATAGTTGTCAATGTCACATTTTTTATGTCGGTATGTTAATTTTGATATCTGTCAACCGATTGAGTTGATTAGACATAATTTTGAAACGTCAATTCAATACAATTTTAACAATCAATCGTTTCACCCTGAAACAACGCGCCGAAATAGTGACGCTGTAATCTGTTAAATCAACGTGCACATCGTCGAAAATATCGTGGCGAACGGTCACCCTCTGACAACACTATTCGCCGTTTGGTGTAGCATTAGGTTAAGCGTGTGACAGTGGGAATTCGTCAATATGCCGCTCATCAACGACTAAGGCGTTTCATAGAATTGGTTGAAGCGATCAGGAAGAGCGCTGTCCAGAACCTAAAAGTTTCGTATCGTCACCTAAAACAGTCGCTCGAATGGTTGACACTTCACGACCGTTGAGGCCTATTTCACACTTTCTGGCGATATTAATAAGCAAAATTTTCGCATTCGAGCAACGGGGAAGGTGCACTATATCCATCAAACCAAATCATGGGTCAAAACGAAGCAAAAAGGACATATTTTGTTTTAGACATTAGAGGCGACCAATTGATTGATTTTGTTTTCGAAAATTAGTCCAGATTACAAAGGGTCAAATTGAATAAAAACTACTCATATACAGAAATTTTTTTTTTTCAAAGTTATTCAATTTTACATACCGACATAAAAGATGGCGCACCCGTTATTGCGCCTGGTTCCCGATCTATTAAATAGTACTTTAAAATTTACGCTCAACAATAATTCGAAATAATTGAAAATAATGAATATCGTTTGTTTTTAGACAAATAGAATTATTTAATGTATTAAAAGCGTATTCAATAAAAAATCCAAAAGTTGGATTTTGTCAAGCACAAGCTCCAATTGCTGCCTTCTTACTGATGCATATGCCTGCTGTACAGGCATTCTGGTGCCTTATGAGTGTCAGTGATCATTATATTGCTGGTTACTATAGTCCGGGTCTCGAAGTTGTACAACGTGATGGTGATATATTACATGCATTGTTACGACGTACATGTCCAGCCGCACATCGACATTTAATTGCAAAAGGAATCGAACCTGTTTTATATATGACTGAATGGTTTTTGTGTTGTTTTACACGAACATTACCATGGGAATCATTGTTAAGAATGTGGGATATATTCTTATGTGAAGGTGTCAAGGTCAGTATTATCAAATAATTAATAGACACGGAAATAGCATGAGTCAGAAAATTTATTATAAATTCGTGAGATTCTTAATTTTTATGGTTACATATATTCAAGGTTCAGTGATTTATTTATACTGGCGGTAAGCGTCGATTCACAAAATTTTCTTGAGGAAAATTTTCTAAATAGTCAATAATTTTATGCTCTTTTATAGTTAGATTTTTGAAAAATTAAATCTTTAATTAAATTTTGTTCATTGAATTACAAGTTTCTGAGATACTGACTGAGGTACTCCAGGATATATCCAATTTTGGGGACATATTAAAACTCATTCTTATGTAAGATTTTATGAGTTGAAATTTAATACTAGAAATAATATGCAATCCAGACAACGATTGATTATCTGAATGGATCTAGATTTTGCTGTGAAATTTATTTTTTTTTAATACTAATTTAAAACCAGATTATTATTATTTAATAATAGCTCGCTCAGACCCTCAATTAGACGACAACTTTTTTGAGGTACACACTTCATGACCATGGGAGATGGGTTCGTAATGTTATCAAAAACAAAAATCCAAATATTTGCCCCGAAACGATCTTTCTTGGCGGTTTTTTGGGAAAACTATTGATTTTCGCTGATAACATTAAATGGGAAAGTTGAAGATAATTCAAAAATACGAATTTTGAGCCAAGATTCTATCCTGTATATTTACTCGTTCTTTATTTCTAAGCAATTGTAGTTTTGAAATTGACAATGATTTTTTTCTCGAAAAAACTATTTATGATATTTATTAATTTGTATTAATAATAGAAACGGGCCTATACCTGTTTGTTTTTGAAAATTGATGAACCAAACGCTGGCAATTGAGGAGATTAGCGACCAAAATGAACTCACTCTCATTTTCCAAATAAATTATACATTTTTCTTTTAAAAATTTTATTCTAAATAATCATTGTATTATTCGGAAAAACGAAATTCAATCTTACGTCAGAAGGGGGAGGGTGTATGTAAGCTTAGGGGAGGGAGGTTTTTGCTGTGGGTCAAAATCTTCAAAATCATGTTTACGTAATCAATGACTGGCCCGTAATATTATATACGAATCCGCTATCAACGTTTAAAAAAAAGAAATATTACTAAAAAATATTTTCATTTTGTTAAAATATATCCCCTTCAGGACCCACAATAAAATTATTTAATTAAATTTAGAAAAGTTATTATTAATTAGCTAGACCGGTTTCGATTGCTTTTTAGTAATCCTCTTTAGTAGTATAATACAGCACGCAGAAATGCTCATCTTAATTTGAATAACAAATATTTATTATCGGAGCCGATCACGGAGTCATATTCATTTTATTAAATTTGTTTTTCTTTTTTTTTCAGGTGCTTTTTAAAATCGCATTAGTTATAATTGCTGGATGTTTAGGTTCAGCAAAATTGCGTAAACGTTGTCCGGGCATGTGTGAAACGATACAAGTATTACGAAATCCACCGGAACATGTATTAACCGAAGAATATTTATTGGTGCATATGGATCGTTTAGGTTTAACTGAACAAGATTTTCAATTAGAACATGAGAAACAATTGACTAGACGAAAAGCCGCACAAATAGCAGCTGCACAAGCGGCGGCGGCTGCCGCAACGACTGCCACCACAGCCTCATCAAAAAGATAACAAATTACGAATTTTATTTGTTTTTCTTCTTGTACCAAAGGTTATTTAAAATAATCGACGATATTTGGTGCTCATTTATTATTTTTTTAAATAATATTTTTATAAAAAAAAAAAATTGTATCACATTTTTTAAAAGAAAATGGTACTAAAGGAAAATAGATTTTGTTTTCTTGTTTAATAAAAATTCAAGTGTGTGATTCTCAATTCTAATCAAGTCTGTCAAAAATATATCCAGTCTGGCTCGGGATAATCTGTATATTAAGAGTTTTGTTGTACCGCAATTTTATGCGCCTGTTGTTTGCTAGGTGGCTTAGAAAGCTCACTTCTCGAACCAGACTTGAAATGGAGAAACAAGATTTATTATGCATAATTTTAGAATTAGCCATTTATTAATAATATCAAAATGATAAGAACAAAAATTAATTTATTTAAAATAAAGGACCACAAGTTTAATTTATATATTCTCCTTGGACGTGTTCATAAATTTTATGCAAAGCGATCAACCTAATTTTTCATTAAATTTAAATGGGAAAAGTTTAATGCGACCATGAAGGCTTTCTTTATTTCGAACATTTTAAAATATGGGGTCCGTTACACAACAAACGTTCGATTGGGGTCTAATTTAGGCAGCTGTGGTGATCCCGTTTTAACAGTGGAAAGTAGTCACTTGAACAATGACTTTGAATCGAATATATAAATTCATAGCGATAAATAGCAAATATTCAACTAGCAAAATGAAAATAACAGAAAATGAAAATGTCGTCATTGTTGAATTGATTCTTACTTTCCTACGTCGTAAACGGCAGACCCTGTGTATAAGTGTTAATTGATAAAGAAACCCATATTATTGTGGTCTTTTGAATTAGTTAATTTTAAATTTATAATTACAAGAATATAATTTTTTTTATAAAGGTGGCCCAAAAGTCAGAGACCCATTAAAATAGTATAACATTTTAGATTGAATTAATTTTAAAATTTCGTCTTCAGATTCTTCAAATAAAGGGTTTTGTTTAGGGGCGAATCGTGAATTTATGGTGCCCTGAGCTAATACTTCTAAAGAGCTTGCCTAATTACTCAACTAATTGCCATTTTGTCAAAAGAATGTATTCTATTGGGGCCTTTTGTATTCACGGGGCTCTGAGCTGTATCCCAAAAAGCCCTCAAGTAAATCCGCCCCTGGTTTTGTTTTCCCTCTCATTATATATGTTAAATTTAGTTATCGTTAAATTTAAAGAATAAACAAAATGTATAGTGGAAAAAAAAACTTCATAAATCCTAGGCAGTGCCTCACGAGCAAAATTTATCTATTCATCCAGCCGTAATCTAAAAAAATTTCAAATTAATTGCAAAAAATTATTCAGTTTTTAAATGGGTTCTCTTGACTTTTTTGTCATCTTCAGAACACGAGAGTCATTGCACTAGACAATAACCATATAATCCATCCAATAGAACGTTTTGTAATATTCCGTTTCGTAGTGTTTAAAATTAATTTGAACCAACAATAATTGTTTTCCTAATGAAATAACACCATTACAATATTTGCGTCCTTAATGTTGCAATAAAACAAAAAAACCTAAATTTACAATTTAGAACTTGTTAATAAAAAAAAAATTATATACAAAAATTTTTTGTATGAATTTTCATAAATTGTGCAATCTCTTAAAATATAAGCGTATATATAAATTATATAATAGACGAAGAGTCAGCAATCTATTTTAAGGTGTCCTAGTTGTAAAAAGTTCGGTATTAATTTTTGAATAGCTGGGAATATTTTTCGTTTTAGCAGACACTTGGTCTGGTTTAAATTTTTTATATGTGTAGACAGGCCCGTGCGTAGGAATCATCCAATGGGAGAGGGGTTCAATCTTTCGTTCATTATGTTAGGCCATAAAATCAAGAAACTCTTTTTTCGAGTAAGATAACATTTTATTATGTCAAAATGTGATATTCAGTCACTATTTTTCAATAAGATAATTCTGCAAAATAATTCTAAACCAGTTAACCGATATTCAGACATTGTCGATCTAAGGTATGTTTTGTTCATTCGTCGCTGTAAACTAACAGAACGCGATGCATTTGGTAGACATTTAGAAACGCATCTTCATTACAAATACCGAGTGTGTTTTTGACATCCTGTCCGGTAATACCTTTTCGCCAAAGTTGAACTTCGTCGATCTAGATGTGACGGGAACCATAGGGCAAAAATGAATGGTATAGTTCAAGAAGTTAAGTTCAAGAGTCTATCTAATTTTTTTATTTTGTTGGGAAACAGACAAATCAATCCTGTAAATGTGTCAGAACTAAATCGATGTACGGTATGCAGATTGTGGTCCGGGCATAATCTTAAACTGAATCAGTCTGTACATTCGTGCGTTAGGTTGACGTGAGTTTTGACTTCCGAAATTCCATGTTATATTCATCGTAGATTTTCGTTTTTCATATAATTTCAATGCGTGGTTTTTTACAAAAATAGCGACGAATATCTATGGTCAATAGTTTCAGGATCAAAAGTCAATAGTCAACAAATATCGAAACAAATTGAACAGGTGATTAGTCAGTGGGAATGCGTTTCATAAAAGGCTGCATTTACACGACTATATTGTTAATTCACATTTATGTGGAGATATTCTCAATGGGAAAGAAGCTTGACCCACAACCCCAAACTTCGTGTGCACCGGCCTGTGTCTGTATATGATCATTTAAAATACATTTCTGGCTCTTGGTCCATATAGACTTAATGAATATAAAATGTAAATAATGCAAATTTTCTCAAAAACTCAGGATTCATTCGAATGAGGTAAATGAAAAATGGACAGAAAGAAAATTAAATAAAAAATCACAAACTATACTTTATAATAATATATACAATTTTTCAATAAATATTTGGAATATATATTATATACACATTTTTTTTAAATAAAATGTTTCTATACAGATTAATATATACAATAATATAGTAATTTCGAATTATTATTGGGCCTCGAATTCTTATTGGTACAGATGATTCTTAAAATATTGTCAGTGAAATTGAACGTGGTGTTGTAACTTCTGTCACATGACACTGCACCGGCGACTTTCGAAGAACAAAAATAAATTAAAAAATACTCGTTAGCTTTGCCGAAAAACTATTAGAATTTTTGATCCATGCTTTGGGTGTTTACAGTAGCTGAACATCTTATTTTTCTTAAATTTTGGTTGATTCCACATAATTTCACTTTCAATATTTTATAATCTTTGTAAGAAATAAAATTCAAAAAATGTGTATCACATTTTTTTTATTAAATGTACATTACAACATAAATTTACTTGTACGTGAAAATTTGTACTAATAAACTGAGTGGTAGCGGTCAGTTTTAGGTTGCCCAAATTTGAACACAAATTATGAAACACAAAGATGATATTTTACTAACGTATACTTTCTTTAATACACGAAATTTTCGGATTGTACAAATATTTGCTTGCTCAAATTGGTATCAATATGATAATAGCTTCGAGAAATATTTAATGAAAGCCTTCTAATTTAGTTAAGACTTCAATACCTGTGGGAGTTTGCTGCGTAAGGCAGCTATTTTCAACTTATCTACTACTGATTATGGTAGTGGTCGCAATGGAATCGAGGGCAAGATTCTAACTAGTCAATAAAGCTGCTGCACTTATTTACCATATGTGTAGATATTTAGCTTAAACATGCTGATATTTGTAAGTTTATTAAGTTCTGTATATGGAAGTTAGAGATAAGAAGGACCATCTCTGTTTATAAAAAGTGTCCATCGAAAAGCAGCAAATTGTTGATGCCACGTTAGCTACTGATATAATTGCTGCTGTAGTAAAAGTGTAAGTTTTAAAAAAAGTGCTCAAAATAATAGGAATAAGATAAAGATCTAAACAAGTCGTTAGAGTTGCTACGCTAGCGCTATTTTGATGGGTTTTTGAGTTGTAATTTGCTTCTTATCGCTGGACACTTTTTCAAGTTGTTCTCCATACAAGATAGTTCTTTTTATTTCCCACCCATAGTTCTGAATTACCATAAATTACTCTTTCATCTAGACAATCAAAAATATGCTATTTATTTTGAAAACTTGTTATAGAAGTGTTAAAACATTCGTTTTCCTAGCAATAATAATAAAATAGTATGTTTCGCAGTTTAAATGATAAAAATTGATATATAATTTGTTTATGCGAATTCTATAAATTCCAGAAATAAATGTCAATGTTATTCGCAAAATAAGTTACCGACTGACCCATTTAAAATTGAAATAACACCTACTTTCCGTTCGGACAAAATATTAAAATTAATTAATTGTAGAAATTTATTTTAATTTTAAATGGAACAGAAACTTTTGTCAGTTTTTACTTCATTTCAAAGTCAGCATTCTTAACTTGACAAAAAAACATTTCGAGCAATTGCGTTCGTCAATTTTCAGTAACAGATACATTTATATTCTTATTCAGTACCTTATTTCAGGCCCGTGCGCAGGTGTTATCTAAAGAAGAGGTTCAAACTTTTGTTCATAATGTTTGGTCAAAGAATACAGATACATAGTTTGGTCATAAAATCAATCATAACTGAAACTTTTTAGAGTAAGATAATATTTTATTATGCCAAAATTTATATTTAGTCAGTATTTTTCAATAAGTTAATTCTGTGAGGTACAGAAGAGGTTTACCCGATCTTCAGACACTGCGATCCAAGGTGTTTTATGAGACAACGCAAAGTTTAAAAGGAAGTTCATTCGTCGCTGTTGTAACAGGAAAAAAAACCAGAACACGAACACGTTTTCAATAACTCCAATACGTAATTTATTTTTTCATAAAAGGGCCTAATATCCATGGTCAACAGCCTCAGGATCTATAAGTCAATTGAGTTCTACTTGTGCAAGATTTCCATAGCATGAAAAATATGCACACGCATTAGAAGGTGGAAAAGGCGTGAAAATTCAAAAGGAAAAGTGTGTCAGGTTGAAAAAAATGACCGCGTTAGAACAAAACTGACCACGATGTATGAATTTTCGAGTCAGTTTCACTTTAAGACAATAGGGAGTAAGTAATATATTGTTAGTTCAAATTTACATTGGTAGATTCTCAATGAACCTCCACCCCTTGTACACGGGCCTGCCTCATTAAAAAAAATTTTGCAATAATTTTTACATTCCCATTATTATTATAAATAAAAGTTGGTGAAATATTGAAGATGAAATTTTACTTGGAATTTTTCAGAATTAAGTGATTTTTCTTAAATAAATTACTCGTAAAATTGCATGGGGTATTAAATTTCCTCGCTGTGAACAAATCACATATAATTAATTAATCAAATGGATGACGTTTTAACGCTGTAGTAAGTCAGGTGTAAATGGAGAATCGACTCGTCAAAATAACTTGATCACTTTTCGGCTATTTTTAATTCGCTCGGTTTTGATAACGATTAGAATGAGTATGGCGCCTAAAATTATTGTGGGAGCGTGTGTTATCAAAATATCTCACGCTATTTCATTTCGTTTTTACAAGCCTAAATGCGCATTTAAACAAAAACAATACTTCGTCATGGAAAGCGACATTAAATAGTAAATCAATTTTCAATATTTTTCCAACTGCCTGTACAAACCAATTAATTTGTAGTATTAAAAAACTCAGTGGATACAAATTAAAACAATACAAGAGTATTTAAATACAATATTTTGGAACATATCATTAATATATTAATCATATTTGTAATAAAATATTGAGAATCCTTGAATATATACTGCCCCGCAAAATAATGGCGCAAGATTTCTCGAAATTTCAAATAGGTATATCTGGACGAAAAATAATTGAATCTGAATGAATAAATTTCTAGTTTTTGAATCGCAATATTTCCAAAATTTTTATCCCGCATCAGGACTGAAACTTGGAGAAAATTTATTAATTAATTTGATTTGAACTTTAAAAGAGTGCACGGGGTGCATAAGTATTTATACAAGAATTTGAGTATGTTTAAGCGAAAGCTTGTTTATTTCTCTTTAAAAAGCGCTTATATTGATCTTTATACGAGCTTCTAAGATCGAGTTATTCGCCGGCAGAGCAAAATAAACACTTCACTTTTCACTTTAAACTGCCGTATCTCCTCAAATAATGACAGAAATAAATCTGACGATTTCATTCAGATGCAATCATTTTTAACCGAGTTATAACTGTTTAAAATTTCGAAAAAATTGTGCGTCATTTTTTTTCGGGGCAGTATACATAAATTCAATTAATATATCAAGAAACCTGACATATTTTAAATAATATGAATTTTGAATATACTCAAGAAAATATTAAGGGCTCAATTTTATAAGAAAAAAACTTTTTTTAATAACTTTTTTACGGTTGTCTACTGTAGAAATAATTTCTTTATCGGCAACTATTATAAAATTTCGTTTTGGGGTCTTTGGTCGTGTGTGGTATAATACATATTAACCTTAATTTGTATTAAAACATAAATATTATATCAAAAACAAGCGTTAATTATTTATGAAAAATCGAATACAGAAGAAATTATTTTTAAATGTAATTGAATGGGCAATGAATGTTTTTGAAATTATCAATATCTTATTTATTTCAATGCGATACATTCATGAAATTAAATTAAGAAAGGAGCCGATACAAAATCAAAGTAAAAAAATATTCTAGAATTTGCTAAAAATAGTCTATGATGTTCAAAGTTTTCTGTATTTTTCACGAATTGCAAATTGTATTAATTCTCGAATTACAAAATGTTGTAGCTTGAGAATGTTAAATTTAGTTTACCTTGTTATCATGAGAATTTTTGAACACAAAGGCATAAAGAACATCTTATTCTTTTTTTAACCAATTAGACTTTTTTTTTATGTTAATTTTGTGCAAGGTCTTTTACATGCACGGTGTTTCAATATGAATCAGAATTACACATTGGAAAATGTCATCGTATTTGTGTAATAACATTACTTCCTCAAAGTCAATTTTGTTTCAATAGATAAGTTGCATGATGATGCAACTTATCTATTGAATAGTTTTTGTTCTATTTCTTTAATTTCACGGATTTTTTAAGTGAATTGAATTAAAAAATTGGCTTTTTTCACATTTGTGTGCCCTAAATACTGGCGTTCTGAATTTTAATAATTTGACGCCTCTAGAATTTTGTAAATTACAATTGATATGTAATTGATTTAAACTTCTGATTTGTATTGGCACGCAATTTATATTCAGAATTGAAAATTGAGCCGTTTGATTAAACTTAAGCTGTGGTCTGACACGAAGTCGAATATCACACAACAACGAATATGTGCAAGCGTCAAATAGATATGAAACCTTTTTCGATGTTATAAAATTTGTTTTTTAAATCATTTCCCATAATATATCAATGAGTATGAGAGAGTATAAATACATTAGTGTCTTTCTTATATACATTGCTTAATGCATATCTACTCTCTCACACTCATTGATTGTACTATGGGAAATGATTTACAGTATACTGTTTTGAACTAAATTATGTTCATTATTGTGTGATGTTCGCTTTCGTGTGTGGTCGCAGCTTTACAATGATAACATACATACAAACATTCCTTTTTAATGATTTTGATATGAGAATAAAAAAAAATTATTATATAAATATTTTTTTTAATTTTTGTCTTACATATTTTTATATTACAATATTTACTTATCAATTTTAATTACTTTGTAAAATAAAAAGAGAATGGAAAGAATAACTAGAATTATCGCAATGAGTTTGTTAAAATTCCGCTATAATTTTTTCCTCTTGTATGTCAGTCTCTATTAAATTTGGTGTCTCCTAAGTATAGTTTGTTAATTCGATGTAATCCTTGAAAGATAGGTTTGTTTACAACAAATTTGGCCTAGTATTTTTATTTAAATCAGGTCATACTCACCCTTGCATTGTGGAAGCGATAGGAAAATCAGGTCACAATTGCATTTTCACGAGAACCAAAAGTGTCAGCTAAATTTCAGGCCGATAGCTTCAGTGGAAGTGGGTGAAATATTGATTGCTAATTCCAGGACATACATACAAGTGGAGTTAAATAAAAGCTTTTAAAAACTGCATCGAATTAGCAAATACCATATTTGTTGAATAATGATTGATAAGTAAATAAAATTTTTGTTGAAAAAATTTTGATATTTCGTTTTATAAAAAAAAAGAAGATATTTTTATAAGCTTTGTTTTACATATTAATTATTGCTGAAAATGGTTAAGAATATTTTTATTTTTCATTATGTTTATTTATTTCTGCGTCTATATTAGTTAGGTGTATAATTGTAAACGAGAAAGTAAATGGATAATAATTAGTAGTCTAGGAGCCAATTCACATTATGACAGAAAAGTATATTTAAATGAAAAATGATATTTATTATGGAGAGAATATAAAAATATTTTTAATGTACTACTTTTCTGATAATGAGGGTTCATTTTCTAACTCAAATGTATTATAAGTGTAAAAAATGAGATGTTTAGGTGATTTTTTATATATTCACCTAGTGCAAATGTGGTTCCTTTATTCCTAAGGTGCATGGTTTGGCACATTTTGACTCGCCCTGTGTTAAGTTACGAACTTTTGATATTTTACCATTTCATTTATCAATCCAAAACGTGTGATCCTGTTCTTATATTGCGAGGTATAACAAACCACCAGAATCGCGGAACCATGCGTCTTAGGAATAATGGTTAACATTTTTCACACGAGATTGTGTCACATAATAATAAGAAATATTGTGTCAAAATAATGAAATATGAATGAGAGAGAAGATACTTGAACTGTGAGATTTAATGAATCGGTATTTCATTTTGTTCATTATATGTTTGAAAATTTTATGTATTATGTTAGTAGAAAATTGTTAAAGTCAATTTGGTTGCTCATTATAATCAAATAAAATTGCATTTATAATATTACTTGTGTTTTCATTTTTATTACTTTTTTAATATTTACCAAGGTTTGGCTAGGTTATATTGGCTGTCTACCAGGGGTGGATTAAGAAATTTAGTGCCCGTAGGGTGTTTCAAAAGTTAGCGCTCATCGTAATAAAAATCTACCAATAAAGATCATTTTTTTAGTTCTTTAGTTCTTTAGTTTTAAGTTTTTTATTTCTCAGAACCTGTAATCAAATTATGATATAGCGTTTTAATCAAAATATGATATAGCGGTTTAACAATCTAAATTACAGAATTATCGGTTTAATTATCTAAATTACTTAGCGAAACACGTTCGCTCATTATTTAAACATTTTGAGAATGAATTTGGAGAGGGAGGTATTTCATTTGATAAAAAATTATGTCCCGATGGCTAAGTTTGTAGTCTGATCAAATTGTATATAATGCGACTACACACAATATATAAGCGATCACAGCACACATGTGTAACTGCAAAGATGGTAAAACAAGGAGCAGCATGGAGTTGGAAAACACTTGATTATTAATGGATTAACGTTTTCTAAACAAATTTTAGGACTAGGGTAGAAACAGGTGTTGTGAAAATAGCGAAAATATCGTAAGAAACAGTTTGGGGTTTTGAAGTTATTCTTCTTATAGGCTCGTTTAGAAAAAATAATGAGAGTGGAAATTATGTGGAAATCACAAATTTGTAGCACCATAATAATCGATAAACGAAAAGTCACTCACAATAGACAAAGATAGATAGATGGCAGATTAATAGATAGTTTGGCTCAAAAAGTGGCCACATAATATCATTAAATAAAGGAGCTATAATGGCGCTGGTGTAGGGGAGAATATGTATATATATGCATGTATATGTATTAGCTGTATGTGTATATGAACTGTATGTATATATATACATGGTCCTCTGGAACACCAACACCATCTTAATTTAATGCAATTTTAGGATAACTTTTTTAAGACAGAGGTGGTGCAATGGATACAATGCGCAATAAATCGTTTCTGCCACGTAAAGATGAAAACTGTAAATTTTATTAAAATTTTTGATTTTTCTAGGGTGGGTAAGAACTTTGTAGGATGGGTATTGCTTGCCCTTGCTTCCTCCCAGTTACGCCAATGGCGACGTTATTGTTTAGACTCACTAGAGTGATACTTATTTATTTTTTTGCATAAAATTGGACCAAGATATATGCTCTTAAATTTTTGGTACTTAGGCAACATCGTGTATCACAACATTTTACCTCTTTTAACGTCATGTCAATTGAATACAGTCACAATACAGTAAAGAACAAAACCATGGGATGTGTTGGGATCCATAAAATCTGTACAATTTTTCCATACATTTACAACAGCCTTAGCTAATTTTAATTATAATTAAACTACTACAGTTTCAAACAAAATATTTATGTAATTCATTAAATATCAACTATTTATTAAAATAGGAAAGTAGTTAATAATATAATTTTATAAAACTATCAAACATAAAATAATAATAATATTTCAAAAGTCTACTTGAATCAATTAATATATCTTTTTGTAATATTAAATTATAATTTGATAATGGCTCTTCAAATATAATATGTTTATTGTTTTCATTTATATTTTATTAAAATATTAGTACAATAGTCATGAATTCATTATTCAAATATTTTATTAAATTATAAAAAAATTTATCTATCCCTAGCATTACAAAAATGAAACAGAGGAAAGACAGAGTCGGTTTTAATGAAATCGGTAAATTTGCTAGAATCCATAGAAATATTAAGAGAATAGAGTTCGCGAGAGAACAGGACACTGGTCCGCTCTTAAGAGAGAGAACGCTGCCGAGGAACCGTATCATTTTCTCTATGTTGACGTCATCATATGCGGACACTCTCACTGTTCTCTCGCACACTCTATTCTCATAATACCTCTATGGATTCTAGCAAATTTACCGATTTCATTAAAACCGACTCACTTACGGGTTAGAATATTAATTATACATAGAGAACGCGAGGGATCTGCTATCCTGTAAGTGGATGCGGTATGATGCATGAGAGAGAAGGATGTCAGTGAGTTCCCCTGTGTCCTTGTCTTATATACATTTATACTTAATATAATCATATGTACATTTATCTTATTATATGTTTAGTAAGTATAAGTTTATGTAATAGACAAGAACACAGGGGAGCTTACTGGCAGTCTTCTCTCTCGCTTCGCATATTGCATCCACTTACAGACTAGCGTTCGCTATCTTCATATCTCTATGGTTTAGTTAATAGTATTTATAAGAAAGTATATATTGTGTTTTATAAAAGAGTCTTCCAAAATTAACGCAAGAAGTTGGAATCAGACGTTAATCTTGGGACACCCTTTATTAGTTTATTAGTGTTATTATTATTATTATTATCATTATTATATTAAAGTGATATAATTTTACTTATTTTGTATAAAAACTTTAGTAAGAAAAGAAAAATCTCTGTAAATTTGTTTGGATGGACACTATTATTTTTCAAGAAACCTTAATACTTTTTTTTTTTTTTTTTTGTTATAAATGAATAAAAATCGTTATATATTTTAAATTCTGGTTTATTGTTTTAATTTTCTATCCTATTTTTTCTTTCAGAACAAAATTATCAATTAATAAATTATTTAGTAAAGGTAAGTATTCAGTTAATTATATAGTTATTGATAAGCCGGGTGGCTGTGTGGTTGCACACTTGCCCTTGAAACAAAGATACGCTGGTTCGTAGCCTGCTATGGCTAAATTTTATTACTTTTAAATTAAATGAATTTTTTTTTATGTTAAAAATTCCCCACTTTTTTTTATAGTTTAAAAATTATCTATAAAACCCGCCCTCTTGCAAAAAACGTCAGTTATACATATGTCATAAATCACTATTCTGTCAGGGGGTGGGAATTCAAATAATCATAAATATATCTCGCTCTTTAAAATCCATGTTCTCCTGTTACAAAATATTAAAAATATGTACAAAAATGGATTGGTTTATTGCTAAAATTTGAAACTTTTTAATAGGAGAATATGTCATATCAGTGGCGGATTTACCAGCAGGCTGAGTAGGCTGGAGCCTAGAGCGGCAAATTTTAAGGAGCGGCAAATTTAGTTCATAAATTTTTTATTTCGATTGACAAAATTTAGAAAAAATTATAATACACACACAAAATACGAATTTCAAAAATTATAGAGGAATTAAAATATTCAACAAAAACCGAAATATAGTCCTATATACAGTGCTAAATAATAAATATCTCAAAATCTCTGCATAAACAATTGCTAAACGCTTTTGATTATAATGTAATGATCATGAATTTTTAGAATATCGCAATAGCGATTCCATATTATAGTCGAAATTTAGTTATTTTTACATATTTTCTTCACTGATAATTACTATAATTTTTTCTCCGTGTACCTAATAATTATGAGATCTCCTTACACAATTCAATCTTGATACAATATCGATGGTCTAATCATGATTGCTGCAGCAAGTTTGCAAATTGTCAAATTCTATTCCAGAAAGTTATTTCTTTATGCGTAAAAAATACTGACTAATTTTTATTAAATAAAAAACTAGTTCGATATCTTATAGAGATTCAGAATAAGTATAGTCTTTTTGGTACATGTTTGAGATATTTTTTGCATAAAATATTGTTTTTTGATAATTCTTTGCTGTAAAAATAATCAAGGATCTAACACGGTACCATAGTTCTCGATGATACTAACCATACGGGAAAAGTTGATGTAATGAGGATAATGGAGCACAAATCATAAAGTTGCAATTTTATTGATAGATAATTGATATGATTGTGAACTAAGATATCAAAATTTAGAGGCGGCAAAAATTGAATAGCCTACGGGCGGCAAATCTCTAAATCCGCCACTGTGTCATATAATTTATCTCACTCATATTCTCCTATTACAAAATATTAAAATTAGTATTTATCAATTAAAAAATCGCTCGTAAAGACTAAAATAAGAAATTTTGTAACAGGAGAACATGTTATATATTTTAACCCAATTTTTTTATAACATATTCGCCTATTACAAAATATTAAAAAAAACAACTTATTTTACTTGCTTTTTTGTTGTGCATGCTAAAATTTACTTGTTAAATAAAATTTTAGAATATTTTGTCATAGGAGAACATGTATTTCACAAAAAAAAAGGCATTATATTAGACCCACTTTCCCTATTTATGTCATAAATCACTTTTCTGTCAGAGGGTGGGAATTAAAATAACATAAAATATATCCCGCTCTCTTACTTATTTGTCAATTTTGGTTCTCATAACAATTATCTAAAAAAATTACTTAATCTCGACATAATAAAATTATTTAAATAAAATTTAATCGGTGCATTGCTAGATTTGAACCAAGGTCCTCTGTGTCCTGAGGCAATTCGGCTAACCACTGCTCCAGCTTTGACATGTTATATCTATCAATAATGTAATACATACGTTTTACTCATCTTTTTTCAATAAATTTACATTAGATTCTGGAGCCATAATCCGTCTCTGATTGGGTCTTGAAAAAGGGGAAAAAAATTTAAAATCTAAATTAAAATACGATTTATTTATCAATTATGTAGTTACATTAATCATAACTTCAAATACAATGGTTTATTACAATCACTATTAATAAAAATTAAGAAAATTCTTAAAATAATCAATCTCATTTGCATCCATATATTTAAAAACAATTTTTTTTTTTGCATTATGATGCATTTCACAATGACATAAAAATAATTATATTTTTTATTTTTCAATTCCACAATTATTCTACTTAAATAAAACTACTTTTCAATATTTCTTATTTAAAATATTTCTACTCCAATATATTTCATTTACTTTTTAATAACAATATTATACCTACTTTGAATGAAATATAAATAGATACTCTTAAATAATTTTACTTAACAAAAAATATTTTTACTTTTAATGATAATACTTTTAAATATTTCTACTTTTAAAGAAATCTACTCTTCTAAAGTATCTTACCAAGAACGGATATGAATTTTAATTATCTTAATACGTGTCTCTTTCAAATTGGAGCCCAAAAAATTAACATTTTGAACTGAACTAACAGGGAAATTGAAGAGAGATCTATAAATCAAAAAGAAATTAATGCCTGTTTCTGTACAAAATATTTGGACACCTTCAGTTCTTTTGTTACACATTGTAGAATTGAATTTTACAGAAGTAGACTCATTAAAAGTATCAATATTTGAAAACAGAATTATTTTGAAGTTGAAAAATATTAAATATATAAAATACCATTAATTTTTGTTAATTAAAATTATTCAAGAGCATATTTTATTTAAAGAATCATTAAAAAAAAGTAAAAATAAAAAATATTCTCCAGCAGAAATACCTTAATTAAAGTAAAAATATTCAAAAGTAGTTTATTTTAAGTAGAACAATTGTGGAGATGAAAAATTAAAAGTAGTCTTCTTTTAATGCCAACACAATAATCACAAAATTACTAATAGTTTCTTTATACATATCTAATTATTAACATGCTCAACTCAACTAATTTTGAATGAAACAATTACCACCTAGCCCACATCGACCACCACCATTTCCTAATCCAACTAAATTATTACCTATATCAGCGTTTTCTTGTTTTCGACGTAATATTTCTTGATTTGCTTCTTGTATTGCTTCCCATAGTTTTGCCTCAGACATGATTTGCCTGGATAAATCTTCAACAGCTGGTTCTGCACTTAAATCCAACAATGATGAAATACTTTCATCATGCAGATTAGGCGTTTGATCTGCAGATGGTATTTCTGATCGTTTTCGGCCACAACCTTTCGATTTAAAAAAATAAAAAACTTCAAAACAATATTATTTACTCAAAAATATGTCATGTGTTTCAATAATTTCTAAATAAAATTTTTTAATTATTAATAGACCACAAGCCCATGCTGAAATTTTTCGGGGGTAATGACCCACCAGGAAACAGATGATCTTATATGAAAAAAAAAGTTTAAGCACTATGTTGTCAGTTTTGCGCTATACAGTTGAGTGCAGGTGAGAATATTAATGTCACACCCCTTGGTATCTCATCCCTGTACCAGTAAATATGTACGGCGTTGCTGGATACCAGCTTTGCATAGGTATTCGAAGCTGATTACATTAATCCAGTGATTTCGGAATCGGAAGTTAAAAAAAACTTTTAACCTCCCGCCAATTTCCGAAGCCCTACGTGTTTATTTCTGTACGACTTTTATGTAATTCGCTTCGAATAGGTACTTATGCAGAGTTAGTATCCAGCAATGCCGTACATATTTGCTGGTGCATTGGTGAGATACCAAGGGGTGTGACATCCATATTTTCACCTGTATTCACATGTATCGCGCAAAACTCACGCCATGGTGCTTAAGCTTACTTTAACATTTTTTTCCATATTTCCTCGTGGGTCATTTCACACGAAATATTTCAGCATGGGCTTGTGGTCTATAAGTATATTATTGTCTTGGAATGTGTGTATAAGGAAAATTGTGAAAAGTTTGAGAAATAGAAATTTAAAATTGCTAACGGTTACATACGGGGTATAAAGTGTTTCTATTAGTTAGTTGGTATCGAGAGAATTTCGGGAAAGGGAGAAGCAGATATATGATGTCTTCTTAAGCTTTTGTGTCAGTGATTGTTAATTTTATACATTTATTTTTTGCTATTTTTCAGCTGAATCAATATCACTTTTTTTTCCCCAGAAAAATATTGTGCTAAAGTTCTCAATTTCCAATCAGATTTACCGATTCCAATGCCAATTTTTCAAACATTGGGACGTTGGTAGTTCTTGGCTAATCTGCCAAGCTGTTTAAAGATTGTCAGTTTTTTTTGTATCTTATTACAGAAGCCTTCATATTGGTGGGAGCGCAATGAAAACATCTTGTGCTCAACGCGAATTATATTAATTGCATTTAATTTACCTGACTCTGTTTGTGGCCTTAAAATTCCTTTAATGGGTATGTTTCAGTAATATGAAGTGGCTAGAGCCTAGTTAGGTCTGCAGCCAAGGGGAAAAGAAATGAAGGAAATGGTCCGATGCCTCTTCTGGATTTCTGCTTGAAAATATCAACAGTGTGTGGTAAATTTATAAAAATAAAAAAATTTACCTGTAAATGCATTACAAAATGGTCGTTTTTTTGGATCCAATTGTGGGCCTCTTCCAATAAATGCTGCTCGTTTGACCTTAAATATAAAAGCGAATAATGTTAATAAATACCTTATCTATTTTCAAAGCATGTATCATACAGCGTGGGACAAATATCACTATCCGTGAAAAAAGGCAATCGTTGATTGATTATTGCGAGCTTCATTTTATAGTCCAAGTCCATAATGATAGTTTTTTGTCAAAGATAAAAATAAATATCTTTTAAAACTTGTTTGAAATTATTTGTATAAATAAGAGTCATTACAAAATAAAAGTTGTAAGTCATTTATTTTTACCTTTGATAAAAAATCATCAAAGGTAATTTTGTTTATGATATGATTATTTCCTCTTTTTTCATAAGTGTTATTTATCTCAAAATTGTATATTTAAACGTTGAGCAGTGACTTAAAGCTTACTCTTGTTTCTCCAAATACTGATTTATCTGTACTTAAAACAACAAAAGTAACAATTAACAATGTCCACGATAGTATTAGAAAGCCTTTCATTATATCTGCAATATAAAATAATTTTATATTAATAAAATATTAATTGTTTTGTATATTTAAAAAAAATTAATAACTAATTTTAGCCACTATAAAGCAGGAGTATTGAAAGCTTTTCACTTGCTTGGGACACCTGAAATATATGTGCAGTAAAAAATATTTTTAACTCGAAGATAAGCTTATGATAAGCTTAAAATTATATAATATAAATAGCGAATTGCCGAAAAAAATGGAGCTATTGTTTTTTTACTGATGATGGAATTTTGAAAAATTGTTCATCGATACTACCTACATATGTATCTATATGTTTATGTATGACAATTTAAGTCCGATTTGAATAAAATTTGGTATCAAGAAGAGTTTTGGTGTTTGAAAGGTCAAGTTCGCTAATGAGAAAAATCGTCAGATAAACAAGGAGCAGGGAGGTTGCGTAATGTACAAAATTTTGAATTTTTTCCAAATAAAATCTATTTTAAGCAAAAAAGGTCTCTTGTGATTTTTTCTAGACACTTAGTTTTCGAAATAAAAATTCACTAACTAACGCAGCTCATACGCTACGAATTTTTTTCTTCTTGAGATTGGAAGTATAATAAATATGTGACATTTATTTCTATCATCCAGTATATGTGACTACCCTAAAATTTCCTGGTGTTTAGATTCAAATTGTTAGTTCATTAAACTATCAGCTTGTTTAAAAAAATCTAACTAAATCCAGGCCCAGGATTGACAGCTGTCCTAATTTGCTTTTCCCTTGGTACCCCCGTTACATCCCTACAAGCAACGTTTACTCGAATTGAAATCGAAAGATTCAATACGGTTTTGTTATTTACCTGAAAATTAAACTTTAAAATCGCTTTTTTGATACAACTGAGCTAATTTTGTAGATAAAACAAGATATATTTTTTTTTGAGAATGTAAAGGGAATCAAAATATAAAAATGCATATTATAGGTAGTAAATTTATTTCTCCCTTTTTGTAAAACTACTAAACATGTTTATTTTAGGGTGTAAATTGTACTTATAGTTATTGTGTGTATTATATTTAGCGAAACATTATTTTCACTCAAAAACACTTTAACAAGTGTATCTAATAACGAAAGTAAATATTAAATTTATTAATTGGGGTTGTAATACATGTGTACACACTCTTTCCCTGAAAATGACTTATCACATATATATAAATTCTCCTTATTTCTTTTGATATGAATTTTGTGAATTGAATTTTTTATTTATTTGACTTTTTACCCTCTGCAACAATAAATACTAAAAAATAAAACTCAAAAGCAAGATTTTTGAAATTGTATAGAGGAAATAGTTTTATTTCTCTAAGGTTGACCTCACATGGTCAATGCTATTGAAACAATATCGCAATATTGAACATTTAGAAGAAGAAATTTAGCATTTTAGCTCTAAAATTTCCGAAATAAAATGAATCGATTTGCGGAGTTTTGCTTTAGATTTTAGAAGGTATTTATGAACTTAATTGATCGTCTGAGGAGTACTTATACTGAATCAATAATATGAGAAAAATATTGAAGATAACTAGAACGATTTAATTTTAATTGAAGATTCGGTTATATAATTGTTTAAATTATGTCTTGATTTGACAAATATTATTAACTTGTGTTAGGGAATCCGAATTTTACCATATATTGAGTCAATAATAATTATCATAAATTGAGTCAATAATAATATTACTTCAATAATATTGATCGTGCGAGTTTAAGATATATCTAAAAAAATATCTGATATTCAACAGCAAATAATAAATAACTTAATGTTCGAATAGCGTATAGAATATCAAACTCTTGCGAGATTATATAATACAAATAGCGGCTTAAATATCATTTCTATCTTTTCTAGTTTAAAGTTCAAGTAAACATAAAAAATTTACTACCTACCGTATTTAACAACCAAAAACAGAAGTAATAATATGAAAAAAATAAAAAGTAATTTTTCTAATAATAGTATACTCTGAATCACAATACCGTTTTTAAGAAAATCTAAGTACACAATGAGAAAATGTTTATAATAATTAACGGTTTTTATAGAAAATCAAACATTGTACCCTTTACCCCGTCCGGGAATATCGATAACCGCAAAGTAATACTTGATGTATACTGAACTCAAACTGTGTTGTTGTCGAGTATTTCGATGAAAAGGGGAAAAATTGTGTAACTCATTATTTAATAACAGTGTCGGTTCAAGCGTAAAAATTGTATAAAAAGTATTTTTGGAATGAAAGATACTTATGTAATCATTGTTAAAACATTTCCGATTAGAAAATAATGTATAAAACAGTTTTACAAATAAGTGGGAGCACAAATGGAGTGATTATTGAAATTACAAATATTACTTAATTTTTATGGATAAAATTTTATTAAATTAAATATTCGATAGACAATAATGCAAGAGCATTAAGTCATGCTTGCACGTAAGTTTATCTTTTTTAGGGTGGAAAAATATCTTCTCCTTAACAATTTGTAGCTGAGTTGCTCAAAAAAATACGTAGAGCAATATTTACATTAGGATAAAAATCTTGAAGATGCCATGAATGCAATATATTACATATGTTTTGTGCCGAGCGTAAATTCTGCTAAGGTGTCTTTAAGTTGATAATGTAAATGAATACATTTATTAATTGAATTTATATTAGGTTTTTGGTAGTACATACTATATTATAATAAATAATTAAAATAATAAAAAATTATTATTAGTGTATGACTACAAGTTTTTTTATTTGATCTCAAAATTTTTCCAACTTGCGTTCATTTTCAAGAGATTCAATTTCCATTTCTCAATGTTTTTTCTAAGTCTACATAAGGATACTTACTGAGGAGTTCATTTGCTTGGTTTTCAACTCGTTCGTATCAATTTCAGATAAATTATCAAAAATATTAAAGTTTACCTACATAAAGCTAATGTTATGCATATTTTTTTTTAGCTAATTGTATTTTAGCTACCTGTGTTGTACATTGTAAAATGAGATTAATTTCACTGAAAACATTGAAGAACATAAATGTGTTAAAAAAATTTTCCTTCAAATTTTTCAATTCATCATTCTTTTTTTTTTTAAATAATCCATAGTATTTTTCGATCAAGACTAATATATTGATAAAAGCCTTTTGATCTATTAAAAAATTAATATTGAGGTAAATTAAAAAGTAAATTCAATCATTAGGTTATTCTAAACATTTTATTGAAAAAAATGAGATTGCTCTGGAGGCCCTGATTAGGCACGGGCCTCACAGGCCTAAGGTTGAATCCAGTACTGAGCATTCCCGATCGCTTGGTAAGTAGAAAATCAAAATAGTAAGATATCAAAATAGCCAGAACTAATAATGGGCGAAAAAAATATGGGCGAAAAAATGTTTAGGTATAGATAAAAATAACGACACTGATTTAGCACAAAAAAACATATTTATTCATTCGTTCTCTCAAGTATGAACAGTGCAATCGACACATTATTTATATATTGTCAACACGAAACCAACAAGTCTAGATGGTTAATGACACATCAACAAAATGTCCCTAAATTAATGTCTCATGGGTATTAATTTGTATTAGCTATTAATAAGCCTTAGCATAAAATCTAATCAAAAATTTTCTCGGATAAAAATGAAATTTATTGTAAAAAACCAAAATTGATTGTTGTTTCAAAAAGAAATGAATAGGTGCCTTGATTGCTATTACCAGAAAGATTTTTTAAAAGATAGAAAACGTAAAACTTTTTTATAAAATCCAAAATTAAAATTAAAAAAAAAAAATTTTTACTGCTAGGCTGCCTGGCTTTGCATGCTACCAAAGACTTTAAACTATAATAGGTAAATATTGAATATATTTATCTGCAATTTTGCCCCTCTCTTAGGCAAATAAAGCCTGATACAAAATTAAAGACTTCCAATGACAAAATAGCAAATTAAAATATTTGTACAGCCTCTGCAAATGAAAAAAGTTCAGCTGAGGATATACAAACATATTTTATAGAACGCTTCTCGGCAAAGGACCGTTATTTATATTCGTTCTTTAACGGGAAAATTATTTTTTTTCTTCATCAAGTTTCATATTGAAGGATATCGATCTTTTGTTACTCTAACTTTGAATTAATTATTAATTTTTCCTGTACTTAGTATATTATAACATAAACGATTGTTATCATTAAATGTGGGAATTTTTATATTTATTAGTTTTTGCCACTGAAATTTCGCTGCCTATAAAAGCTTGCGCATAGTAATAAATACTGCTTTGGAGATCAGAACTCATGAACAGATATACAGACAAATGAAATGAAATTATTTCATAATTCTGGTGGAAGTGTTGGGTACTTGCAGTTTTATGAAAAAATGATATGTTCAATACAGTTATTTGCGCTTCCACCAATATTGTATATAATGTTAACATACATGGTTTATCATATATATACATTGAATATTCTCTTATGATAGGGATGATGACTAAAGACGGTGGGTTGATAGGTCATTTTCCACGCGTCACATACTCGAAAAATAAGTTTTGGTTTACAATTATTATTGAGTGCATTTGTATTCTTAAAGATGTGTATATCTTATTTATATTAAATTTATCCTGTAAATTATATAGTAAGTTTTAGAAATTATTGCCAAGAAATTCATTTTAAGGTGTTTCGAAACCAAAACGAAAGTGTTAACAAAAAACTGAAATTTTGTGTGTCAATTAACGAGTATTTAATACGTCTTCTGTGTAAATTTCAAACCGATTCTCTGTACGGTTTACGCTAAATTATTTGTTAAAAATAGCCCTTTTTACATGGTGGTATGTGAAGAAGTCGTAATAAATGTTGGATTTTTAGTTAAGGATGTATGAGCATGACAACAATGTTTGATTTAAAGGCTCAAAATTTTTTTACTGTAAAATTTCAGCTTAGGTATCCGAGCAAATTTTTAAGAAAAAAGTCATTAAAAATCGATATAAAATACATTGGCTCTTATGGAGGAATCTCAAAAAACGACATATTTTGGAAGTTTTTGATAATTTTCATTTGGAATGAATGAAAACAAATTTAAAAAAAAACTTTTTAATAGAAAGTAAACATATTAGCAATGAATTAGAAAAGAAAAAAACTAAGTGTCTCCGTCCATATAAGGGATGTAAGAGCAGGGTAGATTAAGGGTTGAAATTATTTTTATCTTATTTTCAACTTTGATGATGAATTTTGTTACATCGTCATGAATGTAAACGAAAAATAAGAATAAAATTTTTCGATATGTACTTTGGTTTTCGAAATATCGAAAGCTGAATAATTAAACAAAATTTTCAATTTTCAATATTTTGAAAATTACGCCGGAAATCGAAAAATTTTATTCTTACTTTTCGTCTTACATCGTCAAGTTATAAAATAAATTATCATCAAAATTTAAAATATATATTTTTTAAATTTGTGCCCCCACTACCGTGCTCATACATCCTTAACAAGTGCTTTTAAAAATGTTTTACCATTTAGATAAGAAATTTTACCATTTTATTAATATTTCTCAAGTTTTAAGCTTTAAAATTATACCAAAATTAAGAACTGTATGCATAAAAATTAAAAACATTTTTAAGTAAAAACACTGACTTTGAAAGTTAATTTATCTTAAACCGTTCAGAGAATCGATATGAATTTTTGACAAAAGACGTATAAAAAGATGATTAATTGGTAAATAAAATTTCAAATCTTACCTTAAAGAAATAAATTAAAGAGTTTGTTCCGGTATTAAGTCTAGTTTTACAGTTTTAGATGTAATGTGATAAAATTTAGTATCATAGAAATCTAATAAATTCAATTCTGTTACCCAAAAGAAAAAGAAAAAAAGAGAAAGATTAATAATTATTGCCACACTGTTATATGTAATCAATTTTTCGATTTTCTAGTGTATGTATAACAATCCTTTTTAAATGTTATTTCTAGATTACATAGAAAATGAATATATGGAATATATGTATGAATATTGACTGTATTAATGACTTTTCTTAGAATGAAACATAATCGAACATAAATCGATGATATTTTATACTTACATAATAAACATCAATTCTTGTTTTTACTTACACCCTTAGATACATGATTCGATTTTTTTTCATCGAAAATATAGACTTATGCACTATAACGGATATGTAAACGGTTACACGGTAAATTGATGTTATTAAAACGGAGTATTATTTCAACAATTTTAATTTGATATCCACTCTACACGTCTGTAGAACCTTTATCAAATTGAGCTAGATGGTCGAATTATGATAGTTGAATTAGTTTCAAGGATATGCCTTTTGGAGGTGTGAACTTTCCAGCCCTATTTCCCCTGTATTATGTCGGTAAAAAATCCATTGAAAAATACCATGTATTTTGGCAATTTTTTTTCTTCAATACAAAGAAATCATCTAAGTATAGAAAAATAATAATTTAAAAATAAAAAAACTCGACTATATTAAATAAAAACTGAAAAAAAGTGCAGTAGTTTACATAGCGACTTAACAGTCGGGGTCTATTATTTGAAAAATTGCTACCGGTCTACATTTTAATAGATTTTTTAAAGGACTTTTTAAATTATAATTTTTATTTTACACTTTATAGTTAGAATTTTTAAATACTTATTCAATGATATCCCACTTAACATAGTTCGTCGAATTTCATTTTTTTCTTTTTCACAATATGGCGTCTGATGATCGCCATGTTGAATTTTCATTACTGCCATATCTTCAGCGAAACTTGCAAGATTAATACAAATCAATTGACATTAGAATCATCAAGATCAGCTCACAAGTTAGGTCTCTAGTGCGTATGAAAAGAACACGCATACATATACATATACATGTAATGACTGATAAACACATTACCACTCCTTTGTGTCGCGCAGTCGGGTAAAAAACATTAACTGAGGGAGAAATATAACCTTAGTGATGAAGCTCTGCTGCCCACGGTTTCTTTTTTTTAAATGATATATATCAATTGCTAATTTGAAGTCATTCTTATTTATAGGCATAGTTTGATGTTAGATATTCATAACTTCCGATAAATAAATGGGGTTAAAGATATAACTTTGATGCCTTTGAAATATGTAATACCAACTTTACATTATGTGGTTAATGAATATGCACATGTATGAGGTAATTTTGACCCAAAAAAATACAAAAAGGGGGAACTAATTTAACGAATGGGAGGGTAGCTTTCGATATACCACCAAACTTTCTTTACAAATAGCTTTTATTTTGAAAAAAATCTTTGAATCCTTCGAAAAATAATCGTTCAATGAGAATAATTTTTTTTTTTTCGGATACTATTTAGATTGCGATTGAATTGGTTTCTAAGATGCCGACTTTCTTTTGGATGAAAGTTATTCTAGATTATTTGCAATTTTCTTTTCAAGATATTTTGTTCACGACATGATCAAGGGCGTCGCCAAGTGGGGGTACATAGAGACAGCTGCCCTCTCTAGAGATTCCCAAAAAAGATTCAATGTCAAATTCTATTTCAAATTTTCATTTTCATTGTTCAAATCAAGCATTTCAGGTGGTAAAATAGGTCTAAACAAAACAAGTATTCAATGACTAATTCATTTTATATTTCGGAAATGGCAATGCGTAGAAACTATCACAGACAAAAACGCAACCCAACCTAAACCCAATTACACCCCTATTTTAACGTTTAACGTTGGGTTTTAGTTTTCAGTGACATAACAAAATGAGTGCATGTTTTATAACTTTAAAGGTGAAATATAATTAAAGAAAAATAGAAAATGTGTCGAGTCGATACATGTTTTTGAGTTTCCATTCCCTTTTAAAAGTGGAAACTTTCAAAAAAATCACTCTGTTGAAATTGGTATTATTCTACCTATATGTGTATGTTTGATAATAGATTACTACTAAATCTGGTTTATAATCGTGATTTAAGCTGCTTGGACATCATTAAAATTGTTAGCTTTATTATCTTTGATGATACATATCATAGATAATTCCTTCAATAGTACATTTAATACAAAATGTACTCATATTTATTGTTACATTTGTTATACGATACAGTGTGTATCAGTTATTTACTCCACTAGTGTCAAAAAGACATAAAACATTCGCATATTTTCCGGAAAACTCTTCAAATCTATAGCATTTTATTAGAATTTCGGGCAATATTATGTATAGAAAATATTCGATTGATCAACAAATAAACCTGATTTTTGTATTTTTTGAGCCAAAATTACTCTATTTACGGATTTAAAAAATTATAGAACAAAAAGTTCTTCCTGATTATTTCGAAGTAGATTGGACCAAGAAATCACGCTATTCCATACAAAGTTTGCCTCCGTTTTTCACCCCAAGTTTCAGATCTCTGCGAACAGCGATTTAGACTGTACGTTAGCCCGTCAGTAAGTCATTCAGGACAAAGCATTTTATATGTATAGATTATGGTCAATATGAACCATTGGAATTATCTTATTGATATTAAATTTCGTAATTTTGAAATTTTTTAAATGATTCATTGGTCCAATATATCTATTGAGTTATTTATGTTGGGGATATTTTTTAGAGGTTTCTTTATTTGCGATCCAGAGATAAATTAACCTGAAAGCAACTCAAGTTATATCTTATTCTTAATGTTAGTGCATCAGAATATGTGTATGAGTTACTTGGTCACTTTGTAGATACAGGTAATACATATAAAATAAATCATTTAGGTAAATACTGTTTCATATATTATGCTATATAATGAACATAAATTATCGGAATTAATTATTTAGATATTGATTAAACATATCATGATGATGTTTCTAGGTCTTTTTGATGATGCTATGACGATTATCTATAACTATCTACATATCTATTGTTAATAAATATCCAGATGTGTATCTACCTGCGTATCAAATAGCTTAATTAAAAAGTCTTCTCAATTTTATCTTAAAAGGTATAAAGGGTGGGTGTTTTGCCAGATGTGACAATTTTATCATACCTACTATCATAGTTGATTGTTCAAATATATACTTAAGTTTCACTTAAAATTTTTGATACATATCCATTCTGCCGTCATAAGTTCAAAAGCTCAAAATAAATAATTTTCCAGTATAAAAGAAAAACGAATTTATTCATCCGCATAAAATTACCCAAAAACTTTGTGTTAATGATACTATAATTAATTTGTAATTATTTTCAAGAAAAAATTGACTTAGGACAATTCAAAACGATCTCAAACTGGAATTCTGACCAACATAAATTTCAACATAACCCATCGCTGTATCGGCTTTGAGCTTTCTAGTATCATAAAAAAGTGTATTTGAAAAAAAAAATAGTAGTACAACCATCTTGGACTTTAATTTTTCACTTTTTGCATCCAAGTTAAGCTTTTGGTTACATGTATAGAGTTTGATGAGTAGAATTCAAGTTTATAGAATTAAATAGTTTACATTTCTAACGTGAGCCCAACATAAAAATTTTAGACCTTTTATGTTTAGAAAAGCTCAGATTGAAAATATATCCAAAACTATTTGAAAACAAAAATATATCTGATCTAAAGAACATGAAATTTTCTATAAAAAAAGCACCCAATCAAAATTTTCGTAATTTACACAGAACCCGAGGAAAACGTGATCAAAGACATGTATTTGTAAGACTGATAACTTAAATTTTTTTTATATTATATTCCATTTTCGCTTTTTTTAATATAATGGAAATAATGCATTTTGGTGTTGGTGCAGGGAAGTAACGAAAATGGATGGTGTACGGTAATACGGTAATAAAAAATAAGTATGCACCAGTTAAAACATTATAAATGTTAGATATCTAAAACATTTGTAACTGATGGATATTTTTTGCTTTGGTGTATAATTTCCTACACTAACCAGTAATACAAATAAGAAATTAGTAATACATTTAAAAAATTTCTACGGTAATATACATATTCTGGTTTAATCTAAAAATTACCATATTTTAGGGATAATAAAATCTAGACAATTTTGTTTGTAAAATCACACCAAAGTATGGTAATCACATATTTAGCTTAGGTATTTACCATAAATCTGGTAATATTGTTATCCTAATCATTTAGGTCTATATTTTGGTTATTATTATAATCACAAAATCGCAAAGATTTTTTTATTTGTAAAATTACGAAACGAAACTTAGATTTGTAATATTATTACGAAAATTGAAAATCAAACAGAAGCGAAAGGCTTAACCAAAATTGTTTTGACTGATCAAGAACTAAGATGTTAGATGTTATAAATAGATATAGCAGCTATTGAAAGCACTTTAAAAAATTTCTATGATAATTTAATTTTACTTAAAAGTTTTGGAAGCAGTTATTATTAACTTTTTTTATAAAATAAATTGTTATTTCACAATAAAATTTTGGTATTTTTACATGCATGCGGGAAAATTAAAGAACATTATAGAACTCTTGCTATTAAATATAAATTGAGTTTTGAAAAAGGTTTACTTGTTTTATAATACATATTGCCACATTTTTTTTCAAATAGTTGTTAAATTTACTAATGCTATCTAAAGTGTAGTTTGTGAAAATACTACTTTAACACGCTTTTATTAGCTTGGTATCTATTATCACTTCGAACGTCGGATTAAATTCTTCGCATACTTATCAAGAACCGATGAAAATAGAATAATTTAATTAGTTTGTCTGATTATCCTGATCAGAATGTTCAAGATTTACGAATTTATAATAAAAATAATGCATTTAATTATGGTGGAAGCGCAGATAACATGTAATAATATAAAGAAATAATAGTTTTAAAAACTAAGAGCATTTTTTTACTATCATTTATTTTTTAAAAAGAACTGTAAATCTATGCATTCCTTAGTAGCAGCATATTTTAATTTTCAAATCTGAATATATAAACATTGTATGCATATATAAACCTATTATTATGAAATATTAAAAAAATATTAAATATTAATAAACCATGTTTTAATATTCGCTTTTAATATATTTAAATTTTTTTAATATTTTTATTATAACTTTATACAAATATTATTGAAAAAAAAAGTTTTATATAATATAACTATATATATATCTCTATGCATACAGAATGAATATATATATATGTATAAATCTATTGTTGTTTTTGTTTAATTAATTAAATTATTATATCTTTAATAATAATATAATATACCTCTACCTCTGTCTTCATTATTTTATTTGTATATATTTATATTTCATTCTATTTAGAACCATTTAAAAATTTTAAAATGAAATTTTATCAAAATATACCACGCCTATCTTTATATGATTATCAATTTGTCTCTTTTTAATTATTTAGTTGATTTTTAAGTTTTATACAAATTTTAGGAGATGTGAAATATGCATCAACATAATTGTTGGAATTCGAACACAGGACTCCAGAACAAACAGGATATGAAAGGCCTTTCAGAATATACTCAAAGAAAATTTCTTTGAATGAAACTTTCAGGAGTATTCTTTGAGTCATTAATATAATTTACTGATACTTTTACTTTTTAGATTGTTTCTTTGTCTAGTAAGACTGGATTTTCTAGGTATAAATTACTCACAAAATGATTTCTATTCAAATCGACGTTTAGATGAGTACTTTTTGAGATATCATCAAAATCCCGTTTGAATAGTTTTTATTTCAGTGCGATTCTGGAGATATTTCGAAGAATATCCATCTAACAGTTTTCTGAGCTGGATGTTTATATGTACAGCCAAAGTATTAAAGAAAAATCTTTTTAACCTAAAACTTTACCAAAATTTAAAACAATCTCTCCGAAAAATCGCCGTACTTGGAGCCGCAATAGCTCGTTTGAAAACTTGTACTTTCTAGTTTTGAAATCTGTTGCCCAAAAACCACCCCATGTCGCTTTACGCAGAGAGTTGAAAGAATGAGAAATGTTATCAGCAAATTTTATATAAAGTTTAGAAGCTTACCAAAATTTTGAAATTATTTTACAACAAATTTGTTGAAACCACTCGAAAGCTGATTTATTTTTCTTAAAAGTAAGGTACAAAAGTTCCGTACGAACTTTTTGAACCAAGATATTCGTCTTCCAAGCAAAATTGACACTTCTGGATTTAAAATCCTGTATCTTTTAAAATAATCTTTGGTTTATTTAAGATAACTAGGACCCATAAAATATAGAAACCCTTAGTACAAAGCGGAAAGGGCCGATAAAAATTTTTTACCAATAGAATAAAAAACTAAAAAGTACAAGTTTTCTAATGAGCATAATAAGATTTTATATAGCACTTTGTCTTTAAAAGTGGTAGCCAGATCGGCAAGTTGAAAAAACGCTAAAAATATGGAAAAATTCTGTTTCTTTACATTACACTATACCAGAACGTAAAAGAAAGGTAGTTTTAGATTTTGCATGATATGAAAAAAAATATAGTATCTGACTTTAGTTGAAGAGGAAAAAAACGGAATAACTCCAAATTTTTAAAGATATTCCAGTCTAGCTAACGCGAGTTCTCGGCTGCTATATTATCGTAGACTTCCTTTATTTTGGCGAGGAAAATTGCATTGACTGGTCCTCCCTGAATGGCTAGATTTATGCTTACAATTTGCTAGAAGTGCGTCGGATATCTTTAGATGGCCGTGCATATTTTGTTCATGTGCCCAGCAAACTTATACAAATGTGCATATTTATAAAGTTTGCAATCATAATAATCACCTGTACCTGTATTACAAAGTATTATATAATACATTCATTCATGAATATTTTAAATTCAAATGAGACAGAGATATATATGGAATAAATAAACCGCCTTCATATAATAAAACGCATGCGTTGTAAATACATGGATGATACAAATGGGCGTTAACAATGATAACAATAATTTATAGTATAAGTTTACTATAAAATTATGTTTAGTTATTTTACAATCAACGAAAACGTTCAGAGTTTGTATAGCAGTTTTATGTATACGCATTATAAGCACTTATTTGAGAAAACTCACCGACGCACGAGAGATTTTTCCAATACAAGCACTATTTAAATTAAACTATGCCTTGTAGATTAGATTTTCGTCTTAGAAAAATTCAATTTCGGGGATGCTATTATAAAATAGATATCCTTTTTCCAGAATATATACATATTGACTTCCTTGCGCTTCCACCATTCATAAAAAAATTTTAATTAACTTGAATTAGCAATTAAAGCAGTGAAAATTATATCAATTGCCATGGTCTTGGAATCTTTGGAAACTTAATGTTACGCTATTTGTGTTAAAATATGATTTTGAGCAAAATGGAAACGTGTCTGACTAATGATGTGTAAAGTATCCATGATGCGAAAATCACACAAAATTCACTGGGAGTCAATTTGTTTACATAATTTATTCCACCGAAAATAGACCTAAGCAATAATAAATCTTCATCAATTGTACCATTTATGTGATTTCATACCTATAGGTATGGGTTATTTTCTGTGGAGGAATGTTACGTCACTAGATTACGGCGATAAACCTCACAAATAAGACTAATTAAAAATCAATATTTGTTGTGATATTGCCCGAATACGATCCTAACTGCTTGAAAAAAGTTCAAATACACGACTTGAATAGATTACGCTTCATGCGAGTCAGCCACGGTATCTTTAGGACCAAAATCAAATTTAAGCACAAATGGTATAAAATAAACTTTAAAATGATATCAATATCATTGTGATTAATATTATTTTTTTGGCCTTAATTATGTATTTTAAGTTTAATAAAAATTTTCTTCATAGCTTAACCTTATTTACGGAGTTACAAAGTATCCTGCATCACCCATCAACTCATTTCCGCATCAGTTCATAAAAATATCTTCATTTACTCGTTTTCACCTTATGTTAGGCTTGACAAATATAGATAGTAGATAGATCAAAGTCCTGAAAATTGACCACTTCCGATGGCACTAAATCTGTAGTTCACAATTTTTGCAGGTATTATTCTTACAATTGTTTTTGAAATGTGTAGGAAATATTTGCTGCTTTATTCAAATATCTTGAAAAGTTAAACAAGTATTCAAATAAAGGTGTGCAAAATTATGCGAATTTATTTAAAAAAAAAATTGTTCGGATTACAAGGGGCGTCGGATTAGCCAGGGACCGAAATACCGAGTCTACTGTAGTTTGTATGACGTTGCTCATACATTTTAATGCTGAAATGTGGAGAAGAAATAGCAACAAATAATTGACGGTTTTAAATCCACTTTCTGAGGTAACTGAGGTGTAATTAAAGAAATATATACGACCGAATTACCGGAAGTCCACTGTCTGTTATATGAGGATGCTCATACATTTAAATGATAAAATGTGGAGAAGAAATAACAACAACTAATAGACGTTTTTAAATCCCTTTTTTGAGGGCAATTGGATGTTTGTGTAAACAAAGTAATATATACGAGATTGTAACCATGGATCTCATTGATCTTGCATACGATCAATAAGAAATAAGAATCAACAGTCCGTTAAATATTCGTGGGCAAATAGATTCCTAAGATAGTCCATTACCTATGTTTTTTAACTTTTTTTTCAGTTCTAGAACCACTTAAATGTGACAAGTTTATAAGATTTGTATTACCACTAAATAAATAATTATTTTTCTCTTTTAAAAAAATTTAATTTTGAAAATTTACGGTACCTTAATGTATTGTAGCAAGGTATACTACTATTAGGTCTCTTGCTAGTAAAAGGCCGTGTCATAGAAACACAAAAGTGCTTTTTTTGATGTGTTTTGTACAACCCTAACATAAAGATGTAGAGTGGAAAACCCTATTTATTAAGTATTCACCTATATTATATAATAAATCTTAAAATTGAACAACTTAATAATAATTTAATATCTTAATTACATTAAAGATTTTATTACCTTATCATACCTACCTTTTGAGAAAACATTGCATACATAACTTTTCAAAACGTTTCATTCCAGGTGGTGTGTCTTCATCATAGCATTATATCTAATATACGTACATGTATAAGTGTAAGAGAGAAAATAAATAATATTTACATATAAATGTGACAAAGATAAAATATTTATTAGGTTAAAGAATATTAGAGGAAGATGGGTTATAATAAAATATAACCTCTATCTATCTATATGTACATAATCATAACTGTTTTGGGGTGTGTCCTTACAATGATAATAACATAATCATCCCTATTAGTATAGGGATGTTGTTTTGTTATACAGGGCACACTCAAGCCACTTATTCATTGAATTTGGTGCTCCACCCCTCAACGCTTTTGACATTTATAATATAAACGATCAACTCTGGGTTATTGTATAATATGCTTGTTCTATTACTCCACCACGCTTTGCTCTCATATCTTCTTTATCTTAGAAGAATGCGATGTTCGTTCTGTTCTATGCTGCGTGTGTTAATATTCTGAAAAATGTAATATGATAATGGTCTAATTAATAAAGTAAATCTGTTGAGAAGTAAATAAGGATTATTTTATTTGGAATGGAAATTTGTTGGGAATTTAGTTTCTAATTTATAGAATTTTAAGGAAGGTAGTCGTTAAAGTTTCTAGTTTGGTTTCGTTTTAGTCCCTGCAAAATCCATCATTGAGCATGTTGATATTGTTTAAACAAATTTGTTTTAACAAAAAAAAAAAAATATTGACCGAATCGCTTCGGAAAAATTTTATCATATCTATCTCTTAGACATTTTTCTCTTAGCCATCCAGTCTTCAAGTAAAAAATTCGTAAAATTTGAAAAAATGGGATTTTAACGATTTTTGTCCCTCAAAAACTCTACGAAAAAATCAGATTTTTAATATGTATAAGACTTTTATTTCTACTGTAAAGCTTACTCAACAACATCCATCAAAAGTTTTTGGCCTAATTGAATTTTAAGTGCTTGCTTGTCAATTGTTAAGAGAGCGCGGGAAAAACCACCCAACAATAAAGATTTTCTGTTCTATACATGCTAGAAAGATAGGATTTTCACCAGTCGACTCGAAATAAAGTAAAATTAACAGAAAATTTCGCAAAATTTCGATAAATTTCGAAAAATTTCTATTTTCAAAACGAAATCCCCTGAAAATCGCAATAACCATTTTTCCAATTTTCTGTTAATTTGACTTTATTTCAAGTCAAAATAAAAAGTTCAATAGGAAAAACATTTAAAACAATGACCACCTACGATCTACCAAGTTCTTTTGACTTCCCAGACATACTTAAGAAGTATACATTTCTAGTATCTATAATATTATTTCAACTTATTTTTAATAATTGACCATTTTTCTTATTACTATTTTTCATTCCACATAAAAATCGTTGTCCCTAATGGCCAATAGAAATTATGATAAAAAATTTAGCAACGGAGATATCTTCATCACGCTGTGTTACATTTTCTGGAACCCAAACGTTAACAAATATTAGGTCAAAATTGGTAGATTACTCTATAAATTATTTTAAAAGATAAGAAAAACTAAATAGTTTAAGTTAAGCAATAATGCTGCTAACGTTATATTTGAACTTGTCAATGTATTTTACTACATGCATATACCAAAGGTACTTCACTGCGTTTCCACCATCGTCAATATTTTGCCAAGTTTTAAATACGCTTATATTATGAAGATAAACAAACATTGGCGGAATCGTGGGGTTTATTGGGCATGTACCTCTCATTGCTTAAAAGAAATTAAAAAAAAATTATTACTTACAAATTATAATCTATTTATTTAATTTGAAGCTACACAGTTATAATATAATATAAGATATGATAAATCATTTTTTTATGGGAGTAATATGTTCGAGTGCTTGATTGGTGAGTGTAAACCCTCTCCCATCCATGGGTCAATTATAATTACATCACTGAAGATAAAGAGGTATATCCGCTCATTAAACACCTTAAACATTTATTTTAGCTCAACGAGTTTAACGATTTCAAAATATCCATAAAAAGCAAAGTAGTAGAAGAAATATACTGTTTAAAGTAGATTTGTGGTTGAAATTATTTGTACCTTATTTTCAACTTTTGATGATTAATTTTGTGATAGTTTCATGAATGTAGACGATAAATACGAATAAAAATTTTCAATATCTGTCTTTCTTTTCGAAATATCGAAAGCTAAATAATTAAACAAAATTTTCAATTTTCGATATTTTGAAAATTACTTCATATATCGAAAAATTTTATTCTTACTTTTCGTGTTATATATTGTCAAGTTATAACATAATTCACCATCAAAATGGAAAATATAAGTTTTTTTTAAATTTGTGTCCCCACTATCGTGCTCATATATCCTTAATTAGTAGCGCAAAACGGATTTTTTTGTTTGTATTACATTAAGAAATTTACGGTGACTTCAGACCCCCACTCTACCTTTATAGGAGAAGCTAAGAAAATAGTCAACTCCTCTCCTGATACTTCCGCAAATGATAAGATGTAATAATTTTTCCATAACTTTTATTAAACATCAAAATTTAAATTAGAAAAATCAAAGTATTTTTAAGGTCTAAAGTAAAGCAGCTTCTTAATAAAGGCAAAATTTTGTTTACTAAAAATTTTCCAAGGAAAATATTTAACAAATACGTACTAAGAAGAAACTCACACGATCAATGTATACCAGTCATTTTCGTACTTTAGTACTAGATATTTGAAAAAGTGATTTTAAACAGTTATTGCTCGGAAACTATAAAATGCGTAAACATGACGTTAGATATGTTGCGTCCTTGTAACATACTGTGTTTAAATTCGAAAGCTCAATATTATTGCTTCATTGGTTCCTCAGATACAAGGGTATGAAAACAGCAATTTTACGTCATGCATATACCTACAGTACTTCTTGCAAACCTACGAACGATTTTCAGTGCTATATAATTATTATCAAATAAATATTAAATAGTTCTAATTTATTAAAGGGTTTTTATTTTTTCCACAAATTTATTTCAAACGCTGGGGATAGAGAACGTCAGATCTGGAGATGAGCGACGTAGATCCGGAGTTGAGTCAATTACATGGATATTATATATGTATAGGAAGATGAGTACCTACTCTGGAATTTGCTTTCTTTGAGCTACGTCTCTGCCTTAAGGTAAAATATCTTATTCAAGTATGAATTTAAAAACAAATAATAGATTAAATTAGATTTATACCATTAAAATAAGAAAGATAAATCCACTTCCACAGAGATAATACAACAATATATATAATGATATCTACCTACTATTAAACAACAAACAAAATATAGGACTCTAATCTTCCCCCTCTCCCAACACAAAAAAAGCTCAGCAAACAATGTTATATTGTTCGTTATATATACCTTTTAACAGGCAGCATATCACCAATCGTGATCATATCTATATTATATTGTGTGTATCATCTCCTATAGTCATCTTTATCTCCTCTATGGTTTGGTATCATCATTATTAGTAAACATATTGTTATCCCTGTTCACCTTTGTCTCTCATTCCCATAACGATATAATATTCCTCCTCAATTCATAAATGTTACAGTGGATGTTAAACTGGATACTCTCCTGAATAACATTATACATAAACATGCATACCAGATTTTAAAAGATCAACTTTTAGTATCTATATTATTATTATGTGATAAAAACATCATTCTAATTTATTTATTTTAAATATTAATTATTTTTAAATAAAATTAAATTCAGCTCAGTGATAAACCTTTAAATTTTACTATAATTAATAAAAATTTATTTTAATTAATGTTAATTTATGTGATATTTTATTAATTGTGGAAAATTAAATTCGAAAAAATATTTAAAAATAATTTTATTTATTTTGAAATTATAAGACAGTAAAATACTGCGTTAAATTTTCATTAATTAAGTGAATTAATATAAAAAATTAATGAATAAATTGTGAAAAATTAAAGTGAATTTTTATTTTTGGCGATTCGATCGTGAATTCGTGACAAATGATATATTTTAAACAATAAAAAATATAAAATTTGGATTTTTGAACGTACAAGTTTTTATTTTGCAAATTAATTTGTAAAAATAAAGTGAATTGTTTAAATAAATTAAGGTTCGTGTGATATATTAAAATTTTTGGTGATCATTTTTTTTGCTGCAAATTAAGTATAGGTAAATTTAATATTTTTAAAAAATTTATTATTTTAATTAAGGATTATATTGAGAAAACTCATTTTCATTTGTAATGAATAATTTAGTATAATTAAAAATCAAAAATATTTTTTTGTATGGTGAAATATATTTATTTATGATAAGTAAGAATTTTTTTTAAATATTAAATATTAGCATAATAATCTCATTGGTTTATTAAAAAATTAAAATCTTATAAATTGAGTTAATATTTTAATCATAGCGGTGTAAAAGTGATTAAACAAATTAAACCTTATGCTTTCTAAATTTTCAGGAAAAATTAAAAAATTTTCAAAATAATAAGTCAACCATTATTAGAACATCCAGAAACATTGTTGCCTTACAACTTTTTTCTCTTTGAAAATTTTTAAAGCCCGAGATTTCACTTATAGAAGGCCTTATAATAATAAGAAGATAATTTAATAATTAGGATAAAATGTTATTTGTATTTTTATTCAATTTTTTGCTTGAATATCGTCCTAGCTGAAAGAAAACTTTCCGGCTGTGAAAATTTTCCTAGGTATAAAAGTTGTTAAAGCACAACATGGAAGAGTTGTAAAAGCCTCTCAAATTTCCAGCCATTCTGAATTCAAAAACTGCGATTGACGATTGAAAAGGGCTTTTTATAAAATTTTGTCACAAAATATTCCGGAGCTATATAGAAAATTTGGCATAAAAGTCAAAACATGTTAATTGTTATAAAGTAAACGAAATAAAAAATCCAATCTCAAATTTTGTGTAATGTTTCGTAAATATTTTGTTAATATCCTATAAAATTTGTATTTCGTTAATATTCTATAATTTTTAAGGATAATAATGCTTTTAAGGATAATAATCTCGTATAAAGTGCATTGTTCACCCAATTCGAGTTTAGATAATTCAAGTGTAAAATAAATTTTATTACAATTTATAATTTTTCCCTTTAAGTTTCATATTCCGGTGATGCTAAGAGTCAAAAATTTTAATAAGCTTATTGAAAATAAATTTCATTCCAAACTAATTTTGTGTTTATTGATATATTTTATTAAAGTATTGAGTAATAGATTTGCAACTAAATAACTGCACAGGTTTTTTTATAGACTTCTTATTCGCACCGTGCGTGAGTTTTATTGGAGGCGTTTCCATGGTAACGATACACTACTTTAATTATAGAATTGTATGGATGCATATATAATTGTATGGATTGCATTTATGACTAACATTAAAAATTTAATATTATTGTCTCACAAATTTAAATAATTATGATAATTAACATTTGAAAAATATTATTTGTGCAATTTGATTTCTTATTTTCACAATTTTTAATGCATTAAGTTTAATTAATTAGTGCTTTTCAATAATTTTAATTTGACATTTTCTATAAGATTAACATGTAAAGAATTGCAAATTAGTCATAACAGCCTCCTTTATCGCCAAAATTTTTCACTGGAAGCGCTGGCATCGATTTTATTGTCTCTACCATTACTACGCACACAGCAAATAGATTTTTACCCACTGAAACTGGGTAACAACTTCTATCACGCCAAGTCTTCTTGTGAAACTCATTTAAAAAATTGAAAAATTCGGGGTATTCAGGGAGATAATAGGGGAGATGTCGACTCAAGAGGAAACCTCGCTATCTTGGAAATATTCAGTTGATCATGTCCCAACAAATTAACGATACCTACCTCTGGTAAGTTTGTGATATCTCATGCGGATGCAGTATCAAGAAGAAATAGAAGTTTTAAAGACAAAAAGGTAAGCTCAGGGGTCAATATTATCCCTAATATAATCCAATTCAATTTCATACAAAATCGTAAATCTGATGTGATAGAAGGAAATGTATATTGCTTTTGGATTCAGCCCTCTAATAAAAATATAATTTAAGCCAGAAATTTTCCCATGAAGATGAAAAGAATTTTTTGTGTTATTGGTTTTTATTGATATGGATTATAGCTTATTAAGGAAGGCTTAAATGAAATTTTACCATTTTATATTTCCAATTAATTTATACCCGAGGAAATAAATTGAAAAATTGGATTTTTCCAGAAATACGACATGATAATTTATGGCTTTCAACTTTACAACAATAAATAAAAAATAATTACATTTAAAATTAGTTTTGCAGTATTTGATTGTAAATTTTTAAGACGTATCAAATGAAATTTTGCCATTCTTTTTTTTTTATTTGACTTAAGAATCCATTCCACAGAGACTTATGACGAAAATTTGCATTAAAAAAATCATAAATAATTTTTTTTAATCAAATTTTAAAATTTTGATTAAGTGATTTTAAAAATAAAATTAATTATATATCATGATTTATATGATATTTTAAGTATAAATGATAATGAATTATATTATATTAAATTTATTTTTAAAACAAAATCGGTAATATTATCGAATGAATACGATTACAATGCGTTAATTTTATCAAGTTTAATGCTTAGTAATTTAATTAATGTGTACAAATAATATTATAATAGCAAGTAATTAATAATTTTCTAATAAATGCTGATTAATTAAAACAGTTTATTATTAATGAACTAAAATCATATTATAAACGGACACGGTGTATAATAAATTAATTATACCGAGTGTTTCACAATTGCACGGCACTATTTAAAGAGTATGTTCTTTATTTCAAAATAAACAAAAAAATGTGCATATAAACATGTCTCTGATAATTTTTACCGAGAAACTAGATGTTAAAGATTTTTTTTCTAGATACCAAGTGTTAACCAGTTAGCCTTCAAGAAATTCATCAAAATTTTTGAGTTTATATCATAAACTAGCTATGAATCACTAGCTTCGCTGGGCTACTTCAATTTTAAATACAAAGATTATTGTGTTACAACCTTCATTTCATATGTCGTCCCTTATCCTCGTTTTGTTCACAATTTTGTCGATTTTATTATTTTGGTGCGGAGCCCTAATTTTTTTGAAAACAGCTCATGTTATTCGTTGATTGAAATTTTCTATACGTGAAATAATTTTTCAAATCGATTAAGTACCTAGTATCTAGAACTATATCTTGAAGGCATATATCTTTAGACTGTGGTCTAGTTCATATCCTATGTTGCTTTGGCCTTTCTAAATGAACGCCTATTTTGTGATAATGCGTTAATTTCGGTTTCACATTTTGTAATGACCGTAATTCTGTATTTTTTCTATATTCTTCTATATTAAGTCTCTGTATATTTCTTCTATATTTTTATTTTCTGGGCTGTAAGCTTTTTTGCCGACATCATCACACAGAAACAATCATCCTCTTTTTACAAAAAAAAAGGTAAATTTCTCATTAACCGTACACAGAATCGATACGGATTTTCCACAAAATACCTATATACAAGGATGATTAGTTGATAAATAAAATTTTGAATTTTTAGTATCATTTTCATTATTTATAAAAAAAAAAAATGCACGTTTCACTATTCTAAGTGTTATAATTACCACATTATATAAATAAATGACATGTTATAGTTATAACACTTAGAGGGATTTAAGTTTTGTATTTATTTTTGATTAGGTGTATGTCGGGTTTTCATTTTTATACACAGTTTTATTTAAATTTATTAAAAAATGAGACTGAGAAAATTTTTTATTTTGGTATAATTATATAAAGCTTAAAATTAGAGAAATATTGATAAAAGTTTTTTCTATGAAATTTATACAGAAGACGTATTGAAGACTCATTAAATAGAAGGCAAAATTGCAGATTTTTCACACTTTCACTTTGGTAGATCTCGAAACGGCTTAAATAAAATATTTTTATGCTTCAGTATATCAGTACTAAATTATTTACGGATATGTTTTTATAAGAACTATTTTGTTTATTTTGTGCCGTGATATTATGAAACATCCGTTACTTTAAATGTTTGTTATTGTTTGTTATAAATATATTCAATTAATAAAATTTTTGAATGAAATTTTCATACATTAACAATTATTATTACTTATTCGTTGTGTCAGTTTTTGTTTTAATAAACTTCTGGTGTGATTTTATGTAATATTAATTATTATGTGCTTAATTTATTTATAAAAATTTGTAATTAATATCTATTTATTTTTATATTTTATTAATTGAAAAAATATGAATTATTAATTAGGTATGCAAAATTTTGTACTTTTCAATTTTTCGGTAAATGATATCTGATGTTTTAAAAAATGGTAAAATTAATTATTGTAGGCACTAATTCTCTTTTCGTTTTATCGAAGTTTTTTTTTTTACGAATTTTTATATGCTGTAGTCAATTATACGCTATTTATTATTTGTAATATAACAAAATTGATATATCCTAAAAATATTCTAAATAATAACTTACAGTAAAAGGCTTTCAGCATTCTTTTCCAACCTGTGAATGCACTTAAGCTTTCGACATTTCGACTACATGTTATATTTGAGGATTTATGATTTATAAGTTCCTATTTATTTTTAAAAATGTTCGTTTTTATTCTATGCAGTCGAGTTTTTTGATTTTTTAATTCATACTTTACATAGTCGTTTTTTTTTTGAAATTATTTGTTCATTTTTTATTAGTCAGCAAGTAGGTACCTTTATTGAAGTTTAGCTGAAAATAATTTTCTTCCGTTTAAAAGAAATAGCTTCGTACGAATTTATGAAAGCACAATCAGTCGTTTGAATGGTATGGGAAAATAACAATAGGTACCATACATATCTGAGCGAAAAGTATAGTCCTTTCCTTACAATTGGGGAAAAATAGATTTTATTTAACAAATTTTAAAAATTAAACTAGAATTAAGTAATTATAATAAAAAATATTTTGAAATTATTTACGAATTATAATAAATTGAAAAATTTCATTATTAAAAATTTGTTTTTGCTATTTTTCATATATTTAACTGATTTTAATTCGAATACGATCAATTTTACCGAAAATGATACAGCCTTTTTGCTTCTCTCCGAATTCAATTTTCATACCTACTTTTGGAGTACCTATATAGTGCGAAGGCTCTTTGGAAATTGACTTGTAAGTAAGAAAAACATATATGGTTTACCCATGGACATTTATATAAACTACGGGAAGTGGTTTAGCGCTTGGAATATATAAATATAATATAAATAAAATATTGTAATTTAGGGGTATAGTAATATAATTATAACGAGATATTGTAATCATTTCTACATTCTTTAAATAGAAATGTAAATGTAACCACTTAATTTTTCGCATACGCCTGACGTTTTTTGGCAGGCATTAAAATCTACCGATGCACTGGTCGCCTAATTGTTCGTGTAATTTAGACGATTAATTGAATACTTGAAGATTTTTTATATGTAAGAGTGAGTGTTATAGTCGCATAAAAATTTATTTTTACATAGATATAAGAAGTAAATTTCCAATTGCTAATGGGTTCTACCGTCGCGTCGTTACATTAAAGTCTGCTGTTGAGAACAGAAAATGGTTTATAATGATTTAACTGCAATTTACTGCTATTTAATTTTAAAAAAAATATTTTTTAATTTTTTTCTCTTTTGAGGGATTTTCCTTTAGGGGCTTTTATGACTTTTTAACGTACCATAAATGTAATTTACAATTTCTTTAGTTGTAAATGTATTATCATGGTTTCTACATTGATGAGTCCGTGAAATATTAAATGAAACAAAGAAAAAATCGTTTACTAAGTTAAAAAACTGAATTTAAACTCAATGTTAATCTTTGCTCATTCAAATAATACCTATATATCACTGAATAAAATAAATAATTAGCTACTATTTATGATATTTCTTGAATTTTTTAATCGTGTTTGATAAAATGTAAAATTTGATTAAGTTTTATATTCCTTCCTAACTTCCTTATAACTATAATAGCTCTATATTAAGGTGTCTTATAATTTTTTTAGGCATAAAATCGACGTTAATTGAATTGTTTTTTCTAGAAACTTACAATTATTTAAATATATAAAAAAAATTACATAATATTATACAATTACAAAAGATTATAATGAAAGAATTAATTTTTTTTTGACTGAATCACATATTTACAACACGTTGACGGAGACAGCTCTAAAATAAGGTTCGAATCGGTTCTCACCATAGGGTTCTCACATCGCTTTCAGTGGACTGAAACCCTTTAAATGTTAAAATTAGTCATAATTAAAATTTAAAAAAAATTGTACAAGTTTTTGTGAAAAAAAGGATTTGTTGATCAAAAATTGATATACAAAATGGCAATAAAAAAATAATTAATTTTTTTGAGAGACTTTGGAATTTTTTGGACTAGTTTTAGCATTTGTTTTAACAAGTTACACAAAAGTTAAAGTAGATTAATCAAACAGTTTTTCTTTCAAAATCGTGTGAACCGTTTTGTAAATGCAAATTTCGACAAAATGCGTTAAAAATTGTTGTTATAGGTATAGCTAATATATTTCCTGGACCGTATAAGCCAAATAATTCCAAATAAGCTTACGTATTTTAATTTTTAGTATTTTAGTAGTGATGGTTATTAGGTATATGCGTTAAATAAAACGCTAAAAATTGGTATTTTTTGTAGGTACTTATGAACTTTTTTGCAAATGACAATGAAATGCAAATGACAAAATATGCAAAGGCATATTACTTCTTTTGTAACATTCATAAACTTTTTTTACAGTAAAGCTTTCCACCATTATTAATCACAAATTTTTTCCCCATCAGGTTTCAACAAAACAAACAAATTGAAATGAAAATAAAAAAGAAATGAAAATTAAAACAAAATGTTACATCAATTCAACAATTATTCAACACCGCTAAGTCAATTTTTAAGCTTACATCAAACAGCATTACAACAATCTACAACAAATCAACAACAATTAATTGACGATCAACAAGAACTAATCAATAAACAAAGACAACAACAATTGAATGAGAATAGTTCAAATACATCATCGTTAATGTACGATGAAAACGATAGTCATCATGATAATGACAGTGATAATATTATTGATAATGATGAAGGTGATGCAACATCATCATATCTAATTGATAATACAATAAAATATCATCATCAAATCATTAAAGAGAATAATAATCATCATACATCATCAAATAATACGAAATCATTTACAATTGCTGCAATACTTGGTTTACATCAACATCAACATTCAAATCATCATCATCATCATCAAATCAATAAGAATCAATTGAAATCATCACATTATCATCATTATCAGAATCATCATACGTCATTGGATGGTCCAGTTGATGGTACAACTAATGTACATCAAGTGTTTAATAATCATCGTTTAAATAGTTCTAGTGGTGCAGTGGCCAATGTGGATGAAAATAATGGTTTAATTATTGTTAATAATCGTTTAACGTCATCACATGCTGTTGGAGGTAGGAATTTATTTTACCCTACATGTACAGGTTGCCTTTTTTTAACTTGACATATAAGTGAAACTCGAAAAATAACTTCAATCGAGGAAAATGCTTCAAACGAAAAATGTTAGTTTCAAAGGTTCACACCCTATAAAGGCATCGAATTCAATCTAAATTTTCAGGTCCAATTAAAAATTCACTCTGATTCATAACGGACAAACATTAGATGCACGCTTTAAATTAGAAAGTTATTCTTTATAAATACGGAAACATTTTTTGTTTGAAACATTTTTTTGTAAAGCTAATATTTTAGACAGTAATTGATGGCAAAAATCTAGCTTTTTGTGCGTTTGATATCATTCAATTGGAGCCAACTTTTAATTTTTAACAAGAAGGCTTATAACAGATGCCCTCTCTACGTTCATGCCGTAGGCCCGTTCTTAGTTCAGTTTTATTTACTAAGCTCAATATGGAAAGAATCAATAAATTCTCGAAAATGTTGCAAGCTCTCGTAGCATTAGAAACGTGATTGTTAGTTAGAACAACGCATTTTCACATATTATTGTTTTGTTCGGAATGGCGACTGGCGACTACGATACATCGCGAATTCCACAGAATTTTTTTTTCCTCGAAACAAAATCTTACGCTGTGTTAATAATCTTCGAAGACAATGCTCGATAATGAAAAGGCTGAGTCTTTGTTTCATTATCGATTCAAAAACAAGTTCAAAATTATTTCGATTGAATTTCTGCTCAGTCAAAAAAGACATGTTTTGTATTGCAACAACTCGCATAATCCTTCTTTTTCTGATGCTTATATGCATTCTATTTGAAAAACACTTAATTTTTATGTCCCATCCTGTATTTCGGATCAAATGTTATCCTTAAATTTTATATAAAGTTTAGAACCGTACCAAAATTTTAAAAATTATTTTACAACTAATTTGTTAATACTACTCGAAACCTTGTTTACTTTCTTGAAAATGAGCTATAAATAATTACCGTACGAGCTTTTTGGGCTAAGATATTAGCTTTCTAAGCAAAATTGACACTTTTGGATTTAAAATCCAGTATCATCTGAAATAATCATCGCACTAAAATCTTTCTATGTCATTCGGAAACTTAAACTACCTTCTTTTAAGCCTTTTCATATTGTTTCTTAAAAATTTTTACCACTCTCCCATTTTTCGTTTTTAAAACATGTCCAAAAATAGAATTTTTCTATATTTTATTAGTTTTTTCACCTAGCCGTCATTTTATAAAAAAGGCTAAAACCTTATCATGTTCTTGTGCGGATATATTAAATTTAGCCTAAAGATTGGAATCCGAATGTTTGTCCGTCAGTGAATATGATACCTACTTCAAAAACGAAGAGTTAGCAAGGTAAAATTTTGAAAATTCCCCATTTTTTTTCACCCAATTTGTTATTTTACATCACATGAGAAAAAAATTGTAAACTTTTTCAACAGAAATAGAAGATCCAAGTGAGGTGATGAACTTGAGTGTACAAACAAAGAATAATGGTCATCAAACAAGATCGAATCACCCAACAAATACACATAGTGGAGGATATGTACAAACACATGATAATATCCATAATCCACATCATGGTGGTAAAGCACCCACCACGGTGGTCAATAACATAACTGCTGGTGCATTACAAGCGTCAACAGACAATGCTGGTAATATATTACATCATAATAGTTTTTCATCAAACACCGTGTCCACGACAATATCAAATAATAATAAGACAACAGTACCGGTTACAGCAGCATCAGGGGCACCAGGTCTTGTTACATTACATCCTCATCATCATCCGCAACAACAACCGAAATTTGATACGGATACAGGTGAAACAACACCCACGTCAGGGTCTTTGACACACCATCAACAAAGGTCAACAGGTAATATTACTCACTTTTTTTATTCTTTTTAATTAAGACAACCATTTAATTAAGTCCACTTTAAATACAGAATGTTTACATTTAAACTAGCCATTTGTCTATTTAAATTTGCAATCTTGTTTACAAGCCATCCTAGTAAGTAATGGAATTGTTGAATAAAAAATAATTACTCATTTGTATGTATTCTATTTCAATTATTTTAATAAATTAATAAAATCAAATGAACGAGAAAAATTAAACAAAATAATGAAGAAATACGTTTATGGTATGTAAGTTGCTGTGTTACTGTGACTTCGTCTATTTAATAATATTGATTTTATTTTTATGAGCTTTTTTAAAATATAAAATTATATGCATATTCTTCCTCTGTCTATTAAAGTTATAAATAAATACTAGCTATAAACCACTAGCTTCGTTTGGCAAGTTAAATTTTAAATACAAGATTATTGTGTTATAACCTACACTTCATATGCCGTCGTACTTCGTACACGAAATAGGGATAGGGATTGTTTTACATAGCTAAAATATTTGTACAGTTTTCAATTTTTTTTAATTAAATGTAAAAAAGTCATAATTCATTCATTATATCAGAACAGATGGCCATGATTTGTATTTTTATCATTTTTACATTTTGACGTTTACTATTTTTCCTTAGAGTCGGCGTTAGGGCCTCAAAGTCACCGTAAACTGCGAGGCTAACTCATATAATTTAGGGAATATTCGATAACTTTTTTGTCTTTCTTCTCAGAATTCATTTAATTTGGTAACAAAGAAGATTGATGTTTTATGCTTAGCTCGAATGTCAAAGTTATGCAAAACAATTTCCTATTTATGTGATTTTTTTGATTTTTTTCTGGATTATAAGAAAGTGGTAACATACTACGTGAAAAAAAGGAAACTGTTTCCCCAATAATCTTGTTGTAAGAGGAGAAATTGTGTTGTATCAAGCTTTCCTTTAACATACATACAAGACAAAATAAAATAGACGAAAAAAAGGAAAAACGATTACAAGAAAGGGAAAACAAAAAGAATAAGAAATTTTGTACAATTATATGACTGTCCCCTGACCTTGTAAAAATTTGTTTTCATGTTGCATCCATATTTTTGCAAACTGTTAATACTCGATTACTAAAAGTTTTGTCGTACACAAAATAAAATCGAGACGATATCGATAAAAGCATATCTGTCTTGTAAATGCCTACTTAGGTATATTGGTTTTTTTTTTGTTTCAACTAGATAGAGCCACAAATAAACATACATCCGGAGGTGCGTTTAATGGATCACACAAAAAAACAGCAAAAAGTAAACGAGTTCGAACAATATTCACACCTGATCAATTAGAAAGACTGGAAGCTGAATTTGAAAGACAGCAATATATGGTTGGTCCAGAACGGTTATACTTAGCACATACCTTACAATTAACGGAAGCTCAGGTAAACACTGTTAAGTAATATACGTTAAGTATTTTATAGCGTTCTCAAGATGTAAAAAGTGATTTCCGTAGGACTCTAAAACTTGGGTCCATAGGACCTACCTTGTAAACTGTTAGAGATAGAACAAAAGGTTAGAGAAAGAACAATTTATTAAAAATAATGAAAGTATTGACATTCAACACTTTCTATACAGAGTACTTTAACAATTAACTCAGACAATTGTTTGTTTTCATTTTCACAAAAATTTATATGGTAAATCTCATTTCAAAACATGCTGATTTCAAAAATCATTTCCACAAAAGTACTTTATTGTTACTTTCGGGAAAAAAACTTTGGATAACTCTTGGAAAATGAAATTTTCTTGGAGTATACCTGTAAGTAATAGAGCCCATAGAGTATGGAAATTTTGGTAGTCAAATTCAGGATGGTATATGAACTTATTTTTTCTGTCGTGAACAGATAACTTCAATGAAAGGCAATTTCTTTTCTAGTTACAAATTTGTTGCCTTTTTTTATAGTTTCAGAAAAAATTTACTGACATTTTTCTGCAAATTTGAAGTACCTATATCCGTTTTGAAATGCAAAAATTCAATTGATGGGGATAAAATTTGTTTTCCTGGTTCAATTATAATAGGTTTACAATTTTTTATAATTTTGGAATTAAATAATTTGATTTCTTGTACTGAACCATAGGTTAAAGTATGGTTTCAAAATCGACGCATAAAATGGCGTAAACATCATTTAGAAATAACACATCAACGTTTGGCTGTAATAAAGCAACAGCAACAACAATTACAACATCATTTATTACAAGAAGCAGAAAATACCATGGACTCATCAACGTCCAGTGGCGGTCCAGACGATAATACGTGAGAAAATGTAAATAAATAATTCTAGTTTAATTATACAAGGTGTTCTACGATCATCGCATTGTAGAAATAAACTAATTGAGAAATACATTTTACGCACAAAGAATAAATGTTTTCATTTTCAAATTGTTTATTGACTAAAAAAAGTAAAGTTGGTTTTTTTAAAATCTTTAAGTATATAAAATATGAAAGCGATACATATAAAACTTCGTTTTGTTAAAGAGAGAGATGGGCAACAATCTTTGAATGCTTATAGCTTCTTCGTTTTTTAATCAATTTTAATTTCATTTTAAATTTTGATATGGTATCAAGTCTAGTTTTATATTTTTTGGGTTATATAGCAAATTCGACATCAGGATTAACGTTTTCTTACTTTATCATATACTGAAGGTAAAGTATACTAATAATGAAAAAAACAATTTTTGGGTTTTACTCAATATTTCACGTTTTAAGCAAAATTTATCCCTTTTAGAGGTGAGATATAGTCTTCATTATAAAATTGATTTTGAGTTTTTGAAAATGTTTTATGTTTTAAGATCATTTGAATCCATTTTTTGCCCATTTTTCATGATTTGTGTATGTGTATAGATAGCTCTTATTTTGTGAACACTCTACAGGTCATACCAGTATATGTATATTCAATAAGGGGGTGAAGAGCCCTTTTTGTTTTCGGGCAAAATCTGGAGAGAGAGAGAGGTAGTTTACAGGTGACCCAAAATATAAAATTTTAAACAGAGTGATGCAGAAAATCTCTAATCACAAAAAATATTTATTTTATAAATACCAGCAATTTTATTTGAAATTTTTAATCTAAAAACTTCTATAGGCATGTTAAAAGATTTTTGCTAGGGTAAATGAATTTCGTCATCAACACCATAACCAACAAATTTTTGCTAGGTATATCTATATATAGATATACTAATAATTTTTCCTACAGAAGTATAGTGGTTTAGGGGCAGAGCAGTGGACTCGGACAACGGAGGCCAGCGTTCGAATCCGGCTATGGGATTCTAAAATTTTTGTTTGTTTTTCTTTAAATTCAAAATTTCTACATTTAATTTATCTCATATTTACATCAAACCAACCTTGGTACAAAAACAAAAATTAAATTGGTCTCGCGTATCATATAATTAGATTTATGTTGATAATTTAAATACAAATATTATGAAATACAAATTTTTAATATTACAATCAGTTTAAAAATTCAAAATACCTACAGTTTTAAGTTTTCACTTCTGTCAGCAGTCCTCATGACTGCCTCCAATTGTTTTTTCATACCATCGATTGATCGGTAGAAATCACTGTTAAATCATGGTTCGGCGGAAGGGAAGGGGTTAGTTCGATGTGTCCATGGACTGTATAGACGTTTAGGTAGGTACTAATTATAAATTTTTATTAATCTATCTATATAATATATGAAAATGAAAACATTACTTTTAATGCGGGAAGTTTATTTTCCAATTAGCTATTTGTACAATTTGATGAAATTTATACAAAATGTATATTTGATACTTTAATATCATATTTATAATACAAATTCACAACGGACGATATATAATGCACCAAAAATGTACATTCACATTCAAAAAAATTGAACTTTCTGTTCAAAATATGTAGAAAAACCCTTGTCTCTTCTAGGTGTGATAAGGGAAAAATTCATCAGTCTGTTTTCTATCAATTTTTCTAGAATGAATCAGAAAATAATTTACCGAAAGGTACGATAATGGGAAGTTTGTTTACAATTATTTAGGATACTATGGACATTACTGGTTAATTTAACAGGTAAATTGTGCATCTGGCGGGAACAATTCTACTAAGTCTAATGAAGGTGATTTAGGCTCAATACTGTAAAGTATTTTTGGGGGATGAGCTTCATTCCATTAATGTAACCACTCCATTACAAAACATGTCGACTGGAATCGTTTTGACTCCGCGTTCCCATTTAAAGATAAATATTTATGTCCCTTTTAAGGGCGTTCCCAAAAAAATCACGTTTTCAGAGGATCATTTGAGATTAGAGCTTATTTGAGATAGATTTTTAAAGGTATTCTTTATTATGGAACAAGTAAATTTGCTAAAGATTATTTTCGAAAAATAATATTCATTATTTACAAGCATGACAACTCGTTTTTCTATAAAATACACTTTAAGTGATGAAATGATTGGAATTTGGATTGGACTTTCTCGAAATCTTTAGACATTAATATTTCAAAATCAATAAATACCAAAATGTTCAATTTTTTTAAAATGGGAATGTACTTATTTAAAAAAAAAAAAACCAAATAGAAAAGTCAAAACTTACAAAAAATAATTATCTGTACAATTTTAGAATGCAAGAAATTTTTTTATTGCTGACTCCTCTTTTATTTGCTTTCTGAGACTGGGACCCCGTATCAATATCTGTATAACGAAAACCATCGAGGAAGATAAAAATAGGTACTATAGTTTATTATTTTACAGAAAATTTTTAAGAATCTGTTCAAAACTTACAACAAAACTTGATTAAAAAATTTCAAATCAACTAAATATTATAAAAATAGCTATAAATATTTTTAAAGCTTTGTAATCAGTGTTTATTTTAAGTCTTGAAAAGATCTGTTCCTTTCTATAAAATAATAAATGATGGTACCTACTTTCTTTATCGAATGTTCTAGTTATATGGATATTGACATGTTTTATCAGTGATTTTCCGATTTTTATCGAAATCGTGTCAGTGGTCCCTGAAAAAAGCGGGGATTTGTTTTTCATCTTTTCTACAAAAAAATTTCTTGAATTCAAATTATCCAGATAATTTTTTGTTTGATATTTTAATTTTTCTGAAATGTATGTAAAAATCTTCACTTAATTAATAAGAAATATAATTAGTGCAATAAAAATTTAAAGACAGAAAATATTTTATTTAAATATAAATATTTGTAAAAAGAAAGTTATAATATAAATTTTAGAAATAAATATATTATTTAATTTATGTATGTTTTAAAATGGAAATAAAAATAAAAAATAATTCATGATATTGTTTTATTAATACCTACGTTAAGATTGTAGTAGAAAATTCAGGTATAGAAGTATTAAATATGGGTAAGCCTTGTTTTTGGCAGACGGGGTTGGAAAACAGGAAGTTTTGGTCTAAAAAGGAGCAAATATGAAATTTTTGACATAAATAATTATTTAATCAGTAAGTTAATTCCAAGTCGGATTTGTTTCAAAAGTAAATATTTTCAATGTAGGTTTTGAAGAAATAACTTCCAAATTTTCTTTGCTTAGTCCACTGTTTTATTTATAAATTAATAATTAAAATTACTATTCTAGACATGTTTCGTCTAAACTTAGACATTTTCAATGTGAAGTATAATTTAATGTTGATCGCTTTTTATAGGATTTTGAGACCCCCCCCCCCGGTTGTCACACTGTGTCACACTTTCTGTGACCCCCCTTTAAATATTACGTCACAAAAACTAAGTCCCCTCTCCCCCTAAAAATAGAAAATTTTCATTAATAGTACACAAATTTTTATATTAAAAATGAATGCTTTTTATCATGACAAAAAATGAAAAAAAGTAAAATTATAGCTGAAAGAATTTCTCCAATAAAATTTTATGATAAGCCGCGAGCGTCATATTGTCTTAGACTCCCTGTCCCCCTTGTCACGTCTTGTCACACTCAGCAGAAGCCCTCCCCCTCTTGAGTGCGAACGTATTTTATGAACGGCCCCTTTGAGTAAAAAAGTCCATTGATGGATGAGATTTCATGATTAAGTAAGTATTTCTAATTTGTTTCATTATGTTTTCCTAATAAAATTATACAAAATTTTATGTTTTTAAGTAATAAATAAACAAACAAAATACAATAATAGTTTTAATTTTTTGGTAAGTAGTAGGTATTTTAAATTTAGTTTATCATCATATTCTCCTAATAAATTTACATAAAATTTTTCAAAAAAAGTATATCGATGGAGAGAATTAATTCATCATTCATTCATTAATTTATTAAAGTAAGAATTTCTTCTAATTTCTAAAAGGCACACATCTTATACCGGTATTGAATTCGATCTAAGTTTTCAGGTCCAATTAAAATCTCACTCTGATTCATAACAGATAAACATTAGATAAACGCTTTTAATTATTAAGTTGTTCTTTACAAATAAGTAAACATTTGGTTTGAACCATTTTTCTGTAAACCCAATAGTTTAGACAGTAATTGATAGCAAAAATCTAGCTTTTTCTGCTTTTGTTCATTCAATTGGAACAAAAATGGTCTTTATAGAAAAACAAACCATTTTTATTGGATTTATTGGAATATTTGTTTAAAGGAGTGCCTAGATTTTGTAGAAACAATTATACGAAATTTGATACTAAAAAACGATATTGGATAAAACTTTTCAATCCGTTTTGGCCTAAACTGTACGATTTCTATCGAGTACCAGTTATGGAATAGAGTGAGCTTTTCATTTGGATTGAAAACCTATGTCAAGTTTTTTCACCCAACATTTTTCGCTTGAAGCATTCATATCGATAAATATTATTTTTCGACATTCAAGCATAAGTCAACTTAAAAACCCCTGTATATTTTGTAGATAGATAATATGTATATATTTATTATTATAAAAGTTTCATGAAATGAAGTAGAGCGTTTTGAGAAATTATCTCATTGCCTCTTTTAAAACATCTAGCGTCCACAAGGAGACTGTATTTTTTCTACCACCCCCTCAAAGACTCCAACATGCACAAATGGGTGCTATCACCCACTTTTACAGATCTATTTAGATCTATCTATTAAGTAAAACCAAAAAAAAAAACTAAATCGACTGTATTTTTTGATATTTCCTATTTTAAAATTATTTCTGGGTGGAGGTAAGTTGAAAGTGAAACTGTGTTTTGAATAAAACCACGGATGGAGCATTGTGAATAAAACCACGTATTCCTTTGAAAAATAATTTAATAATTGTGGTTTTCAACAAAAATTAACCACACGGTATACGGTATAGGTATTATCTTAGGTATAGTTAGTTATAGGTACTACTTACGTAATGATAAAAAAATTAAAAATTGTTCAAATTCAGCCGCATTGAAAGTTTATTTCAATGCGGCTGAATTTAGGTTAATTTTTTTTTATTGAAATTAGGTTGGAGTGAACCTAAGAACGATTGCATTTACTGTAGCTAAAAGTGCGCAACTCAGAGAAAAGTTGCGAAAATTGCTGCAAAATCATTTTAAGACAATTTTTTAAAAATCCTTTTTGCAATATTAGTTATTATTACCAGACAGTTTGCCGTTGGTAAATTTAAAAAAAAATGTTTCAATTCATTTTATTATTAAAGAATGCAATTTTAATTTGCCAAGCGGAAATTCGGTAGTATTTTTTTCTAGAGCGCATTTCCCGTTAAGTGAAATTCGAAATTCAGCTTTCTTAGAATACAATTTCCGAAATGTTACCACCTCTCGTACCTAGACAGTAAACGGATAGTACAATTTTTTGATAACGATTGTACATTATTAGAGGGACGAGTATAGTATGAGTATTGACTTTCACCGTTATATTTTATGGAATGCTTTTGTTTCACCGTATCTACTGTTACCCTTATCTAAAACATGTTTGCTCTCTACACCCTCCAACTTTCTTTGGTTGGTTTGATTGTAAAATTACCTACAATACTTATGTGGTTATATTATACGTACAGGGTGATTCAAGTTACAACAGCAGGACTTCATCAAATGATAGATAACGTTAAAATAATGATAATTTCCCAATACACTTATAATCGAGGAAGTCTTACTTTTTATATACAGAATGTTGGAATTTCGGAAGAAAATAACTTAAATATTGTGTTTAGAAAAATAGAAATTTCAACTTAGGGTATAACCTAAACATCCTTCATGGTTTAAACCTTAGGGCCCACCATTACCGGCCTGTTTTGAAAAAATTTTCTAATAGATTTTTTCAAAACTACGTTATGGAACACATAACTCAACCGCTTTGATTTTCGTGATTTATGACTGAGCTTTAAATCATGACATTTTGGCAATACTTTAGAATCTTAACAATGCCTGTGAGATATATATACAAACAAACAATAAAATTTTTGAGTAATTGGTAGAGAGCAATGTGGAAAGTATTTTGATTACTAGACGTTTCAAACTATCGAGTGTTCCGATTATCGATACTCTACTGTATTATGTATGTAGACAAAATAAAATAAATTAAAAAAGATAATACTTTAAAACTGGAATATTTTGTTTTTGCATCATAATACGTGGTCACATTTGAAGCCCGATAGCCAGTATTTAAATATTAAAAAATTTGCGGCTTTTAATAATTAAAGTTTTTAATGACTGAATTATGTATGAATCATAACGTTACAACTTCCGAAATTTGTTTGGTAAAATTGATCAATTGGGTTCACTTTCAAAAAAATACTATTATCATAAAAATAAAACCATCTTTTTCTGATATTTCTTGTTTTTAAAGTATGATTTTATAATTATTTTCATAAATCCTCACTTGTAGATTTTAAAGGGAAATTAAATACATAAAAAAATAGCAATCACCACAATATTGGATTTATTGCAGAGCTAATATTATGCCATTTGTGTTAAAGTATGGGCCTAAAGAATATTAAAATATGAGCCTGGATGGAATGAAGCGTAAAGTGTGCATGATGCGAAAACCACAAAAATAACGAATGAATAACTCTTCAAAAATACACCAAATTTATGCTATTTGTGTGATCTCACACCCACGAATTATTTTCGATGGGAATAGAAAAAACCGTTAAATTGAGAATATAAAACAGATACATATAAGACTGGAATTAGCCGTGATATTGGTAACATATCCCCTTAACTGCTCAATAAAAAGATCGAAAATACGATTTTCAGATTATAATACCTTGGAATCAGTCATGATATTTAAGACCAAAATCAGATGGCACAAAATTAGCTTTTTAATGAAACCAATATAGTCACGATTGATACTATTTTTAACTTGGTTTTATTAGCTTGGTATATCTATATGTATCTGTGTAACGGAAACTTTGATTTTACCAACTTCAAAACGTCGGATTGAATTTAAACTTCTCATACTTATCAAGGGCCAATGACAATATAATAATTTAATAAGTTTGTCCGCTAATCCTGATCAGGATTTTTAGGATTAAGGACAATTAAAATATCTTTGGTGGTGGAAGCGCAGATAACACTCCATAATATTCCATAATAAATAATAGTAAACAATAGAAAATAAATAGTAGTTTAAGAAAACTAAAAAAACACGCTTTTGTAATCTGCTGAACTAAAAAGAAGAAAATAATTTCTATAAGTTCAAAAAACCAATAAAGTTATAAAGAAAGTAATCATTTTATCGTAAAAAACGTGAACTTTACTTTTACTAATATCTGTTAACAAAGTATTTAGAATAATTGAAATTTATCACTCCACGCTTTTTTACAATAAAATGATTTTTTTCTTAATCACTCTATTTTTTTTTTTTTTTTGAACATAGCACTATTATTATTTATTATGGATTTAATTTCGATTAAAGGTAGTACGAGCGCCAGGGCAAGTTTAGACTTGTGGTTGAAATTATTTGTACCTTATTTTCAACTTTGATGATAAATTTTGTTATAAACTCCTTCTAAAATTTACAGAATTAATTTAGACTTAGCCCAACTTCATATAAAAAAAAATCAAGCCTTTTATCCAAAATTGCATTGGCGCTCGTACATCCTTGAAATGCATTCCCATTAAAAAAACGCTTGTTAAGGTAAATAATATGATAATCAAATTCAATTTTTCAAGTGAATGTGAGTTTGGATTTTGTAATTATTTGGCCTTACTCAAGGTGCGCGAGATTTTGTCATAGTCAAAATGAAGATTACTGACAAAAATGAAGTGTTCCCAAAATTTGGAAGTTGGAGGTGACGTAATAGAAAATTTAATTTTCAATTTTTGTGTTAAGATGAAATAATAATTCTACTTTCACCATTTTAATTACTTTCTGTACAATCAAACTCTGAACAATAATAAACAATATCTAAAATTCAATTACAATTAACAAAATGGATATAATGACATAAGGTCATTAATATACTTGAAAAATTTGAAAATATTACAAAAATAAAGGCAACAATAATATAATTAGGCATAAACCTGTCAATATTTACGGGGAAAAAATAAAAACAATTGTCTGTATGGTACGTGGACGCGTCTGTTGCTTGAATGAACCACCAAAATAAAAATTATGATGTTTATTTTGTGCCATTGTTAATACTAACAATGAATTACAACCACATAATTGTTGATAAATTATGTACAATTTGTATTAACTTTGTAATAGAAAGTAAGTATTTGATTCCCGAAATTGAAATTGAAAATTAGATGATATTTTTATTTTCACGATCAATTGTTAATATTAACTGATGCAAGCTATTAAGCTCTATTTGAAATCGATACTATTGGACTTTATAGATTAAAGTGTTTCAAAATGAAGTGGAGTGCAACTTTTCTAAGGAATATTTTTGTCACCTTATTCCCACTCTTCCAAGACCACTATGATTCGCACTTCTCGAAATTTTATTATTCAAGAGAGTTTTTAAAGACATGATAAATATAGTTTTGAGGATAATAAATGTTTTTTTGAATTTAATGTGAGATCTCTTTCATAGAAATAAGCAAAAAATTTCCTGCAAACATGTATATAAAAAAAAACCTGTAATCATAATCATATGAACCTTTTTCTTATCTTTGTGGACAAAATCTCGCCATTCATTTTTTTACAATATTGATGATATACCCTATCGGTATATAAACTTTCATAAAAGATTTGATAAACGGGGTAATTAATTTCACAAAAGAAGAATGCGACCATCGAATCGAAAATTACTGTGTACCATGAGTATCGTCGAATTGGCGTACACTTAACACCAAAGTATATACAATATACGAAAAATGAGTTCTGGAAGTACTTTATCGTTTAGTTGCAGCGAATTCGAAAATTTTTCGACACATAAGCGCATCAATACCCCAAAAATTATAGAAGTTGGAGAGTAAGTATCACACATACGAGTCTTATAGCTAGCATCTGGAGTAAAAGACTCAATACAAGATTATTTTTAAATTAAGGGGTCCCCTTTTGTGATGGGTTCAGAAAATCGATATTGGTGTTTATGCATTAATTGATTCCTTGACATTTGTAAAATGTGTTGATAATGTGTTTTATTAAAATTTGTAGTCGTTATAAAGATACAGCAGGTAGAAAAAACAGATGTTGGCAAATTCAGATAAGTATTTGAAAATTTAAACGCATTTTTCTGAAAACTGTGTTTTTAAATTTTCCTTCATCATAACTCTAGAACGGTACAACCGATACAAATTTATAAAGTATACTCAGAACATGTAAACGCACGGAATGAACTAGAATCATCCACAAGTCCTGAGTATTTCTATTTATATCGTAACAAAAAAATAAAAATAAATTTGAAATTTTTTTTTCAGCCGTCTGCCAAAAATTTAATTTTCAATATTTTCAGCTGACTCTTGTTCATTCCATGCACTTTTCAAATAAGCCAATCATTCGAAATCGTGGAGGAAATCGTTTAGCGCCCTTTTTTCGAGGCGGGTATCTTCAGAGTGGTACAACTTCCGTTCAGCAATCCGTATAGCAATTTTTATTTGAAATTTGTTTTACTTAAAATATTAATAAATAAATGATAAAAGCTTCAAAGTTCTATCTTTTCATTGTTTGCCAAATACAGTTCCCAAAAAATGCTTTTTTTTTATTTTAAAAATGACCACTACCACTGAAAATGATTTAATAATAAAAATTAATTTCTGGTCTTATTCGACCATAAAGTAACTGATGAAGCCTATGTGTTTGTGTGTACAAAGCAATCAAAAAGTAAAAAATAAATATTAATACAAATGAAATCCACTTGACATGGAAAACATTTGTAATAATAAAATAATAATTTATTGAAATGCAATATTAAAAATTATGAAGAGTGTATATAAAATAATAAGCATAAAGATAATATGATAAGCAGTGCAAGCAACAACGCTTAATAAAAATCAACGAGAATTTGGTGTATGTGATGAGATGTATAATTGTCTTGAATGTCTTCTGCCCAGTATCCTTTTTCAATTATTGGAGTACAGAATCGAATTTAGCGTGGAATATTTAAAAATCCACCGTATATTATTAAGATACGTAAATTTTACGTAAAATTTTCTTTATTATTTAGTAGAAAGCTTTTTGATGTAAAATACCGCAAACCTCAGAAACCATATAGTGAATGGGTTTTGATGATTTTGATTTTGTTTTATTACTATACTAGGTTCGTATAATAAAAACTTTTACCAGCAAAAATTTCGCTCTTATAGACAAAGATAAATAACGCATTTTTTAGTACTTTGAGTTCTCATTTCTTCTATGTAAAAAAACTTGTGGGATTTTTTCGGCCAAATTAATTTTTGTATAAATAGATAAACGATATCACCGAAGAATTGAGCCTGTAAGCAACGTATCTAGCCAGAAAAAGGTCCAGAGCGATGAAAAAATGGAAAATAGAGAAACGATTCCATTTTGTCTATACTTTTCATTAACCAGAGGTCAGACCAGTGGCGGATTAAGAATTGTTTCACTTTCAAAAAATCAGCACCCCCTAAATAAAAATCTATGAATAAAGACCTTCTTTTTAGTTTTTCAATTTCATTTTCTTTCTTTCTTAGAAAATGTAAAATCGCGATGGTTGTTCGGGGAAGTTGCCCGGTTCGAGGTTCCGTTGTTAAATAAGCACGTAAATGAATATACACTCAAAAAAGCACTTTTCTAAATCACCAAAATAAATCGTTAGAAACATTCTTGCTCTATTTTGAACTTCTTCAGTGTTTAAGTTCAGCAAATTGCTTAAAAACGAAAATTTATTGTAAAAATTTCTGTATAATTCTCGCCTCTTTTGAAGTTCAACCACAATTCTGTCTATAATTACTAGATGTACTATCACACTGAATGTTACCCTGTTTGCTGTAAAGACGACCCTCATTGTTCAGACTATGAATATGTAGCAATAATAGTGCTATAAATAGAAATATATTTTTAAAAAAATGCTTTTAAAAAACACTTAAAAATAAATTTCGACGATAAATCTTTCAACGAGTTATTTTCCCTTGTATATGCTATGTTAATAATAATAAAAGTTGTCGGCAAAACATAACAGAACAAAAATGATGCTACGATAATATATATAAATGACATATTAGATTATATAAGTACTTGAAAATCTCAAAATTGAAATAATAATATATAACATGGTTTTTAATAAAAGAAAATTATTGTCATCTATATATTATTATATGTATAATGTTTGGGCTTTTCTAACTATAACACATAATACACAAACAGGGTAATTTTATTTTAGGGGAGTTTTATAAATGTATATATATATATATATATATATATATATATATATATATACCTACTATCGTGTCCAAGAGCACCCGTATTATTTTTTTCCCTTATAAATCTGGTTCTCTCTATTGAATCAAGACCGTTCAATCGTTCCTTCCGAAAATAGGATTATACCAAGATAGAAAATATACCAAGGTATACTAAGTTTAGTCCCAAGTTTGAAACGCTTATAAATTTTGATGCTACGAACAAAATCACCTAATTAGTCCATTTCCGGCTGTTCGCCTGTCCGTCTGACAACGCGATAAATCAAAAGAGATATCGAGCTGAATTTTTATTGCGTGCTTAGGACGTATAAAATAAGATCGAGGACCTACATTGTAAACTAGCTGCGCAGAATATTTTTTAAAATATAGACAGAAGAAAAAAGTTTTCAAAAACAAAAATGTAACAAAATGATCTTACAAAATTGAGCATGTGCATAATCAATTTATTCAAACCAGCAAAAAAATAAAAAACAAAATTGAGTAAAAAAGTAAGCGCTACATTTATAACGCACGAAGATACGATAAGAACATAGTTCCTAGAGTAGGTTCCTACGACCCCTTTTTTTGTATTTTTGTTTTTTGAATACATCTCTAAAAGATATTTGTATACTTTAAACTTATAGACCTATAGACTTTTGTTTGACCTAGATGAATTTGTACACCGTGACTGCACAACAACTCACTGCGAGTTCTTAGTTACATACACAAATTTGTGTTACCCGCTGACTTCCATCTACAAAAAACGACTTCTTTTCCATACCAAGCTGGTTCTCAATTTTTACTTGGCCTAATATTTTTATTAGAGACAATAACTATTGAAAATGAATATGAATCTATATATATATAAATGAACCCCTAGTTTTTCTGGTAACGCTATAAATAGAGAATGATGGAACAATTCCGCTAAAGTTTTTGTTATTATTTTAATTATTGTCAGGAGAAAACTTGTATGAAAGACAAAATTAAGGAAGTTAAGCGGAATATTAGAAAATTTAAGAAAAAATATTAAATGCAATAAATGGTGGAAACGCATATAATTAACGATTTACCTTACATCATCATATGTACTATGTATTTATTTGCGCTCCCACCATATTAATTTATAATTTTGAACAGGTATTTGAATAGTATTGAAGTATTATTTATTATTATTAATGTATTGTGAATAGATATTTATTAGAGTTATATGCGAGCGATGCGAGCCCCACTGCTGAGGCTTCAGTTAGGCCGAATTCCTGTCCAAGAGTTATTAGAAAAGAGCCGGGTCATTTATTACAGCATCTATTTTGAATAAAAATTTATTTTTATTAATTGTACCAATTCGAATTTATTATTTATTATTAAGACACAACAATTTTGCCTCAGACCGCAAAGTATGTCTTGAGCCTTCGAGTTGGTTTATAATATGTGTAATATAGCATTGGTATTTAGGCTTACATCCTCACTTCCTAAAGACGAAAAATAAAATCTAAAACATGTCCAACTAACACAAAAATTTCAGATGGAATTCTCTGAGACTTATTCGGGGGATGCAATTTTAAGACAAGAACCCTTTTGTAGTTTTCAATCTGATGTACTTATCGATAATATCGTTTTTAATTTTAATCGTTTCTAGAAACATGTTCAAAATTTTAGGAAACGAAATTTACTGTAATGTATATATCATCAGACTATTTTCTTTATTTGATCATCTTTAAATCATGAAGCCAGTGGCGTGGGTGGTGCAGTGTACCAGAGCCCCAAAATTCAGAGGGCCCCAAAAGTCAGGGACTTGAAATGCAGAGAGGAGCACTTTTTTCTGGACGCACCGGCGCCCTGGCTCACTTACGATACTACATGGACCATCCATCTTAAGAGCATATTGAAAAATTTCCAACTTTCTTAAGCAAACATTTTGGTAATTTTAACAAAAATATTATCTTCTACCTTCCAAAATTTCTACACTCAGAAAACTTTAATGAAAAATATCTAATATAAAATATTGAGCTATATAACTGTATTGAAAAATTGTCATAATTTTAACGTTATTTACCATTTGATGAAGTCCTGTTGTTATATCTTGGAGCATCCTGTATATTCTTATTCATGTTTCTTTCTATCACATTCTATTTATATATCGCGTGCCACACATCTCCTCTAGTTTGTTATGCATTATTAAGCATTCAACAACTTTGTGATGTACGATTATTATATTAACAACCAATTTTAAAAGCATATTTTATTATAGTGTTTCATTATTTAGTTGTTGTAGCTTTATGGACATATTTCTCCCAAAAATATAGACTAGTGAATCGTGTCAAAGGTCAACAGCAAGAGGTGGGAATGTGCTATAAATCTGTTTCATGACAATCACGACAAAATTTTTATGTTTTTATAGATGTCTGATATATACATACATATATTTGTTAAATTCGCTTATTTTGGGCATTCCCAGCGGCTCCCTTTATGTCAAATGAGCTGAAATTCAGTGTGTAAGGGTATTTACAGCCTTTTGGATGATTCAAAGTAAAAACCCGCTTTTTAAGACGTTTTTATGACGTTCGTATAACCGCTTTAAGTGCACAGAGGACTATTGGTAATTTTTTCACGATTTTCGCAACTTCCACATTCCTTTCCAATTGAGGTAGAGGTTGAAACTATGCCAGTTGATTTAATGTCAAGAATGTACCTTTTGGGGTAGTCAAATACAAAGTCACTCAACCCCTTTTTTCTACCACCTAAAATTATGAATTCCAGCAGTTGTGTTTGAATTTATTTCATGTTTTTGACAAAAGATAAAAATCCCATTTCAATAAAAAGCATAACATTAGATGAGGGGGAAATTTAACTTTGATGATGGGGTTTTGTTGCTCACAATGGTTTTTCATTTTGTATAGAATTTTATTATTGTCATTCACAACAGTTATGTTATGCTTGCTTGCAGCTTTTATCTCTTTGAAATTATTTAAATATTTTTAATAAATTATTTTTGTAGTCTTAATTAAACTTTTCATTTTTATGTTTCTGTAGTCAAATTTTATAATATTAAACTTTTCTATATTTAAAGTACCTAGTTTAAAGTGGCTTACCCCATAAATTGTACACTATGTTTTTGTAACCATTGATTGAAATTGTAATGTGAAAATGCCCTCCGTTGGGTTGGCTACATTAATTATACCTCTAATTGAGCAGTTTCTTATAAATTTCTTCACTGTTCTTGATTTTCGAAATTTACAAATTACCAAATTACCAAACACAAATTACCAAAAAATTGGAACAGGTTGATAAACCTACAAGAGTTTTGTATTTTTATCGGATAAAGAAGGATCACTCATATTTTATGTATAATTATTTTAATAATTATTTTGAACTTATAAAATAAAATTGATTTGTTCTAAGTACTTCATGGACTTATACGAAAGAATGCTGATTGAAACTTTAGACACTAAACCAATCCTCATTATGAAAATTTTTATAGTCGTGATAAATTATCGTAAAATATGAACATTTTCTTTTGACAAGGAAATCACTTCTTCCATGAAATAGTTTTTCCTGCCACAATTAAATATAAATTCTTGGTTTAAAATAAAATTATTGCGTCAAGAAATCCTTTTTTCGTGTACACAAACCGAGAAATAACTCATTTTTTTGTATTAGACCAGTGGCTATCCATGAGATCAGTGTGCAAGTCATATTTGATTCGGGCAGATAATTGATTTTTATGTTTTTTGGAGCGTAGTTTACAAATTTTATAGTCTCGGGGCCTAGTTTTGGATGTCCTCTGGCATTGATTATACTTAAACTGAAAACGATACATGTATTTGTGTAAAAGTTGATGATGAAAAAAAAATATTTTGAGTGGTTCTGATGAAAAAAATCAGAAAATCAGAAAATATAACCTTTGGCAGTAGCTATTATAAAAAATTATATAATATGTTAGTATGCTACTAACAAGAGCTACGATTTTCACTGAATAGTCCAAGCAAGTAAGAAATTTGTAATTAGTGAATTTTCGATAAATTCTGAAACTAGTAATTTCTCAACGAAAAGTTCAAATGTTCATCGATCCTACCTTATAAATGTCAAAAATAGTCATCGTTAAAATTTATAAATATCTCGTTCTGTAGTTAACTAATCAAAAAATTACTCGAAAAAAAATTGAGTTTGATGGGAGACAATCTTGATACCAAATTTTATTCAAATCAGACTTAACGTTTACTATACGTTTATGTGTCTGTGTCTAAATTTGGTATCAAGAATGTTTCCGATCAAACTCTGCAACTTTTTTCCAAGTTATTTTTTGATTGGTTAACTACAGAACGAAATATTTAGGTAAATAGATTAAAGGTCCACTTTGTATAAAATTTCGCAAGTGCTATCAGAGTACGTATGCCAAAAATCCTAAAAATTAGCCTAAAGCATTACTTATGCTGAGAAACTTTTCGTTTCAGATTTTATTGAACCAAATTCCTAATTTACCTGGGCTAGAGTGTTGTGTATGTACAATGAAAGTATATAAATACGGAATGGGGCAGAGAAGTGTGCGATTTTGACCTTTAAAAAGAAATCCCATTAATTTTTCCAAATAATCTTTTTACCACCTTAAACTAATCAAAAAAGCATCTAATAAAATAAAGTACTGAAGAAAAATAAGTAATTTTGATTTTAAACGAATTAATTATGTTTTTAACTAAATTCAGTCTAATTTAGAAAATGCAGTAATTATACTTTATAACTTTTAACTCTTATAAGCCTAGCGGTAGACAATTTTGATCTTAGCCGGAAAATTTCTCGGGAGTTTTTTTAATTTTGTAAATTTCCCTTGTACCATTTCCAAATCGCACATTTTCTCTGCTCTACCTTGTAGTAAATATGCAAAAAGCAAAGGCACAAAAAGGCACCATACAGAATCTCTTCGACAGAATAAATGAATGAATGAATTGAATCATGGTTGGGGGAATAAAATCATCATTCGCTTCGCTTTTATTAAAAGTCAAACGTAGATACAACGAACGGTACAATACATTCACGTTCATATTATATACACATTATTACACGTATCTGTACACTATTTACGTGTATGTTCTTCTGTTTTATAAATTTACAGTTGCTTCAAAAATGCTTTATTTGTTTTTTTTTTTTTTTGAATACATTTTATCATAGACGTGCGGAGTGTAAGATCAGAGCAGTGGCCTCTTTTCTCCCCGGATGTGAACTTATTCGAGATTTTTTTGGCTAGTTATGTGTTTATGCCAAATTATTGTAGAATTTATATAATTTTTAGGCCAACAAATTCTGATTTACCTCTTTCTAAAACAAATATTTCAGGTTTCCCTTTTCAGGCTTAAAAGTTATTCCCATATAGACTACAAGTCCGTGCTAAAATTTATCGGGTGAAATTACCCACTAGGAATCATGTTAAAAAAGATGCTTTTATATGTAAAAGTAAGTTTAAGGTAGTACCAGCATGAAATCACTTTTCGACAGATTTGGCCGAATTTTTTTTCTCGGGTTTATAATAGCTTTATTTATGAATTCCTAAAATTTCATAATTTTTGACCGTTTAGATCGCGAGATATTTAAAGACAAAGTTCGCGATTTTGAGGGTCATGTCCCATTTAAAGCATGTAAAATGTCCGGCCTCTCTCCTATTTTTTATGATATTATTATATATAGAAAAAAATGTTTATACAATAAAATTCTAAAAAAAAAATTTAGAAATTAATTTTCACTTTCGAGATATTAATTTTGACGTAAATTGACCGAAATTGGGACGTTGGCATAATTATTTCCCATTTTAAACGGTCAAAATTTCTGAAACTTTGGGAATTAATAGTAAGCATTATTAAATTCTTAAATTTAATTTTTCGTTAAATTCTGTCGAAAAAAAAATTGTACCATTGCTTTAACATAGAAACTGCAAATACCATGCTGGAACATCGTTAAGCAAGATGTCGTCAGTTTTGCGCGGTACAGAGCGAGTGCAGGTGAGTATTGAATGTCACACACCTTGGAGTATCAATCCTACACCACCAAATATGTTCGGCGTTGCTGGAAACTAATTCTGCTTAAGTATTCGAAGGAAATTACATAAATGCCGTACAGCAATCTTAGACCTTTCGTTGTAAGATGGGGGAAAGTCGAGGGACCTTTAGGGATTTCTTTGGTGAAGCCAAGAAAAAAGCAGACGTTTCTAGAGTGTTTTTTTTTTTTTTTTTTTTTTTGGCTAATACGAGAATTAAATTAAAACTACTAAAAGAAAATATGCTGAAATTTTTGAAATAACCATAGATATAATACGTGTAAAGTCTATATAACATGTACCTATAAAGTAGAGCTTTGACTACATATAAGCTTTAAATACCAACATTATAATAATGATTCAAATATATAGTTGATTATAAAAAAACAGAGAAAATATTTTTGGGTAATCCACCCGAAAATAGCTTTTGAAACGAATGATTTTGCTAATACGTTATTTTTGACACCCTTTGAGATATCAAACCACCTTTCTAGTTTCAGTCCATTAGACAGAGATCATAGATTAATCTCCCGTTACGAAATGATTTTACATTTGGAACACTAGCTGTAAGCAACTTACATCTTCTTGCTAGCTGGCAACATCTTGAAATAGACAAAAACACTTTAAATACTGGAAGCTTATATTAAGCATACATTAAGCATTAAGCATTTTTAGGATGAAAATATTATATCATTACTGTATAACTATATTTAGAAAAAATAATGGGGGTTTAACCTCCGTATTTATGGCATACGCCTTATCACAGAGGCCACCCACATCATTATTTGTTAATCTTTATTTATTCAATTACAAACATTTTTACAATTACATTTTTGATGTGGGTGGAGTCGGTTACTTCGTTCTTATTCAAGCGATGACAATGTGATCAATTCTGCACTCCCATTAATTATAAATTGTTCACACTGCCGCTGCCTGGATTTGAACCCGCAACCTAAGTCTTAATAGTCCAACGTTCTAAAACAAACGCTTTAGACCGATCGGCCATTTAGGCTCTATATTTGTTTCTATATTACTATACGAAAAAATTTTGTGGGGAAAATGATCCAAAAGTGGTTTTTTTTTATATAAGTCGCATAAATACTAGAAGTCGTCCGCGTTACAGCTTCCATTTTCTTTACCATCACTTAATATCCTTTTTGTCTACAATTTAATGGGTTTTAACTTTTGGTGCGGAACCATGATTTTTTTCTTAATCAAATACAGCCTATGTTACTTGCTGTGAAAGAATTTTTAAAATCGATTAATTAGTGAGATCAAAAATGACGGTTTCATTCCCTGTGAGGGTGGATTTACAAAATGATCCCTACAGTAGGTATCTTAAATGATACCTACAGTATAAAATCAATATATTGGCATTTATGTCTCAACACAAAGTCAACAAAAATTCATTCTTAGGTGTATACCCATAAAGGGTTAATTTGACATGGTATGGATAATTATGAATCATCTATAAATGGTAAAACCACATTCAAATAACTGAATAATGTAAGGTTATGGAGCTTATAAGTAGCACGAGGTGTATAAATGATTTTCTCAACACGGATATCTAGAGTTTAAATATACAAGGTGTAACAGACTAAACTACATATCGTATATGTATAATAAATTATTCTTGAGTATCAACTTTGAATAAGTAATTATATTTGCCAATAACTTTTGTTAATTTAAAGGAAAACTTTATGCTTTTTTCGACTAAATATCAAGACATTATTGGTTTTTCTTTTTAATTTACTTTCTTTTTTTATGTTACCTCTAAAAATCGTGCTTAGAAAAATACGAATTAGTAGGAGGGATATTTTTTTAATTGACGTAAGATCGCACATGATGCCATGAAAGAAGGGCAAAAAGAACAAGAAGAAAATAATTTTCTATAAGTAAAATAAAAAGATTTCTTTTATTATGTGTCCTTAATTAATTTTCCATTTAAGTACTTTTTAAAATGGTAACATAAATGATAGTTTTCCAAATCAATTGTTTCTTCTCCCAAAAATTTCCCCACATAATAAAAAATAATTAAATTAAGTACAATTGCAGTACATAATCTTAAAATTCGTATACGGGGACTAAATCGGCCTCAAGCTACAAAACCTGGGTAGTAGTTCTTTCTGGTCCAGAATTTTTTGTAAATTTAGCGTATTGTTAATAGCTGGGGGTTTCTTTTTTAGAAGGTTATTCAATTATCTTCTTATTTGAATGTCGTTCTCAATAAATTAGATAATCATCAATCTTGTCGCGCAATTAAGAATTTTCCAGATCAATTTAAAAAGAAATTATCACTACAAAACTTTTCGTTTACGAAAAAGTTGTAAAGTCATACATACATTATAGCTAGATTTCATTTAATTAAAGACAGATTTGGTCTAGCCAGATTAACTCTAGTATCTAGGACTCTCTAGGTAAATTACTATACAATTTAGCTACAGAGCGTAAAATAAAAAGCTACTTTTAATGTTAGTACATAAAAGTAAGGTGGTCTAGCTAAATTATTCATAAAAAATGAATTAAAAATGAGAAATCACGCACTTTTTGTTAAATTAAAAAAATATTATAAACAAAGTATTAAAAAAGTATATAGGTATACATATAAGAGGGGCTCCACGAAGCAAAAAAATTTTGCGCCCATTATTTTAATATTTTTTTTATTTAGAATGAAAACCAAAATTCCAGAAAATTTTCTGAATAAATAATTGTCTAACTTGTTGGAAAATCAACTTTAAGATAAATTTCAAACGGTAATAAATTCACTAAAGTGTTTCGAATACACCATAATTTTTTCAAATTTTTAAATTAATATTTAATACCTAAAATTATAAATAATGAAGATAGTTTTTTATTGAACATTTCTTCTTCTTTGAGAATCTTTTTTTTAAATTTCTTAAATATTAATATTTCATGAAATATTGGCGAAAAACTAAATAACTTTTTATCATCCTTCACTGGAGCAAATCTTGCTCTCTTGCTCCGGCTAGATCAAATACAGCTATACAATTTTGGCCCTTAAGCACAAGTTTGTCAAAGGCCTCTAAAATTTCAGTCCTTCGGAAATGATTGTCACATACTAAGAGTAGGCCCAGACCTATGGATGTTTGCCTGTATCATTTGGTGCATGAAAAAAAGTTTCTAAAAAAACTTCATATAACATTTTTTTAATATTTTTACATAAAAATAATTACAATACTGTTATTATTTATTAAATAGTCCATAGTAAAATAGGCAGTCAAACAAACCGGGGTGAACATACTGACTTTGTGAAAACTGACTTGACTCGAGTTGACTTGATTGAATATATGAACGATATACATATACATATTATATTGTTGTTGCTACTATTTTGTTTTATAAAAAGGGGGCAATTTACCCCCTACTGTTACCAATATTATATGCATGCATTTAAATACATGTATTATAGTTTTAGTAAGCTTACTAGAGTGCTATATAATACTTGAGTTGGAGCTTGCTATGAGCTCCGCTTGCTACAAGAATATAACAAAACAGTTAAATTTAACAATGGGCACGTCGCGTCCTACACTTTATATAATAAAAATACAATGTGGCTATTTTGAACTTAGCTATGTTCCAATTAAAAGAATAGAGATTTAGGTAGAATATGCCAGTCAAATTCTGCATCAAAATCACAAAACGGGCTGTAAAGTTTTTTTTCAATGTTTTTTGGACCTCTTGTCAGTTTTTAACCTAATACGCAGGTAGCATAACTTTTTTTACTTTATTAAAGCGTAGTTTCCCTCTCGCTCAAGAGGTCCTAGTAACATGCCAAAAAATGAGCTTTACTTCACCTTCCGGCCGCCATTCGTACTAGTTTTCGAAAATTTTGAAAATTTTTCGAAGTATTTTCTAGAAAACTTGTTTTTTGTTTTTTTACAAAAAATTTGCACAGGGCTTCTCTATCTTTTCTATTTTTGGAGAAAATAGACACCAAAGTGTTGCCTTAATTTGTCCCCTCAAGAGAAAACAATGATGTTTACGAAAAATTGTTATAATAGTTGTTTATTTTTTTATAAGAAACATTTTTTACATTTAAACTTTTGTTCTATCTCTAACAGTTTAACCATAAGCAAAAATCAAAATTTTAACATTTCTGAAAACCATGTTAACTTTTCAAATTACTTTCAAAATGATACTAGCATCAAATTTGAGAACAAACATTTTTTTTTTATTGAATTAAACTGCAAAAACTGAAAAAAAAGTCCGGAAATTTATCACGGATTACGTAGGTAATCCACACAACTTTTTTTTGCTTGCAAAACGTTTCACACTCCTCTAAGGGCTTCAAATACCATACCAAACAAGCAGCTTTACATCGCGTTTTGCGATTTAAGTTGTTATTTTCTTGTTAGATTTTACTGGCGTAAAACAGAATTAATAAATTTTACTTTTAATTTTTCTACTTCAATAAGGCAACTATTATACTTATATTATACTAATAGTTAATTATAGTATAACTAATACTAATAGTTAAGTATAGTATAAGTATAATTCTTAGAAATAGAATTATACTAAATAGTTTTACTGAACAAAAAAATCACTTTTTTCCTACACAAATTAACTTATATCAAAGATTTAAGAAACTGCGCAAAAACAAAACATTATAGCAAAAAAAAAAACTTTTTTTGTAGAAAGGTTGAGAAAAATGTAAAAAATTAAGACTTTCGGTTTAGAATTTGCGCATTCGAGTTTGGTCGCAATATCTTAATAACAAACTATCGAAGAAAAAAGTACTATTCTTTATGATTTTATAGGAAATTTCTAAGGCAAAAAATCTATTTTAACTAAAAATTGTGAAACTCCTTTTTATGAAATTTGTGGTACTGTGGAATATTTTTATGATTTACATTTACGTATTATATAGACATAAGTGTTCCATTATGTTATTCTCAATAAATAAATTCGGCTATTTCCAGAATTGTTTACCCACAAGTGTAATTAAACATTATTAAGGTTTTTGACTGTTGAGTATTTAATTTTATCCAATTTTGTATCGTTTGAGTGCGATTAACATAATTTTACTAAGCTAATCTTCTTAATTTCACTGCAGTGCTTATTCGTTTTTCCAAACTTAGTACACAGGAACGATAAACAAAAGTAATTATGTAGTTTTCATGTGTTTCGACCTTTCGAAACTAGAGAACTTCATTAATTTAAGTAAAGCGTTGTTGGCAATGATTTACTTTTTTAACATGTAGAACAAAAACAAAAACTCGATTTCCAAACATTCGATACTCAAGCCATGGTTAAAATCTTTCTTTAAAAACTTTCTATATTACCAAACTTACCCGTAAAATTATCAAACTTCCAATATACAGGTGAAACGGATATTTTTTCTTCATTTTGAACAAATGTTCGTGTGTATCCGGTAAATGGATTTATCCCTTACTCCGAATCTACCCCACAATAAATTATATTTATGACACTAATACTAGGATAAAACTAACTGATAATAAAATCATAAATACTAAAATATCACAAATTTAAAATGACCAATTGGCAAAACTTAGAATTGGGATACTTCCCGATCACTGCTGACCTAAATGGGATCTATCTTTCATAGAGGTGAAAGAACTAATGTGTAGCTTGGTTAATTTTAGGGCCACTAAACAAGGATTAAAAAGATTTAGTTGCCAGGCTTCTGGCAACTAAACTGCTATAGCTGTACATAACGTATATATTCAAATTAGAGCCGAATTCGTTTATCGTGAGTAACATATACAGTATGATATACAAGCTATGGCAGAGGAGTGTACGATTTTAAAATACTATAAGAAAAACTATCTTGAAATATATAGAAATGATTTAAGAAAATTTCATAAATTGTACTTTGAAATGAATTATAAGTTCGTAAATAAGCAACATAGGTCAACTGTGTCTTGGGTCCGTAAGACCCAATACCCGTTTACCCGTGAGGGCGCATATTAGATCATACCTTTGGTGTCCATTTTCTCCAAAACTATAAAAAGTAGGAAAACTATAGAAAATTTTCGAAAACTAAATAAATTATAGCCTATAGTTCGCCATAATTGCGGGGTTTTAATGCAAGCACTGATACTTAAATAATGTAAGCATTGATACTTATTCAACACTTTCTATACAGGGTATTTCAACAATTAATTCAGTCAATTGTTTGTTTTCTTAGATACATGCTTCAAAGATTCTCAAAGTTCCTAATTTCCTCATTATATTATGTATATATACGTAATACTAAGTGCTTTATGTATATTTCATAGTTTTTAAATACAGTTTTCTAATTATTATTTTACCCATTTAAATCCGAGTAATGACTACCTATTTGGAAGGTGAAGTTTCCCACCCATAGACGACAGAAATTAACTCATTTTAGACAAATTATTTCAAACGTTCGTAAGAGAAAATATAGCTAAATAGTGCAGCTTATGGTACAAGTTCATGGAAAATACCAATATTTAAGTATAAAAAATAATATTTTATTTGAGGGAGGATATACTCTCCCGTTAAAAACACAATTTACAATTTACTTAAAAATTCAAGTTATGAAACTTTCTTAAATGCTTTCTTATGTATATATTTTAAGATGGTAAAAAAATAACTTGTAGAAATTGATGACATTTTTTTACAGCATTTTCAAAATTGCACACTTCATTGCCTCGTCCTGTATATATAAAACGGAGCGCATTTCGAAGCGCACAGTATTATGCTCTCATATAGATAGAAGCTCTCTATACACATATACATATCGTATGTATGTACTGTAAAGCAATGGAATGTTAGGTATTTCAATTAATCCCACGAATCAAAAGAGACGGCGTGCTTTACATGTTGTTTACGTCCCATCTCATCTCATTCCGTATATGTCCCGTTCTCTTCCTCTTTTATTCCCATCCCTATTTCATTCTGTGTTTGTCCGTATATTATTATTACCCAACAAACATTATATTATTAGGTATGATGATTTCGTTTTACTCTATGCATGGTATATGTATACGATGTATTCGGGAAAAAGAGGATGCTGAGGGGAGGGGGGAGCAGTAATACTCTTTCTTCACCTCTCTCGTACGGCTTTATTCTTTCTATCCTACTATTATTATTATTAGTACAATTATTATTATTATTATTGTTTTTGTTATTGATATCAAATATTTTGCTCACTTTATGTATTTTGCTCATTCAATTATTGCTCATTCACACACAGGGCCGGAAGAATGCAATTACCAAAGTCTGCTTCAGACAACAACCAAAATTATTTATTATCTTTCAGCTGACAGTAGTAAAATTTTTCCAATCGCTTTTCCCGAAGTTACCGTACTTGCCCTTATGGTCACCAGAAAAAACAACTCATGGCCAGAATCTTCACCGCCCTGGCGTATGTGATCCAACTTTCCGCCGCACTTAATGAAAATAATATTAAAAGAATCATAACTAGCGTAACAATTTTGATGGTGAATTATGTTATAGCTTGACAACTTAACTGGAGTAATTTTCAAAATATAAAGTTTGCTTAATTATTAAGTTTTCAATATTTCGAAAAAATCGATTTTCTGGCCAAATGACTATTTTAAAGGATGAACTAAGACAAGTTTAGGTAAATCGACTTGTTTTGTGTTATAATATATCTGACAGAGCGTTATACAAACCTTTTAAGGACCGGACGTACCTAAACATCGAAAACAGACGAAAACTTAATTTCGGATTTAAACGTAAAACAAAAACAATTTTTAAATTTTTATTTTACAGTTTTTTACATTTAAAATGGATTTTCGACAAATATCGGCCCAATCAATACAAAATTCGAATTAAAGATTTACAAAATTTTTTTAATGTGCTCTTATTATGTATGTTTTTTAGCAACGCCTTTATAACTCTATCTCCGGTCCTGCAATTCAAATTATTTAATTAGCTTATAATAATTATATTTTATTTTGTTTAAAACATAGCAGTGTAATTATGCATATTTATTCATAGATATTAAATACTAGAGAGTTGTGTTAATTTTTACTCAGTTTTATTTAATTATTACAATATCCTTGTTTTGGAATCATTCTCATTTAACTTATGATTTAAGTATCATTCCTAAAAGGAGCAAAATTGATCTTTAGTATTACGTTTATCCGTATACGACTTTACTCATGGTATATATATATATATATATATATATATATATATATATATATATATATATATAGAAAACCTCGTTGGCCTGATGGTTCGTTGCGAGGAAAACTGGAAGGCAGTGGCCGATGCAGCGGCCAAAATGATGAAGATCCTCCAGGGAGATCGACCAAGAAGACGCCCACAGCGACAACAGCGAAGTAGGCAGCAATAAGCCAGTCCTCCCCGGGTGAAGTAATGCCTGACGGCGGTTCCGCGCGGGGTACAGAGGAGTATCCTCAAGAGGTTAGGTTTTAGCGGGTATGTTCTAGACTTGACACACTAGTCCGAGCCCCGCACCGTGCCGGATGTCCCCTGAGAAGGAGACTTCCCGGTCAGTGCAGCCATGCATTTCCCCCTCTTGATATCAAAAAAAAAAAAAAAAAATATATATATATATATATATATATATATATATATATATATATATATATATATATATATATATATATAATTAATTATAGGTATATCTACAGGGTGCTTTTTTAAGTTGACTTTAAGTGAAAAATGTTGGAACTATTAGCGCACATTTTAGGCAGACGTTCAAATTGTTTTTTTGTCTTTTTTTTCTTGCCTGGCGGAATTTAAGCACTCTTCGAAAAAAAAATGCAAGTGGTTTGTTTTTCTATAAAGACCATTTCAAATTGAGTGAAGAAACGCGCAAAAAGCTACCATATGTAGTTTCTTATAGAGTCTTATAGGATATTTTTGCTCTCAATTACTGTCTAAACTATTTGGTTTACAAAAAAACTGTTTGAGGTTTTATAAAGAAGAACTTTCTAATTTAAAATGTTCGTCTAATGTTTGCCAGTTATGATTTAGAGGGAGGTTTTAATTGAACTGGAAAACTTAGATTGAATTCAATACCCGTTTAAGATGTGTGCCGTTAAAAATAAAATTTTTCGTTTGATGCATTTTCCTCGATTAAACTTAATTTTGGAGTTTCACGCATATGTCAAGTTAAAAAAGACGTCCTGCACATATATTGTTAAACAAAGATTTGTTAAACAAAGATTTTTTTTCAATAATTTGCCAAAACGCGTCATCATACTATCCGTAGGTGAGGTTTGCAACTTGTTTTTAGAAAATTAAAGTATATTGTCGATAAAAAAAATTTAATTTATTTTAAATTTAGATTTTTATTACCTTTATTTCATGATTCTAGTATGTCAATATCTACAAAAGGAAAATTTTCCAGGAGAGGAGGGCTTAATTTATTATTGCAGAAAATAATTATGGAACTTATATATACATATGTTTTCAAATCCAAATTTCAAAGATTACTTTTGTTCTTAAAATCTATATACCTAAAAGTAGAACTATCTACGTACCTACTACAAACGCTAAGGTTTGGACAGATTTGTTCCTTAAGTTTGTTCCTAGAAAAATCGAGGGTTTTAAAAAATGCCTAATTTTCGTTTTTATCTGGCAGTAATGAAACTTCTTACGCCTTGTACCGATTGCACGTATCGATTTATAGTAATTATGAAAAATAGAAGTAAAGGAAAAACAAAAATTTAAATGATAATGTAATTGAAATTTAAATCAATTTTTCAAAATTAAGAAAGTTTCAACTTTAAGAGTCAATATTAATATTTATGTTCCAAAATTAATTTTAATTTCAAAATATCAAGAAAATTACATCTGAAAAATACTATGTTTCAAGTATATTATACATCTAGGGAGCAAAAGTAAAGAATCTTTCGAGTCTCAAGTTTATGGCCGCCAGAGGCGAATCCGAGGATGACAAGCATGAGATCTGAGACATTCTTTACTTTCTCTCATGATGTGTATACTTTTTCTGCTCGACGGAGTCGAAAAGCGGCAATTTCGCTTAGCACAGCGGGACGAAAGTTGGTACATTCCACCCCGAGGGAAATCTCTAGCTACACCAATGGTTCCCAGTCTAGAATGGCAATTCTAAGAAAGAGTTTCTTAATTGTTTACTCTTTTCAAAAAAAAAGTTTAATATTCAAAAAGTATTCAGATAATGTTTTAGTTTTACAAGTTTTTATAGGTCCATTGTTAGAATAAATAATCAGTGAAGATTTTTTAATAAATTATTCTCACTTGTTAATATCATTAGTAATGGTATATTGATCTAGATTGATATTTGACTTGTAGGTATCAATAAAAATTTTTATTGTATCAATTTTGAATAGATAAAAAGAATACATTGAGGGAAAAAATAGGGGAGCAGAATGCATGTTATATCTGTGATTATTAGATATATAAATTTTAAAAATATATATAGATTTTACAAGGGGTAAATAACAATAATAAATAAATAAAGCTTGGTATGTTATTGTGTCATTTTCCACTTGGTATATATTAAAACTAGACGGCTAATATTGTTGTAAATAAGACCTTATTTGACAACGGTTTTGTTCCGCTTAGATAGTAATAATAATATAATAAAAACAATATTTATTACATGTATCATCATCGTATCGTCTCATATCAAGAGACATATTTTTTTTTATTATATATATATTTTTTTTTTGTTATTAATATGACAAAATATTATACGCATATCCACCGCAATCTAGCTACCCATCACCCACAAGGAATGTTAGCTTGTTTTTATTTTAAATTTTCTGACAAAAAATAATATATATAAACAATATTTTTAATATCCTGATTGATAATTATTGTATTGATCACGAAAATTGTAATAAATGATCTGTGTAGATATGGACTTTATAGTAACTAGATCTTATCCTGCTTTTTGTTAGCCAATATTAAAAAATGGTACTGCGGGGGCCAGAAGGAAGATGTAAGAGGGTGCACTTGCACTTCCCTACCGGAAACAAAAATACACAAAAAAAGTTATCGGTTTCAACCTGATTTCTAATAATTGAATTATCCACAGATCTTGACATTTTAAGGTTGAAAATGCGTAACCAATGAACTTAATAAATCCTTTTGAATGTAGAAATTTTTTTTTTGAATCGGTTAATTTGTCGCGAATATATTGTACCACAAAAAAAGCTCATACATTTATACAAACCGTTGTACAATGGCTTCTAAATAAGAAATAACTGAGTTAAAATAATATTTTCTAAGATAATTATTAAAAACTTCGAAAATCGGTATACTTTAATCTTTGGCTATGAATATCTATTAAACAAAAAATACCATTTTTCTGAGAAATTTTCAGTTAATTTTCTACAAAAATATGTATTATTTTATGAGTTTTATTAATTAACAAGTTATAAAATTGGGAAGAAAACAAATTTTCCTTACTTCGGTTCCTTAGAGCGGTTCAATTTCATACAAAAATAGGTGTTAAGATTCAATTAATGGCATAATATAAATTTTTTCATATGGAACTAAGGTAAAAATGGAAAACTTTGATGATGCGGACGTTTCTATTAATTTTTAAGAGATCATATATGGAGAGAAGTTTCTAGAGGTGCTACCGATTTTTGGGTATCGGAAGTTAAAAAAAATAGTTGATTGTTTTGATCCACCCTTGGGTTAATACAGATGCACCTTTCCGAATGTAATCCTGCGGCGCCCATGTAGTGATGCAAAAACCAGTTAATCCAGCGTAGAATCTGTAGCAAATTCTATCAACGGGTGTATGCTTTTGATTTGGTCTAAATTTGCCTATTTTTCTTTTATTTTTCTACTTTCCTTTTTTTTTGTCTTCTTTAATCTAGCGAACTGATGTCGGCCAAAGGTTATTTAAAATATTATAGCCTTTAAAATTTAAAATGGAAGTATTTATCATGGGTAAATTTATAGAAAATACAATTTTCATTATCAATGAATAGATAGTTTAAATAAAAAATGGCCTGATCATTAAGAGTCATATTCACAAGGCTTATTTTATATGAGTGTGTAAAAATTAATTAAAAAGTTGTAATTTTTTTGGAACATATGTAAATATTAACAAATAATAAAGAGTGGGAAAAAGAAGACTTATTGTTAATATCTCCATATAGACGTAAAATCGATAAAATGATAGAACAGTCTGATAAATTTTGAGAAAACCAGGAAAAATGTCACAGTTTAACAAATGTTATTTGTATTGAAATTTATCAGAAAATTAATTAAACAAATATAGAAGCGATAAGAATGATACATTCAGTATTTTTTCCGTTTCGTTATTTCTTATTCAAAAATTATTTGTACTTCTGTCCAAAAAAATTTATCTGGAAATGTTGGTATATACTACGAAACACTCAATGAACAATTAGTTATTTGTGTTGACCGAAAAATTTTGCCTAAAGAGATACGTAGGCATTCGCAAGAAAATAAAGTGTGCAACTCTTGGAGACTGTTAATCAACCACTGACGAGCGAAAAGCATTCGCTTCGATCCAGCCTCTAGCTCTAGTATTGTAGTCCGCACTCGTTGTCTAATATTTTCATATTTTAAGGTATTTCTAGCATGGTATTTGCAATTCCTGTGCTAAAATTGGTATTTGCTTACCATATTTCCTAGTTAAAATTTTTTTTTCGACAGAATTTTTCAATTAAATTTAAGAACTTAATAGGGCTTACGTTCCCAGTTTTGACCAATTTTCGCCAAAATTAATATCTCGAAAACGAAAATTAATATATAATTTTTTTTTTTAATTTTATTCTAAAAAGAGACCTCCCCTACTCCTAATTTTTTTTAAATTCAGGCTATTGTCTGTCAGTCTATAGATACTAACGCATGCTTTTTAAAATTGACTTTTAACGGAAGTTATCTTTCCATGAGATCTTTTAACAATATACACTATACAGAGGTCTTGAGAATTTCAAACCATATTTTTTTTCTAATAAAAGCTACAAATGGTTTTGGATACACATTTAACATATTATTTATACAAATATGAATATAATAATTATTATTAATATTCAGTGAAATGGAAAATAATTTATTAATAATTTTATTATGGTTATTAGAGCAGCTTTATAAAGTTTACAGTTCAATTCAGTTTAATATTATTATGCTACTTATTATATTACAATTTGACATATTGAGATAAATTATAAAAGGGTTGCTTGCTGTGGTTTATGTGCATATGAGATACATAATTTAATAGTAGAGAGTTTAGTGCCAGGGATGTAATATACCTGCAATCATTCTACACTACGAAAATCATTTTTCTATAAGCAACAAACTTTGTCTTAAAACAGAATTACGATAACAGACTTAAGCTTGGTTTCAGTAGGTGTTGAATAAATAGATGGATATTAAGAAACCATAGTAATTTACAACAATACCTTCGAATATATGAATGATTTGTCTAGTAAAAAATAGCCCACAGCATTTTTTTAAGATTTAAGTCTCTTAAGATAGTTTGACTGTTGTGTAATCAACTGTGTAATCAACTTGACAATTTGAATGACGTAAATGTAATAAAATGCTCTAAAAATATCGTAAATTAGGCAATTTGTGTGACGTAAATGTAATAAAAATATCGTAAAATCGTCAAAAACCAAAGTTTTTTTATGTTTTCTTTTTATAAAGCGCAGTAAGGTCATGTTTTTCTTTGCATAATCAGAATCTGTGATAAATTTTCTTCATGATGAAAATTTTTTGAAGCTCACTCACCAATTAATTTTTTTACAATTAAAGTGTTAAAAATCATAATTTTAAAATAAAAAAATTCAAAATTGTGCCCCGCTAAAGGCCTCAAAACTGTGCTTATTGTGATCAAGAGGCTTTGAACTATCGAAACGGGAAAATTAACAGATTTTTAGTTGAAAAATTTTCTTATTTACTAATAAATGGAACGACCGATACTTCAAGTTGATTAAGAGTTTACAAAATATCATTTTTCGACTCTTCTGCTCAGCAAAACTATCAATAATGCCATCAAAGTCGCACAAAAATTTAAATCGATGTAGATATACAAATTTCCAATGAAGAATTAAGATCTGAATGTCATTATTTCATTTTTTTCAAAATTTTTGCATATTGGGCTGGATATCCAGCCTAGGAAATTATTATTAATGAAAAACGATTCCAAGCTTAATCGGAAGATTTATTCCTGCAAATAAAATACTAATCATTGGGAAATATTTATTGCAGGTGTGTTTTTAATATACATTTTAAAAACGTACTAAAAAATGCTTCACGCTATATATTATGTATCGGCAAACATTGCTATGTATGAGATAGCAACTATATGCAAAGTTTAGTTACCAGAATGCAAGCAACCAACCGGCCCATTACCAATGTGCATTTGTATTCAAGTAAAATAGAAATAACAATTTTTTTCAGTTCAAAGTAAAAAATTTTGCCATTATTGTTCATTTAATCAATCCTTATTGGTGGCTACCTATTTTGTCAGGCTATATTTCAGTTTTAGACATAACGTAAAATGTTTGGGAGGGAATGTGTCAATCAAGATACTACCCTTGCTTCCTTGAGTGAATATGATGGATTACAATATGATCCACGGGACGCTATGATCTTGTTCCATGGATCACATTGTTTTCTATTTTTAAAAAATGACTTAAAATGCTAACTTTGATCTCTGGTACTATACTTTCCCTTAATATTAAGCGGTTTCAAAAACCACATTAATAAATAATGATTGTGTTAACACCACCAAACCAACACCCTTATCTTAAAAAATTTTTTATTTTTTAAAATAAAATTATTTAACTGTAAAATTTATATTCATTTAATTTTAAAAATGACTTTTAAATGATTTATACTCTTATTTTTTTATTTTAATGGTTAAAAAAATTGCGATTTGTGTAATGTCTATGCAGTGACTTTGCGAAAAAATCGCCACTTATTGCATTAAAGTAAACAATATTGCTTCGAAATTGGATGAAACTTAATTAATTAAGTTTTTTTAAGGTAATTTTGACCCAAAAAATCCAAAAATTGGGTACATTTATTGATTGGGAGGATTGTTTTTGAGATTTCGCTAAAATTCTGTATTCAGAAGATGTCTCAAAAAATACTCATCTAATCATTCAAATAGAAGGATTTTAGTGATTTAAACCAAAGACACGAAAATTTGGTTGACTTTACGATTGAACGACAAGTTTATGAGGTTGAAGAAATTGGTCCGGAATATTAGCACTCATGTATCATTTTAGTGGATATCTCAGAAATTACCTACTCGTCTAATCATCAAAGAGACCCAATTTTACAAAAACAGTTTATATTCGATACAAAACAATTTTTCAAGGGTACCTTTGAAAAAATCGCACGAAAAAGAATTTGCTTGGAATTTGATGAAGCATGTTACACAGGGTAATTTTGACCCAAAAAGTTCGACCTCATTTATTGATTGGGCGGATTTTTTTTTTTTTTTTGAGATAAAATTCTATTTCTCTGAAATAACTTAACGAATTCGAATTTTTGTAATATAGGTAATATTCTGGTCTAGGCCGGGAAATCTATTTTCCCGTACTGTTGTCTAGTTCTAGCATGGTACTGTTATTTGTTTCATTGCCCGGTAACCAAATAAAATACCAGAAAAAACGCTACTTGAAAGTCGCTATTGTTTGACAGTGTCAGAAAAAATATATAAGTTTAAAATAACTATATTTAGTTACTCGCTAAAAGTTATCTGGTAAGTTTTCTATAATTAGTTACTCGCTAAAGTTGAATGGTAAGTTTTCAACAGCTTGTTACTTTTTAAAATCTGCTTATTTCAATTATCCATTTTTATGAAACCATTTTTTGATACGTTGGTCTATGTGTCATTAGAATGACACATATGGGTCAGCAGGATGACACACAGATGCCTCCAATTAAAATAGTACGGCAGATGATAATAAAAAATCAACTTTCAATTTTTTGTATATCGATATTAAAATGTGGTTCATAACAAATCCACCAGCCAAGCTTATCGGATATTGTCCATGGTGGGCAGTGATAGGCATACTTACCCCCATTACCAAAACATCCAGGCCAAGAAACATGACTTTTTAAAGTATTTAAATCTTTTTGGGATAAAAAAGCTAATTTGTGATGTTTTAAAAACTGGTTTGGGTTTCTCTTCTTTTTGGTCGATTACAAATACATTTGCCCTTCCCTTTACCTAGGCTAACCATAGATTTATTTGGTTGTGCTTTTGCCAAAATATTGTTGAATCTATGAAATTTTTGTGATTTGACTTCCTCGACAGCAAAAATTTGTTTTTATACAACCTCTCGGCATTAGGTGTCCAAAGCTAAGTAAACCCATGTGAACATGCAAATTTAGAATATATTGAAAAGCTTTATTGCACCGCAAAGCGATACTCACACACACCAGGGTCTGACAGGCATGATTATTGGGTGGTGTATATCGCACCTTTTAACATGATACTAAAAAACATTTATAACTCCTAAAACATGATTTACGAGGTTTTAAGGATTTATATTTGTTCCCAACTAATTTTGGGCGTCTCCAGCGGCCCCTTTTAGACGGCCCATCAAGTATGTACCTTTTCCGGTTGTCAACTTCCAGCCCTCTTCTAACTTTTTTTTTACATATGTCATACTTTTTCGCGGTTTTTAAGGCTTTACAATCTCTACACTCCGACTAAATTGAGTTAAATTTTCTATGTGAATTGAGTTAATGTTAAGGAACTACCTTTTGGATTTAAGGAGTGGCCAAATAGAAGTTGCCCACTGGGTCCTCGAAATAGGGCACCACAAGGAGGCCCAAAGGTCATTAACGAAGACTAAAAAAAGGGGGAAGACAAATTTGTAGAATAGATAAAGATTTTGACCACTGTACCTTTTTCCATAAACCCGTCACTGCTTTTTACATTCGTAAGGAATAACAATAACTTAATAAGGCAAAAAAAACTAGTATGTATTTCAAAGCTAAACCAAAATTATTAATTCTACGGTAATTTAATCTTTTCTTTTTTGTTTTGTTATTATTAATGAGATAAAATTACTTTAAACATTTTTGTTTATTTTATGAAATATAAAGTGTGCAACGGTCGACTGCCAATTAACAAACTTTACATTTTAGTTTATGAATTACACAAAAGGCATTATATAATTATTCAAAGACCAAATGTAATTAAATACGTTCTATCCGGTACGGTGTAAGAAAGTAAATATGTAACTTAATCATTCGGGACTCTACTATAGGTATTCTACTTCAATTATTTAGAGATACTTTAGTCGTAGGCTATTCCTCAGTATGTATCTCTAAATTATTATGAATAAGTCAAGTACAAATAATACTATAACATGTTACAAAATACATAGGTATTATAAAATTATGATTATATATTTTTTTAAATACGGCGGGTCCCAAAAGTTTGGATACGGCACCAACTCACAATAAATGTAATACATATTTTATATATTATAGCATTTTCATTAAAAAAAATTGCATTCCAATTATTATATATCGAAATTAAAAATTTATTTTAATACGCGGTCAAAGTATGGTAGTCGATTTCAAGTACCTACAGCGTTGTCAGATCGAGTCAGCGTTGTGAAGCTAACCGTATGTCCATCTATATTTGATTATTGGAACTATATCGAATTATAATTTGGAATTTATTCTACATTTTATTATACCATGCATATATGTAATATGCAAGGTATACTAAGTTTAGCCCCAAGTTTGTAACACTTAAAAATATTGATGCTACGAACAAAATTTTGGTATCGGTGTTCATGAAATCACCAAATTAGTCCATTTTCTACTGTCGGTCTGTCCTTTTGTCTGCCTGTAAACGCGATAACTCAAAAATGAAGAAAGATATAATAAGATATAAGATATTTTATAGCTTCCTCAGGACGTAAAAACTGAGGCCGTGTTTGTAAATCAGCAACATATTTCAAGTGAGTCTTATTGACCGTTAGAGATAGAACAAGAGTTTAAATGTAAAAAATGTTCAAATTTTTGTTTGATAATGTATTTTGTGTTAAATCAGCGCGCTCGTAATTGTCACAATATGACAACGTTGTAAAAAAATTAACATTGCGGCACATCGAACCGACGCGACCAACTTTTCGCGGAAATTTGACGCGTTGCAAAGGGTCAATAAGGCAACAATTTGCTTACTCCAAGCATCTTCCTAAAAACTGCATCCTAACTATTTTACACTTTACATTTTTTCTTTTAAGGAAGTTATTTTGAAAAATATTAAAACGCCTCTACATCCTTTAAAAAACTTATCTTCATAATAACTGATTTCTTCTCTCTCAATTTTTAACCCCCGACTCAAAAAGAGGAATGTTATAAGTCTGATCGCTTTGTGTGTGCGTGTATCTGTCTGCATGTCTATGTGCATAAATGGATGTACCGATTTTTATTCTTTATTTGAAAGGTTATTTAATGGAGAATTTTCTTAGCTATGTTTCAAGAAAATCGGTCTAGTTTGGAAAGAGCCACAAGGAAAAAACCGCATTTGTCGAGTTTTTTAAAATTTCTTTTGTTACTATATCTACCAGAAAACCAGAATTAATCGTCAAATCTTGACTCCGATTCTCCAATTTTAATGATGAAAGAAAAAACGAAATATCATTAATTGTAATATATTTTATTAACAATTATTATAATAGTTGTTTACACTTTTTGGTATAATATTTAGGCTTTAGCTTCACATAATATTTTAATTAGGTGTGTAAAGAGCTTTTAGTAAAAAAATGTGAATTTATAATATTTCTTTTAATACCTAGTTTAATGTTAAACCACAAATTTTGTCAATGCGGAACGTCGCCTTAATTGTTTTTGGAGTTTTTATTTCGATGCATGAAAATTTGTTGATGTGAACGCATTTAATGTAAGAGGAAAAACCACCAAAACTTAATTTTTTTCGAATTAATAAACAACAAAGATTTTTAACAATTTTATCGCAGAAACTATGTATTTTAAGAAAAACATGTTCACGACACTTTTTTCTTAGATACAGTCGAACCCAGGGATTAAAAGAATTCGATTTATTCGCTTGTATCCCACGTTTCATCAACATGATAACTTAACCCAGGGATTAAAAGAATTCGATTTATTCGCTTGTATCCCACGTTTCATCAAAATGATAACTTTAGGGGTTAAATCAAAATATTTTATTTTCAATAAAATTTTAGTTTTCTAGTTCTAGTACCATCATTTCTTTTTATATAAATAACAATTTTTGTATCTACATTTTCTGAATTTTTTTTAGCGAACAGGTAGAAATATTATTTTCTCTTTCAAAACCTTCAATTCTTTGTAAATACTCTTTACACACCCAACACAGATAAAGGGACGAAATTTTAGTTTAATAAAAATTGTATCAAATATATAATTCCAAATTTTAATAATATAATATATTTTAGTGCTTATTATAAATGGTTATAAAAAAAGAAAGATTTAATATCGTATTGTCTGTGAATAAAATAGCTGAAGTATAAAATTACATTTTTCATAAAACTTAGGTAATCAAGACGATTTTACTCCTCAAGAATTTTTGGCACTTAAGCTAAAAACTAGAGTGAATTTATTTTAAAACTGCTACGATTTTCCAATACGAGCGTCAAAGATTAATGACCAGGAGACGCACAGATGGAGGATAGAGATATTCTCACATAGTTCGCCATTTCCTTCGGCTTTTTTTGAATGTTTTATTTGAATTAGGCCCATGCGGGCGGAGAGGGGGGATTTCGGTGGTCAAACCTCCCTCTGTTTTGAATCTCTCCATATAAATTTGAATTAACAATATATTCCTTACTCTTCATTCTCATAGACACTCACTCGAAAATTTGCACTTCGTTGTCAATTTTCTTTTAACGTGGTAAATTTTCTGATCCTGAGACTGTTGACCATGGATTTCGTGTAAAAAACCACAAATTGAAATTATTGAAAACGAAATTGTGGGTACAAGGATGCTGTTAAAGTTAATATGATAAGAAAATCAATCAGAGCAAGAATCGCATTTCCAGAAAGGACGTCCAAAATTTACTTGAAGCGCTCGATATTTGTAATGAAGATGCGTTTCCAAATGTCTACCAAATGCTTTGCGTTCTAACAGTTTTGCCTGTGACAACAGCGACAAATGAACGCTTCTTTTCAACTTTTCGTCGTCTCTAAACATACCTTATATCGACAATGTCTGAAGATGACTTGTCCATAGGCCTCATTTTAATTAATATTTCTTTTATAACTTTAGTAGCACCATAACAGAAAATGTTATGATGGCATTTTGTTTAATTAAGTAGCTCGATTAAACGTAGCCAATGAATCTGTATTATCCTAAAAACACGTTAATTTAAATGAAAAATAGCAATCATTTCAAAATAAATTTACTCTAGCACTATGTACCGTATTCAACTAGACAACCAATAGCGTCTGAAATGAAAAATAAATCGTTAAAATCTATTTTTATTTAATTTAGATATAAAAATAGTTATATATTTTATAAATTAATTTTAACATTAAATTTTGAATAAAAAATAGTTTAAATAGCTTTCGAAGAACGCCCAAAAATACTTAACAGTACACTGGCTAGTATAGAAAGCCAGTATACCACAATTTACTCTATTAACAATTGATCTTTCTACACTGGTCAACTGGTATAAAATCCGATTTATTTATATTTTTTAACGAATTTGATTTTTCATTAGAAGATTCCATTAGTAAAATATTCTATTCCGTTTTTCAACCGAACTGGTTGCTTAAAACTAGCTTAAACTCGAACATTCAACTATTTAAAAAAATAAGTAGGTAAATTTTAATTATAATAATAAATAAAAAAAAATTTTAAATCATTTTTTATTTAAAAAAATTGCTTTCAAAGGGTACAAATTTTATTGATCAGCCTTCAATTTCAAAGGACCATTTTAAAAATCATCCCTGAGTATAATAAAATAGCAGCGCTCATTGTAATTAAAACCAGATTTTTTGTAAATTATATCAGCATGAAAAACACTTATACAAAAATTTGTTGCAAAAAGGCTTTATCAATGTATAAAAACATTCCCAAAGTCGGCCGAAATAACAAAAAATGAAAATTATTATTTTCAAAAACAAGTTTTATATGTTACTAATAGCTTTGTGATTTTATGAAGACATTAATTAGCTTCAATCTGTAAGATTTTAATACATTGGTTAACATAAAAAAACCTGACCAGTTAGAAAAATTTAAATATTTTTCCGAAACTTTCGGATGAGCAAAAAATTAAACATATTCAATCATTTTTCGCAGATGTAGATATATTTTGAAATTTTGGAAAAAATTTAATTTTCTAAGTGGCCCGATTTTTTTATGGCCCGTGTATCTCTCACCTGTAAATTTTAACATTATTTGTTATTTCTTTAGTGAAAATTCAAAGAACATAAGAAAGACAAAATTTAGAATACATTAATATCTAATTAATCAATATTTTAGATTATTTTTTATTTTCATAATATTCCAAAAACTTCTTTTAACCCTTCATCCATCGCGTAATAAGCGTGGCGCCGCATTACAATTTCTTTTTTTAAATTGTGAAATAAATAATTTATGAAATGATAATGTTAAAGTTACAGACAGTTTTAAAAGAACTTTTCAAAAGAGAAACAAACACCGACAAAAAACATTTTCGTAAAACATCGTTGTGACGTGATAATGTTAATTGAATAGTATACACTGTATACAATTATTAATTAACATTATGACGTTACACGTGTCGGGCGTTTTCCTTTCTTTTTTTGAAAAGTTCTGTTTAAAACTGCCTGTAACTTTAAAATTATTATGAAAAAATAAAAACAGTTTTGTTATAAAACGTATATATGATCTTTCCATTTTTGTCAAAAAAAAGCAAATTTTTTTTTCCATAATCCCCATTCGCCATCTACCGCATATTACAACCGATTTACACCTAATTTGATAAAATATTTGTAATTTTGTATTGATTTGGTCGATACGACAAAAATCCAATATAAATGTGAAATAAAAAACAATTTTTATGAAAATTAAAAAAATTTTTTTTTTATTTTACAAAAATATCTTCAATATTTGAACAATTTAAATCCCCTTACCATATTTAATGCTTTGGAATACTACAAGAATAAACAATTGTCTAAGAATTATTTTACTATATTTAATATATATAAACATAAATTGTAATAATAATACTGGTAAACGATTCGAATGATTATTTCTTAGGACTAATGGTGTAAATAATGATCAAAGTTGGTAATAATTGACGAAGCTGTCAGAAAAATTTGTCACTTCCATTCTATCATATCTATTCATAGATAAAAATTTCTTTTAAATATCCTCCTTATCGAACACCGTCAAAATTAGTTGTTGAATAGAAACAAATTTTACTTTTGTCCTAATTCAACATCAAGTGAATATCAGTTTAGTAATATCAAATATCTTTTTACTACAAGAAAATTTCGAAACTTTTTGGAGTTTTTGAATGAGGTTTGCTTTTAGAAACATTTTTTCATTTGCTAAATTTGGAATTTGCTGAAATCATAAACTTAAGTTTGAAATTTGTGCAAGCAAAAAAAAAATTGTATAATAACACGACTATTTCTGACTCAAACTTAAGAAAAACAATCACCTCTTGACTTAAATGTCAACCAAGCTTTTAGTACAACCTTTCAGTAAAAAAACATTTTTCAAATTGTAAGTATAATAAACTGATACTTGTATTTTTAGACACGATGTTGGATTTTCTCTCAACGAGTATTCCTTGGAGCTGCGCTTTGGATAGAAGATCCTGTTCTAATATCACTAGGACTAAATGGAGGTAATTATCGATTAGGTTAGGTAGAAGGGCTTGGTCGGCAATACCAACACTCACTCGGAAGCTTGTACTGCTCTGTCGAAGGGTCGAAGATAAGTAATAAAAAAAATCAAAGGATTATATAACTAATTATCAATAAATAATAAAAGTGGGTTAATATTTTTTTAACACTAATAGTATCTGATTATTTCTAAAGGTGGTGTAAGTTGAACTTTTCCAGTAGGTACTTAATTTACTCAATACGAGTAAAGCATAAAATGAACGACTTATCAACTCTACCGAAAAAAACGACTGGAAAAGACCATCTTGAAAGTGTAATATAAAGACATTTATATTAAGCATAAAACTAGACTTTATGGTGCTACAAATAAAGTTTAGTTTTTATTTTAAACATCTTAGAATAAATTATTATTACAATATTAAATTTAAAATAAATAAAAAACAATGTTTTTTTAAAAGAACCAGTAGCGGATCCAGAATATTTAGGGGATGAAATTTAGTACACTTTAATACAAGTATGACAGAAATAAATATCAAAATTACCACATTTTAATATCATTTGATAATAAAACATATTTTTGATTCACTAGTTGTTCCTATTTCATCCCCTCCACTCCTGTATTCACCAATGAAATGGATTCACTAAATTTTGACTAAAATATTAGATAGTAGTTATAATTTGTGTATATAATTGGTGGCTCTATGTATAAGCTAATTATCTATAAGTATTATGTTATAAACTCGAGACATCGAAAAAATATAGAAAAAGTCATATATGATAATAATACTTCAGAAAAGATACTTTTTCAAAACATTTCTTGTTTAAAATAATACCTGTGATGTTTATGTTAAAACAAAATTTACTGAAGAATATTCTGTGCAAACAAGAACAAATAACTACATATACAAACTTCTACAGATCATAATAAAATTCGAATATAATCTTGAGAAAAAATTCCGAAATTAAAAATTTTTTTGATTAATTTATTATAAATAAAAAGGCATTAAAAATTCACAAAATTCCAAGATTTTTCATGTATTTTAATATTATAAAAGGCACAAAAACCCTGATTGAAATTTATAAATCGATCTACTCTCTAAAACACTGGAAATTTATTCTGATACACTCTATTTGTGTTCGTATAGGAAAATTTAACAGATAGAGGGTCATATTATCTACCGAGAGATTATTTTCTACCATTTTGCACCTAATTTTTATCTCCTTATCCCACGCAAGTGGGATATAAGCCTCGAAATTACGATTTATTTATTTAAGATTTTATTCGATAATAAAAAAAATGCGGCTGGTCATGGCTTATTAGGGGCCATGTAACGGATGGGAATTTAGTACATAGGCTGATTACCTATTCATAGTGCATTCCTATTAATGTGATTGTCTTAATTTTTTGAAAAAATAAAAAATTGTGTTATGGCATTCTATAATCTGAACAATCTCAATACACTCACTCTTAAAAATCGTATACAGGGTGTTACAGGGGTTAAAATATTAAATCTCCAGAAACTTGTTTACTTTTTATTTGAAGAATTGTATATATCCGGTATTGTATATCCTATTTTTTCCTATTTCCTATATACCCTATATTTTTTACCCTGTAAATAGCGAAATTTTTATTTTTGTTCTGAACGAGGTTATGCTTCATAAATCCAAGAATGTCTAGGATAGACAAACAATTTTGAAGTGTTATGAGTAAAATGCATTAAATTTCGAAGGAAACAAAGAAACAAATGCGAAGAGAATTTAAAAAGCATCTTTTTTGAAGTATTACCTTTTAATGCACAATATTTTCAGAGAACGGATTTCGAAAATAATTTTGTGCTTTAAATCGCTGGGTAGCGTTCAATATTTTAAGCTAAGTTACACTTAAATATCTTATATAATCAAATTTTAATAATATAATAAATTAATAATTATTATCAAAAATATATAACACTTTACTGAATAAGTTTTTTTCATAATATATATTTTTATAAATAATTTTTTTAAATACATATTTTTTTTATATAGAACGTTATCACATCATAGCCGTTAGCAGCCTAATCACAACGTTTAATTAACAATTATGGAGATTCATAAGTACAAATATTAGTAAATATATTTCGATGAAAATACATTGCATTCAGAAAAAAATTATATCAGTGATCATTTTGATTCAGAATATTAAAATTTAAATCAAAACTCAATTTTTGATCGAATGGCAAGTATTGTCAGGACAAACCACTCGAAAGAAAGTCAGGTTTTAATTTACAATTTTTCGACCAGCTTTGATCTTCTAGTCTACGTGTATGTATTACGGACTAGTGATGGGACGAATGTTATATTTTGTACATTCGCGAACGCAAATGTTTATCTCCAATATTCCCAAATACGAATGTTAACTTTCAAATGAAGCCATCGAAAATTGTTATGTATTAATTTAATACATATAATTCTTCATTAATGCGTAAGTGAGTCCGTCGTATAAACAAGTTCATTAAAAACAAGCCGTATAATTCCATTATAAAGAGACTGTTTAAGTCCATGAAAAGCAAACTTCAGTTCGTTTTGATTTGAGGTTAGTTTGCTATAATTCGTTTTGATCTGAGGTTAGTTTGCTATAATTGCATTTGTACACCGTGAGTAAAAGTAATATAAAATATGAGTAAAGCACATATTAGTGAAGGTTGGACTTATTTTGCAATTGATAATACCGAAAATGTAAAATGCAAGTTGAATGAAAAAATATTCATTACATATTCGAATATTATTTCAGTTTTTTCAAAAACATTCCCATCGTTTCTTGCAAATGTTAATGTTAAAAAGTATTGGAATATTCGCCACATCACTATTACGGGCTCGTCTTAAATTAGAGTTAAAAAACACAAAGAAGATTCAATTAATAACGTGCTAAATGAATTTGTAAAACATAGTATATTGATATTAAATCACTGGTTAAAAAATCTTATCTTGGTCATTGATCAATTACATTTTCTGAATGCAAACATAGCTAAAGCAAAACATTGACATTTTTTAAAACAGTATCACATAAAACAAAATATATTTTATGGAAATAGAATCTTTCTAGACATTTAGAATCCGCACTGATATTAATAATAATGAAAAAAAAAATAAATAAATAAATAAATAAAAACCCAAGTTTTCTATAAACCAAAATCAGACAGATTTTCCAAACCTAGTCAATTTATGTTGGCGGAAATGCTAAATTATAATACAGTAGAAACACAAAACGTTTGAATTTTTGACAAATTTTTGTTTATAAAATTGTTATTAATTTTTTTTTCCATAAGGGCAGTGACTTAATGTATCAGTGCAGATTTTATATAAAGGCCGAATTTTTCTAATCACAATACAATTTTTTCTTACCTAAACAGGTGTTGGTGTTACTGGTGCTGAAACAAATTTTAAATAATACAATCAATAAAGAATAATTTGGTTACATTTATGTATGAATACAAAAAGTAAAGATATAAAGATGTTCGCTTCTTAATGTTGCTTCAGCGCTAATAATATACCAAATACGAATGAATACAGATGAATAACTCGTCAGAATATTAAGAAATCGAAAACTTGATTGGCCCGGCTTCTGTGTAATTCTTTCTATTTGTTCAAATGAAAATACGTAATGTGCGTTAATACATTGTAGTGTAGTCTCGCCCTCTTATGTTAAGTACTATATTATGTTGAGATATCAAAAGCTATTAAAAGTATCATGTATGAGACTTTGACTTATATAAAGTACACAAAAATTTAAAACAAATATAAAAAGTTGGTTTCATAATAACATAAATTCAACATATTTCTACCATCCAAAATTTTAATCTAAGTTTTTTAACCTGAAAATTTGAACAATTTTTAACTTAAAATTTCTTCAAACTTTAGAATAAACAGAAACTGGTAGTATTTCTTTAATAAGCCTCTCAAATTTATTAATAATCTCATCTTAATATACTGGCTAGTTATTTAACCATATCCATCCTTTTGGAACATTCTGTATGATATGCTAATGAAATCTCTGAAGCTTAAGGGCTGCTGCACATCGAACAAAACGTTGCTAGGCAAAATGGTTCGCGATAATAAAAAAACCTTTTAGTAAATACAGATGAAGCAATAATGTCTTTAAATAAAACGTTTTGTTAAATAGATCCAGAATCATCATATAAAGAAATTTCAATACCTTAACGTTTTTTCCTAAGATAATTTTTAGGAGGGAGAAGTTAAAAATTACAAAAAGGCATGCCGTTTTTTCCAGGTTCATTTGATTTCAAAATAAAGACTAATAAAAAACGGGGCACAAAATAAGAATCAGAAAATAAGTTTGAAGTCATTACTAGTACATAGAGTTACTTTTATTACTAGTACAAGTAGAGGAAATATTTAGAAAAGCTTTGTAATTTAAATTTAGAAATGAAGCTATATCTCGATGTAAACCGTTTATAGATTTATTAATTGGATTAAAAAACTGTTTTTGGAAAGTTATAATCAGGTCTGGATTAAGAAATTTGCCACCCCTAGGCAGTTGCCAAAATTGTTGCTCCTTCCTCTCAAAACTTCTTCAATGGTGGAATAAGTTTGGTAAAATGTCGCGGGTGGGTTTAGAAATTTAAAAGAGGTAGTGCACTATATAAAAAATATTATTTTATCGTTTAAAAAATTAAAAAAGTGGAGATAAATATCTAATCTAGTTAACGGCCTAAGTCCAACGTTGTTTACTCGTTATCTGCCCTCAAGTTTTTCATGATATTTTCGGGCGTGGTTGTAATATTTTTAATTCGATTAGTATAGTAAAAAGAATATTTCTTGATAATTTCATTCATTCTCTTTGTGATTTTAAATTATAAACGATAACTGTTAAAAAAATAAAAATAAGCATAAAATTACCGTTTTTATAACAAAAATATCCAAAATGCGCAGATAGCTTAAATGAAACCATTTCGAGTATCTAAAAAAATAAAAATTAAATAGCTAAAATGGAAGATTGAAATTAATGAAAAATTAATTAAAATTATTATAAAGTAATCAATAGTTAGGGGCTATTCATTAATTACGTAAGCATACTTTTGGCGATTTTTAATCCCCTCCCCTTCTGTCACATAAACATTTATAAGATTTCTCGAACCCACGTCACCTCCATTTTGCAAAAGAGTCAATCTCGGTTTTACGAACAATAAAACGTTGTTAGAAAAGGATCAGTTACACTAAAACTCACAGTTTGACGTAAATTGAAGATTTTTATTCTTTATCAGATAATTTAGGTTTTATATACTCTTTCATTGCTATCAGTATCAGATATAGATTGTCTTTATATTATTAATATTAGACAACTATCTAGTCTTTGGGATATTTATAATAATTTTTTTAAGTTAAGGATGTACGAGCACCAAGGCAATTTTAAATAAAAAGCTTGATTTTTTTATATGAAGTTGCACTAAGTCTAAACAATTCTGAAAGTTTTAGAGGGGGGTTGCCCGATTATTTAAATAAATAAATGACTTCAAAAGTATGCACATTTAATATTGGTTCCACCGATAAGTCGGTGGAAATAAAAAAAACTACTTAAATTAAAGTTAAAACCTTAATTAATTATTGAAAACAAAAAAAATTCCCTTGTGCCCGACTAATTAAGGATGTATGAGCACGGTAACTTGACAAAATAAAACGAAAAGTAAGATAAAATTTTTCAATATCTGTAGTAATTTGCAAAATATTGAAAATTGTAAATTTTGTTTAATTATTTATTTTTCAATATTTCGAAAACCAAGGCAGATATCGAAAAATTTATTATTATTTTTCGTCTACATTCATGAAGTTGAAAATAAGGTACACAGAATTGCAACCCTAAATCTAAAATTACCTTGGTGCTCGTACTACCTTAAAAATAAGTTTTTTAATAATCTTAAAGTGAGCCAATATAATCAATTATACAATCTATAAACGAATAACACTTACAAAATAATAATACCTCCCACCCCCCACCGAAAGGGCATGTATAAATTATTTAAACCCCTCCCCCCGAAAAGCATATGTAATTAATGAATGTCCCCTTATACTATTAAATTTTTTAAATTGGCTAATAATGAAGCTATTTTGCAATACTTGTATAGCTATTAAAAGCAAAGTGATATCCGTAAAAGCATGCAGGTGATGTTTAAAATTACTGAATATATTTATTATACAATAAAAACATTAAATTTTACCCAGCTGTTGTGCATTCCAAATGATTGCTTGGAAGTTGAAATAGAAGTACCTACCTATAATTTTTTACATGGAATTAGACACTTTGATAGTGTTATTTACCACATTTCATGAAACTAGACGAATTAAAGAGTATTAAACGACTAACACCAGTATAAAATTACCCAAAACCTACTATTTTTTAAATGACACTTACCTGAATCGATCTTTTATCAATAATAGGGAAATAGAAAATAAACTGGAGAATATGAATAAAAAATAAAATTTTAATTAATAATTGTTAGTAAAAAAAAATGTTACTTGGTTGAAGAAAAAATCGCTTTATGAAATTCGAACTTTTAAATACTGCTTGGAAAAGTAAACTCGAACGATTAAAAACTTATTTCCACTGTAAAAATGAAACAACCAACTGACAAGGAAAATAGATATTGTCTTTTTTTTAATCGAGATTCAATTTGCAACACCACGAACCTTAATATAAGGCATACCGTAATCTGTTCTGCATCGCAATGCACTTGTTTCTTTCTACACAAAAAAACATGTACAATGTACATGTTTCTTCTTACAGCTAACGAAAAAACTCTTTCGTATCCCGAAAACATTTTCTCTCAATATGTTTTTCAATGTGATGTTTAACTATATTAGTTAAGATTAGAAGAAAAAAAAAATTAGTAAAAAATTTTGTTAAAGTGTTAATTTGCATGCAGGTTTGTTGTAGTGCTATAGATTTATTATACCTAAAGTTATTTTTGTAAAAAAGTACATGTACTTTTAGTAATGGGTGTAAGACTATCGCAAGAATGTGTATTTCTTGTCGCCAGTTGGCGGGCTGCTCCCAGTTATCAATAGGGAATATTCATGTATTTTTTTAATATTTTTAATTCATTGCTTACATCGTTATAACAAAGTAAAAAATATAAATACTGCTTAAAAATGCTGTATTTAAGTGTAAAAAAATATTTAAAATACATTATAATTTTGAGATATTTAAACGGAGTATTTGGGTGCTCTCTGTTGATGACGTATAAATACGTGATCTGTTAATTGGTGACAGTTCAATGTATAATTTACACTTTAAAAAAATGAATTTACAATACAGAATTTACACTCATTATTAAGTTTTCTAATAAAAAGTCGTAGAATAGTATAATTTAATGAAATACCATATAAAATGTAAGTAATTAATATCATACAGTATGTCAACAAATTTGACAAGCCCGTACTATAATGTCACGTCCGTATAAAAATTTGAATTTCCGTTTTAGAAATTTTTAAATGCCCTCACTGAATTTGTACTTTTATTAATTACTAAAATAATGGTTTAGTTGAAATATCCAGTCATTAAAGTTACAGAAGAAAAATATTTGAACCAAATTTAAATTTCATGAATATTCCCTTTCTTAAGAAATAAAAAAAAATTAATTTAAAAAGTAGTAGTAAAAGTAGTAAAATTTTTAAGTTGTATTACTGTTAAATTTAATACATGAAGATTAACGAATGGACACGATTTCGCCATTCAAAGCATGTAAAACTTACTGTCCTCCCAGCTATTTTTTACGATATTAAAAAATTCTCTCGACATAATTGAAAAAAGGTAAAAGTTTTTTTTTAGAATAAAATTTAAAAAAAATATTAGATATAAATTTTCGTATTCGAGATATAAATGTTGACGTAAATTTGTCAAAATTAAGAACGTGGGCATAATTATCTCGCGTTTTAGACGGTCAAAATTTTACCATAGCTTTAGCATAGAAACTGCAAATACCACATGCAGGAAATACCTTAACTAAAGGAACCATGATATTTTGAATAAAATATTTTTAAAGTTATTAAATCTGACTCTCGTTACTGCGTTCCCACCTAAAAAGTGCATGTACTGAATTTACAAAAACAACAAACATCTAACAGACCTTTTCATTTCAATTACGATTCATTATTGTTTCGTCCACACAGTAATAAGTTGGAGAAGCACAGTAATAAGTCGCAAGATATTCTGATTATTATAAAGACATACGATATTTGTTATTCATTTCATCACATTAGTTTTTTAATAAACTGTACGAAAAAAATATGTATAATCACTTTTTAAAATGAAAAGGTCTATTAAATAAACTAAAAGCTAATGAATTGTATACCATTAGATTAATAAGTGTGTGTGATCCTTGTATAAAACTTAAACTTACCATATCTGGTTGCTTATATAAAATAAAACTTAACAATTGTATTATAATAAGTTCTATGACACTACTAACTAATAACTTAAGAACACTACATGCATTTTTTTATGTTAAACATCATGCAATTTACCATTTATTTGTACAGTATCAGTATGATTTTCATCTCTTTGCTGTCGTGCAAACGATAGAAATACTTGTTCCAATGTTGTCTCACTGATGGTATAATCTTCAATTAAACCATTATTCGATTTTAATCGTTCAATTGTATTAAATAAATGATACCAAGATGTTTGTGGATTTGTTACATGATAATGTAATAAACCTTCATGTTCATCTTTTAACTCACAAGTAAATTCCCTTTCAATACTTGTTTTTAAATTATTTAATTGTGTATCATTTACACCAGATCGTATTTTTAATTGAATTGTAAAACCTTGCCCAAAACGTTGTTTTAAATATTGTACAGTACCAATACATTGGAATTGACCATTTACCATAATTGCTAAACGATTACATAATGCTTCACATTCTTCCATACTATATTAAAAAAGAAAATTTCGTTAAAAAAATCTATTAAAAAAAATCTATTTATTAAAATTCTACACTCTGATCAGATAGACAACACAAATATTAAGGTTGTTATGAAGAAAATATTATTTAATGACAAACTTTCCAAAAATTGACAGTCAATTATTCGCATAATAAGGAAAATCTAGTCAAAATATGAAATCATTCCTGTTCTTGGTTTTCGTGAAAAATCATATTAAAGTTACTAGTTTAAGACGGGTTATTACATTGTATAATAAGGAAATGATCGTCAACACTAACTTGGTTCATAACTCAAGACCCAGAAATGACAACTTCACAAAAACTACCACAATATTTATTAAAGGATTACAAATAACTGTACCTACTTACAAAATATTCCTGTTTTTAGTTTTTGAGATAATTAACAAAAATTATCACGAATTGTATGGAATTTAATATAATTTACTTATGCTTGGCAACATTGCACATGTGTAGAAAATATGTCCTTGTATTGTCAAAAATTAATTTTATTAAATAATGATATAATTGTAATTTTTCTATTAATTTAAATATAAAATAACTCAGAAAAAAGAAATTAAAATAGTTAAATACTTTTTTGGGGTTAAAATGTCAATAAACTGATTGTAAAACGTTTACATTTCAGTGTTGTCAAAGTGACTTCTGCTCATCACTGCTATTCATTGGTTCGAGTTTCGTATCTTTGTACCAATGTGTTCGCAAGATATTCTGGTCAATTTTTTATTTTTTGAAACAAAAATGCGTTTCTCCAATGAGGAGGAAAAAGTCTTACCTATGTGATGTAAGAACAATTGATTGTTTATGTATTTTAGACAGTACATTCCATAAATTTCTTCGAGATATAGGATCAACGCCACTTGTTGGTTCATCCAAAAGTACAATTGGCGGTTCGGCTATTAATGCCATTGCAGTACTTAATTTCCGCTTATTTCCGCCAGAATAAGTACCACATAATCGATCTGCATAGTCCGTCAAACCTAAATATAAAATAACTATTTGTTTATCTATTAATACTGATATTTTATTTAATAGTTCATATTTTAATAGTTCAAAATACATTCAACACACCGAAAAATTATACATTTTATAATAAAAGTTAACGTTTCTTACATTTTATGAGAAAATATAAATTTTTTTATATTTTGTAAGAGGCTACTATATGCTCAACCGTGAATTTTTTAGAAGCACGGATGTTACAACAGTCCTAATTCAAAATAATATGTTCAAAATGGCTTGTTCCTATGAAACGCTGTCAAAAAACTATTGCCAAAAGATAATTACCTAAAAGTGCTAGCCATTTATTCACTTCTCCGTTAACTTGATTAGAAGGTATCCCTCTTAGTCGTGCAAATATTTGCAGCATTTCTCGGCCCGTTAATGATTCATTTATGGCATCGAATTGTGGACAATATCCTAGTTGCGCTACAAACTGAAAATCATTACGTCAAAATAAGCGGAAAACTTTTATCAAATAACGAAGAACATCATGTTATTAATCATTACCGAGTTTCTGTGTTCACTTAATTTATAATGATTTGCTAATGCGTCTCCTCTTGTTGGTATTTCATCACCGGTTAGCATTCTAAATGTAGTGGTTTTACCAGCGCCATTAACTCCTAATAAACCGAAACATTCACCACTATGAACGCCAAAACTAATTCCACGAACGGCTGGATGTTTACGATATCGCCTTTCTAATCCATGTACCAATAAATTATCCTCCTCAGCGTCACCTAATCAAATAAAACCAAAGATATTACTAATATATAGGTAGAAGGATATTTGATAATTGTATCCATCAAACAATTAATACTGTTTTCCTGAAATTTGCAAAAATTGTTTATAAGGTAAACACTAATGGTACAAGTAGGTATAGACAGCTTTTAACGTCCATTTATATATTAAATACGTTTATTCAACGCAATAAAATCTAATAATAAGACACATCGACAATCCAGCTAAGAAAGACTCTATAGACTTAGAATGTTATACAGATTACTTTATAGACTAACAATGTTATAGAGATGTAATGTTTCGCCATAATTATGGTTGTTATTTATGTGATTTTTATAGTAATTACTTACGATTAAAAAAATTAGGTTGTGTATATATTATTTTTGGTTTGTTTTGGTAACCAAAAATTTTTTGTAATATCAAATAAAATGCCTTTGAATAAATATTGCTAAACATGTCAACGCATCCTATCGTTCTAAAATCTTTTTATTCAATGAAAATGATCAGCTGTGTGCCCTGATAAAAGGTTGAGATCTTGAAAATATTCTCGGATAATCACTCGAATTGGTTAATAAATATTTATTAATTCTACTTCTCCCCTTTATTTGTTCACAATTAATGCAAGAAAATCGACATTTTAACCATTTCTTCCAGTTGAAAAACTTACCTGCAGAATGTAAATTTAAATAATTATTAACGCGATCTGATTCTCTTTCTACGTCACTATCTCGTCGTCCATTTAAAATGGATGAGCTTCCCCAAAGACGCTTCAGGAAAATTTCTTTTATACGAGAAAATACGTTATAATCAATTAACATTAAAATCCCGAAATAAAATACAACATCTACTGCCAACATTAACATTAAATTCCATATTCCATTATCTCCATGTAAATAAGAAATTCGATCTAGACATCGTTCTGAGGCTGTACAATTTAACGCTAAAAATTATTTTCAGATAAAGTCAATTTTTAATAATTATATTTGTTTGGATATAATCTAAGCGAAATGAAATATGTTATGCATCTGCTTTAATCTATTTCGACTTAAATTTACTCTGGTGTCTACTTACTGCAACAAACATCTTTTGGTGTTGTTTGACAAATAAGTTCACGCAATTTCGGTGATCGTAGTCTGCATTTATTATTATCTAAAGCAGTCTGTGAAAATTTTAATAGTCCAAGAGAAAATGCATAGTGTGGAATTAAAGAAAACAAATATTGTAAGAAATTTCCCAAGTTTTTCCATTCATCTGCTTTAGTCATTGCATAAGTTACAGTTGTTACAATAAGTCCTTAAAAAAAAATTGATTATTATAGAAAAAAATTTAGTAAAATTTATTTTTATTTAATTATTAGCTAATGCCGAGAAAATTGTGACTTTAAGGCTGTTGTCTCGCTATGGAAATAGTGTCAAAAAATTATAAATTTTGTTGTACTTATTAAGGGATATTATAATACAATTATCATAAAAGTCGACTGGCCGCCTCTAAATCGAGATAAACTTAATTAAAGTTCGGTTCATTAACATGGACAGCTTCATTAAAAGGTAATATTACGAGATATAGTTTGTTTCTTTCTAGAATCTAAGATAGTTTACACATTAATTCATATTTTATTCAAAATAAAGCAGATAAATATTTTGGATGAAGTTTTTTTCCAGACAAGAGAACAACCGTTTCTATTATAAAAAAAAAAAGGCTTGAAATATGTTTGAAGAATCGCTCGGTTACATTTGTCTACTTTTTCGAGTGCTAGATCGATTATTTGACTCGTACAAACATAACATAATTATTAGAGCAAAGCTTACACAAACATTGAAATAAAACATAAATAAAGTACTCACCAATAATAATACTGCTAATTAATAAAAATGAAAATGCTCCTGGCACTGTTTCACGGAAGAAACTTACAAAATAACTGTATAAAATACTACTCAATCCATACAATATTAAAATACTGAACAATGTAGCTAATTCATAACTTCCGTTAAATGTACTAGTCGAATCAAATAATCCAATTACGAAAAAGACAACAATGAATGTTACAATAAAGTATAAAAGAAAATCCCAAAGATATGATGAAAACCAGTATGTGTAAGGTTTTAATCCAGTCATCAATTGTAATTGTTTAGCTTTGGACACTCTTTCAACTAATGGAAAATTAATAAAACCGCCAACCAAAAACAAATAACCTATGGAAAAAATAACAAAAAGTTATACAGTTTAAATATTAATTTTATTCTTGGTGTACTTTTTGTTCCTTTTTTGACTAACGGATTTGTGATTTATTTAAAAATACCGTTTTACAGACGATGTACGATCTCTCAAGTTCGTTCATAATATAAAACTTCACAGTGAACTTCGTGATCAGTAGTGATTGTGTCGAGTGCCATTGGCTCGCCATCCCTATAAATGGTCCTACACCCTACAAATTGCAGAAAATAATACTTGACATATTTACCTAAAGGCATTATGATGAACCATAACATTATAATTTGTACATTGGTCATAATTTGTTGAACCTCCATTGACGATGCAGTTTTTTTCTCTAATGGATGATTAATTGTTGTTATGGAATAATCTTTACCACTTAAAAATTTTAAAAGTGAATTTGTAATCATATTAAAACTAATGGGTAAACCATGGAAAGCAATTGTTGAATACATTGCATTTAATTGCACATAATTTGATCCATTCGAAAATTTAGATTGATTAAATTCTGCACCCACAATAATCATTTCACGAAACTGAGCAATGTTTTTTATACCAACATCCACTATTTCTGTAAAATACAATAACATTTTAGTTAAATAATTTTATCATTGATATTATTCACCTACCTAGGAAGATTAAAATTTAATTTATAAATAACAATAAAATAAATTAGCCTGAACCGTACGAAATTGCGCTGTGCGGTATCCGTAGCTAACCCATGGCCGTTGTTTAAATTAGTATAAGGATAACATGTTTTAAAAATAGTTCAATTTGAAATATATTCTTCTAATAAATCTCTTTGTTTTGTTTCGTCTATTAAAACTTACACTTAATTTTGTTACTCTTTGTTTGATGATGGCGGATTTGAAATTTTAAATCTCAAATTTAAAAGAAGCGGTATATTTTTAGACCGTGAGTTTATTTTTCGTCATTAGCCAGCATGATAAGCTTTAAAATGATGGGTAAATCATGGAATTTGATAAAGGAATAAGGAAGATATCGCCATCTATCAGAAAAACAAGCTAGAGAAATTAAAATAAAAGATGTGATAAAATTATCCTACAACACAAAAAAAGATTTTATTAATTCTGATTCAGAACTGATAAGAGGAGAACACATCCTTTTTCATTAACATGATATCCCGCTTTTCCTTTAAATTGCACATTGCCCGAGTTTTTAGATTTTCGTAGAGCTCAAGATGTTTTATTTATTGAACTAATAAGACTGATTTGGAAAAATCGTCTTAAATTGTTTACGGTATCTTAATTTCTAAGCGAGAAGTATATTAACACATACCTTGATTTACATTTTTGACAGGTTTTGGAATGGCATTTGGTGCTGATTGTATTATATTACCATACGTTTGACTAATTTTTCCAAGATCGGTGTTTCCTGGTAAAGATTTATAATACACAAGTGATTCACCAAATTTGGAGAAATCCATTGTTAAAGGAGGATCATCCGATGAATTGTTATTAAGACTTTTTACACCCAACGTAATCGTTGCAAATGTCATAAGGATGGGGATTATACACTAAAATAATTTATATAAAAATAATATTAATAATATAAATTTACAGTTTAATTTTTATAACTTACAAGTAACGGAAATAATATATATTTTCTTTTTGTAAAAATATATTTTTTAGTTAATAATGCTGCAAACCGATTGAATTCTAAAAGTAAACCCTCTTTTTCTTTTAGTACAATAAGTCCTAAAAAAGAAAAAAATTTATTAATTGGATGTTTTGTGCTATTTAGAAAAAAATTGTGAAGATTTCTTTTAGAACCAAACACAAAAAAAACTAGAAAAATTAAAAATAATTCCTAGAATTGCTGCCAATTTTTAGGAATGTTTGGGGGAGGTATGTTAAGCAGCCTCATTTTTTAAAATAAATTTACTATAAACAAACTGATTTAATAAAATTTAATGAGTATCTTTGTTGTGGAATACTGGGGGCTCAAAAACTCTTGAGACGGTCAAACTTCCACGACTCAGGCAAAGATCATCTTTGAAATTTTAAATTATAATTTTAATTTGTTATTATATATTCGGATTCTCCACTCACAAAAAAGTTAGTTATAAAAGTAAAAAAAAATTTCCCGCTATTCACAAATTTCACGCACGTAAGATAATAATAAAATCGCAAACAAAAATTTCGTTATTTGTGGATAAATTAATCTTTGAGGACAGCTTTCAATTTTCAAATGGAGTAATTGGTAATTAAATTAGGTTTTAGAAGTGGCTAAATTATAGATTAAAATAACAATAATCAAAAGAATATCTTCCATAAAACAATACGCACTTTCTTCGCTGCCATCTACATAATCTTCGCCAACATTTGGTTTTTTAAGTGAATCTGTTTGTTCTTCAAGAACAATTTCTCCAACCCTAAAAAAATAAAATCAAGTGAGATTTATTAAAGTTGATTCATTTTATTAATTTTTAATATAAAAATAAAATGAATTAAAATAACAACCTTAAAAATACTTCTTCCAATGTAGTAACTGATAATCCAATGCCACTAATATGTAATTCTGATTTTGCTGATTCGAGAGACTGGAACAATTCTGGAAATTTATTATTGGAATTTGTTGGTAACGTGAAGGTTAATAATCCAGCAGTATTATGTTTTAATCGGCCATTTGGTATGTGCTGATTTACCACGTTAACTACTTTATCAACTTCAGTATTTTCATCTGCTTTTATTAGTGATAATTGATATCCAGCACCTATAAAAATAATTAAAAATATGAAATAAGAGGTTTAAATAGTTTGCGCACACAAATAAATGCGCACACAAGCTTCTAGGAAAGTTGAAATTATAGAAAATAATTTTCGATTACCATATTGTTTTTTCAAAAACATTGATGTTCCGAAACATTGCAGTTTTCCATGATCCATGATTGCAATACGATCACCCAATACATCAGCTTCTTCCATAAAATGTGTTGTAATCATAATTACTTTATCTGGACCTCTCATGCGCTATTTAGTGAAATAAACTTTTAGTATTGAATAAGTAATTTTAAAGTATTCATGAAAATAAGAATAAAAGAGGAAGAAACAACGCACATAATAAAATATAACATGAGAATGGTTTACTAAATGTGACTACATTTTCTTATTTTACATGCAACTGGTCTTGATTCGAAAAACAGACCTCTCTGAATATCAGATTGAAATAGTTCTTCCCCTTAGGATCATACTTCCACGATTAGGAGTTAATAGCTGTGTTCGATTATGAGTCGCCAAAAAAATTTGACGACACATATCAAATACATCTATTTAGTAACATAATTTACCAATAATAAATCCCAAACTTCACGGCGTGCTTCTGGATCCATTCCAGACGTAGGTTCGTCTAACATTAAAACTTGGGCATCTCCAATTAGAGCGATTCCTAATGACAATTTACGCTTCATACCGCCAGATAAAGTATCAACATTATTATTCGCTTTAGGTAAATTTAAAGTAGTCAATAAATTTTCAGCATCAATTTTTGCATCAGATGGTGATTTTCCCTTTAACTAAAAATTATATAGAATAAAAAAATAATCAAAAAATAGAGATTGATAACTTACTCTGGCAAAGAATATTAAATGTTCGAGCACTGTCAAGTCAGTAAACAGCATATTATGTTGTGGACATAGTCCAAGAAGATCTCTAACTTGATTTAATTGAGTCCTTATATTGTAATCGTGGATATAAATTTCACCGCTTGTTGGAGCAAACATACCTTAAAAAAACAAGTGATTTAATACCGTAGTTATAATTTCTTATCTTTTATAGTTATATTATGATAAAACCCATGGACCGTTTTTCAATTCTCGAACTTAAAGTTACTATTTAGCTCCAAACTATTCACGGAACGTCAAGCAGACGATGTTTCTGAATGAATATAAAAGTTCTTTTTATTTATTTTTTTTTTTTTTTTAAATCAAATGAGTTATTATAATTTTATTAACAAGTTTGTAATGGTATAAACCAAATTTTTATGTAATTGTTCCTGATCTCTACACCGAGCTGAAAACAGAGCACTAATAGTTCGAGGTTTAGGCTTTTGGGAACTAGAGTAATGAAAGTAAAAAAAAAACTTGAGGGACCCAGGTTTTCTATTCCTTTAAAAGCTAAAGAACTTTCAAGTTACCAAGAGTAATTTGGAGTGAGCGTTTTCTTCCAGGGAAAACTTGATAAGGTTGAGAATTGGAGCGAGCTTTATTCTTATTGGAAAATATGTGCACGACAGGGACAGTCTAAGAAATTGTGAAACCGATAAGTTTGCTAGAAATGGCATAATGCTGCTGGACACAAGCATCAATAGGCATCCGGAAGTTCCGTTTGCGAAGTGCAAGCTAATGGCTAATCTTAGATCTAAGTAAAATCGTAGCAATCGTAGGCGTTCCGAAGATCTTATACCGCTTCCAAGGACCTCTATTAGCAAAATTAAGACGGCTATTACAGGACACTGACTAGGTGGTAGGCGCTCTGAACATCTAGGCCTGACAGTGGTTCGCGGTTGTTACACGAGCTGTCACAGTGGGGGGAGGGGTGGTAAAGAAACGATGTCTCATTTTCTCTGTCAATATCCAGCTCTTACCATAAGGACATGAATTCCTTTGAACCAGCCTTTCCTTGACGACGTCTTCGATTTGTCCGTCGACGTGAAAGCACTCCTGCTATTTCAGCTACAAATGGTTCATGGAGTAGTGAGAAGGGATTAGCCCATTCTTTTTCGGTATCACATCGGATCCTATGGTCTAAGTGTGTCCCACTCCAGGACAACCACTTTAACCTAACCTAATCTATGTACATGACGGTTTTTTAAATAAAATTTTATTTTTCAGCACTTTTGTAACAGACTTTTTTTCAAATTAATCATCATTTTCTAGACAGTTGGAAAAAATTTTTTTAAACATTGTTTCGATATTTGCCACGGATGTAGTACAAAAATAAAATCAAGAATAATTAAAGACAAACCAGTTAAAATAGACATTGTAGTTGTTTTTCCAGCACCATTGTGTCCAAGTAAAGCTGTTATTTCTCCATTGTAAATATCAACGGACAAGCCATCAACAGCTTTCAAATTTCCATAAGTTTTGCGTAAATTTTTTATTGTAATACCAGCTTTTAAATGTTTTGGTGGCTCTTCATAATTTCTTTGATTTATGCTTCCACCATTTAAATATAGCTCAGAATCCTCGACTTTTGTTGGAATCCAAAATGATTTCTTGATAAATATGAATTGTTATTAATAATTGAATAAATACAAAAATTAATATGACTTACCATAAACGGGAAATACCAAGGTCTTGCTAATCCATATTGTCCAGGTCTTATATTATCTACGTACCAAGTTAATAAAGAATAAAAGGCAATATCAAATATTAACATTAGATAAACAAATCCCATCGACAGGTCGTTTGAGTTTCCTGATGCAATTTCAAAAATATTACCCATTTTCAAACCAACATCTAGGAAACAAATTTATGAAATACAACTGAATATACAAAATGTTTACTTATTCACTCTCATTCATACTCTAATAAAAAAAAATAAAGTCAAACTTCGAATCTCAGCACAAATAGCCTTCGAATTTCGAGTTAAAAAAAATAAAATGGAAATTTCAACTTACAGATGTTTCGCTTATAGATCAATTATTTTTTAACTAACCTCGAACTTCAAATGTAGCTATCGATTGGTATCCGTACAAAACGCAAATATTTGGAAAAAGTGCAAACAGTAATTTCATTGCAAAGGATAATTTTGGATCACTTGTAAAAGGTTCAACAGCGAAATATGTATTAATCCATATGATCATAGCAATACTCATTGCAATTGTTGCTAAAAAATGGAATGAGACATAAAAAAAACTTGATTCTTAATTTATTGAAAAATAAATCCACTTACGTCGGCTAAACCATGTGCTTACAAAGAAAAAGAAGCATACGCTGGCAACAACGTATAAAACGAGGAACAACCATAGAAGAAATCCATTACATAATGGAATAATTGGATCGTTACCAGCTTCCCATGGAACTTTCAGTAGTAAGACAATAATCGTTATAGAAAATATATTCACAACTAAAGAATGAATTAACCATCCTAACCATAACATCCATGGTTGTAGGCCCATTAATTTCATTAATTCCTAAATTAATGGAATCAAATGTTATCAAAAAATGGATCTCGTTGCAAAAAAACGAAAAGTAAATTTTATTATCAAAAACAGTAATTTTAGTAATATTTCGGAATGCAACTGATAATATTGTTGGGTAGTTCCAGATTCGGATATAAAACCCCAAAAAACAAAAGGAAATGCATTGTGTGGCAGGTGGTCTACCTAAATAATAAAAAATGGACAAATCATTTACGAGAGAAAAATTTTTGGAAACCACAGGACTATAGAACTTTTTTTTTATTTAAAAAAAAAATTTTCGATAAAAGCCCGTCTAAATTTTACAAATATTCAGTGAGACTTTAAAATAAAATGCAAACTGTTGGCGTAAAAAATGTACTATTGATTGATAAAAAAATTAAGCCTATAATTTTTTTGCTTTACCTTTATTCCAGTTTGTTTTTCTTCAACTACTCTTTTCAATAATGAAGGGCATAAAAATAAAAAGCTTATAACTGTTAATACTGGTAAAACAATATTATATATTTCTGTGAAACCCATGTCATTCATGTATGGTGGATACGGAAAACGTTGTAACAGTATCTAAAAATTGAAGAAAAAAAAATTATTTGAGGTAGTTTGTTACCCAAATCACTTAAACTTGACATTTTTTTATATTCCTTCAAAAGATTATACTTAAATGCCTTCATGGAAAAAAAGTAACTTTTTAACCGTACCGTTTAAGAGCTACAATTAAAATTATGTAAAATTACATGGGCTCTTATAAGTGTCTCTGTTCGATAACTCCAGAAATCGAGCTTTCGTTATGACTGTTGTCATTAAAAAATATTTCCAGAAGAAAAAAGATAAATACCTATATTCTAAATAGATAAATAATAAACTTTTTTTTCACTTTTTTAATTGGAGACTTTCTCTAATATTACCCGTAACGAATTCAAACAACATTAGAGAAAATTTTAAACATTTATTCGAAAATGAAATTTCAAAATTGTACTTACCTCATACGCGAACTTCGGCTTTTTCGTTGTTTTTGCAATAAAACATTCATCAATGGCTGATTGTAATGTTACAAATCCCGAATGAAAATATGTTGCTAAAAGTAATTAATTATATTATTATGTGAACTATTTGTATTAACCTTTTTTTTTACCATCTGAATTCATTGGTCCTGGATGTTGAAAGCTTGGAAACATAAGTTCAGTTTCCCAACGACTTGCTGTACGTATAGAATATTTTAAATTTTTTGGTATTTTCAGATTTGTCTTATCATCGAAAATAATTACTATAACATTTTCATCTGGATTGTCTATACTATATTGGGTATAATTGTATAAAAGAGCCTCTTCATCCATATATGCATGAAGTTCTGCAAAAAAAATTCCTACTATGTACTCATAGTTTATGAAAAATAGTTTTTCTTTTATGGTAGTTGTTAGTGTTCGTAAAAAATCAGTGGGATATGTCACTGTTTATAAGGACTTCGCAAGTCATGTAAGAATTTGTGCTAAACTAAATGATAGTATATTCACACTATAAAGCAAAATCTAGGTAGAGTCCTCTAGTTTGCTCTTTTCAATAGCTCTAAAAGAAAATCTACAAGGAAAACCCACCCAACTGTTCAATACATATTAACCGACAATTTAGAAATGAGTGAGCTATGTACAATATGAGTACATTCATATTGTAACAAAAACTTGGTTTCAATCAAATATTTAATTTTATCCATGCATTGGATTATGACAGGAATCGAAAACACGCGTGCCATTGATGGCATGCGACACAATATTTTTGGCACACCAACGATCACAAAGTTCTCGATGAAGTATTATAGTACGAACTAACGCAAGTGATCCTACATCGTTTGTAAAACGCCGTTTTGAAACAAATCACAAATCCGTAGTCAAAAAAGCAAACCAGAGCAAAAGAAATTAATTGCAAGAGCAATTAAAGGCAGAAATAAACGTCTATGATTAAACATGTTTGCTGACGTCACTGACATTACAATTTGACATATACTTGGAAAAATATAAATTGTAGGTACACGAAAATATCAATATGCAGTTGGCCGCCAAATTAGCAACGAGTAACATACACAATAAGAGTAATTACGATTAGCTAATTAGTACTGATGATGACTACTTGGTAGTCGAAATATGTATTTTTAGAAAATTTACTTCGAATTATCCTAGAGTTCTCATTTATTAGCTTTGATAATATTTATATATGCTACAGTTCCCCTATCTTATCGGAGGGTATTTTAATTTTCATATATAATCAATGAATATACCCAATTTAATTTTATAATTCTTCCTTCCGTCATACATTTTTGATGTAATATTGACGCGTTTTCATTCAGTTAACGCATCTTCAGCGATTTTTAGCTCTCTATCTCCCTGGGAAGTATTTTAATTTTCAAATATAGATATTTTAAATCGGATACAAAGACAGGCAGACATGCAGATATATGAAGCAAGTTAAATAAAAACTTATGAAATTAGAATTTTCCAAAACGGAAAGTTCCACACATTCATTATTACGATGTAATGAAATTTGGGTAGTTTATTTTCCTCTAAACTTGAATAAATCATTCAAGAGTAAAATACTTTCTAACAATGAAGAAATGGAGTCCTTGGTTAATCACCAGTTTCGGGAGCGCGATTGGAGATTTAAATAGAAAATACATAGAAATTTCTTTTTTCATATTTTCTTTGGCCGAATATTTCTGTAACTATTTTCGTCATAAGTGGAGATGTGAAATAAATATAAATGAAAAACTTACTGGTTGCAGGTAATGCAATTTTTTTCCGAACATCATTCATTAACTTCCCATAAAAGGGTTTAATGTTTGTATAAAAAATATTTGTATCAGCAGTTATCTCTTCAGTTAGACTATCAATATTTTTTGGAGGAAAAGTAGTGGTTTCATTTATATAAATTCTATTTATATCACCTATGTTGCCTCGAATATATGCCATTAATATAAATAGCAAAATTGGTATAATTATTTCCAAACATGTTAATACCCAATGTCGTTTACGTATTATGAAGTTTTTCCATATAATTAAGCGAAATTTTCTGATTATATTAGAGTCCATTGCGTTTATTCTGAAAAAAAAAATTAAATTTTAAAAATTGTTTTATTGAGGATTTAAAAAGTTGATTAAATGTTTGTAAACATCAATTTTTAAGATAATATTTAACCTGATTTGAAATAATTATACAAAAAATTCACCACGCAGCCCACGCTGCGTAGTCTTAGCGAATTTGTATAGATGAAATAGAAAGTACAACAATATTAATAATACTACATCGCATAGTAAAACTCTTCAAATATCTAACTAAGTTATATGAAAATAACGGTGAACATAAATAATCATATACATATGTTAAATTATAAAATAAAAGCGGGTGGTACACAGCGTCATTCAAAAAGCGGGGATAACTTTTTTCTCGCGCGATTGATGACAAAGCCCTTGCAAAGTATTTTCAAAAGTCTTTGCAATACCTGTGGTTTAGTGCCATACAAATTTTAAGAATATTATTTTAATTCGTGGCCTGGTGTTTATTAGAGAAATAGTACATGGAAAAATAAGATATTTTAAATTAGAAATACCATGACTGGTTATTTAACAGAATAGCGAATGTCAAATAGTTACTCATTCTCTCTTCTCATAGCAACCTCTGGGTTAATCTACAAAGCCATCATACTGGGTCTCAGGTATTTGGCAGCTCACATTTAGGTCATACATATTTCCTATAACTTTGGGGGAGGTGGTAAGAGACTACCAGTACCACTCGGAGGGTTGGAAATCATATGGAAAAGTATGGTTCTGATACGATCTACAACATATGTCAATGCCAGGTTTTTGGCAGCTGAGGACCTTTAGGTTAGGTTGTATTGGCTATCCACGAAGGACATACTTAGGCCATTGAGCCCATTGTGATACCATATATGTGTTTTACCACCTTTGCGCTAATAACTTTAGCTACTCAATTATTTTGAGAGGCCGAGTACACCTCCTTCATACATATATCATGCACTATACCAGCCCATCCCAACTATTAATTTACACATATTAAATGCTTTTTCCTGAATGACTGATTGATGGACTGACCGACTGACTGGCGGATCAACGCATAGCCCAAACCGCTGGTCGTAGAGATGTGAAATTTAGAGAATGTGTTCTTTGTATGACGTAGGCATCCGATAAGAAGGTATATGGGATGAAATTTTATATGAAAATTCGACATTTTTGAGTCGACTACTTAACCGATTTAAAAAATTCTTTCACCAATAGAATGCTACATTGTCAACAAGTAACATAGGCTGCATTTTACTTTATAAAAATTAGGGTTCCGCCCCAAAAATTAAAACGCATTAAATATGCGAACAAAAAGGGAAAGGAAGAGAAGGCTTTAACGCGGTAGTCTTTGTTTTTAAAGTTTAAATTGTCCAGTGACGTTTGAAATTGCAGCTACAACGTTTCAAACAAAGAATTATTTGGTTTTATAAAAAACAAATATTTTTTTTGAACTTTTCTTGCTCTCTCTGTTACGGTTTAAAGATACAATTTTTATAGATCTTAAAAAATCATGAGACATTGTCATATTTGAGACATAAAACACACTGTTAAAAATTCAACTTTGTTAGCTCTTTTTGTTCTTTAGTTTTCGTAATGATACGATAGCCACCAGATAGTTAAAGATAATTAATTAACCAATAAGGTGATTTTCTAATCATATATACAAAAATTTTGTTTCTACTATCAAAGTTTCTAAAAAACTTTGAATGACACTGTACATTTTAGAGAAAAATTAATATTCGTTGCGTGCAAAACCGAATTTAGACACGCCTTGCGGAAATATTAAATTTATTATGTCACAATATGATTAGTAAGGTAGACAAATTTTTCATATTTTTTATTTAAATAAAATCCCATTGTCATTGAGATTTAGTTATTACTATGCTTGTATTATTATACAATCGTCTTAAAAGTAAAGGCTACCGCGTTTTAGCCTTCACCATCCTTGCTTTACAATGATATTCATAGATGGCGCACAGTGAAATGTAATTGTTTTAATTTTTATGAAAATATTAATTAAATATATCTTTATAAATTAAAGCTCTGATAGCTTCTGATGTATGAGCTATATTATTTTAAAGTTTCATTCAAATCAATTCAGTAGTTTTTGCGTGAAAGCGTAAAAATCAAATAAATTTGCTTTCACTTTTATAATATATATATAAGTAAATTTGCTATTTTTGGCACAAGTTCTGTTATACACCCAACAAATTGGCATTAATTTATATTAAACAACCTTCAAATACGCATAATTTTATTTAGTTTAATATTATGTTATTTGTTTTACTTCGTAATGTATATAATTATATTTTACAAAAAAATCGTAACTTTAAAGATGCGTAAACTAAACGAATACCAATTTTAATTTAAACAAATTCAAATTATATTTTTATAAGATTAATTTTAGGAAAATAATATAATAATTTAACATCTTCCGTTTTACGAGGCATGGACTCCGCGTATTTTGACCATGGCAAGTCGAATAGAACAATCCCTTGCTCGATCTGGAAAGAGCTCCATTCTTTTTTTCTTTTTTGTTACAAACTGGCCTTAAGGTCGAATATGGTTTAAAACGAGTAGGGAATAGTTTTATTCGACGCATCATGGTCAAACAGTGTACACAATTAACGTCGAAACAGTGTACACAATTCTTAATTCAAATTATTACGTCACACAGGTTTTACGAAAATTTGTTCTTCAGGCGTTTTCGTTTCTCTTTTTAAAAGTTTTTAAAAACTGTATGTAACTTTTAAATTATTATGAAAAAATAAAAAATTTTGTTATAAAACTTGTATGTGATCTTTCCATTTTTGTCTAAAAAAAATTTTTGTTGAACAACCCAATTTCATCATTGGGACAAAATCAATAGCTCAATTTCTTTAAAGAGGAAATTTGTTAAAACGTAAACTACTCTCAATATTTAATTAAAAATAATAATAGCGTTCATTGATGATGAATAATTGCAATAATATATAGTGTTCCAGAATAAATTAATACAGTGTGTCCTATTTTAACCAAATCCAAAATAAAAAATAGTGAAAAACTGTCCATTTTACTAGTACAGGATGAGGCATAATAACTAAGTGGTTTTTTTATCGTGATGTACTTAGTTGAAAAATGATAAGACAGAAATAGTTCTTAGAACAGTCCAAAATATAAATTTCAATCGTTTTTATATCATGTATATATGTAATATATATCAAGGTATACTAAGTTTAGTCCCAAATTTGTAACGCTTATAAATATTGATGCTACGAAAAAAATTTTGGTATAGGTGAAGAGAGATATCAAAAAGAAAGAGATGAAATTTTTACAGCGTACCAAGGACGTAAGTGAGGTCGAGTTCGTAAATGAGCAACATAAGTCAAGGTCTTGAGTCCGTAAGACCCATCTTGTAAATCATTAGAGATAGAACAAAAGTTTAAATATAAAAAATTTCCTTATAAAAAACTAAACAACTTCTGTTTGAAACAATTTTTCGTAAACATTACTGTTTACCCGTGAGGGCGCAAATTGTGTAGTATATGGGAAAATCAGTTATTTATGTATGACATGTATGTATGTGTAAAGTGACAGTTTAATCAAAACTGTCTATACATGGTATTTCAACAATTAACTCAGTCAATTGTTTGTTTCATTTATTAAATCAAATAGTTGATCACAATCATACGATAATAGTCAATTTTGTTGATGACAAAATTTTATCTTAAAAATTGTGAGGAGAAGGGAAAAGAGCCAAGGGACAAAAATTAACTGGGAAATTTCCTCAAAACGCTCCACTATATAAACTTTTTGTGAGCGGTTCCACAATAAGCTCCACTATTAGTGAAAAAATGATTGTATAATTTATTTCGGGGTGAAAACAATAGCTTCCTATCAGGAAGTTAATAATTATCAATATCTTACAAAAATCCCCTATATTTATACAATTCTAATAAATATTTGTCTAGTTATCAGTTTTTTTATCGACACCTTTTTAATATGTTCGTGTTGATAAAAGTGTTTACATAAATAAATGCAATTCTGAAATAACAGCCTGGGTTTGAATATTTTTATCGTTTAACTCTTCCCCCATATATTTAAACATAGTGATCGAATATTAGTATACTTCCATCTCGCTTAGCTGTAGAACGGTAAAATTACCCCGCATTATGAGATTATCTATCAGTTATCAAACATACTTCGTCTTTAGCGCTAATGCGTAGTCGCATTGGCTACCTCATAGATTATGTTTGGCTATGTGCTTCCCCTTTTTTATTCACAGCCTATGTTCGTTTACGTCTATAATTTTTATGTTATTTTTGTGTATTGGATTTTAATGCTAAGAAAGACTCTATCTAGTGATAGAAAAAAGAACTATTGTCAGAACGTCCAATATAGCACAGCACATTAAAATGTAAAGTAAATCAAATATCCTCTCTCTTTATATTAATCATTGAAATAATCAGCTGATTGTAATGAGAATGGTTTACATTTTGATACTCGTAGCGCTGACATCTTAGCGTTAAAATCCAATAAAAAATAGTATTTGCTCTTTTCACAAAACACTACCGTTGGAGTTTGCGTTGTTGGAGTAAGCGATTTTATATTAATTTTGTTTTCAAAGATTTAACAATGTTTTTCAAACTTAAAAATTATATTTTCCATTTTGTCAAATATTAAAAATAATGAATCTAACTAATAATAATTAGATAGCATCAAGGTCCTTTACTGGTATCGATATTTTTTGTTACGTTGTCGGTATCGGGGATTCAAAATGATCCCATTTAAAAAAATGAAAATCTTTCATGTTTTATTCAAAATTTTTTGAAAAAGAGGACGAATTATAAAATAATAGTCCTTTTGAAATGTAGATATAAAATTTTTATTCACTTTGTAACAAACGTAACTTATTTTAAGGCCATATTTCTAACAGCCACTGGTTTAAGTTAACGTTTTTCAGTATACTTTGAAAATAAAAATAAAAATTAAAAAACAAGAAAAAAAAACTAAATCACTGTTTCATGCTTCAATATACTCTAAACTAAAAGAAAATAGGAACTTTTCCCGAGTTCGATAAAATAAAAAAAATGACACGCGTAACGTAGCATCAGAATTATAACTGTAACATAACGAATTTCCAACAACGTCCTTGCTAATTATTTACATTTCACATTTAGAACACATTATAATTTTCAATAAATAATTCTTACAGATATAATTTCAATGTTTTGTAAAATTACAAATATTATTTTTGGTGTTTTTTTTTCATTTACATAAATAGCAATACCCCTCTTTGCACCCTGAAGTTCTAGCGTTGCCTCCAGTTATATTTTCTCATTGTGGCTGGTTGCTTTTAGGATCTTCTGTGCGCACTAAAAAGTTTCCTATAATTTTTTTTCATATCAACGGAAAATTTTGAGTATACAATCTCAATCTCGAGTGATGATAAAATAATTTTATCGCGTTCTTCGCCAATCAATCAAGGAAGTTGTAAAATAGTATTGTGATGACGATTGGGTGAACGATTAGGAAGTGATTTAGATCATTTGAAACGGTTCTTGCCTCTAAAATATGTTCTGTCTTCCCAGCAATTGACATTTCCCGCTTCTTCTTTGGCAATTATAACTTCATTTTCATAAAAATCACTATTGCCTGGTTCATCATCGGCCTCAGCGTCATGGCCATTTTCCAGAAGATCTCGTAAGGCGTCCTCAGTTAATTTTTCCAGTTAAAATTTATACACACAAATAAAATAAAATACGGGGGTCCATTTGGACTCTTATCTAGCTGTATCTCTGATTCTAGTAATGCCTAAGCGCCGTACGTCAGGAACTCGCACTAGTACGTGACGTAATGAGATGACATAGATGCGCGTAACCGTAGCTCAAAAATATGAGTATAATACCAGTAAATATGTGCGATGGTATAGGTGACCATAAAATCACCTAATAAGTCCATTTCCGGCTGTCTGTCTGAGGACACGATAACTCAAAAACGTAAAGAGAAGTCAAGTTGAAATTTATAGCGTGCTCAAGAGGTAAAAAGTGAGGCTAAATTCGAAAATGAGCAATATAGGTCAATTGGTCATCTTATAAACCGTTAGAGATAGAACAAAAGTTTAAATGTAAAAAATGTTCCTTATAATAAAATAAAATTTTTTTGTAAACATTACTGTTTACCCGTGAGGGCGCATATCGATATCAGCAAAGGGTTAATATACCTTGATATATTTCATATATACATGGTGTAAAAAAGTTATCTAGTTATCTAATTATTAGTTAGATTCATTATTTTTACTAAGTTCAATAATATTTGACAAAATGGAAAATGTAATTTTTGAGTTTGAAAAACGTTGTTAAAATATGAAATTTTTTGCAATGTTTGCCAAAATTCTTAAATAATCTTCGAAAACCTTAATCAAAATCAATATAAAATCGCATACTCCAACAACTTACGCAAACTCCAACGGCAGTGTTTTGTGCAAAGAGCAAATACTATTTTTTATACACTGAAAGAACAAAAAAATTATAGACGGATTTGAACATAAGCTGTGAATAAAAAAGGGGAAGCACATAGTCAAACATAATCTATAAGGTAGCCAATGTGACTACGCATTAGCGCTACAGACGAAGTATGTTTGATATACTGATATAGTATTTATATTTTTTACTTTGTTATAACGGTGTAAACAATGAATTAAAAATATTTAAAAAATACATTAATATTTTGTATTAATTAAACATGATCGAATTGAAAATTTTCGTTTTCAATATTTATTTTAAAAGTAACAAAGAACAATGCAAACTTACTTTGAATAATTCAAACTTGTATGCGATTTATACACAGCCATTGTAAAGATTTATTAAAATTCATAAAAATATCAAATAAACTGCAGTAAAATTTTTAAAATATAAAACTGAAAAATTCAACCAACAAATATGCTTAGTGTTTCATATATGCCCATAATATTTTGTTATCAAAATAATTTGTGGGAAATACAGCAATAGGTGTTTACTTCCACATTCAGAGTTTGAAATTATTTCAGTTCATAACATGGTATTTATATTTGGATGATTACAGTAATCTCAAATTTGTTGATAATATATCATAAGTATGAAAGTAATGATGTTTTTTTGTTTGTTTTTAGGTACAGTAGTATAGCTTATACATCAGAATAACACATGAGCTATAATTTATAAAGATATATTTTTGAAAAATCAAAAAAATCTTTTTTTTGACATTTCATAAATCAGGGTGAAGGAGACAACTTATGGACATCTGCCAATCAAGGTTATCAGACATACTTTTTACATTTAAAAAAAAATTGAAAATTGATTATATTTCACATTTCATAAAACGTGAAAGATACAATTTTCACTTTTTAAAGAAATTTGTTATCAACTGTTAGTTAATAGATAATTTTATCAAGTGCCACATAGTCTATAATAAAGAATAGAGAAGCCCCAATGCACTAAATAACAGGAGTAATAATTTTTATTTCAGATAATTAAATTCTCTATCTTTTATGTTAAATGATGTTTTTTGTATCACTTACCGTTTACGACTATTATGAATTATTTATTGACTAGTAGTAACTCCCTGCTTCGCTGGACGGTCTCACTAGCCCCCCCCCCCCGTGTATAACACTCGAAATATATGTTGCTTATTATTATGAAACCAAATTATTTTGCTTTCTTTATAAATTGTAGTCTATATGTTATTCTGATTTATGATCCATGAAGTAGTTTTCGAAATAGTCCAGCAAAGCCGACGATTTTTGATTTCCTTAAATCAAGTATTGATATTAACTTCAATGTAAATAACCCAAAATAACTATTTACCCTTTTTTAACCCTATTAGACTATTTATTTCAACAAAATACGAAACACGTCTTCCATCAATTCTGTTAAAAAGTAGATTAGACCAAGGAATCACTTTGTCCCCTAAACACTTTGCCCCCATTTTTCACCCCCTTATTGGTGGAATTTCGGAAAATCCTTACTTATCGGATGCCTACGTTATACAAAGAAGACACCGTTTAAGTTTCAGATCTCTACGATCTGCGGTTTAGGCTGTTCGTTGATCCGTCAGTCAGTCAATCATTCAGGACAAAGTATTTTATATGTATAGATAGATAGATTTTTTGACCGATATCTCTTCTAATAATTGTTTAAATTAATATTTTTGAAGTAATTACGCGTTGCAACATTGAACGCGTAATAACTTCAATAATATTAATCTTCGAAAAAAAATTTTAAAGTAAAAACACTATTTAACAAAAAAGATAGGACATTTATCTACAAAAAGGATTATAACCAAGTGCACGATTGGGGAGATATAAACCGAAACAGCTTTTCCCAAAATGGCGGCACTTCCGCCTTCCAAATTTCAAAGGATGTTGTGCATTTACATTCAGTACGTGATATTGAACCTATTAAAAAAAACTTCAGTAATTTAGTATAAGAAAAATTCTCTATTATCTGTAGTACTAAGAAATTTGCGCAGTTGAAAAATGAATCTCATGTCATTTATAACGTTTATCTAAACAATAGGAAAGTCATTGTTCTATTGTTATTTTTCTTTTTAAGGTAGTACGAGCGCCAAGGCAATTTTAGATTTAAGGTTGAAATTATTTGTACCTTATTTACAACTTTGATGTTGAATTCTGTTATAACTTCATGAATGTAGACGAAAAATAATAATAAAATTTTTCGATATCTGAATGGGTTTTCGAAACATCGAAAGATAAATATTTAAATAAAATTTCCAATTTTTGATATTTTGAAAATTACTTCAGATATCGAAAAATTTTATTCTTACTTTTCGTCTTATAATGTCAAATTATAACATAATTCATCATCAAAGTTGAAAAAATTCACCATCAAAGTTTTTTTTTAATGTCCCCACTACCGTGCTCATACATTCTTAATTGATCAGGCACAACGGGTTTTTTTGTTTTCAATAATTTGTTAAGGTTCTAACTTTAATTTAAATAGTTTTTTTTTTTTTTAATTTCCACCGAGTAGTTTTGGAGGAATCTATGAAAACATATCATCCATCTACCGTAATACCATAAAACTAATCAATTAGTGCTACGATCCATTTTATGCCAGGTTTCCTTGAATGGTCGCATACAACGATTCTTTCAAATTCTGATAAACAAATTGTCGAATCAATCGAACAACGACTCGATCACAGAGTGAACTTCTAAATGAAACATGAATAGTATTTTAGAACCCAATCAATCAATTAATTATTGATAAAATCTATTTTATGCCTCGTTCCCTCGATGTCTGGTATTGTGATCTGTGGAAAATTTGTATCAAAAAGTAAAAACAAGGACTAAAACTTGAGTAAAACTGCACCTTGATTACTTGGCGATATACGGAGGTAAAAATGTTATCAATACTGTTGATTATCAGTAAATAGATAAAATACTAGAGTACATAAACTTAACAAGTCCATTGTGTATATTAAAAAACTGGTGAGCAGCAGAACTTCATCACTAAAGTCATATTTCCTCTCAATAATTCTTATTGTTAGATACTTTGCATTGAAATAAAACTCGCAAAAAAATTGGTAATCACTATTTTTTATGATCATAAGTTATATCTTTTCAACAGAATAGACGTTTTTCATGAAAAATAGAAATGCTTTTTGATAATTTTTTATGAAAATATAGGTCGAGTAGAGCCTGTAACTACGGAAGCCTGAATGTCTAAATAGCTTTTTTTTAAAAGTGTCTACCCACAAATATAAAACCAACTAGTTCACTTTCAACAAGTGCACTTGTGACTTGTGGGACATTATGGAAACAAACGTTTTTGAAAATGTCAGTCGGTAATGACTATTCTTTAATTAGCCACTGCCGAAACTGTCTGGAATTATTAATAATTGTATGTCCGGATTTAATGATAATATTTAAATTTAATAATAATGTTTATAATTTATCTTACGTAGTTAAAAATTTTTATTAATATTATTAAAAAAAAGATCCGATATTTTTCCGAAATAAATTTTTGGTGGCTTTTTATTAGCAAAATCAACATTTTGAAGTACTTTTTCAAAAATAGTGGAATACCCCCCTATTTTGATTCAAAACTAGATTACTTAAAAATTTTTCAAGGAGTCGCGGATGATTCAACTATCCTTATTTTTTGAGGAAATATAGCTGTTTTAAATTTTAGAATTTATTTTTTATTATTAAAGAAACTAAATTTTCGACAGTTGTTCATTGAACAATTATTTAGCCCATTTCCACAAATCTATCTAATAAGTACAACAGTTTATATAGCGACTTTAACAGTCGGGACTCGTTAAAATCTTCACCGGCTCGATTTTTTACAAAAATGGGTCAACAAGTTGCTATATCTGTTTTTTTCTTTTCAGTTTAAATTTACTCAGTCGGGTTTTTTGATTTTTTCACGATATCAGCCACCTTTTAGCTGTAAATTATTGCCATATATTCAGTAGCACTCGCAATGGTAAGGCAAATCGATTGACGTAAGAATCATCAAAATTTCAATCAAAAACACACATTTTCACATTATGATGTCTGGTGGTCGCCATATTGAATTTTCATTATTTACATATCTTCAGTGGCACTCGCAAGGTATAGACAAAATTGGCCGACGCGTTTGGTCTCTAGTGTGCCACATAGGAACAGACATAGGCTGATAAGCACATTACCACTCCTTTGCGTTGCTCAGTCGGGTAAAAAATAGGTCTATTATTTGAAGCCCAAAAACTTTTAAATAAATGAAAATGCAAATCGTATCTCAATATCTTCAAAAGGTTTTGCGAAAAGTGTACGCAGACTTACGGCTCGGCTCGTATAAGAAAAATAAGAAAAAATAATTTAATTTTATTAAAATACTTTTCAATAATAACATTGAGAGAATTGTCTGTATTACGTAACTATCTGTATTTATCCAAATAAATCACACTTCATTATGGCGCCTAAGTTATCGATTTGTCTGCTAAAATATGCTACCATATCTTATAATATATGTTTATAAAAGCAACCTGACCTTCAAATACAGAATCATCTTCCCCAGCATTGTGCCAAATAAACATGTAATAAAAAAAGGATGTTTAAAAATAAATTCACATTTCGATGATGTAATAATATGTTGACCTTAAAATATAAAATTCGGTCATTTCCTTAATGTTTTTGTCCTCATTTTAACTCTTTTAACTTCCTGCCCTGTTTTTGCCCTCATTCTAAGTGAATATTTCAAAACTAGTCTAATAAAATCAAGATTTAAACTACCATCAAAACGCAGCCTGCATTTTGGAACATAAGTTTGTTTTGAAAAATTACCCCCTAAATCACTTTTTTAAGTATATAAGTATTTATATTTATTATAATCAGAGGTCTATGAAAATATCTGTCAAACTTATTTGTGTTATTTCGTATAGTGATACCCATATTACGTCTTCAAATTGGATGCCCGCGTTTTTGACAGTCTAAAAAAGGTTTAAAATTTAATTTAAGTTTTTGGCAAGAAAGCGTGTGTGTTTTTCCCAAATAAATTTTTGGTGGCTTTTTATTAGCAAAATCAACATTTTGAAGAACTTTTTTAAAAAGAGTGGAATACCTTATTTTATGAACACCTTTACCAAAATTTTATACGTAAATCGTCGAAATTTCTAAGCATTACAAACTTGGGATTAAAATTAGAATACTTTGATATTATATTTCATATATACAGAGTATACAAATGTATGTAAATGTGGGCGTGAAAAATGGGTGGAAATTTATTGATTGTTATTATAGTTTTTGTTGCCGCTACGAATTGTTATTTTATTTTGTAATTTTTAAATATTTCATTATATCCCAATATGAATGAAACTTACACTAGAACATAATAAAATCCGTGCCAATTATGTCACAAAAGCTTCCCATTATGCTTTTATAAATAATTATACAGAGATGGGAAAAAGTTCGCTAGCCCTCAACTTACTTCCAAACGGTTTAAGATAAATGGGTTGAATTTTTTTATAAGTTCAAGAGGATTATTATAGAGGATCGTTTAATGACAATATCATTCGTGTACCCTCCTTAAGAGAGCACAGAGGGAATGGGGGGGGGAAGTATCTTTTTTAAGGAACCGAAGGTTGAGTGATGACTCATTTAAAAGGAATTTCATAACAGACACAACGAATTTTGGAAAATTAGCTACGAATATCTTTCCCGAAATTAAGATGATTTAAAAGTACTCGATTTTAGTAGTTCTTTGATACATTTACCGCAACAAAAATCCGCAAACACACACGAGAGTCGGTTTAGAGTAAAAATAATGTGAAAACTTCATTAATCCATATAAGGTGCGCGAATTGAACCTCGTGTGTCCCATAATAAGAGACTTGGACTTCATGGCTCTTCATTTCCCCGTTATTTATTTACTATAAACTCCTTTTCGACAATAGTTTTTTTTAGCTCTAACAAAAAATACTAAAATTGACTATTATTAAATCATCATAAGTTCGTGAAAAAAAATCGTAGAGAATTTTTTCAAGAGAGTAACAGAGAATTAGAGGGATGATAATTGGTATGTGAATTGCCTATAGGCGGCGTACGCCGAGCAGGAAATTTTTGCTTTTTGCGAGCTTCGAAACGCGAAAACCAAATTTTGACGAGTGTGATTAAAATTCGTTTTTCCTAATTCAACTACTAGTAACCTTGTAACCTGAAATAACGAGGTACTTTGTGACAAATTCGATAGTTCTGATTTTTTTGCAGACTTGTTTATGATGTTGGCCCAATGAATAATCTAAGTTTGTGACCTCGAAAGCCGAACGCAAAAAATCGAAAAAACTTTATTAGCGAATTTCCGAAAGAAATGGAGATATTTACTAAAACGATAGAGAATGAGATGAGTTTTCAAAACTTAAAACCGAAAACCATTTTCTTATCAAAACGTGGAAAAGGTAACGTAGAAAAAAAATGACTGAAGCAAATCTTACATAAACTATTCACAAAAGGTTTACACCCACACCATTACGTATTTACCTAAATACATAAAAACTTTTATGACAATACATAATTAATTGATTTTATGGCAAGAAGCGTGGGTGACTTCATTATTTTCAAAAATTTGTTTTATTTAGACTATTGCAAAATCATATATATACACCTGATTGTTTTTTAAATTTCAGATAGAAATATATCGGTTTCGTCTCAAATAAGGAAAATTGTTAAACCTATTGGATTAGTTTTAGCAACATAAAAATTGTATTAAATGTCAAAAAAATGCCTTGTAAATATTTTTGTGTAGCTGAATGTAATTCAGTAATTGTTATTTTACATGAATTTCCTAAAATACAACAAAAAGTAAAAAAGAAGAAATTTGATTGGCTAAATCGAGAATTTTGGCAACGATACTCATATCAAGAATGAATGTCTGTTGAATCCACTCTGCGAGAAAAACAAAACACCATAAAGTACAAAATTTACAAGAAAAACACCTATTAAAAAATTACAAATATCAACAACACAACAGAGCAATCCTAAATAACGAAAGGAATCAGCTGATATTTGTCATAGGTCACGTTGTAGTAAATGTTAATGCTGAAATCAGAAAGCTTTTATCTGCCCTTCAAGGGGCTTATGCACACATTTTTATATGCAATGTCACCATATTTAAGTATTTTCCACAATCGAATGAAATTCTTTGATTATACTCGAGTCTGGTTTAGATTGGTTGAATTACCGATACTATAATAAAATTTCAAATTTGCTTCAGTTCTCTGATCAATTTTTGGAATATGAATAAGTATTTTGATTTTAATATAGTCATCTTATGTAATCGTAATTATTCTCCGAATGATCACCAATCGAATTAAAAAGAGAACAATTTTTTTAAAGTAATTGTTCATAAATATTCCTACTTTTCAAAAGATAAGATTGCGATTTGCCGAACTTAGACCAGATTACAAGGTGTCAAAAATTAACAAAAACCGAACACCATGAAAATTTTCTATCTACTATCTATACTTATCGAAAAAAATAACATCCCTATATATGTATTATAAATGTGAAAGCAAGGATTTTTGTTTGTTTGTTTGTTACGCTTTCACGCAAAAATTAATGAATGGATTTGAATGAAACTTAACAATAATATAGTTCATACATCATAATAACACATGTAATTTGTAAAGAAATATTTAAAAAAAAATTTATTTAATCTGACATTTTACTGCTCTTCTATGATCATCATTTTGAACCATAAATTAAAGATTTTTGTAAAAATTTAAAATAGTAAATGCCAAACAATTCATGGCCATCTTTTTTGATGTACTCAATGAATTATGACTAATTTGCGCTTTAAAAAATTGAAAACTCTGTGTTAAACAATCTCTTCGAGTGTTATGGAAGGAGAATAAGTGAGATCAAGAGAAGTGCAGACTATAAAGCTATGGTTTTTACTTATAAGCCCAGTGAAGCGGGCAGGTACCAAGCTAGTAACCACATAAAAATCGTTTATCAGGCTACAGGATGTTTTAGTATAGGCAAAGCAAAATAAAATTTTAAAAAATTAACCCGTTCGGAGAAAAATAGTAGTTTTTAAAAAAACATACCTTTAAAAAAATCGGAGTGTAGGATATTACTTTAAAAAATTGGAAAATTGTAAAACACTGGCAAATGAAACCAGCTAAAGCTAAATCCAATTAAAACTATATGAGAAAACACGGTTTAATCGCGAAAAAATCCGTTTTCTTTAAAAAATTTATTTTCTCGCCTTGTATGATTCGCAGGAAATCCGTTCGGGGCTCAAATAATAGCTTTCAATGGTATTTTTTTGTAAAAATTTTCGTCACAAAATAATATAAAGTTTCCGTACAATTTACGAAAATGCAAAGATTTGGAAAAGCTGTACGAGATCAGTAACAAAGCACCTTCTAAAAATTTAAAAAAAGCTTTTTCTTCGTAAAAAGTTGCCTTGCAACCTCTGCATTCTTAATAATCTCGTATATGCATGATGAAAACGTGAAAATAAAAAGAAAAGCGGTAATTTCTTTAAAACAACTATTTTTCTCCTAATTATCCCGCTGAATAACCGAACAGGATAATTTTTTTTTAATTTTACATTTGTTAACTTTTCAACATCCTGTAGCCTGATCAAAGATTTGTATTCAACGAAAAACCAGAAGGGTTAATTTTGTTTAAGCTGTGGTATTTTCTACCGCACATGCAAACAGTATTGCACTATTTTATTCACTATTTAAAAAAAAATCAGAAACTTTGTTCAATTACACAATTGGGTGGATAGTCTTAAAAGATATCTCCTAAAATTCAGTATAAAACGCTTTTATTTCATGAGATTCCGGAGTTGTTTCCAAAAATATGCATCTCTTGCGTAAATTCTTTATTTATGGTTCTTAATTACTCCGAATGCAAGAAAATCTCCACAAACAAGAAAATATGGCTAATTTTGCGATTGAACGGTATGCTATCGAAGTATTGGCTGAAGAAATTGCTCCGGGCTTTCACTCCTCGTATACGATTTAATCGATACATCAGAAACTGCTCGTTAAATTTTCAAAGAGACCCGATTTTTGTATTTAACAGATCAAAATTACTCTAGAAAATTATTTTATTCAAATTTTCCCGATTCTTTGCAATTTTTTCAGGGGTTAAGATTTTGATGAAATACGATTTTAGTTAACATCTCAGAAACAAAAGGTTAATTCTAACTTTAGAAAATTATTTTTATCTAAATTGAAGGTAAACAGAGTTTATCCATTTTGTGCACAAAAAAAGGGAGTTAAAATTTTGAGAAAATTAGGTATTTTGGCGCATAAAATAAAAAATTGAGTTCATTTAACGATTGAATGAGTAGTTATAAAACCCTCACCTAAAGAAAAATACTCATATAAATGCCAAATAAGCTGGATTTTTATGTTATTTGGGTCCTAATGATCCTGAATAATCTATTGATTTGAAAATTGGATTGATTAGATTCTCGGGAGTATCCACGTAATATTGTTAGAGAGACTCTAAACATTCGAAGCAGATAAAATGGTAAACCAAAATAGAGCTGCTCTACACTTTTAACCTGAATTTACCAGTCATAAATCGACAGTCTAAGGGATGTAATTAAGCGTAGATATTTATATTCAATTTAAGACGTTTCTGATAAATCTTACTGAAACCGTCTGAATTCAATAATTAAGTACTCATGCTTGAAAATATCTTTTCATTATAAACTAACATATTTTATTAATTTTATCTTATACACAGATAATATAGCTTTCTTAGAGCCGGCTCTGGTTTATTAATTATTAATTATTGTTCAATATTTTATTATATTATCAAATCAATTACTCACCAAATGAATGTAACAACTTTTTTATCAATTATCTTATCTTTATAGGTAATTTTTTTTAAAGTTGATAACGCTCACATAGATAACATATTTACTTTCACAACAACCCGAAAGAGCACAATACAATGACGAATTATTTATTTACAAAACATATACGTTTGACAATTGACAAGTGCCATTTTTAATAACATAAATTGAAATATTCGGAGATATTTTGCATTTTCGCTAAAAGACAAACGTCAAATGTTGATTGGACCGAATAGACAGACTATTTACTACCTAATATTGTTAAGTATAGATGGCAGCAGTTATTTGTATTGCTCAATGCTTAGGTCAGCTTATGGAGTGTAGAGTAAAAGGAGGACCATCTCTGTATATAAAAAGTGTCCGTATATAAAAAGTATCTCTGTATATAAAAAGCATTAAATAAGAATGGCGCTGTTGTAACAAAAGTATACATTTTCAAACATGTGCTCAAAGTAATAAGAGTAGGATAGAGAACTAAACAAGTTATTAGAGTAGGATAGAGAAACTTACATCAAACACCCTTTTGCTACACAAGCGCCATTATAGCCACTTTATTTAATGCTTTTTTGTGGACACTTTTTTGGTCAAACAGTCATAAGAGATGATTCTCCTTTTACTCTACACTCCATAGGTAAGCTAGAGACATTTATAAAAACAAGTGAAAACAAACAATTGACTGAGTTAACTGTTGAAATACCATGCATAGACAGTGTTGATGACTCTATCACATTACACACATAGACAAGAAGCAGAAGTATAATTATAAGTGACATCTGGAGTCTGAGGCGATCAACTATTAAGTTTGTAGGCCTTTGCGGGTATGGCTATTAAGTTTAACTACTTTGCGAGGGTGACTATTAACTATTAAGTTTGAAAGCCTGACTCGGTAGAGGCGCTGAAACTCGTATACTACGATTTTACATTAGCTCATATGGGCTGCTTCTCCTCTATCCTATGCTCTTTGATTACACATACATAACTGATATTCCCATAATTACATACTATATATTTTACGCTTAATTTGCGCCTTTACGGGTAAACAGTGATATTTAGGGAAAAATATTTCAAACAAAAGTTGGTTATTATTTTATAAGGAATATTTTTTACATTTAAACTTTTGTTCTATCTCTAACGGTTTACAAGATGAGTCCTACGGACACAAGACCCAATTGTCCTATATTGTTCATTTACGAACTTGACCTCACTTTTTACGTCCTCAGTACGCTATAAAAATTTCAACTTGATATCTCTTTTCGTTTTTGAGTAATCGTGATGAAAGACGGACAGACGACAGACAGACAACCGGGAATGGACTAATTAGGTGATTTTATGAATACCTATACCAAAATTTTTTGCTTAGCATCAATATTTTTAAGCGTTACAAACTTGGGACTAAACTTAGTATACCTTGCATATTACATATATGCATGGTATAAAAAATACATTTGTCAAAAGAATATAGGGGCCTTTATCAAAAAAAATATACATTGAATATAGGGACATTTATCAAAAACACATACATTGAAAGTCTTTTCATTTCACAGAATGTTTTACACAAAACATTGTGATTTCACTGAACTTTTTCGCTTTTTGACTTAAAAAAATACTTATCACGTATCACTTTACATATTTTCCTACGAATCTACAATGGTTGGACCTATGGAATAGGGTATTATCGTTAGTCAAAAATAAATTATGAAATTTGAAAAAAGTTTAAATTTATGTTAAAATATACTTAAATATTTTGATTTCGAGTCATTAAAGCACATTTTTCTTTTAAAATATTTAAATTAAAAATCGTAATTTTTAAACTGTATATCACGTGAACTAAAACGCGGGTAAGCCCTGCTGTGATGTCATAGCGGTATGAGTCATAGACCATCAATTAGTTCAGTGTAGACAGTTGGGTATAATATATACATAGATAATAAGTATTTATATTTATTATAGTCAGATTTCTATGAATATATCTGTCATACATATTTGTGTTATTTCATATAGTGATACCTACGTCATCAAAAGGTTTTAACATTTTGAAGTACTTTTTCAAAAATAGTGGAATACACTATTAGCTCAGATGTTGGCACGCTTAAAATCGTTTGACACTGAGTGTATTAGACCCTGCGTTTAAAAATGGGACACTATTACAGAAAAGGGAGATATTTAATATTAAATAATAATATATTTTAAATAAAATTAAATAATATTCAATTTAAAGTAAAATTAAATAATATTCAATTTAAAGGAAAATTAAATATAATTCAATTTTAAGTAAAATTAAATTTAAATCTAGTGACATTTGATTACATCACAGTTGGTATCGGAAACTGTCTAAAAAATACTTTATTTGACGATGATGATGCGATGATGTAAGCATGATGTAAGTAATCATATTTTAATCGATGAAAAAATCTTTAAAATTAAAAAAGAACACTGTAAACTAATTATTAAAAATGAAATATTTTGTGAAAGTGATTCAATGGAACATGAATCAGTTAAATTGTACATAAACGAATTCATACTGGAGAAAAACCTTTTTCTTGAGAAGTTTGTGATAAATCATTTATCCAGCGAAGAATTTTTAAAACACATAAATGGAATCATTCTAAAAAAAACCTTTTTTATGTGCAATTTGTGATAAAGGTTTTATTAGAAAACATGCTTTAATTGAGGAAAACCTTTTTCTTGTGAAGTTTGTGATAAATCATTTAATCAGGGAAGTAGTTTAGAAGCACAAAAACGGACTCATACAAAAGAAAAATTTTTTTCATGTGCAATTTGTGATAATGGTTTTATTCAAAAATATGATTTAATTGTAATAATTTATTGATACGCCAATTGGCTAATCAAAGTAATACATTTTTAACATTATATAACTTATACACAAAAATTAAAAAATTAAAATGAAACTAAAAAATAACACAGCACACAAAAAAACTTCATGAAACGTATAAATAATTTTAAACTAAATCGCCAATCAGAAATAAATGAATAAAATAAAATCTGATCACCAGTACAACAAGGTAAACAGAAATTCGAAGATATTGTGAGCGCTTTTCCAAGATGAAGCGTAAATATTTATATACTGCTTTATGATCTACAATATTCTTAGCATCCAAAATCAATTTTGTATTATTCAACTCGCGAGTGTAAAAATTGTCCCATTCTTTTCCTACTGTTCCATAACACTCCTCTATAAGATGTTCGACTGTTTCAATTCGCTTCGGTTTTTCTTATTTTCTCAAGCAAACCTGGTAAGATGTTCGACTGTTTCAATTCTGTTGCACAGAACACAAATCCTCTCCCCGCTTCGGTTTTTCTTATTTTCCCAAGCAAACCTGTTCATTCTGAAAAAAACAATAGTTCTTCTTACATCTGTGTCTGTTAAATTTATATACATTGCTCCACCCTCATAGTGATTCAATTTTGAATACAAATCCAATGAAACTTTATTCCTTACATCCAATAACATTTCTTTCAGGAAGTACTGATTTCCAAATAATTGTCATGAGCCACATCTGTCGCATTAAATCCTAATTCCAATAGTTTGTTCTTAATTATTGCGATTGTATCGTTTAAACTGTAACAATTTGGTGATCACTGTTTGGTGATGATTTTGTAATTCCTAAAACTTCTTTATAAAAACTATGCTAACAAATATGCCGATAGACTTTTCACATTTTTCTAGCCCCCAAATTTCTTTCCCATACAATAAGATGGGTAGTACCATTACCTTAAACATATTTAATAGAATTTTAGGTGGGAAATTTTCATAGCTATAAATTTTTCTTCGAATCACCATCAATGCTTTGTTGGCTTTGTCAATCATTTTGCTTTGATGCAGACTCCATTTTCCGTTGCTACAAATAAAAAGCCCCAAATATTGAGAGCTATCAACTACTTCTATTTTGTTATCGTTAAACACCCAATTTTCGTTTCTGCCCTGTTTACTACCATTTCGAATCGTCAGGATTTTCATTTTTTTCACATTAACGGTTAACTTCCATTTGTCGCAATAATCTTCAACCCCTTTTAAAGCTCTTCGCATTTCACCAACTCAGTTTCACAAAAGAACTGCAACATATTCAATAGAATTTTAGGTGGGAAATTTTCATAGCTATAAATTTTTCTTCGAATCACCATCAATGAATGCTTTGTAGGCTTTATCAATCATTTTGTTTTGATGCAGACTCCATTTTCCGTTGCTACAAATAAAAAGCCCCAAAAATTGAGAGTTATCAACTACTTCTATTTTGTTATCGTTAAACACCCAATTTTCGTTTCTGCCCTGCTTAATACCATTTCGAATCGTCAGGATTTTTATTTTTTTTCACATTAACGGTTAACTTCCATTTGTCGCAATAATCTTCAAGCCCTTTTAAAGCTCTTCGGATTCCACCAACTTGAGTTTGACAAAAGAACTGCATCATCGGCATATAACAGTATTTTAATTTCATTCCCTTTGATACACGGAGAAATAGTTTCAAGAACTTCCATATGATTAACGATATCATCGATAAATAAAACAAACAATATAGCAGACAATTGACATTCTTGTCTTAATCCCTTCATAGTGTAAAATACGTCTGATACATAATATTTATCAATACGTGCACAGCTCCAGGTTCTTTATATGTTGACTTTAAAATTTCCACCATATTTACAGACATCTTCATTTTTAAAAGTTTTTTCCATAATAAATTTCTATCGACAGAATCGAATGCCTTCTCAAAATCAATGAAACAGCAATACAATTTATTACGTTTTGATGTAAGTGTTTTTTGAATCAATATTCTCATAACTAGTAAATTGTTCAGTACCTCATATCCCACCCTAAATCCTGTTTGATATTTAGAAATTTTCTTTCTGTTCAATCTCAACCCATTCTTGAATACTCATTGACAACAGCTTAGTGTAAATTTTACTGATACTCGGAATTAAAGTCAATCTTCGATAATTATTTGAATCCAGCGCACTTCTCCTGCCTTTAAATAAATAAAATTTAATTGTACTTACATGAACGAATTCATACTGGAGAAAAACCTTATTCTTTTAAAGTTTGTGATAATAAATTTACTCAGCGAAGTCATTTAATTTACCATAAACGAACTCATACTAGAAAAGTGTAATATAAATGGACTCATGCAATTTTATGTGCAATTTGTGATAATCATTTATTTATAAAAACAGTTTAGAAGCACATAAACGGACTCATACTGGGGAAAAACCTTTTTCTTGTAAAGTTTGTGATAAATCATTTACTCAGCGAAGCAGTTTAAAAACACATAAATGGACTCATACTAAAGAAAAACCTTTTTCATGTACAATTTGTTATAAAGGTTTTATTTTTAAAAATGATTTAATTGTACATGCACGAATTCATACTGGGGAAAACCTTTTTCTTGTGAAGTTTGTAATAAGAAATTTACTCAGCGAAGTCATTTAATTTACCATAAACGAACTCATACTAGAAAAGTTTAATGTTAAACATAATCCTTTTTTTGGATTGGTTAATTTTATCCTTCGGTGAGGTTTCAGGTTTTTTTTTGATAAACTGCAAGTTAATTTTTTTTATCTTCTCTACTAGAACAAATTTATCCGAAGGTTGTGGCGATAGCTGATTAATCAGAGTTACTCTCAGTGGGTAGGTAACTGCTTCTACAGTAAGCTGTAGCACCTATACGTGAGTCATATCAATCAATGAATTATCGGTAATTGCATTCCACTCGTCCCTGTCGTTTTCGAAATGAAGAATGTCAATATTTGACATGTTTAATTTTATGCTTTTAAGATAACTATGACGTTTTCTTCCTCTCGCCAAAGATCCAAAAATTTTTCCTGTAAGGATATCATATTCTAGGCACTTTTTTCTTATAATATGAGGCCATGAACTAATAAGTCTTTATTAGTTCATGGCCTACATCCGCTTTTTATAGAACAAATTCATAATTGTTGTTCGTTGGGTCAATGATAATCGCTGGGAGCGACGAAGGAATTATAATTTTATACCATGTATATGAAATATACCATAGTATAATAAGTTTAGACCCAAGTTTGTAACGCTTAAAAATATTGATGCTACGAACAAAATTTTGGTATAGGTGTTTATAAAATCATCTAATTAGACCATTTTCGGTTGTCTGTCCGTCTGTCCGTCTTTCTGTCCACACGATAACTCAAAAACGAAAAATTATATGAAGCTGAAATTTTTACAGGGTGCTCAGGACATAAAAAGTGAGGTCAGGTTCGTGAAAGGATAAAATAGGTCAATTGGGTCTTGGGTCCGCAGGATCCATCTTGTAAACCGTTAGAGATATAACAAAAGTTTAAGTGTAAAAAATGTTCCTTATAAAAAATAAAAAACTTTCGTTTGAAACATTTTTTCGTAAACATTACTGTTTACCCGTGAGAGCGCAAATTATATAGCATGTATTATATGGGAATATCAGTTATGTATGTAATGTGACAGTGTAATCAACACAGTCTATTCAACAATTAACTCAGTCAATTGTTTGCTTTCACTTGTTTTTTCACATAGTCGCGCACAGTGTTTCGTCTAATGCAAGCTAGCGGGACAAAATTATTTTTTGACTTATTTTTATTGTTTATGTATTTTCTAGGTATATTATGCTATTTTAAGAAAGAAAAAACATAATTTGTACACATTAATGTATGTAGACCGTAGATCGGTATTGATATCACAATTTCGCACGTGTCATTACCATTCCCGGGGTGAAATGTAGGTAAATACGCTGTAATTAGGGGTATATACCTACATACGTACCTTACTTACTACCTAATTTGGGTAGAATTTATCATTTATACTTCCTTCAGGTAGATTTTAACATTAAAAAAAAAAAAAGAAAACATATGAATTGTCAAAAACTATATTTGATTCGGTTTCAATATTTTTTCAAATTTTTATATATTAAATTAACTAAAATATGGTAAGAATAAAATAAATAAGCTAAAGTATTACGAAATTATTTAGAAATATAAAAAAACTTAAAACTATGTAGGTTAGTTGCTAGAAATATAAATCTTAAAACGAGTAACATATACTTTATTAAAAAAAATATATAATACTACATTAAAAATAAAAAAAATAAATATTAAAAAAAGTTAATCAAGAAAAAATGTAAAGTTAATAGTCGTCATAAGATTCTTCGTCATTACTATCCCATTCTGTAGAGTCTGACAACAAATAATCCTCCTCATTAATTTCGCGTACTAATGACGTGGATTTTGATGAAATTGAAGGTGGGGCAATTAACGGCAGAGTCTCCGCTGGCAAAGAAGTATAATTCTTCCGTGGTAACTCTCTAAATGCGTTTATTACAGGATCGGAAGTAATCAGAAGCATTCTCAATAGATCTGTATTGGAGGCAACACGTGACCTCTTTCTGGTGTTTTACTCACTGAATCTACGGCAATCTTTATTTCTTACTTCCTGAGCTTCCTTGGATAGCTGCCCAATTGGAAGAAGACAAGATTAATGACTTCTGTACTGTCTATAAGACTTCGTCTGTAGCGTTGCTGTTCTCGAATCTCTGCTTATATAGAATGTGCCCCGAACTACCATCACAGCCCCATTCACTTATCAAAATGTAGGATGAACGAGGTAGCACACTTCTGATAACTTCCGACTGAGCTGCAACTTAGTTCATTTGCAGATCGAGTTTCCAACAGGTCTACTACTCTTCGTCTCTTTGTTTTCATTGATAAGTCATCAAATGACTTTTTTGGTCGGCCTATATTCTGACCTCCTGAGGTCGTTGAAGATGTTGAAGGGCACGGCTGGTTTACACATACAGTTAATTCCATCCCGCACCCATCCAACCAGTTCTTATGTTTCATTAAAAATATTTACCTATTGCATTTTGATGATGCCCACTTTTCACTAAATTTCGCGGAAAAACTTGAGATTTTCGTCTTGAGTTTTCTTGTAGATTCTTCAGACATTTTATTCAGGCTATGTTTATTACATAAAATACCAAAAATGCGATGAATTCTTTCACTTTTGTCATATTTTAGCCATTCTTCGAAAAAATCCGATTTCGTCATAGTTACGACTCGCTCTGAAAAAAGGACAATATTTTTCCTTGCGGGGGTTTTCGGGCCTTAAAATATATATAAATCTTTTCTTAAATGTTTGAAGTATAATATACAGAAAAATCTAGCTGGATACATGTGGATACAAAAAGTTGCAACCCTTTAAAGTTTAAATTTCACAAAAAATATTAAGTATTTCTATGATATTAGTCTAAGCCATGGTACACGAAAAATGTGAGTGATTTAATTATAAAAAAAACATAAAAATAGAGTACATACCTTCAACTAAATGATCCATCACGAAAATCACTTTCCACTATACCACAAATTTTAAGATATGCTATCGAAAGTGTGAAAAAAATTCAACCGATTTGCAAATGCTACACTACCTTTGTTATCACTGTACTTTGAACACAAACACCTACCTGGGTGGGATGTTTAGCCCAATGGTATCTTCGAATTTGGTACCTACAAAGGGTTGTTAACATAATGTTCTTATCATTTTTTTGAAATTGCGTTATGACTTTTGTCCCGCTAGCTCCATTTAAACGAAACACTGTGAGTCGAGTTGATAACCTTTTTTACGTTAAAAACGGTACTGTTATGTGCATGAAATTTTATTTGGAAAAAACAATACAATTATATTAAATGCATTGAACTAACTGATTGTAAAATTTCCATTGTTAATTATTTCACAAAATAATGATTATACAATTAATTTGTAATAATAGTACTCGATCAACGATTGTACATGCCAAACGATTTTTCAAGAAAGAGAATTTTTGTGGCATCTTTGGCAATGCTTTACTATTATTAGAATCTACTACTACTAGTGTAAACTATTAGAATCATAAGAGTATTTTTATTTTTGTCTTGCAAATGATAAAAATATTTGTTCTAACGTTGTCTCAGTAATAGTATAATCTTCAATTATTGAATCGCCAGTTGACTTTAATCGTTCAATTGTATTAAATAAAAGATACCAAGAGGTTTGCGGATTTGTTACTTGATAATGTAAAAAACCTTTATGTTCATCTATTAAAACGCAATCAAAATCTTGTTCCACATTTCTTTTTAAATCAACTACTTCTTCTATTTTTGCAATAGATTTTAATTTCAATTTAATTGTAAAGCCTTGCCCAAAACGTTGTTTTAAATATTGAATTGAGCCAAAACATTTGAATTCACCCTTCACCATAATTGCAATACGATCGCACAATGCTTCACATTCTTCCATGCTAAAATGACAGAAAGTAAAAATACTTATTTAAAAAACAAGCCCATTTTGTTCAAAAGCTTCGCTTTGGTTTCAGTACCCTTTATAGCGCTTAAATCATAAGATGGCGAACGACCTGAGAAAGTTTTAAAGCATGAAACTTGATTTTATTTACTCATTACGTAATGCTATTGTTCTAAAATTTGTGTATTGCCTCGTTCGACGTTCTTTATTGAGCCAACACATCGTGTTAAATTAATTTTTAGATAACAACAAAAAGTTCGAAAATATGAATAATTTAAATGTACAAATAGTAAGAGAGGAAAATAGCACGTGGTGGCGTCATAACTTACGACTGCCATGGAAACTACATCATAAAGTTGATTTGCAAGAATATGAAAAAATTATTTAATTGCCAGAGTAATTTTGGTTTCCAAGCTGGGCTTAATGATCAACAATCGCCTCCCAGACCAGAACCAAAATTGGCACTATTGTTTTTTATTGGTGTAGGTTACTCCAAATGTATTAAACATTTCTTTTATTTCTTTACCTATGCGTCGTAAGGACAATTGATTGTTTATTGACGTTAGACAGTACATTCCATAAATTTCTTCGAGATACAGGATCCACTCCAGTTGTAGGCTCATCTAAGAGTATAATTTGTGGGTCACCAATTAATGCCAATGCAGCAGATAGTTTACGTTTATTACCACCAGAATATGTACCACATGCCTGGTCGGCAAACTCTGTTAAACCTAAATAATAAAGTTTATTAAATTTTTTGGATCTAAATAAGTTCAGCTTGCATAATTAAAATTTATTAGTAATTTGTATTAATATTTGGTACCAGCCCCAAACAGAACATACTACTAAATAGAAATACGAGCTTCAGCGTTTATGTTTTCCATTACATAACTTTCTACCAGCTCATGACTTAAACAGGGTTATTCAATCATAAGAAGCAAAATAGTTTAGGGGGGGGGGAGGATAGTTGGAAGTTTTATTCAGTTATTTACAAATTACAAAAAAACTATGCATCAAATAAACTATCATCAAGTGTCATATTTCCGTTTTAAAACTTTATGATAATAAGTTACTTGGAAAATATAAGTCTTTGACATGTTTAATAACCTTTTTTATTTTTAAATAATTTTATTACTTGAGACCCTAATCGAAAGTACGGTCTTCTCTTCTCGGCCGCATTAAAATCCGGAAAGAGCGACTTTTCTGGCATTACCTTAGGCTAGAAAGTTGGACTTGCTAGCATATGTGTTATAAAGATTAGGTCTCGCCTCAGTTTGTATTGTAAAAACTATTAATCTAACGCTGTATTTATTTGAATATATTACCTAAAAGAGTCAGCCATTTATTCACTTCGTCTTTTATTTCTTTTTGAGGTACTCCTCTTAATTTTGCAAATAATTTCAATATTTCTCGACCAGATAATACCGGCAAAATGCCTTCAAATTGTGGACAATATCCCATACGAGATAAAAACTAAAAAGAAACAAGTGAAAACAAACAATTGACTGAGTTAATTGTTGAAATACCATGTATAGACAGTGTTGATGCGCAATCGTTTGTTTTTTTGACGTCACGTAAATAACAAAAGATATTCACTTTTAAATAGACACACACACAACTGATATTCCTATATTAATACATACTATAAAATTTGCACCTAATTAACGCCCTCGTAGGTAAACAGTAATGTTTACAAAAAAATATTTCAAACAAAAGTTTTTTATTTTTTTATAAGGAACATTTTTTACATTTAAACTTTTGTTTTATCTCTAACGGGCTACAAGATGGGTACTACGGACCCAAGACCCAATTGACCTATGATGCTCATTTATGAACTTGACCTCACTTTTTACGTCCTCAGTACGCTGTAAAAATTTCAGCTCGATATCTTTTTTCGTTTTTGAGTTATCGTGTCCACAGACGGACGGACGGACAACCGGAAATGGATTAATTAGGTGATTCTATGAACACCTATACCAAAATTTTTTTCGTAGCATTAATATTTTTAAGCGTTACAAACTTGGGACGAAACTTAATATACTATGTATATTTCATATATACATGGTATAAAAATTGTTACCGAGCAATCACTAAATGTTAGTAGTTGTTAAACCTTAGAATTCTTCAAATAAATTCATATTATATTATATTAAACTTTGATTTAAAAAGAATTTCAACTTCTTAGTGCCACGTGTTTAAATTTTATTATTGAAATTTCAAGTTTCAATAAAGTCTTAAGATTCTCTGTATACATTAGAATTTCGAATAGTCGAAGCTTGTTGATACCCCCCTGGATCGTGGGTCATAATTGCTTATATTTGAGTGTTGTTTTTTCATTCGATAAAATCAAACATTAACAAAGTTAATTATTTTGTCTTTTGGAATACATGTTTTGAAACTATTTTGTAAACAATTTTTTCCCAAAAATTGACCATCCTTCATATTATACGATGGGTTTGATATGATGTTAAAATAAATTTGTCCTAATTTGCTTCCTTATGGGAAAACTGCAATGTTTACGAAAAATGCTTCAAACGAAGTTATTTATTTTCTACAACTTTCTTGTATTTAAATTTTCTTACGGTTTAACGCGGATTAAAGAACCCAATATGTTGCTTGTTTGAGCTCAAAGTCACTTTTTAAGTTCTGAATACTCTATACAAATATCAGCTCTGTATCTCTTTTCGTTTTTGAGTTATTGTGCTAGAGGACAAACGGAAATGATCTAATTAGATGATTTTATCTGATTTTCTCTGAATATCAAAATCACGGGAATTAAAGGGTTATTGGTTTCTTTAAGCTAAGGTCAATTTTTAATTTCAACAATAAAGAGGGTTTTTATAAGTTTGACCGCTATATGTGTGTGTCTGTCTGTCTGCCTGCCTGTCTCTAAATGGATGAATGGATTTTCTTTTTTTTTTGTTTCGTTTGAAAGTTAATATAATGGAAAGTGTTCTTAACTATGTTTCAAGATTTTTCTGACCCTTGAAACTTTTGTATGAAACATTTTTCAAAAACATGCCTCAAGGAAGTTCTTGGAAAATCTCGTTATTGTTTTGACATTCGTATATATTTACCGCACGTCTATTTTTATTTAATGTTACATTATCGATCAAAGCGTCTCCTGTGCCTTTTATATCTCCAGTTAATAATCTAAAAGCAGTCGTTTTACCAGCACCATTAACACCTAGTAAACCAAAACATTCACCATCGCGAACGCTAAAACTAATACGATTGACGGCCTTGACTTTATGAAATTTTTTTTCCAATTGATGGACCAACAAGTTGTCTTTGGGTTTATCTAAAAAATATTCCATATAAATTCTTAATATAGACAAAAAGCAGAGTGTCAAACAGATGATTGCATAATTAAATTTAAAACAAATGAAAACAAACAATTGACTGAGTTAATTGTTGAAATACCATGTTTTGAGGACAGTATTGATTACCCAATCGTTTTTTTTCTTACGATATGTAAGTAAAGAAAGACAGTAACTCTTACACACAAAGTAATAAGAGGATGTTTTTTCTCACTTCCTCAGTGGACATTGTATATGCTATAATTAACATAATATATGTAACGTATAAATTTAATATATCTACAATATCTGTATACATACTATATAATGTTTTAACCTAATTTGCGCCCCTACAGGTAAACAGTGATGTTTACGAAAAAATACTTAAAACAAAAGTTGTTTATTTTTTGAAGGGAACCTTTTTTACATTTAAACATTGATGAACCAATTGACCTATGTTGCTCATTTACGAACCCGGAATTCGATTTTACGTCCTTGGAACCATATAAAAATTTCAGCTTAATATCTTTTATCGTTTTTGAGTTAAGCACGAATGGACGAACAGACGGACAGAAAGACAGACAGGCAGACTACCGCATATGAATGCCAAAGTTGCGCACTCTCAAGAATAGCGCAGAGGGTTATTTAAAAGCAGCTTATACGCCTCTTAACAGAAACAAAGTTTGTTCATTAGATAATTTTCTAATGAATTTATTGGTTTTTTACGTTATAATTTGAGAGCCGACCGTAAATTTAAATGAGTATAACCGAACCGCTTGTAAATATATGTAAACGATAGACGAAAAACCAAAGAATCAATTGATGTTCACTTGCCTTGCAAAAACCCACCCGTAAATACGGGAAAAATCGTTGAAGTGTGGTTAAAAGAGACATTTTGCGTTGGATAGAATTTTTATTGTTCCTGAAGGATTTACTAACTTGCCTAGTCGAAATCAGGCTGAAAAATATTTAAACCTTTGATAATTATTGTTGTTAGCACTAAGGCGACCATCTTGGATCGTGCATGGTCTACGATGCAGAAGTCGGAAATTGGTATACATCTAAATTTACGCTCGGCTCTTGGGCTATTAGTTTTGATTATTATTTTAAAAAATTGACGTTACCAACATAATTGTCTGATTTAAGGTAATTACTGACATATTTTGATTCTTTTATTACATCAGGGTCACCATATTGTTCGATATTATGCGAAGTATTTTGCTGTTGTGATTTTTTAGCTCTCTTGAAATATTTAAATATTTGAATAAGGATTATTCTATTCTCAATTGCCATTAAAAGAATAAAATATATAAAAATATCCAATACACTTATAATGAATGGTAAATTTTCATACTTCCATAGACCTGCGAAAAATAAAGGATGAATTAATAAATATTAAAGACATAAAAACAAAGTGTTTTTTGGTCGATGATTACTCGGCAATTAAAAAATAGGACGTGCGGTTTGTCGCAATATACTCATTGATTCAAAGTATTTTTTTTTCATTTATCGCTTGAAAAATAAAGCATATGAGACTATGATTGATTTGTTTTGAGTGGGCGAGTCAGTAACTTCGGCGCATCATGAATTTCGGCGAATTTTTCGGGTGCTATCCTGGTGGAACAAATATTGAAAGAAAAAATAAGTCTTAAAAACTCTGAAAAAGTCCTAGAAACTCTGAACAAGTCTCAGGAACTCTGAATAACTCTACATTTCTAAACGTTTTTGGGCTGTCTTATTCAGACTTAATAAGTCTGGATAACTCCATTATAAAGTCCAAAAACCTTGAGAAATCCAGAGTTATTCACAGTTTCTAAGACTTTTTCGGTGTTTCTAAGGCTTTTTCAAAGTTTTTAAGACTTATTATTTCTTCAAATATTTGTTCCACCAGGGTAGAACTTAAAGTTCAAAGGAATCCCTAATTATTTATCATACAAATAATTTTCTAAAATGAATTTTTACGTTTTAATTATTTAAAAATTAGACCTAAAATTTATTTATGAAATCTTATTATTTATTAATAATTATAATATGAAGTGAATCTATATTTGAGGTTCAAAACAGCGGGGTTTGAAGAGAAAATAATTTTTTTCATTTATTTTTTCGCATTTTCAAAAGTCAAATTCGAGTTTAAGTATCTCAGAATTCCATTTAAAGACATTATTCTAGTATAATGTTATCTTTTTTTTAATTTTCAGGGCAAATATGACTTACAAAAATATCAGGGGATTTGTAAGAAATATTAATGCATTTCTTAATTTCAAATTTTGGGTGTACTTACTCATGCAGCACAATTTATAATCCTTCTTCTTTTCTTCATTAATTTCTCCTTTTTTGATAGATTCACAAATATATTTGTATGTTTTACAAACTAATTGTCTTTGCACAGCGTAGTCTGTCACTCTAAAAATTCCTTCATTTAACATAACATGTGGACTAACAATAAATATAAGACTTTTTAAAAATTTGATGCTTGGCATGTCATATGGATCTGACTTGTTTTTACCCTTCTCTAACAATCTGAAGAAAGCGATTACTATATCCACAAGAAGAACTGCAATAGATATAGTGCATATTAAATGAAGAGTTACAATGCGTCGAGTAAGAAAAATCTATCATCCTCGATTTTTTATTCTTGGCACTTTAGATCCGTGGCTGTCACATATCGAGCCACTAAAGTTGTTAAAATTCATTTAACCATAATTTTTTCCTGATCAAATTTAGAGAGGAAGAGTTGGCTTAAGATTTAAATGGATAAAAAATATTTCTCACCTCCGTGCAGAAACTGTCACCTTTCTGTCCCCTGTGCAAAATGAAGTTTCCGCATTCTGCCTCCTTCGGGGAGAAAAATAGTATACACATCACGAGAGCAAGTAAAGAATGTCTCAAATCTCATGTTTGTCACCCTCGGCTTCGCCTCGGACAATGAACGTATGAGATCTGAGACATTCTTTACTTTTGCTCCCTAGATGTTTAAACAAAAATACTTAAGTACGGCATGTTCGAGGTGGTAGCCAAGCTCATCGGTACAGTTTTTTTGTGGGAAAAAATATTCTTATTGTTTAATAATTATTAATGTTATAAAGAGGTCATGGTGTCCGGCAAATTCTTGGTTGAGTTTTTTCAGACTGATAGCTTAACAATCACCAAGTTTCAAGTATGTAATAATCATTTAACAAAGCCCTTTCTGTGTACCACGGTCTATTAGGATCACTGTCTCGTATGCTAGGTATAAAAAGGAAAGAACTTTCCAAAATAATAATGAAAGAAAACTTACTAAAGCCAAAATACGAAACAAGTGAAAAAATAACTGCACTTTGAGTTTTTTTAAAAAACAGAGTCAATAAATAACAATATAAAATACCACAAAATCCATAAAAAGATATAAAAACAAATAACACAGTTAACTCGTTTCCATTGAGTCTTGTATAAAAAACTCCAATTACAAATAACACAAGAAGTACTGCAAAAATGTAATAACAAAAATCCACAATAAACATTGAACACCAATATGTGAAGGGTCTTAATCCAGTCATTAATTGTAAATGTTTAAATTTGGATGTTCGTTCGTCTAATGGGAAGCCAATTAAACAAGAAACGAATACTACGAAACCTATGGAACAAGAAAAAATGCGTTTAAAAGAATTATTTAAATTTTAGCTATTTCAATAATGAGTATCAGTTTCAATTTTTTAGACCAATTAATATAAACTTCAAAAAGTCCTTTTAGCTTTATAGACAAAGGAATAAAGTTCGAAAAATTTGAGCAGTATGTCAAATTTGAAAGCGGTTTTCGGCATTCGATTCCTTAGAGCGTCAGGAAATTATGAGATCTAGTCTGATTTATAAGGAATTAAAAATATGCAATTAGCATAATTAATATGCATTTTATAATTGCATTTTAAATTGAATTATAAAAGAACTGGTTTACCTAAAGACAACATTAAACCCAAAAAAAATAAAGAAAATACATATTCTGATGAAAACACTTCCAGTGGAAAATTAATTGTTTTTATCGAGTAGTCGTTACCACTCAAATATTTTAAAAGTGTGTTTGAAATTAAATTTAAACTAATGGGAAAAGCGTGAAGGGCAATATTTGAATACATTGCAATTAATTCTGTGTAACTTGATGATACATTAGCTTTTGTTTTTTTAATTTCATTAAACACTGCACCCACAATTAGCCGTTTACGAAATTCAGTCAAATCATTTTCAGCGAGCTTAAGCACTTCTGTAAAATAAAATATATTTCAGTTAAAATACGCACCCATCTTCCAACATATATACAAAGTATAAAGGTAAAGAAAGCATAATGATAATGTAAAAATAATTTTCGGGATTTCGTCAATATTTCATATTTATAGTAGTTACTCCTAATCAAAATTTTGGTTTCGAGTAAAAATATTTGAGGTCTTTTGTGAATACACTTTAGGACACATTGTGTGATTACTGGGTCACTCATACTTGACTATTGGTAAAAGCTGGAGTCGCTAAATTAAACATCAAAGATGATTTGGAGTATCTGAAGCTTTTACAAATACTCTAGAATGAGCGACTCGTAAGAAAATTATTTTTTACTTTTTAGTATACAATAAAAGCTTGTTCCTTAAAAGGAATTTTTCATTAAATTTTTGTGTGTGACACAGAGATACCAATGTTTAATATTAATACATACCTATTACATACCTTTATGCACATTGTTAACAGGTTTTTTAATACAATTTGCTGGTAATAAGTTGCTATATACTTTACTAATATTGTTTAATTTGGTGTTGTAAAAAACCATTGGTTTACTGAAATGTTTTAAACTCAATGTTAAAGGGAGTTTTTTTGAATAATTTTTCAATTCCATTTGAATCGCGAGTATTGCTATGATAACAGGTACTAAACTCTGAAAAGATTCACTAATTAATGATGTTTAACTCGTTTTAGTTTTGCCAGATTTGTAATTTATAGACAAATCCACAGCCCGAAAAAATTGTTGAGACTGAGACTTTTAGAACATTTCTATCTAAATTCTTAAATCGCAGCGCCATTTATGTCAAAACAAAAATAAGACTGGTAATAATCCAGTGACCTTGTCGCCTGAAAGTACGGGGTAGTTGAGTCAAATCCGGTAGTTCTGTTTTTTGCAGACATGTTTATGATGTTGGTCCAATGAATAATCCAAGTATGTGACCTCGAGCGCCGAACGCAACTTGACCTGAAATCAAAAAAATTGCGAAAGTTTCGGCTTGTTTTCAGATTTTGGAAGTTATAAAAAAATACGTCCTGAAAAGCTACGGACTATCAAAAAATAATCCTCTAGGATTATAATCGCCAAAACTTTCACAAACTTGGATTAAACATCGGGCAAATATCATAAACAAGTCTTCGAAAAATCAGAACTACCGGATTTGACGCAGGCTGTAATGTGTAAAGTTACTGGACTATAAATCGTATATGGGCTAGTCATTTCATTTATATTTAAAACGGATTCGATAAAAGGCAGAGAATTTGATGTACAAAGACTTTTGCTTAATGGTCCATCCCGCTCCAACTACGTAAAAATCATGACGCTATTTACCAGTTTTGTGAATGATTTTTTTTTATAAGGATTGAACAATTCAACAATTGACGTGACTGGTGTCCATATGAAAGTCCCGAAACATTTTTCTAGCTAGGAACTTCTCTATTGTTCAGCCTCAGGTACAGTACTTACGACTACTATGTAGAAAAAATATTTCTTCTTCATATAAACCAATTTTTTCCGTAATAATGCTTTTAATCGATATAATTCTAACTTTAATCCCTTTTCTTTTAAGAAACTTCCTGTAAAAATTTATAATTTATAAACTTTTTTTTTTAGTTTATTAATGCGTTACTAACAATTATTTGAGAAATTTTTACTAATTTGGTTTTTTGCTCCATTTTCGCAGTTGTCGTTTTTTGCCTAAAATTGACCACTTTCAAGTTATCTACCTATACAGTTTAATGTTTGGAAAAAAGAGAATATGGTCGTTTTTAGGCTGAAAACCAAAGTTTTTGTGACAAGCAGTTTGGTTGTTTGACAACTAAGTGGATTATTTGTAGTTCGTTTTATGCTGATTCTGTCACTTATAGTCTCCAAACACCAAGATGAGGATTTAATATAATTCTTTTTTATACCGGGTCTCACTTTCTTCGATGAAAAATATATTTAATTAAAACTAAATATAAATTTTATAGGAATACATACTTTCTTTACTGCCATCCACGTTTTCACTCTGAATTTGTTTCTGGGGGACAGTTGTCAGTTCTTCTTTGATAATTTGCCCTACTCTAAAATACAAAATTCATTAATGTAAAATTACAGAAGTAATATTGAGATAAAAGTTAACAACAAAAGACGCCACAATGGTTTACAATTTAGCTACCCCATAATTACTCTGACTCCTGGTTCAATGGTGTATCAAACATAAGTAATACAAATCAAATTAACAATGATAAATATTGTCAGTCATCAGATTTAATTATTGAAATGTCATATAATACATGTAGTTGTATGTAAATCAAAGAAACAATACTGATATTGTGTGTTATATACAGAAATAACACGACGAGGGTAGGAGACAAAGTTTGTTTATTGATAATTTTGTACTTATATAAGCTAGTTTCATTAGCTTCTTTAGCGATGCTTTAAGAATCACAGATGAGGAATTTTTTACTTACCAGTAGATAGCTAACGGTTGGTTTTAAAATAATTAAATACAATGTTTTCGTGTATTAATGTCAAATACCTTAAAAAGACTTCTTCCATTGTGGTAACAGATAATCCGATACCACTAATATGCAATTCTGATTTTAACATTTCAAGAGAATGAAATAATCCTGGAAATTCATTACTCGTATCACTTGGTAATAAGAAGGTAACTAAACCAGCAGTATCATCTTTCAGTCGTCCACTTGGTACATGTCTATTTATAATATCTGTTATATCATTAACATTAGTATATTCATCAGATTTTAATAATGATAAGTGATACCCTGTACCTAGAACACAATTAATCATAAATGCTGATCAGATAAGCGATATACATTTTTAATTAGGGATTAAAACAAAACGGTATAAGATATAAAAATATAGTTTTTAAAATTTTTGACATTGGAAGCATGGCATATTTATTTAAAATGCTTTCATGTAAATGAATGCCTCTTCGAGGTAACAACAAGACTATTTTCATTCTCAAAAGTACGATGTGTAACCTCCATAATGAAAAAATTTTTATTTTTTTGTATCTTAATGTGATTTATGAACTCATGGGCTTATCATAAAGAAGACACAATTTCTGTATACAAATAGATGAATTATTTCATGGAAAAATCAATTCAGTTTCTTCTTAAATGAATCATGAATAATAAAAATTGGCTCTATGGAATTAAAAATGTAATTGATTGAACAATTGAAAGTGACCGGCTTGCATGAGCATTGAACCCTAAACATATAGATAAGAAGTTAATTTTTAGATTTTTAAACCATATGAAATATATATATATGGTCTAAGAGCTGAGTGGCTTTTTTGAGTACATATTTGAGGCACATATGTACTCACTCGTTGATAACTTGCGAATGTGTGGATAGTGTAATCGACAACCTGGCTGGGAAGTTGGGGAGCGTTAGTGAACTATGAAATTTTTAATTTGCAAATTTTCCTATGTGAAAAATGTTCTTGAGGCACTTTGAAACCTACACCATTTTAAAGTCTAATATTCAATCATACAAAATATCATCGCCTGGCATGATTTAGTCGGGGCTAAAATAGCCTGGCAGGTGATTTTAATTTTCAATTTTTCCTACGCAAAAGTGGTTCTTGAGGCACAAAGCAGTTTGGAACTTACACCATTTTAAAGTCTTATATTCAATCATACGAAATATCATCGTCTGTCATGATTTGGTGGGGCCTAAAATAGCCTGGCAGGTGATTTTAATTTTCAATTTTTCCTATGCAAAAAAGGTTCTTGCATAGGAACTATGACGATAAAATCGAAAGATCAAATCCCAGATATAGAGATTTGCTTCGTCACTAACAGAGGTAATTGAGTGTCAATGTGTAGGCGCTTTAGCATGACTTATGGTGGTTTCTTTCTTATCTAGATCCCACTTAACCAAGTCTCACTGTATTTATGATTTTGCATACCATAAATATGTTTTAAAAACATTGACGTCCCATAGCATATTAATTTTCCATGATCCATAATAGCAATACGATCGCCTAATACATCTGCTTCGTCCATTGAATGCGTGGTAATCATAATTACTTTTTCTGGTCCTCGCAGTCCCTATTTAGTTAAATCATTGGTACTGTATAAATTTTGGAATAATTGGTATATTATCAACAAATCATACGGTTTACTATCTAATCTTAAAAGTATATACCGAATAAGACTTTAATTACCAATAGTATTATCAAAAAAACTGAAAATGAGCATTATCTCGGAAATTGTCAAATAATAAAGAAAACGTTTCTACCATAGACCAAAATTCTATGGTCGAGCATAACAAATTCGCTGTACAGCAAGTATGATAGTTTCTTCGCTTTAAAGTGGATAAATTTAGTAAATTACTAGTTTTTCAAACTAAAGTAACGAAGTTAGGAAGGAAGTTGTAAATAACAATGTACGCTCCTAGTTAGAAAGCTTCACGAAGGAATCGAGGTTGAGTTAGAATTGGTTAACCAGTCTAAACTTAAGCCATTGGGTTGCCAGCTATCGTTCAACCAGCATTATGGCTAGAAAATCATGGTTTGAAGTACTAGCGATGGCAAAGGTTGGAATAAGGGTTGTAAAACTATGGCATAATAAATAATGCCCTGGCTAAGGCTTGTGGAAAGACTGGCAGGCTGGCAAACCACGAATTATATTTAATGTTCCTGCAGTAGAAGAGCAGGAATAAGAAATATAGTTAAGTTATAGTTTCAATTTGGTAGAAAGAAGGAACAGGTAATCTGGTTCTGGACAATAAAACAATTTAGGTCAATCAATACACTACGTAAAATAGCATCAAGTACCAGTACTATATTCCAAATTTTACGCCGCTCTTCTGGATCCAATCCGGATGTTGGTTCATCTAACATCACAACTTTAGGATCTCCAATTAAAGCAATTCCTAATGATAATTTACGTTTCATTCCACCTGATAAATATTGCACAAGGTTATTTCCTTTATCTTTTATATTTAATCTTGCTATCCAATGTTCAGCATCTTTCTTTGCATCAGCAGTAGTTTTTCCTTTTATCTAAAAATCAATCGAGTAAAATAAAAATAAAATAATTTCTTCTTTGTTAAAACAGCGTTAAAACACAAATCCAATACAACCCAACTATTATGTACAAGTTTAACTTAATTAAGGATTTATTACTATTCACGTTAGTCGTAATTTCATGAGAAATATCTTGTAGGTTAAGTTAAAAATTGTTGACACCAAAGGGGGCTTAATCTTAAAAACGTCTCAAAACTTTCATCCCTTCACCCCCACCCACCCCAACATTGATATTTCAAAATGCACCATCTACCTAGTGATACCTCATTTTAAAGGGCATACAAAAGTCTCTCCAACCGTGTTAAAAAATGAAATCGATCGATTAGTGCTTCAGATAGACTGTTCAGAAGATGGAATTCATACCTTGTATTTTCTGTGTAGTTCATCGTAAGAACCAATGGATCGATTTCATTTTTTTTACCATGGTTGAATAGAGAATTGTACGTCCTTTCAAATGAGGTGTCACAAAGAAGTGACTGCCATTAGAAAATTCAGTCGGGATGGGTTAGGGAGAAAGTATGAAACTGAGAATTTTGTCAACTCAGATTTGCCACGGTTGGAGTTCGAATTGGAATTCGTCGGTGAATACTCACCTTTGAAAATAAAATAAAATGATCTCGCACTGTTAAATATGTGAATAACATATCATGCTGTGGACATAAGCCAAATGTGTGTCGAATTTTATCCATCTCGGTCTTAATATTGTAATTATTGATAAAAACATCTCCACTTGTGGGTGAAAACATCCCTTCAAATAAAATTATAATATTTTGAACAAAATAATTTTTCGTGGGAGGATTTACTAGTTTAAAATTTTTCTTTATCAGTTTCATTTTACAAATAAATTTTGGAAATCGAACTTGGTAGTACCTATGTTATACTACTATTTTAATCATATTGAATCTGCATTTCAACTATAACCTGATATCTATAGAAATAAACTTTTTTGAATTTAGTTAAAATGTGACTTCATGATGAGACTGTATATCCATGTTAGTTTAATTCGATGGAACTTTTTAAGAGCAAATGTACATTGTATTTAGATTTTCTTTAGAAGTCTCATTACCATCTTAGACTTAAGTAGCATGACCTGAGTCTATATTAAATACATACCTGTTAAAATCGACATTATTGTTGTTTTTCCTGCACCATTTTGTCCAAGTAAAGCTGTTATTTCATCTTTGTATATATCCATTGATAAGCCATCAACTGCTGCTATTCTTCCATAAATTTTTCGTACATTTTTTATAACAATACCAGTTTCTAAAGGACTTGATGGTTCTTCAATATTGCGCAGATTGAGATCAACATTTATTTCTGAATTATCGAATTTTGGAGATTTCCGCAATAATTTCTAAATAAATTATTTGTATGGTTTAAGGAAATGGTAAAATATTAAATTCAATATGGTTTACCGTACACGGAAAATACCAATGCTTTGCTAATCCGTAATGTCCAGGTTTTACATTGTCAAAGTACCACGTTAATAAGGAATAAAGTACAATTTGAAATAAAAATATAAGGAAATAATATATCAATGGGGTTGCTTCTAAACATGGTTTCTCAGCAAGATTACTCCAAGTCATACCAGTTGCTATTTAAATAATAAATAATTTTTTTTAAACTTATAAGCCTTATGGTAGGTCTACACGATTCCAACTTCACACAGACTTCTATAGAATTTTGTCTGCGCAACAAATCAGTGCAAACAAAAGTCGGTATGGTGATAAATTCTGAGTTACAAAAGTCTGAGCACGGAATTTGGAAGTATTCCCATACTAATGATAAGTCTGCACATATATTTCGTCATCATATTTACCTGAACATTTTTACTCAGACTTTCAGTCTGTACAGATATCTGTACAAACCATAGTCTGTATCGTGTGGACCTACCTTTAAGTAGTAGAATAATTTAAAAAAGGTTATAAAACACTTTTTAAACACTGTTTTTTTAAACTTTACCTTTTGTTCCTTTATATTCAAACAAAACAATCGTTTGGTATCCACCCTCCCAGCATATTGTTGGATCAAGAAGCTTTGTAACAAATATTGCTCTATCAGAAATTTTTTTAAATTGTTGCACGAATGTTGAAAGAACAGTCTTTCCAAACAAAAAAATTAGAACTGCCACAAATGCTAAAAAAAATTAATATGTAGAAAGCATAGATATTAGGAGAACATTCGTCTCCTCTGTTTCGAAACCATTTTTACTTTGGTATGGTTTTTTTTTTTTTTTTAGTAAAAAAAAGTAAAAAGTTTTAGTAAAAAGTTCTAGTTTAAAGCTCAACAAACACGAAAAGGACCGTTTTTAATTCTAATGCTGCAGCTAGACACTAACTAAGGCGAACATATGCAGCAGAGTGTTGGTAATTCCATAAAAATATTGATGGTGGTTCATGACTAGGGATTGTTTGCATTTTGCAATATTTTACCAATAAGCCGAAGGTGGAAAATGTACGAAACTTGAACTGCGATAACTTTTTCGCACGTTTTTACACAATGGAAAATGTATGACATTAAATCACATGATTTTAAAATATTTTTTTGCTCGCTAGTCTTTGGGGACTGCCCATTGAAGTGAAAACTGAGTAACTTTTGAATTCTACAATTTTAAAAACACATATATACACAGTATACATAGCTGCTTATATTTCTAGATAAATATGGTGGGAGCGCAAATAAATAAAAATGAAAATATATAATTTATATGCGTTAATTCCATCATCTATTTCATGTGTTTTAATTTTTGGTGCGGAATCCTCAAAAACATTTTGCAGTAAACCAAATTGAACTGAATTTAAACCATTCTCGCATCTACTTGAACATACACAAAAATTTTATCAAAATGGGTCCGTCCGTTTAGGACGCGTGTTCCATGATTTTTTTTCGTCCTAGAAGTGCTCAACGTGCCAAAAGAAGTTTTTTTCTTTAAAAGACACTTGGCGCGGTGTATAACTTTCATAAACTTACACTCAAAGGCTAGGTTAGGTTATATTAGCTGTCCACGGGAGATACTCTTTGGCTATAGGGCCTATTTCATTTATCAGCTCCTCAATTATTTTGAGAAGTTGAGTACACCTCCTTCATGCATATACCATGCACTCCACCAATCCATTATAACTATTTATTTAATGAGGGTTGACTAGAATCATAAGCTCTCCATAAAAGTATAACCAATTCAATGTTATTATAACCGAATTTTAACTGTAATTTGATTTAACTTACGTCGATTAACCAATGATGACAGAAAAAAACAAAAGCACATGGTGGAAAAAATATAAAAGAAATTGAACAACCATAATATTACACCATCACATAATGGAAGGATTGTATATGTTGTCGTTTTAGATTTAGTCGCTGGCAAACATTTTATCAATATTACCAGAATAGTTATAGTAACCACATTCAAAATTAAACAATGTAATATCCAACCTACCCATAGTATCCATGATTCTATACCCATTAATTTCATCAATTCCTTAAATTTAAAATTGTGATTGATAGGAGTTTGAGTATAAGGCTGAACTGGTACTATATGGCATTAATGATTTAAAGAATAATCAATCGGTCATTTGCGCTTGTCGACTATTTAAGCCTTAAGTAATGTCCACATCTATCGTCAAAATTTAAGCCAAGAATGCTTTCAGGTTTGTGTAGCCAATTTTTTAAAGTAAAATTGTTTACCTTAACTCCAGTCCTTTTCTCTACAATTATATAAATCAATAATGAGATCCATGTAATCATAAAGCCCAAAACAAAAACCCCGTATATGTTTCCAGACCAGGCCTGGATGAATTTTGATAAATCTGATCTATCTTGATAAGCTGGATATGGAAACCTCTGTGCTGATATTTTAGAATTCTAAAAATTAAATTCACAATTAATAGTGCATACAAAATAAGAAAGCGTGTCTCAAAATTAACTCAAGATTTGAATTTTGCACCAGTTATGCAGTCAAGTTTTGACAATGAAAAAGCAAAAAGCAAATTGATAATTATTGCGATACTGTTAATTGTAATATACGTTCGAGAAAAAGAACGCATTTTCATTGTTGAACAATATAAAAAAAAGATACTTTATGAGGTACATAACGAAATTTCTTATAAACTGCCATTGAAACAGTGAGCTAACTCATTCAAATATGTGAATACATGAATTAATAAAAATTCTAAAAGATTACACAAAAATTCGCCGTTGAGAACGTGCAATTTAACATCTTTGGACTTTTTTTAAAATTTTTCTCAGCTTCATGGAAAATTATTCTTTGAATCTGAAAAATTTCGCTAAGAGCAATACATATTTACTATCAATATGCTATTCCATACATAACATTACTATGTTTGAATCGATGAAAAATTTACAATTATTAAATAAAAAATACCTTTGTTTTTTATCAAAAACTTTTCTTGCATAAATTTTGAGAAAGAAGTTAAAGAGGATTTGAAAGCACATTTACTTACGTTATAAGATTCTAACTTAACGGGATCATTTTTTAATGTTTTATTAATAAAGATGTCATCAATTAATAATTGTAATATTACAAAATTCGATCCGATATACATTTCTGTAAGTTATTTGTTGAACATATTTTATTGAAAAATATTTCACATAATGTTTAACAGATATTTTTATTACCATCAGCATTCCCAGGACCTTGCGGTTCCTCTTCTTCCTTAAAAAACATTCGATCAGTTTTAAAGTGGTTTCCTGAATAGTAGATAGTGTATTTTAAATTTTTTGGTGTTCCTGATTTTGATTGGTCCTTGAATATAACTGCTATATCTTTTGCTAAATCATTTGGTTTGTAATTCTTACTCAAAATAAGTTCAATAACATGTCTATCATAATATTTTAAAAGCTGTTTTTTATCCTTAAAAGGCTCTGCAAAAAAATAAAAGACAAGATTTTTTTATAGAATAATATTACTCCAAGACCTAACAATAATATTAAGTCAATATCGATAGGTTTCTGTAATGGTTGGGAATTTAAGGTAGGGCGAGCTATTAACACACCGTTACCCGATCTCGCTGGTGGGGCTGCCACCTTAAGGCCTGCAAGCTTCCTTGTGTGTGTATGTGCAATACCCCGCCTGATTGGGGGTGTGACTGCTAGCAAGAGAGTCTTGTTGACCAAACCTAGATCAGCAACTCGCGATTACCAACCAAACTGAGGGGCCAGGATCCGGGTTGCCCAGTCCCCCTCATCTATTTTTGCCTGTAGACCGATACAGTTGCCCGAAATGTGGTAGCTTGGAACCATAGATGAGAGTTGGAATAGTTGTGGTATCCAGTCTCCTCCACCACTGACATATGCCAGTGCGGTCGTTTTGGATAAAAGGTGCTACACCTACAGACTACTCCCATACAACCACCTCGAGATCCCGGGAGGCCCTACGCCCCCCTCGGGATCATAGGACATATATATATATATATATATATATATATATATATATATCAATATCGATATTGATGTATGCAAGGTGGCCAGTTTGAACTTCTTATAAGAAATACTTTGACTTTTATCGATCGGACATCGATATAGATCGGTTACAATTAAAGTTTCGTTATAGTTCTTAATTTTGAGATTTTCTCTAATATTAGAAAAACTTAAATATTATAATAAGCAAAATAGTGGGAAATGAAGTTTACTATAATTTATCATGAGGGTATTTTTAACCCATGAACCAAAAAAAGAGGTGTTATAAGTTTGACCGCTGTGTGTGTGTCTCTATTTGTCTGCCTGATTGTTTGTGGCATCGTTGTGCCTATTCGGACGAAGCGATTTTGATTTTAATTTAATGGAGAGTGTTTTTAGCTATGTTTCAAGTCCAAATTTAGGGTTCCGTACCAAAAACAAGTAAAAAATTGGGGATGATCTTCTTCGGCTCAGTTTGGGGAAGGCTCCAAGGAAAAAGGTAATTTAATAGAGATTGTTCTTAGCTATGTTTCAAGTACGGGCTCAGAAAAATTTCTCGGGGTTTTTTTAAATTTTGTAAACTTCACTTCTTTCATGTTTGTAAATGAGTTCAAGTTCGATGATAATAAATTAAATCTTCAGATTATTGAACAAAATTTTCTCCATAAATATTAAATTTGCCGAAAAAAATCACGTGATGATAAATTATAGTGAATTTTATTTAGGTATCCTTCTATACAACTTTGCTTATTAAAGAAGTTTAAGTAGTCGAGAAATTCTTAAAATAAAAAGCGATTATACCCGTTATTCAACAAGAAAAATAAAACGATCTAATAGAAAAGTTACTAAAAAAAAACTAAAACTTACAAAAAAAATTTTAAATTGAATTTTTATGTATTTAATTTTACAATTGGAAATGGATTTTCTAAACTGTAAATTATAACGCCAAAGACGTCATTATATCCTTTTCAGTAACGCCACAGCATGAAAAAATGATAAAATAACGAGGATGATAAATGGTTTGTCTCTCAACTTGTTTTCAATATATTATAGGCTCAACGGATATAATGACATCACAACCAATCACAAGTTATTTTTTTCATTTAATAGAATTATTAATTTAAAAAAATTACTTAAGTATACTTTCATGAATGTATATACTTTCAAGGGATGGAATAAAATTTTTGAATTGTTATTCCATTGAATATGAATGAATTTTCTTTAAATATTTTTAAGAAAAAGTAGTTTATTACAAACATCTTACTGGTTTTGATAGATTTTCCATATGTTTTTAATTTCTCTGCAATACTTTTCACTAATTCCTCATAAAATGGTGAAATATTATTATAATATAAATTTCTTATACTGGACATTCGTTGAACAGTTTGACTAGGTGTGGACACTGGATAAGAAGTAGGATACGAAGGCATTTTTATTATGTCACCTTTTTCAAATGCGTTGTAATATGAAACACCCATATAAGCAAAATAGACCATAAATGGTAGAAATATTTCAAAAAATGTTAAAACTTTTCGTCTTTTACGTAACATATAATTCTTCCACATTACTAAACGAATTTTTCTAATGATATCCTTTTTGGCCATTTTGCTTAAAAAAAAAACGAAACTTTTACTGTTTAAAAATGTTTTAAATTATAAAATTAAAATTTACGGATAAACAGTTAAAAAAATTTATACTCATCAAATCATTGGTGATTTTACGCTTTCAATTTCTTCAAACAAAACGAAATATAATGTAATTTGGTTCTTCTCGAGGGTTTAATACCTACATATATTAATTTGAGTAGATCTAGGTATTTCCTACCGGAAGTAAAAGAATGTTAAATTCGTAGTAATACATGTATATAAAGTTTTTCAAGGACTCAATACTTTTTTGATAGAAGATAAAAATTATTTCGTTTTCAACAGTTTTTTACGAATAACTTTCTTCATATTTTATTTAATACAATTTTATTGTGTAAAAACCCATAAGAACAGTGTGATCATTTCAAAAGTATCCACCCTTAATAACTCTTGACCTGATGTGATTATTGTTTTGTGTAAAAACATGTCGATTTAGGTATCGAAGGGAAAGTTAAAAAATGGTACCAAGAAAATTTTAGGTTTCATTCCTTCACCCCCACCCATCCAAACTTTGAAATTTTAAATGGCACTTTCTACTTTGTGATTCCTCATTTAAAAGGGCATAAAATTCTCTCTTTAGCCATGATAAAAAAATATAAAATCGATCGATTGGTTCTTGAAATACACTACCCAGAATATTGTGGAAATTTGGAATTTTTCTGTTTATTTGACTTTATTTTAAGTCGATTGGTGAAAATCTCATCTTTCTAGCATGTATAGAACAGAAAATCGTTTGCGGGATGTTGTTGAGTAAGTTTTACGCTACAAATGAAAATTAAATACATATTAAAAATATCATAGACTTTTTGAGAAAGGAAAACTGTAAAAATAGCGTTAATTTAACGGAATTTTGCCGGGTCTATGCTTTGTTTACTGTATTACTTGAATTACTTTTAATATCTACTTACCGAAACAAGTATGAACACAGAAAAATTAGAGGTAGTAAAATGAAATTTTTTAAGAACTATAGTACATTTATCTTAATTTTAATATTATAATATATCAATTCTTGTCGTATAAAATAATAAAAGTTACAGAAGCTTTAATTTTTTCGTTGAAAAATCACATAAATATAATTCTTTTGACAATACTAGATTTCACCATAGAGATAGAGAAAATTTATTGAACATTTAAATCAGGAAAAATAGCGGGAAATAAATATAATAGTACAAAATCAAATGCTAAACATCTTAACACAAGATATCTTCTAAGATATCAGTGAAATGTCGATAATCAAAATAGTTCCTGTCAATTGATCTCCCGTCAATTTCCGAAGCCCTACGTGTTTATTTCTGTACGGCATTTATGTTATCCGCTTCAAAGACTTATACAGAGCTAGTACCAATTGACGCCGTACATATTTGTTGGTACAGGGGTGAGATACCAAGGATTGTGACATCCACATCTTTCCTGTAATCACATGTATCACGCAAAACCGACGCCATGGCGCTTAAATTTACTTTTACATAAAGGAGCATCTTTTTCTACATATTTCCTGGTTGGTCATTTCACCCGAAAAATTTAAGCATGGGCTTGTGACCTACTAAAGCGCAGCGGGAACTTATCAGTAGGGACGCAGCGGGAACTTATCAGGAGCAAACTAAAAAAATGATAGTCTTAGCTGGTCCGGCCATTCTTGCACCATCCAGTCTACGCCCTGTGCCTGGGCACCGGTGGCATCGCTCTATTTACGGCACTGGTGATATACTCCCTTCCCCCAGAAAGATTGAATTCAAACAAAGTGGACCCTTTGCTTTAATTTATATGTTTATGCCCCATTTTAATAATGTTTATTTAAGTTTATTTTTGCAACAGGCCAAATTATTAATTATTAAAACAAACGCTTAATACCTACAAATAATTTATTAAAAAATAAGAAAATATTTTTATTAAAAAATTTATGTACAAAATATACATTTTAATTACAAATGCGAATTAAATAAATTCCACAACCTTTGGACATCTTTTTGGTGAGTTTCTAGTACATTAAATACACTTTTATCTGTAAAAAAAAACAGACGATTATGAATCACATTGTGCCTGATATATTCGTAACAAAGGCAATATACAGAGTACTCAAAAATCTTGGACCCAAAAATTTTTTCTCTAAAATGCGCAATTTTCGAGTAAATTGCAAAAAATTGTGGAAACTGTGGAAAATCGTCTATATATCTGAAATCATCCATTATTTTTCTGTGAATTGTATTCTACATAGGTGGTATTGCTTGCTGCCTACATAGCTTCAGTAAGTCATATGAAATTTCATCTAATTTGTTGAGAATATTTATGAAATGAAAATAATGAAATTATTCGGTTTTCTCTTTTCATTTAAAGAATTTCTCTCGATGAATGTTGGTTAATTAAAGATTTTAGAATAAACAGTAATTGGATAAATTTATTAATTTTTTATTCATTGACTTTTAATTATCTCGAAAACTACGCTTCAGATGGAAATTTTGTAAAAGCTTTTTCGTTCGTCTTGATTTAGGTCTATTGAGTAGTTTTCTACTATCAATTAAAGAACACCCTGTATATTATCTCTATACATAAATTTGATTCAAAAAATTACCTCCTTTATCCAAATATTCCTTCAATGGCTTAATTACTAACTGAATTGGCACAGCCATGTTTATATGTGGATAGGCAGTTTGATTTTGATTAGTAGCAGTGATACACACGACAATGCCAAGTAGTTCACCGTTAGGACGAACAATAGCCCCACCACTAACGCCACGATGGATACAACATGTCGTTTGCAACATAAATGGATTTGATTTTGCAACTGAACCTCGGGATATTGTTGGCAAATTATTGTTTTCGTTCTGTATTTCAAATGGAAATCCAAATGCTAGAACATCTTCACCTAAAAAATAAATGCATTATTTGTTTAAATAATATATAAAAAGGTTGAATTTCGATAAATTGAAGCTTTTGAAAATTTTTTCATATCGCATCTTGAATGTGCCTAGCATGTGCTTTGTCTACTTGGAAATAGGTTTTGGGTTCGAATCCAGGTAGTGGCAGTGTGAACAATTATAATTAATGTGAGCGGTAGAATTGATCACATCGTCGCTTGGATAAGAACGAAGTAACCGACTCCACCCACATCATAAATGTAATTATAAATATGGATATAGTTAAAATAAATAAAGATTAACAAATAATGACGTGTGTGGCCTCTGTTATAAGCGTATATGCCAGAGAAACGGAGGTTAAACCCCATTATTATTATTATGTTGACGTGGGATCTAAGTAACTTGAAAACCTTTCAAATTTGAAATTAGCTCTGCGCTTCTCAAGTTACAATCCTTATTATTCATATAAATGTACCTTTTAGCAGTACATTGGCCAGCCCTAGACCTAATACCTTGTACGCCGAAACTTTTATCCGAAAATTAGATTATTGCTTATTTGATATTTGAAGGAATGTCAATAATACATTGTTGGCATTCCTTAAAACTAAATTAGACTGAATTTTTAACCCGAAAATGGGTCATTGGAAACTTGTAGGCAAACATATTCTTCCAACATTTTGTTTGAGTTACTTTAAAAGTATTCAAAATTACTGGATTCGACTTATCGATATTAGATCATAAAATGAAAAACACACTAACCTACTGCAGGAGCACTCGTAAGTAATTTAATGGCCTTCATTTTTTGTAATACGGGTGATTTTGTTTGTAATATGGCAATGTCGTAAGGAAAATTTTCAGATGTTTTATATAATAGTTCAAGTTTAAATAATTCTTTTTTCCATTTTCCAAAAATAGGTCGATCTGGCTGCTGTAAAATACCAAATTTAGATATTATGATAACATCTAAAAAAATCCTGTTATTAATATTTCATTTGTAATAAAAAAACTATGTGGAATTACTTTGCTTATCCGTTATATATTAGTGGATAAGGAAAGTAATTGTTAAAAATTAATTTTCCTTTGTTAGAATAATAGAATTCTATATAGTAAAGCACTCTACTATAGAGAAATAGCATGTTTTTTAATTTAATTTTTTTCCAAATTATAAATTAAAACGTCAATGACGTCAAGACATCGCTTTAGTATCGCCACCGCATGGAGAAATGATAAAATAACATGTAGAATGATAAATGGTTTGTCTCTCAACTTGCATTCACTATATTATAACATAATTTTCCATAGAAACTAGTCGAAAAATGTGAATTTAGCGTAATTTCGGTTGACTCACAGCTTCAACGGGTGTAAATACGTCACAATCAATAACAAATGGTTTTTTTAATAAAAAAAAATTTAACATAAATTTAGTTAATAAATGTTTATTTGAATCAAACTTACACATTTAATTGTATGCGATGTTGTAACGACAATGCCTTTTTGTTTATTTAAAAGAACTCCTGAACCCCAAGAACTTCCACAAAAAATTTTTAAAATTGAATTGTCTATACTCTCTATAAAAAATAAATTAACAAGTACTTTTCACGTAAGGTTTGTGCAGCTATATTTGAATACATACCCGGTCGTAAAAATTTTGTAGGTTTTTCAAATAATATTTCCTCGATTGGATTCGATGAAATAATTATTTGTTGTAAAATACTGGCTAAAGATACACCTAATGTAAAACCACACCATTCATCTTTCCAAAAACTTATTGACGATAATACTAATCCTACAACAATTCTATCACTCTTGTCGTTTTTGCTTTAAAAGAAAAAAAAGGAATGAGCTGTTAATTTGTCTAATTAATACTTTAAGCTTTTATAAATATGGTTTTATTAAAAAAAAGAGTGAAAAATTTTTAGCGATTTTTCTAAGAGAAGATGCAGTTAATGTCATTTGACCCTTCGAACTCTGTTTCGAACGGATGTGAACATTCTTTTATTGAGGTCTAGGAAAATATTCTTTCAGAACAAAATATAAAATTCCCAGGCCTTTTCGAAACTTTTTAAATGAGACTTATGCAAATGCGTCAATTTCAATTGAACTTTTTTGCAGTGTTTCCAACAATGTGCCACAAAGGGGAGAATTCATTTTGAAAATTTTGTATTTGGCAAGTTATGGGAATCAATTTTGTCTTTTCTTGAGGTGGGGGGGGGGGTAGTGAAACAAGCATGTTATATCTTAATTCTGTTTTAAGAAGAGAACGTGATTTTGGTGTTCTTTCTTCAAAATTTCGGTGACCAGGATTAAATAACATATGCAATCTCTCGGTATTTATTTAAATAATTGGGAAACCCTCCCCCTCTAAAATTTTCAGAATTGAATTAGACTTAGTCCAACTTCAATAAAAAAAAATCAAGCCTTTTATCCAAAATTTCCCTAGCGATCTTTTGGAAAAATTTTTTTATACGCTTCAAAAACTATTATTTCCCAAATTTTCAGAAAACTTGCCCGAGAGCTATTTTCATAAAGGATTCTGTAACGGTACAATAGTGCTGATGGAGAGCTGTCTACGATTAATTCTTGAGTTATTACCTTGTAGATTTTTTTAAGAATATAGGACCTCCCTCGGAACCGGGTGCCGAGGATGCATCTGTTAAATATAAACATTGATCTTGTCCAATTGTATTTGCAATAATTCCTTCACTATACGAATTCAGGAATGTTTGATTGCCAAACGGTGTTGTCTCTAAAAAAACAACATCACCACGCTCCAAATAATTAATTGGTACTAATTTATTTAATAATTCTTTAAAGATATTATCAATATCAACTTTGTCATTTTGTTGTACTTTTAATACAATTATAATAGATAATATAAATTCACGAACTGTTTCCAATTGATATTCTTTCGAATGATTGACATCCCAATCAGGTAATAGATGATCCATAATTGTTTCAATTTGTGTACAATTGTACATTTTTACAATATTTACATGGTTTGTATAAATTATTTGATTGTTTTTAATTATCTTTTGTTCGGATTCAATTGTTGCAGGTGTATTATTGTTATAAGTTTCCATGCCATTATATTTAATTGTACATTTTAATAAATCATTTAATGTATTTACGTTGACTTTTTCGCCGTTGTTTGTACATTTTTGTATAAATGGTGCTAAACATGCACCTGTTGTTAATATCACAGATTTATTTAACATTAGTCCTGAAGAAAAATACGTTTCATGTTGAGTTTTTGTTTCATATTGGATTAGTACTCCTTCGGTTTCCATTGTTCTTGTTGTGTTTGTGCTTTTCGTCTGAAATAATACAAAATAAACTATTAAAGGGCGTATAAAAAAGGTGACTGACTCAGTGCCGAATTAATTCAGAGTGGGGCCTGTAGCAAATTCTATAGCGAGACTTAATACCTTCCACTTTTATTCCAATTTGCCACTTTTTTTTTGGGCTCCCATCAAGACAAACGGGTACAATTTTGTTTTTTAGATTTATAGCAAAATAATAAGCCGGGATGCATTGGAAAAGTTGGGAAATAGTACCAATTTTAATGAAACTTTTTGTAAGGTGTTTATAGGAACCCAAGGAACATTCAGCCAATTTAACCTAGTCATAGAGGACCATAGAACCCCAGCGGGGGGCAAATTTTTTTTAAATGCTTATTTTGACTTAAATAGTCTCTAGAAACTACTACTCAATACTTTTGATTGAATTGCTCCGATATCACCTCACGTATATGTTTTTATACGTTTTATTATTTTATCTATACGAAAAACATTTATTTCGGATAGATTCGGGAATATCTCGAAAAATATTCACGTAATCGTTAAGGGAGCAATTTTTTTATGCTTTTTAGGTCCTAATTGCTTTAGGTTTAGTTATTATAATAACTTGAAAATCAAGTTTATTTTGAAATTGAACGGCAAATATTTGGGGTATCGTCTGAACGAATGGATACATCCCTCGTTTACGCATTTGTTCAATATCTCAGAAACTACTCATCAAATTGACGCAAAGACATAATATTTGTATTATTTGGTGTATAATTACGAATATGAGGACGGTTGTTTCCTCCAATCATTGTCCAAAATAATTTTTTCCCGGTTTTTTTTTATTTTTTTATTTTGCAAAACACACGTATAAAATGTTACAATGCCAGTTACTGTGTCATTTCCCATGGTTATGTATCTTTTAACATTTATTTTATTGAATTATATTCATTCCAATCGTTCATAAATGAAAAGTAATATTGTACATAGTATTCATTTCTTTTTAATTAATGAATATAAATTTTTTAATAAATGTGTAATTCTAGACATCAAACACACAACTTTAACATTTTGCTTATAATTAAAATAAAATTAATTATTATATTTCTATCTTTGGCGACACTTTGTAAAAAATAGAATATAGACTCATATATTAAAATTAGAAATAAGTTAATTTAAATTAATGCACTATCATCAAGAACTAACTCATCATCGTTAAATTCACTAAATGTCCGATGGTCCACACCTAAAAAACTTATTGATAACATTCCCGCCGGGACTTTAATCTGTATGTGTTCCTTATAGCTTCTTGGGCAACTCTAAAATGTCCAAAAATTTTAATAAAAATGTACAGCTTGGGAGCTCTTAGGTCAAACAATGTGAATTGGACACAAAGAGGTTACAGAAGAGAAAGCTCACAGCAGATGAATCTGCCAAAGATATTACTTCTTCATTATCTGATCAGGAAGCATTCAAAGTGATAGTAAATCTAGTAATATTATAGACAGACTTGGTTGAACTTGTACAAAAATTTTCGTTTCTAAGAAACTTGATCAATTTGAACACTGAAGAAGATAGAACATAGAAGAAGATAGAAGTATGTTAGTAACAATGTATTTTGGTGATTTAGAAAAGTGCTTTTTTTGATTAATGTGCCCATATGCGTCCTTATCTAACAACAACAACTCTAGTCAGAGAACTGCCTGTCAACCAACGTTTTACCAAAATTTTACAGAAATAGAAATAATGAACTTGAAACTAAGGGGATAATAAGAAGATAAGAAGAATATTTTGGATCTCTAACAGAAACAAATATACGCTGTATAAATTCATTCGATCTGCCGAAAGCAAAAAGAATTCAACATTCTATATGGAATACGGTACCAACGGTATCAATGATTAAATTTTACATTATTTGTTTAGTAAATAATAACTCTTTACTATATTGTGGGCATCTTGTATACGTGCCTTATTTCAAATGACATTTGCGTAAACTACATAAGTGTTTTTAGAATTTTTTTTAATGTCTATTGAATCGTGGTGTCGTCATGTGGTGACGTCCATAGACAAGTTGCATTTCTGACCATTAATCATCTAGCATGAATGGTCACGGCGCGGTGGCGTCTTTATAATATTATGCTGATACTATCTTTATTTGAATTAATTAGATTAATCTTTATTTTATAATTTATAAATATTCTCATAAAAAATTAATAAGTACTGTTTTAGTAGTTATAAAAATACTAGGAGACTTTTTATTGCAGACCCGTTTCTTCGGGCACAAGATATTAGCAACATTTATATGCTGTCTTTTAAGCCAGACCTGTTAAACTAACGTTATAACTAACTGCTGGTGTAACAAACTAATGTTTCTGAAAAATTTGTCAACGAATTTGCTTCTAAAATAATGTTATTATTGCCGGCCTTAAAGTTAATTACAGAAAACATTCGGGTTGTACCTAATGTCATTGTGCAGAAGCGAATCCATGGCCAAGTGTTTATGAAGTGAATCTACCCTCTTTACTCGCACACATGCCAGGGAAAATAACGCAATTAAATTGAAGCGTAATATAGTCTAAGAGCTTAACGATTAGTGTAATAAAATAACATCTAAGAAATTTTCCCAGGGAAACAAAATAATGTATACAACTGTTAAAACACAGAAAATATATTGAGGACATTACCACCGCAGTAAGCAGATAAAATTTTGCAACTGCAGTAAATCTTCAAAAACAGAAGTATATCGCAAATAAGCGTAAAGTACTGGAGAGTTAGCAACGAGAAGAAGGAGGAAATGAAATACTTGCTTCAAGTAAGAATACATTTTGAGTTTTTCTGGAGGAATGCATCAATAAACTAATAGTGAAAGGTCGACAGACACAGTTTAGAGAGAGAGCCAGGTCAAAAAAATGCTAAGAATTTACTGCAGTTGTTCATTTGACAATATCTTATAGTAGTTGTATGCACAAATATACTGCGGTCAGTCAAGGGAACGATAAAATATGCGTCACGTATATGCTATATAAACGGCCATGATTGCCGTGGTATTTAAATGAATTTACTAAAGCTGAAAATTGTTATACAGATTTTATATTGCATATAAATAACAGTTATGTCAGTCAGTCAGTCAGTTAATTGTGAGAACGGAGCTGGTCAATCAGCCCCAGTAAATAGTAAATTCAGAGCATTTTTTGACATGGCTCTTAGTCCAGTCTATCATAGTCTTACCTAATATACAAGTTCGGGTAATAATATCATAAAACTTCGGTTTTAATGAAAAAAGAGTAGTGATCCTTATTAAGATGACGTAATGGTGAAGAATGCAGCTTTTCGAAAAGATTGCCCACTAATATAAATCCTCTTTTCGTCTTCTTATATGGTTCAATAATAAATTGAGAATAATTTTTAATAAGAAAATTTTTCGTTAATATCGAATTTTGGCAGTAATTGCATGAAAACTTCTCCCTAAAAGTTGTACAATATGAGGAATATAAATGATTATTAGATTCTAAGGAGCAATATGTTGTAGGTTTAATATTCCTATAATAAACAGTGTGGATATATAATTTCACTGTAACTACTTTAAATTTTTAATTTCTACCGGAAATAAAATAATATCACCGCAAAATATTCATTCTTTACGGAAATTAATAATTAAATAATTGTTTCCTTACAGATGTATTATGCACAATCAATGTAATCGATGTCTTATCTAATAACAATAATTCATAATTTTTTTAAACCTTGATTTATAATTATTAACAATAAATAAATAATAATTGTTAACCTTCATTATATTTTTAACTGCTGCGTATTTATAAAGAACAATTTTCTAATTTAAAGTTTTCATCTAATGTTTGTCAGTTATGAATGAGAGTTTAATTGAATCTGAAAACTTAAACCGAATTCGATGCCGGTATAAGATGTGTACTTTTGAAACTAATATTTTCCGTTCTAAGATTTTTCCTCGATTAAATTTGTTTACCCAGTTTAAAGCATATGTCAATTTAAAAAAGAAAGATACCCTGTATATGATATGAGAGCGGCAAATATTATTTTTGTCCGAAGAGGCTAAATAGCTAGATCGGACCCTGTGTGCAAATAAATTAACTTTAGCAAAGTTAGCTTTGTTTTATTTTCAATGACTAGGCAAAATATCCAACATATTATAAATTGTGGTAGGTCACAATTATTATTTTATCGAAGTGTTTTTGTTATATCAAAATGTTTTCAAATTTTTACTATGGACAAAAATTTAGTGATCATTATTAATTAATTAGAGATTTTAGTGTGTAAATAAATTAACTTTAGCAAAGTAAGCTATTGTTTTATTTTCAACTTCCAGGCAAAATATTCCAACACATTATAATTATTGTAATATAGTTATTTGTTAAGCTTGTATTTTTCTTGAAAATGAGCCATAAAAAAATTCCCGTACGGGCTTTTTGGACAAAGATATTTGCTTTCCAAGCAACATTGACACTTTTGAGTTTAAAACCCTCCATCTTTTGAAATAATCATCGCACTGAAATTTCATATCGTTCGAAAACTGCAACTACCTCTTTTGGAGTCCTGGCTCTTCCCAAATTTTCTTTTTTAAAACATGCAAAAAACAGAATTTTTCTATATTAAAGGGGGTTTTTCACCTGGCCGCCATTAAAAAAAAAAAAGCGTTAAGTCTTATCATGCTCATTAGAAAACGAACTTTTTAGTTTTGAAATCTATTGCTCAAAAATTGTTATTATCCTTTGCCGCTTCGTATGGAGGGTACAAAATGTAAAAGCCTATACAAATTTTAAAAAGTATTTTTCATAAAATTTGTTAGGACCGCTCGAAAGTTTGTTCATTTTTCTGAAAATGAGCTACAAGTTCCCGTACGAGTTTTTTAAATCAAGATATTCGCAATAATCAGCTGGATGACCTGATAAAAGGTTCATTTTTGTACCACGTTGATGTTGAGATCTTAAAAATATTCTCGAATACCGCAGTATTTTTGTAATATCAAAAGATTTTCCAATTTTTACTTTGGGCAAAAATTTGATGGTGACAGCGGCTATATTCTAGAATTGTACAATCACAAAGTGTACCAAGTTCCAACTAAACACGAAAAACAAAATAAGAAGTAAAAATCAAAACTATCTGCAAAAGGAAAAAAAGTTGAATGTTTGCTCTGATGCACCACACGTGGCACATCCTTTTCAGCTTCAGTAGCTTTTCACTAGCTTTCTAGCTTGAGTAACTGGACACGTGTACCCGTAGTTTGAAATACGTAAACCAGTAACTTAAAAAAAGAATTCATTCAAGTTTATTTAGCTAGTGTGAAACAGTAGCTCATTTGATGGAGTTTTCCTGGCTTTTTGGTTTAAAAACCAAGATAATTTTGTTTCCATAAAGCCAGTTTTCCTGACAGGATTGCTTGCAGGCTTGAAATACTGCCTTAGCCTCGCGTACACGCAGTATGATTTTAGTTCAAACTGTAACATGGATGTATTTTTTCTGTAATAATCATACACGGTTCAACTATCAATTTATAATTCAGTATATGCAGAGCATTTAAATAAAATATCTCCGAACTATCTTCATCGTTTTAAGATGGTTGGATAATAAGCGTAATATTAATAAAATCAAATATTAGTATTTGGTATCAAATTTCAGGAAGTAAATTTGCATATTTAATATTATTATGCATCATGATCCACTCTTTTATAAATTCAAGTACGTTCAAAGACTTTTGATATTTTATAAAAATATTTAATGATTTCAAGGCTTCATATACAAATACTACCTACTCCTAAAAGTGCAATCATACTTACATTTAAAAAAAGAGGAAAGAGGCTTCACAGTTAACACTACTAAGACAAATGTTTATTACTATCCTTCGTAGGTATTGTGCTATCAAGTACTATAAAAGAAAGCTTCACAATCAAGATTGAACAACTCTTTCGTGTTTTCCCAAAAGGAAGAATATAAGGATTCTTAAAGTAGATAAGTAATAAAATAATGCGATAAAAGGAAGTGACGTCAAAACAAACTATTTAAACAGCTCAAATTTTTTAATAAAATGTCTCAGTTTCCAGGAAGTTGGTTTCTTAGCCTCTTAAAAAAAATTAACATTTATCAAAAATTTTCTAAGAATCATAAAAATACACAAAAATCAGACATGTATTTTATTTATAGAATATTTTTTCTGTTTTCATTCCAAGAATCGAAATAAAAAATGTTATGATATATTTACATTTCGATATGCCTAGAATGCTAAAATATAATATCAATTGACTGAGTTAATTGTTGAAATACCCCGTATAGGTGTTGAATATCAGTGCGGCGTTATTTTTTTTTATAAATTAGATGAGTTTCAAAAACACATAAATGACGGCTTTTCGATCGCCACTTATTTGATTTTCGAAAAGTATTATCTAGATTTTTTTCGTTTTTCAAGAGTAATTTACAAGACCACTAGTTGCAAATTTACAATTCTTTATCTTTTATAGTTATAGAGAAAATGGACATCAACTTCACTGGTGGACCTCACATTTTAGGTCCTGCGCACTATAATTTCTCTTTGAACTTAAAAACTTTTGCCTGTGTCACGTAAATCATTTTGCTTGTGTCTCGTAAAAAAATTCAATATGATTATGATAGGTACTCATATAAAACAATCCAGATCGAGTTATTGTCTACAGGTTTAAGAAAGTACACGTGCTTGGTCGTCAAAGAGGGTGGTAGGCCCTAGGCAACGGTACTCCATCAGTAAGCTTTTAAAACGTCAGTCATTAGCTCAGGTTTTTGTATGGTGGGTTCTGTATTCGCTCCGTGCGTGAGTTTCGTTTCCATGGTAACGATACACTACTTTAATTATAGAATTGTATGGATGCATATATAATTGTATGGATTGCATTTAAGACTTACATTTAAAATTTAATATTCTTGTCTCACAAATTTAAATAAATAATTATGATAATTTACATTTGAAAAATAATATTTGTTCAATTTGATTTCTTATTTTCACTATTTTTAATGCATTAAGTTTAATTTATTCGTGTTTTTCAATAATTTTAATTTGACATTTCTATTACATTAACATGTAAAGAATTGCAAATTAGTCATAACAGCCCCCTTTAACTCCAAAATTTTTCACTTAAAGCGCTGGCATCGATTTTATTGTCCCTACCATGACTACGCACACAACGAATAGTCCTATACACACTATAAACCAGCATTACCCATTTGCCTTCATCTATTTAAAATTGCATCACGCCATCTCATCAAGCTGCACTCAGCCTTAATAACCAAATATTCTATAGGTAATCAAATAGGTCGACAAAAAAATTTACTATTTATTTTCTTAGCCTCGATGCGTCGAAATACTTGCTCCAGTTTTCTTTATCTTTATTTTTATCGTTTTTCAATAATTTGGAAAGCTAATTTAGTGGCCTTCCTCTTCAAAGAAAATTAGTTTTTGAAAGATTAAAGTTGAAATTTTTATAATAAACAAAGTTATAGATCAAAAGTACAAATAAAGTTTTCCAAAATCATTCTTAAGGTGAAATGCGCTTAGTTCGCGACAGATCTTGAATGGCGATTCTTTTCGATAAAGAGATTCCACCTGCGAAGCCTCGGGTGTGGCGCCAGACAGTTACATAAAACATACATTACAACTAATTACTATTTACAATGAATATTTCTTATAATGATTTCTTTTAATTATGATTTTAATGACATAAATCATTTAAGAATTTCACATAAATCACAAAATATACCTAAATCCTATTGGAAAATCATGACGTGATACATGATACGTAGAATACAGGGGATTCAAACAGAGAGATATTCTCAAAATAAATTTTTAACGTATGAATAATTTTTTCTGTTTTTGTTTTTCGTGGAACTTAACGATTCATAAAGATAAATTTAACAGTACTTTTATTATGTTTGATTTATTATAAATGATGTCAGCAGTTTGAAATTAAAGCAAATTATCATTTGACTAAAAGTAAAGCAAATTATCATTTGACTAAAAGTAAAGCAAATTATCATTTGCTAAAATGCCAGTTTCTTACGAACTACGATGCAGTCAACATTGGTCTTACAGCAAAGAAGTAATAATAGTAAAATCTTTGCTATGATAATATTTAATCTCATTAAAAATATCTTATTAAAAAAGACCCTTTCTGAATTTAAGACTTTTACCTACCCACAATCAGTCTTAGCCACGAATATTGTCAACATTTGAGTAACAAAACATTTTAAAACGACATCTTCGAGTTTTCAATTTCAGAAGTCCAGCCAAACTACATTTCTCACTATATGTAACTAACTCTATTTGTGCTATTCGAACCTCAATTTTTACTGTATACTTTTGAATGTGTAAGCTTTAAAAATATATTCTGTATAACAAGACGTACATCAGCAAATTGATGCTTTGTCTAAGATAAAGAGAATTGAAAAAAATACACTCGCCCCAAGAATTGAACCCGGACCTCTTGAAATTATGGCAAGTATGTTAGCTAATTCGGCCACACGATCTTTTGTCTAAGTTAATTTATGCCTGCTAGATCATGGTCAGATTTAATGACTTCCTTTGAAATAAGGTACATTGCATCATATATAAATTATCTTGTCTAGGATATACTTAAGAAAAATCTCCCTTTTCTTATTAATTGCATGATCTAATTTTGCCCGATATTAATATTTAAAATTTCCAAATTAATCAACATTATTTACAGCAGGAGAAAGAAGGGTAAAATCGGGTACGCAGATCAAAGCAATATTAGAGTATAAGCTGATCTCCGTGACTAGCCGTTATATCGGCCCAATAGCATATGAAATTACTATCAATCACATTGCTTTTAAGTTATTTCGTTCTCATTTTATAATGTTTTAAAGTTTTTGTAAACCTATATTGGCATTGTTTTGAACCGTTCTTTAAGATTGTCTGGTCAAAATTGGTTAAATATGTATATCGATTAAGCACATTTACGGTGAATTTCAAAGGTTGTATCATGTTATCATCATGTGAACGCTAATTTACTCATGCGATGTTTTCTTCAATTCTGTACTGCGAGCAAAACCGGATTAACCAGATATCTTACTGAAATACACAGCAATACATGTTTAATCGAAATGTGCGCCATCTACCGTAGCCTTAGTTGGCGCACTTTAACCAGATCCATAGATTAATGTTTACGATTCAAGCCTTTTACTTCGAAAATTAATTTAGATAGTTTTCATGAGCTGGTATAGAGCATGAGTGTATGCGTGAAATGAGCCTTATGGCCCAAGTGTGTCCATGCTGGCCAGTCAGTATAAATAAAAAAACTAAGTTTAGTTTAGTGTAGTACTATCACTCTTAATAGAAAACTTTAGCTTTATTTTCTCATTGAAATGTACGGTTTAAGTTATTCGCTCGAAACAAGAGTATCAAAATTTCCAGTTATTTAGATCTGCTCGCACCTTAGAAAGAGTCACCCTTAAAAAGAACTACAACTTTTAAAAAAAACTTATTTTTAGAAATTTTTTATTTAGAACGTGTGGTTGCTTTTTTCGAAATGAAGATATGTATACAAACAAAACAATCAAGACAAGTAGACTTGTTAAAGGTTTAAGCCGGCTATCGTTACTTTACATACCATGTAGGCGTTAAGACGTAGTTCCTTTAGATATATAAGTGATATAATAAAAATAACTTAACAATATTACCAATAATGTTTTATCAATTGTTTATTAATATCATTCATAATCAGAAAACAATGATAATCATAAGAATAATTGTAATTTTATTGAACAACTTGAACAAATGTTATATGTATTGTAACAAAAGAGTTAGTCAATAAGGCGTTTTACACGAGGCAAATGTTATGCATGGTAAAATTTCCATAGACAATATTATCATGTAATAAAAAAAAACTATGAACATTTTACGATAAGAATAGGAAAGGAATACAATCGAAAGGGACCACGAACAAAATCAGTCTTAATTCTTAATATGGTCTCGTATGAATTGAAAGATCAATACTACGCGGACAGCAGCAAGATCAAGATTAGGCATTTGTATCATTCAGTTTTGTGAAAGTGATTAGAACCTCATGTAGCCAAAATAAAAACAATTAGTATTCGAATTAATATATTTACACGATTTAATATTTAAAAAAATTCTCAAATATTTACAAAATCCTTAATAATTCCTTAGTAAAAATTTCTTGAAACAATTCTACAAAAAGGAACATCTTTCTGGGAAGATAAATCCATCACTCAAACTATCTTTCTGTTACATTTTCGGGAAAGTTGTTGCGTTTTTAAAAATCACCCAGAAAACTTACACTCGCGACTTGTTTTAACCTTTATAAACTTGGTGAAAGAGATGACTTTTTTCAAAATTTAAATTCACAAACAAACCAGTTCAGCCTACTACTTTCAATATGTCGATTAAGAGTGTTTTACCCAAACTTTCCCATTTCTGCATTGGCTGACAAAAAACCAGACATAGAAATTTAAAAAAAAATGCACCTACGCATTCAGTGTCATTTGGTAGACATGGTCTACTTTGCCTCACTTTTGAATGTTGCCTAGCAAAAACCAAGACAAGATATGATTTGTATGGTCATCTGCAATATAAATCGGGCGATTTTAACAGATAAAATGGAATAGAAACATACAGTCTGTTCTTTTGTATACTGAAAATAGTCCTTGTTAATGCAGAATATGCAATTTTATACGGTTTTAGATGTTACAGAACGCAGAAATATTTCATATTTATAATTGGCAGAAAATACAGGAAAATTTATTATAAAAACGCGCTATTCTTTATAAAAAAAAAACGCACAACAGCTTCTGTCCGAAACTCCGAATCCTTTTTTATAAAAAAATGTAAGAAATTGTTCTCAGATATGAATGCTGAATTATGGAGAGAAAATAAAATTTGGTGGCGGACTGCACCGTGCAAATTAGCAAAGAGTAACATTCATAATAAGAGTAATCACGACTAGCTAATTCTTACTGATGATGACTACTTGGTAGTCGAAATACGTATTTATAAAATACAAAAAACTGATCTAGGAAATTGGGGCAAAAATCGAAATTTATTTCGAAATATCCTAGTGTTCTCATTTATTATCTTCGATACTATTTATAACTTGATTGATGTCTTGAAGTCCACTTTCAGTACGTTAAAAACTAATAAATATTTCGGAAACGGCCAGAACAATTTTTGTTTATTGTTATTTCGTAACCTCCTGCGTTATGTTAACCCTAAACCGCATAAAATTTCTGTAATAATAACTATTGCTGTTTTGTAATAATAACTACCCTCTTTTCAGTATTTAATAGATCATATATTTTGCAATTTCATTTTTTCTGTTAAAATCCTCTAATCGAATACTCTGTATATATATATAGCTTAAAACGTATACCATACAATGTTTGATTCGATTTAGGGGTTTAAAACCATATCCCTCTATTAGAAACAACTCCTTTATGGAAATCTTAATAATTCCGATTGGTTTCAGGCCGATCAGTAAAATTGGACCACAATTGGCGGGGAAATCGGTGAACACACATAAGAATCGGATCAAAGATGAATATTCTATTCTTAGGAAGTATGCCCTATACAAAGAAAAGCTGTCCCTTTATATACGGAGCCCTGAACTCCTACTTGAAACATAGCTAGGCAATTTAACGGAGAGTATTCTTAGCGAGTTTATTGTTCCGTACTAAAAAACTAAAAAATTGTTTTAAGGATAAGGTTCTTCAAAATGCTTTTGTTCTTATTATGTTTCAAGTGCGAGTTTACCGCATGCTAAAAATTTGTCTGACGTTTTTAAAACTTTGTAAATTTTTCTTGTACCTACACTTTAAAAATGTAAATATATTTTAGCTGTGTAAAACAATCCCTTCGGTTATGGAAGGGGGATAAGTGAGAACAAGCGGTGGTTTTTACTTTTAAGCCCAGTGAAGCGGGCGAGTACCAAGCTAGTTATAAAATATTTTATTTCGTTTTTCTAGATGAAAACGCAATAACAATCTATCAGAAGTATCGCTCCTTTCTAGAAATCTTAATAATTCTATGATTATTCTTACTCTATTCAAACATATACGTTACAAACTAATCATAAACTCCATAAAAAAAAATTAGATATAGAATAACAAATAAATGTTGATGTTTTCACAATATGGGGTAATGATAATTATGGATCCTTAATCTCTATTTTCTTTTAACAAGTAAACTAAACTACCTTGGAAGTTCATTTAGTTAATGACAAACATGATTATCTATCGAATCGGATGGATGTTGTTATGAAGCTACCATACGAGTACTTGTTGAACATTTGTTGTTATACCTTATAACTTAGAAAAAGACCGATGTCGATCTATGTAGAATGTTTGTGCGATAGCAAATATTTTATTGCTTTATTTTTAGGGGGTGAAAATTGTGAAAAACGATTGTGGTGGGAGTATTATAAGTGGTTGTTTTTCCACAAGTTATATATAAATAAAAGATATTATCAATTATATATTCCTTATTATTTTGATTAAGACATCAATTCAACACGGATATTAATCCGTTCCTATAATCCTGTAGGTATCTTATATGAAAATAACGGTTTTTTGTAACATTTTTTTGTGACATATTATGTTGTTTCAGGACCCGATATAGTTTTTGTGCATTGTGTTTAATTGTGTTTCTATTTTCGTTTTGAAAGTTTAATCGTTTAAATTTATTCCTCAAGGTAAGTTCTGATAAATTTGTACAGTTACTTTTTTTAATTATATTTTTTCAAAAGAATCTCCTCCGGCAATGTTGCTGAATTTAATGCTTAATTAAAATGATAAGTAAATGAGTCCAAAAATGGACCACAAACAAGGTCTAGCTAAGCAAATTTATCTAAATAGAAATCCATCCAAAACAATTTTTTGGAAAAAAATGCCATGATATATAATTTTATTATAACTATATTCATGTAATCAAAGTTTACAAAGAAACGAAGGCGCTGTTTTGATTGGAGCCTAAGAGCTACATAGAAAAAAAACAACTTCGAAAGAAAAATAATTTAAAAAAACAAATAAAACAAACAAACAAACAATTGACTGAGTTAATTGTTGAAATGTTTAGAAAGCGCTGAATGCCAGTGTATTATTTTTATTAAATAAGAAAAGTTCAAAAAACCTAAAAAATTAAAACAACTTCGAAAATTTTCGAAAGATTCTCTAGAATGTTATTCGTTATTTCGTTTCGAGAATGTGCCACAAGATTACTAGTTGAATCTACCTGCAAATTTTCAACTCCCTATCTTTTATAGTTTTGGAGTAAACGACACCAAAATTTTATCCTAATTTGCGTGATAAAACAATTATGTTTACGAAAAATGTTTCAAACAAAAGTTGTTAATTTTTTTATAAGGAACAGTTTTTACACTTAAACTTTTGTTCTCTTAAGGTTTACAAGTGGGTTTCTAGGATCATATTGACTTACGTTGCTCATTTTCAAACTCAAACTCCCATTTTAGGTCTTGAGAAAACTATAAAAATATTAGCTTGATATTTCTTTTCGTTTTTGAGATCTCGTGATCACGGGTGGATATACAGACATACAGACAGGCGGAATTGGGCAAATTAGGTGATTTTATGAACACCTATACCAAAATTTTGATACCAAAATCAATGTTTCCAAGCGTTATAAACTTAGGACTAAAATTAGTATACCTTGATATATATTTCATACAAGGTATAGTAAATACGCCCATGACTTTTGTTAACTTTTATTACGTTTTGAAGTCGACGCAAATGAATCGAATTAAAGATATTGTTCTCAACTATTTCAAATCATAATTGCTTGCAAACAGGTTTATTGATGAGAGTATTTATTTAAAAATTATTTTGTATTTTTTATTCTTTTTTCTATTTTAAGATTGTTCTATTTTTTATAAATTTTTTATAAAATCGGTTCAAAATCAGTGGAATATCACATACCAGGTACAGAAAAATAGAGACGATTTGATAATAAAACTTGATATACATCCGTTAAATGATTAGAAGTGCTAATAATATTACAAAAAACTTGTTTAATGTACAATTTCTGAAACTATGAATTCTGATAGATTTTGATGGTTAGATTCTAGATGGAAACATCTTCACGGGCACATAACTCTAAAAACATAGGTTTCTGGCATTGTATTTGTTTGAAGAGAAAAGTTACTGTTTATATTAAACTTAAGAATACAGTCTCCAATGAAAGTAATTAAGGAAAATATTATTGAATTTGACTTTTTATGCGATGAAAGTTGATATGATTCATTATCAAGCCCATATTCGTATACAGAAACGAAACGAACAATCTCTTTTTCTTGAGTGCGAAATGAAGTGAAGTTCCTCTTTTACGTGTCCTAATCTTCAAATAAACAAGATAAATGGGTACAGATAATCGATTTATCTCTGTTTATACTATATGTATATATGAAATATATCAAGGTATACTAAATTTAGTCCCAAGTTTATAAGGCTTAAAAATATTGGCGCTACGAACAAAATGTATGTAAAGCTGTTAATAAAATCATCTAATGAATCCATTTTCGGTTGTCTACCTGTCTGTCATTACGGAAACTCAAAAACTAAAAGAGATATCAAGTTGAAAATAGCGTGCTTAGGACGTAATAATGAGTTTGAATTCGAAATGAGTAACCAACTTTAAACCGTTAGAGATAGAACACAAGTTTAAGTGTAAAAATTGTTCCTTATAAAAAATAAACAACTTTTGTTTGAAACGTTTTTTCGAAAACATCACAGTTTACCCGCGAGGGCGCAAATTAGTACTAGACTTTGGTGTCCTATTTCTCCAAAACTATAAAAGATAGGAAGTTGAAAACTTGCGGCTTGCTTTAACTAGTGGTGTTGTGAAACATTTTCGAAATACGAATAAAAATTCTACAAAATACTTTCCAAAATTTCGAAAATATTCAACCAAATAATTAGCGGCCATAATTGTGTTGGCTTTTTAAAATCTTCTAATTTATTAAAAATAATATAAGCACTGACATTCAACACTTTCTATATAGGGTATTTTAACAATTAACTCAATTGTTTGTTTTCTAGAGAAATGTGCGCTTTTTAAATAGATACAAGGCACACAAACTTTTTAAAAACACCATCAAATTAATGAATTTCCTTTGTTTTTGTTATTCTAATAAAAAGATAAACAAATTTCGGAATATTTCTGAACAAAAACGGATTTACAAATTTAAGTTGATCGGTGTTTTCGGGTTAATTTAGAACTACGCCTATACACTTTTTTACTTCTACTAAGTATTTGGTTCTCAATTAATATTTTATCCAATCAATTTATTTATTTATTTATTTATTTTTTTTTTTGCGAGTATGGCGTGAACATTTACGTCAAATTTATGCAGTATATTTTAATTAATTATGGAACAAAAATTAGTATTTATATATATGAGTGATATTAATTACAACACAATAGCAAGACAATTAATTAACTACCATCAGTCATCTGAAAAGTGTTGTCTTTTTTTCACTTCACAGTAACAGTATCAATTTCCTAAATCTTCCTACACATTTTATTTCAATAATTATAATTTGTTAATTTAAAATTAATTGCTCTCTGAAGTTTATTATTTTCAAGAGAATACATTATTTGCATAACAAGTATTTATATAATAAAAAAGTTTTGTCGTTACGAAAATTTATAATTTTACAAGGGCTACATACCCTTTTTGTATCTTCTTTGATTATTTTCTTTCATTTGTCTGCTATGTTAAAACAAATTTGATTCTAAGAACAATTAATTTTAAGGGAAGGTATTTAAAACTAGAAATAAGTGAAAGGAAAACGTGGCAAATGTTTACAAATCAGTATATCACACTATCTGTAAAAAAAAAGTAAAATTTGATGTCTTTAAATTTTCTTTTATGTTTTAAGTTAGATTAGGATTTTAGGACTTAAATAAGGGGATTTTCCAAGATTAAACAAAGGCATTTTCTCAAAATCTGGTGCGCCAGTGAATTAAATTCAACAGAGCAGGTTGTTTTATATCTGACAGCTTTTCAGAAAATTTATCTCAGTATCACTACATTATCCGATTAGGAAATTACTCTCATTCCAACGATGAGCCCTTTCCTATAATCGCGTGTACTACTATGCCCAAAAAATTAGGTGACATTGTATTTATTTTGAAAATTCTTTATTTATTCCTCCAAATCAATTGCATGCCCTTCAAAGTAATCCCCTCCCGATGTAATGCACTTATGCCAACGGATTTTCCAATCTTCGAAACACTAGTTGTAGTCACTTTCCGGGATTGCCTTCAGTTCTGTCTTCGCGGCGGCTTGAAATGCTTCACGATTTCCAAATATAGCACAGGAAGTAACTCTCTCTAAATAAAATAACTACTTTAGACTTTCGATTCTCAATCTTTTAGTAGCAAATATTGATTCAGACCTTTGAAAGCTCGGAAAGAGTGTTCTTAATGTCGGAAATTAAATGGCATTATTTTTTGATATTTTTATAAAAAGTCAAGTTTTAATTGCGTCACCTTTTAAAACTTGAGAAACAGTGGTTCTAAACATTTATTAATTAATTTGTAAGAACAAATGACTCAATTAAAACGTCCATTTGAAAATATACATATAATCAATATTCCCCGAACTTGCATCAATAATATTATAATCATAATTGATCACTTAGTCATTGTGATCGGCGGCGCCATTGTTACCACCCAAAAGCAAACAACTATAATTATCGTATCCTAAAAAAACTGGTTTATTTTATTATTCAAGCACAATGAAATAGGTATCCATATATTTAAACAAAAATCTTTTCAAGTGGAAATGAAATAAACTCACAAAAGAAGAGTACTCAGTTCATGGTCCAGTCTACGTTAGAAAATTACTTACTAGAAAAATTTTTATTTGAAAATACTAAACGTCTATCTATTGGTTGGTATGTTGGTAGTTAGTGACAAGATAGTACTTTTAATTCCGCTACAATTCTTTAGTATACATATTATGTTTTCTCTTTACAACATATAAGCCCCAAAGAAGATGAATAAAAAAATTCTAACAGCTCGAACTAGACGGTAAGTTCTAGTAATTATATGTACTTTCTATCATTACGTACTTGCTGGCATATATATAGACTATACGATCAGAAAATCTCTCATTCGTTCGACACGCACGAGGTTTGAACAACAAAAAACGTGAAACCGCCCAAAAGTTGGTTGAATCAGTTAAAAATTGGTTCAAATTGTTTGCTTGGACATCTAGTTTAACTACTTAAGCTAGAGTTGTTTAAGCAGAGAAATAATATCGAGAAGATCTGCCAAACCAACGAAACGTGTTTTGTCATCTTTTGAATTCAAGCAGTATTTAGAGGAACCATTGAACAGATAATATTGATAATAACAGACTATTGAAATACTAAAATGGTATGTCATATTTTCTTCCTAAGTTAGTTCATCAAAAAGTGAATGTAGATAATACTTGAGTATTGAACTGGCTATAAATTTAATATGATACGAGCTATTTTCAAATTTTTCAAATGGATATAAAATTGAAGACATTGAGCTATATAATTTATATGCATTAATTTAACACAGATATTGTGTAAATGCAAAACAAGAAACTTTATGTGGCAATCTTGATTTTCAATTCTCTTCTTTATTGACACAATAGTAAAAGTTATTTAACAAGTATATGCTTTACTAGCTTGATATCCGCCCACTTCGCTGGGCTTATAAGTTAAGACTGGTAAAGACCACCGCGTCATAGCCCTCACCTCCCTTGCACTCACTTATTCGCCTACCATAACAGTCGAAATATGGATAGAGATTGTTTTACCCAGGAATAATATATGTACAGTTTTCAATTTTTTTTAATGTAAAATAGTCTTAATTCATTGAGTATATCAAAAAAGAATGTCTTGAATGGTTTTACGTTTACCATTTTTACAGGAATCTTTAATTTATGATTCAAAATGATGCTCATAGATCGTGCAGTAAAATGGCAAATTTAATTTTAATTTTTTTAATATATCTTTATTAATTGTAGGTCATGTGTATTTCTGATGTATGATTTATATTGTTTTATTCAAATCCATTCGGTAGTTTTACAAACAAACATCCTTGCTTTCACATATATGATATATATAGAGGGATTTAGTTATTAAATTTATACTTTAAGCATAAGGTAATGCTTCATCTAAACGGAGTATCTGTAGGCAAATGATGTGTGGTAAAAAAACGTTTCTCAATAATACAATAGTTTAGACAAGTCCCAAAATGCTACTCAATATTTTAGAATGGAGCCAGCAACTGAAAATGAAAGTGTAGCAATGGATTGTAAACATACGAATAATTATTGTTAAATTGAAGAACATGATTTAAAACAGAATAAAATAAATCAGTTAAATCATGACATCACAAAGATTCTTGAGTTTTTCTACAAACCATTTAAATGTAATCGGATCATATAAATATATTTTAATAATTTATTCATCGTGATCTGCCAGTTTTGATTTGCCTTGTCATACCATCATTCAAAATATCTCTTCATCTCCCTGTTTTTTTTTCATAATCATGGTTTGTTACAAAATGATGTTACATCATCATAAATCTAAAAATAGATTATGATTCATTCAAAAATAAAGTTGGCTTTGAAGAGAAAAAAAATTGTAGCAAAAAAATTAATTTATGTTTTTTTATTATACAGGTAACATATTATACATATCCTTGATAAAGTAATTAGCGGAAATAAGAGCTGGGTAAACACACTACTTTTTTTTGGAGTGGTTGAATTTTGCCGGATCATCCTTTACAGACCTCTCGAGACACATTTCAGTATCTTGATTTGTCAATTAGAGGGGACTTAAGCTATATCAGTGTTGACTAAAGGAATTAACAAGTGGACTGCCCTGTATTTTTGCGGAGACTCTCATACTTCGATTATGAGGGATTTTCCAGAAGCGCTGGACATCCATAAATGGCCGCAGAAAGTTCTTACACTCGAAAATTATCATGTTTCCTTACAAAACCAGATCTATATTTCAGCCTTTTTGCCATTTACAACTCTTGTGCTTTTGATACTAGATTCAACTATTTACAGAATTTATTCATTAAACATGGCAGAGCCGACAAAATTATAACTTATTAGAAGTAAAAATCTATTTTTCGAGGGTCTTCTATTAGATTTCATAAAAAGTCGTAAAATAATAGTATTACTGTCTGCTCTTTCAACGAAATCTTTCAACGTTACGTAATATCTCCGTCCGCTTTATTTGTAGCATTTTTCTGATACACCACGATTCAAATCCATTCAGTCTGGCAAATGATGGCATTGGGCATTTACATTTTGCAATGCCCAAGCACATACATTTTTAATGTCCAAGTTTCGCACGAATATAGTAGCGTGGACCACACATAACACCTTAACATTTTAAACCAATTATTAGAGCACTACTTAATGTAGGTAGATGTATTGTTTTTCACCCAAAATTTTAAATATGGGTTTTTAATGGATCTCTGGCTCTGCATTTTGATATATTTCTAAAAATACCATTTTTAGCCATTGATCTTTCAGTTGGATGTTCCTATAACGAAAGGAGTTGAATGAAAAAAAAATTTTCTCATTAGTTATGTATAACACAGATACCTATGTAAAAAAGGCACAGTAGCTTTTACGTGGCCATTTGAAACGAGCGAAACATCAAACGTTATAAAAGACATGTCATACAGACAATACTTTATTATAAATCAATAGTCTTAAACTTTCGAATTGTTCAAGCACGCTTCAGAAATAAATAAGATCAGCATTGGTATCTTCAATTTATTACTTTTAAAAAAGGGTCAAGATCAACAGAGTTATACGCGTATCAAATATTTTTATTTTATCACTTTTAACGATTAGGTTAGGTAAGGTTATATTGGCTGCCCACGAAGGACACACTTCAGCTAGAGAGCCCATTGAGATACCATATAATTTCATTTTTCAGCTCCTCAATTTCAGTGGCTGAGTGCACCACTTTCATGCATATACCATGCACTACACCAGCCCATTATAACTATTAATTAAATTAATTTTGTTGCGACGGCGGGAATCGAACCTGCTACCCTAAGCATACCACGGACGGAATTGAGCTAATAGGGCGACTCTTTTAAATTAATCCTACATCTTCTTTTAAACGATAAAAATAATTTCACAATATACAAATTTTGCAAATACAAGTTTTAATAAACAAAAACCATTTGTACTGTAATTCTTACTGAAGGAGATGGAAATTTATATTTCAATAATTAAATACAAATAATTTGATAGGAAATAAAAAAAATTTTCTGTACAAAAAAATTCTAAGAAATAAAGGTAGGTACTTGATTTGCATACAGTATAATACATATAGTATCTATGTGGGTATCATTTAAAATTTACTAATTATAAATTACACAGCCTAAGTACGAAGACCATTAAGGTTAATGACTGTTTTTGGTATAAATATAGAGTTACACGTGAACCCGTATATTAAATCATATGAACATTACATGCAAGTCAAATTATTACCAATATGCATTTGATGAATAATTGTTAATTACATCACATTTTCGATATTCAATATCTGATTATGGCTTTAAAAAATTTGGTCTGAAATTCTCTTATGACCGCTATGTATGCGTTTCTATAACTATATTTCTTAAACTTTGATCCCTGATACTGTATTACTACCTTGATACCCACCCGCTTCGCTAGACTTAAAAGTTTATACCACCAAAATTTAAACTAGATTGGACCAAGGTATTACGTTGTCCCATAAAAATTTTTTTCCCATTTTTCATCCCCTTAGGGGTAGAATTTCGGAAAATCCTTATCTTATCGGATGCCTACGTCATACAAAGAACACACCCTCCAAGTACCAGGTCTCTACGATCAATGGTTTAGGCTGTGCGTTGATCCGTCTGTCAGTCATTCAGGACAAAGAACGAATAGCTTAAAGGTTATGCCGTTACCATGATTTCGGACTTGTCCGTAATACAGCCGTAACAAAATTAAAGCCTGTTGTTCTAATGGTTGCAAATTGAACGACTTGATTTGCTTACAAAAGAACTAGCTGCAAAAAAGGTGAAGTTCCTTTCTAATAAATTCCACACAGTAATGTGAAATAGAATACTAAAGTAGATGAACTAACAAGGAAATTAGCGGGCAAAGAGAACACGAAGGCTATAAGCTCACCAATTTTACCGTTACGGAAGGCGAAATTATGACGTAAGCAGAAACGCGAGGATTAACATAAATCTACTGAACTGTTGGCCCATAGGAAAAAATCTTGTATGTATTGTCACGGGAGGAATTACAGCAAACTGTCCAGTGTGAATCTCCTAAAATATAAATCACAGATTACTGCAGAGAATGTAACCAGGAAGAGGAAACAATTAGCAACTACTTTTTCACTGCCCAGCGCTGGAAGGCAATCTCTCCATTATGATGGGATCTTGTTGTTTTCTGAGAGATTTGGAAGAAGCAACAAAAATAGAGGATTAAAACTACCATTAATATTGCCTTTTATTTATTTTGTGATTTACAAACTTGGAATACGGTAAATATGCATAAATAATCTTTGTAGCAAAATAACGTTAGCATATTGTACATAGAAGTGAAGTAAACATTAAAACATGAGAATCTGGTGACAGGTGATAATATAACATGCTTTATTTTTTATTAATTTTGATGAGGTGTAAATCAGTTATTTTACGTATTAATTAAAACTCTGGTTACGTACGTAAAAAGTTTCGGAGAATTATTACTATTTAATTTGCTTTAGTGTTTATATTTGTTTGACAAATCCGGTCGAATAGTAGTACAGTCAATTCCGTTTCAATTGAATTCGTTTTATTTTGACGAAATGTCTGAACGTCAAATCGCAAATCCGCAGATATTGCACTTTATACCAACAAAGAATCTTTAACTTTCAACGATATAAATGAAATGTTCTAATATCGAACAGTTTGATAACTGTTCGATTCGTAGAGATTGAAACACGTCGTTGCTTTTGATAATTTAAATAAAATAAAATAGTGGCTTTACAAAATTTACGTCAATCATCATAATGAATTACCACAAAGTAAAACTTTCTTAAAAATAGAGTAAGCGTGTTAATATAAATTAAAAACATAATTTAACTTGTTATAACTTCTCGGTTTTCGCTTTCGCCATATCTGGATTTTCACAATTTAAGAAAAATTTGGCCAGCATTGGGTTTAAAACTATCTAAAAAGTGGTCACATTCTTTTTACCCGATGTCAAGGAGTGATCATGTTTTTCGTGCGTATCTTGTATGTATGTATGTATATTTGTTTGTAAATTTCTTTATTACCTCGTATCATCCAAACAGCTCTATGGATTTCGGCATTTAAGATATCGTTATATTCATCATAAAAACTCAAGTGTCCTTAGTTACAGGTGTTTGAAAAAAAATGGCGGATTTTTGGCGCGAAATAGTAGTAACTATCGAGTAGGGCATCACAATAAAGGAAATTACAAAAATATATATAAATTTTATGTTTGAATTTAAATAGGAACGATAAGTTGAGTTAAAAATTTTAATCTAGTTCTAGTACAATAAGAGAGTACTTTTTAGTGTCGGGACACTAAAAAGTCTACAATAAAATAAATAATTAAAAAAATCCATACCCGACTGTAATGAATAAAATCTGAAAAGAAAGAAACAAGTCCAGTAGTTACATGACAACTTTATCAATCAGAGCCTATTATTGGGGAATATTTTAGCCGGTCTAGATTTTAATGGATCCCGACTGTTAAAGTAGCTATGTAAACTACTGGACTTGTTTCTTCCTTTTCAAATTTCATTTAACACGTTCGGGTTTTTAATTTTTTTTTCACCACAGTCTAAAATAAATTTTCAGACTTAGTTTAGTAAAAAACTTTGCCCATGTTTTCCGGTTGAGTTTCAATTTGTGTTTACTGCAATATTATAGTTTGAACCATTTAATGTTTGCCTCAGTGGTAAAAGCAGAACATGAAAAACTTAAGGGATCGTGAACGACGTGATTCTTCGTTTTAAACTCCTTTGGTAAAAATACAATTGCATTTTTGTAACAATAAATTATAGGTAAAGTGTAAAGTATCAATACTTATTTAAAAACTTTTCAAAGTCGAATATGTAAATAATAAGGACCCTCATTAATCATAATTAATCATTTTAGAAACTGTTTGTGGAAATGGTTGCTAGACACTTCTGCTCTCTCTAGAATTAAGAACATAGAGAACCAGGCCCGTGCGCAGGAATTATCCAGAGGAGGGGTTCAAACTTTTGTTCACCATGTTAGGTCATAAAGCCAATAAAAACAAAAAATTATTTTTTCTAGTAAGAGAACATTTAATTAGGTCAAAATGTGATATTCAGTCACTGTTTTTCAATAAGTTAATTCTGCGAGGTATATTGAAAAACTTACAAAACTCTGTGTGCATCGACCACTACACCGCGTTGTATATTCAGCGGGGACTAAACCGTTTAGCTGATCTTCAGGTATTGTCGATCTAAGGTGTGTTTTGAGACGACGCAAGGTTGAAAAGAAGGGTTCATTCATCGCTTTTGTAAAAGACAAAACTGCCAGAACCTCATTTAGTAGACATTCGAATATGGATCTTTATTGCAAATATCGAGTTCTTCGAGATAATTTTTGGCCCTCCGCCCGGCAATGCGTTTTCGCCAAAATTGAACTTTCTAGTTCAAAAAGTCGAGCAAGAGTTTTCATCAAAATTTTTCATTTTATTGAGAAAGAGACAAGCTAAATTAGATAAAATATTGCGATGATTCAAAATTCGATCTATAATCTTCAACTTAATCAGTCTGTATATTCGAGCGTTCCGTTCGTTAAGACGCGAACATTGGTTTCTGCACTTCTGTGTCGTATTCATCGCAGATATCGCTCATGATTTATAAAATCATCCTGAACCCTTCTCCAACGTTTCCTTTTCTTTCAATCAAAATATGTTCATCATCAGCTAGTTCGATATCCTCGCCAAGATCTAGGTACTCGACTCAAAGACAAAGTCAAAGAATGTACAGCGAGCTTAAAAAATGCAATGCATATCTGATTCGTCAGTGGAAATGCGTCTCATAAATGGGTGAATTTACAGTAATATATTGTTAGTTCAAAATTTATGTGGACAGATTCTCAAAGGGAGGAATTTTGACCCCCAAAACCCCTCCCTTGCGCACGCCTAATAGTTCCCTGTAGAGAACTGCAAATTTTACAGTTCGATGATCCAGAATATTATCACTTTCCAATGTTACAAAATGTCTGCAGTAGATAGATACAAAAGAATATTGATAAAAAATGTGTAGTCCCAACAAAATAAAAAAAATTAATTTGAAATAATTTATAATATGGATGCAGTTTTATTTAATAAAAAATAATATAGTGAATACAATGAAATAAACAAGAAAACAAATACTATACACTTATTTTAGTCCCCGACTGTAACAGCATTAACAAGCGATATCCTGTTAGGGCCTCTTTTAATGTGAATCTCTCATAGTCCCGGGAGTACACGTGAAATAATCATCTCGTATCCATCCAATAATACCGCCGTGTATACTCAAATATTACATGCATTGAATAAACAGTGAAGTTTGATCTACATTATAAAGTTCCAATTTGTTTTTTATAGTTGCAAAAAAAAATTGTGGATATTTAACTTTAAAATGTAACTGAAATTGTGGATTTTTGTGTTGATAGAATCATTTAAGAGTGTTAAAATTTAAAAAAAATTTTAAACTTTTTAGTTTTTTTGTTTAATCTAGAGTGAACGAATATTTGTCTATTGAATATTATTTACTATTTGAATAATGTACTTATTTTAATTTCAAATAATGTATCGGATTTCACAATTTGGAGTGGGAGCTGTTAAGTAAGGTAGGTAAGTAAAAAAAATAAACAAACAAAAAAACTGAACAAAAAAGTAGATTTTAGAATTACATACATAATTATTACCAGTTTGGAAATTTCAAACTTTCACGCTAGATGTAGTTTAACATATTTTTATAAACATATCCAAATCATATGGTTCTTGTACCTAAACAATCGGAGTAAACTATGAACCCATAACAAAAGTTTATGAAAGTTTTATTATGCAAAAATACTTTGATCATTTCCCAAAACCCTTTTTTTTGAAAATAACTCAATTTTAAAATTATACAAAACACAATAATGAAATTTGAAACATACCTTTGATCACTGATCTCTATCGAGGCGATCAGCGACTTTTTACAATTTTAAAAGAAAACACAATCGAATCGAAATTATAAAACAAAATTTGTAATTGTCACTATCCAGTTGTAATTTATTTAATTTGAGGTTAGATATCACAATAAAAATAAAATTACCTTCAACAAAATTAATAATATTATCATATAAATTATTAACAATGAATCACTATCATCAGTAATAAAATAATTCTTTTTTTAATTTACAATTAGATATTAACTTGCAAAAATTGCAAAATATTCTCAACTGACATCTAGTGTTCAATGCACGAATCATTCATATCTTTGAAGTTTTTGAAAAAGAATATAAAACAATCCAACAAGTGTTTACGAGTGGAGTTTTTTAAATGTCAGAATAAAGAAGATAACCTATTTATTCTGTTATACTTAAAATGCATGATATTTATAATACGGTTTTATTAACTGAACGTTGAAGTGATTATTAAATTAATTATTATTTTATTCGAATTCGAATTATTTTGTGAGAGAAAATATTTTGTTAGCAATCTTTTAAGTGTTAATAAAATATTCAATAAGAAATATTTTGAACTTACATAATCTCCAGATCCGTTGAACTAGAGAAAAATAATTTCACAATCACGTATCATTCAAATCAAGAAATAGTTTATCTCATTTATAAGTTGAAATCTTCTGGTTTTGTATTTGTTGCTTATAAAAATTAGTACTTTAGACGTCAATATATTTTTATGTGAGCATAAAGTTAACCCAGCAGTTTTTCAATTTCTTTATGTTAGGAATGTTCCTTGGTGTTGGCAGAGGTAGCAGAGCCTATACCTACCTACTATCATCACGTTTTCAAAAATGGATTATCTGAATTCTGGATCTTCAGAAATTTTTAAGAAAAGAAAAAATCCTAAACAGTGAAAAATAGTTCTGTTATTTTTCACTTTTTAGGATTTTTTGTCTCCAAGTACATAACATTAAAACCAAGACAGCAAGTTATAAAAATTGAAATCATCAGTGAAAAGAAAACCACAGAATTTTTCCTATCCCAACAAATAACTTGGTAAAAAATTATTTCGTTTTAATACATTGTTTCAAGTGGATTTTTTGTATTTTGTTTGTTAAGAAAATTTATGGTTCTCGTTTTAGCATATGTCAACTCTAGTAGCTCAGTTGGCTAAGGCTTAACCAATTCCGTTCACCACAACAAAAATTAATTTAATTAATGGTTGTGTTGGGCTGGTGTAGTGCATGGTATATGCATGAAGCAAGTGCGCTCTACCTCTGAAAATAATTGTGGAGCCGATAAATGAAATTATCAGCGGAAAAGATGGAAAACTCATATATGGTATCACAATGGGCTCTATAGCCTAAATGTGTCCTTCGTGGACAGATAATATAACTTAACCTAACCTAGCATATGTTTTTTGATCTCTATACACTACAAGGCATGGGCACACGTGACTTACAGAAGTCTCTCGGATTCCTAACTTAACATACGAGTAAGACAATGACAACCTAACCAGTGACAACCTAAAATTCGAGTAAGACAGAGGGACAAAAATTTTTTTTCTACCTATCTTATTACTATTAGAGAAACAGAGATAGGTAGAAGAGTCGTATACCCGCCTCGCTTCTAAAGAGACTCACAATAAAGTTAATGACACTCAATAAAGTTATAACAATGGTGACCTGTTTTTTTCAAAAGAAAAAAGTTCTAAAAAAGAAAAAATTCTAAACAGTAAAAAATATTTATGTTTCACTTTTTGGATTTTTTCCTCCAATTATAAAATTATGTACGACAACAACTAGCTATGTAAATATTAACAAGGAGAATGCAAGACATTTGAAAGAGGAGAAACAATGTCTGGAAGAAAGTATCAACAAAAGAACTTATGAATTAAATTCAGAATTGAATAGAGTCAAGTTACAGCTAGTATGATCTGCAAGTGCGAATTAAGGGAAGTCAAAATGAGAAAACGAGTAACAGGTGGTGAACATAACGGTTGTTTCTGTGTGTGTTTATCCAAAACGAGCTTTTATAAAAACATTTTGGTATTAAAAAAAGAAATCTGAGTGTGGTTATTATAATTTAAAAACTTTGAGCTCGATACCTTACTTTATTTAAGAAATAAATTAATTTGGAGTTAATTAATTCAGCCAAGGGAAAAAGCTTTCGAAATAGCAATCCAATTTTGAATTCATTAAACACTCCTAAAACAGAAAGAGCAAAAACTATATCTACATGTAATCTGTTCAGATTGTCGTTTTTTCTAAATGAATCGTCGTGCTATCTTCACGTACATGAATATTTTATCAAGAGTTCCAATCAATAAAATTTAAAGAATTTATTTAAAAAATTTTTATCGTAAATACATAATATGTATACTAAATTTGTAAACGCATCAATTATGTATTTATACGGGTTAGATGTTGACCCCCAACTAGGGGGAATGTAAATCGAACTTATATTTTATTACAAAATATGTGTTAATATAAATATACAGGATGGTTCTACAGAAATGAAATTTATTATTTCTATAGAAATTGGCTATTGTATCTAGCTTGAATTCTAATGAAAGTGCAAAATTAATATTAAGTTTAAAATAATTTCCCAATGGAAAAGACTCATGCAAAATATGTGTCAAGAGTGCTAATTTGTACCCGACTATAGCACGTATGAGTATAACATCTGCACTATCTGAGCTATCGACATACAGAAACATTCTCCAACAATATGCAAATATTTTCACATAATGTTCCCAGTTTATCTAGCGATAAGAAGAAACCGAACTTCTCTGGTGCACAATTTTCCTGTCGTACATGTTGAGAACCTCTGTACGTTCACTTAGTCATGCAAAGGATTTACATATACAAACCCACACACAAACGCAATTTATCATCTCATTCTGTGACGGCAAGAAAGTGAGAATTAATAATATGTGCTAAGGAAACGTCTACATTTTCACATTAATCTTGATATATATGAGCTAGCGAAGTTAGCAAGCAATCGACATCAAATGAATCATCTTAAGGAATGTTTTCCACATTTTTCTGTATAAATTCCAGTTAAAGATTGACTTGTCTAATAAATGAAGGACATAATCTTATTAGATATTATCATTAGTGAATTTAGATATTTAAATATAAAGATCTCATTCATTGTTACTCTTTCACCTCGGTTGATGTTTGACAGGCCACTCTGTATACGTTTCTATTTTAAGAAATTTTAACAGAGCTTAATATATTTTGCATTGGCTCCTCTTAGCTTCTATATCTTGAGCTAGTTACATGGTGCTCTATTTTTGTGATTAAATTTTTTTTTTTTTTATAAAAAGGAAGTAGATTTGATAAAAGAAGAAGAAAATATCTCATTTCATTCGTTGTTACTTTTTCACCTCGGTTAATTATTGTTGATTATAACAGGCCTTAGTATATCTTGCATTGGGCTATGTTACATTGTGCTCTATTTTTATACCATGTATATATGAAATATATCAAGGTATACTAAGTTTAGTCCCAAGTTTGAAACGCTTAAAAATATTGATGCTACGAGCAAAATTTTGGTAAGAAAGTTTATTAAAAAAATTGAGTTTGTAAATGAGCAATATAGGTAAATTGGGTCTTGGGTCCACACGATCCATCTTGTAAACCGTTGGTTGACCTATATAACAAAAGTTTAAATGTAAAAAATGACGAAGCACAGCTGAGAAGTTGATACTACCAAAGGCACTGAGATAAAATTAATTCAATTCTCCTACTAATTCCGAATTCTCTAACTCAACTTGATGGACTGTAGAGACGAGTAAAGCCTCAAAAACAGCATAAAACATCTTAATACAATATAAAAAAAGAATGGAGGTGCTGGGAAGTTCAAACTCCAAAATCATTGTTAACACTAACTGAATCTGCAAACAATTTCCAAACCTATAGCTCAAAACGGATGGCATAGAAATGAGCAATATTTGAAACACATCAAAAAAGCAATATCCTAGTAGACAATAGGGGTTAAATAATATTGATGTCAAATTAGCCAAATTACCCATAAAAATGTAAAACTAGACTTTATGCCAAGACTAAAATGGAAAGTGAAAATATTGTAAAACGAAGACGTCACTAGTGAGTATCTTCCTCTTTGTTTAATTATGAATATTAAACGTTCACTTGCATACTAGTAAAGATTTTAAAAAATCAGCTTCATTTTTCTGAACGTTCAGTGAGAATTATTCCCCTGAAGTGATAAAAAAAATTAAGTCTAATCGCCTATTCTACTAATTCATCTCATTTGAATTAAAGGAACTCGTTGCGTATGCCCAAAGGTAGGAGAATAAAATATGTATACATATAAGACGTACCCAATCGTCATAAATCATTTGCTGGGGCTATAAAACGGATTTGTAATACATCCTTACCCTTCATTAAACCTTTGATGCAGAGTATAACTTTATATTTTCGAGAAAATATGACAACAAATTAGTGACGTTACCTTATCTAAAGATTTGAATTTACAATCAAATTGTAGTCTATGACAGAAAGTTGGCTAAATGACATTGCCATCGCGAGTAACAAAACTATTACTGCATATATTACAAGGGAAACATTAATATAATAGTTTTTTTTTTTTTTTTAAATTTTATAATTAAATTATATTTATAATAACAGTAATTATTAAAAATTCTGTATTTTATTTTTATTTTTTCAATCATTTATGTATAGAAGTGAAAGCTAAATTAAAATTGCAAATAATATATACACACATAGGTATATCGTACGATTCAACAAATATGATATATTGCATAAGATATAAAACTTTAATTAATTATATGATTTTACTTTAAGATTGATTTACATCAGTTATACTTACATCTTGTCATTTGGTATGTGCTATTGATGTATTTAGAGATGTACAGAATGTAAAAGGATTGTAAGATTGATTTGCTTCGCACATTTATTATTACATGCACTTATTATTTCATTCGTTGATTGAAAGTCGTTTCATTGACAGCTCATTTGAATATCTTATTCGTTCACTGGATGTTTAACGAACACGTGTGTAATCTTTCAGTTTTGATAAAAAGTTAAATCAGCTAGAACTGATGCCTTGGAAATCAATATTATTCACTTTATAATCGAAGTTTCCATATGACAATATCGATAATGCATTTCCTATTTTTTCGAAACAGCTACGAACTTGTTAGCTTTGCTATGTTAGACTAACTAATTCTTTGAATACCAGTGCTGTTACATTTTGTATTTTATATACTAACTTAAGCAAATTTTAAATCATTTAATACAGCAAAAAAAAAAATTTATTTAATTCAAGGTTATAACATTACATATGTAATTAAAAATTTAAAAAAATGTAATTAGTAATTAAGGTTGTGTGACCATATTTAATTAAAATTGTCTTGGGATTTTTATTGTTTTTTTTTTCTAAATTTTGTAAAATCATTTTTCATAGAAACACTCGTTAAAGATTTATTCACTTTGACGTAAGTAATACAATTTAACAGATTTATGTGATAGATCAGATAAATATTGTGTACATCCTTAAAAGCAGGCCCGTCAAATAAATAACGATAGATTTCCGATCAGGCGTAGTATTTGTTAAAGTTGTATCTAACTTCCCTATACGAAAGTTTCTATTACCGGGGACTTTTTTGACAAAAATGGAAAAAAAACAAAGCACGTTGGCAATTGGAAGTAAAGAATAATTTTTTTTTTTCAAATCTTATATGCTTTCTATTATCTCAAAGGAAAAATTGAAAGAATCACCATATTTTTTTCAATTTTCAATTGAATTTATAGTTTTTAAGTACTTAGTCTTTGCCACTCATCCTGCTGCCATCATCCCTTACGTTTTTTATGTTTTAAAAAAGGAAAATTATTGTTATTGGGTGTTGAAAGTCCTGTGAAAGAGTGTCCTGGCCATTGTATTTACTAATCTTCCAACTAAAATGAATGTTTAGTATGGAAAAACTGTGCGTTTTCGACAAGTCTGTATTGGTAACATTTAGAAACCATGGTACAATTAAAAAAAATTCACGATAACTTCTATAATTATGTTATATTAAATGAAGAAACGTCTAGAAAAATGTCAGTATACATTTATTTATGAACTGAAATTGCCAATTTAGTTTATGAACTGATCGTCGGATTTCGCATAAAAACCACCATTTACAAGAAAGCCGCCTGGTACTATCGGTACACAATAGCTAATTCATAAAAACCTTATATCAACACTTTATGCTTTTCTTTTCTACGATCCTGGTTTAAAAATTATATACTGGAAAGTATATGCTCTTTTTTCATGGTAAAGACTATAATTAGTTGATGATTTGTTTCTTAAACATGCAGTTAGACATTTTTATTAATAAATTTCATTTCTAATAATGATTAGTTATAACGTAAATACAAAATTAAAATTAAATTTTAGTCAGCATCAAAATATTTTGGCAAATATAAATGCTTGCATAAAATACAGAAATTTTTGTATATAAAAACCTTTGTTTAAAATATGGTTTTAATGTATTTCTGCCAATTATTATAAGAAAAACAAGTATCAGTTATTTAGAGATCCGTTAATTGTATTTAACACAAAAAATTTGGCGAATAAACATTTGTCCACGAAAACTCTTTTTATGGTTAACTAACGTTTCCACAATTTTCTTAAATATACGCTTTCAAAATATTTTCGGTATTCTTTGAAAAAACCATAAAAGATAATATCAGAAAAGTATTTTTGTTTCGGAATTTGATGTCAATTTTGACCTACAAAAATACAAAAAATCAAACATTGGGTGAGTAGTTTTAGATATATCGCCTAAAATCCTATATGAAAAGCTATTATTTCGGAGATATTTTCGCGATTCAGAAAGATTCTCGAATAATATATTTTTAGTCGTGAAACAAAATAGATTTATATTTTGTTTGAGACCTAATTACCCAAAATAATCTGTAGACACTAAAATTTATTCATTTTGCGATTAAATTAGAACTTTCTATGGTATCGATTGAAAACATTGCTCTGTTTATTTTTGCATTTTTTGGGACAAAACTACTATTGAAAATGGTTTTTATCAAAATTGGAGAATAAAAAATTACAGTTACCCATTTGAAAAAAAGTTGATACAATTTGATATAGAGTAATTATTATTGACCAAAATAATATGAAATCGGACTCATTTAATGATTGGGCGATCGATTTTTGAGAGAAATTAAACTTAATCACTCTGAGATTACACCTTTTGTACTTGTAATTTTAGTCAGAAACAATTCGTCAAATCTCTTAGAAACTGTTTGTCTATTCTTCAAAGTGGGCTGATTGTTTTTCTGGGTCAAAATGTTGTTCTGAAAATGTTATTTATCCAAATCGAAGGCAAAAAAATTTCCGCAATTTTTAGCTATTTTCTTAAGGATAGCCTTTGAACAAACAAATCGCAAAAATATTTTTTCAGATATTCCATCTTAGCTACGAACTATCCGAGTAATTGGCTAGTTATTTTAAATAATGTACTTCTTAATCTTTGGGATGACCAAATACTCCGATTGCGTCTTCTAGATCCATGTTTGATTTGAATATTCCAACTCACAAAACGTGTAAACCTTTACTCCGTTCTATTTTGCTCCAGCTACTACTCGATTCATGAAAACGCTTCATTGATGTTTGATGCAATTCGTACGCTCTGTAAACGATTTTCACTATATTAAAATAATTTATTAAAATTTATCATTAGGTTAACTATTTGTGACACTTATAAATCATACTTATTATTACTTATATTACTATTAATATGTAAAATTGTAAAACTTACAATTAAAACAAACTGGTATTTCTCAGACAGCATGTCGCCACTATATGCCTCTCTCTAAATTATTATACATAAATGTGATTTGATTTTATAACATTTAACATTTTCTTAGTTTAACTTTTTTTATATACTATTATAGCAATAACATTCCAAAATAATGATGTCATAATGATACGTTTACATTGACATTTTTAGAAATCTTTAAATAATTCATTAGTTTGTGATCTAGAATCTATTTTTCTATATTTTCACAAAATCGATGATACTGTTATGCTAACGGGTATCTATGTGATCATTCTTCGAGATCACTCCCACAAAAAGTTTGCTATCTCGCAAACTTGGATAGGGCATGTAGTCAAACCACCAACTTAAATTATAAAAAAGCTCTAAAAGCTTAGGTTAGGTTAGGTGCGGTTAGGTTATATTGGCTGTCCACGAAGGACACACTTAGGCTATAGAGCCCATTGTGATACCATATATGTGTTTTACCACCTTTCCGCTAATAATTTCATTTACCAGCTCATCAATTCCAGAGGCTGAGTGCACCTCCTTCATGCATATACTATGCACTACACTAGCCCATCACAACTATTAATTAAATTAATTTTGTTGCGACGGCGGGAATCGAACCCGCTACCCTAAGCATACCGCGCGGACGGAATTGGTTACGCCTTAACCAACTGAGCTAATAGGGCGGTAAAAGCTTCGTTTATATAAGTTTTTTTTTAAATACTATGGATACTAGTATACTGGTATATGCCAGTTGAATTGGTCAGAATCTAGAAGTATGCAACTGTTCTAACTGCAATCGTGTTAATTTTTCAAAGATATCATGCATCCTTTCCAATATTTTTAATGCAAAAAACATATGGTAGTAACAAAATTATAGTTCCTAATCACGTTGTATCTCCCACGTGTAATAAATATATTTACTTTTATACATAATGTACTTCGCAGGAAAAATGAGAGTTGTCGACATGTTATCATTTTACTAGACAGGAAATATCATATTATTTGATGTTTCCTATTGAATTGATTTTCGTCTTCTCATGTTTTCAATCTAATGAATTATTTACATAAAAAGTTAAGCCGGGATATTGAAACTACCAAAAGACACCTCAACGCTAACTCAAGGTACATTTTTAACCGTTCCTCTTATTCTCGTGTTTTGGACTCTAGCATTCCGGCCTTTTTTGACATTTAGGGCTTGTCTTGGTTTTGCAGTTTTACCCTTAAATCTTTTTAATAAACTTCCTTTCAAATCAACTTAATATTTCTTTGCCGGCCTCGGCGCATGTTTCACCGTCAAATGGGATTACAGGGCGAAAAAGTAATCACTTTGTAGATTTGAATCATTTGCGGCTTAGTAGTTTACCCTTCTATTAAGTCGCAATTCCGCTGAGACAACTTTGAGGCAACATGTAGTATGCGGCATTGACGTACGCAAAAACTTAGAAATGTTCTAATTTAATTCTAAATTAGCCTAGAAATTCTCGGCTCAGGTATTAGAAACAAATACATAGTCATAGTCAGCGATGGATAGTCAAATATAACAGTCTCATGCGAGGTGTTATTGCTTCCCGAATGTAGGTATCATACTTTTTTTATCATATTGAGATTTTTTCAAGTAATAAATACTGAAAATCTTCTTTAAGCATCTGTGTGGAATTTCGAAATTAAGTATCATCGTCAGCAACAAAATACTTTGTTGTAAAAAATATACTTAATTTATTGATCATCGACACATAGCTCTCTTCTCCAGTTTCGTATCGTTTTTCTTTTCCTTTTACGATTCAAAGCGATTACCAAATATGCATCTGTCGCGATTTTTTGTAATTACATGACATACAAAACTGAAATTGCCTAGTGGAATCGCTTTAGTTGCATGTTACATTCATATACGACAAAGCGCATACGACGTGAAGCAACAATTCCGCAACAATAGGCTACAATAACAACAATTGGCAACAAATATCGAGCCACATGTCGTTCAGTGTTGCCTCAGTGTCTACATTATGCCTAGTCAAATAACTATTTTCTTAAATTGCTTGAAGTTCTACATACATTTCCTTCAAACAATCTATTTCGTACACATACCAATATTTTTTTTATCATATTTTATATAACACCACACCTTTGTGTTATCATATGACTTCAAACTCATATGCTTCTCAAAGCGAATAACAATGAATGACATTATTCATGAGTTCATGACTATTGAAAGCATATAATATCGATTGTAATAACTACACTGATTCAGTATCTATGTTCCTGTTTAATATACACAATTTTACTTTATGTACGGACTTAGAAATTTTATGATTTATATGTTTCTTGATTTGCAATTCGATTCCCAAGTGCCGATATGTCAGCATTCAGGGTAGATGCGAAAAGATCATGCAACCATACAGCGAAAATAGACACTCCCGTTTTCCTGGGCGAAATTTTCTGAGAATGTTGACAGTTTTTAATGAATAGATCAAAAGTTGCAACAGACAAAGTTCAAAAAGTACAAATATTATTTAATAATTATTTTGACCGGTGTTTTATAAAAGGCGGTGTCAAACAATGGTTGCCCCAATTTGTCGAGTTTTGAACAAAATTATTTTTGAATTTTTCATTCAATGATATCCCGTGAAAGAGGATGCTCCCCTTACAAGAGTTTTTGAATAAAAACAAGTTTTAGTCTTAAAAATAGCAACAAACAATTTTGTTTACTGCTATTTATTAAAAACAATATATACAGTGGGGTAGAAGTTCCCTACTTCCGGACACCATAGACTCTTTGAGGTTAAAATGCGTTTTTTTCAAATGCTTATATATCGAAAACAGTAAAGTTAGGTAAAAAATGTCGGGAATCAAAAGTGTTTAGAATAATCCAAAATATAAAAATCATATTGTTTACAAATCAAATTGTTGACCAGAACCATAAAATAATCTTTATTTTAGTCAATAACGGATTTATATCGAAAACGGGAACATTTTTAAAATCTGTTGGCGTGATATTGAGTTATTCGTCCATTTGTCGCGTACATATTTAATGCAAATTTAAGACTTATATGGTTTTTTCATGGATGCCATTGTCAGAATTGAACCAAATTGAAATGGAACCACACAGGAAGCACCAGCTTTCAAATAAAAAGGAATCATCAAAATCGGTTCAGCCTTAAAAAAAAAATACAGTCGAATTGAGAACCTTCTCTTTTTTGACGTCGGTTAAAAATGAGGTTTTTTATGTGGGTTGCAATATATATATATTTTTTTGTGCGTGTGTGGAATGATATTACTTATTTTCATTTGAAAACATACAATTCGTACAGTAGTAGATATTATCACAACGATATTTGGATAAAGAAGTATATTTTCAAGCTTTTATTCGACTTCAACTGTACGTTTATTCATTAGGATAAATATTGAAAAAGGAAAAATATTGATAAGTGAAAAATTTTATTCTTGGAAAGCAAACTAATAAAATATTTTATTCTTGGAATTAAAACTAAATATTCTTTTTTTTTAGATAAAAATTTTTCTTTTATATTGTTTCAATTGATTCAATTTTATTGTATTTCTTCACAACATTTCGGTCAAATTAGATGAATAATATGAATAATATGGTTTGTGTGCAGAAATTCAATGATCTAACTAATTTAATTTGCGGTGTTCGAAATTTTAAGCCATTCTTCATTCAACTTAAACCAAAAAAATGATTTCTATAATAAAATATTTACATTTAAAAGTGTTTTGCAATAAATATATTCTCTGAAAAAAATTGTGATATTAAAACACTTCAGAATCGTGTGCCATGAATCATGACGTCATCTGTTATGAAAATTCATAGTATACCAAAGAGTTTATAATTTTTTTTTGGAAGTGTCTTTCATGAACACCTCGGTTATATCAGTTAGAGCATATTTTTAATATACAAATATTGCAGTTTGTATATTATAAGAAAAAAATATTTTGTTCTACATTTTCGTCCTTCATAGCCACGAGAATTAAGTCAATTTGTATGCATTAAAAAACTTAAACCCTTCACAAATGACATTAAAAAAACATTCATTTTTAAATTAAAAAAGTTGTTCATATTTCAACTTTAAAGCGTTAAAAGAAAGTTAGATAATTAATTATGGATCTGTAAAACAGTAGCTTATTTTCATTCTTTTTAAAAGTTATTAACTAGTCATATTTTCGCCGAAAATGTAGATCTATGAACTGTATCGATGATTAACGGGGAGGGGTATGGATGTGATATAAATCTGTTTCATAACCTCCAGAATATATTTTATGTGTTTTTGGATGTCATATATTTCCCGCTTCTTTTGGTGCTCAGGAAGCATCCCCCGAGACCCCTTTTCAAAACAAAACCTACAACTATCGATTAATATTAGATAAAAATAAACAAAAAGAGAGCAAATAAATCATTTGTAAAGTTGGGACATTCGGCGTACGTTTTATTAAACAGTCAAAAAAGCATTTAACAAAAAAAAAAAAATGGTGGGAGCGCAAGGAAAATATTTAGTAAAATAGAACTTTAAATGACTAGAAAATAACGACAATAGCGACATAGACGTAATAATTCGAACGAATGTAAGGAAAATTATTTAAAATACTGTTTTTGATTCAATATTGTTCAATTTTATTGGTCTGAACTGTACAATTTAATTAAAACAGGAAGTATATTCATTCATAAACGGTGTATGTATCTTAAATTATTAACGAAAATTTCCTTAATAAGCTCTATTCGTTATATAATCGCCATAAGTTATTTTCTATGGTTTTTATTTCTACAAATTTTCCATGTTTGTTTTCTTATAAATTAAATAATTTTGTTATTTTGAAAATTATATTGTTATGAATCTACATCCTACTCTAAAAAAAAATAATTATTAAATAAATTTTTTATTTTAATTACAACAATTACTTTTTATTGATATAAAAATAGTTATTATAAAATTATTTTATATTTTCTCGTTAATGTATTTCAGATTTATCATTACACTTATTATTTAATTATGTATAGAAGTTTCAGTAAATGTTGACCCTGCCTTATAATAGAATCTTAGTAATCGAATACCCGATAATACAAAAAGTTTCGTAATTGGCACACTTTTCGTCCGCTCTTTCTACTTTGCTTCCTACATCTGTGCGAGTACAATCATTTAAAACTGAGACTTTTCTTCTATTTTTAAACTATCCAAGAATATCCACCTACAATGAAGTAAATGAAAATAAAATTCTGATTGAAAAAATAATAAGGCAGGCTTTATTATCACGTGGATTAAAATTACAAGATAATTTTTATCGTAGAAGAGTCAATATACACTAAATAATCTCTACATTATGTGTTAATATAGTTTACTATATAGTTAAATATATAGATGGTTATCTTTAAAGGTCTTAGATATTATTTCTAATTTTTCAACATGAGTCAGGATACAAGAATCGTATGTCATCCAACACGTTAGAGAATGATTCAACGAAAAAAATATTATAACATGGACAAAAGCGAAATAGACAGCTGAATTTTTGAAAATAAGGGAATTGTCTTACGGTTTTTTAAGAGAACTTCATCAGGATTTTTTATAGCTAAAAAATTCGTAAGAATTGAAAAAGCAGCATATGTAATTTATACTTTTCAATATACTTTTATATGGAACTTTGATACTCTGTCTAATTTAAACAAAATAAAAAGTAACATATGTGTGGTTTATTTGCCATAAGATGAATAGTTGATCTCTTCTCTTTAACTCAATTAATGGTACCTTCTGACCATTAATTAAACAATTATTGAACGGCTTCATAAAAATTAATTTTTTTAACTACGCCCGTGAGAAAAAAACTACTTTTCTCACTCAGTATGCGTAGGAAAAATAGTTCGTTACGGCAACAGGGCTTGGATTCATTACAGCGCTTGTAAATTCATTCCCACACTCCAAATTACTGTCGAAATGTAAACTAACAACAAGTAACTACAGTAATTTTAAACAATAATTGTGGTTTTATCGTTTATTTTCATATTTGGGACGCGCACGTTTTAATGCTGTTATTCCATTAGTATCGTAAATAAATATTAATAAAAGCTACCTATTACTATCAATTTTGAATTTAATTAAGATTCCAGAATATTTCTACTTAAAAGTATACTTAAACTTCTTTTGAAACAACGTGTAACAAGTGTAATTTCACGCTAACAAAAATCATAACTTTAAGAAAAAATAATTAGTGAAGACAGACTTCTTGTAATCTTGTTCAAACTTTTAACTGGGTGTATTATTTAGTATATGAAATTTTCAGTAAACAAATCTTTTTAAAGACAAGCTTTTAATAAACTAAAGAGTATAATTATTTTTCCTCTCAGTTCTACATATTTATTTATTTATTTAAGTACTATAATCAGTTAAATTACAAAGTAATCTTACATAGGCAACAAATCCTAAATATGACTATATTTAAAGGCACAACTGGTATTTTATATTAAATTTAAAAAAATAATTTCATCAGTTCTTCTGCTTGAAATGATTTCTATAAAAAATTTAAATCAAAATTAACTTAAACAAGTGAAAACAAACAATTGACTGAGTTAATTGTTGAAATACCATGCATAGTCAGTGTTGATTTCTTTATCACATAACACATACAAACATGTGACACACACATAACTAATAATCAAATAATCAAGTATAGTACATATTATAAAATTTCCGCCTAATTGGCGCCCTCACGGGTAAACAGTGATGTTTACGAAAAAATGTTTCAACCAAAAGTTGTTTATTTTTTGATAAGGAATATTTTTTACATTTAAACTTTTGTTCTATCTCTAACGGTTTACAAGATGGGTCCTACCCAAGACCCAATTGACCTATGATGCTCATTTACGAACTTGACCTCACTTTTTACGTCCCGAGTACGCTGTAAAAATTTCAGCTCGATATCTTTTTTCGTTTTTGAGTTATCGTATCCACAGACGGACGGACGGACAACCGGAAATGGACTAATTAGGTGATTCTATGAACACCTATGACAAAATTTTTTTCCTAGCATCATTATTTTTAAGCGTTACAAACTTGGGACTAAACTTAATATACTATGTATATTTTATATATATATGGTATAAAATGCCAGTGGTATAAAATGCCCTTACCATTTAGTCAACACTAAATGCATCCAAAAGTTTAAATTTATTGGCGATCGAATAACCTTAATGTTATAAACACACGTTCAGTTTATATGAAATAAACTAACCATGAATCAGTTATTAGCCTTTAAAACAAACATTTTGCAATTTTATACCAATTAAAGTCTTTTTTTGTGCAGATTCAAGAATGAATCATCTTTTAAACACCATCCATTTAAAGTGAATTATCCAAGGAATTTTTTTTATATCCAAAGGGAAAATACATAATTTTGATTGATCTAGATTTTAGAAATTAAAAAGTTTCCATAAAAATCGTTTTTATTAATAATGACATTTAAGTATTATTTTCTTAATTATATATAATATGTATATGGACGCATATGGTTTAAATTTTCATTTCATTCATAATAATTTCTAGAAATATTTTTACCATTTTTTATATATTTTTTTTATTAATCAGAAATTTTCAAGGAAATCCACTTGAAAATATTAATTAAGAGGAAAATATGTTTCCACTTTTTTCTTAAGATCTGATATTGATTTTATCTAAGCGTGTCACATTCTTAAATATCCGATGCTCATTCTCCCTTCATAATTACAAGATAATACAATTATTAACCTAAGCCATATCTCTAGGACCCATTCGTTGTGTGCGTAATCATGGAAGGGACAATAAAATCGATGCCAGCGCTTCCAGTGAAAAGGCGATAAAGGAGGCTGTTATGACAAATTTGCAATTCTTTCAATGTTAATGTTATAGAAATTTTCAAATTAAAATTATTGAAAAACACTAATTAATTAAACTTAATGCATTAAAAATTGTGAAAGTAAGAAATCAAATTGCACAAATATTATTTTTTAAATGTTAATTATCATAATTATTTATTTAAATTTGTGAGACAATAATATTAAATTTTCAATGTAAGTCATAAATGTAATCCATGCAATTTTATAATTAAAGTAGTGTATCATTACCATAGAAACGCCTCCAATAAAACTCACACACGGTGCGAATAATGTACAAAATGGATATAGTTGGCCTCTTTAAGCCCAAAAGATATTTTATGTATGTCTCTACCTGTCTTATCTATTCCCAACAACGTCTAAAAAATAATCTTTATGACGGATAGTTAATCTTGGAGCTGGATGATTTAAAACAAAAATATCAAGAGGAATTACTGAAAAGACACCTTCACATTTTACCAAATTTTAAGCTTTTGAAAAGGAAAGTTTAAAAACAGGTTAGTTTTTCAAAAGAGGCGTTTTTTCAACACAAAAGAGAGTGGTAAAGTGGTAAAAAGATATAAAAGGTATATTAAACAACAAAAATAGATTTATTTAAATTGGACGAGTAGAACTGGAAATTACCTCCCCGCGTCGTCCATGTAAACAATGTCATTTCGAGAAAAAAGCATTTAAGGTTTTTACTGATATGAATTATAGATATATTTTTATTTGAAATACAAGATATGTATATGAAATACAAAAAGTATTTGAAATACAAGATAATAATAATAGCTTCGAATACTTATGCAGAGTTAGTATTCAGAAAGGCAGTAGATATTTGCTGTTGCATCGGTGAGAAATCAAGGGGTGTGCCATTCATATTATCACCTGTACTCAACTGTACCGCGCAAAACTGACGCCACGGTGCTTTAACTTACTTTAACCTATAGTAGTATCTTCTTCAATATAATTCCTGGTGAGCTTACCACCCGAAAATTTTGGCATGTCCTTGTAGTCTACTATAGACTATATATTATATGTATATAGTTATCAAAACAAATTTACATTTTGTTTATTGTACTAAAATCTTAAATTTAACGGGTTTCATTTAACTCTACTTCCAAAAGTTATACAGTAATAAATTTTGTATGGTCATGGTAGTACAAGTAATTATATAATAACAGATTTACTAAATTGTTTAATCATTGTGTAACTACTAATTAATAATTGTTTAACGTAATCATACGAGTTAATGATTTGCATTGTAATACACAATTGTCCCAATCGGAAGAACGGGCATTAAGTACCTAATGTTTATCGGGTGAATTTCCGTTTCATTACCGTCTGCTTCATACAAATATTATATAATTTTTTGCTTTGGAAATTGATATGGAAATCCTACAATAGCTGTTGTTATTTTTCAATGAGTATCAAACACTTGTGTTTTAGAAACAAAAGATATCCAATAGGCGCTACAGAGCAGAGTGAGCTTTGGCCTCTTCGACTTCTCTCCTCCAGATTGCTGGTCTTTGACAGCAGATCCCCATACAGTGACTCGCATCACCTTCAGATCTTCGATAACTTGGCCCAACCATCTGATTCGAGACCTGCCTCTTCTTAGTGTGGCGTACTCTTTTACATGCAATATTTTCTTGGGCATCCTTCCTTCCTCCATTCTTTGTGCATGTCCGAACCATCTGAGCCTCTGTGATTTGATGAACTTCTTCCTTCACAATATCTTCTCCCTTCAAGATCTCCTGATTTCTTTGTACAGTATATCCTTCTTATGATCTTTCGTTCAAATCTTCTAATTTTCTCTTGGTCTTCTTGTGTCAGGGTCAAACTTTTACTACCATATGTTATGATGGAGCCTTAAATTTGCAAATGCCTCGTTGTTCACCTGTTCTCCAAGATATTTGATTTGCGCTAACGCCTTATAAACTACATCATCTATGACTAGGTTTTCCCTTGTCCTCCGGTCTTGTGAGGCTGAGATCTTCATGAATTCAGCAGAAAGAAAAGATGGGAGCAATAAATACGATTCTCAGGCTTTTCAATTTTTTGTTGTAATTGTATAGAAGGAACTTTTATATAGACGAAGGTGTATAAAGAAAAATTTATTTATTTCTTACAAAATATCCTTTGATAAATGCTTATTGTGACTTATTTTAATAAAACAATATTATTTACTGTAATAAAATCGAGTTATTTCATTCAGGAAAATAAAAAATATTTTAGTAACCAAATAAAAAAAACTTTTAATAAAAAGAAAACCGACTTCAAAAGAAAAACTTTTCCAAAACAATTTAGATGCACTTAAAAGTAAAAAAACAACGATAGTATAATGTAGTTAAAATTATTGTTATTTTTGGATTCGATGTCAGCCAAGGAAACAACTCTGACAGAACAGTTTGCTACATTAGCTTGGCTGACACTGACTCCAAAAATAACAATAATTTTTACTACATTATATTATCGTTATTTTTTTACTTTTTAGTGCATATTAATTTGTTTTGGAAAAGTTTTTCTTTTGAAGTCGGTTTTCTTTTTTATTAAAAGTTTTTTTTTATTTGGTGATTTTTAGTGAATCTGAAGTACACTAACTAATTTGTCACTAAAAACAGAATCATCGAAATACGTTGGCGTTTTATTCGTCCTCTTGTCAAGCATACTTAATGCAAATTTAAGACTTTTATGGGACCAAACGGGGAGCACCAGCTTTCAAATAGATAAAGAATCATCTAAATCGGTTAACCCAGTCAAAAGTTCTGAGGTAACAAACAAAATACAGTCGAATTGATAACCTCCTCCTTTTTTGTTTGAAGTCGGTTAATAAGCTGAGTGTATTGTAAGTGTATAAAAAGTATTATTTTAAATTATACACATCCTTTCAAACGAAATTTTCTAAACTTTTTTCTTCCTATCTCTCATTCAAAAATGTAAATAAAAAATCTGTTTTCTGAATCTGATTTAAACAAAAAGGAATAAGCAAATAGAATGAATCATGGAAACGAGAAAATTAGTTGATTTTTTTATGTTTTGGAGTATTACTCACCCAAAGCACCTGATTTTTGCAATAACAAAATTTCATGGTTTTTTGCAAATTTAATTTTTTACGTATTTCATTCTAGATAAGAGTCATCTGCATTTTTTCTATATTGGCTAATTCTTGCAAATTATTAGCTAATTACTTAAAATAATTGATTTTCTTCCGTTTTGAAGGACGAGTTTTCCCAATAGCTCGTCTATTAACTCACGTTTCACTCAATTTCAAGCTGATACCTTTCTCTTAAGAACATATTTTTCAATTTTCGTATGTCTATTTTCAAAGCTTTAGGCTGTGTCTGTCAATCAATGATTGGAAAAATTTATTAGATATAGATTAAATTTAATCCAAGAAAACATTTATCTAGTAGAACCAATGAAAAAAATAATATAGTTTTCGAACAATTTTCGAGAATCATAAATTGACATACGCAACAAATATATGTATATTTTACTTATAAAAGAAATATTCTGTAAAAACGGTAAACAAAAAATTTTATATTTAAAATAAATCGACATTTTTCGACAATAAAATGTCAACGCTGATAAATCATATTCTTTCGATAAGACAAATTCAATTTTTTACTTCTGTATACCAAGACCAAAGGAAAATAACCTGGCAACTAATCCTTAAATGTCTTAGTGTCTGAAACCACACATATATTATGGATTCAATGCAAGAATATATATATTAAGGACGTTAAACTAGAGTGGAGAGGGTAGCAGAAAAAAAGGCACCTGAATGTCGGCGAGTCTTGTTTTGTTTTCAATTAATTGAAGAATTTCAATTGTTTTCAATCATTTAGACAGCCTGATGCGCAGTACAAAGTACGCAACGACCGATGACTTGACCCCGCCCAGATAGGCGCCTTAAATTCAGCTACGGGCGCTATAGCTCGGCAAAGGATCTTTCATGTTCGTAATATATATGTTCTTGATTCAGTGGTCTTTTTAGCCATTTTGGTTTAGTCGTCTGTTTAGCCGGTTGGATGGATGAATGTATTTTGCGAGATTGATTCGAACAATTTTTTGTAGCAACTCATTCAATGTGTTTTTTGTGTTTGTTTGAGACTTTTATATTGTTTTAATGTAATCAACTTGATATTGTGTTCAATTATCACTTTAAAAAGAGTTAGACTTTGTTGGACAAACTCTTCGAAAATATATTTGTATTATTATTGTTATTATTTGTATCATTAGTTTATTAAATTAAAATGTATTTCATTCGATGTGTTTTTAACAAGCTTTTATTACCTTGACAATACAATAATTTAATAATTTTGTCCAATTGTCTTGATCAGGATCTTCAGAATTAACGTTTGACTAAAAAAATTTTGATGGTGGAAGCGCATTTAACATGCCATAGTATCAATAAATAATAGTCTAAAAAAAACACGCTTTTGTAGCTAGCTGAACTAAAAAGTAGATTTTATCGTAACTAAGGTTAGAGTATGATATTTTATAATGACTTTTACCAATAAATATCTGTCAATGAAATATTTACAATAATTGAAATCTAGCACCTCACGATTTTTTACGATAGTGACTTTTTCATAATCACTCAATTTTTTTTAACCTAGATAGAAATTTTTTGATGTAAAAGTTCTCAGCTTTGTATTTTTAAATAAAAGTTCATAAAATCCTTGATCAACTCGTCTCATTTTTATTAAAATTTGTTTAAATTTTCTAATATTTTGTGTTCCAAATGAAATAATATTCAATTGTAAGTAGAATTGTATTCGTTACACACATATAGAGGTCGGATGGCGCTCATACCAGATTCATTTTTATATTCGAAGTTCATAGTTTTATGATATATATACAAATAGGGAATAGGTGTACCTATAACTTTTTTTTTTCGCTTTTTCCTTAACAAGCAAACACTGCACCCTAATGTGGTTCGTAACTTTTAGTTTTCTTCAATGTACAAGACAAATTGTTTTCTTGGTTTAAGAATATGTTTTTCATTTTAAATCACTGCCTACGGATATGTCAAAACTTTCCAAATTTTGATCAATTCAAATGGAATTTTTCCAAAATGAAATGAAATATCAAAATAAGTTTCCACATAGTTGGGAATAATCCAATAACGCATTTTGTAAATGCTCAATAACTATTATTTATCGTCTATTTTAAAACCTAAAAAGTCCCATTATTTAAATTTAAATCCACTCTTTATCAAACGGAATTAATTATAGCTTTGCATTGTTACCACACAGCCCGCGGGTTTGGTGACATGCGACTCCGGAAATATATCATATACATCTATAAAGACGATTGCATAAGTGCATATACACTTTAAAGTATCGGTATAATTTATTTATTTTAATTAACTATAAAGACTAAAACATAGATATAAAATATAAAATATCAGAGAACCGAAACTGTACTCTCCGAATAAAGTATTTTTAAATTACCAAACTAAACGAAATATTGCTAAATCCAATTTGTGCAATTTTTAAAACAAGTATAAGTCCAATCATCTTGAAAATTATAGCTGATAATTCGAATAATTATATTTTTATTCAATTGATTACAATAATTATGATAATGAAGTCGAATCACTCTAGCTTTGGGAGTGGTCACTAGCCTAGGGATTTCACTTGCATCCCTCTGTCTTGAAATAAAATACACAGAAAAAGATTAGAAAAATCGATATCCTCCTCTAATCTTTTCCACCTCAGTCCCATACGAAAACATTCATGTCTCACCATTAATTAAACGCACAGTAAATACGCTCGATGCATCAATAAAACCCCATCACTGCTGCTTACAAAAATTTTTCTCTTCTGATTGTAAAAGTTACTTTACGAGGGTCACAGGCTTCTTGATTTTATTATCTTAAGTCTTTAACTATAAGAGCTTCAAGTTATACATTGGTTCACTTGTTCCATTATGGTTTATGAATCATAATTCGTATTTGGTTTTGGTTTGCTTACCACCATGCACTTTGTCTGACATGTATCTATCTAGAAATAGTTTAAAAAGCTTTCGAAAACTCGAATTTTTAAATGATCGTCGAATCGTAGTAAAATAATAAACAAAAGAGACCAATTTTGTATATCAGTTAATTTTTTTCAAAAATATGTATTGCCCATTTTATGAGTTTTATTAATTATCAAGCTATAAAATTAAGAGTTAAGTTCTTTAAATTTTGTCCAATATAAATCTTTTAAATGGTTAGATTAGTGGAAAAAATGTTAGGCAATTCTTTTGTAGAACGTTCAACTTCCGACAAAAATATTTGTTGAGATTTTCTGTACGTTCAGTAAATAGCAAGCTATGAATTTTTGCATAATGGGTTGAGGTAAAAATGGAAACTTTGATGAGGAGGACCTTCCTATTAATATCAATATCTCATATTTGGAGATAATTTTCTAGAGGTGCTTTGTAACCGTTTTTTTGGTATCGAAAGTAAAAGAAAATAGTCGATTGTTTTGACCCACTCAAGTGCAGATGCAGATGTATCCCTCCCTGAATGTAATTCTGGCGGTGCTCATGTCAATACGTAATTAATTTTGAAGATTGTTTGGGTTAATTTTATGGAAATTTTGCCTATAATAATAAAAAAATATTACAGTCTCAAAATAATGACGTCTTAACTTCTTCATTAATATACCTGTTAGTAGAGGAAAGTGTAAAACCATTGATCAAAATTGACACTTATATGTAGCACTGTTATTCCTCAACACTATTTTTGCTCAAGAATTTAAAAATTAAACAACCATCGATAAAAAGCTCCTTTGTAAAATATATAACCTGAAAAGGCTCTCTTCAACATGTAATCTTTACAATTCACTCTAGAGAACATCATTGCATATAATATATGAGATCGAAACAGTGAAAACCTTACAAAATTCTCTTACGGGCATCTTTTTCTCTAAGCGTCAAGTACCAGCTTTAATTGATATTTTTATTAAGTCAGAGCGAATGAGACTTCTTTTTTCTAACGGCATTATGCTCATTTATTCATGGTTAGCTGTAACAAAGGAGGGAATAATTGAGAAATTTAATGCTCATTTATCGTCACATAACCGTGGTACAGGACTTTGCTTTATCCTGTAAATGAAAGTACGTCTTTTGAAAATTTTACCTTCTCAACGTTTTACGTTATGTTTCAAACTGAAATATGGCATAGCTAAAAACCCATCAATAAGTAGTGATTTACCATTACCTTTTTTTGGATCTAAAGAATGAATCCAGTTACTATCTATATGTATCCTTGGTACTGCATCTTACCCTATTGTTAAAGTTATTGATGCTAAAAAAATTAATATTTATTAAAGAAATTTTACATTTTTTTCGTTATTAAACAATTTTTTTTTTATATTTTTGTATTTTAATTAATCGATAAAAACTCAAATATTTCCCTAAATAAATTAATAAAATTATTATACTAGTTTCTCTGGGGTTTCCATCAGCGTACATTGTCTTTGATAAATATCCATTAAGAAAATCTTTCGTGCGCGACCTCTAATAACGCGAACAAGCTTAAAATTGATTACTATCGTCTTTTGTATTTTAATAGGAAAATAATTAAATAACGAAATTTAAAAATCATGTTGCCTAACAATCGATTAAACGTGCCCGCAGTCGAAATGTTTCAGCCCTATTTACAAGAATTTCTACAAAGAAAAAATTTGTTCGACAAAATAAATATTTTAAGAAATTTTGGAATGATTAACTTAGGTATCTAGGATATCTACTAACAGGGAAATTAACTATATTTAACTTACATACAGAAATAAAAATATTTCTATTCGTTGTGTGCGTAGTCATGGTAGGGACAATAAAATCGATACCAACGCTTCCAGTGAAAAATTTTTGCGATAAAAGAGGCTGTTATGACTAATTTGCAATTCCTTACATGTTAATGTTAAAGAAAATGTCAAATTAAAAATATTGAAAAACACAAATTAATTAAACTTAATGCATCAAAAATTGTGAATATAAGAAATCAAATTGCACAAATATTATTTTTCAAATGTAAATAATCATAATTATTTATTTAAATTTGTGAGACAATAATCTTAAATTTTCAATGTAAGTCATAAATGCAATCCAGACAATTATATCCATACAATTTTATAATTAACGTAGTGTATCGTTACCATGGAAACGCCTCCAATAAAACTCACGCACGGCGCGAATAAATAACTTTATAATTTGGTAATTGAAGTCAACAATTAACTATTTTCCATTTTGAATGGATATTATTTTTTTATTCGGCTCAATGACAATGTTGGATCCTAAGAAAAAACTTGAGAAGTCTTAAACTAAAAATTCATCCAATAGTCAAATTACACAGTAAAAAAAGTACTTCTTAAATCCAGTATTTTTTACTGCGCTTACTTCAATCCAGTTTTTTTTACTGTGTAGATAAATCCTCGTATAAACTTGTGTCTCGTATATGTTTATTTGCTATAAAAAATTTTTTCGGTGAAGTCAGTTCTGTAAGTTGTATTACATAAGTTTATTGAGTGAAGTTTTGTAGATAATATTGATCAAGCCATTTTCCGGCCATTTTCGTCTGAAATAAAGCCAAATCGAAATTTAATTCGAAATATCTTAGAGTTCTCAATTATTACCTTTGATAGATAATACTTACAAAATTTAAATAAAAATATTGATAAATAAAACAGTAATAAACTTTTTAAAACTAATAAGACTTACGGCTATGTATAAACTGCTTCGAAAAAGTACCAAACTCACAGTTTGTATTCCCATATATTCTCCGATAGATTGTATAATTTCAACATTGATACCAGAAATTTGTTGGATCTTAATTTTTAACAATTTTATATTAAACATTGTGAATCAACGCAACGATTTAATTATCCTCAAGAAGCTTTTACTGATTAAATAAATTTGATCTCAAGGCATTTTAATATTTCCAATTCATAGGATGGTATTACATTAACATATTTTTATTTTGGTATACATTGGCAAACATGACAATTAGAAGTAGATTTAAATCGATTTCCTGTATTTTTTTTCTTCAAATTTCGTTACTTATAAAAGTGTGTTAAAAATAATCATACGATTATTTCTTATTCATTAACTAGGAAATAATTGTGAATTATAATAGTTTTTTTTTTTTCACTTTGTATAGTTAATTAAATATACCTAATTATCGAAATTCAGGAAATGCAATATTTGAAAAAAAAAAAAAAGAATTTGATGAAATAATTTAAATATATTGCACCATTTTCATCCTACAATTTTTTTTTAATTACTGTTGCGGTAAAATACTTTATTATTATTAACAAGAGTATTTTTTCTACATATAAAAAATGGTTGAAGCCATGATTAAGTTGTCAATTTTAATGTTTGGATTTAACTAATTTTAAATATAACATTTGACTGGCAATAATATTTTTTTACAGCAAAATTTCTTCAAAATACTTTTTCGATTATTCCACATTCGGTGAAAACGAATTCTATATTAAAGATTTTTCGCCGAGTTCGTCCATTTAACAGTATTTATCTTACATTTTCTAATAACAAAAAACCTTATAATCAGCTGGCCTACGAGCAAACGCTCTGATTACATCACCGTTAAGACTTTTTGTATATATATTGTTTATATCCTTGCGGCCAGAGTTTTACATTAACAAAATTTCAGTAGCAAGATGTTTTTATTCACGGAGGTAGGAATATTTTGCATCTCAAAGCTGAAATTTAAAAAAAAAGCGCCATTTTCTCGCCATCTGCGGTGGCTACATGATCGAAATCATTTTTAAACATTAAGGACATAAAATTGTTTTTAAGATAAAGCCAGTTTCACTGACAAATATTTTTCTAGGTTTTATTTTAATTTAAAGTTACAATAAAAATTAAGTTCCAAAGTCTCAACAGTGATATAATCATTTAGTTTTACCAGCGGAGTTCTGCGAACTTCAACATGAGTTAATTATTTTGTCAGCTTGCGGTTACCTGTTCTGGCATCGGAGATCTTAGACAAATTGATTTACTTAATTCCTTACTTAATTTTCATAAAAATCTGTTCCATAAAAAATTATCAGTCTGTTAATAGTTTTAAAAATGGTGGAAGCGCTGATAAATACGTTCAAAATATCTATTTTTATTATAAAATTGAGTGAATTCGGCGCTCCCTCCAGAAATATAATATAGTAAATAACACTAGTTTACAAATTTTAACTTTTTTTTATATAAACCAACAATAAAATGTAGTATATAAATAAAATTCCCGAACCAAGTGAAGAATAACCTTAATTTTTGTTAAAAGCATCAAAGAATACTAAAAGTGAGCAGAAGGTAATCGAAAAACCTTAATAAAACATAATTTTTGGGTAATTTTATCAAACTAAAGAAATTATTTAACATCAAAAAGTAAAAAAAGTACCCTTTGAAACAATACAAAAATAAAAAATATTAAAAAGAATTCAAAATATTTTTTAAAAAAACCAAAAATTGATAAGAAAAAATAATGGATTCACCACAAAGGTACTTCTGAAGATCAACAAACATTAACAATAATTTAAGGTATAGTTTGTATAATAGAGTTCTAGTTCTTTTACAAAATTATAGAAACTGTACCTGTCGCCTCCTCCATTTTCTGATTTTTACACAACCAGAGAGTAAATGTTTTGGGATTTTAAAAATGGTGGATTTATAGTTTTCAATAATTTTAGAAAGTTAAACCTCATTTTATGGTAAATACTTTTATAATTTTTATAAAATTACCCAAAAAATATATCATTATACAAAATGTTAGGGCTAGTAAATGGCCCTTCAGAAGTTATTCCTATATTTGCAAGTGATCTCTTACATCCTTAAATTAAAAATTTCAGTAAAATAACTTTTAAAATGCAAGCATTAAAGATGTATGAGCATGGCAACAATAATTGATTTAAAGGCTCATTTTTTATTGCTAGACTTTAGCTCAAAGCAAATGTGGTTAAAATTTCAGCTTAAGTATCCATGCAAATTTTTAAGAAAAATATCATTGAAAATCGGTGTAAAATACATTGCTCTTATAGAAGAAATCTCAAAAAACGACATATTTTGAAAGTTTTTGATAATTTTCACTTAGAACGAATGAAAATAAAATTTTAAAAAAATATCGATTTTTTAAATTTGTGCCCCTAATACCGTGCTCATACATCCTTAAGTAATTTTAATTGTCATTTAAAAAATACTTAAATCTGTATCCTCATTCTTTTAAAGAAAAAATATAAATATAGATGCAAATTAATCTATTAATTGAGATTCCCTAAATCAAAAAATATATAAATATAACTTATCGACCATTTAAATTAAATATTATACTTTTTAATCTGCAAAAAAAATATGATATTATAACAAATAACTGTCCAATCTGAAGGTCTATTAATTCGATTTTTATTTACTGACTCTCTTCTTTAACACTTTGTGTTATTTAAATGAAAAAAATTGTGTCTATTTCATATTATAAATTTTTTAATTACAAGACGTCAAAGATATTATTTCGTGCAAGTCATGAATGCAACCTTAAGAAAATAAAATTTTATCATCTGGTCTATGATCCATCGAGTCAATGGGATTCTTAGAACGGAAAAAATCAAGAAGCTAATAAAATAATATGATCATGTAAACAGCCTCAGACCTAAACAGCTATTTAATTTTATAATAAGTTTAAAAATTATTATAATTATTTTTTATTTAATTTATGCAGTTTATTTAACGGCCTCTAGTCTAAGTTTTTCTAAAAATTATACTTGAATTGTTTCTTTAAGTGTTTCCAAGTAGTTTTCCACTTTCCAACTATAAATTTCCCATAATTTTTTATATGTAACAATTTATAAACTGTATCCTAACGTAATAAATAAGAACTTTTGCATCAAACATATAGCAACCATTATAGAGATATTTTAATAAATTGCCATAAAAATGAAAAAATTCACGAAAAATCACAAAAATGATTAAATATTTCAAAAAAAAATGAATAAAATAAATTTATATTATTATTTTTTTAAAGTAAAAATGTAACAGGGTGAAATCTAGTTTCTTAAGAGAAGTCTCCCCTCTCTGATTAGCTGAGTATATATTTAAGGTTGCCAGACTGACTCGCACCAATGTGATATTACTACTCAACAGCGATAGACCATAGAGCGCCAAACTTGAATTTATATATTAAAATCTTCAATATATTAATTTTGTTTATATTCATAAAAAATATACAACCATTTTAATCAAATCAAATTTATTTGTTTTACCAAAATAATTTTTTAATAAAAATTGTGTGTTATATTTATTTGTGTTTTTGTATTTTTTGAAAATAATTTGTGTGAAAAAATACGAGCTTTAAAAGTTTTATTATTAATTTTTGTGAATTTTGTTTTTACTGTGTAAAAGTAACACATTTTTGTGAAAAAAAAATTGTGCAATTTAAGTTGTTTTATTTATTTTTTTTTTTGGAAATTTTAAATATTTACAATACATATTTCAATGTAAGTAACTAATTATTTTTCTTAATTATTTTGTAAAATATATTTTTAATTTGGCGGTAAAATTTAAAATAAATATTCAATTTAACTTTTTTTTTTTTAAATATACAAATTGTTTTCTCAATTGATAACTTAAACGTTGATTGTATTTTGAAAATAACAATACAGTTTGCACGTTTTTATATTTTTAAAGTACTCAAGTAAAAAACTCACGTGATGTCTACCGGCATATAAGACAGTCCAAGCTTCCATGGCAGTAACCAATAATTTTAAAATAAACTAAAAATATAAAACCGATTGTAATAATATATTTTAGGATATGATCAATATAATAAATTACTAAATTTTTGTAAATGACTCTTATTTAGAATTCAGAATTGCAATTATTGTAGCCGGCGGTATACAAATATTACTGAAAACTTCTGAAAAGTTTTCGAAGGAATTTCTGTATCTTTAAAGAAAACAGAAAATTAAATTAAGGCAGAATAAAAAAAGAAACTATATTAATAAACAAAATTCATCATGAATTTATAAGTAAAATGAATATTTTCATTTATACTCCTATTAGATAGCCCTATTCTTGAATTCTGCCCTAACAAAAGTTACATTTGAAAGAGCCGTTTCAATAATACTGGTATTTTTTTTAAATTCTTATTTAATCACTAAATAAATTCAAAATAAAAATTGCTCATTTGCTCCAATGCCGAAATAAAATCTGTAGATATTTCGATAACAATTTTGTCATGAATATTATTATTCAAGGAAATTTGTAAATCATTACCCAAAACGAGGCATGGGGTGCAAAGGGTGAAAAACTTGGCAATATTTCAGATCATTCCGGAAATTTAAATACTTGAATTGGAATTTCTCGATTCATATTAATAACATCGAAATATTTGTCATGTAAGTTGTATAAAACGTATATTTTGCTGTTACGGAAGCTTGGATTATGAAATCCATGCAACAATATACAACTTTGATTGTTTTTTAAATGAATTTTGATGAGTAATAAAATCATGCTCTTATAATAAAATAGATATACATTCCAATTCGCCTATAGTAAAATACGGTTTCTATCGAATTTCCTCTTCAAAGAAAATCAGCTATTATTTTTGTTCTAATAATGGAATTTTGAAATTTTTTTCTTCAAATTTACCGCGCTCCTGTTTTGTTAATTAGAATATGGAATAAAATTTAATATTGAAGCTGCGAAGATGATTACTACGGTATAAGAAAATATTTTAGTTGAACAATAATCCTTACCTCTTTAAGTAATCTTATTTAGTTTAATCATTTTAAGTATTCTTATTCATATAACTGTGTACTTTATATAAATTAAAGTCGCTCATACACGATACTTTTAATAGCTTTTGCTATCTCAACACATTATATGAGGATGATACTACACTTCAATGAAAAACGCACATTACGGATTTTCATTTGAACAAATAGAAAGATATAAAAATTACACAGAAGTGAGTACTTCTGTTCTATGTGAGCGACACAAATTATATGTAACCTCTTCGTGTCTTTATTCTATTTGCATGTTTGTGCGAACACACAAACATTTCGCACTACATAAGTCATACAAATAACAAATTTTTATTATGAAAATAAATTTTTACATTTATTTCAAATTTTTGTATACTTTATTTCATTTTAAAGCTTATCGTACCGGCTAATGACGAAAAATGACGCAGACCCTCGGTCTAAATATATACTGCTTGTTGGGTAGTGCGGAATACCGCACGATTCCAGTAAATGTTTCCCTATATGGTTCGATGTTTATGCTAAAAAGAATCCAAAAAGAAAGAACACCATACCAGATCATATACTACAATTGAATATTGAACTTTTTTTTTGCTTATTTAATTTTAGTAATAATACATCGAATTTTTCAATAATTAATAATATTTTTTATACTTAAATTACTGAATCTTAAGAAGTGAATTCTCTTAGTTTACGCAACTCCAGCATAACGAATTTATTTTTAACAATATTACCTTATTTATAATATAATTATTATATTTACCTATAAAATAAGATAAGACAAACATGTTTCTGGCATTTCACTTCGGTATTTCCGGATAATAATAATATGTAGGTATTTTTTTTTATTTTTTTATTTATAATACACATATGAAAACTTTCTGATTTGATTTTTGATATTTCAATACTATGAGATTTCGTGGTTATAATACAAATTGTTTGTATAGTAGGTATCTTCATTTTTATAACGGAGAATCGAATTAAAAATTCTTTTTTTATTACTTATAAGAGTTTCAAATAATTTCTAATATAGAAGAAAAATTGAAATATATTCAATCATGAAAGTAAAAAACAATTTCTGTTGTCATTGAGATATTAAGGTTATTCGATTACGCGGAACTCAAAAATTTGTTTAATTAAATAGGTATATCCTTATAAATTATAGCTCATGTGTTATTCTGATTTATCAGCTGAATTATTTTTCAGTTTCATACAAATCCATTCATTAGTTTTTGCGTGAAAACGTAACAAACAAACAACTAAACAAACAAACAAGCAAACATCCTTACTTTTACATTTATAATATATAGAGATAGGGATATGTTTCTACTTACTTTTTAAGCTTTAATTCAATTATATTCCTCTCTAATAATACTACAACTTTATAGACCGTGGAAAAGAAAGGATACTTTTTAAAATGATTAATACATACTTGAATTTTCGTGAGTGTCTTCCTTTTAGCGAGTTTACCAAACTTCTCTGTACGACTTTTTTCGAAAGTTCTACGTTCTTAAATAAGCACGATAATGTCATATTTAAGTTATCGCTCTGAAAAAACGCAGCAAGGAATTTGTCAGACACTATGAGCACTTGATAACATTAATGGGACACTTAAAAAATGGAAGAATAGAAAAATCACGTGTAGACGCTCACGTTATCGAAAATTATCATAAAATCGACAAAGATAATGTAAAATTTTTTAAAATCAGTACCAGCCCTAACGAATTAGTTGCATATGAACATTCAAAGACTGGGTAATGAAAATTAACTAATTCATATTAATGGTGACTACTTGGTAGTTGAAATGCGTAATTATATAATAAAAAAATTAATCTAGGAAGTTGGGGCAAAAATCGAAATTATTTTCGAAATGTCCAAGAGATCTCATATGTTATCTTTGATAATATTTATACATTATATTCCTATCCGAAGACGCCACGCCACGTCTTTGGGTGGCAGGTCTTTCTCAAGGACGGTACAGAGAACTCTTGGTCTAGGTGCTAGGGACTCAATTGCGGTACTCCTCTTTTGTTTTATTATTATTATTATACATTATTAGATTATGAGAAAAAAAACCAAAAGACGCCTTCCAAAATTATGTTTGACGATCTCCAAATGGGCTAAACATAACTCAAAAATTGCAAAAATGTTTGTCTCAAGTTTAAGAATTTCAAAAAGATTAAACATGAATATTTACACCCTTTCCCTTAGTTGTTGGAAATAACCAAATTGCATTTTCTTTTAATTTAAACTTTTCATTTTTACTCCTTCATCTCGGAAGTTGGGAATAACCAATTGTTTTCTTTACAGAAAAATTTTATAAATTCATTATCGTAATTTAATTATTAATTCATATTGTTATAATTTATACCTGAATTTCCGTAAAACTGATTCAAAAAAATCAAAAGCGAAGTGTGATGTTTAATGTTGCTTAACTTACATGAAAACTTATATAAAAAATAATCTTTAATGCTTGTTGGGAATTTTAGTTTTGCAATAATTTGATTTTTTTAGATTTTTATGACGTATATTAGTCGAATAACCTTAAGAATCGCAATAAAAACAAGATCCAAAAGAAATAAAATACAAGAATAATCTAGTACACTAATCTGCTGACCTTCAAAATCAGATTGGTTTTTTGTCGTGATTTTATAGTTTGATTTTGCTAATTTCGCGATCGATATAATAGGTATATATAAATAAAAGGAATCTCATTAAAAATATTTTTTTTTATTACCTTAGCAGGTTCAGCAAAAAAATAGTAAAAAAAAAATAACATAAGCATTTTTTTTCTTTATAAATAGAATGTCTAAATTTGTTTTAGCTGTTAAAAACATGAAAAATTGGCTAACTCTCCATTCAAATTCAATCACGTGATAAATAATCGAAAGATATTTTTATTTAAATCGAACGATATTAATTTAAAATTGCTTATTTGGAAATCTTAACGTGCGAACTTTTTATTACAAACTTTTATACTTTTCAAAATATTTTTTTAAAATGTGCGAAACAAATGAATTTTGTTAAAAATTCGTTTAATAAATTAGTAAATTCACCAGATCTGACGATCTGTTGTATAAATGACTTAAAGTTTAGAAGATACGAGAAGTTTTGAAAACCTTCCTCAGTTTCGGCACCTAAAAAGAATCTCTATAAATTTAAATTTGGATTCATTTACATCTCTAACTTACTCAAAGCTCGCAGAGACCGCGAAGCAATCATTTTGAAATAGACACTATGTGATGAAATTCGCGACAGAATTGAAAAAAATATAGAAGAGTTGGAATATTTTTAAGAATAAAATTTTTATATATTAATTTTCGTTTCCGAGATATTAATTTTGACGTAAATTGGTCAAAATTGGGAACGTAGGCATAATTATCTCGTGTTTTAAGTGGTAAAAATTTCTGAAACTTTGGGAATTAATAGTGAGCCCTAATAAGTTGTTAAATGTAATATCCTGGCGAAAAAAAATTTTACCATAGCTTAGAAAAGCAATTTTTTGACGAATTATTAAAAAAAATAATAATAATAACAATTGCCATTAGCCGTAGATTATTGGTATAGATTTTATGGAGATATATTCACCAAAATCAAGTATATTCTTCACTTTAAACCTTATTTTACAAATACAATTGACTATAAATTACTCCAATTTCTTTTTCTCGATTTCTTCCAAATTATTCTCATTTCTCTACAATTTCCATATTTGTTTCTATTTTAGTAAGTTGTAAGTGAATTAACCATTGTTTATATTAAATTAAATTCATGGTTCTATAGTTGAAGGATTATTGAGCTTAGGTAGGAGTGAAGTAAATCTTGAATCTGCGAACAATTACTAACGCGGGGTGCGGGCTAGTAAAGCAACCAAATTTTTATCTGGAAAAATCACTAATACATTCTTTCATTTTAAGACTAAATCGATGTTAGGCAACGATAAAATTTTTATACCATAAAATAAGAATTAATTTGGAACTTTGTATTTCTCTGTGAGGTTTGACTGAGTATAAAACTTCATTAAGAAGGGACAGTTTATCGAATTTTTCCACAAATACACAAAGTATAAGTATGTTTTCACTTTAATTATTCTCTCATTGAAATCTCGAAATATATTTATACGAAATAGCGATATAAACTTCTAAGAACGCCAAACTATATATACGCTCGCCACTGTTTGAATTACAATTGTACAGTCCAACACGAATACCAACCATATAGAAAACTAAATAGTCATAGTTGAAGAATTCAGTATTCCAAGTATTAATATACAGAATAGTTAGTTAGGTAATGTGAACTGTGGCAATACCACCAACTATATAATTAATACTCGCATACAAACATACACTGTCCATCAAAAGTATGAAATGATCGATCAAATGAAGAAAACTATTGGATGGTCATCAAAATAGCGACGACTGATAGAGAAAATAAAAGATTCGATCATACTGTAGACAACTACTTCATGGTAGAAATACATATTTATAACTTAGTTGATCCAGGAATTGGAATTTCGCACTTTTTATTAATTATTTTTCTTTAATATTTCGATGGGTAATGATTAATCACAAGACTCCTAATTTATTTGAAGATTTCCAATTCAAGGCAAAATGTAATTAATCTTGCAAATATTTAGGATTAGTTTGACATTTTCTACACATTATGTTACCGTAGTTATGAAAATAAGGGGTATATTTAGTAATGGTGGAAGCATCGGTTATATAAATAGTATATTAAGATCGTAATATATAGTCTATTTACCTTGCGCTTCCACCATTATAAATGTATTCGTGTATAATCATTACTTATGGTAATTCCCTCCGTGCATGAGTTTTATTTCAAGGAGTTACCATACTAACAACACGCTACTTTATTAATATCATTGTATGGATGAACATATAATTCTATGGAATGCATGTATGATTTATATAGAAAATTTAACACTATTTTCTAACAAAAGATAATTATGTTAATTTACATCTAAAATTATTTATATTATTTATGCAATTTTGTCTCTTATTTTCACATTTTCTAATGCAACAAGTTTAATTTAACATTTACTGTACCATTTACACCATTTACATGTAAATAATTGAAAATTATTTTAAATAAAATGCATGATTTATTGCAAATAAGAGCTAGAATCTTCGTGTAAAAATTTCAAGACGAATGGATTTTGGATATTTATTTTTGTATTTAAAAGTTAATGTTGATGAAGTACGTTTGATATCTGAGAGCGGTTGCTATTACTAATCCGTATTTTTAATCAAATCATTTTTCATGATTTTGTGGCAATATAATTTATAATTGACAGACAGTTTTGCTTGCTGTTGCTAACATTTCTTTCTCTTTTAATGTCAGTTTATAATTTTGATTTGATTTAATTTTATAATTAAAAAATGTAATTTTAATTGACCAAGCAAAAATTTAGATACTATCTTCAATAAGGAAAACAGTGTCCGGAAATAAATCATCTCAAAATAAACTCTCGGACTTCTTGGCCAACCAACTCCCATACAAAAAATTACTATTTTGGAAAATTTTCAATACTAGCTCAAGAATTTCTGCATTGCTTTAAAAGTATAATTTGAAAGTTTATACTAAAAGCGTTAAAATAATTTTTTTGTAAGTCGTAATCATACTTTAAAGTTTTGAACAGATTTTTGTTCCTTTAAAATTTTTTTATAAAAGAATATATGACATAAATATATTTCTCGCATGTTTAGCTAAAAATTTACGTTATCTACTTTCTACCCGAAATATTTCTTAGTATTTTACGTTCATATGGATAACGAAGTCAAACTTTTGAGAAACTGTGTAGAAATACATACATTATAAATATATATTATAACAAAAACGTATACACATTCTTTCAAATAAATGATATAATATGTAAAAACTTTTAAAGTATAATTAAAATAAACTAGTCTTTCTCAGACAGCGTGTCGCCTCTATGCCTCTCCTAAATAGCAGCAACTCACTTTATTATAACTTACTCTACACACACAGCAATAAATTAATCACAAGTTTTCTTTATAGATATATATTATTTTATATATATTATTATTATTATTAATTATTATTAATTATAATGATCTCAAACAATGTTTTTTTATTTTTTGTAATATTTCATATATATATGCTGTTATTTCTACAAATAATGCAAGGCCTTTTTGTTAGTAATAAATATTTTTATTAGTTTGAATTAACTTGGAATTTAATTTCATATAAATAAAATATAATATATTATTGTCTCTTATATTATTGTCTCTTATATTATTCTTAAATAGTTATGTTATTTTATGTTATTAAGGGGGCCACTTGCGATAAATAACGCCTTTTATTACATAGCTTTATTGCAATCAAAATATATTGTTCAAGAATTTTCTTTTGATTTTTGAATGCATTTTATTTTCGAAAAAAGTTGATTCGTTTGCAGTAAAACCTCCATAACGTTTTGTGTTACTTTCCACAAAAGCAAAACTCATTTTTTTAATGAAATCTCTACTGGCTGGAAACAATTTCAGTGATTCAAGATCAGTCGATTTAGTCTTTAGCCATTTTCAAATCATATGCCATTGACTTTCGTATTTTTAATTAGATACTTTTTCAATTGGAACACTTTTAAAATATTTTTAAAGCACAGCAAAGAGCTTCTTAGAAAAACAGATGCAAATTTCAACGTTTTGGCCACTTGCACTCTTTATGCTTTTCGTTTTTCAATTCCATATTAATAAACTGATGATTTAAATGGAAAATCTGAGGATCAATTCATAAAATAAATCATAAATCGGTAATCTAGACAAAATATGCAGTTTTATCACGGTAAGAAATGCATGGCGTTTACTACAATGCTGGTATGGGATAGAGACAGATGCTATGGTATCTATGTTAGCACAAGTAATAATACAGTTTTGAATAAAACTATCCACTAGAAGTATTGTGGATATCGTCAGCCAGTATGAGCCTGATGCCCATATTGCATTGACTCGTCCGCCATAACTATTGCTAATGTTTCTATTCCCTTAATATAGTACATAGTATTCCATAATGGCGTTCTCACCAATACATGACATAATGAAATTCACAAAAAATTTCTTACCGTGTATATTGCGGTTAAATGCAAAAAATAAAGATGTCAAATTTTACTATTTGATAATGGATTTTTAATTAATTATAGAGATTTCTTAAATGATACCAATACATTACAATAAAAACTATTTTTATTTAATTTTTGTGTCTATCTTAACAATAAAAAGTTTGATTTTTGAGATAGAAGATAATTAAAAGTAACATTTATGAAACTGGTTGCCAAAACAATACTTTTTGATGTATTTTACAAGTGATTTTTGTGTTCAAGAACGAATAGACAAATGAAACCTCTATTATTTGATAATAGATAAATTAGATTGATGCACGGAGCTCTTTAAAATTAAAGAGTACGATTATGCCTACTCTTCCCTATTTTTGCAAATCATCCTTTATAAATTCGCAAATCACCTGTACAATAAACTTTTAATTTTTATATCGATAGTTTTTTTTTTATTTCATTGAAAATAAAACAAAAATTCATTTGAATATCCCCTTTATTAATAAAGTATATACGAATCTACTTTTAAAACAACTTTTACTGCAACTTCTATGTGTTTAATATACAAATTGGTTATATTATGATAAAAAAAAAGTATCATACGATATACATTGTATCTAATTTTCTAATTTTTTTTTTTTTTTTTTTATTATTATATTTTATTTTAGAAAGGCTACTTTATTCTTGTACATACAAATTATACAATAACTTAATTATACAATTTAATTTTCATTTTTGTATCTTTATGTACCTACGTAATCTATGACGGTGTAAATCTGTCACAAGACATCTATAAATAAATTTTATATCAGTTAAAACCACCAATAAATTAAAAGAGATTTTAAAATGTATATAGTACAGATCTTACAGAAGGAGCGATATTAATAGACTTCTCATTTTTATTTTTAATATTCAACAAATGCTTAAGCAAACACAAAGTGTTTTGTTTAGATTCGCAATCTAAAAATATTTTCTCTTTAAAAAAAGGGCATTGATATATAAGAGTAATCGCAATTTATTAATTATATACAGGTACTTACTAGTGGACATCTAATTCGTTTCAGTCAAAACATATCACTAAAATATAATTAATTCAAAAGTTAAGGGAGTCCTTTCGCAGAGAATGTTAATTGAAAAACACTAGATAAGAAAGAAAAATAATTTTTTTATAATAGTTTAAAATTTTTTGTATAGTGAAGTTTCGATCACACTTGAAAGTGTCAATTTTTGTGAAACAATTTTTCAAAAATGTTAACATTTGTTGACAGGCTTACGAGAAAGTAAGATCCTACCAACTTTTCTTGAATTACAAGACCAGTTATCAATTAGATGAAGTGAAAAAAACTGAAAATTAGTTTTTCGAATCATTCAGGTTTCTGTTTTTGCACTTATTCTTTATCTTTAACCAGTTCTAACGTATTGATGTCAATCTTGGGCTCTAACAGACATGATTAGTAATAAACTGGATATTTGCTAGAGAAGAATGGAACGCTGTATTCTCAATATTATCCAAAGATATAAAATTAGAAATAAGGAGATACGTTCAAACACAAAATCGCTCAGCAAAGTTTATTGCTAAAAACCTAAAGTAGACTTAGACAGGGCATATTGGACACAAAAAATGAACAGTATAAATTGTGGGAGACAACGTAAGAGATGGTCTGATGAGTTTAGAAACTACGGTGGAAATACATGGTCGAGAATTGCTACAGACAAGCAAGCGTGGAAAAACGCATTAGACATTCTGCCCTTATTGTGATAACATTCGCAAAATTGAGATATTAGCTCCACAACTTCGCATTTCCCTACAATTATTCTTATTTCTTTACTTTTTCTTTTGGGAAAGGAGAGGCCGTTGCCCATTTATTGGAATCAAAGCTTATTATTATTATTATTATTATTGAGGCAACAAGTAAATACTTTGATTTAAGACAACGCTTTCTTGCTAAACTTTAATTTTTAAGAAGTCAAAAACTTTTTTATTGAATTAAGGAGGTGCATTCGCCGCCATTTTTAATTTAAAAAAATGCACAATTTACTCCCAGTCAGTGGAAAGACTATCTTAATTATTAGAATGAACTCCAAACTAGATTTTCGATGATTCTTAGATTTTTCGATTCAAATAGAGAAGGTATTATTTGTTTTTCGATGTGCTCTTGGTCTATGCGGAACAAAATACCATCGTGTATCCTATATCTAACAACAATAAGTAAATAAAGTTTCACATATTTATAAGTTCAATAAAAAAATTACATCAGCATTTTGTGTGTACAGTACTTACATGAACTAGGTCAACTTATAGATTTACCATCATTTTGAATTCAGACGGATATATGCAGTATTTAAATTTAAAATCATTTATTTTATTTTATTAATCATGATAATAATTACTGATTTTAAAAGAATATAAATACAGTAAAAACTGTTTGTATCAACAGCCAACAGTCTACAGAAGTCCCTTGGACTCCTTGCTTAAAATACGAGTAAAGATAGTGACAACCTAACCAACGACAACCTAAAATACGAGTAAGGCAGGGAGACAACATTTGTTTTTTCTACCTATCTCATTACTATTAGAGAAATTGAGATAGGTAGAAGTGTCGTATACCCGTCTCGCTTCCTCCTCTATGAGCAATTTCGAACTTGAATAAAAAGACACACAATGAAGTTTATGACACACATTAAAGTTATAATAATGGTGAATTCGACTTAAAATAGTCGATACTCGTCCATTCTTGGAATAGAGTTGTTATTAGTCCTACGGAAGACTGTGTATTCACTCGATTTATAGAGAGCTATTGTAGACATTGCATACTTTTCTAAAAGCGATATTATTAATGAGGGGTTATCAGATAAGAGTTATAATTATACCATTTTTACCAAAATTTTGGTATAAATAACGATAAAAGAAAGGATTCAACATTTGGTTGAAGGGTTATACTACTATAAAACCAAATTCCCCAAAATTCCTCAGAGAAAATTTTCAACATGTTACGTACAAAAAACAATATAGTTATAAACTCATTTCACTGTAATTTATTTACTAATAATAATTGACTGATTAAAATAATAAATAAATAAGGCCACACATATATTTATAGATTAAAAAGAAACTGATATATAAATTTTACTGCGATTTGTCAAGGGGAACAATATAGAATTTTATCCAAAATTGTAGAATCATTGTTCATATATTCATTACACGCATCCGATATCTATAAAGTAGACCGTGTGTCCAGAACAAACCGAAATATATATATGATTCGTTTTGTCTGTCATTGAGAGGATTGATAAGTTTACACGGTAAACAAATTAACGAATTGAAGTAAACACTATTGATTTTCTTATAACAAGTAAATATTTCTTGAGTGAACGATCTCAATATTTAATTCGTAAAAATTAGTATTTTATTATCTTTTTGACTGCTTAAAGTATTTTTCAAAGGTGATTGTTTCCCTACAGTATTGTAAAATAGTTTTGATTTATTGCACGGTTCATACGTACATGCTTTGTAGTCAAGTAATGAGTTATTTCTAGCTTTACAATACCACGCAATTAAAAAAATATATAATATATTGTGTGCATATGCTGCTTATAAATTGTATAATATATATCGCTCTTCAATCATCAATACTCTAACTATTGTTGTCTCATCAAATGATGGATCTTCGATGAACTCACTCTCTAGATTTTTTTGATATAGAAATATCCAATTGAAAAGGATAACATATATGATTAATCATTTTTTCAGCCAAGTTTGAACGATAAAATAGTAATAAAAAGCCGAAGGAATTTTTTGTGATTTTTGGAAACTTTTTTAATCAAAAAATGTATTTATAAAGTTTTATTGAAATCCCTAGTATTTTTCAATCCTTGCATATCTCCTTAACTGTGCAGTAATAAAGAATTTTGTAATTTTAATCGTGGATCGAATCACGATTGACAAAATTAAAGAAATCTAGTCTTAGTGTTTTTAAAGTCTTTATTCTTTTCTTTATATGCTTCTTTTTACAAAAAGACAAAATTATACGTAAAAAAATGGCTGAGAGGTTTTCAAACTATCGAAGGTTTGCAAAATGGAATTCAATTGTAAAAACCATAACCATTTTTCAACCCTTTTACCTCCTGTAATTTTTTCCACATATCATAATATGAATAACATATACATTTCGTTTTATTATGGGCTCACGATCTATATAACTAAAAATATAATTTTTATAATAACTTAATTACTCGATTTTCCAAAGTAAACAATCAGTATTTATCCTTGAAACTTGAGAATATTAATTTAATAAGTGTGATTTATCACATGTGACGACTGATTATATAAGAATGATAAAAGCACATCTTTTATGGAATGAAATTTAAAAACAGTTGCAAAAAGCTCCGTTGATCACCTTCAAATTGAATTCGTAGAAATTTTCCGAAGAAATCAAATGGTATTTCGTATTTTGACTACTATATTACGAACTCAGAAATTTATTAGCAAATTATGAACTTTTTCAATAATAGATTTTATTAATAAATATAAATATTATGAATTGGTCATAGATAGTGTACGACAAATTCGCTGCTGTGTTTTTCAGACCGAAAGCTTAAATATGACGTTATCATGCTTAGCTATTCGCAAAATTTCAATTATTTATTAATCATTTAACAAAAAGGGTGCTGTGTCGCGGACAATTCCTCCTCACGCAAAAAACTTAACAAACGTTTATAAATCATTAAATTTATCTATAATTCGCCTTTGAATAATGATAATCGAACTTAAGCAGGTAATTATATTGGAAGAGCCAGGCCAAAAAAATTCGTTGAATTTACTAAAGTTGATTGTTTAGGATTGGTTATCGTAGTTGTGTACACACACATACGGTGCAGTTTTACGTAGTACTAAAATGAATTTACTAAAGCTGAAAATTGTTATATAGATTGTATATTGCATATAAATAACAGTTATGATTGTCAGTCAGTTAGGTGTTAGAACGGGGCTGGTCAGTCAGCCCTTATTTATGAACAATAAATACATCAGATTCATTAATGATTTCCGTGATATTTAAATGAATTTATTAAAGTTGAAAATTTTAATACAGCTTGTATATTGCATATAGAAAACAGTTATGACAGTCATCAGTTCAACGTTAGAACAGGGCTGGTCAGTCAGCCCTTATTTATAAGCAAAAATATATTTTATTTTGGCCTGGCTCTTGATCCATTACATCATAGTATATCATTGTTTTTCAACGCGATTCATCTTATTAAAATGAGTAGGTAAAAATAATAATATTGGTTAGCAATATAAATAAAAATTAAATGTAATTAATTTCAATACTATAAAATAAAATTTATAATAAAAAAATCGAATAATAGTATCCATAAATTTTTATTAGTTTTTCCGCATTGTTTTTATACAAAAAGTTACAATATTTATAATAATATAAATAAATTTATTGAATACAATATTTATTATATGATTATTAATTTATGACCTTCTGTATAGTGGGGTGAGACGTCAACAATATACATTATAATAACATTTTAGTTTAGGTGTAAAATTATACAGAAAGTTTTCAATATAATGAAGGTGATAACATTAATAAATAGGCCTGAAAGTGGTGCGGTCTTCCATTAGACGTGTCATAAATTCTAAATAAAAAGATAGTCAGTCATGAGGACTGTTAAAATTTCATAATTTGTAAATTGAAGTTATTAACGTGTGTATAAAAAACTTTTATAAATAATAAAAAAAAGCAACAACACACAATGTTTTCAAGCTGTCACACATCCTAGAACTAAGTGTACTCAATGTTGCTTTAGTTCACTGATTGAGCGAGCGTCTTTTTCAATACGGTATGTATGGTGACGATTACCTGAGGATGACGCCAGCTCCATTGTCCAAAACTGAAAAGTAGCTTGCGTTCATCTGTCATCAAGAGATAAATTCCAAGATGAAGTTTCCCCTCGAGCTGATGCTTTCGTATTTCGTAATCTTCACACAATTTCAACTGGAGCATTGAACGCAAATGAACAATTTATTTTTTATTGTGCTACCCAGAAAATGTAGAATTGACTCTTGATTCAACTCGCTCAACTCTGTCAATGTTGATTTGATGTCCAATTGCATTAGGTCACCCAGCTGATCATTTTCATAGAATAAAAAGATTATAGAATGTGTTGATATATTTAATTATTCTGTAGAAATTTTATATTTTTGTTATTAAGTTTAAAGCTTGCTTTTGACACCGCTGATTCCTTTCTTATTTTATGATTGCTCTCCTGTGTTTTTGATATTTGTAATTTTTTTATAAGTGTTTTTTTTTGTAAATTTTGTACTTTATGTAAAATTATTAAAAATTTCAATTCAAAACGGTAGATAGGTAAATCCACTTTCAATATATAACAAATACTCTTTATATTTGTATGTTTATGAAATGCATGATTATATTATATACCTCTATGGTGGTTAACATCCATCCTTGACATTCAAAAGGACATTATTATATATATATTTGTATTCTGCAACAGCAACATTCTTCTTGTTAGAGCTCTGCGCTATAAATAAATCTTTTATGGTTGTTTAAAAAAAAAAAAAATTATATTACCTGTGTAAGAGAGAGTACTCAACACAGGTATTTTAAAATGCATTATGACTCCACGTATTGGAGTATTGGAGTCAACATTTATTAATAAACTATTAAAACGTATTGTTTTTACGATGCTTTTATTTTTTTTAAGGGCATTCAGTCCATTATCGAAAACAAACCGTGATGGATATGCATTTTAAATACCAGATTTATAGTTTTCTGATGAGTTAACATCCGAAGTGACCAGTTCTTTTAATACACATTGCACTCCCACTTGTCTGTTTCGACAATTCTCAATCACCTTTATTTCGAAAAATGACGATTTAAGGATTGTTGTTTTAAACTAATAAATGACGTCAGAAATTTTACCTATTTAAGGGGAGTATAGACCATGAATCAAAATCGAAAGTCCTTTTATACCCTGTATATATGAAATATATTTCAAGGCATACATTTTATACGAACAAAATTTTGATATAGATGTTCATAAAATCACCTAATTAGCCCATTTCCGTTTGCCCCCCCGTCAGTACATATAGGTTAATTGGATATTAAGCCCGTAGGACCCATCTTTTAAACCATCAAAGATAGAACAAAAGTTTAAATGTAAAAATGTTCCGTATAAAAAAAATAAACAACTTTTGTTTGAAACATTTTTTCGTAAACATTACTATTTACCCGAGAGAGTTAAAAACTATAAAAGAAGAGGAGATGAAAATTTTCAACTGTAACTAGTGGTCTTGAGAAACATTCTCGAAAAACGAAAAACAATTCTAAAAAATGTCGTTGAATATTTTCGAAAACCAAATAAATAATTGTGTTGTTTGACCATAATTTGAATTGTTTTTTTAAACTCTTCTAATTTATTTAAAATAATTCAAACACTGACATTCAACATTTTCTATACAGGGTATTTCAACAAATAACTCAGTCAAATTTTCACTGTCGACAAAAATGCCGATCAAATTTAAGAAAAAATTTTTAAATCGTTGTATGTTTTTTATTTAAACTGGAAATGTCTTTTGCAGGGATTCTTGGATCTTGGAATAATTAATACATAGTCTCGTCCTATTTTTCGGGCTAAATACCAGTCTAAAAAGATATCCATTGAACTAGTAGCATGCATTTTTTCAAGTAGAAGTTTATAATGTAGTTTGTAATGTATGGTTTTTGGGGTGAATACTATAAATTTCAACCAGAAAGCTAATAAACTTAAACAATTTTACGAATCACAACAGATAACAAACCAATTAAGTAACAGGCTGTCAGTAAATTAGGCATTTTTACGCGTTGTATATTCAGAAACATATACATTTACGTAATCTATTTTTAGCCAAGAGTTATAAATCGTTCGTGACTATATCAAGAAATTTTCGAGAAAAAAATGCAATGGTTTTTGCTCCATATAAATGCAGCCTAATTTGATATTTCTAAAGTAATTTTAATTGAAGAATAACGAGTTAGTTCATTTATGGATAATTTAATGGCAGTAATCGAATAACCTTTAATAATTAATAATTTTTTGTTTCATTATTTTTAAGTAAGTAATAACTTGTTTGGAATCGAGATAAGGAAAAAATTTATGATTCGTTCGTTTTGAATATTACGTATCAACGAACTTCTGAAATTCAAAATCCAATTTTATGAAAATGGAAAAAAATTGCTTTTAAAACTACAATGTCTCAAGAGATATTCGCTTTCGACACTCAATTAAAAAGCCAAAATTTCGATAAAAATACAAAATAGCTCAACAGATTTAGGCACACACAAGAGCTTATGTGACCATGCCTAGAAATGATAGCTTTAATATTTCTTGCATATTTAAAATTTTTAAATTTTATAAATAAATTAGATAATAATTTGTTTAAAACAATGATTCATTAAATTACGAAATCTAGATATATAAATTCAATAAATATTCATAATAATCGAAATACTTTCATGTTTAAATTTGTATACAAAAATGTAATAGGTATACAAACCAATATGTAATAAAAAATGCAAACATTATTTTGTCCGACAATAAATAAACCGTTTTATCGAATATTGATCTACTTCGATAACCATCCTGTTAGATAAGATGATTCCAACAAAAAATATTCATCAATTTTAAACTGGACCGTACAATTAATTTTCCAGTCTCCATGGAAGAAAACGCAAACGTAAATTACAATGGTTGTTACTTAATATCCATCTATTTAGTCATCGCCTACAGAAATCTACTTTAAGGCTATTATCGTAGTTCTATTGCAAGACACTGACTATGGTACAGCCAAATGATTTTCCCAACATACTAATGATTTTTCAACAGAAGTTTTTTCTCGAAAAAAAAAATCACAACACTACTCGTACATTGACTGGCGCGTCTAAAACAAATAATATTAAAAAACTATTTATATTTCAATTTAATACTTGATGAAATATAAATTGATTTTTAGTACAGAATCATATATCATATAAAAACAGAAAGGATTTAAGAACTAAAGTTAAGTAATTGTTTGAGCAATCATTATCTTCTTATAGGCAATGTTTTTGTTGATCAAAGTAAAATTTTTTACTTTTAGTTCTTTCAATATGTCTGTTCACTATTAAAAGTGTCTGAGAAAGATTAAAATAATTAATATAAATTATTAAAAATATTATTTATTTGAAGATGATAAAAATATTTATTATATTATATTTTACATTCGATTCTAATTGTAACCGTTCTTCATGTTTCAACTTCGTTACAGAATGTCTTAAAATGTGTAGTATAGTTTAAATTACTAACACATGTGTAGTATTGGTACGGGACACTATATTTTGGGCACGCCATCGATGACAATGTTCACTATGAAATATTATTTTATGAAGTGAACCTGCGAACGCGCGATCGTTTGCTATTGTAGTTATATCGTGGACTACAATTTCTAAGTGAGATCTCAGTTCTCAGAATTATCGGAAACCTCAAGTTAATTATGTACCCTGATGTGACTTCATAAACTTCATAAACTGAACATTGTGTCAATTCGATTGACTGTAAACTGAAATGTAGCTGATTGATTTCCAGTCTATAGTTCAATATGGATTCAAAAATTTATTGAAACTATAGGAAAGAGTTAATTGAAATAGAAAAATTTATAAGCAATACAAGTAAAAATATCAATAACAAAATTTAGGAAACAAGGAATTCATTACCAGGTATAAAAGTAACATCTTACAACCCTAATATAAGTTATATTTGTCATCTAATCTGCAATCGGACTCTATGGTCTAAGTGTGTCCCATCCCAAGACAGCCACTCTAACCTATCCTAATCTGCAACAACAGAAGTCACACTTATGTTATTTTATAATTCCAACGAAGTCAAAATTATTTAACGGCACGTCTATGGCCCTCATTATGACACTATACATAATTTTTTTTTCTTAAATAAAACTACTTTTAAATAGTTTTACTTAAATATATTTTTACTTCAATACTCTTAAATAATACTACTTAACAAAAAATTTGCTCTAATATTTTTCTGCTTCAAAATAATTTAAAGATTTATTCTTTTTCTGCCAATTTCAGTTGTTATCATTTCTTTCCATGGATATCTCCGTTAAAATTATGTCTAAGAACCTCTAAATTTTTTTATATTTTGTCTAATCTTAACTGAAAATTTAGGGAGAGACTTATATCATAATGAAAAGATTCATTTTGGATTATAAAAATAAAAAGTTAAATTTTTATCTGCCACTCAGCAAGGAAAGTCTTTAAATCATTCTGTATATCGGCACTTGTTATAATTTATGAATAATATTTATTTAATTTGAAAATTTTATTAATCGTGTTATCATTTTCATAATTTTTATTTATTAAACATATTTTTTTATGTTATTTATAAGTACCTAATAATAATAATTAGGAACATAATTTTTTATGTGTTAATGGAAAATTCGTTGTGTTTATTATTTAGATAATTATAACATTTAATTTTAACATAATATCATTTACAACCACCTCGACGAATTATACTCATGAATTATCCTGAAAATTGTGATACGTATAAAGATTCCCTTTTCCAAAACGGTTTTTAATCCTCCGATCGATGATAACAACGGCAATGTCGGAATATTTAATCATTAAATTCAAATTTTAACCATTTCTCATCGCTTCCACCATATTTTGATAAATCCCAGAATTTTTTAACATCTCACTGCCATGGTAGTAAAAAATGTAGCTTTTATCAGGTCAGCTAGCTGATCATTTTCATTGAGTAAAAAGATTATACAACGATTATAGAATGCTTTGAGATATTTATTTATTTTGTAGAAATTTTTAATTATTGTGTTTAAATCGTGCTCTTGACAGACGATATTTGTAATTTTCTGATAAGTGTATCATATTGTGTACATATTGTGTGTTTTTAAAATAAATTTTGTACTTTTAACTTTTGCGTGTTGTGTGTTTTTTAAGGTCTAATATTATTATTTTTTAAAACTCTCCTGGTTGCCAAAACTAAACCAAAAAAATATATTCAAATGACTCACACCAGAACAACGCTTGCAAATTGTTGAAATTTGTTAATCAAAATAATGGCTCTATTAAACATTAATGGATGGCATAAAATTATCTTTCCAATAAAGTCAGTTTCATTGATATTATCAAATATTTTTATTTATTTTATTTTTATTTAAAGAGCTGCGAACCTTTAAAAAAAATTTAGATGCACTTACACCCAAAAATCATGGTGATATTTGTAAAAATGGAAAAATCATGTTCGGCAGCATTCGAGTTGTTCGAGTTAACACTAAGACTAACACTAAATTACGATACAATTAATTCCTCGAATAAGTATTACCAATACAATTCGTATTGATAGTATTTTTTAAATAGCGTGTCCTTGTAAAAAAAATATTAAAAAATATTTTATGAATGAGTTAGTTATTTTAATATTATTATTATTATTAATAATTATTATTTAAAACTATATATATTTTTACAAACGTGCCTTATGCACATGAATTATTTTTTTGTTAAAAATAAAATGCTTAATTTACAAAAAATGCAACTATTTACAATAAAATCAAACATTTTTACAATGTAATCAAAATTTTTGTCATGTTATTGAAAAATTTTACATTTCCTTTTTTCCTTGTATTTATTATGTAAGTATTATATAACTGGGCATTATCTGCAGCTTCACACAAGGACAGGATGCAGGCAATTTTTTCGATACTTTATTTATGACGCCGGCTAAATTTTTCTGTTCTAAGTGTTTGTTTTGAAAACTGCCATGGAGCACAAAACCGGATAATCAGTGGCTGTGAGTTCGATTTTAACTCGATTATATTTTGTTCACATCCTAAGAATGTCGGAACTTCTTCAGTTCAAAAAGTTGGGACAAGAATTACCCAATTTCTATAGACAATTTTTAAAGGAATAGGTTGTAGCCGTCTTATTAAAGAATTGGTAAAGTTGGTCGTTGACACAATTATATGAAATGTAACATATACATCTCGTTGGTTCAAGTTGATTTATTTTATTTATTTCCGTTAGGTGCATTCCAATGTATGTTATAGTAAATATATTCAGTAGGTATTTATTTATATAAATATTATCACAAATTATAATCAATCATAATAATAAGAAAGAAATCTTATTGGGTATGGCTTTTATTGGCCAGATCAAATACTTTCTGATGAAGTACATGCTGATAAACTTACGATACCTCGAATCTCAAAGTTCTACGTTTATATTTATATAAGGATCATTCGTTTCCAGATTTTAAAAGACTACTCCCTCTATATCACGTTTTCCTTCTTTATCATTTCCATTGAACATTCTTTGTCCCGTGACGTTAGACTGTGACGCCTACCTTATAAAATCAATATATAGTATAAAACAAAGTTGCTTCAATCCGTCTGTATGTCCCTAATCTCTATGTATGCTTAGATCTTTAAAACTACGCAACAGATTTTGATGCAGCTTTTTCTAATAGATAGACTGATTTAAGAAAGATTCAAGATGCATAATAAAAGTAGAGAGAGGGGTTGAAAGAGATCCGCTTAAAAAACTTAAAAATGCTGTGCATCGATTAACCTCGAATATATTGACAATATATACAATCATCTATTTTTAACCTTTGGGTTGGGGTGGAGGTACATTACAAAACTATAATCAATACGCAAAGGGATACGTGGGGAAGGGTGAAAGTTGGTATGTTGTCCAGCAAAGAAGTTGGTTTATGGTTAGTCTCTGATAAATTAGTTTTTATTACGCAGCATAGAAGAAGTTCAAAAATCACAATTATTTTTTACACTAACATAGTTTTCTTCATGCCAACTTGACTTTGTCATATCATACCTTTCCTGTAATGCTCAATTTCTTGATGAACCCGCAATAATCGCATGGATTAAATCAAACGATAGCTGAATTATTTTTTGAATTTAAATTCAGTCAGTCGTCTCATCTTGTCTCGTTTGTCTTGCATAATTTTAATAATATTTATATTTCCTTTCAATGCATTTTTGTTTCTTTCTACACACAAGTGCCGTTTGACAAAAATTATTTTCAGTTTGAAGAAAATTCTAGAATATATTGTAAAAAATATTTATTGTTTAATTTAATATTATTTATCTTTCATTTTTTATACGATGTACGTAACTAAAGTCAAAGATAAAATTAATTAAAAAATATTTTTAAAAAATGTACAAAAAACCACAAAAATAATCAACTTTAAAATGAAAAACCCAAAAACCTTTCTAAAATTTCCATGATTTTAGTTTTTACGCAGTTAGTTTTTTCGTTTTAGCTTTTAATTTTCATTTTTTCAATAAATTATATTAACAAAAAGCTATTGTAATCTTGTCACGGGAAACATTTCAGTTTTTCTCCTAGACATGTAATATTAAAAGACGCAAAATTATAAACTGTGAAAAAATAGGGAAATTTCGATTAAAAAATTAGGGCACTTTCGCTTTTATTATCCAAGAATTGCATTATATGAAATATGACTTCGATAAGGCAGATAGTCGGCCAATAGCTTGATATTATTAATATTTGCTGCCTCATTTCAAAACGACTCGATCCGGTAACTTATCAGTACTTTTACACGATCCGGTAACTTATCAGTTCCGAAGTACCGTAGTTTTATTCTCCTAGGTCGTATACTTTCCGAGAAAATTCATCCCAAATAAAATTTTAAATAATTTTTGAGATTTGAGAATTTTTTTTTTTAAATAGTTTTTTGAGAAATTATAACAGATTAAAGGTTGCAAAACTGTAACTATCTTCGAATTGTTGATTTATTAAAACATCAATTCGAAGGATGCAGATACCAAAAATGATGTATCAGGTGGATAGTTATTAATAAAATTACGTATTTTTCTGGGAAGAAATTCATTTGATGCTGTTGTGAAATCATTTGCAGTTTTTTTTTTTTTAATTTATGTTTATTTATAAACTATAATATCTGATTTGCATAAAATTTATGTATTTATCCAAGCAGCCACCTGTGAAACGACTACATGATGTAAATTAATTAAAAAACAATAAATATAAATAAATATTATTTAATTTACATTTATATATATATTATTAATTTTATTATTATTAATATTAATTTATACAAAATTAATGAATTTATTAAAATATTCCAGGTGTGTTATATGTTCGGTAAAAAAAGGTCATAGACCCTTTTTTAAATAAATAGTATATATTGAATATATATATATAAATATATATATATATATATATATATATATATATATATATATATATATATATATATATATATATTACTACTTTATTATATATTCAAAAACATGTTAAACTTGTTTCATTTAAATCACGAACAAAAAAACAAACAAACAATATTGAAAAAAAAAATACAGAAACCAAAATATTGTCACAGCTAATTGAAAGGCATTGTCAAAAAAAAATTCATTCATATTAATTTTATTCTTTAGGTTAAATGTAAATATTGTCTGAAAGTTTGTACAGCGTATAGCAGGAAGTCAGTTTATATCTTTTAATTTTTACTTTTCAAAATTAAATTCAAAGTCTAGTGGCAAGATATTGTGGTAGTATATTTATTTAGTGCCAATTTTGGATGAGTTATCAATGCGTCAAGCGGTTGACGGAGACTCACTTTTTTTCGAAACCTATTACTCAATGAATCGGTAACATGAATATCGTAGCTTTTTGAAAAAGTGAGATATATTCCACTTTGTAGAGTGTCCATAATAGCTTGCCCCTACCTACATTGTAGCCGCATGATATATCGCAATAGTAAATTAACCTAAATCCCGAAACTTTCAACATTAGCACAGTTAAAGGAGATAAATTTAAGATTTTATTTTTATCTCTGTAAAACTCATTCTTCTGGATTCAGTTTGACTGAAATAGAAAAGTATCTTACCAAAGAGATCAAATTATATACTTTAGCAAAGATTCTTAAAATCCATTTTTAAAATCGAAATTAAATTACCTTTTAACTTAAAAAATATCAACAATTTAGTATAATTTTTTATATTTTTGTTTGTTTACTAACTTTTGTATACAATTTAAACATCAAAGTGGATTTTCGATTATTATTAATGTTTATGATACAATAGCATAATTTAATAAAGACAAATAACTTGTCGAGTTAATGATTTGAAAAAAATGCACATATATCAGGAATCGAACCCGCATCTCTTGGATGGCACTTTTTTTAATAACACTAGTTTATATGGTTTTTGTCCTTTCAGTGAAAAGTGTTGTTTCTTAACAATTGACTTAGTCTCAAAAAAAAAATAGACCAGCAACAATCACTTAACATGGCCTGCTCTCAATATTTTTCAAAATAGTATGAAAAATGAAGCATTAATTCTTAAAAGGTATGCTAATCTTCAGAAACTAGTATAAATATAAATGCTAGTATTATCTTAAATCTGAAATTTAAGTCTGAAAATAAAATGTGATAATAACCTGATTCTTTAAGGTAATAAAAATGAAACAAATATGTATATATTTGCATTTAGTGATTGCCACTAAAGAAAACAATATGAATTTCGCTGGAAGGACATTACTTTTATTTTATTTTATAAAGTAGTGGCATTTTCGTGAGATAAAATCATTAATTTATAATTCTTACAATGATGTCAGACTCTTAATCATAAAAAAGATTTCAGGAAACAAGGAAGACCACACACTTTGAATCCCTCGGTAAAATCTGACAAAGACTTTATAATAATTACTCTTCTATAAATTCATACTTATAATTTTATTAAAATTACAAACAGGAATTAATAAATTATGCAAAATAGTTAGTAAATAAATTTTTCACAAAACGGAAGATGATGATTCAGATTTTCAATAACTATAATTTGTATAAATACTGTACATACATTAATAATGTTTGTATTATTAATTATTTAAGGTCATCATGAAATATTTAATTGTTTAAAATTTCTGGGTTATAAACCTTAACCTTTAATTTAACAATAACAAAAAAAAATATGACAAAAATATGCATAACAACATCATGTGAAATTGATTTAACTAATTTTATATTTAAAGGAATTGTCAATTGATGTATAATTATTATTATCGAATGCCATCAAACTCTTTAGAGGTTGTGAATATTTTACTATCAAACTGTTTATAAATCTGTCTAGCCTTCATACCAGACAAAGTGTAGTCCAAGCTTCCATAGCGGTAATAAATACGTCATAAAATATGTGAAATATGTATATAAAAGATAATTTTTAATATATAAATATATTTTTTATATATATAGAAAGGTTTTCATGCAATGCCTGGAAGGAAAATTTTCAAAAGAAATTATTGTTATTATTTTCTTTTTTTTGGGTTGTTTACTTTTAATCATGTATACGATATTTATTTACATACAAAATAAATAATGATTATAACTGACGATCTTAATATGATACATACAGCTTAAACTAGATATTGACGAATATCTTGTCTAGTCTTACTTAATTAAAGAGAATTGAAAAAAATACACTCGAACCCGGACGTCTTTGATTCATGCCAAGCGCCCTACCAATAATTTTTAAATGAAAGTTGCAATTTTGGAGCAAAGAATTACAAAAAATATGTAGTTTCATTTAAAAAAATAAAATTGACCTGTTGAACTTTTTTTTAAATTACCTTGTATGATAGGAATATGATAAAGATGACCGGCTAAAGAGTATTTGTGACCAACTATGTAAAAAATATATCAGAGTATATTAAATTTAGTCCCAAATATGTAACGCTTAGAAATATTGAGGTTACAAACATAGTTTTGATATCTAGGTGTTCATAAAATTATCTAATTAGTCCATTTCCATTTGTCCGTCTATCCATCCTTGAGCACAGCAACTCCTAAAAAGTCGAAAAGAAATATCGAGACACTAATTCGAGACGATTACTTGAGAAGAGATATCGAGCTGAAATTTTTATACCGTATTCGAGACGTAAAAAGTGAGTTTGAGTTTGTAAATTAGCAATGCACTTCAATTAATAGGGTCTTTAGTCTGTGGGATCCATCTTGAAAAACGTCAGAAATAGAACAAATGTTTAAATGTAAAAAATGTTCCTTATTTAAAAATAAACAGTTCTTAATCGAAACAATTTTTCGTAAACAACTTTGTTTTCGCGTGAGGGTCCAAAAGAGTAGAAATTTTGTAGGTAGCTTATAAATAATGAGTCTATTGATTCTAATTTCATATTAAAGTCATCCCATAATATTAAGGGTTCAATGTTCAAAGAAAAATTTTTTTATTAAAAAATTTGTTTCAAGGGATTAAGATTCCAAAAAAAAAAATGTGCAGAAAATATTTTAACTTATCTATAAAAATAATACAAGTCTGATATCCAATATTGTTTATATAGGGTATTTCAACAAGTAACTCAGTCAATTGTTTATATTCACTTGCTTCAAGTGAATATCTTATATATAATTACTCTTGCAAGTTTTTTTCTGTCCTACCCTTATCTTCCTTATTACTTCATATTCTAAAAATGTACCACTTAGGAAAAACCACGCAACCATGTTAGTTTTTACTGATGGTCTCCTAATACTCTAGACATATAATACTCAAAACAATATTAGGCAAACATGTTAGTTTTTACACATGCTTTTTTAATAGTCTAGATATATAATTTCTATATTTAATATATGTTCTCGTAATATTAATTTAAGAACTTTTGATTTTTTCACCACTTTTCTACGAAATTTGGCTATGGGTTACGGTAACTACGAAGCGAAATTCCGTACGGGTATAGCTAGTAGGTAATATTTGTTGATTCATTTCGTGATTGATTGAACACATGTTGGTAAAGTCAGTAGGTTGTTTGACATTGCAAATTCATTTCTTGATAGTTTAACCTTGACTTCAATTACACCTAATGACAATGAATTTTTTTACTTATATTTTTACTTCTTGACGTTTATTTTTTGTCAAAAGTCAAACTGTGCTATAATTATAAAGATTGAATTTCATATTCAATTTTTTTGCAATAATCCATTAAAAATAATGAAATTATCTTCTGTAAATTAGCGGTATAAAATTAAAGTTATAGTAAAATTCATTAAAAAATGAGTACACTTAAATCATATTTTCACACTCATAAAAATATGATGTAAACGTCATATTTGCTCTATATAACTATATATAGGCTTAAAGTTTGTAAATATTGACTTTAATACGGAACTTTTAACTTTACAACCATAAGATTATTAAAAATTTGGCTCCTGTACTAGTCACATTTTATCCATATTATTCTACCAAGAGTCCATTATCAATCACGAGCTCACAGAAACAGATCAATCTACCAATAAAATCTATCAATAAAGATCTTTTTTTTAGTTCTATTGTTCTTTTTTCGAGTTCCTTATTTCTTAGAACGTGTAAAATTGCGTGGGTTGTTCGGGGCAATTCTCCTACTCGAGCTATCGTTGGTAAATAAGAAGGTAGATGTGTACATTCATCAAAAAATCTCTTTTTTAAATCACCAAAATATATCGTTCGTTTTTCAGTATTCAATTTGCTTGAAAACGAAAATTTAATGTAAATATTCCTGTACCATTTTTGTCTCTTGGGAAGTTCAACCACAAATCTTCCATAATTACTACGATTTATCTGCTGTGAGCTTTCTCTTCCGTATCCTCTTTGTGTCTTTTTCCTATTCTTTGACTATTGAGTGTTCCAATACTTGCTGTCCATTTTTATTAAAATTTTCCTCTTCAATTGTAATGCATTTGTAACCTCACGCCTGTAGGCACATGCCTACTTTGTCTTATGCCTTAATAACTAAATCATTAACCGGTAATAGACCGAATGGAAAAAATAGACCGAAAATTTTAAAAACCGGATTATTATTGTAATTACGAGTTGGTTGGTTAAGTTTTTAGGCCTTGCGTCTAAAAATGAAACACTATTACAAAAATTTTTTCCGATCTATTTTTTCTTAAATCCTTAAATAACTAGTAATTATTATCTTATTAATTCAAAATATTGCGTGCAAATTTGGAGTGTCTTACTTAATTTCTTAGAAAATTATTAATGTTTATCTTTTTATCCAAAACATCGATATTAATTTATCGATGCATATAAAATACATACGTATACAAAATCTCATGATGTATATAAGTATATTAACAAATCACATCATATATGGTGACACAATTAACAATTAATATGGAGATATAATGACGTAAAACCCAACCCTTTTTAGAATAATATAAAAAACGATGATTTTGATAAAAACAATTTTTAATCAATAACTGAATTATTTAAAAAAATTTGTTATTACATCAGTTATGAATTAATAATTATAGTGAACTTTATTTGGTGGAAGTCCATATCACACGAGATTACTTTAATTACTTTGCATTTCTAATTATTTTGATAAATTTTTATTTAAAAATAAACTTATTTCAATATGCCTATTTTATCCAAATAGGCACATGGCATAAAATTTTGTAAGTAAATATAGATAATTTTTTATGTCCAACAAGTTTTTAACATGTAAGTATAATGTCCAAGTAAGTTTTTAACATCATAATTATTTTCGCCGTTCTTATTACTTTTTGTCGCTAAACAGAAAAATAAGCATTAAAATGACAACGGTAGCAGGTAACATTAGTTTTAATAAACTAATAAATATCTTTAATTGATTTATCTACGCTCCCACCAAAATAAAGAAGTTAACAATTTTAGCCAATTAATTAATAAAATTCAATATAAGTTTAACCAATAAGATTTGTTACACTTAAGACTCTACCTTAGGGTAAGCAACCGAGAAACTCGTTGTTCACGTGTCTTTTTCTTCAAGTTTAATAAAATAAAATTATTTAATGCAAATTTTAATTCCTAGTATTATTCAATTATTGCATATCTCCATAAATCGATTCTTTTTTGAAGCGAATTAAAAATTTAATTTTGTGAGAAATCAAAACTGCAACATCTTGTACTTTTATATTTAAATACAATTATTTACATATCGTCTGATTAATAAAAAAAAAATTGCAATTAGGTATAGCTACACCTGCAAAAGCATACGTAAAAGTCATAAACCAAAAAGAAAAAAAAAGTTTCTATAGATGTTAACATTTAAACGTATATATATTTTTTTAAATACTTGTTTTTAAATTTTGCAATAAATCTTTGTATGTTGTCAAAATACAATAACATTTATAATATACAGTAATTTATTAATTACCACTTTCGAAATAATCACAAATTAAAAAAGTTCTTGGTAAATTTTATAATATTTGTGAAATCATCGGATATACATGTATCACAAATTTAACGATCATATTAATCTTAGGGAGATAGATACAGTTACAGTTATAAAAATATTTTTTAACATTGGGTTTTTTTAGAAATCTCTAGGATAGAAATTTGTTAAAAATTATAAAGAATACTTAAAAAAATGCAGAAACGTAATATCATAAATTTGATGGCGAGGTTTATTTTAGCCAAATGGTGTTTATGTTAAGCCCCATACTTTTCCAACTATGGTAGGGTTGCCACCTCTCCAGATTTGATCGAGAGACTCCCGAAATCGTGTAGCGTGTCCCGAATCTTGATATCAACAAAAATTCTATAGACTTTAGTAAAAAATCATATTTTTGATTATTTGTTTCATAGGTAAATTCTACAATTCTGAGCAGCTTTTATTTTAAATTGCTTGAAGCACATTTGTTTAAATTTTTAATTATGGAAAAACTGAATATTCAATACATCAAAAAAATTATCATTAAAATTTGGTGGTATTGTTAGATTAATTTCGTTATCTCAAGACTTTCTGGTTTGTCTCATGGCTTCATTGAACTTTGAGATGGCAAACCTACATTATAGAAAGGCAATTGTAACATATTTTGTAACTTTAGGATTTCTAGAAATCGATGTCTGAGGATAGATATTTTACTAAGGATATTAAAGAATGAATCAATTTGAAGAGTTCATAAAAATTTATTTAATAAAGATTAAAAAGAAATGATATGTTTATTTTCTAAGATTTAATAAAGCTGCAAAATATTTCAAATAATGATTATTATCAAATTATAACTATTAAAATTATCAAATTATTATCTTTCAAATTATAATTATTAAAACAAAAGTATTTAATAGTTTTTTTATACAGCCTTCAATGTTCAAAAATTTAGTTAAAATTATTCGAAATATATGCTATGCATTTTTTACTAAGTGCAAGCAGTTTCCTATCAGCTTCGCTGTGTCACTTTTTAAATACATACAATACTTAAAAATTGACGGATTTTCATACAAACTTCCATCCCCTATTTTACCCCCTTCAAGAATAAATTTTCATAAAAAAGTGATAAAGTAAACTTTTGTCTCAAACCATGAGCACATATCAATATTTACTTTTCTATTTCTGTACAGATAGATGATTTATATCTATAGGATAATATCCCTATAGGATACATATGGTGTATTTTCTAGAAAAAAAAAACTTCAAAAATGACAAAGTTTCATAAAAATTTTCGTCCTTTATTTTATTATCCCCTTTCAAATTGATTTTTTTAAATAATTTTGTTTTGAACCATGACCTCATGTATCATTTTTAACATTTTACATTTCTAACTTCAAAAATGATCAAATGAGTTTTATAGAAACTTTTAACCCTCATTTTAATTCCTTGAGGGATGAATTTTCAACAATCCTTCCTTAGTGCACACTTACGTGAACGTTTCTGCAAAATTTTATGCTTCTAAACCCAGTGGATTCACCAATGTGCGTTGACCAATCAATCAGACGGCTGAATCCAGATAGAATATTTTTTAGGTACAAAAGTCCATAATTTAAATTTTTTATTGCACGAATAAGCAGAAACTTAATTTTCTCTCTTGAATCCATCTATAATTTGTAGAATAGGTAGAATTTTTGGAATCTTATTTTTTTTTTAAATAAGGAACCTGTGTCAGTATCATTTTTCAATTTTTAATTCCATTGCTATTGCAAATAAAAGATGATGTAATAATTTCTGCAACAAGCAATGATTTCGATACCATTTTTTGCCAATTGAAATTAGTTCAAAGTTGTGATTAAATTGACCAAATCAACAAACAACACAGCTGTATGTGCTATCTAATGACGTATATAGTCAACATAAACAAACAAAACAAGTTTTAAATAAAAATTAGAACGACAAAATTTCAAAAAAAAAAAAATTATATATGCGTGAATTGTATTTAAAAATGTGTCTTAATAATTAAACATAAATAAAATGGGGTTATTCACATACAATGATGTGTGTGACCTACACCCATTTTACTCAAAAAAAAAAATTATTTTAGTATGAAATTGACCATGAAAATGATAAATAAACATTCGTGTACAAATTTAAGTAATATAAAACAAATATTTTAACAATTTGAAATACAAATCCTGAAAGTTATTTCTTGATATATTTATATATTTTGTTGTTAATGTATTTTCAATTTGTTAACTTTAATTATAATATATATGTTAATACAGGGATATTGTAAATAATTAATTATAACATTGTGCACATTGAGATTTTCAAGATTTTATGACGGGTGAATTCCGGATATTTCTTTCCTTATTGAATTTAGGTCGGAAGGAATTCGTTTTACACCTTAGAACAGCTACATTAACTAATGTGGGATGTGCGCTACTAAGGCAACCAAATATCTGTCTGGCAAATTAAAATTAGGGTTAATTTCGAATTATTTTTGGTTTCTTTATTAAAGTGTTGAATTATTGACATGCCAATTTCTTTTGATTTGTTCAAATTTTTAGAACTATTCAATATTTCTCAAAAGAGATCGTTTTGCTGACTTTGTAAGAATAGGTGGGTAAAATGATTCCATTACATTTTCTATCAAATAGTTCAAATAAAATATTATTTGTTTTTTTACATTGCATCAACGATTAGTATGAAAACAAAAATTACTGGTAAAATCATCTAAATCAATAAAACACATTCAAGACCCGCCACATGATGGGGGATCATTTTACCTTTTATGTAATTGAACACACCAAATCGGGATCATTTTAACGTATATAAAGGGAATCATTTTACTCGTAACGACATATTTGAATATTGTCATAAAAACTGACCGTAAAATTTATTACGCGCCTTCTTTAATGCCGTCACACATGGATCAAATAGTTTGTCTTTGAACAAGAAAATTTGCTTAATTATTTTTTTTATTGACTAACATACTGCAAAAATATTTTGGCTGACAACTTCTTATTCGTAACAGTATGTTGATGTTGAAAACACTGGATATACCAAAGGTTTAAGCTTTGATTACTGTAAAAGATACTCTTCAAATAATCAAGAGGAGGGCAACCCGGCGCTTATATGACTCATCAATTTGAGTTAGTTAGGAGCTATCTACTTTTCGAAAATCTCCTTAGTTTAAAATCGGCTAACTTCAAAAGGTTTTTGGAATTTTTTATAGCTTCAAATAATTCAGGGCATTGTAGTTGGATATCGAATGATGCGTATACCATCCTCAAACAGGGAAAGCAACTTAATAAACACTTAGTAACATACTTTATTTGAAACATTGGAGATCAATGATGTAATTTACAGCTATTTATGATATATCATATATAATAAGCTTTATCATTTCGTGCTTTTATCTTACGTTTGGCAACGCTGCTAATTTATCCTAGCATCATCAACCATTTAAATTCACTCGTTAAAATATGCATATTATAAATAAATCATTAAGCATTATATAATGTTGAAAATTAAACAATTGATTTTCGTTGAAGTTTCCTTCGGACAACGTCCGGGTACATATTTAGTGAACCATAGTACATTTTTTTTTAATTGTCCCGGAAAAATATGACTATCGAACTAACTAAATGTTATATGCTCAAGGTATATAAAGTCTATCTTGATTAACAACCAAAGGTTTTCATCATGATACATGCTACAATACACTTTATATAAATGGTATATTTTATGATGATTCACATTAATAAAAATCTGCAAATAATTCTGATTTGATTTTAGTATACCTGAGTAATCAAATACTGTTGTTTGGTGTACGTGTCTTTACGTGCGTCGATATAAATCATAGGATAACAATATAATTTTTAAATTCGCAGAAATGTTTAAGGAATGTTGAAATTTTTTTTTACATTTATAATTCGCCGAATCAATAAAGAGCAAAAATTTATTTTTACCTTACTTGCTCTGGTTTTTTTTTTATACAAATATCTGCCATATTGTATTTTTAGAATCTTGCTTTGAAAAATATGCATAACGAAATTTAATGATCAAAAGTTTATTTCGAATTTTTTTAAGAAAAAAATTGATTAATTCTTGACTATCAGGAAAACAGTCGGGAAAAGCAATGCCCAAGCAGTAGGAAGAGGCAAAAATTGTAAAGATTAGGTAATTTTTTTATTTGAATATACATATTATCCTTCAAGGCCTAGTCATCAATTTTCAGCCTATTAAACAATTAAACATGTTCTAACTAATTTAGTTTCTAGTTTTGTATTTTTTAATTCTAAAAATTTTCAAAGTTGTTTTAATATATTTATTATTATTAATATAAGACTGTATTATTAATTAGGGTTCAATAAGGGAACACGCCACTTTTGGGATATGTTTTACCTGATTACAATAAAAAAAGTTCTTGTTTCAAGAAAATGAAATATGAGAAAAATTTGTAAGTAAACAAATATACTTATTTTCTTGAATTATTGAGACCGTTGACTCGCGAAAATATTTACTTGCTATGAGAATATCAACAACCAAGTAAACGTGCTTACTTAAATCCAGTGTGTTTTTTTTTTATTAATATATGGTACAAAAACCAAAATACAAAGTTTAAAAAAACATATTTCTGTTTATATAAAAACTGATTTGTATTATTTCTTATAACTTTTAACATTTTTTTTAAAGACTATTGACGTCAATTGTCAGTTTTTATAGTCAATTATTGTTATTTTATTTTTAATTATATAATTATAAATTTTAATATGTTAAAATGGGAATTTTTCACTTTTAAGTATGTGTTTTTGTATATATATATCTACCTACCTATTGTATTGTGATTAAAAATAAATTATTTCCTATTATATATTCTTAGAATTGTGTTTCTAAATTTAAAACAATAAATTATAGAAGTATTTTTATCTAATATTTACATACACTGAGTCATAAAATTTGGAAAACTTTTTTTGTTTATATAAAAATATTAATTGTTGGTAAAATTATGTTTACTGTCCTGCGCCAACACCAACAAACTTTATTTTGACAAAGATCGCAAGCATCCTGTTTGTTATATTTAACTATTACTTCAAACATTTAAAAAAACTATTCTTAAGAAATACTTATTAACAATCGTTAATAAAATAGTTACCAAGTGTAGCCTGATATCAAACTCCTACCGTCTTAGGCAGTGGCGGTTGTAGGTATGACAAACCTGGACAACCGCCCAGGACCTCGCGCTAAGAAAGGCTTCTTCACACAAGAGAAGTGAATAATTTAAATGATCTAGAGTATTCAAAATAACGTGAAATCTAGAGCTGAAAGCTGATATCAAAAACTATTTGAGATCAACGCTCAGGATTCGAGTTCTACTGATTTCGACAAGTTCATCGACACAGGCACAAAGGCTCGCAAGGTTTATTTTTATGTCTACAAAACCTCACAAAAAGTGCACGGCCCAACGCCTCGCGTCGGTTCAAGCCGGCGATGCTCTTAGAGACATGTGAAGTATTAGACTGAGAGACAAGAGCATAAACTCAAAAGCCACGTGTATTGGAAGTGTCAAAGCTTTAAATATACGTAACATAAAGACACCAATTTTCCAAGCCGAAGACGAATAAAAATACTTAAGTACTGCATGTTTGAGGTGGTAGACAAGTTCATCGATGCAGTATTTTTGTCGGACAAAATATTTTATTGTTTAATAATTATTAATGCTATTAAGAGGTCATAGTGTCCGGAAAATGCCCTGCTGCGTTTTTTCAAATCGATAGCTTAATATGACGTTATCGCCCTCATTTAAAAACGCAGCAATTTCGAAAAAAGCCGTAAAGAGAAAGTTTGGTAGACTCGCCAAAAGGAAGCCAACCACTCACGAAGTTTCAAGTATGTATTAATCATTTAACAAAGCACCCTTTCTGTCCCATGGTCTAATATGCGCAGATTATAACATACAACTTAGAAATGAAATTATTTTACATGAGTAGTTCCATACTTTGTAATGCTAGTGTAGTACCTATACATCATAAGATTTATTTTTATTTTTAATTATCATCGATATCTTATATTAGATCTGATATAATAAAATGAAGTATTTGTCTTGTCAGTTATATCTACTTAGCAATTTGATTGACGTAATGTGTGACATATCGTGTCACAATTATTGACAATTAATTTTATCGATTAAATCAAATCGACAATATTTAAATCAGCGATTATATTTTTTTCTGTTTTTATAGCAAAAAATTCAAAACACAAAACTAGGTCTAAAAATAAACCGAATGCATGATTTTTCCCCCGAAATGTCAGCTAAGCTATCGGAACCGTTTTGTAATCGTTCATGTACTTAAAAATTTGATGTTAAAGTTCAAATTTTTGCAAGGTAATATAAACATCTTTTATGAATGGTTCTGTAAGTGGATGCAATATAATCAATAAGACAGAAGACTGGTGCCAGTGAGTTCCCCTGTGTCCTTATCATAGTCTTAGGTCATAATCATATGATGTATAGATATTTTGTGCCTGCTATTATATTTGTTTTGTACAAAGAGTTATATACAGTTTTGTATTATTTTTTCTGAAAAATGAAAAAGTGTTTAATATGTAGATTTGTTTTTTCTAAGTACACAATTTGTTTTTTCATTCATCATATCGCAAATTTTGGACCCTGGCGTTCTCTAAAGTCACAATTTTTTAAGCGAGTATATTTATTGCAAAACACTTTTAAATGTAAATATTTTATTATAGAAATCATTTTTTTGGTCTCTACAATCGATTCGACGGATTTTTGGTACATCAAAAAATTTACTGGAAGAGTGTCTATTTGCTTTTTATACCATGCATATATGAAATATACATAGTATATTAAGTTTAGTCCCAAGTTTGTAACGCTTAAAAATAATGATGCTAGGAAAAAAATTTTGTCATAGGTGTTCATAAAATCACCTAATTAGTCCATTTCCGGTTGTCCGTCCGTCCGTCCGGCCGTCCGTCTGTGGTCACGATAACTCAAAAACGAAAAAAGATATCGAGCTGAAATTTTTACAGCGTACTCAGGACGTAAAAAGTGAGGTCAAGTTCGTAAATGAGCATTATAGGTCAATTCGGTCTTGGGTCCGTAGGACCCATCTTGTAAACCGTTAGAGATAGATCAAAAGTTTAAATGTAAAAAATGTTCCTTATAAAAAAATAAAAAACTTTTGTTTGAAACATTTTTTTGTAAACATCACTGTTTACCCACGAGAGCGTTAATTAGGTGCAAATTTTATAGTATGTATTAATATAGGAATTGTGTGTTGCCTATTTAAAAGTGAATATCTTTTGTTATTTACGTGACGTCAAAAAACAAACAATTGCGCATCAACACTGTCTATATATTTTTGTATGTGTTATGTGATAAAGAAATCAACACTGACTATGCATGGTATTTCAACAATTAACTCAGTCAATTGTTTCTTTTCACTTGTTTTAAACTTAAAATTGCTTGTACGGCTTTTTAACAAACCTATAATTTTCTATTAAAATAAAATAAATACAATTTCCTGCTATTATTATTAATTACTATTGCTAAAATTTCGCTAAAACTTTATTAAAATTTATTAAGTAATATATAAAGAAAACGTTCGATCTTAAATGTATATAGCTCTATATCCTCCCATTTGTACGTACATACATAGATATATTGATGATTTAAAACTAGTAATTATCGATCAGGTGATTGACTAGAAGTAGGTAATTAAATAAAAAAAGAAGTGAGTGAGAGAAGACTTGTTCACTTCAGGTTTTATTATCTATTAGATTTAGTTTATAATGAAGGCCATTCAAGTCCGTAGTATAGATAGTTTATAGTGGTAGTGTATTCTTGTACCTATCTTAAGGTATATAAAGTTGCCATTTAAATTATATTCGTAATAAATAATTAGATATCATTATAAAAATAATATAATTTTTTTTTAGCAAGTCATGTTATAATCATAGCTTTATGATGTACACACGAATTTAACAAAAATTGACTCAAAAAGGATTGAATTAATAGGTTAAGTTAGATTCGAGTGGCTGTCCTGGAGTCGGACACATTTAGACAATAGAGTCCTTTGTGATACCGAACAAAGGGATGGTCCATCCGCGGTCATTCCTTAATGATTCATTTGGAGCTGTTTAGGAATAGCAGGAACGCTTTAACGAGAGGTCGTCAAAGAAAGGCTGGTTCAAGTGTCCAACTCGTCATGGCAAGAACTGAACAGTGACAGAAAATATGAAACATGGTCTCCTCCATGTGCCGGCTCCTGCAATAGTCAAGATACACTGTCCTGTATTCAGACCATATCTGTCTTGAAGGAACAAAAGTACGTTCCTGCCTCCATCTAAGATTGACCTTTTTAAGGTATCCTCTTTAAGGAGCAGCTTGCAGTTCGCAAAAAGAATCGGATGCCTATTAATGCTTGTATCCAGCAGCATTGTGCCATTTCTAACAACCTCTTTGATTTCTCAATTTCCTGGAATGTCCCTATGACCCGGTACCCATGCCAGATATACATTTATTTGTTTCGCCAGCTCATTTAAGGATCTGTTAAAATCACTTCCATTCTAAAAATGTGCATTCTTAATGAAAACGTACACAGTTAGATATAGGAAAGTTGATGTTATTTGATAGTTAACAGTTACAATTTACATTTAATGTTGACATAGAACCTGTATTGTATTTAAGTTAAACAAGTTATTATCGTTGAAAAATTTATAATTCTTAAATAATAATTTTGGAACAACTTGTATACGCAATTCAATTATTCACAGTTGCGAGTAGAAACTCAATCGATTAATAGACTTCAAGTTAAATTTGGTTTAAAAAACTCATATAAGCTTTGAGAATTCATACGTTAAAATTGCGACTATAATTTCAGAAAATGCAGAATGTTTCGAAAACCGAGAAGATTAAGTGAGGTAAACCTCAATAAAAAACACCTTTATTTTGATAGCAGAACCTGAAAATGAATTAATTAACAGGGTCTTCCATTTAAAAAAATACAACTGATACATTCTGCGTTTACAGTCACCTGTATATTAGCATCTATTTCCGAAAGAAAATTTTGTTAAATCAAGCCGTTCAGCTATAATCTTCCGTGTCGTATAGCGTGAACAACCCTTTATATAAAGATAATAATAAAAATAATTAATAATAATAAATAAATAACAAATTTAAATCCTTCAATCCATTTGGAAGTTATTCAATCGAACTTAATCCTTCTTTTTTCAAAAAGCGAATAATGTCGCTGAATAGGCTATACTAAAACAGAATCTAGAATAGAGATACTAAAACAGTATGTTTGAATTATGACAAAAATATAAAATGCTTATTTAATGCCCTACAGCGAACACTATTAGTTTAGATTGAAAAACATCGAAAGACCAAGCTTAGAATATCATTTTCTATAATCATTGTTTTGTTCAATTTTTATGAACGAGACTGAATTTACCAAATTATTAGCTACATTTTAATTATTAAATTTATGTGTTTTTCTCAACCATTATTATTTCATGTGCGTAAAATAATTTTTTAGTGATGCAATAAAATATATTCTTGAAAAAATTTGTTTTTTTTTCTTCTTTAATTTGAAACTTGTTAACAAAATAAGTAACTAGCGGTATCTTAACTCACTGCAGAACGATCACAATAATGTGAAAAAATTTACATGATTATAAGTCTCTGCCCTATATTTACTAAAGGTGTGTCTTTCTAAAATGATTCATTCTATAATTGAAGGTTTTATGTAACAACGTCATATTATATTTAGTCTTAGATAAAAGTAAATATAGTCTAAGGGTATATTTTGAATTAATTAGCTATTAGGTGAGCTGTATATTTAGACGAATTGTATTCATTTTAATTTTTTTTTTCATCCCCTTAAAATTAGGGTTAAAGCGCAATGTACTTTAACCGTTTGTCTACTTAGGATTAGGATTCGGGTTCGAATCCAGGCAGCGGCAGTGTGAGCAATGATAATTAATGCGGCGGTAAAAATGATCACACTGTCGCCGTTTGGAAAAGAACGAAATAACCAAGTCCACTCACATCATTTTAATTGTATACGGATAGGTCAGAGAAACGGAGGTTAAACCACATTATTATTATTAATACCATGAAACATCACCAAACCCTCAGTTTAGACATGTATTTCTTCTACTGTGGACAGTTAGGATATCCATTTAGAGCTTTCTTACATCTAAGTTTTTAATCAATAATCATTTTACAAACTTTTCCCCCTTAAATAAATGGTTATCACCGCTTTTGCTTCGCCAGCGCAATGTTCTTCTGAATAGTTCGTACAAACTCGTCTAAACTCTACTATCCTATTTTTTTGTTATAAACAAAAAAGGTGAAATACTTATAGTCGAAGATCATCTATACTACTGCCTCGAAAGAGATATCACTGCTGCCTCGCAATAGACTGGAAAGTAGGTATCGATAATTGGCTTTATATTTGTTAAAACACCTACGGTTTTATTGACTCTGTCGTGCTATTGCAAAGTGAAAGGGTTGCAAACGGTAAAAGCGTTGACATGAAGATATTATTTGTAAGGAAACAATTGGAATTTTCGATATTTTAGAAATTTTTACTAATCGAAAATATTAAATTAGATATCGTGCACAAAAAACGTATTGGAAATAGGTATGCGAATGGCAAAGATACTCAGAAATCGAAAAATAAAATGAAAAACGTGGTTGATTTGAGCCTAGCCTCTAAAGTTCGCATGACATTTTCTGAACATCTTGTACTTAGAAACTTCCAATGTATTATCTTAACTTTATTAGAGACCTTGTTAATAAGAACAAGCGTATATAATTCTTTTTTATTTGAAAAAAAAAAGTCAATATATGAATATTAAACAAAAATAAAAATGTTAGTTAAGTAGTAAGTATTAACAAGAAGGTACTCAGCAATACTGTTTAATAATTTATTTATCTCACACACAAGTCAAGGTATGCATGTGGATGCCGTCCACCGTCCATCCGTACTTAGTTATAGTTACTTATCTGTGGATGATGGCGGTTCATTAGAAGTTGTAGATATGACTGGTTCTAGGTTATACTTTATAATGTGGCAAACCACATATAAACTATTCTGTGTATGTGTGTGTTAATGTAGGCCTGTTGGGGGCTCGCCATCTATCATGGCATCCGTTTGGTTAATTTCTTACAACTATTGCATCATGTCATAATATTGTTTGTATGTGTTGTATTTGTATTTAATTTATTTCAATGGGAAAGTGCCACACATACTGCAAATTAAAGAGAGTTAATCGAATGTTGAAGGTGGAATTCATTACTAAGCCAGGCCCGTAGCCAGACTTAACTAGTAGTACGGGCATAAAATAACAAAAGACGGACAGTATTATAAATTTACAACAACAAACGATTCTAAAAATTATATGTGATAAACGTATATGTATTTTGAGTAACCTCAATGCATGACATTTTCGGCTTCATCCGTAGATTCCCGTACGTGCCTACGGGTCTGTACTACGCCAAGTTAGATTGCAGGGCTTGGTCGGAAGTGTTAAAATTTACTTGGAGATCTGACCTAAATTAATCGCTTTGAAGTATTTCTAACTTTTAGTGAAGATCTCTATTTTCACGTTATCTATTTCTGCCACGTCTTCTAGGCCATTTGGAAGGCTATATGCCACACACACTACAAATCAGGGTTTTTTTTTAAATATTGAAGGTGGAATGTATTGCTAAGCTAAGCTATATAGAAGGATTTAGACGACAGTGTCAAGGCTTACAGAAAACCTGAACTCATTAATCCCATTTACCTTTTGAAACTTTCGCCTTAAATTATTTACATTATTTTCTCGAAGTTCGTTTTCGTCTCTTCTTTCACCTCATTTAGAAAATACTTTAACTTTAGCGCTGTTGTTCAAAAGTTCAAGATGAAATAAATTGCTATTTAATCAGGAAAGTTTCTTCCTAAAAAATTTGGGATTTTACGTTTAGTTAAATCTAGAATTCAAAAATTCAATAAAAACGTTAAATACAACTTTTACGTTAAATACAACTCCAATTTGTATGAAACAAGCTGTAATATCGAAAGTTGCTTATCTTTTCTTAGTTTCATGGCAAGGGAAAGAGTAGTTGAGTTTGTAATTTAAATGGAGTAATATTTTTTTATCATTTTTGATTTCAACTTTTAAAATAAAATTCTTCCCGAAAACGAATCTAACCAATAGAATTCGGCGGTTCTCCATTCATTGTTTTTAAAACTTATTGTATAGATATCCCACTACCACAATACCGCTGGCTGTTGTGTGTTTATTATTCTAAAAAGTACAATTAATAGACTAACGTCAATGAAAGAAATGAGAGAGATAAAGCGTAGGTGCGGCAAATATTTGCTTCTCTTTGATATATTTGCGGTATTGCGAAAAATATGTTGACCACAATATTGTCTTTTTCCTTTTTGCGTATAGATATAATTTTGGCAATTATATTTGATGAGGCGACAATTTAAATTAATTACGATACAAGCAGCATTGGAAAAATGCTTCAAATGATTGTTTTAAAATTTCAAAATAAATTTTATTACAATGCCTAATATTTATGTAAATGTTTACGATTGTGACGTGCTTAAATACGAAATTTCGCGTTTAGTAAATTGAAAAGACCTCTTAATCAAGATAATGGTGTGATCTGCATGATCACGAATTATTTAAGAAGGTATACAAGGAATGAATAATACAAGGGATTTCAATGAAACTTTATGAATACATTTTTTGATTTACAAAGTGTCCAAAAATCACAAAAAATTCCTAGATCCTCGGGCTTTTTATTATTATTTTATCGTTCTAAGTTGGCTGAAAAAATGATTAATCTATATCAAAAAATCTAGAGAGTGTGATAAAAAACTATCTTAAATATTTAGACAATCTTGTAGTTTATGATAATACCATAAAAATATAAGGTTGTCGATGAGATAAAAACAAAATTATAATTTAATTATGAGTTCATCGAAGATCCATCATTTGATGAACAGAGACGACTATAGTTAGAGTCTTGATGATTGAAGAGCGAAATCTATATTATCAAATTTATAAGCACCACTTGCACATAATATATTATATATTTTTGTGGTTGTGTGGTATTGTAAAGTTAAAAATAACTCATTACTTGACTACAAAGCCTGTATTTGGTTTATTTGTATGTACAGTGTATATAAACCAAAACTTATTTACAATATTGTAGGGAACAAACACCTTAAAATTATTCAAAAAACAATTTTGTAATCCGTCAAAAACTGTAATTTTCTTTAAAGCATTTTCATTATGAAATTAACATTTTTTCAATAAAATTATTTATGACTAAGATTCTTGATAAGTTCTTTTTGCTTGGCCAATTTTATTTATACACAATTAGCATGTTACAAGAACATCTTACACACGTGGTCTAGCCATATGTATAAATTTTACAATTATGCTTAATTATGCATTATTAAATTGTTAATAAATATTATGCATGTACAATGAAAAATTTATTTTATTTTAATTATTATTTATAATATCTATGTAACCATGTAACGAGATTATTACCTCCATTATTGTGCTTCCACAAAATAAGTCACGTTGATCCTAGTGTCGTTACCACTTCGCGTTCGTTAACAATATAAGTACAGGTTGTTCAATAAAAATTTAAAGAAAATAACAAATGATAAAACTAGACAAAATCAGGCAAAACTTTATGTGAGCACAGTTCCGGGAAAACTCTCTGAGTTTTCAGAGGGATATGATAATGTAACTAGTGATGCGACAAATATTCGCATATACGCAATAAATATTTTTTATTTACTGTGCTTTCCTCATATTTCTATATCATTTTTATGCATTACTCAGTTTAGTTTAAATATGGGACAAATGCAATTATAGCAAATTAACTTCAAATCAAAACAGACTCTGAAGTTTTCTTTTAATAGACTTATACGGTCTTCTTTAAATGTATTTTTACGGTTTGTTTTTAATAGACTTATACGACGAACTCGTTTGTGCTAATGAAGAATTATATATTCAAAATAATATATAACAATTTACGAGCGCTTCATTTGAAAGTTAACATTCGCATTCACATTCGCAAATATTGGAGATAAGCATTCGCATTCGCAATGTCGAATGTACAAAATTCATCATTCGTCCCATCACCAATATATATTCAAGCCCTTAGCCCGATAGGGATTCAGTTATGGGCGCCACTTTTTGTTAGAATATAATCTCATAAACTGTTAAATCCCTCCTAAAAATATTTCAAGCCTACTCCGATAATTTTCATTCACATTTACTTCGAAACAAAGCGATTTAAATTTTGTTAATCTCTCGCTCTAAAATATATAAAATCGTTAGAATCAAATTTCCGATCAATTTTTCGGGCCGAGAGATAGATCGAATATTGTTTTTGCACGTATTATTTTTGCCAAGAATATTTTGGGATATGCTTGTTTAGTATTTTTAGCATACCCTATACAACAGCTAATAGTCTTCTTGGAAATATTAATAACCTTCTATTCAGTTTAATAAATTGAACTGAAATCTATTATTGTAGTAAAATTGTAATATCAAATAAACAAACAAAAATATTTTAATATAATTAATATTATCGATTTGCGTAAGTACAAACGTAATAATGAATACCACAATTATTATTTTATTATTATAAAATACCATGTTTTATTAATTTAAATTACATATTAAATGTCAATCACATAATATTTTAAATAAATCTATTTGAGAATTTCTTTTTCAAGGAAAATCAACTATTGGTTTTGTATCAATGATAGAAATTTGAAATATAATAAATATATACCGTAAAATTGACACTACCTACTCAAAAATCTTTATTTTTATGGGAAATTGGCGATGTTCGACGCATAAAATTAAGATCCTCAAGAAAATTTATTATCATCTTAACCAAGCCAAACAATCAAAGAGTGGTTATAAAAATATCAATCCATTTTCAACTTGTGACACTTTTCTTAAGGAAGTACGAGCGCCAAGGCAAGTTTAGGCTTGTGGGTGAATTATTTGTACCTTCTTTTCAACTTTGATGATGAATTTTGTTATAACTTCATGAATGTAGACGAAAAATAAGAATAAAAATTTCCATCGACTAGTTTTGGAGAAATCTATAAAACATATCATTTACCGTTTTCCCATAAGACCAATGTTAAATATACCTACTTTTGTAATTTATTTATTTAAATAATCGGGCGACCCCCTTAATTTTCATAATTGATTGAGACTCATGAAAGAAATCTAGATAGATATGACTTCTAAGTCGTTTTCTGTAAAACTTCTGACAAACATTCGATTGGGTGAGACAACTGTAAAAACTGCCGCTCAACGGCAAAGTAAAATACAACGTATTTTTTGAATTATAGACTTATATCGTTTTCTTTGATAAAAATACACGTTTTTTTATGATGGATTTTGTGCTATTAAACTTAAATTCGAGGTTTTTTTTTTAAATTAATGTGATCAAATTTTTATCATATCTTTTAAGTTGGACTTTATATTAATAATAAAAGTTATTTTTAAATATCCGGTCATTTTTTCAAATGATTTTCTTTCTATAAATTACAAAATATTCATCTATACTTAGTTTTTCCTTCTTCTTCTTTTTAAATATACCTTCTTTTTCAAGACCCAATTGACCTATGTTGCTCATTTACGAACTCAACCTTACTTTTTACGTCCTAAGTACGCTAATTTGATTTCTCTTTTCGTTTTTGTCTAATCGTGTTGCCAGACAGACGAACCTGTACCATAATTTTGTTGGTAGCATCAATATTTTAAAGCGTTACAAACTTGGGATTAAACTTAATATACATTGTATATTTTTTTCTTATCATGGTATAAAACTTCGGACTAAAGTTAATATACCTTGTATATATTTCATACACATGATATAATAATTAATTTTTAGAATATCTAAAACAATTTATAATTTTATTTTTAATCATTCTGGATAGTAAATTCTCTTAGTTTACACAGCTCCTACATAATCAATTTTCAAATAAATCTATTAGTTCAATATATCTATTTGATATGTTTGATTAAGTGAATACTTTATCTTTTAACAAAATCTAATATAAAATATTATACATAAGCAAGCCTTTAATTGATTATTTAAATAATAGAATATAACTAACTAATTTACTTTAATATGCTTGACTGTGTGTAAGTATTTATTCAAATGAAATCTTCTAAGATGTAATCTTTTTATCTTATATAAAATATATTATTATTATTATTAATTACGTCATTTCTTAATAAATATTGTATTATTATTTATTTTGAATTAAATTAATTAAATTATTTGAATTAAATTAGTTATTATAAAATATATATATATATGAATTGAAATATGGTAAGCAATTTATTATAATATAATATATATATATATATATATAATATATATATAATAATAATTAGAATTGTTGAATAACGAACAATATTCCTTCTCAATCAGTATTATTGGGTGTTCTATGTAAAAGGTTAGGAAAAACAAATATTATAAATCATATTTTATTTTTTTAAACTTCCTGGGAAAAGAATTGAAATTATAATGTTTTTAATTTGATTCGAATGGCATTACCTACCTACCTGAACTCTACAAGCTTTCCATACACTTGCTTCGATCATATTTTACACCAATTGATTTCCCGTCCCTTCCACCATATTTTGATATCCAACATTTTTTAGTCTTTAAAATTTATGTACAAAATACTTTTAAAGTTTATTTATTAAAGTGAAAACTTCTATAGGCACGTTGGACGATATTGTTATATATGCATAATAAATAATATATTTGGTAGGGATAAATCATATGGTTTCGCGTCGGCAACATGCTTTGAATATAGCTACAGTTATAACCTAAGAAACTTTTTTCAATCGAAAAAACGACACCTTTGTAATAATAATTAAAGGCAACTATTAAACTAAGTGATTCTGATCTTTGGTAACTTCGGATTACTGTTCATAGATGGCGTTTGAAATTTAAAATTGCATATACTTATTTTACGAATAAAATAATACAATTACCACAAAAATTCGATCGATTACAAGTTGATTGGCCATCTCTAACTCGAGATAAATTTAATTAAAGTTCGGATAATTTACATGGAGAGTATACGAAATATTGGGTTTTTTAACAGCTTTTAATAAGTTTTTGTATTCTAAAAAAAAAAACCAAGATTTAAAATATTTTCAAAAAACTGAACATTTATATGTATTGTTCTGAGTTCAAAAACAAAATTATTGACCGTTTCATTCTTGAGATATAATTACTCAAAGTTAAAGAATATAAGTAGTTAAAGAGAAATGTCTATTATAATTCAGACTTTAATACGAGAATACAAAAGATTGACTACGAAAATATCTTGAGTTTGTACATTGGAGTTAAAAAGAATACTTTATTTGACTATGTATGTACACTAAGCATGTGTACTATTGATGTGCATATAGTACACAACATTTTTACAATATTTTACGAAGACAACACCCTTAAACTAGAACCATCAACAAAGCATCGAAAGTTTTAAAAAAATATCCAAAAAATTCTTAAATTAATATCAGAAACAAAAACAGCAGAATAAATCTCATTATCTGTATTGTTTAAAACGATAGACATTATGACTACAGGCCAGAGAGATGTGTAATTTTTTCACGTCTGCTCAATAACATTCTTCTAAAATATTTAAATAAAACAATTAACTCTTTAAATTGTTTATAAAAAGATTTGTGTAGGTACTTGTTAAATGATAAAAGTGCTTGATGTCTCTTGTAATGTACAATGAATAATATTCTTATAATTTTTACATATTCACTGAACAGAAACAATGTACGAGGCCATCAACTTAAATCTCTTTATTCTTTTCATATTATCACATTTATTTTTGTTTAACACATACAAGTAGTAATATATTACAATTTTTTTTTTTAACTTTTTAATTTTTTTTTATTGCGACACTACGATACAAAGCCGAGACTTTTCTAGAACTACAGCGTCTGTCGCAAGTCGTTTATCTATAACTTACTGATACTTGACCAGTTCTCGAGATACTTATTATCTCGAGACAAGTTCTAAACGCTCTAAAACAAGTAAATTAAGCAAACAAATTTTACTATACAGATCAAACTAGATAGAAACGAAACGAGTAGATTCATGTACAATTGTACAAATATTATATGAACGTAATACAAATTCCCTGTACTTACTGAAAATCTCAAACACCTAGTTCTGCTTATTGAAATGTGGAGAGTGTTTCCTGCGGAAAATATAGAAGGTTTCAAATAAAACTAAAAATGATCACTGATTTATTATTATAACGAAATTTAAAATTCCAATATCAAGAACTCAAACTATGATTTTATTTATATTTAAATGTTATATTATTTTTGATAGATTGATCTATTTTTGAAAAACAATACGTAATTTTGAAGAGTTCAAATTTACAATAAATTCGACCTCTAACTGTAATCTGATTGAAAATGAGTGGAAACAACGAGGTCGTAGTTATATTCTCGGTTATAAATAGGTTTTGTGAAATATAATTTATATATTTTACTATATGCTTGATTTCTGTTAACATAGAATTAATTGATTATGCTTTCATTTTCGAGATGCGATAGTATACTTATATTTCAAAATAGTTGCTATAAAATCAAATATAGCAGATGGAACAGTTGGTTTCTATCCACTTCCGGATCTAGAAAGAGGGTCAAATCGGACCACTTGCTCCGAAAATCTTTCATCATAACAGTCTGAAAAAAATGATTTGAAACGCGTAGTTGCTTTTTGAACACATCCTTAGTTAATTGATGAACTTATCCCATGTTGGCTCCGCAGAAAAGCCCATCTAATACGAAAAGAGCCAGTAACCGTATTTATCGACCTAGTAACAGAAATTAATGAAAATCAAACTGAAAATAATTAAAAACTATCTCCGTTGAACAATTAGTCAAGAACTTCTACCAAGTTCCTAGTCAAGGTCTTAGTTCCTCCAAGACCCTAGCTCACAGAAAATCCTATAGGCATCACTATATATTTTAAATGTAAAAGTAAGATTGTTTGTTTGTGACGCTTTCATGAAAAAACTACTGAAGGGATTTGATTGAAACTCATATAATAATATAGCTCATACATGAAAATAACAAATGAACTATTATAAAGATATATTTAAAAAAATAAATTAAATTTAGTCTGATATTTCACTGTGCCATCTATGAGCATCGTTTTGAACCATAAATTAAAGATTTCAGCAAAAATGGTAAACGTAAAAATGTTCAAAATACAATTCATGGCCATCTGTTTACTCAATGAATTATGACTATTTTTTATTTAATAAATAAAACTGAAAACTGTAAATATATTGTACTTGTGTAAAACAATTTCCGTATCTCTATTTCAAGTGTTATGGAAGGGGCTTTTTATTTTTAAATCCAGCAATTCAATTGAAAACGGGTTAAAAAAGTGATTTCAATCGAATCGTAGACTATTTGCGCAAAATTTTCTTGTCACATTCAAATTACTATTTTCGTCCAACAAATTTTGGCGTACACAACTACTTATCCATTATGATTAAGAAAAAATTGTAATCTGGCTCTCAAAGACCACATCCGCAAAAGGGTTTGTTTCATGATATATTTTAAATCTTTTATTTTCTGCTACGGAACCTTAATTATAAAAGTAATAAAAAGCAAATTAAAGACGTGCGTTGTACTTGACATGTAGATATAAACAAATTATAAATTTATGAATAAAAAATGTTGTGTTGTAAGAATTCGTTTCGCATGATTTAAGAATGAAACTATTTATAGATATTCATTTCAACTAAAAATATCTTTACTTGTAGAAAGAAATGATGAAAAATTTAGTAAAATAATCAATGAATGTAATTTAATATAAAATCAATGTGCTTTATTGGTCTCATGATGTATCCGTACAGTACACCCAATAATGTGCATTATATATTGAGTGGTTCATTTTAAACGAATCAAATATTTATCATTTTTATACCATATATTATGTAATATGCAAGGTATACTTAGTTTAGTCCCAAGTTTGTAACGCTTAAAAATATTGGTGCTACGAACAAAATTTTGGGATAGGTGTTCATAAAATCACATAATTAGTCCATTTCCGGTTGTCCGTCCGTCCGTCTGTCAACTCGATAACTCAAAAACGAAAACAGATATCAAGCTGAAATTTTTACTGCGTACTCAGCACGTAAAAAGTGAGGTCGAGTTAAATGAGCAACATAGGTCAATTGGATCTCCGTAGACCCATCTTGTAAACAGTTAGAGAAAGAACAAAAGTTTAAATGTAAAAAATATTCCTTATAAAAAAATAACCAACTTTTGTTTGAAACATTTTTTCGTAAACATCATTGTTTACCTGTGAAGGCGTAAATTGTATAGTGTGTATTATATGGAAATAACAGTTATGCATGTGTGACATGTATGTATGTATAATGTGATAGACTAATCAACACTGTCTATGCATGGTATTTCAACAACTCATTCAATTGTTTGTTTTCACTTTTTTTTTAAAATGTTTCGAAATATTTATTATTTCTTTTATTAAAAACTGAAGAAGAAATAATAATATTTTGAAAAGTTTTTCTTAATAATATTTTATTAGTTTTATTATTGGTTCAAAGTAGATTTATTTCAATTTAATAAACCTTATAATAATAATATATTACTTCACTTGAAAGAGGAAATATCAATTTCTCTATTAGTGGAAAATTCAGGTTGAAATTAAGGTCAACTTCATTTTTTAAACAAGAATGGAAGTGTAATTTCTATAATTAATTTTATCTACTATTTGGAGAATTTATGAAGGAAAGTTTGGTAATAAATACATGGATCATGGATCGAGTTTCGAATTTATGGAAATCGGTACTTTTTAGCTTATCAATTTTACTTAGAAAATGAATATCTTGGTCCAAAAAGCTCGTACGGGAATGTTTTTATAGCCCATTTTCAAGAAAATTAAACAAGCTTTTGAATAGTCTTAACAAATTTTTTGTAAAAAGGGTGATACAATTTTTGAGCAATAGAATCCAAAACTACGAAATACAAGTTTTCAAATGGGCTTATTAAGGTTCCAAATTCCATGATTTTCCGCATAGATACAGCTGTTCCTTTAATGCGTTGAAACGAACCAAAAAAAAGGGTGTTATAAGTTTGATCGCTATGTGTGTGTGTGTATGTCTGTCTGTCTGTGGCATCGTAGTGCCTAAACTTATTTAATTTTTTTTCTGTTTCGTTTAAAAGGTAATTTAATGAAGAGTGTAAAATAGGCCGTGATGCTCAAACCGGTTCAGTTTGGAGAAGGCTCTAAGGAAAAAGATAATTTAAAGAAGAGTGTTCTTAGATATGTTTCAAGTACGAGTTTAAGGTTCCAAACCGGGAATATTTGTCGGGGGTTTTTTTAATTTTCTAAATTTCACTTGTTTCTACATATATATTCGAGTAAATTTTAATTTTAACCACTCTATATACTACATGATATGTAGCAGTAAATTAGAAATAAATACACTTTTTTTCCTTCAATAATAAAATTTTCATTATACATACCAATCATAAATTGAAATATGTCGACCTTGTCCTAATCATGAAAATGTTGTATAAGTATTTGAAAAATGCCAATCAATACTATTTTGAATAAGGTATTTTGATAACATGTTCATCATATACATTCATTAAATTGTATGGCGCTCAAGACAGGTAGTTCACCTGTATTCTCACTGTTATTAAGGTCGTTCTCAAAAAAATTTTTCTATGAATATATTTGAGATTTATGTTTCAAATTCTGAGGGTGGATTCTGTTATAACTTAAGAAAATTAGACGAAAATTACGAGTATAATTTCTCGATATATATACTATAGTTTTTGAAATACTGATGCCTAAAGATTTGGAGAAAATCACTTATTCGTTGTGTGCGTAGTCATGGTAGGGACAATCAAATCAATGCCAGCTCTACCAGTGAAAATTTTGGCGTTAAAGGAGGCTGTTATGACTAATTTGCAATTCTTTACATGTTAATGTTATAGAAAATGTCAAATTAAAATTATTGAAAATAATTCCGAAAACATATTCAGCGATAAAAGTTTATTGGAGCTTTCAGAAACAATATACAGAGAACGGTAAAAACATCGTGTATGTAACGCTGTTATAATGAAAGTATAATAAATTTTATTAAATATAAGGAAAAAATATGTATATTTAATGTGTATTTCGGGGTTTTTTGTAAATTTTTTAATATTTATTAACCAATTATTCGATAAAAAAGAATTTTAATATCCACTTCAGAAAACTGAAGATTTATTATTAGCATTATTTTTTTCACTAATGAGAACGAGTGCCTTTTTTACGAAAATGAATACTTGAATCTAACTTATCTATTATACAGAAGAAGATCTAAATTATTAATAATTTTTATAATTTTGGAGTAATAAATGATTTATTAAGCATACGAGCTTAATAGGAATGCTATATAATTTATTTTCACTATTTTGTGTCTCTTTATTTTCAATATTACAAGTTGTTACAAAAAAAGTCGTAAAGACATTCAAAATTTTGTTTTAAACTGAAGGCAGACCTAAATTTATTTAAACATCAAATTTTTCTATAATATACAAGTTTACATGGGGGGGGGGGTAGATTGGTAGGTGGTAGAACCATAATGATCTAAGTAATATTTTTATATTTGTGAGAAAATAGAAAAAATTGTTTAGGCTTTAAGGAAACTAATGATTTTTAATAGTTAATAATGTTTATAAAAATAAATTATTGACCATTTTCGCTTTTACACATTAAAAAAATCAAATTTTCATGAATGTCCACTAACCAAAAGCTTTATTTTAAGAAAAAATGAAATTTTAATCACTATAATTCTACTATCGATATTTAAAGCTTTAATTTAACTTAAACTGAGAAATTAAATTATGGTGGAAACGCCGTGAAGAATACAAAAAAAAATTAAGGAAAAATTCAGTGAACGCATTATTTTAAAAAAATGGAAATGGAGTCCTCATGCAAATTAACATTTTCCGCTTTTTTTGTGAGTATTTAATAATCGGCCTAGCTATTATGTATATAGGTGATTCAGAAAAAAGATATAATTTCTACGTTTTAGTTGACTTATGTCAAATGAAAATTTGTTTTTTTTTAACTGTGGACGAAAATTAAATTTAGAATTTTCTAGTATTACAATGAGTTATACCAGTCATATTTATTTTAAAACAATGATATAAAATAGTTTAATTATTAATTATAATTAATAGAATAATTAATTATGATGGATGATGGCGAGAAATAATATAAGTAAAAATGACTAACAGAACGAAACATTCAAACACTTGTTTTTCAAAAGATAGTATAGTTTTATTCATTTTTATGGAAATAAAATTATCTATACTTTATAATCTAAAATTCTAAATCATCTCAATTATATTCTGTCAATTTTAATTAGTATTTTTTCACAAGAATATAAAAAAAAAATAATTTTTTAATTAAACATTACTTTATGTGGTTTATTTTATTAAAATAATTTATTTATTTTTAATATATTTTGTATGATGTAAATTATAAAATAATATGAAAATTTTTAAATATAAGCGTCTAGAGCTGATTTTATTAGAACTGGGCAAAATTTATTTAATGATGCATGTCTTCTAAAATCTTATTACGTCTAGGCTATTTCCTCATAGTCTAATTTCAAACGATATGATCTCGATGTGGTCTCGGTTAGGTATTTATAGTTTCGCCTCATCTCGTATTTGAGAAAGAGACGAGGCTTATAAAGTATCCTCACCTGCAGCTCTACCTGAAACGTATTTTTACACAAACACTTCCTATAACTTTCGATCGAAAATTAAAATTGGAAACACAAACATGTTTTGAGGAAATACTACAAATTCGCTAATACAGTGGAACTAGGTTAAGTGGGACCTGTATAATTGAGAAATCTCCATACCTCTGTTAATGAGACGAAGCAAACCTCTAAATCTATAATTCGTTCTTTTGATTTTATCGTCATAGCTACTTCTATAACTGAGGCCGAGTGAATATGCATTAACCTCTGTTACTCAGAACTAAGATAACATCGTTTGTTTGCTTAGTTATTCTTATTCTACTCGAAAATTCCGCAATTAACTAATTTTGAGCCTCAATGCCCTTCAGTTTTAGTTTTGCTTTACTATCATACGAACGTTTATTTGAAAAATGCCGTAACGAAGGCTCAAATCGTTATCAGTACGTGGAAAACTGAAGTTAATATCCGTTTATGAAAGTGGGAAGACACGCGATGAAGTCTGTGTCGAATTTAATGTGCCAAAATCTACTCTTCTACTCTTTTTATAGAAAAATTCAGAATAAAGATAAAATTCAATCACAATGTTCTGAAGGACAAGGAAAACTAAACCATGTACGTTTATCAGAATATCCTGAACTTGAACAGTGTTTGCTAACATGCTTCAAGCAATTTCAGAAAAAAAACGTTCCGGTAGGCGATCCGATGATTAAAGAAAAGGCACAAGATTTCGCGCGAAGGCTCGGTATTCATTCAATTTTTGTAGCAGCAATGATATTGATATTACGTTATTTTATTTAATAATCGCACCTTTATAACTGAAATAATCTGTATTCTGACCTCTGTTAATGGAACAATCTGTAAATGAGATAGATATTTATTAAAACCTGGATATTTGAGACACTGGGTAAGTGGAATACCTCTATAAATGAGACAGTGAACCAGGTTTCACTGTATTTCTATTAAGAAACGAGTTTGTATACGAACTTCTGATCCACAAAAATTCAACAATCAAAATAAAAAATTATATACTGATTGGAGTGTATATCAGTCTGATAATTTATAAATTTATCTTACTTAAAATTAGTTTAAAAACAAGTAAAATGAGAAATTTTGATAAAATCATTTGTAAAGTTTTTTTTCTTCTGTAGATAGTACATCATTTACCTACAATAGTATTTTATGAGTATTTTGTCCTGAAAGAAAAATATAATAAATATAATAATAAATAATGAGCATCATAACAATATCACTCAAATTAATTATTGTGTATGTTTTATTAAATTGAATGTTGTTATACTCAAAACAATTTATCAATTTAGAACAATATTCGACGTCATCATTTCTATAAATGATTCATACAATATTTTACACTAATACACTGTACTAAACTTCTGATATTTAGTTCACAATAAGTTTGCTCTACTATAAAAATATCTATCTGTATCTAGTAGAGGAGATAAAAACGTAGTTGTAGCAGAAGCAAGAAATATTCAATTTTGGTGGAAATTTCGATACCTGAAAGTATAAACCCTTTATTTTTACTCCTATCCTTAAGATCTAATTTACAGTTTTTGAGATATTATCTATACATATAAAATGCTTTCTCCTGAATGACTGACTGGCGAATCAACGCACAACCTAAACCACTGATTGTAGAGACCTGAAACTTGAAGGGTGTGTTCTTTGTATGACATAGGAAGCCGATAAGAAAGGATTTTCCGAAATTCTACCTCTAAAAACGGAGGTGAAAAACGGGAACAAAGTAAGAGCGAAGAGAGAGTAAAGGCTATATCGCGGTGGTCTTTACAAATAATGATGTGCTATAATAAGCTAGTATAATTATATAAAATTTGAAATCTAAAGAATTACGATAAGTACATACAAATATACAGAACATGTCATAATAATAGGATAGGAAGAATTAATGTGGCAAGGGAGATATACAGCTATAGCTTTGCAGGCTTTTGTAGAAACTATCCCAGTATTTACCTTTGTAACCTAATGGAAAACCATAGAAAATAATGAGTACGATAGCCGGAACCTAAATCATTGATTAGATGCCTTTCGAGCGTCACTCAGGGTGTGATTTAGTTCAAGTGTGGAATACACATGGTACCTAGAAGAAATTAGAAAACAAAAACTCTAAAATAACGTTTTTTAAAAAAAGAAAAATCGTGGCAAAGGATCAAAGTACATCTTCGTCTGAAGTGAATATTAACAAAACATATTCACGAAAACTTTATGAAAAACCACGAACAAATCAAATTTTTGTAGCTAACTAAACATTATGTTAAGCAAAAACTTAATTTAATTTAATGCCAAATAAATTTTATTTTATTTAATAAATAAAATACGCAAAAGGCGCGAATAACAGCCAGTAAATAATAAATAAAGTAAATAAATAAACACATAATATGAATAGTACTAAAATACATTCACGTATGCAATAAGTAAAATCTTAATTCGGTAAAACAAATTATACGAGTACCTAAATATAACTTGTTTCGGCAAAACAAGTTCTTGCCCAAAAAATAGGTCGGAACGCCACGCAAATAGTCTTTAAAACTATAAAAATCCAGACAGAATTTATCAGTTTAGTTTTAGTTGTGCACCTTTTATCGATGGTATAAACAGCGCTAAGATCTAATTTACAACACAAAAAAATAATAATCGTATTTTTTTTAAATAGACGTGCTTGAGAATGTTCGGAATCGGTTATAAATGTTTTTTGAAGAGATGCTAGGCAAGTATTAAAAAATATCAAGAAATATAAAAGTTTCTCACATCGGTTAATATGTAAAAGTAATGTGTGTTGGTGTAGGCGCAGGGTAGTAATCAAGTTCTACATTAAGTCCGCAGGACTTCGTGAGTGGCTTCCTTTTGGCGAGCCAGGCAAACTTTCTTTCTATGACTTCAGCAGGGAATTTGTCGAACACTATGACCACTCGATAACATTAAACAATTCAGCAACAGTGAACTATATGTATTGAAAAACACAAATACTTAAGGAGATATGCATGGATTGAATAATAATAGGGATTTCAATTAAACTTTATAAATACATTTTTGATCAACAAAGTTTCGAATTTTGCTTGGCTTTAGCTTTTTATTATTATTTTATCGTTCAAAGTCGGCTGAAAAATCATGAATCATATAGGTTATCCTTTTCAATTGGATATTTCTATATCAAAAAATCTAGAGAGTGTGATAAAAAACTATCTAAAATATTTAGACAATATTGTAGTTTATAATAATACCATAAAAATATAAAGTTGTCGATGAGATAAAAACAAAATTTTAATTTTTTTATGAGTTCATCGGCGATCTATCCTTTGATGAACAGAGACAACTTTAGTTAGAGTATTGATGACTGAAGAGCGATATCTATATTATCAAATTTATAAGCATCACTTGTACATAATATATTATATATTTTTGAAGTTGCGTGGTATTGTAAAGCTAAAAATAACTCATTACCAGTGGCGGATTTAGAGATTTGCCGCCCGTAGGCTATTCAATTTTTGCCGCCTCTAAATTTTGATATCTTAGTTCACAATCATATCAATTATCTATCAATAAAATTGCAACTTTATGATTTGTGCTCCATTATCCTCATTACATCAACTTTTCCCGTATGGTTAGTATCATCGAGAACTATGGTACCGTGTTAGATCCTTGATTATTTTTACAGCAAAGAATTATCAAAAAACAATATTTTATGCAAAAAATATCTCAAACATGTACCAATTTTAAAGTAAGTCAAGGTATGTGTTAAAACTATACAATACTTATGTAATAGGAATAAAGCTTACACAAAAAATCTAGATTTGGCGAACGTTGATAAATATTTATTATTACACTTACAGTTACAAAACAACACAATAAATATATCCTTTCTTAATTATTTGTTAGTATTATAATTCAAGTCAAATTATAAAAGCATTACAATACTATTTTGCGACACTTTAAATTGGCAAAATCATTTATTATATCGTCGTACGAAATCTTGTTTATTAGCTCTGACTCTATGCACAAGAGAGCTAAAGCGTTTAGCTTTTCTTGACTTAAAGTCGATCGGAGGTAGTTCTTTACTCTCTTCAAGCAAGAGAAGCTTCTTTCACCTGAACAATTTGTCGCTGGTGTACAAAGAGCCATACGAAGTACTATATCCAAGTTTGGATAAATGCTTCCTAGATTCTGATCTCGCAGGAATAAAGACAGACTTTTTAATGATCCAGAAATTGGTTTTATTGAAATTCTTTCAGATGAAAGGTAGCTTTGAAAGTGTACGCATTCCTGAACAAAGTCTGTTTCTAAATCATTAGGATACATTTTTTCTAAAAAACTGGCTTTTTCCGTCAGAACTGATGGTAACAACTCACTTATTTTGGTAAGAAATGAAAATTTGTCGTTAAATACGTGATAAGCCTCTTGTCGTTTTGCTAACTCGGATATGAGTCTGTCTATGACAACGAGAAATGTGTTAACCCTGAAGTAATCACTCGCAGCTATTCCAATATCTTCATCGGGTGTTTCATCGAATCTTTGTTTTCTTTTTGGTTGTCTTTTTTTCTTCTCTCTTGTATATTCTTTTGATACGCTTAACTCGATCGCCTTTTCTTCGAAGTACTTGAAATTCTCTCGTTCAGCTATGAAAAACTTACGGAGTGATTCGTAAAGATCAGCAACGGTGATTAAATCTATGTTTGAAGTCTGAATTTGAACATTTAATTTGTTTATTCTCTCCAAAAAAACATTCCATACAACAACCATTACCGCCGTTTCCAGTTTTTCTAAATTCAAAAGTATTCCCGCCGCTTCCTGTCGTGTTACAGGCTTTTCGGTACAATCATCGTTGATTGATTGCAATGTTTTAAGAACTTCCGGCCAAGATTCTTTCAAACTTTTACATGCATCCTCTGTAGCTGACCAACGTGTCAGATTTACCCTTTTAACGCTTTTTCCTTTTCCGATTTCAGTCATTAATTTTTGCCAGCGTTGTGTGGAGTTCACAAAAAAAAACATAGATTTCCTGTAGTAACATGAAAAAACGACACGCTTCGGTAGACGATTCAGCAGCCGCAGTTGCTACTAAATTCAAAGAAGAAAAATTCATGATCATTACATTATAATCAAAAGCGTTTAGCAATTGTTTATGCAGAGATTTTGAGATATTTATTATTTAGCACTGTATATAGGACTATATTTCGGTTTTTGTTGAATATTTTAATTCCTCTATAATTTTTGAAATTCGTATTTTGTGTGTGTATTATAATTTTTTCTAAATTTTGTCAATCGAAATAAAAAATTTATGAACTAAATTTGCCGCCCCTTAAAATTTGCCGCCCTAGGCTCCAGCCTACTCAGCCTGCTGGTAAATCCGCCACTGCTCATTACTTGGCTACAAAGCATGTATTTGGTTTATATGTATGTACCGTGAAATAAACCAAAACTTTTTTACAATACTGTAGGTTTACAATCAAGTACGGTATGTTCGAGGTGATATACAACTTCATCGACGTAATATTTTACTGTTTATTATTAATTAATGTTATCAAGTGGTTATACTGTCTGACAAATTCCCTGCTGCGGTTTTTTCAGACCGATGGCTTCAATGTGACGTTTAAATGCTTGTTTGAAAGCACAGCTCCAAGTTTGTATTGATGATTTAACAAAAAAGATGCTGTCCCGCGGACTAATTCGAGTTCAGTTGACTAGTGTAAAAAGCTTTTGTCTAAATTTGTGTATGCACATTGTTCACATCATTTATGTATTTAGCTATATCTTACAAATGAATTGTATAAATGGTATATTTGTATAAACACAATGTATTTATAGTAAGTTAAGTAAGTAGTTTTCTTCTGTTCAAGTTATTATTATAAATGATAATTCATGTATTATAAGTTTTATATCTATTCTTATAAGTACAGAATGTTACAGGACTTCGATCACTCATTTACTGTGGTCATTACTAATGACTAAGATGGAAAGTGGAAACTCTGTTAAAAGAATTTTTTTATCTCTCTAAATGTTTTTCATTTTCAAGTTATTTTTGAGTAAAAGTTTATTTTCAACATATGCACTAGTAAAGCAAATAAATTTTCTCTGGCAAATTAAATGTAAAAGTAAGGATGTTTGTTTGTTTGTTTATTATGCCTTCACGCAAAAACTACTGAATGGATTTAAATGAAACTTTACAATAATACAGATCCTACATCAGAATAACATTTGAGCTATAATTTATAAAGATATATTTTTAAAACAAATTAAATTTGTATTTGACATATCACTGCGTCATCTATGAACATCATTTTAAAGTTATATTAAATATTTCTGTAAAAATAGTGAACGAGATATAATTTATGGCCATCTGTTCTGATATACTTACTGAATAATGACTATTTTACATTTAAAAAGAAATTGAAAACTGTACATATATTTAACCTGTGCAAAACAATCCCTATCCCTTTTTCCAATGTTATGAAAGCGGTATGAGGGCTATAACACGGTGGTCTTTGCTTTTAAACCCAGCAAAGCGTGGGTTTCAAGCTAAAATGATTTAATAAACTTTTTTTTTAAATTATTAGCTAATCTATATTATTAAAAAGGCATGCAACTTTTTGAAGCGTCTTTGACCACTTTTTCTCGGGAATGCGTACTAGCAAACGCATTAAACGCAACCGTTCACAGATACCAGATTTTCGTCAACCCTAACATAAAATTCTATAGCATACGGTATACACATATATTTTATACTCACCAAACATTAAAAGTCTATACAGATATAAATCTTTCATTCATACTTCTACATTTGATTTAAAATTTTTTATTAAAAATTATTAAATGTGTTTATATTACGTACTAACAACATTTGTATGCTCAATTTTATTTATTTTATGGATTTAAAGAGAACACTAACTAACTTAAAACTATATAAAATTATATGATAAATGTTCAATGTATATTTGTAAATTTACTTATCGTCCACGTCCAGTCTACTTCATTGCAAATAAGGGATGATCCAAATTGAGTTTCCTAACTTTAATTTTTTTTTCTGAGCAAACAAAATGTAATTTAATCTCAGTGATATTTTTATCAATCGAATATTCGATTATTAAGTATTCGAATATTATGTATATTCTATATGTAAAATAATGTCATCCAAATGTCCACCCATGGACCTTCTGCAGCAGTTATTTCGTTCAAAATAATTCTCTATGACTTTTTTGGGGGAATATTTCGATTATAACTTGGTGGATGTTAGCTTTTAGGTACTCCAACGTTGCAGGTTTGTTAATATAGATGCAAATTTTAAGAAAACCCCACAAAAAGGAATAAAATGGCTTATTCTTGGCTAAACGTATGCTACGATAATAGACACACATTATCCTATCTCCCATGCTTATAGTTTCCTCAAACTCTTGCCCAATGATGTAATTTGTTCGCACCCTAGGACGATTACATTGGTCATAATCTTCCCATAAAAGTCTAAATACAGTTCTTACAGAATTGTTATTTTTGTAGAACAAGTGAACAATTTGATTGTTGAGCGTTATTAAACGTTAGTTAAACGATTCATACCGTAAATTGAATGTTTCAAACTAACATTTGACGTTTGAAACAAGCAATATTCACATAACAGTATTCACAAGCAAGTATTCACTTAGCATTCTAATTTACAGAGCTACAAACATAGGAAACTCAAATTGGATCACCCTTTATAAAATATTCATTGAGAAACATTCATACTAATATCTTGATTTAAATTTTATTCATGATGAGTAAAATACTATGCCTACTTCTTCGAAATGTCCATATCAGATGAAATGGTAGTTTTATCTCAAAAATTTTTTGCGTTAAGAAACTTTTCTTGTCACATATAAATTTCTTTTCGCTCCATGAGTTTTTTTTTCTTCCTTGTAAAATCTTATTTCAAGAAAAAATATTCTTGTTTCCAACCGAAATTTCTTGCGTCAAGAAATTTGTTTTCTTTCTTGACTTCTCATAAGAAGTTTTTAATAATTTGAGTATAACTTTAACATTCTTTCACCACCAATATTGTAGGTTTAAGTACTTGATTATATATTTCTTAAGTAGACTATCGAATTCGAATCAGTGAAACAATTACTGCCAAAATAAAAGGAGCAGCTCCAGAGACCCACGAATTATTATATTACACTAGCCATGTTATTTTTGGGTCGCAACTATACTATCGTTTTTGATATCAAATCACTCTTTGTTAATTTTTTTTTTCGGCGGTCTAGATGTTTGGGCTGTTTGATAACTAAATAACACCACTTAGACGACTAAATAACACCATAGATTTATTACCCGACTAGAAATATAGTGAGGAAAGTCGAAGAGTCAATAAGGGAAAAGTTTGGATTACCTAACTTCCACAAGCCTTATGTTTGCGCCTTATTTGGTCTACGGTAGGCAAAGAAAATTGGTATGCAGAAGAAATTTCAAATCTGGCAGTGATTCCGAAATGTGTGGATTTAGTCACAGGCTGGCACAAAATGCCTTGCTGGTATTATTATTATTATTATTATTATTATTATTATTTATTTTTTGATTTGCCAAAGGCTTATCACGATACATAAAATATAAATAAAAAAAAAAAAAAACTGATAATATAAAAATAAAAAAAATACAATGTGTATGTACAACAAAAGAAAAATAAAAATAAAATTCTAAACCAAATAAAATATAACTAAGTTCTGTTACATTAAGTTCTTGCGTCGCTTATTCAAGATGAAATTTAAGTAATTACACAATAACTCTAGATCTTCTTTTTTACACACTCCCAGAATGTCTATGGCACTGTCATAGCCTTTTCTAGAAACTTCATCCCTTTCAATCCCTTCTGTCCCTTTACAGTCCTGTATGAGGTGCCTCACACTCTCCACTCCCCAACCACACAAACAACATATCTTCTCACCCTCTCCATTTTCCCTCTTGTTTTCCCAACCAAATCTATATAACCTAAAACTCGCCAAAATTCTCCTTTCACTTCTAGTAGCAAAATTTACATATTGCGCGCCCCTCTCATAATGATTCAGTGTCATATAGAATTCCAAGGTTTTTTTTTCCTTGGCCTCACTCAAAGCCCTTGCGAGAAAGTAATCTTTTGCTTTTTCCTTCAAGATCTTCTTAACCCTACTGCCACTTCCCGACAATAGATCCTGCCACTTGATTCCCCACTCGCGAGCTCTATTCTTTATCGAACTTTCCCATCCCATCTGCATACAAATTTTCTGCATTGCCTTCTCTGATGAATGAACTCTGAAGTAGTAGTTCATACAGTGCTGAAGGACAAATGCTTCTATAGATGTTAATCCTAATTCTATATCGATTGCACAGTTTGGCGTAGATACAGAGACCCCCAATATTTCCTTATAGAACTTATAAGTGAAACTTTTTATTTCTTTTCCACATCCTTCTAGGCCCCACACTTCTCTACCATATGTTAAAATTGGGGTAATTATTGTTTTAAACATTTTTATTATAATGCTGACTGGAAAATCTTTGTACTTATATATAAATTTTCTGACACCCATTAGTGCCCTGTTCGCTTTAGTCAACATATTTTGTTGATGCAGTTTCCAGTTACCATTGTTTGTTATTGCAATACCTAGGTATTGAAAGCTGGAGACATTTTCTATATATTCATTACTGATAATGAAAGTTTCTTTTTGGCTAAATTTCCTTCCTTTACTTATCCTAAGCATTTTAGTTTTCTTTACATTCACTACCATCTTCGAAGTATTGCAATAATTTTCAATGGCACTTAGAGCACGTTTCATCCCTCCAATTGATGACGAAAAAAGTACTACATCGTCAGCATATAATAAAGTTTTAACTTCAGTATCTCCTAAGCATGGGGACAGAGTGTTGATAGTTTCAAGATATTCCGGTAGATCATTTACATATAAGGTGAATAGAATCGCAGAGAGTTGACATCCTTGCCGTAATCCTCTATGCGTCTGGAATTTCTCAGTGGCCGAAAATCTGTCAATACGAACGCAGCAAGTGGGTTCTTTATATATTGCTTTTAAAATATCTATCATGTCAATTGGCATTCCAAGTTTCCGAAGTTTTTTCCATAATATGTTTCTATCCACTTTGTCAAAAGCCTTTTCAAAGTCGATAAAGCAGCAATAAAGTTTATTTCGTTTAACTTTTAAGGTTCTTTCAATCAAAGTCTTTATTACAAGTACATTATCCATTGCCTCGTACCCACTTCTAAAACCAGACTGAAATTGACTGATAATATTTTCGGTTTCTGCCCATTCCTGAATCCGTATCGACAAGATTTTGGTGTATAACTTGCTTAAACTCGGCATCAAGGTTATTCCTCTATAATTGTCTGGACTCTGCACATCACCTTTTCCCTTATATATATTACAAACCACTCCTGTTGTCCATTCCCGAGGAAATATTTTATTGTTTTTTATTTGGTTGAACATATTTGCTAAAATGTAAACAAAGAAGTTCGATGCTTCCCCAGCTTGTTTAATGAATTCGTTGACGATGCCATCAATTCCTGCAGATTTTCCTTTTCTCAAACCATTTAATACTGAGCTTACATCTGTCACATTTATTTCTCGGTCAAGTATTAAATTTCCCCCACAATCTTCATTTATAGTTTCATGCTCACAATCGTAAAGTACATCTGTAACAACACTTACAGTTTCGTGATCTTCTCCGTACAGACCCTTGTAATGATTAATCCATACACTTGGCTCAATGAAGTTATCTTCAAATGTATTTTTTTTTGTTTTAATCAATTTCCAGATCTTCTTGTCATCTCTTTCGTCCAAAGCTTCATTCACTGTTTGAATGTAAAGTAGGTCACTTTCTTGCTTTTTTGCGGCACATAGTTGTTTATATTCATATCTACAGTTCAAATATGCGTTCACAAAATATTGTTCCTTATTCCTTCTCATCTCTCTAAGCTTTTGTTTCATTTCAGATTTTTTATGTTTGCACTCGTTGTCAAACCATTTAGCACGATTTTCCAAAAGAGTTTTTTTTTTCTGTAATATTCATTTCACGCCCCAAATATTCCATCCATTTCTGGGTAATGAACAAAGCTTTACTTACATTCCCATTATCAAGCATCCCTGCTATTCCTTTTAAGTACAAGTCTGTTTCAGTAGTTACCATGTTAGCTAGAAAACTATCTGCTCTGCTATCCTTCCACCTGAACAATTTTATTGGAATACTCTTTCCTTCTCTTGCAATGCTTTCTTTCTTCCCATTAAACAGACTTATTTCAAGTGGAAAGTGATGTGATTCACTTCTATTTCCTATTTTTAAGTCAACGCTTCCCCATAGATATTTTGAAACTACACAGTAGTCTATTACACTAGAACCATTTTTTGATACAAAAGTTAACTCTCCTTTTATATCGCTTTTCGCTTTTATATCGCTTGCTGGTATAAAATAACGTTAAGCGAAAGTTTGCCGAAATTCAACTTGCCAAATTTATAACTAGGATAATCTATAGCATTATTGAAGTTTGGCATACAATTAGAAAGCCTGGCTGATGTAAAGTAACGGTAACCGCAGGTTAGCCGAAGTTCGGCTTGATAAATTTGGGTGTAACTAGGCAAATTTACGGCATTTTCGAAATGCGGCATTAAATTGGAGAGCCCGACTGGTTTAAAGTAACGATATCCGCAGGTTTGCAGGAGTTCGCCTTGACAAATTTGGGTGTAACTAGGGAAATCTATAGCTTGGCCGAAGTTCGGCATACAATTGGAAAGACTGGCTGGAGTCCTTTTGTATATAATGAATAAAGTACAAAAAATAAAAAATAACATCAAACATCAAACATGTTAAATCAAATAGTCAATATTTTATGTGCATAGATCAAGAATTAACGAGATTTCACTGTATCTAAGTACTATATTTAATAAAACATATACTTTTTTTTGTACATAGGTACACTACATATACATAACTTATTCATGTACTAACTAAGTAGTAGTCTTAGAATCATCGGTACTCTTCTTACGGTTAATACCTATCAATTTCTGTATGGATAATAATAATTTTTTCCCTTTTTCTCAATGTATTATAAGTACTTAATTTATAATAATGTGTGTATACGTATATGAATGTATGTATGTATAGATGGATGTATGTATGAATGTATATTGCTGAACATCTTTTTTAGCATCCTGTATTTCAGGTTTTCATATAATTTTTTAATAAAACAGACTTATATTATTATTGTTCTTATTTTTATTAATATCAAGAGATCTAAGTATATATACACTTTTAGCATATATAAAGCGCGATTCACACTTAATTTACAAAACTTCGATCATTATTTGTATTACTAGCCGAGAATGGCATGGGAGAATTTCTTGATATTCTCAGAACGAGAAAAGATCATACCACGAACAAGAATTCCTACGAACACTGAGTTGGTAAGCAACTCAATTAATTTGATAGGTTTCCAATCTGTAGCCTAGAAGCTCTAAAATATTACGAAAAATATAAATTTTACACACTCTCACAAAATCGGATGGAATGCAAGTATCTAGATAGTTTCCAATGTTGCCCCACGTCCACGTTAGGAACTCCTCGTAGCAGAAGATTTAACATCACTCATCTCAGATCTTAAAACATTTCTAGTTTGAATCTGTTCACAGTAAGAAATGCATGGCGTTTACTATAATGCTGGTATGGTATAGATACAAATACTATAGTATCTTTGTTGGCATAAGTAATATGGCTTGGAGACTTTTCTGAATAGTATCTGCGTGACCGAGCTTTGATCGGTACTTTTTTAATTAAAAAGACACAAATTTTATCACTAATATAAGAACCGTTTAAAATATCTCCACACAAATTAAAATTTTAATGTCGCGGTAAAGATTAGAGTATTGAATAGAAAGGGCTTTCCATGGCCCTAACATTGATATCCACAAAAAATTCCTCACCGTGATATTAGAACTAGTATGTATCAAACAAATAGTTCAAATATAATATTTTATCCTCTTGCGTTCATAACTTCAACACCTTAATACTAAAAATCCTTTGCAAGAGGCATATTTTTACAGCACCCGTGTTTGTTAAATATTTAAAAAAAAACAATTTTCCCAATGAAGAAAGCTTTTCGCTATTAGATTTTTTTAAAATTTTGAATAAACGTTTTTGTTCTAAAAAACTCCAATTTACCTAAAAAAGTTTCTTGAATTTAATAACCACTACTTTAAAAAAAATGTAACCAATGATATTTTGAAGGCACAAGAAGTTTTTGAAACAATACGGCTTCTTATCATAAGCCACAAAGCCTTCTTCTACGGCTAGTAAGGTAAATTTATACCCGCTCACTTATCGATGTATACTTGGAGGAATTGAAGGTGAAAGATTGACAGTTTCACACCGTTATACCAAACATTTGGTATAAATGCAGAACACTCATCGATAAATGATCAATGAATTTAGTTTACTTAACAGACTATAGGTATAATAATTATGCTGGTTGTATTCTGATATATACGTGTGTGATAGGCTTAACAGCACAACTGATCTGCTGTTATCTGTTTTAATATAATCTATCTACACCACTATAGTTGTTACTTATTGTCAACATCTTCAATTCTTTTATTTTTTTATTATTATTATATAAAATTGTGTAATAAATAAACTTTTTACTTAGTAACTATACCTATAATTTACTTTAATCACCTTTACGGCTTTACGCAGTATATTCATTCAAATCATACACAGTTCGAGTCAGACATAACGTCTGTCTATCAGAACAACTGAATCAATATGCAGAATAGAATGTAAGTGGATATACTGCATTGAAAAAAATATTACTTGGTCGTTTACTTGTAACATGGTTTTAAACTGTCTGAATAAGGGCCTATGGATTTCAATAATAGGGAATATTCATGAAATTTAAATTTAGTTCAAATTTTTTTTCCCTTACTTTATTGGCTTGACATTTGAACTAAACCATTATTGTAGCAATTATTATATTTTCAAATTTCTAAAACGAAAATTCAAATTTTAGAACGGACGTGACGTCATAGTATGTGCCTTGCCAGATTTGTTGACATACTGTATGGTATTAATTACTTATATTTTGACTTACTACTAGTCTCTACAAAACTACGGACACCATATTTTGTATGGTATTACCATGGATATATACTATAATTATTAGATAACCTTTCATTCATGAGATATCGTAGGCCTGACTATGAATGAAAATTTCGATTTGAATCGAACTCATTGCAATATAAAGATATATTCATTGATAACTTACAATAACATTAACAATAATATTAAGATATTTCAAGCATGGTATTTGCAGTTATTATGCTAAAGCTATGATAAAAATTTTTTCAACAGAATTTAACGAGAATTTAAGTTTAAGAACTTAATAGGGCTTACTATTAAATCCCAAAGTTTCAGATATTTTGAACTTTTAAAATCTCACAATCTAAACGACCGAAAATTCTGCAACTTCGGGATCTCCCAGCTAGCATTATTCTCAGTCTTTGAAAAAAATAGGCCATATCTGCCGAGAAATTCCATAAATAATACTTACAATTAGTTTTAATATACTTTTACAATAACTTCCCTACACTGGGAACTAGTAATTGAGAAACCAACTAACTTTCATTAAAGTATTTGAAATTTCTAAATTAATTTCGGATTAAGTTTTGTAATAAAAATTTTAAGCCGCATTTTCGGATTCGTTCATCAAGAAAATCAATACCTTAAGCTTTGGAAGATCATTACATTTCAAACAAAAAATGCGATATGCATAATTTTCGAATTATCAAAACTTCGCATTATTATCAAGAACGTTTTATATGGCTTTAGCTGTTTTGATATATTTATAAACCTTTAATAAATACCTACATTGATGATTAATCGAAAAAACTTGAGTGTTTCTTTTTTCTCTTTTAATAAATACATAAATTGCACATCTGTTGCGAATAGGTTCTCCATAATTTTATTTTTACTCATATAATATAGGTATTATCTATTCACCTTCAACTTATCTTCGAACCTATATAATTTTCTTAACCCGACTCTTGGTTGATCGTGTAGCTGTTTATAATATACTTTTTGACGTTTGAGTATTTAGAAAAATTTCGATAAGCATCTCTTAAGAAATAGAAATATTCTATCGACAGATTTATTTCTTTTTAGTTCATTTTCTTAAAATCGAAAATTGTATTATTTTTCGAAATTCAATTCCAAATTTGAATTTTAATGTTTACAACTTTACAATGATTAGGGCTTTCTTAAACTTAAATCGTTATTTTAAGTGAACCATTAAAGCCATCTAGTTTATTTATCGATAGATGGATCCGCGTGATCAAATTAATCGTTCAACAGTATATTTATCGATAGATGGATCTTCGTGCTCAAATTAATCGTTCAACAAAAACTTATATAAGGCGATGTATAAGCTAATTTGTGTTTCGTACCAAAAATATTAATTTTACTGCTTATGGTTTATGGTAAGACAGAATTCAACGTAAAATTTCCTTTTTTGTGTCAGTTTTGGCCGGCTAGCTCTTTTACTCTTGGCTTCTGTTGGCTTTTAATAATATTATAACATATTTTGATAACCGATTACTAAATTTTAAGGTCAGTTTTTATGACAGTATTTAAATATGTCGTATGGGTAAAATGATCCCCTTTATATACCTAGAAATGATCCATATTTGGTGTATATAATTATAACAGGTAAAATGATTGATTTTCCATCGTGTCGCAGGTCTTGAATGTGTTGATTTAGATAATTTTACCAGTGATTTTTGTTTTCATACTAATCGTTGATGCAATGTAAAAGAACAGTTAATATTTTATGTGAACTGTTTGGTAAAAAATGCAACGGGATCATTTTACCCACTATTCTTACAAGGTCGGTCAAAACAATCCCTTTTGGAGCTATGGCTGTATAAACAATTAATTTGTTTATAACAATTTTTCCCCCACTCTGAGTGAGCAAGTTGAAAATTCGAATTCAGAGAGTCAAAATACGTCGAAATACACTCCTTGTTTGGTAGGAGCTGTAAATGCATGCGAAACCTATTCAGCGTCTACACTAAGTATAATTACTGTTTCATTGAAAATAATTTAATGCAATAATATATCACAAAGATTATATTTTATTTGTGGAATATGAAAATAAACTTTTAAGTGATTGTAATAATTATTCATTCAATATAGTAATTTAAAATTGAAACAAAAAAAAATCATCTTGGTGATTATTTTATTCGATAATTTCGATACGTGTATTATAAATAAACCTGTTTCACAAAAAAAAGAATGTATTGAACATTTTTAAACTAAAATTAAATTGTTGAAACATTTAAAACGTACAAACTATTTCATGTAGACTAAACATAGATAAACGATACACGCTCTCCACGCTACTTGTGATAAATGATCAATATAAAATTATTTAGTAATAATAATTAATATTTAATTAACTAATCATTTTATCATTTGAATTAAGAAAGAGTGGTCATAATCGAACCTTTTAGCTTTACTTTTTTAAATTTTTGGTTCTCGAATACGTTTTGATTTGTCAATACGTTCCCGAGGAAAAACTTACGTAGGTATAATCAATTATTATGAATATTTATTGCGTAAAAGCTACCATATTGGCAACTGGTTTCAAAAATCATACTCACCATAACGAGTCTTTCTTAAATGAAACTCTGGTATTTTCATTATTTTACTTAAAGATTTCATTAATCCCTCAAATCAAAATTTTCTTTAATAGTTAAAATTTTACAAAAATAAAAACTAAATAAACATAATTTGTATATTATAAAAAATTTCATCAATGATAAATGGCTTCCAATTGATTAAATTAGTCATTCAACAATGACTTATGGCGATGTATAAGCTATTTAGTGTCTCGAAGCAAAAATATTAATTTTACTGCTTATGGTCTATGTAAGACAAATTTCAACGTAAAATTTCTTTTTTTGTGTTAGTTTTGGTCGGCTTGTTGTTTTACTCTTGACTTCTGTTGACTTTTAATAATATTAAAACACATTTCAACAGACGAAAAATGAATTTTACGATCAATTTTTATGACAATATTCAAATATATCGTTACGGGTAAAATGATCCCATTTTAATACGTTAAAATGATCCCTGTTTTGTGTGTAAAATTATAATAGATAAAATGATTCCCCATTTTGTGGAGGGTCTTGAATGATTTAGTTGATTTTACCAGTGTTTTTTGTTTTCATATTAATCGTTGATGCAATGTAAAAGAACAATTATTATTTTATGTGAAATGTTTGGTAAAAAATGCAATGAGATCATTTTACCCACTATTCTTACAAGGTCAGTAAAATGATCCCTTTTGAGAAATATTGAAGAGATCTAAAAATTTAAAAAACAAAATTGGCATGCCAATACTGTAACACTTGAATAAAGAAACCAAAAATATTTCGACTTTATACATACTTCGAAAAGTTTGGCTATAAATTACATTTTTTTCTTCGGAGGATTATTATAGGACAACTTCCTATTAAAATGATTGTAGTTTTATAAATTTATAGAAATATAAGCTATTCACCCCTATTCTGACTTGAACTTAAAAAAGCTTATAACTAGACGAAAATCAAAGAATAAACGTTTTGAATTTATCGTAAATATCATTGAGCTTTATCTTTCTCATATTCTGAAAAATGTAGCCAGATGTACAGATCTCCCTTATAGATAGGTACTTAAGTATAATAATTATAATGATAGACGGTACCTTTAAGTTAAACTACCTACATCTAAGTATCCACTGTCCATATATTTACTACTTCGGTGGTATTATTTAGTATTTACTTCACTAACACAAAACAAGCATAAAATTAAATTTCTAAGTGCAATGAACTGTTTTCTTGTAAGCAACAAATATATATAAATGTTTTATATAATATAATCATTCATATAATAATATATATAATATACAATATAGTAGATATACCTACTAACTTGAAGATAGATCAGTACCTACTTGGTAGGTACTTTGTATGTTTTATAGGGACTTTCAATAAGAGTGATATTTTTAAAAATCACGCTTCTTTCAACAAGATTCATAATTTTTGTATTGAGAAAATTTTGTTTGCGGGACAATAACCTTTTTGTTAAGTGGTCAATACCTACATGCTTGGAACTTCATGAGGAATTGCTTTTGACGAATCTATTAAATTTTTTCTCTACCACTTTTTTGTGCTGCGTTTTCAAATGAGCAGAACAACGTCATATTTAAGCTATCGGTTTGAAAAAACGCAGCAGGGAATTTTTCGGATTCTTTAACGACTTATTAACATAATTATTAAGCAATTCATTAAAAGTGAACTATGTATGTGTTTAAAAAAAATACAAAAGTACGGCATGTTTGAGGTGGTAGACAAGCTTTCTGCTCAGTTTTGTTTATTAATTATTAATCTTAATAAGTGGTGATAGTGTTTGACCAATTACTTATTTCGTTTTTTCAGGCCGATAGTTTAAATATGACGTTATCATGCTCGTTTGAAAACACAGCACTTTCGAAAGAAGTCGTACAGAGAATGTTTGGTAGACTCGCTGAAAAACAGTCACTAACAAAGTTTCAAGTATGTATTAACCATTTAACAAAAAAGTTTTGGTGGGAAGTTGAACGATATTTTGAGCACAACTTTAATGTCTAAGCATCCAAATATATTACAATTTACGTTAATACGTTGAATTGTTTGTTTTTTATTCAAATTTTAAGAAGTATCACTCTTTTTGAACGACTCTATACATACTATATTAAATAAAGACATTTTAATGTTTACATTTTAATCAAGTTTGCAACAGAATCTTTAATAATATATATTATAACTATTGCCAATTATGTACAGTCATAGACACAAAAAACTACAAAGTTACACATAAAAAATACTAAAAAATGAGTTAGACTACAGCCTATGTTGAGTCTTAATTAACTGAATGTGTAATATTTTTCCGTCTTTTATCTTAGCATAAAGAGCACCAATTTCTTGTGCCAATTAGATCTCTTAAATCGTGATATAGATAACTCTGCCGGACTAACAATTAAATCAATAAGGGTTGTATGAGCTATGATTTTATTTGAAGGACTTTTGGAATATAAATAAACTTTATTTCTTACAGAATTAGAGAAGAAACCTGTAACTTGGTAGTGATAAAAATTGTGTATTACCAAATCATAAAATATATCTAACAGATTGAAGATTACTCACCCACTTAAAAAACCAATCTTCGCAGACTATTAAAGATTTGACACTAAAAGGCATCAATTAGGAACCGATTTTCTAATAAAAATTAGTATGAATATAGAAATAAAAAGCACAAATATGCCCGGACTGTTAAAACATATACCTCTAATTAAAAGAACAAAGCTCCTATGAATTCGTGCTAAAGTACATTTTGGAATTAATGTATATATATTCTCTTTCATCAATGTCCTAAATATTTAGATTATTTAATACATAGGACATATACGACAAGAGGAAAGCTAAAGAATGGAAATAAACAAAATATAAATAAAACACTTGGTTCGAGAAACTTTAATTTTTTTAAATTCACAACATGCTCAATATATAAAATATTCACTTTGAGTCATTTTATAAAGTATGCAGATTTAAATATTATGTAAAAGAATAGTACATAAATTATAACAAAAAAATATAGGTATCAGAAATTATATTGTATATCAGTAAGTCTTAAAGTGTTCCGAATAAATAACAAGTAAATTACATGAAGCAGCAATTAACTAAAAAGGTTATGAAAGACTCATTCTGTGATATTCTGAGAGCTACATAATTTTTATTACTTTAAATATTAATCAATTTAGGCAAAGAATCGAGGCGAATTTAAGCAAAATTCAGTATAAATATGGTGGGAGCGCAAATAATTGTATATATTTTCAGATATGGAAATCGTTATTCCTGAAAATCCTGATCAGAATAATCATATAAACTTTAAATTATTGTATTGTCATCGGTCTTTGATAAGTTTGCCAAATTTCGAGTAAATTCGACGTTTTGAAGGGCGTCAAAATCATGTTCAAAGTTTCCGTTACATACTAACATACGTATAAGGCTAATAAAAGTGTGTTAAAAATGTTACCATTTCAATAATAAAAAAAAAAAACTTTTATCAATATTCCTCAAGTTTTAAGCTTTATAAATGTACCAAAATTAACAGCTGTGCATAAAAAAATGCCAAACTTTTTTTGGTAAAAACATTAACTTTGATAGTTAATTTCTCATAAACCGTGCTTAGAATCGATATGAATTTTTCACAAAAGACTTATAAAAGAATGATTAATTGAGAAATAAAATTTCAAATTTTTGGCATTATTTTCATTTTTACGGTCTTAACTCAAATTTGAACATAAAATAAAAATTTTCAACTCCTCAATTTAAACTTATATTCGTTTAATACTACATCTAGCAATTCTTTTTGAAATTATAATGATATTTCCTTGATAGGATACTTGTTAATATAAATATAAAAATTGATTTCCGATAATTATAAAATATTTCATTAATTAAACTGAAAAGATACAACTTCTAATACAATTGTATAATAATTGTGCGTAAATAAATAATAAGTTAGTTAATTTAAATATGTTTTAAAAACAAATCATGTTGATTGTTTTAGCATTCCATACCTACAAGATGACAAATCATTTAATTAGAATTCAAAACACATTATTTTAAAATGTTTGAAAACTTCGAAACATTATACATACATTAGTTATATTTTATCTACAAAATAGCGCAAAAGTTATCACCCCACTAAAACAATAATAATAATAAACTCTGTCTATTAAATAATACTTCTTTCCTAATTTTATAATTTAGCGACGCAAATTCTTGTGGCTTGTTTGTATCGATTTGTAACTTCAAAAAATCCCTTCTAATTGATCATTTGGAATTTTAGGATCCTTTTCGATTAATTTTTGTTGGTATATTTGTTGAAATCGAAAGTGCTTATAAAAACGAAAGTTTAAAAAAAAAGGAACAATTTTTATCTTTAAACTTATCTGCTGATTAAAACATAAATTTTTGTGTCAAAACTGATAAATCGATTTAGCGAATTCATTAACTCCATTTTTAACTGTAGAAAACATCCACAAGACCACAAACTTTTAGCACGCTCTGTGTTTTTTAAGCTGCCGAGTTAAGGCAGACAAATGGGCAACAGAATATTGAAATAAGTTAATTGTCATTTTATGGGTATCTATCTATACCGAAATATTTTTTACAATTAATGTCTCTAACTTTTTGACATCTCTTACTAAACTTACTATCTTTATATAAATAATTTGCGCCCTCACGAGTAAACAGTGGTGGTTACGAAAAAATGATTCAAGCACAAGTTGTTTATTTTTTTATAAGAAACATTTTTTACATTTAAACTTTTGTTCTATCTCTAACGGTTTACAAGATGGGACCCAAAACCCAATTGACCTATGCTCTTTTCGTTTTTGAGTTATCGTGTTTACAAGCGGGCAGACGGGCAGACAAAGAGTCTGACAGACAACCGGAAATGGACTAATTAAGTGATTTTATGAACACCTATATCAAAATTTTGTTGTGTAGGATCAATTTTTTAAGCATTACAAACTTGGGACTAAACTTAGCATACCTTGATATATTTCACATATACATGGTATAATTATCTCATATTTTAATGTTTGTTTACGCTAAGCTCTGAAACATCTCAATCGACTTCAATGAAATTTTGTAGATGTGTATTTTTTTTGTCCAATTTATAAAATAGATTAGTTTTTAACTCGTTTAGTGAACGTCAATTTTTTTATTGCGAATTTAAAGATTTTTATAGAGCAAGAGTTGAATTCACTTTTCTATAAATTTTCAATAGATAACATTGAGAGTTATAATGTTGTATAACATTAATTTATTGTATTATATTGTATACAGGGTATACAAATTAAGTTATCTTTAAACAGGTGCCCACTTTTTGCACCACTTGGTGTTTTTTTTTAAATACCAATAGGTACATATTTTAAATAGCTAGACGTTATTGAATTAATATGTTTTTATCAATCATTTTAAATTCTTGAATATTCCATACCTAACACGCTTCTTTTCGGTTGTCTTTGATGAAAATGAATTTCGATTCTCTTCAATAATTTCATCAATTTTTAAGATAATATATGGTTACCAATTTTAATTTAGCTAATTTTGTTTTCAACAAAGCGTTTTGGGAAATATGAAACGAGTAACAGTTCAAGATCTTCGAAAATTCGTAAATTATAAAAGAGAAAATGTTTAAATTAAAAAGTTATTCTTTATATAATAGCAAGCTACTTTTGTAATCCAAAAAGTTCTCTAAACTTTTTTTTTAATTTCGATTCTAGATAACTGTTTTGAGTTAAGTAAGAAACCTCAAAAATAGCAGAATTGAAAAATAACTCATTTCACATCCACATTTTAGAGTAGTATATATAATAATACATTTAAAAAAACAAAATTTTACATTTTTTTAATTTTGTCATTGGATGTTTAAAATAAGAATAACAAGGTTCCATTGATATAATTGATTACATAAAGAGAATAAAAAAACATCACCAGATGGGATTTCGTGATTCAAACAAACTTTCACTTAAAAAATAGTAATTATTGCATCTGAAATTTTATTTTTGAATGAAGAATGTACAAGATTTAACATTTTTACTATGTTAAATATTCTATAAAAATTTTCATAGCAAAATTATTCGGAAGTGCAATTGATGAAAAAAATTATGATATTTTAATTTAACTATTTATAAGATTAATTACCCAACGTTGGTAGGGGATAATAGCCATAATCGTAGCACCTCACTTCAGTGGCGGATCAACCCATATGGGTATGATGGACATGCCTATCACCTTCCCAAATACACTAATAATTTAAGTAAATTTAAAAAAAAAAGTCTAAAATTCAACCCCATCCGATAATTTTTTGGGGGAACCTTTATTTTGTTTATAAATTCGTTTCAAAAATCGAAAAAAAATCATAGCGAAATCGGTAGAAGAGTACTTTCGGAAATCAATTTACATATCCCTAGTAGAATCCGTGTTATCAATGATTTGGGACAAAGATGGCTCCGGAGTTATTCGACCAATTTCAGTTGGTTGGTTTCAGTTTTATTACCTGAACCAAATGTTGATGTCAAGGGCTGGAATATCGATATCCAGGCAGTGAAAGTGGTTCAGATGTACCGGCGATTCAATAATGGTAGTAAATCAACTATTATAAATGAATACCGACTCTGAATAGCCAAATGGAAAACAGAATGTGAAAAAAATTCCGCCATATCAGAGTCGGTAGCTCATCTCATTGAACATGCGTCCAAGATTTGTACCCTATTATAAAAATGTTCTTAAAAATACTGCCAACTATTCCGGCGAGCGTAGCTACCACAGAGAGATCATTTTCTATACTTCGAGGGGTAAAATCTAGCAGGAAAAATTTCATCAAAATTTGTTCAATAGTTTAGAGTCTAAATGTGACGACACTGTGATGTGCAAAACAAGCACACTTTTGTAATTTTTGGGAGCAAACAGACTAACATCCTACAAGTTTATTAATTCACTAGTGTTCGCGCCAACTGCTTTGCCCACGTGGGCAAATTTTGTAAACATCTCATTTGTAGGAATGCACTATATCGATTTATAACCATAAATTTAATTGTTGATTTGAAAAATTGTCCAAAAAATAAATAAACTCATGTGTTGGTACAAATTAGGAAACTTTAACAATTTTATTAAACAACAAAAAGGTAAAAATACAATTCATGGTCATCTATTCTGCTATACTCAATGAATTATGACTAATTTTAAAAAAAAAATTGAAAACTGTACATATATTTTACCTATGTAAAACAATTCCGATCCCTATTTCGATTGTTATGGAAGGGGGATAAGTGAGAGCAAGGAAGGTGAAGGCTATAACACGGTGATCTTTACCATCTTAACTTTCAAACTCCGCGAAGCCGACGGGTAATAAGTTGGTATTACTTATATGTGTATAATCTACTTTGAGTTTAAGATTAAGGTTAATGATTAACACATTTACAAATGAAAACCGAATATTAATCGCAAAATTTATTTATTGTTACAGATGCGTCTGCAGTTCAACAGAAAAACTGGTGCCGTAGGAGTTTTAGTATTAGCGATATTTGTATCAGTTTTTACGTCAACATTGTCGATGGCTTGTCCGCCAGGACAACATAATGATCTGGTACAATTCAAACGTACAGGACATCATATTAGCAGACGTAGTTTTGCGGAACTTCAGTGTAAAGGTGTTTATGACAGAAGTCTTTTTGCTCGATTAGATCGTATCTGTGAAGATTGTTATAATTTATTCCGAGAACATCAGTTACATAGACTGTGCAGGTAAATATATCAATTTCATTCTATATGCTTGTTTAATTACATATTTTGGAAAAAGAAATCTCCTCTAATTTTATCCATTTGACGATATTCAGTAATTTGGCCCAACAAAATTTACGAATTTCTTTAATTTAAAAATTTAATATGTTAAATTTACGCCTCTTATTGATTGGAAAACAACTGGACGACTATAAGAATTTTGAATAAAGATTCATAAATCTTCTTATGCGGTTGAAGGTTAAATCTAATATTTCAGAAATACTTTTAAACTAGTGGCTAATAAGACACTGAATAAAAATCTCATAGACCAACTCACCGAATCACGAACTAAGCTTCCACAGACATGAATTAAAGAGCCTAACAACTCTTCATTTGCCATTACTTCGTGAGATATGATTTCAGAAAGATAGATAATAGCTTCTAAAATAAAATATCATACCGAAGTAGACACTCATTTCTAAGTGGAAATTAAAAAACAGTTCATATTGGATTAACTTTTGACACCAAGAATGTCCTAATATTTTGGAATAACTTTCAAAAAAGTGTCCTATTATAAATAGGTTGTGATGAGAAATGAATCTGTTAAAATTATTGAACAAAACGCCGACCTGTCATCAAAATGAACCCCGGACACATCGATGTGACACACCGATTTAAATGAAATTTGGTACAGAGATAGTCTAGAGCCTGAGAAAGTACATAAGATTTTTAATGCGAAAAAAGAGCTGTAAGGGGTTGAAATAGGGGATGCAAGTTTGTATGGAAATTACGTCATTTTCAAAGCTAGAAGCTTGAAACTTATTTTTTATGCTTTTGATTAGATATAAATAAATACCACGTTCAAAGTTTGTGAAAATTTTACTCTAAAAGGGGTAAAAATAGGAGATGAAAGATTTTGTGTGATAACGTCGGCAAAAAAGCTTACGGCCCAGAAAATAACAGAAGAAATACAGCGAATTATGGAGTCTTTACAAAATGTGAAACTGAAATTAAAGCAATAACGCAAAATAGGTGCTCATTTAGAAAGGTGAAAGCAACAGAAGATATGAACTAGACCACAGCCTTCAAAGTATTGGTCTAGGTACTAGATACTTAACCAAATTGAAAAATTATTTCACCTATCTTCATTAAAACGCGACTAATATGGGTTTCGCAAACAAAATAATAAAATGGACGAAATTGTGAACAAAAGGGGGATAAGTGGCGGTATAAGTGAAGTGAAGATTATAACATAATAATCTTTATATTTAAAATGGAAGTTGTGTAACAAAGCGGGTAGTTCAGGACTAGTAAAGTAAATAAAAGCCGTATTGACGAAGATCTTTTTTGAGTGTGACGATGGAGACCAATAGACAATGGCCAAAAAACCACCTAAACTGGAGCTCCAACTGGCCTAATATATTGAATGTCATTCATAAATTCTTAAAATTAAGAGAATTCTAAAATATCCATATAATGAAAATTTACAGGAGGAAATCAAATAAAAACTAGTAGTTTTAAACTGATCTAGAAGAAATTTCTGGCGGTACATATAAAATTGATTAAACAAATAAAAATTTTTCATTACAGGGAACAATGTTTCACATCGGATTATTTCGTAGGTTGTGTACAATCACTACAACTTGACGATGAATTAGAACAATATAAAACATGGATAAAACAGCTGCACGGTGCAGAGCCCGATTTTTTTTAGGTATCACAGTATTATTTTTTTTTTTTTTTTACTTTTCTATTTTCTTCTATTCTTTTGTTATTAAAATCTTTTTATTAATTTTATTTTCTTTATGTTATTTCTTTATTTCATATTTTTATAACATTTTTTTTCTTTTTCAATTTTTTATTTCTTTAATTTTTGGTTTTTGTTTTTTTGTTTATGCACAAAAATGGGCAAATTTTTAAAAATTTTTTTGGTGAAAACTACGTGTATTTTTCTACGAACTAATATTTTGTATTTTTAACATATGTGATTTTTAACAGCGACTGTATGTGATTTTTAACAACAAATTTTTTCATAATATTTTTACATTTTTTAATAACAAATTTTTGAGTGTGCAATAATATTTATTACATAACGTTTTTAGTATATAATCTTTACTTACTTATCTTTATCAAATTACGATTTACATTTCTATGAAGTTGTGGATGATATAATGATCAAATATTATAAATTGTATTGCTTTCTTTTATTTTCTTAATATATATATACAAATTCTTATTGATATTCTATATTGATATTCGATCGTGTCCCCACATTTTCGTCAACGTCCATTTTTAGAGACCTATGATTACCTCAAATAACCTCCATTTTTGATAATTGAGAATTGCAATCCCGCCAACTGGCGATTTTATTTCGCACTAATTAAAACAGGAAGTGGTACCGTTTTCAGTAGTTCCAACCTGATGGCGATACTTGTACTTGTCATTTTTAAAGGTCAATACAAATATTCAAATTCAATTGAAATCAGATAACTGGGAGTTGCAACCCCGCCAACTGACGATAATAATTCGTACTAATTAAAATAGGAAGTTTTCAGTAGTTCCAATTTAGACTACCAGGTTACACCATTTACCAATAAGCCATAAAATCGGACAATCATGTAGAGCCTTAATTCATTTTGATACTCTCTAAGGTAGATTAACTTCGCTACGAGACATTTCCAGTTTTTAACTCGTCTGTCTTTCAATTCATTCAGGAAGCATTCTTACAATATTACAAAGTGTTGATTTTCTAGGATTGAGCGTCTACAAAGCAAAAAATCTTGCTTCACGTATTTTTCATTGCATTCTCTATTGCAGTTGCCATATGTGATCCTCTATTTTCTTTTTAGGTTCACTTCGGCAACCTAGCTTTCCGTAATTACTCTTGTGATTATGCAGACCAGATTCTTCTTATGAATCTGTTGCTCATTCCTACTGCTATCAAATTAATCCTCGGCCACATGCAAAGAGCTGCCATATGCAAATGTTTCTATTCAGTTTCAGTTCTTTTTCGTTCTCTAACATATTTAAATATGTATTAAGATATCTCTTTGTACGATTTTGCGATGGTATCACTTCTTTCTTTATTTTACAAACAAAGGAATCTTTTGATCGGGCAATAATTGCGCATCTTTTCCTTAACAAGAAGCAATACATAATAATCATCCAAATTTCATTATCTGTTCACTGTTTCAACAATAAACTAATAACGTAATGTAATGTTTCAGGTCACAATGTTTTACGACGGACTATTTCAAAGGTTGTTTGGAATCATTACTTCTCAAGGATGAGGAGGAGAAGTTTATGCAAATGGTCGAGTTCCTCGGGAAACGAAAATGAACTATTATTGTTGGTACACCAACTAATTAATTGTCATATTTCGTCTCCTTCATAATCCTAGTCATTACCTTTATTACAAATAAAACAAATATTAGAAAATGAATAATAGAAGACAAAGAGTAATTTTAAATAACTAAAAAAAAATGAAAAAAATACAAAAAAAAATATCAAAAAAAAAAAAATTAAGTACACAAAACACACACAAATGTACATAAAAAATATAATAAAGTGACTTTATAGTACCCCAATATTTTCTTTTTTTTATTATTATTATTATATTTTTATTTATGGTGCTTTTTGTATGCCGTTATATCATACTAAAATATTTGCATACTATAAATGTCACTTTATACAAATTAACAGTTATTTATTTATATAATTTTATACCATTATTTTCTTCTATCTTACAAAAAAAAAATCACACACAAAAATAATCTCAATGTCTTTTTTGTTCATTTAATTTCATCAATTTTGGACCAATATTTATTGAGCAGTATTATTTAATAATTTTATAATAATTGCACACACATGCATTTTATAATAATTTGCACATACTACAAACAAAAACAAAATGGGGAAACAAGAAAATTTTATTACCAACATTATATAAAGAAAAGAAGTATATATTTTTGAGATTTCATACTTATCTAAAGTATATATTGAGAAACATTTTTATTTAAAAAAATATTTCAAGTCAATAATATTTTTGGAATAAATAACAATTTATTTTGATTTATTTATTGCGTAATTTTGTCTAAAGTATTTTGAAGATATGTTGCGTTTACGATAATTGTATCGGTAAATATTATATTGCTCGAATCATGGAGGTATTATTAAGAGAGGAGATGCAATAAAGTTGACTAAAACTTGGTACTATACATTTGTCAAGTAGTAGATACCGTCTTTTGTGAAAATATGGTGACAATCGTTGAATGTAACAACGTCCCTTTTATATTATCTCTATGAATCAACCCATAGAGATAATATGAGAAGGTGAGATGCTTGACTAAAACTGTATCGGGTCCGCCACATTGGTACTACATATTTGTCGAGCATTAGTTAAAACTTAAAAGCATTTTATGTGGAAATCGTTGAATGTAACAACGTCTCCTTCTTTATATTATCTCCATGGGTCGAATATATCGTAAATTCGAAATAAACCCCGCATATTGATATTAGAATAATCCAAGAATAGCTTGAATCGACAAACTATGATGACTTGACTCTTTCACGTTTAAATTGTCATTTGTTGATGAGTGATTGATATTTGACAGCTAGTAATTAGGTTATTTGAAAATTCGACTTTTTTTTGGCAGTTAATAATTTCTATTTACCTTGCGTTTTCCTATTAAATTAACCAAATTCATGTCACGCCCAGATGGATAATCCATGATAGGAAATTCTACATAATCCGTACTATCTATTAGGTTTTTTAATAGTTATTTTTTAACAAGTGAATTTTGGCAGCTAACGGTTTCTTATTTATAATAATTAGATTAAGTTTCGTACTTGAACCAACCAAAGTAGTAAAATGGATTCGTAAAAGGGCGACGGGAAATCTAGGGAACCGTGCTCATTTTTTGAATACTTGGCCCTAGGGAATTCCTGACATGTCAACAATATTCCAAGCTATTCAAAGCTTCGTTTCTCAGAAAATGAAGTTAACATTAACATTGTATTTTATATCTAGCAGCTATTTATATGGATAGAAAAATTTGTTATATCGTGGATCTGAAGCTTCGAGATTTAAATTTGCTTGAGTTTTAAACATAAGTGACTCTTTCGCATTTGTTAAATGCCCTAGAGGAATTCCCTAACGAATATTAGCTTATTAAACAACCCTTTTGTTCATACTTTACCTACCGATACAACTATCGAAAACTCTTAAAAGCAAAAGAAGATATCGTTGTTTTCCAATATAAATACAGACTGCATGTAGCAAATTGTAGCCATACTGTGCCAAATTTGGAAATTTTAAAATTTGTAATTGGTCATATTGGAGTTTTTCTTATATCGATGTTCGAAAGGTAAAAAAAGCTTTGAGCTCAGTATTTCATAATTAATCTATACAAATTGAATACATTTTTTTAGATTTAAAAATAATTTTTAAAAAAATTGATAAATCCATCTATTTTCAATAGAAATTAACCGATTAATTAGAAATTAGTCGATGTTTTTGGTTATTTCAAGGCATTGTATGAAGTATTGGCTATGTATCGATATCTTCTTGTGTCCGTTTCCGGAGGACAAGAAATCGGGCTTATATCAATGAAATTGTTATTATAATTATAGTAATAATTTTGTATGTATTTTACAAAAAATAATCTTTTTTTGAATCTGAATTTAAAAGAATATGTACCAATTTAAAGGTCAGTTCTTAAAACTAACCTCCACTTTTTAGTTTGACATAATAGATGTCACTATTGTCTTCACTATGAAACTTTCAAAAATTTTTGTTTAAATTATACATATTTTAAGTTGTATTTTGTAAATTGTTGTACAGTTTTAAAATTAAAATAAAGAAAAGGTACCATTTAAAACAAATTAATTAATTAAACAATTTTGTTCTGTAATATTTTTTTATTTAATGATAGTGTCATGTAATTATTTAAGCAAGTTTTGTTTTTTATTTTGTAAATATTAAAAAAAAAAACATCTACAGAAGAAAGAAATTTTTTTAAAAGTTTAGAAGACTATAAATATTTATGGATAGTTTACATATTATATTTGAATAAATGAATGAGTGACTAATGCTCATTTTGCTGGATATTTAATTTTAATAACCATTAAGAATAATGCTTTCTTTAATACACGAAATGGAAAGAAAGAAATGATACGTTAAACTTGCGTTATTTTCAAAATGCGATCATATTATTTGTTAAATGAGCTTAAAGTTGAAGTTCGTGTGACTTTAGTTAATTTACTTTTAAACAGTGTATAAATCCACCATTCTGATTCATTCCAATTGAAACCAAATTTTTATTCGAAATTTAATTGAAATGAATTGAATTTAATTGGAAAAAAATTTCCAAATTATTCCGATTGAATTGCGATTCAATCCAATAGAGCAAATCTGAAATTTCCAAATTGGTTCCAATTCATAAATGGGATTGAATTGGAAATTTCATACTGAGATCTATTGGATTTAATCGGGATTCAAATCGGAACAAATTGGAAATTTGAATCCAACTTTTTTATTAGGTTGTGCGCCTTATTTCTTTAAAATTAATTAATAACGCTAAAAGAATGCACGATTTAATATATGATGGGCTTAATTTTTAAATATTGCGTAGAAGGAAGCAAAAGTCTAGTAATCATATTTTCCACAACTGTTAACACAAATAATCAATAAATAATTAATCTTGCGTTTGAAGCAAACATTTTTATTAATGAAGGTATAACAAAAAATTATTATACAAATAACAGTTATCAACAAAATAATTCATTGCTAAATTTCTGTAGAACAAAAATAGCATATGAAATATTTTATAAAATAATTTATTTCTTTGTTTGCATTCCGAAAGCTGTGAGAGTTTGACTTTGGATCGATCCTTTACATAATATTTAAAAATATTGGCTTGTAACAAACGTAGGATTAGTCCATTTTTAATTTTTCGAACATAATATGTAAACTAATTTTTTGCCTGATAACATATAAAAAAAGTGATACTATAAATAATTAATTTTGCAATTTCTGATGAGTAATTAATCACATTATATGAGAAATATTATTTTTAACTTATTTATTTATTTTTAATTTAAATATTAAACATTGTATTATTTTTTTATCAAATTATAAAAAAATTACACACACTTACAAATTTCTGAATTGAATACTATTTTAGTATTTTATTTGAAACAAAGAGATATGGTTAAATTATTAATTTAAATTATTTTTTAAAAAAAGTTGCAAAGTCCAGTATTATTTTCAGTTTTTTTTACGTTCAATATTGCATACTCGAATTTCTTACAAAAAAAAAAAGAAGTATTATAAGGCTGGAATAATATTTTTTTTAAATCTGTATGAAATAGTAATGGGCCGGATTAGAAAAGATGTATATCCGCGAATTCAGATACGGATGTTTGTTTTAAAGCTATAAATTTCGATTACTACGTGCTTAAACTAGGCCATTCAGAAATGAAGTATAAAATTAAAATATTGTTTTCTATAATTGAATGTTATTTTAAGTCGCGTATTTTTTATTATCTATTCACACAATTTAAAATGCTCTAATTATTGTAAGAGTTATGTTATAGTTTTTAAATTATTCGATAAAATCCGAAAAAATATTTACAAAACATCTATTGTAGATTTATTGTAGATATTCGCGGATTTGGATTATAATATCCGGTGCATCACTAGTATGAAATATGTTATCTCTACAGTACACTGAGCAGTATTAATTTTTTTAAATAAAATAAAGAATAAACTAAATTAGAATGCATCTGCACTGTATCTTAAAAAATTATTTTTTAAATAAAAGGTATTTTCTTATGTTTGTATACAAATATTGCCATCTATAGAACACTTTAAATAAATTTCTTTTTTTATAATTATTAAAATGATACCCATAAATTCTAGTCGTACAAAATTTTCTATTTAAATCGAGAAAATACCTTTTACAAATATGAAATGAATATGACAATTTGGATTTTTTAATATTCAGAAAAAAAACTCTATTCCTTATAGTCAATGTAAATTGAATACCTAAATATAACATTAATTTGAAAATATATTTTCAAAAGTAATTTTTATTTGACTTATCATTTAATCCTAGTATTTTATCCTTTAAAAAAAACCAAGCTAGTGAGCAGCAGGGCTCTATCACCAAAGTTACATTTTCCCCTAATTTAATGTGTCTTACTGTTAGATGCTTTGTATTGAAACTAGCTGTGAACTACCCGCTTCGCTGGGCAACTTCAATTTTAAATAAAAAGATTATTGTGTTATAACTTTCACTTCATATGCCGTCACTTATCTTCCCTTTGTTCACAATTTCGTCGATTTTATTATTTTATTAATAATTTTTCAAACCGGTTAAGTACTCAGTACCACCTACACCTATACCTAGAAAGCTGTGGCATAGTTCATATCCTCTGTTGCTTTCACCTTTCTAAATAAAAACCTATTTTCCGTTATTGCGTTAATTTCAGTTTCACATTTTGTAATGGCTCCGTAATTTTCTGTATTTCTTCTATACCTTTATTTTCTGGGTCGTAAGTTTTTTTGCAGACGTCATCATCTATCCTTTCTCAGGCTCTAGACTATCACTGTACCAAATTTCATTTAAATTGGTTCATAACACATTTAAGTAGCATCCTCCCAAACTTACATCTCTTATTTCAAACACTTACAGCCTTTTTTCGCATCAAAAACTAGTCTATGTAATTTCTCAGGCTCTAGACTATCTCTGTACCTTTCATTTAAATCGGTTGATTAGTTTAGGTGCGTAACATACAGATAGGCAGACATTATTTTCGCATTTATAATATTAGTAAGGTTAAAAATCGCGACACACTATGGTATTTTCCAATGGATTTTTTTAATGTAAAAATACCAACCGAAAGTGTGAAATTAGGCTGGGGAAATGAAGCTCCAAAAACATAACCTTGACACTAACTCAACTTAAAAACATAGGATTGTACCAATTTTCTGCTTTATAACACAGTTTGGAAGGGATGTGGAGGTATACAAATCCCTAAATACAGCCAAAAACAGGATTTGTGGTATAAAAAAGGGGAAAGGGGAAAATCAGTTGGTTTTCTAATAAAATATTTGATCAAAACCACTCGATAATCGTCAGACTTGTTGATAAAATTTTAGTCTAAAATAGTTTAAAACGGCGAAGATGGGTGAAAAAACTCATATTACAAAATTTATTTAATAATGTCTAAAATGATCCAATAGGTTTTGAACCAAATATTTGAGAAGAGGATAAATTAAAGAAATCTCAATGAAACAAAAAGAGGATATACGTTTGATTAAAATAAATAATAAATTGCAGTATATAAAATAAAATTATTATTTTCTTGAAAATTATTAGAAAATTTGAAAGTTATGACATTTCTGTTATAACACACATGACTATGACAAACTGTGAAAATTATTTTTAACACGTTGACGTCCTTGGCATTTTTTAGCAATAAAATTACAAAATTATTTATAAAATAATTATTTACAAAAAATTTATAAGTAAATTAATAATTGAGGAATTGATGAATTTACTCGAGCATTTCCTTCAAAAAAAAAAAGCCCTACATAAAGGGCTTATCTATGATAGAGCTACTCAACAGAGTGCAAGGCATCTCCCTTATATTAATCTATCGCGCTTTAGTAAATTCCAAAACCTCCTTTTGAATGACCCTACTATTTATAGTAGTTATAATTAATACTTAAATAATTTTTCCATTAGAATTTAAATTTAAAAAAATTGCACTTTTAACAATAAGTGAGACTAGACTAATGATTACTTTTTGCACCGGGTGTATCAATACCTTCTACCACCTTAAATATCTTCGAATCTTTAAGTTATAGAGAAATTATAGTACAACTAAAATTACTTAACTCAAAGGGGACAACTCTATAGAAGTCATTTAAAGTCGAGATTAATTTATATTATAAAATTTGTTTGATATAAAAAGGCCAGTTTGTTAGCAAAGATAGAGCTAAATACGATTCTTCCCTCAATAAATAGCCACCCTCTTAAGTATTCATTTAATTTTGACTTTGAAAGTAGTAAGAATATTCCCAATATGCCTAAGCTGCAAAAATTGCAAACAAGTAAAATAATAAAAATACAGATCCATGTATTTTTAATAGTGATGTTCCGACTAGTCGGCAAAGCTGATTATCCGACCACTTTCGTAGTCGGCGACTATTCGGCAAAGAGCGCCGACTATCCGGATTCTTATCATTTGGCACTGCTTACCTTTTTACAATAAATACCAAATCTGTTTGGCTGAAAATGGCGGCATTATCTGAACTTAAATGGCAAATGACGGTAATTTTACAATAGTATATTTTTTTCAAAACAGAAGTTAGTACTTATATAAAGAGTTATGCTATTGTTTCTTCCTCCTCAAAAACTTCCTCTTTAACAGTAACGGTAATAGGTTCCTGTTTAACATTAACACTTTCCAACATTTGAGTTTCCGTCTTTAAGCCATCGATATGCATTTGTTGATGATACGCAAAACTGCTTTGATTGGTAAATGTTTCATCACACATATCACAGGAAACCGTTTCTTCTCCATCCTCTGTTTTAATTTCGTGGATTCGTTGTTTATGATACGCAAAACTACTTTGATTGGTAAATGTTTCATCACACATATCACATGGAATCGTTTCTTCTCCATGCATTTCATGCACTTTTTTATGACTATTTAAATTCGATTGCTGTGTAAATGTTTTACCACAAACATCACAAGAGTAAGGTCTATCTCCTGTATGAATCCGTTCATGGTTAACTAAACTGGTATGTTGAGTAAAAGTTTTATCACAAATTTTACAAAAGAAAGGTTTTTCCCCGGTATGTATTCGTCTATGACTTACTAAACTAGAATGTTGCGTGAATGCTTTATCACAAAAATCACATGCAAATGGTTTTTCCCCAGTATGCTTACGTTGATGCGAACTTAAACTGGTCTGATTCGTAAATGTTTCACCACATTCCTCACACGAAAAAGGTTTTTCACCCGTGTGTAATCTTTTATGATACAATAAACCAGCTTTATTTGCAAATGTTTTATCGCACAAATCACAACTATATGGTTTCTCCCCAGTATGTTTACGTTTATGATTATTCAGATTGGATCGTTGAGTAAAAGTTTTTCCACAATGATCACAAGGAAAAAGTTTTTCGCCAGTATGAATGCGTTTATGATTTAACAAACTGGTACGCTGTGTAAATGTTTTCTCACAAATATCACAAGAATAAGGTCTTTCTCCTGTATGTACTCGCTGATGGTATCTCAAATTGGTTCGTTTATTAAATTTTTTGCCACAAGTTTCACACGAGAACGGTTTTTCTCCTGTATGTATCCGTTTATGATAAGCTAAATTCGTTGGTGTAGTAAATGTTTGTCCACAAATATCACACGTACAAAGATTTTCCCCAGTATGCCTTCTTTTATGATAAATTAAACCTAATTTATGCATAAAAGTTTTATCACAAAAATCACAAGGAAAACGTTTTTCAGTGTTTTGTTTGGATGATTTTTCCCCTGCATGTTTACGTTTATGATAAACTAAACTAGTTAAAGCGGTAAATGATTTGTTACAAAGTTCACAGGAAAATGGTTTTTCTCCCGTATGTATTCGTTGATGAACTTTTAAACTGTTTTGTTGGGCAAATTTTTTATCACAAACATCACACGAAAATGGTTTTTCCCCAGTATGTCTACGTTTATGCCATATTAAACTGATTTGACTTCTAAATGATTTATCACATAAATCACACGAATAAGGTTTTTCTCCGGTATGTAATAAATAATGTTTAGTTAAATTCGATTGGTGAGAAAATTTTTTCTCACATACATCACAAGTGTACGGTTTTTCTCCATTATGTGTTCGTATATGATTAATTAAACTACTTTGATAATCAAATACCAGATTACAAACGTAACAGGATAAAGGTTTCTCGGCATTATGTAACTTTTTATGTATTGTTAAGCTGTATTGTTGAGCAAATGTTTTATCGCAAGCATCACAAGAAAAAGGTTTTTCTTTAGTATGCTTACGTTTATGACACATTAAATTATATTGAGTTGAACATTTTTTATCACAAACATCACATGAAAATGGTTTTTCACCGGTATGTGTTCGTGTATGAATGATTAAATTCGATTTTTGTGTAAACACTCGATCACAATATTCACATGAATAACGTTTTTCTCCAGTATGAAGACGTTTATGGGTGATTAAAGCAGCTTGTTGAGTAAACGATTTATCACAAAAATCACATGAAAATGGCCTTTCTCCAGTATGTATCCGCCTATGAGTTGTTAAACTACTTTTAGAGCTAAATAATTTATTACAAATATCACACGAAACTTGTTCATTTTGTTTAAGTTTTTCACCAGTATGTTTACGCGTGTGGTAAATTAATCCAGCCCGGCTTGTAAACTTTTGATCACAAAAATTACATGCAAATGGTTTTTCTCCAGTGTGTATTCTTCTATGATATATGAAACCCTTTTTGTTTGTAAATGTTTTTTCACAAATATCACAAGCAAATGGTTTTTCTCCATTAATGACAGTCGGTAAAGAATTATCACCAGAATGCGATTGTTTATGAAGAATTAAAAGACTTTGCTCGAGAAATGCTTTATCACAAATATCACAAATGTATGGTTTCTCATCAGTATGAATACGTTTATGAGAAATTAAATTAGCTGGGTTAATAAAAATCTTACCACAGATATCACACGTCGATGGTTTTTCTCCGGTATGTTTCGGTAAATGCTTAATTAAATTGAATTTTTGAGTAAACTTTTGATCACAATAATCACATGAAAATGGTTTTTCTCCAGTATGAACTCTTTCATGCACATGTAAATTACCTAGGTGAGCAAATGTTTTATCACAAATAACACATGCAAAACGTTTCTCATTATTACTTCCAATTTGTTTATCTTGATCAGACACAATATCAGTAGTTTCTTGTTCAGGTTCTTCGAATTTTTCCTCTTTAATAAATACTTCCGAATGTAATTCTGGTTCATTTTTAATGTATTCTTCATTATTGGTTAAAACAGTATTATTATGTGAGTGATGTAAGCTGGTTTTTTCTTCAATTTCTTCTGGAGGTGTTATTTCTTCTTTGATTAAAATAGTATTATCGGTATATGTATGTGATGGATGTGCGCTGGTATTATCTTCCTGAATCATAACTTGTGGAGGTGATGGTGGTTCAATTTTAATATTTGCACTTTCATCATAAAAAGGAGGACACAATGGATAATCTGACATTTTTTAAAACTGCAATTTAATTCACAAGTTACTCTTAGAACTTAGACATTATTCTCTGGGTGATAACAACTTGTCAGTCTACTCATGACACTTGTGTTTAACAGTCTATAAATCCCATAGATCATAAAATTAGGTTGAGTTCATCTAGTTATACCATAGAATATATAACTGTTATACCCGATGAGACACAGTGTCAACGATTACACAGGTCTGCGACTAAAAAACTGCATAGGATTTTTTTACATTTTCTTATAGATTTTGACCTCCCAAAAACAGAAAAACTATTCAAAACATTCTATCACATAGGTTTTCATAGATATTAGTAACAACATAAACTAGTCTTAAAGTAGTATTATATAGTATTTTATAGTAATATTATATAAAACTAATCTTAAAGTAGTATTGTTGCACAATAAAAATAAATTAGCTTCGCTTCCAATAGGCTATTCTGTGCATATGGAAGAAAACTAACTATAACAATTTGGCCATTACCCTGGAAAAAATCAAATTTCAGGACCATCAACGGGTGGTTTGTGGGTATTTCAAAATATTCACGATGCTTTTGGGTTAACAGGCAGGCTATACTAAATACCCATGCTTCTTATGCTTGTGGGATAGTAGAGCTAGAAAACAGCACTGCACTTAAAGTGATTGGCCACCCCGAGAAACTTTAAAACCTGGGGAGAAAAATGTTATCAATACTACTTTTTTGCCGCCAGAAAAAGTTTTGTTGCCACCTCTCCATATCAAATTGGTGTTGATGAAACAATTTGTAAAATCTCTGCAAAAAGATGGAGACTGTTTTAAATATCTATGTACAAAATTCCCGAAGCTGTCATAAGCAAAGTTGAAAGAGGGAGTTTTCACTGGCGCCGACATAAGAAGGCTTTTAACTGACATCCTCTTTGTGGAAAGTATGATTGAGATGTGGAAAGTATCTGGTTTTTAATTTTTTTGTGACCACTACTTGGGCTAAAATATCATTGAACTTGGATTTTTATACCCTGTATATGAAATATATATCAAGTATACTAATTTTAGTCCCAAGTTTGAAACGCTCAGAAATATTGATGCTACGAACCAAATTTTGGTTCAAGTAGTCTATTTCCGACTGTCCGAATGTCTGTCAGTTCATCTGCGAACACGTCGACACGATAATTCTAAAACGAAAATAGATATCATGCTGAAATTATTATTGCGTTAATGCGTGCTCAGGAAGTAAAAAATAAGTTGATAATGAGCAACATAGTTCAAATGGGTCTTGTAAACCGTTAGAACCGAGATAGAACAAAAATTTAAATATAAAAATCTTCCCTATAAAAAAATAAAAAAACTTTTGTTTGAAATTTTCTTTCGTAAACATTTCCCATGAGGGCGCAATTATTTAATTGTTCATTTTTTCCAAAACTATAAAAATAGGGAGTTGAAAATTTGGCTTCTGAAAGGCTGCTTTTAAACTGTGCAACAATTACCTCAGTCAATTGTTTATTTTCACTTGTTTTTAAGTAATTTTTAGTTCTAAATTTACGAACAGTCACTAGTCCTTCACTTCCAAACTAGCTCTAAACCCTGAAATTTTTATACTCAACAATAATGGGAGAAATGGTTGGTTTAAAATAAGTGCCAACAAAAAACACAAGTACTTTTAATTTAAAATGATTTTAATATATCAACAAAAATCATTAACAATAATTAACAAAAAAATTAGTTATAAACAAATAATATTTACACTCTTTATTGTTAAATTTACCTTTAAACGTTGTGACTGATAAAATTAAACAATACTATAAATAAATTACTTTGGTGGGTCCGTTCTTAGTAATACAATAAAAATTTAACTATATTATTACTATTCTATTAAAATTAAAATGTAAAAAAAAAATCATTTGTAGGCGAAGAAAGCGATGGCAAGATAAATTTTACTTCCATCAAATCACAATTCTTAATGGAAACTCTATCTTGGGAATATTTTACTTATTAAAGGCGAAATTAGGTATCGATCTAGAAATTAACAATATTGTTTAATGAATTTAAAATTCATAGAACAATAAAACGACTTCATTCTTATTGCCGCAGAGGCATTTAAAGAATTTCGCCTGTATAAATATAATTATTATTAACTAACATTATTTAATATCACTACTTTAATTTGTTGCAAAACTAATGCAGTGATTAATAATTAATGTCTATATCACTAATATAATCAGTTTAAACAGATTCAAAAATGTCTTCATGAATCTGTATTATTTTAACTTAGCTAGAAGTCAAATTATTTGAATTCAGCAAGTCTTTTTTTTTAAATCTTTAAATTTATTGAGTACATAATATATATTTCTTTAAATTATAAAAAACAAATAAAAATCAATAAACTCAGATTTCCCGGTTTTGTTGTTGTTGCTGCCACAAAGAAGGAAACAATTTGTTTACAATTCAACAAAATTACATTGCACTCTTAACACCTAAAATAATCTGTTGTTTGTGTGCCCAATCAGCTAATTTCTGGCTAGGCAATCTTTGTAGTGTTAACTGTTTGGCAGCTTTTTCAAATTTTTCTTCGTTCCGTCGTAAATACATTGCACAATCTTGTTCCATTTGTTTTAATTTTTCGGGACGTATTTCTACCATACTTAAATATTCGGTTAAGTATGGATTGAAACGATAATACACGTGTGGTTCTAATAAATCACTTAAGACAGTATGCACACCTGTAAAAACGAAACAAATTATTATTATCTTTGTACGTATAAATGTGTTTGAATGGATTTAACTTAAAATCGGTTTGTCGAATTTTGATAAAATTTACAAATGTTTAAATATTAAATTAGCTCATTCTCACACATAATATCACCTTTTTTCCTACTAATAATCTCTATTTATTGAAACAAAAATCTATTTCCGGTAGATTTGCCTCCAAGATTTTGGGACATAAAACTTTTAGAATATTTTATGCAAAGATATTTGAAATTGCTAGTTTACATTAATCCAAATTAGCCCCCCATATTACGGATTATGCCAACCGTGGAATGTTCATATAATGATAAAAATAGGTATAATTTATTATTTTTTCTTTTCTCTACAAAAAATGTTCTTCGTAAAACCGGATTGCTGTTAAAAATAAACAATTTATTACCTTCTGTGTCTGTGGCACTATCCAAAATCTTAAGAAATTTATTTTTCCACGATGAACTAGCTGCTGTTGAATTGTCTTCACTATCGTGAGCAATAGGTGAGGCTCGACCAGTTCCAAAGGACAAGACACATTGAATTGGATGACCTGGCCATAATTGTTTAGCCTCATGAATGGCAATTGCAGTTGGATTATTAACCATTATACCGCCATCTTGATGTAATAATCCATCTAACATGAATTCTTCAAAATAGGTAGGAGCTGCAGCAGATGCTCTGGCCGCTTGCCATACTGCACAATCACTGCTTCCCATATACTGAGAGCACACTCTATATGGTAGTGCGTAATTTCGGAATAAATAAGCAGATATTTGTGATTGATTAACAACTGCAGACACCGTTGAAAGTTTCGGACATCGTTGGTCTTGTGCAGTCTTAATAAATGGAACTTCTCCTAAATATTCTTTTAACATTTTCTCCCAAAGTCCAGTATCGTAATACGCTTGTTTTAATACGAGATTGCTTGTACCGAGTAAAGCATTTTGTGTAAATATTTGTGTACTTAATTCTTTATAATACTTTGAGGACTCTTCCAAACTTCTTTTATTTGCAACTAAAATTGAAAAAAAACAAAGAAATATTAAAACAATGTTAAGCCAATATTTTAAATTTTGAAACACAGATTATAAAATTTTTCGTTGTTTAGATTCTCTTTTCAATGCAACAGTCATCCCCGAAAGATGACTTCAATAGTACTCAAATTCGAGTATCCACTCTTACAGAATTTTTATAAGCCAATATCAAAATATATTAATGTTTGATTCTGGTGAAAACTTTGATGATTCGAAAAAAAAAATCTGCGAGGTTGAATGTCGACACAACATTTCATAATAAATTATTGTGTAGAAAATTGTGAGAATGAAATATTGAAGATCAAATCATATTTTAGCTATCCCAATCGTTATTGCTATTTTGAATATAGCCTATTGCTAGGTTTTTGTAAACAATTCTAAAGTTAAGGATAAGAAAATCACTTACTTATAGCTGTCGTCAAAATAGCACCCGTACTAACTCCACATACGTAATCAAATAATTCATAAATTTTCTTGCCAGTCAATTCTTCAATTTTCTTCAACATATCAATTACAACTAAACCACGAATTCCACCTCCATCAATCGATAATATTCTTATACCACGTCCTAAAGGTGGATCAACATGACCTAATCGTGCAAATGCTTCACAAATAGTTGCTTGAAGTGCTTCGCTTTTGCGATTTTCACGTATTCGTAATAAAACCCGTATAGCACCACCTTTGACTGCTTGATTTTTAGCGTCTGGAAACTGTGATAAATGTTCTGATAAAGCTTGAATACGTTTTAACAAAGATTCCTCTGATTCAGCCGTAGCAATCATTGTAATAATATGACTAGTTCGAGAACTTATACTCGATTTTGAGATTATCAAATTTTGTTGTTTCTGTTTCCAATTGGGAACTGTTGATATTTTGGCTTCTTTACCACTAGTTTCTTTGCTATTTCCAAATCCAAGCTGGTTAAACATATTTTGTAATTTATAACTGTCATTTTTCGTAATCGTTTCTACTTTATTCTGAACTTTGGTTTGATTTTCGATTTTATTCGGTTCTTGAGTAATTGCTTTTGATCCAAAATCACGTATTATTTTTGAACCATAAATACTTGGTTTGATTTTTTGCAAAAACACTGCCAATTCTTTATTTAATTCTAACGGGAAATCTGGAGTCTTTACTTTAGAATACACAAAATCACGTACAATGTTGACCACTTTCCAATGTGAGTTTGTTAAATTTCTAACAGACATTTTTGCTATTTCCTCTGTTTCACCTGTAGTTGATGTTGAATTTTCTGCTTGAATATATCTGTAAAATAAAAGATTTTATTCTTGAGACGTTTCATTTTCGTACATTCAATTTTAGATAAATAAAAAATAAGGAAAAAATAATGTAATAAGAAACTATACATGGATAGAGGAATAAAATGAAATCATTTTGCGTTTTGTAGATGTATGAAGATTCGATAATGTGCCCCGGGCACATCCTTTTTAGGTATATTAATTTGATTATAATTAAAAAAAACTTATTTCGAATTTGAACTTATTCGAAGTGGCTAAGTAGAACTGGCTCGCACGGAGCTCTGTTAAACCTGGTGGCCCGTGCGGCTGCCCCGATCGATCTCCCCTAAAACCTGCCTGCACTGAGTGTAATGTTGTAAGAGCTGAAATATTTAAAAAAGTACTTTCAGTTTTGTTTTTCTAAAGTATTTCACTTTGTATTAAAACTAATTGTAGAACAAGAGCTAATCGTAGTATTTGACTATCATTTCAAAACGGTTGGAAATTTGAGATAGGTACTGTTATCAAAGTGTCGTAATGTTTAATTGCTTGTATATTACTTCTTATGACCTTGTTTTATTGCTTCTAGCAAATAGAAATTTTTAAGGTGCCGGATAACCGGTAGTTCTTTTTTTCAAGTGTTTATTTGAATATCGTCCCCATTGAACTTTCATCAATTTTAAGCTTACGCGTAATTTTCAAAATTCCCTTGAAAAATGAGCCCTTGAATATGAAGTTATAGGCCCATCCTAGACAACAGTCTCTCCAATTTTCTGCCTGTCTAGACCTAATATAATAAGATACAAATGAAATTTGGCAAAATTTGTGTCAATATTGGGAGCATTAGTGATTTTTCTTAAAATATGGTTTTGCTTAATTTAATCTTATCAATAATAATACAAATTTTCGTCGTATTATGGCTAAATACGGTTTAATAACATCCAATTTTGTAAAGGAAAATTTGGCTAAGATCCCAACATCTTAGAAAAATCAAACTCACCCCTTTTTCAATATCTTTTCCACCCCTAACAATAGAGGTCGATTTCGACGCTTGATGGATCCCTTCATAATCTCCAAAACAAAACGATTCCATATTCATACTATTTTTTTTGTACCGTGAACTGTCATAGCAGTGATTAAATTTTTTTCAAACTTTTTTTTACGAATATCCCACCAAATAATTTTACTTTAAATTAATAATAAATAAGTGAATTTTGAAAAACTTGTTTTTTATACCCGCCCATGCATAATCCCACCATTATTCTAGAAATATGATTCCAGAAATATATATTTAAAAAAAGTTAGAAACAAAGAACTGTCATTTTTGATTATAAATAAAGGGCTTGTCATTATGATGTATTATAAAGTAAATAAAGCAAATCTTTTTTTACAGTGGTATGATTATATTCGTATATATTTATTTTTAAAATCATGTCATCATCACGAAAGCTTGATAGAAAATTGTCATATTTATTTTTAAATTCATCGAACATATTGTAAAATTAAAACAATGTTTGGCATAGAAACTTTTCTTAACAATGACGAAAAAAAATAAATTAAAATCACACCACTTTAAAAAAGAAACATTTTTTACAAAAAAACAAAGTTTTCAAAAACATTTTCAGAAGTTTAACAATACCTTTTAGGGCAAGAAACCACTGCAGAAGTTCTATAATGTCGTATATTTTTACTTAACGACATTTTCTCGAAAATTCACTTCAAGCACAATTCACAATATTTATAATACACAAACACCACCTTTTAATTTTTTGTTTTAAAATAAAAAGGCAAAATAAAACAATTAAAATAATATAAAATGATATTTAAAAATCATTATTGAATAAATTAAATAATTAGAAATAGTTTTTTGTATCTTCAATCTTTCACTGATAGACGATATTGAATAAAAATAATACATTTTACTTTGTATTTGTATATTTAAATAATCTGACGATTATCGTATGATTGTGACGACACACATGTACCAAACAACACCAAATGCCACAAATAAAATCATGTACAGGCGATTCTTAAAACTATTGTTTTAGTTAATAAGTACATATATTCTGAAAAGATAGAAACAAGTACTTATGAAAAATAAATCCTCATATAAATGTTAATATGCATTCGAAACTAGTTGAATGGAGAAATTAGAAGGCTTCGACTGCGTATTATTATTTAAGAATTAGCATTTAAGATTTTTTCGAATTTATTAACAAAATACGAAAATACCGTAAAAGAGATGACAAAAACTGAAATTAGAATTAAAATCGGCCATGAAATACGAATATATATGCATTTTAAATTACTAATTAGACAGTCATTAGCCAGACAGATCTCACAGACACTATGACGCCACGGCTACATGCTACTATAGCTACTCTATGCTAAATTATGTTTTGCAAGAAAGAGATACAAACAAATCTTTGAAGGCTTTTTTTATCTTGGTTATTTTATAGTTGTATAGTCATTGATTGTGCGACAAAAAATACAAACAAAAGATTTTTAGTGTCGAAGGCTATGCAAATTTTTATCCACGCGTCTATGGTCGCGTGGCCAACGTGCCCAAATACAACTTTTAAAGAGTGAGAAATGGATATATGATGACTGGTGTAGGTTAATAGTTAATAAAGACAAGACTTTTGTTTCCTTCATAATTTTCTAGAACACGTCATTTATGAGATATTAGACCTTGGGCTGCTGGTAGGGATTTAATTAAAATATTTTGTCTCACCTCTTAAACTCTTTAACCCTTTTTTGTGGTTAAAAACCATAAATGAAAAAGGGCTGCTGAAAGGGATTAAAATTTAAATTGTTGTTGAACTTGCCGCATTATTATAGGTTTATTTAGTACTCGATAGTAACCAGCAAGGAGCTCAAACAGTTACAAAAGTATATCGTTTAAACATTCATAGGTACAGTATCCTAAAACCCATGGATCAATACCGTATAATATGCATACACATATACACTAGCTATCTGCACTAATATTATAAAGAGGATATTTTTTGTTTATTTTTGTTTTGTTTGGCCTCTCTTTTTTTTTGTATTGGATAAACTCAAAAATTACTGTACTGAGAACAAAATGGCATAAGTGAAGGCAAGGGAAATGTTAAGACTTTAACGCAGTATTTGTTTTTAAAGTTGAAATTACTCAGCGAAGCGCCCGGGTACCTGTTAATGTGATATAAATGTGCTTGTAAATACTCAGAGTATGATTGTTCTAATTAATTTGAGCATCCACCCTTTTACCAGAATCATACTAGAGTCATGGACGACGTGCGATAGATACGCATGTTTGTAATTTTCTGGCGAGGGAAATCTTAAGCAAAAATCTCTTTAAAATTTTCTCGAATTAAGATTTAGTATTCTAATAGATAAAAAAAACTTATAGATTTAAAAATCATTATTGTATTTTTGAGATACTTAATTGATGATAATAAAAACAAAACACAAATAGATTTCCGTATTGAATTTTTCGTCTATTTTATTTACACATTTGTTTTTAAAATATGTAAAAACACAAACACTAGTGTCGTGTACAAAGTAATTATGTCTTATTATTATTTAACTGAAATGTACTTGAAAGTATTTTCAACTCAATAATAATATTATTGCAGGCACTAGATGTATTTGAGTATACAAAAATTTCAAAAAAATGCACTTATTATTTTTTTTTTTTTTTTTAATTGGGTAAGAAGATGACTGATGTCGAATTTGCCACATTACCCATAAAAATGTAAAAGTAGATTTGATACAATTACAAAATTTGAAATTTAAATTACTACCCGTTCTTTCTTGCAAAACAGTTTTTTATGGAATCTCTACATTGACGTTAGAGTTTGATAGACTGAGTGTCAATCGATTTTAAACGTGCCAACATCTGAAGTAATTGCTTAGATTCAACCATTGTAGATTCGTAAGAAAAAATGTTAGTGATACGTGAGAAGTATTTTTTTAAGTCAAAAAGCGAAAAAGTTCAGTGAAATCACGATGTTTTATGTAAAACATTTTGTGATATGAAAATTTGACATTCAATCAGTATTCAATGTATATTTTTTTGAATAAATGTCATTATATTCTTTTGATAAATGTATTTTTTTTATAAATATCCCCAGCTGGCCTAAGCAATTACCTCAGTTGTTAGAACGTTTCTCACTGTACAGAAATATGGGCGATGCTTAGTCTATAGAAAAGTATAAAGTCAATGAATCTCTAACACGATACTCAACAATATAACGTCACTTTAAAAATATCTTCCTTTTTGTTTAATTAGGAGTTTTAAACGTTCCTAAATATTTTCAAAAACCAACTTCACTTTTCGTTCCGTGAAATGACAATTCTTCTTTTACTGATATAGTCTCTGCTTGAAACTCAAGTATTACATAATAAGTAATGAAGTACTACATATAAAAAACGTAAGATGTAAGCAAATTAGCCAGAGATAAGTATTTCATCTTCCTAACTGTTGAAATCAAGCAGGAAGACGTATGGTTTGCTAATTTACTTATCTCTTACGCATTCCTACGTTTTTTATGTGTGATGGCCAAAGATATTGTAATAGTTTTTATCTATGGTAATGGGGATGGCCCTTTTAAAACTATCTATATTAGTTTTTTATTTAACCGATAGATAGAGTAGTTTTAGCTGTTCAAAATTTGTAAGATACTTCAAGTTGTAAAATTTGTAAGATACTTCAAGTTGTAATAGAAAACTGAAAATTGCACAAAATGTTTATTTTCAAATTATAAATTTGAAATAACAACTTTTTAAAATTCAAGCTTTTATTGCTCTGCAAGATAATAAATAAATATTTCCTTTGTAAATGATTATTAGTGAGAGCTTGAGACACTCAAGTGATAATTATAGTTATTGAACTCTTAACGCCTAAAGCTTGCTTTAAAAAGTATTTTTTTAGTTTTATTTCCAAGCCCCTTTTCTGCATATTCCTTAGATCCACTTAGATCATTTATTACTGTTATAATGCATAAGTACTCAAATACGTTTAGCTATAGTGTCTACACTATAATCTTTATTTTAGTAAATACATTTTGGGTTGCTCACTTTTTTCACGTGTAAACAAATGTTTATATAAATTTGTAAATAAATAATATTTTTCAAATTCATGATATGACGTAGAAACACACCTATTGCGAATATTTAATTTTAAACTACGGAGTAAACGTAATGCAACAACAAATCTTTGGAAAGGCCTTGAATGTTTGTTTATATTATGAAATATATTTATTAATTAATAATTGGTTTGTTATTAAAGTGGGAGTAACGCGCATAATTACCAAGAAATAAACATATCTCAAAACATAAACATATTGTTGTAAGTCACTTAAGGTAGAAAATTATTAAGAATTTTTGTACTATGAAATTTAAAATAGAAACTTCGAAAACTCTTAATATTTAGTAAACAAACAGAAAGTAAGCAAATTATTATATTTTAATTAAACAATGTTTTAAGTATATTTTCCCTGAAAATCAGGTTTAAAATCATTAATTTTTAACCTTTGAAGTTTATAACAACCTAACTTATTTATCTATGTTTTAAAGTAAGTTATCGAGAATCGCAACTTGTACAGGATATAAAATAATACTAGAAATCCGACTTTTTCCATATAATTTCAAAGGAATTTTCATGTTTTTCTCTTTCCAGTTTGCGTTTAGACCTAATAATTACTAATATGTTTATAAGAATGCATTTTTGTTGACTTCGAGTTGAATAAACGTAATTATTCGAGAGATTGTCTCAGATAATAAAAAATTAAACTAAGCATTAAAGTAAGCCTGGGAATTATTGGGACCCGATTGCGACATTCTTCTTATCTTTTCATTATTTTTAATCCTAATAACCTAATAATAAAAAGATTTAAAAAATGACGTTGCTTTGTAATTTTTATTTTTGTTTTTCTGATAATACTATTTGTTTTTAATCCAACCATGCATTTTCGTTCTATGATACATTGGCGGTTCAACTTGCCTATATGTATCTCAATATCAGAAAAAATGCTCGTTTTAAAACATTCTAAGTGTTACTATTATAACATAACATATGATGAGTACGCTTAGAATGTTTTAACTGTGGCATTTTTTCTGACAGTGAGTATACTAAATACGTTGTTTTATTTTTGAAGGTTTCTAAAATATAATAAATAAATTCGTCAGTTGTATGAATTTTCTTTTATTTAAAATTCGCGCTTAGAAAAAGAAATTCTGAAATAAAAATTGAAAGGTATCAAATAACAAATAATACGCATTATTTTATTTTAGAACTATTTTTACTCGAGTATTCATCACAATTTTTATTACATAAAAAGTACACTCGCGTGATTTTCGGGGTTTGAGCACGTTAAAAGCTTTAAATTGAATTGTGGGAAGTTTTATCTATGATTATTGGCAACACTGTCTAGCCTCTAGCCTAAATTAGTTGTTTTCTTCTGTTTGTACATGATTGTAACGCAACCGAAGATTTATGTATTATTATTTAATTTATTATTGATCCATTTTTTTTTTCTCTTAAAAAATATCCATGGTTACCGGGACAAACTAAAAATATATTTAGTTAGGTACCGATAAATAATATCATTTGTTAACGATACTAAAAATAATGCATTTGAAAGTACTAACCAAACAATAAACCACGGTATTTTATGACTGTTTCGCGTTATAATTCCAGAGTTTTCATTTCACATGCGTTTAAATTTCGATTTTTCGGAAAACAGACTGATCGCACGCATTTATTCATAAAAGTACAGTATTTGGCGCCGTTGTGTGAATTATATGTGAAAGTTAATGCAGTTTGTTTCAATTTAATGGCGTCTTAAATAATTTGACAAAGTTGGTTTTCATATTAATGCCTAGTTTTCTACGTTTATCGCCGTTATGGCGACTCCTACTAGCGGTAGCGGAAATTTAGTTGATGAATTTGAAGAAGCTTTTCAGGTAATTATTGTATTTTATGAGAATAACTAAGAGTTGCCATTAGTTTCATGTTCGATACTTGCAAAAAATCATAGTTTTTTTTTGTTAAAATGTAGTATTATTGGTTGAAAACAAGAACCTTTAAAAAAAATACTGGTATATAATATATTAAAGGATAAATAAATTGTTTTTTAACCTAAACAAAAATGCAAGCACTGATATTCAACAGTTCAAAATCTACTTATATGAAGTCTTTCTTTCAACAATTAATTCTGCCAATTGTTTATTTTCGCTTGTTTTCGTACACTTCACTTCTTGTAGGTGGTGCTAAATTTAGGGGAAGAAAGAAAAATAGAACCCAGCAAAAACATACATTAAAAATTGGCGAAGTTTTTCTTTATATTCTATGCGAGGTATAATTAAAATAATCCAAAAAAATTAACCTGAAAATAAAACCCTTGTTTTTCACTTTTAATAGTATAATTTAAATGCGTCGTTTAAATCCTTTAGGAATTTTTTGGGGTTCTAATGTTTGATTTTGTTTCTAGAAGATTTTTCACATTTTAATGTAGTAATAATGTATTATGTTGACCGCTAATTCTTGATGATTACATTACGCTCAAAGCGTTTTTATGTTGAATTTTCTGGTTACCATCAGTAGAGCCCCGTTTTCGTGCCATTCATGGTATATGACCGCAGTCTCGGTTAACCAAAGTTTTGTTATCATAAAAAAATAAATAAAGTTAATGATATGGAATTTTTTTTTCCAGTCCTGTTTAAACGTATTAACTAAAGATGAACCATCCCCAAATTCTGATAAAGATGAAACAAAAGTGGAAGTTGAACAAACAACTTTACGATTCATTGATTTGGCCCGCCAAATGGAAGCATTTTTTTTACAAAAACGTTTCTTATTATCAGCGTTAAAGCCGGAATTAGTAATTAAAGAAGATATAAATGAATTAAGATTAGAATTAGGTCGTAAAGAAGAATTATTAAAACGGCATTATGAAAAAATTAATCATTGGCAAAATATGCTGGCCGACGTACAAGGTTGGGCTAAATCACCAGCTCAAGGTGGTCCTACATCGTCTGGTGTTAGTAATGGTAGCGCAGTTACATCTAATAATGGGATGCCACAGCAAACTCCAAGTGGATCGCAAACATCGAATCAAATGGGTGTTAATACAATGTCATCCACGTTACAACAGGTAAAACCTTTTTTTTTAATAAACATTTTGTATAATTTAAACTCAGTTTACATTGAAAATACTATTACTTATATCTCCGTTATCCAATCTTAAATTCTGCTCTATGCTTCGGAAAAAAATAACCCAAATACGAAAATCGTGTTCTCACTAGTCACTCGACATTGAGTCAAACAGTTGTCATTGGTATTTTCTTATTTAATACCCGTTACAATGCTGTCTCAAGTGTTAAAACTGAAAAATACGTATATCAGGTTCGATGTACGATTGAAGTTTCTGAGATATCAAATGAAATTGCTCTTGAATGTCATTCTTTGTATTTGATTTTGTAGGATATCTTACTACGTGCGTACTTGATAAATGGATCGGTTTTTTGTTAATTTTGGATCAAAACGATTATAGAAAATGATTTTTAGTCAAATCAAAGACAAAAACATTTTACCGATTTTTTGATATTTTCTTAGAGATACATACACTCACACACACAAACACACTCATTAAATATCGAGAAAATTACATTAAAAAATTTTTTCCGAAATTTGGTTTAAGGTTATTTTAACCTACCAAATTCAAATATCGTGTTCATCTAATGAGGGGGGGGGGGGCTAGAATTTGAGATATCGCCAAAAATTGTGTCTGAAAAGCTTTTATTTCGATGCGATTCTGGAGATATCTCGAAAAATAATTAACTTATCGTCAAATGAGTTATATTTGTATACTTTCTAAGACTTTGTTACTCTTAATATTCTTAAGCCACAAAAATTGCCAGTTGTTTATCCTTTGTATGCGATTTTGAACGATATCTCAGAAACTACACGCCCGCTCGTTAAATGGACCTGATTGTTGTATTTGTGATTGATTTTTTACAACTTTTTTAATTGATACCCCATTGAAAAAATCAGAGAAAAATTTTGGTTTCGGAATTAGATGAAATTTGTCGAATAAATCGATTGGATGAGTGGTTCTTAGGTTAGGTATATTAGTATTCAAACAACATTTTGCATTTTTTGCAGGTTCAGCAAATGCAACAAGCTCAATTACAGCAACAAATGCAAGTGCAACTTCAACAACAGCAGCAACAACAAATGCACGCTCAACTTCAACAGCAAATGCAGGTAGATCACAGAAACGTCTGAATTGTACGCCAGACACAACCTGCTATTGTAATACTTCCTAATTATGTACCTGTTATTAAAAAAAACAAAGTTTATTCAAGAAAAACCATACACGACATTCAATTTTCAAATATAGGGTGTCCCTAAACTATTTCATAAAAAGAGCAAAATGCTATAGAGGATTAAAATCTAAGAAAAAGTACCTTTGCGGTTATTGGATTCAATAACCTATTAACGAAGTAGGACTTTATTATTTATCATCTATAATTTTGAGAGTAACTCGATTAATGTTTGTTAAATTTAAACTTTTATAACTTAAGTTATAGAAAAAAAAATTTATTACAATTTATCCTCTTTTCTAAATTTAACAAAGATATTTATGTTTTAAGTTCAAAAATACAAAAATATCAAATTTTGTGTTTACATAGAACTCGAATAGAAAAAAACAAAGATAAATTGTAATAAATTTTATTCTACAACTTTGTTAATTATAAAAAATTTCAATTTGATTAAAACTAATTGAGAAATTGTCAAAATTACAAACGTTAACAGTACGTCGGATCCAAAAACGACAAAAGAACTTCCTTCTTAGGATTTTATCTTCTATATATCACTTTGCTCTTCTTGTGCCATTATAATTATAAAACTGCGTGCCATTAAATATTTATTAGAATTTGTATTGGTAAATACCAAATTTGTTGGTATATTTAAAAATAGTTTTTTAATGATAATTCTTGCCATATGCCACTAAATTAGTTATCTATATAATTATCCTAAATTAAAATCTTGGTCATGGGCGAAATTGTTTAAGCATGCAACGTCAGCCTACCCTTGGATAAATTAAATACAAACTTATGGCGTATTTTTGAGTATTCGATTTAAATTTTATTTAAAATGATCGTAGAAACCTTTAAGGCTGTTGTCTCCCTATGGGTATAGTGTCAAAAAATTCTAAATTAAAAAAAAAATTCTTACTAAGGGAAATAAATTAGAAGTCGATTGACCGTCTCTAACTCGACCTAAATTTAATTAAAGTTCGGATAATTAACATGGGAAGCATAGGAGAGGTTGTTTTTTCATCAAGTTTTTAAGATATTTTCAAAAACTGAACATTGTTATATTTGTTCTGAGTTTAAAAACAAAACAAAACAAAAGTCTTGAACGTTTTATTATTGAGATATAATAATCCAAAGTTAATCAATTTTATTATTGAACAGAAACGACCATAGTTAAAGTATTGGTGGTTGAAGAGAGATGTCTATATTAACACAGTACTTGATATACAATATTTATTTAGAGAAACAGTCACGTTATACATTAGACTTAAAAATAACACATTATTTGACTACAAATATGTATATTATTATCGTGCATATAATCCAAAACATTTTTACAATATTGTACGGAGCCAACAGCCTTAAGAAAGAAATGAGCTCAACTTGTTTTAAAATTCATTAATTTGTATGTCATTTTAACGTGGTACTTGTGATTACCGTTTTTACTCTACCGATTAATTTAATGAACACCTTAATCCACTCAATATTTTAAAAATTGTATTTTACACCATTTTTGGGAGGGATGGAGATTTTGTTTCAGTCTTTGCCTTCGAAACATAATAGATTGTCTATTTGTTAACAAATTTCCAAAAACGACAAGGTCCTTTATCATTCTAGGATCATATATTGAGAAATCGATATAGTGACATTATGCTTGGGTACCAGACGAGTATCGCTTAACTCATTTCGCTTGTAGTAATTTTGATACCATTTAATTCGTGTTATAGAGTGAAGTTCTACTTAAAATTTGTTTTAAATATTTAAAGTCACCTCATGTGCCATAATTATATATCTAGTCATTTTTAATTAAAAGTTGTTAATTTACTAATTATATACTCATGAAATGACAACACTCGAGTTATTTACTCTAGTGTTCTTTTTAGATTTCATTGTCATTTTAGTCCAAAAGAAATTAAAGGAATTTCTACCTTTTTGCAGTTGCGTTATATTTAAAAATAAGTGAATATTTTAATTAAATTTTCAATAAAATTAAATATAAAATGAGTTTTGTATGAAAAACCATACAAAAGGGTGTTATATATACTAAGTTAAAATAGGGGAAAGTTTTCCGACTGGAATAAAAAATATCATCTTTTGATGTATTGTAAGCCCTTGAATTCTTAAGTAGAAACTTTGACATGAATAAACATTTTATATCGAATTCGGCTCTTGGTTAGGATATTATGTCTTGTATACATAAAGACTGTAGCTTTTATCATGCGAGTTTGTTCTGATACATCTGCGGCTAATATCATGTTAGTGCAAGAAACGGACCTTGAAAAAATCCTGCTGTTATTTGTCTTAAAGTGAATATTTGTGGTAGAAACTTCGTTATAATTTCTCACATTATTTATTATTATTTTTATCATTCTATTTTTGCGATAAAAATTCTCACTTAATTAAGGTATTAATAGAATGATTCAAAATGTTTATAAAAGTGCCCTAAAATGCATCAACGTCTTTGTTTATTTATGATAAGCTCTTTCAATGTTTTTTTTTTTTTTTTGAGTATCACTTCTGTTAGAAGATATTTTGATACCTTGATTTTTGAATCCAAATATTTTTTCTATAAATTAACACACTAACCCTTGAGCAGAGATGGATTAAGAAATTTTGCTCCCGCATACAGTTTCAATAATTAGCGTCTCCGTCATAAAAGACTTTTTTTTAGTTCTTTATTTCTTAGAACCCGTAAAATCGCATTGGTTGTTCGGGGCAGTTATCCGGCTCGAGATATCGTTGTTAAATAAAAACGTAGATGGATACATTCATCAAAAAAGCACTTCTCTAAATTACCAGAATATATCGTTACTAACATACTTGTTGTATTTTGAATTTTTTCAGTGTTCAAATTAATCAAATTGCTGTACAATTCTTGTCTTTTTTTAAGTTTAACCACAAATCTGTCTATAATTATTAGATATAATGTCACTCGGAATATTTCCCAGATCGGATAATGAAGAAGTAATATCTTGAGCAGATTCATCTGCTTTGAGCTTTCTCTTCCGTATTATCTTTTGTTCTTTACATATTCTTTGACTATGGAGAGTTTCGAGGCTTGCTATTCATTTCATTAAAATTTCCCCTTTCTACAGAAATAGAATTAATTATACTGTCATATATTTGAATAACTGCACAAATCTCAATATCAACCGATTGTAATTTTTTACACAATTAATTTTATGTTTGTTTAAAAACTTCCACGCCTGTAGGAACGTGCCTCCTTTGCCCAATGGATAATCTGCCTCTGCCCTTGAGTATTCATTCAATGTTGGCTCTAAGAATCACTATCCGTTTTCTCTGAACGTACATGTGATACATACCTTAAATTCAACGTTTTCTTTGTTTCTATGATAAACTTTTTTAGACAATCAATAACTGATAACAGATTTTTATTCAGGATAATTACATGGAAATTTACGAAATTTGTATGTTGTGCATAACTACTTTGGTGTTGATAATGTAGTTATAAAAACCAAAAACTAATATAATTAGAAATAAGTTAATGAAGAGTTAAGTAGGGTTTCTCTTGAAATTCATTCAAATACAGCTTGTCGTCCTAAATCAAAATTCCCATTGCATGCAATTTTTTTTTCTATTTTCATCAAAATGTAAAGCCTCTGCACTATTTATTATAAAGGCCTATTTAATATGAAATGTATATTTTTTTTTTATTTTCTAGAAAGAAAAAAAGAATAGTGTAGGAGGCTCAAAATTAATTTTACGTTAATTGTAATTCATTCAAAATAATTACATTATATTTGCAATAGATTTGTTCATAACTGAATGTTTTCATGAGAGGTTAAGGAAATGTCGCCCTAAATATTGTATTCAACACTTTAAGTACAAATATTTAGGGCTCTTCCACTGAAGAGTGTATAAAAAACTAAGAATTGGATCTCGCATAATTTTTATAAAAATGTATATTTTTTTATTTAAAAAAAAAATTGTAAAGAATTATTGTCAATAGCTAACCAATACTTTTTCCATCTTTCTGCGAGAATAAGAATTCTTAATCGAAAGAATGGCAAATATTTTGGAATTATTCAAGTATCGAGAGCTGGTATTGGGTTTCTTAATAAGAATGAAAGTATTACTCAGACAGGACTTTGAGGAATTGATCGGAACAAATCATATTCAGAAATAATAATGTCTGTTGAATAACGAGTGATGAGGCAGGACAGCATGTGACCGAACGTATACGCTTTTCCAAATTATTTTTGTACCTCCATCGTATTAAGCATTTTCAACGTATTTAACGCTATAAAAAATCCGCTGTTTACATTACGACCGAAAGGGTCAATACTATCATTTTAAGCCTGATGATTAGCTCGCATAGATATATAATATTTAACGGAAATGTAGTTTACAATATTGTATATTGCATACATACATAAAACAGGTTAATGTAATGTTGTTTTGTGAGTTATATGAAACATAAAATAATTGTTTTTATTTTAATTTCATCACTATGCTACATTCGTTGTATCGTTGTAGTTTACCAATGTACAAATATTTTAAAAAAATAAATCGCGAAGTATATAAAATTATATCGGGGAGCAAATATGACACAGTACATTAAAATGAAGTAGGTATCTTTTGCCTTTTAAAATCAGCTGAGTCTAACAGATATTGTTTAAACTTGTTTTACTCGTGGTGCTGATATCTTAGCGTTAAAATCTCATAAAGCTGCAGTATTGTAATATGAAAATGATTAAAGTAACGTCATCTGTCAGGACATAGCGAGAACTTATTCAAGTATCTAATTTTTAAGAGTAGTTTTTGACATTAAAAACAATTTTAATTTTATAATTAAAAAACTTTCTGGATTGAGGAATTGATTTACACTTTTCCAAAATTAGTAAAAACATTAAAATTAATTCATAAATCCAAATTTCTGATATGAACAAATCTACGACTCTACTAATAACTGTGAAATAATATATACTCATTAACTCTCAGGGCAAAATAAATATTTAAAAAGAAAACTCAAATACTAAACAAATGGGCAATAACTGAAATAAATTTTTGTAGAAGAGAATTTAGATAATTGTTGTAAATTTACATATTTACTATATTTATTCGATATAACTTTTGAGATTACACTTTTAACATCAAAATATTTGTGACTAACCAATTTATAATTTTCAAGAATGTTTTAAATTTTTTTTTACAGTTATTTATTAATATTTTGAATACAAAAGTGTACTCTTAAATAGACAAATGTCGAAGTGATACGCAAATAACTTTTGCGCATATAAATTATTATAAAACTTTAGTATTAAAAAAAAAACAAACATAAAAGAACAAATGAAATTTATTTTGTAATTTTCAATCATTGTGGTAGTATGCTTTGTAATTTATAAAGATACAAGTTTGCTTTGGGTAGCTATCTGCTGTGGATACTGGTTGTCTATATTAAATGTGCCTTGTTTTTGATAAAAAAACTTGCTGTTTTATTTTCAATTTTCGTTTTTTTATCCTACACGCATATATATTTTGTACATGATACGAGTAAAAATTAACCCTTCTTATGACGTTATTTATTCGTATTATGCCAATTTGTATTCCTTAAAAGTGATTATCGAGAGCGAACTAAATATAGAATTGAAGATTATATCAATTTTGAATTTTCTATTCATACTTTTCAAATAATAACATTTTAGAAGTACGACTCATGTTAATACAAGCCAAATGACTTAGCAAACTCTTTACAGGCCTGAATTCACCACTCTTTAATTAATTTTTAAAATCTGTCGATTGTTTTAATTATTAAAATAAGGTTGGCTTAAAAAATTAATCAATAGTCAAAGTTAAACTGAAATAATAAAAATACTTTGTTCCAGTGTGTAAAATAATTGATAGCCGCCAGTATTCTGTCGGAAAAGTCCAAAATAGTCTTTGTGAAAGTTGTTAGGTTCAAATGAGAGCATTTTTGATGGTGATATTCATTCATAACTGATAGAGATAGAACAAATTAAATGATAACCTATTCAATTTCAAAAAAAACTTGTTAATTTTTTAGTTCAAGTGCCATCCATCAGTTATGATATAAGTTGACTTTTAAATAAACAACTCTAAAGGATAATGTCAAATTGAATGTTACAATCAGATGCTTCTTTTTTGCATCTAACAACTTTAATAGAGGCAAGTCAAATTGTTGGCGAAACGTTTCCTTTTTATGAATTTAAAAAAAAAACGGGCAATACAGTGTTGAAGAGAATATGTACTTACGAGCTTTGGATTCGATATACCATTAGTGGTACTACTCCTTCCTTCATAGAAGATTTTAAAAAACTAGAGAGGCAAACTAGACTTATGAATTGATTATTGCACTCCTTAATACGTCTCACGTAGTTTTTCTTAAACCTCACCTACTTCTGAAATTATTGGTTTAATTAATATTATTAAATGAATAGAAAAAGAATGTAATGCTTTAAAATTTGTCTTTAGCGTCTTTATAATCACTTTTAAATAATAAACTAGATATTTATGTGTAGAGTTTGAACAAAAAAAAGTAAAAATGCGTGAATTTTGAAGACATGTCACAAAATTAATCAAATTAACTGTAAAATCATTTAAGGTAAGTGTTAATATATGAATCTTTAAATAAATAAAAAAAATTAACTTTTTCATTTCCTGTTTTGGAAAATTAACTGTTAAAACAGTTTTAATTTTGTGGCATGCTTTTTATATAAAAATTCTGTCATATTTATATTTGAACGCTTTTCTTTTTTCTTTAATTTTCTTATTAGTAGTTTTTAGATGCTTTATAATTATGATTTTCTTTTTGTGGCATGGAAAAATAAAATATTTTCAAAGTGTTTGTAGACAAATTATTGGAATATTCTTCTAATATTATTTTTAGGTATCATCACAGCAAGCAATGTTTATGCAACAACAAGGAGCTGGTCGAGGAGGTTTTGGACCTCAAGGACCTGGTGGTGCTGCAGTTCTACAGGGTCCTTTAGCATATCTTGAAAAAACTACTAGCAATATAGGTATGTGATATTAAATAATCATATTTTTTTACATCTAGTATTTCATGGTATTAATTTTTTTATATTTTTTAGGCATGACAGATGGACGAAGGTGACGGGGGCGTGGGAGGGGGCGTGGCAGAGGTCGTGGTAGAGGTCGCGGTCGAGGGCGAGGTGCCCTACCTGACTATGTCGCCCCATGAGTCCCCCTCCCACGGGGAGTCCGATAATCGGAATCGGACTAAAACTGGTAACTCAACCACAAAATTTTGTTTACCATTTCCTTTGATTCATTCCTTTTCATAATTATGTAAAAAAGCGATAGTTTTGTTCTTCGCATAATATATATAAAAATTTAGATACGTATTTCTATTTACTACAGGATGGCGCAAAATGAACGTTAATTTATTTAATTTCAAATCTTTCCCAATCTGAGTCTAACATTGTAGATTCTTTTAAGTCTAATATTTTAGATCAATTATTGTATTATAAATGCGTCTTTCCACTGCAGTGTAGTCATTATCAGTATGAATTAGAGATGTATATTCATCATTATTTTGGTGAAACTTTCACAAGGATCAGAAATTTTATTTCAATTAACTAGAGCTCTCCCTAATTATCTTTGATTTTTAAATATTTAAGAGAGGCTAAATCCGGTGAAAGGAAAAGCCAATTGAAATAACTTCGCGTAAAATAATAATTCAAGCAAGACATTCTACCTCAGCAGAGCAATTGGATCTCTCATAGATTGAAGTATACGCTGTGGCACCAAAAAACTTCTTTACGACTTGATAGTTTTCGAAAATTTTCCACCAGTCGGTATATTGCCGGCTTCAAGTTTGCACAATTGACTGAAATTAAAAAGTTTGAAGCAATCAAACTATAACAAATCAAATCAATAAAAAGAATTTCACGAAATCTAGTTCTTTCTCTGCTATTTTCGGATGTTTTGTCTACCTATCGATTCTACAAATATTTTTAGTTCTAATTAAAACAAGAATGCAATATTCAATCAAAGTTAACAATGAAATACGTACCTTTAAATTTTTATATACCGTAATCTTTTTATACTTCGCCTCAGTCCAGTCAGAGAACGTATATTGTTATCATTCCTTAAATGTTTATTAATTTATTTAAATTTTTTAATCGTTTCATGAAAGGTGACCCATTAGGTAATCTGAATTTAATTTTGAACCGATTAATTTAAAACACAGTATATAATTAAGAGCAATTTTATAGGTTTAAAAAAGAAAAACATTAATATTTTTCATATATTGATGTACTGTATTTGAATTAATTTGTTTAAAATTAAATACGGCCTGAAGAGCCATGCTTTATAACAGAATGTTCAGTAATTTCAAAAATCGGAAAATACACAGGGTTTTAGAAATATGGATGATTAATAACGATTGACTTACCTTTGCCAATTTTTGTAAGATCATTATTTTACTTAACTTACAATCTAATAAAAATAGTTAAACGATTGGAAGTGATGAAAAAGCCGTAGAGGCTGTGATCGTATATTAGAATAATAAAAACTGATAAGAAATAACTTCTTATACAGTTAGTGGTAGTGATATACAAATTTTGATTTCGCTGAACATTCTTTTTAATGTTTTAATAAATAAACGATTTTAATGTTTCCTCAGAACATTTAAAAGAAATTATGTAAATTTCATTTTTAATAGTTATGAAGATTTACTTAATTGTTATTTTTATGTTTTTAATTATTATTTTTTATAACTTTTAAAAAATTGTAGAAAAGTCAGTTCCATCAACTTTGATTAATAAAAGCGTTTCAACATTATTTTAATTCAACATGATTCATATAATAGTTCAAATTGGGGTTAACATTAAGAATTTAAAAATAGAGCAACAAAATAGCAATTCAACTATTGGTAAGCAATAACAACGTGTAACTAAATAATTTAAAGCAAGACAGTTATGCCAAGTTACTTTAATGTTCGAAAGCGTACGATTGGATTATTTTAGTAATTTTACAATATCCATTGTGAACCAAACACCGTGCATATGTGCGTGGACTGAAGTACCAGAAAGACTAAACTATGTGTAAAATTATACTCTCGTTAAAATATCTAAGTCGCAGCCAACTTGTTTAATTAGGCGTTCAGGTAACAGTCTAGCCTTTTTTTTTACTAAACGGCGATGTTCAAAGAGCGACCTGAATGATATTCACCCATAGCGTCTAATAATTAATGAACTGGCTGGCTGATGCTTAGGCCATTCATACAATAAAGTGATCATTTCACAAAAAAAGATGAAATATCTGACATTAGAAATTATTTATTAAAGTAATTAAACACGTTTCTTATATCAATTTTCTCTTGAATATTTTTCATGTCGAGGCCTGCGATCCACCGCTTACCAAAACACTATTACCGAACTAAATTTAAATGACTAGGTTAGGCAAATGATTAAACGTAATCAATCTTAAGTCATTTCTCTAGCTATTTGAATGGCTGAATATATTCAAACCGCTAGTTGAACGGCGCTAGCAAAAAGGTTAGATTCTTAATTGAATGGCTAATTAAGTAGTTGGCTGCTACATATACATTGTCAAAACATTAGCTAATGGCTTAGGCAGAGTGCAAGGAATATATGTATACTTTTTCTTCATCAAAACATTGATACTGTTAAGAATTTAACTATTGGTCATGATTAATATTTAAATGTCAAAGTAAGAACTAAGGGTTATTTCCGTTAATAAACATTTAACTTTAAAAGCTCCTGTTTTAAATGAATAGTTTAGACCCGTAGAATTACTTTGAGTTTAAAAATGATTGGGCGATCTTTTCGAGAATTTGGCTCTTTTTTGAACAAAGATTGGCGAATCAAACTAATATCTAATAAATATCTATTAACTGAATAGATAAAAGGAAATGCTTCATTAATTATTTATGAAACAAGAATGAAAACAGAAACGCTAATGAATTAATCAAAATTAATGAAACTGACCTTAAATATTTATTTATTTGTAATTTTATCTTATAAGAGGGTTGTGGCAGATATCTGGTTATTGGGAATTGAAAGTTTATTGTTTTTTAGTTTTATATTTTAGATATTATTTTACTAAGTTTTTGTATTTTTGATATTTCATAAAAAATTATAATACCTCTTTTATAGTGTGATACCAAAGTGATGTGAATAACTAAATAGATCAATTTAAAAAAAAAGTTCTGTTTGTCTAAATCAGTTTTCGAACAGTTTATTTTACACACGTCTCATTAAATGATGGTTCTATGATTAATTATACATATTTATAGAATTAATATTTTTATTACGAAAAATCTTAGAGCTCAGGATAGAGTTGATTTTCTTATTGAACACACTTACTCTCTGAAAATAATCTTAAATTGTAAATAATAGTAATCGACACTTAAAAAATTTACAGAAAATAACCTGCTATTCTACTAACATCAAATTTTATTGGCAAGAAGGGTTGAGCAATCGTGGGGTTATTTAGAAAGTCGTACGAATTTTTTTAATGGTCAATACAACCTTTTTTTGATTTTTTTTTTCGTATGTCTCGTAAAGAAAATTTAGAAGAAGGAACCAGTTTATCCGAGATATGTATGAAAAGAGTTAATATAATGTAAGAGGGATCTCATTTCTGGAGAAATGTTGTAATGAAAATAATTTATCATTTTTTTCATTACAACAAATTCATTTTTTATTTATATTTAATATTATTAATTTATTTAACAGTGTGTTAGAAAATAAATGAATACTATCACTCAATAGCCCTAACGATAACGAACACTTTTCATAACAAAATATTTGGTACACATGTTCACCAGCCCTTAAATTAAATTTCAGAAAATGGTGCTTTTCTGCCAGTTTTGTAGGGAGATTGGGAATCATCGATACATGGGAAAATTCCAATGATTGAAAATCGTCCTTTCACGCTATTTTCAACAATATTTGCCGAAACTATATCTTATGTTACGTTTGATCTCTCAGCAGCTATTTTGGGAATTTGTTGAAAAACTGCCCATGGTAAGTTGAGCACCTACTTGCATCGTGGTTCTACACGTACTGGCCGGAGATCACCACTTTCTAATATCCACTTTAAGGTCTAATGAGTATCTATACGAAATACCATCGCTTAAAATCGTGTCTTGCAAGGTTTCTTGGGGAGTCGCTAGCCTTTTCGGCTGTGTTCATGTATACACATATACAACTACAGATCTAATGATAGGATTACGTTCGCATTACATACAGTACATTCCTTCTTTGTTTTATACATAAGAACGTTCATAAAAATTCTTTTTACTTCATATATTATAAATATTGTCAAAGTAATATTATTCAGGCACTTTCTAACACACTTAATAATAATCTGTAAATCATTACACCATAATGTGTTTTTATATCAACATTAATAGGGGACGATAGAATCATAGCAATACAAGTAACATTTGCATTGTTGATGGAACAAATGTTATATTTTGTAAATTCTCGAATTCGAATGTTAACTATCAATTGCGCTCGCAAATTGTTATGTATTAACTTAATACATATAATTCTTCATTAACAACGCGTAAGAACGTCCGTCGTATAAAACCATTAAAAAAAACCGTATAAGTCCGTAAGATTTTCATTTAATTCATCTAACACATTTTGTAAAAAATATTTAATTAAAATTTATGTATTTGTTATTTTAATTTATATATTATTTTTAATATTAATTAGCAAATATTTGTTTTAAAAACAGAAATGAAATGTATATCCATTCCACAACTTTATTTATAAACATATATATTGCTTGTTCTCGGTATGTGGTTGAGTACCAATCAAATAGGCGGAAGTAACTGTCTAAATGGGGCTATTAAAAGTATATCCCTAGTTGTAAAATTATTATTATAATATTATTGTACCAAGTTTTAGATACTCTAGCAAATAATTAAAAAACGATATAAACAAACGAACATAAACACATACTGTTTTCATTTTTTTAATCACAATTTAATTTTTCAGAAACTCAGACAACGATTGGGTACAATATGATGGCTGTAATTTGATAATATTTTATTTTAAACTAAGGCTCTACAGCTGTTCATTCACTTGAGGATTCAACTGAGAATTTGCTTCAAGATCGAAAATCTATTCAGTCGTTTAGGTTTTCCTTCAATTTATTTCGAAATACTTTGGATCTGGTTAGATATTACCCATATTTAATCTATTCAGCATTTTTGAGGAGGTGTTATTCATTAATCACTTCAGAATCTTTTAAATCAAATACAATTAAATAGTCTCAAACTCTAGATTTCGCAAAAAGATTATTTTAATATTATTTGTTAGTATTAAATTGGATTTGAGAAGGTTGATCTGTTTAAATATTAACTGATTGTCGACTGATCTAATTTAATTTGGGAAACATTTCCATTTGTACGGTTCATATGGAAAATTGTGAATGAAATCTTCCCTTAGTCTTTTTTAACCCCAGCCGCAAAAAGAAGAGTGATATAAGTTAAATGTGTCTATTTATGTGTCTGCCTGTGGCATCGTAGCTCTTATACGGATGAACCGATGTTGATTTTTGTTTATTTGAAAGATGAATTAATCGAGAGTGTTCTTCTCTATATTTCAAGAAAAACTGTTCTGTTTGGAAAGATCCTAATGAAAAAACCACATTTGTAAAGATATAATACTCATCCCATAAGAGCATGAGTGAATTTCTCGGCTAAGGAATCTCGTGAGTGTTTTACATAAACGCTAATGTCGATAAAATCCTGTAGTCTCCCTTCTAATTATTTATACTTACATAGAACGCAGAGGGACTATGAGATCTAAATGGCTGCGTTTAGCTAAGATGAGCGCTCAGTTTATTTACAGGTAGCTCAATTAAAAAAGTGCTATTACCGGCACCTCATTTATGATAATCCATTTTTTCTTTAAGATACATGAGGTAGCAGTATTATCTTTCGCTCAGTACGGCGCTTACATTGGTTAGACGCAGTTTTTACCCGCCAAATTGACAACAAAGGAATATCGTAATTTGTAAACAATTTTATTTCAGATATTTCATATATACAAAAAAAACAAGATTTTTTCTTATCTTTCGATGCTTCTGAGATGGTTTTATCGAACGTATTGGTGAGAGAATAATGCTGCAAAATTATGTTTCATAATTTTAAAAGATAATAAAACTCATCAAATGTAATTTTCATTTTATAATTTGATGAATAATAACCGAGAAATTTTTTATTTCCAATAAGAAATATTATTATTATATCCTTGCATATTTCTCATTAACCCTTCACCACTAATTGTAAAATAATTTTCTCCAATAAATGGGAAATTGTTTTATTAGAAAAATAATTTAAATTTTTTTTTAACATCCTTAATTAATGCATATATTTTTAATAAATGCGATGATTTTTTAATAATTACATGCACTCCGCATCAAACGATAAAAAAATTTTTTATCAGAATTAAAAGTGAATTATTTTACACTAACATTTTTGTGATATTTGTTCAATAAATTGTATTAAAGTTCTTGTAGGACGTCCAGACATTCCATCTTTTAGATATTTTCCACAGGAGCCGGACATAACTCCAGCAATGTCAAGATGCATCCACTTTATATTTTCAGGCACAAATTCTCGTAAAAAGGCAGCTGCTACACAGGCGCCACCACCTACAAAATTAATTTATTTTATTTGGATTGTCACTTTGCTATTCTTAAAGAGCTGCCTAAATAAAATGTTAAGGTAAAAAAGAACTTCAATGGTAGAAAAAATATTTGAAAAAAGAATAAGTCTTAAAAGTCTGGAAAAGTTTTAGGAACTCTGAATTTCTCAACCTTTTTGAACTGTCTAATTCAGACTTAATAAGTCTGAATAAATCTGAATTAGACAGTTCAAAAACGTTTAGAAATTCAGGTTTCTAAGACTTTTTCCGAGTTTTTAAGACTTATTCTTTTTTAAATACTTTTTCCACCAGAGTTATATGTTAATCAGGTTAACTGCACGCTAACTTACTGAAAATTAATCTTGACTAGAAAAACTATTAAGAGCTTATTGAAAACTTTAAGCACAATGAGCTTATTTAGCACATAAAAATAGACAAAAAATGAAAGTTTTAGTTATGAAATTGATCAGATAAATATGTTTTAACCTTGACGGAAAAAACATTTTTATACAAAATACTCAAATTTTAACGCTTATATTGGAGGTGAACTTCCGTTACGAAGAAAGTTGGACTATAATAATAACGTTAAGTAATGTACAATCGGCTTACACATTTATTGCAAAAATCGAAAACTTTACCTTTAGTTCCAATTCCAATATTATTCAAATCATAACTAGATTTTTTTGTAAGAAAGTCCTTATAATGTCTCCATAAAGGAAATCTCCATACTCGATCTCCAGTTATTATACTAGCCTCATGTAATTCTTTCCACAAGTTATCACAATTGCTAAATACACCAGTAGCTCCATCACCTACCGCAATCCCCATAGCTCCAGTCAACGTAGCTACATCTACAATCCATTCTGGGCATTGCTCACTAGCATAGCATAATGCATCTGCTAAAATAAGTCTGCCTTCTGCGTCAGTATTATCAACAGCAATTGATTTACCATTTTTAGCAATAAACACATCGCCCGGCTTGGTAGCAGTTGCTGAAGGTAAATTTTCACATAACGGTATAAACGCTTTTACATTAACGTTTACATTCATTTCGGCAATAGCTTTCATCGTTGCTACAACACATGCGGCCCCTCCCATATCCGCTCGCATTTCATCCATTTTAGCACTTGGCTTAATACTTATACCACCACTGTCAAAGGTAACACCTTTTCCTACAAGAGCAAAACATTTGCTACTATTGGAATTTTTTGAGTAATTCAATTCTAAAAAGATTGGAGGTTGTGCAGAGCCTTGTGTAACACTCAGGAAGGAATTCATTTTTTGTTCCGCAATCCACGATTGATCATGACCTGTTACACTTATCCCTAATGGGGATAATTCATTAATCACTTTACTTGCAAATATTGTAGGTGTCAGATGATTTGCCGGCGTTTCCATTAACATTCTAGCGAAATTTTGTGCATTAGCTTTAATAACTCCTCTTTTAAAACTGTTTTGATTCTCTGGGCTTGAATCGATTGTTAAAGTTGGAAGTTTTTTCAAATCCGCAGCATTTTTAAATTCTTGATAAACCCATGACGATAAGATGGCTCCTTCAGCTGCAGCTTCATAATCATTCAGGTTTCCACATTTTATATTCATGATTCCATGATTTGTTAAAGCTTGGCAACCAACTATAATATGTTAAAAAGATATTTGATCAACAAAGTTATCTTGGTGTCCGTCAGTATGTCATGCCATTGATAAATCAACCCCTAGAAATTCTTGTATGACTCCATTATTTTCAGCCAATTAACTTCTCTCTCTACTAAAATTCTCGTAAGCGAGACGTTCTCTTTCAGATAGAGCCCAAAAAAATTATCTAATTGATAGATATTATCTTTTTTTATTATTCTAATAATTGGTTTTGAATAGAAAATTGATAATCTGTCTGAGATACAAAATGAAATCGAGCAGTGATATTCCGGAGTAGTATCTTTAATTATTTATTAAAATTGTCATTCAATCGCAAAACCAAGCAGATTAACGTATCTATGGATTATTTTACGTAATTAGAATCCAACTAACAATAAAATCTAGATCATTTATCGATTTGATTAATATTTTACGAGGTTTAGATTTTTTGGGAATCCTGTATATCAAATTCAGATTCGGGTTAAAAAATTTTGCTACCATTGGCAGTTTCAAAAATTAGCGCTCCGCAATAAAAATCTGTCAATTAAGACTTTTGTTTTAGTTTTAGTTGGTTTTTCGAGGCAGTTCTCTGTCTCGAGCTATCGTTGTTAAATAAGAACTTAGATGGATACGTTCATCAAACAAGTCTTTTCCTACATCAACAGAATACATCGTTACGTAACGTACTTGCTCTATTTTGAACTTCTTCAGTGTTCAAATTTATCAAATTGTTTTATCAAAAAAACAAAAATTTACTGCAAAAATTGCTGTCAATTGCTCGCTTTTTTTGAAGTTCAACCAAAAGTCTTTCTATAATTTACTAGATATAATCTGAATGTTTCCCACCCGATAATGAAGAAGTAATATCTTCAACAGATTAATCTGCTTTGAGCTTTCTCTTCCGTATCCTCTTTGTGTCTTTTTCATATGCATTGACTTGAGAGCTCTCAAGATTGCTGTTCATTTTTATTAAAATTTCCTGTACAAATGTCAATATTAATGGATTGTTATATTTGCATATTTACTTACATAATTAATTTGTTTATTTAAAAACTTCCGCGCGCGCGCCCCTTTGCAACCTCACCCCTATAGGTAGATGCTTATTTGGCCTTATGGATAATCTGCCTCTGAGTTTCAAAAATTCTGACACAAAATCTTTCTGTGATTTTATCGATGATCAAATTTATCTCTTAAGAAAATTGCAAAAAACCGGAAAATTTTGCTGTCCTTCATTTAGATAAAAATTTCTTTATAGAGTAATTATGATCTAAAATATACATAAAGTCGGGCTCTTTTGACGATTAGACGAAATAGTTTTTGAAATATGGACTAAAATCGTATACGGTTTGTTTTATCTTAAATTTTAAAAAATCATTTTAACAAATAATACCTGCTGCGGCATTTCGTATATTTTCTTTTTCGGAATTAATAGCTTCTAGATGAGCGAATGGATCTTTTTTATCTTGTTGACCAAGTCCGACGACACAAATAGCCGGATACTTTTCATGTAAATTCCAAAATATTCGTGTTTCATTTTGTTTGATAGCGTGGCCTCTATAGTGAAAAAATGTATCGAATTATTTATTTGTTAATTATCGTTTAAAAATATTTTGAATGGGCTTGTTCAGATTAAGTACTTAAGCGCTTACTCAGCACATGGTAATTTCTGATGGTTCTGCTAGCATATTACTGTGATAGCATACGCAGTTAAAACAGAAATTAACTATAGCTAAACTAGGCCAACATATGCTTCGATAGCAAGAAACGAGTGCAATGGCGAGACAGTGCTCTAGGTCGATCGCTCGGTAGGTATAAACTCATTATCAAGCGTTTTTACCGTCTCGTGACAATACTCGTTATATGCGATCTAAGCAACGGTACAAGAAAGTAATTAGACCACTAGTCATTAATTGATAACTTAGTCTAATTGTAGTATCTTAAATGATTAATGCAAAAAAAACATTTCTTAGTATAATTAGACACAGCAACCCTAGTAGCTCAGTTGGTTATTGCGTTCGATTCCCGCTGTCACAACAAAAACTTTTTAATTGATAGTTGTGATAGTCCCTCAAGATGACTGAGGAGCTGATAAATGAAATTATAAGCGGAAAAGGTGGTAAAGCATATACACTATGTTTAGTTATGACAGAGTACGTGCGTTTAGCAATGCGTGTAAGAAGGAAGTATTATAGTTATAGATGTTATATTTTTCTTGCAAATGTGTAGCTGGTTCTACCGGTTTTGTGTGCTGCTGTGTACAACTCAACGCGTAACGAAGCTAAATTCAACACATAGCAAGAAAATATGCCTATAACACCTTCTTCTTGTATGCAAGGCTTAATATATACACGCGTACTCTCTCAAACTCGTGGGAGATGTACTATGCAAAGATGTAAATTAATCAGCCAGTATATAGTATCACAATGGTCCCTATATGGCCTAAGTGTATCTATCGTGGACACCTAGCTAGATATAGCAAGATATAATCTAGCCTAGATACCCCAAAATCACTACTTTTTTGTATAAAATTGAATTATCACTCGATTAATTACCATATTTAATGAATATATGATAAAATATATATTTACATTGTTAATTGTTTCATCAAACTCCCATTCGTTTCTTCATTAATACAAGCTCCATCTGCTAAAAGTTCCACACTATTTTCGTTCTTTGTATAAGCCCCAACTACAATACCCTGCAAATTATTCATGTATTATTGTATTCTTATAGAAAAAAAATTAAGTATTAGAAAACCGTAACCCCCTAATGAAGCGAAATTTCTACAATTTTTTTTATATAATGTTTGCAACTGTCGCAGAGGTTGAAAAAATCAAAATTGCATTCTATTTTTCAAGCGCTTCGATAGTTGCAAACATGCTGGCTGCACTGTGTTCTACGTATTATGCTGTAAATGGCTTTTCAAACAAACATTGTAGAAATACGATAGTCGGGAAACTTGATTTTCATTAATTCGACATTCGAGTCACAACAAATACAAAGAATCATAGAAATTTCGCTTCATATTATCGGTTTACGATCTATATATGTTAGATAACATAAATTTACCGAAACATCATTACAAGCTCCTCTGCTTGCTCTTGTAAGTATATTACCTAAATTTCTATTAGATAATAATAATTTTCCACCTCTATACATAATTTTCCCAAGATAAATAATAAAAAAATTAATTTCTCCCTAATATAGGTACAATAAATTTTATAACAAAATTTTCGAAAAAATTGGTTTATGTTTTTAATTGACAATCATATAATTTCTTTAAAATAAGATCAAATCACATTTGAAAAGTATGCTTCAAAGTAAAAATATATTAAAGGTTTTTAGAAAAACATGCATTTATTAATGAATTAGGTTAGGTTACAAAAGCACATTTTACGAGGTGCGTCAGTGCGTGTTCGATATTCAGTTTAAGGATATTCGATTACGCAAAACAGTAATGCGAAACTCTTACATGGAGTGAAGAGGTAATTACACTCCACAAAAAATCCATAAAATATTCGATGTGAGTTCTGTTTCAGTTACTCTATGAGCTCCATCATTAAAGTCATATTCTCCCTCATGTATTTTTCAGTTTTTGAAACTAGCAGAGTTGTATTCAAGTCAAAACTATCGATTTCGGCCGTCAGGAAATTAAAAGAGGCCAGTTTATTGACTATTTTTATACCATGTATATATTAAATATATCAAGGTATACTAAGTTTAGTCCCAAGTTTGTAACGCGCATTAAAAATATTGATGCCACGAACAAAATTTTGGTAAAGGTATTCATAAAATCACCTTATTAGTTCCTTTCCGGTTGTCTGTTCGCCTATCTGCCAACACGATAACTGAAACACGAAAAGAGATATCAAGCTGAAAGTAGCGTGCTTAAGACCTCATAAATGAGCAATCAATAACTCCTTAAAATACATTGAATAAAGAGGAAAAAGTGGAAATTAATTAATATATATAAAAGTAAAATAAAAGCTATCTATACTACATTATTGATGCCAAAGAATATGTCAAACATGAAGTAGTGGTTAGCCCAGTCGCCTCTGGTTACAGAGTACCTCCGTTCGTATCCAGCATATTGCCCCCATTAATTTTTAATTAAAAAGTTATTATGCCGAGATAAAGTCATTTTTTTTAGATAATTGTTATGAGAACCAAAAGCGACAAATAAGTAAGAGAGCGTGGTATATTTTACGTTGTTTTAATTCCCCCCCCCCTACAAAAGAGTGATTTATGACATAAATAGAAAAGTGGGACTAACATAATTAATTTTTTTTGTGATATAACATGCTCTCCTATTACAAAATCTTATAAAATTTCATTCAACAAGTTAGCATGTACAACAAACATAAAAAAGCATGCAAAATAAGCATTTTTTAATATTTTGTAATAGGCGAATATGAGTGAGATAAACTATATGACATGTTCTCCCATTAAAAAGTTTCATATTTTAGCATAACCAAGCCATTTTGTACATATTTTTAATATTTTGAGATATGTTTATGATTATTTCAATTCCCACCCACTGACAGAATAATGATTTATGACTTATGTATAATTGACATTATTTATAGCAAGAGGGTGGGTTACTAATTTAAAGTATAAAAAGAGTGGAAAATTTTTTATATCAGAAAAAATTTAAAAGTAAAAATGTTCACCACACCAGGATACGAACCAGCGAACATTGGTTTCGGAGGCAAGAGTTATACCCACACAACCACCCCGATTATATATGACCATATAATCAATTTAATACTTACCTTTACAAAATAATTAATTAATTGATAATTTTGTTCTGAAAGAAAAAATAGGATAGAAAATTTAAAAAATAGGACAAAATTTAAAATATACGATTTTTATTTATTTATAACAAAAAAAAAAGTTTTTATGAAAAATCATATTGTACATTTTCATAAAACAAGTTAACAGATCTTCTTTTCTTATTAAAGTTTTTATACAAAATAATTATAATAATAATAAGGTGTGTCCCAAGATTAACGTCTGATTCGAATTTCTTGCGTTAATTTTGGAACACTCGTTTATAAAGACTTGCTTGTAAGTAGATACGATATGCGAAGCGAGAGAGAAGACTGCCAGTAAGTTCTCCTGTGTTCTTGTCTAATACATATACTTATACTTACTAATACATATAAGAAGTATATATGTACATATGATTATGACAAGGACACAGAAGAACTCACTGACAGTCTCTCATTCATCATATCGCATCCACTTACAGGCTAGCAGATCTCCATGCCTGGCAAATTTGGATGGCAATAACAAATCTATTTATCTCTCCATAAATATTTATGTGATTCGTTGCTTTTTGTTCAGAACATATTTATGCTTTTTTTCTTGATTTAGCGATGTTTGCCAGAATTCGGCTTGTAAGCACCTTAAGTTCTTCATTCTAAAAGTAAAATACGAAAAATATCAGCGCATCCCTCAAAATGAGTTGCCGTTAGTAAGAAAGAAATGAAAATAACAACTAACTGAGTTAATTGTTTATATATTTTGCATTTAATGCATTAATAAATAATGAAATAATTCTAGAATTTAGAAGTGAAATTGAATGCAATTTGATGTGGTTTTTAAAAAATGTTTCAAACAAAAAGTTATTCGATTTTACTAAAGAAACTGTTTTACCTTGGCCCATTTTTTGGTTGTTCAGATATTGAGTTAAAAATGTTTATAAATATTGAGCTAAAATGGCTAAATAACCAACATCTCTTTGAGTGAACACAAAAAAAAAAAAAAACAAATAAACATAATAAACAATTGACTGAGTTAATTATTGAAATATCCTATATAAACAGTGTTTAATACAATACTTGTATTTTTTTTTAATAAATAAGTTTGAATCTACATACTTTGAAACGAATTAAAAAAAAAAAATTTTTGCCCCGAAAATTGACCCTTTTGACCCCTTTAATATTATCGGATGGGTTGGGTATAAATTTAGAATTAATAGACTTACTATTTGAAGCTACCTACAAATTTCCAAGTATCTTTTATAGTTTTTGAGAAAAAAGGAAACTTAAGTTTTGCCCCAATTTAGACCCTTACAGAAAAACAAAGTTATGAAAAAAATTTTCAATTAAAAACTCTTTATTTTTAGATAAGGATTTTTTTTTATTGTTATGGTTTAAAAAACTGATCGTAAGGAATCATGATCAAATTGAACTTTGCGACCTCAAGCTCACTTTTTACGTCCTGAAAACATCAGCAAGATAATTCTTTTCGATTTTGAGTTATCGTGATGACGGACAGACAGGCGGACGGACAAACGAAAATGGACTAATTAGATGATTTTATGAACACCTATACCAACATTTTTTTATAGGATTAATATTTCTAAGCGTTACATATTTGGGACTAAACTTAATATACTCTAAATATGTATTTCATACATAGGGTATACAAATAATAATTACTTCGGTAACATTACACAGGTACACTTTTTCATAATGCTTAACATTTTCCTTATATTCCAGTTCTTTTTTAATCAGTAAATCCATCATTTTATTACATTTTTCTAAATATTCTTCTTCTTGTAATCTTTTAGCATTTTCTTCTTCGGTTAAATATTGTAATTCTCTAAAAATATGATGTTAAAATTTATTTTAAATAATTTTGAGAAAATGAAAATTTCAAAATTCTATACTTGTTAAGTGCCTTTCTTTCCGATTCACATTTTTCTATGCGATGTGTTAAATGTGCAGAGGTTTTCGAATAAGTATGTTTTAAATCATCAAGTTTACTTTCTTCTACCTTCTTTGCTCTGCAATGAATAAACATAATTAATACTCGAGTGTTCGAAAATACTTTGAACAACTCATTTGACTCAATTTTGCAATAACAATTAACTGATTTGCCAGCAAAACATATAAGAAACTTTGCCAAATCAATTATTTGTATTTTTTGAAAATTACTTATGTGATTATTTTTAAAGTCAGAAGAGAAATACAAGAACAAGATTAGCAAAAACAAATTAAAAAATATTTTTAACGTTTTTGTATAACTTTTTTTTTACTTTGCGTTCAACCTGAGAGTACAATAAAATTAAATATCCAGTGTGCCTACTTAAGATATTTTGATACTGTAAAAATGAAAATGATACAAAAAAATAATATATTTTACTTATGAACTAGCAGATACCCACCCGCTTCGATGAACAATTTCAACTTTACACTTATCCTTCCTTTTGTTCACAATTTTATGAATTTAATTTTTTGGTGTGGCACCCTAATTTTTTTGAAAATAAAATTTAGCCTATGATACTCACTGATAATGTAACTTTCTATGTGTCAAATAATTTTTAAAATCGGTTACAAAAATAACGAATTTTTATACAAACTATAATCCCCTTTTCACCACCAAAACGATAAAGTTTCATACAAACTTTTTCATCTCCTATTTGATCCCCTTAAGGTGATCCAGTAAACATTTGTCTCAAACCATAAACATTATCCATTTTTAAATTTCTAATTTCAAAAATGATAAAATTCTTTCTATCCTTTTTTAACCCCCCTTATGCAAAAATTAATTCAGCTACAACTTTTATTTGAATTTTTTAATTATTTTTTGCATAGTTTTTTTCTAATTTGTAAAAACAAATCATCGAACCACAATCGAGCAAAAATTTTTTTATTTTATTTTTATATTTTTTATATACATATTTTTATATTTCGCTCTTTATTTATTTTTTCTATTGAACTGCGACAGGTCAATAACTTTTGACAGAAGAAGTCTGTCGGGCGGCTAACATGTAATAAAAACGAAAACAAATCCCAAAATTATTTAAGAAAAAAAAAATACTACTTACTTATTTGAACTAAATACATCTTCCAATTTTGAAACAAAACCTAATAATTCTCCAAAATCATCTCCTAATCTCGTAATTATTTCATTTTTCTCTTGCATTGTAGCATGAGTTATTTTTTCAGTAGAAATTTTCGCTTCGCATTCTTTTTTTTTTAATAAAAATTGTTGGTATTTTCTGAAACACAAAAAATTATAAATACTAAGCAGTCCATTTGCAAAGTTTTGCGATGGTTCGCAGGGTTAACAAAAACAGTAATTTGTATTCTCTATTAGAATTTAAAGCTTTTTCAGAAATTTTTTGCCTAAGAAGGATGCTAAATTTCATGAATATAAAAATGTTTAGGTAGAGGCAGGACCAGTTGAAATTATAGACAAACCCTTTAATTTCGGGATAATCTTCATAAATTTGATCAGATAATAGTTTTTTCTCAGCATTTAACTGTTCAATGGCGTTTTTAGATTCAATTATCTTCTTATCTAACTTATGTTTTGTATCTTCTAGATCAGATATTTCGTTTTCCAAACATCTACATTTGTTTTGCAAATCACTTAAAATGATTGTATCTTCGCTACCATCTTCTGTTAGCTAAAATAATATAAAAAATTATGCAAATTATTCCTGCAAAATAAAATTTTATTTTCAACTATAAATTTTATCTGTATATACACATACAGGGTGGACTATTTTAATCTATTATGGTTAATAGCCCGTTTTATAGTTAGCCAATCAAAAAACAACTTAAAACAAAAGTTGTAGAGTTTGATGGAGGAAATCGTGTTCTGACATCAGATTTGATCTAGTTCTACGGGTTGTGTTCAGTCTCTTTAGATCTTAAAAGGTAAGAGATAGATTAAAACTTTAAATTAGAAAGTTTATCTTCATATAAAAGACGAACATTTTTATTTAAAACATTTTTTCGAAAATCGTTAGCATTCGGAGGAAATGCGACTCAAAAATATGTCATTATTGAATTTAATCGAAAGAAGTCGCGGTAGCTACAGAAAAATGCTTTAGTCAAAAGTTGTCAAGGATAATATTACGGATATTCACCTGTATCCATGCTCATTTAAGGACGTACGTCAGTCCTGTGCTACCTTTGACGATAGATAGACTGAGCTGAAGGATTTTAGAGCCGCTTGGCTGTCGGTGAAGATTGTAATGTCCCTGCACCTAAGGGTGTTCAGTCTTAGACATTCACAAACCTCATGAATAGCCATCACTTCCGCTTGAGACCCACTACAGTGATCTGGCCGCCGAAATGATAGACGCAGATTAAGATCTTCAGAAAAGATCCCACAACCCACCTTCTTCTCTAACTTAGATCCGTCAGTGTAGAAAGCAACGCCCTTTGCCTTAACTAGGTTCTCCTCCCAATCCTTATATATACATGATATTAAAATAGTATTTTATTTACCTTTGCAATTTCTTCCTTCAAATTATTCACTGTACTTAATTTACTTTCTAAATTATTACTTAAGCTTTCTAGTTTATTTTTTAATAAATCCATTTCTTGTTGTAATTTAAATAATTTATGGAAACATGGCACAAATTGCTCTTCAATATAATGACTTGTAGAGAGTCTAAAATGTACAATCGCTTTCAAAAAATAAACTGTACGTTTCACTTCTGCAATTAAATTAAATTTTGTAAATACAAAAATGAAAGTCAAAATAGCAAAGAGATTATTACCTGGTTTTATAATATCTACTAGATGAAATTCTTCAGATGAAATTACTTTTAGTATTTTATTCATAATTTTAAAAATATTTAAAATGTCTGTAGCCTCCATTAATAATTCAGAATGTGTACTTCGACATCTTTGCTCTTCCGTTATCTATAAAATCAAAAAAGACTAAGTTGATTTAAATTTTAAAGACTTACATGGACAAGTGGGCAAAAGCTGTAAATCTCTCGTTCAGTTAAACCGGTTCGAATTTATTTTAGTGTCTTTTCTTGGTCCCGTAAGAGGAAGAGCATAATTATTTAAGTTTATTAAAATTATTATGAGTAAAAGGTGAATTAAATTTATAAAACTTACCTTCCACACTACATTCTTCGAATCTGTATCATATAAATAAATGATAATTTTTTTACATAGATCTAACATAATGGTTTGATTAATGTTTTTTAATTTTTCAACTGTAAAATTTAAATCTGGAAATAGGCTGTTTAAACTATTAACTAACGATTTATTATCCATTTCTAAGTAGTTAATTAAATTACTTTTAAAGCATACATGCGTTTCTATCAATAAGAGATTGAAAATTGAAAAAGAAAATTGTTGAAGTCAGTGGAAGTGAAGTTGAAACAAGTTAAAATACAGAAAACCGTTTGGTTGTTGTTGTTTTTGACAAGTTGTAGATAAAACAGTATTCTACAAACAGACCATCATGTATTTTCCTATGGTCATGTAAAAATGGACAGTTCATTCATCATCAGTCATCCAGTCATATCGTACTTCAAAAGTTTATTTGCCGAATTGACATTTTTAATGAATGATATGTAAAAATAATTAATACAGAACATCTATTTTTCATACATTACATTACAAATACAATATACTATTGCCGACGTAAGTAACAACAGTTATCTTCAGTTCGTTTTTGCCTCAACGTATCCAACTTCGCGTTCCATACATGTAATTGTTATTTTACAAAATTCTTTAAATACACTCCCAGGCATCAAGGCGTCCTAAACTGATCACGTGGTAGTAGAACAAAATACACCGTTTTAGTAGACTGAAATTTTAGGCTAATGGCGATTGTTCAATAGTTTCCCAATGTATTTTATGAAATTTTAATTGAGCCCTAAATTTCAAAGCTTCAAAGTTGGCGTTTTTTGAACGTTTTTTACATGAGGCGCGTTTACTCAAAAACAAAGATCCATCAACTTCAGAATAATTATAATAACCAGATAATACCTGGCAGTCACATTGAATGTTATGGAAGCGGCAGAGAATTAATTGCGAAATAAAATATAATTTTATGATCTAATGACAAACTAAAGTGTTTGAAGTCTGCAAACTGGAAAAAAAAAATTTTTATAAATCTTATAAACGGATATATACAATATATTTTAATTAAAAGTTATTATTATTTAAAGAATGCCCAAAGTATTGTACTGTTGAGAAAATATTTTAATAATTTATTATTATTATTATTATACAAATTTAACTCCGCAATAATTATTATAATATTTGTAGTAACATAAAATTTTCTAATAACACTGTACGATTGCCTGTCTTTGGAAATTTATGGAAAAATACATTTAAATTTTTATTTACTTTACTCTAATATCTATTATTAGTACAATCTCTAACTGCACAAATTACTCTATTTTTTTTTTATTTAACACGTTTTGTAAAAATTCCAACTTCTATTTTTAATTTTATTTATCGATAATTTATTATAAACAATTTATTGCTAATATAAATAGTATGTATTTACTCGACAGTTGTAATCCATTAATAGTTTGTTTTTTCTACCATAGGACTGCGTGCCTCGATTTGTCAGTTCCTAATACGTTTGTAATGAATTCACCATGATCGTTAAAATAGAGAAGGGACAGTCCAGTGATACGATGTCTATGGATGAAAAGAACGAAAAAGTATGAAGTAAACAAAAACAAAAAGGGCAAAATAATAAATATTATTAGATTTTTTCAATCAAAATAAGTTTTTGAAAGAATTTTTTCCTTGGGTTATGATATTTAACCAACCACAGATAGAAGAAGTACAGAAATATTATATAACTCTCGAAGTGTAATTTAATGGTCTAAGCACCAAGACTATACTTTCTCGATGGTTTTGGAATATAGAAATCAACAACGTACTACAATGTGATTACAACAAATGTTTCAGATTTCATTTCTCTCAGATTTTCTTATAATTATCTGCACAATTTCAGAAATTATGGCAGTTAGTAGTTATGTTAAATAATATTGTTTTTAAAACTTTTTATAATTTCATGAACCAATCAAAACACGTAAAGCTATCCGTCATCGGTTGTGATTGGTCCATGTGAACAATTTTAAACTGTTTTTAAAGTTAATTAAATGTTTTACACTGAACGCACTCTAATAACTGTATTAAAACGATTCAAAAAACGGTTATGCTTTAATAACAGTTCTTAATAAAAATAATAAATTATATCATGCCATTATTAAATATTTTTTTAACGTTAATTATTTAAAGAAATAAATTTAAAAGTTTTTTCAAAAATATGACCGATACTGGAATAACATCAGTTCAAGTAGCATTAAGGATACGGCCACTGGTTGAAAGTGAAATAAATAATGGACAAAAACGTATTTTGGAAACGGTTGAAGGTGAACCACAAGTATATATTAAAGAATCCGATAAATCATTCACCTTCAACTATGTTTTTGATGCAAATAAAACACAAAGTGAATTTTATAATAGTGCTGTTAAAAATATGGTTAGCTCATTATTTAAAGGATATAATGTTACGATCCTCGCTTATGGCCAAACCGGATCGGGGAAAACACACACAATGGGTACCAGTTACACGGGAACCGACATTGAACAAATGGGTATTATACAACGGGCTGTGAAAGATATATTCGAAGCAATCGATTTAGACGTTGAGAATGATTATCAAATTAGTGTCTCATTTATGGAACTTTACCAAGAATTATTGTACGATTTATTGGCTGATAAAACTCGTGAACAATGTGTTGTTGATATTCGTGAAGATGTTAGAGGTGGTATAATTGTACCTGGTTTAACAGAATGTTCTGTAAAGACTGCTACAGAAACGTATGAGTGTTTGAACAAAGGTTCCTTAGGACGTGCAACAGGGGCAACAGCAATGAATGCTCAATCATCTAGGTCGCATGCTATATTTACAATATGCATAGAAAAACAAAGTAAAAAAGATACGAACGTTGCAACTAGTTCGAAATTTCATTTAGTCGATTTGGCTGGTTCAGAACGACCGAAGAAAACGAAAGCAACAGGAGAACGATTTAAGGAAGGTATTAAAATTAATCAAGGTCTTTTGGCACTTGGAAATGTCATATCAGCACTAGGTGAAGGGAATCATTCATATGTCTCGTATCGTGATAGTAAATTAACACGATTGCTACAAGATTCCCTAGGAGGCAATTCAATTACCCTAATGATCGCTTGCGTTAGCCCGGCTGCATATAATTTAGATGAAACACTAAGTACTTTACGATACGCAGATCGTGCGAGAAAAATTAAAAATAAACCAATTATTAATCAAGATCCACGCATGGCCGAAATTGCACGATTACATCAACAATTAAGAGAATTACAATTGCTTACGCTAGAACAAGGTAACGTGGAAATTAATGAGGAATTACATCGTTTACGGCAGGAAAATCAACAGTTATTAGGGGCAAATGAAATGTTACGAATTAAAAATCGTAAACTGACCGAACAATTACATTCTGCGATATCGGAAAACGCTTGTATGTTGGAACGATCGTTAATTACCGAAAATGCACATGATAAATTACAAAGAAAATTGGCTGAATTAAACGATGAATATTGTAGTTTAATGACGAATGTAAATCTCAACGAAGATCAATCTTCGGTGTTTAATGAAATTAAAAATAAAATTGAGGATTTACGTACGGATCATCAAATCTTTCAAACTGAAGTGGTGAATCACGATACACATAGTGCTATCAATAATGCACCAGCTGATGTCATGTCGGACGAAAATGACGCAAATGAACAGCATAATGAGATTCAAGAAAAGCACGTGCAACAACAGTTAGAATACAGCAAACAATTACAAATTTTAGCTTGCGAATTAGCTATTAAAGAACGTTTAGCATCTGAAATTGAAACAAATACACGTAAAGCGCAATTAATTGATATAAATACCTTACAAGAAAACGAACAGAGGATTGCTGCACTGGAAAAGGAAAAAGATGAATTATTACAACAATTAAAACAAACCCATACGAAGGAAGTTAAATCAAAATTAGCTGAACAGCGACGACAACGTGTTCAAGAGCTTGAATCACAATTAACTGAATTAAACAAGAAAGTACGAGAATTATCGCGCGTGATAAAGCTTCGTGAGAAAGATGAACAAAAGATTAAACAATTAAATAACGAAATAATGAATATGAAACAAGCGAAAGTAAAATTAGTGAAAACGATGCGATCTGAATCAGATAAATTTAGACAATGGAAGATTCAACGGGAACGTGAAATGTGTAAATTACGAGAACAGGATCGTAAACGGCAAAATGAAATTATTAAAATGTCAAATAAGCATGCAAAACAACAAACAGTTTTAAAGCGTAAAGTTGAAGAAGCCGCTGCAATAAATAAACGATTAAAAGATGCTTTAGCGTTACAAAAATGTGCACAAAATCGTCGTATTGCAAGTGGGAAAGTTGAACGAGTACAGAGCTGGGTGGTACAAGAATTAGAAATATTAGTAAGTACCGCCGAAGCCGAGCGTACACTTCATTGTTTGATTGAAGAGCGCAAATTGATTTTAGAAGAGAAAAATGAGCTTGAACAAAATTTAAAAGAAAATAATTACGAAACCGAGGAGGTTATTCAAGAAAAACGGAATCGGTTGAAAGAAATTTTAGAAGATATCGAATTACGCGATGCACAAATTGCTGACATGCAACAAAAAATTAAAGATTCGGACCAGGAAAATAAATCAAATACACGATGGGATATGGTACAATCCATGGTCGATGCTAAATGTGCCCTTAAATTATTGTTCGAATTAGCGGCTGAAGCTAAAAAGGAACTTCTCTTTAAAGAATGCGAACAACGGGATAAAATTAATGAATTACTCGATCAAATTCATAAGTTAACATCTGAATTAAATGAGAAATCAATCGAATTGGAGAAACTTCAGATACGAACACCAGTTCCATTGCCAAAAGTATTGATGTCACGTCGAAGTAATCTTCATGCAGCAATCCTTAAAGAAGAAGAGTATGAAGATCCATTTTTGGATTACGATTCCGAAGAAGATGTTAAATTAGACGATAGTAAAGATCCAGATTGGCAAAAAACACCAGTTGTACAAAGGATAACTAGTAAACGATTAACAATAAGAAAACCTCTTAATTTAACAAATGATACAAGCGATAACACAATCGATAAAACTGTAACGTTAAAACGCTCATCAGATGGATCAATAAAGTGTTATTGTACAACCAGATGTGAAACTAAACGTTGTTCGTGTCGAAAGTTCGGATATAATTGTAGCCCGAATTGTAAATGTTCATACACTTGTATGAACAGAAGAAAAAGTAACAATTCGACCTCATTAGAAGTTTCAAATTCTTCAGCTTCTAATGAGATTTCATCTGCAGAAACTGAAATATCGCCTGCAGATGGGAATAAAGAAAATGAAAGTTCATTAAATGGAACTGATAATAGTCTAGACGATACTAATAAAACTTTTGTGAAAAAACCTAAAAAATATTTTACTTAATAATTTTTATAGTATCAAGAACATTTTGCATTAGCATATAAAGTGTCCCATAAACTTTTTTTGACACTCGCGGATTCAGGTTGGAGATGCGATAGGTACAGTTGTATCCAACGGTTATCAATTCAACTGAAAAACAAAGTTTGATTGTAATTCAGTCAAATTAAACATGAAAAGGACGTGAACGCTACATCAAATCAGATATTTTTGTTTTTTGATATGTTGTTTCAATTTGTAATATAAAGGAAATGTTAAATCCAAGTTTTCGACTTCGGCAGACGATCGGATCACTCTCAAAAATAAATAAAAAATATTAAGTTCTGATCTTATTTCAGTTTTTGTCGATTTTAACCCGGAAGGACTGGTTTTTCATCAAAGCTGTATTGGAGATACAGCTTTTCTTCGATCAATTTTTCAAGTTACACGATTACTCATCCACAGGTGACATGTCAAGCAAGATGAAGTAAATGAAGAATTGTCGGTGACCGTCTGTATATTCTTGAAAATGCCCCTAACTTCTCAAAAGACGACATCTTGGACGAATCAGGTTCATCAAAGAGGGCAAAGTTTGATTAAAATAAATACACTCTCAAAACTGATGTCATATTTTCACAATATTTCTTTTTTAATTCAATTTAGCCAAATTTCATCATTTTCAGTATCATTCAAATTTCTGAAGACCTAGTATTTTCTTGGAAACCATTTCCTATCGTCCTATTGTAGTTGGCTCTTTCTTGTTTGAAGAGGTCACTTTGGAATCCCCTAATACACCAAGAGAACCAATTAAAAGGAAGAGGAAAACTAGTATTTCCAAGGAAATGCTAGGTCTTTAGAAACTTGAATGATACTGCAAATGATGAAATATTGCTAAATTGAATTAAAAAATAAATATATGTGAAAATATGACATCAGTTTTGAGAATGTATTTATTTTACTCAAACTTTGCATTCTTTGATGAACCTGATTGGTCCAAGACAATTCTTCGTTTACTTCATCTTCCTCTGACATTTTATATGTGGATGAGTAATCTTGTAACTGGAAATTTGGCCAAATTTTGAAAAACTGTATCTTAGCATACTTTAAAAATAAATCCACAATCTATTATGTAAAACCAGTCTTTCCTGGTTAAAATCGAAAAAGACTGAAATAAGGTCCAAGTTTTGCTATTTTTGAAAATGACCCGATCGTCTATCGAAGTCGAAAACTTGGTTTTAACATTGCCTTTAAGTTACAAACAACATATCAAAAAGTACCTGATTTGATGTAGCGTTCAATGTTGTAATTTGACTGAATTAATGGATTAATTAAGTCGACTAAAAAGCTAGATAATATTTCAGAGTAAAAAGACGATCAAGGAATGTACTAACAAATTCTTTCTGGAATCCTAAATATTCGCTAATAATTTCTCAGTATATTCACGGTCGATATATTTCAAATGCCAAGTACTTTTATCTGCTAAAATGTCAATCTGTTGACGTGCGCTGAGCTTAGAATTTTAATTACATTTAGTATTATCTCAGTAATTTATAAAAAAAATTGAAGGATACTCAATAATTGTGTAAAATACGTTTAACATCGTTAGAAGATATTATTTCGAAAATTGTACATTAAACGGAGAATGGATATAATTTTTGTTTGTTTGTTTGTTTGTTTTTTTATCGAAATTCGGCAAAACATAAATAACATCGCATTGTCATTTTGTCTTTTTCTATAGGATATTAGTTTCAATTCCTCGATTATTATTTCAATACATCCATTTTTCGTCTAAAATTATATTTTAAGAATGCCTAATTTCGAAAACCATGTAATCGCTGAATTGAAACGATTTTTGAATTAAAGCATCAATTTTTATCGAAAATAGATGAAACTAAACCCACTAGTAAATAATTTCTAATTTTTTTTTCTACAATTTCTACAAAAACCTGTGTATTTTTTTTGAGGTAACTTTCATTCAAAAACACAAAAATTGCATCCCATTTTCAATTAAAAATTTTTTTTCGAAATACCTATGTTTCAAACTTTTATTATCTAAAAAGTAAAGACATGTGTGTGTTTGTGGCCTAATATTTTATTATTTTTATAAAGATTTTTTAGTTTATTTTAGATTTTAAAACAATTATATTTTAATTACATAACAAATATTTATTAAATTATTTTATGTTAATTTTATCACTTTTAAAAAAACTTCATTTTGATGATGATTTGTTAATAAAAACATTCTAATCAGTAACAGTATTTTTTTATTTCGAAATATTACCACTCATGGTGACAAGAAACCTTCAGTTAATTAGATCACATTCTCCAGTTCCCTCAAAAACCACCACCATATCCACATTCAACCGATCTTTGTTTGCTGCTTGCGGTCAAAATTAATAATTAAAAAAACAAAAAAGACGTTCTTGTAACTAACTGAACTAAAAAGTAGAAAATCATTTCTATAAATTTAAAAAAAAAAATTATTTTATTGAAAAAAGCGTGGAGTGCTACATTTCAATTATTGTTAATATTTTGGGTTGGTTTTAGTTCTTTTAAACTCTTATTTTCTACTTTTTAGTTCAGCTAGCTATAAAAGCGTGTTTTTAATCTTTTATACTATTATTTATTAATATTATGGAATGTTATCTACGCTTCCACCAGAATTATATGAATTAATTATATTGTAAAACCGTTAATCCTGAAGATCTTGATCAGTGGCGAAGTTTCAATTCAATCCGACATTTTGAAGTGGGTGATAATCACTTTCAAAGATTCCGCTACATAGAAACATACCAAACTAATACAAGCATGTTAAAAATGATTGAGATATGTTCTGAAATCAATCTAGCATTCTAACCAGTACAGAAACGTTGTCAGGTGATTGGTTAATATTCCGCGTTACGGTAGTAACAGCTATAAATTGCTGGATTGACTTTCAAAGAAGATGTTAGAAAGAAAAACTATTATTTAGAGTTAAAAAAATAAAAACATTTATTTGTAATAAGTATATCAAAAACAAGTTAACAATGAGCGTAATTAAAATATATTTCATAAATAAAAACAATAGGGCTTTTCATTTAAAAAATCATACTTTTTTGTTTCGGACAAATGTCGATCAAGTAAAGACATATCTTCTATCTTTGTCAAAAAGCGCTGTTTGATAAAGGTGAAGTATATTAGATTTTCTTTAGATGGATAGTTTTTTGACAAATGTCCGAAATAAAAGCAAATTGATGAAAAGGCCTATTGTAAGTTAAAATATTTACAATTTAACATTATGACTGCAATGAATATTAAAAATATTGTGGATTGCCTAAATAAGTGGGATTAAAGAAGATTCAGAAAAACGTCCGAAAAAAATAATGCACATTTTTGGGAAATAAAATTAGCCGAAATAAGATTTCGAAGTAAAAACACTATCAAACTTGGCCGAATTAATCTAGATCATGTTAACTAGAGTTGGATATAAAATTGTTTTCTCAACAGATTTCTTTCCAAGAAATATTTTTAACAGAGTTTGTAGTTATTATAGCTTTGAGAAAAAAATTTACTTAGTGGATTTGGACAACAACATCGATCTGTGTTATACAAGGTGCGGCAGCATAACTTCATTTTTTCAAAAATTATAAAATCCATGGTATAAATCAGAAAATTTTTATCTGTTTTTTATAATGTAGGCACATATACTTAATTCCAAAAAAACTGCCACAGTTAAAACATTCTAAGCGTACTCATCATATGTTATGTTATAATAGTAACACTTAGAATGTTTTAAAACGAGCATTTTTTTTGACATAGAGATACATCTCTAGTATGTTTCAGGCGAATGTGTGCCTACATTATAAAAAATAAAGTTATGCTTTCGCACCTTGTATTTCTTTCATTATTTCGAAAACGATTTCTTATTATTTGTTTTCGGATACTATATATAACTATTTGGGATCAAAAAGTAATTTTTTTTTACTTATGATATAAATTGTACTTTTATGGAATCGATAACTAACATCGTAAAAACATTCTAATAAATAATTATTTCTCAATTAATTCATTGATAATAAAACAATCCCATTACTTTTATGATATTAAGATAAAATTATAAATCCTAAATTATCCATTAAAAAAATAAAATAAAATTAGAGTCTAATACATTTTGTGCTAAATCACGTTCTTTATGAAACGAGTATATTGTTTTTAATATTACCCATTTAACATTAATTTTGGCTTTTATTAAAAACAATTTTGTGGTTGTGGATTTAGGAAGTTGTAAGTGTTAAAGCACTTAAAGAGTATATACTGATAAAAAATTATAACTGACAGCATAAAAACGTTAAGGCACTTCTCGCTTCCTATATCCTGTTAAAATAAGTCTGCAGAACAATACAAGAATATTTTTTTTCTTAAGGATATCCTAAAATTAACGCAAGTAGTTTTGACCAAAAACACACAATTTTTAATTGCATAAAGTATAAATGTTCATAAAGTATAAATGACAGAACTGTCTATGTATGGAATAGTTACAGTATATCGGTTAAAACGTCAAGATTTTGCGCGCACATATGATTTTTACTTTTAAAGTTCTTAATTTCCTCCCCCAAGGCGTGGATAACAAGGCTTAATAACAAATCCAATGATATGGGCGGTTACATATGGTTTAAGCTTTCAGAATTTTTTTTTAAACTTTATTCACATTTCTTTGCAATGAAAATTTGCGAGTTGTAGTCCAGTAATCATTCATTATTTTTTTTAATTTTTCTCTAAAGCTAGTATGGGCCCTAAGCAAAATTTTCTTAAAAATTTGACGAAATTAAAATATAGTGTTAACCTAGGTGTATTTAAGTTGTAAAATAAAAATGAGTTTAACTCGAAGATCTCGATACTTGCAATGAAGATGCGTTTCCAAATAACTAACAAATGCCTTTTCAACTTTGCATCATCTCAAAAAATAACTTAGATCGACATCGGAATTTTTAAATCCGGATAACTTTTAAATTTAGCATGCGAAGCAATTTTACGAAAATGTTGGTAAAGTAAAACGCTGGTTTTTTCCAAACACTCCTGTTCCTCCTTAAAAAGATTTTTTGAAAAGATGAAAAAAAAAAAATCTTATAAATATGCAATTGTGTACGTCTGTATTGAGTATATGTAAGCACACCACGCCTAAGTATTAGGTACAGTAACATGATTGTTGTCACAAATAGTGCACGTATATTTGGACATGTTTATATGAACTTGACTAAAAACACATTGTTTTTTCAATGTAACCGTCGAATTTTAAAAATTACCTTTGTTTTTCATTGAAAACACTTTACAGCACAAATGGCGCAATTTTAAAATCTTGCATTAAGTTTAGGGCAACCTTTATTTAAAACAAATAAAAACATAATGTTGTAATTTTTTGGATACTTAAGAATAAATCATTTTTCTAAATCTTACCCATATACAATCATATCTTTTAAAATTGAAAAGAATGAAAATGTAACTAATCCACGATACAAATAATACATATTTAGTTTAAATAATGTCCAATGTTCTAAGCATAATAGTTTAACCTTAGATATTTGTTGTGAAGATGATTTAATGTGATTCTCGTAGACGGTTCGTACACAACACTTTGATGTATTCAAAAATGTTGTCATCGTCTGTTGCGTTTTTAATGTTGATTCGATACCACGCATCAAATCATTTGTTTTTAATACAAGAATTAATTGACGATTTACTGCATCTAATATTCCAGATATTTGTGGTAATAGATTCGGAAATTCTGTTTGCATTAAATCACGCTGAAAAACAAATGTATGTTATTTAATTAAAGTATGCTCCAACAATAACTCGCTATTCATATACATACCTCAAATTTACCAACTTTGGTTGTTTGAATTCCAGCTAAAATTGCATCCCACGTACGCCCAGTTACCATACATGTGAGTAAACCATAAAGATCACCAACAATACCTAATTTTGCACATTGTTCTCGCATTTTTTGCCGATCTTTGTCCAAAATACTTAACCATAATTGTGAATATTCGTATCGAAATTCGTTAGATAAAACCTTTGAAAAAATAAATATAAAAGATCTATACATTAAAAAAAAAAATAGGTTTATGAGGCGTGTTGAAAGTTTATGTTACGAATACAAAATCAAAGTCCGCCGAGAAGGGTCGAGACCAGTGGCGGATTATCCATAAAGCAAAATAGGCACATGCCTACAGGTGCGAGTTTATAAATGAGCACGAGCGCGCAGAGTTTTTAAATAAACATAAAATTAATTGTGTAAGTAAGTATGCAAAAAATTACAGCCCAATAGTTAAAGAGTATGATAAGGACACAAAGGGAATACGGAAGAGTAAGCTCACAGCAGTTGAATCAGCCGAAGACATTATTTTTTCACTATCTGGTCGAGAAGTATTTTAGTAATGATGTATTCTGGTGATTTTTTTATTAATGTATCCACCTACGTTCTTATTTAACGATACCTCGAGCCGGAGAATTGTCCCGAACAACTAACGCAATTTTATAGGTTCTAAGAAATAAATAACTTGAAACTAAAAAAGGTCTTCATTGATAGATTTTTATTACGGGGGGAGTTAATTCTTAAAACTTCCTACGGGCGCATAATTTCTTAATTTGCCTCTGATCGAGACACATAGCCAATTTGCACTAAGAAGTTTCAATAGACTGGAAGTTGAATTTTATTCATCGTTTTTTCAGTAAAATTGCATGAAAATAACTCGAGGTCTGAGAAATAAACATTTCTTAAACATTTAGATCGTTTATGAATTTCTTTAATATCCAAATTGCCAAGTTCAGTGACAATCGAGAATTTTTTCTAAATTTTTTCAAATGCTAAACATCTTTTGTTGAAATGAAATTGAAAGTATTAACTCTGAAATGGCCCCGACCTGATAGTAGAACAACTCCTTACTTAAATATTAAAACTTTTAATTTGAAGATTTTTCTAACACGATTACACTTTTCAAAGCATTTCGAACACTTGGAGAAAATTTTCTTCTCAGCCTCCGAATTTAACGCCCTTCTTAGTTTAAATCTAGCGTTGTTTGCGCGAAGTGTGTAGCCAGGGTGTTTGATTTTATATTCAGACAGAAAAAGACCAATTTCCACGGCGCCTCAAATAATTAATTCTAATCTAAAGTTTAAGAATAACTTTTTGCTTACAGCATATAAACCATGGTCCAATAAAATGATATCCACATTTCCTTGATCATTTTTCTTAACCAAAATATTTCCAGGATGTGGATCACTGTGTACGAAACCTTCCACAAATATCATTTGCGAATATAATCGACTTAATTTTTTCGTGATATCTAATGGATCAATTTTATGCTTTGCGATATATTCTAAATCATTAACTTGTCCTCCTTCAACAAATTCCATAGTTAGAATTCGTTTTGTGGATAAATCCCAATAAATTTCTGGCACTTTTAACCATTTAAAATCTTTTAATAATGTTTGAATTTTTTCAGCATTTTTGCCTTCATTATAAAAATCTAATTCTTGTGGTAAATTCTTTTTTGTTTCATCGACTAGCCATTGAAATTTAAATTCGGGAAAAATCCATGATACGACTTTTACTAACATTTCCATGGTCTTGATATCTACTTTTGAGTTGCCATAAACGTAAGGATGTTGTACTTTTACAGCAACCATTCGTCCATCAGCCAGTTTTGCTCGATGGACTTGTGCTAACGATGCGATACCTAAAGGTGTTTCATCAAATTCGACAAATATATCTTTTGGCTGAAAAAAAATGGTTTATATAATCAGAGCTATAATATATACTCCCGTTCAGTAAACATGCCTATTTCAAAGAAGATTTTCATGTAATAAGTTAATAGGCTTTTTCATCGATATGCTTTTGTTTCGGACAGTTGTCAAAAAAGTATTCAAGTAAAGAATATTATGTGATATGCCTTTGCTTGATTGGCAGCTATCCGAAACAAAACAGAATAAAATTTTAAAATGATAAGCTCTATTAGTCAAGATGTGCGCCACCTATTTATATTGTAATGTTGGAATTTAAATAAGTATCTCTGGCCCATGGATATAAGAATATTTTAAAGGGATGGAGTATAACCGAGTGAGATGAGTCTCACTCAGGGGGAAGAGGCAGGGTATCATTGTGCCTACTTTCTTGTGGCTGTTAACTAGGCGCATGCTGAAAGTATGCTCAAAGCCTTCTTTAAGTGTTTTTGATTCGTTTGTAAGCATGGAAACATGTTATGTATTGAATTATGGGTATACCCGTGAACCTAATCTTAATTTAAATAAGTGAAGTTTTATTTTTATTATTTTACGAATTATTTACGATAAATTCTTTAGGTAATTAGTCGGTCATAGGCATATTAAAGGTATATTCCTTCATCCAAGGGTAATCAGTTAAAAATATTACATTTGTAATTAATTACTAAATTGTATTAAAAAAAATACATTTTTTTCTTTAGGGTAAAAGATTTTACTTTAAATAGAAAGATTTTTTTGTTCGGACCAATCTACAACACACGCATAATTCGTTACCCATTTAAATTTTCCCACAATTGAGAGTCCGAAGAGCCATAGTCAATCAAAAGTAGGCATATTGCTTCCCCCCTGAGTGATACACCCCCTTGTCTAAAGTAGGACTTTATACTACATCCCTACTATGATTACTAGATCCGTGCTCTGGCCAAATAAAATCGACCCGTATAATATTCAGTTTCACCTCCCTGTTCTTAGCGACCAAAAAGGTTATATACTAATTTTTTAATTTGGGGAAATTTCTTAAGAGGCAGAGTGAATTTAAAACAACAAAGTTTATAATTACTTCTTTTTTGAATTCTTCTCTAATAACTTGATAAATATCTTCTAAACTGTTAGTTGGAGCATGACTATGCAATACTTTTAATGTATCCACATATTCTCGAGGTAACAAGTAATCTAAAGCACCAATATGTTGACCAACTTTAATATAACAACCTTTATTCAATTGGCATAACTCTAATAGTTTTTCTGCGCCCAACTTATGACATTCAGATTTAATTATTTTATATTCAATAGATTTTTTATCCCAATTTTTTGAATATAATTTTGTTTTATATATTGCTCCAATTTCCGTTACTTTAATTGCAGCGCGACTTAAACGTACAACACCTATTGAATCCCATCGATATTGATTTCCTTGTAAACTGGCAACTGTTCCAAAAGCTACACCACCCACCAAGGAAAACCGTATAATATTCCTCATTGATAGCATTTTGATCATGTTATTTCAACTTGAATCGTATAAACATTTGGACTGAAAATAAAGGTTCGTAAATAAATTTTCAAAAATTAATTATAACCAATATTATTACCTCAATCAATATTTAATATTTAATTGTTGAGTTGAATTAAAATATGGAGGCCTCAATTTATGTTGATTCACCTTACTTTCTCTCATATTTTATTTACATGCAAAACACGTAAATTTCACTTACACATTACGTTTGTAAATTGTTATCTAATAACAGAACTTAACTGTCAAACAGTATAAAGGCTTGTTTATGTCTTTCCAGTACCATAGATAGTTTCAGACTACAAACGACTTTACGTAAGTACAAAATACACACACATGTATGAAATACGCACATTCGAACGAACGAATTATATTATTAGCACGGATTGGAATGGCTTTTTGGCTTTTTTTTTTGGGAAGTAAAATTTACAATTTTACATGTTAGTTTACAATCTAAAGGAAATAATAATATTACGGTGACTATATATATATATATACGTACATGCATACGAAGTACGTTCATACGTTCGAATTCCGCGTTCATACGTACAAAAGCGTGTTTATAAAGTACGTTAGAACATTCGAAGCAGAGAACAGAGACTGTATATACAATTTTAATGCTATATTAAAAATTCGAACAAAGTTAATTGTTAACACTGGATAACATGAAGTGCGAAGGTATACGCATAAGTACAAGTGAGGCACATAAAGTGTGTCATAAATGAGTGAAATACGATAGAAGTGAATATCGTATTTATTTTGTGTGAGTGAAAGTGAAATGGAAAGCTTCCTTTGGGATTAGATATACGTACGAAGTATGTATATACGTCGGAAGTGTGTACATATATACTTACGCATTATCACATTACTTAGTTTTTTTCCAAATGGCAGCACGGTCTAAACTGATCACTTGCCCTAATTTGACAGTCAAACTTAACGTCAAGCATCATTATGTAAATACATCTTTACCCTCAAAATATTTAGCTTTAGCCCCCTTCATCATAAATTAACATATCTGTCTGAAATCATTTTTGTTGATTTGATAGTATTTCTACCCTTTTTGGGCAGTATTCGTTTCAACAGAATATTCTCCTCTAAAATATGGCACAATGGTTGCGGAATTAAAAGAGTATTCGAAAAGGAATAAATACACGAAATTATACAGGAGCACCGTTTTTTAACAAATTGGTAACAGTTAATTCTAAAAAGAATCAAGCTTAAATCAATTCGTGAAAATTAAAAAGATAGTTAATAGTTAGATAGTTAGTTAATAATAACAATTTGTTATAATACTGTCATTATCACTAAGTATGATCTTAAGTAGCCTTTAGGTATTCTTTAATCTATTATCTATATTACTTTAACTTTATGTCAAGATTTACAATTCACATTCATATTTCAAAAGTGCATGTTTATTATTCAGTTTATCACACCGGCGAATGCATTGAAGTTGGTGTGATTAAAATTAACCTAACAAAAAATGATGCAATAAATTCCAAAACATGTTAAATGTTTAAAAATGGTAATAAGATTCGATCATTTCTAGTCTTTTCTAGTATATCAAACAAAATTAAGATATTTATATCTAAATTTTACAGATCATTCATCATTATTTAATGAACAAATAGCATTCACAAAAAAGTTAAAAAAAATTTGATAAATTCGATTCAAGAATAAGTTTTAGTAAAGTAATTCATCTTAGCCAATCCCAAACAAGTAAGTATAAGTTAAAATATCAATTTCAACATAATCAAGCCGCTAGAATTTAAAAAAAATTTGAGATAATGACGTGTACTTTAATTTGTTTATTTATAATTCGTTTGTTTTAAATGGATAAACAATTTATTATTTAATATAAAAACAAATTAGTTTAATAATAATATCAATTGATTAAAATAAGACAAATATTTCTCGTAATTAAAACATGTTTAAATTCAATATAATTGTCATTTGTTAGATTTTTACCGTTCTTAGTAGTAAAGTAAAAATATTTATATTGATTTACAATTTTAATATATTGAATTATATTTTATAAAGTTTTCTAGAAAATTCTAGATTTGTATTTAGCTCTAAATCTAATTTTACTACTAATTGAAAATTGTTCTGTTGGTAACATTGTCTATCATACTAGGTGGTTCCCCGTAGTAAGTGCCACGTATTATTACATAAAAAGTTAAGTACTTAACTAGCAATCAAGTGAATCGCCACCTAAAAATAAATTTTAAATAATATTTAGACGTAATTGGAATAATTTTGGTATGTATGCGTTATTTTATTTTCGCTAATAATTCTTTAAAATAAAAATCGAACTTGTGTGTGTGAATGTGTTCTACTCGGGGATAAAGTCAGTTCCTCAGCTTGTCGGTTAGTCGAACAGAGGACATGAATCTTTATGTTTGCAAATATATTTTGGATTTATAAGATAGATTTACTTGACCTTTAAAAATTTATTACTTTCTGAACACAACCGATTCTGGTAGAATGAAGATTATAGTTTAATTTTAATTTTTCGCAAATTAAACGTAAATTCTATCATTTTAAAACATTATGCAATTAAACAACTAAATGTAGAAGTAAGTTCAGTGGAGACGCATCTAGTAATACAATTACTAGATCCTAATTATTAATACAATTATTCGCTAAATGGTAATACAATTACTGTCATTTTCTCTGCTTATTACTAATCGAAAGCTATGTTTCAAATCTAGAAATTGTTAATGATTCTATGAATGCAATTTTTTATGTTTTCTATCGTTTTATCATCGTTCTTATCGTTTAACAATAGATGAAAAATATCTATGAATAGCTAATTTTTACAGTTAATTGCGTAATTCCAATATATCTTTGAGAGTGGAGGACATAAATTTTCATTTCTATGATATTTTGAGTGTTAATTAGACGAGACAGATTGAGATGCGATTTTCACACTCTGTACATATTTTATCTCTTATTCTACATTAATTACAGACTTTATATAAAAAATGGAAGTAGAAGAGGAGACAGAATTTACGCCCCGGGCATATCAAGATGAATTATTGAATATTGCCATTCGAAATAACACAATTTTATATCTACCAACGGGATCGGGTAAAACATATATTGCTGTGATGTTAATTAAGGAATTGGCGGCTCAAGTTACTCCGTAAGTTGAAGCAAAATTTTTGAGCACTAAAATAGATAATTTATAATTTTTGAAATTTTTAGTGCTTATGAAAATGGTGCTAAACGAACTATATTTTTGGTAAACACAGTAAATTTAGTTGAACAACAAGCAAATTATATAGAAAAATTTACAAATTTAACTGTTGGTCGCTATTCTGGTGAAAGTCGATGTGATTTTTGGGAAAAAACAGAATGGGAATTAGAAATAAGTCAACATCAAGTGTTAGTTATGACTGCACAAATTTTAGTCAACATTACTCAACACGGCTATTTTGGTAAATATAATTATTAATAATATATAGTCTAAAAGTTGAGCGACAAGATGGAGAAGAGAAATAGTCGATTTTTGTAGCGTTTGACGTGGGGGCGGCTTTACTTTGCGAGTAGTATATTATTTAAAAATAAGTTTTACGATCGTCACTCATGCTATTTCTGTAACCGGGCGCGTCAGTCACACGTTAAAGTACCCTTATTCTCAACGTACAATAAGTATTTTTATTATTATGATTATTTTATATATTATTACTCTAGCAAGTTTTTTTCTGCCCTACCCTTATCTTTCTTATTCCTCATTTTCAACCTTATTAATTATTATGTCTAGGTTTGATGAAAAATATACTCACAGTCTAAAAATGCACCGTTTAGGAATAAATATGCTCGACAAAAAATTTGAACGAAAAAATATAAATTCAAATGATAAGTTTATTAGGAAAATATGATAGTTTTAACAGGTGCTGATTCGGGAGTTGGTTTTGCAATGCATTATATTTATAAAAATTATTCGCAATCGTTTTTATTTGACCCTTTATTCACGTTACATGCCCATATTTCGGAACCGTGTATCAAGATTTGTACAACCAAGGTATTGAACATATTCAGTATCACTTGCACAAGAAAGTTATAAATTTATGTATGTCTTCGTTCATACAATATAAATTTTTTGGCCCTGTCTCTTAGGCACTTGATATGATAACCCCACTTCCCATTATAGAACAGTTTAACTCCTAAATTTCTCATATTTTCAATCATTCTGTCCCCATACATCCATTGCTCGTTCGAAGATGCCCAGACGTACACACTGTATGTGTGTGTGTGTTACAATTCATATTATTGTAATATAGATTAATATAGATTTTTTACAACTTAACTCCCAAATTAATTTTTAGATTTTAGAAAGTAGTTGCCAGTTATAAAGTTGTTTTTACAAAGTTAAAGTCGCCTCCGTGCCAAACGCTGCAGAAACCGACTGACTGACGACAGACTATTTCTGTACTCCGCCAATATAACGTAATATGTATTAAAAAATCAGCCTTTAGAAAATGGTTACTTTTTTTTTGTCGCACACCCCTCTTACTAATAGTCAGAAATACACAAAAATCGAAAGAACTATAAATCATTTTTTATCATTTTGATGTTTAGAACAAAGTTGAAAATACTGTATTTTTACAGATTTAGAGCGTTGTAATTTATTAATTTTTGATGAATGCCACCATGCGGTCGATGATCATCCAATGAGAATGGTCATGCAAAATTTTGAAAATATAGATAAAGCAAATGCACCTAGAGTTCTTGGTCTGACAGCAACTTTACTGAATCGTAATGTTAAACCAGTATCAGTTATCGAAGAAGTAAAATTATTGGAGCAAACGTATCAATCAAGGGTTGCAACTGTACAATCACTTGACGCTGTGTACGGGTAAGTCTAAAAGTGCTAAGCTTTTTCATTTTTTTCTGGATGTCAGTAAGGGAATGTTCAAGTAGTACTTAAATACTAGTATCACGAACAGTCTGGAGACTGGCACTATACTTGTTGAAACGATACAGGACTTTGCTGAAAATTGAAATAAGGATATACCTAATTTACTGCCATCTATAACTGGGTAACTTAAGAGCCACTTTGCCAGTATGCGACAATTTTCCAATGGGAAATAGGTGCTCTGTTGTAGTGTGCCTTTTGTAACATAAAAAGAAGGTACAATACCTTCAAAGGGGATGGGGGGCATAATAACTTTTTTCTGCAGGCTGCGCTACACTTGGGGGTCATATAGATGTTAAGATTCTTGTAAGTAATAATAACTCGCTTGTAAGTAATTAAAATACTATTTGTTAACGCAAGTTAAACTTCTATGGCATTTGGATCTACAAAAAGCTTGTTTTTAAAACAAGCACATCTATTTATACGACATTCATTCACAGCAGGCCTACAACTACATTTTTGAAATCCCTGGACACCAATAACTAACTTGCCACAATCTTTCTCAAAGAAATTGGTCGTTCTGGAAATTCGTCGCCATAGTTTGTATCTGAGAACTGCAACTCTTGCCGTGAAAACCAGTTTTTAATAGTATCATACTTTGTTACAACCTTTTATCATCACTCTCTTTCATTGTACTTTTTTTGCGTCAATGCAATCAAACTGTGAGAAACACCAAAAATATTGCAATACTATACATTTCTTTACAGGCACTCCACGAATCCACAAGAAATATCAATAAAATATACTGAATATGAACGATCAGAAACTGCAGTTATAGTAGCTCGCATGATTGAAAATTTACAAAATAACGTATTTAATATAAGATTTATAAAACGTACGGACCACCCAAAAAAGGAATCGTGTGTTTTGATTGAAGCACCAAATGCTGTTTCGAAAATAAAGAACGCATTACAAGATATTATTGATCATATTGATAAATGCGGTTTATATGGGTGCTCAAAAGCAATACTTTCACATATTGTACAATTTGAACGATTTCGGAAACATGCACAAGATGAGGATATACATCGAACTATGCAAATTATTATAACTGGCTTAACCGTTACCTTGAAACTTATTGAAGATCATATGGCGAGTGAAAAAGATTTATTGAAGAAAATTTTAAAATTTTCAAGTAATGAAGTTGTCAAATTAATTGATGTACTTTTTGATTATCAAGCGAAAGTTATGGAAGGTATGTTACACATTCTAACAGGTGCACCATCTTTTATGTCGGCATCTAAACATTGAATAACTTGTACCAATGTAATTTATTTGGACTAGATTTTGAATGCAACATCAATCAACTGGCCGCCTCTTTTATAAAAACAAATTCTGTCGTTTTTGCTGCGTTTTGGCCATCTAATGGTGTTGCAGGGATCTCGTGTAGATTCTCCATTCCCCAATTGCGACAATTTTGCTTATGAACGCCGCAAAATTTTCTTAAAAAGTTAAAATAATGAGATTCAGTGTACCATTCGAGCGACTATTTAGTGACGATTGGGCAATGCTTTCTCTGACCGCTTCAACCAGTTCATTGGAACGCCTTGGTCGTAGATGAACGACGTGTTTATGATCTCACACTGTCTCGTGCTCAACAAATTTTGACACAAAGTTGGTCACGATATTTTTGATGATATGTATGTTAATTTTAATATTTTAAAAGAAAAAAGTGATTTCATGACTCAAACCCTGTTATAATGTATAATCTTATTACGGTCTGTTAACAAAGTGTTTAAGCGATTTACAGACGTTCCCAAAAAATAAAGTTTTTCTTAGGATCATCTTTAAATCGTGTATATGCATTCTCATTAATGCCCTTTATAAGCAGGAAAATTTTTTAATACCCCTTACGGTGTTAAATTTAAAGATTTGAGCCTTAAAAGTTTGCATTTTTAACATATAAATATAAAGATCGAGTATAGGTTAAATATTGATATCCGTGGTAGTGTATCCAAAAATAAAATTTGCAGAAACAAAATGATGGATTCTCTTTCGATAGAAAGAGATGAAACAATTGATTTTTGTAATCTAGCGGCTGATCTATCCTTTATATCGGAAAAAGTTAAAAGGCAAAAGTTTTTGTAAAAACCTATCAAATGGCATTATTAGCATCAAAGTCCGTTAATTACTTTTCGCGCAAATCTTAAAAAGCCATTTCAGAAAGGAATTTTTCAATTAGTTAATTTTTTTAGCAATAATTAATTTATAGAGTAAACAATCTCAGAAATTATGCACCTTGATGTCCTCAATAAGTGGCTTCAAGAGGAATCTTGAGAAATGTATAGTTGCCGAGAAATTCATTTGTTTTCGAAAGTAAACGTTACTGTTAAATAGCAGTTGTCCGAATTGAGAAATTCCGGTTTCAATTTTACAAAGCACCTTCTCCTGCTGAAGAATGAAACAATGAAATGCAATTGATACCAGACTGAAAAATAATAACTAATTTGCTTAAAAACAGAATCGAAAAAAACAAAGTTTATAACGTAGAATTGGAATAACTTAGTCAATTGTAGCTCTATCGACACGAAAGTTTTATTTTCAAAAACTATGATATATATCGAAAAATTTTATTCGTTACTTTATTTTGTTTAACAAAGCTCTTGTTTCATCACCATGTGTTGGGCCTTAGATATTAGTTTTAAATAACATAAATTTTTATAATTTTAGGAACAGCAAAACCATTATGCTGTATAATTTTTGTGACAAAACGATTTACAGCAAAAGTTTTGTACCATATTTTTAAAAATTTAAGGAAATGTGATCCAAGATTTGAATTTATAAATCCAGAATTTATGGTCGGTTTTAATAGTAACCCATTCAATGACACGCGAGAGCTTGTATTTGAACGTAAACAAAATTTACAAGTACTTGATCATTTCAAACAGAAACAAGTAAATGTTTTATTTTCAACGAATGTTATCGAAGAGGGTATCGATGTACCAGAATGCACTTTAGTAATTATGTTTGATATACCACTAAATTATCGATCGTATATCCAATCAAAAGGACGTGCTCGACATAAAGATAGTCAATATGTCTTGATGTATTCTCATGAAGTAGCCGCTAAATTTTTACCAAAATTAAAACGATATCGAGATGTTGAAAGAATATTACAAGATATGGTGATACAAACAGAACGTTCAGGACCAACAGAAGAAGAAATAGAAAAGAATTTATATTGTCATGATATTGAACCATTTATTATTGAAAGTACAGGAGCTAGAGTGTCAATGACGTCGTCTGTTGCTTTGGTGAATCGTTATTGTTTATCCTTGCCACAAGATATGTTTACAACATTGACTCCATTGTGGTATAGATGTTTAATCAACAAAAAAACTTTCCTAGAAGCACAAACATATAAAGTGGTCTTAGAAATGCCAATTGTTTCTAAACTTCGTGAGGAAATTCATGTAAGAATAAGTGCTTTTATTTTAATAATAGGGAAGATGTAATAATTATCACTTGCTTGTATCAGATTAAAGGAAAATTATAATCGTGGAAAGTTTCAGTATCGAAATTTCAACGTAAATTTTCACTTTGGCATCCCCGAATTCATCTTCTCTATTTACATACACAGTGTCTGAAAAAGAATCTTTTACAGCTTATAATTTCCATAATTTTTGCCTTTTTCAAAATTTTAAAATAAAAAAAAATATATTGTTGTATTTATTTATAAAGAAAACAAGAAAATAATACATATTAAACAAATAATTTTACCAATAGACCTTTTCATCGATTTTCTTTTGTTTCGGGCAGTTGTCAAAAAACTATACAATCTCAGAAAATCTAATATCTTTTATATTTGAGGAGCTTATCTGCAAACCGGGCTAACTCTATAGGCTCGTTTACATCAGAAACAGTATTCCATTTTGTGCAAAAAAATATTTGTCCCATTAAAAACTGATGTTGAAAATGAAGGTTTTGTGCAAAGTGTGTTTTGTCCACCAGAAGAGGTAGGGTTCTAGCAATGCAAACCGTGTTTTGTCCACTCAGCCAATAGGAACTGTCCTTTTGCTCATGTGACTAACCACCTATTGGTTCACTTCAGCTTCAAAATGTACCTGTTGGTCATGTAATTACGCAAGCGAAGAAGAATGATGTGAACAAACTCCTACAGAAAATGTTTGATGAAAACTGGGCTGACAAGGAACCTTTAGAAGATCTACGGCTTATGTGGTATAAGAACATTATTTTTGAAAATCCAACAGCTATTCAAGAAGCTGAAGAAGAAGAGTGTGACTGTCTGGCAGAGGAAAGGTGCGACCTTCGCATATAATGAACTGTTTATGAACCCTATAACAGAACTGTGTTTACCTTTTTGATGTTGATATCAATAAACACGTTTGCATTCAAAACGAGTTTTGTCCAAGATAATTTTATTCAAACCGAGTTTTGTCCAAACATTTCCTGCAAAACGGGTTTTGTCCAAACTATAATGTTGATTTTTAACACTTTATTGTTTACTTAAAGGTAAAGTTAGTATTTAAATTGATTTAAGGAGTTAATATAAAAGAGCAGAAAAAAATTCAACAAATAATTATAAAAAGAGATAGTTGTATCAGTTTTTTCTCCCTCCTGAAAAATCCACCGAATGTGACAAAACCCGGTTTGCAGATAAGCTCCTCATTTATCAAACAGTGCTTTTGACTAGGATAGAAGATATGTGATCTGTCTTTTTTTTATTGAAATCTATCCGAAACATAAAAGAACCATTTTGTAAATGAAAAACCCTATACAGAGACACTTAGATGTGGAAGGTATCAACATATGTATTACTATAGTCACGGGGAAGATTAAATTGTGTATTATTATTAATACATTCACTGCAGACGCATAATGTCATAGCAAAACACAACAACTTTGATAGAACAGCCAGCTATATTGTGTTATCCTATGACATTATGTGTCTGCAGTGAATCTACTAATATTAATACACAATTTAATCCCCCCGTATCCATATTAATATATATGTCGATACTTCTCACATTTAAGTGTCTGTATTGGTGAAATAATTTGATAAATATGTATTATTTTTTTGTTTGCCTTATAAATAAAAACAACAAAATTTTTTTTTTATTATTCGCTACCCAATTAAATCAATATACAATCAATTTAAAATCAATTATTGTTTTATGATAGTTCCCTCTAAATTCTAAAGTGTCATTTACTACGTGTAATTAGTTTGATAGGTCTGTGAATGATGCACAAATCTATTTTTCTACAGTCACATCTCCCGAATTAGGCTTCAGTTCGAAATTTTGTAAAGAGCTTTTCCATTTGTCTTGATAAGCTTAATTTACTGCTATAATTTTCTGCTAGCAATAACAGAACACCCTGTAAATCTATGAGCGCTAACACATAAAGTTTTTTTTACCGAGAGATAGAGCCTTTCTTAGCATTAAAATTCCATTGAAAGTGTTCAAATTGTTACGTTAAACGTTACCAATCCTTACAATTTAAGTATTTGGGAACCTTCGTAGGAATAAAATTTTTTCATTTGGCGGCATGCTGTAAATGGATGCCCCAACATTAATTATCAAATCCATTTGTTAATTATATATTAAACAAATTCCATTTGTTAATTATATATTAACAAATGGAATTATTATCTCACGTAATGCTTGTAGAGCAGATTTTTTAGGTGATTGTTGAAACCCTTCCTTGACTTCTCTTTCTCTTGTAGAGCTGGTGTATTATAGTGGTCTTTATGAATGATTCTTTCAGACGTTCTGGATAGTTCCTTCTCTATCAAACTTATCTCGCACGCGCCTAATACTGAGTCACAACTATTCGAAATTTTATTCTGAACTGTCTTTGTACGTCTCCCATGTTTTCAGTTTTCTGATATAACTTCAGAATGATTTTTCTATGCTCAAATTTTAGCCTGACTTAACCATTTTTAAACCGCAACATCTGGTAAATGAACAAACAGCATGGTAGTTACGAACTGTAAAAGAGTAGATACATTTTTTGAGTTATTCTATATTGTATTAATTTAAAAAATTTTTTTAGAGTCCTTACATGAAAAATCTTAAAGACGCTAAAAGGGGTGCAGCATTATTTGCGGTACGCAAATTGTATGAAATTGGAGAGTTAAATGACAATTTATTACCAATCAGTAAAGAGAAAGTCTTAGAAAATGTGAACTATTTGTTTAGCCATTGGTCAGAAGATGATAACAATGTATTAAAATGTTCAACAAAAATTAAAACTGGCTCAAAAAGTATGAAACGTAGATATTTGAAAAAGGTAGGCAAGTTTTTAAAATTAGAAGCACTTTAAATGATCCGTTTAATTGTAATAAGTTGCATAATAAACTGTCCCACTAATAACGTAATATGCAAGCGCGGATTCAAAAAAATATATATGATAAGATTGAAATATCATGCTCTTACTTTTCATTTGTTCCATTACGTACTGACACTGGACCTTTTATTTACTTGTTCCAAGATATCATCCCTCATATATGATTTTAGTCGATATCTTAGAAACTATTCGTGCAAACGTCAAGGGAACTCGATTTTTGTATTTTTTGCATCAAAATTACTTTCAAAAACAATTTCTATCCAAATTGGAAACAAAAAAATGTTCTCAATTTCTGCACTTTTCTTAAGGGACACTTTGAAAAAGTGCTTTTGATAAAATCGAGAAAATTTATTTTAGAATTTGATGAAACTTGGTATATAGAGTAATTTTGATTCTAAAGATACAAAATTCAAGTTCATTTTACGATTGGATCAGTAATTTTCGAGATATAACCTAAAATCCTGTAAGAACAATTTTAATTTCATAGCCATTCTAGAGATATTTCGGATCTAATCGCCAAGTGGGCTGGATTTTTAAGTATTTAGGTCCTTTTTAATTTCATTAATCCTAAAACACGAAAATCTGGCCATCCCTCGTATAGGATTTTATTCGATTTATTAGAAACCATTTCAATCTATAAGGGAACTAAAAACAATCTACAATGGTCCAATCTAGAAGTGGTATTTTTTGAAAATTTCTTTCCCTTTGAACAAATTGAAAAACTCTTCGGGAATTTGACGAAAATCGCGTTCATTTTACGGTTGGAGTAGTTTTGGTCGAATCTACTAAAATACTACAGAGGCATTGTAGAAATCTTGAAGGATCTTACTTTTGAAATCCATAATCTGTTTATTTTTGCTTCTTATTCAATCGTCAATATAGTTCCTACAAATTAGGTGAATTGCCAATTTTTAGCTTTTTACCTGCAGGCTAAAATTTTTTATATGCGCAGAAAAAAAAAGGTGATTTTGGAAAAATCAATGATTTTCCACAATTTTTTGCAATTTACTCTAAAATAATTCATTTTAGGAAAAAATACTTCGAATAAAAGTTGTTAAGCATAAAATTTTCAACCGATCAAGCCGATCAACCGAGCTTTCGCATTTTAGGAAAAATCGATATTAGAATTTCCTATTTTTTTTTTCTAAAATTCATAGTTTTGAAGTAAATTGCAATAAATTGAGAAAAATCGTTGATTTTTCCGAAATCACCCTTTTTTTTCCTACGCAAATATTTTATTCTTCGGGTATTAAAAATCTAAAAATTTTTCATTGCTGCATCCAAAACTTCAGTAAATTCAAAAATAATATATGAAATTTCATCAAATTTGATGGGACTAACTCATAATTTTAATAATTTTATTTTGCAGTGTCCAAGCGCATTAACACAGTGCTGTCCAAAATTAACAGATGATGATGAGATCGTTTACTTACACATCATCGAATTTACACCAAAATATTCAAAACCATCGGAAATAAATGCATGCCATACAATGTTCTACGAACTAATCAATTCAAAAAATACTTTTGGTATATTAACAACAAAACCATTACCAGAAATATGTGATTTTCCGTTATATTTATCAAGTGGTGAATTACAAATACATTTACGTATAAATCAAAAAATTAAAATAAAATCAATGGAGGATCTAAATGCTTTGAAACAATTTCATGCATTCATTTTTGGTTTAGTTTTAAAATTGGTGAAACCTTTCTTAATATTTGATAATTTTAATGGTGATAATTCGTATATTGTTGTACCTGTCAATTATGTAAATAATGAGTATGGAATCGATTATTACGCAGCAAATACATATAAAACAGTTGAAGATATCGAAGAACCAACCATACAAGAAAAACGTAATATCTCTGTTACAAATTCGAATTATTTATGTAGCGTTGTTTATCCATGGTATAGAAATAGAGATACCGTGAGTAGATTTGATATGTTTCTTAAAATAAATAAGTTAAGGTAGTTTGTTACCCAAATCAGCAATCATTTTTGAATTGTTTTTTTTTTTTACAACGACAAAAAAAATTTATAATAAATTAAAATAAAACAATATTATATTTTATTATCAAATTTAATACGTATTTACAATATATAATTAAAAATCGTAAAAACATTGTTAAAAACTGAGTTGACCAAATTAACTATCAAACTCAATTATCAGCTGTTGTTTAAATTCATAAACATAACCTAGAAATTTCCCTTTTTTTTTTTTTACAAAAGGCAACGTAATTTCAATTTATATATTATTTTAATTAAAAATAAAGTAAAACTTATTTATTATTAATATTTTTTAGCATTTAATTAAGATACCATTCATAAACGCGTTATATATAATCTAAGGAATTATTTACAATTTGCGCGCACAATGCGTTTTAATGTTTTCGATTAACAACAGAGATAGAAGCCAAATGATAATATTAAAAAATTAATTAAACAGAAAGTATACGGTAAATCGTTTTGAATTTTTTCTAATGTACGTTTGAGAATTCGTTCTATCTATTAACCCTCGATAATATTTCTAACAAGTATAAAAAAATATGGAATCAAGTTTAAGTTATTTAGGTAACAAACTACCTTATTTCGAAAATCAGTGATGGCAAAACAAGTTGAAAACCAAATTTTAACATTTTTTAAAATTATTTTAAGTTCGGTTTACTACACCGCAAATTTTTCAAATCGTATTTGTTTCGCTAAATTCAAACTCTGAATCCTCCACTGTCTACAATTCAACTTTTTGAAGCCAACAAAAAAAATAACAACTCGCCCCCCCCTTCTCCATTGAGAATCCCTCTACATAAATTTGAACTAATATGCATATTTTGAGCTTGGTATAATCTTTGACTTCTTTGAGTCGAGTACTTAAACAGAAAATCAGAATCTTGGCGACGCTATCAAACTTGCTGATGTTGCGAAAAAGATTTTGATTGAAAGAAGAAACGCTGAAAAGAGTTTAGAAAAATTATGAAAAACGTGAGCGAAATCTGCGATGAATACGACATTGCGGAAGCTTAGAATCGCATCAAAACAGACTCAACGCTCAAATATACAGACTTATTCTTTTGAAGTTATTTCCGGGCCACAATCTACATACCGTACCGTCAGAAATTGCCTCTTTCCAATTAAAATTAAAATTTTTGATGAGGATTCTTACGCTGAACCATACTCTTAAATTTTGCACGATGATTTCCGTGACATATGGGTCGACTAACTTAAACCTTTTGGAATTCACTGGAAGCAGTTGATATTTGCAATGAAGTGACATTAGCGATGAATAAACGCTTCTTTTCAATTTTGCGTCGGTTCAAAACATACCTTAGATCGACAATGTCTGAATATCGACTAAATATACAGCCTCGTTCAATGTACATCGAAGTGCAGAGATTGAGGCGCACAGAGTTTTAGAAAGTTTTTGTCCGTCTGCAGAATTGTCTTATTAAAAAATTTTCTCGTACTCAGAAAAGGAGTTTCTTATTTTTATTGACTGTATGACCTAACGCGATGAACAAAGGTTTGAACCCTTCCCCTCGGATAATTCCTGCACACGGGCTTGATAAAAATGAAAATTCAATATTAAAAAAAGAATTTTACCAAAAGGGTATAAGGTATTCGTCTTTAAAGGCCAGAAAATGTTTCTATCAAACGTTAATGTGTTTACAAATATCTAAAAGGTTGAATCTTTACAATTTTTCATTCAGATAATCGATGATTTGCTCTGATTCTCTTTCAAATCAGATTACTTATTTATGCTTCTATATTTCAGGGGTATATCGTTTGCGAAGTTACTCATAGTATGAATGCTTTAAGTAATTTTCCTTCGGATACTTTTGAAACATTTTGTGAATATTATAAATGCAAATGGAATCTTGCTATTGAAAACCCCACACAACCTTTATTGTTAGTGAAAGCAATGTCGAATCGCTTAAATTGTTTAAAACCCAGGTATGTATATATGAATCAGTCTTCTGGGAAAAATTGATTGCTATAAAAGCGGACTTAAAGGAGGTTAATCCGGTATTATACTAATTTTTTAATTTATTATGTTTAAGAGGTGAATCGAAAAATAGTTTCAAACGAAAAACACAAGACAGTGAAGATTTTGAAGAGCATTTTATTCCTGAATTGTGTATAAAAATGTCCTTACCACCATTGTTTTGGTTGAAAGGCAAATGTATTCCGTCAATTTTACATCGTATACATTTCTTATTATTAGCTGATGAATTGAGGAGAAAAATATCAGATGAGGCAAATATTGGAAAATCGGAACCTATTCGAAGTAAGGAAATTGTATTAATTTCAATGTATATTATCGTCTCATTCATTGTTTAACCAATAAAAATTCAGATCATTTGATAATTAAATGAGTAGTTTTTAGGATATCTTCTAAAACAGATATCAGAACAATTCGTCTATTTGCCAAATAAACATTCTTTTTGTTCTTTTGAAACCAAAAGTATCTTTTATACTGAAAATCGAAATCAAAGGGATTTTCCCCATATTTTGATGAAACTCAGTATAATGAATTTTGATGAAACTAATATCTCGTTTTGTAGTTATCTAATCAAAAAATAAGCCTATGTCAAATACTTTGATCTGAAGTTCAAGTTTTAAGGTCATTTGACCGTGATCTTCAATGATCTTTAAAATTTACCTAGGCTTAAAAGTTATTAACACAGACGAATGACCATTATTGTTCTTGATAATTTTAGTCGAAACAATTTTTCCAAAGCTAGCGTATTTTCATTTGATTGAATGCAATAATGACATATTTTAAATAGATTAATAATAGATTAAAATGGTATACCTTGTATAAAGTAAAATATCTGGTGACGAAAAATCTGGTCCACTTCACGATTAGGTGAATAGTTTTTGGGATATCATTTTTATTTCTATATGAAGAACATTAAACTGCTAGTTATATTAGGTTACCTCTCGGAACCAAATATTTAACCGTCAAATGGATTGGATTTTTGTGTTTTTTTGGATCTTAATTAGAGGCAAAATTTTTTAACAGATTCCCTAAAATTTCAGTTTTTGTTTTTGACTTTCTTTTCTTTTTAAAATACAGCATGGGCACCGTTAAAAATAGATAATTGCTTATTAAACTCGAAAGGAAATGAAAGTCAAAAGGATGAAATTGATAATTTTGTTGGTGGCAGACACTCGCCAGATGGTGAAAGATTAGATATGAAAAAGCTTGAATTTCAGTTAGAATTAACTGATCGAGTTAAATATCCATGGAAAGAAGAACAGGAACCTGTCGATCTCGAACGTAACTTGGAAACAGTAACCGTTTTCGAAATTGAATATTTTGATACATTCGTATCTCGAAAATTAACTGGCGATATGTCGTCATACGATTATTATAAAACAACCATGTCACCAGAATCCCAACAAAAGTTAGCAATAACTTTCGAAGAACCAATTAAAGATAGTCATATAAAATTATTATATCGAAAACCATCTGATCCTGGTCCAGAATTTTGGCAAGTTTATCAAGCTATTGCAACTGTCACAGCCAATGATGTTTTGAATTTGGAACGGTACGAAACACTTGGTGATTCATTTTTAAAATTTGGTTCATCGTTATATTTATACTTGAAATTTAATGAATGGAATGAAGGAAATTTAACGAGCGTTAAAGGACAAATTGTAGGTAATAAAAATTTATTCTATTGTGGCCAATTAAAAGAATTGGGTAGTATTATGAAAGTGAATGATTTTGAACCGAATGCCGATTGGTTTCCACCAAAATTTTGTATCCCACACATACCACAGCATATTTTAGAAAAATCTGATTTATCTGCAAGTGTTTTTTATAATTTTGATATCCCAATCGATGAACAGTTATCTGGATATTTAAGTGAAGAAACGCAAAATAATATTAATCAAGTCTTGTTAAATTCGATTAATGAAAAATTAAAATTGAGTACATCGATGGAAGATTATCTTTGCCATCAAATTGTTAACGATAAAACAATTGCTGATGGTGTTGAAGCATTGATCGGATGCTATTTATGTTCAAACGGTGTTGATGGGGCATTTTCAATGTTAGAATGGTTTAAGATATTACCAGCAAATGAAAATATTTCACAATTAATGTATCAAAGTTTAACATCACCGCTTATTAAAGCGGCTACTCAACAAGAAATTGAATTCTTTATCCCTAATTGGCAATTGTTGGAGAAAAAAATTAATTACCATTTTACAAATAAAGCATATTTATTGCAAGCCTTAACACATTCATCGTATACATCGAATAAAATAACAAATTGTTATCAACGTTTGGAATTTATTGGTGATGCAATATTAGATTTTTTAATAACATCTTATATTTTTGAACAATGTGGTGAACATATGACACCCGGTGATATAACTGATTTACGCTCTGCGTTAGTGAATAATGTTGTGTTTGCATCGTTAAGTGTTCGAAATGAATTCCATAAATATATTAAATTCTTTAATCCACGTTTAACTGATGTAATTTTAAATTTTGTTCGACATCAAGAACAGCGTAATTTTGTTATTAATAATGAGGTAATTAATTAGTTGTTTTTATTAGTTTAGGGGGGGGGGTATGGGTCAGATACAAAAAAAGTATATTTTAAGTATCTTATTTGTTAATAATTTTTACCTTATTGTACATTATTAAGCATTATTCTAAGAATTTTCTGCTACATTTTCATAAAAAATATTTAAAATTAAGACAATGGAAAATGAGTTCGAAGGTTTCTGAGAAATTCTGATTAACGATTTTTAAAAAACAGTTTTGGGAAAAACGCGATTATTGTTTGATAAATGAAAAAATACATTAAAAAATACATGAGTAAAATTGAGACAAAAGAGAGCGTCCGGAGAATCAATTGTCTATAACTTGGAAAGTTTTGTTCCTAATGACTTCAAATTTTCCGATAATTTTCTTATAAGTCATAGAAAATAAAAAAAACTATTTTCAGACCCATGTCCCCCCATAAGTAATCATAACTTCAGAGCTTGCCAGAGTCGGTAGTTAATACGACCTGGAGTGAAAAAAAATTGTAAGCAGTCAAAAAAATCACGAAATTTCTAACTTTCTCCAGTTTTTAATGATTTTTATTTAAATAAATTTTGGAAATCCGTATTTTAGAAATTATGTGGTGTATAGAGACTGTTTCAAATTTAATTTTGTAGTTACAATCGAAAACTAATCCTTCCGAGTTAAAAACACTAAAGAAAGATCGTGCTTTATACGATTTTTTTAATTTTCAAAAAATTTAAAATTTAGTTCTGAAACTCTCATTAAATATTTCTTTTATAATTTTTAGGTTCTAATACTTTTAGAAGAAGGTGATTATCATTTAGCAGAATATATAGACGTTCCCAAAGTATTGGGTGACGTATTTGAAGCAATTATTGGAGCTATATTCCTAGATAGTGGAATGAATTTGGAGATAACTTGGAATACAATTTATACATTAATGAAAAAAGAAATAACCGAATTCAGTAGGAATATTCCGAAAAATCCCGTTCGTTTGCTGTATGAAACAGTGCATGCTAATCCAAAATATCTGTAAGTCTTGCGCTATATTAAGTCTTAATGTTATATTTAATAATGTTAAAAATTTTTAACATTTCCTACCCGAGAATATTCTTAAAATCTCAGCGCCGCGGTAGCAAAAAAAAAATGAACCCTTATCAGGTCACCAACTTATCTTTTTCATTGAATATAAAGATCACAGATTTATACTGATTTTAACAATTTTTCTAGTCATTGTATTTTGGGTTATATTTTGTTCAAAAACTTTAATTGAAATTCAATTCTGGTCCAAGTCTTCATCATAAAAATTCAAAATTTGATTTAAAAAATCAACTGGAATAATATTTTGCTTTATGATGTAATACAATTAACTATTGTCACGCAGATGTTAACTATTTTACGATTTTGATCACTATAACATTAATATTAGCTGTTCATATATAAACTAAAATCTAGTTGGAAAAATTTTGTGAATGTAGCATTTACGTGCGGTAGAAACCTATTTGAATAGGCAAAGATAACCATTAAATCATAGTTTATTTTGGCATAGTCTTTCTATTTTTCTTCTTTTTATACCATGTGTATAGGAAATATATCAAGATATACTATAAGTTTAATCCCAAGTTTGTTACGCTTAAAAATATTGATGCTACGAACAAAATGTTGGTATAGGTGTTGATAAAATCACCTAAATAGTCCATTTCCGATTGTCCGTCCGCCAGTTAACACGATAATTCAAACACGAAAAGAGATATCAAGCTGAAATATATATAGCGTGCTCAGTACGTAAAAAGTGACGTCGAGTTCGTAAATGAGCAACGTAGTTCAAGGTCTTAGGTCTGTAGGATTTTTGTTTGAAGCAGGAAACAAACTTTTGTTTGAAACCATCTCTGACGCTATGCAAAATATTAAGAATCGGCCCTATTTGTCAATTTGTAGTAGTCTGAGTTTTAAGTTCAGATTTCGGTTAATTATCTTAAAAAAAAATGTGACCCATCACCCTGTATGACTAAATTTCAAATCGATATTCCTATAAACAACGAAAATATGAAGATGCCTTCATTTTAAATGAGATACACTGTATAATAATTTTATATATAGCCAGCAATAATGTTATGGGTCTCTCTGTCATCCTACTGGTTATAAACCTCACAAACTAATGAAAAGTGGGGAATCGCATTATTTATTCCATATCCATAAACTTGTATTTCATACAGATATCCGACCCTGGACTCTTTAGAATCTCATTTGCTTGAGCTTAAATCCTACATTTGTATTTTGTGATCGAAATTTCTTAAGAATCGTCTAACATTTTAGTGTATTTTACAAATTTTATTATCTTATTTACAGTGAAGAAAAAACAACTCCTAATGGATCAATTATGTCAAGATTATCATTTTACATAGACGGAAACAAGAAAATTGTTTATGGATTTGGTGAGAACAAAAAACAAGCAAAGAGAGCAGCAGCTAAAATTGCTTTAAGAGCTATTAACGCTAGTCGAAAAATTGACGACACGTACTAAAATAGTTTTTATGAGATAGTTAATAGAAACAGACACAATTATTTTGTATTTTTATACTTAATTTACTTAATTGAGGTTGCTATCATGGTAACATAGTCAGATGCATGAATTTTAAAAGTAGGGATATTATATTTTTTATACAACAGCGATACTTCGTGAAAGCTTGATTTATTTAAACTTATTATATAATTAAGGTTGTATGTCGTATTATCGGTTGACAGGCGGATGCCCGGCGCATGCGCTATAAAACAACTCGAACAACAACCTTTTTGCGCTTGTGTTCGACATTCGTAATATTAAAACATGACATACAACTTTGATGGTAAAATAGTCAAACATAAATGTCGTATCACTCATATTATAGGAAACCTTATCTATATTTTTTAACCTTCGGTTTGTTTAGCGGACACGGATCGTTTTAAATCGTGTTAATGCGATGTGTTACCGTGATCTTATTTAATACGGGCCCGTGCGCAGGAATTATCCAAAGGAGAGTTCAAAATTTTGTCCATCAAAGTCAGTAAAAAACAAGAAACTCTTTTTTTCGAGAAGAGTTAATTCTGCGAGGTACAGAAATAAACCTTCCAAAACTCTGTGCGTATCGACCTCTAAATCGCGAAGTATATTCAGCGAGGCTAAGCCATTTAGTAAATCTTCAGACATTGTCGATCTAAGATATGTTTTGAGACGATAAAAGAGAGATCATTCCTCTCTGTTGTCATAGATAAAATAAAATAATTCTAATGGGTGGTCTTTTACACAGCTAACTAATCAGTGGAAATGCGTTTCATAAATGGCTTCATTTACAGGTCTATAGTGTTAGTTCAAATTTATGTGAAGAGATTCTGAATGGAAGGTTTAACCCACCAAATCCCCTTCCACTCCGTGCGCACGAGCCTGTGCCACGTTCATTGCATGTAATAAAAACTTTTGCAAATAAAAAATATCTTCTTACACTAGGGCTTAGAAAAAATTGTAACGAAGGTTTTCAGTGTGATTCTTTAAGTTAGGCAAATTTAATGTACAACCGATTCGTCAGAAATGAAGCATAATTTTCAAAAAATAAATACTGTTTTTGGATATAAGTAAGACAAGTTATTTTATTTCATTATAGATTGGGAGATGTGTAAAATTTTCTCGGTTACACCTCCGAGAATAGTGCAATAAATTAGTATTAATAGTTAACACACAAGTAGCAAAAACCGGTGGGCATAGACCTGTAAGTAACAATATTTTGATTGAAAAGGTAATTGAAGAAATACTTTCATTTGTAGGCTCAAAAAGTTTAGCTTAACTTACAAGCCTGTTAATTCATGAACTAAAATCAATAAAATCGTGATTCCTAATTTTTGGTATAAAATTCGAATCTAAATTCGAGATAAGTCAACATAAAACCGATAGGTTCATCACGAAGTGTCTGTCCAAATTTTTCGTCTTTATAATAAATTTTACGATCATCAATATTTTTCGAGATTTAAGCAAAAAATCGTCGAATGAAATCATCCCTCGTTTATCTTTTTTGAATAATTTGTATACATCACAGTCACACTTAAATCATCTTGCCGCTGTACTAAAAGTAAGGGAAACACTGTAAAAAATCATAACATGACATCAAAAGTTATGTATGGCTTGTTTATAGCCACCGTACAACTCGGCACCTCAGTTAATATTACTGGCTCTGTAACTCTGTAAGACAGATTATTAATTCGATTCCCTATAATATTTAAGCCCTCGTTGAAACTTCGTTATAAATTAATTTTCCCATAAGCGGTATGGTAAAAAAAATCTAATTTTTTGAAGGAAACTATCTTTTGAATAAATTTTAAAAAAATGGTAGTTAAGTGTGACCTTCGATACTGTTATTTCCTTAAATTATAATTTCTTTTGTTTGAATTTCATTTATTTTACTTCATTTTTTATTTTATGATATTTCTATACAAAAATATCATTTTAAAATTATAATTTGTAATTTTTTACTCGAGGAAAAATGTTGTTTAAATAATTACTTTATTAAATTTATGTTAAAATTTTTGTTTGTAATAAATTATAATTATAAAAAATAATTATCAACCATATTCTGGTTTAAATTCGTTAAAAATTTGTTTTATTTACTCATGATTCATGATTTATCTGTACGTTATGATAAATGGTAAGCAATCAGGTGGGCTAAATTGGAACTACTGAAAAAACGGTCCACTTTCCTTTCGTAAGGTTTTTTTTGCAAATTCTAACACAATAAATTGGTAAAAGCACTCGTTTATTAAAAATTATACAGTAGCCTGCAAGCATAGTGACATCCCATCTTCCTTGGTACCGTCTCTATGTGGGAGAGTAAAAAATGGACCTTCAGGCTCATCTTGCAACCTTGAGCTTCGTATGCTGCTAGTTGAACAATGGTTTTGTAGTCAGGATCCTTAGTATTCCCCAAAAACTTTCGCACTACATCCTTGAACGATACCCAAGCTTCTTTTTCCTTCACAATCATACTTTCCACAAAGATGATGTCAGTTAAAAGCCTTCTTATGTCGGGGCCAATGAAAACTCAAAACTCCCTCTTTCAACTTTGCTTCTGACAGCTTCGGGAATTTTGTACATAGATATTTAAAACAGTCTCCATCCTCTTGCAGTGATTTTACAAATTGTTTCATCAACTCCATTTTGATATGGAGAGGTGGCAACAAAACTTTTTCTGGCGGCACCAAAGTAGTATTGATAAGATTTTCTCCCCAGGTTTTAAAGTTTCTCGGGGTGGCCAATCACTTTTAGTCCAGTGCTGTTTTCTGGCTCTACTCTCCCATAAGCATAAGAAGCAAGGGTATTTAGTATAGCCTGCCTGCTGACCCAAAAGCATCGTGAGTATTTTGAAGTCCCCACAAGCCATCCATTGATGGTCCTGATATTTGATCCTTTCCAGGGTAATGGCCAAATTGTTATAGTTAGTTTTCTTCCCTATGCACAGGATACCCATTGGAAGCGAAGCTAATATATTTTTATTGTGCAATAATATTACTTTAAGATTAGTTTTATATAATATTACTATAAAATACTATATAATACTACTTTAAGACTAGTTTATGTTGTTACTAATATCTATGAAAACCTATGTGATAGAATGTTTTGAATACTTTTCCTGTTTTTGGGAGGTCAAAATCTATAAGAAAATGTAAAAAAATCCTATGCAGTTTTTTAGTCGCAGACCTGTGTAATTCATTCGTTATTTTATTCGAATAAATTTATGAAAAACATTTAGGGATTTTTGGCGATTCCATAGTTTTGTTGTTGTTTTAAAAAAGATAATAAGGTATTCCCAATAAATAATTATTCGAAGCAATTCAGAGAATAATCATTCGATAATTTTATTCATCATTTATTAATAATTTGAACATACCAATATTATCTTAATTTTTAACTATGCATTAATGCGTTATGCATGTTATTTTATGAACGTTTCTGCTGCTTGTATCTATATTCCCTATCATTGGCAGACTGTAAAAAATAAATTAATTTTTTCGGTCATTGGCTGATAATGTAAAAGCAAACAAAGAAAAATAATCATAAAAATTGGATGTAAATAGAATTAGTTTGAAATGCAGCCCTAATTATTTACCCCAATATACAAATATTAATAATATTCTGTTATTTATTCAGTTAATTTTAATATTTTAACGTTTTAAATGATGTTTTGTTGTATCAATTTAAAAATTTGGTTAAAATTTATACAGGGTGTAACCATTTGATGTGTAATATACTGTAAGATGTTGACAAATTAATGTGTCTCATTTTCTCGCTTATGGAAAGGGCTGAAAAATAATCCACTGTCGATTTAAAAGAATAAAAATTTCTCCCTGGGAATGAATTAAGATCCCGAAAAAGCAAATAAATACGAGTATTTCGAAATTTTTTTAAATTTACATAATCACTTAAGAATTAAAAAATACATTTATACATAATTATAAAACATTTTAATGCTCTCGTTTTTTCTTTAACGACGGTTTATCAAATACTTGTTTCATACCAGCAGCTTGAGAATTATGAAATTTCAAATTCTGTGACGATTCATTAACCCATGGTGAATCAAAATGCGTTGTATCTTGATCAACAAGGTGAGTGTATTTAGTACGACCCGATCGACCGAAATTTTTCACTTGCATAACTTTTGGTAAAATTGTTTTATCGAAGTGATCTTCCAATGTAGCAGATGAAAAATCTCTTTTATAAATATCACTGTCATTATCCAAATAAAATGCTCCACGATGATAATATTTTTGTAAGAATTTGTATTTTCCTTTTGCTGCCTTATTTGTGATTTGTTTGGGATTCAATCGCATTTCTAATCGACGTTCTTCTTCGGTCATGTTTCGTAATCGATCAATTTCTAAACGTTCGCGTTCTAGTTGTTCACGTTCTTCACGGTCTCGTTTAATTCGTTTAAGTTCACGTAATTTCCATGCTTCGTACTCAACTTCATCGTTTTCGTCATCAGTACAAATATCATTCAAATTTGGTTCGTTATCTTCGGTTTTAGCTTGTTGTTCTTTTCTGATAACTTCTTCAACCATACGTAGAGTTTGTCGTTTACGCTCATCAGCCATTTTTTTAGCTTCAATCTCACTTTGTTTTCTTTTTAATTCTTCTTTTTCTTTCTCGATAATTGTAATACGATCTCTCTTACGAACAAATACAGGTTTTAATCTGGGTCCTGTTTCTTCCTCGGAATCACTGTACTCTTCATATTCTGAGCTTTCTGAACTTTCTTCTTCAGATTTCCCATCATCTTCTTTAGCAAGGATTTCCTCTTCTTGTTTTTTATTCAAAACCCGTTGTCGTAAGAGTTGTCTTCGTCGCTCAATTTCTTCATCACTTAAATCTCCCTCTGATTCTGAATCATCAGAGCATTCAACAGTATGTCGTGGTCGAATACGTTCAACTTCTTGTGGCTCTTCTTCTACTTGTTCTTCTTCTTCGCTTGTTTCTAGCACTTCTGGTTCATGGATATGGCGATGACGATGTGCTCGATGTTCAATATCCAAATCCTCCTCAACTGGTCGTGATTTTAAACGTCGCAATCTTGGATCATCCATTTCATCACCTTCTCGTTCGTCCATTTTTGATAGTTCTGGTTGTTCGCGATCGGGATCACGGTGTGATCTACGATTTCGTCGCTCAATGAAATCATCTTCTCCACTTTCGGATTCTGAACTTTCGTATGGTGCATAATCAGGTCTCTTACCAGATACGTATCTGTGAACTTTGACTTTTTGCATAGAAACTTCACCTGTAATTAAATTTGAAGATTAGGGTCCGATAATAAATAAAAGGGATAGTACTTTTATTTTCATAAAAATTGATATTTTGCTGAAATTCTAAACGAGAATATGGTGGATTTATAATATTATTGCTCTACATATCAAGTACCTTAGTTCTACATATTAGAAATGGCGTCAAATCTCAAATTTTCGGAGTGGTCAGAAAAATCTTCCAACATTCCCGAAACATAATTTTTGACATTTCATAAACCACAGAACTTACAATCCGCCAGGAGCTATTTTACGAAATCACGAAATCGTACAAATATCATTTAATTATATCTCATTGCTCATAGGCCATAAGTCTTACTGTGGTATATATAACAACTTAAGTTTAAAATTCCTGGTTTCATATGGATAAGACAAATTAAGAGAAAATTGTAGACCATCATAACATTAATTCTTAAACATATACAATAAACAAATAAATAATAACCTTTCTCATTTCGTACGGGAATAGCACCAGCCGTACTCTGGATTCCAAAAACACTTTGTGGATTCATCATTTTGATGAATATATTAATTAAAATGTACTATTATGAAATAAAACTTTATTTTGATGTATTAATATTTTCAATAATCGCACATAAAAGAGAAATGTCACATCTTTACGTTTTAGTGAAGAGGCTATTTACACGCTGTACTATTGCTCAAATTTATATTATCGACCTCGACATGTTAAAATAATTGTGCTTTTATTAAACTGAGAATTAATGTAAAAGTGATCAATATCATGTACTTTTCGTCTTGGAAAAACTGAAACGAAATTCTAACCATTTGTTACAGTATGGTTATGGTGACCCATTAATAAAGAATCCTGTAACAGGCGTTATTTTATTTACTAGTATGTTAATTTTTTGTTAATAATTCATTAATTTTTTTTCCTTCTGCCCTTCACAAAAATCATAATTTCATACTTTTGAGACGGTTTCAACTACCGCTAATATGACTTTTCGATAGTCTGGCGGCTTGTAGAAACCACCAGAAAAGTAACGGTATGATGGTTTAACGTGAAGTAACATAATTAATTTAAAAGTTATACACTTTTAGTTTTGAATAAAAAAATTGCCCTCCTTGCATTAATCCTATAGCTATAGTGTAATTAACAAATAGGCGAAAGGCAAATCCTTTTATTTTAACGTGAAACTATTTAAAGAAATTATTTATATCATTGCGCTAACATACGAACGAACCCAATGATATTTTCCATCTGTCAGTAATTTCATGAACTAAACAAAAATGAGGTAAATTGAATATGATCTATTTTATAGGATTTTAAAAAAATATTTAATAATAAATTCATTCCAAGTATGATTTTTATTAAAAATTTTCATTATTTTCAAAATATATTACGTGTATATTGCAATTTGAAAAACACAACGTTAAAACAATCCTTTCCATCATTTTCAATTGCATTTTAATTTTTCATTGATATGAATTAATAAATGTTTTCAAAAAATGAAAGATAACAGTTATTTATTAATTAAAATGAAATAATAGTTAAAAAAGAATATATTTTTCATTTAAAATAAATTAAATTGCAATTATTAAGCTAGTTTAAATAGTATTTAAAAGAGGGCTTTAGTATTGCAACCACCTGCCCTACGTTGAATACCATCACAAACACAATATAAAACATTCCTTCAAGGTTCTTGGTGAAACTTCTATTGGATTGCGTGTTGTGGTCAGTTAGTATATGTTATTTGTTATGTTTACAAGTATTTGTGTTTTCGGATAACGCGGTTTTTAAATAAAATAATATTGTTTTTCGAACTGAACTTATTTTGAATTTTGTGCCGAATAAATTTTATTATTATTGATGATTGTGTAATTTAGTGTGTTTCATTTATAAAATACATTTTTCAATTTGGATTAAAGTGAAAAAGTTTTTAAAGGTAAGTTTTTAAACCAGCGGCATCAGGAGATACTTGAATGTTGTATAAGAGTAGATCTTAATTTAATTGTGAATTTATTAAGTAAAAGGCGTGCTGGCTTGAAATTCCTTTCTGTTATTACTTTTCATGTTTGCAATTTATTTTACTTTTTGCTTATACAATTTTATTTTAGAATAATTAATTTTATCATTTCTCCGTAAAATGTTGTGAACCGGTATATATACTTAATTGGCTTTATAATATAAATTTTTTAAATATTATTTGTGGAAAAGTTTTGGAAGAAAAATTAAACAATTTTTAAGCTGTTATAATGTGAAAAATATTTAAATTTTTAATGTCACTATATATTAAAAAAATTTTTGCGATATTTAGCGCAAATTTTACTATGCGCCTTTATTTGAATCAAAATCATTTGATAAATCGAATTTGTAGAAAAAGTATTTTTCAAATACACAGTTATGTAAACTATTGAAGTGAAACTCGATTATAACTGATATTTTCCTTATTAGGTTGTAATATTGAAAGTTATTATCACTAAAGATAGGTAAAACAACTAAAAAAAAAATTTCTTTTCCTTGTGTAATTTCTTCGAGCTTTATTTGTAATTCTAGAATACTTTCGCTAAATCATTTTATGTTTGCGATAAGTTGATAAGTGTTGATCACGATCAAGAACATAAGAGACTCTTAGAAAAATTGTACTAAGGTTTATTATTTAGATAACGCGCTAAATTTATTTCGTACGTATAACTTTTCAACCCTTAAAGAATTAATATTTTTAATATTATATTAATATTTAAAAAATTTACGCTAACTAGAAAATCCGGTATTTTAACCCTTTTATTAAAATTATCTTTAAATTTGATTGGGGTGATGAAATTCTTGGATAATAGCCGTTACTTACTAAAACTAGAAATTAGTTGAAAAAATGGACAGATAATTTTATAGTGCGAACGTGATTATGCAATAATTTTAAAACTTATAAAAAGGTAAATACCGGCAAAAAGACGACAAAAAGTGGTGAGTTTTAAGATTTTTATAGATTGTTAATCAACTGTGAAGAAGGGTAGTTTTGGTCTTAATGTGTTATTAATTATTAAAAACTGAACTTTTATTATGCAGCCAATTAGAATTTTCGCATGAAAAGTACGTTTTGGGTCAAATTTAAACGATTATAAGAATAATAAACAAAGTGCCCTGAGTTTTAAGAATGTTTTGTTATATTTGATGGGAAATTAGTTTAATTAAAAAATTTTAAACCTTAAATTCAATTTCCAGACCTTAAATTTTTCTAAGCACGATCGATTTGTTTATAGTCCCAAAGTGTCATTTTTTTCCAAAATTTTAACACTGTAGCCAGAAAAGCCTTCTTTTATTGTGTTTAAAAACTATCATTAAACGTTTTCTACCATTTGCTGAATTCTTGCAGTTATAACTTTGACCACCCTGTGTGTCAAATGTGCATTTTTACAGCTCTATGTACTAAATAAATTTTATTTTAAATTTGAAAATCTTTGTGAGTGTGGTCCTTACAGATCGTACCAATAATTTGCGAATTAAGTAATATTATAAAGAGAAAAAAATTTGATTTTTTGTAAACTTCAAAACTACTACACTGATTTTAAAAGTTCTTTCACCAATATAAAGCTAATAAATTAACAGGGAGTAACATAAACTGTATTTTATTTAAAAAAATAGGGTTCCGCACCAAAAAATTAAAACCTCTGAAATTGAGAACAAAGGGGGCATAAGTGAGAGAGAAGGAAATGAAGGCTATAACACAGTAGTAGTATTTGTTTTAAAAATTGAAATTTCCCAGCGAAGCGGGTGGGTTACTGTTAGTTTTATATAACTTACATTAAAAATTAAAGAAACCTTCGATTCAAAATCAGGTCTGATCGATTCGTTTGTGGCATTGTAGTTCGTAAACGGATGAACCGATTTTGATTTTTTTTATGAAAGGTAATTTGATAGAGAGTATTTCTTAGCTCTCTTTCAAGAAAATTTGCTAATCTTTTTGAAGATTATCACCACTTTTTTTAGTTGTTATCGGGTATGGAACCCTAAACTCGAATTTTAAACATAGCTTAGAATACTTTTGATCAAACTACTTCTCAAACAAAAAATTAAAATAGGTTAATTCGTTTAGTAGCTACAATGCCACTGACAGACACACAGATACACAGACATGTTTAACTTATAACACCCCTCTTTGTTAGGCGAGAGTTAAAAATTGCTTATGATAGATATTTATGATTTTGATTTACGAGGTTAATATAATAATTTCTTATCAGGAAAGTTAGATGGTTTTTCAACCAGTGTTGGAAAAATTAATGAAATTTTGTCGAATCTTAACTTTTGACTCAAAATCTGCGTTCTGATCAAAACATCTTTTGAGTTAGATTTAGATTGTATAGTTAATTATTTCTGGCGCTATAAATTTTAAAAATTTGAGATCATTAACATAACTTCCCCTTTTTGTGCGTATTACGTGTTCGCCGAAAGCTTTATTTAATAATAGGCAGGTAGAAAAAAAATGATGATATAAGTTTTAAGAAGAGGGAAGTCATACAACTATTTATTAATACGACAACGCGGACATCATTAAAAAAATTATCCAGAAGTTCTCATACAACCTCTGTGTACACAAATAGCTCATTAAGATTAGTATAAATTCGCGGGTATCATTCCTTTTTGTTTACCTAAGCAAAAAATTCTCGGAAAATTCGTTTCTTAACATGCTTTAGATAAAATTCTTCCTTTCAGAAGTATTTTTTCTGAATTATTTTCGTTAACTGATAATGTATTGATATCTTGTGCACCGACGTAAAAAGTGAGGTCAAGTTCGTAAATGAGCAACATTGGTCAATTGGATCTTGGGTCCGTAGAACCCATCTTGTGATAGAAAAAAAGTTTAAACATAAAAAATGTTCCTTATATAAAAATAAACAACTTTTGTTTGAAACATTTTTTTGTAAACATCACTGTTTACCCACGAGAGCGCAAATTAGATGCAAATTTTATAGTATGTATTATATGGGAAAATCAGTTATGAATATATGGCTATCTAAAAGTAGATATCTTTACTTACGAGTCGTCAAAAAACAAACGATTTCGTCATCAACACTGTCTATACATGGTATTTCAATAATTACCTCAGTCAATTGTTTGTTTTCACTTGTTTCTTTTAAATTTTATACTATAATTTTAAGAGAAAAACGCGTTTAATGCTTTGTATAGAAATCAGTTCATGTATATGGCTATAACTTTTTTCTATGTCGAATTTCTTCCTAAAACTTTAAGAGAGTATTTTTGTAATATTAAATGAGCAAGTTCTCGTAATGTCGTCTGTGGAGGCGTTCTAGGCGGTCGCTTAGGCTTATTTAAAGATAAAATAAAACATGTCGAGACCCCCTGAATTTTCAAAAAATAATGATTGAAAAAAAAAACGACCAAAAGTTATAGAATTTCGTTCGTACAATCTAATGGTGACCTTGGATTTGACCTTAACATTGACCTTGAAGGTCATTTCAAAATCAAATAAATTTTTTTAGAATGAGATTCTTGATTTATTTAATGATTCTTTAATGATTTAATGAATTCACTATAAAAGTATGAAAATAAAATTATTGCTGAATGATTTTCACAATTTATGCATTGAAAATACAAAAAGAAAATATTAATGCTCAAACGTTTTCACGTCACTGTTCACATCAAATTTTTGTTTTGGAGAACTACGTGTTGCTTTTTCATTAATTTCAAAATTTTGTAGGAACTCTTATAATCAAAAATTGAGTAATCATTTTAAAAATCTACTTGTCCTTGAAAAGATTTATCCTGGCCAAGGTTGAGGTCAAATCCAAAGTTTCCAATCTATTGGGAGAATCTCGACCTTTTTGAATACCCTGTATTAGTTATGGAACGAATTCCAAACTCACGTAAACTTTTTTCCCATCGTAGCGAGTGCTTTGAAATAAATGGGTTTGAAGATAAAACGCTAACAAGCCCAACGACACCTAAATCATCAAATGTTAATATGGCGGCTAAAGGGTTAATTTCGCGAATACGGAAAATCAGATTTAAGGTCTCCAAACAACTCCCCTATCGAATGAATCAATAAAAGAATCAAGTGTCACAAACTTTTGGGTCAGTTCGTAACTGCACTGAACTATTCCTATTGATATAATAGTTATGAAAATCGCTTCGTAAACTATATGTGTGGTAATTTGTATACAGAGGTAAAAGAACATCACCATATTATAACTTTGGTCAAACACCACACAGAATTGAGTCAGTCAGTTCAACAAGTCCACATATCCACAGTCCACACTACCACGATACCAAAACATTGAGATGATATGAGGTATAGTAGTGCTAGGTGGTAGATCGTAGTCGTAGATGTTAAATGTTGAATGCTTGATGATGTTACATGGTACATGGTATATGATCAAACACATGTAATTAGGTTTGTCTGGTTAAAACAATCATCAATATCAAAATAATATTATATTTTTATAAATGTATTATTATTTTCAATGAATATTTGTCTGTCATACCCACCATACATACATACATACATACATACTAGTTACTACGAACATGAAAACCGGTTTTTTTTTTGTGAACTGTGTACGTACGTTTAAGTTGTGTGTGTAAAATTGTATGTATATGTTTCGTTCATTTATCTTTATAGTATAAATATTTAAATGTAGGTAATAATTCGATTGACTTGTTGTATAATTACCCGACTATGAAAATTGGGAGAAAAATTGTTATACTCAAGCTTGACAGCAGTCTCGTAAATTTTCAGTCGGATATTATTATTCTTGGTCGACTAGACGTAAAAATATGAAAGAGACACGAAATTGATTTTAAAGTTGTAGAAAATATATAGAATTAACTAAAATTTATCTTTTTATACCATGTATATAAAATATATCAAGGTATACTAAGTTTAGTCCCAAGTATGTAACGCTTAAAAATATTGATCCTATGAACAAAATTTTGGTATAGGTATTCATAAAATCAAGTAATTAGTCCATTTCCGGTTGTCTGTCTGTCGTCTGTCCTTCTGTCATCACGATTACTCAAAAACGAAGAGAGATATCAATCTGAAATTTTTATAGCGTGCTGAGGACGTAAAAAATGAGACCGAGTTCGTTAATGAGCAACATAGGTCAATTGGGTCTTGGGTCCGTAGGACCAATCTTCTAAACCGTTAGAGATAGAACAAATGTTTAAATGTAAAAAATGTTTCTAATAAAAAAATAAACAACTTTTGTTTGAAACACTTTCTCGTAAACACCACTCTCTACCCGTGAGAGCGCAAATTATGCGCAAATTGTATAGAATGTATTTAATGGGTATATCAGTCATATGTGTGTGTGTGATATGCATGTATGTGTAATAATGTGACAGAGTAATCAACACTGTCTATACATATTTCAACAAGTAACTCAGTCAATTGTTTGTTTTCACTTGTTTAACTTCCTTGTATGAAATGAAGGAAGCAATTGTGAAATAATTTTATCCAAGCTATAATATTTGAACTGTATGTATATATTTATGAACTCTATTATACACATTATACGTTACACATCGTACTACGTATTTACAACGAACAGAAGACAGTTCAGTCTTCAGATATTACCATCATCCAACTCTGAGAGTATCGTCGGGTCCATACACTTAATATTATTACACGAAGCAAAATATTACGTGTATTATGTATGTGATACCCAGTGAAACTAGTAACTAGCCGCCTGACCACCGCACCGCGCCACGCCGTAGGTAGGTAGCACATATTGTAGATTGATCGATCGTTCTACAGGTTATCTGATTTGATTACATAAAATTTTATGTAATAATATTACTTCGATAATATTAGATTAAAGATAACGCGTGAGTTTAAAGGAAATAAATTCCATAAATATGGAATTATATGCGGATAAAGGTGGGTCCATTAAAAAAAAGCATGTTTTATATGCTCCCTTCCCTCATTTTTATTAAAGCTTACAACTCCGAATGGTAAGAGTTTAGAACCATGATATCATAATTTTATCCACTTATGTTTAGTTTAGTAGTTAGTTAATTCATTGTATACACCGTTATAACAAAGTAAAAAATATAAATACTGCTTAAAAATGCTGTATTTAAGTGAAAAAAAATATTAAAAAAACATTATAATTTTGAGATATTTAAACGCAGTTTTTTGGCGCTCTCTGTTGACGACGTATAAGTACGTGATCTGTCAGTTGGTGCCAGTTCATAATTTATAGTTGGTGCCAGTATAATTTACACTTTAAAAAAATGAATTTACAACACAGAAGAATTTACACTCGTTATTATTAAGTTTTCTAATAAAAAGCCGTAGAATAGTATAATTTAATGAAATGCCATATAAAATGTAAGTAATTAATATCATACAGTATGTCAACACTTAAAAAAAAAACTTAAAAAATTTTGACTTAACCTGACTAATAAAATAAAGTAATTTTATTGAAATTCAATTATGAATATCATAATAATATTAATTCCTAATTTTTAAATACTATTAATGATAAAAGGATTAAATAATGAAAATAAAAAAAATTATTATCAATTTTTAGTTAAGCTCTTTTCTATTATGTAACTTTTCTTCGTCATTTTCAAATAGTACTTTTGTTTATAAAAAAATACAAAATATTCGATTTGTTTCTAGACAAAAATTACTATTATATTAAAAATGGTAAAAATGTCAGTAACCATAGCTGAATATGTTGTAGTCCTAACCTGTTTGTACTTTTAAAATTTTTAGGCATTACATACATATTATGGTTATGTTGAATATATTTCTAATTGAGTTGGTCAGTATTATTGATAACAAAAATTTAAAAAAATATTGTTTTTTTTGGTCAATGACTTTATTTAATGGTTCTCATTCATAGGCATATGCATAGTTATTGTACCTAATAAAATTGATTTTATTACGGTTGTTTGTTACCAAAATCACTTAAACTTAACCCCGCATTTTTTTTTAAGCTGGTTGAGAAACTATGCGCTATTACTGAAAATTTTCTTCGTCTTGTTTGAAACTCTGCAGTAATGCAGTAATGCGACGCAGTAGTATCTACACTTATAGTTTATTCAATTTGTAAGGTACAATTCTTGTTACTACAATCATATTTACACAAGTGAAGAACTGAAAATAAACAGTTGGCTGATTTAATTGTTCAAATACCCTGTATAGTCAGTGTTTAATATCAGTTTTGCGTTTTTTTTAAATGAATTATATAATAGCCCTGGAAAATAAAGTTTTTTTTTTTAAATTCTAAATTTTTTTGACGGGACTATTTTTATTCGAATGCAAGAAATGACCTATGATAAATCCATTGCAAAATCATGCGCGCAAAATAAAATTATTCGAGGTTAAAGTTGGCGCAAATAGGTTTTTTCCAAACATTTCGTAAACTATTATTATTGAAATACCATGTATAGAATGTGTTGATTACACTATCACATTACAAGTGCATACATGTCACACATACATAACTGATATTCTCATATAGTACATATAATTTGCGCTCTCACAGGTAATCACTGATGTTTACCAAAAAATGTTTCAAACAAAAGTTGTTTATTTTATAAGGAACATTTTTTACATTTAAAATTTTGTTTTCTAATGGTTTCTACAGACCCAATTGACCTATGTTGCCCATTTACGAACTGGAGCTCACTTTTTATGTCCTTGATATCATTTTTCGTTTTTGAGTTATTGTGTCCGTCAACAGACGGACAGACAACCGAAAATGGTCTAGTTAAGTGATTTTATGAGCACTTATACCAAAATTTTGTTCATAGTATCAATATTTTTAAGCGTTACAAATTTGGGACTAAATTTAATATACTATGATATATTTCATATACACATGGTTTAAAAGATTCTATACAAAATTTCCGTAGGAGTAAAGTTATATGACAATTATGTTTTTGATGGTCGGACTATATTGTACCTAAAGAGAACTAGGTCTTTCTGCCCTGTAATTGATATCTTGATACGATATTATTGATGCATATCGATCGATCATGTATGCTTTTGTATCAATAACAATCTAGTTCATTTCACTTTATGAATACTGATTTACTTAATCCGGTACCTTAGAATTGGTGATGAATCTTCAAACCAATTCCTAAATGTGTTAGAAATGACAAACTGTAATCCGGTTAGTAGCCGAGCTTCTTAAGGCGTCTTAACTTGCTTTGACTACTTCCTAGGCGGATGCGGGCTCGAATCCAGGCGCCGGCAATGTGATAAATGTTAATGGGGCGGTAAATTGGCCACACTGTCGCCACTTGGATAAGTACGAAGTAACTGACTTAGTTTAAGAAATAAATAAAGATAAAAAGTGATGATGTGGGCGGCCTCTGTTATCTGTTTTTTGATGAGCTGTTTATAATGTTAACGTCGAGGGCAAAATTGCTAAAATCTAAAAAAAATTTATACAAACCACGAAATTAACGACCTTTCTTTGCGATCGCATAAAACCCACAGAGGGAGGGGGTAAACCCCTACAATATTATTAAACAAAACGTAATAAATTCTGAAATAAACTATAACAATAATACGTTTCAAGTTGGATATTATATTACATTTTGTGTAAGCATATGTGTATTTTTACGTACTAACTGATGCCCGTGACTTCTAACGCGAATTCTAAGTATCTATCTTTATCGAGTATGCATGGTGAATGTTTATACTTACCTCTGTAAGTTTCTACAGCCAGAAATTTACAGGAATTCAAGTATATTTGATTTTGTTCGTAACATACATCAAATGCTTTTTGTAAGTGCTGTCGGATTTAGTTGTTATGATGCCAGACCTTAATCATTTCAAAAGTCTATCAAACAATATTTCGCTTTCCATTTTAAAAAAAATTTAAATGTAAGTGACCTTCGCTTAGTCCTCTTTTACTAAAATTATAGATTATTGATCAGTGAATATAGATTATTATTTAATGAAAATTAATTAAAAACCAAGTGAAAACAAACAATTGACTGAATTAATTGCTGAATTACCATGCATATACTGTGTTGATGACACAATCGTTTGTTTTTTACGTCATGTAAATAAAGAAAGATACTCACTCTTAGATAGCCACACACACATAACTGATGTTTAATACATGCTATAAAATTTGAACCTAATTTGCGCCCTCGCGAGTAAACAATGATGTTTACGAAAAATGTTTCAAACAAAAGTTGTTTATTATTTTTAAGGGACATATTTTACATTTAAACTTTTGTTTTATCTCTAACGGTTTAAAAGATGGATCCTACTGACCCAACACTTTTTTTTGAAACAACTAAAACAGTCTCGATCAAATTAATTTAAAAAAAAAACTACATCACAATAGGTTTCATCCGTTTCTGTTACGAAGCTTCAGGCAAACACTCAGATACACATATCAAACTTTACACTCCTCTTTTTGTTCGGGGGTTAAAAAATAGGTTAAAAATTGGTTCAAACGTTGAGGAGCTATGGCGTCAACAGACCAACACAAAGATGATCTAACCTGAAATTTTTAAGATTCTTTTTTTTTGAATCGGAGGTTTTAAGAAACCTATCTTGATAGTTCATTTACTGGTGAACGCACTTGGCAAAATCAGGCTAAAATTTTATAAAAATATAGATTACAGAATACGTAATCTTAATATTAACACCATAATAACTGATCTTAATTCAGTTTTCAAATCACTAATAAATAAATTTATTATTTTAAAAATAAAAAAATTTATAAACAATAGCATTATTTTTTTTATAACTTTTGTATTTCCTGTTTGTATGTTATTTTAATTTATCAATCATAAAATTTATATTAATACAGAAGTAGTTTAGATTTTAAAAGCGGATAAATTGATTATTGAATTATTTATTATTTAATTGTGTTATTATTTTGTGTTATAGTTCCATTCGAATATAGAAGTAGTTTTTTTAAGTTTATAGATTTGTGATAAATATGTTTTGAGATAATTGTTGAATTATGTTTATTAAATTATTTTATGGGCAGAATTTTAACTACTTGTAAGTAATTAATTTTAATAGAAATTGTTGTTCATAATTCATGCTTACCTAATTAACAGCTGTCAAATAAAAATCCCGCATTTAGAAATTTGATGAATAATGTTGAGAGTTTGTCAAATTATTTTTTAAAGTTAAAAATTTTAGACTATAAATTTTAAGTTTGTGTGAGCGCCAAGGCAATTTTAGACTTTGGGTTAAATTATTTGTACCTTACTTTCAACTTTGATGATGAATGTTGTTATAACTTCATGAATGTAGACGAAAAATAAGAATACAATTTTTCGATATCTACTTTGGCTTTCCGAAAGTTAAATAATGAAACAAAATTTTTAATTTTCGATATTTTGAAAATTACTCCAGATATCGAAAATTTTTATTCTTACTTTGCGTCTTATATTGTCAAGTAATAACATAATTTACCATCAAAATTGAAAATATATATTTTTTGTGTTCCCACTACCGTGTTCATACATCCTTAATGGATTTTCCTTTGCACAATGGATTTTTTTTTGTTTTAAATAATTTATTAAAGTTAACTTTAAATAGTTTTTTTTTTTTTAATTTCCAATGATTAGTTTTGTTTTCCCATAAAACCAATGTTAAATATACCTACTTTTGAAGTCATTTATTTATTTAAATAATCGGACAACTCTCCGTAAAATTTTCAGAATTGATTTAGACTTGTCCAACTTCATATTAAAAAAATCAAGTTTTCTATACAAAATTGCCTTGGCGCTTATACATCCTTAAGCTATTTATTCTCATTCCCATTCCTTTTCTTAATCCACGTGTTTTGAAAGGAATTTTTACATTAAAAATTTCCAGTCTCAAAAAAAAGTATTAGGCGTATTTTCTAAATGGAAATTTGTTTAAAACTGGCAAAAAGAGTGTGTTTACTGAGGTTGACAAATATGAGATCTGAGACATTCTTTACTTGCTCCCGTGGTGTGTATACTATTTTCTCCCCGGCGGAGGCAAAAAGCGGCATCTTCGTGTTTTGCACAGCGGGATGAAAGTTGACATTTTCTGCGCGGAGCTTAAAAAACATAATAATTTTCTAATAGACTTGCATGACTTACAGATTATTTTTTTAACAATTTAATTGCTACATGTTTAAGTACAATTTCTCTAAATTTTAAAGCACGACCTTGACAACAGCTCGTAAAATTATATTCTTATTAAAAAGATTTGCCAAAATTTGCTCCAACGCTAGACGAAAAATAAGTTACAAAGAGTTCGATTGAACGCATTCCATTTCGCGTTTAACCTAATGTTAAAAGTCAACTGTTTTTATCAAATTCGATTTTTGAACTCGGTTATATTAACTTAAGGATGTATGAGCATGACACAATGTTTGATTTAAAGGCTCAAAATTTGTTTGTAGGTAGTCTTTTACTCAAAGAATATGTGGTTAAAATTTCAGCTTAGGTATCCGTGCAAATTTTTAAGAAAAAAGTCATTAAAAATCGATATAAAATACATTGGCTCTTATGGAGGAATCTCAAAAAACGACATATTTTGGAAGTTTTTGATAATTTTCATTTGGAATGAATGAAAACAAATTAAAAAAAAAACTTTTTAATAGAAAGTAAACATATTAGCAATGAATTAGAAAAGAAAAAAACTAAGTGTCTCCATCCATATAAGGGATGTAAGAGCAGGGTAGATTAAGGGTTGAAATTATTTTTATCTTATTTTCAACTTTGATGATGAATTTTGTTATAACTTCATGAATGTAGACGAAAAATAAGAATAAAATTTTTCGATTTGTGTCTTGGTTTTCGAAATATCGAAAGCTAAATAATTAAACAAAATTTTCAATTTTCGATATTTTGAAAATTAAGCCAGATATCGAAAAATTGTATTCTTACTTTTCGTCTTATATCGTCAAGTAATAATATAAATTTATCATCAAAATTGAAAATACAGTGGAACCTTAATATAACGAACCTCAATATAACGAATTCCTCGATTTAACGAATTTTTCGCAATCCCCTTGAATTGTCCATAAGAGTCAATTTAAAATATACCTCAACATTACGAATATTTTTTGCGAACAGCCTCTTTATAACGAATTTTCAACTATAATAAAAAATTTAAATACCTCTAAATAACGAATTTCGTCAATTCAAAACCTTTATATAACGTATAAAGTCTCACCAATATACGACAGTTAGTATGCTCCATAGTATGTAATTCATGTCGCGGCAGGTTCCGACACGTTTTTTTACCAAAAAAATTTTTGAAGTTAACATTTAAGTACCGACATAATGTATGTAACCTCCTGAATACCTACTTATATGGATTTTACTGCATTTAATTTTGTAAACTAAGGGAAAAATTTTGTAGCCTACCTAATTGTTTTTAAATAGAAAATACATACAGCAATTTGATTAAATTGTGTTATCATTTATCAGAAAAAGTTGTTCCCTATAAAAAGATGAGTACGTAATGTTGAGGTAAATAAAATTATTTCTTTACCTCTTTATAACGAATTTTAGACCAACTTAACCTCAATATAACAAGCCTCAGTTTAACGAATTACTTGATATAACGAATATTTACTGGTTCCCTTCAGATTTGTTATATCGAGGTTGCACTGTATCTATTTTTAAATTTGTACCCCCACTACCATGCTCATACATCCTTAACTTAATAAACAATGTAATAAAATCTTAGAAGTCAAACTTAACCTACTCCTAACTACCCGATTAACTAGAAAATTTACACATTAATTTCCAGGATGGTCATTTAAATTTATTATGGCTAAAAACTCGATTTGTAGTTAACCAATCAATAATTTCATTTGCTTATTTAAAGAAAGTTATTTCGATTGGTTTAGATTTTTGAGTTACCCTTTTAACCGGTTTTTATTCAGATAAAATATTTGATTTTAGTTAAAGAAGAACTAACGACAAACGACATTCCACATAGTCTTGAAAATTCCTAATACAATTTAAATTATAATTATAATTTACTATTTAATTCAAGAAAAAAACTACCTAGATACCTATATTATTATAACCACGGAATAACGTCATATTATTAAAATATAGCCATACCAGCCAAATTACATGTATACATACATACATAGCTCACTCAGTTTGTATACAAACCTCACAACACTTGTTTGTAGGTTTATCATCATTTTATTGTACTGTTAGTACATTATAATGTAGGCAAAAATTAAATTGACTTCAGCAGTCTAATAGGAGCAAATCGAATAATATAAGTACTGTAAGTACTACTGTATTTACAACACAGTATCAGGGTTCGAGGATATATATTAATGGATATATATCATGATATATATCCGATAAATATCACGTGAATTTTTATGATATATATCAATACAAAAATGATTTAAAAAAATTTAATATTATTTAGTAATTTTTGGCGTTTGTTACCGTATTTCTACTTCCCAAATTTTGATGGCATTGGAGTAGAGTTAAAATCTACTAATACTAAGCTCAAATCGTGTCGTGTCAGAAAAAGTTCGTTACTAAAGAGTCAGTTTAATTAAGATTCAAAATCGGAAGATGATCTAGCTTTATCTTCCTTGCAGTCAAACCAAGCACAATTATGAAACGACATTTTTTTTTTTTTTATTTGATAATTAACAGTTTATTACGAATAACTGATGACTGATTTGATAAATAAAAGACTGATTATACTCTAAAGTTATTATTGACTGATAACAATTTACAAAATTGTTCTTTGTTTTAAAATTGATTTTTATTTATAAAAATTTTATTATTTATATTGATTTTGCCTGATCTAGAAGAATATTTTATGTTTTGGTTTCATTTGTCTGATTTGAAGTGCCTAAGTAAATAAAACCTTTAAAACATTTTAGTTTTTTTTAAATATCAAAATTTTGATATATATCGGATATATATCAAAAATATCCGATATTGTGATATTTATAATAAATATCGGATATTTTCGAACACTGTTATCAATACATGTTATTACGATATCATTACACAATGGGGTAGTGGAAGCGTGTTGGGCTTATAACCTAGAGGTCCTTACATCGAAACTACGTTCTGCTAGGAAAATTTTTTTTAAACATAATTATGGAGGTGAACAGACTTTATGACTGGAGTCAATCACAGGAGGCGTTGAAACGCATATACTCTTTTTTACTTTGCCAGTAATGAGAACTATCTTATACTGTTTGGAGAAAACTTCTACCATTTTTAGAAAGATACCACAAAGCTTAATATATAAAAAAAAAAACAAAATAGCTAGTTCGTTTGGCGTTCTAGTTGTTTCTCGAGTTTCGTTTTATCTATTTCCAAAATTCCGGCGAAAGTCTTCTAAAAAAATTTGATATTCACACTGGATTTTGGGCATATATATTCGAATAAACCCAATCGTAAAATGAACTTGATTTTTAAGTTTTCTTAGTTAAAATTGCTGCAATCAATTTATATCAAAATTCCTAAAAAATTGTCTAATTTCCATAATGCTTAATAAACAATACAACTTTGACTAATTATTATTAGATTGCTTATTTTTTGAGATATCGTTAAACATCCCAGAAGAAGAATGATTATTCAAATTGGTTTCAGGCAATTTTCAAGATAATAAATAAATCAAAGATAATGAATGAAATGAAAACTCCAGGATATTTCGAATTAAATTTCGATTTTTCTCCAGTTTCTTTTATCAATTTTTGTATTATATAAATACGTATTTCGACTACAATGTAATCATCATCAGTATGAATTATCTAATCGTAATTACTCTTATAGTTACTTGTTGCTAATTTGGTCGAAATACGTATTTAAAACCAAATTTGATCTAGGAAAATCGAAATTTAATTCAAGAAAATAATTGGTATAAGTGTCCCATGAACTAGATTTTAGGGGTTTGCAAGATATCGTAGAAAGTAAACAACCAATCGTCAAATGAATTATTGTATTATTTTTGGATCAAAATATCTTTCTTTATATATCGAGTTAAATTTCGAAACAAAAAGTTTCTAAAATACCGTCCACAATTAAAACCGAAAGACAATCTCTAATAACCACATGAATTATATCATTATTAGTGTCCTAATTACTCAAGAAATCTAAAATTAAAATCTCATAAAATCAGATCAAGTAAATCAAGAAATTTTTTTATTTTTTTGAAAAAAAAAAAAAAATATTATAATTTGTACCCAAAAAATTATAATTTATTAATCATTTGTCGTACAGTTTTCGTATTATAATCGGAAATTTTAAAAGAAAAAAAACCCATTTGACCTAATATTCTACCTTCTCATAGTTTTATCCTTCCGTATGGATTGAATTTGTATGAAAATCTAAAAAAATTAGAGAGAATAATGATGAATACTATTGAAAATCAATAAATATGATATGATAATAATTATATTCATCATACCTTTAATAAATCAATTATTTGTATTGCCTTCGTTATAATGTTTGAACACTGTATTAATATTATAAAATTATAACGGAACCTTTTTGAATAATAATAAAAATAGTTTCACATTTTTGAATGTTCAGTGTCAAAATAATAATAAAAATTATTATATAATATGCGTTGTGGCACTTCAGTGTGTCTTCAGTTACTTTAAGTTAAGTGCATTGATTGCTGCGTAGACGTTTATAACCATTTTAAGAGGTTTTTTATTTACAGTACTTGTAGTTGTAATTATTACACGTTTATGGACAAATTTATGTGTATAGTTCAATAAATTTGTCACTAAATGAATCTTTTTAAATAAATTATAGTTCTAATTTTTGTTATTAATACAGTATTTCGACGTCGAATTTAACACGAATTTTTGTGTGACCAAACAAATACAGTCAAACGTGGATAAGCGAGAGTTCAAGGAGCACAATCTCATTCTCGCTTATAGAGGTTTCTCACTAATCCGAGTTTCTCGCTAATGCAGTACATGGGTAGCGTTTCTCTCTTATAGAGGTACGCAGCAAAACAAGTCCCAGCAAGTACGAATTTAGTAAATATGTAATATGATAAAATTATGTGCATAATATATAATATGCACAACATGTATTATGTACACGACTGCCGCTGATAGAGGTAAAGATAAGAAGCAGTCTCACTTACGGTGGTCCATGAGGAAAAAACGACTCTCTCTTACAGAGGTTTCTGTTTCTTGCTAATAGAGGTTTTGGAAGCTTAAAATGGCGGGTCCTAGCTATAACTCTCACTTATAGAGTTTTTTCACTTATCCAGTTCTCACTTACCCAGGTTTGACTGTACTGTGTTTTTTGAGTTGCACTTTTCGTTGTAATATGAACTTTTCATTTTTCATGCCTATATATGCCCTCTGTAAGCTAAACCTGAAAATGGAATGTTTCAAAATATGTAAAAAATACCTACTCTTGGATGTGAATCAAATCTAAGAAAATTTAAAAATTTTGTAAAAAGGACTCCGTGGGCATGTCTTAGCACATAGTAGGACGTGGTAGACATGCTTGGTAGGTGTATTTTGAACTATTTTTAATCTTGGCTACAATGAACTGACAAGACAATATTTATATTCATCTGTCGTAATTTTTTATCGAAATAAGACAACAAAAATTTAATTAGGGTAGTACGAGTGTCAAGGCAATTTAAGACTTAAAGTTGAAATTATTTGAACCTTATTTTCAACTTTAATGATGAATTTTGTTATAACTTCGTGAATGTAAATGAAAAATATGAATAAAATGGTTTTCGAAATACCAAAAGCTAAATAATTAAACAAAATTTTCAATTTTCGATATTTTGAAAATTACTCCAGATATTGAAAAATTTTATTCTTAGGTACTTTTCTACTTATATTGTCAAGTTATAACATATATATTTTTTTAAATTTGTGTACCCGCTACCATGTTCATACATCCTTAATTAGCCGGGCACAACGTTTTTGTTTTGTTTTCAATAATTTAAGGTTATAACATTAATTTTAATAGATTTTTTTTTTTAATTTCCACCTACTAGTTTTGGAGAAATCTATGAAAAGGTATCATCCATCTACCGTTTTCCCATAAATTCAATGTTAAATATGCCTACTTTTTAAGTTATTTATTTATTTATTTTAAAAAGAAAACCGACTTCAAAAGAAAAACTTTTAAAACACAAATTAATATGCACCAAAAAGTAAAAGAATTATTAAAAAGTTTTTTTAAATTTTCTTTTCAATAAATTACAATTTAATCGTGTCCTGGGCTGCATACATGCTCCGCTCTGCATTTAATTACTCTATTTCGGACGTGTGACATAGCACGCATGATTAATTCAAGTTTTTTTTTTTTTAATTTTAAGACAATACCTTTTCAAAAGATTTGAATGGAATATTCTTTTTACAAAGATATATTGTTAAACTTTCTTTAAATTTTCACTTAAAATAGTTAATTATAGCAAGAATACTTATTATCATAAGTATCAGACTTTATATACAATGATGAATGAACGTGATTCGATTTGAAGAGAAAGGGTTTTGTTTACAAGTAATAATCAGTTCATTTTATTTAAGATATTTATATGTTTTTTTTGTTAGAATTCCGTATGACAACTATAGGCCGGCCGCACACAATCTGAATCTCTCATTAGAAATCTTTATAAGAATTTCTGACAGCATTTTAAAGGGGTATTTTCAGTTTTTTAGACAAAAAATCGATGTTTTTTGGACGGTTTTTTTTTTTAAGAAACTTTATTATTTATGGCAAAAGAAAATTACATGATATTATGCAAGTATTGAAGAATATAACAAAATTTTTTTTTAATTTGTTCAACTAAAAAGACATGTCGAGAACATCTTGATCAGTGGTCAGAAACAAATGTCAAAATTAGTCAATAATCTAAAAATAAATAAAAGAAAAACAAAAAACGAGTTCTTTGGGTAGAAAAAATTGATATAAAAAGGCAATAAAAGAAATTATTATTTTTTGGTCAGATTTTGGACTAGTTTTAGCTATTTTCAATAAATTGCACAAATATTTAAGCCAAATAATTCCTCATGAGCTTCTTTCTGTTCTAAAAGTTGCTGTTTTTTAGAAGTGATCGATCAAAAAATCGATTTTTTTACATTGAAAATACTCCATAAATCGCGTACTAGAATTTCTGAGAATGTGTGATCGAAAGAGAAATCGGATCAATTCTCCGGCGTCTGATTTTCTTATATACTGACTGTCTTGTAATTGTCTAACGGTCATTTTTTTCCGTCAGAATTTCATAAAAAGATTTCTTAAGGTAGTACTATCGGTAATAGACTTTGCATTCAGAATTTAATGAAACTTGGCATAGTTGTCCATTATTATATCATAATTAACTAGTTAAATTTTTAGGAGCCTTCAGATTACTGAAAATCTGAACGTCCAGTTTTGTGAAATAAAATAAAATCTGTGATTTCCCATACGGATCACTGTTAAAATATATATTTTTTTCTGTTCCCTAAAAATTTAACTGGTTAATTATGATATAATAATGAACAACTATGCCCAGTTTTATTAAATTCTGAAAGCAAAGTCTATTACCGATAGTACTACCTTAAGCAGAAAATTTTTTTATTGTTTTCTCAAAATATGCGAAACTGAAACCATTCTATGTGTTATTACTATAACATTACATGTGATTCCCATATAATGTTATAGTTATAACACTTACACTGATATAGCGTGTGCATTTATTGTAACACAGAGTGCATATGGCATACTTTCCGAAGGCTGTGAGATAAAGTATCTCCTTTTTGTAAGGTATCTCAGTTTTGGAACAGGCAATATTTATTTGTATTCGATAACTGAAGAAGTACACTCCTCCTCCGAAAATTCCTTCGGACAGTTTTCCATCTTGCCATGTAGATCCTTCTTAAGCAGATCGTTTCATTTTAACATTTGTTACTTAGAATTCATACTAAAAAAATCGTGTATTCAACATTGGGGAGTAAAATTTCGAATTTATTTTTGGCAAATATTCTTCTGAACTTGAATTCTAAACTTGGATACTAAAAAAATTACGATTAACTATTTTTAGACCGGCTAAACGTAAGTTGTTTCAACTATCCTAAAAATCGTAAATAGGAAAATTTTTCGGCAACTATGGGATTTGGGTTCCTGAGGGTTTTAATCAACAACTCATTCCTCATATTTTGCATACACACTGAACTGAACTTTGCATACTCACTTTAGAACCCGATCAACATGTAAGTATTCTTCATGCTCACTTAACAAATCATTAAAGGTTTTAAGTATGTTTATGTGAATTAAGTATCCAATAAAGTATTATTGAAAATAAAATATCTATCTATATATTATTAATGCGAAAGTAAGCATGTTTGTTTGTTTGTTTGCTACGCTTTCACGCTAAAACTAGCGAATAGTTTTTAATGAAACTGTACAGCAATATAGCTGATATATCAGAATAACTATAATTTACAAAGATATTAATAAAAAATTAAAAAAAATTAATTTAATTTGATATAACCATAAATTACAAATTTTTGTAAAAGTTGTCATTTGACATTACCATAAATTACAGATTTCTGTAAAAATAGTCAATATAAAATATTTCACGGCTATCTTTTTTGATATAGGTACTCAATGAGTAATTACGACTATTATACATTGAAAAAAATAGAAAACCATACACATATTTTACCTGTGTAAAACAATCCTTACCATTATTTCGAGTGTTATAGAATGGGAATAAGCGAGAGCAATCTTTATCAATTTTTACTTTTAAACCCAGCGAAGCGGGTGGGTATCACTCTAGTATAAGTAATAATTCTTTTAATATATTCTGCGTATATCACGTTTTATGTGTTATGAATGCGAACACGAATGCGAATGCGAATGCGTTGTAAGTTATAAATTTGTAAGTAAGTACTTTCACGTAATTGACAATTCAGTTTAGATGATTATTGGCAATTGATAAATAATTTCAAATTACAAGGTATATGAAATTGCGATAATTTGAAATTATTTCTATAATTATATTGTAATAAATTCTTTTCAATTTTATTCCTTGTAATATAAATTTTACTCGAGGTACTACATACTGTTGTATATTCCGTAGCCGATGGATGTGACAGAAGGTTACACATTTGTAGGTAGCTTCGAATAGTATGTCTATCGAAAAATTTTTCCAAAACAAATTAATATGCACTAAAAAGTAAAAAAATAACGATAATAGCAGTTAAAATTATTGTTTTTTTTTGGAGTGCATACTTAATGCAAATTTAAGATTGTTATGGTTTTCTCATGGATGCCGTTATCAAAACTGGACGAAAATGAAATGGGTCCACACGGGAGGCACCAGCTTTCAAATAGATAAAGAGTCATCAAAATTGGTTCACCCAGTCGAAAATTCTGAGGTAACACACACACAAAAAAAAAAAAACAAATACAGTCGAATTGATAACCTCCTCCTTTTTTGTTTGAAGTCGGTTAAAAAAATGTTAAAAATGCATAAAAATACTTATTTTATAGAAAATTATGTTTTCGTCGTGTCTTTCGTTTTCGAAAACCAAAAAAGAATCCTTTTTTATAAATCATAATGCAAGCGCAAACGCACTTACTCGTTTACATCTCTCTTTTATACATATACTCCACCGTATACGTTTTACTCTAGCAGTCGACGGATATGCACGGCCGCATCCAAATTTTTAATGTATTAATTTATTCGCTGAATTCAATTTTTGAAGCTGCACGGATTGGGCATAAATCGGACACGGTGAGAAAAGTTTCTGGCACCTGTAGCTTCAAAGTTGTTGAATCGCTCACTCGAATTTTCGACATACCCTTCCATTTGGATTTAAGCGTTAAAGTATGATAGTTCACATCAGATTTATTTATTTAATAAACAAATAAATTAAAATAAATCAATAACATATATATTAGATATATACTATACTATATTCACCATAGAAAACTATTAATTAATTATGAATAAATTAATTAGACAAAGATAAACTGTGTGTTTGTTACACCTTACATGACATTCTAAAAAAATAAAAATCTATCGATGTATACAAATACAATCGCCGCTTTTATATAGAGTGTCCTAGGTCAACCATACCTAAATCACTTTAAAATTAGTAAAACGATTTTCAACTTCTTGTTTCACTCGGAAATAGGATATCAAAATCAGAAGTGTATATTTTAAAGTATTATCAACATGTTATTTGCAGTTCCTATGCTAAAACTATGATTAAACCCATTTTTCATCAGGAGTTTAATTAGAGCTTATTAAGAGCTTTTCATCATTTTATTTCCGAAGTTTCAGAAATTTTGACCGTTTAAAACACGAAATAATTAACGCCAAAGAAACAACGCCGTGGTGCTATTTTTTTTTTAAAATCTAAAAACATGTTTTTCAATTCTCCTTCTTTTGTTTTCAATTCTTTCGATAGAATTTTTTTAAATCGTTATAAATAGCTGGGAGGAAAATGAGTTTTACATGCTTTGATTATCTTGCATAGCTGATTATCTCGCGACCATAATTATCAAAATTTCTATCTAATCTAACATTATTCTAAAAGTCTGTGAAAAAATAGCCTAATTTATCGACAAATGATTTCATCTTAAGTATGGTATTTTTGTTTACAAGTAAATATACCTGTGTACGAAAGCTGGTATATACCATGCCCTAGCACTTATAAAATGTTATTTTTTCTACCCTAAAACTTATTTTTAGACCATAAATGAAACTTGTTGAAAAAACGTTTGATACAATAGTTTTATATTATTTGCTGTTTGCTTTGGATAAAATTGTCATTTCCTGCCTGAATCTTCTATTTTTAACTGAAATATGAAATTGAAAATATCGATTGGAAATAATAATTTTTTTAGTTTTAAAATGAGTACGTATGGTGAGAAATACAAATCCCGATTCTATTCGATATTTAAAAAAAAAATTGGGATAAAAGTTTCAAATTTTTTTTATATATTGCCAGTCTCCAAAAAGTTTGTAAAAAGTTGCAGTTATGTTTTTTCGACTCCAGTTTCAGTTTTTGTTTGTCCGTTTAGTGGGAAACCGGCATAATACTACGCCAATCAAATTCTACATTAAAATCGCAAAGTGCTCTTAGGGGAATGTAAAACTAAGTTTTGCAACAAAAAAAAAAAAAGTGCTCCTTGTCTAATACGTGAAAAACTGCAGAATTTTCGGACTTTTTTCAGTTTTTATATATATATATATATATATATATATATATATATATATATATATATATATATATATATATATATATATATATAGAACAAACGTTTAAATGTAAAAAATGTTGTTTATAAAAAAATAAACAACTTTTGTTTGAAACAATCTTTCGTAAACAGCATTGTTTCTCGTGAGGGGAAAAATTACTGCAAAACTTTCCATCCATTTTCTCCAAAATTATAAAAGATAGAGAGATTAAAGTTATAGGTAGCTTAAACTAAAATTTTTCATAATGCTCATCAGAAATACCGGATGTATCATAAATATATCACAATTCGATTGAGCACAGACGATTTCTGTTGTTTTTAAATGGGTGGTCGTGTAGACTGGGACATGTTGTATATAAAATAAGTGTTATACCTACCTGTAATGATATAAAATGATATACTGTTGGGAATTTCATGTAACAAATAGTAATTATTGCATGCCAAGGCTAAATTCTTTTTTTCAAACCATTGTGTATTAAATTAATGTTACATTCACATAATATATTCAAATCGAGAAAGGTTTAACAAATATTTTATTTGACCATTATTGATGATAGTAATTTCTGGTTAACTATCAGGTGATCTATGTGTTTATTATGTTGAAATAAAAATATTCAAATGTATTTGAAAAACATTTTTGATAGGTCATGGAGAATTTACTTACTATAATTTATGTATTCGAATTAAAAAAATTTAAATGCAAAAATGTCTACAGGTAGTTCATGTTATTTTGGAGTGGCCACAAATCGGAAAATATCTGTGGCCATTGACGAACCATTAGGTGGATTAGGCAACTGCCTAGAGGCCCCACGCCGGCTTCGAATCCCTGGGAAAGGCCAAAAGAGAAAAAAATAATTTTGTTCCGCACCACAAGGGAATGTGATGTTGATTTACAAAGCTAAAAAATAGTGGGAAAGACAAATTTTTATAAGAAGGGCCGAAAGGGGGTGCCTTTAGGGCTCTTGCGGTGAAGTTGATTTAAAAAGAAAAAGAAATAGAGAGAAAAGATAATTTTTTGTAAGAAAAGACGCACACAAGAAGGCGCCAAGGTGATTTACTAAGGGAAAAAAAACATATCGCCGTCTGATTTTCACATTGTCTAGGGGCCCCAGAGAATTGCGTTGTCTAGAGGCCCCGACATGGGTTATTCCGGCATTTACTATAGTTCAAGTTGGTTAGATGGATTTTTAACGACTTTGAAATTGCGTTTCTGTAGAATGTATGTACATTTGATAGATATGGACTAGATGGGTGTTTCTTGAGATACTATCCACAATCTCCCCGAAATATATTTTGCTTCATACCGGATTTAGGACGATATCAAAAAAAATATTTTGCCAATTGTCAAATGAATCCGATTTTTTAATTTTTTGTGTCAGAATTTACACAATGTTTTATCTTCACGATGTTTTACCAAAATTATTTGTGATTTTTTCTAAAGGGATACGTTTTTCTAAAGAAAATTGAAGAAATTATTTTGTCTCTAATCTTGATATAATTCATTGTAGTTAAGGGATAAACTTTGAGCTAAAAAATACAGTAAATTGGATGTATACATCTGAAATATTGTCCAAAATTCCATACGAAGAGCGATTTTTCGAGTATATTTTAGATAATTTCTTAAATAATTTATGGTCAAATAATTTGATTTTGTGACTTTGGATGAAAATTATTCTAAAAAAATCGAAAAACAGAAGTACAAATTTTGTTGGAATATTAACAATATTCGAAATTCATGAAAATGCATAGATTCGGCTGAAATACAATACATCAAAATATGACCGAATTGAGTTTCCACAAAATTTTCTGCTGTTTTCGGAAAAATGTTTAAATTAAAAATTGTTAAATTTAAACAGAAAAATATAGCTCTTTCACAAGCCGGAAGTTGGAAGAGATGAATAAAATATTAAAAATAATTAAAATGGTTCGTCATCATGTAGCTACTTACTCATTGCAATTATCCATAAAAAATTATGCAACTTTTATTAATTTTTTAATAATTGGACGTTAAACAACAGACAACAAACGTTTTTCATACTCGAGTGAATAATGATGTAACGTTATGATATCATTCAAACAACAATTATTAAATTAAATATTTTATAAAAATTTACCCACGTCATTATCATTAGTTTAAAATCTGTGTTGGATAGGTCCACTACCATAAATAGCACAAGTCATAAATGTAAACAATCTTCTTTTTTAACCAACTTCAAACAACAAAAGCAGGTTCTCAATTCGACTGTATTTTTTTTTATGTTTGTTACCTCAGAACTTTCGACTGGGTGAACCGATTTTGATGATTCTTTATCTATTTGAAAGCTTGTGCTCCTCGTGTGATCCCATTTTATTTTGGTCCGGATTAAGTATGCCCGACAAGAGGACGAAATAACTTAATATCACGCCATCTGATTTCGATGATTCTTTTTTTAGTGTAGAAAAAAAAACTTTTAACAAAAAGAAAACCGATTTCAAAGAAAAACTTTTCCAAAACAAATTAATATGCACTAAAAAGTAAAAAAATAACGATAATATAATGTAGTTTAAATTATTGTTATTTTTGGAGTCGCTGTCAGCGAAGCTAATGTAGCAAACTGTTCTGTCAGAGTTGTTTCCTTGTCTGATACCGACTCCAAAAATAACTATAATTTTAACTACATTATATTATCGTTATTTTTTTATTTTAGTGCATATTAATTTGTTTTGGAAAAGTTTTCTTTTGAAGTTGGTTTTATTTTTGTTTAAAGTTTTTTTTATTTTAAATAATGAAGGTTGAATTCTTTTTAGAATTTAGTATTATTAATAAAAAATTGATAATTTGTCTAAAAATTGTTGGAAGCTTACGCTTTAGGATGTACGAGTGCCAGGACAATTTTGGATAAAAAGCTTGATTTTGTTTATATGAAATTGGGCTAAGTTTAAATCAATTCTGAAAATTTTAGGGTGAGTTGCCTGATTATTTAAATAAATAAATAACTTCAAAAGTAGGCATATTTAATATTGGTTCTAAAGATTAAACTACTATAATTACAGGGCGACCTTTATTAACTCACTTCGTTGTCAAGAATTTACGAAACAAGTATTTAAAAACGAGATGTAAGGTTAAATTCAGCTCAGATAACTGGATTCGCTAAAGTTCATCCAGCTGTTCTTTAGTCAATTTATGGTAGAATCTTCCCCCAAACTCAACAATTGATCGAATAAGTTCATTAACAAGTGAAATTTATAAAATTTAAAAAACCATCGACAAAAGTTTTGAGTACGGAATCCTAAAATCGCCCTTGAAATATATCTAGGAACACTTTTTTCCTTAAAATCTTCTCCAAACTCAACCAATTTTAAGGATCATGGTCTATTTTTATTTGTTCCGGGTACGGAATCTTAAAATCGCATAAAGCTATAAGGACACTCTCCATTAAATTATTTTTCAAATTTAGACGCTACGATAGTTTTTATCCGTTTAGACGGCTACGATGCCACAGACAGATAGACAGACAGACACACACACATATCGATCAAACTTATAACAACCCTTTTTTGGTTCGGGAATTAAAAATAGCTTTTAAGCTATCGATCTACAATCTTTTATTACAACATAAGATAATAAAATTTCATACTGAGGCAGAGATTCTTTTTAGAATTTATTTAAATTAATCTACAAAATATGACGTAATTTATTTTCAAATTCTTATATTTTAATCCGAGAATAATCTAGGTGATAGACAATTTCAAATGTATTTCTAATACAATTTTTTTAGGAAATAAGAACTTAAATGGTATTAAAGGCTTTTTGATTAAACTGTGTGAGATGTTACTAAGTAGTCTTGTCAGAAATGGATATTATTGTAAAATTTTTTTTAAATTTAGTTTCAAAATAACAATTTTTCGGATAGGATTTCAGGTCATATGATGTCTCGAGTAATGATAATAAATAATAGATCTGCTTTTCCAAAATTGCTTTAAAATTTAGAAAAAAAAAGTCTTTTAATTAAAAAAACTAATGCAATTAAAAAGAATTAGTTTATGAAAGTGTTTAATATTCTAGAAATAATTGTAGTATTTGTTTTATTTTTCAGGTGCATTATTGTGAAGTGTGTGTGTTCAGATTTACAGAACTAGTTTTAACTAACATCAATTAATTAAATGTTGCCGCTAATTTGGTGAGCTTTATAATTAGTAAACAAATTTTATTGCATGCTTTATATAATAAATTATTTTATTTGCACGTAGATAAAATAAGTTTATCAGCAAGGATTACAAAAATGCTAAATATGTCAATAATTTTAACCTAGATAATCAATAACAAAGGACCCTAAACTATATTTATAGAAAATTTGATATGTTATTTATAAACCTGCCAAACAGAAGTGCCCATGACCCAAGATCTGGGTGATGATAATTTTCGAACGACGTGAATTTTGTTCAAATTCTGTCGACTTCACGATTATAATCTTGGGTGCTATGAACTCATTGAGATTTTTGTGATTTTTGTTGCGTTATGTTTAGTTGGTCTGGATCGAGTTAGGACGATAGGGTGGCTTTTGGGCCTTTTTTTTAAAGTCAAATTTACAATTTTACTAGCTATTTTACAATCTGACGGAAATTGCGATAATACGGTCATATATACATATGATGTATAAGTATTGTTTACAGTAACACGACTGTTGTCACCAATATTTTACGTATATAGCAGGATGTTTGTAGGACCTAGACTATAATAGATATTTTACCTTAGCCACTTTTTTATAAGATAAGTTTTGGGTCCATTATTTGCTAGAGTTTTTCGAATGCCCAAAATATTTACTTTATAAATTGCCAAAATTATTTTTATTTCTTGTATTATTAATGACTTCATCATTTTCAACTTAAATTCATAATATTTTAGATATCTCACATTGACGAGGACAAATTTTGAGAAATTTTCTCTACGTCCCTGAACGTATTTTGTACGCAAATATATAATATGTTATTTACAAACGAGGAAAGTCGGGCTATTGTAAAGAATATACACTTGAAAAGTTTTAGGAAACAAGAATACAATTCTTGAAACGGTGCACGTTGTTTAGAAATGATATTGTATTTTATGTTTTATCAGCAACTTAAAAACAATTAAATAATTAGCTCGACCCGTGGAGAATACCGCTCCCGTGCTACCGTAACCCGTGGCTAAAAACAACAACTTAATTGTTTAAATTAGTTTTAGAAGAACAGGTTTAAAAAATATTTTATATAAAAATAGTTTAATAGTTGTGAAATATCTGTTGTTCCGCCTTAATGGTTTCTTCAGTATTAGGAGAACATCTATAAAACTAAAATATTTGCCTAATAAACTTATTATTTAAATTTATGATATTTTTTCGTTCAAATTATTTGTCTAGCGTGTTTTTTCCTAAGCAGTACATTTTTAGACCGTGAGTATATTTTTCGTCAAATCTAGACATAATAAGCTTGAAATTGATGGGGCTATAGTAATAATATACAAGATAAGATTAAATAAATCAGTGTAAACAATTACGGTAAAATAGGTACTCGATTTAAATTAAATTGATAATCAAAACTGAATAACTAAACAAAATTTTTCATTTTCAATATTTTGAAAATTACGCCAGCTAAAGAAAAATTGTATTCTTACTTTTCGTCTTATATCGTCAAGTTATAATAAAATTTATCATTAAAATTGAAAATATATATTTTTTAAATTTGTGTTCCCACTACCGTGCTCATATATCCTTAAAGTAGGCATTTTTTTACTTTTGGGATACATTTTTTTTTTTGAATCGATTTTAGTTACAAAATAATGCGGCAAAAATGTCCGAAAAGATATTTGGAAAAATGATATTTTTGCATTTGCTGGCAAAAATAACTTGGTACAATCGTATAATTTCCTCTATTCACGGAAAAATATCCCTATCCCGACCATAGATACAAGAGAGCTATTTCCACTTTCCTCAGAAATCAAGCCTAAACCTATTGTGATGTCACGGTATTATTCGATCTCTTGTCTGTATCTTTAACAAGCTTAGATAATTATACAATTATAAAAATGACCTTGATAACGTTATTACTGCCACCATAGGTTGTACATTTACACAATATTCCCCTATTTAAAAAACATTTCACTCTAGATAAGTGTAATAAAAAGTTTATAATCTTAAAATTAGATAAGGTAAATCTTTTTTTTTTGTGAACACATTATTAAAGTATCGAATAAAACACAGAGATAACACCATATTACAAATTTTTACCATATTAAAAATATAATTTCATAAATTAATTTTTTTTGTTTTAAATAATTTAAAATTCATAATAATAAGTAGTGTTAACAAAAAATAAAAAAAACCTTTTTTTTAAATTTCATTTATTCTTATTTATATTATATGCACATTAAACATAACATACTCTCTGCTGTGTTTGATTTAGACCACAGTACGAGTACGTATTTTAGTGATAGTGATAGTGATTGAGACCTAGTAAGTGAGTGACTTTGTTATAGTGAGCCTGAAACAAATCTTTTATTTTGAAAAATTTTCAAAAATCCGTGTGTTTTATTTCTTGAGGCTAGTAAAATTTTTGTCTACGTAATCGTAAACTTGATAATATTCAATGAGTTCCGATGCCAGTAATCATACAATTGTACATGATTAAAACTTTTCAATGTCTCGATAAATGCTGCATTTTCGAAAATTTTCCCAAATAAAAAATATTTCAGACTCTTTATTTGGTACAAAGCTAGCAAATCTTTAATAAAAATTCAAGCTAAAACTCAAGTTAAAAAATTTGTGTGGTCGTAGTCTCTAGATCAGGCATGTGCGTGTTATTTTAAGTCGAAGTCATCATTGCTATAACTTTATTGTGTGCCATAAACTTCATTGTGTGTCTCTTTATCCAAGTCCGCACTGCTCATAGAGGTGGAAGCGAGACGGGTATACGACTCTTCTACCTATCTCAGTTTCTCTTATAGTAATGGGATAGATAAAAAAAAAATGTTGTCTCTTTATCTTACTCGTATTTTTGGTTGTCACTGGTTAGGTTGTCACTGTCATACTTGTATTTTAGATACAGAAGTATGAGGGAATTCTCTAAGCCATGTTTGCCCATGGCTACTCTAGATCGTTCAACAATTCTGAGTAAGGGCATTATTGAAAAATTAGCAACTTTTAAGTTCTGACCTTTGCAAATTTTCAAATACAGCGGCAGATTAAAATTGATGGACATTTGTCAATATTTTTTTTTTTTTTTTATTCTAAGAACATGATAAAATAAAAACAAATGCAAAAATTACATCTGTTCAAAATCGACAAAAGGTATGCCTATAGTTCGACACTTTTCAAGTTTTCGGACTTGGGACATCTGTTTTTTCGGTTGTCGAAGAAAATAATTTTTAGCTCATTATCTTATTCGAATAATAAAAAAAAAACGGCTGTCTCAATAACTTTCTTCCTCACTAATGTTAAACTACCTAAGGACTACGTTCATACAAATTTTTAACTTGTTGCAATAGGGAATATTCATGGAATTTTTTTCGTATTTCTTAACAAAATATGAAAGTACCGTAAAAGAGATGCAAAAATGTGAAATTAAAATTAAAATCGGCTAAGAAATACAGATAAAATAAGCATTTAAAACTACTAATTAGATAGAGAGATCGGACATAGTATTTGACGTCATATACTATGTTTGCCATAGGAATTCCATGCTAAATTCTGTTTTGCTAGAAAGAGATACAAACTAACCTTTGACGATTAATATCTTGGTTGCTTTTATAGTTATTCAAAAAATAATATTTCCCTACTATTTGTTATATGATAGTCTTTTATTAATTAAAATAAAAAAAATTCATATTTACGCTTGTTAGTCCAGTGCAGTTACGGACTGGCTCAAAAGTTTGTAACAGTAGATTTGTTTATTCATTCTGTCAATAGAGGGTTGTTTGGAGACCTTAAATCTGATTTTACGTATTCGCAAAATTAACTCTTTAACCGCCATCTCGGAAATTATTAAAATTTGATGATTTAGGTGTCGTTGCGCTTGTCTGTATTATATCTTCAAATCCATTCATAGTTCATGCTACGGTTGTGCTACGAAAGTTATTCATGTTTAAAGTCAAACATTTTTTTGTTAATTTGTTTTTTGTAACCTAATTTGCACCCTCACGAGTAAATAGTAATGTTTACGAAAAAATATGTCTCTTGAGTATAGATGCACTATTAAAAAACTATTTGCAAAAAACAATTACCAAATGCAACACAGGAAAATGTTTTTGACTTTAAACAGGAATAACTTTTTTTTACTTTGATATAAATCGGTGTGAAAATAAAAGGGAGACAAGTCCAACGACACCAAAATCATCTAATTTTAATGCTGAGCCAAAACGAAAAAAAGTCATTTTACAAAATTGCGGCGAAAGAGTTACATTCGCAAACACGTATAATCAGATTTAAGGTCTAAAAACAACCCCTTGTTGAATGGATGAATAAAAAAATCTAGTGTTACAAAGTTTTGAATCACTCCTCTTCGATTTTCGTATGTGCACTGGACTATTGTTTTATACATACAAAGTTTTAAAAGTATAATCAATTAAAACTGTCACTTACACGTACTGTGTTCTATCTTATAGTACACACGCGATATTGTAAAAAATAAGTATTTTCTAATGTTCTTCTTCTTAAATTCTTACTTAGTTTAATTATTTGTATTTTGCTGATGATTATCGAGGTGTGTACACATGCCAGTCGGTGGTTTATGTTGTGTGATAGTGTATTATCTTCTAACAATATATGGGTATTTTTATTGTTAAGTTTTATTTTTTAGTGTAAAATATTGGTTAATTATGTGAAAAGTGTTGTACTTATTTATTGGATTTTAGTAAATTTTTGGTGTAGTTTTTGTTTAAAAAAATGAGTTTAAATCGATCACGACAATATGAGTATAGTAATGGTAAGTTATTGGAGTATTGTTATATTTTACACCTGACCTGTTTTGTGTAGTTCGGATGCTAGAAATCATATGGATGCAATTACCACAGTGATAATAAATAAATTGAATCTCTTGATGGGTTATCAATAAAAATAAGTCAAAAGAAAATTTTAAAGTGACTTTAACCTCTTCTGGTTACATTATCCTAATGAGTGTTGACCTCGACAACATACTCTTAACTCAACAATGAAATATGTAAAAATGTTGGTTTTGGCCGTTCTAGCCGAGGAATATCCACTGTATACTCGTGAGGCCGCAAATTAGGATAGAAAATTATAGTATGTATACATGTATTGTATTGCATGTTTTGTTTATATGTATGTGTTTGGTTATTGCTATGTACACTGAGGAAATTAGAATAAAGATATTGTTATTACTTTGTGTAAAAGAGTGACTATCTTTCTTTGCTTACATGACGTAAAAAACAAACGATTGAGTATCAACACTGTCTATACTTGTTTTTTCAACAATTAACTCAGTCAATTGTTTGTTTTCATTTGTTCAACTAAAATACTGGTTTTTCAGGTCTCATACTTTGTCTGAAATATCGATTTTTCAACATTATTGAAAACAGTATAAAAATTCTATCAATTTTAACAGATTAAGCAATTTTAATGACTTTTTTGAAGAAGTGTACTTTAAATCACAATAAGTTATTTTGCAAGAACAGGGCAATGCGAAAAACCGGAATTTTATCAGGTGTTTTACGAATAGTTTGAAGTAAAGCGATTGCTACGAAATTTTTTTCTTAATTTCTGACCGGTAAAGTCCGAACCTTACTAAAACTAAATAAACTTATATTCAGATTCTAAGTTAACAGAAAATAAAATAAGAAATACAAATAATCCAATCTCTAGTTATGACTTAATAAATCATGCTAATAAAATTAATGTTGTTTTGTCGTGTTGTCAAAGTCTATAGCACAGAGTTCTTTTTGTTTTTAAATTTTTATTATTATAGCCACATATTTATCGAAGTTCAAGTTAAGTATTTTATTGCAAGTATTTAAAAAAATGTTTATCAGTTTAAGTGGTTATTATACCACCTCTAGACTTTAAACTAATTTTTGTTAATATACTAATTAGGTGACATTGTATTTATTTTGAAAATTCTTTATTTGTTATTCCAAATCAACTTCATCCCCTCCCGATGAAATGCACTTGTGCCAACGGATTTTCCGATCTTCGAAACACTGATTGTAGTCACTTTCCGGGATTGCCTTCAGTTCCGTCTTCGCTGCGGCTTGAATCTTCTCTATCGTATCCCCGGAGCGGTCTTTTGAGATTGCTGAACAGCCAAAAGTCGCACGGTGCCAGATCAGGCGAATACGATGGTTGCGGAACGATATGGGTTGAGTTTTGACGAAATGATCACGAATTATGAGTGTAGTATGGGATAGTGCATTATCGCTCTTTTTAGGCGGATAGCGTTACGCAAATGACGCATAACGTTCAAATAATATTCCTTGTTGACTGTTTGGCCGGGCTTAAGGAATTCATAATGCACAACAAACGCGCGCAGTTTAAATTCAAATGTAAAAAAAAACGTTTCCTGGCTTGTTTTCTTCTATAAGAACGAACTTTTTGTTTTCTGATAGCAATTTTGTCATCCGTTTCATGGATTAATTCGATTATTTCTCTATTTTAATCTCAAATATAAAAAGAGATGTATTTTAAAAGCTTTTATTTAACTTGCAATGTATGTAAGGATGTTTCGGTGGATTCTTTGAACTCAATTTTGAAGTAGATATCTTCAACCGATTGAGGTGAAATTTTGCATGCACATTTAGTTTGGATGATAAGGTTGGTGGTAATGCATGGTAAGGTTGCGCCGTCCTGATTTTCCCATTGCTTCCATCATATTTTATATAAATACATTTTTTTTAGTCTTGTACTAAAAAGTAGAACATAATTTTATCTATAAGTCACTCATACCCGACTATTTGTAAAAGCTTGAGGCGCTTAAAATGAAGGATGAATCGAAAAGTAATTAGGCATTTGAAGTAGATGAGGCATTCCAATTCATTTTTGATATTTAAAATTAACCGCCTCAAGCTTTTACAAATAGTTGGGTATGCATGATTTATAGACAAAATTATTTTTACTTTTTAGTACAATAAAAGATTTTCCCTAAAAAGTATTTTTTATTAAAAATTTTTTATTTTGCAACCAAATTTTTATATTTGTTTCATATTTTGTGTACTTTATTTAAGTCAAAGTCGTTTCTCTTTTTCATAAACATTGTACTGTTTCTTTTTGATTGGCAAAAATGGATTCAGTACAAAAAACACTTATTATTCAGGGTCTGTTTTAAATTATTTCTGAACACATTTGGAAATAAATGATATATAAGTTTCCAACACCACTGAAATTTTATTGTAAGGGTGAAGAATAAGCTATTTTTAAACGTTGCTCACACCGGTTAAACAGTCAACAACATATTTATGATTGAAATCAGAAAAGCAGATGTGACAGAAACATTAAACAAATTGCATGCATATGGACATAGAAATATGTTTGCAAATTACAAAAAAAAAAAAAAATTTATAACACCAAATGTGTCATTTCCGAAGTGTATTCGATGTAATATTTTGTCTGCACGTTATGTCTGTCCTGGGTATAAAAGTCTTGTCGTAGTTATTTTATTGTATGTCATAAAAAATTGACATAAAAATTATTCATTTTTTTTTGAAAATCATTTATTTGATGTCAACTTCAAAAGAGAAATTCTCGGCGTCACTCGGCTGATTAACCCTCAGGATATGCATATCTGAGCTAACGGCGATATTTTAAAATTAGATTTGCAAGATGACAAAAAGGGTACCGGCCTGTGTTATTAATATAATTTTTACCTCATTCTTTTGATGTTTGCTATCATTTTTTCTAAAAATTGTTTGCAATTGTGGTAGCAACGGAACATCTATGGTAGCTATGGTAGCATATGGTAACATCTATGGTATGTATTTATAGTAGCAACGGCCGCCAGAAAAAGAGGTCTCGAGCCTTTAATAAATTTTTTTTCTGTTTTTTATAAAAATGATTAAATTTTTTAAACTACTTCTTTTCATTGAATATGCAACAATCAAAAGTACATGTCTTCGCTTGTTTTACACATAAATAATCAGTTTTCAATTTATTTTTTAAATGTAAGAAGTAGGTCTGATAACTATGAATGAACAGATGTCCTCCTTCACCTTGTCTAATGAAATGTCAAAACAAATAAAAAGAATGTTTTTTCCAAATATATTTTTATAAATTACAGCTCATGTGTTATTCTGATGTATGAGTTATATTATTGTGAAGTTTCATTCAAATCCATTTATTAGTTTTTTCGTGAAGGCGTAACAAACAAACAAACAAACCAAACAAACAAACAAACACCCTTACTTTCACATTTATAATATAAATAAAGCAGGGATATTTGGTAACTTATTATAATTGTTGATCTTTTTAACAATTAAAGCGCCGGACTGTTGCAATCCCATGGCGAAAAAGGTGCTGGATAGAAATCTAGATAAAGAGCCTCCATTCCCCTCAGGGAGACACAATTTTCAAATTCTTTTCACGAGTTTATTTTTAAATATCCATGATACCCAAAACTTTTACCAAGATTCTACTTTCATTTTTAATCTAAAGTGGAACAACTGAAAAATTTATACACCGTGTGAGAACTCTGGAAATTTTGTAAATATAAATAATATATGTATTTTATAATGAAAATTTAATTTTTAAATTACCTAGTTTTGGTATAGTCTAGCTATTGTGAACTATTGTGTGTCTATTAAAATTATATGTGAAATTTTGTAATATAATAAAACGGAATTAACCTTAATTAGTAATTTTTTAAATTAATTATCATGCCTAATTTACATAATAACTATGCCAAAATATAAGTACCTATATTAGGTTTGCGCATCGGTATAGCCTATTATGATTTATATTTTTGTAATATGTAACAATTTTTTTAACTTACATAATTTAATATTTTATTTAAAAAATCATTTCATAAAACATTAAACTTTACGCCATGCAAATTTTTAAATGTAATTAATTTGTAAAATTGCATGATTTTACTGTTGTAAAATATTTAGATGTAATTCCATCAAAGTTAATACTTTGATGGATACTAAGTATGTTACTATAAACCGGAAGAGATTTGAGTCTGGCAAAAAAGTTGCCATTGGGGATTTTCACAGGGCTCAAATTTAAAATCTATTAAACTGAGTAACATCATGCCTTGAAATAGATTGATTAGACAATACGTTCAAATAAATTCGATTTTGTTAATTTTTGACAACAAAAGAAATTTTTCCAAATTAAATACTTATACTGGAACAATAATTTAAATTCATAATATTTTTGCTTTTGTATTGCCTCAATCAAACTAAAAAATAACAAAAAGGATTGGCTAAAAAAGAAACATAAACAATCCTCAAACTCGGATAATTAGGCCGATTTTTAATTAAATTCAATTGCCAATCGGTCAATACTCGATTTCTGTAAAAACGCATCTGTTAAAACATTCTAAGTGTAAATACTCATCACATTAAATGTTATTGACTCTGGGCGTAGTCACGGTAAGGAGAATCAGATCGACCCCCGCGCTACCAGTGGATGATTTTAGTGAAAAAAGGAAGCTGTTATGACTAGTTTTCTATTGTTTACATGTAAATGGTATAGTAAATGTTAAATTAAAATAACAGTTAATTAAACTGGTTGCATTAGAAATTGTAAAAATAATAGACGAAATTGCATAAATAACATTTTTTAAATGTAAATTAACTTATTTAAAATTGTTAGAAAATAGTATTAAATTATAAATGTAAACCATTTATTCAAACCATAGACTTATATATCCATCCATACAATTATATTAATTAAGTAGTGTATTGTTACCATGAAATGAGTTACCGTGCGAATGTATTTAACGTAACTCGTGCGTTTTAATGACATAGAGCGTTTTAATGACAGAGTGCGTTTTAATGACACCCACATTGAAAAATTGAGAATTTCCTAGTTGCCTAGTTCTCGCTCTACCAAAGTAAGATTATTGGTTACTTTGACCATTGAATTTTTTCTAAATAATCTTCCTGATAGTCTAATTTTTGTAAAAAAATATGTTACTTTAACAAACTATTTTGTAATTAGATTGTTACATAAAGGTGGGTTTTAAGCAAATACAAACAAAAAACATGAAATATTAATTAGAAAGATAAATATATGCTAGTTTTTAACAATGCCAGTGATAATAAACAAGTGATTATTATCAATTTGTTCCTTTAAATATTCACCTCTGTGTAGAAATCACAACTGACCGTCGACCATAGATTATAGCTCACCAAAAATCTTTTGCTTTAAACTGTCAATCTCAAATTTGCTTAGAATAAGTTTTTATACCCATATACCGATTTGCATTTTTTTTCATTATTTTGGTTTTTACTCAAAATAATTCCAAGTTTATTGAAATATTTGAATAACACTATTAAATTATCAATTTGTCCAGTTTTTACATTCTACAGCACATTAGGTATAAAATTAAAAAATTAACTCTTATAACTAGTGTGCTATGGAATGTAAAAACTGGACAAATTGATAATTTAATAGTGCTTTGTGTTCAAATATTCCAATAAACTTGTAATAATTATGAGTGTGGACCAAAATAATGAAAAAATTAATGCAAATTTTGTCATGAAAATCGATAAATGAGTATAAAAAAATATTCTAAGCAATTTTTTCTAATAATTTTTTTTGATATCTCTAACCAAAATTTCAAATTGAGGATGTCTTCATCTTAAATGCGTCATACTGTATTATCATTTCTAAAATAACTCTCTTATATATAGGGGTTATGTGAGTGCTTTACACGAATTTTCTATTTAAATATAAACACATAATTTTATTTAATATTTGTGTGTATTCAAAACTATAAAGACACGTGTTATTTAAATAATTTTTATTTGTTAAATGATATTATAATATGAGGTAAGATGTCTTCATTTTAATAAATTGTAAACAAATATCAAGTTTTAAAAAACTGATTTAAGGTTGTTGTTTTGCTATGGGCATATCGACAGTAAATTCTAAATTTGTGTATACTTATTAGGAATATAATAATACATTAACCAAAAAACTTTTGAAGTCGATTAAATACAATTTAAAGTTCGGATAATTAACATGGAGAGCATAGGAAAGGTTGCGTTTTGTTGTGATTTTAACAAGTTTTTTAATTCAAAAAACTAACTGAACATTCATGAATTTGTGCATGTGAGTTTACAAAAAAAAACCAAAACTATTGGCCGCTTCATTCTTGAGATATAGTCACTCAAAGTTATTTAAATTTTTTGTATAACAGAAACAATTATATTTAGAGTATAAGTAAGAGAGAAGTCTATTATATACAGAATTACAGATGTTTATTATTATGCTATTATCATACAGAATACGTGATAAATGGGCAGTTGAGTTTATGGCATGTTAAAATTAATACTTATTTGAGTGTGCTAAGCATATCTATACGTATATAACACTGCTGTATGATGTAGTACACTATTTTTACAATATTGTACAATCCACCTTAAGATCAAGACATGCTTTTTTAATTTTTCCTGTATATCTTTAATACTGAGCTTAATCATTACGGATGGAAATTTTATTTTAAATATAAAACTTTATTTTTCCATTGAATGGTTATTTAAATGTTGTATATTTTTTCTTAAATGGAAAAGTTTTTCATGATAGCTTAGTAATAGTAAATTTAGAATGTGAATTTATTACTTGTTATGTAAATTGGCTAAAATAGTTTTAAGCTAATATTTATCTCGAAGTGTGCACTTTATCGTATTGCCAATCAATTTCTTATATCCTTCGGCTTCTTATTTGACGCTGGAATCAAAAGTAACGGAGATACTAAATGATGCCAAATTCTAATACATTCAGTTTGTAAAAGCAGGGATGGAGGACCCTAAATTAAAAATTTTTTTTTTTTACAATTTTGATGGGGAATTATGATATAACTTGACGATATAAGACGAAAAGTAAGAATAAAATTTTTCGATATCTAGTGTAATTTTCATAATATTGAAAATTTGGTTAAATATACAGCTTTCGATATTTCGAAAATTAAGGCAGAAACCGAAAAATTTTATTATTATTTTTCGTGTAGATTCATGAAGTTATAATAAAATTCATCATCAAAGTTAAAAATAAGGTACCAATAATTTCAATCTTAAATCTACCCTGCTCAATCATCTATATATATAAAAATGGAAGCTGACTGATCGATCAACGCATAGCTAAAACCGCTGGGTATAGAAGCCTAAAATTTTGTACACACGTTCATTAAGTAACGTAATTGAGCACTAAGAAGAGATTTTTGGAAATTCATCCCCTAAGGGGCTCAAAAGGGGATGCGAATTTTGTAAATGGGAACTGCATGCTAATAATTTTATAGACAAATATAGATCGAAGATAGAAATGTTTTTTCAATATACAATATTTACAATATTCAAATAATAATAATTCTTCTCCCAAGCGGTATGATATAAATGCATCGTTATAAATCGCAAATCTGAAACTATATTAAATCGTTGTACGCTCAAAAACTATTCGACCAGGCAACAAATACACCCGATTTATGTACTTTTTAGGTCAAAATTATCTTATAAACTGAGTTTTATCGAAATTGGAGATAAAAAATTTTTTGCAATTTTTTAACGGGAATTTTGTTTTGGAATTTGATGAAAAAAGTATAAAAATCATGTTAATTTAATGATTGGATGCAGAGTTTCTGAGATATTGCTATATTTGGATCGAATTTAGTCTGTATCTCAAAAACTATTCGACCAGTCAACAAATAATATAACTTAACTAATAATACTTTTTGGGTCGAAGTTACCTTATATACTGAGTTTTATCGAAATTCTAGATACAATTTTTTTTTATTTTTTGCAATTCTTTTAAGGGAAAAATCGAAAAAAAAATTGTGTTCGAAATGTCAATTTCTTCTAAAATAACTAATACATGCTCAGTAGTTAATACAAGGATAAATTTTATCCGAAAATGATAGATGCTTCAAAAATTCGTTTGTTGCGTTTGATTAATAATATATTAACAAATAAATTAATTTCAAAAAATATTTGTCACGATATTTCGATGGAAAATTATTTTGAATAATTATTTCCCTATAAATAATGTGACCTCATTGAATTTGTATGACTCAATAATTGGAATTATTGAAAAAAAAAAATAATTTTTTTATCTATTTATCATAATGTTACATGACTCGCATTTGTTGTTTTTTTTTATCACTTCTATTTGTGAACATTATTGATATACAAATTTTTATTTTAGTCAATAGATATTCCAATCAATAAGTTGAGTAAATAAAGACGCAAATATATTATATCGTGTTTTAAAGTTATTGATCGGCAAACTTGTCAAGAACTTCTGGGGCAAAGATCGAATTAAATATCCATAAATCTGAATTTCTGATCAAATTACTGGTATAAAAATAATTTCGAATATCATTCGCTCTTCATTTCGCAAAAAATAATTGAATAAAAAAATTGTTTAGACACCTATGTGGGGATATGCGAAATGTTAATTTTTGGTTTTGTCAGCAATCTTTTTTTGTTGTTGTCAAAAGTATTAAAAGATAAAATAATCATGAAAAGACACTCCTCGTTCCAATGACCTAAAAAATTTACAAAAAAAAAAAAACGGAACTGGGCACTTGGTTTAGAAATCGACAGGGACCTTTAACCTTACCGACCCATCGAATGATTTGAATATGGAAGGCGTTAACATTCATAAATAACATATGATAAAATTTTTCAATCTGATAATTAATTAAGATTTATTAAAAATTTTTCCTAATTAAGTAAGTCTAAAAACATATAACTTTCATCATCTTTGTTAAATAATTATTTTGACTCATGATTAAACACTAAAAAATAACTGAATTCATTTGTTTTACAAATGAACTACCATACTGGTGACATCATTTTTATTTTTTTAAGCAAATTTCCACTCCAAGGAACATGAGCTATTGGTTTTGTACCTAATAATTTATTTATTTGTATATGTGTCCGTACGCGCTCTTTACAATTTTTCGATATCCTAAATGCTTCTGAGTCAAGAAAGACTTATTTACAGAAAAAATCACAGCGTATGACGAAGATGGTTAACGCAATCTTTAGAATTTCTGAAATACAATCTTTGGAATTTATCGATTAGTTCGAGTAAAATTGAAATTTTGGCTTGTGTTCTTGTGTTACTGGTCAGTAACTCTGACAAGGTAGGCTTTCGTTATTTAACATATGGAAAATTTTATATTTTATATTAATTAATCTTTAGGAATTCGGCTAGTTTACGCACCTACTGCGTTATGAATTTTTAATATTTACATATTCTTAAAATTCTTATAATATTAATTTTTTCAAACTTCTAAACGATTAGTTTTTTTACATGTTACTTTTCAAATTTGATCAAGGTTTGACTTTCCAAAATTCATTTAGGGGTTTAGTAAACATGTGTACTCAATATGTCGTCGCTTTTTAATGATTTTGCAAGGTTGTCTCAAAATTTTTGTATGCCTCCCAACTATTTATTATTAAGATGAGTCAAAATAATATATAAATTATTTGCAATTATTCATCGCATAGTTTAAAGAGTTAATGTACATTAGCAAGTAATTTTTAATAACGTGATAAATTTTTTTAATTTTAGTTAAAATTGCAGTTAAGTAACAAACTATGGTAAATATGACGTTTAGGAGCCAAATCATTAACTTTTACATTAATATTTATTATACTGATCAATTATTAAAATGTGTTTTCTACAACTTGTGATAAATATTTCAATTTTGCACGTTTAAGCCTATAATTTAGGTTACCTTTAGCTTAACCATGAAAACGAAATTGCAATGATTTCCCTTCTCTAAGTTCAAACATTAGACCCAGATCTCCAGATGGTAAATTGTCCGGTTATAAATTGATTTTCATTTATACTTTAAATATATTTTTATATTGCTACGTTTGACCCCCTATAGGTAACCCCTATCGATACAATGCACTTGATGAATCCTTTGAAAACTTTGCTATATACTTCAATGTTTAACACAAATGTACATTAATTGTTACACACAAAATCAATTTACTAAATTGATTTCCAAATATATTTGCAACCAATAATATTGAACACAAATTAAACAACTACTGCCCACACTATTGTTTCAACCATCCTTATTGACTGCCCGTAAAGAACTCTTTATATAGACTGTTCCTACCCAAATATCCAAATCGACTGACATGTTATTTTACAGTACCCATAACTACACTTTTACACATTAGCCATTTCGATAGAAATCATGTATATTAGTTTTGTTATTATCACAGCAACCTTAGATGTCAGAATTAACTGTAGTCTTTCAAAAACTACCTTCATAGCCACCCATGATACCAAATTCGTTACAATATAAATCGAGAAATTCGTAATTTCGTGCTTGTCTCTCTCTCAAAACTTTCCTTTACTACGCGCTCCAATTTGATTTCCAAACTTAAAGATATCACATAATTTTTTTTTTTTTTGATTTTGAGATTGAAAACAATAACGCTTTATCAGAAAGTGTATTTATCTAAGTAATGCAAAGAAGTTAAATTTATTAAAAATTGTGTTTTAAAAATTTTTTCACACATTTTAGAAATCATAAAATATTTTGTTTCAAAGTAATAAATATTTTTGTAATTAAAATTATTTTATAAATTTACCGTTTTCAGTTTAAAGATGAGAGTCGCATAACTTTTGAAATTTGAACCATATATATAAAAAAAAAAAAAAAAAACTAAAGTGAATTGCCTAAATATATCCTGCATACTCTGGGCTTGATACCAGTGTTTGAATTATTTATTATTATTAACTAGACTTTTGTCCTAATGTCGATTTTAATGTATCTTTCGTTAAAATTTAAAATGTACGAAAATAGGTTACAAGTTTTGAATTCAAAATTAAAATCGAGTAATAAACGTAAGCTTTTAAGAAATTTTATGTATCCTTTTCGTCACTATAAGTGTTATTTTTCTTTCTTTCTATTTGTATATGCTTACATTGAAATCTTTCATATTTTCGTACTTATTTAAGTTATCCAAAAATTGATTTCACACGATGTTTTGGCTCGATAACCAATTGAAGCAATAAAGAAATTTTAGGACAAAAGCCTATTACAGAATATTCGCACTTACATCCAATTTCTGCTTAAACTATTCGATTTTCGAAAAATGCTCCAAACAAAAGATGTTGACCTTTTCATGAGGAACAACTTTCTTAGTTTAGAATTTTTCTTTCTTTTGCCAGTTATGAATCAGACTGAGCTTTTAATTGAACTTGAAAGCCTGTGTCACCCAACATTTTGAGATTGAAGTATTTCTCCCGATAAGAGTTATTTTTCGACTTTCAAGAATATGTCTATGTGTGACTCAGAAAAAAATCATTTTATCGTTATAAAGTGTGAGGTGCTAGATTTCAATTATTGTAAATATTTTATTGACAGATATTGGTAAAAATATCTTAAAAACATATCACACTTTTTTTAAATAAAAGTATTTTCTTTTTAATCACTTTTAATTTAAGATACATACCAAGCTAATAAAAGCGGGTTAAAAAAAAGAAGTAAACTGTAAAATTTTCTTCGGAAAAGTAACATCTTCAATATTATCTCCGACTGAGATACCCTGTAAAATACGTAAGTTGTCTGATAACTGTCTTACAAAGTTATAACTTAATTAAATGTTGATGTAAACATTAATTGTTAATTAATCGTTAATTGTAAATTAATCATATAATTATCATACAATTACAAAATAGTCTAGTTTTTGAATCTAATGCATTATATCAACATTATACTAAGAAGTTAACACATAATATAGAGGTCACATTCCATCCTTGAACTATAAAGATCACAATACAAGTATAATAAAATACATAATGATATATATGACTTTAATTAATTAAACGTAAAATATTTGAATACCATTTCATTGTTCTTGAAAAAAAAACTTATTTTCTGCAATAATTTATTTACTTGTTGGTATATTTGTTTATAATTTGGGTCATCGATGATAAAATTTTGTATTTTCAATGTTTAAAAAGACCAACCAACTGCCATGTTTTAATATCATTAATCGAATCGAATTAATCGGGATTTGATTCAAAATGAAAAATTTAATTCAAAGGTCCTTATATTTATGAATTTTATACATTTATGAGTTAAGGATGTATGAGCATGACAACAATGTTTGATTTAAAGGCTCAAAATTTGTTTGTAGGTAGTCTTTTACTCAAAGAATATGTGGTTAAAATTTCAGCTTAGGTAACCGTGCAAATTTTTAAGAAAAAAGTCATTAAATATCGATATAAAATACATTGGCTCTTATGGAGGAATCTCAAAAAACGACATATTTTGGAAGTTTTTGATAATTTTCATTTGGAATGAATGAAAACAAATTTAAAAAAAACTTTTTAATAGAAAGTAAACATATTAGCAATGAATTAGAAAAGAAAAAAACTAAGTGTCACCGTCCATATAAGGGATGTAAGAGCAGGGTAGATTTAGGGTTGAAATTATTTTTATCTTATTTTCAACTTTGATGATGAATTTTGTTATAACTTCATGAATGTAGACGAAAAATAAGAATAAAATTTTTCGATATGTGTCTTGGTTTTCGAAATATCGAAAGCTAAATAATTAAACAAAATTTTCAATTTTCGATATTTTGAAAATTAAGCCAGATATCGAAAAATTGTATTCTTACTTTTCGTCTTATATCGTCAAGTTATAATATAAATTTATCATCAAAATTGAAAATATCTATTTTTAAATTTGTGCCCCCACTACCATGCTCATACATCCTTAAGTTTCATAGTTGATGGGTTGTCTGGGAACTAACTGATTTTTAAAATTATAACTGAATTAATATTGTCGTTAACATTTACAGCTAATTAAATTTTTATTTAATAATAATAATATAATAAAATTTTTATAGTCGAATGTTTTATGTCAATATTATTTTAAAAAGTTACATATTTTATAAAGGTCACAATGTAAACCAAAAGTGTGATATTAATGAATTAAACGTTAGATTATTTAGATATCATTTCATTGTTCTTTGAACTTACTTTATACAATAAATTATTGTTAAATTATTTAAAGGTTTATTATGGTAAACTGAATAATATTTAGAACGGTTATGAAAAAATGATAACTTCGAAGTAAGTGCTATTCAAGTTTATTCAATTATTCGCAAAAAAAAATTGCAACAGTACGTTAATGTTGTTTGTATTATTGTTAGATTTCATCGTTAAATAATATTTAGAGTCAAAACATTGATAAACGGACTCAAAACACTCGGCTTAATAACAGAAAGTTTTCAATATGGTTTTCTTTAATGATTTTATTACCGTTGTATTAAAGAGGGTTAATGTCAGAAACTGACGGTATAAGAAACCTGACAAAACTTGGATTATTATTATTTATTAGCTAAAGTTAAAACTTTTCATAAGGGCTGGCAAACTTGATTTATTAGCCTTGATGGAGATTATATGATATAATGTGGGTAGTCAAGACTTCGAATATTAGATTTGGGTAATGATTGAAATATACGCTTGGTATTTCTTACTAGGATATGGCGAAATTTTGATATGAAATTTTTCTCCAATTTGATTTTGTTCACCCACGATTTAGACCAGAAAAATATGTTCATAATGCCATAAATATGTCTATTGGTGAAATTTTTCTTGGGTGATTTATGCTAAGAACTCTTGTAACAAAATTCACAAATACATTGCTAAATAAAATTATTTATTACATTAACCTTGAAAAATAGTCAAATCATATGATGCTATTTTTTTTTTTGTTAAATTTATTGTTACTTAACAAACATGTTCTAGGTGAGTTAAGTATATTTATGTTTATTATTTAAATTTACAATTTTAATAAATATTAATGTTACATAACTTGTATATTATGAAAAATGTCATATTTACCAATATGTCTGTCTACAAATTAATTAAATTGATGCATTTTAATAATATTGAAAAATATTTTTATATAATGGTACGAGAGCTGTCATCGTTTTCGGAAATTTATTTTAAGACGACCATACTTTGTATAATTCTTTCTTTATTAAACTTTAATAGGGTTGAAGTAATCTTGCACTTGAGAGCGGCTGCGTTAATTAACGATTGATGTACGCTAGTAAAGAATCCGAATTTCTGTCTGGCAAATTAAAATTATATTAATTAATTTAATTTCCTATTAAAATAAGAACTACACTCAAATAATTTGTAACTATAGTGTTTAAGAACTACACTAAAATAATAACGTTTTTTATAATTATTAATACAAAATATATGACGCGGTGTTAGCTATTAAAATAATTTTAAAAAAATTGCTTGGTTTTTTCGGGAAATCGCACTAGTAAAGGTAGTAAACGTAACCGCTGAAAATAATAATTTGATGCCATGTTCGACATATCTAGTTCTATTTGCAAGCTCTTTTTGAATTATCAATGTTCTAAGAAACAAAAATTTATGATATAATAGTTGCCTATAATTAGTTATTTTCGTCCACGAGCGTTTATGCAGTTCTATTATAAATCGCACACGTACTGTAATTTCAATTAAATCGATACTTTTTTTTCGTAATTATATAGGGTGTCTAGCTAAGTTTGCCCCATATGGAAATTTTTTTATTAATAATAATAATAATGGGGTTTAACCTACGTTTCTCTGAAAAAAGGCCTATAACAGAGGCCACCCACATCATTATTTGTTAACCTTTATTTATTTTAACTTCATACATATTTACAATTACATTTTGATGTGGGTGGATTCGGTTACTACGTTCTTATCCAAGCGACGACAATGTGATCAATTCTGCACTTCCATTAATTATAATTGTTCACACTTCCGCTGCCTGGATTCGAACCCGCAACCTGTGTCTAGATAGACGAACAGTCCGTGTCCGTAAAGAAATTTATTCTTTATAAAAAGCTCTGCTTTCAAAAATATTAACATTCAGCTATTCACTTTTGACGTCCAATATACAGGTTGTTCACAAATGGAAAGAGTTCGATAGGAATGTTAATGATCGTTTAGAAATGTAGACTATTTTGAACAGATAATAAGAGAAAAGATTCTAGAAGTCACTCCCGAGATATGTAGGAGTGTATTTAAACAATTTTGTAAAAGAACGAAGAAGGTGGATACGTTGGTGCAAAAACGAACTGAAGTTAGAAGTGAATTGTTAACAATAGGAATGTTTTGAGCACTTCAATTTTAAATCAAATTTTGCAAATCCTACTTATAAAACACGTTATCTCTTATCCAATTTAACCAGTCACGATACTTAAAATGTTTACTTGCTAATTTGAAACATAACAAAATAATTTATACAGAACATTTATTTTCCATACATTACGTTACTATATTATTGTTGACGTAAGTCCATTAATTTTAAGGGTTTGATTGCCGCTTTATTAAAAACGAACCAGAAAAGAGATATCCTAAATTCAGTCATCCCATCTTAAAATCTTTTTCGTGGCATCGCTCTAGCTCTTTTACCATTATATTTGTTGCAATATTTATTATTATTATTAATATTAATATTACTAGATTATTCAGATTTTGTGAAATAGGGAAAAATTATAATATGAATTTTTTAGTATTGATGTCATTGTTATAATTATATTTTGAAATAACACATTAAGATATTAAAATTTAATATTTATTTAGTTATGTTATTTGTGTAATTATTATTAGAAAACATTTGTAATAAATTTATCTTATCTCTATGTTGGAGTAAAAAATGAAAACCTTTAATCACTTTTAGTTTTTAAATATTTTATTTACATTTTTTAATAAAAGTTTATGAAACCGAGAAAAACTTTATCGGGGCATTTTCGAAATTGTTTGAAAGTTTATGGGGAAATGAAGTGAATGCTTGGAATCATATATCAAATGATATAATGATCTGAACAACCAATATGGCCTTTTCAACTAATATATCCGTGATAAAAACAAACAAATTTATGCACAAAAATTTGAAACTAATGTGAAAAATTGTCTTAATTAAATTATGTAAACAAAATAATATGCAGTTGTACTCATCGACACTTCATTATATTTCTAAAACTGCGGGTTCTTTTCACTTCCGAATAGAGATTTTTTTGTATTTTTGTATAAATTTTTTCACCTAGAGCATCTCTCATCCAAAAAAATCAAAATGGCAATATCGGCAAGAGGTATACAATAAAATCTGGACATAATTTGCGGACAATATTTATTTTTTATTTAGTAAAGTAAAATCCTCATTTATGTCTGTTTTTTATCGATAAAAGTAGAAAAAATCCAAATCCGACATGGATAATCTACTGTTAATTACCTTTTGCGAAAAGAGGGGTATAACAAAATCTGACTTGAAAATGTGCGAATAATTCAAAAATTTGATATAAATCTTTTCGCACTGTGCGCGAGTTTCGTTTCCATGACAACGATACACTACTTTAATTATAGAATTGTATGGATGCATATATAATTGTATATGGATTGCAGTTATGACTTACATTGAAAATTTAATATTATTGTCTCAAAAATTTAAATAAATAATTATGATAATTTATATTTGAAAAATAATATTTGTGCAATTTGATTTCTTATTTTCACAATTTTTAATGCATTAAGTTTAATTAATTAGTGTTTTTCATTTTTCAATAATTTTAATTTGACATTTTCTATAGCATTAACATGTAAAGAACTGCATATTAGTCATAACAGCATCCTTTATTGCCAAAATTTTTCACTGGAAGCTCTGGCATCTTCCTCTAGGTGGCTGTTTAGTCCTGAATTTTGAACGACAAAAGTGTAAGCAAATTGTAAAAAAATATTAATGAAATATTAATTGTTTGATGAACTGAATAAAATAAAATATCTGATATTTTATATACATTTTATTATCAACTTAAAGAATTACTGGAATTATTTTATTATGTACGTTTTATTTATTTATTTAACTAACTTACCTATAAAATAGCCTTGTTATGAATTTTTTTCAAAAAGAATGTATTATGGAAGCATTCATTTGACCTTCATAAATAATGTAATTTATATTTACTATTAATTAATTCTAATATGCATCATCAGTAAATAATATAAGTAATTCAGTAAAGTGAAAAATAGTGAAAGTATGAATCTAATTTAAAAATTATTATTGAAAAAAAAATCGTCTTTTTGTTGAAATAGCATTTATGTCTTTTTAAGTTCTAAAGACCGCTAAGGAGTGGGGGGGGCTAAAATGTTTCCCCCCAAAAGACGCATCATTGATTCTAGCCCAACCCACATACCGATTTTGAACCCTATATCTCAAGCATGGGCGAGTTATTTTAAGTCAAAGTCACCATTGTTATAACTTTATTATGTGCCATAAACTTAATTGTGTCTCTTTATCCAAGCCCGCATTGCTCATAGAGGTGGAAGCCAGACGGGTATACGACTCTTCTACCTAAAGTAGTTTCTCTTACAGTAATGATATATAGGCAGAAAAAAAAAATGTTGCCTCTCTGGCTTACTCGTATTTTTGGTTGTCACTGGTTAGGTTGCCACTGTCTTACTCGTATTTTAGATACAGAAGTATGAGGGACTTTTCTAAGCCACGTTTGCCCATGCAGCTCTAGCTTAATCTGGAGAGGCTGTGCTGGTGCTCAAAGTCATAAAAACCGCAAAAAAAACAATATACTTCGATATAAAAAGGATAACGAGGGCTATGAAGTTGACACCCTTATAAAGACACACCTTTAACACTAACCTAACCTTCATACCGATTTTTAACCGATAGCTTTATCTGAGAAGCTTTACTGAAGTTTGAAGCCTTAAACACGTTGATAAATGGGGGTTTCCCTCTGGAAATACTCCCTCAAATGGTTGATATCAGTAAACAACTTTACATATCGAATTTCAGCTCATTTGAACCAAATGTAGCCACTGAGGGGAATTTAAACTAAAAGTGATGAAAAAAAAACTCAATACATCCCATAACGTGGGTGTTTGGGGATGCCTGAGCCATGAAACGGATTTATGACACATCACCACCTGTCCTCATAGAAGTTTGTTGCAGTGCATCAATCATTTAGTCGTATTTCGGGGAAAATATGACTAAAAAAAGAAAACTTATTAGAATTTTATTGCTTTCACACCATTTAATAATAGTTTTTTAACTAAGATTTTCGATAGTACCTCCATTAATTTCTTTGGGATTTTCAGGCAACTGTGAGTTCTCGGGAATAGTTTGATATAGTCAGAATATATCGATTCGGCCAGACATAATGATAATACCTACCAAATGAAAATTACTAAGCATTGTTTACTTTTTTTCATTTGATGTAACATTTTGTTTCTTGGAAATAATTAAATTGATTAGATCATGAGTTTTTCTTCAGAATAATAATATTAATTTTTCTTAGAAATCTAATATTTTTATTAATAATATTTGTATCTTGTCTTTAAAATTTTAATTTTTCCCGGTGGTCATAGATTTTATTTGTCTATTTCAATCGCAACTCTGATTTTAGCTTTTATACTCGTATTAAAAAATAACCTATTGTAATTTTTAACCCCATTTTCTCTCAAAATTTGAAATCTTGTGTTTCAAAGCACGTAGAATTCGAGAAAAGTCAATTCAATATTTCCTTGGTTTTTTTTCTGAAACCATTCGAAAGAGAGTATATAACGACGTGTTCCGATGCTTAATTTTTAATGTATTTAACATTATTGTTGCCTAGATCGTTAATTTTTCACTGTAGCCTTTTTATCACCGCTATATTGTTCATAGTTTTACATCTACCACTTCACGACCTATTACTTCGCATTATCTAGTGGCCGTCTTGTTAACACGGCAACTGCATTGCAGGAATATTTTGGTTGCCTTTTTAAACGATGACATTTTAATTGATAACAAAAGTATTCCGCAATGCAGTTGCCGTTTTGTTAACACGGCAACTGCATTGCAGGAATATTTTGATTGCCTTTTTAAACGATGATATTTTAATTGATAACAAAAATATTCCTGCAATGCAGTTGCCGTCTTGTTAACACGGCAACTGCATTGCAGGGATATTTTGGTTGCCTTTTTAAAACTCAAATTTTTAAACGGACGTGACATCATAGTACTGGCTTGTCAAATTTGTTGACATACTGTATGATATTAATTACTTATATTTTGTATGGTATCACATTGAGTTATATTGGCTAAGGCTTTTTATTAGAAAACTTAATGATAACGAGTGTAAATACTGTGTTGTAAATTAATTTTTTGTGTAAATTATACATTGAATTGTCACCAATTGACAGATTACGTACTTATACGTCATCAACACAGAGCGCCAAAAAACTGCGTTTAAATGTTTCAAAATTATACTATATTTTAAATATTTTTTTACACTTAATTACAGCATTTTTAAACATTATTTATAGTTTTTACTTTGTTATAACGGTGTGAACAATGAATTAAAAATATAAAAAAATACATGAATATTCCCTATTTTCATTTATTGAGTGTGCATCTTCCGAATTTAGATATTGAGGTTGTCAATTTATGAATTAAAACTGTAAAAATATTGACAGTTAAAATTCATCGTTGTTGGTTGGTAAGCGAATAAAAAAAATGAGTGTAGCCGCGAAATAAATATAAATAATTTATATTCGTCACACATAATAATAACAAACAGAGATATATAATTGAGTATAAAAGATTATATTTAAAATGATGATATTTGTGGATTGTGGTCTTTGTTGTCAGAATATCGTTTCAATGTCTCTTTAAAACCACAACTCATAAAATAGAACACCATATACAAGTAGTTGATAAAAAGCTTTTAGATTTATTATTATTATTATTTATTATATAAATCTAATCTCATATCAATTTCTCATCACGAAGTTTGAATTAATCAGTCATCAAAACAAAAATCTTAAGTATTATTAGTCCGTAGACTCACGCCCCAAAAAAACTATATAGTCGCAGAAACGTAATATTAAAAACGGTCAAAGTTCAAAAAATTTGAACCGTAAGTCGGATTTGAATGCGGTTTTTGACATTCTATTCGTTAGAGCATCAGGAAATTAAAAATATGCAATAATATGCATTTTATAATTGCATTTTTATAATTTTGTGATAAAAATGATTCCAAACTTGTTACTCGGAGGTTTCTGAAGTCGCTGAACACGAATATCTAGATTCTCTCACGACATTCGTGTTCAGGGACCCCAAAGACTCTCGAGTAACAAATTTGGACCAATTATATAATCTGGACACCAGGTACCTCGGAAACCAATTCTGACGCAATATTCGCGTTCAGCGACCCCGGAAACCCACGAGTAACAAGTTTGGAAACATTGTCATTACTATTAATCGAATTATGAATTTAGTATATTTGCGATTAATTTAAAATGCAATTACAATATACATATTATTTATGCAAATTGCATATTTTTAATTTCTTATAAATTAATTTAGATCTCAAAATCTCCTGGCGTTCTAACAAATCGAATGCTGAAAACTGCATTCAAATTCGATTTACTGTTCAAATTTTTCGAACTTCATTGCTTTGCTTCAGCGACTAATATCATCACCGAGTAACGCCTGTGAAACGAGGTGTTCTTTTTCACAGACCTCGAAAATTTGTTGAATGCATGCCTATAAAATTGTTTTTATAACAGATAGATAATCGAATAACAAATGGCACATATTTTTGCACGATATATCAGGATTTTCGTTATCCGACATCGTGAAATTTTGGGTCGGACAACGGGAATCCTGTTTTGTTGAAGGTCTGGCAAAATGATTATTCTTTAGTTATTCAATTAATTTTTTGTTGGAATGACAATAAAAAACGGTTATCTTTCAATTTGAAACTTCGGAACGCAATCTGGATGTCGTGAAGAAGAACATATCGCTACCGAGAATTTACAAGAATATAAAGAACAATTGTAGAACTTATAAAGAACGTTTGGGCATCGGTCTGTGGACTATATTCGTTGTGGAGCGACTTTTTTCAAAAGTATAACTGCATATTTCTAGAATCTAGCAGTATTTATCAAAACATGAAGAATGTGAACTAAGGTCTTGTAATAATTTTCTCATGAGATACAAATCGAAAATATCATCGTCTTTTAAAAAAAAAAATACTTTTGGGATCTTTACAAAATGTTTAAAATTTTTGATGATGATATCGGAATTAAAATTTCATAATGCTTCCTATTTCTTTATTATTTTTTAGGGTTCCGTACACAAAAAGTAGCAATGTTTTAACGATAATGTAAGCAACAGTATGAATTAGCAAATCATAATTATTCTGTCGAGGTGATTAACGTATTTTATTGAAAGCATCCTACAGAACGTCACAAATTTGGTAACTAACGTACACTTTCTTCCTGGATTGCACGTTACTGGATTGTGGCAATCAACAAAAATCTCATAAGAATTAAAAAATAACCAATAGAGTTTCTGAACGGATCCTGATAATAAACAATAAAAAACTATTTTTCTTCCAAACGAGAATTTCGCCTGAACTTCCATGTAAAATACCTTGAAAATTTTATGTTTGTGACCATTGAAACTTTTATACTGAGACATTTTCCAAAAATTTGACTAAAATCCGTTTTCCTTAAAGATGCTGTGGGGTCCTTTTCAAATCTGGTAGCGCTTAACACTCTGTAAGTGTTATAATTACATCATGACATAATTATTCATAATAAATAAAATGTATAAAAACAAACGTGATTTAATTCATAAACAATATCGTTTTATTGTTTTAGGTGTAGGTACCACATTTCCAAGATCACTTATTGTTATATAAATAAAAACAAAATATAATAATGGTTTAAAGTAACCAGTAGAGATTTTATTTCATCAACAAAATTTTTCTAATATCAACAATTACTTACATATCATTACGCAATAAGTAAATACTTTCCAATCTAAAGTGTTTGATGCTGCTAAAAATAATGTACTAAATACTTTTCATCAAAATTCTTTATTACTCCAAGCAAATCAGACATTTGGGTATTTGAATTTTGAAACGAATCGTACTAATTTCCCCTGATTTTTAGAATTTTCATATTTTTATTTTATATCGATAAAAATATGAAATTATAGAAAGAAAATATATAAATATGTAGTTCGAGTATTATTTCTACATCAAAAAAACTCTCAACAAGACCTATCAATTTTGTGCATATAGAGGATCATTTTATCTACAAATTTGTTAAATATAGGCAATTTTTGTACACAAATATGTTAAATATTGATTAAAAATATTCATAATTGCATACATTTTTATAAAATTATATTAGCTGTGCAATAAGGTCTTAAAAAACCTTGATCAGGAATTTACTGACATTTTGTGGTTAAAATAATATTTGAACTACTAATTTGTACCAGGTCCTATGATAGAACGGATCCCGAAAACACTTTTCAAACTTAATAACCGCACTAGTTTCAGAATTTAAGTAAAATATACTAAGAAATTGTTAATTTGCTTGGAGTATAACTTATTTGCTTTTAGTTTGACATTCTTATTTTTTAAATAAATAAAAAGGCGAATGAATTACGAGTAAGTAAGTAAACCTGGAGAAGCCTGGTTTTATTCCTAAAACAGGGTCCTCCAGGTTTTCAGGTCTATCTGACTCAGATTTCAAACTTCTCAGGCATTACTGTTGTGCCATTATTCATTTATCTGTGTAATAGCTTTCGCCTCTACCATACATGCCCGACGGTACTTGATATAAAATTGATATGCAGCTATTGAAAGCAAACCTGAAGAAAAATTTTGATGCTGCTCAATTTGAATTTTCCTGGTACAAAGCAAATACATTTCAAAAATGGGAGTTTCAAAAGGTTTTTTTCTGATACAGTAAAAAATGAAAGTAAATTTGTAGTAAGCTTCGAATAGTAATTCTAATTTACATTTCGACCCGATCGGATAATATTAAGGGAAATAAAAAGGGGTAAAGTATTTTTTTTTGACAGTAAAGAAAAGATGTAGATTCCATAAAAAACTTAGGTATACCTACCTACTTATTTTTGGAGATAATATGTTTTTTGGAATTAAATGAAATGAAGTAAGGTGGGAAAACATTAAGTAGTTTAATGTTCAGATTTAAAACAAATGCGTATTGGAAATATTTGAACGTTAGAATGTGTACAAATTAATAACTTAAAAAGTTTAAGGTCATATTTATATATATTCTAATAAAAATTATATTGAGAAAAAATTAATTGTATAATGATTGATCATTTTATTATAAAATTGTATTCGTTGTGTGCGTAGTCATGGTAGGGATAATAAAATCGATGCCAGCGCTTTAAGTGAAAAATTTTGGAGATAAAGTGGGCTGTTATGACTAATTTGCAATTATTTACATGTTAATGATATAGAAACTGTCAAATTAAAATGATTGAAAAACACTAATTAATTAAACTTAATGCATTAAAAATTGTGAAAATAAGAAATCAAATTGTACAAATATTATTTTTCAAATGTTAATTATCGTAATTATTTATTTAAATTTGTGAAACAAGAATATTAAATTTTAAATGTAAGTTTTCAATGCAATCCACACAATTATATATGCATCCATTAATTCTATAATTAAAGTAGTGTATCGTTGTCATGGAAACGAAATTCACGCTCGGAGCGAATATGCGAAAAATTTTTTTACTTAAAAATATTTACGTGCCATATAATTAAAAAATAATTTAAATTTTATGATATTAAATATTATGTCTACATGTATCTAACTATTCTATATGTTCCCTGTCCAATGCTAAATGTCCCATGCAATTTTGACACAAAAATCGGATTCACTTATCGATTGATTCCTGTTTGAAAATAGAAAATCCGGTTTGAAAATAGAAAAATTTCCTATAAATTGGTAGATTAAGAAAAGAAAGTGGCAGTCTGGTGGGATGAGTAGCAAACATTAGATCAACAGCTAAAACATGAGATCTTGAAGCCCCAAGGTATACAGAAATTATTTATATAACTCTGAAAAGCAAAACAAAATTATATGCGATTTTTATGTTAAGATTTTCAACGGTTTTCAACAAAAATTAATAATCGTAATATAATGTGAAACAATAGACAGACAAGCAATGTATGTTCGACCGGGGGACCAGTTTATACATTTTGCGTAAATATAATGATGAATTTTAACAATTTGTTTTTATAAATATCAATTACAACTCGAGGTTATTGCATACATAAGAAATTATCCCTAAAGCTGAATTTTTAGTCAGTTTAAAACTTACATACATGATTAATTTTTGACATAATTTATAGCTTACGTGATGAAATAAACTGCCAGCCTTTCAAGTTACTTCCAGGAATCTTTGTTTTTGTAACTGACAAACTTTCTTAAAACTTTTACATATATTTGCCGTCTTTATTGGAATTTAAAAGACTTCTCTCACTAGGATTTTTTTACAATAATAAATATGAATTACATTTATTCTCTCAATGTTTGTCTACTGCCAAGGGTATGATGATTGTGTGTTCGAAATCAACATCGTAAAGAGCTGCTCGATTTCTGGGGAAAATTAGTTCATGTATAAAAGAAGCCAATCTATTTATATAAATTCAAAAATTCAACAGGAAAATTTGACAAACGCTTTTCAAATAATTAATAATTAGAATTTTAACATACTGTGAATAGCAAATTGTTGAATGAACGTATATATTTTCAATAATGTTGCTCGTCCTTTTAAAGTTGAGAAATAGTAAAAACTTCTACTTTTATAAATTAAATATCGTACAAAATATGATAAAATTAAAAATGAAAGAAGGGACATAGAGTTTTGTAAATATCGTAATAAAAAAGATAAAAAATTCACCCAAATTTTCGCCCGCAAAGGCGGACAAGAGTCCAAAAACGATTATTCATTATTTTTAGTAATTAAATAATTACATATATCCGATTACTAGTAATGTTTTAAAATAATTAATCTACAGATTAAAATTTTTAATTTTCCTTACAAAAATCTTTAGAGTGCACCGTATAAGCAATGTAGGTATTGTCTGATCAACCTTAAATCTACAGCTAAAAAAATTATCTAAGAAAAAAATGTTTAATGAAAAATTTATTATCAAATGCTGTTGGAAATTCATAGTCACATCACCCTTAACACAATTACGATAAAATTTCATCCCGAAATCATAACCGAGAAAGTTTTCTAAATGTTGAGTATTGAATTCGCCTTTTTAATACCGACATTCTGATGTATACTCTGTGTCACAAAAAATGCACATTAAAGTGTATATACTCTCTGTTAAACCGTGCGTTTTGTTTTTGACACAGAGATATATCAGGAAAATCTGTCTCAAATGAAGGCGATAAAAATGGAGTATATTTTCCGAAAATCTTTAAAGAATCTAGCCTGAATCTAATCGTTTTTTTTTTTTTAAATTATTTATTATTTTTCATCCGAAATATACATTCAATAATTTTGTTCGTTGTTAGATGTTCTGTGGCATTCACAATCGACTTCTTCAAACTATATTAAATTAATAATTAAAAAATAATAATTTTAAATTATAAGAACAACATAAAAGTAAAACAAATTATTATTTAAAAAATATTTATTATAATATATACAGTTAAATAAATATTTTAATAATTTTATACAAAAATGTTTATAATAAAATATATTGTTTTTCAATATTTAAAATAAATATTATACGTAATTTAAAGTGTTATTGCATGAATGAAGTTGTATTTAATAACAACAAAAAGATTTATTATAATAAAATACAATATAATAATAATAACAATAATAATAATCATATGAGAGAGTGTTGTACCTTGAATCACAATTGACATATATTTAAATATACTAATGAAAATAATCTTTGTTTAAAGGAATATTCTTACATACTACGTTTTACTAAGATTTACAATTATTGAGTTCGTTCAAACCAAAGTGGCACCGAACAAGAGAGAGTTTAGATATGAGTGCATATAACATATACATCATACACTCTTTCTAGCTCGGTGCAACTTTGGTTTGAACGAACGTTCTAACAGCTGTCGATTAAAACTATATATATATATATTATTTTCTTTATGCGTAATGTTTAAAGTTCATGCTTAGTATAAACGTCTTGGGAAGTATGTGATTGAAAACTCCACAAGTTTCTCTTTAAAGCACTACCTGCTCTAAACGTCTAGTACCGGATTTAATTAACTATTTCGTCGAGTCGGCGGGGTACGTGGCATTACTTTTGACAATACAAATTTTTGTTACTGTTTTACATGAAAGCAAAAGTATATGAAAAACCATTCTCTCGCTTGCTTGTCGGTAAGTCAATATCTTCTTAGAATTAATTGTTATCCGATGTAGAAACAAATATCATGTATAAAAATAAAGAGTGATTCAAGATACATATTTACAAAGGTACAAGATTTTACCTTCATATAAAATTAGCATAAAAAAATAATTACATTGGTCTTATTCATACAATAATACCCATAATACCATAGACATTATATATATATATGATGCATTATTTAGGTGTGCTACAATACAAACTATATTCACTACATCAGACATTAAAATACCTATATTGAATTCTTTTTTATTTAGTTCTGAAGAAGAAAAAAAATTGTATTTAAAACAGTGTCTTCTATCACGATACAAGACTATAAAATGTACAATACGACACGAAAATTATTAATAATAAAAGCATTTTTTAAACTTATGTGTAACGTGTCTAGAAGTCGCTACAAAGTCACAGGGGGTGTTTTCAAAAATCTGTTTGAATAGGCATAAGTCATGCTAAACACGGCGGTTTGTAGTTGGTTGTGGAGATATCAAAGAATTCTGGTTATGAAATCGTTTATATTTAAATAATTAAGCTGGAAAATACTGTAAAGTTTCAAAAAAAAAATTTTTTTCGTGTTCGTTTTAGACTTTTAGAAACATTTATCACCAATAACCTCTGCTTTCATTTGAACATTTGGGGATGTTTCGTAATCATTAATCAAATAAAACCCCTGGGAGAAATTCTCGAAGCAAAATATTTTAATTTAAATTTTCGCATTAAAGTGAGTTTTTTGACCTAAAATGACAGGAAAGAACTGGAGTGTGGTATTTTTGAATTTGGACCCTGGATTCGTGATAGAGACAATTCTGGAGGCCAAATTGGTATTCATTTTATTGGCTGTTTCTTGTTGGAGTGATTTTGGAGGCTTGAAACTCTGATAATTTTTTAATTCATGGCAGACGTAAGGGGCGATGAATGTTCCTGAAAATCTAAGAAACACGTAGGAAAAGTAATTTTAGAAATAGGGGCTGCCTGACATGTTTTCAACATTTCCCGACTTCTTAATTCGACTATCAACAAGGCTAGATATAAAATATCGAAAGATTCACCAGTTTTTTTTGTTACTTATTTCGAATGATTTCTTCGTCTCAGTGGCTGGAACCTGGGGGTAAAAGTGCGAAGGACTTGATTCAATATTTTTTTCCGTGACAATAAAGTATATACGAGAACGAAGCTGGCTCGACTTAGTCATACTCGACTCTATACCTTTATGAGTTGGATGTCGACAAAATTATTAGTATCCTGAGAGAAATTATTACTTTCTAATTTAAATTATTCTTCTATCTCTTACGAACTCCATTTAATTGGCTAGGTTTTATTTCTGAAAGACTTTAAACTGATTTCTCTTAACTTATCCATCCCTCCTCTGTACACTTGATTCTTTTTACATTTCTAAATAGATGAAGGAAAACCTGTTTCTGTAAAATTTCAGGTATTGGTATTTCATTAAGATAATCTTTAAAGTTAATAACTTAGGTATTATTTAAGTCACCTTGACATTAATAAAAACCGGAAGTTTTATTTCAACAAAATTAAGTCATTGTGTTAAGTTTACGATAATCCGAAAATTCAACTTAATGATATTTTAATTATATAGGTCTAGACCGGGGTACGGGGTGGTATTTGATAATCATTTCAAAACGGCTAAAACTTTGAGAAGTTTATGTCTACTCCGGAGACCACTCTTTCAGGAGGCCTGGGAAATGTTTGTTGTGCGGAAATTTTAAAATTGCTGATTGAGGACGATTTTGAGTTAATTTGATTAGTGAATAAGAAAAGCAAGAAGATTTAATAAGAAAAGATAAGAAAATTCGTCTTTCTCCGATACCTTAAAATTTACAGTTTCCAAGATTTGTTGTGTTAGGATATAAGGGCGTATCTAAAAATTATCTTCAAATTTGACGGTTATCGTTTTGATCAAATATTTGATTAGAAAATCTACTGATTTGAAATTTTTGAGTTTTCTATTCTAAGATACAGTGTTATTGAGATTAAAATGGAATAAAAAAAATGTTATTAACCTTTTATCAAAACTGACAGAGGTGCAGGAATACAAGAACTCTGGTTTTCTGAGTGGCGTACATTAATTTTTGTTCGATTATTTTACTAAAGAGAACATCATCCTCAATGAATATTTATTTATCAATCCTAAGCGTTTAGAATAGAAGCCTTCGTCTATGAAAATTTTTGTCGTGTAAAAAGTTAACACAATCTTGACCAACAACTTAACCAGCAAATCTGAAATGGCTATCAAATACTACTCATAGCCCTAGACCAAATTTTACTTATATATCCATTCAGTTTGATAAGACCCTGTAATAATATGAATAACATATAATTGTTTACATTGTAATATGCAGACAAATCGGAAATAGTGTCTGAGTTATCCGACCTCCTTTTACACAATGTAAAATCTACGTACTATAATAATAATATAATTATTAGGTATTTAAGCAATGTATTATAATACCTATAAAGTTTCTATTTAAACTCTCAAAATCAATGAGCATAAACTCTAATAATAGGTATTTCCGATCTAAACATTGTTATAATAACACAAATCAAGTTTTTAATCGTATACAGGGTGCTCCAACGATAAAAGACATAAAATAAAACTTTAGTTACTGATAGTAAAAATCATCTGAAAGAATCGCCTGCAAAATAGAAATGCAACTATGAAAAGAGCGGCAAAAAAATATGAGACTTCCAAAAGACACTTCTCTAACACGGACTTTTAATCCTGTAAAGAGAAAAAAAGCTGTTTTTCCTTGTTATAGTAGCTAAAAATTATTGAAAGCTCTCCGAGGGTTTGTTTATAGAATCACGTTCTCGGGGCTATAAAACTGATATAGTGTAATTACTTTCATTGCCCTTCCATATAGTGCCAATCTATTATTTTCGAGGTAAATACGACAAAAAATGAAGAAAATTAATTTTTTGCTGAACATTCGGATGAAACTATATACATATTATATTCTATACATAGTATAATAAAAAGCCGTCCTTCGCATTTGTCTGTTTATCCGGGAATTCTTGCTAAAAAACGAAACGGGTTTTAAAAAGGCTTTCGCCATCATGCAGACAATTTTTTCCGGAATTACATACTCCACCCGTGCGAAGCCGGATCGGGTCTCTAGTTGTTTACAAACAAGTGAAAAATATTGCTGAATTTTTTGACTTGGTTCACTGCTTTTTGAAACCTTGTATTATTTATAAAAAACGTCGATTCGAAGTTTGTATTTCATAATCTCACAATTAATTGAATGAATGTTTGATTTTAATTAAAAGTTTTTAATTACCTACAATAGATACTTCATCATATTTCACACACATTATCTACCGCAAAAATATTAATAATTTTATTATTATTTTCAATAAAATAGTTCAGTTATTAATTAATTAAAAAAATAAAAAATAAAACAAAACATTCTAAATCTGTGTGAAGTGTTATAATAATATTTAAAAAGGCTAATTAATTAAAACACAACAAAATTAAATAGATTATTTTTTTAACGTTATGCATAATTAAATTTTAATATTTTTATTTATGTTTGTTTTAATGATAATAAATAAATTTAAGTGTTGTTTGTTGTTTTAAACATATAAATTATGTAGGAATTTTAATAAAAAAAATATAGGTTAAAGTCGTGAATACAACGAAATGTCTGTACTCTGAATATTAAGATAAATTATTTCACAGATCTGTTCGCCACGATAGTTATCACAAAACGATTAAACTCTGCTTTAGTACTTAGTCTGGGTCATGCAATTTTACGCACAATTTCATGCAAGTTTTATTACTTCAAAAACTTCAATTTTTATTTTTTCTCTTCTGCATTTTTACTTCCTTCAAAAACTCGGGATTTTCTACTTACTTTCTCGATGAATGTTTCAACGTGGTAGTTGTACATATGTATCACTAAATTTTGGATTTATGTCATTTAGGTATACATTTTCGATTTCAGATTTCAATTGGAATTTCTCCTTTGCACAGTGTGACCGCGCCTTGTCAAAATTCGAAAATTTAAGTAATTCACTCCAAAATTAAATCGCAGGGGTTTTTGGGGTCGCTGATTACAAATTTTATGTAAAATCGGCCACCCCCTGGAGTAAAATATAACTTATTATTTATTATATTCGATTTTTTTTAGGATTTTTGGGTAGCTGATTTCAAATTTTATGTCAAGTATGTAAATTCACCCCCTTCACCCCTTATCGATCAGCCCCTGCTTCAAAATTCACTACAAAATTTAATTGCGAGGGGGTCGCTTATTTCAAATATATCCCTTTTACTTCTTATCGACCACCCCCCTGGACTAAATTATTAAATTCAAGTATCAGAGAGTAGCAGCTGAATTTTGTTTTATTCAATATCTAATACTTTTCTCAGTAGCCTCCACTAGGTTTAAAGACACCATCCAACATCATGTGATAACCATTACAGTTTTAATTAACAACTTGAATTTTTGTTCAAAAAAGAACTTTATATTTCTATTTCCACAAATTTTCTGTTTATATTGATATTCACAAATTTTTTTACGAATTTCAGTAATCTTCAGATTCCATTTGGTTTTGTTGGATTTCCTTTACTCGAAGTACTTTCACACGTTTATGACTTTTTCCTTTGTATCTACAATAATGTTGTGCTTGGGCGAAGGCCACATTCCGACTGAAAGTAAAGAAGATAATGAGGGTACAAGACGTTACCGTGAACGGTTTTTCATATCCAACAAGAGGATCCCTGTAACAAACTTAATGATGAAAAAGCCCTATCTAGAATCCTTTTTTTTCGAATTTTGGCCGCACTATGCTTTAGACTATTATTGAATTCATTTTCACAAGTTTATAAGCGTGCAAGGAAATTGGGTGATACGCACGTCAGATTTTTTTATTTATAAAAATCCGCGTTTACTCATCTTATTGTCTATAGTAAAAAAAAACTCCCAACGTTCTTTTTGATTTCTTTAAAAAGTAATAAATAGTTATGGTTTCAAAAAATAAACAATAGGTAATTCATTGCCTATTATTTTAATATAAAATAATTATAGATATTTTTAAATTTTGATCCTATGATAAACAAACTATTAATTACAATTTTATTAACTCTTTATTATTGCACATTAATGCTAGCTTATATTTTCATTTATAAAATAATTGAAAACGGTTTAAAAGGTCGTAAAAATAGCTCAGAATAGAATATTAACTATTATAATCATTGGTGCAATTATATTCATTACAGTTATGATTTTAGTATGTAGGACACCGTGTTACGGTAAATTCATTTCTTTTATAACATTAATTTTATCCTGGCCTTTTTGAAAATATAAATAAGCATGGATGTTCTCCTGCTCATTATAATTATCTTTATCCTCCTTTCAACTGGAACTTGCTTACATCCGAAATTCTTTGGTTTTTTCTTTATGCATTTTCGCAAATCTATTCATTATAATTATGTGGTATGTAGGTAGATGAGTTACTGTAACTCCATCTGTTTAATAAAGTTAGAGGTTTTCCTGAATATTATAATTATACTGAAATATAATTCTCCAAATTATTCTGTTATCAATATGTTTATAATTAGAACTAGCGACCCGCCGCGGCTTTGCACGGGTGCAATGCTGATACTAAATACACTACAGAAAAACTGTGAACGTTGTATATAAAAACATAGCGGCCCGCTCTGGCTTCGCACGGGTATAAAATATATAGCCTATGTGATTAAAATCGATCCAGTAGTTTTGATTTATTCATTACTGCCCGTGGCCCGCACGCGTTAAATTTGGAGTAAAACAATCCCCCTTTCCCTATACCATGAAGATTTCCTGCTATCTTTGGAATATCTAAATTCATACACTACATTTTTACTTATTTACTTTTTACATTTTTAACTATTAACCTCAAAAATAGCAGTACTTCTCCACTATTTAATGGATGTTATTATACATATAAGCCTTCCTCTTGAATCACTCTATCTATTAAAAAAAACCGCATCAAAATCCGTTACGTAGTTTCAAAGATTTAAGCATACAAAGGGACATAGGGGCAGCGAAAGCGACTTTGTTTTATACTATGTAGTGATAACCAGATGACGGACATACTTATTATACACATGGTGGACCATTTTAATCTATCTACCTAAATATTTCTCCAGGAAAGCTCTCAATAATAAAAAGATCTCAAAAAAGTTATCGTACATAGATGGGGGCCATCTAACGATAATCTTTAATTTTACCTGAATCTTGACCTTAAAGGTCAAAGGGGATGGATTAAAACGGCCCGCTTATGTTCTGACATAATTAACCCCGTCATGGGTAATAATGATGTTTGCGAAAAAATGTTTCAAACAATAGTTTTTATTATTTTTTTTTAAAGAAGATTTTTTACATTTACAAACTTTTGTTATATCTCTTATGTTTAACAAGAGGGGTCCAAGATCTAGGGATCCAAGAGCCAAATGATGACCTAGGCGGTAAGAAATTTTTTGTGGATATAATTATGTCAGTATCGGCGTGACCATTGAGGGAATAGCAACATTAGCAATAAATATGGCGGGCGAGTTAATGCAGTATGGCCCATACTGATTGGCATAACCCGCAATACTTGGTGGATAGCCCTATTGAGTACTAAAATTATTAGGTCATCGGTTTTTAACAGTCTTTTTCGGTAAAGATTTAAAACTTTTCAATTATTGTAAAATACTGTTATACAAACTTTATTATGATCTTGCCTTTTGGGATAAAAAAAAATTTTTCACCAATAACTCGATTGCATAGAAAAAATTTTCAGAATTGACCGATGCTTTACAAATTGTTAATTTTATTTCTATCATACATTATTTCTTATCGGCGCGGCGTTTAAAAGAATTATTATTACAATAAAATCTCCCTAATTTTAATTCAATTTTGCATATTTTGTTATGAATAGATTACATATTATCGTGTTAGGTAAATATAAAATTTTAAAAACATTTTTTTTATTACAATTTTTATTGTTTTAGAATTCGTAAAATGACCGCTGCTGCCGCTTTGTATCGTAACAATACTCTTTATGAATTACAATTTTACAGTTCTTCTATTATTAAAAATTTGTTCAAGTTCACCTTCAAAATTGTTAAACCATTTGTTTACAATAAATAATTCATGTATCATGTGACACGTAAAACATATTATCATCTATTTAAATTAATTATTTATTTATTTGGTTTTTTTTACAATATCAGATGACAAGTAGTAAGTAAATTGGACAAGTTTTACTTTTATAAAATTCCTAAATTATTATTTATTTTGAAATAGTAAAATGGACATCACTATAAAGGTGAACATGTGATAGAGTTATTAATATACCGGTTCTCTTTCTGAAATCTTTTTGAAAAAACCTTCAACAAGTGAAATTCCGATACGGAACCATAAACTCGCTCTTGAAGCTTATCTAAGATTATTCTCCATTAAATTATCTTTTAAATGAAACAAAGTTGGTTCATCCAGGGGCTACCATGCAACAGACAGACAAACAGGCATACATAGATAACGGTCAAACTTATAACCGTTTTTAGTTCGGGGGTTAAAAAATACAAATGAAGCCTATTTTTTTTATATATACAAAAGTCCATTTAATCTATTATGAAAAGCTCGTTTTAACCAATTTTATTTAACCAGTTATTTTTTTTCAAAAAATAACTGTAACAAAAGTTGAAGAGTTTGATGGGAATATCATGTTCTAACATCAGATTGGACCTAGTTTTTCGAGTTGCTTTAATAGTCAATTTAGATCCTAAACGCGCAATCGAAGGAAAACATGCAAACTTCAGCTCAATCGTTGAAGATAACAGCTTCAAAATTAAGTTGCAAGATTCCACCCGAACAACCATATAGTTTTACATGCATAACAAGTTAAATAAAAGATTGTAAAAAGTGCCTAATTTATTCGTAAACTATCAGATGTATTTTTTTTTTAAATAAGTCGTTCAACTTTTGTTTAAACTATACTACTTGAATGATAGGTACTCACTTCACTCTATAATTATGACATCATATAAATAATTTCTTGAATAAAAACGCAGGAGCTACGCAAACTTAGTGAAATCACTCTTAACCATATTTAAAAATAAAATTGTCACTTTAGAAAATCTAAAATTATAAATACTATCATTAACGAAGACTTATCTTAATATTATTTATCATAATAAGTTGTCGTAAAATTTAGTCTTCTTCTTGCTTATTATGAATTATTTCAATTTTACTAATTAGTAATTCCAACAATTGCTATTTACCTCTCCTTTTAGCCCTAATTGAAAAGGTTTAATTTTGTCGAACGATTAACGAACCTAACCTTTTTAATAGCAAAAAAATATCTTGCAAATAAATCACTTCATTTTTCTAAAACGAAAGGAAAAGTCGCAATACTAGTTATTGGCGTTTTGAAAGCATAAACGTGACTTCAAGATACTTAACTTTTCAAATAATAGATGCTAGCCTTAGCCTGAAATTTAGGAAAAATTTAAATTATCATATTGTTTCTTATAAAATTACAAATAACATTTTATCGAAACGAAACACGATATGCCTCTAACAAAAAGAATGAAATAATGTTTGAAGCATGTTAATCTGCGTATGAGAGTATATCTTGAGATAATTCCAAATATACTAATTATGTAGTGCAAAAATGTTAAAACATTAGACTTATAATGAAAGATTTATCGTGATATATCAACAGACGGTGGACAGACAAATAACCGGAAATCGATCAATTAACACATTTCATGAACTTTTGTACATGTTTCTTTTTATCTCTTTGATCATGATTTACAAGAATTACCAAATTCTTGTTATTCTACTCACGAAGATTATTTGAAATTCATGATGTTAAAATAATTTTTGTAGGTAAATAACTTTTAGAAGTTGTTGAAGTAGGAAAGAGTGAATTTCCAAAAGTCCTTGACGATGCTTCAAAACAATGAATATTAAGTACATCTGTTCAAATAAACTTTAATTTTTATATTTATGGTAGTTTCCTCAAAAAGATAATCTATATGATCATACTTGAAAGCTTTATTTTGAATTTTATTTATAAATTCTGTTAGAACTTCGATATTTACATAGTTTTTGAAATATTGATGCCAAAAAATTGAGAGAAAATGACTTATTGAAAGAAATAACACACAAATGCTTAATTTCATCACTTTAAATGTATTTTATGAAAAAAGGAGTCGCTTGCTATAATTTTCTTTTTAAGAAAATATTTGCCATGCTTTTGACTAATAAATATTGGTTTTCCAAATTTTTCTTAAGAAAATTATGCTTTTAACAACTCAACGCAAACTTTAACAGCCCAAATCTATAAATTTAACACGGTAAAGGATATTAAAAAATTCACCTGCTTATAAAGAGCATTAATAACACACAATTTTCCAAAGATAGGAGATTTTTTTCGCCCTTCCCGAGGAACGTCCTTAATAGAAAACTAAAACCCGTATAAGAATCAACGGTATCTACAATTCAATTATAGTCTAACTTTCTAAACTTTCAAAAAAAATCTATTGTGACCTCCAAATAAAAAACTTTAACAGAGGTAACTTTGTAATATGTTTTAAAGATAACGAGAATTGTTTCAAACTCTTCATTTAAATGAAATGAGTTTCACCAATAAATTTACTTATTTTTTTTAATTTTTGTTTCAGGTGCTAGATTCGAGCCGTCTGTGCAGTATGGTGCAATTAGGACCACATACTATCGCTCCAACATGACGCAACGTGACGACGTACATAAATTTGAACAGGGCCGTATTCGAGCCTTACAAGAAGAACGTTTACATATACAAAAGAAAACATTCACAAAATGGATGAACTCGTTTCTTCAAAAGGTAATAAAATATTTTTACTTCATTCTATTTTTCGATATATTTGTAAGTTTTGCTGTATGGATGGTTCTGCCTTTTGAAAGTATACGATAAAGAAGACCCAAAAAGCAAAAACATCACATTTATTTGTCGATTAGATGAGTAATTCTCAACATATTACCGAAAACCTCCATAAAATAAAAAATTTCGGACGATATCGTAGAAAATAATCGATCAATTGTCAAAGGATTTTTGTATTTTATTTGGGTCAAAATTACTGGATATACCAAGTTCTATCAAATTCTGGAACACAATTTTTTTTAAATTTTCAATTTTTCCTCTTTTTTTTAAATTTCTATTTCGATAAAAGTTATTATATTAATTACTTTTGGCCGCAAGAATACTATAATTTAGTTGATATGATGATTGGATGTATAGTTTTTGGTATAAGGTCCAAGCGTCTGGGAAAAAGTGATTTCTCGAATCGATCTCAGACAATTTCTTTAAAAAATATTGGTTTAAAAGTCAATGAACTAGATCTTTAGATTTTCGTATTTGGGCTTCCCTTCGAGGACAACCACTACTATAATTATTATTTATTTCGCAAACATCACAGTCATCATAAAAAATCCAATTTTATGCACTTTATACAGAATTATTATCAATTAACAAGCATTTGAAAATGAAAGTTAAATTTTCAAGTTTAACTACGAGACTTGTTTACATGTTAATGCATTCATGTTTCAATTTTCCATTTAATATGATAAAATTAATATATTTTTTCTATAAATTTACATAATATAATAAAATTTTATATTAACGACTTTTCAATACATTTTCTAATTATATTTTTACGATTATTATATAACAATTCTTTTAAAAATTAATTGAATTTTGTTTAAACATAACTACAAACAAATACAATCTAGACGGATTCAATCAAGTAACAGCTATAACTCATTTTTTCGAAATAAATCTTTCTAAGAAATTGTCTTAAACTATCTTCAGATACGGATAATTACTATAAATGGATACAGAGGATTCCAAAATTTTTATAATATTGCCACCTTTGGTAAAGCTTTCAATTTTCAATTTCTTTAAAATTGGTAAGTGTGATTACAGCTAAACCAAAAGAAAAACTTCGAATTTAAAATAAAATTTCAAATGAAAGTAGGAGAAAAATGGGGATAATCGGCCTTTTATATCGACGAGTTACAAGTCAAGCAAAGTAAAAGGGCATATTTAAATAAGGTACAATGCATTTCGATCAGATTTAATTTTTTTAACGGCCTACTTATGCAAAATTTCTTAATCCGTCTCTGCTCGCTTTGAAATATAAAAAATATTTAAATTTTTGTGTATCGATAACCACAGAAATATTAGCCATATTTTTTCGATCCATGCGATGATTTCTTTCTTGAATTAACACCAGACAATAAACCGCTGTACCCCCTCCTTCGGACTTCTTAATGTCTAGTTTCGAAGATTACCAAACTAAATGGTACCATTATGTCGTAATAATCAGAAAATGCAATTAAGGTGTTTATTTCCCTACAAAGTTGTTAAAAATACATGCTTTTTAGTCAAGTAATGAGTTATTTTTAGCTTTTCAATACTACGCAACCACAAAAATATATAATATATTGTGTGCAAGTGAAGCTTATAAATTTGATAATATAGATATCGCTCTTCAATCATCAATACTCCAACTATAGCCGTCTCTGTTCATCAAATGATGGATCTTCGATGAACTCATAATTAAATTAAAATTTTGTTTTTATATCACCCACAACCTTATATTTTTATGGTATTATTATAAACTACAAGATTGTCTAAATTTTGTAGGTAATTTTTTATCACACTCTCTAGATTTTTTGATATAGAAACATCCAATTGAAAAGGATAACGTATATGATTCATTATTTTTTCAGTCAACTTTGAACGATAAAATAATAATAAAAAGTCCGATCACCTAGAAATTTTTTGTGATTATTGGAAACTTTGTTAATCAAAAAATGTATTTATAAAGTTTTATTGAAACTCTTAGTATTATTCAATCCTTGCATATATCCTTAACGTTATTATAAGAAAACTTTGTTCATGTGATATATTTGCAACTTTGTATTATTGATGATCAAATTAAAATTGAATGATTATTATTTTTTTAGTTTACATGATTAACAAATGTTTATTTTTAAATTAAAAAATTATAAATCTATTTAATAGTTTGAACACCATAATAGTCTAAAAAAATAAATTACATAAATAAATAAAATAAACTACTACTACTAGAGATGATATCATCATCAGGGTCGCCACGACCGGCATTGACACGAAATGACATCATTCGCATAACATCAAAAGAATATCTTTAATGAATGCTCTGCTTTATATTTTCTTGTAAAGTAAAAAATATTCATATTTTTGAAAGATGCAATGTGTGCCCTTTTTCATTAGATTTGAAACCTCCTTTACTTAAAATACAAAACTGGCGAAACGTTTACAAATCTAAACAAATTAATTTTTATACTCTCAACAGCTCGGAATATATAGAGGAAAATATAATTTCTTCTAAATTTTTCTATAGCAAAATCATATAATTCGAAGGAAATTTTAAATGTAGGTGGGGTATGACTCCAAAATACATCACTTAAAGCTCCTTGCCTTTTCGAATCGTAAAAGAAGTAATAGACGATACCTCCAACACTATAGATACTAAATGAAATATTTTTCGGGTTCTTATCTCTTTGGTCAAAACAATTAAATGAGAATTTTTTGAGATATCTCAAGAATCGATCCAGAACAACAGCGTTTTGTAAAGAATTTTAAGCGGTATCTCGAAAAATTATCACTCAATCTCAAAATGGAAACGATTTTTGTAATTTGGGAAGTTACTCTTTATAGTATAACAATATTTTTATCAAATTCCACAATATTTTCAACAATATTTTTATTCTTCTCGGAAAAATTTGCGGTGAATTAATAAAACTGTCAATACTAAAAGCTATAACAATACAGTTGCATATTTTCCCAAGCTAGTAAGCTTACATCATCTATCTCGCATAAAAATGAGTGATTGTTGAAAAAAATTGTATGGATCTGAATACATAAAACGAGCTTCTGAAAAGTCTCAAAAGGAAAAAGAAGCGATAGCAAAACAAAGAAAACTAGACACTTTTTTCCACAAAACACCAAACGAGACTACTTCTTCTACTACTGAGGAAAATACCCCCTCGGATTCGAAGGAGAATGGTATATATGAATTACTTGCATGTTATTCTAAACACATCTGATGCTTTTTCGGAATTGATTTGTACAATGAGTTTATATTGTAGATTCGGAAGAAGTTATTTCAGAAAAATCTCCACTTGAAAATACCATAGCAGACAAAGTGAATGCTGCATTGAATTAATTTTTGTTTACCTAGGGACGCACTCAACGTAAATCCGCCGCCGTGTGAACTTCCAAAAAAACATCCTTTATTATATAAATGTCATCCACCTTCAATATTGGTCAAACTTTTTATACACTGTATCAACATTAACGTATAAATATTATATTATAAAAATATGCGAATTTAAAATATTTTAATTAATTCAAGTTGTTTGGTCGCTTATATAATAATAACAACACAAACAAACTCGTACATTTAGTGGGTATAATTGGTCGGGTAAATGCACTTAACATTTCACCACGACCTGTTGCTGATGATGGCTTATCTAGGTCAAATTATTTATAATTTTTGTTAAATATAATATATTTTATTTTGTAAAATTTTATGTACTACACATAAAAATAATTAAATTTATTTAATCAATTCAATGTGAATGTAATACATCTCCAGGAGAAAACTCATACCCTTTAACTTTTAACTAGTCGAGGTAACATTGCGTCATTTAATTAAGGTGTTGATGACTAAGTTTAGTACCAAGTTTGTAACGCTTTAAAGTTTTGATGTTATAAACAAAATTTTGCTAAAGGTGTTTATAAAATCAATTTCCGGTTGTTCGCTTGTTTAAAACATTTTTTCGTAAACATCGCTGTTTATCCATGAGGGTGCTAATTAGTTTAGAACAAATATTTTATGTATACGTGTGTTGTATTGTATCAAGTATACATGCTTTGTATGAATGCATGTGTTACAATGTATACTGAAAAAATGAAAAGAAAGATACTCTTATTACTTTGTGTGTAAGAGTGACTATCTTTCTGTACTGTACAAACAAACGTTTGCGTAAACAACACTTTTTATGCATGGTTTTTCAACAATAAACTCAATCAATTGTCTGTTTTCACTTGTTTTAAACTATACTTTATTTTATACGTCATGCCTATGTAAAACAAGGAACTACGGTACTACGGTCCATGACCATAATTTGCATACACAGTGACTGAACAAACAATGACCAATGACCACACTTATTACGTTAGTAAATATTTAAACAATTGTAGTAATTGTAATGTTAAAGTTAAAGTTCATTTGAAATATGCTTCTCTGTTCGTTAAATACAATGTTGATTTAACCAGTTGAGTTATGTTAAATAATAATAATAATTTATTTATTAATAAAATTGATGATGACGTTTTAATCAATTAAAGAATACAATTTTACGCAAATCTACAATTTGTACAAGCAAATAATAAAATATTATGATTAATAATATTTTTAGTTGTAAAAATATAGTTTATTAACTGTGCTTACTTCTATATACAGTATCAACATTTTTATTCGTTGTGTGCGTAGTCATGGTAGGGACAATAAAATCGATGCCAGCGCTAATTAATAAAACACTAATTAATTAAACTTATTGCATTAAAAATTGTGAAAATAAGAAATCAAATTGCTCAAATATTATTTTTCAAATGTAAATTATCATAATTATTTATTTAATTAAATATGTGAGAACATAATATTAAATTTTCAATAAATGCAATCCATACAATTATATATGCATCCATACAATTCCATAATTTAAGTAGTGTATCGTTACCATGGAAACAACCATGGCCAAAACAAAATATGCCCTTTTTGCTGCGTTTTGGTCCAAATAGTCACTTTTTTAGGCATATAATAACGTTGCATAGATTTCGTAAGGATTCTCCGTTCCTCAAATGCGACAATTATGCTCATTAAGGCCGCCATAGAGTGTGAAATGAACCTCGCTGGTAATCAAAATTTGCTTCTAAAAATCAAATTCAGTGTCAACCATTCCAGCGACTGTTTGGTGACAAAACGACACATTTGGGTTCTGGAAAACGCTCTCTATGACCGCTTCAACCAGTTCATTAGAACGCTTTGGAATGTTGACGATCTTATATTCTCCCATGATTTATGGCTAAAATTGTTCTGAAATAATGTTTCAAAATCATGTCTAATCCACTCATTCGGTTGACAAACTGTTTACATACCGACATAAAAGTTAGCGCACTCTGTAAGGTCCGTTTGACGGGATATTTTTTATCTATGCTAGTTTTCCAGAAACTATTGGAAACGTTTTAACTGGGTTTTTTCGGTCATGAAATTTCCTTTAATTTCTCCTATAAACTTTTAACTTCCTGCCAAAGAAGTTATTGTTTTCAGGGAACAACGGCAAAGATTCAAATGAAAGGACTTGTTTCGAGAAATTCAAAAACAAAAAGTTTTATAATTTTAAAACCCATATTAATTGAGAGATATTAAAAAAAGTAAGAAAAATTACCTTCATACATATTTTATTAGAGAACCTAAACAAAAAATCTAAGACTAGGCTGTAATTCCTTGTCAACTGCTGATTTATGAGAGTATTTTATATTCATTTGTGCTTTTGTTCTTTCTGAACCTAAATTCTTTTTCTTTCAAAACAATTTTTGATGTGTAATTCTATGGCAGTCGCAAGTTATGACGTCACCGCGTGTAATTTTCGTCTCTTTCTATTTGTACATTTAAATCTTTGGTATTTTCGTAGTTTTGATGTTATCCGAAAATTGATTTCACCCGAGGTTTTGGCTCGATAACGAACGTCGATTGAGGCAAAAATTTTAGAACAAGTGCCTAATATTCATAATTACATTGAATTTTACATTAGAGGGATGTGAAGCTGATATCACGCCAAGTATAATTCGAGATTGATTTTAAACGCGTTCAACGCACTTATTTAAAATTGTTTTTTTATTTCCATTGAGTTGTGAAAAAAAAATCAGGTATAACTCCTTCAAAATTTTAACTGGGTGTAACCAACCCCTTAATAATATCCTAGGGTACTTAAGTTCGTAAATTCACTCAAACGAATGTGCGTTAAAGATACATATAGGCCAATATGTAACTGATTTCGATATGAACTTATTTTAGTTTATGCATAGAGGTAATGTACATATTTACACCCGGTTTTTATTTTTTTTTTTATATTTACAATGAAAATAATAATTTCTGTTATTTAATAATGAAAGTCGTGAACCGGTACTTGATCACAAAAATTATAAGTAATTTATCATATGTTCAGGCTGCATTATCCATAAGTATGTTTTATCGAGTATCTCAAAATTTAGTTTACATTGATTATAAGAGGCCGGTAGAGTAATACATTCCACCCTTATATTTTTTTAAACGGATAAAAATTGAAGCAAGTTTTTCATGTAAAAGCGACCCTTATGGTTCATATATTTAACTTCCCGGTTGATGAAAAAATTTTCTCCAAACACACTGCAATAGAAATTAGCATATTGGAACAGACCTGAGTAGCTTAGAGATTAAATACGCCCCCCTCAATTTCTGTGCGTCTATTTAGCAGACTTTTCAACACATTTTGGTGTTGTAACGGAACGCTATTGGCGCAAATACGAGATAATTATTAGCTTTCTTTGAAGAGAAAAATCATTAACGGAAAAATTTGGACGACAAACGCACACACTCGTGGATGCAAATCTAAAAGTGGTGTCAATATGTTGAAAATAAGTTAAAAATCATGTATCCACAAATCAAAATTTTCCGTGACAAAAGAAAATTTCATCCTTACCGATGCTGATGCCTTGACAATGATTTTTGAAGGATGATATTTGCTGAAAAAAACTAGAAGTATATGGGCATAAATTAATAAGATTCATAACTGGCAAACATTAGGCGAACACTTTAAGTTAGAAAGTTGTTTATTATAAAAAATTTTTTGTAAACCGAATAGTTTAGACAGTAATTAAAAGAAAAAAACCTTAATAGAAATAAACGGTCCGAAACATCGGACAAGACCTTATTATATTATAGCAGCCAATTGTAAGAATTATTTAAAAACAAGTAATGAGGAATAGGCTTAGGTATTTTATGGATTTAATTTAATATTTAGAAGGATGTAGTTTGGTAAGGGTGAGGTTAAGCAAAAGTTACCAAGCTACAAAAGGTACTTAAAAAGACATTTTAAATAATATTTGATCAATTTTGGTTAGGGTTGATTTGACCACTTTTGACGATTTCATCTCCTCCACTGCTCCAGGAGGAGGGGTCTCAGAGGGGAGTTATATCAAACCTAGGACCTAGTTGATATAAACCCTGATATGAAGTTTTACTGCTGTCCCCTCAGCCTCTCCCTAGAAAATCCCATTTTCCTGTATTTGGATAGGTTTTCCCTAGGGTGTGGGCCTTCTCGAATTTTCCCGTATATGTGGATCCTTATACCAATCCTAGGAACACGTTAAAGTTTAGCCTTTTGCCAAGTTTAATCGAAATCGTTAGAGCCGTTTTTGAGAAAATCCCAAAAATCCTGTTTTGTAGTACCATTGAAAAAATGTGTAGGGAAAAAATGAAAAAATCGTCTGGAATTATGACCAAACTGAACCTATGTACCGATTTTGAGAAAAATCGGTTGAAAATTGAAGGCTCCAGCTTGGTTAGAGACATACCGACGGACGCAAAATTTTTTAAAAATCACTTTTTTGGAATCAGGGACCCTCAAAACGTGTATTTCCTTTGTAACCACGATATCGATTTTTTTTCGATCGCAATACTTTATTATATTTATAATATAATAAAGTAAAAAATCCAACTTTTATTGAAAAGTCTAATGTCATGAAGAGATTTTCATTAAGCTTGAAAACTTAGGCCAAGTTTAATGTATGCATAAGATATGCGCCTATACACATCAAATTTTTTCCTTGAAGCATTTTTATCGAAGAAAATATACTATTTATTAAATTTTGAAACACCTGATACAAATGGTATTTTAACTGTGAAATTTATAAGCATAATGTATTTGATTTTGTCTGTGAGGTTGACTGCTTTCATAATACATAACTTGAATTTAATAATAATCACTACATATAGTAATATACCATACCATACCATACCTTACCTACTAATATCTGAAAAGAAAGTGTCGCTACATTTATATTGTGTCTGACTCTGACAGCAGTTTCACATAAAAATACGGTAATTTCAAGAGAATTACTGTAAACAGTTTAATATGATTTAGAAACATAATTGTATTCCATTCATAATTAGAATATTATTTTTAAATGTTTGGATTATTCAAAAAGTTTATCTTGATTTATTATCAAATTGATTTATACACACCGTTCGGTACAGGTGTAGTAATAATTCAGTTTTTAGAAAAAAATGTATTTTGGATTATATTTTTGGAAAAACTTTATTATTTATGGCAAAAAAAATTACACAATATTATTCAAGTACTATATAGTAGAAATTTTTTTTTTTTGCTAAAAACATATGTTTACAACACGTTGACCTTCAGTGACTTTAACCAAACAAAAATGTTGGTAATATCGTCTTCTAGTCCTAAATGTCAAAATTAATCATTATTTAAAAAAAAAATTGCACATACTTTTGTGATAATAAACGAATTTTTATATCAATAATTGATATAAAAATGGCACTAGAATAAAAATTATTTTTTTTGCTAATTAGAGACTGATTTTAGCTATTTTAAACTATTTAAAAAAAAAGTTGCAAAAAGAGTTAAGTCGATAAGTCAAATAGTTTTTTCAGAAACGTGTGAAACGTTTTGTAACATCACATTTCGAAGAAATCGAGTTTTAATTTTTTTTATAATAAGCCAAATAATTCCTCGTAAGCTATTTCCTGTTCCGAAAGGTGATATTATTTATAATTTCAAAAATAACACAAATTTTGCACCTTAATTTTTTGATTCTAAATACATAAATAATAAGGTCTGTAAAATTGGCAGAATTTGTTGCTGCTTACACTTTTATTTACACGAAAGTGGGAAAAGTTTAGAGACCGATTAACTAACAAACCGGTCACGCAAGCTTTACTACCTATTTTTGACGGTAAAATTATGTTTAAAAATTAGTTGCTGCTTACAGGATGGATTTCCTATACAAATATGAAAAAAATCGATCTCGTTTAAACTGAAAAGACGCTTTAATAATCCAGTCATACACATGAAAGTTTTGTCTTTGCGTTAGAATTGTTTCGAGTTTATGTTGGCCCAATAAATAATTCAAATTTTCTACCTCGATCCTCGATTGAAATATTCTCAAAAGTTACCAACTCCTAGGTTGAGGACCTATCCATTATTATTTTTATTTATACAAAAAACCTATCTTACCTTTTTTTTAAATTATTTTTTGATCTAAAAATTTTTCTTTAATATTTGGTTGTTCTACGGTATTGTCGGCTGAAATTCTACTCTATCTTAAAAGTAAGTAATATTTTGCCCTCTTGGAATGGGTCGATTCAACAATAGAAGCTCGATATCACTTCGAGATAAACGCTTTTAAACGCCGAAGAAAAAATGGCTACAAAATCGATAACTGAACTAATTGCTCTCCTTATCTAGATTAGGCGACATACTTTACATTTCTTATTAAAAATTTAAACGATAAATTTTGAAAATTTTTATTTCGAAAAGCATTTAGTTTATGGTCTTTATTTGTAGCAATTTTAGTCTACTTTGATAATTACAATCGAAAAGTATTTCTCTAGGATTAAGGCTTATAAAAACTGTATAATAAAAAAAATATAATAAATACAGTATTTTCAACAGAGTCAAAATTATAAAAATATTCTTCAAAATATGAAAGTAAGTGAACACATCGGTTTTGTATCTCTAATTTCAATCACTCAACTTAGAAAAACTTCCTTAATAATGCAAATACAAAATTTTTCTTTAATAGCACAACAATTTTTCTCAAGGTTGCAAAGCATTGTATTCCCGAAAATCCTATTCAAACATTATTATCGCATTACTAATTTTGAATTATTTTTATTTCAGGCTCGAATGGAAGTGGACGATTTGTTCACCGATTTGGCCGATGGAAAGAAACTATTAAAATTACTTGAAATAATATCCGGTGAAAAACTTGCCAAACCAAACAATGGAAAAATGCGAGTACATAAAATTGAAAATGTCAATAAAAGTTTAGCATTTTTACACACAAAGGTAAGAAAATTATTATTATATTCATAAAGAATTTTAGTACTTTTCAATAAATTGACTAACTTTCTATAACCTGAAGCATCGGTAATAAAAAATTTTATTATTGTCGCTTTTTTGAACAAAATACAATTGACGGCTAGGAAATTATTAATAAATATTAGGAAAGAAACTATAATATTAATTAAAAATTTTTTAATTGCCAATAAAAATACATTTATATCTAAAAACAATTGATAGTTCAAGAGCTCGTGAAATATACTTAAGCGCAGATACAGAAAATTTTTGAAGAGTGCAATACGCATTTTTCATGAGCATTTGTTTCGTTTCGTACTGACACTGAATCCGTGGTTGTCTTATCCGAGATTTCCGGATATCTCGGAATCATAAAATAGATCATAAATCATATTCTCGTCTAATTTTAGACGGCATCTCAAAAACTACACGCCCAATCGTCAAATTCACTCGATTTTTTAATATTTTGATACATAATCCTCAAAAAAATAATTTTTATCCAAATTCGAGACCCATGAAGTGCAAAATTCGGTGCAGTTAGCGCTCGAGTGAGTTGTTTTAGAGATCTCACCTAAATTCCAACTAAAAAAGATTTTATTTTGAAAAGATTTTGGAGAAATGTCAAAAAGTACTCATTTAATCTTTATTAATTAACTAATTTTAATAATTTCTGTGTCCTAATTACCTTAAATAACCCTAAGACATGTAAATTTTGTTGACTCTGCGATTGAAGGGCAAATTTTATTTAAGAACTTGTCCGACATATTATCCCTCGTGTACGAATAAACGATGTTCTATATCCCTGTAACTATTTGCCCATTCGTTAAACAGACGATTTTTTTGTTTTGCTTCTTTCCCATTGTATGGACGAGTTGCCCGATATATCTATGTATGATCTATGGCTAAGGGATGCCAATTATTTGCTTATTATTTAAAATAGTCTTCCTTACTTTTTTCGGACATTTCCGCACTACATTAAAGAAACGTTTAATTTAATGGCATTCTTTATATTACTGGTATTTCGTCCTGCACTTTCTAATGTTTGGGTGTAAAAAATGCATGTACTCAATTTACAAGAACAAATTTAATAGTAAGAAAAGAAAGAAAAGGAAACAGTAGTCGATACCGGAAACCTTGCACCTTATAAAATATTAGTATTTACTACTATTATTTTTTAAGGTATGTTTACTCTTATTTATTCACTTCATCTAAAGTGTTCTCTGACGGAAATGAACTTGCCATGGGCTCTTAGACTATGGTACTAGGAATTAAAGAAACATTTTTGCCAACAACGTCTATATAATGAAGAAGACGATTTGTCTTAATTGTGAGTTCACGATTTTATTTACTGTTTAATAATAATAATAACGTCACGATATAAATGAATTTCAAATCACATTGTTTTCTTGTAGCATTTTTATAACCTTTTGAAGGTTAGATGCGATTATTTGTTTTTAATGAATGAATTATTTGATCGTATATTAAAATCGCATTATGCATTTTATTTTTAATAATTAGGCTCGAGAACTGCGACTAAATAAATAATTGTGTAAGGCATTATTTACTTCTCACCACGCTCTCCTGGCAGATCTTGCATTACTTATGCAACCAGAGTGGTCACAAACCGGGAAACTTTGAAATTATCAGGGAATAATTAATAACTGGGAATTATTTGGAAAATGATTAGCCAATGATTTTTATTCGAATCAATCGAGATTTTAACGACACTTTTAAAAAAGTACGAAGAAATTCAATTTTATTTTTTTGTCTCAGTTTTGAAATATATAAAGAAACCAAAAAAATATAGTTCATTTGTCGACAAAATTAATAGTTTTCAAGATTCCATAGAAAAACTCTTCCAAATATAGAGTTTCATTTGGGATTTCGAGCGATTCGATGGAAGATAGTAGACCATTCCTTAATTATTTTGTTTGTCATTTTATCGATTCAATATAACCACTACAGAAAATTTCAAAAAGTTAAGAATCATTTTGTGGGTGCCAAATTGTTTGACCGAAAATTGTAAAAATCGAGTACATTTAATGATAGAATGCATAGTTTCTGAGAGGTTGTATCAAATTCCCTGGATTTTCGAATAAGTTGGATTTTCGTGACTTGTGGACTCTAACTTATTAATGCAACTAGGGAGATGTTTTTGCTCGAGTGATTCAAATGAATATCTCGTACTTGAATTAATACAAATTTGACTCGAGTTTGTTTACATTCGAGTCGACACTTACTCGTGTTGCAAGGAGTGTAAATATACTCATGACTGTAAATATACTATAACTACTGCAGAATTTCTTTTGTATCATAAACTACAAATTTTTATTTTAGGTTGACAAAAATTTGTCACTTTCATATATTATGTAACTTTTATATTGCGTGAGAATTGTTTCCGGTTAATATAAGCATGAAATTTTAGAATCAAAACAATGTCATAAAATTTAGACAATAATGTGTAGGTATTGTTTAAAATATAATTTGAATTACTTCCTTTTTTTTCTCTTTTTTGGAATAATTTGCGTTCCAATAACATTCACTCAATTATAATTTAGATAATTATAATTAATCCATGAATGTACAGTATTAGGGTAGAATGTCCGTAAACTCACTTTTTAATTGTCTAAGATCCATATTAGGGACGACCTTCACCTATCTGCTTACCGAATAAAAGTTATTTTTTACGAAATATAAAGTGTTATACAAATATCTTGCATATCTAACGAATTTTGGTCTACTAGAAAGTAAAAGCCATTAAGAATATGCAGCAGCTGAGTTGTCTGCCTCTTTTCGTTCACTATTATCGCATATATACAAGTTGACTCACATAGCTAAATAAAGATAATTTTATTGCAAACACGGTGGTATATTATTGCGCACAAAATATTGGTCAAAAAATAAAGTTTAAAAGCTTTTTAAGTTTTGATATTTTTATTAAAAGTAGTCTTGATGTTTGTTAATATTTTACATTTCATAAAAAATAACTTTCATTTGACCCTTTCATACCTCATTTGAAAGGGCATAAAATTCTCTCTTTAACCATGATTTAAAAAAAAGTAATCGATCGATTGGTTCTTAAAATAGACTACCCAGAAAATTGAATTCATATCTTCCATCTTCTGTGTAGTTTGTCTTAAGAATCGATCGCTTTCATTTTTTCATGGTGAAAGAGAGAATTTTATGCCCTTTCAAATAAGGTGTCACAAAGTAGGAAATGCCATTTGAAATTTTAAAGTTTGGGAGCGTGGGAATGATGGAACTATTTTTGAACTTCCTGTCGATACTTAAATCGACGTGTTTTCACTCAAAATAATAATCGCATCAGGTCAACAGTTATTAAGAGTGGATACCTTTCATTTTCTGTGTAGTCTATCTTGAGAACCAATCGATCGATTTCATTTTTTTTATCATGTTGAATAGAAAATTTTATGCCCTTTCAATTTATGTATAACAAGGTAGGGGGTGGCATTTGAAATTTCAAAGTTGGGGTGGCTAGGAACGAAGAAGTGAAATTTGAAATTCTCTGGGTACCATTTTCGAACTTCCTCCTCGATATCTAAATCGACGTATTTTTAACTCAAAACAAAAATCACATCAGGTCAAGAGTTATTAAGGTTGGATACTTTTAAAATGATCACACTGTATATGTCCTATGAGAGTAAATGCTCCACATCGACTTAGGGGCCTATTTACTATGCGGCAGAAAGTTAGGGTTCATGGATTTTTTTACGGGTCATATCCTAGAATATTGGATACTTGTACAAAATAAATTTTAACAAATGTTAATTTTCAAAAGTTTTCAGTTTTATTAGAACATTGAACGATAATAACTGCGTATCTATTAAATAAGAAAGAATTTTAAATTGTAGTAAATTTTATATTCTACAATTTCAACTTGACTAGTATTTGACTACTGTGATTCAAGTCTTAGTCCATTCATGTTGGCGCTTAATATAGTGTGCTGAATCATAATACCAAAAATGTTATGAAATTGTAGGTATGCAAATTATATAAAGAAGCCAAAATAAGATATTTTATTATAAATTAATAGACATTAGACACCTACGATCTTTTCTCACATTTAACAAATTCACTTTCTTCTTTGGAATCAAACAAGAGAATATTTTGTTTTTAAATATCTTTAAAACTGGAATATTTGACATTATAAAATAAAATATGCAAAAATATATTTATAAACATTTATGCAACAAAATGTAAGCAGTATTTTTTTTGATTTGAATAGACAACAAGTATTAATTAAGGAAGTTCTAATGGAGTTTTAATAGTTCGATTCTACGGAAGCTGAAGTAATACAAATAATAAGTTCAAAGTAGTACGTGCCAAAATGTTCAGTATATCGGATCTAATAATTCAATGTACCGGAAAGTAGCCCAATTAATAAAATGGCAAAATAAATGTGTAGCTCGTGCCAAAACTCTAAATTACTCGATTTTACCTGGTTGATTTTAAAAGAGAAATTGCATTAATTTTTTTCCCACAAATTCATAAATAAATAAAAGAATAATTCCTCTAAAGTATATTTAAGTAATTTTTTTAAAATTAATATTTCTATTTTTTAATTAATTATTAATAAAAATTCTCGGGTTCGATTCCCGGCGTCGCAACAAAATTTAATTAATAGTTGTGATGGGCTGGTGTAGTGCATGATATATGCATGAAGGAAGCCTCAGCCTCTGAAATTGAGGAGGTGTCAAATAAAATTATCAGCGTAAAGGTGGTAAAACACATATATGGTATCACAATGGGCTCTATAGCATAAGTGTGTCCTTCGTGGACAGCCAATATAACCTAACATAACCTAATAAAAATAGTTATATTTTTGAATAAATAAAACAGTAGTGACGCATTAACTTCCGTGTTGGCTGTGAGCCAATCGGTTTCTATGGAAATTTGCGCTGTATATAATATAGTGAAAGCCAGCTGAGAAACAAACCATTTGTCATTATTCATGTTATATTATCGTTTCTCCGTACGATGGCGTTAAGAAAACGAGGTGTTTACGTCACTGCATTTGTTCAATTGTAAAATTACATGAAAAATCGAATCTTTCGAAAAAAATAATTATAAAAAACATGCTTTTCTATTCTTACTGCACGGACAGAAAAAGATACAGAAAAATGACTTTATTTTTATGTATCGGACATCAATCTTTGAAATCTTAGAATTTCTACGTTTTTAATCAATTTTAATATAACTTTCAAATTTTGTTATTATATCAAGTTTAGTTTTACAGTTTGATATGGAATGTGGCAAATTCGATATCAGTCTGCCTTATTCAGTATATGCAGAGTATTAAAACAATTAACTGTGGGTTGGTTGTTATTTACTCTTGTTTTGTAATTACCGTTAACATAAATAACATACTGTAGGAAGATGAAGAAATAGAAGTTAAATTTAAAAATCAATATTATTAGCAAATAAAAATTTCTATATCACAAAATCGTACGATCAAAACAAATACACTGCAACTTCCTTAAAATAGAAAACTGATAGGTAAAAACACATCAACAATTATAATCAATAGATATTTTATTTAAAAAAAATTAAAACTTGTTTCGTAATAAATTTCATAATGAATTATATTTTTTTTTTAAATCAAGTTTTTATTCTTTAGTTATTTATTTTGTACAAAAATTGTTTTTTTCACGAACTAGTTTTTGAGAAACGTAAAAATATCTTCATAATATGATGCGATCTTTCCACGTGCGAAATTTAACAGCTTTGAGGCAAAACGTAAGTTTTTATTTTCTCCAGAGAAAATCCTTGTGAAAAATAAAAATTATAAGTGAGACGCTCAATCGTTGAAAACTTCTCAGGTCACCACAAATACCTCTCTGTCCCTGGAAAATTCCAGATAATTAAGTAATAGACTGTCATAACATTTGACATAAAAGTATATTTTTTAAAACAATTAATATTGTGTTATCGCTAAAAATTCCATATTATTAAACAAAAGAAGATACTAAAAATTTTCAAATTCAATAAAAAATAATATTTATGAGATCATTTAGTTTTACGATAAATACAAGTATATAATACTTTTTTATTCCAGCAGCTAGCAGGGAATTATGATTTTTTCGAATCCGTTTCGATAAAAATGCCTTAAACCAAAAAGTTTGACTGAATATATAGTTTATTTTCCAAGTTTCTGTTTTCCGTAGGAATTTGCATTTTCCGATTTAAAAAATACGCATAAAATTGCAGAAAAATTGATCCAACGAATGAGTCTGAAATAAATTATTAAAACACATTGACCAATATTTATATAAAAAAACAAGTGAAAACAAACAGTTGACTGCGTTAATTGTTCAAATACACTGTGTAGAAAGTGTTGAATGCCAGTTCTTTAAGTTAGAAAAGTTTAAAATACTCAAACTCACATTTTACGTCCTGAGCCCGCTATAGAAATTTTCGTTTGATATTTCTTTTCGTTTAGAGTAGAGTTATCGTGATGACAGACGGACGGACAGACGGAAATGGTTAGGTGATTTTATGAACACCTATACTAAAATTTTGTATCATCAATATTTCAATGCGTTACAAACTTACTAAACTGAAAAAAGGGACTAAAATTATTATACCTTGATATATATTTACAGGGTATATATGGTATACCCTGAGGCCATACCATATATGGTATGGCCTTGATATTTATTACAGGGTATAATAAATCATATTTTAAAAAAAAGAGAGTCAGATACAGGCGCGGATTCAAGGGGGGCACAGGGGTCATCAGGGGTCAGCCGGCATTCCAAAAAATAAAACTAAACCAATTTTTCGTATATCCAGTAAAACTTTGATAATTTTCTATAATTTTGGGTTTTCTATTATCTATATTTTGAGTAAACTCGAAATGTAGATTATATTCTTTAATTTCGGCCGAATAACCGATTTTTGATGTCTTTGATTTAATTTTATGGTTTTCTTTAATCGGAAAAACCGTATTGCGAATAATTGACTGAGCGGACTAGTCTGAAGCCATCATAATCGATTGTATGAGTCAAAAAAGAATCTTTATCTCAAATAAAACTTTCAGTGTCCTCCGAATTCCTTCTAGCGCCTGCATTATATAACGTTTATTATAAATATGGCGTTTTTATATTTTAAAATAATTAAAACATAAATTTATTTTAAAAATTAATTTAAATTGATTGTTTTATTGACACTGCTACTCGTTCTATATATCATGTTTAAGAAGTGCTTAACCTCTAAAAGATCAAACGTCTCTATATAAAAATGTCAAATGCGTGTTATTATTAAAAGATCATAACAGTGCATTTCATTATTCTCACTTTAATAATAAAAATAACTACAGTCAAAATTATTTATAACGAAATCGGTTCGAACTATGTAAATAAGAATTTATTGTGTTTAAAACTGATCGATAAAACTGATTTATTGTGTTTAAAACGTATGGGTTTTTTAAAATAAGAGACAGTAGTGTCCCCTAATTCTAGAACCGTACTCTGTAACAACTCTAAATCAAAGCGCATTATTATTTTACGATTTCACACAAGCAGTTGCTATTCTACCTCGCATGTAACTGCGGTTATCGAAAAACAATGAATTATTATATATAGGTAATTATTTGAAAGTACTTTTCTTTGTTTACCGTAACTGCAGAAGCATGCTAGGAATAAGCCATCTGTCCTATACTTTTTTTCATTGGACCATTGCAACAAAAGTTCCTTTTAGTAAACAAGTGAAACTTACAAAATTTCAAAAACCTCTGCTAGATACCTGAGCACTAATTTAAATCACATAAAAAATTAAATTCACTAGCCCAGTTTGATTGAATTCTGAAGGTGTACAAATCTTTAAAAATTGAAGAAGAAAAAAAATTATGTTTCAACAGAAAACAGAGGTGTAAAGATGAGCACTATCCCAATTTGAAGGCTGTATAAATAGGCAAGGCCCTTAAAACGTCGATAAATGCTGTTCCAAACTCAACCGATTTACTTGAAACAGCTAAGAATATTCTCGATCAAGTCACCTTTCAAACCAAGGAAACTAAATCAAAATCTGTTATTGTCTTAATAAATCATTTTCATTATATCTACATGTTTAAAAGAAATATCTGTTTAATTATCACCAAACGTGTTAATATGACAAATAACTTCATTATTGGCGTCAACAACTTCCAATAAATATCACCCTATTTAATTTGTCACTTGTAGTGAAAGTCTATACGTTTTATTTTCAAACGAACAATGATCTCTTTGTAAGTGACAGCAGACAAGGTTAAGTTTCTTTGAGTTTAATTATTTAATTTTAGATTTGATTTGATACCCTTCATTTATAAATAATCTTATGGAATTAATTATTTTAATTATCTTTAGCGATAATCTTTCTGAGGATATTTTTAGTTTGTGTATCAAGTAAAGTGTAATCCGTCTTTATCAGATTATATACCATTAAAATATAATAAATTTAGAATAAGTTAAGGTTGTCTAGTATGCCTCTAAGCAAAATATCTTTTAAGGTACATATATAGAGTTGATCTAGCGAGACTCTAAGGCGACGTTAGCACACTGTGTTAAACGTACTGATAGATAGATTCGTCAAATGTTCTAACTGGAGTTCTCTACGGTCTAAGTAGAGTTCTAGATATTAGCTTTAGATTCTAGATTAAATCTAGCAGTACGTTTAATAGAGATAACATGTGAACATGGCCTTTAAATCTAGCTAGACCAACTCATGCTACAGAAGATATCAAAGATTTTGTGATAGTAGTGTATCTGTATATGTCACCGTAAAATTGTAATTTCCGCCAGGTTGCAAACGAACTAGTAAAATTTTAAATTTGACTTCCAAAAATGGATCAAAAACTTCCGCAATCCGTGTTGACTCGAAGCAGACCAACTAAACATAACGTAATGAGTTGATTTTCGTTAATAGATCTTGAGTTAGCGCTAGTTGGGGTGGTTTTTTGTAACCAGTTTACAATCTGAAGGAAATTACAATATAACGTTGACTTAGTATTTAGTGCAACTTTCGCGGCGCCAAACCCACTTCTCTTTCTGCGCCTCATTTCTGTGTACGAATAAGTTTGGCTATTTTCCACACATACAGCTACGGAAGAGCAGTGTTTTGAACATGTCTCTTGACGATTTGGCTCAAATATTTATTTAAAAATTGCGAATCTAAGGGGTGTCAAAGGAGTCATCAATCCCCAAAAATTAATTTTAGAAACTATAATTTTCTGAAACAAGAAAATAATGAAAAAAAGGGAAAATGTACTAATTGAAAAAAGTAGAAGGATTTCTCCACGATATGTTGATGCAAATTTTTTTTTTACAATACTTTACAGTTCAACATTTCATTGTTTTATTGCACTAAAATATTTTTTTCCCTAAGTCACCTATATGTGTAATCCTGAATTGCTCAGTCTATAAGAACCACATTCAATATAAAATACAATTGAGAGCCTCAAGCTTTTACTTATAGTCATACATGAGTGAATCAAGGGAAAATTTTGTTTTTAATTTTAGGACAATAAACGGTTGTTTTTGCTAAAATTAGGAGAATAAAACTCTTTAGGTTCGTTATTTTTCGGGGTTCGTTATTTTTCGATATAACATTCAGAAATATGCAACACTTGAAATCTCTTTTACTCTAGAAATAATTAAACCTGTGCTCAAATAATTAAACCTTCATTTATTGTTTAGTAGACAATGAATTTTTTTTAATATTTTGCTCCTATTTATCAAACACACAAAACTATGGGAAACATGAAGGCCATTAAATATAAATATCGTTGCGGGATATCTGATTGATATTCAATAAAAATTTCAAGTACTTTTATCGGTAAATAGAATTAAATTAAGCACAAAAACTATTTATTTTTTTAATATTATTTACTATTTATTCTCATGAACTAAATGCATAATGAAATATAAATTAGCCATGAAATATTGATAACATAACATATGTATGCATATTTCTTAAAAACAATTAATTTGAAGTTAAATTTTTTTATATAATTAACAATATATACAGTGTGTCAAACCAGTACCGTACCCTACTTAGACGTTAAAAAATTTATTGAATTAATAAAGCACTCAAATGTCATTTTTTGCATTCAATTACGTTGGACTAAGAAAATTACGGATATTAAGGTTTATTACGAGTATATTCGAATGCCTATAGTATGTCGTATACAAGCTATAACATGGACGTTTAAATTCAGTTTTTATTCTTGCAACGTAGTTAAAATTGAGGAGACGGGTTCTGATTAATAGGGCGATTTGGTTCTTTATAATTGTGCCACAATTTGTACTTTTTGCATGATATAGTGCATTATCGACATGCAAAATCGATGAATTATTGTGAAAAAATTCGTGACGTTCTTTATTAAAACTTATTATTTGGAACGTATTATTGAAAGACTAAATTTAAAATTATAAATATCGAGCATCATATTAATTTTTAACTTAAGGATGTATAAGCACGGTAGTGGGGACACAAATTAAAAAAAATTATATTTTTTCAATTTTGATGGTGAAATATGTTATAATTTGACGATATAAGACGAAAAATAGGAATAAAATTTTTCGATATCTGGCGTAGTTTTCAAAATATCGAAAATTGAAAATTTTGTTTTCTTATTCAGCTTTCGATATTTCGAAAACCAAGGCAATTATCGAAAAATTTTATTCTTATTTTTCGTCTAAATTCATAAAGTTGACTATTGAAAACAAAATTGAAAATAGGATAAAAACAGTATTACGAGAAAGTAAGACCCTACTAACTTTTTTTGAATTATACTACCAGTTATCGTGGTGTGGATTCAAAATATTCAAGTTTCTGTTTTTGCACTAAAATATATAGTTTGCCGTGAAATCTATTGAGAAATAAATAATAAACTGAAAAAAAAAGTACTAGCAGAAAAATTTGTTCTTAAGGCAGCAAATAAATACTTTGATTTAAGACAACATTTTTCTCTTATATATAACTGTTTAAAAGTCAAATACTTATTTTATTTAATTAAGGAGGTCCTTTCGCCGCCAATATTAAATTTTTAAAAAATTCACTATTTACTTCCGCTCAGTGAAAGGACTACCTTATATCTAAATTTCTTTTTTATCATCTAAACACGGCCATTGGTCATATGTTCTTTGAGCATTCTGTACAAAATGAGAGTTCAAATAAGACTTATTTAAAATTGAATGTAAATAACATATTCCACAGTTATCTGATCATACAAAAAATCTGTTTTTTTAATGTTTTTTACAAAAAAAATAATAATAATTGAACAATACAACCCATTACAATAAAATATAATTTAAATAGCACATCTCTCTTTCATAACAAAAAACTGATGTTTTGATTAGATTAACATTTTAAACCATATACATTTAATTTTAAATTACCATTTACATTAATTCTTAAAAACCTTATGCGCTTGGGCAATAACCTAATAACTGCTTCGAATATCAGGTTAATTTTATATTATTAAGTAGTTTATTTATCGGCGGAAAATTGGTTATACTGTAAAATCTTATGGATATACGCTACGTCATCATAAGGGTCAGCAATATGCAATGAATATAACTACAGATATTCCACCGAAAACTAGGAAACTAAAAGTTTTCAATCGAAAAAACAACACCTCCGTAAGAATAATTAAAGCTGTACAATTAACTATTAACTAAGTGATTGTGATCTTTGTGACTTCTGATTATTTTACTAACCTAGATTCAACCTAGAGACAGTATCGCGTTTTTAACTGTGGGCCCGTAGTCTACCTGGGGTCCCAAACAGAAGCCTTTTGATCAAAAATTTGTCTACTTCGTTCCATTTTATTTCTATTTGTTCACTTTTCTTGCCCTCGTAATTATACCTGCAGCCCCACACGGGAGCCTTCCGAATTTTTAACATTTTTTGATAGAGGCCTTTAGGCTACTTAAATAGTAAATACAATGGCACTAAAAAGAGGATAAGGTAAGTTATAATATTATGTATCAAAAAGAAAAGGAATATCGGGAATTTAAGGAGATTATCGATTGCATTCTTATTAAAATTTCGTTTAACCACCTAGTATACTAGTTCAAAGTCATTTCCTTCATTATTGAAGGTTGTTGAGCCAATCAAAGAATGACCTCTGTGGGTGTGTCTAATAAACGGAGATAAAACCCTATTATTAATTTTTTTTTGTAAATTTGATAGGTATAAGAATAGGTAGTAAAGTATTTTATCACTTTCCTACCCTCACTCTAAGGTTGTGAAAAAGGGAATGATAGTTTATGTATGAAAGCCTCGTGTAAATAATTTTATGGATAAATATGGATCAATTGGATCAAGGTTTTCTTAACTTCATGTCTACGCAGACGTGCTAAGCAAAATAGTATTAGCTATTTATAATGAATAATTAAAGGTGCAGGTTTTAATTAAATTAATAATCGCTGATCAAAAGTTATAGTCAAATAAATTAATTGTAGGTGAAACGAAGTTCGCGGAATCACCTAGTACTATTAAAAAAAGTTGTTAAGGATTGCCAATCGATATAGAGACCTAACCATAGAAACTATCGGTCACAAAAAATACTAGAGAATACAGAAATGACCAGTGTATATAATCTTCGAAGGACTATTCGAAGAGCCTCAATAGGAAATGTTGTTTTGACCATTAATGGATGACTATGGACAAGTGTATAATCTAAAGTGTTCTGAAGATAATATCTTGCTTCGCTGGGGTTCGATAAGGATGCCATACGAACGATAAAAAGCCGACCTAAAAAAAGAATATTTGTAGCAAATGAAAGTGAGTCAATTATTTTCGCGGCATATTAATTATGTTATCAGTTAATTATTCACAATAAAATATCAATCAGTAGATTGGTAAAAGTTTATAAATGTGATTAACTGATATGAAACAAATAAAATCGTGATTTACGCATATTAAATTACAAATCTAGTTCTACTTAAAATAACTAAGTGAAAAATTATAAATCACCATTTGATTTCTAAATACGATAAATATATTTAAATTAACTTTACAGAATGTCCCAGTATTCTAATGATGCATATTATTTTTCATTATTTTTTTCATAAAATAATGTTTCATATTTAAACGAGATCTCCTACTTTTATAATTTTTTATTTTAAATAGTTTTATAACTTTAAGGTTATGGTAATGAATTATTTCATTTTTTAAATGAATGCTTAATAATTATAATTAATTAAACCTAGTGCTATTTGATTAAAATAGTTTAAGTAACATTCTTCAACGAAATGTGTGACAAAGTTTGAATTCTCAATCCTTTTCTCTTTATGAATCGATAAAATTTTATAGATTGCTACATAACGAAGTTTTGGTCTTATAACTTGCGAAATAATCTTCTTGGATTGATAATTCGCGAAAGGTTTCATTACTATTTTAATCGCTTAGGGGCCGCTTCATTATTTACATAAGCATTATTTCGACTATTTTTGACAACCCCATCCCCCCCACGTAAGCATACATAAAATTTCTCAAACACTCCTCAGTCGCTTATTACGTAAGATTCAATCTCGTTTTTCCGAATAATAAAACGTTATTATAAAAGGATCAATTACACTAAAACTCACAGTTTGATTATTCCTCCACATAGGCATGAACAGACTTTTAACCCGTGCCCCCCCCCCCCCCCCAATGCTTACGTTATTAATTAATGACCCCTTACACAAGTATATTCTACACAATAGGGTGTATAAAACGACGGCATAGATTTTCGGTGACTTTTTATCATGAGTGAATTTCTGCTAGAAATAAACTCACGAAGGCAATTACATATACAGGTTTTTTTTGTAAAATTTACTGCAATAGTTTGCTATTTCAAATCTCAAACTCACAAGAAAAGCATCTCAAAATCATTAGAATTTCACTTACGAAAGTTAAAATCTCCTATCAATAGACTACATCTATCTACGGAATAGTAAATATAAATTAAAATTTGATAAACTATGATTTTAAAATTCAGTATTTAACTATCTTCACGGTTCTAGTTTATCTTGAAGATAAGGTTTGTGAACTTAACGGCTCACTTTTTCAAATGTACTTTATGTGCTGGTATTCCCCCCAATATATTGATTGTGTATGGCTATGGAATGTAGAGGTAAGAAACACAACCTCTGTGTTAAACAAGTGAAGACAAACGATTGACTGAGTTAATTGTTGAAATACTATGCATAGTCAGTGTTGATTTCTATATCACATTACAAATACAAACATGTGACACATACATAACTGATAATCAAGTATAGTACATATTATAAAATTTCCGCCTAATTGGCGCCCTCGCGGGTAAACAGTGATGTTTACGAAAAAATGTTTCAAACAAAAGTTGTTTAATTTTTGATAAGAAACATTTTTTACTTTTAAACTTTTGTTCTATCTCTAACGGTTTACAAGATGGGTCCTACGGACCCAATTGACCTATGATGCTCATTTACGAACTTGACCTCACTTTTTACGTCCTGAGTACGCTGTAAAAATTTCAGCTCGATATCTTTTTTCGTTTTTGAGTTATCGTGTTCACAAACGGACGGACGGACAACCGGAAATGGACTAATTAGGTGATTTAGTGAACACCTATGACAAAATTTTTTTCCTAGCATCATTATTTTTAAGCGTTACAAACTTGGGACTAAATTTAATATACTATGTATATTTCATATATGCATGGTATAAAAAGTGAACCTAAAATTGCATTAAATTAAGATGTCATTGGTGTTCCAGAGGACCATGCTTACACTCCGATACACGAGTATCATAATACCCCCTTTCTTAATGGTATTTTGTTGCCACTTTTTGATTCAAACAGCCATATGAGATTGTGTTACATATCTTTACATTCCATATACGTATGACTTACGAATGAGATGTGTTATAAACATGCGTATATTCACAGTGTTTTATTCATAATGTTTTACTGTTTTTTTATCGTAAATCATTCTGTACATAAAAACTAACATCTACCACGTTCCAATTTGTATGAAAAAGAAATTATTTTTGTGAAAAAAAAAGAAAAGTACGTCTTTATTATTACGAACACACAACACTACTTAAGCAAAACATACACAATCTTTGAATACATAAAAAAAGAACAATTGAAGGTATTTTCTTTGCATACATGTTTTTTTTTCTCATTAATATGTAAATCTTGTCATTTATATCAAATAATGAAAGTATTCTTATTTATGGACTTATATAGCTGTATCTATAGTTCACTGTTGTTTATTTATGTTTTATCTATGATTCGATTCTTCTTAAAAAAAATACCATTCACTTTATTTTTTAGCCGGGAAGATTGCGTCCCAACTATGCAACGGCAATAATATTTATGATCTAATTATTAATAATTGGTTTACGACTATCCACAATGTTCTACCGATATTATCAATTGAGCAGACGATTGCTACTAAGTTTTTCCAAATTACATATCAACTTGTTAAACTGGATTTCTATTGAAAATTTTAAAATTTACTAAACAATTTTTCAAAATTGAATTTTATATGACTATTTATAGCGATGCATACAAATAACGTCACTTTTATATATTCGCCTCTTCTAATTATGTATATTATCTGATCTTCGGATACACAAAGTTCCCTAATTTTTTTTAAATTCAGATATCAAAATGATAAGAAATACATAAATTACACTTAACGTGGCTTAATGTTTATAATGATTCACTACCTTAGAACTGATACAAAAATTCATCACGTAGGAACTGCGTAACATAAGCGAATCCCTCCTTGAGAATAATAAAAAAAAGTGAAATCACCTCTTTTTGAAATTATATAAAATATATATTATAATTAACGAAAGCTTTTCTCTTAAGGGGGATTAAAAAAATAGGCGGGAAAAATAGAGCCGGGAATAAAACCTCCAGAACTCAACCAACTCCTCTATAGTCGACAAACTCAACCCAACTGTTAATTACAACAATACTGCGGGTCTATTTTTTTCGATTATCCTCTTAAGGCTACCTCTTAGCCTTATATTTGCTCCGATTTTATCCATTAACGAAGAGAGAGGTCGAACACATAGACATTTAAATAAATTTTGGCAAAATTCCATCGCCGGTAGAAAATAAGCTCTTTTGTATTGGCTAAATATAAAGTCATGCGGTTTTCACATCAAATTTTTGATCAGAACCAAAAAATAATCTTTATTTTCGTCAATAACGAATTTTTGGTAAAAATCCGTACTTCATTTTTTTTAACTCTTATATATCAAAAAAGGTGAGGCTTAGTAAAAATTGCCCCGAGTCAAAAAATACTTCGTACCGTAAGTATTTTTTCTTCAAATGCCTTATATCTCGAAAACGGTGAGATAAGGTAAAAAATGTCAAAGATCAAAAGATGCTCAGAATTGTCCGAAACATACAATTCAATAGTTTTTTAATTGTTGAATAAAGAGAATATTGTGTCCGGGAGTAGGGTACTTCCGTTACACCGTATTGGCATGAAAGCACCAAGTACACATGAATATGACTTTGTTGAATACACTCAGACAAAAATTTTCCACGGGCTCCCATAAAAATGAACTGAGCAGGAGTCTTTATCTAGGTTCTGGTTAGGTGATTTTTTTGGATTTATTTCCTCGATTAAATGTTCATTGTAATTAAAAATTACAAGTAAGGTATCTTGCTAGATTTATGTTTTGCTTTAGATTAAAGATTTCATCCGTCTGTCTCTAAAATAATAAAACACATACATAATCTGCTACTTTTATTGTACCTCTGGGACGCGACTATTTGTTAAGAAGTTGTAAAGATGCAGAATACCATCAGACTGTGTTTATAAACCGTTATGAAATTAAAAACATCATTTAAACCACATTGCGTACAGCATTGTTGTTACTTAACTGGATGTTGATTTTATAAAAATATTATTTTATTTATGTATTATTATGAAGTTATTTTATTTTTGTGGTTTAAAATTTACTGTAGTAATGATGATGCGTACCAGAAATTTGCAAATATTAAATTAGTACAGTTAAGAAAATGCTAAAACCGATTTTGACCGTATTCAGTAGCGGATTGGTCGTAGAAAATATTATAGACCGGGCGGACCCAACTCCAAAAAATTTTTCAATGAGAGCGACAATAAAAGAGCAAGTTTCTCTCTTTATTGATAGAACGGGCTTCGTAAACGTTATTTGCTACAAGCCTCGCGCAAACTTTATCTGGCAGTGACTGTTTTTTCAAATAATTTCTATGGAATTAAAGTTACATTTTGATTTGGAATTTGAAAGTCCTTTATTAGTTTAATTCACACCCATGCATGTCATTTTCCAATTATTTTCTTGGCATGATTTTTGAAATCTACATATCTATAGAGATAAACTTGTGATAGATAATATCTTATAAGAAGTCGTGTTTTTTAAAGTTGAAAAAATAAACTTTGATACATATATAATTAAATATGGAAAAAATACCTTGTTTGTTACATGTTAAGTTTAATAACATTAAATTGTACATAATGTTTTTTTTTCTTTTTAAATTAATACCACCACAAAATTACATTCTAATCATGTATTATTAATACAACAACATCGAAATTATATTTTTTTAAATTCATTTATAACAAGTGAGATAAATAATTGTGTATTTTTTTATCAATTATATTTAAATATTCGAATGTTTATTTTCTATAGAAATAAAATCCAAAATACTTAATTTCCAATAAATTTATTTCTTCGTAAAAAACAGAAAAAAATTTAAATTATTTCTTTCTTTATTTAAAAACTTAAGATTTCGGTTCCAATAAAATCCGAATAAAATAAGTTTAATATATTGAAAAAAGTTGTATCATCCATGTTGAGTAAATATTATAAATGATTAATTAGAATCAGGAACTTGGAAAAAATAATGCGAATGTTAAGTTGTCAAATGTTACGACGTTTCGTTATATTTCATAACTTCATCAGGTAAACTACATAAAGGAAACAAAATGTTATTGACATAAATATACCAGATCAACATAAATAAAACATTAAAAATCTTACATTTGAGGTTAACACTCATGTTTGAAAAATAAGCTTCCGAAAACAATCATCGTTAATAAAAAAAATAAGTTCAATATATTGTTCTCGAACATTTCCATTCTATGATAAAGACTACAATATACTAGCTGTGAATCACTCGCTTCGCTTCGATATCGCGACAAGAATTGGGTGCTAATGGAGTTATGCGAAAACGAGGTACACACGTCGAAACCATTCCAAATTAATTCAAACTATTCAAGGATTAATCAATTTCCGTTGAAGATATTACAAATGATGTAAAGAAAATTTTGAGGAACACTCTATAAAATAAGAAGACATTGACATTGAAATAAATTCGTGACAATGCTTTCTTTTTTTTTACATGAACACAAAAGGTTAATCATTAATTTAATTAACATTTAACAAATAATTTTTTTTATTTATATCTTTAAAACATTTATATATCATTATTAGCCAATTATTATTTGTCGAAAAAAAAATCATTTGAGACAACAATAGCTAATTAGTTTAATGTGATGTCATTCTTCACCTCAAATAACATAGACCGACGATAAATTTAATTTTTTTATGCGAAGTAATTTTTTTTTACAGATTTTGAGGCAATTATTTCTAATTACACCTCAGAATTATTGTATCACGCCGCGTTTTGGAGAAGTTTTGTATTAAAATTGGAAGAACCATTTATTTCTGTGTTCGAATTTCTATAACTACACCAAATAATTTCTCTCCTCAAAAATTATAAGTCCAAAATTTCAAACACCAAATTTTTTCCAACCAATTCGATTTACACTAATCGTAAAAATTTGATGCGGTTACCAATATTTTCCATAGAAACAAGCCGAAAAATGTGAATTTAGTCTTTTTTTTTATTCAAAAATATAACTATTTTTTTATTAATAATTAACAAAAAATGGAATTATTAATTTAAAAAACAAATTATTTAAATTTAATTTAGATCAGAGGTTCTCAAACTTATTTGGTTTACCACCCACTTCGACAATCAATTATCCCTATATAGAATTTTTACCCGATATTTTATGTCTTAGCGTCCAAAAGAGGGCGTTATCGCCCACTTTGACAAACACTGCTTTAGATGAATTATTCTTACATTTATAAATGAATTGGATTTTTTTTTTTCGACAAATGCATAAATTACGATTTTTATTTCTAAATTTTCCTTATTCGTTGTTTTATTAAGTATTTGTTTTTTTAAAGCATTCCTTGAATCGGTTATTAAAATAAACACAAAAGTACGTCTCAAACTTTATCAGCCCAGCTCGCATGTCAAATATGTGCACTTGAAAAAATCGATTGAAAAATTTCTTTATATTTTATTTTGACAAATTGCATATCCCAAGATTAACACGATATTTCACACGATTCGTCAAATTCTTAAGAAAATAGGTTTATGGCCAAACTACGCCAGGTTTGAGTGGCTGTTCTGGGATGGCACACACTTAGACCTTAGGGTCCGTTGTGATACCGAAAAAAGGTTGGCCCGTTCCCGGCCACTACTTCATGATCCATTTTGTGTTGTTTAAGAACAGCAAGAGTGCTTTGACGTAAATGGACTTTAGATCAAAGAGGTTATCAAAGAGAATTTGGTTCAAATAAGTGCATCTCCTCATGGAAAGAGCTGGACAGTGACAGAGAAGATAAGACATCATCTCCTCCTCCTCCACACTGTGACAGTTCTTGCAATAGTCGTGATACACTGTCGGTTCAGGTGTTGAGCATGCCTACCGCCCAGCCAGTGTCCTGTAATAGCCACAACAATTTTGCTCTGACCATATCTGTCTTATCATACCACAAGTACGTTTATCCCTCCATCTAAATTTGCCCTTTTTTAAGATATCCTCGTTAAGGAGCAGCTTGCAGTTCTAACTAACTTTAAACTACCTTAAAAATCATAAATAGACACACATGTGAATACCGCCAAAGTAGTTTGTTGAGTAAAACTCAAACAAAAATCTTTTTTTTTTTTTAATATATAAAACGAAAATAAATTATGCATATGCATCATGTGTGTTATATGTTATTGTAATTGTTATTCATTGAATTCATATAATATTATATAAACATTAAAGTTCAATGTTACATTATAAACATTTGAATAGACTAAATAATATAATAATAAACAGACCTGTTTTTATATTATATTAATATTATACAGGGTGGATGATTTTAATATATAATGGCAAATACCCCGTTTTATAGTTAGCCAATCAAAAAATAAGTAGCACAAAACTTGTAGAATATGATGGGGGACATCACGTTCTGTCATCAGATTGGACCTAGTTCATCGGGTTGCTTTAATAGCCAATTTATATTAAATGGTAAGAGATAGAATAACACATTAAATTAGAAAGTTGTTTCTCATAAAAAAATTAAAAATTTTTAATTTAAAACAGTTTTTCGAAAAACGTTAGTTTTCGAAAAAAACCCGACTTAAAAATATGTCATTACTACATTTAATCGAAAAGAAATACGCTTAAACTTTATCTATAATTGTACGTCAAAGTCATGGATACAGACGAATGTCCTCTATTCCCTTGACAACTTTTGGATAAGACATTTTTCCGTAGTTAACGTGTTTTCTTTCGAATAAATGCAATGATGACTATTTTTAAAGCGTACGATTTTCGAAAAAATGGTTTAGTTGAAAAATGTTATTTTTTTTAATGAGGATCAACTCTCTAAATTAAAGTGTTATTGTATCTCTTACCATTTAGAATCTAAATTAGCTATTAAGGGAACCCGAAGAACTAGATCCAATTTGAAGTCAATACATGATATCCCCCATCAAACTGTACAACTTGTGTTTAAGTTATTTTTTTTATTGGTTTACTACAAAACGAACTATTAGCCATTATAGATTGAAATGGTCCATCCTGTATGTGTGCAGCACATTATAAATCTATAACAGATCTGTTTATATTTAACGAGTCTGTTATTTATGAATAACAATCTGCATGGATTTGTTAATCCAATTGATATATTTAGCATTCTGTAGAGTTATTAAATATATCGTGAACCCGTATAATGAACTCTAAATTCGGTTTACTTTAATCTTGGCCCAAGTGTCACGAAAAAAGTTGTATCAAAGTATCGGAAAGTTGAAAGATATATTAGAAAGTCAGAATATATAGTGAAATATATAATACTGTATTATATTTTTGATGTCTTGTTCCTATTTTTTCCATAATTAAAACAATTTTAATCAATATCATTCAAATAATTTAAAACAAAAGCTTCTAAGAGCTGGCGAATTTGCCTGAATATGAAACCCATCCAACTCGTAATTACAACAATACTCCGGATCCATAAAATCTTCGGTCTATTTTTCCCGGGTTTATTTTTTCCGATTACTCTTTACTAACTAAACTTCGATAATAAATAGGAAATTGATATATCTTCCACTTGATAGTAATGATGGGAAGACTAATTTTTATCTATCTTTATCTTACATAGTCTTTGTATTTTTATTTCAATCTTATTACACATTAAGTTGTGTAAGTCAAAGATAGTCAAATATATCTTGCACAGCTAATTCGTCGTTTAAGAAAATATGTGGAAGTTGTTGAATATCTAAAACAATTTGCGCAAACTTCTCATTCCGCGAATTACGACGTATTCTGGATTAAATTTTTTTTACTACCAAAAAAATAGTAGACATTTTTTAATCAAAGTATTTATTATAGACATATTAATAATGTAGTTGAAGATAGTTTTTTTAACCCCCGAACTAAAAAAAAAAGGTGTCTGTCTGTGGCAACGTAGCGCCTTAACGGATGAACCGATTTTAATTTTTTGGTTTCGTTTGAAAGGTAATTTAACGAAGAGTATTCTTAGCTATGTTTTAAGTGCGAGCTTGGGGTTCCGTAAATTTGGCGGCGTAAAAATATCTTCCTACAACCCACAGTTTTTTCCAAAAACCACCACCAATAAAATGACTAATAAAATTGTAATTGAAGTTTTGAACTTTGTTGAGAAATTAGGATGTAAATGTATCCATTTTATTATAGTTAAATAGAACCATATGGGTTGCAATCAACCCACTTAATGAATTTTCTTTTGTAAAAATTGTTTGTTTTGATTATGAATTTCTCCCGTATGCGTTTAATAATGTCGTGCAGTGTTTATTTATATATATTTTTTATAAGTTTTATGGTTCGTTTACTTAAATGTTTATGTTAATCAAATATATGGGAGTTTGTTGTACCTTGAATCACAATTTTTTTTTAATATTATAATGGGAACGTTCTTAAGGTATTTCGATACCAAAAAATGAAATTGCTCTAAAAATTTAAAGTCAGTTTTTTACTTAAAAAGGCATATTTATCTTAAACCGTACAGAGAATCGATATGAATTTTTCAAAAAAGATAAGTATAAAAGAATGGTTAATTGAGGAATAAAATTTTAAATTTTTATTATAATTTTCATTTCTACTCTTTAAGATATTTCGATAGCGTAAATTGAAAATGATACCAGGATTTGAAATTTTATCAATTAAGACTCCTTTTATATCGTCTTTTGTGAAAAATTCATGTTGATTCTCTGAACGGTTTATGAGAAATTAATTATCATAGTCAGTTGCTTTACCAAAAAAAGTTTTTCATATGTATGCATAGTACTTAAATTTGGTACGATTTTAAAGCTTTAAAACTTGAGAAATATTGATAAAAGTTTTTTTGTGTAAATGGTAAAACATTTTTTAAAGTATTTATTATCTACAAAATCAACATTTATTACGAATACTTCATATACTATCATGTAATAAAAAAACTACAAAAAGAAAACCGACTTCAAAAGAAAAACTTTTCCAAAACAAATTAATATTCACTTAAAAGTAAAAAATAACGATAATATAATGTAGTAAAATTATTGCTATTTTTTGGAGTCGGTATCAGCCAAGGAAACAACCCTGACAAAACAGTTTGAATAAAACAGAATAGCAATAATTTTAACTACATTATATTATCGTAATTTTTATACTTTTTAGTGCATATTAATTTGTTTTGGAAAAGTTTTTCTTTTGAAGTCGGTTTTCTTTTTGTTTTTTATTTTTTTATTTTGTGATTTTTAGTGAATCTGAAGTACACTAATTTGTCACTAAAAAAAGAACAATCGAAATCGGTTGGCATGATATTGAGTTATTCGTACTCTTGTCGTGCATAATTAATGCAAATTTAAGACTTTTATGGTTTTCTCATGGATGCCGTTGTCAGAACTGAACCAAAATGAAATGGGATCACACGGGCAGCACAGCTTTCAAATAGATAATCATAGAATCATCAAAATCGGTTCACCCTGTCGAAAGTTCTGAGGTAACATACATAAGTTTATATACAGAGAATTGAAATTTATACAGAAGGCGTATTAAATACTCATTAATTGAGGCACAAAATTTCAGTTTTTTTGTTAACAAAAGCCTCCTAAAATCCTGCGCCATGCACCCCTAGCACCCAGGTAAATACGGCCCTGATCACCAAGGTACAACACTTAAAGCTATAACTATAAAATGCTTATTTTTCTAAGACATTACGAATATTATAGGTATTATATATTTTATTTGTATAATATAAAATGTTTTTTATTATTTACGTGCTACAAACAATATACCAATCCAATAAATGTTGACTGCATCATAACACATTCAATATGTTCTGATTAATTTCTAAAACTATTTAGTTAGATGCGATGTGGCTTTCACTAAGTACATACATACTTTGAAACGTACTCAAATGTTCCTTTTGGAAGATTTTTTTAAAGTTTTTATTTAATTATTATTATTTTATTAATATAAATAAAATAAATAGAAAAAAATAAACGGTTCGTAAAACAAAACTCGCTAGTAAGTCACGAAAGTTGAAAAATTAATGACATGTTTATATGGGTTTTGTGTAGAAAGTTGATTTTTTTTAAAATATTTATTAAATGAACAAAATAACAACTCAATACTTTGCAAGAGACATTTCAATATTTCGATGGTCTTTTTTCACGATTCGAAATCTTTTGTTAATACATTTCAGCTAAAAAAAGTCGTTAGAGTAGTTCCCAGCAAGTGATCAACGCAATTCGATAATGCTTCGGCCAAAAAGGTAAATTAAATATCTTTAGACTTATCACGAAGATTATATCGAATCGAATGAATAGTTTTTTTTTGCTAATAAAGAAAATAATTTTCGTTTCCCCAACCATTTGAGCAATGAAAATTTTATAAAAACTAATCAATTTTCTACAGTTTTCTACTATAATAATTCTACAGTCTTCAAATTTACTAATAAAATTCCAATGAAAACTTAAGACTACCTACTATTGTGCTTTTTCTGCCAATGTTTTATTTTTACCTTTGCCAACGTACTTTGGTTGTGTAAATATTGGTTGGTGGACGACCCCATTGTAACTTATTTCTAATAAGCAAGTTTATAAATATGTAATGTTAGTAAGTTCATATTTAAATTATGGATTCATTTTGTAATATAATCGTGATAAATCTACATGTAAACCTACCTAGCTAGAACTAGTCGACAAATTGACAGACATAGGACAAAGGTAAAGTTATTTTAGAATCCATACAAATTACATATTCAGTTGATACTTCCTATACAAGTATATTTTAATATTAGTTCAAACCCGTTGAAAAACTAATAGTAGGTACAACACAAAATGAAGCATTTTGGCTATAAAGCTTTGACTTCAATTAAGAATGTATCTTTTCCATTCAGCATTACTGCTCGATAGGAGTATTAGACTATCAGATTCTGCCTTCCAGTTCAGGTTGGCAACTTTCTTATATCAATTTCCACTTGATCCCGCTAGCAATTACGTAGTAGCCTTTTATAACTTCATGTTTCGTTATGTTTCCTAATCAACACGTTGTGAAAGCACTTCTCGAGTTCGTTTTTTGTCTACTTGTGTCGCTATCATCGATATCTTCATAAACCTATGGGGTTTTTCTTTCAAATAATCTTAAGGGTTCTAGGCAACTAACTGACCCATAATTTTGTTTCTTAAATAAATAATTCTCGCTATGTAAATTGAGCGGTCAAACTATAATTTCGTTTGTAAATTTAAGGCTTTATTCGCAGAAATGTGACATCCTGTAAAGGAAATTTTTTATTTCATTTAATAATTTTTTTTTTCTTCTCTTGTTACAGGTAAGGAAAAAAAACTTTTGTTACTTTTGAGATCCATGCAAATATTGCAAGAAATGTAAGTAGATTTAGAGATTTTTGTTCTCCTTGAAATTGATTTGTTTGTAAAAATACTGAAAAGAGAAAATTATTTGAAATCGCTCAAAATGATTGTCTCGCGGTAAATCTGAATAATCATGTATTTAAATTTATACACACTGTCATTATTGAATATATGTATAACATCTGAAGTTGAGTCTCGGTTAAATTAGTTCATATAATTGCGGGATTTTGTAGATCTGGAAAGTTTGAGCTTGACTAACAAAGATTAACTAACGGATTTTTGTAGAGTTGTTATATTCCAATTTTAAATTAAAATAAAACACAAAAATTTTTTCAATATCAATGAAACTGACTTAATTCGAAAGATAATTTTATGCCATTAATGTTTCAATATGATTTCGGTCATATTGCCGACGCGGTAGGCGTGTTAATGTCACAACTTGGGTGTCTAATTTTGACACGCTTTTTGCAGCAATTGCGGTTGTATTTCTCCAATAACTCACCGAATGTTATATTCCAAGTGTTCAACCGTTCAACCCCTAGTTAACCGACGTAGACAAGTGACTTTACATATACCCATTGAAAATAATCTAATAAGGCTAGATCGCACTATCTTGAATGCCAATTAACAGATCCATTGCATGTAATTTCAAAAATTATATAAAAAATTCAACTCTTCAATTCTCTTTTCAAATTTTTGTAAGCGTCGCTATGGCGTGAGTCTATATATTAGTAAATAGCAAACCAAACTCAAAACAAAGCAAGTGTCTGATTTCAAATTTGTGAAAAAAACACTCTCTTTTTGTCTGGCCGACCTAAAAGGGTAACTACAATAATTTTCAATTCACAAACTTCGATTTTCCGAATCAGTCAATAGACTCGATTCCTCGTATTTTATCACGATTCTATTTCCTTACCAGAATCTATTTTAAGGACGTTCCCAAAAAATCACGTTTCAGGTAAATCTTCTTTAAATCGTGTATATGCATTTTCGTCAATGTCTTTTATAAGCAGGTAAATTTTTTAATATCCCTTCCTTCATGTTTTTAAAGGTATGCTTTATTATGGTGACAAGGTTATTTTTCTTAAGATTATTAGTTTCGAAAACTAATATTCATTGATTAAAAACAAGACAAACATATTCCTGTAAAGACTATAATAAGCGGCACTCGTTTTTCAATAAAAATACTTCTCTAAATCTTTAGGCATCAATATTTCAAAAGCTACGATATATATCGAAAAATTTTACTCTTAATTTTTATATAATTTTCCCAAGTTTTAACAGAATCCACCCTCAAAATTTAAAACGTCTCAAATATTTGCATACACTCGTTTTGGGTACGTCCTTAAGTCGTCATTCTTCTTGTATGCATTCAATGGAACCATTGTTATATCAATGAATCAATAATAATTACATTAACCTTTATTAAACAGAAGTAAATTTATGTCAGTTTAAGTACATAAAAAATTATCTTCATATTATGATTATTACTTTTTTTTTATTGAATTACTTCAACCTACACTATTTACTTCTAGTTTTGCATTCATCATGAGCATAACACTATAAGCAATACAAAAGAATATAATACTATACTTATTTCAATCTCTTTTCATATTCTTTTACAATAATCATTCTCATTCACTACTCATTATTATAAAAAAAATATGTCTGTAACATACAAAGACATTGAGGAACTTTGCTGTCATATATTTATAATACTACAGAGAAATGCAATAAAAATCTTTTATAACGACTACATCGAAGGAATATAAAATTTCTCTAGAGTATAGGCGAATAATCGTGGTTACGGTTATTCACTGGAAAGTATTTTTAATCGACGAAAAAGTCGAAAGAATCTCCATTCAGCCCGTGTATGACCAAACATAACCTTTTAGAGTTATTTCGATTTCGATAATTAGGTAGATCACTGATATCAAATTTGCCACAAAATTTGAAAGTTAAATTAAAAAACGAAGAAGCATTCAAAGATTGTTGTCCGCCTCTTTCTTGCAAAACAAAGTTTTATATGTAAACTCTATTTCAATACTTTACTAGGACGTCACTTTTAAAATACTTCCTCTTCGTTGTCGATTATACGTGTGTGCGTTCCTTTTAGACCTCCCTGTATTTATTACAAACGATTTTCACTGCAATTCTTGTATTATTATATTATACATCAAATAGGTACAACATATCCACACACACTTCATTTAGAAATAATAATAAAAAGTTGGCATCGAGCACGGACAAGCGCGAACGGACGGATGTTCATAAAATATACAATTTATGCCTAATATGGGTCATGTAATACATTCTCTATTAATAAAATATTACATATTGAAGAATATGTTTGTTACATTGTGAGTACTATACACGTATGTATGATATGTGAGGATATATTTTACATTAATTGTTATACGATGTATATGAAATATACCAAGGTATACTAAGTTTAGTTCTAAGTTTGTAGCACTTAAAAATATTGATACTATGAACCAAACTTTTGGTATAGATGTTCATAAAATCACCTAATTAGTCCATTTCCGGTTGTCTGTCCGTCTGTCATCACGGTTACTCAAAAACGAAAAAAGGTATCAAGCTGAAATTTTTATAGCGCGCTGAGGACGTAAAAAGTGAGGTCGAGTTCGAAAATGAGCAACATAGGTAATTGGATCTTGGGTTCGTAGGACCCATCTTGTAAACCGTTAGAGATAGAACAAAAGTTTGAAAAAGATGTTCCTTATAAAAAAGAAAACAACTTTTGTTTGAAACATTTTTTCGTAAACATCACCGTTTACCCGTGAGAGCGCTTATTATGCGCAAATTGTAGTATTATATGAGTATATCAGTTATATGTGTGTATCAACACTATCTATACATAGTATTTCAACAATTAACTACGTCAATTGTTTGTTTTCACTTGTTTTTAATCTGATGTAAAATTCTTCCAAGACCTCTATATACAAGCAAAAATGGATTTACCTATACGCCACTATATGCAGAAAAGCGTGCGAGCAATAAAAAAAATTAACCAGGAGTTTTGGTTTATTGCATGGTACATATATATAAACCAAATGCATCCTTTGTAGTTAAATAATGAGTTATTTTTGACTTTACAATGCCACGCAACTACAAAAATATGTAATATATTGTCTGCAAGTGAGGCTTATAAATTTGATAATATAGATATCGCTCTTCAATCATTAATACTCTAACTATAGTCGTCTCTGTTCATCAAATGATGGATCTTCGATGAACTCATAATTAAATTAAAATTTTGTTTTTTTATCATCAACAACCTTATATTTTTATGGTATTATTATTAACTACAAGATTGTCTAAATATTTTAGATAGTTTTTTATCACACTCGCTAGATTTTTTGATATACAAATATCCAATTGAAAAGGATTACCTATATGATTTATCATTTTTTCAGCCAACTTTGAACGATAGAATAATAATAAAAAGCCCGGGGACCTAGGAATTTTTTGTGATTTTTGGAAACTTTCTTAATCAAAAAATGTTCTTACATAGTTTTATTGAAATCCCTAGTAGTATTCAATCCTCGGGGGTTAAAAATTGATTTAAAAATATATTTTTTAACACGTGCTTGATTCTTAGACCGCATTAAATCACTTATAAAATTTTAATCGCATAAAGAAGAAATGAAATGCAAACATGTTTTCATTTTTTTAAATAATTTACATGAAATTATGCAAATAAAAACAAATTAATTATTCATATTTTTATCAAATATATAAATTTTACATGACAGTTTTTCTTTAAAAATAAAAAATACTTTTTTATGTGTTATATTTAAAAAAATATAATATTTGTAAAGAAAGTTCGTAAATTGTTCAATAGTGACAGAAAAATAGACGATATTTGTCAAAATATAGATAATCGTTTATATAAAGTAGAATATCGAAACGTTTCAAAATTTAAGTGTAGTATATGTAATCCGTACATTTTTTGTGACATTGAGTATACATAGTGCCCAAAACCCATGGATAGCAGGAAAGAATTAGACAAGAAATGAAATTCTAAGGCGATCCCTTTCGTCGTGGAATTTATCAAGAAAGTTGAACTGAAACCTAAATTGTATCAGTTTTCCACCATATTTGAAAGAATGATAGATTTTTAATTAATATACACATTTCTCAAACACGAGAAAAGATTTTCCCGTGTTTGAATTTCCTGCAAATGAATGTGGAATTATAGTTGTGTCCTTGTTACATCATAGTTTGTTTTTCATAAAGATAAGTTTTTTTCAAAAAACTATCTTATTGAAAATAAGAAATGAAATAATTTTTGTATCCTACTTAGAAATTATCGCGTTTGGAAATTTCTATATTTTAGTTACATGTCACACATACATAACTGATAACCCATATTAATTAATTCATACTATAAAATGTGCATCTAATGTGTGCCCTCGTGAGGAAACAGTGATGTTAACAAAAAAATGTTTCAAACAAAATTTGTTTATTTTTTGATAAGAAACATTTTTTATATTTAAACTTTAGTTCTGTCTCTAACGGTTTACAAGATGGGTTCTACGAAGAGAGAGTCAACACCCAATTGACCTATGTTGCTCATTTGTTGTTGAGTTATCGTGTTCACAGACGGACGGACGGATGGAAAATCGAAAATGGACTAATTAGATGACTCTATCAACACCTATGCCAAATTTTTTTTCGTAGCTTCAATATTTTTAAGCGTTACAAACTTGGGACTAAACTTAATATACTATGTATAGTTCATATATACATGGTATAAAAAGTATTTACATATATACATATTTATTTTTATCCACATATTCATTTTACCTACATTACCGACTAAGATTTCTGATAACTTATTTAATTCAATCACAGATGGCGAGACTATAGTTCGCAATATACCTTAATATTTTTAAGTAATCGCACACTTCTTTTTGAAATTTAAAAAATTGTACCTTTGAAAATTCATCGAAATGTATATTCTAGAAGAGGCGAAAACTTAAGATTACCTACCCTCATATGATGTGTCTAAAAACTAAGAAATTAATTTTGCTAAAAAAAATTTATATCAAGGAAATAAATGCGTCATTTAAAATTTTAAATATGTATTTGGAGCAGATAATAAATGTCGGGAATAAAAATGTGAAGATGAAAACTTTCCTCCTTCAACATTTGACAAACTTTCTTTATTATGATAAAGTTGTAAGCCATGAATGTGTATATTTTATTGTAAGTTGTCTCACTTAATAATTCTTATAAATAAGTTGTTGGTTTACCTTGATCACCTAAAAATCAACTTTTATTGCAATTAAAATTTAATATATATTTTTTATATTTATTAAAGATTATTATTTTGTCATTAGATGAATTTTGCACACATTTGGAAAACATTATCTCAATAAAAGTGTGGAAGGTTAAACTATGTTACCAAGACATTCAAAACTTAAGGTATTACATATTTTTGCAAAGCGAAAAATTTTATTGTTTGTTTTCGATTTTTCGATTTCAAAATACAATATAATAATGAGTTCTTTAAGATTTCTTTTTTAAGACTCAAAAGTCTTAATTTTTTCTAAAATGAAGACATGCCTAGATGATTTCCAAGGGCTCTTTTATCTGACTTCAAATACGATGTCAGAAAAAAACTTTTTAACGAGCTTTTAATTATAACTGCTTTAAAAGAAAACTTTTATTTAAATTACTTTTTAAATGGATTTTGTTGGTTCTTCTAAAAACGAATTTAGGAAATTGATTTTTTAAAATAACATGAATTCAATTAAAATACCTGTCTAATACATTTACTAGGTTTGAGAAAATTGACTTTTTAAATTCAAATCATTTTTCTGATTTTCTTATGAACCAAAAAAAAAAAATTGTAGTACTCGGAAGGGAGTTATTAAAGGTATTTGAAGCACGGTGAAAATTAGCTTCACACTTCTTTTGAATATCTGAATACATAGCTGACTCGCACAACTTCGTCTGCGTCCAAGTGGGCGGGTAAATGTTTTATTCTGATGTATGAGCTATATAATAGTAAAGTTTCATTAAAATCCATTTAGTAGTTTTCGTAATCGTAAAGCGCAGAGGGTGGGTAACTGCTATCTTAATATAATATAGCCTATGTGTTGTTCTGATTTATGAGGTATATATTATTGTAAAGTTTCATTAAATTCCATTAAGTAGTTTTCAAAATAGTCCAGCAAAGCGAGCGGGTAACTACTAGCGCTTGAAGTTATATAGCATATAGCCTTACTCGATAAATGGACTATCCATCGGTAAATTAATTTTTCTATTTCACCCAAACAAACAAAGTCTTCAGCTTTATATATAAGTAAGGATAATGTTACTAAAGGGACGTAGAACTTATCAAATTTTTCTTTTTCCGTAATTTTTTTCTCGTAAAATTTATGGAGCAATGTTGTTTTTCATAAATATCAAAAAATTAATTCATGAGACTTTCATCTAAAATTGAAGTTATACGTGAATGCAAATTGGCTATGCCATTGCAAAAAAAGCGTTACACAAACTATTGCTTTTTTTACTTTATTACTTTCTTAAAAAGCTGTTCCAGTCTTATATTTCTGACTTTTTATAAATTAAAAAAAAATACTTCTTAAAGCTATCATAATTGTTTATCTTTTTACGAAGTTAGAATAATGACTTCTTAAAGATTATATATTTCTAACTTTAAGAAATAACAAAAATACTTCTTTATTTAAAAAAATTAAAAGTTCTTAAAAATGAGATCTTTCAAGACATTATATTTGGTTTTGCAACCAGACTTGTATAATTCATCAAGATTTAAACATTCTTGTATAATTGTATATTGTGTGAAACCCAAAATTTTCACTAATTCTAAACGAATATTAAAAATAATAATATGTATCTCTTCTCTATCTCTATATATTATAAATGCGAAAGTAAGCATGTTTGTTTGTTTGTTTGTTACGCTTTCACGCTAAAACTAGCGAATGGTTTTTAATGAAACTCTACAGCAATATAGCTCATACCTCAGAATAACAAATGAGAAAAATTTATAAAGATATATTAATAAAAAAAATTTTTTTAATTATTTTAATTTGACATTACCATATATTACAGATTTCTGTAAAAGTAGTCATTTGACATTACCTTAAATTACAGATTTCTATAAAACTAGTCAATATAAAATATTTCATGGCCATCTTTTCTGATATACTCAATGAATAATTACGTATATTATACATTTTAAAAACATAGAAAACCATACATATATATTACCTGTGTAAAACAATCCTTACCAGTATTTTGAGTGTTATAGAAAAGGGATAAGCGAGAGCAATCTTTATCAATCTTTACTTTTAAACCCAGCGAAGCGGGTGGGCATCACTCTAGTGATTATATAATACGTATAGTATCCAAACACTTCTCACGCCACATTAAAAATGTAGAGAAAGTCTATTGTTAAATAAAAATGTCATTGGCTAAAATAAAATATATTTCGATGTTTAATTGTTTTAGCTGATTATTATTATTTCGACAATCAGTAAAATAATATTTCTATTGTTTCGTAAAAATATTTATGTTACTTTTAAAGGCCATTTCACACGATATACATAAAGTTCTGTATGCAACACAATGTTGCATTTCATCTGTAGAATAATCTTTTTTTTTACTAATTACTAAGAAACGGTTATTAGTAAATTAAAAATATCATTTCCTGGAGAACCCCACGCGAAAAGATATAGTAAACAAACATCTCTGTATTATTTTTAGTGAGTGTTTTAGATTCCACTTGTATGGAGGAGTAAAGGAATTGGTAATCATGTGATATTAACATAATTTATGGTCAGAAAGCCAAAGTCATGAATTTTGTATGCCATATTGAGACACCGTTATGTTACAATCTTACAAAGAATAAAGTTTTACACTTTTGGATCAATAAGATCCCTCGTCGTTTTTAACACACTATATTTTTTTTTTTTTTTTTTCGGGAGAGGAGGAAATGCATTATGCACTGAGTGTCGGACCCTCCCCGACTAAAACCTCCTCTCTAAAAACTTCTCCACTCTTGGAACCGCGTGAGCATTACTTCAGGAGTGGAGTGCCTTTTGACTTCTCAGGTCATTCAATCTCCTTTCTTCTCTCTTGCACGATATTACGCGCCAGCGTAGCAATTATCGACCAATTTTCGTCACTTCCAAGCATAAAATCTACACAGTCGTCAGGGGTTAGAATTTTGCCTGCTTTTGAGTTTGCCAGTTCAATTAGCAGACTCCACTTTTTGCAGTGAAAGAAGACATGATGCGCATCTTCCACAACATTACAAGTACCACAAAGATCACTGTCCTTCAGGTGGAACCGTTTAGCATAGCTATTAAACCACCCATGCCCGCTAAGAAGTTGACTGAGATAGTAGTCAACTTCTCCATGTTTACGACCCAACCACTTGTATAAATCAGGTATAAGCCTTCTGGTCCAAGTGCTTTTATCGGTATCTATTGTCCACCTTTTTTGCCACTCGGCGAGTTCCTCATTTACTCTCACATCACCGATACCTCGAGTGTGTCGATATTTCTGACACCTAGTATCTATCTGAATATCGATAGGTAAGATTCCTGCCAGCACCAGTGCCGTGTTTGCAGACATTGTTCGAAAACCACAACAGATTTTCAAGGCAATTCTGCGTTGAACCCCTGAAAGTAGTTTTCTGTATTTGTTCCATTTGAGAGCTCGACTCCATATGGGTGTAGCATACAACATGATACACTATATTAGCTTCACCTGTATGTATGTATGTTTGCATGTTTGTATGTAACTCTCTAATATCATACCCATGCATAGGACATAATCAGTTATATACATTTATTATAAATGTCAATGAAAAATTCATATGCAAACTCCAAAAAAATTACTATCTCTGCATTTGTATTTTTTTTGAAAATAGATATTTTTAAATAATGATTGACTCGTACTGTTACTTCGGAATATAAAAATACTGTTTATCAAAGAAATATTATTTTAACTAATATAATTGGTACGCAAGCGTGATACATAAAAAAATTTACTTTAATTAAACCACTCATTGAATATTACATTTATGTGTTAGTTAATTTTATTTAAAATTTACCAAATTTCCTTTTTATTTAATGAATGGTTATTGTATTAAGTAACATTATACTTATTTATTTATCAAACTTATTAAGTATTAACACAGCGCCGTATCATAATGTGAGTTTCAAATTGCAGAAGTACACCCATGGAAATAATCATCGTATAATTTACCAAAAAAAAATTTATTTATTGAAATTTTACTTGTTTTGCAGACATATATTTTTACCTTTATAACACAGAGTGTTCCCAGATAAGTACAGACTGAAAAATCAGCAATTCCACATCGAATTTTCTCCCATTCCCCTCCCATGGGTTTATGTTTAGTCTGCCATCTTCCATGGGTCAATAAAAAAATATTTTAAAATATTAACATCTATAACAAAACATTAAAAAATTTAATTTCATCATTCATTTTCAGTTTATCAATTTAAAAGTAGAAATTTTTAGATTTTTTAGTTTAAAGAAGACGTCGAAAAATTATTAAATTTTAAGGGATTTATTTTTGATTGCAAACAAAAAATAAATAAAAATTGTGTTTCTATTAATAATAAAAAAAACTTTTGTATTGGTTTTATAATTAATTTTAAACCTAATTAGTGAAAACAATAGACTGAGTCAATTGTTTAAATATCATGTATAGACAGTGTTGATTACACAATTGTTTTTTTTTTACATCATGTAAGTAAAAAAAGACAGCCACTCTTAGATAGCCACACATACATGTCACACAAACATAACTGATATTCTCGTATATTACATACCATATAATTTGCGCCCTAACGGATAAACAGTTATGTTTACGAAAAACTGTTTCAAACAAAAGTTGTTTATTTTTTTATAAAGAACCTTTAAACTTTTGTTCAATCTCAAACGGTTAGCAAGACCCAATTGACCTACGTCGCTCATTTACGAACTCGACCTCACTATAAAGAGTACGCTATAAAATTTCAACTTGATATCTCTTCTGGTTTTGTTAGTTATCGTGGTAACAGACAGACAGACAACCGAAAGTAGACTTTTTAGGTGATTTTATAAATACCTATTACCAAAATTTTGTTCGTAGCATCAATATTTTTAAGCGTTACAAACTTGGGTCTAAACTTAGTATGATATATTTCACATATACTAAAAAAAGTTAGATGTCTGATGATGCAATGATATTTTTTAAGGGTTATAGTGTATTTACTTACTTAGAAATATATAATAACTTACATTAAATTACGATGAGTAAATTCTTATTCTAAGAATATCCTTTAATTTCAAAACTGTATTCATTAATTATAACTTACCCAACACTGTCACTAGACTAGACAGATCTAAATTTTTATGAGACTTACATCTACAGAACCTTACAGCACAGACATATCTAGCTGTAGAATGAGTTCGACCAGTCTGGCGGGCTATTTACATTTTAATTTGATAATAACTAATTAATTTTATTTATAATTATAGAATGAATGTTCTGTATTGACAGCATCCCATGGAACTTTATTATAGTTAGAATTTGAATCACCAGATGCCATGATAAAAGTGGTCAATTGTCAATAGACTTTTTGGTCTAAATCTTAGTGTCTCATCTCACATTTTAAAATTTTTAAGTACGACCGTGATCACACATAAAACACATAGACAATACATAGTACATATTTATAACAGTACCTTATTCTAATATTGTTAATATTTACTATTAGTCGGATAAAGGAATACATATAATAACCATTCTTAGGGAGTCCTCAATAACAGCTCCGATTTTGATAATTTTTTTTTCAAAATGATTATTTTTGTATATTACTTAAATTCAGAGGGGGGGGGGATAATCTGGAGGGGGAATGGGCAATGTCGCGACTGATATATTGACGCCCAGCCTAAATCGCTAATGATAGAAGTTTGAAATTTCGAGAAGATATTGATTTTATATGGTAGGTGTCCTTTAAGAAAGAATTTTTTAAAATTCATCCCCTTAAAGGTTGAAATAAGGGATGAAAGTTTGTATGAAAATATATACAAACCGTCATTTTTGAGTTCTCTACTTAACCGATTTTAAAAATTCCTTCACTTATAGAATGCTTACATTATTAGCAAATAACATAGGCTGTATTTTATTTAAAAAAAAAATCAAAATCAAAATCGGAGCTGTCATTGAGGACTCCTGGGTAAAAACATTCATTGATGCAACTATATGTGTAGTATTACCTATAGCTTGTAATTTAGTGTTAAATATAGATAAAATCCGGTGAGGCCAGGCGTCACTACAAATACATTATTGCAATAATATAATAAATAAATAAATATAAAATATATTTAGTATTATTTTATATGATTGCATGCAGTTTTATAAATATTTATTATTATGTATTATTATAAATGTTTGGTCATTAACCTTCATACAAACACAATATTATTAAATGTATAGCTTAAGTAATCTACTAATATGCTTAACTATTTTATTATATAGTACGGTTATTTAGCTGAAACTAACTAAAAACTGGGTTTGGTCATTCTAAGGTTTGGTCCTACCTCAAAGAAAACTCTAGCTTACTAATTTCATAAAACAAAGGTATACATCCGTAGTGAAATAATTAAAAATTAAACAAAACTTAGGTTTTAGACAGTTAAACCTAGGATTTCCACGTTTCCAAGTCAGGAAATGGTAAAAATTTCCTTAGATTCTCGATATAAACATATATCTTCCAGATTTCAGTAAATAAAGGTGTTTTCTGATTATTTGTTTAATATTCAGGTAATTTCGACAGTTCTCAGCAGCTTCTGTTTGAAATTATTTTAAGTATATATAAATTTTTAATTCCGAAAAAACTGGATATACAATACATTAAAAATATCGTACAATAATATGATTCGGTGACACAATTAAATTAATTTCATCATCTTCCGACTTGCTGAAACTTTAAGGTGACACTCCTAGTTAGACCATTCATACCAGGAAAGTAAAGTTATTGAATCTGAAATAAACTACAAAACTGTTTTGAAAATATACATTAAAAACTAAAATAAAAGAATTGATGTACAAGATCCAACCAAGACCATGCAGGAACTCTGGAAAGCGGCTTTTCGTAGAAAAAGGTTTCAAAGCGTTTACAACTGGAAAAATCTAAGGATATTTACTGATTTGTTTACTACTGACCACTGTAAATTCAATAAGCAAATGTACAAAACCAATCTCACAGGGAACGATCTCTGTAGACTTTGCCACGAGCATCAGAAAACCGGAATAAACATTCTATGTGAATGCGACTTCACTCAAACGATATCATCAACAGATATATCCGACAGTGTATAAAACTGTAGGGCTCCTAGATTACCATTGAAGCGAAGGAGGTATAATAGATCAGACTGGTCGCAATACACAAGACTTCCAAAACTTTAACATTTGTTTAAAAAATATCGTAATCAAATTGTATGATTGCCTTAGGACAAAGGACTATGTTCGTTTATTTTCTCTGTAAAATGGAAAACAACAGGGATATATAATTAATTTTCATCAAATTTCATTTTTTTTTTTTTTAAGATATAGTAATTTTTATCAAATTTCATAAAAAATATCAAATATCTCCGTAATTCGTTGGGAAACCCATTTTTTTATTGTTATTTATTATGAAATCCTGAATTCTTTACCAAAGACACGACTGGATTGATCCCCATTTACTTGTAAAAATTCCAATTTTCAAAACTAATTATTTCATTAAAAGTCCGGGAAACCTACTGTTTTTTAATATTTTTATTAATTATTATCTAATTTAGAATTAATTTACAAATTTTTAGCAAGTTTTAAATGATTCTATTCCACTTTTATAATACCAAGTGTGGCGCCAAGTCTGAGTATGGCAAACGACCTTGAAAACTTGGAAAATTCAAATAATTTTTAAATTCTGAAAAGCCATTAAATTGTCAGGAAATTTCGGTTTAAGTCAGGGAAAATGATAAAATAGAATTGAATTCTGAAGACTTGATTCTTCATCGATATCTTGAAATGTAGTACATTCTGATTCAATTTTTACAACAAAATCTTCGGTTTGTGTCAAGGTTATCAGTTGATCATTTCACTTAAAAGGCAGTAGATCCAGTAAAAAAGTAACAAATTCGTATTTTTACGTGATAATTTCTTGATTCGCAAAAATTACTACTTCAAAATAATTTAAATTATTTATTATTAAGGATGTATGAGCACGGTAATGTTATAAAAAAAATTTTTTTTAATTTGTTTTCATTCATTCCAAGTAAAAATGATCAAAAAACTTTCAAAATATGTCGTTTTTAAATATGTCGTTTTTTGAGATTCCTCCATAAAAGCCAATGTATTTTATATCGATTTTCAATGACTTTTCTTAAATATTTGTATGGATACCTATGCTGAAATTTTAACCACATATTCTTTGAGTAAAAATCTGTCTATAAAAAAATTTTGAGCCTTTAAGTCAAACATTTTTGTCATGCTCATACATCCTCAAATTAAAAATATGCTGCATAGTTTCATTTTTATACCATGCATATATGAAATATACATAGTATATTAAGTTTAGTCCCAAGTTTGTAACGCTTAAAAATAATGATGCTAGGAAAAAAATTTTGTCATAGCTGTTCATAAAATCACCTAATTAGTCCATTCTTTTCACTTGTTTGGTTTAATATTGAATATCCAATGCCTAGGCATGATCGTGGTTATCCAATACAAGAGGCGAAATAAAAGACAAAGTCTCTCCAAAAAACGTTAAGCACGGTTTCAAAAATATTGTTAGAGATTTGCTCGAAAGTATATTCAAAATTATAAAAACATTTCAAATGAAATAAACTTAGAATCGCATATACTCTATTTCACATACTAATTGGTAAATTAATACTGCTACAGACAAGAATTATTAATAAATAATATTACTACATTAATAAAATAATGAAAGTAATTTATATATAGGAAACCAGATTTTTCTAAATAAAAAAAATTTCTTTATATGAAAAAAAATAATAATGATGACGTCATCGAAGGTCAAATATACAAACTGGTTGATTAATTACTCTTGCAGTTAATTATATTATTAAGGATAGTTCACATTTTAGCAATTCTTGGTTGATATTTATTAGGTACTAAAATGATACATAGTTTATCATACTTGTACTTGAAAAATTTGTTACAATGTAAACTTAGTGGGATTTTTATTAATTTTATGGGAAGGTGTTGTACCTAAAATCAAAATTTATATTTATATATTCTTAAAATACATTTTTTTAAATATCTCAATAAAAATTGTCTCTGTTTATAGCATGATTATTCCTTAACATTATGCATATTTTTCGGATAGATTAAACAACTGTCGAGGAAAACGTGTGAACCATGGTACTTGGAGTAGTGATGCAATTCGAGTCCGATTTTTACTCAATTAATTCGAATGAATATGTCAAACTCGTACTGGAATGAAAACGAATTTGATACGAGTTCTTTTACACTCGAATTACCGAATCAACTCGGTCCGACTGAGTAAATTTGGTGACGCAAATAAATAAAGAGTAAATACCACCGCGTTATAGTCTTCTCCTCCTTTGCTCTCACTTATTCTCTTCCATAACACTTGAAATAGTCTTTATTATGAATCCAAACAAACAAACTCTCTTTACATTTATAATATATAGCTGTATCCTGGCACGCTTTGCTATGGGATATTATGGTTGCATAGAAATAGATGAGGAGTATCTAGTCAAATTTTATGAAATTTGATAAACCCCCGATAAAAGAGTTCACAACTTTTAATCGGCTGAAGTGACTTTCATGTAATTTACAGTTTTTTAACGTACACATCGTGCCCTTTTATTTGATATCAGACTTGGGTATATTTGAAAATATTCGATCGTTCATCCTCAATTTCACCTCTCCCCCCATATCCCCTCGCGGTTACAGTTTTGTAATGTACGCGTCATGCTCTTATATTTGATACCCCACTTGTGTATATTTGAAAATATTCGATTGTTCATCCTCACTTTCACGCCCCTCCTTTCCATCCCCGAAGGTTAAAAATTTTAAGTTTTTGAGATATCGACTAAAAATATTCGAACCGTTCGTATAGGTTAAGATTTAATAAAAACTGTTTACTGTCACAACTAAAGTTAATATATAATTTTTTATTGATTTCAGGTTCGATTAGAAAGTATTGGTGCTGAGGATATTGTTGATGGTAATCCACGACTTATATTAGGTTTAATATGGACTATTATCTTAAGATTTCAAATTCAAGAAATTGAAATTGATGTGGTAAGTAATAAACAGAAATTGGAATTATTGCGATTTCATTTCAGAAGCACCTACCTATGCTATGTACATGAAAAAAAGCTACGAAGGAATTAATTTTCGTCAGGATGATAACTATTGAAATTTCAGGTGCAATTTGACAGGACAAAGATACACTATGACTTTTGACGAAAGATAGAGATTTTAAGTTTAATATCTAATGAAACACTTTATAAAAAGAATAAACTGATAGTCTGACACTCCCTCCCCAAAATCCAAAATATTTCGTTAAATTTTCAACAAATTTAAAACCTGTTATACCGGAAAATTATTCCTTATAAAATAAACAGAAACTTTGGGGTTAGAAATCAAATATCAAAACTTTCTATGAAAGTATGTCTTTACATTCGATTTCTGTCGAATGTATTCGGTCTTCGAAAAAATGTTAGGATTATATGGTTTTTTGAGACACTCAATACAGATCGGCAGATTTATGAGTTTCCAGAATTGCCATTAACACATCACCTTCACAGAAATTACCTCTTTCGTAGCTTTTATCATGATTATTATTATATGAACTTTATTAATTGATGGAAAATTATTTAAGGATGAAGAAAATGAAAGTTCAGAAAAGAAATCAGCCAAAGATGCATTATTATTATGGTGTCAACGTAAAACTAGCGGATATCCGGGTGTTAATATTAACGATTTTACAACATCATGGCGTTCTGGTCTTGGTTTTAATGCACTTATACATTCACATCGTCCCGATCTATTTCCATGGGATCGATTACAACCTGGAAGAAATATTGAAAATCTTAATCATGCTTTCGACGTTGCAAATTCTGAACTTGGTATTCCACGACTGCTTGATGCTGAAGGTATTTTATTTATTTTCATTTTTCTTAAATTTAAGCATTTGAAGCAGGAAGTTTTATCTCTTTTTCTCGAATAAGTTGAACAAATTCGTTCGAAAATGAACATAAAAATCTCCCTCTTAACGGTGCAAAGAAGTATGATCTTCTCGAAAACTAAGTTTACGGAGTCAAGTTGGTCTAAGAAGGGTCAAGAAGGCGGGTTAAGAGAGAAATGGAGACAAGAGGTGTTGGGGGAAATTCAATGAACTTTTTCGAGCTATTTTTGATCCATAGACCTGAAATTATCTAAAGGAGTTGAACAATTAATTCTTGGTCTGGACACGTATATACTTAAAATATAAAATTCAACAATTCCCTGAATTTATTGAAGTTTTAAATTTTAATTGAAAAAACTAATATAAAAACGTTTTTTCAGATGTTGACACAACACGACCTGATGAAAAATCAATCCTTACGTATGTTGCTTCATATTACCATACGTTTGCCCGAATGAAAAATGAAATGAAAAGTGGAAGACGTATTGCCAATGTAAGAAATCAATTTTCAATTTATTTTCTAAACTGATTACTATTTTCATTCTCAAATGATTTCTAGATTGTTGGACAAATGATGGACGCTGATAAAATGAAATTAATGTATGAAAAATTACTAACGACTTTATTAGAGTGGATACGATTGAAAGTTATTGAATTAGAAGATAGAAAATTTCCAAATTCAATGGAAGGAATTCAAGCGTTACTGTTTGCTTTTGGACAATATCGTACTGTTGAAAAACCGCCAAAGTAAGTTAAATAATTATGCCAGGCGCTTAAAGTCATATATAACTGATCCTAAATTTAACGCCGAGGAACAACAAGTATTTTTTAAAGTGAAATTTCTTCACTTTACCGCACTTGATATAATATATTATACAGGATAGGATAGGAAAGTGTACGATTTTGAAAACGATGTAGATAGAAATTCACTTCCTATTTTCTCCGATTTAATTAACCTTTTTTTATTGATGTTTGATCACTGGGATATAAAAGATGTGACTTCATAGAGTAATTTTTCCGGGGAAATAAATATCTAGCAATTAAATGAATATTATATTTTCAGGTACAAAGAACGAAGTGAAATCGAAGCCCTTTATTTTAACATAAACACCCAATTAAAATGGCTACAACAAGGACCATATGTTCCACCCGAAGGAAAATATTTACACGATTTAGAAAAAGCATGGGAATCATTGGAACGTTCTGAACATCGACGTGAGGTTGCATTACGTAAAGAATTATTGCGACAAGAACGTTTAGAACAATTAAATTATAAATTCGAACGGAAAAGTGTATTACGTGAAGGTTACTTAAAAGAAATGATACAAGTATTATCGGATCCACGATACGGATCAAATATTGCACAAGTCGATGCAACGGTTAAAAAACATGAGGCTATTAGTGCTGATATTTTAGCACGAGAGGAACGATTTCATGATTTAACAAATATGTCTGAAGAATTAGTACGTGAAAATTATCATGGTACGGAACGTGTGAAAAATCGTGAAGCTGAAGTTTTAGAACGATGGAGTGAATTATTAGAATTACTGGATAAACATAAAAATAATTTAACATTACTGTGCACTTTAATGTCAATATTACGAGAAATTGAAACCACTATGGGAACGATTGAAGAATTACAAGTAAGTATCCTGTTTTTTTTTCTCGATAAAATAGAAATATTGACAAATCGGCAATTTGCTCGTTAGCCCTTTTATTTATTAAACAAACTCGATTTCCATCGTTTACAAAAGGGCTAGCAGCCTAGAAAATTGAAAATATATACTCGTCAGGAAATTTTGAGATTCTAAAAATGTCCAGGAAGCATTAATCTCATTTTAGGAAAATTATTTCAAATAATTTTCTGAAGCTTTAAAAATTCTTGGATTGGGAGATACAATTGAGGCTCATTTAGTTTTTTATTTCTTATCGAGGATTTTTCAAATTATAAATTCCTGGTCTTTTTAGCAGTATGAAGTTTGCAAATATGTTGAAATCTTTGAATTCTTGGACTGTAAGATACAATTTAGATTCATTTAGTTTTTTATTTCTCATCGAGGATTTTTCAAATTACAAATTCCTGGTCTTTTTAGCAGTATGAAGATTGCAAATATATAAAAAAGAAATTTTCAATCGTGATACCTTGTTTTATTTAAAACATTAATTCATATTTCATTTTTTTTTTTTTTAGTTGAATTTTCAATCTGGTGATGTTGGCAACCATTTACTTGCTGTAGAAGATCTTCGGCAAGGGCATTCATTGCAAGAATTACAAGTGGCTGCTGTTGGTGAAACAGTACGTCGCTTAACTCGACAAGCACAGCAACATTCCAATGTTGAACAACATAAAGATGCTCCTGTTCTTGAACAGAGTATAGCAAATCTTCAACAAGCTTATGAAAAGTGAGTATTTGTTTACAAATAATCTTAGGCCCTAGATTATTTGGATTCATTAAGGATAACTCAAAAAACCCTTTGGTTTATGTGGGTGTAAATCATTTACTTTAAAAGCCGTAGTTAGAGAAACTTTTATCTATTTTTCTCTCTAATTTTTAATTCTTGATTTGTAGCTGGATGCATCTACCGAATTTATAAACAATGTTTCCTTATTTCAGTTTAATATTAAGCAGCAAAAAACGACGAGAATTATTGGATGATGCACGAAATTTTTATCAATTTATTCAAGATCAAGAGGATGAAGAAGCTTGGTTAATTGAAAAACAACGGATATGTAAAACAGGCATTAGTGCGAAAGATTTACGTGCTGTATTAAGTTTACAACAAAAACATAAAGTTTTACAAGATGAAATGAATGCCAGAAAACCAAAATCTGATCAATTGTGTGAAGCAGGCTTAAAACTTATTGCGGATAAACATCCAAAAGCGACAGATATTCAACCAAAAATTAATAGTATACAAGAAAATTGGAAAATTTTACATGACTTATCAGCATTACGAAAAAAACAATTAGATGATGCTGCAGTTGCTTATCAAGTAAATATCTTAAATTTTTTCATTTTAGACCGAGGCCACACCACCGTCAAAATGACAGACGTTGATTTTAATGTGAGGAGCTTTTTTTTAGAGCACTTGAAGGAAGTTTTGAAAATCTGTCTATTGGCTTCAGGTTTAAACTTGGCTCTAGTTGCTAAAAATACTCCACGCCAAAATTAAATTTTCTACCTCTCTCTCGTTGTATAAACAGAAATTTAGTCTGAAGTTTGTACAGCTTAGAAATATTATAAATAAATAAAAAACATTTAATTTGTCCATTTTCATAATTCCACCCGTCTATACCTGCCTGTATTCTTGAACATTTCAATATAAAATATTAAACAATTTGCTATGTTAATTGTTAAATTTCTTGTTTAAAGAAGTTCTATACCGATGCGAATGAAGCATTTTTTATCTCCTGTCTGTGCTCTTGAACATTTCAATCTTACATATTATTTCTCTAGCCTGTATTTTCTTGTCCACGTGATAGCTTGATTATTCCTTTATCAAATTCCATGATTTACTCTTCAATTTCAAGCTTATCGTGCTACATACTAACATAAAATAGGCTCACGGTCTTAAAATGTACCGTTTAGGAAAAAACAGGTCAGAGAAATAAAATTAACATTTAATTTTGTTCATTATGTAATTTATATATCATATCTTTAATAAAATTGCCTATAAATAAAAATAAAGCAAATTACTGTTGATATTTGTCACTGTTTTTAGCAACGAATATCGCACTGCGGAATTCCGCACAGCATTAAACCATTTACTATGTTAGTTGTTAAATCTCTTGATTAAAAAATAACTCATTTCAGTTCTATACCGATGCGAATGAAGCAGATTCTTGGCTAAACGAGAAGATGGCATTAGTTACGTCCAATGATTATGGCTTGGATGAACCTAGTGCCCAGGCATTACTGCAACGACATCGAGATTTACAAGGTGAATTAAATGCTTATAGCGGAGATATACAAAGTTTAAATAGTCAAGCTGATAAACTAATTAAAGCTGGAATTTCAACATTAGAGGTAAATTAACTGAACATCCTTTAAAAGATGAAATTAATTAACTGAAAGATTTTGTTTCTAGCTCACTGCTGGCCCCGAACCCGTACAAGAAGCCCAACGTGAAGAGTGGGTAAACGAAACACGTCTAGTCCCAACAGAAGTATGGGAAGAAGAGCCAATCGAAAAAATTGAACATCGAACTGTATTAGAAGAACGTTCTGTCCCACAAATTAAAGCATTATATCCGTTCACCGGACAAGATGGTATGGTAATGGCGAAAAACGAAGTCATGTTCTTATTAAATAAAACCAACCCAGATTGGTGGAGTGTACGAAAAGCAGATGGTACTGATGGTTTTGTACCCGCTAATTACGTCCGTGAAATTGAACCACGTATAATTCAAATTCAAGTACGACGTCCAGAAAAAATTAAAACTATTCAACGAGTGAAAAAAGTTAAAATGGTGAAACAAGTAATCCCCGTTAAAAGATCAATATCTGTGAAAAAACCAATTCCACCACCGAAAAGAAAATTCGATGATAATGATAATGTTGAAAAACGTTTAAAGAAAATTAATTCGACATATGATCAATTACAAGATTTAGCGGTAAAACGACATGCATTATTAGAGGATTCCATTCGATTATTTGGGTTTTATCGTGAATGTGATGACTTCGAAAAATGGATTAAAGATAAAGAAAACTTTTTAAAGACCGATGATAGTAAAGATAACGTAGAGACGGCTAAAAGGAAATATGAGAAATTTGTTACGGATTTGTCAGCTAGTAGTAAACGTATTGAAGCGTTGGATAATGCAGTTGAACAATTTGTTCAACAAGGTCACTCGCAATTAGACAAAGTCAAAGCAAGACATAGACAAATTCATCAATTATGGGATCATTTAAATCGATTAAAAGCCCAGAAAGAAAGAAGTCTTGAAGGTGCTTCAAGTGTGGAGTTATTTAATCGAACATGTGATGAAGCGACAGATTGGATGAGTGAAAAGATGACACAGTTAGACACAGCAGAATTGGGACCTGATTTACGTACTGTTCAAGCTTTACAAAGAAGGCATCAAAATCTTGAACGAGAATTAGCACCTGTAGAAGAAAAGGTTAATCGAGTTAATCTTTTAGCAAATACGTAAGTAATTTTAAAGTATTAGTTGTTTAGATTTCTTTTTATTTAATCTTAACCGAATTAAATTTTTTCAGAGTAAAATCTTCATATCCTCATGAACGATCAAATGTCAATGCAAGACAAAAACAAATTTTAGACTTGTGGGAACAAGTAAAACAAAAAGCAATAGAACGTCGATCTCGATTAGAAAATGCCGTTGGCCAACAAATTTTCATGAACGGTTCTAGAGGTTTATTAAACTGGGTATCCGATGTTAAAGAACAACTAAACGCCGATACAAGTGCACGAGACGTTGAAACCGCACAAAACTTATTGAAAAATCATAATGAATTGGGTGAAGATATTAAAGCGCATTCAGATGAATTCCGTGAAGTTACAAGTCTTGGTAAACAATTATTACAACGTAATCCACATTTATCTGAAATTGCTGAGCGTATCGAACGATTACAAGCTGAAAATCAAGCTGTGAAACGTGGTTGGGCTGAAAAGAATGATTGGTTACAGCAATGTTTGAATTTGCAATTATTTAATAGAGAAGCGGATCAAATTGATGCTTCAACATCAGGTCATGAAGCATTTTTAGAGTTCAATAAACTGGGTGTAAGTATTTCTTCTTTGCTATTATAATTATAATTATTTGTATTAAAATTACACTAACATTTGTAGAGTTCACTGGACGAAGTGGAAGCGTTATTAAAACGGCATGATGATTTTGAGAATACACTATTTGTACAAGATGAAAGAATCAAATCGTTTAGAGAAATGGCTGACAAATTGATTGCAGATGATCATTATGATTCTAAAAAGTAAGATTTTATTTTTTAAATTGACTATTTTTACCCAGGGCTTCGCTCGCATGAACCACTATTCACTCTCACCATATTTATTAAATAATTATTATTTTTAGTATCGAAGATCGTAAAAATCAAGTAATCGCACGACGACAAGCTGTAAAAAATAATGCATTAGCACGTCGTCAAGCTTTATTAGCATCAAGACATTTTCAAGAATTTTCAGCCGAGGTTGATGATTTAAAAGATTGGTTAGTGGATAAATCAAAAACTGCTGCCGATGAGAGTTATCGCGATTTAAGTAATCTAGAAAGAAAATTACAAAAACATGAAGCATTTGAACGTGAATTAAGAGCTAATGAAGGCCAATTACGAAACGTCAACAAGGTAGTTTTCTTTCTGAAAAATATTATATAATTTTTTAATTTTGATTTTTTGTATGTTTTTTAGACCGGCCAATCTTTAATATCCCAAAATAATTATCGAAAATCTGATGTAGGTCAAATGTTAAGTGATTTAAATAATCAATGGGAGCAATTAGTATCCTTATCTTTAGATAAAGGTAGACGTTTAAGACAAGCTGCGGCTCAACATGGCTATAACAGAACAATCGATGATGCACGATTAAAATTAGAAGAAATTGAAAAATGTTTACAAAGTCGACAAGTTGGACACGATTTACGTAGTTGTAAAGAATTATTAAAAAAACACCAAGTCCTAGAAAACGATATATCACAATGGAAACAACGTGTTGATGATTTAGTTAATGCTGGAGAAGAAATGGCACATGAAGGACATTTTGATTCAGCCAATATAATTAAAGCATCTAAAGTGTGTCAAGATAAGTTTAAATCACTTGAAGAACCATGTTTGAGACGTCGTGAAGCGTTAGAAGAATCTTTACGTTTCCATAAATTTGGTTTTGAATTAGATGCAGAAATGCAATGGATTGGTGATCATTATCCATTAGCTAGTTCTGATGTACTTGGACAAAATTTATATCAAGCACAATCGTTATATAAGAAACATAAAAAATTACAGGAAGAAATTAAAGGACATCAACCGATGATCGAAAAAACTCTTCAATCGGGACAAGCGTTAATTGATCAACATCACCCTGAAAAGCAAAAGGTAAGCTAATGATTATTTTCAAGTAAATAATTTCAAAAAAACAAATAACCAACTGCAATTTGTCATAAAATCAAAAAGAAAATCCTGTAATAATATTAAGTTCCTAAATCCAATCTAGCGTACTAGTCAGAAAGAAGTCCACTATTTGGATTATAAAACTCACAACCGTATGTACCAGTATACTGAATCAAATTTAGAAACAGATCTAATCGTATTAAAAATTTTTGAATTAATAATTCACTACTTTACATGGTTTTTTTCCTTTAAATGAAAAGTGTTTTTTCTTAACAATTAAAAAGCACTGAGTTCCAAAAAAAATTATAAAAAAAAATCTAACACATCATCCGTATTGCCATCTGTTAGTCGTAATTGTAACTACTGAATTCGGATCTTCTTCTGATTTTAATTAGTACGAATTATTATCGCCAGTTGGTGAGTTGCAACTCCCAGTTATCAATAATAATATAAATTTCGTATTCTAGATTGAATCATTATGCGCTGAATTACAAGATGCTTGGGATGATTTACAAGAAAAAGCAGAAGATCGTGCGAAAAAATTGAACTTATCATTAAAAGCACAAGAATTCTTCTTTGAAGCAAGTGAAGTTGAAAGTTGGTTAAATGAACGTAGTGACGTTCTATCAAGTACAGATTACGGACGAGACCGAGATGCAGCCACCAAATTATTAACAAAACATAAAGCATTAGAACTTGAATTAGATACATATAATGGTATTGTGACGGAAATGGGTCATAATGCTAATGCAATGGTTACTGCCAAACATCCGGATAGTAAAGCCATTTTAACCAAACATCAACTACTTGCCCAACAGCTACGATCATTGCAACGTATTGCAACTGTGCGTCAACAGCGATTAATGGAATCAATGTATCGGCATGAATATTTCCTGGAGAGTGCGGAATTAGAACAATGGATTAAAGAACAAGAAATTTCTGCTGCCAGTGAGGATTATGGCCAAGATTATGAACATTTATTAGTAAGTACTTCAATTATGAAATCGTGCACAACTTATAATTCGTATGATCCTGAATAATTTTAATAAAATTAATTTTCTATTATACAGGTATTACAAGCTAAATTTGATGATTTTAAACATCGAATTGAAGCTGGATCCGAACGATTTAATCAATGTGAAGAATTAGCTCAAAAATTGATTGCAAATGACAGTCCATACTCTCAAGATATTGAACGTCGTCAAGAGCAACTTAGGTGAGATTTCTTCGTTTATTTAACTTCTTGTAAATACAAAAATTATTCTAAATTAAACATTTTTGTACATTTTTTTTTTTCAAAATTTGATTTTATTCCAAAAATAATTTTATGTAATTATACCATATTTTAAAGAAAAATTGAAAATATAAAATAAAAATCGGTTGTTTTTTATGGTGAAATATTTTTATAAATAATTTGCTATAGCTCGACAGAAGAGTCAGATGCTGTTCAACAAGTAATTGAAAGACATGAGGGAATACGGTAATAATTCAAATTATTACTGCTGCTATTTTGGTTATATTTTATTATTTTTGCTTTTTTAATTGTGCTTATATTATGAGTGACACAAGGTATAGTGAAATTTATACAAAATCGTTGGAAGAAAATTCTTTTATTTGAAAATTGTGATATTTTAATTAAGTTTTTCGAATTAAAATTTAATAAAATTTGATGAATTTAATTTCTACTTTTACACTAAAAAATGGTAGTCTAACCGTTTCGGTTCTGTTTCATTAATTTTTTAGAATACACACCAGCAGCGAAAACCTATGGGCAAAAGACATACAAGTGACCAAAGAGTTTAAAAGATGAAAAATATGTAACATCTCCACCCTTTAATCACTAAATTTATGCCGGTATGTTTTCGCAATGAGGCAGAACCGATAAAATGAATTTTTCGCCAATTACACTAATTTTCACATATTTTTCAATATTCTCGAAGGTATAAGTGAGAAATCTAAGTTATTGTCTAGCAAAATCTCACCATTTCCAACGATTTCTTTGACAGCAATATTTCTGATACGATATATCGATGTTTAAAAAATTCCTGTTTAGCTGCAAAAGTTTAAACTGATTCATAATTTATGTAAAAAGTACACTAATTTGGATTTTTTGAATGTTTTAAGTTATTTTCCAGAAGAAGTCGTCTAATTTACCTATAACTTTTTTAATTTTACGCCATTTTTGTAATAAGTTTAAATCGAAAGTTTGCAAAGAGCTATTATGTTCAATGTAATCATTCAAGATATTTAACTCATGAACCGGTTATTGGTTCAAAAATTCCAAGCAATCATTTGAACTTTCTTTCAATTATGAGGGTAACTCATTATACCTGAATACACTCATTAAAATGTAGGCTGGCTTTACACGTTATATAATATAAATATATTAAACTGCTTTATTTTAGATAGTCAAATGAGCTTTAAATATGTTGTCTTTTTGTCGCAAAGTTGTTTAATATTCGGCAAATTTTCCACTATCAATTTTTTTAATGTTATTTTGCAAAAAGTCTGTTTTTATAATTTAGACACGGGGATACATTTTTTCGTAGTTAGTAAAATATTAAAAATAGTATTAGTTATTAACAACTTCAAAGCTTTAAATGCTATTATTCCTGAATCAAATCGGGGAAGGATTTCAAATTTTATTAAAAATAGAAATAATTAATATAATTTTATGTTTAAAAAAGGGATGCTTGGAAACGTTTATTGGGATTAATCAAACATCGTAGTCAACGATTGGAAGCTGCAGCTCAAATTCATCGCTATCATCGAGATACCGCCGAATTATTAGCTCGTGTTCAACAAAAACTAGCCGAATTAGGGACACAACCAGGAAGAGATCTCCATGCTGTTTTGGCTCTCTTGCGGCGTCATGAAGTTTTTGAGAATGATTTAGTTGCCCTGGATGCACAATTACAAGTAAGTTTATTTTTTGTTTTTAAAATTATTTTAAAAAACTAAAATTAATTATTTAATTTTTTTAAAGATTTTAATAGAAGATGCCGCAAAATTAGAAGAAATGTATCCAGCTAACGCGAATACAGTAATTCCACAAAGAGATGCAGTACTAGTTGCATGGGAAGAATTACAGAAAAAGACTGCTGAAAGAAAAGAAAAATTGGAAGCAAGTTGCGATCTACAAAAATTCTTAGCACAAGTTCGCGATCTAATGAATTGGTCATCGAACTTACGTGCCACTATGTCTACTGAAGTCAAAGTACGTGATGCAGCTGGAGCACAAATTCTAAAAGCTGAACATGATGCTATTAAAAATGAAATTGAGGCGCGTGAAGATAATTTCCATGCTGTAATTGATTTAAGTGAAGCAATGATACAAACCGGACATTATGCTGCATTAGATGTCGAAGACAAACGTACACAACTTTTAGCTGAACGAGATAAATTATATGCAGCTTGGCGTCATAAGCAAATTTATTTAGATCAATTAATTGATTTGCATCTGTTCTTGCGAGAAGCAAAACAAATTGACACGCTATCTAGTACCCAAGAAGCTGCACTCAATGGTACGAATTTTGGCACCACTGTTGATGAAGTAGATGTATTAGCCAAAAAACACGACGCATTTGAAAAATTATTACAAGCTCAAGATGAAAAAGTTATATCGCTAAAACAACGAGCTACAAATCTCGTAAATCAAGATCATTTCGAAAAAGATTTAATATTAAAACGATTAGATGAAGTTATAGCAAAACGTTTACATGTGAAAAAGTTAAGTGCATATCGCCGTCAACAATTAGATGATTCTTTACTTTATGCTCAATTTATTCGCGATGTGACCGAAGCCAATTTATGGATTGAAGAAAAACAGAAAAAATTAGAAGCCGAAGCGAATAAAGGGGAAGTTAGTAATTTAGAAGATAAAATTAAAAAATTACAAAAACATCAAGCATTCCAAGCTGAGCTAAGTGCAAATGAAGGAAGAATCCAAGAAATTACAAATAAGGGAGACACTTTAATTGAAAAGCGTCACCATGCATCAAATGAAATTAAACAACAAATGAATGACTTATTATCTAGATGGCATCAATTATTGGAAGATTCTGATAGCCATGGACGAGGTTTAGAGGAAGCTCAAGATATTCTTGAGTTTAATAATCAATTAGATAAAATCGAAGCTTGGATTCGCGATAAAGAGATGATGATTCAAGCTAACGATACTGGGCGTGATTATGAGCATTGTATGGCTTTACAACGCAAATTGGATGATGTCGATAGTGATATGCGAGTCGATGATCAACGAATCAAGGCTATAAATAATCTGGCTGATAAATTAATCCGACAAGGACCATCAGAAACTAAAACTGTTCAACAAAGACGGGATAGTTTTATTAAAAAATGGAAAGCATTACAAGGTGCTTTATCGAGCTATCGTGAAACGTTAGCTGGCGCTTTAGAAGTACATTTATTTAATCGTGATGTAAATGATACTGGTGCTAGAATTTATGAAAAATCCGTTGCATTAGCAACGAATGAAACTGGACGTGATTTAGCGGATGTTGAAATATTACAAAGGAAACAAGAAACACTTGAACGTGACATGACTGCAATCGAAGGTAAAATTAAAGAACATGATCAAGATGCGAAAAAACTGTCAAATAAATATCCTGGCAACAGTGAGGAAATTATAGAAAAACTCACAGCTGTTAAAAATGATTGGAATAATCTTCGTAATGCAAGTCAAAAACGAACGGAAGCATTAGCTGCCGCATATACTTTAGAAAAATTCAAAACAGAACTTCGTGATTTAGAATCTTGGGTTGCAGATACAATTAAACGAATGGATGCCGCTGATGCTCCAAATACAATTGCTGATGCTGAAGCTGCCATTGAATTACATTCAGAGCGAAAAGCAGAAATTGATGGACGTCAAGATACATTTAAAGCTTTACGTGAACATGGATTATCGATTGCTAAAAATAAAGAAGTTGATACGTCAGCATCATTAGAAAAGATTGAAGAACTTCGTAATATGCTAAATAACGCTTGGGAACAACGTAAAGTTATGTTAACGCAAGCACATCAGTTGCAATTATTTAAAGATCAAGTAGATCAAATTGATAGTTGGTTAGCAACAAAGGAAGCTTTCTTAAACAATGACGATCTTGGTGATTCTTTATCAAGTGTTGAAGCGTTGTTACGTAAACATGATGCCTTCGAAAAAATGTTACAATCACAATTAAGTCGAGTAGATGAATTACAACGATTCGCTGAAGATATATTAAATGAAAATCATTACGATAGTGATGCAATTACAAAACGTTTACAAGGTGTAATCGCCAGACGTAATCGTTTACTTGATTCATCAAATAATCGAAAGAAAAAATTAACAGAATCCTTACATTTCCAACAATTTCTACGCAATGTTTATGAAGTAGAAAATTGGCTAACACAAAAATTACAAATTGCATCCGATGAAAGTTATCGCGATCCAAGTAACTTACAAACGAAAATCCAAAAACATATAACATTCGATGCTGAATTGGTAGCAAATCGTGGACGGATTTCATCAATCATTACCGAAGGAGAAGAATTAATATCAGAAAATCATTTTGCAAGTGATGAAATTCAAATGCAAATTGATGAATTAGAAAATGAATGGCGCCATCTTCAGGAACAATCACAGTTAAAAAGTTCACGGCTAGAGGATGCCTATCAAGCTTTGTTATTTACACGGCAGCTAGATGAATTCGAATTATGGATGGATGAAATTGAATCACAGCTAAAATCGGATGATCATGGAAAAGATATCGCAACAGTGACGAATTTATTAAAAAAACATACTACACTAGAAAATGATGTGTTACAACACAATGAAAATTATCAAATTATTAAAGATACAAATGCGGCCTTCCAAAAAAGTCAACATTTTATGTGGGAAGAGATTGACGAGCGTGCACAACTTGCTATCAAACGTTATGCCGCATTACAGAATCCAATGCAAGTACGACGTGAGCTCCTTGAAGATTCACTATTATTCCAGCAATTTTTGCGAGACGTAGAAGAAGAACAACAGTGGTTAGATGAAAAAGAACCATTGGTGAAATCAAATGAATTGGGTACGAATTTAAATGCTGTACAAAGTTTACAAAAGAAACATCAAGCGTTAGAGGCTGAATTAGTTGTGCGAGAACCGATTGTAACAAATTTGGTGGCGCGAGCACAACAAATGATACGTGCTGGACATTTTGCATCAACACAAATTGATGAAATTAGTAATGATTTAAATAATAAATTAATACAATTACGTGATATTGCCAGTGTGAGGCGATTAAGATTATTAGATGCTGTTGAAAGTCAAATGGTAAGTTTCTAATTTTTGTTTTTATAAAAGGATGTCCCAAAATTAATGCAAGAAGTAATTTTAATAAAAAATACAGTTTTTTAATTAAATGTTGGACTAGCTTTCTTTATTTGTTCTTTGTCTTGCGTTAGTTTCGAGAGTCACTTTATTCGAGACTTATTTTTTAATTATTTTTTAGTTTTATACCGAAGCAAATGAGGCTGATATTTGGATCACAGAAAAACGAGCAACAGTGTCAACAACTGATTGTGGAAAAGATGAAAATTCTGTTCAACTTTTATTAAAAAAATTGGATGGATTTGATCGAGAATTAAGTACATTTAAGTCAACCATTGAAAAACTATACGCTTTATCAAATGGTTTAATTGATCGCAGACATTTTGATAGTGATAATATTGCAGCTAAACAGGAAATTATTGAACAAAAATATTCTGAATTGCAACTATTAAGCAAAAAACGCCGTGAACGTTTAAATCAAGCATTGGAATTCTTTAAGTTTATACGAGAATCCGATGAAGTACAAGAATGGATTGTGGAACAAACGAAAATTGCTGATTCAGAAGATTATGGTACTGATGTAGAACACGTTGAATTACTTATACAAACATTTGATACGTTCCATGCGAGACTTGTTGCAAGCGAAGGACGTGTTACAGTTATACAAGAAATTGGTAATGCATTAATAGCTAAAAAAAATCCTGATTCGGAGAAAATTAAATTGAAATTAGATGAAACTCAACAATTATGGGAAGGATTAAAAGATTTAGCACAAGCTAGACAAGAAGCTTTGGCTGGTGCGAAACAAGTACATGTATTCGATAGAACTGCTGATGAAACAATTTCATGGATTGCAGAAAAAGAATCAAGTCTTGCGACTGATGACTATGGCCATGATTTAGAAAGTATTCAAGCTTTAGGTCGAAGTCATCAAGGTTTTGAAACTGATTTGGCAGCTGTACGTAAGCAAGTTGATGCTGTAGCCGAAGAAGCAACAAGATTAGCTTACTTATTCCCTGATGCTAGAGAACATGTTGAAGTGAAAAATGAAGAAACATTTGACGCTTGGAACGATTTATTAGACAAGGCAGCTCAACGAAAAGATAAATTAAAACAAGCTGAACAATTACAAAGTTACTTCGATGAGTATCGTGATCTAATGGCGTGGATAAATGAAATGGTAGCTAAAATAACATCTTCAGAGCTAGCACAAGATGTTACTGGCGCTGAAGCATTAATTGCACGCCATCTTGAACACAAAGCTGAAATAGAAACACGCAAAGATGCTTTTGCTAAATTTTATAAAGTTGGTGCCAAATTAATACAAGATGGACATTTTCTTGCAAATGAAGTTGAAGATAAAATTTCAGTATTAAAACAACGCAAAGATTTATTAGATGATACGTGGGAAAAACGACGTGTCATATATGATCAAAATTTGGATACACAGCTATTTAAACGTGAAGCTGAAGCCTTAGAAAATTGGATACAAGCTAGAGAACCAATGTTACATGATGGTAAATTAGGTGATACAATTCCACAAGTGGAGGAACTTATTCGTAAACATGAAGATTTTGAAAAGACTATTGAAGCACAAGAAGAGAAATTCAATGCTATTAAACGAATTACTATGGTAAGTATTTTATTTATCAAGCATTTGCTTTAATCCTTTTTTGCCCTTCATTGAATGAAGGACAAAAAAGTCCAGTACCTCTAAAATATCATCCTTTATAAAATATTACTCTATATGAGAAAAAATAAAAAAAATATGTTATTGAGATAACTTAGACAAAAAGCACCTTTATTCATTGGGCTCTATCATCATTCTTTTGTAAAAAGAAAATAATGAGTGATTTTTTTTTGCAGTTGGAGCGAGCATTCCAAAAACAACGTGAAATTGAATTTGCCGCAAAACAGGCTGAACGTGAACGTATCGAAAAAGAACGTGTTGAAGCAATTAAACGTAAAGAAATGAAACGTATTACAGAAGAACGTCGTCGTGAAGACGGCTTACATCATCATGTAAACATGAACGGCAATTCTGGTAATCATTTGGATGTTCCACCACCCACAGTAAAAGTAATAAGTCATCCTGAACCTGAGCATACATCACTTACCAAATCAAATTCAATTGCGCATATGTTTGGCGATCGTTTACGACGAGGTTCCGATGCCAGTATAAAACGTGCTGAAAGTATGAAAATCAATGCAAAACCACCTAAACGAACCCCATCGTTCACAACAAGACGCCGTACACAAAGCTTCCGTAAAGTTCAAGACACTGATCCAAATTCATTGCCACCTTTAGATATTGAAGGATTCTTAGAACGTAAACATGAATTAGCCAGTGGTGGGAAGAAAGCTAATGTTCGATCATGGAAAAATTTATACACTGTTTTATGTGGACAATTGTTATGTTTCTTTAAGAATAAAGATGATTTTGTTATGAGTAAGGCGGCTGCTTCACCTGTTGTCATTATGAATGCTAAATGTGAAATTGCTGATGATTATACGAAAAAGAAGCATGCGTTTAGATTAACTTGTACAGATAATTCAGAATTCTTGTTTATTGCTGCTAATGAAAAAGAAATGCATGAATGGATTAATAAAATTACCTTCCATGCAAAATTGCCACCAAGTCAGCAATTATTAAGTTATGATGAAGGAATTAAGGTAAATTTTATTTAATTTATAGCTTTTTACTACTTTTAAAATCAGAAGACCTAAATTTGGAAGCATCAGCTATAAACAATTTAATATATTTTTTTTATTAAAGTAGTTTGCTTTCAGTTTTACTTGTCTCCAATCAATTTCGTTGCTTGGAGACAAGCAAAAATGTAGTTCACAAAAGAAAAGTATTATTTAGAGCTTTATTTTGTGAAAATCCATTATAAACTTGGAGGATTTGAAAAATAATTTCAAACAATTAACGTCTTTTGCTATTTTATTCTTTACTATCAATCAAAGATCGAAACTAGGATTTCTGGTTTCTCGATCTATTTTATTTCTCGACGCACGAGAATTCTCGACCAGAATTTTGAAATTTATAATAAAACACGATTTTAATTCGAAGCTTTTTCTTATAAAAGCTATCTTTGATTATAAAGAGTGAAGTTATTGCCTGAAATTTTTTTCAAATCCTCCAAGTTCTCAGAAGAAATTTCTGTAAATTATCATCCTGGAAATCTAAAACGATAATATCTAGAAAATTCCTCTCATCTGTATCCTAGTTTGAATCACATGCTCCCTGCGGAATTTTTTTTAAATTTTATATATTCTGATTTTTATTATTTTCATTTACTGTAGACTCCAGAGTCAATGCGATCTCGTAGTCGAGCATCCACTGACAATACATCAACAGCATCAAGCCAAACTTCTAGTCCAGATTCCCAACGTAGACTTTCTGTTGGTTCATCTTCAACAATTACAGAAGCATCCACAGTTTCATCAGTTGGTCCTCAAACGCAATTTTTACAACAACATCAGCATCATATACGTCAACATCATGTACCTATGTCTCCTACTGATAAACCTCCAATACCACCCAGAGGAGCTCCACCACCTGTACCTGTACGCGGAAGTGAAACATTACCTGTTGTAATGCGTAGAACAAATAGTCAAGGTAACGTTAAATTTTGGATATTATTTGAATAATTCAGTAAAATAAAAGTACTTTTTGTTTGTGTGTCAGAATAAAAACAAATACCTTTTACTAAGACAGTATAATAATAAGAGGAGCACCGTAAATGGGTCCCTAGCACATAAACCAAGAGGGCCTTTGTTCACTTCTTCCTATTTTAAGCACTTCCACAATTAATTTGATAACTTAAAAAAATAATATAAAATCTGATCTGAATTAACTTAAAAGAATAATATAAAACCCGTGATCCGATTCTCTAATTAATTTCATCCTAATTTATTTCAGATAATACAGATTCTGGTAGACCAGTTTCTTATCATTCAATGGTTCGAGTTAATAATAATAATTCTCAACAAAATGGTTCGACTCCGGTACAGGGTGAACATTGGGGACGATCAGTAAATCCTGAAAATCAGTACTTAGGTAAGATTAATCAGTATATTTCAAAATTACCATAAAATAATTCAACTCAAAAACGTTTTAACGATCTAGATAATAATAACAATTTTACCATGAAATAAAAAAGTTAAACATTTCATTTTTAAGGATCACAAGTTCGGGTATTACTAATTAATACTTTAATTATATAGTAGAGTTGTGGTAATTATACATCAATTTATTTACGTAACCGATAATTTTGAAATCAAATTGAATAATTGGCCAAGAAACTACTAAACATTAAACAAATTTAACTTTATACCTTGATTGAATAGTATGGGCAGTTATCATGTAATAGTATTGTGTCGGTTTTTTAACCTACGACTTTAAAAACTTCTGCAAAATATGCCTACCAAACATGCCTCCGTGTGTGAAGAGGTCGCTGATCGCTGCAATACGCTTTTTACATTTTCAAATTTTTTTAAATCCATTTTACAACGTCTTATCTTGAAATAGAAGATAATACAAATAAATAATGATACTGAAATTCGATGAAATTTAATGCAAAAGGTAATTTCAACCCGAAAAATACAAAAATCGTGTTTTTATTTGACAATTGGGTAATTATTCTAAAAATACCTATCTAACCGTCAAGTGGGCTGAGTTTTTATGTTTTTTTTTCTGCAATTTGATAAAACTTGATCAAAAAATATAATTTTGATCCAAAAAATACAAAAATCAAGTTCATTTTACAATTGGATGTGTACTTGTTGAAGTGTCGCCTAAAATCCTATACAAAAAGCTTTTACTTTGGGCTTGTTTTGGAGATATCTTTAAAAGTAACGTTCAATTCGTCAACAGAACTATACTTTTATGCTTTTTGAGCCTATTCACACTATTTAATCTAAGGACACGAAAATAAAATGTATTTTTCGATAAACTAGAAGTTGTTTAAATCCCGATTTATTTTTTCAGTACTCTTTGGAGGGAGCAATTGCCCTCATTCCCTTCTCTGGATTCGCGATTTCCTCATTTACATAGCAGATTAATCAGTCATAACTAGTAGTTGATAGCAAAAATATAACTCATAAACTCAAAATATGAAATCTGCTTAATATTTTTTCAAAATCGGAGACGTTTATAAATTCATAAATAATTTGTCTAAACTCTACTATAAAATATTGTAAAAACATTTTATCAAAAATTTTTTTAAACTTATAGTTATTGCGCTAACAAAATTTATAAACATAATTTTAATTAAATGCAATAATATTTATCAGTTTATACAATAAAATTAAAACAAAAAACATCTAACAAAACTAATCAGGTGAAATTCCACCCCCTTTACCGGCTACTGAGCCACCAATGAAGCTGGGTCTACCGCCAACAGGACGTTTAGATGGAAATTCAAATAATTCATCGACAATGATACATCATCAATGGCAACAGCAAGATAGTTCCAATTACAATTCAAACAACGTTATTGTATTTCAGCCGCAGGGTTAGTTCCATGGTGTTTAACAAATCCAAATGCATGCTAAAAGTTATCTCACCTTTTTCTACTTGTAGTGATTTGATGTTGTATTTACTTATTTTTCTATAGCACCCAAAAAATCAATCTCTTTCTTCGCAAAATTATATGGAATTTTAAATCTTTCATACAAAAAATAATGTTTTTAATTATTTTTATCTAATAATTCGACAAAATATAATTTTTTGCCTTTGGCTAAAGGTAATTTAGACTTGAAATTCGACTTGAAAGGCAAGAATATTGTATGCCAAAAAATCGGCAATAGTTAATTCGAGAGAATATAAGTTTGTTATTAGCTTTCAGCATATAATATTGTAACCAAATAGAAATTTTCAGCTATTAAAATTATTACTTATCGGAAAATTCATATTTTCCATTGCCGTGATTCTAAATTTTGTAGTAAAATTTGCTTATTTTTTGTATGTAAGATATTAAATAGTTTATTTTCTTAGGCAATCCTATTTTCAACTCTAGATTTTGCTGCATGAAATTAATTTCTTTTTTAAGAACTTTTGAAATGAGCTTCTTGTGATCAATTTTCAAATAAAAGATATATAAAAGTTGCCGTATAAATACTAGTATTTTAATCTAGAGAGAAAAATACTGTAGATCATGAATTAGCTAATCGTAATTCAATTTCTAGGGAAAACTAAGAAATTTTGAGTTTTAAAGGCAATGAGATCTATGGAAATTTGATCGGAATTCTTTTTACATAAAAAGTGTGCGGAGAACTTTCCCAATCCAATTTATTTTTATTTATCAATTCTACAAAAGACTACTAGAATTATGGAATAGCTTTTATTTGAAAATTAAAATCATCACAAGCTTGGCATAATGGCATCGGTTTGCAAATTCTCAACTCTTCAACTGATTCCTAAAATAAACATTTCTGTATTATAGCTTATGGATCAAATTCACGAACAACAAATTCATTTGGAAGGCCCATTTCTATGCCACCAGTATATATGGCAGGTAATTCAAATTCAACAACGGATACATTACGTCGTGGATCTGATGTATCTGTAGATGGTGAAGTGACACCTCGTAAAGAAAAAGATAGAAAAATATTAGGTTTATTTAGTCGAAAGAAAAGACACGCTTCTCAAACTTAATATCATTCCATTTTGAATTATGTATTTTTAATTTAATCCTTAAGACAGTATACGTCTCACGAAACAACACATTGCGATAGAATCGACTCCAGTTAATCGAGTTTTGCAAATTTGCGATTAAAATCAATTTAACTTGAATCGAATCTAATCCGCATGTGTGTGAGATTTAAGGGTTAAAAGTGACAGCACACAATATTTTTTTTCTAAATAGAGACAAACAAACTATTGTTTAAAATTATTTTTTATGAAAGTTAGATATAAATTGTATATAAAAATTTAAAAAAAATATATTAATTATTAAAATAATTTATTGGTTTTAAATAGAGTTTATTATTCATCAAGTTTTTGTATTCAATAATTAATTATTTTGTGCATAGTAAGTACCAAAAATTTATTTTAGATAAGAAGCCTTTTCCTTTTTAATAGTTAATATTTAGTACAGTTTAATTACATATTTAACGATTGTTGAGTATTTCAAGAGATATTTGTGCTAAAGGCCAAGGACCCACCAGAAGAGCGTTTAACTAAAATTGTTTAATGCACGCGCATTTATTGCACGTTTTATAGCTTCAATGCTCGTGTGTCTCCGGCCAAAAACATAAGGTTGCTCCATTTTATGAAAGTACCGTAAACAAATTGAGTAGCTGAAATATTTGAAACTCAATCTTTTCTAATTATAATTTTATCTAAGAGGACCAGAAATTGTTTAATAGCGTACATTCCAGATATACACTTCGTAAAATATTATGCGTCTTAACTTTCCTCGTTGTGGACAATTAATTCCAAAAAAAAAATTGTATTTCCAATTTGTAAGACTGTACTTACACAAAATTTTAGATAAATAAAAGTAGTTAACGATTTTAAAAAAATTGTAAATTTTTGATAAAAATAGTGCGCGAACTATAATATTTTGTATAGATATTTTTCAAATTAATAATAATATTCTTTAAAAAATATTATGAAAAAGTTTTAAAAATCGGTTTACCAAAAACAATATTTTGAACGCTGAAAATTACATAGACCAATTAGTTTTTTAAGAAATTTTATTCTACATAAGGTTTTGGTAAAGCGATTTTTCTTTAGTTCTTGAACAGAACCGGATTAACCATTAGGCAGAATAGGCAACTGTCTAAGAGTCCCGCGGGGAAAGATTAAAAAAGACAAAGACAAATATGTACTAGAAGGGCGCCACAGAATTTCCCAAGGTGATGTATGAAGACTAAAACGAAAAACTCGACGCCGGGTGATTTTCGCATCCCGGTGAGAATTGATTGCCTAGGGGCCATGGTTAATCCGGCACTGTACTTGAACAATATACAATTTTATTAAACCAAAATAAAAATTAAAAAAAATGTAAAGTTAAATTGTTTTCTTTTTTCAATATTTAATTATTTTCAATTTGACTTGTTAGTTTTGAATTTGATTAGTGCTATCATTTTGTATGAGTATGGTCGTATCAAAATTTCAGGATATTTAACTGATGTTAAATAGTTTTAGTTTCCGCCGTCTTGATTTTAAACTCGTATTCAAAATAAACCAATATATTCAAGAAAGATCGACAGGTGCTCTTCTGGCTTTAAAGATTTTCCAGATCATGTACGGGGTGTTTTTTTAGACGTGTAAAAAATAAAAATTAAGTAGTTTTAAAACAAGATTTAGGTCATATGGGTGCAACGGAAAGTAAGTACAATGCGCAGAGCGTGTGTTGTAGCAACACTGCGTCTTTTTGCTTCCGGAATAAATATCCTCCAAAGAGAAATGTTACTGAGAACTAAAAACGATCGCTTAGAGTTTTCATGGCCAGCTTTCGGCTTTTATAATTCTCGCAAAAGGATTTTTTAGTGAAAGAACGGAAATTCTGGTTGGAAATTAATGGTAAAAAACTGATTTGCAATTAGTTTACAAGCTTAATCTCAAAATTGCTTCCATGTGTATGGGCCTTTTGATTATTTAAATTTTGTCTTATGATATTTGAATTGAATATCTAGGTTTGAACCTCAAGTTAATGCGTCGAATATAAATACAATTCCAACAAAAGGATGATTCCTTCACGTCCATACTCATACACCCGTTTTTGCGATGTTCGAAAATGTGCAATTAAAACAGAGGTTAAAGGTTTTAGGTAAAAATTTATTAAACAAATTCCTATTTATAATATTTGCTATAAATAAAAAAATGAATATTTTTAAACGAATTGAAAATTATTAAAAATTGATAAATATATTTTGTTATATAGTTTTATATGGTAAAGTAAACACATGATGAATGAAATATTTTTTTAAATAATAAAATTTGTTGAAAATCAATTTAGTATTTTTACAAATTGTTGCATAATCAAGTATCAAATAATTTTATTATTATATATATAATTATACATAAATAGATTTTTTTAATATAAATAATAAGTAACTATTTTTATGAATTGATTCCATGAAATAAAAATTTTATTAAAAATATTTTTGTGTTTTATTTTTTTTAGCTTAATTTAATCTAAAAACAGAACATTTCCTGGTTTGATGGCGTCGTCAATAGATATAAAACTGGAAACTCTTTTTACAACATATTAGGTTTCCAATGGATATTTGTAATTGTTGATTGAGTGAATAACGACAATATTGATATTAAATAAATGATTAAAATAGTATGTCCCAAAGAGCTGAGTAGATAGCGTATCTGACTCCGAATATAGTGTACCACGGTTCGTACCTAAGTGGTGGAACTACTATTAAATTTTTTAATAAAAAGTTTCGAAACATAAATTATCAAACATTATTTTTTATTATTTTTATATTTTTTAAAGTAGCATCATGTTTTCCTAATACAAAATATCAAAAAATATGATTTTTTGGATTTAGTTAGTTGTTGGTTGTGTTTCATTTAAAAACAAAAGTTCTATCATATTCTCTTAATACAAATTATCAAAAAATACTCTTTAAAATTATAGCTCCGCGATCTTAGCACCTCATGTGCGGAATTTCGATTGACCAATTATACCATCTGAAAGGTCAGATATTGGTCATAAAAGGTCAGTTGGTCTCATTAATTGGTCAGCATCAGAAAATTTTTTATTAAAGATTGAAAAAACTCCACCTATGCGCGATCGGGAAGCATTCGCTGATAATTGGTCAGCTAATAATATAAATAATTGGTCAGTTTAATTTTATATTCAAAAAATAATATAATTTCGAAAAAATTTTCAATTTTTTCAACATTTGTACTAGGAGAACATAAGTGGAAATTAGTAGTTCCTGATAAGGAGAAAGGTGAGTGTTTTCACCCCGAAAGTCTAAAATTTTATTTTGGCAGAAAGTTATTGGTCTGCCCACTAGAGGTCACACTCACCAAACACGGGTGTGCAGACCACTAACTTTCTGACTTACGAGGTGACAACAATTACCTTGCTATCAGGTACTACTTATTCCGTCCGTCCTTGATGTTCTCCTAGTAGAAATGTGAAAAAAATTGAAGTTTTTGAACGAAAAAAAACTAATTTTTTCATCATTTACTTACTAGGCAAACATGCTGTGGTGGAAATTTGAAAAAAAATGAAAATAGAAATCAGATTTTGCTTAAAAGATTTAATGAACTTTTTTTAATATATGTCCTCACCTAGTTTCGAACCAAGGGACTATTTATTCGAAGTCAGATACGCTAACCATTATACCATTAGGGCTCTGTTATTCGCATTAATAAATAATTATATTCATATTTTCGACTTTCTTAAATTATAACAAAAAGTAAATCTCATTTTCGGAAAATTTTGAGTAGTATTATTACAAAAAAAAAAGGCAAACGAAGTTTGAAATACTTACCTATCGTGAAGTTCGAAATACTCACCTATTTTTAACTGAAATAATATTGTATAGCTACAGAGAGATGGGGAAAAATAAAATAAAAACAGGGTTTGAGTTTTCAACTTTATTTAAATGAAATCAAAATACATAAAAACTATTTACGAATTACTTGCACATAATTCCATATAATTAATTAATTTCATCTTAAAAAAATACTTGTTTTTTGACAATTTTTATTAGGAGAATATGAAAAAAAATTGTTTAATTATTTGAATCAATAAAAAATTAATAAAAATTTTATCACCTGCTGGGCGTGAACTCGGATACTCTGAAATCACAGTCATGTGCGCTAATCACTGCTCTGTTAGACTTATGTCACACACATTATCAATTGAATAGTGATTCTAATAAAATTGGTGCTTATAAAAAAATAACTTACAAATAAGATTTTCCGAATACAAAGAAGATTAAGGATGATTATTATTTACTCTGAATGTTTTTTTTTTTACTGTTATTTTAAAAAACATTCTTAACAAGAAGCTCAGAAATGGCTCAAAATTTTCTATTGATTTTATTTTAGTCTACAAAATTTTATGTTTTATTTTAGTAAAAATAGGGGGGAAATGTCTCATACTACGGGCTAGGAAAGTAGGGGCATTTATTAAATAATATTTACTTACCTGATATACGTAGTTGATTTGATGGATGTTGAGGTGCCCAAAGCCCAAAAAGCATTAAGAGGCAAGTAGATACTCAGTTGTTAAGATAAGAAAAAGGTAAAAAGATAGGTAAGATCAAAAATAAAAAAAGGATAATTTTTAATCAACAACGAATAGAATTTGATTAAACTCGAGTAATTTTGATCTAAAATAGTCAAAAATGGGTGCTTTTGTAGATTGATCAAGTTTTTTCTGAGGTATTGCCTAAAATCCGTGATGATATATTATCCCTTTATTTTGGAGAGATTTTCACCTGAATCTCAAAAACTTAGCCTTCAAATATATTAAATTTTTGTTTCTTCCAGATTTTAAGAGTGATTTGGATCCAAAGAAATAGATAAATCCACTTTGTTTATTATGAAATTTCTCTAATTTATTTGGGCTATAAACTAGTGACTACCTTTTAAGGATATAAAATCAAATAAAAGAAGCTTATACAAACTTTAATCAATATAATTGTTTTTATTTGATAAATACAATTTGTGGAAATATAAATGTATAATCTGAAAATTATTGTGCAAAATAATAAAATATTTAAAATTATATTCCGTAAAATTAACTAAATACCTATAACGAAAAATAAAAGAATTATAAAGGGAATTATTGAAAAATAAATATACAATAAATTAATAATCCTACAATTACTACTAATAAATATATTTAATTTTTCAAAAAATAATTTTAAAATTAACGCAGCCATTGTGGAATTATAAAATTATTATATAACATTTGATTTATAAATTCAATCAATTGAGGAGCCCGATAAAATAAGGGCGTAAGTTTCCTTACATCCTTTTTGCTCCGATTGATTTTTGTATTTTCTTGAAGTGTTATTTACCTACCATAAAAATTGCATTACGATACGACTAAAATCGAGGGCTCTAGTGAAAGCTTTATTTTTAAGCATATATAAGTGTATTTTTCTCAGAATATACAATGTGAACTTACGCCCTTACAGCATTCGGATTCTCAATTAGATTTGACAAGCGTATTTTTATATTTTTAATATATAATTTTTTTAGAGAAAAGATTTTTCCATGTTTTTTAGTTTTATTCTTCAAATTAGTGGAATGTATTTAATTATTAGTTAACTGTTGAATTTTGGAAATTAAATTAAATAAATAACTAGCTTGTATATAAATCACGCATTTCTATTAGGCTCTTCTCATCTGACAAAAAATAATTTACAAAACAGATTGGCCGAAATTTTAGAAAATAATTTAATATGGTGAACCAATTTCAACAAAAACACGAGCTTACGAATGGTATAAAGCGTTCAACAGCAAGATCGATAAAGCGTTTAAGACAACTTTTGTATTCGAATCATTAAAAACTTTCAAAATGTGGAGGGAATTATGCTCGATATTCCGTGACGTCACAGAATGCATATCTCAATAGTTAATTTATCCAATTTTGGCGAATAAAGCCGCTCTTTTCATTTTTTATCAAAATTTCCAGATCGAATTAAGGAACTGAAGGCTATACAGAAAAGCATCAATAAAAAGTGTTTGGAAGAGTGGAAAAATACATGCGTAAGTTGGTTTATGTAAAATGGGGTTTACTTTAAAGGCGCCAAAATATAAAAATAGAATTGTTCATTTTATTTAATAATTCCCGAAATTTTTTTACAGAAGAGCTATTCCGTCGTGTGTATGTTATACAGCGAAGATTTTAATACGTGTGTGTATCGTGCAATATCCTCATAACAAACACACGCATCCGTAAATTTTTCTACACTAAAACAGCTCCAATGGCTATTTCGTATTTTACGTTCATAAGATTCTAAGACAATTATTAATAACACGCGTGATCTCGAATTTACACGGATGCAATTATTAACATATTAGAATCCTTTGCTTGAGTTGCGCGGTGAAGAGCCTTGCATGACCATACATTTTAATTGGAAAATTTAATAAAATGGTTATTAAATATAAATTTTGTAACAACTTAGGCCTAAGATCAAGTAATTTTGTAGATTTATTATTCCTAAAACTTTTAAACGGATATATAGAGCGATCTAGGTATTTAGAAAAATAACACAATAATAACGAGCTGTTATAGCTCTCTTAATTCAATTTTGCCGTCAGTTTCGCTAGACAATCCCTGCTTTATTACAAACTAATGCCAAAATATCATTGAGATTCATTCCCCAGAAAATGAACAACAAATAACGCGTCAGGGCCCGATCTAAAGGAGAACAAGCCGGGCAAAATGTCCAGAGCGGAAAAAAATGAGGGTTGACAAAATTGGCAACACCAGGCGGTTGCATGGGACTTAGAAAAATTACCATGCTTAGCAACCCGACAGAACAGTTTTTTTTAAGGTTCGTTTTTTTCTTTTTTTTTTTTTTTTAATGATAAATTTTCTGCTGCAAATCCTTAAACAGACTAACCTATCTTAAAGTGCTACCTTGTTTTATATTTTTAATGCTGCCTTCTAAGAAAATTATAAGACAACACTTAAGCAAGCTAATTTTGAATTGACAATACAAAGAAATTTTACCGAATGTTTTACTTTATCAATTTTACATTTCTGATCTGGCAAATCTTTTCCTTCCATTTCTGCTTGACGGTTATATAACGCTACAAACATACGTTCATACCCTGATGAACTTTCGCTCACTTGTACAGAAGCCCCAATAGACTAACATATGTGAGTATTATTCAATTCCAATAAAATCATACATCTCTCCATAATAACTTCCCATCATTGGAATAACGAGCTCTATTTTTCCCAGAGCCGTTAAATTCCTAGATCGGATCCTGAAATGCGTTATGTATAAAAGCCGTTTACTGAAAATCCAACTAAATCAATCATCAACACGTCCGCACAGATTGGTTGATAAATCCGTCTGTATTTGACTAATGATCACTCTATAAATAACAGATATTTAAAAAGATTAACAGTTAACGTAATGTAAAAAAAAATCACATATTGACTATCAGCGTTTCATTAAAAATGGTAAAATCACATTAAGGTTGCTAAATTATTAGGACTTTTAAAATAAAGTCATTTCAAAACACTATTTTGTCTTTTTTTTACTCTCGAATTTTGAAGGTTGGCCATGGAGGAAAATGAATGCTGTATTTCTAACAACTCCATAGTCAATAATAGCAATAATATCTACTATACATCATTTACTATAAGGATGAATTTTTGTTGACGTTCGAGTTGAAGCATACTTATTTAAATAAATACCACAATACTCCAAATAAAATTTATTTCGAGTATCGTGGTATTTATTTTAATAACTATCCAGTTTACTGTTTATTAATCACAGTCGTGACTGTTTAATATGTTTTTAAAAATTCCAAAATTTTGCAACCTAATTGTATAGGGTTTTCCAAAATTATGATTACGTCAAATTTGGCAAGAGCAGCATGTTGGAATTACATCTGATTATGAAAATGGACGTATATTATTGTATAAATTTGTTCGGTATATTGGACCATATTTAAAATTCACTATTTTTAATAAAATTGATACGAAAACAAAAATGCTAGAGGCTAAGTAAAAATGGTACAGTTCACAACAAATATTATTTTCCATTGCCATCGAGTAAATTGCAACTCATCATCGAAAAACGATAAACACTGCAAAACCAAAGATTTTAAATCACTGGAATATTTTTAATGTTAAGGTATAGTGTGCATAATCTCAGTGATTCAATCGAAAGAATGAACGATACAGATATTCACCTCAAACTCAGTTCATTGTTTTCTATGGAATTTTATCGATAAGATGTTAGCGCCACGAGTAAAAAAAAATGTTAACCATATTTGTTATTTGATTTTTTCATTGAATGAAAAGGCAAAAGATGTATTATATTTGTACTTTAAACATGAGTAATTCAAATCAATTTAGCTAAATTTCCGTAAAATATTACATATCTACGCGACCTAACATATATAGTTATTTTTTCTATCGTTTTCTTAGCATTAAAGTTATATAGGACGAAAAAAATTTTTTACTCGAAGCGTACTGGATTTACTGGAATGTATTCCAGTAATCAAAATCTTTGGCATAGACTTTATTGAAAAACCCTTATTATATTATTGAAAGAGAAATTTTAGGATATATTTAAAACTGATTAAATATTCATAGGGAAAATATTTTTTTAGCTATTAAAAAATTTACATAACATTTATTAACAATTGCTATGTAATAGGAAACATGCATATATTTTTTTAATGTATTCAATTTCATTAAAATAAATTTTTATTTCATTACAATGAGTAAAATTTTTATTTTAGCTTCAAAAAACACTTAATGGTCACCGTCGCTATAAATTTTGAAGTGTTTTATTTCCAATTTAAAAACTTAATAACATATCTTATATTAAATTAAAGGCATATGCATGTTTCTTATTTTGTCTCTTTTCTAGTTATTAAATATTTATAAATTTTGTATATATGTTACGGTAAGAGTAAATAATGACGTTATTATTAATTATAATCGGTAACGATAAAAGCTACCAAATTAATTTCTTCAGTCATAATCATCAGTGACAGATTAACCATTAGACGGAGTAGAAAACTGCTTAGGGGCCCCGCATTGGCTAGGAGACCCGAAGAAAGTTCAAATGAGGATGAAAATTTCTAGGAGAAGAGCCCCCAGTTTATTAACAAAGGCAAAAAAGGGAGGAAAGTCAAATTTTTATGAGAAAGTTCCCTAGTTGATTTACGAAGATTAAAAAAACACAGTCCCATTTTTTCAAATGGCCGTGGAGAATTACTTATATAAGCCCCGACATGAATTAATCCGACACTGGTAATAAGTGATAAGTGAAGGAACCTTTTTAAGTGAATTTCAAAAAATTGTTATGTCTTTTAAATACACCCAGAAAGGCAATTCGAATATTTTATCAAGATGTATATTTTCGTAGTCAAATCTTTCTAAATATATTTTAGAGTATTAAACACACTTACACCCCTGTAACGAATTTAACTGGCTCTCTCCTAAGTAACCAGTTTCTTATAAATGAAGAATTGTTTAATTTTGAACGCATGTAGCTTAGTTCCAGAGGCTGGTACATGTGAATCCTTTCAAAATGAACAAATTCTTCATTTAGAAGAAGTAATCAAACAAAGTTAACATTGCAATCAGTTTTCTTACGTATACCAAAGGTGCTTAATATTAATTTTAGATCGATTACTCACATTTACGGTAACATTTATATACAAAAATATCAACAAAATTATAAATATTCTGATTTCTTTTCCTCGATTTCATTATATATTTTAAGAAGAATTATATAAAGAAGCCATCTTCTACAAGTTTATTCTCTATAGGTATTTCAAGAAATAGAAGAATATATTATTTGCATCATACGTTTTTTTTAACACTATCAAATTATTTAATTTTACTAGAATGGCATCATTGTGTGTTTTTTTTCTCCTCGCATACTGTCTTCGTATTCGCAATTTTTGTAAATTATAAAAGAGAAAATTAGTAATAGTATACAGTACAAGAAAATTGTTAATTTCACATTCTTTTACCTCCCCAGTGGATAATAGACAATCCACACGAGTTTCACAAGCTATTTTTTTTAAGGATGTGAGATCAATTCTTTTAGATAATTGTTCATTGAGTGAGCACAATTTTTTGGCACACATCAATGAGCGATTAACTATTTATTGTATGGAAAACAATGCGAAAAGAGATTACGAGAAAAACAAATATTTTTTTTATATAAATTTTGTTAGATAGGTATTTTTATTTTAATAATTCTAAAATGGTAGGAATCTTTAAATATTTCACATACAAAATTTACGAAGTTAAAAAAATTAAGTGAGCTTCTTCACTTAATTATAGGAATTGAAACGATGTAACTCTAGAAAATCTCTCATTTGTTATAAATTTTCCGACGGGCTCTACGAACTTTTCTACGGCCATTTTCCTGTCAAAAAATGTGGAGTCTTTTTGCGGAATTACTCATAATATTCGAAGGAAAGTTTACATTTTCTTATTTTGGAATTAAATGCTTAGAAGTTTTTCTGTACGAACTTCTTTGATCGAGTTAATGTAAAATTGATACTTGATTTTTTAACTGCAGCCCTTCAAATAATGATCGCACAGAAATATGCCTATCTCATTAGAAATCTGTAATAATAATAATGAAACATTAGAGAGGTATTGCAAATGGGTTCCTAGTATCTTGAGAACAGCGTGTTATATTAAGGCAAGACACCTCCGTGTAAGAGATTCTTTTTTAAGCAGATGAAGCTATACGATTCTACCCGAGGCCAGATATCATGTAGAAAGCCCACAGCTGTTCGCCGGGATTTCCAGGATTGATGTATCCAAGGTTGCGGTCTCAAAAATTCTAAACCTGTAGGTTTCTGTAGGCACAAATAACATGTATGGAGGTTTCAACTTCCTCCATACAGGCCCTACAGGTGGGATCATCAGAGGTTCCCATGTTATGAAGATATTGGTTCATTCAATAGTGTCCAGTCAAGAGTCACAGCACCTTTCTCAACTGTTTGAAAGCTGTAAATATGTTCTTCCAAATTCTTACAGACTTGATAAAAATTAAGGAATAACTTTTCTTAGCTAATAGACCTTGGACTGGTTTCGAGTTGGCTGAATTGTTAGAAACTGACCTTAAGTGAAGATCAGATATGCCTCACGATATTAATTGTTAAAATTGATATTATTAGTTAAGAGTTAAAAAATTGAAGAATTAATTATTTTACGTATAGTTCTTTTTCTATTGCTTTTTCAATTAACTATACAATTAAAATGATCCATTTTTATTGTCACAATTGTTTAAAATTTATTAAATGTATATATTTTATAAAATTATTATATTTTCTTTACAAAAGAAAATGAAAAAAATCTTTAGCACAGTAAAATTATTTAAAAAATCATGGTTATAAGGAAAAAAATGTTGCATCTTTGAAATTTTTAACAGTTGTTTATTTGGTTGTAACACCTTCGTACCGAAAAATAAACTACTCAAGAAGAGGGGGGTGTCTTAAACCCCTTTTTGGAGAATTTGCAAAAAAAACAAAAGAACTATGCAATCAATAAAAAAAATAATTAAGGGTTTTAGCTGAAAATTATATTCGAAAAAAGTTTTTTTTACTATCATTTTTGAATTACGTAAAAAACATAATGGTAAAATCACGCAATGTTTTATATATATTTTAAAAACTTCCCTTTTAAATAATTGTGTGTGTGTTTTTTTTATCCGTAAAAAAATTACAAAGTTATACTATTTTTAATGAGGAAAAAATGAACGATCTTAAAATTGGTATATCTTGATCAATTTTGAAGCTAGAAAGTCGAATAAAAAACGAATATGCACAATTACTTCAGCTCTTCCCTGAGAAGACAATTTTTGCGTACGAAGTTGTTACAACCTAATAAACAACTGTGCCAAATTTCAAAGATGCAACACTTTATTTCTTATAGATATTTAATTTTATTGTACTACTTACTGATTTAAAAATTTAAAAAATAATATTTTTCCCAATATATTAAAAAATAATGTGTTCTTATTTATTATTTACATATTATATTTTATCACCCTACATAGAGCTTTGTGAATGATTTTTGTTTTTAATTAATTAATAATCAATTCATTAATTAATTATGTAATTATAAACACCATATGATGCCATCAGTATTGATTATTCAAATAAAGTATGCGTATGTAATTTTAAAAAATATATAGGGTACCCAAAAACAATCGCATTAAAAATAAAACATTTATTCGGATAAATTTTCATTTTGTTTATAATTTTTGCTCATTCCTTTCTAGAATCTGATTGAATCCTAATTTAGGTCAATCAAAGATATTTATTTTATGGAATATTTAGAATAAAATGTGTTCTAGCTTTGACAATAATGAATTCAAAGTGGAAAGGTCATTTTTTTGTTTCCGTTCCCTAACAAAAATATCCTCTTTAAGAAAAAATGCTTAAATAACTTTTTCCTAAAAAATTATTAAACATTTTTTCTTAAATAGGAAATTTTTGTTAGGAAACCCAAACAAAAAAATGACCTTTACACTTAATTATAAATACTATTTTAATCAGATCTTTCGAATGGATTTATACCTTTTCTTAAATTACGAACCGATGCATTTTAATTGTTAACGGTTTAAGAACAAAGCTCTTAGGGAAAATTAAAAACAAAATATAATTTTTTCCCATTTTTCAGCTATTTTAATACTAATTTTAAAATGTCGCAATTGCTTTCAGATATCCTAAATTAATATTTATAAAATAATGAACAAAAGTTTGATACGCATATAATGCAAAAGGAAAATGAATGTTTTATACCAAGAGCCAGATTTGACAAATTTTAATCGTATTTTGAATTACTTAAATTCAGAGAGTTCCGAAATTTTGTATTATCAAAATATCGCAATACATAAAATACTAGATTAGAACAGCACAGTGATACAAAAGAAGAAAGTCCCTTTACAGTTTTTGGAAACGATGTACAATTAATGAGACAGAGATCCGTCAATAATCGTTTGTAATTTTTATAATTTCTCGACTATTTGTATCGACATGTTAGAATTGTATCCTCTATATCACTTTGATCTCAGAATTCAACAGTTGTGGGGCACTCAATTTACTAATGAAATAAAAATTTAGCGAATCTAGCTCTTAGTATTCTACTTGTTATACTACAATTACGTGTAAATTTGTATTAAACTATACTTAATCACATGTAGCCATATTGAATCCATAATTAATTTGAATTAAATCTAAAAACAATAATTTAATTCAATATAATTGAATGCAATGTGTAGTAGATCCATCTCTCCAGGCAGGATCGTCAGTTATTTGAGCTCGACATAAGGGACAAGTTGGTTCACGATCTAACCATGCACAAACGCATGTCTCACAAAAAACATGTTTACATGGTTGTAAGGCAACTGGTCCACTAAATATATCATGACATATTGGACATTGTTCACCAGCTAAGCGTAATTGTTCTTTTGTGGCAGCTGATCCGAAACTCTGAAATCAAGATAATATATATTTGATTAATTAATAAGTTTAGGGCCAGGTATGATATTTGATATTTATTTTAGAATTGCTGGAAATTTGAGAGGCTGTTTGCACGGTCATGTTTAACAGGTTCTTCATCTACAAAAATGTTCATAGTAAACGACTTTTTTTTTAGGAGGTCTAGAGAATTTTTAATTGCGTCGTTGCTTATTATTGAAAATTCCTTGAGGGCGATATTAAAATAAGAAGATAATTTAATAAAAATGCGAAAATCATTCTGACTCGAAATAATGAGATATCCGTTGCCTGACACCTTAGAAATTGTAATTTTCAAGGTGACAGACGACACAAATCTGCTTTGAGAAGTGGTCAAAATGTTTCTTGCATTTTTAATAAATTATCGTCTTATTTATCACATCAAATTAAGTGGAATTTACTGAAGATTTACTCGGAAAATTTACATTTAAGAGAAAATAGATCAGTTCAAAGATATCGGGCGAATGTATTTCCATAAACTTTATCTTATTTTTTATATTTTCTAAAATCTACATCAATGTACAATTTTCCGTGTTTTTTTTTTTCTTAATTTTTCTTAAAAACTACGCATTTAAGAGAAAAAAAAATACTTTGATAAAAGCTGTTAAGCATAGAATTGCATACCGATCGGAAATTTTAAGTCAGATAACTTTGAAATGACATATTTTTTCTCTAAAATGCATGGTTTTCGAGTAAATTGCAAAAATTCGTGGAAAAACGTAGAATATCGTTGATTTTTCCAAAATCACCCTTTTTCTGTGCATATGAAAATTTTTATTTTATAGGTAAAAAGCTAAAGCTTGACACAGGTGGAATTGCTTAAAAATATTTAATAAAAACTTAAAATTAATTAATACTTACAACATTTTGGAATAATTTGTGGCAAGCAGTTTTAATAAGTTTAAGTCTATGAGCTAAATCAGCTCCTTTAGCAAGCATATATGCAGCTGCTAATAAAACACCCATTACACGTTCTGCACCTTGATACGAATCTAATAAAAACCATATCCATAATTGAATTGGTAGTAAACTTCTATAAAATTGTGAAAGAGCTTCTAGAAATAGGTACACTTTGCCCTGCAAATAAAAATTAAAAAACTTAATATTTATCATTGGCGTTTAGAGCTGTTATGTGTTCTGGTCAATATCGAGTTATCGTGAATATCCTTAAAAATAAAAAAATTATTATTTATCACTTTTAAAATCGCAGTAACGAAGCAAGTTCAAAAAATTTGAACAGTAAGTCGGTATATTTATATGAATTTCGATTCATCAAAGTTTATAAAATAATTAAAAGAATTTAAAAGAAATAAAAGTAAAATATAAGACATCAAGACGTGGAAGAAATATTCTCAGTGGTCATTCACTTGATGGCTTGGAACGCTGATTCAGAATACCAGATTTCATGTATTTAACTGCCACTCTGGTATATTTTATTTCTTAATATCTAACATTGATGTAAAATTCAACCATGTTTTTATATCCTGTATATATGAAAAATATATCAAGGTATACTAAGTTTTGTCCAAACTTTGTAACGCTTAGAAATATTGATGCTACTAACAAAATTTTGGCATAGGTGTTAATAAAACCAAGTAATTAGTCGATTTTCGGTTGTCTGTGATCTCACAATAACTCAAAAATGAAAAGAGATATAAAATTGAAATTTTTACAGCGTACTCAGGACAAAAAAAGTGAGGTTGAGTTCGTAAATGAGCAACATGGGTCAATTGGGTCTTGAGTCCGTAGGAACCAACTTTTAACCATTTGAGATAGAACAAAAGTTTAATAGTAAAATATGTTCCCTATAAAAATATAAACAACTTTGGTTTGAAACATTTTTTCGTAAACATCACTGTTTACCAGTGAGGGCGCATATTAAGACGAATAGTTCTTATCTTAAGTTAGACATGAAGAGCCCATTTGAATATGATAAGAAATTAATTTTGGTTTAAAATTACAAATACGTTTTATTCTTAACATAAAAACTGTATCTATTCATTTGATACCATAATAAAATTAATAAATTATCATTGCAATAAATAATAATTGAAGTTGTTGCTCTGTTATCGTTTATATATTTTAGGTGGGAGAAATGTGGGGGATTTACTTACTATGCATATATGTAATAACATTTGAAATTATATTATCAGAAATAAAAATTTGTATCAATTAACACGCTTAAATTATAATAATACATGAAATCAAAATATAAACACATTTTTTTTTTATAAGTTTATCAAGGACATTTCAACATGCAATATGTAAATAAAGTTATCAAAAAAGATTACGAGTTGTAGTGTTTATGAATTTTTGAATAATATGCAAATATTTTTAAGGAAAATTCTTTTATTAAAATAAGATAAAAGTATACTTATAGAACGACTGTATTTAGTACGTGACAAACTCGTGGCTAAAAACACTCTAGAAAAATAACATATGAGTAATTTAATTACTTTTTATTTATAGGCAATTTTATTACAGATATGATACTCAAATTGCATAATAATGAATAAAAATAAATCTTAATATTATTTCTCTAGGCTGATTTGTCCTAAGTGATACATTTTTAGATCGTGAGTCTATTTTTCATTATTAGCCAGCTCGATGAGCTTTAAAATGATGAGAGAATAATGGAATTTGATAAAAAGAAGCAAGATATCGCTTGGGCAGGAAAAAATAGGCTAGAGAAACAATATATAAGATGCATAGAGATAATACAATAGAGCTGTATAGACATAGGAAACGCAATAAGAAAATTCTTGACTGCAGTGAGAGAGGTAGAAAGGGACAGAAATTGTAGGCGGTTAGAGAGACAAAGATAGATATACGCGCCTACTTGATCTGTCTCTCTTCAGCTGTACGCACCTACTTTATCTGTCTCTCCCCCTATTACGATCAATACATGTAATTTTTTTTCGCAATTCATCACAAAATGAATCCGACATAGTATGTGACATCAAGTTATTGATCAAGAATTCGTCAAGAATTTTCCAGTCTTATCGATACACATCGAATACAACTACTTAGTATGCGGACAAAAAAAAAGAGATAAGTTTCAAAATTGTAAAATTCATGATTAAAAGGTTACGATGATTACGAAGAATAGCTACCCGTTTTAAGATTTACAAATTTTTAATTTTTAAGTAAAAATGAAAATCTATCGAATTTTTTTATAACAACATTCTGACAACCCTGGTCATAGGTTGAATTAAATTGGAATTACATTGTTTAATGTTATTCAAATTAAGATGAGCATTTCTGTGGGATGTATTATGCATTTTATTAAAATATATTCCCTTCAGGACCCACAATAAAAATATTTAGCTGGATTTGTAAAATTATTATTAATTAGCTAGATAGATCAGTTTTGATAGCTTTGGATTATTTTTATCTTATTATGATAATTTATTTTGATCTTACTTTTAAGATAATGCTACTGAAGAGAATTGTCAAAGCAATCGAAACCGGTCTAGCCAGTTAGTAATAATTTTATAAATCTAGCAAAATATTTTTATTGTGAATCCTGAAGGGGGTATATTTTAATAAAATGCATTGTTTAATGTTGCCTGAGTTGCCTCTTTCGTGACAAATAGTTGTTGGATGAAAATTGTTAATAAGTCACGTCAGAGGTGACCTAAATCCCATAAAAGTTAATATCATGTTTATTGATATCTATTAAGATTATAAAAAAAATTCATGCAAAAGTTGTTTGTTATAGAAAATTGATTTTCGTGACAAAAACCATTAAAATTGGTGTGATAAATTTTGCTTGTTTACGATCTTAAAGTCAGTTTCTTGCTATCTACCTCATTTCTTTTTGAGTTATGTGCTAATCATGGATAGACAGATACGATCTTTATGGAAACGGGCAAATTTTTTCTCTTATGATAAATGTTTTCTATTTTGTTAAAAAATATTTTGTGCTAATTCCATAGATTATCACAAAATATATACAAGAATTTACTGTTTCAGTTATTAAAAGAAGTAACAACTACTTGGAGAGACTGAGGCAAAATTTTTGAACCACTTGTACGGTGAATCTTTAATAGATCGAATTACGTAATTATATTGAAAGAAAAATGATGATCATTGAAGATTACGAGTAAAAGGAAAAGCCACCATAACGCAGCAAGATGGCATCTTTGTAACATTATGGCGGCTATTTTGAATCGTCAGGAAAGTATGACATAATGATTATCGTGAATGGCCAAAGGAAAACGATTGGTTAGAAAAAATTAGCCTGTAAAAAGCTCTTTTAATCGTCTTTAGATTACGTACTCGATTTATGTTAATTATTTAAAAGAATGTGAAAGTTGGAACCAAGTCGACCTTCAAGGGAAAAAAATATTTAACAGAATTACTGGTAAACCGAAATTTAAATAAAATGTCTGACTTTTGAAAATAAACAAGTGAAAACAAACACAATCCCTGAGTTAATTGTTGAAATACCCTGTATAGAAAGTGTTGAATGTCAGTGTTGGCATTATTTTTAATAAATTAAAAGAGATTAAAAATCCAACACAATTATGGCAGCCTTTCGAGTATTTGGTTGAAATTTTTTCCATTTTTTGAAAATTTCTCGCAAGGCCATTAGTTAAAGCTACCTGCAAGTTTTCAACTCCCTATCTTTTATAGTTTTGGAAAAAAATGGACACCAAAGTTTTGTCCTAATTTGTGCAAATAAAATTTTTAACAGTTTCAAACAAATAAAGTTTTTAATTTTTTAATAAGAATAATTTTTTCATTTAAACTTTTGTTCTGTCTCTAATGGTTTAAAAGGTGGGTCCTTCTTTTCTCTAATGGATGTCTATAAATGCGACTGTTGTCCCACAACATCTGTTTAATTTTAACAACCTATTTACTTTTTTGTCTACGTAGGTGACAGAAACCGCTCCTGAACTTGCATAAATGAGGAACTTAAACTTACACAGCAAGAAAACATACCCGGACTTTCAAACTCTTACATACCCAAATTCGATTGTAATCTAACTGAAAAAAATTTAAACAAAAAGTGCTTACCCTTCTTTGGAATGGCATTACAAAGCCTGGTACCAAAATAAAAAATATTTTCAGCATAACTGTAATTAACTTCAACATATAATCAGAAATCGAAACAGCACAAAGTAAATCCCATACAGATTCCGGTTTATAAACTGGTGCAAATACTAAATTAGCTGATAATTTCTCATCATTTAAAATATAATCAATGAATAAAATACATCCAATTATATATAACAACACAATTAATAGGGCCGTAATGCTTCGGCGTCCTTGTTTCATAACCTCTTGCTTAACAATTGAATTCGAATGACTAAATGTGATAAATAATGCAATTAAATTTAATATTCCTTCTCTATGATCATAAATCGCTTTAGCTGATAATAACATTATAAGTGGAACATAAGAATTTGTAAATGTTTCTAAAGCTTCAGGCACATGTCTCAATGGATCTGAGGTATCTTCATTCGTATTATTATTATTATTGTTATTATTATTGTTGGGAGACGGAGGTGTCATTAAATGATCAGGTACTGAGTTTTGACGTGAAATATTTACATTTACATCTTGTGATGTAATACTATTATTTTCTGGAGATTGAGTACCGTCTACATTAATTACATAATCATTATTGTATCCAAATTCTGTATTTGTGGATGTAGTTGGACCATTGACATTACTATTACCAGCTGCAGTTATCGGTCCCCCGGTTGAAACGATATTCTGTTGTTCAACAGCCGTTACCGGTTGAGATATTTGCGATTGTAATTGTCGGTTACGTTGTGTTCGTGCTTGTTCCATAAAAGGTCGTATTTCTTCCATAACTAGCTGTAAACTATTACGAAGAAATCGTGAACCTTCTGTGGTACGACGTTGAAATGTTGAAGATGGTTCCATACGTATTCCACTTATTGCAGTACTTGATTGCGGTATTGCATTATTTAAAGATAAGCCACTTTCGTAATTGTTACGAAAATTAACATCTTCAGGATTTACAGTGGCTGGAGCAGGTGTTGTTACGTCATTTATTGGATTACTTGTCGATGCTGATTCATTGAGAGCCATTTTTTATACAATTATTATTTTATTATGTATGTAAAAAATTATACATTGGAATGTTATATTTAAAATCAAAATAAAGTGAGACCTAGGTAATAAATTAAAATGACAGCATCTGTCAAATGTAAAATATGTAGGTTTGACACACACAAAAAATTATCACAAAACCAAAAGAATTAATACAAACAGTATTTACACCATAGTTATTAAAGTTTTATAAAATTAAAAATATTTTTTTTATATTTATTAATTAATTAAAATATATTTAACATTATATTTTCAGTCTATTATACACTTATGTAGGTTTATTATTAAATGACTCACGCCATGAGCGAATTTATCTGCAATTTTCCCACGTCATGCGCAAAGCACGTATTTTAAATAATAAAGGCTCAGTGTCATCATAGCTTATTAACGTATTTTTTTGTATAGATTACGGACTTAAATGTAAATATTTACAAATTTCCATATCCTCTCAAAAATATACATTTTTCACTAAAATAATCAATTTTTAAGAAAATTTTACTTTGTTTAGGGTTCACTTTAGAGTTAAAATTTGAAATAGAAATAAATGATGTATATAAAAAATTAATATCGAAACAAACGTTCGTCTTAAAGCCCAAACTACATACCGATCGGAAATCCCGTCTGCCTATCACCACCAATCGGCATAAAAACGACGTATAATAACAATACGCTAAAATCGGAGCACCTTTTTGTAATAATCGTGCGATTAACGTATACAATAGTGATATTTGGGAAAGAAATATTATCCCAAAGAGTTTCAAATTCTCGTTTTAATAGTAGCGGTATTTAACCGGGTCCTTAGCTCACTAGGTTCACAAAACTAGTTCTATTTGTTCGTAAAAGACAATATTTTTTTTATTGTTCTCCTCCCTATTTATATGGTCACAATTGTTGTAAATTAGTTAAAGAGTAAACTCCCCGTTGACCAAGAGACATCGAGTTAATAAACATTCTGTATATCGTCTTTTACATTATGTATTTTTTCGTAATTCCAATAACATATCAAATACTAGGGAAAACCGCAGTTTTTATTTTTAAAATATTATACAGATAAGGGAAAACCACAACCAAAGGTTTGTAGTTTAATAATAATAGTTTCTAGAGAAAATTAGTTGATAAAATTCAAAGGCTCATATAAATATAGGTGTCCCGGAATGACTACTGTACACAGATCAAACATAGACCCTTAGACTACCTAAATTAAAATTATAAATAATGGAGGTAGACTTTCGAGAGTGGGAATTTTTTATTAGAAATTTCCTCCTCTTTTAGAATCTTTTTTTAAAACTTCTTAAATATTAATATTTTATGAAATATTGGTGAAAAACAAAATTTCTTTTTTTCATCTTTACTTGTTTATAACTTTTGCAATTTTTTATGTATTGATAAATGCTTCTGGCACATTTTTCTAAATATAATTCCGAATTCAACGAGCTATCACACGTATTTTTACGATCATTATTTCTATATTTCACTAATTTTAACTTGTTAACCAGACTATTAGACTCATTTAGTTCAGAAAATTATTGAGAAAAATTTTATGTATACATTTTCATAGCTTCGTCTATTTTGGAACTGGATTCCTCTTAGTATGTTGCCATACCCACATTCATTGTGATATTTCAGAGGAAATGGAAAAACTAATTTCCGCGTGTCATGATTTTCTTATTTATGTCGACTATTTATATTTTACATACAGTAACTGTTATTTTAGTAAAATATAAACGATATTTCGGTATTTTATGTAAGACTATTCTCTAATCACGAAAAAAATAATAAGATACGTAACATCATATTCAGAACTTAATCATGAGTTTATTTAAATGTTGTATCCGTTTTTCGAAAATATAATCTTAAATAAATTTTTGTACCATCATTTAACCGGGGTTAAATGAATTTATATTATATTCGAGAGTTCCTAATTTAAAGAATAAACTAGTCTAATGTATAAGTCTATTTTTCAACCTAAGCCTTTTATCGTGTTGTAGGATGTTCTACACACGCAAAATTATTCATTCGGGAGACTGAGAAAAATTAAATTGAACTATTAACATGCTAAGAAGATACACAGTTTAATTGCTGTTAACGAAATAAACTTTCGTTTTTTAAACAAGTTACTATTTGTCTGTTTCGAGCACAATTACTTAATTAAGAATAAAATATTTGTAATATTCTTGATTTTATAAAATATAATAACAAACATTTTAAGTATTACAATAATTTATTAAAAATTTTACAAATTTTTTTTTCAAATATAAAAAATATAAATTTTTATTTTTAAATACTAAATCTATCATTTCCATGGAGGTTTTGAACCTTTAGGATCCTTGTTTGTTTTAGGTACATTAAAATTATCATTAGAACTTTTTGACCCTGTTGCCCCTTGGTTATCACCAGATGCTGGATCTCTATTAATTAAACCAATTAAGGACGGCTTATTGTATTCATTATCTTCTAAAAGCTATTGCATGATAAAGAAAAATTCGTTAATAATAACGATAAAAAATTTAATTTAAGAATATTTCAAACGTACGATTAAAAAGCAGTATGTAGCAAATTACTACCATAAAATAGTTGGTGCAATGAAATCGAAATTAAAAATTGTGAATGACTGAATGAAAGATAAAGCTTCAGACAGCTTAGGGAATCCAAAAGGCATCTTTATTTCCCAAAGAATCAGAGTTTAGATCATGTCTACTGTACACAACCCCATAAAGACAAAGGAGCCACGTACCTGTAGGGCTCAAGCAAGCAAATATGCTGCTGGTGTGATTTATACCAGTTCATTATAGCTCAGTAGATTTCAAGAAGCCTCACTGGCGTTTAGAAATCGATAATAAATACAGGCTTTTTGTGATTGCGAAAAAACTTTCATTTTTAGATCAAAAGCACATTTTTAAATATAAGTTCGAGTAAAATGAACTTTATGGATTGAATCTTTATTTAATCAATCAATCAATGATACTAAGAAATTCAAATCATGATTTTTTTTATAAAAAAAGAAGATTATGGGGAAAATTCTGTGGTTTGGAATGACCATAAAAATTTTATAAAATTCGATTCGATTCCTGACATTTTTAATATGCGTTCCAAATATTCTTAGTTATTAATTTGAATATTTTAAAAATTTCTATACATTTTACCATTTTCATGTATAGTTGTAATTCACCATCAGAAAAAATATTTTTAGAAAGTTTCTGAGATGAGGATCGCGTTGTTATCGGTGTTTCATCGGACCCATCTCTGTTTGGTACATTTATTGGACAAGGATTTATCGATCGATGCGTTGGTTGATCTTCATTACCAAATGGTATGTCTGATTGTTCACTAGTAACCGAACCTGAAGGTGCTGGCCATATTTTTTTCATCCCCATTAAATCTGGTCTATTAATAAAATTCCCCGTACTTTTACTTCTATCAGATGTAGGTAACTAAAAAAATTAGACCACCATATATAAATATATAAACAACTACATTCTCAGACAACCAAGAATTATACTTCATCTGGAGCAGAACTAGGACGATTGTTATATGATTTCTTTACGTCAAATCTTGTATCCGCATCAGGTTTTAAAAATTCATCTCCTAAATTTAAATCCAATAATTTTTGAATGTTTATTGACGAATCTGGTCTGGCAAGACTTAAATTACTTCCTAGAACATATTAAAATTAAAATTTAATTTGATAAAACTCAAATTTAATGCGAAAGGATTGTGATCCCAAGAAATTAGTCATTTTAACAAAGTTGGTTACTTGTATATAAAAATGGGGAACTCATAAAAAATGGGGAACTCATACCATTTATTGGACTTCCTCCATTTGCAGTAACAATTTTTAAAGCCTCGCGCCACTGTGATTCAATTAAATCATGTAATTTAGATGCTAATTTAGCACGACTTAATTGCTGACGATGTAATTTACTTGTTAAACTTTGTATAGTTATTTCACTCTGTTGGTGTTTAATATTGTACAAACGAATTTCTTCTCTGTGGCGTTCTTCTAAAAGTCGAATTTCTAGTTTATGCCTAAAATTATAAAAATCATAAATAAATATTGCAGAAATACTTTTTCATTTTGGAAAATTACTTTTCGACTGTTTCTCTCATAAATTGTGCCGCAGTTTTTGCAACTTCTAATTTTTCAGCCGCTATACGTTCATTTATAGTCTTCGAAACAGAATCTAGTTGCGCTTGATATTCTTCACGTTTGTCTTTAACAAGAGTATCAACTTGACGTTGGTAAAACAATCGGAGTTCTGATTTAGTACGTTCCATTTCAGCAATTAAATTTTGTTTTTCTAATGTTAATTTTTTCTAAAATATATGAATTATCCATTATTTTGATTTTCTAGTGACGAATTTCGAATTAACATTACGGAGTGTGAAATTTCATCTTTTACAGGTAGTAAATTTGTATAAGGATACATTTAAAGTCAAGGGATTCTTTTTTATCAAAATCTCCACCAATAGCTTTTTTAAGCATTATAAGTAATTGATAAAGGGCGATAAATTGGTTACATGAAATTCCTAGACTATTCTATGATTAAATAAAATTTTTTCTGATCAGCTAGTCTCATAGTTATACGAACAGTACTTCTATTCAAACTAAAAATGCGTTTTTTTCATAGGAAGTCGTTTAACCTATACATTACGGAATAGAATAAGAAATTTCAATTTTTTGAACGTATTTTCTCAAAAATACACCCCTGACGTTTTTACAAAATGCCAGAAATTTTATTAAAACAGCTTATACTAGTGGGAACCAAAAAGTTTCTATTAAATGCGCAATAGTTGTACGATATATAGTACATATCTGCTTTCAATGCCGAAAATATCCGTTGAGATTGTGTTCTTGGCAACAACCTATCTTTCTTCCCTTAATAAAATATTGCCAAAATGTACATTGAATCTAGATTAAAATACCAAGTCGAACACAATAACTCGGGAAACTTTATTGCTATTATCACTGACTCCGCGTAAACCAATCAGAAATCAGCATTTGCTTATCGATGTGTCGTAACCAATAATTAAGGTAGAAATTGAAATGTTCTGACGTCAGGGTTGCCAGAAAAATATTAATCAAGTAGGCCCACCTAAGTTGAGCAGAGCCTAATGCGCTACTAAGAGCTTATTTAGTTTCAACGAATCATATCTTTGGCGTATAAAATTCAAAGCTTATAAATAATTAGTCATTGTATTTACCCATTTATTTAAAAATAAATGAATATTTGACATCTTTTTAGTACAAATGTTTAAGTAGAATTACTGAACTTGTTTTTATATTTTTCATAAATTGAAACTTATTGAAAATGCTTAAAAATAGCCTAATTTGCGATTTATCGCATAAACAATTTTTTGATAGCACTTTTGCATGTGGAAAGTAGCCTAATTTGCGGTTAGTAGCACAATCTGGCACCACTGAGTAACGCAACGATATACCTTCTTAATATACGAATAGATACGGAGAAAATCGAATATATTCGTTAAATATTTTTTAAATAGTCCATTCTTTAAACTTTCACTTTTTTATAATTATTAAAAAATTAACTTAAAAAAGTAAATATTTAGGATTTACTGTTAATATTTTGTCTTCTTAACATACTGTCGCGCGACAAGCTGGTATACAAGTTGACGCATCTATACAGTCGATAATTTCCGCGTAACGTTTGGGGTTTAAGCGACATGAATACAAAAGAGTGGAATCCTGAATTTCCTTGACATTTTGTGTTATTTTTCGATTGCTAGTCTTCTGCCATAGTCACTTATGGAGGATTCATACTCAAAGCGATGGCTCACGAGCGACACGCGACTAGTAAATGAACAGTTTTTTTTTGCTAATGGCGTGAAGCTCATCGCACGCAATTAAAACTATCCACTGAATTCTAAGAATTATGATTGAAGCATAGATTTATCAATCATTAATGGCTGCGCCCAGTTGAAGTGCCATCTCATGTACCTTTAAAAATGGATTATCATACACATTCTTAGCGAGTTCTAAACGCAGCCCATAATAACTTCATACATCCAATTACTAATTGCGATTTTCTCGTCGCTCATGACTTTGTGTGTGAATTTACCATTAGTATAAATAGTGACTAATTAATTGCAATAAAAACAATTGATAAGTACTTTTCAAAAGTTTTAATTAATAAAAAAATATATAAAATACATATTTATTACAATAAAAAAAATAAAAAAATGAATAAAATGTTTTCATTGCAATTAATAGGCCACTGTTATACATACGTGTAAACAAATTATCGATTTCTGATTGATTTCATAAACATCATACAGAATTGGCAGTTGAATAATCATCACTTGAAGTTGCATCACATATGTATGATAAATTTGTTAATTGAAAACCCATAATTACAAGCATAATACATATTTTAGAAATACGTGTTTTAACAAATGTATTAAAAAATTTAGAACATTTAGAAAAATAACGCATAAAAATTGTAACCTCATTTTGTTTTGATTCTTCTAATAAATGTTTCACATTTTTTGTTTCTGTCTCTAATTGTGAATTTTTTGTTTTCTCCTCTGTTAATTTACGTTGTAATTGTTGTCTTTCTTCTTGTAATTTGTTGATTTCTGTTTGTGATGTTGTTATCATGTTTTTTGTTTCAGTTGCTGCATTTCTTATTTCAGACATTAATTGTTTATCCTACTTAATAAATTACTTTTAATATTTGATTTCTTTTTCCTAAATTATTGACAAGATTATTAGTTTAAGTTCTTAACTAGAAACACAATCCTATCCGAAAAAAAAATAATAGATCCAAGACCAGCAATGGTATTTAACTGACATTTCAGAAAAGATGGAAATTTGAGAGACTGTTACAATTACAATTTTCTTAGGATTCCTGAAAGTCTTCGACTATGCAAATTTTCGTTGCGGAAAAAGTTGTTATGTCTGGCCCTAGATCTGAAAGCATTCAAGGATTCCACATTAATCTTATAGAAAATATAGATTGAATTTCTTTTCAATTGCTCATATTGTAGGATATTTTGTATTTTAATGGAAACCATAATCCAAATTCTTATTTCTAGCTATACGTGTTTTTAAAATATATTCAATGAATATTTTATGTTGTGTTTTTTTTCTTCAGAAAATTGAAAAAACTATTTCGCGATGCTTTTGCTATATTGAAGTACGTAAACAAAAGCTACATAGATGTAAAGTTTTCTTATAATCTTTTATAGATTACAATAGTTAATTTATTCTTATCGCTTTCCTAGCTAAGAACTCAAAATATACCATTTTCTGGGCGAAAACAAGATCAGAACGTATTTTGAAAGTTTGCTTAATTTTTTGGATATTAAAATATCTAGTGTTATCTTTTCAGAAGAAGAAAATTCTTTAAAAAAATCGTTCTGATAATCTTTTACCTACGAAACTATACTTTTTTTTCTATTATAATATTACTTACACTTTCAACATCTGTTTCTAGCTGACTAACTTTTTGAGATAATTTAACATTTTCATTAATCGATTTTTCCAAATCTTTTTTCAAAGCTTCCATTTGACTATGCAATTGTCTTGCTTCATTTTGACTAGCATGAGCAACTTCTAATGCTTTACTGATCTCATGTTCATAATATTTTATTTTCTGAAAAAGAAATTTAATACATTTGAAGAAAAACAAATATATAAGCGTTATCAAATTTAACTGGCCGTAAATTCGCTGCCAAAAGCTTCGAAAATAATAGTTTTTTTTGGAAAGAAGACTATTCAAACGTATTAGTATTGTAGTATCCATGGATATTATTTTCAAGGGGTGTACAAAAATGATTATACAGTTCATAAAAAAAATGGAGTTACTTAGAAAAATGAAATCATTTTCAAAAATTTAGAGCTAATAACCGCGAAAAATGATCAGATGTGTATCAACCACAACTTATTCTAAAACTTCTTCTTTCTGGTTTTTGCGGCAGAAGCTCAAAATATGTTGCATCCCCTATAGCTTTGAGTCAAGAGTTGAAAAGATAAGAAAATGATCCCCTTTATTTTTTTTGAAAGCGTACATAAGATGCAATGAGAGAGTTGCCTTCAATTCGTGTTAACTCAACACATCTTACCACAAGTTGGCCTTTTTTGTTAGCTCGCATTAGTAAACTGATTTTTGTATAAAATTTGATAATTTTATTTTGTATTCAGGCCAATCTCCTGTATCATAGCCGAACGACATTACTCCAGCGAGAGTTGGATTTCAACATAAAATTTATTTTCTCTTTGTTCTTTAAAATTTTTTTCTCATTCAAGATTGAATTAGCTATAATAGTCTAAGAGATCCTATAAAGTCGACCTTCTGATAATTAGATAAGACATTATTTTAAAGCAATTTTATTGATTAATAAAGACGAACCAAACCTTCGAATCGAAAAGAGGGGTGTTATAAGTTTGATCGCTGTGCCTGCCTGTCTGCAGCATCGAAGCTCTTAAACTTTAAATTTAATGGAGAGTGTTCTTACCTATGTTTCAAGTACGAAGTAAGAGTTCCGAACTCGAAACAACTAAAAAAGAGGCAATGTTATTCAAAATCCAGTTGAGTCGGTGGAGAAGGCTATAAGGAAAAAGGGAATTTAATGGGCGCAATGTTTCAAGTGCAAGTTTAGGATTTCGTACTCGAAATATTTATCGGGAGTTAATTTAATTATGAGAATAATAGCATAGGCTTGTCTGCAAGAAACCGTTATGAAAAAAAAAAATGAATTAAAATTAATTTAATTAAAAATAGCGATGAACACTTTTCGATAGACAGGCTAACATGTTTAAAAATTAATACGACAAACTAGGTATGTTTATCAATCAATATAATTTCATAAAAAATATTTCTCATCTGGTTATCAGATGAGTGAAAGTCGGCCGTCTCCTCTACTATAAGTAAGCAAAAATCAGTAATCTTATAATAGGGAATATTCATGTATTTTTTTTTTTTTTTTTAATTCATTGTTTACACCGTTATAACAAAGAAAAAATATAAATACTGCTTAAAAAATGCTGTATTTAAAAAAATATTAAAAATACATTATAATTTTGAGATATTTAAATGCAGTTTTTTGGCGCTCTCTGTTGATGACGTATAAGTACGTGATCTGTCAATTGGTGACAGTTCAATGTAATTTACACTTTAAAAAAATGAATTTACAACATAGAATTTATACTCGTTATTAATAAGTTTTCTAATAAAAAGCCGTAGAATAGTACAATTTAATGAAATACCATATAAAATGTTAGTAATTAATATCATTCAGCATGTCAACAAATTTGACAAGCCAGTACTATGATGTCACGTCCGTATAAAAATTTGAATTTCCGTTTTAGAAATTTTTAAATGCCCTCACTGAATTTGTACTTTTATTAATTAATTTTAAGTAATTAAGAAAAGATTAATTACTAAAATGATGGTTTAGTTGAAATGTCCAGACATTAAAGTTACGGAAGAAAAATATTTGAACCAAATTTAAATTTCATGAATATTCCCTATTTTAGTGTACCTAGTAACATATAATAACAAACCTTGTTCGTATCATCCGATTCAGCTAATAATTTTTTTTGAATTTCTTTTAATTCATCAATGGCCGCTTCTTTGTCTGATTCAATTTTTTTACATCGCTCTTGTGCAATTACACAAGTATCCTTTAATTTTTCAATAGCTTGATCCTTGGCCGCATCTACTTTCAATGCTACCGATAATTTCTCTTGCGATTCCAACAAACGTATCTGTAATGCTTCAATCAAACGTTCACAATGTTCACGTCGAAATCGTTCTTCTTCAATTTTTTGCGTAATTGAAGGTATCCCACTACTTTGTGATATAGTCGAATTTTGATTTCGATCCAAATTCTGTTGTTGTTCATTCCATAACGAGGATAAACTTACGAGGGCCGTATTTGGAATTGTTATTGGCGATTCGATTTTTGTGGTTTGTTCCGGTTTCTTTTTATCGAAATGTGATTGAATTGAGCGTAATATTGTATGGAATTGTTTAAAATTTTCGAAATCTTTATTATCATTTTCCACATTTTGATCATTATTCTGTTGATTTTCCTTATTTTCGATTTCTTTTTGGACTTCAATTAACTTATTGAGTAACATTAATCCCGCGCTATCTAATTGTTTTTGCTCTGATGGTTGTTTATCCGATGAATTTTTATTTTCAGCGTTTTTTACATCCTGTTTTGGATTGTTTATCTGCATATTATCCAGACGGTATAATGCGTCTTTAATCACGTTTTCTGTACTACTTTCAATGGATTTTCCAGCTTGCAAACCATTTTCGCTTGACAAATCAGTAAATTGTTTTGGTTCCATTAATACTTGTATTGAAGTATGTGGCTTATCGGATATGGATTCATTATTTTCAACCTTTGTTATTTCATTGGACGTATTATTAATCGATTTACTTTCGTTATTATCCATTAAAGATATAGTGGAATTCGTTGAATCTAATATAGGACAACTAGGAGGTATTTGAACATTTTGACTAGATTTATCTTCTAAAAATTGTTGTATCCGAGATATTTTTGGTTTTTGTGTTATCTTTTGTGTCTTCGTATCTTTAACATGATTTGTAAGTACTTTACGATTAAAATGTCTTTGTGCAATTGCTTTAAATTGTGGCGATGTAATAAAACTTAAATCTACAGATGAATCTGGGGAATCTTTTCCACTTATATGACTTTTAATACAATCCACACATTGTAAAAATGTTTGAATTTCTGTTAAGATTGCTTGATTATCATATGCATGTTTTAAATTTTCCATGTCGGATCCATCATCTTCATCGCTTTCCATAAATTTTACAGTTTCTTTGTCATTTTTATATCTTTCATCGATTTCACGTAGTGTTAAATTTGAACCACGTTTTTTTGGAGGAGAAAATGATACGTTTAACGAGTCAATACTATTACCAGATGGATCATATCTTGTTGATAAATTTGGGGTCTCTGGTGGTTTTGTTTTTTGTGATATAGCTGTCGTATTTAAAAATTCGTCAAAATCAGTGCTAGTTATACTTGGTGATGAAGGTAATGAATACATTCTTGAGCGTCTTGTTGATTTTTTTGGAGTGTTTTGTTGGCTGAACGTATGCTTTAAATTTTCATTACTTAAGGTATCATTTCCACGATATTTTGGTATTCTTCGTTTTATAGGTGTTTTGTTTTTGTTATTCTTAACTGGTGAGTTATCTACTGATTCCGATTGACTTTCAATTATTGATAAACGATTTTGGATTGTGTTTACTTGTGATACTAATTTATTGACGACACTTGATTGAAGTGGTTCCATATGTCGATGTGACGCCAATCTTGGTGTATTAGCTAACGAATCATCCGTTGATTGTACCACATAATAATCGGGTGGTATTAATAAAAGTATATCTGTATCATCACTTTCACACATCACGAATGTGTTTTATACCCTTTAACAAATATAATGTTCCGATGAAACATTATCAACAAATATTGCTTGATTTGTTTTTTTGAAAATTCGTTGATTTAACCCGATTTATTTTTATAAAGATGCACAAATTATTTGATTTTTAATAATAAAAACCATGTTAGATGATTTTAAAAAATTAATTCAAGTTTGATATTTATTATTTTATTGATTATTTAATTTAACTACAACTAACAACTGTCAATAACCTATAAACATTTTTGAAAACAAACTTAATTAACGAGTGTTGTTACACATAAACAAAGAAAGATGTAGATGTATTAAATATACACAAGGCTGGCTTATTTAAGGTTAATACAATATTCAAGCGATAAAAAAATGGGATAAAATTCATGTAAAACTAAAAAGGATTATTAATATGGGATGAAATAATGGGGTAATAGTAATAGCATCTAAACAACAAGAGGTCACAGAACAGTCTGGTTAAAAGTTTAAAACAATTATTTTATTCATTTTAATAAAATTGTATCCGAAATTTTTAATTCGGTAAATTAATACTTTTTTACTTAGGTTTGAATCGAAGCATACTTCATTTGATTTTAATTCATATTTCGTATCAATTTTAATACGATTTCCAGACATTGCAATTCCTTATAATTTACTTTCAATAGTACCAAAGAATACAGATTTGATAGTACTATCTTTTATTTTTAGAATTTTATATATTTCCTATCGACTTTAATTAGATTTCCAAAAATTGATTTATTCGTTGTGTGCGTAGTCATGGTAGGGACAATAAAATCGATGCCAGCGCTTCCAGTGAAACATTTTGGCGATAAAGGAGGCAGTTATGACTAATTTGCAGTTCTTTACATGTTAATGTTATAGAAAATGTCAAATTAAGATTATTGAAAAACACTTATTAATTAAACTTAAAATTTTGAGAATAAGAAATCAAATTACACAAATATTATTTTTCAAATGTAAATTTTCATAATTATTTATTTAAATTTGTGAGACAATAATATTTAATTTTCAATGTAAGTCATAAATGCAATCCATACACTTATATATGCATCCATACAATTCTGTAATTAAAGTAGTGTATCGTTACCATGGAAACGCCTCCAATAAAACTCACGCACGGTGCGAATACTTTCAAGGCTACTATCATTTATGGTTAGAATTTTATAAACAAAATTTTATTAATATAATTTCTGGATGGACATAGTATAAGTTTATGGATTGTATGTTTTGCCTTTGGTTTTGCATTGAAAATTTAACACTATTTTCTAACAAAATTAATAAAGTAATTATGTTAATTTACATTTAAAAATATTATTTATGCAATTTTATCTCTTATTTTCACAAATTCGAATGCAAGTATAAATAATTGTTATTTTTTAATAATGTCGTCAAAATTCAAATAAAACCATAGATATATTACTGTTATCTCCACCTACTGCTTTCTTCCAACAAACAAGTGAAGAAAGTTTGTGTTTTGTTCTTGTTTCTATCTTTCATTCTGAGATGGCACAAGTGGCATGTAACTAACAATCAGATGTTAGAATTTTTAATGGCTGACCAATTGTTGTTTGTATTCGCACCTTGAAGTATATTTTATAAAAGCTAAGATCAAAAAATTCGATCTTCTATGATGATAGTCTTAACTGTTGCGGGCTGTAATATTTACTAAAACAAACTGTAATATATACAATGGCGGGAAAGCAAAAAAGTAGCGCCTTTGTCTTGTTTTTGGGCTTTAAAACATTTTCATAATTTAGTTTTTGTAACTTTTAATGGATTTCCTTCTTTGAAAAACTTTAAATCATAGTTTGCAATAAAAAATTTTTTAAATAATTATTCATGTGAATTTTTCGTCTACCGGTTAGTTTTGAAAGAGTCCAAATGCTTTTTATTTACAGAACAAAGAGCAACGAAGACTTGTTTAACTTTAACCTAATTTCTGTACTGCTTTTATGTAATTCGCTTAGAATACTTATGCAGAGAGGTTGCAACGAGCGCCAAACTACCAAGTGCGAAAAACAAGCCGAAAGACGATATCGCTCTACCTTGATACGGGGGTAGAGCCGGCGTTGGGAGCAGGGGTGGGACACCAAGGGATGTGATATTCAATTCTTACCTGTACTTACTTATACCGCGCAAAACTGACGCCATGGTGCTTAAACTTACTTGTACATACAGAAGCATCTTTTTCAACATGATTCATGGTGGGTCATTTCACCCGAAAAACTTTAGCATGGGCTTGTAGTCTAATAGGGTATAAATGAAAATCCAAATATTATTCTTTAAAATTATACAATATTAATTTCATAAGTAAATACATTTTTTTTTTTTAAATTTTACAAAATAAATTTTTCTGAAAATACAAATAAAAGGAAGAAAATAATTGAAACCACTTGAAATTTTTTCCTATAGTGAGAATACAATATTCTCTCAAATTATTTTTTTATATATACACATATTAGGTACAATAATTTCTAATAAATGTATTTGGAGTTGAGATAGTCGGTTTTGATTATTCAAAATTGGGGAATTAATTTATTTTTAACACGCATTTTATTAGCTTGGTATGTAAATTTGCACAATTGTCGAGGACCGATCACAATACAATAATTTAATAAGTTTGTCCGATTATCCTGATCAGGTTCTTCCACATTAACAATTTTTTCCATACCTGAAAACATGCAAACGAAAAAATAAATAAAATAATAGTTGAAAAAAACTAATAAAACACGTTTTTGTAACTAGCTGAACTAAAAAGTAGAAAACAATTTCTGCAAGTTAGAAAAAAAAAGTGATTAAGAAAAAAATCACTCTATCGTAAAAAAGAATGGAGTGGCTTTTATCCCACGCTTTTTTGCGATAAAATGACTCTTTTCTTAATTTTCTTAATCGCTCTATTTTTTTTGACCTTATAGAATTTATTTTTTACTTTTCAGTTCAGCTATAGTTGCAAAAGCGTGTTTGTTTTAAATATTATTTATTTGTAATTTTTTTTAATAGGATACCTCTTTAAAAAAGTCAAGAAAATTACAAAATTTTTTTTTCGTAATTTGAAAAATCCTTGTTCATAAGGTATTTTGATCCACAACAAACACAAATCATATTTATTTAACGATTGAATGAAAAAGTTTCGACATATCGCCTAAAATCCCCTACGAAAAGATTTTATTTCGGAACGATTCTGGACATATCTCGAAAAATACTGATTTAAACCTCAAATGAGCAAGTTTTTTTTAATGTATTTTGGGTCCTAAGTAACCTGAGTTATTCATTCATAGACACGAAAATTTGGCGGTTGAACGATAATACTGAGGTGTCGGATGATAAAATTGAGGGGTTTTATCAAATAATGAAATATTAAGTCATAAAAACTATTAAAAAGTCTTAGAAACTCTGAAAGTCTTAGGAACTCTGAATAACTCTAAACTTCTAAACGTTTTTGGACTGTCTAATTCAGACTTAATAAGTCTGAAAAACTCTGAATTAGACAGTCCAAAAGAGACCTAGAAAGAAAATTCCTAAGACTTTTTAAGACTTATTAAAGCGTATTCTTTCTTTAAATATTTTTTCCAAAAGGGCTCGTACGCGACTTTAGTCGATAAATCAGAAACTATTCGCTCAACTGCCAAAAAACAACGCTTTTTTTAAATTTTTTGGTTTAAATACTCTAAATGATTTTTAATCGACAACTAATTCGAATTGATTTGTTTCTTTGCTGAGAGTGTTGAGTTTTCATACTACAAATTTACCAATTATATACCCTCACCAATTTTTGTATAATCAAATCCGACTGAAACCATTCTTTATGTGTGTATTTTCCTTGATTCGCTTGACTTAACGCATGTAGAATAATTTTTGAACTTATTAATGGAAAATATTTGAACTTTGTTCACTAACTAATAAGTACAATATGTATGTTATTTCTTCATTAATGTTGAGTATGTAATGTTATTCATTTTATATAATTTATATAAATGGGGGTTCTAAGGTTATAGTTAGTTACACGTACAAAACTTTCTCAGTATAATTACAAGATAGAGTTTAATCTTGTTTGGAATTTTGTTTTTGAATCTAATGATATGGTTTTACAATTTACTCACAGTTTTTTATGCTAAATTTTCAAGTACAAGAAACGTCAGTGCGATTACTTACTACCCTTGTCTGAATGTATGTTTTAAACCTGATTAGTTTAATATCCGAATTAAGGTCGACCTTCACCCATCTGTTTATCGAATGAAAGTTATTTTTTATGAAATGTAAAATATTTACAAATATCCCTGTAGTGGGTTGCCTAAAAAAATACGGTCTAAAAATATCAAAACTTGGAAAGCTTGTAAACTTTAATTTTTGACTGATATTTTGTGGACAATCATATAGCACCGTATTTGCAATAAAATTATCTTTATTTAGATATGCGAGTCAATGAATTAACATATGAACGTAATTACTATTCACAACCTGCATAAATGCGATAACAAATGCTTTATGGCTTTTACTTTCGAGTAGATCAAAATTCTTTAGATATGCAAGTCAGTGAAAAATTTCAAAAAATTTTACTCTTGATATTTTCACTAAAAGTTGTCTTGACCACATTTTTTTAGGCAACCCATTGCAGGGATATTTGTTAACAATTTATTTTTCATAAAAAATAACTTTCATTCGGTAAACAGATGGGTGAAGGTTGATCCTAATTGCAATCTAAATCTGTAATGAACACTGGGTAATGGATACCTTAAACCTGGCTTAATTCGTCGTTGAGCATGATTAATTTTTGCAGGATCTCGTTTAAAACATACTACTGAACGTAAAAGTGCAGATTGTTGGTTGGTAACCCGGTAGGATATTGTTTAAACAATTTTTTTTTTTTTAAATATGTTATATTGAACGAATCGCTTTGAAAACAATTTGACCATATGTCTGGCATTGATTTAAATGTTCAATTTCCAGATCGCTTTCCTGTTGCCAACACCGCTCCAGATATAACGTTTTCAAATAATTTTATTGCGGCTGGAAATTTCCAAAAATTGAACTAAGCTACCTACCACTGTAAATTGTCAATTTAAAAAAAAGAATAAGCTAAAAGATATTAAAAAAAATTTATACAAATCTTCGCTGCAATAAATTTTCTTTCTATCTCACCGTAAACATCCAATAATTTAGTAGAATGTGGGATTGGATTTTTCATCTAAACCTCAAAAGGCAACTGTTTTGATATTTATGAAAGTAAAGGTCGTATAAAAAGTAAACCATGTGCTACATTTTTAGAGGAGGCATAGGGTTGCTATTTACACTCTGTAAGTGAATAAACATTGGGAAGTAGGTGATTTTATAGAGGAGGTTGTAAGGATAATAATGAAGTGTTTTTATTTTTGTATGCGGCAAGATAGCTATTTCGATTAGGTATTTTAATCATTCGTTGGTACTTGAATCAATATGTTTTATGACCAGATTAGGAATTTGAGACCCTATGGACAATATTTTGAGGGAGACCAAACATTTAAAAAATATATCCCTACCCCGGGGGACCCTGTGTTTCCCTTCATGGGCAGCGTGTTTTCTCCCCTGTCTAAACTTGAAAGTACCTCATTTTATGCGTAAACTTCTACCTGTCTAAATAAACGAAAACTTTGGCTCGTGGCCACCAAACATGAATAACGATTTCCCATGTCTAGTACATAATAAACTAAATTTACAGAATTCCCTACGGAAGAGGATTTAGCTTGTACCATGGGCCCACTGTCTTCAGGTCCCTCTTTTCCACTGAGCGTGTATCCACCCAGCAAGTGTCCAAAATCATTATTTGCAACTATCGTTCCATTCGTCGCATTAAGTACACGATTCAATGACAAAATAATTGTTTTTCCATGCGAATTTCGAAGTTTCTAGCCTCAAACTTATGAAATATTGTTATCATATCTCTGTAAAATGAATTAATATATATAATACTCCAAGAATGATTGACCAGTTAATCGCTATGTCCATAGAATTTGATGTGTTCAAAGACATAGACTTTGAAAAAGACATAGACTTTGAACAACTATTTGACGATTTTGTTTATCGGAAAACTAGAAGGGTACCTTTACAATTATCATAGGATTTTAAGCACTAAACTGCGAATACTAACAGTTATTTTTCCGAATCATATTACAATTATCTATTCTTTATTGTGATTATAAAGAAATAAAAATAATTGTTAAAAAATTTTAGAATTTTGCTTATCTACCCTTATTTACACAAGGGCACCGTGATCCTTATGTGTCCAGGATCTCCAAATGATTAAAGACGACCCTATGCCTAATCCATTCCTGTTTATGGCATCATTTTTTTCAGCATTTAATATAAACTTATGATGGTAGCAACTTTAAATGACAGATATGAATTTTGGATAAAACTAATGTGTTTTATTCTCATAAATCCTAAAGCTATTTCAGCAAATTATTATTGTAAATCAAGTTTATTTAAACACTCAATACATTTAATATCGTTGTTTAATATGGAGTGTCTCAAAATCATCGCATTAATAGAACAGAAATGAACAGAAGATAAAATTTTAAGAAGAAAGTTTTTTGACTTCGATAAATATTATCAAAGTTAAAAATGAGTACTCTATAAGCAAAGTTATAGAAAATATGATATACTACAATTTATCCTCTTGGTGATTTGTCTCTAAGTTAGATATGAAACATTAAATGCGTAAATATACATATATGAAGTCTAAAGAAAATATACCAATAGGATAAATTGTAGTAGGTTTAAATTTCTACAATTTTACTAATCATAAAAATTCCAATTTGTCTAATATTAATCGAGAAATTCTCAAAATTAAAACTATAATTAACGAAGCTCTAAGTCGTTAAGGCTGTTGAGACGCTTCTTGAACATGTTAAAAGTCACTATTAAATTTTTTAAAAGATTGTCTGAAAATCTATATAATTCTGACTTCTTAACATGTTTAAGAACAATTTCATGGTGTTTTTTTTCTGTAGCGTCTCAACTACCTTAATGGTACTCTGAATTCAAAAATTGCAATGGAATTCTTTTGTCAGAATTTTATTCTCTACCTATATCAGTTAGTTCTTTTAATGCGATAGTTTTGGGACACCATGTACAGGTTGAGTCAAAAGTCTCTTACTGATTTAAATGGTTATTAATAACTTTTTGACTAATTAATATATTTTTGAAATTTTTTAAAATTATTTTAAACCACAGATCAGGGAAATATTGTTGAGAATAAATACAATATTGAGCGGTATTATACAGAGTGGTCAAAAAGTCATTTAAACAGAGGAATAAAAAGCATAATCTTTTTTTATTAGGTAAGGAAAATGACATTGATTAAGAACCAAACGTTACAAATTTTGCATTTTGTATCACAGTTTGAAGTGCGTTATTGGCGCCTGTAAATGATAATGGTAGACATCTTACCGATGACATTTACCAAATATTAAAATTTCGCTTCATTTTTATTAGTATTTTGTCCAAGGGGTGTTTTGTTAACTGTGTATAAAGTATAAACAGTACATGTTATTTTCCACACCAAATAATAAAATTTAATTTTGAATTCCAATTAATCTTTTTAGTTCTCTGTACAAGAGACTTTTTGCCCACTCTATATAAACAGTAATTATAAATCATAAAAAATATCAAATTAGTAACCATTTTTGAATTGTTTTTTTAATACTAATGATACAAAAACAAATTGATAATAAATTAAAATAACATAATTTAATATTAATAAAAATTAATTAAAACCATAAAAACATTTTTAAAAACGCAGTTGATTAAAATTTAACTGTGAAATTCAATGATGAGCTGTTGTTTAAATTCATAGAAATAATAAATTGGGGCATTTAATTATGATACCGTTCATAAACATATTATACAGGATGAGCCATTTTAATATATATACCTAAATATCTCGTTTTGTACTTAACCAATGAAAAAAGAACTTAAACAAAAGTTGCAGAGTTTGATGGAGGATATCATGTTCTGATATCAGATTGGTTCTTCGGGTTTCTTTAATATCCAATTTAGATCTCAAACGGTAAGAGATAGAATAAAAAATTTGTTCGAAAAACATTAACTTTCGGAGGAAATGCGACTTAAAAATATGTCATTATTGCATTTAATCAAAAGAAAATACGCTTAAAATTTATCGATAATTCTAAAGCAAAGTTATGGACACAGGCGAATGTCCTCTATTGTCCTTGAACTTTTGGCTAAAGCATTTTTAAGTCGCATTTCCTCCGAAAGCTTACGTTTTTGAATAAATGTTTTAAACAAAAATTGTATCTATCTCTTACCATTCAGGATCTAAATCGGCTTTTAAAGAAACCTGAAAAACTAAGTCCAGTTTGATATAAGAACATGATGTTTTCCATCAAACTCTGCCACTTTTACTTAAGTTATATTTTGATTGGATAACTACAAAACGAAATATTTAGGAGTATAGATTAAAATAGCCCCCCCCCCCCCCCCGAATATATAAACTGAGGAATTTTTAAAATTCAAATTTGTTCTCATAATGCGTTTTAATATATACGATTAACAACGGAGACAGAAACTAAATTATGATAATAAAACTTAAATTAAATTAATACATTACGGTAATAAATCGTTTAGAATTTTTTTCAGTGTAGGTACTTTTAAGACATAGTTCTATTTATTGAAAAATTTTTTAACACCCTTGTATTAGCTTCACCGGTATATATGTATGTTTGCATGGGACATCATCAGTTATATACATTTATTATACTAACGATAACCATTCTCTAGATATATCCTTAGAACAGGCAACAAGCGTGTTTTTTTTTAAACTATATTCTTATTTTGGGATCAACTGTGCCAATATTTACCATCAATAAAATTTATTAACATTTAAAACATAAAAGATTATTGACTCACTCTGTATTTGTTTTTTTTTTTTTTACAAATATTTATTATTTAATATGATAATTTTGTGATATATATTACAGTATTATAGTAAATACTATTTGTAAGTAAAAAAATATGTTTAATAAATTAAGGTATTAAAAAATTCCCGCTTTTTTAAATTTACTTTACTTATTTTTTTTTTGTTTAAATTAATTACTAAACATTTGTTTTAGTCGAGTATTTAATTATTTTTTATAAGCGCAAGTTTCCTTTGGTTTTATTATTTACCATAAATTTCGTAGTTAAAACAGAATTGATTCCGAATTGATCCTTGTTAAAATGAAATCGCTATCGCTTCTAAATTATTTCTATTTTTTGGTAGTAATAATGATTCTGAATTAACTACGAAAAAGTATGTATTAAATAAAACGAAAACAATAATACTTATATTTAAAAAAAAAGATAATGAAATATCGCAATCATTTCGCTAAAATATCATTAAAATACCTATTAAAGACCTATATTTTTTAAAATCCCATGGCAAAATTATTTATAAATATGAAAGTATGAATCTGAATTTTTTTTATAAATTCATTTAAAATTTGCCAATTTTTAAATTAAAAATCGACGAATTTTACATCAAAAAGTCAAAATCGCTTATAACGCCGAAAATAAAAGATTTTAGCTGAATACCTATATTAACACAAATATGAATGTATCGGTTATAACGAAATCACTTATAACGACATATCGGCTATAGTGTACATAGCGTGCTTTATAAACTTTAATTTGACACTTGTTGGAACCATGAGAAATCATTTGATCACCCATAAAAATCATTATAAGAATATATAATGAAAGTGAAGGATAATCTAAATTTTCTTTTTTTTACATCAAAACACTAAAAAAATTATTTATCTCGATAATAGCCTGTGGCAATGAATTATAACTTTGGGTACCCTAATGAAACGCAGAGGCTCGGAAGCTAATGTGTTAGTCGAAGAAATGAATAGATGACCCAATTAGTTTAGAAGTTATAAGCCTGATCCGTTTTACCTGCTGGGATCGCTTCCTTTCCCTTACCACTTATAACGACGACATTTGTTGGTCCCTACAATATCGTTATAACCAATTTTGACTGTACTTCCAAACAGCTTGAAACAGAATTAATTAAAATAATGGAACTGATACAAGAAATTTATTTCTCTGATAAATATTTGTGGGTGTTTTAAATTTGCCATAAAAACATAAAATATATTATTACCACTCCTCTGCGTGCGTCTGAACTAATAGAGTTTTTATTTTACACAGCAATTGGTTTATTACTAAGTTTTCTTTTAGTTTTTATTGCATTGAGACTACTTATTAGTCCACAGTACCACGACTTTTTCATCAGTGATTCAATAAAAGCAGTGATATCTTGTGTGTGGATTTTTTTTATGTCCAACACATTTTTCATCCATGGAAATTTTGGAAAAGGATGTTTTCCTTATCAAGACACTGAAAATTTTTTTGTGAATCACAATCTTAAAAATTAATAACCTGTGTTGTTTTTCTTATGAGAATTTATTAAAGGAGCAAAATTTTACCTACATTTCAAGCAAGTGTGTCTCCGCAAAAAATCATCGAATTTGGAACTTCAATAGCTCATTTTAAAACTTGCACTTTCTAGTTTTAGAATCTATTGTTCAAAAATCATCCTTGCCGCTTTCTACGGAGAGTTGAAAGGCTGAAAAATGTTATCCTTAAATTTTATATGAAGTTTTGAAGCGTACATACTAAAAGCGTATAAAAGAGAATTGATCTGACACGTGGAAATCAGGATGTTGTTGTTTTTAGTTTTTTAAAATGCCAGATCAAACAGACATGTTTCTTAACCTATAGGGCAACAAAGAAATGAAGTGGCTTTTAGAAAATACTCCGAAAAGTTTAAGAAATCGATTTGCTTGTTTATCAAAAAAGCAAAGATTCACCGTGCTGATTACTCCATTCAGCAAATATTATTGCCCCAATATCTCAGTAATAAATTATTTTCGGACATATATTTTTTATGAACTTTTTGCTTATTTTGACCTAGAGAATATGCACCTAAAATAATGCCGTGCAATTTTGAGACACCCTCTATGTAGATTATAGAACAACCAAAAACAGTTAATAGGTAATCAATTTTGAGATTGTGGCGCAATTAAAAATTTTTGGGACCCCGAAAAGGAAAACTCTCTATTTTCAGAATTTTCTTAGGTATTTTGGACTTCCTATAACGAATCCATATTAAACGTATACTTGTAGTCATCCATCTCTTATATGAAAGAGGTAGCTGTACTGTGGACTATAGACATTATATGAGTATATTTTTAACGAGACGATTGCAATTACTTCATCATAAAAGTATAAAAATTAAGTAAATAAATCATCTTTTTTCATTTTCTTTTATTGTACAATGACTTAAAAATTAGATTTCTACAACATACATTTTTTTTTGTAGTTTGGTGATCATTGGAGAGGAATTGTAAATAGGTATTATTATTTTGAATTTCTTATTAAGGAGGTTTGGAAGTTGATATATTAAGTATTCGTATGGGGTGTTGTATAGTTATTAATTATAATTTTTCATAATTGTTTGTTTATAGAAGTCGTTCCATTTCTTCAGATGCACCAGTTAATTCACTATTATCATCATCATCTTCCGATTCTGTACAACAATTTTCATTGCCTGACCAATGTTCAAACTCTTCTTTATGATGTTCAAGTGCCATTAATGATGGAAATAGACTATCACAGGCTGAACATCTGCAATTAAAGAGAATATTATTGTTTAGTTACTATTTATTTGATAAAATAAGATAAAAAAATTTGTTCAGGCGTATCTTTCCATCAAGAAATATTAGACAATAGCTGCTTAAATTTAATTAATTACAAATATCTTTGAGAATTTAAAAATAATAAAGTTAAAAAACTAAAACCTTGCGATTACATAATCACGTTCTTAAAAGTACGAAATCAAGAAAACATTTTCATCTGAAATTATTATGATAAGTAAAATCGTCATTACAGTAGACGAACCTCTAAGATTAAAAAGTTTTCTACATGACGGAAAAGAGGTCCCGCGACTATAATGACGATTTTACTCATCATAATAATTTCTGATCAAAATATTCCTTGATAAAGTATAACAATATATATATATATATATATATATATATATATATATATATATATATATATATATATATATATATATATATATATATACAAGGCGTTCTGTTATTTACTGCAGATCGTTGGCCTACAGAATAAGCTCATAAAGACGAAGAAAAGGTTATTTACCACTTTTGGATCTGAGGCCTACTTTGCGAGATAATTAACAAAATAAATTAATATAATATTAATAAAAAGTAAATAACTTCATCGAATCACAATTCAATAAAATTTTGAATAAAACCAGTAAAACACTACTTAAACAGAGGATGTGTTTTATCACAAAGGAAGGAGTCTCTTAAAAAATCTCATTATTACAAAAAACTCTCTCTCTCTATTTGGCTACTTATCGTTATTATAAAAACTAGCCCATTAAAACCTACACTACGTTTCTTTGTAAATTAAGTGTTGTACGCAGCCTATCGTGCGAATATCAATAATGGAACATCCTGTATATTATATCCAAGGACAGTTTTTTTGTGAGGATCAACTTTCAAACTTAAACTGTTATTCTATCTCTTACTTTTTAGAATCTAAATTGACTATTAAAGCAACCCGGAGAACTAGGCCCCATCTGATGTCAGAACATGATGTCCCCATCAAACTTTTGTTTAAGTTATTTTTTTTGGTTTACTACAAAATGAGCTATTAGCCATGATAAAATGGTCTACCCTGTGTGCTTCCTAAGTCTAATGACGATAAAAATACCATGTATAACAAACTGTTGCTTAAATTCTAAAACAATTTTAATAAAGTATGACGATACTGTAAACTATGGCAGATTTTTTTTTATGTAGCACGATACATTTCAAATTTTTTTTTGTATTTCCCTTGTTTGAATATGTAAATTGACGTTAAACCAGGTCATTGATTATAATGTCACAATAATAACATATTCTAACGATGCTTCTTGAACATTGTTGTGTTATATTATACAAAAAATTTTTTCTATATTTGTGAAAGTTACTCATGAATAAATAATATGTTACTGTTAGTCGCATCAACGAATGTTTTTACTCGGGAGTCCTCAATAACAGCTCCGATTTGAATGATTTTTTTTTTTTCAAAATAATTCTTTTGTATGTTATTTAAAATCAGAAATATTTTAGAGGGGGAGATGGCAATGTCGTGACTGATATATTGACGTTAGCCTAAATCGCATATGATTGAAGTTTAAAATTTCGAGAGGATGTTGATTTTATACTGTAGGTGTATTTAAGAAAGGATTTTTCGAAATTCATCCCCTAAAAGTGTGAAATAGGGGATGAAAGTTTGTATGAAAATATATACAAACCGTCATTTTTGAGTTTAATACTAAACCGATTTTAAAAATTCTTTCACCTATAGAATGCTACATTCTCTATTTCACCCTTTTAGGGAACGAATTTCGAAAAATCATTTCTTAGACACTCACAGTATAAAATCAAAATCCTTCCAAATTTCAAACTTCTATCGATTAAGGCTGCGCGTCGATATATCATTCGCGACATTGTCTATTCCCCCTCCAGATTATTTCCCACCACTGAAATGTTTCTGATTTTAAACAATATTCAAAAAGGATCATTTTGTCATCAAAATCGGAGCTGTTATTGGGGACTCCTTAAGAATGGCTATTTTATGTAATCCTTTATCCGACTATCTAGAAAAACATGTTTTTTGATTTAAACATGCCTTGAAAATATATTATTATTATTATTTTTTTAGTTTATTATTTTATTTTTATAAATAAACTATTGTAATCTAGTTAGGGCGAAAATAATATTTTGCTAACTCCTCCCCGCTCCTCTCCACAAAATTTGGGATTTTACCTTTCAAGAGAGAAAAATATATCAAAGTATAAATTATGACTATTCATACGAGAAAATCCGTGAAAAATATTTTTTTTAATACTTGGCACAATTTCTAGAACTTTTTCCCGAAAATAAAAAAGATACAGGAAGTTTTTCTTAACTTGACATTTGCAAAAAAAAAAAAAAAAAAAAAAATGTACGACAGAAATTTGAAAAAATTTTCAATGATTTGAATGAATGAATGACGTAAGCATCAGCCAACCAGTTCATTAAATATTGCATTAGACCTTTCGGCTGAATATCATTCAGGCTGCTAGTTGAACGGCGCCGTTTTGTAAAAAAGATGGGCTATTAATTGACCGGCTAATTAAGCTAGTTGACTGTGACATATACAAAAAATCGGGTACGTTAACCATTAAGCATTAGGCCACGTGAAGGAAAATACAATTATCTGGAACCATACCTATACCAAATATTTTTATGGAATTTGAAAAAACGATACGAAATAAAATTTGATGTACATTTGGTGGATGTAAATGAAAGAGATATATTTGGATATTGCCAAGTATAAATTTTGTACTCAAATTATTTTACACTTTTTAACTCATAAGTTATTGAGGCGAATTATCTTTAATTCCAGAACCAAAAAAAGAAGTGTTATAAGTTTGACCGCTTTGTGTGAGTGTGTGTGGGTCTGTCTTTCTGCCTGTGGCATCGTAGCGCCTAAACGAATTAACCGATTTTGATTTTTTTTGTTTCGTTTGAAAGGTAATTTAACGGAAAGTTTTTTTAGCTAAGTTTCAAGTCCTAGTTTAGGGTTCCATACCCGAAATAACTAAAAAATAGGCGTTTATCTTCAAAATCGGCTCAGCTTGGAAAGGGCTTTAAGCAAAAAGTAAAATTTACAAAATTTGGAAAACTTCCGAAAAATTTTTCGGATACGGAACCCTAAACACTCACTGGAAACATATCTAAGGACATTCTCTATTAAGTTATCTTTTTTCTTAGAGCCTTCGCCAAATTGAACCGATTTTGAGAGCATTATGGCCTATTTTTTAGTTGTTCCTGGTACTGGTACACTTGTTGTAAAACTACGTTTTATTAATTTTTAAATTTTATTTTAAACATAATAATAAACTTTTGTGCAAATATTTCCAGGGTGTATTTTTTTTTGCAATACAAGCTTATTTCTTACTTCATTATTATACAAATAAGCTTGCTGATGTCTATTATATATATTATTTTTATTTCTAAAAGCTTTTAACAAATGTAGTGATATAAAAAAATTCTTGTAGAAAAGTAAAAATATATTTTATACATTCAAAAGTTATTTCTTATTATGAATTTATTATTATTTGTAGATAAAATTAATACGGTGAATACACGTTTAGTATTGATTATTATTTGTAAAGAAAAACGTTTCAGTTGTAAATAAAAGAATGCTGAGTTAAAAAGAAAATTCGAATTATTTTCAATCATTAAGTTTTTAAACAGTAACTGAATGTGATATTGGTTTTAATTCCTATATTTGCCGAGATTATTTGAATTAAGGTTGTTGTCGAGATATTTGAGTAGCGTCAGAAAATTCTAAATTTTTGTGTACTTACTAAAGACATGATTATACAATTATCCTTAATTTGAATCTGATTGACCGTCTAGAATTAATTAAAAGTTCGATATTTAACATGTTTGGTATACACTCTTTATACTTTTGCATCAGCTATTCATTTATAAAAAACAAACTGTCAGATATTTTCCAAAAACTAACAGTCTATTAATTGATTTGTTTCGATTCTAAAAATTTTGACCGTCTAGTTATTTAAAAAAAAATGTTTTAAAGTTCAATAATTTATAAGCAAGTATACATAGTAGCGAGTTAGACAGAAAGAAGTAGTAGCGAGTCAGGCAGAAGAGTGATAGGATTGGTGTTGTATACGTACACATGAATATTGTATGTGTAACGTCTCCACGAGTACAGGCTTGCTTAAATATTATGTATCACTTAGCCACAAGCTCGTAAAGTTTTACAGCGCGCATATTCCATAATATATATATATATATACCAATATATTGTACCAGGACAACTACCTTAACAATTTTAATCAATGTTAATTTACACTGCTAAACAAAATAAATGAATCATTTGTTAAAATTTGTTTGTTAAACTGATTTCAATTTTTTCGTGTTTTGGTCATTAGTTAATGTTTAAATCTCTGAAGACCTCGATCTGCGTCTATCATTTCGGCTGCCGGATCCTTGCAGCGTGTATCAAGCGGAAGTGATGGCTATTCATGAAGTATGTGAATGTATAAGACTGAACACCCTTAGCTGCAGGGATAATACAATCTTCACCGAGCAGCCAAGCTCTTAAATCCTTCAGCTCAGTCTATCTAACGCCAAAGGTAACACAGGACTGCCGTACGTCCTTCAATGAGCTGGCGGAACAAATGAATGTAAATCTGGTATGGGTACCGGAACACAGGGACATTCCAGGAAATTGCGAAGCCGACGAACTTGCTAGAAATGGCACAATGCTGTCGGACACAAGCGTTAATAAATAGCCGAGTTCCATTTGCGAACTGCAAGTTGCTCCTCAAAGAGGATATCTTAAAAAGGGTCAATCTTAGATGGAGGGAGGAACGTACTTGTGGTACTACAAGACAGATATGGTCTGAGTACAATCGCAGGCGTTTTGAAGATCTTGTATCACTTCCAAGGGCCTCTGTTCGCAAAGTTGTTGCGGCTATTACAGGACACTGGTTGGGCGGCAGGCATGCTGAACGTCTGGGCCTGACAGTGTATCACGACTACTGCATGAGCTGACACAGTGATGGGGAGGAGGAGACAATGTCTCATCTGCTCTGCCACTGCCCAGTAATTGTCATGAGGAGATGGACTTACTTGAGCCAGCCTCTCTTTGACGACCTCTCCGACCTGGAGTCCATCGACGTCAAAGCTTTCCTGCTGTTCTTAAACAGCTCCAAATGGTTCATGGAGTAGTGGCCGGGGATGGGCCAACCCTTTTTCGGTATCACAAAAGACTCTATGGTCTAAGTGTGTCCCACCCCAGGACAGCTACTCTAACCTAACCTAACCTAATGTTTAAATAAACATTCATTTAATGATTTGTAAAAATTTCAATAAAACGAATTCTTCATAAAAAATTAGACCGTGGGACAGAAAGAGTGCTTTGTTCAATTATTAATATATGTATACTTGAAACTTCGTGAGTGGCTTCCACTTGGCGAGTCTATCAAACTTCTCTCTACGACTTTTTTCGAAAGTGTTGCGTTTTCAAATGAGTATGATAACGTCGTATCGGTTTGAAGAAACGCAATAGGGAATTTATCGGACACTATGACCACCTGATAACATTAATAATTATTAAAATTATAATATTACTTACCCAAAATGTCTTTTTTTCTGTTTATGGGCAGCTAATACTCGATGGCATGAAAATGATCTATCACAAACATTACAGGTCAATGATTCGTCTGAAAGAGAAGAAAAACAAATTTTTATTTATGTATTAATTATTAACTCCCCATATATTATAAATGTGAAAGTAAGGATATTTGTTTGATTGTTTTTTGTTTGTTACGCCTTCACGCTTAAACTATTGAATGGATTTCAATGAAACTTGACAATAATATAGCTCATACATTAGAATAAAAATATATTTATGGACATCTGTTCAACCAAGGTATATCAGACATACTTCTTGCATTTAAAAAAAAATTGAAAACTGATTATTCGATACATATACTTGTTTTTATCAATGCAAAACACTCGAAGAAGTGTACTTTTGATTATTGAATAATAAATAATCATCATTTTATTTAATTAATACAAAAAAAAAAAAGTGTATTTGACAGTTAGTTTTGCTTTTTATTTATTTCCATTTTTTTAACCAATAGATAACCTTAGTTGAAGAGATGTCCATAAATTGTATCTCCTTCCCCCTGTTTGTTTCATATTATTTTATTTATCTTTTAATGAACTTTGCCAGTTATTTAAGACTAAAATGCGTTCGAACCGCATGAAAAAGCTAGTCAAATCATATATCAATGACAATTTTAACTCGTTTGAGCAAAAATTTCGTTATAGAAACAATTTTGAATCGGTGTTTGTGTTAGTGTTACATGTTTGTTAGCCGCGCGTAGATTAATACGGCGAACGTAGGAGAAGGTAGAGGTGACCATCTTTTCTCCTTTACACCTAGCTGTCCATATATTTACTCGGTTAAGAATGTGATTCTGCCCAAATATTGTTGTATTTTAGGCAAAAATTTCCTGATTTTCACTCCTCTAGGACAAAAAATACTGATATGACACACTCTGGACCAAACTCTGAATACCTAAGTCCTTTTAAAAAAATTAACATAGTAATTACTATAAATTGTATTTCCGTAAAGTTTTGCATGCATTGAAAATTTTTTTATTTAAATATCAAAGAATAATACAAAGTAGGTAACCACTTTACATTTAATACTGTTATTGTAATGAAACTTTATAACATATATTTGACGTAAACTATAATCACTTTGTATGACGCCATGGTGTTATCAACTGAAAATGTGGGTGGAAACTTGAATCTCATATAGTGTGCTTGTTTCGTTCAAATATAGTAGCTATTTTATACTGCAAATAATCTAGTATTCGCTAAACAATTCATAAATAAAGAGCATATATGTAGCCCTTTCTTAACCATAAGGTTCTTGGACCAAAAACTGGTTAAGAGCCCATTGCCAACATTATATCGTCTTCGACATATTAAAACCTTTTTTATTTCGATGCAAATCAAAAGAAGTATAAGGAATTTTAAAAATTCGATCATGAAGATATTATCGTTAATGACTTTACATCAGAATTTACATCAGACTGGACTTAGTTTTTCAGGTTTCTTTAAAAGCCAATTTAGATCCTGAATGGTAAGAGATAGAATAACACTTTAAATTAGAAAGTTGATCCTCATAAAAAAAACTAATAATTTTTGTTAAACCATTTTTTCAAAAACGTAAGCTTTCGGAGGAAATGCGACTTTAAAATATGTCATTATTGCATTTAATCGAAAGAAAACACGCTAGCTACAGAAAAATGCTTTAGCCAAAAGTTGTAAATAGAGGAAAAAATACCAAAAGGGAAAATTCGCCAGTATTCATGACTTTGATCTTCAAATGATCTTGAAAATTTATTTGGCCTTGCAAATTATTAACACAGACTAATGCCCTTTATTGCCATTGATAACTTTTTCCAACAATTTTTTCTGAGAATGGCGTATTGTCTTTCGATTCTATGCAATAATGATATATTTTTAAGTCAAATTTCCTACGAAAGTTAACAATTTTCGAAAAAAATGTTAGTTTTTTTATGAGGATTAACTCTTATAATTTAAAGTGTTAGTCTCTTTCTTACCATTTAGGATCTAAATTGACTATTAAAGCAACCTGGAGAACTAGGCCCAACCTGATGTCAGTTCCTAATTTTCCCCATCAAACTCTGCAACTTTTGTAATTTTACTACAAAATATATTTATTTATCGTTATCTAAAATAAAATTCTATAAAAATTAAATTATGTGTTACCATGAATGGAAACTAGTTATATCAGATATAAATTGACCAATAATTTATCAAAAGTTTTGGTTTTGTAAACCATAAAGATTTAATGTTATTAAAAATAATTATACTAATTAAAAATTTTATTCTATATTTCATAATAATTTATTAGTTCTTCATTAAATTTCAATATTAGTATTATCTCAAATAAGAAATATGATGATTTTATCTCAAAGAAGGAATACGATAAGACTTTTTAATAGTATAGTATATACGGTTTCGAAAATGTGTCATCTCTTATGTGATTCAGTACAAATTTAAATAAGCCGTGGATAGTGTCTGATGCGAACTTCCACACGAATTACTTCCCAGCATAATAAAAAAAAAAAAAAAAAAACTAAACCGACGCGAAACGACTCGATCGAATTTTATGAAATTCTTTTCAGATCGTATTGCCGTTAATATGCTTTGATCGGCACCTCAACGAATTCGATATCATTTTTTGTTCGCGCAATATCGGTCAGGAAAAAATTAAAAAAAATTTCGCCCGATTCGAAACGACTCGACCGAAATGTATGAAATTCTTTTCGGATCATATTGCCTTTAATACGCATCGGTCGGCACCTCAATGAAGTCCATATCGCGCGATATCGAAACGTAAAGATATGTTCCAAATTTTGATTTCGAAAATCGGACCCATTACAATAACTACCAATAGTGGGTAAGTTAAGTTAATAATAACTAGCTGTATCCGTCACACTTCGCTGTGGCACATTATGATTGCATTGAGGAGATAAATGAAAAAGTATCTAGTAAATTTTATGAAATTTGATTAACCCACGATATAAAAACGTTCACAACTTTTAAAAGGCTGAACTGATTTTCATGTAATTTATAATTTTTTAATGTACCCATCTAGCCCTTATTTTATTTGGGACCAAACTTGAGTATATTTGAAAATATTCAGCCATTTATCCCCACTATCTTCGCTCAGGCCTAGGGTCCCCGGTTGCCTGGCTGATGTTTTGGAAAATTGTTTTTAACATTACTTTTAACATTGTAACAAAACATCAGCCACGTACCTGTTCGTTGCAATAAATTTTTTTTTCCACATGTTTGGCTCTTTACTCAGACTTAATCTTCCTGGCTGATGTTTTGATAAATTGTTTTTTACACCTCTTTTAACATTCTGACAAAATGTCAGCCACGTATCGGTTCGTTGCAAAACAAAAAACTTTATTTGCAGTTTTGGCTCTCCGCTCAGACCTACGGCTCCCGGTTGCTTGGCTGATGTTCCGGCATTTGTTAGAGTGAGCTTAAATTTTATTTTCCGCAACAGACACCTCACGTACCTGTTCGAGAGTAAAGCTTGCATGCCCCTCGTTCCTTGTTCTATATGGATTTTTGGCATAAAATAAAATATGGTATAAACAAAAATTGCATACATTGATACATTGATGAAGATAAAACGTTCAAGTTGTTTATTTTAATAAAACTACAAACAAAATTTGCATATTTATCTATTTATTCACTTCATATAGCAAATACAATGATTGTATAATTTATCGTAGTTCATAACTTACATACAGAATTCCTATTAAATTCGAAGTGTTTAAATGAAACTTTTACTATTAAAAGGTAGGTAGACAATTTATATTCTATGTAACTAAATATGTTGATTATATGCATTCGAAAATTATAGGTCCCACAGATAAATCTTATTCATGTAAATAAAATTGGTTAAATATTTGTGGTTTGTCTATTCGAAATGATTTTCACAGGAAAATTTATTTTACAAGGTTGTACAAAAGTAATTATTTTATCGAAAGGTACTACATATACATATAATTAATAAAAAGGTACAGTTTTATCATTATACAAGGTCGTACAAAAAGAAAGAAGCACTTTGTGTGTGAAACCTTTCGTTGAAAAAGATAGATAAATATATATCAAAAGGAGATCACCAAATGTATTTGACTGTTTATGTTTAACAAATAAGTTTCATGTAAAAGTAGTTTAATATTTTTCCATTTTTTTGAACAACCATGTATTTGAAAATGAAAGTTTATTGTAGTTAAAGTTATAGAAGCACTATCGTCATATTCGTAAAACTTAAATTTTCGAGTATTGTTCATAATAGCAAATCGAATTAAACTTTTTATATTTTTAAGATAAAATATGGGAACATATCTTTAATAGTTAAAACTAAAAATTTACACAATGAAGTAAACATAATTCAAAGTGTTAGCTCATTAGATTGATTATTTTTGTATCACCTGGTACTCAGTTTATAGTTCTGGAGCTATCATTCAAACAAATGTATCGAAGCCTAACATGCACTTTTATGTGGAAAATAGCAATAAAAAAAAAGCTTCTAATCGACTTTGAATACAAAAAATTTTTACTCATTTTTCGAGTTCTTGCACTCTTCTTTAGACGCCTTTTTTCATATTTGTTACATAACATATAAAAACAACATGAGCTTTTTTACAATGAGTCTTGTAAAAAAGCTCATGTTAAGCTGTACAAAATTTTTCCTTTAAAAGTTAGAATAACACTTTAAATTAGGAAGTTGTTTCTCATAAAAAAAGTAACAATTTTCTTCAAAATATTTTTTCGAAAAACGTTACCTTTCGGAGGAAATGCGACTTAAAAATATGTCATGATTGCATTTAATCGAAAGAAAATACGCTGAAAGTTTATCGATAATTGTAATTCAAAGTCATGGACACAGGCGAATGCCCTTTATTGCCCTTACCAACTTTAGGCTAAAGCACTTTTCCATAATTAGCGTGTTTTCTATCGATTAAATACAATAATGACAAAATTTTTAAGTCGCATTTCCACCGAAAGATTAGGATTTTCGAAAAAATGGTTTAGAGGAAAAATGTTAGTTGCTTTTATGACGATCAATATTCTAATTTGAAGTGTTATTCTATCTCTTACCGTTTAGGATCTAAAGTGGATATTCAAGAAATCCGAAAAACTAGATCCAATTTGATTCCAGAGCATGATGTTCCTCTGCAACTTTTGTTCAAGTTTTTTTTGATTGGTTAGCTCCAAAACGAGCTACTAGTCATTATAGGCTAAAATGGGCCACCCTGTATTAAGCGGATAAGTGAGATTAAGTAAGGTTCTCTAAATGAGTCAATGGTTTAAGTAAAAAATAAATCATGCATGGAATACATTTGAAATGAATCATTATCACGAGCGAACCGTAGGCAAAAGCTAATTATTCGATTTTAACGCTAAGATATTAGCGTCACGAGTAAAAAAATACCATACTTTAAACTCTCAGCTGATTTTTTCATAGAATAAAAAGACCTAGGATGCCTACTTCATTATACATTTTAATGTGCCATATTGGCTTCCTGAGTCTTTTGTAATTGGGATAATTTTCCTACTTTTTTATAAAAAAACTTTGTAGTTTATGTTGTTAAATAAATTTTTTACATATAATTTTTTCATACAAATTTAGGACCTCAAATTTTATAAATTGTTGTTTTTGATTTACATTTTGAACTTTTAATTTTTAAATTAAATGTTTACATATACAATTTTAGTTTTAATTTTATAGTTGTATGTCAAATTTTAATTTCCTGACCACAATTGGAAATTTATGAAAAATTAACTCTTGATTTATTTTTTTAACCGACATAATAACTTTAATTAAAATAAAAACAATTATTTTTATATTTTGTACAATTCTTTAACAAAATTGGTAAAAATAGTAAAATTAACCACTTTTATATGTGTGTATGGTATTTGTATATGGTTTACAAGATTTAAGACAACATTTCCGTTAAATATTATGTATCTATGGAGCTACATAACTATAGTTCTATTTTCTATCACGAGATAGAATCTTTCTTAGTATTAAAATCCATTCTTATATATCTTTACGACAATCATTCACAATCCAAACAGTATTATCATTTTCCAATGGTGATGTTGTTACTTCTTCATACTCATTTGCACTTAAATACAGATATGTTTGGAGATTTTTTAATCGAATATTATCATCCACAACTTCCACAATCCAATTTGCATATTTTGTTTTACATTTCTCACCAAATACCACATTTTCTTCATCGCATGTTAAATAGTCTTGATCTCCATAAACATGTTGTAATTGAATTGTACCATCGTAAACATGAATACCAACTTTCCAAACATAATTATCATCATTTTTATTCGATAAGAATGCCCAACGTTTATTTTTTTCCACAAAATATTTATCAAATACTAAAAATTTATTATATTTTCCATTTTCTATACAAAGTTGTTTTGCATTTAATAAATTATCCACTGATTTTGGTAAAGATTTGCGTAATTCTTGAATAGATCCATCAATTTTACAAGGTGTATTTTTTAAGATTTTGAAAATTTTAAATATTGTTTGTATATAATTGGGATGATGTCTTTGGCTCGTTGTTGCAAGCTTTTGTAGTGCAATTGACTTTAAGCCACATTTATCGTTCTCTATTACGTCTACGTAAACTTGTTCGTCATTAAGTTTCATTTGTTTCTTTTCAATTTCGTTTTTAAAACAATTAATATTATAACAAGATATAATAATATATAATTGTAAACACATTAAGATTATATTTTTAATCTTCACCATTTTGAATAAGAAGTGTATGGTCTTCTTCAGTGGTTAATTATAACTAACTTAACTTATAACTTGTAAATAATATAACTAATTTATTATTCATATATGATATCATTTATTGGATAAATTCAAGAGGATGGGTTAACGAGATAAGAAAGGAAGTACGTAGAGACAAAAAACCCACCAAAATGATTATGCAATATTTCACTTGCACAATCAATATTCTAAAACCAATTAAATTATTTCAGGCTGTGGTTGCCCAACGTCCTGTAATAACGGACTAACTAGATGACGAATTAGGTATACAATGTATATTTTGATAGATCAGTTATGAAAAGGCTGAAAAGAGAAAATTAAAAATACATATCTATCTGCAAAGTTTATAATTTTTTTTAAAACAAGTGAAAAAAAAACAATTGACTGAGTTAATTGTTGAAATATCATGTATAGACACTGTTGATGACGCAATCGATTGTTTTTTGACGTCACGTAAATAAAAAAAGATATCCACATTTAAATAGCCATACACATATTACCGATATTCCCATTTTAATACATACTATAAAAATGTATTCATTAACCCACCACATTTTTTAGTTTTCACAAGTAGGATATTAAAGTGTTATAGGACTTTCTTTAGCATTTACTTCTACTTAGACTGAAAGTAATAACAAGTTCAGTACACAATAGAGAATATTCATGTATTTTTTTATATTCTCATTTCATTGTTTACACCGTTATAACATAGTAAAAAATATAAATACTGTTTAAAAATGGTGTAATTAAGTGTAAAAAAATATTTAAAATAGAGAATAATTTTGAGATGTATAAACGCAGTCCTTTTGGCGCTCTCTGTTGATGACGTATTAAAATGTGAGCTGTCATTTGGTGACAGTTCAATGTACTGTTTACTATATGTCTAATGCCCACGTATGTAGTAATTATAATATATATCCATGGTAATACCATTAAAAATATTAAACTAATTAATACCATACAGTATGTCAACAAGTCTGACAAGCCACATACTATGACGTCACGCAAGTTTCAAAATTTCAATTGCCGCTTTAGAAATTTGAATTTCTCTAACTGAATTGGTACTTTTGGTAATTGGTAATTAAAAAGATATTAATTGCTAAAATAATAGTTTAGTTCAAATGTCCAGGAAATAAAGTTACGAAAAAAAAAAATTTGAACCAAATATAAATTTCATGAATATTCTGTATTACTGTTACAATGTTCAAAAATTTTATAAAAGAATTTTTCTAACTGTCCAAATTGGTAGTAGAACTGCACAAATTATATAATACTCCACACTAAAAAAAGATCTGTGGTCAAATCTGTCGGTCTTGCGTTTTATTAAAAAAAATTATCCAATGCCGTGGCTATAGTCTCCTTTTTCTAAAATACCATGAATAGAATGAGTTTAACATAAAAAGTCCTAATATTTAAGGGCTAAAGAAGTCGAGAAATCAAACTAATCACTAAAAGTATTTTGTAGATATATTAATATTTTATGGACAATAAGATGATGGATGGGGCTACAGCTTACTTATTGAACCAGTCTTGTAGTTCATTGCAATTTTTCACATTCCAAACAGTATTATCATCTTTCGATGATGATGTTGTAACAAAATTATTATATTCATTTGCACTTAAATATAGATTTGTTATGAGATTTTTTAATCGAATATTATCATCCACAACTTCCACAATCCAATTTGCATATTTTGTTTTACATTTCTCACCAATTATCACATTTTTTTCATTACACGTTAAATAGTCTTGATGTCCGTACACATGTTGTAATTGAATTGTACCATCCAAATAGTCAGTATAAACATTCCAAGCCCAGGATTCATCAAGTCCATCCACTACAAACACACCCGTATTATAATAGACTAAATGTTTCTTAAACTTTACATTTTCTATACAAAGATCTTGAACCTTTGGACCCAATAATTTTCCAACTGATTTTGGTAAAGAATTACGCATTTTTTGAATAGAATCCTCAATCTTACAAGTTGTAGTATTTAAAAAATTGAAAATTTTAAAAATTATTTTTATGTATTCGGGTTGATCACTTCGAATTAAATTAATAGTTTTTGCCAACTCCTGAAGAGCAATCGACTTGTAAGAACACTTATTGTGTATTAATTTGACAATTAGCTTGTTGATATCCGTCATTGGATTCTTTTCCTTTCCGTTTTTAAAACAATTAATATTATAACAAGATATAATAATACATAATTGTAAACACATTAAGATTATATTTTTAAACTTCACCATTTTGAATAATAAGTGTATGGTTTCCTTCAGTGGTTAATTATAACTAAATTAATTTATATTTTGTGAATAATTATCAGTTTACATGTCATGATAGGAAAACTATTTTTAATTTCTCAAGAAGTACGTAGTGACAAAAAAAACAAGTAATTTTACACATTTACACGTTTGTAAAATTGTTATTCCACAACTAACTAATCATGACATATAATTTAAAAAAAAATTTGCTTGGGAACTCATACGGCAGAAAGTGCAAAAAGGTAATCGGATTCGTCTCGCAAAGAATTGAGCGGTGATGCACTTCAAGCTTCTATACGCAATTTTACTTGAATTGACTACTTTTTCTCATCTAGTACAGGTTTTAATTATTTAACTCAAAATGCATTTGTTTCTCATATCATTAATTTTTTTAATTCATCAGGAATTCTTAATTCACGACGAGGTTTTTCGTCGTTGATATCGCACGAACAAAAGAGGATGTCGACTTCGATAAAGTCAAAAATCCCGAAAATATATTACACAAAGTAGCATTATCTTGAACTGAAAGTTTTATATTTCTGTTGAAATAAGGGAATGAAAATGAAACATATAGTATATCGTGCGTGCAACAAGTGCAAATCATTGTTAATTGCGTACAGGAACGTATTTAGAAAGACGAATGAAGTGAGTAATTTTACAACTCGGATGTGTTAGACACAATTTGCACGATTTTCATATCTCATTTTTTTAAGAATGCGGGATTACTACTCGTCACTTCCAGAACACTATTTTCCTGATAAGTTCTTGATAAGTAGTAAATAGCCCATTGTTTGCGTCAAAATAATTAATAGGCACACGAGACCTTGTGTAAATTTTTTCCACGCAATGAGCAAATAGCTTGCTGTCATAATGGAAACAGTGCGGCAGAGAGTATTTATTCTACATGAGTAAAGAAAAAAAATTGTATATATATATGTCACAGATAGATTGCTAAATCAACTGTTTTGCAAGAAAAAAAATGATGCAGTGCTGATCGAAGCGTATTAATGGCAATATGAATCGGGCGAGCTTTTTCTTAAATTTTATCCTGATCGATATCGCGGGAACAGAAAATGATATACTTGATATGATACTGATATCTTCGTTGAGGTGTCTATCAAAGCGTATTAACGGCAATACGATCTGATTTCTAAATTTCATAGCATTCGATCGAGCCGTTTCAAGTCGGTCGAGTTTTTAATTTTTAAAAATTAAAAAAAATTTTTTTTTATACTGGAAATTTCTTCGTATAGACTTCAAGGGTCGCACCAGACTCTATCCACGGCTTGTTTTCCTTGTATTCATAGTGGAAATGTTTTGTAAAACAACTAACAGCTTTGTAAAACAACTGATTTGGCAATCCATCTGCGACATATATAGATATAATCTAAATATCGTTACGTTATCACGTCTGAGTATAACGCCACTAAATTGTTAGTCTTTTAATGATTTTCGTATAATGTTATGTTATTTAAAATTACTTTGATATTTAGTGCGTAAATTTTCATTAAACACTTTTAATGAAGTATGAGCAATCGCATGCTTATCAACAAGGTCAGAGTAGTGGCTTTGTAATATTCACTTTATTGAAAAAATTGTAATATTTATAAATACACTAAACAAAAGAAATAACGATACACTTTTCGATTCTTTAAAAATTCACGATATTTGTAGGCATGGAACTTTGTTAACCTCAGTTCTTTTGGGTTCCACTAGGGCACATTTTAATGATAAAGAATTGAACTTGTACATAAACTATACACTAAAAAGTGTTATCATCGTCCGGAAATTTAAGAGGATTTGTAAAAGGAAAAAAAAATTCAATGATTGTCCTGACCTTCAATAGTTTTAAAATTTAAGTATCTCAAAATATTGACAAAAATATGAAAAAAAAAAGAGGAAAAATTGTAGAAAATTGATTTAAAGAACGTAAAATTCTCTAGAAGAATGATCCATAAAAATGTGTCCAATTTTTGATAGGAATCGAGTTAAATAGCATTGTTGAGTATATGTCTTAAATCACTTTAATGTACTTATTTTGTATACAGGGTGGTTTTGTGTACTAGTTATAACAGCAGCTGTTTCGAAAAAAATCTCTTACGCCAATGACTTTACTGAAAATGAAAGTTTACAATAACTTAACGTTATTGTATTTTCAATGAAGTGAATGACGAAGATATTTTTTCGGAACTGTATTATAGAACAACTATATCTCCACTGTTAGTTTTTGAAATTTGTGACCATAGCTGAATCATGAAGGATCTATACCACTATTTAGTTGGTTTCAAATTTAAATTTTTTCGAATCAGACTTTTTTTTAATACTCAGATAAATGTCATATTTCTCAAAATTTCAGAACTCTGTAAATCCGTTTCAGATTTATTATTTACCAAACTTTCGAATGATAATGAATTGATAAATTAATTTTTAAAATCGGATAAGTAGTTTTTAAGTTTATCCTTCACAAACAAACAAAAATACAAATAAAAATAAATAAATATTTTTCTCATATAATTAGTTTCGATATGTAATTTTCATCGAATATAAAAAATTAAATATAATTTTTAACAAGGTAATTCAGTATTTTTTTATTTAATAAGGGTAAGTTATAGACAAAGCTGGGCAATTATGTGATATTTTTAGAATTTTGTTTACAAAATTTATTCATTATTTTCGTTAATTATGGACTGTATGAGGCAAGGATAAGATAAATTATAAGGCCCCTAGGGGTGCTGATAAAGGTCGATTCATTTTATATTTCGATCATGAATGGTATATAATTATAAATTAAAATCACGTAAAGAAAATTTTTGAACATTTAGCTCAGCTGGAAATGGAATTACTAAAAAGAACAACTTACGGAGCTATACCATTATTTTGTTTACGCATTTGTTACAAAATATAGGTTATTGAAACTCAACTTAGAATTATTTTCCCACTGTATTCCCTATATAAATGTTATGAGAGTTTTACCTCGATTTTATATGATAATCAAACAGAAACGTTTGTTGTTTCTTATATATTTGTTATTATTAAAATTTACTACCCCACATTCTATTGTGAGTGGATAAAGGGGCTAGGATTGGGTAGGTAATACGCCTACAGGAATATGTCTGCTTGCAGATATATGCCCGCAGATCGTGATGCAAAGCAGATCTGTAGTTGTCCGTACACGTTTTCTATTCATATGTCAGCATACTTTCTATCAAAGTTGTTCTAACAGCTTATGATTTATGGTAAGACAAATTTCAAGGTAAAATTTCTTTTTTTGTATTAATTTTTCCTGGCTGGCTGTTTTTACTCTTGACTTCTGTTGACTTTTAATAATATTATAACACATTTTCATAGGCGTATAATAAATTTTAAAGTCAGTTTTTATGACGAAATTCAAATATGTTGTTACGGGTAAAATGATCCCCTTTATAGAGGCTAAAATGATCCCTATTTTATGTGTAAAATTATAATTGATAAAATGACCCCCCATCATGTAACAGACCTTGAATGTGTTGATTAAGATTAATTTACTAGTGATTTTTGTTTTCACAGTAATCGTTGATCCAATGTAAAAGAACAGTTAATATTTTATGTGAACTGTTTGATAAAAAATGCAATGGGATCATTTTACCCACTTTTGAGAAATATTGAAAATTGTTCTAAAAATTTGAACCGATCAAAATAAATTTACATACCGATATTGTAACATTTGAATAAAGAACTCGAAAATATTTCGACGTTGTACATATGTCGAATAGTTTGGCTATCAATTACATTTTTTCTTAGGGGGATCATTTTAGATCACCTTCTCCTAATGGTCAAGGATCAAAAAATGCTTTGAATTTTCCAAAATATAAAATCCAATATTTTTTTTAAATGTTAAATAAAGAGAATGTGGTGTCCGGAAGTAGAGTATATTGCCCTACTTAATAATATCTATAAATAAATCGAAAAAGCACAAGTTGGTATGAATATGATTTGGTTGATTATACTCAGGCAAAAAATTACCACCTGTTGCCATAAAAATCTATTGACAAGGAGTCGATTCTTCGGTCAAATGCCAAGTCAATGACTAGTCTGTTTTGTACAATAATAGTGACGTAAAATTTATTTACTCATCTCCGTATAAATTCGTTAAACATATTGAAGGTTCACTGCGTATGAAAAATATAATACAATCCCTAGACCAGAACCCCCTCTGTATGGATTAAATGAAACATTATATTTATGATAATAAAAAGATTTACATTTGATATTATTAATATGTTTTTGATTGTTATAGTTGTATCTATCGTCTGGTTTTCGAAATGGTAACTTTAATATTGATGAACGATTTTTTTTTATTATATCTGTTGTGATCACAGCCATATATTACTGTGGGTGTGATCCCATATATTTTTAATTAGAAACGTCTGGAATTGTTTTATTATTTAATATCATGTCAAGAGAATGTCTGTAGTTTGGTGTAGATAATTTTTAAGTACAATTTTACACAAAAATTAAATTTTCAATCAATTTGGGAAAATTTATTGTTCATGTGTAATTTATTTTTATTACATAGGCAGAAAAAAATGGTTATTTTTAATATTTTCTCTTAAGTTTTATTATCCCTTTGAGAAAATAACATTGTCGAGCATTGGAAACGCAGACTTGAAAACCAAGACTGGTCCAATCTCGAACTTACATCGAATAATGCCATTCTTCTAATCGCAGGTGGCCATACTATGACCTAATGTCTTACAATTTTCTAATCTTAAAGTTTTCTAATGTATATAATATATATTATTAGGCAGGGCCGGATTAATCCTCAACGGGGCCCTAGGCAACCATCAACTTGGGGGCCCTTTTTTCAACTCCGTTCCCTTCTTTTTTCGATTAAAAAATACAAACTTAATCTGACTCAATGCAAAGTATACCTAACATCTCGAATCGCTCTTGTCGCGTTGTAGCTCTTTCAGCAGCTTCGATTTTTTTTTAATTGCGAGAAGGATCGTTCGGCAGAACAATTTGTGATCATTAATGTTAAAAAAATCCGAAGAGCTATTTCTGTGTTAGGAAATACATCGGCTAATTGATCTTCCATTAGAATCTTATACAAATGACTATAAGTTGTGTCAAAGTAGTCGGAAATGTCCTTTTTAGGAACTTTGTCTAGTTCGTCGGTCGTCGCCTTTTGAATGCGGCCAATTGAGTTTTATTTATTTGAGTAAAATTTATTTTCAGTTCTGATTATATTTCCTTTCACTCTCTAGAATTTTATGTTTGTAAGAAAATTTTAGAAGGCTTTTTCATTTTTTGGGGGCCCCCTAAAATCGGGGGCCCCAGGCAACTGCCTATTCTGCCTACTTGTTAATCCGGCCCTGTTATTAGGTAGTATATTTAATAAACGAGTTTTCTACAACAGGATTTGAATCAGTATAATAGGTGCCTGCTGCATTTTCGATGCTTTGACTCTCAAGACCATTTTCTCTGCTACAATATCAGCAAGAAATATAACACCAATACGATTAAGGAAAAAACCTTTGCTTATAAGCCTTGTTCTAGGTATGTGCAAGAGTTGCTAAACAAGGATTTTATTTATTAACTCATTGATTAAGGCTTCTACAACGTTTGTAAACCTAAGATTGATTTATAAAACCTTGGATAAGTACTGGACCAAGAATTGATTAATTAAATATGGTTGAGTCTTAGGCAATGGCTGGAATAACAAGAATCAGCTGGAGACTTGATAAAAAGTTCATTTTTTCACTACCGCAGTGCTAACATCTTAAAAACATTCTCGGTGACAGTTAAAACAGTAAATAATAATATTGTGTTATGATTGCAATGAATTGTCGATTCTCGAGGATTCGGGTGGTTAAAGATGATCCGCAAGAGCTGTGCTCGTATACCAAATAGCTAATTATTCATTGAGTTTGCTAAATTTACTTACCTCACTCGTTAACGTCGTTCGTAGGATATCAATTAAATAATGAATATTAAAAATTTGCTTATCATGAGTTAGTAAATATGACGAGGCTATCCACTACATTCTGTTTATCAACTTATGTTTCCATCTCTTCGACCACAACTTCCATTCGAATTTAGAAACATCATGGGTTCCAGTTTATATAAAAACCATGTTTGTGGTTTCTTTCTATGGTTTTAGTGCAAGGGAAATATACGTAATCTATTAGTTATAAATTCGTTCACATTGATAAATACACCTCTAGAAATTGATGTCTTAATTAGGCTTAATTGTTTAACAATTTTTTTTGTACGGTATTTGATCATGAGGCACGGAAAGCTTTCAATCGCCCCTGCAAGCTATAATTTGACGGATATGCACTTTTTAATTTGCAAATTATTAAGATAATATTGGATTATCCTGATGTCGAAGCCATATTTTACATAAAAATGTAAAACTAGTCTTGATACCATAAAAAAATTTGAAAATTTAATTAAAATTAGTTAAAAAACGAAGAAATTATACGCAATCAAAGATTGCATTCAAAGGTTGCCCATCTCCTTTTAGTAAAACAAATTTTTATGCGTAATCTCTATGGCGATACCCACGTATGGCCTCATTAGTAAGTATCTTCTTCTTTGTTTAATTACGACTTTTAAACGTTCATGTCTTGCATAATAGAAAGGATTTTTAAAAACCAATTTCACTTTTCTGTTCGTGAAGAAGTCTTCACCTAAAGTGATAAAAAAAATAGTCCGATTAATTAGTACTAGGTTAAAGAAAGGAGACGTCCGTTCGCTGTCCCACAACTTAAAAATTCCGATTCTGTTCAATTTGCAAGTTGTCGGAAAACTAATATCCTCTTTTATCTAGTGTCAAGCAAAACTAATTTTGTATTTTTTATTAAAGTATCTTTTTAATTAAAAAACAAAAGCTTACAGGGGCGACCGTAAACTTTCCAAGATGTTACTCCATCTACAAGAATTTTCGCAAATAAAAAAGTGGTAAGGCTATACATAATTGAGTCAGATATCACTTCCAGAGGTGTTAATAATGAGATATATGAGGATGGGCGCCGGTGCTATGCCATTCACTTAGAAATATGATTCACATGTGATTACCTTCATTTGGTATTATTACCTAGAGAACATTTTCATAAAATATAAAATTTCGATAATTTATGTTTTCGACAACCATGTCGATCGTATACAAATAGGATGGTATAACGTGCTGTAGAAAGTGAAAAATATTATGAAGGTATTTGTATTGGGCATGAGTTTTTTAGATTTTAATATATTTGTATGGATGGGCATATAATTCTTTGAATTGCATATATGTTTTACATTGAAAATTTCATATTGTATTGTGACAAAAAAAATAAGTAATTATATTAATTTACATTTAAAAAATATTATTTATGCAATTTCGTCTTTTTAGTCTACGTAAACTTAGCTTAACGTTGAATTCTCTCTCACTACTGCGCTTATTTAGATAGGTACTGCTAGTTGACATGGTTTGTGAGGTCGTAAAAACAATTATTTTGAAAATGTGTTTCTTTCAAAAATTGTTTCCAGTAACTGTTCTTACCGTTGGCTTTAGTAGGTTTTCGACACAGAACATGAGTGCGAAGCCAGTTTTAACAGATAGAAAAATTTACTGGTGTTTGTAATCAGTAAATTAGTGTAATTGATGTATCTAATTGTTCGGCTGCTATAATAACTTAAAAGCTAAAAAAATTTTATTCATCAATTGTTAATATGCTTTTTTTTAATTTTTTCAATCTTATTATATAAGCCCGTATTTTATGAAATAATTTCATTTCTAATAGATAATTTTGTAGGCATGTGTTATTATGATCACAGCAGGGAAATATTTTGTAATAATAATAAAAATTCCATTATTATGTCTAAAATATTATTATATACCTAATAAAAAAAAATTGTAATAATATTCAAATAGGCAAAAATAAAGAGATTATTCCAAAACTCAATTATAATTTTCACAAATAATTTCAAATTATCAAAATCTATTTTAATTTTCTTTCTTCGACTTTTTTTAAATATTAGCTCAAGGTTGAACATTTTTTTTTCTACAAATTATTTTAAAATTTCGAAACTGAGTTAATTTTATCCTACTATAAAATTATATACTATTTTATTCTACTCAAAAGTATGGATTCAGCTGAAGAACTTGCAAGAATATTAATATATTGGAAAATGTCGTGTATAAAAGTTGTTGGGAATATTACGAGGTGCTCATATAAAGAAATAAAGGTCAGCTTTATCTCAAAAAAATGGTAAACGGAATAAAGAATCGATATTTTTCGAAATAAACTTATCGTAATTTGCTAGGAATATTGTTTGAGATATATTAAGCTGAATCTAACAATTTTTCTAGTAGCTCAGTCGTCACAACAAAAATTAATTAAATTAATAGTTGTGATGGGCGGGTGCAGTGCATCATAGTGTATGCATGAAGGAGGTGTACTCAGCCTGTCAAAATAATTGAGGAGCTGATAAATTAAATTATCAGGGGAAAGGTGGTAAAACACATATATGGTATCACAATGGGCTCTATAGCTTAAGTGGATCCTTCGCGGATAGCCAATATAACCTTATCTAATAAACTTTTCTGAAATTGCAGCGTTTCTTGGACAGTACCTATTTAAAAGAAAAATGATATGGTTTTTAAATATTAACTCAACGATAACTTAAGTAACCAGGTAAACTGAAGTTGTATTTGTACACCATCGGTTATCGCATGGAAAAATGAATTTCCCAATAGATGAAAATACTTCTTTAATTTAATTTCATAAGATATTTATTTTTTCAATTACAGATAAAAGTTTATAAAACCTATCTATAGCCGATGTATTGGTTATTGAATTTGTCTATTTGTATTAAGAGTTTCCTTTGAGCATAAAGGAGAGTTGTCTAGGTCCATTATCTATCTTTGCGATTAACTTTTGTAAAAATTCATTTGAATTGATTCCTTATTTAGTTTAACTATCAAGTATAGAGAAATTCTTGCACAAATTGTTGCATTATAACATCAAGATGTTGCCTACTAAAAAAGTGACGATGTTCTTCAAACGGCAGTGTAAATTTTCTTGAAACATAGCTAAGAACCCTCTAGTTAAAATTTAAAAAAATCAAAGCCGGCTCATCCGTTTAGGAGCTAGGATGCCACAGGCAGACACACAGATATACAGATACACAAATACAGGCGTTAATAAAACAAAAAGAGAAAAATTACAGAAGGGATGTACATACCTATTGTGTTTTTTATTCGAATTTTAATATGAGTCCATCAAATTATCTTTTGAGGATGATTTCGAAAACTAAAACAAATGGCGGTCAACAATTACCTCAGTCAATTGTTTATTTTTACTTGTTTAATTGCTTTTTACTTTTTTTAATCTGTTTTGTCCTTACCCTTACTAATATTATAACTGCGAAAGTAATTTTTTTGTCGGTCTCTCTGTTACGCAATCACGCCTTAACTAATCAACCGATTTAAATGAAACACAACAAGTTATAAGTTTTCACTTCCGTCGACAGTGAATGACTATCGGACTGACTATCTGTTCTTTATCTATTTTTAACCGTCCGTTTAAAGGTTGTGAATTCTTTTATTGGGGGATTATGAAATTTTAGAAAATTTAGGGAGGGTACAGCTACAGATAATCCTGCTATCTAAAATTAAAGTTACTTCGCGAAGCGGTAAGTTCAAAAATAGTAGATCATAAGTGACTTTTGCAGCAATGTGCTTGGATTTTCCAAGTTCTAAGTCAAGATGACGATCAACGTTGGCAAACTTCCCATATAAGTTCTATGCTTACATTTTGTACGGTTATAAAATGTTATTATTAACGCTGTCACGTGGTGATGTTTAATAGTTTCTTCAAGTTTATAGTTATATAAATTCTATCCCTTAGTGTATAGAAGGTATGTATGATTCCAGGTAAAATAGTACTTTACGTTATGTGGCTACAGGCACTTTGATGACTTTATATATATATATATATATATATATATATATATATATATATATATATATATATATATATATATATATATATATATATATATAGATAAGTGTTTTGTCTATTGAAATGTTCAAAATAAATAAGGTTTCTCTTATAAAGGATGTTTTTTAATATTCTAGTTCAAGTGTTTCCAGTGTTTCCTCTTCTTTCAATCAAAATATGTTTCGCAGCATCAGGCAGTTCGATAGCTTTGCCGGTTCAATGTCGGTTCAAAGACATAGTCAAAGAATGTACCGAGCTCAAAAAATGCGTGAATAACTGATTCATCATTGGAAATGCGTTTCATACATGGGTGCATTTAGAGGACTTTATATTTAATTCAAAATTTATTTGGACATATTCTCAATGGGAAGGATTTTGACCCCCAAAACCCCTCCCGTGTGCACAGGCCTGTCATATTGAATAGACTCACGTCAGGACAACTTTTTATTTTTATGAAAATTTATTAAATTTATTCGAATTTTAATATGAGTCCATCAAATTATCTTTTGAGGATGATTTCGAAAACTAAAACAAATGGCGGTCAACAATTACCTCAGTCAATTGTTTATTTTTACTTGTTTAATTGCTTTTTACTTTTTTTAATCTGTTTTGTCCTTACCCTTACTAATATTATAACTGCGAAAGTAATTTTTTTGTCGGTCTCTCTGTTACGCAATCACGCCTTAACTAATCAACCGATTTAAATGAAACACAACAAGTTATAAGTTTTCACTTCCGTCGACAGTGAATGACTATCGGACTGACTATCTGTTCTTTATCTATTTTTAACCGTCCGTTTAAAGGTTGTGAATTCTTTTATTGGGGGATTATGAAATTTTAGAAAATTTAGGGAGGGTACAGCTACAGATAATCCTGCTATCTAAAATTAAAGTTACTTCGCGAAGCGGTAAGTTCAAAAATAGTAGATCATAAGTGACTTTTGCAGCAATGTGCTTGGATTTTCCAAGTTCTAAGTCAAGATGACGATCAACGTTGGCAAACTTCCCATATAAGTTCTATGCTTACATTTTGTACGGTTATAAAATGTTATTATTAACGCTGTCACGTGGTGATGTTTAATAGTTTCTTCAAGTTTATAGTTATATAAATTCTATCCCTTAGTGTATAGAAGGTATGTATGATTCCAGGTAAAATAGTACTTTACGTTATGTGGCTACAGGCACTTTGATGACTTTATATATATATATATATATATATATATATATATATATATATATATATATATATATATATATATATATATAGATAAGTGTTTTGTCTATTGAAATGTTCAAAATAAATAAGGTTTCTCTTATAAAGGATGTTTTTTAATATTCTAGTTCAAGTGTTTCCAGTGTTTCCTCTTCTTTCAATCAAAATATGTTTCGCAGCATCAGGCAGTTCGATAGCTTTGCCGGTTCAATGTCGGTTCAAAGACATAGTCAAAGAATGTACCGAGCTCAAAAAATGCGTGAATAACTGATTCATCATTGGAAATGCGTTTCATACATGGGTGCATTTAGAGGACTTTATATTTAATTCAAAATTTATTTGGACATATTCTCAATGGGAAGGATTTTGACCCCCAAAACCCCTCCCGTGTGCACAGGCCTGTCATATTGAATAGACTCACGTCAGGACAACTTTTTATTTTTATGAAAATTTATTAAATTTTTTCTTAATTTCACCACAAAGATCTGTTAATTGTCCTCCAAGATCGTAGGATCTAGCTCCAATAGATTATTTTCTTTGGGGATATGTGCAGTCACTTGTCTACGCCGATAAACCAGAGACGTTTGAACACTTAAGAAATAAAACATTCGGCGAGTTATTGGTGAAATACAACCGCGATTGTTGCTTACGAACCTCTAATATAACGCCCGTTACATACAGCCAAAATTGATTATAACGACATACAGCTATAGCGTCCAATAATCCTTGGAATAATATGTCCTATATATCGGCTAAAATGACCATCGCATGCACATACATGCTGTATATATAGGGTCTTTTAGCGAATTTCCGAAGGGAAATATAGCACCGATGGAAATGTGCACAGAATTTTGCACTGAACTGCTTTTTAAAGATTTCACCCACTGAAACTGGATAACGCAATTAAAATCTTCTACCACGTCAGTTTTTCTTGCATAACTCATTTAAAAAATCGTAAATTCGAGGAATTTAGCAGGATAGGAGGGCGGGAGATGTTGTAATCTGAGACAACCTCACAGTCATGAAATTATTAATATTTAATGCCGGGAAATATTATTATTTTAAATTTCCTGGAAAATAGATATCCTTGCTACAAGAACTAATTTACCTGGAATAATATAATATCCTGAAAAGTTTCATTAACAATTACATTTTAGTTTAAAATGAAAATATGATAAATGATATATCTGCATTTCTAAAATAAACAAGGTGATGCGTGTGAATATGTCGTGACAAACACCCAAATGGCAGGAAATATAAACTATGGGAATTTACTCAGCAACAATTTGCCTCAAAAAATGTTTAATCTATTAACTTATATTTCCATCGAATGGACAATCCTACTTAGGAAGACTGTATCTGTCGATTTTAATTGAAACCTTTTACAGGTCACTTTATAGACATAGAATATTAAACAGATGTACGACTTCGCCATAATTATGTTTGTTAATTATATGCAATTTATAGTGATTATCTGCGATTAAATAATTTAGGTTGCCTTTTTTTGGATATTATATATTTTTGGTTTGACAAGCGAAAAACTTTTCAAAATCAAATAAAATGCCCTTAAATAGAATATAATAATAGTAATGTCAAAAGTGTTTTTAAAAACACAAACAAAACAAACAAAAGTAGAAATTACTAAATTGATTTTAAAAACACACAACGCGATTAAAGTGCAAGAAAAACACTTTTAATGTCAACAACACAGGAGAGCAATATTTTTAAATAACGAAAGGAATTATCTGTCTAAACTCAAAAGCACGCTCTAAACACAATACAAATTTTTAACAAAATAAATATATCATCTTATTCTATAATCGTTCTCTAATCCTTTAATTCAATGAAAATGATCATCTGGGTGACCTAAGATCTTAAAAATATACTCGGATAAGGATTGGATTGCTTGGATAATATTTAATAATAAAAGCAAACTTTTAGAAAAAAGAGTTTGTCCTTAACGTGATCCCATAAAGAAGTAAACCGAAGAAGTTGTGAACCGAAAACATTTGCAGATAAAACTGTAAATCTGTGGATATTTATACTTTTTAGTGGGAAAAACAAATTTTTTATATTTCGACTTCAAATTGCGGTAAATAAAATTTATTTTTTCTAAAATGTACATTAGGTATTACGAATTTTTTTATTTTGGTGTGTCCAGAAGAGGATATATTTCAACAAAACGCATAATACAGCCTACTCTCATTTCAATTTGAATAATTACGTGTTAGTTTAGTAAGGTTCTACCTTGATTGACGTGTAATATCCTCTCATTGTCTGAAGCTAAACTACGAATGAAGCCACCGGGGACCAACTAGGCAACTACCTCTCAAAAAATTAAGAAATTACACATTATTATGAAGTAATTAATAAATTAATCACAGGCTCCAGAGATCATTTAAAGCGGGATTAGAGTAGGCAGCGAAAGTTTAAGCGAGTTTTCAGCGAGTATAAATCAGCGACATTTTAATTTCTAAAGTAAAATGAGCCAATAAAAGAGATCAGTGACAAAATTAGCCGCATCAATGAATGTTTTTACTCCGGATTCCTCAATAACAGCTCCGATTTTGATGATTTCTTTTTCCAAATGATTCTTTTTGTATATTATTTTAAATTAGAAACATTTCAGAGGAAACAAATAATCTGAAAGGGAATAGGCAATGTTACAACTGATATATCGACAATTTCGAGAGGATATTGATTTTATACTGTAGGTGAAAATGAATACAAAAAGAATCATTTTGAAAAAAAAATCATCAAAATCGGAGCTGTCATTGAAGAATCTCTAAGAATGGCTATTTTATGTATTCCTTTATGCGACGAAATGGATAAACAAAATAAGATGATTTTACTAGAAGGTTTCTAGCTCTTGGTTCTTCATGTAGGTATTCTCATCAACTACACCAATCAGAGTTTTTTGTTACCATTTATACAATAGATAAACGATAACTCCATATATACCAACATAATATATATTATAATTGAATATAATTAAATAAATAATTACATTTTCCTCTATAATAAACAACTAGTTTTGTGATGTAGTTTAATAGTTTATTCGAACAAATTAGGTTTTGGTTTATATATTAAAGTTTCCATGAATTCATTTGAGATAATATGATGATGATGATTTTATATGATAGTTTCATGAAATATGTTACACGATAATTAATGCTCATTGAAAAATTAATTGTATACATGCAATTGATGAAATCTTAATTAGTTGTAAAATGAATTAAATATACAAACAATGGCATCGCCAGCCGATAAAGATATATAGGAGATAAAATGCAAAAATTTATTTTTATTTGAAAATTAGACCTATTTACAAGCTTTTATTTAGTTTTACCTGTCCCGTTGTCTGCCTGTAATCAAATCTTGCTAGTCAAATTTGATCTACTTCCCGGTTTCTGATGGAGCTGAATTTTTTGCATGCTCATTTAGTTTGGATGACAATGCATGGTAAGTTTGGGGCGTCGTGATTTTCCCATTGCTTTCACCATTTTTGATATATATATACTTTTTTTTTAGTCTTAAGTTAAAAATTTTAATAAAAATACTTTTTAAGGGACAAGCTTTTATTGTACTAAAAAGTAGAACATAATTTTATGTATATGAGTCATTCATGCCCGACTATTTGTAAAAGCATGAGGCGCTTAATATAAAAAATGAATCAAAAATAACTAAGCAAGTGGAGTAAATGAGGCGTTCCGATTCATTTTTGATATTTTAAATTGAGCTCCTCAAGCTTTTACAAATAGTCGGGTATGAGTGACTTTTCTACTTTGTAGTAGGTACAATAAAAGCTTGTCCCTTAAAAAGTACTTTTTATTAAAAATTTTTTACCAATAATTTACCTGAAAACAGGCGTGGGTCTAGAGTCACAGACACTGAAATTCGGATTAATATTGGTTAGAGCCGTGGAATTTTTTTGTATTTTCGTATGGAGGCCTTATTTAATAATTTCTTTTTCTGCTATTCCTTTTTTTCCCCTTTCATCGTATGAGCGCCCTTTTAATAACATTGTTTTCCCGTGAGAGTCTAAATAAGGGCAAAAATTTAGTTTCATTTTTCTCAAAAACTATAAAAGATGGTTCTTTGAAAATTTGTAGGTAGTTTGATTGATTCTAATTTCATTCTAAAAACATCCGATAACTTAAATTTTGAATTCAGTAGAATTTTACTACTAAAGCAAATAGGTGCTTTGAACCATTTTTGTGAATCTTTAGAGGAGGGCAGCTGCTCCTATCAGCATCCCCCCCCCCTTTGCGACGACCATGTATAAAAAATATCGTTGAATTGATGAGAAGAAAAAAGAAATTGAGTTTTACACACGTTTATTTATAATTATAATTTTAATTTTCATTCAGTATATCATGTAATTTTCAGCTTTAAAAAATAAGATTTGTACCGAGCAGGCAAGAAAGCAAGTAAATAAATACGTACTTATAATCTAAGGAACAATAATTCTATACTTGAGTTATATCACCGAGGTCAACAAAAAAAAAACAAAGTAGGTACTTACATTTTTAAAACACACAGTTTAATTTAAGTGGTTCGATCTTTTAATTCTTATTTAAAATAACATATATTTAGCAAAAATATAAATTGAAATCAATTAAATTGTACTATTAAGCTCGAAAACACACTTTAAAGTTTAAAAAGTTGGCCTCGGTTAAATAACTCACGTATATCTTCGTTTTGAAATTTTTTTAAATATTTGATTATTGCTAATAATTAAAAGTGGTTGAATATGTGTGTTCGGGATTTATTTTTAAATTTGAATAGATTTGTTCTTTAGTATTTGTTTGTAGAGTAAATAGATTAAGATACTTCTCTTTTATAATTTTATAAATTTATTTTTGTTAATTTCAGAGCATCCTGTAGTTTGCTCAATAACAATAATTTGGTTATCTTTATTTTATTATTTACATCGTACCAAAGATGCAGGATGTTCAAGATAATTACATGAATTAATGTCATCAGAATATTTATAAATAATAGTAGCTGTTGCCCGCGAATTCCAACTTTTTAGGATTAATGAGACCCCTATTTTCTAGCTTCTATACTCTTTGCACTCTGCTGTCCTGCGTAAAGTCTTAGCCTTTAACAATCGACCAATGGTCTTTGGATTTTCATTAGATACAGCTTAAATTAATACCTACTTAATAAAATAAACAATTAAAAAAATCAAAAACCCGATTGAACTAAATAAAACCTGAAAAGAAAGACACAAGTCCAGTAGTATACATAGTGTGTCTAACGGTCGGGACCCACTATTGGGAAGATTTGAGCCGGTCTAGATTTGAATGGGCCCCGAATGTTAAAATCGCTATAAAAAAACTACTTTCTTTATGTCTTTCTGCGCCTTTCTTCATCAAATTAAGGAATAACTTCAATTCTAAATCGGTGAATTTTTATACCATGCACATATGTAATATGCCAGGTATACTATGTTTAGTTCCAAGTTTGTAACGCTTAAAAATATTGATGCTATGAACAAAATTTTTGTATAGGTGTTTATAAAATCACCTAATTATTCCATTTTCGCTTGTCTGTCCGTCTGTCCGTCTGTCTGTCAACAAGATAACTCAAAAACGAAAAGAGATTTTTACAGCGTACTCAGGACGTCAAAAGTGAGGTCGAGTTCGTAAATGAGCAACATAGGTCAATTGGGTCCTGTTTCATCTCGTTAGAGATAGAACAAAAGTTTAAATGTAAAAAATATTCCTTATAAAAAAATAACTAACTTTTGTTTGAAACATTTTTTCGTAAACATCACTGCAAATTAGGCGTAAATTGTATATAGTATGTATTATATGGGGATATCAGCTATGTATGTGTGACATGTATGTATGTGTAATCAACACTGTCTATGCATGGTATTTCAACAATTAACCCAGTCAATTGTTTGTTTTAACTTGTTATCTAGATGGATTGTGTCGTTTTCCAGCAATGAACGCGTATAGAAAAACGGACTATTGTTTGATGGTAATTATGGATATAGATTAAAACCATGTATATCGACCATATTATGTATTTGTAGATAATTGAATAGATTAATATAATTAGTGTACTAATTTTCGAACTTTCCATCATATTTATGTAGGTATATGTATCTCGATGAAATTATACTAATAATGTTATTAGTTTCAATAGAAATTTGTAAATTTTGGGCATAAACTCTCTGTTTCTACTTAATATATATAACTTAAATTCAATTTAGTTTAAATTAAGTTTTTATAAAGTTATTACTAAAAAACAGCCATACAAATTATAAAACCGACAAAGGGATAAAATTCTAAATAGACAAGTGAGACAAGTGACTTGACTAAGTTAATTGTTAAAATACCCTATATTGACAGTGTTGAATATCAGTGCTCGTCTTATTTAAAAAAAATAATATTATAAAAAACAAAAAGATTCATGTAGGATAAAATAGCGACCATTTTTTTTTTCCCGTAAATTAAAAAATTTTACCCAGAAATTTTTGTTTTTTTGGTATCTATATGATAATTGGAATCAATAAACTCACTATTTGTAGGTGAAGTTAGGTGAACTTATATTGGCTGTTCACGATAGAGCCCATTGTGATACCCTATAGGTATTTTATTACTTTTTCCTCCGATAATTTCATTTACCATCTCCTCAATTATTTTGAGAGGCTCAGTGCACCTTCTTCATGCATATAAGATGCACTACAACAACCCATCACAACTATTAATAAAAAAAATTGAACTCGCTATCCTAGGCATACCGCGGACGGAATTGGTTGCACCTCAACCAACTGAGCTATTAGGATTCATTGAGCACGATTTATAGCTATCTACAAATTTTAAAATCTCTGTCTTTTGCAATTTTTGAGAAAATAGAAACTTATTTTTTGAACCCTCACGAGAAAACAAAGATATTAACGAAAACAAGTTTTAAACAAAAGTTCTTGATTTTTAGATAAGAAAGATTTTTTGTACATGAATTTTTTTTCATCTGTTACAGTTTTAGAGATACATTCAACGGCCCCATGACTCAATCGACCTATATTGCTTGTTGCCGAACTCAAATAAGATGACGGAGCAGATTGATGGACGGGCAGATGGAGTAATTAAATGATTTTATGAATCCCTATTCGGAAATTGAGTTTGTATCATTAATATTTCTAAGCGTTACAAACTTGGAACCAAACTGAATATACTCTTTTGATATATTTCATATTAATTAAAACTGTTTACAAAGCACTAGCAAAAACTTTTGCTTTAAGCTATGCAATACCTACTCTTTTTTTAAACAATGAAAACAAACAATTAAATGTGCTAATAGTTGAAATACCATGTATAGACAGTGTTGATTACTCTATCACATTACACATAACTGATAATCCCACATTATTAAATAAATAAAATTTGCATCTAATGTGTGCCCTCGTGAGTAAACAGTCATGTTAACAAAAAAAAAAGTTTCAAACAAAAGTTTGTTTATTTTTAGATAAGGAATTTTTATATTTAAACTTTTGTTCTATCTCTAGCGGTTTACAAGATGAGTCCTACGGACCCAAGACCCAATGAGTCCTTGGATGGACCTATGTTGGATGTTGCTCATTTACGAACTCGACCTCACCTTTTACGTCCTGAGTGCTGTAAACATTTTAGCTTGACACCTTTTTTCGTTTTTGAGTTATCGTGTTCACAGACGGACGGACAACCGAAAATGGACTAATTAGATGATTCTATGAACACCTATACTAAAGTTTTGTTCATAGTATCAATATTTTTAACCGTTACAAACTTGGGACTAAACTTAATATACTATGTATATTTCATATATACATTGTATAAAAAGCACTTAGTCTCTGCAAATTTAGCATCCATATCCGTTAAGTATTATTGTTCGTAAGTATTATATTATAATAATCGGATATGAGGGACTTATAGATAAAATTATTTACTACTTTTTAGTACAATAAAAGCTTGTCTCTTAAAAAGTATTTGTTATTAAAATTTTTAATTTAAGGCTAAAACAAATATATATATATATATCAAATATGGTGGAAACGATGGGAAAATCAGGACGTCACAACCTTACCATGCATTGTCATCCAAACTAAATGTGCATGCAAAATTTCAGCTCAATCGGAAACCGGGAAGTGGTTCAAATTTGACTTCATTACAGACAGACAACGGGACAGGTGCAACTAAATAAAAGCTTGTAATAAAAAGTAATTAATGTTACTGTTGCTGTGTTCATTGAACTAGTCATGAAAATGTTTAGTGATTAGTGATTTTAATTTTAATTTTATTATCGACTAATTACTATTGAACAATTTTCATCTGTATTCAGAGAAAATGCAAACATAATTGTTTTAAATTAAAATATTTTGTCTCTTACTAGCACATCTATCTGACTTTATTATACAACAAATTAATTACAGTGATTCTATTTAAGCACAATCAGGTATAGTTGACTTATTTATAGCTTGGATAATTTACAAATATATTTTATTTCAAATCCGCAAGTCTCCTACAAATGCAAATTCCATATACAGGATGGGTTATTTTAATCTATAATGACTAATAAGTCGTCTTGTAGTAAACCAATCAAAAACTGTCAAACTTAAACAAAAATTGCAGTTTGATGCGGGACACTTGGTTTTGACATCAGATCGGACAGTTCTATGGGTTGCATTAATAGCCAATTTAGATTCTAAGGATATAGAATAACACTTTAAATTAGAAAGTTGATCCTCATAAAAAAACTAATATTTTTTTTTAAAACATTTTTTTCGAAAAACATTACCTATACGATTTAAAAATATATCATTATTTCATTTAATAAAGAAAATACACTTAATGCTTATCAGTAATTGTAGGTCAAAGTCATGGACACAGGCGAATTTCCTCTGTTTTCTTTAACAACTTTTGGCTAAAGTATTTTTCCGTAGTTAGTACATTTTCTTTCGATTAAATGTAATAATGACATATTTTTAAGTCATTGGATTTAAACTTGGAGCCTATTTGGCTGATTTCGACATTTCAGGTATTTTTATACTTGTCATAAAAACTCGCGCCCTAGGTAAGTGTTTGAAGAAAAAAAATTTTTTTTTTTAAATGTTAACAGTCTTCCCATTAATGGAAAGATTTGAGTCTAGATTTCAATGGGCCCCGACTGTTAAAGTCGCTATGTAAACTAGTGGACTTTCTTTCAAGTCATATTTTTTTTAGAGTCGGGTTTTTATGATTTTGTTAAATTTTTGGAACCAACTTATTTTGATTTAAAAAATTGTTATTTTTAGCTATAATTTTATTAAGAAAACATTTTCGTCGTCTTCATAATATTTGAACAATATATTATAATTTAAGTTGTAAAATCACATTTTCTATTTTCTATTTAAATTTATTTTTAATTTAACATAACAAATAAATTACAATAAAAAACAATTCACAATCATTGTTTGTTGGATGTTTGTTACATATATGTTGTATAATGATTTTATATTCAAATAAAATGCATACATAAACTTTATATATATACATAAATTTAAATTAAAATTCTATGTTTCAAATAAATACTATATTTATGTACTCATATTATATATATATATATATATATATATATATATATATATATATATATATATATATATATATATATATATATATATATATATATATATATATATATATATATATACAATGTGTTTTAAAATGTCTGTACAGTTACAGTACAGTTTAAAATAAGGCGATTTTATAATTGATAAGTTGCTTCTACGAATAAAGAAAAACACGCGTTTAGATTTTAGGTTTAAAATCTAAAAACTGAAAATGATAAACAAAATTTATTTATCAATTAGTCACCTCTTTTATACGTCTTTTGTGAAAAATTCCTATCGATTTTCTGATTTTCTGCACGGTTTTTGAGAAAATAACTATCCAAGTCCGCATTTTTACCAAAAAAAAAAAAACACATTTCTCATAAACCGTTTAGAAAATCGATACTAATTTTTCACAAAAGACGAAGGTTGATTGACAAATAAAATTTAAAAATTTTTGTGTCATTTTCTCTCTTTAACATAAAAAAATGTACGTGTTTTATCATTTTAAGTGTTATAACTATAACATTATATGACAAACACATAATAATTAAGTAATATTATAGTAATAACACATGGAATAGTTTTTGTGTTTATTTTTGACAGAGTATATATCGGTTTTTCATTTTTATTCACAGTTACCTATATTTAAATAATAAAAGAAATGAAATTGAGAAATTTTTTAATTTTGGAATTTTTATAAAGCTAAAAACTTGAGGAATATTATTGATAAAAGTTTTTTATGTGAATGGTACCATTTTGAAAAGCACTTACTGGCCAAAAACTAACATTTATTACGACTTCTCCATACACCATCATGTAAAAAGGGCTTTTTTTTAAATAATTAATTTCTAGTTAGCCGTACAGAGGATGAAGTTCGTACAGAAGATGTATAAAGGGGTTGTATCCAAGTGCCAGCGCAAAAAATTACGTTTTTTAATGCATTTTTTTTTTTTTTGGAAGACAATTTATTTTACATAAATATATAAAAAAAAGTATTATATCGTATAAACTATGTAAATGACCATAGTTGTTAAAACAGTATAAAAATTAAAAAAAAAAATTGTATACATATAGGACATTTCTTTAATTTTAAGATCCCGTTACCCGATTTCAAAAATTGGATATGGTACTCCTGTAGGCGATCTCCTGGAGGTGCTGCAAAAAACGTGTGAGCACCATATCTCTGGGTTGGATTATCTAAAATGAAAATATCCAGAAAGTTTCTTTATTCGATAGATGAATGCAGTAATTAATCGAAGAAATAGTCAAAATTTTGATTCAGAATTTTGGAGAATTGTTGCTCATCGACTTTGAAAACGTTGGTTCGAAAAAAATGCGTTTAAAGTTACAAAAGACGTTTATAGTCAGTTAAAATTTTTTTTGACTAACATTGAGTCGTGAATATTTCTCGGATCAACTTGTAGCATATCTGTTAGAGTGTTGTAAAAACTTTTTAGAGATACCCTGTGCATTATAAATTATATTACATATATATGTGTATACATAACGTGTAACATTAACTGTTAAAATGGAATAAATAATGTTTTGTACCAAAATTATATTAAATTTTCATCTTGTTACATGTATTTCATAAAATGTTATGTAAATTATTTCATTATAGAAAGGTCGTAAAGGGCGGCCGTACTTCGGCAATACATCGCAAATTCATTTTTCAAAAAAATGAAAAAGTAGGTAATGGCTGGAAAATAAGTTAAATGGAATAAGAAACCAAATTCTTCGAGAGAATGTTCGAAAATTGTAGTCTAAGAGGCCGGTTTAAGATCGATCTTCACCTAGCTAAGAGTTAGATGGGACATACTTTTTCTGAAATTTTATTGATTGATAAACAAGCCTGTGATAGCTTGTCAATCGAAACGTTATCTATTTTTAATTAAATTAATTTTAATCAAATATTTTTTACAGGTAAGTCCATTCCATTATTTTTGTAATTAAATTATCTTTCTTCTGTTTCCAATTTCGATTGGTTAACAGATCGTTGTAGTTACCAATATTGACTAACCTATGCATACGTTATTACACCGAACAGATCTACACCGATCTCTTAATCAATCGAAATTGGTAGCAAAAGAAAGATATTTTAATTAAAAAAATATTGGTATAGAATGGCCTGCAAAAAAATGATTTAAAAAAAAATTGATTAAAATTAATTTAATTCCAAATTGGCATGAACACTTTTCTATAGATAAGCTATCCTAGGGGTGTTTATCAATCAGTAAAATTTCAGATGGGTGAAGATCGTCCTTATATCATTCTATTATGACTTGCTACTGAAATAATACAGTATAAAGATTCTTATAGCCATGGTATGAAAGTTTTAAAACTATTATTCAATATTTAGAATAGAATCAATTAAAGCCATTTATTGGAAGTCATATTTAGGAAATTGGCAGGCTAAAATGTATGCTGAATTACAAAAAACGGCACCTAATTTGAACAATTACTTAATTTTGTGTATTGTTTAATTAATGTGAAAAATTTTAGAAATCGTATCGTGGTCGTAACTATTAACAAGAATCATCTTGATGATAAGTGGCAAAGAAGCATGGATTCGTCGTGCTTAATCCTTGAATTACGAAACTGATTTCAAAACAGATTTATTAATCAAAAGAGTTTATAAAGAATTAGTAACTTTAGACTAATTCTTTATAATGCCAGTTTCTTACAAACAGGAAAAATAAATAAATAACGAAATTCCACATTTATTTGTCGGGTGTGTGTAATAGATCTAGCGCCAATGGCAGAAAATTTACCAGTAAAAAATTCATTCCCACTTATTAAAAAATATGCTTATTATTGTTACAGAAATGATTATACTTTTGTGTAGAAACTTATAATAATTAGAATATTTGAACTACTAATATCAAATTGTATTATTAGAAAAAAATATAATATTTTAATTAAAATTTGATTGTTCTATTCTACAAAGCGGCCACAATTATTTCATAATAGAGTATAAATAATATAATAACTCTTTAAGAATAAACAAACGAAATCGTAAGCAGACTGGAAAGATAAATTTAATAATAAATTTTTAATCTTTATTAAAAATAATTAATTATACTATAAGCCATATAATAATATAATTAACTAAATCAAACAAGGAATTTTACTGTGTGATTTATTAAATATTTTTCGTATAACAATAAATAGAACTTTATTTTCTTCTCATGGTGCGTACACGCGATAGTTGGGTCGAGAATACCAGCCACGGATGTCGTAGGTTACGTGCTATTTTTCTTCAAGGGGAAGATCTAGAATATCTTATAATTTAACACTTTAACACCCCAAAATGACGAAAATCATGACGCATCCAAGTCGAAATAAACTCCTCAGAATTTTTAAGGTTTATACTACTCGCTCGATTGGGGTTATACGATCTCGAGACTTGGTTAAAAAGCCAGAATTTGTTTCGTCTATCTACCTGATCATCATTAGATGCTTCTTTATTATTATAATTTATTGAAATGGAGTGTTTGTCTTTCCAGGTTTCTAAATAAATTCAATATTTACGTAAAACGGCAAAAAGGAGAGTTGAGCATTTGAAACTACGCACAGCCTCAAGTGAAATATACGCAAAGTATTTCACCATCCATACTTCAAATTTTAATAATATTTCCTTAACAAAATAGTGCGTTTTTATTTCGAAAACTTGTCAAATTTGAGGGAATTTCCTATTAGACCAAGGACATGCGTATTTTTTAGAATACTTTTACTATTTTACTTTTACTGTAGTTGTTTTACAGTTTGAGAGATGATCATGTATAATTCTCACAGGGTTATACTTTTATTTGGTAGAGACGAAAGTGAATACTTGACATATTTTATTCAACTTAAGCATTTCTCTTGACAATGCAGAGTGTTTCAAAAAGTGAACAGCCAGAAAAATATCATTCTCGTGAATTATTTATCTAGTAGACCTTATGCCATAGTAAGTTTAAATGGAATTTCACCCGTAAGACTAATTTAAATGCTTGTAGAAACAGCAAAAACACCAACACACGCTAATTTAGTGCGTCGTATTTCTATATTTAATTTTCAAAAGCAGTATAATCATTAAATAAATCTATTCTCCTCGGGTGAAATTTATTACAATTCACTTGTGTCCATTTAATCTGTTTCATCGCCTCAGTGGCCGAGTGAGTAAATGCACAATCAGCTTTAACCGTTTGACTACTAATTGGGAGGTTTCGGGTTCCAATCCCGGCAGCGGTAGTCGTTCAATTATAATTAATGGGGCGGTAAATTTTTCGCACTGTCATCGCTTGAATAAGAACGAAGTAATAGACTCCGTCCACATTATAAATTTAATTGTATATTCGGGTTTAGTTTAAAATAAAAAAAAATTCAAAATAATTATGTGGAAGGCCTCTGTTATATATGGATGTATGAAAAACGAAGGTTAAACCTCATTATTATATCATAGACTGTTTTATTCTACAGGGAACATTATCGTTATTATTATTTATATCGTTGTGTTATTAATGATCGTCGAGTGTTTTTCATTAGGAGGAGCGTAACAAAGGAAAAAAAAAAAAAAAAATTAAAAAAAAAATGGTTTTTAAGGGACAAGCTTTTATTGTACTAAAAAGTAGAAAATAATTTTATCTTTGAGTCACCCATATCCGACTATTTGTAAAAGCTGGAGACGCTCAATTTAAAATATCAAAAATGAATCGGAACATTCTTGATATGAAGCGCTTCAAGCTTTTACAAATAATCGGGTATGAGTGACTCTTAGAGAAAATTATTCTATACTTTTTAGTACAATAAAAGCTCATCCCTTAAAAAGTATTCGTTATTAAAATGTTTAATTTAAGACTAAAAATAATGTATATATATATATATCAAATATGGTGGAACCGATGAGAAAATCAGGATGCCACAACCTAACGATGAATTGTCATCCAAACTAAATTCCACAACCTAGTCATGAATTGTCAGCCAAACTAAATGAGCATGCAAAATTGTAGCTCAATCGGAAACCGGGAAGTGGATCAAATTTGACTTGTAAGATTTGATTACAGACAGACAACGGGATAGGTAAAACTAAATAAAAGCTTGTAATATGAGCTTGCCTGTAGTTTAATTAATATTTGATATTGTTTGAGCTTTTAATAAATTCTATGAAAGACATAAAAATATGAATTCGACAATAAATACCTATGTTTGATACTCTTTTTGAATTACATATTAGAATGTGACAATAGTTGTTATTATTATTATTTAATTAATTTGTATTCATTAACGAAAATTGAAAAAATAAATACACAAAAATAATAATTAATATTACATTTTTCTTGGAGTTATTTATTAATAATGTTTTCGATTATATGCCGTGAGCTAATAGTATCATGTGTCTTGTATTACTAAAAACTTTTAATAAAACTTTTCTATTGTCTCGTCTTGTCTCGTATCTATAATTGAAATTTCTTCGATTCTGGAAAACAAAAAAATTACTAGAAAAAAATCTACCAATAAAAGTCTGTAGTAGGAGGCAACTTTGGAGGTTATTTGTTTGTGTTTTGAAAGGTTTTGAAACACCCGATGTTCTAGAATTTACACTAATTGGATTGGAAATAATGTTTTTGTAATGAAATAATATTGGAAATTGTATTTTAATAAATATTTCTTAAAAATTTTTAGATAATTAAATAATTTTATAATAAATTAATTATAGTTTAAATAAAACAATCATATTTATGATAACGTACCACGGTACTCAAACAGTGGCAAACAAATATTAATGGCCATATTAATTAATCGAAGTCGAAGCAAACATATATAACAAAATTGGGTTCAGTTACTTAACCCGTCTTTTCGAATTATGAAATTTTAAGATTTTTTCAAACTACTTACAGTTTTAAAAATATACTTTTTTCTAGTCCTTCAGAAAATGTGTGAATTGCTCCCATCACGAAAGTGTAAGCAAAAAATTATTAACATTGGAAATTTTCGGGCCTGTTCGAGTACTTTCGTTAGTGTAATATAAATCGAACTCAGTAAATTTAAAAATTTGTTTTAGAAATATGGTTAAATTAGGTAAAATGATTATGGAGATTATTTCTCTACTCTTCGCATAATCGAACTATTTTAAATTAGCTGGCGCATTAAAAAAAATAAACGTATATAAAATTATGTAGAGGTTGTAAGTTGGATAAATGATTTTTGAGTAATAACCAGGCGAGAAATAGGTAATTTTTAAGGTTCGAATTAAATCGTTTGCGATCCTCGAGCCTTTATGATAATTCATTTACATTAAACTTTTCATGATGTATGTGTTTTGGTTGCTGCTAATTTTTGATAGGCGCTACACAAATCCATTTGTGAAGGTCGGAAATGGAAATTACTCCGTACTACTTTTATGCCATCACCGAGTATGTGTTCTCCAGCTCCATCGTTATGTAAATGTATAAAATGAAAAAAATATTATATATCTTCCTAGATACGTATTTTTACAGAATGTCCAAACAGACTGGAGATACTTAAATAACTTAAAAAAAACGTTAAAATGCGTGTTTTATATTTCTTAGGGAAGTATAAAAAAAAAGTCTGGTTTTATATAAAATAAAAAAAACTTTTAACAAAAAGAAAACCGACTTCAAACGAAATTCTTTTCCAAAATAAATTAATTTGCACTAAAAAATAAAAAAATAATGATAATATAATGTAGTTAAAATTATTGTTATTTTTGGAGTCGGTGTCAGCCAAGGAATCAACTCTGACAGAACAGTTTGCTACATTAGCTTGGCTGACACTGACTCCAAAAATAACAATGATTTTAACTACATTATATTATCGTGATTTTTTTACTTTTTAGTGCAAATTAATTTATTTTGGAAAAGATTTTCGTCTGAAGTCGGTTTTCTTTTTATTAAAAGTTTTTTTTATTTTGTGATTTTTAGTGAATCTGAAGTACAATAACTAATTTGTCACTAAAAAAAGAATCATCGTAATCGGTTGGCTTGATATTGAGTTATTCGTCCTCTTGTTGTGCATACTTAAAGCAAATTTAAGACTTTTATGGTTTTCGCATTGATGCCGTTGTCAGAACTGGAACAAAATGAAATGGGATCACACGGGAAGCACCAGCTTTCAAACAGATAAAGAATCATCAAAATCGGTTCACCCAGTCGAAAGTTATACAGTTGAATTGATAACCTCCTCCGTTTTTGTTTGAAGTCCTGTATAGAAAGTGTTGAATGCCAGTGCTTGACTTATTTTTTTATAAATTAGAAGAGTTCAAAAACCAACAAAACGCCTAAAGTTGTTGTTAGTTTTGGTCTATGTTGCCTCATTTATTATAAAAATTTCAGCTTGATATATGTTGTTGATTTGAGTTATCGTGTTGACGGACGGACAAACGAAAATGAGCTAATTGGGTGATTTTTTAACACCATTTTGTGAAAAATTGGGACTAAAATTAATATACGTTGATATATATTTCATATATGTACAGGATATTTTTATTTTCATTCTTTTATAGAGATTTTCAATCCCAACAGAGAGATTAAAGATAATAATAAAGTACGGAATTACTTGAAGAAATCTCTTGGATGTGTTTTTTCAAATAGATTAGTATTTTACTATTGTTCAGTATTCAATGGAATTTCTCGAAAAATTACGGAACTAAGTTTTTTTACAATTATAGTGTTATCCTAAGTGAATTTTGAATAAAACTAACTCATTTTCGTATGGAAAATTTGAACGTACAAATTTCATAATGTTTCAATGAGTGTACCCTAGCTTTGATAAATTTTATAGGGAGGTTTTTTAAATATTGAACAAGTTTTTTTTTTTCAATTTACAAAACTCTCCAGACTTTTTGTACACGGTGTATAGGTGCCTATACTCAACGCGAGTATTGTATAACTCTTTGGTATTACTATCTTTGGTGAAAATTTGATTATTATTATAAAAAAAAATTGTTTTTTTGCATAATTTCATTCAGTTTTGTGTCAAAGATTATACATTTTTTTATATATTCTAAAAAGTAAAAAGATATATCTTTGTGAAGGGTATACACTTAAAGTGAAAAGTTGGATGTTGCGTGATTCTTCAATTCACTATTATAATATTTTGGTTCGTTAAAATTCTTTGAGATATGAATGTGTAACAACCGTATCATCTACAGACATTTACTCCTTGACCTTTTTTATAAAATACACATCGTAAAAAATAAAATCATGACACTTTACGTTGCGTTAATAAAATAAAATAATTAGACGCTTTGTTTTCCTTGGTTCTTCTGAGCTCTTCCAGTGCTCATTTTGAGGGTAAATAAGTGATTTTAATTTTTGACGAATGAAGAATTTGAAAGATTATTTATATTTTTGAAGACCTTACTAATAATAAATCGAGAAAACCATATCTCAAGAACGAAAATTCATAGTAGGGGCAGAATAGAGTTTTCTAAAGAACAGAGTCGTTATGTGTGTGCGTTTTCTTGTGATGCGTCGGTTCAAATTTTGACCTTCTTTTGTTTTTAGAAATATATTTGAATTTTTGATTGTCGTGACAAATTTACGAATTAAATTTACGAGTAACTAGAAGCGGATTAAGAAATTTTTTACCCGTTGGCAGTTAGAAAAATTAGCACCACCCGTAATAAAAATCTGTCAATAAATTTTTTTTAGTCCTTTATTTCTTAGAAGCTGGAAAATTGCGTTGGTCTTTCGGGGGCAGTTCTCTAGCTCGAGCTATCGTTGTAAAATAAGAACACAGAGAATAAATTTATACAAAAAGTACTTTTCTTAATCGCCAGAATACATCGTTACTAATATACTTGCACTATTTTAAACATCTTCAGTGTTCAGATTGATCAAACTGCTTAGAAACGAAAATTTACTGTACAAATTGCTGTACAATTCTCGCTAAGTTTAACCACAAGTCTGCCTATAATTGCCAGATATACTGCCGTTCCGAATGTTTTCTGACCAGATATTGAAGAAATTATATCTTCTGCAGATTTATTTGCTGACGAAATTATACAAATTTGACTGTCATACATTTGAATGACTATAAAAATGTCGATACCAACGAACTGTTATTTTGTGCCTACTTACTTAAACAATTTAATTTTTCTTTAAAAACTTCCACGCTCGTGCCCGTTTTTTAACCTTGCGCCTATAGAAACTGGCCTACATTGCCTTATGGATTATTTGCTCTTAAATTACACTTCAAGCTCAATTATTTTTCATTAAAATGATTCTTGGCAGGGCTTTTAAGGACCATAAACAATAAAATAACATACATGCAAAAAGTGTATATTTGTAACGAAACAAATAGTGTTGCGTTTTTATTTTGGCGAAGTGTATATGATAATAATTTTCTATTTTTTCATAGTTGATGACATATATATAAAATATATGGTTTTTTTGTCGACCTACATACAGTTTATGAAAATTATCTTGAATGACAAATAATAAAATGATCACTTTATGAAAACCGGGAAAAATAATAAATGGACCAGTCGTATATATGGAATCATTGAAATCTTTGAACATAATAAAATGAGACATGATAATAAATTTTCCTTCAACGATTTTCTTGATTATATCCCCTATATAAAAAGTCAAAGCAAAAATTTTATTTTTAATCTTATCCCAAACTACGGGAGTTAAATCGATTTAATCCTTTTTAATTTTGTCAATTAGTATAAGAAGAAATATCAATAAAATAGATATTTTGGTGTAAATTAAAAAAAATAATTGTTTTTTATTTAAATGAAAGCTGTTATACGTTTTGAAACTGGTAGAGACCCAATAATTATGAAATTGTTGAACCCTACTCTTTACTTTTAATATAGACCATTCGAGTGTAGTTTGTTTAATTTATTGGTTATTGTTGATTTGTTAATTAACAATTTAATGAAGAAAGAATTTGAGAATAACATCGTATTTTTCTATGAATTTCAAAATTTCTCGAAATATTCGAGAAACTCGAGAAATCCTGCTCGATAATTCTTGTGCCTCGAGAAATAAAAAATTTCGGAGGACCAGAAACCTCAGTAGTAGGTTTTTAAGATATGAGATCAATATCTCCGTAATTATAAGTTTATGTATAAGACACTAATATAATCAGTATCTCACCATACGTATTTTGACCCAAAAATTCAACTACCCAATTTTAAAATGTGTCAGGCTGGTATAGTGCTGAAAAGTTATAAACCTTGAAACATGTTGAATTTTACTTTAGGCTTATTAACCTATAAAATGAATTTAAATTAAAACTTCTAAGAAATACGAGAACACTTTTACATTATGTAGGTATATATGTAATATACAAGGTATATTAAGTTTAGTCCCAAGTTTGTAACGCTTAAAAATATTAATGCTACGAAAAAAATTTTGGTATCGGTGTTCATAAAATCACCTAATTAGTCCATTTTCGGTTCCCCGTCCGTCTGTGAACACGATAACTCAAAAACGAAAAATTTTTACAGCGTACTAAGGACGTAAAAAGTGAGGTCGAGTTCGTAAATGAGCAACATAGGGTAATTGGGTCTTGTAAACCGTTAGAGATAGAACAAAAGTTTAAACATAAAAAATGTTCCTTATACAACAACTTTTGTTTGAAACATTTTTCGTCAACATCACTGTTTCCCCGTGAGGGTGCAAATTTGTTTTCACTTCTTAATTAGAAAGTTATTTCAAGTTTGTTTTCACTTCTTAACTAGAAAGTTATTTCATCTGTAATAGCTGACGTATTTTGTTCGGAATATTATTTTGATAACCGAATAGATTTGATAGAAATTTTAAAATTATGTTCATTATTATTATTCTCAACATTTTTCTTCGAGATTGTCGAATAATGATAGCAAATTAAAATTTTTATAGAGAGTAGGTAAGCTCCAATTATTAAAAATATTACTATTTATTAAAAAAACAATTGTTTTCCAATTATCTTGTGCACATAAAATAATTACACTTTGTTCCAAGCAAAAAATGTAATCAGTTTTTATATGTTTTAATAACTTTTCATCTAAGTAGTATAATTTACGGTAATTATTTTTGTAAAAAAAGTTAATAGGTACAATATTAGTCAGCATTATAGATGTAATTTACTGTTGAGTGGTTATATCTACAATATGAGTTCTCGTTTCGTATAAAAATAACATAGTGACACCAAAAATAACTCAAACAAAAGCTGCGGAATTTGATGGGGGATATCATATTCCGACATCAGTTTAGACTTAGTCCTTTGGGTTAACACTTTAAATTAGAGAGTTGATCCTCATAAAAAAACTAATAATTTTTCATCCAAATCATTTTTTCAGAAATCGTCAGCTTTGGAAGAAATGTGACTTAAAAATTTGTCATTCTTGCATTTAATCGACAGAAAACACGCTAGGAGGATCAACTTTCTTATTTAAGTATTACTCTATCTCTTACCGTTTAGGATCGAAATTGGCTTTTAAAGAAATTCGAAAAACTAGCTCCAATCCGATGTCAGAATATATTATCCCTCATCAAATTCTACAACACAAGTTAAAATTATTTTTTGATTAGTTAATTATAAAACGAGATATTTGGGTATAGAGATTAAAATGTCCTACCCTGTATATATGGTAATCAAGCGAAGGTTTGGTTTCGGTTACTTTCGCCCTCAGTTTCGGTTTCGCCATGCAGAGGGACGAAAAAACAAAATTAGAATTCTGATTTTGATAAATATTCCAAATGCATGAAATAAACGAAACCAGATAAGTCAGTAGGAAGTGAGATGAAAATTAGATCCTGTTTTGGATACTACCTAGATGATATGTTTTCCCCATATGATAGGGTCATTTTTAAGACGATTTTAGACTCCGATTTACTCCCTTTAAAATTATCGTAAGGTAAATGCTTGAAGCGTTCAATGTGAAATATCAATGATGACTCGGAGCTTTTTGTTTTTGCTTTTATTGTAGTAAAAATTAGAAAATGATTATTTCTACGTGTCATTCATAAATGACTATTTGTAAAAGTCAATTTCCAAAGAGCTTGTCCTTTAAAAAGTATTTTTTATTTAAATTTTTATTACAACTGATTTTTATGTCTAGTAATTAGTGAAAATTAATTATTAGAAACACGTCTGATATAAATAATTTTTATATATAAAAATTGCGTGTCACGCTGTTGACTGGATTGAGTAAGTATTGAGGCGCTATGTTAAAAATACAAACGTTTCATATAAGCTACAATTTAATAGCATAACCACCACGTGTTGCTGAGGCTAAGTTATAACCAAAATTTATTTTGTAACAAACGAAATACAGTGAAATTCAATTGTTCTTACTTTTTCAATTTTTGGTGTTAGCATCTCAATTTTTAGTCGCAATATTATTTTATTGCAAATTATTTGTCTATTATTGGACAGTCGCAATTACCTGTTAGCTCCAAACGATTCTAACAGATGGCAATATCTGTTGACTGGATTGAGGAAGTATTCAATAGATGGCGGTATATTAAAAATACAAACGTTTCATACTAGCTACAATTTAATAGCATAACCACCACGTGTTGCTGAGGCTAAAGTATAACCTAAATTTATTTTGTAATATATATATGAAATATAGTTAAATTCAATTGTTCTTACCTTTTCAATTTTTGGTTTTAAGCATAACCGGCCATGTATTACGGTCTTCATGACTGATGCCTTCCTACTGTTCCCCTTGAATAGTTTACTACAATGTAATATTACAAGAACCTTAGCACAGCAACGCATGGCCGGGACTGCTAGTTTGATATATTAATTTATTACCATGCATACATATACATGTATTTCGTGTATATTCATAAATTTCTACCTTGAACTTGAAAACTATTAATTAATTGAAGAGACTATAAGTATAAAATTGCCTGTTTTTCACATAAAATTTTCTATCTTTAGATTGAATTGGTGAGTTGGTAACAGTAATTTATTTTTTTATCTAAATACTTAGGATTATATATTAACTTAATTAAATACTTATCTGTACATATTCTTTGATTAAAAAATCAACTTTATTAACGAAAAAGCACTAAAAATTAATGGAATGAAAATATTTTTAGACATTTCATTGTCGTAATTGGTAATTTTTCAAGTCTTAAAACGTTACAGTGAAAGATGTTTTTATAGTTTCTGCCATTATTTTTTCGATTATCAAAAATCGGTTATAGTTGTAAAGTATAGTTATAAATATTATGTATAAAATGGAATATTGAGACTCAGAACTAATGGATGAGTCCTTACACGAGAAAATTTAACACAAAAAGAGTTTTCACCTCTAAAATTTACGAGGATAGATGGACTTTTGCATGAGATAAACTCAATATTTTTTGAGATGTCCTTTTTTGGACAATTGAAAAAAAATTATTATCCCTGTCAATAATGTACCAAATGGACTGCACATGGTTACTCAGGGAATTATGGGGTCGGTGAACACGAATTCCTCGAAGTACCTGGGGACCTGGGCATCCTGATTTCAAAAGCAGAATTTTCATAAAAAGCTTGTAATTATCATGGAAAAGTAAAGATATTGAAAAAATTCATTTTTTTATCATTATTTACTATGTTATAGGTACAAATTTCAGCTTTAATAAATTAATAATAACAATTTTCAGCTTTAACAAATTCATTTAAATACCACGGAAATCATAAATGAAAACTTTTTATTTATTTGTACATAAATAAAGGCTGACTGACCAGCCCTGTTCTAATATGTAACTGACTGACTGTCATATCTGTTATTTATATGCAATATACAATCTGTATAACAATTTTCAGCTTTAGTAAATTCATTTAAGTACCAGATAAAATATAACCCCTGTTCGATCGTTCCTTTGACTGACCGCAGTGTGGGTGTGTACACAACTACTGTAACCAATCCTCAAATGATCACCTTTAGTAAACGAAATGAATTTTTTTTGGCCTGGCTCTTCCATTATAGATTGTAAAAATTTGCAATGAAACAATGCTGATTATTTTATAGATTAAAAATTCTAAAATACGTTAAGAATTAAAAGTGCACTGGAAATTTAAAACATATGTGACACAGATTAAAACGAATTAATTAAAATTTTTCATTAACATTGAGTAACATTAAATTTTTTAAACTTGAGCTTTGTTCATGTACAATAATTAAACTGTTCTTTTTCATAGAATAGATTAATCAAGCTGGTGGAAATGAAATTCTTTGATGTATGTACACGTATGCTATAAACTATAGTTGCATGAAACTAGTTTACGACTATTACTAGAAATACATGTATCATCGTTGTGGATATATTTACACAAAAAGTATATGACAATATAAAATAAAAAAAAGTCTGAAGGGGATTTTACTAGATACTATAGAAATTTTTATTTATATTATATATATTTTTCACAGAGGCAGAGTGGTAAACTATATAGGTAGATGCATTGGGTAAAGTGTTGTACCTAGGCAACCATACAAAGACAAGGTTTACTAACTAGGAAGAAAACAAAGAAAAAAGCATAGCAGAATAGTAGATATCCATATATTTGCCCCCTTGTTATTTTTACTATCTATTTATTTACAATTCGACGATTTTTTATTGCCGTCTATTAGTGGAAATTTCTCATATATTTTTCAAATTATTAAAATTAAACCAATGATTATAGATTAGTATTAAATTTTCAATTATTCTGTATAGCCAATTTAATAAATTGGTTAAAAAGTTTAAATTGGTGAAATATAGAAATACTGGTCTTAAAAATACTTGTGATAGCTTGTAAGATTCGGAATGATATCTAGAAAAATGTGCTCTTTTCAGTACATACAAAATTTCAAAAATTATAAAAAATTAAAGATAAATAAGTTACTGAATCGGCATTGATTCAGTAACTTATCAACAAATTTATCATTGCTTCGTAAGATTCAGTAGAATATATTCCTGATTTAATGTTCCTTCTAATAATTTATCCTGCTGTTTATAAAATTAAAATGATAAAAATATGTCATTAATTGGGTTTCTGTTTCTATATTATTTTCCAAAAAAGTTCTACACTTATTCAAACCAGAACTTTTTATTCTTGCGAAAAAATATCGAATGCAGCTGCTTTCATCCAAATCGAATCATAACTGGAGTCCGAGGTAAAATGCATCATTTACTGGATGTTTGTACTGTTGTTTGACTTTTTTTTGTGGCATGGTATAGTAATCACCCATAAAAAAGAAAAGAAACCCTGAAATCGAAAATTTTATGCTAGAAAAATTATACAAATCTAGAATGAATTGAATTTCTATTTTCACAAAACTTTCTAAAAAATTTCCACACTCTTTTATCTAGAACATTTTTATTTTCACGAAAACAAATCGAATAAAGTTTGTTTCATGCAAATTCATTCATAGTAATCGCAGTCCTTTTTCGTCTTCATTCACTATACTAAAAAGAAACTTGTAGGACGTTTCAATCATATACCATTTATGAAATTCCCTAGAGTGAACTGTAAAGATTACGTATTGGATAAGACATCTTTTAGTTCGATTATAAAATGTATATTCACAGAAATACTAAAAATATTTTTCAATGGTTAGCACTCAATTTTAAAGTGATACCTTCCGATTAAGAATGAAATAATATTAGGATTCAAACAATTAAGTTATTGAAATAACTTGACTGGATTTGCAGTCCATTATTAAAACAACTCAATTTTCAGCACAAATTTAATGTACATAAATTAATCCTGATTTAGTTATTTTATTTGGATTTTTCCAAGCGTTAATTGTCATCGGAAGATTAAAATAGTAAATGCTTTTAGCTCAGTGCAAAAAATAGTCTAAGTAGGTACGTGCGCCTTTTAAGGCCCATTTTTTGCAATACATAAATTCATATTAATTATTTATTTATTTTTGTAAATAAAATCAACAGATAAAATTTACTTAAACTAATTAAAGCAAAAATCAATTTTAAAAACCTCTCATGTGGACCTTCAAAGGTATACTTTGTGTCTCAAAAAACGCACATTTTAAAAAAGAAATTAACCAAGTAATTTAATCTTAAACGTAAGCTCCTTGGTTAGCCAGTCTGTTTTTTTGTCATTTTTATCAATAAAGTTTTTTGTCATTAACGTACGATGGGCAATCTTTGGGTCAGAAAAATCTACCTACGAAACAAAAATTTCTAAATGAGTGAAAACAATAACAATTTTGCAAATTAACACAAAGTTTATTCTTTACAATTTTGATGGGCCTTATTATGAGTATAAACATAATTTGTTAAATAAGGAAGAAATCCATTATACCTTATTACTAACTAATATACAAGCAGTAAAGCCTAGTGGGCTCTTAATTGCTTTCTGAACATAAAAAAATTCCCTTGCTAGAAATTAAAAAAACATACAGGTTTACAAGGCCATCTTCGGAACTCGTATGTTGGGCTTTTATAGGCTTCTTTTTTTAATGAAAAAAAGCAAAATACACAAACAACATTTAACTCCTTAGAAATACCCTTGGACCAACAAAAGTATAAAGATAGCGGCTTCTAACCATTGATATGAAGTTGTTGTTTTATCTAAGACACTAACCGGATATCAGTGCGAAATTTAAACTTATTTGAACGTCTATAATTATGAAATTTTGAAGTGGGGCATCATAGGAATAGGGTCAAGAAATGCATGGCGATTATTACAATGCCGGTATGGTATAGAGACAATACATATACAGCCTATGTTACCATAAGTAATATTACGGTATGGAAAAGGCTATCCACCAGAAAGCATTGTGGGTATCGCGTACCAGTATAGGCGTGACATCCATACTGCAATGATTCGTCCGCCATAACTATTGCTAATGTTAATATTCCCTCAATACAGTATACAGTACGACGTTCACACCGATTCTGACATATACCACAAAAAACTTCTTTCTGTGTACCTTTGCGCAGATAATGTTGTTAAAATTAAGCATTTTAATACTTTTTAATACTTTCAATTATTTCCTAGCATTAATCAAGCAAATAACGGCTTATTTCGTTCATCGGGAATTAAATTTAAAATTTCTGTTACATAAAAAACGACCACATAAAGAACGTATCAAAATACCAATATTTTAAAAATATACTTATAGTTTTTATCGATAGCTGTTTACTATCTTAGTTCTCCAAGATAAACAGTGAGTGAGAAAATTGCTGTTTTAAGGAAACACTATTTTCAATATTTTAAACAAAAAACAAAATTTTGGTTTAAGGTAAGACAGTCTCCCATAAAATATATAGTCACTAGTCACTATAAAATACAGTAGTAGTACTTTATTTAATCGGTTCAATAAAACTGTCAGAAACAGTATCTTTTAAATGGCAAACATAATTTATCGGGACCATAATAATATATAGACGCACGTTTTTATCACTCCTACTCAATATTCATATATAATTATTGAATGGTAACTACAGCACAAATAAATGTTTCATGTTCAATAAATAAGAAGTGATGGGCAAAATGAAGACTAAGAGCTTTGGTATTATTATGCATTACTAGGTAAGATACGGCAAAGCTGCACTGAAAAAAATTCTAAATATTAACCGATATAAGGTTGTCTCCTTCTCGCGAGATCAAATATGGTGAATGATGCCACGAATGAGATACAACTACCGTACGAGATTGAGTGATGAAGTTGACACAAACACATTAGTTGTTTGTATGAAAGTAATATACTGTCTAACAAATTTCAAATATTGTTATTGTGAAATGCAACATAATTTAAAACAATTATAACAAAAACATTACAACATTATAACAAAATACTGATGTGATTGTCACAACCACATGAGCAAGTTTATTTAAGTAAAAATTAGATTTCTTCGAGTCGGATTTGAACCAACGACATTTGAATTATTAATCATTTAAGTTATTATACATGTACAAAATATCGATGTTTGTTAAATATGTACCAAAATATTCTATATATTATAAAAATGACCAATCAAATTTATTTCAAACTCTCTGTCTATTAGTAACAGCAATCTTCATGTGGTTGGCTCAACCCCACATTGGCTAGACAAGACAGGTATGTGTTCGTACTAACCAAATTCTATATTTAAATTCCATATTCGCTTTATTAACACGATTATATATTCCAACTAAGTACAAATTCATTTTCCATCAATAAAATACATGACTTTAAACTTAAATCAATCTCTCTCATAGAAGTAATGATTTTGTTTATTTAACTTCAGTGATTTGGTATCAATGAATACATATTTTAAATTCAATCCCATTCTATTGTAAATCCAAATATTTAGATGTACTTGTTCCAATCATTAGGAAATTGTTTGAAATTATTTTTATTTCATTTCAATATGAAACGGAAACTTCGGGATGAGGTTGTCATTGTTTAAATTTTTTTCAGTGTGTTATTAAAAATTATCCAAGAAAAATTAACATAAATTTCTTAAATGGATTTCGTGAAAGTTAGATACAATGGAACATGAAAAATTGCAACTGATTAATCGATTCACAATGTTTCGTCTATTTATTAATTATTTAACAAGCTATTCTTTTCCTTCTTTTTCGAGATTCATCGAAGAAATTTATTATGAATTGACTACCATATATCCCGCAATTATGATGATTTGGTGTTTCCTTTATACATCTAATGTTTTTCTTGATCAAGGTATTACTCTTTTGCGAGAACTTATTCGTAAACGATGGATTTTATAGTTACTTGCATCTTCTTTACTAATCAAAATCTTTAAAGCGAGCTTACCATTGAAATAGGAAGATTATAGAGCTCGACAATGAGAAACAAATTTCCATTAATAACACATTCCGTTAGGCACGCAAAAAGTTTAGGACAAAAAAGGACAATTTCAGATTATAGTTCTCCTGAATATTTTTATAAAGCATTATTAAAACATTTACATAATAGTCTATCTGTCCTCTGAACAAATAAAAAGCATGCGTTTTTAAAGCACCTAAAAGCGATTTATCAAACTAGTTTAATTAAATCCAAGTCTACCCTTAAAATTCTTCTCTGTCCCATGGGTAATTTTTAAATGTTTGGTAATTTTAAATTTTATTTCTCATTACTTGACACAACAAACCTTTAACCTACCCACATCCGTAAAATGACTCCAACCAACAATAGCAATTTATTGTAAATGAAACCATAATCGTCTATTTTTAACCGGCTTCAAACAGAAAAGGAGGAGGTTATCAATTCGACTATATTCTTTTTTTTATGTGTGTTACCTCAGAACTTTCAACTGGACGAACCGATTTTGATGATTCGTTATCTATTTAAAAGCTGGTGCTTCCCGTGTGGTCATATTTCACTTTAATTCAGTTCTGACAACGGCATCCATGAGAAAATCATAGAAGTCTTAAATTTTCATTAAGTATGCACGACAAGAGGACGAATATCACAACAACCGATTTTTAAATGACAAATTAGTTATTCTACTTCAGATTAACCAAAAATAAAAAAATAAAAGAAACTTTTAACAAAAAGAAAATCGACTTCAAAAGAAAAACTTCTCCAAAACAAATTAATATGCACTAAAAAGTAAAAAAATAACGATAATATAATGTAGTTAAATTTATTGTTATGTTTGAAGTCGTTGTTAGCCAAGCTAATTTAGCAAACTGTTCTGTTAGAGTTGTTTCCTTGGTTGACACCGGCTAACAATAATTTTAACTACATTATATTACCGTTAGTTTTTTACTTTTTAGTTCTTATTAATTTATTTTGGGAAAGTTTTCCTTTTGAAGTCGGTTTCTTTTAGTTAAAAGTGTTTTTGATTATACAAGAAATGGAAATAATAAGATTATATTTATTATGTTTATGTATATTCATATTATTTCTTTGACATATTAATTATATAACATGTCAAAATGAATAAAAATTATCCATTACATTGTTTTCATCTTTTAGCTGAACGGCTATTTTTAATGCTATGAATAGAGTATACTATAAATAAATGGTAACTAAGTAATAAGAGTACACGGAAACAAAAATTTTAATGGTACATGGAACATTCGTCCTCAAACCCTACCCTTCGGAATTACAGGCCTTTGACACTTTGCCTAATCTGACAAATTCATTAGGTTTTAGAAGAATTGATTCTAAAAATCGTAGTCATAGGAAAATTTTTTGCTTTTTTAAAGTTTTACTCTATCTTTAATGGTTTGTTACTTTTAGAAGTAGTTTCGGTCTTTCTTCAACTTTTCTTTGACAGTTTTACTGTATCTTACATAATCTGTTAAAGATAAATAAAGAGCAAAATTGTTATTCGTAAAAATACCAACTTTTGTTCAATCAACTTTCGAAAAACCAACGGACTCAGCAGAAATTCGACATACTATGGAAAGTTTCTAACGTCGAGAAGAGCTTTTTTGAAAAAACTTTCTTGTACCCAAGTTATTGTTATCCTATCACTAGATTTTTTGATGCATTTTAAGCAAATGTTTCTGAAAATTATTATTTGTATAACATTTATTACAAAACACATACAGTCGTTAAGTCCGCTAAAAATCTATTTCCTAATTAATGAATACAATAATTTAAATGCAAAATATCCAATATTTCTGGAATTCGATAAAATAGGAAAAACTGACACTGGCTCACTTATTCCAGCAAAACTTTATCTTAAAATCTTTCTTTTTCGTATATTTAAACACATTGATCCAAATACAATGTAGGTAATTTTTTTTTTCGAATTTGCCATTCTTATGCACTTCAGTTATCTATTTCACCTTATCAACCGTGGGGTAAGGTTGTTGACATGAATTTTGTTTAGCTATACAAAAATTACAGTGACTTGCAACTGCGTCTGGTATTGGAGACAGAATAAATTAGTAATTTATTGAGATTAAAGCGGTGGAACACGAATAGTAGAAAATATAAATAGTACAATACATTTTTCGTTATATTATAGCCTTGATAAGGGTTAAAATAGCTGCATTGCAACACGATGACATTATCAAGATTAATGGGTATTTATAGTCTAGGAGAAAGTGGCTTATGAGTAAAAAATGTATTCTGTCACATCTTAGAATGCAGTTACAATATCTTCACACTATACAATGTGAAATGTTTTTGCTACTATCGTTGTTTCTTATCTCTTTTTTTCACTTGATGTGTTTGTGTCTGTCTGTCTCTCTGTCTGCCTGTGGCATCTTAATAAACGGATAACCGACTTTGATTTTTTTGTTTTGTTTGATAGGTAATTTAATGGGAAGTTTCATGGCTATATTTCAAGTTCGCGTTTAGAGTTCCGTATCTGGAACAACTAAATAGGCGTTCTTCAAAATCGGTTCAGTTTAGAGAAGGCTCTAAGGAGAAAGGTAATTTAATGGAGCGAATTCTAAAATACGTTTTAAGTGCGAGTTTGCCGCGTTGTTTTTATGAATAGCTCGAAGGCATTATTTCACTACTTGGGGGTTTACTATAGAATTTGCTAGCTCTATCTGGCTTATTCGGGACCAACACTAAGTTATTGCCTTGCAAACGTTTTGAAATTTCGTTTTGTAGAAATTATTATTCAAAAAGCCTCATAAACGGCCACCATTTATTCTAATACATTACATATCAATAGAAGTTTTTAATTCCTTGACAGAATATATTGCAAACTGGTGTCCGAAAAAGTTTTACTCATGCGCCATTATTTCCTAGACTAATGTAAAGGTATGAGAGTGTATGTGTATTCTATTACGTCGGTACTATGTACCTCGTACCTACCTGTGAATAGTTTACCTGAGCAAATCAATATTTCTCATTATGTTAATCGACTATTTTTATTTTGTTCATACTTATAGTAAATACTAACATATTCAGTTTTGTATGTATAAATATTTATGTTAAGGTAGTATAGCAGTATCAAGGCATCACATTTAACTACTATTACTTTTATAATTTATTCGAAAGATAGTTTCCTACTTTGAGAGAAAAAAATTAGGTTTTATAAACGTACCGTTTAAGAGATATAATTAATTAATTATTATGCAAAATTACATGGGCTCTCATCAGTGTCTTTGTTCAAATTTATCGGAAATGGAATAAATTGTAAAATTGCCCTACAGTCAAAAACTTCTCGATATATTAAATAGCATCAAACTTTTGTTCTATATCGAACGGTTTGCAAGATGGGTCCCTATAGGCCCAAGACCTTGACCTATGTTACTCATTTACGAACTCGACCTCACATTTAACGCCCTGAGCACGCTATAAAATTTCAGCTTGATATCTCTTTTCGTTTATGAGTTATCGTTTTGATAGGACGGGCGGACGGACAGAGAACCGAAAATGGACTAATTAGGTGATTTCATGAACACCTATACCAAAACTTTGTTGGTAGCATCTATATTTTTAAGCGTTAAATACTTGAGACTAAACTTAATATACCTTGATATATTTAAAATATACATGGTATAATTATACTGCTAAAGTACCTTAACACTACTATGTATGTATTAGTTAATAAGTACACGCGTAAAAATAATGTAAATACTTCTAAGAAAAATAAATTTCAATTAAAACTAGGATACCACACTCATTCTTTCTTGTGAACCTTTCACGATATTCAACATTTTCATGTTTTACTTTATAAACATTTTAATTATGGAGAAGTACACATATAATAGTTGTTATTTGCGGAAAAAATAATGACCATAACTCATTTCTTTGAATATTTACTTTAACCAAATAGTTCTTTCCTTTGAGTTTTTCTTAAATTAAAAAATTCGATAGAAAAGAATCGAAAAAGTTGAATAAAACCTAAGTCATACATACGGGCCTTTAACAAGTAATTTGTTTATTTATTTTTCCTAGTAGAAGGTAATGCATCTTTTTCGTGATATTAAAAATTTGGAAAATTTTATAAACCAGTCCTTATCTCGTGAAATGGTTTATGGGACCATCCATCCAGATCTAGAAAAGGTTAGGTTAGGCATACCGCGAACAGAATTGGTTACGGATTGACCAAACTTTTTTTTATACCAACGGTTTATACCAACGATAAAGAATACAGAACTTAAACAAAATTGATCAATGGCGTCTGGATTTTTATATATTTTAGGGTTAGGCAAGCTATTAGAGAGAAATCTTTTTATATTAGAATTCTGGCCTTTTTAAAATCTGTTCCAAATTAAATATAAAATGAGTAATGATATAATATAAATGAGGATCAAATTTGAGAGAAAATTTGTATATCGTTATATTTCAAAGGAAAATTATGGGAGTAGGCTAGAAATGTTTATTGAAAAGTAATTCCAGTAAATGAGCGGAGTTGGACCTTGACAGAAACCCGGTCCATTTTGAGGATAGGGATTGCTCTATAGGCAATTCATGGATGTGGTAATTAGTGGAATACAAATTTAGAAAAGCTTATTCGTGTATGTTAATTTAACAAAAACACGAAATCATCTTGGTATTGTGAGTGTATAGTTGAATTATTGTCTCAAAATATGCCAAGAGAAAACTTTAGTAACTGATTTGTTAGCCCTGCCCTGCTTGGTTGTGGAGTAAGCCGACAAATTAATACCGTTTGTCGCTAAGCTCGAACGATTTTTATAGTCAAAATAACCGGAAAATTGATTAACATAAGAGATAATAAATTTTAAATGCCATAGATTGTCTCTCATTTCCATATCGAATTTGGGTCATAAAACTCTCAATCATTTTAAATATCATTTGCAGTCAATATTTCGTTAATTTTATCGATAAATTTTAAAATATATTTCGTCAAGTTTCAGTGATTTTGAGTCAACCTAGACACAAAACTTGACTACGTTCTAATTTTTTAATGCCTTTTACTTTTTATCAAATCAATTTCAAAATAATATTTAAATACAATAAAATAGTTATGTATTTTATTATATATACAAAATTATGTCAAAAAATAAATCTATATCTACACAAGTTAAAACCATGACCAAGTTTGGCAACCTTCCCATGCAATTGTAAAATCTCATTTCAACTTTTCCATTTTAGCATAAAGTCTATACCTAAACATATAAACATACAAACTAACAAATTCTCTTTTGATAATTCCCTTAATACTTAAGTATTGCTGGTTTAAATTTAAATTATATTCGAATATATATGCTCCATTTCATAAATACACATTTTGTAGATGACAGTGGGTATGTTCATATTTTACGTGTTTACAATAATACGTGTTTGAACGTAATAATAATGCTTAAATTTTAGGCTATAAGGTTTATTTTAAATTAACAATTTAATAACACAATACTTACCCACATTTTATCTCTTTGAAATTAGTCAAAAGTACTTTATATGAGAATGTACCAAATAATTACTAGTTGGTCTCGTAAATTTTTCCAAAAAAAAAAATATTGTATGTGTTTTTATGCCAATATTGATAGGGAGAGTGGAGAATTACGAATACTTAAGAAAATATGGGAATTGCTCTTATGCTTTTGCAAAAAATTAAATTCTGATTTATTACATTATCACATTGGTTACGAGGTTATTATACAAAAAGCTAGATATTTTTTACAATAACACTAAAAAACGCTGACCTCGCATATTCCTCTAATAAATACCTATTCACAATACCTGAATAATAATAAATAATACCTCAATACTATTCAAATGCCTGGTCGCAATTCTAGACTAATATGGTGGGAGCGCAAATAAATACATAGTACATATGATGATGTTAGGTAAATCGTTATTTATATGCGTTTCCACCATTTATTGAATTTTATATTTGTTCTTAAATTTTTTAATGTTCCGCTCAACTTTCTTATTTATCCCTTTCATTCAAACTTTCTCCTAACAATAATTAGCATAACAAAAAAAGAATTAGAGAAATTGTTGCATCTGTTCATCAGGTAATTCGATTTAAGAAAAAATCTATTAAAATTTATATCAATGATAGTATTTTCAAGCTGGTTACCTCATTGTTTAGGAAAATACTGTTACTTAAAAACTTAATAAATATGATTCGTCGGATAATTATGAAAATTGGTTCAAATTCATGTATTGAAAATTTTCCGAAAGATGATTTATGATTTCATATAAAAAAACCGGAAATTAATGTTTGGGAATAAAAATAATGGCAATCAAAAGCTTTTTTGAAACAATTCCATTGTACAAACACCAAAACTCCACTGTTCTTAATTACTCGACGTTCGTGTTAACCACACTCTGCCATTATTCATTCATACAAAATGGAGCGATGGCTTACGTTGGAAAGCGGTTTATCAAAATAATGTTGAGTACTTAAAGAGTGAATCTACATTAAATGGTTCAAATCCTTGGAAATGCTGCGTAATGTGGTGACTAAGTACAAAAATGTCTACGCGTAGATAGAAGTCATCTTATTGAAGATAAATTATATCTACTAAATAAACTGAATTTACTTAAAAATTGTTTCCGAACACAATATATTATCTTCATTTCTTATAATTTGCTTTAATTATTTTTTATGTAGCTAAATATGGGGAAACAGAATTTAGAAAAATGAATGGAAATTTGTACAGGCTGTCACGAATGAATAGCCACATTGTAAGAGGGCATTATTTGAGCATTTGTTAGTCGAAATATGTCATACACGTTTGTCCGAAACTCAATAGTTAAGGGGCTTAAGGTATTCGATGGTCGATAGTCCATAATATGCTGAATTAGGAAATTCGAATTTTTATTACTAATTAGTACATTTTATTTAATTCTCTTTAGTTAAATAGACTATTCTGTTGCCTTATAGCATACTTTTTGATCTTAATAATTGAAAAGTTATCTCTGTGAAGAGAACTTAGCACCTATATTTATTCATTTAGAAGTCAAAATTAACCGCCTCTTTTACCTCGGAGAAATTGATAGAAGAAAAATAATCATAGATTGTATTGTGTTTACAAATTGGCATCCCCTTTAAACATAAAGAAAAATCAAGTGGCAGGAGTGTACAACTTTCGACGCTCCATATAGAAATTATTAATAGAAATACATATTTAAAGAACAAATCAAACAAATATACGATGATCGATCATTTTGAGTGTAAGTCGATTACATATTTACTAGTTAAAAACTGAAAGTGATAAGGTTTGTTTAAGACTAGATTGTTAGTTATGTATAACAAAATATCATACCAAAAAAAAAAAAAATTATTGCTGTAAGCGACTTGACGAAGTAATATTGACATCGGATTTAGATTCAGTACAATCAAATTTCTGGGCTTTAATTGCTCCATAAATATTTTTTCGTAGGCTCTAATGAATTTTGATAAACAACTTTAAAAACTGAATCGATTAAAGACTTTAAAGATCGATTCAGATTTAAGAAAAAACCCAAAAGGGATTTATAATTTGTTTTCATAAATTTTTCTAATGTTTTGGAGTTTTTTGCAGACTGAAAAGAGGGGTTTAAGTTTAATGTATCTCAGTATCTGTGTATCTGTGATAAGAATATAGTTTTTAATGAAACTGTACAGCAATATAGCTGATATATCAGAATAACACCATAAATTACAGATTTCTGTATAAATAGTCAATATAAAATATTTCACGGCCATCTTTTCTGATATACTCAGTGAATAATTACGACTATTATGCATTTAAAAAAAATAGAAAACCATACAAATATTTTACCTGTGCAAAACAATCTTTACCATTATTTCGAGTGTTATATAAGAGGATAAGCGATAGCAATCTTTATCAATCTTTACTTTTAAACCCAGCGTGGGAGGGTATCACTCTAGTACTATATGAAATGTTTTATATTGAGAAAACCTATTGGTAAATAGGTGTTTGTTCAAGGGTGAAAACAGACCATTTATGTTTGAATGGTTTTCAAATGATCATTCTCACTAAAGGTAGCATATATCATATCCTTAGGGTATTGATATGATCAAATTAACTTTTTGAATAATTTAATTCTGAGTTCGGAGAAAAAAATTGAATTTAGTAGATCATTATGATACAAATTGAGGAAACTAAAATCAAACATTTTTTGATGGTCGGAAGGGGTCCAAAAAAAATGGTAAAGTGGCCTAATCCGGTCTTTCGCGTCAGACACCGTCGGATTGAGTTAAAAATAAAAAAGTGTTCAATAAGCTTACGCGCCGTAAAAAGGCGAAAAGAATGAGCTGCGAATGAACCCGATTGGTCCATCGATGTCCTCACAAATTGCAAAAAACCATCGATTTTGCTCGAAATTTCAAAACTTCATAGCTCTTGTTGTTTTAAAGATTCAAAGCTGAGATTTAAATGGATTGTAGCTTTTGTACCCATGAAGTATCACACACAATTTCAGCAAGATCGAATGTATACTTTTTGCAAGCCGCAGCTGAATGCAAAAAACAGGACTTTTGTAAAATGGCCCTAAAAAAGTTGTGGTGCGGTAACGCGCTATTTTTTTTACGCGATCATATGCTTCAATAGTTAAAGTAATACCTACTAAAGTGTCAACCTCTCATCTTAAGTAAAAGTTAATAAAATATTAATTTTAAATTACTATTATTTTAAATTATAACATTAAAAATAGGATGGGAGTAATGAGAGCAATTATTAAGACTATAATGTCACATAACTTCAGTCTCTTAATAATTGCTCTCATTACTCCCATCCTATTTTTAATGTTATAATTTAAAATAATAGTAATTTAAAATTAATATTTTATTAACTTTTACTTAAGATGAGAGGTTGACACTTTAGTAGGTATTACTTTAACTATTGAAGCATATGATCGCGTAAAAAAAATAGCGCGTTACCGCACCACAACTTTTTTAGGGCCATTTTACAAAAGTCCTGTTTTTTGCATTCAGCTGCGGTTTGCAAAAAGTATACATTCGATCTTGCTGAAATTGTGTGTGATACTTCATGGGTACAAAAGCTACAATCCATTTAAATCTCAGCTTTGAATCTTTAAAACAACAAGAGCTATGAAGTTTTGAAATTTCGAGCAAAATCGATGGTTTTTTGCAATTTGTGAGGACATCGATGGACCAATCGGGTTCATTCGCAGCTCATTCTTTTCGCCTTTTTACGGCGCGTAAGCTTATTGAACACTTTTTTATTTTTAACTCAATCCGACGGTGTCTGACGCGAAAGACCGGATTAGGCCACTTTACCATTTTTTTTGGACCCCTTCCGACCATCAAAAAATGTTTGATTTTAGTTTCCTCAATTTGTATCATAATGATCTACTAAATTCAATTTTTTTCTCCGAACTCAGAATTATCTAAAAATTGACGCCATTTTTTTTTTTATTTGATCACACTATATCTATAAAGGTATAATATTTTATTTTTAAGGATGTGAATTTTGGTTTATCAAATATTTGTATATTGCTATCCCTGTGTTCTAAAAATAGTAAATATACCTATACAGATAATGTACAACTGAATAGCTTTTTTATGGCAGAGTTAATTTCTCAAATAGAAATTAAATGGTTTTATAATGGCAAATGTAAACAATTAAGATTTTAGAGAGAAGATTCTTCTAATCACTGTTAGATTAATGTTTTTTTTTTCATATTTTACGCCATTATTCAACATGACAGTTTACATTAAAATCGCAAAACGCGATGTAAAGCTGCTTTTTTGGTATGTTATTTGGATCCCTTAGGGATATGTGAAACTATAGTTTGGAACTAAAAGTTGTCCTACCAGCGTAATCCGTGAAAAACTGCAAACTTTTCGGACTTTTTCAGTTTTTGCAGTTTAGTTCAAAACCCATGAGCTTTTGATATTAGTTTCTACTATCATTTGAAAGTATATTAAGTTTGAAATAATTGAAGCCAAATCACAGTTCCGTATGTCTAATAGATTTTAAGATATGATGCTTCAATGTTTTTTTGATATATGACGCTTATGCTAAACCGTTAGAGAAGGAACAAAAGCTTAAATGTAAAAAATGTTCCTTATAAAAAAATTAAAAGCTTTTATATGAAGCAATTTTTCGTAAATATCATTATTTTATCGCGAGGGGGTAAATTAGTGAAAAACTTTGATGTCCATTTTCTCCAAAAACCTAAAAGATAGAGAGATGAAAATTTGTAGGTAGCTTCAACTAGTAAGCCTCATGAAATTTTTGAAAAATAAGATTTTTAGAAAATACTGCAAAAATTTTAAAATTTTGGAAAATTAGTACAAATGAGGCTGGAAGGCGATTTAAAGCAGAAGGTGAAAATAATTTTAACGTATTACGTAGACAGCACAACTTTTCTTGCTTGCAAAACGTAGTTTTATACTCCCCTAAGGGGTCCAAATAACATACTAAAGAAGCAGCTCTACATCGCGTTTTGCTATTTTAGTTTCTTTTTAGTAAGATTTTACTGAGCGTATTATACAAGAATCATTTTGGTACAATTCGCAAAAAGTGGCATCATTTTGGTACAATTGGCAACAGGTTTAGAAGTTAAAAATTGTATTTAAGTCTTTATTTCTCTTAAAAATAACGTTTTTAATCTAATATTCTCGAATTATATAAAAATATTTGTTAAAATTAAATTACTCCGTTATATAATTGTCCCATCGTCATGACTTCATATTATTTCAGCAGATATTTTTGTCATAGAGTTTAAATTTATCCCTGATTTTTACCAACAGCTGTGCAGTTTTACTTTTTACAAACAAACTTTATTACAAAACATAACTTTCAAAACAGTTTTATCATTATTTTAAACATATAATAGGACGTAAATCAACGTAACTTTAAAATGGAAAATGCTTACTGTGTGTTCGAAATTATAATTAACTCCTTGCAATTTCAATTAATATTCCTTGAAGCATTTCAAGGATGAAGCGATTTTTTTTTGTTTTGATTGAAAAGTGATTTGATGGAGTGGTCTTAGCTATGTTGCGAGTTTAGGGATCCGTACCCGGTAACAACTAGAAAAGAGGTGATGATGTTTTCTAATGGGTGAGCAAAAACATAGCCAGGATAACTCACGAACAGATTATTATTAAAATTAAATTAAATTATTATTAAATTAATTAATTTTATTATATAAAAAAAAAAAAAAACAAAATCAAAATAGGTTCATTCGTACAAGACCTACGATGTCCTAAACGGATGCACCGACTTTCTTTAAAAAGGTTATTTGATCGAGTGTTCTTAGCTGTGTTTTAAGTTCAAGTTTAGGGTTCTGTACCCGAAATAACTATTGAAAGAGTCGAAGATCTTCAAATATTCAAATGACAGAGTCGATTTTTAGAAACATTTCTAAGAACACTCTCAATAAAATTACCTTTTTTAAAAAAAAAAAAAAGATTGATGCCACAAACGATCGAGGTTCAGATCGATCAGCCTTGATTTTATGTCGGGGGTTTATTTTTTAATTAATATTTTCTGTACCAATTTTTTTCATTTTTCCGCGTTGTACAGTTCGATAAATAGCGAAAGTTCACGTTAGTTTTTAGGTGTACTCGGTTCTGGTAAAAATGAGGACCGCTATCTAATAATGTAGCCTTATTTTTTTACAAATAACATGAGGACAAGATTTACAAAGGACATTATGACTGTCTATCTTATATACGGCTTTTTTTTAAATTTTATTTCTTTAAAGACACCTGTTATAATTTGTGTTTAATTGACTGGTCCGAGGGGTTGATTTAATCATTTTTTGGAGTCTCGTAAATCGGTATAAAATTCGGTATTTTTATATTTGCACATTATGTCATAGAGTTTAAATTTATCCCTGATTTTTACCAACAGCTGTGCAGTTTTACTTTTTACAAACAAACTTTATTACAAAACATAACTTTCAAAACAGTTTTATCATTATTTTAAACATATAATAGGACGTAAATCAACGTAACTTTAAAATGGAAAATTCGGTATTTTTATATTTGCACATTCTGTATCAATCTCAAACCATGTTTGAAAATCATTAATTAACCAAAATGAAAAAAACACTCAAGGGCTTTTTAAGGTAAAATCACAATTGTTCTCTGGCATAAAAAGTGCAAAACGATTTCTCAGCCGAAATACGATAGGCACTAAAACACACGGTATTCTGTGAATTAATATGTCAAAAAGTGAAGTTGATAAGTAAAATTTTTATTTTAATATTATTTTATTATAAAACTTTTTTTTTACTGTGTGGTTTCTTTTGATCAGTATTGGTTCTTATCTCTTTAAAATTAATTTTTTTTTAAAGTTTGTAAATTAATTTTTAAATTAATATTTTATTGTGTGTAATATTGGTAGCGGAGAGCGGGTAATGTTTTTATAATATAACTTAATCGTTTGCAATTTTCCAAGTAGTTTTCGTAATATATTTTTTCATATATTGAAAAAAAAAAATTAATCTGCGTTAAGTAAAATCTGGAAAGAAAGAAACAATTCCAGTAGTTGACGTTGCGACTGGAACAATCGGGGCCAATTATTGGGAATATTTGAGCCAGCTAGATTTTAATGGGCTCCGACTGTTAAAGTCCCTATGTAAACTACTGGACTTGTTTCTTTCTTCTTTTTTTTTTTAAAGCTGTCGGGTTCGGAGTCTGAAATAAACTGGTCCAGGACTTATTTCATATAGATATACAGAGGAAATATAAAAAAATGAATAGATTACTTACAACTATTTAATAACCATAAAAGAGCTCGAATTTCTTACCTAAAACAATAAAATAAAAATTATTAGTCAATTAAAACATACTTTGCCGTCTAGGGAAATAAGAAATACTTAAAATTAGAAAATTAAGGTAGTGGCTTTGCTACATTGTTGCTACAGTATTGAGCAAAATTTTGGATTATATACACGATAAGAGTATATGGCCTTGTAGTGAAATTGTAATTTGATTTGTTTAAAGTGCAAGTTTAGGGTTCTAACAGATACGCAGATTTTTTTCAAACAAATAAAAATCGATGTCGGTTCAACCATTTTTTTAAAATTTAATATTATCTAAAATTGTTTTTGTGATTTGATTTTTAATGATTTTTTAAAACAAAAAATCAGTTTTTGTTTCACCAAAGAGCATTCAAGTTACTTCTTAAGGTCATTAAATTCCATTCTCTAATCAATTGGTTTTATTAAAAAAAGCGTCAATCAATTCATATACAAAAAACGATTTATATTCTCAATTTTTATTTATCTTTGATGTTTCATACACTTCGTAATAGTGTAGATGTCTATCAATCAATTTTTCTTCCTAAATATTAAAGAGAAGAGTTTTTTTTCCATTGTCAAGAATATGAAAAACGTTTACTATTTATTTCCACATCTAATCAACACAATTTTTTTAGTTTTTGTTTTTAATATTGTTCAAGAATGTTTGTGAAAATGACAATTGAGTGATTTTGTTTATCAATCAAAATAGACTTGGAGATACAAACACAAAATTATCACTTATATGTTTTAAGAAATCTGATCCTCAATTCATAATATAGTTATAACAGTTCTTGATACTATGTGATAGTTGACAATAGCAAATATCATAAATAAAAGCTCATTCATCTAGCTAACAAACAGAGAGAAATTAGTTTTCGAATCACTATAAAAATAACCAAGTTAAAAGCTATCAAAGATTTGTATGTATCTCTATCCAATCTCTTTTAGCAGTTTAAAATCCTTATATAATCGGTATTCCTTGGTCGACATAAATTTTAAATTTCTTTTTTTGTTATATCTTTTACGGTATTTTCATATTTTGCAAAAAAAAATGCGAGGGAAAAAATAATCGATATTCCTTTTTGTGTTATGCAATAGTTGTTTTAAAAGAACTTAGCCTAACCGATATATAATCCTTACACGTTGCTCAAGCCCCCTATGTATGCTATTGTACGGTTATTGCATTTGTTCTGATGATGGAATTTTACATTTATGTATCTGTACACTCTCTAGCAGTCGCAATTTATGTTCGATTTGAATAAAATTTGGCATCAAGAAAGGTTCTGGTATTTGAAAGGTCAAGTTACGATAATGAGAAAATTACTAAATTTTGAATTTCTTTAAAATAAAAAATATTTTTGCATTTGTTGATGATTTTGAGTTTTAAGCAAAAAAGTACTCTTGTAATTTTTTCCCTAGGCACTTAGTTTTTGAAATAAAAACCCTTGAAAAACTAAAAATGCAATAATATTTAACTTAAGAAAAATGTGTTATTTTTCAATTTCTGAGGGTATTCGCTTAGCTAACGCAGCTCCTACGCTGCGACTTTTTGAACATGTTTCAGCTATTCTTGAATATGACGTACTTTATAATCTCTCCTTAATAATGTTGAAAACTGTGCAACACATATGGTTTATGATAAGATAATTATTATTCAAGGGCGCATCTAAGAGATAATTGTGCGTTCCTCGTGAAAGTCGGTATAAAATTTGGAGATTATGAATTCTGCTCCATACCTACGTCCCATGATTGAAAAATTAAAATGTTGAAATTTATAAAATTTGAGAAGCAAAGAGGGAGAAGAATACTGACACAAAACATACTACCATGAGGCTTCCGAAAAGCCAAACGAAATTGAAGGTCCGAAAAATGGAAAATAATTCGTTGCCTACCATCTACCTTTCATAAGTTCGATGAAAGTAATTTATCAGAACGCGTTTTTAGTCCTGCCAATTGCTAAAAATCAATCCTTAATTTGATAGTGTGAAAGGTCTGTATGGAAAAATCGTATTACTAAGGAATCACTATCACTACATATAGTATTAAACAAAGTCACTTCCCGCTATCTGTTCCTATGTAAGCTTAGATCTCTAAAAGTACGCAACGGATTTGTTGCGTTTGTTTTTTAATAAATAGAATGATTAAAGAGGAAGGTTTCTAGTGTGATGTCGTAAATAAATACATTTTTGCATATAAAAATATTCTGTAGTATATTTAGTATCAGCATTGCACCCGAAGCGAAGCCGGGGCGGGTTGCTAGTTTGAAATAATTTTATTACTTCATTATTAAAGGCTTATTCAAGGGGAATATTGATATAAAAATCTGAATATCTGCAGTGCAATGCTTTTGAAGCAAATTCTAGGAGAGGTAGAAATTGGAAGTCGAAGGGTTGATTAAGGAATGTAAGAGAGAGTGTTAAAGAAGTTGAGGATTGTGAGTTTATGCATGCTGAGGACCGGGGACAGAGTTTATATAACCTGACATTTATGAAATCTTAGTTAGAATTGTCCAGTGATCGTGCGATTAATTCAAATGCGATCTGTCAATGCTTACGATGAAACCGAGATAGGCCAGCATTGATTCGCCAGATTTGACTGCTTTGGTACAAGTCTTAGCCTCAAGGCTTATAAGTAAAACCTTGCTCGCCCCGTTGTTCAACAACCACCAATGGACTTCATACTAATAATGAGCCGGCTGTTCTGCTGTTTTTGGCTATATAGGAACTTTACCAAATAAAAAGTTTTACATCCGCATCTGTTTTTGTTATTACTTTATAAATCTAAAAGCATATAAGCATGAAACATAAAAATGTTTTTGAGAGAAATGATATTGTGTATACCTACTTAAAACAACTGGTGTATTTTATGTATATATACGTATGTTATGTATTTTGGTGACGCTTTATAAACTTAAAGCTGACAACAGTGAATTCACATAAGTGATATTATCTCTTAAAATTTGATATTATGATTAACTTTTCAAAGTACAATATTATGATGTGTGCAAAACAATATTATATAATGATATATTGTACCATAAGTTATCCTAAAATTAAATTGAAACATATTCTGTATATATGTTACAGGAAAAGTCGACTGTTAGTAAGAGTTGATTGACTATTCCTACGTAAAGTCGACTGCTACTGGTTTATTCGGTAAAAGTTGATTAAAACTGAAAAGTGTTGAAATTTGATCAGAATGTATCAGTCAGAGTTAACTGTAGCTAAGCAAAGTACACTATTTGGCTAGAGATAGTAAAAGTTGACTTTTTGCAAAGAAACGGTCTACCAGCTAACAGTGCTGTAACATATCTAGATACAAATACCTAGATATAGTATCTTAATACATTTTTGTATTTTGTGTCTATATCTAGATACTATTATTTTTGATGTATCTATAATAAATATAAATTTGATGATTTTACCAAATACATCAAAATTGGTGTAGGTACATTATGTGGATTGAAGGCAAAGGAAACAAGATATTCTCAAAAAACCGATTTTCGCGTTATTTCACCTTAAATGTCTAAAATAAAGGATTATACAAGTATTTAGCTTTTTATACCATGTATATATGAAATATACATAGTATTTTAAGTTTAGTCCCAAGTTTGTAACGCTTAAAAATAATGATGCTAGGAAAACAATTTTGTCATAGGTGTTCACTAAATCACCTAATTAGTCCATTTCCGGTTGTCCGTCCGCCCGTCCGTCTGTGGACACGATAACTCAAAAACGAAAAATGATATCGAGCTGAAATTTTTACAGCGTACTCAGGACGTAAAAAGTGAGGTCGAGTTCGTAAATGAGCATCATAGGTCAATTGGGTCTTGGGCCCGTAGGACCCATCTTGTAAACCGTTAGAGATAGAACAATAGTTTAAATTTAAAAAATGTTCCTTATTAAAAATTAAACAACTTTTGTTTGAAACATTTTTTCGTAAACATCACTGTTCACCCGTGAGGGCGCCAATTAGGCGGAAATTTTATAATATGTACTATACTTGATTATCAGTTATGTATGTGTCACATGTTTGTATGTGTAATGTGATAAAGAAATCAACATTGACTATGCATGGTATTTCAACAATTAACTCAGTCAATTGTTTGTTTTCACTTATTCTATTATATTCCGAGGTGAAACCCTAAGATTATTGGACTATATATACAATATGTATGCTCGTATGCCTACATTATTATAACATGAAATATGTAAAAGTCCGTGAAATAAACACAAGTACATTAAAATAATTGGTAAAACTAATTGATGTTAGTTTTTTTTTTTTGTCTTTTTCAACTCCTCCGTTGCTAGGTACATTAAATTGAAACACTATTCCATAGAGAATATTAGAATAAATAACATTTTGTGTGCAAAAAGCTATAATAACACAAATGTTTTTTTACTATGTACCTACACAGTTGGAAATAAAACAGTTAAAAAAAAATTCTAAAACCCGACTATGAGCGAACTTCAGGTAATACGAGCGCCAAGGAAATTTTAGACTTAGGGTTGAAATTATTTGTACCTTATTGTCAAGTTTGATGATGAATTTTGTAATAACTTCATGAATGTAGACGAAGAAATTTGTCCTTATCTGCCTTGGTTTTCGAAATATGGAAAGCTAAATTATTAAACAAAATTTTCGATATTTTGAAAATTACTCCAGATATCCAAAACTTTTATTCTTACTTTTTTTCTTATATTGTCAAGTTATAACATAATTCACCATCAAAATTGAAAAAATATATTTTTTTAAAATTTGTGTTCCCAATACCGTGTTCATACACCCTTAATTAGTCTAGCACAGCGGTTGTTTCTTTTGTTTTCAATAATTTTTGAAGGCTTTAACTTTAGTTTGAATAGTTTTTTTTTTTTAGTTTTCCGACTAGTTTTGGAGAAATCTACGATAACATTTCATCTATCTATCGCTTTTCCATAAGACCAACGTTAAATACGCCTACTTTTGAAGTCATTGATTTATTTAAATAATCGGACAATCCCCTTAAATATTCAGAATTTTATTGAGAATTAGTCCGACTTCATATGAAAACAATCAAGCCTTTTATCCAAAATTGACATGGCGCGTGTAGACCCTTTATACTGTGAAACAAAAAATCTTATCTGAGGAATCATATTCAAAATATAGTTGTAATCCAATGCTATTTTATTTTGCCTTGCTTATTTAATAACCTTTCCAACCTGAATTATTTTTGTTTTTGACGTATACTTTTGTATGTTTTAATCTTAATTGAAGATTTAAAATATCAATTACAATAATAGGAAAAAATAATTAAAAGTAACATTCGAGAATTCGGAAATCAGCGGAGCACTATTATATTGAAATTTTTGATCGTTTTACTATTTTCTCAAAAATATAGGTAACTGATTTTTTCACACCAAACTGCTATATAATTATTATTAGACCAAGAAATAAAAAGGTGTCTGACAATTTTTTATTTTCTTTAAACTAGAAACCAGGAAAAAGTAAATAAAAGCACTTGAATAATTGAAACTTTTAATGAAGCATTTTAAAACGTAATTATGTGTGTATTTGTGACTTTGAACGTCATAGATATAGTGTTTTGACATGAGTCTATTTTCCAACCTTGTATATTTAGGCTTCAACATTTACAAAATGTCAGCCCTAAAGAGAATACAAAATAAAAGAATCATTCTCATAGGTACATATACCTACAAGGTAGGTACAGATGCTAGAGTAATATACAACCAGCCGCATATACAGGGCCTACTACTTTAACCTCTGTATAAGGATATAAAGCACAAGGATATAAAAAGTATGTAATTAAGTAGAAGTCTAGGATCTGCTGACCGAGTGAAAGTTATTTTTTATGAAATATAAAATGTTTACAAATATATAAATTTACTATTAGTTGCTAAAATAATGTGGCCAAGACTACTTTTACAACCTCTTCGCGAGATCAAATATAGCGAATGGTGTCACGAATGTGATACAACTACCGTACGGGATTGAGTGGTGAAGTTGACACAAACGCATGGCATGTTTGTATGAAAGTAATATGTTGTCTAAAAAATTTCAAATATTATTGTTTTGAATGTTAGCTTTAAACAATCTTTTTTTGATTGGTTCTACCACTAAATATTATAACAAAATAGTGATGTGATTGTCACAACTACAAGAGCAGGTAAAAAATATAAGGTTCATACCTGCTAATAGGTTTATTTAAAAAAAATTAGATTTCTTCTAGTAGGGTTGAACTAGCGTCATATGGATTACTATTGATTTTAGTGTCCTAAGTCTACATGTTAACAACTCCAAATGATTAATAACTTTATTTCAAACTTTCTGTAAGTTAGTAACAACAATCTTCATGTAGTTGGCTCAATCACATATGGGCTAGATATGATAGATATGCGCGATCATCATAACCAAATCCTCTATTTAAAGCAACAAGACAGTTCAGTAAAATATTTCAGTATGGCACTATAGTTATTTTATATGGAGGCCTTCCTTATGACGTTCTCACCGTATTTTGCTTTGTTAATTTCATGGTATTTCATTTCGTGTGTTCGTACTGTTTGATATTTTTCTATCTATGTTATTCTAACATGCATATCAAACACAATAGAATTTATTGTTTATGAAGATACCTCATTGTTATGAGTCATGTTGAATAGGTAGTTGCAGCAATCTAAAAGATTGGAAAATAAATTTTATACGAATATAGCAAGCATATATATAGAATGTATAAATTTTATTTAATGGTTTATTTCAGGGGAGTATTTTAAATTATAAAGAACTGACGTTTGAAAATAAATATTTCAGCGTTAGGAAAACTATAGTTTGAGTGATTTAATATTTTTGTTAGTTTGGTGAATGATTTAGGAATCTCCGACGCCATTATGCATGATTTTAATAAACATGAAATAATAATATATTAGGTATTTTCTATTTTAATCAATAAAAACTTTCAATAGCCGTCCTCAACCTACGTAATCTGGTCAAGGCTATAGTACAAGAGACGGTCGATCTTCCCTCATCCGATAACCAGATGAGATATATTTTTTATGAAATTTTATTGATTAACACTCCTTTCCTAGTTTTTTTAAGCTATGAACGTTTTTTTTCGAAAAGTATTCATGGCTATTTTTAATTAAGTTAATTTTAGTCAATTTTTTCCATGTACAGTTTTCTAGACAAACCTATACTATTATATTCGCAATTAAATAATATTTTTTCTGATCCCAATTTCTACTGTTTAACAGAACGGTGTAGATCTGTTCACAGCAATCCGTTATTTCCACCCGTTTATGAACTGGTGAGTCAATATATGTAACTACACCGATCTGTGTATCACATCGATCTTCTGATACCAATCGTAATTGGTATCAGACGAAAAGATTCTTTAGTTACGAAAATAATGGTATAGGTTTGCCTGTAAAAACCTGTTCGTGGAAAAATTTGTTTGACTAAAAATAGTAACTTTTCGATAAAAAAAACAATCATAAGAGTGTTTAAAAATCAAGTAAACATAAGAAATAAAAAATCAATTAAACATATTAGATGCGTATTTAAAGAATATTTTGTAAAAGGGCAGTTACATGCATGGAACGCGAAGGTGTAGACGTTGAAGCAAAAACGGACTAAATAAAACTGTTTAGAAATGAATTGCCAACGATAGGAATGTTTTAATCACTTTAATTTTAAAATTATATTTTGCAAATCCTACTTATAAAACATTATCTGTTATCCTAATTAACCAGTCATCGTTATTAAAATGTTTATTTGCTGATTTGGTACATTTAATGAATAATATGTAACAAAATAATTAATACAGTATACAGTAGATGATACAATGTATCCACTTTCGCATTCCATACATGTAATTGTTTTACATTTATAAAATTCTTTAAATTTAATTATTCGTTTTTACGTTTTACGTAATTACTCGGTAGTGATTTCTTGAACCGTTTGCCTTATTATCGGTTCTAAATGATCTACATTTTAAACGATCATTATCATTTCAATCGAACTTCTTCAATATGTGGACACCCTGTACATTCAATATGAAAAGTGAATAGCTGAATGTAAATATTTTTGAAAGCAGAGATTTTTAGAAAGAGTAACTTACTTTGTTCCGTAAACCTTATGATAAAAAATGTTTCCGTATGGAGCCAACTTAAACAGACACGTTGTATCTCATGCCATTTGTATCATAGTAAAAACATCAATTACAATCGAGAGACTTTAGCAAAAAAATAATAAACAGATGGTTTAGCGCAGGACAAAGTCCAGGCAGATTGATGCAAAAGCCGAAAAAACAAATTGACAAACACTAGGTGCAATGGAAAATTACAGGGCTATCGACAGTGTTGAATATCCTTTAATGTTAGTAATAAAGATGGTAAGGTCAATATGTACCAAAAATGAAAAATTAGGTATAATCATAAAAATGAAAAATTCATTGTATGCAAGATCATTGCTTTTCTGTCAAAAGTTTTAAGTTCGGTGTAGTATACTAAGGGCGAGGATAAAAATGTAAAAGATTATTATACTGTAATAACATTTTCTTTTTCTACTTATTCTGTTCTGAGTGCACCTGTCATAACTGAGCTTAAAAGAATAAACTCAATATGGAAGCGAGCTATCGTATATCTTAAAACTTCAATTTACAATTTCAAATATACTTTTGAAATCATATAAAATTTTTGACTTGAAAAGTTTATTGTGAAAGTTTTATTATTATTATTTAAATGAAACCTACTGTATAATGCATTTTCATGCATCTTGCTAAAACAATAAGACTTTTAAGGGATGAATCTTTAGTATTATAAAACTTTTGTTTCTCTGAGTATCTGTTTGTTTGTCACACAAAAACTCTTCTCGATTTTGTTGAAAATGGATTTGTTTAAAATTTGGTGACTGTACTTGGCTGTCTTACCTCGTTACGGTAGCCAGAGGTATAAAGATATAATCACATTTTCCACAATTCACACTAAAAATCGTAGGTTATCTTACACACTAAATTAAATACCTACACTATATTGTGAGGGAAGCGAGCCCTGAAGTCAAAGGAGTCATTCCGAAAATCACTTTATTGTCCAAGGGATATGAACGCTGATGACGAAGGACTAGCAGCTACTCCAATTTCAACTTTAAAAATAAAGTATTTTACCGTGTTATAGCCTTCGCTTTCCTCGACCTCTCTTATCCTCCTCTTTTGTTCACAAATTTATGGATTTAAATTTTTGGTACGGAACCCTAATTTTTTGAAAATTTAGCCCACGATACTCACTAATAATGTAACTTTCTACAGGTGAAATAATTTTTAAAATCGATTAGGTATTTAATTAAAAAAGGGCGATGAATATCAACTTCGATACAAATCACTCCCAAAATAACTCTCTTTCCCCCTTTCAACCCCGTTAGGCGATGAGTTTCAACAAAATATGAGACACGTCTTCCATCAATGAATTTTTATGCAACATTTGAAGTAGATTGGACCAAGGAATCACGTTGTCCCATACAAACTTTGTCCACACTTTTCACCTCCTTAGGGGTAGAACCTCGAGAAATCGTTTCTTATTGGATACTTATTTCATACAAAAAACACACTCTCCAAGTTCTAGGTCTCTACGATCAGCGGTTTAGGCTGTGCGTTGATCCATCAGTCAGTCAGTCAATCAATCATTCTGGAGAAAGCATTTTATTTTTTTAGCTGCGATGCTAATTGGGTCAAAACGGAAGGCAATATTGCGAGCGAAACCAGCTCTCCGGCAAAATGTCGAAGCTAGATTGAAAGTCACCTTATTGACCAAGTGATAGAGATAATTCTGAATTTTTTTGGAATGAGAGCTAAGTGAGGCGAAAAGGGACGAAGGATTAAAGTTAGTATTGCCCATCGAGGTGGACAAGTAGCAGATAGTGAATATATACTTTTGTTTTATATATTCTGCTACAATTGTATATGTTACTTTTTAAAGAAGTATATTCATATGAAAATCTAGCATATTTCGTAAAAATATCCTTTTTCTTCTTCTATGAATGAATATTTTTACATTTGGGAATACAATAACATAAAATAGGATACGAAATGATCAGGCAAACAATATTGTACACGAATATCATAAATTTTATCATCATAAATATATTGAATAAAATCGAAATGGTTTGGTATATATATGAAAATCGTGTTTGGTCGATATTTTTAAAAATATATTGGGTCATTCAAACAGTGCCATCACCTATAAAGATTGCAAAAGTCATTTTTTTGACAAATTGTGTTCATCTCATAGATAATTTTACGTGCTCTATCCATTGTACATAAAATAGACCACCTGTGTCTGTCGAAAGGGGGTGGTTCAACTCCTAACTGTATATTCTTTAATGAAATGTGATTTTTTTCATATATTGATTTGTTTATAAAAAAAACAAAACAATTTTTTTTAAATTTTATTTATTAAATTACATTTTTATACACTGTATACTAATTATAGTCCCAAGTTTGTAACGCTTAGACATAATGATGATACGAACAAAATTTTGGAATAAATGTTCATAAAATCATCTAATTAAACCAATTCCGGTTGTCCGTCCGTCTTTCTGCCCGTTGCAAACACGAAAACTCAAAAACGAAAAGATATATCAACCTGAAATTTTTTAAGCGTGTACAGGACATAAAAAGTGAGTTTCAGTTCGTAAATGAGGAATAATTGGGTCTTGAACTCGTAGAACACATTTTGTAAACCGTTCGAGATAGAACAAAAGTTTACATGCAAAAAATGTTCCTTATAAATATATAACTTTTATTTGAAACCAATTTTTTCGTAAACATCATCGTGAGGGCGGAAATTAGGACAAAGTTTAGTGTCCATTTTGTTAAAAAGATAGGGAGTAGAAAAGGTAGCTTCAAAAATAGTATTGCAAAAGATTTTCGAAAAGTTCCAGAAAATATTTTCGACAAATTTCAAATTTTTCGATAACCGAATAAATGGGGAAAGGTCGACATTTTTGTGTTGATTTTTTAAACTTTTATATATGATTAAAGATAATGCAAGCAATGACATTCTATATAGGTTATTTCAACAATTAATTCTTCCAATTTGTTTTCGCTTGTTTTATTCACAAAAATGAATTTTCGAATTCTTAATGATTAATGTTTGTGGTTTGAAAAATTGCGTTTTATAAAAAAAATTTCAAACAAAATTTTCAAAATGAAATAAACGTGGCTCGGGTACAGTACTTTGAATGACCTTGTATTCATAAGAAGAAATGATGATTAATTTTAACAATTCATGGAAAGAATATCGGAAAATTTATTGCTTTCTCTATTGTTTTCGTGAAAATTTCTCTATTGTTTTCGTGTAACACTATAATGTTTCATTCTTAATACGTGCATTGAAAAACCATAAAAACAATAATGGGATTTTTAATTGTAGAAAAGGTAGGTATGGTACCTAGAATCAAAATTTACAGTTAGTGGTTGGAGTTTCATTTAAATTCTCCAATTCAAGTTTTGAGAAAAACCGAACTGAAGTTTATAGAATAGACCTAAAACCTTAGAAAAAGACAGTCAAAGTACAAAATTTAAAAAAATTCACAGCGCATAATCTGCGTTAGCTAAGCGAATTCTTTCAGAGATTGAAAAAACAAAAACACATTTTTCTTAAAATATGGAAATTCTATCTTCAGTACAAACTCAATAGCTCCATTTCTTTTGGCGATTCGCTAAAAATGGGTCGAGCTTAAGATATCCAAAAAACCATTATTATCAAAATGTATTTTGTTCCAAAATTCCAAAATTTTTTCAAGCCTTAGGCTTTTTGACTTTTTTTTCATACCATGTATATGAAATATACCAAGGTATATTAAGTTTAGTCCCAAGTTTGTAACGCTTAAAAATATTGATACTATGAACAACATTTTGGTATAGGTGTTCATAAAATCACCTAATTAGTCCATTTTCGGTTGTCTGTCTGCCGACTGTCGTCTGTCCGTCTGTCATCACGATTACTCAAAAACGAAAGGAGATATCAAGCCTGAATTTTTATAGCGTGCTTAGGACGTAAAAACTGAGGTCAAGTTCGTAAATGCACATCGTAGGTCAATTGGGTTCTGGGTTCTGGGACTGTAGGACACATCTTGTAAAGCATTTGAGAGAAAACAAAAAGTTTCACTGTTTACCCACGAGAGCGCAAATTATTGGCAAATTGTATAGTATGTATTATATGTATGTGTAATGTGACAGAGTAATCAACACTGTCTATACATGGTAAACAATAAAAGAAAATTATAATATATTTTTACCAAGGTTTTCACTAAAATTGCTTATAATATAAAAGAAGGACACATAAATATGTGGTAATTAATCTAAATTCAATTAAATGAAAATGGAAATTGGAAACAATGAAATAACATAAACATTTAAGCTAATAAACTTAATGGTGTAAACTGTAAATATATTTCCTAAAATATGAAAACGATTTCATATAACTTATTATATTATTTACCAAAATGATTATTAATGTAAAAATATATACGATTTATTGTAAATGTATAATACTTTCTTTAATGCCTTTCAATAATAATGATTTACGAGTAAAGTGTAACGAGTGTTACGAAAACCAGGTATTTTCTTTTAGTTTTATTATGAAATTGAACTGTAATTGTAGAATAAAAAAATAGTGCTACAATCACTTGTTTCAAATCACTTTGTCTTTTTATCCCAAAAGAAGTCAAGAAGTGGTACTGTTTTCTTTACTTACCTCGTATTTTCCAAACAGCTCGATGGATTTCGACAGTCAAGGTATTATTAAATTCGTCTTAAAAACTCAAGTGATCTTAGTTAGGTGTTTGAAAAAAGCGGATTATCGGCTCGAAGTAAAAATACGTTAGTTAAAAAAAATAAACAAAATTTATCGAGTACAGTATTAGAATTAATTTCTGTATGGTGTTTATATAATTCGTTTCTAATATCTATGCAGAGTGACGCTAAGGGATGTGGAATTCAATTCTCACCTGCACTCACCTATACCACGCAAAACTACCGCAATGATGCTTAAACTTACTTTTAAATATAGGAAGGAGTATCTTTATCAATATGATTCCTGCTCGGTCATTTCATCCGAAAAATTTTAGCATGGACTTGGATGGTGTGGCAAAGCTAAGGCCCGGAGGAGATGAAGAAAAATCGGTTTAGAGCCTATTGGACGTCGATTACATGATGGATAAACCTTCTCCTGGAAATCAATCTTGAAAACCTCGAAATAATAAAAATGACTTCAAAGTATGAATTTATTAATCGGAATAATATTTTATACAAATTACATCGTATGGTAATTGCAATAGGCACAGTCTTCATTAAGGATGTACGAGCGCCAGGGAAATTTTGAATAAAATTCTTGATTTTTTTTTTTATATGAAGTTGGACTAAGTCTAAATCAATTCTGAAAGTTGCCCGATTGTTTAAATAAATAGATAACTTCAAAAGCAGGCTTATAACATGTGTCTTATAGGAAAACGGTAGATGAATGATTTGTTTTCATAGATTTCATAGATGATTTGTCGGTGGAAATTAACAACAAAACTATTTAAATTAAAGTTAAAACCTGAATAAATTATTTAAAAAAAAAAAAAAAAAAAAACTACTTGAATCCGATTAATTAAGGATGTATGAGCACTTTAGTGGGGGCACAAATTAAAAATTAATATATTTTTTCAATTTTGTATTTTGAATTATGTTATAACTTGCAATATAAGACAAAATAAGAATAAAGTTTTTCGATATCTGGAGTAATTTTCAAAATATCGAAAATTGTAAATTTTGTTAATTATACTTTCGAAATTAAGAAACCCAAGGCAGATATCGATATATTTTTTTCTTAATTTTCGTCTACATTCATGAAGTTATAACTGAATCTATCATCAACTTGAAAATAAGGGAAACATAATTTTAACCACAAGTCTAAACTTCTCTTGGCGCTGGTACTACTTTTAATATATAACATGCCATCAAATGGCAGGTCATGCATACTATTAATTACTTGGATAATTAATAGATAACAGAATTGTGTGTCCGTTATAAGCCCAAGGCCTACATCGGACTGTTTGCGTCATTTGGTTTCTTTTTAACACGCTTTTTTCTAATATATCTCTTGTATAGGTATATGCTAAAAATAATGCTAAGACACTCCATATTATAACATTATAGGTTAAGTATGCCATTAATTCATTATATAACCGTTACGAACTATTTATACACCGTGTGTTATTATTACATAATAATTTCTTTTGCTTAATCAACAAAATTTTCATTTCAACAACTTACAACACACACACACAAAATGATCGTTATAAATAATATTTACAGTTCATTAGTTTATTAACGTTTGATAATTTTTTTTCTCGATATAATAGGTATATTAAAAACGGGAAATGGTTATCATAAAATAAAATGTACCGACTTATAAAACGATAACATATTTTATATTTGCTGACTTTTTATATTAATTCAAACTCTTGATAGAGATTGACATGACAGCCAAAATTACCCTTGTAAATAATAGAAAATATAATAAAATGCCACTTTATTATAAGAAGTCTCATGACATAATTTTGGTCTTAATTATTATATAGTCAACTTCGTTTCCTGTATAATTTATTTGATTATAGCGACCTGCTGCTCCAATTCATTAAAAGCTCCTATAATATAATTTGCCCGCCCGGGAAGCCCTGTTTTCTCACCCGCTAGCTCACCCCTGACTTAGTCCTCCCACTAAACACAACTATTTCTCCTATCCCTTGAATCGATTCAAGGAATAAGAGAAATTAATGGATATACTCTTGGACAATTCCACTAAATAGTAACAACCACTAAATAGTCGTTATTTTCGTCAGAAATGTGTTGTCGGTGAAAATTCGCATTTTTGTCTATCAAATGCTTTTATCTCGAAAACGGTGAGGTTAAGTAAAAAATGTAATGGATAAAAAAATACTAGGAATTGTTCAAAATATGAAAACCAATAGTTTTTTTTTTCATAAATAAAAAGATAATGTGGTATCCGGAAGTAATTAGAAGCGTTTAAGTAAAGCTAGTTTCACTGACTTGCTAGCTTGTAATACTGACCTCGGTATGTACACAGAATTTTTAAAATTCCTACCATAAGCAAGTAAAATAGTGGCTGAAAAGCTGTAAAAGAAAATTTTAAGATTTTTCAAATCAAATAAAAATATTCTAGCAAACAAACTCGTATCATTTAAAGTCTTGTTAAACTAAATATGAAGAATAATTTAACAAAACAGATTAAAAGACTGACTTGGCATATTTCTATAGTGTTGATATTACGTTTGAATAATATTCGCGCGTAGTGTTACGAGTATTTGCTAGTTTATTCTAAAAATTTTACCATCAGTATTTAAGCACTGACAATTCATATTTAAATTACTTATAAAATATATGTTAAAGTCGTTTATAAATATATTTTACAAGAAAAGTAAACAAGAAGAGTTTTTGTTACTGTAGTATGTAGTAATAATTTATAGAATAATCTTAAAAATATGTTTACTGTTTATTGTTTGTATAAAGAATGATCCATATTTTTTGCACAGTCGGAATAATTACACTCTTTTAGAAAGTTCCGTTGATGTCTTTGGGTTCGTTTTATCACTCACGAAAAAGAGCCTCATTTATTAACTATGCTGTTTAATTGTGGGTATATTTATTCAGATAGTTAATATTATTATAATTGAAATATATTGAAATATATAATCCAAAAAAAATAAATAAATAAATACTATCAAAAATAATAAATGAAAATACTTGGATATTGAAAATTAAATTTCGATTTTTCTCCAATTTTCTAGATCAATTATATAAATAAGTATTTCGACTACCTTGTAGCCATTACCACCATTAATTACCTAATCGTAATTACTCTTGTGGTATATGGAAATAACTGTTGTACTGTTTAGAAATTAAATTATTGGTGGAATTTATCTTTAGTGACCTAGGTAACTAAAAAAAAGTGCATATACCACATAGATAATAGATTATATCGAAACTCAATTTATCGTTCAACTGAAATTTTCGACATCCCAAACCAAGGAAATGAAGTGCACTTCTAACTCCACAAGGAATTATTTGAACTGCCAGACCAAGTTATTTGAGCCTAATGGGCAACGAACGCCCATTCTTAAAAAAATGTACAAAGCTGTTACGACCATTAAGCCAACATCCACGGAGAATGAGTGTCTTTTCTCGTTATCCTCTCACTTAAATAAGAAGCCGCCTATCAGATGATGTTTTTGTATCTCTGTAAGCCTTTTTTTAAAGGGAAACATTTGAATTAAAATTTGATTTTGTTGTTGATTTTTTTGCGGTTGATTGATATAATTTAGGTTGGCATACTGTGCTCAATCATACTATCAATAAAGACCTTTTTTTAGTTCATTATTACAAATAAAAAACATAAAAAAGGTCTTTATGGAAAGATTTTTTAAAGGGGCGCTAGTATTTAAAGCTGCCTACGGGCGTCAAATTTCTCAAGTCGCCTCCGATTACAAGCTTATAATTATTATCATCGTAACTGTGAAATCATCATTCAAAATTTGAAATGGATTTTTTGATTCCTCGATAAACAAATATTAGCGCTGCTAATTTAAATTCTTCAAGAAATTTTCGTTAACAGAATTCGTAATTAATGCCTATTTTGAATTTTCGTTGATAAGCTTGAAAGCATTAATTCGACTATGTGAAAAACAACATTTTTATTTAACATGCACAGGTTAGTAAATATACCAACGTAATCAAAACCATATATAAATAAATCAATGATTAACAATTACATTTCCCAGAAATGTATTCATTAAAATGAAAACTATAGAAATAATAATAAAAATTTAATCAAAATATACAAAATTAATATTATGCAAATGATTTTCTAAAAAACCACTGTTGAAAACACACTACACTACGCAACTGTAGGGTAAAATGTAGTACCTTGAGTCATTCGATAAGTTCTAGTTTCGCAGATATATTTATTAACTGGACGGCATTTATATTGAAAGGAAGGTATTTTATGATAATGCAGGTAGACTGAAGACTGATTATGAATTGTGGTATTGTTTTTGAATAAACTAAAAATTAAAATTTTTTATGGAAAATGTAATCAAATTTGGATTCTAATGACTGTCTATCTACTAGCTGACAGTTGTAGATGGTTTCATAAGTTTGATTCAACGTAAATAATTGGTTATTGGTGAGTCAGTTGCTTTACCATATTCCATATTCTTTATATACATGGCGTTAAATTTGAGGAGGTAAAGTTTCAAATTCGCAAAGTATTGTACATTCAATCTATATACCATTTATACATAGAAATGTGTATGTATTACAGGAAAAGTATCCTCCAGTAAGACTTGATTATTCCTAGGTAAAGTCGACTGTTACTTGTCTTTTCAGTAAAAGTTGATTAATCCGAAAACCGATATACTAAACTCTCCCTGCCTTCACATAGTAAAAGTTGATTTTTTGTAAGAAAACGCTCTACTAGCTTATATAAAAAAATAAGAAAAAAGCTTATAAAAACCAATAAGAAAGACAAAACATTTATTAATAAATGTACATGGAAAAGTTAAAAAATAAATAAAAATTACTGTACGAAAATCTAATGCGTAGACATAGAAAAGTTAAAAAAAAAAACTAATAAAAATTACTATATAATAATGAGGTTATACGGACACTATCGTGTGTTTAGCGTGAGTCTCACGTGAGCATAATTTCGAATACATGATTAGCGCTTTGAGCTTTTCGCAGATTTTCTGAGAAAGAGTGAATGAACGTAATCACAGGGTTAACCATAGAGCCAAAAAACGCGCAAACCGGTGATAGCCCGACTCCATTTAAGATATGGCCAATCCATGAATCAGTGAATGAACTTAACCACAGGGAAAACTCCAAATCTACTCCAAATTATCCCAAATATAGGTGAGCAAAGTATATAAGATTATATAATCCAAAGATAAAAATTCCAATTATATAAGATACAAAATCCAATCATTAATTAATTTGCTTTTATCGTCTGTTATTTCAGATTTAAGCTCCTAAAAAATGCATATTGTTGAGGAATAAAAGTGGTATAAAAACGCTACTACGCATTTACGCCTTCCCTTATTACAAAATAATTTTGATGATAATATAATTAAACTTTGTTGCAGCAATTAGATTCATTAATATTCCCAACAACTGTTCAATATTTATATTTTTAATCTATTTTGGCAACATACAGTACACATATTAGACCAGAGAATAAATGTTAGATAGAAAAGGCATATTTAAACCGTATAATATTAAAAATAATACTATGAAACCCGCTGAAAAATCGCCTCGGAAAGTATAGTAACTGCGGCCAAGTTGAGTTTGCTTCTTATTTCTCGTACCTAGAATAATAAGTACCTAGAAACAAGTTTTTCTACAATTTTTTGAATAGTGTAAAGTGCACTTTACCATTCATTCAAGCCAAATACGGTGCCCTGATGTTCAATGGCATTTTTTTTTTTTAGCACTTTGCAAATTTTAAAACCGCATCTCGTTAAATAAAAATCGTTGAGAAATTTTATTTTGCAACTAAGGAATTTTCGCTGGTTTTTTCGTTTTTTTAAAGCGGTATAATTGTTGTTAATATTGAATATGGGTATATGTAAACCATCTTGTAAACCGTTAGAGATAGTAAAAAGTGAGAAACCATCTTGCAAACCGTTAGAGATAGAACAAAAGTTTAAATATAAAAAATGTTCCTTATTAAGAAATAAACCACTTTTTTGATACATTTTTTAGTAAAAGTCACTGTTTACCCGCGAGGGTGCAAATTGTATAGTAGATGTATTATATGGGAATATCAGTTATATTTGTGCTACATGTATGTATGTGTAATGTAATAGAGTAATTAATACTGTCTATACATGGTATTTCAACAATTTACTCAGTCAATTGTTTGTTTTCACTTGTTTTTTGTTTGATTTTGATTTAAATTTTATTAAAACATCCCCTTTAATAAAACACCCTTTTTAATAAACAATGTTACATTTTCAAAGATTGAATTTTGGTGGAAGTTGAAGGATAGATTTCCAATGTGAAAACGTGCAAAGTTCCAGTTTTGGTACTTTCTAAACTTATCATAGTTTTGAGATATTTTTAGTTATTCAAAAAGCATAGGTCATCGAATATTACATAAAATGATACATGTAATACGATAATTATGATTTTAATCACGTTAAAAACATTATTCATTAACAATAACAATACAGCAGCATTTTATTTGGGTTGTAAAAACTTTACAAGCATACTTTATATAAAAAAAATTAATCAATAAATACGGGCTAATATAAATTATATTTTATTACTAGAATGTGAATCGGAATTTATAAAGGTGAGGTTTAGGTGGGTTTGGCACACCTTTAAGAATATGAAGAAGTACTGAATATATTCTAGGTATAGGTAACATGGAACCTATATATTTAATTCTATTTAACGCTTCTTACTATTATCGGATTGTTAACCCGATCCGACCACTTATTAAATACGTTAGTTGTAGACCTTTAAAAAAAATAAAACTAATGAGTGACAAAAGAGTATTTAACATTGAGACGTTTAAATTTTTCTTTATAAAATTCATTCAGTCATTAAAAATGAAATACAATTTTCGAAAGTAAGGGTCGTATATATGATTTGTAAAGTCGTTTCTTTTCACCTATTACGACGCATTGAAAAGCGATTCAAAATACTCCAATATAATCCAATAATTTAAATCTAAGACCCAACTGCGTTAAATAAAATCTGAAAAGAAAGAAACAAGTTTAGTAGTTGACATAGCAACTTTAACAGTCAAGGTTCATTAAAATCTAGACCGGCTTAAATTTTTACAATAATGGGCACCGATTCTAATCGCGATAATAAGTCGCTATGTAATCTTTCTGGACTTTTTTCTTTCTTTTCAGATTTTATTTACCACAGTCGATCTTTTTATTTTAAACTTTTTAGTGTCGTGACACTAAAAATGTCCTCTTATTATGCTATATTAAAATTTTTAAACTAATTTATCATTTCTAATTCATTTCTCATTCCTAAATTTAAACATATAATTTATTTATATTTTTTTAATTCCTTTTATTTTGATACCCTACTCGAATTTTTTTTTAAATTAATGTACTATCCGCCATGTTTTTTTTATTGAACCACCTACCTCAGGACACGCGGGTTTTTTATGACGAATATAGCGATACCTTAAAAGTCAAAATCCATCGAGAAAATAAAATTAATGAGTGACAAAATACGATTTTAGATAGAGACGTTTTTTACATTTTTATACCCTGTATATATGTATGTAGTATATATCAAGGTATATTAAGTTTAGTCTCAAGTTTGTAACGCCTAAAAGCATTGATGCTACGAATAAACTGTTTCCAATTGAAGGTAAAGCATTTTCAGTTTTGCATTGATAAAAAAAATATCACATTAAATTTGAGAAATCAATAATTTATGTGAAAGCCAATATTAACAGCATGTGTTGGTTTCTGTAAAATGCATGTTATATTCTATTTGCGCTGTAGGTTGTTGCATTTAGAACTATTAAAATACCAGTAATTAAAACAAATAAACCATAGGATACCGTAAAACTAAAGTAATTACAAATACTTTTTTATGGGTTGTTTAAATGTTTTAATACAAATTGAGTTTTTAATAAAACTTATAATTTTATTCATGCTTTACAACATCAGGTAACCAATATTTTTATTAAACTGACATTATTGATTATGTTTTAATAACCTCTCGATCACGATTTAATATGCAATTTAAATTTTATATATATTTAACGTTCAAAATTTATGTTAAAACATCGAATCAATATAGAGCTAGAAAATTGGAAAATATTAATTTGACTATTACTAGGCAGTGGGGCTTGAAAAAAAAAGACTTTAGACGAAATTAAAACACAAAAAAGTTACTAGATTGAGGAGAAAGAGTCTCAAAATGTATACGTTTTAAGAGAAAATATGTACTTTGACATATAGACTTCAAATAAGATTCAAATCAATACGATTTTTTATTTTGCATGATAGAGATTTGGTCGTCGATGGACGAAGAGTTGGCTGGTAAGACAAAAATAAAATACATTAAAATTAAAGAAAAAAGTTAAAGAATAAAAAGGCAAACAAAATGAATCCCGGTTGAATTAAATTGTAGGAACCAACCCCTGGTAGAATCAATGATTTCGTTGAAAATTGCAAAAATTTCACTTAATTTGTAAAAATCATAAGCTTAGATGAGCATGTACGGATAGAAGCTCTTCAAACGGTAATCGAAAACACCGAAGACTATTTGCAAAAGCGTAGTTTGTTTTTCTTCAAAAAGACACTTTTTCAAAACGCCGTCAAAGCGTATCAGCTCAATTTCAACCAATATTTTATTTTTTCCATTCAGAGTATCTCAATTAAAATGATGAAAGTATTGAATATTCAATAAGATTGTTTATCTAATAATGTGATATGTAGAGATATAGAGATATACCTTCAATATTAATTTAATTCAAAAGCAAAAGCACAAATGAGTGAGTAAAGTACAAAATTAAGGTAAGTTACATGTAGGATACATGGAGTCTAATAATTGTGATTGAGTAAGCAAAAATCGATGAGCGTATCTGCTTTTTTTTTAACATGATTTATAATTTCTTATTTATAAGCTTTTAGTACCTGGATGGTATTTTTTTTAGTTAAAAAGACACAAATTTTATCACTAATATAAGAACCGTTTAAAAAGTCTACGCACAAAAATACCAATTGAATGTCCCGGTAATGTACTTTATCTCGTTAACTACGATATACACCAATAGATGTCAGGAAGAGTCATATTTTGCAGTTTATGTTTAAGTTTTTCCTGGTAATACGGATAAAACGACGTTTTTTAAAAATGAAACCTAGCTAGATCGACTTTTCGTCCAAAAAAACTCGTTTAAATATATAAGATTAGTTTATCATTGATTGTAATCAAATCTTATAAGTTGACCCACTTTCCGGCTAAAATTTTGCATGCGGTATGTAAAGTGGATAACTGTGCATTATAATGATGATACCATAGGTATGTTCTCATTTTCTCAGCGCTTCCACCATATTTGATATTCATACTTAATTTTTTTTATTTTTAAATCAAAAATGTTAATAAACAAGTGAAAACAAACAATGGACTGAGTTAATTGTTGAAATACCATGCATAGACAGTATTGATGACTCTATCACATTACACATACATACATGTCACACATACATAACTAATATTCCCATAATTACATACAATTTACGCCTAATTTGTGGCCTCACGGGTAAACAGTGATGTTTACGAAAAAATGTTTCAAACAAAATATGTTTATTATATTTAAACTTTTGTTCTATCTCTAACGGTTTACAAGATGGGCCCTACGGACCAACAACAAGACTCAGATGACCTTATTGTTCATTTACGAACTCGTCCTCACTTTTTACGTCTTCAGTACGCTGTAAAATTTTCAGCTTGATATCTCTTTTCGTTTTTTGAGTTATGGTGATGACAGACGGACAGACGACAGACGACAGACAGACAAACACACGGAAATGGACTAATGAAGTGATTTTATGAACACCTATATCAAAATTTTTTATGTAGCATCAATATTTTTAAGCGTTACAAACTTGGGACTAAACTTAATATACCTTGCATATTACAAATATGCATGGTATGGTATAAAAATACTTGAATTGAGACAAACTTTTATCGTATTAAAATAGAAAACAATTTCTTTATATGTCACTCATACATGTCTATTTGTAATTGCTTGAATCGCTCTGAATCATCCTCTATATTCTAAATTGAGCGCATCAAGCTTTTACAAATTTTACAAAGAATTTTTACTTTTTAGCTTGTTCTTAAAACAGTATTTTTTATATACATTTTTTTTTCTCTTTCACAGATACCCCAAATAATACCAAAATAATCCCACCAACGAAGCCACAGAATCTTACATTAAATTTTGATAATGTTTTTTTTTTTTTTTTGGCTAAACAAGTTTTTTTTACAAGTATTAAAAAGTTTAAAATATACTGAAAACAGATCACTAAAAGCATCGCATTAGGTTGTCTCTCGTTAGAAATACATTTAATAATAACAAATATTCGTTGGCATTGATCTTCAGGCAAATATTCTGCTAATTTTTCTTCTCGTAGAGTTTTTAGTTCCTATTTTTGAACTTTTACTCTTTTGTGATCGTAAAATGAGTTCCCAGATTTTGTGATTATTTAGACATTCGATCAAAAACCAACTGCGTTTTTTAAAGTATTTCTTTTAAACACCTCAAATATGCAAAATTTCCTCTGAAATTTAACAAAAAATAGTTTTTTGTTAAAGAAGTATATTTTAAAATCTGCCTATCGGTGGCATGCGATTATGATGGGATTGGAGATGATGAATAACACTTAAACAAGGCGGATACACTAATTATTATGCTTAGTAGAAATTTTATGAGACAAGGCGAAACAGTTTAAAAAATTGTCCGTTAGGCAAGTCGAAAAAGTTCGTCGCAATTTTCGCAAAAATTCGCTCATCTTGTTTTGTATACTCAGAGACTTGTGTCTATGTTAGAAATAAATAACTGTATCTGTTGTTGTCTTGCTTTTGAGAGTATAACATTTGATAAACAAGAATTAGTACTTGTTTTGTGTAAAGCATGATACTACTTCACTCCATATTCACTATAACTATAACAACAATATTATCAAACTGTGTGTTGTATACTTAGAAATAGAAATTGCTTTTGAAATCAGTATCTATTTTGATTAGTATACTACACATTTAGTAACAAACAAATCAATTGAGAAACTCTTGATGTTACTTACTATAACAACAATACCAACATATTATTTGTCAACAAAATTCTGAAATGTCTGTTTTTGTATTGCTATGTACCATTGTAGCCCCCAAAAGAGTTCAAAAGTTCGTTTACAATTTCTAATTTTATTTTAAAGCCGGCTAAATTGGGTTGTTGTAAAATAATCAACATATTTATTTCATCTGTGAACATAAACTTTTAAAATTATAAACTTGTGAGAATGCTATTCTGCTCATTATATTGATATTTTTGGTATGTAAGTCACCGTGTTATTTTGGGCCGCATCTGCAAATTACATGAATAAACATTTTTTTGTACAAGGTAAAAAGAAAATGAAAATACCCTTTGATGGCATTTCTGAATCCATTTCTATATACATTAATATATATTCAATTTTGTTTATTGGTAATTCAAAAATGATTAACCGAATAAAAAAAAAGATTGAGAGGAGTCGTGGGGTACCCGGTAGAGTGCTTCTATGTTCCTTTCGTACAAATAACTGCATTAGTAATCAATAATAAACATTAGTTTTGTGGTACGCTACATTGCAGGTTTAGCGTAATTTTTTTTTCCTTCTCGATACTTTTTGCATTTCTGCTTTTCAATCTTTGGTTTAATTTGTTTCTTTTTTCATTTTTTCTTGCACGATACTGTTTGCATATCTGTGCATTGGTAATTTTGAAAATTCAAAGTATTAATTTAAGAAGCCAAATACATGTTTTTTTATTTAAAGAATTAAATATTATAGGTACTTTAACTGTATACTTCTTTATGAATCAATTGTAATATTAGTTTAAGACATACTTCTGATTTAGTAGTCAACCCAATATGTGCAAACATTACCCGCAATTTGAATTATATTATGTTTAACATATGAGTACTCACAACTAATTTTTTCGAATGAAATTTTGTACAAAAAAAATACAAATTAACAGATTGTAAAACATTTTTGCATATTTTTCAAATTCATGGCAAGCTGAATCGATTAAAAAAGTTTTAGTTTAATATAGCCTACATGTCGGATTTTGGGATCGTTTTTATTTGTTACACTTTTTTTTGTTTTACCTCCCAAGTAGCAAATAAATCAAAACGTACGATAAGGAACATAGTTTCAATAACTTTGGATTTTGGATTGTTGTTGCGAATGTTGTGGATTGTAACAAATTATTCTCTACTTAAGCATACAGGAAATTATATGATTTCTATATCATATACTGGATATCATTAGAGAAGATTGAATCGATTTTTCACGAACTTTAATTAGTTGGTTAAGTTGGATGTATGTATGTTAGTTGCATTCATACTTATGGTTATTTTACTAAAAGGATAGTTCGAAGATATTCCATACGGGATGGATACGGAACATACTATACATGTTACCGGATTTATAATTAATAAAACAGTACCCTTGAGAAAAATTAATTTACTTTGAATATATCCAGCTCATAAACACATATTATTTTTGCACTTTAACTATATGTTTAGTTCAGAGACAATATTCGTTCATACACTTCGATGAATAACATAGTCATTGGTAAAATATATCTTTAAGATACATAGAATCTTTGATGTTTGACCTTGATTCATTGATTCGGGTTGTAGATACGTAGTAAATTGAAATTAATATGTGTAAATTTCTCCTACATATAATTCAACGTATTTAATTCTATATAGGTTAACATAAAGGTAAGGTATGTATTCAACTCGAAAATCAGACTGTGAGTTTTGAATGTAAGTAATAAAGTTTAAACGAGAAAAATGATGAATAACGCATTCAACATTGGCAGGTATCGATAGAAGGTGATTTATTTGAAAATAAAATTGAGGCAGATCGGATGAAAATTAATGGAGCATTAGAATTTTATCTTCCGACTATTGCCTTCTTCTTTTTAGAATTTTTCTATCATTTGGTCGCATTTTTATTTTTCGTTGATTCTCATCAATTTTCACACTTTTCATTGATATTTATATCCCATATTTAGTGACTAATCATGTTAGGGACAATAAATCGACGCCAGCGCTCCCAGTGAAATATTTTGGCGTTAATGGAGGCTGTTATGGCTACTTTGCAATTCTTTACATGTAAATTTAACAGTAAATGTCAAATTAAAATTATTGAAAAATAACAATAACAAATTGCACAAATATTTAAAATAAAAATGTAAATTATCATAATTATTTAAATTTGTAAGACTATTAGATTTTCAATGTTAGCCATAAATGCAATTCACACAATTATATATGCATCCGTACAATTATATAATAGTGTATCGTTACCTTGGAAACGCCTTAAATAAAACTCACACACGTTGCGAATATGTCCATTGCAATTTTAATTGTAATGTAAAATTCAAAAGGTTGGGTGGTCTTCACTTTGATTTTTTACATCAGCTGATTTGATAAATATCAATCAGCTTACACTTGAAAGTGCTACATAATGATCCCTTCGGGGTAAAATGATTCCTCGTTGTTTTAAGTGAACCATAAAAGAAATGTACTATATTTATTGATAGATGTCTTCTAGGTAAAAAAATTAATCGTTGAACAAAGACTTATAGCGATATAAAAGCTATTTAGTGTTTCGTAGCAAAAATTTTAATTTGACTGCTTTTGATCTTTGGTAAAATAATTTTCAACGTAATTTGTTTTTGTGTTAGTTTTCACAAGCTGGTTGTTTTACGCTTGGCTTCTGTGGACTATTAATAATATTATAACACATTTTGATAGGCATATGAAAAATAAGATCAGTTTTTAAATGATATTTAAACTACTGAATGTATTTTGATGAAACTTTACAATAATATAGCTCACACTTCAGAAATAATGAATCGATATAATTTATAAATATACTAGCAGTACACGCTCGCTTGAACGATTTCAAAAACTACTAAATGAGTTTTAATGAAACTTTACAATTATATTGCTCATACATCAGAATAGAAGAGAGGCCATAAAATATAAACATCGCAGTCATATAAGTAAAGATAGCCACTCTTACATAGCCACACATACATAACTGATATTAACTTAATTTGCCTAATTTGCGCTCTCACGAGTAAACATGTTTATTTTTGTCTGCATTTAAACTTTTGTTCTCTGTCTAATGGTTTAAAAGATGGGTTCTACGGACCCAAGACCCAATAGGTTGCTCATTTACGAATTCGGACTGACCTTTTACGTCTTGAGCTTGATATAAACATTTCTTTTATCATTTTTGAGTTATCGTGTTAACAGATGGAGAGGCAGACAACCGGAAATGGACTGATTAGGTGATTTTATGAACACCTATACCAAAATTTTGTTTGTAGCATCATTATTTTTAAGCATTACAAACTTATGACTAAACTTAGTATACCTTGATATATTTCAAATATAAATGGTATAAAAACTACGATGCTAAAATAGTAGAAATTGTAATATAAACAAAAAGTTTTGCAATAAAACATTATAAAGATAATAATAATAATAAAAACCTAGCCCGATATTACGTTGTTACTATCATAATTTATTTTCTCGTGTAGGTCTTAATAAGGTTTTAATATCTGGTGAATTCAGTATTACTTAAAGCTTTCAAATCAGAAGTTATTTAAAGATTTTTGTGGGTGACTAAGCCCACTATGTGTGGGTGACTAACCTAAGACAATAAGTATACTGACAGAATCAAAAAATAATTGATAAATGATAGAAGAAGAAAAATTTAGGTACATAAATAACTTTGTTCATCCTACACACCTTTTTTGATATTTACATTTTCGTACTAAGAATTTTATTAAACTGAAAACAATGTTTGGAATATCTTTTGATGTCATATAAATTTTCATCTTTTCAGTTGGTGTAGTTTTATTAAAAAGAAAATGTTAATACTCGTATTGTTTCATTAAAATTGATATGTGTAAAATTTTGTTATTTTCAATATATTCGTATATAGTCCGCATGCACACGTCTTAAGTTTGTGTTTTTCCCAAAAAATTGTCGGTAGCGGAGTGTTCTTTTCCATGGTCTAAAAACTTGCGATCCTAAACTTCAAATTGAAAGGTAAGGTATTTTTATTCTAACAGAAAGATAATCGAAAAACTGAAATGGAAATAATTTTGCCCGGCCTGATGTAATTTGATATGATTTAATAAGTAAGTTTTTTGGTGTCGCACAGTAAAGTATTCATATTTTTCTGGCCAAAAGTCAGAAAACTCAAATCTTTTGTTTTGCATTGAAAGTTGTTATTTGGTGTGGTTAGATAGAAGCACTCCATCACAAACAGGCCACTTGAGTTACCATAACCTCACTCCCAATCTGATTTGTAAGCCGCAATATACCTGTTCTTACGGATACATGTTATTATTGTTTTCGTTATCTATTAACCGTGTCATTCAGTTTACGTTGCGTACTGCTTTTGTTAGTGCAATTAAGTAAGGATTTTTTTTTTATTGATGACGAAGGTTTGTGCTTTATTTATTAGTCTTTAATATTAATGTTTCTATTAATATAATTAAATATTTGCTGTTTAAAAAGGAAATTTTTTTTTATTAAATTTATCATACTCAAAGCGTTTTGTTTATGTTTCAGGTTCAAGTAAAGAAATAATTGTGTTTGAAGAAAAATATGGTGAAGACGATTATGACTACAAATTTTTTTGATTATTATTGCTCAATAAAAGATACTTTTGCATCTAAACATTGTTTGGAATCACTTTTGAGCATAAAAATCCTTTCACTATATTTTGCCACAAATTTGAAATAAATGCTCCACTGTGCGTCGGTCTACGGATACGAGTGGTATGAATTCGAACAATTTAATTTCTATTTAATTTATAAGATGTTAATTCTTAGAACGAATAAAATTAACTATATATAACACATGATACTAGCTCGGCCCGTGTGGAATCCCGCACTGCGGTTTCCGTTGATAAAAATCTGATCAAGATAAGTGATAAAAATATCATTTATCAATTTACTTTATTTTTATTTAAAGGCAATTTGATTGGCAGATATGATGTACAAATTACATGATGAACAAAATTAAATCTTAGCATTATTCTTCCAACCTGTTTTTTTTCTAATTGGTACCCCATGAGTCTATTTTATGTGATAAGTTTTAAAATGAGGAGTAAAAAAGGAATTTGATAAAGGAATACAGAATATATCGCTTGGGCAGTGAAAAACAGGCTAAAGAAATAGTATATAAGATTCATGGCAACTATAAACAATTTAAATGGCAATTTCTTACATTCATATTACGGCTTTTATTTATTACAACAAAAAAGTAAATTTTGGCGAAAAAAATAGAAAGCCTTTAAACGTCCCTATTTTGTAGGAGATGCGAGTTAGATTTCGCCTGTATCATATGTCACACCAATTTGCATAAATTACTCTTTCAAATATTTCATGATATCTCATACAAAGTTGTTTAATTTAAGTTTAAAGTTCTATCAAATGGGAAAATCTTTATCAATAAATTAAAATTTTTAACAAACTTGTAGACAATAAAATACTACAATTTTTCACTTAATCAATTTGTTCATCATCAAACTTTCGAAGTAGTTAACTTTATAGGATTTATCAGTGATAATTTTATTTTTAATCATTTTTAAGAAGGAATTCGTTTAGTTTGATTATTCTATACGAAATTTAATAATCTGTGCTTATCATTATTTTAATAGAATTATATTTAAAAGAAGTTTTATCTCAAATAAAATATAAATGATAAAATTATCAGATCTAATGGATTATACATTTACATAAAATATTAAAGGAGAAAGTTCTGTACTAAGGGGAAATATTGGACTTGTAAAAATAGTGTTTTGACGACATACCTGGTTTTTCTGGTATTTTACATGGTTTAGGACAATAAAATTGATAACAGTATGACAAAGCAGTTTTCCCTTCCTAGACCAGAAAAGTCCTGTATAGTTTTACCGTTTTATCATATTTGATTAATAATTAGTTAGATTATTAATTATTAATATTCATCCGAAGTTTGAGTATTTCGTTGGAAATGCATATTCTCGGAATCCTATGCCTCCATAGTTATCCGTGAATTACCTTTCCTACTAATTACACAAACTACTATTAGCTCAGGCAACCATATGTGGAAAAAAGTAAAATAGAAATAACATTTTAAGGTGCAAAAAAAAAAAACTGCGCATTTCCATTGACTATTTATGTTTTGTGTTTAAAATCATAATTTACTTAAGCTAGATATATACTACGTTCATAAACTATGTTACGCATATTTCACCATTTTTGACCTACCACCCCTTCGCCCCGCTGGGTTATACATAACGAATGCTAGATACCTCCTCTTTATAAATAGTTCTACCCCCCCCTATAAATATTTTGTTTAATAGTACTTTTAGTCTACAGTACAGAGGGGGGTCATTTCAGCGCAAGCTATGACATTTTTCTTTACGAAAACTTTGGGAAAAATTGGGGCATTTCAATATAGGGAAGACGGGAAACATGTCAATTAACCGACCTATTGAAAATATGAACAAACGTTTAATTTTGTCTTGAATTCAAGATATATGAATATAATAAGAGAGAATAATAGTGGCCTACGAAAATATTGGTCCGTTTGGTGTGGATTTCACCCCAACACGTCGAAAAACGGGGGTATGAAAATTTATGAACAACCAGCTAATTTTTACACAATTGTTAAAAAAATAAATTGGTCAAATTAAATGTACATACTGGCCTACATATTTCATGAGCCGTTTTCTCAGACCTACGCCTTAAACATGTCAGAATAACGAATACATGTTTTATGATGCTAACGCCCCAATTTCCAAAGTTTTTGTAAATAAATATGTTGTAGGTTACACTGAAATGAAGCCACTCACGAAGTTTCGTGAGTGTGTTAGTCACAAAATCATACCCCCCTCTGTAATGTAGACTATTTCTATCTCGAAAAAAAAAAATTGTTGTTTAATCAACTGCGAACGTCACGTTTCCTGAGACACTCCGCTTCCTTGGCACTAAGCGATACCCCTCACTTCTAAGTATGCGAACATGTTTTATGAACGATCCCTCACAGTTGAATACTTTTGAATATTTTGCTATGCCATATAATATTTTTAACATTACTAAAAAATATTGAGGAGGTAAAGTTTGACGCACCATCACGTACCTTGGCTCAAAACAACATTATGCAAATTGAAAAAGTAGTTTCAGGATTCTCAGAAAAGAGGATGTCGATATGGACATAATTTTTTACGATAGTTGTTTATTATTTAAATTATAAAGTGTATAGGAATAATGGTTTCATCAGAAGAGACCATTTTCATTGTTACATTTTTGAAGAACTGTTTTCAGACAATATATATAAATTGGGATCCTAGGTACAATACTCGCCCATATATTTGAACACAAACAAAATTATTAAATCTGCTCAAATTTACATAAAATGATTTAGTGATGTGGTGATCGTTTTATATTCTAGTGAAATAAACATGCTTTAATAATAATAATAATAATAATAATAATAATAATAATAATAATAATAATAATAATAATAATAATAATAAAAAACACAACACAACACACATCCACAAACATGCAGACATGGAAAACGAAGGTTTTACATGGAAGGTATTTTCATGAGCTTAGTCACGACTGTATTGACCGAGAGGCTTCGCAAGCCTGGTTGACCAAGTGTAATATCTTTCCGGAAACCGAGGGCTTCATGTTTGCAATACAGGATCAAATCATACATACACTGAATTACAAAAAACACATACTCAAAGACAACGCACAACAAACAGACCTATGTCGGCAATGTCGACAAAAACCAGAAACAATACAACACATTACATCAGCATGCTCACGTCTTACCCAAACAGATTACAAACACAGACACGATCAGGTAGCAAAAATAATACACCAAAAACTCGCCATAAAACACAAACTCACAACAGACAACTCACCATACTACAAATACACTCCATCTTCAATTCTCGAAAACAACACGCACAAATTATATTGGGATAGAACAATTATCACAGACAAGGCGGTACATTACAACAGACCAGACATTACACTTATACACAAACACACAAAAACCACATTCCTCATAGACATTGCAGTACCCAACACACACAACCTTCAATCTACACACACTGAAAAACTAACAAAATACACCGATCTAGCTGTCGACCTGAGGAATCAATGGAAAATGACAACAGTTGTTGTCGTTCCGGTGATACTAAGCTCAATAGGCGTCATACCAACAACACTTCACAACAGTCTGCATACACTTGAACTACACAAAAACACATACATACAATTACAAAAGGCAGTTATAATTAATACTTGCCGTATAGTGAGAAAGTTTCTCTCTATGGGACACAGCACTCTCCAAACACAAACATTAACCACTGCTCAACAAACAACAACAAACACAACATACTCTCCGACCAATGCAAACACACTCATGCCAAACACGGAAACTTCACACCAGCACCCACACAACACACAGTTACACACACAAAACATAACGCAAGAAATATACCCGACACAACACAGCACATCTACAACAACACTCACACACGCAACATCAGCACATTCTCCAAACCAAACACAAAACAATACACAAGAAACAAACTCATCACAACACAACATCATTACTTACACTACAACAGCACTCATACACGCACCACCCCCACTTTATCGAAACGGAGCACATAACACACCACCCATTGCTCGGTTAACAGGCCTCACACAAGATCAAATATCAGGACCATCAGATGTCTCAAACAAAACACAAAACACTTCACAAGAGGCACAACATAGTATAACTTTATTAACCACAACACCCATACACGTACCACCACCAATAAATCAAAACCTCACACAAAACACTTCACCCATTGTAAGACTCACAAGACTCACACATGGCCAAATTGCACACTATTCAAAACCGACGGAGAACGTCCCAATCGCTCATCGAACGCGAAAGCGAGCACAACACAATACAACACCACACACACCACCCAAAAGGCGAGGTCGCTGAACACAATAAACATACATACATTTATAGACACTACAAGAACAAAAATACCCTCACAAATATACACGCACACTCACACACATTCTCCGGTTCACATGACAGACCAGAATAAGGAAAAAACAGTTTACCGTCACTTGACTGTGTCCGTGCGGTAAACTAAATCGGGCTCAGCCCTGCTATGAAATAGATGAGATAATAATAATAATAATAATCATACAATCATATTAAATATAATAGAATTATTATTTTTTTCCGGCATAGTATAGTCTAGTCGACATTGTAAATTAAAAAAAAATATTTAAATAATTGGCGTAAGACTTTTTGGCTTCGTGGATTCCTTCTGAAACAGTGTGTAGCATTTAAGATGAAGACTCCCTCACACTTTCGTCATTTATAAGAATATTGATTTGAAAATTTGCATTTGAAACCTGAACTTTAAACTCAGCTGATTACAAATTGATAAATAAAACAAATTCTTAAAAAGTTGCTTAGTTTTAATTTTTCATTATTTTGGTCTTTACTCAAAATTATTAAGTTTATTTTGTTTATTTATACACCTTTAATTATTTATCACTTTTATGTGCTGAATAACGTTTCTGACACATTTTCATAGACATCATTCCTAATCCAACGAGCTATCACAGGTATTTTTACAATAAGTATTTCTTTATTTCACCAATTTGAATTTGTTGACTAGTCTAATACAAATATTACTGAAATTGATATTTAAACGAATAAGTAGAAAGGTTTTATTTTTAGTTGTAAACGGGAATTAGTAGAATATTATTTAAATATTCTAAAGCCGAATTTAAAAATATTTTAGTTAGTAGTTTATGAATGTGATTATGTTACCAAAAAAAGTTAGTAGTTTATGAATGTGGTTTTGTAATCAAAAAAACTCACGAGCAGCAGGCTTCCACCACTTAGAGTATATTTCCCCTTCATTAGGTATTTCTCAAGAAAAGATGCTCAAGAAAACATCCGCATAAAGAATTTATTCAGTATTAAAATTTTAATAAGAAAAAGCTACAATAGTAATAACTTAGTATGATTAGATTTAAATATGATTAGTTCGTAAATTTTGGGGACAATTGAGCCATTTTCAGTCTCTTGGATGATATTTATTGAAAATTTTGAGTGAAGATTCTAGATATTTAAATGCCGTTAGTACTAAATCATCTTGTGACAGTTCTTAATAAATTCAGTATAGCCATTCCCTTAAACAGAATGATAATAAATCTGAATTCAAAAGCAAGAGCTTCAATTTTATTCAAAATTGATAATTGTGACATGTTTCAGGTAGTATGATGATTATCAAATTAGTTATATCTGAATGAATAGATACTAACTCGGTGTATTTTGTTACGTATATAATATTTAATAATTCTTTAATTTTTTAATCTACTTAATCTTCTTTTAAAGAAGAAGGAAGATCGTATCCAATTATAAAGCGCTTAAAAAAAGCCAATCTTTTAATTTCAAAAGAGGTTATAAACCTATTAGATTAACAAAAAATTTGAGTATATTTGGTTGTCATGTTATCTAACTAATAATTTGTTATCCTTTATAATTTAAGAGGACTGTATCGTTGTATATAAGTATTATAACGATTGAATTTGTTTATTTATTTATGATGAATAGAAAGGATAAGCATAATTTTAATCTTATGAAAAACATTTATCAAATTTATGGATGAGTTAGTATACGATTAAATACAAGATGTCTCATCGTATATGCTAAGAGCTAGATCTGAAATTATTGTGTGTTGGACTTCTTGCATTAGTATAGGGGAAGGTACACGGTAAGAAATGCATGGCGTTTACTACAATGGTGGTATGGTATAGAGACAAATACCATTAGTATCTATGTTAGCATAACTGCATACGTAATAATACAGTATTGAATAGGGCTTATCAACCAGAAGTATTATGGATAGCAACCAGTTTGAGTCTGGTGCCCATACTGTCTTGACTCGTCCGCCATAACTATTACTAAAGTTACTATTACCTCAATACAGTATACAGTATGGCGGTCAGATCGATACTTATAAAATGAAATCCACAACAACAAAAATTCTTACCGTCTAGCCCAAAACGGGTAAGTAGTCGTACGCTTCTATATCAAGCATTAGCATTTTGTGCTTGTGCGTGGAAACTGTGGAAACTTGTCTTACTCGCCTATTAATAATAAAAATATATATATATATATATATATATATATATATATATATATATATATATATATATATATATATATATATATTAATCCTGTAGCTATCATTGTTAAACGCAAATAGACCGGACACTCATTCTATGGATGTTGAAATTTCTCGTGCATGTAAAAATTTCAGAAGCTCAATTATATGATGATTACCCAAGATACTGGAAATAGAATTTTACGTTCAACACCAGTAAATTCTATTTGATTTTAATCAGTTTCGTCTCCATCAGCATCTCTGCTTTATCTCAACCCTGTAGGTACAAAACCAAGATCGTTACCCGTTTTAGGCTTACCTATGTGTAGGGCAAAACGGTTTTTTTTTCTAGCTTTGTTATTTTTTAAAATAAATAAATACTTGACGTGCAATGTGATCAAATCATGATTTATTTCAATGTTTAATTCATTTACTACATTTTAAAACAAATCAAAATATCATATAATTCGATTTTTACAGTTTTTTTACTTTCAAACTTAGCTTACCCGTTTTAAGCTACTTTTCCCTAGACTTTAAGCAGGAAAATGTGCAACAATCAATGTTAAAAATTATGTACTATTAAAAAATTTACACCTGCGTATCACTGAGATCGTAAAGTCATTTAAGAGAGGGGTTTTTGTCTACAGAGAATCATTTGGGGGAATTGAAAACACTCTTCTTAAACTAAGAGATATTTAAGAAGAGTGTTTTCAATTCCCCCAAATGATTCTCTGTAGACAAAAACCTCTCTCTTAAATGACTTTACGATATCAGTGGTACGCAGGTGTATATGGTTTAATTACGTTTATGGTTTTATTACAATAAACGTTTAATTACGACTTATACTCTGTTTGAAAGTTTTCCATGCCTCTCACTCATACAGGAACACCATTTTAATATGCTTTCGATAAATTTGCAACTTTACGATTATTCCCTTTGGCTTATTTTGTTTGTTAATTTATATATCTTTTGAAGTTCCTACTGAAGTGCTAATGATTTGTAGGTAATTACCTGGACTATCTAAGAGAAAATGCGAATAGGTCTTGTTAATGATAAAACGTTCCACTTTATTTTTTATGGCATTTTCTTCAGATTGAAATTGATGATCACGAATTTTGATGTCACTTTGTTTCCATGACTTTGAAAAAACTGTTATTTTGTCAGTAATCTAAAAACAAAATCAAATGCATCCTGCTTTTGCTTCGAAATTTGTAACAAAGACTTCCAATTATTATCTTGTATTTTGTTAAAAAGAGTATTCCTTTTAAAAATTTTTCTGGTTGACATTGTAGACATTTTAAACATTTTAAATTGAAAATAAAATAAATTCAAGTGTACACAGACATCTTTCAAGTGTATACATCTAATCTATCCATACATATACCAAGTCTTTTTCATGTAGGTACAGAAAAAGAAAAATAACTTAAGAAGTAAGAAGAAAAAGTAATTGCTTTTTGAAAATACTGTCTACATAAATATCATACATTTTAAAATGTTAATATTATTAAAATATAGACGTTTAAAAAAATAAACATATTTAAATAGTCAATGTTTGACACTTTGTGAATATGTACACAATATTTTTACAACAATTTTTTTATTTAACTTCCGCATATTTGCATATTCGATCGTCCTGAAGTTTTTAGTTTCTTTTACTAACTAAAAGCATACGTAAAATATTGTAATAGTTAACTTTACTTGTACATATTTGACTTCGATGACAAACTTTGATAACTTTCATACAAAAAAAATAATAAAATTGTTAGTTAGCTGATCGTATAATATACTAAACTAAAGTATTAAAGGAAAATTTTTTTAACACAAAATTTTACCAAAATTTCAAACAGCTGTATCTCTGCGAAAAATCATCGAATTTGGAGCAATCATAGCTCGTTTGAAAACTTGTGTTTTCTTGTTTTGGAATCTATCGCTTAAAAATCTTTATAACTCCTTGTCGCTTTGCACGGCGGGTAAAAATAATAAGAAACTGAAGTTAAATAATAATACCCAAAAGAAAAACCCAAAAAAATCAATTGAGCCATAAATGAATGACTATTGCTACAAACACGAACTTAATTTTTCACAATTTGAATACAGTCAAACCTGGGTAAGTGATAACTGGATAAGTGAGAAAACTGTATCAGTGAAAGTAATAGCCAGGGCCCGTTATTTTAGATAATAAAAATATGGATCAGCCAATTAAAATAGAGTTACCACCTTAAAATAGAAAAATTTCTGCCTCCAGATAGAAACATACCTGTAGAAAATTTCTCAAAATAAATAAAGGAAAAATAATATTTATTTTAATAGTAAAGGATATTAATATTAAAGAAACTCTCGCTATAAAATCAGGCCTTATCAATCCATTTCTGATCGATTTTGTTTTTTTTTCATGGGTATCTTTGAATTGTATTTTATTTGAGAGTGTTCTTAGCTATATTTTAAGAAAATCTGCTCAGCTGTTTATAGATCATCACTTCTTTTCTAGTTATTATCGAGTACTCAACTCAACCCTAAACTCGCACTTGAAACATAGCAAAAAATTCAAAATTGCTTCGCTTACACAGATAAAGAGAGGCGTTAAACTTATTACACTCTTCTTCCCTTCGGTGATAACCTTCGGTGGTCGGGGTTTAAAAATAGAAATATTTTTTGTAAAAATATTTTTGTTTGTTTGTAAATACAAAAATAGAAACTGTAACACTTAAGAAATGTTTACTTTCACCATCTTCACAAATATCATAACATTCGTTCTACATTTATATTTTCTAAAAAGGATAAAAAATAAATTAAACCAAATATTGACAAACTTATTATATTCGTAGAATATAAAATAAATACCTTTATACATAAAAGGACCATTTAAAATTTTAAATTAATGATAGCAATGAATAATTTATTATAAAGCATTTAGGTTTTGTAGGTAAATTATTCATAATTCTAAAATATAAGGTGATTTAAAGTAGGCCAAAAATGAAAAGAAAAGAAAGTGCATAATCTTTATGAAAACAGCTTTTGGTTAAATTGGAATTCGAATGTCGATAAAAAAGTGTGATCCCTGGTTATTTAAAATTGTAACAATTTTTAATAGTATTATTTCTAGGGCAGAGTACTGTTGCGTAACGATGCTTAAATCGTGCCGGACGAATCATATTTTTGCATAACTGTTGGTTTTTGTACGAAATCGAGATCAATTCATAAACTAAAAGATAGATCGGTAATCTGGGAATTAAATTGCAGTTTTATATGTTGATTAAATGCAAATAAAACGTGTTTAACGGACCCCAAGGGACATTCAGCCAACTTAACCTAGAAGAACAGGGTATAAGGTCCCAGCAAGAGGCATACGTAGCCCAAGTTTTTTTTGAAAACTTATTTTGGCTAAAAATTGTTATCTAGTAGGTATTTTTTGTCGGTGAATACGAATCCGATGTCAGTTAAATTCTTATTCCAAAAATTGTGCTTATTTTGATCCGAATTTCCACTTTTTCTACAAAAACAGAAAACTAAGGCTAGAGCATTGTTTGGAGGATAAATACCTAATTTGAAATTCTTGGCCAGAAATGGCACGATTTTCGGAAGATGGGCAGAATCCGAGTAATCGGATATCAGATTCATAATCAGCAACCAAAAATTCCCAATAGGGCAAAGATTGGACGGTAAAAACTTATTTTTCCGTTTTTGAGCCAAAAAAGTGAAATTCTTGGTAAATAGTTTTTGTGGAATTTCGGTTCAAAAAAGGTAGGATTTGGAATACGTGCCAATTTAGTGTAATCTGTCATTGGTTTCGTATTCAGCGACCAAAAATACATTCTAGATGACAATTTTAAGTGAAAATAAGCATTTCAAAAAAAAATTGGGCTACATATACCCACCGCTGGGGCCCTATGCTCGTTTTTGACAAGGATAAGTTGCCTTAATGTACGTTGGGGTCCTATAAACATGTTACAAAAAGTCAAATCGGTGGTGTTTCCCCACTTTTCCACTTTCGACTCTTTTTTCCGGCTTGTTAATTGTATACGGAACGTATTTTAGTACTTAGCATCGCTTTCGTCAGGTTAAACTTATTTTTGAGATAAAATTGTTTCAAGTTTGGCGAATTAGTCTGTATGATCGTTTTCATTTTAAAATTCTACTGCTTCAGATTAAATAAATATATGAAACGATTTTTTATTTAAATAAATGATGGTATTTGAATATGAATTATCATTAGTAATTAAGAACTTTTATAATTAAGAAATATTTTCATAACAACCAAATACGTAATTAAAGGTGAAAATAGAATAAAACGATGTGGCTATAGATTAAAAGTTCGAAATTTCCTGATGGTGATAATAAAAACTTTAATAAATTGTATGTTGCCCTGTGTTCTAGTTATGTTTTACCGATTGCACAAATCATTTAGAAACTGAACATTGTTTCCAAAAGACTAAAATGATCTGACTTATTGATCAGCTAACAGACTATGTAAATTTTTCCCATTGTATTGTCGAATTACTAATTAGTATATATATAGTCTCTTCTAGGACGTTATGCATGCTTCATGTTACCTGTTTATTTATTTTTAAATAAGCTTCAAAGCCTCCAAATCATCTTACTAATCCAAAAATAGCGCTACTAAGTTCCATCAATTTTAAAGATTTTTTAAAAAAATTTAGAAAATTGTGTTTTTTTTTTTCGATTAGGATATGAATTAGTTTCAAGCGTAACTTTTGCTCTAAGAATAAACAAATCGGACCTTTTGAGAATTTGGCAAGAAGTTTCTGAAATATAGAGCTGTCACCTCCAAGTTCCGGGATGTCGGAAGAAAAACCAGAATATCTGTGAAATTAATCATATTATCCTCTCCTTAAATTCTTCTCGTGGAAAAATTTCTTAAAAATTTTTTAATCTGCTTCATAGGCCTCCACCCTTAAAAAACTGTAGGTACAAAGGTACACATGAAGAAGATATTCCATTAGGGTCGGGTATAAATTGAATTAAAAGATAAAACTATTAGTTCTCCTTATTTAAATGAAATTTATCACTACCCCCCCCCCCCCAAATTAAAAAAAACTTTACAATATGCATATTATATTATAAACTTTTAAAACACACATCTGTTAATGAACATTACATAATTTAATTATAAAGAAAAAAAAATTAAAGTACGAAGAAGGGCCGAGAAATGTGCAATTATGAAAACGGTTCTAAACAAAAATCCATAAATTTTTCCAAAACACATAAAAAAGTATTTAATAAAATTTCGTAAATGGTATTTTCAAGTTTTACAAGTTTTATAGATAGTATTTTTAACCAAGAGACGGTATAAGATCGATCTTCACTCATCTGAAAACCAGTTGAGATATATTTTGCCCATCATAATTTTTCTATAAAAAAATGTTCATGGCTATTTTTAATTTAATTAATTTTTCCCATGAACGGTTTTATTCAGACAAGCGTATACCAAAATTTTCCGATACCAATTTCGATTGGCTAACAGATCGGTGTAGCTACTTATATTGACTTATCTGTTCACACTTGATGAGGTAACTTCACCAATCTGGAAACTAATCGAAATTAATAGCATAAGAAAGATAATTTTATTACGAAATTAATGGTATAGGCTTGTCTGAAAAAAACCAATCATGGAAAAAAATAATTCAAAAATTAATTAAATTAAAAATAGCCATGAACACTTTTCGATAGAACATAGATGATGTTAAAAAATCAATCAAATTTCATAAAAAATATGTCCCATCTGGTTATCAAATGGGTGAAGATCGACCTTATGCCGTCTCTGGCATAGCATAGGCGTACGCATTCTACCAGGCAAGCAAGTCGTTTAGTACAATCCGTAAGATTTGTACCAACTATTGTAAGCGTTTCGTTTTTTAGTACATTATCCGCTAGTGGTCGGTCATCCTGGCACAGTTTCTTTTCACCCAACTGTCTTATTTTTAGTTAAACACAATTTGTCGCAATTTCTAGATCCGACTTATTCATTATTTCCTTAATTAACTTTATTTAGTTATAATGTAATTTATAACTTATTTGAAAGTTTAGGTTTTTCCCTTTCAAAATCGCCGCAAAATTCTCTGCCCCACCCTGGATATTATTATTTACGATGCTAAAAACTTGACAACAAAATAATTAAACTTTCAGTTTTAGTTTATAAATTGAGTGACATGATATTTTACTAAAAAGTTTTCACACTTTACAAACCGACAGGAATATTATAAAAGACACATACATATCTATCTCTGTCTCATCATGTTAAATTGTTAACTAAATCAAATAAACTAAAACCACATTCTTTCTAATAAAAAATTTTAGTAAATGATGTTCTGCGATGTGTGTAAATAAGTATTTTTGTGGTTTCATTTGTAAAATTAAACTTTTCTATATTAGATCTATAAATACTCGTAAAACCAAACAAATTATCTAGATAATTTTTCAACAAAAAATCTTCTTTTTTTTTTTTGTTGGAAGAAAGTTAGAAAGTGGTATAGTATAGACCCCTCCCTTCCCTCATTTTAGAATTGCGATCGTAGAAAAAGAAAACATAAAAATATCTGTATAATGCAAATTTTCGAACAGGAAGTACATATGATGATTTGAGTAACAAAAAATTTGTTCAAAACTAAACACGAAAATGCCGTGAAATGTGATTAAAATAAGATACAATAAATTGGAAAAAGTAATATATTGTCTGTTTTACTTACTTTAATCGTATATGTTTCGTAAACATTGACCGAGTCGTTCAGATAATCATAATTTTGGTGGATATACCATTTGAGCTATACCATTGAGGACCATGGACAAGATGGGAAATCTTTCTCATATTCTCATATTTTTGAAGTATCCATTTTCACCTAATCAATTTGCGATAAATAGCTACTACTATTTTCCTAAAGACTTTTCCAACATATGTGCAATGTTGGATTTCCAGGTGGTTCTTTCTTATACGATGTTCTTTTTTATACGATGGATCTCTTTTAATTTATTAACCCACGAACTAAAAGTTTGATCGCTATGTGTGTGTGTGGATCAGTCTGTGGCATCGTAGTACCTAATCGGAAGAACCGATTTTGATTTTTTTTGGTTTCGTTTCAAAGGAAATTTAATGAAGAGTATTCTAAGCTGGGTTTCAAGTGCGCGTTAAGGGTTCCGTATCCGAAAAAACTAAAGAATTGGCGATGATGTTCAAAATCGGTTTAATTTGGAAAAGGCTTTAAGGAAAATTGGTATTTAAGGGAGGGTCTTCATAGATATGTTTGCAGTGTGAGTTTAAGTTTCCGTACCCGAAAAATTTTTCGGTGGTTTTTAAATTTTGTAAATTTCACTTTTCATAATAACAACAACTTTTCAAGTAATATCTTCAATTAGTACAGTCAGCTGTTAAGCCAGGAGGTATTAGGAATTTGGGCAAATGTTTCTATTTAATTATAAACAATGCATTGTTAATTAATAAAATAACCCTTATGAAGTTGAATTTTATAAATACGCAACTTGTATTACGTATATGTTATACACAGCTCATAGACACACTGGAAACTAAAAATATTAAAAATTTAATATTTCAGCTGTCATTAAATCAAAGATAAAGAAATTTTTCATCCAGGGGTTTTTCCAATTTGTTAATTAACAATTTATTGTATACTAGCTTATATCCACCTGCTTCATTGGGCTCAAAATTAAAAACCACTTATCCCCTTCCATAACACTCGAAAGGATTGTTTTACACAGCTCAAATGTGTGCACAGTTTTCAAGTGTAAAATAGATATAATTTATTGAGTGTATCAGAAAAGATGGCCGTGAATTGTTACATTAACTATTTTAAATTTTTAAAGAAATCTTTAATTTATAATTCAAAATAATGATCATTGATGTAGTAGTTAAATGTCAGATTAAATTTATTTTTATTTTTTTTAATATATCTTTATAAATTATAGCTCATGAGTTCATTCTGAATTGTGAGCTATATTATTGCACAGTTTCATTCAAATTCATTCGGTAGTTTAGGCGCGAAAGCGGCACAAACAAACGAATAAACAAACATCCTTACTTTCACATTTATAATATATAGGGAGGATAGGGATTAACTGTTTGTACTACTAAACTAGTTCATGGCATACGAATGATATTTGACACCTAAAAAACATATCCCACCTGGGTTTAGCAAAAAGCGATGGATTTATTTCATTTTACTTATACTTAATTAGCTGATTTATGTAGCATCTTTTACTGTAATAAATACGAAGGAAAATTTTGTTTGATTTGTTTTCCAAACCCATCAAAGCATAAATGTGTAGGTATATAAACTCAATGATGTGTAAAATATAGTATATTTTCAACACACAAGAACACTTTATAACATTTTGGGAAATATATTCCGTTGAGTGATAATTCAATGTCAATATCATAAATATAGTGAAAGTGTGCGTAGACTGGATGAAATAGATATTTGTATTGTATTTGTATGTAAATTTTACGTAATATCTTATGTTTCAACCATCGCAAATCAATGTAACGGAACTTATCCATTTATAATGAAAAACCTTTCTAATAAATTTGTATTTCTGTAATATCTACATATTTTCTTAAAAGTTTATTTTTGACAATAATTTGTTCTATTTGAAATAAATCACGTGTGCCAGACTCGTAGTCACGTACGGGCATGTACGGCTTATGCCTGTGCTAGAGACTTGTTAGACCGTACGGCCCGTTAAAATAACTAATGTTTAGAAAAATATCTTAAAATCCAAATATCCAAATATCTTAGAGTTCAAAAATATCAAAAATGCACTGAAGATTCCCCAAAAAATACTCAAAAATGACATTTTGATTATTCTTTGAATCATTTGCTGTAACAAATTTATAATCCTCTCGGATCTTCCCCCGTCTTTTGTTATTTTGTGCCCGTACTACTAGTTGGGTCTTGCTACAGGCCTGTTTATGTCGTTACCTACGTATAAGATGGCGCAAAGAAGTGTGCGATTTTTAAACCACTTTGCAACTGAAATCCATGAATTTTTCCGATTTTTTGTTAAATAAATCTTAAAATATTTCTTCGTCACGAAATCTCCACAAGTTGATTATCCACATTTATTAAATTAGTAAAAATTATAAAGTTTTGTTGATAGGTATAGCACATGTATATCACCAAATAGTTAGGACCTATATATATATATATATATATAAGCATTTAAAAAAATTACATAAATGATATATATTTTCAAGTGAATTATAAATTGCATGTCTAACCAAATTAATTAAATTGTGTTTGTGACTTAAACTTTTCAGGTTTTTGAAAATACTTGCACGTTTTTTGCCGTCCAACCCAACCGGTTCAGAAACCGGCTGACTGACGACAGGCTATTTCGTTCCACCAATATAACGTAAATATTACAAAATCAGCCTTTAGATAATGCTTGCAATTTTTTGCCGCTCACCTCTCCTACTGTTGGATACTCAAGAAAATTAAAATAATAAAATCTTAGTCTTCTTGAAGATAGAAAATGATAATGCGTGGACTTGTGGATTTCACTTATCATAGTAGAAAATAAAATAAAAAAGATTATTTGTACAAACTGTGCTTTAAACTTAAGAAATTCACAACGAATATACTGCCGTTTCAATTAAAATAAACATTGAAATAAAAATATAGGGGGGAAGACCATAGAAGTTTACAGTTTTGTAAAAACGCTGTTTCAAAAAAAAAAAAAAACTCAATTATTCAAAATAATTTTGTATGTAGTTTAGGATACTATCACAGTTTGCCCAACCTCGTCCACGCATTAACTTTTTCATCCTAAAGAATATTTTATTCTGCACCAAATAGCCATGAAAAGCCCAGTCTACGCACACTTTCATTATATTTTCATGATTTATTTTATCACTAGAGTGTTTTTGGTTAAAAAAATTATAACCAAAACATAAACTTTAAACAAAAACTTTTAAAATGATTGATTTTTTTATACTAAAAAATACCACAATATTTAGTATTTATGCAAATGGAAATAATTGCTGAAGTGGAATTGTTGAAGTGGAAAATGTGAACAACTTTTCTAAGGAGAGATTATAAAGGGTGACCAAATAAAAGTGAAATGATCGGGATCTAGGTATAGGAGTTATATTGAGGGAAGTTTTTATAAAGATATCTTTCCGTTGGCTGGTAAACCATCGAATATTTTCTTATCGCGTGTTTTATCTTATGTCAAATTAGTATTTAAGTAAAATTGAGAATTGAATCTTAATAATAGGTACATCACTTTGGTTAAAGGAAAAATTTACCTCCTCATTTAATGTTATGTTTAAAACTGGAATATGGTATTACAATTTATAAAACATAATGTATGCAATAGCCAGCTTATAAATTTACAGTAAGAAGAATCAAAATTTTTGTTTTTAGTTTATTCGAAATAAATAAGCACAGTCAATATGTCCAGTCTTTAGCCTATCTGAAGTCTGAAAAAATACCCTAATTTCTATATGAATAAATGTAGAAACATAGTATATAGAAACATCAGAATGATTCCTAGTAAGGTAAATGTACCATATTACGGGATGTTTCGACATAACGCACTTTAAAGCTGATTATTGAAATACAATAATATAAATATTTCCACTATAAAAATTAGCTTGTCGTACAAAATGATTTATTGAAAATTAGTTTTAATCATTTTTTTCACGCCTTAATCTTTAATTTATAGAATTAAACGTTAATTTTCTGGACTTCAATATTGTCTCTAATTCCGTGATAAAATTTAAACTTAATATTTTCGCTCAAATCACAGGTATTATAAATATTATCGTTATTAAATTAATTAAATTAATAGAATTAAGTTATTTTAACGTAAATAATCATCGAAAACTAATTCAAATTACAAAATATAAGTTAAGTTTCAATTTTCTCCTTTAAAAAGCTATGCTCCCGGAATTGCATACATGAGTTAAAACTTTGCGCATTATTCCGCAACATATTAGACACTTATCATAAAAAGCAAGTATTTAAGAATTAATTAGACAGATTAAAAAAAAAAACATATTCCGTAATTACCTCATAAAAATATTCACCGCTTCTATTGGTTTAAATATTTTAATAATTATAACACCAATTTAAAATAAGAGTTAAAAATAATTACTTCTTATTTTCCCTACTTATGGTAGTATTACGGCATAATTACGGGAATAATTTAAAGAAAAAAATTAATTAAAATAGTTTGAAATAGAATGATAAACTTACTAGTAAACTAAAAAAACCTTAACAATCCGACACTGTCACCGTGTCACGTTACGTATGCATTAAACATATTTGTAGTAAAACCAGATATTAATTGATCGATCACTTTTTCGATCGATAAGAGTATTTAATTGTGATTAGGTTTGTTCAAAATTTGATGTTTTGTTTGTTCATATTTTAGTTCTAGAGGCTCTCACTTAATTTTTAAAATTATAAGTTTATTTAGTGTTTCTTATTTTTTAAATAAAAAAAAAAACACCCGGAATAACGTACTACCCCGTAATAATGTACATTTTCCTTATTCGAAATAAATAAGCACGACCAATGTGTGAAGTTTTCAGCCTACACGAACTCTGATAAAATACACTAATTAAATTTCAACATGAATAAAGTCCAGTATACATATAAAACTTCAGAATGATTCAAAGTACATTGTACTCTAGATACTACATTTTGTCCTATAATATTTTTCATATATTATTAAATTTATAAGCGCACTGACCATAAGTCATTTATTGTAAATGGCAATTCTCTATTTCAAAGTAAAGTTTATTTATAGATATTTCAGTTGATAATTTCCTATCCAAAATGTTCAGGACATTCCTTTCATATAATTCAGACACAAACAATAGATAACAAATAATATTCAAAACTGACTAAATATTTTTTTTTTTTAAATATTCTATAAATTTTGCAATAAATAAACATCTGAGTACTATGAAAGTTGAATGATTTTCTGAACACAGCATTGCGGAAATTAAATATGATCGTTTATTTTACTGTTTGTATTTATAGAACCACCATCCAGGCTGACTAGAAGTGATGTCTAGTTTTACACTACCGGTCTACGGTTGTCTGAATATTTTACGAGTTAAAAACCATATAGTTTATCAAGAGGGTATAGTGAAGGTTTTTATTTTTATAAATTACGTAATCAAAAATAACTGATACAAACATAAAAAAACTCCATTACAAGGGTCAGGTTTCACCCTTTTTGATAGATTAATTTTTTATTATTCTATTTGAAATGAGATATTTATGTTTCATGTTCTTGAGTACATGAAATTTTTACATCAAATGGTCAGAAGGAGCATCACGTACAAATTTGCAATCTTCTAACTCAATTTGTTTCAGCTGTGGAGGTGTTACAAAGCCTTAAAATCGTGAATATAATATTGTGATAAAAAACAGGGAGTTATAAAACAGATTTAAAATGTTCTACGTCCTTGTCCGTTTGAGCATCAATATAGTGCATAAGTCTATATTTTCGAGGACGCATTGTGAATGAAGATAAAAAAGATATATAACTTTTCTTTTTGAAATTAGTTAAGAATTAAATAGGTCCTGCATGTGAGAGAGGTTACGTAAATTAACGCGTTATGGGGGTTAATAAAGCAACCAAATCACAGTCTGGAAAAAAAACTTGTTTATTATGCGCAGTTTCATTTAAGAATCTTTTCTTACAAGGCTTCTATTTTTCGAGGTTTTACTAAAATAACTTTTGTTACAAAGGTTTATATAAGATTGCGAAACGGGCTTAGGAAATACTAAACCGGAATAACATAACGCGTAAAAAATAGACCGAACAAAATTTCTGTTTTAAGGCTAAGGCTTCAGAATCCAACTAACTAATCTATAGTCCACAAACTCAACCCAACCAACTTGAAATTACAACAATACTTCAGGTCTATACAATTTTTGGTCTATTTCTTCCGATTACCATGCGAAACAGACTCACACATTTTCAAGGTATCATTCTCGAATAAGCTTGCCTAAATATATGAATAACGATCACGCCAACAACAGGAATTTTTCTATGAATTTTATAATTTCGACTGTAAAATGAAAACGTCATCTTTAATATTGCCAAATTGGCAAAATTTGTAGGGTAGGTATTGAATCCATTTTGGAACATCATTGTATAATACTAGAAATTTATATAGTATACGGTTATCCCTCAATGAATTAAAGAATACAAATGAATTAGTGAACTATTCTTGAAAATGAACGGTTTTATTCTTAATGGTATATGATGTGTATTCCAAATAAACTTTTACGTCTAGAAAATAATATAATTTTACATGACAAATAGTTCGTTACATATTTGATTAATATATTCATAACTTACCAATGGTAAGGCAATAAACTCATAAAATTTAATTGACAATTCATGTAGATACGAAGGACTGTAGATAGTACTTACATAAAACTTTTGTTTACTTATTGGACTATTTAAGGTTTATTCAAAAACTTTTGTTACTTATTGGACTATTTAAGGTCTATTCCGGCCACCATTGTAGGTTTTCAAGCTTTTTAAGTTCAGATTAGAATTCAGCGATTTCGAAAACCTCCATGAATAATAATATTTTCTTGATATATCTGTTTTAATTTAGTAACAAAAAATGGAATTGGAATTTTTCCTTTTTAGAGTCAAATTCAGCGACCCCGAAAGCTCCCAGATTGGTATTTTCATCCTCATTTACTATTTTTAATACATTTCGGGACCCTGGCGCAGAAAAGTCGAATTTCAGAAAAAGGAGAGGAGAAGGATCACTAGCTTATTTAAGGAGCTTTTTCTTAATGCAATTACAAACAAAATGACATGTTAAACATCACAATCGGTTAGCTGTCAAAAAACTTAGCTATAAATACATTCGTTAAATGCACTAGTTATAATATCAACATAATTTTTGAAAGTAAATGGAATTTTAATGAATAATTTAGAAATAGTATTTGAAAATGTTTTACAGTTATTTCAAAATATATTTTACCAGGAATGCTCTTCATACCTAAATGGTTTTCAATTGAGAGTAATAGAACTTTAAACTCAAATTTAACAAGTGAAAACAAACAATTGACTGAGTTAATTTTTGAAATACGATGTATAGACAGAGTTGATTACATCACATTACACATACACACATGTCACACACATATAACTGATATACCCATATAATACTGATATTCCCATATAATACTATACAATTTGCGCATAATTTGCCCTCTCACGGGTAAACACTAACGTTACGAAAAACATTTTTTTAACAAAAGATGTCAGATGAAAGATTGTCGTCCTCAGCACGCTATAAAAATTTTAGCTTCATATCTTTTTTCGTTTTTGAGTGGTCGTGATGACAGACGGACAGACAGACAGACAGACAACCGGAAATGGACTAATTCGGTTATTTACTGAACACCTATACCAAAATTTTGTTCACAGCATCAATATTTTTAAGCGTTAGTTGGTATATTTCATATACATGGTATAATAAGTGAATACCACACAATTTTTGTGGTAGAACTTCGTATAACACCATCCTGCATGGTGCCCCACTGTAAACCGTATAATATACAACATACATCTTACCGCACAAATAAGATTATTTATATTAATAAAGGGTATTTAAACGTTAAAATTATAAAATATTTTTGCATTTTCTCAAAAGTTTTAGTTTCCTCATAAATCACTACAAAAAAGTATCGGAATTGGTGTCGTTTTTCATTGTTACACTTTTTTCGGTCTAGCCTCTCAGCCCGAAAACAAATCTGAACGAACACGTGCGAAGATTGGAACTCCATTTGATATTATGTTCCAAAAAAATTATCTTACACACAAACTGTTTTTCCTTAACTTAAAGTTCTGTCTCTGAATGGAAAACCCTTTGCATAAGACATAAATATTCATTTATAATAAACATGGATAAAACATTTTATTTTATCATAACATTTCCTTGTTACATGTTTTGTAACATTAGTAAAATTCTCTCGAGATTTAGTACAGTCAGCTTCCTATCACAAATCATAATGTTTTTGTAGTTTAAAGACAAAACTAGACTGATACCCGCCCGCTTTACTTGGCTTAAAAGTAACAACCACCGCTTTATAGCCTCCAGCTCTCTTGATCTCTCTTGATCTCACTTATCTGCCTTCCATAACGCTCGAAGGAATTGTTTAACACAACTTAAATATACGCACAGTTTTCATTTTTTTCTGTAAAATAGTCAAAGTTCATTGAGTATATCAGAAAAGATGGCCATGAATTGCTTGACATTTACTATCTTAAATTTTTACAGAAATCTTTAATTTATGGTTCAAAATGATGATGGAGCAGTAAAATGTCAGATTACATTTATTTTTTAACATATTTTATAAATTAGAGCTCATGTGTTATTCTGATGTATGGGCTGTATTGTTATACAGTTTCATTCAAATTCATTAGGTACTTTTTGCGTGAAAGCGTAACAAACAAACAAACAAACAAACAGATAAACAAACATTTATAGGGAAACATAAAAAATATATAGGGATAGCAATTGGTTCGGATTGATAAGAATGATTTAAACAACCCGTTAAACTATGTATAGAGGCAAGCATAGCCAGTATCGGGATTTTAATGAAATAGTTCAGAATTTAAAGAAAAAAACAGTCGAATTATTGTAAACTCTCAAATGTGACATGTCCTGTATGTTTAAAATATATAAATATGGGTTAGCAGATATAATTTATTTGATACATTCATTCATCCTCACAAAATTTCACATTTATAATATATTAAGATTAAGTAAGATAAGAAAGATTAGGATTGTAATCATTAAATAAATCTTCTATGCCGTTTATAATTTAAAGCTCTAAATACGGTCCAGTCTCAAAGAAAATAGTATACTTAATTTCTGTAAAGCTTTCAAATATGAATGATCTTGAGATAAGTCTAAAATAATAAAAAATTATTAGTTTGAGTAATTTCATCTACTTGGTTCAATAATTTCACTCCAACTCCATCACCTAATGTATATCTAAATCCTCGATACATAGAATAGAAAGTAAACAACTTCCTCCAATAACATTTCGAAACAACTAGGGAATTATTTATTTCGAAAAACTATAAAATAAATGTATCTTTCAAGTCAAGTAAGTAATGAAGTGTTTAACTACTACTACCAGTGGCGTAGCTCGCCTTGGAGGGGCCCTATATCAAAATTGGTTGGTGGGCCCCACTGAGCTGCGGGCCCCCTAAGTTAGTTTACAATAGGATCATAATTAGATATAAATCTCTCCAAACTGTAATTTTACTATTGATTTCACTTTGCAATAAAATATCCATGATATTTTCTTGTAACCAAATATTATAAGATAGGGATGCATTAATATGCTGCTGTGAGTCTACATGATTAAATATACATTGTGTAAATTGTTAGTCTGGGGGCCTCTGTTGCCCGGGGGCCCCGTATCATTGATACGGCTGATACGGTGGTAGTTACGCTCCTGACTACTACCTACCTATTATAAGTGAATAATAATGGGTAGCCATGCATTAGTGATGGGACGAATGTTGAATTTTCTACATTCGCAAATGTCAATGCGAATGTTTATTTTTAATATTCGCGAATACGAATGTTAACTTTCAAATGAAGGGCTCACAAATTTTAAATGCCTTATCTGCCTTATTCTTTATCTTCCTAAAACTCCCTACCTTATCTTCCTTATTCCTTCACATCCATGATTTACCCCTCATTTTAAAGCTCATCATGTTGGCTTCTGATAAAAAATATACTCACGGGCTTAAATTGTACCGCTTAGTGAAAAACAGACTAGATATAAAAAATTTTAACGAAAATATATATCTATATTTTATGAGTTAAATAATAAGTGTATCAAGCAAACATGATTCGAATGTAACAGTTTTTATAGATATATGTTTTCCTAATACTGATGACATCATTAATATGTAAATCAATTACTTATTTCAAATGTATTTTAAAAAAATGTTCTCCTCTCATTAATTTGAAACTTTTGATTTTTGTCACCACTTACGAAACTTCTACGAAATTTGTTGTTCTCTTTAAGTCACGACTACAGGGTAACCATAGGAGCGGAATGCCTCACGGGTCGAGCTAGTCCATATAACTCTTCATTAGCGTAAAAGAGTCCGTCGTATAAGTCCCTTAAAAGCAAAATTCAGCTTTTCAAATTTTTTTTAATTTGAGAACAGTGTTTAAAAAGTGATCTAAATATGAGTCAAGTACATACATATTAGTGAAGTTTGGGGTTATTTTGCAATTTATGACAAAAAATGATAATGATCAAAAACATTCGCATCGTTTTTTGCGAATGAGAATGCGAATGTTAAAAAATACGCGAATATTTGTGCCATCACTAGTTTGCATCATAAAACAGTTAAGATTAAACCACAGAATATAAGATAACCATAAACGAAGTAAATATTGAATTGAGAAAAAGGAAGATTTGAAATAAGAAAATGATATACTTAAAATGTATTAAAAAGTATTTTTATTCTTCCAATATAAACAAAAAAAAAATTATAAAAGAAAACATGTTATATAACATAGTAAAATCTTGAGACAAGAACTAACTGATTTCCATAAACAAAAAGATTAACTACTTGGAAAAAGAAAAAAAAAAATTTTAGTTGCAACTATGTTAAGAACATAGTACATTTTTTTAAACCACGAACATATTCCTTGAAACTAGAAAATTTTTTTTAAAGGGTTTAAAATGGACTTGGATGGGTTTTATAAAAGGGTTTTATGTTCATCGTGGATCAGTCTGTAAAATAGTGGCTTAGTTGAAATAATATTTTCAAAGAAATATAAATAATAATATTTATTTCAAACAGAAATAATACTTAGACATTAATCAAATTGCCTAAAGGTATGTTTGCTACATTAAAAAAAAACTCTAATAAAAACTCTATAAAATAACATAAAATATTTTATAAACGCAACAAAAAATAATATACATTTTTGATTTAACTAATGGGGTTAGTCTTACAATGTACATCGAATCAATCATTCTACTGTTCTTCGTATTAAAATGAGGGAATTTTATCAGAATACATGTAGGCTGAAGACTGATTGCCAACTAAATTTTTTTTCTTTTTCGTTTAAATTTGGATTATTTTGACTATCAATTTAGCCAACGTAATCATTGGTTACTGGTGAGCCAGTTGTAATACATTGTTTCAGTTTTAAACGTGACGTTAAATATTTGAGGCGGTAAAGTTTAAGATATACAAAGTCGTATACCTTGGATTTAATAACATAATGTACCATTAATACACGGTAGTATGCACAAAATTTTTCAAGTATATTAATCTATTTTATGGGTTAATATAGCTGAGTGAAGTATTAGTGGGATAAAGAAGGGTAGTCGATGTCTGTAAGGCAAAAATGTTTTCAATGTTTTTATTCACATACATTTCATGATGCCGTTCCCTAGAGTATATTGTATTGATTACATATTGCAGAGAGCAAAATCAGATACCCACGTCGGGATTCAATCTAGGTACATTAGGATGTGATCCATAACCCATTATAATACAATGGCAGGTATCAAGAATCATGTTCGCATGTTTAATCGATAGTTGTTTAATATTTAAATTTTAGAATAAGTACAAAGTATTGAGGAAGAACAGTGCAATAAACAGAGACAATTTTCATCGTCATGGAAATCTAAGTACTCTAGGTACAAAACCCTTCTCTACTTTGTAAAACTATATTGAGAGAACCAAACTAGGCGATTTTAGCTTAATCTTTTTTTAAATCGTGATTATCCTGAAAAATACCCAAAGCTACTTCTTAGAGATTAATTTTTCAGGCAAAGAATAGCAACTTAAATTATAAATTCCGCACCACCTGTTTGTAAGTGCCCCAGAAAATATTTTGTGTATGCTCGCGAAGGAGTTAAATCTTTTTTGGCAATATAAAATGTTTTATTTAGTAGTTAGTTTAGTAGTTATTTTGATACATTCTCAGATAACATTTGTTTTCAATTATGTCCAATTTTTCAAACTATATGGAAAAAAAGGTTTGAAATCAAATTTTTATGAGTAATTTTTGCTAAGGATCTAATTAAAAATTTGCTGGATACTCAGCAAGATCTATTACTGATTGTACACAGATCTGATTTATTCCTTTTTAGCCCTGTAGACAAACAGGAACTTGTGGGTCGACTTCATTTATATAATGTATATGTAAACATATGTATAATATATTAGTAATGATAATATAATTTTTTTTTGTTGCTATATCAAAATTCTCACGCGACTGTTGTGTAAAGATATTAACTTAAACAGTTAACATTATATAGAGGCAAATAAAAATTCGTTCTCGATAGTATATTGAACCAAATTCCTGAAGCTAATTTCCAATAATAAATCTTTAGGTGAATATGAATAGACTATTCCAAAATTGAAGAATTATATTGAGTTGGAACATATAGGCCAGTCCAGGAGTGGCAGACCTTTATGTATCATCGTGACATTTTTTCTAAAGAAATGTTTACTGATGTCATAATCGAAAATAAAATAATTTTGGCCATTGATAAAAAAAAGAATACTAAATATATACAAGAATAAATATAAATATAATACTAAATATATACAAGAAAAAATAATACTAAATATATACTCCTATCATAGTTTTTCTATCGAATTCGAATAAATTTTTTCCATGAACGGGAATTTTCCGACAAATTCCCCGCTATTTTTTCAGACCGATAGCTTACACATGACGTTATCGTGCTCGTTAATTAACACGTTTTAACACGAAAAGTTTGGTGGACTCACCAAAAGGAAGCAACTCACGAGCTTTTATGTATGCAATCCGTAATCTGCCGTATCTGCCGTACCATCCTTTACTGGAACCATTTCGCCGCATTTTCAGGCCCCTACTTGAGAATCTCTGGATAAGACCAGAACGCAGAAATTCTGTCATCCAGTAAACTATAATCACATACTTAAAATCCAAAATTTCAAGTCTGTAGATCATTTATTTCCGAAGTTAAGCGAAAGCAAAGTTTCGCATTTATGACACTCACTCACTCATGATCATCAGAATAGAACTAGTACTTCCCATAAACTCAGGGAGCTGAAATTTGGTTCAGGGTTAGGGTTTAATAAAGGGAAAACTATAAAAATTAGGATAATCGAAGATTTGGAGTACCGGGTGACCCTGAAAAAAATAAATCAATATGCCCACGTTTCTACACAAAGAAGTGAAATCCCACCAAACACATTCTGTAAAAAACTAGCCAAGTCTCGATGGAGCTGCTTGTTTATCTCTAATGAAATCTAGACAAAGTCGTGCCAAGTCTAAGGTTCCTTACTGCGATTTCTTTATTATTATAGTTAATGTTGTGTGACTTGGCCGTTGAAGGGTACACAAGGGTACAAAACCAGGTGCTCCATGACACCATTGCACCAATCTGAGACCACGTCAATGTCCACGGCCAAGTCACACAACATTAACTATAATAATAAAGAAATCGCAGTAAGAAACCTAAGACTTGGCACGACTTTGTCTAGATTTTATTACTTTTTAGAGATAAACAAGCAGCTCCATCGAGACATGGCTAGTTTTTTATAGAATGTGTTTGGTGGGATAATCATTTAACGAAGCACCCTTTCCGTCTTATACGGTCTATATATCAATAACTACGAAAATATATAGGATTTAAAAGTACAAATAGTAAGAAATGAATATAAGACTTGGTGACGTCATAACCTGCAATGGCCATAGAAACTACATAACAAAAGTTGTTTTACAAGAATAAGATAAAAAAAGGATTTAATTGCTCATATCTTCTCGAACATTTTCAAATTTTAACGAAAGACACATTGAAATCGACACCAGAACAAAGACCATTATAATAATCCTAGAAATTGGACTGTTGAGTAGTTCTAAGGTAATTTCGTTAATAGCTCTTTTTTTTCAATCGTCAATCTGACTTTTACCATCGACCATTTTTTAGAAATAAAAAGTAAAAAAGCAACTGTTTGTATTATTACATAGGTATGCATGTAAATATGGATTGGATGTCTATAATGTTTTTTTTTTCTTTTTAATATCTTGATAAAAGGTAATTGTTTTCACCCTAAAAATGAAATTGAAAATTTCATGATATTTTTACGTTTTATTTTAAACATGGATGAGTTTTTGTGTTTATCTGCCAGTCTGTCTGTGACCAATTACTAACAACATAAATTTTCGATGACTTTGAAATTATTCACTGCCTATTACATGCAGTATGTGGAATCAGGGTAAGTAAAGACGCTTTGAATTAAAAAGTTTGCATGAAAATTTGATTCCTTTGTTGATTATTTTGCGGGAATTAAATTATTAGTAAGTTGGTAGTAAAAGGTTTGTTTTGAAAAACAAGTTTTTATCGTTAGCTAAATATGTACAAGTGATTTTGTTAAGTATTAATATTGATAAATAGTAATATTGATTTAATTTGACTTAATGTTTTTTAATTAATTATATTTACAACCTGTCCCCAAATTATATTTGGGAACTGGAAGGGATCCAATATTTAAGAGCATTATTTGTCACTGATTTTAATTTATTTAATCTACCAGTCTAATTTGGAATAAACCGAAAACTTGAAAATAACACCATCCATTATTAAAAATTCCAAAATTTCCCAAGACACTCGACAAACGCGAGAAATACTGGTCCAAATATATCCATTTCTAAATTCGATTGACCAATTAATTCGATAATTGTCTGAATCGAACATTTCAAATTGGTCTGATTCCCAAAGACTACATGCAAATGACTTTTATTTTGAAAGTGGATATAGTCGGTATTTTGTTGTTAAAAAGGTATATCTATATGTACATAGAACGGCGTTGCTTCCAGGGTATAGAATAGCAAAAAATATAATAATAACAGGAGCAAAGCGATACAAGGTACAAAGTTATAAAATAACAATATCTATCTATCTATATGGAAGATAGAAATAGATTTCTATGTTTATGAAACATGTATTCGAATTGTTTTTATTACTTTTATGAAAACGTTATATATGTATTTTTATGCCTACAAAACAAAAAAATATTGGTGTAAACAATTCAAAAGACCTCCATGTACAAAAGTGTTGCTTACATAACAAATATGGCGCAATTATCAATTGATAAGTTTTCAGGAGAGACAGAAGGGGGGGGGGGATTTATTTTCAGTTATTAAAAAGTTCTGCCAAAAATTTCTCCCCGTAAGTAGGACGCCATTACTCTGATTTAAAATTGAAAAGAAAACAATTGACTGAGTTAATTGTTTAAATACCCTCTATAGAAAGTGTTGAATGTCAATCCTTGCATTTATTTTATATTTTAAAAGAGTTTAAAAACTTACACAATTATGGCGGTCTTTCAGCCGTCATTTATTTGGTTTGGTTTAGATCAAGAATGTTTCACAAGCCCACTAGTTGATGCAACCTGTAAATTTTCAACTCCCTATCTTTTAGGAGTTTTGGAGAAAATGTACTCCAAAGTTTTGCGCACTCATGGATAAACAGTGATGTTTACAAAAAAAATGTTTCAAAGAAAAGTTGTTTCTTTTTATATCAGAAATATTTTTTCTCTTTGAACTTTTATTCCATCTCTGTTTACAAGATGGGTTCTACGGAGCCAAGACCTAATTGAACTATTTTGCTAATTTACACACTCAAACTGACTTTTTACGTCGGTAATTAAGGTAATTTTATGAACACCTTTACCAAAATTTTGTTTGTAGCATCAATATTTTTAAGCGTTACAAATTTGGGACTAAACTTAGTTTACATTGATGTATATTTCATATATACAATGTGTAAAAAATATTATATTAAAGAGAAGGAACTTAGTATTACATAATACAATGAAAAACTTACGAACTTTGAGTATCTTCGAAGTATGCTCCATAAATTGCATGTTATATAAATTATATAATCGCTTCAAACATGATTTGGCAATAAGAAAACTATCGTTGGCATATTTATTTTAAACGACCGGTATAAATTCCCAAATATCTAGCGAATATAATGGATATCTGTTAAAAATTTTGTGGTTTTTGGATATTTGGTAAAAATCTACCCATTTGCTAGTTTGTGAATAGAGGTGAAACTTTTATACTTTGATGTAGGTATATTAAAAAAACACCTACGTTTCATTATTAAAATCGTAATATATATTGCCGATTAATATATTTTCTACGTTTATAACCCTCAAAGATATAGACTACAGAGCAAATTTTTACTATTAATATAAAATGGACAGAAATACAGTTTCCATCAAAACAATGACCCTCTTTAAAAAAATTCAAATATTTGCGAAAAATCAAACAACTCTATCTCTCAATAAAATGGTACATATAATCATGATAATATAAATTTATCTAACTCATTCCAAACATTGCACCATAGAGGATAAGATAGAGGAGAAGGCTCCCATTCCTGGCAATGTTAATAAACAGTCCGAAATATTGGACAAGACTTTATTATATTATAAAATTTAAATATTATTCTTGTAATATTTTTATTGAAAGCAGCCAATTGTAAGAATTATTTAAAAACAAGTAATGAGGAACAGGCTTAGGTATTTATTGGATTAAATATAATATTCAGAAGGATGTAGTTAGGTAAAGATGAGGTTAAGAAAAGGTTACCAAGTTACAAAAGTTACTTTAAAAAACATTTTAAATAATATTTTATCAATTTTGGGTAGGATTGATTTAACCACTTTGACGATTTCATCGCCTCCAGCTCCACGGCTCCAGGGGGAGGGGTCTCTAGGACCTTGTTGATATAAACCCTGATACGAATTTTCACTGCTGTCCCCTCAGCCTCTCCCTAGAAAAACTCACTCTCCTGTATTTGGAAAGGTTTTCCCTATAAGGTGTGTGGGCCTTGTCGAATTTTCTCAGATATATGTCTTATAGCAATCCTAGGAACACCTTAAAGTCAAGCTTTGTGCCAAAATGAAATCGTTAGAGCCGTTTTTGAGAAAACCCCAAAAATCCTGTTTTGGCCTAGAGCGAAGTACCCTTCAAAAAAGGCCAAGGAAAACAATGAAAAAATCGTATGGAATTATGACCAAACTGAACCTATGTACCGAGTTTGAGAAAAATCGGTTGAAAATTGAAGGCTCCAGCTTGGTTACAGACATACCGACATACCGACGGACGCAACATTTTTTAAAAACCTTTTTTTTGGAATCAGGAAGTTGGAAGTATGATATTATTTTCTAAGAACTTTGAAAGGTTACATCGGATGCAAAAATTATTTCGCAAGATATCCAGTATACATAATGTAAGCTTATGCATTTCTCTGTAGAATGTGTTTTAAAGTGATCTCGTATGAGCTTTATTGACGAAGTTATGTAAGTTATTTTAAACATTTTAATAAAAATTGTTTTCTTTAAATTACACACAGCTACAAAGTTTAGATTTTACAGATTCTGGTTCAGCATTTTGCAACCAAGCCCCACGCATTATCAAAGTGAATTCAACATATAAAATTCTTTAAACATTTTAGTAACAACTTATTGAATTTTTTTTGAACGGATCGAATTTTTTTTTTGTAGTAAATGAATTTTGTATATATAAAATTGGTTTCATTTAGGTCCAAGGCGAATCGCAGTATTTGATTATCCTTGCCAAACGGTCGTAAATTTGAGAAGCTATTTTCAAGTAGCTCATAGCCAAATAGTTCATAGCCAGTTCAAATAGTTCATAGCCAGGTACGTCTCTTTCAAGGGACCTGGAAAATTTTAAATTACGTGAGATACATAAAATTAATTTAACACGATATTCAAATAAAAAGAATTGAATTTAATTTAAAATCAAAGCCTAAAGTTCTTAGATAACTAGAATTACGATCTTTCGAGTCTCTAGTCTTCGATTAATTGCGACTTTTTTCGTAGAGGAAAATGGCTAAATTTAGGTATCTAATATTACAACTAAATTAAAAAATACCCTGTAATAATTTAGAAAGTGAATTAGAACCAAGAGAATTAGAATCTACACCCATACTTACTTTGTCGTATCAGTATTGAATATAATTTCATGTTTCATACCACTCGTCGCATCGAAAATAAACTAATATCGTTACTAAGGGGACGAATTATCATGCAAGTGTAAATCGTAAACCTTAATATGATCCCAATTAAATGATTATTATTAATTACAATTATAATTACATAACATCGTAATATTGATATAGTAATAATAATTTACTACTGTTATTGTGAGTTATGTATCTCGTTACTCTAAAGTTATGTATCTTGTTACCATAATATTTTATGTCTTGGAAATTATATACAGAATGAACGTAAATTATTTTAATCAACTGTGAAATATTTTTACCCTACTACGGCAAAAACGGCGGTCATGATTTTAAGTTGGTACACGGTAAGAAATATATGGCATTTACTACAATGCTGAGAATGGTATAGAGACAAGTACACTAGTTTAATCTAAGAGTTCTCACTTTAATCTAAGAGATCTCCAGACTGCTTTGGTAGTTTTATTTCTTGTCTCATACTTTTTGATTTTTTAGTACTCGGGTTTTAGTTTTTAAACTTTATTCTTTTTTTTTTACTCACATGATAAAGATAGTACACCTTAATTAATATAAAATAATTTTTTGGTAGTAATAAAATGTTAATGCAAATTTAACTATGATATTTTTCAGTCTTAAAGTTTGTTTAATTCGAAAATTTAATAAAAATAATTCCGCATTTAATACGCTAGTTTAACTATATTTAAACTAGACGAGACATAGAGGAAGCTTGTATAATCTCGTTCGCGAAAAAAATAGTCTCGCCTCATATTAGTATCGTGATGTCTCGGGAAAATAATACAAAAAAGGAGAAAATTATCGGAATTTCAACGAGGCATATAATTATCTTTGATGACTGAATGAGTAATAACTGGAATATCGACTAAAATTTTTCACCATTTCATTGAATAACAACATCAGCCAGATTATATGACTTATTCAGGGTAATAAGAATATAAAAAACATAATAGAGATATAGCGATTAGATGATTTCACAATAAGATGATTATTTTTTAAAAGATATCTCCAGAATCACTTCGGAATAAAAAATTTTCGTACAAGATTAAAAGGTGATATTTCCAAAGCAATTCACCTAATCATTAAATCAACCAAATTTTCGAATTTTTTTCTTTTGAAGTTTGTTTTTAGAATATTTTCGACTCATAGAATGCAAAAATCTGGTCCATTCGACTCCTGAGTGGTTCTTGAGGTATCGATTAAAATCGTATACGAAGAGTGATACCACCCAGGAATTTCTTCATTCGATACCTTGTTGAAAACTTGTTCTGTCGTAAAATGAAGATGCGAGATGATGAGATGTTTTTTGTGTTTTTCAAGTTAACCAAAGAGCAGATTCGTTAGAAAACAAAACAAAACAAAATTCAGAGCATGAAAAATATAAAATTATTAATAACTCTAAAAAAAAGAGTATATATTACCATCAACAACAATAAAATTTTTTCTTTTTAATTTCTAAAAATATTTATTATATTAAAATTTCATTTGTGCTCCTTTTAATATTGAAATAATTAGAAAGTAGTATGTAATTTTATTTTTCTTTTGAAGACAAAGCGTAGACTTTCTTTGTAAATAAACAGAAAAAGAATGCATCAATGGACAACACACATAACAAAATGGTCGACACAAAAAACAATAAATATTTTTTAAAAGTCATAATAAACTTCAAAGGCGCAAAAAAATAACAGACGTTTACAATTTTAAGTAATTATATACTGTAGGTATGTACTAACAGATGGTTAACGAGTGTAAATGAGAATTAAAATAAAGGAACGTACTTTTAATCCTTACGCTGAATAGAAGTTTCGTAGGGAGTAAAGCCGGGATTAGACAGAATGTTAATTTGGGGTATAAGTAACATACTAAAAATCAATTAAAATGAAGACCATTGGAATTGGTGAAATGGGTTGATTTTATGGGTTAAAACCGTTTTTTTTCGATTTAGATCGAAAAATGTTCTGCAGAAGAGTTGTAGATAATAAAAATTGAAAAATTTTGTACGGAACTCTTTTCAACATAATCTCCAATTTTATGAGAAATCGCGAAAAAGAATTTTCGAGTACGAATGTTTGTGAACACGATTCAAAAACGAAAAGAGACACCAAGTTGAAATAACATACTAAGGACATAAAAACCCGGTTTGTTTCTATGTTACTTAGTCGCAAGAATCGATAGTTTCCAACTTACAGGGATGTAAACAATTAAATTGTTAATGAATTTTGCGTAAGGACTATTTGTTTTCTTTCGGTCTTTTGAAAACGTCACCAAATCGCCTTTAGTAGATAGATATTCAATAGGGTGTATTTTAGGCTATGTGATATCGGGTGTTTAAATAAGGATGATATCTACTATTTAAAATTTGAATAAAAGAAAAACTGTTCTATCTATCAAAATAAGAGTAACTTTATTTTGTAAGTTAGGCATTTTATTCATGTTGTGCACAAAATAGCGTGCAAATGCCCACGTGCAAACTGACTAAAATTTCGTATTTTCACGTTGGGAATTCCAATTTAGGATCCACACAAAATCCAATTGGCAAAAACTGACTATAATTTTTTACTTTCACGTTGTAATTATCTAGTTATGTCCCGCACAAATCCCAATGGGGGAAAACTGGCTATAATTTCTTATATTCACGCTGAGATTTCCTATTTGGGTGTCGTACAAAACCCAATTGGGAAAAACTGTCAATAGTTTCTTATTTTGATGCAAATATTTTCATTTAGGACCCCCACACAAAATCCATTTGGGAAAAACTGACTATAACTGATTTTATTCTTGCTTAGTATTAAACGGGCCCTATGGCCTAAGTGTGTCCCAGGACAGCCACTCTGACCTTACCTTACCTAACCTAGTATTTCCCGGCATTTGTATGGATTTTCTTATTAAGCATACCTCATTAGGATTCAATATGCCCTTTATTAGGATTTCTTTATGGGGCATGCCGCATTGGGATTTAATATGGAATACAGAATCGATCATTGCGTTTTAGAACTACCTGATTATCAACAGAAGCTCCACGTGGAAAAGCAACATTCCAAATTTTAATTCCTATTTTTTTCTGAGAAAATCAACGAAATGTAAACAAGGAGTTAAAACGTATTATTTTACTAAACTTTGGTATATAGACGTCACACGAGTATTTCATTTTTGATTTTTAATAAGAAAATAAAATCTAAATATTCACTGTAAAAAACTCATTTAATTTTCACAAAATAGACGGTGTGTCTGTTTGCATGCTTACTCGATTAAAAAGAATTTTTTTTCAGCTCTCAATATTATAATATTTTTATCGTGGAAGCATTTTTATTTTAAAATTGACTGTATTTACTTTATAGAATATCTAGTTTATCGGATAATTGCATTTTGATAGTTGATTTTTGAAAACAGAAAGTTTGACTATTGGGAAAGCTCTCTAGTTTAACGCATCGTTCAAGCCTTGGTTATAGTGCCTCAGTACCTAATTAATATTTTTAAATATTTATTTTTAAATATTTATTAAATTAATTTAAATAAATCAAAGTAATTATTAATTATTAATAAAATTATTTAGTAGATAAATAATTTAACTAGTTAATTAAATTAATTCTATTAGCTACATTAATTTTCGTTACTGTAAAGGTATAAAAAAGGTATCTTTTGGTTTATTTAGAATTATTATTTACATAATTTAAAAATCGAAATGTCTGGAACGAACGTTTTCGAGAAAACTTGCAAAAGAAATTCGCTTTTTTACAGTCCTTAACATACATTTTCCATTAGGCTTTTTAAACCTAGAATAATATAAAATGAAGTATTCTATTCCTGCAATGCATGATGTGAAATGTGTCAAGCGTTTGACAAATTAATTATCAACTGAAGTACTTTCACGATAACTCCCAGGTTGTTATAATATTATTGCAAAAAATCTAAACAATTTATTTGCGAACAGTCTTTGTAGAAGATCGCACATATACACTTCGAGAACTAAAAACAAGGTTTTGGTGCTCTGGTTGCACTGTTATATCTTTTGCAAGAATGTGAAGCCGTTAGGAAATGAATTTATCCAAACTTTATCACGTATTTTGTGGCATTCAGGAAAGATAAGTGAATATTTAACAGCTTCCTGAATACTTCTTGTTAAAAGCACATGAACATTCTGCATATGCAAAAATGAAGCTACTGAAAACTTCTTCAGCTTTTTTCAGAAGTTGATATACTGCTTCACTATAATGTTTTAAGTGAACCACGATTTATTGCATCTATCCAGTCAGAGCTTGCATTTCATAAAGATACTGGGGAATTAATTGCTCTTTCACACACTTCGCAATCAGAGGACACGGCAGAACGTTAGAAAGTTAGGGTTCATAAGTTTTACGTGCCATATCCTATAATTTTGCTGTGTAAAATCAAAAAACGAAACAAATACATTTAAATGGACACAAATTTCTGATGAATCCATTTTTTTAAGAAAATTGTAATTAATTTCTGCCTGAACACACTCAAAGTTGCAAACGTCAACTAGCGTTTAATAATATTTCCGTAAAAAAACTAAAACGATATTACATAAAACGTTAGCTTGTAAATATAATTCGCCTAATTTTAATCTGTACATTGATTACAAACTTAATTACTATTTACAATAATAATTAAATGAAACGAATATCTATATAATTAAAATCTCATATGTGCTAGAGAGATTGTATTGATTATTTATAAGAATGTCTTCTAAAAAAGGATTTATGAACTTTTTTTAATTAACAAAATTAAAAGACTACTTTATTGATTTAGGACTACATGCCTACATATAAAATGTGTGCAAGATATTATCTACGGTTAACGATAGATGTATTATCTAAACCTAATAATGGGTAGTTCTACAAACTAAGGAATTTTCCGCGTCTCAGCTAAATATCAAGAAGATTGAGTTTATTTTTTTGTATAAAATATAGTGGGGTAAATTTACCGGATTTTGATTTAATCAATTCGGAAAATTTTGTTCGCCGTTTTGTAACAATTTATCTGTAGATATATTTGTTTTTTTTAGTGACGTTTTCTGAATATCTCTCCTTCAATTGCCTGCTATCGAACCTTGCATGCTATCGAATCCTGAACATATCATATTTTCAACTTTCTTGGAAAATTTTTCGAAAAATGAAAGTATTGAATTGAAATTCTGGAAAAAGACTGGAAATTTATTGTCATAAAAAAGTGTGATGATCTTTTCTGAAGAATTTCAACAACTCGTTGAGGTAAATCATCGGATTTTAACTTTTTTTTAAACTGCTGGTTTTTTATGTACTTTCGGGTTTCTAAAACCTGAAAAAAATTGGAAGTTTTCAGTTGTTGTACCTTGTAATGACACAAGTCTGAGTTTTTTTTTAAGTTTTTTGAGGCACTTCCTGAAAGTATATTAAAAAATTAGCAATTAAAAAAAATCAGATCATTTGTCTGAATTGTTTTTCCTAAAATTGAGGATATGTATCGATCTCAATTTTTCGACACTTTTTTCAAATCAATTCTTTCTTTTTCCGAAAAGTTAAATTAGAGAAATTTGAGAATACGTGGTTATTGCGATTTTTTTCAGATTTTCCGGTTACTTTGCTATATGTTCAGGGTTAGATAGCACGAAAGGTCAATGCAGAAATTCATAACAAATAATTATTCCGAATATTCTGGTTTGGTATTATATTTCAAAAACAATTCCAACCAATGAATAGTATTTTTCCTACAATAACGAGTGGTAGCTTCACTTCAAATTTTATCATATTAAAATACTATTAGATTACGTTTTAAAAGAAATGCAATAAATAAATCAATTTATTTGCCATTATATTGGTTCAATATGTGTGTTTTTATTTTCGATCAACATTTTACGAACGATCCCATTATGAAGAGAGCCATTTTCTATTACATAATAGGTTTGTTATTATTGTATAAAAATGAAAGAAAAAAAAAAGTATACACGTAGGTATTTTCTTATAAACATGATTTATTATCTTGATGAAAGAGGAATTTTCTTTCTAAGAAAATTTTTTCCATATAATAATATACATACAAATGTAGAATTGAATAAAAGTAATTTGTATTTAGTAAAAATTTCATATTCTAAACCAATGAAATTACAAAATACCACAATATACAAATTCTTCATAAAAACATTATTAAAATAGCAGATTAAATTAAACATTAAATAAAAAATTTAAAGAAAATCATATTGGATGGATTCGTTTTTATATCAAGGTAACGTTTTTATATCAATAAGTATTCGAACTAAAAACACGGGGTGTTATAAGTTTGACCGCTATGTGTGTGTGTCTGTGTGTGTGTCTGTTTATGGCATCGTAGCGCCTTAACGGATGAACCGATTATAATTTTTTGGTTTCGTTTGAAAGGTAATATTAACGCAGAGTGTTCTTTTAAGTGCGAGTTAAGGGTTCAGTACCCCGAAAAAAACAAAAAAATTGGCGACGATCTTCAAAATACTTTAAGGAAAAAGGTAATTTAATGAAAAGTGTTCTTATATATGTTTCAAGTACGAGTTTCGGGTTCCGTATCCGAAAAATTTGTTAGGTTTTTTTTTAAATTTTGTAACTTTCACTTGTTTTTATTGAAAATTAATTTGATTGGAAGTGTTTTTAGCTATATTTCAAGAAAATCTACTAGCCGTTTGAAGATCATCGCCTCTTTTCTAGTTGTTTTGGGTATGAAACCTGAAAATTACACTTGAAATATATCTAAGAACACTCTCGATAAATTTGCAAGTAAAGAAATAAATTAAAGTCGGTACATGCGCTTAGAAGTTACGATGCCACAGACTGACACGCAGATATACAGATAGACAGACACGTTTAATTTAGAACACCTCTCTTTTCAGTGGGGGGGGGGTGAATATAATAGATTTGAGTGAAGAACAAAGGTAGCGCCATATGCACTAACCTATCAACGCCATCCTATACGAATTTTTAAAACAGGAATTGCAATACATGTAATACACGTTACAAAGCTATTGTTTCAAAGTTATATCATTTATATATTACTAGCTTGGTATTCCTCCTTCCATAACACTTGAAATAAGGGACTTTTTTACACAGGGAAAATATACGTACAGATTTCCATTTTTTTAATGTTAAATATATAGTCTTAATTCATTGAGTGTATCGGAACAGGTGGTCATGAATTGTATATCGTTCACCATTTTTACAGAAATCTTTAATTTATGATTCAAAATGATGCTCGTAGATGGTGTAGCGAAATGTCATGGACTATATTTAAATTTGTTAACTTTTTTAATATATCTTTATAAATTAAAGCTCATATATCGGGTTGAAATGTAAAATGAATTGCATAATATATTTAAGAACCTAATCTTTATGTGTTCGATGTTGAAAATGCATGTTGTTAAACACCTGAAAAAATATTGCAATTTAAGTGATGCCTATTTTTTGAATTACTCGAATCGACATATGAACTACTACTGCGCTATTGGTAAATGAGGACGGCTTTTAAAAATATGACGCGACCATAAAGGAAACCATTTTCTCGGTATAATTTGTTATACATTATACGAGAAAATTCATGAGAAAAGATAATTTTTCGACTTTTACAGTACTCTTAAGGCATTTTCCAGACCGAAGCTCGTTGTGTGTTGAAGAAAAAAAATATTTTTGAAATCAGTAAGTATTCAATCATAATTAGAGTACTTAAAAAATTAATTATATTCATTAGAGAAATAAATTATAAATGAATTCAATCAGATTTGGCATATTGTTCTTTAATAATAAAGCATTTCTCTTCTTAAGAACTAAGAATTACCAATCAAATCGAGTGTATAAAAAGTTTCCTTGAAACATTACTTCACTCTTTTACTATACCATGTATACATGAAATATACATAGTATATTAAGTTTAGTCCCAAGTTTGTGACGCTTAAAAATATTGGTGCTACGAACAAAATTTTGGTATAAGTGTTCATAGAAACACCTAATTAGTTCATTTTTGGTTGTCTGTCGTCTGTCTGTTCGTCTGTCATCACGATTACTCAAAAATGAAAAGAGATATCAAGCTGAAATTTTTATAGCGTACTGAGGACGTAAAAAGTGAGGTCAAGTTCGTAAATGAGCAACATAGGTCAATTGGTTCTTGGGTCATCTTGTAAACCATTAGAGATAGAACAAATGTTTAAATGCAAAAAATATTCCTTATAAAAAAATGAACAACTTTTGTTCGAAACATTTTTTCGTAAACATCACTGTTTACCCGTGAGAGCGCAAATTATGCGCAAATTGTATAGTATGTATGTTATGGCTATATCAGTTATATATGTGTGACATGTATGTATGTGTAATGTGACAATGTAATCAACACTGTCTATACATGGTATTTCAACGATTAACTCAGCCAATTGTTTGTTTTCACTTGTTAAAATCAATATTTGAAAACAAGAAAAACTCTTGACAATTGAAAATTTCTTCTTTTAATTAAAAGAAATAAACACATACAAATGATTTTTCAATGAAATAATTACACAATCCATTATTAATAATATAACTTAATGAAAAAAAGTAGAAGGAATTCTTGCAATATTTTGAATAAATTCTTTTTCATTTATTATCATCAATACCAAATATACGATGAATCTTTGAAAAGAAAATTCCAACCGAAGAAAACATGCCATTATATTCAAGTAGTATAAAAAAGTCAGGCGTGTTAGTACGAAAATATAGAAAGGTTCCGTAATTTATATTATATTATTTTTGCCATGAGTATTAAAAACAACAAGGACACCAAAGGAATTAAGTAAAAGCCGAAGTAATTCAGTTGTATTTTAAAATATTATTTATCAATCTGTCATGAAAACGAAAAGGCAAAAATATTGAAATTTTAATAAGTTCTTCAGCTTAAAGTAATTGTTTCGTTACAGTATTGTAAAAAAGTTTTGGCTTATTGCACGGTACATACATATAAACCAAATACATACTTTGTAGCCAAATATAATGTTATTTTTAGCTTTACAATACCACGCAACTACAAAATATAACATATTGTGTGCAAGTTAAATTTGATATTATAGATATCGCTCTTCAATCATCAATACTCTAGTCGTCTCTGTTCATCAAATGATGGATCTTCGGTGAACTCATAATTAAATTAAAATTTTGTTTTTATATCATCGACAATCATATATTTTTATGGTATTATTATAAACTACAAGATTGTCTAAATATTTTAGATAGTTTTTTATCACACTCACTAAATGTTTTGATATAGAAATATCCAATTGAAAAAATTTTGCCTGATTTAAAACACGAGATGATTAAAAAGTTCCCAATTTTGATAGTTTACGTCAAAATTAATATTAATTTTATTCTAGAAGCATGCCTCTAAATTCTGCCGAGAGAATTTTTAATATCGTAAAAAATAGCTGGGAGGACAATGAGTTTGACATGCTTTGACCCTCGGAGTCGAGAATTTTGCAGCTGATTATCTCACGATATAAACGACCAAAAATTCTGCAAATTCCAACATTATCTCACAGTTAACATTATTCTGTGAAGAAAATAGGCCAAATCTGTCGAAAAATGCTTTCATACTAAAAATACCTTAAAAGTTATTTGGAGCTCGTGAACGGAAAAAAATCGTACCTAATTTTTCCATGCACCAATCCATAAGCTATCTTTAAACTGCAAGAAATATATAAAAGTCATCCAACAATTGGAGCTCAAAGTCAGTACAAAGTAGATAAATAGGTTCTTAATTCTTAGAATTTTAATAATTACAATTTTTGATAATTTTGATTGTAATTTTACTAAAAGTTGCTTGTACTTTTGTGAAAATATCAACATTCTAGCAATAAATAAATGTTGTTGTCAAGATAGTACTTGCGGGAATCAAAAAATAGTATAAAACTTACGGCTACAATGTTAAACTCCGTATGTGATATAAAGGTCAACGTGAATCCGATAGATGCAACTGTCAGGCCTAGTGTCGTAATATACTATTTGATAATAATATACTAGCTTTGTAAATTTGACTTACTTTCTTTTACAAATAGTTTTAATAACTTTTGAACACACTGCACAAGGCTACAATGTCATTGACTCTAAACAGTCTAAGATTTTGCCGGATATAATTGACAACGACCACCGATAAACTGTTGAGTGATTAAATAATATAAACAATCTTACTCAAGTAATCTTTTTGTTTCGGTGATAGATAAAAGCTCTTCTTGATTAAATTTTTGAAACGTATGACGAATCAAAGAAAAAAAATCAAAGAATTTTGCGAATAATTACTTTTATCTTGGCCTTTTGGGCAAGAATTTGTAGACAGTGCTGTTTGTAAGATGTATAAGTATACTAGTGGATCCGACAGACATTGTTCTGTGGAAACGTAACTCCAATTCATTAATACTTATACTATGCTTTGCCTACTCGCTAAACCAAAATGCGCCTGATCTCTGGCGCGACCGATCTGCGACCTGACTGGAGTCTTCGGCAGTGGAGCTCACTGCGTTCGCATCTAGTTCTGATATATACCTGTTCACATTACCTGAATAATAATTAATAATAACTTAATACTATTAAAAATACATAGTCTATTGTAATAAAATGTAATATATGATTTATATGCGCTCCCACCGTGGACCGAATGGCAAATCTAAACTATCATTGGATCCGCTGGGACAGTGACTAATATCTACACCCTCGAAATATATATATAATAGATATCTACGATCTCTCGATACAATTGAAACTATGTACAATTTCAATAGATTTCTCTACAAAACCATAAAATACCGAAAAAAAAGTTGTTTACGTTCATAAAGCACTTCGGTTAAAATACGTCGATGATGATGATGATGATGATGATGATTCGTCTATCCGTACATATCTATCTACCGTACATGAACCGTATCAAACACTTCTTTATGTTCTTTTTTTCACTTATTACATTTTATCAATAGAAACAATTTTTAAAATACTTATGTACTCCTTTTAACACATTTGTATGAGTATATACATACATATAGTGTGTCCCCGGATAGAGGTAACTATACTAGTACATTTTCTTATTTTGCATTTTAAGAAAAAAAGTCATTCTTTATAAAAAGTTTTGCTTCTTCTGAAAAGTATATAGGTATATCTAAAACTTCTTAATAATGTACAGGGTAGCCAAAAATTTGGAATCATTATTTTTATTTTTGGAAAACTACTCTTCTTTTTTATAAGTTGGCGAAATGTTACTATGAAAAGTTACTAGCAATTAAAAATTATGACTCTATACAAAATATCAAGAAGATCCGTGTACTTAAATTATAACATCATTTTTTATTTCAGAACAAAAGCTCTAATTATAAAAAACGTAAGAAAGAAATTAATAATAAATCAATTAACATGTACTATCCGAGAGTGTAGTTTTTGTGGACTAGTTTAGAAAATTAAAAAGAAAATTTATTTTCTCGAATAAACATTAACTAAGAATGGAATTGTCAAAGTTAGAAAGATCTTCTTGATATTTTGTATAGAGTCGAAATTGTTAATTTCGTGTAACCTTGTTTAGTAACATTTTGTCAACTTTTAAAAACGAAGGGTAGTTTACCCAAAAAAAAAAATAGAGATACCATTTTTTTGGCTGCCCTATACATTATTTAAAAGTTTTAAATATCCCTACAAAATTTTCATAATAAGCATAACTTCTTATAAATAATGACTTTTTTTCTTAAAATGCAAAATAAGAAAATTTACAAGTATAGTTACCTCTATCCGCGGACACACTGTATATCATCAAATAAATTTATTGGTGGTAGGTGTTTAGATTGAGGTGTTATTAAATGTCTGATAAAACGTTACTGGTTTCATCACGAAAATTGAAAGAACAAGAGAAATTTACAAAATTTAAAAAACCCCCGACAAATGCAATTTACTCCTTGTAAACCGATTTTTGGAAACTTAGCTAATCAATGATCTCAATCGAGTTGGTTCGACCGTTTAGGGGCTACGATGCCACTGAGAAACACAGAGACGTACAGATATGCACCTTAAACTTATATCACTCCTTCTTAAATCATGGTCAAGAACATCAGATGAGATAAAAAGAATATTTAGAGTGCTATCCTTTTTTGGAACAAATTTTTGGAAATATTTTAATTGAAATTGAAATATTTGAATTGACTTTGTTCTTTTGAATTATTGTTTTCAAAATGAATGGTGCCCAGTTTATTTGGCAATTCATTTCCATAGTAACTATTTATATGTTAAAATAATTATATGTCATGCCTTTTCCAAACTGAATCGATATTGAAGATCATCGCCAATTTTTTAGTTTTTTTCGGGTACGGAATACTAATCTCGTACTTGAGTAAGCTAAGAACACTCTCCGTTAAATTATCTTTCAAATGAAACTAAATTAATTAAAATCGGTTCATCCGTTCAGTTGCTACGATGCCACAGACAGACAATCACACAGACACACATACACATAGTGGTCAAACCTATAACACCCGTTTTTTAGTTCGAGGGTTAAAAATAGTACACATTTAGGGAGCAAAAGTAGAGAATGTCTCAGACCTCATGTTCATTGTCGCCCAAGGCGAAACCGAGTATGACAAACATGAGATCTGAGACTTTTTTTCTAAGTCCCGTTGTGTGGAGACAAAAAGCGGCAACTTCATTATGCACAGCGGGGCAAAAGTTGAAACTTTCTGCACGGTGGTTAGAAATTTTTTTTATATATTGCGTGTTTGCGGATACCATCAGTTTTATCTACATTCAAAATATATTCAACAAAATTTTCTCATGATTACTCGAAATATTATCAAGTAAAATATCCACAATTTTCGGATGAATCAATTTTTAATCCATTATTTTTGTGATACTTTGTTCGTAAATAGTTAGTCATAAGGAAATTTTAAACAAAATTTATGCATATTTGTGCTATGTTTAGGCTCAAATAGTATTTAATAGTCATTCTCGAACGGCTGGAAATTAGTGAGATTGTTAGTCGTTCCTAGCAACTTTTCTTTAAGAGGCCCAGAAAAACTCAATTGCTACTCCAATTGCATGACAATCTAAAAATCGGCAAGTATTGCGAAGATAATTGAGTAGAAAAATCAACATTCGGCCGGACACCCTGCTTTATTGAGTATCAGACAAAATGGCTTGTTTTATTTTTATTCAATTCTGAAATGAATACGGTTCTCAAGGAATATTCATTAATTTAAAGCTTGTAACGAAATCGAACATAGAACATAAGTGAAAACAAAGAATTGACTGACTTTTTTGAAACATCATGTATAGACAGTGTTAATTATGCGATGAAGTGTTAATTATGTTTTTTAAGTAAAGTAAGATCACTCTTTCACACAAAGTAATTAGAGTATCTATCTTCTCACTTCCTCAGTGTATATAGTAATAATCAACCATATAAAATAAACCGAAGCTAGAACGACTGTAAGCTATCTCGTTAGCTTTATAAAATACTAGCTGGGAACTACCCGCTTTGCTGGGCAACATCCCCACTTGCACCCCTCCCTCCACATTTCCTTGCGTTGGATAACAGTTTTGTAATGTACACGCCATGCTCTTTTATTTGATACCCCACTTAGGTATATTTGTAAATATTCGATATTTCCTTCCCACTTTCTCGCTACACCTTTCTACCCTCCGAAGGTTAAAAAAATTTCTAAATGTAATTTAAAACATTCTGAGCAAGTTTTGAACTATTAAAAGCCATAATTGAAAAATATGAATTTTTTATTCATGAACACCCCCGCAACCCCCCTTGTGGGTGGAATTTCGTAAAATCCGTTCTTAGCTGACCTCTACTTGGCAAAAGGAATATTCCTGCCAAATTTCAATTCTCTAGGTCTTATAGTTTCAGAGATATCGTGATGAGTGACTATCTATCTATATCTATAGAAAGTCTCCTATATATATAAGATATGAAGTCAGATGAGTTTTTATGGACGTTCCTATGTACAAAATAAAGAGGGAATGTGTACTCTGTGTTATGGTTATGTGTTACTCTGTGTGATGGTTATTATATGTGTGCAACTTCAAGTGATGAGTCTTGCCGGCCTAATTCATGTGTACACATATACAATTCATCTTTTTTTTATACATAATAATTTTTTTTGAATAATAGTGGTGTCTTCTAAACATGGAATCCAAAACTCATAAATTCAATTTCCACCCTCATTTCAACGTTGTAGAAAGAGTTTACTTAAATTTACCAAAATTTACTTAATTAGAAAATCATTAGTTTGATCTATACAGATCACATTCACTAGGTACTACTTTTTGGTTGATGTTACGTTTTTTTTTTCTTTTTGTTATTGAAAATGCTTACAATTGTTATTTTTCAAATATATCGTTTTTCAATTGAGAATCTAATTTCCGTTTGTTAACACATTGGAAAATCATATATGAACGAAATAATATCTTATATATGAACGAAATAAGTAGGTTTATAGGTATTCCTACCAATATTTTAACGTATTTATTTATTGACGGCTTTTATTCTTCAAGGTTGCAAAGACAAAAACTCAATAGAAATTCCGTTAAATAATGGGATAAATGTCTATACGAAGACACAGTGTAATTTGTGCTAGAACAATCTATATAATTATTGTTCGTTTGTGTATTGCTTATAGACTCAAAAAGTTCTGCATCGATTGAGGTCAAATTTTTACACGATATACAGTCTGCATTGAGTATGGTTTTTATCTACATTTAACCCCCAAGGTGGAAGGGAGGATGAAATTTTGCATATGGCAATACCCATGTAAATAGTTTTATAGACACAAGCAGTATGCTAGGAATGTCTTCTCTATTAATCGCAAATCTGAAACAACATTTTATCGATGTACGAAAAATTTGAAAGAATGGTTATAAAGCTATATATGTAGAGAACCGGCAGAAATTGGGAAAGAATCGGCAAAATTGGGCTCTTCTTATTCATGTACGATCGAATACTTCCAAATATACCCAAGTGGTGAGATTTACATTTACATTACAAAACTGCCGTTCCGACGCAAGGGGACAATGATAGAATATTTTTAAATATAACCCAAGTGTGGTACCAAATTAAAGGGCATAATGTGTACATTAAAAAACTGTAAGTAACATGAAACCAGTTCTGCCGTTTAAAAGTTGTGAACTTTCTTTTATCGGGAGTTTATCAAATTTCATAAAATTTACTAGATACCTCTCATCTATTTCCATGCAAACCCACAGCGAAGTGTGGTGGCATACAGCTATAGTTATATCATAAATAATCGGAAATTTAAAAAAAAATACTTTCCCGGACTTTTTTTGGCCCAAAAAATCTGTTATAAAGCATGGCAAGCCCGGATTTTTAAAAGTTATATTTAAGGGCAGACTGACGATAAGCAGCAACTAGGAACTTATAGAAATACCTGGTGTCACGAACTTATGTTAAAAATTATAAAAATTTGTTTTGTTTTCCGTAATCATATACGCATGATTGACGACAATTTATAATTATAGGGATTCAACTCAAAATATATAGTGAACAACTGACAGAAAAAAACTAAGAGTGATTTTAATCAAATAAATACACAGATAAGTTTTAACATAGAAAATCTTTTTTTCAATTTTTGGACTACCGACCCGTTTTTTATATCTGAGACCATCTGCCTACCGAGAATTCTCCCGAATTCTCATATGGCCTGCCCGACCATGGCTATAGTACTGACGTTGTCTTTCGTCTACTATTTTAGAGAGGAGATTTAAAATTGTTGGGAGCAATAGTAAATGTGATATGTATGTAGTACATAAACTGGATAATCCAATCTTTTTACCATCTGTGTACTATTCTTCAAAAAAGTAATTTACTAACAATATGTGAAGCAAGAACATTGTATGCTGAGAGGAACACAAACTTATACATCGTCCTTGGAAAAAACATTTCACCTAAACTACAGTCCACATTGACTAAAATTGAAATCAATTCAAATTCACCACGATTTCTTAAGATTACACCGAAATTTATGGACTGGTCATCTTAAACGACTGTTCCTTGAATTACATTAAAATACTCTGAATGTAATGTGACGTTTTTATTACACAATTTAAGTACCTGGCTTTTGGTAAATAATATCTTTTGAGACATACATTTAATGCAAATACGATTTTTTCGTATACCCAGTGTTTCTTGTTTAATTTGTACTTTTTTTACATTCCCTACAACATAGTCGCGGAAATGTCTTACTGTTTTCAACTCCAGCGCTTTGTTTCTACAAATCTGTTTTGTAGTTTTATTGAGATAGCGTATGTAAGAAAGATGGGATTTTAACGCATTGAATGAAAAGACAAAAGATGTGTGATATTTGTACTTACAGATGTCATTTTTGAATACAAATAATTTATGTTACAATACCTTTGCCAAAGTAGCTTTTTTAAAATGAAAACACACACTCTTGTACACACACTTTGAAATTTTTAGTTTTTAATCTTTTTTTCTGTTTAGCATTTTACTTTCCATAAAAAAAAAAATGTTTATCCTAATTCGAAATTTAAAGTTTTTTGAAGATTTGCACATCGACACACCACAACGATGTTTAAACGGTATAGTGGCCCAAATCTAAGCTAAAAGTATTTGAATCCCTCTTTCTATATATTCAGGCAAAAACTAGCTAATTGATTTGAATGAAACTGTACAATAATATGGTTCATACATCAGACTTACCCCATGAGATAATTTATTAAGATATATTTTTTTTTAAATCCATCTATAAATACCTATCATTTTGAATCATAAATTAAATATTTTTGGAAAATGTTGTACGATTTACAATTTATGGCCACCTGATACACTCAATGAATCAAAACTGTATAGCATTTAAAAAAAATTGAATTCTGTACATACATTTTACCTGTGTAAAACAATCCCTACCCCTATTTCGAGTATTGTGTAAGGGAGTAAGCGAGGGCAAGATGCGTGGTGGTTATACTGTGGTGGACTTTACTTTTAAGTCCAACAAAGCGAGCGAGTATTAAGCTACTGTTTTATAAAATTCTTCAGCAAAATTTATTATATCTTATATTTTATGTATGACTGGTATACAACATAAAACTTTGTAAACAATATTTTCGTTAAATATTATATGTCCATTAGAGCTATTACAAACAGTTCTTTTTTCTACCGCAAGATAGAGTCTCTCTTAGCATTATAGTCTCATGTACATGATTGTGATAACTAAGGCCACTGATAATAAAAACACCATGTATATGTTAAATGTTCACAGTTCATGATGATGAGCGCACATATCCTAAAGAGTAATAATATATTGTTGAAAATGTGATAAAGATAAACATTATCGTACATGTGACACTGATACATGTACAAACAGTTTTCCTGACAAAGAAGGTTAACTTTATGATCTGTTTAACGGATGTCTCAAACTACTCGTCCACTCTTTTAAAAAAAAAACTTTCATCGAAAAACATTACAACAAATCAGTGTTTAAAAAAATTTAACATTAAAATATCATCATTCCCAAATAAAATGGAAAATTTTACAGCTATTGGCTTGGTCTTTTACATCGTTTTTACTAAACTTTTTTCGAGGTTTTTAGAAGGATTTCTAACATTTGTTTCTAATTTTTATGATGTTAGATCCATTTTCCTTTCTTTAGTTTCAACGAGATCGCTTAAATAGATCTCATTTTTTAAGATCATAACATTATCTACCTAATGCTATGATTTTCATGAATTGTTTTACATTTTTTAATTCTGATAGATTTGTATTCTCACTCCATCTCTATTACTCATAATCGATATGGCATACGGGTGGTTGTGTAAGACACAATAAATGTGATTAACTTATATTATACTTTCAGATATTCACCCGCTTTGCTGGATAGTAACAATTTAAAAAACAAGGACTACCGCTTTACGCCCTTTGGCGAGGAACTCTAATTCTATTTCTAAAATAAATTTAACCTAAGTTATTTCTTTTTATCAAATAATGTTCCAAAAGACACATCTATACCAAATCAAACCCTAATGGATTCAAAAATGACGGATTGATTTTCATACAAATTTTCATACGTTTTTCCACCACACTAGAAGTTAAATTTCCAAAAGTTTTTCATAAGTGCTCACCTACAGAGTAAAAAAAAATGCAAATTTTCATTATCTTCAGAAGTTTGGACTGTGCGCTGATATGTCAGTTAGTCGATTATTCTTTTATATATATACAGAGAAGAAGAAGGAGATGGAAAAAAGACCAGAAGAGAATAATCTAATTCACCTACTTTTCAGGTACAAGCAAAATAAATACTCAGGTTTCCAATTTTAGTGTTTTGCTGCCTTCAACTTTACAAATTTTAAATGACACAGATTTATTAAAAAAACCACTAGAATTTGTTGATAAATATAAAAAAGACATGTCTGATCTTTATGTTTCATTATTAATAAAGAATCATTTTATGCTCTGTAGCTTTCCTGAAGTATGCACTGCATTAATGTCATTTGTTACAATTCCTGTGACTACAGCTAGTGCTGAACAATGATTTTCAAAACTAAAATTAATAAAAACCTTTTTAAGAAACTCTATTGGTCAAAACAGATTATCTAACTTGGCTATTCTGTCTATTGAAAATTCTATGGCTCGATCTTTAAACTTCAATGATTAAACTTTTAAACTTTTGCGGAACGGAAAGTGCGAAGAAAATATTTCTTATTAACTATCTTATTGAAATTAAGTTGTTATTTCATTGTAAATGTATAAGCCCATGCTCTTGAAAATTGTTATTAGTGTTTGATTACTACTTAAGTACAACTTGACGATTTTTACTGATAAGGCCTCATCCAAAGAATTGCCACGGACCCCAGATTGTATAGTAACGCCATTTCCTTGGCGATGATTTGTGTGAACCATTTGGTAAATGCTTTTGTGGTAAATTATATTCAATTGAATATCATAAATATTTGTGTTGTATGTAATGGAAACTACAGATGTTTACCACATATAAATTTTTTATGTACAAATATATTATATTTTGTTCGCAGAGGATTATAATATATCACTTTTTTCTTTGGAATAATAAAATCATCACACCTGAAAAAAATCTGATATAAACGTTAGCTACACAATTCTCATTTATAATTAAAAAAAAAAATTGTATAGATAAAATACTTTTTGGTCTAGCCATCTTTGACCTACATGTGACATACTCTGGAAAAAGCTCTAACTGGCATCGAAAATAATATAGTAAATAAATACTTAATAACTATAGAAAAAATACTCTTTTTTATTAAAAATTTTATCTTTGTTCAAAATTTACTTTTTGAAAACAACCCAGCTTCAATTGTTAATAGTTGATGGACCCTAGCTTATGTTATTCACTCATCTCTTCACTGTAATAAAGATATCATTTTTTAATTGTTAAGTAAAACAATTTCACTATTGAACATAACGCCCGTGAAATTTTACAAAGAACAATCGAAAACGCGATTTTTTTTTGACTCCTTAGGGAAGTGTTAAACTACGTTTTGCAAGCAAAAATGTTGTCTTTTTTCAGTTTTTGCAGTTCAAATCAAGGAATATCAGCTCTGGCATTTGTCCCTACTATCATTTTGAAAGTATATGAAATTCGAAATAATTCCCAGAAGCCAACCCACAGCTCCGGTATGTCTAATAGTTAGAGATATGATGAATCAAAAAATTATATGATTTTCAGAAATGTAGAAATTTAGAGTTTGGCTTATGACAAACAAAAGATAAAATTTAAAAGTGTTCATTTTAAAAAAATTAACAAATTTTATTTGAAACGATTTTTCGTAAACATCATTGTTTTCTCGTGAAGGAGTAAATTATACCAAAATTTGGTGTCAATTTTCTCCAAAAATGTAAAAGATAGAGAGATAGAAAATTTGTTGGCACCTTCAACTAGTAAGTTTTACGAAAAAAAAAAAAAAAAAGGTTTTCTGGAAATACTTCGAAAAATTTTCTAAGAAAAAAAAGTAGTGCTACCTGCGTAATAGGTGAGAAACTGAAAAGTTCGAATATTAGAAGAATAGAAGAACAACTTTTTTGCTTGCAAAACATAGTTTAACACTCCTCTAAGAGGTCTAAATAACATACCAAAAAAGCAGCTCTACATCATGTTTTGCGCGTTTCATGTAAAATTTGACTGACGTACATATAGCCTATATTTTTGATGGCAGTATGACCACAAGTAGTCCCTAAATTATTTTTTACTCGTTTCCTATTTATTTAATACACAAATACGTGTTGTTTTTGTGTCCCAAACAAATACCAGTGCTGATGATTTACAATGTTTGCGAATTAGTCAGAAATGAAGAACTTCTGGGTCACACTCTCACGAAGTACTACGAAATCGGGTGAGGAACGAGAATGTGGTAGTGATACTGTTGGTGACTCGCTTGTACTCACCTCACTTTGCCCGAGCAACACTAGACATATATTCGAGGTCAGGCGAGTATCATCTCCACATTCTCGTTATTTCTTGTTTAGTTCAGTTCAAAAGTTATGTTATAACGTACAGAGAGGTATCCCTGAATCGGTTGCCACATCGATGTCAGCCATAGCAATGATATACTTGCGAAGTAAGACGAGAATTTGGTGGTGAGTGCTTCACTATGGCTAACTTTGACGAGTATACTCGGCGAGGATACTCCGCGTGAGTGTAGATGGGGGAAGGGTATAGATGAAGTTAAGATCTTGAACACTGTTTACAAAGCAAGATATATCAATGGAGTTAATGACTTTTCGACTAAACAAGTAGTTCGAAATATGGAGATTGAATTACCAAAATTTTACACTCAAAAATAATAAAGAGTGTAAAATATACAGTGTGTCGCATTTAAGATGAATGCACCCTCATATTTTTGTTATTTATAGGATATCGATTTGAAATTTTGCACAGTCATACAGTGTGCTGGGTCACTTTTATTAAAGATACTTAAGCAAAATCTGAACTTTAAACTCAGCCTACTACGACTTAACGAGGTTCAAGTTGTAGAGATTCCACTGTATAAAGTATCGGACATTTTAGCCGCAGAAGGCATTGGATTTAATTCAATGGGGAATACTTAATGCTTCATAAGATATCGATATATTGTTGAACGAAGCAGGGAGGCATCAACCAATACTGTGTACATCCGTTATATTTTTATCTTTTTTTTTTTTTTGTTCTGACGTCAATTCAGTGTTATCATCAAAGTTTTTTAATATTTAACTAAAATCCATTCCATTGTAGCATGATGTCATGGCCAAAAACCTCAAACATTGGTTCAAACCGTTCAAACATTGAATTCACAAACAATATTTATCAGTAATTTTATTTTACTATCATAATTTACTACCACTCATCATGAAATGTTGCTAAATGTGTTACCGCAGTTGTAACCGCAACTGTACCGTATAAATTTTTATGTATTTGGAAATATGTCTGATAAAATAATATACTAAAATCATATTATTTTTGATATAAATTTCGTAAACGAATTATGTTTAATAGAGAGCTGGCGCTCTTAGTCCTGATGCTCATCAACATACATTGTCACTAATAAATACATATCTAAAAATTGGTGTATTTCAAAAATATGCTTAGCCCAAAAACTTTTTTTATACGAATTTTTTTTTGCAAGTAGGTCGTTCTCCGACCGCTTGAGAATTGTAGAAAATGACAATTCGCAAGTTTTCGACCAACAACAAATTTCAAGTTGTCGGACAAAACAATTTTTCATTTCTTACTTAGTTATCAAAATGGCGAATATCCATCAAATTGAAGTCTATGGGGGCAATTGAAAATCTTCATATGCGCAAAAAATCTTAGGGGCAATTAAAAGCCTTCACATTCGCGAGCTGGCAAAAACCGCCACGTAACAAAATGAGATATGCTTTGCGCGTGTGTGGTTGTAACGAATTTGGTTTTTTTGTACTATTTATATTCAAAACTAGTTATGGATTCATATGCATAACTAGTTTTGGATGCAAACAATACAAAAATGTAAAATTCGTGTACTATAATTATTAGCTTCTTGGAACGCTGCATAAGTGACAATACAGATTGAACAGATTACTTATATGTATTTATTTAACGTTTACATTTATTTCTGTACAGCTTCGTAAAAAATTTCGTTACTAAGGGGGGTTCCACGACCGCAATCTTTTTTGTTATTTATAGGAACATCGATTTGAAATTTTGCACAGTCATACCGGGGATTACATTTTTTTTTAAATACTTAACTGAAATCTGAGCTTTAAAACTTAGCCTACTACAACTAGACTATAGGGTCGATTCTTAACATTTTTCCTAGCAACAGAGATGGTTAGAGATATCGAAAAAAATTATTAAAAAGTGTCCTAGAATATTTTTGTATACCCAAATAACGATTTTTATGACAAAATTCGCAATATTTTTTTCATTATTTTGGTCTTTACTCAAAATTATTAAAAGTTTATTGAAATATTTGAATACATAACACTATTAAATTATCACTTTGTTCAGTTTTTACTTTCTATAGCACATTGGCTATAAAATTAAAAAATAAACTTTTAATAATTTTGAGTAAAGATCAAAATAATGCAAAAACTAAAAATGCGAGTTTTGTCATGAAAATCGGTAAGGTAAATAAGCATAAGTAAGACATACGCTGATTTCCAGAGGTGTATTTATCAATCACAATATATGCTGATAGGCACCCAGTCTATCTTATCAGTAGCAATATAACCAGGAATACATATATGTGTCATTTGATTATGAAAAGTTCATAGCTGAAAATAACAAATGTATAGATATCAGGAACTGAAAACTTTACGATAAAAAAAATGATGCTTTTGTGTATTCCCTTAGCGATTTACAATCAAACACACGATAAAGTAGTTATTTTCAAATTCAATGAAATGTTCTCAATAGTATTATTAAAATCTCATTTTCAAATAATATGATTCCTAAAAATCTATTATATTGAGAGAGGCTATAAAAAAGGCATAGATGTTTCTAAAGAAACAAATGGCTCTAAAAAAATAACATCTCCAGCAAATCTTTAGTTGATATTTGGGGAATTTTTCAATATTATATCTCCCGAAAAAAAAGTTTGGGCTCAAAAATTATTTACCCAATGGTTAAATGAATAATTTTAAAGTTTCATCAAATTTCGGAACAAGAATTTTTTGTCCTACGAAAGTATCCGTTTAGCTAATAATGGCCATTATAAGAGATAATACACAGTCTCCCGAAATAAAAGCTTCGAAATTGTTTGTTTGTTTGTTTGTTACGCTTTCACGCAAAAACTAGCGAATAGATTTGAAAATAGTCCTTCGAGTATTATGGAAAGGGAATAAGTAAGATCAAGAGAGGTGGAGGGTATAAAGCGGTGGTTTCTACTTTTAAGCCCAGTGAAGCGAGTGGGTGTCAAGCTAGTAATAAAAATAATTTTCCAAATCTTAAATTGAAAAGTATTCTTTCGTATTCTAGAAAAAATGTAGTTCTATAAATAAACTTTGTCCCTATAAAAACAAACCACTAACTTTCCATAAAATAATGTACTATTTTTTTTCGGTCTAATGTAATATTTATTGTATGTATTATTTATGGGAAAAATCGTAAAAAATACCTACTTGTGTTTTTACGACATAAAATAAAATATTTGTGAAAGCATTATATCAACCAAATATTTATTTTACTTACAAGTGTGGTGGCGATCATAATTTTTTATTTTGTTTGTATTATTATTAGACTGGCAAAAAAAAAAAAAAAAAACAATATCGACAGAATGAAACCTTACCAATTTACTGGTCATTTTGATTGCTATGTAAACTGGAACAAATTTTTTAAAACAATTTATCGCGAAAAAATAAATAAAAATTGTACTAGAAAATTTTTATTGTTTAACTTTTGGTCTTTCGATCACTCTTCATACGCGTTTATTCTCTTGTGTGTGTTAAAATAAGTAAGATGCAGTACCTATTGATAAATGGCATAGAGGCATGGCTTAATATGGCTGACTTTAGGTTGCAAATTTAAAAGCAATACATGTGTTTTATTATATATATTATTACTAGCGGACCCGACAGACGTTGTCCTGTAGAAACGTAACTTCAATTCATTAATATCTATGCTATGTTTAGCTGCCCGCTATGCCCGCTAAGCCCACCCGTTAGCTCATCCCAACAGGCCAACTAAACCCAAATTTTACTCTTATCTATTACCTCTTTTCTATCCCGCTAAACCCCAAAAAATGTAGCGGACCTAATGGTGAATCTAAACCATCCTCGAATCCCCTTGAACACACACACAAAATATCATCAAAATCGGTCCAGCCGTTTTTGAGTTTTAGCGATACTAACGCACAGCAATTTATTTTTATATATACAGATCAATAAAATTGAAAAAAAAACCCACACCCACACCCACACCCACACCCACACCCACACCCACACCCACACCCACTCCCACACCCACACCCACGCCCACACCCACACCCATACTCAACCCAACCCAACCCAACCCAACCCAACCCAACCCAACCCAACCCAACCCAACCTAACCCAACCTAACCCAACCTAACCCAACCTAACCCAACCTAACCCAACCTAACCCAACCTAACCCAACCCAACCCAACCCAACCCAACCCAACCCAACCAAAAATTACAAAAATTGTTTTTTTTTAAATTTTTTATGATTTTTTCGATTTTTACAAATTGCAAAAAGTGTAAAAAAAGTTTTTGTTTCCGATTTCGATAAAACTAAGTTTATAAGGTAATTTTGAACCGAAAATTACAAAAATCGTGTTTATTTGACCATTAAATGAGTAATTTTCGAGATATTTTATGAATCTGACTGTAGAGCCAACATTTTCATTCCGTTCAGTCTCTGAAATTATTCCGCATTGAATCTAATTATTCCGAAATTGTCCTTTGCATTTCAATTACGACTCATTACTGTTTCGGACACATAGTAATAAGTTTTACAAAGACCCAACATATTTGTTATTCATTTTATTACATTAGTTTTTTAAGAAACTGTCCGAAACAAAAGGTAATCAATTTTTCTAAACCATCCCTGAACTATAGCGAACAAAACAAAAAAAAATTTTGAAAATCGGTCCAGCCGTTTTTGAGTTTTAGCGAGACTAACGCACAGCAATTTATTTTTATATATACAGATTTACTCTTTTTTTGATACTTCGATTAATTTATCTTTGACTTCATATCTTACTTGGTATTGATCTCGCTTAATTGTTTCGTAAATTATACAAATTTTTTAGACTTTTAGATACAAAAGACGTCCAAAAATTATTAAATTTTTAAGAGATTTTATTACGAAAAAAATGTATTTCTTACAAAATAATAACATTTTTTTGATTGGTTTTAAAAATAATTTTAAACTTTAAAATTGTCAGATGTTTTGCTCTGTTTTATAGAGGGGGGGTCTAGAGTGTAATTACTTGCTAATTAGTTGGAAGCATGCAATGACTTTCATTTAGTTGCAATGAGTAAAATTTCAATCTGTAAGCTCTAAATTATGTTAACTGAAATTTTTGTTTGAAATTTTGCTTTAATTCACGTGAGGTTTTCAATTTTTTCGTGAAAAACGATTCTTAATTAAAGGAAAAAAACTCGTCGTCACCTCTCTGCATTTTTGATGTGTTGAAAAACTCATCCAAAACATCTTTCTAGACATCATTCCGAATTCAACGAGCTATCACACGTATTTGGACGACTAATTTCTCTTTATTTCAAGAAGTTGAATTTGTAGACTAGACTATATAGAATGTTCGATTTACATCTTGGCATATAAATATTAAGCAATGCATCTAAGAAAGAGGAATTAGAGGTATTATATGAAATATCAAAAGTGACTTGTATCGTGGCTTATTTGTTGCAGTTCATCTATTCAACTAAGAAACTCCCACTATCCAAGCGTCTTACAACTATCTCAACGCATATCGAAGTTTCAACACATGTATGTAATACCTCTCACTTAGATGCATTGATTAACGCATGTATTCTGTCATACTCGTCATATTTATATGCCTAGATGTAAATCGAACATTCTGTATAGTTAATAATACCTTTCTCGTTTTCAATTAAGCTGATTGGATTGCAGAATAGTTTTTATTATTGCAATTTTAAATTTAATACTTTTTAGTATAACTTACCTAACACTTGTATTAACTACGAATTTAATGATTTTTTACTGTTTTGATAGTTTGTGTAGTATAAACGATACGAAAGTCTCGTATTTTACTAGAACAACAGTATAGTAGTAGTTGCCTTTAAGCAAAACTTGTTAGTTCGTTCATTGTAGTTTCTTGTTTATATTATTTTATAGATTCAATAAACATTTTATTAACGCTAATGGTGTATATATTTATTTATATAACAAAGTGAGCTTTTATCTTTTGTTTCATGTTCTGTTATTATTTCCCATTTGAGTTTATTGAACATTTTAGTGCAGTACCTATATGTACAGGCTTTTATAAGTTGGCATATGTTTAATATTCGACAAAAAATATCATCGAGGAAAATGCTTCACACGAAAAATGTTAGTTTCAAAGGCACACATCTTATACCGGCATCGAATTTGATCTAAGTTTTCACGTTCAATTGAAACCTCACTCTGATTCAAAACTGACAAACATTATTACTTTTTGTTATTGTTTACTTTAATCAAGTATACGATATTTATTTACATCATGGTCTCTCGATTATAATTGATGTTTTTAATATGATACATACAAATACAATACAAATATCTTGTCTAGTGACAAACATTAAACGAACCGTTTAAATTAGAAATTTGTTATTTAAAAATACGCAAACATTTTTTGTTTGAACCATTTTTTTTTAAACTGAAAAGTTTAGACAGTTTTTGATAGCAAAAACTTAGCTTTTTGTTAAGCCTAACCTAGCGTTTGCTCAGTCAATTTGAACAAAAATAGTCTTTATAGAAAAAGAAACAAATTTTATTAAATTTATTGGAAACTTTTTTTCGAAGAGTGCCAAAATTCATCATCTGTCGATTAACATTTGTGGAAAAGAGTGACTTTTTTTTTGTAAAATATGCGCCTAACCCAGCATTTTTCACTTGAAGCATTTTTATCGATAAAAGTTACTTTTGAGTTTCAAGCATATATCAGCTTAAAAGAAGCCTGTGTATAAAAAACGTTCTTGAATTTATAATTGTATTTATTTATTTTTAGTCCAATCAATACTTACTTTTTAACTTTCAAAATGTTAGAGACAATAAATAATTCAAGATTCTGCTTATCAAACTAAATTTTTGTTAAATTTCGATACCACTACTGTGGTAATAATTGGAATCTGTACGTTCAAGTGCTAAATAAAAATTTTTGAAATAGTGTCAAATTTTTTAGTGGATCCGATACATTCAAATCTGTCACAAATTAACCAAAAAGCATAGCCCTATAGTAGTTAGCACAATGAATCATCACTTTATTAGACAATTTTCAACGTTTATAGGAAATAAAATCATCAATTTCGCTTTATGAAGACAAAGCTGGATTGCTTTTAATTTACTTATATGCATCAAAATATGTTCAAGCTTGCTCCATTTTGGGTGGATGGAGTATTTTTGCTTTCAATTTATGCCAGTAAATGTTGTTTTCATTCATTAAATGTAGCTGTGGGGAAAGCTAATGATATCATTATCTTATATAATTTCATTGAGCAACATTCCGCTTTTAAAAAGCTTAAACTAAACAAAAAAAACTATTTCCTCTCTTCCAAAATGTCAACCAAGTATATTGTTATATATTTCGAGGCCTAAACATTTCATTTTCAAGATTGTCGTAAAAAAAACTGGACCTAGAAATTGAAAGTAAAGATGGAAACTGGCAAGTGGGTATTAAAACGATAAGCAACTTTAGTAAGCAATAGCACTTAATAGTCATGACTTGTATTGGTGATGAAAGATCCGAAACAATTTCTTTGTGAAAGATATATTTTAGCGATCCTGCAATATTATTAAATTATATATTTGGTAATAAGTAATATTATCAGAATCATTGAAATAAGTTCTTTTTCGCTTTTAAAGTGGATTTAGAATATAAAATATTTGAGTTTAGAAACATTTTAAAATCAATCTCAATACTTTTTTTCTACAAGAAAAGAAAGTTTTCTTAGAATATATTATATAGACATTACTTACCATAGTCATCTGGATCATCGGAATATGTATTTTTCAAATCGTCATGATCAAAATCATATTCAGAACAACTGGAATCAGTATCAGTGTTTAATACATCTGGGTCATGCGGGGTGCAGGTGCTATCATTATTTTGATTACATTGGCAACAATTACAAATGCATTCACATGGACAACAATATTTGGATTTTCCAACATCACCACCTGAAAAAATAAACAACATTCAAATTCAATTACTACACACATATAGGTATTGGGTGACATCCTCAACTACACTCTCAGTCTCGTCAGCAATGTGCTAGGTACACATTGCAAGAAAGTCTAAAAATTTCATTGTTTTCTATATATATTCGGAGTTTATTTTAAAATAACTGAATTTCGGATATCTCATTCATTATTGAACTTTGGTAAGCATAAAAGACTTCTTGCATTTGAGAACGGTTGAGTTATTTAGCCCGGTATTTGCGCCTAATTTCTTCGTGGAAAATGAAAATTAAATTATATCATTATAAAACTGAATAATAAAATAACTGCCGCGCTAAAATTACTTGAGTACGTTTCTTTTTAATTATTTGAATAATATAAGGTGCGTTGTTGTAAATGGGAAAACTGCCTAACCTCCGACAAAAAATCTGTATGGCATTGTAATTTCTAATCGGAGGAACCAATTTCCGATGCCACAGGCCGACATACAGATACTTCTTTTTAGTTGAGTGTTAAAAGTGGGCTTAAAATAATTTTAAAATCAGAAATTTTCGAATCTCTTTTCGGAAATTCAGCTAACTCAATCGCTCTGTGTTGCTAGGTTTTACTTCATCCGTACCATATTAATACGAAAAAATATTTACTTTTTGTCTTTTATACTAAATTGGCTGCATTTAATAAAGACAGTGATATAGAGAACAAACTTCCAAGCAGAAAATTTCTCGACAGTTTATTAACTCTTGATATTTGGTACACAAACAAAAACATAACACAAAATAAGCCTAGCCTAGTGTTAAATTATTGGTCTAATTCGGAAAATTCGGGATTATTTACAATACATAAAAAATTTATGAATTCATAACAAAATACAGATAATAATTACATCATCAATTTTAGGTTCGTGGCACAATTACAAATATGTTGTGTCTCGTATTTAAAAAGCGTGTTCAAAATTCCAGAAAAGGCTTATTATAAAAACTTATTTGCGGGAAAATCTGATAAAAAAAGGATATTTCTGCTTAGAATTTACTTTCTAATTTCACTTCTATAATCAAATGAGCCCATTAATGAATGAATAATATAAATATGAAATATTATATTTGAATATATTTCCAGAAATATTGGTCAAAATTAATCATTTTCGAATCCTTTTTGTTTTACTCATATTTTAATTTTCCATAATGCTGTTAATAAAATGAATCGCCACACGGTACAAAAATCAACAAAAACTAACTATACGGGAATTAAAACAATGATTACCAATTAAACAAAACTATGATGAAGTTATGGGTTATAGCCATGTAGCGGGGTAGCTAGGGTTGATGTTAAGGATATTGTATTATTTTCGAACGGAATAAAACGGATGTAAAAAATATATTGCATACATTTATTTATTTATATATTTCTAGCAAAGACACATAGTACCTACAAGAGATAAATATTATTATCTGTGTGGAAAAGATCTGGAAAAAATACAGTATATATGTCGTAGCCAAATTGCAATACTAGGCGCTCTATTATAATAGCCCAGCCTTTCAATTAAACGGCGTCGTTCACTAGCGATCTGAACAATATTCAGTCATTCAATCAAACACCTAGCCAAATGACGAATGAAGTTGATAACGGTTAACTATTTTGCCTTGCCTAGCCATTTAAAGTTTAATTTAACTTCTGTCACCTGGCGCTGAAACCCACACACTGCCAATATGGCGTCAGCAACGAACAATATTGTTGGTGTTTCTCACGGTTTGATTGCGTTTGCGCAAAAAAATTTCAATGGAAGTAACACAATAGTGACAATTACTTACTTTAGTAAGTAAGTAACCTTCTGGTGGAGAGAAATTCCAAAAAAATAGTACTAATAAGCAATAATAAATGTGTTTATTTTAAAATCAATGTTTTTTGCGGATCCAAATGCCATATGGCAGTTTAACTTGCGTTAACAAATAATAGACTAATATCTTATCTTACATGTGTACTTGTTTATTGATTTACGCTATTTGATCTCATGATTACCTAATAATAATATCTTATATTTAAAGTTATACGTAAATAAAGAATATCTAATGTCAAATATTTCATCTTTGTTTTCCCAAATGATTACCCAATTATATAAATGGCCTAAGCATCAGTTATTCAGTTTATTGAATACTTTATTAGACGTTACAGCTAAATATCATTCAAGCTGCTAGTTGAACGGCTTCGTTTATTAAAAAGGCTAGACTGTTAACAGAACGACTAAATATGGTCGTTGAATGCGACATATTTAACAAAACAAATATATTCAGTTAAAAATGAAATGGATCGGTGTGGAACTACCGTACTTTTGTATGATTATTACTTCAAAAGGAAGGAAGTGGTTTATTTTTATGCAGAATTTTTTTTTCTAGTATTCGTGTAAAACAGATTTCTGCTGATTTATCAAACAAATTGTTTTGTGTAGACAAAAAAAAAATGGTATCGAACAAAACGTTTAGTTTAAAATGTTTTGTATGAACATGTATTATCAATTTGTGCTACCTTGGCCAATCACAAGTATTATTATTAAACAAAAATATTGTGTAAAATTTTTGTTCTTTCTAACATTTTGTTTAAGTAATTCTGAGTAGACGTTCGCATTAGCGTGCTTATAAACTTATAAGTGATCGACGAGCGCTTAAATGTTTTTTTTCTCTGTCCGATAAAATGATTTGTCCAAAGAATTTTCTGGAAATCAAATTGTTTTTTAATGAAGTTCTACGGACTCATAATAATATTTAACTTACACAAACTTGACCGATGAAACGATAAGATAATGAGTTTTAAATTAAACCTTTTTTTCAAGGTTTCAAAATTATATTTTGTTATGTGTCTAATGTATTCATGATTATGACTAGTACCTTTAATTTTTTTTTGCAGCATGTTTTTTTTTATTTATCCCTATCCCAATCCCTATATATATTAAATGTGAAAGTAAGGTTGTTTCTTTGTTACGCTTTCACACAAAAATTAGAGAATAGATTAGAATGAAACTTTACAATAATATAACTCACACATCATATTAACACATGAGCTATAATTAACAAAGAATAAAGATATATTAAGAATTCTTATCACTATATATTATAAATGTGAAAGTGAGGATGTTTGTTTGTTTGTTACGCTTTCAAACAGAAACTAGCGAATGGATTCGAATGAAACTGTAGAATAATGTAGCTCATACATCAGACTAACACATATTATAATTTATAAAGAATAAAGATATATATATAAAGAAAATTAAAAAAATTATCATTTTAAACCATAAATTAAAGATTTCTGTAAAACGAGATACACTTCCTGACCACCAGTGTGATACACTCAGTAAATTAAGGCAACATTTTTTTTAAATTCATTATATTAAATATATTTTTAGTGTTATGGTGGTTTTTACTTTTAAGCTCAGCGAAGCGGGCGGATATCAAGCTAGTGAGAATATACAATGGGTTATTAATAGCTACCATATAAAAAGATGAGTGATATTTTATTGTTCATTATGTAAATTTATATTATACAGGTGGGTCGTATAATATTGAACACCATTTTATCGGTCCATTTATTAATCACTTAAATTTAATTATACACTATTTAAAGTATTATAAATAGAATTTTTCAATATTTAATTGGTTGATCGGACAATAAGGTAATGTACTCATACTTTTAACCTGACGTAAAAATTTAGGTTGTACCTAATGTAAAATTGCATGAGAATGTATCCTATAATGACCCCCCTAAGAAATAAAGTAATTTATACCCAAACTATATACTTATAACGTCAAATATTTTTGGTTTTTTTATTCAAGTGGTGCAAAATTGGCATGCCAATTTCTTTTGATTTGTTCAAATTTTCAGAACTATTCAATATTTCTCAAAATGGATCGTTTTACCGGCTTAAATGTAAGAATATTGGGTAAAAAAATCCCACTGCGGCTTTTACCAAATAGTTCACATAAAATATTATAATTGTTATTTTATATTGCATTAACGATTAGTATGAAAAAAAAAAATTACTGATAAAATTATCTAAATTAACCCATTCAAGACCCGCATCATGATGGTGGCTCATTTTACTTATTATAATTTTATTCATAAAATAGGGATCATCTTAATCTTTATAAAGGGGATTATTTTACTCGTAACCACATATATGAATATCGTCATAAAAACTGAAACTTAAAATATATTATACGCCTATCATAATGTATTATAATATTATTAAAAGTCAACAGAATCCCAGAGAAAAACAAGCAGCCGGCGAAAACTAGCTCAAAAATATAAATTTTACATTGCATTCTTACCATAGATCAAAAGGGGAATAAATATACAAGATGACTATGATGGTTCACTTAGAACAACGAGGGATCATTTTACCCTAATAGGTCATTATAAAGCACTTTCCACTACTCGTTTGAGTTTTGTTTTTGAACTATTAATATTAGGTATAGTTATTTAATTCCACCTTTAATATTCAATAAACTCTCTTTATTGTTGCAAGTTTAAAATCGTGTAAATGTATCACAATAGAATAAGGATTAGTATTATATTAGCATATAATATAATATAATATAAAGCAGATTATTGTTATATATGTTTCATATAACATCTAACATGTAACATGTAACGTGCAACAGTAACAAATTAAATCAACATAATAATGAAATAATATGATAATACGATGTGTATTAGCTTCTACTATTAAGAACAATTCAATAGAGAATCTTATTTGTTTAATATAACATGGTGTATAAATACGATACTCAAACCATATCAAAACAAACATTTGTAGTATACCTGATATGTAAACCTTGATTATTTTTTAATTCAAAGTCTGTTTTATTTGATTAAGAGGACTAAAGTACCGGATTAAGCCAATCTACCTGGGGCCTCCTAAAGATTCCTATAAAAAATGTTCCTTATAAAAAAATAAACAACTTTTGAAACATTTTTTCTTAAACATCACTGTTTACCCGTGACAGCGCAAATTATGCGCAAATTGTATAGAATGTATTATATGGGAATATCAGTTATATATGTGTGACATGTATGTATGTGTTATGTGATATATAGTAATCAACACTGTCTATACATGGTATTTCAACAATTAATTGTTTAGTTTCATTTGTGTTTTATAAAGTAACTTGAATTAGGAAAAATTATAGCCATATACGTATAACGATAACTGCGTATGATTCGAAGTGGCTTTTATACAAATCCCCAGTTTCTACACAAACTTCAAACGCGTTTTTCTCGTAGTTTACGTCACTGATCTTTAAAAACCAAAGGGTTTTCGATTCGTTACAATAAAACTAGACAATAATCATTTTAAAAGCTACCAGAAACACAGTGGTTAATTAATTCACCGCAAAAAATAGTGTGTTTTTTGAAATTTTTAGAAAATAGTGTGTAAAAATCATAATAGTACAAAGAACTTTTTTAATATTTATTATCTATTTTTGGGTCTTACGAAAAAAATTACGTTTTATTTTTTTACTTTTTCTTGAAAGCTTGCACAGTGTCGCATCGTTCCCAATTGCAGTTCTTGGAAGATGTTACCCACAGCGGTTTAAATAAACCAAAAGGTCTGTACAATTTATCTTATTAACTAAATTAATTTGAAACTTTAAGGTCTATACAATAACACCAAAAAACACTCTTATTAATAAAGGAAATAGATAAATAAATGTAATTATTTTTTATTTAAAAAAAGTTTTTGTTTTTCGAATTATCGAAGTCTTTTTGAGATCCAAATAATGCTGCCCAGGTTCCCGTGGTCCACTGAGGTCATTTCACTTAGGCTTTTTATATGCATTTTTGTCATTATTTGAGGAACCAAGAGAATAGAATTGTTGGAATGAACAAAAAAAATGTCTGGATTGTTTTGTTAATTTTAAGAAAAAAGAATGTCTCAAGTTACTCTTAAATTTTGCGGAAACTCAAGTAACCCTTAATACACCAACTTATTCACACTAGTAACACAACAAATATAACATAGTTAACGCATCCGCTCTCAGGTATAGACGTACTTCAATTTTACTTAATTTCATGAAGAGAAAAATCCCAAATCAAGCTGTCTTAAAATCAAGTTTTCCTTAAAATCAAGTGAAGTTGAAGCTCTAGTGTCACTATTGCTGTAGAGCAATCACATAGTACCAAAATATTTACTCCTATGAAAAGCTCACGAGTTTGGAGTATATTGATCGCATGGGATTGTATGTATGTTGGTACGTGATGCTATTTACATTACACAAATATCACACTTGTGGCTTATAGGCTTTGACATATCGTAAATTATACAAGCTATATTTAACTAATACAGCTGCAATTAACTTTAGCTTTGCAAATTGATAACAGACCATTAGGATAACACCATCATAAACATTTTATTCTATGAATGGAGTGGCATAGATCGGATTTTTCACATAGAGTTGAATAATTACAGCTTTCATAGTACAAAAACTGACAATGTTTTAGGCAGGAATAAAGCATGTATTGAATGCGAGAGCATCTTATTTCTGTTTGTCAAACTAAAACTACATTATCTAAATATATAACTAAGGATATTAATATTACAGCCGCATTAAATTGATTTGCATTTTTTTTAAAATTATAATAATATGAAGCCGGTGGTGCAACTCGAGTTTGAGTTTACTCGAATGTTTCGAGTGAATTAGTTAAACTCGTATTTGAGTGAAAGCTATAGGTTCGACTGAGTAGATTCGATTACACAAATACCTAAATATTTATTTTATTTCATATTTATAAATAACTAATATTTTTATTTTAATGAAGGTATTTTAAAATGGGTACATCCACAATTTTTTCTATGAATCCCTTCCAGTATGAATATTGTGAAATTTCTTCTCAATATTCCTAATATTAGATATTTAATTGGTATCAATTTCCTTCTTACTTTCTTTTCACTGGCCATTTCTTCCTAATTTTCGTTTTACTATTCCTGCGAGTCGGAATTGTGGGAAAAATATTTAAGCAAATCTTACTTGAGCTACAGAGAGTGTAAGTAGTTAGCACAAGTGACTCGGAAATTCGAATACGGGTAAAAATTGTCTTAAACTGATCGAATTTTCGAAGTTTTGTTCGGGAAGACGTACTAGTAAACACTTTAATAGAAAACTTAAAGGTACATAAACCTTTTAATAGAAAAAGATCTATAATTAATACCCGTCTTTAAATTAACTTTTTTCTGAAGTGATTCTTATACCATCAAGTTCGTTAACCTTTTCAAGACAATTTGTCTGATTTATTTGTTAAACAGGTTCCATAGGGATTATTCTGTTGTTGACGAAAGTAACTAGCGTTTTCTTAAATTGATTGTAAGTTAGTTAAAGCATTTTCTGAAATGTTATAGGTCAAACTTTGCTCTCTAACATTGTACTTACTAAAAAAAATCCAATTAAGACCCATACTTAATGCTAAAGGAAGTATAGGATAGTTACACCCGTTCAATTAACCTAGAAAATGTACCTAGACAGAAATTCGTAGTCTATTTCTACCTCAAAGAAATAAACCAAACCAAATAAATAGAAAATATTTATTTGGTGCTCGAAAATAATGGTGTGACATGTGAATGATGTATTGTTCAGTCAATGAAAAAATAATTTTCGAAGTTTTTTTTTTTTTTTTAATGTGGGCGTTATTTATATTAACACCCACAATGATTGCAAACAAAAGTGATGCATTTATCTTTATACCATGTTCACAAAGTTTAGTCCCAAACTGATACTATGAACAAAATTGTTGTATACCTGTTCATAAAATCCCCTGAAGATATCATTTCCGGTTTTCTGTTTATCTGTCTGTCCGTCTGCCTGTGCCCGTCTGATTTTTTATAGCGCGCTTAGGCCGTGAAAAGTGAGGTTTAGTTCGTAAATGAACAACATTGGTAAATTGAGTCTTGCTTACAGATAAACCATTAGCGATAGAAGAAAAGTTTAAATGTAAAAAATGTTGTAAAAAATGTTTCTTATACAAAAATAAACAACTTTTGATTTAAATTTGTTTCGTAAATGCCACTATTTACCTACCCGCGAGGGCGCAAATTAGGTTAGCAGCATTATACAGTATGCATACAGGTATTGTGTGTATTTTAAATTTATACGTTAAACATATTATGTATGTGTTTGTTTATTACTCTATCCACTGAGGAAGTGAGAAGAAAGATACTTTTATTACTTTATGTGTAAGAGTGGCTATCTTTCTTTACTTACATGACGTAAAAAAACAAATGAGTTTGTGTATTCTTCGTATATAACGTTAAAAAGAGTTTTCAGCAAAACTTAAACGGTAAAAACACCAATTGAAAGGATTATTTACAGGTAATCGGTAATAATATTTCATACGCACCGCTTTATATGCGTAGTCCATAAAAGTCATAATATTGGAAACTATATTAGCTTGATAATATATTATAAACAACGAATTCTTATATGTTTTATTTATCCGCCATGGATAAAAAATTTAATTACATGTTTGTCAATAATCTTTCCCATACTTTTATCCTTAGTGTGTGAGAATTTATATCATTTATAATCAGAGCCTTTGCTTTCAATGGAATAGTATGAATAATTAATAAGAACGAACTGCATTGAAAAGAATAATAAGTGAATTATTTCATGATAATGGACAATATATTGTACTTACAATTCCTGTTCACTACTCAACGTATTATAATAGTTTCAATTAAAACTCTGCATGGTATTTCAAATTTCAGAGAACTAAGCTGCTATTATATGCACTCAATTATCGTTCTATTGTCTTTGTAAATAAACTAGTTTACAGATTACGTTCTACTCATAAAGAACCTAAAATCGAAGAGTCTACAGAGAAAACATGAGTGTAAGTTTAGTTTTTATTAGCATAACATTTTGATATATGTAACATTTTCGACAAGAAGTACATTCTACAAAATTTATTATCGAGAACCAAGTTTGCCTGACTTTTTTGGATATAAGAATTTTAAGGAATTGCCGAGAATTGATCTTAAGAACGTGAAAAACTATTAACGTTGTGTCTTTACCCACATATGTATATGGAAAAAAATAAGAGCGAATATTAATTTCAAGACTATAAGAGCCTATAAGAGAAAAATGACCTATTACAAATTTTTTTCATCGATAAGAATGAATTAACTACCCAAATACAATATCGATGAAATGCAACGGAGAAAGCAGAGGAGGATAAATCAGAGCCGAGATGCTTGAGTCATATGTGAAAACTTGCCTGGCAAAGGATTGATAGCAGAAAATTCAAAAGAATACTCAAAGCTTAGTCGCAAGAAGTCTTACAAAGAATTGATAGAAAATTCCAAAGAATACTTAAAGCTTAGTCGCAAGATATTATGTTGAACCTAAAAATTACAATATCTAAAGCAATCAAATCGCGTGAGGATCAATGCTGCTAAACTAACTCTTAATCTAACCTAACCTTAAAACTTAGAAAAATATTGGCACACAGTAAATGAATTACTGGATTGAAATAAACCGATTGAAAAGATACGAGTTCATAAAACTGGCGTTAATTCGTCTAAAATGACGTACACAGTAAAAAAAGTTACTAAAATGAAGCAAATCCGTTTACTTGCAGGTGGATGTTATAATAACAGGTAAATATTTTTTAGACAACGATCTCAATACTTAATTTAAAAAAAAAACGTCCGAGGCAGTAGAGGCGAAATCGCTTTTAACCGTTTGAGTACTTAAACTAGGAGGTTACGGGTTCGAATCCATTAATCGGCAGTATGATCAATTATAATTAATGGGGCGATAAATTGTTCGCACTGGCGTCGTTTGGACAAGAACGCATTAACAGACTCCACCCACATCATAAATTTAGTTGTATGTATTCGGATTTAGTTGCAATATATAAACATCGAAAATAATGACGCGGGTGATGTTTGTTAAAGACGTATTTGTCAGAGGAACGGAGGCTAAGCCCCATTATTAGTATTACTTATTTCAAAAGAATAAGTATTTGACCGATTAAAAATTTTCTTTCCATTAAGAAAATATTTACTTGCAGCTAGTGCTTTTTTGCAGTGGATGATCGATTATAAACTGAAGAAAGTTATAAAATTTGTACCATGTAATTTTTATGAAGAAAACACTCTGTATAAAAATAAATCCATTCAGATATATAGATTATTCCATAATGAAAATGGTGAACATTGTATGTCATATCTGTGTGTGTAAATGTTGAAAGTACAATGGCATTATGGTTTGCTATTCATACACACCATTAATGGCACTTAAAAACAGGAAACATTTTAAAACGGATATGTTATAGAAAGGTCACATTAGTGACAGTTCTAAGGGCACTAATAATACATACAGTAACTATGTACGTAAGCAAGTATGAACTGAATTAATACACTTCTTGTAAAAAGAAAATGAAAAATATATATATTTTTAGAGGTATAGAAAATAAGATACGAAACAATGAAATAGATATTTTATTTATGTTTAAAATGTCACCTGTGATGTCTGTTCCTAACAAGGATAAAAGTGTTTGTCTGCTGTCATTGTTGTCCTTTTTTTAAATAAATAACTAGTTTTTCAAGCAGGGAGCACTAGAGTTCCATGGTCCAATCCAACGTTATAATTTCCAAGAATAATGTTATTTGTAGAATGGGATTTGCTTTCTAGTTGACCCCGAAAACATAAATTGTTCGTATATAAAAAAAATTAAACAGAAACTTGGGAAACAATCTTCCTTCAAGAAAGCACTTAATCAAAATGGTCACTTATGTGATGAATTGCTACTTATGCTCTACTCCTATCAAGATTGCTGAGAACTAGCAAATTATTTGGCAAGCTGATTCATACAATCAAAGTTTTAGCTTGCATTGAGAGAATTCAGAAAAAATAATTAAAATGTGATAACTTAATTATTAATTAACGAGATTATTTTGCAATGGAACAAATAATGGCGGTCATGCCAAGTTTTAAGAAAGCACTCTTCCCGAAATTACTATCGTAAGACATACAAAGAATAAGTCATTCCAATTGAGTTGCAACTAGTTTATGTATGTACTCATTTCTTTATCAAAATCCGCACAAAAAAGTTGAGACACGCGAAATGATTTGAAAGAAAGTGTTAATTCATATTTCCGTTCCTTTCGACCACAATAAATCAATATTTGTTCGTGGTCAGCCGACAAACAAAAGTCAAACTCAAAAGTGGCGTGTTTTGTGACAGTTTGCTAATAATATACTTAAATATATGCCTTTTTCAACGGTCGCAAAACACGCCAGTTTTCAAAAAGTTTGCGAAAAGTTAAGTTATTTTTTGAGTTTGACTTTTGTTTTTGTTTATCCGTTAAGTGGAAAACCGACATAAGATGTAATATCCAACTATTGTGATGAGCTAGACACTAAGAATTTTGGGCTCTTTTGCACTATGATCTACTCCAGTATTCACCAAACTTTCGAATAAGTTTCATTCGTTGCAATGTATTTCCCTTATTTCAACAGTAGAATTAAGCTAGAATTAAGTGTCTTCAAGCACGGTATTTTATCTAATATAACATCATATCGATAAATGATAAACCTTGAATAAACGAACCGGCAAATAAATCACGGAAACTAAAAATACCTTAGAACTTTTCGGTTGTCTAAATGGCGTATACAGTTAAAAATATTACTGGATTGAAGAAAATCCGTTTACTTGGAAGTGGATGTTATCATAACAAGTTAATATTATCTGAATCAACTCTCAATACTTGATTCAAGAAAATAAGTATCTGACTGTTTAAAAAAAGAGTAAAGCAGGAAAATATTCTGAACCTAGAAAAAATTTACTTGCCACCATACCAAGAACTACTTTTTTTACAGTGTAGCCTGTATAAAATTGAAACACTATATAAAAGTTTTTGTACAGTAATTTGTTATTCATTATATAATATTTATCAGAAGTTATTTTGTTCATCTTTCTCTTTTCCTTCATTCATGAATTATAATTGTCGTAGGTAGACATAGTCAAGGTTTTACATTTAAAATGATAGAGCTTTACACTTAAATAAAACAATTTTTGCATGTGATATCTATGATAAATGATACAAGTAAAATGTAAGCCGCGAATATAACCCGGAGTATGTACGTGCGAAAAAACAATTTTTCTGTTTACAATCACATAAATTCGATTCGAAATATATGTGCTTACTCAAAAGGGCACTCGATCAATCCTCACGTTTCGACGACGTTTGCATGTTATTTGATTATTTACTGAACCGGATAATAAAAATTTCATATCAAAATTATTTAAAATCATGTGGTGCATGGTAATAAGCTCAAAACGAACACATTTTAATAAAAAAAAGTCAATAAATTTTATGAAAATCATTTCCCAATAGTAATTAAAACTTTGTTTGGTGAATGAAGCTGCGAGTACTATTTGGCTGGTATCATATATCACACAAATTGATAAAAAGAACGAGAGGTGTCGTGGGACACCCGGTAGGAACCATATTTATTTCGCACCTTAATACATTATAAATGTAGCGCTTACTTTTTTTATTTACAAGATATTTTGCTGAAAAATTAAGGTTTTAATTTAAGAAGTGAAATACTTGTTTGATTCTTTAAATAATTTAATTTTACTTTTAGTTTTTACTGTATGAATTAATTGTAATCCTAGTTTAAAAAAGACATACTTCTGATTTAGTAGTCAACCAAATATGTGCGTACATTAAGTTTGGTTTTATCAGGATATATATTATGACATTACATAAAAATGTCATTGTACTTATTTTAAATTATCTCTGTTATTTTTAACTTCTGATAGCTGTCACAACTCAATTTTTTTCAAATGATAGGACATAAATATTTAGTACTGACATTGATAAAAAAAATTTGCATTTTCTCAAAATTCATGGCAAGCTGAATCGATTGAAAAAGTTTTAGTTTACTAAGAAATCTAGTAAACCTTTTTTTGGTTTTATCTCCCAACCATCAGCAAATCAGAACGAAAACGTGCCATAACGAACGTAGTTTAAAAAAAAATACTCAAATTGACATAAATTATGATATCATTCACAAGTTGTGCAAGTTGAGTTAAAAGTTCTATCATTTTGAACGAAGAACCCTTTATATTCTATTTCGAACTAAATACGTCCTATTATATTATTCAATTAATTATCTTTAATTTTCTATCATTTAATAGTAATTTATTAGCTGTTTTTGTATTGTTTCGTAATTGAAATAGATTACATCGAATATATTATTCTAGAAAATACTGAATAAAAAATTATTCATTATATTTGGCAGAATATTTTTTGTTGTTTTCGCTCCGAACATTGAAATAAAAAATTTTAACACCATTGAATAAAAACGGCTGAAGATATGTGTGCAAAAACAATTCTCATTAAAATTGGTTTCTCAGTTTTTTCAAAATATAACCTGGTGAAAATTATGGATTTTACTGGGTTCAAATTTAAAATTCAACCAACTTATGACGTCATCACTTCAAATTTCGTTACTTTGGCGTACTTATTTTTTTAAGAAATTTCCTTAAGAATTAAAATTCTCACAGAAATTCCGTTCTAGGATTATTTGAACTTGTCAAAACGATTTCACAATCTAAACTTGTTTCATAATTTGTGTTCTTGAGATATCAGATTCACACGGCTTAAAAATGAAGTGTCAAGCGCCATAGCTTAAAAGAATAGTATATTCGCACCAAGGGAAAAAAAGTAAAAAATGTCTCAGATCTCATGTTTTTTACCCTCAGCTTCGCCTCGACCGACAATGAATAAGAGATATCAGACATTCTTTACTTCCTCCCGTGATGTGTATATTATTTTTCTCGCCGACGGAGGCGAAAAACGGCAACTTCTTCTTGCAAAGTGGGCAGAAATAGGACGCTTTCTGCGCGGAGGTGAGAAAATGTAGTTTTGCATTGTAGATAAAACGAGTCACGCACGGTGCAATGAGTTCCGCCCCATATCGTTCTCGGGAGAAAGAATTCTTGATCCGTTTCAGAAGTATATTTTTCCCAGCTGTCATTCCGAAAATGGAGAAATATATAGCAAACAACCTTTTTTACTGAAATTTTTCCACTGAAATTATTTACTTAAAGAGAAGGTCAATGTTCTGTGTGCTAATAGTCATACTCATTGTGGCTTTAGAAAAGCTGCTGTCACCAGACAATGGGAAGAATACTTACATCAAAATTTATGTTAGTCAACCTTAAATTTTTGTTCTTTTTATGGTTTTAATAAAACTATTCATGAATAATTTATAACTCATATCTAATGCAACACATATTCATCCTTTAGAAGAAGGTGGTAATAAATTGTCTGTGAAAAATGTAGCTCAGACAGGTGTTTTTTTTTTTTTTTTTCAATGATCTGAATTGGTGGCATGCAATGGAAATCGGTTATTGGACAATTCAGATTTGTAGGAAGATCGTCGTCATATTAAATTTAGAGATACTGGCACAAAATATCAGAAGCATTTCCTACAGTATGATTTACCCCTTAATAATTCGAAAGACAACTTAATGTCTTTCACGAAAATCACTATACCACATTGCTATGGCCGCTATAAAGTTCCCTACAGGTGCCATATCGTCACAAATATGCCGCGGTGATATAGCAACTATCTGGCACTGTATTTAAGTACAGCTTTGAAAACAAACAATTTTATTTATTTTATTTTTTTTTTTGGCAATGATTTCAAATGGTGGTTCTGGCGGATTGGTAGGATTGTGGACTTCTAACCTATAGGGTATTGAATCAAAGCTGGTGCAAGCCGTTCACTTTCAATTGTTTAATATTCAACGTCAACTTAAAATGATTATATGAGGAACGCATTACTAAGTACAATGATGGCCCAGTTCCGGTTCTTCTAAATCGTAATACAAGTACGCTAAGAATAGCCCGAATCAGATAATTGTATGGTCAGATGAGTTTAATGAACGAACTGCTTCACTAACTGTCTGATGTTGATATTATTACCATCAAAAAGTTGGTTTGAAGCCTTTTTTCCTCATGCTTCAAGCGTCATTAAAAACCACAGTGAATATGTCTATATTTCCGAGAAAAGTATGGCAATAAATACTTAAAACAAATATTCTATATGGTAATTTCATTTATTAAGTTCCTTTTACTTTTTTTTTAAAATAGCTCGAAAATAATTTTATAGAAAATATCATATAAATTTCCATATTTATTATGGTCTTTATTTTATATTATTTTTACTTTCATCTTATTAAAAGCAATTTTACAATTTACCTTTTTTACCTTTATTAATACAATTACCTCTATCTACACATCATAAATACCCAGCAAACAAAAAGTCAAAAAGACCTAAAGAGAAGCTAAAGGCTTATTAAGGTCCTCATTTTTAACAATTCCAATTATTAGACCTCTTTAAAATATTTTTTTGAGATTGGAAAGCTCGCGAGATATTTATGAGCAACAACTACAAAAGTCTAAATTAGAATGAATATAGCTTGAAATCAATTGGAGTTTTTGTCAAATAACACGTATGTCGTATAACAAGCTATAATGGCCTGACAGCGCGAGTTAGAAGACGTGTCAAGGCATACACTTGGATGAACAGTGCAGTGATCGTGTGTTTATAAGTTCGGTGACTTCGGAATAAGATCGTAATGGGTGTCTACAAGGGAAACACCTAGGCCATAGGTCCTTTTGTGATACCATTTATGTGTTTTACCACCTTTTCCGCTGATAATTTCATTTATCAATTATTTCGAGTACAGAATTGGTTACGCCTTAACTAACTGAGCTAATTCGGTCGACTTCGAAATAATGTTTTATACTTTTGTGTATAGAGGATTTTCTGACTATTTCCTACTAAATGTTTTTTTATTAAGTATACACCAATTTTTTATCTCTAATATATATTTAATACTTTATAAAAGAAGCTATATGAATTTTTTTTCGGGTATATTTTAACCTTTTATATTTTATGTTTAAAAAAAATAAAATAAAATAAAATTAATTAATGGTTTTTGCTCAAAGAGTAAGACTAATACTTTTACGATTATTTCCTATACATGTTGTTCTATAAGTGACTGTAGAACTCTGCACTTCCTGAATAAGCATATTAAGACGAAAGTAAAACTTTTTACTAAATTTCGATTTGCGGCCTCATTTTCGATATATTGTTTATTGAAAAATTAAAAAATTCATCTATTCAAAGAGAACTGGAAGTCAGTAGTCTTGGTAGGTCTTATAACTATGAAGGGAACTATCTAAAAACTTTGAGATAAATGGGCATTTTATATGAAATACAAAACTAAAAACATAAACAGTTTGTTGTCTTTATCGTTGCACTTAATTATCAAATGATATCTAACTATTAATGAAAATTGTTTCAATTTCTGAGAATCTCTACTATGAATAAGCCACTTTCTTTAATATAGTAGGGGGAGAAAATATTGAATATTGCAAAATATGTGGATTGCATTTTGTCAATTAATTATTGTTCAGAAAAGTTAAGGGATTAATTAGCTATTAGATTAGCTTATCTATAGTAGAGATTCTTCAAAATTGTAACAATGACCATTAATAATCAAAGACATTGAAATTATTTGATAATAAATGCGACGATAAAGACGGCAATCTTGTTATGAAACTTTCGATGGTATGATCGAAATCAAATTTAGGACATAAATGGTCTCTTACAAATTCTAGAACCAATGTCGACAAAAAAAAAGATATCATACCCGATTATTTTCTCAAGGGTCATCAGGATTTCATCGGGGGAAATGTATTTGCAAGAATTAGATCTTCTTTCCTTTTTCGGACATTATTATGAGGTCACGATACCTAAAAGGTTGACAAACACCGTACTAGTTGATTCTGAATTTGTTTAGTTAGCTATTATATGTATATTTTTAAAATGGTCGAATTTATTTACATTTTAAAGGAATATTAATTGAACATAATATCGAATATTTATTCATTCGATATCACCATATCGGTAAATATAAATATATTTTCAAACACAAAATGAGACCGTGCTTCAAATTAAAGGATATTTTACTATTCATATTATTTATAATATAAAATATTGATGTGGTATGATATACACTTTGAAATTAATTTTATATTAAATTTCGGTTTTAATTCTATTTATATTTATAAAAACAGATTTCAATGAAAATACAATTAATTTGGTCACATTGGTTAGTCATATTTATTTATTGGTTTGAAAATGTCTAGAATGTTAAACATAAATTGTATAGAAAGGGTGGTCCACGTCATAACAGCAGGGTTTTATCCAATGTAGTACAGTAAAGGATGTAGCAAAAATCTCCTAATAAAGGAAATTGAAATAAATCTCTCTTTTTTTGTCAAAACCTGGTGAAATGTGTTTCTTTTTGTTTATAAACATTAAATTGTTAATTAAATAAACGGTCCTATAAAATTTGAGGTAATAAATAAATAAGTAGGCAACTTGTATTACGTATATGTTGTACATGTATAAGAGTTTTTCGATTATTTGACATAACGTCAGCCATGAAAAACACTTATCTTATACATGTATAACATATACGTAGAACAAGTTGGCTACTTATTTATTAATTAAGGTAAATTTTATTTATGGTTGCCCATTTATTAATTTTTAAGTCAACTTTAATTAACAATTTATTGGTCTCTGGCTGTGAACTATTCGATTATATTATATTATATTCGATAATTCATCCCCACTTCCTCGTTCCACCTTTCCACTCCCCAAAGAAATAGATAAAAACAACAATTGAAGCTGGTTGTATATCTTGTCAATATTTGAGCTTAACTGATGCACAACTTTGTAAGTTTTGAAGCGCATCACTTTCAACCACTATTTCAACCCCTTTCTCTACTATATTATGCATGTATTAAACATAAAAACCTTCCTCTTGAATCACTCTATCTATAGAGAAATCCGTTGCGTAGTTTTAAAGATCTAAGCATACATAGGGATTAGGGAAAGATAGACGGACAGTAGCAACTTTGTTTTATACTATGTATTGATTAACAAATAGAAACTTTGCGCAACTAACTGATGGATTAAGAATGATATTTGAGTCCTAAGAAACACATTAAACTAGGTTTTAGCAAAAAGTGAGAGTTTTAAAATATTAACAATTTCACATACAGCCGGGAAAACTTCCTTTTCTAGATACATGATATTGAAATTTTAGAAGCAAACGATATTATTCTGAATATTGCCGAAATGGACACTTAGAAAAATTGAAAACCTGGTACGTAATGCTCTAAGTATGAAGCATTGGAAAACGTTTTTGTGTTTGAAATAAGTTAATGGCATTAAAGATTTGACCTAGAAACGTTTTTTGTTAACACTGGTTTTCGAAATTTATAACCCATGTACCTTAAATCATGAGGGATTCTTATTTAATACTATCAAACTTTCAATTTTTCGAAACATTTTGCCAATATTTGCAAAAATAGCCTGTATCGAGAAAAAGGCTCTATCCCGACTATGAGTGAATTAAGAAATTGTCGTTAATTTAACGTTACCTACCATTTAATCATGTCCTGTTGTTATAACTTTTAAAAAGGGTGCCCTTAAACTTATCCTGTAAAGCTATATACTTCATGAAAGCTTTTTCTTCTTTATACAAAATAAAGTCTTGAAATCGTTAAAAAATCGGTGTTGTGTTTAAAATGGGAAAATCTATTGTAAGCATCTTTGAAATTTTTTCGGCCAGTTTTGGCTTAACTTCGAAAGTGCCAAATATACGATATTCAATTAAATCATTAGACGCTATAAAAAAATTTCGATATCTCAGATAAGTAAAAAATTGTTAGCTGTAGAATGTTCAAATTTTGGGTTTAGGACTATTTTAACATCTGCCATCTGCTGAGTCACCATAAGAAGATTTCTATCGAATATGGATCATACGAACATAGTCAGTGAAAAGATTTTTCCCGAGATGCTCTTCTGTAAAACTGAGCTGTTCCGGATCTTTTTGGTCACTGTGTTTATGTTATGAATTTATTTATATATCTATATCTGAAACCCTTGTACAAAATTTATATTAAGAGTTATACTCAGAATATTATTTATATAATATCGATTATTCTGGTCATGTTTGAGATGTCAATGTTGTTGTAAATTTATATAATTCGTACTAATTTAGTTTTAAGTTAAGCAATTATAAATGTTCGGTCTGAACAAAGTTTGATAAATATAAATTACGTGGATTACCTTGGTTTCAAAATCAGGGTTTTGGTAAGGAGAAATATTAATACTATCTATAATTTTCATAGATAGTAATTCCTACAAGTAACAGGACGAATGTTGTATTTTGTAATGTTGTTTGTTAACTCTGAAATGAAGCGCTCGGAAAGTGTTATGTATTAACTTAATACATATAGTTCTTCAGAAAATTACCTACCTTTTTTTGTAAAATAATTTTTTTTGTGTCATTAAACGTTTATGACTATGACGATTTACTTTTTGACTATTTGACCGATATCTCTTCTAATATTTATTAAAACAAGAAAATGAAAATAACTTAACTTTTAAATCTACAAATTTTCTTAAACTTTTACTTGAAACTTTTTTTTCTAAAATTAACATTTTTGACCTTATAACGCGTATAATGTTGCATTATAGCTACAGATAATTGAGAATTTTTCCTTGCACTAACTAACTTGCAACATTAAAGGTGTTATAACATCAAAAATATTAATTTTAGAAAAAAAAAGTTTGAAGTAAAAGTTTTAGGAAATTTGTAGATTTAAAAGTTAAGTTATTATCATCTTCTTGTTTAAACAAATATTAGAAGAGACATCGGTACAATAGTCAAAAAGGAAATCGTCATAGTTGTATAAATCATAAACGATTATCGATACAAAAAAATTATTTTACAAAAAAGGTAGGTAATTTAATTATCTACAATAAAGGCTATTACCATTTTTGGTCTAAAGTGCAAAGTTATGGAGATATAGTCTAAGACGGTTTTCATTAAAATGGAGGCACTTCCCCCGTCTATTTATGTAAGGATTTTGTGCATTAACTTCCAATGCATGGTACTGAACCTATTTAAATAATAAAATAACTCCTGTAATTTAGTACATTATGGACAAGAGTAATGAGTTTCTATATTACCTTTTGTAGAATATGCATATTCAAATTGGCGATTAGTTTGAAAAAATTAATAATGCATAAACATGAAGGTGTGTTTATTTAGTTCACTGGATTTTAATATTTTGTTTTAAATGTAAATAATGTCATGAATTTATTAAAATGAAATATACCGATAAATAAATTTACTCCAGTCGATTTTAATTCAAACGATAATTATCGAAATTTAGTGTTTTACAAATAATAAATAGTATACACAAATTCGCTTAACGCAACCAAAATGAACACCACTTTAAATATATTTATAAATTATTAACAGGCCATTAATTCGAATTTTATTCATTTGTTACTAATGAGGAATTTTTTAAGCACTTTCTTTGTATACGCAACTGCTGAGATAGAACGATAATATTTTTTTAGCTTTATAAATATGGCGCCTGTCATCATAACTGTTAGATAGTGATAGATTTAGAAGTAGCTTCTGTGTCACAGGATGGTAAAAAGTATTTATACCATGTATATATGAAATATATCATAGTATATTAAGTTTAGTCCCAAGTTTGTAACGATACCATGTATATATGAAATATATCATAGTTTAGTCCCAAGTTTGTAACGCTTGAAAATATTGATTCTACTAACAAAATTTTGCGTCAGGTGTTCATAAAATCACTTCATTAGTCCATTTCCGTCTGTCTGTCTGTCGTTTGTCCGCCTGCCAACCTTTCATCACGATAACTCAAAAACGAAACGAGATATCAAGCTGAAATTTTTATGGCGTGCTTAAGACGTAAAAAGTTAGGTCGAGTTCGTAAATGATCAATATGGGTCAAATGGGTCTTGGGTTCGTAGGACCCATCTTGAAACCGTTAGAGATAGAATAAAAGCTTAAAGTAAGAAATGTTCCTTATAAAAAAAATAAACAACTTTTGTGCGAAACATTTTTTTAAACATCACTGTTTACGTATGAGGGCGTAAATTAGGTGCCAATTTTGTAATATGTATTATATGGGAATGTATATGTATTATGTGTGGCTATCTAAGAGTGGATATCTTTATTTACTTATATAACGTCAAAAAATGATTGTGTCATCCACATTGTCTATATATGGTATTTCAACAATCAACTCTGATAATTGTTTGCTTTCACTGGTATATCCACTTCCTGAAAGAAACACGTGGAAATGGGAAACCTCCATCATAATACGATTTATTTTGATGGGTCACTTATGAAAATCATTTAGTTTTCATTTTACCAAGCAAAAATTAAATATAAGCTCATTTTATGTCATACTTCACTTAATATAAAGTGATACCCCGGAATGTGCGATTTTAAAAACGCTGTAAAATGAAATGACATTAGTTTTCCTAAATTATTTTTTTACAACACTACAACTACGTAAAAAAGCAAGAAAATTACGTGCTGAATTCAGTTAATGAATTTAATTGAACTGGAAATTAGTAATTCATGTTTCAATAAGCCTATCACGTTTTTTCCTCTTACATATTCTGTCATCATGGAGCGATGAATGCCCAAGTATTTTTGTTGTGGAAGCTGTGAAAAATATCAAAACAATATTGAAGCACTGAAAGGCAAAATCCAACAGAAAGTCATTCAAATTCCACCGTAAATGTTTCAACATGAGGTGAATAACTTTAAAACTTACCTAGAAAAGTATCTACGCTTAAATGGACGTAATAACTTAAATAGACGTAAGAAATTAAACTACATTTATTAGTATTTTTCCTAAATTTTTGTTAGATAGAAGGAGGTGGTTAAAACAAAATTTTGAAAAGTTGATGGAATTTCTTTTTACAGCGTTTTCAAAATCGCACTCTTCTCTGCCTCACCCTGTATACGAATTAAATAAAACTGTTTTGAATATTATTATGAATTATGAATTCACAATGAAATACTTAATCTTAATAATATTATTCTATACATTTAAAAAGAAAAACAAACAGTGTAGCAAGTAAGTTCTTCTGTTTTGTTTTCACAATTGGATATTCTTTATTCATTAATTCAAAGTAATTATGTACGTATAAAGTCTAAATTAACGTTGAATATTTAAGATATTAATCATATTTTATATTTTACATATTATTCATAAAATGTGTGCTATCTTACGTAGAAAGTTCATCAACAAATTAATTCATTTTATAATTTGTAATTCGAAAAAGATAGCACGGTCATCAAATTGTAAATATCTTCATAACATACATATTTATTTTCAAAATAATTGTTATTTAATGGAACTTTTTCTTTCGTACAAAAATATAAAATTTTTACTTCTTTGTTTCTTTTTTGGTCTACATCTTTTTCCATTGAAAACAATAGTTGTGTATACTTCATACAATAACACTCCATTTGTATCATACAGGTAAAGATGATCAGTAAAATTTTATCAGTAAAAGTAAAAAAAATACGAAAATTTTCAGTCGCACTAATTTGGCGGTCACGACATACCCGCTCGCCAAACCTGCATGCCAAGAGGAAATTTTGCATTCCTTTTTGGAATAATATGTTATTTCAATTCAAGCAAATTTTCTTGTAAGGCTAATATAGTTGAACTTAGTAATATAATCTTGATTCAAGTCTGGGCTTTTTTTAACCAAAATATAAATTACAGCAAATCAAGCACTCTCTTTGGGATTTAGGAAAAAAGAACCAGAAAAAGTAGACCGAAAAAAATAGATTCGGAAAAAATAAACATATAAATAAAATAGACCCGGAAAAAAGAATGCGGATAAAACACCTGAACAAAAATAACTGAATGTAATGATAGTAATGAGTGCTAAATATTAATATAATTGTTAATTTTTTCATTTGAAAAAAATATAAATAATTAACATTTTCGATTAATGAAACTATATTTCATTTTAAATTATCTTTATCGATTAATCAACATCGTTATTTATGTAGTTAGTAACTTTTGAATTATTATACATCATAAATATTAAATATCAAAAGCAAAACTCAACAATTTTCTCTGTACAAAGAAAATATTGGATGGATAACGTTTATCGGGAAGTTAGTTTAAAATCAATTAAAAAATTCCATCCGAACCCGAACCCGTTTTTTTCTTCTTTCTCTTTTTTTTTTTCGTTTTTCTTCTTCTTTTTTTTTACATTTTCATGCATTGTCATCCACTTATAAATTAGGATCCAAATTTTAAGTCTCTAGCTCATCGGGCAGTTAGTTTACATTCGATTACAAAATCCCAGCTGAACATAAAAAAAGCGAGTTATCAAAAACATGTTAACAAGTTTTAAAAAAAATACTTTTGGACCAAGCAAAATTGTTTTTTAATCAAAATATACCTTTTTCACTAGTTTATCTGCTGAAATCAGTTTTTACTCGGAGATAGAATGTATATACAACATTATAATATGTTCAAATAAACCTCATTTTCTTAATTTTAAATTCAATATTACCCATACAAAAAAAATTTCGTTAAAAATGGTTTGATTCATTTTTTTCAACCAGTTTTTTTAAGTGTCTACTGGTTCATTTAAATAGATCGCGTCGGGAATCGTATTTCATCATAAATACATTAAAAATATTTATTAAAAAAAAAATGGGTTTTCAATATCATAAATCAATGAATATATAATTAATGGATGAAGGCTGAATATTGATTTATAATAAAAACTTGAGAACGTTTGTACTCTTTGGTATTTAAAATAAAAATAATAAAAAGTGACTTTACACTCGAATAAATTTAATTTTGTATTAATTTTTGAAATAGAATCATGTATATTTATTCTTGTCATAATGCTCTACCTACATACAATGTTGGAGGTAAATTTTCTTTGATTATTTAAGTAATTATTTCTATTTGAATGTTTATTTTTTTAATTAAAAAGGAATACAAAAAATTGCTGTAAAAACACAATGAATAATAAAATGTTATTTCCAAGAGCTATGAAATAAAGAAGTAAGAATTATCAATCAAAATTTCAATAAATAAAACAAACAATTGGCAATACTAGCAAGAAAACATACTGTCGGGGATCATCGAAGCCACCGCATCGGATGTCCTAAAAGACACACCGTAAAGGCATCTAATTTTTCAATTGAGAATTTTCATGAAATTTTAACTAAGTTCTTATATATTGGGGGGGGGAGGATTAAGCTTCATTAATATCTCGTAAAGCTCTTAAAATTTGCCAAGTCTACCTTTAATCATTCCTTTCATAATTCAATCAAATTAAACATTGAATGCTGCATCAATTAACAATTTAACGAAATTGCACACAGTTTTTCCTTGGAAATTCTCTCCCTTTCTCTCAGTTGGCTCTCCCTTCGTAGAGGGGAATCACTTTGGAATCACGTAAGACCCTCAAACACTGAACCTACGTTGAAAATGAATTCAAAATCTACAAAAACCGATAAAGACTGAAATAAGGTCAAAGTTTTAAGTTGTTTTTTTAATTTTTGAGAATGATCTGATCGTCTGCCGAGGTTGAAAAGTTGGATTTTACATTGTCTTTACATTTCAAACAACATATCCCAAAACCAAAAATACCTGATTCGATGCATGGTTCACATCCATTTTATGTTAAACTAGCTGACCCGGCGAACTTCATACCGCCTAACATTCGATTTTTTTTATATTCATTTTTTTTTATACTTACTCTGCTATTTGGGACAGCTAGATGCATAGCAAAAAGACGTTTTCATTTCAATTTAAATTTTTCCACATACAATTTACATTTTACCATAAACAATATGTTTTTGAGTAATGTTACAATAGTATAAATATTGATAAATTTTGACATTAATATTTATACGATACTAACGTCACTTAATTTTTTCCTATCCCGGGACTCCTCTACTAACACTTAAAGAATATTATAAAAAAAGACTTAGTGAAATTGGTTCAGTTGCTCTCGAGATTTGCGCTTAGCAACATATTCAGCGATTCTATTTTATATTATAGATTTGACTAAGTTATAAGTAAACCTTATCGTAATTTTTGGGTTAGAATTCTCCAAGAAATTACTTTATTTTCTATTTTTGATCTTTTCGCGCATTTTTAAAATATCCTTAAAATTTTTTTTTTAATTTTCATGAAAACTTTTTTTAGCTAAAATCCAAGGCGCCGATTACCCAATATCCTAAAATATGTAGATCGCAGATTAAAATGGAACAACCTTTCGATTTTTAGAGCCAATATATTAAATATTTTATTTGAAAAATACGTTAAAAGGCTTTCATATTTTCGTAGAATGATAAAAACATGTGTGTAAAATAATTTCCTTGTATGAGAGGTTTCAATTAGCTTGAAGAGTAAGTGAGAATTTTGACACGTTCAGTATTATGTTCTGAGAACTCCTTTTAAAAGTGTAAAAACTCATACTAGATCAAAGGTTAAAATACACCTTTGTAAGTGTTTATTATTTTTACCATTCTATATGAATGGTTTTAAATAAAATTTTCAATTAAAATTAAAACAATCCAATTCAAAGAATTAAATATGTTTTGAAAAAAGAATTAAACTAGAAACAAAGTTTTTGTTTTTACCTTTAATTAGTGGAATAATATAAAAAACAAATTTTGTTGCTTAGTAATTAGAAGGACTTTTATCTTACTCCTTCAATGATACTTTTATGAGATAATATTTTGTAGAGCATGTAATGAGATGTACACATATTTTTCAATATCGATATTTTTTGTATATGGTGTTTTGCTAATTGATGCAACCCTAGCTATCATAAATGTGAATGTCAGTTTCTTTGTTTGTTCGTTATGCTATCACGAAAAAACTACTAGGCGGAATCTAATCTCTTAGTCCCGAAAATAAGGGAATATATCTCTAAAACTATTCTCTAAGACTTTTCACTACTATTCACGCTAGAATTATGGGATCTTTCTGACGCATAATAAAGTCAAATTTATAGAATAACTGAACACAATACTTTTATTTAATTTTATATCCACGGCGCAATCGTCACGGAATTGGAAAAATCATCCCCCAAAACTACTTTTTTTCTTCTGTACAAGCTATACATACTAAGAAGATGCATTTTTTGCATTCTACGTGAAATTTTTTGAAATTTATGGTAAAAATCGAATCCTTGAAAGTTTTTAATCCCCTAAAATTACTTGATTTTGCTATCCCCTCTCCATATAATGTTTTATTCTATGATTCAAAGCCAAGGCCAAAGGCTGCCACCGTGAACAAGAGGGTGGAGCGCAGCTGCGAGCCATTGATTAAACATTCTAAGCTAATGTCTGTAAAATAGCAAGATCGGAGTCTAAAGGCCACTTAATGTTCCAAGGAATGGAAGTAAAGTTTAGGGGTGCGCTAAACGGGAGCAATTGTGTGTAAAGAGAGCAATTAGCATGTGGTGGATTTATCTTGAAGGTTAGTTGTTTATAAACTAAAACAATCGATGATTGTCTAAAGGAATCAATAAATCTCTAAATGAATTTTTGAATCTTGTACGATAACGCTATTAAAAAAGTGTTACAAATACTGTTTATGAATTCCACAAAAGTATTTTTACTTAATAATCAATATCAAATTTACAAATATAACAAATTTTAATTTTTTTTTTTTATAAACTCGTAGGATTTTCATCCACATTGCATTTTAAGTCACTCTAAAGTAAATCAATGTGTTTAAATGGTGGAAGAGCAAATAAATGCATAATACATGGTAATAGTTGATATACAGTATAATTTAATTGCGATTCCACCATTTATTGACTATATAAGCAAAGAGTTTATAGTCCAACAATTTTCGTCAAAAACGCAGAAATTCATTCTTTATTTAATTTTCTTTATTTCAAAGTGTTATTTAGTTTTACTTTAGGTTTCTTTAGTTCACTAGGAACAAAAATTAGAGGCTAGACTTTAATTTTTAGCTTTATACATCGACGTTAGTCGTATTTTAGTTTTTAGTGAGTTTGACCACATTCTTGCATATGAACTTAAATAAAGCTACAAAATCGCCCAGGTTATCTTACGAGTTTGAACAGTTTTAAGTCCTAATTAGCGCTGTATAGTTTCTAAGACTTAATGATATATAGATGATTGTACTTCGCTATCTTAATAGATAGAAACGTTTCATAAATAATAGTTATTTTTCAATAGGTTTTCTCAAAAACTTATTAAATTCAATTTAATTGCCATTTTGTGAGCTAATGGTCAACCTAAGTTACGTTTTTTGAGCTTTTTTCGGAACACATAGTAATACTAGACATTCAGAAAAGCATCAGCTTTCGAATGCATATTTTAGATTTCTATCAAAATAATTTTTGTACCCCGCATACGCTTCCAAAGTTGTAGATAAATTGTCTAATCCTTCCAATACTCCACACAAACCGATGGTAAGTGTTAACTTCCTTAACCGATGGTGAGTGTTAAGTGTGTAAGTTTTAACTTCCCACTATAGGAAGTTATTGTAATGTGTCCGATTTTCGAAATCGAAATTTTTATCATATCTTTACTTCGTTAAGATGTCGATCGAATCGTATTAACAGAAATATGATCCGAAAGGAATTTCTTAACATTCGGTCGAGTCGGGGAAGTTTTTGAGAATTTTTTCCTGATCCAAATCGCGCGGACAAAGTATGAGATTGACTTCGTTTAAATGTCGATCAGAGCATATTTTAACGGAAATGTGATCCGAAAAGAATTTTATAACATTCGGTCGAATCGTTTCGAGTCGGTCGAGTTTTATTTTTTATAACTTTTTATTATGCTGGGAAGTTATTTGTGTGAACCTCACGAGTCGCACTAGACTCTATCCACGACTTGGTTTTTTTGTTTTAAAAAAGGGGCAATCTTTTTGATGGCAAGTGTATATCACAATCTCATAACTTAACACTGCAACGTCGAAATTTTACAATCAACTAAGCATATCGTTTATTATTAACATACAGATAGATCACTTACCTCCAATAGCATAATTATAGCATTCATTAGTAGTTTTTGATTCGTCTAAAGACGCTGAGCAACATGTATTTATATCATCAGTTGTTGGTGTTGATACTTCACTGTTGTTACAAACTTGATTTTGTTGAGCTGATGCATTATCATTAACAACACCTTGATTTTGTACCGAGCATACACAATGGTGATGATTGTTGGGATGATGTGAGTGGTGATGACGATGTCCATGATGTTTTTTATCAATATCATCGTTGGATTGTAATCGTCGATATTCTTTACGTGCTGGTCTTTTTTCTGTAAAAAAAAAATAAATAAGTTATCAAGAGCAAAAGTTTTTCATTAATATTCAAAATTTTAGCAGGCTTCAAAGGCTTACAGCATCGTATAATGCAAAAAGTATTCTTTTTCTCCCAAATTGAACAATTTTCAAGAACAAGAACATTTTTTTTAACAAACTAAATTTCAGACAAGTAGCCCACTGTCTACCCGTTTTTTTACATCATGAACCATGATCGATGCATTATTGTAGGTAGCATTATGGTCCAACAAATGGAAACAGAGAGATACAGAAATAAGATACTAAGAGGAAACTGATAAATTTCAGGCATAGATAAAGACCAAGCTTTACTAAAGGATTTAAATCAAGAAAGGGTTTATACCTAGAGTATGAACTAGGATCATTATGACTCCACTCTGATACAACTGTGTCTTTTTAAATAGTGTGAATAGCCGAATAATCGATGACATTTTATAACATTCGGTCATCAATCGGGTTGCTGAATAAAAAATAATTACCAATTTTTGTATTTTATTTCAATTCTTTATCATAAATAATATTGAACTCTGCCAAAAAAGCTTTTTTAAAAGCTATGTATAATTTATATAAGTTAATTAAAATAAATAAAATATATAAAAGAATACAAAGACTACAAACGTTATTTAGGCATAGTGTTCTATGTAATTTTAAAATACGAAAATCTACGAAACATTCTTCACGAAAAATATTCCTTCGGCTGTTTTCATTTCTCTTTTTAAAAATAAAAATAAAAACAAAAACAGTATAAAACTTATGCGATCTTTCCATCAACAACTCAATGAGGCATAATTATAATTGACCAACTACAGATGCTTGCATAAACGGTAAATATCCACCTGCATGGAATTATGATTTTTCATTGAAAGCTATCTTGATTGCTTGATCATAATTTTATACAGTGCAATGGTCATTTGTGTATCACACATTTAAAAAATCTAACATCTGTGTTTGGATGATTGTTCTCATGGCTCATTGCCTCAGCTTTAGGCTTCTCTACTCAAGTTCGAGTTTGTTACAGTTTTAAATAGCTAGAATCTATGGAAGGATCCTTGCTTGATCGCTTGCATTTAATAATCTCAACCTTAGGACTGGAATAACGAAAATATTACATACACCATATTTTAAGGATCATGGTTGACTTTTATCTCAACAATGGTAACTTTTTTAACCCGTTCCCTTTTCTTAAATACGATTAATTAGCTAACTTTTAAAATTGGATCAAAACTTCTCTCTCCTTCGTCAACTATCATGACAATAATATAATTATGTGCTTATGTTGACACAATAACTTTCCTGGTTTTTAAATTAATTTAATCTGTATAAATTTAACTCTTTATTTATATCCAGCCAACTATGATATTATGTTAATATTTTTTTAATAAAATTTATTGTAATCAGATCAAGTTTGATTATATATCAAAATATTAGGATAAAATGTCAAATTATCAAAGTCCATCTAATTTAATCATATTAATGTGAAAGAAATTTAATTCAAAATGAATTGACAAATAAAAAATAATAATATATTGTTTTCTTTTGAAATATGATTATTTCATCGATAAATAAAATTAAAAATATAATTGATAATAATATTGGCCATATCATATTATTTTATAGTTTCAAAACAAATTAACTTTAGCGGAAAAAAAAGAAAGCAAATTATTATTTTTATTTATTTTTTTACTTTGATCAACGAATATCAAATTTATTTTAAAACCAATTTTATTTTAATTTTCCTGTTTGAAAATATTTATTATTTTTTTTACACGGTAAGTTAATTTTTGGAACAGTTTTTTTAATATAGTTATTATATTATTTCTATTAAGAGTCTAGTAAGAGAACAAATGCACACGAATGCGAAGTTAGAAGCATTTACGAAGTAAGTGCTTTTAGCGCTTGACTGGGTAATAATAACAATTTTTTAACGAATGTTGGACTCTTTTTGTACATGTTTTTCCGTGTAACAACAAATTGGAAATTTTTTGAGTGCTCAAAACTAGCTTGCTGCACTCATTACTTGCTTCTTGTCGCAATCGAAAACGTGGCAAAAAGATTAATTTAGTAAAATCTAAGTAAGAAATTAAAAAAAAAGTGAAAATTCTAGATAACCTTAAGTACATTCATTTAATAAAAAATATTCTGATAAATAGCACCGAAGCTGTGCTACGGTTAAAGGTCATCGTGATTTCAGGCGGACTTAAGATATAAAGTAAAATACGACGCACAACTAATTATTGCATTTTGAAAAATTTCAACCATCAGTTCTAACCCGAGTTTGCTTGAAACTGGCGGAACCATAATTGACACAGATATTGAATAGTTTTACTGTTACGTTTTATCCATATTTCGTTGAGGCTATAACAGAATTAATTGGAGTAAGCTGAAATTACTGTTTGAAGAAATCCAAACAATAGTGTGATCAAATTAACTTTTTGAATAATTTAATTCTGAGTTCGGAGAAAAAATTGAATTTAGTAGATCATTATGATACAAATTGAGGAAACTAAAATCAAACATTTTTTGATGGTCGGAAGGGGTCCAAAAAAAATGGTAAAGTGGCCTAATCCGGTCTTTCACGTCAGACACCGTCGGATTGAGTTAAAAATAAAAAAGCGTTTAATAAGCTTACGCGCCGTAAAAAGGCGAAAAGAATGAGCTGCGAATGAACCCGATTGGTCCATCGATGTCCCCACAAATTGCAAAAAACCATCGATTTTGCTCGAAATTTCAAAACTTCATAGCTCTTGTTGTTTTAAAGATTCAAAGCTGAGATTTAAATGGATTGTAGCTTTTGTACCCATGAAGTATCACACACAATTTCAGCAAGATCGAATGTATACTTTTTGCACACCACAGCTGAATGCAAAAAACAGGGCTTTTGTAAAATGGCCCTAAAAAAGTTGTGGTGCGGTAACGCGCTATTTTTTTTACGCGATCATATGCTTCAATAGTTAAAGTAATACCTACTAAAGTGTCAACCTCTCATCTTAAGTAAAAGTTACTAAAATATTAATTTTAAATTACTATTATTTTAAATTATAACATTAAAAATAGGATGGGAGTAATGTGAGCAATTATTAAGACTATAATGTCACATAACTTCTGTCTCTTAATAATTGCTCACATTACTCCCATCCTATTTTTAATGTTATAATTTAAAATAATAGTAATTTAAAATTAATATTTTAGTAACTTTTACTTAAGATGAGAGGTTGACACTTTAGTAGGTATTACTTTAACTATTGAAGCATATGATCGCGTAAAAAAAATAGCGCGTTACCGCACCACAACTTTTTTAGGGCCATTTTACAAAAGCCCTGTTTTTTGCATTCAGCTGTGGTGTGCAAAAAGTATACATTCGATCTTGCTGAAATTGTGTGTGATACTTCATGGGTACAAAAGCTACAATCCATTTAAATCTCAGCTTTGAATCTTTAAAACAACAAGAGCTATGAAGTTTTGAAATTTCGAGCAAAATCGATGGTTTTTTGCAATTTGTGGGGACATCGATGGACCAATCGGGTTCATTCGCAGCTCATTCTTTTCGCCTTTTTACGGCGCGTAAGCTTATTAAACGCTTTTTTATTTTTAACTCAATCCGACGGTGTCTGACGTGAAAGACCGGATTAGGCCACTTTACCATTTTTTTTGGACCCCTTCCGACCATCAAAAAATGTTTGATTTTAGTTTCCTCAATTTGTATCATAATGATCTACTAAATTCAATTTTTTTCTCCGAACTCAGAATTATCTAAAAATTGACGCCATTTTTTTTTTATTTGATCACACTACAATAAATAATTGTTGTCCTAATGGATCCTGGCACATTTTTTTATTCTAAATACGGTTTTAATACTAATTTTTTTTTTTGTTAGAATATTACCTCTTACCATTGGAAACTAATGGTAAAGTTATTTATGAAAGTGGAAATTGTTTTTGGGAGAAGAAATGGCTATTGCAGGAATTGAATATGCACTAATTCCTGCTTAAATGTTGAATGCGTAAGTGCACCTAATACATTTGTTTTGTTTTGTATGAACCTAAAAGTATATGGATGGTATTATAAACTTTTCATAGTTAGTTATTATTTTATAGGGTCTTTCAATAAGAACGATACTTTTTAAAGTTTAAATAATAACAAAACAAAGTATTTTGTACTTCATTTTCAAGCTTAGACATTGAAGTTTTGTTGTGAAAATCCTTTCAAAGAACTACAACAAAACATCGAAATCAGTCCATTCGTTTAGGAGCTACAATGCCACAAACAAATGAATCGGACCTGTTTTTATATCGGGGATTTCTTTAAATTTTGAATTTAATATATTTTTTTAATTTATCTAAAAAGTGAATGATTTGAATTATCTTAAAAGATCTTAAAATCAACATTCAACAAATTAATGAAGTCACAGATAGAATTGGTATAATTGAAAAACTGCGGTGAACCTTTGAACAATATTTTATGTCCAATATAATTTCAATGTCTGAGTCACAAAATAAAATCCAATTTATTTTGATCGTTGGATTGTTTCTTTTTTCTTCTATTCTAATTTTAAAAAGTATCACTCGTATTGAAAGACCCGGCTATATAGTAAGCGGAACTTTTTAATTTTAGTTTTATATTATTATAAAATAAGTTGTATGTAGTTTAGCTAACTTATAATTAGCAGAAGTTTTATTTTAAAATTTTATTTTACAAACTGTTGTTCATTAGTCTAGAAGGTATTATTGACACATGAATTTAACTTTTCATTAAGGATCATGTACGAGCGCCAAGGTAATTTTAAATAAAAAGTTTGATTTTTTTAGAATATAAAGTTGGACTGTCTAAATCAATTCTGAAAATTTTAGAGGAGTGGTCCCGATTATTTAAATAAATAAATGACTTTAAAAGTAGGCATATTTAATGTTGATTTCATGATAAAACCGTAGAATGGATGATATGTTTTCGCAGATTTCACCAAAACTAGGCGATAGAAATTTAAAAAAAAAACACAAATTAATGTAAAAACCTCAATAGATTATTTAAAAAAAATAAAGCTGTTGTACCCAACTAATTAAGGATGCATGAGCACGGTAGTGGGGACACAAATTTTAAAAAATATATATTTTCAATTTTGAGTGTGAATTATGCTATTACATGACAATATAAGACGAAAAGTTAGAATAAAATTTTTCAATATCATGAGTAATTTTCAAAACATCGAAAATTGAATATTTTGTTTAATTATTTAGCTTTCGATATCTCTAAAAATCAAGCCAGATATCGAAAAATAAATTTTATTCTTATTTTTCGTCTTCATTCATGAAGTTATAACAAAAGTTGAAAATACGGTACAAATAATTTCAACCCTATATCTAAAATTGCCTTGGGGCTCGTAATATCTTAACAATTTTTTCTCTCTTTTTTTAAAAGTCTTTACTTGAAATTTTAATACAGATGCAGGTCAAAATAAAAAATCCGGGAGGTCATAGTGGATGTTTATATTCTAAAAATTGAAAATCTTCGATAACACGAAATTGACCTAAGATATCAGATTATGCCTAAAATGACAAAAAAACAATTATATCGAGATATCACTCTCGAACAGAATTTTAAGCGAAATGCCAGAAATTAATCGTGTTATGGCCAAATGAATCCGATTTATTTTGTCAACTGAAAGCAAATAAATTTTCTGTATTTTTTTTTTTTTTCAATTATATGTCAGAAATTATTCTTCTTACAATCCATTTTTTTGCTTTTGTGGCAAAGTAACCAAATGAGTAATTTACTGAGTTTTATCGAAACCATAAATAAACATTTTTATCGATTTTTTTAAATTTATCCAAAATGTCAAAAATCAACTGTTGTTTCGGAAAGTTTATTGAGAAACACATAGTATAGCGTAAGACATACATAAAGTCTAAACGCATTTTCGTCCTTCTGAGATAATAAACATAAAAAACAATTTTCCAATATTATAATAAACATACATCATATTTTGACAAAAATTTTATATTTAATACATATATGAAATATTGGTTCACTAAAATGATTTTATTAGAAAAAAATGAAAACATTTTTTATAATATATGACATCTTTCACATAATTTCTGTTATTAGTACAGTAAAAGATGTTACAAAAATCGGATAATAAAGGAAAATTAAAGAAACCGCTCCCTTTTTGCTAAAAACTCATGGAATGTGTTTCTTAAGTGTCAAATATCATTAGTTAAGCATGAAGTAGTGATGCAAATGTTTCTATTTGTTAATAAACAATATATTTTTTATTCAACGAAACGATCAATTCTAGGTGTTTCGGTATAAATGTAAAAACTTTCCATGTTGAGTTTATATCTCCGTAAACTTCCATTAAATGTATATAGTTTTAAGCTGTTCAATAGTTTAAAAAGTTTTTAATAAAAATTAAAAAAAATTGCTTAAAACCAAAGATTTTCTAGTGGAAAAGCATTATAAGTTGGTGAGGCATTATTTTTAATGTAAAAATATTTAGTTTGAAACCTTTTGATGAGTTTAAATCATAATTTGCTTTTAAATTTTGTGAATGGGGAGTTTAAAATGAAACATCTAAGGGAAGTAAGTTTTCAAAGATATACTCCGCATAAAAAAATACATGTTTCAAACTATGGCCGAAAATAAAATGAACTGCGCGCCATGATCATATCGCACAATGCAACAATCTTTCTGCCCTTGTAGTGTAACATACTGATTTGGAGACTAGTTATAGTCAGTAACAATACGAAAGAGGTATTACGCTTTTATTATTTTATTACAGAAATCATTTTTGAAGGTATATACATAATTTGTATGTGAATTTACGCTAACATTACCATTATGATTGGTATATGATATATTTCCCAACAATATTTGTTTTTAAGATAACTGTAATTTATTCAAAATTCACAAGTCGTGAATTAGGTACATTTACCTTTGTCTGATGTATTTTATGCTGTGTTTAATAAAATGTTTATTACATTTTATAACCAAAATTTTCATTTTAACGCTTTTAAACGTACTGAAACAACTGAATCTTTGCAAATACAAGACTTGGGACTCAAATATCCGAAAAGTTTTAAGCATGCCAGCCTGACCTGAGATTTTTCCGTGCCATAAGAACGAAACAACATGAGGTAAAATGATTTTCTAGGGTTTACATTCATGTGGAAATTTATCACTTATGACTTCAAACTCACATCACTCTTTGCCCCTCAACTTTGCAAAGCTCACTTCAATGATAAATGATAACCGTACACTACCTTTTTTGTTCACGAAATTCGGCATTTATTATGGTTAGTATACAAATATTCTATTTGTATTCTGCTAATATATTTATACTCTGTATATATGAAATATATATATCAAGGTATAATTAGTTTAGCCCCAAGTTTGTAACCCTTAAAAATATTGATATTGCGAACAAAATTTTGATATGGATGGTCATAAAATCACCTAATTGGTCTATTTCCGGTTATCCGCCTAACTGCTTGTCTGTCATCCCGTCTGTGAACACGATGACTCTTAAGTGAAAAGAGATATCAGACTAAAATTTTTATAGTGTGCTCAGGACGTAAAAAATGAGGTTTAGTTCGTAAATGAGCAACATAGGTGAAGTTCTCGGGCCCATAGAACCCATCTTGTAAATCGTTGGGGATAGAACAAAATTTTACATGTACAAAATGTTTCTTAAAAAAATATAGTGTGTTTGAAACTTTTTATCGTAAACATCACTGTTTAACCGTGAGGGCGCAAATTAGAACAAAAGTTTGGTGTCCATTTTCTCCAAAATTATAAAAGATAGGGAGTTGAAAATTGGCGGCAACTTCAACTAGTGGTCTTGTGAAAAATACTTTCCAAATTTTCGAAAGCTAAAATTGTGTTGGTTTTTTAACCGACTTCAAACAAAAAAGGAGGAGGTTATCAATTCGACTGTATTTTTTTTATGTGTGTCTCCTCAGAACTTTCGACTGGGTGAACCGAATTTGATGATTCTTTATCTATTTGTTCCATTTCATTTTGATCCAGTTCTGACAACGGCATCCATGAGAAAACCATAAGAGTCTCAAATTTGCATTAAGTATACACGGCAAGAGGACGAATAACTCAATATCACGCCAACCGATTTCGATGATTCTTTTTTTAGTGACAAATTAGTTGGTGAACTTCAGATTCACTAAAAATCACATAATAAACAAAAACTTTTAACAAAAAAAAAAACCGACTTAAAAAGATAAACTTTAAAAAAAAAAAATTAATATTAAAAAGTAAAAAAATAACGATGATATAATGTAGTTAAAATTATTATTATTTTTGGAGTCGGTGTCATTCAAGCTAATGTAGCAAACTGTTCTGTCAGAGTTGTTTCTTTGGCTGACACCGACTCCAAAAATAACAATAATTTTAACTGCAATATTTTACCGTTATATTTTTACTTTTTAGTGCATATTAATTTGTTTTGGAAAAGTTTTTCTTTTAAAGTCCCTTTTCTATTTGTTAAAAGTTTTTTTTATTTAAACTCTTCTCAAAAAAATCTGCGGTTTATAAAAAAATAATGCAAGCACTGACACTGACATTCAACACTTTCTATACATGGTATTTCAACAACTAACCCAGTCAACCATTGTTTTCATTTTCCTTTGTTTTACTTAAAATAGAATAAACGAACAAATATGAATAATTCATTAAAATCATCCAGCTATTTGTTATTTACTTTTTGATTTAATATAAAACAGAAGAAAGACAACAAATTGACAGATAAGACATTTCAAGTACGACTTTGTTGACATTCTTCCCAATGTTATTTTTGCATCTAATTGACATTTTTGTACTAGTTTTCATATGGAAATGACAAAAATTATTAACATGTTTAATATTTTGGCAACAATCTCAGTGTGTAAATATCGCTCTGAAGGTCATTACATAAAAAATTTGAAAAAGGGTTCGATGCAGACATGGGCAAGCGTGGCTTAGAGAAGACACTCATCTACTTATCTCATTACTATAAGATAAACTGAGATAGGTAGAGTCGTATACCCGTCTTCGACTTAAAATAACTCGCCCATGCCTGGCGTTAGAACATTACAAAATAAATGGCTTTCCTCAAAATCGAATACAACCTTTCTAAAAATCAATTGAAACCTTTTCTAAATATTCAAATTTTGTTTTTAACCCAAGTTGGTCACAAAAGCTTCGACTGAGGTAGCTCAGTATTTCTCCCTTTTACAAAATTTGAGGCCTTTATTTAAATAGAATATAATTGAATAAATGCAAAATCATTTTGTTCAGCACTAGTAGTACAATAAAATGAAGATTTAAACTACCGACAAAACCGAAGCCTGCATTTTTGAATATAGGTTCGTTTTGAGGGGGTAGAAAAACATAAAAAATTACTCCCAAAATCACTTTTTTGAAAATATCTTGAAAACATACGAAGATTTGGAAAAAATTTTAAATAGGAAATGAAGATATCAAAACTTTCTATGAAATCTTTGCTAATAACTTTTAACTAGTATTTGCAATAAAAATCGAAATACCTTTTAAATACCATCAATATGGCAGTCTTAAGCAGGCTTGAATCTCGAAAACAACAGCGGTCCATGGAATGTCTGTTCGTTCAAACATTTGAACAGTATTGTTATAAGTTACTATGGTTTGTTAATATCCATTTATACAAAGGCTGATTAAGCCTGTTATCGAAATTGCAATTAAAGGCACCGTTTGCTCATGCCAAAATGGTTTTTCTAATAATTCAATCAACACTTTCGCGACTATTTTTATACAAAGTATATGAAATATATACCAGGTATATTAAGTTTAGTCCCAAGTTTGTAACGCTTGAAAATATTGATGCTACCATAAAATTTTGGTACAAGTGTTCATAAAATCACCTAATTAGTCCGTTTTCAGTTGTCTAGCCGTCGGTTTGTCCGCCTGTCTGTCCGTCTATCTGTCAACACGATAACTCAAAAACGAAAGAGATATCAAATTTATAGCGTATTCAGGACGAAAAAGTGAGGTCGAGTTCGTAAATGAGCAACATAGGTCAATTGCGTCTTGGATCCGTAGGACCCAACTTGTAAACCGTTAGAGATAGAACAAAAGTTTAAATGTAAAAAATGTTCCTCACAAAAAAATAAAATATTTTTTCGTAAACGTCAGTGCTTACTCGCGAGAACGCAAATAAGGTACAAATTAGGTGTGACTATCTGAGAGTGGATGATATCTTTCTCGATTGGGTCATCAACACTGTCGATACATGGTATTTCAACAAATAACTCAATCAATTGTTTGTTTTCACTTGTTTGAAATTAGATTGCAGTCGTGATGAGTAAGTGAGTAAAAGATCATAGTGTACCGTACGCAAAAAAATTGTTTCGTTCATAAACGTAAACTTACAATGGACGAACAAACAAAACTAAAGTTTTTTATGAAGTTTTCATTTAGAAATAAACTAACAATTTAATAATTTTCTCTTCTCTATCTCTATCTCTATATATTATAAATGTGAAAGTAAGCATGTTTGTTTGTTTGTTTGTTACGCTTTCACGTTAAAACTAGCGAATGGTTTTTAATGAAACTGTACAGTAATATAGCCGATATATCAGAATAACACATGAACTATAATTTACAAAGATATATTTAAAAAAAATAAAAAAATTTAATTTAATTTGACATTTACCATTTTATAAATTTTTCCTAAATCTTTAATTTATGTCAAACAAATCATGGCCAACTATTTTGAAATACTCAATGACTAATGAATTGAAACATGTGTATATCAAGAGAGGGTGGATGCTATAAAGCCGTGGTTTTTACTTTTAAGTACAATGAAGCGAGCGGGTATCAATCTAGTATTATTTCATAATTCTCGGATATACTATATGGAGGAAGAAAACAAACAATAACACAATAACATTTGTGTGTTTTAACGGCTAGAAGATTTATTTTTCTCTATTCGTTTTAAACATAAAAATAAATATCAACAAATTTTTGTTATTATAAGCCGTTTTTAAAACCTTATAAAAATTCAAATTATTTACCTAATCAACACACAAAGCATTACTTATTTTTATGAAATATGAATAAATTATGAAGAATAAACACACTAAAATAAACAAATAAAATTTGTTCCAAAAGTATTGAGAGACAAATAAGAAAAATATTTAAAAAAATTTTATTTCTCGCTTATTGGTAAGATGCAACGCTTTCGAAAGTTTTTTTAAGGCGGCTCAGTTACGGGTATTGCTTTGCTTACTGAACTTAGGAAATAGGGATGAAATACGTCTTGCATCTAACACCGGTATCGTTAAGTAACACGGAATGCGCGCTTTTAAAGTAACTAAATTTCAAATTAAAATTCCATTCTCTAATTTTTATGAAACTAAACCATATTAAGGTAGTACGAGCGCCAAGGCAAGTTTAGACTTGTGGTTGAAATTACTTGTATTTTATTTTCAACTTTGATGATAGCTTCATGAATGTTGACGTAAAACGAGAATAAAATTTTTCGATATCTGCCTTGGTTTTCGAAATATTGAAAGCTTAATAATTAAACAAAATTTTCAATTTTCGATATTTTGAAAAAATCCGTAGCGCAGGAGCTGTATTAGCTATGCAAATTCCCTCAGTGATAGAAAAAAGAGCAAATTTTTCTTAAAATCGAATATTGCATTTTTAATTTTTCAAGAATTTTTATTTCGGAAACTAATCGCCTAGAGAAAAAATCTAAGCGTCTGAGAAATACTTTTTTGCTTAAAACTAATTAAAAAATTTTCAAAATTTTCATTTTTATCTGTTGATTTTTCTCATTACCGAATTTGACTTTTCAAATACCAAAACCATTCTTGATACCAAATTTTATTCAAATCGGATTTTAATTGCGACCGCTAGAGAGTTTACAGACACATAAAAAGAAATTTTTTCAAAATTCCATCATCAGTACAAAAGCAAAAATTTTATTTCTTTCGGCAATTCGCTAATTACTCCACAAATCGAAAAATTTTATTCTTTCTTTTCGTCTTATATTGTAAAGGTAATCGGGCACCACGAATTTTTTTGTTTTCAATAATTTATCATTCATCTACCATTTTCCCATAAGACCAATGTTAAATAAGACCGACTTTAGAAGTCGACGAACCCTCCCTGAAATTTTTCGAATTGATTAACACTTTGTCCAACTTCATATTTTAAAAAAATCAACCCTTTTATCCAAAATTGCCCTGGCGCTCATACATCTTTAAAGAGGAGGAAGATTTCCAATAAAATATATCACTCTCGGAAGTCTATCTCATTTTTATTTGGTCTTTAATTGTTTAAAACTTTGCAATTTTTTGTGTGCTGGAGAACGCTGCTAAAACATTCTTCTGGACATTCCAAATTCAATGAGCTATCACACGTATTTTTACGACCATTATATTTATATTTCCCCAATGTGAACTATAAAACGTCTCCTCATTTTGGAACACCTTTGTACCACCATTTACGCTTATTCTTTTATACAATCTTAAGTTTAATGTCTTTTTTATTTAAATATTATTTTTTTTATCTTTATATATTCCTCCACCTGACCATAAAATGCGAGACGGAAAACTTTTATATATATTTAAATAATAAATTAGCATATCTATTTTTATTCTTGAAAATTTACTAAATATAACGAAAATTATCATTTAGTAAAACAATATGGTCGTCGATCGTCGTTTAAAGTAATATCTTAAAAATGAATTTAGTACTTACGGTACAAGGGCTGGCAACGTTTTTGACTCTTTATTTTAAGACGACTGAATTTCAGCTATTTCAGTTTCCTTATTGTATTTATGTTGGGATGAAGTAAGTTTAAATCTCGCATCTGATAACGGTTGCGTTAACTAACGATGGATTCGCGTCAGTTTGCCTAGATATTTTTTAATGCACTAGTTAACTAAAATTAGTTTATTACGTGATTATAGAATGATATTTTAGAGTGAAAATATTATTATTTAATTCATTTTAACTAATTTCACCATATTTCTATCACAAGTGTTTTTTAATTAATGAGTACAACTTATATTAAACTAACGAAAGTACACAAGCAGGCCCGAAAAATTACAAAGTTAATATTTTTGCCTTTTTACTCTCGTGATGAGAGAAATTCTCACAATTTGTCACAGAACTTAATAAAAATAACTTTTTAAAAACTGTAAAAATGTTGAAAAATTCATAATTCGAAAATAGCTAAAATTATACCATGTTAACAATATAAAACATCAGCCAATGACAGATTTAGGGGCCCCATTTTCTCATGCTAGCCTTGAAGAAGGTTGATAGGTACGTCCATATAGAGTTGAATTAAGTGCCGCTTCTGGGGATATCATGCAAAAAAAAATTTTTTCTTACTATCACATGATTTATTAATAGAAACTGGCCCCCTAAAACGTAAGGCTTGAGTATAACTGGTCGTTAAGGGATGGAAGCAAAGGCGCAATCTTGTTATAATAAATCGAGAATTTGACTGATTTTCTTACACCAGCAGATCGAACGTATGAAAACATTCAGCCTCACTAGCCATATAAACGTATTGGCTTGAGTACCGCGAATGGATAACAATATCTGAGAGTCGAAAACCATGACGGAATTTTTTTCCCAAATTTTTTTATTTTCTCAAACAAGCCATTAGAGCTGTAGAATTTTACTGCTTTATAATGTATTATAATGAAATTGGCATGACTCTGGGATGTGGACGTAATAAAGGCTTGCGTCGAGAAGTTGCAGGGAAACTTTATGTAAATTGCTATCATTTTCTCCTGCAAGCCGTTTGACATATACAAAGATATATTTGACATATTTTTTAATGCTGTTTTAGAAATTCAAGTTAGTACTGTTTTAGTCCTTAAAAAGTTTTAATTAAATAACTACAATTTACAAATGTTAATTAAATACTGATTTTTTTAATTTAATGTTAAAAACGTGTGAACACTTAAGGGGTTGGAAAAAAAATTAAAAGTTAAAAATTATAATCCTTGTTTAAATGAAATTTAAATTAAATTATAAACAAACAAAAAATTTAAAAACAAAAATTTTTATTTCAATTTAAACAAAAAATAAAAACCTTACACCGTTATACAATAAAGATACGCTAAAAAGTTTCTAGTTTCATAAATCAAAACATATTTGGTCATGTGTAGGAGGAGGTACCAATAAAATATTCAGCTAGTATGAACATATACTACAGCCTACGTATATTCAGAGATTCGTTGGTGATTTCATTAGTTTATATTTGCCAAACTTTCAGGAACGTAACTAATGTAAAACAAATAAAACTCAATTTTCACCAACCTCAATTATTGTGGATTTGAAGCTCTAAAAATGTGTGAAACTCTAGCTGGTCTGAATATGAAAATTACTATGTGACTTGATTATGCTCAGAATAACAATTTTTTTTCGAAAATTTTCTAAAGTGAGACATTTTTTCATGAGCTTCGAACATTTTTTGGTTACTCTACAAGCAATAAATTCAAAAACCAATTTGTATTGCATTAGGCGGACATTAACAGTATGTCCGCCTAGCAACACTTTGAAAATAGATTGGTACACATATTTTTATCGACTATTGGACAAAATCTTTTAGGTTTGTTTCAAAAGTTTTCTCCGTTTTAATGTCATGTGTTTTTGTAGCTCCATATCTCAATAAATATTTATTCTACTGTGTCCTGGTGTATACTAATCGATAGAGAATTTTACTCTGTACGTTGATGCTGTTCGATCATTTCCCTCAAATTTTTTGCCTCTTTGATGGTTTAGAAAGAGAACGTAGTAGAAAGGTCAAACAGCTCGAAAAATGTGTACACTATATTTTTCTGTAACCGGGCCAAACCATCAAAGCCGAGTCCTATTGTAAGGAATTCGACGAAATGTACCCAAAATTTCGTCAGCAGCAGGCACTGATCAACAGAAAAGGTCCAATCCTGCTCCTTGAAAGCGCCCGTTTGTACGTTTCACAAATCAATGTCAATCAAAAATTCAACGAATTGAGCGTCCCAATCCTGAGCACCCAATTTTTATGCCCACGGAATTAATCGACTTGTGTTACGTTGGAAAAAGTGCACCGATTCAAATGGCGCTTATTTCGATTAAATAAGTACAGTTTAAAGTACCTAGACTCAAAACAACGGACAAAACTTTTGAAACGATTAAATATTTGTTATTTAATTATCTTCGAATTATTAGATTAACAAAAACAGCGTATATTAAAAATGTACGAGCGCCAGGGTAGTTTTGTATAAAAGGCTTGATTTTTTGCCCGATTATTTAAATTAATAAATGACTTCAAAAGTAGGCATATTTGACATTGGTCTTGTGGGAAAACGATAGATGGATGATGATATGTTTTCATACATTTCTCCAAAACTAGTCCGTAGAAATCAAAAAAAATATATTTTTTCAAATTTGACGGTCAGTTATGGTTATAACTTGGCAATATAAGACGAAAAATAAGAATACAATTTTTCGATATCTGGAATAATTTTCAAATTATCGAAAATTGAAAATTTTGTTTAATTATTTAGCTTTCAATACTTCGAAAACCAAGGCAGATATCGAAAAATTCTATTCTGTGTTTTAATCTACATTTATGAAATTATAACAAAATTTATCATCAAAGTTGAGAATAAGGTACAAATAATTTCAACCACAAGTCTAAAATTGCCTTGGCGCTCGTACTACCTTAAGCATTGTAAGCTTGTGACTCAATCAGATTGAGAATTATAACAGAGAAAAATAAATTCAAACATATGATTTCTAGAGGGGTGTAAATATTTACTAACACAAACTTTAGAAATATATCTTATACCTGTCACGAAATGTAAATAACATAGCTACATTTACCAATGGTTCTTATTTGTACCTACAAATCGGTTTACAATAATGGAAAATTTTTTTTTTTTCATCGAAAGTATAGGATACACAAATGCGCAGAATGTATAACTTTTTGTATGTAGATTGTATGACGAGATTTTCTAACACAATTGGCTTTGTTACATTTCAGGAGCTTCACTATGAGTTTTTTTCATAAAAGCTTGTTTAAAATCTAGACTAGTATAAAGCCTTATCTAAATACTTTTTGTTGAAAATTTTTTGGTAACACTGATTTGGGTATAATATCTGTATATGGGTATAATAAAACTGGATGCAACCTTTCTGTTTGTATATATCTACCGGATGTTTTTTTTAATTTTGGCATGTACGTGGAATCAAAAAATATGTTTAATCGAGGAAAATAGGCACTTCAAAGAAAGTTATGATAAAAAAACCAATCATTTTTAGCCCCCGAACTAAAAAAAAGGGGTGGTATAAGTTTGACCGCTGTGTGTCTGCCTGTGGCATCGTAACGCCTAAACGGATGAACCGATTTTAATTTTTTGTGTTTCTTTGGAAACGCAATTTAAAGGAGAGTGTTCTTAGCTAAAGTGCGAAATTGGTGTTCCGCACCCGAAACACTAAAAATTGGCGACGATCTTCAAAATCGATTCAGTTTGGAAAAGGCATGACATATAATTTTAACATATAAATAATTACTATGGAAATGGATGGCCAAATAAACCTAAAAGTGAAATGGTAAAATATTTAAGTAATTTAAAACAATAATTTGAAAGAACAAAGTCAATTTAAATATTTCAATTTCAATTCTAATATTTCCAAAAATTTGTCCCAAAAAATGATAGCTCTCTAAATATCCTTTTCATCTTATCTGATATCCTTGACCATCACTTTGATATTGATTTAAGAAGGAGTGCTATAAGTTTAAAGTGTTTATATGTGCGTCTGTGTGTTTCTAGATGGCATCGAAGCCCCTAAACGATCTAAACCATTCGTATGAGAACATTTTATAGCTAAGTTTCCAAAAATCGGTTTACAAGGAATAAATCGCATTTGTCGGGGGTTTTTTAAGCCGAATAGTTAAGGCAGGTAAAATCTAGGTTATTGCCCATTTCTTCATTAAATTTTTTTTTGGGAATTTCAGGGAAAACTGTTCAGTCTGTTTTTGTTGAAACTGTACGGTTTGTGGAAAAAATGTTCACACAAAAAATATTACTTTTTTAATCAATAACATCTTTCGTATTTGAAGTGTTAATCTATTTATTACCAATTATGGAGTAAGCTGAGATTTTCATTGGACCTGAAAACCTACATCAAGTTTAATGTCTGCGTAATAGGTGCAAACATTTTTTGCTAGAACCATTTTTATCGAAAAAACTTAAAAAAAACACCTAGATATATACGAATATTGCGAATATTGCAAAATAAAGTTACTTATTTTTTTATAAAGAACATTTTTAAATTTGTTCTATCTCGTTTTACAAGATGGATCCTACTTTAAACTTTAAACGTCCAGAACACGCTATAAAAATTTCAGATTGATATCTTTTTCCGTTTTTGAGTTATCGCGTTGTCAGACAGGCGGACAGACAACCGAAAATGTACTAACTAGGTAATTTTATGAACACCTATACCAAAATCTTGGTCGTAGCATCAATATTTTTAAGCGTAGTCAATATTTTTAACCAATAGTTTTTAGCAGTAATTTGTAATCCCATATTCTTTTAGCATAATCCCGACAGGAATTATGTTAATGAATGGTTTCTTATACTTAGAAAAATAGTTAAATACCATTTTCAAACAGATTGGTGCCTACTCATAATATAGCGGCAATCAATCACTGGCTCGGATTGAAGTTATTTTAACCAACCTTATATATAAAAATGAATCGCTGAATGTGTTGCTAAGCGCAAATCTCGAGAACAGCTGAACCGATTTCGTTAAATCTTTTTTTTATCTTATCTTAATATTCTTTGAAGTACGAGGATCTTACGTAGAGAAAAATTTTTAAACTTCCCTGAAAAAGTCTAAAAACAACTCTTTTCTATATTCCCAAACAGAAGTTTCGTAATAATGATAAAGTCAATTTGAACTTTAATACCATACCATAAAGTTTAAGTGTTAGTAGAGGGGTTCCGGTAAAGCAAAACAATTGGGTTACGTTAGAATCGTATGTCAATATCTGTCAATATTTGTCAATATTTATCAATATATGTCAATATTTTTCAATATTTATACTATTGTAACATTACTCAAAAACAAATTATCTATGGTAAAATGTAAATTGTCTGTGGTAAAATGTCAATTGAAATGTAAACGTAACAAATAGCAGAATAAATATTTTTTTTTTAAAAATCGACTGTTAGACAGTATGAAGTTCGCCGGGTCAGCTATAAAAGGGTATAAAACTTGCAAAGCAATAAACAGGCTTATAATTCCACGCTAGAGATAATATTCTAATAATTGAAGAATTTTTTCAAATCATTTTAGTGTGGCTGCAAATTTCAATCGGTTACTTTACATCGCGCATCCAACGTTAGTTATAACGCAATCGCTCTCATACGCAAAACGTACTTAGTCCTTACCCAAGTTCAAGAAGTAAATAAAGATCCGAAATACAATAATCTTAAAATAATCTCTCGAAAACAATGTCAGCTCTCGTACCATAAAAAATATATTCAAATATTTTTGTTTAATAAATGAAGTCGACTAAAATGACCTATATATTATAAATATTTCTTATATTAATATTCCTCATTATATCGAAATTGAATCAAATACCTGTTAATTTTATTGACTACAGTGTTTGTGTTATAAATTCTGAATGAAGTCACTGATTAGTTTTACTAATTAGGTCATGTCAGTATTGATATAAAACTAAATTCAATGTTAGACTGAGAGTGAGTTATGTAATCTCTCAATTCCAAAGTTTTCTCTATTAAATTTTTTATCACAAAAATTGTTATGAACAAAATTCACACATGTAATTTATTTATGACATGACGCTTATTTGAATTACTTTTTTGACATCATGCTATGTCAGTGCTATGTCGCCCTATTAGCTCAGTTGGTTAAGGCGTAACCAATTCCTTCCGCTGTATGCTTAGGGTAGCGGGTTCGATTCCCACCGTCTCAACAAAATTAATTTAATTTTTAGTTGTGATGGGCTGGTGTAGTGCATTATATATGCATGAAGGAGAGGCACTCAGTCTCTGAAATTGAGGAACTGATAAATGAAATTATCAGCGAAAAGGTAGTAAAACACATATGGTATCACAATGGACTCTTTAGCCTTTGTGTGTCCTTCGTGGACAGCCAATAAATCCTTACCTATCCTAACATAACCTATGTATAACCGAGTGATAACTTAAGGATGATATAAAAATCAATGGATGTAGTAAGACTTCTTGGACGAGTTATGCTATTCTTATCGAGTTTGAAAACATTTTTTAAAAAGTTGATCTGTAAATAACTTAATGTAAGATTTGAGGACAAACAACTACTAAAGCCACCCCCTAATTTTTTGGAACAGTTTTTTTCAGCTATGTCCGTTGATACAACCGCAAGTCTTATTTGAAATATCTTGTCTTCACGAGGTCATTTATCCCAGTGATGGGATATAATTAAAGAGAATTGAAAAAAATACTCCTGTACCAAGAATCGAGCCATGATCTCTTAGATTCCTGGCATATGTGCATTTTTAAGTAATAACTTCAGTTTAAAGCTGTTGTCTCCGTACAATATTGTAAAAATATTTTGGACTATACTTAACTATACTACACACACATAGTCAACGACTAGAGTTAAGACTAAGAGTATAAGAAGTTGGAAACTTTATTACGATAATACATTTTATTTTTTACAACTAAGTTTTAACTCTAATGTACAATGGGGAGATATTCTCCTAAAAAATAAAATGTATTATCGTAATAAAGTCTATCTTCAACTTCTTATATTCTAACTATATTCGATTCAGTTCAACAATAAAATTCATTAACTTTGAGTACTCAATTATATCTCAGTAATTAAACGGTCAATAATTTTTAAACAAATACATCAATGTTCAAAAAAATAAAATGTGAAATGAAAACCTTAAGTCTAGTTAATTAAAATACTTGTTAAAAACACAACTTCTCCCATGCTTCCATGTTAATGATCCGAACTTTAATTAAATTTATTTCGTTATAAGAGGTAAATCGAATTTCTAATTTTAAAAATAAATTCTAATTTTTAACCGACTGTAAACAAAAAAAGGAGGAAGTTATCAATTCGACTGTATTTTTTTTTGTGCGTTACCTCTCAGAACTTTCGACTGGTTGAATTGATTTTGATAATTTATCTATTTGAAAGCTGATGCTTCCTGTTCGGTCCCATTTCTTTTTGGTCCAGTTCTGACAACGGCATCCACGCAAAAATCATTAAAGTCTTAAATTTGCATTAAGTATGCACGGCAAGAGGATGATTCTTTTTTAGTGACAAATTAGTTAGTGTACTTCAGATTCACTAAAAAACACAAAATAAAACAAACTTTTAACAAATAGAAAACCGACTTCAAAAGAAAATCTTTTCCAAAACAAATTAATATGCACTAGAAAGTAAAAAATAATGATAATATAATGTAGTTAAAATTATTGTTATTTTTGCAGTCGTCGTCAGCCAACCTAATGTAGCAAACTGTTCTGTCAGAGTGGTTTCCTTGGCTGACACCGACTCCAAAAATAACAATAATTTTAACTTTAATATATTATCGTTATTTTTGAAGTCGGTTTTCTTTTTTTCTTTTTTATCATGGTAATTGTATTTAATAATATCCTTAGAATAAGTGTTAATTGACTATTCTATTGGTATGGTATGTACTAATGCTTATAAAATCAGCTAGGCTCTTGGCATATATATAGTTTCCTACAACTCTTGGTCTAAATGATGTGTATTTGCGTGTCTAATAGGAATATTGGTTTTATATGGACATACAAATTAAATTCATAAATGAATATATTCTCATAGATATATTTATATATCCCTTAACAACATTAGAAATGGAGAACTGAACATAGAGAGGTGATACATTTCGTTTATTATTATTGGAAAATAAATTGAATATTACCTTCATAGAATTCATATACATACAAAGTGATCTAATAAAACTTATACAGTTTTTAATTCAAATAAAAACGAAACGTAGTCACTTTTTTTTTTTAAATATTAGAGCATATGGCCTAGTTGTAGAATTGAAGTCAAATTTATCGATTTCCAATTGAAGAGGCCAGTCAGTTTATTGGCTATTTTAATATAAAACAAACAATTGACACAGTTAATTGTTGAAATACCATGTATAGACATTGATTACTCTATCACATTACACATATACCTATACATGTTGTACATACATAACTGATAAATTTTATTAATACTTAATATAAAATTTGCATCAAATGTGCGCAATCGTGAGTAATCAGCGATGGTTACAAAAAAATGTTTTAATCAGTATATGGATTTCATTTCGGACAAAATGTTGTGATTTGTCCATCCTAATAAACAAATTGATTATCTCGGCTCAGAAAGGTTAAATTATTGGATGTTGGACAAAAGTATACAAGCGCTTTTGGCTTAAAATACGATTTTGCCTGATGTCGAATTTGCCATAGTACGCATTAAAAGGCAGATAAAACTAGACTTGATGAAAATTTTAACGTGATTTAAAATTTATAAAAAAACGAAGAAGCTATAAGCATTCAAAGATTGTTGCTCTCCTTTCAGCAAAACAAACTTTTATATGTATTTTTCTTCTTCTTTGTTTACTTAGAATTTTAAACGTTCATATTTTACGTACTTTTAAAGACTTTAAAAAACCAACATCATTTTCCTGATCGTGAAATTCTTCACCTGAAGTGATAAAAAAAGCCCACATGCCTATTGTCAAAATAATACGCTCTTAAACTATAAGCATCGAGTCACGGGACTCCCTGTATATGTAATTAGATAACGCCCAATCCAATTTATTTCGAGAATGAATTATTATATTCTCTTTAACATATTATAGTCACTAATAATCGCATATTTCTCTGTCCTATATATATTTCTTGTGTGCGTGTGTATGTACTGAACTCCTTCTAGACGGGTGGACCGATTTTGATGATATTTTGTGTGTGTGTTCAAGGGGATTTGAGGATGGTTTAGATTCACCATTACGTCCACTACAATTGTTTTTGAGGGTTCCTCACCAAAAAAATGAAATTTCATTAAATGGTGGGAGCGCATATAAATCATATTACATTATATTACAACTTACTTTGTGTAGTATGTATTTTTAATAGTATTCAGGTATTGTCAATAGGCATTTATTAGAGCCATATGCGAGCGTAGCGAGGTCTACTATCAAAGGCCAGGCCAAAGGTCGATGGTCAGGCCAGTCCAATAAATAGGAGTTGAATTGGGGTTTAGCGGGATGGGTTTAGCGGACAGGCTAAACGTAGTATATGTATTATTGAATTGGAGTTACGTTTTCACGGGACAACGTCTGTCGGGGCCGCTAGTCTTATATATGAATTGAACGACATCTTTCTGTCATAAGAAATAATTACATTGTATGTGTAAGCTAATTAATTACTATAATGGTCAAGTAAACCAATTGTAAGCTATTTCCTTAGTCATATAAAATATATGAAGTTAGAAGAGTTTTTATGGAAGTTCTTAGGTATAAAACAATGAAGGAATGTGTACTGTGTGTTATGGTTATATGTTACTGTGGATAATTGGTATTGTATGTTTATTTCAAGTGATGAATCTGACCGGCTAGGCTGTGTTCATGTATACACATATACAAGCTCTCTTTGTTTTATATATAAGAACGTCCATAAGAACTCTTCTCACTTTATATAATATAAATGGCCAATAATATGGTTAACAAACAGTATAAGTTTTAGACTAACTATTAAACCGATTTTAATAAAATTTGTTACATAGATAGTCTAGACTCTGGAAAAGGGCACAGGCTAATGCGGAAGTTTGAAATAGAGGTGGAAACGGCTGTGCTTCAAAAACTTAAAAAGTTCTGTATCGATTAAGCTCAAATTTTGACACAATATGTATATACAACCAGCTTTAAGGATTTTTTTTATCTATTTTAAACCTTCGGAGAGTGGAAAGGTGGACGTATTAGTGGGGAAGAATAATCGAATATTTTCAAATAGACCCAAGTGGGATATCAAATAAAAGACCATGAAGTGTACATTACAAAACTGTAACCACAACGAAAGGAGATATGGGGGCATAGGCGAAAGTGGGAATGAACGATCGAAAATTATCCCAAGCCTGCTATCAAATAAAACGGTATTATAAAATGTGTACATTAAAAAAACTGTAAGTTACATGAAAGTCAGTTCAGCCGTTTAAAAGTTGTGAATTTTTTATCGGGGGTAAAAAAAATTTCATAAAATTTACTAGATACTTCTCATTTATTTCCATGAAGCCATAAAGTCCCACAGCGAAGCTTTATATTTAAAATTGAAGTTGCCCAACGAAGCGGGTAGTTCACAGCTAGTAAATAATCAAATGTTAATTTTTTGTGAGGGCGCTCGTCAAATCTGTTGGTTTTAAATTTAAAATAATACAAAAAGTACTGTCTATTTTTCAACGGGCTGGCTCGATCTATTGTCTCAATAATTAGCAATTCAATGAACACTATAAATAGTAGAGGTTAGGTACGTGAAACTATTAATTAGGAGTTTTTTTTTCTTTTAGAAAAATGCTTTTGTTCATTTTATGGCTGGTAAAACTATTAAAAGAGAAGAGAATGCAATATAATAAATTCTAAACATTATGTGCTTTGAAATCGAAATAATACAGCTAATACATATTCTAACATCGATTATAAGACACTAACCAACATATGGGTTGGTGCTATATGTATATTGGGTGTCTTAAAATTGAAATATCATATTCAAAACACATTGATTAAGCCAAGAAAAAGATTGATAGTAGAAAATTTGGAAAACAAAAGAAAGCACCGATTTTAATAAAACTTTTTGTAATGTGTTTATAAAATCCCGAGGAACTTTCAGACACAATTTTTTTTTTTTTAAATGCTTATTTTTACTTAAAATTGTCATCTAGTATGTATTTTTGGTCGCTAAATAATGTCAGATTACACTAATTTCGTCACTTGAAAATCGTGCATTTTTGACACTATAATATAATTAAATATTTTTTGTCCAAGCGTACCGATCACGACACGCCTCTTGTCAAGATTGTTAAGAAAACCTTATATTTCTTCTCCAATTTGAAGCTCGTTTTATACCAGGGCAATTTTTCTTCCAGTGTTTTCTCGAGGTATTAGCATTTTGTAAACGGAGGCCAAATTATAGTTAACTATCATAAACAAAAATTTCAAAAACAAATATAACTTTTATTTTAGGTTCCTATCAAAAATGCAGCATATTTTGTAAGAGTCATTTAGAGAATTTAACTTTCTTTAAATTTATCATATTTAATTGCTTTCGTCTTTTGTGCATTTTCGGAGATATTTCGAGATATTTGAATTTTAAGGCATATTTGAACATTTTTAACCAAGTTTCCAAAAACTGTATGGCAATGAACGTACCTCAATTTGGGGGAGAAGAATGGAATTTTCTAAGCAGTGTAATTGTTTTAATAACAAGTGAAATTACGAAAATTTAAAAAACCCCTCGACAAATGCGATTTAATTCTTGTAAACCGATTTTTGGAAACTTAGCTATAAAATGTTCTCAATCAAGTCGGTTCGACCGTTTGCTACTACGATGCCACTGAGAAACACATTGACGCACAGATAAACACTTGAACTTATATCCTTCTTAAATCAATATCAAAGTGATGTTCAAGGACATTAAATGAAATGAAAAGAATACTTAAATGGATGGTTATCAGTTTTTGGGACCAATTTTTTAAGATTAAAATATTTTAGTTGACTTTGTACGTTTGAATTATTGTTTTGAATTACCTAATTATTTTACCATTTCACTTTTCGAAATGAATTGAGCCATTGTTATTTGACCATTCATTTCCATAGTAATTATTTATATGTTAAAATTATATGTCATACCTTTTCCAAACTGAATTGATTTTGAAGATCATCGCCAATTTTTTAGTTTTTTCGCCTATGTAAACTTAAGCTTGCACTTGAAAAATAGCTAAGTTAAATTACCTTTCAAATGAAACAAAAAATTAAAATCGGTTCATCCGTTTAGGTGCTACGATGCCACAGACGGACAAACACACACACACACACACATAGCGGTCAAACATATTATAACATCCGTTCTTTTAGTTCGGGGATTAAGAAGGACCCGTGACACCTGCCCGTTTGCTCGTAAAATTGAACGTTTTACCAATGCAACATTTCGAGTCTTAAAATATATTGGAGTAGAGCATCTTCAATCTTTACCCTTAAAATGGACCTTTGTGGAGCCCAAAATCCAAGAAAAACAACAAAACAAGTGTCGCGTTTTTCTTAGTGTATTCAGAATCGCCCCTTATAATGTTTGTGGTAAAATCAGTAAAGAAAACATTTCTTACTGTGGGGGTTATAAATCACAACAGTTAAGCTCACAATCAACTTAGTGTTGTGTAAATGTGTATATATTTACTGTGAACCAAATCTGCATTAAACAAATTTACTTATTTACCCCTTATAGACAAAGATAGATTACTTACACAACCGTACCCAAGTTATATTCACTATTTTGTATCTTTTAAGTCTTGTTTAGTCTGGTCTGATTCATATACAGTGTGTCCCCGGATAGAGGTAACTACACTTGTAAATTTTCTTATTTTGCATTTTAAGAAAAAAAGTCATTCTTTATAACAAATTTTGCTTCGGTATTTCTATTTTTCTAAATTCGGTATCACTATTTTTTTTTTTTTTTTTGGTAAACTACCCATTCTTTTTATAAGTTGACAAAATGTTACTAAGAAAAGTAGTTCGAAATTAACAATTATGACTCAAGATTCAAATTCATGACTGAATTTCAAGAAGATCTTTTTAACTTTGACAATTCCATTCTTAGTGCATGTTTATCCGAGAAAATAAATTTTCTTTTTAATTTTCTAACCTCGTCCACAAAAAAATACACTGTCGAATAGTACATGTTAAATGATTTATTATTATTTTCTTTGTAACGTTTCTTTATAATTACAACTTTTGTTCAAATAAAAAATAATGTTATAATTAAAGTATACGGATCTTCTTGATATTTTGTATAGAGTCATAGTTGTAAATTTCGAACTATTTTTCTAAATTACATTTTGTCAACTTATATAAAAGCATAGTTTACCAAAAAGAAAAATAGTGATTTAAACTTTTTGACTAACCTGTACATTATTTAGAAGTTTTAATTATGCCTACATACTTCTCAGAATAAGCAAAAATTTTTATAAAGAATGACTTTTTTCTTAAAATGAAAAATAAGAAAATTTACAAATATAGTTACCTCTATCCGGGGACACACTATATATTATTTTATTAAGTTCAAATAATAAATTGCACTTGCCACATGGAAAACTTTCTTGTTCAATATTACTGGTGTGTTAGTATAAACTTTCCTAACAACAAAAAACATATTTTTTTTTAGAACTGTTCAATAGTTTAAACAACGATCGTTGTGTTGCATAATTTTTTTTTTTCAAATGGAAAAAATTATCACGTAGTTTACAAACTAATCAACAAAGCATTTCCAAAGCTGTGTTCACATGAATAGTTTTGCATATTGTGATGAGTATACTTTCTGTGTCTATTTATGAAACTTTTGTATGTAACCTGCAGTTACCTGTCATTTCAATATTCCAATCAGAGAAAACTTCGTTAAGGTTGTTGTCTCGCTTTGGGCATATAGACAGAAAATTATATACAGAATCACAGATGTTTATTATTATTATTTATCATACAGAATACATACAGTACAGTAAAGAATGGTTAAAAGCATGTTAAAACTAATAATTGAATATGTGTGCTCATAATGTGTGTACATACATATTATTGCTGTTGAAGTAGTATACAACATTTTTGCAATATTATACGGACACAACAGCCTTAAGCACGGGAAAAACTGGATTATATATCATAATATTTTCGATGATTTCTTTTGATCAAAAAAATGATAAAACTGAAATTATAATTGATCTAGTTGCATCTTAGTAGATGCACACTTGTTCATCTGCATAAATCTACTTATATCACAATTGATGTACTTATACCACAATTGATGTATAATAATAGTGTTACTTCACCTATGTTAGTCAAAGTACATCAACGTACATAATCGTACATCAGTGTTGGTCAACAGATGTACACAGAGAAACTACTGTACTTCAATTGTAATGTAACTAGATCTACATAGACGAATAAATGTACATCTACTAAGACATAGCCTCACTTTTTACGTTCTGAGCACGCTATAAAAATTTCTGCTTGATATCTCTTTCCATTTTTGAGTTATCGTGTCCACAAACGGGCAAATAGAGAGGCAGATAGACAAGCGGACAATCGGAAAAGTGATTTTATGAATACCTATACCAAAATTTTGTTCGTAGCATCAATATTTTTAAGCGTTACAAACTTGGGACTAAACTTAGTATACCTTGATATATATTAAATATGTACATGGTATCAATACATAGTAAAAAACAAAGTTGCTTCCGCTGTCTGTCACTATGTCTGACGACCATACACCATAAGAAACTAAAATTAATAAATTTTTTTTACTTAAACCTAAGCCTTGGTGAAATCCGCAATGTTTCAATGGTGTGTATCTCGTGCCATTGAGAATAAATCTAATTTCAATATTTCCCCCCTCATAATATTGCCATTCCGTGCCGAAAATTATATGTTACACCCATTTGCAGAAGAAGATTGTGAAGCGAGCAGCTACACGCTTTTGCAATACCCTGTAAAAGAGTATACATAATAGTAATACAAAACCAATGATAGATGAAACTAGATTAGCACACGATTTCTTCTTCAGTGAACCATAAATGCTTTCTTTATTAAAATAAATAACAATAATCTAACACAGAACATCGAACAATTCGAAAACAATTGAGAGAACAAACATTAATAATAACTAGCATTCATTTATAGGCTATATTTTTCCCATATTAAGAGAGAAAAATAAAACTTCTTTTTTTTTTGGTATTTTATTTTTAACCGATGAAAAACAAGGAGGTTATCGATTTGAGTGTATTTTGTGTGTGTATGTTACGCTTTATCTTCGCTATTTACAGGAGAGCCAATTACCGATTTAAATTATTCTTTTTCTATTGGATAAGGTTATGCTTTTGGGGTAATCCCATATAAATTTTATCAAAAAATTTATCCCTAAGGGGAAGTGGCAAGAAATTAAGACATGATTTTTTTTAATTACCAGTTTTCATTGACTTTAATGCATTCTGGGTAGTTTTAGCTGAAACTCTTAGAAATAAAATCGACCTCAAAAATGTACAGAAAAATAAACTATTTTAGAGTAGGTAAATATTTCCTAAGAAATCAATGTCCTTAACAAATTTTAAGCTAAGAATATGATTGGCGTCAACTTGAAAACAAAACAAAATTATTATTTACTAGCAGATACCCGCCCTTTGCTGGACAATTTCAACTTCAAAAATTACGGGTGTAACAGACAAACAAACAAATATCCTTACTTTCACATTTATAATACATAGGAATTTTTTAGTTAGTTCTTTTTTTTCAAACAATGCTTTTATGTTTTGTTGTGAAATATATTTTTAAACTAATTTTCTCCGATAATATAGACTTATGCATTGCATCCATAAGCAACCTTTTTTAGTTAGAATAATACTCCAGTCCAGTTACGGTTTGACCCAAAAGTTTTGACACTAGATTTTTTTATTTATTCATTCGATAGGAGATTGTTTGAAAACCTTAAATCTGATTTTGCGTATCCGGGAAATTAACCCTTTCGCCACCATCTTGAAAAACGAGTTTTTTTACGTTTCGATCTATATCTTGCCTCCTATTCATTCAAATTTGATGATTTTGATGTCGTTGGACTGGCCTGCGTTTTATCTTCAAACCCTTTTCTGTCAAAGTACACGCTACGATTGATAACCAAAAAGTTATTCGTTATTTTGTAACAGATTTTGCAAATAGTTTTTTAATAGTGAATCTTTTTCTTCAAGAGATATCAAGCTGAAATTTTGACAGCGTGCTTAGGACGTAAAAAGTGAGTTCAAGTTCGTAAATGAGAAACATAGGTCTATTGGGTGTTGGGTCCGTAAAACCCATCTTTTAAATGGTTAGAGATAGAACAAAAATTTAAATGTAAAAAATGTTCCTTAAACAACTAAAAATACAAACTATTACAAAAAAAAACTTACGAAAAAATTTTGGCTTTGAACACGAATAACTTTTTTGCTACCAAGCGTAGCGTGAACTTTGGCATAAAATCGTTTGAAGATAAAACGCTGGCTCCAACGACATCAAAATCATCAAACTTGAGGAGATTTTGATGCAATTTGACGAGAAGATTTTTATATATTTTAAACCGAAGAAAAATTATTCGACATTTCCTTGGACTTTTAAATTTATGGGATCCTTATATTTTATAGTTATAGACCATATGTTTCTCAAAAAAATTCATTATTATACATAAGCAAGGAAGAAAGATCCGAACCGCAATATATCTTAATTTCAAGAGATTGAAATCAAACCAATCCAAAAATTTTCATAAAAGTTATTTTGGTATCGGGGTGCTGTGAACTTATACTTTTATTTTAACATTATACCAATCAATTTGTGTCTACATTATAAGACAATAAATATCACCTTCGCTTAAAAATTGAAAATTCGATTTTCCTGAAAAAAAACCTAGTTCGATACCTAGGGTTAAAATTTACTCATGCTATGTCCCATTATATAAATACTGCCCTAAAAGTTTGGACTAATATTGTTGCTAAACCTTAATTTCCATGATCTAAAAATCAAACTTTGAAAATTAAAGGATCATTGAAAAACTATTTTCCAGGTTTCACTGCTAGAAATTCCATTGTTTCTATCTTTTCTATATGAAGTAGAAAATTTAGATGTAATACTTAGAAAAAAAATTCCAATGCATAAATTTCCATTGGCTATTTTTCCCTACAAATGCTACATTTCGAAAATTTTACTGCTAAATATTTCACCCTTTCTATTATTCTTCTTACCGCTATTTTGATTCACTACGTTTTACCCAAAATAGGGCTAATTTTGTTTCCATGGTACAATATTTACAAATGAGTCAAGATAATTCAATCATCATTGTTCAGTAATTTAAAAATTTTTAGTAAACACTTCGTACAAAAAATAATAATTATTTAAATAAAACATTATTACATAATTTAATTTAATACCGAAAAACATGTTTACTTATGGCACATCAGGTAATTTTAAAATTTATTAATTAATTTAAAATAAAAGTTTGATTAATTTTGTTGTGCTATTATGTTATATTTATAATTTAAAATAGTGATATTATTTAATTCAATGACATTTCTGTGACAAATTTCATATTCTTTAACGTAAAAGAAATAATAAAAATCTAGTAAGATACTTTTTAGTTAAGTTAATTTTAGTTAAGTTTGTTTAAAAAAATTAAGTTCATATTCATTTTCAAAGTAAGTCCGTAATTTTAATTTATATTTCTCATTTTTATATTTACATTTAGTCACAAGCCGACCAGTTATGAGCCTAGGTCAAAATTCGGATGAATTCTTTTTCAGTCCATCGTGTTATTTTTGTTAGGTCAAAGTAAACAAAAAATGATCTTACATATTTTTGTCTAAAAGTAACCATTTTCGAGGAAACACTTCTATTCAAAATTTAGGAATTTTAAGGATCGAAAACTATAAAAAAAATGTATAGCTTAACTTTAATATTTATACCAATGTTTTAATATCCCGAGTAGATATTGCTCCAATTTTTATTCTTAGTCCTCGGTTTTTAATGTCTGAGAAGTAGGACAATCGACAGAAACGGTAATAGGTATATGAGTTATTTTTCGGTAGCAAATATTTCAGTTAGATATATATTTAACATTTTTCGCTTTTCGATCAAACTGTTTTTTGTAATTATTTGCTTAGTACGTAAATTTCATTTAGAGGTAATTAGAAAAAATAAATTTATTACCTAGAAAAACTGAAAAAAGAAAACTTCACCCAAAATGTGTTGAGCAAACATACATTATAAATTATATCTATTAATTTTTTCGAAAAAAACGTATAAAAAAAAGGTTTAAAATAAATTTCATATTCTGTTCATCTCTGAAAAGTTAACTTTTATGCATATTTCTAGATATTCGAAAAATTTATTTTTCATTCTTATATTAATACAGAGTTTCTATTTTAACTTGGCATTTATTAAAAATTATGTCAAAAAATCTTTTAAACAAAAGTTCGATCATTGGATCGATGCCTCGATGAATACCAAATGTATGTTTATTTTTAGGTGGGTAGATTCTAGGTTAAATGGTGGTCAAATTTTACAAACGAAACTCTATATTTTTTTAGTTAATTCGCATTTTATAGAAAAAAAGATAACTTTTTCTGAAAAATAATTATTTATTAATGCTTATTTTTTGTGATCTGTACAAAAAATTTCTTATGCAAGAACTATTGTTTTTTAAGAAAATTCGTAGAATGTGAAGAAACGTTCTTTCTTTGAGAATGTACGAACGCCAGGGCTGAACTAAGTCTAAATCAAATCTGAATTTTAGGGGGGTGGCGGTTGCCCGATTATTTAAATAAATAAATAGACTTCAAAAGTAGGCGTATTTAACAATGGGTTTATGGTAAAACGGTAGATGGGTGATAGGTTTCCATAGATTTCTGCAAAACTAGTCTTCAAAGTCTCCAAAACTTCAATAAGTTATTGAAAACAAATTAAGAATGTATGAGTATGGTAGAAGTGACACAAATTCAAAAATTTTTTTTTTTCCAATTTTGGTGGTGAATTATGTGAAAACTTGACAATTATAAGGCCAAAAGTACGACTAAAATTTTTGGAGTATCGATATCTGGAGTAATTTTCAAAATGTCGAAAATTGATAATTTTGTTTAATTGTTTAGTCTTCGATATTCTGAAAACCCAAGCAGATATCGAAAAATTTAATTCTTATTTTTCGTCCACATTCATGAAGTTATAAAAAAAACAAAGTTGAAAATAAGGTACAAATAATTCCAACCACAAGTCTAAACTTACGTTGGCGCTCGAAACTGCCATTGAGAATTTTTTTAAATTTCTTTCTTATATTTTTTGTAAATTTAAGTTAAAAAAAACACCATGGATAGATACTTATCAATGCTTTCAAGTTGAAACAACCATAAACTAATTAAAAAAATAAACTCTAGCTTTTTTAAGTTAGCTTCTACCCCTACTAAGAGGACAGCAGCTTTTTAATTTCTAGTGTATAGGGTTTGCCGAATAGTAGACACATACAACAACATACATATATGCATAAATTATTTATAAATTCTAAAATTTGATTAAAGAACTAATTGTAATGAACACAAAGTGAAGTACTAATTTTAGTGAAAATTATTTTCGTTGTTAACGAACGGATAAGAGGAAAATTTTCATGTTAAAATTTTATGTTGAATAATTAACTCATAATAGAGCCATTATTATTATTCGTTACATTAAGATTTAATTGAAAACCATGGTTATAAATAATCTATTCACATATACATATGTAAAACATACGATGTGTGCCAAAATTTAGTTACGTATTGTGCACCTACGTAGTAAAACGATATGACGTATCCGAAAACTATATCATAGAAGGGCATAGAGTGATAAAATTCTTGAGGGTAAAGTTACAAATTCTAAGTGTTGATTTTACAGACAATCAACGAGATAGAGAGTTATAAATTGTAATTTTGCAATCAATTTTAATTGAGTATGCAATTTCGAAAAGGGCACTTCGCGCATTCCCTACACCTATTGTTTTCGAAAAATGCTACAACTATAAACGAAAAAGAGATTCCAGAAGAATATTTAAAAAATATATATGACATATGTTTTATCTAACTAAATTAAAATTGTACGGTTTTTTTCTTATAAAAAATCTTAAAATGTGTACGTCATAAAAAAATTGCTTCCATAAAAAATTTCTGTAATTTTCGAGTAAAAAATAATTTTCATTTCGATTTTTTCAGTCATGTACCCTTTTTGAAATTGCATATTCAATTTGGTAGATGACTGATAACGAAATTGCCATATTACCCCCAAAAATTTAAAAGTAAACTTGATACCATAACAAAATTTGAAAGTTAAAGTTGATTAAAAATGGAATAAGTTATAATCGTTCAAATATTGTTGTCCGTTTCTTTCTTACAAAACAGTTTTATCTGTAATCTCTATGGATATGAAGATACCGGGCAATGACGTCACTATTCTATATTTTACTCCTTTGTTAAATTAGGAGCTTTAAGCATTCATACTTAGCATACTTCTAAAGATTTTCAAAAATCAACTTCACTTTTCTGTACGTGCAGAGAGAATTCTTCACCTGAAGTAATAACAAAAATTTAGTCATCATCACCGAATTTTTGGACTATATATAAACTTTTTTTTTCCAAAAAAAAAAGAGTTTAGAAAATTCAATTCACTCCCTTTAGTAGAAAGAAATCTTTTTACAAAGAAAATTAACAGAAACTCGGCAAATTTAAAGAAAAAAATTCAGTCCATTTTCGCATCAAAACTTTTGCATCAAAATCTGAGGTCGATGACGGATAAGATAAAACAATTCTTATAAAAAAATTCGAATTAGGTCACATACAGGTAATTTAAATTATTTCAACGTTATTGTTGTCTCATGGCACAAAGATTACCAAGAATAAAATAAATTAAAAACCCTGTTTTCGGAAAAATGCGCTTGTAAGACTTCATTACTTTCCCTTATACCTATCTATATTATAAATGCGAAAGTAAGCATGTTTGTTTGTTTGTTACGCTTTCACGCTAAAACTAGCGAATGGTTTTTAATGAAACTGTACAGCAATATAGCTAATACTTCAGAATAACACATGAGATATAATTTATAAAGATATATTAATAAACAATTAAAAATTAATTTAATTTGTCATTTGACATTACCATAAATTATAGATTTCTGTAAAAATAGTCAATATGAAATATTTCACGGCCATCTTTGCTAATAGACTCAATGAATAATTAGACTTTTAGACTATTAAAAAAAATAGAAAACCATACATATTTTTTACCAGTGTAAAACAATCTTTACCATTATTTCGAGTATTATAGAAAGGTGATAAGCGAGAGCAATCTTTCAATCTTTACTTTTAAACCCAGCGAAGAGGGTGGGTATCACTCTAGTATAAGATAAAGAACTATATCATCTCGATTTTTTAAATTATAATGGATGACAACAGATATTTTTGAACCTTATTTGAGACATCCAATACGTGTATGTGAAGGACTTCTTTATCTTTTCATATTATGGTTGGTTTTTCACCTTAATTTGCATACATAGTATATTATGTATCTATCTATTATGTAGGAATATTAATGGATGGCATAACTAAAATTCTTTGTGTGTACGCCTAAAAACCTCCATATAAATATTAATATCTGTTCAGCTTCACACCAAATTTTTTCTAAATCGATTTTTAACTTATATATTATTTCTCTAGCCTGTTTTTCTATCTATCCGTGAGATCTTCCTTATTCCATGATTTATCAAATTTAATGATTTACCTTCCATTTAACAGAGTTAGTGCGTACTGCGAAATTCCGCACGGATCGAATTATATAAAAATAAAATTGTTTGTAAATTAATTATTTTATGTAAATTCTAAGACTTAGAATTATTCAAATTCAGAGTAACTAGGAACCAAAAACCATTATAATCCAGTTCATTATACGATTTTGTGAGTATTTTTGAGTACCTATCGTGACTATCTCCGGAATCATTTCGAAACAAAAGCAAGATGCACAAAAATCGGAGTCTTTCGAAAAAATGTTCTTTATAACTTCTTTTTTTGTCCTAGTCAGTGACAAACGTGATTGGATTTTTCTCCCTCCGTAATAGTCATATCAAATTCAAAGTCTAGGATCCCCTTCTGAATAAAATAACTTTTACACCAATCATTTTTTCTAAAAGTAATTCAATACAGAACAACTCAACTGGCAAAATTAAAATTGGGTGCCTATATATAAATCAAAATATTAAGCAGGCATGGACAAACGTGGCTTACAGAAGTCCCTCGGACTCCTAACTTAGCATACGAGTAAGGTTTGTCACTGTCTTGGCAACCTAAAATACGAGTAAGACAAAGAGAAACATTTTTTTTCTACCTATCTCATTACTATTAGGGAAACTGAGATAGATCGAAGAGTCGTATACCCGTCTCGCTTCCTCCTCTATGAGCAATGTGGACTTGGATAAAGAGATACACAATAAAGTTTATGGCACACAATAAAGTTATAACAATGGTGACTTCAACTTGAAATAACTCGCCCATGCCTGCTATATAGTATTTGTTGTGTGCGGTTATCTTATAAAATTTGCAATAAAACATTCGTTTTATTTAAAATATGACTAATTTTCAACTGTTTACATGTAATTGGTATAATAAATGTCAAATATAAATTATTGAAAATTAACAAATAAATTATACATGTTGCAATAGAAATTGTGAAAATAAGAGATGTAAATTAACACAATAACTGAAATTTTTTAGAAAATAGTATTAAAATTTCAATGTAAACCAAATATACAATCCATAGACGTGTATGCCCGCCCATAAAATTGCCTAATTCTCAACTAATTGCCATTTTTTCAAGACACCAAAAATATTATTTATTTATATTATATGACTCAGTGTTGGTGAATAGAAACAGAAACTTTACGACATTATTGCAACATAAATTGACAGGTTATGTGTGATTATGATATATAAATGACAAATAGTATAATACGCACCTAAGGAGCAAAAGTAAAGAATTTCTCAGACCTCATGTTTATTGTCGTCCGATACGAAGCCGAGGGTTACAAACATACTTGCTTCCGTGGTGCGTATACTATTTTTCTCCCCGCCGAAGAAGGAAAGCGGCAACTTGGTTTTGCACACTGGGCAAAAAGTTGACACTTTCTGCACGGAGGTGAGAAAACAACCTTTCTGCATTTTATGAATGTTTAAAGAAAAGCCCTTAAATAGGTTAATCCCTGGTTACCATGGAAACTCCTGAATTGGTGCTCATGCAAGCTGCGAATAACATTAATCCTTTAATTGTAATACTTATTTTTGCAATAATTTCATACTAAACACTTGGTATACACTTAATAAGATCTTTTAACCTCGTTAAAACTGTTGGTATATACATGGTAAATTTATTTCAATAATAAATAATTCAGATCAACAGTACTAATTTCTATTAAAACCTTGAAATATTTATATAAATAATATAGTACGGTTATTCTACATTTATTTTCCACGTATCCTTTTGTCACCCCCTGGAAAAATAACCCCCATGTACGTACGTGTATTAGAAACACAGTATATACATATATACATTTACAAGAAACATAAGTTGTGTAAATAATTTTTTTACTGTATGATTCAACAAAATTAGTTTGTATAACGTTTAGTTCCAGTATAAACCTTTTTACTTATATTTGTTTATTTAAAATTAAACATCAAATTCCCTTTACGTTTCTGACTCCATAATTTCTTGCGTTAATCAAACGAATATATATCACTGTATATTTTAATAAATTTAATTTCCGCGATTTATTTTAAGGTTTTTTAATTAAAAAAACCGATTATTACAACTGTTTCTCTTATTTAAAAGCATCAGACCAGAATTAAATAAGTGAATCAATTGAAATAATCGATTTGTTAATGAAAAAAATCTTAAAATAAATCGTGGAAGATTGCAAATAAATTGATTAAAATATACAGTGATATATTTTTGTTTTATTAAAATGAACTTCCACAAAGTAAAGTTCGAACAAATTAATTTCTTTCGTTATTTATTTTTAAAAAAACCTTTTTTAAATACCAATAAATCCTTAAACGGAAAAATATATTAAAGTGATAAACACTATTTCTGTTATACCTACATATTGAAAGAAAGCGAAATAATAGCTAAATTTTTCTTCAAATAGATTTTAACGAAAATTATATTCTTTGGTATCTAAATACAATTTGTACTATAGTAGTACAAGAGACGGTATAAGGTCGGATCTTCACACATCCGATAACCAAATGAGAAAAATTTTTTATGAAATTTTATTGATCTTAAACACTTCTATCATAGTTTTTCTATCGTGTTCTTGACTATTTTTAATTAAATTAATTTTAACCAATTTTTTCCATGAACAGTACTTTTCAGGGAAGCTTTTTCCATTATTCTGCTACCAATTTCGATTGGTTAACAGATCGGTATAGTTATCTATATTGACTTACTTGCTCGTATGGTATGAACAGATCTACATGGATCTGTTAACCAAACGAAATTGGTATCAGAAAAAGATAATTTAATGACGAAAATAATTGTATAGGCTTGTCTGAAAAAACCGTTGTTGGAAAAAATTGATTAAAATAATTTAATTAATAATAGCCACGAATACTTTTCGATAGAAAATTACGATAGGAGCGTTTCAAAATCAATAAAGTTTCAAAAAAAAAAATATATGCCTGGTTATCAGATAGGTGAAGATCGACCATATGCCGTCTCTTAGACCATAAGAATGAGTTTTTGTTTACTTCAAGTTGAGATATAGCTATTGAAATAATTCCAACGGTAATCGAAATAAAATTGTAAGTATATTAAGAAAATTGTAAAATAGTAATTATTTTTGTACTTGTATTTTAATTGTTGCTGTAATTGTTGGGAATGTTTTACATATTTATTAAATTTGGCTACTTACGATAATTGCGTTGCAATCGAAATATCGATATCTAGCAAAATCGAAGTCTGTTCTATGTTTTTTAAATTTTTTTTTTAATGTCTTAACATACAATTTCATTTCGAGTATCGTGATATTTAATTCAATAACTAATAACTTGTTCTTTTTATTTTTGGGTCCACTTCTCCTTGAGATCTTTCTCACTGCCCAATTCTTAATGTTAAATATCTTCACAATATCTCTCATTCAATGATGGTTGACCTAAACTCTTTTACAGTACTGGGTCACCTTCAAATAATTCAAGAAGTAATGTTTGGATCCAAGTATTTTCCATCATCGCTACAACTTTGCCCATTCTGACCGATCATACTCAATCACCTTGTAAAGTATCTTTTATCAAAATATAATGTGTAGGTTTTCTCCCTTCTTTGTATTAGATTGCGCTACATCTACCGCCAGTATTTTTTTCTTCGTACAAATATGATCTTTTTCACATGATTAAGTTTCCAAATATAAAGAGATACAAGAAAATTACTAAAATGTATTATTGGAATTTATTTTTAATAAATTTCTTAAAAATGATTGATTCTATGAGCCTGCCAGCATCCGACATTTATGAAAGGTTAATTTTGTAAAATATACATTGATTTAGGGCAATTTAGAAAAATATACATTGATATGGACAATGATCTAGGTTTTGTAACAATAAATTCAATTTAAAATGTATGTATAAATGTGAATTATATGCCGTATTCGTACCGTGCGTGAGTTTTATTGGTGGCGTTTCCATAGTAACGACACACTACTTTAATTACAGAATTGTATGGATGCATATATAATTGTATGGATTGCATTTATGACTTACATTGAAAATTTAATATAATTGTCTAACAAATTTAAACAAATAATTATAATAATTTACATTTGAAAAATAATATTTGTGCAGTTTGATTTCTTAATTTTCACAATTTTTAATGCATTAAGTTTAATTAATTAGTGTTTTTCAATAATTTTAATTTGACATTTTCTATAACATTAACATGTAAAGAATTGCAAATTAGTCATAACAGCCTCCTAAAATTTTTCACTGGAACGCTGGCATCGATGTTATTGTCCCTACCATGACTACGCACACAACGAATATCTCTAATTTTAATTTTAAATATTTTAAGAATAACAAAGAATGGAATTTTGAATAAAATACGTGAAAATTAGGCCTGTTATAATAATAATTTGGTTAACCTCCGTTTTTCTGACATATGCCTATAACAGAGGCCACCCACATCATTATTTGTGAATCTTTATTTAACTACATCCGTATATGTACAATTACCTTTTATGATGTAGGTGGAATCGGTTTCTTCGTTCTTATAAGCGACAATGTGATCAATTCTACCGCCCTCATTAATTTTAAATGTTCATTAAAGTTAGTAGTGACCGCTCGATCACTGAGCCAGTAAATTATGAGACTACGATTCTAGGAAATTTAAAAATACATGCTGTCTGACTAAAAATTATCACAATGGGGTAGTGTTCTGATGTCGATTTCAATTTGTCTTTCTTCGAATTTTGAAAATGTGCGAGAATAGATGACATTAAGATCCGAAATTAATATTTAAATCGATTGATAAACATGAAAGATATAAGCAATTAAATAATGTTATTGCAAAACAAATTTTGATATGTATTCTCTCTGACAGTCGCAAGTTGTGACGTCACCACGTGCTAATTTTTTCTCTTTCTATTTATACACATTTAAATCTTTGATATTTTCTTAGTTGTTATATAAAAATTGTTTTCACACTATGATAATGAACGTCGATTGAGGCAATACAAAAATTTAACGATGTGAGTCTATTATCACCACTTTTAAGATAAAATAAAATCTCTTACAGATTTTTATATTATAAATCAAGTTCAAATCCCTCTTAGCGATTTTTCGATTTGAAACATGAATACCATGGATTAGATTCATAGGCCAACAGCTATCTCATTTCTCATATTTGCAAGCAAAATTCCTCTGAAGCCTGGTCTAACGCTTTTTATACTGATTTTTTTTCATAATTTTTGTTTTTTTTTCTGAATAAATTCTTAAGCATTATTCGATTTTCATTTATCTTTAATTGTTGGATAGATTTTGGATTGACTTAAAATGAGGTATATAAATCATTCAACTCAAGCATCAAGAGGCTGAACAATATTGAAAAAAACCTAAAAAAAAGTATGTATTCGAATATTTAAAAAATCGCAATGTAAAGTAAAAAAAACGCGCCAATTTTTGTTTTGTTAAAAATACTTTGTCGGGTCAAGAAGTCAACTTGAAGATATAAATACACTCTCAAATCCTCGGAGTGTTAGTCCTGTATTAGCGACCAACCATTAATTACGTCACACGTTAAGGGGGAGGGGATCAAAGAAATTTGAAATTGTGTGAGAAGTGGTAGGGGGGTCGAAAGCTTTGTTACGTCCCATGTTAAAATCTAAAATATAAATGCATAATTTATATGAAAAAACAAAAAAAACTAACCCACAAGTGAAATTCACAAAATTTAAAAAATCCCCGACAAATTTTTCGGATACGAACCCTAAACTTGCACTTAAAACATATATAAGATCACTCTTCATTAAATTACGTTTTTCCTTCAAGCATTTTGAAGGTCATCGCCAATTTTTTAGATTTTTTCGGGTACCGGATCCATGAACTCGCACTTGAAATAGCATCGTTAAGGACACTCTCCGTTAAATTAAGTATCTTTCAAATGAAACCAAAAAAAAAAATAAAAATCGGTTCATTCGCTTAGGCGCCACGATCTCACAAACAGACAGACACACACACATAGCGGTCAAACTTATAGGTAACACCCCTTTTTTTTAGTTCGGGAGTTAATAAAAACGAAAATTTTTAACTGTTGCTCTATTTTAATTAAATTTTTAACAGCTGATTTATTTTAATTAAATTTTAACTGCTGTTTTATTTTAATTATTTCATTTAAATTATAAAATATATGACAACACACCAAGGAGGCTCAAAAAATGTGACCATCTGTGCCAAACAAGAAGGAGGATTAAAAATCGTAAAATTGGTTTGACGTAATTTATGGATAACCCCTTATATCCCTTCTACGAAAACTGTTATACTCTGTAAAGAGGCTTATTATTTTTCGCAAGAGTCTTATTTAAAGCGAATGGGCAGTAAAAGTTAAAGATCTGAAAACAGGAACTGAATCTTTTAATATATTATCCATGCGAAAATCTGTTTCAACATTTAAACACTTATTACCCCGGGATATGCAAGCAAGAAAATGTAGCACCTAAATCAGTATCTTTACAGGCTAATTGAAGCTAGAAATAACACACAAAATTTCCATTTGTTCGACCGATACCAATGACAAAATCTTTGCTTAGTATCTTATAAACCACTCAGTTAAAAAACTCAAATCCATTGGCAATTAATTTTCTGCATAACGTAAAAGTTTTTTTCTTGATTGCAGGTCTCACAAAATGCCAGGAAATCATCATCATCGTCATCGACTAAACCGAAAAGGCCATAAAAAACAAAAACAAAAAATTCCTAATAAACCCAAATCACCAAATGATGATAATCAATTAAACAATGAAAATCCACTACATCAACAAAACGAAATTGTTGATTTAAATATCACATATGATACACCCACAAATAAAACAATCACCGCAAATGAAAGCAAAATATTACAAGAATTATATGGTGACAACGATACATCAAAATATAACTTACATCATCAATCCAATAATGCATCATCAATTGCCTTAAAAAAACCACAAACTCAATGCCAAATAACAATTACTGCAAATCAATCGGATCAAAAAGTGAAAAACAAACGACATAAACCAAAATATATGAATTATCACAAAGATGAAGTGTCGTCAGTAGACGAAAAGAAGTATAAATCATGTAAAAGTATGTCACACAACTCAAAAACTCCAAATATGCATTTAATATTTACAACACGATCCTCATTTGATAATAAAAATCAACTTGATGTTTCACCATCGATAACTTCCACAAAGCAGCAAAAGAAGAATAAAACTAACGATTTAATGGTAAAAACACCAAATGACAGTAATAGTCGGATGTATGCAATCTATACACCATACAGTAAAAAGCGACCATTAAATAATAGTCCTAGCGACCAATCAACAATCGCTGAAGATGAACTTGCATCAACAAACGTTACAAAATCATTCACATCATCATGGACTATTACGTCACAGGCTAAACGTTCTCGTCGTGCTGGTCATATTGCGGCGCCTGATATAAACATATGTTGTACACCAAAACGATTATTTCACGATCAACAACCACCAACTTCAACCCCGATCACATATACTGATCCACCATCGAAAAATCAAATTGTTAGTGATGGCGGTGGTGATCCTCATCAACGATTAATACCACCTAGTGCGGTAACTGCCTCGGTTATATCTCAAACATTTGAGAAATGTAATAAACTAACATTTACGAATATTTCCACGCATTCAATAACTGAATATAACGAACAAGTTAAGATTACGATGTCATTAAATTATTCGAATAATGGACAAAAATCGCAACAAATGGTACCAGATGATTTTGAAACGAAATGTTCGAGACGATTTTCATGGTTTAATTCAATTACGAGTTCGTTTCATAATTTCTTGACTAATGTGAAAAAGGTAAGAATTTATGAAGTATTTACATTATTATTTATTTAAAAATGCACATATGTACATATGTGTCAGGACCGTAACTTGGGGGGTGGCAATGCAGGCACACGAAATAAATCTATAAATACATACATACATACAAAAAATATTAATCAAATAAAAACCGATAGTAAATTAAATGTGGTATTTGTAAGTCATATCCATCGATGTATCATGTCGAGAAATGATTTAAAAAACAATGTTTTTTTTATTCCTCGCATACAAAGTAAAAGTATCTGCTTAGTTAAAATATAATTTATAAAAAAAATACGCTTCTAGAGTATGATGCCAAAAAGCTGCCCGGTGCACTGTTCAAAAAGGTTATGGATTAAAGACTTTCATTCCATTAAAGAAGCGCAATCTAAATACTTGCGCAAGAGCTGTGTACCCACATAACGGCCCTGTTAAGTGTGAGTTATTTAAAAAATTGGATAGTTTTTTCGATGCGCAATTCGAAAGTTTTTTTAATAATTGCGATACGCGTATAGTTTTGAGTGCCTTTCCTTGTTTCATAGCAAACAAAAGTAATCATATTTAAGTGGATGATGATTTCACACTTTATAAAAAGGTTTTAGTAGAAGATCCAATATAAGATCGACCATCACTCATCTGTTTACCAGATGAAAATTATATTTTATCCAAAAAAATATGTTTCTGAACATATACCAAGAGTAATTTAATAATTTATTTTAAAAATTCTATTGACTTGCTTGTCAAATGAAAGAAATTCCAATAGAAAGCGTACAACAAAGAAAATATGCAACAGCTAAGTTGCCTACCCTTTTCTGGTCCTTATTACCAGGTTGCCGTGTATAAACAGATAAATTGAAATAAGTAATTGTATTCATATTCTTACCACTTAAAAAATACATCAAAATGAAAGCTATTTTATATCGAATACAGTAGTACAGTATTGCTTTCCAAAATCCGTTCATAAATAACAGTTGCCAGACTTTTAAGTTTAAAAATCGGAGCAAGCAACGATGTATAACAGCGAAGCATTGCGCGTACTAGTTGATGCGATAGAGAAGGATGCAGTACAACAGCTGCGCGTGACGGAGCCGAAAAATGAGCGGGTGTGCGCGTGCTTTCTACTCAAAGTATAGAAAAGGATAAAACTAATATGCTATAGAGAATCGTTTTGGAGCAAACAGTCCGTTTGAAAGCGTAGGTTAGATAAATGTCAGGGATCAAAAAATGCTTAGAATTGTCAAAAATATAAAATCCAATAATTTAAATTAATGTTAAATAAACATAATATGGTGTCCGGGTAGTAGGAAACTTCTGCCCCACTCCATGGGCGCAAATCTATAGTTTTCATGAATATTATTTTGTTGAGGACACTGAAACAAACATTTTCCACCGGCTCCCATAAAATACTAGAAGGCCTGCAGTCAAATGTCTCGTTTCTTACATTATAAGTATTTTAAAAAAAATTATTGACTTAACGTTCTTATACATTTCGGTTTTTTCTTTAGATATCTTTTGAAGCAATCCCTCTTTCCATTACTGTCTAGTGTAATAAATTATAATTGAACAAAAACCATTGCCAGATACTCTGTGGGTATGGGTGTATGGTAAATTAAACTTGTTTGCACTATAATAGGAATTTGTACTTGTATCATTAAAAACCTCAAGAGGTTTCCTTTTTATATTAAACAGTAAACATTTACCTTAAGGTTTGTTTTTTTTCTATATATATTATTTTTCCCAAAAGAAAATTTATATAAATCTCATTATATTCATCAACAATTATTTATACACCAAATATTCGTTTGGTTAATTAACCATTTAATTTTATGATAATGATCATTTCATTTTTATAAATTTAATTTTCATCAAATGGAAGAATTCCTTTTCCAATAAAGATTTTTTAGATACTGTTTCAATTTGGGCTTTCAAATGTATGGATTCTTTATGGTGAGCTTGAAAAATTTGTTGGCAATTTTTCGGTTCTAAGCCATATGTGGCCATACATTCAATTGCCACAAAAATTTAAACTTTATGAGTATTCGTATTATGACCTCTTGAAATCGTTTATAGTAGTCATATAGCGGACAAGGGAAATAAATGTCCCGCAAGAAGACATTCCGGGACCAGTTCTTTTTTGTCTTCACAAACGACACAGTAAATTACTTAGGTTTGGTACTGTGCTTTTCGATGAAGGTAATTAACATTCATTAATGCAGATGATTAACATTCATTAATGCAGATGTCAACATAAAGCAAATTATCATATAATACAAAAACTCACTGTTCCCATTTCCCTGTACCCTACCAATTCTACCACTAAAATGGTAGAACTTTTAAGAGCGTTTTTCGGGAAGGATTTCTTCTAAAAGTGATTTACTATAAATATTTAGGCATATTTCGAAAACTATGGCATATATCGAAAAATTTTACTTTCAATTTTCGTCATAATTTTTATAAAGTCTAACAGAATCTACCCTGAAAATGTGAAACGAAAATTTCAAATAATTGCATACATAATAATTTCATCACTTAGCGAGGAACGTCCTTAATATTACCATTTTATCATAATAATTTTTATTAAAAATAAAATATTTGCGAAGGATGTCTACCCACCATTTGCCCGTCTTTTTACATTATATCAATGAAAGTTCGTAATATTTATCTAAAAATAGATAATTAATTATGTTGTATTTTTCTAGTTGAGAAAATCATATTTTGTTGAATATTCCATTTGATACACTCGAGGAAGTGAACATTTTAATAGAGCTCTTGACTTTACTGGAATTTTTCTTAATACTAGCAGTTAACACACCCACTTCGCTGAACAACTGCATACAAAGACTATTGTGTTATAAAATTTCACTTCGTTTGCCATCACTTAATTCCCTGTAATTTCGTTGGTTTTAATTTTTGTCCCAATTTTTTTGAAAATAAAATGCAGTATAATTATATAACTACTGAACTACTGCACAAATTTGAGCTCAAATTCACATAATATACCTATGTGTTTTATCGAGACGATAGATTCTCGTTAAGCTAGGTCTTTTTTTGAACCCACCCCAGGGGTATAAACCAGATGGATGGTCGAATTGATACTTGGGCCACCTTCCACCATAATTCACCATAATCAGGTCAAATTGATTCCTCTCCTTTGAACTCTCCTTAGAAGTGTAAACATTGTAAGTTTACATTTTTCTTTTTACTTACTGCGTGGAATTTAACCTCTGAGGCCTACTTTACTACTATACTCTTCCTCTTTGACCTACCCTCGGAAGCGTAAACCTAAACTTCTTCGAATTGGGGTCTAATGACGAAGATTGAAGTTAGATCGAAGTCCCAATTTTTGTCGTATAGGATGGAAGTCAAAAATGTCTTATGAGGGAGATCAAGATGGGATGACTCTATAAAAATTGAAATTATTCAACTAAGCGGAAGGATAACATTTCCTTCAAGCTTCAAACAAACATCCCCCTCAGTGTTTCTTAAAATGACTGAAATTAATCGTTTATTTTGAGCTAAATGAGACTGAAGAAATAGGTGAAATAAAATATCCATCGTAAATGATTTGATTGACAAATCTATCAATTGGAAATGAAAGAGGACAAATCGTTACACCCAGTCTTGCATCAATATTAATCAACAGTACAAAACGTATTTATGATATACATGTCTGTTTCAGTCATATATATTGTTAGTCATCTGTTGGATGTAATTTATTTTATACGTTTAATCACTGAAACTAAAATATCCCACACGTAGTAAGCTGATTGTCAAGCTTATATAATTAACGAATATAATGATCAAAAGTATAATGTATTGTATTGAAATAATATAAGCGAAAGCAGCAATTTTTTTATTAAAATTCATTATACATTATAATATTCATAATGTTGATTTTTACACATAAAGAGTATAAAAAAAATCGCTTATCTGACATTTTATTCACAAAATTATGATTGATGATGAAATAAAATTACTTTATTTACCTATTTAATATATAAATATTTTTACTATACACAAATAAAATCAAACAAAAACTCGTATAAAGTAAATTGTATGCAATAGTGTAAATTTTATACTCTTAGCATTCCTATGTTTATAAACACAAACAAAAATTTTTTGCCAAAATTTTTCAAAACAAAGAAGCTTTTCAATTTTTCCTAGAAACGTTCAACAAAATATAAACAATACACAAGCATAAGTGGTCCAAATGATACCCAAAATCCTATTTTAACGAAAACCGAGCCACAACGTCTTATTTGGCCTTTTGCCCATTCGGTGTGCGTGTGGGTCTCAGGCCCGTACGCACGGTATGTGTTTTGTAGGTCAAAACCTCTCCCATTGAGAATCTGCCCACATAAGTTTTGAACTAACAATATAGACCTGTAAATGCACCCATTTATGAAACGCATTTCCACACGGTATTTTGAGCACGGTACATTCTATGATTTTGTCTTTGAGTCGAGTACTTCAGACAGAAAACCTGGATCTAGACAAAGCTGTCGAACTGGCTGATGCTGCGAAACATATTTTTATTGAAAGAGTAATAAATTCTTGAGAAGAGTTCAGGAAAGTTGAAGATTACAGATTGATTTTTGAATCATCGCAATATTTTCTCAAATTTTCCTTGTCTTTTGCTCATCAAAAAATTTCTTGAAAACTTCGGTGACATGTGAGTCAACGAAGTTTAACTTTGGCGAAACACTCGATATTTGCAACAAAGATGCGTTTCCGAATGTTCACCAAATGCTTCACGTTTTGGTAGTTTTTTTTTAAACATTGAAAACCTTTGAATATAAAAAATAAACTATATAAATACATAAATGTTTTCGTATTTAAAATTTTTCACTTTGATACAATTATTTCACAAATTTGTGAATTAATTACTGAATGTCCATTTTTTTTAGCTTAGCATTTCATTAGATTTGCCTTAGCATTAATGTAATAATAATTACATTAGCATACTCAAACACAAAATTATATATATTTTATGTTATTTATTCAGGTAGATACTTTTAGTATAAATAAATGAAAAATAATGAGTAAATGAAATATATGGAAATATCCAGCAAGTAAACTTGACATTTTTCACTTCCAAGATAGAATCGAAGTCCTCAAAAAATGCCTACAATATAACTAAAAGATTTCACTGACTTTTTTTTTATTTTTAAAGAACTATGATATTTATGCCAAACTGTATTAAAACAAAATTAAAAAGCTTAAAATTTGTCTTCATTAAAATAGATTTTTAAAATTTTCTGCTAAATTTATGTAAAAATACTATATTTTGTATACATGGTGCTGTTTTACGTTGACATATTTTGAAACTCAAGAAATAAGTTTTATCGATAAAAATGCTTCAAGCTCAATGAAAAGCTCACTCTACTCCATAACTGGTAATCGATAGATGAACAATTTAAATTAGAAAGTTGTTATTGATTAAAAAAGTATAATTTTTTTTCGAAACATATTTTCCCAAACCATACAGTACAGGCAAAAACGGACGAGCAAGTTTTACCCAAAATGCGTTATTTCTTATCAAAATTTTTTATTTCGTAGAATTGGTTATGCGAAACCTACGCACTCTTCGAAAGAAATTTTCCAATAAATTCAATAAATGTGATTTGTTTTTCTCTAAAGACCATTTTTGTTCAAATTGAATGAAGAAGCGCACAAAATGTTAGATTTCTCCTATCAATAACTGTTTAAACTATTCGGTTTACAAAAAAATGTTTGCGTATTTATAAAGAATGATTTTCAAATTTAAAGCGTTCATTTAATGTTTGTCAAATATGAATCAAAGTTAGGTATTATTTTGAACTTGAAAACTTAGATCGAATTCGATACCGGTATAAGATTTGTGAATTTGAATTTAACATTTTTCGTCTAAATTTACTTTTTCTTCGTTTAAATTTACTTATCGAGTTTCAAGCCTATGTCAACTTAAAAAAGACACCCAGTATAAAAAGTTATTGCTGCCTAGCCGCTACCCTCCCATTTCGCTTGGCAATTTAATTACTTTAAAAACATAGACTACCCCGATATAGCCTACGCCTCCCCTGCCCTCCCTTCATAGCACACGCAATATAGACAATTGCAACTTTTATAATAAATCCATCTCATGCTATCCCTTAACCCACTTGCCCCCGCTTAAAATGCCTTGTAATCTCAGTTTTACTTCCTCCTTTTTTTGGACATTGAGACGACCTTCGCTCTCATTGGAGTATAGACATTGGTTTAAGAATGTTGCAATAACAAAACCTACGTATTATAAGAAACTATAGTTGTAGTAGATTTTAAGTCTGAACGTAAGCCATTAAACAAATTTCATCAAAGTTGGTTCAGTAATTTTCGTGGGTTTAAGTAACACACCTAAAAATACTACATATTTGAACATTTATAATATTAATAGGATTTCTTGTAATTCCTATCACCTGCAAAGTGCTAAATTTACGCATGATTTAAAAAAAAAGAAAACATTTTTAGAATTAATATTAGTACGAATATTTTATTCTGTTTGTTTCATTCATTAACAATCCTCCATTTTGTTCATTAGTATAGCTATATAATACTTATTTTTAAATTATAATTACGATTTCTGTAAACCGTCGTGGAATTACAGAATATGATACGATAATCCACCAACTTTAGTAGATATAATTATTTGACTAATTCTTTATACAGGTTGGAGTAGAAAAAAAGTATATATATTAAAAACTTTGTAAAAAGAAATACCATCAATTATTTCCAATTATTTCATTTCAAATTATCACTTCTTTCTATTCCAAATTACCATGCACTTCAACTACATAAAAATATTTAAAAAAGTACTGTTAAAAATGATGTTTTAAGGAATTCAGCTAATTTTGTTAATGTAGTTCAACTCTTTTAAACATTTTTCAAGGTGTTTCTTAAATTTGTTCACCAAATGTCGAAGCATGGTCAGTGAGATTGGTCATGATTTATTGTTGGATCCGCTTCCTCAGTGCTTCAATATTGCTTTGATAAAACGCCTTCAACGCAAAATATACACCGATGCATTGTTCCTGAATAAATATCATAAAAAACATGATAGACGGGTGGAAAATATGATCTACTGATTTTCAATACAATTTATTTAAATAACAATATTGACTTAAAATATAATTTCCTTCAATACGGAATTTCTTTTTATGATTTTATAGTGCTAAAAAAATTATTTGAAAAAATTGATAGGATTTTTTTCTATAGCGTTTTCCAAATGACACACTTTTCTGCCCCACCCTATATTAAACATTTTAAGTAATTATTTTTATCTTACTTCAAACGTCGTCGATGAGATATTACAACCCATATGAAAATCATACTTAATTCAGCGAGACCATTTGATTTTTATGTTTTTTATGGAATTGATTTTTTAGTCCTCTGGAAAAAATATGTCTATAGAAACACAAAAATTTGACCAGGAAAGGAAAACATGCGCAAGCTACGTTTCAAAAAAATTAAAATTAAATTAAATACTTTCCCCGAGTCAAGTATGACTTGTAAAAGTCTTATGGACAGTATAGTCAATGACCAGTTTTTCATGTTTTTTAATAGTTTTCCCTAGGAGTTTCCCTTAAAAAAATCATAAAAATTAAACAACAAAATTTGTTCTCCAGCTTTATCTTCCAATGGATGATCAGATTTTCTTGAAATATATAACTAAGAACACTCTCGATCAAATTTAATTTCAACCCAAAACAAAAATCAAAATCGGTTCATCCGTTTAGAAGTTACGATGCCATAAACGATTCGATCAGATCTGATTTTATGTCGAAGGTTTCTTAAAAGGTAACCGGATTTTTATATTCCTCTTTACGAGAAATTTTTTATTAAAAGCAAAGCAGCCCCTTTTTTGTTTTTATTCAATAAGTGCTTTTAAGGTGATTGTAAACCTACAGTATTGTAAAAGAAGTTTTGGTTTATTGCACGGTGCATGCATAAACCAAATACATGCTTTGTAGTCAAATAATGTTATTTTTAGGTTTACAATACCACGCAACAACAAAAATATATAATATATTGTGTGCAAGTGCTGCTTATAAATTTGATAATAATACTCTTACTATAGTCGTCTCTGTTCATCAAATGATGGATCTTCGATGAACTCATAATTAAATTAAAATTTTATTTTTATATCATCGGCAACCTTATATTTTTATGGTATTATTATAAACTACAAGATTGTCTAAATATTTTAGATAGTTTTTTTTTTATCACACTCTCTAGATTTTTTGATACAGAAATATCGAATTGAAAAGAATAACCTATATGATTCATCATTTTTTCAGCCAACTTTGAACGGTAAAATAATAATAATAAGTCCAATGACCTAAGAATTTTTTGTTATTTTTGGTAACTTTGTTAATCAAAAAATGTATTTATAAAGTTTTATGGAAATCCCTAGTATTATTCAATTCTTGCATATCTCCTTAAAAATGTTACCCACTACATACAAAAACTTTTGTCAATATTCATCAAGTTTTAAGCTTTATAATGATACCAAAATTAACAAGTGAAAACAAACAATTGACTGAGTTAATTGTTGAAATACCATGTATAGGCAGTGTTGATAACTCTGTCACATTTCTTGATGCGCAATTGTTTTTTTTGACGTTACGTAAATAACAAAAGATATTCACTTTGATATTCCTATATTAATACATACTATAAAATTTGCACCTAATTAACGCCCTCGTGGGTAAACAGTGATGTTTACAAAAAAATGTTTCAAACAAAAGTTTTTTATTTTTTCATAACCAACATTTTTTACATTTAAACTTTTGTTCTATCTCTAACGGTTTACAAGATAGGTCCTACGGACCCAAGACCCAATTGACCTATGATGCTCATTTACGAACTTGACCTGACTTTTTACGTCCTGAGTACGCTGTAAAAATTTCAAATCGATATCTTTTTTCGTTTTTGAGTTATCGTGTCCACAGACGGACGGACGGACGGACAACCGGAAATGGATTAATTAGGTGATTCTATGAACACCTATACCAAAATTTTGTTCGTGGCATCAATATTTTTAAGCGTTACAAACTTGGGACGAAACTTAATATACTATGTATATTTCATATATACATGGTATAAAAACATTCAGTCAAAAATACATTCAGTCAAAAATAAATGCAAAACTTAAACCATTCTATATGTTATTACTATATAATAATGTTACAGCCATAACGTTAATGTTATAACATTTTTTTTTATAAAGAGTAAAAATGAAAATGATACAAAAAGTTTAAAATTTTATTTATCAAATCATCCTTTTATACTTCTTTTGTGAAAAATTCATATCGATTCTGTACGGTATATGAGAAATGTTTTTTTTTTTTTTTTAGTTAATTTTTCATAAACTTTTACAATTTTTCACAAAAAACGTATAAAAGAGATTAATTGATAAATAAATTTTAAAATTTTTTATTTCATTTTTACGTTATCGAAATACCGTAAAAAGTTTAATATCCCTAAAATACGTTCAATTTGATAAATCTATAACTTTATAACGCATACCAGGCACGGCAACATTTATTTCTCGAAGTACATAATATTATATGCACTCTTCAAAAGCTTTCATTTGATACCAAACACCATATTTTTTATTCAATTTGTTTTAAGTTCGTTTTGAGCTTTATTTGAGTTTCGAATCGGTCCTATATTTTTCCTTAGAAAAATATAACCTGTGACATTCACGATGTCAAGACAAAATTCAACAAGACCACATACCTACATTAAAATCCATTGAGGCATTTAGACAGCGAGAAATAATACTCACAAAAAAATTGATAGACTGCTAAGAACTCTTTTTAGGTGTAGTCGAGTAAAATATTCAAAAATCGTTTGGTCCGACACTGGAAAGGTATGGCCCTAAACCTACTGCACCTAGTTGATAATTAATTAAACTTAGGTATGCTTGTAATATTCTGATGATAAAATAAAGTGCCAAAGTTCATTAAAATTTCAGTATTCATAGAAGTTAGTAATTGTTAATAAATTTTGGTTGAATATATACACAGACACCTACATTATTTTATGTAATAACTAAAATGTGCACTTTAATTACAAATTATTGCTTATGAGGTATTTACATTTATTTATTATAAACTCGATAGTTGGTACGGTGGCGTGATTATTAGTCCAATCATTGTAGAATATTATTTTTAAAGATAGTGCAGTGATTATTTGTGAACATACAAATTATTAACTGGCGCACATCACAGCATTGAAACCTCAAATTATTAGTACAGTCAAAGATGTTACAAATAAAGTAAAATGAAAGAACCCGTTCGCATTTTGCTAAAATTTCATGGAAGGTGTTTCTTAGATGTCAAATATCATTAGTAATGCATGAGTTAATATCGAAAATGTTAATAAACAACAAATTGTTAATTCAATGGAACGGTTAATGTTAAAGTTGAAATACAAATTTAATAAATAGGCAACTTGAATTACGTGTACGTTAAACATGTATAATAGTTTTCGACTATTTGAAAACACTTAACATTTACGCCATACAAGTTGCCTAATTGCTAATTTTTTAAGTTAACTTTAACATGGATCGTTTCATTGAATTAAATTTATTGTTTAGTAACAAATAGAAACATTTGTGCCACTTACCCATGCGTTACTAATGATATTTGACATCTAAGAAATACATACCATGATGTTTTAGCAAAATACGAGCGGTTTCTTTCATTTACCTTCATTAGCCGATTTTTATAACATCTTTATATTTAATTTATATAAATATTTCTATAGTAAAAAAATACAAAAATACAGTGTATCCAACTAAGTCCAACACTATGTGGAAAACTTTTATTATTTGGAAATATTTCAGACAAAAGATTTAAAAAGTCTTAGAAAAACCAAATTAACATTTTTTCAGAATTAGTAAGACTTTCCAAGTCTTTTGTTTGAAATATTTCCACAAGGGTAATTCTGTGTTGTATCAATTTGTCTACACGTCCTGGTGTAGATATAAATTATCAATGCTAATACAGTGAAGAGCTACTAAAAATACAAAAACCTATTTTTTTATGGTAGAATATTGGATATCTGACCGTAGTTTTAAAGTAGGATAAACTTTTCTCGAAAAAATCTTTTCGAAAGTATTTAAAAAAAATTATTTTACTCGTTAGCAAAATATACATTTTTCGATAAACCACGTATACAAACCTTTTTATCAAGAATAACTATTTTTTCATACAAAAGATAATAAAAAACTTTTCCAAATGGTGACGAGTTAATTGAACACACTGTATATCAAAAATTTTTTATAAGTAAAAAAATAAAACAGTATTTTCTAAAGTTTTTTTTCGATTTTCATCAAAAACTTCTTCCCCACAAATATAATTGTTTTTTAGTCCGTTCTAGCACGAGGATGATTTAACAATAAATTATTCTAAAATTTGTAACTCAATTAAATAATGTCTATTTTTAAGATGGAAGGTGACATCAACTGCTAGGGAAAAGTTGAAATTATTCTGGTAAAAAAATCTATATACTACTTGCAAGGTAGAGAAGGAAATGGGTTGAAAAAATTAGTTCGTTATAATGTTTATTAAGATCCTTTGTCTAAAATGATTTGGCTATACTACTTATTTGTTATTACCGCACCTGATAATAACAAATAAGCTTTAAAATAATGTTAAATTATATTGTTTATGTATTATAAACCCATAAAAGGTATTGATTTACAATTTATATTTACAGACCAATATATTATCTTCTCCAATAATGTGGTCACTATTTTCAATAAATTTTTATTTTTGACATTTTCGAATAAAAACGCTAGATGAAGCACTTTTCGCCAAAAATGTTAAAAAAGCACATTAAAATAAATCGAATTGTGCAATTATGGCGGTTCCAAATTCGATAATTTTTTGAAGAGAAACATCCGTTCGAAATTTTGAACATTTTTGTTCCTTTAATACTTTGGTTGAGGATGTAAATAGATTAACTATATCACGATAACTGATTAATTTAGCTGATAAGCAAACTTTGGTGCTTGGAGAGTGGGAGTTTTTTAGTTAAACATATGAACTACAACAGATAAAGCCAAGATACAAGTCACTTTTGCGATTTCATTTAACACCTATAATACCTCTTACTTAGATGCATTGCTTAACGCATCTACTCTGTCATACTCGTGATATTTATATGCCTAGATATAAATCGAACATTCTATATACAAAATTTATTTTATTTTGTTTGAAAGAAGTATTTTGACAATAAATTGTATAGAAGTAAACAATTTTGAATATTTAGGTATTATTTCTACAATTTTTTATATTACATAAATAAGTTTATTTACATTTTTATTCAACAATAGACATCAATTTAGTGTTAAGATATTCGATAATAAAAATGACAATTCTTCCAACATCAACATATTAAATTATATTTTTGAATATATATATATATATAAATAATAATATATAAATTTTCGTGTCTGTACACAAGAGGACATAATATATTTTGATTTTTGAGCAAATATTTTCTTATATATTTTAGTGTAAAAAAAGTATGACATTAAGGAATATATATTATATACAGTGGGTTAAACACCATAAAAAGGTTAGTTTTTCTATTTTTCTTATATATTTTTGTAATATCAAGGCTATACAGTTACTAGAAAGCGACGCATGAAAATCAGGAAAATTTGTCAAAAAATTTTGATACTATCTATCAATAAAATGTATTTTTGTTTTTTTAACCGACTTCAAAAAAGGAGAAAGTTCTCAATTCGACTGTATTTTTTTTTTAATGTTTGTTACCTCAGAACTTTCGGCTGGGTGAACCGACTTTGATAATTCTTCTTTTATTTGAAAGCTGGTGCTTCCCGTGTGGTCCTATTTCAATTTGATCTAGTTCTGACAATGGCATATGATTTTGGCCAATACCAAATAACTTTTTATTGAAATTTTGTTCGTCAATTCAACAGATTTTACTGTTTACAGACCCTTTTCTTGTTTTTATATTTACATGAAAACTTCGATACTAACAGATAGTACTAGTTTTATTCATGAGACAATATTTTATATAATCGTTTTTCAAGACTTGGAAACTCTATATGTAGATTGGGATATAATCATAGACATGCAAAGTTTTATTTTCATCACCAATAATAATACTAAGTAAAATGTCATGTTTAGTTCTGACTAAAAGATAAACCATTCATTTTATTAATAGATAATCCATTGTGGTTTTTTTTTTTAATCCAAAAGAAAAATTTTATTCATAGGTAGTTTAAAATGTCTATATGTACGTAAATTACCGTTCAATAAAATGGACTCAATATGAAAAATAACAAGTGCAAATAAACAATTGACTGAGTTAATTGTTGAAATACAGACGGTTTTGAAAAAACAAAAACGTTCATGTACTCTAAAATGGCAGCCATTTTCACGAAGAATTTTCATAACAAGTGAAATTTACAAAAATTTAAAAAGCCCTCGTGAAATTTTTCGGGTACGGAACCCTTAACTCATATTTGAAACGTATCTGAGAACACTCCTTAAATTATCTTTTTCCTTAGCCTTCTCCAAACTGAACCGATTTTGAGATTCATCGCTAATTTTTTAGTTATTCTGGATACGGAACCCGAAACTCGCACTTAAAATAAAGCTAAGTACACTCCCCATTAAATTACCTTTGAACCGAAACAAGAAACCAAATCGGTTCATCCGTTTAGGCGCTACGATGCCACAGACGTACACACAGACAGGTACGTCCGTTTTTTAGGCGCTAAAATGCCGCAAACAGACAAGTCAGACAGATACACATAGCGGTCAAAGTTATAGCACCTCTTTTTTGGCTCGGGAGTTAAAAATGGATATGAAAAAAAGACTCAGAGAATTTTTGCCATAATACCTGTGAACGGTCATGTAAAATTATTATTCTCCTGTAAATAGAAACATTTCCACACGATTCTCTCATAAATTTTTCCATATTAAAGCCGATACCGAAATACTTTTCACCTTGCTCTAGGCATTACCGACCTAATCTGTCATCTTAAAATATAAAAATCATTCACGCTACACATTCTTGGTGACTGGGCGAACCCATTTTTCGATAATTTAAGTGTACATTCGTTGAAGTATATAGTATTCACGTATAGAAAACTTATTAGAGTGTGAACTTTGGTTTTAAATTTATTGTTCCATTTGGCACAAATGACTGTGATTTATAAAATAATAGCGTAATGTATGTGTGTACGTCTGTCTGTCATCTATTTTAGAAAAATTTAAATATTTCCATTATTCAATCATGTGTATAAGATTTTTATAGACACAAAAAAGACTTTTTACTATTGATCGATTATACTTACATAAAAAATAAAATACAAAAAAAAAAAACATGCTATTAAAAAGATTTCCCTACGGCATATTTGTATGTAAGATTTAATCGTGTAATCCAGCGAAAATTACTTGACATACAAAAAATACATGAGATTGGATTTTTATGCTAAAATAAATAAGATTATGTAATAAGTAATATCGATGTTTTTTTTCGTATTTCTTAACAAATTATGAAAACGCCGTAAAAGAGTTGGACAAAATTAAAATCAGCCAAGAAAACCGAATGATATACGCATTTTTAACTACTAATTACACTGATTATAGCGTTTATTTATAACCCCCGAACTAAAAAAAAAGGGGTGTTATAAGTTTGACCGATAAGTGTGTGTGTGTCTGTCTGTGGCATAGTAGCACCTAAACGGATGAACTGATTTTAATTATTTTGGTTTCATTTGAAAGGTAATTCAAGTGAGAGTATTCTTAGCTATGTTTCAATTGCGAGATTAGTGTTCCGTACCCGAAATAACTAAAAAATTCATGGTTATGATCTTCAAATCGATTCAGTTTGGAAAAGGCATGGCATATAATTTTAACATACAAATAATTACTATGGAAATGAATGACCAAATAAACCTGGCTCCATTCATTTCGAAAAGTGAAATGGTAATAATTAAGTAATTCAAAACAATAATTCAAAAGAACAAAGTCAACTCAAATATTTCAATTTCAATTAAAAATTTCCAAAAATTCGTCCCAAAAAATGATAACTCTCTAAGTATCCTTTTCATCTCATCTGATGTCCTTGACCATCACTTTGATATAGATTTTAGAAGGAGTGTTATAAGTTTGAAGTGTTTATCTGTGCGTCTATGTGTTTTTCAGTGGCATCGTAGCCCCTAAATGGTCGAACCGACACGATTGAGAACGTTTTATAGCTAAGTTTCCAAAAATCGGTTTACAAGGAATTAATCCAATTTGTCGGGTGTTTTTTAAATTCTGTAAATTTCACTTGTCATAATCTTTAAAAGATACAAAAGTATAAAAATTCAAAATAATGGGTAAATAATCGAACATCGTGTGTAGTATAAATATACAAAAACAATAAAGTGGTTAACAAATTAAAAGCAAATAAATAAATATAAGACTACACATTTAGAAACATTCATTAAATAAATAATTAAAATAGTAAAGAGAAACAATAATAAAAATAAGTACACACAGTTTTTTCAATTAACTTATCAAAGTTTTTTAAATTAAAATACAAGTACATAGGACATAGCACATACTATGATGGGGGAGGAATTGCTCAGGTGTTCGATCGCCCAATACTTGTGTGCGGGTCATAGAGGCTGATAAGGGTACTGTCTCTACCTGTCTCCTCTCTCTCTTAGATCATATCTAACGCCATCAACCGAGCCATGGTCTGCTTATGTTTTGGAGATATTCCTAGAGACTTTGCCATCCTATAGTTCTGAGCTAACCAGAAACAATGAGACCCTATAGCCTTTCGAAGATAACTAGACAATAGCTTTCCTGCCGAGATACATCTAGAGCATCCGGAGCACCCTCAAATGGAATGCAAACGTCATATACTATATTTGCTATAAGAACTTCATGCTTGTGTTTTGTTAAATGAGATAAAAATAAATCTTTAATGGCTTTTATGTTGGTTATTTTTAAAGTTATTTGAAAAATAACTTTTCTCTACTGTTTGGTATATGAACGAGGTTTTAAAGTCCCTCTATATCTGGTCACCATCTCACAATGCTTTTCTCTATAATATCCTTTTTAACGAGCATTCAGTTTTCCCTTGTTTGCCGGTAATGATATAAGAACATAGCAGCGTCATTAAAAAGTTGATTTCGAGGGCTAAATTTTGGAAATTTGTTATTGTAATTTGGTAAGGATGAAGTACGCCGAGCACTTCATTTAATATGGAAAGAAATACTCGAAATTCAGCAATTTTAAAATAAACTCTTGAAAAGTTGCCATCTCTCCTCATACCATTATTTCAAAAATTAGTCCGAACTTTCCGAAATAGTTTTCGAATAAAAAAACCCGAAGTATTGGATAACTACGACCATTGATAGAAAAAATCATTTCTGAAGTACTTGCCCCAGTTAAGAATTTCAAATTATCTCGTGTTGGCACAGAAAGCATTTCAAGCATGAAGCACAAGGTATTTAAATAATTGCTTTTTAGGTGTATATTTTTATGTTTTATGTAACTTTTAACTAAGAACGATAAAAAAAAGTAAATGGAAATAAGTAAAAACTACCAATTTCATAAGAGACACTTCACATTTTTTGCAACGAAACTCGTAAGTAGTACCTACTTATTAAAATCGATAAGTTGTTTGCATTTACTACATAACAAAAGCGAAGGCGACACATAATCATTTGTATATATGTAAAGGCTGTTCGTTTTCTATACATTGAAAAAATTAAAACCTCCAAAATTACTTATGGCACTGAAACATTTATCAAAGACCCAAAGGATTCCGTACTCTCGCGCAATCTTAGTGCTGAATTGTTTAATAATTATTAATACTATCAAGTGGTCATAGTGTCCAACATAGCTTAAATATGCAGCGTTTTCGAAAAATGTCGTAGAACATGTTTGATAGACTCGCCAAAACGAAGCCACTCACGTAATTTTAAGTATGTATATTAATCATTTTACAAAGCACCCTTTTTGTCCCACGATTTATATAGCTTAAAATATTCATGGACTATTAAACCAATGAAACACTTAGCTTGAGATTTAGGACCCAGAAAGTTGTAAGCTTTATATACTTTTTATGGAAGTTCTTCTTTACTCTTTTTTATAACGACTCAAGAGTTTGATCCAAGGAAGTTTCGTGTACCGAAAATTTGCGAATTCTGAAGCTTCACAAACTTTAAACGAAGAATAATTAGGCTAAGTTATTCTTCTTTACAAGTTTATAACTGTTATAAATTCGCTAAAAAAACTATATATTTCATTCGACTGCTATGAAATCTAAACTACGCAATGTATGTGACTTTCAAAAAAATGTTCTGAGTAAAAGTCTTTTAATATTGTCATAACTGGTTTTGTTTTTAACCGACTTCAAACAAAAAAACGACTGTATTTTTTTTTTATTTATGTGTGTTCCCTCAGAACTTTCGACTGGGTGAACCAATTTTGATAATTCTTTATCTATTTGAAAGCTAGTGCTTCCCGTGTGGTCCAATTTAATTTTGGTCGTGTTCTGACAACGGCATCCATGAGAAAACCATGCAAGTATTAAATCAAGAGGATGAATAACTCAATATCACGCCAACCGATTTCAATGATTCTTTTTATTGACAAATTAGTTAGGATTTATTTAGAAAAAAAGAATTTATTTCATTCGTCTTGGATCAATTTATTAGGGTTGTTAAAAATGTTTTTTGTAAATAATACTTCGTAATTTAAGCTTTTCATCTTTCTCTTATAAATTACAAACATGTTGCTTTTTCTATCACCCTAACAAGCAGGTCAATGTCGAGGTCTGAGTAAGATGCTCTCTCTAAATATAAAAAATTTTACTTGGACAATTTCTCAGCTGGAGAAATTAAAATGGCGCACCCTATATAATACTATTTTTCATCCAATATGGAAAAGTTTTTGCATTAGAATGTGGTAACTATGTCAATATTTTAAGAGCCCATGGAGTAGGTATAGTATGTAATATGTCTGCATACCTACATATATACATTAAATTTATATATTCATTTCGATCTAGAAGTGGAAGTGACAAATTGTGTAGTTTACTATTAAAAACATACACTTAAAAACAAATTAAAACTTTTTTACAAAATGTCACTATTCATCTATAGTTACATTTTTAGTCGTATAACTTTTTCTAATATATCAAATTTAAAATTGATTTAAGTAAATTTGTTTTTGGTTCTTTATCACGAAATGAACATTCATCATACTGAAATATAAAAATTTTAAAAACGATAATGCTTCGCATTTCTATTCATTGCTACGAATCGGGAGAAACTTTTTTTTTAAAACACATAAAATATAATATTATTTTAGTAAGTTATATTTTTGTTAATCGAATATTTAGTTTAATGCATTAAATTTATAAGGTGTCTCAAAAGTTCTTTACAATGCTTTATTTCATATAGAGCTTAGCTCAAAATAAGTCGATTGAGCAAAACTACTCCTAGAAATGTTGCTCCATTTTGTTCGCTATTCACGCGCTTTACTTTGCAATTTTGATATCGTTTTTTCCATAGCTTTAGAACGGATAGCTCTCTTTTGATAAAATTTTGTATAGTAAAACGAATTACAATAAAACTCAAATCAACCTTATATGTAATATCAATTCATTGGCATAGAATGTGGGGATTTTGGGCAGCTTTAACTCCCCAAATTTCCACGACTATGGAGATAAAGGATTTTAATTATGAAATTTAAATGAATACAAAAAAGGTGCTTTTCTTAAACAATTTCTCTCATGGTTTACTCAAAATTTTATTTATTTTAATCTTTGGTAGCAGCAAGTTTGAGACAAAAACCAAAATTTCGAGAAAATTATTTAGCTATTTTTTTGGATAATTTTATATTTATTCTAGGATAGGATATGGCACGTAAAAAAATTCATGAGGCCTAACGTTCTTCCCCATAATTAATAAGCTCGTGTGGAGATGTGGAGTCGATGTGGAGAATTTTCTCTCATTAGACATATAAATAGCAGAGCAGCTATTTTTGAGATAGAGGGGGAGGTGGAAATAAAATTAGTCAAAAATTGGGCAAAACTTCTGGCCTTATATAAGCTCCCTAATGATCACACAAACGTTACATTACTGGCACAAACGTTACAAAAGCTGGCAGACATCCCCCCCCTTTGTCGAAAAGAGATAACATGGTTTGATTGATAGTAGTCGAGAAGGGAAAAAGGGACATGTCAGCTTGCTTAACGTAACATTTCTACGGTCCTTAGGAAAATTATTTGGTAAGGAGCAGAAAATATATGGCATATATCTGTCCTATAAGAGAAAATGCTTCACATCGACTCAAGAGCTTATTTACCACGAGGCAGAAAGTTCGTAGATTATTTGCCATGTCCTAGAATATTGAAAGGCTTTGGCTGTGTTTTTAAAAATATATTTAACTTAATTTTTTTAAATTAATTTTTATTTAATTTTGGTTAAAAGTAGCCATCTCTTTTATTAAATTTCCTTGGTAATATATAGATTCATAAACAAATAATAGAATAATAGATTTGTCAGTTAAATTTTGGTATTCTATAGTTTTAATATTAGCAAATTTTTAATATATTTATCGTGTTTTATGTGCGAATAATTATGATTGACCAAGAGTCTTATGAAATTTGGACATTTTATTTGGAGGATCTCTACGTAATTGTACGATTATTGTATTTGTTTTTTAATAAGTACATTTGAGAATTGTTGGCAGAGTTAATTTTGAGTTTCCTTCCTGAATACACTTGAGGGTGTATTTCGAATGAATTAGGTTTTATCGTGTCGACGTATGCTAAAATGGTACTGGATCACTATGATTCTACCATCATCATTAAATTGATTTACTAAGTTTTGAAATACTTAAGTCGGCTTTAAATTCAAATGGTTTCAAATAATTTTAATATAAATTTTTTTGTATAAAAATTACAGTTACTGATACAAGATTGGGTTTCAAATATGTTAAGGAGTTCGTATAATAATGTGCTGGTTATGAATGCCATGATGGATTTTGTGATCAAGGTAATAAAACGAATTTAATATTACTGCTTTCGCATTTTTCGCTTAAACCTTAAATGTATGTTACTATTTTATAATTATCAGGATAGCCCAGAAAAATATATCCTATAAAAACTTCTTATTAAATTTTTTATCTTAACAAATTTTGTCGACTAATTTTGCTTCAACGAATTCGCAGAGAGACTCAAGCTTCAGCCTCGAAAATTTTGTTGTGTTAATAATAATTGTTTATTAGATTTACCTCTTTATGGCATAAAGCTAACAAGGTGGATTTAATAGCAACAACCATAATGTACTGAAATTTATTGAATTTTCAAACTCTAAATGGAGAACTGTAAAATGTTCCACAATATCTAAACTCAAAGACTCAAGTTAACCAAGTTTAGTGAGAGAATACCGTTCAATCAAAATGGATTTATAATTCTAGAGTTTAAAATTTTGATAATTAAAAAGTGTATTTTTAAATAGTATTTTTATACAGCGGTACATGCACTCAGATATAACAGTAAAATTGTATTATACTTTAAATTTATCACTGAAAATGATCAGTGTTAAATTCAAGACCCGAAAACTTTTACTAGTACAGTTTTACTAGCCTTATCAAATATATATTGCATCGTTTGGATATCAAACTCACCTCAAAGTATTCTAACTATTAAAAGGCTTTCTACCATTTTATATCATTTTCGGAAGCAAATCGTTTTTAAAAATAAAGAATTAAATAACAGTGTAATCAATTACAGCGATTTTTCCATTAAAAAGTTATGGTTGAGAATTTTTAGTTTAAATAGTGAACCTTAATTGAATTTTTATTTAACGAACTAGAAACAAACATTTGTAATAACATTTTTTTATTTATTCATAGTTTTCATACGATGATGTAAGTTAAACAAACATCTAGTGTTTTTTGCTTTTGCTCTATAAAAACATAGATAGATGTGAACTAGATAGAATGTTTATCGAGTAAATAAATTAATCAAACACAAACTGTGTTTCATTTTCTATGTGTTCTAAGAAAGTGACTTCATACACTGGGAGATGAGGACATATTTGACTTGTTGATTTCACAGTTACCCGATAATATAAAATAAAGAGAAACCGAATAATATTAAATTTATAAGAAAGCGTTGTCTATCATCTATAAATCTTGAAAACAAAGAATCGTTACCTAAACGCTTTTATCAACAGAAATCAATTAGCATTATAGGCAAAATCCGTCATTGAGCATGATGCTGCTCGCATGGAAAGATCCTGTTTAAAACATGCTCCTAAATATAAGAGTGCAGGTTGCCCGCGGTAGGTAGCCCAGTAAGAAATTGTTTCAACTAATTTTTTTTTAACAAATAAGTAATATTGACCGAATTCACCTCCAGTTTTCGAGTAAAAAATACATAAAATTTGAAAAAATGCTATTTTTACAATTTTCAACCCTCAAAAAGTCTTTGAAAAAATCAGATTTTTAATATGTATAAAATTTTTATTTGAAGTGTAAAGCTTATTTAACAATTCTCAAAAAATTTTTGGCCTAGTTGCATTTTAAGTGCTTGATTGTTTAAGAGATCGCGCTAAAAACCACAAAAAAATAACGATTTTCTCTTGTATACATGAATTTTCATCAATCGACTCAAAATAAAGTCAAATTAACAGAAAAGTTCGAAAATTGAATTAATTTAATTTTGAATCGATTGGTGAAAATCTCATCTTTCGAGCATATATAGAACAGAAAATCGTTATTTTGAAGTGGTTTTTCGCGCGCTCATAAGAGTTCATATAGCTGTCTCTTGTGCCCCCCCCTCCTCTCTCTCTGTGTAAAGTTATTCTCGTTACGAATCGAGAAGTTATGGAACATTGTAATTATTGACACAAGACAATTCGTGAAAACTTTTCCTGATTACAGAAGTTTTTTCATATCGTTCAGTATTCTCGTTCAGTAAGGAAAAGTGAAAAAACATAGTGAAAGCATGAAAAATTATCTCCCAGTTTGTAACATGACATTATTTGATTTGGTTGATTATATTCAATCAACAAAAATATATATTTAATATTGTTTTAACAAGTTTTAATTACTTAAGGACGTTCCCAACAAAATGAGAATAAAAATAGTTAAGACAACAGTTCAAATGTAGAGGGTAAAATCGTTAGAATTTGGGGAAATCAGACGAAATTAAGAGTAAAATTTTTCGATATATATCATATAATTTTTGAAATATATTATTGATGCCAAAGATTAAGAGAAAATCACTTATTGAAGAAATATTTATTTTCTTTGCACAAATACCATTGAATTCATCACTTTAATTTAATGTATTTTATGGAAAAACGAGCTTCGCTTGTTATAATTTTCTTTATAAGAAAATATTTGTCATGCTTTTTAACTAATGAATATTAGTTTTCCAAATTAGTCTTAAAAAAAGTAGCCTTGTTATATAATAAAGCATACCTACAAAAAAAACTTCAATATAGGATTTATATGTTAAAAACGCAAACGCTAACAGCTCAAATCTATAAATCATCGTAATGATATACACGATTTAAAGATGATCCTAAGAAAACGTGATTTTTTATTTTTTGTGAAAACGTCCTTAATAAATAAAAGTAAAAAAAATTTCAACATTCATGATATTGGTCTTGCCACCAAGTGCAAGAGAGATGTAACAAAAACTTAAATTATTTGGATGACTCAGCAAATTTTTTAACTTACCATATTTATTGACGTAGAAATAGTTATTTGAATATGACTTACCTAGAAAAAAGAAATACAATGAGAAAAATCTTTTAGAGACAATTAACGCATAAAAGACTAAATGAAGATCAAAAGTAACAAAATTATTCTATTCCATTTTTAAGCTCGAAAGTAACAGAAAATTATTCTACAGTACAATCTCATTAATCCGGTACTTCAATAGACCTATACATCCAATAATCTGGTACTCTCCGACAATCGAATTTTATTAAAATCAATTACCAAAAAAGATAATTTTCTTGCCAGTGATGATATTTACTATGAATTTCTGTATATCTATTTAAATTAAAGTCAAAATCCTAATAAATTATTGAAAACAAAAAAAAAAAACCCGCTGTGCCTAATGAATTAAGGACGTATGAGCACGGTAGTGGGGACACAAATTTAAAAAAATATATATATTCAATTATAATGGTGAATTATGTTGTAACTTGACAATATATATTCCGAAATCCAAGGCTAAATATCGAAAAATTTTATTCTTATTTTTCGTCTACATTCATGAAGATGAAATTCATCATCAGATTTCAAAATAAGGTACAAATATGTAATTGCAACCCAAATTTAAAATTGCATTGGCGCTAGTACTACCTTAAGAAAATTAAATTTATTACAATTTTGGCTCACAAACCGTCCCTGTAGCAAAATTTCTCAGTTTTTTTTTTCATACTTTTTGACAATCAGATTTGACGCAAGGCCTGATGTATACGGTTACGATACTAGTACTGGGAGCTATATTTTAATAAAGTTTAAAATTACAAAGTATACAGTTTTTTGTTCATGACGTGTTATGTTGACTAAACGATGCTGAGGTTCAGGTGTTGATGACACCAGTAAGTATATTACAGTTATGTAATGTTAGGTATGTTTAGATTTTAGCACGTATAGTTATTTTACATTTGCTAGATAGTAGTTAGTTGAAGTGCATATGATGCTTATGATCTATCTACCTTAATTAGAATGTAGATAAATATTGTCTCGTATACTCTTGACACGAACCAACACCATGTATCTATAATTATGTTTGTGGTTTATAAAACTTCGGTACATGGAATGTTAGATTATATTCAAATTTTTTATTCTTATATGAGTACCATTATAGGGCGATCCATATTTTAGTCCGTCTTTTAAATTTAGTACATTAAATAAAAATATAAGTACCTGCATGACAGAGCTTTGCTCGGTATTTTTATACAGTGTATATTAAATATATCAAGGTATACTAAATTTAGTCCCAAGTTTGTAACGCTTAAAAATATTGATGCTATGAACAAAATTTTGGTATAGGTGAAAGTCACCAAATTAGTCCAATTCCGTCTCTCTGTCTGTTTGTCTGTCTGTCTGTCCGCCTCACAACACGATAACTCAAAAACGAAAACAGATATCTAGTTGAAATTTGTACAGCGTGCTTGGGACGTAAAAACCAAGTTCGTAAATGGGCAACATAGATCAATTGGGTCTTGGGTACTACGGACTTGTAAACCGTTAGAGATAGAACAAAAGCTTTAATGTAAGAAATGTGCCTTATAAAAAATATACAAATTTTGTTTGAAAGATTTATTCGAAAACATCACTGGTTCCCTGTGAGGGCGCAAATTAGGTTCGAACATTGTTTAGTATGTATTATATGAGAATATCAGTTATGTATGTGTGACATGTATGTATGGCTGGCTATCTCTTAACGATTACGTCATCAAAAATACATGGTATTTTAACAATTAACTCAGTCAATTGTTTGTTTTCACTTGTTTTTAGATAAAATGACACAAATTTTATCACTAATATAAGAATTGTTAAAAATAATATAAAATGGAATAGTATAATTTTCTGTTAATTTTGAAAACTGTTACTTTTAATAATGGAGTTTAATTCTCCGTTCGGCAGACATATTTACGTCTCTAACGGACACCAGCCAATCATTTAATCATCATTAATTTTTTAATATTTATTCATCAAAGCGACAATAGTGTGTTCAATTTACCTCCACCTTAGTTATAATTGATCAGACTACCGCTGCCTGGATTCGAATCCGCAGCGTCCAAGTTACGGTAAAAAGCCATTGCGCCTTTATTCGGTTCGGTACACTTAGCCGATTTAACACATTATAAACACAAATATAAACGCCATATTACAATGTGTGAGGCAAAGAATCTGGCAGCTGGCAAAAATCAACATACATGATGACGAGGGAATTATTTTGATCTACAAAGTGAATGCAAAATTGATAATTTTTGATAATCTTGATAGACATTCCTTCCGCCATCACAAATATTGCAATTTTCTTCATGTCGATCGATGAACAACTCGTGTTCAGGTGAAATTAATCATTTCCAAGTGTTATAAACGGAAAAAATGCAGGGAATTTCTCCAAACACAAAAGCTTTCGAATTTATGGTAATCAATGAAAACTTCTGTAAGTCTTACTGTGAACTAACATTGCCACCATATAATTGCAATATAACTGTTGAAAAATGTCTAGAAACTGTCAAATAATTGTATTTTTAAAATAACAAATAACAAAAATTCCTTCTCAACTTAAATGAAAAAGCAATTTTAACTTATAATAAATATACCTATAATTTATTTTAATAAATTTGAAATGTAAAAACTGAACATTTTTCAATGAATAATGGATTGTTTTTCAATATTACTTTTAATAATTTTCTCGATTATTCGGGAAACTCCCAAAAAAAATTTATTTCTAATAACGAATGGAATTCACTTTTTTCTTAAAATTAAATAAATTTTTAATAATTTCGTAATTCAAGTCAAAACTGTAATTTTTAGTACAAAATGAAACTTACAATTATTTACATAGCTTAGAATAAAAAAATGTTTATTAACTAAAGCTCTAAATTGATAATGATTCATCCGATCCGAAAACTGTAGGAGATCTTCCTGCTTAGAATTTTATCCTCTATATCTATACGCTCTTAGTATGTGGGAGTATTTGTTCTATCTTCTAAAACATCATTTTAATCACCACTTATAAACATTCTATTTTTATATAAAATAGATGGATGGAAATGAGATTCATAAAGATGTAAATCATATGTGTTAAAGTCCTGAACATGAACATACATAAATTAAAGTTATATTTAATACCTGTATGTATCTGTACCGTTGTTGTTACTTCAAAGTCACCCTAGGAACCAGAAGGGAGAGCGGAAGAAGGCAGAAGGAAGGGAGACCGTATAGACACTAAGCTCATGTAAAAAATTTTCGGGTCAAATGATCCACCAGGAATCATGTTGGGAAAGATGCTTGTTTATGCAAAAGTAAGTTAAAGCATCATATCGACAATTTTGCGCGGTACAGGTGAGTACTCCTTGGTGCCTCACTCCTCAACCAGCAAATATGTACAAGGTTGCTGGATTCTAACTCTGCATAAGTATTAGAAGCGAATTACATAGATGCCGTACAGAAATAATCACGCAAGGCTACGGAAATTTACGGGAGATCCAAAATTTTTTAACTTTCGGTATCGAAGTTACTGGATTTATTTCTATAAGGCATTTATGTAATTCGCTTTGAATACTTATGCAGAGCTAGGAACCAGCAACGCCGTACATATTTGCTGATGCAGGGGTGAAACACTAAGGGGTGGGATATTCAATTCTCACCTTTACCGATATCGCACAAAACGCGATGGTGCTTAAACTTACTTTACATATAGGAGCATATTTTTCATCATGATTCCTGGTTATTTCACGCGAAAAATTTAAGCATGGGTTTGTAGTCTAGTAAACTGATACAGGTCAAGGTGTCAGAATTTTCTCGCTTCTGCTTCGGAGATTAAAAAGTGAAAGTAGTTTGACTAGGAAAATGAAAACTAAAAATACATTTCTTTTTTTCGAAACAACAACAAATTTTATCGACCCAGCCATGTTTGCTTGCTGAAATCTATGATCTATGGAACTAAGCATTAAGTGATTAAGAAATTTTATAGAAACATTCTAATCATCTGCGTTTTAGAAGTGTTAAAATGTCAATCGAAAGTATATGAAAATGAATATTTTGAAGTTCATAAAAATATTTGCATAAGGCTTAGTTAGATTAAGGGCACTCAGTTCACTCGTAATCAACATGTAAATAGTATTAGTTTACGCCTTTTAGCATAAAACAGCGCTGTCGACATTTTATCTATATTATACCGAAAATTCACCAATGTCGGCCCGAATAATTGTAGCGACCTGGACAATGATTCAAACTGGTATATCTCTTGCATAACATAAAAACATGTGAACAAGATAAAAACTCGTTAGTATCAAAATTTTATTTATAATATAAAATAAACATGAAAATAGAAAAATATTATCTATAAAATACATCAAATATTAAGAGAAGGGTTTATTTGCTTTCCTTATCCTAATCTTTGGTTTACATAATACTAATATGAAATTCATATTTAAAAACATTAAATACTCTTATATCTGTTCCCACAAAGTGAAACGGAAGAGAAGTACTATTACCCTGGTGGAAAAAATATTTGAAAAAATAATAAGTCTTAATAAGTCTTAGGAAACTCTGAAAAAGTCTTAGAAACTTTAAAAAAGTATTAAGAACTCTGAATAACTCTGAATTAGACTAGTCTGAAAACGTTGAGAAATACAAAGTTCCTAAGACTTTTTCAGAATTTCTTATTCTTTCTTCAAATATTTTTTCCACCAGGGTAGTACCAGTGGCGTAACTAACAGCGTTCAATGTGTTAATCGAAACACGCATTCCGCGATTCTAAATGGGCCCCTTAAAGAGTACAATTGGATTTTTTTAAATCAAGAACTATTTTATTTTAAAAAATTTTTTCAACATTTTCAAAAATACTTAAAAAAATATAAAAATATCTAATTTATCATTTACGCATCTTAACTTCACCTAAAAAGCTCCTAATTTTAACCTAATCCAAATATTTTTAAGTTGGGCTAGCCAATTTTATGGGCTTGTCTTATCGTTATATTTATTTAGCACTCACTAAAACACTAGGAAACAAAGAACAAACAGACATGTAAATATGTTGGGATGTTTGTTACAGAGCTTTATGTTATATATGACGACATAATAGTGACGTTTGTTTTATATTCCCTTGTCATTATTGTATCAGATAAAAATTATGACAGACAATGCCGTTATCCATTGTTTTTAATTTTTTTACACATTTTTTATTATAAGCATGAATCACCATATAAATTACTATTCGACTATATCAAATAACATTCCGTGCAAATAAAATTCTAGTGAAATAATTGGTATGATACCTTTGTTTTTATTATACACCAATAGTTGTTACCGACATTGTTATTTTTAAGCTTTATTGAATCCATATTCTACCAGAATCATAAATATGTCAACATTTTGCTTCCTCGTCCATTACAGGTGTTTACGAAACACCCTTTTTTAAAGAACCTTATTGTGTATAATCGAGGTCCATTGTAGCTGTAGGTATCTCTTGAAACGTTACGGAATGTATGACCCTACCATTTCTATTTTGGACTCAATTGACTCTTGATTTATGTATATTTGAAAGTTATTCATTCTGGGAAGGTCCTTCGTTTGATACTATATCTAGCCAGTTTATTTAACTAAAAATTGCTTATGGGTTAAGAGATGGAACCGAGTTTTGCTCATGATCTGTAGTCCTTCCAATGTAGTTGTTATTATATGTAAAGGGGGTGTGGGGGAACCTTTTTGGGTAATGGCAGATAAAACCCCCGACGCGAGGGTAGAGGATGCGAGTGAAAATCTGCTCGTGATATACAGTATGTCCACCTTTTTGCCAATATCTCAAATCGTATGCGAGGAGTGATATCTTTGAAGTAATTTCTTCAGTCGAAGTCTTTTAGCTTGTTTGGTGATTAAATGAATATTTTCAAGATATCTCTAGAATCACTAAAAAAAAGCTTTTCGAATAGAATTTTAGGAGATATTTCAAAAACTACTCCTTCATTCATTAAATTACCTATTTTCTATTTTTTTGGCACAAAATTACCCTATGTACTATATTTAAACAAAATCCAATATCAATTTTTTGAATGGGAATTTTTTGTTTGTTTCCGATTTCAGAATAAACCATTTTCTATAGTCAAATCGACCAAAAATATAAAAAATAGCACCTCTTGGACGATGGGAGTTGTTTTACTGTAGCAATTTCTTAAGTCTTTATTTCAGAAACTTGATGTCGCAAAATCAGCCTGATTTTCAAATGAATAAAAGGGGAAATGTCAGTAGATAGATAAATTAAAAAGTAAGGGCATGGAAAGTAAAAAATTCTTAATAACTTGAAATGCATAATGACCTCTCTAAAAAGTTTTCTGGCTTCGCGATTGTAATGCATGAACCTGTTTAAAATAATTTTCAGCTCATGACTGGCTAATTTAATTTTGCTCCTGTTTTTAAAAATTTGATAGTATTTTTCGCTATTTTAATAGTTGATTCGTAGACCAGTAGTAACGCTTGTATCTTCCATAGCATTTATACTATATTTTCTGTCAGCTAGTGACAGAAAAACAAATAATTATTTACAGTCTGCTAATGAAAAAAAAGATAGTATATACAACCACAAGCAACAGAAAAATGTATAAAATAACATGCAATACGAATTAATACACAGAAAAAATAAGTCTGCCATTCATTTGAATAAAAGGCAAAATGGTTCAATACACTAAATATTTATTTTCAAGCGGTTTCTTCGTGTACATAACCAATATTAATTAGTAAAAAAGTATTATTAATTAGTAAAAAAGTATTCTTATGTTTTTGTATCTTGCCTTTTATTCAACTGTGTAGCAGACTGTAAAAAATTTTCTGTTAAATGTTAATTTTTAGCTATGCCTTAATTTGTTATACATGCTATTTTATACATTTTTCTGTTGCTTGAGGCTGTATATATGTTCTCTTTCATTGGCAGACTGTAAAAAATTGATTATTTTTTTCTGTCACTAGCTGACAGTGTAAATAATTTCTCTGCTATACATCGGAGAATTTTGTAATTCAAAAATGATTTGTTTTTAGAAATGGGCCACGATAACGCTAAAACGACAGTCATCAAATCTAGGATCATCATCACATCAACAAATAAACACGAATAACACGACACACACACATCATAAACATATGACGGCAGCGATTGGACAGCATGCTGATTGTTATGCACAAATACAAATAATGCAACGGACAATCCGTGATCTGACCGCAATCGCTGAAGAACAAAATAAAAAAATTGAAAATCTAACGAATGAAGTAATGCAATTAAAATTAAAATCAACAACGGCAACCTTTAATGGGTTAATGTTCGGTAGTGGTAGTGGTAGTTGTAATAATTGTGGACTAACAGGAACATCATCTATGATACCAGCACCACCGTGTGCACCACCGATACCCCCACCACCACCACCTCCACTTCCACCATTCTCGTTAATAAAACCAATGAATAATACACTGTTTAGAGAAAAGAAGACTGGATCACGACAATTACAACAGCGTTCATCATCGATAGGCACAGATCGACCGGCAATTACACTAGAAGATATACTTAGCGTAAAATTAAAAAAGACGGTATGTTGATTAAATCTTCTATTTATTACAGAATAGTCTGCTAAAAATATTGTGTTTATAGTGTGGAGAGCCGTAAAGTTTTAATCTTAGCTTTGCAACCAATCTGCTGCGAATTTACTTCTTAGACTGTTAAGATTGTGATAAATATCCTAATTTTTCTTCGATAAATGACCAAGTACCCGGGAAAAACTGTACTATAAATCCGAATATCTCCGTTTATTTCTTTTGATCAAAAAAATTGGTTAAGTCCATATCTTAAGTGATTTAGTTATATCTAATTGATGTACAGTAGTTCATCTGTGTACATCAGAGTACATCATGGTACATAATCATACATCAGTGTTGGTCTACTATACTACATCTGTTGATATAAATGTATAGGCCAACACTGATGCGCGGTTATGTAAACACAGTTTGACCAAAAGAAATCATCAAAGATATCCTGATATTTCCGATCCCGTTTTTCCTGGGAAAATTAACGGACCAAAAAATAGAAAAACCTCTCCATTCTTTGCAGATTTCTCATCATTTTTCCTCGGACATATTGCGAAGTCATTTTATTTTGGATTAAGCTAATGACGGACTGGAGATATTTCAATTGTTTTAATTTAAACTATCGTAGAAATGTTAGCAAACATGTTTTCCGTGAAAAGAATATTTTTAGCGGACCATTCTACGAAAAATTATTGTCGTATAATAGTAAAAATAATATCTTGGTTGTTTAAATACTTTTCATAGTTTTCATAAACCGGAAGTTAGAATAGAAGCTAATATATTTTGCGAAAAAGCTGTACTGACAAAAAGGTGGCTTTGTATTTTTTTTCCTAAAATTCAAAAATCGAAGCTCAACTATTTCTTAATCAATTTTATATTTACCTTTCAATTTTCTTCTCTGCGTTAATATTAAATAATTTGTAACCATGATACAAATTCCTTTTAATGAATAATAAAAGTAATAATAAATACAAGTAAAAAAATAATTGTAAATAACAAACAAAATCCCGGATATTAGGATTGTTAAAACATCCTTTAAAAAGTAATTAACATTGCGCATATAAAATCATAAACGTTTAATATAACAAAATACATAAAAGCAGATTTTATTTCATAACCAATATTGACAATGCTTTTCAAATTATTTGTTCAAATAGGACCTATATTTTATTAAAATGACGAAAATAAATTTCATGATTTTAAAAATAAAAGGTCAAACTGTATTTTCTTTTTACCTACTAAAACCAAAATCATCCTTTAAAGCGGGCATGCACGAGTTATTTTAAGTCGAAGTCCCCATTGTTATAACTTTATTGTGTGTCATAAACTTTATTGTAAGTCCCTTTATCTAAGACCGTATTTCTCATAGAGGAGGAAGAGAGACGGATATACGAATCCTCTACCTATCTCAGTTTTCTCTACTTATCTCAGTTTCTCTATTTGTAATGAGATAGGTGGAAAAAGAAATGTTGTTTCTCTGTCTTACTGGTATTTTAGGTTGTCGCTGGTTAAGTTGTCACTGTCTTATTCCTATTTTAAGTGCGGAATCCAAGGGACTTCTCACATTTGCCCATGCCTGCTTTAAAGACCTAATTGGTTAATAATTGCCTAAACAAATTTTATGATTATTAGATAGCCCAAAATCTGATATTGTGAGTTTTATTTGAAAATGAAATTATATTGGCTATTAGTTATTAGCTTTTGCCCAAGAAGCTTTCGCTCGTGATAATGATTAATTTCAATGGATTTAAAAAATGATACGTTTAGTGAATCATTGATTCATTTAGAGAACCTATCTTTACCTCACTTTTCCACTCCACATACTACTCGCAATATAGGCAATGCCAACTTTTCCACTCCACATACCACATTTGCTCCTTGGCAAATGGAGCTCATATACAAATTTTTACATTTCTAACTTTAAAAATGACGATTTCATATAAATCTTACCCCCTAATTTATTCCTTTGAAGAATGGTTTTAACGAAGTTCCATGCAAACTTTCAACCCTCATTTTAACCCTTTGGGGAATGAATTTTCAAAAATTCCTTATTATTTCACCTTTCTTTTTTTCGTTTGAGGAACGTTTATTGATAACGTCATGCTTCTTTTATATATAGATAACAAAAGTTTTTGTACATAAAAACAACTTTTAGACATCAAAAGTATTTAAAAAAATCAAAATTTGATACAGGTGAAGAAATTTGTTATTCTTGGCTAATATACCGTAAAATTTTAGTTTTTTTCTTTTGAGTAGTATGTTTTGAGACTACAATTAGAGCTTACCAAGAGGACCAAAAATTTATGGACACAAACATAGATACTAATTGCTAATTGAATAAAATTATGTATATACAAATATTTCCAATCGATTTTTCTTTCCAAGAAAAAGAGCATTCAGACAGTTAAAAAAAAATTAATTTGAAATTGTTTTGTTGACATTATTAAATTTGTAAATATTTTTCTTTATTGAAGAATATTTATGTAAATAATGTTTCAAAGAAAATTGAACGTATCTAATGAACAGTCAACAAAATATTGTTTTGTCTGAGAATATGATGACATGATAGACATTTATTTTATATAAATAATGTCAATTGTAGATTAAATAAATTGTTCAAATAAATTATTTCTTTCTTCTCAAATAATTTTTTTTTTATCCAAAACAAGGCATATATTTGGATCTCTTATATTGTGCCAATTAAATCTTTAGACCCTTGATTAAGTTCTCAGGTGCTTAATGAACTCGAACATTACATATTGAGCCAAATCTGAAAATTCAATAAACGTGAAAGTTGAGGCGAATTTGTAGACGTTTTTTCCTAATGGGTGTATTTTGCACTATACTTGCAACTTTCTTCAACTTGCTAGTGCTGAACGTTTTTTCTGTGTTCTTGCTCGATTAAAAAACTTTCATCGATCCTGCTCTACCAAAGACCCAGTTTCAGGACTTGGCACTCTTTGCATAGAGGCCACACAGTTGGATTATAATAGGCTATTTAAAAATTTTGCAGTTTAGAAAGCGAGGAAAGCGCATCTCTAATATGAACGAGAATAAATTTTAGACAATTTTTTTTCTTGGATTTACAATTAACACCTGGATCCATAAATTCATATTCATTGTGACTCATGGCTATTTCAATGATTCAATAAAAAAACAAAGCCTTAAAATTTTGAAAACCGTGTCCTTCATAAAATAAATAAGAACCAAAGTATTCAAGGAAAAAATTTCACAGAGCTGTATCTCTGCGAAAATACATCGAATTTGGAACAAATAGAGTTCGTTTGAAGACTTTTAATTTCAAGTTTTGACATCTATTACTCAATTTTTATCACTAAATTTTATATAAAGTTTAGAAGCATACCAAAATGAGCTCAAAAAAAGGTTCCGTTCGAGGTTTTTGGACCAAGATATTCGATTTCCAACCAAAACTGACCCTTTTGGATTTAAAATCTGATATCATTCGAAAACTGAAACTGCCTTTTTGTAAGCCCTTGCATCCCAACTTTCGTTTTTAAAACATGTCAAAAAACAGATTTTTCTCATATTTTTGGCGTTTTTTCACTTGGCTGCAATTTATAAAAAAAGGGCGTTATCTAAAATGCCATCATGGTTATTAGAAAACTTGTCTTTTCTAGTTTTTAAATCGATTGCTCAAAAATTTTTATCACCCCGTATTTTTTTTTACGGAGAGTTGAATGGGTGAGATATATTACTGTGCCATATTGCATAGTGTTTTTTAATGTATTGGGGTTAGGGACCCGAACTCTAATTTTCTCTCAGCGGTCCTGCTATCTGGACTAATGAGGCGTATCTCCTCTACTACAACTTCTAAAGTAACTTTATAATTATATGTTAACGACAGACGTTGACACATCTGCTACACCTAGAGGTGGGTGTTGTTATTCTCATTTTAATTATTATTAAAAGTCCTAACTAATTATAAAGTTTATTACCTTGAACATAAATTATACACCTCTGTTAACTAGTTATCACCAGCAGAACCTTACCTATACGATACCAACTTTAGTAATGGTGTAAAATATATTATTTGATAACATTAAATATGGTTGGTTTTATAGCTTTAATAATAATATACACAACGTAATGTAATAATAAATAAAGGTCTAGGATCAAGCAGAAGAGGACTTTATAAAAGCCGTATCTTAAGGGGGCCTAGAAAATATTAAATTGTACGACTGGTATAAGATAGTTCCTCTATAAATCAACTTTAGGAAATTAGACGAAAACGAGAGTATAATTTGGCGATATAAACCATAGTTTTCTAAATAGAAGTTTGGGTATTTAAATTACATCACTATCTAAAAGAAATAAAAAACTACCCAAAAATCCGACTTTGTTGATAATTTTTAAAAATAAGATAAATATGTACGATGAAGACAATCACTTACTTAAACAAATTTTATCTGTGTCTACATCACTTCAAAGAAAATTATACTATTGTTACATAATAAAATATGTCTTTTATTCGTTCAAATCCAAAAATTTAGCACCGAAAAAAGGGTATTAAAAGTTTCCCTGCTTATATAAACGAATATTAATAAGAATATATGTACACGAATTTTATATATTTTTACCACCTTCTCCGAACTTTCGCAAAGTAGCACGAAATCGGGCAAAGAACGACAATGTAAAGGTGATACTTGTGGTGTCTCACGTGTCCTCACTGCACTCGATTCAATGGTTTATGTTGGACAAAATGTTTGGTTCATGTTTTTAGACTTGATCTTGAAAACAGCCTCCCAAATTTCCAGATGTTCTGAAGTGATTTTCAAATACTACGCTTGGTCCTGTATCTACCACTTTGTTCACGATATTTATATTTTAATTTAGAATTTGCTTATACAACCACAGAAACACAACAAAAAACATCATAATTAAAATGCCAAGTTTATTTAGATTTTTTGCTTAGAAAATTTTATCTTAATTGCTTTTCTCTTTATATTTGTATGGTTTACTTGTAGACCGTAAGACATTGACACAACTAGGTACCTACGTCATTTTCTGAATTGTCTCGAAGAGGACTGGAATGAAGGGTCTTGTGGTATACGTTGGTTATAGAAATAACAATGACTCAGTGATAAAATGGGAAAAAAATCAGTAATATTATTTTATTGGGACAGTTTTTTGTTTGTAAAGACCGTCATGATCTTACGATCTACTACGTATATATTTTAAGTAACATAGAAAAAATTCGAGATGCGATGATTACTTAAAGGGTTTTTCATTTAAAACGGTAGAATTTGAGTTTTACCTGTGAGTTCATTAAAAAATTTATTATTTTATATCATATAATGATACCAGTCAAATGTAACCTGGAATTCACTTGGAAGATTTGAAAATACAATTATACGATTGCCCAACTGCGTAGAATAGATTCGATAACATCGATGGCATTATTATTGCTTGCTTTTGAAAGCACTTGAGCAAACCACACGTTTGGACAACGTTCGCAAGTTACGAATCAGCAACTGAACAAGATACGATACGTATACTCAATGTCACAAAAAATGCTCGTTTTAAAACATTCTAAGTGTTACTATTATAACATAACATATGATGCGTACGCTTAGAATGGTTTTAACTGTGGCACTTTTTCTGACAGTGAGTGTACCTGAAATTGAACAATTATTTTGTTAAAAAAAAGTTAATAATTTTGTTACGTTATTCATTCAATATTACTTTTAATTTGCAAGATGATTTTTCCAATATTATTTACAGCGCGTTACCAATGTTAATTGGTTTGCTGGTATCATTTATCACATAAATTGTAATAAAATACTCTTTCAAACGAAAAAACAAAAATTAAAAGAGATCGCATATACAAGTTATTTTATTTAAGTTTAAAGTTCTATCATTTTAAATAGAAAAAATGCTTTATGTAGAGTTTTACAAAGATTTTGTGTTAGTCTTTTAAAATAAAATACACTCCATTTTATTTGCTGATGTAGCATTCTATACTTAGGTGAAAGAATATTTAAAATCGTTTAAGTAGTGAACTCAAAAATGACGGATTTTTATACAATACTTTATCCCCTATTTCACCTCCTTATTGGTAGAATTTCGGAAAATCCTTTCTAATCAGATGCCGTCATACAAACATACGTCATACAAAGAATACACCCTCTAAGTTTCGGGTCTCAACGATCTCCGATTTAAGCTTGGCGTTGATTTATCATAGTCAGTCAGTTATTCGAATAACTGACTGACTGACTTGTCCTGATCATGACAAAGCATTTTATATGCATAGATGAAACCCGCGCAAAGATTTAATTATGATCGTTGCAAATCTCCTATTGTAAATTATCCTATTTCCTACAATAATCAAGATTTGTTTTTAATGAAAACTCTTTTTTTCCAGAAACCAGCAAAACAAAATGCAGAACCAGAACCGAAAAGCAACAATGTAAATGTATTATCCAAAACAAAATTAAAACAAGTTCGATTACGTACTAAATCTAGAGTAAGATCTCGTGGCGCAAGTCCAGCACAACAATTTTTCGATAATTGTAAATCAGGTACAAACAGTCTGTTAGAATTATTAGAAAATAGTGGTAGAAACATTCAAGTTCAAAATCTAATAACAACAAATCAAAATCATTCGTCAGTAAATTAATTTATTTTTGTTAATTAGTTATATCGAAATTTTAAAAAATTGTTTTTCATTCATTTTCATTTTTCTCAAGGAGTATAAACTAATTTATGTATATATATACATTTTGTAAATTTCGTCAAGGCAAAAAATGAAACCTGTGTCTTTTCAAACTCTGTTAGTCAAGCATATATTATATTATTTTATCGAATGTCTTCGAATTCTGTTTCGTCTATTTTCCTTCAACATATTTATTTAAATCCAAAAAAACCTTAAAAAATTTAGTCCTTATCCAATATATATATACATTAATTTGCATTAATTATTTGTTTTTTAAAATTTGATAATTACAACCTTTTATTTATAGAAATCCAAATACTGTAAACGTGTTTGAATTGTCTTATATTTTTTTTAAATATAAATAAATTTTTATAACTGTTAAAATTTGTGTTTTATTTTCGCTTGTCTGGGCAATTTCAGGTCTAGCATCTATATCAAGTCTAATATCCAGTCTTTGTAATAAAGCATTCTCTTTCTGACTTCTGCCTTGTGGCTAATTAGTAGTTTATCGATCATATTTAGAAAATGAGAAAATTACTGTTTATTTGCTTACAAAAGTATAAATCTTGAAGTCCCACAGAAATCCAAGCTCGGTCTTTTATTAATGTATACTTAAACATGTAGTTCAGGGCATTTACGAAAATCGAAGAGGTTTGATCCAAGAGAGGTTTGTAACATTAGATTTTTATACCATGTATATATGAAATATATCAAGGTATACTAAGTTTAGTCACAAGTTTGTAACGCCTAAAAATATTGATGCTACCAACAAAATTTTGGCATACGTGTTCATAAAATCACCTAATTAGTCCATTTTCGGTTGTCTGTTCGTCTGTCTGTCAACATGATAACTCAAAAACGAAAAGAGATATCAAGCTAAAAATTTTAAAGCGTGTTCAGGACGTAAAAAGTGAGGTCGAGTTTGTAAATGAGCACTATAGATCAACTGGGTCTGAGTCCTACGGGCTCATCTTGTATACCGTTAGGTAGAACAAAACTTTAAATGTAAAAAATGTTTTATATAAAAAATAAACAACTTTTGTTTGAAACATTTTTTCATAAACATCACTGTTTATCCTTGAAGGCGCAAATCAAATTATATGTATTATAAATAGTATGTATTATATGGGAATATCAGTTCTGTGTGGCTATCTGCTTACATGGCGTAAAAAAACAATCATTTCGTAATCAATACTGTCAATACATGGTATTTCAGTAATTAACTCAGTTAATTGTTTGTTTTCACTTGTTTTATTTACTTATTCAATAGAGGGTTGTCTCCAAAAAGAAACTCGCGAAAAAATTTTTAAGTTTGAGCACGAATAACTTTTTTACTATCAAGCGTAGCGTGTAGGTACTTTGAAATTTGAAGATAAAACGCAGGCAAGTCCAACGACACCAAAATCAACAAATTTTAATAAATAGAACGCAAGATATGGGCCAAAACAGAAAAAAAGTCTTTTCCAAAATAGCGACCAAAGGGATAATTTCCCGAATACGCAAAATCAGGTCTCCAAACAACCCGCTAGTGAATGTATGGATAAAAAAAATCTAGTAGTCTACAAACTTTTGGGTTAGTCCGTAACTGATTGGATTAAGCTTTGTTTTGCAAGAGATATCAAGTTGATGAATATCCGTTATATGTTAATCCAACTGGAATATCATCCAACAACAAGTGGAAAAATCATGAAACATCTTTGAAGTTACTGAATGTTGGTTAATGGATAGCCCGTTTTATTGGTTTTTGCACAAAATTATTTAATTTCTCCATTTATTACTTATTTTTCTGAGAATATTGTATAAAAAATTTATTCCTTTAATAATTTGAAACAGTGTATGTTACAATAAATATATGTTTATATTTTGACGACAGCTTGCGATCTGTAAGCTTTATTATACGAAAAATAGGTTACATTTACAAAGTATTTACAACATAATATTTTTTTAAATTTCATCTTTCCTTTTTTCCATGTCTTTGATTTAGATTATTTAAAAATCCTTGAAATATATACAAGGATATTATTTTCAACTGATATATAAATGATTAGAATTACCTATTTTGTATAGGTAAGCATTAAAGTTTTTATTGTGACATAATATATTTTCCATAGAGGGAAAAAAACTTATTACAAAATATTGAAATTGAACGTTATGAATATCAATTGATAGAAAAAAAAGTTGAAAAACTTATCTCAGTAGATGAAGAATAAGAAAACTTGTTGGTATTAATAAAACTTTATCTTATAGTAGCAGAAAAAGCTTATTTAAAATCGTTTTATAACATACACGTGAGAATAAAAATTGGATCTATTTTTGATTAACTGTATTTACGTTCTTTTAAATAATTGAATAAGAAAAAATTATAGTTAAAACTAAAAAAACCTTGTAACAACGAATGAATGGATAAAATAGTTGATTGAAATACGTGCTAAAAAGTATAAAACAATTTTTAAATGCAATGTTAAATATCAACAAAGTAGAAAGTAGCCTCAGATGATTTCAGATGAAAAATTTCTTTACTCGCACAGTACACAATATCAGAATTTCCAGTATTTCCTTCCTCTTTCCATTGTTCAAAAGTTTGGTGCATTTTATCTAAGTAAAAATCAAGGTCTTTTGAAGACGATAGCTTTCAATCCAGCTGTATTGCACACATTTCAAGCAAAAAAAAGTTGGGTGTATAGGCGCACATCTTCCGCAGACATTAAACTTGATCTAGACTTTCAGGCTCAATGAAAAGCTCACTCTACTCCATAACTGATTATAGATAAATGAACACTTGCTGTTGTTCATTAAAAAAGTAGCATTTGTTGTCCGAAAATCATATAGTTTGGGAAAAAATGGACTGAAAAATGACCCAAAATTCATTTTTTGTATCAAAATTATTATTCCGAATAATTGTTCCTGCGAAATCTAGGCACTTTTCGAAAAAAATTTTCCAATAAATCCAATAAAAATGGTTTTCCATAAAGACCATTTTTGTTCAAATTGAATGGAGAAACACGCAAAAAGCTTGATTTCTGCTATCAATTTCTGTATAAACTATTCGTTTTACAAACAAATGTTTCAAACAAAAAATATTTGCGTTTTTATAAAGAACAACTTTATAATTTAAAGTCTAATGTTTGTCAATTTCGAATCAGAGTGAGTTTTTAATTGAGCCCAAAAATTTAAGCTGAATATAAAACCCGTATAAGATGTCTGCCTTTGAAAATAAAATTTTTTTTTGAAGCATTTCCTTCGATTAAACATATTTTTCGAGCTTTACGTATATTTCAAGTTAAAAAAGCACCCTAATGTCTTAAATAAATTAAATTATCTTGAATACTTATGACTTAATATCCGAGTGGTTCGTCCGTATCAAAAGGTGTATTTTTTTATTTTAGTAAAATACCTTTTTTCACTTCCTTAATCACTATGTTCACTTCCTTAAGTTCTATGTTTCTACGAAGTATGTATTACCCATATAAAATGCATCCATATATTAATGAAAGAACATCTTCCCAACGGGCAAAGAATATTCTAATAATTGTGCCTTATAATAAATGTTTGTGCCAACGAATTTCTTCAACTAAGATGAGCTATTGGCTATTGTACAGTACATCAATATATATATGTATAGTCCCAATGTTATAACTTGGACCTTATTTTTCAAAAATAATTCAATTACTAATTAAACCATGGCCATATTAGAATTCAATTGAAATATTAATAATCTATAGCTACACTAATTATATAAAGATAAAAGATTTCATTTTTTTACTTTTTGTTTAGTTTTGTTTGTAATGAATAATCTCAAAAACTAGTGTACCGATCTTAAAAACTAAATTTCATTTTTTTTAAATTAGAATTCCGTCACAAAAATTAAAACCTCTGAAGTTGCAAACAAAAGTGGATATAAGTGGATCAAGGGAAGTGAAGTCTAAAATAAGATAGTCTTTGGTATCAGTCTAAAAATGAAATTGTCCAGTGAAGCGGGTGAGAAACTGCAAGTAATTTATAATCAAATTATTATTAAAATAATTAGTTTACAAACAGATGATTATTCTTATAAGGGAATTCGGTTAGTTTACGCAGCACATGTATGATGAATTTTTATATTATAATAAAGAAAAATTTTCCAATAAAATGAGTAAAAAATAATATGGACGTGTATTTTTTCTCTACTGATAACAAAATTAATAAAATCCACTTGATATAACAGACTATGAAGTTAATTGTAAATATTTACATTAAATTATTTTCAAGTTATACGCATGGAGTAATATTATCCAATATTTATTATATATATTATATAAAAATAATAATAATAATAAAACATCATCACCAATGGCACACTGCTCAAGTCATAAATTTAACAAGTGAAAACAATTACAATTGACTGAGTTAAGTGTTGAAATACCATGCATAGACAGTGTTGATTACTCTATCACGTTACACATAAGTATACCTATACATGTCACACATGCATAACTGATAATCCCATATTAATACATAATATAAAATTTGCATCTAATGTGTGCCCTCGTGAGTAAACAGTGATGTTGTTTATTTTTTGATAAAAGACATTTTTTATATTTAAACTTTTATTCTATCTCTAACGGTTTATAAGATGGGTCTTAATTAGATGATTCTATAAACACCTTTACCAAAATTTTTGCGTAGCATCAATATTTTTAAGCGTTCCAAACTTGGGACTAAACTTAATATACTATGTATATTTCATATACATATGGTATAATAATCTCTTACCCAGAGCAAAATAGAGCAGTTGACACATTTTGATACTGCACTTTTGGATACAGCTCCAAAACTTTGCATACATTTTCAGAAGCTATAAATTGAAATATTGACCTAATTATTTTTCGACGTAATTGGGTCTGTGATTCTATTCATAAATATTATTTAAAAAACGAGTGTGAAAAAGTGAAAACAAACAATTGACTGATTTAATTGTTTAAATACCTTGTATAGCAAGTGTTGAATATCAGTGTTTGAATTAATTTTTAATAAATTAGAAAAGTTTATAAAATCAACGCAATTATATTGTTTTGGTTAAAGTTAGGGAAGTATTTTCTAGAATTTTGTTCTTGTTTTTCGAAAATCATTCAGAAAACCACTAGTTGAAGGTACCTGCAAATTTACAGCTACCTATCTTTTATAGTTTTGGAGAAAATATAAAATACACCAAAGTTTTGTCCTAATTTGCGGCCTCAGGGGTAAACATTGATGTTAACGAAAAATATTTCAAACAAGAGTTGTTTATTTTTTGTATAAGATATTTTTTGCATTTAATATTTTGTTCTATCTCTTAAAGTTTACAAGATGGATCTCACGGAATGTTGCTCCTTTACTAACTGAAACTCACTTTTTACGTCCGGAGTACGCTATAAAACTTTCAGCTTGATGTCTCTTTTTGTTTTTGAGCTATCGTGTTGACAAAGGAACATGCGTACAAACAGAAATGAACTAATTAAATGATTTTATGAACAACTATACCAAAATTTTGTTCGTATCATTAATATTTCTAAGCGATACAATCTTGGGACTAAAATTATAACACTTTTCATACATACAGGGTATAATAAAAAGAAATAATTCTCTATCGAAATATCAATGGAACTTTTAGTTAAATGTACAAAAATTTCGGAAAATGGTCCGAAATACGCCAGAGGGGACATGAAATCGCTTGTAAGATCAGACTCATAATTTGGCCTGTACGTCCCATTGTAACAAAAACTGAACAACAAGGTTTCCGGGCCAAACTATGGATTATTTAAAAATTTTCAAAAAAAAATTATATTTCCTAAAATGGGTCTGGCAGGAACCTATAGTATCGGATCAGGTAGGGGGTAGTTTTATTCGGTGGGAATCTCACATCATTTTCGCTTTCAAAAAATTATAAATGTCGGGATCTAATCAAACACTTTCACACAACGCAGTTCAAATACAATGAAAAATGTTATTAAACCGAAGAAACCAACCAAAACAAATTTATAATTTAGCACTGAAACCGTTTTATTTCAACGACAAATCATTTTATAACAAATTACTAAGCATTTACATTTTGAAAATGGTACGAAAAAGGATTTGTAATCAAAATGCAAATAAGGGTTAAGATAAAATTAAGATAAATTGAATTGCAAGAATATATTTAATAAAAAAGAGGATAGGTATAGTATTTTGAAACAATTCATTTCAATAGTGTATATTACTTTTTCATAATTTGTCAAGTTACAATCTTGTTTTCTAGTTTAATAAACTGTAGATATGCCCATAGATTATAGCATATAAATATGCTATACTTTTATAGTCTAGTACAGTAAAAGATGTTACAGAAATCGGTTAATAAAGGAAAATGAAATAAACCACTCGCATTTTGCAACAATTTATTGTTTATTAACAATAGATATATTTGCGCCACTAACTCATGCGTTACTAATGATATTTGACCTAAGAAACACATTCCAAGAGGGTTTAGCAAAAAGCGAGCGGTTTATTTCATTTTCGTTTATTAGCCGATTTTTGTAACATCTTTAACTGTACTATGATAACAAATACTGTACAATAGACTGAGAAATACGGAAAGATTTCATTCGACAATTCCCTTTTTTCGTGTATATTGAGGGGTATACAAATTTGAGGAGCCATATGACGATAATTTCAAATAAGTTTTTCATTATTCCAATCCTTTGCTCTTTTTGTTTTTTGTGTTTCGTTTTATATATGTAACTTTTATATTACAAAACAGTAGCCGTCTTTGCAGTGTGCGATTATCAATGGAAAAAGACTAAAAGTATTTAATACATTTTACGCTAAAAATCAAAGATAAAGCCTGAATCATTTCACACATAAGTAGTGGTCCATAAACCACGCTCTTAGGGGAGTAGAAGCGATGACTATCAGTATTAACAGGCGTTACAAGGGGGAGGGTGGCTTTATTATCCTCATTTTTTTTCTATTAATAAAACTTATTGGTCGTCACTGCTTTGTGACATTACATAATCGTTATCGACTCGTTATATATATGAAAATACTGAACGAAGTGATATTAGAATGCATACCTGAAATTATACTGATTTAATTACCTTCTCGTAAACTTGATAATTAAATTATATGGATTTTAATTATTCAATATTGGAAATATTATTGCATTAATATCTATATAACGGGTGTGTTTTTTAACTTGACATTTGCAAAAAATTTAAGTCAGATAGAAACAAGTGAAAACAAACAATTGACTGAGTTAATTGTTGAAATACCATGTATAGACAGTGTTGATGAGTCTGTCACATTATACATACATACATGTTACACATACGTAACTGATATTCCCATATAATACTTACTATACAATTTGCGCCTAATTTGCACCCTCACAAGTAAACAATGATGTTTACGAAAAAATGTTTCAAACAAAAGTTGTTTGTTTTTTTTGAGGACCATTTTTTACATTTAAACTTTTGTTTTATCTCTTACGGTCTACAAGATGGGTAAGCTGGGTATGTTGCTCATTTAAGAACTTGACCTCAATTTTTGACGTCGCTGTAAAAATTTAGCTTGATATCTTTTTTCGTTTTTGAGTTATAAAGGCATTGAAAAAATACTTCCTGTATCTCAATACCTAAAAAACCTACGTCTGCGAGTGTCAACTAGTAGGGTATAAAAATTGCTTAAACATGTAATAAAAAATATTATCATCAATATTATACAAATATTAAATAAATGACAGAAAATTCACTTCAGTTGATACATTTCTTCTTTGTTTTTTATTTTTATTACAAATCTTTATTTCACATATAATAATAAACGAGTCAGAAAGGAATCCCTCGAGGTAATATTTTAACGAATCACAATAGAACTACTTTGTACTCTTTTAATTTCTTCATCACATATACACACAAACAGTGAAAAAATACTTTTAAGCAGCTCTTCAGTGATACTGAGAATATAAAACTTCTTCGAGTATAAAAGACAGCTTCTTTGTAGCTTTCAGACCCGATGTAACATTAACGAGTTGCTTCGTAAAATCATCGTTTGAAATAAGCATTAATGACATAGATAATTATAATTAACATTGATAATTAAATTCTAAAATATATTTTTAAGTTTAAGTTTTTGTCTTTTATATGATTTACCTAAGTGTTTTTTCTTAACAATTGAGGTGAACTGAGTTTCAAAACAATTATGAAAAAAAAATAACTCGTCACGTTCCCAAAATATTTACTAAAAAATCTACAAAGATATTAAAAAATATTAAAATTGAATCGTCTTAACTTTTGTCTTGTATTGATTTGTGTCTGCGTCCACTTGAAAATAGACCAGCAATAATCACCTAACATGGCCTGGTAATTTGATTCTTTGACATAATAAAAATGAAACGAAAACATGTCAACCATTGCCACATGTCACAAACCATTTCAATTCATGTGGATAAAATTTAGTTTTAAAATTGAAGAATGTAATTTAAATTTGCCATGCAAGCGATATTTAACGCAACCGCTCACAGGTGCGATACATACTTCATCATTGAATAATTAATGAGACAAGAAATACTCAAAATTCTATCTCTCGAAAACGTTGCTAATTTTCGTGCCAACACCGGGAGAGCTGCTATTTTACCTAGGTAGATATATAAAAGTCATATACATAAAACACATAAACGAATGATATCTCTAGGAACGTTATAATATATGGCTGGATGATTTTTCTTCCCTTATTTTCTCTGTGTGTCATTGTTATTTCCGTTTTATGATTAAAAACATAAAATGTGTTCCTCAATGATGATGAACTAACTCATTTCATCATTATCATCATCATCACTAACCATCAACCAAATTGTCCCAACCCTTTATTTTTAATTATGATACACAATTTTCTATTTTTAATTGTAATTATAAATATAAAGTTATACAGAGTGGCGCAAAATAAATAAATCAAAAATATTTAACCGAGTTTTACCGTAACCATAGCCCAAGCAAATTAGACACTTGGCCAGTTTCTCTATGTAAAGTTGTAGGTTTTCCTAAACGTATTTTCTGAACCAGATCTCACAGCACTTGATAAATAATTACAATTTGAATGCTTATATGTTAAATATAGAATACAGAAACGTATTATGGGTAGAAATAATATAAATGTAATTCACGTATCATTTCAACCAATAAATGCTAAGAAAACCCTAAAAAAGGCATATAAATTTTATTATACACAGAGAATTTTTCATCCAAAAAGGTTTTTAACTATAGGCAATTTTTTTTCACAAATGGGTTTAACTTTGCCTTAAAAAAGTTGAAAAATTCACAAATTTTTAGAAGCCTATATAAGTTACAATATGTGCTTAAGGTATTTCGATACCGAAAAAATTAAAATTTAAAAAAATTTGAAATAATATTTATCAATTAGTCATCCTTTTATACTCCTTTTGTAAAAAATTCAAAACGATTCTCTGTACGGTTTAGGAGAAATTAACTATCAAAGTGAGTATTTTTTACCAAAAAAAGTTTTTCATGTATGCATAGTTCTTAATTTTGGTAAGATTTTAAAGCTTAAGACGTGAGGAATATTAATAAAAGTTTTTTTTTGTAAATGGTAACATTTTTAAAAGCACTTATTGACTAAAAAACCAACATTTATTACGGCTTCTTCATTTACCACCATGTAAAAAGGGATGTTTTTAATAATTAATTTATCGTAAACCGTACAGAAACTCGTCTTGAAATTTACACAGAAGACGTATTAAATACTCATTAATTGAGATACAAAATTTCAGTTTTTGGTAACAGTTCTTTGTTTCGTTTCGTTTTTGGTATTGAAATGCCTTAAAACGCCTTGTTGAGGATTTTACTGGCATTTTGTAATTAAAATAATACTGCTATAATTTCATTTTCGTTCTAGAAGATATTGGTTTTGGAACATACTGTATATCTACATGTACCATTTTAGAAAAAAGCACATAATCTTACAAGAAGCTTAGTTTTAATTTATTTTTATTTTTAAATTCATTTTAAGTTTTTGTGAAATATTTTCTAGTTATGTAATAATAAGGATTTATAAACACTTTGTCTTATAAAAATGGTCGATTCTATATTTAGAAATCTTCCTTTTAGACCACAGACCCATACCTAAAAATCTTTGTAATAATCTCGCCATTGAGACTTTGTCTATATGTTCTTCTATCTATGTTTTACTTCTTACATAAGTTTTTTCTTTTTTTTTTTGGACATCTTCAAACTTACTGATTTAATGCGATAAAAATAATAACAACCTAAATATAGTTTTCCTTTTTACGCGGAACCAAATGACCTCATCATTTGTTATTCGTTTTTTTACTATTAAAATAACAAAAATAGATATTCATCAACGGTGAAGTAAGCAGAAAGTTTTTTAGACAAGGGCCTGTGTTTTTTTTAAATACATTTCATGTTTATAACTAAATATAACCAAGGTATTTTTAAAATGTATAACCCAATCTATAAATCATAATGAATTTTAAACGTTTGATAAAGAAATGTTTGAAGAGAAAATGTCAAAGTTCAAATATTCAGAATAATTTTATTCCTATTATATCTCATAATTTCATAATTAATTAACTTAAAAATGCTCATAATTAAAAATTTATTCAAAACTAATTATTATACAGGCCACGATATCTTTTTCTTTATCCCATAAAATTAAGTGTTATAAAATGCAAATCAAGCTGAGGGTAGAGTGGAGTATATCACTACCTATAAATTTGGCTATTATTATCCCCGCACACCTTTAAAAAACGGGTATTTTAGCTGCGGCATCAAAGCTGCTAAATTATGCAGCATTTTTATTTTGGTTTCTTTATTATTTGAAAAGTGACTTCATCGAGCATTTTCTCAGCTATTTTTCAAGAAAATCTGTTCAGTTTGAAGCATTTCTTAGTGGAAAGACCGGATTTTTCGACGGTTTAAAGGCCTAGAATATGTGTATACACATACTTAGCACACATACTTATTCAAATATAGTATTAATTTTTACTCTACTGTACTGTAGTGTATGTATCCTGTATGATAAATAATAATAATAATAGACATCTGAGATTCTGGATATAACAGACATCTCTCTTACACTACTTATACTCTAAATATAATTGTTTCTGTAATATACAATAAATTTAAATAACTATGATTAATTATATCTCAAGAATGAAGCGGTCAATAATTTTGGTTTGTTTTTAAACGCAGAACAAATACATGAATGTTCAGTTTGTTTTTTTTTTTATAATATCATAAATCTAGTTTTCTTTCTAGAATTAAAAAAGCTTGCTAAAACTTTTCTATATGCTCTCAATGTTAATTATCCGAACTTAAATTGAATTTATCTCGAGTTAGAGACGATCAATCGGCTTCAAATTTTTATGGTAAATGTGCTATTATATTCTTAATATACAAATTTTCTGCCGATATGCCTGTAGCGAAACAAAAACCTTAAAAACCATGTATGGCGGTGGGTACAGTTGAGGCCAATATATAACTAAAAATACAAAATATTATTTACTTGTTTAATATATAGACATGTAATGTTTACCTCAATTGACAGGCATAAATGAAAAAATTTCGGTTTTCATTGTCATACTAAATAATATCTCTTCACAAGCTCAAGGTGAATAAACAATCTCTGAAGAAAATGGATATATTCTATCGTTGTTTATAATATATTGTTTTAATGTTTACTAAACATATTTTTGATATTATTTTAATTGAATATTTAATTCATATTTTGTTACAAACAAAACAATTTAATTAATTTTTAATGAGTTTCTTTTTTGAAACAAAGATGATTAACAAATGCTTATGTATTTTATTCTTTTATTACAATTTTATAATATTTACAAATTATATGATCATTTTAAAACTTTTGCCTACAGGTTGTAAAGTTTTATTTCACAGTTTCTTGACGAAAACGTTATCAGTTTTGTAATGTGTTTGTCGTCTGTTAAAATTTCAAGACGATTCTCTGAAAGATTTGCGAGATATTAAAAAACATCTTTCATTGCATGCTGATATGGAGAAATGGTAATAAATGCTGTTTTTAAGTCAATAAGGGCATTTAAAAATGTTAGCACTTGTACTTGTATACTGTTATTAAATATTCTGTTGGTCTTGAGTTTCATCAAGAAAGCGAAATTAAGGTTGTTGTCTCACTATTATCAGTTTCAGAAAATTCTAATTTGTTTTATACTTATTAAGGATATTATAATAATACAATTACCATGAAAATTTAAAATCGATTGACCGTCTCTTACTCGAGATGAGTTTAATTAAAGTTCAAATAATTAACATGGAGAGCATTGGAATGGTTGTGTTTTTAACAAGTTTTTTAATTCTAGAAAAAAAAGACTGAACTTCAAATATTTGCAAAAAACTAACTAAACATTTGTTCTTAGGTTTAAAAAATAAAAATAAAATTATTGACTGTTTCTTTATTAAGACTAGAGTTTTTTTTTTAATTTCCGCAGACTAGTTTTGGTGAAATCTGTGAAAACATATCATCCATCTACCATTTTCCCATAAGACCAATGTTAAAATGCTTACTTTTGAAGTCATTTATTTATTTAAATAATCTGGCAAATCCCCTTAAAATTTTCATCATTGATTTAATCTTAGTCCAACTTCATATATCTAAAAATCAAACCTTTTATACAAAATTACTCTGGCGCTCGTACATCCTTAATACCCAAGTGATGGTAAAAATTTCAAAAAATTAAATCAGATTGATACAGACACTCTTCAAATTTGGTGGAAACGCAATTAAATTATACGGTATATCCTATTCGTATATGCAACATAAATTTATTTGCGCTTACACCATTTTTATCAAATTAATATTATTACTTTCTTTTGAAATTTAAATTGAAGGCATGTCTGTTTCAACGAAAGAAATAAGGGAGAAAGGTAGGGCTATAGGGCTGAATGTAACGTCACACAGGCATGACTTTTCAACAATTTTCGTCTGCTTTAAAATAGCGTAAATACCAGAACTTCATAAACATTTAGAATGCTTAAATTCAATGATTCAACATCCAAAAAACTGTAAATATTAAACTAGAAATTGTGGGGAAAAAAAGAGTGACATGAGATGAAGTGGGAATAAAATGTGTTAGGCTTTCATGTGACACATATAACACACAACCCCTGTATAATATTATGATATATATGTATATAATACGGATGTATTCATTCCTTTGAAGATTTTTCATTTTGTCATGTTATATTCTCACAAAGTTTCTTCTTAGTTTAATCTTGATACCTTATTTAAAATTAACCAACAAAGTTTGTTAAATTTCCTAGAACTCTACCTCCCTAACAGAACTGGCTCTCTCAGTTGCTCAACAATTCTTTTAAAACTGTCAATTATTGTATTAGAAAAATTGTTTTTAAAGATAGAAAATAAAAGTTATGTAATTTTTAAAACAAATTTTTATTATCCTTTATTTAATATAATTTTTTTGACCTTCCTTGAGTTCTTAAATATATATAATAAGGGAGAAAATATAGTGCCAGAGGGTTCAAAATTTACATTTATGTTTTTTTAAAGCAATTTATTAAAATATCATAATGGAAATAATCACTGTTTATAATACAGTGTTATTTGTCATTACTATGTATTTTTTCCGAGAATTATGACATATGAAATATGTTCCATGATACAAGTTCATAATACAGGGTGTCCGAAAGTACCGCACGTTTGTGTTGCATCAGATAGACAATAAAATTCTAGGACGAAAAGTCCTCTTCCATTTTTTGATCCGATGTACAAATAGTTAGCAATTCATAAAATAGGCAGCAAATCAGCAGCATTGTAACTAAAAATTAAAACTACTCGACTCTGACTGAGACTGACTAACTAATTACTGATTTTTGATAGATTAATAAATAAATTATTAAATAATTACTATCGTTATTTTAAAAAAAAATTATTTAGTATTGAATGATTAATTTTAATAGCAATAAATTAAATGCTCTCGACTCTTCTCAAACTGAACACTTAAAATTTTTTTTTAAATAACAATAATAACTATTTAATAATTTATTTTTAATCTATCAAAAATCATTAATTTGCCAGTCTTAGTCGAGTCGGGTAGTTTTAATTTTTAGTAACAATGCTTCTGATTGGCTGCCTATTTTAATTAATAGCTAACTATCCGTATATCAAAAAATTGAAGACGGTTCTTTGTCTTAGAATTTTATTTTCTGCTTGATGCAACCAAAGAATGCGATACTTACAAGACCCTCTGTATAATATGGGTGACACCCCAATGTACCTAGAATCACCTCATCATCATTTTTCTCGTGCATATGGTTTCGGTAACCTCATAGTTTTTATTTTCTTACCACATGCTACATCAGCAAAGTTATATTATAATAATGCGACTTAAAACATCAAGCTAGTATTACTAGATGAATTCATGCACGGAAACTTTTCTAAACTATAAGTTTTTAACTCTTGATTCATTATATTAACGATATTGAGCTATGTTACAAACACTCATTGTTATTTATATTTGTATTGTGTTTCCAATTTATTGTTTAAATCAGTGGTTCTTAAGGTTTGAAGATGCTTGATCTATTTATTCTCTAATAAGCCACTTATTTATCATACTTTTCGTGGCATTTCACTTGTGGTTATATTACATAATGTAATAATAAAACTATTCAAACTATATTAAAAAATATTATTTTTCATAAACTAATCACTTTTGGTTAATAAAGACGGATGACATATGATTAAACACAAAATGTGAAAACACGAAATAAATTTGATGTAAAATATAAATTATTAGAGCGGATAAAACTAGTAAAATAGACAACGAGAAAACATTTATTTTTCAAATAACAAAAACGCTATTTTTAAATAAATTCTGCGAAATAATACTTATTTAAACTGAAATAGTATAAATAAAAATTTGCAAAAAAGCCAATCTCATGGCGGTTAAATCTGCGGCAATGTCATTATATTTAAAAAAAATTCTTTTCATTTTAAAATATCATTTTTATGAATGAAATTCTGCGAAATCATATTTAAACTAAAATGATATAAAATTACTTTTACAATAAACTCAATAGAACGATTAGTAATATTTTTATGTGTTCAATTTCATTTAAAAAAATATAACTTTAAATAATATTTTTATACCGTGCATATATGTAATATGCAAGTTATACTAAGTCTAGTCCCAAGTTTGTAACGCTTAAAAATATTAATGCTATGAACAAAATTTTGGTATAGGTGTTTATAAAATAACCTAATTAGTCCATTTTCGGTTGTCTGTCCGTCTGTCTGCCAAGGATAACTCAAAAACGAAAAAAGATATCAAACTGAAATTTTTACAGCGTACTCAGGACGTAAAAAGTGAGGTCAAGTTCGTAAATAAGCAACATAGGTATTGACCTATGGGTCCGTACAGTATTTTCCGATTTTTTCTTTTGTATAATAAAGACATATGCTTTAATTTGTATAAAAGTCGTGTACAAAATTTATATACAACCAAAATTTAAATATACGAAACGAAGCAAAATATACTTAGTGCACACAAATTTCTAAATAATGGTGGTCCTAGGGTTGTACAAGTGGTGCCCGCATCTCATAAAAACTACAAACTCAAACAAATTTCAATTTGTTTAGTTTTTATTTTATTTTATTATATGATTTTGGTTAGATAATAATAATGGAGTTTAACCTCCATTTTTCAGATATTTATCAATAACAGAAACCACCCACATCATTATTTTTTAATCTTTATTAATGTTTATTTTAAACTACATCCAATATACAATTAAATTTTTATTTAGTCGGTTACTTTGTTCTTATCCAAGCGACGACAGTGTGATCAATTTTACCGCCCTATTAATTATAATTAACCATACTGTACCACCTGGATTCGAGCTCGCAATCTTCCAGTCACTAGCCGAACGTTCTGAAGACGGTTTCAAAAAAAATTAATAAATAAGCAACTTGTATTACGTACATACATGTGAGTGTTTGTCAAATAATCGAAAAACTATTATACACGCATAACATATACGTAATACAAGTTGCTTATTTATTAATTTTTAAAGTCAACTTTATATGATGGACCGTTTTATTTAATTAATTTTGGTTGATCGATTTTAGTTAGAACGCTCTGAAAAATTGCTGGAACTGCAACCAGAGAACTATGAACCGTATATTTTAAGAGCCACTGAAGTAAACTATATTAGCTTTTCTATTCCTGAAAACAATATATCATTATATGTTATTGTTTTGTAATAATAATGTGTTTTCTATTTTGTAATAATAGAGTTTAATATTTCATGAACTTTTTACTATTTGAATATATTCAAATTCAAAGTATAAACGAAATTTCAGCAAATTATTATTGAGCAAGGTAAATCCATGCTACTTTTAGTGAATTTCCGAAGGAAATCGAGCTATTGCTTTTGTACACATAATGGAATTTTGAACAAATTTCTTCAAATGTTTGTCGATCCCACCCTAAAAGATGTCAAAAATGACCATCGTTAAAATTTATTCATATATGTATATACAAATCTATACGGCTATGTGTCTGTACACTCTCTAGCGGTCGCAATTTAAGTCCGATTTGAATATAATTTGGTATTAAGAAGAGTTTTGGTATTTGAAAAGTCAAGTTCGTTAATGAGAAAAATCAGTAAATAAACAATGTGTGTGAAGGTGGTACGCAAAGTAAAATTTTATTTAAAAAAAAAAAATTATTTTTGTATTTTTTTACCAGTTTTAAACAAAAAAATACTCTTATGAAATAAAATTCTTGAAAAATTAAAAATACAAAATTCGATTTTAAGAAAAATGTGCTATTTTCTTTTCAATCTATGAAAAAATTTGCTTAGCTAACGCATCTCCTGCGCTACGTTTCTTTTTTTTACAATTACTTCAAATTCAATTAGTCTACATTTTTCTGATCAAAGCCAACAAATAGGAAACCAATACATGTAAAAATTCTAAATTTTTCCTTTAAATTCAATGCACTATCTGTTTATAAACTGACATCTGTTGATTTAGTTTTTTTTAATTGGTTTTATGTCAAAACAAGTTTTGTAACTATTTATTTCGGTTGGATCTAGCCGAGTTCGATGTCAAAGAAATTGTAAAATAAATAATTTATTGACAAAAACTGTTAAAATCGCATTTTCTTTATAAACGCCCGTATTTCTATGAAAAAAAAAAAATTTTGTAACGAGATTTGGTGATTTAGCCATTTATTATATATCCAAATCGTTGTTGCAAATTTGAAAAATATTGAAAAATTTTGGAAAAATCGATTTTTCGAAAAAAGCGTTTTTTTTAATTTCTAATAGCTTATAAACCCGTGCGTTTTACTAAACGTTTCTATGCTTAAAATTTTTTTTATAATGACATTTAATTCGAAGTACCCAAGTGTTATATAGGATGTTTTTTAATTGATCCAGGGAAATTACACTACTCAATCAAACTCATCAAGACGAACGAAAGCGCTTTTTACTAAATTTCGATCTGATGCGCATTATCCGAAGTAATTAAGAATATCCTGTATAGCCACTTTTTAAATGTTTAAACATGTTTTCAAACAATAAAATTAATTCATCATATTCACAAAACGTTTAAAACTTTTATAAATGAACAATTTTATAGGAACTTGGAAACAAAATGCTTTTATTATTGGAATAGACACTTTTAAACGTTTAAAAATTGGCTACAAAATTTGAACATAAGTGCAAATCATTTGTATAACACCATATTCATAGAATTGGGATTTTGAAAACAACAAAAAATGGAATGATCATATATAAGTTTTATAACAAAACGTATTTTATTTTTTCGTGATAATTTTAAAACTACAGGCAGTTTTAAAAGAACTTTTCAAAAGAGAAACGAAAACGCCCGACAAAAAAAATTGTCCGTAATAGATGGTGTAACGTACGTAATAATGTTAATTAATAATTGTATACAGTGTACACTATTCAATTGACATTATTACGTCACAACGATGTTTTACGAACATTTCTTTTGTCGGGCGTTTTCGTTTCTCTTTTAAAAAGTTTTTTTAAAACTATCTGTAACTTTAAAATTACTATGCAAAAATAAAAACCGTTTGTTATATAACTTATATATGATCTTTCCATTTTTGTAAAAAAAAAAAAAAAATTGGTTCAAAATCCCAATTTATGGTTTAAGTATAATACGCTTGCGTTTTTAAGCTTTTTAGAGATTTACGGTTGTTTAATCAAAAATATAAGCAAGAAGAATGGCTAAATAATCGCTTCCAGAGTTGACACACTATACTTTTTAAACTATTTCCTTGCTTTTTCTCGGAACCTTCACACATGTCTATACATATGATTGAATATCGAATTTTTTTATGCTAGCCAACACAATATTCTACAAATTTATAATAACAATGTTACAAAAGGAAATGGTTATTGCCATTGGTTAGATTTGGCTACTATGTTAATTGTATACAGACCACGTATATAAACCATCATATGTACAGACAGTGCCTATTTAATGTGTGGCCCAGGAAAAGTTGTTTATAAAATAGTTTTAAAAACCATTTATGTTCATAGTACGTTTACGAACAATTTTTGGTTGTTCAGTAACCACAAGATAAAAAACTGGTTTGCAGATAAATTTTACTAATTAGACTAGGTTCTCGTCAGTAAACGATGTTATTGATAAATACACCTCAAGAAATTTTTACGCAATTTACTTGCATTGAGCAAGTTTTTACTTCTACGAAAACGGGGTATTCTGATTCACGAGGCACGGTTTTATTTCGTTAACAAACTTAGTAATTTACTAACGAATACAAATGTTTTTATGTTCAATATGGAGTAACACCATAAGATTAACATAAACAGATGATATCCGTCAATTTTAAGTTTTCTCGCACTTTAAAAATTTTTTGGGGTATTATAATATAAATTATGGATTTCAATACCTATTTGCCGTAATGTAACAAAAAGAGAGATTATTTATTCCAAAAAACCAAATCAAAATATAAATTTTAGCTAGTACCACATAATTGAAACAATTTTGGGATTTCGATTTTTTTTTTTTACCATGGTTGAAGAGAGAATTGTAATTTGAAATTTCAAAGTCGGGGTTGGTTAGAGTGAAGAGATGAAAATAAGAATTTTTTAGGTACCAATTTTGAACTTCCACCTTGATATCTAAATCGACGTGTTTTCATTCAAAACAATAATCACATCAGGTCAGGAATTATTAAGGATGGATATTTTTAAAATGAACGCACTGTATATTACCATAGAAATCACTAATCAGGCATATTTGGCTGAAATTCGCGGCTTTATCTTAGCTCTTCTTTGTTAAATCTATTAATTATGTATAGTTATTGAAACAAATATCACAATACTTGAAATAAAATTTTGTTTAATTTTTCAAGATTATTTTTTTTTATTATTAAAGATAATAAATTCGAACTCTAGGGTATTTCGAATTATTTTGTATTATAGAAATACGTATTTTATCTACCATGTAGCCATCATCAGTAATAATTAGGTAGTAGTAATTACTCTTATAAATAGCATATGTAACTCGTTCCTATTTTGGGGACAAAAAATTTTTAACATCTAAAATAACTGAAACTGCACGCTTTTTATGGGTTCTATAAATATCATCTAATAATCTAAGACAGTTTCCACACATCAGTAAACCCTATTCTTTGTTTTCTTACAATATTTGTCATTACTCAGCAGAGAGCATTTTATCGTTTAGCTTGCATCAGGTAAACTAAAATTGCATATGCACTCTGCTTCAATGATTTTATTGTTATTAAAACTGGCAGGTAATATTAAATTTTGTTATACCCTACGTGCCAATGACATAAAAGCATACATACAAAACGATATTATACATAATCGTGTATATAAATCGAATTTAATGCTTTTATTTATCGGGTATTCGAAAATTTATTAAAATTTTTCGCAAATTTAGAACAATCAAGCATTTTTAAATTCTCCATTCAGATGAGTAGTTTTGATCAATGTACTTTTGTTTCGTAAAAAACACGAAAAAGAAAAAATATTATTATTTCAATTACACTATAGAGAGCCTGGAAAAATTTCGCGCTTCTAAATATCTCGAGTATTTAAATCAAAATTCTAATGAGCCCAAAGTCCTAAAATTTCAGAACTCAAGCAAGACGTGTATACCTTTTGAAGCGTATACGTGGAGCATTCATTTGTTATATTCAGATTCTGTTTAAAGAAACCTTGGTTTTCCATATATGCACTTGTTTAGTGGATACCTTGATTTACCAATACCGTAACGCCTTCTTTAGTTTTGTTCACAAGCAGAAGGTTGTCGCAAAGGCAATTGGCAAATACAAATTTTAATTTTTGGGTATACCACTAAGCATCGATCAAACAAGATAGAGTGCGTGTTTTGAAAGGAATAATTATATTACGATTAGAATATAGAAGATTTAAGCAATTCAAGTATGTAAATGGTTTCATGTGTTCAATGGTTAGGCCGGTCCAAAGAATATTTGACATAATGACTGTGAACGGGAAAGTATGATTAACGCCCTTCCCTCTTTATTGTTTCTGTGTCAGTCTTCAGTTTAAAGGTGTTGTATTGTTTGTGGCCGAAAGTGTGCACTTCTAATCAAAAACTACGAGATAATATATTCAAGCTTCCTGGTATTAATTCTTTATAAAGCAGCAGTTAGCTAAGCTTCCTTCATACTCTAGCGAAGTTTTGCAAAGTCAGACGACGAATACAGGCGAATATAGGCGAGCTTTGTGTTTACATTCTCTCTTCTTAGATTACTTATTGGAACTAATATTATTGATAACATAAAGCTTTTAAGGATGTATGAGCATGACAACAATGTTTGATTTAAAGGCTCAAAATTTGTTTGTAGGTAGTCTTTTACTCAAAGAATATGTGGTTAAAATTTCAGCTTAGGTAACCGTGCAAATTTTTAAGAAAAAATTCATTAAAAATCGATATAAAATACATTGGCTCTTATGGAGGAATCTCAAAAAACGACATATTTTGGAAGTTTTTGATAATTTTCATTTGGAATGAATGAAAACAAATTTAAAATTAACTTTTTAATAGAAAGTAAACATATTAGCAATGAATTAGAAAAGAAAAAAACTAAGTGTCACCATCCATATAAGGGATGTAAGAGCAGGGTAGATTAAGGGTTGAAATTATTTTTATCTTATTTTCAATTTTGATGATGAATTTTGTTATAACTTCATGAAAGTAGACGAAAAATAAAAATAAAATTTTTCGATATGTGTCTTGGTTTTCCAATATCGAAAGCTAAATAATTAAACAAAATTTTCAATTTTCGATATTTTGAAAATTAAGCCAGATATCGAAAAATTTTATTCTTACTTACTTTTCGTCTTATATCGTCAAGTAATAATATAAATTTATCATCAAAATTGAAAATATCTATTTTTAAATTTGTGCCCCCACTACCATGCTCATACATCCTTAAACCCTATTTAACCATTCATTTTAGATGGTGTATTTGAATACTTTTGACTTAATATTAAATTTTGGAATACCTGATAGTAAAATGTATTATGTTGTATAACAATATAATACTGGATGTAACCAGAAATTCAATATAAGTATCTATCAATAATAGTATAATTGGATTTTATCCAAATAATAGAGTGCACACACAATATTAAGTATATACAAACTAACTTTTGTTGATTTTTGTGTTTTGAATTAAAATCTACGATGTATTAATATTATTAAATTACTAAAATATATTTTAATATTAAATTACTTAAACAGAAAACTTCAATGTTAATTTAACTTGTAAAGTTGTTTCATTGTTGTTAATATTATTTCGAAACTCTCCATAGTCCATTTATTTAAGCTTTAAGAAAAGTGGCTAAAAACGTTCAGGATAATGATTGCATGTAGCAAAAGAGTCGAAATGTGAATGTATTTTCTAAGCAAACATGCCCATTTTCTGCGTAAAACAAAAGATGCTAATTTCTCGATATTCACGCACTCATAAATTTTTAGTCATGTACCCTAGAAGTCCACTACAAGTTATGAAATGCTGCTCCTCCAAGCTAGAAGCGAAACTTTTATGTATTTCTTTTCTGTCAATTCGATAAATTCTTACTCGTCACAAAACTTTTTTATAAATATAAAAACCAAATGTAAACCAAATTCCGTATACACGTTTGGTGCTATATTACGTCTTTAAATTTTAAATTTGAGTTCTAATTGAGCTGACATTTGGCAAATTTTAAACCAAATTTGGCGTTGCACACCGAATACGGATTTTTAAAATACGTTTCTTTCAGTATACTTTTATTTCTTTTGAAAATTATCATTAAACATAAAGGAAAATATTTATCTTTTTAATAATCATCGTAATAAAAATCGTATCCCTCTCTTATTAAAATTACAATCCTTGTAAGTTCGGAACTATTTTCAATTCTGATCTGTAAGCTACCTTCATTTAAAATCGTTTATAATCCAGAAATGTACAAAAGTAGTAAAATAATTTAATAAAATACAATTTAAAAAAAAACAAAAACAAAACAAAACAAAACAATATAAAATTCCATTAATTTTTCTAAAGTTTATTTGATATCGATGAGCGATTGGTTTAGAAAAATATAGATACAATTTATATCATGATGAAAGTATGAAATTATTATACAGGTAATGTCAATATTATTAATACTAGTACATACACTCAGAGGCGTCTTCAAAAAGCAATATTTTGAGAAAAGTTCGTCGAAATATTCGGAATATGACGGTGACCTTTTTTATTTTCTCTAATTGTAAATCAAAAAAGTTCAATTGAGGCTTTTTATTTTTGTCAATTTTCATTTTTTGTCGATTTTCTGTGATGCAATGGCTAATATTTACAACGTTTTCTTTTTTAAAATTTTCCTTCGCATGGATGTGATTAGCTTCTTCCTTAAAAAGAATTTTTGAACTAAAGTCAAAATTTATTTCTTATCTATTTGTCGAAAAAAAACTTTTATTTTATCGTGGTAAGCTCAAACGCATTCAACAAATTTCAAAAGTAACAAAAACGAGAGGGATCTACGGTAGCAAAAATAAGAATAGAGGGTGTATGAGACTTGAAAGGGTCTATGAGAATAAATCATTCTACAAGCAAATTGGCAACGAAAAATGAAGGTCTCGGGTACCCATCGTTAAAAAAAATTACGTAGATCTATAAACAAAATAAGGGCGGAGGCTATAGTCACTTTTATTTATTTTTTTTAAATGATCAACCGATACAGTTTGGCTGGGAGTCTATCTAAATAATTAACAACTGGCAAATGGTCTACGAGGCAAACAATTTTAAACCTTGACTTGATTCGATTACCTAAAAAAATATTTTACACTACGGCCATGCTTTGTATATAGGTATATATCGTTATAGACTAGGATAAAGTAATACTAGAAGAAGCATTGCCGATCACAACTGACACCAGATGAAACGTGATTTGAGATTAAATTGCCACTCCTGTCTCGTAAAATATAACCAATATTAAACTCCAGTCAAACGTCTGAAACTCTTATTGCATCAGTAAATTCAATTTCCTCTATAATTCTATATCAACTGTCTATATTAAAGAAGGAATATCTATCTATACATACATCTAGTTCATGCCAATTTTTTTTGTATACACTAAAAGTCATTAATGATATGTTTATATGTAATCAACACAAACGATAAAAGTCAGCCACCTTCATATACATACAGTACGTTCCATATCTCTTTAGCCACCCTACAAAAAAAATATCTTCTTTAGCACAGTCAAAAACGTAACAAATTAGAGAAAGTAAAATAAACTGCTTACTTTTTGTTAAAATCTGATAGAATGTGTTTCTTAGATATCAAATATAATTCATAACATTATAATTGGTTGTACAAATGTTTCAATTTGTTAATAAACAGTAAATTGTTAATGAAATGAAACGGCCGATATAAAGTTGACTTAAAAAATTAATTAATAGACAACTTGTATTACGTATATGTTACACATGTATAATAGTTTTTCGATTATTTGACATTCACATGTATGTAGTTGCTCATTTAATAATTTTTTAAGACAATTTTTTCATAGGCCGTTTAATTTAATTAACAATTTATTTTTTATTAACAAATAGAAATATTTGTGAAACTGACTCATGGTTTACGAATGTATTTTTACAACCTTTCCAACAGGTTTTAGCAAAAAGTGTGCAGTTTATTTCCTTTTCTTCAATTAACCGATTTTTGTAACATCTTTTACTGTACTAATTTTACGGCACCTTTTTTTTCGAAATGCCATTCAACTTAGGAGTAATCTAACCGATTTTTGGCCAAACTGCTTCGAGCAAAATTTGTTGGATTTTAGGATGAATTTAATTTGAAGTTTGTCATTAGTATAGCTTTATTAGAAATTGATTACAAAATTAAACTACACAGATGTGAATAGAAAATAATAGAAAAAATACACAGATATGTTTTTACTATAATCTATAATCTATTTGTTTTATGAAAAGTCAATCCTTTCTTACTGAAAGCTTTACTAGTCTGCCTACATCCATGTATTCTTTTATATTGGCCATTGGTTTCAAGGTTAGTTCAATAACAAAATTACTTTTAATATAAGTAGAATAATTTAAGTTACGATGAGCATTTCTGTGGGCTATATTATGCATTTTGTTAAAATATATCCCCTTCAGGACTATATTTTTATAAATCTATTTAGCTAGATTTATAAAAATTATTATTAATTAGCTAGAATTAATAGTTCCTGGAGTAAAATTAGTGAACAAAATACATATTGTTGTATGCTATACATCAAAGAAGTAAGTAATCTTGATTTTGTATGGTATTTTAAAACAAAAAGTTTTAAGAGCAAGATAACAAAGTTTATTTATTGCATTGCTGTTGATTTATTTATTATTTTATTCTTGACATTTATTTTGATTATTATTCTTTAAAACTTTATCAAATAGCTATATGCTATGCTACAGAGCAGAGAGCTGAAAACACTCTAGAAGTAGAGAATGGAGGCTGTAGGGGAATACTTTTGCTTCTAAGACATACCGATTTGAAATTCACGGGATATGAATGGAGTGATGTACTTCCAAATGAAACGCTCGCAAATTGCTATGCTTTTTAAATACTAAAAACTTAATTACAGCAATATGAATAATTCTAGTGATCAACTGCTATCATTAATTGTATAGTTAATATTTCATTATAATTCTTCTTCGCAAAACATTCGCATAGTATCTTACGAATGCGAATGCGAACCTTAATAAATTTTCGAGATTCGCGAATGCGATCGGCACATCACTGACATGAATTCGAAGATATGAGTATCAGTTTCAAATATTTGTAACGACCTCATTACATTTTACACGAGAAGAGTAAATTGAATTTTATTTATTTCCTGGCAAATAATTTTTTAGCTCTACGAATACAGTTACGGACTCGTTCCAAACGCAAATCTTCCTACCCGATTGACTTCAGCAATTTGGAGGGAGTTCGCAGAACGAAGTTTCGTTCATCTATACAACAGAACATTGAAAATTAGTACGTAAGTTGGGTTACTGTCAAGGAAGTGTTTTTTGGGGGTGTCAACTTACCAGTCCCCTTCTTCCCATTTTTATGTCAAATCCTACCTGGGAATCGCCCAGAAATCGAGCTAGAGGGTTGCAAATTTGTCTAAAAACAAGCCGTGGATAGAGTCTGGTACGACTTTTGAGGTCCACACACATAACTTCTCAGCATAATAAAAAGTTATACAAAATTTAAAAAAATGAAAACCCGATCGACTCGAACAGACTCAATCGAATGCTATAGAATTTTTTTCAGATCATATTGCCGTTACTACGCTTCGATTAGCACCTCAACAAAGTTGATACCATTTTTTGTTCGCAAGATATCGAGGACGAAAAAAATGTCTACGTACTCACACACACACACACACACACACACACACACACACACACACACACACACACATACTTTTTCTCCAAATTGAAGTTAATGCCTTGTCCTAACTATGACACATATCGATATTTTGAAAATTTCGATTTCGAAAATCGGATCCATTAAAATCACTTCTTATAGAGGGAAATTTATAAGAAAAAAAAGTGCCTTTATGTACCTACAGTCAACTCTCCGGTCCCCCTACCAGTCCCATTTCAATAGATAACAGTCCCATTTCAATAGAAGACACTAAATAATGAGAAGCATCTTAAATAATTGGAAAATATGACCTTAGCAACGGAGCTCTGCTGCTCACGAATTTTTTATTTGTTCTTTCATATTATATTTTAATTTCATCATACTCTCAAGATTTTGGCTAAAAACAACAACCAATATAAAAACTCCATAATATATTTATATTGTTTTTATAAAACTTTCTAACCAACGACATGTAACAATTTTCTTTTTACATAAAAATTCTTTTAGTATACGGTTTATAATACGTATTGTCGTAAAATGCACAAACTTGTTACTAAACTATATAAGAAATGACAGTAGATACTTAATAATAAAAGTTCGTCTTAAAACAATTTATAGTGAATTCTATATCAATGATACTTACCCAATGTAGACGACATCATTTTTAATGTCGGCGCTTCATACACTATAATGGAAGATAAAATTTTTCTTCACTTGAAAATTAAATTTAGAGATAAGTAAAAATGATTGTCAAAGACAAAAATAAATAAATCAAAATTAAAAAAAACACCAAAAATTATTTCCTTTCCATGAAATAGTAATCGTTATCTATAAAAGGAAATAAACTGATCAATCTTGAAATTTATCCGTTCGTTCAGCTATGGAAGTTTTCTACCCAAAAATGAGCTAGAAATACTCTCTTGTTTTTCCTCTTTTCTCTGCCGTCATCCTTCAACATAGTGTTTATCTGTGAAGGTTTTTGAATTAAAAATGAACTAGAAATACGCTTTCGCTTTCTAATTTTCCTCTATGTGCTGGCACCATATTTCTATTACATAACTAATTTCCTAATTCTATATTATTTAGTCAGTTTATCATAATTTTTTGGTATGCTCAGAACTACAAATATGTGTAAAATTTCAACACGATAGAAAATTAGAACTTATCCAAAACTGTCCCAAAAAGGTTAGAAAACAAATTAGATAAATACGAAATTTGATTCGTTAATCAGTTTGAATACTTTATAGTTCAGTCGCCCTATTGGTTACTCGCCAATTCTGCTGTCCAGTTCTGACCAATAACTAATCTACCTAGACCTGAAAATGGTCTCACGTTTGCTTCCTCACATTTTTAGTATAAATCCTAACTTTTATTAACATTTTTATAACTACTTATAACTACTTTTGAACAAATAGAAAGAACTCGGGTCCACTAGATATCCAGTCTAGGGCGTAACCAACTTCGTCTCTCCTGCTTTATGTGAGTGACTCCAATTATATGTAACCTCTTCGTGGCTATTCGATTTGTATAATTGTGTATACAGAACACATAAACGTACTATTTATTATACATGGTCATAAAAATTACACATTTTTTTTATGAAACTAAACTTTTTACATTTATTTCAAATTTCTGTATACTTTATAAGTCAAAGTCTCTCATACATGATACTTTTAAAAACTTTTATTATATTAACACATTATACCACTTAACATATGAGAATGAGACTGTACGCATCAAGGGAAAACGCACATAACGTATTTTCATTTGATCAAATAGAAACAAACGAAAAAATTACACAAAAGCCGAGGCTAGAACCCGATTCCTCCAGGGCGTAACCAACTTCTGTCTGCAGTCTGCAATATACTTATCTACATAATTTCACTATTTTCATTTCCACACTTAGATTTTGGTATTTATGCAAATTCTTACAGCTTTGGATTCTCACTATATCCTTATTACTCATATCTGATTTAGCAGACTGAAGCTCAATTGTTATTTATATTTAAAGCTTTTAATTCCTACATAAGTTTTTACAACACATTGTTGCTTATTTATTTATAGTTGAAAAGTTACAACATCGGGCCCTAACTCTGTTCTGCATACACTCAAAAAATATATATATCTTCATTAAATATTCAGCTTCAAAACTATCACAAAGTTTATCGAAATCCCTGTTATGTTTTAAAAATAAATATAAATTTTTAATAAAACACATAAAACGTAAAAAAAAATTGTTTTCCTGTAACTAAGTTATAAAGCTATGAACTTTACTATACAAAATAATACTAAAGCGATATGATACTGTACGAAAGATATTTCACTTGAAAACACCCATCAGATATGATAAGATTTATTGAAAATTATGAAGTTGGGAATGTGTTTTTTTTTCTGTTAAGTAATCAAAACTTTTATATAATAATTTATTTTATATTGATTTTCTGTTTAAATGTTTTACTTCAACTATAAATATGGTACACGGCGGTATTAAAGTGAGCTTACACTTTGGTTAATTATTTTCAAACAAGAAAAAGCGTCTGTACCATATATAGACCAGGATCTGGCACTAAAAATAAGCCATGAGTTCGATTTATAAACATCACTTATATTAATTGTTCTTATTAGACAGTTCGGTTCAACCATTTTCCCGAAGGAAGATCAAATATTTTTTGCTTTACCTGCTTTTTCTAGAATACCCAGTGGATAATAAGGTCAAGTCGCGAAACTTTAAAAAACTATATGAAAATACAAAGAAAATGTCTGTTTCGATAGCCAAAAAAGGTAAGTTCACATTAAGCTCGCAGATTTACGTTAGGCAGAGAAAATCCCTATCGAATTCAACTTGATTTGTGACAATAAATTTGTATTCTAGTTTATTGCAAAAATATCGCTTTGACTGTCTGATCGAAAGTTACATCATTGAGATAAATGGTTGAGAATTTGATTTGCATAGAACTTTGTTTAACAGCTTTGCCTCACTCTTAAATGAATACCGTTAATCAATTTTGTTAAAACTGACCAAAAATTCTCGATTAAATCGTAAACTGAATCCATCTTTCAGATAAGCAACTGGTCTAACATAATTTAGTTATTCAATAATTTCATTTAAGTTATAAGCATAAAAAAAAAACTAAAACTTTATTCAAAACATATTTTTTTATCGGGAAAATTAATAAATAAATAAAAAATAGATGAAGAATAATTCAACTCAACGAGTATGGATTATTAACACACTTGAAAAGAATATAATGGTTTGATTTCTACACATCCCACGCTTTTACAAATAGCTATGTAGTTTTTTTGCTTTAGTATGGTAATAAAAAACATATTTTTCCAATAGTAACAAGCAATTTCTTATTTATCATATTTATCCATGCTCAGATTTAGAAAAAAAAAAAACACTGATTATGCAAAATCGTCATCATAAAAACTTTTTATATCAAACATTTTCATTGCACACTGGTCAGACAAGTCGTTTTTTTTTTTGCTATAAAATATATTAAAACTAGCTTGATATTCGCTCTCTTCGCTGGGCTTACAGAACAGACCGCAGTATAGCCTTCACCTCTCTTTTTCTCATTTTTTCCCTTCCATAACACTCGAAATATGGATACACAGGTAAAATATATGTACAGATTTCAATTGTTTTAAATTTTATATAGTCTTGTTTCAGTGAGTTTATCAGAACAGGTGGCCATGAACTGTGACCCGTTCGAAATTCGAATGATGCGCATAGATGAAGTAATAAAATGTCATAGACTAATTCAATTTCATTTTTTTAAGTTTTTTTTTTTTATATCTTTATAAATTATAACTTATGGATTAGTTTGATGTATGAGCTATATAATTATACAGTTTTATCCAAATCCATTCAGTAGTTTTTGCGTGAAAGCGTAACAAACAAATAAACAAACAACCTTACTTTCACATTTATAATACATATAGGGATTTGAATATATCAAAATATGCTATTTTATTTTTATACAAAAGAGTATTAATTAAAAAATTATAATGAGACTATTGGTTAATATGATATGTGTTTATTGAAAACGTTTTTATACAAAACGTTTTGTTCCATGCCATTGCTTTATTTTATAGAATATTTGATTGGACAGGGCCCATTGGTTCATCTGAAATAGATGAAATAACCAACCGTATAAGCATTTTTAAGCAAAGAGGTTAAACTTTTTGTCGAACAATGTTTTCGTTGCGCTAGTAAGAATCGAGTCCTACTTGAAGAAGTGTATAAAGTTACTTGAAAAAGTGAATTAGGTAACTTAAAAAATCCCTTAAAGAAGTTTTTTCGTTATGTTAGTAAGAATCGAGTCCTACTTGAAGAAGTGTATAAATTTACTTGAAAAAGTGAATTAAGTAACTTGAAAAATCCCTGAAAGAAGTTTTACCAAAAAAATTTAAAAAAGACAAACAATTTGTGCCTAGATTCTATCAATTGAATTTTAAAGCTACAAACTATTGAAAATAATGCTATATTTCCACGGAAACAATATACATTGATTTCTTGTCAATTCATCCTTGTCAATTTTACCCCCGGTAATTTCTTAGCCGAAAATTACCCTCCAGTCGACTCCATTAAAGGCATGGCCAACCCGTAGAAAACCTGAGTACTTTAAAAATTACGTTAATGCAAGGGATAAAAACAGGCAAATTCATGCTAATTCCACTACATTCGAGGCATGCCAATCCGTTAAATGTCTGGATATTTTATTCACCATAGATAAGTAATTTAAATATAATTTGTATGTATTTTTGCGCATTTAATAGTTAAGAAGGGTCAACAGGGGATAAAATAACCGAGAACAAAAGGCAAACGATGCATTTCTCGAGGATAAATTTGAAGCGGATCGAATTCCTATTGTTGAAATGGGAAGGGTTCATATTGTAGGATCAAATGACCGAGGAAGAAATGCAAGAAGATGAAAAATTCTGAAATTAGTAGAAAAAGTGAAAACAAACAATTGACTGAGTTAATTGTTGAAATACCATGTATAGACAGTGTTGATTTCTTTATCACATTACACATACAAACATGTGACACATACATAACTGATAATCAAGTATAGTACATATTATAAAATTTCCGCCTAATTTGCGCCCTCACGGGTAAACAGTGATGTTTACGAAAAAATGTTTCAAACAAAAGTTGTTTAATTGTTGATAAGGAACATTATTTACATTTAAACTTTTGTTCTATCTCTAACGGTTTACAAGATGGGTCCTACGGACCCAAGACCCAATTCACCTATGATGCTCATTTACGAACTTGACCTCACTTTTTACGTCCTGAGTACGCTGTAAAAATTTCAGCTCGATATCTTTTTTCGTTTTTGAGTTATCGTGTCCACAGACGGACGGACGGGCGGACTAAACTTATAATACTATGTATATTTCATATATGCATGGTATAATTAATAAAATGTGAAAAATTATACTATCAGTGTAGTCTGTGACAGAATTAATCTATTTTAAAAGTTTTCAAACTGACTTTAATTTTCCAATGTTTCTAAACTTTTTGACGCTCATGTAGGTAAGGATAATAAATAAGACAGTTCATTACATGTAATAGATTTATTTTTCCAAATAACTAATAGATTAAAGTGAAATGACGTTTTTAGATTAAATTTTATTTTAGCATTCATTAAAATGATGTTATAGTAAAAAGTATTTGTGATGTTATAGTGATGTGTTAGTGAAAGTATCGATTCATTTGTGGCATCGTAGCTCCTAAATGGATGAACTGATTTAAACTTATTTTGTTTTATTTGAAAGATAACTTGATCAAGAGTGTTGTTAGCTATATTTCAAGAAAATCTACTCATCCGTTTAAAGGCTATCTCTTTTTTATTTGTTTCGGAATCCTAAACTCACACCTAAAATATAGCTAAAAAAAACTCTCGATCAAATTACCTTTTAAACAAAAAATCGTAATCGGTTCATGCGTTTAAGAGCTACGATGTCACAAATGCAGATCTAATTGATATTTGTGGCCCCTAAATGAACCGATTTTTTAAAGGTAATTTGATTGAGAGTGCTTTTAGCTAAGTTTCAAGAGAATTTGCTCCTCCGTTAGAAGATCATCACCTTTTTTCTAGTTGATATCGAGTATGGAGTCCTAAGCTAGCACTGGAAATATAGTCAAGGGCACTCTAGATCAAATTACCTTTCAAACAAAATAAATCTAATTCGATTCATCCGATTAGGAGCTACGATGGCACATACAAACACACAAATATACAAATTCATAGATACGTTAAACTTATATCACCTCTTCCTTTAGTCGGGGTTAATAAATCTTATCTTGGAAGTTAAGTATTATTTATACCTGAAAGTAAAATTGTTGTAAATTTTCTTAGAAATATTTAAAATGAAAGTCGTTGTCCAAAGAAAATCTAACTTTTGAATCTTATTAGAGTAACACTAAGTTGACGAAAGGTTGGCGATAAATAAAAAAGTTTTACATAAGATCTTTTTTCCCATCTTTTCCATTAAGCAAAACGCATATTAAATTACAATGGACTTATAAAATTTTGTTGATGTTTTTCTGCCCTTAAGAAAGTCCTGTCCTTTCAAGCCCCAGCCTCACCAAGGCTTAATCCGCCCCTGTTGGTAGGACTCAAAACATGTATCTTATTGTAAAATATAAAGCAATTTTCGTAAAAATTATTTTTTTGCGACAATTATTTCGAGATTCCAGAATCTTCTTCGTGGCAAATTTCATAAAATTTTTTTTATTTTACATTCAAAATAGATTTTCACCAAGTATCGACCCAATTATTAACACAACAAGTACCTTTTAACCTGACATTCGGTTAATTAATTTATTTTCGTCTTTATTCGTTGCTATTACATACTGATCAAACATTTTGTATTTAGGCAAAACAATTTGTTTAAAAATGTCTCTAAACAAATAACTTACTTCTCCCTTTATCAGTTTGTAAAAGTTTCTATTAAATCCGTGAAATAACAGATTTAAGTGCCTTGAAAGAAAAATCTAGCTTGCTTCAAGAACGGTTTTGCTTGATTAGTGTTGCCTAAATGAGTCATGTTAGCTTGAATTTTGTTCTAAGAATTGAATATAGAAGAATTTGATAAAAATAAGTTCACGTTTTCATATCGGCGCCAAGTAAAAAATTGTTTTTGATAATTATGTATTTAACTTAATTTAAAAATTTTTTACCATTCGTGATAGGTAATTTTATTCTTATTATTATTTCAAGTGCAGTCAATTTGAACTGAGTAGGAATTTTTATATAAAAAATAATTTGAAACACATTCCTGAAAAAAAAAAATTCCAAATATTTTTTTATACAAAATGATGCAAAATTAATTACCCTCTTTAAAAGGGCATATGAGTTATATATGAAAAAATGTTTGTATTTATTAAATAAATCTATTTAGAATCCAAATTTAAGAAGCCATGCAAATTTGAGCTTCTTTCAAAGAAATATATCTAGGATGGTAACAATTACCACTCTTGCATTTCACAGAGCTAAACCCTGAAATATAATAAAGTAAATTTCCAATTGTTTGTTGTTCGTTTAGTCAAAATCCTCGATTAATTGGAAAAAAACCCGAAAATTTGGAGTTATTCACCTATGACGCAGGTAGCACGGCTTAGCTCTCTTCTCTATCTTCTTTATTTTTAACCGACTTCCAACAAAAAAGGATGAGGTTCTCAATTCGACTGTATTTTTTTTTTTTTTGTTTGTAACGTCAGAACTTGCAACTGCATGAACCGATTTTGATGATTATTTTTCTATTTGAAAGCTGGTGCTTCCCATTTGGTCTCATTTCAAAAAAACAAACAGAAAACCGACTTGAAAAAAATACTGAAATACTGAAACACTGAAAAATACTGTGATTACTTTTGCGTCATTTTGTATATGACGTGATATTCATTTGAATGATAAACATGAAGTTTAGTAGTGATTATACAAAACAAAATAATTTTTCTTTTTAAAGAAGAAAATCAATATTCTGCCTACATTAGAATTACAAGCAACACATAATATTTATCCTACATTTTATACATACCACTTAAAAACATTGTATGTTTTATAAATACATCAACTATACATAATTGAATCGTTACTGTAAATAATTATCGGAACAAAAAACATACACCTTTTTTACCAAATACATGTTTATACAGTGTGTGATTCATAAGCACAACAAAACGATAGTCTGTATAAAAATGTTGTATAATAATGAATAATGTAGTCTATCCTTGAAAGTGAATAAGTTTTTGTTTTCTTGGGAATGCAGGAAACAAATAAAGTGTATTTTATTTTTTATTTTTTATTTGCCAACGTTTCGACTCTCGACTCGACTCGACTCAATTGGGTCACTTTTGCGACACAAAAAAGGCACTTTTTAGATACTATATAGACTAACATTTTCGATCCTTTATCTGAATTTGGGGAGGTTGTGTAAATGAACAAAACTTCTAAAGCGTTGAAAAAAGAGGGACTTTTCCGCGGTCTAAAAATCTCTGCAAACTGAATCGATTTTCATGAGTCATAGCTAAGAACATTATCGATCAAGTCACTTATTCAGACTAAAAATCAAAATCGATTGATCCGTTAAGATACGGTACCACAGACAAACACATATTATAAGAACTTAACGAGAACGTCAGGAGCGTATAAGAGAGACTTTTTTAAAAATTTGAATGATAAAAAACAGCAATTCAAGGAATCTAAGTAATATGTGATCTGAATTTGAAGTTTTTCAATTACATCAATTCTATGACTTGAATGTTGATTTTAAGGTCTTTATTTGTTTGTAAAGCATCTACACCATATTCACTTTTCAGATGACTTCCAAGAAAATAGTCTAGTTAAAAATAGCTTAGCTTAGCTTCAAAATAGAGCAGGCACAATTTACTTTGAAACGTTATTTTTTTATTACTCAAATTTCAAAAGATACGAGTTATTTTTATAAATATGGTGGAAGCGCAAATAAAATTATACTACTTCATAAGAATTAGTATATTATTCAGTTTATTTGCGTTTCCACCATCTATTTATTTGCCTATACGAATATTTATTTTTAATCAATTGTCTAGAATTCAAAATTAACTTATTATACAATTAAACAAGCTATTCATTCATGCCAGAGCGACCTTTTTACACATTCAACTTATTCATTATACACAAACAGTTATTCAACTTCTCAAATGATGAAAATACCTTTCTATAGCTAAGGAAAAGTATTTTTGGAAGACGCTCTCTACAAAGATTAAAATGAACCAAATGTGACATAACTAATTTTTTAATAAACTTTAATACTTTGGATGTTATATACTCTTCCAAAAAGTGCGATACTTTGCCCATCTCCTGTGAAAATTCACACTTGTTTTTTTTTTTTTTTTTTTAAATAAATATTAAGAAAGTTTGTTTTTTTGCAATTCTAAATGAAAAATTCGCTTTAATTTACTTAAAAGTTTGGATTCCCAAACAAGTTTTCTAATGAGCATGATAAGATTTTAGACAACGCCTTTTTTTTATAAAATGGCGGTTTTTTTATAAAGTGAAAAAATGTCTAAAATGCGGAGAAGATCTAAAAGTGTGTGAGTGGTCAACATTTTTAAGAAACAATATGCAAAGTCTTAAAAGAGGGCAGTTTAAGTTTTCGAATGATATGAAAAAAATTCCAGTGATACAGAATTTTAAATCCAGAAGTGTCAATATTGCTTTAAAAGCAAATATGTTAATCAAAGAAATATGGTACGAAAATTTTATAGCTCATTTTTAAGAAAAATAAACAAGATTGTTGTTGTAAAAGAATTTTTAAAATTATGATACGCTTCTAAACTATTATTGAACTATTAAATCTATAAGTTATTGAAGTTCCAAATTCGATGATTTTTCGCAGAGATAGAGTTGTTTAAAATTTAGGTAAAATTTGTACCTTTAATTGGTACAGTGTAATTAATATTAATTTTTACTTTGATTGAAAATTCAGTATTTAATATTATTTTTGAAAGCCACAAACACAAAACTTTTAATACAAATAAAGTTCGAAGTTTAAATACATGTTATATTATATTGCCAAATAATACAATTTTGTGATTAATACAATACCACACGTATTCGAACAGTATGAGATTTTGTTTGATTGCAAATCGATATTTCCTAAGGCTAATACTAATAAAGTTCAAGATCACTAAAACATAATAACATGGTTACAAATCTTTATTTATTATATTCTGTTGATGACTGTCAATAACAATAACAATGTACCTGAATTTCTAATATTTCCAATTATATTAAAATTTATAATTAAAAACTGAGGTTTCTATATAAGTTCATCTATAATTACTAGGTTAGGTTAGGTTATATTGGCTGTCCAGAAAGGACACACTAGGGCTATAAAGCCCATTGTGATACCCATTGTGGTAATTTCATTTATCAGCTCCTCAATTTCAAAGGCTGAGTGCACCTCCTTCATGCATATACTATGCACTACACCAGCCCATCACACCTATTAATTAAATTAATTTTGTTACGACGGCGGGAATCGAACCCGCTACCCTAAGCATACCGCGGACGGAATTGGCTACATTACCAACTGAGCTAATAGGTCGCCCTGAATTTTCATTACTGCCATATCTTCAGTAGCAGTCGCAAGGTTAATATAAATCGATTGACGTAAAAATCATCAAAATCGACCAATGCGTTTGGCCTCTAGTGTACCACATAGGAACAGACATAGACTGATAAACACATTACCACTCCTTTGTGTTGCTCAGTCGGGTAAAAAACAATGATCCTGGAAACGCTCCACTGGAAATAATTATTTTTCTTGGTAAGCCATTTTAATCTATTATGACTAATAGCTCGTTGCTGAATCCGAAAATCAAGGTAAATTTTTTCGAAATATGGTCGAGTAATTTTTTTTATAAACAATTTAATTGTTTGTAACGCTATAATAATTTTTCAAAAATATTAATTAGAAAATTAAAAGTAATTAAAAAATTTGGCGAGAAAAGCGAGGATTCTAATGAAATAGGAAAGTTTACGATGTCTCATTTTCAGGCTAAAGATTACTCAAATTCTGCTCAAAAGGTTTCACTGGTTAAAAAATTTACGAAAATAACACGTAATTTGTTGTAACGTTAAAAAATACCTGCTAAAAAACAATTTTAAACCAAAATAAGCATTTCAAAAAAATTTGGACTTTTCTTGGAAAATTTGGACTAGGTTAAGTTGGCTGAATGTTCCATGGGGTCCTATAAACATGTTAATAAAAGTTTCATTAAAATCGGTGGTGTTGACTCTTTTTCCCGGCTTATTATTTGGTCTAATATCAGTTTCTAATGCCGAAGAAGTAAATATTTATTTGGGGAAAGTAAATTATCTACAAACTTTGGTGGATACAGTCTACTCTAACTTTTCCTGATCCTGTCCTGATTACACAGCCTGGCTACGGCCCTTTATCTAATAATAATTGAATGTTATGAAAATATATTAACTCTCTAAAACTGTTTAATTAACTGAATTGAGAATATTTAAAATATCTACTAAAATACCAAAAATTAGTAGAATGTCTACTCTTCGAGTACAGCAGTGTAGGTATATTAAATTATCTTAGCTAGATATTTTAATTCATGCTTGATATATGACAGGAAAGAGTGTGATACCAGAGATCAAAATTTAAATTTATGTGTTTTTTAAAACATAACAATGGTCTTTGTTTATAGGTCTACCCTTCCTATCCGCAATTATTTCTTTGTAGAGTATAATGTATAGCAGCCATCGACAAAAACTTGTGAATCACAATAAAAGATTTGTGATCCATGGTATAAGACTAATCACACCCTAATGTACCAAAGATCAATCCCATCAATTGTATCTGAAGATGCTCTCTTCGACATGCCCTGAGTATCTTATTCTCTGAGCAAACAGCAACATTTTCAACTCGTATCTTTATTGATTTGGGATGAATGAGGCTTTTTTTTCTCACTTGTGCTGCATTAATATTTACATGGTAACCTATAATAAAGGAGAAGGTAATAGGGCTTTTCATTTTAAAATCACGATTCACATTTGTTTCGTACTAAATGATTTATAACCAATGTGATAAAATGAATAACAAATATATTCTATCTTAGTCCTACTTATTGCTATCAGTACGAAAAAATAAACTTTGCACTTGCGCTTATAACATGATGAAAAGGCCTATACTCAAATTTAATGTTTGAACCAAAACATAGCGGAGCGTCTTTTCAAACTTTATCTCCTCAACATTTTACGTTATAATTTAAAACTGAATTATCAGTGCTATCACATGTTGTTGAATCCAAGGTATACAAGGTATACAGTCTTTTTTAAGTTGACATATGCTTCAAGCGAAAAATGTTGAGTCTATAGGCGCACATCTTACGCAGACATTATACTTGACCTAGGTTTTCAAGCTCAATGAAAAGCTCACTCTAGCTCATAACTGGTAATCGATAAATGAACACTTTAAATTAGAAAACAAAACATTTTTTGTTCGAAACATTTTTCCACAAACCGTACAGTTTAGACAAAAACGGACTGAAAAGTTTTACCCAAAATTTTTTTTTTCGTATCAAAATTGTTATTTTGTATAATTGTTTCTGCGAAATCTAAGGCATTTTTCGAAAAAAGATTTACGGTAAATCCAATAAAATTGGTTTGTTTTTCTATAAAGACTATTTTTGTTCAAATTGAGTGAACAAACGCAAAAAAAGCTAGATTTTTGCTATCAATTAGGTACTGTCTAAACTATTCGGTTTACAAAAAATGTTTGCGTATTTATAAAAAACAACTTTCTACTTTAAAGCGTTCATTTAATATTGATCAGTTATGAATCAGAGTGAGGTTTTAATTGAACTCGAGATCTTAGATCGAATTCATTGTCGGTATAAGATGTTCCTTTGAAACTAACATTTTTCGTTTGAGGCATTTTCCTCCATTTTTATTTTCTCGAGTTTCGGGCATATGTCAACTTAAAAAAAAATGCTGTATAGTGTTGCCTCTTTGAAACTTTACTTCCTCGACAATTTACGTTATGTTTAAAACTGAAATATGTCATAACAAAATAACCATCAATAGGTAGTAAATTAGATAGAATCTTATTTAAAATACAAAAGTTATTCTATTTTTAACCGACTTCAAACAAAGAAGGAGGAGGTTATCAATTCAACTGTATTTTTATTTATTTTTTTATGTGTGTTACCTCAGAACTTTCGACTGGGTGAACCGATTTTGATTATTCTTTATCTATTTAAAAGCTGGTGCTTTCCGTGTGGTCGCATTTTATTTTGGTCCAGTTCTGATAATGGCATTCATGGGAAAACCATAAAAGTCTTAAATGTGGATTAACTATGCAAGACAAGAGGACGAATAAGTCAATATCACGCCAATCGATTTCCATTATTCTTTTTTTAGTGACAAATTAGTTAGTGTACTTCAGATTCACTAAAAATCACAGAATAAAAAAAACTTTTAACAAAAAGAAAACCGACTTCAAAAGAAAATATTTTCCAAAATAAATTAATATGCACTAAAAAGTAAAAAAATAACGATAATATAATGTAGTTAAAATTATTGTTATTTTTGGAGTCGGTGTCAGCCAAGCTAATGTAGCAAACTGTTGTGTCAGAGTTGTTTCCTTGGCTGACATCGACTCCAAAAATAACAATAATTTTAACTACATTATATTATCGTTATTTTTTTACTTTTTAGTGCATATTAATTTGTTTTGGAAAAGTTATTATTTTGAAGTCGGTTTTCTTTTTATTAAAAGTTTTTGTTTATACTTGACAAACAGTGTCATCATACACTTGCCATGTCATACCTGTTATATCTACCGAGAAACTATAATAGAATGATTCAAGATACATAGTATCCGAGGCACCACACATTACCCTATATAATATACATTATATAACTCGTCTCGTACATCACTATTTTATGAAGTACGCAACATAATATTCTGTTTTTTATATGACATATTTGACAGTTTTAATCATTTACAAACATCGATGTATGTATACATTTTCCTCTTAATCTGAATAAATATTTGTTTCTTTATAAAATATTCATTATCATATTAAAATGAATGTATATTTAAAGCATTCCGAAATTTCTCGGCAGATATTGCTATTTACTTGACAGCATTTGTATTGTAATGAGGGGAGGGTTTTTATATGGTATAGTTAGGTTAGATTATATTGACTGTCCAGGAAGGACACACTCAGGCTATACATTATTTTGCGGGCTACTGATTTTAACTATTGCTGGATTTACCATATAGGAGAACTAAGCGGCGCCTATGGACCTCCACAAAATGATAAAATTTGAAAGAAAATAATATAGGGACCATCAGACCTTAAATTTTTCATTGGAAATTTTTATATTTATATCGATTTAAATATAGTTTTGCTGAACAGAAAAGTCGGAAAATGATTTTAGAAAATAATATTTTATAATTTGAAGTATCGGTCATTTCATTTAATATCAAATAAAAAAAATTTCAACTAAAAATCTGTTAATTTTCCCGTTTCTATCAAAAATTTCTCAAGTAGGTCTCATCAAAAACTATGAGCTTTTGTAAAGCAAATCTAGCAATGGCCCCTCGCTCTCAAATTCAAAACCCCAGGACGTTTTTGGTTAAAATTCACAATAATAAATGATTCAGAAACGGGAAGAGTAAAATGTATCCCTTGACTCCTATTCGTTGTGTGCGTATTCATGGTAGGGACAATAAAATCGACGCTAGCAGGTGAAAAATTTTAGCATTAAAGGAGGCTGCTATGACTAATTTGCAGTTCTTTGCATGTACATATTATAGTAAATGTCAAATTGAAATTATTGAAAAATAACAATTAATTATACTTGTTGCATTGAAAATTGTAAAAATAAGAGACCAAATTACACAAAAATTATTTTTTAAATGTAAATTATCATAATTTTTATTTAAATTTGTTGAACAATCATTTAAGATTTTCAATGTAAGCCATAAATGCAATATATACAATTATATATGCATCCATACAATTATATTAATAAACTACTGTATCTTTACCATGGAAGCCTCCAATTAAACTCATTCACGGTGCGAATATGCATCCAAGCTTGATTAGTTATTTGTAATGCAAAGTTTTCCAAGTAGCTCAATCGAAAATAATTTTGATAGCCAATTAATATTTTAATATCATACAAATTAAACCTTTTCATTAAAAAAATGATTGAGCATAAACTACCATAAACTACCTAAATATATTGAAATTTTATATTGCCTAAAGATTAAATGAAAACTATAACAAACTTTAATAGTATAATGATTTTATCAATGTCATTTTAGTAATACTTGATGTGTATAGTTTTTGAAATAAATATAGGCAACTTTTAATACACCAATGTATTAAACACAACATAAACATCTATATACAAAGGATATGTTGAAATACAATCTTTTTGTAATAGAACCCAACCCAAGTATTTTAGAATTTAGGAAACCGTTAAATTTATCCTTTGAATACCTTTTTAATCCATTTGCACGAAAGCTACGATCGTAAATATTATCATTATAGTCATAAAGCTGATGACAATTTCGCTATGTAAGAAATTTTATTCATTTTATATCAAATTTTGAAATGCCAAAAAATAAAACCACATAAAATTAAAAAAATTCCTTCAAAAAATTTTCAAGCAGCTTGTCTGTCTTTTCTTTTTTAATAAATACTTTATGTACCTGTTGGACAATGAAATTTAATAACTACTTCCACAAAATCCCTAACTATTAAAGGCTTAAATTCAACCAATCAAAAAAAGCATAATTCTTATCTATACCTACCAATTATAGAAAATCAGTTTACGACCAAGCTTAATTATTAACGAGTCGTAGTCGAGTCTAATAGAGTCGTAAATGGCTAGCATTGAAAATTAATGTCTCAACTATTTATAAACACAGGCCAATAATAAATCGAAAAATTAAACAACAAAAAATTTCAATTTTTTAAATATTTGGACTCTTTGAGTGTCTCTAAATAGCGAAAATCCTAGTACACTAAACACAACCTTCTAAAATTTCAGGCTCGATAATTTTCATTGCAGTTGATACAAGAGATTTCCTAACGTAAAGCAACCTTTATAGGTACATTTTTAAATATCCAAAATCCTTACAAAAGAGCTACAAAAATAGCCGGTTGGGTCATATTATAAAAAGGTATAATTTTCAATATTCTACAATTAAAATGATCGCATTCAGAAAACATAGACGGCTGTGCTATATATTCTAAACTGTACTTTTTGGTTCTGGTTTATTAGGTTGAGATAGTTTCTCCGATATTAATTAATTCTTCGAACAGAACAAAATCAATCACTCAGCAAATTTACTCAACCGGTTAAAAATCAAATGATTTCACAGCAGCTCTGGTCCCTGAACGCGACCAACTAACGTGACAAATAACTTACCGGAACAATTTGCATTATTGTTTGAACTTGATGTATTATTATTAATTGTATTAAAAAAAGAAACAGCACTTGAAAGTCTGGTTCGGCGTAGGATCCAAAACATGATTATGTGTTATTAGTAAATTAGTTCATATTACAAAACTTTTTTTTTTAATATGTGATAAACAAAATTAAAAATTAAAAATTTTTTTTAAAAAGTTTTTTTGTATTATATATTAAATAAATTAATATATATTTAAAAGTAACAAATAATATCCTTCATGCGAAAAATTTAAATTAATGTACATTTTTTCTGTTTTGTTAGAAACAATGTGAAAAGCATTCGAATTTAGTAATAAATAATATCGTAATAATAAAAATTATATAAGTTGCAATTGAAATATACGTGCACCCTAAACATAAACAAACCGCTAACTGAAATATATTATTGTATATCGAAAGCTCTTTGGGTTTTATTATCTCGAAAACATGTGATTTTAACAATATATGAAACGTTTCTGCGTAAACGTATCAACGAAAACTATGCCATCTATGATTGAAACTTTGAGCTATGTAATTATTTCTGTAATCAATAAAAGTTTTCGTTATAAAATTATTAACTACCTATTTTATTAACAGCAATATACTACATCTATCCTAAATGAAGCCTCATTCAAAAATTTTACACAAAGTTCTGAAACTGAATGAGGATTCATCAATCCCTATTAATTCTATTTTCACAAGGGTCCTCCATTTTTTTATACCATGTATTTCATATATACATAGTATTATATTTCATATATATACAATATACATAGTATATTAAGTTTAGTCCCAAGTTTGTAACGCTTAAAAATATTGATGCTACGAAAAAAATTTTGGTATATGTTCATAGAATCACCTAATTAGTCTATTTCCGGTTGTCTATCCGTCTGTCCGTTAGCACGATAACTCAAAAACGAAATGAGATATCAAGCTGAAATTTTATAGCGTGGTTAGGATGTAAAAAGTGAGGTCGAGTTCGAAAATGAACAACATAGCTGTCAATTGGATCTTAAGTCCGTAAGACCCATCTTGTAAACTGTTAGAGATAGATCAAAAGTTTAAATGTAAAAAATGTTCCTTATAAAAAAATAAACAACTTTTGTTTGAAACATTTTTTTGTAAACATCACTGTTTGCCACGAGGGAGCTAATTAGTTGCAATTTTGTAGTATGTATTAATATGGGAATATCAGTTATGTGTGTGTGGATATCTTTCTTCATTTACGTGACGTCAAAAAACAAAAGATTGATTCATCAACACTGTCTATATATCATGGTATTTCAACAATTAACAATTTGTTTGTTTTCACTTGTTTTATTACACAAAATGAAACTATGTAAAATAATTGTTTATTAAAATGAATAATCTGATATTTAAAGGCAATATTTATTGTCTTAAAGTCATAAACATTAGAAGTAAAAATCGTCTAAACACGATTTTTCCAGTGACAATGTAAAATTTCAGTCTAAAATATTGCATTGTTGAATTATTATAGGTACCATGTATATATGAAATATACATAGTATATTAAGTTAAGTCCCAAGTTTGTATCGCTTAAAAATATTGATGCAACAAAAAAAATTTTGGTATAGGTGTTCATAGAATCATCTAATTAGTTCATTTTCGGTTGTCCATCCGTCCGTCTGTCAACACGATAACTCAAAAACGAAAAAAGATATCAAGCTGAAATTTTTACTGTGTACTCATTTGACGTAAAAAGTGAGGTCGAGTTCGTAAATAAGAAATATAGGTCAATTGGGTCTTGGATCCGTAAGGCTCGTATTGTAAACCGTTAGAAATAGAATAAAAGTTTAAATGTAAAAAATGTTCCTTATTAAAAAATAAACAACTTTTTTTTGAAACATTTTTTCATAAACATCACTGTTTACCCCCAAGGACACAAATTAGGCGCAAATTGTATAGTATGTATTATATAGGAATATCAGTTCTGTGTGACATGTATAGGTATATGTGTAATGTGATAGAGTAATCAACACTGTCTATAAATGGTATTTCAACAAATAATTCAGTCAAGTGTTTGTTTTCACTTGTTATACCATGTATATATGAAATATACATAGTATTATAAGTTTTATACCATGTATATATGAAATATACATAGTATTATAAGTTTAGTCCCAAGTTTGTAACGCCTAAAAATATTGATGCTACAAACAAAAAATTGGTATAGGTGTTCATAAAATCACCTAATTAATCCATTTCCGGTTGTCCGTCCGTCCGTCCGTCCGTCCGTCCGTCTGTGGACACGATAACTCAAAAACGAAAAAAGATATCGAGCTGAAATTTTTACAGCGTACTCAGGACGTAAAAGGACAGGTCAAGTTCGTAAATGAGCATCATAGGTCAATTGGGTCTTGGGTCCGTAGGACCCATCTTGTAAATCGTTAGAGATAGAACAAAAGTTTAAATGTAAAAAATGTTCCTTATAAAAAAATAAACAACTTTTGTTTGAAACATTTTTTTGTAAACATCACTGTTTACCCACGAGGGCGTTAATTAGGTGCAAATTTAGTATGTATTAATATATATCAAAGTGAATATCTTTTGTTATTTACGTGACGTCAAAAAAACAAACGACTGCGCATGAACACTTGCGCATTATATGAGAATATCAGTTAAATATGTCAGATATGTATGTATGTGAAATGTGACAGAGTTATCAACACTGCCTATACATGGTATTTCAACAATTAACTCAGTCAATTGTTTGTTTTCACTTGTTTTTTTAGTAATTTTTAAGATATTATGTTTGTTTGCATTTGTAATAAAATGGCTGCCTCTACCAACTGTCAAATCCACAAATAAATGACGTATGTCGTGACGTGTATAACACGTTTACATGAAAGGTTAGAAATTAATTTTTTTTTCATTTTTCTTTTTTATGTTTCTTATTTTTATCTTAAACAATTGATTAAAAATGAGATAAGTAAGTATTTTTAAGCCGTAATAAATGTTATATTATTTTTAATTTCTGAGAAACAATTTTTTTTTCCTTATTTTAAAGAGGTCAATGTAGATTCTTAAAAGTAATTCTTAATTTTATACTAGTTTCATTAAGTAGTATACACTTTTTGAAAATTTAAATAACAAATTAACAATGCTAATATTGCAACAATATGTTTGATTAGACCAATAAGATCATGCAATCAATCATATGATGCTATCTGATTGGCTGTTAAAATTTCCCGCCATTTTGAACAAAGGTTGCTGCTGTCATTAAATAATATATTTATTCATTTTTTTACAATTCTTATGAATTTAAAGCCAATACCATTATCATTTTTATATATTTTAGGATTAAATGAAGCTGTTAAGTTCCACGTAGATCATATTCCGGACATTTTTGGCGCTTTTGAAAAATCGTTATATACTCAAGGTAAAATGAAATCCGTATTTCATCTATTTCAACTTCGTGTCAGTATTTCATATCATTGATATAAATTAAATTCAAATTAAATTTTAAATCCACAAAACAAATTCAAAATGATTTACATGAGCCAAAAAAATGTACAGAAGATAAATTGTAGTTAATTTCTTGCATCTTCGCTTATTTGAAATATTTCAATTTGCCCAATAGATAATAATTGATAAATTCTCAAATTTCCAAACAATAGTAATTAAAGAAGTCCTATGCATCGACTCAAATCGATTCAAAAACTACAATGATCACAGGTGCTGTCCAGGATTTCGTCCAGTATGGGAGAGAGGGTTTGGTTTGTGGCTTTATTTGCTTTCAAAAAATTCGTTCTTAACAGTTTGAAAAATCAAAAAAATGAAAAAGACACTTAAATACAAAACCATTTGCCTATTTTGAAGTTAAATTATATAAAATAACATTACACCAACTATCTACTGACAAAAGCCCAACCTTGGTCAATTTGTATATTTTAAAAATATTTTCAATGTCTAACACTTGGAAATTTTACAACATTTTTCGGATGGAAGACTTATATTTTTTTCTTTTCTTTGGTTTTAACAAATCGGTAAAATTAAGTTTCGTCTTTGGTTAAATTTTAGGGGAGAGTACGATAACTGTGGCGCCACGATTTGGCGATGGAATATGGTTAAACAAAGTAAAACAAATAGAAAATGAAGAGTGCTAATTTTCGAGTTTCGGTCCAAAGTCTACATTGGAAATTACACATATGGCCATTTTTTTAATGTTGAATCGTTTAAATTTGACAAGTTCATATAGATCACAAGTTCCCTTGCGTTAACCCTGTGATTGCGTTCATTCACTGATCTACAGGTTGTCCATGCCTTTAATGGGGTCGTGTTAGCTCAGCCCTTGCTTTACAAAAATGACGTATTTAATGACATACAAATTTCATTCTTTAGACTTCACTATCTCGAAAATTGGTATTCTTCATTTTCGTTTTATTTAAGTGTGTTTAACAATATTCTGTTGTCAAATCGTGGTACCACAGTTATCGTACTCGAGCCGGAAATCCAATAGCTTACTCATGTGGGTCAGTACTATCGATAAAATGTGCTCTCTACCTTGACCAAATGTTGACTTAAAAACTGTCACCAGCTCCACTACCATTTTTTTAAAATTTTTTATATGAAAACAAACAAATGAACTATTAGTATATATGACGGACGGATATAATATTAAATTAAATGTGTTAATTTGTATTTTAACATTTTATAATTTTTAAAATGTAACTTAGTACAATATCATACAATAATATACATTCCGATTTTTAATAAAGTGCAAAATAATTTTAGATATTTTAAATACGTGGAATTAAAAAAACACCTAATTTAACAAAAATTCCACCTTAAAAAAAAAAAAATGTTTGTAAACAATAATGACATAACAAATTTAATCGCACGCATTCAATACAAAAGTGCTGTGGGATTTTCTGTAGCGCTTGGAATTTCATTATATGGTGTTTATTTATATTTAAAACGAAAAAATAATATCATTGTTAATTTATTAAATAATGCCCAGATTGTAGTTGTCAATAAAGAGACATCAAATTTAGATCAATTAGCTGAAATTTTACTCAGGTAAAACTTAAGAAACTAGTAGCTTGCGAATAAAACTGAATTTGGCCAAAAAATATTAAAGTTTTCAACTCTTTTTTATGCCAATCGAACCGCATGTGCTCCAGGATTTTTATATCTCCTTGATATTTTTAAAAGTTTCATTTAGCGCAAAAAGTGTGACTGGTTCAATTCCTGTGTCGAAAAATTTGATTGTACGTTCCATGATTCAAATTTATGGTTTAATATACCGGCTCCTAATATACCACAATCATTAATTTACAACTCTCAAATAATAAAAATCCTAAAGAAGTTCATAATTTCTGTTAGCAGCTTTAGAAGAAGGAGGCTTCATAAAAACCACACAAATACCAAGCATATTTATCTTAAAATAAACGATTTTTAGCCATTTTTTAAAAGCCGTAAAAAACTTTCCTGTAAAAAAATAATGAGGTGTTAGTTCGGTTTTGTTCGCTGGCTCCTAACTTAATAATAATAAAAATTAAAAAAATAATTAATTATTTAAACTAATTTCAGCCATATTAGAGAACAACCAATTTTAGGTTTCGATTGTGAATGGATCACGGAAGGTAAAAAACGAAGACCAATTGCCCTTCTTCAATTAGCTACATACAAGCAATTTTGCGTAATATTAAGACTGACACAATTACCAGATATTCCAAAAACATTTAAAGTAAATATTTACCCATATTTTTTTTATCCGCTATTAGAAAATTTAAAATTTTTGAAATTCTGTTTTAGTATAGTTTTAAAAAGCTACTTTTCAAAATAATTTGAAAAGATTTGTTAACATAAACTTTTTATTAATTCAAAACAAGATGACCTTTGAGCGTATTCAGAGGTGGCTTAAGAAATTTTGCGTCTGTTTGCAGTTTCCAAAAATTATTACCAAATCACCTTCAAACCGTTATATAAAATATATATTCGTTTCAAGTTATTTATTTCTTAGAACATGTAAAATCGCGTTGGTTGTTCGGGGCAGTTCTCCGACTCTAGCTATCATTGTTAAATAAAAACGTAGATGGATACATTCATAAAAAAGCGCTTTTTTAAATCACCAGAATACATCGTTACTAACATACTTGCTCTATTTTGAACTTCTTCAATTGAACTGCTTAAATTGATCAAATTGCTGTACAATACTTGCCTCTTTTGAAGTTTAACCACAAGTCTGTCTATAATTGCCAGATATACATACTGTGTATGTTTTCCGACCAGATAATGGGGAAGTAATATCCTCGACAGGTTCATCTGTTGTGAGCTTTCTTTTGGGTATCCTCTTTGCGCCCTTTTCATATCCTTTGACTATTGGCGAGTTCCAAAGCTTGCTGTTCATTTTTATTAAAATTTTGCATTTCTGTCGAAATAATGTGAATTAGACGATCATACATTTGAATAACTATTCAAATGTCAATATCAAGAGACTGTCATTTTTTTATCTTACAAAATTAAATTTATGTTTGTTTAATTACTTCAACTCGCCGGTCCCTTTATAACCTAACCCCGTCCGCACGTGCCTAATTTTCCTCATGAATAATCCGTCTCTGGCTGTTTTAAATGAAAAATTAGTCGCAATTGACAATGAGACACTGTTACAATTACTTAGGTCGTCGTTTTTTGTCGGCCTAATAGCTCAGTTGGTTAAGGCGTAATCAATTCCGTCCGCGGTATGCTTAGGGTGGGTTATATAATATCTCCCAAGTGGGTTCGATTCCCCACTTGGGAGATATTGGGAGATAAAAGACTATAAAGCCAACGTTATTGTTTTTTTCAAGCCCGAACATTTGTTCAAATGATGTTGGAACGCTAACGGCATAAAATTGTTTAAATAAAACAATTAAGGTTGTTGCCAAGTTCTCTAAAAATTAAAATTACAAGCAGTTTTCGAATACTCATTGAAACTGAAATCATTGTCATTCAGAGCGGAATTACGGTTTTCAATTTGTTTTCCAATTTTTTAAATAACAGGTCTATGTTCTTAAATATAATGTAATTCTTTCTTTTTTTTATTCAGCAAATTTTAGCCAATGAGAATGTCTTAAAAGTTGGAGTTTGTCCGACACAAGATGCTAATTATTTATATCATGATTATGGTATAGAAACAAATGGATGTTTAGATTTACGGCATTTAACGAAGTATGTAAATATAATGTTACCTTAACGATTGTAGGAATTATAAAAAATGCATGCTTCACAATTTTATTTTAGTGAAAGTCTGGGTTTAGCTAATTTATCTAAAAAATATTTGAATTTTGTAATGAATAAACATTGGAGAATACGATGTAGTAATTGGGAAGCTGATATTTTAAATGAAGCTCAAATCACTTATGCTGCACATGATGCAATTATAGCTGTGGAGCTTTTCAAGAAAATGAGACAATTGTCTAAACAGTAAGTACACTAAACTTAACAATCAATTACTGCAGTTATTTTCATTTTTTAAAAGTGAAATTTTGAATAAATAAATATAGCTTAACGAGCTTAATGTAATGTATTTTTTAGCGACAATATTTCATATTTTATTGATGCTCCATACTACTCTAAGAAAGCTATTGACAAAAATAAAGTCTCGTGTAAAAACGTTACAAAAAAATCGTACGAGTCAAAGATATCACGATTGCCTTTACGTAAAAGTCCATTATACTCAAACTGCGTAATGTTAGCTCCTGACAATGAAGTTCTATGTACTTGTGATAAAAAGAAAGCGGAATGGTAATTATATTTTATAATATACAGTAGAGTCTCACTATTCCGAATTCGTCAAAAATAGATTACTATTATTGTCAGATTGTATTAAAAAATCCATGATAAATAATTATACTGATTTAATATGATTAATGTACTACACGGCGGAAAATAAGTGTCCGAATTGCCGGACTACTGTTCGGATTACTGAGACTCAGACTCTACTGTACATATTTTAAGTTAATATAATTTTTCGAATAAATATTTAAAATAAATCATTATTATGGACTGAAATGAGCCTGCCAATGAATTTTATAGTTAACGAGAATGTAGAAACTTGGATTGTATTAAAAAATCCATGCTAAATAATTATACTAATTTGATATGATTTTTTTATTACACGGCGGGCGATAAGTATCCGAATTACTGGACGTGTCGGACTACTGAGTGTTCGGATTACTGAGACTCTACCGTACATATTTTAACCCTTGTGGAAATAAATCTGTTTTGGAACTCTATACTTTGAAGTTCCGAAATAGAATATGTATAGTAAAACTATCTCTAAAAAATTCTGAAGAAATATTCTGAGTTACTACTTTGTTACTACTATTCTGAAAAATTTTCAGTAACTCCGAATATTTCTTCCGAAAAAGTCTCAATCTATTACCATTTTCTGTCATTAAATGGTTGATTAATTTATTTAATGTTTTCAGAATTTTCTAACTTTTTCAGAGATAGTTTTACTTTTTCTGAATTTCAAACTAAGTATTCTGAGTTTATAATAAATATTTAAAAAAAAAAAAAAATCATTAGCATGGTTTGAAATGAGCAGCTGTCAGTGAATTTTGTAGTTATCGAGATGTAGGTAAAATACTTCTGCGTGGTAATATGCGATTGTGTGTCATCTAGTTTCCTTGTATCGCACTTACTGATCTGCCCAAGTTTCTCGATGTAGCTATACTAAAAACTCTCCTGAAGTTATTTCAATTTTAGAGGTTTATATCTCCCACCTAGTTAGGGTTATAAGATCGAATATTGAACCAAAACGGCAGATAGAACGATATCTTTGAATGGTAATAAAATCTTGAAACAGGCCTCTCACAAACCATTAAGTAGGTCTTATTTTTACTGAATTTATTTTTATTTTATTTTTCTGTATTCGGTTACGGTTACTGTATTCTTATTCATTGTAGTACCTAATCAATTTACTGTGCGCAGACAAGGCTGTTTTATTATACTCTGTATATATGAAATATATATTTCAAGATAAACTAAGTTTAGTCCCAAGTTTTTAACGCTTAGAAATGTTGATGCTATAAACAAAATTTTGATATGTATTTATAAAATCACTTAATTAGTCCATTCCGGTTGTCCGTTTTTCTGTTTTTCTGTGATCACGATAACTCAAAAACGATAAAAGATGTCAAGCTGGAATTTTTTACAGCATACTCTGGGCGTAAAAAGTTGAGGTTCGTAAATGAGCAACATAAGTAAAATGGATTTTGGGTCCATAGTACCCATCTTTAAACCGTTAGAGGCAGAACAAAAGTTTAAATGTAAAAAATGTTCCCTATAAAAAATGAACAACTTTTGTTTGAAACAGTTTTTCGTAAACATCACTGTATACTCGTGAGGGCACAAATTAGGACAAAACATTGATGCCAATTTCCTCCAAAACTATGAAAGATAGAGAGTTGAAAATTTGCAGGCATCTTCAACTAGTGGTTTTGTGAAACATTCTCGAAAAACGAAAAAAAGTTCTAGAATACTTTCGAAAACCAAATACATGGCGGCCGAAAGGACGCCATAATTGTGTTGGTTTTTTTAAATCTTCTAAATTATAAAAAAATAATGCAAGCACTGATATTCAACACTTTCTATAAAGGGTATTTCAACAATTAACTCGATTGTTTATTTTCACTTGTTTTTATTGATGTTTCATTCTTTTCAGGTATATTCATAAAAATTTAGCACATTTAGTAAAAGAAAATCCATTCACAATCAAATTAAATTTCGAGCCCGAAGGGCGAGCAGTGGGTGAATCTGGAGAATATTATAAAGTTGCAAAATTGAATCGTTGTGTTGTTTGTGGCTGTCCCGATTCATATATTCGAAAAAATGTAGTACCTCGTGAATATAGAAAACTGTTTCCAAGTGAGATTAAATTTTTTTTGCAATTTTAATTTTGTTTTGCTTGTTTATAAAGAGATATAGATATCTACCAGGATATATTATACTAACGGAAGTGATTACTTACTTTTATTTTTTTATTTTTTAGTAATCATGAAAGAACATTCGTCTCACGATGTTTTGTTGTTATGTGTGAAATGTCATCAGAAAAGTAATTTAAGCGATATTGTTTTAAGAAATAAACTTGCGAAACTATGTGATGCACCAATAGGTGCAGGTAATGTTAAAATGTATGATTCACCTGCAGCTCGTGAATTAAAATCAGCTGCAAAAGCATTATTAAGAGCATCCGATAAATTACCACAAGCGAGAAGAGAAGAATTAGAAAAAATTATATTTAAGTATTTTCCTGGAAAAGTTGAAATTACAAAATCTATGCTGGAGACTGCTGAATGTGTGGCCACATCGTAAGATTAATCAAGAATTTTTATCGTAACTATTTGATTCTCGAAAAGATGTTTCCTTTTTTATAAGAAACAACTTTATAACCTAAACCATTCTTCTATCTCTTATCATTAACTAGTTTGAGGGGACTTTCAAGGTGTCTTAAAGATTTTCCCAATGTTAACCCAACATTATGGTCCCAGAGTCCACTGCAAAATTTCCAGGATATCTGTTATATTGATGAAAACCATCCGGAATGATGGTATTCAAATTTGTAAAGAATAAGCGCATTGATTGCCTGGATTCTGTATTTGGCATAGGTTTGATCACTATAACATATGGTCCTAGTAAGTGTGAGAATTTTGCAACAAAAAATTTCTTACCTCTCTCTTGTGGTCATACCAGGCTATCTAAATGCAGGCAATCATGGCACATATTCTTAACAAACATGAATACCATTCCTGCTAGTTTTCGGCAATATAAGAGATACCCTGGAAGTTTTGCAGTTGCCTCTTGGATCATTATTTGTTTGGAAAATTTTTCTGTATTTTAATTACCCTACAAAATTTTTTAGCTTATAGTTTAAGTCCAATATTCGCTTAAATATAGAAATTTTATTTCTTTTTTCAGTATCAAAAACGATAAATACGAGCCTCATGGTAAAAAAGTTGTAGATTATTTTATATCACACTGTAATCCGAATTATCAAAATGAATTAGGTAAAAAAAAAAATTTGACTACTTTATATCTGATTATAATCCAAATTATCAAAATTAATTAGGTACAGGTGGTTTAACAGAATTGGAACAATTGTGGCGTCAACATTTCTTAGAAGTAATGACACCAAAATATTTACCAGAACATTGGTCTGTGACACATAATAAGAATCGTTTAGAGATCCGAGCAGGAGAAGGCAGAATCAATTTAGAGGATTTGAAAATTGCTGGTTGTGATGAAAATTTATTGATATCTAAAACATAACTATACACAAATTAATATATTGTCCGTTCTAAGTATTTAAGAAATAAATATTTTTATAAACATTTTTACTTTATTAAGTACTACTTTACTAAGTATTGTGATCGAAAAAAAAATCGATATCGGGGTTTGCGTCCGTCCGTCGGTATGTCGGTATGTCTGTTACCAAACTGGAGCCTTCAATTTTCAACCGATTTTTCTCAAACTCGGTACATAGGTTCAGTTTGGTCATAATTCCAGACGATTTTTTCCCTAGGCCTTTTTTCAAGGGTATTTCTCTCTAGGCTAAAACAGGATTTTTGGGGGTTTCTCAAAAACGGCTCTAATCTTTTCGATTAAACTTGGCACAAGGTTAGACCTTAAGGTGTTCCTATTATTGGTATAAGCCACATATCCGGGAAAATTCGAGGAGGTCCACACGCTAGGGAAAACCTTTCCCAATACAGGAAAATGGCATTTTCTAGGGAGAAGCTGGGGGGCAGCAGTGAAACTTCGTATCAGGGTTTATATCAACAAGGTCCTAGATTTGATATAACTTCCCTATGGGATCCCTCCCCCTGGAGCTGGAGGGGATGAAATCGTCAAAAGTGGTCAAATCAACACTACCCAAAATTGATCAAATATTATTTAAAATGTCTTTTCAAGTAACTTTTGTAACTTGGTAATCTTTGCTTAACCTCATCCTTACCAAACTACATCCTTCTAAATAATACATTAAATCCAATAAATACTTAAGCCTGTTCCTCATAACTGTATGATTAAAAATATGCTTGTATCATTATTCAAATTATTCACATAATCAAATAAAGAAATAAATAAAACTTAATTAAGCCAAATTAGTGAAGTTAAGAAACTGAAGCTTTTCCTTGTTTTTAAATAATTCTTACAATTGGCTGCTTTCAATAAAAATATTACAAGAATAATATTTAAATTTTATAATATGATAAAATCTTAAAATTAAATTTGAAAAATACTTTGTAAATATTAAACTTAACGGTATTACGGTAAAATGGCTTGAATGTAAATTATGGTAAATTTTATTTCCTTCAACAGTGCTTATACAAATTTCCTAAAACTTCAAGAAATTCTTAAAATCAAAAACGATAATTTATGACTTGATAACTTATTAACGGGTGCGTAAAATCGATTTTCTAAAAATCAAGATTGTATCAGAAGAAATAGTTAATATTATTCTCCATATTATATGGAGAGGGTATTCGCTCCGAGCGTGAATTTCGTTTCCATGACAACGATACACTACTTTAATTATAGAATTAATGGATGCATATATAATTGTGTGGATTGCATTGAAAACTTACATTTAAAATTTAATATTCTTGTTTCACAAATTTAAATAAATAATTACGATAATTAACATTTGAAAAATAATATTTGTACAATTTGATTTCTTATTTTCACAATTTTTAATGCATTAAGTTTAATTAATTAGTGTTTTTCAATCATTTTAATTTGACAGTTTCTATATCATTAACATGTAAATAATTGCAAATTAGTCATAACAGCCCACTTTATCTCCAAAATTTTTCACTTAAAGCGCTGGCATCGATTTTATTATCCCTACCATGACTACGCACACAACGAATACTAAAAAAAGCATGAGTATGAAAACAGTCATGCAAGACAACAACCTTACTATTAAAGATAAGAACCTTATTATATAAGATAATAACGAGATCTATTTTGTCGATTATACTAATTTAGTTTGTTTGTACATTCGGAGATAGCATTAAATTCCATGCGAGAAAAATTTACATTTAGTTGTCCCTCTGTTAACTGTTAAGTGTTTGTTTACTAATGTAGTCTCTGCAATGAATTTTCCGATAACAAACTGTCAGGTGTGTAACGCTACGGAAGAGGATGGATGTTTGTTTTATTTTCCTAAAAGCAAAGCCAGGCAAGTTCAAAAAATATAATTTCTTTTTAATAACTTCTAGATAGTAATCATTGCTTTTAAATTAATTGTAAAATATGTATTTATAACCTATTTGTGTTAAAATTTTTTGTTCTATAGGGCAATTGCATGGCTTAATGCATTAAACCTCTCTTTATGTGTGAATAAAGTAATGGGACATTATAAGGTGTGTTTGAAACATTTTGAAGATAAATGTTTCACTAATACTTTGAAGCAGAAACTTAATAGAAATGCCTTACCTTCGCTGTTGCCTTCTATATCAGACGAAGCGGAACCATTTACGACAAGTGAACCAGACTCAACAACCTGGCAAGAGGAGGTTTCCGAAATGAATGCCTTACCTTCGCTATTGCCATCTATATCAGACAAAGCGGAACCATTAACGACAAGTGAACCAAACTCAACAACCTGGCAAGAGGAGGTTTCCGAAATAAATGCCATACCTTCTCTATTGCCATCTATATTAGACGAAGCCGAACCATTAACGACAAGTGAATCAAACTCAACAACCTGGCAAGAAGAGGTTTCCGAAATGCTGAAATCTTTGGACATGAATTCATGGGTAATTTCAACTATTGTTTAATTTATTTATTGTTATTTGATTGTACTTTCTTAATTAATGGCAGATTTGCTGAAGCCAGTTTTAATAAAAAAAAAAAAATTTTAACTAAAATATGTTTTATATAATAAATTTTTTTTTTATTTTTTTGCGTTAAATGTCCAATTACACGTTTTAATTGCAACTTTGATTTAAATCGATATGTTTATAATTTTCCACTAGTACCTAAATAAAATTAAAAAATAAAACTTTTCTTTCAATTTTTTTTTTTTTTTTTTAATATAAATCGAGTACTTCTGGTATAAAAACCACGAAAAAGACCATAGCCGGATCTGCAAAAACTTCGTCAAAAAAATGCATGTACAAAATTTCTAATTGTTTAGCAGCTAACAAGCACTTTAGACTACTTAGTACCTTTTAAATGTACCTTTCAACCAAAATTAACTAAATAATTTTACAATATCGATATATCATGAGCTTAATTTTTATTTCTTGATAAATTGGATGATTCTATTTGGAAAATAATTTTTTCTTTATGTACAATTTTTATTTCAATTTAATGTTAATTTTTATGTCCTTGACATAAAAATTTATTTTTTTTAAAATGAAATTGTGTTTTTTACGATAGTCACATCACCGTCAAAGCACAGCTTAGAATATTTTCACATTTCATTATTTAACTGTTCAGACGATCATAAATTTGTTTATGCCTAATAAATAAAATTTTTTGACAGTAAGAGCATTATTTTTACTAATATTCAATGAACATTTGTGTAAAAATTAGCCCGCGGTTGTTTATAAATTTTCATATTCTTGTTATTAGTAATTTATATATGTGGTGAAATAAAAATTTTTATTATATATTTTCCTTATATGCGGCCCTAAATATGCTTTAGATAAAAAAGCTTATGGTTTAAATCACTTTTTTCTAGCTTTGAATTTTTCCATGATAAACACGATTAAGCTTATATCTGTATTCTTTGCTTAAACTTTCGAACATTCAACTGAAAAAAATAAAATAATTCTCTCTTGAATAGAAAGGACACTTTTTGAATATTCAAGACAGTTTAGAACTCTTCCATTATCAAAGTAATTTGTAAAAACATATTCTCATCTATGAATAAAATTAAACTGATTATAGAAATTCTTTAATAAAAATTTAAAAAAGGAATATAAATATATTTATTTGCTTATAATTTAATGATTACTAATATCAAAATGTTTTGTTTTGTGAATATAAAACGCGATGTTTCGTTAAAACAAAGTTAAGTGATAGAGAACAACAAAAATATAAGGCTTGTAAATCGTAACTATATTGTTTACGTCTGTCAAATAATTCGAAAAAAATTATTTTACGAAGTGCATAAATAATTTTTCTTTCATAAATAAATGGATTTTTAGTTTACGGTGTTGAATTGAGGTCAATACCTGTTCAATTATAGAATAAAATAATGCCTCAACTAAATAATAGTTCATCACAAAATCGTAAACAACAGATTAGAGTTAGAGAGAGCACAGCATTACTGCCCGCTGCATTTGTAGAATCACCGCCTCCACCATTACTCAAAAATGAAATTGTAGATCTAGAATATGGGGTAATTATAAATTCATTCTTATTTAACATTTGTATACAGAAAATTTCAATCAGCTAAATAATAGTATTAAAAATGTTGCATAATAGTGATTTAAAAGTTATATCTAATCTTTAGGAACTACCTTCCTCGGGTTCATCAGTTAAGCGTGGCCCTGGACGACCTCGAATAAAACCTCCTAAGTTGCTCGAATCCGAAGAAGTAAGTTTATAATGTTTTGGGAAAGTATTTTAAAATAAATGTTCAGTTTATTTAAGTAAAAAATAAATTTTTGATACCAGTAAATTAATCATTATGATACAGTTTAACCCTAGCTGTTATGTAAGACCAGTCGGTTTTCGAAAAAAGTGTTTTACATAGTAATCGCTTTATCTCGAAAATGATTTAAAAGTTACATTTAATTTTTAGGAATTGGATTCACCAGTCAAACGTGGACCTGGACGACCTCGAATTAAGACACCTAAGATGGTTGAATTCGAAGAAGTAAGTCTAATATTTTAACGAAATATTGCAATATCCATATTCATTTCGTTTAAGTAAATGAACCATTATTATATAGTTAAGTACTAGCCTTTGTGTGAAGTCATTTTTTCGAAAATGATTTTTTTACATAGAAATCGCTTTATCTTTAAAATTAAAGATTATTGTAATTTAAACAGTTTCAAATATCACTGTAATGTCCACGCGTGATCATTTCAGGACATCATGCACACGACTGATTTTAAATATAGGAAAAAAACTTGAATTTTTTATTATTTTTAGTTATGGGCACAAAAAAAAGCTGTTAAAGCTGAAGGAAGTAACGATGGAAATCAACCAAAATCTAGCAAAAGAAAAGATACCTCCATGGAATCAGAAAGTATATCACCGCCAATGAAACGTATAAAATTAAAGCCTGGACCAAAAACCTCAATTTTGAATAGACCTTTTGATTGTGTACAAATATCAGAAGAAATGAAACAGGAAATTATTAAAAATCAACCAATACTTCGACTACAGCGAATAAATGAGTGTATAGTTTCAATAAAAAGTAAGAAAGCACCAAGTATAGCTACAAAAGGAAATCGACGAGGTACGACCTACAATGCCACTGCAATGCCTAACACACCAGAATCTGTTGTTCGAGAACCAGTATTTATAGCCGTTGAAGATGATAATACCGATTCAAATACCGTAAGCTATTTATGAATCCTTGAATGAACCCCACTTTTGTTACATGAGGAAGTAGTCTCGTCCAAATTGTCTAAATTCTAATCAGCAAAAGCAGAAAAAGGCCAGGAAAGGATAAATTCTTTAAAAGATTTGCCGTAAGAGAGAATTGAACGTTTTTATTCCTCCTTTTGATTACCAATAATATGAAAATCCGTGTAATGTAAATAATGTAAATTTAAGAATATCCCGTTTTGGAAAAATTCTGTCATACGCTGTAAATTGCTTAAAAATTCTTAAAAATTAATATAGTTTGAGCTAGAAGCAACTAGACAAGTTTCTAAAGCAATTAATAAAAGATCTATTTCGGTTTTTATTTCTGTCCCAATTTTTCCAAACTTGAAATAGCTGTAATTCCAGAATAAGTTTTATACTTTGGCTCATTTTTACTCAAATCGAAGATGAAATTCGAGATGGAATTATCCAATTTGTTTTTCAATCAATTTTATCGAGACTACTTTGAGGTATCAATTGTGCGGTTCCTTGAAATAAATGAATAACTGTCATTATTCATATTTTTAGGTATCTCATCCTATTGTTGATACTAATGATACAAATATTTCATCGTCAGTTATGTGTCGCCTCTGTGGTGTTGCTGGACCGAATCGCTTTTCATTAATAGGATCGAGATCTGAAAGATTAAATTTACTTTGTCATTTGAAACATTATTTAAATATCGAAGTAAGTTCCTTTAACTCAAAAGTAACTGTACAAATTTCTGCCTTAGAATAAGTTCGTTAAAAAACAGTCAAATTTCCAACTTTCCTCATTTGTACAACAGGAACATAATTCCTACATTACGAAAAGGAGAAGCAAGTGGTTTTGACTTGTTTCAAATAATGATTTTTATTTAACTTCTTTACTTAATCTTAACTTTAACTTAATCTTAAATTTTGATTTTACTGAATCGACTATGTCTAATACAATCTTAACCCATCGCATGATAAGCACGCTGCATTTTAAAGTTTTTTTAAAATTATGAAATAACTTTGAACGTTAGAAGCTCATAATAAATGTAATGCAAATTTGAAATATTCTAGTATTTATTCAAACAAATTTCTTTAATAAAATAATCTGAGACTACAATAATACTACGCGACCGAAATCTGGTAGTTGATTTCGAGTACAGCGTTGTCAAATCGAGCCAACGTTGTCAAACTAACTGTTGGTCCATCTATATTTTGTTAGTTGAACTATAACTAATTATGATTTATAAATTATTTTACGTTTTATTCTTGTTACGAAATGTGATCTACTTTGAGGTTTCGTTATCAAGGTAATTAATGTTTTTATTTATGATTTATAAATTATTTCTAAGGAATTATTATAATTTTAAAACGGGATTTTTTATAAAATAATTTACTTTGATTCACTTGAAAAAAAAGAAAACCTTGGACACTTACATCAGATGTCATTTAATTTCATTATATTAGTTTTTTTAAATGATAATTAATAAATTGTTATAAACGCGCTTATAAACTGACACAATGTGCCAACGCTTTACAAAAATTTATATTGCGGCACATCGCTGAGACGCTACCAAATCTGTAGACGAAGGGTTAAATAAAACATATTATACCAAAATTGTTAATATCTCACTTACTTTAAGGCAAAAGTGGTAATTTTTTCCGATTTTAATAAATATTTTTTTTTAATAAAAAATACTATTTTAGATATTTGACGAAGAAAATTTGCCATTACATGTATGCCCATTGTGTTCACAAACTATAATTTCATTTTATAAGTTCCACGGTCGTGTTAAAACTGCTACGAATCGACTGCAAGCTGTAGTTAATGAAAGTACATTAAATCCACAGCGTAGTTGGGAGAGTGTACCTTGGTACGGAGATAATATTCTTGCAACAGCTACGGCAACAAATGATTATCTTACTAAGAAACATCTGCGAAAATTAGAAGAAAATAAAAAAGGTATTTCATTTTTATTTTTGAAACTTAACGTATCTGTTTCATTAATAGGCACTTTTTATACAATTCTGATTAATGTATTCACGTATAATGTTTTTAATAATTTTTGTTTGTTTAATATTAACACATATTCCCGTTCTTTATAGTTGTTTATAAAAAAGGTATTACATATTAGTTTTTAAAAGTATGAGTATAAAATAAACCTTGTACCCAAGCAGACCTTTTTCAGATAGTTTCCCAAAGTCTTGCCATTTTAACTCACGAAAACATTTACAATTGAGAATTATAAATCTATATACGAGAAGACTTTCTCCACGTCTGGATTTCTGTAATAGAACCTTTAAACTGTGGTTGCCCTACTGCTTGCTGTATTTTAAAAATCTTAAAGTGAATTCTTTTTTAATAGGTAAAACAAAAAATACTTCAACAAAATTTGTCACAACTAACATAGAAAAACTGTTTGGTAATAAAACTAAAAGTAACGGAATAAATCCTGAATTAATTGTTGAACCTGTTGAGGACGAAGATACTGAAAATGCAGATGATGATGTACATGATAGAGATTGGTTGTCCTCGGGATCTCCTTCATCAATCAAATCTACACCAAAATCGAAACAAGTTTCTAAAAAGTTCGATACATCTAAAAATCAAATCGAAACTATCACTATCAGCGATGCTGACGAACCTGTAAATCCACAAAAAATTATAACACCAAAATTAGCTTTACAACCTGGTCAAATTCAAACAATACCACGTTTAGTTTTGGCAAAACCACCGGCCATGACTCCAAAACCAACAACTATAAACAACACAATTCCAATTTTAAATTCGCCTAGTACTGGAGATAATGCAAGTGGTTCAAAAACTTATTTAATTCCCATTCAAAATTTAGTTAATGCGGGGATAACAGGATTAAATCAAGGATCTCCATTGAAATTCGCATTATCTGCTAATGGTCAACCAATTTTATTACAACCAGCTGGTGCAAATACTATAAAATTTGTACCAAATTCAAATATTTCAGATAAGAATCTTGCACCAAAACCATTAGCATCGATAAAAGGTATCACCAATAATACCATTATCACGTCACCGCCGGTTAATGTAAATCAGATACTTACCACAAGCAACACTTCAATTCCAATAAAAACTATATCACCTGTAGCAACGATTGTACCAAATGCATCGCCAAATATTCTAAAACCAAAGCCCGCCAGTACCATAGTTGTGAGTCAACCTAAAGTACAAGTCAAATCGCAACAATCGTTGAACTCTCCAAAAACTACAAGTATTTTGAGCACCACATCTACATCTTCAGCAACATTGATTACTCCATTAAAAAGTACAGTGACGAAAACTTCTTCGACTCCACAAATGCCTGTAACAAGGACATTAGTAAAAATCTCTACACCCGTCTCAAAAACCACTTCTACAACCTCTCTCACAAAAGCTACTCCTACTTCTACAAAATCCGTCTCTACTCCTACGAAACCCATTTCTATTCCTGTAAAACCTACTCTAAATACCACAAAACTCACCACTAATACTGCAAAACCAACTTTGACACCGCCAGCGAAAGGAAATCCTTTATTGCTTTCAGGAAAGACTTATGCGAACAAAGCCATTACAAGTACAACTCCAAAAACAATAGGATCTCCAATAACAACATCTTCGATTTCAAAAAGAAACTCCGATATGCCAGATTGTTTACCATTAGACCCGCATGAAGAGAGAAAATTAAATGAGGATTTCCAACCTCCCTCAAAAGATGATAAATACACATACGTTGTTCGAATGGATCGTAATATAGGCGAACAGCCTTACTTTATATTAACAGCAAATCCAATAAAATTAAAATCACCCGAATTAACTCAAAACAATGTTGGTATTATCTGTAAGGATGTATACAAAGCGGAAGTTGAAAAGAAGCGTGTACAAGATAGCGAAGGTAATTTCTCAAATATTGGTTTACATTGTTGGGCACAACATATTGTATGGTTATGGCAATTAAAATTACCGGGTAATGTGAGCATGTATGTAAAACAAAGTGCTGATAAAATCTTAGAATTTGGACAAAGAAAACGCATTGATTTCGCAAAGAAATGTTTTGAAGTATCCAAACAAATTTGTACGGAAGCGGCTATTAAATCGAAAAATCAAACACCAGAAGCGAAAAAATCTGTAGTAATTGCATCTCCAACTCTACCAAAATTAATACCAAAAGATATACTGCCTAAATTAGTCCCAAAAGATGTGAATAAGACAAATTCAGCGCCAAAATTATTACCAAAAAAAGATAGTTCATCAAGTGCAGTTACATCACAACAGTTGGTTTTGATTCCAGCAACGGATATATCAAAAACTGGTAATTCGACGGTTACGTACGTAATAAGTTCAAATTCGAATGTGAAATTACAGAATATTTCAAAATCTTCGAATCCACAAAATATTTTAAGTAATGTAAAATTAATATCATCAACGAGTGCAAAACCTATTTCTAGTAGCAAACAACAGCCAAAATCTTCAAGCAATGTATCTGATATATTACAAAATGTGACTATTTTAAATGCGGGAAATTATGAACCAGGCAATGACCAGACGATGGATGATATTATTGAAACTGTTGAAGTTTCAACTGCTGATACAACTGATACAGATGATGCGAATAAAAAGGCAGATGAAACAAATAAAGTACAATTAGTATATACAGACGAGGATAAAGAAGGGGACGGAATGTTTGATATGGAATGTGTTAGTGAGGACGAAGATCATGATACTTCTAATAATGATACAGCCGATGATATATTAAAACAAGCAACTATGGATGCATTAGGTGCTGAAGGAATTATTGAAAGCGATGATATAACCAAGGTACAAATGGAAGGAATTATTGAAAGCGATGATACAACCAATATACAAATTGAAACTATTGAAACACTTGATTTTGATCCGTCTACATCGGAAATGGTAAATATACTTTAATTCATTTGATTGAGGATTCATATACAGGTTTTGTTAGGTTAGTTTCTGTTGAAATCTTAGCTGACTTTCACTCGGATCTTCAGATGTCTACTTCCGTTACATCTTCGAGTCAAAAAAGACGTCGCCTCAATATTTCAGAGCGTTCTTCTCCATTACATAACGTAAAATGTGATTACTGCTATGTTTATCTATATTAGGTTCTTCTTTAGGATTCAGTAGTCACAAGTTTGGGGATACGATACAATAATCTCAATTTGCCTTTTCTTTTTCTGTATGATTTTCTCGCCGGTTTCTTTAGGCACATTTCGAGGGCTGAAAATTCAATATGGGCAGATCTTTAACTTTTGACCATCCGAATAAATTATGGAACATCCTCGAGTATTTTGTTACGATACAAGTTTAAGACAATCTGATCCAGCACTTGTCCATGAATATTCTTGTTTTTTTCCCCTTACACCAGTTATTCATTTTTTTGTTGTGCTTTCTTATCACACGTTATCACAACATGTAAGTATTTAAAAAATACTTACATGTTGTGTTCTAGTCTGTGTCTCCATAATATAAATTTGAACTTGCCTAAACTTGGGCAGGAAATGTTGCTGAATTTTGACAAAATAAGCAATAGACCTTTTTCACATTTTTTTTTCTTTTTTTTAAATGACTGTAAATATCTTGATAAATGGGCTAATGTTTACCCACGAAGGCGTTAATTAGGTGCAAATTTTATAGTATGTATTAATATAGGAATATCAGTTGTGTGTGTGTCTATTTAAAAGTGAATATCTTTTGTTATTTACTTGACGTCAAAAAAACAAACGATTGCGCATCAACACTGTCTATACATTCTTGTATGTGTTATGTGATAAAGAAATCAACACTGACTATGCATGGTATTTCAACAATTAACTCAGTCAATTGTTTGTTTTCACTTGTTTGTACTAAGTTTGATTCACTTGGTGTTTGAAATCAATATACATAGTATAAAACAAAGTCGCTTTCTCTGTCCCTATGTCCCTTTGTATGCTTAAATCTTTGAAACTACGCAACGGATTTTGATGCGGTTTTTTAATAGATAGAGTGATTCAAGAGGAAGGTTTTTATGTATAATACATCCATATTATAGTAGAGTAATGGGTTGAAAGGGATATGCTTCAAAAACTAAAAAAGTTGTGCATCGTTTAAGCTCAAATATTGACACGATATACAACCAGCTTCGAAGATCTATTGTTTTTAACTACTTTTAACCTTCGGAGGGTAGAAAGGTGTAGCGAGAAAGTGAGAAGGAATTATCGAATATTTACAAATATACCTAAGTGGGGTATCAAATAAAAGAGCATGACGTGTACATTACAAAACTGTTATCCCACGCAAGGAAATGTGGAGGGAGGGGTGCAAGCGGGGATGTTGCCCAGCAAAGCGGGTAGTTCACAGCTAGTATGTGATAAAATATTTTCTACATTCTATATGATTTTATTTTTCAACATGGTTCGATTTCAATGTAGGCCTAGAAGTAATTTTGATATGGAACAAATATTATATTGATTGGAAATTGGTGATAAACATTGAATTTTTATAAGGAAAATAAGTGTTTTTTATTTAAAGTTTGTTCCTTCTGTTTAAGTGATAAAAAGTTATAATTAAACATGTACTATAAATATATTTATCAATTAATTTGCGTTTGTTTTTAAGTACATAATTTGTTTTAACAATTAATTTTAAAATGTTTTATTTCAGATTTAAGACATTTGATTAAAATTTATTCATGTTAAATAAAATTAATAATTTCTTTTGTATAAGATACAATGGAATGCATATTCAATGTATATAAATTGTTTTGATTTTTTTCTGTATAATTTTGATGTTATAATAATAATTATGTATAGCCTTATCGAAAATTTGGTTTCATTTAGTTTAGAGAATGGTGTTTGCGTATAGCAGATAAATGCAAGAGTCAATTGGACTAGTTGAATAGTTCTCAAGATACTATCGAAAACCTCTCAAAAATAAAGAACTTTGGGCGAATCATAAAACATACTCAACCAATCGTTAAATGAACCCGTGTTATTAATCCAAAAAATACATTATTTAGATAGATGAAAAAATACATTATTTTAGAAAAATACATGATTTCGATGATGATTTGAGTTATCGACTAAAATATCATAAAAAGGGCGATTTGATTGTTTTAATTTTTTTTTTTTAAATAATTTTGACGTTATAATAATAAAAGTATTGACGTATCGAAAATTTGGTTTCATTTAGTTTAGCGAATAGCTTTTGTATGGCAGATAAATAGGAAGTGTCAATTGGACTAAATGAATAGTTCTCAAGATACCACTAAAAGCCTCTCAAAAATAAATAACTGGACGAAACTCTAAAAAATACTCGACCTATTGTTAAATTTTGGGTTAAATAAAACTATTAAACTAAAAAGTGCATATAATTGAGTTAATTAGATTATTGGATGGATAATTATCGTCTAAAATTTCATAAAAAGGGAATCGATTGCAGGTAATTACTTAGAAAATACTTTGTTAATAGTCCAATGATCTGATTTTAAATAAAATATTTTTCGGTTTTAATTACTCCAGCACAAAAATTGAGCACATTTAACGATTACATAAATATTTCACTAGATATTTCTCCAAAATGTAGAGCCTCAGACACCCAATGAATCCAATTTTTATATTTCTTGGGCCAAAATTATTCTATATACAGAGTCTTATCAAATACAAATTAATTCTGAAATTTTTTTGATGATTTTTCAAAGGGTACCATCCCTCGAGGAAATTAAAAAAAAAAACGAGACATATTTTGTAATCAATTTTGATAAATCTCCATACATAAGGTTTTTGAGATCCGCCCAAAAACTTATTTCTTGATTCGATTCGGAAAATCATAAATTTTTAGGGAAATGTATTTAAATAATTAAAATATAACACTAATTGTAAAATTTATTTTATAACATTAGGAAACATAAATTACAATTATCTATAATACTTAAATATCATATAAAAAACGAACGTAAGCAATAAAATACTAATAGTAACAAGTAAAATGAGCTTCCAAAGTATCTTGAAGATGCCGAAGATTTCAAGTCATTAAAAGGCGAATCCAGTCTTGCGGCATATGCCATTACTCGTGCAATGTACGGTTGTTCGTGCAAAGAATGGAATAAATGTGACATTGGGCCTGTAACAAAAATTTTATTGAAAAATTTATACATCCAAGCAATAGCTGTGGTATTTTATGTACATGTAGGAAGACGGAGATACTTTCTTCATTGTTGCAAGTATTCTTAATCAATTGATTATTTAAACATTGTTCATGAAACAAGAATTGGAAAAATAATTTTAATTTTCAATTGCTAACAGATCAGTGTAGATCTGTTCATATCGTATGAACAGGTTAATCAATATAGTAACTACACCGATCTGTTAGCCAATTGAAATTGGTCTCAGAAGAAAAATAATTTGATTATGAAAATAATGATATAGGTTTGTCCGCAAAAAACCGTTATAAAAATAAATTCATTAAAATTAATTTAAATATAAATATGAACACTTTTCGATAGACAAGTTATCATAGCCGTGTTTATCAATCAATAAAATTTCGTAAAAAATATGTTTTATCTGATTATCAGATGGTTGAAGGTCGTTCTAATGCTGTCTCCTGTACTAATAGGCTTCAGTATGAATGAAGTAGAAACTTCAATTTTCGATTCATTGCAATAGAAAACTAGGAGTATGCAAAATTGTTGAAAATTATACTGAAGTATTTGAATGAAAAAAAACTCGTAAGCAGGTAATATTTCCTCTCATAAGATGCTTTTTAAACAAAAGGGATTTTTATCTTTTCATGAAAATATCTAAAGGCAAAAAAATAAATTTTGAGCCGTTTAACTGAACTTGGAATATTTACCTATAGCATAAACAAAAACATCTGATCCACCATGAACGCCTTCATCATTTAAAATACCAGTTTGCTGACTGTAGGTAAAATCTTCAGTATTATTTGGCACCTTTCGATCAATATTTGTACCATTTACAGTTAATTGGAAATTATTAACACCACCCACCGCATAATTTAAAGTTGTATAAGGAATTTGATTAATTTTTGAAATTCCTGCAATTCCTAATACACTAGATCCACGTTCTGCATATCCACTAAATGTTAATCCATGCGCATGATCGGCTGTTACAATGATTAATGTATCATCAGTATCAACTATACTTAAAGCCTTTTTTATCGCATCGCTAAATACAGATGTTTCATCTAAAGCTCTGCGAGCTGTGCCACGATGATTTGCTTGATCAATTAATCCACCTTCTACCTAAAATAATCATAAAACTTATACGATTTAAATACGTAAAGTTGGAAAATAGGAATAGAAGATTGTGTGTAATCATTTACAAGGTTAACTTCTAGTTTTGTTTAAAACAACAACTGAAATATACAAAAATTAAAAAAACCCCCGACAAATGCAGTTTTTTCCTTATGTAGCTTTCTCCAAACTGAACCGATTTTCTTGAAACATAGAACACTTCATTAAATTAGCTTTCAAAAAAGAATCAAAATCGGTGCATCAGTTTAAGTGCTATGATGTCACAAACAGACCCACATGGAAGTCAAACTTATAACATCTTTTTTTTTTTAGATCGGGGACTAAATAAATTGTTTATCGCTTAACTCACCATTAAAAAGAATCCATTAACGTATTTTTTCAATAATTTAACAGCAACTTCTGTCATATTTACTAAAGATGGTTGACCTAAATCGCTACGATCCCGTTCATAATCGTATGGCATATGACCATTTGCATAAACACCTAGTAAATAATCGACCTCATCTGTATTTACATTGTATAAATCTTTAGTATTGGTAACATAAGCATGATTCAATCGTCTAAGTTTTTTGTCTTCTACCCATTCTTCAATCAAATTTTTTCCATCTGTTCGAACACATGTCCAATTATCATATTTCCAATTTTCAAATTCTGTTTTATAATTTGGATTTACTGTTTGCATACCTCCTCCCATAATCACCTTAAAAACAAAACAAAAGCATTATTATTTGGTCAAATTACATTTTATGGTATAGAGTACGAGATGGTTATTTTGATTTTAGTCATAGAGATATTATAAGAAAGGGTGTGCAAGTGTCTATGCTAGCCATAAGTGAGAGAGAACGCTGCCTCTCACAAAAGCATTATTATTTGGTCAAATTACATTTTATAATATAAAGTACGAGATGGTTATTTTGATTTTAGTCATAGAGATATTATAAGAAAGGGTGTGCAAGTGTCTATGCTAGCCATAAGTGAGAGAGAATGCTGCCAAGCTACTGCGCGTCTCTATGTATTACATGATGACGTCACCATAGAGAAAATGATACGGTAGCTCGACAGCGTTCTCTATTATCTGCAGACACTCTCACTGTTCTCTCCCGCACTCTGTATATATTATATCTATGGTTTTAGTACTTTCTATTTAAAGTCTTGGTAACAATTTACTTTAAAAATGAATATTATTAGCAAATTTACTTGTATTAATGTTTAAAAAAAGCTTATCATTCCCGAAGTAATGCGAAAGCAACGTGAAAATACCGGATATTTCATTCAGTAGATTGTGAAATCTGAATATAATAAATTCTTACTCGAGCATATTTTCCAGGCTCATCCTCAACTAACTGTCGAGCGATATCTTTACAAGAATTTCTGTAATCTTTTGGTATTACTGAATCGCATTCCCATTCTCTATCAGCTGTATGAGCATATAGTGACATTGGGGTGGCATGAGTAATCCTGGTCGTAGTTACAAACCCTGCAAAAGAAATATATAAGTAATTAATCAATTTTCTTTAGAGGTCACTAAAATTCGAAAACACAAACCTGTAGCTTTTCCAGCAGCTTGTGCCCATTTCATAATTGTGGATAAATGTGATTTTGTGTTGTTTGCAGCCATGCAATCTCCTCGTTTTACTGAAGCATCGACACCACCTGTTTTTGAGTTAACTTTTACACCTGAGAACATTGAGGTGGCTGTACTGGCTGAATCAGGAACCATGTGATCACCAGAATATGTCTGTAATGTATTAAAATCTTATAGTAAGAAGAATCGAACTAACAACCTTTAGCATTTTGAGTCGCCACTCTTCCTCTAAATAACAATATGTTGTGTAGCAACATGCATTTCTTCCCTGTCTGATGTTCTTTGGGAGAAGAAGATAACTTCTTTCTTCCACACTTCTTTTGAGAACTTTGGCTCACTTCATTTGTAATGCCAGTCAGTGTTGCCAGATATCCCGTTAAAACGGTGGCGCATTTATAATAATGAAGAATTTAAGTAAAATACCGTCTACCGTCTGTTTACCGTCTATCGTCTTTTTACTGAATTTACCGTTTTTTGTTCTAAATGATCTGGCAGCATTGATGCCAGTTGGCTGTTCCCGTAGGTTCAATCTCCATCACACATGACACAATTGTTTATGCTTATTAGTTACATAGTTAAAGTAAGTAAACGATGCCACTCTTTTATTATTGGTTGGACAGACGTTAAGTTTACAAAACAATTCAAAAAAATATTTGGATATACATACTTTGATAAGACCAGCATGAGGAAATTCTTCGAAAGCTAGTCTTCCACCCTCTCCATGCTTATAAATTCTGGAGGCAGCAACAGTATTTGGACCCATTCCATCTCCAACAAAAAGTATTATATTTTTGGCTTTACCTTTATTATGCCTAACATTTAATGCATTTTCTAATTCATCGTCTACTTTTTTTAACCAATATTCTGGATCTGTAATAAATAAAGAAAATCTAAATTTTCATCAAGGTATACATTCTAGAAAAGGACAATAGTATTTTATATTTTTTGAAATTTTTACAATATGGATAGCAAAAGATTATTTTGATCTATTTTCGGGCAGTAGGTAATGTAAGGAACAAAAATTTTACACAGTGTGTGGTCCAAGTTATATCAGCAGAACTTCATAAAGTGGTAAAATAATGTCAATTTCTCAATTAATACACTTATAGCCGGGAAAGCATCCTTTTTTTAGATAAGGATGCTTTAAAGCACCCTTCCCCCACGATTAAAGGATTTAGGTGATACATTATGAAAACCAATCGTAGAGATATGGGTATGTATTCCATCACCTCTTTTCGTGTAAAAAATATTTTTTTCCCTTAAAATTTCCCTTAAACACCCTGTATCTATAAAAAACCGCTTTTCGATCATAAATTGAGAATATTGAGAAATTGTCATTAATTTTACGGTATCTACTATATTTAATTAGTCCTGCTGTTATAGTTTGGAACACTCTGTATGATATTATTGAAGAGTGTGTTAAATACTTATTTATTCAAGTCTCAGATATTCAGTCAGTTTCTTAAAAAACAAAACCGATTAAAACCAAAATAATCGAGTTAGATTAATCGTCTTTAATTAAGTTGCTATTGTCAGTTGTTAGCCAAATAAAACATCAAGGTTTTTAGTTTAGGGAAAAAAAATTTGCAATGAAATATAGTCAGCGACAAATTATTTAGTGTAACTACGCCGTTATTTAGCTTTCTAATTATGTTAGCGAAGATTAACAATAGTTACTTAGTTTGTATAATTAGTGTAGGTACCAAGTAAGGGTTTTTCTGATTAATTGTAAAGGTATACTTGAACCAACGATTAAAATTTCTGACATTCTGACAAACATTTTTAGTTATTTCTTTTAGAGATAGAGCCAAGATTTAAGAGATAATAAAGCAAAGATTTAAGATAAATTCTTTTAGAGATAGAGCAAAGATTTAAGAAAAGAGCAAAGTTATACAAAAATTTTTATTTGAAGTATTTTTTCGAAAACCTTAAAGGTGAAAGTTAAAAATGCTTATTTTAGCACAATTCATCTTTCAAATTATGCTTTCAGATAATGTATATATGTAATATATATCAAGGTATACTAAGTTTAGTCCCAAGTTTGTAACGATTAAAAATATTGATGCTTCGAATTAAATTTTGCTATAGGTTTTCATAAAATCATTAGTCCATTTCCGGTTGTCTGTCTGTCTGTCTGCCGTCTGTTCATCATTCTTCAAGATAACTCAAAAACGAAAGGAGATATCAAGCTGAAATTTTTATAGCGTAAGTTCAGGACGTAAAAAGTGAGGTAAATGAACAGCATAAGTCAAGTGGGTCTTGGGTCCGTACGACCCAACTTATAAGTCGTTAGAGAAAGAACAAAAGTTTAAATGTAAAAAAAATTCCTTATAAAAAAATAAACAAATTTTGTTTGAAAGATTTTTTCGTAAACACCACTGTTTACCCGTGAGAGCGCAAATTATGCGCAAATTTTATAGTATGTATTATATGGGAATATCAGTTGTGTATATGTGAAATTTTTATAGCGTGTTAAAGACGTAAAAATGATTCGAGTTCGTAAATGAGCAACATAGGTCAATTGGGACTTGGGTCCGTAGGACCCATCTTGTAAATCGTTAGAGATAGAACAAAAGTTTAAATGTAAAAAATGAACTTTATAAAAAACTAAACAACTTTTGTTTGAAACAGTTTTTCGTAAACATCACTGTTTACCCGCGAGTGCGCAAATTAGGCGCAAATTTTATAGTATGTATTATATGGGAATATCAGTTGTGTTTATGTGACATGTATATATTTTGTAATGTGACAGTGTAATCAACACATGTCTATACATGGTATTTCAACAATTAACTTAGTCAATTGTTTGTTTTCAATTGTTAAATAGATATTCTGAAAATTTGGCAATTCAGAACGAAAGCTACTTATATGAGTAGGTACTATTACAAGTATTACCGTTTCGCCACTGTTTACAATTAAAAAGTTTCGAAATTGATATTATGACTTATTTTTTAATTTCCTCTTTAATTAATTAAAAGTTTTTAAGTAGGCCTCGTAAATAAATAAAATAATGCATATCAAATGAATTTAGTTAATTATTTTAATTATTACTGCTTTTATAGTTGGAAAATAAAACTAAACAACAGCAAGAAAGAAGTAAAAAGAAAAACCAGAATGTACTTGATATGTATTTCTTGAGAATGAAGAAGTCTTAAAGCTTCTCTAAAATCTGTTTTCATTTTATTATAATGCTTGCTTGTTGATCCAATTTTACAAGTCAAAACAAAGCAGCGGATCGACAACGGATCGACAAACAGCTTTTTATTTCGGAATTTGCTAAAACTTAGTACATACAGTAATTTTTATTTTTTAATTGTTTTTTAACAAGTGTTTACAAAATTTAAAAAACCTCCGACAAATTTTTAAACATGTCTATGTAGTAGGCTCTCCTTTAAATAACCGCTTTCCTTAAAGCATTTTCCAAACTGAACCGATTTTGAAGATCGTCGCTAAAGTCTTAGTTTTTTTCGGGTATGGAACCCTAAACTCACACGTAAAACATAGCTAAGAACACTCTTCATTAAATTACCATTCAAACGAAATACAAAAAAATCAAAATCGATTCTACCGTTTACGATCCCACAGACAGACAGACAGACACAGACACACAGCGGTTAAAATAACACCTCTTTTTTTAGTTCGGGAGTTAAAAAAATGCAAAATAGGGTTGAGAATGAATTTATGGCTTGTATTCTATTAAGTGGCACTGGATTCAATAATTTTTGAATTCTTCCAATACACCAACCACCTTAATATGATAGAAATATTAATTATTATTTGATTGAAAATTATATAATACAGTATCAGTAAAAAAAATTGTGCTATTCTATTAACCTTGATTGAGAAAAGCAATCAATCAATCATTGAATTAGTTCAATGTTAAAACTCTTTTATAGATCGTGAGCCCATAATGAATCGATATTTCCATAATTATTTTTGTCTGAAACTTCGAAATTATGCATTTTATCTAAATGGTAGCTCTGAACAACGTAAGAAGATAAAATTTACTGTAAATTTAAAGTACCTACATTAGAATCTCACTAATCCGAATCTAATAAAATCCGGAGGGTGTTGTATTAGTGGATTTATTGGATTATTGGAATTATACAGAAAAATTCAGTGAAATTCATTAGTGACGCACTGGATCGATAAAAATATACGAATACGGATTATCAAAGCCAAGATCCGCCGATAAAGATCTTTCACTTGTAGTGTAACTAGGTTAGATAGGAATAATGTAAAAATACCGTATAAGATAAATTTAACATTTTTAAGTGATTATGATCTCACAAGTGCCGAATTAAGCCAGCGTGGGGCCTGTAAAAAATTCTTTCAACGGATGTGTTTTTTTTAAATCTATCTGGGGCTGACCAAAAATACGATCCTTTCTTAAGCATTTCTTCTATTTCTCCAATTTTTCTTTTTTTAGTCTTCGTAAATCAACCTGAGGCCCCCGGAGTCTTCCAGATGCGCGAGTCCTGTAGCTACTCTTATATGGCTAATCCGCCACTGCACAGGCGTTGGGAGAAATGTGGAGAAGTGTCGAATTACTGAGACTACTATATTTATAATTAATGTAGTCTCTATTGCAATTTTTTAAAGTCGGTTTAAAAAACCTTTATATCATGACGTTATCACTAATATTTTCAGTATATATAAAAGACATTGACCCAATATTGATCTTTTAATAAAGAATAATATATATTTTATAAATAATTGTTATTAATATTAAGTGCGATCTTAAATAAACTGGTACTATCTTTAAATTCAATATTTTATTATAGCAATAAGTTTCGTGTGAAAACTAATTAAGATAAATATATTTGTGTAAATATTATAATAAATATTTGATAATTAATTTTTGGAAATTGTAATCAATTTCTTAGATTAGGTATACATATTTTTTCTGTTAAAAATATTTGTTGAAAAATAAAATATTTGATAAAATTGATGCTTAAAATATGAGGGTTGAATATAAATTCGAATTAACCATTGGTCACTTGTAGTTAAAAGTCATGAAGCGTTGAAACTATTAAATTGTAACTTTACGAATAGCTTTTAATGCGAGCTTCCAAAAAACTCCATGCTAATTTAACCGGTATTAAATTGGGTTGAGTTATCACGGATTGGTCTTTGGTAGATCGCATTCACTGTAAATTGACATAAATTATTTACTAAATAAATTTAATTGATGGCTGTAATTTACTCATTCTATTCTATTCGATCTTTAATTTACGAATTCTAACTCACTTTTCACGCCCTGAGCACGCTATAAAAGTTTCAGCTTGATATCTCTTTTCGTTTTAGAGTTATTGTGTTTACAGACGAAAAATGGTTTTTTTTTTTTCATACACATAGACAGACCATTTTAAAGTAGACATTTTACGGCTAAAATGAGCTTGGGTAGAGTATGAAAATCGAAAAAAACATCAAGACAGTTTTTCGTTGAAAAATGACCAATTTTAACAAGAAAATTTGAAAAATTTCGAATAAAAAATTATTTTACGGTTTCATAAAAATTCATGCTTATTCTGTAATAAAAAAGAAACACTTTCACCATGTTTCAGTTTTTTTGCGATTTTCTTACGAAATGTTGAAAAAAGTTCTGAAAAAAAGTTTTTTAATTTTTTTACTATGCCGAAGTTTTCTGTTGAACGTTTTTCGCTAGAAGGTCATTTTTCTCCCTAAATCGCAAAAAAGCGCTTTCAACCCCTAAAATCAACCCTCATTTCATCATTTCCAAGGGTCTCGAGTTTAATTGTTTTTTACTATGGTACTTACTTACACCCCAAACTAACATTTCCATCAAGTCGCTGGCTGTTAGTATTTTATTTGTCTCAAAACCTGAGTTAATTGTTGAAATACCATAGTGTTGATTACTCTATCACATTGCATTATACATATACAATTTATATAATACATACTATACAATTTACGCCTAATTTGCGCCCTCACGGGTAAACAGTGATGTTTACGAAAAAATGATTCAAACAAAAGTTGTTTAGTTTTGTATAAGGAACTTTTTTTACATTTAAACTTTTGTTCTATCTCTAACGGTTTACAAGATGGGTTTTATGGACCCATAGGTCAAGACCCAATTGACCTATGTTCCTCATTTACGAATTCGACCTCACTTTTTACGTCCTGAGTACGCTGTACGTTTTCAGCACGCTATAAAAATTTCAGCTTGATATATCTTTTCGTTTGTGACTAATTGTGATGACAGATAGACGACAGACAGACAACCGAAAATGGGCTAATTAGGTGATTTTATGAACACCTATCCCAAAATTTTTTTCATGGTAGCGATATGTTTAAGCGTTACAAACTTGTGACTAAACTTAATATACTATGTATATTTCATATACATGGTATATAAAAATTTTAATTAGCTTTTCCTTAAAAAATACGCGAAATCCTTGAATTATATCAGCTTTTGTATTATTATTAAAATTGTTAAAAAAATTAATATTCTTTAACCGATAATTTATTGTATTATATATAATTAATAAATTATTATAATATAAAGTATTTCTTTTTATACGAATTAAAAACCAATGGATAGTTTAAAAAAATTGAATACCCTTGAATTTAAAATAAATATTTGTTGTATAAATTTGTAGAAAAACGGAAATGTTATATCGGAACGTTATGTTAAAAAAAATATTATTTGTTTGTTGATGAATAAATAATTATTATGAATACATAAATACAGTGCAACCTTAATATAACGAACCTCAATATAACGATTTCCTCGATTTAACGAATTTTTCGTAATCCCCTTGAATTGTCCATAAGAGTCAATATAAAATATACCTCTACATTACGAATATTCTTTGCGTACAACCTCTATATAACGAATTTTCAACTATCAAGAAATAGTATAAATACATAGCAAATACATATACATATGTAGTAATTTGATAAAAATGTGTTATCATTTATTAGTATAAGTACGTAATACATATTGAGGTGAATAAAACTATCCTTTACCTCTTTATAACGAATTTTAGACCAATCTAACCTCAACATAACGAACCTCAGTTCAACGAATTACTTGATATAACGAATATTTACTGGTTCCCTTCAGATTCGTTATATCGAGGTTGCACTGTAATTCAATACGGTTCAATTAGATTGATTAGCAATTAAAATTTTTATGGATAAATTTATGATTTACTCAGGGTGACAAATACGGTAATACGGAAATGTAATACATGTTGAGCTATGTTTAGAATATACATAGGTAATTGTTGGCTCTGAATATTGCGTAACATCGCTCAAAGTTATGTCACAAACCGTCATAGATTTGTCATGATAAAATAAATTATTGTACTATTCATTGATGGATTATAGTAAAATGTATTTTCTACAATTTTGCTTTTGATTAATATTTTTTTTTATTATTTAGAGTTATATGAATGAAAGTATGAATTTTGCACAAAATTTGTATGAAGTTGAAGTATTTGCTTGTAAACGAGAATAGCACCGATTTCCCAATTTAGTGGATTTTGAAATTGGCCACATGTTTCTCTGTCAAGTGAAGGCACCTGGTTATTTAGTGAGCCTTTGGAAAGCATATTACACGGTAAGTTACGCATGACGTTTTCTACAATGCTAGTCTGGTATATATATATATATATAGTATTTATTTTAGCATAAGTATTATTACAGTATTGAACAAGGCTATCCACCAGAAGTATTGTGGGTATCACCAACACCTGTATGGGCCTAACGCATTAATAAACTCCGCCATAATTATTGCTCAATACAGTATACAGTATGGCGTTCACACCGATACTGACACAGTGATATCCACAAAAATTGCTTACCGTGTACTTGGTCACTATTCAACCTACCCAAGAACCTCAATTTTTTTTATAACATCTTGATATTTATAACTTTCAATTTTGTCAAAAGAAAAAGAGTTCCTTCGAGATTTTATCGAACTATATTAATCAAAGTCTATTTTGCTACAGAAAAAAGGAGATGCTAGGAAGTAAAAAAAAGTAAAAAAAAAAAAAAGCTTTTCTTACGATTAAAAAAAAGTTGTCGCCCAATGTAAAAAAATTAGCTTTCGAAAAAATACGATATTTCGAAAAATTTGCAAAATTTTTTTGCTAAAAAAAAGTGAAGATTTGTGAACTTATTGCTTACTCATAACTTCACAAAATATCAAAAACGAAAAAAAGTTATAAGCAAATGTAAAAACGACTATTTTAGCTCATTTTTTCAACTTTTCTCGGGACCTATGCATCCAAATCGGACTTAAAAGTCGGAAAAAAGGAGATGCTAGGAAGCTCAGTCGATTTGTGCAAATTGCTGGAGCACAGGGCTTCCACGAATTTTGTTTTGAAGCGAATTCTATTTGTGGTTAAGTACTCGACCTTTCTCTATATGTTTTCTTATCTGTCTCGCTGTGTTCTCCACAACTCGTCTCCAAGCTATGGCTGAGCTTTCACTGCGTCTGCTGCCTTGGGGTTTCTAGTCTAAGCTTTTACGAGCTATATCTTACGATGGTTTCCTTAGTATGTGACCGATTCACATCTATTTAATTAATTTCACTTCTAAATTTTTTAATTTTTGAAAATTTGATCAAAGGGCTCACCATGAATTTGTTGGTTTTGTAATGTTTTAATTTATTAAAAATAATGCAAGCACTAATATTCAACAGTGTTTATACATGGTATTTCAACAAGTAATTCAGTCAATTGTTTATTTTCACTTGTTTAAGTCAAATTTTCATTATTATTGCATTATTACAATATTACTTTTCCCAGGTCATTTCTTACATCCGAATAAGGATAATCAGTGTAAAAAAATTTTTCTTGGAGTTTTATGCAGGAAAACCTTTATTTTTCTGGGTTTTATTAGTAGGTATAATTTACAATAATATTTATTTTGTCATATTATAATGAGTTTTACTTTATATGTTCTTTTTGCCACGGTGTACCTATAGTAAGTGTAGATAATAAATGATAGTTAACTATCTTTTATTACCTACAATTTGTGTACACCGTGACAAAAATAAATTATGTAAAATAATTAGATAATGTCATAATTTAAAGCTTCAAAAAATTTCCCACACATTTAAATATAAAACAAATAACATAAGACTTATGCTAATTATTTATGTAAAATAATTATCGCGATAATTTAAAACAATTAAATATACTAACTAGATAGCTCAAGGTTGCTTTTTGCAAAAGTTTTCCCTCCAAAAAAATTTCGAAAATGAAATTTATTTCTCATTGTTTCAATTACTGTACTTTAGAGCCTATCATAATGGTGGGAGCGCACGTCAGTATATTAAGCATATCCATTTGTGGGAAAAATGGATGTATCCAGCTCTTCCACCACAATTATATTTTACTATTTATATTTATTAACGATTTTGACTTTGTGTGCAAACTATACGTTATATCTTTTTTCGAATTTTCAATGATAATTCACTGTTTTTATTCACCCCACAGTTTCTATTAACCCTGTTTTACACGATATATAATTTCTGGCCTTAAACTTTACAAATCGCTTTTTCTTAAAAAGATTCATTTTTAGAGATATATTTACCTATACAATCAAATTAGACTATTGATTATGTCATATAGAAAGGAACTAAGGCGTTCAAGGGTTTTTATTGCAGGAATTGTTCAATGAGTTATTAAAGAAAAGAAAAGCGCTATTAAATGGGAGGGTGGAAATTTAAGATAGAGGTAAAAAAACACCCATTTTGGTTTTTTCCAAATATCTCGTAAACTAAGCAAAATTTCATTGTAGAGAATTAAATTTTACATCGGATTAGTAATTTTTAAAAATAAAAAAAAAGTTCATGCCAAAACAGTTGAAAATAGGAAAAAAGAAAGTCAAAAATTGTTCTTTTGCTTTTTCGCCTGTATCTTTTTTTTTTTGGGCAAAGATAGGTATACAACAACAGACAACAAGAAAAAAGATAATTTCCTTTTAAATTTTATACTGAAAAATGTTTTTGGCTAAAAGTTCACCAAGATATAGCCATTTTCCACCATTCGCATTTTATTGTAAAAGTTATTGTTTCACTCAATGAAAAAAAGTATTTTACGACTTTATGTCATGGATCTTACTCGCTAGACATCGAAAATGGCAATCATTAAAAATTATTTTAAGTCATTTATATTTATAAATTTCTAATAGCATTTTGCTGATAACAAAAACTTTCCGGTATTTGTTTAATAACAAAAACTTTCCGGAATTTTGTGAAGCGATTCGTAGGTAATTATTTAGATAATATTTGTAGGTAAAATTAATTAAGAACAATTTAGATAATATCACGTTGTTATTTAACACAGTTATCAAAGGAAGCGATAGTAAAAACACGGTAACTAAAGGAAATGATTTCTATTTAATTCGAAGAATTGATTAATTCAGTATTAATCCAATTAATCTGCGAAACGGATGGCAAAATTGTTATCAAAAAACAAAAAATACTTTGTTACAGAAGAAAACAAGAAAAGAAACATAGCGCTTTTTTGTTTACTACTAATCAATGGCTAAGTTAACCGAACAAGATTCGCAAAAGTAAAAAAAAAAAAAAAGCTTTTCTTACGATTAAAAAAAAGTTGTCGCCCAATGTAAAAAAATTAGCTTTCGAAAAAATACGATATTTCGAAAAATTTGCAAAATTTTTTTGCTAAAAAAAAAGTGAAGATTTGTGAACTTATTGCTTACTCATAACTTCACAAAATATCAAAAACGAAAAAAAGTTATAAGCAAATGTAAAAACGACTATTTTAGCTCATTTTTTCAAGTTTTCTCGGGACCTATGCATCCAAATCGGACTTAAAAGACGTCAATCGATTGTTAGTCGCAAGAAAACCGTTTTTTTAAAAAATAAGATTCGAAAATTTTATCCAGGCAGCGGTAACCGAGATACTTCCGTTACACAATATCACGTTGATTTGTAGACAAAAAAAAAAAGTTATCATATAATAATAATGATTTGACAAATTGAAATAAAAAATCATATTGTAAACAATTAATTAATTACTTATTTATATTGCATGCGTGCGTATCTAGGTATAATAATTACTTGTTTAATCCATAAGTTCTATTAATTATTATTCGCCTTCAATTAACCATATAAATATTTATGTATAATTATGGTCTCGCATAATTTGCTATGACGGACTTGGTAATATCACCCAATACAATTAACCCCTTATTACAATTTGAAGAGATTGTTGCGGCGTCCAAGCTCTTAAAAACCCCGAAAATCCTTGATATTTCGACACAAAAAAGAGGGTGGAGTTACTGAGTGTTTGACACTCCCAAAAGACATTTCCTTGGCATTAACCCAACTAACATACAGATTTTCAACCTTCTATCTCAATTTGGAGGGTCTGTAACGATGAGCAAAGCCTTAAAAACATTGAAAAAATCCAAATTTCTGAATCAACCGCCTATTTTATTACATTGTTCTGCCTAACAACTCTGCATACCGAATTCAATCATTTAAACTAATGGGGGTCGCTGGACATTAGAAAAAAAATAAGAAAAATTTTCTCTAAAATATGACGTAATATCTAAAAATACAATTAATTATTAAATATAATATTTTATATATGCCTAATTTTGGTGATTTTTAAAAGAATTCATCAGCCAAATCGGAAAATGATAATCCTAAATATTCTCATACACTCACAGTTTTCCAAATTTCTGAATCAACCGCCAATTTTATTACATTGTTCTGCCTAACAACTCTGCAAACCGAATTTAATCATTCAAACTAATGGGGGTCGCTGGAGATTAGAAAAAAATAAGAAAAATTTTCTCTAAAATATGACGTAATATCTAAAAATACAATTAGTTATTAAATTTTCAATATATGCCTAATTTTGGCGATTTTTAAAAGAATTCATCAGCCAAATCGGAAAGTGATAATTATAAATATTCTCATACACTCACAGTTTTTAAGACACTGCCTTAAATTTGAATTGTAGATATGCATTAACAAGCTAAGTTAGCTTACATAGCTGTAATTTAATTTAATTTCTTTTTCAAATTTATAAAACCAGTTTACTTAACAAATTTTGTAAAATTTGTTTAATCATTAAAAATGACAATAATATTTTCCGAGTTAAATCTAATAGAAAATACCTTTTGTTGAGAAAGCAATTTTGGCACAAAGGAACTGGCATGTCAAAAATAACTATTTTTGAATAAACATTTTTTATTACAAGCTTCTTATTAATTCGCTTATTTGCCTTTTTATCTGACTCTTGTGTTATTCAGTTTGAATTTTGTATTTGAATTTTCAGATATTTCCCGATCGCAGGGCAGGTATACATTACCCATATACAGGAACTTTGTGCCTTTTTTAATTTGACATTTAAGTGAAACTCGAAAAATAAGTTTAATCGAGGAAAATGCCTTAAGCGAAAAAGGTTTGATTCAAAGATACACAACTAATACGGGTATTAAATTTAGTATCGGGGGTCAATTAAAAACTCACTTTGATTCGTAAATGTCAAAGATTAGACGAACGCTTTAAATTAGAAAGTTGTTCTTTATAAAAATCTAAATATTTTTTATTTGAAACATTTTTTGTAAGCCAAATAGTTTATACATAAAAATTGGTAGCAAAAATCAAGCTTTTTGCGTGTTTCTTCATTCAATTTGAACAAAATGATCTTTATAGAAACAAACCACTGTTATTAGATTTATTAAAGAATGCTTAGATTTCGCAGAAACAATTATACGAAGTATAAATTTTGATACAAAAAATAATTTTGGTAGAAGAATGACTCTAAAAGGAATGTCATCAAATAAGTAAAATCTATGACAGTATAATCCTCACAAACACAATAAAATCTGGTATGCGTGATACTTTCGGCAGTTTGTAAGCACGCATACCAAGATAATTATGAATGTGACATTAAAACGCGTGAAATGATAAAAGAAAAGGTTTACGTGATAATGGATCAAATTTACTCCCTGTCACACCATTCAAATAGGTGTGGGTGACCTTTCCGGCTAAAAATCATTGGTCGGTCGGATTTTTTCTCACAAAATTCTATATGAGATTAATCAAAATCCGTGATGACGAAAAAAAATTATGGAAATTTTATAATACATAATTTATTTAAAATATTTCCGGCCAATCAAATCCACGCCGACCAAGCAAATCTTGTTTGTCTAAGTGCTAACTTTTATTTTTTTATTAAAAATATTAGAATCCGTATCACGGAACTTTCAGGATTTGTGGCTTCTGGGCTATTATACCCTCTACACAATTATCATCGTGTAAAATTTAAAATTATCTTAATCAGAAATGTATTTTGTTGGCTTACGAGAGATAAAAAAAATACAAAATACATACAAGGTCCTTCAGGATCTCAACTGACAGTTTAAGGTAAAAATACTTATTTGAATATGCTTTCATGTGAAAAAATTATCATTTACACTATTTACAGTAGTTAGCTTTATTATCTCTATAAACTATAAATGCGAAAGTAAGCATGTCTGTTTGTTTGTTTGTTTATTTGTTACGCTTTCACGCTAAAACTAGCGAATGGTTTTTAATGAAATTGTACAGAAATATTGCTCATACTTCACAATAACACATGAGATATATATTATAAAGATATAGATATTATTAAAAAAAATAAATAAATTTAATTAAACATTACCATAAATTACAGATTTAGGTAAAAATGGTCAATATAAAATATTGCACGGGCATATTTTCTGATATACTCAATGAATAATTACGACTATTATACATTGAAAAAAATAGAAAATCATACACATATTTTACCTGTGTAAAACAATCCTTACCATTATTTCGAGTGTTATAGAAGCGGGATAAGCGAGAGCAATGTTTATCAATCTTTAACTGTTAAACCCATCGAAGCGGGTGGGTATCATTCTAGTGTTTTTATAAATTGTCTCGTCAACAATATAAACACAACATATGCTTAACACATGTATAAATAGTATTCAATTTTTTGGTAGTTTATTATTGTCACCTCAAAAAAGAAAATAAATCGATAATTGTAAAAAAAAACAAGTGAAAACAAACAATTGACTGAGTTATTTGTTGAAAACCATGTATTGGTTACACAATCGTTTGTTTTTTTACGTCATGTAAGTAAGGAAAGATTGCCACTCTAAAACACAAAGTAATAAAAATATCTTTCTTCTCACTTCCTCAGTTTCAACCAAATTGTTTATTTTTTTATAAACATTTTTTACATTTAAACTTTTGTTCTATATCTCTAATGGTTTACAAGATGGGTCCTACAGATCCAAAACCCAATTGACCTATTTTGCTTATTTACGAACTCGACCTGACTTTTTAAGTTATGAACAAACTATAAAAATTTCAACTTGATATCTTATTTCGTTTTTGAATTGATCACAAACAGACAGACAAACGAACAGATGGAAACCGGAAATGAACTTTTTAGGTGATTTTATGATCACCTACACCAAAATTATCTTCGTAGCATCAATCTTTTAAGTTTTATAAACTTGGAACTAAAAATTAACCTATGTTGCTCATTTAGGAACTCAAATCACTTTTTGCGTCTTGAGTACATTATAAAAGTTTCAGCTCAACACCTATACCAAAGTTTCGCAATATTTCTAAGTGCTACAAATCTGAGACTAATATTAGTATACCTTAATACATATTTCATATATACAGGGTATAAAAGATGAACTATATTTAGAAACAACGACAATTCATTAATACCTACAATAATTTTCCAAGTCAGAAAGATATTGGTGTGATCCACATGCCATAACCACCACGATTTGTTATGTACTGTGTAATTGGTGGTATGTATATACATTTATGTACTGGTAGTAACAATTAGGGTCATTTAAACTCTCCGAGAGGAAATATTTGCTTATTCAACCTTAATAATAATATTCTTATTCAAGTTTAATTTACATCGACGATTTTTACAAATGCAACAATAAAAAAAACATTATGGATTTATTAAATTAAATAAATTAAAAAAAGGTTTGTATTTTGGTATCCTTAAATTAATAAATAATAGACTGATTACGATTTATTAATAAAATTTATAATAATTTATTTGTTTAAAGAATTTATAAAATAAAATATTTAGACAGTATAAATTATATTGAATCATATACATTCTGTTGCTGTCTGTCAATAATATTTGCAACAAGTCGACCATAATAGGTGGACCATTATATAGGTCGACAAGTCGCCCATTTTAATCTATAATAGGTCGTTTTGCACTTGGCCAATCAAAAAAATTACTTAAACAAAAATTGTAGAGTTTGATGGAGGATATCTTGCTCCGACATCAGATTGCACCTAGTTCTTCGGGTTGCTTTAATAGCAAATTTAGATTTTAAACGATAAGACATAAAATAACACTTTAAATTAGAAAGTTGATCCTCATAAAAAATTTACAATTTTTGCTTAAAGCATTTTGTCGAAAAAAGGTTAGCTTTCGGAGGAAATGCGACTTGAAATATGTCATTATTGCATTTATTCGAAAGAAAATACTCGTAAAGTTTATGGATAATTGTAGGTCAAAGTCATGGACACAGGTGAATGTCCTCTGTTGCCCTTAATAACTTTTGGATAAAGCATTTTTCTGTAGTTAGGGTGTTTTCTTTCGATTAAATGCAAAAATGACATATTTTTAAGACGAATTTCCTCCGAAAGCTGACCATTTACGAAAAAATGTTTTAGATAAATATATGAGTTTTTTTTATGAGGATCAATTTTCTAATTTAAAGTGTTATTCTATATCTTAACGCTTAGAATTTAAATTGGCTATTAAAAAAACCCGAAGAACTTGGTCCATGATGTCAGAACATGATGTCTTCAAACTACAAAACAAGCCATAATAGATTAAAATGAACCACCCTGTAGGTATATTTACTTTTACCAAAAAAAAATTAATTTGTCTCTACTGATTCAATAATGTACTTTATAAAGTAGGTATTGTTGTAAATAGTATATTTATTTACAACAATACCTACTTTATAAAGTACATTATTGAATCAGTAGAGACAAATTAATTTTTTTTTGGTAAAAGTAAATATACCTACAGGGTGGTTCATTTTAATCTATTATGGCTTGTTTTGTAGTTTGAAGATATTTTGGCACAAATCTATTATCTAGAGTAGACATATTTATTCAAAGATCTGGTGATGATTGAATGATGTAACTTTCAAAGTGGGTCGTATACTTATATAATGTCTACTGGCTATTATTTATTATAAAATTATACGGTTACAGTAACAGATGTTCTTCTAATTTAGGAAAAATTTCGAGTAAGCAAATATCGTTTGGTGTTCTTAAGAAAGGTGTTCTTAGTAGGAGGCAATTGCATATAAATTATTGAAGTAATTAATCAAGTGAGAAGCACTGCTCCTTGCAGCATTCTGAGTACAGTCGTCAGTTTCGTTAAAAAATAATTAATTATACCCGCATTAAAAAATTAAGGCAAATAGTAATTAAACCAAAAAAACCACAAGAAGTCATTAATTTACTTAGATTTTAAAATACCATGTTTTGTCAGATATTTTACAAATAAGAAACAAAATTGAAAACGGTGTTATAAAATAGGCTGATTTAGAAATCCCATAACTCTGAATTAGCGTAAGTCGGGGTAGCGTCGGTAAGTAACGGATAGTGAGATATGACGAGGTATTACTATATTCATCAGTTGTAAGCTTGTCATGTAATTAAAAATTTTCGAAGCCTTATGGAACCATACAACTCACTTACAGAATTTTTCCAAATAAAAAATTTTTTAGACTTGGCATAACGACATCACATTCGACGTTTAAGCCTAGTAGTGTAAGCATTCATGGAAAGGGCGCTTTTGGTAATGTGAACTATTTATATTTGGAGAAAGTGGTGTATAATGATCGCTCAGGGTAAAATGATCTCTCGTTGGTTTGAGTTACCATTAAAGCAAACTAGTATATTTATCGATAGATGGTTTCCGCGCGATCAAATTAACCATTCAACAAAGACTTATGGTGATGTATAAGCTAATTTGTGTTTCGTAGCAAAAATATTAATTTTACTGCTTATGATTTATAGTAAGACAGATTTCAACGTAAAATTTATTTTTCGGTATTAGTTTTTGCGGGCTGGTTATTTTTTCTCTTGACTTTTGTTGACTTTTATCATTATAACACATTTTCATAGGCATATAATAAATTTTAAGGTCAGTTTTTATGACGAAATTCAAATACCTATGCCGTTACGGGTAAAATGATCCCCTTTATATAGGTTAAAATGATCCCTATTTTGTGTGTAAAATTATAATAAGATAAAATGATCCCCCATCAGGTAACGGGTCTTGAATGTGTTGATTTAGATGAATTTACCTGTGATTTTTGTTTTCATACTAATCGTTGATGTTTAAAAGAACAGTTAATATTTTATGTGAACTGTTTGATAAAAAATGCAATAGTATCATTTTACCTACTATCCTGACAAAACGGTCGGTCAAAACGATCCCTTTTGAGAAATATTGAATATTTCTAAAAATTTGAACAGATCAAAAGAAATTTACATACTAATATTGTAACATTTGAATAAAGAATTGGAAAATATTTCGACTTTATACATATGTCGAATAGTTTGGCTATAAATTACTTTTTTTCTTAGGGGGATCATTTTAGACCACTTTCCCCTACGGGGGATTATTTATATTAGTAAGCGCGCGATCCATCCGTATTTAATCTTAAATTCCATGAGATAATACAAAATCTGATTACCAAAGGATTTAATAATAATAATAAGTAAAAAAAAAGACAAATTTCCACAAAAGAGTCACAGGCGTGAATTTTTTTTTAAATATGTAAATAAAAGTTTTTTTAGCTATTGTGTTCTGTGGATAATTTTGTATTATCAACCTGACCTATGTATTTGAAAAAAACAATAGCCATGTTTTAGTTGTTACATATTATAAATATCAACGAAACACGTGTAGGTACTGTAAAAATTTTATCTATTTAAAAAAAAAACACATTGATAAATAAACCTTCAAATGATTGGGATTCATTACGTCAATTATATATATTTTGATATACTTAAAAGCAATTTTTCAAGGTTTCACTTCACAGTGGCGAAAAAAGCTATGATTTTGTTTACTTCTCTTATGATAAAATATCAGATAAGGGAAAATGAGCATCTGTGACGATTGGCCATAAAATATCGAATTATATTTGCCTCTTTTTATTGTATTTACGTTGAGGTAGTCATATCTCCCAAAAATGGACTATGATATTCAGTTTTCAGGCAGATTTTTAGCTTGACCTGTATATATAAGAATCTAATACAATTTTTCTGTTAAGGGTGTTCCCAAAAAACTACCTTAAATCGTGTATATTCATTCTCATTAATGCCTTTTATAAGCCGGTAATTTTTATACCATGTATATGAAATATACGAAGGTATATTAAGTTTAGTCCCAAGTTTGTAACGCTTAAAAATATTGATACCATGAACAAAATTTTGGTATAGGTGTTCATCAAATCACCTAATTAGTCCATTTCCAGTTGTCTGTCTGTCGTATGTCGTCTGTCATCTTTCTGTTCGTCTGTCATCGCGATTACTCAAAAACGAAAAGAGATATCAAGCTGAAATTTTTATAGCGCGCTGAGGACGTAAAAAGTGAGGTCAAGTTCGTAAATGAGCAACATAGGTCAATTGGGTCCTGTCTTCTTGTAAACCGTTAGAGATAGAACAAAAGTATAAATAAAAAAAATGTTCCTTATAAAAAAATAAACAACTTTTGTTTGAAACATTTTTTCGTAAACATTACTGTTTATCCGTGAGAGCGCAAATTATGCGCAAATTGTATAGTATGTATGTTTTGGCTATATCAATTATATATGTGTGACATGTATGTATGTGTAATGTGATAGAGTAATCAACACTGTCTATACATGGTATTTCAACAATTAACTCAGTCAATTGTTTGTTTTCACTTGTTTTAATACCCATTACGGTCTAAATTTATACATTCGAGTTGTTATAGGTAGCTTTTTTAACATATAAATTCCTGTATTGAAATGCTTTTAAAGGCATTCTTTATGATAAGGATAATTTTCTTAAAATTAATTTACTCTACTAATATTCATTAGTTAAAAGCGTAACAAATATTTTACTATAAAGAAGAATATAACAAGTGATGAAATGAATGGCATTTGTGTTAAAAAAAGGACTATTTCTTCTAAGTGGCCTATATGGTATATATCGAAAATTTTACTCTTAATTTTCGTCTAATTTTCCGAAATACTTACAGAAATCATTCCAAAATTTGAAATGTATAAGTCTTAAAAATCATACACTGTTTTATTGGGAACGTCCTTAATGAGTCCAGGGCCCGATCTAGCTATTTAGCCCCTCCGGATAAAAAAATATTCTCCGCGCTTTATACTCATACCACACACAGAGTGTCTTTTTGTTGAAAATAAGTTGACATATGCTTGAAACTCGATAAATAAATTTAATCGAAGAAAATGCTTGAAACAAAATATATAAGTTTCAAAAGAACAAATCTTATACCGGCATCGCGATTTCGATTCAATTTGATACGAAAAAATGCGAATTTTGTGTAAAACTTTTCAGTCCATATTTGCTTAAACTATGTATACGGTTTGCGTTAAAATGATTCGGACAAAAAATTTTACTTTTTTAATCAACAACTTTCTTAAAGTGTTCATCTATCGATTAACCAGTTGATGAAGTAGCGTGAGATTAAAAACCTAAGTCACGTTTAATGACTGCGTAAGATGTGCGCCTACACTCAACATTTTTCTTTTGAATTATTTTTATCGATAAAAGTTATTTTTCGAGCTTCAAGCATATGTCAACTTTAAAAAGCCACTCCGGCTCGGCTCGTCCTATCCCTCCCGGATCGGGCCCTGAAAGGCACTTTGCAAGAATGAATGTAGAGAGCATCCCAAGCTTTATAACATTTAAATTTACCTTACAATTAACATTATTTTGTACTTTTTAGTCCACATGTTAAAATAGCGTATTTTCTTAGTTTTTTAAAATATGTTATGATTTTACAATTTATCGAATATCATTAGTTAAAAAATAGATAGAATTTGGAAGAAAGTATTATTTGCATATCTTAACTCAATTAAATTCTACAACTGTGAATTTTGATTGATATTTTTTAAAAAAAAGTGACTAATGATTCATAAAGCTGCCCTCCGAGAGTCCAGTCCATAATCAAAGTTTGGAAGGCTGACTCGCTATAATTTTATTACAAACATAAGTATTTGATATTTTTGAATCACTAAAACTCATAGACTATCCCAACCACAAACTTTGTAGACATTTCCGGTGTGACTGCCACAAAACGGATAGAATCAAACTGTCCTAGACGCTTCACTTCCCTTCTTTTCAACAAAGCAGGTTTCTTGTCACGAGTAGATTAAATACATCAACAATGAATGATAGCAATTCAAAAACTTACATAGATAAATAAGTAAAAATGTAGAATTCTAACTTACCTTCACTAATACACCACCCGGTAAATTCCAATAACACAATACATAAAATACAAACGAATTTCATTTTTAAATAAATAATAAATTAATGATAATAATTAAATTGATGAATAATAAATTAAAATTAATAAATAATATTTTTTAATACATATTTTTTTATTTAAATAAATAAATATGTTTAGTATTTATATGCGAACTGAATTATTATGAATAGAAAAGTATCTTTTTTTTGCACATATAGATAGATAGATAGGTATTATAATATGTTTTATACAAGCGCAGTCCAAACACAGCCAGGCACACAACAGAGACAACTACTCTTCAGTCACTGTTTCAGTCACCAGTGAAATGAATAATTGTAATACCTTAACAGTTTGAGTTTTATAACTTGATTCTGATTGTGTATACTTATCACATATTTTTATACTATTTATTTTTGTTTTAATAGTATTAATAAAAAAAAAAGATTTGTTAAACTGTTAGTCCTTAGATAATTTTTTTAAAAGGAAATCCACTAAGTTATCAGTAGCCACATTTAAAACTGATAAACGTTACAGACTGGACACTGAGACAGATATTATCAGTTTTCCTGACGCTCTATACTTGAATTGTTTTATCGAGGACAACCAATTAAATTGTAGTATAAGGCTCGAAAACACACTTTAAAGTTCAAAAAGTAAACCTCGATAAAACAACTCAAGTATAGGCTATTTAGATCAATGCTGAAATGGAGCGTAATCGGAGATATACGGCGTATATAACTGCAAAATTGAAAGGTTCCTCCCGACTGAATCCCTACATATACGAATGTACCAATATCCATTGGAATTATAGGCCCACATATCGGCTGTAACGACCAACGCATATACCTATATTTATACCATATATTTAAACTTTCGTGTCTGTTTCAATTAAACAAAGCGGCATCATAATACTATTTTGTACCCTATAAACTTTATTATGAGCCTTATTATCTATATTTTGATCCTTATTATCTATATTTTAAACCTTATTAACTCACATGTCGGTTATAGCGACCAACTTTCACTGGAATTAGTCAGTGAAAACGATCAAAATGTGCATAGAAGTACATATTTAACGATCCTTATTGTTGATCCCTATGATCCCCTCACCCAATTTCACTGTAAATTTGAGAGCGAATTTGCTGATTTAAAAATTTCAACTAGTAAAGTAGGCCAGGTCTTAGCACTAACTTTACCGCTCTAGTTCGAGTGCCAGAGGAGTTTCCGTGAGAAATTATGTTTCACTGGTCTACCAAGATCCATTTTGTTTCCAACATGTGTTTCAACTGTAAAAACTCAAAAGCCGCCAAAAAATTAAATTTTATGAATAACTTAAAAAACATGTAAACTCCTTGACCATATTCGCGGAAAAAGTTTGCAAATTTATTTCGCACTTATTAGATACTCGGTGGATAACCAACTTTTTTTAATATCGAAATGGTTTAATTTTTCGATAAATATCGAAAAATTCAACCATATTATGTTAATAAAAATCGACAATATCCGAAAATCCGAATTTTCATAAATTTTACAGAAAAATCTGCCTGCCTAAAAATGTCAAGAAATTTAATACCTTTGTTACGTTCATCGAAAAATCCCAAAATCCCGATATAGAAACAAGATTTTTACATTCGATTTCCACCGAATTTATTAAATCACGAAAAAATGTTTCGAATAAAAGTTGTTTATTGTTTTATAAAGAATGACGTTTTATTAGAAATTTGACTATACCCAAAAAAATTCCGACTTTTAGAAAGAGCTGTTTTTCAACCCCTTGCGTTATGTAAAACTAAAGATTGCATAAAATTTCGATTTCCGAAATAGAATATCTATTTTGAGCATTCTAAAGGATAGTCAATAAAAAGAAATGGTACATTTTTCTTTTAAAATCGTCCGATCTCTTGATTAAATAATTTCAACTTCGAAAAAGGAACGAAAATGAAAGAAATATTTCAATTTTTTTTACAACAATCTTCACAAATGGGGTGTAATAAAAAAAATATATTATACCACCTGACACCCAGATGGTTCATTGCTATCCTTTATTATTGAAAACCAGTTTATATTACCCACTTTTTAAATTAAAAATTTCTTAAATTTATAAAAATCTAACTACTTATAAAAACGCCAAGAGTATAGAAATTGTTCCACTGTACCTTTCCTTCTTTAGTAATTTTGAAGTCATTTAAAAATGTGCCCCTTTAGTTTGCGTGTGGAAATAAGAGCGTAGGGAAGCCGTAATACACATTTTAATATATATGTTAAATCTATTGCCCTGCGTTTCCACCATTTTTATCAACTATGTTATATAATTGTAAAATAAAAAACAATTTTTGAATTTTTTCGTAAAAATTTATTTATAAAATTAATTAAACAATATTTGTTTTTAATAATAGTTAAGTATATCGTTCTTGGCAACCAAATAGACTTTTAATACAATTATTGAGGTTTAAAATCTAAAATAGTTGTGTCATCATTTCTAGGTCACTGTCAAAATATCATATTGTCTGTTGATCATGAATTTTAACATTTCTCTATGTAACACAATATTTTTTATTTTAAACTGGAACTCTTCTTAACAAATAAAAACATAAAATCTGTGCTATTCTCACGCTTTAAACACCCTGCATATACTAAGTAACGAATCAATATATCAATTATTTTCCAAAATTTGTACTCAGTCATGATTGTACATAAATTTAAGTATGTTCTCTGAAAATTTCAAGTTGATTCGATAAATTTTCACGAAGATAACCAACAACATAAAAAATTTTTTAACTAAGTGTAAACGTCTTTTGAAATTTTAAACGCGTTTACCTCGAAACCGCATTTTCAAAGTCGACTATTTTTTACACAATCTTTTTAGATATTTTTCCAGGTATTAATCGAAGGAATAATATTTCTGAAAATTATTTCAATATTTTAGTCCACTTTGAAATTGGAAATTTTTTAAAAAATTTTGAATTTTTTTTTTTGGAAGTTGCCATTTTGTCAAAAATTGTAATTTTGACCATGCCTTCGATTAATACTTGAATTCATCTATCGACTAAAGTATTTTTTCTGGATTTTTAGACACAACTTCTGAACCAAATCAGACACCTCCAGGAGATTGCTTAGAGGAGCAGCACCAAATCAAATTTTTTAAATCGGCTAACGGGAACTTTAAATTAACGAAATGTCCTATATACGTATACGTTTTATATATATGTGGAAAATAAGTGAATTCGACTGGATATAAGCAATTAAAGGCTTGTTATGTCTTCAGATTTGATCGGGAGATTCCAGAACTTGTGAAGTTTCTCCCAAATGCTGTTATCAACATATATCCTCCAGAGTCCGGTAAATAAGAGATTTTTCTTATTATTTGTTTCATATTTAGGTAAATTCGACTATTTTGAGCAGCTTTTATTTAAAATTATTTGAAGGATATTTATTTAAATTTTTTATTATGGAGAAACTGGGTATTCAGGGCACAAAAATATCATAAAGTATTGTCATTCGGTGATATAATTAGGAATTTTCACTATATCTCGATTTTCTGATATATCTCCCAACTTCCCGGAACTATGAGGTGGCAACCCTAGTATATATGAAAATGAACCGTGTCAGTTGGGAATTTGGTAAAGTATTCGATTACGAAAATAAAATTTTATGAGGTTCCTTTCCTTAAACTAGTTACCATTTTTAAGGGAAAGTTTCCAAAGAAACTTCATTACAGAATTAATTATAGAAATGTTGAAAATCTTAAATCTTAAGTGATGAAGCCTACACAGCTTTGAAATGATAAATAAATTTAAAAAAATATTTTCTTTTGGATTAAAATAAATTATTGTTGATTTTCCATGAGCACAAACGTAATTGGTTGTTAGTGTTAAATCAACCTTTATTTAATTGTGATTTTAAATGATTTATTATTAAATGATAATAAATTTAGAAAATTTGTCCATGCTAGAATTAGTTGATTGTATTCGAAATTTTCCCATAGTACATAGTTTATTAAACATTAATCACATAGAATTTAGTTCTTTTTATAATAATTACAACTATTAAATCAGTGGCGTCATTATTGTTGAGTAGAAAGATGTGATTGCATTTGGACGTCGCACAATGGTCGGAATTTAACAATTCATTTCAAACATGTAGATTATTTTTTCAAAATAATATACAAATTTCGAATGCTCTCTTCCTGAGATTGCTTGATATCAAAAACGATAAATTAATATCAAGTAAACAAATATGATAGCACAGTTTCTTTCAATTCAAGGCACTTTTTATCCTATATCTATTTCTGTAATGGTAAAATTAGCAGAAGGTGGTAATGGTACCGCAAAACTGAGAGTATACGCTATAAATTAAGACTACTACGCTATTAGAATTTTTCGAAATAATTCGATTTTTTAGGAAAAAACATTTTTTTCACATATCCTATAAGTAAAAAGATTTTTTTGTGAAATTATTCTAAAACCATTAGCTCGAAAAATGTAACCTTTCCTAGTAAAAAAGTTTGACTCTGAGTAATATAACATAAAGATGTATACAGAAAAGGATAAATTTAAGACAAAGAATCTAAACAGGTAATCCATTAAATTGAATTTTTCCCGAAAAATGTCGAATAACTTTCTTTGGATGTTTTTTTGCGACTCCACATGCTTTTTGATATTATTCAGTTATGATATCAAGCTGAATTCATGTTCGCAACATTTGTTGTTAAAAGAGATTTTAATTTATTCGCCATGGACTTTAAATTTTCCGTCTCGTAACCTTGCAATGCCTTTTAGTTGACCACTAGAGAAATATTTTTTTATGTATGAATTTTAAACTTTGGAAGCAATTAAAATTTGTATTTTCATAATGAAAAATTGGTGTGTCCATTTAAAAATAATAATAACTCCATGATATACGCTTTTTGTAAATGTATGCTGATGGACATATAGGACTTATGCTTAGCTCAAAAAACTTTATATACTTAAAATGAATCTCTTATGGAAAACACGAAATTATCAAGTAAATTTCCTCAATAAAGACAAAGGTCAGAGTATTTTATTATTTTCCTATCTTAATTTTTATACCATGTGTATATGAAATATATCAAGGTATATTAAGTTTAGTCCCAAGTTTGTAACGCTTAAAAATATTGATGCTACCAACAAAATTTTGATATAGGTGTGCATAAAATCACCTAATTAGTCCATTTTCGGTTGTCTGTCCGTCTATTTGTCTGTCAACCCGCTAACTCAAAAACGAAAAAAGATATAAAGCTGAAATTTTTATAGCGTGCTCGGGGCATTAAAAGTGAGGTCGAGTTCGTAAATGAGCAACATAGGTCAATTGGGTGTTGGGTCCGTAGGGCCCATCATGTAAACCGTTACAGATAGAACAAAAGTTTAAGTATAAAAACTGTTCTTTATTAAAAAAATAAACAATTTTGGTTTTAAACATTTTTTCTTAAACATCACTGTTTAACCGTGAGAGCGCAAATTATATATTATGTATTATATGCGAATATCGATAATGTGTGTGTGGCTATCTTTAACTTAGCTAATTACTCAGTCAATTGTTTGTTTTCACTTGTTTTAATAATAAAATATTCAAATTATTTCTTAAAAAAATGAGGTAATTGCGATCGAAATACCTTCTTGGCTAATGTTTTGGTATATATTTTTTTCGTGAATCGATTATGACTATCTCTGGTCCCATTTTGATTTGGCCTAACCCATAAGGTCTTTAGACATAAGCATTGTAGGAAGACCCTGAAATAATGTTTAAGTACTGAATACAAATATATTTGCTTACTTGTATTTTTTAAGTTTATAATAAGATTATTTTAAGAAAATTTTTATTATACACATTTTTACGTTTTTATATGTCTGCAAATATTTACCTACAATCAGTCAGTCTAATCTGTTAAAATTTATTTCATTCAAAAATTAAATTTATTGTATTCGAATCTCTATTTAACTTTAAAAAATTTATTTAAATTAGTTTTTTTCATCTGTATGTGAATTTGATGTCTGATTATTTATAGCCGCAATACACCATACAATAATTTTGTTTAAAATTTAGAAAAAATCAATTTTTTTTTTTTATTCTTTAAGTGTCAACTTTTAAGAATATTATATTGCCAGGAGAAAATTTTTCATTTTAATAATTGACGAAGTTTGCAGCAATTATAAGGGACAACAATAACAGTCTGAAACTGGTGTCAACAAGCCTTGAATAGAATGAATGATATTAAGAAACCATAGTAACTTACAACAACACTGTTCAAATATACAAATGAACTATATAACAAAAAAATAGACCACTCTTGCTTCTCCGACTATACGGTAGACTTTGGCACGAAAACCTTAAACGCGTTTTCTCAAATTTTTCAATAATAAAGCACGAATCTAACAAATAAAAATTTCAAAATAAAGAACAGAAAAATAATAGTAATAAACAGTTTTTCGTAAACAAAAGTGATTGAAAGATTCCTCGTGATATGAAAAAGGTTTCAAGAATGAGTTTGTTGCTGTGTTTTATTTGCAAAAACCTTGTAAATGATTCCATAAGAGCTTTATTATTCATTTTGCATAAATTATCTTAAGACAAATTTATTTTCAATTATTATTAATACAACAAATTTTTTTGGGAATTTACAAAAATAATGTTTATTGTTGTTGGCGCAGAGCAGTACCTATATATAAATAAAGTTTGCTTTTTTCAAAGTTTTTACATGAAGTTAAAACCGATGTTTTTAATTTTTAAATGCTAGCGACCAATTTTTATTTAATCTGCAGATTTAAAAACGGTTAATTTTCTTGGATTACACATTTTGTTCGTTGTCTTTAAAAAAAAGTTAATTTGATGACACAAAAATTTTCTTGCTGTCCTACAATTCGCGCTCCATAGATAGGGGAAAGTGCTGTATTATGATTCCTCGGGGTAAAATGATCCCTCGTTGTTTTAAGTGAACCATTAAAGCCATCTAGTATATTTATATATCAAAGACTTATGGTGATGTATAAGCTATTTTGTGTTTCGTAGCAAAAATATTAATTTTACTGCTTATTATCTATGGTAAGACAAATTTCAGCGTGAAATTGCTTTTTTGTGTTAGCTTTCACCAGGTGGTTGTTTTATTCTTGTCTTTTGTTGACTTTTAATAATATTATAACACATTTTGATAGGCGTATAATAAATTTTAAGGTCAGTTTTTATAACCATATTCAAATTTTCGTTATGGGCAAAATAATCCCTTTTATATACGTTTAAATGATCCCTATTTTGTGTGTAAAATTATAATAAGTAAAATGATTCTCCATCATGTGGCGGATTTTGAATGTGCTGATTTAGACGATTTTAACAGGGATGTTTGTTTTCATACTAATCGTTGATGCAATGTAAAAGAACAATTAATGTTTTAAGTGAACGGTTTGATAAAAAATGCAATGGAATCATTTTACCCAGATTTTCTCACAAGGTCAGCAAAACGATTTCTTTTGAGAAATATTGAATAGTTCTAAAAAATTTGAACAAATCAAAGGAAATTGGCATTCCAATATTGCAACACTTGCATAAAGAAACCAAAAATATTTCGACGTTATATATATATATATATATATATATATCGAATAGTTTGGCAATAAATTACATTTCTTTTTAAGGAATCACTAGGACCTTGCCCTATAGACAACACATTTATGTACTGGTAACGTATTGATGCATTTTCGAGGAATATATCGACATTTTAAAATTTTGAGCAAACAAATTTTTGTATCCGCTTTTGTCTTAGTTAAATAGTTAGTTAAATTAAAACTGTTCACACAGAATCTTAAACAGAATGGAAATTTCACTTATGAATTTTTTAATCTTAATAAAATGTCATAATCTTAATAGTGTTGAGTTGTTAATTCTTAGTTAATTCAAGACCAATTAAAGCTACCATTTTTTGAATTATTTGCTTATACTTTATAATATTATTACAAAAACATTCACAACATAATCGTGAGTAGGTAAGTACTAACACGTGTTGCCCTCGAGAGACATTATTAAAACAATAGATTTTTATAAGCTGTTTAAACAAAAATTGGATACAATACTCGTACAAATACCGGCAGCTGAACATATAGATTGAGATAATTTGTCAGTCTAATAGTAAATAATAGTAAATTTTGAAGATAAATTTTGACACAAACAGAGTAGGGCAGAGAGGCGTGCAATTTTGAAAATGCTATTAACCAAACCCCTCAAATCATTCTCAATTTCTCCAAATTATTTTTTAATTATCTTAAAATATCGCTAGTCAAATTCTACATTAAAATTGGAAAACGCGATGTAAAGCTGCTTTTTTGGTATGCAAGCAAAAAAGAATTTTTTCAGTTTTTCACGTACTACGCAGTTAGAACAATTTTTTTTTTTTGCTTGAAAAACGTAGTTTCACACTCCCCTAAGTGATCAAAATAACATAACAAAAAAGCATTTACATCGCCTTCCGGCCGCCATTGGTACTAGTTTTCAAAAATTATTAAGTATTTTTTAGGAAGATTTTTTATTTCATGGGCATGCGTAAAAACTATCGCAGGTAAAAAGCCAACCCCTAGACACAAATTCAATGCTATTTTAACGTTGGATTTTGGTTTTCAGTCGCAAAACAAAATGAGTGCACGTTTTATAATTTGAATATGAAATAATTAAAGAAAAATAGCTAAAATAGTTAAAATTATTTCATTATAATTAAGGTATTTCCAGCATGGTATTTGCAGTTTCTATGTTAAAGCAATGGTACAATTTTTTTTTCGACAGAATTTAACGAAAAATTAAATTTAAGAATTTAATAATGCTTACTATTAATTCCCAAAGTTTCAGAAATTTTGACCGTTTAAAATGGGAAATAATTATGCCAACGTCCCAATTTCGATCAATTTACGTCAAAATTAATATCTCGAAAGTGAAAATTAATTTCTAAATTTTTTTTTTAGAATTTTATTGTATAAACATTTTTTTCTACTTTTTCTTCAATATATAATAATATCATAAAAAATAGTTGGAGAGACCGGACATTTTACATGCTTTAAATGGGACATGACCCTCAAAATCGCGAACTTTGTCTTTAAATATCTCGCGATCTAAACGGTCAAAAATTATGAAAATTTAGGAATTCATAAATAAAGCTATTATAAACCCGAGAAAAAAAATTCGGCCAAATCTGTCGAAAAGTGATTTCATGCTGGTACTACCTTAAGTAAATACCAAACGTTGAAACATTAAATGATAGGAAAGTTACTTTTTTTAATTACTCTTTTAGCAGGAATTTATTACAATATTGATTATGAGACTATATAGTGGCCCGATACGTGGTTTGATAAGAATGTCCGGGCAAGAAATCAAATATGGCTAAAAAATATTATGACTGAAATATTACGAACAAAATTATTGTATAGGTATTCTTAAAATCACCTAATTCGTCCATTTCCGGTTGTCTGTCTGTCTATCCGTCCGTAAACACGATAACTCAAAAACGAATTGAAATATCAAGCTGAATAGCGTGCTTAGGACGTAAAAAAGGAGGTCGAGTTCGAAAATGAGCAAAATAGGGTAATTGGGTCTTAGGTCCGTAGGACTCATTTTGTATACCATTAAAGATAAAACAAAAGATTAAATTTAAAAATGTTCCTTATAAAAATTAAACAACTTTTGTTTGAATCATTTTTTCGTAAACATCACTGTTTACCCGCGAGGGAGCAATTTAAATACGTTAAATTTTTTATGTTACATATATTATGCACTAGTGTGATAACCGCCCGCTTCACTAGGCTTAAAAGTAAAAACCACCACTCAATAGTCTCCATCTCTCTCGATCACATTTATCCTTCTTCCAGAGCAATCGGAGGAATTGTTTTACAAAGCTAAAATATATGCACAGTATATCAGAAAAGGTGGCCATGAATTGTTTGACATTAACTAATTTAAATTTGTACAGAAATCTTTAATTTATGGTTCAAATTGATGATCATAGATGAAGCAGTAAAATGTCAGATTAAATTTTTTTTTAAATTATATCTGTATAAATCATAGCTCATGTATTATTCTGATGTATGTGCTATATTGTTGTACGGTTTCGTTCAAATCCGTTCGGTAGTTTTTGCGTGAAAGCGTAACAAACAAACACACAAACATCCTTACTTTCACATTTATAGTATATAGGGATGTATTTTATAGCATATATACTATATACACTGAGGAAGTGAGCAGAAATTATTCCTTCTTATTACTTTGTGTATAAGAGTGGCTTACTTTGTTATTACTTAAAATTTATAGCGTTTTGAAGTTGAGTGGGCCTTACAAAGTTCCATGTAGGTACTTTATATTATAAGCGAAAAGGAAATCTGGAGATGACATTAATTCTAACATCGTTAGGTATATCATACTGGAGATGGCGGAAATATTGACAATAACGATCGATCAATCAACTCCTTCAATCTAGCTCGTCAAAATTTTCATCAATTACAATTTAGATACATAGGTACATGTTTCAATTTTCTTTTTATATTTAGTTATATTGATTTTTTTTATTTGAATGTGTACGTGTCGAACGCTATTTACGTAAGTGTTATATCTGCTTGACAGTGTGGAAATATTCCTTATGAATGAATAGTTATTTAAAAAAGGTTTTAATTATTCCAGTACATTTCCCTATTTCAATCACTCAAAGCAAAAGAAGATGAAAAACCCATATTTTTTATTTTTCAATCGGCTTCAAAGAACCCTACACATTTAATATTGTTTTAGGCTTTTGGTTTAAAATTTCTTAAAATTAAAAATTAGAAAAATTTTACCATCCTCATCAAAGTTGCAATCGCCGAAACCGTCTTAAACTACTTTTTTTCGGAATGAAGTATAGCCAATAAAATACCCAGAAAACAAGTTTGTGTTATTTCGAATTCGAAATAGGGATTTGAATTGTGGAGGTGCAGGGAAGGCATATATTTGTATTAAAATATAAGCATATATTTTTTATAAAAAACAGTTCGGTTTAATAAACTAAGCATCACGTATTTCTTACTAAATTTCTAAATTTTAAATATGCTATGCCATCTATATACATTCGTTTCACTTACTACTTTTTAAATTACAGGTTTCTCATAAAGATATATTAATTATTAAATATTTATTTTGAAATGATTATAAATTAATAGGTAAATTGATTGTTCATCCCCATAAAAGTAAAAAATGATAGACAATTAACAATTAAATATTATAATATACTTTTAATACCAATACATTTTTATATTTCCATAAATTTATGTCGAATATTTTAAATTTTATGCTTCTGGGATTACAGACGACAATTTTATTTACTGAATGTCATATTAATTAAGATGAATACAAAAATAAATTAATGTACAATGCGTAACATAAATAAGGGTTTTCAAAGTTTTTCAAATAAATTTATGGAATTTAATAAACAAATTTCCTAAGAGAGGTCACTATTATACGATCAAAGGTCGTACATTAGTGCAGCCATTACCAAATAGAAGTTTCAACCAAAAAGTTAACATTTCTATACTTTTAGAGTACTATGTATTGAAATATTTTAATTAATGATATTTGTGACAATATATTTGGATATAAACTTTAATTTCTGTTCATTATCTGTAATCAATAAATAATACTTTTTTAAAGGTACGTTTTAATTTTTATATTTTTAATGATTGATATACTTTTGATAACAATTTTTTGATGATATGATAGCAAAATATATACATATAGATCCCTTAATTAATGACGTCAAAATATCTTAATCAAAACTACTTGCATCTGTTTACATTTTTAAGTTTCAACAATTTTTCTAAAACTTTTTATTTTATCTTTAATATTTTAGCAAGGACAATATAAAATTTTAAACAAAAATTGTTTAATATAGAAATTATTCAAAATAATATAGAAAATAGATGCTGTAAAGTCCGAATGGAAAAATTTGAAACTACATCTTCTATATTTCTATAAAGTGCATCAAATTTAAATTGGAAAAGTAATTATCTAAGTTTATAAGATATCGATAATTTACATGTGATAAATTATTGTCATGTCTTATAAATTTGAGACAATATTTTAAATTTGGAAATTAAGTTTTTTAATCATGATTTAAATATATGAAAAATTTTTCAAATTTCTTATTTCTAAGGAAATCAATAGTTTAACAAGATATTTTTAAAACTTTAACAAACGCATGCGTGTATTTTCTCAAGTGTAGGATACCAAAAGATGGCAGTGATTAATTTATATTTCAAATTTTATTATCCAGTCAAATTAGTCTATAAAATATAAGTAAGGTTACAAAAATTCCCATAGAGCTAAAAATTGGTATAAATGTTCATAATACTATTATAAATGAATTGTGAAAAGTCCCCATCAATCCCAATTGTGCAAAAAATCTTGTTGAGGGGGGAAGTTTGCAAAAATAGGTTTTTCGCGTTTTTCAGCAAAACGATAAGTTTCACAGCAAAAATAGTTCAGACAAAAATTATAGATAATCCGATTCTCTACCAGAAGTCTCTCTACGTGATATAGCGGTTCAAAGAATCAAACAAATACATTTTTGAACCGTTATATGAGTAAAAATATGAGAACTTATTTTTGATGAACCAGCTTGTTCTTCTTGGCGCTGTCTTTTCACAGCATCAATGCTACTCTTTCGAGTATAATTTTTTCGACACTGCACATGAATTTTTACAAATGTCTGGTCTTTCAGGTACTCCGAAAATTCACCACCTCTTTCAATACTTACGACTAACAGTATTTTGTGGAGTATGAGACCTTTGAAACGAGACAGGTATACGAGCATCACCACGCTGACAATTGAATAGGAGACAGATGTTACTCAGGCCATGCTACAAAATAAAAATAGGGACGGAGTTCTTGACGTTGATTTATATTCTAAAAATTTTTAAATTTGTATGTATAAGATATGGGGACTCATATTTTTACTCGTATAACGATTCAACGAATAAAATAATTTTTTCAAGTCTTTGAACCGCTATATCACGAAAATGGCAGCACTTATGAAAAAAGGTGCAGAGACCCATTTTGGAGCAAATTGAATGATCTACAATTTTTGTCTGAACTATTTTTGCTGAAAAACGCGAAAAACTTCCCCCCTCAATAAAATTTTGTGCACAAGGGGGATTGATGGGGACTTTTCACAATTCATTCATAATAGTATTCTGAACTTCATACCAAATTTTTAGCTCTATGGGAATTTTTGTAGCCTTCAAAGTGTAATTTGACTGGATATAATTAGTGCAAACCGATGATAAATAACTTCAAAATTGATTTAGGTTAACAGTTCGGGAGTCCAAGAACAATGAACAATATCCAGAATTAATAATTCAAAAATGAATCCAAATAAAAAGCTTAAATTAAGTGAGTTAAATTCGGAAAATTCAAATAATAGCAACGTATTACATCCCGTTTTACCGGATGATTTAACATCTGAAGTAGTTTTTATAAAAGTTTTTTGTTGTGATATTTTAGATAAAAAACAAAAATCTTTAGTAATTAAAAAACTAAACGAAATTTTACCAATTCTTGAATTGAAACATTTAAAGCGATTGAAAAACAATACGATTTTATTAACGTTAATTGACGAAAAATGGTCGTTAGATTATTTAAAAGAATTTTTAATAAAAAATTGTTTAAACAATTTTAATTTATCTGATGTTTATACTACTGAAGTGCCAAAATACGCGCCTAAAGTTCGAAAGCAGTTTGATATTGCAAATGAAGTATGGCCGTGTAATTTTCATCCGAATAAATATTACGAGAAATTAGTTTCAAATATTTTATTTTCGGATACAGAATTAAGTACTCATGTACAATTTATGCGGGTAGCAATCGAAGTATCAAATTTTGTTAAAGAATTCGATAATATAAAAGGCTCCCCAAGAGGTGTTGTAATTACAGATCCAACAACTAATTCAATAGTTGCTATCGGATATGATAATCGACTGAATCATAAATTACAACATTCCATTCTAATTGGAATAGATTATGTTGCTCGAACTCAAAATGGTGGCGCCTGGAACTTTAGTGACCATTTTATTAATCAAAAGAATAATGTTAATAACGGTACTTCCGGAGTTCCAATTTTAATTAAACAACATTTATGTAGTAAATTTAATAATTTAAAGTTTAATTCAAATGAAGAGGATGTAACAAAATCATCCATTGACGTCAAAGTATCACCAACGGTATCGTATTTATGCACAGGATATGACGTATATGTAACACACGAACCATGTTTTATGTGTTCAATGGCAATTGTACATAGTCGTGCTAAGCGTGTATTCTACGGTGTTCCGACATTAAATGGTGCACTCGGTACAAAAATTAAATTACATACGAATAGTGATTTAAATCATCGATTCGAAGTGTTTATGGGCTTGTTAAAAGATGAATGTTCTAAACTATAGATGTATAGTTTTTATTTTTTTAAATAATATTTCAATATATATACATAATTGTTTTAATTGTTATGGAATATTTTAAGGTTATTGTCCTAATATTCGTTTGTGAATTGAAAATTTTTTTGATTATTTAATAAACTTAATGAAATTATGCTACAGCGTTTGTTTAATATGCATAAACATATGCATTTTTAAACCCTTAAGCGCAAAAATAAAGTACGATATGAACAAAAAACAAAACAAATTCCCCGAACTTGAAAATTAAAAACGCTCGCTTTAAGAACTTAAATATAAAATGCCGTATCGAACTTGAAGTGTCGTAACAAAATTCGTCAAAGTGTTAAGAATTGCCACCTTAATAATAATAATCATAATAAAAGAGGGTTAACGCAAGTGGGCCCAAAATACCTAGACCAAGAGCACCATGAGAACGACCTGTCACCCGAAGACGAAACGTCTTTGGGTAAGAGATTCGATTAAAATCAGATGAAGCTATAAGATTCTGCCGAAACCGGATGCCAAGCAAAAATTCCACCGCTTCTCTGTCTGAATATCTTCCAGGATTAATGGATCCAAAGTTTCGGACCAGAATATTCTGAATCTGACGCCCTGCCAATTTCTGCAGGTGCAAATAACATGTATGGAGATTTTGCCATACTCCATAGTGTCCTGTCAAGAATCCCAGCACACTTCTCAACTGTGCTATAGTAAGTTACAGACGAGCACAGACGAATGTCCTACCTGTGGTTATACACAGTTTGGCCTTTCGCATGCTCTGCGTAAAGTCCCAGTAATCAAGATGGGCTTGCCGTAGCCATTCTTTGGTTAGATAATTACGGAGCATCTTGCTATGAGAATGACAGGCTCAGATGAAAGGCGCGTTTGAGAGGACCCATCTCATGCTAACGAGTCCACCGCTCCATTCCGTTTAATGTCAAGGTGGCCCGGTATCCAGATCAGCCTGACTGTGGGAATTATACTTACAGCACTTTGGCACTTTGGGAAACATGATTTTTCCGTACAAAATGTAGGTATGCGAAGAAACATCTACATAAATTATCTCTATGGGAACTCTAGACTACTTTCTAAACAATGTACATTCGCCACTTTGCAAAAAGTTTCATAAAAAGCTACTTCCAATGAAGTTCCACTGAGGCTAAAACTTTATTAAACAATAGTGTAACCTTCCCGAAGTGTTCAATTACATAAACGGGCCTCATTATATCTAAAAGTCAATATGCACGTTTTGCTATTTTGCTATAAAATTTTAAATATCTGTTTAAAATTATCATCATACGACAACAGCATTTAAGTAATCAAATTGTGTTACGTATATTAACTGCATTCAAAATAGTAAATACTATTAATGTAATGGATTAATTTGTGTATGCTTCAGCAACAATACGTTTAAAGCCACATTCACACTGCTACGAACTGTTTAGAAACTGCTGCCTACTAGATTTTTTTTCGCCTATACTTCATTTTTTCGAACACCTACCAGTCGGAAGGTAATTTAATTATTCATTTTTTTTATGATATAACAGACTTGTTAAATTTAGACTGTCTGACTTGTTAAGTCGGAAGTTCTTAGTTTTTCTTAAACTATTCACACAGACTTTATCGTAACAATAAACTATAGGTAAGTCTCAGTCTTTCTTTCCATTTCTTATAATCTAAACTTCTATGAAAAGTACAACCTCTAAGTATAGGTAAGAGTTTTCGTTGAATAGATTATCTTCATCTTACTTAGATTCTCTAGTACATCATTTTCTCCTGCTTTTACATTTTCTTGCATTTTTTTAAAATTAAAGCTTGAATCAAATGTAGTTGCGAAGTAAAATTAGATATTCTGTTGGATATATTAATATCCTTTTCCTATTCAGGATTATTCAGTGTGCCATTTTATTCAACTTCTGTATTTTTTTAGTCAACACTTTTATTAAAAGTGTATTTTCCAAGTACACACATGAGAGTTTTCTTTCTATCCTTTTTTACGCAGATTATCTAGTGATTTATTTTGTTATCTCGAGAAAAGTTGCTATTATTGCTATTTATTTAATTAGGCTATCTCACAAACTTTGTATACTTCTTTTGAACCCGCCAATTCTTTGAAAATTATTCCATAATGGCTTGGTTTACTGGATTGTTATTAAGCCAGTGCGATTTACCTGACGATCGTTGATTGTAGTTACATATGTTTGAGCACATAACGTAGTAAAATGAGCAACTCAACAATGTAATGAGAAGATATAAACGCAAATAGTTGCTTCAGATTTTGCATCAAATTGCGTTGAAACAAATAAAAATTGTTTTATTAGTATGCGCTAGCCTTCACACGTAGTCTGATTGCATTATAGTGTAAACCAGGCATAAGAATATTAAACAAGTGATACTATGAACTTAAACTAGAGCTTGTATACAATTACTAAATGTACACAAATTGATCCATAATCAATTTCAATTACAATTTTTATTATTTGAACCAATCCCATCAATTTTATTATTGAAATAATTATGAATTGCAACTGTATTCTTTTGATGATTCCAATGTCAATGCTTATTTAACACACAAAAATAATATAAACAAACAAATTTTAATATATATATATATATATATTTTACTTTAAATGGATTCAATTAATTGTATTGGTAATTCAATTCCAAATCAATGAATTTTCAAGGTTTCAAATGTTATGGATACGGATATTGTTTAAAATGGTTTAGTTTATACTAGAAATCTAATACCAAAGAAGTAAAATAGATCAGCAGTATTTTGTCAATTGTATATTATATTATTCATATTATTCCCCAAAACAAATACAGGGTTGTTCAATAAGATATTACCATGTAAATTGGAGACATTTTGTCCAAAGAGACAAAACGTTTTCCAAAACGATGTTAGCGCTTAAACGAAAGAGACATGTATTTTATGAATGGGTTTTTTATGTTATGCTTTTAAAATACAAATCTTCCCCGGGAACATCATTTGTACAAAATATCTTCTATTTAAGTGGCAACATCTTATTGATCAACCCTGTATATTAATTAGTCCCGCAAACAGAGGAACGTTTTATGACAATTCAGGGACTACCGTAGCATCAATTTTATGCAAAACACTGATTTTGGCCCTCATTTTCTTGTAAAAAAGAATTTAAATTTTGTTAAACTAATCTCAATTTTTCTTACAAAGGTAGGAAAGTTCTTTGGAATTTACAAATTTTAACGTTTTCAGTGAAGTTTGTAAAATAATTGTATTAATAACAAATAAAAAATTTCAGTTGCACCACTTGCCTAGATAAATTATCATCAGTATAAAATAACTTATAACCAATTTATTATTCGAGTTTCCGAAGAAATAAATTTTTCCAAGTGTTTCAAAGACATCTTCATTTCAATAAGGATTCAGTTTTGTTTCGCGAAGAGAACAATAATGTTGACATAAGGTGAAGATAATTGTCATTATTTTAATGAATACAATTACTATAAACACCAGCTTCGGAGTTTAGGGCCGCAACAATACGATATTTTATACTCGGGCCTCTCTTTTTCATTGTACACTAAGGGCAAGTGGTCAGGGCCCCGCGATACATAAGATGGTCTATAAGATACATAAAATAGTAAACAAAATGGTCCACGCTCGGATTGAAAATTAGCCGAACCAAAAAAAAAAAAAAAAAAAAACTCCGCGTATTGAAGGATACACTCTTTATGGTGTAAAACTGCCTATATTTGGAACGATTTTCTTCTAAAAATTAACGATTCAAGCTATTTCTGTAATACAATATATTAATAATCTTTTAACGAATTAATACTTAATTTATTTCTTAATTAAAATATTAAAATGCGTAATACTATTTCAGTTGGTTGATTCGTTTCAAAATTAATTAATAAAATAATATTTTATAATTTTTATGGCTGCTGTGCACTAAGATAAAATTTGATTAATGCCACCGCTATACACAAAGTGAACAATACTATTTAACGTATAATACATAAGTTCAACGACAACATTGATTCGAAATTCTCTGTAAAACAATTCTTCAATAATCAATGGCCTCAATAAAGTTTGATTAAAATAACAAAGGATAAAAAACGCGCCCTAATCTACGGAAAGATCGAGAGCTGTAGTATTTTAGTTTGTATACTCAATGTCACAAAAAATGCTCGTTTTAAAACATTCTAAGTGTTACTATTATAACATAACATATGATGCGTACGCTTAGAATGGTTTTACCTGTGGCACTTTTTCTGACAGTGAGTGTACGTGCTACTAAACCATAGAAGTAATAACATAGAACCGTAATGTGGCCATCCAAACGGTTGATCGTTATAGAGCGAGACCTAAAAAAAGTACACGTATAGCTGTCTTCGTCTGTCTTATATTACCTCTATGAAATACACAGGCATGCACGTGTTTATACAATAATTCAAAATATTAATATTCGTGCTTTGCTCTTTCATATGCTTTTAAGCCTCTATGTTATATAACACCTCATTGTACTAAACGCTTTTATAAGCCAACATCTGCCTATAACACTTTCCATTCAATCAGCTCTTACTATTTAAGGTAAACAAGATGCTAGCAATTTAAACAAATTTTACTAACATTTTAAGGTTCCAGCATGGTATTTGCAGTTCCTAATGTATATGGTAACATTTGAACTTAATAGGGTTTACTATTAAATCCCAATACGTTCCCAATTTAGATCAATTTACATCAAAATTAATGCCTAAAATTTTTTTAAAATTTTATTAAAAAACATTCCTTTCAATTTTGCGAGAGAAATTTTTAATATCGTAAAAAATAGCTTTGTAGGGCAGTGAATTTTACATGCTTTGAATGGGGAAATTGAAACTTGTAGCTGATTATTTTGCGATCTAAACGACCAAAAATTCTGCAACTTCGGGATCTTACAGCAAATTTTATTCTGAGCCTGTGCCAAAAAAAAAAATGGGCCAAATCTGTCAACCAGTGCATTTTTGCTAGAAATATCTTAAACAAATTTTAGGGAACAAACTATATATTGATGGATGAGTGTTTAAATACATGATAGTATACAATAACCTTTAATAATATGGATATGTTTCGAAGAAGTGGCATGTATATAATACGAAAAATACGATAGTACAAAATGTATTATATTACTGCTTACAATAATTGATATTACTAGGAACAAAGAGCATAGGGTAGAGGAGAAGCAGCCCATATGAGCTAATGTAAAATCGTAGTATACGAGTTTCAGCGCCTCTACCGAGTCAGGCTTTCAAACTTAATAGTTAATAGTCACCCCCGCAAAGTAGTTAAACTTAATAGTCATACCCGCAAAGGCCTACAAACTTAATAGTTGATCGCCTCAGACTCCAGATGTCACTTATAATTATACTTCTGCTTCTTGTCTATCCTATAGTCTTTGACTAGGAATTTATTCACTCACAAAATGAGTCTGCGCAATAACAGTGACATGCTTTTGTCACGTGTACCAAATATTACACTACTTAATTTAATTCGGCAATGCCATAATTTTCAATATGAATTTAGTTCAAACTAAACTTCTTGTTCAGTGGTCATTTTTAAAAGTATCCAAATATTACTTTATCCATAAGGAATCATAAACTGACCTAAAAGTCAAGCATTGGAAATCGCTGTTCAAGGCTAGTATTTAATTTTATGGATTCAGTCTAGAATTGATGTTTTCATTTTACCACATAAAGTTCATTTTTTTAACATCACTCCTTTTTTTTCTCAAATTTTATTATTCTGTTCTAAAATGTTCTTTATATTTCTAACATTTTCCCATATAAGTCTGGATTCAGTCGTACACTCTACTTTATGTAATATTTATCAAGAAAAGAGAAGAAAAGAATTATTTGAGTAAATAAAACTTGAATGAATTTCCTAGTAGAAGGAATATAATATTTATCATGATTTTCTTATTAAATATTAATACATTCAGTTGGTCAGTTGAAAGTCAAACTAATTATTAGGAATCGTAATAATATTATGATTTTAATATAAAGAAACAACTTTATTCTGAACGCTTGTTTTAAAACTACAAGCATTACAAACAATATTTACACTGCAAAATATTTTGCCCATAAGTAAGATTTAAATAATTTTTTTTCCTCTTCAGGCGGAAAGTGTCAACTTTCGTTCCGCTCTGCTCAACGAATGTGCCGCTTTCCGTCTTCATCGAGCAGAAAAATAATATACACACCACGGGAGCAAGTAAAGAATGTCTCAGATCTCTTGGGCGACAATGAACATGAGATCCGAGACATTTTTTAGTTTTGCTCCAAAATATACTATTATCAAAAATTGTTTTACTAGGTTACCACAAGTTTTTTTTATTCACATTTCTAAAGAACTGACTGTGGATGTAAAATTAAAATTTGTAGAATTTACGTCAAAGGTTGGAAAAAATGATTATCTCTGTTAAATAATGTTTCAAAGTGAAGGATTGTTTACCTTACTCCTCAACGTCGAATGATTTTTATAGTGACTGAGAGGGTACTTCAAAAGTTAAGTTCTTACGTGACTTTAGACATGTCTTTTGGTATCAATTGGCATTGCAATCAAAGTGTTAATCACCGATAAGCAACTATTTAAAAAATGGTTGAAGTTAATTATATTCACAGTCTTCCAGATACAGAATTTTTAGCTAAATTAACTACTTCCGAAAACCCTTCCATAATCAACAAGACTTTTTCTATTTTTTTCTTTATCCCTTCTACTTTTAACAATTACTCTTTATTTAAGTCTATAAAATTATGATTCTGGCTTCTTCTTAAACATTTCTGAGGCCAAAAACCCATTTCTAAAGATGTATGTGCATTTTTGATTGTAAATAATGGCAATTTCTCGAGTTAGAACTAAGTTTGTAACTTTTTGATTAATTATAGGGAAATATAATCACATGTTTTAAGAAAATATAAAATAAAATATAATCCTAATTTATAGGAAATAAATTACTGAGGAAGAAGCGATCTTAATAAAAAAAAAAAGAAAATTACTGAAATTTTGGCCAATTATACAATCATTATTGAGGGAAGCTTCTAAATATTAAATTCTTAAAGTAAATTAAAAAAATTATCAACTAAATTACACTCAACATTTAAAGTTGTATACAATATTTATTAGATGTAATATTATATATTTTTAGCAAACCAGATGTGTCTAAATTACTTTTTTTAATTGTTTTACTACAATTAATTCGTTCTATTAATAAATATATCCCATAATTGACATTGTCTTTGTGTTTTTTAACATTTCCAATATTTTCTTTATCATAACCTATATTATAAAAAGTGAAAACAAACAATTGACTGAGTTAATTGTTGAAATACCATGCATAGACAGTGTTGATTACTCTGCCACATTACACATACATAACTGATATTCCCATATAATACATACTATACAATTTACGCCTAATTTGCGCTCTCACGGGTAATCAGTGATGTTTACGAAACAAGTTTCAAACAAATGTTGTTTATTTTTTGATAAGGAACATTTTTCACATTTAAACTTTTGTTCTATCTCTAATGATTTACAAGATGGGTCTTACGGACCCTTAGACCCAATTGGCCTATTTGCTCAATTACCAAATCGACCTCACTTTTTACGTCCTGAGAACGCTGTAAAAGCTTGATATCTTTTTTCCTTTTCGAGTTATCGTGTCCACAGACGGGCGGGCGGATAGCCGGAAATGGACTAATTAGGTGATTTTATGAACACCTATACCAAAATTTTGTTCGTAGCATCAATATTTTTAAGCGTTACAAACTTGGGACTAAACTTAGTACACCTTGCATATTACATATATGCATGGTATAATGAAGTTGACATATATCAGTTTATGACGTTGTAAATATGTTTAATATGTGAATTGACCTTTCATAAGTTTTATTGACAGTAAATTTAAATGTGTAATTATTGGTTGTAAATATGTCTTTAGTTTTTTTTTCTTTTGTCTTAAAATAAATAAATAGCGTTTTGAAAAATTTTTCTATCTGATTTATCTAATTATCTGTAGTCCAATGAAGAAGAAATTAGGAATCTGATCACATGCTTGTCTAAATTACTTTAAAAACACTGTTTTAGTTATATAAAGAATCAGCTAATATTTTAACCCTTTTGTGCAACTTTTTGCATTATTTACGAGATGTTATTCTTAACGGACTAGAATTTTGTCCTGGTTTCTATAATGTGAGTGTTTTTATACAGAATTTTCTATATGTTCAAATTTGGGTTATACTGACGATGAATAATAGATTTTTAATTTACTGCAGGAAAAATTGATTTCCTCATTTTCTTGTTTCTGGGCGGGTGTCAAATAGTATCAGTGTTGAAAAAAATGAGACATTTTCGGAACCTTCATTTAGTGATAAGGGTAGATTCCTTTAATGAAATGGGATTGTCAAGAAAATTATAGCTGTTTACAAAATGGGCCCTCTCAATTTTCCCCATTCTAGTCAAAACTAATTTGCTTTTCAACATCCTCCAAGGTATAACTGGGAAACTGAATTATTTTATTCTTACAGCCTACTAGAATACCTTATTTTTACAAAAAAAATTCAATTATTTTCTAGTTATTTTAAATTAGACTGTATAATTTATAAAACTCACTTAAATGTACACAACGATAATGATCCCATAAATTATTACAATGTCTGATAAGAAAATTTTTTTGAAAAGTGTCTAATTTCCAAAAGAAAAAAAACATTTATATAATTCAATTCTTAATTATATTTTATTAGGGTTTTAAAAAAAAGATGACTTTGAGGTTCGTTCGACCGTTTGATTTCTCTCAAAGCAACGCCCAAATCCTTCTGAGTAGTTTTGATGCGCCTCTATACACATATAGGCATTTTTTTTCGATATCTCTCTTCTAAAAATCGAACATCGCTTATAAGTATTTTTTTGCTTAACGATATTTTGTAGAAAAAAAATTTTTTTAACTACCTTATTAAATTTGCCAGCTGACCCGACGAACTTCGTACCGGCTAACAGTCAATGAATGTCGTGTTCGTTGGGCAATTTCAATTTTTAAAACAAAGACTACCGCGCTATAGCCTTCACTTCTCATACTCTTACTTGCCTCCCCTTTTGTTCATTATTTCAAGCCGATGTTATTTGCTGACATTTTTTATTGGTGAACTACAAATCGAGCTACTACCCATTTATGAGATAGTCCATCAATTCTTTTAGGATTGACATAATATTTTTTGTTAAATTTATTTTAAAATAAAATATAAGCCAAACCAACTTAAAATGAAAAATTTTTCCATTTTATTAATGATTATTTATCTGTTTCAGATTTTATTCTTCATTACAACATTAAACAATTTGTGTTACTATTTCAAAAGCAATCAAGCAGTCTGTTGCCAGTCGTAAGATACGACTTCAACGTTCAAAATTTTTGAAAACATAAACCTCAAAAGAATAGAATTAAAATATTTCATTAACATTATTATCTCCAACATGCAAAAATAAATTCGCAAGAACTGAATCATTCGGATTTGTCAAAAACTTACACACACAGAAACATAAATCATAAATAGGCAAAAGCGAAGAATCTCTCATTTATTTGTCTTCTCATTTCACATATCCTTCAATTGATTTAAATTAAAAGTCACAATTACACTCGCACATAAATATATCAAACGAAATAGATCACAATAAAAAACAATTATTTACTCTGATGGGATGGTGTAATATTGGCTCATAAAATTAAGAGAGCAATTATTTATTTATTCGAGTATTTGAGCAAACATACTACTTTTTTAGTATTGCATTTAAAATAATAATGGTCATTTGTCCAAAACTCTTTGACCAGTTAGCTCTTTTTATGTTATTAAAAATTTAAAACCATAAAAATAAAGTCATTAATTTGTTTTGTTTTTTCAAATCACGCAGTGATTGTTTATTGCATGTTTAGTTTAATTAAAAAAATATAAAAATTAATTTGTGTCAATCGAGTGAAAAATTTAATTAATCAAATTAACAATTAATGGTTTTTTAAATGTTCTTTAATTATCGATCTGTTTTTCAATTATTAATTATATGACAAAAAATATCGCCAAAACGGCTCAATTATAAATAAAAAATAAAATTTGTTAGTGGGTGCTTCGTTAAATTTATGTTAAATTGGCCGTTAAGACCATTTTAAAATTAAAAATAACTCCATTTTGTGATTTTTTTTAAAACAATTTTATTTTTTTGTTTTATTGCTAAAAAAATATTTACACCAAATGGATTCTGATATATTGTGCAACTATTACGTTCAAATTAAGATGAATAAAATTGAAAACTCTTTATTACAAAGTCATCGACAACGAGAAATGACTGGGTTAAAAAAGTTATATAATTCGTTTTTTGTATTATTTTAACTGATGCTTAAAAATTTATTCATTTTTGACTGTGCTCAAACAATTTTGTAAAAAAACTTAGTTAAAAGACTAATAAAAATCAAAGTGATTAAATAAAAACTGAATTTATTTGGACGTCACATCGCAGGGGAGAAAAAACAGTTTTTAATTATTTTTTTTCATATGTCGTAGTGGCCACACATTCATCCATCTACATCACACGAAAATATTTTTTGCTCTCCTATATTTTTTTTCATTTTTTCTCGAAAAAAGAAAATGGTAAATATTTAGCAAAAATATTTGTGATGATCGTATGTAAAAAATATCAAATCTGTTGTTAGGTTTATGGAATGGAAATTCCAATAAGTAATAATGATGTTACAAAATGTTCAATAGATACAATTTTCGGTATTATGGATTTTCCTTTTTATGAAAATATCTCTTCTGATTCAATTTTCGCAACGACAAGTATCATAGCATATGATAACATGGAACGTAATAGTAATCAAACGAATAATTTTCATAATTCGGATTATTTAGAATGGTCGAATGATTTAAAATTAAGCACAACTCAAATCAATCATAAAACATTTTTGGATCCATCCGATCAGAGTAATTTAAAATTTAATAATAATAATATTAATCAATTAGATAATGAGAATATCGATAGTACGAATATTATAGAAAATTCTAGTAATAGTAATAATACAAATGATAAATATAATACATCGGATGTAAGTAATGATGCAAATGACACAAAAGTCCGAATGAAAATTACCCGAAAACGTAAAGCGAATAATAGTAATAATGTACATGGAGGAGATAATATTGTACAAAGGAAAATGCAATTTTTTAATCATAATAACAATGATCAGCCATGTGATTTGAATGATGATGATTCGGTTGTGGATCCATTGGCAACAGATGAACCGATTTCTAAGAGTAGTAACACAAAAAGCACCGATCATCCAAAACCATCAGAGGGAAATAGTAAGTATTCGATATATGTATAGTTTATATACTGTATGAATATTCCCAATTATCGATTATCCTTATTATCCGGGAACCCGTGAAAAATTAGACAATGAATATACAGACCGTGTTCAAAAGCATTTCTAATAGAGAATCAATATTAAATAAGTAAATAAAATATTTACAATAAAACTACACATACATACAAAAATGGGTTTGTGGTGTATGGTGTTTGTTTGTTGTCACTTAAGAGTGGGGATGTTGTGATCAGCGCCGGCTCTACCCCTTAATCATGGTAGAGAGAGATTGTCTTTCGTCGCCCTTTGGTCGACGCTTTTAATAATAATTACTAACTTTTTCATAAACTATCTTCTAAATTCTAATAAAATAATTTTTTGGATTTGGTATTTTGGCGCCCCTAACTATCTGAGGCCTAAATCAACCGCTCCTCTCGCTCTACCCTATGACCGCTGCTGGTTGTTATGCTTGTAATACAATATTATAATTGATAATATTAATCATTACGTATGTTGAATGCATTGGAAATATTTGGTTGTGTGTTTTATTTAAATATATTTTATACAATGTGTCGCATTTAAGATCAAGACACCCTCATTTTTTCGTTATTTATAGGAACATTTGCAATTTTTTCACAGTTACACAAGGTGATGGGTCACATTTTTTAAAGATACTTAACCGAAATTCGAACTTTAAACCCAGAATACTACCTACAAATTGACAAATAGGGCCGATTCTTAATATCTTGTAAAGTTGCTTAGATAATTTTTGTATACCCATATACCGATTTTCATGATAAAATTCGCATTTAAAATTTTTCTTTATTTAGGTCCACACTCAAAATTACTACAAGTTTATTGAATTATTTGAATACATGACACTATTAAATTATCAATTTGTTCAGTTTTTACATTCCATAGCATACTAGTTATAAAATTTCTTAATTTTATAACTAGTGTGCTACGGAATGTAAAAACTGGACAAATTGATAATTTTTGGTGTTATGTATTAAAATATTTCAATTAACTTGCAATAAATTTGAGTAAAGACTCTCTTACCATCTCTGTCACTTGGCAAAATATTAAGAAACGGCCCTAAATGTCAGTTTTTAGTAGGCTCTAAAATTCTGATTTAACTTAAGTATCTTTAAAAATGCGACCCATCACCCTGTATGACTGTGCAAAATTTCAAATCGATGTTCCTATAAATAACGAGAATAGGAAGGTGTCTTCAACTTGAATGCGACTCACTATTTTTGCTTGCAAAACGTAGTTTCATAATTGATTAATGGTGTATTGATAACTGGGAGTTGCAATCCCGCCAGCTGGCGATAATAATTCGTACTAATTAAACAGAAAATTAACCCGTTCTCAGTAGTTTCAATTTAGACTACCAGATGGCAATATTTGTACTTATCATTTTTAAAGATAAATAAAATATTTAAATTCAAATCAGATAAACCCCGCCAACTGGCGATAATAAACTGGCGCACTAATTAAAACAGGATTGGACCCGTTTTAAGTAGTTCTAATTTAGACTTCCAGGTTACTTACCACTTATCAATAAAGATATGTGAAAATGCCTTTCCTATACTATGCCTGATCTACAATATACTGAATGAATGATCATATTCATACAGATTTGAAAACAAAGCAATCGCCTACTACCACCCCCTCCATCTATACTTGTCAATAATTTAAAATTAAATTGAGTTCAACTCTGTAATAAATAACTCATCTTTATAAGTTATTAAATACCCCAACATTTCCGATCTCTTTAATTATTGAGTTTATACTCATTATTTAAATAAGAAATGTTTTTTATTAAGTATGGAGGTCATATTAATCTACACGAAGATGATGATTGTTACTAATATTTTTATTAATATGTATTTTGCATAAATTACTTAATGGTCAAATATGTTCGCAGTTTTTTTTAAATTAAACTACATCAATGGATGAATCTGCTTAAATAAAGTTATTGTAAAGCATGCTTTATAATAACTACAAGGATTAGTACGGCTCTTAGGCTGGAAAAGATCTAATTTTAGTCTCATTCGCGAAAAGAATGAAAATTGGCATATTTTCAAAGCGAAAATCGTTAAGAAGATTACTTTGTGTAGTTTCTGAGATATTGACTAAAATCGTATATGAGGGATAAGGGGCCATTTATTTATTCCGTAATAATGATTTTGACGATTTTTGAAGGAACATATACCCCCATGCAAGGGAATCTCCCTGTTCTTACGTAAGATTCCATCTCAAACACATTTAAGATTCTAAAGTTTTAATAAAAAATAAAAATTTTGTAAAATAAGTTGTCAATCGAAGTGTACATTACCGACCATTATTATTTTAAAAATATCTCCAGAGCCGCTTGGAAAATTTTTTTCTATAGAATTTTATGCGATATTTCTTTTTTTACTCCGATTTGAACAAATATTATTTCCTAGGGTAATTTTGACCCTAAAAAAAATAAATAAATCGGGTACCTCTGACGATTAGATGATTAATTTCTGAAATATTGACTAAAATCTTATATAAGGGATGACATTCCGGGACAATTTCGACAATCAGTCAGTACCCAAGAAACATGTCGTTTAATCTCAGAATGATTGTGAGTCAAAATTATCCTCTATGCCAAGTTTCATCAAATTTTTTTAGCTCCAATTTCGTTAAAAATATATTTTATAGAGCTGTTTTGGCACAAAAATGAAAAAATCGGACGATTTGATAATTGAATTTTTAATAATTGAGCTTTCACCAAAAATCGTATACGAAGAGCGTATATCCTCTAGCAATTTCAGTCAATATATTCAAAACCTGTTGATTCTTGGTATTTTTCTGTGCCTAAAAAGTAAGAGGCTGAAAAGAATAAAATTATGAATTTAGATCTTATAAACTGGACTTAATTTAATTATGTTAGTCATTTGTATTCATATTTGCGAATTCATGGGCAGTTTACACGATGAAAGTTCAATAATTTCGTTCACTTGCGCATGTTTGTGTGTAAGAGGACTATGAAAAAAAATGAATTAACTTAATTCATTTGAATTTAAAATTACTAAACAATTTGCCCATTACTAAAACATCTAATGAAAGACAAACTATCATTGGTTGAATTTGCTGTTTATAGAAAATGACGCAAAAATTTTGCTAGAACAATGTCATCAATAATATAAATGTCTTAATTTTTTTTTATTCTTAATTAATTTATTACTTTTAGATTGTTTGCAATATACACTTAAATTATAAAAATTATTTTTTTAATTTATTAAATGATCCGATCCAAGTAATATTTAATATTTTGTATTAAACTTGTCTAGTTTTTGTTTCGCTGTAATTTTCCATTGTCAATATTAATTTGCTGAACTATTTAAAACATGAATTGCGGATTGTATCAATGATAATTAAAGAGCTAATGGAAAATTAGCTTTTTTATTTTCATTAGAATAATAAATTAACTAGTGTATCAAAATTATTGTCTATAAATACAATTTCAATTTATTAATCCTGTCATACCGAGTACTCTAAAAAATCTGTACACGGTAAGAAATTTTTTGTCGATATCACTATGTAAGTATAGACGTGAACGCAATACTGTGTTAATCTAAGTATGGCGCCAAAGGTGTTATTTACAATACCCTACAGTATTGTAAATAACACCATAGTTGTGGATATTACGGCATACCATACCAGCATTGTAATAAACACCATGCATTTCTTATCATGTACAACGCGTTGACGCGATTGATAACTGGGAGTTGCAATTCGCCATCTGGCGATAATAATTCATACTAATTAAAATCCTAAGAAGACCCGAATTCGTAGTTACAATTTCGACTACCAGATGTGAATACTTGTACTTACTATTTTTTAAGACCAATAAAAATATTCAAATTCAAATAAGATAAATCCCGCCAACTGGCGATAAAAATTTGTACTATTAAAAGGAAGTGGACCGCTTTTTCAGTAGTTCCAATTTAGACCACCTTATTACTTACCATTTATCAATACTGGCTTTTATTTTATATATATTTAATACTCAGAAAACAGAGCTAAATGCTATTGGAGCTCAAAATTTTTAAAAAAATCGAATACTTATCGTTTCACTTTTATAAAATTATAAATATCGATAATAATAGGCAGGTCATTTTAAAAAGTGGGCTGATTAGTGATTATGCATCCACCTAAGGGTTAAATATCATGATCCTTAATGATTATATTTTATTAGAAATTGTATCAAATTTTGTAACTGTAAAAAAATTCACATAATCCCTCCACAATCTTATAAAATACAATTTATATTGTTTATTTTTCTATAAAATGTAATATTGATAACCCTTATGGCTCTTTTTATAAAGTTTGTTCTTTTTGTCTTGGTGTAGTATACTGAGGTAAGGACAGTAATATCAGTAACGGATTTAGGTATAGTCTGAAGTTCTAAATAATTTTAAACAATTAATTATTTAAATTAAATTATTAAAAAATTTTAATTAATTTTTTATTTAATTTTAATTAATATTCAAAATATTTGTTCGGTTTTTTAGTTCGTTTAAATTCCTATTACCTGGAGAATCAGAATTCAGAAACTTGATTCTCTGTAATTGATAAGAATAGCCTCTATTTAACCCATGTTGTTTGAATGACTGATGGAAAAAAATGGCTAAAGGGATTGGTTAGCGTTGCCAACACTAACTCTTAATTATCAAAGTATTTTTTATAATTTTTTTCACGATAGCAGTGTCGCATTTACAACTGTTGAGGTCCGTGGGCGGGCTTTTGGTGGAAGACTCCTTAGGTAATCAATTTTTAAGTCGTAAATCTCTTATTGGCTAAAAATCCAAAATTTTTTTAGTGTGAAAATAAAAAAGCTCAAAATTTTTTTGAGTGGAACTCCTATATGGCCTATTAGTCTACCTAAATGGTAAATACAACACTGAACGATAGCAAAAATAATTTCAAATTACATATATTATTATATATTAGGGCCCGCAACAAATGCCTTCCACCGTACTCGATTCTAGGCCATTTGCTTAATTTCTTTCCAAGTTTTCCTTCTTCTATCTCTTTCGACTGACTTCTTCCAAATTTTTTTGGGTCTTTCACGTTTTCTGCTTCTTGGAGGTTCCAGTCTAGAACTTGTCTGTTGATGGTATTGTATGATTTTCTAAAGTATCCACCTATCCACCAAAACTGGGGTTCCAGTCTAGAGTTTGTCTGTTGCGGAATTTAAAAGTTCCTACATAATTTTTTCAAATATGATTGTAGATAAGGCATTGTAAGAAGAAAAAACTCGAATTTTTTTAACTTTGTTCAAATATTTTTGTTGCTAGAGTGGCATAGTCGTCATCAGAATAGATCAGCCAAAATAAATCCATCACTGATATTACAAAGTTATTATCCTTTTCTACTTACACTCACAGTAAATAGTGTATACACTAGGCTAAAAAAGAACATACAATGAATTTAATCTACTATTTACTTCTGAATTTAATATAATTTAATTGTATAGTAATCGCAGTAATTTACTTAATTTTCTTTTCAATATTTTGAAATCTTGAAAAAAAAAATCGTTTTGTTTTTTGTGTTCAACAAAAAAAAAAAGAAAAAAAGAAAATTGATTTATTTTCTTTAAATATTTAGAATGTACTTTTTAGTGATTATTTAATATTTTTTTTGACGTAAATTTTAAGTTTTGCACAAATATAATGCTAAGGATTAAAAGATATGATTGTATTCCAAATTATTTTGGTAAGCACAGTCAATTTTATTATTTTAAGTTATTTTATTATGTTTAACATGTTCAAAATTTAATTATTTTTTATCTTATCCGTAAAAATTCCTAATTAGCTCAATCATTTACCATATGCCATACGATACAAACGTGCGAAAATGGTCGCATCACCAAAAAAAAAGTGAAGATATCGAGATTCGATTATTATAATTTCAATCATTTACCATATGCCATACCATAAGACTGTGCGAAAATTTATAAGTAAAATTGAATCACGTTTCGTATATCGCATATATGTCCAAACCACCAAAAAACCTACTGAAAATATCGAGATACAATTATCTGAATTTTTTTGTAATAGAAATTAAGAAGCTTTACTCGAGATGTAAGTAATTGTTGATGTTGTTTTTTTTTTTTTTTTTTTTTTTTTGAATAACCGAAAAGATGAGCCTGAAATCATCAGAAATTGATTCCGATGGTCAACATATCTCAAGCAAATTTATATTCAAAACTGTGGATGGATCTAAAGCCACCAAAAGTTGTTTCTTCGGCCAAAAAATATAGAAAATGATCTATATCTCGAGTAAAAGCGAATCATTGCATTTTGTGTCAAGAGATTGAGCAAAAAAAATTTTCTATAAACACAATGATACCCTCAAAAAAACCGTATAAAAAGTAATTTTCAAAATATGCCAGGTGAACCTACCAAATGATTGAGTTAATTACTAGGGAAAATTTTAATCAGCTTGAACGAAATTTGTTTCTTCCGGGTTATATTATCAGCTTATAAAAGGTTAATCGAGGTTAAATAAACAATTGTGCAATACTTTAAATGATACATATATTAAATAGTCACAAAAAGTATGTCTTCAAATTATATATTCAGCTTTAATTAGTTTATCGAAAAAGCTTTTGTTCATTCCCGCATAAGGTATTATCTTTGTTTAATTGAGATAAAGTACTCTTGAAGCATATAGAAAAGTGATCCTGTTCAAATTTTCTTGATTCGAGAAAAATATAATAAATGTTAGTCCTTGAAGAGTAGAATAGAATAATTAGAGGTCTTAATGACCACAAAGATTTAAAAATCTTAACTATTTTTTTTATTGGCAATAGACATTATATACCATTAAAGCCCAAGTTCTTACCTTTCAAGATATGAATAAGTAAGTTAACTCAACTTCAAAGTGAAGTATTTTGAAAACTAAGAACTTTTGAGCTTTGTGCTACGTGAGACTTGTGGCAATTTTTGTATACTCTTTTTGATAAATTATGACAGATTAATTTTTTTTTAAATAATTCTTAGATATTTGGGAAAAGAACAACAAAAATAATTTTCAAGATACACAAAAACAGACTTTTTGACATTTAGTAATAAATGTCGGATAAAATTGGTGAATAAAACCCTTATGTTATATACACAACCAAAATATTAAAGAAACAAAATTTTACCTAAATTTCAAACAGCTATCTCTGCGAAAAACGCAATAACTCATTTGAAAACTTGTACTTTCTACTAATAATTGTACTTTCAATATGGAATTAAACTTGTACTTTCAATATGGAAAAGTGGGACAATGATAAAAGTTTATGCAAAATAATTTGAGAGGGCTTAAAAGAAAGCAGTGTAAGTCGAACAATAGGAAAAAGTGTCAACTTTGCTTAGAAATCGAATATCTAGACCCAATAAGCTCGCACGGGAATTTTTAATAGCTCATTTTCAAAAAAATAAACTAGCTTTCAAGTGGCTTAACAAATTTATTGTAAAATAATGTTTAAAATTTTGGTACGCTATTTAAATTTTTGAGCAATAGATTCCAAAACTAGAAAGTACAAATTTTCAAATAAGCAATTGCAGTCTCAAATTAGATGATTTTTCACAGAGAGACAGCTGTTTGAAATATAAGTAAAATTTTGTTCCTTTAATATTTTAGTTTAGTGTATATATAGAAATTAAATCTTATTTAACGATGTTCAACATTTTACTCAATATATAGTTTTATATATTATTAAAAAATTTACAAATATCGATTCGAATTTTTTTCAGCAAGTTATAAATACTTTTAAAAATATATATATTATCCAAAAGTAGCACAGTAATAATATCAATGATTCATAATTCACACGAATTTAATTTAATTTTTAAATTAGACGACTTAAATTTAAAGAATTCAGATCATGCGTATTTAAAATGATTATACATAATTTTTCTGTCTGTCCTCTGTTCGATATTCTTTCACATCTTTAGTAATAAGACTTTTGCATAGACATAAAGCTACTATCCAAACCTAAAATCATCCCAGCATTGAAGACCGAAATGTAATACAGTATCAACGAAATTTCTCCAAGTTTATGCAAATGTGATAAATTAGAAATGAAATTTCTATTCTCAAAGACAAATAAATTCTTTTTCGATCTTTTTTCTTTCGATCGAATTTTAAAAATTCTTTTTCGATCACTGGAATAAACTCCACTATTTTTTGAAAAATAAGTGTCTATTTTAAAATATTTCGAATTATCAGCAATCTAGTTTATTTGGAGGTCAGTTTACTAAGTATTATTTTTAAAAGGATGAGAAATTAAAAGAAAGAAAATGATGCTGCTAATTTTTCAACGGGTTTTCTTTTTTTTTATAAGACAACAGGAACAATATAGATACTTCGAATTCATTCATAAAGTTTTATTTTTTTAATAAATTTCCAAAAGAATTATTTTAGCATTAATGAAAATTTAGAGGTTATTACGGGGTTCGCCTTTATGAGAATATTTATCAAAGTACCAACTATCATCTCTCCCGTTACGAAAGTTTTTTTTTATTGTAAATACCCTTCTCAAAAATTTTCTGACTGCCAAATTATTAAAAACTGAGAACAATTTTTCTCTTTGCTTTTTTAAATACAATTTTTTCTATAATAAATTTTATATATTTTTTTAATTTTATTGCCACAATAAACGAAACAAATTTTCTAATTTTTGAACAAATTTTCCTTTCTAAGAAAAATAAGCTGTTGGCATTGTTATTATTTACTGTCTGCTTGCCAAAATTATTCAAAATTTGACATAAAAAAACATATGGTTTTAAGATTTCGCTTTAGAAAAAAAAACTATTGAGCAGAAAAACTATCACTAAGACATTATTTCCCCCTCATTAGGTGCTTGTTATTAGTCATATTTTTCACAAAAATACAACATTATTATTAAATGCTTTTTATTTATTGATTTGCGATTTTCATGTTTTTGAACACATTAAAAAATTACAAAAAAGGCCAGTAAGGGGGCTAGTGATTTGACACCAGAAAAAGAACTTCCTTGACTGCATGTCAATTTTCAGACAAATTTTCTAACTCAACTTGATGAAATAGGCGATAAAAAGGGGAAAGTTGGGGTATTCAATATTCCAAAAGGCATTAACTCAACCTGTATACCAATTTTCAAGCTATTAGCTCAATATGGAGGGGCTGTGCAGATGCGCAAAGTCTTAAAAAGGACGAAAAAAAATATTTTTTTCCCTCCTGGCGGAAAGTGTCAACTTTCGTTTCGCTACGCAAAATGAAGATGTCGCTTTTCGCCCCCGTCAAGCAGAAAAATGAAAAAAATCACTTCACCGGAGCAAGTATAGAATGTCTCTGATCGGCTTCGTCTCGGGCGACATTGATCTTTACTTTGACTGCCTATATGTGTAATATACTAATTTTGTCTTGGGTATCCTCACCATATTTTCTATTTTCTACTCATTTAAACAGAAAGTAAAGGAGGTCAGTTGACCTTCGATTTAATGTATAAGTCTATATTTTCGGAGAATGTATGAGTAAAAAATTAATTAATTAAAATTAATTTTCCGATTTTGACTAACTACTGGGAGTTAATAAATTTAAAAATTTGAATTTTTTGATACAGAATCCTAAAAATGAATTATCAAAAATATGCTCACTGTCCGTGACCCTATAAGCAAATTAATTTATGATATTTTTTGCTCTAATTTCAAATTCTTTTTCATTTACTCGCACGACTATTATGTTTACTAATGCACCAAACTTGAAAAGTAAAATATATATCTATATATGTGTATGATACTCAGAGCTTGAAACAACCGTGCAAACTTTAAGATCCAACTGAAAGCGGAACTGAAAATGTTTAATGCAAGCCATGGGTGTATCGATAAGAGAGGACAAGGTAGGGAAGCTTCCCTCTTCTGGACCTGCTCTTATTTGTTAAATTTATGAAATATTTCAGCCAAATTTTTGTGATTTTCTTTCCTCTACGCATAAAACTCCTGTTTCTGCGCAAAAAGCTCCTTTTCTTGGATCAAAATCGGGATACGCTCATGGTGCAAGCCCTACACAAATATGGTATTCATGTCGCATAATAAGCCTTAAGGAATTAAAAATTTACAAACATGCAGTAAATGGGAATCTAAAGTTATTCTAAAGAGCGAAAAACAACTTACGTGCTCTTTCGGGGTACCCAACTCGAAATTGGTAGACTTTATGTAATGTTGAAACTCACCTCTGTTCACATGGAATCTTAAAAGGGCATATTTTTGTTTTATTTATCCTATTTTTACTAATAACGTCAAGGTATACGGAATTTATTGACTTTAATTTTAAAATTATCTAAATGATTTATTGTTTCCAAAAAAATTATTATCATTAAATCTTTAAAAAGTATGTAATTATTTAATAAAGTGAACTTTTCCGGTGTAATTTTGTCATAATCGAATTAGTTGCAAGTTTAAAAAACAAAAAAGTCTAAAAATCATTAATGAATTTATTAATTCTTCACAACATTTTTCTGTTTCTAAATACTTGCTACCCAGCTGATATCAAATTTGGCATATTACCCATTAAAATGTAAAAGTAGACGATACCGTAATAAATTTGAAAGTTAAATTAAAATTGATTAAAATACGAATAAATTATAAACATTCAAAATATTGTTGCCCGTCTCTTTCTTGCAAAACAGAGTAATATAATCTCTATGGCAATACTCAACAATGACGTCACTTATAAAGTTTCTTCCTCTTTGTTTAATAATTAGGAGTTTTAAACGTTATACATTTTCCATACTTTTAAAGATTATCAAGAAGGAATTTCACTTTTCTGCTCGCACTTGAAGTGTTTTTAACATTATCAATATTGACGGCATCATTAGCGATGCTGGCCAGTACTATTTTGAAACGCAAACAATTTATTCTAAAAAACTAGTCAAAAACTGGTCATGCTTGAATGAAATTTCAACTCAATAATGAGGATTTTAAAAGTAGGTAGGGGGGGTGGCGTCAAAAATATGCACAAATTAAGTTTCGTTCAAGCTAGGCCTTTTTTCATTTTTCAAAATTTTTATGTTTTGGTACCATTTTTGAAACGCCTATTACTATCAGCCCAAGGAAAGTTTTTTCTTCTTAAAAACCGAAAGTAAAATCGATCAATCGTTTCAAAAATAAGAAATGTTTTTTTAATCAACAAATGAAATATTGATGTCATATGGTTTATCTAAAATGATAACAATATAATATTGTCGTCTCAAGTATTTTAAAATAAAAGTTTTATTCTAAAACTAATTAGTTATAATTTTATATATTTTTTAAAAAACTATTTATTTTTCTGTTCATAAATTTAATAATCGAAAAAATATGCATGCAAAATCTTATATAGGTCGTTCATGTAAGCTACCCGTAGTATATTTCATCTGGTACCCATACACTTTCTTTTAATACCCCCGAAATTATATATTTACAATTTCCCCACAAAAATTTAAAAACTACTAATTGGCTTAAAATTTATTTAAAATTATTGAAAATTTTTTTAGATACTTCACGATTATCATGGCAAGTAAACGATATCACAGAAAATTTAACAGCAGATCTCGATGGTTCATTGTCAGATCTTGGTGCCGATTTAACCAATGGTTCTTACAATATGAGGTAATTGTAATTTATTTCATTTCTAAATTGATAAGAAAATTCTCTGTTTTGTTTTATCAGCTCACTTAAGTTTATGCGTACTAAATGAGACGATAAAAAGATAATTAATTTTGAATAATGGTTTAATTAATTCAAATTAATTTTGGCTAATTATATTTGGTAAAAACTAGCTAAATTGATTATAACTCGATCTTATTTCATCATTCTGTGATAAAATTAAACTCCTCTACATGAAAGCAAAAATACAAAATTCCGATAGCTAAACACGATTGTCTAAAAAAAGTATACTGACTTATAGTCATCGCCTCTAGCTTTTGGGAAAAGAATAACCCCAAGAACTTATGCCTTTTTGCGATTTTGTTTGGGTTTTTGATAATTCTTTTAGGCATAAAGATGTGATTTCATGGAAACGCTTGACGCTAGCTTCTAATATCAAATTTGATCACTGATTTGGTATAATTTCGAACAGAGTGCCATTTAGATAAAAAGCAGCGATAAAACTGAAAATATTTAAGCTTCAATTAATTGACGCTGGTATTATTTACTTAACGCTAAAAATGTTATATCGAACTGAATTACAAACGATATTATGCAATAGTTTTAAAATACTTCAGACAGATAGTTGCGTTTGTTAGATATTTTTAATAATTATTAATAAAAAATTATAATAAAAAAACATATTATGTTAATATAACTATGTGTTGTTGTTGATCCAAATAGGTTAGGGAATAACTTGACGCTGCTTTTTATCAAGATGGCACTCTGATTTAAATTATACTATGTGATCAATTTTGACACTAGAAGCTAGCACCAAGTGTCATCATGAAATCGCACCTTAAAAGAGAGTTATTGGATTTTAATGCTGAGAAAGGCTCTATATAGTGATAGAAAAAAGAACTATTGTCAAAACGCCAAACATGACAGCACACAGCACAATGATTACATTAAAATTTTGATGTGGCGCTGACATCTTAGTGTTAAAATCCAATAGTAACCAATACTATAAAATATGTTCGTATAACGGCCCTTATACATTACGCAACCTACATACGAGATGTTTAACGGCTAAATCTAGCGAAATGGACGTAAAAGATCAAATATGGTCAGATTCACTTGCGTACGTAATAATGTGAATTTTCCTTCCTATTCGATGGTCCCAAATGAGTCGCAATCAGGCTCATCATCATCTGTATTTAGATATTTGCCCCCCTTGACAGTTGCGAAAAAAACCCCTCCTCAAAATGAAAATAGACAGTTGAAAATACGATAAAATGACACGAGTGGGTTTAGAAATTTAAAAAAAGTAGTGCACTAAGTAACAATTGATATTTTATCGTTTAAAAAATTAAAAAATGGAAAAAAAACTAGTTAATCTAGTCTAGTTAACGGTCGAAGGCAAACGTTGTTTACTCGTTACCTAACCTCACTTTTTCACAATTTGTTTTCGTCATTTTTATGTCATTAACGTTTTAAGTGATAAACAATAAATTGTCCACAGTGTGCCTTTATATCAAATTTTCTGTCAAAATAAAATGTAGAGCAAAGGTAGCATTATTTAAATTTATATTTTTATTATCCACAGCGATACATTGCTACAATTACCTCCGTTGCCAGTATTTAAACAAGAAGCACCTTCACCACCAAATAACAATAGTGATTCAGTTCAACAAAACAACAATATAAATAATTTATCAGGAAATAATGGTCACATTCAACATATTCAACAGCAACAATCATCTCAACAACAATCCCAACAACAACAACAACAGAGTCCTACATCATCATCAAATAATGTAAATCAAGGCTCTTCTGGTGGTCGAATTGATTCAAACAATAATCAAAATAATGTGAACACATCTTTACATCATTTACTTCATAATTATTCTGGCAATATTATTACAAGTACGTGAGATAGTGTGTAAAATTCAGAATAATTGGCAAGCTTAGAACAAAAACTCCCTCAACAATATTCAAAATTGAGAGTTTTGGTTAAAATTTTTAAAATATGTCTTTCAAAAGAAAGGGTGGTTAATAAATGTTTGGACAAAATTTTGAGCGGAAGAAAAGATACTAAATACGAAACTAATTTGACTTAATAGAATTCAATAAATTAAAGAAAAGAAACATTTGAAAAAATAATTGATTAGCTCGATTGCGTCAAGGGATGATTGTACATCCTTTAGCATAAATAGGTTATAGGGTGCCACTGATAACAACTTGTATTGTTATGCAAATTTTATTTTTGGAGTACAGCATGAAATAGTAGTTTGTGTATTTAGTAGAAAAAGTAGTAGATCTTTTTCACCGATTTGCTTTAGTTTCGGTCAGTTGTCAAAAAACTATACAAGTAAAGACATATCAAATATTTTCCCTCTTTGGCAAACAGCACTGTTAAACGAAGATGAAAAATATATGGCATCTGCTCACTTGAATAGTTTTGTAAATGAAAAGATCTGAACATTCCTTTATGACAGTTAATTACTTTTCTGGAATGGGAAGGGAAATTTAATTTCCACTACTATTATTTGTTTCATTCCCGTCAACCCCTTAAAAAACAAGAAAAAAATGTTTTCCTTCAAAAAAAAAGAAAACAGATTTTTTTTTTAAATAGGCAACATACTTAATTTTCATGGGCACCATCTCGAAAGTATTTTGTATCATTGAATTTTTATATTTTGATGTGCCGTAATAAGTTGAGATCGGGTGGGGAATTAAATTTTCTCTATAAGCTTTAGGTGGAAAATAGGCAAACCAAAAATCATTTAAATGTAGCCTTGAAGTAGTCCATTTGGCAATAGCCCGATAAGCCCAACTTGTATTTAAAATTCAGTGAAGCTTAATCTCTAAAGCCAAGTTGAATTGTTAGACCCTTGTGATAATTCACCACTGACCTAAAAGCTTTCGTCGACGATATTATAATAATTAAATTACATAGTTTAGTAAATTTAGTAAATATTAAAACACGTTTTCTTTAAAAAATATATCAAACTAAATGTTTTTAATTTACTTGAAACGGAATATACATTATAATTATTAGGGATGCTAAATATTAATCTTTATTTGATTCTAAAAATATAATAGTAATAACTTCATCTAGATATTACGTTTGTATATGTTTTATTCCTGATAAAAATTTGTAGACATTCGTAAAATTAACCTCGATAGAAAAGTATTTATATAGATATTGAATGTTCAAACCATAACGAAATTTTCAATGGAATAACCATCATCACATATTGAATAAGTTTTTATCTCAAAAAAATCGTTACTATTCGACAGTGACGAAAACTTATTGTTATTAAAAATGGAAGTTTAATTCTAAGCTGTTCAAATATTCTAACATTATTATTACATATTGCGGTGCATCTTCGTGAAGAAAATTGAGAAAAAATAGAAATGAGATGAAATAAAATAACGTCTTGTAATTTTTCATAATATTTGTAAAAAATTCCGGCTATTAAAATTAATTTTTTCACGATTCCAAAATAAATTAAATAAATAAGAGATTTAATTAAGATATTTCTAACATGCAAATGTATGTAGTTCAACGGCATATAGCTGATAAAAAAGTTTTAGGGCCATTGACTGTAGCTGCTATAAATTTTCAAAGTTGTAGATATTTAACATATTTTAAAAGATACGAATCCATACTATTTAAAAGACATTTTTGAACATTTTTATTACTCGTTTTTGCTGCAGAAAGTAATTTTGCAAAAAAAAAAAAAGACTAGATATATATAAATAAACAAATTAGGGATGGTTACATCTTACTGCGCAGCCCTATATAGTATAAAATTGAATACTAAAAATAAAAAAAATTCTTTAATTTTACGTTCCGTTGAATTTCTCTGAACAGGACGCATCTTTACGCTTTCTTTTAATTTATCCCTTTGCTTTTTAAAACTTTTAAATCTAGCACGGAATATTCAGAGCCAATTAATCAGTGCTACTTGTTATGATCTAATTGATGATTAAATATTCGTATATTCATCGTTAGATTATATTTGTAATGAAAGGTCGATTGGGGGGGTGGGGGGTAAAGTTGGTCAAAGTGTATTTTGATACAATCAATCTGATTTTAATATACATCAATCTTTTCAATCATTTTTATTCTTTGTAGTGCCGTAATTTTAATTTACTGACTAAAAATCATTTTCTAGAATAGTGTTTACCCAAAAATATAAATATTTCATATCATAGACGATTGAATAAATAGTTTATGAAATACCAACTAAAATCGCAAACGAATGGTGATATTCCAGAGCAACTTCTTCAAACCTCAGAAAAATGTCACAAAATCAACCGAATTTAATTGTCTTTAAATTATTTGAGTTAATTAGGACTGAAAGCAAATAAAAATCCAAATAATTCGACAATTATATGAGTATTTTTCGAGATATTTCCAGAAACTTTCGTATTCGTACAGAATTTTAAGTATTATTTGAAAAAATACTAGCCAATTGTTACATGAACTCAATTTTTATATCTTTAAGTTATATCAAATTCTGAAACAAAAATTTGTTTACGATTTTCTCAATTGTTTAAAAGGATAAGGATTTTAAAATAATCTGGAAAAAACTTTGCCCATGATTATAGTGTAATTTTGACCCAAAAACTACAAAAATTGGGTTCCCTTGACAATTAAACGAATAATTTTTTTAAATATCGATTAAAATCATGAGCGAAAGGTGTTATCCCGGAATAATTTGTTCAATCGGTACCTCAGAAAAAAAGCGTTCATTCCCAAAATCAACCAGACTTTAGCGTCTTTAGATTATTTGGGTTAATTACGACTAAAAAAACCTAAAAATTCAGATATTTTGTCGGCTAGATGATCATTTTTCGAAATGTTTCCAGAATCGCTTCGAAATGAATGCTAATCGTGAACGATTGCAGGTGATATAATCAAATACTACTCAGCCAATCGTTAAATGAACCCATTTTTTGTATTTTTTGGGTCAAGATTACCCAATATAGTTTTATCAAATTTTGAAACAAAAGTTTTTTGTCATTCCCTCGATTTTTTAAAAGTAATAACCCTTAAAAATCGAGAAAATATTTTTTCCCACGATTTCGTTTAAATTTTACTCAAATCTTGTACATGAGTGATATCCAGGAGCAATTTTTTTCGATCGATATCATTTTTCGATCCTCATGGAAAAAATCGTTCAGTCGTAAAATCAGTCAGATTTGAATGTCGTTAGATTATTGGAAGTAATTAAAACACAAAATCTTTAAAATCGGATGCTTTTGACAATTAGACTTGTAGTTTTTGAAATATCGACTAAAATAGGGTAAGTTTACTCTTCTCCAAAATTAGTTTTCCTATAATTTTAAAGCACCATTTGTGTAGTTAAGTTATTACGTTTAAATTATTAATCAAAGCAAACTTCTTGTTGTAATACTTCTAGAAACAATCATCATAGATACTTAACATTTTCAAAAACAAAGTTTAATTATACGTTTATCTAAACGTTATTGTTTCGACCCCCCAAGGATCTGGAGGGGTTATCACTTGTATTAATAGTGTTCAATAATAATTTATAAATTGAATTTGGATAATACTAAATCGCTTATAATCTTTATTTTATTTTAAAATGAATTTACAATCTAATCAACAAAATTTTTTATGTAAATGTGAAGTTTATACTTGTTTTTAACTAGTTTCGAGTGACTTTTTTGGTATTGATAATGATAATAGAATTATTTTAATGAACAAGTTTAATAAATAACTTCTGTTATTGAATGCACATTGATGAATTTTCACAATTTTATTATTTAAATTTTCCTTAGTTATTGAATGTAGAGCTTAAATGCTAAACCTGTCATGTTTTAAATGGTAGGTCTGCCCTAAGGGACAGATTGTATCTTATTCGACGAATGATTTGAGGGGTCGAAAGAAAGTTTTTTTTTTAGTTTTGCTTCAACCTTATGGTCTTATGGGAAGTAGTTTTCTAATGATAGAAATGATAGTACAGTCGAAAATTTCCGCCAAATAAATCTACCACTCGTCATAACTACTCAAAATAGTATTAACCGAGGATACTTGGTTGTTTTATTTGTAGCTGTGCTGGTGCACAACTTTACAAATCTTATGCATCCTACAAAATGCCAATAATCAAGATAAATTTCGTACTCGACAGGTCGAATTCCGGTCCGGTTAACCAAAGAAGGCTCTGAAGTAGAGTTTGTTTAAAAATGATTATTTTTTGAAAATTAATTTTATAAACAGAAAACAATCACATAGCATAAATGGGAGTCATCTGATCAAACGAATACATTTTAAAAATTAAATTGGTTTTGATAAGAGAACAACGCAACGATTTAAATTTTACCAAATATCCTATTTAATTTATAGAATATACAGTATGTTTTACTGGTTTTAGACCGGACGTAGATTATTTTGCCATTTGGTTGAATAAAAAAGCAACAGGTTATCAAGACGGCTTATATGTATTTTTTATAAAAATTTTTTCTATACAATTTTTCCAGCTTAAATTTTATACATCGTGTCTCTATAAAAAACACATTACAGAAAAAATAAATAATTATTACCTATAATACACTAATAAAAAAAAAAGTAAAGTTTTTAGACGCGAGTTACAGGTTAATTGGTCATATAAATCTCAAAATTTGCTTAGTATTTTTTACTGACTATTGAATAAAAAAAATTTCGACCAGTTTAATTCTAGTAATCGCCCAAAAAGGTTTCTTGAAAGGCTTATATTTAATATAAACCAAAGTAACTTTATTGTATACTTGCGGTCAAAATTGAAACATACATCAGATATATTTGTTGGCATTAAAGCAAAAATTACATAATGTGTTTTTTTTTTAACCACAAAATATATCTGATAAACAAATTGTGTTGCAATTTTATTGTCTGCAAGTACAATGACATTTATTTTTAAAAGTTAAATAGCCCTCGTAAAACAAACAAGCTTTCTTTTCACTTTTGAAAATATATTAGCTCCCTAATAACAGTAATACGAAAATTTTAACGTAAACCATAAGACGTTAATAGAAGACAGAATTGTGTAGTCTGCCTTTGCGTCTTTAGCCCTCTATTTTGAAGCGATACATCAAGGCAGAATTGTTTATATCTTCCTTTTCGTCTTAAGCCCTCAATTTTGATCCGGTAAATTTATTTATGTCTCTGACCGTTGGATAATGTATGAAATCATTATTGTAAAAAGCCATATCTTCAGCATTCCTTTTTCTTTTGTATACCAATATTATTGATGCATTCTGCTGAGACGTTTTTTTCGAAAATTCTAAGGTAGTTGTAATGTTTCACGTTTCAGCGCCGTATTTTAATTTATTTAGAAAGTAATATTATTAGTACTCATTAAAGTTAGCCGCCTGTAGACTAGCTACTTTGACGAAAGAAGCGCATCATTTTTATTCCATGTAAACAAATTGCCAAATAAATAACTGAATAAACGGTTTTGAATGAATTGAATTTCAAGACCAAACACACTCTATCAGCAATTCTATTCTGACCAGCCCCGGAATGCTCTCTATATAAAATTTCTATTATATATCATCCGAAATACTGATCAGATAAATGTATAAAAACAATACCTTTCCTAGTTTGTAGCAAGCCTTAAGCAAATAAACGCCTAGGTTTATAGGTCGGATTTTTTTTGGAACGAATTTTAAAAACTTTTTTCCTGTGATGTTTATATAAACTACACTATCTATTTTTAGTTATTTTTTTATTTTATACAAAAAATAATTCAAGTAAATAATATTTACAAATGTATAATTATTGTGATAGCTAAGTAATTTTATCTTAATTAACCCTGTCAGCCAACCCTAAAGTAAGTTTATAAATTACAAAAGTATAGTAATATAACCAGCGAAAACAGGAAACGGGAAATCGGGATCTTACCACATAAATAGAAAAATAGAAAGAGGAAAACTGCAGGTAGTCTGTAACTTTCGCTTGTCAAATACAAATTTTAATTTCGGATTTTTCAAATTTGTAAATTTGCAAAAACGCTCTTCCTTGGCTTTTTAAGGACTAAATTTTCACTAAATAATAAATAATTTATTTAAAAGTTAAAGCTAAATCTATACGAGATAGATACAATTTTTGTACGAAACTATTTTTGATAAAAAGCCTATTTTTTTTTAAACTAAATAAACCTGTTTTCGCCAACTTTGGCCGCCATTTTCTTAAAGACCCCCTAATGTTTTTATATTTACAAACCTACCAATTATTCGAGTAAAAAGTTAAGCCACAATTTTTGCGCTTTAGGCATATTTTTTATAAGCTAGTTACATATTTAGTACAACTAATTTATTATTCATTTTAAATGTATCTTTGATAATATAATTATTGTATTTTCAATTTATTTAAAAAAATATGATCATAGTGGAGGGATCATGATCTTAAAGACCTTTGATTTGATACCCCACATGTCTCAATTAATTCATTAATTTAATAAAAATTTCCATTGCTTTATCATAAAAGATGAATGTCTACGATTAGTCCTATATAAGAAATAAAAAAAATTGTACGTTTCGTCTTTTTCGAATTTTTTGGTTTTTTTATGAAGTTCAACTAAATAGAAAGCGTTTGAGCTGAATCATTCCATGTCAAATATCTATTGATTAAATATAATCAAAGCAACTTATATAATAATGTCTGACTTGACTGCTGTTTGTCTAGACTGGTATTCTAATGAACTAAGCTAAAATAATTATCCAGAACTTAAATTCCCCTTCGAAGCTCTATACAAATTTTATTCGAGTTGCTGTTTTTTATAACAGAAGGAGAAGACTTAGAGGCAAATTCTATGGCAAAAAAGTGCACTAATTTTAAAGAAGTAGGGCGTATTTTTTACTGTAATAATAATTTATAATGTAGAAATAATAATTATTTTGATAATTATTTATGCTGTATCAGATATAAATTTTAAGCCAAAAAGGTTCATTTTTAGAATACGAACAATTCTTGTTTGAAATATTTTTTCATAATAAGTTTACCACAATTTTAAAACCTTTATCGTCTGACTTAAATAATTTTTCGTTAAAAAATCTTTATTAATTCATATTCTGAATCTCAGCCATGTTACAAGCAATAAAAGATAATTTTTCTTGGAAATTTGGACTAAATAATCTGAATGTTCGATTTTCAACATTTAACGAGGATGTAACCTTAAAACTTGCCTAATGAAGTTGGAAAATAAAATGACAACGAAACGTTGCAAATTTTGAAAATCTAAAATCCAAATTATTTAGTCCAAGTTCTCAAGAGAAATTGTTTTTTATCTTTATTAATATTTTTAATGGAATTTTGAAACATTTCCTTTATCCACATCTGATTTGAAAAGCTTGTAAATAAGACGTGTGCTCTAAGAAAAAATTGTACAGAACTTCAAAACGGAGTCTAAATTATAAATGATTAATTTGGCTCTCTTCTAGCCGTATAATATTTAGGATCGCAAGAAAATCAATGAATATACAACTACAAACGGCCTTTGAATTCTACGTTCTTCGCATATGGTGGGATAGTTCCTTATCCATTTTTACGACATGTTCTGTGCAATGATTCTATTATTTAAGAAGGAATGAATAAATTGAATTAAATTGAAATTTTTGCCCCTAACTCGGTTACAGACATTTATTTCTTATAATAAACTAAAAATCAGTCAAGTATTCAAAACATGTTTCTTTAACGATATCCCCCACTATCTACATAAAAAACAACAATAAATTGTAATATATGACGTCTGCAGTTGTCTTATCGAAAGATGGGATTTTGAAAAATACGATTATCAGTTCTTCACAATCTGCCAAACTTTCATAAGACTTACTGTACACAATATTATGTTTGCAAATAAACTTACTGACATTTGCCCTCTCTCATTATCAATCACGCTTGGATTTTGATTATATATTTTTTTTTTAAATAAGTAAATATATTTTTCTTGTTAACGTGAAAATATTATCAAGTTACTTAAATATAATTTAATTCTTGAATTGAGTGTGTGTAACAAAGTTGAAAAGTGAAAATTAAAAATGATTGAAAAAATTGATGCTTGGAATTATTATGGATTTACATCCAATTTTAAAAATAATGGTTTTAATGCAAAAAATTGTTTATTTAACACAGATTCAATACCATCAAACAATTTGAATCAAACGAATCATGATTCATATGCGCGTAGTGCTGTTTCATCGACTGATTATGCCGAAAATAATGGTTTCCAATATGTGCTGGCAGCTGCGACAAGTATCGCAACAAAAATTAATGAAGATACACTTACCTATTTAAATCAAGGGCAAAGTTATGAGATCAAATTGAAGAAATTAGGTGATTTATCCAGTTTTAAAGGAAAAACATTGAAGGTAATTTTTGCTAAGATATCATAAAATGTTGTCCAATCATTTTTATTATTTTTACCTCTTTAAACCGCGTTTGAAGATAAACTATCCGAGTTGGTCACAGAATTTTTGTATACCCTGTTTATATGAAATATATATCAAGTAAAGGGTTTAGTAATTTTAGTCCCAAGTTTGTAACGCTTAAAAATATTGATGATAACGAACAAAACTTTGGTATTGGTGTTCGGTAAAAACGCTTAATTGGTCCATTTCCTTTAGTCCGTCTGTCTGTCGACACGATAACTCAAAAACGAAAAAAGATATCAAGCTGAAATTTTTATAGCGTACTCAAGACGTAAAAATGAGTCTGAGTTTGTAAATGAGCAACATAGGTCAATTGGGTTTGGGTCCGTAGAATCCATCTTGTGTCATCAAAACTTTGGTATCCATTTTTTCAAAACTATAAAAGATAGACAGTTAAAAATTTACAGGAAGCTTCAACTAATGGTCTTGGAAAAGATTCTCGAAAAACGAAAAAAAAATTCTAGAAAATACTTTCGAAAATTTCGAAAACCGGCCGCCATAATTGTATTGGTTTTTAAAACTTTTTTAATTTATTACAAATAATGCGAGCACTGGCATTTTAACACTTTCTATACAGGGTATTTCAACAATTAACTCAAACAATTGTTTGTTTTCACTTATTTTAGATAATTAAATTTTTTATTATTTTTGTTTAAAACTTTGCTTCGTATTACTATGATATTTGAAATCCCATAATCGAAGCTTTTGGAGTAGTTTCATGCCTTCGAATTGTTTTAGAAACTTGCCTCAAAGATGTTTAACTGAAAAACAAAAATTGGAAGTTGAAGTGGCTAAACTTATAAATATCTATGTTTAGTTCGCATGGATTTAAAACCATCTAAGTAGCGGTTTTTAAATAATGCAGGACTTAATCAGACCGTAAACGACAAATCCAATTTAGATATGAACTTTGATTTCATATAGCAATTAATATGTTTATTGCGAATATTATGCGTCATTATGATTAGTTCAAAGTTTGCATTTCCTTTATATTTAAAATGTTTAACCTACATCTAAAAACTTCGCAATGATTTGATAGATTAGAGATAGTGTGATGATTCGGAATAACAGAGGTTCCGTATTCGAACCCCGCCCAATGTGTATATTTTGTCAAACCAGAAATATTACAATTGTTCGACCATATAATTTAAATGTCAATTAACAAACGTGTAAAGTTTATAACCATCAACTGTTATTACAACAAAATTACAGAATTCTAATTTTTAGTTAACGTTTTCTATATTTTTATACCTTGTATATATGAAATATACATAGTATATTAAGTTTCGTCCCAAGTTTGTAACGCTTAAAAATATTGATGCTACGAAAAAAATTTTGGTATAGATGTTCATAGAATCACCTAATTAATCCATTTCCGGTTGTCCGTCCGTCCGTCTGTGGACACGATATATGAAAATCCTATTTTACAATTAACTTAATTTACAACAATGAAACTTCCCGTACCTCTTTATTTTCATTTATTTCATGCACCCAATGTCTTTTTTGTTTTACTTGTATGAAAGTGAATAAAATAGGTAATTTAACATATTCAGCGGTTCCTACAACCAAGAATATATTAAACACAAAAAATTAAATGGACTAAGCTCCGACTGCTTTCAGAGTGGGGTATCTTGCTTTGCCCGCCTTCTTGTTGATTATTCTATTTTGCGAAGGAGTTGCAATAATTTCGACCGTGTTAGCAGATCATTCTGTTTAAGTTCTAGCATAACATAAATTTCCAAAATGATTTACCACATGATTAGCCCTTTCTATCGAATTAAAAAGCACATATTGACTTTATTTTTTTTTATTATAGAGTGTTATTGGAATATGCTTTCACGAACGCCGTATGCAATATGGAGGCCGCGAACGTCTAAGTCAATGGCAGAGTGGACGTCCTGGTGATCGTGTCTTAGAAGTAGATGTTCCATTATCATATGGTCTTACAGGTTTACAACAGCCTTCATTAAATACAGTTGCATTTAACTGGGATCCGACAACACCTGTTGGAGTTTATATTAAGGTATTATTTGATTTTCTTGTGTATTAATGAAACTCGAATGCAATTGAATAAAAATATTTTTCTTATATGTTCTAGGTTAACTGTATTAGTACAGAATTTACAGAGAAAAAACACGGAGGTGAACGTGGTATACCGTTAAGAATTCAAGTTGAAACTTACGATTCAAGTAAATCGGGACAAATACCAGGATTGGGTAAACGTTTACATGCTGGAGCGTGTCAAATAAAAGTGTTTAAACTAAAAGGAGCTGATCGTAAACATAAACAAGATAGAGAAAAAATCATGAAGCGGCCACTATCAGAACAGGAGAAATATCAGCCAAGCTATGATTGTACTGTTTTAAATGATGTATGTTTTCTAAAACTTTTTTAATGTCCATATCCTTGATGTAAATTCTCGGCCAATTAGTATCGAACATTACGAAAACATTCACTGGACCCTCCTGAAAGAAAGTCTTCGTAGACATAAGCTTGAATATTTGCTGTTTTCCAATTTACGAGAAATTCGGAGTCCAGAATTTTATTATCTAATATTTTTCACAAACTAAAAATTAATTTATTTCTGAGACGAAGTAAAATGTATCTTGCCCCTTCACTAAATTTAATTTCAACGACGTTAATGTTAAGAAGTAGAGAAAACCTTCCCACTAAGATGTTATTCTGAAAAAATATGTAAATTGGACATTCTTAAATAGTATTTTTAATATTTTGCCCATGGAAACGTCAAATTCGCATAAGAATATCCAGCAATAAGTGACAGAACTGCCCAATAAACTTGTGAGAGCTTTGCAATCGCTGTAAAATTTAAAGGCTTATAATTCATCAAAGCTCTGCTACTAGACAAAGTCACTAATTTTGTATTGTGTCCTTTATTTCAGATATCTTATGATGATATTATACCTTCATTAAATGAAGAGCCGTTTAGCCCACCACAACCAGCAATATCTACAACAAGGTAAGAAAATTCAAATAATCTAAAAACCGTCATAATAAAAAATTTCTAAACACTGTTATTTTAAAAACATCTATTCAAAAGAAAATGGAACTTCTAAAATTGTGTCGATGGAACTTCTAAAATTATGCAGACACTGATAAAATAGGTTGGCCTTCGAGACGATTCTATCCTTTTTACTTCATTTGCTATCTAAGAAAAATTTCCCCCTTTAGAAAAGTAAAGTTTTTACTTTATGTTAACTGCGTAATTTTACTTTCTACATTTTATATTACACTTACGTTAGAACAAGAAAGTCAAGCTTGTAAAATATTTCTATCGAAAACATCTAATCTATTTTTATCGTTAGGTTAGGTTAGGCTAGGCTAGGTTATATTAACTGTCCACGAGACACACACTTAGGCCTTAGGGCCCATTGTGATACCATATATGTGTTTTATCACCTTTTCCGCTAATAATTTTATTTATCAACGCCTCAATTATTTTGAGAGGCTGAATGCACCTCCTTCATGCCCATACCATGCACTACACCAGCCCATCACAACCATTGATTAAATTAATTTGATGTTGTGACGACGGGAATCGATCCCGTTACTCTAGGAATCCATACTCTACTCTAGGAAATCCATACGATCCGCTACTCTAGGAATTCCATACGCTACCGCGTATGGAATTGGTTACGCTTTAACCAACTGAGCTACTATGGTTGACATTTTTATCGTTAGACAAAAACAAACAAATCATTCAAAGGGAGTGGAAGTCAATCTCAATGGGTACAAAGGTGGCCAAAAAACCAGTAATATTATTGACATTATTCAAGTTTTGTTTCTAACAGGCCATTAGAGCTCTTGACCTTGTTTTATCGAATGTTTGACATTGTGTTATAAAAATGTAAATAAATTTGTGTTTAAACTAGTAATAATGCAATCTATGTGAAGTGAATCCCTGCCTTTAGTGTTGGCAGGGTATCGTTTGACACTAGGGGGGCCTCAACCGAAGTTCTGTTATCAATAATAATGAATTATCAAAAATCAATTTTTTTGAACCCAAATATTAAATAAAATAAACATTATAAGTAAACACTTATTATTTGCTTATTTACAAAACTATTTATACTGGATTAAATCCAGTCTAATTCTATTTAATGATACCTACCTATTGTCTATGGACGTCACATGGAATTAAAAAGAATATTTTTTAATAAGAAGAGTTTTCACAGATAAAAAGCACGTCAACTTTCAGTCAATAAGAAAAGCCTTAGTATAAATCATCGCTTCTAATCCAATTTTTTATTGGTTGGTTCTTTAATAATTTGAATAGAAATACTTAAAAAATAAAATGTACGCAACAACTTCGAATCAATAAATAAGAAAGGCATACCATGTTACAGTAACTTTTACCACGTTTGGTATTGGTCTTATGTGCTATAACGCTCGGCGTAAATTTTTTTTTAACAGTTACAATTTTAAATGCATCTTCTCAAAATCTTATAAATCGCATGAGTTGACTGTTACTCGCTTCAAAATTACCTTAACCATCATAAAAAATGCAAACTGCGCATTAATGCAGACAGGTTTATGCAAAGACAGAAAACCATGCAAGCAAAATCTATGAATTTTATGACAAATTAAAATCGCCATAAACTTTTCAAACTATTGGCATTTTGTTCGCAAATTCCTTTCTAAATTTTTGAAAATTTCTGTTGTCGATAGTCTAAAAAAGGTTTACACACATTAATACCACTAAATACAATAAATACCACTGAGCCTGTCTTTTTTTACAAATTTTATGACTATGAGAAGTAATTTCCCGAAAACAAATTATTTTAGCTTTAAAATGGTCTTGATACCTTTGCTACTTTTTATCAATGGATAAAGTTAAGTATAGTAAGGTGCTCAGTTTTTCAGTGAAGAACCAAGGCAGAGTTTTTTCCTCGATATCCTTTGTGTTTTTTCTGGATATCCTTATTTATTTATCTTAACTTAAATTTTTAGATTTAATGACTACATTCTAATAATAATATCTTTCTTTATTGGAGTCAAAAACAAATTTATCCTTAAATACTCGGTTCGGAGGACCAAAAAGGATCATCTAGACCAATTGAAATTTTTTTTGAACTAAATCGTATTTATTTCATTTCCCAGAAAAGGAAGAAAGTGTCATATATATTATTCTCTATCTTTTATTTTCGAAACCATTCAATAAAAATTTATGAACAACTAAAGTCAGAGTCTAGATGAACCAAACTCCTTTGGAACGAAGTTCCGAATATTTAATTTAATTTTTTTTTATTGGATTTATTTGTAGTGCAACGGGTTGGCGTATCAAGGGTCAAGTGTTCAAATCTTCCTGGTGGTTAGAATTTTTTTAATTTAATTTTTTTTCATTATGTTTTAATGTTTTCGAAACTTAAAACTACATTTATTTACTAGATGAGAATGCGATTTTAAGGTTACACGGCCAATATCATCTTACTCATTAAAAGTGGCTTACCTAAAATATTACAGTCATGCCCATACAGAGTAATGAAAGTAAACTATTCAAATTTTTTAAAGTTGTACGATGTTTTAGACAAATGGTTATTCAGACGGTGCTATTCTCTATGTCGAAATAAGATCTAGATTCTTAATTTATAAAATATAATAATTGCATTCACGTTATTCTAGTGGTCATATAACCTTAAGAGCATGAATATAATACTATAATATAGGCCTTGTTGGATTATTTAAAAATATTAAAAATTGTGAAATATATCGTTTCAAAACATATTATAAAATTGAAAATCATTTCAGATGTTTTGCTAATCAATAATAGCTAGTTTAACTTGTCTTATAAAATATCTAGTAATTATAATATTAACATAAATCATTAATAGAAAAATTAATTTATGCAAACACAAATTTTCAATTCCGTTCGGGAACCATCTGCGTTGTCGGTGGCAAACATCCTGCATTAATCGAATTCAGTGGTAGCGTAAGGCGTGGGTGACGTTAGCCGCCGCCTACAGCCTCTCGCCTTGAAGAATGCGACGAAAAAAATCTATTCGTTATCATAGTACACGAAAATTTTAGATTACTCGTGATATTTATGTTTCATTCCACTGTCAATTCGTAGACAAGTGAATGCCGAATGCATTGAACTGTCAACTCTATTGTAATTCTAGTCTACTTCAATAGATGCCACTGCTAATACTGCAAAATAAAAGTTTGGCAAGTGATATTTTTTGTGTGTTTCGTTGGTTTTTTTTTCATTTAAGTTTTATAATTATTCCCTATAATAACTGAAAATTAATGCAATTCAAATTTTTTCTTTTTAAACGATGTAAATATGAGCTCAAGACGTTCAATAAAACATGTACATAAACCCGCGGTCTCCAAATTGTTTTTATTTAGTCTAGCAACATTTACTGGCGTTGCGTTACCGTCACGGGAAATACCCGCCCGCCTGTCAAAATTAGGATTTTCTCATGCCAGGCGAGAAATATACCAATATAGGACCTAGCAAAATAAACTTTGCCTATTCGGTAATCGAAATATGTTGTACATCGAATTGCAAAAGACCATTTGTCACAAGGAAAATGGTGCAGTCACTTTATTCGTGCGCGTAGCACCACTCGCATATGTAATTGTGATAATTTACGCACTAATTGTACAATATAAGAATGTGCATTTCTGAATTCGTATTACTTTATATAACTTATATTTCATAAAGTAGCAAAATGCATAACATTTAAATTATATATATTGCATAATTATACCGTCTACAAAAATCATTTTGTAACAGGTTGCTAAATTTTGCGAATTAAGCTACTACTTCTGTTCTGCACACACCGTATACAGAATTTATCAAATAATTTATAAATATAATGCGATGACCCTTGGAAATTTTTTTTCAAAACACAAACATTGATCATCGTTTAAAAACAAAAAATAATTGGGGAAAATAATATTTTTTGTTGATATGTTTGCGATACATTGCTCCAACCATTGGAATATGTACTTTTTGTATATTATTTTTATACATAAATTTTTTAGTCGAAAATATAAACTTATGCTCTATATTGAAGCTCAACGGGAAGAGAGATGTATTATATCGAGTTTTGGAGATGTCTTGTGGATTTTCGGGGTTTTTAAGGCATATAAACTCCCCAATTGATCTAGACGGTTGAGAATTTGTATGTGTGTTAAATTGGTTTCAAGGAAGTGCCTGTCGGGAACTTTCCAGCACCCCACCCATGTACACTTGTTAGTCATGTTTTTCGCAGTTTTTAAGAATTTACGTTCCTCTACAGTCCCACCAAATTAAGTTTAGAGAATTGGAATTTGTCAGAGAATTGAGTTAATGTGTCAAGCGTTCAAAAAACATGAAAAATGACAATCCTATTTTAATAAAACACATCGATTGAAGGCGAAATATATCCTTTGTGATGGTGCTCTGCTTCTCACGATTTTTTTTTATATATTTTGTCAGTAAAAATGAATAACATTGACCTTCTGTGTAAACTTCGCAGTAAAAGCTAACCGGTATAAACAAGAATACAATATAAAAATTATATTACTATTATAATAATTTCATTTCTATATAATAATTTGTTTTGGTTGGTTTTTCAGTCATATCTAAAAAATTAATAAATATAAACTAATTTATTATTCCTAATTGCATTTGCTGTGATTTGAACCAATTTGTAATATTTATTTCATCAGATTAAATAATAGAAAATGTCTTCGTTACCGCGGCGCCAAAAACAAATTTTCCAATATTGCCATATGTACGCATGCATATATTGTAAAGCTTCTATGAATTTAGAACATTCGAACAAGCCTACGCGCCTTGACAAGCAGATATTTAAGCAAATAAACTTTTTAAAGTTTGTTAACCGAAAATGCAAAATATGAGGAGGCAAGGAGTTCCAAAGTGGCTGAAATTGAGCCATGTAGTTTATGGACGCTCCCTTTGTGAAAGTCTAGATATAATGGGTAATTTTTATGGGAATAAACCAAAGTTAATTCAAAATCCAACAAAGAAATTAATTATTTTTGGATGAAAAATATTTTTTCGCTGAAATCCAAAGATGATTGTTTTATATCAACCCCGTTAGGTCTAGAGCAAAAAACTATTTTTAAAATTTTATGATATAAATCATATAAATCTTAACGAAAAGTAAGGATAGTAAGAATAAAACTAACGAAAAGTAAGAATAAAACTTTTCGATATCTGAAGTAATAGGAAATATTCATGTATTTTTTTTATATTTTTAATTCATTGTTTTATTATAACAAAGTAAAAAATATAAATACTGCTTAAAAATGCTGTATTTAAGAGTAAAAAATTATTTAAAATACATTATAATTTTGAGACATTTAAACGCAGTTTTTTGGCGCTCTCTGTTGATGACGTATAAGTACGTGATCTGTCAATTTTTAACATTTCAATGTATAATTTACACTTTATAAAAATCAATTTACAACATAGAATTTACATTCGTTATTATTAAGTTTTCTAATAAAAAGCCGTAGAATAGTATAATTTAATGAAATACCATATAAAATGTAAGTAATTAATATCATACAGTATGTCAACAAATTTGACAAGCCCGTACTATAATGTCACGTCCGTATAAAACTTTGATATTCTGTTTTAGAAATTTTTAAATGCCCTAAATGAATTTGTACTTTTATTAATTAATTTTAAGTAATTAAAAAGATATTAATTACTAAAATAATGGTTTAGTTGAAATGTCCAGTCATTAAAGTTACGGAAGAAAAATATTTGAACCAAATTTAAATTTCATGAATATTCCCTATTTTAAAAAATCGAAAATTAAAAATTTTATTTAATTATGTATTTATTATGTAGCTTTCGATATTTCAAAAACCAAGGCTGTTATCCAAAATTTTTATTCTTATTTTTCGTCTACATTCATGAAGAAGTTATAACAAAATTCATCATCAAAGTTACAAATAAGGTACAAATAATTTCAACCACAAGTCTAAACTTGCCTTGACGCTCATACTACCTTAATACTTTTTAGATCATAATTAACAACCTGCATTTTGAAAAATATTTGGGAATCTTATTTTCTCAACAAGCAAGGTTTTTTTACGAAGAAAGATTTTTTGTCGTATACACAAATTTTATCTTATGATCTCTTGACACGCTGTATAAGTATCTTGGGCGAAGATGAACAATTTTGGATTAATGAACAAGTTAAAAACTAATTGATTATAAAATCCCACTAAAATGATTTTAGCCTACAAATGAAAGTCTCAGGTATTTTACATACATAATTGCGTCAGTGTCTCGGTTATAACTTGTTAAAACTGACTTATAACCGTACTGTTATGATGATTCAAAATCGATGGAATGTTTTTAAATTCACGTTTTTTGTACAATGGACTTTATGTAGATAACATTGCAAAAACATTTTTTAAATGTCTTTGAATACTATAGACATGCCACAGGAAATTAATTATAAATAAGGAATTATTGATAAATAATTTTTAAACTAGAAATTAATTAAATTGCACATTAAAATTACATCAGATATGACTATGTCAGATAAATATAGAATTGAGTTGAACCTTCTAAGTTTCACTTCAAGGCAATAAAATTAATGTGACTCAGCATATCACCCCACAAAAATAATCTAATTACTCGCGAGTAGTGCTATAATGGAGAATATACGGTGTATACCCTGTGGTTGGATTTAAGTGTCTCAATTAAATTGTTTTAATATCGATTAAAACAAACTCCTGATGAAAGCAACCCCCAGCACTACATCTATTTGACATACACATTGTTATACGTATTTTTCGTTACTAAAGCCAACAGTTTCCAGGCGGATTTTTGCCAGAATTGTCAATTTTGTTTATTTCTAGCAGTACAAATTTTTGAAATAGATTGAATCTGTCCTTAAATAAAACTGAAAATTTTATTGAGACACTACAGAAAAATTAAAAACTAATTTAATAATAAACTTACAATTTTGAGAAGTTGAAGAAACCACAATTAAATTTCTAAAAAAATATAAAATTATGCAAGTTTTTCAGAAAATAAGTTACCGTAAATTATAATTATTTCTTATAGGGAATTAAAAAAATTACGATTTTTTCTTGCAGTTTTTCCTAAATATTAATTATAATACCTAATCATTATTTTTTTAAATAAAAAAATTTAAATTTAAATTATCTCTCGAATTAACCCCTTTTTAACCCCCGAATTCATGGAGAGTGCTTTTAGCTACGTTTCAAGTGTGAGTTTAGGATTCCATACCCGAAACAACTAGAAAAGTGGCGATTATCTTCAAAATTAATTCAGTTCTTAGCTCTGTTTCAAGGGCGAATTTAAGGTTCTGTACCGAAAAAATTTGTCGGAGTTTAATTAAATTTCGTAAATTTCACTTGTAAATATATAAATAAATAAATAAAAATTATTGTTTCTTTCACAATGTTAAATCTTTGTTAAAGCCTAAAAATCATGGCTTTCAAATAAGATTACATAATATTAATTTATAGTTTACTTATTTCTGAATAACCTGCATAATTTTCAGAGAATCTGTATAAAAATTTCTCAAAATTTTAAGTTAATGGTGTTCCTCTTTCTGTAGCGCCTCAAAAACGTTAAATTACTTCATAAAAAATTCTCCGAACGAATTTTTGCAGGTTGTGATACGCTTTGAAAGCAGAAGTATACTGCAGTGTTTTGATAAAAGGCCGTATCTCTGAAAATTTTTTGGTCTAATTTAGACTATATCTATGTATAATACAGTGATATAGAGATTAAGACCTTTTAGAGATATGCCCTTTTTCAAAACAAAATAGTATATAGTATTATTCATAGCGAATCCCACTATTTCCAAGTTTGCACTGCTTAAAATTTGCGAGCAAAAATGTTTTTCTTTAATTACTTTTAAGTGTATACATATCACGTAAATCGCTAAATTTTGGTAAAAATCCCTCTCGAAATTTTAACTTGAATAACAAAGATTATACGTATATTTTTAGGTCGATCAGATTTATCAGATGAAGATATTGACACGCACTCTTAAAAGAATGGGGATAAATACGACAATTTTCACTCTAGTAGAAAGGCTTTTAGAATTTCTGAGGATCATAGGTTTAAAAATCAATCTGCTGATTTCTTCATGCTGAACTCTTTTCAGAACTCGGTCTATTTGCGTTGTTCGAATCATTTCCACTTTAACGGAGTTTTCTAAACCGAGTTTCTGGGTTAATTGCTCTTCCCTATAAATTATTTAGTGGATTTTTATTTAATTCATTGATAATTCCAATTTTATTATATTAAGATTGATTTCAGTGAATATTTAAAAACTCAAAAATACAACACAAGGCAATCTAGTTAATACCAAATACTTTAGATTGTTGTCGCATAAATTTAAATCACAAATCCTGTTAAATTCAGATGTAATAACAAAATATATGAAGTTTGTACGGACCGCATACACGCATTTATTTCAAAATTGTTTATTGATCTTCAATAAAATCAATCAAGAGAGTGAGGAATCTTTTATGGTTCCGTTTCGAATTATGGTTCTTGAGATATTGCACTCTCACAAGACTTAAACTTAAAATCCAATGAATACGTTCAAATAAAACCGAAATTACGTTACTTAAGGTAGTACGAGCGCCAAGGCAATTTTAGATTTAGGGTTGAAATTATTTGTACCTTGTGTTCAATTTTGATGATAAATTTTGTGATAGATAACTTCATGAATGTAGACGAAAAATAAGAATAAGTTTTTTCGATATTTGCCTTGGTTTTCGAAATATTGAAAGCTAAATAATTAAACAAAATTTTCAATTTTCGATATTTTGAAAATTACTCCAAATATCGAAAAATTGTATTATTACTTTTTGTTTCATATTGTCAGTTATAAAATAATTCACCAAAATTGAAAATATATGTTTTTTAAATTTTCCCACTACCGTACTCATACATCCTTAATCAAAATATCTTAAATTTTTTTGGGAATATTAAAATGCATTACAATGCATAATCTTATTACTTTGTGTGTAAGAGTGGCTATCTTTCATTAACTCAATCAATTGCTTGTTTTAACTTGTTACTAATTTTAATTTAAAGTTCTACTATTCTTGAAGGAAAGAAAACTTTTATTTGAATTTCATTGTATTTATTATTTTAAAAAGTAGATAGTAAAAAAACAACATTCTGATATTATTATATACATATATTTAAAACAATTCATTGTCTATTTTAATTCCTAAATAATTTACATCCTGCATTAATTTCATCATCTTCTTAAATGATAAAATCAAACTAATAAATTTTATTGAAATAAGTTTTTCGTCCAATTATTTTTATATTCTTAACTCTTATGTAAATTGTTGATTATTTCCCACAATTTTAACGAACTACAGGGAGTTTTAAAACTGCTTACGCTGAAGAGGAAAGTGATATGCAAGATTATAATTTTAAGGAAATTGAAAGAATACAAGAGAATCCCTAACAAGTTTCGACTTCGGTTCGAAACTTGTGAAGAATTCCCCTAAATTTTTTCTGTTGTTTGTGTAGTGTTGTAATGCCAACTTAAAAGATTCGCCCCTTCACATTTAGCGGGTTAAGACAATAAGAAAACGGCAATATATTAAACAAACATTTTTGTTGATAGAGATAATATGACCTGAAGTGTTGTTTAAGAAGCCTACTGAAGTTTTGATAATTATTGCAGTTATTTGATAAAGTTTATTTAGAGCATCAGTTTTTTTTTCAACAGGGCTTTTGATTACCTAGCAACGCCTCTGACCCTGTAGTGGCCACACGTTTGCAGGTGATAGTTCTATCATTTTCAGCGAAAAGTTAAGACGAGTCTATTATTATTATAATATTTAAACATTTGAAAAGAAAAATTTTAATTAATTTTTTTGCTGAGGTTTCGTTTTACATTTCAATTGGTAAATAGAAGCGTAAAAAATATTTCGCTTCATAGAGACTTAATAACGTCTAACAAAAAATCTACGTATACCAAGTAAAATCAATGATTCTACAACCTTAAAGTAGTACAAGCGCCAAGGCAATTTTAAACTTTGGGTTGAAATTATTTGTACCTTATTTTCAACTTTGATGATGATTTGATATAACTTGAATTTAGAAGAAAAAGAAGAATAAAATTTTTCAATATCTGCGTTGTTTTTCAATATTTTGAAAATCACTCCAGATTCGAAAAATCTTATTCTTACTTTTCGTATTATATTGCCAAGTTATAACATAATTCATCATCAAAATTAAAAATATATATTTTTTTTTAAATTTGTTTCCTCTCTACCGTGCTCATGCATTCTTAATTAGTCGGACACAGCGGGTTTTTTTTGTTTTCAATAATTTACTAATGATTTACTTTACACCGACTTATTTTGGAGAAATCTAACAAAACAAATCATCCATCTACCGTTTTCCAAATCAAACTTTTTATCCAAAAATGCCCTGATGCTCGTACTTCTTTAAAATCCACTTCTAAAATGCACTTAAAATGGTTTTCATTTTACGTAATTACCCTGAATAAGAACAACAAACCGCATTGTATGTTTATGATCATACAAATATTATTCATATAAATTGATGTGAACGTGAGTACACTCATATATACACACACATACACATTCAAAATATGTGTAGATTATTAAATTATCAAGACTTGATAAATAAATAAAGTCATGCTAATAAATGTTTACAAATCTATTTTTAACTCTTTAACTAGTAAGGTGCGGGTTCTATCATTTATTTCAATATCTATTTAATATTTGTTGTTATTGTTTGTTATTTGAATTGTTTTTAAATTTAATTTAATTAAAATGAACAAAATTTATGGTTTGAACGTCATGTAACTTCTGTATATTCGTTGCGTGCAGAACCGTTTTAAGCGCCACCCATTGAAATACTTATACCTTCTATGAGAAATGAGGAGCTGAACATTATTAATCGCTCCCATCGCTTTGTGTCGAAGGTTTGTCCATAGAGATCGTATAATATTCTATGGGGGTTTGTCAGGATGAGAAAAGCTATATTATAATTTTCTATATTATTAAAAAACGGGCACGCGGTGCAAAAGTTATTTTGCAAGAAATTCAATATGCACTTCATAATTTAGACACTTCTCTGTTGAATGTGTTTTTACGCGTTCTGGTAGGGCTATTTCACCAAGTTACTCTCTGCCAAATCAATTGAACACTTTCGAATTTAGCTAGAATAATGACTATAATGTATCACTCTTGTAATCACCAGTGGTGGTTCTGGTGCGGCAAATCTGAGCCACCGCCCAGATCGTCGTGCTACGAAAAGCCTCTTCCCACACAAGAGGTGAGTAATTTAAATGATCTAGATTATTCAAAATAACGTGAAAACGAATGCTGAAAGATCGTTCTCAAAATTAAAATTGATCAATAATTATTTGAGATCAACTATGACGATAATTCGCGTACTACTGATTTCGACACTGTCATCGACACATTTGCAAAACTGGGCCTAAAAAGGGTACGCAAAAAGTGCACGGCCTAGGGCCTCGCCTTGGTTAACGTCGCTGCTATAAAAATGTATTGAGATGCCGCAACTTCATTCTCCATCAATTGAAGAACTTCCTTTAAATATTAAGAAATATTGTTCACTTTGTTAAAATCTCCATTCACTTGTTACCATAGAATCCTCGTGAGATTTTGTATAATACTGCCCAAAAAATTAAAATAAATCACTTCCAATTATAATCCGTCGATTTTTTTTCGTGACTTCTGGGATACTTCGACTTTTTATAATTATTTCCTAATTGATCTTCTTTGATATCAGATTAGACTCAATTTTTCAATTAACCATTCAGAGACGCCTTATTCTTTCATTCTTCTCGTGAGGATAATCATTTTAATCTTCCCGTAGGAAAATAGCAAATCGTAAATGCTTTATGTCTTGTCGTTGAATAATTTATCCAAACTGTAGCACATGGAGCAGAGCCGTTCAAAAAATCTGTCCCACTAGTAGATAAAGATGACGATTGCTATGTACCATTTACTTTTTCTATTTTTATCTTTCTTCTGTAGCAGATATAGTCGACCCTTAATTTTTATATGTTATATTTGAAGGACAATTCCCACATAATATACATAAGGCAATTCCACTTTTAGTTCTTACTATATTTTTATCTAAACTAGGATTAGGACATCCTTTGTACTACCATAATTTTGATCTATTGTACCTCTTCTGTAATCTTTATGATCCAGAATATTTTTAGGCAAGTATGGAAGTTTTCAATAGAAATGACTTGTCTCGATCAAATTCCATAGGTAGCAATAAAACAATTGAATATAGTAATGGGTATATTAACTATTGTAATATAATTTGAATAAAATTAAAATTATGCATTCTAATTATTCACAACACCATTTCTATTTCTTAATAATAAATTATTCAATACAATCTAGTTTTTACTTGTGTTATAAAATTAAAAACTAATATCTTTTGTACTAGATTTAAAATAAGACTACACTACTATTTCAAATGATAAGGCATAGATTATGTCAAAAAACCATAAAAATACACAGTAAAACCGTGATGAAGAATCGAGTGCGCACGCTTCAAATTATCTTTTACATACATTTAACCAGTTTTTTTGAAACAAATTGCAATAAACTACCGATTGTTGGCGACACTGTACCACAATCATTTCAAAATTTGATTGGTTATTAAAAAAATGGTGTACAACCGGTAAACTGCGGTTTTGAATAAAATAAATACTACGATTATAAATATAAAATAAATACTAAAATTTATTTTATTATTTGCTATCATTTATAACTGATAAAATAAACGGATTAATTGTTGAGTGAACATTGTTGTTATTTAAAAATGTATATTTTAAAAATTCTTGTTTTAAAATGCCAATGGTTTTTTTAAACAATCATGAAAACGTTTTATGTTAAAAAGTGTAAGCCGGAAAGGTTGTTAGTTTTTTATGATATCATTAACATGATTATGTGTTAAAAAGTAAAATAAACAATTTGACAAGAATATTTATATAAAACAAAGTTTTTGTGTGAGTAACACAGTCTTTTTTTTAAAGTGAGATAAAATATTGTTATTTGTAACGCGACCTGTGTGTGAGCGGGATATAGTGCGGCGGTGTATTACCACCAATCATCATAAGCTGATATACTGATTCAATGAAACTAGAATCAACCGGTTTTATACTAACTGCACAAGCAAACACTAAATGTTAAATATTTAGCTGCATACAACCAGTTACTAACTGGATTCAATTTTATCAGTGTGTTATTTCTTTTTTTACTTTGTTCTTCTAATAATAAAATAAAAGTAAATAACTTTCAAAAATTGCAAATTTACGAGAAATATCTATGGAAGTATTTTTTTGAGTGATTTTCTATTTATGAAAACGTTCTCTATAATCCGATATGAGTTGTGATGTGATATTATTAATTTAGATCCAATTAATTCAATTTTTAATTAAAATAAATATTATGTTAACGATCATGATACGTCGTTGATTATTTTTAAATTTTTCATTTATTTTTTTTACGTTAATTTGTTTTTGAAATTAGAAAAACTTTCATTTTGTGGTGTGTTATTAGTGTTTTCAAGTGAAAAAGAAACATTTGTAACATTTTTTTCAAGTGCGATCATACGTTTTGTTCAATTAGAGAATGTTGATCGGATTTACGTATAATTACTTTCAGTGTACACATATATTAAAAAACGTTTTACAAAGATTTTATTTTAATGATTGTCGTAAAGAATTTTTTATTTTCTCACCAAAAATGTTATCGAAACGTGCATTCTATGATATTCAACACTACTTTATTAGCTGACAGCTGGAAAAATAATGTTTTTCAACATCAGTTTCGTTTAAGTAATAAATTGGCTACAAAAAGAAGATATTTTTTAGCCCGACAACGTATCGATTTTGTTTATTGTCATGGTCGTGATGCAATTGCATTAATTTGAAAAACAAAAGTTGTTTGAAACAATTTTGTTACCAAGTTATATTTTCTATGTTTTTTTGTTCAAACATTCATATGGAAGTTAGTGAATGCTTTTGAATCGAAAATATTTGTAGCTTCTGTTTGTTTTGCTTGTTAAATTAAATTTTATAAAGACATTTGTTTTCCAAAACCACGAATTCATATTCAGTAAATCCAAAAAAAAAAATTAGATTTGCTGCAATGGAAAAACCTTTTATGTTTATACATACAGTAAAGATGTCTTATATGGGTTATGAAATATCTGCCCAATTTATTCACCAATTAATGCAAAATAATGATTCTTGGTTAAATGGAACTAATCAACGTTTAATGTTTACGTTAGTGGGAAAACGTGTTTCTATTAATCGAAGGCATTCAAAATCAAATCGAAGAATTAAGGCTGGACAACGAAATTTAAGAATTTGTATGAAACGTAGGCGTAATTCCCTTGTGTAAGAATCTCTTCATTTTTTTTATATTACTTATATGCAAAATACTTAAATAATCTTAATTACCTTAATTAAACATTTCAAGAATTTGGCAATTACATTTTTAAATAGAAAATATTATTTAAATTTCTTGGTAAAGACAGAAAACATTGTATTCTTTATAAAAGACCTTTTATTATAAGGGTCTTTGCTAGGAATACATCGTATAGAGCGAAATACTATTCTTTCTGGAATTATCAAGATTAAAAGTTACCTAGAAACAGGATAATATCTATTTTCTATAGAAATAAACCTAACCTGAACAAGTTGTAATACTATTTCTATTGATATGCATAAATAACAAATTTGTCCTTTAGGTTTAACTTAAAATAAGATCAAAACTTTATAGATTTATTTATAAGCTCTGAAACAGGGAGGTTTGTTCATTATTACCTTACAAAAATACACAAAGCTTTTAAAGCTGTCCGCATGCCAGGCATATTGAACTCTTCAGCCAATTCGACACACACCGTCCCAATGGGGAGCCAAGGATATTTGGCTGCAGCAGCCTTGCCCGCAAATGATTGTATGTCACTAAATTGGCACACTGTGACCAAAGATTTGAGGCTGTTTTAACTTCTCTCTCTTATCAAAATATACTCTTTCTACCAAATGTCTAAATATGAAATTGTCTAAAATATAATACAAAGGCTTGCGTGCAGCAATATTACAGATTTTATATATTCGATATCAACTATGGAAATGGTACTTCTTAAATTGACTCCGCTTTATGTATACATTACAGCTGAGGCGAAGGCTGAAAAAGCTCAAAGCAATCGAAAACTATCTTTATTAATATTATAGATAGATCCTCATAGGATGACAACGTCATCCTCTTTGACAGTCAAAATTCAATCTCTACACGGACATATCCAAAATCGTAACGGAAGTAGGTTCAGGAATATACTCTCGAGTGACCAAGAACAGATATCTATGCTTCCAGCCTTGGTAAAAGAGCCCCTATATTTTAGGCTGAAATGTATGTCATAAATAAATTCCAGAAAATTGGTAGCGATTCTTCCTTTTTGATTTTTTTGTATGTATGTTTTGATTTTTCCTTTTTTTTTTGTATATTTTCCATAGTTCTAAAAGCTATCTTCAAGATTTTTGGGAGCAACTATCGCCAATTTTAGCAATAGGCTAAGAAAACATAGCTATTATAGTTTTCTCGATTATCCAGGTTCGATTGTACTATAAAAGAAGTCTCAAAATTGACGCAAGATTTGAAACTTATGCCATTTGTTTGGCCATGTATTGAAAACGGGAAAACAAAGATAGCGTCACAGCTGTTTAGGGTTCTTAAAAATGAAGGGCTGTCTCAAAGAACAATGGTAATCGAGGAAATAAAACTGACAAAAGAGTCAAAGTCATAAAGGTCAAAAAAAAAGGGAGGACATCCTTTAGTTAAAAAAGCAATATTTATATGCCTTTCAAATGCTCTTACTAATTATTTCTTTAATACCTAATGCCACATACACTGAAAAACAAAATTTGCGTGACTACATTTTATAGTTACGTACATTAATAATTTTTTTCATGGTTAAATAATTTATATTAATTAATTATTACAATGCGATTATTATTCATATATTGCTAGTCATGATGTCAAATAAACAAACAAAAAATTTATGAACGAGTTTAGACTTTAGAATATAAAACTTTTTTTTATTAAATTATTTTAAAATCACTTCAGTTTACTATGTTACTACATTCGTAGTAGCAATGTCCGTTCTATTATACTCTTGGAGCCAGACCTGTCAAATATTGATCGAGCATTGGGCTTCTTGTATTAGTGTAACTCCGGGAAAATCCTTAGGCAAATACTTGGATTTATATCTAAATCTCTTCTTTTCTTAGGCAAATATATTGAGGTAAGAATCATCAAAATCGGCCCACGCGTGTTTGGTCTTTAGTGTGCCACAAAGGAACACACATACATACATGACTGACAAACACATTAGTACTTCTTTGCGTCGCGCAATCGGATAAAAAGAAATGGTTTTATAATCAATTGCAATTAATAGTCAAAAAAATTTTGTTTCCCAGTTGGGCATAAATATAAATTAAGGGTTATTAGTGCGGAGATACACTTTCCTTGACACTTTTAGAGTATATAACTCCCCATGCCCCGATCTCCATCGACTAATGTGACACCGTCGAAGAGCTACTCAATATTTTGGTTGCTGATCTCAAAGCAAATTTTCATCATGTCCATCCCCGTCGACTGTATGTGACGCCGTCGAAGATCTTCTCAATATTTCGGTTGCTGACCTCATCGTATATTTGTTCCTGTGTTATATAATGATTAATACTTTATTGACTAACTCATTTTTAAAAATAATTTTACAAGTATCTACTACCGTTTTTCAATTGAAATGAAGATTAAACTAGTCGAAACTGAGAGGACAAATTTCTTTATTTTGTTTATCTTACTGACCCATAATGTTGTAATGTTGTTGGCAAAAATAATTTTCCTGTATAACTTAGAAATTAACGAATCATATCAAAAGAAAGTTAATGCTTGTTTGGATCATAATGGTGAATATGTTGTTTATACGCTTTTGGAAAATAGCCAATTTTCAATAATTTTAATCATTTAAATAATGATTCAATTTTGAAATGGTTCTATTTTTGTTCTCACGGAATATTTACCGTATATAAATTATGAGATTTAATTATATACCAATGAACTCACGTGTATGCAATTATGTTTGCATTAAAGTTTACCACAAAAAAGAGCTCGCATCACTAAGGTCATTTTTCCCCTTGTTAAATGATTTTTATTGAAATGGGATATTTCCAAGTGTTTTAAAAAGCGAGCTGAGGTCACTATATGTCGTCCTTATCATACAGATGTTATATATAAAGTTCGTGAGAGAACAGTGAAAGTGGCTGCATCTAAAAGAGAGAACACTGACGAGCTACCGTATGATTTTCTTTATGCTAACGCCATTATTTGATACATAGAGATAGGGTACCTCGGCAGCGTTCTTTCTTACCTGCAGAAATTCTGACTTATGGCTAGCATAGGCACTCGCGCACTCTATTCTTATATGTCTATGGTCGTTATAAAAAAGAATTGAAGGTACTGGGCAGTTTATATCAATATAAGGCTCTTTGTTGAAACTAATTCAACTCTAACACGAATTTCCAATTTAGTTTAATGGGCCTGTGTAGGTGCGTAAATCTTTAAAACCGCAAGCATCGTTCTGCTTGGTAAATGACCTTACATACCGAATTTAAGCTCAATTGAACCAATTGGACAGAGGCCAATATGTAGCTAAATACACTTGAATCCTCCCCGTTGCCTTTCGATACAATGTATAAGTCTATATTTTGGGAAACATAAAAATGTCTTAAAAAATACAATGAACCTTTAAAAATGGGGGCGCTCTGAATAAGAAACTTTTCAGTAAGCCAAGCTCTTTCTATACACGCAGAAAATTCAATTAACTAACCGTACATTCTTCGTGAAAACTAACTACCCATTGCGCTGACTCCAACAATACACAATGTTAAAAAAACGAGGGAAACTTAAAATAAATTTTTCTCAAAAATGACTTGATATATTAGGTTTTTATATTGATAATCAATTAGCCAACCCCCCTTTTTTCTCGTAACCAATCCTTATGACAAAATACTACAGATGAATGGCAAATCATTTATCGAATGTCAACAATTAATAATTAAAAAAAAAAATAAATAAATCTTTTATTTTTGTACGTGAGATAACAGTATTTAATGTGTGTTTTTTTTATTTACAGTGGTCAACGTCCTAATTACTTGACAAATGGTTTAATGCCACAATCTTACGTTAAAGATGAAGAACCTGCAATAACTACAGCTACAAATTTATCAATATCTCCATCGTGTACGAATGGAGTTGGAATACATTCAGATAATAAACAACAAACATCAAATAACCGTCAACTATTCAATACAAATTTGTTAACGTCATCATCTGCTGAAGAAACAAACTCGTGGTTAATCACTAATCGTTTCAATACATACGTAAATACATTTGCAAATTTTTCTGGTGCAGATATTTTACGTTTGTCGCGTGATGATTTGATACAAATTTGTGGATTGGCTGATGGAATTCGTCTATACAACGCATTACATGCCAAGTAAGTGTTATAATTTCTTAAATTATTCAATTTATTTTATCACTTAGTTATCGTGTTATTATTATTTTTTTATAAGATTTAATTACCTTGTTGGGACGAATTGTCTCGTACTAAAGAGTCCGCTGCTTCTTTCGCTTTAACGCCAGAGTGGCCCGGTACTCAGATCAGTCTGGAAAAAGTAGCATCTTAAACCATTCAATAGTAGTTCATTAAGTGATCAGAAAGTGATAGCGCTGTTCATTAAGCTTGTGTATTTCTAAAGAGATCTTCGAAGGCTTATTAAAAAGCATCTTAAGTTTGTTTATTAGCAACTCTTTTAATTTTGATTATTATTTTTTGTAGGACCATCGCACCCAAATTAATATTGTACGTGTGCACCGATCGATCAAATGTATTCCATGCCATATATTTAACAACATACACAAATAATGAATTAGGTGAGAAACTATCATCATTAATTCAAGCGTCAACCGATCAAATTCAAGGATATTTCGTACAAGGACCAAACGGAATTCACATTCATATCAATGATGAAGTGATACGTCACTTTAAAAATGAAGCTATGTACACGGTGGAAATAATCGCTAACATGAATATGAATACTTGTAGAATCCTCCTGAAACCGTTAAATCCGTAAAATAATAATTATATTGTATTTTTGTTTTTTCTCAATGTTTATTAAGTTTAATGTTTCTCTCTATTTAAACAAAGAATGCATGGTGTGTTCTTACTTTAGATAGTAAATAGAATTTTGTTTGCAAACTAAAAAAAAAATAGAGATTCATGAGTTGAAACTTTTGTGTCGATTTTTTTCTTTAAGAAATAATACTCAAATATTTTTTGAAGATTGCTGAGTATATACTTTGATTTATTGAAAATAAGATCAAATGAGGCACTAATAGAGAATCTTACGCAAAGATACGTTCCGATTGTAATACAAGTTTAAAGGAAATGCGAGTACGATTGTAAACAAAACACCATCAAATGTGTTTAGTAGGTTATTTTAGTAAGCCAAATTTTGTACATTAGTGCCTTTAGTGGGAGAAATTAGCTGTAAGCTTTCGTATTTAAAAGCAATTTACAATTTTGTAATGATAAAAATAGTACTTCCAAATTTTAAACATCTCTGATTTTGTTATCATAATAAGCAGGAAGTAGTTTCGCGAAAAAGAAAGTTTACGACGTCAAAGAAGTAAATTACAATGAAGTATGGATAATTTAAATGTTTAATTAAAGTAATTCACATTTTTAGGGTAGATTTTTGTGAGTAAAGGAATATATCTGTTAAAAACGTGGCGATCAAATAATTTTATGCACAATTATACACGTATAGCACTCTGTGGTTACTATGTTAGCACATATCTTCACGTCCCCGCCCGGACGCCACGTGTAAAATATAAAACTTTAATATCTCACGTTAAAATCCTAAAATAAAATAAAATACTTGTTTTTGATATTTATTTTAAAGGTATGTGTTGATATAATTACCACAAAGTATAAAAGCTATGCATAAAATTAGTAGATTGCCAATTTCGATGTAAGCTTATTGTTCGTGCCTTTCAAATGTGATAATTATAATCGTGAATTATGATTATAAAAGTCTTTTTTAACGCCGACATTTGAATAAAGTAATGCTTATTGAAGGACTCAATTACAGAAAGGGTATATCAAAGAAATTTATATACATTTCGAAAGAAATTAGGCAGTATTTTTTGTTTTTAAATATTTAATTTTATTACTCATAATTATATATTTTTATAGACTAGTTAATTGTTGTAATTAAAAACATTTTTTAAAACTATATAATAAGTCCAGTTGATTCCAACTTGAGTTTTAAATACTCCACACGATTATTAAGATTTGCTGGATTTAAAGTTTTTTGAACGGATTTAAAGTTATTTGGCGGGATCTAGAACTTTTTTGTCTGTTAAAGTAGTTTAAAAAGTCGTTAAGTTTGATATAACTATAAGAAACCGTAGATTGTTTCAAGTATCGGCTGGAACAACTCGATTAGGATACAGATATGTCATTGCCCGCTATGAATGTGTTATTATCTTTATAGTAGCCTTTTAAAGTATAAAATTGTGCCTATAAATTGCCTTAATATTAATATAAAAAAAAAACTGAATTATTATATTTTTATAAAAAAAAAAGCATATTATTATTAACATTTTTATTAAATAAAATTAGAATAACAAAATGAAAAATCAGGGGACGGGCGGTGATAGAAATGAGAATTTGGTCTCTGATGCGATAATTTTTTAGTTAATAAGAATGCAGGTGGAAGAAATTAATAACAATTTGTTGGACGAAAATTGAATATAAAAGAAAATAAAAAGCGGTGATCTGATTATTTCAGATTCCCTTCTAAAAAATATCTCTTCTAAAAAATATCTCTGTCAAAAAAAACTAACGTTTTACATAGAGTATATATACTATAATGTGAGTTTTTTGTGACACAGAGATACATACGTCCCTGATTTAGCCATAACATATGATAGAAAATTGGTACTTTGTATCTTGATATGAGGAATACATTAGTTAAAATATTTCAAAGAAAGAAAATTGAAACCTTCCCAATATAAAACTGAAAATTGGGTATATTCTACTTTTTTTTCTAGCGAAAGATTAAAATTAGAAAAAAATTTGTATCTTGATACATTGCACTATCTTAGATACTAACGGAAATTTCAAACTCTGAAAATTTTCTAAGCATGAGTTTTACTAGAAAATGCGATAGTTTAATAAACTAGGCCTTATATTTTTGAACTGAAGTCAATTAATTTTCGAATAATATAATGCCTTAATATTGTTTATATTATATTTGATTGGCTTCCAAGAACAGATATGGAATTGTTTCGGATATTCTATAATATAATCTACAAGATATGAATGACAAAAAGTTAAAAATGTTATAACGGTTTGGGATAACAGAAAAAGTTAAAATAATTTGAAATTACATTTTGGATATCCGATAATTTCTGTAACGATTGACTAATCAGTTCCGACGAGTTGAAAGGTAAAGGAATATTTTCTGTACACGTAGTCAACATGATGAAATAATCTAAGTGTGTACGGGAATATTTATCTGGATTTGGATTGTTTTATTACTAAAATATAGGAATAAATAATATTTTACTAGAGATTAGTATTTTTTTTAGTACAAAACATTTTTACACTTAGTAAATAGTGTATAAGATTTAATAAACTTAAAAATAACAATTTATATGTATACTATAGACAAAAGTAATTCAGGAAGCAGAGAATAGGGTTGCAAATGCGCATTAACCTTAATGTAGATCGATTATGCGCTCTCATAAAAACTAATTATCAACGTTTAAATACGTTTGAAATCTAAAAAAGAATTTAGTTATATTTTTAAATACATAAAAATGTTTTTTAACAGTAAGAAATCTTATAGATGTACAAATTTTTAAGTGAATATACCAGAGCCAGTGACGGATTAAATATTTGGCGAAGTAGGTAACTGTCTGGGTTTCAAGGAGTTTTGGGAAGGTCAAAAGAGAAAAAGACAAATTTTTAGGAGAAAGGCGCCAAGTTGATTTACGAAGAGTAAAAAAGAGGGCGAAAGACAAATTTTTATGATTACTGCCGATGATTATTACACAAGGGGGCACTAGTCTGATTTTCACATTGCCTTGTCTATATGAGCACCGTCATCGATTAATCCGGTACTGCCAGAGCATTGATGTCTATAAGATTAAAAATAATTGGAAAGTGACATAGAAATTGAAATAATAAAAATAACGGGTGTCTGCATAAAGAATATAAAGAATTTCATGGAAAGTAACTTTTCTTACAGATTTTATCGTATTTTTTAATTTCGAATATAAAGGAAAAATCAGTGTTTTTACTTTATGATAAAATCTCTTGAAAACTGAATGCGATTTTACGATCAAATTTGATTTTAGAACAGTGGCTTCACGTGAAAGGATATAATTCGCAGCCCTGTGTAATTCTACTTGAATGAGACACTCTATTGTGTCCCCTAATTTAAATCTTGATGGCAAGAAGGAACATTTGAATGTTTAATTTGACGTGTTTTTCAATTAAATTTGTAACGTTGCGTTATACTAAAATATGAGTATTTGCTCGCTTCATAGTTATTTTCATGTACGCTAAAACTAATACAATGTTTTATTATTAATTTACAGAAAAAAAAACGTTAAATTAAACACAATGTGCTCTTAAGCTGGAAGAATTCAAACTTTATTTCTTTAAGGATATCATTTATTAAATATTGTGTATTTAATTTGTCAATGTGTCGTAAACAGTTGCAAAGCAATCGTTGTGTTGTAAGTTGTGACTACTTTTTTAAATTTAAATAAAAAAACAAGTATTATTTTGACAGATTATTAAGAAATAAAGTTGTTACATTCTGAAATAATGATTCGGTTTAGAGCCAGTCACGTACTTGACAGACATTTTTCAGAACCAGAAGTTGAAAATTTGAGAAACTGTTAGTCAAGGGCATCCTTTACAACTGTTTCCTCTATTTGTAAAGGTTGCATAGCGGAGGCTCTTTCAAGATGCCTGGGAAATTTTTTAATTCGCGGCAAGTTTAAAATTGATACAAATTTATTGAAGATTGAATAAAATATGCAAAGATCATATTGTTAAATTTTAAGCTTGGTGTTGAAATGACTGGCATATACTACGCCTGGCTTTAGACCTAGATGATGTTAAGTAAAAAATACGCAGTCTATATTTTGGCAAAAAAAAAAAAAAAGATTCAGTATCCACTTTAACGACCTATAGTTTTGTAAACTAAATTTTTTTTAAAATCTGTCAATTTTCTACTATAAACAGTTTGTAAGATTTTTTTAGTTAAAAACAATGTCTGTCTCACCTACTTAAGTAGTAAATGGTGACTCAATTGACTCGTTGTACAGAACTTATCAAATGGACATTGGTTCTTTTTCTTCCAAAATATAGAAAAAAAATTTATACAGGGTTTGAAACCTTTAAGTGTATTGTCTCTTTATTATTAAAACTTTGAGCTAAATAAAAAAGGATAGTATGTTAAAAAACATATCACAATTTATTGAAATAATGTTTTAGTGTTATAAAATTTCAGAAAAATATATATTTTGTTGCATTTTATGACGATTTATTTTAATTGAAATCAGCACATATGATATCCTAATTATCCTGTTCCTGCCACAAAAATAAAAAACTCGTAACTCTGCATTCAATTATCAAATGAATCCGATCTTTGGTTAAAGTTACCTATGTACTGAGTTTTAATGAAATTGAAGTTAAAAAATTGTAGTTTTCTGCCATTTTCTAAAGGACTTAAATTCTTAAAGTCCTTGTGAATTTTTCGCTTAAGATGTTTTTCCTTATAACATCAATGGAAAATTATGAGAAATTTCGAGAAAATGGAAAATGTTTTCTCGACAATGGATGATTTTATTAATTATTTAGTAAAAGTAAGTATTAAATTAAAATACGATACGTACAATAGTAAGCCAGGCAGCTGCGTGGGTATAGCACTTGCATACGAATTTAAAGTACGCTGGTTCGTATCATGTCAGTGTTACAATTAAACTTTTAATTATTTAAGTATTTTCTGGCATTAAAAAAATTTTTTTTGTTATAAATAAATAAAAATCATTATATATTTAAAATTTTGTTTTATTTTTTACATTTTCTATCCTATTTTTTCTTTCAGAACAAAATTATCAATTAATTAATTATTTTGTAAAGGTAAGTATTAAGTTAATTATATGTCTATACATAATCGGGGTGGCTGTGTGGGTATAGCTCTTGCCTCTGAAATAAGGTACGATGGTTCGTATCCTGGTTGGTGTAGTTGACTTTTTTACTTTTAAATTTTTTCTTATGTTAAAAATTTTCCACTCTTTTTATAGTTTAAATTATCTATTGAACCCGCCCTCTTGTCATAAATAACGTCAGTTATATGCATATGTCATAAATCACTATTCTGTCAGGGGGTGGGAATTTAAATAATCATAAATAAATCTCACTCTTTAAAATAATGTTCTCGTTCGTGTTACAAAATATTAAAAATATGTACCAAATGGCTTGGTTATGCTAAAATATCAAACTTTTTAATGGAAGAACATGTCATATAGTTTGTCTCACTCATATTCTCCTATTACAAAATATTTAAAAAAATACTTATTTGCTTGCTTTTTTGTTGTAGCTAAAATTTATTTATTCTTTGTTAAATGAAATTTTATAAGATTTTGTAATAGGAGAACATATTTTTAAAACAAAATTTCGTTCTGTATGATTTGATAGAGCAATATTTATCATTTATTTTGTGAAAATAAGTAAATATTCAAATGTTTTTGATCTGTTATAAAACCAAAAAAATTGATAAAAACGATATTTTATTATATATGTAAATATTTGTACATATTTATTTTAGGTGAAATATGTACAAATATATATACAATAAAATATCGTTTTTATCAATTTTTTTGGTTTAATTATTATTATTCAATTATATTTACCTACCTTTATATTTTATTCTTTACATCGATTTCAGGAATATCAAACAGAATCTACATTTAAAAAAAATATTACTACAGTTATTCATTTATAGATAAGTTTATTGTAAAAGGTATATATAATACATTATTAATAAGTTAAATATGTCAAAGGTGGAGTAGTGGTTAGCCAAGTCGCCTCAGGTTACAAAGCATCTCGGTTCGAATCTAGCATAGTTCCGATTAATTTTTAGTTTTTTTATTTAGTTTAATGTTTATTCAAAAAATAATATAATTTCGAAAAAATTTTCAATTTTTTCAACATTTGTACTAGGAGAACATAAGTGGGAATTAGTAGTTCCTGATAAGGAGAAAATTGAGTAAGTGTTTTCACCCCGAAAGTCTAAAATTTTATTTTGGCAGAAAGTTATTGGTCTGCCCACTAGAGGTCACACTCACCAAACACGGGTGTGCAGACCACTAACTTTCTGACTTACGAGGTGACAACAATTACCTTGCTATCAGGTACTACTTATTCCGTCCGTCCTTGATGTTCTCCTAGTAGAAATGTGAAAAAAATTGAAGTTTTTGAACGAAAAAAAACTAATTTTTTCATCATTTACTAGGCAAACATGCTGTGGTGGAAATTTGAAAAAAAATGAAAATAGAAATCAGATTTTGCTTAAAAGATTTAATGAACTTTTTTTAATATATGTCCTCACCTAGTTTCGAACCAAGGGACTATTTATTCGAAGTCAAATACGCTAACCATTATACCATTAGGGCTCTGTTATTCGTATTAATAAATAATTATATTCATATTTTCGACTTTCTTAAATTATAACAAAAAGTAAAACTCATTTTCGGAAAATTTTGAGTAGTATTATTACAAAAAAAAAATGGCAAACGAAGTTTGAAATACTTACCTATCGTGAAGTTCGAAATACTCACCTATTTTTAACTGAAATAATATTGTATAGCTACAGAGAGATGGGGAAAAATAAAATAAAAACAGGGTTTGAGTTTTCAACTTTATTTAAATGAAATCAAAATACATAAAAACTATTTACGAATTACTTGCACATAATTCCATATAATTAATTTCATCTTAAAAAAATTTTTTTGCATCAACTTTTTTTATACAAACCAAATACCACACAAAAATAAAATGAAAATCCAAAAAGAATATTACGTATTTACAATCCAACTTCTTTATCTCACCTATATTTTATAAGAATTTGTTTGTACCTTTACTAAAAAAAAATTAATTAGTTAATTAATAATTTTGTTCTGAAAGGAAAAATGGGATAGAATAAAATAAAACAAAATTTAAAATATATAACGATATTTATTTATTTATATTAATTTGAAAACGTTATCCCGAAAATTGATTTTTTACTATATAAAATAACCATTATTATTCATTCAAATTTTATTAAAAAATTTTATTCATTAAAAAATTATTATTCATTCAAATTTTTTATAGGTGACATATGTACAAATATATATAATACAAGTGAAAACAAACAATTGACTGAGTTAATTGTTGAAATACCATGCATAGTCAGTGTTGATTTATTTATCACATTACACATACAAACATGTGACACATACATAACTGATAATCAAGTATAGTACCCATTATAAAATTTCCGCCTAATTGGCGCCCTCATAAACTCGAATAGGGATCGGAGCCACAACCTATTATGGAAAACGTTATCTTGATAAGGCGTAATTTAAAAAAAAAATACATACGAAAATTTGAAAAAGTTCGCTATATTTCGAGAACAATTGATTTTGCGTAAAGCGGATGAAGCCCCTTCTAAAAATCTTTTTTTTAATTTAAAGAATATTTTTCCAAATAACATCAATGAAATATTTTGGAAAATTTCGAGAAAAAAGAAAAACGTTATATGATGTTTTTACAAATATACTTTTTCTCAACTTTTCAATAAACTTACCTGTTAAGCACTTCTTTTCCGCAAGCAAAGACGAGAAACCTAGTACTAGATTACATCGAAAATTATAGCAGTTGGAAACAGCCATTCTAGTAATTGTTTGGAATGTAATTTTAGATGGTTTCAATGCTGCCACTAAAAAGCTTCAAGATTTTCAAGTGGATTTATCATTTATTGGCCAAATTTATGGTTCGCTGGCTTCTTTTCTTCAATTGAAGAAAAAGTCAATTCAAAGCATTATCTGGAGTCCAAAATTATTATCGTTATGATAACCGGTCGCAGAAAAATCTGAAAACTTCGGTATAACGAATCGCGGGTAAATGAAAGAGCACTTATTTCTTGACAAGAAAATTTCTGTATAAATACTTATTACCCAATTTTAAATACTCTTAAGTATACAAATAGCTGGACGTAAAAATGCATATGATAATGCTTTATGTAAACTTTAATCTTTTTGATAATTTATATGAAATTGATGCAAATTAGTTTAGCCTGACGACTTAAAAAAACATTGGGGAATAAATGTTTCCTTTAAAATTATCTACTTAAAGACACCTTAGCAAATTTTGAAGATGTACGATCTGCACAAAATATGAGTAATGTATTGCATTCATGAAATCTTCCCTAAGTTGTTTACCCTAATGTAGATATTGCTCCACGTATTTTTTTGAGCATCTCAGTTACAAATTTTTTAGAAGAAAGACCATTTTCCACCCTGAAAAGTGTAAAAAATTACTTATGTGAAAGGATGGGCCAAGATAGATTGATTATTGTCTATTGAAGCTGAATTAGTGCTAGAAATTGATCATAAAGATATATATAATCTAGTCTAGCCAAAACCAGTCATTTTGTAGTCATCCTCTCTCCCTCCCTCTTGGTCTAAATATAACTAAAATATAAAGAAAATACATCGGTAAAAAAAATTATTTACTCGTAACAAGTTCAATATTACAATTTTTAAAGCTATCGACATCAAAATTGAAATAAAAATTAGTTAAATCAAATTATATTTAATATGTTTGTGAATCCTCTGGAAATTTAACTCCAAGTATTTTACGAAGAGTATCCTCTAGCTCAGCCAATTGTATGGATTCATTCCATGTTATTGATGGACATTCTTGTAAACCTGGAGAATTTAGAAATATTCATTTTTTTACAAAATATTGTTAATAGTCCAAAAATATGTTTTTAATATACCTTTTGAAATACATTCACGTGCCTCGGCAGCTTCATATCGTAAACCAACACTATTTACAAAATTCATTTCATGTTTACACTTTGGCAGGGGAAATTCTTTTGTTTCATTGGGTAACATTAGCTGAGTGGGACACCAGAAGTTAGGAACCTTTTGAATTTATCAAAATGTTAACAAAAAATTGAAAATTACTATTTTTATTAATCTTAACTTACCCGTATTATTCCCTTAGTCCCAACGATAACCGCTTCATTTGTCAATTCACATAAGCCTGAAGTTTGTATTGAAGCAAGTTGATTGTTCTCGTATTTAATGACAGCATTCATTGCAATATCGCATCCCGTATCTGTTACATGTCCTGTAGCTTGTACTTCTAAAGGTTTTTTGTGATCATATATAAATTGTTGAAATTGTAATGTATATATTCCTAAATCTAAAATGGTTCCGCCACCCATTTCTTTTTTCCTAAAAGGAACATTACTATTATTAAAGAATACATTTTAAGAAAACTTAATGTCTCCAAAACTATTGGGTGATCAGTGAAACAATACACCTTCCATAGACATTTATAGCTAGTCCTTGAATATATTATTTTATAAAAACTTACATAAGTCGATCAACATGTTCCAGACGAAATCCAAAACCAACAGTTACTTGTTTAACATCACCAATAACTCCACTACATAATGCTTTTTTAAGTTCTTTGTAAACTGGAAAACATCGTGACCAAACAGCTTCCATTAAAAATAATTTCTTTTCCTTGGCCACTTTGATTAATGCTTTAGTTTGGCTTGCATTCATGGTGAGTGGTTTTTCACATAATACATGTTTTCCATTTTCCAACATAAGTTTTGCATTTTCATAATGTTGAGGATTTAAGCTTCCAATATAAGCTATATCTATAACATACATTAAACTACATTAATAAGTATTTCTTTTGATTGTAGAACCGAACTTCAAATTTTATTTGAATACCGTTTTTAAATGCAAGATGAATAATTTATATTGGTTATTGACAGAACAGTTTCAGAATCTGGTAAAAAGTATAAAATAGTTATATCAGCGAATGTAACTGCTAAATGAGAGTGAAGTTGACTTTAGATCAAAAAGTGAAAGCCAAGAAGTTTATGCAAGGAAAAAAGACATGTGGAGTATACTCGAGAAAAATATTGTCGAAACCGAAAAATTTGTGATGAAAAAGTCTATTTGTTACGGCGCCTAACTGGGTGGGTCATCGGTCGTTGCGTACTTTGTAATGCTCACCAGGCTGTCTTTCTCTCGAAAATGCGCAACGACCGAGCACTAGACCTCGCCAAGATAAGCACCTTTTTTCTTGCTACTCTCTCTACTCGAGTTTCACATCCTTGTTAGATGGACTCGTGCTATTGGTGGATATCAAAAATAATTTTTTTTTTAAATCGTAAAATAAAAATTTTCTTTAAATATATGTGTAAATAAAATTGCTAAATTAATGTATATAATTTTAAAAAACAAGTGAGTTTAACCCTGATCTGCAAAAATGATCATCAAGAACTCTACCACCAAGCACCTGTACTCAAAATGTTAAAAAGCGCAAGTCTATTTACATCTCCTTCTTTAAAAAATTTCAATTTTCCAATCAAGCTTTTATATCTCACCCCGGCATTTGCACTTGCTTTTGTTAATTTTTAATTGTCTACACGAATATATTATTGGCAGTGTTTCTGCCCCGGTGTTAATTTAGCCAATTAAAAAATTCGATGAAAAATTAAGAAATATCAATACGAAATTTTTCAATAAAAAAAAAGAAAGTGTAGAATATATCAATTTGACATATGAAATGCGGCAATATTGCTAGTGTCAGGCCTAATATATTTCGTATCATCCCTTCGGAAGCTAAAATAGTTTAAATCAAACAAATACAGTTATAGATATTTAACTTACCAATTCCAGAATCTTTTGCTAATGCTTCATAATTATCATATACATTCGGAATGCCATGTACCTTAGCGAATTCCTTGGCTCTTGACAAATCTCTAGCCGCAACTGCAACTACCTTATGTTCACTCTCCGGTAAAGTAGAAAGTGCCGATGTAAAATCATGACTTATTTTTCCTGCACTAACGATACCCCAACGTAATGTAGACATCTTAAAATAAAGAAGTTAATTTACTAACCTCCAACAATTTAACAATCAACAGTTAAAATACTTACTTTAAATTAATTCAAGTAATTAAATATTAAAACTGTTGCAAAATTCAATGGTACTTTAGTATTTGTACATTTTTATATGATATACTAATATTAATAGTTAATTATAAACAAATATTATAATATTTATCAAGTGGTTATCAAACAATTTATAAAAAGTTTTTATACCATGTATATGAAATATACATAGTATATTAAGTTTATTCCCAAGTTTGTAACGCTTTAAAATATTGATGCTACGAAAAAAATTTTGGGTTAGGTGTTCATAGAATCATCAAATTAGTTCATTTCCGTATGTCTGTCTGTCTGTCTGTCGTCTGTCATCTGTCGTCTGTCCGTCTGTCATCACGATTACTCAAAAACAAAAACAGATATCAAGCGGAAATTTTTATAGTGTGCTTAAGACGTAAAAAGTGAGGTCGAGTTCGTAAATGAGCAACATAGGTCAATTGGGTCTCGCCATCTTGTAAACCGTTATAGATAGAACAAATATTTAAATGTAAAAAATGTCCCTTATAAAAAAATAAACAACTTTTGTTTGAAACATTTTCTTGTAAACATCACTGTTTATCCACGAGGGCGCTAATTAGGTGAAAATTTTGTAGTATGTATTAATATGGGAATATCAGTTATGTATGTGTGGCTATTTAAGAGTGGATTCTTTCTTTATTTACGTGACGTCAAAATCAAACGATTGAGTCATCAAAACTGTCTATACATGGTATTTCAACAATTAACTTAGTCAATTGTTTGTTTTCACTTGTTAATATAAGTGTAGATAGTGGCATACAAGTGACGATAAACTTGTACAGAGTACTTCTAGAAAATGTTTGTTTACTTCAATTGATTTGTCATTTTTACTCACTTAAGGTCATTTTATAATCATAATTGTATTAATTAATAATAATATTTGAATAAAAGTTTAATAATTTAGACTTAATATTTAAAGCAAAACTAATTAGCTGCTTTATTAATCATAAAATATTATTGAATTTGGAAATTTTCTGATTCAGTTCATACATAGCCTATAATAATCTATCTAATAGAATTCAGCTAAATAAAACATTATTTCTCATACACAATATTATCGTAGTGAAATTATCCAGGGTTGTTGTAAAATTTTAAATCATCAAATGAGAGAAATATTAGATGAGCTTTGACTCGAAAATGCTTTGATTTTGAAAAACCATCGATGAATGTATTATGGTAGAATCCCACAGTTTAACGAAACGAGAAAGTCAGAGCACGATATCGAAACCAATCTGTACCTTACTATTAAAGTGTGTGTCAAATTATCGCTTTATTGGAAGTGGTCGTATTTTTTGTTTAGACCATTAAAGAAGCATATTAATACGGCTCATATTCATTGGCTTCCAAATATGGGTTCTTCTTGGTTTGCCAGCACCCAACGCATGATAATAAATAGGGATTAGTGAAGAGACGAATATTGTATTTTATACATTGCGAATGCGAATATTCATCCCCAACATTCGCGAATGTGAATGTTAACTTTCAAATGAAGTGCTCGCAAAATTTTTTGTTTTAACTAAATACATATAATTCTTCATTAGCACAAAGGGGTCCATCTTATAAGTCCATTAAAAAAAAACCGTATAACTCCTCTAAAAACCAATCGAATCCAAAGGTTTACAACATTTTGAATATTAGAAGTTTGTTTATAAATAGTTTATATTTATAAATACAGTAAAATCTCACTAATCCAGCACTTCAATAAACCGATATGTCCAATAATCCGGCACGCTACAGAAATCGAGATTTATAAAAAAAAAAATATCAAAAAAGATTACTTTCTCGCCAGTGATGATAATTATTATGAATTTTTCTATACAATCCAGTAATCCGAACATTCCACTAATCCGACAACCTCTGGTTTATAATAGTGATTAGTGAAATTGTACTGTAATTTTGTTGTTTGTCAAAAACATTCGCATCGTTTCTTGCGAATGCGAATGTTAGAAAGTATGCGAATATTCGTCACATCACTAGTAGGGATGTAGACACAGTCATGTCCATGTTTCTAAGAACCTAAGAAAAGGAAAAAGTAAGGGTATATAAAATATATGCTTAATAGAATAGCTAACAGAATTTCTAATACGAAAATTGGACCATTTGCGAACGGCCATAGCTTGCTATCGAATGAAATAAATTATTAACTTAAATTTAGAAAGAATTTAAGAATTATATAATAAAATCTTCAAACTAGGAGAATAAAATTCATACCTGATTAAACGCCTGATTAAACTTGATAGACAGATTAACATTGACAGATGCATATTTTAATATACTTGTATATAAAATACGCATGCGTGTAATATATGTCATATTTAAATAACATTTATGATATATGATCTATTATGTCAAATAAATAGGAAGTTGCCTACTGAAGTAATTTTTAAACTTTTTTAACTACCATTTTGCATTAATGTGACTTAATTTCGTTTATACAATTCTTCAATTTCCGCTTATAAGGTACCCGAGGACTTGCTGCCATAAGCTTCAGACTTCAAAAAATCCAACGGTCTTAAATTCCATTATTTGTGCGGTCAATTATATTCTGTTTTTTGAAGATTTGTTGTCTGCATTTTATTAAATTTATTTTTTCCACATTTTACGATGATAAATCACTATTCCGACGATAGTTTGTACGAAAATTGCAAAGTTTATCTGCTAAAGCTTCATTAATTTTTAAATCTTGCTCAATAGTGAAAATGCTTTGTTTTTTCTTGTAGCCCTCCATTCAACTCTTCCGTTAATTTTGGAACCCCGTTTACTATTTATATTAAATATTCAATTACAGAAACTCACTCCATGTCACCTCACTAAGCTGCTCTCGTTCTGGCGCAAATGTTGAAATCAAAATTTTGTAAGTTGTTACAGTCTCCCATTATTAGAAGAACGAATGGATTAGTTAGATATCACTGTAAGGTTTTATTAAAGAATAAACAGCAAAATTTTGTTTAATGTAAAATCTCATTATTTAATTGGCATATTTTAATAACATGTATTATTTCGAATTAAAACAATTTGTAACTAAAGCATAATAATTACTTCAATAATAATAATATATAATATTTATATAATTATATAACAATATGTACAATAAATTCACAAATTATTTATTTTTTTAGGTATACAATATATAATCAATATTCATAAAAATTTTTCTTAATTATTTTAAATATATTTATATATAAAGATAATATATTCACACAAAATTTTCATTATTTATATATATATATATATATAATAGAGTAATAATTATTTATAATAATATTTCGTTAAATATATTGTAAATAATTTTTTTTTCATTTTGCTTAAATTCAAATATGATTTATTTTAAAATACATATAATAAAAAGTTTATATTTTTTCAGTCGTTCGGATGTATTTTTTTGTTGTTGATAAAATAGCTTAAAATATTACATTTTGGCACATAATATAATAATAATAATTTTTAAAAAAAATTTATTTTTTTAAATTTTATTTGTATAATCTGTTTTACCATAAATAATATTATGGATTTATTATTATATTAATTTAAAAAAATATTAATTATGGCAAAAAGAAGAATTATTTACTAATTTTTATGTACAATTTTAAAAACTATTTTATTAGTTTATTCTGTTTATTTTTTTTACATACAAGGTGTACCAAAAGTATGGATATAGATGAACAACTGATGTGAATGACCTGAATATATAGGTATTCAGAATCAAATACACGATCTCTAATAACTTTTATACAGCCCATTTTTCAACATCTTAATATTTTTACAAGTTGCTGTATCCTTACTTTTGAGATACCCCGTATAAACCAGTCAATAGAAAATGTTCTTAAGGTTCGATCGAATACTGAGATATGATTACATTTTACATTGGTCGTAGATTAAGGATACAAAAACAATGACCTCTAAATCGCCCTCTCCAGACATTTAGCGTCCCAATCTTATATGCTGGTTATTTAAAGTTGCATTTTTATTTTAAAAAAATCGATGTCGAAAATGTAGTTTTCAGAAAACAAACCAGACCAGAAAGTGTAATAAAAACTCAGTCTAGGATCGCTTCATAGAAATAGTCTATATTTTGCTCTAATGACTAATCTAATAAGTTTGGCAAGATTTCCATTTCCCTTTTTTGTACGTAATTAAAAAAGATGTAAATTTTTTAGCTAAAATGATTCTCACGTAGTAAAAACTTTTCTAAAAAAGATGAATTATTCTGTTTTGTATTATATAAAGTAATATTTGTCTAAGTTTGAGATTAGAAACGCTACCCCAAAACTTATCTATTTAAATAAAGATACAGTCGAACTTGGATAAGTTTGAATTAAAAGTACCGTGAAGGTTTAACCAAGTTTGTCATTAACGCAGATACAGGAGCGATTTCTCTCTCTTACAGATGTAAAAAACAAAAAAAGCAAAATTTGTATGGTTAAGGCTGTAGAGTGAAAGATGTGAGAAACAATTTTCTAAAAGAACAAAATGAAACTTGGCCATAAATATCACTCTTAGTGTTTTCTCGCTTTGTAAAGTTCGACTGTAATTAGGAAATGATAATCTATTTCGAATAATTAAATAAAAGAACTTAAATAAATAAAATTTAAACCCAATTTTCGATTCATCAGTGGAATTTTTAATTTCGAATACATAATTTTTGTTATGACGTAAATTAATTAAAATTTAAATAGCGCCGTGCTTCCATTTCTTATACGTATCAAATGTAGAAGATATACCGAAATAAGAATTCATTCACTTCTATAGAGATTGTGCTAATAAATAACCGAATTTAATCTTAGGCTGATCTAAAAAATTCTTAAAAATTACCGAGTCAAAATAAATAAATTAGAAACCCTTATACAATAGTTAAATACTTTTGATCACTTCTTCGAAAAATAGATAAATTCTATAAGAATATGTTTTCTCATTCGTTTTCTGTCAAATGTGTTCGCTTTTCGAAAAAATGTTTCTAACTAAAGTTTTTAATTATTTTATAAGGAACATGTTTTTTATTTAAAGTGTATTTATCACCAGTTGAAAACGCGTCTGAATAAACCACTTCTATTTTGAATCAGAAGTTTAAAACATGCATAAACTATCCAGTTTACCGACTTAATTTTTCTCATTCAACGAAATATTTTGAATTCGTACTGAAATAATGGGTATACATTTCTTTGCACTGTTTGTTAAAATGTGAATAATTTTTATACATTTAAAAATTTCTTGCACAAACCTCTCAAATTACTTGTTACCATTTTCTCAACAGTTTTCGATAAATGCTTAAAATTAACATAGATAAACATTTAGTTATATTATTTATAAACGATGCAAACTATTTAACAGGCATAAAAAAAAATAAACGACACAATACTTATTATCATTTATTATCTCAGAGTAAAAAAAAAAAAAAAAATAATCCAATTCAAAATTGGATTCCATTTTGAGTTTGTTCAATTGCATCATTCTTTTCATTACTGTATTTCTTTCTAATTTGTGGCAATGAATTAAATTTAAAGGTACAGAGGATTGTAAAAAATTTAACTTGGTATAAAAAAAAACAAAATTCTCCAACTTCATTAATCACTGAATAATACTCGGTATAAAAAGTTAAAATATATTTTTTTACAAATTTATTATATCAAGTATATTTGATATAATTTTCAGATAAAAATGTTTTGTAGTAATGATAATCGACATAGTTATCTATATATTTTTTTCTATTTTATATTTATTTGATTTATGTAAACGAAAAAATGTAATAGTCATCGAAATTGCAATAATCCTGACTCATTGCTTTTGTAATGAAACTGAAGTCAACAAATTTGAAATTATCAAGAGATTGTTTACAAAATTTACGAACTTCGATTACATGAAAGGCGATTTGAAATTGACGTCCGTAAAATGCATGTGGGAAACTTGCGTAGATCTTGGTGCTCGTGTGACCAAAACCCGAGTGTATAAAATGTTTTTAACAAAATTCTTCATTATCTTTTAAAAAGCGTTTCCAAAAATAGCTTGGGGTTAATAATAGAATATCAAGCTTTAAAATTAATAGAGTTAATTTTAAATATGCAGTAACGTTCTAGATGTTAACTGTTAAAATAAAGCATAAAATTCTCTGCAACGTTTTTGATTTAATTTTAACTGACTGTGAATATTTTATGAATGTTAAGGTAGTTTGTTAAACAAATCACTGAAACTTGACCTCACATTTTTTATGTTTATTCGAAAGATAATACTTAAATGCATCTATAGAATCAAATTTTTTACCGCATGGTTCACGAGATATAATTAATTAAAGTTATACAAAAATATTCAAGGTCTTATGAGTGTCCTTGTTCAATAACTCCGTAAATCGAGGGTTTATAAAAAATCAGCAAACTTGAGCTTCCAAAAAAAAACTTTTTAATAAATAGAACGAAGTCTCAAACGTACATTAGAAAAAATTCAAAACGATTTCCCGTATAACAAACTAGCTTAAGTTTTCAAAATTAAAAAAATTTGATAGCATTAAATTTACTTTTAGCTTGATATATATCATTTTCTAGCTGTCAACTTTGATTTAAAATAATTAAAAAAATGATGTAAACAATCTCTTCCTATAGATTTGCAGATAATAAATAACAAAACTTGAATAATATTACCACCGATTTACTGGACTGTGAGCTTTTTTCTTCGATTTAGATACAGATTGATTCAATATCTAACAAAGATCAATCCAGTGGTTAAAGTTTGTAAGTGGAATCGTACTGTACGCTTAACATTTTGAAAATTTTTTCAAAATAAGAAAATAAGCTCGAAAATTAATAAATTATCAACTTGATTAACAAAAACAAAACTTGAGAGAGTAATTTAAACAAAAATTCAAATATATTCACCCTGATTTTTTTCTATAATTCTTTAATCATTCTAATTCATCGATAATTGAAATAACAATTTGGTTTTGTTTTCAATCAAATTTTAAATATTCCATAAAATGGAAGACAATCAAAATTATCTCTAGAAACTAAAGACGAGAAAAAACAATAAAAATCAAAATAAACTAACATTTTATCTAAATAACAGAATTGCTGTGTAACAGTTATCAAATTTTTCTAAGCGTATAATGTTAAAAAATGAAGAATAGCCTTTGTATATTGTAAATTAAGCCAAAGTTTTCTTGTAAATGGGAAAAGAGTTTTTATAGAAAAACAAATGTATAATTTGAGCTTTTTTAAATTTAAACTGGCGTCATTGTTGCCGTATATCTAATACCTGACAGTTTTTAAAACCCTAATAACTTTAAAACAAAATACGCGCGTTATTTTACTCGCTCACAGTAGCTGCAGTAGTTGACCTCTTTGAGCGTATTACCAATTCTATTTAGTTTTTCTGCGGCTACAGTAAATTTTTCACGTCTGTAAAGAGCGCGAGGGTATATTTACAGTTAAGTTTTTTCAATTTCTAATTATTATTTGCTCATTTTATAATAAATAAATGTTTCATTTTCATAAATAATGTGTATAACTAGCTATTTCTCTAATATAAAAAACTAATATTGACATAAGATTGATTAAGTATACAAAAACGTACGTTGGTAAAATATCCGACCACAACCGCTATGTTTTGTTTGGTCGTCACAATGACGCCGGGTTAATTTTGTTCCCTATTTAATAATATAGTAAATTTACAAATGTTAATTTTATAATAGTCCAAAAAAGTGCTGCTTCTTTACCTCACTTAATCAAATATTAGGGTCAAAGTCAAGCTTTAATAGTCCTATTTAATTCACTTGCTAGCTAATACGATGTTTGCAAAGTTTATTCAAAAATCAACAGTTTAATATGAACTAATCTATCGAAAATTGGAAATTTGGTCCACTATCACACTATAACGGCTGAATCAATTAAAAAAAATTCTTTAAATTTAAATATGTCATACAAAACACATATGTTAGTTTTTGGAGTGGGCATAAAATGATATGCACTATTATCAGGGGTTAGAAATGTCTAACAACTAATACCAAAAGATGATATGCTACGTCAAAGTAGTTTAATTGTATTCGAAGTTGCATAAATTCGACTTTGATAATTCTAATCATTTTTTTTCTCTCTAAACTAAGACTACATTGTGGCGTTAAAGAAAATATTTAAGTTACTCGATTTACGAAAGCTTTGATTTACCAACGCAAGCTATCGCAGCTGTTTGTTGTAGTTAGTCGAAACAATGAAATCTTAGCTATAAACGACTTATCTCCAATAGTAATCATAATCGGTATGAATCGGCTAATCGTAATTGTTCTTTTGGGCCAATATTGTTATTTACTGCCAATTTGGTGAATTTATCTTCAAATTAGTAATATGTCTTCTTCAACGATTAGCTAATTTATAATAATGATGACTATTTTATGATCGAAATATGTATTTATACTCGAAATTCGTATGTACGGAAAACTATACAATTTTATTTCAAGCACCTAGAGTTCTCATTAATTATATTTAATACTCCCTATTATATATAGATTTCGGATGTTTTATACAAAAAATAAAACTATTTTGGTAAGTTTTGGCTATTTTCAAAAATTTATTTGGACTTGAATACCAACTAAATTAAGTTGATAAATTTATATTTGTTTTGTATATTTTCGATTCAAAAGAAAAATCGTTTCCTAAATTTGTACACTTATACGCTTAGAAAATTGAAAATTTTATAAATATTTAGTAATAAATTATGTTATTAATTTAAAAAAATTTTGGCAGCTATGAGTAATTTTTAAGTAAAAAATATATTATTATGTAGTTATATATTTAAGGGCTACCTATGGCTATTTGTTGTTCTTGATTACTTGAGGGAGGCATACTTGATTGATGTTCAAATTTTACTAACTTGCTTGGATCGTTACTAAACAATTTTCTTGCAAGAATCTGTAAATATTAAAAAAAAAAGGTTTTACTATTTGAACTATTTGGTGAATTTTAAAATAAAAATATGAATTACCTTCAAACTTTCAAGGCACATATCACAGTCTGTTGTATTTATCTCAGTTAATAGACTATTTGCCCTTTCCAGTTCAGCATATAGTCCAAAAGGTACACGAGCCAAACATTCTAAACGCATTATATGCATTTTGCTACGTAAATGTTTAGCCAAATGACCATGAATTCGAAACGCAATATTACAATCGGAACATTTAAATGGACGAGGTTCTGATGAACTGGTTGTTGGCGACGAGGATAACTAAAAAAAATGTATAAATTTAATTATTTGTTATTAAAGAATACAAATTTATTTCGATAGTTTCAAATATAAAAAGGTGAATACTGAATTCATGCGCGTGGTTCGTTGACACAGAAATATGACGAGTGTCATTAAGGTAGATGGACATATTATTCACATCGATCAGTGCATAGAAATTCTTATATGAAACAAAATCAAAGTGAAACAAAAGGAAGTATAGCAGAACAGATGCGCAGGCGATCATTCAACGAGGAGGAGGGGGGTTTGTTTAATCACTATTTTCAATAAGTTAACTCTGCGAGGTACAAAAAAAATTTTTGTACCTCTTTTGAACGAGTTAGGGATACGATTAAACACCTACAGGAGGCAAGAAGCGACAATTTGATCACAAGTGCCCTATTTAGAAGATACGCATTTAGGGTATTGCGCACTTAAACCTCATCTGTTAAAGGTATTTAATTAAATTTACCTTATTATGATGACTAGCACTTCTTTCATGTTTCTGCAAATGTCCTTTTGATCGGAAACTTACAGAACAGGATTCACAGCGAAATGGTCTCTCGATATAATGGATATTCATATGAAGCCTGTAAAAAATTTAATAAATGAGAATAAATTGGGACAAAACTTTTTGGAGTAAAAAAGTTATGCATACATACCGTAATTGTGAAGGTTTGCTGAAATTTTTTGCACAAATTGTACAACTTTTATTTTCTTCAGAATTAACAATTAAATCCGAAATCGCATTATCTGTCGTACCATTACACGCTGGTGATGATTGTTCAACAATAACACCCGTCGGTATTTCACTTTTCGTTGCTAACTTTAAATATTCGGTAGCAACACTTTGTGCTAATTTTGTTTTTTCCGTTGATACATTTCGTTTGATTGCAATATCTGCTAATGTTTGCATTGCTGATGTATCATTTTCGGTTGATGGAATTATATTAACATTTTTCTCTGATTCATTTGAATTTGTATTTTCAGACAAATTTTCATGTAATTTAATAATTTTCTCATTTGGTTCTTTTAAAATATTTGTCGGATTTTCTTCTTTATCAAATTTATAATTTAAAACTTTTCGCTTTAACGACATTTTAATATCGTTTTCTAATTTATTAATAGTTTTTATTTCATTTTTAGGAACTAAATCAACCTTTGTAGTCAAATCTAATGCTGTGGATTCGGTAGGAATTCTTGCAGAAGCATTACGATTCTCTACATAGTCTCGATTTACAGTTAAATCCATTCCACGTGGAGGTTGACTGTTGTATGCTTTATTACTAACAACTGGTGTAGCTACCTCAAAATTTGAATAAACCGGTCTCGATTCCGATGATTCGGTGTACGATATTTTTCGTTTACGATTAAAATTATTCGTTAAATCAATTGAATGTATTTTATTACGTTTATCAATATCAATAACCACCGGAGGAGCCACTGGAGGAGGTGGAGTAGCTCCAACTATACTTTTTCGTTTTGTATTGTCCTCAATTCTTTCAACGAATCGTTTACTCGATAAATAATCAACAGTTTGATTATTTGTAATTTTACTTAGTGCAGCCGCAGCACGTTCTTGTTCATATTTTACAAATTTTTGTTGGTAATTTGCAATTGTTACGTCTGCATTTGGTAATTTATCAGCAATATATTGTATTTTAGTTGGTGTTAAAACTTTTGCTGGTGAAAATGGTGTTTCTTGTCTTATATCTAAATTTTGACTAAATAATTCTATATTTTTTGCTCCTAATATCACATTATTAAAATTTGAACACATATCTGCTTTTAATATTTCAGTTTTTGTTTCAAGTGTGCTTGGTACCGATTTTGTTGCCTGTATTTTAACATATGGATAAGTTAATGGTTTTCGTGATGACATATTTTCAAAAACATTTGGTGAATTTTTATCAGTTTTATCATCACTGTTATTTAATGAATTTGTAATTTTTGCTGTTACAGTTGTTGTACTTGTAATGGTTGAAGAAGATGAGGATATTGTTAGATTGTTTTCTGTGGTCATTTCTTTGTTATTCTCTGTTTCAGATGAGGCTGGAGATCGATTTTGTGCTAATGAAAGTAAACAATGTGCAGCTTCATGATCTTGTAATCTCGTTGAATCATCTAAAAAATTAAAAATTTTATCATAATTATTACAAAATTACTTAGTAGGCAATTTCTATCTTTCAATCTGAAATTGTGTTCATCGATTGTATACAAAAACAAGTAAAATTTTTCTTACCACTATCGTTTTCGTTATCTGCATCGCTATCACTGTCTTCATCTGAAGGTGTACTACTACATTGAGATGCTTGAGTTTCACCATTTGCGTCAGATGTTGAAACAGAACTGGTTCGTTTATAATGTGCCTTACTCTTCATATGTTTCGTTAAATTACCCTTTGTTTTAAAACTGAAAGAAAAATTTTGTTTTTATTAAAGCTACATTTAACCAAACAAGGATTAAAGCTAAAATATTTTACAAAAAACTCAAGAAATTGTATTCCAATAATCTAGATTAGTACGTTCCAAAAAAAAAAGTACTTATCAATCCCTCGAACAGTCACGTTTTTTAAAAGGTGTAACTACAATTAATTCAAGGACTAAAATTTAATTACAGTGATTTCTAGGGTAGGTTCGGCTATCATTCCGGCTGTGTTTTACCAACTTTCCGCTGAAGATTTCAGCTTCTCTTGAGAGGTTGAGTACACCTCCTTTATGCACAACACCAGCCCATCACAACTTTTAGTTAAATTAATTTTTTTTTTGTGAAGGTGGAAATCGAACCCACTATCCAAGGTATACCGCGTACGGAATTAGTTAACGCTTTAAACAACTGAACCACTAAGGGCTACGGTTGCCTCTGCTAGGGTAATGAAAGAATGTTTTCATATACCCTGGATATGAAAATAGCAAACCCCGCCAATTTTTAACAATTCACGAAAGGAGATCAGCTAATGGAATATATTCTGGATATGCTAATCTTAAAAATGTATTACCTGAAATTGCACTGTCGACATGTGTATGGCCGAACATCCGAATGTGTGCGTATATGTTTCTTCAACATTGATGGCTTTTTGCAACGAATTCCACATTGATCACAAACATATTTTCCTCTACCTGCAATCAGTCAGATGGATCCAAATTACAATTATTGATTATTTAAGATATATTACTTATTAATTATGTAAATATCATTTTTTAAACATGTTTCTTACCTCTACCACGTATATAAGTATATTCTTCATTTGATTCATATCCGCCAGGCAATGTATTTCCACGATTTGTACTTTCGATTTTCTTTTGTGAAGTTTCAACCATAACAGACTAGAAAATAAATTCAAATAATCTTTTAAGTCCATTTTTTTATCTCAAGTTAATTGGATTAAATATTGATTAGTAAAAATCTCCACTGATTTGTGGGGATATTTACGACATGATTTTTGAATTTTTTGGATTATAATTAGCCTATGTATAGAGTATTATCGAAATTGGAGGGAACAAATTTTTGGATTTTGGACAATATTTCAGCAACTCTGCATTCAATATCATCTAAAACAGCTTTTTGTATTTTCTGGGTCAAAATTACCTTATGAGTTTTAACGAAATTGAAAGTAAAAAATTTGACTCGATATTTTCGAAAGGGGTAACCCCTTTGACTGTTTTTTATGATACCGCCCAGAATTCTATGTCAAATCTCATAATTTGGGAAGTTTTTCAGTGATAGCTCGAGAAATACTCATTTAATGTATTTAGGCCTTCTTAACCATATATATTTCAAAATTAAAGATAACTTTGATATTTCCCAATATATTTCTTATGTACTCGACAATGTATTTCTAGAATAATAATAAAATATAAGAGGGGTACCGCAAATTATTTTCTAGAACTTAGACCAAAGGATTCTCTTTTGTGCCCTCCTTGAAAACAACTTGTTACTCGAAGGTGAGACGTCTGCGGGTAAGAGATCCTATTTTAATTAGATGAAGCTATAGGATTCTGTCGAAGCGCTTTTTTGAGGGGATTTCTCCCAGGATTGATGGATCCAAAGTTTTGAATCCAAACATTCTATTCTGTCCCCCATCAGGCCCTACTGTTGGGATCATCGGAGATTCCCATGATATATGAAGGTGGAATTGTTCAGCTGTGGTTATACAGTTTGGCTTGTTCAATGCCTTACGCAGTAATCAAAATGGGCTTATAATTTTAGAATATATAAAATGATTTAAACTCACCTTATAACTAGAATCCACAATTGTTAAATCAGGCCTTTTCGTTTGTGCTATCGTATAATTTTTTCGTATCTGACTTGAATTGTACGTATCTAATCGAACATAATCTAATTTACATTCTAAATGCCTCCATTCTGAGTACATACTTAGCGTGCCAAAACTTTGTACATAAAATGGCTGGGTTTTATTTAGCGTACAATAAGTGGATTTTGTCGAACTTTTTAAACCCAAATAACTAAAACAATTTCCATTTAAATATAATTGGCAATATTTTTTCGCCACACGTGGTGTATCTGGACTAATTAACGCTTGATTAAATATCGTTGGCGTTAATCCATGATGTGTTTTAATGTACGGTTTTAACGCTAAACTATTCGGTCGTAAAAATTTATTTGGTTTTGATTCATTACTTTCCGATTTCACATCCAATGATTCTGACGTAGTTGGCGTTGAAACTGGTGTCGTTGATATACTCGGAATTACGTTAGTCACCGGAGGAGGAGGAGGTGGTGGTATACTTTCGCTATTTTCAGATTTCTCAATGTTTTCAACACTTTTTAAAGTTTTTATTGAATTCTCCGAGAATATACGAAAATTCTTCAACGAAGGTTTTGTTTCTAATTTCTTTTCAACTATAACTGGACTTTGCCGTGGGCTTAAAGTTTCGTTGTATTGTATTACATTTGGACTTGATCGTAATGGTAATTTTAAGCTTGGAGATAACGCTTGTGGAGAGAATGGTAAACTTTTTGGCGTATCGATATTTGGTTCATAATTTCTGGGTGCAACTGGTGATGTACGAATTATTTTTGGTGATAATTGTGTAGCAATAATCGGGGGTGGTTCCATGAATCCAACTTGAATAGGATTGCCAGTATCTGGACCTGGCATACCAGGAACGTATCTTACTAATTTTCCATTTATAAGTATATTTAACGGATCGTATAATCGTAATCCAGGTGAATTTCGTTTATCGGTTTCAGGGGGTAATTTTATTGGATTCGGTGAATACAGCTCATGGCGAAATTTTGGTTCAATTTTTTTTAAATCAACCTTCGGTGATAACAATTCGACAGGTGATGGTGTTGGCATTTCTTGGCGATATTTCACAGTCGGAGAATATTGTTTAATTGGTTCGCTAAAATTATTAAACGGCCAACTTGGTGACATTTGATCATCGTTATAACTCTTTTTTGGTGATGTAAACATTTTATTTGGTACCGGTAGACCAGGTATCGTTAAATTTGGTTGTTTAATTGTTGGCGCAAACATTTTTGCATTTTTTTGATTAAAATCAATTAATCGTTGATCGTAAATCATTTCAGTTGTACTTGAAGAAGGCTCATCAAATGTAAAACGCGATTGCTCTTTTTTAACATTATCTCCACTATAAATGATTTTTCTCGGTGATGAATTTTCAGAAAATTTATTACTATCATTATATTGAAATTGAAAAATTGGTGATTTTTCATCTAGTTTTGGTGTAAACGGTGATGATTTTATATCGTAATTTGATGAGTTATTTTGTAACATAGTTCCTCCCGATTGTAACGTAGATTTAATCACCATATTTTCACTAACTTTACATCCACTGTAAGTTGTGCTATTAACATGTTGGGTTGATTGTGATGATACAAATTCGTTAGGTTTATTTGAATCAATTTTAAAACTTCGTGTCTCCCCTGATGTTTCTGTGATTTTAACTTCACCCCCGAATAATTTTATTGGAGTTTGCTGTGGTTTACGACTAGTTGGACTATAACTCATTTGAAATTCTTCATAATTACGTTTCTCTGGTTTTTTTATGTCAATTTTTAATGGTTGATTCGTATATAAATCAATTTTACGTAAATTATCCGTAGATATTGATAAAGGAGCGCTTGTGGCAATAGCCGCATGATGTATTTTAGTTGGATTACGATTTTCATAAAATACTTGATTCGGTTTATCACCAATTAAACTAGTTTTTCCTAAATATGGTCCCGGTGATTTTAATGGTAAAGTTGTACGTACAAATTTTGATGGGGATTCATTATTACGTGAATATTTTTGTGTTAAAACCGATGCAACATTAACCGAATGACTACGAACTAGAGCAATATCTTTCGATGTTGGATTTTCACCAACTTTACAATATTTTTTACGATGTATCTCAAAATTTTCAATATTTTTGAATGATATTTTACAAAATTGACATACATAACTTTTATCTTGTGTTAAATTCTTTAATAACAATTCTTTAATTAAACTCGTTGGACTATGTTCAGCGGTTTCACTCATACAACGTTTCCGATTTTGATTTTGAGCTGTATTCGAACGTGATGCTGTTAAATTTAACGGTTCATCATTATTTTCATATGAATTCTTCTTTTCATGTTCATTATTTTCGATTTGATATAAAAATCGTTTTTTTAATATATTTGGTTCGTTTACATCTAAAATCGTTTGGTTTTTATGAATAATATTATTAATATGCTGTTTTAATAGATCGGTATTTTGTTTTAAATCATTTTTAATATCTAATTTTTTCTTATTTTCTAAATCCTTCTCCTTATTTTCATTATTATCATTCTCAGCCGCCGCTGTTGAATTTTGTTGTTCATATAAATACGTTGAATGTCGAAATTTCGGTTTATACGGTTTTGATTTTGGTATTAATTTATTATTATCATCTTGTTGTTGATTATTCGATGAAGATGAAGTCGAAGTTGAAATAGTTATGGATGTAGGGGGTAACGATGTGGGTTGGGGTGGCATTGTATCGGAGGTATCTTTGATACGATTCGCATGTGATCGTGAACGAAAATGTTTGTATAGATTTGATCGTGTTTTAAAACTAATACCACATATGTCGCAAGGATAAGGGCGTTCGTTCGTGTGGGCCCGTATATGTTTTTCTAAAACACTTGGTTTCGAACATGATAGATTACAATACGAACACACATATTTACCACCTTGATTTGGTTCAGATTTTTTATTATCAGTCTCATTGATGGGTGTCGTGTTCGAAGCTTGTATGTATGGTAATCTATCTGCAGGTATACTAATTGTTACTGTTGATGGAGATGTTGGTGAATTTGTGTGATTTGATGGATTTGTGGAAGACGATAATTCCCATTTCAATGTAATACCATTTTTTTCAATCGGATTTGATATGTCCTGTTGATGATGAGAATTTAATTGGTCTAATTTTTCACTATTATAAATACTACTCGATGATGTTGTTGAGGAAGACAGAAGAGGAAATTTAATTGGTTGCGAAGAAGGTGTAAAAGGTACAGAGTCTACAAAAGAGGAGTTGTTTGTTGATATGGAAGCCACTTGGTCATTTTTATTTAATATTACACTATTATTTGTACTACTATTTATAATAACACTATTTTCATTATGTTCATTCTTATATATTGTTACAGGAACTTCTTTGTTTATTTCACTATTATTATATTCATTATTGTTACTTTTTAATTGTTGTGGTATTGTTACACTATTGTTGTTTGTTAATTTATTGTTGTTATTTGTTTGTGTTTGTTCTGTGCTTGTTGGTGTATTTTGTTGTTGTTCAGTTGTTACAATAATTGTTGGCGTTGATTTCTTGAACTTCTTATGAAGATATTTTGATGTAATTATTGTATTTTCCATCGGAAATCGTCAATCTGTAAAAAAAAAAAATTAAAATTATATCTTTATGAAACCAATTGGAAAAGGAATAGGATTTCCCAAAAAATCTTCCCAAAGTTAATACACTATTTGATTTTTGTCAAATAGTGTATTAACTCTCGGCGTAAGAAAATAGGTTTACTGGCGTAAAAAATAAAAGTTTTGGGAAGATTTTTACCAAACCTTAATCTGATACCAAAGGACTGTTACTTCCGGTTTTGAAATCATGTGTTCTTTAAAATGTTAATAAAATGATAGTTTTATTAATTATTTTATTTTCTGTTAGCCCAAAGTTAAAAATTCAGCAGGCTTGAGGAATGATATCTATTAAATTAAGGTCTGTGTTTGTAACTCGCAATCTATGTTAGACCATCAGATATCTATAGCAAGTGTAGTTAATATTCCTTCGTTATTCCGATTTTCTAGATTAATAAGTAGAAAATCATATTTGCACCTGATTCGAAAATTCTGAATCAACTGTACGCAAACAAAAAGATTTCATTAATATAAAAATAGAGAGTAAAAATATAATGATTGAGTTTATTTTTAATCGATAAAAATAAAGTTTTATTTACTACCAGCCCATTAAATTATAAAGTTACACAAAACATTCAAACTTACGCATTTTATTCACAAGACAGTGTTTTTCTATCCGGTTTTGAGTAGTCAAAAGCGGTTGGAGTGTATATTCATTTGCATTGACAGAAAAACACTATGTGTAAAGTGTAATTAATTAATTAGCTACAACGTTACATCAGCTTAACAGTTATAAGTATAAAATCGATACGTTCCCGAACAAAAAAACTTATTTATATTTAATTATTATTGATAATATTATTGCTGTTTATTAAAATACACATGGTAACCGGTTTCATAAATGTGACTCACCCGTCTTCTAAATGGTACTCCGGTACTATATACAGAAGGAACTAATTGATCTCCAAAATCAAACTTTTTCTTGTTGATAATTGATAAATGGTAAGAAATTCTGGTAGTCTAAATTAGAACTACTGAAAACGGGTTCACTTTTTGTTTTAATTAGAACGAATTTTTATCGCCAGTCGGCGGGGTTTATCTGATTTGAATTTAAATAGTTTTATTGGCCTTTAACAATGGTAAGTACAAGTATTGTCACCTGGTAGTCTAAAAAACTATTCAAAACGGGCCTACTTCTTGTTTTAATTAGTACGATTTATTATCTCCAGTTGGCGAAGTTGCAACTTAAAGAAACTATAGGGGGTACTGTAATGGCGGTTAAAGAGGTTATAAAGATATATTTCTATAGGATAAAAAAATCAAAAATCATAAAAAAATATAGGCTATTGTATACCATCACAACTCTAGTTCGTAAGTCAATTAGTATTACCTTCTTATTGCAAATTATAAGTTCTAAGATAATATTTACACCCTCCTTCGATTTCATATTTAAATCAGTAGAGGTCAGCTCAGTATTTTGGTTGTCGCGACTACACAGTTCATTTAAATTGTTTATTTGATAAAAAATTGCTCAAAAAATAAATGAAAAATTTTAATAAAAATAATTAGTATGTTTAGTATTGATATGTAAATGTACCTTTTCAGCAACTCTGTATTGGTACCATTTAGGAAACTTGAAACAATATGTATACTCATAATCGACTGGTGACAACTTTATGCAATTAATATACTCCACAAAGTGAATATAAAAGTATTTTTATGAATGTATTTTTAAATAAACACATTAATAAAATTATTTAACTGCTTGAATCAATTTTTTTTTAATTAAATGAATGATTTTCACATTGTAAAAGAACAATATGTAAATAAATTATAAATTATTAATTAAAAATAATAAAATAACTAGTCTAGGAGTTGATATGACTTCTATGTAGAAATATTAACCGTCTGATCGTTGGCTTTTTTTTTCCTTTACACTTAACTGGGAAATCTGATTTTTTTGAACTGGGAAATTAAAATTTTTGTCTGATTGCGTGGTTATAGGTTCATTTGGCACTCGATAACGCTCAGTTAGAACAAACAAAAATTTTTAATTTAACCCTTTCTAAAAAACCCCGCATTTCGAATACATCGGGATTCAGAGATAAGCGTAGAGGAAATAAAAACCTTACCGTATCCCGAACTATCAAACTATCAACCAACAGACGGTTCGAATTTCAAAAAACTTTCATCTCCGGTACAAAATATTCACTTACAATATTGTTAATTTAATTGTTCCAAATCGTAATTCTGTAAAACTACACTTTTATGATTTTTTTTCACAACAAAGTTCGATCATTTTTAACTATATTATAACTACTGATAAACTTCCACAAAAATGAATTACTATTTCATAAATCTTGTTTTCTATGCAGTACACAAATTCCCATATTTCTTGGAAAACTATCAATAATTTCTACGAATTTTTTTATCATGTTTTTCAAATGTAGATTTTTCAATTATTAAAAATTTGATGCAATCAATTTAACATCAATAATACAACTCTCGATAACTCTGACTCATTTCGAAAGATGTTAAGGCTTTATAAGAATGGATTTTGAGTTAGAAAATCGAAAAGGATCTTTAATAATCGAAGCTCTTTTGTGCAATCAGTCTAGAGAACGTCTAAATAGTGCAGATTGTATAATAAAATGGCACAACTTGTCACACATTGTGTGAACCGTTGAACACTTCCTAGCTTTGGTGTTATCAGATTTTCATTACCATGCTATTTAACGCCAGTTTTGAGTGGTTTCACTGCAATTCGTTTTTTACGCCAAGAAACTTCAAAATTAAAATATTTTGCATCTAATATCCGTCAATTTATGATTGAAGAAAAACCATAAAGTTTACAGAAGGTAAAAAGGTGTTCATTCAAATGGTATAAAAAAATCTATTGAATAAAAGAAATTCTAAAACTACCTTAATTTTTGTGTTGTATTTAAGAATATATTCGGAACAGGGCCGAAAGTAGAGCTGAAAAGCCCCCAAAGCAAAACCTATAATTTGGGGCCCCATCCAAAAATCACTCGTTATAATAAATAACAATGTGGAAATACAAAGTAAAAACAACTTTCATTCAAAAAATTTCTCAAATTTTAGAAGGAAAAAGTCTTTTATATTATTTTATCAAAAAACGTTTATATTCTTAACGAAGGTACCAACCTTGTTGTTAACGAAGCTACCAACACTGTTCTCGACGAGGATTATAGTTCACAGTCGAGGTTATATTAATGTTATCAATATTTATTAGGGAAACTTTACGTATATCCTTATATGGGTAACAAATTACTTATGTGCTTAGATTTAGATACATATTTGACGTATATAAATTGAAGTGAAGTTTGAAGTAATTCATATAGCAAACGCTAGGGGCGTAATTTTAAATTAAATCTACAGCAATTAATTTTGTGCGGCAAAATAAAAATTAAAAAAAAATTATTTTTAAAAAAATCTCTTAAATCTCCTGGCCCGGAGGTCCCCAAGCCGATTGTAATTTCGGGCCTGGTTCGGAAACTGAATTACCCTTTATTAGACAAGGATTCTTTAGAATTGTTTCAAGACAGGTCTTGAATTTAAATTGAATAGAATTGAAAAAAAATACACACATACCAAGAGTCGGACCAGGGTCTCTAGGATTCATGTCGAGTGCCTTAACCAACTGGGCCATACTGGGTTCATACATGCGTTCGTTCTTCAATGGCATGATGTGTCATAACATTTTGTAAATAAAAAGTTTTTTTAAGCTATTCACAACTTTCCAAGAAGTACTTTATTTATTTTTTTTCAAGGTTTATTTGTATTTTGAGGACAGGCATGCTGGTACACGTTTTAAATGCATTAAAAATGTTACATTTATTTATGAAAACTTTTCATGAAATCAAATAATAAAATAAGTCATAATTCTAGGAACTATTATTTCTTTAATTGATTTGAAGAAAATGAAGTGTAGTTAATTAGAATTATTGTAATTGTTGCACATTTATTTGAAATGTAAATAAAATAATGTGTTAATTGTAAAATCGCCTAAAGGTAATAGTAATTAATCGTGTGACTCCCAAGGAATTTAATTGTGTAAAATTAACTGGGCATAAAGATAGCGTACACTTTTTGGACTTGCAACAAGTAAAAATTTGTGTGGACATTTAGATAAGAGGTGGACTGAAAAGTTCCTAGGCTAAAATAGTAAAACACATTTTTTTGGTAAGATTGGATTTTTTTGTTCAATATAGTTACCTTCGAGAGAGATACAGCGATTATAGCGGTTATAAAATTTTTCGATAACATTTTTATACTACGATTTGTCTGGCCTCAAAATAGGCTTAAAGTTTCGGCGATTACCTCTTCATCGGCGCTAAATCTCTTCCCAACAAGCATTCTCTTGAGGTCTGAGAACAGGAAAAAGTCCCTGGGGCCTGATATGAAGATTACATGCAATTTTGCCATCGTCTTCATTGATTTGTGACACAATGCATTGTCTTGATGAAACAGCAAGTTGCTTCACTCAAAATGATATATTCTCACAAACTAATAGTACGACAGCTGTCAAAATTATACACATGGCTTTCAAAGGTTAGGGTTAAATATAAATCATATGAATAATACTAGTAGTGCTATCTATGTGTCAGCCTACGAACTTATCAGCCCACCTAATAATTCATAACATTGAGCAAGGGTAGGTAATATTGAAAGAGCTGTCTTTCTAAATTTTGAATTTGAAAAATTTTTAAATGCCTCGCCAGCTTAAATTTGATAAAAATCTACTTTGTTCTTTATTTTAACCGATCATGGTCCAACATTCAACAAAGTAACGTGTCGGACTACGTGCCGTTTTATTGAATATCGAAATAACGTCGAAAGTGTCGGAGAATAGATTATCTTCTTTAATTTTAATTTGAAAGCGAAAGAGCAATTAAAAAATTTGACGGATTTTTGCTATTGTTTAGTTTTTCGTTGCGTGTTCCGGTGTCAAATCTTGTACTTTCGATACTGTGGGGTGTATTCTGGTAGCACAATCGCCAATTAAATAGAAGGAGCCAATTTCAATAAAGAGTTCAAAAAAATATTATTTACCTCCAACAAACACTAGCCAACAATGAAAATATTTTAGTTATTGTATTGTTATAGAAATAATTTAATGAATAATGAAGATACTTTAAATTTGAATGGTTTAGTATGAATCGCCATCAAACAACCGTTGAACCGATCATGTACTACAATAACACTTACATCTATGTTCAACAATAGCAATTATATTTATGTGAGATATGTACTGTACACTCGGAGAAAAAACAAATGATCTATTCTGGAAATTGCATTATAACACCAATCGACAAAAATGCCACATTATATTTTAGATCATTCGAGTTTAAAAAGGAAGAACTCGAAAATATCCGGTGCACTCTCAAGGATGACAACACCAAGAGGTAGGTGCAATTCCCTCCTAAAAACTTGCAAAAATAAACTAAATACCAGTAATTTATTGTTCGATTTATAATTTCCATTCTTATTATATAAAATTGTTATTATTCTATATTTTCCAACTAGAATTTTGATCTGGTTACCATTCTACCTCCGTCACCTGGAATCCTGGCTGGCGAAGCCCAGTAGTACTTCTTTGAGTTATGCAATTTCAACTCCACACTTAATGGATTTTGGAAAATCTTTATTTCAAAAAACGTTTTCATTTGTGATGGACAAATTTCCAACCAGACGAAATTCATGAAAGTGATCAAAAAAATTTACTCTTAATTCTAATATATGGTTTTTGTTTGGTTCGAGAAGAAATGCTTAACTACAGAGAATTTATTGGTGTCTCAAAAAATTACATGCAGCCGAATAAAGTAGAAAAGATGAGCTTGTTTCCTAAACATGGAACTGTGAAAATATAATAAAAAGTTTGCTATGAAAGATGTGGAAGGCTGCAGATGTCAGTTTTGCGATAATATCTCGTAAACTATTAACTTTTATGAAGATCATTATAAACTTTTTTTCTTGGTTAATTCTGTACAAAAAAAGGCCTTGTGTTACGTTAGTCTAATAGTTTTTTAGAAATTTTAGCAATTTGTTTGGAATAATTATTAATTTCAAACTTTAATTTAAGTAAGTTTTCAAAATGAGAGCGAATAAGAGAGTGATATAATATATTTGTGTGTACATATATGCATGTAAATCTAGTCTCCCTCTCTTGAACAGTCTCATTTCGATTTGAACATATTTTATTTGCAGTTTTTCGTTCTTATTTTGTGAGGTGATGGTACGAAAATACTCGTATTCTAAGTTTGATTTGGATACTAGAATAACGCCAGCTTCAAAATTCAACAATTGTAAATTTATCATTCTCTCTCAGCCAAATTTATGTCTCAGACGATTCATTCAAAATTATTTTCATTTTTAGATGCATAGATTATGGATATTTATTTCAGGGTTTGTTCAATTTTTAATGATTAGACTGTACATAATAGATTCATTGTAATAATAATTTATGTGTTAATTTATCGTCATTTTTCCGTGATAGAATGTAATCTCGCATGATCTCGTATTATAATGAATGTATTTTAGAATGAGTCAAGCTAAATATAAAGATTACACCATATTTAATAATAATTAACAAATTTAAACTATTTAGAATATTTAAATATGACTATTTATGTTCTCTATTCAATTTTGTACTTCAATAAAAACAATAGATTTGTCCGTTAGAAAGCAGGAAATTTTATATTTAATATAAGGTATTAATGTTTCTCGCCAAAACTAATTTTCACTTTCAATTTTAACAGGTCGAGTAGGTTAGACAACATTGAATCTAAAATTTCGAAGCCGATTCAAAGTTCCAAAAATACATTGATTTTAGACAGTAAATTAAAAAATTTCGTAGTAAAATTTAAAAGATGAATATATTATTTGTTCACATATTCTAACATTTATACTACATCCGGGTGGCGCCTTTAGTAAGGAAACGTGTTTAAATTGATAAATATGTTTTTTACTATTTTATAGAATATTCGAATAATAATTAAGGTTTTTCTCAAAATACGAAAATTACATAAATAATTTAATAATTCCATCAAAAAGTTTATTAGTTTTCTAATAAGGTTTGCAGCTGGAAACTAGTTTAACCAAAACGCAGACATTTAACTGTATCTTTTGCAGCTTTTTGCAAGGATGTACAATAAAAAATCCTTGAAAAATGGCGTAGTACGTCATACCAATTCCAACTACTCAACATTTCTTAAACTACAAATTATCGCCCCGTGTCCAAAGCCAAACCAAGAATATTTAACTGTCTTTCGCCTTATAATTTTTGCATGCCTTACAATTAATCTTGGCCTTCTAAGAGCCTATGTGTGTGTGTCTGCCTGTCTGTTGCAACGTAGCGCCTAAAAGGATGAATCGATTTTTTTGGTTTCGTTCGAAAGGTAATTTAATGGAGAGTGTTCCAAGATATATTTCAAGTTTTTAAAATTTTGTAATTTTCACTTGTGTCATGATGAAGTAAACTGTTCCAAAAAGAAAAGAGTATATACTGACGTTTTTGCTATGTCTACCATGACCTTTTTTTTTTAAATATACATATTATGTTATAAAATGGCTGAATTTTCAATAATTTTTTTCTAATTGAAATTAGACAGAAATGAAGTGCATTACCGAAAAAAATCATTTTAAGACAATTTTTTCAATTATTTTTCATGTCATTTCGCAATATAAATTTATAATTGCCAGACGCGCCGTTGCTAATAATTTAAAGAAAAAAACGTATGAAAATCATTTTAATGGCGCTGTAATTTTAATCTACCAGATAGAAATTTGGTTGCTTTACTAGCGTTTTCTTTATTAGCATTCCGCGTTAGTTTATGCAACCGCTCTTAGATGCAAGACGTAGGGATGAATGAACTTAGTTTAATAACAATTATCCTCATTGGGAAACGTTTAATATTATTATCTAATATATATATTTTTGTTTTGTATTTAGGTTTTACTGTAAATAAAGTTTTTACTTTCAAAAAGATATTGACAACATGATATGATGATATCCTAAGTAGAACAGAGCATTTTTCTAGTATTTAAAATACGACTATTAAATGTTAGATAATATTAGTTTCATGTACTATTTGAGAAAAAACAATTACATCAACACCTGGTTGATTCTTATATTTAGATTCTTAGATAATACCCAAAAGGCAATGTAAATACATATTATTACACGCTAATGATGATATCATGTTTGTAAGTAAAATCATTTTACGTCATTAAATTTTTTTGTAACCAATTTTTAATATGATATCTTCTCAACTCAACCATAGTTCTACCCCGGGCAAAAATTTGAAATTATTGAACTGAAATTGAAAAGGATTAAGACATTTTTATGTCTTAAGGATGTATGGGCATGACAACGATGCTTGATATAAAGGCTCAAAATTTTTTTATAGGTCGAATTTTACACAAAGAATATGTGGTTAAAATTTCAACTTAGGTAAGGTATGCAAATTTTTAAGAAAAAAATCATTGAAAATCGATATAAAATACATTGCTATGGAAAAATTTCAAAGAACGACATATTTTGAAAGTTCAAAATGCCGAAAATTGAAATTATTTTGCTTTCGACATTTCGAAAATCAAGGCAGATATCGAACAATTTTATTCTTATTTTTTGTCTACATTCATGAAGTTATAACAAAGTTCATCATCAAAGTTGAAAATAAGGTACAACTTCCCTTGGCGCTCGTACTACCTTAATTTTCAATTTTGATGATGTATTTTATTTTATAAAACTTCATAAATGTAGTCGAAAAATAAGCATCCGTCAAATTGTTTTCGCATTATACACATTTACCCTTCATTTGAGCCAAACACGTTGCAGTTGTCCTTAGGCCAAAAGTCATATCAACTTTCCAATGAACCCATTATCATGTCAAATGATATTATTTTTATGTGTTGTAAAGTTTTATTTAAAGTTTATTCCATATAAAAAACAAGTGAAAACAAACAATTGACTGAGTTAATTGTTGAAATACCATGTATCGACAGTGTTTATTACTCTGTCACATTATACATACATACATGTCACACATATATAACCAATATAGCCATAACATACATACCATGCAATTTGCGCATAATTTGCGCTCTCACGGGTAAACAGTGATGTTTACGAAAAAATGTTTCAAACAAAAGTTGTTTCTTTTTTTATAAGGAAGATTTTTTACATTTAAACTTTTGTTCTATCTCTAACGGTTTACAAGACTCAATTGACCTATGTTGCTCATTTACGAACTAGAGCTCACTTTTTACGTCCTCAGCACGCTATAAAAATTTTAGCTTTAAATCTCTTTTCGTTTTTGAGTAATCGTGATGACAGACAGACAGACGACAGACAGTCAGACAGACAACCGAAAATGGACTAATTAGGTGATTCTATGAGCACCTATACCAAAATTTCTTTCGTAGCATCAATATTTTTAAGCGTTACAAACTTAGGACTAAACTTAATATACTATGTATATTTCATACATACATGGTATAAAAACACCCATTATTTCTTGGCAGTGACTTTTCCATTTATTTAATAAGAAAATTTTCGTTTGTCCAGTAAAGATTTTCGTTAGAGTGGGAGCTTGGACTACGATCAATAATAATAATTGTTAGTCTCACTTAAGATTAAAAAAAAAATTTTATTTTTATGTAAAGTAAAATAGTTTTGGCACATTTGTGAGAATGTTATTTGGCATACATTTGAGAAATCTATGTCATTATGGGGAAACCTAAATACTTTTTACACTTACCACTTTTGTTATATTTATAGTATAAAAATAATTTATTTTAGTTGCGTATTTTTGGAAAATGTGTCTACTTTTCTAAGAATTGAAAATTATAAATAACTAATGAAAATAAACAATTGACTGAGTTAATTGTTGAAATACCCTATATAGACAGTGTTGAATATCAATATTACAAGCAAAGGAGTTTAAAATTTAAAAAAAATTCTCCTGTCCGATTTTTCAACGGAATAATTAGGAGAAAAATATTAGTTCTTAAGATAGCATACTTTGGAAAATATCGGAATGTAGGAAATTGTTAAAAAATCGGAAAGGTGCGAAAAACAATTTTGTTTTCCTATTTTTTAAAAATAACTTCCTATACTCTGATTTTTTCCAAAGTTTTTTTTCTTAAAAACTACTATTTTCTTCCAATTATCCCTTTGAAAAACCACGGAATTTTTTTTTTTTTTTAAATATGAGGTGTTTCTGTACTATAAGTTTAAAAAAACACAAAAAGATTCATGTAGGATAAAAATACGGCCATTTTCCCCCTGAAAATTTTGAAAAATTGTTTAAAAATTATTTTTTTTCACTTTTTAGAATTTCTATACCTGGTTTGAAATGAATTTTTAAACAACTACAAATTTTTCTCGTAATTGACCCCATTAATCGCTACTTAAAATAGACTCACTATTTGACGTTACCTACAAATTTTACACTCTATCTTTTCAAGTTAAAGCCTAATTTGGACCCTCACCGGAAAAGGTATGTATGAAAAAATTCAAGTTGTTAATAGTTTTTCATAAGAAACAGTTTTTACATTTAAATTTTCTTTCTATGTCTTACGGTTTACAAGATGGGTCGTACGAACTCAAGACCTAATAGACCTATGTTGCTCATTAACCAATTTAAGCTTATTTGTTAAGTTTCGAGCACGTTATAAAATATTTAACTCAATATCTCTTTTCGTTGTGAAATTGCCGAAGGAAATGAAGCTATTGCTTTTGTACTAGGAGTACAAAATGTACTAATTATGGAATTTTAAAAAATCAAAATGTTTATCGATCCTACCAAATAGATGTCAAAAATGTTTTATAACGTGCTCAAAACTTACAAAATAAGTTCAAAAATACAAAGCGCAAAATTCAAAATTTCGAATTTTTTCAAAATAAATAAATATAAGCGAAAAATTACTCTTGTGATTTTTTCTCACGGCGTTTTTGAAATAAAAATTCTTGGAAAACTAAAAATATTCGATTTTACGAAAAATGTGTTATTTTTTTAATCTCTGAAGGAATGTCCTTAGCTAACGCAGCTCCTGTGCTACGAATTTTTGTAGTTATTGTGTTGACGGGCGATGATTTTATTAACACACCCATACTAAAATATTCTTTGTAGCATCAATATTTCTAAGCGTTACAAATTTGTGACTAAACTCAATATACTCTGATACATTTTATAAATAGGGTATAAAAAGACTATTTTACGTTTGTAGTTTTACATGAATAGCATAAAAAAGGTTTAACTACTACGTTAAAATATTTACTGTATCTAACCAGAAAAATTTTTAGAATTTCTATGTACTGATATAAAATTTGAAATATTTTTCGGAATTACCCTTTCCTTTTACACAATTTTTTTAGAAAGTATTTGTGAAATACTTTCACAAATATTTCATAAATTTTATTATCGCAATTATTGGAAAAATGATATTGAATTAACCAGTGGCTGATCTTTTTCTATCATGAGAATAATTTTTTATCTAAACCTACCGATTTTACAAATAATTTTCGATTTTAATAATAAATTGTAATATACGCCTTTATATTTATAGGTAAGGCTACTTAAAATGAGGCACAATTTTAATGTATACTCGGTATATATACATACGTATGCCGTTATAAAAAAATTAGACATACATTGTCATATTAGTTATGACAAATTTAGTAATGTTTCTTAATATGATAAATCTACAGAATACTAAAAATAGTCATTCTAAAGATCAGTTCACACCTAATTAGTATTTATAGTTGACACAACTGTAGGTATTATTTATTTATTCTAACAAAGTCCAATCACTTCAGTGTCTTATAAAACACCAAATTATTTTTTTTTAAAGCGTCAGTTGGCGGACGTATTTCTACATTTTTAGATTAAGGAACTATGATTTCATGTTTTTATATTCCATAGATTGAAATAATTGTAGTAATTGTACTGTTATTATAAATAAAAATGTCAGCAAAATTTCTTCTGCAATATTATTTGGTTTAAGAAAAAGATAATGACAGAAATTGGTCCGGTACAATCGCTTAATTTTCTCAATTTACGAGAAAATGCCCTACTCCTACATCAAGACCATAGACCGTGATGAGGGTGCTAATTTCGCCGTCCTAACTTGCATCTTGGTTTTAAGGACGATCATGCGTCAACGATAGTTAAGATAAGATTTCTTTCTATTATGGTCAAATGAAAAAGGTATTTTTGAAGTGTACAGACTTGTCCTCATATGTTATGTAGTATAATGTGTTGAGATGACAAAAGCTATTAAAAGTATGAGGACTTTAACTTAAAGCATAAAAAAATTTGAAATAAATAAAAAAATTTGGTTTCATAATAAAAATATACAATTTTCGAATTCCTTGTTACTTGGACTCGAGTAAAATACTACACGGATGTGATTCAGGCTTAATAATAGCTTAGTGAGTTAAGTTAAGTAGCTACTATGTACCTGTATTCAATTGTTTGTTACCTCTATATTAAAGTGGTTTGACCAAAATTGGTCATACAATTTAACACAAAATGTATAATGCAAATAGGTAGGTATGATATTTAATTTATGGTGATTAGAATATTTTTAATATGCAAAGTATATCGTATTTACTTCATCATCAATCACTCAAATCTATATAATTTATGCATTTGATTTCAAATTTTATTAATAGATTAGATGAAACCTGTTGTAAATTTAACGATTCAGTCATAGATTATTAACAAAATATGTAGATAAAATATAGATAAATCTTTAATTCGAAAAATGGATCGGGACCCTAAACTGAACGCTATTCGGATCAAATTGTGTTAGAATCCTTCTAAGAAATATTTATAGCTTCGGATCAAATTGTGTTAGAATCCTTCTAAGAAATATTTATAGCTTACTTCGATAATTCTCATTCAATTCCAATTCCCAAAAAAAAAAGCGAATGATTGAGAACAATAAAAATATACAGATCGGTTGAAAATTTTATGCTTTTTCCCTAAATGCAGAGCTTTTAAGAAAAATTAAGAAACTAACAATTGAAATGATTTTGTTTTTTTCTGTATAATTTTTCAAGTAAACTGCAAATAATTGTGGAAAAACGTGAAAAATCGTTGATTTTTCCAAAATAACCCTTTTTTTCGCATATGTAAATATTTATTCTACAGGTAAAAAGCTGAACCCAAAACTTGATGGAACTAAATCTCGCCCTAAAATATGCAACTTACGCCATTTATCAGCTTAATTAATATATAAATACCAAAAATGCGAATCGAAATCAGAATCAGTATAGAAGCGAAAAAGAAATCAGTCTGAAGTTAGTTCATAGCATAGTCCAAACCTTAGAACTCTCAAGAGTAATTAATTTGTCTGTGCTATCATCGATCTTATCTTTCATATGAATAATGCATTAAAAACCTATCCTTACAGATTACAGGTAAACTGTCTTAATAACCTTACGAAATAAAACTATAATAAAATAATTATAAATCGTAATTACTCATATTGCTCTTTAATGTTAATTAATTAATAACCATACATATTATATTTTTTTAAATTAATATCGCTGAATAATATTAATATATAAAATTAATTATCACATATTTTTATTTTCTACTTGTAGTTTTACACTTAAAAAAATCAAGGTTATGTCAATGAACATAGTATAATTAAACGGAAGCAGAGTAAAAATAAAAACTTGCGTAAGATACTTTATAGAAATTACTAGCCATTACTCGTTCACTTCGCTGGTCAAGTCCAACTTTATAAACAAATATGATTATATTTATTTATTTGAAACGTTTGTATTTTTAACATAGCGCCATCTATTAAATACTTACTCAATCCAGTCAACAAATATCGCTTTGTTAGAATCCTTTGGAGCTAATAGATAATTTTGACTGTCAAATAATAGTTGGATCAAACTGCATAAGGATCATGCGCATTGGCCAAACACTAGTCACCTGAATGAAGCTGATTGGTTGACGTCACTGACATTACATTTGACAGATATTTAGAAGAGTATAAATTGTGTACATGAAAATATCAATGTGTAGTCCGGCCGCCACCAAATTTGCAACGAGTAACATACACAATAAAAGTTATTACGATTAGCTAATTCATACTGATGATGAATACTACTTGATAGTCGAAATACGTTTATTTCGACTATTTTATTTTTATTTATATAATACAAAAAAAAATTAATCTAGGATATTGGGGCAAAAATCGGAATTTATTTCAAAATATCCTAGAGTTCTTCTCATTTATTATCTTTGATAATATTTATACAAAAACTAATGTTTTATTTTATAGTTATTGCTTACCAAAAAAAAGGGTATTTACTTTTGTACCAACTTGTATAAGAGTAATAACTTGATATTATGTGTTCGAACACATAGTGATATGCGTTGCTGGTTTTGTATATTATGATGATGATATAATAGCATGGGTTATTATTATTTAGTTGAAAAGTCTCATTGGTTTTCTTGGAAATCGAGTCACAATTTGTTTTTTGCTTGGTAATTCTTAGAAGTGTTATTTTGTGTTCATTCCCTCTTCTAACAATGATGTTATTATTATTATCAACTTTAACATATATACGATGTAAATATAATTATTATTGAATATGTTATTTACTTTTTAAATGAATGCAGCCATATAAAAATATTCAATGTTTATGTTTTCATTTTATTATTTTTATTAATAGCTGTGCCAGCGGCTTCACTGCGTGCGTGATTCACAACGAACATCGTTTAGGTTTCTTTTTAAAATTAAATTTTGTACTTTGTTTATTATTGAGTTATCTAAAAATGAGTGGAATTTAAGAAAATTACGGAGTTAACGACGTTCATGTGCCACCAAAACAGTGGAAAACAGTGTGTAAATTTTAAATGAACAGAAAATTGTACAATTTTGTGAATTTCTGAAACTTTAGATAACAATTATTAAATTATATTAAAAATTAAATTATATTAAAAATTTCTTGTTCCAAAATTGTCAGATAGTTTTTGAATTTTTCGAGTACATATTCTGATAATTTTACAATCGAATTTTAATAATTTTCGAAGCTCAAAATATTTGTCTACATGTAGAATTTTAAGGGAATACAAATTTATTGATGGTCAACAAATTTTTAGCTAGGCTCAACAGATTTTTCTTTGACTTCATTACCGAATGCGAATCTATTTTTATTTGAATTTATCAATTGTTTTCAATTCTATTTCTTTTTTTTATGAATTTCAATTTGCATATGAACTTATTTTATCAATATCAAAACATGACCTTTAAAAAAACATTCCATTCAAAATATTTTAAAATATAATTTTTATTATTAACAAAAGTTGCAATTTAAGACGCTTTTACTAAATAACTCTCGTCTCATTTTTAATAAAGTCAACGTTTTTTTCCTAATCTAGGAACCAACAGTTCAATTTTCAGAGTAGCCGCATGGCAGTTCTTGTTGTTTACCTTTAGAAATGAAACGATGCCTTGGAGTAGTTTTTTAACGTGGAGTCTGAAAAGTCATGGAAAAAATTCAATTCATTTCACAATTGGCCGGAGAGTTTCATTGATATTACTGTAAATTATTCATCAAATTTGAGTCATCTCATATATTTTGAGTTCAATTTACTTTGTGTTTATAACTTTAAATGTTCCATATGACCGACAAAATGGGCTTATTATTTTATGTTCAAAGAAATGACGATATAATTTCAAGTAGCTATTTGCAATGCTGCAAATAAATAAAATACTAAAAAAAGATAACTTCCACTTTTAATGAGAATTCTTCATTTAAATTTTTTACTTTCAATCATTTAACACATTATTTTTAAGTCGAGACACAAATTAATTTAGCATAAATTTTGGTCGCCTCCACACTCAAATGCTTACGCATTTGAAGGACGACCCCCATAACAAATATTATCAAAATTTGATAAGTTACTAGACAGAAAAAATTGTTTTTTCACCGTAAAAGTTTTTTATAGGCAAGTTTGTTATTGAAAATTATATGACGTAGGTTTATAAACTTCAATATCAAAGTACAGATTGTGATATTTATTATCAAAACAAAATCTATAAAAACTTTTAAATATAAAATGCGAACGCGTGGAGGGAAAAGATAACAATGACATGAGAGTTGATCTTGATCTCTAGGATAAATTGATTCATAAGAAAAGCTAGTCTCGCCCCCAGTTATCTAGATATATGACCTTTATCATTGAGAATAGTCTCATCTCCAGTACATTAGAGAAATATTTTATCGAATTAATAAGCCGGAAAAAAACCTGTAGGACAGAACTGATTTCAAAAATTATTTCACAACAAACCTCTATATCCAAACCATTCCAACAAGAAACAATCTATAAAGTTAATATTTTTGGGCTAAATATAAACATTTGTTTCGAAGATTTCTCCTAGGTATTTGGCGCTCATCACGAATTCTGAGTCTACATGTAACACCACACCCTAATACAAAATATTAATATTTTAAATTTCACCCAAAAATGGCACGAGTCCCATGCGGGAGTGTATTGTTGAATTTTTAAACACCGGATTCGTGATCGGCGACCTAAACACGATCTGGGATAAATTTTCGCAGCAAAAGAGTCTGTTATTGAGTTTTAATCGAAAATAGTTAGTTTTTTTGGATACAAATAACACGAATCCAGTATTGGAGTGCGATTTTGTTGAATTTAAACCCCGTATTTGTGATCAGAGACCAAAATATGCTACATAATGATCCCACAGTAAAACGATTCCTCGTTCTTTTAAGTGCACCATTAAAGCCATCTAATTTTCGCCGGCTGGTTGTTTTACTCTTGGCTTCTGTTGTCTTTTAATAATATTATAACACATTTTGATAGGCGTATAATAAATTTTAACATCAGTTTTTATGACGATATTCAAATATGTCGTTTGTCGTTAATGATCCCCTTTATATAGGTTAAAATGATACCTATTTTGCGTGTAAAATTATAATACGTAAAATGGTCCTACAATATTAGTTGGCATGCCAATAAAGCAACATTTGAACAAAGAAATCAAAGTATTAAGACGTTATACATATCTCGAATAGTTTTTCTATAAATTACGTTTTTTCTTAGGGGGATTATTACAGGACACCTTCCTCTACGGTATTTTCCGACTTTATTCGAATATTTAGTCCAATAACAACATGTCCCGAAATTTTCATATTAGAAGAGCTGAGCCATGCAGAGGATGTAATTTTTTTGCCACTTACAAAAAACTTTAGTTGAAGAAAAAAAATTTATAAAATTATGCTAATTTTCAACTATGTAACAGATAATAAATTCTTAGAAGAGAATCCTACCTCATATTATGTTTACATACATTTGATGAATTAGTTTTATGGTATAGTTGGTGTGTTGGAAAAAGATAGTATGATAGTAAACACAACTACACAGTCAGTCACCTTGTACTTCAGAATAAACTGAACGTAAATTATATAGAAGTCTAAAGTCCAAAACTTTTCATATTATTTTGCTTAAATTTTTTATACCTTATAGGTAGGTGTTTATAATACAATTCTCTCTTAACTATTTCTTTATTGATTAATGTTCGCAAATAGGATTTAAATTTAAAACAACAACATGAATCATTTGTGTCAATAATGGAAGACTTTTTTTAAAAAGAGTGTTCACAAATTATGAAATTTGTTCTTTTTGTGTCATAAAACTTTATCGTGGATGATTTTAATCAAATATGTGATACTAGCTCGACCCGTGGAGAATTTCGCTCCCGTGCTACCGGTAATCGTGGCTAAAAACAACAACTCAATTGTTTAAATTAGTATTAGGAAAACATGTTTTATGTAAAAAATATTTTATATAGAAATAGCTTAATAGTTGTGAAATATCTGTTGTTCCGATTTAATGATGTCCTCTGTTTTAGGAGAACATTTATAAAAACTAATATGTTTGCCTAATAAAGTTATTATTTACATTTATGAAACTTTTTCGTTCAAATTATTTGTCTAGTGTGTTTTTTTTCTAGGTTATACATTTTTAAATCGTGAGTAAATTTTTCGTCAAACCTTGACATAATAAGCTTGCAAATGTGGGGTAAATCATGGAATTTGGCAAAGGAATAAGAAAATGACAGAAAAAAACTTTCTAGGGTAATTAAATATACGATTATAAACTAAAAATCTATTATTTTAAAAATATAGTCTGTCATGGTTACATGTTTTTAACCCCGATGACGGCGAGGGTTATGTGTTTGACCGGTATGTACGTAAGTTCATCTGTTCTTGACAAATATCGTTGAACGTGTCATTATCATCCCCTGATGATAGTCTATGTGACGTCACATTAAATTGGAAATAGCTCCCTCTAGAGGGCATAAAGTCTTGAACTAAAAACAAATTTTGATTTAATGATACCGTTTTAGGTATCAAATGATAGGACGTCATTAGCACTAATTTTTTAACTACTAACCATAATTTGTCATAAATGAGATATAGTTGAAAGCGTCTTGACCGTCCGCTGGTTATATAAGCTATGTGATGTCACAATAAATTGACTATGATGGCCTCTATAGAGGGCATAAAATCATGTATTAAAAAAATTTAATTTAATGATACCGTGATAGGTGTCAAGGGAAAGGGTATAACGAGCACTTTTCAAATATATACATATATTGTTATACTTTATCACAAAATTATAACCCTAAAATAGTTTTAAATAAAAATGATAAATGAAATTGTTATGATAAGTAAAATCGTCATTACAGTCGAGGGACCTCTGTTCCGTCTTGTGGAAAACTTTTTAATATTAGAGTTAAATATTTTCTATGTTATTGTAAATATCATTTTGATTTGATTTCAAATAATTTATAATGCGTTGATAGTATAATTCTAATTGACTTTTAATACCATGGTGGAAACTTTTTTTTTCTTAGCCATTCGTTTAATAGTGGAAAATTGGGTGCAATTAAAAAACTTAGGACTAAACTTAATATACTATGTATATTTCATATATACATGGTATACAAATTTAGTAGCAAATTGTTTTTCTATTATTTGAACACGTAGAAGGCAATATTTTACATAAATATAAACCAGGAAGAATCATTAAAACTTCAAAAGTGTTTTTTTAATTTCTCACAGGCATAAAAAATTTCACCTGGTTCACTATGTTTCTACCATCAATTTAACTCTATTATGAATCAACACAAAACTTGAAAATCGATTGGAATATTTTTTCAAAGTCATATTTTATCTAAATATTGGTTTATTTTTACAGATATCACCAAAATAATTTTTATTAAATTTTGCGATATTAAAAATATTTTTATTTTACTAAGTTGCAATAAACACTCTAGAAAATAAAAAACTTTTCCTTCAGTGTTTACACAAAAAAAATGTACTTTTAAACTAAAAATTATGATAAAAGTTGACTTTTGGATTTATAGATTAAACAAATCACAAATTATGTGATTTAATTTCCTCTGACGTCATACTATTTAAATTATTAATCAAATATGTAAGCTTTTATTATAGCCCCGCCCCTTATATATCTACGAGGCAATTTTGAAAAAAAGATGTTTGAATATATATTTTTATAGAAGATAGATTTTAGGCATGTTTAGTGTTATTCTAAAAATCTAAGCATTAGATACATAGAACCTATTGTACGGTGTGATCCTAATTCCCACGTATGAATTTTGAAAATTATAAAAATCAATATGACGGATTTTGATGAAATTGTATGCATTGATCTGGAAGATAAAGGGCTTTTATTTTGGCCACTGTAGTTTGGTATTAAAGGAAAAATTAATTGCAGTTCCATTAATAGGAACATTTACTTCCCGAACTGAAGATTTCCTTTCCAAAATTTGATTTCACCCACAATGCAAGGTAAACATTTCTATGTCTTTTCTTTCTGAATCTTAAGATCTATTACGTTAAAAATGCATGGCGTTTATTACAATGCTGGTATGGTAGAGACAGATACTACAGTATCTATATTAGCAATAGTAACAGTACAGTATTGAGTAGGACTATCCACCAGAAGTATTGTGCATACTGCATTGATTTGTTCGCCATAACTAATGTTAATGTTACTATTCCTTCAATACAGTACACAGTATAGCGTTCACAAAAAATTTTTTACCGTGTATAGACATGAAATTGTCCATCGAAGCGGATAGATCGGTTCAACCAGTCAAAAGTTCTGGGATAACAAAAAAAAAAAACACAGTCGAATTGAGAACCTCTTTCTTTTTGGTTTAAAGTCGGTTAAAAATAAATTAAAAATATCATATTGCTTCAGTTTTTCCCCCTTTATCAATTTCATATTACCGTAAGGCGTCACATTTATTTATAGAATAAAAATCTTCTTTTAGAAATTAATTTTTTCATTTTATGATAATAACAGTAGCAAGAAAAAAGATTTAAAGCAACAGTTGTTGCTGAGAGTTGACTTTAAAAGGTAAGTATATAGAAAAAGAAAAAATATTCTGAGAATTTATAAAAACATGTACAATATTTTTTAATAGAAATATAAAAACAGTTCCAAGAATTATAAAATTACCTCTTCTTATGTAACCTTTTTTTGAAAGAAAAAAAAATCTTAGTTTATCTTTAACCATTTGGAAAAAAAGGTTTATAGATAAAAATCAAGTATCCTTAACAACTGTATCCTTATATTAATCATGGTATCATTATATTAGACAGCCTGGTGAGGAAGCAGTTTAAACACTCCTTTTATAAGTATTTTGGTCCTTACCGTGACGTCAAAATATTGAATTTTGATTACTTTCAGCAGCCATATTAAGTCAAAGTGTCATGGTCGTGATTTTAGCGTCTCTCCTTAAATCGAGTTCTCAAGTTAGCAAGTGGAAAAAATATTTTTCTCATAAAACAAACATTGGAAAATAAATTTTTAGATAACATCCATCCCTAAAGTAGCAATTAGCAAAAGTATATATTACTAATTCTAATAAGGTTCAAATATTTATCTACCAACGTATTTTTCAAAATATGGAGTTTTGCTATATTTTTACCAAATATTTTTCCCAAATTTGGGTGTAGCGGTTTTTTTTTTTTGCAAGTAATTAATATTTTAGATTTTAAAAATCTTACATACTCCCAGATGATGTGGTTGTAGTTGTAATGCGTAAATAATCCAAATTTAAAATTCTTGGAATTCATTAGCTCTTAAAAAGATTGATTCTATGAAAAACCGAGTATTATTTCTCTTTAATTAAATCATATAAAATGCAATTTAATTTATTTTTATTAAAATTTATAAAATTCTGGAAATTTTAACCGCCTGGTGTTAATTTTAATAATTGATTAATAAATAAATACATAATTTTTTGAAAAATAGCAAAAAGTGCAAAAACAAATTTTTTGGTTGTGAACATCAAATTTTTATTTACGTAAGTCCTTTTCAAGATCGAAACTTTTTCCGTGAAAAAGAAATTCTTTATTCGAGGATATCATTCTTTGCAATTTACATATTTATGTACTTACTAAAAAAAATTAATTTTTAAATTACAAAAAAAGTATTCTGTGGAAACAAATTTTATCTAATATAATATTTTAGGTCTATGAAACCTTTTTTAGGCAAAGTTCCCAAAAAATTACGGATCACTTTCATTGTGCATTATAGACCTATAAACATTATAGATAATACTTGTATAGCCTTTGTAAAAAATTGTTTTAAAAACACTAGAACCGTCTTTAGATGACACTTATGACCGTGAACAGACTGAATTTAGAAAAGGGTTTTCACAACTGAGCACTTGCAACTCGTCAGTTAAATCATAGTGAAATATAAGGAGTACAATGGTGCAGTTTACTTATTAGTAGCTTGATACTCGCTCTTACTTAGTTCCTTTCCATAACCCTCGTAAAGGGGCAGGGATTGTTTTACAAAAGTAAAATATATGTACAGATTTCAATTTTTTTCGAAATGTTATATAGTTTTGATTCATTGAGTGTATCAGAGCAGGTGGGCCATGAATTGTATCTCTTTAACCATTTTTACAGAAATGTTTAATTTATGGTTCAAAATAATGATTTTAAATGTTAAAAAAAAATATTTCTTTATAAATTATAGCTCATGTGTTATTCTGATGTAGGAGCTTATATATTATTGTACGATTTCATTTAAATCCATTCAGCAGTTTTTGCGTGAAAGCGTAACAAATAAACAAACAACCTTACTTTCACATTTATAATATATAGGAATTTGTACACTATTATAAAGCTTTTGACAGCGTTAAACACTGTTATGTTATGTTTTAATATCCTTGTAAGCTGTAACTGAAAGATTAGGAGAAAAGCTTAGCCTGAAGCGCGAGGCGAGGTACGAGTAGGTGACCCATTATCAGCAAAATTATTCAATACTGTTCTGACACGGTATAAAAGTTGATGGATTCAGACTATCAAACTTGTTTGCAGACGAAATCCTACTTTTTTCTGACAATATCCATGATTTGCAAATAATGTCGAACCAGTTATCACACCGTAATAAGCTCGTTGGACTAAAAATTTATGTTCAGAAAACCAAATGGATGTCGAATGCAACTAATAATAATCTAAAGCTTAGACTTAATTTAAATCATGAGACAATAAAACGAGTAAACAGTTTAAAATAACTATAAAAAGGCAACGTTTTTGAGAAAGATTAACTCATAAACTCATTAACCTGGGAATATGGTATCTTGAAAACGAGCCACAATTCTTTGGATAGTACAATTCACAAGCGCCACGAATCTAATGTTGCTTAACATGTTCAAGGACGTTAAATCCGGCTTCTGTTTGAAAGTAATACTCAAACAGCTACTTATGTAAATGAGTAATTTCTCAAAATGACACTATATAAACATTCTCCCAAACTCTTACATTTGACTACCTGTCCCCGTAATTAAAAATCTATTGTGTGTTGCTGTTAAAACTAACACGCGTCACCATTTTATAAATAACATTCCTAGATGGCAACATCATCAGTTTATTCTTGTAAATGTTGCAATAATTATTTGTTATAAAATATCCTCCTATCTGCGCCTACATAACCATGGCTTAAGTATACGAAGATGGGAGGTGAGGAGAGGTAATATAGAAAGCAGTAGTCAAACCACACACTAAAAAAAGAACCAAACAGGTGAGTCACTCTCATAGCAAATTATTAATATGCAAAAAAAGAGAAAAAACACTAAATTTTATATGCATATATTATGTAGTCATATTATATTGTATATATAATTACATCATTATATACCTTATGATTAAATTTAATTATGTATTTATACTATAATGGACTCGTCCATGATTTCAGATACTTCATTTTATTGCTAGCTGTAATGCTCGATTGCGTTCCAGAAAACGTTCTAAATTATTTTGCCATGCTTTTCAGAATGGGCATAATTCTTTTGATATTCATTATTCATTTATGGGCCTTCGAGTATTATTTTCTAATTGATTGACTCTTAAATTTTCAGATATTGTTTTCATTGAACCGATTTCGAAAATCCAAGAAATGTTTCTCGGAAATACAACAACGTTCAAAAAAGTATGTTCGTACATGTTTTTCATTCACTCATATAGTGAAAACAAACAATTGACTGATTTATTTGTTGAAATACCATGTAGAGACAGTGTTGATTATGCAATCGTTTGTTAAGTAAAGAAAGATAGCCATTCTTAAACACAAAGTAAAAATAGTATCTTTTCTCTCACTTCCTCAGTGAATATATGTTTTAACATTTAAACATTTGATCTATTTCTAACGATTTATTTCAGCTTGATATCTCTTTTCGTTTTTGAGTTATCGTGTCGAAAGAAAGATAGACGGACGGACAACCAAAAATGGACTAATAAGATGATTTTATGAACACCTATACCAAAATTTTGTTCGTAGCATTATTATTTTTAAGCGTTACAAACTTGGGACTAAACTTAGTATACCTTACTAAACAGACGTATAAAAATGGTAATTTTTTGGTAGAGCAATTTATAAAATGCAAAGAAATAAATATTATTGAGCTGACATGCGGGCCAAAACAATGAATGCATTTGTGCATGCAACAAATATATTAAAATATTCTTGTATCTTTTATATATGTACACTTTAAAAGTAGTAAACGATTGCCCGATTGAATAGTAGTCCAAGAAAATTGGGAATTTGTTATTATTTAATTTTCGTTACACTAAGTTTAGTCCCAGGTTTTTAATGCTTAGAAATATTGATGCTATAAAGAAAATTTTAATATTCGTATTCATAAAATCACCAATCATTGGAACGAAGTTCCTAAACGCGGTTTGCCATGGTGAGCCAACTGGCAAAAACAGGCACGTAACAAAATGAGATATGCTTTGTGTGCCTGTGTGCCATTTCCCTGACAACCACGATATGTTATCCTACTTTGTATTATTTTTATTTATTATAGAACACGAATTTTTCACATTTATATCCAAAACTGGTTATTGATACATATGCATAACTAGTTTTGGATGTAAATAGTACAAAAATGGCACAAAGATACAAAGATAATTATGTGCGTCTTGCCACCCTGTCTACATGACCCTACAGATTGAACAGATTACCTATATGTACATATTTATTTAACGATTACATTTGTTTCTGTAGCTTACAGCTTCGTTAGAAACTTCGTTCCTAACGGGGGTCCCACGACCGCATTCTTTTTATATATATTTTGATTATTATATTTAAATATACACAAACCCTTTTAAACTCTTACTGCAGCTTTGTAATAGGAAAAAAATAGTTCGAAAATTTTCTAGACTCAGAGTATTGCATAATTACAACATAAATTTCGATTTTTTGCCCCAATTTATTTCGACTACCAAGTAGTCATCATCAGTATGAATTAGCTTATAGTAATTACTCTTATGTTACTCGTTTACTACAATTTATACTGTTCAAAGTATCTGTCAAATTGTAGTGTCATTGACGTCAAGCAATCAGCTTCCATCAGGTGACTAGTGCTTGGTCAATGATCATGATCCTTGGTAGCCCTTGCCTTAAAAATTCCTAAATCCTGCAGCTTATATAGGTTTCTTTATAAATAAGTGCTATGATAGTACAGGAATCGAAAATTCTTAAACAAATTTTCGTTAATTTTCTTTAAAAAAAACTATCGATAGAGAAACGGCTCGTTTCAGAATTTAACGAAGCAAATGGTATAATCTGCTTGGACTAGTAAAGACGGCCACAAGCAGTTTATGCATATTGCGCTTCAACATAATAATACACCTGCTATGTTGTTGTATGTTCTTCTTAAATGTTGCAGTCAGGTATCAGACGTGTGCGTACGTGATTACTGTAGCCAGGTGATACCTTTAACGGATGATGTATACGAAATTTGTTTTTTTTTTTTTTTTTTTTTTTTTGTAAAAGACGTTGAACCATCTTTTTTTTACAAATGGTTTATTTATTATCTTTTAATACAAAAATTGTTTTTTACAATATATTTCTTTTTTATTTACATTATGATTTCGGGGAATTCTTAATTTTTTTTTTTATATTAAGATATAATATTATTCATCATTTTTTAGTTTGGAATTTTGGTTACCTTCGTGGTGATCTCATTATTTTAATGTATGTAATTTTTTTCATAAACATTTTATGTTTTAATCCTGTTTTTTATTTTTTGAACAAGTTCGAAAAGAAAATTTTTGGTATTTTTATTTTTTACGATTTAACTTTTTGTAAATTGATAAACTAAAAAAATTGTTATGTTTCAGACCCCCCCCCCCCCTCATCATCGACTTTTGTGCTCTACTCTTAAGTTTTTATCGAAAGGAATAGCTGTAAGCTTGAAGAAATTAATGTGTAGAAAATATTTTAAATCAATTTATTGGGGCACTGATCGTACGCTTCTTTGTCCACCTGTTATATCCACCACTGCCCAAAAGTGACGAAAATTCTGTTTATTTAACTATAAGATAAACATTTTCTAAGATAATATTTGAAATCGATCCGAGAAATCGCTCTTCGTATAGAAATCTACCATTTCTCAGAATCTATTCTTCCAATCATCAAATAAACCCGATTTTTGGTATTATTTGGGTTAAAATTACTTTATGTACTTAGTGAGTTTTATCGAAAATGGAAGAAAAATAAATTTTTGATTTTTTTTCTCAATTTTCTTAACGGTAAGGGGGAAAAATTACAAACATATTTTGTTCTGGAATCTGATAAAAATCTGTATACAAGGTAATTTTTATTCAACACTACAAAAATAAAATTCAATCATTTTATGATTGAAAGTATAGTTTCGAAGATATCGCCCAAAACTCTATACGAAGGAAGATTTCTCAGACAATATCTAAGAAAATATTGGTTTTAGTCAAGTGAACTCGCAATTATTTGATTACATTCTTCGAGATATCGTCTGATATTCTATGAAAAAGAATACGACTAAGTTTATTTGGACAAAAATTATACCGTCTAAGCAATCAACTTCAATAAGTCTAAAATCTATATGAATTTCTAATAGATAAGGGAATTAATAATAAATTATAGTGAAAATTGGGAAACTAATCGCATCCCACCAGGAAAATATAATCTACACTTGTGGAGCAATTATATATTCTGAAAGAGCATTCCAGGAGCAATTTGTTTCATTTATAATTTTTTTTAAAATAATAATTTTTGGCGATAACTAGCTTATGGTACATATTTAAGTTAACCAATTGACTACATAAATGCAGTTCTTTAGTTCTGATTCAGCAGGTTCTTTATTCGTTCATTATTTTGTGAATCAGTAATTTTTTGCACAACAAACATTTATAACGTCTTACATCCGTCAAAATTTTACATCGAAATGCCGCAAAAAAAGAGTATATAGAAAAAAACAAAATTCTTGTTTACAAAAACATAACACGTAAATAAAATGTTGTTGATTACGTGTGATGCATGCAGCAGCATGGATAAAGACGATGCGCGATGGTGCATAGTGGTTGTTGGTTTTTACATATTGAAGGAAACAGAAATGGGCAGACAAACTACACACACCAGACGCATCATTGTCGCGACATTCACTTGACTACCATTATCATGTACAGGGTTATTTATTCAAATTTAAGCTGCATAATTTTACTACAAAAGCATGTAAATGTATTTACTGTAGGCATTGAGAAAATGGGAAATAATCAGGCTAAATTCTGCAACCCAATAACAGTAAACAAAATAAATATTTCCAGTGGTAAACAGTGTTCTGTTAGCGTTTAATTTTAATTTTCTTTAAGGTAGTATGAGCGCCAAGGCTACTTTAAACTTGTGATTGAAATTATGTGTACCCTATTTTCAACTTTGATGATGAATTTTGTTAGAACTTCATGAATGTAGACGAAAAATACGAATAAAATTTTTCGATATCTGCCTTGGTTTTTGAAATATCGAAAGCTAAATAATTAAAACAAATTACTCTAGATATCGATAAATTTTATACTTACTTTTCTTCTTATATTGTCGAGTTATAACCATAATTGCCCATCAAAATTGAAAAAATATCATACATGGTATTTCAGTAATTAAGGTGATTGTAAACCTACAATATTGTAAAAATTATTTTTGGCTTTACAACTGGCTCTAAATATTTTAGATAGTTTTTTATCACACTCTCTAGATTTTTTGATATAGAAATATCCAATTGAAAAGGATAACCTAGATGATTCATCATTTTTTCAGCCAACTTTGACTTAGCCCGATGATCTAGGAACTTTTTGTGATTTTTGGAAACTTTGTATTTATAAAGTTTTATTGAAATCCCTAGTATTATTCAATCCTTGCATATCTCCTTAAGCCAGTCAATTGTTTGTTTTCATTTATATTAGAAAACAAGAATAATTATTAATTACTCTCCAATTTGCTGTCTGACAAAGTAAAGTTTGGTCTGAATACAGTTGCGTTACTTAGGCAGTACGTCTGTTAAGAAGCTGAAAGGTGATTTAAGGTACACTATGAATGTATTGACAATTAAGTGTTGATTTGATTAGTCTTATCGCTGCCAAAGAATAACCCTGTATTATGAGATTATATTTATTATATAGACAAAATTCATTTATATTTGTTGTTGTTTATCCATCGTATTTTATGTATGTGTGAGGTTTGTTGAATCAAAATCAGTCAGTCAACGTATTTGAAGCTCTGTTGGCGGCATTTCTATATTATTATCATCAGAATAGTCAGTAGAGGTTGCTCTCATGCTACATGCTCTCATCATGGGTAGGTATTAATATTAGTTAGGTATAAAACGCAGAGAAGAGTAAGTAAACAGCATCCTTTAAATTGCCAATGTATGCATGTAAAAAGTGTTTGTAAAATATTGAATATTAAAATTGACCGAAAAAATAAACCGAAAAAAATTTCTGCAATAGTGTCCCATTTTCGAACGCAAAGTCTCTTCAGAACCCAATCAACTCTTCTATAGTTAACAAACTCAAACTCAAGCCAACCAACTCGTAATTACAACAATACTCCAGGTCTATGTTTTTCCACTACCGCATTAAAGAAATTTTTGTGATATCTATTTGTTATTTTTTCGATTTCTACTTTTACATAGATACATAGACTTCAAATAACGTTAAATGAAAAAAAAACCTCCCTGCAATGATTTCTGAGAGTTTTACTCATGATTAACAAAAAAGGCGGTACATATTGGCATTTTACCAGTTTTCGGAGTGAGGTCCTTTTGTTACGGTTTTGTTTTATTGAAGTATACCGTATGAAGTGGATCCTAACCGGATATACTGCGATTTTCTTGTTACATCATGTACTTTTTTGGGAAAATAGTAGCAGACACCGCAGACTAGCAGTATGACGGTAATTGAAATCAATTGAGGAAGAAGTATCGAAAACTGCTGTAAAATAAAGTAAGTAAAACTGAAAAACATTTCTGCCGCTTACTATATAGCAATACTGGCAGGCATTTAGCTTCCAGGCGGATAAGGTCTACTTTTTTTACACAGATTTCTACACGTAGGAGCTTATTTACTACGCGGCAGAAAGTTAGAGTTCTTGGATTCTTTTACGTGCCATATTCTAGAATATAGCTTTTATTAAAAGTCTCATAATTATGCGAAATATACGGAAATACCGTATATTCTCCCAATTCTGATGCATTCCGAGTTCCATACCACACTTGTGGATAAAATTATCAAAATTTTATGCTATTTGCATTTTATCAAATTTTTTCATGTTAATCGCCACCCTCATACAAATATATATACAAATTAAAGCCTACTTATTGAATGTTATTATCTCAGGGTATTTAGCTAACAATTTCACCCTCAATTGTTTTCAAACTCATTGTATACATATATGTGTGAATATGATGATAGTGGATGTGAATGTTTAATATATATAAATATATACACAATTGGAAGATTCTTCAATGCAGCCAGTCTGACAGTCTACAGGCTTCCCTCTTCATAACATAATAATAATAATACATTCATATTATTATAAACATTTTAGCTGAACAAAAAGAAAAAACAGCTTGTGTGTGGTGTAATACGATACTATTTTATAATATTCCTTCATATTCCGTGTATTTCAAAAGTAAATATTATCTATAAGATTTTCATGTAAGGCAGGTTTCTCAAACATGTGAAATGTTAAGGGCACTAGGAAAAAGTTACAGATTCAAGTTCAATTTTCGATGTTAGGATATCTCAGAAACCAAAAATGTTCATTTGACCATTGAGTATTTTTATGCTGCCGCAACGGGAATCCGATATAAATTTCTGTATTTTTTGCGATATTGTGGGAAGTACCCAGCAAGCCGTCCAATGACATGGATTTTTGTGTTTTCAAGGTTTTCTTATGTATCCAAAAAGCAGAGAAAATACAAAATTTTATTGTTAAAAAATTTCGTCAAAAATGCGCTTCTAAAATAGTGGATATTAATTATCTTCGACTTTTCTTAATTTTTATAAACAAATTAGTTTATGTTATACGCGTAACGCTATTATAAATGACTCTTTTGACTTAATTTAACATAACATAACAAGTACGAATATTACATAAATTTTTGAAAATCATTTAGTATATATAGGGTGTCTCCCAGTAAATACGCTACTAGGAAAATAGTTAAATTCTACAGAAGACAATTTAATACATATTTAAAAATAAAAGACATTTTATATAAAAGTGTGTTCCAGAATAACCACACACGAAGAATAAAATGATTTTAAACAGAAATGTTTAGTAATAATGCGCATATAAATTTATGCCAACCTGTATAAAAATGCTACCAAAAATATCAATCAATTAAATTTATTTAAAGCATGTAAATATTTTTCTGAATGCAGAATTCCATGTTTTTTGGTAATACGCCAAATTCAAATGAAAATATCACATATGGATGATGTTTTTCAAAATGTTGCGTTGTTGCTATGATATATAGATACATTGATTGCGGTATGCACGTAAAAAATTGAATTGCATAGTGAGAAAAAATAAGAATTATTCGTAGAATTGTAATAGTGTTCACTAGATGACCTAATTATTAACTACCTTAAAAAAGAACGTTATTTTCATAAAACATTTCGCTTTTCAAACGAATTAAAATTTTCAAATATCAATTCGCGACTATTTCTACTAATTGACTTATGAATTGAGTTATGAATGAAATAAAATAGATTATAAAATAGTATATGTTCTATGGTTTTTTGTTTGTTTATACCAAGGGAACATATCATCTGGCAGTAAATTTCAATATTCGAATGTTTTAACTCAAATTATTTTAAACTAATTCTTATCTATAAATATATAGGAGACTTTCTATCTATCTTTCTTCTATAAATATATAGGAGACTTTCTATAGATATAGATAGTCACTCATCACGATATCTCTGGAACTATAAGACCTAGAGACTTGAAATTTGGCAGGAATATTCCTTTTGCCAAGTAGAGGTCAGCTAAGAACGGATTTTACGAAATTCCACCCACAAGGGGGGTTCCGGGGGTGTTCATGAATAAAAAATTCATATTTTTCAATTATGGCTTTTAATAGTTCAAAACTTGGTCAGAATGTTTTAAATTACATTTAGAAATTTTTTTAACCTTCGGAGGGTAGAAAGGTGTAGCGAGAAAGTGGGAAGGAAATATCGAATATTTACAAATATACCTAAGTGGGGTATCAAATAAAAGAGCATGACGGTACATTACAAAACTGTTATCCAACGCAAGGAAATGTGGAGGGAGGGGTGCAAGTGGGGATGTTGCCCAGCAAAGCGGGTAGTTTCCAGCTAGTAGATCTATATAGATAGATAGTCACTCATCACGATATCTCTGGAACTATAAGACCTAGAGACTTGAAATTTGGCAGGAATATTCCTTTTGCCAAGTAGAGGTCAGCTAAGAACGGATTTTACGAAATTCCACCCACAAGGGGGGTTGCGGGAGTGTTCATGAATAAAAAATTCATATTTTTAAATTATGGCTTTTAATAGTTCAAAACTTGGTCAGAATGTTTTAAATTACATTTAGAAATTTTTTTAACCTTCGGAGGGTAGAAAGGTGTAGCGAGAAAGTGGGAAGGAAATATCGAATATTTACAAATATACCTAAGTGGGGTATCAAATAAAAGAGCATGACGTGTACATTACAAAAATGTTATCCAACGCGAGGAAATGTGGAGGGAGGGGTGCAAGTAAGGATGTTGCCCAGCAAAGCGGATATATTTTACGCCACGCAAAGCGGGCGGGTAACAGCTAGTTTCCCTATATATTTGTATATTATAAACAGGAAAGTAAAGTTGTTAGTTTGTGACGCTTTCACGCAAAAACTACTGAATGGATTTTACTGAAACTACTCTTCAATAATATAGCTCATACATCAGGCTAATACATGAGCTATAATTTATAAAAATGTATTTAAAAAAAATTATTAAATTTAGTCTGATATTTCACCATCTATGGGCATCATTTTGAACCATAAATTAAAAGTTTCTGTAAAAATGGTAAACATAAAAATGTCAAAATGGTAAAAATACAATTCATGGCCATCTGTCGTCTCTTCAATTAATTATAGCTTTTTTTTTATATTTAATATAAAAAAAAATTAAAAACGGTACATATATTTTACCTGTGAAAAATAATCCCTATCCTTAGTTCGAGTGTTATAGAAGAAAGATAAGTGACAGCAAACAAGGTGTAGATTTTAACACGGAGGTCTTTACAAGTTTTTACTTTTAAATCCAGCGAAGCGGGCGGGTATCAAGCTAATAAATTTCATTGCGATTTGTTATGCTGAACTAACAAAGTAACAAAAAGTCATTCCAAAGTTAATTTTTAGTGTCATCATCACATATATAAACAATATGACAATAATTTTGATGTTTCCTGTGTTTTAACTTCACTCATGTCATAGTGAATACATTTTTAATGACTTAAATTTTACTTCATGAGTAACTTCATCATCTGTATTCAACTGTATAATATGTACGTAGGTTGGATGGCTCCAAACAAACCGTTGCCGTTGTGTTGTTTATTTCATACTAAGAGTACCCTAAAACATATTTTGAATGATTGAAAATAACCTGTTTGTTTATTGTACTCCGTGATTTGTAAAATTTGGATAAAATTTAGATAATAATTAATGAGATTAAATAGTAAAATTCAAATTGATTGTGAAAAAATAAATGTTCCGTATCTCCTAAAGTCGTAGACCCTAAGGTTCTACTTCCTGAAAATTAGTCGTTTTCCCGTCCCAATCTTCTCCCAAAATTGATGAGCAACTAAATCAACTGAACAATCTACTGAACACATTATCGACTCGAGTATCTTTCAATAAGTTTAGTTAAGCCTGAAAAGGCTAGCCTTCATAAAGTTTTCAGAATATTGAAAATAAAGTATTCTTCTGAGACCGATATTTGGAGAACACGACACAGCCTGGACCCAGGATCTTCACTAGGTTTTTTGAGGGAGATCATATTTGCTCCGTGATTTGTGTCCGTGTGAAAGATTTTTTCTTATATCGATGTCAATTTACTGTTGTAATAAATATTAAATTTTATCAAAGTTTTCAAAGAATTTATCGAGTGATGTTTTTATTGTATCGAACCCACAACGGGAGAATGCAAAAATATATTATTATTTAAGGCCTGTAATAGGGAATATTCATGAAATTTAAATTTGATTCAAATATTTTTCTTCCGTAACTTTAATGACTGGACATTTCAACTAAACCATTATTTTAGTAATTAATATCTTTTTAATTACTTAAAATTAATTAATAAAAGTACAAATTCAGTGAGAGCATTAAAAAATTTCTAAAACGGAAATTCAAATTTTTATACGTACGTGACATCAAAGTACGGGCTTGTCAAATTTGTTGACATACTGTATGATATTAATTACTTACATTTTATATGGTATTTCATTAAATTATACTATTCTACGGCTTTTTATTAGAAAACTTGATAATAACGAGTGTAAATTCTGTGTTGTAAATTCATTTTTTTTAAGTGTAAATTATACATTGAACTGTCAAAATTGACAGATCACGTACGTATACGTCATCAACAGAGAGCGAAAAAAAACTGCGTTTAAATATCTCAAAATTAAAATGTATTTATATATATATTTTTTTACACTTAAATACGGCATTTTTAAGTAGTATTTATATTTTTTACTTTGTTATAACGGTGTAAACAATGAATTAAAAATATAAAAAAAATACATGAATATTCCCTATTCCATTCTTGTCATAAAGAACCAGAAACAAAACTTTGGAATAGCAAAGTATTGAAATCTAAGCATTTTAAAAAAGTGTGGGGAAGGTAAATAAGGGTCACCCATTTAAAATGACAGATGGCAATATAAACTTAGCTTGTCTTAAGGCACGTTAAAATCAACCGTTAAGACACACCTCCGAGTATCGAGGAAATTCATGGAAATTCCATTTGGTTCACTATTTATCAAATTTACACATCAACTATTTATAAATATGATATGCATATTATGGTACACATACATATACATTTTAAACGCGAACCAATACGACCTTGCTGTCTACAAGAGCCAGGGTCGGCCACTTATCCTAACTTTCTATAAATTGCAGCAGCAAGCAGTAACCGCACATTTATAGTATACGGTACGATCGTTTCCTCTCTATCGCTTGTGCACTCATAATGTGATTGTGTTTTATAACATTATTCTGATTGTCGCCTATTTGCAGCCTGTTGCGCATACAGTTTTTTTTACTATATTTATAAACAATATTTAAATAAAAATTAGTATTTTAAAAATATACGTTTTTTTTTTAAATTTTTATTACAATAACAATATTAGTATATTATGCATATTTCATTTTTGTTTATTTTAAATACCTACATTATTGGACCACGCCTAGAAATAAATACCAGGATTTGCACCATAATTTATTAAGTGTTGTTTACCTCATATTTGACCACGTCGAATTAATTATAACAGGTCCGCGCCCTTTAAAACGCTTGAAAATAAGTGGCATCTTTTTCTATATATTTCTAGTTTAATACATCATTTATCGCTATAAAGTCGCCACAACTACCCTAAATAAAGGATAATCGAATAGGCCATTCCCTTAACGTAGAACATCACTGTTTTGAGAGATAGTGTAAAACGGAATCAAAACCTTTCAATCAGCGAATGGCTTATTAGACTCGAAAATTGAAGTTTGATACAAAAATTGAAGTATTCTATCACACAAAAGACATATACAGGGTGTCCCATGACTCGATGAACATGGCTTAAGAGCGTATTCTTTGGACAATTTTAAGTAGAAAGTGCCTTACATACTTTTTTCCAAAAAACAATAGTTAAGGAGTTATGGGCATGAATGGATTTGCCGACCGATTTGGCTTTTTTTTTAAAAATTGTATTGAAAAAAAAGTAGCAGAATTGAAAGGAATATTTTTAGAAAAAAAAGCTCTACGTCGTTTTGTTTTCGATATATAAATATTGACGTAAATGGGTCAAAATTGGGAACGTAGGCATAATTATCTCGTGTTTTAAACCGTCAAAATTTCTGAAACTTTGGGATTTAATAGTAAGCCCTAATAAGTTCTTAAATTTAACATCTCGTTAAATTATGTCGAAAAATCCATAGTTTTATCATAAGAACTGCAAATAATACCATAGTGAAAATACCTTAATGCAGTTTAGCATTTTTTGCGTTTTTTTTTCTTCAGATTTCTAGCAACTCCTTCAACTGGTATTTTAATTCACCCGGGATGAATTAAACTTGTAATTATATAATTGTAAAGGTTAGTACTGAATACACATTACCATGTATCAATGGGACATTATTTTGTTAGATTCAAGGTACACCATACATTTGCGTATTTGAAACTTTACCTCCTCAAAATTTAACGTTGTTTAAAACTGGAGTATGGTATAACAATTTACTCAACAATAGCCTATGATTTACATTTAACAAGTAAATAGAAAATTAAAAAAATCCAAATTTATTTTTGGTTTATTCGAAAACAAAACCACATTGACAACTACTCTTCAGTCTACCTGCATTCTGACAAAATGCCTTTTGTTCAATACAAATACTGTCCAGTACATATTGAAATCTGTATAGAAACTACAGAATGATTTAAGGTAAACTTGACTCGAGATACTATATCTTACCCTACGGAAAATATCTTCAAATTTTACTTACAATTATAATTGACTACAGTTCAAAAATCAACGACATATTGTCTCAGTAAGAAGCAACTGCACAGCTTATGGAAATTTACCTGAAAAAGGAAAAAAGCAATTATTAAAAAAGTGTAAGATTTGTATTGGTAATAATAATATGTACACGAGTGTTTCATGAACATAAAATGTATGACCACAACCGGTAATAAAATAATAATAAGTGTTTTGACTTCATGTTCATTCAGAGTGTACAGATAGAGAGAAAATACTTTGGTTGCATGCGATGGTGTTGCTTACAGCTTCAGTGGGATTACGTGATTCTAGTTTAAATATATGATTATACTATTAGAAACCAATGAACCGTGATAACTGATTTTTAAACTTATTTCTCTCATTTAAATTATTCTTTTTTTTTACATATTACTATTTGTGACTTATTGTTATAAAATAGTACGGCGGCCAAGGACAGTTTGCTCCTTGTTTAATATGCAGATTTGCATATTCTCCAATATGTATTACACTTTTAACTTTTAATGTATTAAATAATATTCCATAAATCGTTTTTTAAATATTTATAAATGTTGTGCTTCTTTCTGCACAGTCGTTTTGATTGTATTTTAACTCACTGTTTTTTAAAATTACCATACAAATTTTTTACAGAGTATTGAAATTTTCTATCCTTCGAAGCGGGCATATAACAAACAGTAAAATGTAATGACAAGTCCCACTTTCTCGCTTTTACCTCAGTGGAAATGGAAAGTAAATGGGTTGTAAGGAAACTAGCAATTTTCTGTGTTTCAGATTTTAAGAAATTATGAAAGTGTTTACCATACGGCTCATTAAAAATACTAAGATAAAATGGAAAACTCAGAAAGTTTTCGATATGTTATCCACACAGTTCCCTCGCAACGCCCTTCGATATGAAAAAGGGAAAATAAAGTTGCTTATTTAGATGTGCGTAGACAGTTCAATGAACTTTAGAAAATTAACAAAATAATAATAAATCAACCCCCATACAAGCTACACATAATATGCAATTTAAAATGTCAAACCCAAACCTCTACATTTCCTTTTCAGTTCATGTATTTTCAATTAAATCCCAATTACGTTACAAAATAATAGCCCCAACAACAGTTAGTGTAATATGTTTACTATATATAAATAAATAAATATGTAATTTTAAAGTGTAGGTGTGTGTATTTCACAACAAAACAATGTCATCAACCTACGGACATTATTTTTATAAAAATATACCTAGCTAGAAAAAAAAATCCAAATTCAAATTATATTATACAAATTGGTTTCTCTATGGGACACAAATAACAACACGGATCAATAAGCAACTAATATCAAAGTTGATTTAAAAGTTATTGTATATTTTAGTTCACAGGTTTTCATTATAATTTCTTCCAAATTTGTAAGAAATTATGTTGTCGAGTGTCGAGTTTTATTGAAAAGCTACCGCATAATTAATAAAAGCAGAGCCATATTAGGAAAATTATTAATGACGTCAAGCAGTCAATACGACAGTCATAAGAATACTTTAATCTTAATAATAAGTAAAATTTACAAAATTTAAAAAACACCCGACAAGTTTTTCGGCTACGGAACCCTAAGCTCGCATTTGAAACATATCTAAGAACACTCTCTATTAAATTGCCTTTTTCCTTAAAGTCATTTTCAAACTGAGCCAATTTGGAAGATCATCGCCAATTTTTTTCGGGTACGGAACCCTAAATTCGCACTTGAAATATAGCTAAGAATACTCTCCATTAAATTACCTTTCAAAAAAATCAAAATCAGGACATTCGTTTAGGGCCTACGACGCCACAGACAGACAGACACACGCACATAGCGATCAAACTTATAATACCCCCTTTTTTTAGTTCGAGAAATAAAAAACAGTATTTATGGAATGACTATAGACCATTAGAAGGTAAGGCTTTTCAATTAGAGAATTCATTCATACTTTTGAACAGTATTGTTGTAAACTATTATGGTTTCTTAATATACATCTATTAATTTATTCAGCGCCTACTGAAAACCAGTTTAAGCATGAAATTGTGGTTGTATTTTAAGCCACAGTTTGTCGCATAACAAAATGATTTTCCAATAGTGAATAATTTCTTTAATTATTTGCAGTTTTGAAATTAGTATCATTCACCGACTTTTCGTTAGTTATCGTTTGTAATTTTGAGAATTTCTTGACTGAATAAGTTTAAATAAAGTTTAAAAAAAATAAAATATATCTTCTCCAACTTTCATATTTCGATAGATATATAAATTTAAAGCTTTGAACTACAATTTTTGATTTTTTGTCGAAAAATTTTGTATTTTGTAACATTAAACGTAAATGTCAAACTCAGAGAAAAAATTTCAACAGTACACTGAAAAAAAATTCAAAAAATGACAACGTCATTCCGAAGTTGGCCGTCATATTAAAATAAAGTAAAAATACTTTCAAAGTATATTACTTTCATACAAACAACTCATGCGTTTGTGTCAACTCCACCACTCAATCCCGTACGGTAGTTGTATCACATTCGTGGCATCACCGTTGAGATAACCTCATCTCGGTTGATATTAATAATTTTTTTTTCTTCAATGTATATGTATTCATGCTCTACATGTAGTGTCCTTTATTAAGAAATATTTATATCTATAAAATTATTTACTATATTAAAAGTGGCATTACTTTATATTATTAAACCAATTATACAATAGAGTCATAAATAATATCAAAAATAATATTTATTAAAGTTTATTTATAGAATATCATTTTTATTAAATTAGTAAATAACATTATTTATTTAATAATACACAGTAATCCAACCAAATACATTCAACATTCTACGAGACCAGTACCCATCCTGAAAAATGAGTCAAAATAATCAGAACGTCGACACACATCGATTGTAATAATCCCTAAAATATACTTTGATAACCTTCTACTTAAATTTAAAACGAATTCGAAATAAGTTATAGTTTAAAAAACAAAACAAAAAACACGATTTATTGTACTGTGGATAATAATTAATTGTAATGTAAATATCAAAGCGTGGGGTGATCGATATCTGTTCAAAAGAATGAATGTAGAGAGCACCCCACGCTTTGAATTTTACAATAATTAATGGTAATATAAATATCAAAGCGTGGGGTGATCGGTATCTGTCCAAAAGAATGAATGTAGAGAGCACTCCATGCTTTGAATTTTACATTACAATTAAAATCATTATCCATTTTTTCTGTCCCGATATCTGTAATCAAATCTTGTTATATTAAATTTGACCCACTTTCCGATTTCCGATTGAGCAGAAATTTTGCATGCATAAGTAAATCGAATGACACAATGCACTTTTATGGTAAGTATGATCTGATTTTACCATCGCTTCCACCATTTTTAATATACATCCTTCTTATAGTTTAAAAAAAAAATTAAAATTAAAAATAATTTTTAAGGGACAAGCTTGTTTAAGGGAGTAGCTCAACTGATTAAGGCGTAATCAAATATCGTTCGCCGTCTCAACAAAAATTAATTTAATTAATAGTTGTGGTGGGGCTGGTGTAATGCATGGTATATGCATGAAGGAGGTGCACAATGAGCTCTACAACCTAAGGGACAAGCTTTTATTGTACATCTTTAAAAATTTATGTGTGGCATAATTGTGCTTAGCTTGCTTGTGCTATGACAGACAAAAAAACAAACAAATGGGTGTATATCTCCGTATTTCCTTATTAATTATATAAGAAAGGTAATTGCATGACATAAACAAAAATCATTTTATACGATATTCGGCACTCAGAAAGTTACGATTTTCTGTACACGGAGGTTAAATGGTTTTCACGTCAGATTTTTTATAACTTATTATATTTTTATCAAGGTAATTAATTATTATTATGATTTTGAACTATGATTATACGTATATTATTTATTTAATATGCATCTAGCATTTATTTAATAAATGTATGCATTAATAATGTAATATTCCATAATTAAAAGATTCTTTTAATAACAATATTGTATAATTAACGTACTGTATTGTTTACATATTCTGTGACGTAATCAACAAACATTTTATTAATGATTCAAAATGATTAAGTAAACTTGAAAAGAAATGATTTATTATAAGATTTACGAGTATTAAGTAAGGTTGTTTCGACAAAAATAAATAGGAACGGATTGAATTCATTTATATTTTTTAAAACACTAATAGTTTGCTACCTTTTTCAATTCCACTTGAGAGTTAGTTCAACAGCGGGGATAAGAGTGGTCGAAAAATAAGATTAGTATCGATTTTGTAGTGTAACGTTAGACCCTCTTATGTTAGATACAGAAAAAAACACCACTAAGTGAATTCTCTGGAATATGACGTTTCCATGGAAACTTAGCACTATTTTTGTTATAGCCGCTACAATACAAGACTCGTTACAGTTATAAATCTGAGTAAAATGAAAGGTCATCAACGAAGTGAACGAATTGTACGCTATATTTTTACACGCCGAAAAAAGGAGTCGTATATTGATGTCCATATACATATAACCAAAGCTTTTTTTTAGCTTGGCGGCAAACACATAAGTCGATAAAATCTTAATGAAATTTGAATCGAGATAGACTGAAACTTAAGCATTGGACACAAGCTTCTTTATCTGAAGGGCAGCAGTTCACTTCATAACTTCACAAATATTAACCTTATTTACTCACGTCTTTGCAAAAGTCATTTCTTGGTGAGAAAGAAGTAGCCACAACCGCATGGCACAAGGTCAATGGAATTCAAAAAGTAGGAGAATTATTAATGGTGAATGTGTTAAGTGTCCACTAGTTTGGTCGCAATTTTTTACAACTCGCAGATGGCTTGAGGCAACCAAATCTCAGTGAATCAGTTAGTGTATGCCGCCTTCTGCGTAAGTACAATAACTTAGTCATGCATGCCAACAAAACTTGCTACATTATTTTAAGACTTATGGAATAGCCAGAGTAGAAAACTAAAAACCTTTAGAGATGTTTAATTTGAATACTTCTTGATTAAAAAAAAAAAGATAACAGTTTTATATAATTAGTTAGATTGAAGAAGCGAAATATCGCAACTCCAAGAAACTATAGGTGGCACTGTAATGGCGATTGAAGAAGATTTTTTACATCTATTTTATATCATTCCCAACTCTAGTTCGTAAGTCAATTAGTAGAAAAAGCCTTCTAATGTCATTTAATTATATTTTCTAAGATAAAATTTACACTCTTCCACTACATCTCATATTTAAAACAGTAGAAATCAGCTAAGTATTTTAAAGTCGCGAATTAAAATTAAATAAAACTGCGCAGGAAATGCCTTAAGATACCACAACAAGTTTTAAGTTGAATATAAAACAGAATTCAAATCGAAAGAAACCATGACGGATATAAATAATTATTTTTCCAAAAACGGCTATAACTTTTAACATGATGATTGTCTCCAAACCAAAATTAATAACGACCATTACACTCTCTCTACTAACTTGGAATCAATTAATATTACATGAATTGCTACACAATATCAATACAAAACATCCCGATCACTATGTTTATAGTATTTATATGGATGCCATTGTGTAAAAAAGCCAAGAATACCCTAGCTGTGAGCGGATTGATGAAGTAAAAGTAACGACAGCAAGAGAGAAAGAGCGACGTATAAATATTATATTCGCGTTACTTACTTGCATGACGACATTACTCTTGTAATAAGAAATGATTATTTATAAAACAAGTATGTGAAGATGATAACAAGCCGTGGTGGATATGACCTTCAGATGCCAACTAAATAACTTGTTTATTATTACCAAAACTCGAAGTTTAGTATTTCTTTTTCCAATTGCAAATATTGTATTCACACACAAATATAATCCCTTCCCTATCCCTATATATTATAAATGTGAAAGTAAGATTATTTGTTTTCACGCAAAAATGAAATAAACTTGATAATAATATAGCGCATACATCGGAGTAACACATGAGCTATAATTAATAAAGATATATTAAAAAAATATAGTAAGTAATAAAAAAAATACTTATTGTTTTGACATTTCATAAAACAGGATGAAGGAGATACAACTTATGGACATCTGTTCAACCAAGGTTATCAGACATACTTCTTACATATTCATTGAAAAGAAGTAGTTTAAAAGAAGGAATCATTTTTACAAAATAAAAAAAATTGTTTGTTTAACGGTTAGTTTTTTTAATCCTATTTTCCCTATTTTTATTTCAATTTTTTTAAGCAATAGTTCATATGTTTCTAAACAAAATAATTTCTTTGTAAGAAGTATGTTTGATAACTTTAGTTGAACAGATGTCCATAAATTGTATCCCCTGTTTGTTTTTTAATGATGTTTGCCAGTTATTTAAGGAAACTTATTTACCTAAATAGAAGAGGTATCCAACTTGTTTTTACAAGCATAGATTGTGCAAGTTCAAATGGTCTCAACGAACGTTTAAATCAAACTCTAGTTAATAGAATTAGGTGTAAAATTATTGATGGAGATAAACGAGCATGGCCTACGATTGCTGCTGAATGTGTTGAAAATTATAACTCAACGATTCATAGCTCTACTAACTATGAGCCACAATATCTGCTCCTAGGCAAGAAATCAAACATTTCGCCAATATATGAACCACCTAGTGATTTAGCTGAAGACCGCCAGCAAGCTTTCATTAATTCATCCAGAAGTTTTATGGAAAATAAAAAAAGAGTTGACAAAAATCGAACAACTTTTCAATTTGAAATTGGAGATCTTGTGTACGTAGAGAATGGGAACAAATTAAATCGCAATAAAATGGACAAAGTTCGCCTTGGGCCTTTTAAAATATTAAGCCGGATTTCATCTTCGTTTTATGAAGTTGATTGTGGCAAGAAAAGAAGTGAATCAAATTATTTTCATAGCAGTAAGCTGTCACCTTTTACTTCGCAAAAAATGACTTCGGGGGGGAAGGTGTAAATTATTATCACTTCCATAGTGATATAATTGTTTACTTTTGTTTCAATTGACATACCTGAACTAAAGATTTTTATAATTTATATTGTGTTAGAATCATAAACGTTTATTAGTGGACATTCTATTAAATAACGTTGTAATTTAATTTATTCCTTTCAGGTATGTTTTTGTTTGTAAATTTAGTGTAATTCCTTTATATAATTTTGTCAATATATTCCTTTCAGGATTAAATACAATCTCGTTATTTATTCAATAAATTAATAACTTACAAATATTGTATTCACACACAAATATAATCCCTTCCCTATCCCTATATATTATAAATGTGAAAGTAAGATTATTTGTTTTCACGCAAAAATGAAATAAACTTGATAATAATATAGCGCATACATCGGAGTAACACATGAGCTATAATTAATAAAGATATATTAAAAAAATATAGTAAGTAATAAAAAAAATACTTATTGTTTTGACATTTCATAAAACAGGATGAAGGAGATACAACTTATGGACATCTGTTCAACCAAGGTTATCAGACATACTTCTTACATATTCATTGAAAAGAAGTAGTTTAAAAGAAGGAATCATTTTTACAAAATAAAAAAAATTGTTTGTTTAACGGTTAGTTTTTTTAATCCTATTTTCCCTATTTTTATTTCAATTTTTTTAAGCAATAGTTCATATGTTTCTAAACAAAATAATTTCTTTGTAAGAAGTATGTTTGATAACTTTAGTTGAACAGATGTCCATAAATTGTATCCCCTGTTTGTTTTTTAATGATGTTTGCCAGTTATTTAAGGAAACTTATTTTTACAGTCTTCAAATTTTGTGTTTCCTCCAGTACTTGGTCTACACTTATCGTCCCATCCCGAAATGTAAAGTTATCATAAAATTTTTTATTTCAATTTTCGAGGTGAAAATAATATCTTTGAAAAGAAATTAGAATGTTAATAATGGTTGATGGTGGTATGATGCTCTTGTTGTTGATCGGCGGCATATGGGCGTCATTCACACTGATAAATAGTTTGCCAGCATATAAATATGTATGGTGCAACTTTTTTGTTCAAAGAAATTCTCAGCCAAACCCTCTATTCGTCGTATTCTATTTTTAAGTAGAATAATTGATTCTTTACCAATTTATAAGAAAATGTTCCAAATCAAGAGTTGCTATAAACTCTTTTATAGACTGAAAGTCTTGTGATTTCCTTAAACCTTACAACATTAACTGCCCTGATAAAATATTAGAGGTTATTGAGATCTCTAGTTAATCCTGATAGCTCAGTTGGTTAAAGCGCTACTAATTCCAAATATGCACGAAGAAGGTGTGCTCAGGCGTTTAAAATAATTGAGAAGCTGAATCAGCGAAATGGTGATAAAACAAATATGGGGATACACAATGAACCTTCTGACCTTCGACTGAGTGTGTAGACTACCGAACCTATCCTTCAATCTATCTACTAGAAGTCTCGGTATATTTTGAATGAAATTGTACACGAGATATGAGACTACTACTAAATCACGTAAGCCTAAAATTTATAAGTAAAACAATAAAGTTTCACTGTTTCATTAGAATATTTTTTTTAAACAAATAGAAAATTTCTTTGAAAATAAATTTTTATATTTTGTAAATCAAAAAATGTTTACACAAGTCAAATATATTCTGTACACACTGTACAATGCAAAGATACAAAAAGTGTGTTGACTTTACATGAACTGAGCCCTTGATTTATTGAAAGGAGATATATCATAAACCTAAATTCAAGCAGCGAGTATTAAATTTCCCTTTAATCTAAATTCAATCAATTTTCTTAATATTGTGTGGACTTTTTAAGGTTGGACGACAAAAGCGGGCAAAATTGACTGAAATAACAAAAAGATGCCAGTTTGCCGTTTTTTATTTAACAGTAGTTAAGTAAAAAGATTTTATCTTTAGTTGAATACTATTTAGATATTACAGTTTTCAATTTCGTTTATAAATATCGATAATAAACAATAAAATTATCTAAAGAATGTTGTAATAAATTTTATTTAAATTCCTAATGACTTTGGCGAATATTAAGATTAAAGTACAAACAGCGCAATTAAATTTGTTTACAAAAGAAGTAAGTGTGCGCCAACGTGCAATTTGACGCAGACATTTTAAATTAATTTTTTGATGGTCTAATACTGAAAGTATTTTACTCATTTTTAAAAAGTAACATTCATTAAATAACATTTTTTACAAGATATTTTCGGCCTTTCTATGCGAGGTAATTTCTTGTTTTAACATCGTTACCTCCACTCGAATTGCTGATAATTTAATCATTGAAATTAGAACAAAAAAAAATAGATATCGAAATGATTGTGTCCTTAGAACTGATTCACAAGAAGAAATTAATCGGTGTAATCATCGAGGTTATCTGAGGAAACCATTCAGTCTGGTTTAATCTGTAAGAAATGGGAAATCGCAGATGGCAAGAAATGATAAAACATGTATTGGAAGACGGTAAAAAATTTTTTAAAGACGGCTAGATTGGTCATCGAGATAAAAATTTGTTGATCGGCACCGCCGGTTCAGCCTTTCAACTTAACCTAGGTATTAACCAACCACCTCTCAATATATAATTATTTTAAAAAACAATGGACAAGCCCTTTACATTGAAAACTTGGCACAATTTGAGTGTTATTAAAAATGAAGTGCTATTTAAACTAAAAGTCGAGTGTCAGGTTCACATACCTAAGTAGTTTATTGGATATTTATAATATGAAGGGAATACACTTCTTAACAATAATGAACAACAAAATATAAAAAAAAATTATTATGGTGGGGGAAAAGTGAGATGCGAAATACCGAGAATGAAGTAACTTGTACGTAATGTATATACACATATTATTTTATTACGAGAAGGAAAACCCGTTGGAAAATCGATTATATTTATTTCCTATCCCAAATTTCTTCATTTTTTTCTGAAAAGAGTTTTTTTCTAGTAAATTCAAGATATCACATCCTTATTCCTTAAGAATGTGATCTAATGCAAGACATTAGATTCTCGTTCTTTAATTATAAAATTAAAATTTTAACATTTTTCGTTTCAAAGTATTTGTAGTTCGTAAATGCATAAAAATTATTCTCCGTAATCTTAAGTTCCCAGAAGTTTCCTTCGAAGCTATAAAATATAAAGGATTAGGTACAAATTTGTAGGTATCTTCGAATAGTTGATTAACTTATCGTAATTTCATAAAATCTCATTTGATAATATTGAAGAAGTTTCTCATTTGATAATATAGAAAGCGGGTCAAGTTTCGGAAAAACATTTTTTGGTTAAAAATTTGTTTCAAAGCATGTACTCACAAAAAGTATTTTAGGGATGTTTGGAACCCCTGGACTTCAAAACGTCAGATTTTATCTAACTTTTATCTTTAACGTCTTAGTATCTTCATGCTTAACGATTTTTTCCATGTATGGAATCACGGAAACTAAAAAGTAGAAAGTAAAAAATATAATTAAAAAACTAAAAAAATGAACTTTTGTAACTACCTGAACTAAAAAGTAAAAAATAATTTCAATAATTTCCAAAAAAAAAAATGAGTGTTTAGAAAAAAAATCATTTTACATTTTATCTTAAAAATGCTTCTCAAGATATTTTATAATGACTTTACTTTTACCAATATCTGGTAATAAAATACAGTAGAATCTCGATAACTTAAACCTCGGTAACATAAAAACCTCTGTTACTTCAAAAAATACTATGTTCCCTTCCCATCAGAGCCCAAAACCTCTATAACTTAAAAGACGCAACCTCTATAACTTAAATAAATAATCTCTGTATAGGCCCTCAGTAACTACATAGAAACATGTACATACCTCTATATTAACCTTTACCTAACATAGACACTTGATAACTTAAAACCTCTATAACTTAAAATATTTTGTGTTTCCCTTGGACTTTAACTTATCGAGATTCTACTGTATTTCAAATAATTGAAATGTAGCACCCCACGCTTTTTTTACAATAAAATGATTTCTTTTCTTGATTTAAAATGTGTAACATTTTATTTCTAATGCAATTTACCAAATTCAATCATTGTATAAATTAATTTGTGAGTTTTGGTGTGCGAAAATTACTAAATTTTGATAGAAATTCACCAAAACCTCCAAATATCAACGTCTACATCGGACATGCAAAAATTTCACATAAATAATGTTATGTGTTGATATTTTTTTATTTAGATATATTATGGTATTCACCAACAGTGATACAGTGCGGTGTGGGACGGACGTATACATATTACAAACACAGTATACATACTATACAACATATAGATAGTTAGATTTACATGTATGAGTGAGTAAGTGAATACTAGTATGTATGTTGTATGCTTGGGTTGTACACTGCAATTAATGTTGTTTTATAGTAGACAGCTGTTAAGCTGGTTTCAATGATGGTGACGCCAATAGAACAGTCTATAAGGCGCCAATATTGTACACTCACTTGCAAAACATATTATACCATACTACTCATACACATACATTTTAATAGTGTACTCACATACCATATAAATAGTTCGTTCTTTTCTTTATCTTGGTATAGTGCACCGAGTGTAAATAGAAAAGGAATGATGTTATGATAATGATACAAGACTATCCTTTCCTACGTTAAACATAGTGTAAAGAGTGTACACACTACAGTACAAAAAGAACATCAATAAAATATATAAACAATACAACCTTCATATGAAAAAACATGATTATTTATTTTTATAAAAATTTATAAACATCATCATATTATTAATATTGTTATAAAACAATATTCAGTTCTTTATTTATTTTTTAAGAAGAATCTGGGGTGTTCTTGTAGGATATCATATGTTTTTGTACCTCTATATAAATGCTAAAACGATAGATCACGCTGATATGAACCTAAAAAACTGCACGGGATTTTTTAACTGCTTCTTATAGATTTGTAGAAAACTTCTTGCAAAACTCGTTCAATTCAAGGAGGATAAGGGTGCAGATATCATATCTCAACAAATTATCGATACTTGATTAGTTTGAGATAATCCATGCAGAAAACAGAAAGGGAAAAGCGAAAATGTGCTCGGAGGAGCATCAAGAAGAAAATGTTTCAAATACAAAAAATGCAAAGCTGAGAGATCGTCTTGCAAGCCACTATCATCCTTACTAGCTCCTTTATTTACTCGAATTTTCAATTTGTAGCTTTATAAATGAGTTTTGTAAGAAAATCTAGATATAAGGAAATGGATATTGATATTATTTATAATAATCCATGCAGATGAATAAAAATTATATGAAGTACTTATGTTTTTGAACTAGAAAATTTATGAGTTTTGACTAAAATAAAATAATGAAAAATATACAATTTAAGAGCTCATTTTCACAGAGATATTGTCATTAATTGCAAACTCCATCTAAGTGTCCATTTTCCTGCGGGAATAGTTTTGAAAACAACATATTTACTAGAATGATTTTAAGCCAATGGTCCTGATTTGTGTGAATTTGCGTTTGTTTATTGATAAAGATCGCCTTAAAAAAACAACTGATAAACTGATATAAAATATGACATTTTTCAAAATATTAAATTTTTGAAAATAACAATTAGTTGTTTTATTCGTGTGAGTTATATTGGGTTGATTTTCCTTTTTTTTCCTGGCTAAGAATTAATGAATGTACCGTAATAACCTTTACTTTTTTAATGGAAAGGAGTGTAAACAAAATAAATGTAAAATGACCTTTAGAGACCAGACTAATAAATTTTTGTATGTATTCTTCCCTTATTTACACCTTCTTTTTCAAGTTCCAGAATTAAATATGAACTGAAGAAGTACATTTCTTCAATTCATGATAAAATCGAAGTGTGTCAAAGTTAGTTTACATTGTTTTGTGACGATCGATTGTCTAGCCTACACCAGAATTCTGTGTATAGAGGTTATGTGACGTTCTTACTATTTTTTTTTTAGTGTTATTTTAATAATAACGGATTTAATTACTTTTTTATAGGGTTTTAAATGGATTATTAGTATACATGCAATCAATTAGGTATTAATTTTTTTTATTATTAATTAAAAATGTGTCGTCCATGAACTAAGGAAATTTATCCTGTAGTAAATATGTTATACTCTGTGTCTATCAATGTCCACGTGACAAAAATAAAATCGAGATAAGAAAATATTGATATTTTTTTCAATAATAACTAAAATTATTTAGTAATAAAAAAAATTATGTACAGAGTGATCAAATTGAATTAATACATTTTTAATTTTTAATAAAAACAGAACGCTTTGATATATCAGTATGAAATACATTTTAATTTAATTATTTAAAATAAATAATCAGGAAAAAGTTATTGATCTGGCCTCTAAGGGTGTAATTCACCACGGCTTGTTTTCTTGGAAAATACCTTAAATGAAATGATGACTTTATTATAAATTATTTTTATTTAGTACCACAAATAAATTGCACGGAAATAAATATTTATTTATTTCTCACGATTCATTATATTTTAAAAACTACGAATCATTCTCAGGGTGAATTATTTCACTTATTACAGTTAAAATGAATGAATGAGTAGTTACACCACATTCCAATAAAAGTTTACAATATATTATTTTAAAACACTTTTAAAATACTTTTTAAAAAATTCGGTCCATTTTATCGGCTGCATGAAAATGAGTGTATCAAGTTTTTATCACTTACATGTAACTTACGAAGCATATATTTTTAACTTTTCAGCGCCAGTTAAATTAAAGCTTGTCATAAAGTTTTCTTTTTAATGTATACAGCGTGTCTTTTTAAATTTTTATATCGAATGTACAGGGTTGCCATATTGTTGGATGCTTAAAAATGTAGATCATTTAGAACATATAATAAGGGAATTTTGTTACATAACAATTACATGTATGGAACGCGAAGGTGGATACGTTGAGGCAAAAACGATAAGAATGTGAGGTAACGAAAGGAATGCTTTCATCTCTTTAATTAAGTTAACAATTCATTTCTTAAAAATCACCTTCAGTTCGTTTTTGCTTCAACGTACTCACTTTCGTGTTTCATACATGTAATTGTTCTTTTACAAAATTCCTTAAGGTTGTTGTCTTGCTATGAGCATATCGACAGAAAATTCTAAATTTGTGTAAACTTATTAGGAATATAATAATACATTAACCAAAAAAATTTGAATTCGATTGACCATCTCTAACTCGAGCTAAATACAATTAAAGTTCGGATAATTAACATGGAGAGCATAGGAAATGTTGCGTTTTGTTGTGTTTTTAACAAGTTTTTTAATTCTAGAAAAATTTGATTTAAGATATTTTCAAAAAACTAACTGAACATCATGAATTTGTGCATGTGAGTTTAAATAAAAAAAAATCCATAACTATTGACCGCTTCATTCTTGAGATATAGTCACTCAAAGTTATTTAAATTTTTTGTATAACAGAAACAATTATATTTAGAGTATAAGTAGTGTAAGAGAGATGTCTCTTATATACAGAATTACAGATGTTAATTATCATGCTATTATCATACAGAATACGTGATAAATGGACAGTTGAGTTAAAAGCATGCTAAAATTAATACTTATTTGAGTGTGCTAAGCATATCTATACGTACATACCACTGCTGTATGATGTAGTACACTAATTTTTACAATATTGTACAAAGACAACCATCTTAAATACTCTGATATATATCTCGGGAATGATTTCTTGAACCGTTTCTCTTATTATCTGCTCTAAAATGTCTACATTTCTAAACGATCATTAAAATTCCTATCGAAATTTTTCAATTTGTGGACACTCTGAAAGCAAAGATTTTTATAAAGAATAACTTTTTTTCATAAACCATATAATAAAAAAGTTTTCTTTATGGAGCAAATTTAAGTAGACAAGCTGTATATATTTTTGTATATCTATTAATGAATTATTGACATTTTTTTGATTACTATATGAAGCTGTATTTAATGACAAAATGTCAGAAGCCAGAGGTCTGAGAATACGTAACAAAATGGTATAAGTCGACGGCTAGGAAGAAGACAAAATGGGGTAAAGGAGAAATGCTTATGTTAATCCGCTTTATACGATGTATAGACTTAAAATCCGAACAAGGAAGTCATGGAGATCAGCAATCATGGAGAATTCCTTAATTTCGCATTCAAATAAACAGTAATTGTAAAAAGTTTTCTATAAATTAAAATTTAACTTTTTAACTTTTATTATGATGTCATGAAGGTCACCACCGCCATATAAACACACACACACACACATAAGAGAGAATATTAAACTTATTAATAACAAAAATAAACAAAAATATGTTGATTAAAATAAATAATATTTAAAAAAAAAAAAACAAATCTAGATGATTTAATCAAAAATGATTTTTTTTCCAAGAATTTTAATTCATAACGCGAAACATTTAAGAAGGTCATTTAAATGAAAAATATTTTAATTGTGTTGAATATTATAATTAAAAAAAAGTCATAAAGATATTATTTGTTAGTTGTATAAAATACCCCTTCAAATTTTTCATTAAAGATCAAGGTTTTTTGTAAAACGGGATTTTCATGTGATGCAATCGAAAGTATTTCCTTTTTATACCATGTATATGAAATATACCAAAGTATACTAAGTTTAGTCCCAAGTTTGTAACGCTTAAAATGATGCTATGAACAAAATTTTGGTATAGGTGTTCATAAAATCACCTAATTAGTCCATTTCCGGTTGTCTGTCTGTCTGTCCTCGGTCGTCTGTCCGTCTGTCAACATGATTACTCACAAACGAAAAGAGATATCAAACTGAAATTTTTATAGCGTGTTGAGGACGTAAAAAGATAGGTCAAATTCTTAAATGAGTGTAGAACGAAATTTTAAGTGTAAAAAATGTGCCTTATAAAAAAATAAACAACTTTGGTATGAAACATTTTTTCGTAAACATCACTATTTACCCGTTATGCGCAAATTGTAGTATTATATGGGTATATCACTTATATGTGTGTGACATGCATGTATGTGTAATGTGACAGGCTAATCAACACTGTCTATACATGGTATTTCAACAATTAATTCAGTCAAATGTTTGTTTTCACTTGTTCACCCCTAACACATCATTGGATCGGATAATGTAAGAAGAAAAGGACCCTGCTCATCTCATAGAAATGGGATCTCGGTCAAATGTAGGAATAAATTTACACAGGGATTATTAACAATCCAGGGCTTATAACTTAAAAAACATTTGCAATTGGATTATTCTGCTCATTGAGGCAGGATTAAGATGCCAAGATCTACAAAATCCGGCAATAAGAGCAAATTTGATCTAAATCCAATTTCCAGAATAATATTGCGGGGATTTAAGAATTTTTCTTTTACAAAAATCGAAGGTTGTATAAAATAAGGTTGTACCAAATTGCCACTGGCACACCATAAATGGACTCTTCACTTATCACTTATATCCACCCTCCAAGGATTTTTTACTTCTATTGTCACTAATACGCTCATTCTACAAAAATCGAATTTTAAGTTTTCTTGGAAATTCTTTGTACGCAGTATTTTATATAAATTAAATTTACACGGAATTTACCAACTTCTTATGTAAATTACAGAATCAATTTCGCATTTTCCTAGGAAAATCGAATTTAAGCAGTGCAATTATCTTTTCCGGGAATTTCCAATATTTTTTCCAATTTCCGATATTTCAGTTCAGTATTCCTATGTTTGTAACTTTGTAAATACTTTCTATCGTTTCAAAAGTCAAGTGTTAGTTTGAAACATGCTGTTACGATATGATTCTTTGCCTAAGGCTCAACAACGCTCAACGTTCAAATTGCTCAAATGTTCTACAGATAAACTTAAATAATTCTTTAAAAACTGTGGATAGACTTTTATAGCAAGATTATGGCCAATTAAGCAATTCACATCATTGTGCAAATGTTCGAGGAAACTGTAAGCACTGAAGATAGGATGAGGCGTGTGTATCATTGCGGCGTGCGTTCAACCAAGAAATACGCCATTGAATTTTTTTGCCTGCAATGTTGGAGCACGTAAAAGCTAACATCCGCCAAGTTAGAGTCGAAAAAATCGCCTTAAAGTTGCGAAAATTCATAGTAAATTATTTCGAACGAAACTGCTACAGAATTTCCAGAGGCGGCCTTTTGACTGGCATCATTTTTCATCTTAAACGGAGTATAATTAATATTCGATTAAATATAACTAAGACAATATTACATTTTGTGTTTTTTTAAAGGTAGAATACTGAATTTAAAGTTTTAAAATGTCTTAAATATCAAAGATTTTTTCATCTTATACCAAAATTAACTGAATTTTTCTTGAATGAACATTACTCGCTGTAATTACACAAACTTTTAAACTCTTAATTTTTTCGATTCATACGTTTTTTCCTTTATAAGTAATTCTCAATAACATTATTATATAATTTTTTCCCCCTGTAGTTCTATACAAATCTAATATGCGACGACATAAAAATAATAACAGCCACTTGTTGAATGAGCAACACAGAATAGTTGTTTACTTAGAAAAGCAGTATCGAATACCATACTCTACGATATACACTTCATACATTACAACCACTATTTTCTAGGTCACTCGTTCAGTTAATTATCCTTCTAATGCTACTATTATATACAGTAAAAGCCATTTATAATGTCATGAATTCGTTACGTGCAGCATGAATCAAGCGATAATACATTCAATAAAGTTTTTCAATGAAGGTGATATTTTCCCGTCATTTAATGCTTTTTATTGAAATCGAATCTTTTGGAGGAAATTCAACTTAAAAATATGTCATTATTGCATTTAGTAGAAAGAAAAAACGCTTAAAGTTTATCGATAATTGTAGGTCAAAGTCATGGACACAGATGAATGTTCTTATTGCCCATGACAATTTTTGACTCAAGCATTTTTCCGTAGGTAGCGGTGTTTTCTTTCGATTAAATGCAATAATGACATATTTTTAAATTAAATTTCCTCCGGAAGGTAACGTTTTTCGAAAAAATGTTTTAAACATAAGTTGTTAGTTTTTTTTTATGAGGATCAACTTTCTAACTTTAAGTGTTATTCTATCTTTTACCGTTTAGGATCTTAATTGACTATTAAAGAAACCCGAAGAACTAAGTCTAATCTGATGTCATAACATGATGTCACAAATTATATAGTGTATTTCCCAAGCAGAAATATTATTTATGATTAGGCGAATCGAAATGTTCAGGGGTCACTTTAAATACAATAAAATAAAAAATATTTACTTAAGCACCATAACCTTTTTAAACAAGTTGATAATTTATTTTTTGTAATATTACATTTCATCAGAAAATTTCTGGAAAAGAAAACTTTTATTTTTTTCATTTAAAATTTCTGAGAAATGGTAAACAATGAAATGTAATAAACACAAACACAAATTACGTTCTTTATTTTAAATTAAATGTAATTACTTTAGCATACAGCTATATACATATTATGACGTGTATTATATAACTTATTTCATTAAAACATACTCGTGGAGTAACTGGATAAAGTTGCAGGGTGGTAATCGAAATGGTACCATACAATTCGCTGGCTATTCCAAAATTAGTAAAAAGGGTAGAAAAATATTCCGGTATATTTAAAAAAGAACGATTCTTAAAATTATAATCTTTTCTATCAAGAAAATCACTAAAGATGTCAAGCAGTCATAAGCAGGCTCAAATGTTTTAAAAATTAGCAGTAGTTTATGGAAAGATTAGACCATTAAAAGAGTAAGCTTGAAAAGTATTTGGCATTGACAGTGTGGACAAAATATAGAATAATTCATTTTGCATTTTTCAGATTCTTGCTCAATCTTTCTAAGCTATTCACAGGCCGTACCAACATTTTTTTTTGGTTTCCTAGAATTCACCGTCCTACTTTCCATTTGGCAGAGCACTTGGAAAACTACAATGAAAAATTGCAATGTTTCCTTAAAAATCGGATCCAAATTTCTATTTACACCCCCTATGACCACGGTTTTTCCGACGAAAGGAGAATAATGTGTTTCATATGTCTTTGCCTTCTACTAAACAGTTCTACTATAGTTTCATAAAAGTTCCACTATAGTTTCACTGTAGATCAAAAAAGCCTGAACTGATTTTAACAACAGTGGTATCGTTAGAATTGTGGTGACAGTCCGTCCGGTGGACATAAGTTATTTGACGTTACAAATAAATTTAGCAACAACCACAAAATTACCGAGAGGAGAAAAAAATTGTATGGTCTGTTTTTCAATATATATATTAAAATAAATATTTAGCTCACAAATGAGCAAGACTTCAACGTTTCCATTTTCTCTGTTCCTCTGTGGAATTCAAGCACTCATGAGGTAGCGTTACAACAACATGGCAATAGAACACTTAACATAGGATATCATAGGATAAGTGATTCCCTAAAAAAAGACGAACAAGTTCAATTTCTTGGAAACAATTTGTATTAAATATATTAATTTACGGGAGCAATTTTTTCTATATTTTCAGAATCATTTATTAATTTCAGCCCCCGGAATTATGCAGATAATAAAAATAATTCCAGACTATTTTGATAAAGAAATAAAAATATTTTTAATGTTTAAAAAAAATATACTTCTGTACCTGTATGTAAGTGTTCGATACAAAAATTTAAAGAACACATAAGCATGAAAACGATTATTTATATAATTTTTTTTTTCTCACAATAAAATTCTAAGAACTTTGGAACAAACGTTCTGCAAATAGCATTATATATATTTAGGATTGTGTACCAAATTGTAGCAATATTCTACTCTATGTTTGAAAAAATACTTCAAAATGTTGATTTTCTTGATGAAAAGCCACAAAAAAATATATTCGGCAAAATAAACACGCTTTCTTGCCATAAAATTAAATTAAATTTTAAAAATATTTTACTATAGCAAAAACGATGTCAGCCATTTTAGTGGCGTATAATATTGGTAAAAACAACAGCCGTGTATGTAATTATTATATGTATAAATAAAGTTAATGGTAAAATAACCTACATAAGAAAGCCATCAACAAATTGGTAATTAATGCATATTATTTTTGTCTAGATGATGTCATATCATGGCGGCTCGTGTTTTAGCTCACGTGATATACATATTAACAATTACGACATAATTTTAATATAATAAAACAATAATGTGCTTTTATGACTCCAAATCAAAATTTACAATACATTATTTTTATCAAATTTCTTAATTTATTATTCGCTGACGAAAGTACTCAATAAAATATGTCCCGCCCTAAAATATGTAAAAATCCCAAAGCCATTTAACAGAGATATTTCAGATTTGCATCTTTTATCGATAGTATAAACGGCGTCAAGATCCAATTTGCTTAACATAAAAAACAACAGTTATATCTCGAATTAAACGTGAATGAGGATTTATGGAGTAGGTTATAAATGTTTTTTGAAGGAATTCTAAGTAATGATTTGAGTGGCATTCAGATCAGAACCCCATCCCACTTTTCGAATTAGATATTTGTTAGATTCAGCTGATTTTTTCACTGAATGAAAAGACAAAAGATGTATCATATTTACACTTACATATGCTATTATATGTAAGTACAAATAATTTATGTCAAAACTGAAAACATCTTTGAAAAAATCACTTTTTTTAAATGACAACACACACTTTGAAATTTTAAGTTTCTATAAACCTCTTTTAAGAATTTTACTGCTGATTTTTTACTTTATCACTAGAGTTTGGGAATTTATGAAAGCTTGAATAATACTTGCCGTATAATCTGTCAAATTTGATACTGTTAATCTACAGAACCATTAAACTACAATCCAGATAAATATCTTCTGTAGACTTAATCGATTTTTTTCTGTTATTGTGTACATTTGATTGTGAATGACGATGATGATAAACGAAGTAAATCAGGCTTTACAATGATGGAATATATACAAAAGCCAGTCAACCAATCACCAACACGCTTAAGCTAATGTGTGTTTGTTGGTTCACTTCTATTTCTAAGAATCATCATCCTGTATAACGTTAATTTTTATTATTATATATTTTGTGTGGTTTTTCATTCACTATATTATATTTTTTTATTGAAACTGACTCAAATGTGTTTATAATTCAACCATAATTTATTTCAATTATACAAATATTTTACGAGATTGTATTCGCACAAAACTTGCATACCAAATTTTATGCGAACGTGTGTTGCTTTGCACGTAGAAATTTTTCTGATAGAAATTCTTTTTAAGGTGATTGTAAACCTACAGTAGTATTGTAAAAAAGTTTTGGTTTATTGTACGGTACATACATATTAACCAAATAGATGCTTTGTAGTCAAGTAATGAGTTATTTTTGGCTTTACAATACCACGCAACTACAAAAATATATAATATATTGTGTGCAAGAGATGCTTATTAATTTGATATTAAAGATATCGCTCTTCAATTATCAATAAATACTCTAACTATAGTTGTCTCTGTTCATCAAATGATGGATCTTCGAATTTTAATAATTAAAATTTTGTTTTTATTTCATTAATACAATTAAGACAACCTTATATTTTTATGATATTATTATAAACTACAAGATTGTCTAAATATTTTAGTAAGTTTTTTATCATACTCTCTAGATTTTTTGATATAGAATTATCCAATTGAAAAGGATAATCTATATGATTCATCATTTTTCCAAACAACTTTGAACGATAAAATAATAATAAAAACTCGATGACCTAAGAATTTTTTGTGATTTTTGGAAACTTTGTTAATCAAAAAATGTATTTATAAAGTTTTATTGAAATCCCTAGTATTATTCAATCCTTGCATATCTCCTTAATCAAAATTTCAAATGTATTACCACGCTTGTAATTTTTTTGTCATATAAAATACGAAATATGTTAAACAAGTTAAATTTAGAAACGTAATTATTCCCCTATCAGTATGTTTATTATTCCTGTAATTCACGTGGGCTTCCTATAATTTTTTTCACGTGCCTCATAACGTTTTTGTAATATTCAAGCTAAATCTAAATAAAAAATCTTGCGCAGATATTTATTTTGTATACATATCACTAGAATTTGTGTTGGTATATAGAGGTAGTAGGTATATATTGTTTACACTGTTTCTAATCAGTAAATCAGTACTCCCACGTACACACCTTGATTTGATAATGAAACAATAAAAAATAATTGTGTTGACTTATCTTAAAGTATTTCTAATGACATGCGACTAAAAATAGTTTTGCACGAAAAATTCCGAAAGAATTCATACTATTTCGAAGACATTTTAAGAAGAAGACGTATTTCGACTGCTAAGCAGTCTTCATCAGTATGAATTAGCTATAAATAGCGTATGTTACTTATTGATAATTTGGTGACATCTACACATAGGTATTTTGGTATGTACACAATTTATACTTCCAAGTATCAGACAAATTGTGACATCAGCCTTCAAAACATCTATCTCGTGATCCTTTTCGGCCAATGATATTCGAGTGTTTTATCATCTGATTTTGACAAATAAAAAACTTAAAAAACTTCGAAATCGAAAAGGGTCACGTGATAGAAGTAATAAAGAGTGGCGGAACAATTTTTCAGATACTTGGAAGTATACAAAAAATTGCGTACACACCAAAATACCATTGTGTAGATAGATGTCATCAAATTAGCAATTAGTGACGTACAAATTAGCAATTAGTGACGTGACATACTTAACGAAGAATTATTAAATGGTTTATCACACCTATCACATACAAATTTATTTTTAATAACAATTGAAATACAAATTCCTTTTAAGAGAACAAGCTTTTATTGTACTAAAAAGTAAAAAAATAATTTTTACTATGAATCACTCATATTTGGCTATTTGTAAAAGCTTGAGGCGCTCCGAATAAATCCTTGATATTAAAAATTGAGCCCTTCCAGCTTTTACAAATAGTCAAATATGAGTGACTCATAGGAAAAATTATTTTTTACAATTTAGTGCAATAAAAGCTTGTTCCTTAAAAAGTATTTTTTATTTAAATTGTTATTAAAAATAAATTTCCATGTGACAGGTGTGAAAAAAAGAAGATCTCTAAACAATATACTGTAAAAAATTTTGGATTCCAATTTTTGTAGTTATATAATAATAAAATTTCTTCAAGTACTGTTGCAATTTTTTAATTGTAACACCTTTGAAAAACAATGTTCAATTAAAGAAATATTACGTTCTATTCAAAACACCCATACAATGTTATCGCAAAGTTTAAACAAATTTTTAAAGACAAATCTTTTGAATTAATCATATTTTTATAAAATATTGATATACAAAAATTTTAATATAAATACATTGATTATATTTTTGAGGATTTGTTGTATATAGAATGAAATGATAATTAATAAATCATATTTACTTTTTGATAAAATACATAAATTGCTCAAGAATATTATAAAATTAAAAACTTTTTCTTGATAAATAATAATAATTTATAGTGAAATCATTTTTTAAAAATAGGTGTGATAAACTTTTTAATATTATTATTGAATCGAGCATTCACTTTTCCTGTTCAACATAAATGATAATATTTAGGAGTCAATATAATAAAAATTAGTTCAAATATTTAAGGTCCCCAAATATTTTGCTTGAAAACCAAGATTTTAGGGAGAAATAATCGATCTACGCGTCATTAGCAAAAAGATTAAATTTTAAATTCATAACTTATAAATATCACTACATATTATAAAACAAAGTCGCTTTTTCTGTCCCTATGTCCCTATTTTTATGGGTCCCCTGGTTTTTATGTATAATACATAAATATTATAGTAGAGTAAGGGTTTGAAATAGGGGTTGAAAGGGATATGCTTAAAAAAATAAAAAAGTTGTGCATCGATTAAGCTAAAATATTGACACGATATACAACCAGCTTCAAAGATCTATTGTTTTTATCTACTTTTAACCTTCGGAGGGTAGAAAGGTGTAGCGAGAAAGTGAGAAGGAATTATCGAATATTTACAAATATACCTAAGTGGGGTATCAAATAAAAGAGCATGACGTGTACATTACAAAACTGTTATCCCACGCAAGGAAATATTTAACAAATTTAAATTAAAAATAACTACATCATTTCTTTTTTTTTATGCATAATTTAACTGAATAATTCTGTTATTTATCAAAGCTATTACAATTGTCGATCCACACAAGAATAAGAATAATACACTTAGAAAAACCAAGAACAAAATATATACTTACAAATTTTTTAGATTGACGTAAATGTGAATTGATCCGAATTTTTATACCATGCATATATGTAATATGCAAGGTATACTAAGTTTAGTCCCAAGTTTGAACCGCTTAAAAATATTGATGCTACGTACAAAATTTTGGTATAGGTGTTCATAAAATCACCTAATTAGTCTATTTCCGGTTGTCTGTCTGTCTGGCTGTCGTCTGTCTGTCGTCCGTCCGTCTGTGATCAAGATTACTCAAAAACGAAAAGAGTAAATGAGCAACATAGGTCAATTGGGTCTTGGGTCCGTAGAACCCATCTTTTGAAACCGTTAGAGATAGAACAAAAGTTTAAATGTAAAAAATAAACAACTTTTGTTTGAAATATTTTTTCGTAAACATCACTGTTTACCCGTGAGGGCAAAAATTAGGCGTAAATTGTGTAGGATGTATTATACAGGAATATCTGTTATATTAGTTATGTATGTGTGACATGTATGTGCGTGTAATGTGAAAAAGTAACCAACACAGTCTATGCATGGCATTTCAACAATTAACTCAGTCAATTGTTTGTTTTTTATACTCTTAACTAGTCTTTCTAAATTTTTTCTCCTTTATGCTGCACTCTAAACACTGCATTATTTGGGAGATTTGTTCGAACCAATTAATACTGTTAAAAAATGATATCCTTTGCCGAAACTTGTGAAATATCAGAACGCAGATAAAAATATAAAATACCTTTTTCACCACTTATAAATCTTCTTATCAATTTATCATTTGTTATAATTGATATTTTTTTAAATAACTTTTTTTATCGATGCAAAACATTTATTGATTTCTTTATAAAAACACTTCATGACGTTTTTGTGTCTATAAAATATTGATTAAATCAAACAAATTCATTGTTTTGAGTATTAAGGATTAATCATTCGAAGTAAGTTTTTATTGTAATATTCTGAAGTTCAAAATCGATTTTCGAGATAATCTCTTATAAATCGAAATAATTCTTTACTCAATAGTTAAAGCATAAAAATGTGTTCGTATTTTTATTGAGAAAATCACTAATGACGTCAATTTTTTATCAGTGTACTGTTTTTCAGGGTAGGTTTAATTATACTCAGTGCCAAAAAAAAAAACGTCCCACGCATTTACATAAAGTATATATACTATTATGTGTGTTTTTTATGATACCTGGTACCTATTTATGATATGCGATATATTTACATTTAAAGATTTTATTACTTAAATAAAAAATAAATACAATACATAAAATAATGCGAAATTCCTATTAAAATAAAAATGTGAGGTATTCTTTTTCCACGTATAATATAAAATCAAATACGTATCTGTGTTCTGTATGTATGTATGTACGTAAGTATGAATGTGTATGCAATTTCTAAGAATTATTATACGAGTAATCCGGAATGCTTAGTTTTAACTGCTTCGCTGAATAGTTTAATAATACTAAAAACATATATATACAACATCGTATCACCTTAAATGTAATTATTACCTCTATATATTTACACAGTTTTTAAAATTAGTTCACTAACGCCTCCTTTTATTAAAAAATTTTTCAATCTTACGCCCTCTCAATTTAGGAAATTTATAAACAATTTCAAATTTATTAATGGTAATCGAAAAAAATAAGCCGAAAATTTTATAGATCCGGAGTACTTATTGTTATAATTACGAACAGGTTTAATTTGGCGACTATAGAGTTGATTGGGTTCTGAATTTTTTAGCCCTTGCGTCCAAAAATGGTACACTATTACAGACATTATTTTTGGTCTATTTTTTTCCGGGTCTATTTTTTCCATTCTACTTTTTTCGTAATCCGTTATTAATAATATCCAGAATGTCTTTGCATGCCTAGAAAGAGGTATCTAGCTTTCAGCTCGATCGAAATAAGAAAATTCAAGGCAAAATCATTGAAATGGGCAGCTATGTTCTCTGATTCACAAAGAACACGGGTAAGTTCAAAAAGAATCGTAGGGCTGCCGTGAATGGATTAAATCGCAGCGAAAACAATTTGTTGGGCACTATTGCGATGTCAACGTTTCACTACTACGATTTAATGAGTGTTTGATAGAAGAATAGAAGCGTAATACTTCCCAAATCTTCTTGAATTCGTTTACTAAAGAACAAGGCAAGAACAATTATGATTGTTGTTATAATATTAAGATCAAATGCACCAACAAGGAGCAATAAGGGACTTTAGAGGACGTCTGTAAGGAACTTGAACAGGCAAGTAATTTTATCTCAAAATTAATAGCACTAAAACCAGTACTGGCAATTAGAAGTGATATAAAGCTTAAAAACTAAACCAGCTTATTACTTTTCCCGTTATCCGATCATGTTTCTTCTAATTGCAAGTGCTAATTGCCACTACCGTCCCCGCCAATCGTATAGGTATTAGAGCTAGAAAAGACATGAAAAAATTGATTTTAAGACGGCTAGATTTTTTATTTTTCTTTTCTTATTGTAATTAAGGTATGGATGAAGTACATCTGGCATGGTCCAAGAGCTCGCTGCAAAAAACCTGGCCTATCGAGTTACCGGATGAAGTATTTTTTAAATGATACTACTCACTGTAACTATTAAAAAAATCATTTAGTGCCAGGGCAAATATAGTGCATAACCTTGCTATATTTTTTCTAAGGTACATTTTTTGGACGTAAACTGTACCAATCGAGTAACCGCTTGAAACTGATTTTAAAATGTAGTTTCGAGTGAGTAGAAAATAATTATGAACAACTGCCTCGGTCAATCTGGTGCTAACCCCATGGCACGACACATTTTTTAATTTTTTTTTTGTTGTGTTACCGTACCTATCGAGTAACCGCTTCAAACTGTAATTAAATTGAAGTTTAAACATTTCTTATTAAGAAAATATATTAGTGCCACTTCTATTTTAGTGACAAATGCCCGGCACGATACTTTATATTCCTTCAAGTCCCATACTATTGCTCATATAATCTATAACAGATGCATTGGGGAATAAATGAATAAACATCAAGTATCAACATAAAATACAATGAAAGTTCTCTCATATATTTTACTATAAAATTAATTAAAAAAATTTAAATATCAAAACTTGTCAAAAGCTGTCCAAACTTGATGCGAACATTGAGCGCGAATATAGACGAAATTGATAATTTAAGAAGTATGGAAATATTGCAAGAATATACTTGTAAGATTTATGGAATAAGTTGTAACAATGTAAATGATGCGAGATTATTAATGTTTCAAAATCGATTTACGTCAACGTCTGTAACAGAATATTTTATGAAAAATGTAAAAAGATTTGATTCAACTCAACTTCCACCATGTTGGAAGTCACTGAAACAAAAAATTTTACGAACTATCTATGTAACTTCAATGTGGCAGAATGCTACTGAAGCTAACTGCATCAATTTCTCACCAGAACAATGCGGATGGACAGTAAATGACAATAAAATTGAACCGCTTTGGTTCAAAGGTGATCCAACACCTCTCTTAGTTGAAGACATTGTTATGGTAGAACTTGATGAAGTAGAGCTTAATGAAATTGATAATTGTGACGATGATTCTTATGATAATGATGATTACAACAACAAAAATGACAGTGAACGATGATAATCATGAAAATAAAGGTGACCATGATGATAATTATGATAAAAGTGACGATGATCATGGCAGTAGTGACAATGATCATGACGATAGTGATGATGATGATTATGATGACATTTAATAATAATTCTATATACATAGTTCAATGTATATTTTTAGATATTTAAGTTTTTTAATTAATTTTATAGTAAAATATGTATATGAGAGAACTTTCATTGTATTTTATGCTGATACTTTATAAAATACTCGTATAAATAAAAAAAATCACTTAAAAATTACTGTAATTGTTATCCATTAGATGTTTATTCATTTATTGCCCAATGTATCTGTTATAGATTATATGAGCAATAGTATGGGACTTGAAGGAATATAAAGTATCGTGCCGGACATTTGTCACTAAAATAGAAGTGGCACTAATATATTTTCTTAATAAGAAATGTTTAAACTTCAATTTAATTACAGTTTGAAGCGGTTACTCGATAGGTACGGTAACACAACAACAAAAAAATTAAAAAATGTGTCGTGCCATGGGATTAGCACCAGATTGACCGAGGCAGTTGTTCATAATTATTTTCTACTCACTCGAAACTACATTTAAAAATCAGTTTCAAGCGGTTACTCGATTGGTACAGTTTATGTCCAAAAAATGTACCTTAGAAAAAATATAGCAAGGTTATGCACCATATTTGCCCTGGCACTAAATGATTTTTTTAATAGTTACAGTGAGTAGTATCATTTAAAAAATACTTCATCCGGTAACTCGATAGGCCAGGTTTTTTGCAGCCAGCTCTTGCTCCAGCACCTAAGAGCGGTTACGATGATTGCGTTTACTATGGCTGGAAAAAGCTGCGAAAATTGCCGATTAAATCATTTTAAGACAGTTTTTAAATATTTTTCATGTTCTTTTAGCGATATAATTTATAACTGTTCCAGATAGTTCTGTCGTTGTTAACACCGCTCCAAACATTATTCTTATTTTAAAAAAAAAAACTCTGTCTAATCATTTTAATGAGGTTGTAATTTTAATAAAATTTAATATTAAACATGAAGAAAGTAATTTTTATTTTCTGAACAGAACTACTTTTGTTTCTCTATCCCACATTCCGCGTTAATTAAGCGCTCTCAGATACAAGAAATACCTCATCCCTATTTATGTTATATAACGGAAGAAATACAGTCGTCTTAAAATTAATTCTGGAAAACATTGACAGCTTTCATAACATAAATAGGAGGGAATTTATTATTTTTTAAATTGTATCCAGAAGTTAAATGAGTATTTTACACCAGATCTTCCACAAGTATTATTACTTGACTGACAAAGCTACATTTTAAACCAGTATTATTATTATTTACAATAATATAATAATCAATTCAAAGCATGGTGAAGTCAGGGCCAATCAACTGTCGTTGTTTGTTGCAGCTAGCAGTTAGCAGCTAGCCAGTCAGCATGTTATATTCATTCTCTTCTTGTTTGTATCTACATAGGATTTCGTATTGTTATCCATCTTCTTCTCCTGTGATCATGTGTGTATTATTATTTTGTTGATTGTTCGTTGCTCTGTTTTTTTTGTTGTTGTTTATTATTGTGCTGATAAAACTACGCGCATGTGCACAACATGAAACTTGTACTCTCATTTCATTCATATATTATGCAATGAATGTATGGTATATACATGTGTGTGCTTGTGTGAGCGAGCTACGTTCACTTGTTTTTTTTTTCTTGCTTCACTTTATCTTTGGATAGAAGAATATAGAAAGAAAACCAACCAACCTAAAACAACCCGATCGTATACAACTTGCTTGCGTATTTAATAAAACATGATTCCCCAGGTTTTATTCACAACATTTGTTGATCCATTTTAATGTAAAGTATGTTGTTTTATAATTTCTTATGTCTCAAGGTATTTTTTCGTTTCATGAACGCCAGGTTTAACTTTAGTTAAGGTCGAAACTGTTTTTATAATATTTTATTTAATTTCTTGACATCTGCTATACAAAATATACCATGCAAATAGTCAATAGATTTTTTTATGTTATTAATTGGCAACTGTAACGATTTTTCTAAACTTGTAGATTTAGTGTTCACTCCAATCACTACATGGCGCTTTAGTTGCCACGTATCAAGATTTTTGAAATTTTATGTTGGGATATGGTGTGGATATTTCAATTAAAACAAATTCAACACGAAAGATCAAGGCTTACAAAAATTCCTCAAAATAAGGACTTATATCTAGAATTGTTATTCGATTTATACAAACGAAACATAGTTACTTATTACTTTATCGAAAATTACTCCAGATCTCGAAAAATTGTATTCTTACTTTTTGACTTTATTGTCAAGTTATAACATAATTCACCATCAAATTGAAAAAATATATAACAAATTTTCAATAATTTATTACGATTTTAACTTTAATTTAAAATTTCTTTAATTTTTAACTTCCACCGGCTAGTTTTGGAGAAATCTATGAAAATATATCATCCATCTACCGTTTTACCATAAGAACAATATAAAATATGCCTACTTTTCAAGTCATTTATTTATTTAAATAATCGGACAACCCCCCTAAAATTTTCAAAATTGATTTTGACTTAGTTCAACTTCATATAAAAAAAATCAAGCCTTTTATCCAAAATTGCCCTGGCGCTTGTACATCTTTAAAGTATTTTGATATAGCTCTTTAAAAATAAAAGTATATTAGTGATTTTCCTCCTTAAGCGCTTACTACGGTAGACATTCGCTCCCCTTTCCCCTCAAAAAAGTTGTAATTATTGGAACATTGAGTCTCTGAAATTTGATCTACTTTGAAAGAAAAATATTATTTTTCATAGAAATCGTGGGATCTGATATTCAGTTTGCATTTAAGCTGAATATTACGAAAAGAATCTACGCAGTACAAAAAATAAAATAATTCAAGGAAACCCCTTGGTAAAATCACCTGCAATAAATTTTCAATACTATATCAATTATTTATATTTACTATATGTGTTAAAAAATTTCCAGATAATTTTATTAAATCATGATAGATCGATGATTCATAGACTTATTTACATCATTAAATTTTAAACCTATACAGATACAGACAATATGTTATTATATAGACGGCGATTGTATAAATTATTGTGCAATTAATAATTATAATTATTCCAAACAAAAAATATCTATGATACCATAATTAAATTTTTGGTTATTATTTGACTCATAAAAGATTCCCGATTGAGTATACCTGATATAATTTTTACATAAAATTCCATGAATTGTTATTTAATTTAACAATTTTTGTTGATTTAATATCTTCAAAAACTTTTCCTAAACGTGCTAGAAAACGAAAAAAAAAGCCATAAACGAAGTAGTTCTCAATAAAGTCACTTTCTTGAGGAAAGTTTAATTAAAACCCTAAAAGAAAAATTCAATTAGCATTCATTACCAAATTTAACCTTTCAAACAGATCTTCTTTCGTTCCACGCTATTACGCAAACGCCAAGAGCAAAATTTCAACCTTTGTTTACATTATGTTTTTCAGCCACATATGTTTACGTTGTGAAAATACATCAATCCATATGACAGAATGGTATGTTAAATTTACATATTTATTAAATTTTCTGGATAGATACTATCACTTATAAAATATCCCTTCTCTACCCTTATGAATTTGAATAAAACTTTACAATAATATACCTCATATATCAGAAAAACACAAGAACAGTCATTTGAATATATATTTTTTTTAAAAAATATTTGTCGTTGACATTTCTCTGCACCATCTATGAACATCATTTTAAAGCTAAATTAAAGATTTCTGTAAAAATGGTGAACGAGATACAATTTGTGGCCATATGTTCTGTGAATTATGACTATTTTACATTAAAAAAAGAAATTGAAAATTGTACATACATTTTACCTGTGTAAAACGATCTCTGTCCCTATTTCCAGTGGTATGTAGAAGGGATAAGTGAGAGCAAGAGAGATAGAGGCTATAAGGCGGTGATCATTACTTTTATGTCCAGCGAAGCGGGTGTGTATCAAGCTAGTATCATAATAATAACTGTCACATTTTACTTATCTACAGTGTTGCCAAATTTCAATTCCCAAGCCCACTAGACACACGATAAAAAACCACTAGTTACCAGAAGATTTTTCGAGAGACCCTTTCAGACTTTTAATAATTAGCATAAATTTTTTGCTCACTAACGGAAGGATAAAACCACTAGTTTTAGTGGTAAAATCATTGAGTTGGCAACACTGTACATAATTTCTAATATGGCGATTGAAAACTACGAAGATAGTCGAAGCATAACGAAGCCACCCGAATAACGAATTTTTTAAACCAACTTTACTGAAGTGATGAGAAAAACTCTCACAGCTGATAATAAACTTTTTTTATTGCTTTATAGGTATTTTGAGTTAAAAAAAATTATTCCTGTAAAGCAATAAATTTTGTGAAGGTAAAAAATTAAAAATCGCTTTACGCAAGGATTAAATTGTTATCACAATTGGAGGACATTTTACATATGAAAATAATAATAGACCTGTTAACTGTTAAATTAAAATTATTAAACAATAAATTCCAAACGTCAAAATGTTTCAAAAACGATTAATGGAATTTAGTTACCGTTTATAATAAAACAAATTACTGTATTTGCAACGTGTTGCTACATGTACATACAGTGCAAAGTTCAATTTTAATAAATTATCTACGTTGAAAAGAAATGCTCCAAACCAATCCCATTAGACTGGTTTTGTAAATGAATGACAACCTTAGTTTAAACAATGGTATATTAAATAAAACCGCAGAATGAATAATGAATTAAAAAACTTTTCATACAAGAGATGTATATCGCGTGTTCCAAAATAATGAGCAATATTTCCTTATTAATAGTACTATTACACATATTTTGTAGGTGGAAAGTTGTTTTGGTTTGGCGATTAAAATCGTTCTAAAATTAATTGTTTCTGTGGAATTGAGTATGATAAACAATAGACTTTCAACAAACTTTATTACCATATCTACAAGTTTCAGCTTTAAAGGCGGATAAAGCAATTCGAATACTTTACGTTCACCCGTGCAATGTAATTGCAATGCATCTTGTTTGCAATAAGCATACAAAAATTGAGTTGGTTTGTCAAGTTTCTTCTTTTGTCAGTTAGAATTAGTTTGGCAAGCCTTGCTGCTTAAAATACTTCTTTCAGGGTAAAATGTTGGATTCAACTAATGTTTAGCACGCCTTTTATAGAATATCCTGCGAAATCTCATCAAACGCGTGCGTCACTTTTAAACCATGTATATATGAAATATATCAAGGTATACTAAGTTTAGTCCCAAGTTTATAGCACTTAAAAATATTGATGCTACCAACAAAATTTTGGTTAACGTGTTTATAAAATCGCCGAAAGAGTCCATTTCCGATTGTCAGTCTGTCCATCTGTCAACACGATAACCCAAAAACGAAAAGAGATATCAATAGAACAGAAGTTTAAATGTAAAAAAATAAAAAACTTTTGTTTGAAACATTTTTTCGTAAATATCACTGTTTACTCGTGAAGGCACAAATTAAGACAAAACTTAAGTGTCTTAAGGTAACTTGAGCATTTTATCGTTAACATTACTGTTTATCCGTGAAAGCGCATATTAAGTTAGAACAAGTATGTATACATGTATTATATCGTATCAGGTATACATCTTTTGTTTATTATTATCTACACTTAGGAAATGAGAAGAAATATATTCTTATTACTTTGTGTGGGAGAGTGGCTATCTTTTTTTACTTACATGACGTAAAAAAGCAAGCGATTGCATAATCAAAACTGTCTATACATGATATTTCAACAATCAAACTCAGTCAATTGTTTGTTTTCACTTGTTTTTACAGTGAATTACAGTAATATTGCGCCAGTAGACGAAGACCTAAGAAATTGTTTGAAATGTTGGGCTTGATTTTTATAGGATATTAAAATTTTTAGCGCCACATTGACAAAAATTTAACCAGTACCTCATTCGATAAATTCAGCCAAAACCAACAGATAGCGAACAACAATCGACAGGTATCAATAGAGATGAGATGTTTCTGAAACTATCTTCCGAATTACTATTTGATTTTGATAGTCTTTTGTAACATCGTTTATCAACAAAGAAACCTATTCCTCCATTTAAATAGGTGCTTATCACATGATCATATATAAAGAAGTGTATTGAAACAAAGATGAATCAATACTCATATATAAGAAATTGTTTAATTATGACTAATTTTATATAATTATTTGAATAGCTTACTCATTAGAATAATAATCTTATACAAGAATTATTAGAGAATAAGATTATAATTGGAATCAGTTCAAATGTCAATCATTTATAATTATTTATACATTTAATTTTTAAATGGTAATCTTACTAGTTTTTTTTTTTTTTTTTTATTATTATTAAATAAACACTTTATCTTATATTCAAAAAGTTAAATAAAAATATAAAAATATTATATTTATAATAACAATCTGAATTACTATTGGTTTTAAAGACATTAATAATTATTTTTATAACTAGTTTTTATTTTTACGTGTGCACTCAACCATGTGAAATACATTTAAGACTGGGTGACCAAAAGTGGCTACAGTAAAATATGTTCAAAGTTTTATCATCGACTATGCAAAGGTAATGTCAAGCTTGACAATGGAATCGTTGGTCCAGCCTTACTTTATCAGCCCTTGGTCAAGGCTAGAAAGTCAAGCCTTGTTGTATTAAACTTTGTCCAAGCCTAATAAAGCAAGTGTTAGTTTATCAACTTTTGCCCAAGGACAACGCCAGATCTTCCTGTGTGGGGGTCCATTATTTTCATAAATTGGCTTAACTCCTCCCGCTGTGGCATCCTTCTCCTGCAGACTTTTCTTTTTCTCTTTTGACCTTTCACCGGAGTGAAACTCTACTTCCTCGTAAACCGGTTGCAGCAAGTACATAAACTGGTTCAAGCCCCACTTGTGATAAAACCATAAATTAAATATACACGACTTATATATAAATCTAAAAACTGATAAGTACTCGTAAACTTCTCAGGCATTTATAACAAATATCAGATTATATATAAGGCTGATTATAAAAGTGATCGATTCTTGTGAAACCTAAATATGATACCATAAAAAACGTGAAAATAAGATTTATCCTTAACCTGGGTTGGCCCGAAAATCGTACTTGTGTTAATATCTAATATGTTAATACAAGACTAAGCCTTGGTTCAATGCTCAACAATTTACATTCAGGCTTAAATCATTTCAGATAGTGAACCTACTCTTAAAATTTTCGGAAACATTTGGGGGTTTGAAAAAGGGAGCAATATGTTAAGAAGATATTTTCACCACACACATTTACGTCAAACATAAAGCATTATATTAAGTTCAAGACATTTTAATACCTTGACGACCTTTCAATAATTTTATAATGCAACTACCTTGAAATTTTTTTTTATATACTTAAATAAAATATGAATGATTCAAAATTTCTTCGGTTTTAACTGCAAATCAAACTTCCCTATAAGTTTCAACATAAAACCCAAGAATTCCCAAGGGTCAACAAGTTAAAAATCCAAAATATATATAAATAATAAAAACAGGTTATTTATAAAGTGATTCATACGAGTAATTCACAAGTATTCCTCTGTTAGGAATAAAACTAGAATTTATTACTGGTAAATCCAAAGCTATTTTTTTAAACGCGGTTCAAATAAAAATCCATTATTAGTTTCCTTATATTTATTATGATATATTCATCCGGAAAGTAGGAGTAAAAATTTAATATTGTCTTAACATTTAAAGGTTTCCATAATGTATCTGGTAATTTACCCAAAAGTAACGAAAATTCAGTTGATTTGATAATTAGACAAATATTTTCTATAAACTGTCTGAACTTGATTCGAAAAGTCGTTCTTTATATAGGATTTTGGACGTTATGACAAAAAATATGCACCCAATTAAAAAGGAACCCGATTTTTGAAATTTTTGGGTCTAAATTACCTTGTGTAGAATTTTATTGGAATCAGAGACAGAAAAATTTTCCCGATTTTCGCAAATTTTTAAGGAGCCTACTAGAAAAAATCTAAAAAAAATTCAAACAAGTTTTATAAAACTCGGTATCTACATAGGGTAATTTTACAAAAATGGCGTTCATTTTACGATTGGACGAAATTTTTTTTATGATATCACCCGAAATAAAATATTTTGAAGATATTTTCGGCGTTATCTTCAGAAATACTCACCTAGTTATGAAATTAACTGAAATTTTGTCTTTTTTTTAGTTAAATTCTTGACTCAGAAATCAGGTTATAGTAAGGTAATTAAAACCCAAGAAATATTTATTGTTAACTTTTTTAAGACTTTTAAGAACTCGATCAATCAGAGTATTCATTAATTTTAACAAAATTGGATATTATTACGAAATATGATATCTCAGTCGTTCACATTGCTTAAAAATATCCAATTTTCCCGATTTGTATCTACCTCTGATTTACGTTATGAAGAATTTATTGGTCTATTTTCAAGAATTACACCCACCAAGACATGTTATTATTTTCTATGAAGTCGTTAATATGAAGTTGTTATGTAAAGAGAAAAGTATTTTCGAATATAATACCTACTCTTTTAAAATTCAAATCAAACATAAATGAAATATGATATTTTTATATAAAATGTATATTTTGTGTTATTATTTTTACCATATAATAAGAAGAAGAAAGTGGGAAAGGTTGTTCATGCTTTTTATTATCAAAAAATTTTCATATTAAATTACATTTTCCTTGTGATTCATCATTATCTCAAATATTATTTTTAAACTTTTTTATAAATTTCCATATAATTCCTACTTCAACGGAATTTAAACGATCCTTATATAAACAATAGATATACATAGAAAACGATTCGGGTTTATAAAATATACAGAAGAGTATCACGAGTATGACAGAGTACATGAGTTAAGCAATGCATCTAAGTTAGAGGTAGAGTCAACAGAAACATAAACCTTATTAAACACAGCCTACTACAAATTAACAAATAGGGCAAATTCTTAAAATTTTGTCTAGCGCCAGAGATGGTTAGAGATATCGAAAAAAATTATTAGAAAATTTTTATACTCATATACCGAAATTCATGACAAAATTCGCATTTTTAATTTTTCATTATTTTGGTCTTTACTCAAAATTATTACAAGTTTATTTTATAGCTATGGAATGTAAAAACAGGAAAAATTGATAATTTAATAGTGATATGTATTCAAATATTTCAATAAGCTTGTAATAATTTTGAGTGCAGATGAAAAAAATTAAAAATGCGAATTTTGTCATAAAAAATATTCTAGACAAATTTTTCAAATAATTTTTTTTCGATATCTCTAGCCATCTCTGGCGCTAGGTAAAATTTTAGGTTCAGGTTTCGATTAAATATCTTAAAAAATGTGACCCATCGCCCCTGTATGACTGTGCCAATTTTCAAATCGATATTCTTATAAATGACGAAAGTATGCGGGTGTCTTTATCTTAAATGCGACACACTGTATATGTTCCTTTAAAATTAATCACATAAAGTGTATTAAAAATAAAATTATGTACGCAAGCTCATTTTATTATTAACAGCATAGGTAATTTTATTATTCAATGACGATATTAAAACTATTTGATAAAAAAATAATAATAATTTACAACTAACATTCATACAACAAAATAATGAAATATATTAAATAAATAATTACGTAATAATTAAATTATTTAATTCAGCAAAAATTGTATGTGTGTGAGTGTGTTTGTACAAAACAACACATTTTAAAAGTCAAGTCACTCACAAATCCACAATACGAACAAATTTTTAAACTTTCTAAAATTGTTTTACTTAAAGGTGTTGGTTTTTATAAGCACACGTGTATATGTTACAGTTAAAATTAATAATATTATTAATAATAATAACTAGTAATTACTGGATAAATGGTCATTCATGACGTTGCGTGTAGAAGAGAGCTAGCACCAGATGTAACAGATTCAATACAAACCTTGTTTAATTAATGAACTTGTTATTAATCGCAAACATATTTAGTTATAAATGTTTGATTTGTGGTGGCGCTTATTTTGGTTCTGCGTTGAGCAAATTAATAGTTGATAATCGGGAATTTCTTTAAATTCAACCCAAAAGTTATGATACTTTTAAGAACTACAAAGCGCCTAAAATGAAATTAAGTTAGCGTAACCATTTTTGAATGGAGGGCGTTTATTTTAGAACATCACTATTTTTAAAGATGGTACTCCAAGGCATTATCATTAGGGTCAGCCACTCTTTGTGACCCTATTACACCTCTTATTGTAGAAATGTTGTTAGAAATGGCAAAATTAGACCAAAGCCTGTGAGAAGCAAAAAAATGAGAAATCGCTTCGTTGGAAATAAGACAACAGCAAAATACTCCTAGCCCTGATTAAGATGTCAATTTATTTTACCAAATGAATTTGTGTAACAAAGACAAACACATACACGTAACAACAACTTATACTACGGAACACTGTTTGTGCACGTAAAACTTTAACTTGTATACCCTGTATATATGAAATATATAATCAAGGTATGCTAATTTTAGTCCCAAGTTTGTAAACACTAAGTATTGATGCTACCAACAAAATTTTGGTATATGTGTTCATAATTCACTTAACTAGTTTATTTCCGTTTGCCCATCTATCTGTCTGTCCATCATCACGATAACTCAAAAACGAAGCTATATCAGTTATAGTTATATTGTAAATAAGCCAGATAGGTCAATTGCATCTTATATCCGGAGGACCCATTTTGTAAACCGTTAGAGATAGAACCAAAGTTTAAATGTAAAAAATGTAAAAAATGTTCCTTATAAAAGAACTAACAACTTTTGTTTGAAACATTTGTGTTATAGTTATAATTATATGATACAATTATTCACATTTACCGTGACATATATACGTATACAAAACAATCCACGTATTTTGGTGTCTATTTATTTTAAACTAATGACTATTCATTCAATTTGTTATTAATTTATTAAATTATTTAATTAATTTTTGGTTATATTATTTCACCTGCCTTCGTATGTCCGACACAAACAAGTTTTTTTTTTTTGTTTAAATTAAGCATTTGGGAATTTCTTCACAAAAAAAAATTTATTTTAATTCAATTAGTAATTCAACGGTTTTTAATTAATTTAATAGAATTTTGTTATTAATTAAACGAATTCAATATATGATTAATAAATATGCGAAATGACTTCTGAGTTACATATAAGTCTCAAGCATAAATTATTTCGGAATGTCAAAGGATATTAAAGTCAAAATAAGTGTTAATGACCTCCAGTACTAAAACATAACCTTATAGGCATCTTAACAATGAATAAATGATCCTAAAGTGTATTTAAATATGAAATATTATGTAAATTTTTTAATTCGAAGTAATAAATACCTAAATATTTTCCTGCTCAATAATGCGGTACTTCTAACCCCGAAATGTCAGAGAATTCGATCCCCTAAAAAATGTATATATTTCTGTACATCAGATATTGGTGTATGAAATCGCAACCCAAAATTTGTGGACTTAAAACACATAAAAATTCTACAAAATATTTTTCACCATAAATGTAATCCTTTAAAATATGTAAACAAACTTAAGTTAACAAAATAAATGTATTCCTGGTCCATTTTCCAGGCAAACTAAATATACAAACTTAATTTCTAACTCAATAAATACTATTATATTTGAAACTTGTAAATGCTTCCCAATAAAGCGCTAACAAAATCGACGTCTACTCTGGGCATTCATAGCTCTGACCCCCCCCCCTCTCCTCTCTTTAGTTCCAACACTGAGGAAAGTCTACGCCTTCTCCAAATATTAAGTGTAAATGAAATCAATGCTTCAAGAACAAATATAACTTTAAATTTTGAAAATAAAACGTTTACCGTTATTCCCACGCAAATTTTCTTATTAATATGCGCAAAATATTGAAAATTTTTTATTGAATCATTTTTAGGTGAAAAAATTATTATTTCATAAGGAAAAAATATTATTCAAAGAAGCGGTTTTAATATTTTTAGATCCATTTATTATCAAAAATAAAAAAATATGTGTATAGATGAAATGTAAACAATAAATTAGTAAATTAAATCGATTCAATTTCAACTCAATTCTGAAATCCTTCGAAAAAACTATAAATAAAACAGCAATATTCAACATAAATCCACCACGGATAAAAACATTTTCAATATAAACATCCATATGGAAAAAATATACTTCAATAAATCCCATTTAAAAAATCATTATTGAAGATTAAATATAAACGAAACAGATACAACAGTTGCTATCGCAGGTAGTGAACATCGAAGTATTCATAAAAGGGGGTACTTTAACACAACAATAGAGTTTTGTTTTGAAACACGATCAAGTCATATTTTAAACACAAATCAAAGGTCATACACATGCAACTAAAAATACCTTCTTCATTATAATACACACAAGGTGTTTTTAAACAGAGCACAAAAAAAAAATTAATTGCAAAATTTATTATTTATTTACATATTTTTTATTTGTAAATAAATATTAAATCCACGTGTGTTACTCCCTCTGAAATTATATTTTGTAACCAAAAGCTATGTACAAAAAAAAAACACAAAAGCTAATAAGAAATATAGAGCACATACCTTGTAAAAAGTATGTAAGGAAATGCCACTATACACACTGATTTAAATTAAAAAACAAAAAATTTAAAGCGCACAAAACAAATTTGTTAACGTTTTTCTTAAAAAAATCTCTCATTTTTCATTTGGCACACTGTATATTAATATAGTAGTATATCAATTGTAATATCACTTTTGTCGTCATAATTTAAACTGATAAAAAGATTATTAAAAAAAAAACAGTAAATAACACAATTAACAAATTTTAAATAAGAAAAAAAACTTATTAGACAATATTGGCACTGCACAAAAAAATGAAAAAACAATACATTTCACATTATATAAATCACATACATTTTAAAAATAATTTTTTACTTGTTTATTAACATTTTTATTTGAAAAAATCAGGGAAGAACATTTATATGTAATATAACTGGCTAGCGGCCATGATGATATTTGCTATCCTCGTTACATACTACATACGAATACACAGATACACTACACGACAACTCCAACTCTCCGATGTTATGTTATCTACGACACTTGTGCACACTCTACCGTCTTGGAATCGCCCTATCACTATCTTTATCTAACACATATATTATATACATTATTGTTGTTTCAATTTAATTACTAAAAACTGGTTTGACTACATATAGGAATCACCCTTATTTCTTACTCACTTTATAACAATATTTATCTTTACAGTACGACTCGTGGAGTCATTATGATGTGGCTATGAATATTGTACTGTACTTTATTTTAGTTGATAACATAGAATACAAAATTGATTAAAAAAGTATTATTCACATATGTTGAATTCAAAACTGTTTTTATATATTCATTTTATTCAACAATATAAAACAATACTTCTATCTATGATGACAATTTTAAATCAACTAACAAGCTTTTTGGCGTCTCAAGTATTAAAATTCTTGGAATCTCCCGCCGTATATAACATAACACATATAAAACCATCTTATTTTATTAGGAAACTCCTTGTATATACTTCTCTTTGTTTTTAATATATTCAACAGGCATTTTTTATTTCACTTTGAATGTAAAAAAATATAAATGTTTACGTAGTTAATTTATCTTAAAAGTTTTCTATAGTTCAAACACAGCCATCTATTTTTTAATCGGTTAATTAATAAATTATATAATATATTTTTTATTATCAATTAAAAAATATTTTTTTAGTGGTTTTACAGGTAGGCAAGTTTTTAAATTATTTGTATTATATATACCTGATTGTAATAAAAAGGCAAGGTGGAACTTAGCGTATATTTATTTTTATTGTGTTTGTACTATTTTATATATGTATCTATCTTTGTTTAGCACTAAGGAATTCCCTTGTTAAATGACGATCTTTTCTTGGAAATGTTTCAATGTGTCTGTCTCTGCGCCCGAGTGGAGCCACTACGCCATATGTTTTTAACGTTGGCGGCAACTATGTGGATTTTGTGGAGTGGTATTCTTAACATATTTTATAGTCAATGTATTTTAAAATTGTTTTTATTGTGTGTAAAAATAGAATACTGTTTGATATGTTAAAAAATTTTCGTTCACAAATAATTGTGTTAGCCACGCTAAAATTAATTTTTAATCATCTGGTACTTGAAAGTATAAATATTTATATCATTTTTTAATTTTATTTATTTATGAATTTTAAATATAATAAATATTTTTATGCAAAAATTTGTATTATAAATTTAATTGTTTCAAATTCAATCATTCAATAAAGGAGTGATTCAATTTTTTTTTGTGAGGTATTTACTTTCATATGCAAATTAGTCGACGTCAACAGACGTATTTTTTTTGTTAAAATATTTGACAAGGCATTATTTTTTATTTGTTACTTCCGGTTTACTTTTATAATATTCATAATATAATAAAAGTTTTGAGTCGTTTCAATTGCGGTATCCCAATTTAAAAATTGCAAAAGGGTTTTATTCGGTTAGAGATTTATGGATTTGTTTCCAGTATTCTAAAATGTATGCTCATAGCAAGCACTCGCAAGTTAACTTTAAGAAAATCTACACTTTGTTCGATACTTATTTTAGGAATGAAAATATAAACATTTTTGGAATTTTTCAGTTTGGCTATTCTTAATTATTGTTAAATTGAAATTTTAACTCATAAATTTTGCGTTTCCGTAAAATCGTCAGGACTTGTTCGTGCTTTGCGCGTTAAAAGTGATTGCGGAACATGGACCAATTTTCGCTTGTGCATGTTCTCAATAATTTGGTTAAATCAAACTAAACCTGTTTTCGTCATTTTTTGTTGTTTTCAGTGATTTAAAGCAATTTTCTATTTTGATTTTTTCGTTCCACATCATTTTGAAAATTATATTCAGATTGTCTTGAAATTGATTTCGCTTCGTTGGGATGTTCTTTTTTGAAAGTTGAATAAAAGCTTGAAAATATACCTTGATTGATAATATGGAATGTTTTTCGGACTATGCCCAAGTACTTGCATATCTTGTTTGTATTCTTAATGAAAATGATAACCGCATGAGTTATGACTTCCAGGGATTCCTGCCCTTATTTCCCTTCTTTTGAAACCACTAACCCATAATCCGAAAATATAAAACTGATTCTTTGTAAGTCAGTTGCATGTGGCTTGAATGAAGCCCTATTTAGTACTTTGTGAGCGAAATTGAAGTCTGGTTATTTCACGAAGTCCTATGAATTGAATAATTATAATAAAAAAAGAAGGGTATTGCAAATGGATCCCTAGCACCAAGATCAAAGGACGCTCTTATAAATTGAATACCGAGTCGCTGCCACTTTCTTATTTTAAAAATGACAAATCGTATGATAAGCTAAAGCAAAGTAAGTTTTGGGTAGCTATTTTATATTCTGTAACGTTAGTAATCAAATCTTTATATTCAATTTTATTGAATTCCTAAGAAAAGCCCTTTCATAATTGCATTGTCTTAAAAAAAGCTGAATAATTTATATCGAAGAGGCAACTGCACGCATATCGCAAATCATATCTATTCATATAAGTCGTTTCATCGTGAACTAATTAGATAATATTAAGAAACTTATTTTGAAACGCTTCAAGTCATTTCGGTGGAAGTTGAAATAATTTATATTCATAAATACGCTAGGGTTCACAATCCACAGCAATCAATAGGGAGTTACAAGGCATACGTTTACATGACTGCACTGAATATTTTTTATTTACTAGCGACCCGCCCCGGCTTCGCACTTCTAAATATACTACAGAATGTGTTTATTTACGACATCATATTAGAAATCGCTAAAATTATCGGTGTTTCTCTCTATATTAAACATATAAACCTTCCTCTTGAATCACTCTATCTATTTAAAATAAACCGCATCAAAATACCTTGCATAGTTTTAATGATCTAAGCATACATAGGGACAGAAAGCGAGAAATATCTTATACTATGTAGTGATTTTAAATGTTTTAACCACGCAAGTTTCAACCATATTAGAGAATGGACTAAGAAAAGCTTAAAAAAATTGATTCATTGCACGCGTTCCGATTAATACTGTCCCATGTTGTGTATTCTTCTATAGTATATTGCATTTTTAAATACTTGATCAAATTTTGTACTAATTCCGAGTTAATAAGGCTAAATTTTCTTCGGCTAAGGCTGCGGTCATACACGTAATCAACCTTCGTTCTACGGTCGGGTAAATAATGTTTTTTTGGATGAATGGATTTGAAGGAAACTGAACAATAATGTAGCTCATACATCAGAATAATACATGAACTATAATTTATTATAAGATATATTTAAAAAAAATATATATTAAAAAAATTAAATTTATTCTGACTGCTCCATCTATGGTCATCATTTTGAACCATAAATTAAAGATTTCTGTAAAAATTTAAAATAGTAAATGTCAAAAAATTCATGACCATCTTTTCTGATAAACTCAATGAATTATTACTATTTCACACTGTAAAAAATTGAAAACTGCATATATTTTAGGTGGGTAAAACAATCCCTTCGAGTTTTATGGAAGGGGGATAAGTGAAATCAAAAGCGGTGGAGGCTATAAAGCTGTGGTTTTTACTTTTAAGCCCAGTGAAGCGGGCGGGTATCAAGCAAGTAAACTATATTGAGGGAATAGTATCATTAGCAATCATTATGGCGGGCGAGTCAATGCAGTATGAGCATCAGGACCATACAAGTTGGCAATACCCACAATGCTTCTGGTAGATAGCCCTTATTCAATACTGTTAATTTACTTATGCTTTTATGTGTATGGCTCTTTGCCATACCAGCATTGTAGTAAACGCCATGCATTTCTTATCGTGTAGAAGGAGAAAATTCAGGAAGATTTAACCTAAATTATAACAATATTTAGATACTAGCGGACCCGACAGACGTTGTCCTGTACACACGTCTTTTTTTAATGAGCTGAAACAATCTGGACCGCTTTGATGAAAATTATTATTGAAAAGTATACTACGTTTAGCCTGTCTGCTACACTCATCCCGCTAAACCCCAATTTAACTCCCATTTATTGGACCGGCCTGAGCTTCGACCATTGGCCTGGCCTTCGGCAGTGGAGCTCGCTGCGCTCGCATATGGCTCTAATAAATGCCTATTGACAATAAAAAATACATAGTACACATAGTAAGTTGTAATATAATGTGATATGATTTATATGCGCTCCCACCATTTAATGAGATTTAACTTTTTTGGTGTGGAACCCTTAAAAACAGTTGTAGTGGACCGAATGGTAAATCTAAACCATTCTCCAATCCCCTTGAACTCACACAAAAAATTTCATCGAAATCGGTCCAGCCGTCTAGGAGGAGTTCAGTCACATACACACGCACACAAGAAATATATATATTAAGATAAGCACATGCTTAATCAGCTAAATATACATATGGGTAGTTCAGGTTCCAGTTGGTGCATCTGCATTCCCCTCAGCAGTGTCAATGAATTATAAATAATTGTCTGTGCAATATAGACAAAGTTTCTGAAAGGAATCTTGTATTGTCAAAATTGTTTAAAAAAGTTTTTTTCAGATTTTCCATGTCAATTGCGTTTGTTATTTAGATGTAAAGTGGACTCTAGACATTCAATATTATTGTCATTGACGTTCATGATTGTTATTTAATACATTATAAGAAAAAAAATTATTTAAATATGAAATTTAGAAGCATGGCCTTAATAGATTACAAGATCAAACTTTCGTATCTTTTATGTTTTTTTAGTGTTAATTTTTTTTCAAGTATACTTAAAATTTTATATAAATATTATGTTAAAATTAATGAAAATATAATTTTTTTTAATAACAATTTTACAATATTTAACTTATTATTTTTAAAAAGACAAAGACAAGTATCCTCCACAGATTTAATGTAAATTGGGCACATTTTCTGGGTAATAAAATAGAGCAACGCTATAAAAATTTGTTATTGGAAGAAGAAAGAAAAAGGGAATACAAAAGTCAGTCATGGGAACTGTCGATGGAACTGAAAACTTTAAACTTTGAAATAACTCTTTTTTTTTTTTAATTTTTTAATTAATTATAGTATTAATAATTAAAATTTTTACATAGATGTTTTTTTTCGATTGAAAAAAATTTTAGTTTCCTAGATTACGGTGTTATATCTGTAGCTATGTTCAAAGCAGGTTGCTGACGTGAAACCATAAGATTTTACCCTACCGAATATTATTTATAATCCACATATTACATATCGTCTAACGCGCCTATAGAAGTTTCACTTCCAAAATTTTCTCTTTGAGATTAGTGATGAATTCCGAAAAAAGGGTAGGAAAATTTCTTGACCTAAGATTTTTACAATGTCAAAAACATGTATGCAGATCATGCTTAAAATGTTGTTGCTGTTACATACAAAAGGAATCCTTTTTTCTCTCCTTTAAGGCAGTCCGTCACCTGGAAGTTGCGATGTCTCTTAGTAACAAATTTTCTTATAAGTAAATTAAGATACAAGAATCTTTCCAGGGCAAAGACAACGCCCGTTACTTACAAATTTTGGATCATCACTTTTCCCAAGATGGATGATTTCCAAATACAAGTTTTCGTCTTCCTGCCTTCAGGTAATCGTAAGGGAACCTCCATTTAATGGTTAAATTAAGACGCCTTTGTTGTTCGTTTGGACCTAATTTCTTGTTTCATGCTAATCTTTATGCTTCTAAAGGTGCAAATAACATAAATAGAGGTTTTCGCCATAGGCACAATACCCAGCCTTTGGTCAAATTGAGGGGAGAGGGTGCAAAACAGAAATTTTTTTCTTAGAGGAACAAAACTATTATATCAATATTAAATAAATTCAGGAGTATTTTGCCATATCCACAGTCTTATGTTAAGCCCACGTCTAAGAGGGTTGGCAGTTGCTCTAATCTGCTGTATCTCGGTACACTCGTCAACTTCGTCATTCCCCATATATAGATTAGGCCATTTTCAAATCCGAAGAACCTGATCAAATCTGATGTCAGAACAAATCTGTTGCCAGAGATATTGAGATGCATAGATTAAAATTGCCCACTCTGTATATTTACATGAGGGATCCTCGTATATCGTTTGGAACTTTTTTCTATGTGCCCTCTTCCGGCAATTCATAAAACTGGTATAAAATTGTTTCTTCTTCGAATCACAAATATCCTTATCGCAGACATCGTTATCTACACGTAGCATTTTTTTCGGTTTAATTTTCATTTTGATTAATATTATCCCAATTGATATTTGTTTTTGTGTCGGGTAGCTCAATATGGTACTAGTTAGGACATAATATAGGTAAGCAATGTCCAATTTTCTTTCTGTCGTTCCACACAGTTGAAATAATATTATTTACTTTATTATTATTATTATTATTATTATATGCTAAATAATCAATTGTAAAGAATATAATCATATTAAAACAAAAGTATATACTGTTGAGTAGTAGTATATGTTGTCATTGACGTCATTATATCCACTACTACTATCATTTGTTTTGTTATGTATGAGATGAGTATGAATAATAATGTTATAATGCTATGCTGTTCCTATTTGCATGCTAACTTCGAAAGAATTCCAAAAATTTCAAATTATAATTCAAATTTAACACTTTACTAAACTATTTTACAATGTGTCATCACGACCCAAAATTTAATCATGCCTTTTATTCGTTGTGTGCGTAGTCATGGTAGGGACAATAAAACCGACGCCAACGCTTCTAGTGGATAATTTTGGAGTTAAAGGGGGTTGTTATGACTAATTTGCAATTCTTTACATATAAATGTTAAATGAAAATTATTGAAAAATAACTATTATTTAAACTTGTTGCATTAAAAATTGTGAAAATAAGACACCAAATTGGACAAATATTATTTTTTAAATTATTATTTAAATTTGTTATACAATAATATTAGATTTTCAATGTAAGCCATAAATGCAATCCATACAATTATATATGCATCCATACTATGGAAACGCCTCCAATAAAACTCGTGCATGGAGCGAATAATACGATTAAAGGGATTTTATCATGGTTGCACGCTTTTCTAGTAAAAAAAAAATATTTAAATGACGAATTAAAATCATGAAACAATTCGTTGTGATTGATAACGTTTGCTCATGTCATAATGAATATATTAAAAGGATAAAACTCAAAATACACCTTTCTTCAATACTAAGATAGGCTTTAGCTCATACCTAACATATATGGCACTAGCTTATCCTTAAGAAGTGAAAAATAGACATCTGACACTTGTTATACAATTCATTATTATTTGAACGTTAACATACAAATAGAAACTTTAAATAATATTAATTATGTTAAAAAAATAAAAAATTGATAGTCATTTTATGTTTATTTTTTAATATGTATCCAATAGCCTATTCATTTCAATGATTATTATTGTATGTGCCAAAAGCACCGTAGCCTTAATTAAAACGAATTCTGAGCCATAGTCCCCGGTGCCACAGTGTTTTTAAAGCGAAAATGATTTTAAAAAAATTTTTTTAAATTTTGTATGAATTTGGTTTTCTATAAAAAAATGTCGCATAATTATTAGAAATTCATGAGCGCCGCACAACTTAAAGACTTTGACGAAAAGACTTAAAGAGCGCCGCAAAATTTAAAGATAAAGTTCCTCGAGAAGGACCACAAAATCACGTTTTCTTAGGAACATCTTTAAGTCGTCTTTAGCGTAAAATTTTTCAAATTAGTTCCAAATATATTTTATCACTTGTTCTGAATAATTTTTCTGATTTATTTTACATTTTCTTTTTCTGGGTATTGTTCCATCCATTTCTTAAACTTCCAATGAAATATATATTCGATCAATAAATTTTCATTTTATTTGAAAAGTTTGTCTTTCTTATAAATTTTTACGTTTTTTTAGGATAATCTTTAAATCGTGCATATGAATATCCTTTATAAACTGGTAAATTTTTTAATACCCCTTACGGTACTAAATATATAGATTTCAGCTGTTAAAATTTGAATTTTTAAAATATTATTCCTATATTAAGTGTTTTCAAAGGGGTGTTTTATTATGTCACAAAGGTAAATTTTTTAGAATTAATTTGAAATACTTATACATTCATTAAAGAATGGCAAATATTTTTCTATAAAGAAAATTCCTTTATAAAGAAAAACAGAACTCGTTTTTACATATAATACATTTAAAGTGATGAGATGAATGGCATTTGTGTGTTATTTCTTCTAAAGTGATTTTTATAAATCTTTAGGCATCGATATTTCGAAGTCTATGGTATATCTCAATGATTTTTCTACCATGTTTTTCACAAAATATCATTCGCAGATTTATTATATTCATTTAATTAGATTAAGATTGATAAGGTCTTAATTTCAGATATCGGAAACGGGTTCGATACTGATAATGTACTTCTTATATTTCAAAAGTCTTTCTAGAACTTAACGTAGGCAGTTAAGAAGTCTAATTCGTGATTGATACATGGTAAAAATTTGCTAGCAGAACCCAATAATCAGTTTCAAGTGTGTCCACATAAATACAAAAATTTTAAAATAAACCATAAATAGTAATCGGTGGATTATCCTAAATGACCTAAATGGATTAAACGTAAAATATTTTGGTTAGAGTGTGACAGCTAGTAGATAGCTCTTGGCCTAAACATTTATGATATCACAAAATAGTACTTATTGCACCGATCGCCTGATGAGTAAAGTCCACCTATTTATGAAAAGTTTTATCGTATTATTATTTATCATGATTTTTCCATAAAAATCAATACAAGTGAATATCATGTAATAGTTTATTGTTTTAAAACTTTTAATTTTCATCAATATACATTTATTCTAAGGAAATTCTTTTAATTATTGAGTAAATGATTTTGGATGTATATTTAGGTTACCACCTGTTTCTTGAAAAAAATATGGAAAATAATTTAGAAAATCAAAAATTCGATTGCGTCAAATAAAATCTGAAAAGAAAGAAACAATTTCAGTAGTTAACATAGCGAATTTAACAGTTGGGCCTTATTATTGGAAAGATTTGGGCAGGTCTAGATTTTAATGGACCCCGACTATTAAATTCGCTATGTAAACTACTGGATTTGATTATTTCTTTTCAGATTTTATTTGAAGCAATCGGATTTTGGCATAGAGAAAATATTATAGAGCTGCAAAGTCGCCCCCAAATGATTGATCGCAGTAAAGAGAACTTAAATGCGACACGCTGTTACAAATGTTATAAATTCCTGAAAACATTATCATAATTTATCTTTTCATTTCTTTAAAATAAAGTTCATTTGATATTTGATAATTTTTACTACCTGTACTCGGATATTTTAACACGTTAGTTTAAAAAAAGCAGTACGAAAAAAATGGCTGATGTTGACGCATGCGCACAAAATTGATATGAAAAGGAAAATTTGTTATGGAAATTGAGAGCACAGATTTTTTGTGAAAAACGATCAATATTTATATCTTAAACAATTAGATTGTTGTTGGATGAAATCTTATTTATTATTCGTTGTAAACAAAGAACGTTTTTCAATCTGTTGTAAACAGATTGTGGTGTTATACTGTACTAGTTCAATTCGTTATCGGAGTGCCATCTATTTTGAAATACACGCAACGTTTCCAGTATGTTTTTATACATAGGGTGGCCCATAATCACCGTATTGCGACTATATAGCGAAATAAAGAATATAACTCTGAGCAGAAATGTTCTAGAAGTTTTCCAGTCCGATGTAACATAAAGAAGATAGGTAAACTTTATTATGTGATTAATACCCACTTCCAAGCCCATGTCTTCTTTTGTTTTAAAATAGCAAAGGCTTGAACAAATAACACTTTATTAAGTGCACCTGTTGGTGCAAGTTATTGTTGTAGTTATTGATGTATTTAATTAAAATTATTGAAGACTAAAGACTAAATGATTGGATTATAGAAAAAATTATGAAATGATAGCAACCGGTAGCATACTGGAAAATATTGAAGGTCAACTGTTCAACCTTCCAACTAACGTAATTTCTATAAAGTTTTTTTTGACATCTGTCGAAAGTTTTAACGTTTTCTATCATTTTGCTACTTTTGAATTTGTTGAATATACAGCGTGTTTCATTTAAGATAAAGACTCATCCATATTTTCGTTATTTAAAGATTCTCAGACATAACAGACTAAAAAGTATAAAATAATGAATAGATATTAAAAAATTTGTAAGATTGTAAACGAAAAACATGGGACACATGCAATACCTAACTATAGAGAGTGTAGTGTCTTTTGCATGCGCCCCATGTTTTTCGTTTCCAATCTCACGTTAAGTTTTTTAATAGCCATTTATTATTTTATACTTTTTAGTCCGTTATAAAACATCGTCCATTAAAAATTATTTATTTACTTATTTTTTTGAGATACTTACCAAAATCTGAATTTTAAACTCCTACTACAAATTGATAAATAAGATAGATTCTTAATGTTTCGCTTCGCGTTAGATATATGAAGTTGGTTTTTGGAAATCTTTAGAAGTACGCAAAATATGATCGTTTAAAATTCCTAATTAAATAAAAAGAAAGATATAAGTTAGTGACATCATTGCCCGATATCACCATAGACATATAAAATACATATAAAACTTTATTTTCTAAAAGGAGATGGGCAACAATCTTTGAATGCTTTTAACTTCTTCGTTATTTAATCAAATGTAATTTAACTTTCAAATTTTGTCATGGTATCAAGTCTTGTTTTTACATTTTTATGCGTAATATGGCAAATCAGGCAACTACCGTATTGTCAAGAAAAAAATTCGCCCTTTTAATTTTTTTTTATTTTGGTCTATACTCAAAATTGTTACAAGTTTTATTTTTATTTAAACAGATAGAAAGAACGAAAAAATTACACAGTATCCGGAACTCGAACCCGGTTGCCGAAAATCGGACATGGAGAAAAGTAAGAATGAAAAATAGAAACTAGAACAAAATATTTTAACCGATATCAAAAATAGTGGTCTGGACATGTGGAGTGAATGATGGATAATAGGACTTAAAAAAATTATCAATGATCACTCAGGCAGAAGATACCATTGAAAAACCTAGGAACAGATGGAAGTAGGTTGAAGAACATCTATGAAGAATAAACATCAGGTGGTGAAAAGAGGTTGATTGAAAATAATGGAAAATGTCGTTCAGGAAGCCGATGCTCTTTTTGATCTGTAGTTATGTGGTAATGAAAATGGTAACATAGATAAAATAAATTAGGCCTGTGAAGATGCGAATACATCTAAGCACGCGTTTGCTTTCTATGTTAATTTCTAAACTTTGTAAAGTATTTTACCTTTAACTCAACAAAATAGCAATTAAACTTTTTGAAGCATGACATACCCGTCGATAAAAAAGATGCATTTTCTTTTGTTTCCACTTGGGCGAATATATATACAATTTATTATTCATGAATATGTATATAATTCATTTTCAAAGTCAATAAAAGTCAAAATCAATGATAAACAAATGAAAACAAACAATTGACTTCCTTAATTGTTGAAATACCCTGTATAGAAAGTGTTGAATTTTAGTGCTAGCATCATCTACCTGCAAAATTTCAACTCTCTATCTTTTATAGTTTTGGAGAAAATTGATAACAAAGTTTTGCTTTAATTTGCGCCCGCACGGATAAACAATAATGTTTACGAAAAAAAATTTCAAACAAAAGTTGTATATTATTTTACAAGGAACATTTTTTACATTTAAATTTTGGTTCTGTCTCTAACGGTTTATAAGCTGGGTCCTACAGATCCAAGACCCAATTGATCTATGTTGTTCTTTTACGAACTCCAACTCACTTTTTACGACCTGAGCATGCTGTAAATTTCAGCTTTCTATTTTTGTGTTTGTGTCAAAATTTTGTTCATATCATCAATATTTTAAAGCGTTACAAACTTGGGACTAAAATTAGTATACCTTGGTATGTATTACATGTATACAGGGTATAAAAACAACCAATCGCTTTTCAAAATTTCGAAGAAAAGTTTATATAAACCATCGTAGTCAGCCCATAATTTCATTTTTCATCATGTTAAATAGAAAAATTGTTTTAAAATTTAAAAATATATTATTTTTTATATTAATAACATGTTATTATTGTAATTGTGATAGTAATTTAACTGAATTAAACAATGATGCAACAACAGTTAAAATATTACCAGAAACTGCAACAATTAAAGATCAAAAAGCACCCTCAAATGAAAAAATTAAAAAGAGCCCGGTCATGTTAAATATAAAACAAAATTTGCTAATGAATCAAGTGATAGGTATTTATGCCTTACATAATGGACTTGAAGCTGATTCAGAATGTAAAAGGCATAATGATCAATATAAGGAGGATTTAAGAGCATTCGAAACATGGGCACTTAAAAGTAGGTAAACAATTTGCTTAAATTTAATTCTCCGTTTGTTTTTTCTGCTGATTCTCATTTTTGCAAAAAATTATAATAAAAAACTATTGCAGACGAGTCAGGGGGAAAAAGGGAGCACTTAAAAAGAGTTTTGCGATTCGAAAATATTCATATAAATTTATTTTTTTATCATAGTCTCGTAGATGAAAGACAACTCCGATTATAACGAAAATTTATTAGTTTTCATTATTTGCTTTTTATAATTTTAGTGTTTGATTCATCTTCTAAAATCCAATCAACAATATTAGGAGGCAACTTAATTGACTTTGGTGGATTTGATCAATGCTTAGCAATACATGAGGAAACTGATTCTGGGTTAATTGATGGAAAACATTGTATAGTGGAAATTAAGCCTAGTGAAAAAATTATGAAAATTGTTGTCGAAAACTTTAGAAACATTTCCATGCACGTATGTATTTTACTCTTTACAATGAATTCGATAGAAAATTTATAGTCTAGGTCTCTAGGTATATGATATTTATTAGAAAATAACTTGGTTTAGAAAATGTTCTCCCTTATCAAAATAAGTGGCAAATAAAGTGTTCTTCGATAGCTTTAGAAGGTTTTCTACCAAAATTTAATTATGGCCATGATATTTCAAATATTGTTAGGCTCTAAAAAAAAATTTACATACGGGAGAGTCAAAAACTTCAACTTTAATCAGATACTTTTCTGACATTCTGGAATTCACATATTTGTAGAGATTAGCTGATTTAACTGGAGGCGCAGGTGTTTCTGTAAAATGGGCAATATGTATACCAGATTCATGTTCAGCATCTGATGTTGAAGAACATTTTAGTCGAGCTTTAGAGGGTATAACAGAAGGTGTAGATGCTCAAATTACTGTACGAAATGCGTCTTGTGTATCAAAAAATACACGAAGACCTTTTTCACAGGGTGATTATGCAACAATGTAAGTGTAACAGCAAACATCATATTTATGTAGTCCGAAATGAAAGAGAACCGTATCCATTATTTTCAAAAATGAATCAAAACACGATCGTATTAATGCGTGAGTCAATCTTTCAATGGTTTAATTATTATAACTCTAGATCAAAATATAAAAGAGACATTTTTTTAAACGAATATTATAATATATACTTATTAATACTACAAAAATTAATAAAAAAGCGAAAAACGAAAACACACATAAACGAAAACGAAATATGTTTATTAAAGAGTTTTATGAAACATATGGAAAGTGTAATTTTTGTGCCATAGTGCCTTTTTCTTTCGGGCTACACATTTTGAAATCTTATTGGAAGTAAAACAAATTTATCTTTGTAGGATTATTTTTGCAGGATGTACGGCTTTAGCAATTTTTAGTACTTTATACGATTTACATTGCATAGCTACTAATCATGGTAAGTCTGAAATCTAAAAAAACCTATTATCTAGTCACGAGGAAAAAGCTTTTGGAGGAAATGCGACTTAAAAAAATATGTCATTATTGCATTTAAACGAAAGAAAACACGCTATAACTACGGAAAAAAGATTTAGCCAAAAGTTGTCAAGGGCAATAGACAGCTATTTTTATGTCCCATTTACGTGTTTTATTCTTTACGTTTTATCTCTTATCATTTAGTTAGATTCTAAATTGGCTATTGACGCAATCAGATGAACTAGGTCCATTATGATGTTAGAACATGATGTCTCCCATCAAACTCTACAATTTTTGTTGAGGTAACTTTTTAATAAGGTGGCATATGTACCTCTGGCAAGATATCATGAAGCAAAAATTAAAATGCCTCATCCTGTAAACATCATATAAAATCATATAAAAACAAAGCCCTGAATAAATGAAATTAAAAAAATATATGCAAATTTCGGCGGGTCAAATTGGCCTAGTTCGTTGATTTCCGGGAAAAGATTTTCGCGGGACGAACGAAAAAAAGGTTTTGAGATGGTTTAGATAAAGATTCGGAAGGTAGGGTGACCAGTTTCTCTGTGGAGAACTTTGTCCGAATAGCAACCATTTTGAAATATTTGCATCTTCGCAAGCTGCGATAGAGCAATGTTCAACCAGACAGAAGTCGCTTTTTGAGTAAGGGACGGATACATGACTTGCAAAGTAGATGCTTTAAACGTTCGTCCAACTTACTCATGTTAAGTAAGCGGGTAAGAAGAAAATTTTTTAAGTGAACAGGATAGATTCTTCGTGGGATTGATATTGATTTTCCACATCTTGAAATAGTATTCAAATCGGAACCGGAGACAACTCGAGTTTTGCCTACATGAAGAACAATATATTGTTGTACCGTCAGCAAAGAATGCTGTTTCGGTGGCTCGATCCTTCGGGATTTCATTAATATAATTAAAAAAGATGCAAGTTCCAAGCAAGAATCCTTGAGGTACAGCAGTCTTGACACTGAAGGAACGAAATCATTAGGGATCGATAAATACCCAGAAAAGCTTACTTGCCTTTATTTTCTACCACTACTAATAATATTGCGGTAATCGCAGAAGAATTTCATACAATTAACGCACACCAAGAGATGAAATGTTTCACATTTTCCCATGTTTTCAAACTAAATAAACATTTTTATACCAATTTGTTTTAGAGCCACACCAGTTATTAATTGCATTCAGTATTTACACAAACACTAAACATTTAATAAAACCTCCGAAATCTGGTGAAATGGGTGCAATTTATGGTTTGCGTTTCTTAACAATGTCTTGGATTATTTGTGGTCACCGATTTTTTATGACAATGTTTTTTCCTGTCGACAATACCTTGGATATTTTAGACGTAAGTGTACACGTATTTAAAGAAAATGTTTGGCGGTTTTGCCGGGCCCCGTCATTTTCGTCAAAGACCTCTGAACCGATAAATAGAAACTTCTGCAAGAGAAAGTAGTTTTTCACGTCTTCACTGCACCCTGCAAGCAAAACCTGATCCACTAAATATATTTTGACACGAAACATCTTTATGTCTTTCACTATAGAATTATAAAGAAAACCTATCAAGATCCAAAAAGACAAACTCAGTCTTTAGATTGCAATCTCATTAACAATATGTCTTAATTTTACAGTGGATGACTGAAATGACCAGCATGGTTGTAGTTGGTGGGACCTTTTCCGTAGATACATTTTTCTTTATTAGTGGACTTCTAGTTTCATTTGTGTTTTTAAAACACATGGAGAATGCGAAGAGTTTTAACTTGCCAATATTTTGGATTCATCGATATTTACGGTACAATTTGTATTCCTTTTTCCCAACAGATAACAATTACCCAAATTAAAATATAATCGGATTATGTACAGATTAACACCGTCTTATGGAATGACAGCGTTAGTATATGGAACAATTTTATACCACTTTGGAAATGGACCTTTATGGAATGATTTAATGGATTTAATTCAAGCACCGTGTTATAATCATTGGTGGTCGGTTTTATTGTACTTACAAAATTATATAAATCCAGGGGAATTGGTAATATTTATTTATTCTTACTACGTTCAATATTTATTTCCTTGGGCATATCTATTGAAATTGACCAAATCTGTCGACAAGTGCTTGATACTGTAAATACCTTAAGTAAAAAAGTCGCAGATATTTTTATAGACGTATCAGTTACTTCGTTTATATTCTTATTGTTCTGACTTTTTTATTAATATGAAATACAGTAACTAATATGATTACGCATACCTAAAGGCGAATTTCGAAGATAGCCTCAAGGATCAAGATGGTCAAAAAACACTTGATCGCTAAATAAGGGCAAAATATTGAACGTCTGCCACTTTGTAAAACTTTGTAAATAAAGTAAGAAATTTTTAGTGTATTGTTCAAACTTGGTACTTAATGTGTGACACCCAATTATACATGTTGTCACCATTAATTTTATTGCCGTTAGTCAAATTTCCAACTTATGGAATGATACAACTAGTGGTACTAACTGCAATCTCTATAATGTTGTCATTTAATTTGGCTTGGAAACATCAATACAGAGGAGGAATGCCAGTTACGTAAGTATGCCTCGATTATGAATATTTATTGGGATATGAAAAGAACTTTTACTCCCGCACTTGGAACACTTCTCGGTATCACGCGAAGTTTAATGGTTGAATGGGAAATCATATGAGTAGCTTGTGGGTTTAGGAACTCTAACCAATGGAACAGCAGGATAGAAACGGGTTATTCAAAAAAAATTCACAACTGAAATTTTTATAAATGAAATTATCATTACCGTCTAAGTACCTTGTAGAAAACAGGTATAAATTAAACATTTTTTTATTCCTAATTTACTGACGTAATAATTTAGAATATTGTTTTAAGCTTATAACCAGCGGACGATCAAGGCGTCATCGGAGATACCTCATTTTTCAAATTATGATAAGTAGTTTAAAATTTATGATGGAACAAATGAACATACATACATACATACCGGACAAATACATAACTCTCACCGTAGTCAGAGTAAAAATGGCACATGACTCTACTTTTTCTGGAGAAAGTTTCTGCTTACGATCATTTAGGGCTATGTACCCTTTTCGTGGGAGTTAGAATCTTCTTTCTTAAATTTTTCTGTTTCTCTTAATTCTCTTTTAACTTATTTCTTTTAGAAATGCACTTTTAAAAACTGATTACTTTCGATACCATTATATAAGCACTCATACAAGAGCATCTCCTTGGTTAATTGGAGCTATTTTTGGGTATATAATTTACAAAACACAAAATAAAAAAGTTGTTATTAGCAAGGTAAGAGCGTGTTTATTTGGTCATTAGCTTTTTCTCACCTTGCCATTTTTTAATCAGCTGACTGACAAGGCTCGCAATTTTATTTTAGGCAACTTCATTATTTTTGTGGATAGCGGCAATTACAACAATGTTATCATGTGTATTTGGAGCTTATCCATTTCAGCAACCAGAGCGACCGTATGATCGATTTGAAGCCAGCATTTATTTAGCCTTATCAAGAGCGGCATGGTCATTGGCAATTGCATGGATTTTATTTGCTTGTATTCATGGATACGGAGGTAATTTTTTTACATGTCTTTCTTTTTAAAGGCAATTTTGCGTACATTCCATTTTGAAAATTATTTAATGTACATTTACATTATAATTTTTGAAAAATTACTCATAACAGCCCCCTTTATCAAAAAGACGGTTTGTATATTTTCATACAAACTTTCATCGCCTATTTCAACCCTTTAGGGAATGGATAAGGGGCATTGCCTTCATTGCCTTTTCCCAATTCAGATTATTTCACGTCCCTCTGAGATGTTTCTGATTTTAATTACTTTTATATTATTCTCTAATCGATAGTTTTATTGTTACAAATAATTTCTACTTTTAATCCTTACAGGTCTTGTAAATAAATTTCTATCATTAAATTTATTTCAAGTATGGGGACGATTAAGTTACAATATGTATTTGTTGCATATATTGATACAATATGCAATTGGAGGAAATGAACGTATTCAGACACATTTTCAAAATTTATTATCAATTCATATATTTTTTGGTGATTTAATCTACACAACAGTTTTATCCTACATATTTGCATTATTTTTTGAATCACCAATAATGGTCATCGATAGAGTATTAATAAAAGGTATAAAAAAATTTTCATTCAATGAAAAACTATAAAAAAATAATCCATAAAACGTATTTTTATAGATACGAAAAAAAGTCAAAATTCGAAGATAACACCAATTAAAGAAAATCAAAATGAATTAAAAGCTAAAATATAATAAAATACCATAATAATTATAATTTTATAATAAAATAATAAAATGTAACTAAATTTTTATTTGTAACTAGCAGTTAACTACTCTAAATTTCCTACATTAAAACAAGGACTACTCCGTTATAGCCTTCACTTGCCTTTCCCTCACTTACCCCCTCCCCTTTGTTCATAATTTCATGGATTTCAATTTTTTGGTATGGCGAACCATAATTATTTTATCATATATTATTTTATTTTATTATCTCGGAATAACGTTCCATAAGAAAAATCTATACAAAATTTCAAGTCCAGTAATAATAATGCAAGTCAAATAATGACTTTTAAAGGCAAATTTTTGATGCATTGGGTTACATTATTGCAATAAAATATAACTCAACAAAATTTCCCAACTATTCCTTGATGAATCCATGTTTTCAATGATTTCGAGGTCACTTTCCACTTTAATTCATGTTTCCCACAATCAAGATAGTAACAAATCCTAGAGGCATATAAAATGCGCCAATAAAATGACATTACATTATTTTCCGTAACATCAAATTTTGAAGAGCAACTGTAATATAGGTTTATTTTCTCCATATAAATCACTAGCACTTACAGCAGAGTCATATACGTCACTAACTTTATTTTCCTTTTAATCCAGATCACAGATTCCTGGCGTGAAAAAAAGAGAATTTCTATGTCTTTGTTTTATACGTCTACATGTTAGAAGACCATCTCATCTTACTTGGAAACTTCAAGTTCATTAAATGTTGTATTAGACAATATGACTGGAAATCATTCAGGTCGATAGTTGAACGGCGCTGTTTAACAAAAAGGATAGTTAATTAAATCAGCAAGCTAATGCTAAGCAAGTTTCTTAATCTCAACACTTTCAGTTGCGTAGGGCCTTGAGATAGTGTCACGCATCTTGTCATTGCCTTGTTAAGTATGTCCATCCAATTTGATAATATAAATTCGTAGAAATTTCAATCAAATGAACAATGTATAAGTAAGTTTCTTTTATAATACAGTTTATTTTATAATAAAATAACAAATTTCAAACTTTTATAAAAAGTACACAACTTTTATAGTCATCGTTAAACTTATCTATTCAAAAAATATATATAATTTATGACTCAAGTTTTGATTTTGAATTGGTCGGTGATGTTATTGCACCAACATTGACTTCACCAGATTCTAATTGTTTCAATAAACGAAACAATGCAGCTGCTTCTCGAATACGACTAAATTCTATACAAAAAGCTTGCACTTCAATAAATAATTCCTGTAAAAATATATATATATATATAATTCGGTTATTAAATCATTTTTTTAATTTTTATATTTTATTATTGAAATTTACCTGAACATTAATAATTTTATTACGTATTAGTGATTGTAAGAAAACACAAACAAGTCGAACAAGACGATTTTGCATGTAACGATCTTTTATTGTTTCACATGTCGATATACAATTTGAAATGTATAAATGAACAAATTCTGTTGGCAAATCAACAGTTGTGGTTAATCTAAAAAACAGAAAAAATTTAATTGTATAGATTATCCAATTTCAGTTTCCTATGCTTGCAATTTGGTAAATTAGAATGCTGTGAATATTTTCGCTTGTTTCAAACGTCAAATATTCGTGACTCCAAAATAGTGAACTGACCTCTACTGATTTAAAAGTGAAATGAGGAGGAGAGTTTAAACATTGTGTTCGAGCATTTAATTAAATGACGTAAAAATGGAATTTCGTAATTTCCACTAGCAATTGACTTACGAAATAGAATTGTTAATGATATAAAATAGATTGTTTGTTCTTTGGTTTTTTGTTTGTTTTGTAAGAGGTTGCTCTTACATCTGAAAATGTAGAAATCTAAAATACGACATAAACCAAAAGAACTATGTTTTAGACTATTCCGCAATTATGTAGAGTACAAACAACAGGCGTTGCTAAGGTAAAGCAAAGTCGTATCTATCGAATGTACATACATTCGATAGAAACGCAATCGCAATGTCGCTACATTACCTCCCCGGGCCAGAAAAAAAAGTGTGCGGAAACTAACTAAGAATAATATTAATAATGGCGATAGATGTTTATACACTCTTCAATGGCCATTAAAGAAAATACTACCTATAATTTCTTGGAGTCGCGAATTAGTTTGAAACATTCCATTTACAATATGAATCATATTAACTAACTTTCAACAAAGCTCAAATTGTTCACTTGTTCTACAGAAAAAAAACAATACTGTAAGAAATCTGTACGACTCTAAGCTGAGGTGATTGTTACTTGAAATTCATTCAATAAGTTCCAAAAGCGGAGGAGCTTTCAACATGTATAACTACTCTGAAAGTGGCTGGATTCTTTGAATTTTCTAGAATTTCGGGTGGGGGATCTTGGCTACGTGCTTGATAAGAACCAAAGTAACGAACGTTTAATGAAAAGCCTCTTGGCTGAAGTCTTACCTATTCACAACTTCCATTGAATGTAGTGACATCTCCATATTAACTAACACACTGAAGTATTCGGTAATTTGTGTTGATTGCATTAATTTTAGTAAAACTTCAATCGCTATTAACGGGTTATTTTCCACAAGCTCTGGCAACTATAAGTGCAAAATTAAACAAATATTAATATTGCGAGGAAATGTGCATTTTCGAGAAACTTTTTCAATAAAATAATTTACTTTTGTTGGTGTTAATCCAATGTGATATACGATTTTTGGATGTCTTTCTAATTGTGTTAATAAATTTTGTTGCTGTTGTATTGTTAATGCTCCTTTGTACGCTTGGGCAACTAATTGTTTTGCATCAGCATATCCTGAATTCCAAATACACATTGTTGAATCATATGCCACTGAATGTTCCGCTGGATTTGTAACATTAAACCACACTAGCTACATAGACAATAACGTTTTTTAAAAGTTTTTCCGGTAATATTTAAATGTATACGTCAAATTTTCAAAGCTTTTATTGGCAAAAATTAGATAAATAGAGAAGTTGCATTAATTTTTTTTTTTTTTTTGCCACACATATACAAGGTGTCTACTTAAGTTGGCTACATATGGAAACTTTTCTTATTATAAGGTTTCCAAAAAAAAATTCTTTATAAAAATCTCTGCTTTCGAAAATATTAATATTCAGCAATTCACTTTTGACATCGAATGTAAAGTTCGATTCACATTTTTCAGATTGTTTCCATGTAAAATTATGTAATAATATATTGAAAACAAGTTGAGAGACAAACCATTGATAATCTGGGATGTTATTTTATCATTTCTTCGTGCGGAGGCGTTACTAAAACGATATTTTGACGTCACTAGCGTTAGAATATACAGTTTAGAAAAACCATTTTCAATAGATATCTTCCTTTCAATTACAATTCATTATTGTTTCGGGCAGTCAGTAATAATAAATAGGACAAAGATACAAGATATTTGTTATTCATTTTATCACATTCGTTTTTTACCAAACTGTTCGAAAAAAAGATAATCACTTTTTAAAATGAAAGGTATTGTAAAATTACATGAAAAATCAATTCAAATTCTGTTAAAGTTTAGTAATTTTTAGTAAACTTTTGAAACAAAATAAAATTAAAAAGAATGAAACTTCTCCATTTAATAAAAAAATTTCAATTTTAGATTAATTACCTCATCTTCACAAACGTGCAATGGCGGTGCTAGTGTAACAAATTCAGGTTTATAACATTGATCAACTGGTGGTGATTCCCCACAAACTAATTTTTCAGCAACTTCTTTAATTATTTCACTATCCGAGGAACTAAATTATAACTGAATAAATATTTTGTTATAGATATTTTAATTATTGAAATAAATTTTACCTTTGAAGTTCATTGGCTACCGGATCACTTATGATAACAGGTATAGCTGATTTACTAGTCGTCATAAAATCATTATGATTTTGAGAAATTGAAGTAAGGAGATTATTAACATCCACATTTAGTGGAGTTGATGATTCTTGCAACAGAACTTGTTTGGCAGTTTTTTTTAAACTCTAAAAAAAAATATTACATGAATTAAAAAATTACCTTTTTAAAGAGAAAATACTTACATCTTTAGCAGATCCTGTAAGTAATTGTATAATAAAATTTCGTTCATTAACATTTAAGCGAGGTAGACTGACTGGTCCTGTAGGTTTTTCTGGAGGGCTCTAAAAATAATTTTTAATTTTATTCAAGATCTTAATATAAAACATATTGATTCTAATTAAAAACTTACCAATAACTGTAAAAGAATTCCATCAAATGGAGATGTTGTCCTATTATCTGAAGAATATATTTCGTGTAAAAATAATATAGCAACAAGTTTCTGAGCTGGCTGAGGTATTAAATCCGGTTGATATAAAAATAATATAAGGGCACATCCAACTAAAAATTTTAGCATAATATCAGCAAATTAGGAAATTGTTTTTCCAATTAATAGTTCATGGATTAACTTCTGAAACTAGAACCCACCAATTGACATTAAATTTTTAGAAGAATTGTATCTTGGCCCAGTCACTTGTGCATAAATGTCTAATAAAAATTAAATCGAATCGGAGGGCTCTGAATTTCGGAACTCCATTCAATTAAAAATAAAGTAATAAAATACCATTATAGTAATCCACTTTATTAAAAGTTTGATGCATTTGAACAATTAATCCTTCTAGAGTGGTATTTTCAATATTTTCGTCGCTCAGTAAACTACAAATGTATAAGAAAATATTAGTAAAACGTACAAAAGAAATATTTAATAATAATAAATACTTTAATAATGCTGAACATTCTTTTGGAGATAGTACCATTGTAATTCATTAAATAAAAAATTATTCAAAAAATATATTATTCAAAATAAAAAATAATTATTTATAAAACGTCAAACTTTTTAGTATTGAAATAATTAGGTTTGTTCTCATAGATTGAACTAAAAATGTATGTTACATATTGACATATTTTTATATTTTATTCGAGATTTATTTTTGTTTTTAATACCAAAAACAAATATTAATTTAACAAAAATTTCAACTTTTCTATTTATCCAGTCAAATTAGTCCATAAAATATAAGTAAGGTTACAAAAATTCCCATAGAGCTAAAAATTGGTATATGAATGTTCATAATACTATTATAAATGAATTGAGAAAAGTCCCCATCAATCCCCCTTGTGCAAAAAATTTTATTGAGGGGGGAAGTTTGCAAAAATAGGTTTTTCGCGTTTTTCAGCAAAACGATGAGTTTCATAGCAAAAATAGTTCATACAAAATTATAGATAATCCGATTCTCTACTAAAAGTGTCTTTACACCTTTTTTTCATAAGTATTGCCATTTTCGTGATATAGCGGTTCAAACAATTGAACAAATTATTTTTTTCGTAATACATTTTTGAACCGTTACACGAGTAAAAATATGAGGACTTATTTTTGATGAACTAGCTTCTTCTTCTAGGCGCTGTCTTTTCACAGCATCAATGCTACTCTTTCGAGTATAATTTTTTCGACACTGCACATGAATTTTTACAGATGTCTGGTCTTTCAGGTACTTCGAAAATTCACCACCTCGTTCAATACTTACGACTAAAAGTATTTTGTGGAGTATGAGACCTTTGAAACGAGGCAGGTATACGAGCATCACCACGCTGACAATTGAATGGGAGACAGATGTTACTCAGGCCATGCTACTAAATAAAATACTTTGCTCACCGTTTTGCTGAAAAACGCGAAAAACCTATATTTGCAAACTTCCCCCCTCAGTATAATTTTTTGCACAAGGAGGATTGATGGGGACTTTTCACAATTCATTTATAATAGTACATATTCTGAACATTCATACCAATTTTTAGCTCTATGGGAATTTTTGTAACCTTCAAAGTGTAATTTGACTGGATAATATTCTTTACGCTATAAGATTTTTTTTCGTTTTTATCTGTTTTTTAAATGTTTGAAAATAGGAACAAAGTTTTTTTTAAACGCAGAATCAGTAAAGTACATATATTCGTCAGCAAACCTCGTGTAATAAGTCACATTCTAAAGTATTATCACCAAGAAAATTGTGGATTAGAATGTGAATAGACATTTTACACAACAGTGACATTTCACAGGTATTTCGTCAGCTAAAAACAGCAGTGAACAGTGTAGGTGATTGCCTCGTGTTTTAGCCGCAGTTTAACCAAGTGAAATTTTAAACAATATTTTTGTAAATTACAAAAAATGGTACTAGATTTGGATTTATTTAGAACCGATAAAGGCGGTAATCCTGATAAAATACGTGAGAATCAAGCAAAACGTTTTAAAAATGTTGAGCTAGTGAATACTGTTATTGAGAAAGATGCTCTTTGGAGGCAATTACGACATAAAGCAGATAATTGGAATAAGCTGAAAAATGTGTGTAGTAAAAGTATTGGTGAAAAAATGAAGAAAAAGGAACCACAAGGGGATGCAAATGAAAATGTACCAGAAGATGTTATTAAACAATTAGATAATTTAACTGTTGATTTATTAAAACCACTAACTGTAAATCAAATTAAGAAGGTAATGTGTATATTTAAAAAGTAACAGTTGCTGCAAATAATCTTGACCTTTTTTTGCAAAATTACTGGATAGATTTAGAAAAATTTATTAATTCTAAAACATATTGTTGCGATAAATCCAGTTCTTATTAAGATAATTTTTTTTTAACTTGAATACGTATATTTAAACCCCTGAAAGAATACCGAAAATTCCTGGCCATGGAAATTTTCGTAACGAAAGAAGTTGTTAGGTACGATTTTGAATTTTGATCTTCCATCTATTCTGAAATAACTATCAAATATTACAACTGGCCCTAGATCTATCATAAAAAAGTCGTAAATAAACAGTTTTACGTAATAATTTTTATTTATCACGATTTTAAATAATAAATTCATAATTTATTTTTATGCAGGTTCGTGTTTTAATAGACGAAGCAATTATTCAAACCGATAAGGATTTAATAACATGTGAAAATGATAGAAATAATGCATTAAGAGAAGTTGGTAATCACTTACACGACTCGGTTCCTGTTAGTAACGATGAAGATGAGAATAAAGTTGAACGCACATTTGGTGATTGTGAACAACGGAAAAAATACTCGCATGTTGACCTGATATGTATGATAGATGGTATGGATGGTGAACGAGGAGCCGTTGTATCTGGTGGTCGTGGATATTATTTGACTGGTCCTGCAGTGTTTTTAGAACATGCCTTAATTCAATTGTCTTTGCGGAAATTGTATAAGAAAGGTTACAAACCTTTGTATACACCATTTTTTATGAGAAAAGAGGTAATTATTGTTTAACAAATCGAAAATTCAATTCGTTTGTTTATTGTAATTAGATATAGATTAAAATTATCAATCATCTTGATAGATACGAAGCGAATTACCGTTTTATACGCATAGAATAAATTCATTCAAGTTTAAATAAATAATACATTTTGCACCATACAGAAAAAGACCTAACTTTCTGAATTAATTCTTTATTTTACTTGCCCGTTTGTTTGCAGGGTCGTCTTTACCCGGGGGTGCTAGAAATACGTGACACCTGAGCGTAAGATCTTGAGGGGGACATCAGCCGAACGCCTTATATTTACATTTACACCTACTCATACCATATGTAATCATTTAATCAAACAGTTTTGGAAAGATATTTAACAAATATTCATTATTATACCTATATAAATGTAGGCAATAATATTCTTTACAAAATACGCCTCATGTAGCTCGATACAACCGCATTGTGATTTGCTATTAAATTTATATTCCAACAAACACACGCGGTAAAGAGAGCTTATGGCTGCAAGTTAATGTATCTGTGTGAACACTACTGTCTAGTCTACTTACAAACACAAAAACATAATATTTGGCATACCTACTTTTATTTATTATTGAATAAAATGAACTATTTAATGAGTTAGAATTGTTATCTCTCGTACTAAATTATATTTATTCTAATAATTTAATATTCGTATTTCCGAATGTTTCAACATCTTTACCTATATATTTAACACTTCCTATGACAGTATCAGAGGGCGAAGGGTTCTTTTTGGAATTAATCAAAAACTACTTACGATCAATCATAACCCAAGAGAGTTTGGCATATTTGGTCAAAATAACTATCGAGTCGAAAGTAGCTTTCAAAACAGACTTTAAAAAATTTGCCAACTTAAAAGCTAGAAAAATTAAATTTAATGTTTAAAAAAGTAATGTTATTGTAGAGTAAGTATTACATAAACAAATAGAACATAAAAAGTTTATTTTTTGTTGTTGGTAAAGGGGGCGCCGCTTGATATTTTCACTCCGGCGCCCTTTGTGGTTAAGACGGCCCTGCTTTTGAACTATTATAGGTAGTATTAGCTGCCAAATTCAGATTAAAATTAGTGATAGTAAATACTTTTATTTTCGTTTAGGTGATGCAAGAAGTTGCACAGTTATCACAATTCGATGAAGAATTGTATAAAGTAATTGGTAAAGGCAGTGAAAATGCAGAAGATAAAGCTATTGAAGAAAAATATTTAATTGCCACATCGGAACAACCAATCGCTGCCTTCCACCGTGATGAATGGATTGCAGAAACATCTTTACCAATTAGATATGCTGGTTTATCAACCTGTTTTAGACAAGAAGTCGGATCTCATGGTAGAGATACACGTGGAATTTTCCGAGTACATCAATTTGAAAAGGTGGGTTTTAATTTATAATAGTATACTATCTGATTCCAGGAACTTCTCCCGTGAATTCCAAGTTTGCAGGTTTTTTGATACAAAAAAAAAAAAGATTTTCTCTCTACCCCTACTTCCTCTCAGACAATATTCCATTACTTTATAAAATAATCGAAATAAATGTAAAGAATGGATAAATAAATCAATAACACTCTACAATATATAAATAAGTGATTAATACCAAGAAATTTAATAAAATCACATCTCGAAATATTTTGTAGTTTTTTATATTATTAACAAATAATAGAAAATTGCAATTTTTTTAAAGTCGAACAAAACTCAAAAATAATTTTAATTATAGGTTGAGCAGTTTTGTTTAACATCTCCCTTCGATAACAAATCCTGGGAAATGATGGATGAAATGATTGGTAACGCTGAAGATTTTTATCAATCACTAGGAATACCATATCGAATTGTAAACATTGTATCGGGTGCCTTAAATCACGCTGCCGCTAAAAAATTAGATTTAGAAGCATGGTTCCCTGGATCCGGTGCATTCCGTGAATTAGTATCATGCAGTAATTGTTTGGAATATCAAGCCCGCCGTTTACTTGTACGCTATGGTCAAACGAAAAAAATGAATGCTAACATGGATTATGTGCATATGTTGAATGCAACAATGTGTGCAACCACTCGTGTGATTTGTGCTATTTTAGAAGTCAATCAAACTGAAACCGGTATTAAAGTACCAGAAATCCTTCGAGAATTTATGCCAGAAGATTTACAAGATGAAATACCATTTGTGAAACCAGCACCAATTGATGTTGAAACAACAAAAAAAGCAAAAAAACAAAAAGAAGGTATGGCAAAAAAGGCAGGTGCTGGTGAAGAGTAAGAAGCATTTATGGAATAGAATCTATTTATAGCTAATTTAAAAATGTTTGCTTTTTTAATCGAATGTGTTAAAAGACGTTATTTATTATTTTTGTACTTTGCAATGCAAATTGTACCACGAATTATTACATCTTTTAATTATTTTAATAAATAATTCATATCTGAAAATGTTATTTCAATCAACTATTCCCCGAAAACCTGGATTACAATAAAAGTCTTATTAACATTTATGTTTTCTCGTATTTTTAATTTGCTACAATAATAATTAAGACTCATAAATACAATTTATATAATCATTAGACAATTGATTAGATTTTGTCAGAGACTATTAATTTAATCGATAAATTAATCTGATTTTTGTAATTTTTGCGTCAAAATATTTTATATACTGAGATTGGTCGAAATTGGAAACAAAAGTTTTTCCATCGATTTTTTGCGATTTTCTTTCCCCTTTAAAAAATTTCTTGTTTCGGAATTTAATAAAATTCGGTATTTGGGGTAATTTTTTATTAAAAATACAAAAATCGTGTCTACTTGAGCGATTGTTTTAATGCTTTCTAGGATATCACTCAGATATGAGACATTATATCCTTAGTTTTATCTAAATTTTAAAAGTTTTCTTTCTAGTTAAAATTTTACTCTCTAAAAACAGCTTAGAGGATGCATAATAATTAATTAATTAATGTAAAAAAGTAACGTTGATTGTCAATTATAAAACGAAAAAAAAAATTATTTAATAAGTTTCTTTATACTAATCTTTGAGCATAGTCATTTAGAAAGGCATCACTTTAATATTATGGAGGGTAGAGGTAAGGAATACAATCTCTGTAACGAAAAGTAGCCTTCAAATAGTCTTAAATTAAGATACTGTTGCTCTAACAGAGCAACTTTATTAAATGCTCTTTTGTGGATTCATTTGGGTCGACATTTCGTAATATTTAGTTGAATAGTAGCTGAGATATGGGCTGTTTCATTCTCACGTTCAAGTTCTTTCTCACGTTACGGTGGATGATTGAAATTTGACACCTAAAAACACATTCCCTAAGGTTTTAGCAAAAAGTAAGCATTTTATTTATTTTCTCTTATTATGTAACATCTTTGAGTATACTATAAATAAAAACTCAATTTATAACAAAATAGTGGTTTATTTAACAACTACTCCAGTAGTTTTTGTACAGACACAAATAAGATATCATTTAGACGTATGAAAATTAATTAACATTACTATTTTAATTTCTTCTTAAATTCAATGAATTTATAAAAAAAACACGTTTAAAAAAATTGTTTATTTCTGAGTATTCATTTTATCGATAAAAAAAAAATCGTATATCCAATTGTAAATCACGATTTGGTAACACACAAATTCTCGACGGTAAGTACAATTATTCTTCTTAATTTAATTGAAAAAAATGTGGACTAGCAGTTTTTAAAATTAGGAACACAAAAACAAATTTTATTAAACTATTTATTAAATGCACGATTTCTTAATTCTTCATAATTCGTTTGTCTTGGTGGCGATATATTGGATAAATTTGGTGAATCGTAGCTGGTGTATAAAGTTTTTCTAGGAGTTAAATTTATAGGAGCTCCATAACAATTCGGTGATGTTCCACTTCGATTTACCGGTGATGATGATGGTGAAAATTTAGAGAATGGACCAGGTGCTCCAGTTCCTCGACCTGGATAATTGTACATAGATGTATTTTTTGGTGATCCATCTATTAGAAAAAAATCAACAGTTTTTATGTTATTACATTACTTCCAAATCTACTCATGTAATACTTACCAACTATCGGTGGCCTCGCTGCTTGAACATTGACATTTATAATTGGTTGGATATAGTTGGAATATCCTGGAAATAAAATTCGACTTCAAGTTTTCATTTTAATATAAACAAGTTGTTAGGTTCTTGGAAGCTACATTAGTAATTTAATATTAAAAAACAACAATAAAAAAAATTATAACTTTGATATGGTTTGAGTCAAGATATGTTAATTTTTTATTGAAGAAATGATTTTTATTTTTTTAAAAACGTTTGAAAGAGAAAAACAGTTTTTTATCACGACAGTGAAAACTTGTGTTAATTTTTGGGAAAAAAATGATGGATAAAATTTTCTTGAGTTTAATTTTAGAACCATATCATGTATAGTCAGACTCTTAGTCACCTGCAAAACTCTTAGACATCTTTAGAATTTTGTTAATCGAACATATATTTGAATGGGCTCATTTGAAATTTAATTTCTTCTTTTATATTTTTTTTCTCAACGATAAATTACAAAAGGGTGTTTCCGTGTTTCCACTGAATTTAAGGCAACACTTCTAACAGTTTTTAGATTTTGAGGAGATGGGAAGAAATGATTTCGTCGATTCGAAAAAGCACATCCATTCCCCAATCAACCTCTATTCAAATTTCGCACTATTTTCAAGAATCAAGATATTAAGAGTGGCTAAAGACTTTTGGAATTGACTGTTTATGAGCATTTAAAACCAATGTATTACAATCCTTAAATAATTACCATAAAGTGATGCTAAGAATATGCCAATTAAAGAGGCAGTAATAGCAAATACTTGACGTAAATTCCATATTCTTTCCATAAGGGGGGAACCCCATTCTAGAGAACTTGCTGAGCCTTCAAACGTGGTTCCATCAGATATAACATTCACCTAGAAATAAAATCCATTATAAATACCACAAATTTAACATTAATGTAGGTTGTCGAATACCTTAATTTTTTGTTTGGTCATTTCTGATATCACTATAACGCCCATTTTATCATCTGTTATTTGATTTGCGCCCACATCTTTTAATGCAATATCGAAACGTTTTGTAGTGTATGCAGGACTTGATGAATGGTATACATCTAATAATTCACTATCAACTGGAATTACCTGCAAAAATAATTGTTTGATTTATTGTAAAAATACTTAATTTATGTTAGATAAATGTTCTTGGCAGAGGCGAGACAATTTTGAAATTTTAAATAACAACAGGTTTAAATAATATACCTTTTAAATTAATTAATAAAATAACTTACTTTTAAATTTTTAAGAACAGATGCTACACCATGTATTAATATATATCCGGTTCGATGATCTGGTGATATGTATAAATAACTGTTATCAATAAATACACCAGGTATGAATGATAATTTTGCTTCATCTTTAATTCCATTACTGATGGCTCTCACAGTTATATTATTTGATAATAAACTAGTATTCAATTCTGAATCACGAAGTGTTATAATTTTACATGAATATTGGCCTGTGTTAAAATTGAAACTCGGCTCTACATTAAATAAATCTTCAATGCTGGTTTCCGTATTTTTATTGGTAAACTCAATTTCACAAGTATATGGGAATCGTGTAATTTCATAATCAAATTTTGAGTTACATTTTTCAGCTGTGATCTAATTTGAAAAATTTAATATTAGTCATGAAATTTTTTTAATTCAAAACATTATTCATAGAAACTTACTAAATTCTTCACTTTATCAATTGTATCCAATGGACCGTACAGGACCAAAGGAATTTCTTCAACCGATAATCGGAACGAATTTGATAGACACGCACATGTATTTTCACTCAAGAAACGAATCTAAAATTAAAAACAATTCAGTAATAATGTAAAATTCAACCAAATGCAGTAAAAAATGTTTTTGTTATTATAATGTGGAAGGATAATTATCGCAAAAAAGTTAAGGATCGAATAAATTTTTGACCAAATAAGAGAAATATCTAGAAGGCATATTTCGGAAAATTGGACCCATGATATGAATAAACTTATTCTGAAATTTGCAAAAGTTGTTCAATAGGTAGGCGCTAGTATTATAAGAAGGTACAAACATGTTTTGTTTTAATGTCCATAAGAATTAAGTATTTAGTTCGAAATTTTTGACTACCACTAGAAATCTCAAGTGAGCTTAGTTGAGTAGGTCTTTTATATTTCTATTTCAGATTGATTTCAAGTAGTTTGCTTTTTTACGTACGTTATTTTCAACAAGCCTAGACTCCCTACTATTCAGAGCAATAATATCCAATCAAAATACAGCAGATGTTATTAACTCTACTTTTACCCTCCGAAGATGCTGCCATCTATTTATTAGTTGGCATTACTTCTTTCTTTTTTAAAGGTATATATTTTATGATTAATACAATTCGATAAATTTTAAATACAAACCCTATTAATTGGTGATACGTGAACATCGTTGGTAGTTTGCATTCCACCAATTGTATATCCAATGCTTATTGGTCGTTCCCGTGATTTAACAGCAACCATAACACCATCTTTTTTACCATCTTCTAAGAATGGACTTTGAGCTGACCATTTACCATAAGCACCATCTGGTGATGTTAAAGGTGAAAAGAAACAAACAACATCGCCAACAGTTAACTTTGGTGATGCTGGTCGAATAACATTTCCAACATGGAATTTTAAGTAATCCATTACACGTAATGTATAAGCATCATCCCAAATTTTAAGAACTGTATCCCCCGTACGTTGTAAATTTGCAATCAGTGTCGTGTTATCTGTACCACGACGTACTGTGGCTAAATCCGATCGACTTGTTCGAATTTTTAAATTATTTTGTACGGCAACAAATTTATCACCTGTATTATCATGATACGTGATTTCCAAATGGATATCAACACCTCGTGGAATATCATTAATATATTGTCCTTTGAGAATATTTATCGATGAATGGATATGGGGTAACATGTAATGTACAGGTTTCACTTCGACCACAATTGTGATGGATTGTTTTAATCCAAATTCTTCAACAGCTGTTACTACAATAACAGCTCGACCATAAATCCCATATGATTTAACCATTCCAGTAGGTGTAACAGACACTACAACATTTGCAAATCCTATTGATTTTTCATTAGCCACCATAGCTCCAGGTGATACATCTTGTTGTACTGAGTATGCCACTTGACAAGTACGATCTTTATTCGAAGTAATTTGGAATGTTGAATATGGGGCTAAAAGTAATTCTTGATGTACCATTTTTGGCGGCGGGGATACCAATAACCGTTCAAAAATTTCAATATCTAAACTAGTTTCTAGCTTTCGGTAACAATTTTTAAGCACACAATCCAAACCAAGAATTTTGCAATGAACATTTGCTGTTAAAATTACTTTAGCTCGACCTGGTGCTAGGCCTGTCAATTGCATGGTAACTTGTTCCTCTTTATTATACTTAATTCCGTCACCATTGAAAACTGTATTTATTGATGCTATCTCTTCAGGTATCACTTGCCATTCGTATGTTATTGGCAAACTAGTTGTACCCAAAATTAATGGAGTTATTTGTTCAGGTATACCAAGCGCCCAAACTGGAACTGTATTACCAACCTTAAAACGAGCCAATGGTGCACCAATCTTAATTCCAGTTAATTTAACAACATTTACTTGAATGGAATCTTTTGAAAATAAAACTTTTTGGCCCGAACAAGAATTTACACCAGTAGCTTGTCCTAAAATTTTTGTTTTACCGAATTCTTGCGCTTCAACTAACCCATTCGATTGAACAGTGGCAATTTTACTATTTTCAGTGATAAAATCAATATTAGCATCTGGTGATGGCCCACCTTCATAATTTAATTGCAGCATTGAACTAACTATAAGAGTTATATTTCTTGGTAAAATTTTAATTGGGCGAAAAACTTGAATACTTATCGGATTGCTTTTAACAATACGCGGACCATGACCTGTTGTGAATGATAACTTCGCTTCACCTAATTCAAGTCCTGTTATAATATATGGAATTTCACCAACAGATGATTCATCGGTTTTGGTTGACATTGAACAAGTTCCTGTGCAACCGCTCCCCGAAGTACCAATAGCCTGTTTTACACTTATAATACTTGAATCAATCGTATGACGTAATTCAAGTAATTCTAAAGGAGGTAGCGGTAACAATATATCGGAATCATCGTAAAATTTAAGGGTAGCTTTTATACATTTACCAATTTCAACTCTGTCAGGCATATCAACTTTAATAGATTTAACAGATACAACTTGTACCAAAATTTGAACTGATCGAGATGGTAAACATATGTCAGTTACGCTGATTTTCAACTCCCCAGTTGCTTTTGGTGTGATTTCCATTTCACGATTACCTTCGTTAAATTTAACATGGGCAATGTCTTTGGAGCTTAGAGCTAGTTCATAATACCCGGATCCTTGTTTTATATTCAAATATTGAACGTTACTTGGATGGTTATAAATTGAAATTTTTGTCGCGCTCAATTCAACATCTCCAACCAAGAAAAATGTCAAAGCTGTAAAAATTGTTGGAATCACATTAGGTGGACATACACCCGTACATCCAAAATCTTTAGATAACTCTTTTATATCTGTATTAATCTTTTGCTGGGATAATATATTCTTCTTATATCCTTCAATGATACTTGTTATATCAAGATTTCCAATTTGTTTCGAAGGTTGAATAATTTGGTAATACCGTTTTGGTAGGTCCACATTATATTCTTTTATAGTTTCTTCTTTATACCCATCTTTAAAAAATATGCTCCCACCAGTGGATGGAACTAATTGCCAATGTAAAGCTAAACTAGAAATGTTATCAAATATTCGTCCTTGTTCATCTTTAACTAAAACAGTTAGCTCAATATTTTGATAATTATGCACAGCGATTTTTTGTGAATTTAAATCCATTGGACAAGAATGAGTATCAACAATTTCTACTTCGGGTTTGATACGAATTATTCGAGGTTTACTACAAATAACACGAATTGAGGCAATACTAGCAATACTTGAACAGGATGTTGAAACCATTGGTGTGTTTACGATTGAAATATCGACTATGGATTCTCCAATAGATAAACACCGAACATTTACTACAAAAACATCGGCTTTCTTTTCGGTTATCGAATCTGTAATGTCACATGCTTCAACATTATCAGTATTTACAATTACAGAACGGTTGTATTCAGCTAAACGACCGATCCATGGTTTTGGACCACCTAAAAAAATATAAAAAATATTGTAAAAATGTTTTGGACTACATGCACGGTAAGAGCATATAAGATTGTCGTGAAACAATGTGTATATTTTAACCCTAAAGTGCTACTCAACTGTTTCTCATACAATATATAGGGTGTCTTTTTAAAGTTGACACATCTTATACTGGTATCGAATTTAATGTAAGTTTTCAGGTTCAATTAAAACCTCACTCTGATTCAAAACTGACAAACATTACATGAACGCTTTAAATTAGAAAGTTGTTCTTTATAAATACGCAAACATATTTTGATTGAAACAATTTTCTGTTAACTGAATAGTTTAGACAGTAATTGATAGTAAAAATTTAACTTTTTGTGCGTTTTTTCATTCAATTTGAACAAAAATAGTCTTTATAGAAAAACAAACCACTTTTATTGGATTTATTGGAATTTTTTTTCGAAGAGTGCCTAGATTTCGCAGAATTTTGGGTAAAAGTTTTCAGTACGTTTTAGCCTAAACTGTACGGTTTGCGGAAAAATATTTCGAACAAAATATATTACTTTTTTAATCAATCACAATCCTCTAATTAAAGTCACTCATCTATCGATAACAGTTATGGAATAGAGTGCTTTTCATTGAGCTTGAAAGCCTAGGCCGAACTTTATTAAAGCTTATCTCGAATTAAATCAATCGATTTCAAATTTTTATAGTACTTGTATTATAATATTCTTAATAAGTATACAAATATTTAGAATTTTCTGATATTATGCTTGCTCATAGCGAGAGAACAAAGATAAAAATTATTTTTGGTTTTTTAAAATCTCTTTTTATCTAAAAATAATAATTAAATTCCGGGAAAATTATGAGAAATCAAGTCTACATATTTGTACCTTGTAATATAATATTCCGACTTGTACCGACAGCTAAAATAGTTTCGGCTTTTACTGGATGCAATATAGTAAGCGGTTGAAATGCAGATACTGTAACACTATCTTCTAATAAAATTCCTTGGTATTCGTAGCTGACAGTAATTTTGCTCGTTCCTACGATTAAACCCACTATTTGAATTGTCGTGCACGCAGTGCCTGTAAATATAAACCTAATATAAGAAATTGATAAAGAATTTTTTTTTAAATTTTCGATTTAAAAAATTATTCTTACCGACGGGTTGTAAAACTTTTGTTTCATTGTAAAAGAAATTTTCGTCAGTCGACGTCACTTTAAATGGTATTTCACCGCATTGGGTGAATGGAACTTCATCTTTTGTTTGAGAACCCCGTATTCCATATAAAGCGATTTGTAAATTAATGGGTTTATTTATTTCAGCTTCTAAAATATATTCAATGATTTCTAATCGTGTGGGGGGTATTATATACACTCTAAAAATAAAAAAATTCATTTTAAATTATGATTTTCCAACTGTATTGACTTTAATATACTTAGAAGTCTTGCGATTATTATGATTTCTTGCCATCGCCGCGGAAATTTGAGCTGTTCCTTGTGACTGTGTTCGAACGACTCCGCCTTGAGTAACCACAGCAACACCAGCATTTGTTGTACTCCACAAAAAGTGTCCATCCCCACCTGTTGCTTTTAATTTTACTTCATACCTAAAAAAATTCATTGAAAATTTACTAAATTGAATAGCCTCGCATTTTTTAAATAAAAAAAAACTTACTTTGGTTTAACAATTGGATCCCATGGTAAAATGATTTCAGTGGGTGTTAGCACAATACGAGGATAAATATATAGATCACTACGAACTGATACTTTTGTATCTAAGCGTCGTAAATTTACGGACTCTAAAGAAGCATGAACTGTTGTAAATCCATGTTCAATACCGTATCCTGTAAGCCATGTACCATTATTGGACCTTTGTGTTACTTGGTAATATGCTGGATCAATTTGAATATTAACTTCAACTTCATCGCCTAAATGAATTTTATGATCTTGACTGAAAAATTGTATCATGAGAATTATTAAAGCGAATTATAAGACAAAAAAAAATTACATTAAGAATTAGATAACCTTGTATAATGCTATAAAAAATTTATTCGCCGAAATTCCAGTAGCGGAGAAATTTGAGAGAGGGGAATAGTCAATTACTATGATCCCCATATATACACCAATGAATTGAAATTAATTATTTAATTCAAATAGAATTTTAGGGCCGTCAGCGCATAAACGGAGCAATTAATTGCAGTAACTTCTTTTAATTTTTTTATTCATTGATATAATTAGAAATCAGATCAAATTATAAAACATGAAAAAAAAAAATTAATGAGAATCTATTACAATTAAGGTTTAACTAAATTTGGTGCAAATGGAGTTCGCTAACGATAGAACGTTATCAAAATCATTTGGCTCTTCATTTTTACTTACATTTCTAAAACATTTATTTACTTTTTTTATATAACTAAATCTTTTTTAATTAAAAACTTCATGCTTCAAATAGTAATTGCAATTTTATGATTGTTTATACATTATAAAATTATAAACTTTATACCTAATCAAAGTTAATTACTTGTAGTTTATTAATAATACTTTTTACAAAATATATTTGTACTGATTAATATTAAAAAATTTAAACGATAATGTATATTAAAACGAGGCGATGAACTGTTTAAATTTATCGATTATCATACTCCCATTATTTATTATAGGTTTATCAAGCCAACAATATAAAAAGTACAGGCATGTTAAAAAGCGTAACATAGAGGATTGCATTACTAAAGGTTTTGCTCTTGGAAAATTTGTTAACACTTTAGAATGATTAACCAAAATTAAACCTCTCTTTACTATATTGCGATTCTATTCAGGATTTAGAAATCAGCATTACTTTGAAAGGCATCCAACTATTGGCATCACCAACCATATTAAAAAAATGCCATAGAGGTAGGCGAAAAATACTTCCTACAACTTGGTTTCAGCGTTTTCCCGTAATTTGATAGTAAATTGAGAAAATTATACAGTAACGCCAAAAAGGATTTTTTTTTCAAGTAGAGCCAATACATCATTTTCCATTAAGCATAATTTGCAAATTAAATTTTTACTGACATTTTAGACTGACGCTGAAATATTGAAGCTTTTACAGTTTCTAACAAAGTGACAATTCTTCATGTCATATGTATACATGGAATCCTAATTGCTCTTACTTTTAGCTGTTTTGGAAATGTTATACAATGAATATTTTAAAAATTTTTTTTATTGCCAAGAAGGAGAAATATATTCTGAATGTCATGGTGATTGCCATCGTTCCTGTGCTTTAATTGACACTCCTAATGGCAAAATTAATAAACGTAAATGTCCAAAAAATAGAACAGTTAGATGTCAATCAGAATGCATATGCGCAGAATCATATTGTCGTCACACCGAACTGAACAATTGTATTGCAGCAAATTTAAATGATAAATACTGTATAAGATATAAAAAAATGAATGATTAGGTCACTGTTCTTGTAGTTTAAGCTTGTTACCAAACTTAATCACCAAAAAGTTGCATCCATGAGCATTGGATCATAATAAATAATTTTTAATACAGAAAGATCATACATATCAAAAATTTTTTATTATTTACAATTTTCTAATAATTTATTACCTGCAGAATGCTTCCACCATAATTTCATGTGAATCTCGTAAAAGTACAGCCCAATTTCGATGTGGTAGAATATTAATGACTAGATATGCGGGATAAACTACAGATACTAATGCTGAAGGTAATTTTACATTAGATTCGGATGGATCCATGTTCTTATCGTTCACGGTAACTCTTGTTTTGCCAACAGTAAGGCCTTGAATTAATCCTATAATATTTTCTCATTAGCATAAAAATAATAAAGACAAAAGAGCCGTTCAAAAAGAAAATTGATTAACTACACTTTATAAACTTAATGTACGTTCTCGAATAATAGTAATTTTCATCTCCCGTTCCTTTACTATAAGAAGTTTTCGGTAAAGTATCTCAAAAAATTTTGAAAAGTTTAAAAAGTGTCATCAATCGATTTGTTCCGTGATTGGCTTCTAATAGAAATGATAAATTAAATTTATACCATTTGTTCCAAGAAGGGCAACACTTTGATCTTGAACACCAAAATAATATTGATTATTTGGCATTATAATTTCTTCTAACTTGTTCTGGTACATTCTATATACTCGAAATTTAATTTCGGAATTTGGTAAAATATACACTTCAGGAGGTAATATAATAATGTTAGCAACAATCATTAATACAACCTCTGAGGGTTTTATATGTCTGTACTCTGTTTGTGGAAGGCCAACAGAAACCTAGAAAATAATTTTTTTTTCTTAGATAAAACAATTAAATTTGATTATAGTTTTAATACTTTGGCAACACCAGTTTTAACTCCTTCCAAAAGCACAATATGTCCTTGAATTCCTAATTCCTCGAAAGCTTGAATTGAATGTGGTGTCTCATATGGAGATTCTTTAAATGTTAGAAAACGTAAAACGGGACTATCATGGCATTTTTCTTTACCAGAGCAGTGCGAAAAGAGTGACCATTGAAACGGTATGCCTTCCAAGGAACTGAATTCGTTGCCTAAAAAATTATTCGAATGAATTAGAAATTAAACTTTTGTCATAATTACAGGGAAAAAAACCAAATATTATGTCAAGGTTTCATAATTTTGGTAATCGCCTTACTACATTGAAAAAAAAAATTAAAGGAAAACTTTAAAATCTTAATAATGTATTTCTTCAAAACTGAATCTCAGAAATCATGAAATTAAAAAAGAATTTTCAGAAATTCATATAGTGATACGTCTCAAAAAAGAAAAAAAAATCCAGAAAAATTATCTGTCCTGCAATTATATGAAAATTTTACTGAGTTAAATCGAACTTAAAAAATCTGAATGATAAAAAGTTACAATATTCTGTGATAAACATGTTTTCAGACATTTTATCTCTTAGGCGATATTCTTATTTCTTAGACTTTAGCGTAAATTTATACAATTATTGTGTTTCTGGTAATTCAATTATTTATTTTCAATAGTTCCATAGATGTTTTAATAATTCTTCTAGATAAAGACTGAATTTTTCTGATTTATTTTACATTTTCTGGGTAATATTATCCTAAATATTTAATAACTTCGTCTTCGTCTTCGAAAATTATACATTTTCTGGGTAATGTTATCCTAAATATTTAATAACTTCGTCAAAGTCTTCGAAAACTTTGTCTATCTTATTTAAGGACGTTCCCAAAAAAAATCACGTTTTTTTAAGATCATCTTTAAATCGTGCATAAGCATTCTCATTAATGTCATTATAACCAAGTAAATTTTTTAATATCTCTTACGGTGTTAAATTTATAGATTTGAACTGTTCAAGTTTGCTTTTTTAACATGAAATCCTACATTGAAGTGTTTTTAAAGGTATTCTTTATTATATAACAAGGCTAATTTTCTTAAGACAAATTTGGAAAACTAATATTCATTAGTTAAAAGAATGACGAATATTTTCCTATAAAGAAAATTATAACAAACGGCATTCGCTTTTTCTATGAGTGATTTTCTCTAAATCTTTAGGCATCAATATTTCAACAACTATGATATATATTGAAAAATCGAACTCTTAATTTTCATTAAGTTTTAACAGAGTCCACCCTAAAAATTTGAAACTTAAGTCTCAAATATTTGCATACTCATTTTTATTGGGAACGTCCTTAATATACCTAACTTTGATATGTAAAAAAAGCAAAATTCGTCAAATTTTAGTATGATTGCTGTAGTTTTTGTCCATTAGATGTATTCTATTTTCGATATTTTACATGATAACTTTAAAACATTATGAAAAGACTAAGATAACAAATTCTAATCACGCTTTAATCAAACTTCAATAATGATAAACCTTGATCGTCATATGCTCGAACTTCAAAAGCTTCAGGAGCCTCTTCCATGTATAATTCTCGTGTAGTTGTAACAATTTTTAAACTATCAATAACATCCAAAATAACATCGCATCTTAAAATTTGTTCAGTTTGTACTTCTTCAGCCAAAATCATAGCTGTATTGCGAACAGCGTCCCTTGAAATAGTCGAAACAATAACTGCTGCGGAACATCTTCGTTCCTCGTCTAAATTTAAAGGTATTAGTTGTACTAAATCTAGTCTTGATGTACTCCTAAAATTTAAAGAAGCCGGTATTTGTATAAAAAAATGTGTGCTTTTAGGTTATGTTTTTACTAACCATTTATAACATCCGCCGTCAGTAACTTCTAACGTAAAATTTACTGATAAATCATTAAATAATGGTAACAAAATACGTGGTACATTTAGTTTTGAACTTTCTATTTGTTTAATAAATAAATTTATTAATATCATGAAAAGTAGTAAATATTTTCTACGCGCCATAATTTGGTATATTCGATCACATGGATGTCTATCTTCGTTGGGGAGCAAAACAAAAACAAACATCAACGCCATCTCATATATGAAATATGTAACTTAAAAAATTGGTCATGCAAGTATCTAACTACATCCAATATGGTTCGCAAGTTATGGATAATTTTTATATTGGGAAAGCAAATAAAATGATTAAAATTTGGATATACCGAGGGGACAGAATTGGACCTCAGAACTGATATTACAGTCGCAACGAGTTATGTTTATAGTGCGTTTCACTGATTTAATCCTCGCGTCTTGGCCAAAATCCTGACTTGGCTAACATAGCGTAGAATATATCTTTTAGATTGAAGTAAATATAATTTCCATTTTCATGAATCGGGATATAGGAATATTTATTAATTATTTTAAATATAATGGGAGATGATTCCTTAATTTGGCCCCTATATGAATGATGTGATATTGGTATCCCTGATGGTACAAAAAGGGCAAGTATATGATCTTTCGATTTTTGCCAAAAAAAATAAGGTTCAAAATCCCGATTATCTTTGCTGCAACTCCCGAAGATATTCTGGCACATCATTTTCAAATTAAAAAAATAATCTTTTTGATTATCTATTATTCAATTTCAATAATATTTACGGTCAAAATCCCGTAAAGAAAAGTAAACATAAAAATTACCGACCTCAGGACTCTCCTTATAGACGGACCTCTAAAAATTTTTGAGCATTGTTGCAATTTATAAAATATTTTGGTTATTAAAAATACCATCAAATAACTTTTAAATTTGAAATTTTTTTCAATTATTGCAAAATTTCAACCAATTAAAAAATATTTACGAAAAAAGGTTTTCTCTTTTTTTAAAGTTATAGATTTATTTTTAAATCATTTTGGCTGTGGAAAAATTATTTTATTAAAAAAAATTAAACTGAATCAAAGATAGCCATTGGGATAGCAACAAGTTCAGTTGTTTTGGGTATTCTTTTTTGACATAAACATTGCTTTAGTTTCACTTTGTCGAATAAAATTCATCCAACATGCGCGAAATTGTGCACATTCAAGCAGGGCAGTGCGGTAATCAGATTGGGGCGAAGGTTTGTGTAGTATTTCTCCATTTAGAATTTATGTTGTAAACGTATATAATTTCTTTTTACAGTTTTGGGAGGTAATCTCAGACGAACATGGGATTGACCCTACGGGTACTTATCATGGGGATTCCGATTTACAATTAGAAAGAATAAACGTATATTATAATGAAGCAACGGGCGGCAAATATGTTCCAAGAGCAGTGTTGGTGGATCTTGAACCCGGTACAATGGACTCTGTACGATCGGGTCCATTTGGACAAATATTCCGACCAGATAATTTTGTTTTTGGACAATCTGGTGCAGGAAATAACTGGGCGAAAGGTCATTACACAGAGGGAGCTGAACTCGTGGATTCAGTTTTAGACGTTGTAAGAAAAGAAGCAGAGGGGTGCGATTGTATGCAAGGATTTCAATTAACACATTCATTAGGCGGGGGCACAGGCTCTGGATTAGGAACTTTGTTAATATCAAAAATCCGGGAAGAATATCCTGATAGGATAATGAACACATTTTCCGTAGTACCGTCACCGAAAGTATCCGACACAGTTGTTGAGCCATATAATGCCACTTTGTCCGTCCATCAATTGGTTGAAAATACAGACGAATCATATTGCATTGATAATGAAGCGTTATACGATATTTGCTTCAGAACATTAAAGTTAACGACTCCCACTTACGGTGACTTAAACCATTTAGTTTCGGCTACAATGTCAGGTGTAACAACTTGCTTAAGATTTCCGGGTCAATTGAATTCTGATTTAAGAAAATTAGCGGTAAATATGGTACCATTCCCGCGATTACATTTCTTCATGCCCGGTTTTGCACCATTAACATCTCGTGGAAGTCAACAATATCGAGCTTTAACTGTACCGGAATTAGTATTACAAATGTTTGATGCCAAAAATATGATGGCTGCATGTGATCCCCGACATGGACGTTATTTAACCGTTGCAGCTATCTTTCGTGGTCGTATGTCCATGAAAGAAGTTGATGAACAAATGTTAAACATACAGAATAAGAACAGCAGTTATTTTGTGGAATGGATTCCGAATAACGTAAAAACAGCCGTTTGCGATATCCCACCAAGAGGTTTAAAAATGTCATCAACATTTATTGGAAACTCAACATGTATCCAAGAATTGTTTAAACGAATTTCTGAACAATTTACAGCAATGTTTAGACGAAAAGCATTTTTACATTGGTATACTGGTGAAGGTATGGACGAAATGGAATTTACTGAAGCCGAATCGAATATGAATGACTTAGTATCAGAATATCAACAATATCAAGATGCAACTGCTGAAGAGGAGGGAGAGTTTGATGAGGAAGAAGAGGCTGACAATGAAAATTAATCGACCAATCTGACTACCGATCTGTCATTAACATAAATAATACATATGGGACATTTTATCTTTCATTTTTAAATTTAGGGGTTTTTAATGGATGGAATATCTTGTTTTAAATTTTACTTGTGTTAATGTTTTTTTATTTTTAATTTTGTATACATATGGAAAAATTTGAAGCGTACAATTAAATGTCATTTTTTATACACAATTTGTACGATATAAATGTAATTACTGTGACATAAGTAATTTATTAAAAAATAGTAATTCAAGTATATATGTATATTTGAGTTTCCGTTTCATTTTCAGATTTCTAACTTTTTCAGTTTGATCTCGTGCCAGAAAAAACTACTTTATTGCAGGCCTCATCCAGGGGGGCTGGGATTGTTGAAAGTTTTGTGTATCATGTAAGGTCATAAAGTCAAGAAAAATAAGAAACTTTTTTTTGAATTAAACATTTTATGCCAAAATAGGATATTCATAGTTAATATTTTTCAATAAGTTAATTCTGCTAGAGGTACATAAAAAAAGCTTTTCCAAAACCCTGTGGTAGATATTTGGCAAATATTTGAAAACACAACATTGAAAATATCGAGCTTCGAGTGAATTCTTGGCGTACTTTCCGGTAATGCGTTTTCGTTAAAGATTGTCGACCCAGATGTCACGGAAATCATCGTGTAAATTTGGAGAGTATGGTTTAAAAAGTTGAACGTAAGTCGAGTTTTCAAAAAATTTTTTATTTTTTTGGGAGACAAGCAAAAATTGATAAAATATTGCGATGATTAAAAATACCAAACTCCATCCTGTAAATTTGAGAGAATCAAATCGATGTACGGTAATCAGCCAGTTCGTTAGCCTCGATTCTGGTCTTCTGTTTGAAATACTCGACTCGAAATAGTCAAATAATGTACAAAGAATGCATGCCCGACTCTCCCCACAGATTTTCTTGAAACATATCTAAGAACACGCTACCAAATTATCTTTCAAGCAATAAAAAAAAAAAACCGAAACACACACATAGCGGTTAAACTTACGACATCCTTTTTTTTTTGCGTCGAGGGTTAAAAAAAAAAAAAATTTGCATAATAATAATTTTTTTTATTTGCAAATTGATGAATTGAACGAAGTAATCAATCACATATGTTTTTGACTGCTGTGAATAATTAGTTTATATAATAATTAATCATACTCTAGAAAAAACAGTGCATTTTGTGGACCCTATTAATAATTATAATAAAATCATAAATTTATGGAATCTTTCGAATATAATGATTATCGAATAATTCATTTTTAATTAATTGTATACTTCTCTAAACATTCAACAATATTTTGAACATATTATGTCTTTTTTTTATTAAATTGGCAAAAAATATTTTTTAAATAGGTATTTTTTACGATAGTTATGGAGTTTCTTTAACCAGCAAGAAACTTTTCAAGTCATAATTTCATTAAGGATTATTTTTATGAATAACCCGCTACAATAGCGAAATTTACATTCGTGTAGAAACTTAGAAGACATGCATCTTTGACTCTCATCCATAATTTGTTATAAATTCAAAATATGAATTTTTAAATGGTTGTTTTTGTTAATTGAAAGTTTATTTCATAGAGATATTATAAGGATAGAGTGTGCAAGAGAATAGTGAGTTCCTGTAGGTAAGAGAAAGAATGCTGCCAAGCTAACGTATCATTTCTTCTATTTCTATGTAACGTATCATTTTCTCGCCAACTTTCTCTCTATCTTACCTGCGGACACTCTTACTGTTCTCTCGCACACTCTATTCTTATAATATCTCTATGGTTGGGTTATATTATGAGATTCAACTTTTGACCATATACGAAAAATAACAATTCAGGCCTTAACCTCCGAAATTTTTGAAGATTTCAGAAACTGGTGACGATTATTTTGTCATTAAAAAAGCTTAAAATGACCACTGAAAATTATTATTTTGAAATTGGGCTATCATCCCCCTTTTTGTATTTATATCAGGGTAGGATAATCTCATTTCAAAATAAATGTGTCCAGAACGAGAAATGGTAAGGCAGTACATTCGGTATAGACATTTGAGGAATTGTTTAGTTCAGCTAGGAATATGAATCCACTGCTATAAACATTATCGTGTAATGATTTTCGTAAAATTCCGTCTGCCAAGTGACGGATTTACCATTCGGTGGAGTACGCAAATGCTTTGGAGCTCTGGAGGAAAGGCCATAAGAGACAAAGACAAATTTGTAGGAGAAGGGCGGCACAAGGAAGCGCTAGGTTTTAGGAAGAAAAAAAAAAGTTCAAATTTTTATGAGAAGCGCCTCCCAAAGGGGCAGGGTTTCAAGTTGATTTAAAAAGTAGAAATGCATTTCCTATGGGGCCCGACATGGGTTAATCCGGCACTGCGTCTGTCCATCCATTGTCACTATCGGAGATGATTATCGTTTATTTACTTTGGCACTAAGTATATGTATGAACAATTTTAATAATATTAGACATACAGAAAAGTACACCAGAGTGCGGGATACCCCTTAAACTCTAGCTTTATTTTCTGGCTCTGGGCACAGGTTGTGGATTTGGTTCTCGCCCCAGTATAATTTTCTTTATACTTAACATTGAAGTTCGTTTTCGTGTAATTTCGTATGGATTTGTGAATATTCGATTGGAGCAACTATTTATGATGATTGTATGACTTAGTTATTATGGATAATGGACTCGATCATATCCGACACAAACAATTTTCTCAGTTTTTGGATATTTTCGAAATTTTTTTAAGTCTAATGGTAAGAATAATTTTTATTAGACAATGAACTATTTCTAATGCATTACGATGATTTAACGTCATATATTGGAATCTCTCGGTCTTCTTAGAGTCATAAGCGAGATAATCGTCAAGTGAAAACCTCCAGCTCCCAGTCTATAATTAAAATTAAACATTTTACAAGCTTTTTATTATTAGTTCGCTTTGGTTTCTGTCCCTGGACAAAATCTTGTATTTGAAAATTAAAGTACTTCCCCCCGAAGAAGACAATTTAAAATCGCAAGTTATGCGTAAGTCGAATGACAATAAAATATTATGACTAAAAAAAAAAAAAAAATGGAAATACAGACGAAACGATATAAAATTAAATTTCTTCTCATCGCTTCCACCATATTTGACAAACATACGGTTGTTAGTTTTAAATTAAAAATTAAAATAAATAAATACTTTTTAAGGGACAAGATTTTATTGATCTAAAAAGAAGAAAATAATTTTTTTTGCCTGAACCTTAAAAAGTATTTTTTTATTCACATTTTTTTTAATAAATATCTTTAAAATTATTAAATTTTTTTAATTCGAGATATTTTTTGCCAATTTAATAAATTTTAAAATAATAAATATTATAACAAATAAATAATATTTCGTTCTATTTGATTAAAACTCGTTTTATATATATTAATTAATTAATTAAGAATAATTTATATATTTTCTTTTATCTACAATATTTACGTAACTTCTATGGACAATACTGCATTTATTTTATTTATATAATATATTTATTTATTTATTTGTAAATAATAATAGCATTATTATATAATTAATTTATATAGATTAGTTTAGAATAATTCATCTATTTGTTCATCTTAAACGCTAATTAAATTTATTTATTAATTTAATAAGTAATATATAATTATTAGTTTACACTTTTTTATATATATATATATTTATCTTCTTTTTTTTTAAATTTTTTTTTTGATAACGTAGCTAAAATTTATCACATTGTAAGCAGGTAGTCTAAGTATAATTAAGTTTTTATTTTTATTCATTTTTTTTAGTTATTGTATTTTTTAATGAAAGAAATTATTTTTGTATATTTAAAGATATTTCTAAAGAAAGTATCGAATTTTTAGTAAAATTTTTTAAACCCAATTTATTAAAATGATTTATCAGTTTTTTTGTTCTTTAGTAGTAGAATTGAAGTGAAATTTGAAAGTGAAATCTAAAAATTTAATAACCGAGCCAGTGGCGGATCCACGGTAGGTAGGGTGCTCGGGTTCAAACCCCACCCCCTTCATACGGATAATTAATATGTCATTTATTTAACTTAACTTCAAAATAAATGGTTAAAAATCTCAAAAATCTAATAAAAAGAGGAAGATGATAAAATAACCCCCCCCCCCTCTTCTAGACGAAATCCGGGATGCATTACTGAACTGAGTTAAAGTGAGATTAAAAATAATAATTTTACAAATTTATGGAGCTTTATGAATTCATGAAAATTGTTCAATTTGATGAATTATATTCTTTGTATCTGTCTTTTTCTAACTAGTTCCAGCCATTTTTCGAACACTTCTATATTTAAAATGACAACAGTGTAAGTATGTAGTCTACGATTTAAATTGAATTATACTTTAAAAGTTCTGAATTTTTGTGTTTTTAGTTTTTATTTAAGTAATTATGTATTTGAAATTATATTGTAATTTCGATAATGACAGTTTGTAGTTGCTGAAGAAGTCTCAATAAAGAGACGAAACGTTCAACAGGATCATTCTGCTTTGATATTTCTAGTCCAACTTGTGATTCAATTTGTTTGTATACTTTTCGTTTTGGATGTGATACAAAATTTTAAATTACGAAAAAAGATTTTATTAAATAAATTATATAAAATTCGATACTTACTTTATAAATATTATATGTGAAATGTATTTTGTATTTTTATACTGTTCATAAAAAATATATAAATATTGTTGTTTATTTATTTTTTTTACTTTTTAATTTTAATTTATTTTATTTATTTATTCTTTTTAAATATAGGCAGTGTATTTTCTTTTTTTCTTTTTTACATATTGTAAGAATATTGCATTATTATTCGTATAATTAATAACATTTAAAAAAGTGAAAGTAAACAGAACATTTTAATTGAGATAAAAAAATGTTTATTATTATAAAATATTCTTATAATCTATTCACATTAGTAAAATGTTCACTTTACCCACATTAAACATATATTATTATTTTTTTTATTTAAAAAATGATATGAAAAATTGAAATGTGAAGGCAAAATTTAAATTACTACTGAATTTATAAGCGTTAAGTTTTGGCTTTGTGTATGCCATTTAGAATATTTATTTATAGTTTTTTTTTTTTTCTTTTATATATCTTTGCAGTCTGAATTGATTAATTTAAATAGTGATGACGTCATAATGGTTAAGTGTTTCTAGTCAGGGATTGGTTGGAAGGGAAATATTAAGTTTTTCTTTCTAAAGTGTTACCACGATATTGTTGGTCCACACCAGGGTTGCCAGATATTTTAGAAGCAGATATCATTTTACCGATTCCATCGCTTTTTTAAAATATTAAATATACCGCTTATTAAAGGATTTCTTAGTTGTTAAAAGCGACCGTTTAAAAAATGGTTTTCTTAGAAACTATGAATCCAATCTTCAAATAAATCCGATTTTTGTATTTTTGAGCCAAAATAATATTAAAAACAGAATTTTGCCAAATTCCGGTACACAAATTTTTTTGTGATATTATTGATTTCTGCAAAGTAAGATAATCGCAAATAATTGAGTAAATTTTTGTACTCCTGATTTCCATAAAACTGCGTATCTAAGATAATTTTGATTCAAACAAATACAAAAATAGAGTATATTTGATGATTGGATGAATAGTTTCTGAGATCGATTACAGAAAATTTCTTAAAACTATTTTGTTTAATAGATTAATCCATTACTTTTGGCTTCTAATTACTAAAAAATAAAAAAATCACAAAATGTGTTTTATTTATTATGTTATTTTGGCATTAACCGGATTTTTAAAGGATCTACTATTTTTTAAAAAGGTCATCTATCGCTTTTTGAACAAAATGATCTGGTAATCCTGACACGGAGATAGCCGGAGGCATAAAATTTTTAGGTTTTATATAACTATTTAGAAAACACTGATTTTTAAAATATGAATAGTGTATCTCAACCCTGGTTAATGGGTCGTGTTTACAGCGTATTCGATTTTCGCCAGCTTTTTGCTGGTAGAAAGACCAACCGCTTCCGAATACTCATGATATCATTCCTTATGTATCAAGACAATAATAATTGCCCGATAATATAAATAAACATTACATATCATGAGTGTTCGGGAACGTCCGCTGTTGCGATTGGCTCAAATATTTGGAAGAAATTGAATATGCTAGTAGAAGTAATATATTGAAGTCCCGTGTAAATGGCAGAATTAATCGAGTTACTGTCTTTTCAAAAATTTGAATTCGTACGTGGTACTTGCATACATTCTTGTTACGCCTTCCTTCTTAGCTCGACGTTTCTATGATTGCTTTATCTATCCATGCAGTGTATATCAGTGTTTTGGACACACATTGATAAACTGATTTCGAAAAAACAGTTTATTGATAAAAAATTTTTACTTATAAAAAAAATATCGCCATTTATTCGTAATGTTTTAACATATTCTTAATAAAATTAAAAAATTAAATAAAAATAAATATAAATAAATAAATATTATTATTTTAAAACGATATTTGTTGGATCTATGTTCGAATAGGTGGTGTATATTTCATGAAAATTCGTTTGTAACAATTGAAAATTCAACTGTAACTAAAAATCATATTAATAATCGAACTGTACTCTTAGTGATCCACTGTTTTTATCTTACTAACATCTTCCCTAATCTTTTTCTGAATCTTTGAACTATTTAATATTTTCAGATTTTTAAAATTTCTCAAATTGTTGGAAAAAACATTTATCAAAATAACTGACTGAATTACGTGTGTAACTCGGTGTCGTAACTTTTTACATATTTTTGGATGTATTTTTTAGTGTGAAAAAAGTACGTATATAAAATGAAATTACCTGAAATGAAATGAAAAATCTGCGATGAATACGACATGAAATTGTGTCCCAACGCTCGAATGTACAGACAAATTCAGTTTGAGATTATTTTCAGACTAATTCAATTTGAGATTATCAAATGCGTTTACAAATGTCTATACCAACAACGACGAATGAACGCTCCATTTCAACTTTGCGTCGTCTCAAAACATACTTTAGATCGACAATGTTTGAAGATCGGCTTAACGGTTGGAAAAGATTTTTTCTGTATCTTACAGAATTTATCTATTGAAAAATAGTGACGGAATATCACATTTTCATAAATGAAATGTACTCTTATTCGATAAAAGTTACTTATTTTTATTGACTTTATGACCTAGCATGATGAATAAAAGTTTGGCCCTCCTTCTTGGATGATTCCTGCCCACGGACCTAGTACCCAAAATATAGTTGTAAATTTAACACACTCGAAAAAAGTATTAAAATACACACACTACGGGTGTTTTAGTTACTACACCGAGTTACACATAAAAAATGTGCCAAAGTCATACTTTTTCTGAATTTAATTTGTGCAGTTAAATCCATAAACATATAAGAATAGACTGAAGAAGTGGGCGTGATCTGCCCAGACTCGATAAAAAGAGAACGATGCTCTGACGCACGTTTTATTTCTTTTTAGTTGCGATTGCGAATTAACAGTCTTGGACAAGTGCTTACTGTAAGTGGACAAGTGAGACCAAAAAAAGAGACAAAACGTACGTCAGAGCATCGTTCTCTTTCTACCGAGCCTGGAATCCCACTTACACGATCGTCCGTTACTAGCGTGGTCTATCATTATTATTAATTAGATTTTTATTAGAAATTTCAATTGATACAAAAAGCATTACCAGATGGATAAGGTATGGAAGAAAATTTTTGAAGCTGAATTTGGTTTCATACCTAAATTCTACTAAGTACGATACTTTTATATAACACATTTTACATATCGAGATATATATAATATTCTCATTTACATGTTTTAGTTTTGCTTGTATTTTATTTATTATCGCTTGATAAAAAAAGTCACAGTTATACAAAAATATTGTATTATAATAAATTACAATAATATTATTAGACGATATTTTTATAAAATTTGAAGATATTTTTAAATAATATATCTTCATAAAAATATTCTTGATTTCATTTTTATGATGTTATGAAGAGTTTATTTCTTATGAACAGTAAGTATTTTTTATAGGACATAAAAAAAGTTGTATCATCTTGAAATTCAAAATTCCTGTAAATTTTCATTGGTCTCATTTAACTAACAAATGACAGCTTCTAAGTTTATTTAATCTGCTCTTTGCTAACAGGATACGAGCAGAATTTTTTAATGAATACTGTGTTATTAGCAGCCCTTATTTTCAAGAAGTGCAACTAATATTTTTACAATAAAAAGGAGGACATAAATAGATTAAAGGAACAATATATCGCAAATATTAAGATGGGTCTCAAAATCAGGTTTTACGATAATGTATAACAAGTATACCTGGACTTATACGAGAAGAAGTCCTTCCAGGATTTCTCTTGGAAGATCGAGCCCACCCCTGTTATTCTGGTCCAAAATTTCATTGTCATTACATTCTTTTTGGAAATTTGAACTGCTAAAAACTATTTATTGTAATCATAATTTGAACAAACAAAACCGATGAAAATTTTCAGAAAATGTGAATTTGGAGATGGAACTTTACACAGGTAATGAAAAGTACAAATTTGTTCTATAAATAGTAGGTATGATTTTTCTTTTAGATAAAATTACGTGTTTGAAAGGTAAATTAACTTATTACATATAAATAAATAAATTAAAGAGAGATCTCTATTTTTGATTCTTTTTTACCCCTACATCCAGACTAGAACCATAATATGGAATATAGAGGCTATGTTTTTTTTTTTGTATTTTAAAAGGTTTTTTATTTTTTTGTTTTGTTTTGTTTTTTTTTTTCTTTTAAATAACTTTTTTTAAAACTTATTTGTTATATTTTAAAGTTTCTGTATTTTTTATTTATTTTATTTGGATTGATTTTAAAAAAGTTATCTAGGTGCCGGCGGTTTATAGCGCTGTAATTTAATTGCTATTTTTCCAGCTGCAGTTTTTAATGTTGCTGCAGCTTGTTCGGCTGTCGCTGTTGTTAAATCAACACCATTAACGGAAATTACAGCATCACCACGCATTATTCGTCCATCCAAGTCAGCTACACTTCCTTGTAACTAAAATAAAAATATTGTTAATATGATGTTGAATTTGTGAATGGTCTCAAAGAACTAATATTAGCATCAAATTGTTTAAAAGAAAATGAACATTTATTAAAAAAAGAATGGGACGAAAATAAAAAATAAGAAATTTTCAGGAAATTGAATTAATGTGTGTCCGAGGCAGATAATAACTTGGCTTATGATGGACGGTTTACACTGGTGACTGGAAGCCCTACTCATTGTAGAGTCAAGAGACATTTTTTATTCCTTTAATGGAAGCAGTTTAATGTCTCTAGATGTAAGAAAAATTAAGACAAGCGCGAATTCAGCTCTTAAAAAGGTGATTTGACTAATATGATTTCATCTGAACCATAGGAAAAAGATAGAAGGGATAGTTTAAATTAAAAGTAAACAGCTTAAAAAAATTAATATATCTTACAATATCGGAAATATAAACTCCAGGTTCAGTCTTTCTAGCCATAACACCGAGACCAACTCCTTTCCCAGGTTTCTTTGTTAATTCAACGTCAATGATACTATATTCGGGTTTTTCAGGTCGAAAAACTGTTAATCTTACCTAAAAAATTTAACATTTGTTAATATATCTAATATGCATACACTAAATAATGTTGTTCACTTACTTTAGGTTGAATTTGCCTTATAGCACAACTGGCAGCGGTGTACGTAACATCAGCTAGTTTAACTCCATTCACTTCTAGAAGTTGATCACCCGGTTTAACACGACCATCTTTCGCTAAGGAACCATTTGGATAAACTTCATTAACAATAATACCTTTCTGAAAAGATAATTTCGGAGTTATTATTAGAGGACAATTAAAAGTGTTAAAAAGATTACTTACAGGTAACAATGTATCTTTGCCACCGACAAAACTGAGGCCAAGTGCCTTGCTTTCAGTGGTAATTTCAATCACAGTTTCTTTTCCTGGTAAGATAGTGGCAGTAGTAGGATCTGCAACTGGTTCACCTGTACAGAGAAAAATATTCTTTTATAAGTCAATTATCGACAGTTAGTTGTTTTTTCCAGCTGCTTTATTATCTTTAATTCTGAGATAACTTTTAAAGACAATGTCCGGTGTTAGATTCGGTGATCTAATGGAAAAAGACTAACTTCGATTTTTAAAAATAAAAGGTGCGAGGTAATAAATAAAAACTTACTGATTGGTGTAGTAGGTCTTGAAGGTGGTGCGGATGTCTTCAAACCTCCTGGTTTACCAGCTGAACTCGTGGGTCGGGATGGGGGTTTAGCTGAAGCTTTTGCACCAGCACCTCCTGCGGATGGTCCTGTTGCATCATTTTCAGTACGTTTATTTGGATTGCATACAACTAACACCACCAAACCTTCAGTCTTTTTCAAAATACTGGCAGCCTAAAATATTATATAAAATAAATCGTTATACATTGACTTACTTCAATGAAAAAGAACAAATTGTGGAAGCGCAACTAAATTGCGAAGTATATCAAATTTTACTTTGTATTATAGCCATTCATTTGCTTTACCACCATATTTATTAAAATGAATGGTTTGAGACCTAACACATAAATTAAAAATTTAAATAAACCCATTCATTCGTAGCATCGTAACTTCTAAACGGAAGAACTAATATTAATTTTTGTTTGTTTGAAAGTTCATTTGATGTCAATATCTATATAACAAAAACTTTTGATAGAAGTACTATCATTTAAAATATTACAGAAGGCTTTTAAGGTAAAAGTTTATTCTAAACTTAAAATTAGCCCTATATAAAAGAATTATACAAAATTTAATCGACAATCAAAAAGGAGAGAAGAGAGTTCTATGTTTGGCTGTATACGTATTTTTCTTTCATAAATATTCACCAAACTCCTCGCCAATGCTGGATTGACTTTGTTTGTTTAAAAGGATATACTCTCCAGATGGTCCTATAGGGGAAAGTGCTACAAAATGATCCCTCTCTATTTATTATATCTATGGTTAGACAAATTTTCACGTGAAATTTCTTTTTTTGTGTTCGTTTTCGCCGGCTATTATAACACATTCTTGTAGGCGTTTAATTTTTAGGGTCAGTTTTTATGACTTTATTCACATATGTCATCGCGGGTAAAATGATCCCCTTTAAATAGATAAAAATGATCCCTATTTTGATGGTAAAATTATAATATGTTAAATGGTCCCCCATCATGTGGTAGATCTTGAATGGTTGATTTAGATGATTTTACCAGTGATTTTTGTGCTTATACTAATCGTTGACTAGTATTCTTAGTAGGTCGGTAAAACGGTCTTTTTCAGAAATATTGAATGTTTCTAAAAATTTGAACAAACTAAATGAAATGCATACCAATATTGCAACACTTGAATAAAGAAACCAAAAATATTTCGACGTTATACATATCTCGAATAGTTTGGCTATACATTACTTTTTTCCTTAGGGGGGGTTATTGTACGACACCTTTCCTTACTTCTTTCTCATATTAAAACGTGTTCTCGTTTGGGATGGAAATTGTCCAGATAATTTTTTGTTTTTACTGATCTTTCTGGAATTTTTTCGAATTTTTACAACATTTAAAAAACTTACCGTATCGTAACTAGCATTTACTAAAGTGTCTTTGTTAACAGCTAAAATCATATCACCAATATCCAATCCTGCCTAAAATAAAATTGAAAAGATTATATGATGGAATTTTCATAATACAACAAATAAAAATTTACTTTTTCAGCAGCACTTCCTTCTTGAATATCCGAAATAAATATACCTTGACCAACTTCTGCATGTTTTCCTTCAATGATCATAATACCCAAACTTTGCTGGCCCTGTAAATTAAAAATGTTTTAAAATTCTTTTCAATTAACTATATTGTTATAAACAATTAAACTAAATATTAATGTAAAACTAAAAATGATTTTAAAGAATTCTAACTGGTCGTTTAAAAACATATACGACATAAAAACATTTGAAATGAAAAACAGCACAGGAAATCGTTCTCAATGCATTAAGAAAATTAGTAATTAATATAAATGTCGAAATTATGATAGTATTATTAGTGCTCCATACCGTTTCATTTAATATTTCAAAATATTGTTTTTTTCGATAATAGTCGGTAAAGAAAATATGTTAATATTAATATATTTTCCCATCAACAAAATTGTTGGTGATAATTTTTCCCATTATGTCATCCTCGACTTGGCTAAAGTGCTTCCTAATTTTGGAAGGTATGAAACACTAAAAATGACTTAGGTAAACATGAAATAATTTAAATGATAAAAAAAAATTAAAGTGGATCTTGTTGTCTCTCTTTTTCCTCTACAATTTTTAGTTTAGTTGCAGGACTAATAAGTGTAACAAATTATATAAAAATATGGTGGAAGCGATGGAAAAAAAAAGCAATTTAGATTTACAACGGTTCCAGCATATTTCTGTGTGGTACGATTTTAAATACCTTTATATCACCGGGAATTATCTTAATTTTCAAATACAAGATAATGTACCGGTAAGGCATACAGACAGACAGACAGACAAGAAGGCGTGATATAAATAAGAAAGATAAGAAAAACTACATTAATTGGTTCATCGGACTCAATATGCAAGGTAATTTCTTCTTAAAATTTAATAGCAAATTTCATTACGTTTGTCGAAGTAAGAAATTTTGCATACCGTGTCGTATTTATGACAAATTCGTTTTGAAAAATTGTTCCGAAATAAATTCTTGGTATCGTCTTAACGGTATTGTTACATTTAGAGCTAGTTTTGCACATGCTTCAACAGTTCTTTAACAGTCTGTCACAATAAAATGCATGGCTTTAAACTAAAATCAATCTCTTTCATAGAAGTATTGATTTTGTTTATTTAACTTCAGTGATTTTGTATCAATGAATTCATATTTTAAATTCAATCCCATTCTATTGTAAATACAAATATTTAGCTGTACTTATTCCAATCATTAGGAAATTGTTTGAAAGTATTTTTACTTTATTTCAAACTGAAAACGGCCAACTTCGGGATGAGGTTGCCATTATTTCAATTGTTTTTTTCAGTGTAATCAAATCCAATTTCCAACAGTTTAAAATCCCTTTGAATTTTTTTCACGCCTTAACACAGAAAATACTAAAACTACTAACAAGGATATGAGTATTAAACAAATGATTAAAGCAATTATGTAATTATAAAACAATGAATGATAATAATATTAAGTAAGCTATTTACACTACTTGATATTTGAAGTTGAATATTACCATTTTATTTGTGTGTGCGAATTTAGATTACATAAATTTGTGGCTTTTGTAAAATGTACAATTTGATAACAATTAAATAATATTTGTAGGTGTTAAATAATTTACAAAAACAGTCATAAAATATGATAAGAACAAAAAAAAAAAGATGAAAGAGTACGATATCCTGTACAAATAAAGCAAATTTCATAATAATTATATACCATATTTACAAATTAAAAAAAGTCTATTATTATAATAATAACACTTCCACCAAAAAGTTTATTCGAGGAAATAGCGTGCAAATGCCAAGATGAAAGATTATTGCCTACCCATTATAACAGGACGAATAAATACCAAAATTTTTTTCTCGCGGGAAATTTTTTGTTTGGGTGTGGGCAGAAAGTGAAGGGGCCTTTTCTTTTGTAATGGTAGCGCATATCTTCTAGTATACAGGGTGGGTCATTTTTATATATAATGGCTAATAGCTCGTTTTGTAGTTAACCAATCAAAAAATAACTTAAACAAAAGTTTTAGAGTTTGATGGAGGACATTATGTTCTGAAATCAGATTGGGCCTAGTTCTTCGAGTTTCTGTAATAGCCAATTAAGATCTTACAAGGTACAAGATGGAATAACACTTTAAATTAGAAAGTTAAACCTCTTAAAAACACTAACGTTTTTCATCTACATCATTTTTTCGAAAAACATTACCTTACGGAGGAAATGCGACTTAAAAATATGTCATTATTGCATTTAATAGAAAGAAAGCACGCTAACTACGGAAAAGTTGAGGATCAACTTTCTAATTTAAAGTGTTATTCTATCTCTTACGGTTTAGAATCTTAATTGGCTTTTAAAGTAACCCCGAAGTACTAGGTCCAATCTGATGTCAGAACATGATTCCCCCATCAAACTCGGTAACTTTTGTTCAAGTTATTTTTTGAGTGGTTAACTACAAAAAGAGCTATTAGCTTTTATAGATAAAAATGACCCATCCTGTATATTTATTCCGGGTGATGCAGGGTAATTGAAAGTTAGGGAAAATTTGTTAGATATTATATTAATTTTTTCCAGTTCCGGTTAATGCGTATTAACCATATTTTGTGTTTGCCCACAGGATTTACCAAGAGTATCTATCTGTCTCGTACCTTGGACGTTTTTTCCAGACAAAAAAATGTGTGGTATTTATATATTCGGCAATCTTTCTCAAAAAGTGTTATTTGTGGTCGTGGGTGACAAGTACGCCTTGGAATTTTCTTTGACCACGGCCAATAGTGGTCTCAGTAAGGTGCCAATAGCTTATGTTATTTATAAACAAACTTATCCAAGTCTTTTCTCTGTAGAAAATTCAACAATTGTTTTTTCTAACACTCTAAATATTCCCGAAGCTTATTTAGTAATTTAAAAAAGTACTCTTTTGATTTTTTCATTTAACTAATCTAATAACAGTTCATTGATTGGAACCTTAAAACTCGAATGGGAAATTTAAGAAATATTTTCTCAATGAAAGATTTTTAAGCATTAAAAGCACATCAAAAATGTGAAAGTATAGAATTTGGCCAGATAATTACAAGGAAAATTGTGTTTGTTTAAAATCGGCGAAACGATTATTTATTTATTTTTACAAAAAAAAAAAGATGGTTCGTTCTAAATATTGTTAGCCATTGGTACCTTGTTCGCATTAGTATTCGATTATTTCTGCATAAATTGATAATTTATATTAGCAGAATTGATAATAATTGCGAACACAAAAAAGTGTTTGAGTACTATTATTATAATAATGTCACTTTTATCAAACAATTTGTGTGGGTTTTAAAATTAAAAGTATTGAATAATAATTATTTAAAATGTATGAATTCTTAAAACTTATTATTTATTTTGATTTCATTTTCTTGGTAATGATTATTTTCTTTTTTCTTGGTATTTAGATGTTGAGAAAGTGAATTTTGATTTATTATTTACAAGTCACGGTCAACTACAGGTCTTGGTCTTTTATAAATGACCGTGATGAAGTGAAATAAAACAAAATATAAGAAGTATAATTATTTAAGGTTACACGGCTATCAGAACAATTGGGCCAAAAAAAATTCGTTGAAGTTACTGATCATTTGAGGATTGATTATAGTAGTTGTGTACACACGAATACTGCGGTTAGTCAAGCAAACGATAGAACAGGGATCAGATATATGCTATCGGAATAGTTATGTTTTTTTAAATGAATTTACTAAAGCTGAAAATTGTTATGTATATTGCATATAAACAACAGATATGACTGTCGTAAGGTAAGAGGTGTGTATTTTCGTAGCAACCGTTCAGCCAAGAAAAGGCTATCGGATTTCTTTTTGTGAGGTTTTCTTAAGCGTCTATATACAAACCTACCAAGTTATATATAAAAGAAACTTGCGAAAAGTCATAGAAAATTACCTCGAACGAATAAACTGCTATAGATGGTCCCAAGACGACTATTCGGCTAACATTATTTTTCATATTATATGTATTCGGATCATAAAAATTTAAGTAAGAAAATGTTACATTTTGTGTTTTTTTTTTTAAAATTTAGGAAACTCAATTTGGATCACTCTTTATATTTTGTATAAAAACTCGTGTGAAAGGCACATGTTTAATCAAATTAAACTACGAGTACTATAGATTAAGTTTTGAAAAACTTCCTGTTGATAAACTGTTATAAAACAATTGCATAAACAAAGTAGGTATTTGAAATTGTGATTTTTTTTTTTAAAGTTTGTAGCTATTTTTGATTTATGAGGAATTGTCTAACTAATGGCGGTAGTGGCCGTCTTTGTCTCATTGTATATCTTGCTGCTACTTGTAATCAGTTTTTGGTAAATCCTGGAAGGGTTGATGAATAATTTTCCAAAATGAATTGATGAAGTAGGTAAAAGTCCTTAATTCGGCTTATGAAGTATGATTCATATTGAGTTTTTTAAATTTAATTAAAAAAACATATTAAGTATATTTCATTTAATATGAAAAATTAAAGGCAGTGGACTCTTGGACTTTTCGTAAGTTTGGAGGGAGAGAGGTTGTATAGGCTATCCTAGGCTTATCTTATCTCTAATGTTTACAGTTTTCTCGAACTTTTGCACAATGATGCGAATTAGTCGCTCAATAGGACGATTAAATTGACCATAATCTTTCCGTAAATAAACTGTTATTTCTGTAGAACAAGTGAACAAATTTAGCATTGAGCGTTGTCGAACCGTATCTAAACGATTCATATCGTAAATGGAACACTTCAAACTGACATTCGATGTTTGCAACAAGTGAAAATATTCATAAAAATTCTATTTTACAGAGTTGCAATCATAGGAAACTGAAATTGGACACTCTTTATCTTAGTTCGTGTAGCTTTATAATATTAGAGCTTAAGTCTGATAGACCGTAAGATCGGTGCAGATTATGAAAACTATTTCAATGTTGACCGGTTTGAGAAAATATCTCAATACTCACATTTCTACATTCGATTGGCTAAATCTTTCAAAACGCGGAAAGGTATCGAGGTATCTTAAAAAAATATCAAAGCCGACAAAATCGTAGCTGTTTCAACATGAAAAAAAGAAGCTCGATATGTTAAGCACGCGGATTCTCGGATATTTTCTCTCGTTCTGATCAAAACAGATAAAATTCTCAACCACCTCCCAGGCATCTCGTTATGGCCTCTTAGTTCGTGACTTATATTTAGAGATCAAATCAAGACCTGATCCAGAGTTGACGAATGAAGACTATATACAAAATAGTTAAATAAAAAAAAAAGAGCATTTAGTATGGAATGTGTGAAATAAAATTATGATTAATGAAATTTTAAAAGATTTTATAAATACATTAAAACTTTAAACATTTGTAATCTAAATATTTACGTTACAAAAATACTTTATATTTACAATAATTTTTTGTTCAAATTAGAAAATTAATTACTTTTTTATACTTTTTTTTTTTTTTTTAAATTGTAAAACTTTATACATGAGTAGTGATAATTTAATAATAAGTTTTAAAAACACATAAAATGGTTTTTTATTTGTATTTAAAAAAAAATATTAGACACGTTTTTAATTGAGTTTGTTAATGGTATGAAAACAGAGCCTTCACGTTTTTAACGGGAATTGATTTTCAGTACTTTTTTTTCCTCAAATTTTGATATAATATTACTTTGTAACCCTACAGAAGCAAATTATCGTCCAGCATAAGATATGTGTTTGAATTACAACTTATTTCACAAAAAAAGTGTCGAAGAATTTATCGCGACGGATTTAGGCAAAAAATAGACTGAAAAAAAATTTCAGTAATAATGTCCCATTTTTGAAGGCATGGGCAGAACCCTGAATGTTTTTAGAAAATCTCTTCAAAATACCATCCCTCGACAGTAATAGACAAAAATTGATTAGAAAATAACGATCCAAATTTTTAGTATGTTATAGTTAACGAAACATATTATTACATAAAACAAAAATTTGGGTATCTTGCTGATCAATTAAGAGTGTAAAAAATCATAGGAGGGTGCCTTCATCTTAAATGCGACATACTAAATGATAATATGTTTCGAAAAATTCTGATCATTATCTAATAAATAATTTTTTTCTATTACTACCGAGTCATCATCCTTAAACACTTGCAGAGATTATTCTTCAGAGAGTCCAATTCACCGAGCAAAATTATATCATAATCCACTGAAAATCAATTTCAACAATATACGAGAGAAATTCATGTTTAATAAATGATTTATTAACTTGTTGTTCTTGGACAAAAAAATCTACAAATTGAAATTTTGATTAAAAGATTCGATGATGGCATAGAATCTAATTTTATAAGAAATTTTCAGCTGTAGATTAATTCTTTTTTCACGAAACTCATTTCATTGAATCGAATGGAATATTTACATTTGTATTTTTTTTAAATTACACAATTTGGCAAACTGCTGCTAAATTTTAAGTATAGATAATTTCGCTTGTATAATGTTTCAGTTATTTAGAATATTTAGAGTATGGATATAATATTTACAGATTTGATATGTTTATTGAAGGCGGTTTTGTACAACCTTTCAAGCATTTTTCTTTACTCGTGTAGGATAAGTAGGTACTCTATTTCTGCTCTGTTTTCTGTGCGACAAATAGCTATTACATTGTGTTCTCCATATTTACTTGTCGCTCTTTTTACACAAATGATAATTTGAGCACTGGCTAAAATAGCTACTTGGCATGTCAGAGAACTATTCCCACATTCATAAAGAAAAATAGCGTGTACAACTTGTGCGGATTGTTGATTACGCAGTCGGGTGGTAAAAGCTTTCGTTCGTAATTCTAACTTCACTCTCGTGCGCAATTGACAATTTAGTGCACTTTGCACTTTTAGTGCACTTATACCACTATACTACTGAAGAGCGAATTCAATGATTTAAAATTATGTAAAAAATTTAATAAAAATTACCAATATATCCATAAAATTCACTCTTAGCTTTATTTTATAAATAAGTTTTTCTAAGACAATCTAATGTAGCAATACGTGTTTGTTTATATTTCTGTTTAAACTGTGCTTTTACCTTTTTCAGTGTTACAGTGCGAACATTCTTGAAGTTGCTGAATCGTTCTTCGGCTGTTTGCTGTGATCAAATTATAAATACAAAAAATTATGTAAAAAAAAAAATAAAATAATAATAATAATAAAAATCATAAGTTAAAAAAGCTTGTAATTTGTTATTTATAAAGTGAATTTGATTGTGAAAAAGCATTTTGCTATTGTTTATTTTTGGTAAATTCAAAGCATTCCAGTATAAAAGTATGTTTATATTCATATTTTTGACTAGTGTTTTTCAAAGGCAATTTTTAAATTGTAAAGATTGCCAGAATTGTTCAAAGTTCAACACGGAAAATTTTAAAACTGACATAAATTATCATTAATAGAGGAGAAAATTAAAAAAAATAAGGTAAAATTATAATTATTAAAAAACGTTTTCTATCACATTTTATAGTTTTCACAAGTAGAAAAGGATTGTGCTATTAAAGTGTTGTTATAAGTCTATCGTTGCCTGCGACTTACACTAGGAGTACCAACAAGTACGTACGTTTTTCGGAAATAGAACTGCACAATTTGTGAGAGCTCGTTAGAAAAAGGTCTATTTTGACGTATTTAGCCACTTTATACTAATGTAGTTTTATTTAGGTACTATTTTCTGTGTTATTTCTTTTCAGATTTAGCTAATGATGAAGCGAAATTGACATGATTCTCTTGTCTGTATTTTTGGAGACCGATAATAGTAAGTTTGGTAATAAATAAATTTTAAGTATTAACTTTGACTCGAGTTTCGATTTTATGAAATGCGAGTTTTTCGATTTTCGTGTTTTGTTTGCCGTGTACGTTAAAAGAAAGTTATTAACAATAAAATTTCCAAACTTTCTACCAATTTTTTCATATCTTGTACATTTAATCTATTTTAATAACCTACTTTTGACGCATACGGTAGAAAAAATAATCGTCAAAAAATTAGATTCTCATTAATTCGACAGCAAATTTTGCTATTGCCAAAAAAACCTTTATCAATTCTCAAAAAAACATAGTCTATATGCTGAACTATATGATTAGATGCTTGGTTCAAATTTTTCGTCTTCGTACTTGGAAAAGAAGAAAATATGAAATTTTACTTTTATTTACGAATAAAAAAATATTTGTTAAGAGCTTGTGAAATATCAATTTATTTACAGGGTGTCTAGCTAGCTAAGTTGGCTTTATATGAAAACTTTTTGTGAAAAAAAATTGTGAAAGTTCGATAGGGATCTTATTAGTCGCTTACAACTGTAAACCATAAGGGAAAAGTTCAAGAAATCACTTCCGAGATATGTAGGAGTGTATTTAAACAATTTGGTAAAGGAACAATTACATGTATGGAACACGAAGGTGGATACGTTGAGGAAAAAACAAACTGTTCTAAATGGTGTACATTTAACGACCATTCACATTCCTATTGAACTTTCACAATTTGTGCGCACCCTGTATATTCGATTTCAAAAGTGAATAGCTCTTAAAGAATAAATTTTTTTCGTAAACCTTATAATAAACAAGTGAAAACAAACAATTGACTGAGTTAATTGTTGAAATACCATGCATAGTCAGTGTTGATTTCTTTATCACATAACACATAAATACATGTGACACATAACTGATATTCAAGTAAAGTGCATACTATAAAATTTCCGCCTAATTGGCCCCCACACGGGTAAACGAAAAAATGTTTCAAACAAAAGTTGTTTATTTTTTTATAAGGAACATTTTTTACATTTAAACTTTTGTTCTATCTCTAACGGTTTACAAGATGGATCTTACGGACCCAAGACCCAATTGACCTATGATGCTCATTTTCGAACTCGACCTCACTTTTTACGTCCTGAGAACGCTGTAAAAATTTCAGCTCGATATCTTTTTTCATTTTTGAGTTATCGTGCCCACAGACGGACGGACGGACGGACAGCCGGAAATGGACTAATTAGGTGATTCTATGAACACCTATACCAAAATTTTTTTCGTAGCATCAATATTTTTAAGCCTTACAAACTTGGGACTAAACTTAATATACTATGTATATTTCATATATACATGGTATAAAAAGTTTATCATATGTAGCTAACTTAGCTTGACATCCTGTATATATTTTTTTTTGGTAAAAATAATATAAATTTTTATTACATTTGCTATTTACTTTATTAAGACCAAATGTTTCAACAATTTAGGGACATTATCAAATTGTCCAGATAATAATCAAAAAGATGAAACATATGTAACAGAATAAATAAATATAGTAGAATAGCATGTCCATAAATACACCTCTGGAAATTTTAATATGGCTTAATTATGGTCTGCAGCTCAGCACAAATTAATTTTCTTACAAAATTCTAAAAGAGTGTTTTTTTATCACGGGGCCCGGAATTTGAATATTAAAGCTGATCAGATTAAAAGCTTGACGATATAGGTTTTTAATCTTAAAAGTAAAATTATTGAATAATGAACAGAGTTTTGTGCAATGCTTAAATTGCATCCGTGATCGTTGTTAGGGATTCAGAAATTACAGAAAATTGTAATTTTTAAGGTTTCGAGCAACGAAAACCTCGTTTTTTCTTGTGTTGGATAAAATAACTTTTGTATTTGTTATCCAACTATCTTCCAATTAGAATAACAAAATAAAACTTCTCAATCAATTTTAAACTGTTTTGCATAACCAATATTTTTTTAGCTTCATTTACGAGAGAGAAAAGGAAAAAGTAGCTTGATTAAGCAAAATGAAGTCACATAATAATATCCAGAGATCAATGATAATTTTTGGTGACGGTACTTTGTCTATAATTGAATTCTATAAGAAATAAAAACAATTACAACATCTATTATTAATATTTCTGACTAATCTATGAAAATATTCTAAAAATAGAAAAGAATGGAATGCTTTGAATATAAAAATAAACTATATATATATATATATATATTTATTTAATTGTATAAAAATTCTTTTTATCAGATAAAAAGAAAATTTTTATGATTGTAGAGCTAAAATAATAAAGTTTTATTAAATGAAAATCTTCAAAATAATTTCAGGCTAAAATAAAAACATTCTGTTTTGTTTGAAATGTATGTTATTAAAAAATTATAGTGTTCTGATATGTGTTTTGTTATGTGCGTTCAGCACTGGAAAACGAATGAAATTAGAAAGATATGTTTTCTATTTTCTATGTAATAATTAATTCACTTATATGTACATCAAAGAAACAACTGATATTGTGTGCTATGTTTCGAGGTAGAAGGCCAAGGGCAAAAGTCAAAGTTTGTTTATTGTACATTTTTACTTTATTATATTATAAATATAATAAAGTATTGTGATCGATATTTTGAGGGTCTCTGATTCCAAAAAAGTGGTTTTTAAAAAATGTTGCGTCCGTCGGTATGTCGGTATGTCTGTTACCAAGCTGGAGCCTTCAATTTTCAACCGATTTTTCTCAAACTCGGTACATAGGTTCAGTTTGGTCATAATTCCAGACGATTTTTTCATTTTTTTCCTAGGCCTTTTTTTAAGGGTACTTCCCTCAAGACCAAAACAGGATATTTGGGGTTTTCTCAAAAACGGCTCAAACGATTTCGATTAAACTAGGCACAAGGCTAGACTTTAAGGAGTTCCTAGGATTGGTATAAGCCACATATCCGAGAAAATTCCAGAAGTCCCACACCCTAGGGAAAACCTTTCCAAATACAGGAAATGGGATTTTCTAAGGAGAGGCTGAGGGGACAGCAGTGAAACTTCGTATCAGGATTTACATCAACAAGTTCCTAGGTTTGATATAACTCCCCTGTGGGACCCCTCCCCTTGGAGCCGTGGAGCTGGAGGGAATGAAATCGTCCAAAGTGGTCAAATCAACCCTACCCAAAATTGATCAAATATTATTTAAAATGTCTTTTTAAGTAACTTTTGTAACTTGGTAATCTTTGCTTAACCTCACCCTTACCAAACTACATCCTTCTAAAGTCAAATTAGTGAAGTTAAGAAACTGAAACGTTTCCTTGTTTTTAAATAATTCCTACAATTGGCTGCTTTCAATAAAAATATTACAATAATAATATATCAATTTTATAATATAATAAAATCTTGTCCGATGTTTCGGACCGTTTATTGTAAATCTATTTATTCATTTTTTACATGCATAAATTATTATTAAAAGTATATTAAATTTTTTAATATTTATAGTCTCATAAAACATAATTAAAGACTTGAAATTCGCGTACGATTTTGTGGGTATCAGTTAGTATCTTATAAAATATTTCTTAAGAAATATCATCAATTGAATTACTTTTAATATGAAAAATAAAAATTCTTTGAATTTTTCTTTGGAAAAAATGTAGTCTAAGTATTTATAATCTATTTATATATTTGACTTTTATCTTATCAATTTTATATTATTTAAATAATATTTTTAGTTAATGTACATTTGTTTTACTTGTTAAGAGTATTAGTTGTTGATATAAATAATATGTTTTTAACAGTCTGGTATTTGCTGTAGACCGAAAGAAAGTGTAATATTTGGGCATATCATTTTCTCGCCTCTGAAGAGGCTGAAAAGTTTTTCAATATTGACTAAAATGCGAGGGAACCGTACGATTAATACATGGAAAAAATTTCGTATTACGTTTTTTGAAATTGTTGCGATTTTGTGAAAAAGTGTATATTTTGAAGTCCACAAAAATATTGTCATCAGGGCAGCGAAAAACTGTGAACCATTACGGGCTCAATAAAAAGAAAATTTCAATTTTTTTAGTCAACTGTATCGAAAAAACCTTTAGTCAATACAGGGGCGAAAAACGAGCCATCACAAATGTGTTTCTTTTCGACAATTTGAGATATTTTGATTGTGAGAAAATCTATTTTTTCATTCATTTTGAATGTATCTGAGAGTTTTGTTTACATTTATCATAAGTTTTCTGGTATATCGACCTTTTTAATTTCTCGACGCACGAGAATTCTAGACCACGAGATCTCAACGAATAAAACACGATGTCATTTTCAAATTTTTGCTTTATTACAATTTATAACTGATAAATGAGCTCAATTAAATCAAATGGTAAATTTTTAGCTTCAATAAATTTCCTTTATTAATTGAAAAATCAGCAATAAACCGTACTCGGCTATGGTCTTTATAAAAAGTAAGCAGTAGGGTAGTACTTAACTTTTTTTTAAAAATAATTATTGGGTCCCTACCAGGTCCCAAATTTACAACAATCTTTAATTAAATATAAAGTAATTAGTAAAATTAAATCAATAAAATTACTATTTCATATTAACTATAAAGACTTGGTTGGTTAACAAAACAAACATTTCGCTACCAACTTAAACTAAAAATGCCTTTTCTTTTATATTTATTAATAAACTATTATGTTAATAACATCGCAGTCTTAAATAAAACAAATCATAATTAACTTTCAATATTATTTGTTTAATTTGAGCACAGTAAGCCAACTAAAATTCTACCAGTAACCCGCAAAATAAAAAAATAAAACAATTTTTTATTCCCCGCATCCTTAAAATTGGCTTTCAGGAATACGGCAAGCTAGCGGTTTCTTATTTTAGTGACAATGTTTCCTAAAAATGAGAAAACACTCATGTTAGGCTTAATAATGTACTACAGCTTTGTACATTTTTTCGAGAATAGGCGTTCGTTGCCCAGTGAACTCAAATCACTGAAATTATTTTTTTAATTAAATATATACTTATGCGAGTGTATTTTTTTCTGTAGTTTCAGCTCTTTGGACGGCGTTTTTAGTTGAAGTTCAAATCATTTGCGATGTCGAAAACTTCGATTGAATTAGAGTTTTAGTTTGGATTAACACACAAGTAAAAAATGAAATTCAGCATCCGGTTAAAATAGATGCTGAATCAGAGTGTACAATAGGGAATACTTGTTTTCAAGTAATATCAATATAAAAATCCATTTCGCAAGAAATTTAGGCCTTTGATGAGAATATAGAAACAAAAAATTGGTACCTGTAATTTTTTTCAGCTCTTATTTTACTTTAGTATGAAAACATCAAATTTTCGCCATTTTTTAATCCAATCTCATTTAGTATTTAGATTATTTTAAATGTTACAAAGCATAATTTTTAATAATCATCGTCGTTGGTTCCACAGGCGACGCTGCGCTAAAGTCGACTAGGATCTAGTTATAAAACATTAATAGACAAACAATCGTGATAAAACAAATACACGTGGTGGTTTTCCCATATATAAAAAAAATATACAAAATATTTCTATTTTAATGCATTGACATGCCTTCAAGCATGACAAATAAATTAAATTTTTTAAATGAAAAACTACATTCAGTCATTTATGCAAGTATTATTATTTTTACGCGGCTCTAGAAAATACCCTCAAAGTTGTTTGTAGTTGGACTTATTTCTACAAGCATATTTTAATTTAACGCTGCATTAAACTTGCACACCAAAAGTCTTTTACACAAAAAAATTACCATGATGTTTATTTTTAACCCCGAACCAAAAAAAAAAGGATGTTATAAGTTTCACTGCTATGTGTCTGTCTGTCTGTCTGTGTGTGTGTCTGGCATGGTAGCTCCTAAACGGATGAACCAATTTAGATTTTGTTGTTTTGTTTGAAAGGTAATTTAAAGGGGAGTGTTCTTAGTTATGTTTCAAGTGCGAGTTTAGGGTAACGTACCCGGAACAACTAAAAAATAGACGATGTTTCAAAATCGGTTCAGTTTAGAAGGCTCAAGGAAAAAGGTAATTTAATGGAGAGTGTTCTTAATTACCATTCAAATCGCCTTATTAGTTCAGTGGGTTAAGGCGTAGATTATTCCACCCGCGGTATGCTTATGGCAGTGCAAAAAAAGACCCATAGAAGTTTCATCGCAAGATCAAGGAAGCCAACTTTCTGGTCATTGATATATATTGTAGGAAAAGATACTTAAAAGACAGGTCAGTAACGGTAATGAGAAAAAATAGACGTGGAAAGAAAAGACTCGGTAAAAATTGACTGAAAATTTTATAGGCCGGGAGTATTGTTGCAATTAAGAGTTGGTTGCGTTGAGTTTGTCGACTACAGAGGAGTTGGTTAGGTTCTGAAGTTTTTAGTCCTTACGTTCAAAAATGGGACACAATTAGGTACAGAAATTTTGTTCGGATATAGTTTTTGTCAATAAAAGATGTACATACTTAAATTTTCTTACTACTTAATTCTTTAATTTATTCAAAAAAGTATTTTCAGAATTTTTAATAATTATATTACAAAACAGGTGAAAATCACAAAACCTACGATTAAGGCTATTATTATATTTTCAAATTTTTCAAAACAGATGTAAAGATTCAAGGTATAGGTAAGAATTATCTACGTTTTCAAAGAGTACTGTTACCCAGACATAAATCGATTATTGGACTTAAGTATAAAATTAAAAACCTTGAAAATCACATTAAATGTAATTTGTTGACAGGTGTGCGAGTTTGTATGAATTGCATGTTAATTTTTTATGTTTTTAATTATTTATGTAATAATTTCTTAATTAATATTAAGAATTCCCAAACAATTTTAATAAATATGATAATTGGTAGAGGAATAACCCAATATGACAGATATAACAGTTTTTTGCTTCTGTATCCGTGTACTGTAAAAATATATCATTTATTTACTGCTTTATCTGCTTATTTTGTAGAAATTTAATTAGCTGTTTAAATTTTGAGCATTGTGGAAATGTCATTGAAGACATAAAATAAAAGGACTAGTCATTTGAGTTCTTGAAGAAAACATGGGAAAAATATAAGTGAAATACTTTTCCTTTCATAATGTTTGCAAATTTGGAAATGTTCAGCCAATCCTTTCAAGATTGTGCGACCTTATAGAATATAGAAATTACTAGCTCTTTTGGTTAGAAGTTTCAATCTCCTAAATAGTTTTGTTGATATAGAAAGTGGACCATTTTAATCTATTATGGCTAGTAGCTCGTTTTGTAGTAAATTATTCAAAAAATAACTTAAATAAAAGTTGCAGAGTTTGATGCGAGACAATTATGTTCTGAAATGAGACTGGATCTAGTTCTCCGAGTTCTTTTAATAGCCAATTTATAGATCCTAAGATAAGAAATAGAATTACACTTTAAATAATAAAGTTGATCCTTTTTTATTTAAAACATTTTTTCGCAAATGGGTTGCTTTCGGAGGAAATCGGCGACTTAAAAATATGTCATTATTGTATTTAATCGAACGAAAACACGCTAGCTATAGAAAATGCTTTAGCCAAAAGTTGTCAAGGGCAATAGAAGACATTCGCCTGTGTCTATGACTTTAACCTGAAATTTAGTTTCAAGGTCATTTTTGACTAGATAACTGTTGTCTAAAAATTTTTGCTAAACCTTGTGTATTTTATTTCGATTAAATGCACATTTTTAAGTCGCATTTCCTCCGAAAGATAACGATTTTCGAAAAAAATTTTAAATAAAAAATGTTTATTATTAGAATCAATTTTCTAATTTAAAGTGTTATTCCATCTCTTATCTTTTTAGGATCTGAGTTGACTGTTACAGCAATCCAAAGAATAAGATTCAATCTGATGTCAGAACATGATGCCCATCAAACTCTGCAACTTCTTCTAAAGTTATTTTTTGATTGGTTAACTACAAAACGAGTTTTTAGCCGTATTAGATTAAATGATCCATCCTGTATAACCAAGAGAAAGGACGCTAAGTCTAAATTAATTTTTTGTCGCTATGTATTTCAGTAGTGGATAATTCTGATGTCGAATTGGCCCTATTTTCCATAAAAATGTAAAACTATCAAGGATTGCATTCAAAGGTTGCCCATCTCCTTTTAGCAAAAGAAAGTTTTATATGTAATCTCTATGGCGATGTCCACGTATGACGTTAGGTTAGGTTGGGTTAGAGTGGCTGTCCTGGGGTGGGACACACTTGGCCCATAGGGTCCGTTGTAAAAGAGTTGGCCCATCTCCAGTCACTACTCCATAAACCATTTGAAGCTGTTTAAGAACAGCAGGAACGTATGACGTTACTAATGGGTATCTTCCTCTTTGTTTAACTGAGAGTTTTAAACGTTTATATCTTGTATACTAGTAAAGATTTTTAAAAACCAAACTTTCTTTTCTATTCGTGAAGTGAGAATTCTTCATCTGAAGTGATAAAAAAATTTTGTCCGATCCCTTATTGTCAGTCGGGAATAGGAAAATATTAATGCTTTTAAGTGACATTTATAATTATGACGCTGATCTCTGGTCTTATTACCATATTTATTGAAAGTATGAAAAATGTACGTCATTTGGGTTTGTATATAAAAGAATATCGGGGATTTTTAAGTATAAATATGCTAATATAAACTACTTTTTTGACGTCATTATTCATATGTGTGTGTGTTATTTTTTTGGTTTGTTTTCAAACAAGATGTATCAACAACCTAACTGTAATTTTGTGGTTAAATTCAGAATTGAATACATCACGTATGAATCAGAATTAGACACTCAACGGTCAATGATTATCATATATTGTATATAAAAAATTTTAATGGTAACCTTTAATAACCTTCAATATACCTCCTTGCGTAATATTTAACATCTGTAATGCATTTGACCCTGATAATTTTAAATTTAAATTTTACGAACAATATACCTAATACGTATGCTAGGAGATATGTTACATAAGCTGTACCGCGGAAAACTTGTAGGCTTAATAAAGTTCTGCACCTATGCCTGGAATTAGAAACTGGCATTCTAAAGTCTAGAATTTTTCATTATGTCTCAAGGTTTTCAAAAATGAAAAAAGATGAATATCGAAAAAATTGGCTTTGCTTAGAGCTTAAAATGTTTCAAAGCAAAGGTTTAAGCGAGGTTAATGGATTAATTTCTAATATGGTACAATAGAGATCTTTCATTAATTAAACTTAAATCACATTCGGTTAGGGCAAAAGATAAAATTGAGACCTCATATTAAAGGTAGGAGCCGTTATCTTTGTGGTTCATAGTTTGCCAATCACGTTACAAATTGGCTACGATTTATAACCTCATACTTAGTTCAAGGGAAAGTCTAAGAAGGTGTGTGTTGTTTGTATCCTTTGTTAGCTTTCGTTAAAAAAAGTAATTATTGTTGCCAGGAAAAGTTTTTATAAAGATCCAGTATGAGGATTATTTATGTTGAGCATGCAATTAAGAGCCTACTTAGCTAAAGTTGCATGTTAGTAATATGGTATCAGAATGGATCCTATGGTCTAAGTGTGTTTATCGTGGACAGCCAATTTAAATTTTAAAAATGATTGATTTTTTAAAGAAGTATAATTTAATCTATTGATTTGAACGTTGATTTCATTTGAAAATAAATGAGGAAGATTGTGGTAATGTTTGTTTTCATAAATTAGTTGTAATTTACATAAGTATTGCAAAAAATGGGACCGTACATTATCCGTTCATACAGAATATGAAGGATAGTATATAAGTTTGGGTGTAATTTAGTTTTTTCAACATTGCTTACAAAAAATAATGAATTAAAGAGAAAAAACAATAAACGGACGATATGGCATCATAAAATCAAAACTGCTCACTTCGCATGAAACAATATTCAATTAAAAATTTTTCTGCACTTGTAAAGAATGCATGTAATTTCTGCAAACCCAGCAGGAATGTATATTGTACGGCTAGTGCGGTAAATTTTTAATTATACACGTGAACAAAATTATTCATTCAGTAGGTAATTGCTTATTTGCGGCACGGAAAACATTTAGGGAAATAAGGAGCGTACCCTGCATGAGTAAAGAAAATGATATGATAAATGTAGAGTCCGATCAAAATGAAAATTAGGGATAATAAGACTAATCAAGAAGCGTTATAAATCAAGAATTGATATCAAGAAACTAATACAATATTTTTTGTGACTGTAAAAAATAGATCATTTTATTCAGAAGAATATTAAGAAAAATTTTCGCTTTCGCTTAAAGCTTCGTCTATTTTGGATATTGATCCCTCAAAATATGCTGTCACCCAGATTCGTTCTGCTATTTCAGAGGAAATGGAAAAAGAAAATCAAATTTCCGTGTCTCATGATTTTTGTTATTTATTTTAGTAAAATATAAACGATATTTCGGTATTTTATGCAAGACTATTCTCTAATCACGAAAAAAATAATAAGATAAGTCACATCATATTCAGAACTTTATCATGAATTTATTTCAATGTAATATCCGTTTTTCAAAAAAATAATTTTAAATAAATTTTTGTGTCATCTTTCTAAAAAAAAAAACATAAATATCGAGATAATAAAGATAATAAATAGGATAGAAAATGAAATTTTAAATAAGTTTCATTTTTATTTCCTCAAAAAAGCACTCATTTTACGATATATTTGTATTTTTCCTCATTTTGAACAGGATTTATTTTGTGACCGATAAGAGGTTTTTCTGTGAAATTTGGAGGATTATTCTGTAATCAACTCATGGACTAAATTTCCTGCTACATTATCACTATAGTTTACACATATTTCTAATTTATATTGCAATTTTATTATCCAATTAATATAGAAGAGTAATAAAAATGCACATTAATTAATTATACGTTTAACACGAAGTATTAGATAATGATATTGCTTAATAGACATTTTAGCATAACATAAAAAATTACTTTTCCAAGATTTAAAATTAATTTGACCTTTGATATAAGAACATACTCAAGACATTCATAATACAGAACTTTCGCATGCAGGTTTTATTAGTTGTCACGAGTTAGAATCCCACTTTGTATTATTTTTAATAAATACTCCAGAATGGTTTTATGCACTCTTTCTAAGCATTTGCTGATTGTAAGCTATCTCCTTAGCCATATAAAATACATGAAGTAAAAAGAGTTTCTATGGACTTCTTATGTATAAAATGAAGCGGGAATGTGCAATGTGTAATGTGTGTTATGGTTACGTGTTAGGGGAACATGGGGTAATGAGACCTGCGGGTAATGGGAGCGAGTCCGAAATGGACTTCCTGAATGCCCGTAATTATGTAAATGAAGTTCGAGTCTTTGTTTATATTTGGCAGAGCTAGTCTAAAGCGCACAATGACTTAGTTGCACTCATTCAGTTGTACGAGACCTGTTTCCTTTTTGCTGCACTGTTACAAAAGAATAACGTCCCAGGTCAGCATTAAAATACATGCGTTTAATATTGTATTAACGTTAATTATATATTTAAATTTATCTAATTTAAGGTATGACCATTGAAATTTTGATAGTTTACGAAATTGAAGGTTAAGCGGATAATGAGAGCAGTATGGCTGTCATTACCCCATCGCAGGATTTTTTATTCCTCGTACCTATAAGAAGTTGAAGTTTCATGGGAAATATGACTGTAATATGTGCCATGAGTGCTCCAGGAATATTCATCTCGCTTCTTTTTATTATTCCAAGCCATCAACACTCGCCTCAGCTTGAAAAAGATGGACCACCGGAAGCTCTCTACACCTGCTTACATAATGGTTGGACAAATGAGACCATTTTATCACCAAATGTTCCTTTTGTTATTTAATTCTTTGATATATAAGATTATATTTATTTGACACTGACTTAAATCAAAGATGAGGCTAATATAGACTGATTAAAATTTTAATGGCAACCATTCGACTAATGAGACATTTATTGGCTCCTATTTCCCGAACATTCGGGTAATTGGAGTGAAAGACACAATCCAGGATTTTTTTTAATTTTCGCCAAATATTACTTAGGTTTTAAATTTTTCTATGATTTTCTGGATTTTTAGATAATTAAGCTAAATTATTTAGCCGGAAGTATGTATTTATTTCCTACCGAAAAATTTTCACCTATACGATTTTTATTGTGAAAATGTAAAATGAAGTTAAGGTACCAGTCCTGATTTGAAGATTGTAGTCAAAAAAAATTAAAATTTACAAATTTTATTATGATGCTAAATGATGATTTTGTTGAACCTAATACTATGGGCGGCATAAAGTAACAAAAACGCTATCGTCATGAAATTAAATCTTTGATCAACTGATTAGCCGCTTATTACTTTTTGTTTTAGAAATGCATGACAATCAGGAATGTCATACGATGAAATTATTGATTCACCGATGTCAAAAATAAGTTTTGTTTATTTTTAAATGTGAAACATTAAACTGTTTCTATACAAAGTTCATTGCAGAAATGAATTTAAGATTAAAACAAAGTATCTTAAACGGATAAATCTTTTTGAACTTGTATTCTAAACGTATAAAATATGGTTAAATTTTGGAACTCGATTCGAACAGAAACAACGTATGGTAAGGAAAATATACGCCTAAGAAGCTTGTGATTTCATTCAGATTCTAACAGCAATTTTTTGATGTTTTTACTAATAAAAGCTTGAGTACAGAATAAAGCAACGCTGACCTACATGCTTCATTGCCTTGACTCAAACGATATATATTTATTTTTCAGCTAATAAGGTTCAAAATAAATCTTAAAAGGCTCAAAATACTAATATAGCCAAAATATTTTAATATGTTTATATAGGGATTTAGTCAAGATTTTTCTTTCGTCGTTACAAACGATGTCGTTATAGCCGGTTTTTATTATAATAAGCATCATATAATGGATCAAAATACTATTATAGCCGATTTATTTTAGTATTTGTTTATATAGGGATTCAGCGAATTCACATAAAAAGAATTAATTTATTCCACGAAAAATCCGGGAGACATGATTTTATTATGTAAGGATTACCTGCCGTATTGTAGCGATGAATGTACAAACTTTATGATATTTTCTACGTTAGCGTACTTTACTGCTTCTATTTAACACCCCGGATCTCCCAGAAAACAATAATTTGGCCAATCATATTACAAATATTTTTTTTGGCTAAAATAATTATCTTTTCAGTTCACTGCTCTTAATTTATTTATTGCATGAATTTTAATACTTAATTCTCTATTTTTTGTTTACATCAATTTTCGTTTGTAAAAAAAGCATTTTTCCTTCATACAAATTTCCCAAAAGACTATGTTTTCCAGTCCGAAATTATTTTGAATAAAATAAACATTTAAATCTCTAAAATAAATAAACAAAACAAAAAATTACCTTTCGACTTTGTTTGAATGAATACGTTTTAATTACTTTCATACTATAACGAAATTGTTTAAAAAACATTGTATTATTAAAACAATACATATAGAAAAAAAATAAATTAAAAATACACGAATTATAAAAAAAATCACATACACTTCTTTTTTTTTTTGATTATTATTTTGAAATAAAAATTTTATTTTTATAAATAAAAATGAACAAAATAATAAATTATTAAAATGTTATTGTTACACATATTATAATTTTTTTTTTAATAACACCGCACAATATTATTTAAAAATTTCATTTTTGACATTGTAACATGTAACAAAGGTGTTCTCCACTCCGAGAGTGTGATACTACGGTGGCGATCAAACGCGAGCAAGGTGTAAACTTGAAATGAATAATTCAGAATAAATTTTATATTTGTTATTATTATTTTTTTTTTTTGTATAAACTTACAATAAATTTTTAGCGGTATGAGAGAAGTGTTTATATATATATATTTATTTATATACAAATATTAAAATAATATTATTATTCACTTGAAGAGATACTGAACACATATGAGAAAACCAACATATAGCTTGGCTAGAGGCTATAAAACTATGTTGCTGCTACTAACAAACACTAAGCTAACCTGTGGTCGTTGGGCCTTGAAGTTTTGTGTTTTTATCAATTACATACTTTGCAATACTATTTCATTTATTATTAAAATAATCGCGAGAAATATAGTTTATGTAGTAAGAAATGGACCTGAAATAGTTTAGAGAACAATAAACATTGCAAGACCACTCTTTGGTAGAACACCGATCATAAGACGTACCGAACCTTATAACCCGGAGCTCTAGATTCATTCTCGTTTTGGAATTTCTTTGGAAACTCTTTACTATCTCGTTAATACCTACTAGATTTACAACTCGATCTTAAGAGAAAGGAAATTCTACAAACCAAGCCCGCGTGCAGGAATTATCCAAAGGAGGAGTTTAAACTTTTGTTCATCATGTTAGGTCATAAAGTAAGTAAAAAAACTATTTCGAGTAAGAGAACACATAATAAGGTCAAAATGTGATATTCAGTCACTATTTTTCAATAAGTTAATTGTGCGAGGTACAGAAAAAACTTTTCCAAAAAGTGACCTCCACAACGCGATGTATATTGAGCGAGGACAAAACCGTTTAGCCAATTTTTCAGACATTGTCCATCTAAGGAAGGTTTTGAGACGACGCAAGGTTGAAAAGGAGCGTTCATTCGTCGCTGTTGTCACAGACAAAACTGCCAGAACGCAAAGCATTTAGTAGACATTCGGAAACGCATCTTTATTGAAAATATCGAGAGCTTCGAGTGAATTTTTGGCACCCCAGTTGTTTATTTTTTTTATAAGGAACTTTTATTAGGAAATTTCTTAAATTTAAACTTTTGTTCTATCTCTAACGGTTTACAAGATGGGTCCTACGGACCTAAGAACCACTTGACCTATGTTGTTCATTTACGAACTCGACCTCACTTCTACGTCCTGAGCACGCTGTAAAAATTTCAACTTGATATCTTTTTTCGTTTTTGAGTTATTGTCTTGTCAGACGGACAGACAGACAGACAACCGGAAATGAACTAATCAGGTGATTTTATGAACATCTATACCAAAATTGTGTTCATAGCATCAATATTTTAAAGCGTTACAAACTTGTGACTGAACTTAGTACACCTTGATATATTTCATATACATGGTATAAAAAGCAGACTGTAATATTCCATTCTACCATTTCTGTTAATTAAAATCACTCGGTCTATCAGTTCAGACAAAAGGAATCAACGTTCGATGAATCGCCTGTAGTAAACATACATGTGTATGTAATATGTATCTTTTAATAAGAGATTATGATTTACAAGTGTTTGTATAATAATGTGGTGGTGATATTATTTTTTTAGTCACATTTTCCACGAAAATATAGACTCATGCACAATATCAAAGCTCAACAGGATGAGATGAGGTAGGGTTGCTTACTAAGCGGATCAATATTTTAGAAGCGTGGGCTCATTTCAAGAAGTTGGAGGGCAGCATCGAAAGTAGAGCTAAAAATCAAACCGGGGCAAAACCAAATTTGAGAGTTACCACGTTAAAATAATATTGAGGATAAAAAAAATTTTAATTACATCTTATTAAAACTTGTAGAAAAATTCATGATAAAAAACGTTAATATTCTTAACAAAGGTCCCAAACTCCGAGAACAGGTTGCTAACACTGTTTTCGACGAGAAGATAGTTTCTCAATCGAGGTTATGTTCATATTATAAATATTCAAATTTATTTTGAAAAGAGGCCTTTACAGCACTGCCTTAGTTGACCTATGGTAGTTTCGGCCTTGTTGGAGGAATTCCCGCGGAAATAATTTCCATGGGGCTGATTTAATCATAAGTTTATTTCAACATTTTTATGGTTCCGCACATCTGTGTAGCCTCTCTAAATTGAACCAAATAGAGTGCCTTTTGGAAGTGTCAATTTACCAGTCTCCTTTTTTTAATGTCTAAATATCATGATTTTTATCCTATTTTTAAGACTTTGAGCACCTCTACAGTCTCACAAAGTATGAAAAAACAAAAATCTTATTGAATAAATAGTATCTTATAATAACGCACCTAATTAACGGAAAATATGACGTTAGTAATGAAGTTCTGCAGTTCAAAAGTTTTTTTTTCAAGTGTAAACAATAATATTCTTATCAATTTATACACATACTAACACGCATTAATTATTATTGTATACAACAGGGTCAGTAATCAGTAGGGATGTGACTTTCAATAAAAAGATCAAATTAAACACCTTAGTTTTTCGTAATTCACTTTAATAATGCAGTTATAAACATGGGTCATCAGTAAAAAATGTGAATTTTATTTTTCTGAAAAATAACTCGATTTCCATTTGATTAACTGTAAAAAATTTTTATATCCTGTATACAAGGTGTTCTGTTATTGATAACAGAAAATTATACCAGTAAATTAAGCTGATCGAGATAAATGGAAAAGTTGGTTACCAAATTTCGATCTAAGGCCGGATTCGCGAGATGTGGCTATGGGAAAAATAGAATGATTAATGAATTCTCAGAGGTGCCACTTTAGAATATAGAGAGGACTATCATAAAACAATAATTGAATGTAAATTGTCTTTATTTATCATGAGAACAAAATATAATACATAACTATTTATCAAAGTATTTCACCAATACAAAGACACTTGGATTTTGGAGGTATAAAGTTATATATTTGAAACCTCGAATCGCTAATCAATCTTCAGATCGAAATTTGGTAAAGAGCTTTTCCATTTGTCTTGATCAGCTTAATTTACTGATATAATTTTCTGCTATCAATAAAATAACACCCTGTATATGAAATATATATCAAGGTATACTAATTTTAGTCCTAAGTTTGTGATAATTAGAAACATTGATGATATGGAAAAAATTTTAGTATAGGTGTTCATAAAACCACCTAATTAGACCATTTCCGTTTGTCCGTCCACCTGCCTGCCTGTCAGCACAATAACGGAAAATGAAAAGAGATATCACTTTTGTTAAACTCATTTTTTTGTAAATAACATTGTTTTCCGGCGAGGGCGCCAAATTAGGATAAAAAATTGGAAACCATTTTCTATAAAAGATAGAGAGTTGAAAATTTCTATGTGGTAGATTTTTTGAAAAACGAAACAATAATTTTTTTAGAAAATACTCGAAAATTTAGTCAACTAGAATAAATGGCGGTCGGACTGTGTTGGTTTTCCAAACTTTTTTAATTTGTTATGCACTGATATTCATCATTGTCTATACGTTTTTTTTAATAATATTTTTTTTCACATCCCTAGTAGGTAATTAGTTCTATTAATACCTACTTTCTATTTTAAAATTCGAAGGATTTTAATTTCTTATTAATATAATTAACCTATAAGCTTTCTTTTATTTAAATAAAAGACTTTGAGTAGTGGCATATTTACGTTTGAAGCCGCTGCTCTGGTTTATTGAAATTAACCGCTTTAATGACCTTGGGGGTCATCCACAAATTACGTAACATAAATTTTATGATTTTTTATTAATCATCGAACGATAAATGAAATTATCAGCGGAAAAAGTGGTACAACAAATATATGGTATCACAATGGGTTTAATATGGAAATATAACAAGAAGTATTCTTTCTGTCTAATGTTATTTTGATTAAAAAAAAATATTTATGAGATAAACAGATCTGGGAAGCCCCCTTGACATTTTAAAAACCTATAAGTAATAATAATAATACGTAAATGGGAAAAATCTACTTTAAAATCTCTACAAATTAAACTACCTGTATGAATTGGTGATAATTTTTTATAGATAAATTTCACTTTGTAATTTATGGTAAATATTATCTATATATTTAAAATCTCTATTATAACATTAAATTATTGACGTCAGATATTACAATTAACAAAAAAAAAAAAAAAAAAAAATTAATTAACATTGTGTCTCTAGATACAATATAAGTCTAAAGCTAGCGTTTATTTTTAGAACTTATCGGGAACAAGTCAACTATTTATCTAGATAAAGTCTCTTAGACATTTTGCCAACAACGAATAAGCGAGATATTGAGACAGTTGCCCTTTCTAAGTTAAAAATCTGGAAAATTTTTAACTACCACTTCAGCTGAAAGGTTGCCCAGAATTTTTGTCTTTAGTTCAAATTGTATATGTATTTTAATGTATCAGTACTAGTTGAAGAAACTTAGAGCGGTATTTTTTGCCATTGACCAAGGGCAGGGCTTTGTGTGAATCCGGTCTAATCTAATTACCTAATTAATTGCCTTTTGTCAAGAAACTGTTTTCTAAAGTGATGTAGTTTTACGGTATAGGAAAAAAATAGGCAATTGTTATGATATATAAATTATAACGCAAACTTTCAGCAATTTTGTGCTGCAAATTTCTTTATTTGCTCATCACATTGCAACTCCTTTATCTCGAAATCGAAATTTATGGAAAGAATTGATAAAAGATTTAGTCGATAGTTCGACATTATTGTCCTATATTTGATTTCTATACACGAAATCCTGGAGAAGGAACGCTCCGCTTCACAGCTAGTGATTCATCACGTTCAGAGTGTCTTGAAGATGGTTTAGCAATTTTGGAAAACATTTTTGGGATAACTTTGAAGTTATCACTTATTAGTTTAAACACTCACTAAACGCAGTTGGCAGTTCTAACAACAAAAAAGTCAATTTGTCACTTTTACAACGAGAACAGAAGTGTGATAGATCTTAGGTTTGCCTACCTTATGATTGATTTTTTTTTATTTTCTGATTTTTTTCGATTTTTACAACATTGTCAATTGTTTTTAATCAAGATTGGGAGCCTTTTGTATCTACGGGGCCATGGGCTGCCACCCAAAAATCCCTTCAGTAGATTCACCCCTCAGTATGACAATGTATACTTTGGTCCGACACTAAAAACAGCGGAGTGGTTGTTTTCCGACACTTCGAAATTCGAACTTTTCGGAGTGCAAACAGTCGAAGGATAGGCACGCCATGCCGAGATAATTGAAAATATGGCCCCATAACTTAAAAAGAGCAGTTCTCTTAATATGCCTTGCTATATGTCGTTTGACCATTTTAGGACTATGTTCACATAAATTTTTGACTCGTTCCAAAAAATTCAAAAATTGTACACTGGCTTTATATTTATTAGTCGATTAGTATAAAAAGTATAGACACTATTAATTATTTATTTTCACTAAATTCATTTGACGTGTGAACTAATGACGCGATAAACAAGCTTGTCGCATTTTATATTCAACAAGAAAAAAAAACATTTTTTTTTATTATACATTTCAATTTTATTTACATATTATAAACAGGTAATTTCACTAAAACAGTCAAATTTTTTTAGTGATGGGGCTTCCCCGTGACTAGCTATGCAAGTTAATTTCAAGTCAACTTCTTTACTCACAACAACATTAGTAATCTAATAAACTATTTTTTTCTAAAATTCAAAGTCACAGTCTCCGAAGGGCAATGATGAAAAGTGTAGCGCTTATAAGTCAATACAGCCATGGGATAATATCTAGGCTAGTGATGATCCAAAAAGCCTTAGTTATGCTAATTATTACACAATACCGTGAAAATACAAAAAAAAAATTATCTTGAAAAAGAAGGGCTATAGATTGGACACGATAGTTTGTAAATACATCTGTCTCTATCATTGGTTTCCCCCAACATCAAGGATTTAGTAGTCCATATCTGTAGTTGTCCAGATTGATCAGCAAATGGTAGGCACTTAGCGTTAAAATAATAATTTCTCAAGACACTTATTGCTGGGAAAGCATGTTGAAATTTCGGAGAAATTTATGTTGCCAAAAGTGATGTTTAGAAAAATTGGGCATTTGGCACACAGTATGAGCTAAGGATTTTTCATAATTTAAAACTTATGTGTCATAGAATACGAAAACCAGCAGTGGAAGTGTGTTCAGTAACCCATAATCGATTTAAAAAAAAAAAATTCTTTCGCCAATGGCTCTTTGCAAGTTTAGGTTTATTTTCCATGAAGTCAGTGGCGTAAGAGATTTTTTTGAAACAAGGTTATGTCCAAATCACTACCACTACTTTTCGTAATTTTTCACCATAAGTTTTAAATCATGAAGGATCCCTATACAAAGTCCTACTGTTATAACTTGGACTACAAAATTTTACGTTCTTTAAGGAGGGGAAAAAAACCAAAGGGGACAAATAGAAGAAAGGTAAAAGGAAGGAGGCAAGTATTTTCCAAAAGGTTTTGCCGTGGGGCTAGATTTACGAAGCCACGTTACACTTACAACAGACCCTCTACAGAATTTGATACCGGCCCCGCACTGGCTTAATCCGGCATCTCTTCCTCTTTGAAATTTTTTTGCGTGTTATAACGTTATACTGTGTAGTTGTTAATACTTTTATTAGAATCAAATTAAGATCACGCGGAAGAAAGTTTATAAAAATAAAATTTACTGCAAACAAATGTTATAAATATATTTTTGGATTGTTGATAAAATCTTCAACAATATTAACTATAATCTTTATTTCTATTTTTAGAGCACTTATAATATATTCATTGATACAAAAAAACTAACCTTGAATAGTTATGAGTTTTTAGACAAATATATGTCGTAGGCATAAAATATTTCGTCATTTTGTTTTCTGTCATAATAAATTTAGATGTTAGACATTCTGTCGCGTTCCCACTAAATCTAAGTTTTTGTAATGTTTTAACAACTTTACACATTGTTGAGAGATATCTATAAACAAGTTGATTGCAAATTCAATGATCCGCGGCGGTAATCTGACAAACATTTTGCAAGACAGTGGTGGATGATCGAATTGGACTAATCGTTACCACTGACCTCTAGTAATCCGAAATTTTTTGAAAAGGACATAATTACTTTAAAATGAAAATTTACAGTGCTGCGACCATGGTAAAGTTTGTTTAAACATCAGGAGACGAAGATTTATTTAATAAATGTGCATTATGTACTTGTTGCAGGAATGTCGGATTAGAAGAAGCGCCGAGCTAGAAAGGAGCTTTATTATCGAGGTTTCCCTTTTTATGAGAGAAAATTGAAAAATGATTTGGAAAATGATGAAAAGTGATTCTGTGCTATTTATCTACTTCTTTTGCTACCATTCACGACTTTTTTACAGGCCAGTTGTTCAATGCCAAAATTTACAATTCCACATCACCTCTATGGCTTGAACTGCGTATTTCAAATTAATTTTTAGGTCTTCAATAGGTTATGTACTCTTCGCAATCGCTTTATTTTGTAAATTCGCAAACACTTTTTACTAATTTATCCTTTAAAATGAATAAAATTCTTTATATTCTTTATTCCTGCTAATGAAAAATTGTAAAATATGTGTAAGAAAAGTAAATACTCATTAAAAATGGAATTAGTACTTTTTTCATCTTCACAGAATCGATTTTTTATTGGTAATAGGTATTTAAATTGAAAATAATGTTTATTTATGACATTAAAAAAACATTCGATTAAATTGAACGAATTAAGAATAATGAAAATTGTATGTACAACGATCTATAGAAAATTTACAACGTGTCCAAAGTATTTTAAACAGCGTGTCCAAAGAGTTGGATACATTTATTTATCTGCTAGTAAATAAAATTAAATTGCCATTGTACATTTCTTCAACCAGAGCCCAAGGTGTTTCGGATTAGAGAAATTACCAAGATATAGCTAGATTCATTTCTTGCATGCACTGGCATGCTTGAGGTTGGGAGTTCAATCTTCGCTTAGGTGTAAATTCATTTATATTTAAATGGCAAAAAATTTTAAAATTTGATCAGGCATATTACTAAGTGTCAGAGTCCATAAAGATAAAATTGCCAGGTCTCATATAGAGGCCTTCAAGACTGTATTAAAGGTCTCATGTAGATTTCATATTATTTTTTACTAATTCTTTTTTGTAATTATGAGCCACAAAAATAGCCCGGAATGCAAGTGATCGAGAAACTGAAAATTTTTCTAATAAGAATCATTATAAAACAAAAAATCAATATTCAAACTTTCTTTTCAAAATACAGTAGTGCATAAGAAATTGTAAAAAAAAAACTTTCAAGTAACAGAAGTCAAACTAAACAATTTTTCTAGCTGAAATTAGAGCTACCAAATCATTCCAATAAATCTGGAGATTTTTTTTTCTTTTTTAGCTTTTGTAAATCAACTTGAGCCCTTTGTTAGTATGAGAGCCCTTCTCCTCAAAACTTGACTAGACTCTTTTCTTTCGATTAAATGCAATAATGACATATTTTTAAGTCACATTTCCTCCGAAAGCTAACGATTTTTGAAAAACATATTTTAAACCAAAATTGTTAATTTTTTTAATGAGGATCAACTTTCTAATTGAAAGTGTTTTTCTATTAAGGAGAATTGAAAAAAATACACTCGAACCCGGACTTCTTTTTATTCTATCTTTTACCTTTTAGGATCTAAATTGACTATTAAAGCAATCCCGTGAAAAAGGTTCAATCTGATGTCCTTATCAAACTCTGCAACTTTTGTTTAAGTTATTTTTTGATTTTTTAACCAAAAAACGAGCTATTAGTCAAAATATATTAAAATGGTCTTCCCTATATATTCCACCAATCTTTGTTTATGTTTTACTCGTCAGATTAAACTGTGATATAAAATATGTAATGGTGCGGACATTATAAATATGTATTTATTTTTTATATATAATTAAGAGATTAATTCTTTTTCTTATAGAAATGGCAAATTTGGACATTATTTTATAAAAAACGGAAAACCAGAGACTCCAGTCCAAAAACAGAGAGTTGGTAACCCTAAAGCTGAATAGATATGAAGTAGACATTCATGAATAAACATGAAACATTCATTAATAAAAATATAATTTAAATTTAAATTTCAATGGACTATTTATAATCAATTCAATTGATTAGTAAAAATTGTGTCACTAGTGTTATATTTATTTATTCAATTATTTAGTTAGAACATCCTGTATGAAAAATCTTATTATTAGAACTGATGATAGTTGTCTCTGTCTTTTAATGTGAAAATTCTTATATAAAATGCCTTGTATATACTTGTATATAATAGAATAAGATTGATGATAGCCGGAAAACAAATAAACAAAGTGGAAGTAAATATTTTCTTGACTTTATTGTGTATAATAAAAATAATTTTACTTCATAGAAATAAACCATTTAATGTAAAATTTTCAATGTATAAATGAATGGAGAGAATAAAAATCATTTATATTAAAATGGAGATTCACCTAACAAAAAATTTTATTTTTGTTTTTATTTTTATATTTTATTATGTTGAAAAGAGATAAAAATACATATATAATTCTTTTACTGTATTTGCTTAAATTTTCACCTCTATATAAATAACGAAAACGTTATAATCGTTATCTCAATCGTTATCTAAAGAGCCCCACACACATTCACCTTAATTGACAACATGCTTGACAATATGTAATATTGACAGCCAAGTTGAAAGTGTGTGGATGGGCTGATGATTGAAATTTCATGTTTTCAACTATATTGAATAAAATCAAAAAGTTTTGATTTTTTGTGGGAGTGATTTTGTATTGACAACCATGTTGATGCGTCGCTGTGGCTAGGTTGAAAACTTTGTGCGAACATCAGTTATAAAGTTTATTGCATCATGAGCGCGACTCTAGCAAAATTATAGTTTTTATTATTAAGTTAAAAAAATTTCTAGGAATTCAATATTATTAAATATATCAGCCTGTTATCAAAATTTTGTAATCGGTTAAAAAATTAGGACGTTATTTGGATCATTGTACGTTATTTTCTGGAATGTCGAAAACCTTGATTCGAAATTATATTAGAAAATCCTGACAGCTACTTATCTGAAACTTTTCCTATCGAATTTTATAGAATATTCTGTAATTTTCACATCGAGAATATATTAAATATTGTTATAAAAGAAGAATATTCGAGAAAATGCCATTGGAATGCATTAAAAAAAATTGTAAAATATTGTAAAATCTGTCAGAATTATATTCAACATTGTCCAAGTTTCATAATAATTCGGTGAACTACTGTATAACATTTGAAAATAGAAGTTTGACAATTAAAATAGTCAACATATAGTCCATATATAGTAATTAAAATAATCAACACTACAGAGAGCGTTGGATGAGACATTTAGTTATGATTTCGAAAATTTTGTATAAACTAATGTTGATATTACAGTTGTCAACTTGGTTGGTACGTGTGTCACAGGCAAATTGTTAACTATGTTGTCCACCAAGTTGAAAGTGTATGGCGTGCTAAAGAAGGGTAGAGTGGCGAATTGCTTCTTATAGCATTTATAACAAGTTCCTGTAAATTGAGGAAATAAGAATCAATTTAAGTTCAATCTTAATAAACGATAATATTAATTTCCAGAATATTTTGAATATTTTTTTTTATTTCCAGAACCTTGAAAGTTTTTTGGTTTAGGTTTTAATTTCTTTCGGGAAGTTCTTATTCAAGTTTTTGATAATATACAACATATTGCAGTCATATGAATATCTGAAATAAAATAATTCTACTCATCTCTTTTAATAAAATTTAATTTTGATATTAGCATTTGTCTGTGGTTTTCAGTTTTTTAAAAGATATAATGTATACTTTTTCATATATTCAAAATCTAAAAAGCCATCATATATAGCTCTTAGAATTGGCATTAAATATGTTGCTGAAATTTGCTGCGGATAATTAGCATTTCCCTGTTTTTAGCTCTGTTTCTGCCTTTTATCTGTGTATCTGTTTACAGCATTTTAGCACCGAAATATAATCAGTTGTTTGAAGTAAGTGCTTTTCCTAGAGATCTAATGTAAGATAAAAATTAAGGTGCTGGGAAGAGCGAAATTAATAATAATAATAATAATAATAATAATAAAACAAAGAGGGAACCGCAAGTGGGTCCCTAGCTCTTAAGCCAAGAGTTCTCTGAGCTCTATTTGAGAACGACCTGCCACTCGAAGACGAGGTGTCTTCGGGTAGGAGGCGCTATTAAAATCAGATGAAGATGCCACACAGAAAGCCCACAGTTTCTTCGTCGGGATATCTCTCAGGATTGATGAATCCAAGGTTTCGGACCCGAGCATTCTGAATCTAACGCCCTGCAGATTTCTGCAGGTGCAAATAACATTTATGGAGGTTTCGTCATCCTCCATACAGGCTCTACAAGTGGGATCATTACAGATCCCCATATTGTGAAGGTGATAGTTGAATCGACAATGTCCTGTCAAGAGTTCCACCACCCTTCTCAACTGTGCTCTAGTAAGTTTCAGGCAAGCACAGTCGAATGGCTTAGCTGTGGATATACTTGCATGCCCTGTGCAAAGTCCTAGTAATCAAGAAGAGCGAAATTAACTTTTTAACATTCAGTAATAAAGGTACAATGGAACGCGCCCTGGAGTTTTCCAAGCTATTTTCACAGTTTTTTCTTTGATTTATTTATACATATATCGGGAAAAGCGGTATTTTACTGTCTTCTCCTTGTTTTTCAATTCTCGTGATAAAATTTTATTGTACAATTAATAAGTTATATAGAATATGATTAAATAATGTAAATTGCTCAGATTTAGGTTACTCTCAGGTAATTTTACTCTATTTTTTTAATATAATTTTTTACATTTTTAAATTAAAACAATAAGAATTGAAAGGTTTTTTTAAAAATACTCTTAACCAATAATAAATGTATATAGAAAATAAATATATCTGATAATTTTTCGTAGTCAGTCATAAAATTCATAAAATGTGAGCTAAAAATGTTGAAAAAAAATTTCTATTGATTTTTTAAAAACAGAATGTTTTTTTACCAAATTATATTTGAAGATTTTGTAATTCTTTGCATAAAACATTTGCAATAAGCACTATTAATATACAAAATTAACATTCAAAATCGTATTTCAATTTAATTGAAAAAGACTTAGATTTTATTGCAATTTTGTTTTTATTAAAGCCTGTAGGTATTTTTACATAGTGCGATTTTGTTCTTAGATAATATATTTACAAATTTTTATTTAATTTTGGAACACTTTAAAAAAAATATTCAGTAATTGTGTGTGCGATTTCACACGGTGATATAATTTGTGTATGTGTGTCAGTGTAAAAAAGAATGTGAAAATAGATATTTAAACATACCTCATCTTCTAACGTTACCGGAAACTGTGTTATCGGTCGTACGGCAAGATCTTCTATCGCAGATTTTTTTCTAGAAAATGTAAAAAAAAATTGTGTAAATCACTATAGATTTAAAATAAGTTAATTTAAAAATTAGTATACCTTAAAACAATTACTTTAAAAGTTGGTCCAGAAAGCCCCTTGATTATAGCAGAAGCATTAAGATGACACCTTCCATGAAGAACAATTCCATTTACCTGTTAAATTACTCATATTAAAAATGGTTATTACAGACATTGGAATTTAGATACATGAAAAATAAAAGAGAATTCGATGATTCGGAGCACTATACCAAATATCCGAGACGCTTTGGAATATTTGTTATAATTATGCTGCATATAGTTCATTTCATTTTGGCGAAAACAAAAAGAATCTGCTTATTTTGAGAAAGAAGCGTCTCGTGAACTTTGTTCATATAACGCGTACAACGTACATCGGCGAAATAAGTCTTTTTTTCAATCTTTGCACATTTATTTTTCGTATAAGTATAAATCATTTCAAATAAGTTTAAAACTTTTAAATTGTACTAAGTATACTATACATGTGAATATGCGATTTTCCCCACTGTCATAATTTCTGCTCAAAACCAGTATTTGGCCACTTTTGATCAGTATAGTTTGAAGATGATTCTTATCAAATATAGATGTATTGTTGAACATAAAACGATATTTTCAAGCAAGCAGGAAAATGATCACAAGCGGTATCAGACTGCATTAAATGTAAATGTTGCGATTACAAAGTGTGTATTAGCCTGGTTTCATTTTTCTCATTTGAGTTCTGATATTTTAGTAAAAATTTTAAAAAAATAATTCGGTCATAAAGTTATTGTCATTAAATAATATGTCATTAAATTTAAACTGCGATTTGAGAATAAACCTTTTAATCTAAAATCAATATATTTAAAATCAACCAACTTCTTCTAGGTGAATGGACATGATGAAACCATAAGAGACCAGCTTTTAACATTTGGAAACTCCAAAAGTGACATACATTATTTTTGCACGGAATTTTACGTAGTCTCGATATTTTGACCGTTTCTGTTGAATTTTAAGAATGCAAAGATTTTATAAGATTGATAGTTTGGGGGCGATATAATATTTAAACCTACTACACTTGTACTTGCTGCTTTTCATACTCCAAATTAAAAGGGATATGATTTTCGGTTTTCCTGCCTAGAAAACGTTTTTCATCGAATATCACAGTTAAACATTAAAAAGTTGTTATAGTTAAAAACACGCTTGCGTTACTCTGAATATACAGAAGTTTTTTAACTTGTCATATACGTAGAACACGAAAAATAAGTTAAATCGAGAAAAATGCTTCAAGCGAACTTTTTGGGTGTTTTTTCATTCAATTTGAATAAAAATGATTTTTATAGAAAACAAACCACTTTTATTGGATTTATTGGAGAATTTTTTTCAAAGAGTTCCTGGATTCCGCAAAAACAATTATACGAAGTAATAATTTTGAAACACAAAAACAATTGTGGGTAAAACTTTTCAGCTCGTTTTTGCCTAAACTAAACGGTTTTCGGAAGAATGTTTCAAACAAAAAATGTTACCTTTTTAATGAATAACAACTTTCTATCTTAGAGTGTTCATCTATCTATTACCGGAAATGGAGTAGAGTGAGCTTTTCATTGGCTTGAAAGCTTCGGCCAAGTTGAAGGTCTGCGAAAGATGTGCGCCTATAAACTTAACACTTTTTGCTTGAAGATTTTTATCGATAAAAGTTTCGAGTGTCAAGCAAAAACAACTTAAAAATGGCATCCTGTATGCTAATATGTGTTTGTACTTCGTAAGAATACATTCCAATATACGCTATGACAGAAAAAATCAAGGAATGATTGAATTCGCTCATAGTGAATAATAAAGAAACGAATTAGATACTTTTCTTGTTTCTTTTATTAAGAATCGATAGTAGAATGTGTGTGATTGGATAACTAGTTATGAAACAATCTTACTTCGAGAACATACATATACTGACTATACATGGAAGAGTGGCTATAGAAGATTCTATGATAGTTTAAAAAAGAAATGAAATTACCTCGAGAATCTCATCACCAACTTGTATACCAGCAGCACCAAGTCGATGTGCTGCACCATTGGGATTAATGCCCACCACAAATACAGCCATAGTGTTACGATCACGATGTCCAGCTAGACTTAACCCAAGGGAACCTTGTGGACTTCGTTCTAGTTGTACCATCACTACACTTCCACCCAGATTATTATATTTCTTTTTTACTTTATCTGTAACAAAAAAAAAACGAAATCAAAATTATATTTGAAATAATTTTATTTGAACGTTTGTTATAAAAGATATTGTAAATTACCTATCAATATTTTTATATTGCACAAAAGTTTATCATACACAGGACAGTGCATAAAAAGGTATACAATTATAAATGGTATTATCTTAGTATATTTTGTAGCGGGATTGAAATGCTAAATATACAGAAAGAAATTTGTTGGGTGGTTCGTATATATATGTGACTCATGGTTACTACAAAAACCTTGCTGTATTCCTCCAACCTTTTTTTGTACGACTAGAAAAACAATCTGTGTAACTCAAGCTTCAAGGGAGATTTTTGGTAAAGATAAGCAAATGTTTGATATAAGGTTCCCTAAAGATAATAAAAATGATTTTTTGCTTTCTAACTCTAAAATTATTTGAGTATAGCCTCTGAGAACTTTGCACTTGAGCAATAATGGCTTCATGTGAGAATTTTTAGGTTGGTCAATCAAAAGATATTATTGCAGACCTCTGAAAAGCAAGGGTAGTAAATTAAGAAATTTTCAATCATAAAATTTAAGATTGCAAGTTTATGTGGGCTTCACAAATAAGCCATAAATCAGTCAAAGACCAACATTCTCATAATTTAAATATATACTCAACTCTCTTTCAGAACGCGGTTTAATTTTTATTTATAGGTGGTAACGAGTCTTGTTTTTATCCAATTGTAAACTCTTTGAATAGAACCTAATAGTGCCATGAAGAGTATTGATTAAGGCATGTAAAAATTGTTCGCTAGATCTGATTTAAGCCTGACCCCAACACTTGCATTGCTTGTCTTTAGAAAAACAGATACGTCGAATATGTAATGAGAAAATATCAAATGATTACTCAAGCGTGTAAAGGAGAAGTACATTAAATAGAAAATTATGAAAGGCGTTAAGCAGCTTATTTTAGTTTCTGCCATGAACCTTATTCCAAATGAAATGGCCTCAGGGAAAATATGCAATGTATTCGAGGGGAAATAATTTTAAAGTCCTTCGAGGTGAGTGTTTTTTGATGACATAATTTAAATCGTTTTAAAACACATTGTAAATTATTAATGTAGACATCTGCTAGAATATAATTAGTAGGTGGGATTGTAGGTAGATAAACATAAGTTTTATCTCACCTATTTAGGTCAAGATTGTGAAATATATTTAACAGCATCTTAACACTGTGTATGGATGTAAGAGAAATATTATGCTGGTCACAGAATAAATAATATACTTGGGCAAGATGGTCCACAAAAATTATACACATCGAGTTCCAGCCAAATTTGTTCTAAATTTGAGTATATGACGCTTAATTTTGACAATGTAACTAACTATACTCAACATTTCAATATAATTAACTATACGCAACATAAACAGTCTTCGAAGCTATTTCATTTTTGGCAACTGTCAAGTTTTAATTGATTTTAATTTTATCCAATATGAAGAGATTTAGGTTGCAGGTTCGAATCCAGGCAACGGCAGTGTGAGCAGTTATAATTAATGAGGCGGAAAAATTCATCTCACTGTCGTTGGCTAAGAACGAAGTAACCGACTCTACTCACATCATCAAAATCAATTGTATATGGATGTAGTTTAATAAATAAAGAATAAAAAATAATCATGTGGGTTGCCTCTGTTATAGACGTATATGTCAGACAAACGGAGGCTAAAAATCATTAATTATTAATTTATTAAATACTTTGAAATTTCAAATTTCAAATTGCGAGCTAAGGACCAACCATTTTGTTTAGTGTTGGATAAAAGTCGATATAGTGTCCATTTTCTTCTCAGAATTTGAAGAAAAGCGAAATTCTTTGAATTTAAGCTTTTGAGGCAGTTAAAAATTTTCAGTTTTTGAGTACCTATAGTAAAATAAATAATTAAAAATATCAAAAGTCCGGCGGTGTTAAATAAAAACTGAAATGAAAGAAACAGGTACACTAATTATCATAGTGACCTTAACAGTTGGGGTCCATTCAAACCTAGACCGGCTTAAATTTTCCCAATAATGGGTCCCGACTCTTAATGTCGCTATGATAACTACTGGACTTGTGTCTTTCTTTTCAGTTTTTATTTAACACAGTCAGGTTTTTGATTTTTTTTAAAATTATTTATTTTATTTTAGACTTTTTTTAGTCCCGGCACTAAAAAAAACCTTACCTTAAATATCGAAAACCATCAAGCCGTTTGGAAGATAAGAAATAACGAAATTTACAAACATACGCCTTGCTCTTCAATATCAATACATAGTATCAAATACAGTCACTTTAGGCTGCCTGTCCCTATGTCCCCTATGTCCCCTATGTCCCCTATGTATGCTTAGATCTTTAAAACTACGCAACGGAATTTAATGCCATTTTTTTATAATAGATGAAGTTATTTAAGAAGAAGGTTTTTATGTATAATACATGCATAATATAGTAGAGAAACACTGATAATTTTAGAGGTTAAACGAAATTATGAACAAAAGGAGGGTAAGTGACATATGAAGTGAAGTAGCTCTGAGAAGCCGGAAGTTTACAGCTAGTTGATTTATATCTACAGATATATTATTTATTTATATATATTCAGATTTATTCACTATAAAGATGGGAAAACCAAATTTGATCCCACGTAGAGAAATTTGAAAATCAAATTGAAATTTTTACACATCGTTGCAAAGAAAATGAAAAGAATCGTGGACACATATAATTAGTCTTTAAAATAGATGACCAGAGTAAACTTGTATGCGTACACTTTTATAATGACCAGTTAAACAGGATAATGAAAGCTTCGAGATGATAAGTAATATAAAGTATATTAATGAGAAACACCCGTTATATACGAAGTTGTACAAATAGTTTTTGTTAAATATAAAAGGAGGCTGTTTACTTACTTTCATAATGAGGTACTTCATTATTAAAAGTTTAGTAACTTATACTATATAAACACATAATATAATGGGGTTCTTAATCTTATTATAGCACTACTAAATTTTAATAACATCAGCAATGCGCAATATTTGGATAGTGATTTTGAAAATAGAAAAAAAAAACTTTATTGAATTGTGTATATATTGACATTCATATCTATTATACAAGATAACTGTTTTTAAAATTGGAGAAGGATATTTTACCACTCAACTACTTTTGAGATAGTTTTGACAGAGGTCTGTTAGGGGGCATCCATAAATCACATGCTTTTCAAGATTTTTAGACTTCCGTCTGAGAGCCTTCTTTGTCACATTTTGTCATTTGTTTTTCCACCCTCGTGACTTCAGATTGTGATATTAATTCTATATCTCAGCAAAAACGAAATGTTATTTTCAAAATTCTGCTACTCGCTGAGTGTAGAGTAGGTGGAAGGAATTGCGCTGCTCTCTTATGAAATTTGCAATCAATTACACGTTTTGTTTAAAATATGACTTTTTTTCAATTGTTTACATGTATTTGGTATAGTAAATGTCAAATGAAAATTATTGAATAATTGCAATTATTTTAACTTGTTGCATTAGTGATTGTAAGTAAGCTAAGTCAATTGTGAAAGTAAGAGACCGAATTGCATAAATAATAATTTTTAAATATAAATTAACAAAATATTATATAAATTTGTTAAAATTAAATTTACAAAATATAAAAAATTCCCGACAAATTTTTCGGGTTACTGAACAATAAACTCGCACCTGAAATATGTCTAAGAACACTCTCCATTAAATAACCTTTCAAACGAAAAAAAAAAAAATCAAAATCGGTTCGCCCGTTTAGGCACTACGATGCCACATGCAGACAGACAGATAAAATTTGATTAATAGTGTGTCAATACCAGCGAAACTTCTGAAATAAAACTCATGCATGGTGCGAATATTAGAGTGATGTTGAGGCGTTCGATTTTTTATTTATACCAACTTTAATAAGAAAATTCGCAGCGCAAGAGCTGCGAAAAGTAAGCGAATTCCCTCAGAGTTTGATAAAACACTACAGTTTTCTTAAAATCTTTATTTTATTTCCTTAAAAATATAGCATTTTTAATTTTTCAATAATTTTTGTTTCGAAAACTAAGCGTTTAGAGACAATTTATTAAATGATATGTACGAATTGAAAATACATTTTTTAAAATTGTGAGTTTGTAACGTCACAATTTTTATAGATCCCTATAGAAGAGTTTACAAACGTGTGGGTTAAAAATTGCAAAATATTTTTTACTGTAATGTAAAATCAAGGATAAAATACTTATTAAATAGCCTCATTATAGGAATTATTATAGACTGCACCCCACGATATAGACTGCACTCCATTTTCGCCTTTAGCAGGTTTAAAAAAATATTTCCTGTTTAAATTAAGAAACTTTTGTATTTGACTTGTCTTCATTTTATCTCTTCTAAAACAGAAACTTTTGTGATCGATGGGTCGACTCACAATTTCTTTCTTTTTGGTTTTAGAATAAATTTTCAAAATTTAATATAATGATTTTTGTTTTAATGTCATAGAATGTAAAGGCAGATTTATTGAAATGAGAAAATTTTATAAATTATTGTACCAAAATTTCTATCCGTTATAAACTTTGGACTAAACTAATAATACTAACAAGTGAAAACAAACAATTTACTCAGTTAATTGATGAAATACCATGCATAGTGTTGATTACTCTATCACATTGCACATACATATACAATTTATATAATACATACTATACAATTTAAACAAAAGTTGTTTATTTTTTAAGGAACATTTTTTACATTTAAACTTTTGTTCTATCTCTAACGGTTTACAAGATGGGTCCTACTGACCCATAGGTCAAGTCCCAATTGACCTACGTTGCTCATTTACGAACTCGACCTCACTTTTTACGTCCTGATTACGCTGCAGCTGTGAAAATTACCACCTATACTAAAATTTTGTTCTAAGCATCAATATTTTTAAGCGTTACAAACTTGGGACTAAACTTAGTATACCTAGCATATTACATATATGCATGGTATAATAATAATAATACATTTTAACTCTTATCATCGATTGTGCAATAAACTCGGTTAACTTTTATTTAATATTTTATCGTGCTCTCATAAAATTGTGAAAGGTAATTTTGTTAGATATGTATGTATATTTTCATCTATAAAATTCTATATAGAAAATAATACTTTTATCTATAGTTATTATTGCTGGAAGGTAGAAATTGATAAACATTAAAAGGCGAGAAAAAGGAAACAATAGAAAAATACAGATACTGATTATTTGTGCGATATTATCTCTATAATATTCTTTTTCATTCCTTTATAACTTACACATTTATTACTATCAGAAAATTGTTTAGGTATACAAATAATAACATTTTGATGAGTTTTTATTGTTTCTTGTTAAAATGGTTACGAAAAACCTAATCATGATTACTTTTTGGAATTAATATACCAAAATATTTACAGTTAGTAAGTAAAAGTTTTATTTTTTAACTCCCGAATAAAACGAAGAGTGTTAATAGTTAAACGTATCAGTGTATCCGTGTGTCTGTCTAGCATCGTAGTTCCTAAACGACTGATTTTGATTTTTGTATGTTTGAAAGCTTATTTGATCGAGATAATTGTATGTTTGTTAGCTATGTTTCAATTGTGCAAGGTTCCGTACGCGAAACAGCTAGAAAATAGGCGACGATTTTCAAATGGGTGAGTAGATTTTCTTGAAGCAGGTAGTTAAGAAGACTCTCAATCAAATATCAGATAAAAAAAATTACAAATGGTTTATCCGTTTAAGAGCTACGCTGCCACAAACGAATGTAAAATATAGCCTTTCAAAATGTGTCTTTTTTCTGCATGTGCGAAGATTATTTGAATACTCTATTTTCGCATGATTTTCTCTGTAATAAATAGTTGTTAATGCGTGCTCGTAGCTTACTAATTACAAGTAAATTTTACTCAATAAATGGGAAATTAGCTACTGGCTAATGCATGAAAAACCATGAATAATAAATTTTACTTTCGTAAAATCTTTAACACTTTTTCGTCCACAATTCTCACCAAGATACTTAAACAATCAGGAAAAGCATTTACGATCTGCAAACAATGCATTAAAATCAAATATGGTCCCCTGCGTTCGTAAATTTTGGATTGATTGGCGATTGGTTTTCGAAAATTTTCCACACTGCAAAGTCTAATGCGGAGCCCCAGATATTCATTGAATATTATTTGTAGTGTTTAGAGTGTAATTAAGTAAGAAAATAAATTGTAATAATTTTGCTCTGTGTGTGTTATATAATACAAATATATAAAAGAACAAAATAACAGTAACAGCAGTTGGATTTTATTACTTTGCTTTTTTCATTTTCCTTTCAGTGCATCAGCAAACAGAGACCCACCTTCTTCTATGCATGAGAATTTGACATCATAAAACAATGTACATATGCTATAATTTTAGATAGATATAGTGATTGTGATTTATAAAAGAAATGGACGTCAGCTGTTTTGGTTTGGTCTGCTCTGCATTTTCTTTGTGTGTCAGGTCTCCCAGGAGAATGATATGTTTAAGGTTCTTCACATACATCAAGTATATGTTCAGTGAATAGTAGAGTCTAATATAAAATATATCATTCAATTCGGCTTATGTATTTAAAATTTTCAAAAAGTATAGAACTTGGTAATGTCTCGATAAGTAATCTTTCATCTTCTGATAAATATATTCACCTAAATAACAAAAATAGCAATTTTCTTTATTTTTTTGAAGTGAACATTCCTTTAGGATCGGTTGAGCACTTTTTTGGGTGAACAAAAATCTTGGAACTCGCGTCATCGTCACGCTCCATACATACCACATTGAAGACAACGGTTATAACCTTTAAGAAACAGAGAAGTTAGGAAACATTGAACACACTTAGTTCTAGAATGGGAGACCGTTTGAAAACACTGTGTGTTGTTGCTTTTTTATTATTTATAATATATTTTTTATATACACGTTAATAATTTCAATTTCCAAATTATGAAATTTGAATTATTTATGTTCATTTTTTTCAATATTTTCATTAATAAAAAAATTAAAAAAACACATTTCCCCATAACTGATTATCTTTTCAATCAAGGCATACTAAGTTTAGTCCCAAGTTTGTAACGCTTGAAAAAATTGATGCTACCAACAAAATTTTGGTACAGCTGCTCATAAAATCACCTAATTAGTCCGTTTTCGTTTGCCTGTCCGTCTGTCTTTTAATACGATAACTCAAAAATGAAAGGAGTTGAAATCTCATCAAATTGAAATTTTTATAGCGTGCTTAGGACGTAAAAAGTAAGGTTTAGTTCGTAAATGAGCAACATAGATCAATTGGATCTTGGGTCCGTAGGACTTATCTAATAAACCGTTAGGGATAGAACAAAAATTTAAATGTAAAAAATGTTTCTTATAAAAAAAAAAATTAACAGCTTTTGTTTGAAACATTTTTCGTAAACATCACTGTTTACCCGTGAGGGTGCAAATTAGGTGCAAATTTTTAGTATGTATTATAAGGGAATAGCAGTTACATGTGTGTGGCTATTTAAGAGTGTATATCTTTCTTAATTTATCGACATCATTGACACTGTCTATACATAGTATTTCAACAATTAACTCAGCAAATGTTTGTTTTCACTTTCTTTTTTAATTTGAAACTTTGATGATTAACCTTGACCAAATACGTCATTGAGTGAACCAGTAGGGTGGGATAATGGTACACGTTTTTAAGCTGAAGGTTGAAGGTTGAAACAGTGTCTCAATTCGTTATCGCTTCATAATTTCGTTCTCGTGTGCAGTTAACAAGTTAGAACACTTATTGCACAATAAACTGTTATTGTAGTGGCTATGAATGGCTTCCATGTAGGGCAAGCTAACATACGCATATAAACTTCATCTTGCCTAAAATTCTTTGCCATTATTTTTAAACTTTTGAAATCATTCATGTGTCGTTAACATATGTAACACGTATACTGAACATATCTATTTTTAAAAAGATTTGTCTAACTGGAAAGAAGAACTTGAAAAAGAAAATCTAAAAGAAAATTAAAAGAAAAAAAAAAATATCACAAAAAGAAAAGAAAATTAGTGAAAAATACAAAATAAGTAGAAAAAAACAGTATTTAATTTAAGTGTATAAACTTTACAGTATTTAATAGACATCTTCTTCTTCAGTAGTACCTAGTGTGTCTTTTCTTATAATACTTGCACTTTGCTTATGTTGTTTCTATGTATTTTGTAAACAATATAAAAGAGAAATGAGTATAGTAAAAACTGTAAAACTGAACATTCCGCAAGAATAACTCGTAACAAATATTCTTTGTTTACAAGACACAATGTAAACAATCAAATAATGTGACATGAATATTATGTATAAAATACTATAGGAAAATATACAACGTGAAAAAATATTGGGACAAGTCTTATCAATTCGATATCTGTGTCACGTATATATTTATACCATGTATATATGAAATATATCATAGTATATTAAGTTTAGTCCCAAGTTTGTAACGTTTAAAAATATTGATGCTACGAACAAAATTTTGGTACAGGTGCTCATAGAATCATCTAATTAGTTCATTTTCGGTTGTCCGCCCGTCCGTCTGTGAACACGATAACTCAAAAACGAAAAAAAGATATCAAGTTAAAAAGTGAGATCGAGTTCGTAAATGAGCAAGACAGGCCAATTGGGTCTTGGGACCGTAGAACCCATCTTGTTAACCGTTAGAGATAGAACAAAAGTTTAAATGTAAAAAATATTCCTTATTTATAAATAAACAACTTTTGTTTGGAACATTTTTTTGTAAACATCACTGTTTAATCACGAGGGAACACATTAGATGTAAATTTTATAGTATGTATTAATATGGGATTATCAGTTATGTATGTGTGACATGTATAGGTATATGTGTAATGTGATAGAGTAATCAACACTGTCTATACATGGCATTTCAACAATTAACTCAGTCAATTATTTGTTTTCACTTGTTGAACTTATTTGCAGTCAGTCGAAAATACTATTTAGCAAAATTTGACTTTTTTTTTATACCCTTGATGCGATAGATTATTTAGTATAGTTTTTGTAATGCTGAATTCGAATTCGGCTTTTCTAACACATTTTCGAAATATTTTTACCTAAGAAAGGGAAAAGTCAGTTCTTCGGTTATATTAAAAATTCCGTAATACCACTATGAAATTCGTATGCTCGTATGGAAATTGAATGCCATCCTTTTTCATCCTTCTTCCTTTATAATATTTTTTGAATCTTTCCGATATCCCTTTTGATCTTCGAGAAATCATACGATATTTATTACAGTTAAAATACATACTGTATTACCATACGTATAATTAATTAATTTCACTTAGATATTACCTATTTATTATATTTCCTAGAAAAAAATTCTAGATAATTTGCGCTCAGATTCGTATTCAGCATGTCAAAAAGCTTTCTAAAAGTATACTCTTGTTTCGGGTATAAAATATGTGTAACGCAGTGAAATTTTCGTGGGTGTAATAAAATAACAACGATCAACTTAGAGATTGCTCCTCTGTTGAATATGCCTACTTTAGAAGTCGTTTATTTATTTAAATAATCGGGCAACCCTCCCATAAAGTATTCAGAATTGATTTCGATTTTGTCCAACTTCTTATAAAAAAAAACAAGCCTTTTATTCAAAATTACGCTGGCGCTCGTACATCCTTAAAATCAGAAAATAGTTTGATTTTAAAACTTTATTCTGTCTATAGAAACTTAACAGATAATTCAAACCAGCTTCTACCCACTATATTAGGTCGCTTTAAAAGTTTTGTCCGTTTCTATTAGTCTAGTTTAAATTGTAATATTTCAGAGAATAATTATTCAGTTGTATCGAAATAAGCGCTACTTGAATCAGTGCACTTTTGCCAACATAATAAGTCAACTAATTTCATCGGCATAAAAATTGAGTGCTTGAGATTCGATGAAATCGACGAAGGCCGCTTTTGCTTGGTGTTGATTAGCGAAGATTCTTCCGTTGAGAAAGTTATCGAAATGCTTGAAAAGATGGTAGTCGGTTGGCGAGAGGTCTGAGGAGTTTGGTGGGTGAGACAGAACCTTGACGCTAAATTCGTTTAATTTTCTTGGAGCAGAATCGGAGCTTCTCTGTTGACCAATGCCGGCTGCTGTTGGCTAAATTTTCGGTACATTTCGCCGATTTCCTTACAGTAAGACTCTGCTTTATGGTTTGGCCTTTGTTTAGAAAGATATATTGTTCCCATTTTTTGAGCATTTCGATTTTTCCAATACGTTTTAAACCTCAAAGAGAAAAAAATTTGGGGAGATAGGGAGCTACAAAAACATTAAAAAGCAAAAAATTTGGAAACAACCTAATATTTGTGTTCACTTGGTAAAAATACATCAAAACAATGATGGCCATTTCTTAGCTATTTCTGATAGTGGATTAATAATCTGCAATACATCGAAGTGAATAATATCTATTTAAACTGTAAAGCTACTCCATTTTGTTAAATAAACATGTAAATTAAGGGTTAAGTACCCTGCACTTGACTATGTATCTGAATATTATGATTATTATATAGGTTAAGTATATCGTTATCGTATAACGAATGTTACTTGTACACATAAATTTCAGAGCTATGTTTATGAAATTCACTTGAGACTAGGGACCATCATGTAGTACGGATTATTATTATTATAATCACATCGTTTATCACATGCATTTAAATAGATAGTTTAATATTCGATAACGAAATGGAATACGATAACCAGTTTTTATGTGTTCAGTTTAATTTTCTATTGTTATCATTTAAACGAGTATCGATGGAATGCTTTTTTATTAAAACTATAAATTTAACGAAAGATGTAAACATTGGATAAGGTAATACTGAAACTATGAATAACCCACTCAACTTCAAAACGCCATAAATTCTCTAAATTAATTTTTAACTTCCCAGAGGAAGTTAATGTAATGGGGCTGATTTTGAAAATCTCCAGTTTTATATATTTCCGCGGTTTCAAGGCCGCAATATCCGAATCAAACCTTTTCAATGCGATCTATGTGTGTGTGTATGTATACGTATGTGCGTTTGTTCATTCGGATTCTTTCGCCTTGATTACTTCCCGAACCAGTTATGACATTAACACGTGACTGGAAGAGTTTTCAGCAGAATTAGTTGAGCCGTTTTTTAATGGTAATAAAAAACCTGGAAAAAACTGGATATACAGAATCTGAAAAGTAGATAAAACACATCATTTATCTATGGATATAATGATAGTTCCAGCATAAGCTGCAGTACATGTTCGAAGAATAATCTATGAAGGCTAACAAGACCTTTTTTTAATGTTTTTTCCCTCTCTAGGAAGTCTGCGGACTACAGGGGTCGCACGACTTCAGTACCACACCGATTATGAACTGCCATTTTTTTCTTTTTAAATCGCCATGATTCAAATAATTACTTCATTCACTAGTTATACAAATTTTATAAACTTGTCATATTTAACTAGTTTTAGAATTGAAAAAAAAACTAAATTTAAAAACATAGATGATGGGTTATTTTAGTAATCTATTTGCTGAAGGAGGCCCGTTACGTATAGAAAAAAATTTATGTAAAATTATCATTTTATTGCATTTTTATATCATGTAGGGATGAAATATATCGAGGTATACTAAGTTTAGTCGCAAATTTTTACACCATATATATACATATATGACATATATCGGGGTATACTAATGATTAGTCCCAAGTTAAAATATTCATGCTACGAACAAAATTTTTTTACAGGTGTTCATAAAAATCATTTAAAAAGTTCATTTCCGGTTATCTTTCTGCCCGTCTGTGATCACGATAACTCAAAAACGAAGCTGAATGAAACGAAATTCTCATTCTGTAAAAAAAAGTATTAATTGTTTTTATTCAGTTTCTGATAATGAACGTGAAAAGCATTTTGTAAAACACAGTATTTTCGTTCAAATCCACCCAGTAGTTTTTGTGTGATAGCATAACAAACAAATAAACTTACTTGCTTTCACATTTATAATATATAGGGATGTATTGCATTTATTATTTTACAAATTATACAGCACGAATTTTCTAAAATTACTAATGCTTTAGCTCTGTTTTATTTATAACTGAATGCCATGCTGGAATTATCTTAAGGGCGTTTCTAATCCATAATACCATAGAAAATTGTCATTAAATATTAACCATCCTTATTATACAGAAGAGCGAAGCTTCGTTTAATGCAGGCGTCTAATGTATAGACGGAATTATAATTTAAATATGTAAATTTTGTACCTACTGACCATGAAAATTGTTACACTACTAATATTATACAATACCACATATAAATGTAATATTCTAGAATCCACCGGACGGTGTCATTTAAATTTTTCTATTTTCTACAAACTCTTAATGGTACCTATCGAGAATAGTAGACACAAGAAATATCCGTTTTAGCAAAAATGGTGCTAAAAATTTTTCCCACCAAAAATATTATTAAGGATGTTTGAGCATAATGATTGATTTAAGGACTCAACAGGCAGACTTTACTCAAAGAATATGAGGTGAAAATTTCATTTCAATTTTAGAAAAAAATCATTAAAAATCGATATAAAATACCATATGCGGAGAAATCTCAAAAAACGACAAAAAATGTTGAAAGTTTTTGATAATTTTCACTTGGAATGGATGAAAAAAACTTTTTTCTATTAAAAAGTAAGCATATTAGCAGTGACATAGAAAAGAAAAAACCAAGTGTCTCCATCAATATAAGGGATAAACGTGCATGGTAGATTTAGGGTTGAACTGATTTTTATCTTATTTTCAACATTGATGGTGAATTTTAATATAAATGCATGAATTTTAATATAACGAAAAATAAGAATTAAATTTTCGGTATCTGCCTTGGTTTTCGAAATATCGAAAGTTGAATAATTAAAGAAAATTTTCAATATATTGAAAATTACGCCAAATATCGAAAAATTGTATTCTTACTTTTAGTCTTATATCGCTAAGTTAAAATACACTTAAAATTTTTAAATAAATTTTTTTATGTGTTCATCTGAAACTACTTGATCACACACACTCATACATCCTTAAAGGTAGATTTCTAGATATAAAAATTTTCTTGTCTGGACCGGACCCATGTTGAAAAATTTTGTATTCTACCCTAGTTGGTTAAGTACCGACACACAGTTTGACCTAACTTGGTAGGGTTTGTGGGTATGTTGACGTTGAAACAAAATATTTTATTCATCATGAGTTTGTTGGGGTTTGAAATATATTTGGATTTTCAACGAGTATTCTAAAGTGTATTTTATATAACAGTATGTTTCTGCACAGATGTGACAATGATGTCCATTTGAATAAAGTCTAAGTTTAAAAATGGATCAGTTGTGAAATGTTTTCAGGTTGTATATTCAAATTATATGAAGATTTAATAATAATTTATATGCCTAAAAAAACAGTAGTAAAAGTTTTTCATAAGTTAAAATATACACGAATATATACACTCTTGGGCATCGAAATCGGAATTCTTTCAATTGAAATGCGGGAATTTTTTCTTTATGAACAACATAAAATATTGACAAAGATACTGCCTAAGCATATAAAATATTATGGTAAAAATATTTTGGCAGTCTATCTCAAAATATTTCAGTATAAATACCGGCTCGGTTTTTTTGTCCGCAAGTATCTATTTTCGTGTAACGAAATGTATATAAATTTGTTTTTTTTATTATTAAATCATAAATTTTTTTATGACTTAAAATATAAAATTAATATTTATTTTTCTAATATATTTTGTTAGTATCTGTATATTGAGAATTAGATGTTCTGTCTTTTTTTTAATGTTTATGAATTTTTAAATATATTTTTGTAAATTTTCTTGGAAATATTTTATGAGCTCATATATAAATTAGTATGAAAAAGGAATAGATTAAAAAAATGTATGGAGGATTTCAAGACTGGTTATATTTCAATTTATCTTTTTCTTGCAGATTTAATTCACTTTTATATTAATAACAAAAGAACATTTTATTCGACTTTGAAGTTTTCACTTTTATATTATTAAAAAAAAAACCTTTTGCTCCATTTTGTTTTCAGTGCTTCCAGGAAGATTTCACTTTTGCAGTAATAAAACAAGAAGCAAAAACATTATATTCCACTTTGTTGTAACTGCTTCCGGGAAGGTTTGAACTTTTAAAAACAATTGCCCAATTCTAATAAATATAATTTTTCGAAAATTCGGGCCTAGGAACGAAATAAGGCAGCATTTTAAAATGTCAGATATCAGAAGTAACTTGGTAACTTGGAGATGGTCAAAATTTTCAACACGCTTTTATTAGCTTGGTATACATCTTTGTAACGAAATCTTTGAATGTGATTTTAGCCAACTTCAATACGTCGAATTGAATTGAAACTGCGAAGACTTGTTAACTTCCCAGTGGGATAGTTATTGTAATGGGTTCGATTTTGCAAATTGAAAATTTAGACATATCTTCACGTTTTAAGGCCTATTTAGTCGAATAGTATGGTTTTTAAAAGGATGTCTGCGTGTGCACATGTATGTATGTTTGTATGTACGTATGTATGTATGCATGTTCGGTTTCAATTTTCGCCTCACGTATCTCGAGAACAAATGATGATATTGACATGGGAGTTTCATTTAAGGGATAAGTGTGTAACTTAGACCTGATAAGATTTTGAGCAAAATCGGTCAAGCCATTTTTTGTACCGAACGAAAAATTGTATAATTGTCATTATTATCATTTATTATTACTTATCATTTATATAGTTTTAACGTCATCGCGAGTGGAGGGAGCAAAGACCCGCTGGGGTTACAAGGGCCGAAATATTAAAACATATGATATTTTTTTATCCTTTCCACTGGGAAATTAATCGCGTGGTCCTTTCGGGTCGCACCTAGACCACTTTTCATCATGCAAAGTATTGACCGATGACAGTAAAATTATTCATAAGTTTGTCCGGTTATTCTGATCAGGATCTTAAGGACTAGCCATTTTATAATATAAATATAATTAACTCATATTATTCTGGTGGAAGAGCAGATAACATCCCATAATATTAATAAATAATTAAATAACTTGGAGAACAAGTCAATAGGTGAAATCTTAAATTTAAATTGTTAACCACAGAATTGCGAAGCAGGCGATGGTCCCTATTATTTCCTATCAAAAGCTGACAGTTTTTTTAGTTTTATATTCTACCTTAAATTAATTTGCATTGAGATCTGATGAATGAGTATTGTAAAAAGCAGAAAGGGTAAATTTTCTTTTTTTTCAAAGTTGTATTTTGTATTGATGTTGAATCCGCTTCTGTTTACAAAAAGCTATTAAATCATTTAAAATTTTTTAAATTTTGTAAATTTCATTTGATATAATTTTTTTGTTTTTCAATTTAATTTAGTTTAATTGTTCTTTTTTCATTATAAAAATATCTAAAATGAAAATTAATTGCATAAAAAATATTTATAAAACATTTTATACGCATAAAAAATTAATTAATATCTGAAAATTTATCATATTAATTATTTTCATAACCAGTCAGAGTTGGATTAAGCTCTGATTTTGAAACTTTTATAAGAATTCTATGCTTTTTGGTTCTTATTTAGTTATGTTAGTCCAATCCTGTATTGAATGAATAAATGATAATGTTTCTATATTACTCTTCCGTAAACGAGCTTTACATTATAGTCTCTATTGTCTGTGGGTATTATATTAAGCTATCGAATAATGAATGGATTTCAAACTAATTTAATAGATAGATTCATTGTTCTTAATTGAAAATCCTGATTTAAAAAAAATCTTCTGCAGTTCAGCTCTATCACTAATGTCATATTTCCTACTCATTTCATGTCTCTTATTTTTAGATAATTTATTTCCAATAGGATTTTATCTTTATATGACTTTTGGAGATAAAATGACTGATAAAGGTTAGGAGAGTTAATACAAGCGTAATAGAACTTTCTTAATATTAAGTTAATTTTTAAACAAATTCGCAAGCCGCCAAAATTTCTAGCAGCTTTAGAAGTAAAAGCTTAAAAAAAGTTAACGTTATGAGTGGGTGTAGTAAACACTCCTTGACACGGATGGGGAACCAATGGTATTCGTGCCACTGATGGCGCGGGACACAATATTTTGGGCGGGCCTCCGATCAGAAAGTTCATTATGAAGTATTATACTAGCAACGAACGCGAGTGATCTAACGAACGCACGCTCCTACGTTTGTTATTGTAGTTACATCCTGGGCTACACTAAGTTACTAAGCTACTTGGCTGCAAATGTCATTGCTCGGGATAGTAATTCTTTCCGAGAGAGTTTTTGAAGGAAGCCTCATAAGCATGTGCACCCTCGTTTTTGATGATTTCGATAATAAAAGTAAGGTAGTTCAGCACAGTAAAAAAAGATTCAAAACTGGGATTGTAACATTTTTACAAAAAATTGACATTAACTCAACACATACAAAACTGACATGTATGTATGTGTAATGTATGTGTAATGTGACATGGTATTTCAACAACTCATAATAACAATAACTCAGTCAATTGTTTGTTTTCACTTGTTTCAAAGAAGTTTAATATAATCTGTTGATTCATTGAAATAAATGAGGAATATTGTGATAAAGTTTGTTTTCATAAATTATTTCGAATTTGTTTTCTATTTAAGTTTTGCAAAAAATGGACCTTCCAAGGCACACCTACCTTAATTTTCAATTTTGTTCTAAGAGTGATGAAAGGGTTATAAGACATTACAATCTCCCTACGTTGACCATCGATACAGTTCATAAGTATATATTTTCACAGTAAATATGACTAAAAACATTAATTAGCATGTAGAAGAATGTTTTCAATTTATTATGAAAAAAAAGTGATTTGAATAGAAATATTCATTTATTTAAAATTTAATTACTTTAGTTACATTTAAAATGTGAATATTGCAATTCCGTGTTTAGTGCTTTACGAATGATGATAACGATATACGTATATTCTACGTCTATAAGCAACTGGGTGTAGTTTTCAGTCATTTACTTGAATTATGTTTGATATTGGAATTCAATATTCCTTTGTAACATTCATTATTTCACTCATTTTATGAATAAATTATCATAAATGAGTGATAAATTTTAATATAATTTTAATTAATTGTATCTTTAGATTTGTTGTGATTTTAAATAACAAAGAATAAATGTATAAAGTAAATGCAAGGGTTTTTTTAGGCGCCACAATGATAACAATGTGAAAACTGAATTAATAATAATAATAATAATGGGGTTTAACCTCCGTTTCTCTGACATATACGCCTATAACAGAGGCCACCTACATCATTATTTGTGAATCTTTATTTATTTTAATTACAAATTATATTTATAATTACATTTTTGATGTGGGTGGAGTCGGTTACTACGTTCTTATCCAAGCGACGACAATGTGATCGATTCTGCACTCCCATTAATTATAATTGTTCACACTGCCGCTGCCTGGATTCGAACCCGCAACCTAAGTCTAAGTAAACTAACGGTCTATAACTAATGCCTTAGACCGCTCGGCCACTTAGGCTCTTGTGTTCTTGAAAACTGAATTATTTCCGGAGGTTTCCAAATAGATTTTCGATTTCTATATCGAAATATTAATATGTGAATTTAATTTTTTTTGCGAAAAATCATCTAGCCAGATATAGCGCATTTTTCAGCATAAAACGAAAAATTACATTTGCATATAATTAGGGTTGGAAAAAGTATCAAGATTAGATTATGGGCTAAACATATATTTCTTTGATATAGGATTGATATGGACAAAATGGCATACTCCGTCTGTGCGTGTCTGTCTGTGACATCGTAGCTTTTAAACGGATGAACCGATTTTGATTTATTTTTAAAAAAATAATATAAAATGGTGTGTTCCTTATCAAATAGATATAATAATTTCGCGGTATTTTTGAATACTTAGGCCATAATGCTCGGTTGCGCACATACTGTCATTATAAAAACGACTAAATTATCAAGACCATTAGACTCTCAAAGAAAATCTAACAATATCTCAATAATTCCAATTCCAGCAAGTACAAACTTTGCCCGATTGTGTTGGAAAAGCTGTAGATGGTTTACAATTTGGCGTAAAGTAATAGTGTAAAAGTAGTTTTTAAAAACACTTTATCTTAAAAACTAACTGATAAAAATTGAAAAATAACATTTAAGTATAACACTTAGATTTTCCGATGCGGATAAAATTTATATACATCTGTTTTTCATCATTTTATCACACATTATCAATATTAATATAAATATTCTTATAATCTAAATAAATATATATACATTATTTTAAAAGCAAACAAAATCGACTGTAAGGAAAAATGTATAGGATGCTCATCTTAATTTATCCAGCAAAATTTTCTTCAACATCATATGAAGACATCATATGAAGACCTCTTTGAATTTAACTTTCAGGATCGTTGAATATTCATGTGTACAAATGAAAAATATTATACAAGACAATTAAGGTATCGTAATATTCGTCTTAAAAACCTAAAGGTTCTTGGGTAGGTGTTGGAAAAAAAAACATGGTGAATTTTTGGCTTGAAATAGAAGTGCGTTAATAAAAAAGAAATTAACCAAATCTATCGAGTAGGGTATCAAAATAAAGATAATTAAAAAGGGATTACAAAAATATATAAACGTTATATGTTTAAATTTAACTAGGAATAATAAATTGGTTTAAAAAGTTTTTAATGTAGTATAATTAAAAAGTTTTTTTGGTGCCGAGACACTAAAATAGAAAGAAATAAAAAACCCGGCAGTAGTAAATAAAATCTGAAAGAGAAAAATAAGGATATTAGTTTACGAAGCGAATTTAATTGTCAAGGCTTATTATTAGGAAGTTTTGAGTCGGCCTGTAAATGAATCCCGATTGTTAAAACGCCCCTTTGTAAACTAATGGCTTTGTTTTTTTCTTTATTTGATACAGTCGGGTTTTTGATTTTTTAAATTATTAATTTTATTAGATTTCTTTTTTCGAAAAATAAATTTGATGGAAATTGAAAGCAAAATTTAATCGAAAATTGTTCTTAGGTTCGATTTCTCTATAATCTAGGTGACTTTTTATGTCAAACTTTTATTTACTTTTTTCATTACATTTTTAATTTTTTTTACCTTTTTTTTTATTATTTTTGCATTTCTTTTCTGCTAAATTTATTGGGTTTTAAGTAGACAACTTGTACTTTTTTGTGCTATCGATTTTTTCGAAGATGCTTTGCAGGTACCCCCTAACTGATTTTTTTCAAGTGGCACTCTATACATCACTTTAGAGCCCCGTAGTACTTATGAAGTATTATGTAGTTTTTCAGAATGTAGAGTCTTACATCTAAATAGCAGTTTAATATAGTTTCAAAGAATATTCAATTTACTGTTCTATAAATCTTTATTCGTTTTGCATAATATTACACAAATTCAATAAGTACACTACAAAAATGTACAAATACTATCTATGCCCGAAATGAGTTCAAAATATACGAGCAGTGCTTGTTGATACTTAAAAAGTTTGTTAATTGGTCGTTTGTCAGTTGGTTTTATAAGTCTTCAAATATTTAGCATGAGGGGAGATGATTTGTTGTTAATGGTGCTTTCCAGAAAGTACAAGTCAATGGTCGTAATTTTTTCCATAAAGTTGAAATGAGTTGCTTTAGTGTGACCCATACAAAGCCCTTTTTTGCGCTACTTCAAATGAGCGATTTTCTTGACTATTGGTTTCTCATCCTTGTAACGCAATTTTAAGCTATTGTATATGGGTCTGTCAACTTGAAGGTAATCATTTTTCATGAAGCGGTGGTTGGCATATATGATTAGGAAGATCTATGGAGTCTATTAATAAATGGATTCCTGAATTATGTGCGTCCATAGCAACTTGAATGAATTAAAAAAATAAAAGATTTTAATAAAAGGAAACCGTTAATTACATTCAATAAATTTAAAACAAGCAAAAAATTAGTGTCTTCTTAGAGAAAAAATGAACTTCCACGTATCAAAATTGGCGGTAAAATCCAGGAAGTTCAACTTATATTGTCCTGAAATTTGCTAATCTATGATGTTTTCCATTCTATAGCTAGGAAAAATAAATTTTATTTTCTATTAGTCTTTTAAAACACTTCTAACCCGAAATCCAACATTAACTCGTTTATCACAGTTTAAAACTGAATTCATTGCAAAAAATTAAACATCTTACTTTGGAAAGATCTTGCTCAGAATAGTAGATGTTATAGAAAATTGAGCCTCTCATCAGTGTGAATCCAGCGAAATCGCAATCTCATTCAGAACTCGTTATTGATATTTCAAGCTCCAGCGGTCTTAATGGAAAACCATTGGATAAAATCATGTATGTAATATAGATTTCATTTAGTGATAAAAAGTATAAAAGTCATTTATCACTTAGGTACTAGGTCTCCAAAATTTTTGAATAATAGTTCTACAATATTTACTTTGCTTGTCACTTATATTCATCATACTTAAATGCATGATATCAATTTTATTTTTATACCATGCATATATGTAATATGCAAGGTATATTAAGTTTAGTCCCAAGTTTGTAACGCTTAAAAATATTAATGCTAATCAAAAAATTTTGGTATAGGTGTTCATAGAATCACTTAATTAGTCCATTTCCGTTCGTCTGTCTGTCGTCTGTTCGTCTGTCATAACGATTACTCAAAAACGAAAAGAGATATCGAGCTGAAATTTTTATAGCGTACTGAGGACGTAAAAAGTGAGGTCAAGTTCGTAAATGAGCAACATAGGCCAATTGGGTTTTGGGTCTGTAGGATCCATCTTGTAAACCATTAGAGATAGAACAAAGGATTGAGTGTAAAAAATATTCCTTATAATAAAATAACCAACTTTTGTTTGAAACATTTTTTCGTAAATATCACTGTTTACCCGTGAGGGTGAAAATTAGGCGTAATTTTTATAGTATATGATTATGTATGTAATTATGTGAATATCAGTTATGTATGTGTGACATTGTATAGATATATGTGTAATGTGATAGAGTCATCAACATGAATGGTATTTCAACAATTAACTCAGTCAATTGTTTGTTTTCACTCGTTATTTTCGTCTTTGATCGATTGAAACTATTTTCACATCATTTGTATAAAACCACTATACAGGTTGAATCATTTTCATCTATTATGGCTCGCTAATAACTCGTTTTTTAGCTAACCAATAAAAAGATAATCTGCAGAGTTTAAGGGGGGGGCATTATACTCTGATGTCAGATTTTACCTACTTCTGCGGGTTGCTTTAATAGGCAATTTAGATCTCAAAAAATAAGAGAAAGAATATCATTTTAAATTAGAAAGTTGATCCTCATTATTGCAATTAATGGAAAGAAATCTAGCTACAGAAAAATGCTTTAGCTCAAAGTCATCGGGAGCAATAGAGGGCATTCGCCTTTGTCCATGACTTTGTCCTGAAAATCTAGTTTCAAGGTCATTTGATTTTGATCTTTAAATGATCTTGAAAATTTATCTGGTCTTACTAGTTATTAACTCATATGAATGATCCTTATTGTCATAGAAAACTTTTGTTTTAAAACCAGCGTATTTCCTTTCGATTAAATGCAATAACGACATACTTTTATAATATACGAAGATCAACTTTCTAATTTAAAGTGTTATTCTATTTCTTCCTTTTAAGGATTTAAATTGACTATTAAAGCATCCGAAGAACTAGGTTCAATCTGATGTAAGAACACGATGTCCCTTATTAAACTCTGTACAACTTTCATTTAAGTTATTTTTAAATTGGTTAACTACAAAATGAGCTATTAGCTATAATATTAAATTTGCCCATCCTGTATCTTGAAAATATTTTATTAAAATAAAAAATAAAAAAAAAAATGAGGAAAATGTGCATAACATGTATTTGAATGTGTGTACATATGGATTACATAACAGCATATAAAAGTTTTGATATAGTTCAGCTAAGTACCTATATGTGATGCATGTGACAAAGTGATAATAAACGTAGTCAGTGAAGGGGTAAGGGGATTTTTAAATCAGCTCTATTTCTAAATCTTGTGTGACGAAAACAGAGAAAAATCTTGTATCAAGGTTTTTTAAACTGAAGTCATTCGAAAGTCATTGTGGGGCATAAAAGATTATTGCAAAAAAGTGTGTGAGACCAAGGGCCGTAGCTAGTTAGAAAGCAGAAAAAGATTTGTTTGGTAATCAATCGAGTTTGAGCCGTTAAGAAGAATTAAAGAACAATTGGGTCAAATGGAGGTGATTAGGAGGTTGTACAGGGGCGTAATCTAGAAATTCAAGGTTTCGATTATTTCCAATTAAAGTAGTAATTGATGCTTCTTTAATATTAATTTCATAACAAAAATTTTAAGTTTTTCGCATTTATTATATTTAGACACTGTGAATATATCCCATAAAATCTCCTCAAAGTATAATTTTTGTTACGGGTTTGAAATAGAATTTTGTTTTTGTAATATCTAGTATGCATTTATATGCATAGTAAGTTGTCATTTTCTTATATTTTGATATTATATTTTTGGTACAGAATGCTTAAGGAGTTTAAGTTTTTCAAATACGATCATTACTTAGGCAATTTCTTTCGGGCTGCGATTAAAAAATTAAGTTTTTTTAGGACAGGTAAAAAGAATTACTGACTTTTTATGAGTTCACGTTCTCGAAATAATTGATTGCCAGGATATTACAGGGTATGGGACTCTCAGATTCTGGAAATTATGGATTTATTTTGTCACAAAAGTAAACAGGAAATTCTGTTAATATTGCAGGTTCTTTTTTGTGCTTGATATTAATAAAAAAACATCAAATAAAAAGTGTGTATTTCTAAAAAATTTAAATGTAAGTTCATTTGAGACATCCTTCAGAAATAAAATACGAAAAGTCAATCAAAATTTGTATGATACGAGGTATATTTGCAACAAGTAGGTCAAAACTTTGATATATTACACTTATTATAAAGTTTGACATATAATTATTCTTACTTATTATTGTTGTTCACATTCAATTATGCACACAATATTTACATCATGGTCTGTTTGACCAATTTTGATATATAATATGTTACATTCAATCGTAAACTAATTTGACAAATTCTTGTCTAGTAATCTTAATTAAAGAGAATTGAAAAAAATACACTCGAACCAGGACTCGAACCCGGACCTCCCGGACTCATGTCAAGCGCCCCACCAATTAGGCTATTCGAGCTCTAGACACGAATGCAACCTTTTCAACTCAATGAATTTTTTACTTTGTTATCCACTTTATTTATTATTATTACTTATTATTGTTGTTCACATTCAATTATGCACACAATATTTACATCATGGTCTGTTTGACCAATTTTGATATATAATATGTTACATTCAATCGTAAACTAATTTGACAAATTCTTGTCTAGTAATCTTAATTAAAGAGAATTGAAAAAAATACACTCGAACCAGGACTCGAACCCGGACCTCCCGGACTCATGTCAAGCGCCCCACCAATTAGGCTATTCGAGCTCTAGACACGAATGCAACCTTTTCAACTCAATGAATTTTTTACTTTGTTATCCACTTTATTTATTATTATTACTTATTATTGTTGTTCACATTCAATTATGCACACAATATTTACATCATGGTCTGTTTGACCAATTTTGATATATAATATGTTACATTCAATCGTAAACTAATTTGACAAATTCTTGTCTAGTAATCTTAATTAAAGAGAATTGAAAAAAATACACTCGAACCAGGACTCGAACCCGGACCTCCCGGACTCATGTCAAGCGCCCCACCAATTAGGCTATTCGAGCTCTAGACACGAATGCAACCTTTTCAACTCAATGAATTTTTTACTTTGTTATCCACTTTATTTATTATTATTACTTATTATTGTTGTTCACATTCAATTATGCACACAATATTTACATCATGGTCTGTTTGACCAATTTTGATATATAATATGTTACATTCAATCGTAAACTAATTTGACAAATTCTTGTCTAGTAATCTTAATTAAAGAGAATTGAAAAAAATACACTCGAACCAGGACTCGAACCCGGACCTCCCGGACTCATGTCAAGCGCCCCACCAATTAGGCTATTCGAGCTCTAGACACGAATGCAACCTTTTCAACTCAATGAATTTTTTACTTTGTTATCCACTTTATTTATTATTATTACTTATTATTGTTGTTCACATTCAATTATGCACACAATATTTACATCATGGTCTGTTTGACCAATTTTGATATATAATATGTTACATTCAATCGTAAACTAATTTGACAAATTCTTGTCTAGTAATCTTAATTAAAGAGAATTGAAAAAAATACACTCGAACCAGGACTCGAACCCGGACCTCCCGGACTCATGTCAAGCGCCCCACCAATTAGGCTATTCGAGCTCTAGACACGAATGCAACCTTTTCAACTCAATGAATTTTTTACTTTGTTATCCACTTTATTTATTATTATTACTTATTATTGTTGTTCACATTCAATTATGCACACAATATTTACATCATGGTCTGTTTGACCAATTTTGATATATAATATGTTACATTCAATCGTAAACTAATTTGACAAATTCTTGTCTAGTAATCTTAATTAAAGAGAATTGAAAAAAATACACTCGAACCAGGACTCGAACCCGGACCTCCCGGACTCATGTCAAGCGCCCCACCAATTAGGCTATTCGAGCTCTAGACACGAATGCAACCTTTTCAACTCAATGAATTTTTTACTTTGTTATCCACTTTATTTATTATTATTACTTATTATTGTTGTTCACATTCAATTATGCACACAATATTTACATCATGGTCTGTTCGAGTGTATTTTTTTCAATTCTCTTTAATTAAGATTACTAGACAAGAATTTGTCAAATTAGTTTACGATTGAATGTAACATATTATATATCAAAATTGGTCAAACAGACCATGATGTAAATATTGTGTGCATAATTGAATGTGAACAACAATAATAAGTAATAATAATAAATAAAGTGGATAACAAAGTAAAAAATTCATTGAGTTGAAAAGGTTGCATTCGTGTCTAGAGCTCGAATAGCCTAATTGGTGGGGCGCTTGACATGAGTCCGGGAGGTCCGGGTTCGAGTCCTGGTTCGAGTGTATTTTTTTCAATTCTCTTTAATTAAGATTACTAGACAAGAATTTGTCAAATTAGTTTACGATTGAATGTAACATATTATATATCAAAATTGGTCAAACAGACCATGATGTAAATATTGTGTGCATAATTGAATGTGAACAACAATAATAAGTAATAATAATAAATAAAGTGGATAACAAAGTAAAAAATTCATTGAGTTGAAAAGGTTGCATTCGTGTCTAGAGCTCGAATAGCCTAATTGGTGGGGCGCTTGACATGAGTCCGGGAGGTCCGGGTTCGAGTCCTGGTTCGAGTGTATTTTTTTCAATTCTCTTTAATTAAGATTACTAGACAAGAATTTGTCAAATTAGTTTACGATTGAATGTAACATATTATATATCAAAATTGGTCAAACAGACCATGATGTAAATATTGTGTGCATAATTGAATGTGAACAACAATAATAAGTAATAATAATAAATAAAGTGGATAACAAAGTAAAAAATTCATTGAGTTGAAAAGGTTGCATTCGTGTCTAGAGCTCGAATAGCCTAATTGGTGGGGCGCTTGACATGAGTCCGGGAGGTCCGGGTTCGAGTCCTGGTTCGAGTGTATTTTTTTCAATTCTCTTTAATTAAGATTACTAGACAAGAATTTGTCAAATTAGTTTACGATTGAATGTAACATATTATATATCAAAATTGGTCAAACAGACCATGATGTAAATATTGTGTGCATAATTGAATGTGAACAACAATAATAAGTAATAATAATAAATAAAGTGGATAACAAAGTAAAAAATTCATTGAGTTGAAAAGGTTGCATTCGTGTCTAGAGCTCGAATAGCCTAATTGGTGGGGCGCTTGACATGAGTCCGGGAGGTCCGGGTTCGAGTCCTGGTTCGAGTGTATTTTTTTCAATTCTCTTTAATTAAGATTACTAGACAAGAATTTGTCAAATTAGTTTACGATTGAATGTAACATATTATATATCAAAATTGGTCAAACAGACCATGATGTAAATATTGTGTGCATAATTGAATGTGAACAACAATAATAAGTAATAATAATAAATAAAGTGGATAACAAAGTAAAAAATTCATTGAGTTGAAAAGGTTGCATTCGTGTCTAGAGCTCGAATAGCCTAATTGGTGGGGCGCTTGACATGAGTCCGGGAGGTCCGGGTTCGAGTCCTGGTTCGAGTGTATTTTTTTCAATTCTCTTTAATTATAATTATTCTCCTTCAACATTACAATTTTTCTTCAACTTTATGAAAACAATAGACAGTATATCAAATACAGTTGTTTTAAAATTTTCCACTCCATCAGACTTTTTTTATAAGAAAATTATTCATCGACGTGTTTAAAATATTAGTTTTTATTCTTATAAATTCGTTTATGATACAATGTTTTTTTCTATTCGTCGCTGGTAGAGGTGCGAAAAAAGTATAGAGTAGATTGTATAAAAAAAAGTTGAAAAACATATTTAGATTATAACGGTTCAATTAAAAAGTAGGTATAAACCGAAAATCGTCCTCAATAAAGGCCTTCAGAATGACGCATTTAAATTAAATTTTTGTACATCACAGTTTTTTGTTCTTATTTTATGGTTGCACGATTTTCGTCCATTCGTCCAAGACAATAGTTCTATCTTACATACTATAATATTAAAAAATATTAAATTACTATATAAATAGAAAAATTACTATTAAAAGTCTCCGAACCCAAGAGGATGAAAGTTTTATATAAGAATCCACATTTTTGAATCCACTACATCACCGATTTAAAAAATTCTTACGCCTATAGAATGCTACATTGTCAGAAAATAACATGGATTATAGTTTCAAAAAAGTAGACTTTCCTCCCAAAAAATTAAATCACATGAAACTGTGAATAAAATGGGAGACAAGTTTCGGCAGGGAAAGTGAAGGTCGTAGCTTAATAGTCACGTAGGGAAACATCACTGTTTACCCGTGAGGGCGCAAATTTCGTAAGAACATTGTATAGTATATATTATATGGAAATATCAGTTATGTGTGTGTGATACCACAGTCGTGTTATACATACATGACTATGTCTATCTTAGAGTAGCTATCTTTCTCTACTTATATGACAAAAGAAACACGACAACAAGAAACGATTTATTATCCAGTTAGTTAATTTCAGTATTGTTGTAAGCGACTATGGTTTTTCAATACTTTTTTAGTTATTTATCGTCTGCTGAAACGCTATTTGTACCAGTTTCCACAGTTATTCTATTATAAGCTACCGGTTGTCACATGGCAAACCGATTTTCCCAATACTGAATGAAAAAAATGTATCCTAATGTAAAAATATGAATATATTATATTCCGGAATTTAAAGCAGTATAAATGAGGATCGTGTAGAAGATTATTTTGCCACAACGTTATCCTCATTTTGCCGGATAAAATGAAAAAATTTTGAAAGCAGCAATTAATATTTACATTATTCTTCATTAAATAAAAGATGAATTTTTAAGAAATGGAAGATATAATTTTTGATGAGGAAAAACATGAAATCTTTTAATATAAATACAAACAAGTGAAAACAAACAATTAACTGAGTTAATTGTTGAAATACAATATCATTGCTTGTATTATCTTTATAAATAAGATGAAAAAAAAAGATTCATTTTTAGATAAAATGACGGCCATTTTTCCCAAAAAATTTCGAAAATCTGGGATTTTTTTTTTCGTTTTCTTAAATCTACATACATTGAAACGAATTTTTAAATAAACTTATTTTTGTCTGATAATTGATCCCCTTAATCCTATCGGATGGGTTTAATATGAAATTACAATCAAAAGACTCAATATTTGATGCTACCTACACATTATCAATTCTTTATTTTTTAGTAAATGGAAACTTATGTTTTGCCCTTGTTTGGACACGCATGGGAAAACAAAGATATTTACGAAAAAATGTTTCAATAGTTAGAATCTGTTACGGTTTAAAAGATATGCTCTACGGTCATTACCTAAGTGACCTACATTGCTCGTTTACGAGCTCTAAATCTCTTTTTACCTCCTGAACTTCCTCTTTTCGTTATTGTATTATCATGCCCACGGACGTATAGACGGACTGACGAACAAACGAAAAAGGACTAATTAGGTGTGATTCTATGAATACCTATATCAAAATTTTGTTTGTAGCATCAACATTTCTAAACGTTACAAACCTCGGACTAAATTTAATATACTCTGATATTTTTCATATACAGGATATAAAAAGTAAAATATTAGCTTTTTAAAGAGATGCAGTCATATTGAGGTGCAGGAGGTATTTTGTTACAGACAATAAACATAACTTTTAAACTAAAGAGTACTTAGTTTGTCTATATTACATTCGCCTTGAAAATATACATAAATGCCAACACGAAAAACAAAATACGTTGTTCTAGTTAATGCCTGGATAATAATAAAAATTCCAGTTTCTAACGAATAAAGTTATGAAATTAAATAAACCGACTGACTGTTTATAATATGTAATCTTTACCATTTTTGTACCCTAGAAGGCTTTCTGCAGAAATTTTTGTGTGTAGAAAGCTCGCGGTAATCAAAGGTGGGATATGGGTGTCACTATTGTCTATGATATTTTAGGTTTAAATAGAGTACGAAAATCCTCATTTAAAATTTTAAACTATGAAAATAACTGTCGTTTTTTTAATGTATGGGAACATAAATGGGTCCATGAACTCATTTTTTATTTAATTGCTTGACTTGAATTGAATTGAAATTTCTAATCGAAATTTTATTGGTAGGAAAGTTGTATGATCTTGGTTTCGACAAAAGTGGCTATTTGAAGGTTAAACAAGTCGTGGACAGAGTCTGGTCCACACGAAAAACTTCTCAATATAATAAAAAGTTTACAAAAAATAAAAATTCGACCGACTCGAAACGGCTTGATCGAATGCTATGATATTCTTTTCGGATCATATTACCATTAATACGAATCGATCGACACCTCAACGAAGAAAAGAAAATTTCTACGGACGTACGTTATACATATACACACACATACTTCTTCTCCAAATTAGTGTTAATGTCTTATCCTAATCATGAAACGTAAAGGTATATTGACAGTTTCGATTTCGAAAATCGGACCCATTACAATATCCTCGTATAGTGGGAAGTTAAAAATATTGAATGTATTCGATACAGAGGTTTTCTACCAGTGCAGTCTTCTCTTCTAGTTTACATAGACATTATTTAGTTTGATGGATTTTCAAGTTCACAATCAACGTTTAATAATATTTGATATTTGAAAACTTGAAATATTATCTGTGTCGATTGACCTATTTAAATATATAATATGTTAAAATATACATATTAAAATGGTTTCGGAGAGTAATTTTTGTTTGAATAATTGTGGTATTTTAGATAAATTTTGATTATATGTTTCTGTATCTTTGCAAATTTAATTTAAAAAAATTCCTTTCATTAATAACAACTGAAAAAATCGCAATTTTGTAGACTTTAATGCCACAATCAGGGTAAATAATAATTATAATAAGGGTAAAAAGTAGATAAAAAAAATTTTCTTAATCGTAGATTTGAAAATTCAGATATAAACAGAGAGAACAAAATGTCTTTAAAAATAGCGAATTTATAGTGCTTTTATTTTCAAATTTTTACCTGTGACTTTCCAATGTCACATTACGAAGCATAATTGAATCACCTATTCATGAGTTTTATTTCAAAAGTTTCCATGGAAACGATACACCACTTTATTAATATAATTGTATGAATGGATATATAAGTCTATGGTTTGCATATATGGTTTACATTGAAAATTGAATACTATTTTCTAACAAACTTAAATAAGATATTATTTGAATTTACATTTAAAAAAATATTATTTATAGAATTTCGTCTTTTATTTTCACAATTTATAATGCAAGTTTAATTAATTGTTATTTTCAAAAATTTTAATTTGAGATTTGCTTTGCCATTTACATGTAAACAATTAAAAATTAGTCATAACAGCCTCCTTTAACGAAAAAATTATCCATTTGTATTAATTATGGATTTAGAGCCAAGACAAAAAAAAAAAAATTCTTTGAATTTACTAAAGCTGAATATAGTTATACAGGTTGTATATTGCATATAAATAACAGTCATGTCAGCCAGTCAGTTAAATGTGAGAATAGAGCTGACTGACCAACCCTGTTCTAACATTTAATTGACTGACTGTCATTACTGTTATTTATATGCAATATAGAATCTGTATAACAATTTTCAGCTTTAGTAAATTCCTTTAAATACCACCTCAATCATAACTGAGTCTTATTTATTTATTGTACATACATTAGGGCTGACTGATCAGTGCTGTTCTAGCATTTAACTGACTGATTGTCATAACTGTTATTTATATGCAATATACAATCTGTAAAGGAATTTTTAGCTTTAGTAAATTCATTAAATACCACGACAATCATAACAATTTCGATAGCATATATCTGACCCCTGTTCTATCGTTCGCTTGACTGACAGCAGTAAGTGTGTTGTCAAAACTATTATAACCAATCTTCAAACGATCACCTTAAGTAAATTGAACGAATTTTTTTTGGTCTGGCTCTCCATTTATTAACACTTGTCAATAATCCAGCAAAACATGTCAAAAAAATGTTAATTTTATTAAATAAAAGCTGCAAACCAGTTCATATAGCTACGTGCTTAATTCTAGTCATCAGAAGATACACATTCATTTTTTAATACTAAAAAAAAGTTTTTTTTTCATTTTTAAAAAAGATTATGAAATGTTACAAACGTGAGAGTATTATCAAATAAGTTTTAAAGTCTCTTGTGGTTTTTTCCACGTAAAAAAACTCATCACAGTGGAGCCGCGTAAACTAATTGAATTGCCTCTCAAGAATAATTAATATAGATACAAATTTATAATTAACGAAAGCATAGGTCGTTCATAGCACTTGATGACGAACCGAAAAAATTATCCAGTGAACTTAATATTGAAAAAACTTAGCCTTTACAGTACCAAAAGCAGCTCAGTAAGAAATTACGAAATTCTATCGTCGGTACAAAACCAATAGTTTATTTTTCTTAAAGTGGTAACTCGGTAAAAAAAAAGCAAAACATAAATAAAGATTACTGTGTTTCAGATCAGTAAGCTTGAAAGCTGAATGTTTAAAACAGTTATCTAAATTTTATTATACCATGCATATATGTAATATATACCAAGGTGTACTAAGTTTAGTCCCAAGTTTGTAACGCTTAAAAATATTGATGCTACGAAAAAAATTTTGGTATAGGTGTTCATAGAATCACCTTATTAGCCAATTTCCGGTTGTCTATCCGTCTGTCCGTCTGTCTGCCAACACGTTAACTCAAAAACAAAAAGAGATATCAATATCAAATTTTTATAGCGTACTCACGACGTAAAAAGTGATCAAGATCAAGTTCGTAAATGAGGTCAATTGGGTCCTGGGTCCGTAGGGCCCATCTTGTAAACCATTACAGATAGAACAAAAGTTTTAATGTAAAAAATGTTCTTTATAAAAAACAAAACAACTTTTGTTTCATACATTTTTTCGTTAACATCACTGTTTATCCGTGATGACATAAATTAGACGTAAAAATTTATAGTATGTAGTATATGAGAATACCAGTTATGTATGTGTGACATGTATGCATATGTAATGTGAGTAATCAATACTGTCTATGCATGGTATTTCAACAATGAACTCAGTCAATTGTTTGTTTTCACTTGTTATTTTTATTTTTCCTTTCAAAATAAATAATATTTACAGTACCAAAAGCAGCTCAGGAAGAAATTACAAAATTCTATCGTTGGTACAAAACCAATAGTTTATTTTTCTTACAGTGGTAACTCGGTAAAAATAATATAACAAAACATAAATTAAGATTACTGTGTTTCAAATAAGTAAGCTTGAAAGTTGAATGTTTAAAAAAGTTATCTAAATTTTATTATTTCCATTTTTCATCTCAAAATAAATAATATTATTGTGTGTTGTAATTTGTGAGATTTTTATATGTATATAAAAGAGTAGATATTTGTATTATTTTTTAAATTTAATGAACAAACAAGTGAAAACAAACAATTGTCTGCGCTAATTGTTGAAATACCATGTACAGGCAGTGTTGATTACTTTGTCATATTACTCATAGATACATGTCACACACATATAACTGATATACCCATATAATACTACAATTTGCGCATAATATGCGCTCTCACGGGTAAACAGTGATGATTACGAAAAAGTGTTTCAGCCAAAAGTTGTTTATTTTTTTATAAGGAAAATTTTTTACATTTAAACTTTTGTTCTATATCTAACGGTTTACAAGATCCAATAGACCTTGTTGCTCATTTACGAATTCGACCTCACATTTTACATCCTCAGGGCAATATAAATTTCAGCTTGATATCTTTTTTCGTTTTTGAGTAAGCATGATGACAGGCGGGCAGACGACAGACGGCAGACAGACAGACAACCGAAAATGGACTAATTAGGTGAATTTATGAACACCGATACCAAAATTTTGTTCATAGCATCAATATTTTTAAGCGTTACAAACTTGAGACTAAACTTAGTATACCTTGGTATATTTCATCATATACATGATATAAAAAGTTTTACTCATAAAATCATAGTTTTAACTTCATTTTTTGAAATATTTCTAAATAAAATATATATAGTTTAGTGTGTTTTTTATGAATTGGACACAAAAAGGGTACCCAAAGAAATTTGTTTCACTAAAGTGTTAAGTTTTCATCTTCACTCATTTCAAACCGTGGGATTGAATTGATAAATCGCACACTCGCATCACGAATCGATGACAATACAATAATAAAATAAGTTTGCCCGATTATCCAGATCGGAATCTTCAGGATTAACGAATTCCATAACAGAAAATGTGTACATTTATTTGCGCTCCCACCATGAGCTAAAAAGAAGAAATGAATTTCTATAAGTTCAAAATAGTACCTATATGATTCTTTAAAAGATTGTGTAGCCGTGACAGTCTGTCATGTTGGATTAGAACGATCTGAAGAACATTTTGGGGACGGTTTGAAAAAGTTTCACAGAAAGCCATTTTCATAGTCATAAACTAGAACTATGTAATTCGTAGCCAGTAGCTCGAAAACTACTTGTTATAAATTTTTGTGGCCGAGAGTGTTTTTAATCAGAATGATCCAAAGATTATTTAAGGGTGAATTAGAAATAGTTTCTATAAAAAAGTCATTAGTTTTCATATATAAAGGTAAACGTCGTCCATCTTCGCTAATGATTTCCGATTTTCTTTCTTAAAAATAAATTAATTTTGTTTTAAAATTCCATAATAGAGGACTCACCCTATATTAAATGCAATTATTATAAAATACATTACATAACACCAACAAAAAACATAAAAATATTAATAAAATTCATACCTAATTCATATTCTGTTTCTAAATCTTCTGCTATAGTCTCCATAGCCTCTGTCGTCGATGGGGCAGATATCCACCACCTTTGAATATATAAGTACGATACATGGGAACATCCAACAGGTCCAAATATTACATAGATTGTGCAGCATAATATCTTATCTGCACATTTCTATATTAGAAAATGTTGTTGTGTCACGAACAATCGTGGTAACCGCATATTTTTTTACTTAATTTTATTTTACATAATAAAAAATTGAAGAATATTGCCGTTATAACAGTCTTTATTAAATTTATTATGAGTTTGTATTAAAATTTTCTATTATCAACACGTAATAGGATTCCATAATTTTTTTTTTAACAAGAAATTGTATTAACAATATTTGGAATTATTTTAATAATTTTTTATTATATATTATTGTCTTTTCATCTTTCAATTCAATTAATATTTTATGTTGATTTATTTAAACATTGAACTAGGCACTGAAATTAACCTTTTTAAATTAACTACAGATTTCATTTCCCGAATCGAATAGTTTAAATAATGCCACTTTGGTACATTTAAGTATATAAATTTTAATATACTGGGTATAAAGAAGATAAACTTTCAAAAAGATAAGATAGTAAATTTGAAGTCAGGATGAGTATGGCCAAAAAAATTGACTTACAATTAATGGAATTAATTATTGGAGATCATTTAATAACATCATTGATGGGAGACATCATGTTCTAACATCAGATTGGACGTAGTTCCCCGAGTTGCTTTAATAGTCAACTCAGACTTCTAAAAGTTGAGAGATAGAATAACACTTTCAACTAATATTCTTTTTTTTTTAACATTTTCTGTAAAATCGTTAGTTTTCGGAGGAAACGCATCTTAAAAATAGGTCATTTAATCGAAAGAAAATATGCTAACTTTAGAACAATGTTTTAGACAAAGGTATCAAGGACAACAAAGGTCATTCACTTTTGTTAATAACTTGTCCAGGTAAATTTTGAAGATCAAAGTCAAATGACCTTGAAACTAGAATTTTAATTAAAAGCTATGTTCTCAAAAAATATCCTTTGACAAGTTTTGGATAAATCATTTTTCTGTAGCTACCATGTTTTTTTTCGATTAAATGCAATTAGTACATGTTTTTAAATCACATTTCCTTTGAAAGCTAAAGATTTTTGAAAAAAACGTTTAAAATAAATGACTTTTTAGGATCTAAACTTACTATTAAAGCAATCCGGACAACTAAGTCCAATCTGATTTTAGGACATAATGAACCCCATCAAACTCTACAACTTTTGTTTAAGTTATTTTTGTATTGTATAACTTAAAAAAGCCATATATATTAAATTGTCCACTTTGTGCACAATAAATTTTTTTAATTTAATTATTGAAAACATTTTATACAGGCGTAGATATGAATTAAGAATAACAATCGGCAAAATACTGTTTGTAATTTATGAAATGTAATTTTAAAAAGATGCTAAAAATTTTTAATAATAGATAGGATCTGGAAAATTTAATTTATTCTAAGATTGAACAACAAGTTTATGAGATATCGACTGAAATTACTTCGAAATACTGCTCTTCTATACGATTTTGAGAGACCTGTCTGTAAGTCTAATTGTTTAATGAACCCGATTTTATCAGATCAAAATTGTTCAAGAAAAAAATCTTATCTAAATTGGAGGAAAACAAGTTTTCCTGACTTTTTACTATTTTCTTAAAAAGGTATGTTTAAAAAAAAAAAAATAGAAAAAGGTATGTTTTTTAGAAAATCACAAAATAGTTTATGTTGCGAAATTTGATGCAAATCGGTTCATGGTAACTTTGACCCAAACAATTTAAATATTGGATTTATTTAACGAAAGTATGACTAGTTTTTGAGATTCGTTCTTTTTCAAATACAGCATTCAATTGCAACACCTCCATACTATAGGCAAACACACAACGGGTAGAGAGGTTTTTCGTAGAGTCTTTTAACTTTAAACGCGACAGTTTCGGTGATCAAACAGAACCATATTACTTCATGGAAAAATCTATGAAGTTAATTTTTGGTTAAAAGGATTTGTTAACAAACAAAATTGATGATTTGGAGTGGATGTTCACTTTCATACAGTTTGTTTCCAGTTTGGTTTTGTGGTATGGAAGTGTGATAGACTATATTTTTTGCAAAAGAAAATTGCATTGTTACTATCTCTTAGAGGCGTCGTTCATCTGTATGAAATTATGTTTAAATAAAAATGTCATGTTCCAATGTCTAAAATGAACAAGAAATCATATTGATATACCATACCATTTTATTTCTTTTTCAAAGTTAAAATGTCTAAACTTAATTTGAGCACTCTATAAATAAATAGTTCTAAAACTATACACACGATGAAAGCAAGTGATATCTATCTATATTTTAAAAATTCCAAGCTAGAGTAGATAACAAGTAATTTAAAGAAAAACATTATTTCAAACAATATAAAATATACAGTTACTACTTGAGTTGAGTTAGGAGAGATATATTGTTTTAAAAGTAATCATCATCAAGCTTGAAAAAGAAAGTAACTAACTACATTATAGTTAGCCAAGACCGTCAGCCTATATTGAAACGAAATTTCCATGATTTTTCAAGTCTATTTGAGGATTCTCAAGATAAGTTTGGTAATTTGGTGTTAACCGTGGCGTGGAGTGTCGAACTTCTAGAAATTTAGTTTTTTGACGATTTTCTATATATTTCACTAAAATTGCTAGAATCATTTCTTCAAATTCCAAGTGTCCAAAATCAAGTTGCTTTGAAAACAACTAAGTAAGCATGTTTGTTTGTATGTTTGTTACGTTTTCACGCAAAAACTATCGAATGGATTTGATTGAAACTGTACAATAATATAGCTCATACATCATAATAACACTTGAGCTATAATTTATAAAGATTAATTAAAAAAAAAAAATTAAATTTAATCTGATATTTTATTACTCCATCTATGATTATCACTTTGAATCACAAATTAAAGATTTCTGTTAAAATTTTAAATAGGAAATGTCAAATACCTAAATCATGGCCATCTTTTCTGATATACTGTGCAAATATTTTAGCTGTGTAAAACAGGAGGTAGAGGGTATTAAGCGGTGGTTTCTACTCTTAAGTCCAGTTAAGCGGGCGGTGTATCACGCTAGTCATACTATAATCATTCTTAAAAAGGCATAGAAAAGAATCATAAAAATTAGCTTTGTTATAGGCTTACGTTATATATAGTTATTTGTTATGTAGAATAATAAAGTAGCAACACTGTAAATAATAAAGTCAATAAAATGAAATGTTGATCCTTTTTGAAACAAATTCAATTAGTAGTAAAACTAATATAATCTGTATTTGCTGCTGCTTGATAATAAATATAATGTTTACTACACAAATAATAATATTTTATTCTTAGTTTTAAGTTCAATAATGATGATTTGTGTGGAATTGAAGGTGTACTTATCTACATGGTAAGAATCTCAAAACTCAACTAAGTATAATAAATCAAATTTTGGTTTATCATACACTATTTCCTTCTCAGTTAACCTAAAAAATTAACCCTTTGTATGCCAAGCTTTTGCTGAATTTTTACTCAAACTTCGGGTAAATGTTATAGATCAAGTCTTGATTGGTCAGCTTTTACCTAGTAGAGAATAAATAGCCGAGAGGGTAAAGGCGATATACATCAAATAAAACGCCTATGATTATTAATTGGTGAATACTGAAAATCGCGGACATCGGTTAAATCGAAAATACTAGTTACTTGGCACCCCGTTTATTAATATATGTTTGATTTATACGTGAAAAGAGAATTCGAATCAAGAAATTCGGTTTTTATAAGTTAAGAACGATTGATTAGAAAATTTATTGCCTGCCAGAATATTTATCGTCTATCTGCCGAATATCCAATGCTTACTTATCAGATAATTATCGGAAATCACGATTCTTAGTATCGTCTCATCTCTCGTTGACGTAATCTCGTATTGGCTTGTTTCTATTGTCTCTCCTGGCGTCACTAATTGTACTGTATGGTGATAACGTAATGAGGAATCATTCCACTTTCGATATTTTAGAAATTCGTAGTACTTATATATTGTTTTCGCTTATAATATTACAGTGTTATAATGAATAATGAAAGTGTCAAAATGAATAAAAAAAATTGACAAGTGATGAATAAATTTATTTGAAATCAATATTTATTATTGAATTCTATGATATTGTGTCTATTTTTATATTTTCATAGTATAAAAACAAATATTAAATGATATTATTGAAAAAATAATATTTTTATCGCATATAAAACAAAAAATATTATTACAATGGATAAAATATTAGTGGCAGTGAATTTTACTATTGTTTTTTGAACCGAAAGATGGTTATAGGTCAGTGAGCCTCACTTCCCGCATCTGCCTTACCATAAAAAGCTGTTTAATTTGTAAGCATAATATGTTATATTTTGTTTATTTGTGAGTCTGAGCAATGATTGAGAAGCCAAACAGCTTAAGTCTATATCTTATGTGAAAGTAAGAATGTTTGTTGTTTGTGTGTTTTGTTCACGCAAAAACTACCGAATGGATTTGAATGAAACTCCATAACACTTGCAGCTCATTCATCAGAATAGCATATAAGCTATAATTTATAAAGATATATATAAAAAAAATTAAAAAATTAAAGATTTCTGTAAAAATAGTAAATGTAAAACAATTAATGGCCATCTTTTCTAATATGCTCTATGAATAATGACTATTTTACATTTCATAAAAAAATTGAAAACTGTACATATATTTCACCTGTATAAAACAATCCCTATCATATTCCGAGTGTTATGGAAGGCTTTATCTCGGTGGTCTTTACCAATCTATACTTGTTAACTCATCGAAGATGGCGGGTATCAAGATAATTCTTACCACACTATTAGGGAAATTATTTTGTTGCCTATAGATAGAACTACGGAAACAGTCTTAATTGGGGTTCATAGTCCATTGCTTTTTCCAGATTTAAGCGTGATTCCGACTGTCAATTTGCTAATTTGACGTCACTAGAGATTTTTCCAATCCAAATATAGTATAGTTACATCGAACATTAAAAACAATATTTTTTATATATGAGGTATTTCATAACGATCGTTTTAACGATACGCAAATATTCAGAAAAAACATTATATTATTTTTGAAGAAACAGTGTTTATGAGTGTCAGGAAAAGAAGTTTTATTTTTATTACTGACTCATCCTGTATATTAGTAGATTTTGTACATTTAAATTGTAAACTTTAATTTAATGTTTTAATTGCTTGAAAAGTAATTTATGTAACTTTATACACCACAGTTACAAAACTTGCGAATTTCTAATGCGAAATATATTTTATATAATTAAAACCATTTATTAATACACCTGTAATATATAATGTATTATAACGTGTAGGTGTACACGTTACCTATATTGCAAATTAATTCACAACAACGAAATCGGCTAAACCTTGAGTTTTTTTACCCGTAGCATGCGGAAATGTTTAGCGTCTTAAATCACAGTAACATTCTAAAATTAATATTTACAAATTTCGATCTCAAAAATAACTAAAACGTGAGTCAAACATAAAATTTTGCGAATGTAAATTGCACTCAAAACTCTTTTATAAATATGTTTAACTTCCCAGAGGAAGTTAATGTAATGGGGCCGATTTTGATAATCTCCAGTTTTACATATTTCCGCGGTTTCAGGGACGCAATATCCGAATCAAACCTTTTCAATGTGATGTCTGTGTGTGTGTGTGTGTATGTATGTATGTGCATATGTTCTTTCGGATTTTTTCGCCTCGATTATCTCACGAACCAGTTATGACATTAGCACGTGACTGGGTTTATTCGACGCATAATTGCGTATTTAAGAATAAGCAATTACTTTTTTCAGCAGAATTATTTGAGCCGTTTTTTAATTGTAATAAAAAAACTGGAAAACTGAATAAACAGAATCTGAAAAGTGGATAAAACACATCATTTATTTATGGAGATAATTATCGTTTCAGCAAAAACTGCAGTACATGTTCGAGGAATAATCTATGAAGGCTGGCAAGATCTTTTTTTTAATGTTTATCCCCTTTGGGATGTTAGTCGTGTGGACTACAGGGGGTCCCACTCACACGACTTCAGTACCACACCGACTATGCACTGCCAATTTATTAATTTTTGAATCTTTGAAACACAAATTTTCAAATCACGAAATGTTTTCACAATATAGTTTTTCACGAATATATATATTTTCGTACTTCCCCGCATTGGAAGAATAATCATACTTATGAAAATCCTATTTCGATATTTAAACTTAAAAATGTCGATTATATTTGTTATTTACATATTTCTTCAGGCATTACAATCTTTATTTATTTTTTTGTTTACTAGCTTGCATACAGTTTTTAAAAGTCAAAGTCTTTAAGGTAATTCAAAGTAAATTTAAATTTAATAAGTAAAAATTTATTCTTCACAATAATAACTCAAAAGCCACTTCCTGTGTAATTGGTTTACCATTTTATACATAAACTAGCTGGGAACTACCCGCTTTGCTGGGCAACATCCCCACTTGCACCCCTCCCTCCACATTTTCTTTCGTTGGATAACAGTTTTGTAATGTACACGTCATGCTCTTTTCTTTTATTTGATACCCCACTTAGGTATATTTGTAAATATTCGATATTTCCTTCCGACTTTCTCGCTACACCTTTCTACCCTCCGAAGGTTAAAAAAATTTCTAAATGTAATTTAAAACATTCTGACCAAGTTTTGAACTATTAAAAGCCATAATTGAAAAATATGAATTTTTTATTCATGAACACCCCCGCAACCCCCCTTGTGGGTGGAATTTCGTAAAATCCGTTCTTAGCTGACCTCTACTTGGCAAAAGGAATATTCCTGCCAAATTTCAAGTCTCTAGGTCTTATAGTTCCAGAGATATCGTGATGAGTGACTATCTATATCTATAGAAAGTCTCCTATATATTTATAGATAACATTTTTCTCGAGTCTTTAAATCTAGAAAATTTTCACGTTCTAAGTATTTCTTAAATTTTGTGCTCATAACGCATTAGAGCACTCACAACTGATTAAAGAAACAAAAACCGAAATCAAGAGCCGAATTCGTCTACTACGTTATGTCCTGTTTATAAATAATATATTGTATATATCAGATTAGGTAAAAAATCATTAAGATATATCGGTTGAATATTAAATGTACCTACTATTTATTTTAAATAGGAATAGTCGGCAAGCATTCATAACTTTAATTTTTAATGAACACGAGCATAAGATAACGTTATTCGTACAATGTTTTAATTTCAAGTAAATCCTATAAGTATTTTTATACAGCGTGAAATAAAAAGCCGGCTTGGTTTTCTTGTTTTTGTTTTGTTTACACGTGAATTTAAAAAAACAAATTTTGTAGTTAACCAATCAAAAAATAACTGGCATCAGACTGGACCTAGTTCTCCGGGTTATTTTAATAGCCAGTCTGGATCTTAAAAGATAGGAGATAGAATTGCACTTTAAATGAGTTGATCCTCATAATAAAACTAAGATTTTTATTTAAAATATTTTTCAAAAATCGTTAGCATTCAATCATTATGTAAATACTCCCTTAATCGCAGAATTTTACTTAAAATTAGATTTTTCTCAGGGTAAAGAAAATGGTTATAGTTTAAATATATGCTCAACTGAATGGAAAAGGTTATAAAATTCTTTGATTGGAAAATAAATATAAGAAAAAGAAACGATATTAATAATTTTTATTTGATTTGATATGTTAAAAAAAAAAACTTTGTTACTGAATAAATTTTACTACAACAGACAAATTGATCTTTTAACATGTTATTAAATTTGAACAGACGGGCAATAGTTGACATAAATTTTACTGACAAATACTCTCCCAAACTTTCTATATGGCTGCATTAGGCCTAGCCTGACACCTATTTCTTCTATGGCGTTTTTGATTTTGAGACGTTTTCCCTCTAAAATTTTTATGAAATTTTTAAGCAATCATATTAAAAAAACAAACAGTGTGTATAAATTTTTTACATTAAAGCGGCATGTTTCGGAAAATTTAGAGGGAAAACGCCCCAAAATCAAAAAAGATCATAGAGGAAATAGGTGCCAGGCTAGGTCTAGTGAAGCCATATACAAAGTTTGGGGATAGTATTTGTCAGTAAAATTTATGCCAACGGGCATTCTGACTATTAAAAAGTGGCGCACAAAATAAAAATAACTTGTGTGAGAGACTCTAAAGGAAAATGACTTTCTTTCAATGATAACAAATTTGGTAGTAGATAGTTTTTAACAAACTAATCAAATGTCCCATCGGGTCAAGAGGATTTAAATTTTTTATAACTCAAAAAAAACATATTTTGAGTTATTTGGTTTGAATTTCTTGATCCCTGCCAGTTTGGCCGAAAATTATCTTCACTAATGGTTTTGAAAAATTCTGTTTCATGTTGGTACTGAAATCTGACGAGTGACCAACTACTGTCGGATGAAGCATTTTCTATATTTATAATTACTGCATTTTCCAGTATCGCCGTCATCTATTGTCGATACCAAAGCGAGTTTTTTTTACAAATCCTTTATGTCTGTAATATTCAAACTAAGACGAATTAACTTCAACTCGGTGAAACATTCGTTATACTTTAAGTAAATATTACCCATGATCTTGCGTCAACTCTCGGTTGCAAAAGTTTTAAATAAAACCGAAAAAATTAATGTATAACACTACTTCAATAATTTTTTCCATTTGTCATCACAATTATTCAAAAAGAAGAATGGACGATTGAATTTATTATTATAGGTATATATAGCTATTTATATTATTGTAGTGACCAGAGAATGAATGATGTGCAATCAAAACCCTCTATTCGAAAAATCATTTTTGTTGCCGAGATTAGCTCATAGAGAAATATAGCCAGATAATTTAAGCGTACACATTTGCAGAGTATAGCTTTTAATCAGGCAAACATTTTGACAAATAAACTGATTAGGATATTTATTTTTACTCCGAAGATACTATGGTGAAGGTTATGTGTTTGACGGGTAAATATGTATATGTTCATCTGTTCCTACCTACCTTCTAAACTACTTATCATAATTTGACAAATGAGGTATCGAAAAAAGTTTCAAATAAAAGTTATTGGACTTAAAATGGTACATCTCAAAAAGACCAATTTTAATTTTATCTTCATTTCACATTAAAAAGGGCCAAGAGTTTTTGGAGACTTTTGTACACGTATATTGTTTTATCGACTTAACATTGGAAGCAAAGATGAGCAGTATAATCGATTATTTAATATGCGATTGCAACTTGAAAAAGATAAGCTAGAAAAAAATTAAAATGTTAAAAGATTCTGAAAGAGGAATACATTTTTCAAAACCAACAGAAAAAGAGGAATTGTTCTTTTTATCAATACCTTGAATACATTTTGTTAGTAAGCTGAAAATTTTCCGCACAAATTGAAGGCGAACATACAATTTTTGCATTTTAATAAACAGAAATTGATAAATAAATTTGAAACTTTTGAAAGAATCTTTTTTTGATGGTGAAGAAATTTCGGTCTATATTCGGGGAAACGACTATGTAGACCATTTTTAACATATCGACAATATTGTAAATGTTTTCGAGTTGAAGTTTCATCGTCAACCTCATAACGTAATAATGTGAATATGGGAGGAAAAAAATAACTGGGAATTGAAATTAAATGAATTGTGAATAATTTTAATTAAATTTGAAATCTTTTTTTATTTTTTTTCATTTACTGAGTATAAAAAAAAATAGAACATTAGAATCGTGTAAGTTATTCATGCGAAGAGGATTTTATAAATGTGTGATGATAGACAGAACTTAACATTTATAAGGATTCCGTATAAGAAAAATCTTGATGAAGGAGCTTTTGCTTATAGTGTCCTCGATTTATTATTTAATGGTCTGACGATCAATGCAATGCACAGTGGAGTAATAACATCAAATTTCTGGACAAAAGTCAGAAAACTCAATTCTTTTGTTTTTCATTGAAAGATGTTAGATAACCACTCCATCTCAAACATGTCACTTGAGTTACATCTACTACACCCCCCGCGCATTTTGTAAGCAGAAATCTACTTGATCTTACGGATCCATGTTTTATTGTTGTCGCTCTCGAATTACCGTGCCATTCAATTTACGTTTACTGTGTTTGTTAGTGCAATTAAGTAAGGATTTTTTATTTATATTGAAGATGAAAGGTTGTGCTATATTTATTAGTGTTTAATGTTAATGTTTCTATTAATATAATTAAATATTTGTGGTTCATATTTTCGGTCAAAAAGTAATTTTTTTCGTTAAATTTATCATACACAAAGCTGTTTATTTATGTGTCAGGCTTTGTCGGGCAAAATTTTTTCTAACAAGACATAGTTTAAGTAATTTTCAAAATCACGTCACGTTAACAAAAGCAAGCAAAGATAAGACAAAAAGTGGCTTAGAAGCAGAAAAACTAGGAGTAGAGTAAAAAATTTGGAGTAGAAAATGATGTTATTGGCAAATAAAAGGTACTTCTGCATCTAAATAGTCTTTTGGATCAATTTTGATCATCGTGCCAAGAGTAATAAGAGAGCCTAAGAAAAATTCACGAACAATTATTTTGTCTCCTATTAATTTGATCATTTAATAGGCTCTTCATACAAATTTGTCCAACAAAAATATGGGATTGAGTTTTGTATTTTTTGGGTCTTCATTATTCTAGAAAAGCTCTTTTAAACAAATCGGATATAATTTTTTTTGTTTAATTTCCCTAAGGGGTAGAAAAAATCAATTTTTTTATTTCTAACAAATAAGACTTTAAATACTAGAGTTAAAAAGTGTCCTTGAATGAGAAAAACAAACTAAAAAACGAATATTTATGCAAAATAGAATGGATACACATTTTTTTTATTAAAAGAAAATGAAACTGTTCAAATGAAAGTTTCTGCACTATTTTAAACAAAAGAAAACAAGTTAGGCGTATATTATATATGGATGAAAAAATAAGAATAAATGAATGTCTTGTTGAATAAGAGCAACTGATGGAAAAACGTTCAATTGTCACAATTTATTCCTTCAGGATTTTATAGAGAATTGTTAAAATTACAACACAACTATTTTAGACCATTATAATACATCTGTAGTAAACTTGTAAACTACGTACATAGTAAAACTGTGATACCATTTTACAGTGTGTTTAAATTATACCCTCCTTAGATGATTAGCACTTTGTTCTGTGTGATTTTTAATCGATTACTACATAAAAGCATCGTTAGATTTTTGATGATAAAATGAAAGAAGTTTTTAAGAAGTAAACTTTACAAAATTTAAAAAATCCCCGACAAACTTTTCGGGTACGAAACCCTAAACGCGCACTTGAAACATATCTAAGAACACTCTCCATTAAATTACCTTTTTCCTTAGAGCCATTTCCAAGCATAGGCAAACGCGTACTAAAATAGAATCGCAAAAACAGAGCAAATACATTTCCATTAATTCCACTAATCTTTATCGATTCTTCAAATCGCAGACATAGAGGATCATATAAACTTTGTTTCATTATGGACATACCAACTAAGAATATAACGAGCTATTATACCAACTAATTGACTTATATATTACCGTAAAGTCGAAATTTTGTATCATAAACATGACTTGACACTTTTTTTTCTTTCGGTGTCATTATTCTAAGAACTAAAAAACCTTCATCAACTTATAAGCAACTAAAACAAACAATATAAGAAACACAAATAAGAATTGGTTATATATTAAACTTTATTAAAGTTTTTTCCCCACAAATTGTGTTGGCTATATAACTTTTCTAGAACAATATGTAGATGTATCTTATACGAATTTGTTTATATGTTTAGGGATTGTAATAGAAACGTCTTTAGGGAATCAGACAAGAAATGAACAATGTTTTAGAGTGAACGACGCATTCATCCATCCATCGTACAAAATACAAAGCCATTCAAAAGTAAATCAAATTTATGGTGAATTATTCGACTAGAGTTTTTTTTTATTACATTCTCATTGAAAAACAACAGAAAAAAATATTAGGTGTCGATAACAGCTTTGCAAGATTTTCTTACTTAATGCCATTTTATACGGTTGAAGAAGTTAAATAAAAATAAAATGTCACACAGGAGCTGCGTAGGTTAAGCAATAATTGAAAAAAAATGATATCATAAAATATATGATCGGTTACTTCGACTATTTTTTTTCGGGCTTTCTAAAAATCTTCTAATAATGTTTAATTCCGATTTCAATTTTCAATAGAATACTATTAAACATTTTAATGAACTGTTAAGGATCATTTTATTAAAAAAAAAAAAATTAGTATCAGGTCCTTCTTAAAGTTTTTTTTATCTCGCTATCATAGTATCAGTAAATAAAAAAAGTAAAATAAATAATAAAAAGTAAATAAAAAGTAAATTTTATCCTTATGAAGTATATTATAATACAAATATACAATTAAAATTTAAAGTCGATTGTCCGTCTCTAACTCGAGATAAACTTAATTAAATATCGGATCATTAACAGCTGAGAGTTTGTGATTTTAATTCTTAATTCTAGTTAAAAAAAAACTAACTGTCAATGATTTTCCATAACTAACAATTCATAGATGTTCAGTGGTTTTCGACTTATCAAGTAGTTCAGAGAATTTAATTGCTAAAATTTATGCTAAGAAAATGCGAGAGATTTGAACAAGTAAGTAAGACGTCATTATATTTTACTAACTACGACTTACGGAGTCTGCTTCTTGAAATTCGAGTTACAGAGTTACATAGTCTAAATGATTTGAGATACCGCGTATTTAAGGGTTCAGCGGAAGATAATGGCATTTTTTTTCGACTTACAGAGGCTTACGACTTAGCGATGTTCGAGTTATCGATGTTAAACTGTGCTTGTTCTGGGAATAAAAAAAAAAACCAAATTTTAACAGAAACGACTACAGGGTAAGAAATTTTTTGTGGATTGCATTTCTTACCGTGTACAAACTTATATAATATTATAGGATGACAACAATCCTAACACCGATTTTGTCCGTAAATTATATTCTTACCGTTGAAGGTAGTAATTTTACCAATAATTTTTGGCTTCTACTAGGAAGAAACGATGGATATTTGAAAAAATATTTGCAAAGTTTCATCTTCGATACCAAAATCAAGAGCTCATTTTTCTTCAAAAGAAAATTCGCTAAAAAGTGGGTTGATAAAATACTGCCTGAAAATATATTTTAGAGTTTTTATTGGCTTGGTTTTAATAAGATTTTGTTTCTTATTTTTTGTTGTACTTAGTATCTAGATTACATTAATGCATACGCTAGATACAAAAAGGGTTCAGTCAAAATCATTTACAGTGACATTGAAAAAAATAAGACATTATGTCAGAATTAAATAAGGGAACTGGATCACTTTAGAATTGAAATTTAGGTAATGTATTGGTGGAGGCAGATTATTCAACACACAACTATACGAATAGGACAGTAAACGGCCACAAAATTGTATGGTATTAGATTGGTAATTAGCTCGAAATATTGGATGGGACGGGTTTTAACAATTGTGTAAACGGCTTCAAAATCCAATTCATGTAACAAAAACATATCGTTGTTTTTCAAAGCGGGACTCAGAGAAGACTAGATTAAATTTGTAAATAGATTGTCAGATTTATTTTAGAAAATACTTATCGCAAATTAACATTAGTTCTTACTGATAATATTACAATTAATATTTAGGAAAAATTGCTTTAGGAAAAAATTTTAATTTTATTAATTCCCATAATGGTTTCAGAGAAGGTATCACAGGTCGATCTTCACCCATTTGATAACCAGACGAGACATATTTCCTATGCAATTTTATTGATCTTATATATAAACATGCCTGTCATAGTTTTTATATCGAAAAGTTTTCATGGCTATTTTTAATTAAGTTTTAGTAAATTTTTTTAAATAAGCGGTTTTTTTCGGACAAGTCTATACCATTATTTTTGTTATTAAAGTATCTTTCTTTTGATATTAATTTCGATTGGTTAACAGATCGATGTATAGTTATCTTTATTGACGTTCATATAGTATCAACAGATCTACATAAATCAGTTAACCAATCGAAATTGGTATCAGAAGAAGGATAGTTTATTTACGTAAATAATGGTAAAGGCTTGCCTGAAAAAAAAAAACCCTTCATGAGGGTTGAAAAAATTGATTAGAATTAATTTAATTAAAAATAGTCATGAACAAACAATTATCGATAGAAAAACTATGATACGAGTATTTCAAAATCAATAAAATTAATAAAAAATGTCTCGTCTGATTATCAGTTGGGTGAAGATCGACCTTATACCGTCCCTTGCACTATAAGAACTAACGTTAATTTACGTTAGCTTATTTCCTGATAAGTCCAAATAGTATATAATTTTCAGACAATCTTTTAATTGTGATTTCTTAACATGCTTAAGAACAACTTCTCAAAATTTTAGGTTTTTGGTTTCTTTTTTCTGTAGTGCCTCGACATCCTTAATTGGGAATTCATTGCTTAAAGTAAGATATTCTTCTTAATTCTTATTCATTTCGATTCAAAATTTCGTATGAAATTTAACTGGGATGAATCGAAAAACCCAGTTTCTGATAGAAAAATTTTATTTATCCCTTTAACCTAATTATATTAATTATTTTTTATAGCGTAACCTTAAGATCAATTTTGAACATGCCACGAGCTCCAAGTCCAATAAATATTTACAAAATTACTGGATCAAAAATGCCTTACTATAACAATACATCGTAATAAACAATGCAGTACATCGTACGTACGATATTATATATGTTATTAACATATGGAATCCCACTAGGATTTTCATATATTTTATCGTTATATTCAATCTACAGCATAAAGCAATGTCACTGTAAACGATTTTCACTTTAGGTTTTAATAAAAAAGGACTAAAAACATATCGTTTGGTGTGGATGTCAGGAGAATAATGCTATTCAATTTATGATTCTTATCTGCAACGAAAAATACGTATACGTATGCATAAATAAGAATAAGTTTTTAGCTGAGATATGAATAATATAATCGTTCAACTGAAAAATTTAAAAAATAATCTAGAAACTCGTCCATATTTTCTGAGGGAAAATAATAATAAAAGCTTTCGTTGAGTAAATAATTTATTGAGTTCATGGCCTAATCGAATGCATATTCTGGATGAGATTTGATATTTTAAAAATTGTGGCCATAAACTCTGAAAAGAGAGTCGAATGACTCTAAAATGACTTTGTTTTGAAAAACGAAAAAAGTTTTTGTAGATATATAAAATGAAAACTCCCAACCCTGAACCCTGCTCTGGGACCAGGCTAAATTGTAATTGGGTTAATGCTTTATTGTTGAAACAAATTTTCCATAAAAAAATTCGTAGCGCAGGAGCTACGTTAGCTAAGCGAATTTCCTCAGAGATTAAAAAAATAACACATTTAAAAAAAATGGAATTTTTTTTTTCAAGAACTTTTATTTCGAATACTAAGCGCCTCGCGGAAAAATCAGAGAAGTATTTTTTTGCTTAAAACTGATATAAAAACACAAAAATATTATTTATTTTGAAAAAATTAAATATTTTTTACTTTGCTCATCCCCCACCCCTTTTTTTATACGTCGATTTGTCTGATTAACGAACTTGTCCTTTTTAATACCAAAACCCTTCTTGATACCAAATTTTATTCAAATCGGGCTTAAATTGCGACCACTGGAGAGGGTTATAGAATTATATATAATTATATGTTCTAGACTACCCGCCCAGGCTACCGGTAACAGGGGTTGAGGGGTGGTTGGTGTTTTGGTTGGATAGAGTTTCCATAAATATTGGATACGTGTTTTTTCAATTTTTTTTGAAACTCTTCGGGTGGTCTAGAACACTCGGTGTATATATAAAAGGGTTATATAAAATAACCCTTTCACAGTGGCCGTAATATAAGTCCGATTTGAATAAAATTTGAGGTAGTAAACAGAGGTACAGTGGCCTAGTGGACTTCGACAAAATGGCCAGCGTTCGAGCTTTATTCGAATCACGAGAAAATTGAAAGTAGAGACAACTCATTTGCTATTCGTGAAAAGTAACATTTTCCGAGTATTATTAATCATATAAACTTTTCTTATTACTAAAACGAAGTGAATTTTTATGTTAAAATGCAAGGAAGGAGACATGAGAATTTTGTGCTCAAGTATCGAATCATTGGGGATATATCGATATCGAAGGTGAAAAAACAGTATACATTAAAATTTTTCAAAATTTTCGAAAAATAAAGCAACTTAATTTAAAAATTGTTCTGATAAGTTACTTGCTTAGAAGATGTTAAGGGATGCTCTACGGATTCGTAACAAATAAAAAAAATACTTAATAGATACAAAACGAATCATGCAACAAAATTAAACTTTAAATAGAAAACCACGATGTTATTTAAAATTTTACACTGTACGGGTAAAAAAGATATATAGGTGAAAAAATACATAAGATAGTGAAAGTAATTTAATGTTGTAGGTAGAAAATTATATTGGAACGAATGATGAGATTTTTTTTCTACTAAATATTTTATTCGTTTATTTTTACTTCGTTCTTTCGCTTTGATAGAAGCAGATAGCAGGTATAATAAATAAAGTTTTCAATAAAGGTAAGTTTACAATAATTTTCAAAAATGATTTTTTTCTTCTTTCATAGAAATAAAGAAGGCATGAAGTACATCTGACAATTTATTGCATTTACTTTTAGTGCGCATTCCCTAAACATCTGTAAAAAAGCGGTTCTTTTAATATGAATTATTATTGCCAGGCAATCTTGCGATTGGTATTATTCCAATTATATTAAAGATAAAAAAATTATTTAAAAAATAAAAAAATCCGAGTTAAATATAAACTGGAAAGAAAGAAACAAGTACAGCAGTTTACATAGCGACTTAAACAATCAGGACCAAATTAATATTAGAATCTAAACCGCCTCGAATTTTCACAATAATGGGCCCCGACTGTTAAAGTCACTTTGTAAACTGCTGTAATTGTTTTTTATTTCCAGTTTATATTTAACTCCAGTGGGGTTTTTTGATTTTTTAATGATTATAACGTTAATCGATTTGTCTATTTAATAACGATTCAATGATACCTCTTAGTTGACATAGTTCGCCTAAATTCGTGTTTTTGAATTTTCATGATTGCCATATCTTCAGTAGCATTTGCAAGGTTAAGAAAAGTCGATTGATGTCAGAATCATCAAAATTGGTTCACGCGTTTGGTCTCTAGTGTGCCACATAGAAACATACAAACAATCTTTTTTCACAAAATGGCGCCTGAAGGTCGCCATATTAAATTTTCATTACTGCAATATCTTCAGTAGCACTCGCAAAGTTAAGGCAAATCAATAAGGCATAGGAACAGACATAGACTGATAAACACATTACCACTCCTTTGCGTTGCTCAGTCGGGTAAAAAGAAAGTAATCAAAATCATCTTAGTTTAATAAGGAAATAATTATTTGAAATTCAGAATCCTTAAAATAAACTCTTGACAACGTTGTCAGCCCTCGTCTAAGAACTGCCATACATATTTATACGTAAAAATTCTAATCGTCTGATGACTTAAAAGTTGAGAACTCGTGATAAGAAAGCGTTAATGAAAATTGGGCTACTGGAAGGGGTTAAAATGGATTTTTTGCTGTCCCCTTAGTATATTTGAGTTCTCTTACCGAGACCAATCTTGGAAATATCAAAGTGTTTTTTCGAGCCTAATAGTATAATCTTGATTCAAATTTATTTTTTTGCTAAATAAGTTATTTTAAAGCAGAATTGAAAGATCTAACTACTTAAATTAAACTGTGTGCCTTAAAACACACCTTGTTTTTTCAAGGTTGGCCTTGGTAAAATAGTACAGATGTAATTGAGTATTCAATAAATCTGTTACCCAGCAAACATTAAAAACTTCTTTTTCCACCTACGAACATAAGCGTTTTTGAAGCCCTCTATGTTAGATAACACCTACAATCGCATAATTTTTTTGCAATTCGCTTTAAGAACTGTCTTTTCCATTTTTGAATAGTTAAATTACCTACTAATTATTTTTTTAAATGCTCTCTAAAGATACTTAAAAAGAATATTTAAAAAATTTTAAGTTGAAATTACACCAGATCGGATTAGATCATACAATGAATCAGAAAAATTTCATTTTGAAATACACAGTTTTTTTTAATTTTAATATGTAGGGCATTAAAGGAAATGTATAATATGTATTATTACTTGCAGGAAGAAAGTAGGTCATTCTATGGTTCTGTTAAGGTCATAGGTTAAAGTTGAATAATATACATTGTGCAGTTGGGATACATAATACATGTTGTATATTCTACCTCGAATGTACATGACCAGGAATATATATCTATATCTATCTATACCTAATAGGTATCATTGAATGTGTACTGCGAATGTAAACACAAAATGTTGCAATATATTATAATAATGGCAGAAAATTCGACATAAAAAGCTGCATCCGGTGAATACACTCTTATATTTCTATGGAAAAATACTATTTCTAAGAATGATATTCTCTAACAATAATTAAGGTAATATATTTCTGGAATTAGCTTTATTTTTTTCGAATATTGTTTCGAGAGAGTTGATTTTAACAAAATTTAAAAAAAAATACATTTTTCACTAACGAATTTAAGAGGACAAGTTATTAATTAATGTTTTCAGTTATTTTTAAAAATTCCTGACATAATTCTTTGTGGCACTGTTATGCGAAATTGCATCGAATTTAACTTTTTTGTTGTTTTTTGCATGTAGAGTATTTTTAGAAAGACATGAACAAATCGTAGAATTTACCGTTTCGTCGATGTATGAGGAATAAGACGGCGAGTTATGCCTTTTATTTTCAATCATAGACCAATCTTTACAAGAAAGAACAATTTTAACAAAATTTAAAAAAAAATATATTATGCCTTTTCCATTTTTTATCTAATCAAATTGTTAGTCAAAATGTGGCCTAACCTTAACCAACACTCTATAGAGAATGAAGTTTTCTTACTCCTGCGCCTCAAGTATGACTGAATAATATATGAAAGAATTACTCGTGCCTAGCATATTAGAAACTGCGTTTTCCATTTTTCGGAGTAGGTACGATTTTGTTGCTTTATCCCTTACTTGATATAACGGTAATGTTAAAATCATACCATGCTTTTTTTGCCTCCATTAAGGAAACAATATTCCGAGTTTTGAAAGTTTCAGCCTATCAAAAGTGTGAAAGGGGTGAAATCCCCCCAAAAATTTTTTTCATTATATCTAATTTCATTTGCTTCGTCAATGAGCGAAATTGTATTTGCGTTACATGACCAAAAATTATTTTGATGGTCTTAAAAAGTTCTCCAAAATCATTTGGTAGTAAAAATCTAGCCAGAAAAAATTGACCCAAGTATTCAATTCAATCATGCTATCATGACAATTATTGTATAAAACAAATAAATTTTTGCAATCTTTCGATATATTTCCTGAGCTCTTAAGGACATTCGCAAAAAATCACTTTTCTTAGTACCTATCATCTTTAAATCGTGTACATGCTTTCTCATTAATGCCTTTTATAAGAAGGTAAATTTTTTAATACCCCTTACGGTGTTCTATTTTTGGATAGAAGCTGTAAAAGCTTGCGTTTTTAATATGGAAAGGACACAACAAAACTAGTATTCGCATTTGTTTTTAAAGCATGACAAATTTTACCCTATAAAGAAAATTAACAAGTGTCTCTCGTTTTTCCATAAATTACATTTAAAGTGATAAAATGAATGGTATTTTTGTTAAGAAAATAAGGATTTCTTCTATAAATGATTTTCTCTAAATCTTTAGGCATCAATATTTCAAAAACAATGATATATATCGAAATAATTAACTCTAAATTTTCGTCTAATTTTCTCAAGTTCTAACAGTATCCACTCTCAAGATTTGAAACGTAAGTCTCAAATATTTTCATACACTCATTTTTTTGGAAACGTCCTTAAGCCTTTACCACACATACTATGATTTAAACGTTCATTTGATGGTATTGCAGGTAAGTAATGTTACCGATTCATATAGGAACACAAAAAAAATCCGTGTATATTTGTGTATGTTTAATCTGTTTGATTTGTCGGTGGATAAATCTGAATCAAAATCTGATATGTGATCAACTCAGATTTGTCCAAGTTGGAATTCGTAGATGAGTTAATGTTTTTAGAACAGGATATTGTTACATTCTGTACTTTATATTATATAATATGCTTTTAATCAACCACAAAATACATTTCATACGATAATAACGTCAATAATTTTATTCATTATATGTGAGTTGAAAATTACAATTATAATTTTGTAGGAAACGGACAAATTTATACTCTAAACTATGTTAATAAATCTAATAATCAATATTGTCTGAATGTTTCAATATAATATTTTATTGAAATATTGACCAGATGGTTTTAGAGATATATTATATTGCACGACATTATAGTAGTCCAATTAAGATAAAAGGAATAGTGAAGAAGAGAGAACGAATAGTGAAAACGAGATACTGTTTTTTTTAAGAATAATCAAAATCTGATAATCAATTTAAAGATTATAAATCATTTACAGATCGTTGTGTAGTGTGCTATGTTTAAATTCAAAATTCCTCTATCTCTTACTACTTTTTTAACTGACTTCAAAAAAAGGACAAGGTTCTCAATTCGACTGTATTTTGTCGAATTGTATCTTTTATTATTTGAAAGCTGGTGCTTCCCATGTGGTCCCATTTGGTCTAGTTCTGACAATGGCATCAATGAGAAAACCATATGTCTTAAACTTGCATTAAGTATGTATTTTTTAGTGAAAAATGATTTGTATATTTTTTCCTAAAAACTTTCTTCCCTTATTTCACCCTTTTAGGGAAGTGAATTTCGAAAAAAAATTCCGTTCTTAAATGACAACTACAGTATAAAACCAATATCCTCTCGAAATTTCAAACTTCTATCATTAGCGATTTAGGCTGGGCGTCCATATATCAGTCGCGACATTACCTATCCCCCCTCTAGATTATTTCCCCCTTCCGAAATGAAATGATTTTAAATAATAAACAAAAAGAATCATTTTGAAAAAAAAAATTATAATCGGAGCTGTTATTGAGGACCACCTAAGAATGGCTATTTTATGTATTCCTTTATTATACCAAAAGTCGGAAAATGAAACCATTAATAACATTTAAAGAATATTTAAAATTTATTTCATTAAATTCTTGTACATAATATATGATTATTTTGTCACTTAAAATGTGAGTTAGTAACAAGATAAATGTTTATTGTAACACTTATAGTATTATAAATGATGACCAAATTTGTGACCAGTTTCACACCCATATCACTATAATAGTATATTTAATACAAATTAATTTTATGTTTAAATACGTTGTTATAATGCATTTACATACATACATATAGATAGACCATTCGATGACATTTATAGTTTATTAAATTATAGCATTCCGTATCAAAATTATTTATATTGTCTGGCAGGAAAACCAACATATAGCACCATATTTTCACAAACCACAGAAATAACATTCTTGTTCACTTTTTATTGCATTGGACATTATTTATTTGGAAACAAATAATTACTTGCCCTAGCGTTAAAAAGCCAATTTCTGTGAAAATTTTTATTAAATTGCAGCAAATAAAAACAAAGCAAAATAAAAATAAAAAATTTGAAAGTAAAAAATCACGGAATCATGGGAAGCACGAGATTTTAAATTTAGGCCCTCAAGTTAACTCGTTTTAATTTATATCGTTCTTCATCTTTACTTAACGCTTAAAATTCTGGCGGGAAAGAAGTTCAGAATTTTTTTCCTTTAGTAGTTCATATATTGTACATATACAATCTTTACTATGTTTACTATGTTATTATATACTAGGTTCGACGTATTCTAGGAAAGTTCTATAATTTTTTAAGAATAAAGTTTTTAAAAATGATTTCAATTTAATCCCTTTAGACTTTTAGATATGGTTCGCTTTAAAATGCTCGGAATGCGAAAATTGAAAAAGTTTCTTGAAATATTCTCCCCGCCGGTACAGCGAATCTATTCAACTTTCCCATCGTTACAGGGAATCTAATCGCTTTTAAGATAATGAATCTAGTCTGAATTATTCTGAAACATTTGGTAATTGAAACCAAACTGGTAAGAAATCATTTGAATATCATACTGCACACTCCCCAACCATCCCATTTTGATGAACTCGCTACTTAAAGGTCAAAATATTGTTTTATATAGATAAATATTCTAAAAACATTGAATTATGAAGTACACAAAAACTTGTATGTAATATACGTATGGCTTATATAGTAGTGCGAATCGTTTGTGTGTCCTGTATACACAAACACAAATTGAATAAGACATGAAGAGGTTACAGAGGTTAGAGGTTTACAATTTGAGTGACTCACATAGAACAGGAGTGACGGAGTTGGTTGAAACTCTAGACCGAATATCTAGAGAATTTGGTCTCGAATCCCGATTCTTTCTATTTTATCAGATGAAAATACGTAATGTTTGTAAATTTTTTCGCATTTCTTATCAAAATATGAAAATACCGTACAAGCGATGATAAAAAGTGAAACTAAAATTAAAATCGCCCAAAAAATATAAATGATGTAAGAATTTGAAACTACTAATTAGACAAAGAGATTGGGCACAATATTTGACGTCATGTACTATTTGCCATAAGAACTCCATAATTCTGTTTTGCTAGAAAAAAATACAAACAAATCTTTGATGGCTTTTACCTTGGTTGTTTTTAGAGCTATTCAATTTTCTCTGCTGTTTTTACATAAATGAGCTTTATAAAAATTAAATAAAAAAAAAATCGATATTCCCTATTCATTGTTTTATATAAAATTTGCTTACTTGATCGAATTTTTTTTTCCCATTCTGATATACAAGTAGTTCTTTTTAGTAAATATGGTACCAAAGACAATAAATTCATTTAAATTCTGTAAATTTATATGCTGTTATGTAAATGAAATTGACTTTTTTACTTTCATACTTGCTACATGAGTTTTATTAGATTTTATCGAAGTTTGTTACATATATTTCCACTATTTAGCCAGTTTGAATAAGTATACACTTAAAAATGTTAAATTTTATAACAGAGGCATTGAGTTTTTGTTTTCAATTTGGTTTGTAAATTATGATGGAAATTTTGACAATAAATTCTTCTATTTTAAGAAATTGCCAAATATTTAGTTTTTTACTTCCCTGTGGGATAGTTATTGTAATGGATCCGATTTTGTAAATTGAAAATTTAGACATATCTCCACGTTCCAAGGCCTTTAGAGTCGACTAGTATGATTTTTAAAAGGATATCCGTGTGTGCACATGTATGAATGTATGTATGTATGTTCGGATTCAATTTTCTGCTCGCATATCTTGAGAAAAAATGATGATATTGACATGGGACCAGTTTCATTTAACGCATAATTATGTAACTTAGACCTGATTAGGTTTTCAGCAAAATCGGTCAAGCCGTTTTTTGTACCGAATGAAAAATTGAATAATTGTCACTACTATCACTTATCATTTCTATAGTTATGGGGGGATGCAGGGGGCGAAGCCCCCGCTGAGGGATACTCGGAAAATTGAAAAAAAAAAATTATAAATATTAAAATATATGATGTTTTTTTTATCCTTTCCACTGGGAATGTAGTCGTGTGGACCTTTCGGGTCGCACCTAGACCGCTTTTTGATATTTGTTTTCAAAAAATTAACCAATACTGTATACAAGAGAAAATTCGATTTTTATCATATGATTCTTGCTGTATATAATTCAATTACATGCACAATATTATCCAGGCTTTAAAAAAGGCAAATGTATTCAGATATTTTTCCAAAAGCTAATTTTGCGAATCCCTGTATACACTATACATGATTAAGGTGGTAAGTGTATACATAACGTACAGTTTAATTTAGTTTTTTATGGAGGTGTTTATGGATATTTTAAAGTCACATAAATGTCAATCTATCAATCAAAGAAATTTGTTGCAGCTGATAAACATACGGCAGTCATATGGATATTATCAACATATCATTAAATTAAATTAAAATATTCGTATAAGTAAATAATAGTTAATTAAGTTTAAATTTAGGTCGTTTTGTTTTGTTTTTCATGTTTCTCCGAAATCAAATATTATTTTTATTCTTGTTAAACATGATTTTTAAATAATTTGCATTTATGGAGCTCGTAAAATATTTCGTCTGATAATACAATATAAGAATTCTTACAAGAAATCTTATGGAGACGCAGTGTTTACGGCGCATTATAATTTCTTATCCGATATTCTTACAAGAAATTGTTTTAAGAGATAATGATACTCAATACACATTGTGTTTTCATAAAAATTTACTGTAAGAATTTCTTACAATTTGTTCCCAGCTTTAGGGTTATAATTGTAGTAATCATTATACCAAAAACATTATTTAGTACGTTTTTACTTGATACTGCCAGATGCGCGATGATCAAGTTCGGAGTGTCAAACCGGATATTCTACAACCGATTTTACTTTACCAACATTGAAGCCGATGTAAACTATTCAAAATGATTAGTTCAGAAGACAAGTGAAATTTACAAAATTAAAAAAAAACTCCCGATCAATTTTTCGGGTACGGAATCCTAAAGTCGCACTGGGAACATGTCGAAGAATCCTCTCGTTCGTTATTCCAAACTGAACCGATTTTGAAGATCATATCTAATTTTTTAGTTTTTTTGGTTAACGAACCCTAAACTCTAAAATAGCTAACAACACTCTCCATTAAATCTTTCAACAAAACCAAAAAAATCAAAATCGGTTCACCTGTTTAGGCGCTACGATGCCACAGACAGACAGATACACACACATAGCGGTCAAACTTATAACATCCCTTTTTTTGTTCCGAATTTAAAAGGCAGATTATTCCATGACTATCTTAACCACAATCCTAAATTATAAAACTGCTAGATGGAAAAAATCAAAGAGTCCAGAAAAGGCATGGTAGAATTCGACAAAATCTTCCTGAACGAAGGCAAAACCAAATTTCAGCTAGAAGGTGCTAACCTCAATATACTGCTGATAAAGAAAATGTAAATCTTGAATAGATGGGAGTCGACTGCCTTGAAAGGATATCGTTTTGAGAGTATAAAAGACAAAAGAAAGACAAGAATGAGTTTTGATTTTCTACAACAACTTGAATGAATTTTTTAAGGTAATTTGAGTGTAAAAAAATCCAGTTTCCTAGAAGATTGAGCGAAATTTTTGAGGAATCGTCGTAAGAATTTTCACATATAACTTGATAATTTTTGAAAACAGATAACCATGCTTTACAAAAATAGAAACAACCTCGGAAAAAAAACTTTTAATGGTGAATTAGCATAACAAAATATTTATAATAATCCTATTTCATTTTATTATTTAAAGAAAATCGTTTCAATGTCATAATTGTTTTTAAATCAAAATTTTGTTATTTCACTTCTTTTGCGTAAACAATTTGCTATTATAATAATTATATTTTATATATTATCCAATAGATGATATGATATAGGTATTCAATATAAATAAAACTCCGCCTTGACATAATATATTGATCTAAATTTATACATTATAGCCGATTATCTAATTTATACAAATATCAATTAACTTCATTTCAGTAAGTTTAATAACAATAAGTTTGCGAAGTTAAAAATAAGTTTCAGAAACAACAGGTTCTTTGCATTGCATCCACTTAATTTTATTTTTTGTGCTGTTACAGGTATTAAAGTCGCCCAATTAACTTAGTTGGTTAAGGCGTAACCAATTCCGTCCGTATGCTTAGGATAGCGGGTTCGATTCTCGCCGTCGCAACAAAATTAATTTAATTAATAGTTGTGATGGACTGGTGTTCATGGTAAATACATGAAATAGGTGCACTAAGCCTCTGAAATTGAGGAGCTGATAAATGAAATTTTCAGCGAAAGGTGGTAAAACAAATATATGGTATCACAATGGGCTCTATAGCCTAAGTGTGTCCTTCGTGGACAGCCAATATAACCTAACCTAACCTAACCTAACCTACAGGTATTAAAACTTTTTAGGTAATTCCAAGCGTTGTTTTACTGACCGAAGATGAACTTTATTGGAAATTTGAATTTATTAACAACTTTTAACCTTTAATTTAAATGCACCTTTCCTACATATCGATTTGTATGGTAAGCCTTTTTTTTTTAGTTTTCATTTAAGAAATTCGTTAAAAATTTGTTTCCTATTTTGATAAAAACCATTATCTAAGGTTATTTTGAACCCAAATATTACAAAATCAACACCCAATTGTATGCCTGACTTACTCCATCCAACATATTAGACAGTTAAATTTTCTGGATTCTCTCTCAATATCAAAGATAAAGATAATTTAAGTATGCTCCAAAGTTTGTAACATAGAAAAGAAAATTTGAGTCCATTCGTCAGCATAATAACTAGAAACTAAAAAAGCGATAGCGAATTCAAATGTTGTAGAGTTTAAGAGAGAATTGTAGAATTTCTCAAAAAGAGAAAATTTGCAAATTGTTTTTTAAACAAAAAATCCTTTTTTTGAAAAATATTTCGTAATCTCAATAAAACATGCTGGATGCTAATATATTTCGTTGGTTGAATATTAACTTCGAGCATATAGAAATTGTGTGGCATTCACACGAGGTGTTTTTTGTGCTATAAATAATTTTTTTTTAAACATTTAGATTCAGATTGTTGTTTTAACTAAATATTTTAATTAAATTTTTTGAATTGTGTAGTTAGTAGTTATTTTTGTTATATATAAAATATAATACCAACGTAAACATATTTAGTTTCATTAGTTTTGCCGCAGGAATAGATGTAAAATGTCTCTTGTATTGTCTCTAAACGTTACCTATCTCTAGTATTATCCTGTTCCTATCGTAAAAAATTAGCTTGAAAATATAAAATTAAATTTTTTTTTAATTAAAAAATTTCTAATTAGGTTTATACTTTTGTGAATTGATATTTTACTTGACTTGTTAGGATTTATATTGAGACCATAATAGTTCCACCTGAAGAAGAAAGAGACTTTTTTACTTCAATACAGGGTGCTTTTTTAATTTGAAATATGCGTGAAACTCGAAAAATAAGTTTAGTCGAGGAAAATGCTTCATACAAAAAATTTCAAGGATGCACATCATATACGGGTATCGAATTTAAGTTTTCCGGTTCTGCCTAAGCTGTAAGGTTTGCGGAAAAATGTTTCGAAGAAATAATGTAACTCTTTTAATCGATAATAAATTTTCTAATTATTTAAAGTTTTCGTCTATCTATTACTAGGTATGAATAGAGTGAGCTTTTCATTAAGCCTGAAAACCAGAGGCAAGTTTATTGTCTGTGTAAGATGTTCCCAACATTTTTTGCCTACATATTATTATAGATCTAAAATTAAAAAAAAAACTTTATTGCACTAAAAGTAGATAATAATTTCAATTGTAATGTAAAATTCAAGGCTTGAGGTGGTCGGTATCTGTCAAATTAGCTTATTTAAAGAATGGTTTAGAGACTACCCACGCTTTGAATTTTATATTACAATTATAATTATAATCCACTTTTTAGTGCAATGAAGCAGGCATGGGCGAATTATTTTAAGTCGAATTCTTCATTGTTATAACTTTGTTGTGTGCCATAAACTTTATTATGTGGCTCTTATTCCACGTCCGTATTGCTCATAGAGGAGGAAGCGAAACGGGTATACAACTCTTCTACCTATCTCAGTTTCTCTAATAATAATGAGATAGGTAGAAAAAAATGATGTCTCTCTGTCTTACTCGTATTATGGGTTGATTAATCGTGATATTCAACTATAATTTATTTTTTATCGTTTGGTCTCCCGTTGGTTTACTCTCACATCATATCGTTTCTCTGTTTCCCGCGGCATCACTAAGTTACATGCTATATATTAATGATGAATATGATATATAGGTAAATATCATCATCACTATGTTTGTGTTGGCAGAGCCATTGTTTGAATATTATCGAACACGAAATATATGTGTAATGTTGATGTGAAATGAATCAATGTAAAATTGAACAATATTTTGTAATTGAGTATATTAAACCAAATATAATAATAAACCATCCATTCCAGCTAGTTATTTATAGATTTAAATTTCAAAATGTTAATGGGTATAATATTTTGATTGTGATACCTATTACATACACTAACATTCAAAAAATAAAAAAGGTTTTTTTAAATTTTATTTTTTGCCAGAAACAAAACTGAGGCGTGTGGTGAATTTAAAAATGAAAACTCGACAGGTTATAGTTTTTTTTTTAAATTGTTTTCCTTTTAATGAAGAATAATTTAATGTCTATTAAACAAAAGCATGACACTACCTTAAAAATAATTTCCAATCATCAAATGAATTCAACTTTTGAATTTAATGGGATAAAATACAATACAATAAAAATTTAGGACATTTACAGAGAATCTAGTAATGCTTTTGTAAAAGGCTTTTAAGTACAATAAACGAAACTATTTCTATAGAAAAATTTGTTTGCTGGGTGTATTGAATTGCAGTTTTTTGCATTGGCTTCAGAAAATTATGCTAAAAAAGTTTATGTTGTTTAAAAAGGAAATTTCTAGTTTTAACCCTCTAGTAATTATGAGGAAGGGGGTTTAAAGAATAAAATAGCTTTTAAAAGACTTCGAAAAGTTCAAAACAGTTTAAAATGCTCAAGTAACCCAAAATTTAAGATATTTTTAGTAATAAAATCCTTGATGCACCCTCCCTCCCGGAAACTGGAAGACTCTCAAAATGAATAATATATTTTTTTTTGTAAATTAAGACTTGCAATGGCATATAAACGGGTTTTCAGAGTTGCTAATTGCAAATTTTCAGTCATAATGTTAAATTTGTTACTTACTCCCTCTTTTAGCCCACATAAGTTATGATCAAATTCATTCAATTTTCACCACCCCTCTTTACTTACCCCGTCTATAAAGACGCTGATTTCGCGCGGGGGTTCAAACTTAAAAGTTCCATTTTAATCCATATAGACCTTTTTAAGACAATTTTCTGAAGTCAACGCAATGAAACTGCAAGTCAATCAAAATCTCAGCAAACAATTTTTTCTACAGAATCAATATATTCTAGGAAAATTGATCGTACTGATTGAGATTCAAAAGCTATTAAATTGGGTTCATTTGAATAATGAATAAGTTGTTGCTGAGTTCGGTTGCACAGAATTCTCAGACAAGAAACCATAATTAGTTAAAATCAGAGATAATTTTTTGAATTATTTTTTTGCAATTAAGCTACTTAGATTATCTATCCCAAAAATAAATATTTTATTCAGCAACTTCCTGATCATCGGGAACTTGTATGCCAAACGTAAATAAATTTCGTCACACCAAATCAAAATTTTATCTTGTCTCATAAATTAATTAGACATTTTTGAATAAATTTCAAACATATTTTGTTTATTTATAATTTTATATATAATTTTATATTATATTTATAAATTCTGTGATAGAGTCGATTTAGTAAACGATGCTATTAAATTTTTTATTAAAATTAGAATAACGTGGTGATTTAAAATTTGTTGTAGTAAATATGAACATGTAGTTGTTATGATAAAATGACCTTCGAAAATATTTCTAAATGTCAACATAATTTACCGAATATTTGAATGTACATTAGGCAGTGACGAATTGCATTACTTTCAGTGCGCTTTTGCAAATAAACGATTTTATACAATTAAATGAAAACTATTGAATGCTATTCAAGGAAATTTTGTAGAAATAATTATTGAGGAGTATAATCGCCTAGTACTAGAGTACATTTTAGCAATTCGTTTTTAGAAAGAGAAGTTTTAGGGGGTTTTGGTCAAGGTCACGTCTAACATGTTTTTCATCTTCCAAAACCATTGTAGCCGTAGACTTGTCTTTCTGGGTGGCTGGAAGACTAGACTAGATTCATTGAGGATGATTTTCAAATAAGAAGATTATAGGCATTTTAAATAATTTTTGGTATTGCTTTTATTTTATAGATAGACTCTATATAAACACAAAAATAATAATTTTTTGGAAAAATATGTCGTATAAAAATTTATGAAAATATAAATCATTTTTCAGATTCCCACTAAAACGCTCATAACTGTCCTTTGAGTATGATTACTGACCGATAAACAAGCTGAGATATCTGTTAAAAGCATAGAACAATATTTACAATTTTATAAAAAATAATAATAATATTTTGCAATTTTTATCACAATGGAGGCTGGAGTCATCAAAGTAAGTAAATTGTAACTTGCCTACGATTGATTCTTTGATGGTTGCAAGTTTCTTTGCGAGAAACAAGTATTTTTGTGCAGAGGAGCTTAGAAACGTGAAAATATCCCTGTAATTACCCAAAATTTTACTTGCAGTAAATGCTTTATCACAAAATTCAAATGGAGAAGGCTTTGTTTCCAGTATGAGTTGAATTAAACTGCTTCTATCATTTTTGTCATAAATTTCAAGGTTTTTCTCCGATATTAATTCGTTTATGTTGAAACAAGTAAATGTTTTATCAAAAATTTCGCATAAAAAAGGTTCATCCAGTTCGTTGCTCGAAACTTTACAAATTTTAAGGCGTCGGGCGATGAATACCAGTTGAATTGAGTAACGTAACAGACATGGTGAGTTTTCATATTTTTTAATTCATTTACTTATTATTCTAATATTTTCTCCGACTATGAAATTATCCTAGAGAAACAAATTGGATGTGAACACAACAACAGCCTTTCAACTATCTGTAGGTTATAATGTGTTGCCAAAATGTACCCTGGCCTTAGATCTATCCAAAAGATGTCGAACGACAAAGTGTATTGGTTTTCTCTCCAGAGTATTAGTAACAATCAATAATCATAAATTTTGACACTTATTGATACACAAAAATTACTTTATAAATAAACGATGACTCAATTTTATGAAATTCAATAACAAAATTAATATATGCAAAGGGTTTTCCATTAAAAATGACCGAACTTCTAACTTTTGTATGCAATTTGTTTTCCTTTTATTTTATGGAAGTTTTTATGATATTCGTTAGGGATCGTTTTGTAATTAATATTGCCTAAATCAGCATTTAACATTACGTGTAATGTTGAATAGGGCATGGGAATAATTAAACTTTTTTTTCTTCAAAATGGCAATCCAGTTCGAGCTACTTACATTGTACCCAAAAGTAATAGCAGAACCGTAATGTAGCCATGCAAACGATTGATCGTTATAGAGAGAGACCTAAAAAAAGTACGCGTATCTGTCTTCGCCTGTCTAATATTATCTCTATGAAATACACAAGCATGCACGTGTTGATACAATAATTCAAAGTATTACTTTTCGTGTTTTGTCTGGCTGCGAGACAAAAAAGGAAGACAGTCCCTTTTTCGGTCTCTTTTTAAGCGGTCAATAATTCACTTATTGCGTTTCTTATGCTTTTAAGCCTCTATGTTATATAACCTCTTTGATTGTACCACATGATTTTGGACTATTTATCGTTTGGTTAAAAATGTTTAATCAACTGTATCTCGGCCATTCTTCATGGAAAACCTATTATTTATGAAGTTAGTGTACATAAATTGTTACTATCAATTATTATTAATATTATAATTTGTAAAAACAAAATGTTTTCATATACTAAATTATTATACTTTTTTTTTTTTTTTAAAGTATACTCTATAAACATTTATACTTATAACATGTACTTAAAACTAAAAACATCTGCCAAGTAATTATAATTTATAATATAGAATTTAACTCTCAATTTACAAGATAATAATAAAATTAGAATTCCTCCACCCCCGCCATGAATTGTAAGGTCATGAAAAAGCATAAAGAAAAAAAATAAAAATATCGAGGTAGTTGGTCTTTATTATATCCGTTTAATTATCGGTGTCTATAGATTTCTATCGTGATTTCTAAGCGTAGGCTACAAAAATTTACAGTAACCTGTAGATTAAGAGCTCATACCAAAAAATTGAAAACCTTTTAATAGTTCAGTATTCTTCACTTCATCCTAAAAGTAATGTTGAAGCTGATACCTTTGTTTATACCCAATGTCAAAAATAGTTGTACACTTCGATAGTTCAGTTAAAGTTCTGTTTCAGAAAGCAAGTGATTGTGAGTTGTTCTCCGCTTAGATGTAAGTTGTTTCTTATCCATCATCGTGTCGAAAATTGAAATTATATAATGGTCAGACCAATGACATAATATTAAAAAGAGTAAACGCTAGTCACCTCTTTTGGAAAAGACACAACACTGTACGAACTCATTAAAAACTTTTGGAACGAGTGAAATTTACAAAATTTAAGAAACTCAAGACAAATTTTCCGGGAACAGAACCCTAAACTCGCACTTGAAACATATATAAGAACACTCTCCATTAAATTACCTTTTCCCTTAAAGCATTTTGAAGATCGTCACCAATTTTTTTTGTTTTTTTCAGGTACGGAATCCTAAACTCGCACTTGAAACATAGCTAAGAACACACTCCGTTAAAATATTACCTTTCAAACGAAGCCAAAAAATTTAAAATCGGTTCATCCATTTAGGCGAAACGATGCCACAGATAGACACACACACACATTTATAGCGGTCAATCTTATAACACCTCTTATTTTTAGTTCGGGGGTTAAAAATGAGCATAGCTACATTATATTTGTAACTGTTCAAAGTCTAAGAAATTGTACCGTACACCGTAAATTCGTAAATAGAGGGTTTAAAAAGTAAATGTTTGTAAACTTCATTGCTACTTCATTCTTAAGCACTCATGCTGTGAAGTACGTTAATGGAAAAAAACTATTCTATTATGAATTATATTATCTGTTTATCTAAAATTCCTGATTTTCTTGTTCTAAAAGCCTAAAGTTAAAATGTATCAAAAAAATTTCATGAGAGGGTAGGTATAAAAACATGAATCCAATAAAAAGAAAACGCTTCGAAAAGTCAAAATTATATATTTTACTGAAACGATATAATGTGGGGTTTTCTGAAAATTTTTTATTTTCATTTTTAAGAGGTACTTTCTTCTTAAACTGAAAAAATGAATTGCATAAAACCTAGCCAATAAGAATTTAATTATTGCTTAGTTATTGAAATAATTTGTAAGAAAATTCTGTTATTATTATTTTATTGAGAAATTGGAAATAGTTTTGAATTGAGATATAATGAGCAAAAGCAAAACACTTTTGCACATGTAGTTTAACTAGCCAATAGTTTTGCATCTTTGTCTTTCATTTTAGTCTTGATATTGTATGTTTGTAACCGAAGACTACAATATACTTTGGCAAGGATTAGACAAACGAACAAAATTAAGTTTGCATGACAACAATAGGCAAATGGTGGTGTGAGATTTGCTTTAGGCATTGATAAATGGTAAGTAATCAGGTGGTCTAAATTGGAACTACTGAAAAAGTGGTCCACTTCCTGTTTAATAGTACAAATTTTTATCGCCAGTTGGCGAGCTTTATGTGATTTGAATTTGAATATTTTTATTGGCCTTAAAAAATGGTAAGTACGGTAAGTATTGCAATCTGGTAGTCGAAATTGTAAACTACTGAATTCGGGTCTACTTCTGATTTTTATTAGTACGAATAATTATAGCCAGTTGCCCATCGAATGTTAGCATCGCGGAGTGAGAGTGTATTAACTAAGCACAATATTCTTTTCTATTTTTGGGAACCTGTACACTGTACAGCCCCCTCCAAATTAAGCAAGAATCTTGGACATCCGTAGATATGTAGGAGTATACCACTTTTAGAGATGTCAATTTCTCAGCCCTATTTCCCTCTTTATGTTACAATATTATTTATTTTAGCGCTTTTTAGGGCTTTGTGCATTTCCATGGCATCTCAAATTTGAGCTATTCGGCTAAAAATTTAATGTTAAAGAAGTGATTTTTGGTAGTGTTGACTCTCCAATACTCCTTGTGTCATATCAATAAAATTCATCTAATGAGTGGTAAATATTGGAGCTCATGGGCACACGAGTTTTTTCTCTTTATCTCTGGTATGAAAGAGTAAGATTATTTGTATTGGCATAAAGACAGGATACAGTGGACGTTCTCGGCTTTTGGGTACTCTATTTGAAACAATTTTTAATTAAACTTTATTATTATTTATTTACATTCATGGCTTTCCATAATACCATGAATTAACGAGCTTTTCGAATAAACGTTATAAATTATATCGTGAATAGAGTACCTTCTACATATATGAGTAAAATGTTTCACAAAATAGTAAATCGTTGTATTTAACACATTAGTCTTACATAAATATATTCGTTATTTATGTAAATAAATTGTTGTATTTCGTTTCGAAAATTATATGTACTCTAACTATAATGACATTAAAAACCATTTTGACATCACACACACATAGACATAAATTTTGGTCAATGTTAAAAAGGATTTATGAGTTTCTATTGTTCGTGAACGATCAATTCTGCTTGTATATTTGCATATTTACACTGGCTTTTGTTTCGATTGTATAATAATTCATGGATACAAAAAAATAATTGTACATTAAACCAGAAAAAATGTGATAAAAATTAAAAAAATAAGTTAAATTTACAAAATTTGAAAATCGACTTAAAAACTTTTGGCTGAAAAAACTACTTTATTTTATTTATTGAAGTTCAAAAACAAGAGTTTTAAAACTTTCATTTGTCAATAATTTGGTAGTTTTTGAGAACGAAAACTTTCATCACGAGAGTAAAGATGTAAGTAAAAAAAATACTATCGAAAATTTTCGGACCTGTTTGTGTTCTGTCGTTAATTTAATATAAGACGTTCTCAGTAAATTATGAAAAACTGTGATAGAAATATGGTGAAATTTAAATTATTTCTCTGCTCTAATAAATTCCCTCTCAAACATCGTTCAGGAATCACGTAATGAACAAATTTTTAATTAGCTAGTGCATAAAAAAATATATTTATAATATGTAGAGGTTATATGATTTACAAAGTTAAAAAATATTTAACGCGCAAAATATTGCAGAACGCGTGAGCATGAGCAAATCTGTCATCATGCGACTAAAGATTACCAAACCTTTGACGCTAGTTTTGACGGATTAAAAAAAGAAAATATGTTTATTCCCTTGTTATGCAATTCGGATTTCGAACTATTTTTTTCCATTTTAAGGCTTATTCAATCTTAAATTCATAATCTAATATGTGTCTTATAAATTTACAAAACTTTGTGTCTTAATATTTTATAAAACTTTGGTACGGAACTTCATTCACTGATATATCGTAACATTTTTCATTAAAAATAACTTTAGTGATTTATTTTAAAACGATAATCTCCAATAATAAAATAAGTTTTTCGGTATGTAGGTTGCTTCAAAAAAAATATCCACTTGAAATAACCAACCTCGTGATAGAATTATTTTAATGACTTCAAATTGATTGACTAAACGATTTAAATTTCTTGGAAAAAAAAAGTATTAAATTAGAATAAGGAGTCTTATCTTGTTCTAATTAGACATGCAGTTTTTAATCTCTTAGTGATTAGTGAAGTACACTATGATTTCCATTTTATACTTTCTTATTTTTAATTTTTACGGTCGCTTTTAACAACTAGGTTATTAACGACCGCAGAGATTTTAACATTAATTCTGACCATTTTTCAAACTTAATCTTGAATTATGTTGTAAGTAAAATCGATTTACAAAAGCTTTAATTTTTTTTCATAGAATAATCTAAGGAAACATGTATTGAACCAATTCAAAAGTTGAAACTTTCGATGGGAATTGATGGTTCGAATGGCTTACTTCAAAGGCAGTTAATTTGATCTTACAATAAAAAAGTGAACAGAAAAAATATTTTTCATTCAGAATAAGCATCTTGCCATATAATTTTCTGTGCGACAAACAGCTTATTACTCATTGCATGGAAGAAATTAATTTGTCGCATGCAAGTGGTTTGCAAAGTTCGTGCTGCAAAAAGGAAACGCACTCAATTGTGGTATGGAAGATTTTAAGATAAATAAATTTTGTATGAGTAGCAGTTATGGTTTCGATTCGTTCTTAAAGAAAGTAAAACCTGTTTTCAATTAAGGCCTCGATTTTTAAAATAAGTTCATAACATATGTTTGTTTAAGTTTCCCTTAATAAATTTAGTATAAAATTTAAAACCAATTTTCCACATTGAAAACAATATTTCTTGGTAGAAGAAAAACATGTTTTTTTCCCTCAATATTTTTGAAAAACTTTTTTAATATATTCTGATTGTGTAATCAAATGTAAGTATATAGTCCCCGGTACATAACGCAATTTTTTTTTAGTTATTATCACACGTTCCAAACTTTGTAAGTGGCTTAGTTTTGACGAGTCTACCATACTATACCATTGTGACGCGTTCCGAAAATTTTGCGGGTGACAAAAACGAAGGATGAACGCTTTTTTCAACTTTGCGTCGTCTCAAAACCAAACTTTATATCCGCAATATTTGAAGGTAAGCAAAACGATTTAGTACACGCACAAAGTATTGGAAAAGTTTTTTTCTTCACCGAATTAATTTATTGAAAAATAGTGACTGAATATCACATTTTGACGTAATAAAATGTTCTTTTGCTCGAAAGGAGAGTTATCTTGTTTTTATTGACTTTATAACCTAACTGATGAACAAAATTGATTAATAATAATCATATGTCAGGTTTTTGCGGGAGCGTTTAATAAAAATATGTCTAATTTGTTCATCGTGTTGTCCGACAAATGTAAAGTATTGTAGACTCGTCGAAAATGCAGCAACTCACAAAGCTTGGAACGTGTGGTAAATAATGAAAAAGTACGTGATGTACTGAGGACTAATTTATTCGGTGTATGTTTCCTGTGAACACAGATTCACTCACAAACAACAGTAATATCGTCATGCCTACCTGGAGTTATTTCTACAAACTCCCTTAAATTACAGATTGGTCAACCAAAATCGAAATAAAACTTCAAAGCCGATTTTGATTTGACCAAAAGTAAGTAAGAGTATTAAAGTAAGAGTATTAAAGTAAGAGTATTAAAAGTAAGAGTATTAAATTATTATCTGGCCCAAAAAACATTAATATTGTTTTTACTCCATGATCATTGGGCCCAATTTCAATATATCAGCTAAATATTGGGCGACCACAGATGACGCACAGAACTGGATTCAAAAATGGCAAGAAATTTTGGTTTTATATACAGTAAATTAAGACTAATATTGGTGAGAGTAAGGGACTTAATTAATTTTCTTACTATAAAGTCCAGGTCTTGGAAAGCATATTTTTTGTATAAGTAATGGAAAATTACGACTTTAAGTACAATATTTCACCAAGTAATCGAGAATAGAGGATAATTCTGGTGTCGAATTGGCCATATTACCCATACAAATGTAAAACTATAAGCAATCAAAGAATGCATTCAAAGGTTTCCCATCTCTTTTTAGCAAAACAAACGATACCCACGTATGACGTTAATAGTGGGTATCTTCCTCTTTGTTTAATTAAGTATTTTAAACGTTCATATCTCGTATACTAGTAAAGATTTTTAAAAACTTTACTTTTATATTCCTGAAGTGAAAATTCATCATCTGTAGTGATAAAAAAATATTTTCGATTCCCTATTACAAGTTTAAGTAACGACAAGGCCTTGGAAAACATATTCCTTTCAAAAGATTGTGGAACCTATCTCAGTACAGACGAAATAATACAGTTGCTGCAAGTCATGGTCGTTTTTTTGGGAAGAAAATATATTAAACGCATTGTAATTGAATAGTGAAGATTTGCAAAAAAATGGAGGTATTCACTTATCAAATAATATGTTACGCGCAAAACAATCATACAATTTCGGGATCGGGAAAAATAATGAAATTTCTGAATATGAAAAACATAAAAATGTGCTATTTTCAGCAAACCTCTCTGTATACAAACGAGATGAGACCTATCTACCTATATATATAAAAGATATATATTTTCAGTCCAATAAATAAATATATGCGTGGGTGCACCACCAGAACACTACTCTACTGAGTGTGTTTACGCGTTGCTGTTAGCTCTGTGAAAATAGCACCCCCAAATGTGAACTGCTCATAAACTGCTCAATGGATTCGTTTGTCCATTATTTCTTCTCTCCACTATCTAATTGAAAGTTATGTTCGTCTTATTGTCCTTCAGTTTGTCGATTCGATTAAAATTGAAGCGTGGAAAAACGAGAACATATTGTTGTTAAGGTAATATGAACGCCTGAACCTTATTTTCAACTTTGATGATGAATCTTGTTATAACTTCATGAATGCAGACGAAAAACATGAATAAAATTTTTCGATATCCGCCTTGGTTTTCGAAATATTGAAAGCTAAATAACATTGTTTACAAAAATTTGGTTTTTTTTTGTCACTTTGATGTGATAGAACATGTCTTATAATTGTTTGGTTGCTGAAATCGAAATCGCATTCAGAATTTCTCTAATAACATACAGATTTTCGAAATATTTCTACCTCAACAAAGGAAAAATCCGTTTTTGGGCTATATTCGATTGTATCATAACTTTCAAATGGAGGTTGGACAAAAGAAAATTTTGGGTGGACAAATATGGAAAAATGATGGACTAACGAATCCAATCAATATTTTATGGAAATTGGCGTTTGAAGGTGCTATTTTCACGGAGCTATTCTCGTTGTTGTTCAGATTGATTGAAATGTGTGAACGCCGACTCGTGTTATTGACAGCATTTAGATTTATAATATATATATATATATATATTTTTTTTTTTCACTTGGTCTGGTATCTCCTCTCATACATACATTATATGTTTATACTCCTGTCATGTTTTTTTTCTTTTATCTTTTTTGACTAATCACAAAATATTTCAATATATGTTATAAACATTCTATTAGTTTGTTCTTTCTATACAATAGTGTATACATTATACACTATGTGCACTGAGTGTGAATAGAATAGGACAGTATCATAACACTGTAATAATACTATCTTTGTCTAGTTTCACTCAGGGTACTACATCGGACGAGAATGAACAACATAATTATGATATTATAATGATCTCACATAATTTATAACAGAACGCACATTTGAAATTTTAAATATGATCTAAAATTATTTTTAAATTATCATGTGCGCTTGCCGTGTTTATCTCGTATATAAACCTCCCAAACAAACTTTATTTATTTATTTTACAGGTGGATTTTTAAATTGGATATGAGTACGACTTCACTACTTGGCTTGCAATCACCCAAAAGGTATGTATGCAATTATTGGCGGAATGTTTAATATTTTTATACCATGCGTATATGTAATATGCAAGGTATACAAAGTTTTTATACCATGCATATATGTAATATTCAAGGTATACTAAGTTTAGTCCTAAGTATGTAACGCTTAAAAATATTGATGCTACGAACAAAATTTTGGTATAGGTGTTCATAGAATCACCTATTTATTCGGAAATAAAGAGGACACTTAATTCAAGAAAGAAATTTGCTTCAAAGTTCTGCAATAAACTTCAAGAATTGATGTTGAGAACGGTTCATATACATCATCTATTACACAACCGTGAACTATTTCATTTGACCTATATAAAATATATTACAATAAAGCCGTAAATATAATTTTTATGGAAAATTTTCATTATTTTTATCAGAATATTATAATTGCATTTTGCAATAAAATACAGTTCATAATTTTTATCTTGGAAACATTATATTCCATAATAAATATATACGTGTATGCACATTAAAATCAAAAAAGTTTCTTTTATCCGTTGTAAAATAAATAAAAAAAATTTGTTGAATAACAAATCATATAGAATATTCCAATAAAATCATAAAATAGTAGTTCGATAAAGTACAATATAATATGATATCATCCCCCATTAAGTAAAAATAAAAGTTTTATGAAAATTTTGTATGTTTTTATTAGTTAACTAGAGTGATACATCCCTCCCCCAGCTTCGCTGGGTTTAAAAGTAAAGATTGACCCCTTTCTACAACACTCGAAATAACGGTAAGAATTGTTTTACACAGGTAAATATGTATGGTTTTCTATTTTTTTAAAAATGTATAATAGTCGTAATTATTCATTAAGTATATTAGAAAAGATGGCCATGAAATATTTTATATTGACTATTTTTACAGAAATTTGTTGTCTGTAAATCAATGTAATAATGAATTTTGTTTTCGGTTAAATTTTTCTATGATTTTTTATTCACAAAAAAATTCAATTTGTAGTTTCATATCACAACAATATTTTATAATATAAATGTTAATAAATTTAATATAATATGAGTTTTTTTTTTACTTTTGTAAATTTTTAAATAAATAAAAAATATATTGTAATAAAATACATAATTTATGTAAGCTGTAATACTTTTACAGTAAATATTAGTACAATAATATATCTATAATACAGGGATTATAGTGAAACTCAAAATATCAAGCATAAGAAATTTTAGACGAATCTTTAGTACGAATTGGATTAGGGAGACTTTGATTGTTATATTTTGTTGTGGGATCACATTGGCAAGGTCATGCTTTCCATCATTTTTCCCACCTAAGCTCCTAATTATTTGTTTGCCACATGTACCTGGGAGCTTTCTAATCGAGTAAATATAATTCATAAATTAAACATATTTGAAATCAAAAGAAATTCGAAAATCTATAGAATTCGCCTTTGAATGAATTTTTAATTTTGATACCATACTCGAAAGGTTTGAGTAATTTTTTTTAATTATCGTATTATTATGTCGCTTCAAAAATCGGCCGCTTTTCTTTCATCTATCTAAGAACTCTTGGGCTTCTAAAGTGAATATAACAATATCTTAATTGTCGAAATCCATCAAGCCGTTGAGGAGATCCGAGGTAACAAAGAAATTTACAAATATACATACATGCAAGATACGCACGAAAAACAGAACCACTCCTCGACAGTCGGGTGATATAGTTGTTTTAGTTCGATTTGATAGTGGAAGCAATAACATTTTAAAATATTATAAAAGCATAACGATTTGTTCAGTGCTTAGCTCTCTGATTAAATGTTCAAAGCCACTGCAATGCAAGTTTAAGTTAAATAAAGTTTGTAATAAAAACCATTATTCATTTCAGAGGTTAATTGATAAAAAAAGAAAACAACGTTTAATAAATGACATTTCATTTTGATCAAAATCAAGTAAGTAATTTTCAAAGTAAATATAATTGTATTTACCAATTTTATATGAATGGCCAAGAGAAAGATGCGAAACTAATACAAGAGAAATAGTATTTATATTGCATAGGTTGTCTCTAGTCTAAATACATACGACAAACTTCAAAGAATAATAAAATTTTTGATGATTTAATGGCTTTATTTATTTTTATTAGTTATTTTTTTCGCCTGCAAAAGACAACAATAAAGGAAACATATTACGACATATTAGTTTTTCGAGTTATATCCGTTTCACGAATAATAAGATGAACATAAGAGGTTTCGTGTATGGAAACAATAAAATTGTATTTCCTATAAAATTTATTTTTTATAATCATATTAGGCCTCATATATGGACACTACATGGGCACTATTTCTTGCAAGCACTTTTCTACAAGAGTAGAACACTTTTCTATAATATTTAAAGTCATGAACTTGGTCAGTAACACACACATAATGCTGACGTGTCACTAAGTAATCCATATATCCTGCAAATGTATGCATCCTTTTCTGTTTGCAGGAACTACATTGAGTCGAATTATCGATGTCCACAAACATGCAAACCTTTGTTCAGACTTGACGTTATTTGCTGAAGAAGAGGCTCTCTAAGAATGAGACACACCGCTTTATCTATTCCGAACTGCAAAGGGCTCAAGATTGCTTTTTGATTGAACAAAGATATAAATTATATTCCGCTTATAAGATTCTATAATAAAATTGAAGCCGTCCATACAGTATTTATTTATTAAATCAAATTGAATAGCAGAATCAATCTTAATTTGTCGCATGTACTTTAAAACATTGTGTTATAATATATATACAGAGAATTGCAACCAATTTATCAAAAGGGTTTTCCATTAAGAGTGATCGTTAAGCTAACAACTCGTTTATGAGATATACATGTTACACTCAGCTTCCTGTTGGTATATATTCGATTCAATATCATAGGTGGCACTGTTTATGATAACATTTAAGGGAACTTGAACAAATCTCATGTTTCAATGACTTTCGGTTGTTTCATTACTTAAATTTTTATAGAACTAATTGATTAAAAATCTCTTGTAAAACGATGAGCTATAAACAGTTTAATAATATTGATGATATGACTCAATAAAAATCATGTAGAGCAATACTATTCTAGGATTTGCTACGAAAAAAAATCCATGACCCTAAATTTCTGCCGCGTGGTAACTAAGCTCCTGAGTCGATGTGGAGCATTTTCTCTCAAATGATATATATATCTCTCATAGGATATGTATAGCAGAGCGATCATTTCGGAGATAAAGGGGAAAGGGGAAGTAAAATGAATAAGAATTGAAAAAGTTTCTGCTCCTTTCCAAAAAGAGTTCCCTAACGCCTGCATAAATGTTTTGTAATGTTAGCAGAGATATCCCTTCTTCTCTTCCCGACTAATATCAATCAGAACATGTTACTCTTTTTCAGGCATTGAGAGAAAATGCTGCCAGCAGTATGTAACGTTTGTGTAATCATTAACGAGCTTATTTGGTAAGGGGCAGAAATTTTATTTTCCCCTACCCCACTTTTACCACATCGACACTGATTTATAACGCGGCAGAAAGTTAGGGGTCATGGATTTTTTTACGTACCATATCCTAAAATTTACCTCGAGGATTCTAGCTAACATCTCATATACTAGTTTTCCAATTTAAATTTAAAGTTTGAGGTGCACTTCTAATGGAAAACTCTTTATATAACTAAAACTAAACTAAAGAAAAGATACTCGAAGTTATATGGTTTGTCTATACACATTAAATGTTATATGAGATATGAATTGAATTTTGTAAAGGATTATTTGTTTAATGTGAAAGATTAACAACCCAAGCTTTTCACTTCATATGTATTCATTTATTTTCATCAAATATTATTTATATACATTATTATTTGACAACGATGTGGATAATACTATTCAAATATTATAACGTCAAGTAGCAGGAACATGCAATGTAGCACAAACACGGTTATATCGGAAGGCGTGCCATTTTAAATTGAAAGCTATAGGCCAAAAATTGGGTTTATTCTTAACACCCAGGCATAATTTTACTATTTCAATTGAGTCCCTATGGTACAGTAAATCTGGCATTTTGACTGGAAAAAATTACAATAGTGACTCTGAGGTTATAGATCGTTAGGGGGGCATGTAAATAACTTTAAAAAAAATTAAGAGAATTTTTCGTTCCGCTGTTTTTGAGAAAATCCAAAAAAATGGGAAAAAAAAATTTGGAATGCGCTTTTCTCGGAATCTATTGATTTAAGGGAAAAGTTTTTCAAATAAAAAATGTAGAAGACACTGTCAGCTACATTTTATGTCATTGGAGCAACGTCATACGAGTTAAATTACAAAAAGTAGGTGGCGTTAAAGTATCAAAAAAAGGGTTTTCCACGGTTTTCATTAAGAAAAAATGATTTTTTTGTAAAAGTGTAAATGAAAAAGTTGTTTGACTCAAAAATAGCTTCAACTTTTATTTAAACAATTTTTTTGTAAAACTAACCGTTTTTGAAATACAGCTTGCTAAAAAATCTGAAAGTTAAGTTTTTTAAAATTTTGAAAAGGAGTACTTGATTTCCTTTTTATTTTCTTGGTTTATTTTAAACATACATTGTTTTACTATAGCTCGGAAACGGTAAGTTTTTCATAAAAATTGTTTAAATAAAAGTTGAAGCTAATTTTGAGTCAAACAACTTTCTCATTTACACTTTTACAAAAACATCATTTTTTCTTAATGAAAATCGTGAAAAACCCTTTTTTGATACTTTAACGCCACCTGCTTTTTGTAATTTAACTCGTATGACGTTGCTCCAATGACATAAAATGTAGCTGACAATGTCTTCTACATTTTTTATTTCCCTTAAACCAATAGATTCCGAGAAAAACGCATTCCAAATTTTTTTTCACCATTTTTTTTGATTTTCTCAAAAACAGCGGAACGAAAAATTCTCTTAATTTTTTTTTAAAGTTATTTACATGCCCCCCTAACGATCTATAACCTCAGAGTCAGTATTGTAATTTTTTCCAGGTCCGGCCTTTTTTTCGTCTATATTGACTGAATCACTGCAATGTATCAAGTTGGTTCATGTTATAACAGCAGGATTTCATCATATGGAAGTTTCATCAAACAGTCTTAAATTTAAGACTTCGACATTTTACAAATAATAGTTATAGTACATACAAAAAATAAAAAAGTAAGACAGTACTTAACTAAGACATATATGGTCAGTTTACAATCTTTCTCAAGATAACATTATTTCTCTTCAAAGGTAGTGTGTATAAAACAAAAACTGCAACAGTCTTCGTAGAGCAAGAAGGTCAAAATACTGGATGATTGAGTCTTCCAATTCTCTTTCTCGACATTCTTAAATTGGGATTTTTTTAGGAGCTATACCAAAATGAGGTTAAATAAATAAAGAAAAATCAACACATTCATTTTTGAAAGTACAATTACTAAGAAAAATCAAAGGTACACTGTGGTGAAAATTGAAAGGTGTACTGATTCCCAAACGTTTTTTGTTTCATAGACCATTGGACACCGTAACAGATCGTATCAGTAGACCATTTTTTTTAAATAAACAAGAATGTACCCTCCTGCCTGTTCTTGTTTATGGGTCATTCTCATTGAATCTCTATTTATATTTTCGATACCGTACACTGCTGACTATTCTCCAAAACCCCTCCATTATTATTTTCGATATCGTCGATCCTATTCGTCTTTGAAAATAATCCCCAATGGGTTAATATAGGTCAAATTTATTTAAAATTATTAAATTTATTTATATATAGGTCAAATTTAGAATATAGAAGCGTTATATTTCAAATTAGCAATACAATTTTCAAGAATAAATTTTGAGACACGGGATACAACATACGACTACATATAGCACGAAGTACAATATAACGATATATAAATTTATAACCTACTAATAACATATCAAAAGTTTAAGTTTGATGATTTGAAACCTCAAAGGTTAGATATAGTAGAGTAGTTAGTTATGTGTACCTACACACGAAGGAAGTCATAATTTATATTCTATGTGTATATAATATTGTTAATATCAAACTACATATAATTCACAATGATATTCAAAACTGTTGTACAAGGTGTCGTAAAATTTGTGTGTCCACAATGCAAACACTACATTAATTAGTTGTTCATAAGTGCGACCCTTATAGTTTATACTATCAACAGATGATGAAAATAACTTTCTTTAACTGTCCTAAACACCGCAATATTAATTATTTTGCTATAATAAATATTAGTATCAGGTTAAACACGCGCCATATATACAAAAACTCCTGGGATCAAAAATCGACAAAAAGAATGAATTTAAGGCTATTGTCTCTATTCTAAATCTACTTATTAAGAATATAATACACAATCACCATAAAAATTCATTGACGGATCAACTCAAAGGTAATCAATTTTATTATTGAACAAATACGACTACATTAAGAGTATTGTAGTTGAAGAGAAATAACTATATAACAGAATTTAAACAACTATACACTATCAGGATGTTCTATAATTGTATGCAGAACTTTCGCTTCCTGAATAAGGCGAGAAAAAATAGAAGAAAATGTTCTTTTCCAAATTTGGATCTGAGATCTTATTTACGAGATAATTAACCAAATCTTATATTGATTAATATAAGAGTAGGTTATTTATCTCCTAAGTTTTTCCTCAGATTCAAATTTCAAAAATAACATTTTCTTCTTTTTTTCTCTCAGCTTATTCAGTAAGCGAAAGTTCTGCAGGCAATTATAGAACATCCTGTATATTGTGTAAGAAATAGTTGAGTGGTACATTCGATTTAAAAATTACACATTATTTAACGATAAGCTTGTATAGTCTTACCATGCGTGCATGTAGTCCAAAACACTTTTGCAATATTGTAGGGAGCCAACACTTTAACACTCATCGCCTTAATTTCTACGCGCTCTTGTAAATTAACGCCTGCATAGATACATGAACTTAATTATTGTAAAAGATAATGATTGGCACTTTCCCATTCTCCCCATATATACAAGTTGTAGGGGGCTAAAAACTTGCTCATGTTGGCAATTTCTGAGAGGCATAGGAAACTTTGTGTAAGAATTCTTTATAAATAATAAACAACTTTTGTGCGACACATTTGTCACCAAATTTATTGAATTTAAAAAAAAAATTAAGCATTTTTCGTTTAAGATTTCGAACGTTTTTTTAAAAGAAGAATGTTGTAATAACCTCATGTAAAGGAAGAGCGGTGTCACACCAGATGTAATTAGACGACAATGTAATAAAATTATTCATTTTATGTACTGTTTGATGCTCACAAAGAATTCTAGCGGTGTAGTGATGAAATGGTATACCCTGTTTCAATATATAAAATCATCCTCAGTATTTCTCATTTATAATATTCGAACGAAATTCTATGAATGATAAATTTGTTTTCTAATTTAGGTAGAAATAATAAATGACATTTATTAAAACTTTATACTGATTTATGTGGGTTGCTTTTAGAATAGATATATTTAGAAAATTTTTCTTGAAAATCCTTGAAAATATATTCATCCAAATTCTCAGTATGAAAAAATGGTACTAAAAAAGAGATACTAAACTATTCATGAAAATGATTATATCGAAAAATTTTTTAAAATCTTAATCTTAATTTCAGATTTTATTGCGAAAAATTTTTTGTGATATACTGACCAGTAAATAGACCCAAAAACACAGAATTTCCTTCTAATAGAAAAAATTTGTCGTAATTTCAGATATCTGTATTTCTGCGAAAAATGATACAATCTTGGAGTCAATTATTAAAATAATGGGAGAAAATTACTTTTGGTAAACCACCAACATGTGTGAATCACTAAACATTTAATTAGAGCAATATTAATAATTCCTGTGATCAACTGTGATAGTATGGTATGTCTGATGCCAAATTTGCCATATTACTCATAAAAATGTAAAACTAGACTTGATATCATAACAAAATTTGATAGTAAAATTAAAATTGATTAAAAAACGAAGAAGTTATAAGCATTCAAAGATTGTTACCCATCTCCTTTTAGCAAAACAAAGTTTTATATGTATTTTATGAGTTTATTAGTATCTCTTTGGTGATATCGGACAATGATGTCACTAACCTATATCTTCTTTTTTCTTTAATTAGCTTCTTTCTTTTTATTTTTTTGGTCAAAAACCTTCGTAAAATATTCGTATAGTTTCTTACGAATGCAAATGTTAAAAAATATGCGTATACGAATATTCGTCACATCACTAATCTGTATGTAAGTAAATTGTTTTCATTTAAAATGACTTTGGTTAACATTTATGCAAAAATGATTTCAATTAAAACGCGGACGCTCGTTTATTTTAACCAAAAGTTTTCTAGGCGTCATGACAGAGAGTGGTCCACTTTTAGAAATTTTTGCAAGGGAAAAGTTGTTACGCCTAAAATATTACACAATAATTTCAAGAGAAGCATTTATTATCAATGATATAATATGCTGACGAGCACCAACAATAATCTTAATGTATGAAAATTTTACACGTTTTCATTAAAAATATCATTCAAGTTTTCTGACTCCATTGTGGACTATTAAATTTTTATTTCATTACTTTCATAGTTAATTTTCTGTCTTTTTTTTTCTCGCAAGATCATATACAATTTTTACCAAAATTCGTTTCAATGTTATATGTTTTATGATTAAAATCATAAAGTTTTTTATATGAATTAAGGTGGTAATAAAGAACGTTTGTTTCGCATATATGTGGAAAATAAACTAAATAACATAAACAAGAAAAAATTACAGAATATTACTTAAATCTTAATAAAACATTACATGTGTACAGAAAGTTTTGTTTATATTGAAAGTGGAATAGTAAACTTCACTCCAATAATGTAAATGTATTCGCACCGTGCGTGAGTTTTATTGTAGGCGTTTCCATGGTAACGATGTACTACTTTAATTATAGAATTGTATGGATGCGTATATAATTGTATGGATTGCATTTATGACTTACATTGAAAATTTAATATTATTGTCTCACAAATTTAAATAAATACTTATGATAATTTACATTGGAAAAATAATATTTGTGATTTCTTATTTGCACAATTTTTAATACCTTAAGTTTAATTAATTAGTGTTTTTCAATAATTTTAATTTGACATTTTCTATAAAATTAACATGTAAAGAACTGCAAATTAGTCATAACAGCCTCCTTGATCGCCAAAATTTTTCACTGGAAGCGCTAGCATCGATTTTATTATCCCTACCATGAGTACGCACGCAACAAATATGTATTAAGTATAATTAACTTGTTATAACTTTGTTGGAATAATCAATATTTTTTAAGAATTTAACTAGAATTAAATATAACATTATTAGATCGAAGCAGAAAGTGACACATTACGGTTATCTACTTCGGAGACGGTAGAAAATTTTTACTCAATTGTTTGATAACTATGGATTAATGAGTTGCACGAGTCCCATGATTATCTGACTATGAGGCATGTTTTCTTATTAGGCCATCTCTAATTATTTTGTCACTCTCAGTCTTATGCTAACTGTTCTTTATGCTAAATTTTGTCAAAAAGTATCAGAAATTTGCAGAAAAATCGAAGAGTTTCAAAAAATTAATATCGAATTTATCGATATAATATGAAGCCCTTGCAGAACTCATGAAGATTCCTCCTTTAAAGTTGAAATGTGCTTTTCATCCCCCTCTAGCTCAAAAGTTGGAAAAAGAAATGGGAAACCATAACTTGCGAGTATCTTATTTTCTTGAGTTTTAGAAGTCTCTTTCAATCAAAACTACAATGATGGATATCATGAGGCTTATAAAAAAATATTACCCTACAAATTATTCGTAAATTTCCTGACTCAGGGAGAAGACGAGAATTTTTTTTTTGTAATACCAAAGTCTTTAATTTTATACTTATTCAATATTTTAGAAAACTTTCTGTATTTAGTAGACACATTTTTTGCCTCGATGCTCCATGTTCCTTCAACTAATTCATCATACGTTGTTTTTTTTATTCCGTTTTCTCATTTTTATGATTACTATATTTTGTAAATAATATATATAGAAGAAAATCTTTTTAAAAAAGGATTATTCTTCAGGATATCACCAGTTTGTGTTAAAATAATTAGATTATTATCTCCTAGAAACTCATTTCTCTTGTCTTGTAAGTTTTATTTGATAATGTATTACATATCTGTTCAGATCTTGATAAATTTGATTTGTTGTAAATTGTGAAATATAAAGCTTCGTATGTAGGAGATTTGATCATAGTAAGCCCTCTCTGATAATATTTATTTTATAATTTAATTATTAATGCTCTTTCTAAAAAAAAATTTTTTTTTACCAAATCATGTGGCAGGAAATGGAAAAGTGGCCATTTAAAAAAGAAAAGGATACTCAAAATTTGCTTATGGCCTACGGTATAATAGGCAGAAAGAATACAAATTTCCATGGTAAAAAGTTTGCAACCGTCAATGAAAGTTGCAAACTTGCTTCTTCTATAACACGATAATCGAATGGCAAAATACGCAAAAAGTGAACCAAGATGTTCATAAATGCAACACTCGAGCCACCTCCAAACTTCAATGGCCTGTATTCCCAAACTAACTTTTGTTAAGTCTTCAAAAAGGTTGAAAAAATAATCATACAATTTCTGTACCGGCTCGCGTTCAATAATAAATTAAATTAAACTTTTTTATGATTATTTCACAAATATAAATTTCACTACCAATGAGATCGATTCAATACGACCTGAAGGCGATTTTTATAATTATATAATAATAATTAAAAATGTCAAATGAGCACTACTGGATATTAATTAGTGAATTTATTCAGAAAAAATTGTGAGAAATAATTAATAAATAGAAATTAATAATTGGTTCATGTCGTGCAGCTGCATATAACATTTTATACTATTCCCAATAATTAAATCTAATAACATAAACTTTGGGATATGTAAATTTATTCTATTCATTAATTTCTAAGGATATATAAGCGTGTATGATCAAGTAATTCCAGGTAAACAGATTTTAAAAAAATATTTTAAATTTTAATAGTAAATCATGTTAGAGCTTGACGAAATAAGTCGAAAAGTAAGAATAAAATTTTTCGATATCCGGCGTAATTTTCAATATTGAAAATAGGAATTTTTTTTAATTTATGCAGCTAAAATTTTATTCTTATTATTCGCCTTCATTCATGAAGTTATAATAAAATTCATCATCAAAGTTTAAAATAACATAAAAATAATATCAACGTTTAATCTACCCTGCTGGTACATCCCTTCTATAGATCGAGACACTTAGTTTTTTGTGTTTACTTTCTATTAAGTGAAAATTATCGAAAACTCCCAAATGAAAATGATCAAAAACTTTCAAAATATGTGATTTTTTGAGATTTCTCCATAAAAGTAATACATTTTATATCTATTTTCCATGATTTTTTTCTTAAAAATTTGCTTGAATACCTAGCTGAAATTTTAACCACATATTCTTTGAGTAAGTCTTCTATAAAAACATTTGCACCTTTATACCAAACGTTGTTGTCATGCTCATACACCCTTAAGCGTTAATTATCATAGAAAATGGAGTGGTTACGAGTTTCCAATTAGTTAGTATACTCAACTATTCATGTAGTCACATAAGTTAATTGTTATACATAGAAAGGTTGACTGATTATTCACACTGGAAAATGTTTTAGGTCAGTGCAGCTGATATAACTTGTGGACAAGTATTAGAAGGCGGTATTCTACATGCAATAATTATACAAGTGGACAGGAAAGTCTTGAAGACGAGAGGAGTTATTATGCGAAACTTTAAAAAAAAAATCGATCGAGTTTTTAAATACACGGAATGAGATTTATGATCTGTAGAACAGCTAAAAGATCCGAAAAATTATTATGAATTAATGAACAATAATTCGTCCATCTTCATTCATTTTTCAATCCTAATTCCAGCCGAGAAAATTCATTCTAATTGGAAAAATATCTTAGCCAAAAAGTTTTAGATGCAATAACTATTTGGTGGAAACGCAAAGAAATTGTTAAATATATGAAACCATATAAGGACTTTACATTTATATGCGCTCCCACCATTTCCTTTAAACTGACTTGTTATAATAGGTTGGCTGATAAGTCCCCGGTCTGACACATAGATGGCGTCGCTAGTATTAAATGCATATTATTTTTATATAGTACCAACCTTCAAATGATTCGTGTCAAAATTTGACGTCTGTAAGTCAATTAGTTTGTGAGATAGAGCGTCTTTTGTGAAGCAACTTTTGTTATTGTGAAAAAAATGGAAAAAAAGGGATTTCGTGTTTTGATAAAATACTGTTTTCTGAAGGGAAAAAATACAGTGGAAGCAAAAACTTGGCTTGATAATGAGTTTCCGGACTCTGTATTTTTTCCCTTCAGAAAACAGTATTTTATCAAAACACGAAATCCCTTTTTTTCCATTTTTTTCACAATAACAAAAGTTGCTTCACAAAAGACGCTCTATCTCACAAACTAATTGACTTACAGACGTCAAATTTTGACACGAATCATTTGAAGGTTGGTACTATATAAAAATAATATGCATTTAATACTAGCGACGCCATCTATGTGTCAGACCGGGGACTTATCAGCCAACTACCATGTATATGAAATATACCAAGTTATACTAATTATAACATGGATATGAAATATATCAACGTATACTAAGTTTAGTCCCAAGTTTGTAACGCTTAATATATTGATGCTATGAACAAAATTTTGGTATATGTGTTTATGAAATTACCTCATTAGTCCATTTCCGGTTGTCTGTCTGTCGTCTGTCCGTCTGTCATCACGATTACTCAAAAATGAAAAGAGATATGAAACTGAAATTTTATAACGTTCTTAGGACGTAAACAGTTAGGTCGAGTTTGTAAATGAGCAACATAGGTCAATTGGGTCTTGAGCAACATAAGTCCGTAGAACCCATCTCGTAAACTGTTAGAGATAGAACAAAAGTTTATATAAAAAAATAAACAACTTTTGTTTGAATCATTTTTTGGTAAACATCACTGTTTACCCGTGAGAGTGCAAACTATGCGCAAATTGTATAGTATTGTATTATATGCATATATCAGTTATATATGTGTGACATGTATGTATGTGTAATGTGACTTCGAACTTTTCTTCTGACTAGAAAACGTTACAGAACACAATGATGTTAAATTTATTAAAAATTTCTGATTTGTCAATAGATAAACACATGAATGTTGCATTTTGTATTGAATGGACAATATTCTGAAAATAACCATTAAAATCATGTAAGTTGCCTGATTCAAATAGAGAAACCAAATTATGAACTTGTATTGACCTTAATTATTGAATGGTCAATTCAAGATCAATACTGATAAAAGCTTGGGAAACATTTGAAACTAGACAGTTATTTTATAAACAATTATTTTTTTGTTTGCATCAATTATTTGAAACAATTTTTTTAATATCGAAACACTTTAATTGGAAAGTTGTTTTTTGCAAACTTTGATAGATTTACGTATAGAGTTTTTTTAAATGTTTGAAATTATTTAATATAGAATGCTAGGCCATACTATTTTATTGACGTGACTAACGGAATGTTAATAATAATGAGAAAATGCAGTTAGTTATCATAGAAGTTTCTAAAATATTCTATGTAGAAACCAAAACGAATAGTTTATAAAACATACATTTAACCACATTAATATAACCTAAAACTTGAATAATAATATTCTGGATCCTATTCAGAATTTTACAGTATAAATAAATATTTGGTTTACCAAAGAATTTTATAATACTCTAAATAATGTATTATATATACATTTGGCTTTAGCTAGCTCACACTCACTAATGCACGATATATTAATATGTGTATGAGAATGTTGAGAAGGTCAACCATATTTTTGGCCAATGTCCATAATTTTAATTAAGGAAGTCCAATCACACTGCTACAAAGGTCGCGTGGGAAAAGAGTACTATAGACCAAGTGAATGTTTCATGAACCAACGCTCTCACTACTTAATTCAAGAAAATAAACAAATTTAATTCATAAACTAATTACTTGCCATCATGTTAGAAACATATTTTCTTACCACTAAGGTATCTGTGTCTAACATCGCCCTATACCTAAGATGCTCCACTATCAAAGTCAAAATGGTATAAATCAAAATCTGACACTTCTTCAAATAAGTTTAAATTTCGCGCTTATGTTCGGTTTGTCTCACAGATAAAGTGATACTTCATAAAGGAAGAAAATCGCCATCTTTGGCGTGTTTGACAGTATGTCAGTGACATCGAAAATTGTCTATGATTTGTAACCTAATATGCAAAAACTTAGTGTTTCTTTAGCAAAGTTGTTGCGAGTATTACAGGTCACTGGTTGGGCGGAAGCCATGGAGCTGTCACGGTCTCATCTTCATGAGAAGATGGAATTTCTTGAGCCAGCCTCTCTTTGACAACATTTACGACCTAAAGTCCGTCGCTGTCGTAGCACTCCTGTTGTTCTAAACAGCTCCAGATGGTTCATGAAGTAATGGCCGGGGATGGGTCAACTCTTTTTCGTTAACGGACCCTATGGTGTAAGTGTGTCCCATCCCAGGGCAGCCACTCTAACCTAACCTAACCTTCTTTAGAACAAACTGATTTCGTGTTTCAAAATTATTTGGTTTCAAGGGCATTCCTAATTAATTTTCATTAAAAAGATGCTGGGAAAAAGTTCCAAGAAGGACTCACTTTTTTAAACTTCAGAAAGAGATGGGCAAGTCTTTATCTGTAAAATAGTTCAATTTTGACCAAAATAGCTATTGCTTATAACCGCTCACTACAACCAAACAAGTTTTGGGAGTGAATTATTCGCGAGGTATATATGAGCCTCACTTTACTTCTATAATGCTAATATGATGATTTTGAATATATAAAGCCCATAAAATTTTATCCTTATCTCTGCTGAGTGGATAAACCATGGCACACCTAGTCCACATTGTGTCTATGGTTAAATAGTATGCATTCATATGCGAAATTTCGAAATCAATGTTAGTGCAGTTTCACTATCACGGGTTCCAGGGCTAATACATAAACAAACAAAATTGGTTATCGAAAAACTAACCATAGGTGATCGAAAAGCTAGTTTATTGTGATGGGCCAACCTAAGGAAAGAGTCGCCCTATACAACTTTCTTTTATGCATAGGTAATAATGGAATCCATTGTGTAATTACTAACGCTGTTAAACTCGATGGTGATATAGTTGCATATGTTTTAGAATATCATAGAAATTTACTTTAATTATAATTATACTGGTTCATGAGTTTATGGAAAATAAGTTTTCCAATGACTATGAATATTTTATGTTTTTGGTAAAGAGTTTGCAGCCTGTAAAGTAATGGCTGGTGAAGTTGCGGTTTTCACGATTCTGCCTTGAAGATGGCTGAAAACTAAGTTTTTGAAACAGTGACAATTTTGTCTGTTCGGCTATGATACTAAATAAATTCAGTGATACAGTCTATGTCGGAAAATTATGCCGGAAAGGCCGTGTTTTTAGACCTAAAGAAATAAGATATGAGAAACTGTGAAGCCGACACCAAAAAAATATGACTGAATTTTTCCATATATGATAAAATAAATCGTGAATGATACTACAGAACAAAATGTGACTGAAACAACCGTCACTTTCGATTGCAAAATTGTTGTATTTTGAATTGCATTTTAAAAGAAACCTTAGAAATTAATATTGCAGGCCACAGAAATAAATAATTGAAAATGTAACGTTCTTATGAACATAAATCGGCGAAATTATGAACATGAGAACGGCGAAATTATGAATAAAAACTTAACATTTACGAATAAAAACATAATTTAGGTACTTAGGGTGACACTTTTTCCATTCATGGTACAGTTTTTCATGAAATCAGCAAGCTTTATTTCAATATGTGTAAGGCTAGTGTCGTTCAGAAGTGATGGGAAGAATAAAAATATTAACCTCTCAATTCTTACACATAAAAAATTCGTAACGCTAGAGCTGTGTCAGCTAAGCAAATTCGCTCAGAGATTAAAAAAATAACATATTTTGCTTAAAATCGAATATTGCATTTTTAATTTTTCAATAATTTTTCACTTTGCGCAGCCCTCCACTCCTTGTTTACTGGTCGGCATTTCTTGAACGAAAACAAAATTGACCTTTAAAATACAAAAACCCTTCTTGATACCAAATATTCAAATCGGACTTAAATTTCGACCGCTATAGAGTTTACAGACACAAACGTATAGATACATATGTATTACATTCATACATTTGTATATATAAATTTGTATAAAATAAACGATGGTCATTTTTGACAACTGGTAGGTAGGATCGTTGAATATTTGAAGAAATTTTCCCAAAACTCCACCATCAGTACAAAAGCAATAGCACTATACTCTACGTTAGGGGTTACAACAAATTTTTTCGTGATTACAATTACTTCCTTTACTGTGTACAATGAAGTAATAAAAATAAACACAAGTTAAAAATGAATAGAAGTAAATAAAATAGTAACGAACATAACGTGTAGATAATACAAACAAATTAAAAATTACAACACTATTAGAGACCATGGGACCCATTTTTGTTGAAATAATTTTATATTATTTAACGGAATAACCTAAACATTCATGATTAAACTTGTTAAGCTGGTAGCTTTTATAGCCACGTACATACACACAGGTACACGTACTACGTACGTACCTATTTAATAAATATTAATATATATCTGTGTGGAGTAATATGATGTTGTAGAGGTTACTACATATATTTAATCATAATATATTAATGTTACCAAAACTTTCATGTGTGCTTACATGTTACAATTTATACAGGTGGGGCAGAGAAGAGCACGGTTTTTAAAGCTCCAACAATCCCATTCATAATTTTCCAAATTATATCTGTCCGGATACCGGATAGTAATTTAGTACTCGATCGAATTCCGGGTAATAAAATTCAAAAAGTTCTCATTATTTATATAAGTTTATTTTAATAATTACCCGTCAAAACTATTTGTTTTTTTAATTATTTTGGTAATCAAAATTAACAAGTGGCAAATTGTAGTGAGTTAATATCAAATTTTCCAAATTTGTTGGTAAGAGGCGACTCCGCTTGGAATCGTTTACCAGACCAGATACTGCGCTAACGCTACTGCCAGTTGCAGAAAGATAAATTCTTGACAACTACGGGTACTGATTCAAATAACTGACCACTAGATATAATGGGTTGTGATTAAGATCGATTCGAGATGTCTTTAAGAAAAAATCAATCTCGTTAGAAATTGAATTTTGTTTTTCTTGACCGCGACAATCACTACTATTATTCTTTGCCACTTCATTGAAACAGTCTCAAAAACTGTCATGAGTTTCACGTGTGAAGCTGGATTCACTTTCATCTTCTTTCATTCGTTAAGCAAGTGATGAAGACGGCGATGATGTGTTACTGTCAGAAGAAGATTCGTCGCAAGAGTCTTTATATACTCTACCATGATTTTTTGTCGGGCTTTTTCAGTTTCAAGAACTCCTAAATAGTCTGACACAATAAACATGCCGCGTTCTTGTTATCGTCACTGTTTAAATCAAAATATTGCCAAATTTCCGAACGTTTTTTTAATGATGACATTTCTTGTCAATAAGTCAAACTTAAATCGAACACAAAATCATGACAACAAGTGAAACAAAAGAAATATCGGGCCGAATATCCGGTAGCTTTTCCGGCTTTTTACCTTGCCGAATATCCGGTATCCGGCCAAATCACTATCCGTTTCATTTCTACTTTAAACTGCATACAAAATCATTTAAAGTTAATTACTAAAGAAAATAATGGCATTTTTAAACAAATTGTATTGTGTTTAATATTGTTTAAGTCAATATTGTTTAATGTTTATCAAGTAGGTAAATTGTATTAAAAATCAGTTGGCTATTTTTCACTTTTCTCTTATCACGTTAAGCACTTTTCGTTTTATTATATCGTAAGAAAGTCATGATTGATACCACAGACAGACACACCGATAAACATACAGACAGCCAGACAGATAGATAGATAGAAAGACATACATAGCGGTCAAACTTATAACACCACTTTTTTGGATTTGGGGTTTAAAAATATAAATATAGCACTTAATATTCCGATGGACGCACACTCAATCCCGCCACCAGTGATAAAGCTTAAAATACTGTTATTAAAAAAAATTTGATGTGTTTTTGCAATCGTAATCGATTTTACTATCGTAATTTTTTCCAGTAATTCTTCCTTTGTGTATAGCCATAATCTGAATTGTATTGGAATCGTGTTATACGAGACTAGGTATTCGTCTATAACATAAATATGGCATTAAAATGAAAATATGCATACTAAAGGATAAATTTAAAATTGCATCATTAAACATTTAGAATAACTATTACATATACTACAGGATGAATTAAGTTAAGAATTGTGAACTTCTTCTAGCTCAGGTTCGGAGTCGAATTACACATTAAATTAATTTTTTTTAGCAAGCATCTATTAATCCATTGTTATTTTTTTCCTACAAAGCTACAACATTAATAAAATAAAATAAAAAATTTCAAGAAACTCTCGACATAAAATCAGATCTGATCGATTCGTTTCAGGATCCAACTCAACTGCACTTAAAATATAGCAAAGAACACTCGCGATTAAATTAAATTTCGAAGAAAAATAAATCAAAATCAGTTCATCCGTTCAAGATCTCGATGCCACAGACAGGCACACAATATGTTAAATTTCTAACACCTTTCTTCTTAGCCGTGGGTGAAAAATTCATGTCAAATATTTCAAAATTGTTCAAATATGAAACTTAAAAAGTTAGTAAACACTAGGTAGATTCGTTGGAAATAGGTATTGACTTAATAGGTATTTTTACTATTGGACCAAGAGTCAACCTATCGATAAAAAGACTGAGGTTTTAAAAAAAGTTTGTTTCATCAAAAGAATGGTTGTGATTTTTTAAATTGTGATTAAACACTATTTAAAAAATAATACAAAACTGTGTATAACCTCTTTATACAAAACAAATATAATAACAAATAGCAGACACAAAATCTCTATGCATCATATGATTATGACATATGACTACGACAGGGATACAGGAGAACTCTTAAACTCTTTGGATTCAAAATCATTTATAAAAAATGTTTATATTAGCTTAGATGACATTTTTTGAACTTTTAAGACTGGGGAAAAATATTTTTTTGGAATTGTCTATACTTAAAAGCCATGTTTCATCCGGTAACATAGTACAAGAATAGTAAAATAGTATAAAACCATATAATAATGGTATATTAGCCTTACTATATTCCACGCTTGATAACATATACTAAACCCACCAACCAACATTTTATAATAATGTTTTATTTACTCAACATTTACTACTGAACACAAAAAATGTTTTTCTACATTGAATAATTTATAACTCTTTTAACGCAAGTATTTAAAATCATCAGTTAGCTGTTTTCTTTCTATATAGGTATACATACTGGTTTAAACTTATTCTCCAAGTACTATAGACGTTAAACGTTAAAAAATAACTTTTCTATATCAGAAAATGAATGAAATGAACATGAGAACGGGGAATACAGAGGTATATAATATGAGATATTTACACAACAAAATTGTTGAAAAGAAAAATATCCATACAACATTAAAGAAACATTAGAATAACAAGTTATTGACGTCATATAATATTTTAACTGTATAAAAAAACAGGTGGAAATTTATCGCATAATTTCATTAGTTAGTAAAACTATGCATTCTGTTTGACTACTGTTATTCAATAATCTATTAATTGTATACTTAATTTTCGACAGAATTTTACTAATTTTTTTTTTCACAGACTAAGAATTTGGCTTACTATTAAATCTCAAATTTTCAGAAATGTAGGTTTTACAGGGTTTTACCACGCTGGAACTTCCTTAATTGGACAGAAATTCTATGAACGATTTTTTTTAAAGTCTCCGGTTTTGTAGTGTGTCCATCGTGTTCAGAATTTTTCTAAAATCATCCTCCTATATATTTATTGTCCAAACGTTGGGTAAAAAGAAAAATACTTCCCTATTGATTAGAAATTTAGTTTTTGGCATTTTTTTTTATCGAACCAAACCGTTTTCGATATATAAGCGTTTCAGATGCATAAAAAGACAAGCCTTGGGTAGAGTCTGGTGTGAATATTATGGTCCACACGAATAACTTCCCAGCATTATAAAAAATAAATCAAAACTCGACCGACTCGACCCAATGTTATGCAATTTTTTCATGATTATATTGCCATACACATATTTGTTCTACAAATTTGTGTCAATGGCTTGTCCTATTCTAAGAGTTTTTTTGATTTTTTACCTAGCTGAAATTGAGACCAAAATTCGTTTTTTTTTTTCAAACGCTTACATATCGAAAACAGTGAGGCTACGTTACGAAAAAAAAAAAGATAAAAAATGCACAAATTTAAACTTATTTTAAGTACTCTTTCAAATTGTTTGCATACAATTTCAAAGCTGGCATAACGTGTCAATAAAAATATAGTTTTGTCATTTAAAAAGATTTGAAAGACAGGCTTGATGGGCTTGAGTCTAAAAGGACAGTCTTGCTTTAATAAGTTATTTTATTAAAATATGAATTAAGTTGATTACAAGAATCAAATCAGAATCCAATCGTTCAAGAGTATCAAGGATATTCAATTTCAAGGTGTTGCTACCTCCGAGAAGTAAAACCAAGGATGTAAGTAATTTCCCGTTACAAATATGTGCTCCAAATTCGGATAATGGCTTTTTATTTAAAACGATTTCATGAAATTTAACTAGGTAAAAATGTATCATTGTATTTTTTATTGGTACATTTTATAGTAAGTGGAATATTCACGGTATTATTTCCAGTGTTCGATTTTTCTGGAATGAAAATGTAATGGTGCATTTACTAGTTGCAACTCATTTTATTGAATATATTGTAATATTCATGAACTAGTTTACACTAAATAAGTAAGAGAAAAAAAAAACGTTTTAAAAATACTAAACCATTTATAAAATAAAAAAATCATTAGGGACGCACGGTAAACAAGAAGTTAGTAGACACACAAGCAGGTAATGTGATTTTCTAGGAAGAAAAATAATACGTTGTTCTTGAATTTTATTGATTGTTGTTTTTATTTTAAACTTAACATCCCTTTTTTATCCACCCTCTTTCTACATGTTTAAACTTTTATTACAACGGCACAAGTACTGCACATACACATCGGAAGAAGCAGCTTTTAAAAAATTATCTTATTCGTTAGCATTGATTACACATCATTGTTATTCGTACAATTTTTGAAACGCGTGAATTTTTTCATACCATGTATATATGTAAAATATATCAAGGTTTATTAAGTTCAGTCCCAAGTTTGTAACGCTTAAAAATATTGATGCTATTAACAAAATTTTGGTATAGGTGTTCATAAAATCACCTAATAAGTCCATTTTGGGTTGTCTGTCTGTCTGACAACACAATAACTTAAAACCGAAAAAAGATATCAAGCTGAAATTTTCACAGCTTGCTCAGGACGTAAAAAGTGAGGTCAAGTTCGTAAATGAGCAACAGAGGTCAATTTTATCATGGTCCGTAGGACCGATCTTGTACAACTTTAGAGATAAAACAACAGTTCAAATGCAAAAAATGTGCCTTATAAAAAAATGAACAACTTTATTGCATTTTTTCGCTAACATCGCAAGTTACCCGTGAGGGCGTAAATTAGGCACAAATTATATAGTATGTATTATATGGGACTATTTTCACAGCAGCGTTCAACGACACATTCTGATGTAAAGTTATTGATACTAAACACATAAGCCGTTAGCTCGCTGTTATGTGTAAGTTGGCGCAACGAGACATTGCGATGCAATCGTTTCGTATGGTCAATTTGTTTTCTGGCAAGTCGTAAAATTTATAAAATTCTTAAGGGAAACTTACTTATGTCAGTTTAAAAACTAAAAGTGATCAAGAAAACTTGGCGCATAATTTTCCAAAATACTCAGTCTAGATATAAATACTTGTTAAATGCATAATTAAATTTTAATATCCTTATATCTGTAAGATAGACAGTCATTTTTGTTTTTGTTTTTGAAGAGTTCAGGGAGGGGCTCCATATAGAATGCAATCTTTTCCCTGGTCTCTTATAATACGAAATTAATCTGAAAAATTGAATTTCCACTTTGTAGATGTGCACAAATGAATTGTTTCAATACAAATCTGATTTAAATAGAATAATATTCACATAAGAGTCAGAGTTTAATGAATGTTTGATTAGAAATTGCATTGAATAATTTAAATTTCTCTGTCGTGTTTGTTTTATTTAAATAATAATAAATGTAATCAAAAAATTCGCAGCAAAATTTTTAAAAAAAGAATTATTTTATATTGATTTTTAAAGTAAATATTTTTTTTATAAATAAATATGTTATGAAAAAAAACTTTTAACTATACCGTGTTATAACTACATGTTTCTTTTTCATTAAGATTTTTCGTAAACTATTTAATATTTAAACGAAAAAATAAGCAGAAATTTTTTACCCCAATGTTTACATTTATATACAATGTGTAAAACAAAAAAAAAAAAATAAATTGGCAGTACATAGTCGGTGTGATACTGACGTAGTATGAGTGAGATTTCTTCCCAGAGGGGAGAAAACATTAAAAAAAAGGTCTTGTTAGCCTTCATAGATTATTATTCGAACATATACTGCAGCTTATGCTGGAACGATCTTTATCTCCATAGATAAATGAAGTGTTTTATCGGCTTTTCAGATTCCGTTTTTTCCATTTCCTTTATCACCATTAAAAAAAATTCTGCTGACAATTCTTTCAGTTCTTAAATACGCGATTACGCGTCTTATCAGCCCAGTCACGTGTTAATGTAAAAACTGGTTCGCGAGATAATCGCGGCGAAAGAATCCGAACGAACATACGCACATACGCACATACGTACACAAACACACACATTGAAAAGGTTTGATTCGGATATTGCGGCCTTGAAACCGAGGAAATATGTAAAACTGGAGATATTCAAAATCGGCCTCATTATATTAACTCCCTCTGGGAAGTTAATAAGTAGATCGAGAGTGGTAACATAAGACCAAACACTAGAGTTACGTTTCCTTATAACAATCGGGTGATTTTCGACATTACATAAAACAAAGTCAACGAGAACATGAAAATCTCGTATACTAATTTAGTTTTTTCGCATATGCTACTTACAGACTAGGTGCCTATCAGAATATGTCATTGTAAAATAAACCTATAGAAATTTCTAAGTGGCTTAAATATGCTTCACGTCACATTTTATTCCTTTGTAAAAACTTTCGTTGTTACAACCATCCTCAGTTCCTTTTTGATCTCGGATTCGTTAACAGCGATCCCAAAAGCCCCTTAGGAGATGATTTCTGAAGTTAAATTTTGAATTAAATAAATATCTTATCTCTGTCACTTCCAGGAGTAGTTTTATTGGGGTTGAAACCGTATTCAGTTACTTTTTAACCATGAATTCATGATCAGTAATCTCGAAACCCTCGGAAGACGACTTTCGAGGTGAAATTTTGATTTTTTTAAACTTTTTTTCCACTGTTTATATTTGAAGGATTTTGGGGTTGTGAAAACCCTAATTTTCTCTGTTTTCTTTGTAATGCCGAGGTTAGTGTGGCTGAATGTTCCTGAAGGTCTAGGGGCACATTCATAAAAATTTTTTGCAATCGGAGTTGTTCCACAACTTTTCCACATGTGATGGTATTTTTCGGATTATTTGCTGTGTTAATATTCTTTTTTACTATCATTAAGAATATTTGTTTGTAGACATGTTTTTTTCCGTGCTTGATTGGATTTTATTCATGGACACAGACTTTTAATGACAATAAAATAACAAAATGAGTTTACACACGAGTTATACAAGTTATTTTATCTTTATTAATATTAACCATTAATTAACTTGTGTAATATACAACAAGACAGTTAATTAGAGAAGTTGGAGAAAAATAAAATATATTATTGACTTTTTTTTAATCTTCAAACTCGCCTGTTGATATTAGTTCTTCCCTAAAAATTGCAACATCCCTTTAATAAATTGCATGCTGGCTTCAACATTTTCTTCAATTTTTCTGAATTTTATTTTTAATTAGAACTAAAATTGCCGGTAAAAATAATAAAAATAACACCCTTTCTTTATTTGTTTATTTTCCGAAAGTTAAAACAACTGTATTTATAAGATAAGTTATCGAATATGAATCATATATATAGCTCATTCGACATCTTTCTATACCATATATATACGTAATATAATATCAAGGTATACTAAGTTTAGTCCCATGTTTGTAACGCTTAAAAATATTGATGCTTCGAACAAAATTTTGGCATAGGAGTTCATAAAATCACCTAATAAGTCCATTTCCGGTTTTCTGTCTGTCCGTTTGCCCGTCTGTGTACATGATAACTCTTAATCCGAGCTCGTAAATGAGCAACTTAGGTCAATTGGGTCTTGGGTCCGTGGGACCCATCTTGTAAACCGTTATAGATAAAACAAAAATGTTCCTTATAAAAAAATAAACAACTTTTGTTTGAAACATTTTTTCGTAAAAGTCAAGGGTCATTTGAGGATGCAAATTAGGCGCAAAATGTATAGTATGTATTATGTGGGAATATCACTTATGTATGTGTGACATGTATGTACGTGTAATGTCCCAGTATAATTAATACTGTCTGTACATGGTATTTGAACAATTAACTCAGTCAATTGCTTGTTTTCACTTGTTTTTTTCTAGTTTATGATATACGAAGTTGCGATTAATCAGCTTCATATCTTATCAGGTACTTATTTATAAAAGTAGTACAGACACATTGTATTCGTAAAATTTTAACTCAAGAAAATACTTTAAATTTTTAGTTTGGAATACTATAAACTTCGGTTTTCTTTTCGTTTCTTTTTAGAGCACCTTATACTTTTTTATGAAGTAAATAACGAAATTCATCACTGTCTTGACACTGAGATCTCTTTTATGTAGATATTTTTTTTGCATATTTCTCATATGATTTATGTAGCATAAACATAATTTCTAACCTCATAAAATGTTAGTCATAAATTATGAAACAAATTTAAAAAAAAATTTTTTTTATCACTTAAATTTTTTTTTTAAAATAAATAATCACGATTTTGTATATGTCAAGTCTAAATTGAGTTCATAATTTGAAAAAGGGTATGACATACTGAACAATTTTTCTCATTCATTTAAATAAGCTTACATATAGGTATTATAATGTAGGAAACGAAGCATTTGGCTCAGGAAATTTTTGATAGTAAGCAGCGATCTTGGCAGGGAGTGGATATGTTATATTTGTGTATCGATTGCATAAACCGGAGGAGATTCCTATTGTTCATTAATCAAATCAGGTGAGGGGAAGACACAGCAGACTCAAAACGGCAAACTTTTGAATGACGGAAATAGAAAACCGTCAAAGACAAAAATGTTTATTTAATCAAAACAAATAACCTTTCATTGATACATTTTTAAAGCAATCAATGCTTTTTCGACATATTCGAACGATTTTATCATGGATAGGCTTTGGATAGGTACTTAAAATGCTTTTCGATATATAACACACAATTTCTGGAGATTTTGAATTGTCTCTACGTTATCTTTCTCATGACAATTTTTAACAGTTAATTACAAAAATCAGTATCATGTTCGGTTGTTTGCAAAGAAAAATGACTAACAAATTGAAACGTTTAAGCAGATTTTGTAGCCAAAAACTACTGTTATGATCGTATAGCAGTTAGCAATTAGTTAACGAGTAGTTATTTAGAAAAATTAAAAACGTTTCTGGTATAATTAATGAAGAAATTTACAAGTAAGTAAAAAAACCTTTATTACTTACAAAAGCATTTATTGAATTTAATAAAATATTATTTATTAAAAATAATGCTAGAAAATTTATTCTCAAAATTTTTTTAATTGAATTATTTCATTGGATATATGACCTTGAAAAGAAAATATGTCATAATGTTGGTCCACTAAAGATATTAGTCAACAATGAAATAGAATACGTCAATGCGTTAGACATATATTTCATTCCTTGATAACTCCCACTAAAAATTGGCAGTAAGACTTTGAAGTTTTTCAGTTTTGACCAAAATTTTATCATCTACATTTTTTTTACATTCGAATCTAATTTTTTTTTTTTGAAAATGAGCTTAAATAATAGACAATCACTTAGTTTTTTTTGTTGTAAAGTTCAATTTTTTTTATTGTAAAAAATTGGTAAATATTTAATTTTTTGCGTTTTAAATATAGAAATATTCATTTACTATTTACTTTAAAACGGAAAAGTCAGTTTCTAAAATTTATATCTATAACACTGATGATTTTTAATTTGAAACAGTTTCGCATTTTATACGAGATTTCCTGTCGTGATTACAAGTTAAATATTTAATGTAGTAAATCAGATCTCTATATCAAAAATTAAATTTTATTGATAAAAAATTCAAATTTCTTTAATAATAAGAAAAAAATAAAATTTATTAAAAAATAACGATAAATATATTATACAATTATTATTTCTAGCTACATTTATTGCATATATCTACAAAAAATGTGACAATTTTGCAAAATTGAAACCTGAGTAGTTAAATAAAAAAAATATTTAAAATCAATTTTTCGTCCACTTTATTTTACAACAGGAGTATTAAAACATGATAAATATAAATAAAAAATATTCTAAAAAATGATTTGTCATAATATTAATAGAATTTAGTAAATTTTACATCAAAAATATTTCGAAAAGTGGCATTATTTAATCTTATTCAAAAGCACAAACGATAAATAAACATACAGAATTAGAAAATTATCATAAATATTTATACCTCAAGTCAAAAATCAATTTAATATTTATTTATAAATAAATGACTTTAATATTATACAAGAACAAAAAACCACACTGATTAATTATTCAAAAATACACTCTAATTAATCACAATATTTATCACCCCTAAATTTTAAACAGCGAAAACTGTGTACACATGAATTTTCCCAACAAAAAAAAAAAACATAAACCACAGAAAAATAAAGATTTTACGTTTTTTTTTTAAATAAATAAAAAATTTCACATATAAATTTATTTAGATAAAAAACTAATAATTATTACACATTTTTCATTTTTGTTTTTCTGGTAGATAATGCAGATAGGTGGTATATGTTGTTATATGTTCGAGAACTGCGTGTAAACTGATTCGATTGATGTGTCAGTAAGAGTATTTTCTCTACTATACTTCTGTCAATTCTATCTACACACTGTGTGACTATAGTCATAGTATATTATAACATACCATACATACATTCAAAAAGTAAAGTAGTAACTATACTGGTATACTGGTGGAATATACATATACACAATGATATTTGTATATAGTGAGATTGGAAAATATCACATCTGGACCACAATCAAAATTAGAAAAAAAAATTTTTGGGAATTTTTCCAAATTTTAGTATTTTGCATGAGCTACATTCTATTTTATTACCATCGTTTGTAGCTATTTCTTTTAGTCTTGGTGTCCTGATTTTCCCATCGCTTCCACCATATTTTACATGCCTTTTTAACCCCCGGCCTAAAAAAAGGGGTGTTATGAGTTTGATTGCGCTGTGTGTGTGTCTGTCTGTCTGTTTGTCTGTGGCATCGTACCACCTTAACGGATGAACCGACTTTTTTTTTTGGTTGCGCCTGGAAGGTTATTTAATAAAGAGTGTTCTTAGCTATGTTTCAAGTACGAGTTTAGGGTTTTGTACTCGAAAAAACTAAAAAATTGGCGATGATTTTCAAAATCGGCTCAGCTTGGAAAAGGCTTAAGGGAAAAGATAATTTAATGGAGAGTGTTATTAGATATGTTTCAAGTGCGAGTTTAGGGTTCCGTAGCCGAAAATTTGTCGAGAGTTTTTTTAATTTTGTAAATTTCACTTGTTTAGTCTTAGATTAAAAATTTTATAGAAAATACTTTTAAAGGACTGATTTTCCCATCGCTTCCACCATATTTTACATACATGCCTTTTTATACCATGCATATATGTAATATGCAAGGTATGCTAAGTTTAGTCCCAAGTTTGTAACGCTTAAAAATATTGATGCTACGAACAAAATTTTGGTATAGGTGTTCATATCATCACCTAATTAGTCCATTGCTGGTTGTCCATCCGTCCGTCTGTGAGCACAATAACTCAAAAACGAAAAAAGATATTAGTTCGTAAATGAACAACAAAGATCAATTGGGCTTTGGTTCCGTAGGACCCATCTTGTAAACGGTTGGAGGTAGAACAAAAGTAGAACAAATTAAATGTAAAAAATGTTCTTTATCAACAACTTTTGTTTGAAACATTTTTTCGTAAACATCACTGTTTACTCGTCAGGGCGAAAGTTAGGCGTAAATTGTATAGTATGTGTTATATGGGAATAACAGTTATGTATGTGTGACATATATGTATGTGTAATGTGATAGAGTAATCCACACTGTCTTTGCATGGTATTTCAACAATTAACTCAGTCAATTGTTTGTTTTCACTTAAAAATTTTCATAAAAAATATTTTTAAAGTACAAGCTTTTATCGTACTAAAAAGTAGAAAATATAATTTTCTAGGAGTCAATCTTAAATGACTATTTGTAAAAGATTGAGGCGCTCAATATAAAATATCTGGAATGATTCGGAGCATCTCAATGTATGTATCTAACTATGTTTCTTCAGGTGGAATCTTGCAACTCAATTTTTATATTCAAGCTTTTTCTAATTGTCATATATGAGTGACTCCAAAAAATATATTTTCTATTTTTTAGTACAATAAACGCTTGTCCTTAAAATATTTTTATTTTTAATTAAAATTTTTTTAATATGAGAAGAAAAAGGCAAGTATCTAGAATCCATTGAACTTAAGATGTTCAAAAGTTTTGATCAATCGAATTTTGGGCTTGCGAAGACTGTTTTCTCGCAAGCTAAGAGCTGTTACATAAAAGTATCAGAAAAATTAACTGGAATAATTAAATTGTACGATCCTTTTCTGTTTTAATGCGTTTGTAAAATTTATTGGTTCTCCATATAAAACCTTTTCTATATACTTTAAGCTGTGTTGTTTCTCATTTACGGCAATACTTTCTTTTACTATTTTTACTAGATCTTTCTTTTTTTATATTCAATTTCTTAATAACAGTTTAACTTGACAAAATCAGAAATTAGTATTTCTAATTACGGATCCGGATGTTGATCATCGATTCAAATATTTTCTAAACATCCTATACATACAAAAAAAACATATACATATACGTATAATAATGTGCAAAATTGGAGCGCAAGTGAAATGAAATTATAAATAATACCAAATGCAAAACAATGATGCTGTATGCTATAGAGTACGGTAATGTGCTATTTGTGAGAGAGACTTTTCTCATTCTATATGTATATACATTATACAATATACATTAAGTATACAGCATATTCTGGAAGTCCTAAGTCACTTTCTATTACATTGATTTCTTGAGTTACAATAATTGCTGGGCTTAAATTAGGCCATTTTAAACAGAACTTGAATTCACTTCTTCAGTCATTTAAAAAAGTAGAAAACCAGTTTAAGTTTAAAACTTGCATAAAATAACTATAATTTTTCCTTTGAAACGACTTTCGAAATATGAACAGAATGAATGGAATTAAAGTTCAAAGTTTCGACGGTTTATGATCAATTTCTAAATCTATTTTTTTTAGGAAAACATATTTCTAAAAATTAGGATAACATATTTCTAAAAAGTTAGCCAGTTATACAGTCAAACCTGGGTAACCGAGAAAACTCTATAAGTGAGACTATTTCTCAGGGCCTGGACCTCTCAAAAACCTCTATAAGTGGTAAAGAAAAACCTGTATAAGTGACAGTCGTTTTTCCTAACCTACCTCTATTACCGACAGTCTATCTTGCCTGTACCTTTATAAGCGGAAATTCAACATTTGCTATTTATGACAATAAATTATGCTTTGCTATGTTTATAACGAAATATTTTGAATATTATTAATAGACCTCTCTAAGTAAGACAGGCCTCTTCTGTACCTCTATAAGGTAGAAACGAATTAGTGAGAAACCCCTTTAAGCGAAAAAAATTACCGGCCCTTTCAACTCTCTCTTAAGCAGGTTTGACTGTATTGTACAACTAAAAGTGGTACAGTAGAATTGCGAAATTCGGGAAAATCTTCCAAGTATCGAGACTACTGTATTCTACTTCTTAAAGTTACGGGCTCTAGTTTACATTTACATGGATGATTTCAGTTTAATGTATGGAAACATTTTCTTGTACATACTGAAATAAAAAGTACTTGCTGCACGAAAATATGTACTTAACATTGTAGCAAATAAATATTTTCTTGTAGTAAGTAATTATTTTTGTGAATTTTATTAGCAGTCAAATACTTATAAAGTATTGAGATCGTTGATTCATTTACTTGTTTTAGAACATTAACAGCAAAGTGAACGTGTTTTCTTCGATCCAGTAATTTTGGTTCGCTGTTATCTAACTTAGGTTAGGTTAGGTTATATTGGCTGTCCACGAAGGACACACTTAGGCTATAGAGCCCATTGTGATACCATATATGTGTTTTACCACCTTTCCACTGATAATTTCATTTATCAGATCCTCAATTTCAGAGGCTGAGTGCACCTCCTTCATGCAGATACCATGCACTACACCAGCCCATCACAACTATTAATTAAATTAATTTTGTTGCGACGGCAGAAATCGAACCTGCTATCCTTAGCATACCGCGGACCGAATTGGTTACGCTTTAACCAACTGAGCTAATATGGCGACTATCTAACTTAACTAACAAGACATTTCCCATAAAACAGTGGCTGAGGACTTTTAGAACATACTGTATAGTATGTGTATTGTGAATATAGAATACAGGCACTAATATTATTTATTTGTTATGTATGTATTTATGACAAAATAATATTATATATTCGTGAATTGTTTCTGCTTCGTTTTTCTTCTCATATTTTCTTTACACGGGAATGAGCTCTTTGATATATTGTACCCTATACTATCACAATATCCTATACATATATACGATTTATGTATGTTCAATTCTATAGATATCCATAGTATTTCAATACAAAACAAATGTATGTTTTGAATGCCGTATACAAACTTCCTAAAAATTTAAGAAACCATGTTCATTTACGCACGTTGTGATTTGCTTGCTAGTTGGGAGCTAAAAACAAAAAATGTGCAAAAAATAAAAACTACCCCAAAATCCGACATGTAGGCTATCTAGGAAACTAAAACTTATTAAATGATTCAGCTTGCCATGAATTTTGAGAATATGCATGGGTAATGAACGCACATATTGTGTTGACTAGTAAATCAGAAGTATGCCTTTTTATACCATGTATATATGAAATATACATAGTATTATAAGTTTTTATACCATGTATATATGAAATATACATAGTATTATAAGTTTAGTCCCAAGTTTGTAACGCCTAAAAATATTGATGCTACAAAAAAAAAATTGGTATAGGTGTTCATAAAATCACCTAATTAATCCATTTCCGGTTGTCCGTCCGTCCGTCCGTCCGTCCGGCTGTCCGGCCGTCCGTCCGTCCGTCCGTCCGTCTGTGGTCACGATTACTCAAAAACGAAAAGAGATATCAAGCTGAAATTTTTACAGCGTGCTTAGGACGTAAAAAGTGAGGTCAAGTTCGTAAATGAGCAACATGGGTCAATTGGGTCATGGGTCCGTAGTACCCATCTTGTAAACCGTTAGAGATAGAATAAAAGTTTAAATGTAAAAAATGTTCCTTACAAAAAAATAAATAACTTTTGTTTGAAACATTTTTTTGTAAACATCACTGTTTACCCACGAGGGCGTTAATTAGGTACAAATTTTATAGTATGTAATTAATATAGGAATATCAAAGTGAATATCTTTTGTTATTTACATGACGTCAAAAAAAACAAACGACTGCGCATCAACACTTGCGCATTATATGAGAATATCAGTTAAATATGTCAGATATGTATGTATGTGAAATGTGACAGAGTTATCAACACTGCCTATACATGGTATTTCAACAATTAACTCAGTCAATTGTTTGTTTTCACTTGTTTAAACTAATATTCCAATGATTTCATAAAGTATAGAGTTAAAGAAGTTATAATATTTAATTCTTTAAACAATAAACAAGTATTTGAGTCCTTAAATTAATACATTAAATTATCAGAATGCACAGATATGAAAACAACAAATGCAAAAAGTATCGTGAGAGAGAAAAAAAAATTAGATGAAACTAATTACACTATCCCTGCAAGGTAGCGTAAAAATAATTTTTATAATTAATTACTAATACAGTTATTTGTACTTTCAAATAAGTTTCATGTTGTTGTATATTTTCATTTGTTTTGAATTGTGTGTTTTTTTGGTAGCAAATCGACTACATATCGCGCTGAATATTTAAAAAAATATAGACAGAAGAAAAAGTGCAAAATGATCTTAAAAAATTGAACGTGTGCATAATCAATCATTCGAGCCAGCAAAAAAATCAAAGCAAATCTAAATAAAAAAGGAAGCGCTACATTTATAATGTATGATAGGAACATAATTTCTACCGGATGTCCCACGACACCTCTTGTTCTTTTTTATTTTCTGAAGAGTAAAATCAAGGTTTTAAAGTCCTTGTATATTTTATGTGAAAAGTTGTAACGCATAACGGTTTAGAAAAACACAATTGCAGTTTTTGAACATTTTTATCAATCTCAATCCAAGTTTGGGATTTTTTTTAAATGCCGACCAAAATTTATAGAATCATTCCATCAATTTGCTTTGATATTACTAAATTGTATGCATTTTGAACATAGTAATCTTGGTTTGTAATATTCCTTTACTTTTTTTGTAAGTAGTTGGTAAAATTACTACTTATTTTTATAATATTCATGAATATCATATATTTTTCTCAATTTCTGGATAAAATATATTAAAAACTCCCGATGTTTTGCCATTGACGTTTTTGTTCTACCCTTCAAGAGCTACTATTCATGGGAGTTAAACGACCTAAAGAAGCACCAGTGTATAAATTGGTGAGTTTTAACCTCATCAAGAAATTATTGTTTATAGTAAAAAGAGTCTTTCACATAGGATTTTACTATTGAAAAAGTTCGCCAAAAAGGCAGTTCCCCTCAGCATGATGAAGGCAAATCTCAGAAGTAGTTCGATCGAATGCATTTTTTAATACCAAAATAAACTGTTTCTATTGATAAATAAATTCCCTCATATTGAAGGGAATATGTCTCCTTCCTGTTTAATAATACACATTTTTATCGCCAGTAGGCGGGATTTATCTGATTTGAATTTGAATATTTTTATTGGCCTTTAAACATGATAAGTACAAATATTGCCATCTGGTAGTCGAAATTGTAACACATGAGTTCGGGTCTTCTTCAGATTTCAATAGTACGAATTATTATCACCAGTTGACGAGTTGCAACTCCCAGTTATCATTTGAAAATTATAGGTTGGTGATCTATTTTCTTACTGTTAATGAAAATTATTATATTTTGTTAGTCTATGACATAAACATACATATTTTCATAACAAATAGGTAGAAAGCTACATGTATGGATAATGTATCTTCTTCAAACCCTTTTTCTCAAATAGTATACTTTTGTTTTTGGTATCTATATCTAGCAGAAAACTTATTGAAAATTTGTGTTTTCATGTCTCGTATTCTTCTTTAAACATATGAGTAAGTATAACTAACTATATCTCTTGATGCTATTATTAACTAATATAATAAGTGGTACAAATGTTGCTACTATTACCTCAGTCTTTTCAAATAGTTGATTCAACAAATTACTCAAAAAAAGACAAATAAGATGGTAGTTGGAGTAATATGAGTAGAGTTGAAACCTGTAGATGTGTTGGATTTTGTACGAAAAAGATTATTTTTTAATGTTTTTGCTATATTTTACTTTCGAAAAGGGGAAAAGTTTATAATTTATCTTTTATGTCCAGTATAAAAAGTAATTTTCATTTGAAAAATTATTAAAATTAATTAATTTTTAGTTGTGATGAGCTGATGTAGTGCATGATATATGCATGGAAAAGGTCTACTCGGCCTCTCGAAATAATCGAAAAGCTGAAAAAATCAGCGAAAAAGGTAGAAAAACACATTATTGATAATATAGATATCGCTCTTCAATCATCAATACTCTAACTATAGTCGTCTCTGTTCATCAACTGATGGATTTCGATGAACACCTAATTAAATTAAAATGTTGTTGTTATATCATCGATAACTTTATATTTTTACGGTATTATTATAAACTACAAGATTGTCTAAGTATTTAAGATAGTTTTTTATCACACTCTAGAAACTTTTGATATAGAAATATCCAATTGAAAAGGATAACCTATATGATTCATTATTTTTTCAGCTAACTTTGAACGATAAAATAATAATAAAAAGCCCGATGACCTAGGAATTTTTGTGATTTTTGGAAACTTTGTAATAAAAAAATGTATTTATAAAGTTTTATTGAAATCTCTAGTGTTATTCAATCCTTGCATATCTCTTTAAATACTACACCCTAACTCACACTTTAATCAGGGCTATTTTAAGCCAGTACGATTGTTGTACATACTATCTAATATTATAAGCTATATGTTTTTAGTTTCATACACGCAATGTGGATTCGAAATGCTTATTTGGGGTAAAAAAGGAAATATTGATATGAAATATTTTTGCTCAATCAACATTTTTTCTTCATATAACTTGAATTTCTCTTTTTTTTTTCTTAAAAACATCATTATAATTGGGTTGCTTTTATCCGTGCTCGTTTGGAAAATGAACGCTGATAATCAATAAGAAAAAATCTACAACTGTGTAAAATATAAATGATGTTAAATAAAAAAGTAAAAATGATAAAAATTAAAAAGAAATTAAAGTGAAACGTAACACAGGAAAACTTTTTTTGTATCGTGTCCTTATATTATAATCATCGTCACAAAATTGTTGGTTTCAAGACGGCTATATTTGGAATATATTTCTTCTCTTATTACAATTAGGCATAGGAATTTATCTCCATTTGTGCTTGCGACGTTTATTCCAGGAGAAATTGCGAAAATTACTGATTTTAAAATCATTTTAAGACCATTAAAAAAAAAAAAAAAAAATGTTCATATCATTTTAGAAATTATAAATTATTACTGCCCGACAGTTATGTCGTTGCTTTCATCGTGCCAATAATTAAAAAAAGTATAATTTTAGTGTGACCTTTGTAACTTAAAAAGCTTAATTATTGTGAGTCACACTATATCAAATTATTTAACCTATCAAGAACTTGCTAATAAAAAAGTTCCTGCCCCTGCTTGTTATATTTTTCGAAAAGTATTTTTTGTTTTTAATGTGTTTCTGTTTTTTTAAAGAGTCTATAACATAAAATAAATGCAGTGATATTTTTTTTCCGCTTTTGTATTTTTCTACTAAATTTTTCAATTTCAGTTTAGTTTTTCGTCTTTTATTTTGTTCTATTGTTATGTATGACAAATAAAAATTTACTCTTATGTATAGCTGGTTGTAAATACTATCGCAATCAAAACTGGTGGACACTGCTTGAATTTTGTTAACAATTTCGATATTAAACATTAGCTTCAATTGTTCAATTTGAAATCATTAAGTTTTGAGTAACAAAAATTGCGTTCTTCAATTTTTTGGAGTTGTTTAGTTTAGATGAATGATTATGGTATGAAAGGCTATATTGCCAGATTGAAAGATCTCAGAAAATCTCCAGAGGTAGTTTTTGATAAAATTAAGAAAAACGGATTTTTGGAATGGAATTCAGCTAAAAAAGACGTATCTAAATGACAACATGGAAATATTCATCAAAGTTTTTTATCCACGGTTCCAAGTGGGGAAGAATCTTTACGAAAATATCAATCGAATGACAACTATGAAAATGTTAATTGATGGCTACAAAACACAAAATATCTCAGTTTACTAGATACATTACTCCAACAAGTTGAAATAAACACATTTTTTTGGTTTTCGTTTATTTCCAATCTGCTAGAATTTTAAAGCTTTTTTTATCAAAATAATTTAAAAAAACAATTTCTTTGGCTGTAACATAACGAATGATCTAATTGAAATTATACATTCTTACTTTGAAATAAAAGCAAAATGGTATAAAATATCAATAAAACTTTTTTTTAAATGTTATATCATCTCAAAGATTTACTGAACGATGGAGATAAATTCCTATGCCTAATTGTAATAAGAGAAGAAATATTCAAAATATAGCCGTCTTGAAACACACACACAGACACACATACATAGCGGTCAAACTTATAACACCCCTTTTTTTAGTTCGAAGGTTAAAAAATAAACAATTTGGTGTAATTTTTGATATGAAGTTTGTGATTGAAGTAATTGGATTGTATTTCCAATGTCAAAACATAAATCAAAATCATATTGGTATCTTATACCTTTATTTCAGTTTAAAAATGTATGATTCTGAATTGGATTACAATTAACATATCATTTTTGACAGTGATAGTACTCGTATTGCAGATTAGAACAACAACATGTCTCATTTTTTTTTCTATTTTTTATTTAGTTGTTAAAATTGAAACGTTTTAATTAGTGGTATAGAATTGTATACGAACCATTTATATGATAAACCCGTTTAAAGGATCTAGTTTTTTCTCAGTAAATTAATTTTCTTTTTAAAAATGAAGTTCATTCTTGTAAGTGTATACTCTGCTTTTTTTTATTTATATTTTACGTCCTAAAGCTGTAAGTACCTACTATATTCAGTCAGTGGTGGTGTATTGTGACAAGTATTTAATTTCAACCATGTAATTGTTATATATTTTGTAATAGTCTACTATATAATACACTTTTATTTTAATTGTTGTAGATTAAGGCTTTTTAGATGGCGTGTATTTTAAAACAAAAGAATGTTCTAAGCTTTAGACTAAAGCATGTTTTTGCAAAGAGTCTACTATAAAGTCTTAAGTCTATAGAGTCAACTTAAAGTTGTAGATTAAGGCTTTTTAAACGGGGCGTATATTTAAAAAACAAAACGCTGTTCTGAATTGTTTTGATAAACAGTCAAGTCATTAAGTAAAAAGAGGCGGTTTTCTTATCCGTTTACGTGGACTTTGTAGGATGGCCACCGAGGGATTCTCGAATTGTATGTTTGTTTTAGGTTCGTGTTATATGAAGTCACTAATCTACGCTCCTAAGCTATAGACGTTGGATTAATTCGAGATTGCATTATTCCTCACATTGTTCATAAATTGATCGGAAATTGGATATCTAAGTTACGCTTCATTTGATCAAGCAGAGGACCAATAAAACTAATACCATGCATCGATTATCCAAATTCATATCTAAATTTAATTACAGCTTTGATACTTTTCCCCCTTTGAAATACTGATAAGAATATCTTACATGTTATCATACGATTTACGACCATTGTCTTTCAAGAACTGAGAACTGAATCTCAATTTAAAGACCGATTCAGATTTTAAAACATCAAAAAGATAAGGTAGTAAATAAGATAACCAGTAGGAACTCTGTTCTTTTCATAAAAGAGGATATGTGTTTTTTTGTTCATGCATGTAACAAACAGTTTGTACCTATTTCTACCAAAACTGAATTTAGCATGGAGAAGCTATGGTAACAATGGTGGCATTGGTCGAAGTAACTTCTAACGTCACAATATCTGTCGGGTAACTCAGCCTAATATCTGTCTTATTAGTAGTTTAAAATATTTATATATATTATGCGTATTTCTTGGCCGATTTTAATTTTAATTTCACTTTTTTTTTCTCTTTTACGGATTTTTCATATTTTGTTAAGAAACGCGAAAAAAAAACTTAATGTATATTCTGTATTCTTTTTTTATGTTATTTATTAAAAATTTTTAAAAATGACTTATGTATATGCATGAGTTTGATCACGGTCTACAAGACCACAGCCTTATTGAGAATACTATTAATATTTTCAGATTTTTTTTTCCTCGGTTCTAAATGTTTTCTTCTAGGCAAGCAAGCAACGAATAAAGTATATACATTTGATGAAAATTAGGAACATTTTTCTAGTTTACCAAAGCCAGTGAAGAAGCTTATAATGAAATATGCACTAAAACTCTTTTTATTAGAGTAACTCGTAAAAGAACCACAACATATTCCAGGATTTTCTTAAATACAAAACGTTTTACAGTTACCCAATGAAATGGAACAGTGTTTTAAGAAAACTGAGTTTTGTTAATATTTTTTAACAAAGTCTCATCACAAATATTCTCAAACAAAACCCATTAAAAATAAAATATAGAGTTCTATTTAATAATCTTTGGTAAGGTATTCTAAAAACATAATTAAATTAAATTTATTAATATCATTAAGCTTATTAAATAACCATAAACATTCAATTAACTGACACACAAAAAGAATTAAAGGCTATAATAATCGTTGATGTCAATTGGGTAATTTAACTAACAACAATAATTTGAAATTAGATTAATGTATTCTTTACTAAATAATATAATAATAGATGTTATATGATAATGGTTGTTTGGTGTCTCCTCTATGAATAATGCAGAATAATTTTTTTGGCACCAAAAAACCTCTTTAGCGTATAACAGTTGTCAATGGCATATTATACATGTATAGAATGTATAGCGATATTGAATAAAAAGAGACAAATGACAACCAGAAATATGGAAATGGTTAACCCAGTCTAATATTTTATGAATACGCAACTCTTAGTAGGAGAGCTCATCGTAGTCAACTCTCTCTCAGAAAATTATAGCTCATTTTTTATTTTATTGTATAGTAAAACAGCATTTTATGTTACATTCAAGATATGCCCAATTCTCAGGAAAAAGTATCGCTTGAAAGATCGAATCAAACGAAAAATTTCAATGTACTTTTTTGTATTGTGTAATTTTATGGAAAATCGCACTTTTTTTAAGAAGCAGTTACAAAAAGTACAATTCAACTCGTTTAGACACTACTTTGGGCTGGGGTTGGAGCTATTTATCAATTCTTCATAGATTCAATAAATAACTAATGAAAAGTGGAATTTAAATCAAAAATAAAATGTCTAAATTCAGAAATGAAATTCATAAGGATTAATATTCATTAGCTGAAAACTTGATCAATAGTTTCTTATAAACAAATTATGGCAAACAGAACCCATTTACCCATTAAACACATTTTCATATTTTCTATTTATCTATTTTATAAAGTCGGGATTTTCAAGGCTGTTACTCCCAAATTGTAGCCAAATGTGTGCGAAGTAGATATTGTTCTGCTTCTAAGTCTTCAGGCTTTGATATTTCGAAAACTATGGTAGATAGAAATATTTTAATCTTGACTTTACTTTAATTTTCCTCTAATTTGATAAGAATGCATCGTCAAAAAAAGAATGCATGGCAAAATTCGAAACGGAAGTCAAAAGTATTATCATACACTCACTTTTTGAGTAACTAGGCGTTTCTTAGTTAAGAAGCTCAAACTTTATTAAATCATTGAGTGAAAACTAAAGAAGAGAAGTTTCAACGCATCCACTACATCTTGGACCATTTTCAACTGCCCAAAAACAGCGGAGGAGATTTGGCATCCATACAATTTTTAATTCCGAGATGTCGTTGAAAAATTCCCATACGCCAATCTTCTCAAAGCAGTGGTCAGATTAGGTTAGGTTATATTGAGTGCCCACGAGAGATACACTTAGGCCATAGGGCCCATTGTGATACCATATATGTGTTTTACCACCTTTCCACTGATAATATCAGATTTTCAATTATATCGAGAGGCTGCGTACACCTCCTTCATACATATACCATGCACTATACCAGCCCATCACAACCATTAATTAAATTAATTTTTTTACGGCGAGAATCGAACCCGCTACTCTAGGCATACTGCAACAAGAATTGGTTACTTCTTAACCAACTGAAGAGCTATTAGGGTCTACAGTAGCTAGACACTGGACAGTGATATTTAATAGACTCAATAACAGTTTTCCCCACTTTGCATTGAGAAGTATTTGTCGGTCATTAATTCTTGATAATGAAAATGATAACTCTATAGTGAAGTAAGCAGACCATAGTGAAATATTTCTTTATGGACTTTTTGCACGACTTAAATAAAATTTTTTGTTTCTTTAACCACAATAAAGTGCATGAATTCGAAATGACTATTGAGTCTAGGATATATAGGTCATAGACTAATAAAAATGTAATTGAAGAACATGATATATTATAATAAGACCACCAAGGGAGAAAACATCATCGTTATAATCGTCAAGCAATTTACTACGAAAATGTGTGAAAACTTCAATTAATTTATTGGTACGTAGCATAAATCTGTGTGAATGGGTAATAATAGTATTTCACAAATCTATGAATAGGCTACGACCAACGCGGCAATAGTATGTGTACATTGTGTAGCCTAGGCAGCGGCAGCATCATCAAATGAACCAGGCATCCTTTTCTGTTTATAATATTCGTTTGGATCGTTGTTGTTGCTGTCATAGTCAGCAGCAACATAGTCGACGCTCTCTTCTCAATGATTATGATTATTACAATAACTCTATCCAACACTATACCACATTCGTTTCGTGGTATAATAGTAACTCTCTCTGGTATACAATGCGACGTTAGACGACGACTACCGTTCGTTTTAATGCGGTGTGTATTCGTCGGTCGGGTCGGCACTCTAATAGTACGGCAGGTGACCTTAAAAATCTGACCCTGCTGTGGATTGATGCGTTTTTGTCCGCCAATATTAACTGGTGCAAAATACACCAAACAACCATTCCAGCAAAGTTTCAATGAGAATGCAGGTCATTTATCCTTGTGTCTATCTTTGTCCACCAACCATGTAAATGGAATGTTTGTACCGCGAAATTTGTAGGTACAAACACACTGTTGAAAATTTCGTGGTGAAAAGAGGAAGACTACTTGTCAACATAAACAGAAAAGCTGAACCCCGTAAGATTCTCGTACAAAATTGTGTAGTTAGCCTGTACCTCTGTCAGTATGTGACCGACGAGTGGGAATCCATAATTTCAATTTAATGTCAATAACTTGGAAACGCTCTCAAAGGTGATGTGACTAGCGACCCACCCCGGCTTTGCACGGGTGTAGTGCTGATACAAAAAATACTAGAGAGTGTCTTAATACACAAAAATGTGTTTATTTACGACATCAAATTAGAAACCTCTAAAATTATCAGTGTTTCTTTACTAGATTATTAAAAATCCTCTGGAATCACTCTATTTACTAAAAAAACGCATCAAATGGTGTTATGTAGTTTTAAAGATCAAAGCATACATAGGACCAGACACACAGCGGAAAGCGACTTTGTTTTATACTATGTAGTGATATATCAGTAATAATTCATTTAAGTAGAAATTTTTTACATAAAAATTAGTTGTTTAATTAATAAAGAGGTATTTAAATTAAAAGTTGGAACGAGATAATATTACAAAAACGTCACCTCGCGCTAGAACACAGTTCATTTCCAACAACTTGGAAGTAACAAGTCAATTTCTTATGTAAAACGACATATTTATGGAGAATTAATTATATAAAATTGTCTTAATAAAGAGTTAAATCAAAATTTGGAACAAGAATCAATTTGGAAGTAGCTAGTCAACTTCTAATATAAGAGGGCAGATTTGTAGAGCGCTCATTGTAAGCACAATATTTGTCTACGCTTTATCCATTTTTGGTAGATTGCAAATTTTAGCTCTCAAACGAAGTCGAAGATAGCCAATTGTATTTTCATAGATTTATAAACTCATGGAACAAATGAAAATTATACCTTTTATTCATTAAAAACAAATAAAATTTTATAGGTTTTATCAATTTATGGTCAATGGCTAATTTTATCTTCCAAACTAATGTTCTGCACTATCTACACTATTTCTAGCCTTTATAAATTCATGGTGCACGTCTCCATTAGTTCAAAATTTTTAATATGATCAATTATTTTCCTTTTTTTCGCTATGTACTGTTCCAAACTTCAAGGTTTCATTTACAAGATCGGTAGTCACAGAACTAGAAAAGTGAATTTTTAAAAGTCATGGAAAATAGGAATTTGATCGATAAACACGGTTGGTATGTGTACAGTTTTGTTAATATTACCGAGCAGAGAGCCAACAAACGAATTTGAAGGGTTATCTGCCGTACTATAACGATGGTGGTGATGAGGCAGCAGAGAGTTACAGCAACCAGCTCTTTCGGATCGTTTTGTTGTGTGTGCTCCAGCTCTCCAGTGATAAGCACAGCACAAGCATAACAAGAACATGAGCTTTTACAATATAATACTCACCATCATGCCCGTATATAGAGTAGTAGGAAATCAATAATACTATCTTACTCCCGCACATGTATAAATGAATAGTATTTTGTCTAGATAATTTCATGAATACATCGTATTATGATTATTATGATTATTATTGTTATAATTATTGTGATTATTATTACTGTTATAACAACCATTCAAATTTTAAAAAAAAATTTAATAATTGTCGTTCAGTATTACACTTTGTTTTAGGGATATTTACTTACAAATATAAAAATCTGTTCATGGTACCTTGCACATATCTAGAGATTTTTTTACGTTCGGTTTTATTGCCTTAAGGTGAGAATGCTTACGAAGAAATAATCACTTACATGAAAATTAATTGTTTCATTTTTGGTGGACGGTGATGCATTGTATGATCTGGACCCTTTCTCGCTTATGTCTTCGAAGTATATTTTGAAAGATTAATTTCTATGGGTCCAAAAGCAAGAGAAACTGGTTAATTTTGAGATTAAGGAGATATGCAAGGATTGAATAATACTAAGGATTTCAGTAAAACTTTATAAATACATTTTTTGATTAATAAAGTTTCCAAAAATCACAAAAAATTCCTATGTCATCGGACTTTTTATTATTATTTTATCGTTCAAAGTTGGCTGAGAAATGATGATTCATAGAGGGTGCGATAAAAAACTATCTAAAATATTTATACAATTTTGTAGTTTATAATAAAACCATAAAAATATAAAGTTGTCGATGATATGAACACAAAATTTTAATTTAATTATGAGTTCATCGAACAGAGACGACTATAGTTAGAGTATTGATGATTGAAGAGAGATATCTATATTATCAAATTTATAAGCAGCACTTGCACACAATATATTATATATTTTTGTAGTTGCGTGGTATTGTAACGCTAAAAATAACACATTATTTGACTACAAAGCATGTATTTAGTTTACAGGTATTTACCGAAACTTTAAAAGAGTACTTTAAAAATTATTTGAAAATATTGAATATGAAAAAAACATTAAAAAAATTTGATTTTTTGATTTGTTGAAACTTGTTATTTAGAGTACTTTTACTTGACTTGAGATATCATGTTAAATCCTGTACGGAGGTATGCCGAAAAAATTCATGAAAACATCTATGAAGTTGAATGTTTAGTTTTGCAATTAAGCAAAACAAAATTTCTGAAGTATTATATATAAACTGTTTTTTTTTTTTATATTCCATTTACAACTTTTTTATATTTCGATTTAGCTATACGCTATCGTATTGTATATTGTAATATGGCAACGGGGCTGCCAGCTTAAACTTAATTATTCAAAATAGTTTCTCTTTTTTGAAGGGAAAATGCTCGATTCTGCGCCTTCTCTGTACCAGCTCTTGATAATACTTACATACGAAAATCATTACCCTTCTTTTAAGGTACTAGAGTGAAAAGTAATTGCATTTATGTATGAAATATACTCGATAAATTTATTATATAAATATTGCGTAACTCATAAGGTAGATAGATACGTTAACATCAAGTCATTGATAAAATATGAGCGTGCGAGTAAGATAAATGTAGAAAATGAAAAAGATACAAACATGTGTTGTTTGTATACCTAAGCATGTAGGTATAAAGCTGCCTTATATTTTTGGTGTAATCTAAATTCTAAATATTATTATTTAAGGTTAAGTATTAGGGACGGCTTATACGCTCAACTAAGGTTAAGATTTGATAACAGTGGTTTTTTTAAAGATTTTTCCGTTTAAGAAACGATGTAAAATGCTTACCCTATATTTCGATGTACTTATTTAATAAAATGGTGTATTATAGGTAAAGTTTAGGCTAGGCACTATCGATTTTAAGACGTATTGTATTTTCTACTTTGTAACTACAGTGCAACCTCGATATAACAAATCTGAAGGGAACCAGTAAATATTCGTTATATCAAGTAATTCATTAAACTGAGGTTTGTTATATTGAGGTTAAGTTGGTCTAAAATTCGTTATAAAGAGGAAAAAAGTGTCGGAACCTCTCGCGACATGAATTACATACTATGGAGCATACTAACTGTCATATATTGGTGGGACTTTATACGTTATATAAAGCTTTTGAATTGACGAATTTCGTTATTTAGAGGTATTTAAATTTTTTATTATAGTTGAAAATTCGTTATAGAGAGACTGTTCGCAAAAAATATTCGAAATGTAGAGGTATATTTTAAATAGACTCTTATGGACAATTCAAGGGGATTGCGAAAAATTTGTTAAATCGAGGAATTCGTTATATTGAGGTTCGTTATATTAAGGTTGCACTGTATTTATTTGTAAGAAGAAAAAAGTGTGGATGTAGTCCATAGGTAGAGTACATTCCTAAAGAGAGATATGCAAGGAGCATATTTTTCAGCTCAGGGTCCGACAAATTTTAATTGAACCTTCAGCTCAAAATTGATGAACAAGCAGTTAATCAACTGTCTAAGACTGTCAAATTTTGTCTTTCACTGAACAGGTGGAATGTCCATGATCCGAATTTTGTAAATTTTCAATTTTTTAGGCTTCGGCCTAAATATATGTTACTTTGCTGAGTTTTGGAACAATGAGTCTTGTAATTAGAGAATGAAAAAAAAGTACGTATTCATCAATTTTAAGCTGGCAGAGCAATGCAAATTTACCGGGCCCAGAACTCGAAAAATGCAGTTTACTAGAAATCCTTCATTGTTGGTGTTTTTAGACTACCTGAGTACTACGTCTATAATTCTACAAAAATTTTGGACTTGTTGCAAATAAGACCAAAAAATGTGCGGTAGCTTTATACCTATAGATTCTGTGTATTCTAAAATGCATTTGGAGTAGAATAAGATGAGTTTTGAAATGGAAAAACCTGTTCGATAAATTGTCAATTTTTGTTTTTTAACAAAATGTAAAAATTTGACTTTTAGTACACTTTAAATAAGATCGTAAATAATACGCATTGCAATTGGTGGTTAAAATTGGTATCATTTCATGATAGTTTCGTAAATCGAAAATTTTGCACCCTAGTTTTTTTACCTTAAAATGTAAATAAATTTCTTTTCCTGCTATTCTCAGCATTATCTGACCTAGAACCAGACATAGGTATTAAAATTTAGCAAAAAGGGTAGTTTAAGTGCCTTGCATGAACAATGGTTGGTGGATATGTTTTACACCACTTTTTTTTTTTTCATAATTCATTCATAACATTCACAAAAATCAATGGCCTGGGCATGAAGTCCAGACATAGTCTGTATAAAAATATTTAGAATAACTTACACTAGCTGGACCTTTGCAGAATTCCGCAGGACGGTACCCTAGGCTAAAAAAAGGCTGAAGAAATTTACTTTTGTTTTTATTTATAGGCAATTTTATTGCAGCTATGATATACAAATTGCACAATGAACAAAAGTAAGTCTTAATATTATTTGTCTGGCCTGTTTTTATCCCGAGGGATAAATTTTTAGACCGGGAGTCTATTTTTCTACTGAATATCTTGAACTCAGTACACCTCAATAAAAACAGTAAGATTTAGGCAGGTGGGTTCAAAAGCTACAAGAAGGAGACGAATCTCATATAGAGTTTAAATATTAGTTTAAATAATGTGGCAATCCTTCGTTTATCCGATGACCGAAGAATGTGAATCAAAACGATGTTTGATCATGATTGCCAACGTCTGTCTTGCAGACATGGCTCTATTGATGATGATGAGCCAGCATGGTAAGCTTAAAAATGGAGGGTAAATCATGGAATTTGATAACGGAACAAGGAAGATCTTGTCTAGATCGAAAAAACAGGCTACAAAATAAAATATAAGATTATTTAGTTTGGTGTACTATTTTACTAAACATGTTATGTTAAAAAATGTCAAAAACCGTATAGAAGTAATTTATCTTTAAGCTCTGTTTTAAATGGGCGTACTACATACTAAACGTGTCTGTCATTCAGTTTTTTTAAACAATATTTTGTAATGTCAAGGTCAATTTTTGTTTCTAGTTCATCACTGTCTAGAGCCATTTATCAAATAAACTACTTGTACACATTTATCTAGAATATTATCATAGAACAAACTTGTATCTTTTTTATTTTTGGCATCTATTCAAAATTATGTTATACAAACAAATTTTCTTATTATTGACAATAAATAAAATATTTACTTAACCGAATTTTCAATTCTATATATTTTGTACGATAATAGTATGAATTTTCCATATTTTATTGAATCAAAATTCAAGGAGGCAATAATCGTACAATTTATTATACCACCAAGTAAGAACCAAGCGAAAATTCAGTAGTAAGAGATTGAACAAACTTATAAAATAATTCTTATAAAAACTGACAGGACTGGTTCAAAACAAATTTTTCGAAAAACGATTAGATAACTCAAAATTCGCTTGAATGAAAAAGCTTTTGTAGCTTAATTTGGGGATTTTTTACAGAATCTGCTGGAAAAAAGTTTTGATCAAAAGTTGTTATACTATTACACATAGCAGTACAACTTAAAGTGTTAGAATGTTTGACGTCTCTTATGTGTGATATAAGAGAATTTGAATTGACTTTTGAAAAACCATGAGGGTCAAATTAATTAAATGCATCTTTATTCTGACATCTTAAGCATAAATTTTAAAGATTATTGCTATTAGATTAATTACAGAAAATCATTAGTTTCTAGCCTGTCTAAGGCGAATTAAGTTCATGCAATATCATGGTCTTAAAAATAAATCAGGCATATTATTAAAATTAGCAGAGAAGCTAAACTAGACTGGCTATAGAGTGGCTTCCTTTTTACAAATCTACCAAACTTTCCCAAAAGATTTTTTTCGAAAAGGCTGCGTTTTAAAATGAGTATGATGACGTCTTATTTGAGTTATTGTTTTGAAAAAATGCAGCAGCGATTTTGTCGAGCACTATGACCATACTTGATAACATTAAATATTGGAGCAATAATTAAATGTTACAAATTTTGGAATCGAAGGTTATATAAAAAGCACAAAACCGTATATTTTTAACACAACTAATTTTTATTCGAAATATTTTTTCTGCGTTAATTAATAAATTTATCAAACATTTCTTATCGTTCTTTTTTCAAAACAGAAATAAATAAATATTTGTGTGAACTTCAACATAAATTCAATTTGATATTATTTATTGTATTGATAAATAGATTTTATGCTTACTTGATCATTTATCCACTCATTCAATGCTTAATGAAGTAATGAAGTGTATCCATTTAGACGTATACTTTAGTATATATTATATTATATATAGGTAGGCGATGCCCGCATCCCGTACGAAAATTCCAAAATAGCAGTTCTGTGTAGAGGTCATAATTGTTTACTTTTGTAAAGCACCTTAAAGTACCTTTGTCAAGCTCTCTGTTTAGCAGATAAACTTTATAAATTTGAATTTCATTGATTATTCGAGATCCTATTTTAATAAAAGTTGAATTCTTAATCAATGAGTTATACAATTCAAATACAAAAACTCCATCTCGATACCTTTAATCGTTTTCAGCGATGAATGCACATAGGAAAAGAATTCTATTTTTTAAGAAGAAAATTTAAGCTCAAATTGAAAAAAAAATCAGCCGCAAATATATTTAAATAAAATTATGTTGAAAGCAACAAAACACAGTCACGCATGTAATATCTACTTATTGTAAGATTACGTAACATGCTCTTACATGTAAAAGAATTCTTGCAATATGCATATAAGTCACAGTAAACAATTATCTTTACTGATTGATTGGCTAGCCTGCCTGTTTCTTCCACTACAATAAACACAAATGAGAGCTCAAACAACATACTCCAGCTTATGTCCATATGATTGGCTTTTGTTTTAAATTAGAAAAATTGCTTTATACGTTACATTAGTACCTGATTTACACCAAAAAGTATTATTTAAAAAAAAAAAACTTTACTTTACTTCGAAAACAGTGTAAAGTGTCATGGCATCTTGAATGACATCACGATGTACCAAACAATCATGACGTAATATTTTCAAAATACATCTGATTGGTGTTTGTTGTCACGTGACCGGATGCAAAATTTTACTGATTTTATTTTCTCAAAATAATAGTAATTGTTATTTTTTATGAAAAATAATTTTGTGTTTTGTTATCTACATATCACGATTAATCATTAAACATTTATCGAATCGATTTATTCTTTGTGGGCAAAAGCCTTTTAAATGACTCTATCATCAATTCATTGAAATTTTCTAAAATTTAATTTTCAGTAACTTTCCTGAACTCTTTCTTTATTAAATATCTCAAATCTGGGAATAATTTTAATGGAAAAAAACTCACCTTTGTAGCTTTAGCCTTTTTCCTATGACGAGCGCACATAAGAAAACCTTCTATAATTTTATAATAATATCGATAAATAAATTTTATTGATGTATGCCTGTCTACATGTGCTCTCTACAAGATTGCTTGCTGAGTTCTAGGTAGATAAATTTGTTGTAGTGTGTAGATTTTATCGGAAAATATTATTTATATGAATTTATGTACAGTTATTACCATAATAGTCCGATCAAAATCAACGTTAAGCGAAACTCCCAAACAAGTCCCAAAAATGTACTTAGTTTCCCTATTAATTCAAAAATTCTTACATTAATATCTTGAGAGGTTGAATATAATGACCTTTTATACTTGAGAAAGTTTGATATACAAAATATTATTATTTTATATCTTCGCAAACATAAAATATTAAATTTTTGGGTTTTTACGACTTTGGGGGAGAGTTAACGTTCAGACATAGAAAAAAATACATGTACTTGGGAGCGTATATTTGGCGATATGTTGGCTTGAAGAAAATAAGTTTCCTGAAGACTAGGAAGGTATTATATTTTTAAAGATCTATTTAAAAATCCAATCGGGATAGTGAAAACATTTCATTCGCTTCGATTTACTACAAGGAAGCTCTATTTTGAAACCATAATCAGGGGCAGCCTATGGTCTACGCCAACAACGCCATGGCGTAGGGGTGGTAAAATATTTTTTTATTACAAACATTATGCATAATATAATTAGGAGTAGCCCATTTCAGAAACTTAAATTTGTGATATTTAATAAAATTTTCTATTTATTAATTTTCCATACAGGGGCGGTAGTCAATCGTGGATGTCAAAAAAGTAAATCCGCCTCTGGTCGCATAATCAATTTTTAGTATAATACTTTCTATGAACATGAGTACTTAAATAATATATCCCTAAAACAAATAATCGCTTTGTTTAGGAATAGAATGTTTAAATACAAGAAACAGAGTTCTCTCATGAGTGAAATATAAAGACTCTAAATTATTTATCAAAAAAAATTTTTAAAACTTGATTTTTAATTTTTTCATTGTTTAATTTTTTTCTGATACTTTCAGCTCAGTAAGAAAGGATTTCTTACCAATTTTTATATATATTTATAATTTTTCTTGAAACACTCTGTGTTGAAGAATGTAATAACATAAATGAGTAACAAATTACTCAAGTGTTGGAATTACAATGCGTTAAAACTACAAAACTGTATTAATTAATGAATACATCCGTATTCACGAAATTTATAAACCAATTTATGTTATTCTAACTTTATTCATATGTAATAAATATAGATTCATTCCTATGATATGGGGGCGGTGAAATATATAAGTAATAATTGGATCGATACAACCAAAATTAGTAAAGCAAGGAGCACAATTAGTAAAGTAAAGAATGGGTTTTCTATGGTTCGATAAAAAATTGTCTTTTTGATGTTCTAGAACTAGTACTCCGGCACTAGAGAAATATACACATACAAATTTAAAAAAATTATATTATTATTGTTTCGGAATTTTATGAAAAGAGTTTAGAGGAATTTTAATCCTAAAAATGTATAAATTGGGTTCATTTAAGGATTGCATTCTTTAGTTTTTGATATATCAACTAAAAACCTGTACATAAAGCTTTTATTTTGGAGCAATTCCAGAGATATCTCGAAAAATATTCATCTAATCGTCAAAAAAACTGGATTTATTTTTTATTTTTGGGCCATAATTACGTTTAATAATCAAAGAACACATAAATTTGGATAAATATGAAATTGAATGAAATGTTCTAAGGTAAGGACTGACGAACTCTCGTCAAAGAGAATTTTGGGTTATATGGGTCAAAATTACTCTGGATAATTATTTTTATCGAGAGAAAATAATTTTGCACATTTATTGCAATTTTCTGAAGGGATGTAAAAAAATACGTAAATTACAATTACGTGTTTGGATACGCGGAATATGGAACAGTAGTTTTTGAATTACGACGTAAAGTTATGTAAAAAAATATATCATTTCCAGAACAACACTGGAACTCTCGAAAATTATTCTAATTGCCAATAATGAGCTAGATTTTTATATTTTTTCTGGATCTAACCTACCTTAGAAAATGATTTTTATCATTAATAAGCGCATTTCCTTCGAAGGAAATGGAGCTTTTCTTTCATTGTGAGGGGTTTTGTAACCAGTTTAAAGCAAAAAAGTACTCTTGTGATTTTTTCTCTAAACACTAATTTTTCGAAAAAAAAATCAAAAATTCTGCTAATGGTGTTTGTAAAGAGTCTTGGGAGAGAATTCCCTTAGCTAACGCAGCTCCTGCGCTACGATATTTTTAAATATTATCCTTGCAGCTAACATACATCGTTAAGAAAGTTTTAGAACTATTTCATGGTTTATCTAATGTTAATAATAGTATAATTTGTTATATAATACTTTTTCTATTTATTAATGACCATTTAAAGCCCTAAAGATATGCCAATCGGATACGCTACTGTTTTAAAGAAGTTTTATAATGAATCATTAAAAGTTTTTACCATAAACTTTGGTTATTATTTATATAAAATTGGAAATAATGCAGATAAAGTCAATACCTATATTCCTTATTTTATTTCGGTGTTTTATTTAATAAAAGTTTCTATTGTTTATTTTTGTATAAATACAGGCTGGAGTACAGAAATTCATCAATTTTTCCAAATTATTCTAGTAAGAATTTAATTTAAAAGTAAACAAAGATTGTAGTTATTTTACAAAAATTGTAATTTTAACTAAATTAAGTAAATTGTATTCTCTTAGCCTCTTCCTTTTTTATTTGAAGTCGGTTAAAAATATTAACGGAAATCGTAATTGAAATTTATTTACTTTAAAAAAGTCATATAAATGTTGATATGAACGCAATAAAAGTAAAACTTGATTTCTCGAAAACTTTGTAACTAAGATTATTATGTTATAGGCTTCACTTTAAATGCTGTCACTTACCCTCCTTTTGTTCACAATTTCTTTAACATCTAAAATTATCAGTGTTCCTCTATTATATTATGCATGTATTATACATAAAAACCTTCCTCTTGTATCACTCTATCTATTAGAAAAATCGCATCAAAATTCACTTCGTAGTTTTAAAGGTCTAAGCATACATTGGGTAATAGAGACAGACAGTGGGAAGCGACTTGGTTTGATATTATGCATTGATTACTCGAGAATTTAAGATCTGAGTCTAAGTAGCTGATTTAAGTACCACAAATCAATCTGAGGAGATGGGTTTATGAACCTCAAATAAAGGAGGTTACTTTTCAAATTTTCTTGATTCAGCTTGCGGCGGATTTTTTGGCGCAAATGTATGGACTTTTGCAGGAGCTTGTACACGAAAAATTACAACATGTACATATCAATATTTGTCTTATGTGGTAACCTTGTCGCTCATTGCGCTGTTGATGCTTTAAGATATCAATTGAATAATAGTGAGAGCAGGAGTTATGCAGCATATATGCTGACACTCGCTGTGCTGGTATCAAACGTACCCTTCACTGTAGTATGTGGTCTTAATCACAGCTATACCAACCAAATTTCGGACATTAATTGATCAATAAGAATTACCTGTTCTTTATCGTTTGAAGTATTTGTTTTCAAGAAATTTATAACTATGGAATTTCTTTTCATGTTATTTTCTTCTATAGAAACTAATGGTTAATTAAAACTTTGTTGCTAAGAAATGTTCTGCGTAAAATAGGCGCACAATGGAACCATAGATCAAGGCGATCGAAATCAACCACCCTCTTAATGTTATTATTATAAAGTAAATTTGTTTGCGCTTATGGTAGAATTTGGAAAACATCAAAATTGTTAATTGTTAATTACATATAATAATAATTAAAAAAAGCTAAATGTTCACAAATCGTAAAATATGAATAATTAATAATATTTTCAATTAAAAACATTATTTTAGAAAATAAATGATTGACTTACTTGTTGTGTAACCAAAATCATCTTCCTCTTCTGGATCAGCCGCAATTTCCTCTTTTGACCGCTTTACATTTCCGGCACTTGCTCTGTCAATCTGTAGCAATAACATTATTATTATAGAGTTGATAAATACTGAACATTTATTCAATATTGTTTACCATTCAGATTGTTAATAAAACTGTAGCTATTCAGTGTGGTTCATATAAAATACATCCTGAGGAAAATATTTTTAAAATTTTTGATGCAATTTTTTTAAACTGATTACTTTTTAATCGCGAGACAATTTTACCTTAAAAAAATTTGCTTCAAGATTTCAAGTTTCGAAGGCGAGGTTGTGACAGGATGATAAAGTCAAAAAATACTGGAAAGTACTAAAAGTGTATTCAATATTTCAAAAAATCGTGAAAAAGAAAATACACAACGACTAATTCGTTTTTCTTTAGGAAACAGCATCGAAAGAAGCACTTGCAGTTGAAGATAATTCTTTTAACTTAGCAAAAACAAATGACACGAAAATAATTTGTTCAAAGCAACTTTAAGTTCTTTTTTATCCCTTTCTTTCTTCGTTTAAAGAGTTATCATGGATTGGAGTGTTTTTTTCGTAAGCTAAAAAGATCCGCTAGAAATTGAACATAAACCTGCCTGTAAATATTCAAATATTTAAATTCTCCTTTAAAAAGTGGCAGCATTTCCTTAAAAAAGGAAATGAAATTGCTAATAACTTGGATTGGTATATGAACAAAGCCTCTTTTTTAAGAATAAATCACGTTGACGCACAAGGCGCAAGTTATTTTTGCGGGTAATGATTTCTTCTAGTACTTGATTCCTTTAATTTTTCTTTGTAATTCGTATCTATAAAATGCTTTGTCCTGAATGACTGACGAATCAACACACAGCCTGAACTGCTGATCATTGAGACCCGAAACTTGGAGTGTGTATTCATTGCGTTACGTGGGCATCTGATAACAAAGGATTTTCCGAAACTTTATACCCCTAAAGAGATGAAAAACGATGGCAATGTTTGTATGGGACAACGTGTATGCCTTGTCCAATCTTCTTCAAATTTTGGATAAACATTCTACAATAGAATTTATGAAAGAAGTGTTTCGTATTTTATTGTTGGGACTATAAATTTAGCTATACGAAGCATTGTATAGCTAGCTATTAATGGATTGGAGCTGCAGATAAATTTACATTAATAATCGCTAATTAAAAGTTATAATCAAATTAATTGTAAGTGAAACGAAGTTCACCGGGTCAGCTAGTTAGAAATAAAATTTTAAGCTGAAGATTGAAGTGAAAAATTTGCGTTCCGTACTTAATCCGTCCGTGTCCTTGAGCCGCCATATTGGTCTGCCTAAGGAACTATCTTCTACAAATTTTTAGATGTTTGCTAATAATTTTAAAAAAAGATTCACTAGTTCGTTACCCATTTTACGAACATTTTTTTTAGGGGATTGGGCCGGAAAACCAGGCATTAGCATACCCGGTTATTTGATCTCGAAAATAAAATAAGAATAAATATTTATGTACATTTACCAATAACTTCACTTAAATGTTAATTATATGAACCACAGTGTATTGCATACAATAAAATAAAACAATAATAGTAGTTATTTAGCAAAATAAAATATTGAATAATAATTGACCATTATGTATAGGTAATAAAAAGGTTTGGTGGAGAGAGGGGAGGGATAGATTAAGTAAATAATTTGTTGTTATTAAAATATTAATGATCTAGATTATAAAATATTTGCGTTGATTTAACGAGTAAATAAATAGGTATAAAAGGTATTAATTTAATTTGATTAAATTATTAAAACATTTGAGAGTATATGTTAGTTTATTCCAAATTTTTGAGTCGAGATTGGTTATACCTCAGCGATTCAACGATCCAGTAGTTGGTAGAATGGATTTACAACCTTTTTAAGACGACAGATTATTCCTAAATTTAAAGTATATAGAGCAAAACTTTCGAAATATTTTAAAATACTGTTGGGAGAATTTTGATAGTCTTGGGGAGATACGGAGCGCTTCGAAAATAAGGCTTTGTGTACAGTCATTTAATGAACACAATTTTTGTATTTTTTTGGTTGAAATAACCTTATTTGCCAAGTTTCAAGAAGTTACAATTATATTTTATGTTGTTGCGATTTTTTAAAGTGGCCTTTAAAAAAAATTTCAAAAGATCGAGCTAATTTTTTTGTCCCTGATTTGGAAAAAAAAATTTTTCTAAAGTAATTTGAGCCCAAGAAATTCAAAAGTTGGTTTTTCCATTTTACATTTCAATTAACTTCTCGTTAATTGCAAAATGATGAAGATTTCCTCAAGTAAATAACACGAAAAAAATAAGAGCAGGGAAAGTATAAAATTTTTAATTAATCAAAATTTGTTTATGAAAGGTTATATTGTGCATCCATCCAAACCAAAGCTTTAACTAGGTATGAAAATTGCAAATTTTTACTCCCATGAAAAACCTTTATCTGTACGTTTACATCGCCGAATGCTCACATTTCATAAAATGGAGTTTTACTTCTCAAATGTTTCATCTCATAAAATTTTCCCTAATTTTTCAATTACATGTACAAAATAAAATCAATAGAGTTTATAATTTAATTAATAATAGAATTAAATTTTATAACTAAAAAACATGCATGGGAATAAATTTGTTACATACAAAAATCCATACACATTTTAATAAATTGGATAAATATATTGTTTCAAAATTTTCAAAATATACAATATTCAAAATTTTCGGCTTTGCGCTAAGCAAAATCACACTACAATCTACACATCTATTCATACGTCCTATTGACACAACTACACTTCTTCTATTAGCTGAATCAATTATTTTGGTATTTCGTCGGTATAATCCTAGCATAAATTTTTTGGAATCGTTTGCAACAAATCAAAAATTTATTTGGGTAGTATCAAGCCAATAACACTAAGCAAAGGTGTTATTCAGGAAGAGCCGATTTATTAATTCGTTGCCCGTTAAAACGTTAATTGCGTCGTTCTGCTTTAAATCATGAGCACCTCTTTTCTGATTCTAATAAGAATATAAATCAAGTTCAATTTGCTGAACAAATATATGCTGTCATTCATATAATATCAATCACTTCATATATCGAACTACGAATATTTCGCGATGTACAGTGTACAAAAGATCCGCAATTAAAGATCACACAACTTAAAAGGCTCTGACTTAATAACACACTTGGCCGGTGTTGTTGCAATACCTATGGAGAAGGGTCATATAAATTTTTGACTCGTTGCAAACGCAGTCGTTATAACAAAGTCGGTTATAACAAAAGATTATGATCATAATGACCGATAGTCGTTATAAGAGATTTATATTTATATACACACATGTTAGTCTTTATACTTTATAACTGTTAATACCAATAACAATGGGTCGCTATAACGGGTTAATAAAGTCCAAAATCAAGTTAATAAGGCTTTAAATACATTAATATGGTTCTAAATAGTACTAAATGATGTATATAATATTCGAACATTCAAAGAACGTTGGTGACTATAGCCTATGTGTTGTTATATCCGATACATTCAAGTGCGTGTGTATATAGGGAATTAGCCAGGACCATTTCACTTTGTCGTTATAACCGGTTTGTCATTATAACCGATGTTGTTTTAACCGCTTTCGACTATAATTCCAATAAATGAAAAGAAAAATTGAAAAAACTATTTTGCATAGCACACAGGCATTTGGCCAAAAGTAAAATGTTCAAAAGCCATTATCCAATTTATTAGTTTTATAGATTTTGTGAAGTATTTTTATTAAGATGAGGAGGCTGAACTAGGCCAAAAAATCAAAAAGCAAAAACTTATATTCACGAAGTTTAGGATCACAAAAAAGAAAATATTTTACAAAATTTTTAAAATAAAAAAAATGTTTTTGTCATGCCATTTCTAAATTAAGTTATCTTAGATAATTCATATCGTAGTTAGTTAAATTATATTTTATTTAGTTTATCAATTAATTTTATTTACAAAAATTATTTTATTGTGTGTATATTTATTACGTCTCTTAGTGGATAATATTTTAAATTAATTTATAACTATCCGAGAAAAACTAATTTAAAAATAAATATTAATAGTGTTGTGGGACACTCGGTAGGAACTATGTTATTTTCGCTATAACTTATGTATTTTAATTTTATAAATAATTTTTAAAATAATATTAATCTATTGACCTGGTTCAGTTTCGACCTGACAATATTTCGCTTTGAGCAGCATGCATAGTAACCACAAGCCTTAAGATTTTATATCGAATAAAAAAACATTTATATGACAATTTTCTAGAATTTTTATGCCTTAGCGGACGCCTTTTATTATTATTAAAATATTGAAAACGGATCGCTTATCCAGTTGAGGTGCTTTTTTTGCCTATGTAGATCTTATTTAGAAATCATTGAGGTCATTGGATAAATAGTTTTCGTGATTTTGATCAATATATACAATTTTAGATTCGTGAGAAAATGATGAAATATGAATAAAACTTTAATAATGTAAGCTTTTGATGTAGGTATATTATGTCGATTATGTATGAATTATGTATGAAGATAATTTGAAATTCAAGGTAATGCAATAACTAATTATTAATATGTTTAATTGTTTGTATTAATTTATATAAGAATTTTAGAAGAATAAGAATGTAGTATTATAAAAAAGCTACCTGCGTAAAAAGCAAAAATAACACATTTGTCAAACATTTCTGTTTCAGTCTATAATTTCTCAATTAAGAGAAACCTAAGCATTTTGATGCAACATAAACTGGAACTGATGATTTAAAATACATATCAGATATGCTTTTAAAAATTTTTTTTTTGTCTAAGTGATTTTATATTTGTTTTGTTATTTAGATAAACTTTTTTTAAATTTAACTCTCAAATTTAAATTTTCGACTATTTTAATTTTTGTATACCTGTAATTTAATATTATAGTATGTTTAACATATTTTAAAATTTCTATCAAAATTAACAGAGTATTTGATTAACATTTATTAAATTTGGTTAAAAATTAAACAGAATTTGAAAAAATTGATTAAAAAATATAATTGAGAGTACCTTGGAAATAGTATATACGATAACGGGAAAATTATTTGAAGCTTTTGGCTGTAATACTTTACATTTTCCACCTATAATCAATAATTACGAATTTTCAAATAGGAATGCAAAACGAAGAGTTGATAATTAAACAAATCTTAAAGATTTGGCATTATTATTATTATTAAAGTAAATTTTTTTTTAAATTTTAATTTAACATTAGTGAATTGTGCAGTTTATAAAAAAGGTAATAATTATTGAGTTTTTGCACTTGGGTATAATTGCTTTCCCATTTTGAATCAGGTCTTTTGTCCAGTACCCCAATAAAATAATCAAATACTCTTTTAATATAGTTTATTTTAGTTTATATTACCACTAGGTTTTGCCATGCTTTATAAAACTTGGAAGATATTTAAACATTTTTACATGATGAATGGTACACACAAATCTTTTATTGGGGAGAAAAATTATTTAAAAAAAAATCAAATAAAAACTAATAAGTCATGCAAAAAGACATATTTGAGTAATAAATACAAATATTTATAATAGTGAACTCAAAATAGTTACCAAAAGACGTTTGCTATGCACTTTTGCAACCTAACAAAAAAATCGGTGTATTTTACTATTTTGTGTGACTTTTCTTTTATCTTAATTCTAAGTTATATTATGATAAGGATTTTATTTATATTTTGTGTTTTATCTAAATATATATTTGAGGGAAATATTAAGGATAATAATAATAAACACTATCTGATTTGATTATAGAAATTATTATAAAAAAAGGTTTAATCCAAGAAACAATCATTTGCACATTCTTCTCATAAAAATTACGAATTCATAATTTTAGAATCCATTTTATTTTCACCCGGTTCAAATTTAGCTAAAAAAAAAAAAATGCAAATATGTTTTTATGCAAATTTGAGACAGTATTGCATCGCATTTTTACAATTTTCTTAATGGGAACCGTTTGAAAAAACAGAAAAATTTCTCTAAAATAACGAATATTGAATTGATTTGTGGCTAATATCTGTGTATTTTAAGACATTTAAAATTTTATTTTTATTTTTATTTTAAATAAAATCTAGTAAGATCGATTTTGCGCACCCGAAACTCCCCGCACACTAAGTTCCATGAAAATCGCTGGACCCGTTTCTGAAACTCCTGCATATTAAACGTGTGTAACTTAGTAGCGCCATCTACCGAATCCTAGCTTTAGTAGTTCAGTGTCGGTAAGGCAGCTAGTTCCTCCCAATTAAAAATAATAATAGTATTACAACTCGCCAATAGATGGCAGTTCATTTTGTTTCAGTTTATCCTGAAAACTCAGATAAAACAACATTTTCTAAAAATGAAACCTATCTAGATCGATTTTTCAACCAAAAAAAAAACTGTGCATATGAATTTTCTTGAAAATCGTTGAAGTCTTTTCCGAGATCGATGATTGCTTATAAGAATTCTTTGTTAAAATATATATAAGATTTGGGTTTTTGGCAAGCTTTCACTAGGTTAAATGATTTTTTAATGTAAATTATATCAAGACGTATCTGATCGGAAACAGAGTTTCTTCTAAGTAAATTTTAAAGCGGAATAAATAAGAAGAAGCGTCAAAAAATGCCAAAAATTAATGCATAAAATCTTTTTGGGTTATTACAGATTTCATCGCCGTAATCAAACGAATGCGATACTTGAAGCGATCACTGTATATAAAATAAATCATTTTGGCATGTTATTAGAGATATTTACCTTCTTAATTCAGATTAATCAAATCAGATAACGATTATTTTTAAAATGATACGAAATGTAATCCAAAGAGCTAATGTGATTTTTTATCCTCAGTTTCTATTTCAAATAATATAATATTATTATCCAAAAAGTCACCAATCAATATTAAAGATAACAATACACAATGATGTTTGATAATGTTTATCCATTTAATAGATTAATAAATCAAGTTTGACATTATATAAAAATGAGAACGAACAGTCAAGAGAGAAAAACAGAATTATAAAAACAACAAGAGAAAAAGTAATAAAAAGTCAGACGATAAATATTATTTAAAAGTACTTAAAAATACAAACATATATAAAAATTTATGTATAATATCTGAAAATTTAAATTTTTAATTAAAAAATTTTATTTTACTTTAAAATTTGTTCATATTTTATTACCATATTATGTTATTTTTCCGAGCGAAAAAAAAGGTATTATGCATAATATTAAACATTAATTTCCAAATATTAAACTTTGTTCTATTTTATACAAGTAGACCAAGAAAATTCTACGTACGGGATTTCGTAATTTTCAAAAGAGATTCCAGGCATTGATAAGACTTTGTACGACCTTCTCTATTTGAATGTGAATACATAGTGAGAGCTTAGGCGTACAAGTTGCTAACGGTATTAAATGATCATACCAATCAGTTGATCATGTTGAAAAATTAGAGATCTCATACAAAATCAATGGTCCCCAGTACAACATATAATTTTTAAACACGCTTGTATTAGCTTTGTATGTATCTAGGTAACGGAATCCTTGAAGGTGATTTTCACCCACTTCAAAACGTTGTATTGAATTGAAATTTTGCACACTTATCAAGGACCGAAGGCAATACAAAATTTAATAGTTTGTCATATTATTCTGATCAGGATCTTCAGTATTAACCATTTTATTATAGAAATAATTCATATAAAATAAAAAAAAACTTAACATTAGTTTAAAAAACTAAAAAACCACGCAAGCTGAATTAAAATGGTCTACATTTCTAAACGACCATTAACATTCCTACCGAACTTTCTCAATTTGTGACACCCTGTTTATTCAATGTCAAAAGTGAATAGCAGAATGTTAATATTTTTGAAACCAGAGCTTTTCATAAAGAATAATTTTTTTTCGCAAACCTTAAATTAAAAATTTTTTCCATATGTAGCCAACTTAGCTCTAGACACCCTGTTTAAGTTTAAAAAAAAATAGATCTATTAAGGAAAAATTTATTTTATCGTAAACAAGCATGGTAAGCTTTTTAAGATATTTTCCAATGACTTTTAATATCAATATCTGTCAATATATGTGTCAATATCTGTCTTAACAATATTTGAAATCTAACACACTTTTCTACGATAAACTGATTTTTTTCTTAATCATTCTAATTTTTGCTTGAACTTATAGAAATTACTTTCTACTTTTTATTTCAGCTAGTTACAGAAGGGTGTTTTTTTAGTTTTTTAAAACTATTATTTAATTATTGTCATACGTTCTAATCTTAAAGTTTCGTTTTAACGAGTCGACCGTGATTTCCATTGTGAAGATTCTCAGAAATGCAGATTCGCTTGCCACCTACTACTTAATTATTGTAAATATAAGTCTCACGAATGTAACGTAGTATCTGTTTTATCAGTACACGTAAGTTTAACAGGGTAATGTCAGTCAAAAATCACTGCATTACCTTTGTCGGACAAAATTTATCATAATATTTAGACCACATAATCATTCATTTACAATAAGTATTATAAGGAGTATGTGCTCGTAAATAATCAATAAACGGTCAAATTGACTTGTTTAGAGGTGTCAAGCTCGATTACAAAGCATTGCAGAGAATCGTCACATTATAAAATATGGCTGACTCATCAAAACGAAGCCACACTCGAAGTTTGTAACGTGATGACAACGCGGAATTGGACCAAAAATCCACCATTACAACGAGTATTGATATTTTACAAATTTGCTTGTAGAATAAAATTTTTTGAAAAAAACTATGATATTCAGTTTAATTAACTATTGAAAATATACATTTCTCAATTCTTATGCTGTTCTTGAAATTCTGTGCATAAAAATAGTTAACAGTAGGTTAAAATTCTAAAATTTTATAAATTTTAAATTCTGTCAAGACCGCCTCAACGTGTTTATGGAAAGCCCTTTCAATAAATTTATTTTTTAACATCAGATCTGAAGACGACAAAAATATTGAATGAAATTCATAATATATTTCAGCAAAAAGTGTTTCATATGAATTTAAATATGATATAAAACTTCTCCTTGATAGAACAAACTTAAATTTGTAAATAATTATGTAAATATAAATAAATTTAAAACGATAAAAGAAACCACTTACTTCTTGACCTTTTGCAGTATACATTCTACCTTCTTGATCGCGTGTATCTTCTTCATCACTACTTTCTTCTTCACTATCTGAGTATTTTGATTTAGGCTTGCTCGTAGTCGCTGGCTGATCATCAATAACTTCTGGATCTTCTGGGCGCATACTACGTGCTGAATTTGGCCTAGATATTGGACTGTCAGGTACCGGTTCAGTTGGTAATTCCGCTGCAGCTGATGAACATCTTATTTCAGGTACTGTTCCATCCTATTAAAAAGAAATATCTATTTTATAAGTGCTAAAATATACAATATTTGTGCAAAAGTTCCATTTAAATTGCATGATTTTCTTATACTAACAAGAAAAAAATATTATGGAATTATGTTCCTTTTCGGGCATTCTGCGGACGGGAGTTAGGCAAGAAAAATCCGATTTTCAATAGATGTATAGCAACCTTTTTTTCGGTTTCGAAAGTAAAGAAAAATAGTCAATTGTTTTTACCCACCCAAGATGCATATGCACCCCCCTGAATGTAATACAGGTGGCACCAACGTGTACATTCAACGACTCTTGTAGCTGTTGATCAAAAAAATTGAAAATCATGCAAGCCTAATTAACAAATGAAGAAACCTGTGTTTTTCCTGGATCTGGTGTTTTAGATACATTAATATGAGGTGTAGGCGTTCGAGAATAATCTAATTTTCTTGAGGCAATACTTGGTGTTGGTGATGTTGGTAAGCCTATTAGATCATTTTCTATATTATTTGGTAAGCTTTGTGAATCTGTCTCACCCTGCAATTAAAATAATTGAACTTACAATGGTATTCAAAATATTAAATTTTAATCAAATTATTTACCCATGGAACTAAGGACTGTACTAAGAAGCTCACAGGATTTCCTGCAGAACGTATGGCTTCTACAGCTTTTTCGTGACTGGCATTTCTCAAATTGACACCGTCAACTTCTAGTATCCGGTCGCCCGTCTATAAAGTAGAAAAATAATAGAAATTTTATTTTATATCCTTAATATCCCATAAATCTTAATTGTCTCCTTATTTTCTTAGAAACTCTCGATGAGAGAATACTTTTATTATTTTTTACTTTTCAGTACAGTAAAAACTTTATTAAAGTATTAGGAATAAATGTGGCATATATTTTTCGTATTTGCAACAATTCAAAAACTTTCATAGGATTAGTTCTTGGGTAGTCTAACAAAACAAAGTAAAAGTTATGTTGAGAGGACTAGGGAACAGTTAAGTGTAGGGCTGTACAGATTTTTAATGGCCACGTTTACTTATTTGTTTTTAACCCCCGAACCAAAAAATGAGTGTTATAAGTTTGACCGCTACGTGTGTGTGTCTGCCTCTTCGTCTGCCTAAACGGATGAACCGATTTTGGTTTGTTTTGTTTCTGTTGAAAGGTAATTTAATGGAAGGTGTTTTGCTACGTTTCAAGTGCGAATTTAGGGTTCCGTTCCCGGAACAACTAACAAATAGGCAAAAACGGTTCAGTTTGGAGAAACCTCTAAGGAAAAAGTGTTTTAATGGAGAGATGTTTCAAGTGCTAGTTTACGGTTCCGAAACCCCAAAAATTTGCCGAGGGTTTTAAATTTTAAAAAGATTTTCCACTCTCCGACACTGTTGACTTTGACATCTGTTCTCCTTCAATTTGAAACTAAAAATTTTAATTTTCTGTATTGAAAATTTACCTGGCCCAGAATATAAATATCGTCTCTCAATATCGTCTCTCTCAATATCGCTCAGTGTGGCTAGACTACCTAAAGACTACATTCACAAAATTTTTGACCCAAATTAGTCTAGAAAACATACGCTAGCTTTATAACTATATTGATTCAAATTCAAAAAGAAATTATAAAAGTTACACCAGTACTTTTATAACTAATTTCAGGAAAGAGTTCAATTATTAATATATTAATAAATAAATGGTAAGAAGTTAAAAATATATTTTAATTAAATTATTTTTTTGAAAAAATTATTGTCGCGCCTTGAAGGCCAGCCTAATGACTATAAGTATTCTCAAACTTCTATTGTTTGTGTTTTTTTGATAATTGAAACAAATTATACCATGAATATTTTTTGTGTATGCCTTTGTCCATCATAAATTTATTTCCGGTGAATTTTTACATATAGAAGATTAATTTTTTTTCATTAAGGTAGTACGAGCGTGAAGGCAAGTTTAGAATTGTGGCTGAAATTATTTGTACCTTATTTTCAACTTTGATGATGAGTTTTCTTATAGCTTCATAAATGTAGGCGAAAATAGGCAGTTAATTTTTCAATATCCGCATTGGTTTTCGAAATATCGAAGCAAAATGATTAAACAAAAGTTTCAAGTCAAATTTCAATGGAAAATTACTCCAGATACCGAAAAATTGTATTCTTACTTTTTGTCTCATATTGTCAAGTTATAACATAATTTAAAATATTTTTTTTTTTTAATTTGTGTCCCAACTACCGTGCTCTGACATCCTTAATTAGTCGAGCACAACGGTTTTTTTGTCAATAATTCATGAAGGTTTTAACTTTAATTTAAATAACTTTTTTTTTTTTAAATTTCCACCGGCTGAACCTACTTAAATAAAAAAATAAATCCTCTAATTTAATGCAGAAAATAATTCTCTGAATCCTGAATATGTTGAGATTTTCCAAATATGTATTACAATCTACTTAGAAGCAAACTAGAGGTAATAAATAATACTATAAAACATTGTAAAACTAAAGACATATAATTTCCATATCACTTCCTAACGGGAAATAGTTAGTACGCTACTATTTATTATGCGTGACAATTGTTTTTTAGTCACTATATTAAGTTCTATTTCGAAAATAAAGCTTCTTATGCTCTAAAGCAATTTCTATTTTGCTGTGTGGAATTTAAATAATTACGCGTTTATCGCGAAATTAACCAAATCGGATTCCCCGGATTATTAATATTGTTTAATGTTAATTTTAATTATTTGCAAGTTAATAAGCTTCAAGTTATTTTTTTTTTTTTTTTTTGTAGCCGCAATACAATGAAATCACAAACCTGAATTTTTTCAAATGTAACAAAATTAATAATAACCAATTTTGGAACCGACGTTAAATTTTTTTTATTTAACATTATCGAAAAAATTATATTCACATAATATTTTAAACACAATTTGTATTTATTGTTTAAATAATTCAGTTTTTGAAACACATTTAATTTAAACTTTGACCCTAAACACAATACTTATTCCATATATTAACACCGTTTTTATTTACATAAAGAAACACTCAAAATTTTACTTCACTTACTTTTAAAGTATTTTAAATAAAAAATACACTCGCAAAAAAAAAAAACACTTTTTAAGGTTGTTGGAAAGAGAAGATTTTTCCAAAATTAATTAGTATAATATTTAAATACTAAACCAAATTCTGGCATAGTTTGATTAATTAGTTAATTATCTTTCTGCGTTAAAAAAATCACAGATTGTCACAGTGATTAAAACATTTTAATCGAAATAATCGTGTTTATATTTCCAAAAATCAAAATTGCATTTGGTAAAGCTTGCCAAATAGGCATCTAAAATTTTACAAGTGACGAATTTTTTAATTAATCATATTATAAATTTTAAAGTGTAAATTTTTAAATAGTATTTTAAGTGATTAATACTTTCTTGAAAGCAGAATGGAATTTAGAACTTAATTATGAAAAAAACCCACCTAATTACACTTCACGGTTACTGTTTTACATCAACACCTTAAATAAATCAATTTATTTTATAGGAGACATACCTTAAGTTCGCCAGTTAATCCAGCAGGACTTTGTGGTACAACGTTCTTAACAAATATTCCAAGTACTGATTCAGCATTATAGAGGTCCACCTGATATGAAAATAAAAAATAAAAAATTATACATTTTTTTTATTATTATTTTTGTAGTATTATTATATTAAAGTATATTTGTTGCTTTATTATCAAGGTCTTATGCATTAAACTCGTCAAACAACTAACTTAATGGACAAAAATATTATATATATCATTTTTATAAAAGTTTATAAAGTATATGGTGTTTTATGTAAATTATCATTTGTAATTAATCATTTTATGAGTGGATGTATTAGACCGTAGGATATATACCCGAAGATGGCAAGTATTTCAATGTTCACTAAAATTAGAAGAGGAAACCTCCTCGCAAAATCCAAACTCAAAAGTTTTTAAGTTTATTCCTACGAGAAATTTTCTATGTAAAATATTTCGCATATTAAGAAGTTCTGAGCTTTGTGGCCGTTGCAAGGACTAATATTTCGTTTCGAAAACGCTCAGAAAATTAAGCGTTTTTTTTTCCTATAAGGATTCTGAAGGGTACTTTCCGAGAAAATTTCGAAGTTACTCTATCGAAAAATTAAGATTTCATTTTAAGAGATTGTAACAATATTTGAGTCTCACATTTATACTTTCGACTTCAAAAAAATTTCTACCATATTTTCTTAAGTATAGATGGTATACTTTGACTTGACATCATCTTACGGTCTACGTAGTATAATAGTCAATTAGTTATGATATTAGAAGTGTTTAATGGTGTGCCCTGAAGAGGTATATTTTAAAATTATGTAACATAAATTATTCTTTTTGTTGATATTATTTATTTACACGAAAAAATCATCCACATAGAAAATGGACATTTTTTCTCGTCAGTGTATCGTTAAGGTATATTTGTAGAATTATTAGGGAAAAGAGAAATTTTTGATAGGGCGTATGTAAAGTAGAGTCTCGATAGTCGGAACAATCGTTAATCGAAAAAGCAAAGAAATCGGGACACTTTTCAACCGCCTGCAGTTTCCGCAACGCTGTCTACCAATCACCAAAAATATATTCTATATATTATGGTCCTTGTGTTAATGCTTTGATGGAAAAACTAAATTGGTGCTCTACGGCTTGATCATGCTTTTAATAGGATTGGGCTAGCACGGACCTAGAGGATTTTTGGTCTTTGCGTTGAATTTGGGTTTAATAATGATAGAAATTCTACGAGTCTTTCAATCTTTGCCTTAACTTCAATATTGGGTCCTCTTCATTGCTATGCAGCCCTTATAGCCATTTAATTTAAGTTTTATCATTTCATATAAGAAACCTTGTTTGAGAATAGCAGCACTACAACTGATACATTCTGTATTTTTTTTTTTGTTCACATAAAACATTCATTGTTTGGTGATATAAGATAACTTTTATTCACCTATCCGTTGCTTTTATTTCATTTAGTTTCCTTATAATTGTAAATATAAACATTTTTAATTACGTATTATTAAATAATCATCAATAATTTTTATTTATATTTAATTATCATAATAACTCTTTTTTTGTACGAAAAGAATTTATATCTAAACAAAAAATAAGTAACAACGCTTTACCACGTAAGGTATCATTCTATTCAATCCACTTTTCTTTTTTTTTAGCCAATGGCTATCGCGTGTCATTCATGGTGTACAAAGTACAGGGCTGGATAAAAAATATCCATCTCCAGTTCTTTATTTTCGTAGTCTCATGTGCTTCTAAAAATTTGTATGCTTTTACAAATAAGAAAATTTGAGCTAAACATATCAGGTAAACTTTATTTTTTTCTTGAATATCATTATTAAATCAGTTGACATGATTAGGTAAGTATTTTCTAAGAAATTATCTTAAATCGATCCAAGACTTGAGGGTAAGTATCCCTTTGAAAAAATAACAAATTGGTCAAATTTGGAACGATTGGTCGAGTTTTTTGGTATCAAGTTTAAATGTACCGACAAAATTTAACGGTACAATCAGATAACGGTACAATCGAAAAACAGAAGAAGAATGTTTGTGGTTTGGATAAAACTTATTGACTATGATAATTAAAACCCATAAAAATAAAGCATATTATCATCATATTTATTTCATTGGAGGATCATTTCGAAAAATTTCTGAATCTTCTTATATTTCCATTACAATTCCCGACTATCCCAATTTTTGGATCCTATATTGTTCAACCCTGTATACAGGTAAATAAATAATAATACCTATATGATATAGATCAAAAATAATATGTCGTCTGGCATTGTCTGTGTCTAAAAATTTATTGTTAAACATTTTTTCTAGCAATTAAATAGTTATCTATGTTATTAAAAAATGTTTGTAAATGGGAACGAAGTTATTTTAATAATAATTTTTAATTCCTAAAATCAATTAAAATTTTTATTTATGGTCAAGATCAGAGTGATGTAAAAATGTGTACGTGCTACAAAGACCTAATCAAATGGAGATTATTAAAAATAATTGAAATGAACGAGACATCTGAGAAAAATTTTAATTCGTTATTTCTTTTCGATATATTCGCTTTAAATTCCAAATTCTGTACAATTCATAAAAAGCAAAGACATATCATGAATTTTTCTTCTTACGCGGTTATGATTGATTCAAGTAACCAAAGATTTAAAAAAGCTGTAAAAAATTGTAGGCGGGATAAAATTTCGTTACATCAGCCTTTTTACTCCTTAAGTGTCCGCATTGTTCAATTTTTGGATTATATAAATACGTATTTCGACAACCAATTTCATTGGAATCCAAAAGATAAAGTCAACAACGAATAACAGTCGGGAATATATTGCATTGGATACCAAAATTGTTCGAAGAAATATTTGGGCCAATGCAGAAAACCAATTTTATAAAATTTAAAGAACTTAGAATATATAATATACTTAAAGAACACTTAGAATATGGTAGAATCGAAATATCATGTAGCTACTCACCGTTATCAAAAACCAATCATAAAATCGACAAATCGAATTCCAAACTTTTAAAATTGTATCTACCCATAGCGAATTAAATGCTTATGAAAGCATTTACATTCAAAAAACTGGGTAATGAAACCATGAACTTGGATAAAGGACCTATTCCAAATTCGGATTTAAAAAAATTGCAAAGTCAAGGTTAAATTTCTAGGTTTATTAATAAATTTGGAAAGTGAAAAATCATTTACTTTCATGATTTAGTTTTGATTTGTAATTTTTATTTTATATGTCAAAATCAGATAATAAAATACTCGAATATTTTTTGCCCATAAGAACATGCTCATTAGAGAAGCACTAGTCATCTGTTTGAAACTGATTGGCTGAAGTCACAACTTGATAGAACAGTATAAATTGTTGGTTGACACATGAAACGATCAATGTGCAGACCGTCACCAAATTAGCAACGAATAACTTACACAATAAGAGTAATTACGATTAGAAAATTCATACTGATGATGTCTACTTGGAAGTCGAAATACTTATATAATACAAAAATTGATCTAGGAAAAATCGAAATTGATTTTGAAATATCATATAGATCTCATTTATCATCTTTGATAATAGTTGATAATAAATGAGTTACCAATGCCAGGAAAATTACTGATCAAATTAAATAAGTAGTAGGTAGATAAGTCTATCGTAGTAGGTATTTCGAAATATATTTTGAACATTCTTTATTTGCTAAGGAAATGAGATTTTACTTTAACATTACTCTAATGTATCTTCAATTTTCATAGAACAGATGAACAGAACCATAACAATTAAAAATGACTTACTTTTCCTCCGACTATACTGATGCCTAAGCTTCCACCAGTAGGAGGTCGAATAACTTGTACAAGCCGTTGTGGACCCCAGTGACTATCTGCCATGATTTCTGTAGCAGTATCACCTGTTGTATGTCCTCCACCCGTATCAATAACACTACGTGTGACAGTCATGGATAATGAGGAGTCATCTCTGGAATAGAAGAAAATATTAAATTAGCAAAAAGACAAAATAAAAAATTTATTAAATAATTGGCTTTCAAAATTTATTAAATAATTTCATTCATTTTCAATTAGGGTAGTATCAAAGTTGGTTTAAAATCAATCAAGTTTCTTCGTTAGACAAGAAGGGCCGACACTACGAGTTAAAAGAAAGGGAGTAAAAATAAGAATGACTTCCCTGAACATTAACTTCAGGTTACTCCAAATTCTATTACATATGGGAGTTATTCCCTAGCCTTTTAGGGAGTAACCTACCTACTCCCTAGATAAATACACTTAAAAAAATGATGATGGTATGATGTAGTAATTCTCATTTAAAGCAAAGTTTTGTCATTATTTGGTAAAATTGTGATTTTTGCGCTGGTCAAACAAATCTCATAAAAAGGAACCAGAAAGTATGTTTTATGGTTGAAGAGGAAGGTACTTCAAATGGAATAAAGTACCTTGGATTCGTCCTGAACTCCTCACTATCTTCCAAAAATAATGTGGAGAAAACTATGAAAATGTTCATTTGGAAGAAAATGAAAGGAAGAATATAATGTTTGCATCCATGAATCTAAATATTAGCAGTTTAAATATCAATCTAGTCACCCATCAGTGACTCACGGGAAATAATTAATTATTGTTGTAAATGCAATAAAGATAAGGTTTGTTTACTAAAATCACTTTTTTAAATTTGCTTTACGCAAATTTAATTGTGATGGACGTAGAATAGTAGACCTATTTGAATATTAAGGATGCTTGATTTTTTACAACAGCTTTAAAAAGTACAGTATAAGGCTTCTTTTTTATGTCAAGGGCACAAATATTAACAAGCTTAACGTAAAACATATTCCTCGCATTTATATAAATAAAGTGCTCTTCTATATTTAAAAACTACTCCATTTATACTAGTATTTTAGCTATCAAAACTAGTGATGCCGCAAGACGAGAGTAGCATGTTACGTTTTTTATGTCATGTTAAGTTTTTTATACCGTTTTACGTTTAAATTCGAAAAAATACAATCAATAAATATTTTTCAGACTTCACCATTGAATAAAATCTTTACCACCGGAAAGATTTGGTATTGTAAAAGAAGCATTCCATTTTAAGAAGGAGGGAGGGGAAAATCTATAGAGATTAAGTGTACCGTCTATCTCCAAATTCATGGCCGTTTTTTTTCGTTCCTTGCGGCATTACTAACCGAGATATAAACTTTTAATGAAAGTATTAAACAAAATCAAAAACCTTTTTGTTTATTTCACATAAAGAAAGTAGTTAAGAAATAATTTTCGTACGAAGATATAAAATTGAAGACTTTTTATGTGTTTTTAGGTAGGTACAAATTCTCAGTAAAAAAACTTTCGAAATAATATAGGAAATAAAATTACAACGTTGATTTTGCACTATCGTGAACTTTTTATGTTTGAAGTTATAATTCTAAAAAAAGGAAAACTTTTTAGTTTACAAAGTATTATTTTAAATAATGCTTCTCTACAGTTTGGATTTGATTATACAAATTTAAATAGTAATTACAACTTTCAAGAGTTTAAATTCGAGTGATGTCAACATAGAATATTAACGACTATCTTTAAGATTATTCAGGGACTATAAGAATATAATAGAATATATTTTATTTATAATAAATTCTTTAACAATATTTATTATAGAATTGTTTGCTTTAGGAAAAAGATTATAATGAGCATATTCATTAAATATACTTTAACTAAAATTTATCAATTTTGTTCGTAAAGAGTGGTCAAATGAATTTTTATAAATAATTAAGGTATATAATGTCTTAAGAGCAAAGTGGAGATGAAAAGCAAAGCAATAGTAAATTACAGGAGCGAATAACTCATTTACAGTCAAATTTTGATGAAAGCAATAATTGTAAAAATTTTTCTGTATATTTGACAAAAAAAATTTTTTCCATCAGAACAAAAAATTAATTTAATAAATGGCTTTGATGTGCTGGTGCAGTTTATAGCATAGACATGGAGGAGGTGCACTCAGCCTTTCAAAATAATCGAGTAGCTGAATGAAATTATTAGCGGAAAAGGTGGTAAAACACATACATGGTATCACAATGGGCCCTGTGACCTAAGACTATCTCTCGTGGACAACCAATATAACCTAGAAGTAATGGAACAGAGTAGAACATGTATTTTTCTAAATGATTTGGGAAATCAAAATTTCTGATTCTTCTCATTATGTGGAAGTTTAAAGCTTTCGTGAAAATGGGTGAACATTTTTTAAACTTCCCAAAGGAAGTTAATGTAATGGGGACGATTTTGAAAATCTCCAGTTTTACATATTTCCACGGTTTCATGGCTGCAATATCCGAATCAAGCCTTTTCAATGTGATGCCTGTGTGTGTACGTATGTGCGTATGTTCGTTCGGATTTTTTCGCCTCGAAAGAATTTTCAGCAGAATTAGTTGAGCCGTTTTTTAATGGCAATAAAACTTAAAAAAAGAATAAACAGAATCTGAAAAGTGGATAAAACACATAATTTATCTATGGAGATAATGATCGTTCCAGCATAAGCTGCAGTACATGTTCGAAGAATAATCTATGAAGGCTAACAAGTCATTTCTTTAATGTTTTTCCCCCTCTGGGAACTTAGTCCTGTGGACTATAGGGGTCGCATTCACACGATTTCAGTACCACACCGACTATGTACTGCCAATTTTTACGCTTTTATTAAGAGTAATCTTATAAAATAAAACTATTTAGGAAAACTGAAGTAAATTCTTATTTCTAATTTCAGGAAAATTATATATTAAGGCTCTTACGTTGCTGACATCGCGAGAACCATAAATCAGATCGGATGGTTTATTTTTAAAAAGGTTCATATTGAGCTAAACGAAGTTCTTCAATAAAAATAGTTCTTTCCAGTATATCCAATTTTTGCTAATAATATGGCTGGGCGTACAGTAGCTTATAGATTACTACGCCTCTGTTTGTATATGATTGTGCTTCATTATTAAAATAGATATAAAATTCCCTAATGTACAACAAAACATTGATTGATACACCAAGATTGCTTGCATAATATTTTTTTTTTCATTAATTTTACAACATGAAAGGGTATTGAATAGTTTTTCTGTCTGTCCTTCTTAATTTAACAAATTGTATTATGTAATAGGTACCTATAGGTAATATTTTGATATAACATGAACCTTTTATAATTTTATTAAAATTCTACTTAATTTTTTTTAGCTTTTAACTCATGGAAAACGGTACAGTGAGTTTCTTGCAGAACATAGGAAGAGTACTATTCAATTGAAAACTACCGTCAATTGCATATCATTTAATAGGAAATATCGATAATTTGTTTTTCGCAAAATATGATTACAAAATATGAAAAATCGTAAAAAAAAAATAACTAAAAGTGAAACTAAAATTCAAATTGGCCAAGAAATGCGTACAATATACAATTTTTAAACTACTTATGAGACAGATATTACACCGAGGGATCGGATATAGCATTTGGCAGCACACTATGTTTGCCATAAGAGCTCTATTCTTAATTTTTGTTATATAAATAAGCTTGAATAATTTGTTATATAAATAAACTTTAAGTTGACATAAGCTCGAAACTTGAAGAATAAATTTTATTGACAAAAATACTTCAAGCAAAATTTTTTGGGTGCGCAGGCGCACATCTTGACATTAAACTTGAAGTTGCAAGCTTACTAAACAGCTCTTCTCCATAACTGATAATCGATGAGCACTTTAAATTAGAAAGTTGTTATTGATTAAAAATTTACATTTTTTGCTCGAAACATTTTTCCGCAAACCGTACAGTTTATGCAAAAACGGACTGAAAATTTTGACCCAAAATTTTTTTTTGTATGATCATTGTTATTTTTGCGAAATGTAGACGGCCTGTGAAAAAATTATTCCAATAAAAGCCATCAAAGTGATTTGATTTTCTATAAAGACCAAATTGAATGAACTAACTAACTTCCAAACAAAAAATGTTTGCGTTTTTAAAAAGAACAACTTTGCAATTTAAAGTGTTCATCTAATGTTTGTCAGTTATGAATCAGAGTGAGGTTTTAATTGACCCTGAAAACGAATTCGATGTCGGTATAAGATGTTTGCCTTTGAAACTAGTATTTTTCGTTTGAAGCTTTTTCCTCGATTACATTAATTTATCGAGCATAAAGCGTATGTCAATCTGCTTTAAAAGGACAGCCTGTATAATAGTTTTTTGGTGTGTTAAGATGTTGCCAATGATTAACACTCTTTGTGATGTCAGTCAGTGATTAAATATTTGACCTCTGATAACTCGGAAAAATATTGCGGTTCTTTGTTTTGATTGATGCTGGATTGGAAAGAACAAAGTACAAAATATATAGGATTTATTATTTTAAAATATAAGTTATATTCCTTAGTTAATCAAGTTTTCTAGAAATTATCCAATTTAACCAGAAAACCATTGGTATAGCTTGCGACAATCTATCATGGATTGTTCATTTTGTAATTATATCCTACACAAACTAGGATAATCTAATCTAAGTAATTTCATATGAAAGACCATCTTTATGTAGGTACTATAAGGGTCAAAACACATGGCTGTGTCTTTTATAAATAATTGTAATTTACAACATCATGTGCGAAAAATTGTCAATTTTCTATGAAAGCAACCTTAAAAGTTAATGAAGAAAGCTTTTACCGTTCGAGTGGATTGGCGTTTTGCGCAAGTTATATACATACCGAATACGAAATACAGTTTAAGTTTATTTACAGTAAAGTTTATTATTTTTTTTTGATTTTTTGAAGAAAAACAAAGTTTAGTAAAGAACAAAAATAATAAATAAATAAGTTAGAGTTCACTAATAAACAAAAATATAAATTCGATGTGTTGATTGTACGCTATAAGCATATATGGCCCTGATGGCAAGGCACTTGGCATGTATCCCAGAGACTCGGGTTTAATTTCTGGTATACTTACTTGTTATTTTTTTTTATATTCTATTAAATTAAAAGAGTAAAGGTGTAATCAAAAAAATATTAACTTTGGAAATTTTCAGATCTGTTCGTGTCGGTTCGTTAGTTTAATATAAGTAATACTCAACAAATTTAAAAAAACTTATATAGATAGAAATTAGTTAAAAAGAATTTAATTATTTATTTAATTTCTCAGCCCTACTATATTTTTTACACTAAAACATCATTCAATAATTACTTAATCAAACTATTTTTAATTAGCCATTAAAAAATAAATTTATATAAAATTATAGGTAGAGGTTATGATTTGCAAAGTTAAATAATATTTAACGCAGAAAGATTTGACGAATGTGCAGAACGCGTGAACAAATTTCCTATCACGCGACTTAAGATTACCGAACAATTGACGCTGAGTGAGTGCTGACGGGTTAATAAACAGTGAAATATGATGTTAAAACTGTAAAAGATTCAAGTTTTGTTAGAGCCAATGAACACTTCCAATTATCAGTAATTCTTCCAATTTCACCGGTGCATTTAAAGTCACCCGTAACTCAAACTAAATTTGGTGTGATTATGGATTAAAATACAATGTTTGTATGTTACATCATTAATTTTAACATACACATACGTTCGAGCTCAAATAAGCTATTGAACGACCATTTATAATAAACTGAAGATTGTTCCGAAGATTTTCATATCAAATGAAACCAAATCAACAGAAGATTTATGTCTAATTATATTCTCATACTCTGTGTGACAACTAGTGCAATTTATATTGCATACGTGTTAGTTGAGTTATATACAAATAAGTCTCGTATAACGCGTATTTAGTTTTATGTTAAATAGATGGATCCAATATAATGAATTTTGTGATCAAACAGGTCCAAGATAGAGGATGTTCCAAATTATCCATACCATTTGCTGTTCCAGACTTAAAATGGTAGGTAAAGTTAAATTAGTGACAACTGACAGTGCACATATAGTTGAACCATATTTTCTAGATACAGCATGTTGGAATTTTGGAAAAAAAAACTATTTTAAGAGTATCTATTACCGAATCGGGTGCTAAGAAATAGAACTACTAGTTGAAGCTATCTGCAAATTTTCAACTCTCTATCTTTTATACTTTTAGAGAAAATGGACACCAAAGTTTTATCCTTATTTACGCCCTCTTTATCGTGCTTCCAGGCAGACAGACAGACAAACAGACTGAACAACGGAAATGGACTCTTTAGATGATTTTATGAACACCTATATAAAAATTTTGTTCCTAGCATCGATATTTTTAAGCGCTACCAACTTGGGGCTACACTTCCTATACCTTGATATATTTCATAAATACATGGTATAACACTCTCGATTAGGTCACATTCAAAAAAATCAATATCGGTTCATCTGTTTAGGAGCTGCGATGCCACAGGCAGACACATACACAATAATGTAAAACTTATAACACTTCTCTCTTTCATATCGGGTTAAAAATCGGGCTGTACATGCTCAAGACCATTTAAAATTGATCAAAAGTAGAAATACACTTTTGGATACTCTTAGATTGTCCTTAGAATTTTGTTTAAGCCAAGGCGAAAACACCTTCAGCTTAAATAATAAACAGTGCAACGAGTAAAAGAGAGACAGCGTGGATAATTATGTACAAAGTATGACAAATAAATGTAGGAAATCTCTAAAATAAAGATTTAATGTAATGTAAGGGTAATCTATGTATACAATAGTATCATCACCCTATAAATTGAGTAGATCATTTAACGTATACCTATTTCCTACCACTTAATGACTTCGAATTTATCGATGTTCCTAACAACTATACCTATCACCTTTTTATACATTCATATCGAATATTTTGGGATGAAGTAGAACAATATTCGGAGGTATATTACTTTGTTATATGGACTCTACCAGGACTCATTCTAATTGGCCAAGAAGTGAACTTGAGCTGCACGCACATAAAATTGGAGAGGAAGAGCAGGACTCTTCTATGATAATAAGAGTCTGTCATGAATAAGGTAAAAAATTGAACCTTTTTTCCTTTTACTAATGGTCTTAAATTTTCGATTGCCTATATAATACTTGAATCTGAGAGTAAATTGAAGTTGCGCATCTTCCTTTCGAAAGGACCTCGAGGTTCTTTCACTTGAGGGAAATTAATTGTGCAATGGCTGGAAAAAAATTATTCATTTAAAAAAAAAATTAACATTGGCGAAGAAAGAACTTCAATAAAATAAGTACTTGATTTCTCAAAAATTAAAGTATAGCAAGAAAATATAGTCTTAAATGAAAATATTTACTTCCTGCCTTAAGAAAAAATTTTCCTGTTGATTCCATACCTATTTGTTTTAGGGCAAAAACTGGTACTGGATATTCTGAAAAACTATTTTTCACTCCATCTAATTAATAACTAGTAGTATAATTCAAGATAAGTTGCTTAAAAAAATTGTGTTACTTTCTCATAAGACTCTTAACAAATGTTAACATTTTTTAACATATTTTTCACAAAAATTTACAAAGGAGGCTAAAAGGCCCCCTTAATATGATCATTCAAAAAAATCGATATCGGGGTTTCAACGGAAATACACGTTTTGAGAGTCCCTGATATAATTGCGTATTTTAATCATCGATACATTTGGTACAAAACCATACCCTAATTTTCCTACCATGCATAAAACGAAGTATGATGAAAACACGCTTATGCCTTCTATATATGTAAAAAATGCATCTGATACTTCCATGTCATAAGATGTTTAAATTAAGTGAGAAATTAGAATATGTTAGTTATATATAATAATTCAATTAATTAATAATTTCCATCAAATTGAAGAAAAAAAAATTAGATTAGATTTTATAATTACATCATGCTCTATAGTTTTAATAAACTATCCAAGAACAGTATACTTCTAGTATACCTCCAGGAATTGATTGCATACAATGTATTTTATTCTCGTTGTTTTGGAACTCAGTTCCTTATCGCACGTTTTAATTTGTTTGCTGGTTGGGAGGTAAAACCAAAAAAAAGTGCAACAAAGAAAAACGACTCCAATGAAGGTTACTTTTTTAATCGATTCAGATAGAAAACTTTTTTAATCGATTCAGTTAAAAATGAATTTTGAGAATATGTAAAAATATTTTACAATCTATCAATTTGTACTTTTTGTCCGAAATTTATGTTTTTTCATTCAAAAAAAATTAGTTGTGAGTTATCAGAAGTTAAAGATAATGAAGATAATTGAAAGTCAATACAAAGAAATTCTATGTTACGTCATAAGAAATATCTTGATCAAATGAAGGTAATGTACGCACATATTGGATTGACATTAAATCAGAAGTATGTCTTTTTGAAACCAACATTACAGTTAATTCATGAAGTATAGAATTAAAGTAGCTATAATATTTAATTCTTTTATCAACAAAACAAGTAGTTGACTTCTTAAATTAATAATTTAAATTTTCAGAATTGCCAATACACAAATATGCAAACAGTATTGTGAGAGACAATGAAAAAAACAAACAAAATTATATTTAGTAGCAGAAACGAAGCACTGAATTTAGAAAATTATCTCTGTAATTTACCTAAAATATATTTCTATTAAAGAGTTAAAAAAAATTTAAGGCAATTCTCATCCTAAATTTAATATTCTTCAATTGTATATATACGAGCGAATATTTGGCGTAATCCTCATTGCTTTCAATATTCTTGATGAAGGTAGAAAAGAGAGGCTTTGATCGAGAAAATATTAATGTAAATTCTTAATATACCAAAATTTATTCTTGGATTAAGAGCTTATTTCGAATTCATGCTGTAAATTCACAGAAATAGTTTTACGAGCTATCCATTTCGTTCACTTCATCCTCTAAACACAAGGACATTTATTTGAAAAGACTACGATTATCTCGCTAAGGATTTTATAATGTTAGTTTTTGCCTCAACGGATCCACCTTCGTGTTCTATACATGTAATTGTTCTTTTGCAAAATCATTTAAATATACTCTTACATATCTCGGGAGTGACTTCTTGAACCTTTTCTCTTATTATCTGTTCAAAATGGTATACATTTCTAAACGACCATTAACATTCTTATCGAACTTTTTCAATTTGTGGACACCCTTAGCTACACACAGTGTATATACAGGTACCTATTGTATATATTTTAATTTATACTCTATATATATCAGGCATGGGCGAATTATTTTAAGGCGAAGTCACCATTGTTATAACTTTATTGTGTGCCATAAACTTTATTGTGTGACTCTTTATCCAAGCGCATTGCTCATAGAGGTGGAAGCGAGACGGGAATACGACTCTTCTACCTATCTCAGTTTCTCTTATAGTAATAAGATAGGTAGAAAAAAATGCTCTCTCTCTCTGTCTTATTCGTATTTTTGGTTGTCACTGATTAGGTTGTCACTCTCTTACTCGTATTTTAGATACAGAAGTATGAGGGACTTTTTTAAGCCACGTTTGCCCATGTGTTTGTTTGTTTATTACTCTATCCACTGAGGAAGTTTTTATTAATTGGTCTGTAAGAGATAGCCATCTGTCTTTACTTACATGACGTAAAAAAACAAACGATAGCTTAATTAATCAGCACTGTCTAGACATGGTATTTCAACAATTAACTGAGTAAATTGTTTGTTTTCACTTTTTTTTTTTTTTTTTTTTTTTTATAAAAGCGAATGATCACTACAATCATAATAAAGTGATTTAAGGATATAAATCAACTAGATACTGCAGCAATATGAATATGATAAGAGATTAACTGAATGAATGTGCAGACATTTTTATTGAAAAACTATCAACTAAAGCACTGTGATACTTATACAGAATCCAATATTTATATACTTTAAGTAAGCCATTTATATTCAAATAAAGTAAATAGAGGTCAAAAGAAGACATTACATGAAAATGAAAAAATAAATTCAATAACATATATACATTGTACAGTAAAGGTAAAACATATATAGGTTGGGATTGTGAAAATTATTCCCGCTTATTTTTTCAAATTCTTTTTTTACTACGTTAACCTACGTAAAAGGTAATTAAAATAGATAGGTTAAGCTATATTGGCTGTCCACGAAGGACAGCCATAGGTTATAGAGCCCATTGTCATACCATATATGTGATTTAGCACATTTCCGTTGATAATTTCATTTATTATCTCCTCAATTTCAGAGGCTGAGTTCACCTCCTTCAGGCATATACCATGCACTACACCAGCCCATCACAACTATTAATTAAATTAATTTTGTTGCGACGGCGGGAATCGAACCCGCTACCGATGCATACCGCGGATAGAATTTGTTACGCCTTAACTAACTGAGCTATTAGGGCAACAATTAAAATAGATAAGTATCTACTGCAGAAAATTCATTTTATTTGTAAGCTCAGAAACGAAGTATTGAAGTTCTAAAATTTGAACAGTAAGACGAATTTGAATGGGGTTTTCGCAATCGATTCGATGGAGCTTAAGGAAATTTGGTGACTTAAATTGATTTTTAAGAAATTAAAAATATGCAATTTGTATAAACAATCTGCATTTTATAATTGAACTAGCTGTTAAACCCGCTTCGCTGGGTTATTTTTGCACATTTAAATATCAAAATTGTTAAATGAAAGACTTTTTTTTTAATTCTCTCTGTGTGTACGGAACAGTAAGATTTTTTTGGCCGATCCCAATATTATGTCTACACTCTCTGTGTGTACGGAAAAGTAAGGGAAAGATCGATAGAAACCCATGGAACATTCCAGAATATTCGAGAAAGTTTTAGAAAATTCGATAGAAATCCATAGAACATTCCAGAATGTTCGAGAAAATTCTAGAAAATTCGATAGAAATCCATAGAACATTCCAGAATGTTCGAGAAAATTCTAGAAAATTCGACAGAAACCCATGGAACATTCCAGATTGTTCGAGAAAGTTTGATAAAATTCAATAAAAATCCATACAACATTCGAGAATATTCGAGAAAGTTCTAGAAAATTCGATAGACATTTGCGCCAGTAGCGCCATCTAGTGAAAATTGTACTATTGACAGAGGCGCCATCTATTGAAAATTATTAGAACTAAAAATCGAAAGACATTTGCGCCAGTAGCGCCATCTAGTGAAAATTGTACTATTGACAGTGGCGCCATTATTATTAGAACTATTTTTTTAATCTATTTTCTATGAATTCCTAGATCATTTTTAATTCCACCCCCACCAAACTCCCTTATTCACAATGCACCCCCACCAAACTCCCTTATTCACAATGGGAGCCTAAGGGCTACCCAATGACATAATCCCCTACCGAAGGTCAATGGTTAGTTTTAGGGAAAATCGGGGACATACAAACAAACACTCTCTTTTTATATATATAGATTTTAAATTTGCCGTAAATAAACTAAATTCACAATTTGGTTAATATAAATGATTTCAAACTTGTTACTCGGGGGTTTTGGGGTCATTGAATCAGACATCAGGCACGATGTCTGATCATACCTGCATATATGCTTATATGCAAATCACAGTATGTACATTCTCCTTTAACTAATCATGTTTTGCGTCGCAAAAGAAAATGTAAATATTTAGTAAATGGTGTTTATAAATATATGGATACCTACTGTAGATAGGAAAAAGAAGTATTTTATTTTTCTCTACATATGTCATCCAATGTTTAACTTTATATTTTTTCAATAACTTCAATAAAAATAGATAATATTTTTTAAATGTTAAAAATTTATTTTTTTCTTCTAAATCAAAACATAAAAGTGTTTTTTCTTTTTCATTTTAAAGAAAACATTTTCTTTCGTCTGAATTATCTACTTGGAGATTGCGAACTGATGACATTAAAAGAACTTCGTTTTGTAAAGATACATGATTCGATGTTGATTAGTTTGATTTCTTTTCTAATAACACTATAATCAAAACAGTGCGTGGGTTGGTTCAATAAAAAACATTCCCTTACCTAAGATATTTTACAACAAAAAGAATTATTGTAAGAATGTTTTTGTAAGAAGTTTTTGTAAGTTGTAATAAGTATAATGAACTGCCAGTTTCGTGTTTTTTTGAATAAAGGAGAACAAATATTGTAAAAGGATATACTCATTTAAAGGATACCAGAATCTCTATTTGTTCAAGGATATTCTGTTTCTGGGGAATAGAGACTGCATTGTCCGAAAATTGTTAAGTATCAAAAATTATAGCAATAATTAATTGGATTTGATGAATTAAATTTGGTTTTAAATAATCATCCAAGAATTAAATAATTCTTTTTCATTTTGCTTAAAACAAGTGAAAACAAACAATTGACTGAGTTAATTGTTGAAATACCATGTATAGACAGTGTTGATTACTCTGTCACATTATACATACATATATGTCACACATAAATAACTGATATTCCCATATAATACATACTACATTATTTTCGCATAATTTGCGCTCTCACGGGTTAATAGTGATGTTTACGAAAAAATGAAAGTTGTTTATTTTTTTGTAATTAATATTTTTTAAATTTAAACTTTTGTTCTATCTCTAACGGTTTACAAAATGGATCTTACGGACCCAAGACCCAATTGACCTTTGTTGCATTTACGAACTCCACCTCACTTTTTACGTCCTAACCACGCTGTTATTTCAGCTTGATATCTTTTTTCGTTTTTGAGTAATCGTGATGACAGACGGGCAGACGACAGACAAACACACAACCGGAAATGGACTAATTATTTGATTGTATGAACATCTATACCAAAATTTTGTTCATAAAATCAATATTTTTGAGCGTTACAAACTTGGGACTAAAATTAGTATACGTTGGTATATTTCATGAAAATATTGATGCTTTGAACAAAATTTTGGCATAGGTGTTCATAAAATCACCTAATTAGTCCATCACGATAACTCAAAAATGAAGATGAAATTCATTCGCATATCGTTAGAAATACTTTCATCAGATGGATTTTCTTACAAAAAATTTTGAATTTTTTGAAGGATTTGTATGTTTTTTCTGTTTTTAAAACATCACCAACATATTACTCACATTTCCAGATTTATTAGGATAGTTTCCGTTTTTAATAGTTTTAGATTTGTATACCCTGCATATATGTAATATGCAAGGTATACTAAGTTTAGTCTCAAATTTGTAACGCTTAAAAATATTGATGCTATGAACAAAATTTTGGTATAGGTGCTTATAAAATCACCTAATTAGTCCACTTCCGCCTGGCCGTCTGTCTGAACACGATAACTAAAAAACGCAAAAAGATATCAAGCTGAAATTTTTACAGCGTACTCAGGACGTAAAAAGAGAGGTCGAGTTCGTAAATGAGCAACATAAGTCAATTGGGTCTTGGGTCCGTAGGACCCATCTTGTAAACCGTTAGAGGTAGAACAAAAGTTTAAAAATAAAAAATATTCTTTATAAAAAAAATAACCAACTTTTGTTTGAAACATTTTTTCGTAAACATCGTTTACCCGTGAAGGTGCAAATCGGGCGTAAATTGTATAGTATGTATAATATGGGAATCAGTTATGTATGTGTGTGTAATGTGATAGAGTAATCAACAATGTCTATGCATGGTATTTCAACAATTAACTCAGTCAATTGTTTGTTTTCACTTGTTTATTCTAATTTTGTGGATTGTTTGGAGACTGTAGCAGATAAAAGCTAAAAGCAAAATTCACTATTGACTGAAACAAAATGCAAATCGTTATAAAATTAGTTGAAAAAGCACTCCCCCAAAGTATATAGAATCAATCACTTTATATTATGAACAAAGTAATTTTTCTATGTATAGAAATATTACTTTACAAGCGATCTCCCTATTGTTTATGTAATTCAATACATCATGTTTACCATTTTTAGTTCGATTCTCATTTTCCAACTAATATTGACATTATGTATAGAAAAGTTTTTGATGAAATTGGTTAAATATTGATTATAATGAGATACGTACTCGAAAATTTTGTAGACAATGAATACGTTATATTGTTCACTTATAAAATTCTTATTTAATACAGTCTCTCACCCCTTTAATTGTCTTCCAACGTTCTAGATCTCGAATAGTTTGACCTAGTTTTATATTATATGTTTTATAAAATAAGTCACGAAAGATACTAGTCTTATTCTTTTCAAACAATAGTGCATATTTTTAACTAGAAACGGGAAAAGGAAAAGTTTTTTTGTCTCAGTTATTGAAAGTGAAAACTGCTTGTGTTAAAGCTTTTATTTTTGTCTCTTGGGTAAAATTTGAATACGGAAGTACATAATTAAAGTAGAACAAATAAACTTCAAAAATTGACTATTTATAAGAGTATAAGAGCAACTAGGTGTTAAAAGTTGATTTCAAAACGACTAGATATTGAAAATATATTTTCTTTTTGAAATTAGGTAGACATAAAGTAGGTACGTTTGCACCTGAGATTTGTTGGTTTACTGCTTTACTGGGAAGAAACGGCGAAAATTGTCGATTTAAAATCATTTGAAGACATTTTTTTTAAATCATTTTTTTATAATTAAAGAAAGTAACTTGAATTTGCCAGACACAGATTGCTTTATTTGTTCGCCTCTAGTGCAAGTACTTTATTCCTACCATATTTCAATATTAGGAAACAAATATCCAAAATTTAGCTGCCTACAAATCGAAAACATTACCGATTCTCTTGCCAATTGAAGAACGGTGTCTAGATAAACGTTGTGCTTGTTTATTTCATTATTGTTCTTAGTGATAGCAAATAGTTTCGTGCAATTACACTTTGGAAAGATTCAGAAATACGTGACTTTTGCAATCATGTGCATACAAATTTAGGGAATAGTTTAGGATTATTTTGATCTATTATGATTAAAAGCCTGTTTTGTAGTTAACAAATCAAAAAATAACTTAAACAAAAGTTGCAGAGTTTGATATTGGTCATCATGTTCTGACATGAGGGTTGCTTTCATAGTCAATTTATATCCTAAATGGTAAGAGATATTTAGAATATTGATAATCTTTTAGTTGATATCCTAAAAAAACCAAACACTTTTTATTAAAACAATTTTTCAAAAATTGTTAGTTTTCGGAGGTAATGCGACATAAAAATATGTCATTATTGCATTTAATCGAAAGAAAACACGCTTCAGAAAAAAAATTTTAGATAAAGTTATGAAGGACAATAAAGTCCATGCGTCTGTTTTACTAACTATTAAGTTCAGGGAAATTATCAAGATCATTTGAAGATCAAATGACCTTGAAACTAGAACTTTAGTTCCAAGTCATTCACACTGGTGAATGTCTTCTATTGTCCTTGACAATTCTTGACTAAAACATTTTTCTGTAGTTCCTCCGAAAGCTAACGGTTTTCGAAAAATGTTAGTTTCTTTATGAGGATCAGATTTTTAATTTAAAGTGTTATTTCATCTCTCACTTTTAGGATCTGAATTGACTTTCAATACAATCTGATGGCATAACGTGATTTGTCCCCCATCAAACTCTGCAATTTTTGTTCAAATTATTTTTCTATTCGTTAACTTCAAGACGAACTATTTCCATAATAGATTAAAATGTTAAACAAAATATAAGTGAAACAGAAATATATAGAAATATCATTGTAATTATTGGTAAAGAGGGCGTTATGTAAAAGTATATGCTTTAAGAGTAACTATAATAAGAATGCTGTGATTGAACGCAATGTTGATTTTCATCAAAGGTCAGCTCGTTTTCACTGAAAAATCACTTAGGATACCAAGCAGTCAATATGGAAGATATAAGCAAGTTGAAACTTTAAAGGAAACAGCAGCTATAACCCGCTCATTAAAGTGTGAGATATTTTTCAGTACATTGTATTATTGTAAATTACTATGGTTTTTTGTATTCATCTGTTCATTCAACGTCTACAGAAAAACAGTTTAAGTCTCTTATCGAAGCCCATCAATTTGCGATGATATAAGACAAAAGTAGGGTCATATTTGATTGAAATTGTAGAAACTTAATTTAAAAAGCAATCTAATGATTTATAAATTATTTGAACCGGAACATGCCGGTATAACTGAGTCTGGTCGATCATCACAAATTTCGTGGATATTTGCAAAGTTTAACTAAACAATTCACGTTCCGGAGATTAAAATACATTTTAAAAATCTTTGTGAGCTTTTCACGACATTGTGAAGCTTTCTACGCCAATACTACATACAACGTGTGTCTATAACAAAAAAATACTGTAGGTATATGCGGAATAAGACAAAATAAGAATTTATATACTATGCATAAAAATTTAAACTTCAAAGTCAAATTTTTAAATAACGTTTATTTGCATATTTCTTGCTCATAAAATCATTTAACAGCATTTTAAGTATTATATGAAATACGTAATAAAAAAAATGGAAATAGCTATTTTGCAATTGAACAGTGGCGTATACAACATAAAGTAGAATTAGATAATTTTTTTTAAATTAGATTTCTATTTGCATTTTGTACACAATTAGCAAATGTGCTTAAAATGAACATTCTAGGTCCATTCAATTTGTTTTCAATTACACAAATCATAATTTACTTATATTACAAGACTTTTTCCTAATTGAAAACTATGAACTAATAGTAAATAATAGTATTTGTTTTAGACTGTAAGTCAGTTTTATTTGACAATTTTCCGCTTTGATTTTTTGGGACTTGCATGAGCAGCGCCAGGAGTCTTGATCCATCTTTTACAATAACCATTTTTAGTTAATTTTTTATGAAAATGTGTAAGCGCCGGAAAAAGTAATACAAACAGTAATACAAAATAAGTAATTTTTAGCTGTATAAGTTGCCTGTGCTTTATAAAAGCATTTAGAGAATGATACCATCGCAAACAAAGCGAAGAGTCGTAATTTTTTTAACTTTTTATTATATCAATATAGGTACATTCGAAATCGGTTGTTATAAAGAAATGAAGGAGACCAACAATTTTGGTTTAAGCGATACCCGTTATAAGCGATATGTACATTTTATATTTATCTACGTGGGAAAAAATTATTTTTCTCACTCAGCATGCGTGGGAAAAATAGTTCATTTCAATTTCCGCCTGGCAAACTCAAATTATATAAAGAAATAATGAAATTTTGATCGTTGTAACCGATACTCGTAATAAGCGACATGTACATTTTATATCTATTTATCTACGTGGGAAAATCTTTTATCACTCCGTATGTGCTTGAAAGTATGTGCTTGAAACAAAAGTGTATTTGTTCATTCGTTGGTCATTATAGTCGATACATCGGATTATAATCCCAATGCATACTGGGCGCTATTCGCACCGTGCGTGAGTTTTATTGGAGGCGTTTCCATGGTAACGATACAATACTTTCATTATAGAATTGTATGTGTGCATATATAATTGTATGGATTGCATTTATGACTTACATTGAAAATTTAATATTATTGTCTCACAAATTTAAATAAATAATTATGATAATTTACATTTGAAAAATAATATTTGTGCAATTTGATTTCTTATTTTCACAATTTTTTATCCATAAAGTTTATTTAATTAGTGTGTTTCAATAATTTTAAATTGACATTTTCTATAACATTAACATGTAAAGAATGGCAAATTAGTCATAACAACCTCCTTTATTGCCAAAATTTTTCACTGGAAGCGCTGGCATCGATTTTATTGTCCCTATCATGACTACGCACACAACGAATACCTATATGTCATTTAACCTATGTTGATACAGCCAATATGTTCACATATATGTTTATATAGGGATTTCATCGGGACATTTTGTCGTTTTAACCGATATGATAAAACCGATGTTGTTATAGCTAGTTTTGAATGTAAATAATTTGTTCGTAACATGCCACTGTTTAAATCATGTGGTACAGCCATGCTGTATAAATTGTTTGTAATTAATCATATAATTTTATTGGTATATTAAACGTTAAAAAGCGTAAACACGTACATGAACAATTATTAAATAATTTCAATATAGCAGCGCCGGAGTTCTAAACTTAATTATTCATAATTTGCAAATATTATAACTATTTAAATAAATTTATTTTAGTAGCAATGAAAATCTTTTTATGGTCTCTCATTAAGAATTAAATGTGATGGGTGATTAAATTTTGTAATCTGTTGTAATCATAATAAGGTGAAAAATGTCTATTAAAGCCATTTGATTTTCCAACAATAATTCATTTTACTAGCCATTAAAAAAAGCTGCCGAGGAGTACAAAACAGAATCGACTTTTAGCCCTACTGACATATTCAGTATTTAAAAGTAATTTTAAATAAACTAAAGGATAATTATCTACTCCAGAATAAGTAAAAATTGACATGGAAAACTACTTTGGAAAAAAGTGAAAATTGTCTGAAAAATCTGATAACTGCATACTTTTCTGTGTTTTAACAGCCCCCCTCCCCATCATTGTCAAAAAAATTAACCATCATTTTGATATCCTATACTTGACATATATCAGAGTATACCTAGTGTTCAGTTCACATTTAGACATAAGCCTACCACGAGTATGACAGAATACTTGCGTTAAGCATCTAAGAAAGAGGTGTTATAGACATATGTTGAAGCTTCGAAACGCGTTGATGACGCGTTTAGTTGTAAGATGCTTGGAGTTGTAGGACATACTTTTGTAATTTCATATAACATTTATAATACCCCTTACTAAGATGCATTGCTTAACGCATGTACTCGATCATCCTCGTGGTACGTCTATGCCTAGGTGTAAACTGAACGATTAGTATTAAGTCCCAAGTTTGTAACGCTTAGAAATATTTATGCTACAAACAAGTTTAGAGTGTTCATAAAATATTCTAATTAGACCATTTCTGTTTGTATGTTCGCCCGGCTGTTACTATTAGCTATATTATTACTATAGCTAAAAAACGAAAAGACATATCAAGCTGAAATTTTAATAGCGTACCCAGGATCCAAAAAATGAGATTTAGTTCATAAATAAGTAACTTAAGTCTATTGGATCTTGCATCCGTAGGATCATTCTTGCCAACAGTAAGAGATAGAGTGAAACTTTAAATGTAAAAACTGTTTCTTTTAAAAAGTAAAGTTCTTTGAAACATTTTTTCATAAATATCTTTATTTCCCCGTAAAGGTCCAAATTGAAGCAAAACTTGGAAAAGAGTAGCCCATCCGATAATATTCAGGGAGTTGAAAGTTTGCAGGTTCTTTCTCTCTTAACTTATATATTATAACATTCTCGAAAATCGAAAAAAAAATTCTAGTAAATACTTTTGAAAATTTTCTTAATCAATGTTGGTTTTTAAAACTTTTCTAATTTATAAAACAAAATTCAAACACTGATATTCAACACTTTATTTACAGGATATTTCAACAATTAACTCAGCTAATTGTTTCTTTTCACTTGTTTGTCATAAATTTTCACTATACGGATACTACCCTATCTTAAACCCAAGCTTTATGTTTATAATTTAGAGTGGTGGGGTGTATTTAAAATATTATTGGCTAGAAGATACTGGCTGCACTTTAAAAAAAAACATGTGAGGAGCTAATCCTTTAAAATATACGCCGTTATCTAACATTTAAGGCTACAAGTTAGTATATAAATATTAAAATTAATAAAGACCTTTAAAATTTCAATTTAGTTGTTTTTCCAGGCAATGTGGTTTCTCAGAATTTAGAACATTGTAAAATATAAATTTTCTATATCAATATCTTTTCTATATCTCTGAATTTTAACATTTTGTAACACAATCTTATTAATGTCAATAAAGATACTAGGGTCTATGTCGTAAAGATTTTTAACCATTTTTTACGAGCAACCCGATCACAATGTTTTCTCGCACCATATATTTTTATATCTTCAGTTCAATTAAAAGTAAACAAAACTACCCTTGGATGGTTGTTCATTTTAGTTTATCATCACGATCGACTCTATGTATACAAAATTCTACAACTATTCGTTCGTTAACTTTGAAACATTCTGTATATTAAAAATCTACCTACACAAATAACTAAAACATACTACTTTAATTGAAATAAGAAGAATTAAGTGAAACACAAAACTTACAGAATTAAAATGGCATTTCCACGTTTTGTATTAATAAACAAATAACAATAACAACAGAACAGAATAAATTATTATAATAAATATTAATAATTTAAATCAACAATAACAAAACCATAAACAGTTTATTTATAAATAATAATAATAATAATAACACAACAATAGACTTATTATAAATAATAAATAATAAACAACAAAAACAAACACTGTCTTGTTTTGTTTATTTTCAAATACGAGAGAGAAAGAGTGAGATAAAAATTATTTTTCAATTTAAAACACTATTTTATCATTAAACAACAATCAAATTTATAGGTATTGTTAGATAACAATAGAATAATAATAAGAACATTTTTTTTTTTTAAATGAATGCAACAATTGAAAAAACCAACAATAAAAAAAATAAATAAAACTTTAGAATGTTTGTTTTGTTCGGGGAGAGAAATGATGAGACTATAACATATGTGTTATAATAATAAATAATTGGTCGAAGTTTAGTTACTGTATACACATAGTACATACACAATTGATTGATTTAATTTGTAGAAAGAAAAAAGTATCCCTACTCACTAACTAAAACTCGAAACATAAAGATCGTGAGCTCATAATGAAGATGTTTCTATGATTCTTTTTTTTTCATGTCATTTGAAGGATTGAGTTGAAGATAAGTTAAATTTTAAATATTCAAAAACCGTTGTGAGGATGTATGAGCACGGTAGTGGGGGCACAAATTCAAAAAAATTTTGTTTAATTATTTAGCTTTTGATATTTCGAAAACCAAGGCAGGTTTCGAAAAAATTTATTATTATTTTTCGTCTACATTCATGAAGTTATAAGAAAATTCATCATCGAAGTTGAAAATAAGGTACAAATAATTTCAACCACTAGTCTAAACTTGCCTTGGCGCTCGTACTGCCTTATACCTGCTGAGTTTTTACAGAATGATAACTCAAATATGTCGTCATCATGCTCATTTGAAAATGCAACCTTTTCGAAAAATATCATAAAAAAAATTTGGTCGTCAAAAAGAAGCCACTCACCAAGTTTCAAGTTGTTATTTATCATTTACAAAAACTCGCGGTGTTCCACGGCCTATTTATAAACCTTGATATCCCGTTTTGAATTAAATTAAAATTAAATAATATATTTTAAAGTGAAATTAAGAATAATTTCAATTAAATAAGAATTAATTGTTTAATTCAAATCTCCACACCATTTCCCAACATAAATTGAATAACTCGATTTGGTGTTAATGTTGGCAAGCTAGGTGTTATCACTTTCAATATCTGTACAAATATGTACAATTTAATTATTTTTATCACACATTTAGTTTCAAACTTCAGGAAAATGATTCATTGTAAAATCAAAACATTTGATAAAAGCCTACCATTTTTTTGTCAATAACAATCTTTTAACATATAAAAACTAATCGTAGAAAATCGAAAATCTCGAACTGTATTAAAACGATAATTGAGCCACGGTTAGAAGTTCAATTTTATCACAAACTTAATTTTTTCCTCCACGGGCAGACAAAAAGAAACATAGAAATTTGGCTTTGTTATGGACTCACGGTCTCATACATTTAGTAAATGCACGGCACTAGTAACTATTTCTTCCACTGGCTAAATAAACTAAATAGACCTATTCTTTACTATTTCAGTATCTATGCACATTCACTAGTACTCTGTTGTAATAGTTGCACTCTTAACTGATAACAAGAATTTTTCTAACTAAAAATTTTAGTAAAAGATTATATATTATTAGATTTTTTTGTTAATATTTTATTATACATATACACGAAAACTATTTTTGTTAGCCGATCAATCACGATTCGATGTATTTTTTTTTCCAATATGGATATAGGTAATAATTAAAATATTGATAAAAAGTCAAGTGTGGGATGAAACATAGTCAATAGGGGTCACGTAAATTTTGTTTTTATATAAACATAGTTTAAAGAAGCCTGCGAAAAAGGTTCTTCTTAAATATTTTCAAAATATTCAGTGGGTAGCATTTTAGGTGAAGACATCCTCATACTTTCGTTATTTATAGCAATATCGATTTGAAATTTTGCACAGTCATGCAGGGTGATGGGGGCTTCTTAATATTTTCTAGCGTCAGAGATGGTAGGAGAAATCGAAAAAAGTTATTAGAAAAAGTTGCTTCGATCATGACAAAATTCGCATTTTTAATATTATCATTATTTTGGTCCACATTCATAATTATTACAAGTTTATTGAAATATTTGAATATATAACACTAATAAATTATCAATTTTTCCAGTTTTTACATTCCATAGCACACTAGTTATAAATTAAAAAAATTAACTTTTATAACAAGTGTGCTATGGAATGAAAAAGCTGGACAAATAGTGTTTCTTACATGCCAACATACGCAATTGCTAACAAATAACGAAAAAATCATATTTCGCGAAAGAATACATTTAAACCTGATTAATATAATACAATAAACTTTGATTTTTCCAATAAAAACTATTATTAAAGCATGAAGACAAAAGATAATTTAATTTTCATATTTTTTTATAATTTGCGATTCAATTTGCATTATTAAAAACAAACGATTATCGTTCATAGAATTCATTTAGTCCTAACTCAGACCACGCAGGTTTTACGTAACTTATTTTTTGTCTAATGCACTAACAAAAGTTTATTATTAGAATAGAGAGTAATAAACCAATAAAACATAATTGAATAGCTGAGAGAATATAATAAATGGAGCGAAGCTGAGCACGAGTAATAAATAATTGTAACTAATTGAATGATAGTGCGTTTATTTCGAGGTCATCTCAATCGTTTACATAATAATTCTGTTATGATTTAGACAAAATTGTATCGGTTAACTTAAAGAATTATATTTATGTAATTATAAAATTATAATAGGGCCATTGAAGTATTTGAGAACAACTGGTAATTTGAGAGAGGGGTTTCTAGGTCGAGTCTAAAAATTATTTTCTATACAAAAGTTCTCATAGAAAAACGAATCTTAAAATTGATGAATATCCACTGTGAGCAATATTCAACTAGAAGATAGTTTGATTGGCCCAAAACGCAAAAGTCGAGATATCCGTTTACGGTAAAATTGTAATTTTCAAGGTTTCGATCGTTTAGCCGCCAGTTTTCTTAAGTGAAAGACAAAACAATTGTTGTATTTTTTATTCATTATGTTTTATTTGGATATATCGTCCTTTAGAATTTTTTTTCGTAAAGGAAAAGTGGCTAGAAACAAATTTATTAGTAGCCTTCTGCAAAGACTGTAAATTTCTACAAACGATTCTAGACCTATAATAATAATAATTATAGTGATTGACAGCATTAAAAATTATGTTGTTGAAATCTTAATACTAATTTAAAAAAATTAATGAAAAAATTAGTAATAATTAATTATATTGTCAATCAATTTGTTACACAAAGTTTAAACTGAATTTAGTTTTACTTCTATACAGGGTTTCCCCAATAAATATGTAAATTGTTATAGTTCAACGATTAACGGAATCGTCTATTAATCGAATTAACCTAAACAACTTTTATTTTCTAAGAGATTTATAGTCTCTTTCACACTGGGATTTATAGTCTGCCATATTTAGAATACGTTAATATTCTTTTTTTATTAAAATCATGTTTTACAGACTTTTTACAAAGAGCAGGCTTTTTAACAGATTTTTTTTAATAAAACATTTTAGAACAGTCAGTCACAAACAGTATTATGTCATACTTTTTAGTGGTTAATAACCACCATATCACTTTTTTATGGGCTATATAGAAAAATACAAAATACAAGACATTTTGCGTAAAAAATGGTTCGGCAAACGTAATAAATGTGCTGAATTTATGACAATTTCACAGTATCAAAGTCAATTCAGATTAAACAGACAATGAAACCTAATGGATAAGTTATACAGGGTTTTTCAGCATAGCAAGTCTAAGGCGATTTTTTTTATATATGTTTACATTGGGATGTGTACAAAACAAATTTCATATTTATACAAGCTCATTATTTTGTTGTTAATAAAATCATTTTATAAATTACTTATTATTGTTGTTCACATTTAATTATGCACACAATATTTACATCATGGTCTGTTTGACTAATTTTGATATATAATATGTTACATTCAATCGTAAACTAATTTGACAAATAATTGTCTAGTAATCTTAATTAAAGAGAATTGAAAAAAATACACTCGAACCAGGATCCATCATGAATCCAAGAAGTCCGGGTTCGAGTCCTGGTTCGAGTGTATTTTTTTCAATTCTCTTTAATTCATTTTATAAATTTACTACCGAACAAAAAGATTAGAGAGGGGATAGATAATATCTTTTATGGGCATAATATCAATACAATGATTTTATTGACAAAAATAATGAGCTTGTAATTACAAAATTTGTTTTTTACACATTCCAATGTAAATATATTATTAAAAATTTAGTTCTATGTAATCTAAAGACTCCTCCTTGAAAAAACACCTTAAACTAGCTATGGTGAAATATCCTGTATAATTTATAACATTAGAGATTCCTTTCGAACCAAAATGCCCTATAAAACGGTCAAACCCTTTTTATTGTAAGAATATTCAAGGTTAATTATATATAAGAAAAAAGGACGTGTTCAATCATATTTTTAAAAGCTTTAAGTTTATTCATAAGTTGCACTTGATACACTTTCCTTTGTCGTAGATTCATGTAATGAACATATGTGTGTTTTTTCGATGGAATTATAAATAGTCTCTTAAATATAATATTTATAAGGTGTCTGCTAAATAAAATTTCAACAAATGAAAGCCCCTCGAAGTTCCCTTTACAGGAGTTGATTTTAGTATTTAATTGCCTTGAAATTATACGAATAATACACTCAAAATTAATTCGTTTTTTTAAATTTTTGGATCATACGTACCTTATTAAATGATTTTCATTAAAACCAAAGGGTATCAATAAGATATTTTTTCTGGCAGTTCAAATTTAAAAGCAGGATTCCATCAAATGGTAGAAAACATTAACATACTGAAGATTGCTCAAAACAAAGCCAGTAGAGAGACACTCAGTATTGAAATTTTTGCAAAGAGGATATTATTTTGAATATTTTTAAAATGACTGCCTAAAAAATTATAAATTTGGTACACAATGTCCCAACATTTCTATTTTTTTAATCTAGTATTTTGTCAATATTCACAAAAGTATTAATATTCTTTTTTAAATTTCCCGTTATTTATTCCCGGAATTTATAACATCTTTTGAAGAATTAAAAATGGAGACTTTAGAATTAATTAAATTAAGCTAGATTGGTTTTACTTGATTCAAAAGATTGGCATTTTATTTGTTTCTGTGGAGTGGCGAGGTATAAAAAAATTGGAGCAATAGCCCAAAGTTAGATTGGTTTTACTTGATTCAAAAGATTATCATTTTATTTGTTTCTGTGGAGTGGCGAGGTATAAAAAAATTGGAGCAATACAGTTTCTGCCAACATCCGAGATATTAATCTACAGGCTTTTCTGAACAAGAATCAATTGACAAAATGCGATCTTCACATTTTACCTGAAAAACCTTCAGCTCCTGCTCTATTAAAGGTGATGGTTTATTTATAGTAAAAGCTAGTCTCTGGATTCTCCAAATTGTGACAATTTACATTAACAATTAATTCAAGACAGTGAAATAATTTAATAATTAAATGCATCGATAAGGACAGCAAACTGTTTTAAGCAAACAATTAATTTATTTTACAATTTTTTGGCAGTAAATTTGAGTTGAGTTAAAGTCATTCCTCCCTCTACTTTGTATGTTATATACGATGTATTCCCTATATCCAAGTGCTCTGTAATTGGATAGAATTACTGATTTTTAAAATCATCTCGGAAAGTAAAGATGAAATTAAAATTTAGTAAAACCCTTTTTTGTTCATCTTGATAAGTTTAATTGTGTAGCGTAAATCTCTACTATCCATTAAAGATCATCCTGTATAAGTAAAAGTTTCTATAAATTGTCTAGTATTCGGATAAACTATATTAGTTATCATTTAAATACAGTTATTTATGTGGTCCGATATTTTTTCTCAGAGCTTTTGTTTTTTCTTGAAAAAATCAAACGATAATGAAAAAGTAAAAATGAACAGAATGAACAGAATGAAAAATGAACTTTTAAAACTATTTTACCCAGTAGAACACCGCAAAAGATATAGGTATAGTATGATCAGGAATGCTATAAAATGCTTGCATTACATACTTTACCGATAACATATACATTTCATAGCCACGTTGAAGTACATAAATACATTTAATAACAAGAATATACTACCAGTGTATTTAAAAAAATGTTGTTAATAACATTATAAAAATTAAAGTTAATTTTGTTATATAGATAAAACACATATTACTTTGCATTCATTTGGCTGCCTTACAAATCAAGCCAATTATAAAAAAAAGTCTGTTTTAAATAAAACAAAACATATATAAATGTATAATTACAGTATAATATGTTTATGAGAAAAAATGCCTGTTGAAGAATCAATGGAACTGTTTACTTGGTAATGACGTCCTCGTTAATGACATTGGTAATGACGTCCTGACGTCGAATGTACTTGTGATGGGTTCGGCAAGGTTAGAGTGGCTGTCCTGGGGTGGGACACACTTACACTATAGGGTCCGAAGTGATACCGAAAATGGGTTGGCCCATTCGTGGCCACTACTCCATGAACCATTTGGAGTTGTTTAAGAACATGAGGAGTGCTTTGACGTCGACGGACTTTGGGTCGGAGAGGTTATCAAAGAGAGGTTGGCTCATGTAAGTCCATCTCCTCATTGCAAGAGAGCTGGACAGTGACAGAGAAGATGAGACATTGTCTCTTCGTCCTCACCACTGTGACAGCTACTGCAGTAGTTATGAAACACTGCCAGGCCCAAGCGTTCAGTATACTTGCCGCCCAACCAGTGTCCTGTAATAGCCGCAACAACTTTGCTAAGAGAGGTCCTTGGAAGTGATATAAGACTTCGGAACGCCTACGATTGTACTTAAACCATATCTTTCTTGCAGTACCATAAGTACGTTCTTCTCTCCGTCTAGGATTGGCCTTTTTTAAGATATTCTCTTTCAGTACCAACTTGCAGTTCGCAAATGGAACTCCCGGATATTTATTGATGCTTGTGTCCGGCAGAATTGTGCCATTTCTAGCAATCTCGCCGGTTTCACAATGTCCTGGAATGTTCCTGTGCCCAGGCACCCATACTAAGTTTACATTCATTTGTTCCACCAGCTCATTTAAGGACGTGCCATAGTCCTGTGCTACTTTTAGACTTATGATACAAGGAAATATTCTTTGAATGAGTGAGATTTCAATGCTAAGTGTATATTCGTTAATCGGCTGATCAATCATCATATCAGGTATGAACCAATCCTCTTATGCTATCTTTCAAATAAAAACGGCACATTAAAATCAGTCCCTCAGTTTTGAAACAAATAATTAATGGGATTTGAGATTTCTTATAAATACATTACGTTAAATGCCCTGACCTGCACTCATTCTCAGTAGTCCATGTTTTTGCAAACGAAAGGCTGACTAGACTATCTTTAAGTATCTGTATGTATTTCAATTTCATTGCATTTTTGAGATCCATTCTGATTACAAGACTTGAAAAAAATTAATAGAAATTGAATCATTCTATTGAAAGCTTCGTTAAGACATGCAAAATTTTAATTGAATTTATTGAAGATAGAAAGGTCACATCTGATCTTCAGGAAAATTAATTTAAAAAGGATATTATATTTGTCATATATAAATAGACATATTTTCGCAGTTAGAGTATTAACATACAACATGTTATGTTATTCTACCCTCAATTTCTTTTAAACCTGTTATTCTACCCTCCATTTATTTTAAACATTTTAGAAGTGAAACGGAAATACAGTATTTCTAAAATATGCAAAATAAATTGTTTAAGCAGTGAGCAGAGTTCATTCACCACCCCAATACATCTTAGTAATTCGAATATTTAGAAAATATTATAACGGCAGAACTTTTCAAATATACAACTGCTTAGCCATATTCGTGTAATCATTGTCTAGTTTCAATAAAATTATTCTGTAACTGACATTCTAGAAATTTATAGCCATTAAATGTTTGTAAAAATAAAGTTTATTTACTAGAGAAATTTTTTTTTCATTTACAATTCACGCATGTTCTATAAATTTTAATCTTAAACACCGGAAGATACAAACGTAACAGCAACAATAAAAAGTGGTATTGATTTTACAATAAAAAATACATCGTTTACAATGTAAATTAAATAAGTTAAAACAAACAATTGACTGAGTTAATTGCTGAAATACCATGTATAGACAGTGTTGCTTACACTGTCACATAACACATACAAACATTTCACACATACCTAACTGATATTCCCATATAATACGTACTATACAATTTGCGCCTAATTTGCACCCTGACGTGTAAACAGTGATGTTTACGAAAAATATTTCAAACAAAAGTTGTTTATTTTTTTATAAGGAACATTGTATTTAAAGTTTTGTTCTATCTCTAACGGTTTACACGGACCCAAGACCTAGATGTTGCTCATTTACATACTCGACTCCACTTTTTTCGATCTAAGCACGCTATTTCAACTCGATATCTCTTTTCGTCTTTGAGTTATCGTGATCACAGATGGGCAACCGGAAATGGACTATTTAGATGAATTTATGAACACCTATACCAAAATTTTGTTGGTAGCATCAATATTTTTAAGCGTTACAAACTTGTGACTACACTTAGTATACTTTGATTTATTACATATATACATGGTATAAAAATTTGGTGTGATGGCCACATTACTTCCGTATACATGTATAAAACAATAAAATCGAATACATATATTCAGTAACAACAAAATAAAAATATAATAACCTCACTATTAGTGTAGGTTTTTGCACTGGGATGCCGAAGTTTTTTTTATCAGGGTTCTTTTTTGTAACCCCGTAACAGACTTAACAATAATAAACTTGCTCTCTTATAAAAATAAGTAAATACACTTTGGAATTAGATCAACATTATAGTTTTGCAGTTTGGGAACCCTTAAGGCTAACTATAACGTATTCATTTTCGGTTTTCTGCGAAAAATAATGTTTTCCAATCGTAAATTCAGTTAATTGAATTTTAAATGCAAGGTATCAAAAAAAATGAACCCGTGATGGTCCAACAAATCTATATATTTTTTTCAGAGGTAAATGCCAAGATATTTTTATTTTTTACAGGATATTTTTATGAGTCTTGCTTCCAGGGATCTGTAGGGAGCTGGGAGGAAAAAATTAAATTGTTTTGAAAATAAAATTTTTAAATTCCGTTTAAATATATATCAGCTATCATTTACCTTTCATTCCAAACCAGAAACAGAAGTATTATTTAAACTTTTATTCGAGGTTCATTCGAAAACAGCAAATTATTTTGCTTACCAAATTGAATTATAGGCTGCACCGTTTCCGTGTAACCATGCTACACATTAGATCGCCTAAACCCGCCACAGATAGATACATAAACAGGAGATTGGTTACAGCCACAAATTTTTCCTACTAAAACTTTTTGGCAGATATTAAATAAATGAGTTTTTAACGAACTTGCACACAAAAATTAACTTGCAGAAATTTTTTAATGTTCACTCATATTATGTTCAGCCTGTATACCTACTAAATACTTATAATCAAGTAAAAAAAACGAAACAGAAGCACTTATAATAAAAATTGTATATAAAAGTGCCATAAACTAAAATAAAATCGATATACCTCTTGCAAATATTATTTATTTTCATTTAAAGATTTAACTCTCAGAAATATGTGCTTCAACATTGTTGGTAGTTTCAAGTTTGGCCTGTTGCCAAAAAACGTACATAATAAAACTTTTTTTGTAAAAAAATAGAACCGACGAAAAATACTCAAAAAAGACGAAAATTATTTTTAAGTCCCAATCAATAATTTTCTTGTGAGTAATTAGCATTAGTCGGTACTTTAAAATTATTGCTTACTTTTGTTGTAAAAACATTTTTTTTAGTACTTTATAGTGAGCTTGGATGAATCTTCTTCGATCGTACGTCCTAAACAAAGTCAGTCAAACGTATTATTCTTTCTCTTAGAAACTACTGTCATGATTTTGATGAAACATTTACGGGGCCATTTGAAGAGAATATAGTTTTCAAAGGTCCACAATTGTCAGAGAAATAGGTTAGCGTGGGTGAACAATCAATCATTTCCTATTTTTCAAACGTTAGGGGAGATTTCTATTTCAAATTTATTTGGTAGCAACTTAGAAATATACTCTATCCAACAAAAAAAAAAAAACAGTTCTCGAAATCAAAATACTCTGAACCTCCTCTTTTTTTGTCGGTTGAAAATATATATGTACCATTTTGAAGCCCGTTACATATTTTATTTAATATAAGAAAAGGGAATTTCAGCAGCAAATTACTTTATTGTCAATAAATCTAGCATCTGTCTAAAAGTTTATGGGAAGAATAATATTCTTAAATAGTATTTTCGTGTTTTATTAAACGGACTAATTCTAAATTTAATTATAATTGAAGCTTTTACCGAAAAAAATTAGGAATAGTTAAACGATAAAATAAAAGTATAAGGCAATAGAAGTACTTGCTCCTGGAAATGACTTTTTATATACAAATATTTTATTCCATATCTCCGGAACTCCTCGCCCAACCTTCATTAAAAGATCCGTTTTTGTTTCCAACAACCCTGTATGAAATGCTTTTATTTCGGCGTCATTTCGGAAATATTTCTGAATAATTTTTAATTTGAACGACAAGTTTTAAAGTAATCAATTACAATTTTCCGGTATAAAACCGCGTTTACTATTTTAGTCGATATCAAATAACAACTCCTCATGTCAACACTTCCAAAAAGTACCTATAGTTGAATATGTCGTCATGAACTTACAATTTGTACGAATTGTTTTAAGTATCGTCAGCATTTTGATTCATACTTAACTGTTTTTCGTTTTCCATAAATCATATTCGATAACATACATTAATAAAGTATTACTTGAACGTTTTTATTAAAAAAGTTTTTATTATAAATTAGTATAAGTTTGAAATATTTATACAATGTTAAACATATAAATATCGGCTAGTTTTATGAAACTTGTTTCACTGTAATTTATTAATTTTTGCAGTTCTTTAACTTGCGTATAAATTATAGCAAGTACTTGCTTTTAAGTTCAACGAATTTCCTCTTTAAGGAAAAAGTACTGGTGCTTTAATTAATATTTTATATAATTTTTTATTAACTTCATTTACTGTTTTTCACCCGACTGTCAAAGGGTAGTTATGTTTTCGCGCGTATCTTGTTTGTATGTAGGTATACTTATTTGGTAATTTCTTTATTACTTCGTATCTTCCAAACGGCTGGATAGATTTCGACAGATAAGGTATCGTTGAATTCGTCTTAAAAACCTTAGTATCCTTAGAAAGTGTCCATAAAAAAAGATTGCGTAAGTAGAACCTCCGTTAGGAACAAATTTCTTTACGAAACCTGTTCAAAAATAAATGTAAACGCTAAATAAATACTTATATGGTATTTTAGTAACTTACTTTTGTAAATCTGTATTATTTAAATAACATTTTTGATTGCTCACCTAAATAAAGACATAAACTAATTAGTTATAATAATTTATCAAATAATTAAAATTTAGAAATTTATGTTCGTTTGACATCTAACAGAAAAGTTATGAATTTGGTTAGTAAATAGGCAGTATTCCGAGACGCACATAATTATAGTGCACGAATTTTGCTGTTTTGTAATATTAAGATCCAAAACTAGTTATGGATATGCATATGTATAGTCACATAACTAGTTTTGGATGTAAATAGTGCAAAAATTGCAAAATTTGTGTACTATAATAAAATAAAAATAATATAAAGTAGGTGAATATATCGTGATTGCCATGGATATGGCACACACACAAAGCATATCTCACACTGTTACGTGATGCATTCAGTCAGTTTTCTCACCATGACAAGCCGTGTTAAAAAAATTCGTTCATGTTTTTGTATTTGTAAGCTTACACAGCCTTTAATATGGCGTGACGTAGTACCTTCAAAGTACATTTGACTGTTTTAAGAATTTATTTAAAAATATAATAATAATCCTTATATTTTATAAAAATTAATTTTGTGTTTTATTATCTACATATCATGATTAATCATTGCAAAGTTTTATCCAACCAATTAATTGTTAGTGGACAAAAGCCTGTTGATGCAATTAGTATCCAGCAGATCAGTGTACTGATCTTTTTTCAGGATAGGCACCGAATAACAAATTGAAATAATAATCTGAATGAGGTCCTGACTTCCAATAACATATTACCGATTAGAGCTTTATAATATAATGCCTATACATGTATATATATATAATATATAAGTATTCGTTGTGTGCGTAGTCATGGTAGGGATAATAAAATCGATGCCAGCGCTTTAAGTGAAAAATTTTGGAGATAAAGTGGGCTGTTATGACTAATTTGCAATTATTTACATGTTAATGATATAGAAACTGTCAAATTAAAATGATTGAAAAACACTAATTAATTAAACTTAATGCATTAAAAATTGTGAAAATAAGAAATCAAATTGTACAAATATTATTTTTCAAATGTTAATTATCGTAATTATTTATTTAAATTTGTGAAACAAGAATATTAAATTTTAAATGTAAGTTTTCAATGCAATCCACACAATTATATATGCATCCATTAATTCTATAATTAAAGTAGTGTATCGTTGTCATGGAAACGAAATTCACGCTCGGAGCGAATAGTAGGAAATCTATGTTTACAGTTTGTTTCTATTCTATATGCATTCATATAGCATTGAATGAAAGTATAATCTGATTATTCCAGGTCAACTGTGACAGGTGCTTTTCCTTTGGTGGACCATCATAACACATACAATAAACATATCTAACAAACATTCACTCACGTAATCAAATAATATTACTCTATAGGTAGATACTAGTAGCTCTTGCAGACACGTAGTTACAATTTCTTTATGGAGGGTAATAAACAATGTAATTCTTTATAATTTCATTTTTATTTTTCTAAATTTATGATTTGAATGAAAATATTTTAGTCTTATATTGAACGTGAACAATTTTCACAAGGCACTGGAAATAGTGATTCATTTCAACAGATTGGCTCTCCTCCTAAAAGTAGGAGAAATTATTATGAAGAAGCCTCCCTGAGAAAACTAAAGTTCAATTTTGTTAATTTCCAGCATAAGGACATTATTTTAATTGGTTCGATAATCCAAAAGGTATTTATTCGTTCTTAAACGCTATTTCGTTCTCGATTTTTCGTGAATGACACATGATAATTAATTATCTTGGATTTGAAATACAAAAAAAATTGGGGAGATTAAACTTAAAATTATTCTTTTAACCCGTCAGCACTCGCGTTATGAGCATTTTGCTCACGCTGAATTTAAAACATAAATTACTTTTATTTTTCAGACGATAAATGTGGTTAAATAAATCTTTTTCTATCTTCATATAATTTTATCTTCAAGGCCTTCAGTAATTGTGAGAATTTCTCTCTTCATGAGAGTAAAATTGGAAGCAAAAAAGTGTTACCTTAACGGAAATTTTCGGGCCTGTACCTGGACTTTGTTAAATATGAGTCGTACTCAGTAAATCAAAAATGTGATAGAAATATGGTGAAATTATTTAAAATGAATTAATTTATTTAGATTATTTACCTGCTCTAATATTTTCACTCTTAAACATCATTCAATTTTCACGTAATCAAACCATTATTAATCAGCTCTACTGCATTAAAAATTTATATAAGGCTATGTAGAGTTTATGATTTATAAAGCTAAATAATATTTAATGCTCGAAATATTTGACTCATGTACAGAACTAAGCTACACATATTTTGCTATAGTTAAATGATTGTTAATGTCTCAGACAGTTACGGAAATGTATTTTCATTTTCTGTGAAAAGATGCATTCAAAATATATTTAATTTACAATTGTTTTTAGTGTTCTAAGTCTACCGCTTTCTGTAAGTAAGTAACTACAATATTCATGTAGTTGACACAATCACATATGGACTAGACATGATAGACATTCCAACAAGTACAATTTTATTTTCCATTAATAAAATGCATGACCTTAAAATAAACTCAATCTGTTTCATAGAAGAAATGATTTTGTTTATTTAACTTCAGTGATTTTGTATCAATGAACTCATTTTTTATATTCAATTAAATTCTATTGTAAATACAAATATTAAGTTGTTCTTGTTCCAATAATTACGAAATTTTTTGAAAGTATTTTTACATTATTTCCATATGAGACGGCCATCTTCGGAATGGGGTTGTTTTTATTTTAAATTTTTTTTAGTGTACTTTTTAGATAAAAAGCTTGCTTTGTATGAAAAAATACATGTTAGGAAAGAAAATATGTTCTTAACATGTATAAAACAAGTAAATGTTTTCTTACTGCACTTTTATTTTCAAGTAGGCAAAGACTTTTGATTTAAGTATTTAGATCGTTGACTCAAGAAATATGCCCTTCTTATAAGATCATCAACAGCAAAGAAAACTCGTTATAACCGGAATACCTGTATATTTGGTTGATACGTGCTTGGTTAAAACCTTTATAAAGTATTATCTGATTTCATTATGTCAGTATTTACCAGTATATGTGTCGTAGATGGATTTCCGAATCAGCTATTTTTCATAGTTACTGAAATATAAGACGCAAAATTGCATAAACTAAACGTTTTGCAAAAGAACGTGAAATGGAATGTCAAAAAAAGCTTCTCAAAATTAAATTAAATAAAAACTTTTCATAAAAAGTGATCAAAGTTTTCAGATAGTGCGGAAACTTTAAAAGCCACTTTAAAAGTCCAAGCAACGAGTTTTATTTTGAGGCGATTCGATACCAAAATGAAACTGTATTGAAAACACCTTCTGTTTAAATTTCAAATCGATTCCTCGTATGAATGATGATAAATTAATTATTAAAAAAACAGCGCTTTTAACATTGTGGTATATGAAGAAGCCGCCATATGTTAGTTTTTTAGTCAATCAGTTCTTTTAAAAATGTTACCATTTACATAAAAAAAAACTCCTGTAAATATAGTCCTCAAGTTTTAAACTTTAAAATCATACCAAAATTAAGAACTGTGCATAAAAGTGAAAAACTTTTTTTGGTAAAAACACTGACCTTGATAGTAAATTTCTGCTAAACCGTTCAGAGAATCGATATGAAATTTTCACAAAAGACGTATATGCAAAGATGATTAATTGATAAATAGAATTTCAAATGTTTGGTAACATTTTCAATTAACGTTATCGGAATATCTTAAAGAGTTGAAATGAAAATGATAACAAAAATCTAGTTTTATTTATTTATCAATTAATCACCTTTGTATAGGTTTTCCCCTTGTATAAGTGAAAAATTGATATCGATTAAGTGTACAGTTTATGAGAAATGTGCCCTTTTTTTAGTAAAAACACTGAATTGATAGTCAATTTCTCATAAACTCTTTAGAGAATCGATATGAATTTTTCACAAAAGATATATGACGTATAATTGATAAATAAAATTTCAAACTTTTTGGATTATTTTCATTTTTTCGGTATCGAAAAACCTTAATTTATAATTTATTTATAATTTATAATCCTGTTTTTTATTATCATAATATTAGCGTTTAATATATTTTTTTATAGTTAAATATATTTGTTTCTAGCAGTTATTATTTACTCTTTTTTAATTTTTTCGTCATCCCACACCAAACGCTTTTTGCGATTGCAGCTAAGCCATTCTGTATTACGTCTTAGCTTGAGTAGTAGGTTAAGCGGTTAAGGATAACAGAACTGTTTTGAAAAATAACTGGTTCGGAAATCGAACTGCAACATATACATGTGTATATATATTTCCAAACGCTATTCAGGGTAACGTATTTGATATCTGAATATGATATGTATATTTCATATTCCTTCCTTCCATTAATTAGTAATAATTAATAATGTCTATGTAGGTAAATTCATTCGTCAATAGTATTTTATTTCAATTCATGTATTGAAAGAAAGTTTTTTTGAGGAATTTTATTCCATAGTAGTAATTGAAGTAACACGAACAAAGCAACTGTATAATTGGAGTTTTAATTACACAAATCATTAAGTTTCAACTCGACGTTCAGTTTTCATAAACTCAAATAACAGAAAAGTTTTTTGCGAAATACGCAAATTGAACAAATTTGTGTATTTCTCAAAGCACAATTAAAGAGTTGTATTTGTTGGCATGTGTTAATATAACCTTCCCGCCTTGATTGTCGTATAAAGCCAGCGCAGAGTTCGTAGCAAATTCTATCAAGAGTCCCTTGGTTTGCTTTTGTGAAGACATAGATATAAAAAAAGAGTAGCTCTGTTATTATTCCTTCCTTCCCACGTAAAAACCAGCAACATTTGGCGTAAAGATTTAAAACTTTCATTTTGCTCAATGCTTCCACCAGCTTCAAATTCTACAAACCTAAAGGACTGATGCTTTGAATGACATTGCTTACTCTTTGTTTCGGATAAAGTTATTTCCAGCATGATTGGACTTCTCGATAGATTTGGCTTTTTAGTTGTCACAGACTCAGAATAATGTTACCTGTGAGATCCCGAAGTTCCCGAAAATTTTTGGTCGTTTAGGTCGCGAGATAATCAGCTGTTAAGATCGCGATTTCCTCATTCAAGTTACTAAAAAATTATCTCGAAAGGATTGAAAAAACAAGAGAGTTGAAATGAATGTTTTTAGAATAAAATTAAAAAAAAAAAGCACCACGCCGTTTTGTTTTCGAGCTATTAATTTTGTCGTAAATTGTTCAAAATTGGGAACGTAGGCATAATTATCTCGTATTTTAAACGGTCAAAATTGCTTAAACTGTGGAATTTAATAATAAGTCCTATTAAGTTCTTAAATTTAATTTCTCGTAAAAGTCTGTCGAAAAAAAAATTTACTAATAAGATACATATGCTGGAAATACCTTAAAAGGAATAATAATGAGAACAAATCACTATACCGTTATAATCTAATGTTTGTGTTTCATTTTAGTGTTTTAGTTATAATTTCGTACGAATATAAAGACGAGTAATGTGAATCATTAATCTGTCTTTACAGAAAAAATTATTATTTATGATTTGGTTATTATATTTTTACCTGTGGACAATACAAATATAAAAACACCCAACTTGAGATACAACTATTTAAGAGATGATCCAAAAGTTTCTTCCTGTAGATATTCTTTTTAGTGAAACCTATAATTTTTAAACAACGCTTATTCGATTCGTCTATTTATTTCTTTCAATTCGATATATACAACCAATCTATAATATTTTAGTTTAATAAAAACTAATTTTTGGGCTACTTTAATTTTTGCCTGAAGTAGCTTCATTAGTTTGCTTTTCATAAAAAATTTAATCGATCTATCATATATTTTTGAGACCCACATTATATCTCTAAATTTTTTACAAACAGTTATTAAAGTTTCTTGGAGGGCTTATTCTAAGTCTGACATTCTTGATTATCGGTTTCGAATACAAGAAAATATCGATACCAAAACATTTTGTATAAAAAATGAGATTGAAACTTATTTTTCAAGAAAAAATTTATATTAGATCGAGAATAAATCGTTATGACCAGATTTATTAGACAAAAATCACCACCTGTGAATTCCTAATCAAAAGATCTTTTGCTGCATATAGTTTATTACTTTAAAAAAAAAATTAAAAAAGAAAAGAGTATTAAAACTGTAAATTTTTTAAATGCTCTGTTCAAGAAGATAATCGTAAATAGGATTTGACTTCCTTTTGTCTACTAGAAAATACTATTAAATATGAGAAAGTCATTGAATTTCATATAGAGTGATGTGAGAGTCTTGAAATTCGATTTTTAACATATTTTGAATGTTTAGATTTCGATTTGGGAAGAACAGGGAGTATTGAAAAGAAAATAAAATTTACTCATCCGTTTTAGCCAGAGTGAATCGCTATAGTAAACCACCCTATATGAACAATGAAAAGAGTACGTAGCCATCGAATCACTCAGGTTCCGGAAAACCGTTTTTTGTTGAAAGCACCTCAAATATGAAATTACTTTAGAATAACTCTCCATAATAAGATAGGTTTGGTTAGGTTATATTAGCTGTTCACGAGAGACACACTTAAGCCATAGCACACATTGTGATCCCATATATGTGTATCATCACCCTTGAGGCTGAGTACACCTCCTTCATGCATTTACCATGCATTACACCAGCCCATTACAACCGTTAATTTCTTTGTGACGTGGGAATCGAAACCGCTACCCTAGGAGAAAAACCGCTAACCGCGTACGGAATATGATATGAAGTAAATATTACCTACTTTATTTATAGTCCGAGCTAATTAAGAATTAGTTATCAGTTGATATTCGTTAAATAGATCTGAAACAAGTAGTTTCACAACGTTAATCTGTAGGTTTTCAAATTTTTTAATGGATTGTCAAATTTTCACAGCTTGTAATTGTAATGTTTATATCTTAAATTTATATCAAGTACAAAAATAAATTTATGGAAAATATGCAGATCAAATATTTTTTTAAGGCATTTCGATAACAAAAAAATTAAAATGATCCAAAAAATTTGAAATTTTATTTATCTTCCATATGTAACTTATAAATATCAAAATCATGAAAAATCAGCGAAAATAAATATAATTACATATATAATTTTCCCAGTACTGTTAGAGTTCGGGTAAACAGTCTCGGTTTCAGAATTTAACGAACCAAATTTTCCTAATTTGTCCGGACTATTTTATTATTAGGTATAAGGTAAACTCTATTCTTCAGTTCTACCATACAGAACAGCCAGTCAGCTAGGCCACCACCTTTTCATGTAATTGTTATCATTGTATACGTATCTAATAAGATTAAATACAGGAATACAAATATTTTGTTGTGTTCAATAAACAAATATTTATATGGTTTCTGCATTTATTATTATTTATTTAAGAAAGAAATACCTGTATTCAATTATTTTTAATGTGTTTTTTTTTTTTACATAAATATTTATTTATGTATTAGCGAATTACTAAGAAAAATTACCTTGATTTAAATATGTATATAAATAAAGGATGGGGCAGAGAAGTTTGCGATTTTGAAAATGCTATAAAAAGAAAACCCATGAATTTGTACAAATTATTTGTTTACAACCTAAAACTTCATTCAAACAAGTGAAAACGAACAATTGATTAAGTTCGTTGTTGAGACACCATGTGAGGACAGTGTTGATTACGGAATCGTTTGCTTTTTCCGGTCATGTGAGAAAATAGAGATAGCCAGCCATACATACATGTCATTCACACATGACTGATATTCCCATATAGTACATACTATAAAATATTCGAACCTAATTTGTGCCCTCGCAGGTAAATAGTGATGTTTTCGAAAAATGTTTCAAACAAAAGATGTTTATTTTTTTTATAAGGAACATTTCTTTCGCTTAAACTTTTGTTCTATCTCTAACGGCTTACAAGATGGGTTCTACGGAAGGAGATGGATCCTACAAGACCCATTTGACGGACAGGCAGATAGACAGGCGAATAATCGGAAATGGACTAATTAGGAGATTTTACCTATACCAAAATTTTGTTCATAGCATCAATATTTTTAAGCGTTACAAACTTGGGACCAAGCTTAGTATACCATGATATACTTCATATACATGGTATGAAAATATAATGTTCTGCATCACATAGATACATACCAGTGGGACATGAATCACTTCTTTTCGAATTGGCTCTTTCAGTGTTTTAATATTACTTTAATATCGGATAAAACACTTTCATTGCGAAATACTAGTGTATCCACTGCACCACTGTGACTGATTGAATGGCTAGAAAAGTGTGACAGAGGAAAACATATCCTACTGATTTTCAATATAATTTACATAATTCACTGAATTAATTTAAAAACACAATATAATTAGCTTAAAAACACAATTAATTTCCTTTAGTACTCAAATTATTAAATGCTTTTTTCAGAGGTTTAAGGCGGTAAAAAGATAATTTGAAAAATGGAATTTATTTTTACAGCGTTTTGAAAATCGCTCATTTCTCTGTCTACCCTCTCGATTAGTGTAGGCGCTATAGTGGGCGAATGGTATATTATACTGTAGACGAATGAAAAACGGGTAAGGGTCTGGAAAATATTGATTGAGGGGATCAGGCAAAGCGGGAGAAACATACAAACTGTAGTATACGTAAACTGGCCGACTCAATTTTGACTGAAAAATTATTATCTGCAAAATTTAATACAAAAAATGATAAAAAAATCGAAGCTAAAAAGCTAAAATGGAGCTGCTACTGAAAAAACTGTGTGAAACAATAAGAATTCAAATTAATCTTTCTTCAAAATTTTAAAGTATGCGACCAGTGAAAAGGCAAGATTTGGATGAAGATATATATTATATATTCAGGTGCAAGGAAAAATTTAGATGATAAAATTGAAGCAAGAGAGTAAAGATTCAAAATTTAAGCAAGATAATTTTCAGAAATTTGGATTAGATATAACAAATTCTATGTCAGTCTCACGACATTCCTACCAACACCCATCTCCTCCTTCAATCGAGGATTATATTCCCAGAAAATTTTGGTGGTCTAAATATTGTATAAGCATGTATTATGATTATCCTTGTGAATAAACAAATAAATGGGAATAGTTGGCTAAAAGTATGTTCTAAATAAAAATTCATCATCAAAGCAGAAAATGTTCAAAAAAGAAAAAAAGATTTTGCTTTTTAAACCGTCGAAAGGTTTTTTAAATCAATCAATCATTATTTTGCCCTGTTTTTTTTATACACCCATCATGCTCCCCAACCAAAATTCCTTTTTTTGGGATTATTTTTCAGAAATAGGAAATAAATATATTATTTTTGTGCTAAGTCGGTTAATTATGCATGTGTACAGAAGCCGGGACTCGAGGAACTCCGTCTCTCCTGTTCTATGTGAGTGACTCAAATTAAATGTAGCCTCGTTGTGTCTTTATTCTATTTGTATAAACAACAACCACAATCACAATCACAACCATAAAAGTGATACAAATTACATATTTTTATTATAAAACTAAACTTTTACAATTATTTCCAATTGTTTTTGTACTTTAGTAGTGCGAAACGTTTTTGTGTTCTGTATATACTCAGACATTCAGGACTCCGGACCTGGGTTCGAGTTCCAGGCTCTGTGTAATTTTTTCGTTTCTTTCGATTAGTTCAAATAAAGTCTTTCTTCTTTTAACCCTCGAAATTCTATTTTATGAATTATTTTTCAAAGACTAGGAAAGAATTATTTTATTTTCGTGCAAAAGAATCAATTATATATTTATAGAATTTACGTGAAGTATGAGAATTAAAATATGAAAAACAACAAAGACACGGTATAAATAGAAAATTAACATGGTAACAAACCATTTTCCTAATACATGCACATGTTCGTTAGATGGCAATGGCAATCAAGAAAAAACAAAAGAAAAACCACTTACATTTCATAACAATAATTTGTTGCGGTTGTTGTTGGAACTGCTGATTTACGTCGATATTTTGAATCACTACACCAATCACCACAAGCACTATTTACATCACGTGTATTTAAATATTTAATCGATGTTAAATTTAATAAATCGGGTGCTGAAATCGAACGTGGTGGCTGTGATAATGAATTTAAATTTACACTTTCACTAAAATCATCTGTTGAGTAATCTCTTGAACATACAACCGTATCATCAATATCATCACTTATGAAATAAACTACTTCATCTGGTTGCTGTGATTCTTCTTCTTTTAGTGGTGTTGATTGTTCTGGTTGTTCGTTAGTTGTTTGTTGATTGTCGGTTATTTGTTCATTGTTTTGTTGTAAGGCTCGACATTCTTCTAATACTTCTTCATAATCATTATAGTATTCGGATAAACAGCGTACGTAGCGACGTGGAGTTGCTCGAGGTTGTACTTCAGCGATGTCTGTTGAGGCTGGTTGCTTTTTTGTATTATGGGGTTGTTCGCCGATTGTTGAACTCTGATGATGTCTGTTTGTTAGAGTTGTCTCTTCTTCTTCAATTTGCTCTAAGCGTTCTGTTCCAAGTGATCTGAAAAATTTATTATTTGTCTTAATATGATTATCAACTCCTGACCTTGTAGCAGCGAGACATGACACATGTTTGAATATCTTATTTGACTAGAGAATTTTTATCTTGCTTTCTACACATCCGAGCAAGAAGGTCCAGGTAATCTTGTAAAATATTATCGCCTTTAAAACTGGTATAAAGTGAATATTTTGCATCCAAAAAGCCACTCCTGGAGTTAACCGAATGTCCTTGGAGAGAATGTTATTTTAATTATAGTACCAGATTTACGCTCCTGCTTAAGTCATATACTATTGGAACAAAGGCAAGAGCGCTTTTTCTGGTTGGATAATGTAGCTATGCTATACCAATTTTATAGATCCAGTGCATTTTAATTTGAAAGTAAATCTTTTGCACAAGGACATAAAAATGTTCTAATGAATGAAACAGCTATATAACTTGATCATAACTTCATACAGCTCAAAAGATATTTCTGTATTATAGATTAAATAGATATAATATAGTTTAAAAACTGAAAAACACGGTTTCGTAACTAGCTGAACTTCTATATGTTCAAAAAAAAGCGAATATAAGAATTGAGTCAGTTCATTATTGAAATAGCCTGTATTGAGTAAGAAAGTGTTGAATTATAAATTAGAAAAGTTTTAAAACCAACATAACATTGGCGGCCTTTCGAACTTCATTTGTTTTTATTTTCGAAAATTTTTGAAAGTATTTTTCGTTTTTCATAAGATGGCTAGTGAAAGTTACCTGCAAATTTTCAACTGCTTAATATTTTATTTATTTGGAGATAATGGACACCAAAATTGTGTCCTAAATTGCGCCCTCACGGATAAACAGTGTTATTTACGAAAAAATGTTTCAAACAAAAGTTATAAGGAACATTTTTTTACATTTCAACTTTTGTTCTATATCTCTTTTCGTTTTTGAGTTATCGTGATGACGGAAGGACAGTGATTTTATGCACACCTATAGCAAAATTTTGTTCATATCATCAATATTTTTAAGCGCTACAAACTTGGGACTGAAATTATTATACCTTGATAATATATTTCATATATAGAGGGTATAAAAATTTAGTGATTATGCTAAAAATTATTTTATCGTAAAAATACGTGGGGTACTATTATTGCAAATATTGTATCGACACATATTGGTAAAATTAAAGTCATTAAAAATATCTTAAAAAGTACGCCACGCTTTTTTATGTTTTTTTTTTTCTGAATCATTCTGAATCTTTTGTCATAACTTATTATTTTCCACTTTTTTGTTCAGCTAGTTAGAAAAGCGAAAACTAATTTGAATGTTATAATAATAATGGCTCTAGTTTCTAAATAATATTACAACTATTATCTCTTCAGCTATACGACTTACCTATCTGGTTCTTCATCATCAATATATTGTACTAAAAAAAATTGATCACTCCCAAATGAATCACTTTGCTCATCATATGATTTTAATTGATCACCGTAATCACTATCAGATTTTGGTGAATTTAAATTTAAACACACATGATCTTTTTTTGAATATAATTTCGTTTCACTTAAATGTTCGTTACTATTACTTAATAAATCCAATTTTAAATCACTATTACTTTTATTATTATTATTATTATTACTAATTTGATTTGGTTCGTTAGAAACATCATTTGTAATACTAATATCCGATGAATCGATATCCTCTAAACATGTTTCATATCCATCTTTCTCATCCGAGGATTCACGAACACGTAAACATTGACTTAATTCTATTTTGTACTTTGTTTCAAGATCTGTTGCAGTAGTTGTTGTTGTTGTGGGTGAAGAGATTGGTTCCACATGATTTTTATTATTTTTTACCATTTTTTTGGAACTGTTATTTGATGAAATTTGTTTTGTGGATGATGTTGACGATGGTGATGTAATTTTATTATGAATTCGATGCTCCGAACTGGTGGATGATATTAGTGAATTGATTGATGTACTATGTGGTGTTGCTAATGAGTTTTCTCCGTTTTTTTCATCCACACATATTTGAACGACTTCTAGACCTTCTTGATATTCTTCTAAACATTCTTGATAATCATCCAAGCATGTATGATCTTCTGTATCATCAGCTTCTATACATTCTTGAAAAGATAATGATGAAATCTAAAAATTATATGAAAGAAAAGTAGGAATTAGTGCATTTTTTGACATCAAAATGTGCTAATTTTTTACGATTTGTACAAAATCTGGTCTGTTCAAAAGCTAACTACAATCCAAGAGACAATATAGGCAGTGGTTTATGCCTCAAATTTAACTAAAAAGAGAAAATGTTGAGAAAATTCATGAAATTATATATTTGCCAAGCTTTACAAAATTCCGAGCCAAAAAACTTTTTGTTACTTTTTCAAAGGTACTATTTCAACACTTCCAAAGAAAATATAAAAAGAGTCCCTTTGCCGATAAGTTTCTAGGATGACAACTAAAATTGCACATGGGTGGTTATATGCCGGAGCAACCTCTTCACTAAATCTTTCAGAAACTTATCGTTCAATCACGAAATAAACCAAATTGTTTATTCTAAATAAACCTTTGGACTATTCATAATAATTAAAATCTAAATCTATAAAAGCAGTTCATTTGACCATTGGATGAAGACTTTTCGAGCTATCTCCAGGCTAACTTTAAAATAGAAGCTTATTATAGGGGATTTTAATTACTGTACAAACCCCTACAGAAAATTAGAAATATTTTTTAAATCCTATAAGGAAAATTCATTTTCCAGAGAAATTTTAATCCAAATAATATAAAAAAATGTTCATTTAGCGATTGAAGGCCGCAATATTTCAAGGTTTGTATATTATATTCTTTTTTACCTTGAATCTACTGAGAGTATATATATTTTATAGTGCTTAGTATTAACGAAAAAGAGTATAAATACTCTTCGTTTAAATACACTTTTCGTAATATCGGGTATCACCTATAGTTATATCCCATAAAAATACAGTAGATTCTCCAGAATCGGAACTAAATAAAATTCAGAGTTGTTCCAATTAATGGGATTGTGTGGAAAAATTTACTATAAAATAAAGCATTTCAAAAACAATATTGGAACGTATGCACTTAAACGAGACTGTACACACAACATTAAACACGCTTTATTTTGATGCTATTATGTTTTTAGAATCATAACAATGGCTCATATTAGATTATACAAACAAACAATATAATTTTTAGACGTTTACGATTATCACGACTCCTACTGTAATTAAGATACGAACAATAATATTGGACTTATTTCAAATAAAACAAAAATAATGACAAATAATAAATTTTATAGTTAAATTCAATCTTAAGGCATAACGGTTACTTAAATTATTGGGTTAAATTAGTCGAAGAAGTTATGTGGATGGCCATTAAGAAATTTTGAATAAAAATGCATCATTTTTTATAATTTTATTATTTATTTAAAATTTAAATACATCTGTTTTCAAACAATATGATATTAAATAAAACATTTGTAGTTTTTTTACTTATTTGAGATCACATTTATCACATCGAAGCTTATAATTGACAACATATTGAGTGCAAGAAGTTACATTGTTTAAGAGAATTAAAACTATATTAATAACCATAGGAATCATATACACAACATTTCGTATCTCATGACAAAAACATCGAATTACAAAAATATATTTATGACATTTGATTAGGTTTTTTTGTAGAGAAGATTAATTTAAAAAAAAGAATTAGTCTTGCTAAAGAAATGATTAATCACTCATCTATTGTTCAAAAAGTATATGATCCACTATAATTAAAATAATTGCATAGAAAATTTCATAATAATTTAAAAATAGTATTTCCCTAATTTGAGCAAAGTATTAGGTATTATTTGTATATTGTACGATAGTAGCTCCCGCATCGAATGTAGCAATTCTTGTATTTATTAAAAAAAGTATTATTTGCTCTTAAGATGTGTTATTGTATTACTATAGAGTCTATAAAATACCAAAATGAATGTTCTTCAAGGCCGGATTAACAATTTCAGGGGCAAATTTGTAAAACAACCTTTCTTAATTTAAAGAAAAAATATCACCGTAACGGGTAATATGAACAATTATTTAAATCATATTAAAAAAGCATCTCAATTAACCAAAATAAATTACGTTTTATTTTGAATCTTGGGCATTAAAGTTTTGCTGTGAATACTATATCTTCAAAATGAAAGCAAAAATTGAACTAATTTGACTTTTTTTCTTTGAATTTTATTTTATTTTCTTTGCAATGGATTTTTTTTTTGAATTTATCTGAAAAAGGAATATATTGCGAATAATTTACAAACCAATGAAGAGCTAAAAACCAACATTCAACGTATAATTCAAGTTATCAAATTGGTATAATTGAAAAACTTCATTCATAATCAGCCCGGCAAAAAAGATGTTTTGATTATTTGAATGATATTTTGTGCACTAAGCTATAAAATAAAGCATAATTTACTTTAAACCGTCAAACTGCATTTGTATTCAAATTTCAAAAATTATCAATCTCATTGAAAGATCCCATATTTTGAAAACACTCTTCATAAATTTCTACAATTTGAAAGCAGATATGTATTTGTTTCTATCTCTATACAAGTCACTCCTTCCTGTAACATTTAAGGTTTTTTTGAAAATGAAGAAGAACGTAATTTTTTTTTTCTAGGAATTCTTTTGCATGGAGCATTTAGTAAAATTTTTTTAACCCTCGACCAACAGAGAGGGTTGTTAGAAGTTTTACGTCTTTGTTTATCTGTGTGTCTGTCTTTGATACGTTGCTTTTTGTTTTGTTTGAAAGGTAATTCGATCGAGAGTGTTCTTAGCTATGTTTCAGGTGTTTAGAGATCATTACTTATTTTTTAGTTGTTACTGAAGAACTGTAAACAATTTCTACTGAGAAAAGACGTGATGATTTTTTGTGCAACTTTTCTTGAAACATAGCTAAGAACAATCTCTATCAAATTACTTTTCAGACAAAAAGATATCAAAACTGGTTCCTTCGTCACAGGAGAATCAATCAGAACTGTGGAAGTGGTATATGGACTATATTAAAAGGTTATTATTATGAAATTATTAAAATACATATTTATATAATAACAGATTTTGTGTCGGAGATTTCTTAAAATTTTTTTTTTAATTATTTATATTTCATACAGACTATTTAGAAGTTTTTTCAAGATTTTCAATCCTTGGCAGAAAATACAATGGATTTTAAATGTTTGAAAAATCTGCTTTGGTACCTGATTAGTAGGTATCGCGATAATAAAAATACCTATCTTTTCCGCCCGTAAATGTAGACGTATATTTTAGTCATTCTTAAACTGAGCTAATTTTATTTGTAAAACTCAATGTAATTAATTGATTGCTGTTTTAGTTGATGCTTTTTGGTATATTTTATTCATCAATCATACGATTTTAGTCATTCTAAATTGGATAGTAAATCAAATATCAAAGAATATATTAAATTATGACATATGGTTTGCTACATTCGATGTTATATTATATAATTAAATGTTTTAAAAGTATAACAAATATGGCACAAAATTGTATGTAGAATTTTGTGAAATTATGCGATAAAAAAAATTGTTTAGTCAAAACCAGCCAGTATAAATATAAATATATACACGTTTAAAAAACCCTGCATGTCCACGATGAGGACGGTATTTGTTTTTGCATTTGAAGGTACAGAAAAACGATCAGAGCCAAATTTAATACTTCAAATAGCTACAGTGTTTGGCATAGAAAATAAATCTAGAATGCTTACACATAAGACTTTCATCATTTACAATGGGAATACTCGTTCAGGAAATGAGGAAAAATTGTCTCCGATCGTTTTTCGCCTATACCTAAAATAAATTATTTTTAAATTAATATTTAATCCTATTTTTTTAAATTCTAAAGACACACGTAGATATTAGAGTGAAATATTCTAGTATAAGATATTAAAGTATTCGTGCCTGGTATTGACTTATTATGCCGGTTTTCCACTGAACAGTTGAGTTTTTGTTGAAAACCAAAAACAAAACAGAAACTGTAATGGCCATTACATTGCCAGTCTTCAAAAAGTTTGTAAAAAGTTGCAGTTTTGTTTTTTCGACACGAGTTTCAGTTTTGTTTTTGTCTGCCCGTTTAGTGGAAAACCAAATTGTTAGAAGAATTACCCATATTTTTTCTTAGGAACAAATTCACACATCTCTAACCGTTATAGGAATGAGCCTGTCAACAAAACTTTATTTTTAGGATTTCTGGAAGGTTTTTCGAACTATTTACATATTTCTAAACGAAAATGGTAAAAAAATTTATGAACAGGCTCATTGTAAATATAAATTAACATATAATGCTTATTCTTCAGGTGGAAGCTGGAAATTTCAAATCAAAATTTTGATTACACTTAATTAAAACAAAATAATATGACTAAGATTTCGAAATCTGCTTGTGTTCTAATATCTATTATATGATAAAAGCGAAATTTCTTCAGGAAAAACCGTTCTTCGGATCTTTTTTTTTTTTTGTAACAACCGTGTTTTTGGGAAAAACTTCCATTTTTTAATAAGGAACTATTACTTAATTGATACTACCAGACCATCATAAGTCTGGACATTATATGGTAATTCACTACTCTCTAGGTAGGAAGGAAATTTTTTCAAATAATTAATAGTCCAGTATTTAAATGAAAAAACTCACAGCAGTGACAAGGGCGAACAAGAGCCCAGGGTACTTTTTACATTTGAAAGGGTGTAATTCCAAATAGGTTTTTATTATACTTTTGACTCTATAGTAGAGAGTCTACTGTATAACAGAGAAAAACAAAACCTTTTTAGAGATGCATATCAGAATTACTGAGAGATGTTACTTATCCTTTACGAATGCTATTTCTAAAGACGGAACCCATTCGTGAAACAATTCTCATATTAGTTTTATTCGTTATTATCTAAGTTCTGTTTCAAAAAACTACTCCAATGGAATTTCACACCTTTTGAAACAAAATTTTATTTTTTATTGGTAAAATATTACATATTTGAAAAAATCCGATTACGAAAACAAAACTAAAATAATTACTTCGTTTCCATACCAAAAAAATTTCACTTTTATGTGCCATTGATTTAGTAAACAAAATTAATTGAATTTCTTATAGACCGGGCAAATTATTTATTATTAATTGATTTTCGTTAAATCCAGAAACGAGGAGTATTTCAACGTAAATGTGATGCAAAATATGTAGTTCAAGAAAATGTTAAAAGTCTCTCAAATTTCTAGAAACCTACAAAAGCTGTAATAACGACTTCAAAACTATACTATAGATGATTTTACTAAAATTTTTTATAAATACTATATTTGACTTTCGCTGATTTTTTATTATTTTGATGTTTGTAACTAAAATATCGAATACAAAAAGGTAGTCCCAGTATTATTTTAACCATAAATAAGATTTTAATGAAATCCTTATTTCACCTTATGACTAATGTTTCTAAAAGTTGAAGAATCTTTTAATATATCTTATAACTAAATATTTATATCAAATTCCATAATTTCATATGGCGTGAGAGAACGGGCTCATAATATCCTTTTTAAAAATTAAAAACATAAAGCTTTACGTTGAGAAATTGCTCGTTTCAGAATTTAACGAACCAAAATGTTAATTTGTCCGGACTATTATAACAAAATCATAAATACAGTGCAATTTTTTTTAGTAATTTTAGTTTCAACATTTATAGGTAATAAATTCGGCGATTAATATTTTTATTTTTGTTTATTATTGTGTTAGTAGAGAAAGTATACAATTATCTTTAAGAAATCCGATAACATCGATAGGAGTGATTTTTCTTCGTTTAAATCTGAAAAAAAATAGTTTATAAAAATTAATTTTTCATAATAAAAACTAATATATATTATTTATATTTCTGTACACTCGGGGAATAAATTAAAAAGAATATTCATTTAAATTTTAAATTCAAAAATAAATTTTTTAAATAATTTTTTAAGTTTTCTAAAGTTTTTCAATGAAATATAATAATTTATTCCCCGGTAAACTTTTTAGATATATTTATAATATATTGTATATATCAATATTAAAACAAACTAAAATGCTTACCGGTTTCAAATTTTTTGTCTGCGCACAAAATGTCCTTCTGTGAGATTTTTAACAAAATATTTAAATAAATATTCATCTTTAATTATATTCCACCAATGTGTACACGTTTTTTAAAAATTAATTGCTCTCGTGTTTAATTATAGTCGATTAAAGTTGAGCACACGGGAACGTGAAATACAGTAATGATTTCAGCTGACGCGACGTTATATTCAATCAACGTCTGTTGAAATTTAATTTGCCACCCGATTATTTAATACTCTTGTCTATGCATAAAGGATTTAATAGATGAATGATTATATATTTTTTCTAAGAACGGTTAAATTTTCTTATGGTTCGATTTTGTATCAAAAAGAAACTAATATACTAAGCCAGTGCATCTTTATACGGATAAATATCGATAAATACAAATTTCTTTAATGTGTAGGATCGAAGAATATTTTGCCAAATTCAGAAGCAGAATAGTATAGATCGAGTGTAAATTACTAAGCAAGTTTTGAAAGATTATGATTTTCGGTTAAATTGTTTAAAGTTGGGAAACTCGTAAAATGTTTTTTAACTCATCTGGAAAAATTGTATATAAACAAGGTAACATTATGATGACATTAAATAATCCTAAAATTTCAGAAGTTAGTCATCTCAATTTTTATCCATAAACAAAATACCTCGGTTCTTTATTGTAGTAAGATATCGGATTTAACATTTTTTATTTTATTAAATAACTCATTTTTTTAATTTTTTGAAAAAAATGAATGTTATCACAAAAACTGAAAATAAAAGCGCTTGTTTATCACAACTATTGACTTTGAACAAAAAATTTATGTTTTAATTGAAGAAATTCTTGTAAATCATTGCTATAAAATCAACTGTTTACAAGATATTTATTAAATTAGGTCAGTCAAAATATCACCTGAAAGCGATCGCTAAAAAGAACCAATTTTAAATTACATCAGGAGAAAAAACCATTTATATATGACAACAAGTTAAAATAAATTATTAATCATACAATTAAGTTTACTAAATACCAATTTTTTTTTAAAGATCAAATTAAAATTGGGAAATTTTTCAATAATATAAAAAAACTCAAATTTTTGGATCGAGGTAGATCAATTTTCATACCATAAGGGCTTGAATGTTATATATTTAGAAGATCATTCGAAATATTATCAAGGAAACTGATGATGTAGTAGGTAATAATAACCATTCGAAAATAAACGTATCGAGTATGAAAATGGTTCAATATAGACATTTTGCTAACGAGAATGACTTCTATAGTGTAACTATGTATGTTCATTGTAAAAAGATGGCGTATGCTTTTTACTTTTATTTTCTGTAAGAATTGAAGAACAGGATTCACATTAATTGTAATAAATAGGTAATCTTAATTTTGATTCAACAACGGTCAACTACGCAAAATGATACTAACCTGACTACTTTGGGAAACAGTATCATGACATGGTAAGGGTTTAGCAATTGCAATTTGTACAGGCCCTTTAGGTGCACACTTTAATACTTGAACAGCTTTATCTAAGGATGCACGAGCCAATGGTGTATTATTTACAGCTAACAATCTATCACCAGGAATTAAACGCCCATCAGTTTGAGCAACGCCACCAGGAACTAATGAACGTATCACAATTACAGTTTCAGCAGGATTTACTGGATCCTAAATAAAATTTTATCATTATTAATATAAATCACAAACATTTTTAACGATATAAATACTTGATAATCTAGTATGGAGAATCCAAGACCACCACGTTCGCCTTTCTGTAATTCAATTACATGGGGTTCATCCGACCATGCTGCCAATCCAGTTACAGGTTCTAATGATCGACTTTTGCTACGGCTTCCACTTAATTCACCAGCTGTAACTGAGGATGTAAGTGAACTATCCGATTTTGCTTTTACTAATCGTGATATTTCTGTTGATGCAATTAAATTTTGTAAACTTCCACCTAATATACTCTGTAACAAAATATGTTATCATTAGATTGATTTATTGATTACTTAACTACTAAATTTATTTATCTATTATCAAAAATTATTTTACGATAAAAGTAATCTGAGAATTGTACATTTTGAATGAATTCAGATGAACACAGATTGATAAATCGTTAACTGAAAGAATTATTTGTTTAAAAATACATAATTGTAGCAATTTTCATTAAAATTATTTTTAATTCTCTTGTAAAAATATATTAAATAATATTACTTTGGATAATTTCTTTCATATTCTTGAACAAATTAGCTGTCCATTGTATTTTAATTTACTTTAACTAACTTGGGTTGTTGAATAAAAAAGTACCAATCAATTTTTGTATTTTATTTCAATTCTTTAGCAATAATAATATTGAACTTCGACAAGAAAGCTTTTTTAAAAATGAATAAAATATACCAAATAATTCACCGATTACAAACGTTATTTAGGCATAATGTGCCATATTCCTGATGTAGAAATGTTAAAATACAAAAGGGTGTTTTCGTTTCTCTTTCAAAAAGTTTTCTATTAAAAAAAAATTTTTTTTTTTATATTCATCAGAATTGAATTTTAAATGAAATCGACTTTAATTTTAATAACAATAAGCAATTTTAATTGGTTTAAAAAGCAGCCGTATTAAAATAAATAAATATTTATAGCCGGCTTATTCTGACCCTTTTGAGCTCACGTAGCCATGTTGCAAGTTGCCGCTAGCTCATTTTCAGCAATAATGTTATCAGAGCCTACTGTTAGCTTTCTGATTTTCCATTAAGCAATTGCTGTTTTCGATTTGTTATCACAGGTTCGGTTTCAAACACTGACTTTTATATCAATGGGATTTTGTTTATTACTAAAATACATAAAAGCCAATATTTTTGTTTCATTGAATAGATAAAATTACTATAAAAAAATATTACAGATGTATGCAGATGTTTGGCAAGTATGTATATCGTAAAATTGAGAAAATAACGAAAATGCGTTTCTATTTCAAAAAATAACCATTGCTGGAAAAATGCAAAAACAATCTGTAAACAGGTCTGACCGATTCGCTTGTAGCTTCGCAGCTTCTAAACGGATGAGCCGATTTTTATTTTATTTTGTGTGTTTGAAAGTTATTTATCTGTTAAGAACTTACGTTACCACAGACAGACACACAAATACACAGGCACGTGAAACCTATAACAGCAATACTAAGTCGTGGGTTTAAATTCTTCAAGAAATAAGAGATAGGGATTTATCGGTGAAAATTATGACAAATGCGCTTATATAGAGATCAGCGTATCGTTTGCATCCACAACATAAAAAATCATTGAAAATTTAACGTAAATAATCAAATCTTACCCTTGTTGCAAAAGCCGCCCTATCTTGTGATGTATTAATAATTCGATGTGGTGCCGAGTGTTCAGAATGTCGAGCACATACTAATATTACATTTTGTGGTAAATTTTTTAAACATCTTACAACTTCTAAATGATTTAAGCCTAATAGAAGTGTACCATTCACTTCTAGCAATTCATCACCAGATTCCAGTAAACCATTCATTCCAACAGGACCATCTGGCAATATTGAACGTATATAATGATGTGGACGCACTTCTCGACCATCTTCAACATCCACTGTCCCCTCTAAGCTAATCCCAAGGCCACCTTTACTATCTTTTGTTAAATGTGCTACCTGTAAATAAAGGAATTTTATTAGCCCAACTTAATATTATAAATGCGAAAATAACTCTGCTTCTCTGTCTGTATGTTACGCCATCAAGCCTAAACTATAAAACCAATTTAAATGAAACTTGGATATTCTAGAGCCTGAGAAAGAACATTGTTAGAAAAAACATAGAACCCTTTTTATATAAGTTACGTCATTTTTAAAGCTAAAAACATAAAAGTAATTTATTTAGGTTTTTGATTAGATATAAATAACAGGAAATAAAAATAGGGAAGGAAGTTTTTGTGTGATGACAAAAATACGTAGTCATTACAAAATCTGAAACTGAAATTAACGCAATAACGCAAAATAGGTGTTCATTTAGATAGGTGAAAGCAAGAGAGGCTATGAACTAGGCCACATCTTTCAAGAAATATGCATTTATAGACGTAGGTTCTAGGTACTTAACCGATTAGAAAAATTATTTCACGTTTGAAAAGCTTCATTATCAGCGAGTTGTATGGGCTGTTTTCAAAAAAATTAGGGCTCCGCACCAAAACAATAAAATCGATGAAGTTGTGAATAAAAGGAGGATAAGCGACGGCATATGAAGTGAAGGTTATAACACAATAATTTTTGTATTTAAAATTGAAGTTGCTCAGCGCAGTAGGCAATTCACAGCTAGTTATGTTCAAAATTCTTTTAATTAACGTTACGTTCCGCGTCGTTGGTGAACTTTTGTGGTTGGAGAACTGCTAACATTTTAGAGAGTATATTTTAAGAGGACTAAATTTCGCTTACTTCTTTTCTTATGGAACTAACGTAGGGATGAAGTACGCTTGGCCCTCAGAACTGTTACATTATCTAACACTGGATTTGCATGGATTTGATAGTACGCATTGCAAATTAAAATTACATTCTTTTATCAAAAAATTAACTCACATTTAATTGCAGCCATACTAAAATTACTTCAAATTCACTTAATATCTGGTGCGGTATTAGCATAATATTAGCAACGGCAAAACTGCCTGGCAATTACAATTTATTTTGCATAAAGGACATGGAAAAATTATTTCAAAAAAGGTCTTAAAACGATTAAAAATTCTCGCAGCGATTGTGGAGAATGCGCTAGTAAACGCAATCTAGTGACAGACTTAGTTCATTCCTATCTAATTTAAATAAGAATATTCAAAATCTAGCCGTCTTGAAACTAACTTGACATTGCTTGCTTTATACTAAGAGAAATAAAAAAATGTGTAATGTTTCTTTCTCTCCATTATACATTAATTTAATTGCATGGAATATTTCACATGGATAATGTATAAGATCACTTGGTGTAAATTCGTATAGTTTCTAGTTCGTATCTTAAAGGTACATTTCTTTTTTAAATTTAATTATATCAGAGAGTCAGTCACTTTGTCGTTTTGTACAGAACGAATGTAAAAGATAAACACACATAAAAGAAATAAAAGAAAAATAAATTAACCTAATTTAAAAACATTTAGGTAAATTGAAACTACTTTTATATATTTTTTTCTTATTGAAATAAGACAAGAACAAAACAAAATTAGAATACAAGCGCGGATCCAGACTTATCTGTACAAAACTGTCTTTTAATGAAAATTTAAGCCCTTTTTAAAGCAGATTTCAAGATTGCCTGAGATCCTGATAGAAAACCTTTTATTTTGGAGAAATTCTGTATTATTCGAAAAATGCTTATCCACTCGTTAAATGAGCTGGACTTGTATTCCTTTTGGAAGATACCAACCTTCGTTTAATATTTTAGTCGATATCTCAGAATACTATTCCAATTGATAAGGGGACACAATATAGAAGATGATAATTATCCAAGCTAGAGACAAAAATTTTGACCCGTTTGAAAAAATTGAGAAAATTATAAAAAATTATTTGCTTTAGATTTGCATGAAATCTAGTTTATGGGCTACTTTTGGAAGTATACGAAAATTGTTTAACTTTTGTGTGAATGGTTTTTGAGATATTGCCTTAAACCGTTTACGAAGTTTTTATTTTGGAGTGATCGGTAATAAAACTCATTTCATCTTCAAAAATATTTCTGTGCTTATGATACTTTTAGATATTAAAATCTGGATTAGCTTTGCACTTAAATGACAAGTTCCTCAGGTATCGGCAAGGTAAATTGTTAATTTATAACACTGCTCATTTACGTTTTAAGTGAATATCTCAGACTCTACCCGTTTAATGGAGAAAGGAATCTGAATTTGGTATTTTTGGTTCAAATTTACTTTAAAAGATGGTATTTATATTTTCCCTAATTTTTGCCATTTTCTTCGAAAAATTAACAAATATTATTTGTTTCGAAATTTGACGAAAATCTTCCCACGTTCGTTAATACCCAAAAAAAAAAAAAACAAAATCAGCATCATGCAACCATTGCGTGAGCAGTTTTGAAGACATCGCCTAAATTTTGTAAGAAAAGCTCTGAATACGCTCTTGTATAATAAAATAAATTATATAGAGAATAGAAGAGACAGTCAAAACGTTTTACATTTTGAATAAAAGAAAATTTTTTTATAAAAACATAAACATTCTAAATGAAATTTTATTATTTCAATTCACAGGTAAATAAAATAGAATAACAATTTATAAAAATTAAAATGAAAAAATTTATAAATTTAATGTACATACATGGGTAATAATTATGTACAACTAGAAATGCTTTTTCGCTGAGATATGCATTATGCAGGTATACAAAGTGTATTATATAAAAGTCACTTACATAACACCAAATTTTACTGCTGTAAAGTCAGGATTGTTTGACTTTTACGTAGAAAAAAGTGAAGCTTTCAGGATTAAGCTGTCATTGTAATAACCGACTGAAAAGTTTAAAGTAATTTTTAAACATGATGAGTTTTTATAATTAGAATTTAGATAAATTGTTTCAATGGGAGGAATTAATGAAGCCTCCTTTCAAGAAACCTTAATTATAAAATACGGTCTGTAGTCCTCATTACTTTCCAAGATTTTCATTTGAAAATTAATATGAATCGTCTGCAATAAGTTTAAATTTATCAAAATTGGAAAGTATTCATTTCCGAGCTATAGTGTTTTGAAGTGGTTTTAATCTATGGAAGGGGGTACTCACATAATGGATCTGCCGAGCCCGTTCGTCCGGAACCAGGGGACTAAAGTTATTAAACAAATTCGGAAAAATAAATTTTTTTGCTTTCTTGAAAGCGATGTAACTCATAAATGGTGCACTTTAGGATAATGTTACTGAAAACTTTTTGTTCCTTAGATGTTTTTCTAGAACTTCGAATGAATAAAAAAACCAATCAAATTTATCTCGGCATTTTTTTCGCATTTTTTCGCAAAAATTTGCAATCAAAAATTTGTTTTTTTTTTTTTATTCGAAGTTCTAGAATAACATCTAAGGAACAAAAAGTTCCACAGCACCAGTTCCATCGCTTACAAGATGGAAGTAGTATCTACGCTTTGAATTCAGCATTGTTCTAAATTTTGAAATAGCTTTTTCCGTTTTTGGACTTAATGTAATGTCCGATTTGAAGTGCCCGTTGGGCAATATCTGTATATATTAAAGCCTTTTAGATGGACACTATAAAGTGTACATAGTCTCTATAAATAAAAAATAAACCAACTCGACAACCCAATATATGAAGGACAAAAATTACATGGCAAATTCATTTTATGGTGTGCTTTGCCACGACGTGATAGTAAATTTTTAATTATTCTTCTATTTTTAGAATAAAAGACGATGGTCTAAACCGTTCGCTCTAAAAAAGGTATAAAATCTATTCAGGCTAAAAATAACTTGATTATTTCATTTCTTGTTATGCTTTACCGCAACGCGATAGTACCTAAGTTATAGCAATTCTACTATTTATTTTCGTTCTGATAAATCCTTTCTCTTTGGTTTCATAACTGAACCATCTTAAAAACAGGAAAAAAGAAGACAAACGTTAAGCCGTACCATATAAATAGCAAGGGTTAAAACATTATAAACTTTAATCTGGTGATCATGACCTTTTCATTATTGAAAAATAATTATATAGAAGAAATTGAAGATAGTGTAATTTCATCACCATACTAAATTTGAATGCATTCACTAAAAACTTAAACTGAGCATTTTCTTTTATCTATTTTGGAAAAGTGCCAACCAAATAAAGTTTATAAGTAAGTATATAAAAACAATCTAAAAAATAATTCTTATATACATGTCGTAGAAGGATTGCCAATTCAACCGGTTTACATAATCGTTTGGACTTCCCTCATTGTTGAGCATGATTTTTTTCGAATGGAAAATTTTTGCAGAATCCTGTACAAAACATTCTCCTGAACGTAAAAGTGCAGCTTGCCTGTGGGTAACCCTGTAGGATATTGTTTAAATATTTTTTTTTGTAACAAATAAGTAATATTGACTGAATTGCTTCGGAAAAATTTTTAACATACAACACCCCGAAAAAATTTTCGGCCAAGTTACATTTTAAGTGCTTGATTGTTAATCGTTAAAAGAAAATGCGAAAGTTACCCAAAAATAACTATTTTATTTTCTATATATGCTAGAAGGATGAGATTTACAGCAATCAACTCGAAATAAAGACAAATTAACAGAAAAGTTTGAAACATTTCATTTTCCGGAGGGTTGTTGAAAATGAAATCTGTCGAAATTTTCTGTTAACTTGACTTTATTTTGAGTCGATTAATGAAAATCCCATCGTTCTGACATGTATAGAACAGAAAATCGTTATTGTTGAATGATTTTTCGCGCGCTCTCAATTAACAATCAAGAACTTAAAATTCAATTATGCCAAAAATTTTTGTGGAATGTTGTTTGTGCAAGCTATACTCTACAAATAAAGATTTTATACATATTAAAAATCTGATTTTTCATGTTCTTTTTGAGGGATGTAACAGTAAATAGTTTTTTTTATTTCATCGCGGTCATCTTACACCATTCTGTACTACGCCTACACTGGAGTAGCGGTTTTATTAAAAGTAATACAATAGCAATCAAGCTGAACGTTATTCAACAGATATGCATAACGGAACCGTTTTGAAAAACAATTGATTTGGCAATCCATCTGCGACATACATATTATTGGTACTTTACAATTCAATGGAATATATTATTGTTAGACATTAAAAAATAATGAGATTGCTCTTAGAAAGTATTATTATATCAGAGTTTTCAAGACATTTGACAAAAGAGAATAATAATTTTCGAATCGTTTAAATTTTTCAACTGTATATGAAAAATGAAGACAGTGAATATCAACCAAAGACTGACGTAAAGTATCGGTGGTGAATAAAGAAAACCTTTTGCCCACACGACATCTTACGAACTGAATCTACGTTGTACTTTTTGTCTTTTTTAAGATACAATGTTACAGATCCAATTTGCCTTCTATTTGAAGATGTGACGCACATTGGAATTTCAATTTGAGCCCTGTGAAGCTAATATCACAACAATTGATCGAAATCGTATTTGGACTAATTTCAAAGATAAGACCAGATAGTTTTCATGGAATCTGGAGAATAAGAATTAAATGAAACTTTTAAATATAGTCAACATGTTTTTTTAAATGATAAATATATACTTGAAACTTCGTGAGTGATTTTCTTTTGACGAGCTTACCAAACTTTCCTCTACGATTTTTTTCGATAATGCTGCGTTTTCAAATGATCATGATGATGCCATATTTGAGTCATCATTCTGAAGAAACGCAGCAGGGAATTTGTCGGGCTCTATAACCACTTGCGAACATTAATATTTATTAAAAAATTCAGCAAAAATGAATTATGTATATATTGGAAAACAAAAATACTTTAGTACGGCACGTTTGAGGTGGTAGATAAGCTCATCACTGTAGTATTATTGTCGGAAAGAATATTTTATCCTTTAATAATTATTAGTATTATCAAGTGGTCATAGTGTCAGACAAATTTCCTGCTGCGTTTTTTTAAGACAGGTAACTCAAATATAACGTCACCATGCTCATTTGAAATGCAGCATTTTTGAAAAAAATATTTGAGGAAAGTTTGGTAGACTCGTCAAAAGAAAGCCGTCCACGAAGTTTCAAGTATGTATTCATCTTTTAAAAAAACGTGGTGTCTTTATTTAAAAGTTTCATATAATGCTGGAGATGTTTTGGAAATTTTTAAGATATTCTGGTGGGGTCTAACGGTCTTTATCTAAAACTCTCATTTAGTGCTTAATAATTTCGCGGTAATACGAAATTTACTAGATTTTATCTTTTTAATATGAATTTATCACATGAATGGAAATCTTCAATTATAATAAAAATAATTACGGTAATCTTGATTAAAAAATCTGATTTATTTGGATATTTTATAACCCAGGTATAAAAATCTTCAATGTAAACGTTATTTTATAAAAAATTTATAAATAATGAAATTTCATATTCCGGGGATAAAAGATCCACACGGAAATTGTCAATAATTACAATTATAAATATCATGTTTGATTACCGGTGTATAAAGAATAGAATAGACGAAAGATAATAGAATAAACGAACTTATTATTATTTGATTTGCATCATGGAACGAACAAATTGAGTTAATATCCAATCTCTTACAATTTTTGTTTTGTTACAATGAAAATGTTCGCAATTTTCGATAATTTCCCGAACCTATAAAATATGCTATAAATACATTTTAGAGTGATTATTATTCAAGCCAAGTGAATAAAGTGCCACTTTTTAACATAAAAAATTAACATCAATTATTTGATACACTTTATTACATGCATTACACATATTATATAGGGGGAAAGTGTCATAACAGAGCCAAACTTTGAAAGAGCCATTTTGATTTATGTGGTTGTTTTTTAACGAATGTTGAAGGAATTATAATTTTTAGTTAGCAACATTGCTTAACTTTCAATCAGAAACTTTTGACTGTTCACCAAAAACATACAGCGCTTCGGCAGCGTATTAAAGATTTTATCGTTTCAAAGTAAGTTTTATGGTCGTTTTATTTCTTTTCTGACGTCTATACGTACAAAGCTAACAGAAATATGACTATACTATAAGTTTATGGATATATTAGACCTTACAATACCATATACATATTGCAGTAAAAGCTTCGATATTGGACTAATTTTCGAAGTAATGTTACTTAGGAGAATATGTTTTGAATGAGCTAGGCTTCGGTGTGATGAAAGAGCCAGCTTTTTCAAAACTTATTTTTTATTATATTAAATAAGACATTTAAATTATTTTTTTCAACCGACTTCAAACTAAGTAGATTCTCAATACAAGTGAATTTTATAATTTTTTTTGTATAGATATTTTATAAGTTTCAAGAAAAAATCCATATCTTAGCATTGAAAGTAGAGAAAAAAACTACTAGAATTCGATATTTCATTAAACCAGACCGTTTTCTTACATAAGATAAACATGGAAACTGAAACAGAAAAATCAAAGAAAAGAAAAAACCTTTAGCATCTATAATAGAGACAGAATTGTCTCTAAATAAAACTGCCCTTTCATTTAATATTTCCAGTGCTACCTTAGCTAGGATAAACAGAAAGGTAAAATCTTCTGATGACCCATCCTACAATCATAATACTAATATAGGTAATAGGCGGGTTTTTACTGTGGAACAAGAGGGTATGCTAGCAGATTATTTTAAAACTGCATAAAAAATGTGCCACGGACTTACAAGGCAGTAAACCAAAAAACTTGCATTTGATTATGCAGAAGCGAATTCTGTTTATTCCAATAGATGGAAGGTCTCTGAAAGTTCAAGTGAAACTCACGTCGTCAAATTGATTTCTAATATAATAATAAATATTTTTGTATATTAACGATTCTAGTCCTGTTATAAGAACTTGGCTCTTAAAACTTTGGTCGGCTCTTTTAATGCCTATGTGTTTTTTGAAATGGTTAGAAGTCCAAGAATATTCCTTATTTTTCAAAAATTTTCACGACATTATTTAGATAAAGGAATTAACCACTACTTATGATACTATTTTTATTTTTTACTTATTCCCTATTGTGTTTTTTTACCCACTTTTTTAAAACTGGCTCTTTCATTCCACTTCTCCCTTACATTTATCGTCTTCAATTTTAATGGCATAAGTATGTTTAAATACCGTTGCTCTGTATAATAAGATAAGTATTGTGTAAAGTTTAAAATATGGGTCATAATTTTATTGTGAATTACTATGCTGTTTAGTTTGTGCTTGCATTTAATAGAAAAGTTACTGCTCTATGAAAACAATATTAAACTTTTTTAAAACAGTTTTAAAATTTAATTATATAAATATATTATTACACAAGTTTGTATTATATTAAAAAACTAGCCTATATTACACGCTGTATGTTGAAACTACTATGCTAAAAGAGCAATGAAATATAGAGGATTAAGGATCCCGCACATATATTATGAGGCTTGGATTTCGGTAAAATTTACTCATATTACGAAATTTTGTACACCATCCTAATCGAAAACTCTTGAGCATCCTTAGCAAAATTTTCAATAGCCACGACCATCCAAATGCAAACGATCTGAGTTATGGGAACGCCCATAACTGTAAATGTCAATAATAGGTAATTTTAAAAACAAATTTTGTGTTGGAGTGTTAGGGTGAGTATTTCTTAACTGTGTGTATGTATGCAGTGCACATTCAAAATTTAGCCATATGAGCAAATTTGACCGAAACCCAATCCAGATTTGTACGGATTCCTTTATAGAAAAAAGTAAAAATTTGCTATCCGATAGGAATCCGACAGTTTTGTTACGAAAAGAAAAAATTTTTACTAACGAAGTCATCTTATCAAGTTTAGTACCAGAGGAGAGTAGCCTGCTGTATACTGGTGTTTAATTAGTTCCAGACGGTTTTCTCATAATGGGTGGTTTTTATGCAAAATCCAACGATCAATTTAACTGATAAATCGGCTATCTATAGACGAAAAGTTGCAGCTTTATATGGCAGTCATGTAAAAAATAAAGGCGTTAATCAATCAAATAAAATATTTATAATATAATGACATTTTTATATTGCTGTTAGGAAAACTATACTGATTAAAAAATAAATCTGATATATATTATAATCTTGAATGATTGGATGGATAGATTTGCTACTCTTTCACTCAAATCTACCGAATGGATTTCAATGAAATTTGGCACAGAGATAACTTATAGTCTGGAATAGCACATAGGCTAATATTTATCCCGGTAAAATGTATGCCTCCCGTGGGATAGGCTTGTGTTAATTTTTCATAGATCAAAGGATCGACATGACTTTTTGCATAAGTAGTGGTTGTTTAAGAGAAAGAAAATGACTTTGGCTAATTTTATCCCGAAAAAATGCACGGTTCCTATGGGATAGCATACAGGAACCATGTTTTTTAAAGTTAGTTTTTTTTTTAAAAGTTCGCGAATTAGATTTTTAACGCATTTTTCTCAAAAAGGTCTTATTAACACAGTAACGATATAAACTCTCAAAATATTTTTAATCGAGGATGATACCACTCTCTTTTAGTCGCGGGTGACATTGCGAAGCGCAGCTACTGATAAATAATTTTAGACTATGCTAAACATAAAAATTACGTTTATTTTGAGTCTTAATTCAGTTTTTATGCAATTTTATCAAATAAATAATAAGATCAACCTGGATTCATGCCAAGTGCCTTAATCAACTAGGCCATATGTGCTCTATATTAATGCATAATTTGAATGAATCAATCCAAGAGAGCCGGATTCAGATCTCAGTATGTGTGCAAGCAATTTATCTTTATAGTTTACGCTATTGCATGATATAAAAACGTTAATTATAATTGAAAGACATGGACTTTTAAAATTGTATATACAAAATTTAGTAAATAAAGATCAATATTAGATATGTATTAAGTTAATAAAAAGTATACTTACAATAATATCCATATCTCTACCAAGTATTTCACGCCATTTCTCTTGTAATTTCTTATCCATAGGTGATATATTTATAGGTTTTATCACAGTATTATTTGTATGAAAATGATTTGATGGTTCATCTAAAACTATTTCAATATTCTCATCGTCAATAAGATTTGTATGTTGTCGTTGATGTAATTGTGTTGCTAATATTGTTGAATTATTATATTGTTGTTGTTGGTTGTTATCAATAAATACACTCGATGTAATTGTTGTATGTGATTCACCTTCTAATTCAATTTCAGTTACTGAATAACCATCCTGTAATATATAAAGCAGCAATACTTATATTGGCTATATTCAATTATTTTCAATAATCATTTAGAGTACAATATTATCAAATTGAAAAGCATCGGAATAAACTCAATTAATTCTATTCAAGAAGAAATTTGTAGTCACATTAGATTACTTAGCTTGTTGGATTGTCGGTAAGATAAATGGATTTTCACAAAATACTGCTAGTGCAAAGAGTATCACTTGTATAGGTTGGCCCAAAGAAAGCACTCATTTTCTTTTAAATCAAGCAATAATAAGTGATTTTCGTTTTCTTTCCTTTCTTTTTTTTTTTGGGAAATTATAGATTTTAAACTTATATTTTGAGACAAAAGGTTAGACAAAAAAAAAAGGTGTCCAGCCGACAGTTTTTTATAATTTATTAATCTTTAATATTTACAGAATTCTCGATAAGGCATTGTTCTTGTAGTTACTACGTTGCTCGCTTCCCATGAGGAAAGTTGTCAAGTTGAAACTCATTCACTTGAATATATACTTTTTTAACTCTATTTTGTTTAATAACATCTAATTCTGATTTTTGGTAACTTCAGATTACAGATCATAGATGACTATTCAAATTTGAAAAGGATATTTTGTTTTGATTACAATGAATAGTAATTGAAACAAAATTATTCTCATCTTTGGTAATTTAACTTATAACGAAAGGAACATATTTTTTACCTTGTGCCCCACAACACCTGACGTTCGTTTTATGCCATCGAATGTATTTCGAAAATTTTGAAATGAAAGATGGCCCTTGGATTATTTGTATTCATTTATTCTATAAACCATAGCCTTAGAGGAAATAGAAGCTATTAAATCCAAAAGACTGTCCACGCTCAAACAAATAAAACACTAAATATTCGAAGTTTGTAATAAGTTAAAATTAATTGCTAGTTTGATTGTCAGTAAAATGTACAAATTTCCTTAAAACCTATTGCCTGTTGAATATAACTTTTAGTTGTACCTCATAAAGGTTGGCCGAATTTTTTTTTTCTTAATTCAAGCATAAATAATTTAATTTAATCTTCCGTAAAATTACAGGTTTCAATATTCAAACTTTTATAGAAATCTTGTATGGAAACGTTTTTTTTCGAAAATTTTAACTTTTCTTAATTCTTCATATTTTATGTTATCGAGTGTATTTCGTTTTTTTTTTTAAGTAGGGGAAGGTTCTTAACTCTCTTTAGAGGAAATAACCAGAAGCAATTATTTCAATTTTATTGTACGTGAATTAAACGATTCAAAGAATTAAAAACTCGATTATTATGTTATTTTCTTCGTAAAAAGTTTTCTTAAAACAATTGTATATTATATTTTTCTAAAGTTGGATGTGTTATGCTCAAATGAATATGATAACAATGACCAAAAAAGTTAACAGGTTTTCCAGTAAAGCAATATACTGAGTTATAGAAGAAATCAGATAACATAGCAAAGAAAGTTTTACGTCTTAGGATTCACTGAAATAACACACGATGTAACATCGCGATTGATAATTGCATCGTAGCATCTTCAAATTTGACTTCTGGATAAGTTTAACCATGGTCACACATTGCATTCATGACACCCTGATTAAAATAAGTTTTATACCAATTTTCTGCGATTGTTACGAAATGTTGCTGAATTAATTTTTATTATTTTATCCAATTTTTTGTCAAAAATTATATAATACTTGTTCGAACTTACCGTAATGACACTAAATTTGGGTAATGAACTAACTGATGGTGAAGGTGGAGATGGTGGTTTTAATTGATTTGCACGAATTGCCTGCTGTAATTGTTCATATTTTGGACCACGTAAATAACGTTCTAAACGTAATTTAACAATTGGACCCGTGTGGCGTAGCAATTCAACTGCTTGGTGATTTGTGAAACCTTGTAACGATTGATTACCAACTTGTACAATACGATCGTTCACTTGAATTTTTCGACATAAAGCTGCAGCACTTCCAGCGCTAATACTTTTAATGAAAATTCCTGACAGCTCTTCTGTAAACAAAAAAGCTTTTGTAAACAAAAAGGAAACTCCGCGAGCAATTGCAGCTCATTGAAATCAGCTCCTAAGAATCTGTATAATATTTGACAATACAAATTTGCAACAAGTTAATTCAACGTTTTGTTATATATTATTACTATTACGCAAGACATAATTAAAGTCTAACTGAAGCTACTCGCAACTTTACGGAAAACATTCTTTGTGGTTTTTCCTCTTGTGTACGGATTTTCTTCAAATAGATACATCTGATATATAGCCCGATTCACGTTTTTAAAATTTTAATATGCAATTATTATTTTGTACTTTCATAAAAATTACTACTAAATACTCTTAAAAGAAAATCCCTTAAAGGAAAATTAATACTAAAATTTCCATCGCTCAAAGTGAGTTAAATACTTTTTATCTCAATAATCACTGCTTAAATTTAAATTTACTAGCACCCTTTTCGAATTACTGTTTGTAAGGACTGGCTGATAAATTTATTAAAAAATCGAATGGTTGCAAATTTAATTATCTTCGATTAAGTGCGGAATTACCTTCCAAAATATTATCCGAGCAATGGAAAAATTTCTTAAACATACCTTTTTCACAAACATATCCAGCAACAGTTATACCTAAACCATAGTCATCCTTATGCAATTGTACATCAAAAGTTTCAGTTTCAGGTAAAGGTTGGCCTCGTAACGCCATATCCAATGGTAACAACTCCACAGTACTAGCACTCGGTGTACGACTTGGTGCTGTAGGGATTATAGGAATCGGTCCAATTGGTAAAGGATCTTTAACCACATCCACAATGCCGGATAAAGGCTAAAATAGGAAATAATTTATAATAAATATTCCGTCGGAAACAAAAAAATATGTGAATATTTACATGTATATCCAATTCAGATGACGTCCTGGAATAGATATACGTATCATCGGGAAAATTTGGTTGGGTAAGTGCATGTGAGAAGGTTTCTGTATAGCCATGTTCAATTAAATGACGATCAAGTTCTTCTGGATCACCTAACAGTTTTGTTGGCACAATAGGTGCATGACTCCCAAGGGCCTGAAAAAAATTTAACCATTACTTAACTCAAAAAATAGAATTTTAGTTACAAACTATATCCGAATTAAACAAAAGTAAAAAAATAATAAACTGATACAAAATTATGGATCAGATATAGAGCCAAAAATTAGTAAATTCAAAATTCAACCAAACTTGGGTTGAGTACGAAATTGGAAGTATATTAAGGTAGTAAAATCTTCAAAACCAGACCAATTGACTAAGATTGAATGTTCCAATCGGTTGCTAATCATCCATCACTTTTGAGAGACAATTATTAAAACACGGGATACAATTGGTTGAAAAATAGTTTTCTTTTTAATCTTGAAAGCGGTTTGAACATATGTCTAATATACTAACCCTACATTATGTAAGTTGAAAGATGTAAATGTGCTTGGGGAAAATATCAGGTAAAAAATTCTGGACCAAAATATTTAAGTAATTAGGGATATTCATAATTTTATAAAAATTATCCTTTATTATGCTTTGATGATAAAAGAATAATAATAATGTTTTTTTATTTTTTATAAATTAAATTCAGTTAATTAATTTCTTGAAACGTACTATGTCATAAACATGTCGTTGTAATTCACACGAAAATTAAAAATTATTGATATTAAATCATGATGGATTAATTTTCTCTTTTATATTTTCTAACTTTACGAGTGAGTATTTTATATTATATTTTTAATTAATATTATTTTATAAAAAAATTCGAACAAGTGTGTGTTGTTTTGTACAATACGCAAAATTTTACAAATAAAGATAGTAACAGAGCTAGTAGAATTTTTTTCACATTTTCTTCTAACAATTTTGTGTTGCGTTATGTGTTGAACAAAATGAAATATTTTAAATTGCCTGTGTCAAAAGTACCTAAAAAAATCGTCAAAAGCGCGACTTAAAATATATGTTCAAAAACGCTTTATTTATTTATTTTATTTTATTTTTTAAAAGTTTCCGACAAAGTATTTTTTAGAAAATCAACACCGTAAAACTTTTTTTATCTTTGTCCTAGGTAAATTGCTCTTGTTTCTTTCTAATTTTTTTATTTGCCTGATTCTAAACAGCTTAAAAATCTTCGATTTTGAAATATAAACACGTACTTTATATTTCAAAATGATTCCTATAGGTAAAGATAGGTATTCAAGATAGGTAAAGCAAGAAAGGGATCCTATTAAAAATTGAAAGCCTAGCACCTGCCTTGATAAAGTATAAGTAAGTGCTTTTGAATTAAACATTAACCTATCATTGATTCTATTAACGTTAGGAGTGGAAGAAATGATAGTTGACAGAAGTTAAAATATTACAATCGTAAATCACCAAAAGCACTATCAAATGCAAGAAATACTAATATATCGCACCCGGTAGTGCCATTCATACAACAGTGATACATAAAATAAAATATTAAGCAAAAAAAGGTACTCAATAATCGCTCAACTCTTTAAATATTCGATTAGTAATTGTAAATGGATAAATACATTTTGGATTTAGAAAATTTATTAGGAAAATTACAATATCTTTATAGAAATGTGACAAAAAATTGGAAGCCCCATCGCAAATATTTACTAAAATCGTAAACTAGGCTTGTATATTATTCTCGGTTGTGCGTTAGAGCTTCCGATACTTTTTTTTGTAAAATTACCTTAGAAACTGTTTAAAGTGTATTACTATACAGAACCCTTAAAGCTGTAAAATGAAAAAAAATATATATATATCAAATTTAATTAATATAAAATGGGTACATGTAGTTAATAATGATTTTAACAACATAGATAGTAAAGCATAAAAAAGATAAATTATCGTCTAGGTAATTTTTAAATTTTAATTAATGTTGTTAGATTTTTTTTAACAGATACCAATTTAGGTAATTTAAACTTTTTTTGTTTGTAATTTTTGTGTAACGCTTAAAAATATTGATGCTACGAATAAAAATTTGGTAAAGGTGTTCATAAAATCACTTTAAGAGTCCATTTCCGGTTTTCTGCCTGCCTGTCTGTCTATGAACACGATAACTCAAAATCATGAGTTTTTGTCCGCGTGGGCGAAAATTAAGACAAAACTTTGATGTAAAACTACACTATTCAACTCTTAAAGCCTTGAAACGTGGAGATATGTCTAAATTTTCAATTTGCAAAATCGGACCCAATACAATAATTATCCCACTGGGAAGTTAATAACCTTTAAAAACAAAAAATAAATCAAAATCGGTTCATCCGCTTAGGAGTTACGATGCTAAAGAATCTAGTCTGATCGAATTTTTCGAATTGCACGTGCAGTCCGCCACCAAATGAGCAAAGAGTAACATTCATAATAAGAGTAATCACGACTAGCTAATTCTTACTGATGATGACTACTTGAAAGTTGAAATACGTATTTATAAAATACAAAAAACTGATCTAGGAAATTGGGGCAAAAGTCGAAATTTATTTCGAAATATCCGAGAGTTCTCATTTATTATCTTCGATAATATTTATAACAAAACCAACGAATATGTAAAATGGTTTCGTTAACACTCCCACACTATTGAAACTTTCGGCCTGTCTTTTGAAGTAGACTAAATTCAATTTATAATATTTATGAGAAATATACTATGCTTATTCATTTAATAATGTATAATAAATGTTAGAATTTAGTTTCAGATAATTTGCACAAAATAAATGTTATTCCTATTCATAGAGCAAAATACAAAATATGTATAGATCTCCTATCTAATAATTAGCTCACGTAGTAAACGAAATAAAGTTAGTTCCATATCTTAATACCAATTATATACATTGGATTAAGGATGTACGATCGGCAGGGTAATTTTAGATAAAAGGCTTGATTTTTTTTATATAAAGTTGGAATAAATTTGGGGGGGGGGGTTGGTTCCGATTATTTAAATAAGTAAATGACTTCAAAAGTACGCATAATTAATATTGGTCTTATGGGAAAACGGTAGATGGATGATATGTTTTCATAGATTTCTCCATAACTTGTCAGTGGAAATAAAATAAAAAACATTTAAATTAAAGCTAAAACCTTAAAAAAATTATTGATAACAAAAACAAAAGTTCTGCGTTAGCTAAGCGAATCCCCTTAGGGATTGACAAACTTTCGGCCTGTCTTTTGAAGTAGATTAAATTCAATTTATAATATTTATGAGAAATATACTATGCTTATTCATTTAATAATGTAGATGATGACGGTAGATGGATGATATGTTTTCATAGATTTCTCCATAACTTGTCAGTGGAAATAAAATAAAAAACATTTAAATTAAAGCTAAAACCTTAAAAAAATTATTGATAACAAAAACAAAAGTTCTGCGTTAGCTAAGCGAATCCCCTTAGGGATTGACAAAATTACACATTTTTCTTAAAAACGAATATTGCGTTTTTGGTTTTCCAAGAATTGTTATTTCGAAAACTAAGCGTAAAAAAACCGAAAAAGTACATTTTTGTTAAAACTTTTGCACATAAACTCTTCTCCCCGCACCTTGTTTATCTGTTGATTTTTCTCGCTAACAAACTTGTCCTCTCAAATAGCAAAACCCTTCTTGATACCAAATTTTATTCAGAGGACTTAAATTGTGACCGCTAGAGAGGATACAGACACATAAATGTATAGATACATATGTATAATATATACATATACATATAAATTATATGTTACATTTGCTCTAATGTTATGCTCTAATTTACTACGCTTCAATTAGACTACGAATTTAATGGATTCCAGTTAAAATTAAGTCCTTACATTAGTTTTAATTTTGAATTAATGAGATATATTACTCACACACATATTGCATGAAATATTTTTAAAACAAGTGAAAACAAACAATTGGCTGAGTTAATTGTTGAAATACCATGTAAAGACAGTGTTGATTACTCTATCACATTATACATATACCTATACATGTCACACATGTATAACTGTTATGCCCATATAATACATACTATACAATTTGCGCATAATTTGCGCTCTCTTGGGTAAACAGTGATGTTTACGAAAAAATGTTTTAAACAAAAGTTATTTATTTTTTGTCCTATCTCTAACGGTTTACAAGATGGGCCCTACGGACCAAAGACCCAATTGACCTATGTTGCTCATTTACGAACTCGATCTCATTTTTTACGTCCTTAGTGTGCTGTAAAAATTTTAGATGATTAGGTGTTCATAGATACCTATACCAAAATGTTTTTCGTAGCATCAATATTTTTAACCGTTACAAACTTGGAACTGAACTTAATATACTATGATATATTTCATATATATACGTGGTATAAAAATTTCTTTTGTAACCTTCAAGTAACGCAAAGATATTATTGCTCGTTAAATATACGAATCGAGTGATAATAGTGAAAATATCAAAAACAACTTTCTATCAGTAAAGTCAAAATACTATTTGATGTTTCCTCGGATGTTCTAGCGTTAACTAAGAAGATGCAGAAAAAAAATTTAACAAAAAACTTGAAACAAACTTTTTTAATAATAATTAGTCTGTATGTAGATGAAAAATAAACATGAAAGGAAGAAACTTTATGCAATCTTTTTAATATTATATGTTTTAATGAAATGTTATAGTTGAGAGTAAGACTGAAAAGCTTGTGCTTATTTACTTTCAAAACTGAAAATTTTCTTTTTTTTTCTCTATAACAAATATAGTAATACAGTGGAAATTTGCATTCGAGCTGGTTGTACATGCTAAATTTGTAATAAGTCGATAAAATGACGTACAATATGGTTATTTCTTTGTTGCTTTAAGGGTCGAAATCATACCGATCGAAGGATATTAACAGCAATATGAAGCCTTTCATAACATTCGGTCGAGTCGTTTCGAGTCGGTCAAGTTTTTATTTTTTTAAATTTTTTATTTTGTTGGGAAGTTATTCGTGTTGACATCAAGGGTTGCATCAGACTCTACCCACGGCTTTTTTGATAACCGATTTGACAGTAGATAGTTGGTTTGTGTTTAGTTTGGTTTTATTTACCCCCGAAAAAAAATAGGTGTGTTATAAGTTTGACCGCTATGTGTGTATGTCTGTCTCGTTGTGGCATCGCAACGACTAAACGGATGAACTGATTTTGATTTTTTAGAAAGATAATTTAATGGAGAGTAGTCTAAGCTATGTTTCAAGTGCGAATTTAGGGTTCCGTACCCGAAAAAAAAATTGGCGATTAAAATTGGTTCAGCTTGGAAAAGGAAAATGGCAATTTACTGAAGTGTGTTGTTAGATATGTTTCAAATGCAAGTTAGGGGTTAGCCAAAAAATTGTTCGGCGGTATTTTGTAAATTTCACTTTTATTTTATATTTAACATACCCACGCCACAACAACGCTTGTAAATTGCTGAAATTATTTTATCAAAATAATGGATCATTTTCAAACAGTAATGGCGTAAAACTATCTTTCCAATAAAATTCCAGTTTCATTGATATTGAAAATTTTTTAAAATTTTAATTTAAAGTTGTGAACCGCTAAAAACGCTCTTTATGCAATTAATTTCAAAAATTTAATTTTATGCTTTCAGAAAGAAATAGTTAATTATATATTTTTATAAACATTTTATTATGTTTGGAACGTAAAAAGCACTTATGTAAAATTGTATCGAGGATGTAGAATAAACTTTTAAAAAGAAAAAATAATCAACTGACTGAGTTAATTGTTGAAATAGCCTGCACAGGCAGTGTTCGCAAATTTTTCTTCCTCTTTTAATATTAACCGATGGGTTTGATATGACATTAGTATCAATAGACTCACTAGTTGAAGCTACCCACAAATTTTCAACTTTATATATTCTTTAGGTTTGGAGGAACTAAAGTTTGGAGAGTTAAAGATTACGAAAAATGTTTCAAACAAAAGTGTTTTTTTTTTTTAATTTTAACTTTTTCCATAAGAAACATTTTTTTTCTGTTACGGTTTAGAAGATGACCTATGACCAAATTGACCCGCAGTGCTCGTTTACGAACTCAAAATCAAGTCAGTTTTTACGTTCTGAACAAGCTATAAAAATTTCAGCTTAATTTAATTTTTCGTTTTCACGGAAGTTATCATTTTCACAAATGGATGGAAAAACGGAAATGGGCTCATAAAGTAATTTCATAACTTAACCTCTTAAATATTTTGATCGTTTCTTTAATACCTTTAAAAACTTGGGACTAAATATAATATACCTTGATATATTTTATGTAAACAGGTATAACAAACAATTTTTTGAGCCTGTGTCTATACTACTTACAATTTGCAAGTTAAACAAAAAAAATCTACCTAATAAAAAACATAAAAAATCATTTACAACATTACACAGGAAGTATAGGTAATCCCTGGGAATATCGCAAAAAAAAACTCGATATATACCTCTACGTAGCATTTATATACCATTTCATATGAAATAAAAAATAATTTTTGTGTTTGAACAATGAAATAAGTTAACACATATAGAATTAAAGAAAGAAGTTACAGGTTTACGTTATACTGCGAATGACGTAAGAATCCTTTGTATCCCGTTAATGGAAAAGGTTCATTACACATACATCCTTTGTATTGACGTTGCATAAATACGAACTTTTTGTCATTAAGTGAATGCAAAACGATCAAAGAAAATGTTCTTTTAATGTTAAAAACTAAAGTCAAAATAATAGAAATAATGAATATTTAAAATGCACTACTTTCTTAGACTAGAAACAAAAATGACTTCGAATGATCTGGGAAAACTAACAAATTTTAAATAATTGAAAATACGGAACTGGTTTTTCTAATAAACTTAAAATGGTACATTTTAGTACTAGGAAAAACAAACATGCTCCGTAGATTCATACTTCGTTTATTACATACATACGGTAATAGAAGCATATAAGGGAAAATTATCGCCATTCTAATCTTACCACTTTCCATTCTAATCTTACCATTTTCCTCTAAATAATCTACTCTATAAAATCTAAATAATGCACTAATAGTACTTTAGACTACCTTTAATTTTTAAATGGCATCTTTTTACCTCGACTATACTATGGCATGGGTTACGTGTTAACCAGTTTGTATGTATGTCTGTTCCCTCGTATCTTCTAAACTAATTATCATAATTTGACATATGAGATATCGTTAAAAGCGTTTTGATCGTCCACTGATTATAGGCTATAAGTTCGTTTACTGGTTATAGGCGTCACATTTAATTGAATATGGTGCCACTAGAGGACATAAAGTTATGATCGAAAAACAAATTCCGATTTAACGACAGCGTGTTAGGTGTAAAATGCAAAGAGTAATTACGAATTTTCAAAAATATACATATTGTAATACTTAATCACGAAATAATAACTACAAAGTAGTTTAAAATATATGCATTTTCATTTGTTCCCTCCTTGCTTCTAAACTGCTTGCCATAACTTGACAAATGAGATACCATTAAAAACAACTTGATCATCCGCTGACTTCTATGTGACGTCACATTAAATTGCATAAGACACCCTCTAGAGGACATTTAGACATGAACAAAAACATATTTTAATTTAATGATACCATGTTAGGTATCAAATGAAGGGGCGTAATTAGCACTTTTCAAACATATATTTTGTTATACTTTATCACAAAACTATAACCGCAAAACAGTTTAATTAAAATAAAGTTCAAAAACTAAAACTCCGACGCCCTGGCAAAATCGTTCTCTTTAAAGTATGAAAACAAGAAAATATTTTCATTTGAAATTGTAGGATAAGTAAAATTGTCATAACAGTCGGGGGGACCTCTTCTCTGTCCTGTGGTATACTCTTTAATCTTAGGGGTTTTAGTTTTTGAACTTTATTTATAAAATAATCAGTGTTGAAAAAATAAATTGTTTTGTAAAAACTTTAGAAATGGTACGATTTAAATGGTGGTACAATATAGTCAACTCTCCTCTACAAAGAGGGAGAAAAACTAAAACTGTATTAAAAACAATAACATCTAACACGAACGTAAGAGAATTACCTGATAATCCGATGATGTTGGTTCGACTGGCCTTGCTACAACCATTCTCACATGTACACCACATTGACGAAGAACGGATGCAACCTGTTCAGATCCTAAGCCACGAAGGTTTACATCACCAATTTGCAGGATATGATCACCACTTTGTAAGCGGCCATCCTATAATGAACAGAGAAAAAAATACTGGTGATAATCCCTTTTTGTATTTTATTTTTATACAATGTAGGTAGATAGAATTTTTCAATTTATATAATAAATTTAAAAATAATTAAATCTATTATATTATATAAAAGTAATTTTTACGTTATTGTTGTGATGAAAAAATAATTTAACCTTTCATTGACTGAATAATTTGTTTATTTCATATTATAAGTTGAATGAATGAATTCCTGTAATTTAAAAGGATTACTATAAAAATTATGAATTCATTATAATATATTTATCGAGCTCAATTGATTTTTAGTAAAATAAAATGGATGCAACCTGTTCAGATCCTAAGCCACGAAGGTTTACATCACCAATTTGCAGGATATGATCACCACTTTGTAAGCGGCCATCCTATAATGAACAGAGAAAAAAATACTGGTGATAATCCCTTTTTGTATTTTATTTTTATACAATGTAGGTAGATAGAATTTTTCAATTTATATAATAAATTTAAAAATAATTAAATCTATTATATTATATAAAAGTAATTTTTACGTTATTGTTGTGATGAAAAAATAATTTAACCTTTCATTGACTGAATAATTTGTTTATTTCATATTATAAGTTGAATGAATGAATTCCTGTAATTTAAAAGGATTACTATAAAAATTATGAATTCATTATAATATATTTATCGAGCTCAATTGATTTTTAGTAAAATAAAATGGAAAAGCTTGTGAGTGTAAGGAAAAACATTGATATATAAAGTTTCAAGATCATTTCTAATGGGATTCTTTGTGTGAAGTTTTTTCTCTGAAAGTTATGCAAACATGATAAAAAAATATTAGATTACAAGGAAAAATAATTTTTTTATAATAGTTTAAGTCTTTATCTATGGTATAGTGAAGTTTCGATTATACTTTACTAGTAAATTTTTGTGAAAACATTATTCTTACAATTTTTTTCAAGATAAGAACATGTATATTTTAATGGAAACAGAAATCTGAATATTTCGAAAAACTAATTTTCAGTTTTTTTTCACTCCATCGAATCGGTAACTGGTATTATATATATATATATATATATATATATATATATATATATATATATATATATATATATATATATTCAGTCATATATTCAGATTTCTGTTTCCATTAAAATATACATGTTGTTATCTTGAAAAAAATTTCAAGATAACAAAAAGAAAAAAAAGTACTATAGCAGGAAAATTTGTTCTTAAGGCAGCGAATAAATACTCTAATTTAAGACAGTATTTTCTTGCTACATATTATTTAGTTTTTAAGAAGTCAAATACTTATTTTATTAAATTAAAGAGGTACTTTCGCTGAAAATGTTAATTTTTAAAATAAGGCACAATTAACACATGCTCAATAAATAATCGACTTTCGAAGATTCGTAAATCTAAAAACAATTCTAGGCAATGCTTTAAGGGTTGGAAGTTAAGTTTTATAAAATAAATTCTGCTTGTTGTGAACATAAAATTACAACTTAAAAATCTGAAATTAGATTACCGGGTGTAGGGAAAAAGTTAGTTAAAATTATTACAGTAATCGTTATTCATGCCTTGCCCACGGTCTCTAAGAAAAACTGAGGGCATAATGGGTTTTCCAATAAGAATGGCCGAACAATAAAGTCAACAGTTTGTGTGATATATTATAACGAGTTGGTGATTCTTATTTCTTATTGATCGTATGCAAGATCAAGGAAATCCATGGTTACCATATCGTATATATTACTTTGGTATCGTATATATTACTTTGGATCCTATAATAATTATTAATAATGATTGCCATGAATATGTCATACACACACTCACAAAGCATATCTCACTTTGTTACGTGACGGTGTCTGCCAATTTATTCACCATGGCAAGCAACGTTAAGAAATTTTGTTCCAAAAAATTATGCTTTACATTTAGATTAGGTTTGCAGGTTTTTTTAAAGGCTTATACTTTGCCAATAATGATTTTAGTGGTTCCGTCATCGTGTTACGATATTAACATTTACCTTTTTTTTTTGTAAACACACTGTATGTTTAATTTGATACATAGAATATTATAATGTCAATGTATATTTAATGACGAATGAATGAATTTAATAACTTACTCAATTATTTTTCCATTAGCAATAATAGGCAAAAAAGTAAATGTATTTCTATTATAAATGTAAAATGGCTTAACACTTTTTTTTTACATATTATTTTATTTGATATAAATATAATTGTGGGAAGCAAGTGGGTTTCAAATTATATTAATAATCAATAATTTAAATAGTATATGACTAGCGAATTTTCTTTGCCTCTGCAAATGATAATATTTTTCCCAATATATTATATTTTAAGTTTCCTGTAATAGATTTTATTTGTATAAAATTTTATTTCGATTGTAGCTGCTTTATTCTCCTACATTTTTATCAACGAAAATGACAAATCATTTTACTTCGATTCCTTTACATCGATAAGAAATTCGAATTTTCTTTGTTAAGGAGTCCGATTGTGTCCAGAATATATTATGTCCAGAATATAAAAAGTTTGTATTCGTGAGAATTTCATGAAACAAAAAACAATCCTGGAATTTGGTATTAAAGTTCGTTTTGATAACTCATATATGAGACCGTTAGAGCCAGTGTTGCCAACTTTCAACTCTACGTCCCACTAAACAGGCGATAGAAAACCACTAAAAAACAACAAGAGAGCAATAATATTGCCAGAAATGATATTAAAATATTAAATTATTTAAATTATTTTACCACTAAAGGTAGAAAAATAGTAGAAAAAAACCACTAGTTTTAGTGGTAAAACTACTAAGTTGACAACACTGGTTAGAGCACGCCAAAAAAACTTAATAATTACATCAGCAATTAGACGTTGTATATGATTTTTTTGTCCTTTATACTCAAGAAAGTCCTTGCTAGTGGGTGGTCGTCTTTCATGGGACACGAAAAATTTATTATTAAGCACCCAATTTTCAAATTGACTAATCAATATTTATTATTCTAACAGATCGGCTAAGTGGCCGAGCTAGTAAAGGCGCCGTCAGCATTACCTGTTCAACTACAGAGACGTAGGGTGCGGGTTCAAATCCAGGCACCCACACCCACATTATTCTTACTTCTTATTATTATTCTTACAGAGAGATCGGATAATATGTGGAAAAATTATTTTGTCCAATATTCAATAAAAACGGGATCGGGTGTTCTTAAAAATAGCAATTTTCTAATCTTTGCGATCATTATTTGAGTATTTTGACCGATTCTTCCAATAAGTCGATCTACTGATATTTTCTAAATTCACATTTCTCAGCTTGTGTCTATGGTAAATTACCTTATAATATAATGAAAGCAGGTTTAGAAACAAACTTTTTATCATTCTGCATGTCATTTTATCATTTCTCCGTGCGGTGGCGTTGCTAAAACGATATGTTGACTTTACTTTTGAATTTATAGTTTAGAAAAGCCATTTTGAATTGAAAAATCAATTTTAAAAAAAAAGTTTTTTTTTTTTTTTTTCTTAGTAATTTTTAGGAAACTTTCAAAATAAAAAAAATTAAATTAAAAAACAAGAAATCTCTCTGTTGTTATTTTAGTATTAATTTTCAGTTTTTTGTGAAATAATCTCATCTGAATTTTTATTGATTGTATATTTATGATGAATCTTATTTGTAATGTTTTGTAACGTTTTTGATAAATACCTAATTTCTTTGTCCAATATTTATTAACTTAAATAAAATAAATATAAAAATATGAATACAAGTAGGTATGTACGAAAACAGTTCGAAGTTCGGTAACGTAATAAAAGCCAGAATTCAAAAATGATACTGAAACAAATATTTATTTAATTTTTTTTGTAATCAATAATACTTTTAATAATGAATTTGTAATAGGCAATTTCAATAATTGAAATAATTGGAAGTATCAAACTAATCACATAGTTCATTTTATTTAAAAAATAATTGAAATTTAAATGCATGGAAATTAACAATTGGTGTGTTTATAAAATTTTCCTGTTATTATTGTACCATGTAATTATGAAATGTATCAAGGTATATTAAGTTTAGTCCCAAGTTTGCAACGCTTAAAAATATTAATGGTGCGAACAAAATTTTGGTACAAATGTTCATAAAATCAACTAGTTAGTTCATTTTCGGTTGTCCGTCCGTCCGTCTGAATATCTGTCAGTGGACATGATAACTCAAAAACGAAAAGGGATATCAAGCTGAAATATATATAGCGTGAAATATATTAGGACTTACGAAAATTAGGCCGAGTTCGTAAATGAGTAACATAGGTCAATTGGATTTTGGGCCCGAATCTTGTAAACTCTTAAAGATAGAACAGTTTAAATGTAAAAAATGTTCTTTATAAAAAAATAAACTTTTGTTTGAGACATTTTTTTGTAAACATTACTATTTCCCGCGAGGTTTAGGAAATTTTATAGTATATTAAGAAATATCAACGATGTGTGTGTGGCTATCTAAGAAAGAATAAGATATATATCTTCCTTTACTTATGTGACGAAAAAAAACAAACGATTGCATAATACATGGTATTTCAACAATTAACTCAGTCAATTAATTGTTTTCACTTGTTTATATCACGATTTATAAACTGTAATTAATCTATCCTATACTTGCATTGTTTATAGTACTCGAACAGATTTATACTTTAATGAAAATTTCTCCGAAGGAATTATGACTGCATAAATTTTCAGGAGGTAAAATTAAGTCAGTACCTAGGTAGTGTTAAGTATTTCCGACTCTTCTCTTGGATAACTTGTTAGGTTTTGACGTTAACAAGGAACTAACTAATATAAAAATATATAAATATATCTTTTTCCCCATTAATAAAAATAGCATATGATTTAGATCTGGTGTGCCGGATAGAACAGCCTTTATAGTGAATAAAATATGTATTATTTTTAATAGCCTAACATTAAAGTCAATTAGCAATGTTTTTATTTTTAAAATGTGGTATCATAAAATTTAAATTTTATTGGTTTGTATTTAATACATACACCGACGGCCAAGTAATTCAGACCATATTGGAAAATTGTTCACTGTCTATACAGTTTAATCTGCATTTTAAAATCGTTTGGCAATTTTATTTTTATTGTCATCAAGATCATTCTAGATTAGAATAGCAAATATAAATTAAACAAAATCTGTTTAGTAAATCGGTTAATAGAATTCTCAACATAATGTGAAAAAAGTGCTCATCACCATAATAAACAAATATATTCCACCCAGCGGTTTTAAATGGTCGTTCGGTCAACAGTCTAACCTTTTTACATAAAAGCACCGTTCACTAGCCGCCTAAGTGATATTCAGCCATAACGTCTAATACAATATTTAATGAATTGGCTGAGTCAATTCATACAACAGGGTGATAAAAATTCGACATATCTACTATCTAACATATTGTTATTTGGTAATCATAGAATCAAATAACTTAACTCAATAACCAAGTATACATATAAGTTATTAAAATTCAAAGTTGTTAAAATCTTTAGATCCACAAAGACCTTTTTTATAACAAGCACATGTATTTCATATCGCAAAGCTGATTAACAATAGCCTTAAAATTACATTTTTGGAATCCCTGGCCACCAAAAGGTGACTGACTTGCCACAGATATTCTCAAAGAAATTAAACTCTCAGAAATTTCATCGTCATATATAGTTTGTATCTGAATACTGGAACTCTTGTCGTAAAAACCAGTTTTTAATTTTACAATATTTGGTTCCAACTTTTGTCATTATACACTTCCGTTGTACTTTTTTGCGTCAACGCAATCAAACCGTTAGAAACACCAACAATATCGATACTTATCGAAGTCATATTGACCGTAGGTGAGTAGTTAAGTGTTAGCGATCCAAGTCATTTGCCTAGCTGTTTGAATGGCTGAATATCGTTCAGATCGCTGGTTGAACAGCACTCACTGTATAGTAAAAAGGCTTGGCTGTTGAATGAACGGGTAATTTAACTAGTTAGTTGCGACATATACAAATCATTTACACTTTCTTATGTCAAATAATAATGGGCTTATCTGAGATATTAACAAGCCCTGAAAACTCAATCCTACAAAGCTTTATAAACGTTTTTCCTAACGGGTCTTTCTACACTGGATTATCATTCTCAAGCGTCTTTACTTAACTATGTTTTTCAAACTCTGTTTTGCTCTCTACTTTTTGAATTACGTAGGATTTCTACTTTTGAAGAATTGTCTAGTAGCACAAAAATAATGGCACGTGATTTCAAATATAAAGCTACTGCATATGGCTTCGGTAATTAGTGTGTCTAAGTGCGACTTTTAATATTATTGTACGATAGAATGATAGATGAATAAACCATTATACAAAATTGTCACATTTCCAAAAATGAATGTACATACATACATACATTAACGTTTGATTTCTCTAGCGTTATTTATTTGCTTTGATGTTAAACGAAAATTTTTAACAAGTTGATAAACAGAACGAATTTTTTAAAACTATATAATTTATGAGAGAAATAAAAATCAGGAGATTTGTTTTCAGGTTAAACATTAAAGTTTGATATAAGTTTTGTAAGATTAATGATTGGTGGTATTTCGAAAACTCTTTTAAAAACTTCTTCCAGTAATAATACAATGTCTAATAACCCGATTATCTTATTCAAATGAAGTGGTCAACCTACCGATGTATTCTTGGGATTTAGGTAATTTGATCGATAGTGTTCTTAACTATATTCTAAGAACAACTGCTCAGCCGTTTGAAGATAACCATCCCTTTATAAATTGTTATCGGATACGGAAATCTAAACTCGAACTGCAAACACAGCGGCGAACAAAACCTTTCAAAAAAGAAAAAAAAAAGATTGGTTCATCCGTTTACGAGTTATTATAAGACACCTCGTTTTATCACTTTATCTATAAAAGTCCACTTTCTGCCAGAAGAGACTCTCCAATTCATCAACAGCAAACAGAATTTAAAATTCAAAAAAATTAGTCAAACCTAATTTACTTGAAATCCTTTCTTCAGGCCTAGAATTTTACGAAGTGTGTTTCCTTTACACCCTGTAAATACAGAAACCTATACAAATAATTAATTAATATATCAAAGGCGCTCTATGATGATATTAGTGATAAAACTAATAAAATATAATATATTACGAGTGTTGTATTGCATAATGAACAAATAGGAAGTTAGAATTCTACACTACATGAGTAGGATGACAGTTATATGTTAGTAGGCATTATGTAGTTGTGATATTTGATAGTTTATTAATATCATTGTATACCTTCACTAGTTAGTACGCGTCCGTCTCGGTCGAATACAAAGATACACGAGTGAAATTTCCAAAATTTAAAAAACCCCGACAAATTTTTCGAATACGGAATTATTGCAGCTTGAAGCTTGCACTTGAAACATATCCAAGAACACTCTTCATTAAATTATCTTTTTCCTTAAAGTCTTTTCCAAGTAGAGTGGATTTTGCGATACCACAGACAGACAGATAGACCGACACACAGACAGACATACACACATAGCGGTCAAACTTACAACACCTCTTTTTTTTTAGTTCAGGGGTTAATAAAAAATCAGGGTTTTTGAAATCGCAAAGCTTGCGAGACCAAGACTAATTCTATAGTACAATATCAAGAGCAAGACCATTAGTCTCGGAAGACATTGGCGAATGTTTTTAACCTAATTTTTTCTATTTTTATATTCGTGAACTGGCAACGTCTACGAGTGTTTATTTTCAGACAACTAAATTTCGACATTTGTTTCCTTATTAAATATTAGGTTCATCTTGCACCTGAGAGTGGTCGCGCTTACTAATGCTTGATGTGTTATTCTTTGATTTGATAACAAAATTATCGTTACCAGACAGTTTTACCTTATAATAAATATTACTAAAAGTAATTAGGAAATTATTTTTACTGAAATTTTGAACAATAGTGAGTTTCAAGTAGCGTTTTGATGATATACCATGTGAGCACCGTAATCACAAAATCATGGTATCATAGTAGTTCCAAGAATGTGTGTGGTTTAGTCTTAAAAGAAAATTAGCAAGCCGTGGGTAGGTTCTGGTGAAGTAGGTACTTAGGATCTACACGAATAACTTCCCTGCTTCATAAATAGTTCTTAAACCACCGAATGCTATGAAATTCTTTACGGGTCATATTGCCATTAATACGCTTCGATTAACACCTCAACGAAGTCGATATGATTTTTTGTACGCAAGGTATCGATTAGAAAAAAAATGTCCACGAACGTACGTACGTACGTACACACACATGCATGGTTCTTCTCCAAATTGGTGTTAATACCTTTTCCTGACCATGAAACGTAAAGTTACGATGAAAATTTCGAACAGGGAAGTTATACAGGGAAGTGAAAAAGAAAAAATGACAACTACAAAATGGTGTATTTAATACAATTTAGGAAATTTTGAGCTGGTGGTCCTAGAATATCGATACTTATCGTGATTAAATTTATCGATTTAATAACGCTTTTTTTAAAGAAAATGTAAAATTTGCTAGTTTAAGCGCTGTACAAAAGCTTAAACAATTTCTTCATCCGTATTTAAGTCCTTTAAGTCATCTTCTGGACTCTCAATCTTCTTTTTTTGGACAATAAAGCATGCTTTTCTTTCACAGTGCATTTATTGGGCGTATATTCAGCTTTAAAAATGCTTTTAAGTACCACCACATAATATTCTTCACCAATTGAACCCTCACCTTGAAAACTGCTTTACCTCCATTCCCATGCGCTCTCTCGCCTGACTTCAGAAGAAGTCGAAATTTATTCTTAGTTTCGAATAAGTATGAATCGTTACAAAATAATATTTTATCGTTACATTTTCAGGTCCCGATGTTGCAGCAAGATAAAATATAAATTAGCTCAGCATATATTATACCAGGTTCAATCACCAACTTTTGCATAAATTTAATTAAAATTGGTGAGTTGTGAGATGATTGAACAAACATACAAACAGATTAACAGGCAACGGATTTATAATATTGTAGATAATATAGAGAACAACATACAAGCCGTATTCTTGCCTAACTCAACGATCATAATAAATAAATAATGTAAATTATTAATTTATTTATGTTCGTATGAATGTGAAAGGTTAACATGTTTATTGTTATGCATACTAAATGAATTCAGTTGAAAAATTAATGATATGTAAAACCAAAGGTTTTCCACTAAGTAGGCGTTTATATTGAGTTAGCATGGGTAGTGAAATCTCAAAAGTGAAATATTTCAAATATACATATTTTAGGCACATAATTTTAGATTTGAGGTAAGTTAAGGCTTCGATCATACTAGGATTAACAACTAGAGTGTCTCTGGCGGTTGACAATTTCAACGCATGTTACAGTTTTATTTAACAAAATAAAATTCTAACCATAGCACGAACGACGTAAGTCCATAAATGGACTTACTTCTATCTAAATACAGACCTGAGACCTATTATAATTTGATTAAAAAAATAATATTTATAAAAAAGCATAAGCAGTCTCGTGGAACATCCGGTAGAAGCTATGTTCTTTGCAAACTGCAAAAAATATACAGACGTGGATAGATTTCGGCCTGACGACATTTCACATGTTTTTCACATTCATCCTTTTTTGTCTACCCCTCATCACTAGAATCAAATTAAAAACAAAATTGACGATTCCGTAAAGGTCAATTTAATTTATTTTAAAACTTGAAAGATTTGCTGGTACCGTTCAAAAGCTAGTGGGGAAAAATTTTATTTTCAATCATGAATAGCTCAAAAGGTATGTATACTTAAAAGGTTGACCAAACAAATATTGCTTTTATACATATATTAGCACTGCTTAATTTACACGGCATATATTTCCGTAGGTCTTCCGTAGAAGTATGATAGGTAGCTACAGAAGATATGAAAGTTACGAGACTCATGCTCCTTCGGGATCAAAGCGAAACTCGTAAATGAATTCGGCAGAACAAACCTTGGACCATCAGCTCTTAAAACTATAGATGGTGTCACTATAGATGAAAATTTTATATAACTCTATGCTAGATAGATAAATGTTGACTAGTAACCACATATATTTATAATACAAAATTCTATTTCGAATAGTTTCGAATGTTATAAGTTTGGTTTTGAATATTCATTTAAAAAATAATAGTATTGAATTAATCGATAAATAACTTTATTGAAATGTTTTAGAAATATATATTTTTAACACAAAAATTACTAACTTATTTAATATAAGTATACAAAAATTTATTTAAATAAAATCATTGAACTATGTTACAAAATTCTCCAAAACGGGCATAATTCTGAAAATGTTGTGGAAAATGGGGGAAAAAATAAATCGTTCAATGTCTCATTTCAGTACTCAAAAACTGTGCCATGAAGCAATGAACTTGGATAAACGACCTTTTACAAATTCCTATTTAATAAAAATTTCGAAGTAAAAATTGAAATTATATAATAAATAGAAATCGATTTTGATATTGAAAAATAATTTTGTTTGGTAATTTATTTTTGGTTTGTAATTTTAATTTTACTTCTAGTGTCAAAATCAGGTGATAAAATACTTAAATATCATTGGCCTAAAAGCGATGATGTGATCCACGCTCATTGATCAATCACGAATCACCTAATTAAAGTTGATTGACCGACAGCACTATTTGTTAGAAACTTGAAAAGTATAACTTGTGCACACACCAAAGTACCAGTGTGTATTTTTCCGTCACCAAATCGGCAACGGGTTTAAAATTAAATACTCGTAAAGACCAGCCCGTTATAGCCCGCATGCCTTGTTCTCACTTATCCCCCTTCCATAACACTTGAAATAAAGGTAGAGAGTGTTTTACACAGGTAAAGAATATTTACAGTTTTCAATTTTTTTAAATGTAAAACAGTCATAATTCATTTAGTATATCAGAACAGATGGCCATGAATTATATTTTTCACTAAAGTTTACCATTTTTACATAATTCTTTCATTTATGCTTTTGCGAACACAAAAAGCAAACAAACAAACAATCTTACTTTATAATATACAGGGATTAGCTAATTCAAACTGATGATGATCACATGATAGTCGAAATACATATTTAAATAATACTCAATTGGTCTAGGAAATTGTAGAAATCGAAATTTAATTGAATGGCCACTGTCTTCTACCTGAAATACTTTTGGAACATAAACACAATATCTATTACGGACTATATAAAATACATTTAATGTATTTCATTAAAAGATTGCTGTGAAAACACTGAAAAACTGTTTGGGAAATAAAAAACTCAAGCATGTTTTAAAGAAGAAATGATTGTTTCAGAACGCTCACTGGGTGATTTCGGTCTTGGAGCCTAATAGATACAATAATTAATATACAAAAGTTTGGTTAATTATTTAAATTAGCATGTTTTATGCTATTAGCAGCAGCCTGAAAACACTTCATATAATGAAAACAATATATATTTCCATTAAAAGTTTCTATATTGTATTATATAATACACGTATACATAACATGTTTGGTCAATATTAAAACATGCAAATATACAAAACACATATGGTGGCTGATAGTTAATATACTTATAATTTATTGGTAATTTATACCACATATGAAAGTAGTAAAATAGTCAACAAATGAGCCTACTTCTGAAAAAATTTGAAATAAAAAATTTTCCATTGCGATTTTATTCATTAATGGATATGAAAAAAAGTCCATAACAGAGGCTACGAAATTTAGGTTTATGCCAATATTTCAAAATCAAAAAAGGTACTCAATACGACCCAATAGTTTCCGAGAAATGCTGTTCAAAATTCATAATTTTTTTTAACTTCGCAATATTTGGCAATGTTCAAGACGTCACTCGAACTACTCTAGCGAGAGTTCCACTTACCTCCGGCAGAGTGTGCCAGTGTTGTTCAGGGTCAAATTCATTCAAAACGACATAATATTTCGAAAAATTAAGTTAGAAAAAATGATATATTTTGAAAAGATTTATTTCGGAAACTATTGGGTCTATAGAGATGATTCTGAAAAAATACTTCAAAAACTACCCGTTTTAGGTTTTAATCATTAAAATCAGAAAAAAAAACGAAATTTTCATGGGTTTTTTCGATTCGACAAAGTTGTGTTCGACGCTCCAGATCACAAACTTGGTTTACTCATCGGAGCAACATCTTAAACAAGTCGCTAAAAATCAGAACTACTAGATTGTCGATAAATTTTGAAAGGCTTTATCTCGGAAAGTATTGGGTATACATAGACCATTCTCATATTGTAGCAAATTTAGTTCGTTAAAACGTTCTGAAAAGTCGTTATCAAAAAAACTAGTCCTTAAGGATTATAACCGCTAAAATCTAAAATTTTCGATTTTTGACAAATTTGCGTTCAGCGCTTGCGGTCACAAACTTGGATTACTTATTAAACCAACATCATAAACCAATCTGCAAAAAATCGAAACTACTGGATTTGATGCAGACTACCTCGAACTTTCAAAACGACAAGGTTACTGTATTAATTATGTCTATTGATTATGTTTGCTATAGATTATCTTAAAAAACAGGTAAAAAAAAAATTAGGCATTCAAGGGTTTTTATGGCAGTAGTCGTTCAATGGTTAATAAGGAAGATAAAACCGCGGAGTGCTAGTAATTTAGAGAGTGGAAACTAAATTATTGGTGAAAAAGCACCCCTCCTGTTTTTTTAAAATATCTCGTAGACTAAACAAAGTTAAGAGAAATTTTATTGTTAAATAAAATAAAAGATAATCAAAATTTCCATCGGATTAATATTTTTTCAAAAATAGAAATAATAAATTTCATACATAAACAGTTGAAACAAACAGAAAAATAAGACAAAATATCGATTCTCTGTGGTTTTTTGCTTTTTCGCCTGAATCTGCTTTTTGGCAGAGATAGATAAAGACATCGCAGATAAAAGAAAGTATATTAAATTAAAAATACCTTTTTTCATTAAACAAATACTTTTTACAATAAAAGGCGAACGTGGTATGAAATGCGATTTCTGCATCAAAAACCCGCGAACGTCTTAGTAGCTTTCTACAAGACATAATCAATAGCCTAATCCGATTTTGGAATTTCTGATAAATCCAAAACATTCTTGATGTGTAATCCATCCGAAAGTGAATAATTCATAGTTTATTTACGTCATTTGATTTGCATGATTTGCCTAGACATAGGCCTATACAGATAGTAAGAAATTTCATTTTGCATGAAAAATAAATTTAACAAAAATGTCGACAAAATGAGCTTTCTTTTATTATTGAATTCATAAAATTTATACGATAAAACCAATAAAAAAGAAGTCTATGTCAAAAACATATATAAATATATTTTTAGAGCAGAAATATGTTTTCGGATCATCGTACAACTTGTACGAAACAAATACAATATTTTTTACTCATAAAATAAATATTACAAATTATTTTGGGATTAAACCGATGTTCGAATAATAATAATATTGGTTTCCCTGAAGCAGTAAAATTATAAGTTATTACAAAACATATTATTTTATGCTATTTCCTAGCAAATACACAAGAATTTATTGACTCTTATTTTAATAAAAATGTAGAAAAATATAATATAAATACATATATGAACAAGCAAAAAAGTATGCAGCAAAATTTAAAAAACAAATACTGTATCTTGGCGTTTGGGATATTAAACAGAAAAATATATTTATAAAATAAAAACCAGAAAGTTTGTACTGCGAGAGTCAGACCAAAATACCACCCCTCGTGGTTTTACGTACAAAGAAATTAAACCAGTATTCAAATAATAAAAAATTCATACTATACCACTGAAATTTTTTTAATATTTAAGTAACATTTAGAAAATTACGAACTATAACAATATTTTCAAATGAAACTGTATAAAACAACACAAGAATATCGAGCTTTCTTTGTCCAATCCGAAATCTTTCTGTAACAGATACCGAATAAATGTAAAAGAGGATAAATATATTATTGTTTCATTTCTCTCAGCTTTTGAACTCTTATAGGTTATAGGACTCAAAAAACATAAAACCCTAGTTCATTTAGCGAGTAGCAGTTTAATTTTCGTAAATTATAAATAATTTTTTTACAATTTTTACAATTCTTAATCGAAAATTGGATAAATCACAAAAGTGCCGGGTTCATTTCTAAAAAGTTCACTGTATAAACTCTTTTGATATAAAGAACATACATATATCCAGGCTATTTTGTGATTGGATGGACAATTTCTGAGATATTGCCTGGAAATCAAAAGCGAACAGCGACAGCTCGAAAATAACGATAGCTTGTAATATATGAATGTACGAGAGTTTTATAAAGCCTCCAAAAATGGATGGAACTTTTATCTAAGACTGATGCAATATGTATATCTTAATATATATATTTCTTGTGTGCGTGTGTATGTAATTGAACTCCTCCTAGACGGCTGGACCGATTTTGATGAAATTTTTTGTGTGTGTTCGTGGAGATTCGAGAATGGTTTAGATTTACAATTTGGTCCAGTACAACTGTTTTTGAGGGCTCCGTACCAAAAAAATGAAATTTCATTAAATGGTGGGAGCGCATATAAATCATATCACATTATGTATACTATGTGTACTATGTATTTTTAATAGTATTCAGGTATTGTCAATAGGCATTTATTAGAGCCATATGCGAGCGCAGCGAGCTCTACTATCAAAGGTCAGGCCAAAGGTCGAAGGTCAGGCCAATCCAATAAATAGGAGTTAAATTGGGGTTTAGAGGGATGGGTTTAGCGGACAGGCTAAACGTAGTATAGGTATTCATGAATTGGAGTTACGTTTTTACGGGACAACGTCCGTCGGGGCCGCTAGTATATATATATATATATATATATATATATATATATATATATATATATATATATATATACATATTGCATGAAGGAATCTGGAAACTTATTATATTACAATTGAATAATCCTAAGTATATACAAAAGTAAAAACGAAGACATCATGGAATTTGAATATCGAAAAATTCATATTTGACAAACAATTAGTTTATAAGATTGATGCCTCTGACGCACTGCGTCTATTTACAGTAGTCAATTTTATTGCGTAAATTATCATTAATTTTATTTTAAAGCACTTAGTTAACTATAAAACTGAAGTATAATATATAAATCTGAATAAAAGTGTTTTCAATCATATACCTATCCACTCTTATTTATGTTTTTAAACTAACTAAATAATTGAGTAGTTAAATCAATAAATAATATTTTATTAAATTTAATTTCCCATTGGTTACTTGTTAAGATAAAACCATTGGAATAACCATCATTGAGATAGATGGTGCACCGAGCCCCCGAATCTCAGAGGGTCCATTAAAATTGAAAAGAAAGGAGTAGTAAGCTCCCAAAGCTAGCAAATCTCGAGTCTGCTCATAATATTTTTTTAATGATGTTAAATGAACATGAACAATTAGAGAACTACTAATTTAAGAACTTCCAACACATGCGCCAAGCGTCTTTAATAAGCATGTGCTATTCTTTTCCGTCATTTCTGATAAAAAAATATGTTTATACATGCATAGTATAGTATATATGTAAACATCGCTTTCAAACTCTTGCCATAGTTTTCCAGTGTCTATACTCTTTAATTGAATTTAAGTCTCAAACTAAATAAAAATTTTTATCGTACCTATACAAAAACTAGATACATTTGAGTGTGGTATTTGTGAAAATTATCATTTTTAAAATAATTACATAAATAATTATCATTTTAATATTCTTAATTAAAATTCTTCTCGTCGACATTATAATAATAACTTTGTTTTGTTTAAATTTTCATGCCAATACCATCTTGTTCAAAAAAAGAAATCCTAATGCAAAAATTTGTGAAAGGGTTTCTGAAAATTTCTTTAAAAATCAGGTTGCCACGTGAAGTACAGCTCAAAATAAGAGAATTTGGATAAAATTATTGTAATAAAAAGGCTCTAAAATTATAATTACGATATTGCCAATTCTGTTTTCTACCTAAAAAGCTCATACCAAAATTTAATACTTTTGCGCACAACTTAGGGAATTTGATACTTTCACAGACATTTTTCTACATGAAGGATTTTAGGCATAAAATATAGGTCATACCCCAAAGTTTTCTCACACAAACTAAATGACAAATATGTAATTTTGACAAATTGCAGTCCTTTATGGCGATTAAGTATGTGCAACATCTGCGTCAGTTAAAAACAAAAAACAAAAATGCAATATAAAGAGATTAGAGAATCAGATAGGCAAGTTTGTTAAAATATTTTGCTATTTTTATTTAACGTTTCTGATAATATCAATTTCATATAATATTTTAAAATAGTAATAAAGGTTGCCTTCATTTCTATTTAACTTGTGCCAAGTTTCTGAATTCGTACCAGTACAAAGTTGCTGAAAACATACCTACAAATTATGCTTATTTAGAGTTTTTGTAAATTTTTATTAACTTCAATCAAATAAATAATTAAATTTACGATTAACTTTATATTATAAAACTTTAACTTTGTAAAATTTGGATTTTGGACATCAATAAACCGGATTTTGGTTACAACTTGGAACTAACCATTCAAAAATTGGTTCAGTCTTTTTTAAATGTAATGTACCTACACTCTGTGATATAATATTTTACAGAATTTTCATAAATTGTTCGTTTGATGTTAAAATAGTTAAATACTTTATGTAATATTATAGTGCTGTATAGTTTATTCTTTATGATATATAAAATTTATATGTATATTATACATGTCACCGGATTTATAAGAATTGTTACTTTATAATAAATCTGGGAAAATTGTAAACTTACTGATAGATTGTGAACAAATAATATGATTCACAATTTAACGCCTATATTTTCACCAGTTTATAAACAAACAATGTTTGCCAATCAAGTCGAAATTTAGCGTAAGACAAAATGCATGTTTGTGAACGTTTTTTTACTGTAGCTTTGGTATTTAAATAATTTTCAAAATTATAAATATTTATAAACTACAAATTATTATGATTTAATTTTTGTTAAATTTTTTGCCAATGAGAGAAACGGAGCCTGTGTTTACAGCGAGACGAGGGGTCATAATTAACCATAGCTACCTTGAAAAGCTACAATTTACCATAGAGCTACAAAAATATTTAGTGAAATTAAAAAATATTAAAATAATTATGGGACTAAATGGAAAATAGATATATTCTTAAAAACGACATCGATAACTATACTTGAATTTTTTACCAGTTAATTAATTAATAAACTTTTAACAGGATTTCAATAAAATTTTCAATTTTCTATTAATTTAAAATTATTTCCAATTTACATGCTGTTTCTATTTTAATTAATTCGTACATTTCGTTGACAGAGTGTCAAACTATTCATTTTGACTTTTTATTTAACAAACTCACACGCTTGTCACGTATAAATACGGCTAAACAGTGATTGGACGGATACCATTCATGTTTATAAACGGCTCAAAATCGTTATATTGTAAACTGAGCGTTAGCTATTATTAGTTTATACTTCTTTAAACAAAAACATTACTTAATCAATCGACGGTTCACAATCTGACTAGATTTATTATAAACTAACGATTCTTATAATAGTCCGGTGACATATATAATACAAACATATTGTTGCATTTTTCATATTATAGAGTTTTTTTTAGTTCATTTTCATTTTTAATATTAAAATTTTATGATGTTATATATATTCATTCTTTTATAAAAATTTACATGGAAAAATAATGTGGTAAAGATTGTTTTTACTTTATTATACATTTTTTGCAAATAAACCAAATAATAAATTATTGTAATCGAGTCAAGAGCAAGAAAACAAATTTTAACTTTCACCTCCAAAAGACAACCTCAATTTGCTTATATACTGCTCAGAAATCATATCGAAAGTCCTTAAAAAACAGTTTTTCGGGAAATAATAGGCAAAATTTCAAACATAATTGATTATAAATCCCTCCAGAACCTTGCTAGTGTGAATGAAAATAAAAAATTTGGTCTAGAATTTTAAGGATAGAATCCTTCTTTATTCTCAACAATTCTGAGAAGACAATACATAATTTTACAAATTAAAAGTAAGATTTTTGAAGTTTGCTTATTTCATATTTCCGTCGTATTAATAGACTGTTATTAATCTGAATGTTTGCATATTATTTCTTGATTAGATTAATTTTACAGTGTTTTAATTCGTTTTTGCCTACCACCACCCGTTTTAAGGTTATCTTTATTGTTTTATCAAAAATTTGGTAGGGTACAAAAGTAACATAGCTCTGTGGGTGCACCAATAACATGTTACTTATACAAGTGGGTGCAAAAGCACACAAGTAAAATGTTACTTAGACTGATTAGAATAATCTGATTAGAATATATGATTATCATATAATAGATCTCATTACTTAAACTAAGAAAATTTCTTTCTAGGAGTTAATAATATTAATTTTTTTCATTAAATATATAATTTTTGAATGAAAATGTTTATTTTTCTTATTCATATAAACTTTTCTAATAAGTCATTTATGGATTTAATTTATCAAAGCATATTTAATTCAAACCCCTTTGTCCTGTTACTTTCGAACTGCCAACGTGGTCGAAAATAACAACTTAAGATTTTTTTTAAAACTCTGTTATTCAAACAAAATATATAAATATAAAATGAAGATACTATTGTAAAGAGCATGCATGAAATTTATATATATATAATAATTTCGTTAAAATACTAACATCTAACCAGAAACCAAGGTGAAAGTACAAAATGTTACTTTTGTACCCGGTCTCCCCTACTTCAAAAAAATACAATTGGCTTCAAAAATAACTTTTCAGTTCAAAAGATGAAATCTAATAGAAACAATCATATTGATCTAAGCCTTTGCGTACCATTTAAAAGGTACTCAGATTAATAATGGATGAGATAAAATAAAGTTCAAAAACTAAATTATTTTTTTTACTTGTCATTAGAATTTCAGATGAAAAAATTTTCTTGCTTTGGTCAACTTAACTTTTTGCACGTAGGCAATAAGCGAGCGATCAAGACGCTTTCAACGATACCTAAATTGTCTAATTGTGATAACTAGTTAAAAAGGTATAGGGAAACACATGAACAAACATACATACCGCTCAAACACATAACCTTCGCTGTCGTTGGGTTAAAAAAAAAGTTAAATATAATAGTGTTATATTATCGACAAACAGGTATTTGTGGGTGTACTCAAGGTTTGTTGTATGGTAATGTTATTTTCTTGATATTTTTGAAAAATACCATTTAGTAATTTCTATAAAAAATTGCATTCCTTTAGTGAGTTCATTGTTAATTGAACACACTGTAGTTATGGCCATTCTTTGAAAGAGACTTTAAGGACATTTTACATTTTTGTAGGAAGAAAACAAAATTAATGGCAAACTTCAGTTTTTTTTGATTCGAGGTTACTTTGCTATAATTGCTCAAATCTAACTATGATTGAAAAACAATGTTATTATCTAAGAAAGAGCATTAATTATTTAGTATTTTTGAATTTGTTAATTATTTATTTTCAGACCACGTCTATTACAGAGGCCACCCATATCATTATTTTAATCTTTATTTATTTGTTAAATAACATCCGATTATACAATTTTATGATGTGGGTGCAACCTTTTAGCTAGTAGTCAAAGAAAGTAAAGACGCCTTAACTCACTCGGCTACTGAGCCGGTTTTGTTGTTTTTTCATTACATATTCGTATACAAATACGGATGTTAAAAAATATACGAATATTTGCGAATGCGCATATTCGTCACCTCACTATTGTGTAATGTATTTGTGATGCTGTAACTTGGTTATATCTTCTTGACTAAGCAGACGATATGGTCACATGTGTTGCTAGGACACGTTTACACCATTAATATTATTGATTCTTATAAAATTGAAAAAAAAGGTATTGTATAGTTTTTTCGACAAAGGTGATAAAAATATGTTTCGTATATTTTTCAAAAAATTCAAATAATATTAATGTGTTACTTGCATGTCTAAAATACATTCATCAATTCGAAAAAAATTTTATTTTTCATATATTTTACTCTTTCCTGGGAAAGCAGTATACCAATGAGATTAATTAAAAATACCCTTTTCGATTATTCTTTAAAATAATAGTTTTACACATTTCATTTTTTGACTCAGAACTGAGATTAACGGAGTACGGAGTAAGTTAAAAACTCAAAAGGATTGAAAACAGGATTTGTTTAGATTCGGAAGTATTGTAGAAAGTTTGAACTGGATGTTAAAACGAATTGCGGTTCCGATTTGAGAAAATATAATCCAGATAACCCGATATAACGGAATCTAACGAATTAAGCTGAATTTTTGTACAAACCAACAAAAAGTATAAATGTTGTCTCGAAAGTCACATAAGGTCAAAGGTATCGAAAATCAGTTTATACTATCAACATTTGTACTATCAAAATAAAGGTTTGTACAAAAAACCAGCTTATTCCATTAGATTTCGAGGTGAAACCCTAAGATGATTGGAATTACTTAGCCGAGCTTATAGCAAGCCTATCGGTAGTAAATCTATTAATATCTAATAGAAGAAATTTTCTAGACTTTTGGCGACAGTCAATACTTGAAATGCATTTTGGGATACAACGTTTGGAAAAGAACGTCAGATATTTTCTTAGAATTTTTTACTTTATTTGAAAATTTACAGTACAATGATATTTTTTTAACCATTAAAAATATTCGTCTCAGCATAAGAAAAAACTAAGAAAACAAAATGTCAATTGGTATGCCATAGATTGATTTGTATCCCTTGTGAAAAAGAAAATTTACTTAATGAAGTGTAAAAACAGAAATTTAAAAAGTTTTCTTCATTGTATATTTCATAAATATGCAAACAAAAGTTAAAAACCATATCATGATCGTGATTGGATATAAATTATTCGCATTTAATGAGTTTCAAGTTCAATGAAGAAGAACTCAAATGGAAACGACTGTGGTTTTCAAAATGATTGAATTATTATTGAAGTTTTATTCCCTGAAAGTAGTAAAAATGGTGGTGAAAATTCATTAGAAATTTATCGTTAAATGTTATGAATAAATTAACGCTAAAAAAGTTTCCTACAAATTATTATTGGAAGTTTTAGAAGTAGGGTAAGATATAGTACCATCGGTTCCCTCTCTTATTTTCTCGGCCGCTATCACTGTCTATGAGATATCAATTATTAGAAGATAATGTTTAGTTACTAGAAGACAAGCAACGTAGAGAATCAATATCAATGTGCGTTTCAACGCACTTCATGTGTCCATGGTTTACAAATTTTATCGATAATTTTCTTAAAAAATACAAAGTGTTGAAGAATTAAAGTGCTATAAACTGAGATAATTTCCGTTGTTAAGTCTTAAAAATGGCTATAATAACATAGAAATATAAATTTCGATTCTATATCGCCAAATGCTACTATAAGTGCATAGTAGCATTTGGCGATTTAAAACTAGTTATTTTCGATTTATTCTTTCTTTTTTATAATTTTGTGTACTCTTTCTACAATAATTTGAAGAAATTAGTGATCAGATAGTATAAACCGTTGGTAAAACGAAAGCTTCAATCCAAGAATAGGAATATATGCCAATTAAAAAAAAAATAGATATGAACAAGTGAAGAAAAAAAACAACTGACTCAGTTATTTTTTTATAAATTATAAGAGTTTAAAAAATCAAACTTTTGTATTTCAAACAAAAAGCAAACTCTAACAAGATGGATCTTACGGATCCAAGACGTTGGCCTATGTTGGCCTATTTACGAACATAATCTCCCTTTTTACGTCCTGAGCACGCTATAAAAATTTCAACTTGTTAGCCCAGACGAACAACCAGAAATGAACTAGTTAGGTGATTTTATGAACATCTATACTAAAATTTTGTTCATAGCATTATTATTTTTAATAGTTATAAAACTACTATTGGACTTAAGGACTAAACTCGCGTACGGACTTAACTTAATATACCCTGATATATATGTAACAAGATATAAAAACAGATACTACCTACTATTATTTTTCGATTCAACTAGTCATAAAAATGTAATTTTTCGAGTAAAACAGTTAACGAATTGATGGAAACAAGTCTCATAAAAATTAAATATGCTAAGGTAGGATTGGTATTTTATATATTCCGCCCGTAGAACACTCATGACTATTAAAGAAGGTATGAGATAATAAACGAACTAAGCGTGGCTATATCCGTAATGATCTCTTTTGATATATAGCAACGAACAATATAAATGCCGCGTACCAGCATCGTTCACTCTCTTAAATTATGGCTACAATATCTTTTTATTTATCTTCATAAAATCCTTCAGTGAAATGTAACTACAGTCAACTAACCTTGAATAACTGAATAATGTCTCTGATGGACACAAAAATTATACCTTTAAGAGTCATAAAAGCGTGTTTGACCTATTAAAAATCACTTTTTCATGAATACACTATACTAAAATATTTAACAAAATGAGTAGTTAGTTGAAGCAAAGCAGAAAGAAAAGGTATATTAAAGTATATCCCTTGTATCCGTTGTCGTTTACGTACGTTAATATATTTGTTCTTGGCAAAGGATATAACTTGCTATTCCATAGAATCCTTAGAATGTTTTATAAAAACGCTTAAGGATGTACGAGCAACAGGGCAATTTTGGATAACAGGCTTGAATTTTTTTATATGAAGTTGGACTAAGTACGATATTTTTCTGAAAAAATTATATTCTAATGACCAACTTCGGATAAATATAGCAAGTTAATAATCAAATCTGGAGAAACCATTTGTTTTCTTGTTCGGTAAACATTTAAAATACCAAACCGGTATTCTGGAATCAAAATACTACACTGAATAGTAGTAAATATAAACTTGTTAATCTTGACTCAATAAAGAATATGGAGCGTCAAAAAATCCATTAATCCTATTTTTCGGCCGTGTGGTAAATGAGCTCCTGAGTAGATGTGGAGCGTTTTCTCTTATAGGAAATATATTTGTCAGAACAACTATTTTCGAGATAGAGGGGGATGTAGAAATCTGGGAATGAAAGTTAACTCTAACCGTCTGGAAGTAACAGTTAGTTAAAGCATTCACTTTTTATAAACCGGGAAAAAATATTGGTAGACAAAATTTTCTTGTTAACGTGTCCTGTTTATCGAAAAATGATGGCAAACATCGCCGACTAGTAGTATGAAGATAATTTGAAATCAAGCGTGGGAGAATTCCCGAAAACTGCTGTAAAACAGTAAAAAGTAAGTGAAAACTGAAAAAAATTTCTGCCGAGTGCCAAATAACTTCCATAACGACCGAGCAAATGTTACATTTAATGCGAGTTATCAGACAAGGCCAACTTGACAAACAATGTTGATTAAGCACGTACTTTCTATTAAACTAAATAAAGTAAGTTTTGTATTAATAAGTAGTCTAGGTATTTGTTTTGGTTTGTGAATTGCATTGATTTTCAAAAAATTATGATTAAATAAATTTAAGTAAGTATTTTATAGAATAGTATAAAAAAATATTCCTGTATAACCCACATTGCCAGTAACATATCTAACAATCTACAATGTAAATAAAGAAATATATAACTCACTCTGTCAGCAACACCACCGGGAAGTATCGTTTTAACAACGACTCCGGTGCTACGTCCCCCGATAATACCAAATGCCAGTCCAGAACCATCGTTGATCAAGTCTATTACTTCCACTTGTGCCCATTCTGTATTAAGCTAAAACAAACATATACATAAAATGTATTTAAAAAACTGTTTCTATTTTAAAATAAAATACAAAGTATTTATTAAATATTTGATTAAAGCTGTTCAGATAGTATTTTCAGATATTATACAATTATTCAAAAAATTATTCCAGGTCTTTAATTGTTCAAAAGAAAGTTGCTCAAATTAAGCATCGTGTTTTGAAGTTTTAAGTATGAAGTATATGCGGTGAGGAAAATTTTTGAATCATTATACTACTAATACAAACGAAAATTTTATTTTTATACCGCAGGTATCTTCTTAAGTTATAGTTTTGATTCAGAGGTAGTAATCAAATATGGTACTGCGGTATTTCTCCAACTACGGTTATGAGCGAATATTGAATGGGTCCTCTAAAATGTTGACCGATCGGCCAAAAAGCCGAACGGAAACCATATTGGGACCCCTATTTTCTTTATGACAATCAAGAGTTCAGCAGTGAAATATCCTTTATTTAAAACGTTAGAAATATAAAAAAGGTAAGGAAATTTGATGAAAGGGGGTCCATATCCCACAAACGGGCAAACGGTTAATTGAATTTTAAATTTTTCTACTTTAAACCCCCTTCCATTTTTGCATTTCTTCATCAATTACTTTTTGGGAGGACAATAACCCTAGAAAAGTCCTATTATGAAATCACCTTACAGTTCGTTAGACTCCCTTGTTAATTTTTGAGTGCGATTTAAGCTTGTGTTGAAAAACCGGCATATCTCTTAGCTAAAAGTTTTTTTACAGCCACTAAAAATTATTTCGTAGACTGTAAAATTGAATGTGCCAATAGCATTATGAAAACAATGTAAAAATTACACTTATAAAATAAGTAATTAAGTAATTCAGAATATAGGTTATTTAATAATTTAAAGCTTCTCAGGTTTTAAATTATTAAAGTAATTTAGAAATACAAAATTTAGAAATTTTTCCAAATAAAATATGTTTGTATTGTATCAGTTTTAAGCAAAAAAATACCCTTGTTATTTTTTCTCTAAACGCTTAGTTTTCGAAATAAGAATTCTTGAAAAACAAAAATGCAGTATTCGATTTTTTTTAATGTGTTATGTTTTCAATCTCCGAGGGAATTCGCTTAGCTAACGCAGCTCCTGCGCTATGTATTTAATTTAGTACTTTAGCTACGAATAGATCATATTTGAATGGGTCAGATCCGAAGGAAAACTTGTACGTTTATGTCAAGTATCGTATTTCAATGCTGAATATCACGAAACGCTAAATTCCGCAGCATTTTTTGGTAGAAATGAATGTCTAGATTTGGCCAATGCAGTTATTAAGATCGACATACCCAAATTAAATTATAATCCAATGTTAATAATTTTTCTTTCTATTGTAAAAAAAAAATAAAAATCGAAAATGATAATTAAATATCTTCAGTAAAAGTACAAAAAAAATTATTATTCATAGATAACTTTGCATTCGCTTATAAAATATGAGTGTCACATCCATGATACAAAAAGTTTTAATATTCATACTAAAAATAATATTTACGATCGATGATAATAGCCAGGAACAAAAAAAAAAAACTTTTTTCATTTCACACTAATCCTATAATATTTATTGTATGTATTTTTCCGAGTTACATGATTATAAAAGTAGATATGAGTAATGAAAATTAAATATAGTTTTCATTTTTAAGGCGCAGTATTGTTCATAGCTATTTTTCGCATTATACATTCATTTACTTCTTGTGACATGAACTAATGTATTAAGCTTACGTTGTTACACGTAACTTTACATGAGACACAAAAAGAGAAAAATAGAACTGACTTTAGAAAACATAAATGAAAGAAGAATTTTTATACAAAAATTTTTAAAATGACTTCTATGCGCATAAAATCTATTTGATACAGTAGAATCTCCTCAAGTTGAGGCTCGCAAGCTGTATGAGTCTTTAGATTTTCTTATACATATGGCTGAATTTCCAAGAGGCAAACGACATCAGAACTCAAAATGTTATTTTTATCTTCAACTTAGCAGTATTGAGAACTAGGCGCACCAAAATTCTGTCAACAAAAACCTAGATAAGATAAAATACACCAATTAAAATTTAGTAAAAAGCAGTAAGGAGAATGTGAGAACTTTTACCAATGTAAATGGTGACTCTGCCACCTGCCATCGATTAAAACTTCGAAAACGAGTGGTAAATAAGGGTCAAAGTCATTTGATAATAAGACCAGCTAATTCATCATCCAACACCATTTTCTTATTCTTTTATTTCTTGTTTTCAAACATCGATATGGTAAATCCAAAAATTAAAAGGAGGTAAAATCTTACAGTGATTTCTTCCGGATATTTAGGACTCCAAAATACTGACCTTACCTCTTAAAAAATTAAAAAAGTTAGACAGAACATTAAAAAATTTAAGAACAAATTTTAAAGGCAATAAATGGTGGAACCGCATATAAATATTACATTACGTAGCCTTGCTATATGCTTATGTATTTATTTGCGCTCCCACCAAATTCATCTTGAATTGTGAACAGGTATTTGATAAGTATTGAGGTAGTACTGGGTCATCAAGTAAACTAATAAAATGAAAGTGAATTTCTACTGGTATAGACTTATGAACTGCAGTTGTAAATGGTACAAAGAAGGTTATATGTTCTACGTTTTTTTGTTTGTTTGTACCAGATACAATTTAACCCTTTTGAACCACCAAGACAGTGACTTTCACTATAGTTAAAGGCAAATGATCTTGAAGTCGTGAATAATCAACTTTTTTTGAAATTCTTTAATGGATATATCGCTTAAGTGGGATTCAAACTTCAAGTGAAGTATATTCTTAGATTTTAACGATTTTAACGAAAGAAGTGAGGGTTCTCTATTAGTTATAGAAAATTTTGATTCATTCAAGGTCTTTTTTTTCATAAAGTTTTAGTAAGTAGAGGTTTTACCGTATAATAATAATTGAATAAATATTAGATATAATTATAATAGAGTTTTATATACCACTTATAAAGCTGGACTGCATCTGTTTCTGACTTATTTTATAAGTTAACAAAAACTAAAATCTTGACCTGACTGTCAAAAGCAAACTATAGTAACTTTTACTACGGAAAATATAAACATTATCTACTGAATGAAAACATGGGTTTTTACAATTTGTATACATAGGATAAGCAATAGTTTAGTCTGCCAGTTTGTATTCCCAAGTTTGCATTCTAATGTTACATTATGCTTTTCTATTTATGTACGTAGCTATTTTATAAACTTATATCCACCGATTTGCTTAGGTGGATAAGTGAATTTTTATGTTAACTTTGTGTATTTGCAAAAAATACACAAAGTTCTTTTCATTTATACATACTCTAAGAGTAAAACATCATATTTAATCTTAAACTGATGAATGGACCTGTAAAATATTACTTCTAGATATATTGATTCCTAGCCAAGCTGACCTTCAAAATGAAACTAAAGTTTCTTCGAGAAAGAAACCAATAAATTATGTCATTTTATCAATTTTATGAACAGATTTATATTTAAACATATTATTATATATTCTTCATATTTTTATGAAAAGTTTTTTAATAAAATTGAGAGAAAAACTTTTTGCAAGGGAGATAAACTGTATATTCCAGTTTAATTATAATTCGAAGTTTTGAGAAACTCTCAGAAAATTTGATATATTCAACACTTAAAATGTCGTAAAAAGTAAATCTTTTTTAATGACTTGTTTATTCACAGAAATAAATTGATTCAAATATATTTGAAAATTTATTTTTAATAAATTTATATATATTTTTTTGAAATTTGAATAAATTTTTTTTTGTATTTTGATCAGCTATATATTTAATACACAGTGGTTGAAAACACGGGCTTAGCATAGAAATGACATTCCTTTTTACAAATTTATAATTACCAGACAGTTTTGTCACTAGTAATTCTTACTGTGCCAATGCTATTGTAATAAGTTGAAACAAGTGTTTTCGAATCATTTTAGAGCGGTTAATTGAAATTTGGATATGATTTAGTTTTACAGTATGTCACATTTACGAAGATGAAGATGAAGATGAAGATATTTTCGTTTTAAAAGGAATATAAATTTAAATGTTTGCACACTTTTACAGTGAGATGCGTAATTTTTTTAAAGATACTTAACCGAAACATGAATTTTAGTTGAGATTTCGGTTAAGTACCTTAAAAAATGTGAACCATAAGCTTGTTTGACTGTGCAAACATTTAAGTCGGTATTCCTCTAAATAACGAAAATATGGGGCTGTGTGCATCATAAATGCAACACCCTGTATAGCTAAATAATTTAATTTCAAGTCCTCGGCATACATTTGATTGCTTTACTAGCTGTTTCGGTTGCATTACTGTTACTTTACCACTTTCATGCACGTATACCTAAATAAATATCTATCCGAAACTGAGCTTTCTAAAAATGAACACACGAAAACGTTGACACGTCTTGTAGCATTTCTTCTAGTAGTAAAGGGTAAATTTAAAAAGAAATATTTCTGTTCTGTTGACCACTTGTGATTCATATTTGACTAATTTCGGTTTGACGATCCTACAGAAGCGACGTTTGCATGTACACATGTACGTTTAGATTTTCGTAGCCGTAGAATGTAAAAATTTTGAATATAGTGAACCCTGAATTTTTAGCAAAATTTTGTACAAATCGAATTAGATGATTTAGGGGAGGATCAAAGCACAAAGTTGTTAATATTTCGTTTAAAACTTGCATAATGGAATTTTCTTAATTCGCCAATTAGAATGTATCATATTTTATCGGATTTTTCCAATATTTACATTAAAATATTTCATTTCATCATTGCTAGAAAGTTTTTGTCTTTCAGATTTTAAAAAAAATAAGAGGCGACACTAGGTTTAAATGGAACTAAGCAGCGACACAGAAAAAAAATCGCTATGCTACTATGAAAAATTTGTACAAACACAATCAAAGAAATATTTGATTGCCTCTAAGAATTTAATGCTTGAATAGTTTTCAGTCATGGCTCATAAACCATTCCTTTATATCGGCGAGATTTCATTTAAAAAATAACGAACACCGCTTTTTATCGAAAATACATTTGTATCTTTATATGCGGGCAATCGATCAATAGAATCTTAAGTAAAATACTTTCACTTATTTACATCATTAGATGTGAATGTTTTCTAGAAAAACATCAAATAAACAGGATCTTTCTATACTGAAAAATTATACAGGGTGTAACAAAACATCGGTACCTCAAAATTAATCATATAATAATAAGTTTAGATAAGTTGATATATAATAATAAGTTGAATACTAATGTTGAGAAGTTCAAACAGTTATACTAGGTGATAGCCTTCGATTTCCACTTTAATATTAAATGAAAATACCCGTTTTTGAAAACGAAAATGAATCGAAACATTGAAACTTGTATACATGTCCGAATGTAACATTAATTTTAAAGGTCTTAAAATCGACTTCAAGGGCATCAAAAATCGAATTTGAGATGTATTTCAAAATCATCAGATAGTACAATTCTTTACAAATACAAAACTATCTTAAAATCAAAATTATTGTATACTAATTGATGACATTGAAATATACCTTTTAATACAATAAATAACCTGGAAAAAAGTGTCGATAGTGTAAAATTTGAAAAGCAGCATCAATTTTAATGAAACTTTTTGTAACGTGTTTATAGGACTCAGCCATTCAGCCAACTTAGCCTATTTAAGAGAGGCTTCCTTTGGCTTAAAATTGTCATTTAGTAGGTATTTTTGGTCCCTGAATCCGATGTCAAATAGCACTGATTCTGCCACGTCTCGATTCTCCCGAAAATCGTGCCATTTTTTCCCAAAAATTTCACTTTTTTGGCACAAAAACGTCTCAACAAAATACACACACAATAGGTTTTTAGAACAAAAAAATATTACCTATTGACGTTGGAAATACCATTTTACGTTTACACAATAATATCCAGATCTTAGAAGTTTCTAGAGACTATGTTCAGAAAAGTTTTTTTTAGTTTCTTTAATCTGATCTGATATGGAAATATCCCCCAGAGCACAGTGTAGACGATAAAAACTTAAATTTGCCGTTTTGGTGCTAAATAGTGTAATTCTCAGTCAAATGGGTCGATTTCTGGAATATTTATCAGAATCCCTGCAATTTAACGTTGGAATTAAGCCATACTCAAGTTAGGTATAAATTAACCTAGAAAATATTTAAAGTCATGGTCAAGATGAATACCTGGTATAACTCTTTTGAACTCTTAAACTTTTACATTCGGTATATAGCTTTCAGTATTCACGATAGTTATTGTAGAAAACAAAATTACTCTAATATGAAATGACATAAATAAAACCTTTTTCAAGGCATGAAAGGGTCATATAAAATCTTTGACCTAATGACATCGAAAAAGATAAATGACAACGTATACTAATCTTGTTACATGTACAATGATGGTACGAATGGAAATTTATGTGTTATTTTTTTCAATTTATATAAAAATACTATTTCTATGTACAAATGCTGTAACATTTCGAACTTCTAAATACATTTTTCGATAAATCCTTGTTTAATAAATCAAACGCTAATTCAAAGATTGAAATGACATAAAAAACACAATACAAAAATAAATAGATTTTAGTAAACGTTTTTACTTTGATGTTTACGTTATAACAAATAAATATTGTTTCTGTTAAGGACCTCAAGAAATAAGTATTTGACTGTTTAAGTAAGTATTTGAAAATTAAAGTAAAGCAAGTTAATACTTTCTTGATCCATTTTGGTATCTAATCCAAATAAAAATCATTCCCTAGGATTCCTGAATTCTTGAATTCTCTGATAGAATAAATTTCTGAAAGTCAACTAATTTTCAGTTAAGTATAAGTTTAACTAATTCTTAATTACTCAGAGATAGGTCAATTTTGGTAAGTCGAAAATTTAAGCCAATATTCCATATAGAATAGCATGTTGCATCTTGGAGAATGGTTCATTTCCTTGGAAGATATTGCAACCTATACGTAAGGAAAGTTAACTTACCAGTAGGCCAACAAACGAGATAATACTTTTCCATAGAATTTTGTTTTCATGTAAAATGCAATTATTAAATTGCAAAATTGGTTTGACTGTTTATTTATTTAGGAGCTGATTCTTAAGTTTTGTGTTTAAAATCACATCCAATCTAAATTTCTGCTTATGGAATGTTATTTACTTATTCCATATTCCAGTATTATACATTACATAAAATGTTGAGGAGGTAAAGTTTGAAAAAACGGATCGTCGTATACATAGGATCAAAATAATGAAATGAACTTCTGATCAATGATTACGGGTGGGGAATATATTTTATAATTAAATTGTCCTTTATTATAGCTTAGAATGCATGGGTTAGCCTATGGAAAAAAATATCTTACCCACTTCAAAGTAATAAAAAGTCATATGAATTCTGCAAAATGGCCCATCATTATGCCACTCATCAATTTCGTAATTTTTATTTCTCCCGACAACACACTCAAATAGACAATAAATACGACAGTCTAAGCCTGGCTATAAATCTTTAAAAAAAAACCGCAGTGGTATATTGAATAGTTACACCAATAAAAGAGTGGACTATTTGTTTTTAAGGGAAAATGTTGTAAGTTTTTGTCAAGTTTTTCGCTTTGCAATTTTTAATACAGATTTAGAAAAATGAAATAGGTTAGGTTATATTGATTGCCTACGAAGGATACACTTAGGCAATAGGGACCCATTGTGATACTTTATATGTGTTTGACCACCTTTTATGCTAGCTCCTAAATTATTTCGAGAAAACCTTCTTCATGCATATAACATGCACTACACCAGCCCATCATAGCTATTGAGAAATGACGTAAATCGAATGAAAGTTAAAACTAATGGAAGAAGATAATTTATCTGCGCGAAGTTATTACAAAAGGTACATACTTGGGTCTCAATCAAAGTTTACATCATGTGGACTTATTCTAAAGGGCTTCATTAATAATAAAGCATCATTCTAATCGGTATTTAAATGTATTTAAATGAAAAATATTTTTAATGGTGTGATAAAAATACTTAACCTTACAATAATTTTACTGCTTGAATTTTGAGTATCAAGCTACCACATTTATGCATTTTTGTTCAACTTGTATACATAAAACTCTTAAGTATACTCCGAATAAAATTCAATGTTTCATAAAGTTTTATTTCACCACATAATAGAGAAAAATGTGGCATCAATTTTTATGGTTTTATTATGTAATTTTATTACCATTTTCTAAATACATCCATCTATTAAGCTATAAAAGGCAAATGTTTTCACTGTATTTTATGATTGATGTGAGACAACGCTGTAAGATAATGAGAAGATGCTTTGTAGTTTTCATTCATGATTATAGATTAGGGAAATTTAACAGAAAAAGTGAAATGACAGAAAACAATCAGCCAAGGTCGTATCCAGGCTGAGTAATTAGAGTAGGTAAAGGGCAGGGTACGTACTTACAGGAGTTTCTTAATGTTGTTGAACAAGTAATACATAAAAATGAGAAAACTTTGACAGGGTAACCTTTGATTTTGAACATATTTTAATGATTGTCGCAAAAAGATAATTGGAAAAACTGCAGTCGTTGGTTTTTCTGCTGATAAAATTTTCTCAACAGTAGCTCAATGCTTAAAGCTATTGTACTTTTCTTTCGTGTGCTAAAAGGATCAAATTGAACATTCGGTGGTGGTACATAGATAGTCGTTGTGGACGGTTAAGTCTCTGTGCTACAGCCAACGAAAGTCTCTGTGCTACAGCCAAATACTCTGGCTGTTGCCAGTAAATCATACGTTTCGGTGAATGTAGCTCGATGTTGAAAAATTATATCGATAACAAACAAATCAGATTGTATTCTTTTTTGAGTTTGTATAATCCTGTCAGCATATAGGCCTAGCATGCAGGCAACCACTTTCATTAAACTATTACGAAACATTATTAGTTTATTAGTTTATTATTAATTTAAACTTAAAACTTCGAAATCCTTTGCAAGCTATGGCTATCGGCAAGGGAATGCACTATATTTTCTCGGGTAGTATAAGAAGACGTACTCCTGAATACTCAAAATTGAGGAATAGTCCTTATGTTTTACCCAAGATTTAATGCGCTTGTAGGTGTAACATAGCGCAGGATGCTAAAAACAAGAAGATAAAAAGGAAAAAACAACTTTATTCTTTATATAAAATACCTTCCAAACAACGTTCTTTTGATGATACCTACAATCGCATGGGACAGACTGTATTTTACGAATTTCTACCATTCAATTTTTTCTGTTAAAATAACCCGATCTTTTATTTAAGATCATTAATTATTTTATTACTATCAAATATCATCTGAATTTTTTCAATTAACGAAGCTTTTCAATTTATACTTTTGTTATTAAAACTTAATTAATTAAGGACTACTTAAACAAATTTATTTCTCATTTCGTGCAAGTAACTAAAATTGAAGCGTAACTTTAAACGTTTTTGTTTTTCGACATGAACATACAAAAAAGTTTCTTATTTTCTGGTTCTCTTTTTAGTAGTACATGAGACGGTATAAGGTCGGTTTCACCCATTTGATAACCAGATGAAACATATTTTTTATGAAATTTTATAGATTTTTAAACATGCTTATCATAGTTTTTCTATCGAAAAATGTTATGGCTTTTTTTAATTTAATTAATTTTAATCATTTTTTTTCCATGATCAGTTTTTTGCAGGAAAGCATATCCCATTTTTTTCGTAATTCAGTTATCTTTCTTCTGATAACATTTTCGATTGGTTAACAGATCTGTGTAGTTATCTATATTGACGTACACCGATCTGTAAACCAATCGAATTGGTATCAGAAGAAAGATCATTTAATTGCGAAAATAATGATGTAAGCTTGTCTGATAAGAACCGTTCATGGAAAAAAATAAATTACATTAATTTAATAAGTGTGAACACTTTCCGATAGGAATATTTAAAAAAAACTCTGATACGATTATTTAAAAATCAATAATATTTCCTAAAAATTATGTCTCATCTGGTTATCAGATGGGTGAAATAATCAATGATAGCAAATTTCAAAAATTTCACATTCGAAGGCACTGATAATCCTGAATAACCGAAACCGAAAGAAACGAAAATCTAGATTTTTTTTTGCAATTTACTTTAAAGAGAATAGATGCGAGAGCATTGCAAATCAGGAAAATGCAGTTTAATTTTGAATTTTTTATCTTTCATAGGGAAGATGTACCTCAGGAACTTTTAATCGCAATAGCCGCAATTATTTAATCCGTAACAACAAACAGATACAAAATATGCTTAACAGCTTGCCAGCTTAACAGACCTAGACATTATACGAATTTATTATTTATTCAATCAATATCCAATGTACGTAGCAGAAAGAGACTCGAAATAAATACTTCTTTCAATACACATCAGCACGCCCGCCGCTACCCATTACTGTTCTATCATAAAAAGTCACAAAGGCATTAACTTTATCCCACACATTTTTACCTATATAGTTCGACTTAAAATAGAAGATTGAAGAACTAATCCGTCTATTGAATGAGTTATACATTTTTATTAAATTCTATGATAATTCAAGATACGATTATCAAGCAACTTTCTTTCTTTCGTTCTTTTCTATGTAGTTATTAGCGTTGCAGAATGTGAAACTCTTTATATACTAACATATCTCTTATTCATTTAAGATTAATTTAAAACAGCAAGGCAAGTTTTTGAATGTAGTCTTTGAATGTAGTGAAAGCGAACGATTGTCTGAGTTAATTGATGAAATATTCTATATAGAAAGCGTTGAATGTCAGTGTTTGCATTATTTTTAATAAATCAGAAAAGTTAAAATAATCTTCGTATTCTTCGAAACAAATATTCTTTGGTGGCGTCTGTTTTCAATAATGTTCGTTTTTCGAGAATCTTTCTCCTGACAACGAGTTAAAGCTACTTTTACAAATTATCGGTCTCATATCTTTTTATTTCTATGTCCTAATTTGCGCCCTCAAGGGTAAACAGTGATGATTACGAAAAAATGTTTCAAACCAAAGTGGTTTATTTTATAAGAAATATTTTTACATTTAAAATTTTGTCCTATATATAACGTTGTATTAAGTATTTGTTACGTATAACATATACGTAATATAAGTTGCCTATTAATTAATTTTTTAATTCTATATGGGCGTTTCTTTTCATTAACAATTTATTGTTTTTGTTGTAAATAGAAACGTTTGCGCAAACAACTCATAGTTTACTAAAGATGGTTGATACCTAAGAAACACATTCCACCAGATTTAGTGAAAAGTGAACGGATTATTTCATTTTCATTCATCAGCAGATTTTTGCTACATCTTTCATTGCACTAAATAATTTTATAATTTGCGTAACGACCAGCAGTTACACGCCTGCTATCTTGGAAGATTTCTCACTTTGTTCTCATCAATCTCAATTTAATCTTTTGAATCTAATTTTTTGAAAGTAAAATACAGAACTTGCCACTGATAATGTAGTTTTAAACAATAGCAATGGTTACCATGACAATAGTTAAGGCATAATGAATTCAAAAACGACAAATTTTTTTACAAACTTGCATCCCATTTTTCTCCACCATAGGAATTTAATTTCCAAAAATTCTTCCTTATTGTTACAGTGTCAAACAAATTTTTACGTTCTTAGCCCGATGAGCTCTGCGAAATGTCAGTCAGTAAGTCAGTCAGTTAAAGTTTGTAAGTTTGGTACCTCTAGTGCTAGGTCTGTTCTGCATTCATCAAGTGATTAATCAATTCTACATTATTTTCGCTGTGGCAGGTAAAAAACAATGAAACATAAATCAAAAAATATTATTAATGATTATAATTATTGATAATTGCACAAAATTATAATTTGGTGTAAAGTGTTTCGGGTTAAAACGTATAATACATCAACTACGTACCTACTCGGTCAATAGAAACTTTCAGAAAAATAAAAGAGAGCTGCATTCGAACAATACAAATAGAGCTATGTATTCTGGAATTACTGTACATCATTAATTCTAATGTAAAATGACATTTTTATTATCAAAACAAAACAAATATTTATCAATTTACGACTGCTATACCAACAATAAAAAAAATGTAAACTGCTCTCATTAAATTACTCCCACAAATTCATTTCAATTCAACATTTATTTATTTTACTTTTTCTATGGTCAACTTACATAAATTAGAAAATATTTTGCTTATCTATTACAATTTGAACCACCCTACTCACAGATTCCATTATGTACATGGGCGACAGCGACAATTTTTCAAACAAACTGAAGTGAAATGGTTCAAACAATCTAAAAGTATTGCATATGAACTATAACCAAGAGGTTATTTCTTAAAACCGGCATTTTTCTTTTGAAATCTGTTAGTAAAATGGTTAGTGGAATATCTAAATCATGGTAATGGGGAAATTAGAATATAACCTGGATCTAGAACCACTCTGGTATTTCCTAAAACCGAAGATTGTTCTCACTAGTGAAATTTTTGAAAATTTATTATGGTATATTTTTTTATCCTTTACTCAATCTTTAACAAAATCATGTTTCTTCTTCAGATGTTAAAATTCCTCTGTGACAATAAATTTACTTCAAATATTATTACTTCACAGGAGGTGTTTATTTTCCACTACGTATCTGGTAAGGTTGCATTCTGAGCTGGGAAAAAAGTTTATGTCCACACATATTATTGAAATTTCTTGTCAATAACTGGCTTTAAAATCATTCAGAAGGGAGAAGAGAAATATTCATAGTTTATGACTTTCAAAAATATAGTTTTTAATTCATATTCAAGTAGGTAGGGTTTAAACAAATTTATTACATCCGGTAAAAAAGAGGCGTTATTTGACTAAAAAGAGCGAAGGCGTGATTGTCTGTTTGTGAATCTGATTATGGCATCATTAAATTTTATAAGAAAGATTTTAAATAGAACTAGTGAGCCAAATTTTAATAAGGATATACATATAAGCTTTCCGGAAAAAAGTTATCTAAATGATAAAAGTGAAATGCGTTTCAAAATCCGTTAGGTGAATTAGAAGGAGCTTGCGCATAAACAGACAGATACACGTGGATGACGACTTTGTTTTACACCATGTACAGGCGATACCTATAATTGTAAAATTAAAAATGACTTTTTTCTGAGATTGTTAAACCATAGCGATTTTCAGGCAGCGTTTTGACCTGAACTTGTTTTTCTGGTATTTTAAATGGTTATAAAGGGCAATGAAATCAATAACAGTATGGAGAAATTTAATTTCCCGTCTTAAACCAGAAAAGTATTTTCCCGTACCGTTTCACCATATTTGATTATTAATTTGTTAAGTTACCTAAGAGTGTAGCTTATTAAGAGGATATCAGAAAAAATATCTTGTGCATTGCATAGGAAAAACACACTCCCGTACTCATGTATTTGTGTATTTCCTACTAAAAACACAAACTACTATTTTCCTCTCAATAGCTTCTTTTTTGGTACACTCCATACATTTGTTATATGTATATAAACACACAGCTAAAACTCATTAATTTTCATTTTTGATTAAATGAGAAAAAACAGTTACAAATTGTACAATTTCAATTTTATTAAGTACTTAAATCACTAGGATAATGATCATTTGATGAAATAAATGTTTAAAACATATATCATGGCAACAAATTGTTTAACAATACTTTTACAAGAGCACCTACCAACCTACCAACCGACATTGATAAAATATATTGGTGGCGATTGATGATGATCACCATGAATAAGAAACAAAAAAAGAATTCACCTACATTCTTGAACGAAATGTTATAAATGGTTTTCCATTAAGAGTGTCCAAGTTTTTCGATGCTCAATCCAAAGAGTATAAGATAGAGGAGAAAGCTCCCATTACTGACAAAGTTAAAAAAGAATCATAAATATTAGTCACCTCAATAATTTTTTTAAAATTTTGTTAGCGGAGCGTAGCTTCGATCTACGGGCTTCTGAGTTTTGGGCTTAGCACGCCTAAGCTTCGCCACTCTGCTCTGTGTTATAATATCGTAATAACATGTAGTACTGATGCTGTTGTAAATACTGAAGTATTTATAGTACCCAAATATCATATTGGCATTCGTGTCTGTATACGCAACCTTCTCATCAAAATATCAAGCTTTTTATCCAAAGTTGCCTTAGCGCTCGTACATCCTTATGTCCATATCTCATACAAATACATTATTAATTTGTTAGAAAATAAATGTGTGATATATGATACCAATCAAAAACTTGTAGCTTCGATATTTGGTATGCAATGTATAAAATTTCCTATTATTCGAACGCATAAATTCGGTTCGATATCATCGATAACATTGTATGCTGTTACTTTTAAAATTCAAAACTTGTATCCGTAGTTCAAAGTTGCATGTACTATTACATGATTATTTTTCGAATATTAATTACATCGTGATATCCCCAGAACTCCAATTGGTATTTGGCTGTTAAATCATATATTGCAATAAAATCATCTTTCAAATAAATAAAAAAAATTTTTAATATGGTATCCACAAATTGATTAAGTTTAAACTTCGAATATACTAAATGGCAAACTTTTTGTCTTCTTCAAATTTTTCATTCATTTTTTTCTAACCATCTGATATATTTTTGATATATTCTTGTAATTTTACATCAATTTTTAGCTTTCTATCAATTTTTAGCTTTATGATCTGTACCTGTAGATACAAATCATTAGTGAATAAACTGTATTCTACAAAATTATAAATGTGAAGAATGCTTCAAATTCAATTCTTCAGCTGAGGGTATTTTTTTTTATTTGCAAATTTCTCATAAGTTTGCTTTAAGATGGCAAATGATATCTGCTTATTTAACAATGGTATCCATGGGAATTACAGTAATATTGGTACTTTTCAATCTCCTTCATATTTTTAAAATAACATCCCCAGATACAGATATTTGAAAAATTGTTGTATTTTTAAATAAAATTATCATTCAAAATAAGATATGGTTTATTTTTTTCCTCACTCAAGTTTTTAGGTTTTTTAGTGAATTTTTAGATAAAAATTTACTTCATTATCTCTGTCTCTATATTCTATTTGGATAGAAAAGGGGTTTTATTTTTAACCCCCGCGGTGCAAAAAAGGAATGTTATAAGTTTGACCGCTATGTGTGTCTGTCTCTATGTCTGTGTCATCGTAAATCTTGAACGGATGATCCGATTTTGATTTTTGTTTTCTTGTTTGAAAGGTAATTTAACCGGCTAGTAGCCGAGCTTGTTAATCCGTCTTGCTTTGACTACTGGCTGGGACGTTGCGGGTACGAATTCAGGCGGCATTGGGAACAAAAATTTTAATGGGGCGGTGAATTGGTCACACTGTCGTTGCTTGGATATGAACTAAGTAACTGACTCCACTCACATCATAAAATTAATTTTATATTCGGATGTAGCTTAAAGAAATAAATAAAGATTAAAAACAATGATGAGGGTGCCCTTTGTTATAGATGTGGTCTGAGTAACGGCGGATAAACCGCATTATTATTATTATTATTATTTAATGGAGATTGTTCTTAGTTAGTCTCCGATTACCGTTTACCGATGTTCAAGAAAATGGGTTCAGTTTGCGAAAAATTTCAAGGAAAAACCATAATAATTTGATGCCATCGATAAATTTTTTTCTTGAAATTATTGTTTGGTTTAATTATCTTTAGTTATTTCACACAAAAAAATTAAGCGAATAAACTTCAACTGGAAAGATATTTGTGTTTTTGTTAATCTTGCAAAGAAAATCAATCCACAAAAAATAATATTTTTTAGACACTCGTCAATAATTTGTAATTAATAAAGGCGTTAAGTCTGCAATTTCGAGAATGGGAAGTCAATTTTACTCGTGTTTTTTTTTTTCAAAATTTCAACCAATCAACTCTTGGCGATCAAAATGATAATTTTTGACTTAGCTCTTTAAACCTGACACCGAATTGATTTGAAAGATAAATTTAAAATGATCAGATTTTTCATTAAAATTATTTATAGAAAACTATTCCAATATAGAAAATAGAAAATTGATATTTCGGAAGTAGAGTCTAATAAAAAAAAAGCTTTTTATATATGAAAAATTGGAATCAATATGAAAACGAAATAGGAAGAAAATAACATCCATTCAACTTGTAAATATAGTACAGTTGCAATGGGATTTAAAGTGTTTCAAAAAATAATATTAGTCGAATAAATAGGGCCTGGGAACATTTTGACAATTTAATTTGACAAGGGCAGAAATTTGAGAGGCTAATAATAAGGACTCATTTTGTAACAATTTCTCCTTCTAAAAATTACACAATAAATAACTTATCTTTTAAGTGGCCCTGAAAACTTTAATGCCTGCACAAGCTTAAGTGACAAACATCCGACGAGAATAATATTAAAAAGAAATATCGCAAATATCATTTTTCGGAAAGAACCACTTTGTTCAATTCCGACATCCAAAAAATACGAGTGTCAGCAGAGGATACTATAGGTTTGATATTCAACAATCCTCATATTTTAATATTGACCGCAAAGGATTTATGAATTATAAATTTGTGGCGTCATTAACCATTTTCCCAGCCCCCAAGCTAAAACTGCATCGCCATCATTGAGGAAAACTTGTTTGACGAAATCTGTGTAAAAGAACTCTTAGGACTTTTTGCGTTCTATCTGTATTTGGTCTCGAACTTAAAAGAAGACGGTATTGTTTGCGTTTTAGATAGACAGCACACTATTCGCACCGCGCGTGAGTTTATTGGGGACGTTTCCATGGTAACGTTACACTACTTTAATTATGGTACACACAATTACATTGAAAATTTAATATTATTGTCTCACAAATTTAAATAAATAATTATGATAATTTACATTTGAAAATTAATATTTGTGCAATTTGATTTCTTATTTTCACAATTTTTAATGCATTAAGTTTAATTAATTAATGTTTTTTAATAATTTTAATTTGACATTTTCTATAACATTGACATGTAAAGAACTGCAAATTAGTAATAAAAACCTCCTTTATCGTCCAAATTTTTCACTGGAAGAGCTGGTATCGTTTTTATTGTCCCTACCATGGCCACGCACACAACGAATAAGACACTTCAGTGAGTAAAATTTCAGCTTAATATCTATATAGTGCTGATGTGCACTATTAAAAAACTATTTGCAAAAAAAAAAAAAAAAAACCAAAAAAAAATTCACGAAAAAATTTTTTACTTTGAACACGAATAACTTTTTTCTATCAATCGTAACGTGTCCTTTGATATTTGAAGATAAAACGCATACAAGTTCAAAGACACCAAAATTATCAAATTGTAATGAATAAAACGCAAGATATAGACCAAAACGCAGAAAAATTCATTTTCCAAGATGACGGTATAAGGGTCACGAAAACGCGAAATCTGATTTAAGTTCTCCAAACAACCCCCTATGGAAAAAAAATCTGGTGTCACAAAGTTTTGCGTCACCCCTCTTCGATTTCCGTAAATGCCCTGGACTACTACAAAATATTTTGACCTAGAAATTGATGCAATGTAAAAACTGATTCTTTTTTCACCCGTCTATTATGGATTAATTTTTACTTACGTTTAATTTCACAACGGGATTTCAAATGGCCAAATGAAATTTATGGCTTATACGAGTACGTAAAAGTAGGACAACCAATCTTGTAAATTCATCTCGTATTATTTTCTTTTTAAATTGTTAGCGAGAAAAATTTTTTTCTCTATTTTTTTTTTTAAATAAACAATGAAAAATATATCATCAAATACAAAAATCGTGATATATATTTTTCGTAACAATACGAATATTATTTCCTACACACTATCACGAGAGAAAAAAAAAACGTATGAATTATTTGAAATATTTCAATATGTCTTTTATATAAATAAAAATATTGAAGGGTTTTTATTTTCTCAACCGAGGTGGAGGACGTTTTCAACTCTCGTATTATTTTCAATGTTTTTTTCTTTTATAAAACATATAAAAATGTTTTGAAATAGTACCATTCTACTTCCATCATTTCATCCCTTATTTTAAGTAGTTATCATCTGTTAAAAATAATGATTCCTCAGACTACAGAAAAATTTTTTCTGCATTAAATTTATTTATTTATTATAAACGGGCAGCTAACCCTTTACAAGTATAATTAGTATGTACATAAATAAAAATAATTAAAATATAAAATATAGAAATACAATAAATTTAGGAATAAAATAAATACAATAATTTAAAAAAAAATGATATAAATATCTACAATATTCAAATTACAGGAGTTATTTTATTATTTAAATAGGTTCAATGTCGCGTACTGAATAAAAATGCACAAAATCCTTACAAAAATAGGCGCGGGAAGTGCCTCCATTTTAAGAAAACCATTTTAGAATATATCTTTATAACCGCGCATTTGAGACCAAAAGTGGTAATTACCGTAATTGTAGATAATTAAATTACCTACCTTGTTTGTAAACGCTTCTTTTTTTTTTTTGTATCACTAACCGATTATGACTCATACGACTATGACGATTTGCTCATGGGCTATATGACGGGCGATATACATTCAGTACGTGATACTGAACCTATTTAAATAATAAAATGACTCCTGTAATTTAGTGCATTATGAACAAGAGTCACTAGCTTCTATATTACCTGTACTATAAATAACTTGTATAACACAGTTCCACAAAAACAAAATTGGACTATCTTTCTGGTAAGAAAAACGAATATAACAAGGAAAAATTTTCAATGGCTCTAGTATTTCCCAAACACTTATCAGGTGGTTGGATAAACCAAAAATCAACTGGTGGCTCATAAGATCACTATTTTTGTGCTTTATTCTTCTAAGTAGCCATAAGAGAGTCCCTGCATTATAGGGATCTCTTCAAGCCTCGTATATCTCCGTTTCATCACAGAAATATCTGAATGTAAACTTTCTCCACTTTCCCTATAATTTTTAAAAGCAAGGTAGAAAAAATGAATTTTCAAGAACATATTGCATCCGAGTTCAGTTGTAGATAGTGTGACGAAAGATTTTTTGGGTTTCCACATAATTTATTTATTAAAAAATGCATTTTCTATCTTGATATCGAAACATTGTTCGATATTGTTTAATCTGCCTGATAAATTCGAGGTTTTATCATTAATGAACTTTATTGAATGAAGTGTTTTTGAAATATTCTGCAAATTGAAAGTGATTTTTGAATAGTCAAATAATTTATTCACGCAGTTTTCTATCCCAATTTTCGATAGCAAATTCATTCGAAAATTTATTCTCATTTTCACCTAAAGTGAAATAGTTTATTTGTTCTTTTCAAGCACAAGCACATTCTATTAACCGAGATGTTTCTACATTTTAACATAACATGTGCTGTGGGACAAAATACTAGGAATGATAAGAGGTTAAGATATAATTGAAAATCAATAAAGAAACATTTTCGTGTAACATGAAAGGTTCTATGACACCGACAATAATTTGTGTACCATTTGTGGACCTATATGAATAATTTAACAAATATACCAGCTAAAAAGTCGACCAATGAATATCCGAAATAAAATGCAACGACAAAAAATTAATTCACTATTTGGTTTTGTGTAAATAGATTTTATTTTTATAAAAATAAATTTTCGTAATTATATCGATAAATACATGAAGGAACACTTTCGAAAGAATATTCTACAAAAGTTCTTTAGATTCACGAAACGATAATTTATTATTGAAAGGCAATAAATTATTGATTAAAACATTATTTTTAAGGCTAGCATACAGAAAATCAAAATATAACTGAAGATGGTTTGGCCATTATAGTCAAGTTTGAAGAAATCAATTTAAAGAATCATATAAACGTGCACTATTTGTGACAATAGTCATGTTACTGTATATAATACGAAGACAAAGTGCATATGCATACATTAACTACACGCACACAACTCTATATTTATAAATTTTTTAAATATTTTTTCAACAAAAAAAAATATTTTTAATTTCCCAAATATTTGTTTTTTTAAATTTTCCAAATGCTTTGTTTTATTAAATATTAGCTTTTAAGAGCATTCCGAGAAACAATTTTTAAGATATACACGAATCAATATCTTTTTATGTATACTTTATCCCCGTTGTGAATTATGTACACCTTAGATATAAAAAATATCTTCATAATCGGCTGAAAAATTTCTTAATTTTGTGTTAGTGCTTGAAAAATTAAATACACTTTGATAAACACTATATTTTCATTGCATCAAATTCTTAAGAAAAGTAGGTTTATGGTCAAACCACCTTAAAAAGGTTTTTATATCATACAAACTATAGAGAACTGTAGATATATTGGGCGATTCATTTTAAGGTTTTATTAATTAATATAAGGTATAAGGTTAATATTAATAATGTAGCATGTATTTTATATTTTATTTCATTCGATTACTTCGGCAAGATATGCAGTACAACCCAATTTTCAGACATTTTTATCGGTTGAAGCTTCTATTTTAAGTCACTTTAATTGCGTCTCTCATATTCATAATTTTCTTTAGATAATTAGCTTAACATTTGTTCTTGGTGGATAACTTAAAATTAATTTTCCAACAGATAATTAATTTTCAATATCAATATTTCAAATTTTTTATTACGCCGATAATACGACGGCGAGGACTATGTATTCACCGATGTGTATGTTCATCTGTTTCCTCATTCATCTGTTCCCTCTGAACTACTTATCATAATTTGACAAATTAGGTATCGTTGAAAATCGTCTTGATCGTCCGCTGGTAATAGGCAATGTATACTTTTAAGAGCTTGGTTTTGTAATCGCTGGGGTTTTAGTGTTTGAACTTCATTTTAAAAATACAACTTTTATGATGGAAATATTGAACAATTCAATAACAAGTTTTCTGTGTTTCCCAATACTACTACTTTGAGAGGTTAAATAGTCACTAGATCAGAAACGAACCAAAATATGGATCACCATGTATATTTAACTAACTTTGAAAAGGTTATCAGTATTTTTGAACATATATGTGATATCTGCAAGCTGCTTTCTACTGAATTGTATACGGGTTGTTCTTAATGTATTTTTAATGTAATTCTAATAAATGTGTCAAGCATTGCAAAAAAAAAAAAAAAATGGAAAAAAGAAAATGTTCAAAAATACACAAAATGAAAAGTTGTAGAAATTCTTTTGTAGTTTTTAATGAAAAATCAAATTAGGAACTTTATTTCATAATATAAATTAACACCGTATGACAAATTTCACATAAATGACAAAAGGTACCAAATTTTATTTTAAAAGCTTTTATTTATTATAAGCATGATATACGTATGTATGTTTCTATGTATGTGTGTAAGTGTTTTCGGTTAAATCTTGCAACTAATTTTTAAAGCACTTATCTTCAACCGATTGAGCTGAAATTTTACATATATGGTTAGCTAAATGACGTGATTATAAATCCAATATGGCGGATCACCCTTGGTGGTAGACCAGTTATTTTTTATGTACCAAATAAAAGGGTTTGCTGAGAAGAAAACGTATAATATTTGTAAATCGTATGCATTTTTATGATAAGCATGACATGATTTTCCTATTGCGTCCCCCTTATTTGAAATGCATAACATTTTTCAGAATAAATTTCAATTAAAAATTCAAATCAAAAATACTTAAAGTACCTAAATAAAGTACTGTAAAAGACTTTTTTAAGTACAAGTATTAAAAAGAAGAAAATAATTATTTTTATAAGTCAAGCGGAGACTACAAATTTTTCCTGATTTCTTGTCATTTTCTTAAGGTGTATCTCTTAAAAATCAATAAAATTCACAAAAATTGGTTGATGTGATAAAATTTTCTTGAGGTATCGCTTAAAATCTGTGTAGAAAGCATATATTTCGGGGTAATTCTGAGGATATCACCCCTCGTATTCAATTTTAGTCGATATCTCAAAACCTACGCTTACAATCGTTGAAGGTCTCAATTTGTTTGATTTTAGGTGAAAATTTCCTTAGAAATTATTATCAGCCAAATCGAACGGAAAAATATTTTCTTCATGTCTGGTATTTTACTTAAGGGGGTAGGTATTTCTAAAAATAAAAATTTTTATTCTTAATTTCATAAAGCTTGGTATAACATGTAATCTTGACCTAAAAATTATAAATATCAGGTTCATTGCATGATAAGTTGATTTTTGAGAAATTCCCTAAGACCTTACACAGAAACCTTTTATTTGTAAACAATTCTCGGAATGTTCCAAACAGTACTCACCTAGTCGTTAAACGAACTCGATTTTGGGGTCTTTATTATGAAAAATAATCATAATTCAAGAAGATCTGTGTGATTTGGCCATTGAACAAAAATTTTCTGAGAAACGACTGAATTTTTGGCTCCGGATTATCTTTTCATTCTTCTTATACAATGAAATCGATATCTCAGAAACTACTCTTACAGCCGTCAAACGAAGCCAGTTTTTGATCATCAACAGAAGAAACAAATTTTCCGGATCTTTTGTAATATTTGAAGAAGCCATTTAAAAAAAAAAATTAAATAATATACAGAAAGCTTTTAATTCGGAGTGCTTCTGTAATTATTACTAAAAATACTCATCAGATCTTAAATTGATGTGGAGCTCTATGTTTTAGGGGCCCGAAATATTCAAAAGAATCCGAACGACACGATTTTATTTTTGTATTTTATCAATTATTATATCTATAGACTGCTTTATAAACTAAAAAGATAAAGAGAAAGGTAAGCTTGGTTACCTTATTTATGAAGACAGAGCTTTGACCCAAAGCTATTCGTAAGAGATAATAGGAATAATGGAAGTAAAAACAAATATAATACTGATTTTATGAAAAGCTTGAATATTTTCCATTTACAAATATCAATTCTTTTTATTTAAGGCTTTTTATAAAAGTTTTTTTCCATATTCTAATAATGATAAAAAAATAATATAAAACTACCTATGAATTATAATAGAATAAAAACATAGCTCTGATTGAATTGTCAATGAATATTTGTTGCATAAAAAAAGCAGAAAATATTGAATAACCTCTTCAAATACAATTACAGTTCGATTTCCAATTAAAATAAAAAATCTTAAAATATTGTTGACCCTATCAAAAAATATGTTGTAAACGCCCTACATATAGGGTGAGCCACATTTTAACTCGCTATTAATATGTATACTAAATAACAACATGTATTTTGACAAGTTGTTCATTTTCAAGAGTAAAAAACCTTCTTTGTACAAATGAAATTTTATTCTATTAAATAACTACTTCGGCTTTAACTGTAGTACCCATTCTAACAACCTTATTCAGTTCACTTCTTGATATTAGCCTCAATTTCACTTAGCCGCAATAATTGCGTCCTTAAAAGTCTTAACTGTCTCTACAGCATAACATTTTTTCCTCGGAGATTAATAAATGGTTAGTTCAACAGATTGATTTTTACTACGATATAGCACGTAAAAAATCCATGAATCAAGAAAAATTTCTGCCGCTTACCAAATAATCCTAATTACACAAACGTTACATACTGCTGGCAGACATTTCCTCCCTCTCTCGCAGCCCAAACGCACGATAAAAGGTAACATGGTTTGATTGATATTAATCGGTAAGGGAAGGCAGCTAGCAGCATATAACGTTTGTGCGATCATTAGGGAGCTTATTTGGTAAACGGGATCTTATTCACCACGCTGCTGAAAGTTGGGGTTCATGGATTATTTAACGTGTTATCCTAGAATAATTATCGGCATTAAAAATTTTGATAAATCTAGTGTTAGCGTCGAACATTTCAACAGTTTCAATAACAAGTTATTAATTTATTCACCAGAAATATTTAATATTGAATTTCTACCACTTTAAAGACGTCCGAAGAGGTTCAATTAGCGAAATAACCATTAAATAAAAAACGAAACGAAATGTGGATCACTCTTTATGGAAGGTATAGGCTATATGTCTATTTCTCAAGAAATTATGCATATAAATTACAATTGAATATTCATTTTGTAGTATCGTATGCAAATTATAAGTTGATGACATGAATAATTTTAATTTTCAAATATACAATGGCTTGGTTAGATGTCTATCATAATCGTATAATTCAAAAATCACAACCATCAGAGAGTTATTAAAGAATCATCAATCTAGTTCAAATTTGACGTAACTAAATCTGTTGGTTTAATTGAAGCATTTTTTTATAGAGAAGGGGTCTGAATTATGTTCCTGTATGCTTAGTGACAAATTTCGGTGCTTAAATTTTTATTCCATATTTGAAAGAACAAAAACTATCTGTTTGTACGATTATACTGATCAGAATCTTCACAACTGACGCATTCTATTCCATGATATTAATAAATAAAAGTTTAAAAAACTTAAAAACAATTTTATGTACTCAAAACTAAAAAAGACTTCTATAAATAGCATAATTAAATATTGCATTTTTAGTTTTCCAAGAATTTTTATTTCGAAAAAAAAGAGTGTTGAGAAAAAATCACAGGTGTACTTTTTTGCTAAAAAAATACAAAAATATTTTTATATTGAAAAAATTCAAAATTTTGTACTTTTCGCATAACCGCTCCCCACATGTTTACCTGTCGCTTTTTCTCATTAACGAACTTGACCTTTCAAATACCAAAACCCTTCTGGATACCAAATTTTATTCAAATCGTCAAAAAACAACACATGGCTTATTCAGATTAGTGAATACCGGAATTTTTAATGTTCTGTTTAAACGTCTTTTCCTATAATTGTCCTTAATTGATAAATCTCAAAAGGTTCTGATAAAGAGAATCATAGAATTTTCACTTCACTAGTAAGTTCTGATATATATAGGCAATATCTATAAAGATACCTTTGTTGTTTACGTGTCGGCTGATGTGAAAGGCATCTACGCTTTGATATCCTTTACTTCCTCCAGGCTTCGCTATTAAAATAAGCACCATAATATAATTTAATGATAGATAAGTTTGAGTTCAGAAAAAACTTTTAATAAAATATTTTCAATATCAGTACGATTTTATATCATCAAATAAATGTATATTATTTGTAATATGGAATAATCTTCTTCATGAAGAGACATTTAATAAAAAAACTTTTATCAAAAAAAGAAAACCGACTTCAAAAATAACAATAATTGTAACTACATTATATTATTTTTTTACTTTTAGTGCATATTCATTTGTTTTGGAATAGTTTTTTTTTTTGAAGTCGGTTTTCTTCTTGTTAAAAGTTTTTTTTTATTTTGTGATTTTTAGTGACACTGAAGTACACTTACTAATTTGGCACTAAAAAATAATCATCGAAATCGGTTGGAGTGATATTGAGTTATTCCTCCATTTGTTGCGCACATACTTTTAGCAAATTTAAGACTTATATGGTTTTCTCATGAATGCCAATGTCAGAACTGGATCGAAATGAAATGGGGCTACAGAGGAAGCATCAGCTTTCATGTAGAAACAGAATCATGAAAATCGGTTTACCCAGTCAAAAGTTCTGAGGTAGCAAACATCAAAAAAAATATATATAGTCGAATTGAGAACCTCCTCCTTTTTTGAATTTGAAGTCGGTTCAAAAAGGACCCATTTTATATTTACATCACAGACACACACCAATGTTTTTTGATCAAAGAATATATTATACAGTTTACATGTTAATAATGAGAAAATGGCCTATAGGGAAATTACTTTTTCTTTATATTCGAGTGAGTGCTGAAAGGTTTATAGACATATTATATTTCTATATATGGAGCATATGCTTTATGGTCAAAGTCCGTAAGCATTATCAACTTGACATATTAATTAGTTGAATGAAATGATTACTTTGTAATGATTACATAGTATATTGTGTTAATTAATAGTAAACAGAATAAATAGGCTCGATCTACACTATGCACAGTGGAGTATTTATATCAAATTTCTGGTCAAAATATAATGAAGGAATTTTTATGCTTAAAATTGATTCAAAAGACTATTCAGATGCGAAAATACCTTTTACTTTACAATAATTTTTTTGCCATATACGTCTTCTTCAGATTTGTTTCAAATCCAATTATTTGATTTTTTTTTGCTTCTGAGCCACTTTTTGTTTTATCTATGCTTGCTTTTGTTTCCACGTAACGTGGTTCTGTTATAAGTTACAAATTTCTACTGGAAAATTTCTTCCTTCTTTTTTTTTTTTTACTTTTGCCTCAAGCTATCTTAATTTATCCTTATCTTAGTCTTAAAATAAAAGGCTAAAGTTCTCGTAAGATAAACATATTAAATAATTAAACTTTGCATTTTTTAATAGCAAATATGAATCACAAAAACTTAATTATATTAATAGAAACATTAAAATTAAATACTTATAAATAAAGCACAAACTTTCGTCTCCAATATCCAATATGAATATTTACTCAATTGCACTAACAAACACAGTAAACATAAATTGAATAAAAAGGTAAATCGAGGGTGACATCAATAATAACATGCATCCGTAAGACCAAATTGGTTTCGATTGACAAAACAGGCGAAAAACAAGGTAGAAGTTACTCAAATAACCTGTTTGTCATGGAGTGGTTATCAAATTACACCAAAAAAGAACTTTCAATGTAAAACAAATAATCTAAACGAACAAATACACAATACCTACATTTGATCTAATTAGAGCATTAGTGGTCGTTTAAAAAATCATTAACTCAAGAAATAGTTGTAGATCGTTAGCCACAACTATAAAAATTAATTTTTGTAAAATTCAGCAATAAATGCTTAATTTATTTTATTTATTTATTAGTTAAAAATATACTTAAAAAGTAACTGTTATGTACTTTAAGAGAGTAAAAGTAATTGAGAAAAATTGATGGGTTTTTATTTTACAGCGCTACAAAAAAATCTTTTCAATTTAGCTCCATCATTTTCTCATTTCGGACGTCGCCTGTAGGCACTTCATGCAATATGTTCCCTAGGCCTCAGATATTATAATAAGATATATATTTAAATCATGAAACAATATTTTTCTATTTTGACAAAGTGTTTGAACAAAATGATTTTGTTTGTAACACTACTTTATACAGAGAGTTAATAGTAAAAAATGTTTACGGCTTTTGTGGTTTATTTACTAAAAAGTTATCATAAAAATGTATACCAATTTTTTATTAATTTTTGTTTCTGTGTTTTATTTTTTCATGAAACAAACAACCAAAAAAATAAATAGTTTGAAGCATAGAAATAAATAGTAAAACGTTTATTGTAGGAAAACTAGATAACAAAATTTAGTTTAACTACTTTTAGATTTAAAAAAAGTTTTTTTTTATTAATTTAAAAATTTTTTCTACTAAAAACTTACATGGAATAAATCGATAGATAAGAATCTTATAGAATCCTCCAATATGCCCTACACAATATTTATCTTGAAACTAATACATTAAAAGGGTTTTGTAGATAACAATTTGTTGTTTATCTTAAGCGGAAAACTCTTCTTTTCATAGCAACAACGAAATCTTTGCGATTTTGGTTTACATCAAAATCTCTACAATTTTCATAGCATTAAATAAATAAATACCAACCTTTACTTAAGTATTATATCAGTACATTTTAAATAACTCAGGAAACGTACCAAAAGAAAACCCTTTCGCAAAGGAAATAAAAATTAGTTTGTGATTTGCTAATTTTTCAGGAGTAAGCAGGTATAAACGAACGAATCCCTTAAGAAAATTTCAAACAAATCAAAAATTTTCTTTTCTCCGATTTAAAAAAAAAAAAAAAAAAAAAAAAAAAAAACAAGAATGGCTCTTCTTTGACATTGGTTGTGTAGACGCCTTTAAATCGTTTTTAGGATAAATTTTAGTCAATAGTTCAAAAACTTGTCCTTCAATAGCAAAATGAACCAGATTGATGTCTTTTTTTATCCCCGTACCAAAAAGAGGGGTGTTATAAGTTTGAGCGCTATGGGTGTCTTTCTGAGTTATCGTAGCTGCGAAACGGATGAATTTTAATTTTTTGTTTAAATGTAATTTAACGGAGAGTTTAAGTTATGTTTTAAGTGCTTGTTTAAAGTTTTGTACCCGAAAAAAGAGGCGATGATCTTCAAAATTCAGTTTATAGAGGGCTAATTTAAAGGAGAATGTTCTTAGCTATGTTTCAAGTACGATTTTAGGATGCCGAAATATTTGTCCAGTTTTTTTTTTTTTTAATTTTAAAATTACTATTGTAACAAGGCAACAAGAGCTCGAAACACAAAGTTAATGGTGATTAACTGATATAATTTTTTTTTTTTATTGAACAGTCCTAATTGAAATTTGTTATTAAATTGGACTTAATAATTGAATTCAGTTCAATTTTACCATAAAAGAAAATAATATTAAAAATATAAAATTATGGACACGATATAAAATTATTTGTCACACGAAGTATAAAATTATTTGTCACTCAAAAATACTTATGAACAATTCATATTCCCCCCTACGAAATACTTTTATAAAATAAACAGTGCTTTAAAATGAGTAAACTGAATAAAATTTTGAAGAAAAGAAAGAAAATTATTTTATATTTTGTTTTCAAGGAACGTATTACACATTAATTTTTTAATAAAAATCTTCAAAGCTGTGTACTCAAATATAAAATAATTTATACATTAATTAATTCTTTATGCATTAAATAATTTCGTTATAATTAACAAATATAATCAAAATGAATATGTTATAATTATAATTATTTAATTTAAATAAAACAATGAAAGAGAATTTTGTTAAAATTTAATTAATAATAAATTTACAAAATATTAGTCTTATTTTTGAATGAGTATAATTATTAACTTCCTATTGTAAATGAATTATTTAAGTTAATTTATTGCAAAATTTAATTGAATTAAAAGATTGGGTACATTTTAATCAAAAATTTCGATAAACGATGCTTTTTCTGTATGGTATGAGAGCTAGCAAAGTTTTCGAGAACTTATGTTTAGACGACTGAATTTCGAATATTTCTATATTGATGGAACTAAGATGTGGTTGAACTACGTCTTGCACCCGAGTGCGTTAATTAACGGGGAACGCGCGCTAGTAATCGATTTTCTGTTTGTAGTAAAGTAAAATTTCGTCCTTAAATTATCTAAATCATAATAAAATAACAGCCACACAAAAATTATTTTAAAAATTTTCTTCAGAATGATAATTAAAACAGCCGTTGCCGTTTCTGGCAATTGTAATTTATTTTGATTTAAATTATTTATGGAACTTAAAATGAAATTAAAACCAGGTGAAAACAAACAATTGGCTGAGTTAACTGTTGAAATACCATGTATGAACACTGTTGATTACGCAATAGTTTATTTTTTATACTCTATTTAAGTAAAGAAATATAGTCAATCTTAGATAGCCACAGTCGTGTATTCGAAACACAAATGTGGTGTCACACACAAATAACTGATATTCCCATATAATACATACTGTATAATGTTCTAAACGTATTTGTGCCCTCGCGGGTAAACAGGGATGTTTACGAAAAAATGTTTCATACAAAAGTTGTTTATTTTTTTATAAGAAACTTTTGTTCTATCTCTAACGGTTTACAAGCTGGATCCTACGGACCCGAAACCCAATTGACTTATGTTGCTCATTTACCAACTCGACCTCACTTTTTACATACCTAACACGTTTCAGGTTAATATCTCTTTTCGTTTTTGAGTATTCAAATGGATAGACGGATAGAAGGACAACCGAAAATGAACCTAAAATATGTTTTTTGCAAACCCAGACAAGAACATCCCCCAAAAAATGCACTTTAAAGAAATAATATTCTTTAATAGAATGTTCAACAACATTTTCTTCTTGAATAATTATCCTTTGCATTAATCGGGGTCAAATAAAAAATGCATCATACTGCTTTTAACCCAAACAGTCAAGTTGTCCTTTATATACTGCACAGTACATACAAAATGGTGTTTGTGAAAGATAATTTACGAAGAAATGTATTCTACATCATGTTCTTTGCACAGAATGTACCGTATAAAATTTTAAATACCACTTACAGTAAATCAAAAACTTATTATAAAAAAAGTTCTGGTTGCCAGGAGACAACCGGTTTTCTTTAAATAGAACTTTTCTAGCAGAATTAAGCTGGGTCTTGACATGTGTTGAGTTAATAAATAAATATGTCTCTCTTGAAACTCTAGTAATTTACAACATTACCACTTCCATTCAATTTCATAGACTACTGTTGTAGTTTTTAAGATTTAAGCCCTTATGATGGCCATATTGACTGCTTGAATTCCTAACATATTGGGCAAAAAACACCATTCTATTAAAAACATGAAGCTTTATTTATTATTTATGTTTTGTTTACTGGCGACTTGTACCTATAAAATGGTTTTTTTTTAACGCCAAAGCCTTTCGGTTATAGTTATGTTTATTTTTGATACAATGGCGTAAACATAAAAGGCAAAATCCTGTCAAATATTCTTTAATTAAAGAGAGTGAAAAAAAACAATGGACTGAGTTAATTGTTGAAATACCATGTACAGACAGTGTTGATGACGCAATGGATTGCTTTTTTATGTCACGTAAATAAAAAAAGATATCCACTTTTAAATAGCCATTCACATATAACTGATATTTCCATTTTAATACATACTATAAAATTTGCACCTAATTAGCGCCCTCGTGGGTAAACAACAGTGATGTTTACAAAAAATTGTTTCGAACAAAAGTTGTTTATTTTGTTATAAGGAACATTTTTGACATTTACATTAAAATTTACATTACATTTAAAATTTTGTTCTATCTCTAACAGTTTACAAGATACCAACGGATCCAAGACCCATTTGATCTATGTTGCTCATTTACGAACTAGACCTTAATTTTTACGTCCTGAGAACGCTATAAAAATTTCATCTTGAAATCTCTTTTTGTTTTTGAGTTATCGTGTTAAAAAACTGGATTTTTTGTCACTTCTAGAGGTGTTGCAAATCACTTTTAGTTGCCTTTTGACCTAGAATTTATGAATAGGGACTCCGAAAACCTCCAAGAGATGATTTCCAATGGTGTTGCAACCATCTTCAGTTACTTTTTGACCTAGTATTCGTGATAAGCGGTCTCAAAAAACCCCAGGAGACATTTTTTGAGGTAAAATTTAAAATTTCACAAATCTTCAATATTTAGGCTGAATGTTCCTGAGGGTCTAACGACGCGTACAAACAATAATTTTTGAAATCAAACCTGTTACACCATTTTTCCACATTTTCCGGCTTATTAAGTTTACTAATTTATTTGTATAGATTAAAATGGTTGACTCTGTATATCAATTTTTGTGAAACACACTGTTTAAGTAGTTATCATGCAGTGAGTGTTTTATTTAAAAATTAATAAAGATTATTTAAAGCATTCTAGAAAACTTAAAATTCCACGATACCCTTTCAATGATTCAAATAAACATACCTACAATTTATTATACCATGTATATACGAAATATACATAGTATACTAAGTTTAGTCCCAAGTTTGTAACGCTTAAAAATATTGATGTGTGACATGTATGTATGTGTAATGTGATAGAGTAATCAACACTGTCTTTACATGGTATTTCAACAATTAACTCAGTCAATTGTTTGTTTCACTTGTTTTTTAATAAAATTGTTCCTTTCGATCTTCGATTAAAATTTAGTTTTACTTACATGAAGCATAGACTTTTTGTTCTCGAAACTTTATTCATAATTATGAGCCCCAAGTAATTTCCTAAATAATTGTTTATGATGCGCTCTTGATAAGAAAGAAATTACAACCTAAACAGGGATAGCCTTCTGTATGGATTTCACTTTATTTGCTTAAAAAGTTCTCAATTTTAAAATATTATTCATAATTGCATTCCGGATTTTGTTTACCTCAAGTCAGAATATATCCCACCAATCTTCAACAAATTCATGAAGGTCTACATTTCTACCATATTCCGGTCTAGTCTAGTTTTTGACATGTACAGTTAACGTGGAATGACCGACATATATATAAATATAAGAACACATTACTATTTTGTCACAAAATTGTATTCCCAACGCTTTTGAATAACATTTCCACTTGGGACTTGTATGCAAATTGTTTAGGTACTTAAAATGTTTTCATGTAACGTAAATTATTATAAACAGTACACTAATAATATAAACAGATGAAAGCTGTTTGCTTACTTTTGTATTTGTATGCGGGATGTAATCTCTAGCACAAATGGACCGATGAATGAGATTTCGTTTTAGTCTCACGGGTAACAATAGACTATGATATCCGTGAGTAGTGGTAAAAACAATGGGGCCGCGAGAAAGCTGTCTTTGCCATTGAAGATATTAGAAATAAGTTTATCGTGTAAGTACTATACAGAGTGTATTTTTTAACTTCAAAATTGTAATAACTAAAAAAGAGGGGAGGAGAGGAAACAAGTAAAAAAAAGCAATTGACCGAGTTAATTGGTGAAATACCATCTATAGCCAGTGTTGATTACGCAATTGTTTGTTTTTTTACGTCATATAAGTAGGGAAAGATATTTACTCTTGCATAGCCACACATACATACATGTTACACTCACATGCGTGATATTCCCATATAACACGTTCTATATAATTTGCACCTAATTTGCTACCACTCGGGTAAACAGTGATGTTTACGACAAAATGTTTCAAACAAAAGTTGTTTACTTTCTTAAAAGAAACATTTTTAAAATTTTGTTCACTTCAAAATTGACTTATGTCGCTCATTTCACTCCTCAAATTAGACGTCACTTTTTACGTTTCGAGGACGTTATTAATTATTATTTATTATTATTTTCAGCTTTATATTTCTTTTCGTTCTTGAATTATCATGTTTACAATGGACAACCGGAAAAACACCTATACAAAAATTTTGTTTGTCGCATAAATGGTTTTAGGCTTTACAAACTTGGGAATAAACTTAGTATACCTTGACCTATTTCATATAACTTTCATGTTTTTCATATAATTTGAAAAACATTTTTTTAATGCATATTTTTCAAAGTAATAACTAACAGATATTTTTATTGATTTCTAATGCGAGAACAGATGTTTTTTAAAAAAATTCGTAGAAAGTGAAGAAGTTTTTATTAAACACGAAATTCTTTGCAAATGCCACGTTAATAAAGGCACCCTCTATAATAAAAATTTTTCTAGGAATATGAAGTTATAAGGGGCCTTTCCCTCCGCAGATCACGCCATCCATAATCCGAGGAATGTAAAGGAAAAATAAACTTGTACGAGCGATGCAAGCTATGAAGCTAATGGGACAAACAGAGACAAGAGTTTCTATGGGGGCTTTAGAAATTGAAGGCGGATAAGGAGCGATGCTTGCTGGTAACGGATAGTGTTTAAATAATATTATTTTTTACGTCCTTTATGTAACGTAAAATATATCATTTATGTATGTGTTGGAATGTACATACCAAATGCAAAGAAATTAAATTATAATTTCTAAGCTTATTCTAAACATAAACATATAGACGAGGAAATATAACATATCTCCGCGAAAATTTCTAAAGTAAGATGGATCGAGATGCGGTTTTTTGCATTAGGTTCTAGAAGGTCATTTAAAATTCAATTTTGCTCCACAATATTGGGTGATAAAACTTTTTTTGATGAAAAATATTCTGTGAATATTGAAATGAAAAAAAAAAAAAAAAACGTAAAAAAATAAACTGGAAAGAAGTTATGTGAAACGGAAACATTTCACTTTAAATTTTGTTCCGACCTTTTGTTAAATTAGAAAAAATATTATAGGAAGGTAAGAAAATATTTTCCTTCTCAGGTGATTTATCGTTGCTATGCAATGTTACTATTGTTTTTTTTTTTCCTTTTTAAATTCATTCTTAAATGCAGACACAAAAACACCATACTTTTTTTTATACAAAAAGCTGCCATTAATATAGTCGCGTCATTTTAGTATTTCAAAGATAATTTTTTTGTACTGCTACCAATAGAGCCAATTTTTTTTTTCAGGAAGGTGTATACACCAGAATCTATACCTAAGTTGATGCCGCTAGAATTCATTTTGGAGGTGATTTTTGAAAATTTCAAAACTTTAAAAATATTTAACAAAATGAGCCAGAGACGTATACTTGGGGGCTTTCGGGTTCACTGATCACTATTCCGAAGTCAGAATTTCGATATACTTTAGCCCTTCTAGAGTAATTCGCTCCACTGAACCAAAATAGCAATTTTCTGTAAATATTCAACGAAATGGACCAGACAAGTATACTCGAGGGCTTTTAAGGGCGCTTATGACGATTCTGATGTCATAACTCCTAGCCTCTGCTGGCCTCTGCTAGAGTTAATACTACACCAATTACCATATATATCATCAGAATTTTTTTTTCGAATTATTGTAATCTTTCAATTGTGAGAACAGTTTTACACAATTTCTTGTTCCACGGGATTGATTTTATCAAGAAAATAACTTTTCAGTCCTTTTTCCTTTTTTTGCGTCGGAATATTATCGAAAAACTGTATATTTATAGTTTTCTCTCGGTTTTTATTGGCTTTGTACATCTGTACAGCCTCTACATATTGAGAAAATCGGAATGCTCCTAAGCTGTGGGAATGTCAAATATGTAATTCTGGAGTTGTCAACTTTCCAGCTCTTCTTACTGCTATTTTAGGTAGATATGGCATATTTTCAAAAACTTGAAACTCAATGAAAAGCCTATTTTAATAAAAAGTATATAATAAGGGATCAATATGACTTTAGTGATGGATCTCTGATGATCGGGACTTTTTTTTCATTATACAAGTTAAATAAAAACACTCAATTAAAATCATTAAATTCATATCAATAAAATTACTATTTATTTTTACAAGAAAAGGTAGATGTATCCGATACAAAAAATGTAACTAAAGATTTGAATAATATTTACATTTTACCTTTTATGAATATATATCCTCATTGAAAAATGATATATGTGTTCATTTTTTTCCTTTTTGTTATATTTTATCGATTATATAAGAAAATATATTATGAACTCCACTATACCTCTTTATTTTGAAAAACAGTTTCGTTTTTGTAACTTTATACTTTAAAATAATTCTCCTAACACACATTTTATGTTTGAAGGGGCATTTTTGGCTTAATTTTTAAATAATAAAGCAACTTTCATCGGTTAGTTTTCATTGAAATATCAAAGATGCAACATTTTGATTTCACAAGATTTAAAAGTGTTCACAAGATGCTTTTTAGTTTTACTAAACTCGTTGCTATTCAAATATACAGCGAGCATTAATATTCGGCATTAATGAAACATAAAACCCTTTATACAACTTAATATCTAATGAAAAATTCATTCCAATAATTGTGCCAAGAGATCATTTGTAAAAATTCATCTTATATTTTTTTTTGTTTTAATCATTTAATAAGTCATTCCATATAAGGAAACAAGGTCATAATTTATCTGCTTTAAAACTTGGAATACTTTTAAAACTTGCTAGGATCGTTTCTGATTTTGAAACCCTGGAATGAAGGACAAATTATATTATACAAAACAAATTGAACATTCCTACATTTATACCGTAGCTGAGTTAACGCCAATTTCAGGAGCAATTTTTTTTTTTTAAATATTAGTGCTTGGCGCTAAATAGGTTACGGTTATAATTATTATTAACTTTCAATATTTCTTCAAATAAAAAATGTAGCTTCGTTGGCCTGTCTTCCATCCATATACTTTTTTTCATTCTTTATAATTTTATTTTAAACTATTATAAAACTTTATAAAAAAAAAAGGATTGTACAATGTCGATTACATTATCAATGACCAATGTATTCAACCTACTTACCTCCACAGTATAATATGCATCTTTTTAATAAATTAATATCACCATTTTATGTAGGAAATGTAAAAAAAAACTGAAAATTAGGTTAAATAAATATACTCTACAATTCCATTGTAAGTTTTATTCTAATGAGAAAAATAATATGACGAGACAAACTTTTTACGATTTACTTTTGATTTATTACTACCATACGTTGTATAATACATACAATCTCTACATATCTCATATGTTGATAATTTTCCATACATACCTAGACCCTTGCTTATGCAAATAATGCTAGATACTTTTTACTATTTTAAAAAAGATGTCTCACTCAAACCTATCACTTGATGAGAAGTAGACAAAATGACCAGTGAAAGTTTATGGGTATAAAAGATAAGCCTCTCAAGGTGGCCTTTATTTGTTTTTGTCGTTGAAAATCAACTCATGTGCATAAGAGATAAAGATACACTAGAAAGTTTTTAATATGAAGAAGAAAATAATTTTTGTGCTTAACATATTTTCGAAAACCGTATAAATTCGACAGAATTTCAAGGCAATAAATTTTCAGTACATGTATTTGACGGTTTACGATAAAAATATCTCTGAAGTAAATTTTCTTATAATAATATTAATTTAAAAATTTAAAGAAACCCTTGATAAAAAATCTTTTAAACGATTTTTCTGGTATCGTATTTCCTAAACGGATGAATCCATCTTGATTATTTTGGTTGAAAAGTTATTTGACCGAGATTATTCTTTGCTTTGTTTCAAAAAAATGTACTCAGCCGTTTGGAGATCATTGCCTCTTTTCGGGTACGGAAATTCAAATTCAGACTTGAAACATAATTATGAACAATCTCGATCAAATTAAGTACCTTCAAATCTAAATTGGTTCATTCGTTTAGGAGCTACGATATCACAGGATCATATACAAATTCACAGACACGTTAACCTAATAACACTCGCTTTTTAAGCGGGGGCTAAAAACAATTAAACGAAGAAACAAAGCACAAAAAAGTTCGAAAAATTTAACCAATAAGTCGAATTTGAATGCGCTTTTCTGCATTCGATTAATTAGAACGGAAATTTGGTGAGACCTAGTTTGATTTATAAGATATTAAAAATATGCAATTAGCATAATTAATATGCATTATTATATAATTAATATGCATTATTATTATAATTGCATTTTAAATTGACCCTTAAAATTAAATTCACAATTCGGTTAATAGTGATGAAAATTATTTCAAACTTGTTACACGGGGGTTTTCGGGTCGCTGAAACGAATATCGTGACAGAATTGGTCTCAGAGGTGCCTGGAGCAACAGTGTCCTCGTTGCCTAGTCGCCTCCATGAGTTTTCGAGAAATTCGTCATATAATCAGTCAAAACTAATTACACGGAAGTTTTTGATCTCAGAATTGGTTTCAGAGGTACCTGATGCAACGGTATCCTCGTCGCCTCCTGGAGAAAAGAAATTCGTCATTATTCCTTCGTTTCTTCGTCTAAATTTAAATTTGTTTCTCTTGTTATTATCTGAAAATGAAAATATTTTTCTCATTTCAAGTATTCCTCTGATTATTTACAGTTACAATATATATTAACCTTATTAAGTCAAATTCAATTTTGATTGACGATTCCCCTTGCAGTGCCGGATTAAAATATGTCACTAAAATTCCCCTTCTGTCAACCATTTGACACCTTTACACACCTATTATTCAAATTACTAACTTATGTTTTTGTTGTTCGAGGCTTACACTTCACAACAAAATTCAGTAGCTTGGAAATCACGAGAATCCGAAGAAGACGGCAGAATCTCTGAGAGAAAATAATTGAACAAAGTGTAATAGTAAAGGAAATATTTGTAATGAAGTCAAAGCATTTATTTTAGCTAATTTTGAAACGCTTTTTATACTGTAGCTCTTCTTATCAAACAAAGGTTTCTATAACTACAAGAAAATTACCCGAGAAAAATAAAATTAATTTTTTTTATATCACCGAAACATCAAGCGATAAAAATTTTCATAATATTTATAGTATCAGCAGCAGGAAAACAATAATATTTTTACATCCTTCGTAGGAACATAGAAATTTCATAAGAACATAAGAAAAGTCATTGATAAATTAAAGTTTTTTGCAAACAACACATTTTTTTATACCATGCATATATGTAATATGCAAGGTATACTAAGTTTAGTCCCAAGTTTGTAGCGCTTAAAAATATTGATGCTAAGCAAAAAATTTTGGTATAGGTGTTCATTAAATCCCGCAATTAGTCCACTTCCGGTTGTCTGTCTGTCGTCTGTCGTCTGTCGTCTTTCGTCTTTCGTCTGTCTCTCCGTCTGTCATCACGATTACCCAAAAACGAAAAAAGATATCAAGCTGAAATTTGTATCATGTTTAGGACGTAAAAAGTGAGGTCGAGTTCGTAAATCAGCAACGTAGGTCAATTGGATCTTGGGTCCGTAGGACCCATCTTATGAACCGTTAGAGATAGATCAATAGTTTAAATGTAAAAAATATTTTTTATAAAAAAATAACCAACTTTTGTTTGAAACATTTTTTCGTAAATATCACCTTTTACCCGTGAGGGCACAAATTGTATAGTATGTAACTATGGGAATATTAGTTATGTATGTGTTTGTAATGTGATAGAATCATCAACACTGTCTATGAATGGTATTTCAACAATTAACTCAGTCAATTGTTTCTTTTCACTTGTTTACCTTCACGTCAATATGATTACTTCATAAAATACATTGTTTTGAAAACAAAAAATTTTTTTATTTACTGTTTTTCTGACCACAAATCAAGTATGAAAGAAATCAAATAATTATTTATCCACGTAGAAAAACAAACATAAAATATAATCTACGTTCTGTATTTTTTAAAGGGATCGTTACTAAGGTGATCATTTATGGAAACGTAGCATAGATACTACGAGTCTACAAATCTACCACAAAATAACTATAAAATTATTTTATGATGTTGAAGAAAAAAAAACACAAAATTCATTATAATTCAAGAACTGTAGTACCATGTATGTACAAACCGCATAACAAAACTATTATCAGATGTTCCTTTTTAACAAATAGCCAAGGAGGTTGAGAGACTCTTGTTGAAATGTACTAATCATACAGTTGAATGGAAAACTGTTTAAAAGTTGAAATAAAAAAATGATGGAAATACTGCAAAAAAAAAAAATCAGAAATTATTATACCATGTATATGAAGATATCTAGGTGTACTAAGTTTAGTCCCAAGTTTGTAACACTTAAAAATATTGACTTTACGAACAAAATTTTGGTATTCAATTGTCAGTCCGTCTGTCCGTTTATTTGTCAACACGATAGCTCAAAAACGAAAAAAGATATCAAGCTGAAATTTTTATAGCGTGCTTAGGGCATGAAAAGTGAGGTCGAGTTCGTAAATGAGCAACATAAGTCAATTGGGTCTTCGGTCCGTAGGACCCATTTTGTAAACCGTTAGAAATAGAGTAAAAATGTTCCTCTGTTTACCCACGAGGGTGTAAACTAGGCGCAAATTATATGGTTTGTATTATATGATAATGTCATTTAACTATGTATATATGTATGTATGTTTGGCTATCTTTCATTAATTATATGACAAACGATTATAAAAATAATAAAAAAACAAACGATTGCGTGATCAACACGGTCTTTTCATAGTATTTCAACTGATTTTTCAATTGATTTAGTATTTCAATAATCTGATGTTTAAAGCGTGATGCAAGAAAATGAGAAGCTTGCAAAGTAGCGTTACCGGTAATAACTTGAGCGCGATCAAAATTTTTCAAGTTAATAAAATGTATCTTAATGTGGACGCTCGAATTAATTCAACTGTCGCAATCTATTTTTTACTTATCTGATCGCCTGCCCTACGGGAGTACCCCCACCCTATTTAGGGCTAATATTTGGTGGAGGTACCAAGAATGTTTACTCGTTTTTCTTCGCTGTGATTACGTGATTCTTTTTTTCATGGATTAAGTTATATTGGTAAGATTGGTATTGAGTAGTTATATTGGTATAAGAAAATTGAGGCTTTATGCTTGTTTAGAGCTTTTGTGGATATTTCGACGTCTGTCGTATCTGTAAAAACAATTCCATTGACAATACAATGCATAACAGAGCATGATAAAAAGTTTGCAAGTGTCAAAAGGGTCGCAAATCAAACATACTCAATCCTTTTCTGTTCAAAACCTTTCGATACATGCGTACTTCCTGAGAACTGTGTTATGAATGACTTTATATTGAACACTCAAATCACTGTTTAAGCCTAAATTGCTTTAGCGCCAGACTTTCCATAATTTCTACATTCTACAAAGGGTAGAGGTAATTAATCACACAGTTTTAATTTTCAGGAGATAACAAAACAGTCTATACCAAAAGACAATCTTTAAACTGACACATATAGCTGTCAGACTAAAAAGTATTTGCTATCATGTCGACGATCCAACATGAAAATATAATTTAGAAAATAGGTTGTATTTTTTCTACCTCTAAAATAGATACAAACAACATATTTTATTGTTATGAACATAAATTATAGCACACAATGTATTAAACTTCATAAATTGTACGTCAAATGACGAGGACTAGCTGTACGATGTTGTTGTTATTGTGACTGCAGTAGAAGAGATGTTCAAGGTGGCAATATAGTAACAAGGTAACTTCAATTATTTCATCCACAATATTTTCATATTATTAGGAAACTGATCATAGTAATCACTCCATGATAACTCTTTGATTCTTTTTTCAGTTTACTCTTTTTTCCTCAAATCGTGTATTCGGCTTGCTGTCAAGCAGGAGGAGCAGAGAGTCCTCAGCAAGCTCGCATTTAAACTATTGTTCTATCCCTAACGGCTTACAATATTACCCAATTTATCACAGGATCCAATTGACCTATGTTGCTCGTTTACGAACTCTTCTTACGTCCTTATTTCAGCTTTATACCTTTTTTCGTTTTTGAGTTATCGTGTTGTCAGACAGACAACCGAAAATGAACTAATTAGGTGATTTTGTTATGAATACCAAAATTTAGTTCCTAGCATCAAAATTTTTAAGTGTTATTAACTTGGGAGTAAACTTAGTATATCTTTATAAATTTTATATATAAATGGTGTAAAAATTACTATAATATTAACTGTCAGTGAGGGCTAACTATGCTTGGCACATATATGCCAAAAAAGGTATATAAATTTGTGTTACACACAAAAACACACACAAGCAATTACATAAAATATAACATTCCAAAAATATGACCTATTTTAGTACTTTGTTTACATCTAAATTATGACCTTTTATTTTTCCGGATGGGTATCATTTATTTGTATGAAAATGAAACACATTTTGTGAAATGTATAGCACACGGTATGATTATTTAAATTGATTACATGAAATTCGAGGAAAGTAGTTATGATATAACGGTTGAGAGGACTCCTCTCTATCATTGATTTCTCGTAAAATAAATTTCTATATACCTAATGTTTATATTTATATAAACTATTATTTATTAAAATTATTTATTTTTGCAATTTATTTTTTCAATCGATTCAGCTTTCCATGAATTTTGAGAAAATTTTAAAAATATTTAATTTAAAAATATTTTTATAATTAGTCAATTTGTATTTTTTACCAAAAATTCATGTTTTATCATTTAAAAAAATTGAGTTATGAAAGTTATCAGAAAGTAAGTATACGTAAATTGTTATGTTATGTCATAATAAATCAATATCCTGATCAAACCAAACGTAATGAACGCACATATTGGGTTGACTACGAAATCAGAAATGTGTCTTTTTTAAACTAATATTCATAGAGTAGTAATATTCATATATTAAAAAATAAATGTAGCTATAAAATTAAATTCTTTAAAGCACTTAACAATACTTGTTTGAGTAATTGACTTCTAAAATGATACCATAAATTTTCAGAAAAATATCTTGTAAATAAAAAAAATAAGTGATACATTTTTAATGTACCAAGATACGAAAGAAATATAGTTCCTAACGGGTAACCCACAATACCTCCTTAGTTTGCATGCAATATTTTCGGACTATTTGAAATGAACTGAGAACCGCATATCAGTTCAAATAAATACGATTTTTGAACCAAATTGTTTTTACTGGAAAAACTAAATATGTTTTCCTTACTTATTCACATTTTATCAAGTGGTTTTAAAAGATAATATGAGTGTTAACGTAAAATTTCTTAATCCGCATCTGATTTCATACCTCATCGATTATGTATGATTGGTTGACTGTTCCTCTGTTCCTTGCATAGAAATATGCTGGTTTATCCAATTGTAATCTGGCCATGTATTATTATGTCTTCTAATTCTAGTTGAAAAGAAACATGTAATATTTCTAGAATAATCTTTTACTAACGAAAACATGTAATTTCTAAAATATACAATATGACAATATACAAGAATTGATTGTGTTCTCGGTCTAACATCAAAATCATATAAGATTACTATACGATAGATAAAACACATGATGACACTGTCAAATAGAAACATGAGAAAATTGATCCAATAAATTAATTTTGTGAAATATATTCGGAAAACTTTTCACTGTCTCAACTCTTAGACATTGAAAACGTATGGCTTACGAGGTTTAACTTCAAAGTTATGAAGACAATTTTCCACTATGGAGATGATCAATGCTAAATACAGTTTCATTTATCATAATTGGAAAGTTTTGACATACAATTCAACAACGCTTGCTTTGAGGTGGTTGAAACGAAGGTTTTCAATATATTAATTAAAGTAATGTATTATTCATACTCAATATATTCATACCATCTTATTGATTTCATATATTAAACACCACTTGTATTTAATTTGTTACTACTTGAAGCAAAGTTTAAAAATATTTTATTTTTAAATTTTAATTAATTCAATTACCGAATACAGAGACAAAAATATCTTATTCAAGAAGTTTACTATCCTTTAAGGTTCCTTGGTCGTGAGCTCACTTTTCTTAAGAATTTGATGAAATAAAAATTTTTCAAGCGATTTTGAAAGGAGATATTTAAAGCGCTAATAAAGTTAGGAATGCTGTAAAAAAACTTATATTAAATAAAACATAGAATAAGGAAAATTAAGAAAAAATGTTTTCTCTGATTTGATAAAAGATAAAAATAATAACTTATAAATGTGTAGTGCGTGTATCTCTAGGTCTAAGTATTACGTACAGTGACATGACTGGTGTCGCAAGTAATAATCCATGTGTATTGAGCATGTTTTTATGAAGTTGAGTACAATGGCCAAACACTGAAATCGAAAACAACTTAAATTTCATTCTCTCTTGTTTTACTAATCTTACATTCGAAAATGTAAAATTAATAAAAATGTTACAGGCAATTTTTTTTTCAGCTTCATAGGATATTTTTGGTAAATTATACGTTTATTAGAATGTTGAAACCAAAAATATTCATTTCCTTCTATCACGTGAGCTGTCTTGCAAAACCTCTATAATAAAGTCAAAAATCGGAAATTAGATTAATTGAAGGAGTTAGTAGGGATAATGCTAGCCACTGAAATTGAATTGGATGATACAAGAGACAATACTTGCCCCTGAATTGTACCTATTTGGTCTGGAAAACAAGTTTAATTTGTTTCCTTTTGAAACATTTTCTTTTTTTTCTTGACGCTTGCTTTCGCTTTGCATTTTCGCATGGGTTTATCACAAACCAATCAGATATAGTTAATCTTTTAAGTATAAGATCAACTCACAGTTTCCAAGACTACGAGAAGTCAGCATCTCTCCTATTATCCTAAATTCTATTTCAAATGAGTTTTGCAAGATAATGCAAGGTTCAGTGAATAAACATCTACCAGAAGCAGTTCAAAATCTCGTGCAGTTTGTTAGTTTTTGACCTGTGAATTATTTTAAGCATGTAAATTTATTATGTCATTATAATTTAGAATAGCATTCAATTCTAGACCGTTGTATTTAATGAACATCGAAACTTTAACTAGCTGGGAGATTATATATCATGTAGACAGATGCATATGTTGAAGCAGGCGCTAAGTAGAGTTGGGTGTGCAAAATTCGAGGACAGCATTTTGTCAATTGATTCTTGTTCATAAAAGCTTATAGACTAATAGCCGGAGAGCTCAGTGGCTTTTTTGAGTACATATTTGAAGCAGATTGAAAATATTAAAATTGATAACTTGCAAATGTATGAATGGTGAAATTGGTAACCTGGCTGTAAGATTAAGGGGTATTTGTGATCTATACATTATTTAATTTGCAATTTTTCTATTCTAAAAATATCTTGAGGCACTTTGAAACTTACAACATTTTAAAGTATTATATTCAATTATACGAATTATCTTCTCTTAGCATGATTTGGAGGGGGCTTAAGTAGCCTGGCAGGTGATATAAATGTATATTGTAATATACACGAATAATTGAATAATAAGAGTTTAAAATGTTGTAAGTTTCGAAGTGCCTCAAAAACATTTTTTATTCTTGAGGCTCCCAATCTTCCAGGCAGGTTGTCAGTTACAAAACATTTGCAAGTTATCAACTTTAATATTTTCAATCTGCTTCAAATTTGTATTCAAAAAATCCACTCAGCTCTTAGGGTATAACATTCCGGGTTCTGCCAAAAAACCTATTGAAAAACCTAAATAATAATTTTAGGATAAAAGATGATTTTAAGATTTTGAATAAAAGATCATTAATAAAAGATAATTTTAAGATTTTGAAAAGCTCAAAAATTTAATATATTAGCATTAATTTTCAGTTTTCAAATAACCTTTCTGGATTTTTTCGAAACATTAAACTGTTTATAACTCAAAAACGACGAATTTTAGAAAAAAATCACAAAGCACCTTTTTGACGTAAAATTACCCAAAACGTAACCACTTCTGGGGAGAGAGAGGGATATATAAAATTGGACCAATAGGGTCTCTGGCAACATCCGGAATATTAATCTATAAGCTTTTGTGAACAAGAATCAATTGACAAAATGTTGTTATCAAATTTTGCACTCTCAACTCTATCTAACGCCTGGTCTATGTAGGTGTAGTGAATGGGTAGTAGATATTATTTGACTATTCACAGAAAAACTTTTTGATCTCAATTTTCACAAAGTTTTGCAATTGAATGAATTTCCTCTATCTGTTGTATATTAGATATACAATACCTTTTGATTCAATAATAATACACTACATATTCACTTTATGGGAATGTTACGTACGATCAGGAGCGTACCTCTTGGTTGTCAGCGTAGTTTCTACTAAAAAATGTGAGCTTTCATCAATGAGTGTGAGTGTGTCATGTCCGGTTTCACGAAACGTTGACTAAGATGTTGTTCTTCCATTTTTTCAAAATGCCAAGTGAAACCAATAAAGTTCGAACAGCTTCAATTTTATTAACAAAACTTTGCGTGTCACGTTACTCACGTTTAGATAGAGGACAATAGTTTCTCAATATTAAAAAATTTAAACCTCCTTTGTTTCAGTTCTTTAAATATACAGCATGACTTATCCTACACTAGATTTAGCAGAGAAGATATAGTAACTAATATATAAATAACTGTATCCTTCTTTTAATATAAAAAAAAATTGGATAAAAAATATTTCGAAACTCATTTCGAGAAAATTTTCCAAGAGAGATATAGTTGTTACTAACTCTTTTTCTAATATACGACCGTGCATCTATGTGACAATATCGTATATTTTATATAAAAGCTGCACTAAAACACATATCCATATTTTTTAAAATAGTGATACATTCTCTTAGTATGCTGTTTTGCGATTTTCTCAAGTTTCTCTTAGAAATTGAATATATAAGATTTTCCGAAACAAATACATGATATTATATCTTTATAGAAGATATAATACAGAGATAGTATTCGAAATTTAAAATTAACTTTGAATTTTCTGCTTGGAAATAAAGATATATGTAGCCAAACCACTTTGATACATGTTTAATACGAGTTTATACAAGTTTGTTATATATTACTAAATAAGGAAGGAAATAGTACAATCCAAATATTCTTACAGGCAATAAAAACTAGATAATTGTGTTTTGGGTGAGGTAATATAAGCGGCAAATAATCCAATTTCACCCGTCAAATATTATTTTAATATGTAATATCATTCAAAACTTGAAAATGCATTACCTCAATATCATTTTACCTTCGAAATAAATTTTATCAAATTATACAGGCATTCACGATTTGAACCTATGTACAGAAACAAAGAAATTAAATCTGGGTATCAAATCATACAAAAATTTTAAAGATATTATTTCAAATCTCGAAGAATTGTAGCTGAAATAGCAGAAAGATATTTTATTACTATTAGTTGTTAAAAGAATTGAATTCTAATGGAATCAAGCTCAGGTTAGAATAACTTAGAATAACTGTGTTTGTATACATTATAAGACAAGTAAAATTTACAAAATTTACTAAAATATCTTTCGGGTACGGAACCCTAAATTCGCAATTGAAACATATCTAAGAACACTCTCTATTAAATTACCTTTTTCCTTAAAGCCTTTCCAAACCTTACCGATTTTGAATATCATCGCACAATGTTTTAATTTTTTTCGGGTACGGAAGCCTAAACTCGCACTTGAAACATAACTAAGAACATTCTCCATTTAATAATCTTTCAAACGAAACAGAAAAAATCAAAATCACAGACAGACAGACACACTCACAAAGCGTTCAAACTTATAACACCCCTTTTTTAGATCCGGGGCTAAAAATTAATAAACATGATACAAAACAATTGCCAAAAACAAAGCTATATGTATGCAAGACTCTGAATCGGAGCTGGAATTGTAACATTCTCAAAAGAACTGTTCTTTTCAGATTTTGTTTAGCCAAACAAAGAATGAGTTCAAATATTTTGTATTAACATTCCATAATTTGATTCCACTCTCTATATAATGTCCATTTGATTGAAATGTTATCAATGTTGTTACAACATTAATAACACAACTGATAGGAAGGTACATGAAATTCTGAAAGAAGGCTATTGTTTTCGTTCCAAAAATCAAAACAAAAACGTTATGTATATCTTCACGTGTGGGAGTACTAATGTATGCTTGTGTGAATCTATATGTGCTCATAATGGTTTGGTTTCGTGAATAACACTCTTATCAAACTTAGTGGCTTCATTTCAGTGTAACCTACAACGTTTACATTTACGAAAACTTAGAAATTGGGGCAATTTCAATGTGGAGGACGGATAACATGTCAATTAAACGACCTATTGATACCCTCGTTTTTCCGACATGTTTGGAGTGCATCTTGCATTCAAGAAAAAAGCAAATGGTTGTTCATATTTCTTCAGTAGGTCGTTTAATTGACATGTTTCCCGTCTACCACAATGAAAACGCCCCAATTTCAAAGTTTTCATAAATGTTAACGTTGTAGGTTACACTGAAATGAAGCCATTCACCAAGTTTCGTAAGAGTATTATCCCTCTCTGAACTGCAGCCTATAATATTTGCTGTAATTTATCTGACTCCTAATAGTCATATTCATGAAAGCTCGTTGTGTATTTGTCTCGTTTGCATAGTGTTTACTTACTGACTAGGTGGATAGTGTATTGCATGTAGATTAAATCTTGAACTTGACATGCTATAAATTAATATTACCTACCTGATTCAGTTACTTTGTTCCAGAGACTGAGTATACACATCAAATGATTAGCAATTGGTACAATATTGTGTGTTTGTATCCAAAATTGGATATTGGTAATTACTAAAATGGAATATAATAACTAATCAATCATCTCTAGGATAGTGGTATAATAATGTTCACTATCAGGTGAGTAATGGTTACTGCGATCGTTGGCATTTGATGTATACAAAAGGCTATAATCTAGATATGCTTTCTGATAACCAGTTAAGACATATTTTTTATGAAATTTTATTGATTTTTAAACATTTTTATCAAAGTTTTTCTATCGATCAGTGTTCATGGCTATTTTTAATTTAATAATTTTTTCCCATGAACGGTTTTTTTTTTCAAGCAAGCATATACCATTAATTTCGTAATTAAATTATCTCTCTGCTGATATCCATTTCATTTAGCTAACAGATTGGTGTAGTTACCTCCTCAAGTAGGAACAGATAAGTCAATATAAGTAACTACACCGATCTGTTAGCCAATTGAAATTCATATCAGAAGAAAGATAATATTATACTGAAAATAATGGTTTTCGATAGAAAAAATATGATAGACATGTTTAAAAATCAATAAAATTTCATAAAAAATATGCCTCAATTGGATATCAAATGGGTGAAGTTCAGCATTATACCGTCTCTTGTACTATTTGAAAGCTTGAGGGGAAAGAATCTATTTACTGCCGTAGTGTAGAATAATTAATCGTTGTATTTTCAGGAATGTAAAAGTGTTATGCAATCTGCTTACTTTCGCATTTATAATATATAGAGATGTGCCTGTATTTTGTGACTGTCATCTTACAGGTCAGGCTAAGAGAACCGTATTAGAAAGGACATATTGTAATTTTCAATAAATTTTCTGCCTCGTTTAATATATAAACACCTACGTCATTAATTTCAGAATTACGTAAATGTATTTCATATATTTAATACAAAATAATATATTAACTGTATAAATTACAAGAATTATTAATATTATATGACCTCTTGTTTGTGAAGGCTGTCAATACCAGAGAGGTGGTGTAACTGTGTGTTATTAATGAGCCAAGACATAATTATCATAGAAAATTAGCTGGATATTAATTATTTATATTATGTTCATTTATTTTCCAGAAATTATTTCTTGTTTTGTTTTGTGCTTTTTTCCCAGATATATGTATTATATAATTATTTTATTTAATAAATTATATGTATATGCCATGTTTCTCAGGCCACCCCCTTTGTCTAAAATACAAAATATTCCATTAAATGTGGAACTTGAAATCTCTTTTAAGTCACTCACTTGAACTCCTGTTTAAAACTCTCGATATCACCCAGAATGAGCTGATTCAGACTTGTTCTCGTAATTGGAGAGGGATAGAGAGAAGAACAGAAAGAGAAGATAATTTTTCCTTATAAAATAACTAAAAATTTTTATTTGAAACATTTTGTCGAAAAATAAATGTGTAGAAATCGTATGTAAGAACAAAATTATTTAATTCAGACTAGCTCCTGTTAAATATATTTGTTTTGCGAAAAAAATTTTGCCATAAATATTTCCTTACGAAATTCAAAGTGTCTCCAGCTACAAGAACATGTGTGAATAATCCGTAATGTCGATTGACAATATTTTGAATTCTATACATATCGTCACTGTCTCAAAAAATGTCTTTCAGTAAAGCATTAAAGAAAATGTTTATTGGATTATAATTATTTTGGATGTACGAGCGGCAGGTCTATTTTGGATAAAAGGCTTGATTTTTTTTTTTTTTATATGAAGTTGGATTTTTTTATATAAAGTTGGATATGAATTACGGTTATCTGATTATCTAAATAAATAGATGACTTCAAAAGTAGGCATATTTAACATTGGTCTTCTAAGAAAACGTAAGATGGATGATATGTTTTCATAGATTTTTCCAAAACTAGTCGGTGGAAATTAAAAGAAAACCTAATTTCGAATTATTATATCTATAAGGACAAAATTTATGCATGCATAAAAATTTAAGAATAACACGAAAAACACAAAATAATTTTTAAATTTAATCTAAAGCTAGATACTTTATTTTTAAATTATTTATGTGAATTTTAGAATTATGGACGCAGCAAAAATTATGATAGGAAAATTATTTGCTTAAAATCATTTTTTACATCTTAAGGATGTACGAGCACCAAATTGAATTAAATGAAATTGAACTAATTCTAAATCAATTCTAAACATTTAAGGGGGAGGGTCGGTTGCCCGATTATTTAAATAAATAAATGACTTCAAAAGTAGGCATATTTAACATTGGTCTTAGGGGTAAACGTTGGATGGATGATATGTTTTCATACATTTCTCCAAAACTAGTCCGTGGAAATTAAAAAAAAAAAAAAACTATTTAAATCAAAGTTAAAACCTTAATCAATTATTGAAAACAAAAAACCCGTTATTTCAGACTAATTAAGATTGTATGAGCACGGTAGTGGGGTCAAAAATTTAAAAAAATGTATAGGTATTTTCAATTTTGATCGTGAATTTATGTTATAACTTGACAATATAAGACGAAAAAAATCGAAAATTGCAAATTATGTTTAATTTTTTAGCTTTCGATGTTTCGAAAACCAAGGCAGAGAAATTTTATTTTTATATTTTGTCTACATTCATGAAGTTATCACAAAATTCATCATCAAAGTTGAAAATAAGGTACAAATTATTTCAACCATTAGTCTAAACTTGCCTTGGCGCTCGTACTACCTTAATTCGTATTTTTACTTTTATCACGTTTATTTTATTCACGCTATAACTTCTTGAAGAGAAGACCAAATTTATTTTTTATAAAACCTACCTTAAAATGCATGAATAAATGCATAAGAAAGTTACAATGTTTTACCTTTGAAAAATAATTTTTCAATTTTTTTTTCTTTTTTTTCGCAATTTAAGTATCGGACGAAAGAACAAAAGTTTCATACATAAAACGAGAAAATGAAGGTAAAAGAACAATAGAACAACCATTCCCTTGTAAAAGGAGCAACACTGAACTCATAAATAAAATATTTTCAAACAAACAAACACAAATAAACGACCATGTTGTTTTGAACACTAATGAAAACACCATTTTTACACACACTCACAAACAAATCTATTTTACAAGAATGCCACACATCTTCTATGCAGAGAGCAGATTTTTTTTTAGCGGCCATACATTTCGACAAAATTAAATGAAAAGGAAATTTTAAAATTTGATAAGGTTTTGAAATATTGAGAATTGAAATTGAAATGAAACACAGTTACATGGCGAAAAAAATTGCTTTATTTTCTGCTTACTTTTGGATAGTGAAGTTTTAACATAATTCGCATTTTTAAAATAAGGTGTATAATTAAACAAAAATTTGCGTGAAAACAATTGAGTTAATGGTTGAAATACCTTGTATAGAAAGTGTTGAAAATTAGTACATGCATTTTGTTTTATTTTTAGAAGAGTTTAAAAGACCAACACAATTATGAAGGCCCTTCGGCTGCCATTTATTTGGTTATCGAAAATTTCGAAAATTTTCGAAAGTATTTTGTAGAATTTTGTTTTGATTTACTAGAATATTTCACAAGACCACTAGTTGCAGTCACCTACAAATCTTTACTCTCTATCACTTATAGTTCTGGAGAAAATGGACACTTAAGTTTTGTCCTCATTTGCGCTCTTGCGGATAAACAGTGACGTTTACCTACGAACAAATAATTCAAACAAAAAAAGTTTATTTTTTATAAGAAACACTTTTTATATGTAAACATTTGTTCTATCTCTAACGCTTTACAAGATGGATCCTACGGACTCAAGATCCAATTGATCCACTTTTAATTTACGATGTTCGAACATACGGAATATCATTGGTGACTTCTTTACTGATATATTTTCTTTTTATTTTATCAGAATAGATGAGAGAAAAGTAACAAAATCTACCAGGATGCGTTGGAATCTCTCTTTATCAGATTAAAAAGTATTTAAACAATTAACGTATTAGAACCCTAACTTTATTGATCATTAAATCATTGTTAAAAGATTTTGGTGAATTAATTTCATAATTTATTTATAAACCCTTTGGCTACGGATACAAAACAAAACCCTAGAAGCTATTTGTGTTATATATTTTTTATGTTAATAGAAATAACGAGTGGTTTGATGCTGTTTTTTTATGGACGCGTATTTAAAACATTCGATGAACGTAAACTGTACATAGAAGTCGAAATAACGCATTTACCATCTGATACTATATATAAAAAGTAGAAACTTTGTTTTTTATAAGTTTTGATTATTATTTGTTAAAATAGTTTCAAAAAGTAACCTATTATAATATTTACACACATGAATGTAACGTTATAATAATAAAAACAAAAACTTTTGACATAATATTTTACTTAAATTGGAAAATTTTGAACATTTAATTAAAATATATATCTTAGTTGTTTACAGAAAACAATAAAAAATGGATAGTTAGTGTTATGGAATCTATTAGGAAAATTGGGTTCAATAACTCTGTAGCACGGACAATAAGTGAAATTTACAAAATTTTAAAAACCACCGATAAAATGCGATTTAATTCTTGAAAACTGACTTTTGAAAACTTAGCTATAAAATGTTCTCAATCAAGTCGGTTCGACCGTTTAGAGGCTACGATGCTACTGAGAAATATATAGAAATACAGATAACAACAATAGCACTCTTTCTTAAATAAATATCAAAGTGAGGGCTATCATTTTTTGGGACCAATATTTGGAAATATTTTAACTAAAATTGAAATATTTGAGTTGACTTTGTTCTTTTGAATTTTTGTTTTGAATTATCTAATTATTTTACCATTTCACTTTTCGAAATGAATTGAGCCATGTTTATTTGACCATTTATTTCCATAGTAATTACTTATATGTTAAAATTATATGTCATGGCTTTTCCAAACTGAATCGATTTTGAAGATAATCACCAATGTTTTAGTTTTTCCGCGTATGGAACTGTCGCTCGCATATGAAAGATAGCTAATAACACTCGCCGTTAAATTACCTTTCAAAGGAAACCAAAAAAAATAAGATCAGTTCATCTTTTTAGGTGCTAAGATGCCACAGACAGACAAACACACAGACACACACACATAGCGGCCAAATTTATAACACCCTTTTTTTTTAGTTTGGGGGTAAAAAATAACTTAATAATCGGAGCTCTGATTTGGACGCCATTCATATCAACTTTTTCAAAATTATCGGAATAGACTACAATTGCTGTTTGAAACAATTTACTTTTTCGTTTCTGTTTTGAACTTAATATTCCTCTATTGAAGTTATTTTAAGGGTGACTCGGTGCGGCCTTTCAACTTGTGACACTCGGTTCTTGTAGGAACTAATATTGGCGTTCGATTGTCAATTGGCGGGAATATGGATTATTCACAAACTTTTCTAATATCTGTCTAATTAGTAGCTTAAAATGCTTATATCATCTGTATTTCTTGACTAATTCTAATTTCAATTTCACTTTTTGTCATCTACAGTCTTTTCATATTTTGTTAAGAAATGCGAAATTTTTTTTTTTAGAATATTCCCTATTTGATACGTAGATAAAGCTTAAGAAATCAGGACCAACCTGTACGATCTGCTGAAAGCATAATCTTAATTTTTCTTAATTAAAACAAAATGGAGCTTTTGCTTGTACTGATGATGAAATTTTGAAAAAATTTCTTTGAATGCTCATCAATCCTACCTCATAGATGTCAAAAATAAGCAAAATGTGCAAAATCGACAAATAAACAGGAGAGGGGGAGGCTATTTTCGCAAAGTACAAAGTAGATGCTTAGTTTTCGAAATAGAAATTCTTGGAAAACTAAAAATGCGAATATTTGATTTTAAGAATGTGTTATTTTTCCAATCTCCGGGGAAATTCGCTTAGCTAATTCTGGGAATTCATAACTTTCTTCCAACCCTTTACGTACATGAATGCTTGCGTACATTAATGATTTTTTTTTATAAGGTAACCGTATGAAAAAAAAGAGAAAAATTTGAGTGGATACGTAAATATTTGATTAACAGCAATAATTAAAGATGATTCTGTGAAAAACCCATTCTCGCATTATACAAAACAAACAACAAAAATACATTATTAAAATGTAATCAAACATTGAGTGAGACCACACAATACATTTTATTACGTAATTAAAAAAGAGAAGAAAAAGATAAAGATATTATAATTAAAATCATGTTTGTATTTATTTGATTGAATTTTAAGGAAAATAAACAAGTATTTTTTTTGGTATAAAATTGTATAAAAATAAAAAGGAATTATAAAAATTTAAGCCAACAAGTGATATTTTTTAGAGTATAATCTGAATTATGGCTTTTTAAACGTTCTCAAAAAGTTGAAAAAAGCTTGTTCTTATAGAAAACTTATGAAAATTTTTTTAAACAAGGTACATCATAAATAATTGCGAAATGTACGATTATGTTGGTGAAAACCACAGTACCGGATAAAATACATTTCAAATTATGGCTCTCGGTAGATTAGCTTCGCAGTATTTACATTTTAAATTCAAAATATGTATCTCTGAGTTAAGAATCAATTTCAGATGACACATATTTAAAATCCAATGAGCAAGCCAAATCCAATGAAAATTACCTTAAAGTGATCCAATTTTCGTAATGTTTGGGTCAAAATTACCTAATTTATGAAATGATTTTCAATAAAATTTGAAAATATTGCATAACTGCATGTTTGTATCTTATTATTCTCAAAATTTTGGGTGAATTGAAGTTGAAAAATTTATTAAATTCAAATCTGAGCTGATGGTTACCATCAACTTTACCATTTGAATAATTTCTGTTTCTAGACGAATAATAAAATAGTTTATAGTAGTATAAAATTTCATTTCGAACATTTATCATTTAATGCTAACTGTAAACTAGTTCCATATCTATTCTAAATTTATATAAGTAAATTGTTGTAACTAGAGCTACTCTAAAATGTATGACACTCAAGAATATTTCATAAAAAAGTTCTGAGAAAGATAATATTCATATACTTATACATTTACACAATTTTAACCAAATGGAAGGCGAAAACGTAGTTAAAAACATTCGATATTGCATTAAAATGAATATCTGTTAAGTTATTAACGTGTAAATATTTATTATAATATTGTCATGAATGTATTCAATGTCTTACACTGACACTCATGTGAATATAGTTTTTATGCTACAGCTGACTTTTTCATATAATTACACAACGATCGAAAATGATTGATATTCTCATCAGGAAAAGTCAAAGGTATCACAGGACTGCCGTACGTCCTTAAATGAGCTGGCGGAACAAATGAATGTAAACCTGGTATGGGTACCGGGACACAGGGACATTTGCGGACTGCAAGTTGCTCCTCAAAGAGGATATCTTAAAAAGGGCCAATCTTAGATGAAGGTAGGAACGTACTTGTGGTACTACAAGACAGATATGATCTGAGTACAATCGCAAGCGTTCCGAAGATCTTATATCACTTCGAAGGGCCTCTGTTCGCAAAGTTGTTGCGGCTATTACAGGACACTGGTTGGAAGACAGGCATGCTGAACGCCTAGGCTTGGTAGCAGAACATAGAATATAAAAACAAGTTATTTACTAATTCGCAACGTTTCAAATTTATTTAATTCTTCATCAGGCTCTTCGCAATAACCTTGAAGGGTCAATCCACATTCAATTTCGTTATAGCAGTTCTGTATAATTTTTAAATCGTGTGTAACATACTTGAAGAATAATACTAGAGGCTTAAAAGAATAAAATATAAAATAAATAATAAATAAAGAAAAACATACTTTTGTAAACTTTTTGTACATTAATTATTTAGAGAAAAAAAATGAGACGAACAATATCTTCTCCAGGGAAAACTCGGATTATTGTAATACATATGGGGCTTAAAAATGTTACAAATAAAAACTTTCTGTTGTATGGTAATACCTATTTTACACATAAAGCTTTTGTAAAAAGCTTTATTCAGCTTATAAATATGATGTCATAAAATGTTTTCCAATGCTAAAGTTGAGAAAGTATTTCGAGAAGGTCAACCTTGTTTTGTCATAGTTTTTATACGGAAGTATGATTATATCATATCAAAAAAAGTTTAATAAATTTTGAAAATTTGAACCAAATTCTCCAAGAGTCGTATATAAATTACAATTAATTTTCGACAACAGGACTGATGATCTACAAAAATATATCTACTGGAATTCAAATAACCTTCAAATAAAGCAAATATATAAACAATGAAATTATTTTATAGAGTATAGGAATGACCAATTTTCTCTTCGTTTTAAATTTTCCTTAATTTCTTGATGAGTATAAAAATGCTGTACATTTTTTTGGACTTATTTGGAAAGTATGCCGAACATTTTTTTGAACTTATTTCTGTGCCTGTCAAATTTTTAATTGCCCCGCCAAATCAAAATTGATGAATATTTATATTTTACATACTTTACATACTTTTATCCGTTACTCAACGAAGGGGCATATTCGTATTTCGATACTATGAAATTTAAAATTTCCTACGGACATTCCGCTTTGTTTTGTGTCAGCCAATTTTCAGTATTGGTGAGACAATTACCTCTCTTAATAAACTATAAACTAAAGTAGATACTCATCAATTTTTTACTTGCGGGGCAGTTAAAAATTTATCGGATTCAAAAATTAAGAAGCTCTCTAAATAGGTATAGTCCTGAATCAGTGTTGTTAGATTATTTAGTAAAAAAATATACGGGATAATGGCTTACTAAAGAATACTTAGGCAAAAAATTATTCGACAGTTGCATAGAAATAGATTACTTTACACTTTGCCTAAAAAGTTTACTGTTCACTAAATTACATTTCTCACAGCAAGTGATCAAGTAATCAAATGAAGATTGATCGTTTCTCATAAAGATTGTAACACATTTTTTGAAGTTTATTGAATGCACTAGTTAATGAAAAATACACCTGCTCTAGATATTTTACGATAAATATTTATTTAATGCTCACTAAAACTGAATTTTTAAAGAAAAGTGATTTTCTCCAAATAAAAAAAAAAAAAAACCTATTTCAAAGAATACCTTTTCAAATAGGTATACATACATATACATCGACAAGAAATTTATATGACATAAATATATAAAAAGAAGCTCAACATTTGATTAATGACTCACATTTTGCTCTAACACCATCTATATACATAACTAAAGCTACATGTATTAAATATATATAAAATAAAAGTAGTATTTTCTACCTAAAATGATTCATGGTACCACATATTTTCACTTCCTTGTAAATGTGTTTTTATACCATGTATATGAAATATATCAAGGTATACGAAGTTTAGTCCCAAGTTTGTAACGCTAAAAAATATTGCTGCTACCAACAAAGTTTTGGTATAGGTGTTCATAAAATCACCTAAGTATAGTCCATTTCTGGTTGTCTGTCTATCTGTCTGTCATCACGATAGCTCAAAAACGAAAAAAGACGTGAAAAGTGAGGTTGATGTTCGTAAATGATAGAACAAAACTTTAAATGTAAAAAATGTTCCTTATAAAAAAATAAACAACTTTTGTTTGAAACATTTTTTTGTTAACATCACTGTTTACCCACGAGGGCGCAAATTAGATGCAAATTTTAAAGTATGTTTTATATGAAAATATCAGTTATGAATATGGCTATCTAAAAGTGAATATCTTTCTTAACTTACGTGTAGTCAAAAAACAAACGATTGCGCCATCAACACTGTCTATACATGATATTTCAATAATAACTCAGTCAATTGTTGGTTCTCACTTGTTTTTTAATGAATTAAAACACACCAAATTATGTTTTTCGTGATATTAGCTGGCTAACTAGCCAGCGTAATCTACACGGTAAGAAAGTTTTTGTGGATCTCATATCAGTATCAGTGTCAACACCATACTGTATACTGTAACGAAAATACCAATGCCAATACCATGGCAGTCAACTTGATTGTGTTGCCTTTCAAAAATACCGTTTGCAAAATAAAGTAACGAAATCACGAACTAGTCTAAAACTACTAGTCTTTGACTAGTCTAATTAAATCTTGGAATTTATTTTGACTAGTTTATAAGGGTACAAGGAAGTCATGAATGGTTGCTCACATATGATTTTTAAAATAACTAACATATGATACAATATATCCAACATTTGTTTCATACTAAGCAAAATAATCTAAATCCCAATTTATATAATTTAAACCACTTTATATTTTTAAATTTTTTATCACCTTTTATAGAAAATTATTTAGAGTAGTCCAAATTGCAGAATTTAGGTCAAACGATTCTATCTCCAGGCTTGGATTGAGGATTTTTCCACTCCAAAAATAATAAATTATAAGTTTTATTTTCCATGAAATGAGATCTACAAGATATTGCATATGAAATATTGATTAAATTTATTTAAAGTTCGAGTCAATTCTTTGGCTCCCAATTTTGTAAGGATTGGGGCAAAATCTTACAATTTCCTTAAAAATCACCATTTTTCATGAAAACAATTTATCAAGAGCTGTTTTGAACGCTAGGCTATAATTAGCCGTCACTTAATGACTACCTAACAAGAATCGAGGAAGCGTTTTATTTTCTTAGCATACTCTTGCCTGTATATCTGTCTTATTATTGAATTTCAATGTGGCGTCTTTAATTTATTGAATTATTCTTTTTGGGAAGCGAATCATAAAGATTTAACGTACTTTCTGTAACCACGACTCAGAAACCTTTTGGTTTTGTGTTTTACTAAATGTTATGAATATAGTATATTTTGCAAATTATATTTAAAAGTACTCCAATTTAGATTTTTTTTTGCCAAGTTTTCCTCGATATAACTTTGTTGTAGATTCGCATTGTACATATATTTTTTGAAGATATATCTATCTGGCTATTCATTTCATTTGACAAATATTATTTATATTTCATTTATAACAACTGTATTGTAATCTATAGGTTTCATAACATGTAGCTAAATTATAGTAGCTGGCTGCTATTGCTATTTACTTGGTGCACTATAATAAATTTTATTCAATATAGATTTTACGTCACCTGTCTATTCCATTTGAGTTACATACTAACAGGGCCACATAATACCTACAATGTGTATCAGATGGAACGATCATTTAATTGTTGACATTCCTTTTATGAAGTCTCACACTTTCAAAAACGCCATGATTTAACGTGAACCATGTTAAGGGGATTACTAACTGGGTCATATAATATATACACTATGTATCAGATGGAAGGATCATTTAATTGATGATGTTACTTTTTGAAAGTTTTTCGTTTGAATACTATAATAACCAGATTAAATAGCAACTATATCCTAAAAAGGTCAGAGTTTTGACAGGATATATTTTACGTCCTTAATTTAACTTAGAAAATCTCATTTCGTGTACAATTTTAATATTCTATTTACATGCTTTACAAGGGCCGAAAGACATTAACTTCAGGATATTTTTAACTTTTTAAATCAAATGTCGATATCAATTTGCATGGAAAGTTTATTATATAATAAATGGCTGGGAACATGAAAATAAAATAATGCTTGTCTTTGAATTATGACTGAACTACAAAAATGGTGAAATACAAAAACTAATTATGTTTTTTTGATATTTTAAAAAGTAGGTTGTGTTTTAAAAGGGAATAAATTTTAAAATAAATATAAATATTTTTAGAAAAATATTTTGCTACTAAAATTTTCATTTATGTAAAAAATTACTAAATTCATTCAGTGTTAAAAAAAATATGAAAATTATATTAAAAAAAATATGAAAATTATCCACTTTTCCAACAGTATAGCTTGTAAAAAGTACTACTTTTTTTAAATTTCAATGTGGTTCGAATACGGAACAAAGAAGCACAACTTCCCATGTAAAGAAGGCGCTATCAAATAACATATGTATATTATTTTACAAATGGCGAATGTTTGTATATTATTTATTTTATGGTATTATATGTTATCGAATTTAGCAAATAACACTATGATTTGTTATTAATATATTCAAAACAATCAATTTACGGTATCTGGAAGCAGGGATGAATTTCCAAATATACAGATTTCAATTAAAATTGTATGTTATAATTTCCACAAATATTTTTCCAATCTCTTTTAAAATCTTTGGTGGTTTCAAAATATTTAGAGATTTGAACTAAGACAAATCGTCATCCTCTCCTCACACCAGTAACTCTTGTTAATTTGTTTCTGTCATCCTGCTAGAAACATGGTTCTCATAATCGAAAAAAATATCTTGATCTCTCGCTTACTCAGATTCGACTGTGTTAACAGAATCATCGTAATAAAAATGTTTTTTCAATTCTCTTTAATTAAGATTACTAGACAAGATATTTGTCAATATTTAATTTACGCTGCGTATGTGTCATATTAAAAAATCATCAATTATAATCGAGAGGCCATGATGTAAATAAATATCGTATACATGATTAAAAGTAAACAAAAAGTGAAAGTAATAATAAAAAAAATATTTTTTTTCCTTTTAAAATAAATTCACTTTTTACCCATCATTGGTACGTATCTGTATCTTAAAATTTTACATCGATTTGCACGAATACAACTGACAAATATTTTGCGAAAAATTGTTACAGAAGTAAGTAGTGTTTTTAGTCTTTTGGGAAATTTCATATATGTAGCACGTAGAAAGCAAATGGTTGACTTATTTTCTAGTGAATATCATTTACTTTTCGTTTACTATACTATACGAGTACTACTACGATTGTTGGGAAATATATAGACGATGATTACATGTAGGTAAAGTGAGAAATATGTTTATAGACTTCGAGAATTGAGAGCAATGCAATTGGGTACAATTGGATTTTTCTTTTTATTATTTACACAACTGATTTTATTGATATGTTTTTCTCAATGTTCAAATAGTTTTAACACACCAGAAAATGAAGACAGGTTATCTATCTTTTCACAGGATGTATCTACAGTGTGCAACTGGATGGATTGGATCAACATTATGTAAAAGAAATTAGGTCAAGGGGGGAAAAATGATAATTGTCGATGTACGAATATCCTGGCCAAAATTTATATATTTACAAATGTTTGCTCATATGGCAAGCAAGAAGAACATCATTCTTAAGAGGTTATGTCCAGCAAGCGCAAAAACACAGAATTTTTTTCTTTTTGGGAAGACCATTTATTTAGCTTTTCTTTAATTTTAAGATCTTGTTGTCCAATTTCAAAAAATTATATGGTACTGCTCGTGAAGGCGGTCGCCTGGAGGTTCTCCAAAAAAGGTGTCAGGTGGTGAGCATCATATCCCTGGTTTGGATTATCCAAATTAAAAAATACATAGAAAATTGCTTGATTCGATAGACGAATACAAGTATTTATCGAAATAATTGTCAAAATTATGATTGTTGGCATCTTCTAAAAAATAATTCTTTAAAGAGGTCTAAAATGTCGAAATAATTTTCAGAAATCTTATTCCTTTGATCAATACCTGTTCGAAATATCTAAGTAGATTGTGAAAAAACTCGAAACCGATCGGTCCAGCCGTTTTAGAGAAATCTTGCTCACCGACTTTGAAAATGTTGTTTTGAGAAAAACGTGTTTTAAGTTTCATGAGTTTTTAGTTACACTCAATTAATTTTTTATTTTTTTATTTTTTTGATGCGTTTATCTTCGTAAATATTTATGAAGTCAACTTAAAATTCAGAGAATATACTCAAATATATGTACATTCTGAAAAAGCAAAAAATCAATTCTTTGAAAAGTTTAAAACTGGATATAGCCCCTTAAGATTGAAAAAAATGATTTAAAGCAAAAAAGTTTTGCCTAAACACATTTTTGCTGTGTCCGTAATCTGAAATTTTACACTGATAATTTTAAAAAAATATTTAACTTTAGATTAAATTTAAAAATTATTTTGTACTTTTCAGTGCGTATTCCAATAAAGGCGTGTTATCCTTATATATTAATGCAGGCATAAATTTTCTCTTTATAGATACATTAATTCGTAGGAATGAGAGAAAAAATGAAACAAATATAGGAAATAATTTCCATATACAAATTTAAAACACGTTTCACAGCCGGAATAAAAAATTCTTGGATTATGATAATTTGAAGTGATACTTTTTTTCGAACTTTTTCATATGTTGTGGGATAGGTATATATATTTAAATTCCATCATATTTGAAATCATGTGCGAAATATTAAAAAACAAAAATAAAAAAAAACTTTTTTAATTAAATATTAAATTCAAATCACGCTTGTTATTTTGTTATTTATGTTTCAAATAATATTTTTATATTCACATAGGAGAAAAAAGTATTGTTTTAAAAGTATATTCATACACGTACTATCCCGATCAGAAATGGTGTATGTTGTTCCAAACGATTGATTTAAGCTGATTGTACTCAGTTCCTATCAAATTTCGTGGGCCAAAAGTAGTTTTAAATAAAATTGCAGCACAATTCTTATTCTAAGCTTACTTAGAAGTCGTATACCTGAGTCAACGACTCGAACCACATCTATTAATTACCAGAAGATAGACCTTTAGCGGCTGTACGAAGAAACTCTAAAAACAGGACCACAGGCAAGCCCATCAAACTGTACTTGTATGTAATGCCGGAAGGTCAAGCTAATTGCCAAATTTAAAAAAAAAAGTCCTGGATTAAGGGCTCGGCAGCCTCAACAGGCATCTTTCATTCTAGGCGAATTAAGGAGGGATAAAACAATTAATCATGATAAACCAGCAGTGGTCATAGGGTAAGAAAAAATGAATCAGGTATGGTAAGGAGTAGCCAACTCTAGTAACTCAGTTGGTTGAATCGTAACCAATTCCGTACGCCGTATGCCTGGGACTGCAGGTTTGATTTCCGCCGTCACACCATAAAATTAATTTAATTAATGGTAGTAATAGGCTGGGGTAGTGCATGGTGTATACATGAAGGAGGTGCACTCAGCCTCTCAAAATAATTGAGGAGCTGATGAATGAAATTATTAGTGGAAAAGGTGGTAAAACACATATATATGGTATTACAATGAGGACCCATGACCTTAGTGTGTCTCTCGTGGACAGCCACTAACCTAATCTAAACTATTGTAAGAAGTATATGAAGTTAAGGACCTTAATTTGAAAAAAAAGGAAAAGGACCTAGAAAAACTTACTAACGAAACATCTGCCTCCTCTCTAGTACTATTACTACTACTGTTCTAACCATAAACTACACAGTGAACTTGGTATAAACTGTCAAGAGATCAACATTTTTTATTCTGATAGTATCCATGTATGATGCTGTGGTTGCTCTTATCTAAAGCATATCAATTGGTGTAATTTACTCTATTCATTCTACTATCATAGCATTTTACGTTCTGCAAAGGTGCAGAAAATATTTTAGATTCTAAAAATTACGTTACCAACTAGCAAAAACTAATAATTTCAATCAAAGATAACAGAAGTTCAACAGTTCTTATATCACTTGGATGGATATGTTATTTACTTTTGGACATAATATACATTGTTTTGACATATCAAATACAAAAATCATTTAATTCATTATAATAGACATAGAGGCATTAACGCAAAATTATTTAGTATTGAATTATATAATTATAGAAAGGATAATGATGGTCGCTGCTGGTTTGTGACCGTTAGTTAACAAAAAATCAACATGAAACAAATAAAATAACGTCTTCTAAACATTCTTCTAATTGTTTTCTCAATTACGCTCCAGCAATCACCGCTTAAACCATCATTTTGTTTAAAATAATTCCGTTAACCCAAGCCGTTAAGTGATCTTTAAGTTTCAGTCAAGTCGTTAAGTTGTAAAATATTTTGTTGGTTCGAGAAAACATTTAGCTGCCATAATTACATTTTTCAGCAGTTAAATACTTATTTTCTTAAAACTTTCTCCTTCTTAGGAGATCGTTGACTCAAACCAGTATTCATTGTGTATCCATGCTCTTATTGTTAACAAACGGCCGTCTGCGACTTCGTCCTCACGGAGGCGGTGTCAGACATCCTAGAGAATACAACCAATTAATCTCTATTTACTTGGTTAGAGAAAATAGTTTATTACATCATTTTTTTATAAAAATTCATTCTTTATAGGGGATGAATAGAATGGGGGATGAATGCTTTGTATGAAACTTCTTCATTTTTGACTGCATAGGATAAAAATAAAATGTTTGAATTAATAGTATACTGCATCGCTGTTTTTAAACTTCAAAAATGACGGAGTTTCATAAAAAATTTTTATCCTTTATTAACCCTCTTAAAGATTGAATTTCCATTAAAAAATGATACAGTAAACTTTTATCTCAAACCATGAGTACATATATCAATTTTTACATTTCGATTTTCAAAAATGACAAAGTTTCATGTAACCTTTAATCCTTATTTACGGCTTGATTGAATTTTTTTTAATCAGTCATCATACAGTAAACTTTTGTTTTGAACATATCATTTTTTAGTTGCATTTCTTTACTTCAAAATTGACCAACTTTAGCAACAACTTTCAACTCTCATTTTAACCCCTTAGAGGTTGATTTTCCAAAAGTCCCTTCTTAGTTATTCATAAATCTCGATTTAAAAAAATTCACAATTGTCAAGTTTCTAAAATTTTGTTGACTAAAACAAATCATATTGATGACAAACACGGATATGAATTTAGATGAACCAAAAACATCAATTCTAAATTTCTCACAAACACTACCGAATATTCAGCAATATCGAAAAATATCATGGTTATTTCTATTATTAATGACTAGGAAGATAAAGGTTTGTTCATTTAAGGTTATCCGGTTCGTTTTGATTTGAAAACTTTGATTAAAATATGTTATTAAAAGTAACAAATATAATTTAACAGAGAACGTATGGTTTAGGTATGAATCACTAACTAAACTAACAACTCTCTTTAAAACTTAAATATTAACTTTTACATAATTGTAAAAAAGGACCAAGTTCTAGTTGGTTCTAAAACGCATCTCCGCACAAACTTATTCAAATTCACTCCTTTGTTTTTATTCAATATTTTTGGCTAGTTCTAAAATGTATTTGGTCGTATAAAATTGGAAAACTTAAGTTACATAATACCCCATTAACAAGAAATAGGGCCCTGCCTCTATTTAAGCTTTATGTTTGGTTGAATATTATACCTTTTTTGCATTTACTGCATTTTAGGTCCTAATTTAGGAACAAAAGTTTAAAACACAAAGTTTTTGAATACCAAATCTTACTCTTGTTATCTAAGGTCAATTCAAGAAATGGATCGTATACTGGAAGATAGTGTGGCATAATTAATACTAATGTTCATTCGTAGATATTTCGAAAGCTGATAAAATTGGCTTTTATCGCTATTCGCTTTTAGTAACTGGATTACTAAAAACTGGAAGAAGGAAATTAGTTTGGATAGAGCACTGAAAGTTGTCTTTGATAGCATTCGTGATCTATGATACATTTGAGTATTCTCTCCCCATGGATAACACTCGATATATATGTTACTTTTTGTCCTGCGAAGCGGGTGGGTAACTGTTATCTTTATAAAGTAAATGTTCATTAATATTAATTAAAATTACTATTCAGTAGTTTACAAAATTGTCCAGCGAAGTGAGTGGGTAACTGCTAGTGTCTTAAATTATAGGATAAAGTTTCATTAAAATCCATGCAGTAGTAGTGCTGGAAATCGTCTAGCGTAATGAGCGGGTAATGCTATCGCATGTTGTTATAAGCTTATAAAGCTCTCGAAGCTTTATTTATTTAGAGAATCTTTTGTGCCAACAGACTTGTGCGTATTTCTATGTTTATAATTAAATTAGTTCATCCCGTATATGAAGTCTGTGTGGCTTTTTTTATTATCAATATTTCACATAAATACAATTGATTTTTTGTGTAACAGAAGAAATATTAAATTTAATATCATTTCAATGCACATATAGAAAAAATCACCAATACAAAACGATATTGGGAAAAAAAAGTAGAATAGAACAATGGAAAATAATTAATTATTTTTTACTATTACTCTACCATGTTGATCAAAATGCTTTTGTTGTCTTTGCAAAAGAGAAAATAAAATGAAGATTATTATTATTATCAAATGCGTTTTGTACACTAAAATGACTTTTATAAATAAAAATTATTTGCGTGGGATTTACGCTACCATAGACATAAGATTTACGTCCATGCATAGAATACATATCTAAGTATTTTCTTTAAAAACGACTATTGATATAGTTGAAATTCTTTCTTTTTTACAGCTTTTGATACTTTTTAGCAATTTTTTTGAGATTGTGTGAAGAGTTTTTGATTTTGTTGGCTACCTATGGGTAATGATTTCAAATAAGTCGAAATTACAAAAGTACAAATCTTTATATACTCAAAAATGACTTGGAGTAACATAACAGGAGTTAAGGCTAAGTAAAGTTTATCTGTCATAAGACAGATATTGGGATATCTAAAAAAGAATCCCTACAAGGAGCGTAACTCTTTGCACCATTTCGATATGAGCAAGAAAAGCAGAAGAAATTGGACGTCATTAGAAGAAATTTGATTTCGAGAGATCGTCGCAACAACGCGGATTCAAGGGTTACAGGCCTCTCAAACCCATAACAAAGATGTGATAGAGGAGGTAATTGTGGAATATTTTAAACCTCATCACTATTTATTTTTGAAGCCGTACTCTATAACGCAGTGAAAGAGAAATACTTATTTGATGATGGTCAAAAATTGGCTAGTTTTGCAACAGCAGAAAACAGTGTTATCCGTACAACAAGTCAATCCACTTAGAGTCTAATAAATAAAGCACCCCGCTAAATATAATTTGTAATCTACAATCTCTTCATTGGCTGAGCGCATGTTTACACTTGGCTGGTTTAGCCTTTGTTTTATTGTATTCAACAATTAAATTAAAATCTTTGTATGAAATTGAATTTCCGTGTTTTACTCTGACATTTTTTCTAGTATACAGAAGTCGCATGAGGTTATTTCTATAATATTTTTCTCATTTCATAAAAAATATAACGGTAACTATATCCTCTTAAAGCTTCCATAGTCATTTACTTTTTTATTACTTTGTGAAAGTAATATGAGTTTTACTATACTGAAAAATTAAGAGTTTTGTGACTAGCTGAACTAAAAGGTAGAAAATAGTTTCTATAAATTCAAAAAAATCATTTTATCGTTAAAAAAGCGTGGGGTGCTAAATTTCAATTATTGTATAAAATATCTTAAAAAACATCCCACGCTTTTTTACGATAAAATGATTTTTTTGAATTTAGAGAAGACATTTTCTATCTTTTAGTTATAAAGCTAGTTCTAAAAGTATAAAGATGGTGGGAGCGCAAATAAATGTATATATTTTCAGATATGGAAATCGTTATTCCTGAAAATTCTAATCAGGATAATTGAATAAACTTATTAAATTATTGTATTGTCATCGGTCCGTGATAAGTATGCCACCTTTCCGATTAGTCTGACGTTTTTAAGGGGTTCAAAATCATGTTCAAAGTTTCCGTTACATTCCAACATATAATCGTACTAACATACAAGCATACTAACATACGTATGAAGCTAATAAAAGCGTGTTAAAAACACACATTTCGGTGATAGATTTCTCACTGACGAATATAAATAACAAAACTGAACATTGACTGAAAAAATCTATTAAGGATTAGATTTCTCGAAAAACGTAAGACTCGTGAATTAAAAATCCAAAAAGGTGTTTTCACTTTTATAGATTCTTAATATCACTTGATCATTGACAAATATTTTCTCTTAATTTGTGTGCCTTACGGTACCCACTTTCATACTTTTATTGCAGCAACATTTCTAAAGTAATTGCCACGTTTACTTCGAAAAACATCACTTTATTCTATCTTTGTCATAAATACTAATTCTTATGCCTAATTTTTTTCAGCAAATTTTTTCTTATTATTGTAAAAAATTATATCTTTCTCAGTTTTTATCAAGGTAGGTCAGGTAATGAATCACCTTTCATTAATCCTACGGTCTTATACTTTCTAAGTATGATTTTTAAATTATATGAATAAGTTCTTAATGTATCAGAATTTTATAAACATCCGGTACAATCATCCTATACAATTTTTAATTGATCTTATTTTTATAAATAAAAATATAAACAAAAGAAGAAAAAACTAGACTTAAATACATCTATTATAATATTTTTTTGTTTGCTTTCAAAAACCATTTATATTCTATATTAATTATATTATAAGAACAACAATAAATAATTATAGAAAAATAGAACAAAAAAAACAACTTTAGACGCCACACGACCTCTATACGTACTTGGAAAATTTATAAACAAAGATAATATCAACTTTTATTTTGCTCTCATAATAACGTAAAACAATCCGAAATGTGTTCCATGTTTGTTTAATGCGTTGTTTTGGAAAAAATAGTAAGAACCATTTTTGATACTCGGTATACCTCCAACATGTTAAATTTGATTGTCAATATCACTTTTCTACAAACGATGGAAAAATGTTCTACGTTTTTTATTAAATACTGACTTTTAAATTATTTAATATTTCAATTTTATTGAATTCCTTAGAAAAGCAATTTAACAATTGAGATGCCTTAAGATATTTTTTTACAGAGGACCATTTAGAAATATCTATATATATATAAATGTTATGTTGGTTTGTGCACGCTTCGATTGTTATGGAAACGATTGAGTTCAAATTTTTACACGACATACAACCCGCTTAGAGGATGGTTTTTATCTATTTTTACCCTCGGCGCAAGTGGGTTATGGAGGGGGAAATGGGGATGAACAATCAATTATTTTCAAATATACCCAAGTAAGGTATCGAATAAAAGAGCATGACGTGTACATTACCTACATAACTATAACCCCCGATAAAAGGGGATATGGGAGTGGAATAGAAGTGGGGATGAACAATTTGAACTCTTTTATCGGGAGGTTGTTAAATTTTATAAAATTTACAAGCTGTTAAACTTCTCATCTATTTTCATGCAATCATAATGTGCCACAGCGAAGCGTGAAAGGGTACAGCTAGTAGCTAATAATTTCCACACAACATAAAAATACGAATGAATATGGAGATAAAATAGAGTAAAAACATAAAAACACATGAAAACGCAAAAAGTTAATGATGATTCCTGCAATTTATTTTATTTATTTAATTTTTTATAATCATTATAAGTTATTTTATATTGTTTGTTTACTGATATAAACATTTTATGTTATATCAAAAACTAATTATTTTGTTGTACGAGTATGTTGTTCTATAAACTATAAAAGGTTTCAACAATTTAATGATTTGGCTACTAGTTGATTATAGTTTGATCGAATAGTATAACCATTTGCTTTTTATGTGCAGAGACTATATTCATTTTTTATACTTTCAGAAAAACGCGGTTAAATAAAAAAACTTTTGACAAAAAAAAAAAAAAGACTTACATATACTTAAAATTATTGTTATTTTTGGAGTCGGTGTCAGCCAAGGAAACAACTATGATAGAACAGTTTACTACATGAACTTGGCTGACACCGACTACAAAAATAACAAGTGTAACTATATTATATTTTCATTATTTTTTACTTTTAGTAAAAAATAATGAAAAACCACTCCAAAAATAACAATAATTGTAACTACATTATATTTTCATTATTTTTTACTTTTAGTAAAAAATAATTTACATTTTAATTTGTATTTGAATTGTATTTTTTGAAGTTTGTTTTTATTTTATTTAAAGTTTTTTTATTAAATGATTTTTAGTGAATCTGAAGTACACTAACTAATTTGTCACTAAAAAAAGAATCATCGAAATCGGTTGGCATGATACTTAGTTATTCGTCCATTTGTCGCGCACATACTTAATGCAAATTTAAGACTAATATGGTTTTCACATGCATACCATTGTCACAACTAAAATAAATTGAAATGGAACCACACGGAAAGCACGAGCTTTCAAATAAATAAAGAGATATCAAAATCGGTTCACCCAGTCAAAAGTTCTGAGGTAACAAACATAAAAAAAAATACAGTCGAATTGAGAACCTCTGTCTTTTTGGTTTGAAGTCGCTTAAAAAATTGTTAGTCGGTAAAATATCTACTTCATTGTAAAAAAAATAAAAACGGTTTCACAAAAGCATTACATTATCACAATAAAAAAATGAATCCACACGTAAAAATATTTTTTATATTCGCTTCAAATTGTTTTTATTCACAAATGTTTATGATGCCAATGCGTCGAAAGAAATGATAGAAACATCTCCGTTTACGACAATCTAATTTAATCTACAACAAATACCAAACTTTCGTCCTGTTGTGCTAAACGAAGTTAAAAATACTATACACACCCCGGATGCAAGTAAATGATGTTTCAGATCTCATGTTTATCACCATCGACTTCGCTTCGAGCGACAGTGTACACGAGATCTGAGACATTCTTTACTTTTGCTCTCTAGATGTGTAATAAACTAATTTTGGAAAGACCAGTTGGGAAGAAAGAGACCAGTTGCAAAGACCAAAGAGATCTCCAGTTTCACGCTTTTTATTAAAAATTTTTATTTAACGTGCGCTCTATGTATTGTTGCTCGGGTGGAATTTCTATAATTTAAAAACTTAATTTTATTGAAAAAGAAAACCTTTAAACAAGAACTTAGAACACTGGACGGGTCATAAGTTGATGTGATTAATTTTCTACACTCTCTTTTACCAAAAAAATATTTTGTTTCAACCATATTTTTTTGATATTTATGATGGAACACATATTTCAAGCTCATAAAAATGCACTTAACATGAAAGGTATTTATTGAAGCGCCCGGTATAATTAATTTAAACTAAAACTATAACTTAATTTAACTTTATTATTAACTTGTCATTATCTGTGAAAAGTTATTAATTTCATTCAGTTTCGTGTTGTGAATTGAACAAACTTTTTAATAATTCGATATAATTTCCGACCGCAAAGGTAGCTGACCTTCGGTAATAAACCAATTATTCTTTTAAGTAACGTTGTCCGTAATAAAGATAAATAACCCATTAGAAATTATTGTGTGCGTTACTTTTTCTGTTGTTTCATGGCACACTTCTAGTAAGAATCGTGTAATATTAAAGTTTATGAAAAAAATCTAAAGTAGTATCTAAAAAAAATTCAATTTGATTGAGTTGATGAAAAATTTATGAATGGTAAAGAAAAGTCTAAATCTTTCGATTATGTTATATACACCATGTTCAAAAAGTGCGACTCCCACTGAATTCTAGAAATAATTACTAAATAAACAAAACAGAAGCTGTAAGATTTCGCTCATGAGCTTAACTATGAAGGTCACTAAAGGGCAAATCAATTTTCTTAAATGGGATTGTTAAATGATATAAAGAATTCACTATAAAAGAACTAAAATAAAACACACACAAAAAATCTAAATACATTTAACAGTCAGACGTTTCCACGTCGCAATTCACATCGAACTTTTGTTGTGGAGCATTTTAATGAATTCCATGCAAAATTTTGTGAGAATTCTTATAATAAAGAACTAAAAGCAATCAATAAAATGATTAAGAACAAATCGAGGCCACCATTAGATTTAGGAGCGAAATCTTACTACTTTTGTCTGAATTTTTTTTTCAGTCATTACTTTCTAAAATTCAGGGAGGTCTGGTATTAACATCTTGTATAAATGCTAGAAATGAGAACCAAACAATCCTTGATTGAAACGATAACCTCTAATGCTTTGTGCTTATTTTTAATTCGTATTTGACAAATTACACGGTATGAAATGCATGGCGTTTTCTACAATGCTGGTATGGTATAGAGTAATATTATAGTATTAAAAAGGGCTTTTCACCAGAAGTATTGTGCGTATCGCGAATTTGTGTAGTTCTGACGCCCATACTGCATTGAGACTCGCCCACCATAACTATTTTTAATGTTACTATTCCATAATAACCACACACAAAAATTTCACCGCGCATTCATATGATGTTTCAAAAAAAAGCGCAATCGGAGCGTTTTTGTTCTTTGAACGTAGCATGGCATTTTTTTAAATAAATAATAACATTCCCTTTAAAATAAATAACTTATGTTAAATTGCATATTCTTATATTTACATATAGTATTACCAATTTTTCGTATATTGCCACTACATCCGCTTTTCTAACACTCCATTTAACTATTTTACTAACATACAAAACTGTTTTACCAACATGCAAAATACAATACAATAAATTAAACAAACAGAAATGTTATTAATTTCAATCAAATAGAAAATTGATATTATGTAATTGTCAATCTGGTTAAAATCATCTAAAATACAAGGTGTTACAAGAATACGTAGGGGTTGCTGATACAGACTGTTACATATAAAATACTTAACGAGCGAGGCAAAATAGAATTGTACTCATCTAAATACGTAGTGATCTTTACAGAACAGAATTGTTCAAATAAACAAAAAATTTAGAATTTTTCATCGATTTCGGGTTTGTTTACTCGTAATGTGTTCTTTGTTTTTTTTTTTTTTTTAGAATGAGCGTTATAGTTTTTAACCCCCGAACTAAAAAAATGGTGTTATAAGTTTGACCGCTGTGTGTGTGCCCGTCTGTCTGTGGCATCGTAGCACCTAAACGGATGAACCAATTTTGATTTTTTGGGTTTTGTTTGAAAGGCAATTTAATGAAGATTGTTCTTAGATGTCTTTCAAATGTGAGTTTAGGATTTCGTATCCGAAAAATTTGCCGAGGGTTTTTTAAATTTTGTAAATTTCACTTGTCAAATCCTTCAGTTGATTATTATGAAAATTAGAAAGCCACTTGTGTACTTGTAGATTGTGTAAATTTCTAAACATAAAATTAAACTCAAATATTGTTTTTTTCAAACCGAGACAAACTTCCAAATGGCAGCCATTTACAAGTTTTGGAATCGAATACTATAATAACCAGGTACTATGAAAGAATCACGAAATCGAAAATAAATTACGAAGCATTTTTTACTTAATTTTGTGGGTACTATCTTCCGTATACTTTAATATAAATAGAACGATTTTCATATATGTGACTAAAATTATCTGATACTAGCAGAGAACGTATTTCAACTTATCCCGTTCTTTTCAATTTGTTTTTGGCATTATATATAATGCACATTGATTTTCAATGACGTTTATTCCTCACCTCCCCTAAATACATTACAGATTTAGAAATTGTGTCATTGAATTCGCAAAAATTCAGATAGCGCAAATCGAGGTATACGGCACATTGTCAACTAAACTATATACAATAAAACTAAATTGTGAAAGTAAAATTAATCAAATAAAGCCCAAATTATCAAACAGCTATGTTTTAAATGTTTAAACTTGAATTTAATTTAAAACGTAGTAAATGTAGCAAAGACAGAAACATGGAACATAAATCACACAATTTATGTTAGTAGTTATAACTAAAATAATTTTATTTCATACAATTCCTATCTTACATTAAATGAAATTTACTTACCACCATGTTAGGTAAGTGTTCCCTCAGGACATTGTTTCAAGCCGGAGCAACTGAAACAATTAAAATACAATAATATAATAACAATAGTATAAAGTTTAAAAAGATTTTTAATTTTTTAACTTTCTGGAGGTAAACCATTGTTTTCATCCCGGATATCAAAAATTTAAGATTTTATGAGCAGGAAAGCCATAAATGTCATCGACTCACCACAATAATTTATACAAATTGAAGACCTGAGTATGTAACCAACCAAATATATATATTTGCAACTTAATCGCTGAGGTATTTTAAAGCTTGAAGACTTTTATTCCCTTTTGAAGACCAGTGGATGAGTAAATACGCGTAAAAACAAAAACAACTCAAACAATTTTGGAATAAGAATATTTTTAGACGTAGTAGTAGGCAAATTATAAGCCACTCGTTTTTAGAATTGCTTTCCTAGAACAGCTGAAAATATCTATATAACAGAAATTATTGAACAGAGATGGACTATCATTTATTATTTTATAAAAAAAGGTTATTGACCAAATCTGACTTATTCGTTGTGTGCGTAGTCATGGTAGGGACAATAAAATCGAAGCCAACGCTTCCAGTGAAAAATTTTGGCTATAAAGGAGGCTGTTATGGCTAATTTGCAATTCTTTACATGTTAATGTTAAAATGTCAAATTAAAATTATTGAAAAACACTAATTAATTAAACTTAATGCATTAAAAATTGTGAAGTGAAGAAATCAAATTGCACAAATATTATTTTTATACCATGTAGATGAAATATGCCAAGGTATACTAAGTTTAGTCCCAAGTTTGTAACGCTTAAAAATATTGATGCTAAGAAAAAAATTTTGGTATAGGTGTTCATAGAATCACCTATTTAGTCCATTTCCGGTTGTCTGTCTGTCTGTCTGTCTGTCGTCTGTCTGTCGTCTGTCTGTCATCACGATAGCTCAAAAAGGCAAAAAGATATCAAGCTGAAATTTTTATAGCGTGCTGAGGACGTATAAAATGAGGTCAAGTTCGTAAATAAGCAACATAGGTCAATTGGGTCTTGGATCCAAGAGGCCCATCTTGTAAACCGTTATAGATAGAACAAAAGTTTAAATTTAAAAAATATTCCTTATAAAAAAATAAACAACTTTTGCTTGAAACATTTTTTCGTAAACATCATTGTTTACCCGTGAGAGCGCCAATTGTATAGTATTTATGTCATGGCTATATCAGTTATATATGTGTGACATGCATGTATGTGTAATGTGATAGAGTAATAAACACTGTCTATACATGGTATTTTAACAGTTAACTCAATCAATTGTTTGTTTTCACTTGTTCAAATGTAAAGTATCATAATTATTAATTTAAATTTGTGAGACAGTAATATTAAATTTTCTATTTGAGTCATAAATGCAATCCATACAATTATATATGCATCCATACAATTCTATAATTAAAGTGGTGTATCGTTACCATGCAAACGCCTCACCAATAAAACTTACACACGGTTCGAATTGCAATGATTCCTCTTATTAATAAAATATAAATACTTTAATTCAACTTTGTGAAAAATGTGTACCGCAATTAGTAAAGGAACACATGAATAACAGAAAGTCGTTCAAATACCATCTAAAGTGTATTTTTGGATGTATGTATCACTGGATGTATTTTTGTCTACCATAGGGTAACATTGTAGCAATCATGTATTTTCAAAAATAAAAGGTAAGCCATTTGAGAATAGTGTTAAACGCGTGAAAACGAAAAGGTTAAAGAATAAAAATTATTTTAAAACAAATCTCGATAAAAATAATTAAATTCACTCACTTTAATAATTCAATTTATAAGCTTTATGTTCGCCGTTTTTTTTTTTTTTTTTTTGAGTAAATTGAATAATTTTTTTCGAAAAGAAAAACACAAATGAAATAATGAAACAACCGCATAAATTTTTTTTATATACCAAGATTTTTTTTTCATTTGAAAAAAATTATTTATTTGAACTTTAAGCATAAAATAATATATTATATTTTTGTAAAAAATTTCAAATTTTTATAAAAGTGAGAGCTTGCAAATATTCGGCTTCTTTTCATTCTCTTATGGCTTCTTTACATTAAACTGAGGGTGATATTTTACGCGGAGCGAACGTCAATGTCAAGAAATTTTTTGTTTTAATGGTAAAAATTCTTTAAAAAGCATTCGTGTCCAAGTACTGTGACTATAATTTTTCGTGTGAAAAAATGCATATTTTTAGTATGATTTAAACATGAACCAAATTTTTTTTTTAATGTAAACACTACTAAACATGCAGCATTCCTAGACCGATAAAGTTCTGTAGCATAAATTATAAAGTTAAAACTACTTATCGCTGGAAAATTTTTACGAATTTTTAATAATATTGTGCCGTTTATGGTATGAAGGATCTACTTTACTAATTACTACTCAATTTCAATATAGTAAGTATAGTAAAGAATCAGTGCAGAACAATCCTCAATAGGGAATATTCATGTATTTTTTTTATATTTTTATATTTTTAATTGTTTACACCGTTATAATAAAGTAAAAAATATAAATACTGCTTAAAAATGCTGTATTCAAGTGTAAAAAAATATTTAAAATTCATTATAATTTTGAGATATTTAAATGCAGTTTTTTTAATGCGCTCTCTGTTGATGACGTATAAGTACGTGATCTGTCAATTGGTGACAGTTCACCAAAAATTTACACTTTAAAAAAATGAATTTACAACACAGAATTAGAAAATACACTCGTTATTATAAAGTTTTCTAATAAAAAGCCGTAGAATAGTATGATTTAATCAAATACAATATAAAATGTAAGTAATTAATAACATACAGTATGTCAACAAATTTGACAAGCCCGTACTATGATGTCACGTCCGTATAAAAATTTGAATTTCCGTTTTAGAAATTTTTAAATGCCCTTACTAAATTTGTTCTTTTATAAATTAATTTTAAGTAATTAAAAAGATATTAATTACTAAAATATAGGTTTAGTTGAAATGTCCAGTTATTAAAGTTACGGAAGAAAAATATTTGAACCAAATTTAAATTTCATGAGTATTCCCTATTTCAGCATTTGCGCTTGATATGATTGCAAATATCAGCTCACAGAAGTAATAAACAATAACTGCACCAGTAATTTCCATGTTAAAAAATTATTTAGGGGGCTTAGAATCCACCATAATTTCTTCAAATTTTTAAATTGATATTTAATACCTTAAAAAATTATTTAGTGTGAGATACTCGTTTTTGACCATATTACAATAATCTAAAAATGCCGCAAAAAGAAATTTTCAGCGTTAATTTAAATTATAGAGTGGAGATAGACTTTCGGGAGTGGGAGCTTTCATTGGAAATTCCTTCTGTTTAAGAATATTTTTTTTTAATTTCTTAAATATAAATATTTTAAGGCGAAAAACGAAATACCTTTTTGTTTTATAACTTTTGCAATTTTATGGACTGAAAACGCTTCTTGCACATTTTCCGAATCAAACGGTCTAGTCACACGTATTTTTACGACCATTTCTTTTTTACGAATGCCGGATTACTTTTCTCGTTCTGTATAATTATCCGTATGACAAATAACCAGTTACCCGCTACGTGCGCGCGATAATTAAAGGCTCAGAGTTATGAAAATAAATTTACACAATTTGAATGGCATTGCTCTGGCATGTAAATTTCATACATTATGAAATGGCAACCTAAACACAGCACGTATCATCTTCTATATGTGACAATCGATGAAAAATGTGTAGGCAATTTTAAAACACCACCATAAAAGGCAATCAATGTGTATAAAGTATGCGCAGCATCTGTTTCTCGAATAAATCTAAATGATTTAGATTGTTTGAGAATAAGGTTTGTTTCCAGGTGTCGAGGATATTGTCTGTCGTATATTTTAATGATGTCATTACATTATTTGATGACATATTCAGTTTTTTATGGGTACGTTCATTGGTAGGTAAATCATTTAATAAAGGTATTGTAAATTCGCACATTTGTCGAGTATTTAATTTGCATACTTTACTGTCATATTATGTAATTTACATTTTTTTTATGTGAAAATACCATTTAGATCTGTATATAAATCCACAAAATGATTGGATGCAGATAATAACCTAGGCTTTTAAATAAACAAGTAAAAATTAGAAGCAATTGACTGAGTTAATTGTAAATCAGTGGGCAGTGTTTAATATCAGTGCTTGTATTAGATATTTTTATAAATAAGTTTAAAAAACCAAAAAGATATATGTAAAATATACTGGCAATTATTTTTTCGCGAACATGCCGAAAATTTTTCTAGAATTTTTCTTTCTTTCGTTTTCTGGTGTCCATATACTTGAAATGAATATTTAAACGACGCCCTCAATATTATCGGATAGCTTTAATATAAAATTGAAATAAATAGACTCTCTATTTCCAGCTACCTACATAAGAAAACAAAGATATTTACGTAAAAATGTTTCAAACAAAAGTTGTTAATTTTTAGATAAGAAATATATTTTGAAATTGTATTTTTTTTTCTATTTGTTACTGTTTAAGAGATAAATTCTAAGGTCCATTAACCTAATTGGCATAGTGTATAGCTTGTTTATAAACTTAAAGTAAATGTTTATGTGCTGAACACGCTCTAATTTCAGCTCAATAATTATTTTCGTTCTTGAGTTATCATTTTCAGGAATAAACAGACCTATGCCAAATTTTGATTGTAGCATAAACATTTCTAAGCGCTACAAATTTGGGACTAAACTTAACATAACCTGATATTTCATACATAGTATATATTAACATAATTACAGTATACTGGGTATATTGTGATTTTCCCGAAAAGGAGCTTACTTTCTTATTTATAAGGAAAATGTTCTAACATTAAGTTTAGATAATTTTTTACGAGTGATAAACAACGCTAGAATGAAAATAAGAATTTCATTTTGTGAAAAAAAATTACGTTTCACTAGACGAAAAAAATGATCCAAATTTGTTATAAAAATTTTATGAAATATTCTAAAAACTCAAAGCAATAGGGTAATATTTAAAGCAAAAATGAAGCTTTTGACTTGCAAATTTTTTTTCGTTTTATCTAGTGAAGATAAAATAGCGCCTTTTTATGCAATATTCTAAAAATTCAAAACAATAGGGTAAAATTTGAAGCAAAAACGAAGCTTTTGACTTGCAAATTTTTAGATGTTTATTTCTAATCTAGTGAAGATATAACCCAAATTACCCAAATTTTTCAGAAGATTTACACAGTTTAAATGAAAATACATTTAAGAATCTCCTTCAATTTTATCTATATTTTGTTATATGAAAATAAAAAGAAATAGACTTGGATACTCATATAAAAAAGTTTCCGGACTATTTGCTACCATACGGGAATCCGTCAATAAATGGAAATGTAAATGATGGTAACTTTATTTGCAACAGGCTAACTTTCTTTCAACTAATCACTTCCGCCAATCCGGAAAAGCATTATGTCATATTTTTCCAACGGTACCCAAGAACCGACATACTGCTGCAAAGATACCATACTTCAAATAAGGAATTCGATTCATTAACGGGTCATTTTGTACCCAATGAAACGGAAATTTGATGTCAGTGCCTACAAGTCTAAGATAGAAAATGTAGGGATTGCGTGTAATGTAAAAAATTTTCATCATTAATATTTCAAATCTAATAATAGTAGTTAATTTAGAAACTAGATATTATAAACACTACTGTTTTAGTTTTAACATAGCCTTGCGTGTACCTTCCGTTTTATTGTAGCATTAAAATAAAAATATACATTTTTTTAATAATAATTTCTTCCCTATTTTTTTTTTTTAATTTATATCTTTATTATAAAAATTACAATGCAAAAATATTTCCATTGATGTAAACGATCAATATGGCTTTTTACTTTCTTGTACAAAGTAGAGGATATTATAATCGCGAACAAATTCTCATTGTGTTTTCAACGGAAATATTTTCATATTTTTATATTTTATTTTATGTTACATAATATTTTTTAACATACCATAATCCATTTTGATTGTTTCCAACTAGACGTATGTACTTATTGTAACGAGTTTGGTATCGTAGGCAACTATGGAAAAGTGTAGTAAAAAAAAATGACTGTGGAATACAATGAAATTGAACCTGACATCTTAGGCAGCTGTGTGGAAATAAATAATTTCTGTAACTACATACCTATACGGAAAAATGTAATTGTGTGCTATGAAAATAGTAATAGTTGATACGATTGATAAGTGACCTGTGGACGTAGCTTAACAAAATGGCTACGTATAGTGTGCAAGCAATTTTTTTGACAGATTGTTTACGTTTACTTTTTTAACAAATTTATGTTTTCTCTAAACGAAATTTTTAATTGGGTCAATTCCATGCCAAAAGAGTCTTAGAAATGCAGAGAAAATTATTGAAACTTGTTTTCAGCACTATCTTTGCAAAGTGTTCATTTAAGAGAACGACCACATGAAGTAAATAGATCATTTACAATAAATAGAAAAATTGTATCTGTTAAATGTTGACGGCATTGAAGTTAGCGTATTACCAAGAAATGTTGCATGATGCTATTAGTACTATTAAAGTAGATGCTGAAAATTTCAACATTTGCCAGCGCGATAATAGCCAAAGTTATATGGTAATTAGGGACGTTTCACAAAAATGAGGGTATGAAAATATTTGAGACTTATATTTCAAATTTTGAGAGTGAATTCTATTAGAACTTACCACTTACCAGTATCATGATTAAAAAAATGAAATCCATTGATTGATAGACTACACAGAAGATGGAGGGTATTAATTCAATCTTCTGGGTAGTCTACAGTTGGAGAGGGTGAGGGTGTAAGAATGAAACCTTAAATTTTCTTGGTACCATTTTTGAACTTTCCCGTCGATATCTAAATCGACGTGTTTTCACTCAAAACGAAATATTAAGTTGTATACATTAAAATGACCCACCCTGTTTATTATGGTCAATCGACGTAGATTTGAAGTTAGATAAACCCCAAAATTTCTTAGATTCTTATCCATTATCAAATTTTATCCTTGATCAAAATTGCTAAAATTTTCACTGACTTTAGGTTTGTTGTATTGCATTGAAATACGTAATTAAAAATTAATAAAACACGCAATTGTGAAAGTTAGTATTTGTAACTAATAAATCACATACATAATATTATGTGGTCAAATATCCGATATAAAATAGTAATATGTGTTATATTAATTCGCTTGGTTTACAGTTGATGTAGACAAACGACTTGTATTTTATACAGATGTAAGTGTTACGGGAAAATTGATTTACATGGTTAATATTAATTAAAATGTTACGTTATAAGAGCAACGCCACGGAGAAGTTAATTTATTTTGTTCCTATTTCTTTTCGTATTGAAAAATGTTTTCAAAGTCTTCTTGCTTGACTATAATTTCAATGTGGTTTAGTTTAGTAATTCTTAACCACTAACGCGATCGCTCTCAGATGAGTGACGTACTATTACACAAAACCGTAAAAAGGAGCCACAAAACTTGAATACAGAGAATAAATTTTATTACTTTTTACACAGTTATTCTATATTGGTTTGTAATAACTATGCAATTGATAGGGAGCTAAAATTATATAGGTCCAAAGTATTAATAATCCGAAATTCGGACGAAGTTGTGAAGCATATGATATTCCTTGTAGACAATCAGAACTAGTGTTGCTAACAGACCCGTGCGCAAGAATTGTCCAAAGGAAGGGTTCAAAGTCAATAAAAACAAGATATACCTTTTTCGAGAATGAAAACATTTAATTACGCCAAAATGTAATATTCAGTCACTATTTTTCAATTTATTCAAATTAATTCTGCGAACTACAGAAAAAAAAACATCTGATTCGACCTTTACACCACGATGTATATTGAACGAGGGCTAAGCCGATGCTTTGAGACGACACTAGGTTGAAAAGGAACGTTCATTCATCGCTGTTGTCACAAGAAAAACTGCGAGAAGGCGAAGTATTTGTTAAATATTCGGAAAAGCATTTTTTTGCAAATAGCGAATACTTCGCATGAATTTTTGGTACCCCGCCCGGCAATGCATTTTCGTCAAAGTTGAGCTTCGTCCACCCCGATATTCCAGGAAAAGTCGAGCAAGAATTTATTAACATTTTTCAAGAAATTTTTTGTTGAGAAAGAGACAAGCATGATTTAAAATTCGATTTATAATCTTCAACTGAATCAGTCTGTATATTCGAGCGTTAAGTATGTTATGAACTCTGGTTTCCACAATTATATGTGGTATTCATCTCAGATATCGCTCATGGTTTTGAAAATTTTCTCTTCTCCGGCGTTTCTTCGTCTTTCTATCAAAATATGTTTCGCAGTATCAGCCAGTTCAATAGCTTTGCCAAGATCCGGTTTTCTGTTTGAAGTACTCGACTCAAAGACAAAATCGAAGAATGTACCAAGCTCATAAATGGATGAATTTACAGGGCTATATTATTAATTCAAAATTTTCGTGGACAAATTCTCAATAGAAGGGGTTTTGATCCCCAAATCCCTCCCGTGTGTACGGACTTAGTTGTTAATATAGGTCGATTATTGTTATTTAGCTATTTATTAATTTTTACTGTAACATATTCACATGTAAATAACGAATTTCCAATCATTATTTATTACTATTGACTTTAAACAATCAATTGTTCGACAAGCGCTTTGTATTGAACATGTACGTAGTGTGTATATCAATTTATATACATTTTCATGTAACAATGTATATAATTAATTAATTTTATTCATTGAGAAAATCATTATAGAGCACATTTTCTTTTGACTTTACAAATTTTATTCATGACTGATATTATTCATTAAATTAAATTATATTCAATCTTTCTTCCGTTCTCCGAAATTCTCTCTATATATATAATTTTCATTCACCATACGTTACGCTATTCGTTGTGTGCGTAGTCATGGTAGAGACAATAAAATCGATGCCAGCGCTTCCAGTGAAAAATTTTTGCGATAAAGGAGGCTGTTATGAGTAATTTGAAATTCTTTACATGTTAATGTTATAGAAACTGTCAAATTAAAATTAATGAAAAACACTAATTAATTAAACTGAATGCATTAAGATATTTCCAGCATGGTATTTGCAGTTTCTATGTTAAAGCAATGGTACAATTTTTTTTTCGACAGAATTTAACGAAAAATTAAATTTAAGAATTTAATAATGCTTACTATTAATTCCCAAAGTTTCAGAAATTTTGACCGTTTAAAATGGGAAATAATTATGCCAACGTCCCAATTTCGATTAATTTACGTCAAAATTAATATCTCGAAAGTGAAAATTAATTTCTAAATTTTTTTTTTAGAATTTTATTGTATAAACATTTTTTTCTACTTTTTCTTCAATATATAATAATATCATAAAAAATAGTTGGAGAGACCGGACATTTTACATGCTTTAAATGGGACATGACCCTCAAAATCGCGAACTTTGTCTTTAAATATCTCGCGATCTAAACGGTCAAAAATTATGAAATTTTAGGAATTCATAAATAAAGCTATTATAAACCCGAGAAAAAAAATTCGGCCAAATCTGTCGAAAAGTGATTTCATGCTGGTACTACCTTAAACATTGTGAAATAAGAAATCAAATTGCACAAATATTATTTTTCAAATGAAAATTAACACAATTATTTATTTAAATTTGTGAGACAATAATATTAAAATTTCAATGTAAGTCATAAATGCAATCCTTACAATTATATATGCATCCATACAATTCTATGATTAAAGTAGTGTATCGTTACCATGGAAACGCCTCCAGTAAAACTCACGAACGGTGCGAATACGTTTCTGAGTATTGATTTGTTTTGTTTGTTCATTTTTCATGTTTTCTAAATGTAAACACACATATATGTTTGTTCCGTTTTTGAAAGACGTAAAAAACGTAGTAGGTGTTCAAAACTTACAGTCTAGAATCTGTATACGATTTAGTGGTATATTTGCCTACGGAAATTTATTCTTCAGCAATATTTTAAGGTAGGTAGAATTTTCCATTCGAAAATACAATTTTACCATTCGTTTGTCAATTTGTTACGTGAAATGCAATCCTACTATGACTCTTTAGTTGTAATTTTTTTTTTTTAATTTATTAACTTTTTTATATATTTTAATACTAGATTGATACCCGTCTGCTTCGCTGGGCTTAAAAGTAAAGATCACCGCTTTATAGCATCCACCCTCTCTTGATATACATAGTTCTCAATTTTCTTAAATGTAAAATAGTCATAATTCATTGAGTATATCTGAATAGTTGGTTTGATATTTAATATTTTTAATTTTTTCAGAATTCTTTAATTTATAATTCAAAATGATGATTATAGATGGATCAGATCTATTATTCTGTAAAAATTTAAAAAATGGAAAATGTCAAATTAAATTAAATTTATTTATTTTCTATATTTTTTTAAAATATATCTTTATAAATTATAGTTCATGTGTTATTCTGATATAGCAGCTATTGTTGCTGTACAGTTTCATTAAAAACCATTCGCTAGTTTTAGCGTGAAAGCGTAAGAAACAAACAAACAAACAAACATGCTTACTTTCACGTTTATAATATATAGAGATTTGATATCTCAAGTGTAATTGGTAAGGTTTTAATTTTTTTTTTTTTTTTATACCATTATTAATACTTCTTTGAGCATATTTTTAACCTCTGAACTAAAAAAAAAGGCGTGTTATAAGTTTGACCGCGGTATGTGTGTGTGTCTGTCTGCCTGTATAGATTTAAACAAAATCTTGAAGAGTATACATTTAAACAAAATGAATAAAACAGCCCACAAACTTGCTTTACTGCCTGGCATTGAATTTCAAAGATGTATAAATTGAACTTTAAAAAATGACGTTTAATTAAGTTATGGGGAAAAGACTTCAAAATAAGACAGTGTGTCGCATTAAGATGAAGACTTCGTTATTTATAGAAATATCGATTTGAAATTTTGTACAGTTACACAGGGTGATGGGTCACATTTTTTAAGACACTTAACCAAAATCAAAACTTTAAACTCAGCCTACTATAAATTGACAAAGAGGGCCAATTCTTATTTTTTTGCTTAGTGTAAGAGATGGCTAGAGGTATCGAAAGAAAACTATTAGAAAAAGTTGCTTAGAATATTTCTTTATACCTATATACCGACTGTTTATACTTATATTCTTGGCAAAGTTCGCATTTTTAATTTCTTTATTATTTTGTTCCTTACTTCTCAAAATGATTACAAGTTTATTGAAGCATTTGAATTCATAACACTATTAAATTATCAATTTGGTCATTTTTGACATTCTTAGCACGCTAGCTATAAAATTACAAAATAAACTTTTTTAACCAGTGTGCTATGGAATGTAAAAACTAGACAAGTTGATAATTTAGTAGTGTTATTCAAATATTTCAATAAACTTAATAATTTAATAATAATAATTTTGAGTAAAGATCAAAAGAATGTAGAAATTAAAAATGCAAATCGTCGTGAAAATCGATATATAGGTAGAAAAAAATATTCCAAGCAACTTCATCTTTTCTGATATTTTTTTTTCGATATCTCTAACCATATCTGACAAAATATTAAGAATTGGCCCTGTTTGTCAATTTATGAGCCCTGTAGGCTGAGTGTAATTTTTTGTTTTCAGTTAAGTATCTTAAAAAATATGACCCATCACTCTGTATTACTGTTCAAAATTTCAAATTAATATTCCTATAAGTAATGAAAATATCAGAGGGTGTCTTCATCTTAAATGCAACAGACTTTATAATGCAAAATTTACAAACAATTAAAATATATTTTTCTATGACCTTCCTGTACATTCATGTTTCTATTTAGTTACGTATTTTCAAATTCCGTATTATCATCAGGCACATTTAACATATTGTTGCATTTAAATCGATACTCGATGCATCTACAAAAACCATTCAAACAGATTATTCAAACATCCGGTGATGAATGAATCGTGATAGATGAAAATTAAAATAAAAAATTTCACAATACAGGTCAAGCTAACAAAAATGTGTTAAAAATTGGCTGTATTATAGATTTTTTGGTATAGATAAACCGGTGATTTTTTTTTATTCAAAGGTTATTTCATTTTAAAATATTTTTGTTCAAGTTTTCATTTGATTGCGTTTTTCATTTGTTTTAAAAATACGATTCTAAGAAATTTTGAGCGCTTGTGGTAAAGCGAATGATATTTCATGTTATTTTTATATCTCTGTGTTTACTTTATGAATTAAACGAAGATTCAAATAATTTTTTTAAATCCGAGATTCCTACTCAGACAAATCAAATCCATAACCATGAGGTAAAGCAGTTATTATAAATTTTCCTGAAATAGTAACACATTTTTTACACGTTGTTGTTGTTGTTTTTAGACTTGAAACTTCGATAATGAGTTTTAACTGAATATTTATTCCCAAACGAAAAGAGTTGGACCATTCTAATTATCCACGTTTTAGTGCAATAAAGTGTGTTTTTAAGTTTTTATTAAATAAAATTTATTTTCTTATTTTTTAGTCTTGCTAAAAAAAAGACTGTGTACACTTTGATAATAAAGTAGAATAAAAACAAGTGAAAACCAACAATTGGTCAAATTAATTGTAGAAATACCCTGTAAAAAAGTGTTGAATGCCAGTTATTGCATTATTTTTAATAAATTAGAAATAGTTTAAAACTAACACAAATATGGTGGTCTTTTTGCTGGCCTTTGTTTTGGTTTTCGAAAAGTTTAGGAGGTATTTTCTAGGATAGTTTTCTTTTTTCGAGAACTTTTCAAAAGATCGCTACTTGAAATTACCATTCAACTACCTGTCTTTAATAGTTTTGTAGAAAATGGGCACCAAAGTTATGTCCTAATATGCGCCCTCACCGGTAACGAAAAAATGTTTCATGGGTACTCAAGTTGTTTATTTTTATAGGGTATATTTTTGACATTCAAACTTTTGTTGAATCCCAAACGGTTTATAAAATGGGTCCTACGGATTCAAGACCTTAAATTATGTTACTTTTTTAAGATGATATTTTTGCTGTATTTTAAGTCGTAAGTACGCTATCAAAATTGCAGCTTAGTATACCTTTTCGTTTTTGAATTATGGTGTTTACAGACGCATGGGCAGACGGACAATCGAAAATGGACTACTTAGATCATTTTATTTAACACTTACGCCAAAATTTTGTTTGTAGCATCAAAATTTTATTTGTAGCAATAATATTAATAAGCGTTACTAACTTGTAACTAAACTTAGTATACCTGGATACCTGTATACCTTAATACTTCTTATACATATACAGGGGACAATAATCTATCAATTTGGATGGGTTTCTTCTTAACAGATTTCCGCACTTTGAGCGGATACCACTACACCATCGATCGTTTATCTTGGGGATCCTAGCCAAGCCAAGATGGCCCATGAAAAAAGTGCAAATTCTCAAGTCAATCGGACGTCTATACAAATTGGATAATTTTCATTCATTAATACATACCATACATTCAAACATACAGGTCAAGCTAACAAGAGCGTGTTAAGAAGATTGATACAAATATAGCATTCTTGATACAATATAAATTATATAGCATTCTAGATTGGGTTCAAGATTTGAGCATTTTCCAGAGGGCAGTACTTATTAACAAGTGAAATTTACCAAAAAATTTACTCGCACTTCAAACAAATAAAAGAACACTCTCCATTAAATTACATTTTTCTTAGAGATTTCTCCAAACTGAACCGATTATGAATGTCATCGCCTAAATTTTAGTTGTTCCGGGTACGGAACCCTAAACTCGCACTTGAAGCATAGCTGAGAACACTCTGCATTAAATTATCTTTCAAACGAAACAAAAAAAAATCAAAATCGGTGCACACGTTTAGGCGCTACGATGCCACAGACAGACAGACAATCAGACAGGAGGACACACACACACACACACACACACATAGTGGCCAAACTTATAACACCCCCTTTTTTAGTTCGGAGGTTAAAAAGTTAATAATATTTAAAAATAAATAGCATTCTACATATAATATGAAAATTTTGTCCCAAATTTGTAAGCTTCACTCTAGGTCATGCTGAGAGTTGACCTTTTTATTATGTTTGCACTAGATCGAGCTAAGAGTTAACCATTTTATTATTTTTGCAAACACATTTTATGGGTGTAAAATAAAGCTGAATAATTTTTATTATAAAATCATACTTATGTACATTAATTTACATTCTACATACAGATTTGCATATTATTTTAATGTGTACATTATATAGGGATATTATAAAATTTTAAACATTATGTAAATAACATGACACCATAAATTTTACTAAAATAGTTAACTGATACATAATCAACATAATTTTCTTGTTGATGGTAATTCCATTGATATTAACTTTTCTATGCAATTAAATGATATTAAATGAGCTATACTATTTATACCCATAATTATTTCGAATATATCGTCACACCAGTGAATTTTCAACAGATTTTTTCAAATTATACGAAAATCTTCGTTGTCAGTTCGACATGAATTAAGTTCTCATATTTTTGAACTGATTTTACTTGTTTTTATAAGAAAATATGGGCTCAAGAAAATATTAACTCCATACTTGCTGTATATTTTAAGCGAAGAAATGCTTATTTTCCTGAATTAAGTATTGAGGTCGTTGAATCAAGAAAGGTTTACTGTCATAAAAACATTAACTAACGACAGTTAACGCACTCTCTTCATGTGAATTAGAAATAGAAAAAATTTTGTAATTTTAAATTGTCAAAAAGTGTGGTGTGCTTTCACCACGAATCCTTAGTTATTCTATTTAACATATATAGAACTTCACGCGAAGTCTATGAGAATAGAAAAAAGATCTAGGGTATCTAAAATAAGAATACAGAGTTCTCTGAGAATAAATCATTCTACAAGCATATAGGCACCGCGTAATTGAGAGTCGAGTGATCCCGAGGTGGGGGGGGGGGGGGGGTAAGGGCGCCTAAAAAGTGACTAGTGGTGGATGAACGGAGGTCAGAAGGTAGAAAAATTGTAAAGGTTTGCTTGTTGACTAAAGGGACGGCTTATAGAGGAAAAGGGGGTAGGGTAGATTCATTATATTTGTTTCGAGTTCCGCGCTGTCTTAAATAACGAAAAACTGGCAAATCGTAAATAATCACTAGCACATAATACATTTTTAAAAGGTCATACAAATAAGTCGCGAATAAGAGGAGTTACTTTCTTTTTAAACAGCCATGAATCGCTTCAGGAGAATGGAAACTTTAAGCTACGTGGCAAACTTAAAATTGATGAAAATTTGTTGAGGACACTATTCAAATATTCTGAAATGTACTGTGAAATATTATGCCTGTTGCTAGACCAAAAAAGTTTCCTTTAAAAAAATAACCTATGCATCTTTTAAAAAAATGCAATTTCAGACAAATCAAATCCTTATAGTTTATACCAGCATAAAACGTATATCATAGTATTTTATATGGGTACATAAAAATAATTACCATATTAAAAGCTCACAACGCAGGCAGCTATTTTTATGTATAATTTATAACTGTCCTATTTGATTATTTAAAACAATTCTCAAACAACTAAAACAACAAATATCGAATCAAAAAGTTGTTGTTTCATTTTAGTTTTATTAAATAACATTATTTTTATTAAGGATGGCGCCAATTTTAATGACAAAAATTAAAAATATTGTAAGTTATCAAATTCTGTTTAAAAATTAACGTAGATGATGTAAAATTCTTCGTTTTTGTGCAGCATAGTTTTGGGAAAATAGCAACAACTTAGGATTGACATAACAGCCCAAATTCAAAATTTTATATGTGTTTTTCTGAAATTGTAAAACTATAGCGACTTTTAAGTATCGTTTTGACGCCAGAAAATTTAAATGGTTACCAGGAAATGATACAAACAACAGAACGGGAAAGTAAATTTTTTGCCCTAGACCAGAAAAGTAATTTTCGTGTACCGTTTCACCACATTTGACTATTTATTATATTTATTATTTAATTATGATTAATATTATATTTCATAATTTTCCTACAAGTGTAGGTTATTAGAAAGATTTCAGAAAAAATTGATTGTTCATTTCGTTGGAAAAGGACATTCCCGCTTGCATTGCTCGACTGGCGCCTCGAACAGCAAATTTCACTGTTGTCTGGAAATGTATTGCTTTTTCCGACCAATCACAAAGTGCAATTATTAAAAAAATTAAGGAAAAATAATAGTTTTTCACACCAAGCAGAGGCAATGCAATAAATTTTAAATGAAAAAATGAAAAAAAGGAAATTTTTTCCTGAAGCTGCACTAAAATTCTTAAAGAAACAGATACCCAACACTATTTGAGAGCAGGAACACTCAAATCTATTCACAAATGACTTGAGGAAAATGCAATTTTTTATTTCACAAAAAAAATGTATATCAATATAATATGCAAAATTTATCGTCAACTCACGGCATACAAGCAAGGTGTATACTTTTTTTTAAAGAAATTCCATACAAAACAAATCAAATATAACTTTTTTCCTATTTTCAAATTGACAAAAGTCCTGAAAATTGTGAAATTATGCTGATTTTATTTTATCCATATGACGGGACACTTTAGCATTATGCATCTTTTTGGGCAGAAATTTAGACTGAATGCCATTGAATGGACCTCCGTAATTTTAAAATAAATGTCAGATATAAATTTGGCTAAGCTGTGAGAAATTAGCTATTGGTCGCACGGAAAACTGTGCGGAAAGAAAGTACTTAACCTTCAGGAGAAAATACTATATTATAATGTTCTTTTATAAATCTCCATATACTTCTGCATAATAATGTAATAAATTTTAGTAATTACATTTTTATAAATGAAAATACACTCAAGAAAAACATTTCATTCAAATTTGTTGACATTTTGGTTAGAAAAAATAAATACTATTTCCTTTGTTACGTTTTTTTTTAACTTTTTTGTATGTTTTTTGTCTCCTCATACTTTTTAAAAATAAATATTCATTTATTATTTCTTCTCATTACTACTAACTCCAGAATAATTTAGTAATCACAGTGGTAGTAATTCTTCATATAGTCATCATAGTAACAAAAATAAACTCCCAGGAGCTGACAAATGATGTGAGTAATGAGTTGTCGTGATAAAACTTTCGTTTTCCCTCACTTGGTTGACAAACCTGCCGTTTTCGGGACAAAAATCCTTGATCCATTGGAATGGGTTTAAATGAAAATTTTTCTCTATCAATCCGTTACCAGGTCAGCATAAAAAAACTTTTTAGCCACAACCATTCCCATGCTAACATCCAGCTGTTTAAGGTTCAAAACCTCAAAAACGACAGTTTTATCAGCCAAGTGTAGAGGAAATAAAATAAACAAATTTCAACTTAACTGAATACAGCAAGAATTTTTTTTAATTTATTTTTATTTTTTTCAAGCAACTTGAACTTGATAAATAAACTACCTGACAACATCGTAAAATACAACTGGGCATCTCAGTTACGAATTATGATGGAGGACAGTGATTTAAGTAATATCTGGAATACCCAAGAACAAAACAATCTGCGAAATACTATGCCTCAGCTATAAGAAGATTACAGCCAAGCATTGATACAACGGGATTTGCACAAAATATATAACGTCCACAGTTGCCCCCTATACAAACTAATAATTGCAGACAACATATCTGAAGTAATATTCAATAGCAACACGGCCATTGACAGACAAAGAGTAATATTCCAATTAAGGGTAGCGTCTGTAACCAAATCGACCAATTATAGCAACAAATTAAAACCAGACGATTTATTCCACACGTTTTTTGTATGTCCGCTATATATATTAAGGGACTGAATCACACTGATTTCTTCTTGCTTTTCATTATCAATAGTAAAGACCAACTGAATAATATATATTTCTTTATTCGAGAAGCATGAAAAATTAAAAATTTTATACTTAACAATTAAAACGAATATTTAGGTAAAACTTTCATATTTATGTACATGCACCTTTGTAAAATTCTTTGAATTGAACCAAATAAAATTATTGTTATTATTATTATTATTATTATTATTATTATTATTATTACAGCAAGAATCTTGTAATAAAAATGTATGTCAGCTCCTGGATCACCAAGAAGAAAATTAATCTGTTGACAAGGTTCAAAAAATATATGAAAACAGCGTTGTTTTATGACAGTAATGTATAAATAATTTACTGTCCGAAATAAAAAACACTCGAAAAGATTCTATTTGGTACAAGAGAAATATTTCGTCTCTATGTTAAATTGCCCTATTTATTATAAATTAAGTACACAGGGCGTTTCCCGAATAGAAGTGTTTTGGATACTTACAGTATCAAATACACCAGGCCATCTCCAATAACAAGAAAAATTTTATAACTAATTTTAGAATTTGAAAAATTACTTTTGACACAGGCAGTCAATATGACGATTAGGTTAGTTTGGTTGTTTGTTTGTATTGACTGTCCACGAAAGATACACTTAGACTATAGAGCCCATTGTGATACCATATATGTGTTTTACCACCTTTCCGCTAATAATTTCATTTATCAGCTCCTCAATTTTAAAGGCTGAGTGCACCTCCTTCATACATATACCATGCACTACACCAGCCCATCACAACTATTAATTAAATTAATTTTGTTGCGACGGCGGGAATCGAATCCGCTACCCTAAGCATACCGCCGACGGAATTGGTTACGCCTTAACCAACTGAGCTAAAATCTTAAAAAACAGAGGACATTTGAATTGTTTGTGCTGTAAATTACTAAATTACTATGGTTTTTAATATTGATTTATTTAAAAGCTTGATGAAACCTAGTTTAAACCTGTTATCCCAGTTTAAGTGTAAGTCTTAGTTTTTCGGATGCCAAAATGATATTTCTAGTAGCCAAATACAATATTTTTATTCTGAAAGCACATCTGCTTTTTATCCGCTGAAAAAATAATAAAGTTTGATAACAAGTAAGTCAAGTTGAAGTCTTGTGAAAGCAATGCCACTGGTTACAATTATTGTCGAAATTATCGTTCTCGAGATATAAACTTCATCTCGAGCTAAAATTGAAATTCGTTTTTAATATTTGTTAATTTTTTTTCGAGACACTGTATATTCATTTATATGTGAATTTTGAAGCACATAAATATTACAGATTCGAAATAACAGAAGATTTCATGTTTTATAGCGATAAGAGTATTAACAAACGTAGAAATCAATCGAGTAACGTTAAAACAGAACATCTATTCCACTCAACTGAGAAATACAAACCTTCAATAGGAGTCTGCTTACTAATATCTATTAAATTTCCTATAATAAATTTATTGCTAAAAAAATGATTTATTTTCTTTAATGCGTTATCCCTTGACGATGTGATTTTGAAACATTTTTAAAACCTTTTTTATGGCAATAATTGTACTTCGCCTAAATTCCTATAAGACAACGATTGGCGTCATTTTCATGTATCAAAGCTGAATTTTTTTAAACACCCTGTTTGTTATTTCATTTTCAGGTTCTAACATCAAAATAAAGGTGTTTTTTCCAAGGTTTACTTACCTCCTTTTACCTTCACGATTTTCTAAATAATCTGCATTTTTTCAAATTAAAAAAGCAATTTGAAAGTATAATATCTCAAAGGTTATATCAGTTTTTCAAACCAAATTTAACTTGGAGTACTAATCGACTGAGTTTCTGGTAGCAAGAAACAATATTAAACCTGTTAAAATCAGTTCGATTCTAAATATGTGCGTAATTCTTCATGAAAACGTACACAAAATTTACATTTGCAATTGACATAAAACTTGTGTTGCATTTAAGTTAAAGAAGTAAATATCGTTTAAAATTTGTAATTCCTTAATCATAATTTTGGGATAACCCGCGTATACGTAATTCAATTATTCACAAATGCGACAAGAAACTCAATCGATTTGTAGACTCTTAGTTAAATTTGGTTTGAAAAACTGATATAATCTTTGAGAAATTATACGTTGAAATTGCTACTATAATTTCAGATAATACAGAATATTTCGAAAGCCGTGAAGTGAGGTAAACCTTAATGAAAAGACTTTTATTTTGATAGTGGAACCTGAAAATGGAATAATAAACAGGGTAAATGTACAGTCAATAACCCTCTATCTATTCCTGAAATAAAATTTTGTTTAAATCTGTCCGTTTAGATATAATCTTCCGTATCTTATAGCGTGAACAACCTGTATATAAAATCATGGTATATAAGTTTAGTCCCAAGTTTGTAACGCTTAAAAATATTGATGCTACGAGCAAAATTTTTGTATAGTTGTTCAAAAAACCACCTGAATAGTCCATTTCCGGTCTGTCTCTCCACCCATATGTCCGTTCTTTAACATGATAACTCAATAAATAAAGAAGATATCAAGTTGGAATTTTTATAGCGTGCTGAGGATATGAAAAGTTAGGTTGAGTTTGTAAATAAGCAACATAGATCATCTTGTAAACCGTTAGGGGTAGAAAAAACATTTAACGCTAAAAATGTTCCTTAAAAAAAAAAGAAAAAAGCAGCTTTGGTTTGAAAAGTTTTTTCGCAAATATCACTGTTTACCGGTGAGGGTGCAAATATGGGAATAGCAGTTATGTTTCTTTCTTTACTTACATGACGTAAACAAAAGAACGATTGTGTATTTAACAGAGTTTGGACATGGTATTTCAACAATTAATTCAGTCAATTGTTCGTTTTCACTTGTTCTCAATTTAGTTTTCCTACCACATTAAAATAATTGATTCTATTCTGTTAGTAGTAATTAAATTTACAAGGTATTTTACTTCTGACATGTGATGCAAACAAATTATGTTCTTTATAGGTTTATTATAGCATTAAAACAATTCTTTCTATATAATACGAAAATAAAATGATTAAAATCTGAGAGAGAAGAAAAGAGAGAAGAACCAAACAAGCAAACAGTAATTACAAAAATAATAATCATTCAAACTTCAGGAAATTCTCATTAACTTCGTATTTTCGCTTTGATATAAATTTCATCACTTTTTTTTTGTATATATGTTGGAAATCAATTAACAGTAAATTATGAGACCATACTTTTTTTGTTTTGTTTTCAAATAATGATTTGCATATTTCGTATGTTCTTGTATGAATACGTTTAATTTCGTATATACCTACCTTAAGAAAAATATACATGAATTAATTTTATCTTCAAAAGATTTTCCAATTTTAAAATATATGTGAATTTACAGTAAAATATCTCAAAACTGATTTCTGTAATCTTATTTACAAAAATATTTCAAATTTTTTCGAACTGAATCGTTATTGTCCAAATTCATAAAATTATTTGCTCACGATATAAATAAGAATCATTTTTAAGCCCCGCCGCAAAAGAGGGATGTTATAATTATTACGTTTTATTTTTTAATATGATACATACAGGCGTAAACTTAATATTGACAAATATCTTGTCTAGTAATTAATTAAAGAGAATTGAAAAAAATTGCATTCGTGTCTAGAACTCGAATGGCCTAATTGGTAGGGCGCTTGACATGAATTTTTTTCAATTCTCTTTAATTTAGGCTTGTTATAAGTTTGACCGCTGTATGTGGATGTCTGTCTGTCTATCTGTCTGTCTGTAGCGCCGTAGCTCCTAAACGGGTGAACCGATTTTATTGCGGTTTTTTGTTTGCTTGAAAGGTAACTTGATCGACATTGCTCTTAACTATCTTTTAAGTATATTGGTTTAGTTTGATGAGAGCTAAAACGAAAAAGTCTCATGACCGTTAATAAAAAAAAGCAAGAAAATAAAAATTTTATCCTTTTGGCTGTTGTCTTATTGAATAAAAATTATTGTTTTTAAATAATTCTTATCCAGAAAATACAAAAATCAGATCTATTTGATGATTGGGCTTGAAATTTATTAAATATCTCAAAACGCTGTCGTTTAATTCCAAAATCACTCAGATTTTTATATATTTGAATTATTTGTGGAACTGAAACTATCACCTCTTGTGATTATTACGTGAGTTCTTCTCGAAGTAGCTCCGGAATTGTTAAGAAATAAAGGATTTTCGCAAAGGAATATTAGTCCAATTATCGTATTTTTAACGAAATCTTACTATATCTTTTTCCTTTTTTTTAAATTTAAATATTTAAATATTTGATTAGACATCATGAAATATTGATCAAATGTTCATTTATTCAAGTATATAATAAGAAAAAAATTTCTCAACATTTTTTCATCTTTATCGTTTAAACTTCAAAAGAAAATTGATGATTTGAAAATACTTGACCCTTTTTAAATATATTAAAATTTAATTATGTACTTGATTGAGTTTATAATAAAAAATTTTTGTGATAATATTCTTCTAAAAAATATGTGTATAAGAGCTAGCAACGTCATAAACAAGTTGATTCCAAGGCGGATGGCTTTTAGATAATTGTTTTTTCTTACTGAAATTAAGTAGAAACTACCGAAAAAAGCTGCAAAAACAGGCAATTTTAACTAAATCATTTTTTATGACCTTTTAGCAGTAATAGTTATTAAGTTATCTGCAGCATTTAAGATCCATCCAAATTAACAATGCTAAAAGGTACATTATTACATGAATAAAACAGAAAAGGTTTACCATTTCTTAAGACTTAAATTATAAAGCTACATAGTAACCTTTCGCTTCAATTAGGCATCGTTCATCACTAACAAGATGGCGGCCCAAGGGACTGCGAACCAATACCGTAGCGTTCATATCGACTAAACGCGTGTGTGCGAAGAGAGTGATAAGTGATGACATTGTTTTACCGCAATATTTCAAATGTGAGCCTTATTACATTCCGGGATTATTCTATTAATTTAAAAAAAAATTATAGGTTTATTTTTCTAATTAAATAATGAAATTTCAATTTTTCAGGCAGAAATTAGAGTAATTTCTCAATTTTCATGCAAATACCCAATTATAATTTTTATCTATGAAGAAGAAATTTTCGAAATTCAACCGTCGAAAAATGAACTCTAGAAAATTATGCCAGCTCTATACACTCTTTTTAAAATTATTTATAATATGGTACCCAAATAAATTTAATAAGATAAATAAAATTATTTGAAGAAATATTGCCTGAATATCATATTGATGGAATTGAAATATTATTAATACCATTAAAGAATTTTCAAGTCTTATTTAATACTTATTAAATTTATATTCGAAGAATCGGTTTGATATTATAATTTTGATGATAAACTTTTATAATTTCCATGATACAGGATGTTGCATAAGTAACGAGACAGTTCAAGAGTTTTTGAAGGTTCCTCTGAAGCTATCAAGTAACGATCTATTTTTGAGTATTTAGTCGCATTTCCTGGTTTTATACATGATTTGTTTGATAGTAAGAAAAAATATATATCAAGAAAAAAAAGTTCTAAAAAAGAAAATTAATTTTCTATTTAAAAAAATTAAAATTAAAGTTATTTGACGATAAAGCCTCTCTACCTACCAATAAATAAATTTATTTAATGTGGCAAATTTTAATCAGGTTGTATAAATTCCCAGTTAGTTTAAAAACGAACACTCTAAATTAGACATATACTATCAAGTACTAAAATAGACTCAAAAGACTAACTTATAGAAATGATTTGGGAAAATTAGGAAACTATATAGCCCAAAAAAGGTACCGAGAAATGTCACATTCCAACCATTTTCAATAGTTTTCTACAATTTCCAAAACAGAAAATCAATCATCATTCTTTACCCTACAACAAAATAAATTACTCATTTATTTTTAGCAAAATATATTATTTTGCGATAATAATGTAAATATGTAAAAAAAAATTATTCTCAATTTTATACAGACAAGTTAATTGATTGCTCACTTTATTCGAATTTATCGTACTTAAGATTTGAAATTCGATTTACACCCTTACAGTTAAATTTTCTTTCAAAAAAGTTAATTACACTTTTCTTGGCATCAATAAGTTAGTTTTAACTTGCTTTTTAATGCTTGTAATATACAAGACAGTTAACTTCGGTAGATGGATAAATGTGGTAACTTTTTTTTTAAATGAAAAATATTACTGCCCAATATAAAATTAGCTCCACTGATTTTAACCACGTCTTTGATTGGGCGCTAAAATAAACATTCCAAAAATTTTAAACCAAAAATATCTCGAAACTAAGTTTTTTGACTGACCCTTTCTACGTGACAGAGAAGATTATCAATTATATAAATAGGTACTTTAATGCTCATATTCAGGACGTATATAGTGATTATAATTATTATCATTGTCACCATATGAATGCCATTTTATCATGGTTATTATATACTTTTCATAAACATAATGGGTAATTGTGTAGACTTTAGGACCGTGTGCTGACAATGAAGCGAAATCTATCATTCGTTTTGTCTGACATTTCGATGATTGATAAAAGTGAGTTTGGTTATAAAAAAAACTAGGTTTTAATCGTGACACGACTGCCGACAATTTAAAGAAATCAAGTTTTCTGATTTACTTGCTTTTCGATTACTTTTTTTACCTTCCTGCCAAAAATTGCAATAATAAAAAAAATGTTTTTAAACCTTTACGCAGTCGTAAGCTTTTCGGCAATTTTGCACGTATTCTTTCATCAATTACTTTCTTTTAATTAACCCCCAAACTAAAAAAAGGGGTGTTATAAGTTTGACCGGTATCTGTGTCTGTCTGTCTATCTGTCTGGCTGTCTGTTGCATCGTTTGAAAGATAATATAATGGGGAGTGTTCTTAGTTATGTTTCAAGTGCAACCTATGGGTTCCGCGCCCAAAAATAAAAATTAAAAAACGATGATCTTCATCATCGGTTCAATTTGAAAAAGGATTTAAGGAAAAAGGTAATTTAAAGTAGAGTGTTTTAAGATATGTTCCAAGTGCAAGTTTAGGGTTTCGTACCAGAAAAACTTGGAGGGGATTTTTAAATTTTGTAAATTCCACTTGTATATACCACAGACAAAATAATAATAATCGAGGAACTCGATTTCTACAATATCAACACAATTAAAACCTCATTTTTCTTTACTTCCAAACTGCCCTTTATCAATATTCTAACGGTAGATAAAAATAGCCATACAAGTTATGCCTAATTATGCTCATGGTCTACTTTATCATACAAGCAGAGCTAAATTATACAAAGGATAGAATTATTTTCATCGACTCATTTGTTAATGCTAGATTGCATCAGATTAGGAAATATGATACGTATTTTGAAGTGTGTAATGTAATATTTATTGCAGTAAAATGGAAATGGTTTCTTAGAAATGATAATTAAACCATTTCTTATGTTGTTATCTTTTACTAAATGTCATCGTGTCCTTTCCGAATTGGTCTTTCATTTATAGTACTTATAAAATTTACATTTATAGTACTTATTTTAAATTATTTCAAACTGTTATTCGATGAAAAAGTATAGGTCATATTTTTAGCATTTTAAATTTTATTTGGAAATTATGGGAACCAAGTTCAATCACAATGAAAGTTACAATACTTTCGCCGTCACAAAAAATTTGATTTGAAGACGACTGGATTTTGGATTTATCTTTCCTCGTTGAAGTTAGGTTGGGATGAAATACCTCTGGCACCTAGGAGCGAATGCATTTACTAGTGCGCATTCCCAAAAACATCTTCAAACATTGCTAATTGGAAAATGCTAATTTAAAACTAATTCATGTAACCGAAAGAATAACTACAAAAGCCATCAAAGTTTTGTTTTTATCTCATTCTAGCAAACCAGAATTAGACATGGAGTAGCTAAGGTATACCATGTGTAACTATGCTATAGTATATGGCTCATAGACACACTGACGTCATTATTCTTATCGGATTTTTCTGTTAAATTCCTGTCTTAAAAATGCTTATAGCACCCTAATTTCTTGGACGATTTTAATTTTAATTTCACTTTTTGTCATCTCGCTTACGGTTTTTTTTCATATTTTGTTAAGAAATTCGAAAAAAAATTTCATACCAATACACACAGACAGTTTTGCTGTTACAACCATTTTTATTTGTGTCTATATAATTAAATAATGTAATTTAAATTTTCCAGACAGAAATTCTGTTACTTTACTAGCGCGACCAACCAAAAAATATCTAAAATTAAGCTGTTTTAAAATAAAGTCTCGAAAGCGTAGCCCTCGTACCAAAAGAAAGTTTGGTCGATATTCTGACGATATCATATATATTTGTCTAATTTTTTTGGAAAGGGGTTTTGATCGTACATGTTTATATTCTTTTTTTAATTTTTAATGAAGACTGGTAGCAAAAACTTGATTAGAGAACTTGACTTGCGATATAATATGCGAGGCCAGTTTTTTATCAGGTCTTACAAAGTCAATCGACATTAATGTATCTAATTTCTTGACTAGAATCCCAAGAAAACAGAATAGTAAAGCTAGCAATATTTAGAATATGCACAGGAAAATTATGTGAGATCTGACAGTGTAGAAAAAGGTGAAGGTCGTTGTTAATACTTCTTGTCAAAGCAAATCAAACATACCACTTCAAATTAACAGTTTTAACACAATATAACATAAAAACAATGCACACAGTTTCTTAAATAAAAATTTTGTCACTCAAAAAATGAAATATAAGAATTCCCAAAGTGCACATGACAGCCAGCAGCTAGAAGCTACTTTAGTGAATATACAACATCTTTTTAGGATAACATATAAGCAAGCATTACAAATAGAAATAAAAAAATGTCGACGTGTGAAAACTGTCAAGTTTGTGTATAAAATAGTGAAAAGCTAGCTGCCTGCCACCGATTATATTATTTTCATTTATATATTAAAACTATCGTATATACAGAGTGTATCAAAATGGCATGACTTAATTTTAAGTGCTTGTTTTCTAGCTAAAAATAAGCAATAAAGTTTATATAAGCACGTGTCCGAAAATAATTCAGTACAGAGGATTGGAGCACCAACATATGTTTTTAACAATATTCAAAGGAATTCTTTTGCTGAATGAATTCAGCACGATCAATCCATCTGCATAATTACTTTTTTGATACTTTAGTGTAGCATCAGAATGATTCGGTTGGTATGATTCGATTTTTTAAATTTTGATAACTGATAACTCAAGCCAGAGTAAAGTTATTACTAAAAGACAGATTTTTTTAATCACCTGCCAAACAAGTAACAATATTCAAATATTGTTTTAATGATTATTAAACCACGGCTTGGAGGTAATTACCATCTGGCATAAAAAAGCAAATTATAATTTAAAAAAATCTAAAAAAACGCGGTATATTGCACTAAAAATTTTGAATAATTTTGGACATGTTTTCTACAATCATTGTTTAAATTAGCTGATTTGACAGATATCGACCACCCCACGCTATGAATATTACATAACAAAAGATTGTGTACTCTTTGAGTAACACAGATATAATTTAAAAAAATATATTGCCGTGGCTTGGTTCTGAACTGTCGACCTTTGAAATGCAGAGCGGTTATTCTAGCCGATACACCATTTGATCTATTAAATTACAATTAATATTTCAAGATAATACTATTAAAATAATAAAGATAAGATTGTCGATCCTGGTTATTATTAATTAAATTATTGTCATTGGATTTGAATATGTGCACAAACTTTTCAAGTAAAACAGACGTCTTGAAATTGGGGAACATAACGATGAAAGAATCCGTTAAATTATTTTCGACCTTCTGTAAATATGAAATTTTTTGCTTATTTTGAGCTACAGAACGAGCACCTAAAATAGTGATGTACTATTTTTAAACATTCTGTATAGTGTTGTTAAAGTATGAAAAAATATAATGTAATACGGAAATAACTACACCATCTGTAGAAAATTATACGACATCTGCTTTTTATTTTTCTATAAAGGTTTTTATTTAGAATATGATATCGGTTATATATGAGTTTGCATGCATTTATGAGGCCATGTATCACGAAAAGTACTTACTATATAATTAGACATTTGATAGTATGCATAGGCACATTATAAAATACCTCCCTTCCACCATGAAAAAGTTGATAAAAAAATGATTTTTTCATAAATTTATTTCACGCATATATTATTCATACGTGTCGTTACTTGCCCACTTCGCTTGACAATTCCATTTTATTTTCTTGTACCAAAAACTAACTATTGAGAAAAAAACTTATTGACCTTCAAATTGTTCATCAATCTATATTACCGTTGATTAACGAAAAACATCAAGAAATAATTTGTTTTCAAAATTTTCTCAATACTTTTCTCAGTCAACTCAGTCATGAGCAAAGAAAATAGTAAAAAAGAAAGTGTTCTGTTTGTGACACTGTGATAGAAAGCTACAAAACGAAATCGAATCTGTTAATGTCGATTAAAGAAAAAAGTTTTTTATTATTCGTAAAACATTTTTGGAAAATCTGTACCTCCTTTACGCGTATAAATAGCACTTTCCCATTTTATCTTATTCATTCGTCCAAAATTTATAGGGTATAGCTCTCAACTTAATTTAATTTCGATTTTTCTCGTTTACAGCCTGAATGACCCGTTAATAGAACGGTGATGTAACAATAATTTTTGATAAACAAGACCACGTCTGTGCAAGTCATTGCACATACTATTGTGTGTTTGAACAAAGAGTTTCGCAACGATCGACTCTAAAACCACACTAAAACAATTATTTGTATTAACCCGTGACTAAAAAGAAGGATGTTATAAGTTTAACCTTACTGTGTATCTGTGTATCTATCCGTGGCATCGTAGTTTCTAAACGAGTGAGTCGATTTTGATATTTTTTTTGAAAAATAATTTGATCGAGATCGCGTTCTATGCTATGTTTCAAAGCGAGTTTAGTCTCGTACCCGTTAACAACTAGAAAAAAGGTGATGATCTTTTGACGGGGTAGCAGATTTTTTTGAGTCATAAATAAGAACCGGTTCTTCCGCCTAGGAGCTACGATACCACAAACGAATCGACCAGGCCTAATTTTATTTCGGGGTTTTCTTTAAATTTTTTACTTAATATTATTAACAATATTGAGTTTCTAGCCATATTTTAATAAGACCATTTATATTCACCCTGTATCATAAATATTTTCTGTGTGAAAACGTATTAAATGCGTCAAATGTATTAAAATCTTTACATAATGCTTATTGAAATAGCAAAAACTGTATATTCGTGTTTGAAAAGACACATTTTTCATGTATTGTATAAAATCTTCATGACAAACGAATCTTAAGTTATACTATAACAGTTGAATTGTCATAAAATTCCTCATGTAGTGTGTATGTGGGTGGGTGGGTAGGTGAATTTATTTAAGATAAAGTTATTCAATCTCGTCAAATTTATATACAATGTAAAAAGATTGAAGGATTTGAATAGATAATGTTTCGAGAAAGAGTTACTATGATTTTTGTGAAATTGAATTGAAACAGTATTGAGGTAAACGCTTTTTAAATGAAAGTTTAATGTTTACATCGGATCAAGTAGCTTTTAGTATCTACACCATAAGCTAAAATTTCCGTAAAGGCTTCTCATTTACAAGTTATTCGATACTTTGAGTCTACAGAGATGAGTAGTCGAACCGTACAATTTATTCGATAGCTTTTTTTAAAATATTGAATAAGCATTTCAAAATAAAAGCTTTTTTTCGAGATTATCAACCATTTCACAGTACACAGTACACCCAGTATATAAAATAATTGCTTCGGTTACACAAGATACTCGAACGGATACATTAAAACAAAAGAAAATAAGTTTTTGTTTATTGTCTGAACAATGTCAAAAACTTTTCATTATATGTATATATATAACTAACTGAAAATTCATGTTTTCAACATTAATTTTCAATTTTTCGTAAATACACTTCCATTCAACAGAATTTAAACATTTGAATAGAAAAAAATTGGAATCATGGTACATATCTTTCTGAAATATACTATAAAGTGGATTTGTCTTCAAAAAACCCAAAGTATAATCTGTTCAAATTTTGAAAGACAGTACAAAACACCATACCAAAACAATAAATCATCCTACGCCCAACACCAACAATATGCATTGTTTCGACAAATTTCCCGAAAAAGTTTTTTTATAAAAATTGAATTTTTTGTATGAGTATGATGAAAAGCAAGTGAACCATGCACAGGTTTGACAAGGCGATGGAACTACGACAATTTCCAATCGAAAAGAATCGTTCCAATTAATGACTATAGCCAGTAAAGATATAAGAAACCAAAACATTTTTGATTGTAGATCTGCGTGTGCATCCTTCTAAATGATCTTTCGGTAGTAATTTTCGTACCTTTAAAAAGATATTTTTGTCAGTGTCACCAACGAAAGGTAAAAAACATAACTAGTTTTGGATTATGATTAGTCTACTCGTTCGGTTTTTTACCTAACAATGGAATTTTTGAAACGCAAAAGGAAGTAGAATCAATTTTTTATTACAGTTAATCGTGTATAATTATTCTTAAAAAGGAAACCAAATATTCACGGTAAGAAATGCATTGCATTTACTTCAATGCTGATATGATATAGAGATTGATACTATAGTATCTATGTTAGCATAAGTAATATTACCACCCCTAAAACCAAAAGTATTGTGGGTATCGCTAACCAGTATGGACCTGACGCCCATACTGCATTGACTCCTTCGTCATAACTATTCCTAATGTTACTTTTCCCTCACTACAGTATACAGTTATGGCGTTCACACCGATACATTATGGCGTTAATACCGATACTGATATAGTTATATACACAAAACAAGTCTCCATAATCAAGACTCAATGAGATTTCGATTACAGGATTAGTTCCGATTGTTGAGATTGTATGAGAAAATTCATTATAAATAAAATAAAGCATTAGAAAAGCGGCATTTAAATTACTCTATTTCAACGAGACGCATTAAAAAAAAAGTTATTGTGATGCTATTATGTTTTTAGAATCATGGCAATAAATCATATTAGATGTATTTACAAAAATGTGTCGCCACACGGACGAAAAGTGCTCCGCTTACTGGACTTTTGGACTTTGATTGTTTATGTTATCCCTTTTTATTAAATGATTCTTCAACAATCGTTTGTAACACAAGCCACCAAGACGACTGTCACCTATAATACCCTAACACTGTTCCTAAATTCATCAAGCATTCTATTTATTGCTGCATTAAATGAGTCTTGCTAGAAAACTTTATGTAATATAATTTTGAAAACATTTTTTTTTTTTAATAAAAATCTATAAAAACAGCCAAAATCCTTTTCAGTTATTGTAGGAGAGTGTAAGAAAATATAAATTTGTATTTTTTTTATACATTTACTTCCAAAACTAAAAGACAAAAGAAGTGAGTGTTTAGGAAAATTATAAACTTCGCGTCAAAACTTATCATGCTTAGAGGATTCAATTATTTTGAACCTAATTATATTTAAAACTGTGGTATATAAATAACAATCTATTATCACATTCATATTACTTATAATAAGTACTATAATATATATTGTTAACTTTATTTTAAAAGTGTATTCTATTCCTTTGAAAAACCAATTATATGTATAATAGCAAATAGCAACATATTCCATTTCAATTGTAATGTGTAGGTGGTATATGTGAGAAAAAGAACAAAACATCATTTAATGATACATCATTTAGAGTGTTTTAAGTGTCTTATTAAAAGTTTTAAAAATGTTACTGATTATGAAGCTATTAACAAAAATACTAGAGATACTTTTTAAATCCAATTCCATCATTTAAATCACATTTTATTAGTTGATTAAATTACTTAATAATTCATTTTATTATTCTTTGACTTGAAAAGTTAACTTAATACTGAATTAAGTTAGTTATTTTGCCTGTTAATGAGATTTTTCTAAAATTAAATTAGTTCGCCATCATATGCGGATTAACCTATTCCACTGTACGCAAAAGCATATGAGTGGTAAAAAAAATCCTATACAAAAATTGATTCTTTTATTTATATTGAAAATTTCTTTTTAGACTAATATTAATTAACTTCTCAAAAACAAGGCCACTGTCGAAAATCCATTCTACATTATAGTTCTTGAGATTCAACTAACAATTTCATATATTGAAATATACAGAAAAACTCACAAATAAATCCTTTTTGGGTCAAAATTACCTTATTACTGATTTTTAACCCACAAACTAAAAAAAAGGGGTGTTATAAGTTTGACCGCTATGTGTGTTTGTGTGTGTATTTGTCTGTATGTGGCATCGTAGCGCCTAAAAGGGTGAACCGATTTTTTTTTTGTATTTGAAAGGTTATTTAACGGAGAGTGTTCTTAGCTAGGTTTCAAATGCGAGCTTAGGGTTACATACCCGACAAAACCTGGTCAAATACACCTCGCTCAATTCATTTCGAAAAGTGAAATGGTAAAATAAGAAGGTTATTCAAAATAATAATTCAAAAGAAAAAAGTCAACCAAATATTTCAATTTCAATTTAAATATTTCCAAAAATTGGTCCCAAAAAATGAAAGTTTAAATTGTTTATCTGTGAATCTGTGTGTTTCTCAGTGGCATCGAAGGCCCTCAACGGTCGAGCCGACTTCATTGAGAACATTTTATAAGTTTTCAAAAATCGGTTTACAAGAATTAAATCGCATTTGTCGGGGGTTTTTTAAATTTTCTTAATTTCACTTGTCATTTAAATTGAAAACCACTAGTGTGTTCATTTTGTTTTAGTTTTTCCAGAATACATATAAATCAAAATATTTTAAAATGAGTGCCGTAATTTCATTTAAATAAGATGTTGAACAAATGTTATAACAACGTATTTTAATACGGAATTCTTTTTGGGTCAAAATTACCAATAAGTGAAACCATGTTTGCGGCACATTTCCCATAAACCTAAATTTTCACATAATGTTTTAAAATAGAATCCGGTTTTAACCAATAATAATTTATTTATTTAATTATATAGCAAGGGACCAAATATTTTAAATTCTTCGATAACTCTGTATAAAAGAGATATGCTCGTAGATGAACCTCAAATTTTCCTTAAGACCATTAACTATAAAGGTAGAGGTATCTAGGCTAGTAATTTATTATTAAAGTATAATTAACCAAGTTGAAAGTAACATTATTATTGTCTACCTATGTACATTTAGCGTAAATAACTACATATCCTGTATAGGCTTTGGGCCAGACGTATATGTAACGACATTCAGAATATTCCACGTTGGACGCAAAATGTATCAGGTATGCTTCATACTTATCTGAATACCTAAAAATGACACAGAATAATTTCCGCAAATAAGAGTAAAAATAAAAACCGTTCTCAGGTAATATTTGTTGAGAATTAAATAGTCGCGTCTTAAAAAGTGCATATTTTCGATAGAAATGCAATCACAATGTCGTTACATATTATTTGGCACTTATTTCGTGCCAAACAACTTTTTCCCCTGCGAACTATTTTTGCTATTGGGAACTTCTCTCTCAAAGGATGTGGATTTGTAATTGCTGGCCAAGCATAGATTAATGTTCCTTAAGGACTCAATCGATATAACAAGATAACTCAATAAAAAACGCCTTTTCTAAAAAGTCATTTTGCCCCACACATAAAAAACAAGATGAAGAGGGAGTAACTGATCGAAGTTACCCTTCTCATTTATGGTCTCTGAGCACAGGGGATACGTGAACGCACCGCATTTATCTCCGGAACGAATTTTGCTTGAACAGAAGTTAATTTGAGTGATAAAAGACGCAGAAATGGCGAATTAGTTTTGAATTGACTCTGCATCATATGACGTTTTGTTAACATTTGATTCGCAATAAAACATATTTTTTATTGGTAAATGCTGATATTTTGGAAATCCTGTTACTAAGTCGCATTTTCTTTGCTTATGGGCATATTTTTCTGTATTAAAAATATTATTAAGGTTATGTTTGTTGCATGAACCAGTATTAATATTAATTTGTATTTTGGCTCCATGTGGAAAAAATAAACAATGGCTAAATTGATTTGCCGATGAAGGTCCTCTTACACTTCTCTTAATATGTAAACGAACAATTGTATATTATATAAATATCTCTCTCGGGAGCGGCTCTAATGATTTTGATGCAAATTCTTTGTCTTCTTACTGAACTTTGTAATCTATTAATCTGAGATAAATATGACAAGGCTCCAAAACTTTAATTTAAAAAAATAAATTATAAAAAATTCAATTTGTAATTGTTATCAAAATTGAATTAACAGTCAACAACATTCCACCGAAATATTGTAAATATAAAACTATATTTGGTAATTGTTTGTATGCATCACTTCAGGAATGTGTTTGCTTGCCCCATGTTTGCTTACGCGCATTGCTTTTCATTTATAGACAATACTCTATCTAAGGAATATATTTTGATTTCTTTTGCTTTAATATTTAAAACATGGTATGGTTTAAAAGAAGAGTAACTGCGGCGTCCGACAACGGATGTAGTAACTTTTAAAGTGTCCGAAAAAGGATATCTCGTGTGTCTTATAAAACTATAATACTTCTTATTTGAACATTTCCTTCAGTAAATTTGCAACTCCAAGAAAATATAAGTGGCACTGTAATAGTGGTTATAAGAGAGATAATGTTTACACCTTCCTCGAAATTTCATTAAGCTTATCGCGTAAGTTAAGCTGTACCGCGTAATTCAAAGTTTTCCAGCTCACCTGAAAGATAATTCACCTTCATATTACCGAGTCCAAATACAACATCTAGTCCTAGACTCAAGCGTAGGTACTACATAAATTGAGTAATATAAATGAGAATATGGTTTTCTATAGTTAACCACCAGCGTATATACTATAAATTTTAAATGACGCCTTAATGAATTTTGAGGTTAACTATATTTGTACTATAATTCATGAAATTTACAATAAATATATGATTGTAGATTTAGTTATAATAGAGTAACAAAATAACTAGTGACTACTTTTGTCCAAATCGATTATAACGACCTTGAAGGGACCAATAATTATGGTCGTTTTATTCCATAGTCGTACCCAATTAATGAAGGCTCTTTGATTTCAAGTATAAATATCATCATTTTTGTTGATAATATAGCTTATTTTGCTATGTAAAATATACCTAAAAATTAAGAAACTTTGAATCTGATTGAACTTTGATTTCCTTGGACAGTTTATGTTCAAAGAAAAACTTCAACTGTGACTTCCGCCTTCCTAATGAATCACATACTTCAAACATTCCTCATAAAGACGTATATTTACTCTGTATCCAGATTGTAGTTTAGGATGATACTAATTTCAAATGAAATTTATATCGAAAATTAAATAAATTATATGCAAATCGTGAGATAAAGGGAAAAATAGGAATGGTTCAAAGCTATATTAACCTGGGGTAAGATTCGACCATCGTTTTCTTTTCACCTTAAAAACAAATTTTATCATATTTTTACATTTTCGGTTATGTGACTTTCAGGATCATACTTGGACTTCTTAAAATATTTTATTCATAGATCCTACCCACATTGCATGTGGTGATTGGTAAATTTTTATAACACGTCCTAGAGAAAAACTTCCTTTGTTTTGAAATTCTCATTATTTGATCTTGTTATTTAAGTTTAAAAAGTTTCCCAATATCATGTTAAAATACGGACATAATTTTCAGTAGCTACTTCACAAAATTTCCTTCCAACATATCTTATTGCTTCATTTTTCTATATTAGCTATTTTCGATGTGATTCTTCTACTTATTTAATTGGCGTCTACTTATGTCAATACTTGAGTATGCGCAAGACATGACAAATGCCCATTGTCTGTTTAGAATCATAATATGACGACATACATAGAATACAACTAATGTTAAGCTATCTTCTTTTTACAGTTTCGAATAAATCACAGAGTATTTCATTTACAATTAGTAAAGAGTATTTGGTCGTATATTATCAATACCCGGTGAAATTAACGGTTAAATTAATGTTTAGAGGAATTGAGTTGAGTGGAAAAAAAACGAAGCATTTCTGAGAATTGTCACATTAGAAGCTATGGAAGATACGTCAAAAAAAGGTGGCTCACGAAGTTAAGAACGTGTGGTAAAAACTGAAAAAAATTACATCATATACTGGAGACTAAGTAGCTTTGTAAATGCACATTAATTTCAATTATATCAGTTTTTATAGATTAAAGCAAACGTCTTTTAACTATCCATAAAACAAGAAGTAAATAATCAAGGAATAAAAAGTGTAATTTAAAAAATAATTATATGTTATAATCGTAAAATATATTGTTGTTATAACAGTTGCCAATCATATACCTAGATGCAATAAAAATAGTAAATAAACAACAATACTAGCTAGCTAACTTTAAAATATTCTGTATTTGACCTACTATAAAACTTATTTACCAATAAATAAAATGAATTGACACGTTATACGAGGATAGTGTTGATAATAAAATATTACCTTCTGCTTTTTAATACGAACTTTATAAATGGCAAAGTCAGATGAATTATTTTGTAATAAAAATGGTTTACGATAAATAGAAAGTGCAGTGATTTTTACTATCGGATCTGTTTTGTCAGGATCAAATTACTCATTCAGAATGAATCAGAATCCAAAATATTTGCAAACAAAATAAGTAATACTAAAACATAAAATTTTAGACATATGTGGACAAAATAGTATTAATTATCAGTCCCTAGCCCGAAAAAATGAGTCGGCACTTTCTCGTTTTGGACACCACTCATATCAATTGTCGGAGCACACCCAAACAACATTTATAGCCTACTCTGATAATACTCATACACGTTTCGAAAAAAAAAACACGATTTATCAATTTTGGATCAAATTGGATCGTGACGCCATTTATACTATCGATAAAAGATGCAAAACTGAGGAATAGTGTCAGGATTTTTACATGTTTTAGAAGGTTAGAGAGAAGACCTATACTATGGTTAGCCTGTAAAGAATACCTACACTATGGTTAGCCTGTCCGCTAAACCCATCCTGCTAAGCAGATCCCGCTAAACTCCATACCATCCCGCTAAATTCCATCCCATCTCGCTCAACCCAAATTTTACTCCTATCTGTTAGCCCGGCCACGGCCTGACCTTCAGCCTATGGTCTGGCCTTCGTTCTTTAGTCTAGCCTTCGCCCTTTGGCCTGGCTAGAGCTTTTGGCAGAAAAGCTCACTGTGATCGCATATAGCTCTAATAAACATCTATTAACAATACCTGAATAATTATTTATATGCGCTCCCACCATTTAATGAAATTTTTTTGGTGCGGAACTCTCAAAAACAGTTGTGGTGGGTCGAATTGAATCTAAACCCTCATCGGATCCACTTGAACACAACCAAAAAATTACATCAAAAGCGGTTCATTCGTTTAGGAGGAGTACAGTGACTAACATCTATACACAAGAAATGTATATAATAGAAAAACATTTTCCGTTAAGAGCATCAGAACTTTAAATCAAAATTAAACAACTAAAGATAGATAAAAAAAAAAGTCATAAAAAATTTAATATTTGTATTGAAAGAGTCTTTTTAAATGTGTTTAATATATAACACTAGTCAAATGTAGCCCGCAGTTTCATTATGACAACCATTTCTTCAAACCCTGTTCTTACTTTTATCAGGCCTCACTTAACGACGAGGTTCCCATGTTGTCTGATTATTTACTTATCCAGTTGATTTAATGCATGTTGGTTCTTCCAATATTGATTAAATGGAGCTGTTTAGCGAAGCTACGATCGAAGGTGTTGGGTATCACACAAAATAAATCGCACCATCAAATAAAAACGAAATTTTAAGCCAACTCTATACAAGTTGTTTACATTAAATTTTAAGCTCCATTATTCTTAAAAGAAAACCCTTTATTATATATTGTTCGTCTGAAATAATGAAAAATGTCATTAATATTATTTTTATATCATAATAGATGATGATATACCTCTTTTAATATAGGTCAGTTGTTTTTTTATTTATTTTGTTTTCGAGAGATGCACTAAATAATGAGAAGTATTTATTTTATAAAAATAATACTGCCATTTTATTATAACAGCAAGAATCGGATAGGGTGTCTATGTAAACAAAGGGTTTCATTATCGAGAGACATCGGAATTTCATACACAAAGTTTCAATATTGTTCAATTATTGATTTTTATATCTATGTCTACTTAAAAGAAAAGTTTATTCATGGCATTAAAAAGGAAAACAAATATCATTGAAGCTGTCATTTTAAGTGCATTTTTCTGCAATATTTCTTTTGCGACTGTAAATAAAATATAATAAATAATTAAATGTCAATAGAATTGATTCTCATGAGAGGTCTTTTTCATTAATTATAACAGTTCCTTACTTATTTTGAGAGGTTGAACCATTAAATAGGTTTAATTGTCGATTTGGGAGATAAACTGAAGGAAAGCTTGAAACGTTTTGCGTTAATATTTCGGAAACAGCTAAATACACTCACTTTTATCGAGATTGCAATTGCACAATTTTTTATGGTTTTTTTAATTTTTCTTATAGTGTACCCATTGAATTCATAGTTACTTCGACCCGAAAAATATAATATAATAAAATATAATCGAATTCATTTAACAATTCAGAGAGTATATCCCGAAACTCATAGAAAGCGTAATGTCTTGGAGCGATTTCGGTTCATGTTACGTTATTGATTTTTTGTACTTATTTTCCATGAGTAGAGATGGGCGAGACCAAGAACAAGACCAAGTCCACAATTATATTGATCTTCTTCTTGATCTTTACCATTGTATCTTAGTATTGGTCTTGGTATTAGCATTATTAGTTTTAGTCTTGATCTTGTTCTTAATAATATATGCCTTCGTCTTGCAGAATCGAAATTTCGTCTTGGTCATAGTCTTGCAAAAATAATCTCCGTCTTGGTCTTAGTCAATCCAATTCGTTTCGAATCTTGATCGTTTCGATTAAGTCTTGTTCTATTATTTCAGAATTTTGGGAGTCTTACTTTTACTAATTGTTACAAAATTAATTAATCAATTATCTACATATATTTCCGTATTAGCTTTGAGCTTGATTCTTGATTGCTTGGTCTTGGTATTAGTCTTGTTGTAGAAATAACTATATTGGTCTTGGTCTTGAAAAATTTGCAAGACTAAATCCAAGACTGCAATTAAGAATGCAGTTACGGAAGAAATTGAATGCTCAATTAAAGTAAACGATAGTCAAAATATAGTAAGTCAACAGCAACGCAAATTCTATGGATATTATAACCGACAAAAGAAGAAGTCGGCTACAAGTAACAATATCAGCTACAAAATCAATAATCACCGTGGTGCTATTCTACTTTAATTACCCGGATAGTTTTTAACCCCAATTTTTAAATAATGAAAATATGTTTTTGTTTTTAAATAACCTCAAATCAAATTAATTTCAAAAACACGACTTTGTACATTTTTATTTAATATAACAAGCATATGAACAATGTAACAGAATGAACATTGCCTACAATCGTATAAAACATAACACAAACCCACCTAAAAATGTCAACTTATTTTATAAATAAAAATAAATATATAAATAAACATGATGTTTAAATAAACCACTGTCATTGTTATAAATTGTTATTTTTGTTATAATATATCTTTTTTATATATTATTATTATTAATAATGTTGTCGGCTATGAGCAGGTCGTAATTACAGGCTCGGCAAGTTGACAAACATACCCTGTTCAAGTAAAAAAAAATCTGTTGTTGAATACTAGAGCTGTATTAAACCGTATGTACAGAATACTCAGTAATGGGTAGTTACGCCATTTAATACCGAGTACTGAATCGTTACTCACGAATTTGTCTCGTTATGCCCATTTTTCGTTATCCAAATTTTTAAGTTAGAATATATTATAGACTTTGACTTATATAGTAGAATCCAACCCTAATAGCTCAGTCAAACCTAGCTTAGTGTCTAGAAACGTCTAGAAATGTTTAGAAACGTCAAGCTCGTTAACTAAGCATTTCTGAGAATCGTCACAACGTTTAATTATGGTAAACTCGGCCAAACGAAGCCAGTCACGAACCGCAATTATACTATGTATAGTAACCCGCAATCATACTTTTGATTAAAAGTACATTTCCAAAAAAGCTTCTTAAACGTAGAAAATGTTATGCTGAGAAAACCAGGTCCATATTTAAGTCCTTTTAGCACTTGCAATCTGTATATGTATCGATTCTCGATGCTAGAAGATATCATAGAATTCATTTGATAAACTTAGCAGAAATGACAGTTTCGTAGCTGTTTTGCAAAATAAAAATAAAAATTGAATGTTTCGTATGTATATCAAGTGGGAACTTCGAAAAAATTTTCATTCTAGTAAAAAGGTATAGGTATGCTATTCAATCTCCTCCGAGGCAAACATGAGGAAAACAAATAAGTTGATCCGTTATTATTTACGAATTTTATCGCTGTACATTATAAATGAAAACTCGTGAATATTCCAAACATTTATCTATATTTTTAACTGTGAACGAGGTTGTATAAATACGGGTAGCAAAGTAATAAACCAAACCCACTAGAGGGTTAATTTTCATTTATATTATTAATAAATATTCATAAATATAATAATTATAAAAATTTATATACGTATATTAAAAAAATTTAATTAAATGTTTTTTATATTTCTTGTATTTTTACATATTTTTTTATTCGATTCAAATATTGCAACTTTATTTAAATTAAAAGTCAAAAGTGAGTATAATTCTGATTTCTGTTTTGAAAAAATGTGATCAGTATTTAAATTTGATGAACGATTAAGAGTAAAGGCACTGAAAAATGTAAAATATTTCTGTATTTGATAATTATATATTATATGAGGATGATAGAGCCACAGTGATCTAGGTAACATTTTGTCTATTTTACTTTGTTCTATTAGTCAGAAAATATACACCAAGACTGTGCAGTCCGCCACCAAATTAGCAACGAATAACATACACAAAAAGAGTAATTACGATTAGCTAGTTCATATTGATGATGACTACTTGGTAGTCGAAATACGTATTTATATAATTCAAAAAATTGATCTAAGAAATTGGGGCAAAAATCGAAATTTATTACGAAATATCCTAGAGCTCTCATTTATTATCTTTGATAATATTTACATAAATTACCGTGATTATTCAAAATTTAATCAAAGAATTGAAAATAAAGCTCATTATAAACATTTTCTCATGTGAAAGTATATTTAAGACTGGGAAATTATTTTTAATGATTATTTAAAACTGAGTAATTATTTTCAACTAGCTGTGAACTACACGCTTCGTTAGACGCTTGGGCAGCTTTAATTTTAAATACAAAGATAATTGTGTTATAACCTTCACTTCATATACGGTCATGTATCCTCTTTTGTTTACAATTTCGTCGATTTTATTATTTTAGCGCGGAACCCTAACTTTAGGGCAAAAGTCCTAGTTGTACCCTGCCACGCGTTGCTCTGGTACATAATGTTTGCATAATGTTTTAATGGTATGGTTGCATGTTAAAATGGTATGGTTGCATGTAATGGTGGCCATCAGCAGTGGAACTCGCTACAATCGAATATAGCTCTAACAAATGCCCATTCACAATACCTGAATAATAATAAATAATACCTCAATACTACTAAAATAAAAGTTCCTATTACGAAAATAACTAAATTTTTTTTTTTCATGTTAATTGTGCCTGCTTAAAAACAAAAGTGCTAGGGCAACCATTGTATCGGTTAACATGAACCCTAAGCAAAACATGATAAATTGCCATCAAGGTGCAACGTTACCCTACACATAAACAAAAACAAAAAAATTTCTTTGTGAATCTATTTCAATATTATTCAATGACATCATTGATTGACTGAAAATATGCAATTTCATATAAAATAACAATTTTTTTTTTGACATTGACAAAACTTTTATATACAAACAAAACATTGGTACGTATGAATATGACATGGGTTTGAAGTTTTTTTCATTTTCAAAACGTTCAGCTATAAATTATTTTTACTACAATATATGTACTAGTATACTGTTAAAATGAAAAAAATATGTCGATTAAAAATATGATACTTATGCTCAATAGCAAACTTTTTATACCATGTATATATGAAATATACATAGTATATTAAGTTTAGTCCCAAGTTTGCAACGCTTAAAAATATTGATGCTACAAAAAATTTTGGTATAGGTGTTCATAAAATTACCTAATTAGTCCATTTCCAGTTGTGTGTCTGTCTGTCTGTCGTCTGACGGTCGTCTGTCTGTCGTCTGTGCGTCTGTCATCACGATTACTCAAAAACGAAAAGAGATATCAAGCTGAATTTTTTATAGCGTGCTAAGGACAAAAAAATTAGGTCAAGTTCGTAAATGAGCAACATAGGTCAATTGGGTCTTGGGTCCGTAGAACCGATCTTGTAAACCGTTTGAGATATAATACAAGTTGAAATGTAAAAAATGTTTCTTATAAAAAAATAAACAACTTTTGTTTGAAACATTTTTTCGTAAACCTCACTGTTTACCCGTGAGAGCGCAAATTGTATAGTATGTATGTTATACCTATATCAGTTATATAGGTGTGACATGTATGTATGTGTAATGTGACAGAGTAATGAACACTGTCTATACATGGTATTTCAACAATTAACTTAGTCAATTGTTTGTTTTCACTTATTTTTATATATATATGCATTCGAGCTATAATAAAAACATTTCGTAGAATTTTTATATCTTGCAGGAAAAATAATCATGAATTTAATTTATTTCATGTAGATATAAAGTTACAGTGTTATTTTCATGTAATACAGTGTGGCCAATTATTATCTCACAACATATAGAAAACTTTATTATTTATTAATGAAAACAAGTTATTTTTAGTACGAAATTCTACATGACCTAGAACGCAATATGAAATAATCAGATATCAAGTTTTTACATTTGCATACGAGGTTTGTCGAAAAATTTTAATTTTGCTCCAATGTACCTTTATTTTTTACAATATCGACAAAATTTATTAAGAAAAGCTGATTCTTATTGAAAGCTATCGTCAGACATCGATCACCAAGGCAAAACAGACATTTCACTAACTTTTCTCTGTATTAGCATTGATAATTTATGTCTTCAAGTCGGCATTTAATGTAGGATACACTGACAAATTCTGTGTAGCATTAATTTGTCTACACGTCGATCTGTAGACATTAATTATCAATGCTAAAACACAGAAAAGTTACTGAAAATAAGAAAATCTATTTTTCATGGTAGCATGTAGATGAATAATATTCGATATATAACCGTAGTTTTCACTTACGATCAATTTATCTCGAGAAATTTTGTCAAAAGTGTAAAAAGTAGGTACTCTACTCTTCGAAAAAATTTTCGTTTTCGACAAACTTCGTATACAAATGCAAAAAAATTGACATCTGATTATTTAATTTTGCAATCAAAGCCTTGCAGTACTTTTTATTAAGAATATAATTTTTCATAAAACAATTAATGAAAAGGTGTTCCACATGGTGCCGATTTAATTGGACACACTTTTTGGACACACTTTACATACAGGTTGGGGTAAGTAAAATATGTTTCAATTGTAATTCTTAATATCCTTGACACTTTCAAATACGATAATTATAAGAAAAGATGTCTCTAATAAACCATGTAAGATAACTACATATAAGTAAAGAAAATTGAAACGTGAAAAGCCTTTTTATTAATTCTTTTATAAAAATGTTATTCTTGATAAATAGTTAGAAGTTCGTGATACATTTAATTTGGAACGGCAGAATTTAAACAAATATTTGATCACTGTTTGAGATTGGGTTTTCAAATCAAAGTACATTTTATTTATTTTTTTTTTTTTTTGTGTAGGTATAATACTTGTTAACATCCCCTCCGATTTAATGCAGGCTCATTTACTATAAACTCAATAGCCACTGCAAGAAGTTTATCATTAAATTCGATATTCCTCAAATGACTAAAGTTTCTCGCAAGTATGAAGAAATAGTAATACTACTTTGAATTTAAAAAGTTACGAATCTCTTGGTTAAAATTTTCAAGTAGTTAATTGGTACATAAATTATGCAATTTTCACTAATGAAAAGACAAACAAAAAGGTCAATGTACATTAATTATGGAAGCCAATTCAAGCTATAACATACATTTTCTTATCATAGTAGTACCAGAACTGTGAACGTCTTTAAGAGTTTATTTTAAGATGATTGAATTTTTGGTATTTCTTTACTTCTTGGAGCCCCACTAAAATGATTTAGTGGAACTATGAATAGTAAATGAATTTATGTAAGTATAAAATTTGTCTTGGGGTCCCACTTATATTAACTTCATGAAGGGTATGTTATACTCGCTTCAAAAAGACAAAATTATAATCAAATTCGTTGAGTTGTCGATCGAAGCGAATTAACGGCAATATGATCCGAAAAGAAATTCCTTACATTCGGTCTAGTCGTTTTGAGCCGGTCGAGTTTTTATTTTTTATATTTTTAACCGACTTCAAACAAAAACGGAGGAGGTTATCAATTCGACTGTATTTTTTTGTTTGTTTTTTTTTTTTTTAATGTTTGTTACCTCAGAACTTTTGACTGGGTGAGCCGATTTTGATGATTTTTTATCTGTTTGAAAGCTAGTGCTTCTTGTTTGGTCCCATTTTATTTTGGTATAGTTCTGATAACAGCATCCATGAGAAAACCATAAAAGTCTTAAATTTGCATTAAGTTTGCACGACAAGAGGACGAATAGCTCAGTATCACTTCAATGATTCTTTTTATAGTAGTTAGACACAAAATAAAAAAAAACTTTTAACAAAAAGAAAACCGATTTCAAAAGGAAAACTTTTCCAAAATATATTAAAATGCACTGAAAAGTAAAAAAAATAACGGTATTATAATGTAGTTAAATTCTTGTTATTTTTGGAGTCGGTGTCAGCCAAGGAAACAACTCTGACAGAACAGTTTTCTACATTAGCTTGGCTGACACCTGCTCCAAAAATAACAAGAATTCAACTACATTATACTACCGTTATTTTTTTACTTTTTAGTGCATATTAATATATTTTGGAAAAGTTTTCCTTTTGAAGTCGGTTTTCTTTTTCTTAAAAGTTTTTTTCAACTTTATTTCACCACGGGTTGTTTTTTTCTTAAACTCTAATTTTATATTTATTAGAATAATATCTGACGCGGTGTTTGCAACGGCAAAACGATCTGGCAATTATACTTTTTATTACTAAAAGTTCAAGAAAAATGATTTTTAAACAAATTGTCTTAAAATTATTTTAAAATCAACAATTTTCATAATTTTTATCGGGAATGCGCACTAAAAAACGCAATTGCGTTCAAGTAGTAGAAGTACTTCATCTCTAAATATTTCCAATGGGAAAAGAAATATCAAAAATCTATCCGGCTTGAAATCAACATTTTCGAGACGTAACCTGCTCTTATACCATGAGTTATTGTTAAAAGGTCTGAATACTACCTCAACTTTTCATTAAATATCTCATTACATTTTATAAGTAAAGGTTAGAAACAACAGAGAAGGACGAATATCTCATCAATAATAAAGTTAAGCGAAGAACTTATATGGTATACATATGTTATCTTTCCCTTTTCACATAGTTCCAATATTATTAAAACGCGCGCCTGGTATTTGATTGATTATTGATTATGTTTTAAGAGTTAATAGGTATTAGTTGTACAAAGTTTTAATGAAACCTATATTATAAAGTCTTTATGATATATAATAATTGAAAATCGTTGAGAAATTTGAAATATAATATTGGTTTATAAATGGTTTTATTTAGTTTAAAAATCCATATAAAATGGTGTCAAATGAACTAAATAATTCCAATTTGTTTTGAACCATATATTACTTTCCTTAACGCTTGTAAACTAATGAAAGTTAAATCAGAAAAAAGTGAGGGTTGCATATGTTAAAACAATTAAGAAAAAATGTGGTTCCTCAATTGTCGTAGAAAACATACCAGCGAGTATTTCTTTCGTTTCGCGATTACAATAAGTTCTTTACCTTGCGCAAGAAAGTATAGGAAAAGACTGAACACTCATAAGCTGTAAAATGCTAAACAAAATGCCTGATAAACTAAATTTTAAACGTGATGTATACACCAGTCAAATTCTACACTAAAATCGCCAAACGAGAAGTAAAGCTGCTTTTTTTATATGGTATTCGAACCCCTTAGGGGAGTGTAAGACTACGTTTTGCAAACAAAAAAAGTTACCTGCATAATTTTTGAAAAACTGCAAAATTTTCGAACTTTTTCAAATTTTGCTGCTCAATTCAAAAGCTATGAGCTTTTGACATTAGTTGCCTATCATTTTGAAAGTATTTTAAATTTGGAGCAATTGAAGTCACCCTACAGCTCTGTATGTCTAACAGTTTTTCAAATATGATGCTTAAAAATTTATACGGTTTTCAAAAATGTTAAAATTTTGATTTTTGCTTATGTTCAACCGTTAGAGACAAAAAATTATATAAAAAATGTTCCTTACAAACAGATAAACAACTTTTGCTTGAAACAATTTTTCGTAAACTTCATTGTTTTCTCGTAAGGTGGGCAATCAGGACAAAACTTTGTTTTCCATTTTCTCCAAAAATACTAATGATAAAGAAAATTTTCAAATTTTAGTAAAAAAACAATAAAAATGGCGGCCGGAAGGCGATGTAAAGCTGCTTTATTGGTATGTTATTTGGACCTCTTAGGGGAATGTGAAACTACCTTATCAAAAAAAAGTTGTGCAATCTGCGTAATAGGTGTAAAATACTTTCACCTAAAGAGTCAAATGAACCAAGATCTCAAAAATGTTTCACTATATAGACGCTTATAGTAGAATTGGGTAGAGATTTATATGTCCATTCATGAAGTTTCAAGTCACCTTTCTTGGACCACCTATTATATTTCTAATTTATATCACAATCAAATAAAAATTTTAAAAATTGAGTACGTTTTTATGTGCGTTGTTTTCATTAAACAGCCAACTAGATCATTCTTCATTCCGAAAAATGGATCGAAACTCTCTGGTTGCCTCTTACATCAATTATCCTAGTTTATAATAATTTAACAATAGCAAATTTCGACATCAAAAGTTTTAACTTGTCCTAGCCTATTTTTAACCGACTTCAAACAAAAACGGAGGAGGTTATCGATTCAACTGTATTTTTAATTTATGTGTGTTACCTCAGAACTTTCGACTGAGCGAACCGAATTTGATGATTCTTTATCTATTTGAAAGCTGGTACTTCCCGTGTGGTTCCATTACATGTTGGTCCAGTTCTGACAACGGCATCCATGAGAAAACCATAAAAGTCTTAAATTTGCATTCAGTGTGCACGACAAGAGGGCGAATAACTCAATATCACGCCAACCGATTTCGATGATTCTTCTTTTAGTGAAAAATTAGTATACTTCAGATTCACTAAAAATCACAAAAAAAAACTTTTATCAAAAAGAAAACTAACTTCAAAAGAAAAACAAATTAATATGCACTAAAAAGTAAAAAAAAAAATAACGATAATATAATGTAGTTAAAACTATTAGTATTTCTGGAATCGGTGTCAATCAAGCTAATGTAGCAAACTGTTGTATCAGAGTTGTTTCCTTGGCTGACACCAACTCCAAAAATAACCATAATTTTAACTACATTATATTATCGTTTTTTTTTTTACTTTTTATTACATATTCATTTGTTTTGGAAAAGTTTTTCTTTTGAAGTCGGTTTTCTTTTTGTTAAAATTTTTTTTATTCAAAGAAATTTCTCTCACTTAAAGGTCCATACACACGTATTACTCTTGCACATAGAACATTCAAGTAAATAATAAGTATAACAAAATAAATAAAATGTATGTGACATTCTATGAAAATATTTTTTAATTTTCATAAGTATGTATTTTGCTTTAATTAATTTTCTTCCTTCAATAATTTCATTTCTCTATAGAAATTTAATTAATATTTTCTATTTACGTAAACACACCATGTGTACCTATACCTAATCGAATTAATTTACAACGTAAAAGTAATAATAGGTATATGTTTAAGTGATCATCTTGTCAATGTCGGATCGAAAGTGTGGCTTTGAAGAGGGTAGTGCAATTTGAAAGGTTGACAAACCACCCTGGAGCGTCATGAATAGTGAAAAAAATAATCAAAATTGTTTTTCACGATGATTTTACTGTAAAATACGTTTTTGTCTCAATATTTACTGCCCTTTTATGGAGTGATGTAAAAAAAATATTGTAGTAAAATAATGAGAATTTGACAATTTTTCACGAGAGCGTAGTTAACTGCAGGAGTACGTAATAAAAAGTCTACAAATTTCAAAGTGTGTAAAGTAAATTTTCCACACAATGGGCTATTTTGCTCACTCAACTATGTAATTGCACGAAAAGGAGATGAAGACAGACAGGAACATGTGGCGTTTTATAATAATCAGAAAAGCAACCTAAAATTCAGAGTTGAATTCAAATATAAGTTTTAGAAAGTTTGATTTATTCTCAAATCGATTAGAATATTTTTCTGAAGTGTCTGAAACTACTGTTTCTCCTTGTTTAATATTTTTCCGATAGTTTTCTCTTTTAAGCGTTTTTTTTTTTTAAATTGTAAAACTTTTAAAGATGTTAATACATAAAATGTGATACACTATATCACTATGTGGTCCAAAAGTGGGCTTTACAGAATTGTAGACAACCTGTACTGTATTTTTTGTTGTGTAGAATTAATATTTTATAATAGTTGGTGGCAATAGTTTTTATATCTTTAAAAAATCGTATACACTTGCCAAGTTAAAATAATGAATTGCCAATTAAAGGCAATGTTATTGGTACTAATGAACTTGTCCCAAATACAAACAACATTAATTAGTTTTATGGTGTTGAATATCTTTAAAATAGACTTTTTTAGAACATATTCTTCAAACCGATCTCTTGACTAATTTGTTTAGTTTATGTAGAAATACAAGTAACGATTTTATGACTTAAAGTGATTTTTTATTAAAATGTACAGTCCAGATTATGGAATGGTTGTAACATTGAACTTTAACAGTAGTGCGTACCTATAATTACTACAATATACGAATTGTTATCAAACAGCAATTGTTTGACCCAAATTACATGACAAGACGTTTTGACTTTCTTACTAAACTTTCTTACTCGACATTTTATGTTATGTTTTAAATAAAAACAAGTGAAAAGAAACAATTGACTGAGTTAATTGTTGAAATACCATGCATAGTCAGTGTTGATTTCTATATCACATAACACATACAAAAATGTATAGACAGTGTTGATGCGCAATTGTTTGTTTTTTTGACGTCACGTAAATAACAAAAGATATTCACTTTTAAATAGGCAACACACAATTCCTATATTAATACATACTATAAAATTTGCACCTAATTAACGCTCTCGTGGGTAAACAGTGATGTTTACAAAAAAATGTTTCAAACAATGGTTTTTTATTTTTTTATAAGGAACATTTTTTACATTTAAACTTTTGATCTATCTCTAACGGTTTACAAGATGGGTCCTACGGACCCAAGACCGAATTGACCTATAATGCTCATTTACGAACTTGACCTCACTTTTTACGTCCTGAGTACGCTGTAAAAATTTCAGCTCGATATCTTTTTTCGTTTTTGAGTTATCGTGACCACAGACGGACGGACGGACGGACAACCGGAAATGGACTAATTAGGTGATTTTATGAACAGCTATGACAAAATTTTTTTCCTAGCATCATTATTTTTAAGCGTTACAAACTTGGGACTAAACTTAATATACTATGTATATTTCATATATGCATGGTATAATATGGCATAGCAAAATACCCACCAATAATAGTCTACAGTCTACACGGGGTATAGGTTCGTGATTAACACTCTTACGAAACTGAGTGGCTTCATTTCAGTGAAACCTAAAACATTTACATTTACAAAAACTTTGAAATTGGGGCGTTTTTTAACGTGGAAGACTGAAAACATGTCATTTGAACGAACTATTGGAAAAATTATGAACAACCATTTGCTTTTTTCTTGAATGCAACATAAATGAATTTAATAAGAGAAAAAATTTATTGAATTCAATTTATTCATTCTTTTTTTTAAACAAATTGTATTTTACAGAACATGTCATTAAAAGGGATAGGAAAAAAAGAAAGGAAGGGAAAGGTATGCAGCTATGGCTGACTTTATTGGAAACTATTTCGGCATTAACCTCGTTCAAGCCTAATGGAAAATCATAGAAAAACATAGGTAGGATAGCCGGCATCTGAAACTTAAAGATGAAATGCTTCCCATGTATCACTCATAGTGTGATTCGGTTAAGGATTTGGAATACAAGTGGTACTTGGATGAAGTACATAAAAAACGAGTCAGCATATAAATAAAATAATAAATAGTTAAAGCAACATTATAACTTTAAAAAAATAAAAAATTTTATTACTACTTTACTTTTACATGGATAATTTCTTCTAGAAACCTTCTAGAAACTAAACTTTGTCTTTATATTGTTCCTGTCTCTTAGCCAGCAAATTAATGTCAGGTGAAAAACTAGACAATGAATTCAATGTTTTTCCTATAAACATCCTGTTTAGTTTTCATTGGTGAGTGGATACCTACATAATTACTAATAATAATTATTACATTTTAATCATGTATTCAATTAATAAATTGTGTGCACCCCAATACTTCGTTTGTTATAATTTATGAATAATAAATGTACACAATAATATTATTAATTATGAATAATAAATTATATATATTATAATAAACATGATTTCCTATTAATTATTATTTTATAGTTCATTTATTAAAAAAGCTTGAAGCTACGTATTCGTGCCTTTTTGGAATGCTTATTTGTGTACTAAAACTAGAGTGATACCCACCCGCTTCGCTGGGTTTAAAAGTAAAGATTGATAAAGATTGCTCTCGCTTATCCCCTTTCTATAACACTCGAAATAATGGTAAGGATTATTTAACACAGGTAAAATATATGTATGGTTTTCTATTTTTTTAAATGTATAATAGTAATTATTCCTTGATTATATCAGAGAAGGCCGTGAAATATTTTATATTGACTATTTTTACAGAAATCTGTAATTTATGGTAATTTCAAATGACTAGTTTTACAGAAATCTGTAATTAATGGTAATGTCAAATTAAATTAATTTTTAAATTTTTTAATATATCTTTATAAATTATATCTCATGTGTTATTCTGAAGTATAAGCTATATTTCCTGCACAGTTTCATTAAAAACCATTCGCTAGATTTAGCGTGAAAGCGTAACAAACAAACAAACAAACATGCTTACTTTCTCATTTATAATATATAGAGATTATTCCTGGGGATATTCTATTAATTTTTTTATTTTATTAATTTTATTTTAAATAATATATACTAGTTAACACCATGAAATGAACCTATTTCTGTAGAAGAAAAGAGTAATTGAAATTGTTGAATAAAATACTTAATAAATGGTAGAAAGTTGGTAATTGAGTTAAAAAATGGGCACTTGCAAACAAAATGTGGTTATACAAAAATCAAATAAGTCGGAAAAAAATCGAATTACTTTACCAGCACAACGGGCCCACGACTTAAACTTCAATTTGCCGAAATTATTACACCATAAATCACAAAACTTTGTTCTGGTCTCATCATTTATAGTACTCTCCATTCAATGGGAAATTTTCTATGAAACGAATTTAATACTTGAGCTATGTTTGAACTTTACCCGTTGCACAATTTTGAAAAATCAGCAGAAAGTTGGTATTTTTGAAGTTTGACTCCATCAAGGTTTAATAATATGGTGGAAGCGCATATATATCCATAGTACACACAAAAAAATCATTTATTATACAATTTAATTGCGTTTCCACCAAATTTTTATTTCATCTTTATTTCATATTTCATCTTTCATTGTTATAGAAAAAGAAATACAGACTTTTCGCCCAAAATTTTAGCAACTCGGTATAGGTAATATTTGAAAGGATGTGAAATGGCATGCCAAGCTTTCTATCAAGTGAAGTGTAGGTAATTGAGAAATGGAAAATTAAAATTTTAAAAACATGTAATTATGTTATTATATAATCTGATTTGCGTAAAAGCTTAAATTTTTTACAATTTTGCGTGAATGACTCGAAAACCATACCTTCATTGGAATAAAATGTGATGTTACAATAAAGCTCATGAAATAACATGCGATAACTTTGTTTTTCGTTCCGATAAATATAATACTTTCCAAGCTTTATAATACATATAATAATAATGGGGGTTAACCTCCGTTTTTATGACATACGCTTTATCACAGAGGCCACCCACATCGTTGTTTGTTAATCTTTATTTTTTAAATTACATTCATTTTTTCAAATACATTTATGATGTGGGTGGAATCGGTTACTTCGTTCTTATCCAAGCGACGACAATGGGATCAATTCTGCCCTCTCATTAAATATAAATTGTTCACACTGCCACTGCCTGTATTCGTACCCCCAACTTTATTCTAAATAGTCTAACGTTCAAAGACTAACGCCTTAGACCGCTCGGCCATTTAGGCTCTAGCGGTCTAAGTCTTATAATAATCTTGCGTACTGCATCTCATTTTATAGATCTGTTTACAAACTTTAAATAGGTCCTATGAATTTTCGGCCAATAATTTTCCATTTTTCCATTATTAAACATTGAATGATTTGAATTCAATTATCGATGAGTAAAATGCAACCTTAATTAATGAGTCATATCTTGGAGACCAGTATTTTTACATTAATTAAAGAAATTAAATCTCTGTAAATGCACTGTTTTTGAATTATTCTTGTAAAAAACTGAAGTTTTCCACGTATCACCTAATATGTAACAGTATAATAACATGAGAAAAGGCTGCTATCTTTTGGAAAAATGTAATATCTCAAAATATCACAACTAATTTTGATGCAAGCAAGTTGAATAAATAATGAAAATATGCAGAATGACATCACATACAACTGTTACATTCATTTTTGTTTCTTTTAATATCTTTGTTTTTGGAGAAAAACTTTTTTTTTATTTTGTTTTTCCAGTTAAACTATTTATAAATTTTTTTTATTTTACTTCAATTTTATCATAAATACTCTTGAACTTTGCCAAGAATATATTTGAAAGTTATGTATAATTTAAGAATAAAATTTTAAAAAGAATTCACAGATTACAAACGTTATTTAGGCATAGTGTGCTAAGTTGTTATGTTAAAATACAGTCTATGTATAAAAATATACATACAGAATAAAAATTATTAGGTACGCCACAACGGTTATTTCGAAACACGGTTAAAACAGTTTTGTTATAAATTTTTTTTCAACCACTCAATTTTTATAGGGAGTTTCTAAAATTTATGAAATCAGAGTTAATAATTTTCTCTTTTGCTTGTACTATCAGGATGCACTTTATAAACGATATTTCGATTTAACAGAGAAACAATTTTATTAGCTGAATAAATATTTTTTAAGTTTATTTTCAAGTGTTCTGAAGTATATTTATGCAGAAAAATATTGGTATGAAGTGGACTTTCTACAAACACTATTTCTATCAAAAGAAAATGTTGCTTCACTTATTTTAAAGAGCATTTGAGGTTTACATTAAAATCATTTTTTATTTATCCATCTATCACATACCTACAGATAAATAAATATTTCTTTGAATAAATCGGCTTGTTGTATCTAACACATCATTTTATACAGATGAGTTCATTTCTAAAAGCTCGTGTATGGTTTCGAGTCAAGTGTATGGTATTAAGGTTGATCGGACAGTATAAGTACTGCAATTTTTAAGTACACTCTAAATATTTTAATCAGAAATTAAAAATCTCAGTATGTAAATTATTTATTTAAATTTAGATTGAGTTTAGACGAAAAATTTCGTACAATTTTAATTTTTTTAATTAAGATATTTACAAAACTCTTCACCAGACTATGTTTTGTTAATTTTAATGTAATGCACGGGATTTAATTTATAAAATTAAAAGTTTTTTATTTTTAATTTACATTAAAGTTAAAATTCCAATTTTCAATGAATTACATGAAAACTGTTAGCAATTAATAAAATATTTAGCAATAAGCTAACATAGTTAACAATATAGACAGGTAATTATAATATAGATGCACAACTCCAACAGTTTTTATCATATGAGCTGTTTGAGCTCCAAAAAATTGGCACTCCAAACAATGGATGTCACTATAGTAGATAGTTTCTAAATTAAATAACATAGGCAATGACTGTTACAGAAAAGTTGTATGTAAAATATAAACTTTTCTATTTAAAAGTCTATGTTTTCTGTGGAAAATGCTTAGAAGAGGCTTTGCTTATATCCACTAAGCAATTTTTGGTGCAATTAAAAAGGTTGTTAAACCACCATGGAGTGTCAACAATAATAAAAAAACTAATCAAAATTTGTATTCGTTCGTTTTTCGATGTAATTTTAAATAAATTTTTGTGTCATCTTCTTTTAGAATGAAGGGTGAAGATCGACCGTATCTTCTACGACGCTACACTCCCCTAACCCTTTTTTGATTTTGAACCAAAATTTAACAAATAATTAATAATCATATTTATATAAATAATTCGCATTTAAGTAGCTATTTGTCTCTATTTCAGTCAGAATGTACTGGAGAAAATAGAAAACTTTCGTGGTTTGACTGACAACAGTCAAAGTTCGAAAAAATTGGACAGTTATACAGACTTTAATTCAGTTTTCTAATTCCGATTTGTTAGTGCGTCAGGAAATGGGACCTAAATTGATTTGTAAGAAATTAAAAATATGCAATTTTCATATATAATATGCATTTTATAATTGCATTTTAAATTAACCGTAAATATTCAAAATCACAAATCGGCTAATAGTGATGAAAATTATTCCAAACTTGTTACCCGGGATATTGGACTCCGGCAGAATCGTTCAGATTTGGACTCCGAGGTACTTGGTGCCTAGAGTATTTCAGGCATCCTGTAAAACGACCCCAAAAATCCTCGAGTAACGATTTTGGACTGATAATGTAACGAATTTTCCGAAAACTACAAGAGACGACGAAGATACCGTTCATCCAGGTACCTCGGGGATCAACTTTGTCACGATACTCGTGTTCAACGACCCCAAAAACTTCTAAGTAACAAGTTTGAATCACTTTCATCACTATTAACAGAATTGTGAATTTAGTGTAATTATGGTCAATTTAAAATTAGTATAATTATGGTTAATTTTAAATTCTTATAAATGACGAATTCCTAACGCTCTTGTCTTACTCAAATCTCTCTTCGTCTTACTCAAATTTGCTTATCCGTCTTTTTCATATTTTCAAACTTTCGTGCTTCGTTTCTGCGACTTTAATTAAAGTAATCGCAATCAATCGCGAAAGTTTTAATTCTGTCTCCAATACTCATTTCTAGTACCCTACAATTTACACAGAATGTAAGTAACTAGAATAAAATAAATGTAATTATATTTTACAATTAAATTTTAAAACATAAAATTAATATAATACTTATTTGTTTCTATAATTAATTTATTCCAATTGTGTCAGAACATTTAATATTATAAAACATTTATATTAAATTTTATTAGGTATTTTAAATGAATGTTTTAATTCATATACAATTATAATGCAAAGATATAAATGTGTGTATAATCTTCTTAAGGACATACATAAACATGTATGTTATTATAAGTTTATAAGGGATTTTTAATCCGACTGATTATGATTATCGTAAAGATAATAAAACCAAAGTTATTAAACTAAATTATATTACTATACATATTCTGTATATATAATGTGGACATGTATTAATAAGCTTCTTCGCAAAATAAATTTTTACCTTCCCAATATAGGAAGTTATCGTAATGGGTCGAAATTTCAACATATTTTTAGGTTTTACGGCCAAGACAAATTAACATCAATTTGGAGAAGATTTATTTGTGTGTGTGTGTGTGTACGTTCGTGGTAATTTTTTTCGTCATCGATATTAGAGATGAAACGGATATCCGGTAACTATACGGTCTTCGGCCTGTTTTCACTATCCGGTCGGATACCGAATAGTAATCTAATATCCGGCCGAATTCTGGATAGTAAAATTCTAAAAATTCTCGTTATTTTGCACAAGTTTATTTTAATAATCGCACGTCAAAAATGTTTGTATATTAATTATTTTAGTACTCAAAATTAACAAGTGGCAAATCTTGACAACTGCCGATACTGATTCAAATTAGCTGACTATCAAATGTATGGGACGTGATTGCGATCGATTCTGGATGTCATTAAGAAAAAGTAAATCTCGTTAGCAATTGGATTTAGTTTTTGTCGATCGTGACAATCACTACTATTATCCTTTGTCACTTCATTGAAACAGTTCCAAAGTGTCATGAGCTTCAAGTGTGAAGTTGTACCCAGTTTCTTTCCATTCGCTTAGCAAGTGATGAAGACGACGATCAGAAAAAGATTCGTCGCAAGACATTTTTATATACTCTATCATTCTAGTTCAGTTTCAAAAACTCCTAAATAGTATGACTTGAACCTTGGGTCTAAAAAAGTAGCAATTAGGTAATTTGGATTCTCTCCTAAGGATTTAAAACGACTTTCCAATTCAGCTTTCAAAGAAGCTATCATACGAGTCCCTTGTTCTTTGGTTAAATCAAAATATTGCCAAATTGGCGATCGGTTTTCTGATGACATTTACTGTTAATCAATCAAACATAAAACCACGATGACAAGAGAAAAAAGGGAAACTACCGGGCCGAATTTCCGGTACTCGTATCTGGCTTAATATCCGGTATCCAGCCAAACCACTATCATTTTCATCTTTAATCGACATCGCGTGATCAAAAAATGATATCGACTTCGTTGAGATGCCAATCAAAAGCGTATTAACGGCAAAAATATTCTCCGAAAAGAATTTCATAATATTAGATCAAGGCGGGATCGATATCGCTCGAACAAACTTCAAGGTATCGACCTCAAGGGTCGCACCAAACTGTACCGACGGCTTGTTAAATTTTAATATGCGGTTATATTAAAAGTTAAAATCAGCTAACGTCCAATTTGCTATTCTTTAACAAAACTAAATGGTTCAACCAACAGTGACTTTTTGTATAAATACTCCCTTGAATATCACAATGGACGTTAGTGCCTAAATATGTCTCCTATAGATAGTCATTGCAGCCTAATAAAAATGTTTTTAATTATAAGTTATCAGTAATATTAGTAATAAAAACTATTTTGAACCTCGGCGAAACTGAGATGTGCATATAGTTGATTGTCGAATAAAACGATCCTTCTCCAAGAAACATGAATTAAGATCAAAGCAATCTCTGTGGTGGCGTTTCTGTGGCATAAGCAGTTCAAAAGTTATCAGGAAAAAATCGATGTGGAATTTACAGAAAATCGAACAGCCAATTTCTTATATTATAAATTGATATGCCAATGTATAGAATTGTATTATAAATTAATATTTTTTGTGTCTAATTTAAAATTTTTATTTTTAATAATAATACCATTATAGATTACCAATAATACAAGATTTGTAATAATTTACTTTTACCTTATTTATACTTATTTATTTTACTTATTTACTTTTTTTTACTTATTTATTTTACATTTCATTATCTTGACATTCGTTCGATGGAAAACAAAAGGTTCATCCTGTGTGTATGTGTTTATAAAGTTTTATTTGTTTACAAAAACATATTATTGTTGTTTGTATCTTAGAATACAATTATTGTTATAATCAAATGAAAATCGATTTGGTATCAGTTTTGTATACATATTACCGAGTGTACCAATCAAAACGCTCTAATTTGAAACAATATTTAACACAGTGCAGACAATTTTTCAATTAGAGTGAAGATCAGCTATCGGAATTTTTATTTATATTAACGTTAATGTTATTTTTTTCAGATATGGCTAGAATATTAGAAAACTGTTCTTTCAAAGTACGGCCAAAATCATTCGAATTCGTTCGTTCTGAGCGAGATAATGGTAACGAAGTTTTTCTTTCTTTTATTTTCCATCCTTGATTTTATAATAAAGAAAAATTATTGAGTAGAAATACCGCTTTAGTTCAAAAATACCTACATTGTATTGATTTCTAATCTTGATAAGTCATTGCCATTTAAAGATTTAAGTTAAAACTATTTTGTTATTTTCTATCCTAGTTATGTTATTTCGAAAATTCAATTAAAGTATTGCAATATCATGACTTTGAAAGACTATTCTCTAAGAATGAACCTACATCTTCTTGCGTACAGTATGTTTCATACGTCCCGGAAAAAAAATGAAAATTTGAAAACACTGGTGAAATAACAAAGAATTCTGAAAAACCGCCAACTTAATTGTGATATATAAAATTTATTTCTAAAGAATTTTAAAAAGTCTGCAAGTGCTTTTTCAGCATTCGTTGCCATTTTTATATTATTTCAGTTTTTAAAATAAAAAATTGAACCAAACTTGATAAGACATTATAAATAATATAAATTTCTCCATCAACTACCTTACAAAAATGTTTAGGTTCTCATTATCAAACCTGCAATTTTAACAAAATTATTTTTTATACAATTAAAATTATTTCTTATCCAACCGCTTCGCTGGGTAACTTGAATTTTAAAACAAATACTTCAATCAATTCTGTTAAAGAATGCTTATGCAAAATTTGAAGTAGATTGGACCAAAGAATCAATCAAGAACACACTCTCCAAGTTTAAGGTCTTTACTAAAAGCGGTTTAGGCCTTGTGTTGATCTATCAGTCATTCAGAACAGATATGTGTACAGATAAAGGTGTTGGAATGCTAGATTTTTTTTACAACCACTTTTATTTTCAACCACTTTCTTTTATCAGAAAATTTTATTAAAGCTGGATTTGAATAAAATACACATAAAGCGAATTTTCCACGCTATTTGTCTATTGTTTGGGTGTTTACCAACAAATACGCCTATAACCCTAAACGATTTATGTGTTACACTCACAAACAAAAAAACATTTTAATAAAAATAATAATAATTTAACTCTTTCTCATAAAAACACCATTATTTTAGATTCGTAAAAACTAAAACATTTATCATTCATGAAATTATTAAAAAAAATTATGAATAACAATAAATTTAACAATAAAAGTTTTGGGTAATAAATTCACTATTTTATTCAATTTTATCTTTTTATGAATTTATACATTTGATTTCAAAGGAAAATATTTTTTCCCAAATACAAAATTGGCCTTAAAAATACATTTTCAAGCAAAATAGACAACGTAAATTAAATTTATTTTGGTCGTAATTATGTTTTAATTCAAAACCTATGAAAAAATCTTTTTATACCATGTATATGAAATATACCAAGGTATACGAAGTTTAGTCTTAAGTTTGTAACACTTAAAAATATTGATACTGAGAACAAAATTTTGGTATAGGTGTTCATAAAATCACCGAATTAGTCCATTTTCGGTTGTCCGACTGTCCGTCTGCCGTCTGTCCGTCTGTACGTCTGTCATCACGATTACTAAAAACGAAAAGAGATATCAAGCTGAAATTTTTATGTGCTTAGGACGTTAAAAGTGAAGTCGAGTTCGTAAATGAGCAGCATAGGTCAATTGGGTCTTGGGTCCCAATCACCCATCTTGTAAAACGTTAGAGATAGAACAAAAGTTTAAATGAAAAAAATGTTTCTTATAAAAAAATAAACAACTTTTGTTTGAAATATTTTTTCGTAAACATCACTGTTTACCCGTGAGAGCGCAAATTATGAGCAAATTTTATAGTATGTATTATATGGGAATATCAGTTATATATGTGTGACATGTATGTATGTGTAATGTGACAGAGTAATCAACACTGTCTATACATGGTATTTCAACAATTAACTCTATCAATTGGTTGTTTTCACTTGTTAACAATATTATTAAAGCTTGTTATAATTAGATTAATTAAAATAACTGTTATGAAGCATGAAAGTACAGAAATAAGTTTCAGAACATTGGCTCTTTTTAGCCACATACATGTTGACAAACTACTCAAATTATTTCTATTTTAAGTAATGTTTATGGTAACTTATTATAACCGAAATAAAAATATTAAACCCAAAGCACCAGAATGGCGAATATGAAAATGGTTATTACCTACGTTGAGAACGTTGCTTTTTCAATGCTTATAACATCAAATATACAATACCTTTGTTAATTTAACAAAGGATTTTTTTAAAGCGATCAGTCATATTTTTATGATAGCAATCTTATTTATTTCCGACATTAAATTTGAATTTTTATATAATAACATTAAATATGTATACAATCAGTTACGAAGAAATAGTTTCTACCTGGGGAGTAGGCACATATCCCAGGAGAAGCCAACCTTCTGCTCGTGAGCCAAATGCGGCTCTTTGAAGTATTATTTGTGGCTCTCGATAAATGTAAGTCTCCTTTCCATTTTTGCGTTATTATATTTAAAAAAATTACTATCGTTCCGTATGTGTTTCGAAATGTGTTTTTAATTACTGACAACAAATATGAATCAAATTTCATTTTCGTCCAAGCAATGAATGATATGATTCATCGAAAACTGCTCGAACGAACATAATTTCAAAATACAAGATTTTGAATTAGTAAACTTTCATTGCAACAGGCAGTTGACATTGTGCTCTGGAGGAAACTACCACTCTTTTTACAGATATAATTTGTAATCGGGAATCGAAATATCCTGAATTAAAAAAGGCTGTTTGTCGAATTATTTTAATATTCGGAACACCGTACTTATGTGAATAATTTCATTCCACTTTAAAATCGTGAAATCCAAACTCCGATCAATATTAACAAATCAGCATCTGAAAGAATTACTAAGAAGTGCTGTCACCAATTATTCAGCAAATTTTAAATAATTATCAAGAGAAGTAAAATAATTGTGTTTAATTTTTAATATTTTATTAAATTGCAGCTCGCAAATTGTAAATATTGAAAAAAAGCTCAGATTTTCATGGAGCTTGACCTCCCCTCACCTTTTCGATTCCTTAGCACACAGCTGATATGTTTGAGAAAGTGAAGTAACCCAAAAGTTGTCTGGATAATTTGAAGACGATTCCTTAGTCTGTGCTACTCTATTAAAGGACAGGGGATACCTCAAAAAACTTCATTGGAAACTGCAGAATAGATAGAAATATGCATAGAAACTGACGACAGTTCCATGTGCACCTTTAATGTCTACGCCACTGTAAGCATACTTATACAAATGTTCGTTAATTCGAAGTCATGTTATTATATTATTCCAATGTAGTTTGCCGTCTATGACGTAAATACAAGTATGTCTCAAGAATATGCCAAGGTATATAATACGTTTCATTGTCGCGCTGTAGTGAGTACATGTCAGATATAATCTTCTAACAACGATATACCAACGTTTCACCTAGCTTCCTATGCTTTAAATATCATACCATCACATTTTCAATAAAATTTTTAAACAACATGTTAGATCTCTTAAGCTCAAGATATGACATGAATTTTATAGCAAGACTAATTGCAACCTAGTAGCCAGTATACTAGCCAATAAAATTTCAGATTCAGCTTCAATCCATATATCAATTATTGTATAAATACGTATTTCGACCACAGTGTAGTAGTCATCATTTAAACCAATTTATCCTACTATTATCATAATTTTTATACTTCTCTAATTTGCTGATACATTCACGTTACCTACCTATCAAATTAGCATCGAGTATCAAATCTTACCGGATACGAAAATTAGGAGGATAACTGCGATAAACAATTCATATTTATACTTCACTCAGTATTTTATTCAAAAACAAGAGTTTCGATAAATAGATAATCAATTTTATAGCAACCAGAATCAGTAAAGTATTTTAATTAAACTTCAGGCACCCTCCCAGATAGCGCGCAAAACATGAGACCAAAATGGACCGAAGGCGGGAACGCAATATCAGCATAATTATTTTGCATTATGAAAACTAATGATTGTCACATAATTTAAAACAAACAGTGCACTATTGCCGAATGTGGCTATAATTTTAGAAAACTGTTCTTTCAAAATTCGACCAAAATCATTCGATCGAGATAATAATAGTAATGAAGTTTTTCTTTCTTTTATTTTCCATTCTTAGTTTTATGGTAAAGAAATATTATTGAGTAGAAATACCGCTTTAGTTCAAAAATACCTACATTGTATTGATTTCTAATCTTGATAAGTCATTGCCATTTAAAGCTTTAAGTTAAAACAATCTTTGTTATTTTCTATCCTAGATATATTATTAAAATTCAATTAAAGTATTGCAATATCATGACTTTGAAAGACTATTCTCTAAGAATGAACCTACATCTTCTTGCGTACAGTGTGTTTCATAAGTCCCGTTAAAGCTACCATTACCACAAAAATTTTTTGAGTAAAGTGTCACTAGAAACATATATTTCCAAAAACAATCAACTCGGCATATATCATTGAATTATGGCGAAACCGTTGTGAAAGAAATATGTCTAAAAATCAAAGTTTGTATTAGAAAATTGATTTTTTAATATAACTTTTTTTTTTAAATATGAAATAGAAAGTGGACTTAAATGAATATAAGAACAAAATTGAAATTTAGTTATGTGTTCATCGAAGATTTAATCGAGATTTCATTTCATTTAGTCGAGATTTCATCGAATATTTGAATTCAAAGCATTTATTTGGTTTATATGTATGTAGCGTGCAATAAACCAAAACTTTTTTACAATACTATAGGGAAACAGTCACCTTAATTCTCAAAATTTTCGATTTCAACTGGTTTTCAAATTAGGTCTTCATTTATAGGAACTTAGTACACATACTGTTAATAGAATTAAAATACCAACTAAAGGAGAACATGAACAAGCGGTGGTATAAAGCGAGGATCATGATGCCATTATTTTGACATATCCGTTCATTCTTTTTAACTGTCACCATTTTCATATCTACATGTTTAAAGCTCTTTTACAACACCAAACAAGTACCTACCTAGTTTATACAGAGTATTTCAAAATAGAATAAATTTTCATAGTGAGCTATAATATACTTTCTACTTCAGATTGTTAAAGTGTAAGCCTGAGAACTATTCTTGGCACTAAATTAGTTGTTAAAATTTGTTTTTCTCTTACGGCAAAGGAAGGATTGATTGTTTCTGGTACGCATGAAGAAAGTATACTTCATTACCGCGTAGCATATAAAAACGAGTTAATTTATTTTGTTTATCGAGATATCGTGAAATTTGTAGTAACAGAGTGTCCTAGAGATCAGATACGATGTTAAATGTTTGAACGTTACATTTCCTAGGACGCTTATCGTGGCAAGACAAATCGATCGACTACTTAATAAATGAAATCCATTCCGCTGTTTTGATGCAACGTAACAATGAATAATTTCACATGCACAATACTAGTAAAGCACAATTTTTCATTGTCGGTCAGATAAAAGCAGATTTAAACTAATATAGGCTCAAATCCATTTTCCAAGCTACATTTTAAAAATCTGAAGTCAAAATATATAAATTAAATCATATTGGAAATTTATCCCATTTTAAAATGGTTGGCAGACTTTTGAAACACTTTGTATTACAATCTAGATTGGATAAAATGTAATGATTATATAAAAAGCTAGGAATTTACTCAATACTTACTCGCTCCGTGCATGAGTTTTATTTCCATAGTAACGAAATATTATTAATATAATTGTATGGATGAACATATACGTCTATGGATTATAGGTATATACAGTTTACATTCAAAAATTTAAATTTATTTGAAAGTTATTATATTAATTTATATTTAAAAAATTTTATTAATGCACTTCCGTTTCTTATTTTAGCTATTTCTAATGATACATGTAAACATTTGAAAATTAGTCATAACACCTTCCTTGTGTTATCACCACCTAGCTCCGAAATTGTCCAATGCGAGTGCTGGCATCGATCTGTTTCTCGATACCACGACTACACACAGAGTCAATACCCTTGAACGTTACAGTATATGAGGGCCGAAAATCGGGCCCTTTAATAACATCGAAATTTAGATAAAGCTAGATTGAAATTTATGTTGCTATTCACCTGGACATTCTTGGAAACCAGTTAAAACTGCCTTGCAACTAGTTACAGGAAACATATATGTTGTAGTTTCCAAAGTAGTTTGTTTAGCTACGTCTACCATTTTTTTAAACAAGCATGTTTTAAATAAACATACAAAATTGCACACATCTCATAACCAAAGTGTCAAATTACTATAGATGTAGTTAAATCGATTTTGAAATTTGAGAGCACGAACATGAGTCGTATTTCTATGTCACTGCCTGCTAGATCGATTTACTGCTAAATTTAAAACTGCTCAGTTCTTGAACAATCGAGCTTTGGATAAAAATGTAAGAGAAAAATTCGCTTTAACAATGTGCAAGAGATATATCTCAAAGTTTTCGGATTTATTCATTCGAGATTCTATATTCAGCATTACTTTTTTTCAGTTTTGGCTTCTTATATCTTGAATTACATAAATGGTTCTATCAGGAATAACTTATTTTCATGAAAATCCTTACAATATCTTACAAATTCAAGTAAAATAAATCATAAGTACAATTTTTCGAGCATTGTTTAAATAACTTTAATTTGTTCTCATCTCGGTGTATGGAAATAATACTACTTATATACCTACTTAGTATTTGACTTGTACATATTAATATCAATTGTAGTACTTTTTCAGTACTATCTATATACAGTACTTTAAAGTTGATACTACTATTACACTGGGTAGTGACATGTTTTTTTTAAAGAACCGACTCAAAAAAAAATTTATCTTATTTTTAATTTAACAATTATTTCTTAACATTTTATTAATTCTTAAAATTTTTTGAAAAGCTTTTATCTAACTTCACTTATGTATTTCATGGAATTTTGCAATCAAAATGTGACTCACTTCCCGGTTTCCGATTGAACTGAAATTCTGCATGCATATATAAATTCGATGAGAACACATATTTGTGGGACATGCGTAAATTGATTTTTCCATCGCATCCACCATATTTGGTATACATTCGTTCTTATCGAAGTTCTTTAGTTTGAAATAAAAGATTTAAAAAAAGTACAAAATAATGTATCCTATGAGTCACGTATACTTAACTATTTATAAAATGTGGAGGCGCTCAATTAAAATTTCAAGAATGATTTGGAGTGCCTCAAGTTTTAGTCAAGTATGAGTGAAGTTTGTCCTTTAAAAAGTACTTTTTAAGGGACAAAATATATATATATAAGTTTTTTTCTGTTAAGAATAGAGTATTCATCAAATGCTCCTACTCCAAAATAAATTATAAATACTTTTAGCATGGTAATTGATAATTTATACAAAAAAATTTCAGGAATAGCTCAGATTTTCCTATGGACAGTTCATTTACGACTTTGAAGAGTGAATATTTTTATATCCTGTAACGCTTAAAAATTTGTTTGCAAAATTTATATCCCATTGTTTTCCCGTGAGGGAGCAAAATATGATAAAACATTGGTGTCTATTTTCTCCAAAACAAAAAAGATAAGCAGATGAAAAATTGGAGTTAATATTGGAGCAACTAGGGGACTTGTGAAAGATTCTCTAAAAACAAAAACAAAATTCTAAAAAATAGTTTTTGGTTTTCGAAGTATTCGAAAACAAAAAAAATGATGACCGCTTTAATTGTATTAGTTTTTTTAACTTTTCTAATTTATTAAAAATAATTTTTTTGGTTTTTTCATTTTTTTATGATTATATAAAATTTAAAAATTTTCTTAATTTTGCAATTTATGTGCAAGGAAACTGTGCTCAGATTGGAAGATAACTGATAATTCTAGAGATAGTCAAAAATAAAATTTCTGGCATTTTATCTGCAAGCGATGTCGTTCAATGATTTGGCTAATACGTTAAAAACTTAAACTTTAGATCCTAGTTTTTTAAAGTCAGTTATAATACATTTTAGATAAAGACATTACATAAATATAATTGAAGCTTTATAAAATTAAAGTAGTATTTTCATTTTCGTAGAACCAAATATTATAGTTGTCTAATCCTAGGTTTTATTGGTATTAGAGAAAATATTGGTGAGCTCTGTAACCGTTTAAAATATAAATGTTTCCAATACAGTTGAGTATTTTAATATTAACTTCATTGCAAAAAGTTTTTAATACTGTTAAAAGTTGTTTAAGGATTAGTTTTAGGAAGAAACAACATTTAAAATTTTTATAACAAAATGCGGTTCCAAATGTTCAAAATAAATCATTTTAATATCTTTTTTTTGTGTTTTACAGGGCTTCAAGCCATTGTGTAACAGTAAAAAATCTTTGTTACATATATATACTCTGCAAAACTGCCTGTTTTGCGACAACGTATAGATTTCGAATAAATGGAAAAAAATGAAGAAACATTCTTTCAAGACCTCAACAAAGAGGGCATGGGAAGTGTTACTCAATCGAATTTATTTTGTATACCCAAAAACGACGCCCTATTAGCTCAGTTGGTTAAGGCGTAACCAATTCCGTCCGCAGTATGCTTTGGGTAGCGTGTTCGATTCCCGCCGTCGCAACAAAAATAATTTAATTAATAGTTGTGATGGGCTGGTGTAGTGCATGGTATATGCATGAAAGAGGTGCACTCAGCCTCTGAAATTGAGGAGCTGATAAATGAAATTATCAGCGGAAAGGTAGTAAAACACATATGGTATCACCATGGGCTCTATAGCCTAAGTGTGTCCTTCGTGGACAGCCATTAAAACCTAACCATACCCAAAAACACTATTTCCACATATATCCAAATTGAAATCATTTATTCTTTCGTAGATTTCAAGAAATTACTCATGAAGCTTTACATAATTGTCACTTTTCGTTTCATGAAGTATTTTGGATGAAATAATTAAATTGAGTCCTGGAATTACTATTATATTATCATCAATATTTTCAAACATTAATTTGAAATTATTATAAGTCTCTAAGTCTCATTACGGATGAATAATATTCAAGGAATTAATATTTCTCTAATTATTATTTGCACTTAAAACAACGATAATATTAATTAGGAATATAAAAGAGTACAGAATTGCTAACAATTATAATTCTCTCTGTACCCTAAATTAAAACAGAGGAATGGTACATTAAACTCTCTTTGTACATTATTCGCAATGTGTTAATTTATACAAAAGCATTCATTCACGACAATGTACAACATCCATGTTTCTAACTACGATTCTACTTGAACCATATAACAGTTAGATATCATATTTACTTTATATAAATGAGAAATATTGTATACTGTGTCCACCAATCCGTGGTTGAAGTACTCCATTTTTTTTTTCTGCTAACAAAATTGTTTTGCTTACTTTTTTTACTATTCAATTAAATCAGTCAAAGTATATTCTACACCAAAGGTAAAGAAATTCAAAGAAACAGTTCTACTAAAACTTTCTTGTATTACTAGACAAGAATGAAATACGTCTTACACCTGGCAGCAGTTGCATTGACTGCGTTTATTGGTGCGCTTTCCCGAAAAAATCTAAGAATTTCTGGTTTTAAAATCATTTCGAGACATTTTTAAAATCATTTTAAATGCTCTTTTGTATAATGTTGCAAATAATTATAGTGAGCCTGTTATTATAAACTGTATATATACGTACGTAATATATATATGAAGGTATACTAAATATAGTCTCTAGTTTGTAACGCTTAAAAATATTGATACTACGAACAAAATTTTGGTATGGGTGCTCATAAAATCTCCTAATTAATCCACTTCCGGTTGTTAGTTTGTGCGTCAGACAGTCTTTCTGTCTGTAAGCACGATAACTCAAAAATAAAAAGAGATATCAATCATAAATCATAAATGAACAACATAGGTAAATTGAGTCTTGGGTCTGTAGGACCTATCTTGTATACCGTTAGAGATAGAACACAAGTTGAAGTATAAAAACTATTCCTTATAAAAAATTAGCTTTTGCTTGAAACATTTTTTCGTAAATAGAACTGTTTACCCGCGAGGGCGCAAGTTAGTTTAGATAATTATACAGTTTGTATTATTTGGGAATATCAGTTGTGTGTTGGATTACACTGGTTATATGTGTGTTCGACCACACTGGTTATATAAACACGATTGTGGCTATCCAAGAGTGACTATCTTTCTATACTTACATGACATAAAAAAACAAACGATTTCATAATCAACAGTAACTATCTATACACGGTATTTCAACAATTAACTCAGTCAATTGTTTGTTTTCACTTGATGTTTAAATTAATATAATTTAGTTTTATATATAATTAAAAGAATTTTAATTTGCAATTTGCCAGACAAACAAATTTGGTTCATTTACCAGCGCGGATTAGTTAACATTGGTAACAAGTCAATACAAAAATAAATTTATCGCACTTGTTGCCAGCTCTCGTACTATTCTAATTACAGGGATGTAATCAATCACGATATATATTTGTTTATGTTTCTTAAAACATACATCTGTGTAAACAGAAATTGTTTAATACTTACAAAGCTACTGATATCTTAAGAACGAAAAATCGTACAGCAACTAAATTTTATATCCAATTGGAGTGAAAAAAGACTTTCTCGTGAATATATGAAGGGGTGAATTATTTAATATTCCTTTTTTTAATAAATTAACGCACTCCATCATGGGCGGTAGATAAATTTTTTCTTTTTAAATGAATAACAGATTGTCTTTCCTCGTAATGCACAAGATATAATATCCAAAATTTGACACAAATTGTGTTCTTCCCTTCTTTAGCTGATCAGGTTAGTAAGTGATACAAAATACGTTAAACGAAAATTATTGTAGTTTAAAACTTGTCATTTAATATTTTTAAGACTACTTTCTCCTCCTCACAATCACATAAAATTGAAAGTTTAACTATGGGCAATAAATTTTAAGACACGCAGTATATATGGTATAATTTCTTAGATGTAAGATTAATCTTTGTCACCAACATATACAGTTGCTATACCTAGTTCCTAAGATCTTAAATCTAGAAGAGTATAATATGTAGGAAGAAGAGCTCTATAGAAATTGACATTCCTAGTTAGGAGGTGTATTATACATATTATTTCTTTAGTTCATACATTTGCATTGAGAATTGTTATAACACAGGTTCTATAAATATGCACAAAAATTTTAGTCTCTAACAATAATCCTCTCCTCTTGTCTTCATTCATCTTACCTATAGATATTTTTAACGAGCTTAACTGTCTGCAATTAATACACTCATTGAAGGAAGTATCAATCCATCTATATTATTGCAATTTCCCTTTTTGTGTATAAAATACTAACTTTAAATTCTTATAGCAAAGTAATTTCTCATTCTTATTGTACTTAAAATTCTACGATGTGAATTTTCCTTCAAACGCATAAAAAATAATTGGCTTTTAGTTAGCTCTCCAACTTTTGACGACCATCTGACTAGTCCAAAACAACTGAAAACTATTGAGGAAAATATGATGCACTTCCTTTATTAACCTTTCTAAGAAATTAACCCATAAAAAATAGTTTTTCTTCCTTCCTCAAGTCAGGGTAAATTTTAGAATCTGACTCGCCACTTTTTTATTACACGTTGAGGCTGATATTAAATTTAAGGTAGTGCTATCGGTAATAGACTTTGCATTCAGAATTTAATGAAACTTGACATAGTTGTCCATCATTATATCATAATTAATCAGTTAAATTTTTAGGGGCCTTCAGAGAACTGAAAATCTGAACGTCCAGTTTTGTGAAATAAAATAAAATCTGTGATTTCCTATTAGGATCAATGTTAAAAAATATTTTTTTCAGTTCTCTGAAGGCCCCTAAAAATTTAACTGGTTAATGATGATATAATAATGGACAAGTATGCCAAGTTTCATTAAATTGTGTATGCAAATTCTATTACCGATAGCACTACCTTGAATTTAATATCAGTAAAAGAAGTAAAAATAAGCAATTGACTAAGAAGTAAAAATAAACAACTGACTAAGTTCATTGTTGAAATACCCAATACAGACAGTGTTGAATGTCGTTGTTTTCGAAATTATTTTCTAGAAATTTCTTTCTTAAAGCTCACTAGTTGGAGCTACCTAAAAGTTTTTAACTTTCTTCTCTTTTGTAGTTTTGGAAAAAATGGATACTAAAGTTATACCCCAATTTGCACCCTCACGGGAAAACAATGGTGTTTACGAAAAACAGTTTTCGTGCTGTTTGAGTTATTGTGCTGACAGATAGACGGATGGGACCGTGGAAAATGGACTTATAACCTATACCAAAATTCTGGTCGTATCATCAATATTTCAAAGCTCAATATTTGAATTCTATTCTCAAAGGATATTCATCAATTGTAAGCTTTTAGGATAATTATTGATTTTCTGAGCCTCCTGAAATATCAAAATTTAGAGACACGACCTTGACAAGAACGTCTTTTAATCGACCGACCTAGGGAAAATTAAAAAAATGATACCCTCATATAAGAACTTTTGAGACAGACTATATGCATTTTGCAGTTATTAAAAATAGAAATAATAGTAAAGAAAAGTATCCTTATAATTTTCTTTGATCCGAACAATTTTCATAATGAATATCAAATTATTCTTATAAAATAGTGAAATAATATTTATGAAAAAAGTATACTTTCTTCTTTACATAATTACTAGAAATGACAAAGGTAGCCTGATATACAATAAACACTATACCACCTTCTTGCTCTTTTCCTATGATTACAAACAATTTGAAAACGTAATTTATAATTTACATAAAAGAGAAACTTGTTACGTTGTTATACAAACATCGCAATTATTTTGTATATTTTTAAAATACCTTACATAAATAAACAATTACATTAATTCCTTAGTGTATTATACATATTCGTTGTGTGCGTAGTCATGGTAGGGACAATAAAATCGATGCCAGCGCTTCCAGTGAAAAATTTTGGTGATAAAGGACGCGGTTATGAGTAATTTGCAATTCTTTACATGTTAATGTTAAAGCAAATGTCAAATTAAAATTATTGAAAAACACTAATTAATTAAACTTAACGCATTAAAAATTGTGAAAATAAGAAATCAAATTGCCCAAATATTATTTTTCAAATGTAAATTATTATAATTATTTATTTAAAATTGTGAGACAATAATATTAAATTTTCAAAGTCATAAATACAATCCATACAATTATATATGCATCCATACAATTCTATAATTAAAGTAGTGTATCGTTACCATGGAAACGCCTCCGATAAAACTCATGCACGGTGCGAATAGAGGCGAAGTTTGCAAAAATATTCCAAGAAAAAGTTCCTGTTTATTTTTTCAGCACTTAAATACATAAAATTTTAATTTTGACATCGATTTTTTTTTTTTAAATAAATATAAAATAGATTACTTGATTTTGCTAAAAATTAATATGCTGCCACTGTCTATATTTAGAATGTTGGGGGCTGTTAATTGTTTATACTCTACAAATTTCTACAGCAAAAATAGTGTTTAGATTAAAGCAATTTTTTACTGCAAAATAGCGTCAGTGCTCGGTTTCTGGCAGAATACTTTCACTTAATTGCCAGCCAATATCTTTTCAGATTAGCCTAATACTGACTGTCAGTACTTCACGTACTACTCCACTTCACCTGTTTGAGTTGACCTTTAGTCAACTAGACATTAAAACGATCGTACCCTGACACACAGAGATAGTGAAAATTACTGGATAGGCCCACTGGATGCCTCTACTGTCCCTATATCTTGAAAGCTCTTGAATGGAAGTAAAAATGTATGAAAAAATTTGTTAATAAAAAAGAATACATTTTACAACAACACTTTGATGAAAAAAAAAAGGTATGGGAACTAAGTAGGATTCTAAAAAGGCACTTATTTTATATTCTAAACATCTTATTTCATTCCAATAAAGTTTTTTTCTTGCCGAAAATTTAGTAGCACTTAAAAATGTAGTACTTTTAGTACAATTTTATTATAGTCTGTATCAGGTACTTTCATTCAAAAGCTGAGAAAATATATTTAAAAAAAAAAAAACTCTAAATAATACCTTTTTTAGATAATATATTTCTTCATTTTTATTTGCTTCTTCCGTTTGTTAAAAACTAGAGTTTGACAAAAAATTTTATAGCAATATAAGTATAAACAAGAAACCAAATATTTTAGTTCATTTGTGTTGTCTTTTCAATCGAAAGAAAACATTCTTTTAGCAAAGAGAGATCCAATTAGTGATAAGAATTTAAAGTGGAATACAGTGTAAGGTATGAAATATGTTTTATTTTTCACAGTTTTCTAGGATAGTTTAAAACAAAACAAATATTTGTCCTAATTAAAATTAAGTAGAGAAATAATATCGTTCAAATGTGTCAAATTTTTTATTAAATTATCGCACATTTGAATTGGTGTCTCCCAAGGAGCATCAACCATTCATAAAATGATCTAAAACTATTCATTAAATGAAAGTTTTTATAATTATTTAAGTTTACCCTTAACCTTGTAGACCTAAATAATTCCAATCTTTGTACATGCCCCTTGCTCTTCTAAAGCAGCTCGAAAATGTTTTCATTTAATGGCAGGCTAAAATTAATAACGAGAAGTCCAACGCGCTTCGTTTCTCATAATTTTTGCCGTACAACATAATTTGAACGTTTATTATTTAACTGTCTCCTAATAAGACTAAATAAAAAACATAAATTAAAAAAATTTTTACTTGCTTTTTAATTGAAAACTTTTCGATGGATTTGAAAGAGAACGTTCCCTTTGGGTTATTAAGTCACGGAAAAAATATATAATAGTTTTTTTAATATTTACAGCATGTGCTGACGGGGTTTCTCAGTCTAATAGCTAATCTATTTTTTTTTAAAAAGTGTACCCAAGATCGCATAAAGTATTTATTTATCTTTTTTATTCATTTAAATTCTTCGATAATTTTTAATAAAAAGTCAATCTAGATATTTATTTTAATAAAAAACGATAAACTTTTTCAAATTGTAAACTCAAATACTACAATAAATAATAATAATAATAATAACTGTATATAAAACCAATAAATAATTTTATACAAGATACATTAAATTATTTCATAATATAAAATAAATCTTTTTACTTTAAAATATATTACACAAAAATTGGACCAAATCCAACGCGCGAACTGCTCACAAGAATAACAAAACAAAACAAAATAAATAAATCTACAAAAAGAAAAAAAAAAGACAAAAGTAATAATAAAATAAGCATTTTATTTATAAATATTAAAATAAAAAATTACAATGTTAAACAAAGAATAACAAAATAATTGTCATGCAATACATAAATAGTTCAAAATTGTGATTAGGTAAAAAGAATTATTATAGTACTACTTACTATGAAAAACATTGTGACTAATTTTTCAATAATCATACTTATAACCTCACTTTTATTTTCTAATGACAGTTAATAAGAGCACAATCATTTGTTTTTAGGGACAACATAACCAAAACATAAAAAAATTTCAAAATTTTTTTTTGTTTTATATTTTAAAATAGTGTTTATATTTTTTTAATGTTATTTTTTAGTATATTTATTTGAATATATATTTTAAACGAACTGACAGCAGCAGACTTGGCTGTTGGTGTAACATAAACTAATTCATACAACATTACAGTTTGGATATAGAAGTCCGTGAATCATTTTCATTCAATAGAGCTTGTGCATGCACAATATAATATAAGTATATACGTATACCTATATAAACGTGGATATGTTTGTGAGAGTGTGATATCTGATCATGAAAATCTGTTTTCATGCGCGTTACCTCTGTTTTTGAAAGCCTCATCCAGTATAATTAGTGTAAAAAATATATAACCTAAATGTGCTGTTGTTCAAACCTTTTTGTAATAACAACAGTTGTTCTTCATATGACACATGATTAGCGCATGCGTTTATAACGATAGCTATAGCGCGCGATATCTAAAATGAAATTCTTATAATTCTAAATAGTTTAGGCAGTTTTTAATGGTAGTTAATATTTATCTTATTGTTACATATCAATCAATCATGCAGGTTAGGCTAAGTTAGGTTATTGGATTAGATATAATCTAGGCCAAGTTTTAGTGGCTGTCATAGAATATAATATCAAACAATTTGTTTTTGTTATTAGAAAGAGACTGGTCAAGCCGCTACACACAGCCACTACACACAATAGTCAAGAATCTTAATCGAGCCGAAAAATTCAATCTTCCCATAGGCAAGAGTTGGGTAATGGCAGATAACCAGAATCATTTTTTCATCTTCCTCCCCATTGTAATTCTGCAAGTTGTGTTAAATAGAAGTATACTTCCGTGAGAAAGACTACAAGAAGTCAGAAGTACGTTCTAGCCTCCATGTAGTGTCAGCCTTGTAAGATCTTTCCGTGCACTTCGAAATGCTTCTATCAAACCGGTTCATCCCATTTCTGGCATGGTTATTTAGAATTCCCTAAAATTTCCTCATGGCAAAACAACTCATTTATATGAGGCCAATAGTGCTGTACTACATTTGATGTACGGAAGACCACTCGCCACTTGACTGTTGAACAAGATAATACCGATGTGTGTTAGTCTGATCGATTTGTATACTTCGTTAAGGTTCATCGTTTCTGCTTGGTATACACTGCAACAGCCTTACAATAGCAAACCTCTGGACTTGGAGAGTAAAAGCCGCAACCTACTTTAACCTTTAGTTTACATCCATCGCCATAGAAAATCGCACCCTATAGTTTAACCAAGTTCCCGAGTCATACATATTTGAAGAATATTATTACTGTAAATATAGGAAAGTAAGCATGACCCTGCAGGTTCGAATTCTTTCAATTTAACAACTAACGTAAACGAAATTCTTGGGTATAACATGATATGTCATTAATTATTCCAAAATATTTTTACACGCCATTTACTTTAACATATATACGTTGCCTTTCTAATCTTTCTATGAGAAGGTGAAACTGTAAGTCTGATAACAGTCACTGTTAGTGAATACATACAAGTATAAGTGACTACAGTCACTGGAAATAGAAAACTACTACACTATTGAAACATGAGAGATGTTTCTCCTAAATTAAAAATTTTTTTGTACCGTAGTGTATACACTATACGATAGTATTATACAAATGTCGCCATATTGTTTTCATTATTTACTTGTCAAAAATATGCAGCTTATTATTGTTTGTAAGCAATAAAAAAACTTCTGAACAAGTTAAATATAAAAGCAGATTTTACTAGAAAATCTACATATTCATAATAATAAAACATTATTTATTGATGATAGAACACAAATCGTAAAATTGATCGAAAGAAAAGACGCTGAGTAGGTGGTGGTACTTGAATGTTGCTTGTTAAACAGAATATGATTATTTATAAATTTTAAAAATAAAAAACAGTTTTAGTGTGTATACTTTTTTTATTGATTATTTGTAAATTTGATTCTCAAGTACTTTCTTTATAAATAGATTTCTGGTATATAAATTTAATTTCCTTCAACAACATAACTATTTACTTACGTAGGTATTCCTCTTAAAACGAACAATCAAGAGCCAGTTCTGTCAAAGTTTTGCTGTGCAATAGACTTACTATCCACGAGGGATACAACTAGGCCAGAGGGTTAATTATGATACCATATATGCCTTTACCACTTTTTTCGCTGATAAGTTCATCTTCTCAATTATTTAGAGGGGCTAAGTTCACTTAGTTCATGTGTATACCATGCACTACACCAGCCCATTAGAACTATTAATTTAATTAATATTTTCATGTGATAGCGGGAATCTAACCCGCTACCCTAGGCATGCCACGCATGGAATACGTCTAACCAACTGATCCACTAGGGTCGACTGATCAACTCAGTCAAGTCAGATTTCTGTATTAGGTTCTTACTTTCGAGGTTCTTCAGTTATATAAACAAGTATTTCAACGTTTCTAATTTCAAAAATGACGTATTTCCCATGTAAACTACACTTACTGCATTTTATCGCTTTTTTAATGCTTACTATGTTAAAAAAGGAAGCATTGCGAAGGTGAAAAGTCAAAATACCAACAAAAACTGTGTAAAGAAGGTGTCAACAATCTACACACCGTGAAAAACGAAGTTGCCGCTATCCGCCTCTGTCGGGGAGAAAAATGGTATACATACCACGGGACCAAGTAAAGAATATCTCAGATGCCACGTTTGTCACACTCGGCTTCGCCTCGGGCGAAAATGAACATGAGATCTGAGACAGTCTTTACTTTTGCTACCTAAGTTTGTTATATACTATTTCTATACGCATTTGTCTATCATTTTGTCTTAAGAGTATTTGACCAATTGGCCAATGCCCAATGGCCTTAGAATATTGGGCCATTGATTTGGTTTAAAATGTAAAAAAATACATAAAATTATCATCGCAATATGCAGCTTCGTGAAAATAAAGAGTGATCCAAACTGAGTTCCCTAATATAAATATAATCGAAGATAATAAATGAGAACTCTAATAAGAGTTCATTCATAATAAGAGTAATCACGACTAGCTAATTCTTACTGATGATGACTACTTGGTAGTCGAAATACATATTTATAAAATACAAAAAACTGATCTAGGAAATTGGGGCAAAAATCTAAATTTATTTGAGTTTCCCAACTTTAAAAAAACTTATAAAATGAATATTAAGTATTCTCCATATAAAATGAAAAATGATGTCAGCCAAAAAACTGTCTTTGCACCTTCTGCAGCAGTTTATTGGTTCGAGATAATTGTCTATAACTTTTCGTAAGTTTCGGGGGGCTTTTTGGGCAGATGTTAGCTTTTAGGTGCTCCAACGTTGCAGGTTTGATAATATATGGTCAAAATGGCAATGATCAATTGATGCTGATGGCACTACATACATAAAGTATGAAGTCCATCGAATGACCAAAGGAAATAGGCCTGGCTCTTGGTATAATATTATCTGTTTAGTTTTTACTTTTCGAGAAAATTTTTGAAGATATCTGAATGATTCGAACTGAAATATTTATAGGATATTTCATGTTTTGAAATAACTTGAATTACAATAAATTAAACATTGTTTATAATATATCTACCACGTTCTGACCTACTTTAACACCATAAGTTAATCTAAAAAAAAAAACTTAGTTAATAAGATAATTCAAAAGTTAAATTTTTTAAGAAACCCCCGACACAAAATGTGGTCTGATCGATTCATTTGCGGAATCGCAACTACTAAACCGATTAACCGATTTTTATTTTTTTTTAGTTTGAAATGTAATTTCATCGAGACTGTTCTTAGCTATATTTCAAGAAAATGTGCTCAGTCAGTTGAAGATCATTATAACTTTTCAAGTTTTAAAGGACGAGAAAGCTAAACTCACACTTGAAACTATATCAGCAGCTAATCTATTTTAGGTTTGACATAGGAAGTTTCTGTCAATAAATAAAAAAGTTAATAAGAAGTTCAGTTTTGTATTTTTCTAATCTGACACAAAATGTCTACAAATTTGAACTATTAAAATACATCTCAGCTTTTAAAAACGTAGTTTAAACAAATAAAAAAAATTGTTATAAAGAGGAATAAATACGTACCTAAAAATCAACGCAAAGCACTGAAAATTAAAAATAATTCAAAAAATATTTTAGAGCTAGGTACATGAGAAAAACGATCAGAGTTCATTTTCGAAAACTTCTTATCCCCATTTATTTCTTTGATAAAATAATTAGAAATATGCATTATAGAAAATAATTAAAAAAACAAGAAAAAAAATAGAAAGAATAAACCAGCTTTAGAATTTGAAAGGTTAACAATTAGAAATAAAAGTTATGACTCACAATACGTCTATGGAAATTACATTACCGGACTGTGATCGTTTTTACCATGTAACCAACCTTCATTTTGCAAGAGAAAAATTCTATATTTCTAGATACTAACTAAAGATGAAATTATGTTTACATAATACATTTTTTAATAATATTTTAAATGTGTCTGCATATTTAAGAACTTATCATTTTTTAACATAAACCACCAGGAAAGAAAGTCATACTGTTGTTGTAAAAAGAACCGAGAAAAAAAATCTTCTATAAAAATTTGTAACAGATAAGAATTTCCAACAATGCACATAAAAATAATTATGTATGAAATTGGACAATGCAGGCAAAAGATGACTCTGCCTGTGCAAACGAAAATTGAAATTTGTTTTTCTTCTAAATTTTTAATGGTATCGCTTTTTAAAATACTTTAATGGACATAGGCAGAATTCACAGGTGGTTTTATTTTCACAAATGAAAACAAAGCTTGCTCATGTGATAGATTCTTGATTGCATATTTTGCACCTGAAAAATTTTAATTCATTTAAAAAACCTGTTTAGTTTTCGTTAGAAAATAGATTCCTTTGAATAATTCATAACAGATGGCTACACTAATATCATCGAAGGAATATAACTATTTTCATTTCCCAATTGCTTATTTAATTATTAGGTTTTTCGACAAGCATTTCTATTAACTTCCTTTATTGATATCAGAAATCCAATAGATAATTTTTGTCATTGATATTGTGAGAATATATCAAATTTTATCGAATCCTATCAAACTATTACCTCTTTCTATATAAGGCAACAAACCCAAAATTCTAGATTAATTTTTAATTTTTCTCCAATTTAGTTCATTTTTTAGTAGTATAGATGAAAATAGTTTCTTTAAATATTAATTAGAGTCCGAAATATAGTCAAAATTGATTATGACGACCAACATATGTAAAAAAAGTGTGTTTAGGTAGGTACATACTTTTTGAGTAAAACAAAACATCGTCGTAATAGTATTTTGAAGCCTATAAACTTTCTTCTGAGTTTTATTAGCTTTATTTTTGACCTTATTAACTCATATAGCCGTTATAATGACCAATCGTCATTGGAATTAGTTTGACTAAATAACGGTTAAATTTGTTGATCCATTCCATATCGTTAGAACGAATTTTGACTGTATAAATATTAAATGATAATAATTTAACAATTGGGTGAATATATTTAAAACCTTTTCGTCTTCGATTTTATTCGAATTTTTATAAATGTGTTCTACAAATATTGAAAAGAACTCATTAATAATTAGTAATAATCTCTTCACTAAGAAATTTATTAAATTTACAAAAACGGGAATATTTAGAACGAGTGGAGAGTTTTTATGGGTTCTTTCTAACTTACCAATAGGTACAAAAAAATGATCCAATATCTTTGGTAAATAATTGATGCCATTAATTGTAACTGCTGTTTGGCCACGGTGAAGCATAAAATACTGAAAACAGTTTTTATTTTAATTAATTATATTATTTAAAAAAAAAAGTTTTTTATGGAAATCTCATGAGTAAATTTATTATTTATATTTAAAAAAAAATTTATGTACTCGATAGGGAATATTCATGAAATTTAAATTTGGTTCAAATATTTTTTTCCCGTAACTTTATTGGATGGACATTTGAACTAAACCATTATTTTAGTAATTAATATCTTTTTAATTACTTAAAATTAATTCATAAAAGTACAAATTCAGTCAGGCTTGTCAGACTTGTTGACATACTGTATGATATTAATTACTTATATTTTGTATGATATTACCATGGATATATACTACAATTACTACATACATGGGTATTACACCTGTAGTAAATGATATCTACATTGAAGTGTCTCCAACTGACTGGTCACATATTAATACATCAAAAGGACTGCGTTTAAACATCTCAAATTTATTCTCTATTTTAAATATTTTTTTACACTTAATTGCAGCATTTGTAAACAGTATTTATATTTTTTACTATGTTATAACGGTGTAAACAATGAATTAAATATATAAAAAAATACATGAATATTCCCTATTAGCATTAATTATATTTGATTTTAATACACTTTTACATTTGCGAATTTGTGTAATGTATGTGACAGCTTAATATTAAGCTAGCACACTTACTCGTTATTTTAAAACCATTAGAGATATAAATTTCTTTTTGGTGGACTAAAGTAGCACTAAGTATGCTAGATTTTAATAATAACACTTTTAGAATTGTGAATTTGTGTAATGTGTGTGTGTTAGCTTAATACTAAGTGTTAGCTAGCACACATACTCGTAATTTTAAAACCATTAGAGTTATTAATATTTTTGTGCTAAATTAGCACTAAATCTGCTTGATTTTAATAAACTTTTCAATTTTTTGTGTGCTGCAATTTTTATGCCACATACTCATGGCTCAAAGAAAATGAAAGCAATAAAAGTTTTTTTTAAATACTAAATTAGCGCTAAGGCTAAATGTGCTCGAATTTAATATACACTGTTCGATTTTGTGTGTACTGAAATTGATCATTAATAGACCTAACAACAAAAATAAAATTAAAACCGGTTCATCCGTTTAAGTGCTACGATGCCGCATACAGAACCACAATACACAAATACACAGAAACTTGCACCCGTCTTTTTAGCCTAGAGTAAACCTATAAATTTGCAGAAAAAAAAACAATTTTTGTTTTTTTTAGTTAATCCATTTATAAATAAAAGTTCGTTTAGAATTGGTTTTTCTTTTTAAAAAAATAACCCCTTCTATTATGAATTTAAAATTACTATCGTAGCTTTGGTCTTGTTTATTTTACAGTGTTTGCGACACAATTATTAGAGCGCTCTTGCCTCCAATAATAATTTTGGCATATTTTCAATAATAATATTTAAAAAAAAAAAAGCTTACTATATTAAATTCTAAAGGTCTAGCCAATCTTTTCTTTTCTTTTGAATCTAATAGCAAAAAACCGCTGCAACTAATTTCATCCTCTAACACAACACAACCTCTTAGTTTTTTACTCCCAGTCCAAATCGTATCCGGTGTTATCGTACCATAATGTTCTGTAAAATTTCCATAGATTTTAAAATCGATTATTTTATTCTTAGAATTGTCAAATTAAAAAATTTCGTTTAGCCGTGAATTGTCCTCTACCAAATTTGCTTATTATTACGGAACGTTGAGAGACTCACTTGGTTGTGCTTTTCGTTTTGTTTCAGAAAATTTTATTTTTTTTCTGCGAGTACATTTCTTTAAAGATGATTCAGAAAGTGTGATGTCGTTTAGAGCTTGTTTTTTATTTAAAACAACTGTTGAAAATTGTTCTTTTGGCTTTTGAATCAGTGATTCCTTTGTGCCTGAAAAGAAAAAATTATTTTAATAACTAGTACACTTTAGGTCCAGTAAATTGCAGTCTAGAAAGAAGGGGAAATATTGAATGGAATAGATATTTTCGTTAAAATCTAAAAATCGAATACGTCCATTGCTTTACAGAAATTTAAAACAGTACCTCTGTATCATTGTAAATGGCTGTTTAGCAGTAGCTAAAGTCAGTTTAAAAAAAATACCTTGATGTAAGCTACTTTGATCTAATCCACTCTGCAATCTTCGATCTTCAACAGATTGTTTTCGATCGATATCAAGTAGTCTTCTTCCACACCTTGATTGAGTTTCCATCAATGGGCTTTTCTTACTCGTGTCTAAAATATGTAAAACTTAGTATTTAATATGATAAGATTTCGTAGAAATATATACCAACAATTGATGTACGAAACTTAAATTTTGTAATAAAATCAAAACCAAGCATTTGCGACAAAATTGACAAGCTCGGTAGAATAAGAGTGTAAGTGGCCTTATGCCTTTTTTGCTCTTGTACATTTTTATACCATGTATATATGTAATATAAATCAAGGTATACTAAGCTTAGTCCCAAGTATGGTAACGCTTAAAAATATTGATGCTACGAAAACAATTTTGGTGTACGTGTTCATAAAATCACCTAATTAGTCGATTTTCGCTTGTGTGCCTGTCTGTCTGTCCGTCTGTCCGTCTGACAACACGATAACTCAAAAAAGAAAAGAGTTATCAAGCTGAAATTTTTACAGCGGTCTCATGACGTAAAAAGTTAAGTCGAGTTCGTAAATGAGAAACATTAGAGATATAACAAAAGTTTAAATATAAAAAATGTGCCTTATAAAAAAATTAACAACTTTTGTTTGAAACATTTTTTCGTAAACATCACTATTTACCCGTGAAAGCGCAAATTGTATAGTATGTATTATATGGGAATATTAGTTATGTATGTATTATGTGACAGTGTAATCAACACTGTCTATACATGGTAATGCAACAATTAAGTCAGTCAATTGTTTGTTTTTACTTGTTTTATATTCTTGTAATGTTATTTGCCTATCTACCATAAAAATTTCATATCAATAAGACTATAAGAAATTCTTCCATGAATTTTCTTTCTGTATGAGCACTTTATGTGGTCAGCAAAAATAGTGTACGTGAACCAGGATTTTTATTGTCAACAATTGATATTCATCAACTTACAAATAATGACTTCATCAACTTACACAGAAAAAATTTACAATATAAGGGTGGTTTGTGTTCTTATATTCCCATAAATTATTAAATAGCTAAAGATGCACGATATAAAGATTGGAGAATAATATTTTTATAACAAAGAGTAGTCTTAGAAAAGTTTAATTATAGGAATTTGAATAAAATTTTTTTGAGGTCAAATGTAAGCCTTATATTATAAGAAATTTTAAGAATAGTTCCATGGAAAACCTAAGTTGATTCAAAATATCTTTTTTATATTTATTAGTCTTTTTCTCAAGACACACTTCGAGTACTTATGCCCTTATTGCATCCAGCTCCTGAATTACTCTCAAAAGTTTGAACTTACCAGAGGAATATTTTTTATTTACATAAATATTTGTTACAGGGCCTGTATCATCCCCACGTCCACCCCCGCCGCCACGTTTTCTATTTTTCGCAATCTTCTTTATATCCCTATTCTTGACAATACTACGTTTACTTTTTTTACGTTTCATATTTTTATTTCTGTTACTTATGTTATAATTATTATCCTTATTTAGTATCCTTACAGGAGTTACTTTGGTTGTTGTTGAGCTACTACTTTCATGAGATGTTGTAAAACCGATTCTTTGTTTTTCGTATTTTGGTGTAACTTCGTGAAGTGATGCAGGTTTTTTGACGTTCACATCTAATTCACTATTAACAGAAAGTAAATAAATTAAGCTAGGCCATTTCCAAATGTGCCAAGTACTAGTCAAAACCCAAACCAGACAGTGAAACAAAACTGGTTGGGAAAACTTAAGAATATGGTTTTTTTTCGATAAACTAAAAGTAATTATTTATAAAAAATTTAAAAATTTACGGTAAATCGTAAACAATTTATTTGTAACGATTAAACCTTATATTGCTATTAAAAATTATAAATAAGGGGCTTAGAGTGTCGAATTATCAGGCGGCTTATAGTTTTCAACAACTAATTTTATCTCTATCTATGTCTTAAACTAAGTTAGCCGTAATTTTGTTTAGTCCTCCAACCAAAAAGAGCGGTGTTACTGTCGGTCTGTCAGTCTATCTGCCTATGACATCGTAGCTTCTAAACAGATGAACCGATTTTGATTTTTTTGTTTTTAATTAAATTTATATTTGGATTTTAGTAGTACATACTATAATACAATAAATAATAATTAAATAATAATAATAATAATAATAATAGTTTAATTATTTGTATATGATTACAAGTTTTATTATATTATCTGAAAATTTTCGAACTTTCGTTCATTCTTAAGAAATTAATTACTAATTGATTATTTTCTTCTTTTTTTTTTCTTTTTGAAGGGTAATTGAATTGGGAATGTTTTCAGCTATGTTTCAAATGCAAGCTTAGAGTTTCATATCCAAAACAACTAAAAAAGAGGCGATGATCTTAATAATCGGTTCATTTTTGGAGATGGCTATAAGGAAAATATAATTTAATAGAGAGGATTCTTAGATATGTTTAAAGTGCAAGTTTAAGATTGATTTACCGAAAAATTTATCAGGGGTTTTTAAATTTTGTTAATTTCAATTGATTTCATTAAGTTTTAAAACATAGTGTTTGGAAATATTTTATTTATACTATACTTTCAAGAACAGAACTACTTCCTGTAACAATGAAAAACACGACTACTATTTTATAACTCCGAACTGGCTCGAGGTTATGATATATTTGCCTCAGTTAAAGCTCCCGATTGGTCAAATACCATTTTTAACGGCAAAAATTTCAGTAATGGATGGTTTACTTATCTTGCAATAATTTATGTTAGGTTGGATGGGTTCTTTTCCTTTTCCCTTAAATTACAATTTCCATAGAATTTTCAATCGCTATTTTTACAAATAAAAAGGAACCATCAACTAAGACTGCTTTGATTGTAAGAGTGATGTAACTTTTTCCTTTTCATAAAATGACTCCTATCCTATGTTTTACTGACCTACTAACAAGGGTAACCATTGATACATCATGCCCATGAAATAATGTTGAATCAGATGATGGCATTTCTTCTTGATTTTGTAGATGAAAACGTATTTTATTTTTATATGTATCCGATTCGTATTCTGTTTCGTTGTTATCGCTTATAGTTTGACGTCGTGTTTGAGGAGAAAATCGCTGTAACTTTTGGTAATTTTCAATTATTCCTTTAACTTTTTGACGTATAAATTCACCAAGATTTAAATATGGTTGATCATCTTTTTTTTTATCAATGCTGTCCAGTGAATTTGTATGTTCTTGTTCATCAACTTGCTGTTCATGATTTGATTTCGTATTTTGTTTAAATAACATTTGATTTGAGGTATAGAAATTTTTTAAGTACGATTTAAACGTTTCTTGATTCATTACATTAAATTTTTGTGCTTGTTTGATTTCTCGCATCGAAGGTTTTTGAAAACGTTTTGATTCCTAGAATCAAAAAATTCAATAATGAAAAATATAACAGCTCAGTTAATTGAGTATTTAGAATTTCCTCTTCAAGGATTATGAACTATTGATTTTGAACCGATTGTGCCTTTTTTAACACACTTTTATTAGCTTAGTATGTATCTATGTATGTATGTATGTATCTATGTAACGAAATCTTTGAACGTGATTTCCACCCACTTTAAAACGTCCGATTGAATTGAAACTTCGCATACATTATCAAGAACCAATGACAATTTAAAAATTTTGTCCGGTTATCTTAATCAGGATTATCAGGATTAACGATTTTATAATATAAATAATTCGTATAATTCTGGTGGAAGCGCAGATAACATTCCATAATATTAATAAATAATAGTTTAAAAAACTAAAAAATCCGCTTTTGTAACTAGCTGAACTAAAAAGTAGAAAATAATTTCCATAAGTTCAAAAAAAAAAATAGAGTGATTAAGAACATTTTATTGTAAAAAAACGTGGGATGCTTTTTAAGAAAATTTACAATAATTGAAATCTAGCACCCAATGCTTTTTTACGATAAAATGATTTTTTCTTATTCACACTAGTGTTTTTTTAACTTATAAAATTTATTTTCTACTTCCCAGTTCAGCTATTTACAAGAGCGTGTTTTTTTAATTTTTTTTAATTATTATTTACCTAAAACAAGGTTCGCAATACTGCAGTATATCATAGCTGCATTGTTTCATGCAACCAAGTGAAATACACTTATGAATAAACAAGAAAAGATTGAAATGTTTGTAAAACGGTTATATTTTTTACTAAACTATATTTAAATTAAAGATAGGAAAACATATGATCATCCAATCATTAAGAAATTAGGAACTTTATCAATAAAATTACTACCGTTGTTACTGTAAAAAGTTCAAAAGACTTGAGACAGTTTAAAAACAAAATTATTGACCATTTCATTATTGAGATATAATTACTCAAAGTTATTTAAATTTAATGTAGAACCGAAACAATTATATGTAGAGTATAAGTGGTTGAGGAGAGATATCTATTATCACATAGACTTTATTACGATAATACAGTAGTTTAACTACGAGAATGCTTCGCGTTTGTACATAAGAGTTAAAAAGAATACTTTATTTGACTATGTATGTACACTAAGCATGTGTATCCATAAATACTACTGCTGTTGATATAGTACACAATATTTTTACAATATTGTATGGAGACAAACACCTTAATTTCCTTCAGCTCTTCAAAAAATTGAACTGCTGCGCTATTTTCCCATTGTATGTTAGAAAATGAATGCTGATATCATATCAATACATATCAACCATCTAAATGGGTGCCGGTTGGAATCAAAGTAATTTTTTGTATTATTTACATAATCAAAAACAATGTATTTTGACCAATCTGCTGTTGATTATATCTAGGTCAATAATTTAAAAAGTCCATTTCATTGTATACAATGAGTTTTATGTGAGTGTAACTTGCTTATTTTTATACGTTTTCACTAACAACCTCGAAAATTGTAAAGACAATGTCTGTTTTTGCGAGTTACTTGGTAACTTAGAAGCACTTTTTTAATAAGAAGTGTGGCAGAAGAGGTAGTCATAGCATAGACATATTATATCTATGGGTAATAGTTATTTCAACGTGCAATGTGAGGCAGAGAAAAGATCGGCTTTGAAAAAGCTGTAAAAATTAATTTCATAAATTTTATCTGTACTGAAAAAAAAAATGTATAGGTTTTAATGTAAATTGTATTGTGTTTTATGGTTATTGAAGTTAACTAAGTACATTTTGTAACAAATCAGTTCATGTTTTTCGTCGATCATGTTTTTCTTTTCATTCATCCAGTAATAATAGAACTAGAATAGAATAGAAGAATGAATATCCCTGCATAGTGCTTACGAAAACGTTTTATCAAAATAATATAGAATACCAACTGAAAAAGCGAATCTAGAATACCTAATGAAAAAGCGTATCCGATAAGTGGATTTAAATCAGGAAATACACTAAATTAACTGAATTTGCTTAAAAACATAATTTTTTAAGCACCAAATTTTCTTAAATACTTTTAGGATAGCTTCTTTGAAATCATTACCAGATTGGAAAATTTTTTTATACTACCGTGCCCGTGGCCACTTGTAATCAACCTATTTGTAACTTTTACGGATAACACAGCTATTTCCCATATTGCAGCATGGGTTTTTGCATTTTTGAGCATCTCAAGTAAAAGAATCCATCATCAGGTTTCGTACCTTGTATTTTGCATACACTACTTTCTCCGGAACCTGCCCTTAAAGCTTTTAAGAGAACACAATGTATATTTTTTTATCAATTTTGTTGCCAATCTCTTTTTTCAATCAGTGCAATATATATTGAAAAAAAGGTAATCAGTTAATGATTGCAAAATTACTATCAAATATTATCACCACAAGTAACTTACCACAAAGCATAAAATGACAGAGGGAAAAATGCCCAAAATTCGTTTATATAAAGAACAAAATTTTTCTCTAAATTTTGCATATCAAAACGCTATTGTATTATACAAGCCATTTAAATTAAATACTAATAGTAATGGTGACATCACATTAAAAATTCAACCAGTTTTTATACGACACATTCTACAATTTTGGTTTACATTATTCATTATATTTTGTGATTTTCACTTAGAATTATACACTCCATCACCAAATAAATCACATTTATGTAATACCATACGACTTTTAATGAAATTAATGCGAAATTTATACGTTTTGATTGGTATAACACAAACATATCAAAAGAATCAGAATCATGAATTAAAGTTTTACGAATTGCTAACAGAAATGCGTGAAATATTTGAAGAGAAGTTAAATATTAAAATCACATTAAATTTTATGACAAATTTTATTATATTTGCCAATGTTTGCGGAGGCATTTATATGTTTATATTGTTTTATTTTAGTTATTTTTTGGATCCTTTACCAACGATTACAATTTTTGCAATGTTTTTAGCATTTTATATGCGGAGTGCAATTGTTTTATTGTATTTAAATCAAACTATAATGTTATGTGTCTTTCTGAATAAATTGCATTTTTGTGTTGATTGCATTGTAAATAATAGGCCTTTCAATCAAGAAAAGGATCAGTATAAAGCGTACTTTACAAATGAAAAGTAAGTTTTAACCATTTAAGTATTTTTTTCTTTTAAAAGGAAAAAATCAAGAAAATTTTATTATTTAAAATAACTTTCTTGGTATATTGTTTTAAATTACTTGATCTATATAAATATTATCACTTTATATTCAAAATTTTAAGTTTATAATTATGAAATTTGTCTAACGACACTATTTACTTTTATTTTATACAAAATTAAAAATATAAGTAGCATTTTTTACAGGGTTATTGCAGAAAAATTACGATTATGTTTAAACATTCATCATAAGTTACATCGTTGCGTGGAATTACAAAATTTTCAATTTCAATTTCACCTGTTAAATATAATATTTCTTCAACATATTGAATACGTTTATATGGGTCTTTATATGTTTCATGAACACAAATATTATCAATCTGTATGGCTACCACCATTAATTACTGAAACTTTATATTATGTGGTTCCGGCATTATACGCTGAATATATGGTAAAGTTTGTTTGGTTTAAAGGTTGCAAAGCACCAATGAAGGAATTAACACTTATAATTAAACATCAGTTCTTAGTAACCCCAACAGATCTTGATTAAAAAGACCATTTCTTCCCAATGCATGCTTAACATCGATATTTTTTAAATGAAGATTTCTTCAAAAAAATTTTTTTTTATTTAATTAATTTATTTAAAGTCGCTTTTTAACGACGAGGTCATTAACGACTTCTATTTACAAAAAAATTAATTTGAAAATTTATATTATTGAGGATTTGTTGTACTTATTTTAAAATGATAACATAAAAAAATTCGTGATTATTTACTTCGATTCGTCCTTCTCTCTGTCAAATATTTCCCCTCCATTTTCGTAAAATACCTTCAAGTATTTGCTTCGTATACGAGATCTTATAATAGAGGAGCCCAAGAGGGGATTTGTGTTGTAACTCGAGCGCGTCAGATTAAGATGCCCCCATATCTTAATCCTTAGACTTTCCTTAGTACCTCAACCAAATATTAGCTGTAAATATAGGGGGATTTGCTCGAGTTAATTCATCTATCTAATCGTCTGCCCTACGTGCGTCCCACATTTTTGTGATAATACTTGGTGAAGGTACTGCAGAGGGTCCTAGAAACCCCTCATATCTTAATTTGACACGCTCGAGTTACTACACAAATTCTCTCTTGGGTTCCCGAGTATAAAGGCATGGAATTGGATGTAAAATATAAAAATAGGTACTTTTTTAGGAAAGGAAGGTCATATCAACAATTACTTCTATGGAAACATCTGATAGAGAAACCGAATTGCAAAAAGTTGTAAGTAATTATTGTTTAGCAAATTTTTAAACTCTTAACACACCCTCACGTTTAATGCAATAATAAGATAATTATATTCCCCTCACGTTTAATGCAATAATAAGATAATTATATTCAAAGGGTTTTATTATTATAGGTAACATTATTCAGTTTACAAGGATTACATATTAAGATAAAAGTTTGTGCCGGTGAAATTCCATTAGATATGACTTTACTTATAAATGTAAGTTTATTTCTTGTAAATAATAATTTTCTTGAAATCTCCAAGATAGCGATGTTTGACTATTAAGAGCCTGTCCACTGTTTATTGATAAGATGTACCAAAATATTTAAATTTAATTTTCGAATATTTTTTTAACTAATTAATGACAATTTTTTTCAGATGTTTCAAATTGTTATATCTATCCTAATTGTTACAGTCAATTTTAACTAAAAAAAAGGTAAGTTATGATCAATAATTATAATTTATGTACATTCTCTTACAAAATAATATATATATATATATTGGAAAAATAAAGTTTAACTATTTTTAAGTTTTACTATTTTTAAAATTCAATAAAGATCCTCTTAGTAAAAATTTTGAATTTGTCTTAGCCTCAATTCAGAATTGAAACAGACATTTATATTTTTCAATAATGTCTTTCAATAAAAGTGGTACTTTTTAAAATTCGAATAAAAGAAAACAATTCAAACTTCTGAAAGTAAATTATGCTTTATTTTGGAGCTTAGACATTGAAGTTATGTTATGTGCAATAGCCTGAATTTGTTGGGTTTTTTTAATACCAATTCTATGACTTGAGTTACACGTAAATGTATAGGTCTTGAATTGTTTATAAATTAATTATTCTCACTTTTCTGATAAATTCAAAGTATCTAGTAATAAATTCAAAAAAATAACCAAATTAACCCAATTTTTTTTTTCAGAAAAAGTTGATATTTTTACATCAGTCGGTTAAAAATAACCACAATTTACTTTTTTACGTTGAGTTGGATTGATTATTCAAGCTTTAAAAACTATTATTCCTATTTAGGGACCCTATAGTACTTATAAACAAACAATTATAATGTATAATAAAATAATAAATTTAAAAAATAAGAAAACCCGACTTCGTTAAATGGAAACTGAAATGAAAAAATCAAGTCCAGTAGTTTTCATAGCGACTTTAACAGTCGTAGATCCATTAAAATCTAGATCGGCTCAAATCTTCCATATTATAGTAATCCCCTTTTAATTTCCTTGATTTTGAACCCCACTCGATAGGTATATAGTTAATTCTTTTATTAACGTACAAAAATCCGCCTTTTATTTCAAACATCTACATAGGACATATGGGCTTTTAAGACGAATATAACAATACCTTAACTGTAGATATCCATCCAACCGATTGGAAGATACGAGGTAATAAAGAAATTTACGAACAAATATACATACATAAATACATACCTAAAAGGTACGCGAAAAAACATAATCACTTCTTGACAGTCTAGTACCTAAATACATATACCAGAAAGATGGAAGCTTCAGGTTTCTAGAGAAATTCAAACATATATTTCAATTAAATTTTTCTTTTGAGGATATGCTATTAGTAGTGTAGTTCAGGGTAGTAAAGAGATAATTTGGAAAAATGGTCTATCCTTCTAGAGCGTTTTTGAAATCGCATACTTCTCTGTTTCATTATGTATGTTTACGTGTTCTTAATGAAAAACATAAATTCAAAGCATCTTAACAAAATAATCAAAGCTTCTTTATAGTAACGAGTATGGCAATATTTATTATAATAACCACTCAATTTTGAAATTTTGGGGTAAACACAGCCATTTTCAATGTAGCAACATAAAGTTTTGCATTCTTGAGCGTCTCAGGTATAAGAACCCATCAGCAGGTACGTACCTTCAAAGCTTTTAAGAGAACACAATGTATATTTTTTTATCAATTTTGTTTTCAATCTCATCCTTCAATCAATACTTAAAGGTATTAAAAAAGGTATGCCAGTTAATGATTACAAACTTGTTATCAAATATTATCACCACAACTAACTTATCACAAAGCCTAAAATGACTGAGGAAAAAATGTCCAAAATTCGTTTATATAAAGAACAAAAATTTTCTCTAAATTTTGCCTATCAAAATGCTATTGTGTTATACAAGCCATTTAAATTAAATACTAATAGTAATGGCGACATCACATTAAAAATTCAACCAGTTTTTATACGACATATTCTACAATTTTGGTTCACATTATTCATTATATTTTGTGATTTTCATTTAGAATTATACACGCCATCACCAAATAAATCACATTTATGTAACACCATACGACTTTTACTGAAATTAATGCGAAATTCAACAGTTTTGATTGGTATAACACAAACATATCAAAAGAATCAGAACCATGAATTAAAGTTTTATGAATTGCTAACAGAAATGCGTGAAATATTTGAAGAGAAGTTAAATATTAAAATCACATTAAATTTTATGACATATTTTCTAAAATTTGCGAATGTTTGTGGGTGGTTTTATGTGTTTATATTGTTTTATGTTGGTTATTTTTTAAATCCTTTACCAATGATAACAATTATTGCAACATGTTTGGTGTTTATGATCCGTTGTGCAATTGTTTTATTGTATTTAAATCAAACTATAATGTTATGTGTCTTTCTGAATAAATTGTATTATTGTGTTGATTGTATTGCAAATAATAGGCCTTTAAATCAGGAAAAGGATAAATATAAAGCGTACTTTACAAATGAAAAGTAAGTTTTTATAATTTTCTTTTTTTCCTACACCGAACAAAATTACTATATCGTAAAGGAGTTGAAAAGAACTGAAATTAAAATTAAAGTCGGTCAAAAAATACGGATTATATAAATATGTTAAACTACTAATTAGACAGATATAAGACAGAGAGATCGGACATAGTATTTGATGTCATACACTGTGTTTCCCATAAGAACTTCAAGCTAAATTCTGTTTTGCTCGAAAGGGATACAAACAAATCTTTAATGTTGTTTTTATAGTTATACGAAAAATATTTTTTCTCAGCTTGTTTTTACACGAAAGAGCTTTTATTAAAGCAAAAAACAAACCATCGATATTCCCAATTACTTTGAACTATATAAATGCCACTCTGGTATCAAGTAAAATATTTCACTTGGTTTTCGGGTAAGTATATTGTGAACAAGTTAGTCACTAGCGAGAAATTAAAAATTATGATTAATTGTTTTGTTATAGTTATCAAGTTGATCTAAAAACTAAGTAGTTTTAGTATGATAATTTAAAAATTTTCCATTTTTATACAGGCTTATTGCAGAAAAATTAAGATTATGTTTAAGTATTCATCATAAGTTACATCGTTGCGTGGAATTACAAAATTTTCAATTTCGTTTTTACCTATTAAACATAATATTTCTTCAACATCTGGAATACGTTTATATGGGGCTCTATGTGTTACATGAACAGAAATATTACCAACTTGTGTGGATGCCAACATTTATTGCTGAAACTTTTTATTATGTGGTGCCGGCATTATATGCTGAATATATGGTAAAAATTGCTTGATTTTAGGCCTACAAAGTAAAAAGAAAGTACTTATAATTGAGCATCGGTCCTCAGTACCTCGACAAATCTTGAGAAAAAATACTGTTTCTTCTCAATGCGTTCTCAACTTACATCCTTCTAAAGTAAGTTAGTATTAGCAGTGTTAAGAGGAACACAAAAATCAAATAAAAAAACTAGGTAATTCAGGGTGCTTAAAATAAATACAAAGTAAAATTTACTGTAAAAATCAGTCAAAATAATTAAAGAAATTTTTATTCTTACAAGGGGCCCCTATCATTCGTCCAGAGCCCCTCAAATGTTTAATCCGGCACATTAAAAATTTGCAGTAGTATTTGCTTATTACACGAGGGTAAAAGCTTTGAATTGGTTTCAAGGTATAAAAATAAATACTTTTTTAGGAAAGGAAGATCATATCAACAATTACTTCTATGGAAACATCTGATAGAGAAACCGAATTGCAAAAAGTTGTAAGTAATTATTGTTTAGCAATTTTTTAAAGTTTAACACACCCCCATGTTGAATGCAATAATAAGATAATTATATTCAAAATATTTTATTATTATAGGTAACATTATTTAGTTTACAAGGATTACATATTAAGATAAAAGTTTGTGCCGATGAAGTTCCATTAGACATGACTTTAATTATAAATGTAAGTTTATTTCTTCTAATTAATAATTTTCTTGAAATCTTCAAGATTGCGAAACCTGAAGAATTAAAAATTGCCCACTATTTATTTATCAGATGTACCAAAATATTTAAGTTTAATTTTAAAATAAAAAAATTTTTAAAAACTAATTAATTACAATTTTTTTCAGATGTTTCAAATTGTTATAACTATCGTAATTGTTACGGTCAATTTTGACTAATAAATATAATTGAAATAAACAAAAGCTACTCTATGATCAATAATAATTTATTATTTATATACCTACATGGGAAAAATTAAGTAGTACCTACTTTTTAAGGTCTACTATTTTTTAAATTGACTTTTGTTCCACTTATTTAGTCATAATTTTGAGTTTATCCTAGCCTCAATCCAATATAGAAAATGCAAATTACATATTTCTACCTACAGGGTCTTTCAATAAGAAAAATTATTCTTTTTTTACTCGACTGCCAAGGAGTGGTTTAATTGATTTAATTTTAATTTTTGAAACATTACCTATATCTCAGAAACGGCGGCTCTTAGGAAAAAAAGTATTCAGGCATTTTTATAATTCATTTTCAGAACTACAATTTTTGTCTGAGCTAATTTTATGATAAAACTTCGTTTTGCTGAAAATCACGAAAGTCGTTTTTGTGACATTTCACCCCGCATAAATTTTTTTCCATATCTCGGATCGGTGAGGACTTTTAAGATTTCATTTATGATGGTGTGTTTTAATCGATCCTACCAAAACTACAGGCGGGTGCGAATTTTTGTACCTTCAATCATATTATACCATGTATATATGAAATATATCAAGGTATACTAAGTTTAGTGCCAAGTTTGTAACTCCTAAAAATATTGATGCTACGAACAAAATTTTGGTATAGATGTTCATAATAGCATGTTCAGGACGTAAAAATTGAGATCATGTTCGTAAATGAGCACTTTAGGTCAACTTCGTCTTGGGTCCGTAGGACCTATTTGAAAATCGTAACAGAACAAAAATTTAAATATAAAAAATGTTCCTTATAAAAAATAAACAACTTTGGTTTGAAACATTTTTTCATAAACTCACTGTTTACCCTTGAGGGCGCAAATCAAGTGCAAATTATATAGTAAAAGTACCCTTGAGGGCGCAAATCAGTTGCAAACTGTAATATGTATTATATGGGAATATCAGTTCTGTGTGGCTATCTACTTACATGACGTAAAAAACGATTCCGTAATCAATACAGTTTATACATGGTATTTCAACAATTAACTCAGTCAATGGTTTGTTTTCGCTTGTTTTTTATTTAATTTGACCGGGTTATATATAGCATCAAAACGTAAGAAAGATGGCAGTGCCAGGTTTCTAGAGAAATACAAATATACATTTCAATTAAATTTTACTCAATAAACATTTCAATTGCGTTAATGGACTTACACATGACCATTACTTACGGCAATCCATACTACTTACGTTAGTTAATGCTTTATTCCTAATCGTTGAATGCCTTCTTTTCGCATTACATAACACATATATCATCACATATATTGTGACAATCAGAATAATGAATTACTATAACATTTCGAAAAAAAATTATAGTCAAAAAGGCGTTAACTATCAGATAAAAATGATCAATTTAGAAAATAAAAGATCCTTAAAATATACAAGACAATTACTCTCATCAATGAGTAGTTTATTAATAATTGCACATATTTTTACCTGTGTTTATGATAATAAATTATGTTTAATAAAAACATTTAAAATATGGAAAATCAATTTTACAAAGGTCTCTTTTTTTGTACGTGTTTTTGGAATTGCTACAATTTTATTTTTTGGAGTATATGAGTTTACTTTCAATCAATCTTATAATCCATATCCAAATTCAAAAGCATTAACTCGTATGGATTTTTATTATTTATTAAAATTATTTAATTATTAATTTTATATTTATTTATCAGGTGTTATGACTGGTTTTATAATTTTACATTGTGTACGCTTTTCAAATAAATTGGTTCAGGTAAATAAATCATCAATTTAGACTTTCTAAAAGATCCAGCATTCCTTGTTTCAGTGAAGCAATTGGGAATATTCATGTACCTGTTAAGAAATTCGTTGTCGATATCACTATGTCAATATCGGTGTAAATGCCAGACTGATTTGATCTTTGAATATTACATTAGCAATAGTTATGGCGGACGAATCAATACAGTATGGGCTTCAAGATATACTGGTAGGTGATATCGCATAACACTTCTGGTGGATGGCCCTATTCAATACTGTAATATAATTTATGCCAACATAGATACTATAGTATATATCTCTATACCATACCAGCATTGTAGTCAACGTCGTACATTTTGTACCGTGATGGTAAAAATTAATTTTTTTTTCAATAATTTGTGTTTTATAAAAAAAAATTATATTATATATTATTTCTCTAGCCTGTTTTCTGTCGGTCCGTGAGATTTTCATTATTCCTCTATCAAATTCCATGATTTACACTTCATTTTCAAAATTTTCTTTTGTTCTAACACCCGGTAACTTTTTTTCTATTCTTCTTCAAAAAATCATTTCTCCAAAATTTTTAAAAAATGTATGCCACACAAGACCATTTTTATGAATTCTTTTAATAGACGCAGAAACGAATCACAAAAAAAGATCTAAGTCTCCAGGAGGCGAAGAGGATACCGTTGCACCAGGTACCTCTGAGACCAATTCTGTCACGATATTCGTGTTAAGCGACTCCAAAATACCCCGTGAAACGAGTTTGGATTAATTATATGATAAATTTCTCGAAAACTTCAGGATGCGACGAGGATACCGTTACACCAAGTACCTCGGAAATCAATTCTGTCACGATATTCGATCGCGTTCAGTGACCCTAAAAACTCTCATATAACGAGTTTGGGTCGATTATATAACAAATATCCCGAAAACTCCACTAAACGACGAGGAACCGTGCACCCTGAGCAGTAATTCTGTCACAATATTCGTGTTTATCGACCGTAAAATCAAAGTGTGAACCGAATTGTGAATTTAATATTAACGGTCAATTTAAAACTTTATTCCTTTGTTTCTTCGTCAATAAATTTACTTGTTAACATACACAAAAACCTCATGAACCCCCATGGATATATCTAGTTTCATCTAGTTTTCTACGAAAAAGGTCCGTACAATCCGTGTTCCTTCTTTTTCAGTTTTTTCAATTAATCGGAGAAATTGATGGTATATTCAAACAATTTAAAGTTTCTTGTGATTATCAAAAAGTAAAAAATTTAAATATCATTCACACAATTACAATTATAATATACACAATTTATGTAACAAACGATTACTTAAAAGGAAATTCTAATATTTTTATAATTTTATATATCTTTACGGTAAATTTTATACAAAATTGTATATTACAATTGAACTTCCTAATGATTTTAATATTAAATAATCGTGTCAAAGTTTTAAATGAAAATTTAAGACGATATTCTAATAAAAATGGTTTTATTTCAAAATATATGAATGATTCAAGCAATGATGGAAATATTTTTAAATTAAGTCGAAGATTTTCTACTTTTATAAGGTAAATACATATGTTTATAATCTGAATATTTACTTAAAATATATATAAAAACAAGTGAAAATAAACAATTGACTGAGTTAAGTCTTGAAATACCATGTATAGACAGTATTGATTATCAGTGTTTGTATTATCTTTAATAAATTAGAAAAGTTTAAAAAATCGACCCATGTAAGACGGTTTTTGGACGTAATTTGTTATAGAATTTCAAACATTTTTTGAAAATTAATAAAAAACTTTTTTTTTTGTTTTCCAAAATCTTTTACAAGACTTACTAGTTGAAGACACCCACAAATTTTCAACCCTCTATCTTTTATAGTTTTGGAGAAAATAAACACCAAAGTTTTCCTTTAATTTGTGCTTTCACGGGAAAACAATGATATTTACAAAAAAAGGTTTCACACAAAAGTTGTTTACTTTTTATAAGGAATATTTTTTTCTTTTAAACTTTTGTTCTGTCTCTAACGGTTTTCAAGATGGATCCTACGACCCAAGACCCAATTGATCTATGTGGCTCCTTTACGTACTGAACCTCTCTTTTTACATCGTGAGCACACTATAAGAATTTCAGCTTGATATCTCTTTTCGTTTTTGAGCTATCGTGATCACAGACAGATAGACAGACATACAACCGGAAAAGTATTATTTAGGTGATTTTATATGAACACCTAAACATAAATTTGGTCGTAGCATCAATATTTTTAAGCATTACAAACTTGGAGCTAAACTAAGTATACCTTGATATGTGTCACATATATACAGGGTATAACTTAAATTAGTTCTAAGTTACATGCAATTTTTTCCATTAGATTAACAAAAATTTTTCTAATTTCAAGTTTTTATTTATGTTCGATCTACGCGTTTTCAATTGTACTTTGCACAATGTTAAAAGTACAGTTTTAGTTTTTCATTAAAAATGGTAAAGAAAACTTCTGATTAAATCATTATAAAAGAAAAAAAAACGATCAATCCGCTTGGAACTTCTTCCGGTTCAAAATTTCGAGATTGAAACTCCGTTAATTTTAACACATTTTTTGTTTCCGTATTAAAATATTTTTGACTTGTTTAGAACTTTTTAAACATAACAATAATAATAATAATAATAATGGGGTTTAACCTCCGTTTTTCTGACATACGCCTTATCACAGAGGCCACCCACATCATTATTTGTTAATCTTTATTTATTGAATTACATTAACAACTTTTTAAACATAGAAACTTGATGCAAATTATTCATCCCTCCCTTTTGCTTTGTAGTTTTTATAAATTCATTGATTATAACAGCGGTTTCCGTAAAGTATAAAAACTTTTTGTTCTTTTTCAGTGATTCAACAGAATTATCAGAAACATTAGAAGCAACTACACAAGCACAATATAAAATTTTATATGCAGCGTCAATTCTCAACTATTATTTTTCAATTCATCAATTATTTTATGCTATTTTCGTAGCCATCCGTACATTAAAATTTATTTATGGTTTATATCTTCTAACTACGAATAATATTTATGCAACCAGTCTCATAACAATCATGTTATTTTTAACACAATGTTATTTCGTTGTTCAACTAGAAAATAATGTAAGACTGTTACATAGGTTTTATCCAATATTCAACACAAGTTTAACAACTTAATAAGTCTAGATAATTCAGAAAGTGTAATGTATTCTCTTACTTGAGATACATTAGACTGAAATTACACAAAAATTGTATAGTTTGTTAGAGAAGTGGGTTTCATACTTTTATATTAACTGAATCTTGCAAAAATTCAAAAAAAAATCAGCCTCAAGTTTGTCAAAAGCTGCAAAAGATTAATTAAAAGAATCACAAACAAAAATTTTTTTTCCAACCCTGAATTTTCTTGAATGATTGAATGACCTAACGGACTAACAGACAACTCACAGTCTAAGCCATTGAAAATTGGAACCTTAAATTTAGAATATATACAGGGTGACTTTTTCCAGTTGGCATATGCTTGAAACTCGATAAATAAATTTAATGGAGGAAAGTGCTTCAAACGAAAAATGTTAGTTTCAAAGGCACACATCTAATACCGACATCGAATGCAAGTTTTCAGGTTTAATTAAACCTCATTCTGATTCATAATCGACAAACATTAGATGAACACTTTAAGTTAGAAAGTTGTTCTTTATAAATACGCAAACTTTTTTGTTGAACAATTATACGAAATAACAATTTTGATACGAAAAAACCATTTTGGGTAAAACTTCGTTTTTACCTAAATTGTAAGGTGTTTTAAAGACATGAAACTAAAATTAGTTTTACACGAAATTGTATAAAGAGGTAGTTTTCAACGTCATAAATTTGTACTAAAAATTGTAGAAGCTTTGACGGTCACTACTAGCTGCCATAAATTTTCAAAGTTATCGATATTTAACACTAAAAGGATAAAAATCATTTAGATAAATGTAAATAAACAAGTTAGGGATGCTTTGAGTCTAAAAAGGATAGATATTTGATCGTTAATTTTACGAAAAAACAAATAAAGATTACTTATTGACGAATATCCAGTCTAATCTAGAAGTCAATTGTATAAACGACATCGTTGTTAAATTTACCTACGTGCTGTGATAATGTGCTGTTTGTATACTGTGAGTACAGATGAGCAATATATGAAATTATTCGTTGTAGCGTTTTACTGCCCCAATACAACTACTATTTAGATAACTATATTTTTTCGCTTTTTAAGATGTCACGTTCTCTTTAACTCCGATAGAAATACCTTAATTGAAAATGAATAACGACAGTGTTTTTGTCATAGACATAGAGAATGGACTGAAAGTTCCTATCTAACTGTACAGTAAATAAAAGCAGAAATTTATAAGAGACCTGTTTGTGTGCGGCCAGTTGATCGTTCTCTATTCTACAAAGAGAGACAGGTATTGGCCACAAAAGTGGGCAATTTCTTGAGGATATTGCTTAGCCTATTCTTTATGTCTGTGGTTTTTGTAAATATTAGCCTATATTACTAAAGTGAATTGAGACCTAGTATGAACGATAGTGAAAATGGGCCTTAATTTAAATTAACTAATTTATTAAATAAATGTTATCTTTTAATTTTTTTTATAATTAATACAGATTGACAATATTGTGACCACTGTTTCCGACATACCGATTGGGGAAAATGAGCAAGGAGAACTTTTTGAAAATGTATGTTTTTCTTTATTAATTTTTTTATAACTTCAGAAATCAATTGGCCATAGCTATCTCAAAGTAATAAATATACTTATGGCAATAAATCTCAAATTCAAAGTTATCTCTAAACTGAACAGCAAATAAGGAAATATTTACACCTTTGAGTTTAAAATTTTCCATCAATTTAATTCAAAATTAAATAATTTTCTTTTTTTTTATCTTCCAGAAAGATTTAATATTTGCACAATCAACTCAGTTTGATAATAAATTTATGGCTGCTGAAATGTTTCCTATTGATTATATGGCAATTTTAATTGTAAGTATTTATTGCTAAGACACGCAGTAATAATATTGACAAAAAACGCCTCAGCAACTTCGTATATATATAGGGTGAACCATTTTATTATATTATAACTAATTGCTCGTTTTAATAACTAACTCAAAGTTGCAGAGTCTGGTGAGGGAAATTATGTTCTGACATCAAATTGGACCTAATTTTCCGGGTTGCTTTAAAAGTCAATTTAAATTCTAAAACAAAAGAGATAGAATAACACTTTAAATTAGAAAGTTGACCCACATAAAAATTAGCTTTCGGAGGAAATCCGACTTAAAAATATGTCATTATTGCATTTAATAAAAAAACACATCTTCAGAAAAATGCTTTGCCCTGTGTCCATGAATTTGACCTGAAATTCTACTTTTAGGTCATTTGATCTCTTGATCTTCAAATGATCTTGAAAATTAACCTGAATTAATAAGTCATTAACACAGGCGAATAACCTTCATTGACCTTGGTAACTTTTGTCTAAAATTTTTTTCTATAGCTAGTGTATTTTCTTTCGATTTCAAGTAATACATATTATAATTTACATATATTTTAAGCCGCATTTCGTCCGAAAGCTAACGATTTTCGAAAAATGTTAGTTTTTTTAATGGGAATCAACTTTCTAATTTCATTCTATCTGTTCAATTTTAGAATCAAGATTGACTATTAAAACAACTCGGAGAACTTTTTCTCACCTGATGTCAAAACATGATGCCCCCAATGGCTGACTACAAAACGAACTACTAGCCATAATAGATTAAAAAGGTCCACCCTTTATGTCCATATACTCAAGGTTGTGGTGAATTTATATTTTTCGAATAACTTGAAATCAAAATAAAATTTTTTGTTTTATAGATACTTTCTAATGTTATGACAATTTTCATATTAATAATACAACGACAATCTTAAAAAACAAATATTCAATGCAGTTTGAACAAAAAATTTTCATTCAATTTTCGCACAAAAGAGCTATTTTGATAAGTTATCAACAAAACGAAAAAAATTAAAAAAAATACAAATGTACCAGGAATCGAACGCGGTTCTTTAGTATGCATGCCATGTTCTTAACAAACTGTATATAATATGCGCTCCAGGTATAATCTGCAATTTACCAACTCAACGAATTATTATTTTATTTGTCTACATTAACTTTTTGTTTGTCACTATTTTTAATACAAATTGAAACATCCAAATGTCTCAATTTTTGTTCATATTTATAATAGGTACAATGGGCGTACACCATAAAGATAAGTAACTTGTCAAAAATGTTTAAAAGATTTGAAAAAAATACACATATACCAGGAATAGATTCCGAGACTCTTGGTTTTATGCCAAGCGTCTAAATCATTCTAGCCGACTATGTATACAAATAAATGCTTGTTTTAAATACAGATTAAAAGTAGTTTTTCTTAATTACCACCCTATATTTCCATAGCGATATACCGTTAAAGCAGTAAGTCAGTTTCGATTTGATCTCCGATGTACCTGGTGCACAGGGTAAACGAGTTTTCTAGTTTTCGGAAAATTCATTATATACTTAATCGGTCCAAAATCGTTACTGGGGGGGGGAGGATTTGGTTCGTTGAAAAGAAACGACACCAAGTATCAAAATATCGCATCCAAATCGGGCCCCAGGTACCTGGTGCCAAGGATACTCAGGGTACCCGAGATACCCTGACCTCCAGGTACCTCTGAGATCAATTCTGACGCGATATTCGTGTTCAGCGACAAAACCCATATTATTTATGCAAATTGCATATTTTAATTTCTTATAAATCAATTTAGGTCACAAAATTTCCTGAGACTCTAACGAATCGAATGCCCAAAATCGCATTCAAATATGACTTACTATTCCAATTTTTCGAACTTTGACCGTTTTTAGTGTTTTGTTTCTGCGACTAATAGCATACATCATTATATCGCACCAGAAATACAGACGTACAAAAGTACTTATAAAAATTAAATCAATAGTTTATTACACAATTAGTGCGGTAAATTGTAAATTGCATACGAAAGTGTACTTACTCGAGTATGCAATAGACAATCTGCATAAGTTGTAAAAGTCATTTTTTTCCTCCCATGCAGGATAGGTGTTCTCCTTTTACACTTTTTTCGTGCGATAAAAAGCATTAGCACCTTCTGCATGCGCAAAATGAATAAATCATTACAGAAAAAGAGTACTTGTCCTGCATAAGAGAAAAAATCTTTGCACGAATACTGTTCAAATTTAAATCAGCTCAATTTTTTAAATTTCAATTGGATTGACTAGTACTTTGTTTTTATATTCTGTACTGTGTTCAACCAGAGTTTTGTTTAACCCAAAAATATAGTTAATCATAAATTTTAAGGCCTACTCTGGTGATTATATCCAAAATAAATATCATAAGTTAATAACACAATAACAACTTAAATGAATTATCGATTAAAGATCAGTTGTTATTAAAACTGTGATTAATGGGAATCCTAACTTACAATATTTAATTAACGAAAAATATTTTCAAACAAAAAGACATATTAATAAATCAAATTTTCAATATAGAATATTTAATGTAAATATATAGTGCAAGAGCAAGTGACCAACCAGCTTCGCATATAGGCGGTACAGTCTAGTTTCACTGATTGTTTATAAAAGGAAATGTTGTTTTGACGACAAGTTGTGGTTTTTTTAATCTTATTAAAGAAAATTAAGTGTTTTTTTTCTGGAATGCATATTGCGAGAGATATTATAGATAATCTAAAAAGGGCTAAAAAATTTCGGTTTTGGTTACTGTAGATCTAGCACAGGTCTTCGAAATTGCAGACTTTTTTTTTTCCTTCAACCCTAACTAACACAATATTAAAAAGTCGGATATACCAGAACTTTCGCAAGATCGAGCTTTTTACTTATACAATTAGGTCTTTCGTCCACCAATATCGTTCATAATGCTATGGCAAAGCAATATCCCAACTTATTAGTAGCATTTGATCCAAATAACTATTCTAGCCAAGGTTGAATTTCATTCGCACGTGTGGATGAAGCTCATTACAATAACATGTGTCCGACTTTGTAATGGCTGCGGTCCAATGTTTATGCGATCCTTTTTTTAAGCCCGCTTGCAGTTGTGTTGCAACAATGGACGAAAAGCCTTATTGAAATATTTTGTACGAATCTTCTTATATTTGTAAAAATAATCTGGAAATGACGAGAAGAAATACATTTGTTACTTTTTCGATATAATTTATAAATATAAGGGAAAAGTTTATGAAAAAGAGCATTTTAACGAAAATAAAACTCACGCCACCTTATAGAAGTCAAAAATTTCGTGAAAATGTTGGTTTATGGAGTCCTTGCCTCTGCTATGACCCACACGTAGCAGAGGCAAAGCACACAAATACACAAACTCGCTCGAGCGTTTCTTTTGTGGGTTTTATCATGTTGGATATCATTTCTACGGTATTTATTGACTCTAAACCCCCTCTAATGTGTGTAATGATACAAATTTTAAAGTAATTTTTATTTCGGTTGAAATAAATAAAAAACATTGAAGACAAAAGTGATTTTGCAATTAAAAATTGTTCAATTAAACACTTTTTAATAATAATTCTTCAACCCGATGGCAATATCTAGAAAATTATAAACTTGATAATAAGTTTACGAATTCCTGCCGAAGTTAATAAACAAGCGCGTTTGGAGGAAAAAAGGTACTCAAGGCTGACCAAAATACTCCTTAAAAAGAATTTTAATATTGCACAAAAAAGTCTAAACACGTACAAATCGATTTCTTTGCCATAATTTCCTAAACTATACACATTTTTCATTCGATATAATTTATTCATTTACTAACAAATCTTGAAGGAATTTATGTTGAAATTTATTGACATAAGTTAATAGTTGAAAAAAACTCTTCGGAAATTTCCATTTTACATTCCAAAAACAAAACAAAAAACATACACACATCCAAGGATGCAGCAAATAAAACAAAAAAAATTTTGGCATTTATCCAAATATTTATTTAAACCAAAAAACATCTATGAATCATTGTTACCAGTATATTATGTAACACATTTATTCGGTTTAGCACCATATAAACAAATAAACGTCATTGATAATAATGGACAGACCACGTTACAATATCGTAAAAAAAGCCTGAATTTTTGGGATGTATTAAAAATTACTATTATTATTGGTCCTACAACGTATTTATGTTATCAAGAAATACGTTATGCATTGTCGACTGGTATTAATCTTATTAAAATTACGGATATTTATGAATATGTGTCGAATTTGTTTCTTGTAACTGTTGGCTTAATTATGGCACAAGTGCAACAAGGCGAAATTGTTAATGTTATTAATACAATTGCAGAAATTAATGTTGTTTTAAATAATATTGGTAAGATTTATTACATTTGAATTTTTTGTCAAAATCAAGCCACGAGTGAGACGTTTAATTGTGAATAATTATGGGTCCATGTAAGAAAATTTGTTTTATATACAGTGTGTCGAATGTAAGATAAAGACACCCTCGTATTTTCGTTATTTGTAGGAATATCGATTTGAACATTTTGCACAGTCATACAGGATGATAGGTAACATTTTTTAGGATACTTAACCGAAATCTGAACTTTATAATTAGCTTACTACAACTTGACAAATAGGGTCGATTCTTAATATTTTACCTATCGTCAGAGATGGTTAGAGATAACGAAAAAAAATTTCTAGAAAAAGTTACTTACAATAATACTTTTTTATATCCATATGCCGATTTTTATGACAAAATTTACATTTTTAATTTTTTCGTTATTTTGATCTTTACTCAAAATTATTACAAGTTTATTTGAAATATTTGAATGCTTAATACTTTTAAATTATCAATTTGTCCAGTTTTTACATTTGCCCTGTTTACAAAAACTGTCACTACTATCATTTAATGGTGTTATGGATTCTAATATTTCAATAAACTTGTAATAATTTTGAGAAAAGACCAAAATAATGAAATAATTAACAATACAAATTTTGTCATGAAAATCGGTATATGAGTATAAAAAAATATTCTAAGCAACTTTTTCTAATAATTTTTTTCGATATCTCTAACCATCTCTAACACTAGAAAATATTAGGAATCGGCCTTATTTGTCAATTTGTTGTAGGCAGAGTTTCAAGTTCAAATTTAGATTATGTCTCTTCAGAAATGTGACTAATTCCCTTGTATGATTGTGCAAAATTTCAAATCGATATTCCTATAAATAACGAAAATCTAATGGTGGCAACGTAGGTAGGATACAGCCTATAAAGCCTATGCATAGAAAAATCTATTTTTTGTAAATTATACTAATTAGCGCATACCACTAAGTAACTTTGAAGGATATAATCTGTATGTCCTCGAAAACCGTCTTCCATTCAATAATGTCTTTTCAATTGGAAACTAATATTTAGCTACCTAATGGTAAGGAGTTTATAACGAAATTCGAGATTATTTATTCAGTTCCTCGACGGTGAATCTATCTTCCGGGGTAATTTCTTATTAATTTAAACTAGGTTGGAAAACAATGGCCACAAAGCTACAATACCTCTTACATACTTTTAAGCTTTGTGGCCATTGTAACTTTTGTTCCACTAAAGAACTTCTATTTCCCACATTCTAAGAAAATGTAACTGAATCCACTTTTCCCTAAAGATGGATTAATAACTAATTATTGTTCTTATTTTACATAATTTTAGATAAGCATATCAATTACAAAAAACAACAAGTCTACATAATATTACAACTAAGCGGTGTTTTAATTATCTATTTAATAAAGGAAACTTCGTATATTATAATACGTAAAAGTAAAGTATTATCACGTTTAACCTCATTTGCTGTATTCAATTTTCCATTTTTATTTAACTTTACATTTTTATGTCATTTTACTTATATTATCTATTCATTATATCAATGTGTATATGCATTAAATCGAATAATTCAAGATATTGGAAACATTGATGGTAAACATGAAAATTATACAAGTACCATGACATCAACTTTTTTCGGTAATTATGCAAGGCACCACGATACGCCAATTTATTTTTGGGTATAAAACATCTATAAATTAACTTTATAGTTGTGTCTTTTAAATGATCATACATAACAGCTAGACGAACTTTCGAAACAAATGTTTTGGTCATGAAAAATACTTCGGAATTAAGTTATGCTAGGTTGCCGTTGGCCGTTTCTTGATTTTAGATACGTACAAAAAAAGTCAGTATACAGAGTGGACAATTCCACTACTTTTTCTGCCTTGGCAATGTCTTTCCAAAATAAATAATTATGAAGCAAGACAATCTTACCTATTAAACTTAGATGCAGCAGGGTCTAACAGAAGAATGGAATTTTCTTGCACGCTCCCCTCCTTATTTTCTCTCACTTCTTTAGCAAGATCGAGTTGAGCTACTTTGAGTCGGTTAGTGGAAATGTAACTAGGTAAGATAATTTAGCTAAGAGAATCGCTCTTCACCATATTCCTCTTCTCACTTTTCTGCTTTTCTTTTCTAGCAGTTTTAAGAAGGCATACATATTTTTAGAATACTTTCAGATAAAGTTAAAAAGGATAAAGTCTACAAGTTAGCTAGCAAATTGACTTTTCAGGCAAGAGGTAAAGACAAGCGCTGAAATAAAGAGGCAAATGTAATTCCGTCTAATTGACCAATAAAAAGGCATCTGATTGACTCACTTCAGTCGCAAATAACATTTTGAATATTGACTGTGACAAAAAATTACAAAGAAATAAATGTCTTACAATTTTACCTATAAAGAATTGACTCCTGTCATTTGAAACAAAAACAAAATTATGTTTACATCACATCAATTTTCGGCACTTTTGACGAAAAAATAAAAAATTTTTTGAAATTAAAATGTCATCAATGAAGCTTTGATGAAAAACGTTAGGGACCATAATTATTTTAACAATCAAATAGAAATTTTATACCGAAAAATAGATTAAATGGTGATTTAATATAATTATATTCAAGATTTTTATAGATGATGGCCACAAAAATGGTAAAGTATATCACATACCACCGAATCAAAAGTTTAAAAATGATGTTGACATCAAAAAGAATAATATTTATCAAAAAACAGTTCATACAAAAATGTATATACAATATCAATTTACATCGATTATCGATGATACAAATACAAATAATATCGATTTTAAATGGATGACAATACATAAACGTATTGAATATTTAAGTAAAATATATTATGAATTAGTAACGTTATCGCATCGTATAATGTCCATTTTTTCATTTCAATTATTATGTATTATAATGGTAATTGTAATTGATATTACAAATTATTCATATAATATTTATAAAAAAGAAACGTTTAATGATCGCATGAATAATCTATTTTGGGTTGTTATGAATGCCTATAAAATTTTTATCATTGTTTATTCATGTGAATTACTACAAACAGAGGTAAATTTTAATAAATTATGTCTGAGAAAAACTTCACATCCTGATTCGAACCAAGAACCTTTCTCTATTCGGATAATTCTCTATTGAGCTACAGAAATGTTATATGAAAGTATCAGTTACTAGTTATGTGGATGTATCAACTACCCCATGGTCATATTTGAGATAAATACAGCTTAATATAATAAACGATATAATTATAAAGAATGAAGTTAATAACTGAAATAAGTGTAAAGAATGAAAATAGTATTGGTTATACTATGAAATATGTTCAATCGTGAAATATTTGATAAGTTTTAGTAATAGTACAGTTAAAGATCTTACAAATAAAGGAAAATGAAAGAAACCGCTCGAATTTTGCTAAAACTTCATGGAATGTGTTTCTTAGGTGTCAAATATCATTAGTAACGCATAAGTTAGTGGCGCAAATCAGTAAATTGTTAATTCAATGGAACGGTTAATGTTAAAGTTGATTTACAAAATTAATAGACAACTTGAATTACATATACGTTATACATGTATAATAGTTTTCGATTATTTAACAAACACTTAATATTTACGTCTTACAAGTTGCCTAATTACTAATTTTGTAAGTGAACTTTAACATTGATCGTTTCATTGAATTAAAAATCTATTGTTTATTAACAAATAGAAACATTTGCGCCACTAACTCATGCGTTACTAATAATATTTGACACCTAAGAAACACATTCCTTGAGGTTTTAGCAAAATGTTTCTTTGATTTTCCTTTTAAGCAGGGCTGTGCTCTTAACATGGCAACATGGCAGGAATACATATCATTCCAACTCTTTTATCAAAGTCAGAGTAAAATATCATTATACTAATGAATTCAAAGTGAGAGTAAGAGCAACGGGCGACCAACAAATCGCGATAAGCTACAGGAACTATCCAATGAACTGTCAAATGTCAAAACAGATTATTGAAAAATCATATTCTATCATAAGTTCTTTGGAGTGTTTTTTACTCATCGTCAGTCACTTGTCGACCGGCACTCTATATGTGAAATCTCCTTTAATTTCTCGTTTAATTTTCCCAACACGCAGAAAGAAAGAATTTCATCTTACCCAAATAATACATTTGGACATATAATTATAGGCAAACGAAACGACCGGAATAATTTACAAAATTGAAATAAATAAATTTAAAGAGGAAACGCGCTTGGCGGTAAATATTTAATATAATAAGCTGCTCGAAAACTGTTGGGGGTAGAATGACCTTACTTAATACTACGAAATTGTCAATCTTGAATAATTTTAATATCTTCCTCTACAAATACAATCATTACTTTTCAAATGAAAAGTCTCCGAAGTTTTCGGAGTCGTAGTGCAGTTACCAAAAATTTTTACTACAAACTATTCGGCGGTTGTCAGTTTGTTCTCAGCAGCTTTCTAGCAGAAATCGTATGTGCACTAATAGGTTTTGATGATTGTAAAATAACTCGATTTCTTTTTTAGATACAAAGATTATCATTACAAATTATATCATACAATATGAATATAGATATTTTTGGAATGTTTACTTTAACAAGTTCATTATTATATTCGGTAAACAAAAAGTTTAAAAATTTTGTAAATTTATTTTGTATAACATTTATTTATTCCAGATTACTGGTACTATTGTAACATATCTCGTAATTTTAATACAATTTGATGCTTCATTTCCTTAAAAAAAGTCTATGAACGATAGGTAATACAGAAAAGAAAAGTTTAGAATTTAGATAACAAGATATAAATTCAGCTACACGATTTAAAACGAACAAAAAGATTAACATTAGGAAATACCCAAAAAATGGTATCCTTTGCAAACAAATTAAGGATTGCTAAAAGGACTAACATAATATGTACAAATTTTTTTCTAAATAAATAAATATACCTGTTTATAGGTAACAAAGTAGGCGACTTCAATAGCACACAAATAAAAGACGTCACTGCAGTAGTAGAGTAGTACAGTTTATGTTATAACTAAAGGAAAGTGACAGAAACCGTTCGCATTTTGCTAAAACCTCATGGAATATGTTTGTGATGTGTCAAATATCATTAGTAAGGCGTGAGTTAGTGGCAAAAATGTTTCTATTTGCTAATAAACAACTAATTGTTAATTAATGAAATACATCGCGTCGTATGAAGTTAAATTAAACAATTTAATGAATAGGCAACTTTTATTACACATATGTTATACACAGCTTTTATTGCACATTATTACACAACTTTTATTACATATATGTTATAAACACTTTAGAAACTAACAATATTAAAAATTTAATATCTTAACTGTTATTCAACCAAATATTACGAAATTGTGAGAATACTGCTTACAATCCAGCAGAAGATGAATGTGAAGAAAGCTATAATTTAAAAAAAAAAAAACAAAAAACAATACTGGTTTTTAAAAAAATTATTTTTTTTATATCAATAAATTAGTTAGAAAATAAAATATTTCTCCAAAGTATTTTTATTAACTTTTCCCTTTAAAAAGAGCCATAAATCTTATCATAAATTTAATAAACATTTATTGAATAACAGACTAAATTTTAAGCTAGAAAATCTTTATTTTCTGACCACAATCATGTAATTTTTTCCATTTTCTGTTCGAGATTATGTTCAACGACCTGAAAAACTTGTGGATACCAAATTTCGTAACATTTGGTTGAATAACAGCTAATTGTAAGATATTAAATTTTTAATATTGTTAGTTTCTAAAGTGTACATGGGCTGTGTATAACATATATGTAATACAAGTTGCCTATTTAATAAATTGTTTTATATAACTTCATACGACGTATTTCATTAATTAACAATTACCAAACAGAAACATTTGCGGCAATAACTCATGACTTACTTATGATATTTGGCACCTAAGACACTCATTCCATAAGATTTTAGCAAAATGCGAGCGGTTTCTTTCAATTTTCTTTATTAGAATATTTTTGTAAAATCTTTTACTGTACTATAGGTATGGGAGTTGGGGGTACGTATCCTTAGATAATTTTCGACTTTTTAAAAAAAAAAAGTGAATTCGTAATTTTAAGTGTAAACTACTTATAAACTACAGAAAAAAGTACAAAAATTATCCCCTACGTCTCTAATATTACGCTCTTTTTGTACTAGTTTATATACTATTTTGCAGAGACTATATCAGTAAAAGATATATTTATTCTCTGCTATTTTGCAAGTAGAAAAGATAGACTTTTAAGAGGTACTATTAGTGTAGTAGACAAAACTACACCGAGGCAAAGAGAACAAATTTTAAAAACAAATTGTTAAAAAACTTACATGAACTCCATGTTGTGTACAATGTTTATATTGCTGTTGTTTCTCGTCCTCATTATGAAGGGTTGGATAGTAGACATTCTAAACCAATAATTGCTCCATATTAATCAGTACTCATTGCTTATAAATTATATTTAACTTACCTTCATACGCCACTGCAAATTTTGTTTTTTAGTCTTTGACCTAAAGTTTTAAAATAACAATTAGAAATCTAGTAGTGCTATTGAGATTATAGAACAAACACATATATAAATAAACAAGTGAAATAAACTGAGTTGATTGTTAAAATACCCTGTAAAGGCAGTCGTTTAGAATTATTTCCTAAAAAAAATTTTCGTTTTTTGAAATCTATATGCTGTGAAACGAGTTTTTAAACAAGATAAAATTGATCCCTTTGACTCACTTAGTATTATTGGATAGGTTCGGTACGAAATTTAAATGAAAAGACTCACTATTTGAAGCAACACCTACACATTTTAAACTCCCTACCTTTTATTGGAGTTTCAAAAGAAAGGGAATCTAGTTTTGCATATTACGAAAAAAATGATTCAAGCAGATGTTCATAAACAACATTTTTTATATTTAAATTTTGGTTCAGACAGATAGACAGGCGGGTAATTCTAGCATTGGAATAGAATTATGGATTGATTCCACGTCGTAAGTCCAAGGAAATTGAAATCCCGTCGTGGATCTCGTATGTGCAATGAGAATGTTACGTTTGCGCAAATATTCAGTAAATGTCATTTACGCAGGCGTGAATGAGTGAGTAGGTTCAACATCGCCTACAGTACATTATTTTAAACTGAATATGAGCAACTGGTACTAACTTAGTAGATTTATAAACAATTTGAACCATAATGTTAATATACAGAAAATTAAAAAACTGATTAATGATTTCTTCAACTTACACTGTCCTAGTTTCCATCCCGAAGGCTTTTTTATCCAATGTTACAATAATTTTAACCCCAATAACACACAATTTAACCCAAAATATGGAATCCGAAAATAATTTAATTTATTGACAGTATGAATGACATTTTATCAACAGTAACAAAGTTACTTTTCAAGAGTATGTGAAAACGATTATTTCATTTTTAATTTGAAAAATTGTAACCGTCGCCCTTAAATAAATCGTTTTTTGCGGAAGAGCTTATAGAATTTTGAAAATGAATTTCCCTACCTTTTGTAACAATCTTACAATAATTGTTCAAGACCTTGGAATTGTGCACCGAAACGTTCTGAAAAATCTCTGGGAATGTTTGTAAAAATTTAAGATGAAAGGGTAAGTAATTTTGTCAATTTTTACTTCCTTAAAATTGTGGCAACTAATTTAGTTGTTTTCCAATGTTTTTTTTTTTTTTTTTTTTTGGCAATAGACATATTTTTAGACCTAATCCTAAAATTTATAGCGTTAAAACTTATTGTACTTAGTAACCCATAATTTTTTATATAATTTACCATTGAACTATCTTCTCTGGTTGTAATTTCTTTTTAACTTACTCAGTACTTATATATTAAATCCCAATGACAGGGCCTGTCTCTAGAATATAGCGAAACTTTTCGATGTAAATATGGGGTACATTTACATTTACACAATGTAAATTGGTGGCTTCATATCGTTTCAATTGACAGAACCGTTTATATTTAGTAACGTAATCATAAATGTCTCCGTCAATCGTTTTATTTCTAGAAGGTTTAGAGAACCTTAATATGTTATATGCTATTTGAATTAATAAATGCACATCAAGTTGCCTATACTAATAAACAAATGGAATTAAAAAAATGCCCTTTATTGATCGCAATTGACACTAAATCTCGAACCGAGAAATCAATATCTCAGGAACTATGCATCCAATCACCAAATGAGCATGATTTTTGTAATTTTTGGGTCAAAGTTACTTCATTTACAAAGTTTCATCGATATCGAAGATTAAGTTATCGAAAACTATTTTTTAATTAGAAAAAATTTATTGTTTCGGAATTTGTTAAAACTGTGTATGTGGAGTAATTTTGACCCAAAAAGTGCAAAAATCGGCTTCGCTTGACGATTGGGTGAATATTTTTTGAGATATCGCCCAAAACTCCGTATAAAACCCTGTATTTTTATATATTTTCTACTGTCTATTGTGAACTAATCTCCTTTGTCGTCAAATGAACTGGATTTTATGTTGTTTGGGTTATTAACATCCATTTCTGAAATAGATAATACCCGAAAATCACGAATATCGTAATTGATTTGACAAGTAGACCAATATTTTAAAAAAAGTGCCTGAAATTCATCCAAAAAATCACTTTTTATATGGGATTTTGAACGATATCTCAGAAACTATGAATCCAATCATCAAATGGATCAAATTTTTGGCACATTTGGGTCATAATTAAATACCTTATCTTTTAAGTTTTTTTCGAAATAGAAGGCCAAAAATTTGCCTCGTTTTCCTGCAGTTTTTATAATTTTTAAAAGTTTCTATATTTTTATTTTCATTTCTTAAATTTTAATTAAATGTAATTCGTAAGGCCAACGAAACGTTGCAAAATTTGAAATAAAACATATTCATTATTTTAATTGTCGAAGTACCCAAAAAAGATTATAATTTTTATAAGGAACCTCCTTTGAATATTATACATGAAATAACTTTGACCCAAAAATTACAAAAATCGGGTTCATTTGGCGATTAGTCGAGTACTTTCTATGTTATCATCCTAAATGCTATGCGAAAACCTATAAAGATCTACTTTGGACAGAATTTTGAAAGAATGTCGAGAAGTACTCATCTAGCCGTCAAACGAACTGGGATTTTGTTTTTTGAATCTTCATCGGTACAAATATTGTATTTTTCCAAAAACATAGAAAACAGAAATTTTCAAAATGTAATAATTAAAATGTGTTTTTAATTATGAAGTATACCAACCGATAAAATCCCAAAAGTTTGGTTTCGTTAAATATTTGGATACTTAATTATTTCGATAAAATTACGAAAATTTTGTTTGTGATTTACCAAAGACAAACATTGAATAAGGTAATTAAGTCCAAAAAAAAAAACATCAATAATAATTTCCGGTCTTAATCTTTTATGTATCATCATTGTATTGTCTGATTTCAATCATTACGGGACAGCAATACGGATAATTAATTTTGAATTTTTAGTTGACGTCAATATGAAGTGGGATAGTAAAATAATAAAACAGTTTGAAACAATTTTATTAAAAACATATTTATTAATAAACCTCTTTAGAAAATACCACAATTATAAAAGATACATACATGCCCAGAAATACAAGAAGTACGTACAAAGTTACAAGCACCTATATTCGGGTGTAAATCTATACAGTTCATTATAACAACATATAAATCTTAAAATCTAAATAACAAGATATAAATTTGTATACCTATTATCTAAATAAAAATTTTCTCCTTTAAAAATGATTGGAAATTGGAAAAACGATAAATGCCCAGAATACTAAAAAATGGTCTTTATAATTTAGGGCCAGATTTCAATAATGGAACTAATTTTTGTGTGAGCATAATATTTCCTTTAATTTTCAATTTACCACGCATATATGCAGCTTGAGCTTGTAATTTACCGAAAGCAATATCAACCATATCACTATCGGAAACAGTTAAAGTTGTATCGGCTTTACCTCCTTTGGGTTGTCCTTCATAAACTTCACCTTTCTTTAAATCCAATGCTAAATAAAAAAATAAATAAATAAATGAGATACCTTTGAACTTTAATCAACCTTTTATCAAAATTAGATGACTGCGAAAAATTGAATACGCATTTATTAAAAATACTAGGCATAACCTTAAAAAAATGTACTTACTCCATTCTTTAACTTTTTTCCCATCTTTGGTAATTTCATATAAAAATATTCCATTCACAGACTTAGCTTTGGCGGGATCTTCTTTAACACCATCAATGATTTTTTGGAAAATAGCATCACTTTCTAATGATGGAGCAGATACAAGTTTTGTTGACGCTGTCATTTTAACTTCTTTTAAATCTACGTACGCTCCTGAAATAAAACAGAAATAAAATGTTTCGTTGTTTTATAATTATTCTTAATCGGACAATCGCAAAATTGATTTTATAATATTAGCCTTGTAATAAAAAAAAATTAGACATTGGACTCACTTAAAAATTTGCAACTCACTCTACCTTCTATCAGAACCTCAAAATAACTAAACGTTTTGGAATTTTCTAAAATTTTTTTAGAAATGTATAATTATTTAATTCTGTAGCTTATTAACAAAAATATTCTATTGTATTATAATTATAAACTTTTTTTGGTTTATTTATATAAAAAATTATCTATTGTGTAAAAATATATCGATAAGGTAGATTTCAAACTTATCATATTGATAAGTTTGAATATTAATTTTAATATTAAAAATTTAAAATATATATTTTAATATGAAACTTATCATATTGATAATTTTAATATTAAAATTAATTTAAAAAATTTGAAATCATCTTGCTAAAATTATTCTTGTAAATTTTACTCATTAGAAATAAATATTTTCTATCAATATTGCTCTATTAACGTTTCTAAGCGGCTCTTCATGAATCAATCGTTTTTTTAATGAACTTTCATTTTTTTTCTCTTAATCAATTTTTGAATGAACTTGATTTTCATTTTTTTGCTCAAAACTATCTAATTTTTGTTCTAAAAAGTATACTAAAAACTTTTTTTTTAAAATAATCGCATCCTAAGAAAAAAATTTTTTAAATTGACTTCAAATTCACATTGTATTCATTAAAGTTTTGTTAAGGATGTAGAATAAACCATAAATAACTAGTATCTAAAAAGAATTTAAATCATCTTTGTCGACATGGTTTTTTTTAAAAAGATGCCATGACCGAAATGCCAATTTGTTATATAATTTTTATTCAAATTTCATACTTTTGGTAATTCTAAAACATGATTTCTTAATATAAACTGATTGATTCGGGAATTTATTTCATCAATATATACTGAATAATAAAATAATTATAATAGTTATTTTAAAAATATTTGTATGAAAGGAAACCGTTTATAAGTCAAAAACATTCGTGTACAAAAAATGTTATTTAGCTTAGTTAGTTAAATTGATTACTTTAAATTAATATTTATAATATCTCTGATGTAAGTAGTGACCTAATTACTACGATAGCAATTCAAGGTAATTTTTTCGATTTCAATTACCTAACTTAGTTACTGATTCTTTAATTTATTTTTAGAATCTTTGTAATATTTTAATGAAAAAACTGATTGTGAGTCAATAAAACATACATTTTTCGCCGGTATTTAGTTATTGACATGACTGAAAAATTAAGAGCTGAAATTAAAAAGCCACAGTCGCAAAAATATATAACAACATTGCCAAACATCTGTTGTAGACATAAAATTATATTATTCTGAGTGTGCTTCTTATCAAGAAAGTATCATTCGTATTGAACCGCTGTGTTGCTAATGTCAAATGATAATTATTCTACTCTTATACCACCTCCTTTCAGAAAAGTGATAAAAAACTACTAACTTTAGTTATTATTTTAACCGTTAGATAAAGTATCTTTTAGGCGGAGAGCACAAAACTTTAATACATTTAAATAAAAGATCTGATTATCTATTGATCCTAATAGAATTTCTGTAGTTTTACAAAGTTTTAAAAAATTTCTCACCATTTTTTCATAAGCTTTTAAACTAATAAATTTTACTCTTTGTACATAATATTAATAAAATCAGGATGAAAATAATACTTTCTGTGGGACTAACAGAACAAAACTGTTCCGAAAAACTGTCTAATTAAACCAGGTCCAGGTGTAATATCAGAAAAAAAAATGTCGGAAAATACATACCGGTTACGACTTCAGCACCAGTTTCTTTAATTTGTGTGGAGAAATAAATTCGATTACCCTCTCGCCACATCAATGTTCGAAGAGTTTGCCCTGGTAAGACTGGTTTCGAAAATCTTACCTAATAAAGAGAATAAATTTATGTCAACTATAAAATAATTTATTCTAGAAATTATCTACTATTGCTTTTGAAGAAAAAAAAAACAAAACAAAACAAAAAACCTTGTAAGATTTAAATAATGAACCATCACTATCGGCGTACTGATCTAAAACATGCCGTACGGAATATCCAACAGTGCATAATCCATGTAAAATTGGTTTTTTATAGCCAGCCATTTGTGCAATATTTGAGTCGATATGTAACGGATTCAAATCGCCGCAGAGTCGATATAATGCTGCAGCATCTTCAGATGTCTTTTCTTCAATTACTGCATCAGGTTGTCGTTTAGGTGGCGGAACTGGTGCAATTGCTTTTGCAGAATTTCTAGGCCCTCCAAAATTACCGGCACCCACACAGAAAGCCATCATTTGACCTTTTACAATAACCTCATCTCCATTATATGTAGAAACTAAATTAAGAAATGAATTATTATAGGTACTATCATTATGGCAAAATAACTTTTTTAATCTTACAGTCAACAATAACAACCGCTCCAGATCCTTTATCTAAGACATCAGCAACTGACACTTCTGTACGAACTTGTCCTTCAGTAGGAAGCTTTCCTACAACTTCTAAATATTGTTCACCATGTAATATATTCGTTGGGCTTACATCGGCATGTGGTAAAGCATCAGCAGTAACTGAACTGGTCATAATTGTCATTAAACCTGGTAAAATGAAAAATCCAGGAGCTGGTTGGAAATTTTCATGATTTTCATATAAATATGATAAATGTGCTGGCTTAGTGACTGTTGCTCCAACTGAAATTATAAACATTATTTATTAATAAAAACATTTAAACAAAAATTCAATGAAAAACAAAGAAAATGGATTTAAGTTCAGTTCTTAAAAAATGAACGTTAATATAATCTTTTTGGTTGCTGTAACCTAAGACTAGGGCATTAATCGGTATTCATAGACGTAATAATAATAACAAAAATAGGTGTACCGCAAGTGAGTCCCTAACACCTAGACCAAAAGTCTTCTGTACCATTTTAGTAGACGTACATTTGTAATACCAACTTAAGAAAAACTCAATATCTCTTGGAAATTAAAATTCTAAGTTTCAAGATTGTTTCAATGTCTCATTTCCTTTGCCTTTCAGTGAATGTTATGTACAAATAATTACCAGCAAGAGAATATAAAATCAATTTGTTATTGTCAATCTTAAATAAATTTGAATCATCTCCAGAGGCTCCAGAATCTGAGCTTCCATTATTATTTATACTGTCAACTAACGCAGCAGTAGCCTCTTGAATATTATCAAGATGTTTCGCTTTCGACATATCCATAGCTTGTGACCAATTAGCTTGTACATCTTCAATTGTAAAAGTAGGAGAATTTGATGTGCGTAGTAATTTTCCTTGAGAACGTATGTAGTGTAACTTTCCAACCCAACCAATTGCCGATTCAATAATTTCTCCATTTGCATCACACGATTCATGACATAAATAAGCCTTAGAAAAGAAATTCAAAGATTTTATTTAATACATATTTTTATGAATATTTGTTTGAAAATTTAATATCTGGTCATCAATATTTTCAAAGTCGACATTATTTGTACACAATATTTATGCTCCGCAATATTATACGCCCACAGTTTTATAAACTATGGGCGTATAATAATCATATTTATAAACTATGCATCCTTATGTATGCCAAAATCAATGGCTTGGCAAAATTTTAACGCTCTAAGATTTTTCAATTGTCAAATACTTACAACAACTGGTGCAATATATTCTGGTTTGAGTTCTTTGAAAAGATCTGGAGGAAGAATATCTTCGGTGAGGCGGCTAGCTGCTGTAGGCACAATAACATTACAATGTATATTGTATTTTTGTCCTTCAATGGCTAAAGTGTTTGCTAATCCAACTAACCCAAGTTTAGCAGCTGAATAATTAGCTTGTCCAAAATTGCCATAAATTCCAGCATTTGAAGAAGTCATTATAATACGCCCATAATTTTGTTTTCTAAATATTGGCCACGCTGCTTGGGTTACTTTAAAAGATCCTTTTAAATGTACAGCATGGATAAGATCTAAAAATTAAATAGGTAATTAATTCTTACTTTTTTTTATACGTTTGAAAATCAAACTAAGTTGGTTGAATAAAGTATCAGAAATTAATAATCCTAATTCAGGAATTAGTATATATCAAGTTTTTAATTCATTTAGTCTCCACTCACTGTTCACTGACGTAAATGTTTAAAGATGGAAGAGAGCTAGCTAATACAGAAAATAGACAGTTTTTGTCTTCACTGTTGTAGTAGACCAATTTTTTGCTAATCTGATTTTATTTAATATTTTCTAACTAAAAATATTGTTAAAATTTCTGTTTTCGATTACTTTATGCCTGCTTTTGTTTTAAAAACGCGATGGCTATTTAGATTTTAGAAATTTTGGTTTAAGTCTTGATGAAATGAACAGAGATTATTTGTAAGCTAAAAGTTTAATAGTCAAGCAAGCATACAAATTAGATTCAGTCTTAGAAAATCACAAAGATATTCAATTGATTTTTAAGACAAAAAATACAAAATAATTGCGCTGACATTTAAAAAAGAGCCTTTAATTGAAGATAACGTAAAAATCCTAACTTTTTAAAAAAACAGCACCATTTTCAAAACATTTGAATTTGCTCATGATCAAAATATTACAGAACTCAGCGCTTAAATAATGAGTTTTATTATTGTACTAAGCTTTATTAGTAAAAGGAATTTCATTTCGTCAAAAGTGGTGAAATGTCCCTCTTCCCCCAAAACATGAATAAATAAATAAATATAAGTAAATAATAATTGATAAAAGTAATAAAATTTTCATTTCAATATTTTCTGTTTCTATGATACAGACAATTGAGTCCAAAAGGCACAGTTCATTTTCAAATTTTGTAATTACATAGGAAAGATATAATTACAACATTATACTGCATAAAAAAATAACTTACCCCAATCTTGATCGGAAATTCTTGCAAAACTGCGATCTCGTAATATTCCTGCATTATTTACTACAATATCAACACGTCCGAAATTATCTAGAGCTGTTTTAATAACTTTTTCACCATCAACAACCGAATTGTAATCTGCCACAGCAATACCGCCTATAAAAGCAATTATATTTCATATATTTTATTTCACTAAAATATGCTAATAATTTTGATTTTAACTAACCATTTTTACGAATTTCTGCAACTACACTATCAGCAGCAGCAGATTGTTGTCCTTCACCGTGTCGACCTGATCCCAAGTCATTAACAACAACTTTGGCACCCCTTGATGCAAATAAAAGTGCATAAGACCTTCCTAAACCAGCACCAGCTCCTGTTACAACCGCTACACGATCTTTAAAATCTAACGATGCCATCTAAAAAGCAAATTTTTGTATTTGCAATGAAATTTTTATTTTATTTTTTACACATACAATTTTTTAAGTAGAATCTTTTTGGTACAAAATGAAAGTATCAGTGAAAGTTGTTGATACCAAAGCAGTATTGACACTAATGAATAAACAAATTTTTTATTGTTTTTACAAAACTTTTATCAATTTTTCATGAAAAAAATTATTAAAAAATAATCCAACATGATAAGATTAAATTGTTTAGTAACCAACTATTGAATAATTTTCTTAATTTATTATTTTTAAAATACTTTGTATGGAAATTAAATGACCTTACATTTTTATATATATATAAACTTATAAAAAGTTCAAAACACTTTAATGAAATAGATGGTATTAGCAACTCATGGAACTAAAATATTAATTTAAACACCTAAAATTTTGTTTAGCAAAAACAAAGGTGATTTGTTTACTCTGGTATTGCATAAATACATATTATATCTATAATCATAATTCAGGGATCATGGCCAGTAGATCTTGTTTTTATACGATACGATTGTATACCAATCATAATGAGTTGGCATTTTGAATATTGTACTTTGCTCCGCTGATTTCTTCTAGGCCTTATGGGTAATTTTTAATATTCTATTAAAACAATGAAATCGATTGCAATAATAGGATTGATTTTCTCATAGGTAATGCTTTTAACAATCTATTATTATGCAATTCATCAGTGATTTTTTCATGTTTATCAAATTTGACGAATTAACTAATATTACTTACCGAAAGTTATTATGATATGTTTGTAGAAACTAATTAAAAGTTGAGTAAGTATGGAAAAAATAATGTTGATTTATTATTATCCTTTATCAATTTTTAATGGGATTAAGTCAAATGAAAACAACAAAAATGAAAGTTTTTTTTTTATTTTACATTTGGTTATGTTTAGTTTTTTTTTATTTGACATTTATTATTCGGTATAGATGTAATAATGTAACCAAAGTATAAGAAGCATAGACTATTATATACTTAACAAAGTATAGACTGAGTAAAATAGTTTCCAGGGTTGCCAGAAAGTTTTCATTCAAGTCGCCCCATCTGTGATCGAAAGTCGCAAAATATTCGCAAAAGTCGCAAAAGAAATTGATTTTTTCTAAATAAAAACGTTGAGAAGAACTAAAATAAATTTTTGTATACTCTTTTATAATATAATAATTTCAGAGTCAATGGAAAACTCAAGAATATGAATTTGATATATATCTTTATTTAAATAAGTGAAATTTTTTACTTTTCACACTAAAAAATACAGAGTACAGCACATTTTCATGCAGAATTTTTATGTATTAAATACATTTTTTTAGGTTTCACCTGAGGAATGAAAAGCGCCTAATTTGCGACTTGTCGCCCAAACTCAAAAAAAGGAACATATCCATGAAAAAAATCGCCCAATTCGCGATAAATCGCCCCATCTGGCAACCCTGATAGTTTCTACAACATCGAGTATGTTTATTTTTGTCTGTCGTCCATTGTCCTCGTCTCACACATAATACCATAGATAAAAAACCGCTCTTCTGTCAGAAAAAATGACGAAGATGAAACCGTGTTGGGTAGCAGGCTTATTTGTATTTTGGAACAGATCTTGGATTTTTCATTTTAAAAAGTGATTACCTTTTGTTTCGGACAGTTAGTTAAAATTGGTTAAACAATTAATGTAATAAAATGAATAACAAAGATCTTGTACCTTTGTCTAACTTATTACTGTCTATCCGAAACAAAAAAGAATCGTAATTGAAATGAAAAAGTCTATTATCTTTTTGATACATTAATAGATGTCACTGTGTACCTTTTTTCACAACGACCATTGTTGCCAACTTTGAGTATCTTTTCCAAATCTACTACCTCGCAAGGAAAATTTACCAACTTATTAGGTATATAAAAATTGAAAATTTTAATAAAATTTCGTGAAAATGCTTATAAGTGTGCCTCATAAAATCATTTTTCTTTGTTTTTTATCAACGTTTTTATTGCTCTTTCATTAACTAAACACATATCGAAGAACAATTCTAAATTGTTTAATCAAAATATTAGGTGAAAGATCTAGTTTTGGTACAGGACGACCAATATCGATAAAAGGGCACCACGAAGGATTGCACAGAAATAAAAAAATTAGATCTACCAACTTTTAAGCGAGATTTGTTGAAAACTACCAACTTTTTAAATCATATCTACCACCTAGACAGATTTTTGGATAGCAACACTGACAACGACCCTCCGATAATCAACCATCAATAATCAACCAACAAGAAATGTAGTATCAAATCAATTTGAGAAAGCCAAGAATATAGCAATTATTATATAAATTGACTGAACAATATCTACTATGTATTAGTAGTATTCTTCTACTAGAGTACAAGACAGACAGCGATGGTTAATTTGTTACCAGTCGCAATCTTTAACCCTACCTCAATCTCTACAAAGAAAAAGACAAATATTGACTGAAAATTCAGACTTCAAAATTTGAGTCTGCAAATATATTATCATCAATGAAATTTTCCGTAATTTCAATCAAACTCAGCTTTGAAATGAGTATATTGTATTTTATTTTTTTTTAAATATAAATGGCACAGAAGTTATATAATCATTTATAAGAATAATAAAAAATTACTTTTCATGTTCTTTTTGATATTTAAGCTCGTACTTGTCAGGTGTTAGCGAAGGATCGATCCCATGAAGTTTCATTTGTACTACTATATCAAATAAATAATCATAGCATTCAGTCCTACAAAAAAATCAATAAAAATATATAAATGCCTATAATTTAAAAATAATTTAACATAATAATATAATGAATAGTTTTATACACTTACATTGTTTTAGCTTGCTGCCAAGTATCACCCCAAACGTATATTCCATGCCTTCGGACAAGAACTGCACATGTTTCGGGATATTCTTGAATTGTTTGAGCTAATCTTTCAGTTAAATCAGCTTCAAAAGGAGTATTTTCGATAATTGGTACCACTAACTCTTCATCATAATTATAATTTCTTTTTAATTTTTGGTTTTTGATTCCCTATGAATAAATTCAATGTTATTAAAAAAAGAAATAATTTCAGTTTATAAAATAAATCAAGTTTTAAAATTACTTTTTGTTATAATAAAAAGGTTTGCCAAATTAATTTTTGCCAAAAAAGTATCAAAAGGAATATTATTGAAATAAGGCCCTGGTTTTCTATTAGGCTGGGAAACACCAGCACAAATAATTAAACATAGAAAGGATTTTATTTGCTTCAGGCTAATTTGTTTAAAAACAATCATTTTCGAATTAATGAATTAATAAAAATGAATAATCAACTAGTGTAGATTTTGTGACGCAGAGAGGATTTCGTAGTTATTGATGTTATCCAAAAATTGATTTCACACGATGTTTTTTTTGATAACGAACGTCCTTTGAAACAATAAAACAATTTTAGGACAAAGACCCATTCGCGGCACTTTTTCGACAAACAAGTTAAAATCTTCAGAGAACAATACCTTAATCATTTCCAAGTGAGTGCACTTAAACTCTTTTCCAGGGAATAATAACGTAGCCATAACAGCAGTTTTGGAATGTGTATGAATCACAGCACCTGCATTACGTGCAGTATATGCACACATAAATAGTGGAGTACATTGGCTCTTTTTCAATTTTTTTTCAGCCGGTGGTAAAATCAAATCTTGCCCATCAATGTTTTGTACAAACAAATCGTTGGTACAAATTCGCTCTTTCTGTACTCCAGATGGAGCAATATATATTTCATCTCTGAAATAAAAATTTATTGATATTTAATATTATTTCTAAGAATGGAGCATTAAAGAATTCCATTTAAACGCATAGACAAAACAATAGTAATAATCTTTGGTTTTGAAATATCACTTATTACGTGCAAAAAAGAGCATAGTAAGTGGTTTGAACAATATTCATAATTGGAATGCCACAATCCCTTAGCCTTGGTTTCTAAAAGGACACCTAATTTTATGAATGCATCATATTCAGAATTAATCTACGATCATCTCTAAATATTTTTTTTCACAAAACTTGGGCAAAAAATTCTTTGGAGAATAAAACAATTTTCCCAGACAATATTTTATTTTCGATTTTTCAAAAGGGGAACCCATCAAGCAATTTTCAAAAGGCGAGAAATTTGTTTGTTTCTGATTGGACCGTAAGACTAGTTTTTTCTGTGATATCGCTTAAACTTCTACACGATGATAATATCCCGAATAGAATTATAAACATCCAATGAACATATTTTTGTATTTTTCCGATCGAAATTATTTAATATACCGACTTATATTATAAAATTCCGTAACAGTATTTTCAGTTTTTCAACCCACCCCTTTAAAAAATTTGCAATAGAAAAAAATTAATTTTTTAGTTTTGATTGCAATGAAAGCTTCGTAAATACGATAATTTTGGCCCAAAAAACGCACTCCTTTGACCATATGACAAGTAATTTCTGATATATTGCTTATATTAATGCTGCCGTTGATAACTTTAACCCGAATAAATTATGAACCATTCCTGGTTAAAGCTAAAAAATTATCCAATACAATTAGTCAATTGAACCTGATTTTTGTCTATTTTTTGGGTCAAAATTACCATTTAGATATTACCGAGATTTATAAAATTCCGTGTTAAAATAAATGATTAAAATCTTTTAATTTATGTTGAATCGGATTTAAATATTCGATTATTATCAATATACTATTCAATCATGGACATTAAAATTAGATATTAAAACACTTTTTTATTTAATCGGTAATTACAAAATCAATAATGTATTAATAGATGCATATCAAAACATCGATTATATGCCAATTAAAATATTATTCCACCAATTTTCAATACCAAACTTTACGAACGCTTTATATTTTCAATGTTTGAATGTTATTAATAATTAATTAAAAGTAATCAATAAATAACAACATGCAATGAAAAAATTAAGTAATAATAAACTTTTTATAGTTACACAAGTTTAATACTAATCCCGCCACCGGTTCCTGTAACCCATCCCAATTCGTAAAATTGTCTACATAATGCCGGAATTAAATTTCGTGGATGTTCCTAAAATAAAATTTATTAATAGGTTAAGAAAAGACAAAAATTATTTATTAAAAATAATTATACCTTTGGATAGTTGTCGTCATATTGTGATGCCATGGTTAATATTATTATGAAATTTTCTAAAAATGAACTTGATAAAGTTTAATATTGATATGGAAAGGTCATTTAGAAACAGGGAGAGATATATAGGTTACTTTTTATGTCAAAAATAGCATTATCCAGCACAAAATTATCAAAAAGTAAATATTATATTAAAATAGATAAATTATAGGCTTGGTTTTTTTACTATTGGAAATAAATGGGAAATTATAGTAGTAAGAGTAATAATTAAATTATCAATATTTAATGAATATTGAATCAAAACTTGGAATCGTTAATAATTCAATGAACAAATAAAAAACAGTCATCTATTTAAGCGATTTAATAACACTGTTTAATACGGATTGATATAATTTTTAATTAACGCTTATTATCACTTACCCTGTACCTATGCATACTCATATATTCTTTTTCAATTTTCTGAAATCAAAAATTGTGTTCCGAATACTTATAATACGGGTAGATGGACATGCTATACAATATAGGTTCCGAATAGTCATAAAAAATATTATTACGTTGGTTTCCATCCTTGAAAATAAAATTTGCCCTTTCAAAATGCTCAAAATAGAGGTTTTTCTTAATGCGAAATTTTATGAGTTGAAATAGATTCAAGTTCGTAAATGAATTATTACTGGCAAGAGATAGAGGCAAATTTATATTAGTACGATATTCTTTATGAAAGAACAAACACTTTTCTTTAGAAACATTTTTTCGTTGGTAAATGTTTAAATTCGATGGGAAAATGTTTCGAACAATAGTATATGTTACTTTATATAGAGAAACATGGTAATGTAAATTTTCCTCTTATTTCATAACAGCTACAAACAAGAGCTATTTTTTAGTTCCTTGCGTTATGTAGCATGTACGAACGCATAAAATTTCACATTCCACTTTAGGAAGTACCTCTATTTTGAATATTCAAAAAGACAGGCTGTGTGGATATTTAAAAAAAAGCTATATCAGTAGAATGAATTATATAATCTTAACTGTTCTTCGGAATGATATTCCTCGGCGCTTTTTTGGGGGCTGTTTCACGAAGGTGATGTTCCTAAGTAGCGAATAAACGCTTGTATTCAGCGCTCCAGCTCAGCAATTCTGGAATCCGATTGATTAACGAGCAGCGGTACCATAGTAACCTGAACTCATCAGCGCACTGAATTAAAATTCTAAAACACATTCGAACTGATATATTTCCGTTATCGACCATCCAACTTATTAGAAGAATCGATTTCGAAATTCGTAGATGTAAATTAATTTGCATTCAGTAAAAAATATTTATCCTAAATCAATATTTCTAATCTTGTTATTTCTATTTTAAACAAATACTCTTAAGTTTGAGATAATCACTAATTCCAATACCCACATTATACATTGAAATTATTTTACAATTATACTTCGGAACTGCGTAAAATTATTTGTGAAGTTTCCGTCCTTCGGATTTCACGGTCGATGATTACCTATGACAAAATGACTTTCCAGTATAATAGATTGCACTTACATTATTTACACATTCCTTGATATTAAATGAATATCAAAAGCTTTTAAAATAAAACTAAAATTTAAATTTAAATATTTATTTAATACTTGTGAACATTCTTTAAAACATTAACAAAAAGCAATTGCTAAAATTGTAATTTATTTTTCAGTACATCAAAAATATTCTACATATCTAAATATATTATTAAAAATATTCAAAATAATTGTGTATAAACATTGAATAAAAATTACAAGTCTTATAAATTCGTGACAAAATTTTTAGATTGCAAAAAAATAATAATAAAGAGTGCAGTTTAGAAATATTTTTCTAATTTTTCTGCCAATTTTGATGGATCAGTATTTGGACCATGTCTTTCAACTGGTATTCCATTTTTGTCAACAATAAATTTGGTGAAATTCCATTTGATAAAACTGCCTAAAGTACCTCCTTGCTTATGTTTCAAAAAACTCCACAATGGGTGTGTATTTTTACCGTTTACGTCAATTTTATCAAAGAAATCAAAGGTTGCGTTCCTTTTTTTAGCAAAACAAACAATTTCTTCGTTGTTGCCAGGTTCCTGACCACCAAATTGATTGCATGGGAAAGCCAATATTTTTAACCCTTTACTTTCACCATACTTTTCTTGAAGCTCTTGTAATTCCTTGTAATTGGTAGCTGTTAAACCGCACTGTGATGCAACATTTACAATTAATAAAACATGACCTTCATACTTTGACATAGGCACATCATTCCCACTGATATCTTTCACTGTGAAATCATACACTGATTTCGCCGATTTCCAATCCATATTTGTAGGTTGTTCGTCTTCTGGGGTAGCAGCCGACATAGATGCCGAGTTTGTTGAAAAATAAACAGTAGATGATGATAAATACAAATAGCGTAATGCAACTGCTGCAGCACTTGTGATACCAACTGCTCTCCAACCCGTAATGGCAAACATTTTTATATCAAACGACTTTTATGAATTACTTAGATCCAGACATTCGATGATTGATGTTAGGTAAGCAACAGTCGAATATTTAGTTTAAAAACAGTGATGACTAACTCGATTTCCTAGTATTTACTGTATTATTTAGTTATTTTATCTTTTTTTATCACATTTAAATGCAAGTCATTTAGATTATAAATATTCTAATTACATTTGTACTTAATAGATGGCTGTAATAATAATATTTAACGTACATATCAAAGAGTATAAAATAGAGAACAGGTCGCCTAAGACAAAGAATACACATAGGTACATAATATATCTGTATTTTTTGCCTAAGATAAGGGACAGGCACGAGTGCCATTTAGTATTTGGGTCTAAATACTACATTGTGCACAACAGAATTTTTATACCATGTTTATGAAATATACCAAGGTATACTAAGTTTAGTCCCAAGTTTGTAACGCTTAAAAATATTGATACTACGAACAAATTTTTGTTATAGGTGTTCATAAAATCACTTAATTAGTCCATTTCCGGTTGTCTATCTGTCTGTCGTCTGTCTGTCCTCATCATCACGATTACTCAAAAAAGAAAAGAGATATCAAGCTGAAATTTTTATAGCGTGCTGAGGACCTAAAAAGTGAGGTCAAGTTCGTAAATGAGCAACATAGGTCAATGAGGTTCATTTTGTAACCCGTTAGAGGTAGAACAAAAGTTTAAATGTAAAAAATGTTTCTTGTAAAAAAATAAACAACTTTTGTTTGAAACATTTTTTCGTAAAGATCACTGTTTACCCGTGAGAGCGCAAATTATGCGCAAATTGTATATTATGTATTATATGGAAAAATTAGTTATGTATGTGTGACACGTATGTATTTGTAATGTGACAGAGTAATCAACACTATCATTACATGGTATATCAACACTTAACTCAGTTAATTATTTGTTTTCACTTGTTTTAAAAAAAATTATGAAGGTGAAGAGCGTTTATGGCAGGACGCAATCACTAGAGGCGTTGAAACTCGTATACTCTTTTTTTAACATTGCCAATAATGGGAGCTCCTCTATCTCATACTCTTTGGTACATGTATATTGTTCTATGACAGAGATACAAAGGTTGACTTCACAAAGAAGTTAATGGAAGCAAATGGAAGTTTTTAAATTATGAATCATTACAAAGATGATATGATTCGAAATATTTATCATGCAATTTTATGAGGATTTTAAAATGATGAAATGCAAATTTACGAATTAATCATTTAATAATTGCTTTTCTTTTGATTCAAATTTTTAATCAATTATTGAACCAAGTCAAGTCATACCCAACTATTTACTTATATTTGTAGCTGATTTTAAAATTCACAGATGTCAGTAAACAACATATAAATATAAAAAATACTTTTACATGCTTGGTACTACGAAAAGTGCACAGAGTACTCTGTGTGTTCGTCATTACTTTCCGATTGTCGATTTGATGCAAAAGGATATTTAGGTAAAAAATTATAAGCAAAATAACTTTAAACAAATTTTATTTAACTGCCATTTCTATGGAAACGAATCTGCCATTTAACTACTATTTCTATGGAAACTTCAAAATTTATTTTTGGGAAGGAAAACAGCTTATACCTATGTAAGATGTCCCATAGTAACACCGCATTCGGATAAAACATCAACCAGTCAATTATTTTCAGTAATTAGCAAGTAACTTGCAGACCCTAACTATAATAATTCAATTGAATAGCTTGTAGAAAGTAATCGAGAAAATTTGTCTCCGATTGGGCGAATACTACTTGGATGGCAACTGCCTTTATATACAAGAGGTGACACGTACTCCGGAGCAATTCTTAAATCGATACCTCAGAAACTTGCCGGTCAATTGCAAAGTCAATCCAGTTCATTTTGCAATTGAAAGACAAGTTTTTCAGGCCTTGTATGAAGTTATTGCTGTGGAATATCAACCTTCGAGTATGATTTTAGTCGATATCTCAGAATTTATAAATTAAAATGTAAAAGAGATTCGATTTTTGCAGTTTCTGGATCAAAATTAGTCATTCGAAAGCAGTACTGTACTTACATAGTTGCCAGTACTTAAATAAAGTTAATTGGAAAGCGACAAGCATTAATTTTTGTTCTCGTGGTAAATTCATCAGTTTTTGTACTGAATAAATAATAAAAAGAAAGGTCCGATAAACTTTATTTTCATCCTAACTCTGTCAATTTCAATGCAAATGACTTGAAACTTTTTTCATTTCCAAGATTTTTTGTAGTACTTTAAAAAGTGTACCGCGGTATTTTTTTTTTCAAAAAACGCCAAATTTTCTATTATTTGACGTTAAATACTCTGAATTTCAATCGCCAATAACTTGGAAAGTATTGACATATGTTTCAATAACACTTTTTGCTTAGAATTCATTCTTATATCGATTCCCGTTGTCATTTTCAGCATAAATTTTTCCACCCCCGAGAAGGGGTGGCTCCCACCCCCTGGGCAAGATCGCACAAATTTTCGTTTTTAACTTCTTGAAGTAAGCTTTAAACAATGCAGTCTCACAGTTTTTATAAAGATTCATTGACTGTTCCGAGGTATAAATGAAATCTTAGGTACGACATTCCACTATTCTATCCCTAATGGTTTAACATAAAATTAAACTCAAAATTTAAACATTTTTGATGTAAATTTTTCAAGTACCATATCTCAAAAACTATTAGACGTACGGAGCTATGTTGGCTTCAGTTTTTCAAATTAAATATACTTTCAAAATGACAGCAACAACGAATATTGTTACTGTCATTTTTTGAATTCGAGATTTTGAATTGAATTGCAAAAACTGAAAAAATTCCGAAAATTTTGCAATTTTTTATGGATTACGCAGATAGCACAACTTTTTTTTGCTTGCAAAATGTAGGTTTGACACAAATAATGTTCCAAAAAAGTAGCTTTACATCCCGTTTTTCGATTTTAATGTAGACTTTGACTGGCGCATATAGTTTCAAAAAAAAAAAAACCTATCTCCTTAATATATGGACTAAAAAGTAGAAAGTACAAAATACCTAATTGTAATTGTAATCTATAATTTATTGTTATAAGCATGAAGTACTCGACATTTTTCAGAATTTTCTTCATTATTTTTATTTAATTTACTTTGAATTCATAAATTAAATTTATTTAAAAAAATTTGTAAATGACATTACATTTAAAACAGTTTATGCAGTAGTCACTAGTGAATAGTAGAGATAGTTGAATATAATTTCATTTCCAATCTTGATATGTGTCTGATATTTCGTATTCTAAATTTGTCATAACAATTAACTATTTGTCGTACATCTTATTGTTAATTTAAATTTCTATTCGGTGGTGCTACATTTATGTAAATGTATTAGATAGCAGATAGCATCGGATAGTATTTGATGATACATATACTATTCGTATATACATACATAGCAGGTATATAATACATATGTATTAAGGATTTACAGTGTCTTTAGATAAGTTTTCTATAAAAATAAATTCCATAAACTGCGGTTACTTTATGACTGCAGCCAAACTTCGTGAAAAACCCATTTTGACAAATATTACGGATGCCAAAAAGCCATTTCGGGATATTTTGAAAATAATCAATAATTATACGGAACATGTAGTTATTAAGCAGGACAAAAAATATAGATTAAACAAATGAAAATAAACAATTAACTGAGTTAATTGTTGAAACACTCTATATATACAGAGTGTTGAATATCAATGTTTGCGTATGATTTTTGTAAATAACCTTAGTTTAAAAACACAAAAAGATTCATGTAAGATAAAAAGGCGGGTATTCAAAATTTTTCTAGGATTTGTTTTCGTTTTTTTTTTTGGAATTTCAAAACCTACACACTGTGAAACGAATTTTCAAAAAAAAAAAAAATTTCCTACGAAAATTAACCTTTTCAACCCCCTTAATATTATCGGATGGATTTAATACAAATAACATTTACAAAATTGAAAAAAAACTCCGACAAATTTTTCGGGTACGAAACCTTAAGCTCGTAAAATATCTACGAACACTCTCTATTAAATTAATTTTTCCCTTTAGGCCTGCTCCAAGCTGAAGTGATTTTGAAGATCAGCGCCTATTTTTTTAAATGTTTCGGATACGGAACCCTAAGATCGAATCTGAAACATAGGTAAGAATATTCTCCATTAAATTACCTTTCAAACGAAACAACAAAAATCAAAGTCAGTTCATCCGTTTAGGCGCTACGATGTCACAGACAGATCGACAGACACACACAAATAGCGGTCAAAAAAAGCGGTCTAAGTGCGATCCGAAAGGTCCACACGACTAACTTCCCAGTGGAAGGATAAAAATATATCATATGTTTTAATATTTATAATTTTTTTTGTAACAACTTTTTTTCCATTTTTCCGTGGACCCCCCGGCGGGGGCTTCGCCTCTTGGAACTCCAGCGGGGGCTTCGCCCCTGCATCCCCATGACGTTAAAACTATATAAATGATAAGTGATAATAGTGACAATTACTATTGACTCTAATGGCCTTGAAACGTGGAGATATGTCTAAATTTTCAATTTGCAAAATCGTACCCATTACACCCCTTTTTTGGTTCGGTCTCTAAATTCAAAATTTTAACATTGCTGAAAAACTTTTACTTCTGTAAATTTTTCAAGCATCATTAGAACTATTAGACATAATACGGAGCTGTGGGTTAATATATTTTCAAATTGATAGTGGCAACTAATGTCAAAAGCTCAAAGTTTTTGAATTGAACTGCAAAAAAAGTCCGAAAATTTTTCGGATTTTCACGGATAACGCAGGTGGCACTATTTTTTTGCTTGCAAAACTTAGTTTCACGATCCCCTTAGGAGTCCAAATATCATAGCAAAAAAAGCAGCTTTACATCGCGTTTTGCGATTTTAATTGTTTTCTTTTTTTTTTTTTGTAAGATTTTACTGACGGAAGATGATGACACCATCTTGTTTTGGATCTTAATTTTGTCACGCTGCGATACATTTTCTGCTACAATCCTAGAAAGCCATACGTTAAAAAATAATTTAAATAAAATTGGAAATGAATTGTGTACGTTTTTTTAAAGCCTCCTCGTTCACAATTCGAAAAGCTTTTGTGTGACGTATTTAATGAGTGCTCTCTTAAAACCTAAAGATTCAATAATAGGTTATTGGTTAGGTTAGATTTTATTGGCTGTCCATGGACACACTTAGGCTATAGAGCCCATTGTGATACCAAATTTGTATTTTACCACCTTTCCGCTGATAATTCAGGGAAAGGTGAGTCAGGGGCTGAGTGCATTTTCTTCATGCATATACCATGCACTACACCAGTCCATCACAACTATTAATTCAATTAATTTTGTTGCGACGGCGGGAATCGAACCCACTACCCTAAGCATACCACGCACGGAATTGGTTACGCCCTAACCAACTAAGCTAATAGGGCGACAAAGATTCAATAATAACTTATCATCGAATTTTCGCGGAGACAATATTCGCATTGTAGCTTTCAAGCTGTATAAAATCGATCCATACGTTTGAGAGTTTCATCAAACTATTGTTAGAGTTAACGCAAATACTTAATTTTCCAAATCATTAAATTCACATGAATTCAACAGACAGACACTGTATATAAAAGAGTAGACTATATAGTTATTTCGCGCAGGATCAAATCTCTTGATATTGATTGTTGTACAGTCGTGAGACAAGGATAATAAAACAAGATGCTGTACAAATTTATCATAAATAAAATTTTGATAATGTTGTGACATTAACCGAATATACTTTTATAAAATATATTTATTGATTAAGCAATAATATAAAAAAATATGAAAATAAATATATAATTATATACAATTAAATTGTTAGTGAGTAGTTTATATTTAAAATACATGAAAAATTAAGTGTTTAAAAGATAGTGAAGTGAACAAATGTTTAGTCATAGGTGATACAGATTAGGAAAATACTGTGTTTTTAGGGTGGTTTACTATACTACAGACTATGATCGTGAATGCGCGAGCGTGAATGCGAACGTAGCCAACGATGTTTTCTCTCGATGTTGACTAATACGAAAATTATTATTATTATTCCAACTAGTGTTCAAGTGTTGAGTTTTCGAAAGTGTGAGAGTTTTAATTTTTAAAAAATTGATTATCGCGCGAAAATGTAATAAAAATTTTATAATAATTAATTTTTAATTTATATGTATTTAAATATTTAATTCAAAACAAATAACAAAAATTAAAAGTAAACATGTCTGACGCAAATAGTGACGGGAATTCAGTTATTGAAATAAATGTTGGGGGTGTATTTTATTCAGCATCAAAGGAAACATTAACGAAAGAAGCTGATTCACTATTAGGTGAAATATTTTCTGGACGACAACAAGTACCGCGTGATGCAAAAGGTCGATATTTCATTGATCGTGATGGAGTGTTATTTCGATATGTATTGGATTATCTACGAAATAAATCGTTAATACTTCCAGAAAGTTTTAAGGAAAAGGAACGATTACGTCAGGAAGCATTGTATTATAATTTACCACACATGGTTGAAGCAATAACAAATTATTCAGAAGGAGGTGGTACACCAGCGCGATCTAAAGGATGTATCACAGTTGGATATCGTGGCAGTTTTCAATTTGGACGTGATGGATTAGCTGATGTGAAATTTAGAAAAATCTCACGTATTTTAGTATGTGGTCGTGTCACATTATGTCGTGATGTGTTTGGGGAAACGTTAAATGAGTCACGTGACCCGGATCATGGATTAACTGAACGTTATACATCACGATTCTTTTTAAAACATTCATTTATTGAACAAGCATTTGATAATTTATTTGAACAAGGTTTTAAAATGGTTGGAAGTTGTGGATCTGGTACAGCGGGAAGTGCTGCTGAATTAAAACCGGGTGTTGATTCTGAAGAGAATCGTTGGAATCATTACAATGAATTTGTATTTGTTAGAGATTAAGGAAATTATATATCTATATTAAAAAGTAGACAGAAACCAAAAAACGGGACATACATAGGAATTTATGTAGAAAAAATATATATATATTATCAACAAACCATCTCAGTGGTGCAACAAGTATATTATTCGAAGTCGAAATAATAAAAGTCTTGTATATCGTCGTATTTTCCATATGTTGTAATAGATTGAAGATAAACTTGTTCCGTAAAAAAAAATGCCTACAATTTGTTCACATTATCTAAGTAGAATTACAACTATATAAACAACAGCATCTTCTACGAAATTCGCCAATCATTTCGGGTTGGTGACAACAACTAAATAAATTGTATTCAGAATTTAAAAGAAGGTAAAAAAACATAAATAATGTTACTAATTAAATGACGTATGTATTTTATTTTAAGTAATTAAAACATACTCAATAAAATTTAATGAATTTTCACTTAAGGAGGTCGTCCCGTTATAGCTCGGTAAAAGTAGTTGATATTAAAACGATTTTAAATGTATTGAAATAATTTTCAAACAGTAAAAAAAGAAGATAGGTATTTAATTAGCTTAAATCAAAATCTCGGTCACAATCGATATGCCTTGAATTAGACATTATTATATTTATACCTAAATAATATATGGTCGCGTAAAATTTTAAAGAGAAAAGTTCTAAGATGTTCCATAAAAAACGAGACTTTCATTAATTAATGTTTTTTATTTTCATAATTTCTCGATTAATGTTAATTGGAACTTTCATCAAAATCAATACTTTAGAAAATAAAATTTCCTACAATTTATCATCTGATTATTATACTATGTATGTGAAATATACCAGGGTACACTAAGTTTAGTCCCAAGTTTGTAACGCTTAAAAATATTGATACTGTGAACAAAATTTTGGTATAGGTCTTCATAAAATCGCCTAATTAGTCCATTTCCGGTTGTCCGTTTGTCTGTCGTCTATCCGTCTATCATCACGATTACTCAAAAGCGAAAAGAGATATCAAGCTGAAATTTATATATAGCGCGCATAGGACGTGAAGTCGAGTTCGTAAATGAGCAGCATAGGTCAATTGGGTCTTGGGTTCGTATGGCCCATCTTGTAAACCATTAGGGATAGAACAAGAGTTTAAATGTAAAAAATGTTTCTTATAAAAAAATTAACAACTTTTGTTTGAAACATTTTTTCGTAAACATCTCTGTTTAGCCGCGAGAGCGCAAACTATGCGCAAATTATATAGTATGTATTATACGGGTATATCAGTTATATATGTGTGACATGTATGTATGTATAATGTGACAGAGTAATCAACACTGTCTATACATGGTATTTCAACAATTAACTAAGTCAATTGTTTGTTTTCACTTGTTTTTTCCTACTTTTAGTAATTGAAGGATTAATCATATTTAAATAAACGATAAATATCTCACTAAATTTTAAAAAGTCACAGACTAAATGTCAGTTGATAAATTAAAGTAAAATTATATTTTCTATAATTTTGCTAATGAGAAAAATTTCATTTTTAGTTATATGTATTAATCACGAAATTTTCGAAATTAAAAACTATATTGAACGAAATCATATTTCGATAATGGTTCATCGGAATGAAATATTTCTCAGGATTTTTCTACTAATAATTTTACGCTTGAAATCACTGTATTGCCTGATTACGGTTATTAGGGGCACCATATTCGATCGATCATTTAAATGGAAAATTTGATAAACAAAATACAAAAATTACAATTTGTATACGGAAAAAAAAAAGCAAACGTTCAATCTATTGCAATTGGTTATTTTAAATTTATCAATATCAGCTTTTTGCTATTTTTAGATAAAAAGTACGCATTTCATGAATTTAATGTAAAAAGTAATTGGAATTTACGATCAACCAGGTGGAGGATCTTCTTAATTTTCAACATGAAAATTAAAAATAACATTCATTCTAATATTAGTTTATTTATTTATAACTTTTAAAATTATTCTTCAGGGCCACAATCAATCTTAAAATGATTTTAGAAAATACCAGACAATCAATATCAATAAAAAAAACTAAAAAAATTGCGTTCAATCTAAAATGTATGCGACGTCATTTTGTCAATAACATTATTATGTAAACATAAACAGTCGAACAATTTGCATGTTTTAACGTTTATTTTTTAAACTTCGGTTTTAGTAAAAGATTAAATATTAAATTTGAATTTAGAAATAATTATGAGACGTAAATATCCTAATATAAACAAAAAAATATATATATATTGTTCGAAATTAATATTCAATTTTTCAAAATAGAATCATAGGAATTTTAAGAGATGTGTTTTAAACAACACATTTATTTACTACAAAATAAAAACTCTAAATAAGAAATTTGCCATACAAAAAAGTACTTAAAAAATAGGATAAATAAATATTTGATGTAATATTTCTTTTGTATCGATCTATGTATAAATATTTTCAAATTTTTGTAATAATCTTCTTGAAAAGTTATTTTCTACTTCTATCTGTATAAAAAACATTCTCAAATCAATTACATTTTCATTCAATCTAATTTATTATGATGTAATATATTTTCTTGTAGAAAATGAGCCCTCCATCGATCATTTTTTTCACAGAGCCAAAATATTTATATAGAAAGTTTTTAAACTATTGAAGGTAGAATTAAATCTGCAAATTTTAAGAATTTCCACAAATTAATAAGTATCTATAATTAAATTGATAGGAAATTTTGCCACAAATTATCTACAGTACATTATGTCGAATACTTCGATTAGCTACTAATCTCACTTACTTTATAAGTGATAATTGAAATCTTAATTTTGGCAATTTTGTTAACGTTTAGTAATACAAAGTGTATAGTTATTTCGTGACTAAATTGAAATTTAGATGAGGAATATATATATTACTACAGCAGCGTCATTTCCATTCTTATTTAGCACTTCCATTCTATTTAAAGGAAAAGAAGTTTCACGAAAGGCTTCTGGTGGTATTCGGTATACAATTAGTCTTTTCTGTTAATATATCATTTTGATCATGATTGGCTCGATTCAAGCATACTCTGATAGTTTCAAAATGGGAGGAATATGCACTTTTTGAAAGTTTTCTTCAATAAACACGCTTTGGCGCTTGTAATAACTTAGTATGTTCAGTAAGAGTTAGTAATCCATGATCTATTACACTAGATTTTTATTATTAGACAATATTCTAGAAGAATGGACTGAATAAAAAATTTCATTGTTCTTAAAGAATGCTTGCTGGCACAAATTTCAAATATGCTGTCACAAATTAACCACCCGCTAATTTTAGCAAATTGAATCTTTTTACTAAAAAATGAATTCAAAAAATACAAGCTCAACTTTTGCAAAAATGTTAAAAATTATTTACTCTCGTAAAACGTTTAGTATTTGTATATGAGTGATTTTTTTTATAAAATCGAGAAATGGTATGAATAAATTAAAAAATTGAAAGTTGAAAAAATAAGTTGAAATTCTTAAAAATTCCATAAATTCTACCGTAAATATTTTTCAAACTTCCTGTATAAAAAAAGATATTAAATAATAAATTAGTGTTCTACAAGTAAAATATTAAATACATTATAATTTATTACAATCCAAACGTATTTTACGCGCTTAGTTTTTATTAATCATAAAATTGAAATTATTGAATTGCGTGGCATTACATACATAAAAGTCTAGGGCCATATGTATAATTTGTCAGTGATCATTTTAGAACAATTGGAAACTTGAGAGAATATTATCTAGGTCGTTTCTAACAAATTTTTTATCTACGAAAATATTTATCCTTAAAATTGGTGAATATTCAGTGGGGACAATATTCGATTCAGAAGATAATTGCTTAAAAAAACGTAAAAATCATCTTTTTCGACGTTCAACGAAGCCGAGTGTCTGTCATTCGGCCCTTTGAGTAATGCAAGGAGTATCACAACATACATTTCGTTCTTTCAAGTGTTGGGCAAAACGATTTTTCGATTTTTATCCAATCATTTTCTTATTTGCATGTCGTTCTCGATGAATATTTATTCCGCGTAATTTTTTTCGGAGCAGGAAATTTCCTTCTAATGGAAAATTTTGGTAATGGTAAAATTATTAGATACAACTTTGCCAACGGCCTCTCTAATTTCCAGTCGTTATGAAATGACTGCCAAATACTGCGTCTAGCCCTAGATCTAATACGAGACACATTAAAATAAATTTCATACATTCTTGCGACATTTTATATTAAAATATTATTTGTCTATAAAATGAAAAAAATTTTTTTTTTTCGTAAACTTATAAAAAGATTGTATTAGAAGTGAAACGAGAACTTACTTATTTGTTAATTTCGATGAATTCTAGTATATAAATTTGTATATTTATGGTTTTATTTTTATATTCTTAAAAATAAATATCTACATTTCATGTATTAATATCATTAATTTTAATTAATAATTAATTAATGAACAAGAAAAAAAAAACTATTGTAATTATTTATAAAACATAAAAAAACAAACCAATACATGATATCAATGTGTTAACATGTAGAGACAGACGTATACTCAATGTCACAAAAAATGCTCGTTTTAAAACATTCTAAGTGTTACTATTATAACATAACATATGATGAGTACGCTTAGAATGTTTTAACTGTGGCACTTTTTTTGACAGTGAGTGTACAATAAATTATGGAAACTAATTTATAGAAAATTACATTTTATGAGCTTTCAAAAAGTATTTAAATCAAATATAAATCATGAGTACTGGGGCTCCATCACTAAGGTTACGTTTTCTCCTCATTAGATGGTTTTTATTATTAGCTGCTTTTTTTCATATATATCTTCGAAAACATGAAAGATCGAATGATTTAGGAAAAAATAGACCGAAAAAAATTTCTGTAATAGTAACTCATTTTTGAATGCAAGGGCTAAATATTCATAGATCAACCAACTCCTCACTAGTTGACAAACTCAACCCAATCATAACGGAATTACAACTATACTCCGGATCTATATAAAAAGTCGAGAAACTAGGGAGTTGAGATTTGCAAAAGGCACTATATTAACATCTCAATTTACGTATAAATATTCAACATTCTAACTCGATTTTGGAAGGGGCAAAGAGATGTGAAAACCTGGAAAATTTCAAAAAGAGAGGGAAGCAGATCTGGGAAGGTGACACCGACAAAAATCATTTTTGTGGCATTAATTGAACTTGCATTGCATAAGTTTAAGGAGAATATGATTAAAAGGAGAAATTGAAACAAACATTAACAAAGTTTTAAAAGCCATTTCTTTGCAAATGTTAATAAAAACTTACGATTGAATACCAATGCCTATATTTCATAATTTTGAATTTTTATTAGTCAGTTTCAACAGGAAAATTTCCATGCTATATACAAATGAGTTTATTTTTCACTGATTGGGAAAATAATTTTTCCCAAGAGACAACTTGTCTTATAATAGAGTTACCATAACAGGCTAAAATTGGGTTTCAGCTGGCGTTGAATAAATAGATGAATATTAAGAAACCATAGTAATTTACAAAAATATTGTTAAAATGTATGAATGAACTGTCTAATACAAAATAGACTACTTTTTCAATGGACTAGTAGGTACTTCCAAACCACTTCAGTTTTTTATATATTTCATCCTGCTTATAATTACTGCCATATTGACTGCTTGACTTCTTTAGTGATTTATTTTCTTACTCTTTGGTCGGATGTTAACCAGTCTAGAAGAGTTCGATTTTCTACAGAATGACATAATTGCTAAGGAGTGTATCTACACAACGAATAGATCGAATTTAATGCGATTTCTTTTAAGTGAAAGACTCGATTAAAATGTAAGATTGGTAGAGGCGTTACGAAAAATGATGTTTAAAATCTGTCATTTCCTTGCGCTTCCACAAAAAAGCCTTAAACACTCAAAAACGTTTAAAACACTGAAAAAGGTTTTTTTGACCTAACATCTATTATCATCCTTGAATGTGCTGAACGAATAATTAAATAAGCAAGAATGAAATAATAAATAAAAAAAACTCTATTTTATTGACCTCATTTGTAGCTATTAGATAGCAAAAGTTAAATTTTAAACTTTTTGTATTTTATATCTTATAAGTCATTGAGATCTGATAAAGTAAAACTTCTTTATTACCATCTCAATTGAATAACTTTCGGAATGTAAAATACGAGTGCTTTCTTAACGAATACCGAATGGTATGTATATCCAAAGTGATTTAAGTTGTCAAAATAGATTAATTTTATCACAATCTATATAATTTATAACATTGGTTATGTGTTTTCTCATGATTTCAACAAACCAAAGCAAATTTATTCTGATGACAAGATATAAATTTCTTGTACCGTGTAAAACTATACTTTTTATATTCCAGTACACGAAGACGTTCAACATCAAACCTATTTGGAGAAATTTTATCGACTTGAGTTGTAATTCCAAAATGTGGAGTGTATGATAATTTAAATAGATATTTATTGTTGACCCGTTTGCTAGCGAAAATATATTTTCCAATCGCAAGTAACTACAAGGAATCATAGGTAAAAATGGGGGCATATATTAATGAGAATTATTCAAAATATCTGGAATAGGGCGTACAACCAAACTTGATAGTTAAATTAACCACTATTTTCACACTTTTTTTACTGGACTATTACGAAATACTTCTCTAATACTGATGATATGTATTGACGATAAGTATAAACAATAAGAAAAAATACATGTTACTGATAAACTTTTATTTATTCCTCCGCTGTATCAACAATTTATGCTTGAATCTTATTACGGGTATTAAATAATGTACACTTGAGTTTATGAAAATTGAATCAGTGTATACGATTTCTCGGTATCACATAATTCATAATCATATTTCGTAAGTATCTATGCCTATAATAGAGCTCTCAAAAACATTTGCTAATTTTTAGAAACTGGATCGGCTTCTCCAAAGACAATTAATTTTAATTATTACAGTAGAGTCTCTGTCATTTAAATTCTCATTAGCCACATTCAGTAGTGCGGAAGAGTTACCAAAATGTTCAGAGGAAAATCCTGGGCACGATGCAACAAAAAATAACCGGGAATCTATTTTTTTTAAATCGGCCAAAGTGAAATGGTTGGCGGCGATAGTAAAATTCATTTACGCTTTTACAATATTTTGGAAAATTGGTAAAATTCTTATATAAAAAAATATTAAAAAAAAAAAAAAAAATATTGACGGTTGATTGTGTGCCAAATCAATTAAAAAATTTCACATTTTTTTAGATTTCAATACTGTACGTAGGTTTATTCCATTGGGTATTTTCATGAAAATAATTTTGCACATAAAATAAAAATGATGTGGTTGGTCTGCCATCATTGTGCATGTTATTATTACTTATACATTAAACATATATAAATTCGCTACCTATTCGTTAAAAAAAAAAAGTTAAACAAATTTTTTATTATTAAATATTTTAAATATTTATGAATAAAAAAGAAAATTATAGAAAATTTAAAAAAATAATAAAATATAATAATTACTCAATGGATTGCAAAATACCCAAACAAAAAATGATATAAATTTTACCGCAAAATTATTGATTCCTGACTGTCTTTAACATCAAACTAATAAAAACACCGATAAACGTAATTTTAATGTCTTACTTACGAACATTATTGTGGAAAGGATACCAATTTACTCATGAATAAAAAATCTCCTTAGATAATAATAACGATTAATTATGAATTAGTTGTTGTCTAGATTTCACAAATTCGTTGAAATTGGGTCACCTTTGTTGACTCTGCGTTATGAAAGACTTTTCAAGCACATATTAATGATCCTAGAAAAAAAAATTAAAAACATATACATTCAGTTTTCTGGCTTTTTTCAAGTGAATTAAAATCATAACTTTTTTTTTCAATAAAAGAGAAAATAAAGTTAAAATTACAACCACGAAAGATTATTTGAAAAAAGTTTATGTATTTTACTCCTACAATAACAAAATTTTTTTTATTCAAAGTTTTTTACGTAATTGTGTTTACTAATATGCCGTGAAGTTCATATACGCGGTGTTATGAAAGTTTAAAAAAATGTTTACCTTGATGTGGGGTAAACAAGTTTGTGTATATTATTTTGAAAGGTGAGTATATAACAAAAGTGTTTTTATTCGTATTTTTACCTACCGATAATCAACATATCGTCGTATTAGGTTAAAGAATCAATAAAAATGGAATATGTTAAAATTATTATAATCAGGGCCCGATCTAGTTATTATATCAATATTTGCCGCCCTTTACACTCATGCCATATACAACGTGTCCTCTTTTAAGTTGACATATGCTTGAAACTTGATAAATAGATTTATTCAAGGAAGATGCTTCAAATAATAATATTAGTTTCATATACCGGTATCGAATTCGATCTAAGTTATCAGGTTCATTTAAAACCGTACTCTGATTCATAACTGACAAACAGATGAACGTTTTAAATTAGAAAGTTGTTCTTCATAAATAAGCATAGGCATAGACATTTTTTGTTTGAAATAGCCCTGGTCTTATTGAGTTCCGATTATCGAGTTTACTGTATATAATATTGTAAGGATTGCTCGGCTCGCCCCTCCTGGATCGGGCACTGGTTATACTGATAAGTAACAATATACCGAGGTATTCAGATTCGCCCATCCACTGTGAATTCTCAATACCAGGCCGATTGAGCATATTTTCAACTTAACGATACTGGCTTGAAATAATTTATTCAGATTTGTTTTCATAAGTGGAAAATATTAAGGAAAACTATAAATTTGAAACTTGAAACAGCTTGACTTCCTGCTTTTATAAATTTAAAAAAGTCAAGTTTCACATTGAATGATAAATTTTGGATCTTAGATGGGATTTAGGGAATGTTCGAGATATCCAGTACAGGGATTATGGCCAGATTGCATTTTCAGATTAATTTTCTAAATTTAGAGTAGGGTAGAGAAGTGTGAAATTTTGAAAGCGCTGTAAAAAGAAATACTATAAGTTTTTCCAAATTTTCTCTCTACCACTTTAAATTACATAAAAAAGAATTTACGAAATGTATACGAATAAGTTTCAATAAGAAGACGTTATTTTAGGTGAAGAAATTTTTGCAGGTAAGTCTTAAAGTTCATCCTCATGTGGCGCAGTATGGTCAGGGGGTATTGAGTCTCTTTTTGCCTAGGAGTAAAAAGATATTTTGAAAAAATTTATGGAATTTTTTGTTAACTTATTTTCAAAATCATATCCTTCTCTGTTAATCAAAAACATTGAAATAAATCGATAGAGAATATCTTTGTTCCGTCTTTCTGTAAGACTATAACCACGGGAAAAAATATTAAATACCAATAATCTTACATAAAATAATCCAATATTGTTTATTTTGGTCAGGTGAGTGTACGAACAAATACACTGATGTAATCCGTAAATAGTTATTCCGTAAGCTAAGGCAGTATTTTTCGCGTAAGAGAAAAACAATTATTTAAAGAAAAAGGTTTATTCAACCCTTGCTCTTTTCTCAGGAACGAATAAGCATTGGCGACCAAAATGAAAACTTTCAAAGTAGTTATACTATTCGAAAGCCCATAATGTTTTCTAAAAATATTCCTCTTCTTTTTCGAATACGTTTATTCGACATTAACTTTTTAAAAGTTTTAAAGCAATAACAATCATATAAATAAAATATAGAATTATTACAAAAGCTAATACGGACAAAATATATCTAAATTAAAAATATATAAACAAAAATTGTAATCTAAAAAGCTAGGATATCCTCCTCTCTTTTCGGAGCTTGTGGGAAACACTAAAATGTGTTTTTAATATTAAGCATTACAAATGTAAGTAATTTATCTAAAAAAAAAACTTATTACTAGACAAAGACCAAAACAAAAAAAATCTTTCGAGAAAAAAATCTTTGATTCTTATGATAAAAAAAATTATTTTTAAAACTGTATACAACATTTTGATCTTATACATTTAAAAATATTTTGAAAAATCAATTTTATTACAATAATTATTTGTATATATTATTAAATACAAAAATTTAAAAAATGGTTTCTGGTTGTTTCCGATTCATCCGCTTGGTCAGATTTAGAAAAACCGGATTGCGGAAAATTTTGCGGGGAAAGAAATATGGGAAATGATCTATGTCACTAGTAAAGTTTTACTTTCTTATCCATATAATAAAAAATATGGGTAAAATAAGAAAATATAGGACCTATAACTCGAGTAAAGGATTATATCTATATTTTATGATTGTAGACTCATCTGCTTGTTTAATTTTCCCGAATTTTTATTTTTGTGTGGTTTTTATCGACCAAGTGGGTAACTTTCAAACTATTAAAAATCAAAATGCGGGTTATAAGATGTACCCAATATCTATGTTTTGAGTCCCACTTTTAATAAGTCTACAGAACTCTCGGTAGAGCTATAATTAATTAGACTCACTAAGATTCATCAATATTCGATTTTGCTATTCTTACGTAAACAGTGCGCAGCTTAATTTTACGTATAAAGAGAGCAATTTATTTCCATCAGAAGAAAGATGACTAACTTAATGACAGATATGTTAGTTTTTATTTAATAATTTGTACAAATAATTAATAAAAAATATACCATCGTATATCATAAAAATTAATTACTTATATTAATTATTAAATCACGAAGTGTCTTCGTAATCGTCGCTTACAGCAAATATTCTCATTCATTTTTCTTGTTACTAATACAAAATTTAGAAGTCACAAAAACGTGGCTTAATTAACCTGAACAAAGTGGAATTAAAACGATCCGATAAGCACATGAAATCTATGCTCCATGGAAAGCGAAAAACGATCGGAAAACGATCCGATAAGCCACCAAGTTTGATATTTGAAAGTATCGTTACAACTAAAAAACAATTCAACGATTTTTGATTTTGGTGTTGGTAGAATCAGACGAGAAAATGTGTATCTATCGACGGCAACGGGGACACTTTTCAACAAAATATACTAGAGAATATTAATTATATCAAATTAATTTGTAAATAATTATGTATTTTAATTTATACGTTGTTGAAAATAGTGACAAAAAATATTGATTCTTCCATTGAAAAAAAAAAAAAAAAAATTATACACTAAAATACAAAATAAAAGAAACTATTATTATAAATGTGTAATTCATTAAACAAAATTAAAAAATAATAAACATATTATATATAAATAAACACATCTAATGAAAATGAAACAAAATAATTTGAATAAACGTATTTTCTTTTTCAAATTCTTTTGTACTTAAACATCCAGAAGTTTTTACTTTTTTAGAGGAACGTGGGGTAATTGGCACCATCTAAGTAATATTGTTAATAAAACTCATAATTTCTATAATTTAAATTTTTATTTATTATGAACGTAAGCTGTGCTTATCTGATTACCAGAAAATCACAGAAAAATCTGAAACCTACGTAATTGTGAATTGTGTCTTTCGTTCCAATTACCCGAACGTTCGAGAAATAGAAGCCAATAAATGTCCCACTATAGTTGAATGAGAGCCATTTAAATTTTAATCAATCTAGAGTAGTATTATTTTTGATTTCAGTCAGTCTCAAATAAATCTAATCTTACATACCAAAGAATTAAATAAGAAAAGGAACATTTAGTGACAAATGGTTTCGTTTGCCCAACCATTATGGGAGCAGGTGCAGATAGCTCCCGATGGTCCATCTTTTCCCATCTGGGATGAGTGTCGTTAACGTGGAAAAATAAAAAGATGTGGGATGAACATTCCTGGACATTCAGTGCACATATACCGTCACATTTTTTTCTATTTCCCCGAAACTTCAAGTTATTATAGGTACGAGGAATCAAATTACCCCCCCCCCCTGCGATGGGGTAATGAGAGCTCCATGGCTCTCATTATCCGCTTAACTTTGAATCGAAAAAATACAATTTCAAAATTACATCTCGTAATCCATTAAAATTTCAATAGTCGTACCTTAAATTAGACTTAGAGATATAATTAACGTAAATAAAATAGTAAACGTACGTATTTTAATGCTTACCTGGGCCATTATTCTTTTGCATTTTTTATAAGAGTGTAGCAAAAAACAAACAATCGTCTCGCACAACTGAATGAGCGCAACTAAGTCATTGTACGCTTTAGGTTATATCCAACATACTCGAACTTCAATTACATAATTACGGGCATTAGGGAAGTCCATTTTGGACTCGCGCCCATTACCCCATGTTCCCCTAATAGTTATATATTAGACATGCAATAAACCAATTTTTCAAATATTATATATTTAATGTAATTATTATTAAAAAAAACCATTAATATTTAAAATCCGTTATTAAGAGGATCGCGATCAAGGAGAACAAGTCATTTTACAATTATGATTTCGTCGAAACGAATATCGTATATATTTGACGATGTTGCATGAGTTTTTCGCTTTTGTATTTATTTGCTCTTATAGTACCTGTCTTCTATCTAGGAATGTGGTTATTTCCTACTTGACGAAGAAAAATTTGTTAAATTTTCCATTTTTTGAAGAGGAATTGTGTTTTCTAGGTAATCTAGCCAAGAATGGTAGTATCCAACATCAAATAAGATTTAAAAAACTCGAAGATGGAAAATTCTATAATTTTGTCTTGAAGAAAAGTTGCATATAATAAATCCAGCAGGAAATTATATTAAATAAACACGAAGATGTGAAATTCGAGAGATAACATCTAAAAAGCCATGAAATCGGGAATGGGATTTTTATATAATTAAGATAAATTATCCCGTCACCCAAATTATCAAAAATAAATTATTTTTCATTTTTTTTCACTAATTTTCTGTAAATGAAGAAGGTAAGTAAGTATAGTTTCAGTTGGAAAAATATTATTTAAAAATTACAACTTGTTATGACAAATGCAACTGAAGAAGCCAAAACCCATAATAGCTTCGCAAAGCTGTTTCAAAGTTTTTTCCTCTTATCTGTGGCAATCAATACCATCATTAGCATTTTTAACTACTCGGAATCTGTCAAAAACTCTAATGATTTTCAATCGACTGATCCAACTTTCACCAAATATAACATTTTTGCCGATAGGCCTTTTCATCGATTTGCTTTTGTTTCGGTCAATTGTCAAAAAACTATTCTAGTAAAGAAAATCTAATATATTTCATCTTTATCAAACAGCGTTTTTTGGCAAAGATAAAAGATATGTGATATGTCTTTACTTGATTGATATCTGTACGAAACAAAAAATAATTTTTTTTATAAATGAAAAGCCCTATTGATTTAAGTTTGAAATAGGAAGAAATTGAAATCAGTCTCTCTATTTTGTAGGTACATTGATAGATGGTTCAAATATAAAATACCTCTATTTTTGCCAAGAATTGAAAAATACAAAAACAGGGCGTCCTGTTGTTGACTGCAGATCGTTGGCCTATAGAATAAGCTCATAAAGACGAAGGAAAAAGTTATTTACCAATTTTGAATTTGAGGCCTACTTTGTGAGATAATTAACAAAATAAATTAATATAATATTAATAAAAAGTAAATAACTTTATCGAATCACAGTTCAATAAAATTTTGAAGGATCGTATTGTATTATTACATAAACTAAGAAATAATAATAATAAGAGAAGAAGAATATGTAGGATGTGCCACATTGTATATAGATACAACCATTCCCACTTCTCTATTATATCCATATGCATACAATAAACTGAACTGATGATTACTCAATCAACTAATTCAAACATGCTATTTTTTGAGTGTTTTTATTTGCAATATTTTATTGAACTGTGATTCGATAAAGTTATTTACTTTTATTACTTTTTGTTATTGTTTACTTTAATCATGTATACGATATTTATTTACATCATGGTCTCTCGATTATAATTGATGTTTTTAATATGATATATACAGCGTAAACTAAATATTGACAAATATCTTGTCTAGTAATCTTAATTAAAGAGAATTGAAAAAAAATACACTCGAACCAGGACTCGAACCCAGACTTCTTGGATTCATGTCACTTTTTATCAATATTAGATTAATTTATTTTGTTAATTATCTCGCAAAGTATATACCTCAGATTAAAAATTGGTAAATAAATTTTTCCTTAGTCTTTATGAGCTTATTTTGTAGGCCAACGATCTGCAGTCAATAACAGAACGCCCTGTATACTCTTATTCTCACAAGATTAACGTAGATACAAAAGTAAGAAAATAACTAATGCAGTCCTGTTTTTAGATTAATGACAATATTAATATTCAATATTCTCATTTAAATGAGTTCTATTCCCACTTCCCTTCTAAAATACTTTGTAAATCGGTTAACGATTGTAAATTTGCATAAAAATTTGTATATAAAAAGAAAACTCGTTAATAATGACTTAAAACACAACAAGCAACTATGAAAGAAATACGATGAAAATTCCCTAGACAATGTTTGTTTGGCATTTATTCATTAGTGAAGAAAAAAGATAGGATAAGAATTCAAGAAAGTTTCCAATCCCTAAAGTCTACAAACGAGAAAAACAAATAGTTTTTTTTAGAGTGTAAGTGATGTTACTCTTTAGAGAATTTTATATGTATCTATATATACGAAAAACATATTATATGAAATTTATACTAATGAAAAAATTTAATAAAAATACTTGGATGTAATCATCACAATTTTACATTATTTTATATACCGTAAAATGTATGAATTACGTTGTTTATATTCTAAAATGCAAAATCTTTTAAAAAGCGGATTATATTTAGCTTTATAAAAATATATTATTTTTAAATGATTTTAGCAAAAAACTATGGCAAAGTGTATATAACGAGCTGAAATTTTAATATGTTCGATATCGATATTAAATCTGTATAGTTTTTGCTTATTATACCATGTATATGAAATATACCAAGTTTAGTCCCAAGTTTGTAACGCTTAAAAATATTAATACTATGAACAAAATTTTGGTATAGGTGTTCACAAAATCACCTAATTAGTCCATTTCCGGTTGTCTGTATGTCTGTCTGTCGTTTGTCTGTCCGTCTGTCATCACGATTACTCAAAACGAAAAGATAGGGCGTAAAAAGTGAGGTCTAGTTCGTAAATGTGCAACATAGGTCAACTGGGCCTTGGATCCGTAAGGCCCATCTTGTAAACCGTTAGATATGGAACAAAAGTTTAAATGTAAAAAATGATCCTTATAAAAAATAAACAACTTTTGTTTGAAACATTTTTTCGTAAACATTACTGTTTACCCGTGAGAGCGCAAATTGTATAGTATGTATTATATTGGAATATCAGTTATGTATGTGTGACATTTATGTATGTGTAATGTGACAGAGTAATTATCACTGTCTATACATGGTATTTCATCAATTAACTCAATCAATTGTTTGTTTTCACTTGTATATATAAAAAAATAATGTTACTTTACGAAAACGATATTATCGGCTACAATCCATTTGTTTCTCTCAAGTCAAAATTGTCTTTTTAAATGACTTTTGACAAAGTTTTTTCTTTATTTATGTATATTTCACAAGGTAAACCATTTCACTTTAGACTCAACCGAAATCTGAACTTTAAACTCAGCCTACAACTACAAATTAACAAATAGGGTCGATTCTGAATATTTTGTCTAGCGTCAGAGACGGTTTCTTCATTAATATCTTCATTATTTTGGTCCACAGTCATAATTATTACAAGTTTATTGAAATATTTGAATACATAACACTATTCAATTATCAATTTGTCCAGTTTTTATATTCCATTTCACACTCACTAGTTATTAAAAGTATATTTTATAAATTTAATTTCTAGTGTGCTATGGAATGTAAAAGCTTGACAAATTGATAATTTAATAGTGTTATGTATTCAAATATTTCAATAAACTTGTAATAATTATATGCATAAGGATAAAAATAAAGGGTTTGTTCAAATTATATAAGCTTGTCGGCCATTGGCTCTTAAACTACAAGTAATGTATAATAATTTTATTGATTTTTGATGAACGCTACCGCATTTTGCTTCAGGGTATTGGTGATTTTTTTTAAAACCAAATACTTATATATAGATATGATAATTATAATGCAACATAAATAACGCCCTATTTCAGAATAACTGATTAACATTGGGAATATGGGATTTAAAATGTATGGAGACCGTGTGTAGGTTTATGTGTTAGCATCTATGTACATACAGGCTGATTAAATAATCATAAACAAAAGTAGCAATGAAATGTTTAAAAACTTTTCAGACTAAGTGCTGTTGATTGATTTGCTCAAACGATTTTATATCGATTGACATTGCATACAATTTTTGAAGTGAAAACTTCTGTAGGCGTGTTGAACATTTTTTTGCGTGAACAAAAATTAATCGTCACGCGTCATTGCTCCATACATACGACATTGAAAACAATGCTTCTCGCTCGATCACTGGAGTTAAGCAACATTAACCACACTTAATTCTAAGATAGGTGACTGCTTGAAAACACTGTGTTGTTGCTTTTTTATTATTCATAACAGTTTTTTATACACACGTTAATAATTTCAATTTACAAATAATTAAATTTTAATTGTTTATACTATATTAATTAAAAAATTTAAAAAAAAACACAGGTGTTCCACAGTTTTAAGTTTTCACTTCCGTCGACAGACCCCATGACTGACCATATCCTTTCTTTTGCATTCACTTTTAAAAATAATTAAATAAAGTATTATATTTTGTAAATAGTTTTTACGAGTTCACCGGTCTTGGAGTAAGGCTCTCGCCGTAATTACGAAATTATAACCGCAAAATAGTTTAAAATGTATGTATTTTCGCCTGTTCCCACCTTGCTAATTACTAGCTCTAAACTACTTATCATAATTTGACAAATGAGGTATCGTTAGAAGCATCTTGATCACCCGCTGGTTATAGGCTTGGCGTCACATAAAATTGTATACATCGCCTACTAGAAAACATAAAGCTATGATAGCTCTTTTCAAATATATGTATCTTGTTATACTTTCTAACGAAATTACAACCCCAAAATGGTTTAAATAAAATAAAGTTCGAAAACTAAAACCCCGACAATTACAGAATCGCGCTCTTAAAAGTATGAAAACAAGAAAATATTTTCATCTGAAATTGTTATGATAAGTAAAATCGTCTTTACAGTCAGGGGAATTCTAAGATTAAACAGTTTTCCACAGGATCGAAAAGAGGTCCTCCGACGCAGTGGCGGATTTAGAGATTTGCCGCCCGTAGGCTATTCAATTTTTGCCGCCTCTAAATTTTGATATCTTAGTTCACAATCATATCAATTATCTATCAATAAAATTGCAACTTTATGATTTGTGCTCCATTATCCTCATTACATCAACTTTTACCGTATGGTTAGTATCATCGAAAACTATGGTACCGTGTTAGATCCTTGATTATTTTTACAGCAAAGAATTATCAAAAAACAATATTTTATGCAAAAAATATCTCAAACATGTACCAATTTTAAAGTAAGTTAAGGTATGTGTTAAAACTATACAATACTTACGTAATAGGAATAAAGCTTACACAAAAAATCTAGATTTGGCGAACGTTGATAAATATTTATTATTACACTTACAGTTACAAAACAACACAATAAATATATCCTTTCTTAATTATTTGTTAGTATTATAATTCAAGTCAAATTATAAAAGCATTACAATACTGTTTTGCGACACTTTGAATTCGCAAAATCATTTATTATATCGTCGTACGAAATCTTGTTTATTAGCTCTGACTCTATGCACAAGAGAGCTAAAGCGTTTAGCTTTTCTTGACTTAAAGTCGATCGGAGGTCGACTCTTGCCTATAAATCTAAATCCGATGTTTTCTCACATTAAACCGTGTCTAACAAATACGATGTACATGTATATTATTTAAAAAAGCAACTTATCAAAAAGAAAAATAATCGCTGAGCTCATAAAAATTATTTGTATTTTCTAAAAAAAAGTTGGCTTTGTGAAAAAGTTAACAAATGTAAACATTCAATTTAAATAATTCGTGTACGACATAAGCCCTTAAGGCATGATCATTTGGATTTTCCAAACTTTTTCTTACTACAAATAAAATAATTAACTGATAAAATGTATCCATTTTCTAATCCACAAATTGTCTAACTTCATATTTAGTAGAGGCAATTTTTTATTGTCATGTTGCAATCGTTCAAATATCAGTTATTCGATTGACTTAAACAAAAAGACTATACTTATTCTGAATCTCTATAAGATATCGAACTAGTTTTTTGTTTAATAAAAATTAGTCAGTATTTTTTACGCATAAAGAAATAACTTTCTGGAATAGAATTTGACAATTTGCAAACTTGCTGCAGCAATCATGATTAGACCATCGATATTTGTATCAAGATTGAATTGTGTAAGGAGATCTCATAATTATTAGGTACACGGAGAAAAAAAAATTATAGTAATTATCAGTGAAGAAAATATGTAAAAATAACTAAATTTCGACTATAATATGGAATCGCTATTGCGATATTCTAAAAATTCATGATCATTACATTATAATCAAAAGCGTTTAGCAATTGTTTATGCAGAGATTTTGAGATATTTATTATTTAGCACTGTATATAGGACTATATTTCGGTTTTTGTTGAATATTTTAATTCCTCTATAATTTTTGAAATTCGTATTTTGTGTGTGTATTATAATTTTTTCTAAATTTTGTCAATCGAAATAAAAAATTTATGAACTAAATTTGCCGCCCCTTAAAATTTGCCGCCCTAGGCTCCAGCCTACTCAGCCTGCTGGTAAATCCGCAACTGCTCCGACGATTTTACTTCTTAATAATTTCAGATGAAAATATTTTCTTGTTTTTATACTTTTGATAGCGCGATTCTGTAACTGTCGGGGTTTTGGTTTTCGAACTTTATTTTATTATTTAACTTAATAAATTAATTTAAATGTTTTAAAAATTGATTGTATGACCGGCTCCAGGCTCCCAGCTTAACCATTTGTAATTTGTTTGTATCCAAAGAGTACTTGAGCCCAATTTCAGCTGGAATAAAATTGTTTGAACAAAACATTCAATATATTTCCCATATTGAATAGCTCTAGCTCTTATTCTATTTCATTTTCCCAAATATTCGATCATACAAATTTTAAAACTGTCTTACCATATATGTCGCATATAAAATGTCTTCCACCATATTTTTTTAAGATGATTCTAACCTTATCTCGAAAATGAAAAGTTTTAGACCATATGTTCATTGGAACTTTTTTACTCTTCTTGACACAAAGAATGACGAACCCAAAGTGTTTCTATAGTATTTTTTAATTCATCCTGTATGTGTAGAAGGTATCATCTACTTAGTGAACATAGAAGCTTTTTCATATTATTCCCAACATTATTCAAGCAAAAGCAAATCCACCCATATGTGATGTTTTATATATAGCGCACAGTTAAAACATTGTAACATGAGCACTCATTTGAGAATTTACTTCAATCACTGAATCGGTAGCGATATTGGCTATGTGTAAATTAATCTGAAACGACGTGAAACAAATAAAGGTTACTTGATGATATTAACGATATATGTGATGAGATTACCCTCGTCATGGTTAGTAGTGCATCCAGACAACCTCAATGAATAAAGGACTTTGCGTTTATTATTCTTGGCAAAAAGATTTATTCTGCATATTTGAATTTTCCCTGAACATGACAAATTTAGTTTTCCCGTTTTCGAATCCGTCATAAATAAATGTTAAAGAACTAAACTATGTGCGATTTATCAAGCACCCTAAATTTTTTACATACATAAATGGCGCTCAGATTTAAGAAAAAAAATTTAATCGTTAAATTTTGAAGTAAACATTAATGTAAATTGTTGGAATAAGAAATATTTTTTTGTGGAATTTTAAAAAATATTAAGAGTAACTTCATTTCTGAACCCCGAATTTCTGGGCTAGAGATCTGCCTAAGAGGTATTCTCACTGAAAAAATGTATTTGTTGCCAATTACAACCGCTTTAATTGGAAACACAAATATTAAGTAGGATACTCTTGTTTACTACTAAATTCAATGAACTACCGTTATATTACGGCTGCTAAATAACGCCGTTGATGTCCCTTGCTTTGATGCATGCTTTATAATATCCTAATTCCATGAGTTGGTTTAGATCCCTTTTCGTTAATGCAAAGCTATGTTGAATACAGTATTATAAAATAATATACACTGTAAAATATATGTTATATACACAGCTGGCGTCAAACAAAGTTAATCAATATAAATTTATATTATGTATTATGGTACTTTAACTAGCACATCTCATATAATACGGTTCGATAGATTTTAAACTAACCGAAGAATAGAAATGCTATACTTAGTTAACTTATGGTTTATTATGTATATCAGTAATGAGACGAATGTTGTATTTTATACATTAACGAATGCGGATGTTTATAATATTCACGAATGCAAACGAAGTAACTTTATAATTCAGTTTCACATATAATTCTTCATTAGCGTGAAAGAGTTCGCCGTATAAGTCTATTAAAAACAAACTAAATAAGTCCATCAAAAACGCACCGTAAAAATCTATTAGGACGTCTCTTACTTGAGGTAAACCCAATTAAAGTTCTGATCGTTAATACGGAGAGAATAGGACAGATTGTGTTTTTTACAAGTTTAACAAGAAAAACCAAAATTATTGACCGTTTTATTGTTGAGATATTTTAACGCAAAGTTAAACAATTGTATTGTTTAACAGAAATAAATTCATTGTATATTGTATACTCTATGTCAAAAAAATGCTCGTTTTAAAACATTCTAAGTGTTACTATTATAACATAACATATGATGAGTACGCTTAGAATGTTTAACTTTGGCAGTTTTTTTGGAATTAAGTATACCTATAGAAACACTAGAAGTATACAGTATAGTTTAAAATTATACATTATTCCAACCTTAAAAACAAACTTCAGTTTGTCTTGATTTGAGGTTACTTTGCTTTAATTACGTGTGTTCAACAGTCAAATTTAACTATGATTAAAATTCGCGAATGCTAATATTCGTCACATCACTAGTATGTAGATATACATTGACTTCATGCAAGAAAACTTGCGTATCTTGTGTTTGATAAAATAAAACGTTTTAATTTCCTGAAAGAAAAGTTTCTGGAGTCCTGATTGAAGAAATTGCTCTGGCATATCCCCCTCGTAATATGATTTTAGTGGAAATTTCAGAAAGCACTGACCGAACAAAATTAGATGAGTGCATTTTTTAAGGATTGCCCTTACAAAAAGAACAAAGCTATAAAATTTCTTCTTTTCTTGGGAATTTATAAATATGAAAATCGAGTTTATTTAACAATTGGATGAGTATTTTTACCTAAAAACCCCTACGAAATTAGTACTTATCTAAGCAACACTGAGGCATCTCTAAAAAGTATTCATTCGATAAATAATAATCTAAAAACATGACAGACAATAAGACAATCTGATTGATTCTGTGATTGTGTGGCAGGTGGCTTGTTAACCACCTGAAGAAATTGCTCTGGGATATCACCATCCGTACAAGATTCATTGGGTCAAAATTTTCTTCAGTAAAAAGTGGGGGTGTGAACTAGAAATTAGATGCTCATGCTAATTACATAAAATACCTATTTGCTAGTAAAATAAATAAGAGCTGTTTGTTTATTGGAAAGTATTATTCTATTTAAACTGTACAAATATATATGTATCAGCATATTATTAATTTAAAGTTGAATTATTGATTTAAATTTATTAAATTTTATTTATTAATAACTGATGGATTATTTATTGTGTTTATATTCATCAACAGGTTTAACATATACCTACATATAAAACTTATATTAAATAATTCATGACCACACAAACTGATTGGTGTATAATTAAGACCCCTATAATCAAAGATTTACATAATTTTTGAATACCTACCTTAAATATCAGTGTTTACGCAAAGGGCATTTAGCTTTTTCTTTCATATGTGAAGTTGCGTTATGAAATTGTTATTGGCCTAAAATTCATAGCATGTCGATAGATAGAAATTTGAAAGTAGTATGTATATACTGTTATTGATATCACAAAATTATACTAAATTAAGCTTATAAAAACAATTGGAAAAGCTCTTTAATTTCGATCTGAGGCCTGATAGGAGAGATGTAGCTATGGAAAAAATAGAAAGATTTATCAATTTACAAAACTATCAAATGCATTAAATCAGTAGATTTCACTTTAGAATATAGAGGGGACTATCATGAAACAATAATTGATTGTTAATTGATTTAATTGGGTAGCGAATACTAAAAAAATATTTTGTTGTTGTTATTTATAAAGAAAACAATACTTATTTATAAAATTTTTTCACCAATATATGGACACTTAGATGTGGGAGGTATCAAATTCTATATTAATATAGATACGGTCTGTGTCGTCTTACACAACACTAATTGTCTCTACTGTAACCTCATCCAAGGCTCCCAACATATTTGTTCGTTCTCGGCAGCGAATATCTTAAACCAGGCGAGTTATTTTAAGTCGAAGTCACCATTATTATAACTTTATTGTGTGTCATTAACTTTATTGTGTGTCTCTTTATTCAAGTCCGCATTGCTCATAAAGGAGGAAGTAGGACGGGTATACGACTATTCTACCTATCTCAGTTCCTCTAATAGTACTGAGATAGGTAGAAAAAAATGTTTCTCTGTCTACTCGTGTTTTTGGTTGTCACAGGTTAGGTTATCACTGTCTTACTCATATGTTAGTTACAAAATTCTGAGGGATTTCTCTAAGCCATGTTTGCCCATGCCTGATCTAAACTCCTTTGAGTCCACATCCTGTGTCTGATTTTCGTTTATTTTCCGAATAAATGCTTTATCTCCTTTTCTTTGAGTTGATTAATATTTATTTTATTTTTACATATTTTTTATTTCGCATAATATTAATATTTATTTTAATTTAAGCTTGTATGAATATATTTTTTGTTTATATTTTTTATAATTTTTTGTTAACAAATGTTTGTAAATGGCTTATTGGCATATAATGCCTATTCCTAATTTTTTTTTTAAATAATACAAAAAAAAAAGTAAAAACAAACAATTAACTGAGTTAATTGTTGAAATACCATGTATAGACAGTGTTGATTACTCTGTCACATTACACATACATACATGTCACACATATATAACTGAAATAGCCATATAATACTTCTCACGGATAGACAGCGACGTTTACGAAAAAATGTTTCAAACAAAAGTTGTTAATTTTTTAAAAGAAACATTTTTTACATTTATAAGGAGCATTTTTACTTTTGTTCTATCTCTAACGGTTTACAAGATGGGTCTTACAGACCCAAGATCCAATTGACGTATGTTGCTCATTTACAAACTCATTCTCACTTTTTATGCCCTTTACGCCCTAAGTGCGCTGTAAAAATTTCAGATTGATATCTCTTTTCGTTTTTGAGTAAGCGCGATGACAGACGACAGACGACAGACAGACAACCGGAAATGGACTAATTAGGTGATTTTATGAACACCTATACCAAAATTTTGTTCATAGCATCAATATTTTTAAGCGTTACAAACTTGTTACTAAAGTATACCTTGGTCTGTGAATTCATAAATCTTTCTGTTTTCCCATAATCACATCTCCCGAAACAGGCCTCAAATCGAAATTTGGAAAAGAGCTCTTTTATTTGTCTTGACAAGCTTAATTTACTGGTACAATTTTCTGCTATCAATAACAGAACACCCTGTATTTCATATACATAGTATAAAAAACAGTACTCTGAAAATGTTTCGTTTAAAATTAATATCTATTGCTTTAGTACTACAAATCTTGATATTGGTACTAATTTTTTTACTAAAAAGTATGTTTTTATGTATTAAAAAGTTTAAGTATCTTGAATTACCACTTATGTGTTAAACAATTTCGAGTGTGTATTGTTTAAAAGTACTTTTCTCCAATATATAATTGTTATATTTCCTTTTCATATCTTTGTGTTTCGATATGCACTCAAGTTGGTATATCGAAGAGATAAAAGTAAGTATCCTATAAAGTATAGATTTTAGTGGATAAGTTTTACGATTCTAACGACACCCATTTGTTTTAAGTAGTTAAGAAAACAATAAATATTGATAATCCATTACATTTAAAATGTTTAAGGATTACAATAATGTGTCGATTTTAAGTTAGATATAAAATTAAGTGCTCTCCATATAGGCTAATAGTTATATGAAGCAATATATTCGAAAATGCATTTCAAAAAAATTCGAAAACAAAAAGAGAGAAACACTCAAATTTGAAAAATCAAATTTAAGTCAGAAGTCCAATTTCTGAACAAATTTTGAAGTTAGAAGAGGTGTTCAAATATTTCTTAATACTATCTGAATACACATAAAAAGTATTTAACAAAATTAAGGATGTAAGAGCGCCAAAATTGGATAAAATGTTTGATATTTTTTATATGAAGTTGGACTAAGTCTAAATCAATACTGAAAATTTTAGGGGGGGGGGGGTTGTCCGAAAATTTAAATAAAAAAATGACTTCAAAAGTAGGTATATTTAGCATTGGTCTTATGGGAAAATGGTAGAGGGATGTTATGTTTTCATAGATTTCTTCAAAACTAGTCGGTGGAAATTAAAAAAAAAATATTTAATTTAAGTTAAAACCTTAATAAATTATTTTACCATTTCACTTTTCGAAATGAATGTTTTTTTGACCCTTTATTTCCATAGTAATTATTTATATGTTAAAATTATATGTCATGGCTTTTCCAAACTGAATCTATTTTGAAGATAATCACCAATTTTTTACTTTTTCCGCGTATGGAACTCTAAGCTCGCGTATGAAATATAGCTAAGAACACTCTCCGTTAAATTACCTTTCAAACGAAACACAAAAAAAATTAAAATCGGATCATACGTTTAGGCGCTTCGATGCCACAGACAAACAAACACACAGACACACACACAGCGGTCAAACTGATAACACCCCTTTTATTAGTTCGGGGCTAAAAAACTCTAAAAAATGTTGTATAGCGTCAATTTCGCAAAAAAAAATTTTTTCGACAAGTGATTCAATTTTGAAGAAGTTATCACGTTTAACTTCTTCCAAATATTGTTATTATTCTTTTAATTTAATTGGCACACATGGTAACATATTATAATATAGTAATAATTCATAAGAAAAAGCCAATAAACTTATACTAGAACCAACAATTAATATTATAAATGGAAAAAGAATGTGCTTCATTTTTAAATGTGTAGTATTAACAGAATTGTCCTTAATATTTGTGTTCTTTATACGAAACATAGTTGCTAACCCATACTGCTGGACATATCCAATTGCTAATGAAATATTGTTACTTAATGGATGTCCTCTAGGAATTATAATATTCGCTGTAAACATAGTAAAATCATCTGGTAATACTCGTAGCCTTGAAAATGAGTCTTTCGATTCCGAAAATGCATGTTTGTAGGTCTGTAACGTACTCATTGTTGCAAAAGTTGGATCCTCTATAAGTGCTTCCAAATCCTTGTAAAAATCCAATTTGTTACGCACATATATTTGTTTCTTTTGATTACCACCATAAAATTGATATTCATTCGTAATTTGACGCGATAAATCAGCTGGTGCATAAACTTTTAAATCGCTTCTTAGTAATTCTGGTATAGTGTTTAAGGTTTCTCTGATTATTGGTACTGAAAATTGACTGGCTAAACGACTTTGAAAACTTGTGACTAAAATAATACCATAAAATAGCCATAAGAGTGTAAATGCATTGATTAACCGATTTTTACTGCTTATTTTTGTCGAGACTCCTTAAAAATAAATTAAGTACTTTTTGAATAATTTCTTAAAGAAATTTTAAAGTTCAAATGAAACGATTTCCTAATTTTGCGGTTTTTCGTGATACAAGTTAGTTCTTTGCCAGCACTGCAATCAAAAATTATTGGCTTATTACCCATGCTATACGCAATTAGGCACACAACTATAGGTTACAACCAATTTTTACTGCTTACTGTAGTGTGACAACTACTACCAAACACAATACAAGTAAGGAATGAACATGTTTACTAGGATGAAGGCACAAATACACCCCTCCATTAAAAATAATACTCTATATGTAATATTAAATTAAATATTTCTCTAATGATTAGAAATATAATGTTCATCCAAATATTTCTTCTAAATATTAGTAACATTCTTCCAAACTCTAGAGAAACAGACTGTCTTTCTTTACTCTACCAATATACCGTAATATTAAAGAATCACCTTTTAGAAAATGCTTTCATTTACTATTACTGTCACTAACCTCTTAGACTTTTATAGCACTGTTTGTCGCAGGGCAAAAAGATTTTCCCGGGTACTATTCAAAAAAGTCTCTACTTTTATTAAAAAATGACCTTGCATGAAAATTGTGCTACATTGTCGACTTAAAATTGTTTCGATACCAAAACGATTGTGGTACCAAAAAATGGAAACGGATATGAGAAATGTGCCCTTTTTTGGTAAAAAACTTACTTCAGTAGTTAATTTCTCCTAATCCATTCAGAGAATCGATATGAATTTCACAAAAGGCGTATGAAATTTTCAAATTTTTTGGATTATTTTCATTTTTTTGGTATCGAAATACTTTAAAGTATGCATAATTCTCAAATATTTTACTTACCAATATTAATTTGAAGAAACATTAAAAAGATATCAAACAATGAGTATTTAGTACTTTTAATAAGAAATGCCCATAAAAAATTTACAACACAAAATAATGTCAATCCAGAAACGGTCCATAATTCCCATGAAAATATATGAACAATATTCGTCCACAAACGATTCATTTTTGTTTTGGGTAGAACAAAAATATATGAGTCCAATATTGTAAAAGTAGCCATTTCAACATTAGTCATCCATTTTGGGTCTGGTGTTAGTGAACACGATAAATAAATTGTACCGAGACCTTGTAATTCAGATGCTAACCAATTAAGAGTTTGTGTGCCCGATTTATTTGAAAAATTATACGAAGCTAGATAAGTTACATTTTTTAATTTTAAGTAATCAGCAACTAGTTCAACATAATTAACATTTGTTCCACTCGGTTCATTTAGCTGTTTACAATCGTTAAATGGTACACAAAGTCTGCTTAGAACATTTATTGGGCATAATGTAAAATCTATACTTGTTTGATTCCATTCAAAGATAGATTCATGTAGTTGATTACAAGAACCTTTGATTTCTAAACTAACTTTCGTGCCACATTGATTATCATTCGATAAAAAATTTGCTGAGTATAATTTTGGATCAGAGTCTAGTTCTGTAATAATTATAAAATATGGTATAAATGATCTCCATATCACTTTAATTAAGTCAATCAAAGAATCTTCTGTATTATTTGGGAAAATAAATAACATTTTTCTGTTTGAATTCCAACCACTTCTAGCACGTACATAAGTTAATACGCTTGCAATTTCTTCAACATTATCAAAAATTAATACGTACTGTGGTTCGACATAATAATTTTGGTCTAGTATTTGATCACCGCCATCTAAATCAATTGATATATTTATCGATTGTATAAATTGAACTCCTAATTCTTGATAATTTTTACCAATTTTCAATATAACATGGTTTTCAAAATATATTTCAGTAATTTTTTTCATACAATTTGTGATATCATTATATTTAATATTGTTTGTAAATATGTATTTATTAATTGTTATGATATACGAAATTTTTAATAAAATTATCATCAATATTCGAAAAATTTTCATATTTGATTAAAATGATTTGTAAAATCAAATTTTTATATGCAATACTATTTGAATGCATTCAGTATTAATTTTTAATTCATAATCATTGTTTAAATTAAGTTAATTCATTGATTATGGCGTCACGTCACTTACACTTTAAGTAAAGAAGATTATTCAGTTTCAAGTACCTACCAACTTTTGATTGAAATAAGCAGAAAAAAAAATTTTCCATTCATTATTTGGTTTAAACAAACAATTGTTTAAAAATAATATATATATTACAATTAAGTAACTTTAAATAAATAATTCAATTTATTTTCATGTTTACGTAATAAATTAGGTAATGTAATTACCTAGAAACAATGTTCGAAACAATGATTGAACTATTTATTTAGTTACGAAAGTCAAAATAATTATTTTTAAATTATAATACTTTAAAATAGAAAAAAATTCAAACCTATCTCATTAATTTTTTCCACCTCTTATTATTGTAAAAATAAATTTGATATAGGAAGGCTGGTAAGGAGGATAGCTATGCATTTGTTCTTTGGCCAAAACTTCTTTTTAAGAAAGAATTGGGAAAATTATATTGTTTAAACAAAAAAGTCTAAAGGATTTCTATCGATCAAATTGATTCGAAAAAAAATGAAATAAGAAGTAAGATATTTAAAAAATAAAAAGAATTGTGTCTAGTTTGTCCTAAAGCATGAAAGAATCACGGATCGGCTTTCATACCTTAGACAGTCATGGAGAAATTTCATTGAGTATTCACTCGAATGGTTCTCTTCTGATACATGATCAAATTGCTAATCAGTAGCATTTGCGTGCCGAATTCCGTAGTGCGGAGCCCGTGGCTAAAAACAGGCTGGAGAAATAATATAACATAAATAGTAATTTACTTTCTTTTTATTTATAGGCAATTTTATTACATTTATGATATACAAATTACAGTATGAACAAAATTAAATCTTAATATTATCTCTTTTGCCTGTTTTATCCAATTTTTTAGACCCTACTTTAGAGTCTATTTTTCGTCATTAGCCAACACGATAAAATCATGGAATTTTATAAAGCAATAAGAAAGATCTCACGTGGACAGGAAACCCAGGATAGATATAATAATTCAGATTGAAAGAATAAGTGATCACTGATTCAAAGTTTGAAGTAGATAGAAAAATGGGTCTTTTTTTGAGTGTTCAATAGAAAAGAAATTAACCCACACAAAATCAATTATATATTAGGTCGGGTAATATTACGGTCAGAAAAAATGCTGGTCTAAGCGTATAAGCGGAAAGCAATTAAAAGCTGCATAGAAAGTGGTTTGTACGATAGATTGACGCTCAAACTCAACTGTAAGCCTGGAAGACGATAAAGATTCCTTGAGTGAAATTTGGCAGTAGAGCAATGGTGTTTCTGTAGAATTAGTCCAAGACAAATGTTATTTCCATTTCATGTGTTTGTTTGAATCGGCACAAAAGACAAAACATTATAGAATATTAACAGTTCATAAGAAAAGGCCAATAAACTTAAAACTGATCCAATAATTAATATTATAAATGGAAATAAAATATGCTGTAATTTTAATGGTACAGCATCACCAAACTCATCTTCGAAATCAAAGGTGTCTAAATTTGTTTTTCGAAATATTGTCGCCAGCCCATGCTGATGAATGAATCCAACTGCTAAAGAAGCATTTTGACTCAATGGATGCCCCCTTGGAAAAATAATATTTAATGAAAACGTTGTAAACGTGTCTGGTAATGCCCGTAATTCAAATAATGAATCCTTTGGTTTCGAAAATGCATATTTGTATGTTTGTAGTGTGGTCATTGTTGCAAAAGTCGGATCTTCTATAAGTGCTTGTAAATCCATGAAAAAATCTAATTTGTTTCGTACATGTATTTGTTTCTTTTCTTGGTTCCCTCCAGAATATAAATAAAAGTCATCCATAATTTTACGCCCTATATCAGTTGGTGCATAAACAATCATATCACTCGATAATAATTCTGGTATAGTGTTTATTGTTTCTCTGATTATTGGTACTGCAAATTGACTGGCTAAACGACTTTGAAAGCTTGTGACTAAAATAATACCATAAAATAGCCATAAAAGTATAAATGCTTTAAATAAAGGTTTTTCTGTTTTTATGGTTGCTGATACACCTAAAATCAAATTGAGTAGTGAGACATCTGTTGATGATTTTTATACATGACATCCTTATGGGCACAAACCCTTAAGAAAATAAAGCTGTTGAAGAAAATATGGATTTTTAATTTTGATAGATGTTATGGCACAGTCAAAGACATAAGAGATTGTGGAAAATAAAATAAATTTTTTGCAAAACCTTAGTGGAATGTGTTTCTTAGGTGTCAAATATCATTTGGAAACGAAACACGAGTGAGTTTCGCAAATGCTTCTATTTGTTAATAAACAACAAATTGTTAATTAAATGAAATGGTCCATGTAAATGAAAACTTAAAAAATTATTAAACAGGAAACTTGTATTACATATATCTTAACATACATATATCTTAGCATTTACAATAGTTTTTCTGACAAACACTCACATATACGTAAAACAAGTTGCCAATTAATTAAATTTTTAAGTCAACTTTTACATGGACCGTTTATTTAATTCATAATTTATTGTTTATTAACAAATAGGAACATTTGCTCCACTAACTCATGGTTTACGAATGATATTTGACACTTAAGAAACACATATTACTAGATTTTAGAAAAAAGTGAACGGTTTATTTTCTAATACAGTGCCAAAAACAAATATGTTATAAGTATTAGTGTGATGGGTGTATTTGTTCCTTGGCGGAAATGAAGTCGATTTTAGGAGTAATTTTAGACAGTTTCAACCTTAATTCTGACTCAGCATCAAATCGATATATGTATCTGTCATTACATTAATCTCGTTGCAAACCTCCTACCGTTAAATGGCGGCCCCTAAAGGTTTGCATATCTTAGTTTGAGTAGCCCTGATATATATTATAGATATTGTTTCACCCTGCAAAAATGAATCAGGATAAATATGGCAATATTTAATGATTGACAAAAATTGGTTTTTCAGAGAGACTATTTAATACAGTCTTGGAACCTCTTATCTCCCAAAGGTACTCGCATGTGCCACTTTTTAATACTAATATTTTCTCAGACAATGAAAACACAAATAAAAAGATTCAAATTTTCCAATTTCTATTGCCTTGGTCGATAAATTGGTTGGGGTATGCATAATTATTTGCATAGTTAATTAAAACTCTAAGCACAAGCTCTGAAAAATCACAAAAAATAATCCAAATCGCATAAGGAGTGACAATTAACAAACAAAGCAATATTTACGAAAGTTAAACTAGTTGGCAATTTTATTATCTATAGAATTAAAAAAAGTTGGCAATTTTATTATCTATAGAATCGTGAATAGTTTCTTCCAAAAAATTTTAGGAGGAGAGGTAGTAGGTAAATTCGATGGTAAGTAAAAGCACTCTTAGAATTTAATGGTCTAAATTAAAGTTGTGGGGTTCAATGTCCACTAAAGATAGATCACCCATTCCTTACGGGCTTTTTGTTTAGTCCCACATCTTTTCATACTTATGATACTTACCAATATTAATTTGGAGGAAAGTTAAAAACATATCAAATATTGAATATTCTCTTCTCTTAATAATAAATAACCATAAAAAATTAACAACACCAAATAAAGTTAATCCAGAAACAAACCATAATTCCCATGAAAATATATGAACGATATTCGTCCACAAACGATTTATTTTTGATTTAGGTAGAACAAAAACATAGGAATCGATTATTGTATACATTGTCATATCAACATTAGTCATCCATTTTGGAAACGGTGGTAATGCACATGCTAAATACATTGCATCAAGACCTTGAACCGTTCTCAAATACCACTCGATGACTTGTGTAGCAGAAAAATTTGAAAATTTATTCGATGATTTATATGTTAAATTTAATTTTAAGTAATCGGCAACTAATTCAACATAATTAACATTTATTCCACCAGGTTCAGCAAGATCGTTGCATGCGTTAAATGGTTGACAAAATTTGCTAAATAAGTTTATTGGGCATAATGTAAAATCTATATTTGTTTGATTCCATTCAAAGATGGACTCATGTAGTTGATTACAAGAACCTTTGATTTCTAAACTAACTTTCGTACCACATTGATTATCATTCGATAAAAAATTTGCTGAATATAATTTTGGATCAGAGTCTAGTTCTGTAATAATTATGAAATATGGTATAAATGATCTCCATATCACTTTAATTAAGTCAATCAAAGAATCTTCTGTGTTATTTGGGAAAATAAATAACATTTTTGCATGTGTAGTCCAACCACATCTAGCACGTAAATAAGCTAATTCATTAGCGATTTCTTCGATATTATCGAAAATTATTATGTATTCTGGTTTGATATAAATATTTTGTTCTAATATTTGATCACCTCCATCTAAATCAATTGTTTTATTTATTGATTGAATGAATTGTCCTCCTAATTCTTGATAATTTTTACCCATTTTCAATATAATATTACTTTTGAAATATTTTGCAGTTATTTTTTTCATACAATTTGTGATATCGTTATAGTTATTATTGTTTTCATAAATCAATTCGATTAATGATATAATGCAACAGATTTTTAATAAAATTATAGTAATTATTGAAAAAATGTACATATTTTGGTTTTCTATGGGTCAAAATTAAATAAAATCCACGACACAAAAGAAAATCCTTTAAAATTGAAAAAAGAGATGCTGGTAACGTGAAATTAACAACTTAAGTAAACACTTTATAGAGACTATTTGAACTAAGACACAAATTTTCAATCATATCGAACTCAGTTTGGAGATGAACAAGGTATTTAAAACGTCGAAAGAAGCGGATTTTCCCTTGAAAATTTCTCCAAACTGAACTGCTTTTCTTGGAACTGCTTGGGGACGCTGCGATGCCACAAGTTGACGCATAAACAAACACACACGTAAAATACATAACACCTCTCTCCGATTGAGTTGTTGATTAATAAAAAAAAAGATTAAAAAAGTCATTTGATTTGTAATTTCATTGTATTTACTTTTGATTTTAAACTTATATTTGTAGTTTAAATTTGATAAATTGATTTTCCACATTATTGGCGAGGTGTCAGTTCGTATGATAGCGTTATGAGTACGTTTTAAGATACTGTCACGTAAATTATACTTGTGATTTTATTAAAACAATGTTGTCCAAAATTTGGTCGAAATAATTGAGTAAGTAATTGAAAAGTTATCGCTTTCAAAAAATCGAAAATTAGTTTTATCCTCAGTAATAGTAGCTTCGAACCTGCACAAGTCGTACTTTTATAATTATTATACAAGAAGCCTTTTAAAAATATAAATCCTGATTAGGACTGCTCTCAAGTGGTCAAAGCTTCACAAGAGACAATACAAGATAAAATTTATAAGGGCCTCGTATCGTCTTGTTCACGTCAAAGTAAGTAATGTATAGAATCTTGTAAAAAAATCGTATGAATTTTAATCTGCATTTAATGTTCTCGTCTCGAAAATATGGTTTCAATCCTTTATCGATTAGTTTTTGTTAAAAGTATAACATGCCTGAATATCTGTGTGTTTGCGTCTCTATCTATGGCATCGTAGCTCTTAAACCAGATTAACAGGTTTTGATTTTTGTTTGTGTGAAAGGTAATTTGATCAAGAGTGTTCTTAGCTATGTTTGGAGTGCGAGTTTTCGGACCCGATAACAATTACAAAAAAGGTGAAAATCTTCTAAAGGATGAGCATATGACTCTCGATAAAATTTACTTTAAAATAATTCGATTCATTTTTTTTGGGAATTAATTACTACCACACCATTCTGGACGTTATGAACTTCACTTGGATGGTGGATAGAGGGTTTTTTTGATAGCCTGTTAGCGTTAGTCAAATTTTTTATTGCTCTATCATGTGCATAGGCACGAGTAAGGCATTATTAAATACACATTATAACCTCTTTTTAATAGAATACTTTATTGTATTTACCAAATAAACAATTTAATTTGTTTTCTGAAATAGCAAAGTAAAATATAAATTATAGCACAAGTAGTAGAGAAATTAACTAGCTTTGACTTTGATTTTAGCAACATGTTACATGCAGTTGAAAGGATTTAAAACAGCTTACCAGAGTTGCTGTTTGTTAACCGTGAAAATATGTCCCAATTAGAGCTTTCGCAAAATAATTACTTGAAATGAAGTACTTATCATAGAAAGTATTAAATTCAGGCAATTTTGATGCTAAAATAAAAATGAAAATGTAATTTATATCAGGTAAAATTTTACCTAAAATTTTTCTAAAGCTTCCAAGTTGTTGAATAAAAACCGGTTTTTTTTAACAAGTTCCATCTCAAAATTTTTCAAAAACTTGACCATTTTCCAAAAGTCAATTCCATTAGCTTTAGCATGTTATTTTACATCATTTCAAATACCTAAATAAATTAACGAGTCGCTAAAGTTTTTGAGCTCAAAATCTGTATTTCTTGTATACTAATAAACTAGTGGTATTATTAATAAATATGATTTATTTCTATAAACTAAAACAAACACCAAGACGGATGTAAGCCAAAATTGATGGCATCAAATATTCTTCTAAAGAAAAATTTTATTTGAAAATCTTCATGGAAAACCCTTTATAATAACTTTGGTGAGATTATTTGGTAACAATAGTAAAATTCATTTATATAACACTTAAATATCCTTAAACAAATAAATCATTTATTTAATATCAGGCATATATTTATTAAAAATTAGGCAATGTAATTATATGGAACAATGTTCTATTATGGGCATAATTAATTTGAACAAATACAGTGAGTCACAATTATCAAAACAATCGATAATCGGTAATGTCCAGCAATTCGAGCACTCTGCCCGAGCACTTTTCTCTATCAATCACTCAAAAATGATATTGTTTGTTTGTATACATATCTAATATGATTCATTGTTATAATTAAAAAAAAAAGAAATATTGGCATCACAATAACATGTTTGATACTGTGTGCAGTCCCGATATACATTCCAATGCTGCATTTGTAATGTTTTATTTTATTTGTAACTAGCAGATACCCGCCCACTTGATTGCGCAATTTCAACTTTGAAAACAGAAACTATCGAGTTATAGCTCTCACTTTCCTTGCCCTTACTTATCCTCGTTTTGTTCACAATTTTATCGATTTTAATTTTTCTTGTTTTCCTAATTTAAAAAAAATAATATACAGCCTTTTTTATTTGCTGACATTGAATCAGTTTATACGTGAAATAATTGTTAAAATCGATTAAGTAGTGGACTCAAAAATTTTTATCACTATGTCGGTATCGGTGTGAGCGCCATACTCATTTGACCATTGAAGGAATAGTAACATTCGCAATAGTTATGGCGGGTGACAACCCATACTGGTTCGCGATACTTCTGGTACATAGCCCTATTCAATACTGTAATATTACTTCTGCTAACAAAGATAGTATAGTATCTGTCTCTATACAACACCAGCATTGTAGTAAACGCCTTACATTGTTTTATCCGCCATAAAATGGACGGATTTTCATACAAATTTTCATCCCCTATTTCACCCCCTTAGGGGTAGAATTTCAGAAAATATTTTTTTATCGGATGGTCATGTCATACAAATAACTCACCCTCCAAGTTTTAGGTCTCTTCGATCAGCGGTTTAGTTCGTCAGTCAAACAGTCAATCAATCATTCATTCAGGACGAAGCATTTTATATGTATAGATGAATTTTTCCATACAATCCCAGTATTCGAAACAAATCCAATAATCGAAACACACCTGGATTTTATTAAGTCCTAATGCCGAGACTCTCAAAGGGATGGCGTTTACTACAATGCTGTTATGGTATAGAGACAGATGCTATGGCATCTATGTTAGCATAAGTAATGTTAAACTATTGAATAGCGCTATGTACCAGAAGTATTGTGGGATATCGCCAGCCAATATAGTATGGGTCGTCTTCCGCCATAACTATTGCTAATGTTACTATTTCCTCAATGGCCAATTCAGTATGGCGTTCATACCGATACTGACATTGTGATATTCACAAAAACTTTCTAATGTGTACAAAATCATGCTCTGAAATGTATAAAGCAAGAAAATATTATGATCTGAAATTGTTATGATAAGTAAAGTCATCATTACAGTCGGGGACCTGCTAATTGGAAAACTTTTTAGTTCTTAGAAATCCTCCGACTGTAATGACGATTATAACAACAATTTCCGGTTATAATATTTTCTTGTTTCATACTTTTTAGAGCGTGATTTTACAGTCGTCCTGGTTTTACTATTTTAAACATTATTTAATTCTGTAAAATGCTCGAAAAAAAGTAAAATTGCTGCAAGATATGGGACTCATTTCGTATGTCATATTAACCAACGGTAATGATAATTTGGATGAAATGACATTAAATCACAGTGTATAGAACTGAACTGTAGCTGAAAACGGTAGAACGAATAGGCATATAAATAATAATTTATTGATTTATAAAATGACAAGCTCTATTGCACTAATAGAAAACCAATAGGTACATACAATGTCATAAAAATTGTAATTAATTTATAGTTGATTGCATTTTAATAATTAATAAAAATGTAATATCATCCTCTATACTCTAAGCTCATGTTTACTGTATTTGTTAATTAGGGATTTGTGTCATTTTTATTTTATAATAGATGTTCGTTCGTTCTGATGTGAATAAAAATGAAAAAATAGCAATAAAAATTTATATTCTATTCAATTCCATTCTTCCATACATATCGGGAAACTTTTGTTGAAATTGCGCATGCTGAAACGCATAATGAAACTGGTAAGTTGAATATAATTTTATATTGATAATAATTTATAGAGTATGATATTTACATTTACATATCACATTGGAAATTTCAAATATTTTAAATATGAAAAAACCCAAAGGTTTAAGTTGTGGATCCTTATCGCTGGATGGAGTCTTGTGAAGCTGTAATGGACATGGCGAATCGAGAAGATAAAATTTCATCAGCAATATTTTATTTAAGTACTGATTGATTAAACATCTTTTCCATTACATGGAAAAAATCCAACTGTCATGCGATATGGGTCTCAGACAAATCAACATCAATATATCAGTAATCGAACTGCACAGAAACTGAATGCCTGGACTAAAATATTGGATGACGATATTTTAGGTCCAATCTTCAATGACGAATCTTTAGATTCTCTAAAACATTTTTTGGCCAAGACAAACATCTGAACAGAAACTGAATGTCTGGGCTAGAATATTGGGTGCCTATATTATAAAATTATTTGAATTAGTTACAAAATAATATATTGCCAACTATTAGAGCTTTACCTTATTTAGACCTGATATCTGTATGGTTTCAACAAGATGGTTGCTCTGCTCACAATGCCCAGATATTAAGGCTGTTTCTGGTAAAAACTTTCCAGGAGCGTCTTATGAGTGGTTTTGGAACCTTTAAGTGGTCAAACAGATCACCGGCTCTATCTTCTAACGACTTTTGTGGTTCAGATCTATTTGTGGAATAGGCCTGAAAATTGCCAACAATTCAGGCAAAGAATTGTTGCCATTTGTACGAATATCTTCAAGTACTAGAAAATATCCAAGTAGATTTCTACTGTCGATTTTGTTTCGGATATTGTTTACCAAATAATGAAGGAATATTCGAACCGTTGGTTTAAGAAAAGATACTGAACGTTTACAGTACATCGTTTGCAGACCTTGCACAACAGTAGTATTTCAGGAGCTGTCCTAGTAAAGATGACAGAAGAAACTAAGAATTATATTTTTTTTTCACTATCTAGTTAAACGTTCCTTTAGTTTCTAGCCCTTATATAATTTTTCGTTTTACAGAGCCCCCTTATCAAGCTTTGCTCTAGCTTGTATATAGAGGATAATAGTTTTTTAATTACTTTAGAATATTCAGAGTATGTGCGCTGATAATGAAATGCATGTCCAATCTATAATCCATAAAGTAAGCAGTATATAAAATTTCACAACAAGTCATTTGCAAAATCTATTTATTCGTTGACTGAAGTTGACTATAAGAGTGAATCAACCGTATAGTAGAAAATACTTTTCATAAAAAAAATCTACCAATTATATGACGAAACCATTCTATTTACATTCAATACGTCGGGATGAAATGAATTCATAATTTTCGATTCTATACAAAAGTTTGCAAGGTCGCGAATAATGTGCGCCTTTCCCTCACCAATTATTATACCGCTATCGGAATAAGTTTTGTTGAAAGTATATGACGAGTATCTTGAAATTTATCAAATTTTAGAAATAATCATCTAAACATATTAAAAAAAGGTTGTTGATAAGTGATAGCATCTTGATTTTTTATTGTGTGGTTGTTAATTCAAAAAAGTAAGAAAAAAATCATAGGATTCTGTTTTTCCCATTCAAAACTGTAAAGAGTGGTATTTGTTGTGGGAGTTTCAGGAGTGTCAGGAGAGGATTTCTTCACTGTAAAATACACAAAACCACGAACATGCATGTTTAAAGTTTAGGAATCCCAGGCACTAATTAAATTGTAGAAGAATATTAACAATTGTGTAATACATATTTAAAGTTTAGTTTGTGTGATTTATTTCTCTTATTTTTACCAATATTATTCTATACAAGAGATAAATTAAATTTCAAATATTCAATTGTAGTCGCATCAATTAATACATAAAATAGGCAATCTTAGGAAGTCCTCAAATACAGCTCCAATTTTGAAGATTTAAACAGCAAGTTTTTTTTTATGTTAGTTAAAATCAGAAACCTTTCAGAGGGACAAAAAAACCAATGTTCCGACAGATATATCAACGCTCAGCTCAAATCACTAATGAAAGAAGTTTGAAATTTTGATATGATGTTGATTTTATACTGCAGGTGTCACTATAGAAACGAGTTTTCGAAATTCATCCCCTAAAGGGTTAAAATAGGGAATGCAAGTTTGTATGAAAATATATGCAAACCGTCATTTTCGAGCTCGATTATGTGGAGAAGAAATGAAAACAAATTGATTGACGTCTTGAAGTCATCTTTCTGAAGGTAATTGATTGTTAGCATAACCAAAGTAATATATGCGAGATGATAAGCATGGATCTCATTGATTTTGTAAAAGATCAAACAGAAATAAGAATCACTAGGTCGTTACCAATGTTACATTATCCCTTAGTAACATGGGTTATATTTTATTTTTAAAAGGGTTCGGCACCACAAGATGAAATCCATTAAATAGTGAACAAAAGCGGGTTGTGTGAAAGTAAGGGAATTGAATACTATAAGATTTTTTGAAAATAAAATACAGAGCATGTTACTTGCTGATAATGCACCATCCTAAAGGCGAAAGAATTTTTAAAATCGGATTGAGAACTCAAAAATGATGGTTTGTATTTATTTTCATACAAACTTTCAACCCCTATTTCATTACTCTAGATGATGAATTTCGAAAAATCATTTCTTAAATGACACTTAAGTATAAAATCAATATCACAATGAAATTACAAACTTCTATCATTAGTGATTTAGGCTTGGCGTATATATATTTTTCGGGACATTTCCTTTGTCTTCTTCAAATTACCCCCCCCCCCCCTCTGAAAAGTTTCTAAATACTGCATACCTCCCCCTGCATATCATTATCCTATCCCTTTTTATGACATGTTCATATTTGTATTGTTTAAAAAAAGAATGAATAAATTGAATTGAATTGAATTGAATACTAATAAAATAAAAAATGAAACATTTAAAACAAATCATCAAAATCGGAGCTGATCTTGATAACTTTTGAGTAGAAACATTCATTGATGCGACTATTGTATATACTATAGAAGCTCAAACATTTATTTTTATCAAAGTAAAATATTTGTGAGTGTCATTATCATCAAAAAGCTTCGTTTGATTTGTTCATTCGTTTTATATACCTATATTTATATAATATTAAATTATCAGTGATTCATTTTCAAATCAGTTTCTATTTGATACCTAAATACATATTCTTCTTTTGAGTGACAACTGATATTAGACAGTTTTGATATATTTAATGGAAAATACTTTTCAGTAGAAATAAGAGAACCATAACATCAAATAAACTTTTCACAACAAAATTGGTTTTATATTATCTGATATTTTACAAAACTTGTTACTCATATTTCACACAAAAATACCGGTAATACCTTTATACGAGTATAATTGAAATTTAATATTATAGAAAAACTTTATCCAATTTGGGCAAAATATTATAGGGCTAGGCATTGACATTTAATAAGACACTCTAACATACAACTGAGTTCCTTACACTCCTTTCATTCCTTTGGGTACCGTGAACCTCTTTGATTCATTAAATCTCTTTCATTGACCCCAACATGAGTTTCTGCTTACAATTCTGGTTTCAAATCTGGTTTCTGGTTCACAGTGAGGTTAAATATTTAAGTTTACAACCTCATTTTCTAAGAAACAAACTTGAAATGGGAGCACATATTATATTGGTTGCACTTGGTTATGAAAACAGGTGATTTCATTGGCTAGTGCTTCTGTCATCGAAGCAATATGAAACGTACCAGATTTGAAATTCATAAGCTTTTATAAAACAACCTACGGACAGAAATACTTTCGGTTCAGTTCTACACATTTTCTTTATACCTTCGATAAAGGTATATTTTAAATTTGTCATTTTGAAAATTGTTTCCATAATAAATCTCTTGAACTTTAGTTTGAAATTACAAAATTAACAAAAGTTGAAATTTATTAAAGAAAATCAGATAAAGTTCGACAATTTCTCTTTTTAAACTAAAAACATATGATATGTCTTCTTGCAAGGTGGCGTTCTTCTGCCTGATCTCTTAAACTATCAATTAATGAGCTTCAATAAAAAATGAATTTCGACAAAGAAAAGAATATTTTGTAGATGGCATTTTTTCTGAACTTTAAAAGTGAAAACATCTTTTTGGCCCGTCGAGCACTTTTTGGGTGAACAAAAATCATGGAACTCGCGTCATCGGGGTTTGTAATTGAACTCATCCTAAACAGATGGGACGATTTTAATGAAGCTTTCTGCGTGGGTTTAAGTATATACGAGAATGGCTTAGATTGACAATTCGGTCCACTGCAAAATGTTTTTGAAGGTTCCGCAACAAAAAATTAAAAGCCATAAAATAAATTGGTGGAGATACATAAAAATAATATATATTACACTACATCATATATTCAAATGTATTTATTTGCACTCCCACCATATTTATCTAGAATTGAGAACAGCTATTTGAATAGTAATGAGGTATTATTTATTATTATTCAGGTATTATAAATAGGTATTAATTAGAGTTATATACGAGCGCAGCGAGCTCTACTGCCGAAGGTTGCAGAAAAGCTAGTTATTCTAAAGTTTTTTTTCTTTCTTCGAAAGCCCCCATGACGGACTATATTTTTTTCTACCTAATTAGACGCAGTTGTACAAAATTTGCATACGTTTAGGTTATGATAATAAAAGTTGATACAAACAAATTTAATCTCTTTCAATGTTATTATAAATTATTCCTGTATAAAAGCTCATTCTATTATAAAAATAATAATTAAACTCCTTTCACAGTATCTTACCTGCATTATGTTTTCCTTTCGTTTCTACTTTTATTTTATTTTGTTTCACGTTGCTACCACTAATTTTTTTTTTCCAACGGTAGAATACTACAAAAAGGAAATATTACACCTGTCTAACTCGTAATATGAGTGTATAATATTACAAAGGAAATTTTTTACTCTATGTATTATGTGGAGATGTGCTGCTACATAGAAGCTTAATTTAGGATTCTAGTACGAGCAAATTAGAAATTTGCTTCGTTAAATTCTGAATAAAGCAATTTTTCATAGATTTGTAGTTCAAGTATTAATATGCCCTAAACAAAGCTTATAATTATTGTATAAAGTTTTTAACTAAAAACTTGCTAAGGAGATTCATTCAATAAAACTTTATAAATACATTTATTGATTAAAAAAGTTTCCAAAAATCTCAAAAAATTCGTAGGTCATAGGGCTTTTTATAATTATTTTATCGTTCAAAGTTGGCTGAAAAAAAGATGAATGATATAGGTTATCCTTTTCAATTGGATAATTCTATATCAAAAAAGTGATAAAAAAGATTATGACAATCTTGTAGTTTATAATAATACCATAAAAATATAAGGTTGCCGATGATATAAAAATAAAAATGGATTTAATTGTAAGTTCATCGAAGATCCATCATTTGATGAACAGAGACTACTATAGTTAGAGTATTGATGATTGAAGAGCGATATCTATATTATCAAATTTATATATATATATATAAACATGTATATCAGTACATACGTTTATGTGTCTGTAAACTCTTTAGCGGCCTCAATTATGTCCGATTTAAATAAAATTTGGTATCGAGAAAGTTCGTTAACGAGGAAAATCGACATATAAATAAAGGGTGGGGGATGCGCAAAGTTCAAAATTTAGAATTTTTTCAAAATAAAAAATATTTTTGTATTATTTGATGAGCTTCGAGCATTCTTTTCTGTTTTCAGTATTCTTGTGATTGTTTCACTAAACGTTAATTTTTCGAAATAAAAATTTAAAATATTCGATTTTAAATCAATCTCTGAGGGTATTCGCTTAGCTAACTCAACTCCTGCGTTACCAATTTTTTTTTTCATTGAATTTGAAACGATTTATTAGCAAGGTGGGGAATTAGATCTACTTAAAGATTTTTTTAACAATCTTAAAACTTATTTAAATTTCCCATTGCGTAAAATCAGTTAATTGTCTGCTAATTTTGCCAATCTGAATTGATCACATTCCCGACCAAAATATGATATTGAATAGTTCATTCACTGAAGCATTAATTTTACTGAATGTGTGATTATATGTAGTGATAATTTTACTTAACTGGGTCAAAATTGGTTGAAATTAAATAAAAATTAAATAAATTGAATTTTCTAAAATGATGTTCTAAAACATCTTTATATAAACATAAAAAAGAAATATAAAATGAACCAGTTAAAACTCTCTTGTTGTTCTTGTAATACTGAATTTAGTATTGTAAAGAGTGGTGCACAAGAAACGTCCTGCATTTTGTAAAAATTAAATCTTGCCTTTTGTAAAAATTTTTCACAAAATTGCAGGTATTGTCACCTTGATTTTTTACAGTGTGTCGCATTTAAGATGAAGACACAGAAAATTTTTTCGTTAAGAGTATCGATTTGAAATTTTACACACATTTTAAGAGACATCGTTTAAGAGAAATACTTCAGATGCTATTAAATCTACTGAAAGTGGAAGTGATCTGAAATATTTGGAGAGCAACATTGACAAAATACGGTGTGACTCCCAGTAGGAATCTATATTTTCGAAATTTTTAATCAGTTTGAACTTTTGAATGTATTCAATTTTTAGTGTAAAACAGGGACGGTCAAATGAGTTAAAACAGTCGAATTTCCATAATATGAAGCCGTCGTAAAATTTAGAATCTTCTCAATAAAATACCTATTTTATGCCACCTTGTATTTTGTACATTCAGAATGCACATGAAGTATAAATAAACGTTATCGTGAATCATGGCATAAAATAACGGAAGTTTCTTAGAAAGTTTCTCTATACTAGGTAAACATTAATAAAAAAAGTCAACATAAACCACTTACGAAATACTAAAATTTCCATCGTTTACGGTTCTGTTTTGTATTTATATGTTTTTAAACACGTAAACAACATTATATTGTAGAAACATGTAACAGCAGGGTTTTTTGGTGAAAATCAACCAAGCAACTGTAAATAAGTTTTTTAAGATTTATTTTTTAATTTTACAATAAGACTTCATAAAATATTTGAAATATGTTACATGAAACATTTACACATGTTTGTTGTTTTAAAAAAAATTAAGATTTTATATAGGTTGGTCCAAAAAATTATACGATACTGTGTTTTAACTCGAGTATTGAATTTGTCAAACTCGTACTTGAATGAAAACGAATTGGAGTCGAGTTCGATTACACTGAAGTTACGGAGACAACTCGGTGTGATCGAGTAGATTCGGTAGATCGAGTAGAGCCAATCTAAGATGGAGGGAGGAACGTGCTTATGGTAGTACAAGACAGATATGGTCTGAGTACAATCGCAGGCGTTCCGAAAATCTTATATCACTTCCAAGGGCCTCTGTTCGCAAAAATCTTGTGGCTATTACAGGACACTAGTTGAGCGGCAGGCATGCTGAACGCCTGGGCCTGGCAGTGTATCACGACTACTGCAGGAGCTGTCGCAGTGGAGAGGAGGAGGAGACGATGTCTCATCCTCTCTGTCACTGCTCAGCTCTTGTCATCAGGAGATGGATTTATTTGAGTCAGCCTCTCTTTGACGAACTCTCCGACCTAAAATCCGTCGGGGTCAAAGCTCTTCTGCTCTTCTTGGACAGCTCCAAATGATTCATGGAATAGTGGCCGGAAATGGGCCAGCCCTTTTTCGGTATCACAACGTACCCTATGGTCTAAGTGTGTCCCACCCCAGGACAGCCACTCTACCCTACCCTAACCTTCCTCTCATTATTACTACTATTAGATATTGAATTGCTTGCAATTTCTTTCTAATTTCCTTCTCACTAGCAGTTTCTTCATAATTTTACTCTTACTATTACTACGAGTAAGAATTGTGAAAAATATCCTGAAAATTTTGAAACAAATCTTGCTTGAATTGCAGGGAGTGTAAATAGTTAGCTCGAGTGACTCTAAAACTCCAGTACCACTTGAGTGGTGTTATAAATTTACTCAAGTGATTCGATTCACAAAATCCTGCTCAAGTCAGCATCATTACTATTATTATTAAGGCGAATAACTTTTTTCAGTTGCATCAAGGATCCACTTTCTTCCACAATCCCATAAATTATAACTTATTCCTCGAAATTTTGATGAAGTAACATTTCGTAAGTAATCATTTGTGTCAGATGTTTTAATTTCCTGCCCTTGAAAAATGAAGTAAGTGGACAAACATAATATGAAGTTAATTAATTAACATACCGTATTTTTTAAACAATTCATTTAATTCATACATTAAAGAATAGTACTAGATATCTTTGCGTCTGCTTTTTATTCACTCAATATATGTCTGCTAAATTTCTTTGCCATTTTCCATGAATAGAAATTGTTACACGAATATTCACGACGAAAGTGTACTTTAATATTTGTTATTTATTTGCATGCTTTATAGAGGTTAATTTTGTACCTCAATGTTTGTTTTCGTGTCCCATTCGTCAAAAGGATCTTGATGAAATGAAATTTAGAAAAAACATTGTATGCTTTATGGAGGCAATCTCGTTACACGGAAAATATCTCTTAGCCAAGGACATTCGTACAATTATATGAATATCACATTTATAAATTTTACATAATGAGCTACAACCAACATCCTTAAATCTGGGGAAAAGTTTCATTAAATTCAAAATGAGCTGTTTTATTTTGATAAGAAATACTCTTTGCTAGATGCTTTATTTCAAATTGGTTTGTCTTTTGAAGTATAAACATCTTTAGCCGCAATTTGAGCAATTTTATTATCTACAATAATTTATTAATTTCTGAGTTCCAGGTAACTTATTTGGAGAACTTTCATGCCACTAGACTTTGTTCTAGGTCATTTCTAATTTCAATTCTTATTTTACAAACTGAAATGTAATTGCTATGGTAATTAATTTTTGAAGATGTTTTCTCGTAGACTTTTGCGAAAGAATGTGAGGCAGTATTTAAAGTTTAACAAAAAGTTATTATTTTTTTGTATTTAAAAAAAAAAAAAAGTTTGCATATCGTTCTGGATTCGAAAAACAATTCTGATATTTTCAAACAGTAAAATTTATTTATTTTTCAAAGATATTTTACAAAATAGAAAAAAATTTGTTATATGAGAAAATATGCGATACCATTGAGAGTTTTAACCCTCATTACTGTAACACAACAAATCCTTGTTCAATTTAAATTGGATAATTCATTGGAGGATTAGAAGAACAAAGTTTTCCAGGATTTTCCTCTCTATATTATGTATAAAATATTTTTATTTCTTTAAATAAAACTTTATTTATATAATGAAATGATAATACAAACAGTATACATACAAGTGTTGGGGGTGATTTTTAAATGTCAAAGAGCTAATCGGATTGAATATTCAATACAGATGTTTCATTTAGAAAATCAGGTATTAGATTGATGGACGTGTGAAATACAAAGGTTTTCTAACATATTTGTATAAAGTATTTCTATTTCATTTGGAATATTTGAAAATGGTTTCTGTCGTTGGAAATAACAAAAGTTGGCCAAAAGTTTAAATTATGTTTTCTACTCAACTTAATGGTATGGAAATTCCTTGGGACAGTGAAAATGTTTATAAATAACGTTTCAAAATAAATTTTAATAGCTTGAATAAAAAAGTGCCGTTGTTCGTTTTGGTATGGCTAGTTACAACTGTTGTAGCAGAAATTTTATTGTTTGCCATCAAATTAATCCAAACTGCACCAAGTATGCTTTAAAGCGCTAAAATCCGAGACACAGAAAATATCAAATTTAACTTAAGGTATAATGTTCGAAAACTCACGTTTTTACAGAATTAAATTAAATTTTGAGTAGATTCTAAGAATAACACCGCGCCCTTGAGAATTGCTAAATTTAAAAAAATTTTCGTCAATTGAAAAAGATGTTCTCTATCAACGTTAGAACTTTTCGCATGAGTTGAATGTAACAGTTGGCTAAAACTGACACGTTTTAAATCATATATTAAACATATTTTTACAGATTTAGCTCAAAAACAACTTTATATTACCTTAGTTTTTTAGTACCAAGTTTAAAAATATGCAGCTGTGTGTGTAAAATTTTACAGTTGCACGTCTGTTGTCTCAAATAGTTACATACTGTGTATATAGCAGCATATTTTTATGAGCTTCGAGGAACGCTTTCGAGAATTTTTTGTGAAAGAAGTTTTTCAACAGGATCAAAAATTCTGACAATCAACTGAAATTTTCATTAGGTATCTACTTGTTCTAAAATGATTTTTTTTTGTGAATGAGGTGGTTTAAAGGTAAAGTTCAAACACAAAAAAATGATTTAATTAAACTAAAAACTTTAGTTTGAATTGTTTGTTGTAAGCTTAATATATTCACTGCATATAGGATATTTACACAATTATTAATAGATTTAATATTTATACATTTACATTTGGTATGAATAAGAAAGAATTTTGAATGATTTGAGGTGTTTAAAGCATAAATGGACTTTTCGAACGATTTGACTTTTGTTACATCCTCTTGTTAGCTGTGAGATCCCGAAGTTGGTCGTTTAGATCGCGAGATAGTCAGCTGCAAAGCTCGCAATTTCCCCATTTAAAGCGTGTAAAACTCATTGCCTTCCCAACTATTTTTTACGATATTAAAAAATTCGCTCTGCATAATTGAAGAAAAAAGTAGAAGCGTAGAAAGGAATGCTTTAAGAATAATATTGATTAAAAAATTTTTTTGATATTAATTTTCGTTTTCGAGAAATTAATTTTGGCGTAAATTGGTAAAATTGAGAACGAAGTCATAATTATCTCATGTTTTAAACGGTCAAAATTTTATGAAACTTTGAGATTTAATAGTAAGCCCTATAAAGCTCTTTAATTTATTTTCTCCTTAAATTCTGCTAAAAAAATTTTACCATAGTTTAATAGCATAGGAATTGTAAATGCCATGCTGAAAATATCTTGAGAAAGAAAAAATCTAATCAAAAAAAATCTAATAAAAATCGATATTTATCAGAAATAATATCGATAACTATACTTGAAACTTTTACTAGTTAATAATTATTATCTAAATTTTCAGAAATTCAGAAAATTTTACAATCTTCTATCCATTTAAAATGATTTATAATTTACATTCTGTTTTCACATGAATGTACCTAGCAAAACGGGATGGCAAATGAACGTCCTTAAAGTAAATTTCATTGAATTTATTCTACATAAAAAGTATATATTGACGACTTCGAATAAGAAATTTCCAATTTTATAAGTTTACGGGAAAAAGAAAAGTTTTATTATAACCAACACTGATGAAAAGGTTACCTGACGAAAAGATTAACTTTTATTTCTTATAATCCTCTTTAAAACTTACAAATCAGACTATATATGTCAGAATATTTTAATATTACAATATTTGACTTTTATTTAAGAACACTTTTCAACTTTCTGTGTGCAGTTTTCATTTTGTTTTCTGCATTATAAAGAGTATATAAGGTGTTTCAAAGTTGCACGGCACTGTATGAAATGCGTACTCTATAACTCAAAATGAAATAAAAAGCTAATACCAATACCTATGTTGGAAAATAGTTAATAACGAAAATATTGGAGCGAAAAGAAAAGTAATTGTTCTAAGTAGCTCCAGTTATGTTCAATGAAGCATTCAACACGACGAATCCATGCTTCTTCGGTACAGTATCAAGATGATTATTATTGATAGTTGTTTGACAAGCGGATTTCTTAAATTTTTTACGGTGCCATCAAAAAACCGCACCATTACACAAAAAATTTTTGGTGTTTCCCATATTATTTAAAAATATTGAACACTCAAAGTATTCTCCTGCACAAAGTATTAGTTTCACCAGGGGTTCCCAAACTATTTTTTCTTGTAGACCAATTCCCATGTTTTTGCATAATTATAAAAAGCTTAAAATTGGAGGAATATTGATAAAAGTTTTGTATATAAATGGTAACCTTTTTAAAAGCACTAAATTAACTAGAAAACCAACATTTATTACGACGTCTTCATATATCACCATGTAAAAAGGGCTGTTTTTAATAATAAATTTATTGTAAACCGTACTGAGAATCGACTTGAAATTTATATAGATGGCGTATTAAATATTCATTAATTGACACACAAAATTTCAGTTTATTGGTAACAATTTCGTTTTGGTATCGAAACGCCTTAAGTAACTTCTTATTACATAATGACTAATAAGTAAATAATCAAAATTTATATTTAGTGAGAGTTTAATCTCACTCACGAGAGTTTATAAGTTCATAGTTTATTGCTACTAGCAATTGAATTTCCAACTAACATACACACTTTTTATGAGATGTATTGATTCGCTACCAATATTTCTAAAGTGCGAAAATAAGTTTATTTAAAAAAGCTACTTTAGAACAACTTAGTACTAGCCGTCGTCCGTCTGTATGTTATTTCAGGTAAAACTATCAGTGGTTTCATGTAAAAATTAAGCGAAAAAGTCTTTTTGTTTGTGGATTATGCCATTACGGAAAAGTGGAAATTCAAGTCGCAATCTGATTAAATGAGATTGACTATCGTGGAACCCCGTTTTACATCTCCCAGACCTCCAATTATTATTTTTTTCACATTTCGTTCACCCTTTGTAGGCCATCGTAGACTCCTGAGAAACACACGAGCCACAATGGAAATCACAGAGATATACTGATAACTTATTCAAGCAGTGTTTATCACAAATTGAAAGTGTTTATTACTAATATTCAATTATTGTCTTAACTACTACTAAATCACGGCTACTTGATATTTCACATGATTAACATCTGATTTTAGAAAATTATTTTGAGCTAGAAAACACGCATCTAAAGTAGTTCAATACAGTGCCATTCAATTTTGAAACGTACTGTATATAAATATATATTACGGGTGAGTGCTTTTGATTTTACCTTTACTTGCTTGCTTGCTTCATACTTTTATTTTTGTTCTTGAGATACTGAGCTAGAAAATGTCATCAAAGCGTAAAGATGTCATAAGCTATATATTTTTTTATGTGGGAAGGTCCATAAACCTCCAGAGAGAGAGACCATATTCATATTCAAAAGATTGTTTGATATTGGGAAAAAATTGTTCTTCTTCGTACAAATATTTAATATTTGAGAATCATATTTTGAACTTATTGTTACATGAAGACAATGATACATAACATCTTGAAATCGGGAAAAAGTATTTTTAATTTTAAATTTTTGAATAAAAAATTTTTAAGTTATTCTTATTAGATGACTAGAGGCAAATAGATACAATATCTCTGTATTCAATTTCAACTAATATCTCAAAAGAATTTCACCAAACTTGTCGAATGTATACATCCTTTATACAGGGTGGCTCCATGGATTATTTATACTAAGACTTGAAAGTTTTGGTTATGGTCTTGTACATTGAGTCAAAGTGGGGGACATATTCCTGTTTGTCAAATATATGCAGGTTGAAGGAAATGGAATTTCGGAGCTGTTTTATATGAATGTTGGATTAATCGTAAAATAATTTAGACTTCCTCCAAAATGTATACCAATCGGTTTCCATTCCATTTCATTCATCCTATTTTTTTATGAATTTCTTTTAATTTAAAAAAGAAGAACAGGAAGTGGGCACGTTTTCAGTAGTTTCTTTTTAAGCTACCATATGGCAATATTTTTACTGGCTATTTCGAAAGGCCAATAAAAAAATTCTAATCAGAAAAGCCAACTGATAATAATTCGTACTAATTAAAACAGGAAATGGTTTCATTTTCTATACTTCCAATTTAGACTATCATGTTATTTATCATTTATCAATACTTATTAAATGTTCAATAGTATTTGGAATTTTTTACCCCGACTATACAATGGCGAGGTCTATGTGTTTGACCCATATGTATGTATGTTCATCTGTTCCCACCTAGCTTCTAAACTACTTATCATAATTTGACAAATTATTGATTGATCGCCCGTCACATTAAATTAAATATCGCGCCTTCTAGAGTACATCAAGCTATGATCGAAAAACAAATTTCGATTTAATTATAGCGCGTTTGGTGTCAAATGAAAGAACGTAATTAGCACTTTTCAAAAATATATATATTGTTACACTTAATAACGAAATTATAACCGCAAAATAGTTTAAAGTGTATGAACTTTCGTCTGTTCCCTCCGAGCTTTTAAACTATTTTTCATAATTTGACAAAAGAGGTATCGTTAGAAGTTATATCTGGTGATATTAGTTATAGTTCTTCTTTAACTATAAGTCATCGGTTTTGTAATTAAATTTCTATTCACAGTGAAGAATCCTTCCTATTTTATATTTAAATACATTTTAAATTCTACGTTATCTTCATCAACACTTCTCTTTTAAACTTTTTGAATCATACTTTTGATAACATAAAACTTGTTGTCGACTTACTTGGTGCTATCATATTTTTATGTTTAACAAAATTTAAAAATATATGCATAAAATATATTTCTACTTTTACAGGATGTTGATATATACGATTGAGGGTGAAGTACAACTTCCTGTACATTTATTTATCAGGTGATCAAAAGTTGTATATACTATCAAGAGAATTTGAAAATGGAAAAATAACCAATGTATAAAATCCAACACATATTATTTAATTGTATATAACAACTTCAAGAGATACATATAAACTTTCAAAAACAATTCTTATATATAGATAAAGAGTTTGTTTCTTTTCATCTATAATATAAGTATGAATCGCTGAATGTGTTGCTAAGCGCAAATCTCGAGAACAACTGAACCGATTTTAATATTTCTTGAAGTATGAGAAAGGGTTTTACGGAGAGAAAAATTAAAAAAATTGCCTGAAAAAGTCTAAAAACAACACTTTTCTATATTCCTGTACAGAAGATTCGTAATAATAATTAAAAGCCAATTTGAACTTTATTCCCATACCATACAGTTTAAGTAATAAACAGGGGTTCCGGGAAAGCAAAACAATTGAGTGACGTTAGTCTTATTTCTTGACATAATGTAATTGTTGACTTATTAACTTTCATTTTTCATCTTACTAGCTGACGCGGTGTCCCGAATAACAGAATAAGTATAAAAAAATAAAATTATATAAAGAATAGACTGTTAGGCGGTACAAAATTCGCCGGGTGAGCTAGTATTAAATATATTTGATGGAAGATGTAATATAAATTGTGGGGCAGAGAAGTGTGTGATTTTGAAAATGCAATAAACAAAATCCCATCATTTATTTCAAATCATCTTTTTACCACTTTTATTTACATAAAAAGCATTTTAAAATGAGCTAAATAATTCTCAACATATAGCGTTTCAAGACATAGATTTAAAATCCAATAACGGCTTATTGAAATAAATAAAAAATAATATGATTCTTAAAAATGCATTTACATGGTTCCTAACCTTTTTCTTTCTCATTTTCTCATATTTTCGCGTATAATTTCACTTATCAGCTTCTCAATTTCAGAGGCTGAGTCTACCTCCTTCATGCATATACCATGACTAGCGACGGCGGGAGTCGAACCCGCTACCCTAAGCGTACCGCGGACGGAATTGGTTATGCCTTAACCAACAGAGCTAATAGGGCGACTTTTAACTTGATACCATCGACAAAAACCCGTTTCGAATGATCTGGTTATCAAAATATCAGATACGCAGGGCACAAAATAAAAAAAATTGGACTATAAAACTTTCTTAATCCGCATCAGATATATTAAAGGGTACAAAGTAATGCGCCAAAAAGCGAAATAATATTTTTTATATGGTACACCAGCATAAAATATGCATGCTATTTATATATATGAAAACATAACTTTTTGAAGTAGTGATAACCTCAAATAAACTATGGTTAAACAGAAATGTAGGACACAACATGTATGCAAATAAACATACGGATGACATTACGTTCCTGTAGAAAAGTTTATGGTTGGCCGATCTATAGTCGTATATACCATAGAACATTGGATAAAGTTTTGTACCTTATTTCACCTTTCAGTTGCTTGAATATTGTTATTTGTGATACAGTAACTATATATGAAGAAAAAGTTTATTTATCAGAGGACAAGGCATCCGAGAGAATGGTTTTCCACGTACTTTTGTTTTGAAGTAAAATAGTAATATCATTTTGTAGGGAAAAGAGTAAAAACTTATTACTTTTGCTGCTTATTTATTTGCAAGTAGACTACAGTATTTTTTTTGCTTTTGAAATCGCATTCCACTAAGATATATTCAATGATTATACTTTTTAATCCCCGAACTAAAAGATAGGGGTGTTATAAGTTTGACCATTATGCGGGTGTGTCTATCTGTCGTTGGCATCGTAGCGCCTAAACGGATGAACCGATTTGGATTATTTTGGTTTTGTTTGAAAGATAATTTCGCGGAGAGTATCCTTGGAGTGTCCTTAGGGTTCCTTAGCTGACAAATTTGTCGGAGGTTTTTTAAATTTAGTAAATTTCACTTGTTATTAAATTCATGTAAGCGAAAGTCTCCAAACAAACAACACTGTTTAATTTTTGTGTATGTAACTACAAAAATTTTTAATGTGATTGAGAAACAGCATTCCTACTTCCAAACCAGTAAGTAATCGCTTTTTCAAGAAACCATTTAACAAGAAATCACTTCTATGGATTTTTTCATGAAATAATCGATCTTCTTGAACACAGAAAGCTTTTAAAGTTAAAAAACCTAATGTTCCGCTACGGTAGCCCAGATGCTCGTGATCGTAATGTGGATGTAATCACGCTTACAACCACATAAATTAACAGTTTGGCGTGGTTTTTGGTATTGGCAGGGGAGCATAGTAGGTAAATTGATCGCAGCGCTGTTTTCTTATAAAATTTGCAATATACATGCGCTTTATTTAAAATATAACTTATTTTAACTTGTGAAATGGAATCTATAGTAAATATGAAATTAAAATTATTGAAAAACAAGTGAAAACAAACAATTGACTGAGTTAATTGTTGAAATACCATGTATAGACAGTGTTTATTACGCAATCGTTTGTTTTTTTTCGTCATATAAGTAAAAAAAGGGTGGTATAAGTTTGACCGCTATATGTGTGTGTCTGTCTGTCTCTGCGTGTGTTTGGCTGTGTGTGTGTGTCTGTGGCATCGTAGCGCCTAAACGGATGAACCAATTTTAATTTTTTTGGTTTCGTTTGAAGGGTTATTAAATGGGGAGTATTCTGTTTTAAGTATAAGTTTAGGGTTCCGTACTTGGAACAACTAAGAAATAGGCGATGATTCTCAAAATCGTTTCAGTTTGGAGAAGGCTCTAAGAAAAAAGGTAATAAATTGTAGAGTGTTCTTAAATGTGTTTCAAGTGCAAGTTTAGGGTTCCGTACTTGTTGTTTTTCAATACACAGTTTACTTTAGCTTAATTGTTTATTATTATTAATAATATCAAGTTAATAGTGTCCTACAAATTCCCTGTTTAATTTTTCAGCCCGATTACCTTAATTACGACGTTATAGACGTTATAGTCTTAGAGAGAAGGGTTGTTAGCTTCGCCATAAGGAAAACAATTCTAGACAGTATTTAGGATTGTATACTATTCAAGGTACAATACTCTCCCATATTATAAACATTGACTACAAATAGATAGATACTATTGTCAATGTAAACATTTAGAGACGTGATACGTACGTTCAGAATGGATGGCATAAAGTCCTCTCATGTCTTGTAGTTTATGTTTGAGGTGGTAGCCAACATAATGTTTATTTACAGTGAATAATATTTATGTATTGTTTTTCAATTAATTGAAAGTTTATTTGTAGTCATCTGTTGAATCTGTATAGTTTTTTGTATCATCTATATTTGTTTGTATTATTTTGAAATAATTGTACTTTTAAATTTGTTTAAAATAATACATTTATTCGTTCAATTTAAACATCCAATATATTACTGTACTAAATTTCGCACCTGGCTGAAGTTTGGTATGATTAAGGAAAATTTCACAGTCAAAGGTCACAAAAACAGGTATTTTGCGATTTTCAGCAAAACGATAAGTTTAATCATATAATAAGTTCAGAAATTGTAGATTAGATAATATAATATAAAATACGTTTCAATACTTTTTTTCCTAAGAGCTACCATTTCTGAGATATAACGATTCAAAAGAGCTTTAAGTTACATATGATTTTATGGATGGACAGATATTTCTATGGCTTACATTGGAAATTTAATAATATTTTCTAATAAATTTAAATCCGTATGTGAATTTACATTTACAAAATATTATTTATACAATTTCATATCCCATTTTCACAACTTCTAATGCAACCAGTTTAATTAATTGCTATTTTTCAATAATTTACTGTACTATTTACATATAAAGAATTGAAAGTTAGTCAAAACAGCCACCATTACGCCAAACTTATCCACTGCAAGTAGAAATAGAAAAATATTTTTATTTGTAAAATAGCTTCAGTGATGTACGTGGCGTACTTATACATATCACGATGATTGTAAGTGTTGAAGTTGTAAGTTGATGGGATGTATAAGATTTTCTTAAAAAAAATTTTTTTTGTAGTAATTTAGCATTTAGATCACTCCTTCACACTATGATAAAACACATACTCTGTTTAAATAGTGTTTTATTGGATGAATTTTATTTTGATGAATGTATTGTTCATTAATTGATTAATATAAAAGAAGGTTAATTATCTCGTAAACTAGGCGTCCGATTCAAATTTGGTAAAGAACATTTTCTTCTTTTTTTCTCAGTTTATTCAGGAAGCGAAAGTTCTGCAGTCAATTATATAACACCCTGTATGTATTCATTAAACTATCTGGATATTTGTTGATTGATCAGTAGCTATGTAGGATCTATATCTTTGATTTGTATAATATTGTTACAAATACAATTAATCGATTTACTATGTAGTTAGTATATTATCTCTAAACAATATTAAATAGAACTAGTACTAAAATAATTATTTGAATCAACTATGATGACAAATAGCCATTCGAGTGTTAATTATTGACAACAATTTATTAATGAGAATTAGTGAGAAAAGACTATTGACCCAGTTGATTAAGTTCATTTCATGCATCGTTTAAAATTATGCCCTAATTATTATCAGTTCGTTATAAATATAAATTTAATATAAGCACATTGAATCAAAGCCTTCACATATCCTCTATATACAAACAGAAAGTGTTAGTGTAGTACGCAAGGTTCATATACAGGCAGTGGCGTAGGGAGGAGGGTCAAAGGCGTGTAACATGCTCCGGGCGCTGCTCACAAAGAGCACCAAATGGTCCGCAAAACAAAAAATTGCTGAATATATGAATGCCAGTGTAAAATAATAAATGTTAATTCGTAAATAAAAAGGACCACTAATAGTCTAAAATTACAAAATAAACTGTAATAGGGTATATTCATAATAAAAATGGCACGTCTTTTCTACTGGCAGGGTGGACTCGACATGTATCTGTCATCACTTTCTTATGGTATCTACGCTTTGTGGTTACATAAATTATCTCCTTTCTTGATTTGTCTGATAAAATAATATAAAATAATATGTTAGAGACAATTTCGAGATAAGCTCTGTGAAGGGGCAATAGAAAAAGCGAAGTTTCTTAATGAAAAATGAGATGATGATACAATAATACGTGTAAGAAGACGCCGCAAAATGCCCGGAGAATTGGCTAGAGATAAATAATAGATATCTTTTAAACTAATTCTAGATGATCATATACATTTTAAAATCTAGTCTTGTTTTCTTAACTATATTTTTTGTCTCAAATTTAAAGCCTAGCTTGAGCCTTTGACTTATTTTACTTTGCTTATATATTATTTTGCGAGTATTTTAAAAAAAATATATAGGTATTATGATATGGTTTTCAAATGGGGACGCAAAAAAGATATTCTGCCCCGGGAGCGAGTTAAACTCGCTGCGCCACTATACAAAGGCTATTCGAAATGATAGAACTCTAAAATACGATGGTACGGTTAAATATCCAGGGAAAACGAACAGCAACAAATATTTATAAATACATTTTGTAAGATATACATTCTAATTATAAATATCTTTATTTCTGGTCTCTCTATTCCCGAAAATTTTCCATATTAATTAATAATTCCAAATCAAAAATTTCAACATTCTTCGACTAATAAGTTTTGAGTTATGCGAGATATCGAAAATTTGCGGTATTACTTCGTAATAAGAACTTACAAAAATTTGACCGATTTAATTTTACATTTTTCCGAGAAAAGTTTTTTGAAGTTCTTCTTTATCAGATGGAATTGGATTCAGTAGAAGTCGTCTTACTAAAAGTATGTAAATATTATTATTTGAAATTTGTTTCTCTGGTCACATTTGAATCTGGACATTTTGAGGTTCGGGTTCTTCATTAGCGATCCTTAAAAAATCTGAACAAATTTAAAATAACGAATTCAAAAATTGTCTTTCAATTTCATTTAACTAAGCAGATAAAACCTTTAAATGCATCTCTTTTATTCGTCATTGGCCTATATATAGCCGTAAAAATATTTGTATGTATACACCTACTACCGTAATTCGAATACATACCTATAGACAGAGTCGAAAAAAACCTTTTAATTTATAAATAGTTTATCTTTTGAAAATATTTTGTTTGAGAATTTTCAAATAAAAATACACTTCAGTAAATATTAAAGCAACTTTGAAATTTAATTTGTTGTAGAAGTGTGGTTTATAAAGGTTGCTTCACATTGATTATTCTATCTTTAGTGCTATCACTTGTTTGGAAACGTTTAACACATTACTTCAAACAAAGCCCTAAACCTTTGTTCTACGTTAGCCCTCCAGTTTTTGTTTTACTTTTTTGTTTCATTCAGTGATCTTTTAGTAAAATATTCAGTATGATTTCGTCGGCTGTTGCGTTTCGCTCGGCTATCTAAAAATCCTGCTTTTTTATTAGAAGTTTAACTTCCACAAAGTGTACAACCAGGTTGCAGTGGTTACCATTACTAAGCATAATTTCAACGATACTTTCGGCTGTTATCTCACCAACGGCTTCCACTATTCTTCTATTACGTTCAAAACTAGAACATGAAAAGAAGGTATGCTGTGCGTCACCTAGTACAGACAGTAGCAGTACAGATATTCAGTGAGTGGCATCTTTCGTTTTCGGCACAGATAGTTACTATTGAATAACAGCTCATTTTGCGTCATTAATAATAATAATATAAGCGTTTGTAACAACTTTCATATGAATTGAGTTAACAGTAGTTAATTCGTGTAAATAACTGAAAAAAAAACATAAATTGATGTCAAGGTAAGTATTAGGAATGTCTAGTATGTTTCATGTTTGAAAATGCGTCAAGAGGTGCGATTCAAACTCAAAGCATGTTTGATTGTGTTGTAAAGCTACGAGGAAAGACCGATTATAATAAACGCTAAGTCATTTGTTTGGTTTAAGTTGACTAGTTCTTGATTCTACAAAACGAAAATAATATAAGAGCAGCCATTTCAAACTCTCTTGAATTTTATACTGAATAAATATGCAGAAAATTTTAACAAATTTTGGTTTTTTATTTTATTCAGTTCTTCTTCTAGATCATTTTCAATAATTTCAGCCTGAGTATATAAAGAAAATTTTTTCTTGCTGCAAAATGCATTTTGATTTTTAAGCTCGATATTTATTTTCTAAAACTTTTACATCGACTTTCAGTAATAAGCTAATAGATTAACTTATTAAAATGTATATTTCATAGAAAAGCACCTTTCTGTTTATCGCTATGAGTGTGTCTGATAGATATTGAATAATTCAAATATACTATGCATAATAATATACCAATCATAAGCATTTATAATAATAACTATCGGACCCGACAGACGTTGTCCTGTGGAAAAGTAACTCCAATTCATTAATACCTATACTATGCTTAGGCTGCCAAATTAACCCATCCCGCTAAGCTCAAATATTACTCCCATGTAATATAATGTCATGTATAATTTATATGCGCTTCCACCATTTAATGAAATTTTTTATTTCTGGTGCGGAACCTTCACAGACAGTTGTAGTAAATCGAATGGTAAATATTAACCATCATCGGATCCACTTGAACACAATCAAAAAATTTCATCAAAATTGGTCCGTCCGTTTAGGAGAAGTACAGTCACTAACATCTACACACTCGAAATTTGTTTAGTAAATATGTGCAGTAGAGTCTCCATAATCGAGACTCAATAAATACTAGTGGTGTCGATTATTAGATTTGTTCTAATCATTAAGCTTGTGTAGAAAAATTCATTATAAATAAAATAAAGTTTTGAAAACCACCATTGAAATGTATTTATTTAAGCGAGACTGCATAAATACAGCATTAAATTCGTGTTATTGAGATGATATTGTGCTTTTAGAGTTATAACAATGAATCATATTAGATGTATACATAAACAAACAATATTGTTTTTGAGTGATTTGAAAGAAATAAGCGATATGAAAAGTGTGGGTGCATGAAAAGTAATCCGATTACTGGATGTTTCCGAATATCGAGTGTTATTTTCTGTTTCCGATATCCGATTACGCAGACTCAACTGTTATAACAATAACAATAATAATAATATTTTCATATCTACTTAAATGTTAATTATTATTACCTATCGAGTTTATACATTTAAATTAAATATTCAAATATATTGTTCATAACAATTAATAATTAAAATTATTTATTTACAATTTTATGAATAATAATGAAATAAATTATGTGTAATTAAATAAATAAAGGGTGTAATTAAATTAAAATATATTTAAAATTTTGATGTTCTAAAAAATTTATCTTTTTTCTAGGAAGTAAATGCATTCGATTGAGTAAGCATTTTTTTTAAAAATAACTATTTAAAAAAATCGGCTTCTACGTTCTATAAGCCGTGTATTCGGCGGGCGTCTTTCTAACTAATATTAGGGTGTGTGATTTTGATACTTTACGTCTATACGCTGTGCAGACTCTAAGATCTCCAAATATACGGCTTATTAAATATCTCGGAGTCTACAATTCATTGTGTGAAATAAATTGAATCTGTTTCATTAGTTTCCATTCTTAAGAAGTTTTCAATTTGAAGTTATAAAATAATTTCGTTAGTTTCTTGTTTTCTTTCATTTTAAAGCTGAACCGGCGTTAAAGAACAAATTTTCAATGATATACCTGACCTGCACAAGGGGTTGTTCTTTATTACGTAACAAATTTATGGGGAGGGTCAAATCATAATGTTACTATTTGTTATGGTACGGTGGAAGGGGTCCTTCAACGCTTTTACGTAATTATCAAAATAAATAAAAAAAATTTTGATGTATCAAAAAAAAATTTAATATTTTGAAAGTAGCGTGTTGCGACCCATTTTGGTATTTAGAGATTACTCAACTCACATAAATTGGTTAAATGGTTAAAGATTTTAAACAATTAAGTAGCTGATGATAGAGATTTTTGCTCGAAACAGGTTGATAATACACGCATGGCAATGGTAATTTATTACCAAAAGCTTCAAGGGATCGTTACACATACTATCTAATTTCTTCCAAAAATTCGAAACCACCCATACCTGAGTGTTTTAGAAAATGAAGTTGTGCTGTTATTACTTGGCTGACCCTGTAGAAGAATGCGTGAAATCAAGCTTACTACAAAATTTTGGTATTCCTAACTTAAGTATTCCTAACTTTAGTATTTTCATAGAGATCCATGTAAAAGTTTATGCAGTGAAATATATAATATATGATTTAAAAAACTTTGGTTTATTGGAGCGTTTTTATTTCTGTCATGAGAATTCATACATTTGAAAACAGCAACATTTTATTTAATTAAAAAAAGTCATGTCCATAGTGACCTATTACCTCTATTTAAACAACAAACATATGCTCATTTTAATTTGGATTTCTTTTTCAAAAACCATGAGAAATAATATAATTTATTTTGAATTATAGATTGGTCGATGTTAACAGAAATAATGGAGTGGCAGGATACAATTTGCCTTTTTATCCGGATGTCAAGGAATGGTTATGTCTTTCTAGCGTATCTTGTATGTATATTTGTTTCAAACGGCTCGATGGATTGCGACAGTTAAAGTTTCGTTATATGTGCAAATTTTATTAGGAATAATAAATTGGTTACAAATGTTATAATATAAAAACCCGACTGCCTTAAATAAAATCTGAAAAGATCAGTAGTTTCCTATAGCGACTTTCACAGTTGGGGCCCATTAAAATCTAGACCAGGTCAAATATTCTCAATAATAGGTCCCGACTATTATCGTTGCTACGTATAATACTGGAATATCATTGTTTTTTTCAGATTTTATCTAAAGCAGTCGGGTTTTTGATTTATTTTATTGACTACTCAAAATAGAGATAATTTCGTGAGTGGAAGACGAAATAATATGTGATCGTGAGTGAAACATAATGTAGAGGGCAATGGCCAGAGATAAACTTTTTTTAGAACGTTATTCTTTATAAAATTATCTTTTGTTACTTTGTAAAGAATAGCGCTGTCATATAACTTTTCCTCTTTATCCTACCGGATGCGAACATAAAATTTTGTTGAGGCCCATACTTTATGCAACAATACGGACTATTCCGCATTCATCATTACAAAATATCTCAGTATTTAAACGAGTATAGTCTGTATTCTGTCATTTTTTCGTTTAAAATTGCCCGATTTATTGGTGTGTACATAAAAATGTTTATAAAATTACGAGAAAAATATATTTACTGAGTGTAGTATACAGAAATAAAATTTTGTATTATTTTTTAGCCCATTAAAAGTTTATTTATTGTGGAATTACATAATATATATACATTTGGTAAGCCTTATCATTATTTTTATTCTTTTATAAACATAGAAGCTCCTATTAATAACAAAAGAGTATTCCTACCATAGTATGATATTTACTAAAATGAAATAAAATGAGAGATATATCTACATTTTTTACGTAAATACATTGCTGTAAGGGACGTTTGTGTGCCATAAGATGTTCTAAACAAAACTCTGTTACTGTTACCTAGATGAGTATAATTGGGGTAAAAATTAACTAAGACATTTGTTCAGACACTGTTCTTAGACAATTTTCTCTAAACACTCGAGAATTCAAGGAAAAAATTCGTTAAGTTTGAAAAAACGTTAAATTTCACGATATTGATCCCTCAAAAAGTCTTTAAAGTAATGAGATTTTACGTATGTATAAAATTTTTATTTGTAGTGTAAAGCTTACTCAATAACATCCCGCAAAAATTTACAGGACTATTTGAATTTAAGTGCTTGATTGTTAATTGTTAAGAGCGCGTGCGAAAAACCATTCAAAAATAACGGTTTTCTGTTCTATACTTGCTAGAAAGATGAAAAGGAATACAGAGAGTTAATCGGAAATACAACATGACGTCATCACGAAAATTGTTCTAAATTCTATAAAAAACCACTCAAAAATAACGATTTTCTGTTTTATACATGCTATAATGATAGAATTTTCACCAATCGACTCAAAATAAGGTCAAATTTACAGAAAAGTTCGATTTAATTTTCCTTAACGCAACCCCCCGGACAGTTGGAAAAACGGTTTTTCCAATTTTTTGTGAGGTTGAGGAAAATTTTAATGCGAACTTTTCTGTTAATTTGACTTTAATTTTAGTCGATTGATGAAAATCCGATCTTAATAGCATGTATACAACAGAAAATTGTCATTTTTGGGTGATTTTTTCCAGAATTCAGAACAATTTTCATAATATTCCAATGTGATGACGTCACGATTTAATACGGATTCACTCTCGTGAATCGTGAAAAAGAAGTTTCATTTAAAAATTTTGTTCTAAAAATTAAACACGTTTATTTCAAGTCAATTCAATGAAGGGTTCTTACATAACATATTAATTTGTATTTCTTCTTGTATGTGTGGAAATATAAAGTAATTTTGAAGAAGAAAAGGGGGAAAAACTCCTCTCTAAATAAATACTTGTACACATGGAAAAGTTCTATATGATGCCATCCATATACCCATATTCGTGATGACTATGTTCACCAACGTGATGATGACCGACCGGATAGAGAAAGATACTCTGTAGATATTATACAAAAATATTTGTTGCTCTTTTTATACTTTATGTCTGTGTTTTTAGTGAGAAAGATGTGGGTACTATATCACAAACACGAAATAATATATAATTTATATACAGCGTGTCAAATAGGTCACCCTTATGGCGTAATTCCACTGAAACAATGCCTAGTCTATTGTAAACGTGCCTAAGCCTATTGTAAACGTGCGACAAGGTTCACATAATCAATTAAATGTCGCATGCGATCCCATTTAAGCAACTTCAGTATGGTACATCATGTCATTAAAATAAATCGCGGCGTCTGCTTATTGGGAAATTTTTTTTTGACTCGTAAAAGGAAAAAAAACGCTCAGATATTGGAAAAGAGAGCTGAACTTGGCGATATATGACGAAAAGTAAGGATAAAATTTTTCGATATTTGGCGTAATTATCAAAATATTGATGTTTCGAAAACCAAGTAAGGCACATATCGAAAAATTTTATTTTTATTTTTGTCTTCATTCATGAAGTTCATAATCAAAGTTGAAAATAAAATAAAAATAATTTTAACCCTAAATTATCCCCGCTCTTACATCCCTTATATAGACGGAGACACTTGGTTTTTTTCTTTTCTATGCCATTGCTATGTTTTCTTTCTTTAAACAGTTTTTTTTAAATTTGTTTTCTTTCATTCCAAGAGAAAATTATCAAAAACTTTCAAAATATGTCGTTTTTTGAGATTCCTCCATTAGAGTCAATGTATTTTATATCGATTTTCAATGAATTTTTTCTCAAAAAATTGCACGGATACCTATGCTGAAATTTTAACCACATATTCTTTGAGTAAAAGTCTGTCTATAAAAAATTTTGAGCTTTTTAATCAAACATTGATGTCATGCTAATACATCCTTAAAAATTTGAGTCATCGTGTATACCAATTATAGTGTGTATAGAAAATAAAAATAAAGCAGCATAAAGATTTATTTTTACCTTCATAATATATTTTATTAATTATATATGGGATATAATATACTACTGTACATACCCTGGTCATGGTACAAGTCGCAACTCTTCTCAAGTTTCAATCGATAAAAAGTGTTTTATTTTTGCTAGTTTGTTTGACATATTTTATAACTAGAATAAAAATTTTATTATTTTGTTTATTTGCTGTGCTTAAAAATAAATTCTATATATTGATTCTCACTATAGTAAGATTATATTGTGCATATTACCTACACGTAAGCTCAATAGCGAGAAGTATTTGCTTTTAATAAATAATTAGTAGTTAATTTTCACGCTCGATCGTACATGCCACATTTTTTGAAAAATCTATTTTATAAAAAGAATCTTTCTCATCGGTATACATCAAATATCAATAAAGTTATTCTGTAAAGACTTTTCTATCGAAAGCCATTTTATTGAAATTAGAACCAAGCAGAACTTAGAAGACTATTCTCATTTTTTTCCCTTAAACATAACTCGAAAAGAACTTTTGATTTGAACCGTAGCGTTTGTTACCGTTTTTGGAGGAAGAATTAATTATCTCAAAACCATTATTCTCGAAATATTTTAAGTTAATATTGAAAATTCCCATCTCAAGTACTCATCAAAGTTCAGCATCAAAGCAAAGTTCAGCAGGTTTTATTATTTTAGAAGAAATGTATTTGATTATTTGTAATTTGGCTACAAGTCGTAAAGGTATGATCTTTAATTGTAGAAGGGTTGAGGCTATGTAGTCGACGACAAAGTCGATTAAGTCTTAAAACAAGAATATATTGTAACAATTTGTTAAAATCTGTATGTGTATTACCGACCATCTTTTTCTTTAAAGGTAGAGTTATGATCCCGAAAAATATACTTTGTAAGTACTGAGAAATAACCTCTTCAACAGACGTTTCGCCCTTTGTAGTTAATGAGACCCAAATTTAGACATATGAATTACGCAAGTTTGATTTAGAAGGGTTGTATTAGAAGGGTGCTCTACATTCACTCTTAATAAATATCATTGACAGTAATATTAACTATAGGGCCGAAATTCTCGCTCATCGAACGATCTAAAGAAATTAAAAAACCAACGTTGACCGGACAACATTCCGCAAGGCTGAATACATGACATACATCTAAGCTTTGAAATCAGCCTTTTTTTAATATAAAAATGGACAATCAGAAAAAAAACAATATAAGGAACGCGAATTATGAGAATAACATTTCAGCATTTAATTCATTCTTTAATTTGCAGTTAAAAAGAACAGAATTGTTAGCATTTATTATTAAACACTGTTTTACATTTCAATTGTATTTTGAATATGTAAAACAAATTATTCAAATTGTAAATGTTTTGCCGAAATGCGGAAATTAATCGATTTAGCGATGTACATAATAATAAAATGTATAATATACATATTTATAAATAAATACCTAAAGGTATACGTACTTTCCTACTTTTTTTTATCCTATTTTTAGAGTTGAAAAAACTGTAATGAAAATTTTATATTTACATTCGTTAATACATACACACAAAGGCAAAGTTCCTGAATAGAGAAAGATGAAAAATACGGGGCGAGGCCGAGGAGTATGTGATTATGAACACGCTGCAAAACAAAAACTCATTAAGTTTTTCAGATTATTTTTACCATCTCAAAATACATAAAAAAGTATTTATAAAAATTTTAAGTGAATTGTATTTTTAGTAAAATAAAGTTGATTTAGTAAATGAGTTATAAATTAGTCAGATTTAGATTTTTACGATATGTTCTTGCAAATTTACCTGAAAAAAAAGTGGAGAAAGAAAGAAAATTATCTGCCAAAGAAGCATTAAAAGAACGGAACTGATATGGTTCAAATTCTAAGGATTATAATGAATAATTAATTAACTTGGTCGTCTGGAAGAATGTGTACGCTTGAATGGATGTCATTCTCCTGGAGTTATTTTTGAAATTTATAAGCTTCCCAGAGGAAGTTAATGTAATGGGGTCGATATGAAAATCGAAAATCGGCAGTTTTACATATTTCCGCGATATCCTTCTTTGAAGGCCGCAATATCCGAATCAAACCATTTCAATGTGATGTCTGTTTGTGTGTGTGTGTGTGTGTGTGTGTGTGTGTGTGTGTGTGTGTGTGTGTGTATGTGTGTGTATGTGCGTAAGATCGTATGTGCGTTCGAATTCTTTCGCCTCGATTATCTCGCGAACTAATTATAACATTAACACGTCACTGGGATTATTCGACGCGTAAACGCGTATTTAGGAACGGAAAGAGTTTCAGTTCTTAAATACGCGAGTAAAGTGAAAGAGTTTCAGTTCAGCAGAATAATTTGAGCCGTTTTTTAATGGTACTAAAAAAAATGGAAAAAAGTGACTAAAACTGGAAAAACTGAATCTGAAAAGTGGATAAAATACATCATTTATCTATGGAGATAATGAACGTTCCAGCATAACCTGCAGTACATGTTCGAAGAATAATCTATGAAGGCTAACAAGACATTTTTCTGAATGTTTTTCCCCTCTGGGAAGTTCGTCGTGTGGACTACAGGGGTCGCATTCACACGACTTCAGTACCACACCGACTATGTACTACCAATTTATTTTTTTTCATGTTAATTTTAAGAAGTGCTTTTTCGTGTAATATAGGTACTTAAAATTTAATTAAAATTTCTTTGCTAATTTACGTATTTTAAGATTGAAAAAATTTATATTGAAAAAACTTTGTTTTACATCGTTTTCTAAATCGCATACTTCTCTGATCCACAATTAAACATAAATTTTTTCAGTTGTTTTTATTTTTTTGTCGAAATAAATATATAAATTCCTTAAGAGTATAAAGCTTTTTTTATTTTGTACTTTATAAAATACGTATAAGCTTGTACTCTCTATATATAACATGGCTGCGTTACGAAATTCGATAAAGATATTCAGAATGATGTGTTTGTCGTGATTTATCTTTAGCAACTTCTACGTATAAAACCGACCAATTATTCTGCTGCATCTCAATGACATCCGCTCAAATTCAATCGATTTATGATCGACTTCATATTAATTTTACAGCGTTAGTTCTTTTACGATACTTGAACCTGGTAAAAATTGTATTCCTATTAGGAATCCCTTAATAGTATTTTGGCTTATTTTGGTGAGACGCCTTTGAGTGTACACATGTACAATCTCAACAGTGATTTAAGTTGTTAAGCTAAAGCGATTCATATCCATCTTCTTTTAACCCCGAACTAAAAAAAAGGGGTGTTATAAGTTTGGCCGCTATGTGTGTGTGTGTGCCAGTCTGTGGCACCGTAGCGCCTAAACGGATAAACAGATTTTGATTTTTTTGGTTTCAAAGATAATTTAATGGAGAGTGTTCTTAGCGAGGTTCTTAAAAATTTGGAGATGATGTTTAAAATCGGTTCAATTTAAAAAAGGCTTTAAGGAAAACGGTAATTTATTGGAGAGTCTTCATAGATATGCTTCAAGTGGGAGTTTAGGGTTCCGTAGCAGAAAAATTGTTTGGGTCTTTCTTTAAATTTTGTAAATTTCACTTGTTAATCTTTAAGAATTTGCAAAAATGTACCTTGCCTCAGACTAGGTATACTGTTATAGTGTTCGGGCATGATTTGTGATTCTACGATTCAGAAGGCGTCCTACACATGAATTCATATGTATTATGACGTAACAAAATATGTTTCAAAGTGTAATATTTCTTTTATTTTAAGTAAAATGTCATTTGTAGTACTTCTTTTCAAAATATTTTTGACACAAATACTATTTTGATAAATAACAACAATTTTTCGATATTTTATTTGACTGTCTTATATGACAACATAATCTTTTACAATTTTACTCACATATCTCAGGTTATTTTTTCTATATTTTTATCTATCAAGTTTATATGAAGTACTTAAAAATAAGGATTTTTATATGTCTTTTATATATATATATATATATACATACATATATATATATATATATATATATATATATATTTTTTTTTTTTTTATGTACTTTCAAGCTATTGTTGAAACTATCTAGGCAAAATTGTTACAGAAAATGAATGATTCCAGCCCAAAAAGTATAAAAAATCAGCGGATCATTCTATTGGAATAGGTTTAAAAAAAATGCTTATAACATATATTTTTTTGAACTTAACTTAGGTTTTCTGAAAAGAGTAGTAGTAAAACAGTTCGAAAGGAGTAACAAAAATTATGAAAATTTTTTATTATGAAACAATGTCTAATACCTTCAGGTTATTTAAACATTAAAACATGTGAAATTTACAAAATTTAAAAAACCTCTGACAAATTTTTGGGGAACGAAACCTTAGACTCACACTTGATACATATCTAAGACCACTCTCTATTGAATTACCTTTCATACGAAGCAAAAAAAAATCAAAATGGGTTCATCCGTTTAGGTAAGATGTCACAGGAAGACTGACAGACAGACTTACAGACACACACACTTACTTTTTTGAAACGATTCTACTATACTAAATAATAAATAAATTAAAAAAAACAAACATAATAACTTTTAAAATGAATATTATTTTCTTCATGACTCTATCATTTATAAAGAAGTATAGTTTTAATTATTTATAAGAGAAATAAGAACGAAAACAATTTAAAATCCTGTAATTACACTTTATTTTAATTTTCGTACATTTCTATTTAAATTCATCAGAAACAATAAAGAATAACAACATCATTTAATATAAATTTAATTAAACTGAGATGTAGATATGCATATATACCGTAGCCCGTAATAGATATTTAGCCCCAAAAATGAGTCGAGATTACGGTCTTCTTTAAATTTATTTAATTATATTTATTGAACAGCGATTTTTTTATTTTCATACTTTTTTTTAAGGATGTTCCAGCATGGTATTTGCAGTTTCTATGTTAAAGCAATGGTACAATTTTTTTTTCGACAGAATTTAACGAAAAATTAAATTTAAGAATTTAATAATGCTTACAATTAATTCCCAAAGTTTCAGAAATTTTGACCGTTTAAAATGGGAAATAATTATGCCAACGTCTCAATTTCGATCAATTTACGTCAAAATTAATATCTCGAAAGTGAAAATTAATTTCTAAATTTTTTTTTTAGAATTTTATTGTATAAACATTTTTTTCTACTTTTTCTTCAATATATAATAATATCATAAAAAATAGTTGGAGAGACCGGACATTTTACATGCTTTAAATGGGACATGACCCTCAAAATCGCGAACTTTGTCTTTAAATATCTCGCGATCTAAACGGTCAAAAATTATGAAATTTTAGGAATTCATAAATAAAGCTATTATAAACCCGAGAAAAAAAATTCGGCCAAATCTGTCGAAAAGTGATTTCATGCTGGTACTACCTTAAGTTCTTAATTTGTTTTAAAATTGAAGATAATATTAGAAAATATTTTGAAAAGAGAAAATTGATTTTCTTGCCAACCAATTAATAATTGGCGTTTCTTGTGGTTATAAAGCCATGTCCTTCGTCAAAACGTGAAATGAGCACAATTGTCGTAATTTTGGATTTTATGAATCTTAAAACCTTCTTTTCCTTCTGATTGACCATTTTAAAAATCTTTGTTTATAGTGGCTGCCTTTTTGATTTTGACAAGAAAATTATTCACAATATTAAAAAAAAAAAAAAAAAACTAAAACAAAAAAACTCTAACTATTTATGTTCCAGTTACTTTAGGTTCCTTAAAATGAGTATTTTCTAAAAATTATCCTTTCTTTTATTCTTTTTGGTTCTTTTAAAAGGAGAAAAAGTGTCTTAGCCCAATTTGTTTTCATCTCTTATGAAATAAGTATCTTCAAGGGTTTTATAATTAGTATTATAAATAAGTAGGTATCTTGCAAATGAAATAAAATTAGTAAAATTTATTAAGAGATGTTTAGTTAATAGAGATTGTAACGACATATTTTACTAAAAGATTTACGATAAAATGTTTATTTTGATCACATATAAGAGATTCATATAATAATAATAATAATAATAATAATAATAATAATAAATCTTTCAATTTAAATTAATGCTTTTAAATAACAACATTTATTTTTGTAATCGTCTTACTCTTTAAAAAATCTTTACATCATGTTTAAATAAACTTTTTTTAGGAAAGCTCATTCGGGTGTAAATACAATCTCAAGTAGGAAATGTGAAGTGTGACGATTGAACCGAGGTTGAACCAGCATTGATTTGCCGCACCACTTACACTTGGCTGTGTCTAGTAAAAACAGGCTTATTTTTGTTGAACTAAAAAAGCAACTAAATTAAATCGTGGTTGCCAATCTTTGATCATATTTTGGCAAAAGCTACTAAATGAAATTTTGGGTGAAACTAAGTTTGTGGCTTGATTTGAACCGATTGCTTCAAAGAGGGAAGTTCGAGACCTTTCCTGAATTTTAGAAAATAATGGCTGAAAAAAGTGACCAAGACAAAAGTTGTAGGATTTCGCTCGATCAATCTAATGGTGGTCTTGAAATTGATCTAAGCCTTGACTATGTACTATCAAAATCTTAAAAAAGTGGGGAGTCTCTTACTATTTGAACATTTCGTATATATAACAACATATTACCAGGGGAAGAAAGAAATCAGGCTTAAAGACTAGAAATCAGGCTTGCAATCTAATACAAGACTAGACCACTCGTGGTTTTAAAACTTGGCTAAATGCTCAAGATTATCTACTCAAGCCTCACCACGGATATCGACATACGTTAATTGGCTTAGTATTAATTAACAAGGGTATTTTAATTTTAACTTGAAACTGTAGTACAAAAACCAATTGTAGAAGTGCCTAATAATTGGGAAATTTCTATTAAGACAGTTTCAAGCTATTAGTTTTATTTCTTCAAAATCCTAATTATGGGGTTCCACAAAGTAAAGCTCTCTGCAATTAACTATCAGCTTTTCTTTGATTTTAGCTTTGAATTATTACGCACACATAAATTTCTTTAAAAACTACAAGAACTTATACATAATAAAACATAAAATTTTTATTTTCGGAGTATATTCGCATTCGCATTTGAAATTAAGTTCATTGGTAAAAAAAGCTGGGTATTTACAATAATATAACTTATAAATATTATGATAAAGACAGTTTATGATGATGTTGAACATCGCAATGTAATTGTATTGCCTTCCATAAAGTGGAAGACAATTCCATCATTACCATATAGAACATAGAAGTGCTCTATATGGTAAAATGTCCTATTATCAATTTACTATTCACTAAAATTCAGTTTTAAGAGGTTGTGTATAATAAAATATATATATGTAGAAGGTAAAACGTCAATTCTGTTCATATTTGATATGACTATAGCTTAGAAATTTTTGTCATCCTTCGATTCGTTCATATAATTCTTCCTGGAAGTTATTCTAAATAAAAACTTCCAATGCATGCAAGTTTAATAAGATTGCGTAATTATTTAGATTGAATTCTTTTTTATATTCATTACGTCATCATGTACAAATAGATGAAAAAATAGATTTTTGAAGAATTTTTCTAAATTTGGTTCAAAATGTTAAATTAAAAAAAAAAAAGATTATCATATCTAAAATTTAAGACACGAACAAATTTCGATAAGGAAGATTAGACAAACTTTCACTTCGCAGGGTAATTTTGACTTTAAAAACAAAGGTTACCTCGTCAGATTAGCTATACCTTCATTAGCCCAAATAAAGTGCATTAGTGAAGTTTTGGCCCTAAAAATGTAAGACTATAATTGATTCAGGTTGAAAATAAAACTCAGTAAGCATAACATCTTTTTTCAACATTGTTAAGCGATATTTCAGGTCATGTAATATTGGTTTAGAGAAGATATTTACTATTTTTGGCTTCAAAAATGAAAAAAAACAGTTCGATCTGCTTTAGTTTTTAGAATCAGATTTAGTTTTTTGTCTAACCATATTCGATAGACATTATATAGGTAGATGTATTGGACCTAAGACGTAATCTTCACTGTTACTTTGTTTACGACAGATAAGTTGTGCAATATAATTGATATTGGAGATGTAGTAGCAACAATACTAAAATATGTGCACTGGTAACGGGTCGTCATATGGGCATATCCTTTATACTTACCCATATAGTTAGAGTTTAGTAAATTTACTTTATACAAAATTAGAAAATAAATATAAAATCTCGACTTTTGACTGTTTATCGCTCTGGTTTGAACATTTCATGAACGATAATGAAATAATTACTAGGGTGGTAAGTTTTCCAAGGGATTTTCAATAAGAGTCTCGTTTAAATACAGGCAGGTATATATTAAAATTATCTTATTTTTGAAATTTTCTATTTTGTATTATAGTCTAAGACGAATTGAGATCGATTTTTACCCGTCTACGGACCGAATGAAAGTTATTTTATATGAAATGTTAACATATTTCCTTGCAAGGGGGTGCCAAAAAATGTGGCCAAGACTTGTAAAAATGGCAGAGTTTGATCGAGAGTGTTCTAGTTAAGTTTCAGGGGCAAGTTAAGGTTTCGGTGTTCGAACAGCTGAGCAAATTTTCTTGAATTACAGCTAAAAACACTCTCGATGAAATTACCCTACAAACAAAAGACAAAAAATCGAAATTGGATAATAAATTTAATACGATAAACAGATGGGTGAGAGTCGGCCTTAATTCTTATCCTGTACTATTAGATTTTCTTTCCGAGCCTGTACAATACGATACCGAGACAGTACGAGACAAAGATTGGTCCAAATCATTTTTCATTTTTCTGTTTATTGTCATAATTTTTGTTTTGCCACTTATTAATTACATTCATTTTACATTATATTTCGATTTTTTGTTGTTTGGGATTGAACCTTAAGATACTTCTTGTTTAACCACATGACGGAAATAAAAAGTAGGCGCCCGTTCGAATCAGAAGCTGACGGGTATCAGGATGAATAACTTATCTACATTTCAAAACATTCTTTGTGAATTTGAAGTACCTTTACTTTAATGTTCGTGTAAAATGTGACACCTACTTTAGATTGTATTTTAAGAGGGTTTAATTGAACTAATAATATATGAGTGTAATTCGATTTTATTGGCGAATAAAATCGCCATAATATAATATAATAATAATAATATTAATGGATTCGATTCTTTTATGTGTTTTACCTACTCTTCTTTTTTTTTTTTTAAGAATTCCCTCCTTGCAAATGAAAACGCAGCTATGGCTTCTGTACAATGATGTTATTTAGCGAAAATTTCAGACATTTTATCTTATATGCATATTGTATAATATATTTGTCAACGGTCTCTCTTGCCTTTACAATTACAGTCCGGTATGAAATTTGATATCTGAAATAGTCTTGTGTAGGCTGAAATTCAATATTCTTTTAAAATGAGAAGAAAAAGTAACTGATTTTTTCATTAATTAAGAACAAAAAAATGTCCATTTGCACTGAACGGCTAGTTTTCGAAATTGAAAATTGGCGCATATTGAATTATGGTGCTATGGTTTTTTTGGCTCTGTAGTTATTATAGATCCGCGGATAAGCAGCGGAGAAGTGAATCTATGCAACATTCAAACTAAATATAAGAATTTAATATGTCTACTTTTACAAAAGTTGATAGGTTTTTTTTTAATATTCAAGATATATTTGTTTAGATTATGCAGGTCCTGCATTATGCTATTTTTTCCATCAAACATTAATATCTTGAATTGTTTTAAAAAAAAGTCTCAAACCAAATAATGTTATGAAAAGGTAATTTTATCAATTTTATGAATTTATATGGATATATCTTACTGAAAGCACTTAAAAATGTGTCCTCTTTCAAAGTTTTTGTTTTTTTTTTTGTTTTTTGTTTTCTATAAGTGCTGCTATAATAAAAATTATAATTATTACGATTATTAAAAATAAGAACTTTGTTATGTAATGCAAAAATAGTTTACAAGAGACACAAATTTATTATTGAGTCATTCATACATTACTATTTGTAAAAGCTTGAGGCGCTCAATCTAAAAATTGAATTGCAAGATCATTGGTGATATTTTATATTGAGCGCTTCAAACTTTTACATAGTCATGTATGAGTGACTTGGCAAAAAACTATTTTCTACTTTTAAGTACAATAAAAGCTTGTCCTTAAAAAGTATTTTTTATGTAAATTTTTAAGATTCATTTGTGAACTATAAATTATACGCCAATGTATGATCTGTCAATTGTAGATCGAACGTGACAAATTTTTTATAATTATCAATTTGTCGCAGTTTGGATGAAAATAATAGGTCGATATGCTACTTAATGAGTGAATTCTTTAATTCGGATATAGAAAACAAATTTCCCGGGAAACAAATTTCCACGGAACCACTTTGGCCCGTTGGAAAAGTTTCATGATTTTTTTTTTCTAAAATAAGAAGCGTAGACAGTTTTTTAGAATATAATAACATGTATAACATTAGAAGGAGGCAATTTATAGGTATTCAGTTTGAGTTATACCACGGGAAAAAGTCTAAGCCACAAGGGCAGAGTCAAAAAATTATTTAAAATTCAAATTAAGATACGATTTTTCAATTTCTAACAGCTTCAGAGTTGATTGAAATTGAAAATACAAAATAATAACATTTTTTGTTGAGTAGTAAAATGAGGCACAAATGGCGATTGTGCAATTCAAATGAGTTTTAATTTTGGAAATGTATCATGATTTTCTAGCTGATTTACAGGGGATCTCGCTGTAATTAATAACATTTTATTACTCAGAATGAAATAAAAAAAATCATATTTTAGACTTGAAAATTGAATATTGATCCATCATAATAACATCTCTATCTCTATATATGATAAATGTGAAAGTAAGGATGTTTGTTTGTTTGTTACGCTTTCACGCAAAAACTCTAACTAATGGATTTGAAACTTAAAATAATATAGCTCATACATCAGAATAACACATGAGCTTTATTTTTTCAATTTAATTTACTTTGACAATATTTGGCAATAAATTACAGATTTCTGTAAAAATAGTCAATATAAAAATTTCATAGCCATCTTTTCTGATATATTCAATAAATTATGACTATTTCATTTAAAAAAAATGGAAACCGTACATATATTTCACCTGTGTAAAACAATCCCTCTCATTATTTCGAGTGTTAATAAGGGGGTTAGTGAAAGCAAGAGACGTGACCAGCTATAACATAGTGGTCTTTATCAACCTTTACTTTTAAACTCAGCGAAGCGGGTGGGTATCACGCTAGTTATATAATATATAATAGAAATAAATATATGTAACAGTAAAAAATATGATAAGGTAATAAAGTTTAATAAAATAGGTGTGCGATCATTGTCTTTTTTTTTTTTAAATATTACTATAATACATGTTTTTTGTTTTTATTCATTTGAATATTTATAGTTAAAATTTTTTTTAATTATTATAACATTAATTTTATCCATTTTATTAACATTTATACGTGTTACAAAAATAAAAAAATTGCCATGTTTATTACATTCATAATTTGTTTTTATAGTAGGTATATTTATTTATTGCATTTATAGTATTATCGTTGAAATGTTTTTTTGGTCGGAAAAAAAGAAGAGTACTATCAGCGTCCTTTTGCTTTATTTATTATTGAAATGAAATAGAGATATAAGGGAAGCTGCATATCATTTCTCTTAGTTTAGAATTCCTGTTTTCTTCGTGTTTAATGAAACAATTTGGCATAATTTACACTATATGGTATTACTTAATTAAACTCAAGATTACTTTAAACCATACAATTTTGGATAAATTTTTAACTATCTAGGAAAATACGAAGCTCACATTTTAAACAAAGATTTTCGTAATGCGTAAGATGCAGTAAAAAGTCATCTTCTTGTAACAATATTTCACAAAATTTTAAGATATTTTTTGTTGTCCATTCAAAAATGAAAATTTTAATTTTCGAATTCATTATCAATCGTTTTCATTTAAATGGAATGTTCGATTGACTCGAAGGAACATCCTTTGGTTTTTATGTATGTATATTAGTGATTAGATTAGAAAAAACGATGTGAGAATATTGGCATATTTTTTAACATTCGTAAAAAACGATCAAATGTTTTTGATAAAAAACAGAAATTGTATGGATATTTAATGAAAAAACACCTAACAAGATTTATATTTTTTATGTACTATTAATTATTTGGATCAAAAGTGATTATTTAACAGTCTTAACAAGAAATAAGTTCTTTTTTGTTCTAATTGAAATATTAATAAAATCACAAAATCAAATAACAATAAACTAGTGCCCCTTCTTAGATAATAAAATTTTGAACGATGATTTATAAAAAAAATTAGCTTCTAATTTTGAAAATGTTACCTTTGGCTTTAATTATAAATTTTTCCGATATAATTTTTTTCTTTTTCTAAAGAATAAAGATAGTTAGGTCAATATATAATCAAAAAACAAAATAAAGAATAATTTAATTTTAAGAAATAGAAAGTAACGAAAAAATTAAATAGAAGTCAGGACTTTCTATGAGTCAAAGCCCCCTGTATATGATATTTTTAAAATCTTTCGCTATCACAACATCATTATACAGTTTAACAAACTTATACGACGAAGTCTCTTACAATATTAAACAATTATTTGTATGAATACATAAAAATTTGTGAGGGCTTCATTTGAGAGTTAACATTCCGCAAGTATTGGAAATAAACATTTGCATTCGCATTCGCGTTCAAAATACAGTATTCGTCCCATCACTAATGTATATACTTTCACATAAATGTATGGCAATAAAGTTAGCACGCAGAACAGAAAATGAAAAAATAATTTATTTAACGCATAAATAATATACTTTTTTATATTTGTTTATATTATGAAGAGTATTATTAAAATAGAACCTACCTGCAAACATGAATTTTTTTTTTGTTCCATAAATATAATTGGATTACAAACTGACAACCGTGGCTATAATTTTTAACAGACTTTTATTAGATTGACTTCAGTGTATATCACAAAGCTTGCAAACATCTGTGTTATGGAAGCACATAATTCAGGAGTATTTCAAAAATAGACTCCAGAGAATTTCCTAATCATATATACAAACTATACTTTCAAAAAGTCATTGAAAATGGTTCACTAACTCACAGATCCATCTACGACAGCTTGCAATTACATTTCAAGAATGGGAAACCACTAATCAAGAAAATCGCTCATTTGAAGTAGATCTAGCCAAGCTTAGCGTTGGTCACTCTAAAACTGTAAATTCGTCCTAATTGATAAATTAAGACCACTGACTTAACAAGAAATCACCCCTTCTCATGCAAAAAATTTGAAACCATACAAAATCAATTGCAAATTTCACCAAACATCCAAATTTTCCTAGAGTCTTTAGACTTTATAAACGCAGCATAATAAAAAAAAAATCGGTGAAGTCAACTGGATCCATAACGGACTGTATCGAATAATAGAAAGCCGGTCTATTGGAAAAATCACTCATAACGACAAGCAGACAATTTGGCAATCATAAACAAGCCTTAATCTTAAAAACAGAAGTGGTCTGTGAATGGCTAGACCATTAAAAGAGTAAGCATTAATATAGTTGAAAAGTATTGGTGTAAATTACTATGGTTTATTAATAAACGTTTATTAATTTAACGTCTGCTGAAACCCAGTCTAATGGCTATTGAAGGAGCTAGAAAAAATCAAACATCAGATATCTCATTTATGGAAAGAACAGCAAATTGCGAAGAGCGGAAATACAATTTATTTCGCTAAAATGAGCTTGTTCGAACAATAAGCGTTTCTACAAGCTACCTATTTATGTGCACAAGTTATAGAAGTTACTTATTCCAAACGTAATTGTTCATTATGTTTGATGATGCGAAATTCATTGATCGTAAAACTTTATTCTATAAATTCCAAAAGATATCAAGGCCAGTATAAGAATAACAATTTATATATACTTTTTTAACCGACGAAAAAGGAGGAGGTTCTCAAGTTAACCCGTATTTATATATAACTTTTTAATATATATCTACACATAACTTTTTTTACAGTAGTTCTTAGTCCGATTTCAATTATTGTTTTTTTTCTTTTTTTCTTTTTTGGATATTGATACTTCGAAGATGGTACCATATAAATTTAAAAATAAAAACTTCAAAATAGGGAATGATTGATGATTGTTTACCCACTGAATGTTAATCTGTAAGTCGTTGTTATGTTTTTTCACTGATTTCTCCGTCAATTGAGAACCGTGTTTGTCTCTTCGGGTGGTCCTATAATTTCATCAAAATCGGTTCAGCGACTTTTTAGATATGAAGTTATACGTGTAACTCACTTTATTTATTAAGTATGTAGACTGAAACTCACAAAAAGTTTAAACGTTTCGCATCACTATATAAGGCAAACATATTTAATATTTTTATTATGAAACTATATTTTTACATTTATTTAAAATTTTTGTGTGTTTTATATTAGTCAAAGTTTTACTTCATATGAGTATCAATTCCAATCATTGATCTTCTTGTGAGCAGTTATGCTTTAAATTAGACACTAATCGTATCCTCAACTAAAATCGATTCATTGGTGTCGATTCCAAAGTATAGTTCCTCACAGGGAAATCATTGATTGGAATTGGTACTATTTGGAAATTTTTGTGTGTGTGTTTTTTCGTTAATTCTATTTTCTGCAAAAAAGTTGTATACTTTTACTCGAGAAAAATCCTGTGTTTAATTAGTTTGACACTGTTTTTATACCATTATATTTATAGAACATTAATTGCAGAGATCATTTATTCCAAATATTTAGATAAACAGATAATTAAATAAACGGTTTACATACGTTTACAGAAAACTTGACTATTAAAGTCGGATAAAGGAATACATAAAATAACAGCTCCAATTATCATGATTTTTCTTCAAAATGATTCTTTTTGCATATTATTTTAAATCAGAAACATTTCAGAGAGGGGAAATAACCTGGAAGAGCAATAGGAAATGTCGCGGCTGATATATCGACTACCAGCTTAAATCGCTAATGATAGAAGTTTGAAATTTCAAGAAGATATTGATTTTATACAGTAGGTGGCACATAAGAAAGGATTTTTCGAAACTCATCCCTTAAAAGGGTGAAATAGAGGCTTGAAGTTTGTATGAAAATATACGAAACTGTCATTATTGAGTTAACTACTTAACCGATGATAAAAATTCTTTCATTTAAAGAATGCTACATTATCAGCAAGTAAAATGGGCTATATTTTATTTTCCAAAAAATTAAGGTTCCGCACCAAAAGTAAAAATTCAATAAATAGTGAAACCGTCATTTTTGAGTTCACTACTTAACTGATTTTAAAAATTATTTCACCCTTCTTTCAATGGCGATTTGGGCTGGGCGTCGATTTATCAGTCGCGAAATTGCCTATTTCCCCTCCAGATTATTCCACCCCCCTAAAATGTTTCGGATTTTAAATAATATACAAAAAAAAATTAAAAAGAAATTCATCAAAATCGGAACTGTTATTGAGAACTCCCGAGTAAAAACATTCATTGATACGACTATTTTGTGTGTGTTATTTATTATAGCCAAATATGTCATCTACACTTATAGGCTGGTATTTAAAACGTTTCTTGATCACTTGACTTCAAAATTCAAAATTCCAGTCACTAAACACACTTGGATTACGATATTGAAAATTTAAAAAACAGGAAATAAAGTCTTTTTCCTAGAAGTTTAAACGCGTCAATAACAATACTATATTATTGTGGTATTTCGCTCACTCTATATGACAAGTTACATCATCTTCTTTGTCTTGAGAATCAATTTTTTATTTGAATTGGGTGAAAACCTTTTCTCCTGTTTGTTATTAGCACGTACTAAATACACAATTTACTACTATAATAACTCTTTTGATATATATCTTATTAGGAGAATACCTTTTTTATAATACTCATAGCATTTCGTGATCAACTAAAATAAACAGTTGTTCGTTTGTTCTACTAGTTATGGTTGGGCGGGTACTAGTCGGATTTGAGCTTTCAAATTTCGAAATTTAATTTTTCAGTGATTTTTTATCTGTGCCGGGTGAAACTGGAGGATTGGGAAAACGCATCTCACATCTTAAGTTTCAATTAGGATTGTAGATAATGACAAAACAGTAAACCTTGATCTTAAGAAAAAAAGTTTGTTACCAGTAAGTTGGTAAAAAAAATTAATGAGCTTGCAGTCTAAAAATTACTTTCGAGCTTTTCCATATATCTTTCTCTGCATATAAAATGGACATTGTGAGATGAAGCTGAGCCATCAGGCCTTCTAGGAAAATCTGATCAGTTACGCGGGAAATATTTTCAGTACCTCTTATAAGCTACTAAATATTGCATTATGCAATTTCTCAAAACAAATAGAGAACTGGAATAACCAATGGTATTTTCAGATTACACTGAAAGTGGCGGAACATTCATATACAAAAAGTGTTTTTAAATTAAAATTTAGCGATTGGAATCCTTTTTGGGCGACCTAGAAGAATTATTACCGTGTTTTATAATGGCTCTCGGTATTCGCCTCGATACGATACTTGTCCAGTTTTTGTAGGGATCAACCACAACCAGTGTCCGTTCTATTACTTTAGACTACACATATTTTTTTTCTGCATTTCAATAGGTTCAGTATCACGAACTGAATATAAATGCGAAAAGAAGAAGTGCCTCAATTTTAAGGAAAACCGTTTTGGGCCATATCTCTATAACCTTGCATTTTAGCCCAAAAACGGTATTAACCTTTATTGTAGAATAAAATTTCCTGTCTTGTTTGTATCACTAGTTTGTATCAAAATAGTTTTTTTTTTTTTTGTATCACTAACCATTTATGGCTTATAAGATTATGACGATTTATTTATTGATTATTTGATCGATATCTCTTCAAATATTTGTTTAAACAATAAAATGCTAATAATTTAACTTTAAAATCTATAAATTTTCTAAAACTTTTACTTTAAACTTTTCTTTCTAAAATTAATATTGTTGATGATATTGCGCGTTCAATATTGCACTATAGTAAAAGATAATTGAGCATTTTTTCTTGCACTAATTTACAAGAGGACTTTTGGACTCCCCAAAAGAATTATTCCCGGTTTTTATAATGGCTCTCAGTGTTTTCCTCCATAACAAAAGTGTTTAGTTTTTGTAATACCCAACCTCAACCAGTTTCCATACTATAGTGTAAAGAATAAATCGACCTATTTTCTCCGTACACATAAAAAGTATGAAGTGAAATCATATGTTAAAAGTTATACTACTATGTTAGTATAATAATATTATGAATTTCGTTGACGTATCATATATAACTTCTTATGTAGAAAATTTTTCTAACATGAATAATGATCGAAATTGACGTGTTACGAAAAATGAAATGCAAACATCTTGAAAGTAGTTTGTTATGAAAATTATTATATATTTATATATAGTTGTTATAAAGTTATGGGTATGTGTTTATAAGAATGAAAATATGTTTTATTTTTTGAAACTTGTATGTTTTATGTAAATTACACGTCAAAATTATTTAAGCCCCTGTCTTATTTCAGAATACATAGAATATTTTTCTCCATTAAATTATAGGAGTTATTTTTTTATTTACATAGGCGGGAATTGGAACGAAAATAGGCAGGGGAAGTGCCTCTATTTTAAGGAAACCGTTTTGGGTTATATCTCCATAACCGTGTACTTTAGGCCAAAAATGGTAAGAGTCTTTATTGTAGATAATTAATTTTTTGTAAAATATTTATTTTTTGTATCACTAACCGTTTATGACTTATACGACTATGACGATTTACTTATTGATTATTTGACCGATATCTCTTCTAATATTTGTTTTGACAATAAAAACTTTTACTTTAAACTTTTTAATTTAAAATTAATATTTTAAACTTGATATTACGCGTTCAATAATGCTTTACATCTACATATAATTGAGAATTTTTTCTTGCTCTAATTTACAGTAGTTATTTTTTTCCAAAACTGGGTTTATTTTCACGTACTGAATGTGAATACACAAAATTCTTACAAATTTTTAACCATGCCCCCTTTAAGCCAAAAGTTATAATAACGTTTTTTTGTAGATAATTAAATTTCCTATGTTTTTAGTCAATTTTTTTTTTCAAGGGGTGGGGGCTGCTTTTGCAAGTAAAAAGGCAAAGAATTTTTTGCTAATAATGTCACTAACATTAATATTTTTCATATATTTATTGAATTTTTATCCTTACACTATACTTCTATTTATTAATCCTCTAATCTTCATTAAAATGGAGTCACTTTCCCCGCCTATTTTTGTAAGGATTTTGTCCATTTACGTTCAATACGTGATACCGAACCTATTTAAATAAAAAAAAAGCTCCTGTAGTTTAGCGCATTATGGTAAAGAGTAACTAGCTTCTATATAACCTGTATTATCTAGTAAACCCCAGAGATATCACCTAATTAAGTGATAAGGTATGCGCGGCACTATAGAAGTGCAAAGCGATTGTCTTTTCCGAAAAGTAAAGAACTTAAATATGTTAGGTATTTTTACATTTGACAATAAGTATTGAGATATTTTGAGAAATTATCAAAACAACTTTAATTTACAAGGTTTTCTTTGATTAAAAATTATCGTGTAATTTTAACTAAGTTTCATCAAGTTTCGCAAGGCGTAATATCCAGGAGATAGCATTTGATGCCTCAGAGACGTGTCGTTCAATCGCAAAATGAGCCAGTTTTTCGTGTTTGTCGAGTAAACCAAGTACGCTGTTAGTCGGCAATGAATGTAATCCGATGTATCTACCATGACGAAAGTCATTTTTCGTCTTCATCATGGAAAAATATTTCCCTTTTGCCTAGAAAGACGTTTTAAGAAAAGTTGGTTTTGTCACATTGTAAAGTGAGAGTTTGATTGAACCAAAAACTTTTTAATTTCAGTATTTTTTCACAATTTCAGCTAGAAATCACAATCTGTTTTTAAATTAATCATTTAGGCTATTTTCTTTTTTAAAATGATAGTTTCCGTGGAAATAATTTTCTAAATGGAAGTTTTATTTCAAGAATAACGTGTAAATGTCATGAATACTTATTTGCCACGTCAACTTCACCAATCATGGTGTATTTATTTGAAACAAATATGGTTCTATTTTATTAACTTTTATTTCACTTAAGATGGTTCTTTTATTTTTGAATACAATTTTTTACTCGAATCAGTTCAAACTGAAATTGAGAACTGACTTATGGATCATGATTAATGACTTATTCGAGTAATAAAGTACTAAACTATTAGTAATGAAAAAATCAAAGATTCTTTTTTCTTTTTTTGATCAACGTAGGTTTGGAAATTTAAGAATTGATTAGGAATGGTCACAAGGAAAAGAGATGCAGGAATAAATAATGGTCATAAAGAAAAAATTAAATTTTTACTGTCACTGGAATGTGAAATTTATGGAAATTGTTCCTTTGTCTTCTTCGTTTAAACTCATAAGCAAACCAATGAGTAACAGAATAAACGGCTGGAATCTTTCGTCAATTGTCAAAACGATTAAAAATTGGGATCTCTTTGCAACAAATGAAACTTATTTCCTAAAATAAAGCAAGCAATCCACTGTTAGTCATCTTATCGACAAAAACTCATTTAATCGTTAAACAATCTGCATTTTGGGTTTTAGGGTATTTGGTTAACGAAACTAAAATCTGATTGATTAAAACGACCAGTTTCTATTGACTAAATAAATCGGGTTATCATCCAACGGAAAGAAACCAATATCTTAGAAACTTCTCATCTGACCGTCAAAGGGATCCCACTTTTGTATGTTTTGAGACAAATTACTAAGAATTATTGTCCAAACCGGAGACAAATATACTTTGGAGCGATTCTAAAGGAATTAAAATGTCTTTACTCGACTTTGAACTCTCGAAGCATCTCTGTGACCAAGAGAAATTTGCTCTGTTATCGATTTGTTAACGAGTCTTTCAACTACTCATATAATAATAACCTACGGCTGTCGTATTATGTAACAAGCAAATATTTTCTTCATTTCCTTTCGTACATATAAAAGTTATAAAACCTTGACTTTTACAATCTTTCTAAATTATTTTCTTTTCAAGCAATACCCTTAACGTTCTCAATTATTATGTACTTATTATATGTAGACCGTGATCCTATAATAAAAGTTAACTAATAGAGAAAATTAGATTCAACTCGAGCTGCCTTAGTCGTATTTTGACGAGTTTTAGGCCGTTTATATTGTAAGATTGACAATGGTTAGATTAGGTTAGGAAGATCTTATATCACTTCCAAGGGCCTCTGTTCCCAAAGTTGTTGCGGATATTACAGGACATTGGGTGGGCGGCAGGCATACTGTACGCCTGGGCCTGGCAGTGTATCACGAATTCACGACTACTGCAAGAGCTGTCACAGTGGTGAGGAGGAGGAGACAATGTCTCCACTTCTCTGTCACTGCCCAGCTCTTGCCATGAGGAGATGGACTTACTTGAGCCAGACTCTCTTTGACGACCTCTTCGACCTAAAGTCCGTCGACGTCAAAGCTCTCATGCTGTTCTCAAACAGCTCCAAATGGTTTATGGATTAGTGGACGGGGATGGGCCAACCCTTTTTCGGTATCACAACGGACTCTAAGTGTGGCTCACCTCAGGTCAGTCACCTAAATTAAGATTGACAATACAATACGCAGAATCAAATACCAGGGAGTTTGCAACTGCTATAAAAGTTGAAAGTTCGAACAGCAATAGTGGAACAGTAACCTGAAGAAAAAAATAATAAAAATCGTAGACCAAAAATCGAATTAAAATCACCACTTTTCTATTGCTAAACATACTTTTATCAACCCTCCAAATGGCAGATGATAAGAATCGTGCAAATTTCTCTTCATTGTGGGTTCACGATCTAATACTGAGTTTATGGTTTTAAACAAAAGATTTGTATTTTATTGAAGATAAAACGTTATGTACTACATTATTTATTATAAAACATTTTTATAACAAAGAAAAAAAAATCTAGATACATTTATTGCACCTATAAATTTATTTTTACCCTGAACATTTTAAAACTAAAACATTTTTCATGTTAATTAATTTTAACTCGTTAATGTTTTAAAATTATTTTCATTACGGTATGGACGAATTAATTATAAACAAAAAGAGTTATTAAAATATAAGCATTTAAAATTTTATTGTAGATAAAATCTGCTGTATCTGCTGTATCTGCTGTATAGTGCAGTTTCTTATGTTAAAATAATTTTTAATGGTCTCAATAAAAAGCGGCTGTCATCACATATTGTACAAACCTATTCAGTCTTAAGGAGATATACAATTATTAGATAATACTAGGGATTTCAACTTTATAAATACATTTTTTGATTAACAAAATTTCCAAAAATCTCAAAAAATTCACCGGGCTTTATATTATTATTTTTATTATTTTGATTTGATTTTCTATATCAAAAAATTTAGATAGTGTGATAAAAAACTATCTAAAATATTTAGACAATCTTGTAGTTTATAATAATACCATAAAAATATAAGTTTGTCGATGGTATAAAAACAAGATTTTAATTTAATTATTAAAATTCGAAGATCCATCATTTGACGAACAGAGAAGACTATAGTTAGAGTATTGATGATTGAAGAGCGATATCTATATTATCAAATTTATAAGCATTACTTTCACACAATATATTTTTGTAGTTCCAAGGTATTGTAATGCAAAAATAACTCATTACAATAAACCAAAACTCTTTTACAATACTGTAAGTTTACTATCAATTAAAGCAAGGAAACCACGGTGCAACACACACTGCTGCAGTAAAAATGTTGTGCAACTTAAGTTTATGCTTAATATTAAGCTACAGCGGTGTTTTTACTTAAATTTTATGAAGATGATTCGAAAACAGTTATTTAGTCGCTTATAATTTTATATTCTTTATTTAAAAAGAAAGAAAGATCTTAGAGTTAAGGATGTACGAGTGCAATTATAGATATTTTCCATTGGTCTTATGGGAAAACGGTAGATGGATGATATATTTTCATAGATTTCTCTAAAACTAGTCGGTAGAAATTAAAAAAAAAAAAAACTATCAAATTAAAGTTAAAACCTTAATAAATTATTGAAAACAAAAAAATGGGTGGTGCTCGACTAACTAAGGATGTATGAACACGGAAGTGGGGACACAATTTAAAAAAAAACATATATTTGCAATTTTGATGGTGAATTTTGTTATAACTTGACAATATAAGACGAAAAGTAACAATAAAAGTTTTCGATATATATATCGTAAATTGAAAATTTTGTTTAATTATTTAGCTTTCGAAATTACGAAAACCAAGGCAGACTCTAAAAATTTTATTTTCATTCTTGTCTACATTCATGAAATTATAACAAAACTTATCATCAATGTTGAAAAGAAGCTAAAAATAATTTCATCCACAAATATAAACTGGCCTCGTACTACCACATAAGAACGTTTTTCGAAAATGTATGAATAATTAAAATTGTATAATTTGAAAGTTGAAATTATTAACATGCAAGCTAAGTCCGGCCATATTTCACTATGGCTTTGCCTGATTTTAATTCCGGGAGTAAATTAAAATAGCCTAGAATCATATTTGACATTTATTTGACTTTCATCATTATATATAAGATATACAATGGGTATAAAAAAACTATTATGTATAAATAATAAAATGGTAACAGCATACGATGCCTTTAAGCCATTCCATCAAAGTTCTGACTGCTCTCTTCAATATGGTATGTATGCTACGTGGTTTGAATGTTTTTTTCGAGGTCAAAAACCATGGTGATCATCAAACTAGAATTCTATCCCCGTACTAAAAAACTATTTTAATCAAATCGCTGGACACGGCTAAAGAAGTTTTCTCTTCATAAAAAATTTCGGAATTTTTCAAAAGTTGGTAAACTTCAGAATTTTAACTCAAAAGAGTTATTTTTGAGCTTGCCTACGACTCGAAAAGCTTTTTTTTAAAAGTGATTCAGAAAATGCACATGCTTTTTAAGTCCTAGCTACCACATAATTAAATGACACTAAAAATATTTTAATTTTTAACCCCCGAACTAAAAAAGGGGTATTATAAGTTTAACCGCTATGTGTGTCTGCCTGAGGGAAAAGTACGCTTAACGTAGTTCCAGCATGGTATTTGCAGTTTCTATGTTAAAGCAATGGTACAATTTTTTTTTCGACAGAATTTAACGAAAAATTAAATTTAAGAATTTAATAATGCTTACTATTAATTCCCAAAGTTTCAGAAATTTTGACCGTTTAAAATGGGAAATAATTATGCCAACGTCCCAATTTCGATCAATTTACGTCAAAATTAATATCTCGAAAGTGAAAATTAATTTCTAAATTTTTTTTTTAGAATTGTATTGTATAAACATTTTTTTCTACTTTTTCTTCAATATATAATAATATCATAAAAAATAGTTGGAGAGACCGGACATTTTACATGCTTTAAATGGGACATGACCCTCAAAATCGCGAACTTTGTCTTTAAATATCTCGCGATCTAAACGGTCAAAAATTATGAAATTTTAGGAATTCATAAATAAAGCTATTATAAACCCGAGAAAAAAAATTCGGCCAAATCTGTCGAAAAGTGATTTCATGCTGGTACTACCTTAAACAGATCCAAAGATTTTTGTGTGTGTTTGAATGGTAATTTAATGGGGAGTGTTTTTAGCTATGTTTCATGGGCGAGTTTAGAGTTCTGTACCCGAAAAATTTCTCAGGTTTTTATTTTTAAATTTTTAAACTTTACTTATAAAATTGAAAGACCAGCTTGTGGGGTATTTATTGACTGAGAAAATGTCTCGAGATTTTAGCAATTATATGTGATTTTAGTCAATATTTCAAAAATTACTCTAGAAAATGATATTTATACACATGTATTTATAAATATCATTTGTATATATTGTATCTTACTCCTTTGAATACATCGAGAAAATGAAAAAAAATTCCTGTTGGAAGATCCAAAAAGTTGAGTTAATAACACCGGAATCCATTTACTGGGTACTTTTTGAGATATTTCTTTAAACGATTATTGCAGTTGATTTTCGATTGATCGGCTGGTTTGTGAGGTATCGATGGAAGAAATTGCACCGGAATATATGTCTCTCAGAAATTTTTCGTCCTAATTAAAGGGACTCTATTTTTATATTTTTGCTTTTTAAGGTTTGGTAGATTTTAAGGTTTTAAGAACAAGTTATGTGCTTAGCTGTTTCTATAGATCCATAACAGCCTAGATCCCCTGCGATCCGATCTATTTAAAGAAATCATCGTTATTAATTATATGTATTAATTGGCATAACTATGTCATATTTTTTAACATTAACCACTTTTTTTAATATTTCGCCTGTACGCGTTACCCACGTCATGTACTTAACATCAAATTATCTTTTAACAATTTTGTTCCATCCATATTTTATGATTTTATTACATGAAAAATTGTACATACTATGGTAGTTTAAAACAGTTTATTTAACATTCCTCTCAAAAAATACAAAGAAGCTGAAAGCAGTAACAATCAATCGATGTGTAAAACCGATTTATATATTGAGTTCGGAAATAAAATAAGTTGATCAATATTCATGAAAAATTCTTAGTCTTGGTTTTCTTCTGTCATAGGATTGCGACTGGTTTTGCAAAACTGAACTTAAATTTCAATAGTTAAAGACTTTTAAAGAGAATTCTTATACATATAAAAATGCAAAAAACTTTTAAATCTCGTTTATACGATTTTTATGAAATTTAGATTACAAGGAAAAATAATTTTTGTATAATAGTTTAAGTCTTTGTCTATCGTTTCGTGAAGTTTCAAACTTTACCGTGTAAATTTTTGTGAAAATTTTTTTCAAAAACGTTAACATTTGTGGAAAGTCTTATGAGAAAGTATGACCCTACCAACTTTTTTTTTTTAATTATATTATTTGAGTTATAGTTAAAAAGTTAAAGTTATGAACAAGTTAGATAATTGTTAATTAACAGAGCATTCTCGAATTTTTGCCTTCATTTAAAACTAATAAAAATGTTTAAATGATTGGCGTAAAATTTTTTTAGCTTCATGGAGCCCTTCTAATTTATATACTTAACAAGATCACGTCAAGAGAGCTAAAACATTTAAATACTTTGTTTGTAATAATTTGTAAAGTTTTTTGACGTGATCTTGTTAAGAATATATATAAGAAAGGCTCCACCAATTATTCAAACATTTTTTTGGCTTACAATGAAAACGAAAATTCGAGAAAATCTTGTTAATAGTTGAAAAATAACTTAAACCTTCTGGTTCATTCTTCTAGTCATCATTCCGAACCCAACGCGCTTTTACAAGTATTTTTTACGGCCATTATCTCTATAATTTACCAATTTGAACTTGTTCACTAAACTATACTACTTTCAGCTTCCTTGTACTTTTTGAGAGATGAAAAGCCAGAATGATTGCAGTAACGTAGACAACGTTATATATTCATATAAAATCTAAAATTCAATTTTTTATTAGGTATATGTATGTGATATCATTTTGAACACGTATTTCTGTCTGTAAAATGTCTTATTTTAAAAATTATTAAAATTTCATAACATGTACATACACACACTCTACCTACATTCCTACAGCGGTTGCATATTAAATTTTGATATATTTAGATCTATGAAGTGTGTTGGATTTTATATATGCATCTATCTTTTCGAATGCATCTATCTTATTTTTATTGGTTAAAAAATAAAAATTTAAAAATTAAAAACCCGACTGCGTTAAATTAAATGCGTTCCGAAAGGAAAGAAACAAATCCAGTAGTTTACACAGCGGTTTTAAATATTTCGCTCAAAAAATTATATTTTTTTTGCCTCTATTTTATTTTGCTTTTTCCAAATCCCAAAGAATACTTGGACTTTTGAGACAAATATAATGAAACCTTAAATGTTGAAATACATTGAACTGTTTGGAAGATACGAGGTAATAAAGAAATTTGCAACAAATATACATACATACATACATACATACATACGTACAAGATACGCACGAAAAACATAACCACTCCTTGGCAGTCGGGTAAAAACCTACGACTCGAATGAGGCATATTTTAACAAAAAATTAATCGTCATTTTAGACAAGTAGAAAATTTGAGAATCACTCCCCATAGAATCCTAATAATCCAGTGTTTATTTTATTTAAATCTGTACTTTAAAAAAAACTTATTGATACATTTACAGACCATTGGGTAAACATTTTTTTCTGTATTTAGAGACCTTAAGACGTAAAGGTTTGTCATTAAACGATTTATTTATGAACGTACAATTTAAGAAAAAAGATTACCTAATAAATTAGATCTTCCAAGTCTTTGGAATACAATTTTTTCTGCAGGTAAAGAATTAATTTACCACTACCCATACCACAATTTATTTATCATAGGTTTTCGATCAGTAATGATCCAATAAATTCTAAGTACAAAAATTTTCACGATCAAGTTTTCTTTGTTTCCAGTTGTTCTTATATTATTTTCTTACAATATAATTTATTTTGAATAATGAAAAGAAAATAAAATATAAGCGAACTATTCTATTCTCGAACAATTATGAATAAGGACCTCGAACTATTTAGTGTATACCTTCGAACTATTTAAAATGTACATTATTGAAATAATAGTGTTTATGTGGGTAAAATAATAAATGTGTTTCGATATTTTCAATTTTGACGAATTAAGTCCGGTTTAATATTTTACTTTTAAGCCTGGAACCAACAAATTCTGAATTCTGAAAATAAGAAGTTAGAAATGACAATAAAATGATTTTTTGTTCTCTTTTGTCAATAAAATTAAGTTAGTTTTTTTGGTCCTTGAGGTTTTTATATGTTTTTTTAGTAAATCCAAATTAAGCAATACATATATAGACAAGTTGCTACGATTTTTCATTATAGCAAATTTCAGGAGCCATATTTTATTAATCCCTATATATTGTAAATACGAATTTAAGCATGTTTGTTTATTTGTTACGCTTTCAAGCTAAAGCTAGGGAATGGTTTTTAATGAAACTGTACAGCAATATAGCTCATACTTCAGAATAACACATGAGATATTATTTATAAAGATATATTAATAAAAAATAAATAAAAAATTTAAAAATTAATTTAATTTGAAAGTACCATAAATTACAGATTTCTGTAAAAGTAGTCATTTGACATTACCATAAATTACAGATTTTTGTAAAAGTAGTCATTCGACATTACCATAAATTACAGATTTCTGTAAAAATAGTCAATATAAAATATTTCACGGCCATCTTTTCTGATATACTCAAGGAATAATTACGACTATTATACATTTAAAAAATAGAAAACCATACATATATTTTACCTGTGTAAAAGAATCCTTACTATTATTACGAGTGTTATAGAAAGGGGATAAGCGAGAGTAATCGGTATCAATCTTTACATCTAAACCCAGCGAAGCGGGTGGATATTACTCTAGTATGCTATAATATGCGAAATTATGCAATTTTGCGTCAAATTTTTCAAAATTGTCGTGACTTCTTCTTGGTTGCATGTTTTTGATCGTAACCCAAATGTACATAGCTTTAAAAAATTCAATGCTAAAAGCTATGAGCCAGGGATGATGAGAATTTAGATTTTGTTACATTTGCGGATGCAGTTTTTTTGAGGCTGACATGACGTGATGTGACGCAACATCTCGCCTCTGAATTGTTCCAGAGTCTAACTAAGCTTGTATCGAGTTTCCTATATCATAAACGAGAAAAATTTTAGACACAGTATAATATTTAACGGAGAGTATTTAAAAAAGCTATTGCGTCGTTTTTGACAGAACGTCTTTTAAAGAGCCTTTTTGGATTTTTTTTTTCTAGATAAGCATTCATGAATTAAAGTCATGAAATATTGGAACTTTCGTTTGTAAACTTTTATAATTAACATATTCTATACTTTAATATTGCACACATCAGTAAAACTATTTGCATTAAACAAACTCGACAAATTGCTACCGTATGCATTCAGTTGCTTCAATAATAAATAATTGTGCAATATTATAGACAAAACTGTTGTATTCCTGAATTTTACAATGCTCCTGTTTGAAACTTAACTAATTAACTAGCTAAATACTTATTCGATAGAAATTTTACTGTTAGAAACAAGAGAATTTAGTTGAAAAGTCTTCATTTAATTAATTCCATTGTCCTTCATTCCTAGCTATATAGAATAAGAAGTAAATTCAATACTTTACCATTGAGAGAGACCATATTTAGGTTATAATAATAATTTTAATAGAACAAATATAAATTATATTACGAATAGTGTAGAATGGAGGACATATAGAAGCAAACATAAGTATACACACCAAAAATTAAATTGAAGGATAGTTACAATAGTATACGTATAATGTACAGATACATACTTGACTCTTTGTCATGACTTACCTCCAAGCTTCAAGCTCACCTTACAACTGCTACCAAAGTATGTCGAATTCTCTTGGCTGTGTTACAGAGGAATGAGAAGTATTCTAGGAAGAATGGCGTTAACTGAATATTATATTAATCATATATTCAAATGTTTATGATGTCAATTAAGAGGTTGGTCGTTGCGTTTCGATGCACTGGAAAACCTTTCTAGCTCCCAACGATAACAACACATCGCACACAACAAAATAAAATAAAATAAAGAAAGTGTAATAAAGAAAGAATCCTACAGTTGTTCATTAATGGTAGGTCCACACGATACCAACTTCACACAGACTTCTATAGAATTTTGCCTGCGCAACAAATCAGTGCAAACAAAAGTCGGTTTGATGGTAAAGTCTAAATGAACATTTTTACTCAGACTTTCAGTCTATATAGTTAAGTTATAAGTTCTAGCTGGTTTAATTGTGCCCATTTTTGTTTTTTTTTTGCCACTTTCCAGCCTTGAACTTTGACCTAGATACGTCAATTTTAAAAGGAATTTTTTTGCTCTTTCAATCAAATGAAAAAGTATCCATCTTGTAAACCGTTAGAAATAGAACAAAAGTTTAAATGTGAAAGTTATTCCTTATAAAACAACTAACTACTTTTATCTGAATCATTCTATCGTAAACATCACTGTTTACCCGTGAGGGCATCGAAAGACTATTAGACATGGTAACCAAGTGTTATTTACCGAAATCATATTTGTTGCTTTATTTTGTTAGTTCCGGGATGATCGAGCTTTGCTCGTTCTTTTTTTTGGTAAATAGTGTTTTTTGGAAATTTTATTTAGATACGAATTACATGCTGATGAAATATGAATATACGAGGTTTCCGAGATAAAACAATGTTTACTAAAAACGAAACCTATATAGATAGATTTTTTGCTAATGTACACTCAATTTCATCAAAATAAGAGATATATCAAAAACAATAATTCTAAACCATGTCATTTCCATTTTATTGTTTTATCGTCATAATTTAAAAATTTTCCACTACCTATATACATATATTTTTATTTTATTTTTTTCTTCACTAACTTTTATGGTATTTTATTGTAGTTTGTATTTTAGTTATTTTTATTTATGTAAATGACAGTACTATTGTATTTGTTAAGAGTTAGATTAATTACCCACTGATTATGAAAAAAAGTTAAATAAAAAATTTTCTTGACATTAAAAATATTTGATCAAAAATTTTTTATTATAAAATTATGGCTGTAAACTTGGATACTTTGAATAATCAAGATGCTATAAATATATTTTTATCGATGCTATTACACACTGATCTTATATTTTATCTTCAGTCAGTGGCGTAGCTATCATAGGGCGAGAAGGTTTAGTGCACCAGAGGCCCGAAGCTCAGAGGACACTCTTAGCTATGAAAAGAAAGGAGCAGGTAGCTCCCGAAACTACCTAATCTTGGCTCTGCTCACAATAATTTTGTTTTGATGTTAAATGAAGATTATTAATAACAGAAATATTAATTTAACATTTTTAACAAGCACTTTGTTTGATAGCCTTTTCTTTCTTATCTCATCTGCATAATAAATATTTTTCATTTTCATGTGCATCGTTGTTTATTTATTCCAATTTTTCTGCTCTAAATAGATAATGATTCTACCCCTCCTATAGACAACATATAGACTTATCCTACTAGGAATGAGTTTAACCAATGGTATTTATTATTTTCTGATTCCAATTTATCAGTTTAAAGGCAAATCCGTCAATATAAGTTCAAGTTACAGAGCCAGAGCGAGTGGTGTCCTGCTTTTTTCTCTATCCAACGTTGTTTTTGTCCATATAGCCTTTACACCACTGCCTCTATTCAATAAAATTTCTTAGCGTTTGCAAAATCATTTGCTCGAGCAGTGTGTATTGATTTCTATTTTCATTATATTGCGATTATTTTGGTGCTGTCCTAACCTTGGAGACAAACCATAAGACACAGCCGCGAGCGACATTTAAAAAATATTGTAAATTTTTTTTTCTAACCAATCAAATTGCATTTTTGACGTTGACGAGCTTCCTACTCTATTTAATTGCTCCTGTGTACGTTCTGTTATTCGTATTAATCAAAAAGAATTTATGGAGTAAAAAAGTTCAACATTTTACAAATACTCTTTATTAGAAAACAGACAAAATAAGGCAAACGATATTCGTACTTTATTCACGTACATTTTGTGTATGTGTATGTATGTATTGCTACCACCTATTCACCCGCTTATTCTCCAGACCCATTTTCCTATTCGTGTCATATGTAGTAAGTTTGAACGTGTGCAAACTTAAATAAATGGTTAGATGCATAAAAGGTTCATCGTTGTATATTACCGACAGCAGTAGTTGAGTTCATTTCTTGGTTAAAATGTATGCTAACAAACAAAAAGTCTGCACTTCTTATAATGGTTTGAGAATATATGGTGCTGCAGAAATGGAAAACTTGTATGTTAGACAAATTTTGCCTTGTTTAATCAAGTAAAAACTGTGCAGTTTGCAAATTTCTTTTATTCTGATGACAATTACACAAAATCAAGACATTATTGTAGTTTACATTTGAAAAAATAATAACACGGTTAAAATTATGGGAGAAATGGAATGAATGTTATTGAATCGATCCTCAAAAAACTCTTGCTGAATTATCAAATCATGGCTGAGCAATTACTTCACAGCGAACACGGCTTAAATGTAAAAAAAGCATTATTAAGTGCAATAGATGCAAAGTTATCCTTGTTCTCAGGCAAAAATAAACTATGCCAAATATGTTTTCATTAATGAAAAATTTTTTATTTACTTCCCAGTATAGGAAGTTATTGTATTGAGATAAATTTTCGAAATCGAAATTTTCAACATATCTTTACGTTTCATGGTCAGGACATGGCATTAACACCAATTTGGAGAAGAAGTATGTGTATGCGTATGTGTGTGTGTACATACCTACGTTCGTATGTACAACCGTACATAAATTTTTTTCGTTGTCGATATCGCGCGGACAAAAAATGATATCGACTTCGTTGAGGTATCGATCGAAGCGTATTAACAATCGGTCGAGTCGATCAAGTTTTTATTTTTTGTTATTTTTTTTTATAACAATTTATTCTACTGGGATGTTATTTGTGTGAATCTCATGGGTCGTGCCAGACCCTACCCACGGCTTGTGTTTATTTTAATGCTGATATGTGGTCAGAGGTAATATTTTTAACACCCGAACTAGAAAAAGAGGTGTAATAAGTTTGACTGCTATGTGTGTGTGTCTGTGTGTTTGTTTGTCTGTGGCATCGTAGCACTTAAACGGGCGAACCGATTTTAATTTTTTGGTTTCATTGGAGAGGTAATTTAACGGAGAGCGTTTTAAGCTATTTGTAAGCTTAGAGTTCCATACCCGAAAAAATTAAAAAATTGGCGATGATCTTTAAAATTGATTCAGTTTGGAAAAGACATGACATATAATTTTAATATATTAATAATTTCTATGGAAATGAATGGTCATATAAACCTGACTCAATTCATTTCGAAAAGTGAAATGGTAAAATATTTGGGTAATTCAAAACAATAATTTAAAAGAACAAAGTCAAATATTTCAATTTTAATTAAAATATTTCCAAAAATTTGTCCCAAAAACTGATAGCTCTCTAAGTATCCTTTTCATCTCATCTGATGTCCTTGACCATTACTTTGATATCGATTAAAGAAGGAGTGTTATACGTTTAAAGTGTTTATCTGTGCGCCTGTGTGTTTCTCAGTGGCATCATAGCCCTTAAACGGTCGAACCGACTTGGTTGAGAACATTTTATAGCTAAGTTTCCAAAAATCGGTTTACAAGGAATAAATCAAATTGGTCAGAGGTTTTTTAAATTTTGTAAATTTGACTTGTTCAATTGTAAATTACATGTTTTGACAAATTTGTCTATAAGACCTGGGATAGTCAGATATCTCACTGAATCGATGGGTAGGTCTGATATTGAATCGTTTCCGGATCAATATGATCAAAATCATTAATGATTTGAATTTATTCAAGTATCTTCTGGATATTTAAACAATCAATTTTTCCTAGTTAATTTAAAGCTGAAATCTGCTGTTTTTTTTGTAAAATAATTTTCATACTAATTGAATCGGGCTGCATCTAATCTTAATATATATATTTCTTGTGTGCGTGTGTACGTGACTGAACTCCTCCTAGACGGCTGGACCGATTTTGATGAAATTTTTTGTGTGAGTTCAAGGGGATTCGAGGATGGTTTAGATTTACAATTTGGTCCAGTACAACTGTTTTTGAGGGCTCCGTACCAAAAAAATGAAATTTCATTAAATGGTGGGAGCGCATATAAATCATATCACATTATGTATACTATGTGTACTATGTATTTTTAATAGTATTCAGGTATTGTCAATAGGCATTTAGTAGAGCCATATGCGAGCGCAGCGAGCTCTACTATCAAAGGTCAGGCCAAAGGTCGAAGGTTAGGCCACTCCAATAAATAGGAGTTAAATTGGGGTTTAGCGGGATGGGTTTAGCGGACAGGCTAAACGTAGTATAGGTATTCATGAATTGGAGTTACGTTTTTACGGGACAACGTCCGTCGGGGCCGCTAGTATTATATAATAGTGTCACACATATTAAAATAAATTTTCAATAGTTTTTATACAAGAGTTGAAAGTTTTATATTTGTTTAAAACATTAAACTTGAATTATTAATTAAAATCGATTGGTTGCTACATTCTTTATAAAAAGTTTAATAATAATATGGTGTTAATTGTTACTTGTTCAATGCCTTTGATCTATTAAAATAATTACAATAATTATGTTTGAGATAGTTTTAGGAATAGTGTAACGTCATTTTGAAAATAAAGTACAAAATTGAGGTCATGAGGTCTTTTTTAAAATTTCCTGGTACTCACACTACCAGCTTGATCGGGCTTCTCTTCCAAAACACTCGAAATAGGGATAGAGATTGTTTTACACAAGTAAAATATATGTGCAGTTTTCAATTATTATTAAATGTACAACAGACATAATTCATAGAGTATATCAGAAACAGATGAATTGTATTTTTACCATTTTTACTAAATTGAATTAATTTATTAATTTTTATACCATGTATATATGTAACATTTATCAAAGTAAACTAAGTTTAGTCCCAATTTTGTAACGCTTAAAAATATTGATGCTACGAACATAATTTTGGTATAGGTGTTCATAAAATCACCTAATTACTCCATTTCCGGCTGTCTGTCCGTCTGTGTACACGATAACTCAAAAACGAAAAAAGATGTCAAGCTGAAATTTTTGCAGCATGTTAAGGGCAAAAATAGTGCGGTCGTAAATGAGCATTATAGGTCAATTGGTTCTTGATATTTAAACAATTAACTCAGTTGTTTCTTTTCACTTTTTTTTTTTAATATATCTTCATAAATTATAGTTCATGTGTTACTCTGATGTATGTGCTATGTTTTTGTACAGTTTCATTCAAATCCATTCAGTAGTTTTTGTGTGAAAGCTTCACAAAAAACAAACAAACAAACAAAAGAACAGCTTTACTTTCCCATTTATAATATGTAGGAATAGGGATATGCATATAAATTTGAAACCCTCTGAGCCCTGACACAAAAATCTCTGGATACTATTGCATTTGTGTGATACACATTCAACAGATTCAAACAGATTATTTGAAAATTGCCGATTCATTTCGTAAATAGATATTGATTAATCCACCACTGACTGAGTTTGTTATCCATAACATTCAAGACATGATATATAAAATATATTATGTATCTTTTGCTCTAGCCTATGTACGTGATTTATACGAATGAAATTTGGTGTAAGTAAGTTTCAACATAAAATGAGAGAAATATCAAATAAATAATTTATACTATTTTACATATGTACCGAAATATTTGGTTCTTTAAATATTTAAAACATTTTTAAGGTAAGATATGAACATTCAAATCAAATTTGTTATGTATAAAAATGTAAAAAAAAAATATCTTTCACTATTTGATGTGGTTTCGTACAACAAAAATACATTCTAAACTACAAGTAAAAACTAATTTCTACACCGTAGTCATATGACAACTGTACGTAAAAGTTTGAAGCATTCAATTGTATTTTAATTGTTTTATAGCCTGGGAACTGCAAACTACACAGGTCCATAAGGGTGTCTCAATTTTTATTTAAAACTGAAAAACGTCCGTATATGGGGAAATAGATGAAAAGAGAAATAAGAGGTTAGTTTCGAAACCTTTCCATCATACCTCTTTGATTTATTATAGAATTTTGGATGGATTTACACCTGCTCTACGATTTCCAGGCTTCTAATTCACTCTGTAGTGTTTTAATTTTCAAATACAAGATTGATCTTGGCAAGCTTATTAGTTTTGATGCTACAAAATAAAAACATTTTTTATTTTAAATTTTTGTGCATGCCACAAATAGTGGTGTATGACCTGATTTTAAAAGCAGCCATGAACTACTTTTTGGCTATTTTTGGAGAAAATTTCCTCGAAATAAAAGAAAAAGGCACAATAATATATTAATTACCCGACTGTTAAAGAGTGGTTACGTTTTTCGCACGTTTCTTTTATATGCCTTAAAAAGACAAGCGTCTTTGTAAAAAAAGTTGGATTTTTAGCACGAAATAGTAAGTTAATAAAAAAGTTTGGGAAATTAAAAGGAGACACTACAAAAATATATTTAATTTTTATTTTTAAATTTAATTAGGAATAATAAATTGGCTCATAAAGTTTTAATATAGTATAATAGCAGTGTTTTCTTAAAAGTCGTACCCTAAAAAGTCTGGACTTGTTTCTTTCTTTTCAGATTTTATTGAACACAGTCGAATTTTTGAATTTTTGTATTTTTAATTTTACTTGCTATTCAATTTGAGATATATAGCAAAATAATTTTTTCTCTCAGACCTTTGCTAAAAACTTTTTCATCTTATTTTTGTTCGCTCTTGTGTTCACATTGTCATTAAACACAAATTAAAAACATCAAATTACAAAAATAAATGTAGGTATTACAATATTTTGAGTAGTTATTGTTGAAGAAAAGAAAACCAGAAGTTACCTCTTTATTCATTTACTCATGGTATTATTATCTTAAGATTCTCATATAATATGAAAATAACTACATCTTTTATAATAATAATTTATATCTATGCAGCTTTATATCTATGCAGCTTTAAGTAGGTATTATTTCTCTAAAATCCTTATACCTATATGAAAATGAAACCAAATATGACGGTGTATCTTCTCTTTTTGTTCTTCTATATTCTGAATATATTAAATTACCTAAATCTATTTACATTTCTGTAGAAGACGAGTTTCTATTTCAGCGAAGTACAGTTACATATACAGACAATGGAAGCATTTATATTCATAAATACATATATTACGTTTATTGGTTGCTTTATACCGTATTTGTATCAATATAATTTATGGAATTTTCGATTCAAGCACATAGTATTAAATGTATATATTGTATGGAATATGTGAGGATTTAAGTTTCAAGTAAATTTATGTTGACGCTAAAACTGCAATTTGTTAATTTGAAAGTATGGCTAGTTTATTGTAATTTGGTTGATAGGAAATGTAGTATGAAAGATTTTTACAAATGGGTTAATTCATAACCGAAATATGAGTTAACTTTTACTTCCATCATAATTCGACAGTTAGGGTCTTTATTATTTTATCGAGCCTTATGCCGAGATACACTGATTTTCATCATTAATGGTGTCAATGAAATTTTGAAACTTAAAGAGTCAGTTTTTTATAAACCGAAAAAAAAACCAGCATGTTCTAAAGCCGACTCTACTCTCTTAAGTTTGAAATAGTTAATAGTCACTACGAAATAGTGATTTGTTATACTTTTGTCTATTTTAAGAGAGTATATAGGAAATATGTCAGAGTATATTATGTTGAGTCCCAAGTTAGAAGCGCTTAAAAATATTGATGCTACAAACCAAATTAATAAAATCGCCTAATAAGTCCATTTCCGTTTTCCGTCAGCCGTGTATATACAGCCGTGTATAGCTCAATTGGTCATGGTTCCATGGGATCCATCTTTTAAACCCTAATAGATAGATCAAAAACTGTTCCTTATCTGAAAATAACTTTTGTTTGAAACATCTTAATATATATATTTCTTGTGTGCGTGTGTATGTGACTGAACTCCTCCTAGACGGCTGGACCGATTTTGATGAAATTTTTTGTGTGAGTTCAAGGGGATTCGAGGATGGTTTAGATTTACAATTTGGTCCAGTACAACTGTTTTTGAGGGCTCCGTACCAAAAAAAATGAAATTTCATTAAATGGTGGGAGCGCATATAAATCATATCATATTATGTATACTATGTGTACTATGTATTTTTAATAGTATTCAGGTATTGTCAATAGGCATTTATTAGAGCCATATGCGAGCGCAGCGAGCTCTACTATCAAAGGTCAGGCCAAAGGTCAAAGGTCAGGCCACTCCAATAAATAGGAGTTAAATTGGGGTTTAGCGGGATGGGTTTAGCGGACAGGCTAAACGTAGTATAGGTATTCATGAATTGGAGTTACGTTTTTACGGGACAACGTCCGTCGGGGCCGCTAGTATTTTCATAAAAATCTAAATCAGGGTAAAAATAGTTTTCCATTTTCTCAAAAACTATGAAATATAGAGGGTTAGAAAATTTGTAGGTCGCTGCAAATAGTGACTTTTCAATGAATATAGATTAGAAAAAAAACATACAAACAATCTTAGAGAAATGTTCGGGGGTAAAATAGCCGCCATTTTCATCAATTTTTTCGATATTTTATTTGTAATAACAATAACTTGTAGCATTTATTCTGTAATAACATAGTTGACAATGACGGCAATACAAATCTAAACTATATTCATAAATAGAGCTCGAAAGGCTCAAATAGGTAACAAAATGTGACTTAAATGAAATAATTTTGTTTTTCTGGAAATATTTCTAACACCTAGTCTTTCTGATGAATAAGCAGTTACTTTCAGCATACATAACTCGTTACATCAATCGATATATCTACGCACCAGATGTAATAGAGAAATACTGAACTACTATTTGACTATAGACGTATAATGCAGAACTAAAACCACATATCAACCGTTTCCAGTATACTCTACAATTTTATCTATATGTATCATTTTCCTGAAGATACTCTGTGGTAGCTTCAAAGTTTAAAATCTAGGAGCCAGATTTTAAAGTTTTTTAATCAGTAACGATATAGATTTCAATGAACTTGTAAATTCTCACATATTTTATTAACAGTCCAGTATAGGACGTTATTGTAATGGGACTGATTTTCAAAATCGAAAATTTTAACTTATCTTTACTTTTCACGGTCAGGACAAGGCATTAACACCAAATTAGAGACGAAGTATGTGTGCGTGTATGTGTAAGCATGTTTGTGGACATTCGTTCGTGATCGCGAACAAAAAATGACATCAACTTTGTTGAGGTTTGGATCGAATCGTATGAACGGCAATATGATTTGAAAATAATTGCATAAAATTTCGTTTTGATTCGGCCGATTAAAAAAAAAATTTTTTTTCCTGGTCGACTATGCCCGAACAATTAATGATATCAACTTTCTAACATTCGGTCGAGTCGTTTCGAGTAGGCCGGGTTTTAGTTTTTTATAACTATTTAATATGTTGGGAAGTTATTAGTGTGGACCCCAAGGGTTCGCACCAGTCCTCATCCACGGCTTGTTATTAATATAGTATTTGATCCGCCGAGTCCCATCATCGTTATTTGCTGTGAAATTATAGTCTATTAAATAATGCATTTCAATATTCCCTAACTTGTTTGTACACAAGGGTTTAGTTTATAAGATAATAATACCTATAAGTACAGGGTAGCGCATACAGTTTTTTTTAATCGCTAAACACTCGGTGATTTGAAAAAGGAGGGATTATGTGATTTATGGCTTTATGCATATTCGAATATGATAGTTTTGATTTGATTGGTGAGTCAATGAAGTTGTTACAGCGTCAATTTTGCTGGGTATTCAATATAATTTGAAAGGACTCTGCACCGGTTTAAGATAGAATCTTACATTGGGTTAATATCTTCTAACAAAACAAAAAATAATGAAAGAGGCCTTGAAGACCTTGTCATTGTTGAGGCAAGTATTACTAAATCTAACGTTATTTTCTGTGATAAAAAACCGTATATACCCCTTACATTGCTCGTCAGTGATTTTATTGAATCTCACTATCAGAAAAAATTTCGAATTGAATAATATGTTTGGAAATAATCGCACAAGCTATCAGAGTGAAAACAATAACATCGAAGGCGGATGTTACATAAAAGCACCATTGACTTAACAGGCTTCCTGTCTCGTATTTTATGATAGTTCTGACACACACCACAGTTCGAAGAATAGCACAACTAAATCGACATATAGCTCTCACATATACAAATATAGTGAACGATAGGAGTAGAGCGTTCGTTCTAGGTACGTTCGCGTATATAGTTCTAATCTTTTATGTATATACGAATGTTATATTCCATCCATCCTTTTTTATAATTCCATTTCTATAAAAAAAGAGTTTTCCATTAAGAATATCAGACTACTTAATTTAAATTAAGCTGTTCATGTTAGTGCAACCTTTATGGTCCAGACTTTCCCGGATGATGAAAATAACTTTCTGTAACTTTTCCTAAAACACCGCTATATTAATAATTTTGTTAAAACGGAGATGTGTTGCTTAGAGGTTAAATATGCGCGTTCTATGCAAGAAATTTTGAGATCAATACCCGCCACTGAAAAAATATTTTTTTAATGTAATAATAGGTTGGCTGATAAGTCCCCGGTCTGACACATAAATGGCGTCGCTAGTATTAAATGCATATTATTTTTATATAGTACCAACCTTCAAATGATTCGTGTCAAAATTTGACGTCTGTAAGTCAATTAGTTTGTGAGATAGAGCGTCTTTTGTGAAGCAACTTTTGTTATTGTGAAAAAAATGGAAAAAAAGGAATTTCGTGTTTTGATAAAATACTGTTTTCTGAAGGGAAAAAATACAGTGGAAGCAAAAACTTGGCTTGATAATGAGTTTCCGGACTCTGTATTTTTTCCCTTCAGAAAACAGTATTTTATCAAAACACGAAATTCCATTTTTTCCATTTTTTTCACAATAACAAAAGTTGCTTCACAAAAGACGCTCTATCTCACAAACTAATTGACTTACAGACGTCAAATTTTGACACGAATCATTTGAAGGTTGGTACTATATAAAAATAATATGCATTTAATACTAGCGACGCCATTTATGTGTCAGACCGGGGACTGTTACAAGTTTATAAAATGAATTCGTAAATATTTCTGTATATATTAGTGCTGTAGGAAAAACGATTGCAGGATAAATATTGTTTAAATGATTTTTTTTCAATTTTACTAATTATCACAATAGGCTTTTGTCCTAAATTTGAAAAATTGGTTTATATTTTACATTAGTATCTAATTTACACCAAGAAAGTTTTATTTAAAATAATAATATTTATTTTATGTATTTTGCATTTTTTTTAAATCAATTCAAATTTACTTCTTAAACAGTGTAGAGTGCCATGGCGTCTTGAATGACATCAAACTATGATATACAATCAATTGTATTTGTAAGCTTACATAGACTTTGATATGGCGTGACGTAGTACCTTCAAAGTACATCTGACGAATCTTGTTTTGGTATCTACATGTCATGATTAATCATTAGAAACTTTTATCAAACCGATTTTTCTTAGTGGGAAAAATAATATTTCTTAATATTAAAAGAAAAATTTCAAGTTCAACTTTTCTCCTCCCCATCAGCGCTCCAATTTCTACGCACCGCTTTTAGTGCTTTCCAGCACATCTTGATGTTATTACAAGAACTTTCATATACTAGGAACCAAACTAAAACAGTATTTTATTATCATATAACCATCGCTATTTTGCTGAGAAATACTATGAAAGTTATATCATCATGCGGATCATCATGCAACATCACATACAATGTTTAATTATGCATATAAATTATTTAATTTTATTTTTAAGTCAAAATGATGTTTTGTTCTTACTACCGTGTACTGCAGGTTCAGTAACTTATCAGATAACAACGCACCGAAACGTCAGTAAATAATCACATAGCATGCCAAAAAGTCGAAACAGCAGTTTGGCCCGAGTTCCGTTAAAAGCAAATCACAAGCAATCTAAATCGAATCTTAGCGGCCGAGTAACCGAACAAAAGGTATTTGTCCTAAATTTGAAAAATTTGTTTATATGTTACATTAGTATCTAATTTACACCAAGAAAGTATTATTAAAAAAAACTATTATCCTTAGGTATTTTACATTTTAAAAAACCTATTCAAATTTTGTACTAAAACAGTGTAGAGTGTAATGGTGTCCTGTATGATGTCACTTCAAGACATGTTATCATTTATGTATATGAATCTTTACAATTATTTGCAAGTTATATGTGCTTGTATTTGTAAGTTTACATATCTTTTCATATGATGTGACGTAGTACCATGAAAGTACATCTGATTTGTGTTTGCTGTCACGTGACCGCATGTATAGGTTTTTGAAAATTTTTATCTTAAAATATTAATGATCCTTAAATTTTATTAAAATTAATTTTGTGTTTTGTTATCTACATATTATGATTAATCATTAGAAACTTTTATTCAACCGATTTATTCTTAGTGGACAAAAGCCTATCGCATTCACATATGTGCTACCCATCGAAGCTGCTAGTTATTATTGGCTGCTGTATCAAACAAATTGGCATGTATCTTTCAAAAAAAATTGTTTATGATATCTCGTGCAGATATATTGTTTAATTTAAATATAAATTCGTATACATGGTAGGAACCACTCTCAATGGAAAACTATATAACGTTACCCTACTACTAGCATTATTATTATTGAGTACATGGTTTTTTAACTATGTTGATTATTATGTAACTGAGTTAACACGGTTCTATTTAATATTTTATACGTTTGTATAATGGTGTAGCTCTTCTATATTAAAACAGCTAGATTTAGCTCGTTGAAAAATCCAGGATACCAGTTTTTGAACTGTTTGTTCTAAATTGAAAAGCTCGATCAGCATGGCAGTCATCTGCAGAAATGAAGTTTATTATTTACCATTGTTAAATAAATCTATTAATCTTTTTTTAAGCCCTCGCACTTTCCAGGCCTTTAAAAGGTGCATTACTTTCTCGATCTGGTATGCCTTGTCCAGACTCTATAGAAAACTTTACATGCAACATGCATACACTCCTTTGACAGACTTTCTTCATTCTATCTCTCTAAATCTTTAAGTGTTTCGCACATATGTGGGGACATTGTACATCGCACAAACTATACTTTTATATTTATGAAATATGGTAGCAACGACAAAAATGTCTATATATATTAAACATGTACATTTATCGATAAAATAATATTTAACAAAAATTGTCCCTCAGGAGCTGGGTGGTCTATTAGCGAATTGAAGAACGAAATGTAGCTATTGCTTTTGTACTGATGGTGGAATTTTGAAAAAATTTGTTTTAATGTCCATCGATTCTACCTAATAGATGTCAAAAATGACCATCGTTATTTATATATGTATGCGACTGTACCTTTATGTGTCTGAAAACTTTCTAGCGGTCGCAATTTAAGTCCGATTTGTATAAAATTTGGTATCAAGGAGGGTTTAGTTAGCCACATGACATAGTTAAGTTATTTTCTTTAAACCGCACAATAATTATTTCGAATATTAAACCACAAGTCCAAAATACTTGAAAAAACCCCAACCAATTTTTCGTGTACGGAACCCTAAACTAGTCCTTGAAACAAAGCTAAGAACACTCTCCAAGAAATTACCTTTCAAAGAGACAAACAAATCAAAATCGGTTCATCCGTTTATAGGCGCTACGATTCCACAGACAGACAGACAGACACACATACACATATTCAAAGCGGGCAAACTTATAACATCCCTTTTTTCTAGTTCGAGGGTTAAAATTAATGTAGATGAAAGTTAATTTATGAAATTTTAAAAAAAATACTTGATTGAGTTAATATATATAATAAAATAATAATAGTGAAAATTATTAAGACAAATGCTGGGCAGAATGAGTCAACACTATATGCTTTTGGAGTACTGACTTCATTTTGATGCGTGACCGTGTACCTCGATTAAAATCTAAATGTGCAGTTAAGTAAACTCGATAGGGGATCGAACCCTCAATCTCTGCATTTCCATATGAGAGCTTACTACAATCAACTATCCAGGTGTAAGGCTATTCGAACATACATATATCTTAATTTTATATATTTAACCGTCGATTGTATTCACTTATTTTGCATGTTAATATTAATTTTGAAAAACTTACGTCTATCCATACATTTTCTTGGCATTAAGACATGTATCTAAAAAATCTTCACATTTTTGATCGCTGGATTTTCTGACCAACCCTCTAAGCAATTGAGACCAACCGACTACCATACCTACCGTTATTTAGCAAATGTATATTTATTTGTTAATATAGTTATCGATAAATTATGATTATAATGAAAAGAGATTTCAAAAAAATACACTCGCATCAGGAGTCAAATCCGAATCACTTGGATTCATGCCAAGCATCTTACCAATTTGGCTATACGAGCTCTAGAAACAGAGTGTAATTTTCTCAAATGATCGAATTTTCATTTTTGTTTGTTTGTCTACATTAACTCAAATTATTTATTTTTATGTTTTGTTCACCAATTTGCATATATTTTTCATTATTTTTTTCAATACCATTTTCATTAAAAAATGATCAATGAAAATATTTTGTATACTAAACTGTAGTATTGCTGATGAATTTTTTAGTACCCTAACCTTAAAGAGGGAACTATTTTCTCACAAAACATTACAAGGTTATTTATAAATCGTTACAAGCAATATTTTTGTCTAACTAATTATCTGTTACACCCAATATTGTTATATAACTAATAGTCCAGGCATATTAGGAATTTAGTTCATTAATTTCTGAAAGGAAAAGTTTCTGAAATTAATAGTTATAGGTTTTTACCCCGACTATACAATGGAGAGGGCTATGTGTTTGACCGATATGTACGTATGTTCATCTGTTCGGACCTAGCTTCTAAACTACTTATCATGATTTGACAAATGAGGAATCGTTAAAAGCGTTTTGATCATCCGCTGGTTATATGCTATGTGACGTCAAATTAAATTGAATATGACACCCTTTAGAGGACATAGAGTCATGAACTTAAAATATATTATTATTTATGATATCGTGTTAGGTATCAAATGAAATGGCGCAATTAGCACTTTAAAAAAAAAAAGTATTGTCATACTTTATCTCGAAACTATATCCCCAAAATAATTTAAATAAAATAAAATTCAAATACTAAAACCCCGAAGCTCTTACAAAATCGTGCTCTGAAAACTATGAAAACAAGACAACATTTCATCTGAATTTTTTATTTTAAGTAAAATCGTCATTACAGTCGGGGTACTTCTTTTCCGTCCTGTGGAATACTGTTTACTCTTAGAGGTCCCTTGACTGGCGATTTTACTTATTAATAAATTTCAGATGAAAATGTTTTCTTGTTTTCACACTTTTAAGATCACGAATTTGTAAGAGCGTCGGGGTTTTAGTTTTTAAACTTTATTTTATTAATTATTAAAAAGTACCATCAGTATCCGTACTAGAACAACACCGCCTAGAGAATTTTGTTAACATAAAAAGTAGATATATAAATATTGGAAATTTTTCTACACAAATCTGTTAAAAATAGTCTTAAAATGTTCAAAGTTTCTCTAATTTCCTGAAATCTAATTGAGCTGCAATTGAGGCATAAGAAACCTTGTTGAGGATTTTACTGACATTTTGTGGTTAGTATTTAAACTGCTTATTTTTCCCAGAATTTCATATTTATATATATTTTTCAGTGAGAGTACGGATTTTGAAAAAAAAAATACACCTTAATCCCTAACTTTACGTTGAGAAACTCCACCTTCCAGAATTTAACGAAAATCACATATTCATAATTTACTTGGACTATTATATTAAATAAAGCCTTTCTATGGGTCTTTTGATATACAAATGGAGTTGCATGCATCATGCTGTGTTGTTTTCATCATCATGTCATTTCGATATCATATGTATGTGATATAAACTTAACGATCTCGAAATTTATGTACTACCATATTATATACTATATGTATATACCTAGCAACTGAACTGGTTATGTGTATAGTTGAAGTGCTAGCTAGATAATAAACTGTTGGTTACAATCATTTTACAACGATTTACGATTAAAAACCATTATTAAAATTTTCTAATATTTTTCCATTCCTATTCAATTATTACAACAAACGTACAACGTTGAAAGTAGAATAAATAGGATTTATTTTTAGCGAATTTAAAATGTTCACCTGTCATTCTGACTCTGATTAAATTTAAATACACAATATAGCGTAAGTGAATATACAGTGTAGGTTAGGTTAGTTTAGGTTATTTTAGGTTAGGTTAGGTTAGGTTATATTGGCCGTCCACGAAGGACACACTTAGGCTATAGAGCCCAATGTCAGCCTCAATATCAGAGGCTGAGTGCACCTCCTTCATACATATTCCATGCACTACACCAGCCCATCACAACTATTAATTAAATTAATTTTGGACGGCGGGAATCGAACCCACTACCCTATGCATACCGCGGATGGAATTGGGTACGCCTTAACCAACTGATCTAATAGGTCGACAATTATATATAGGGTAAAGGGCCATTCATTAATTCGGAAAAGATCCGAGGGGGGGGGATTAAGAAATCTCTATAGGCCCATTTGGGGGAACGGGTTAAAACTCATGCTTATGTAATATATTGTAAGTCGAAATTTAATAATAGAAATCAAGTTTCATTTCGGATGCCGAATGGTTTTCTTCATTCTAAAATGTACACTTCGAATTACATCTTAAACTTTAATTTTATTTGTTAAAAAATAAAAATCTTCGATTTGCATCAAAATGTGAGTTTTAGTGTTTAACAACATTTTATTATTCTGAAAAACGAGAAAGAATCTTACGTAAGTAAAGGATAGAGGGGTTAAAAATCACCAAAATCATCCTGACGTAATTAATAAATGGCCCCTAATTGCTATTTTATTCAATTTTCGAAATATTTTAAACCTGCTTCTTGTGCTTGTTTTATTTTCATGTTAAAATAATATTTCAACTGCATCAACAAATTAACAATTATTTTCTAGAAAATCCTGAAAAAATGATTGAAATTGTGATTTTAACCATAAGAGTATAACAAATAAATAAAGACCTTTTTTAGTAAACAATTTTTATACCATGTATATATGTGTGTGTGTTCAAGGTATACTAAGCTAAGTCCCAAGTTTGTAACGCATAAAAATATTGATGGTATCAACAAAATTTTGGTATAGGTATTCATAAAATCATTAGTCCATTTTCGATTGTCCGCCCGTGCGTCTGTCACCACGATAACTCAAAAACGAAAATAGATATGAAGCTGAAATTCAGCTTACTCAGAACGTAAAAAGTGAGGTAGATTTCGTAAACGAGAAACATAGGTCAATTGGGTCTTGCAAGCCGCTAGATAGAGAATAAAAGTTTAAATGTAAAAAATATTCCATATAAAAAAATAAACAACTTTTGTTTGAAACATTTTTTCGTAAACATCACTGTTTACCCGTGTGGATGCAAACTAGGCGCAAATTGTATAGTATGTATTATATGGGAATATCAATATATATGTGTGACATGTATGTATGTGTAATGTGATTTAGTCATCAACACTGCCTATAGTACATGGTATTTCAACAATTAACTCAGTCAATTGTTTGTTTTCACTTGTCTTAATTCAAATTTCATGCTAATAATTCCATCATCATTGGTGGGGATTTTCGTACAAAGACACTCAAAGTCTACCACAATGAATTGCTTTTTACATGGATTTTATGCAGTGTCTCCATGCCAAATTATTACGAAAACGTGGACACCGACTTCATGTATTAAAAATAACTTGTTCTAAACAAGTTGGTACTTAGGTTAATTTTAGTAAATCGACTTATTTTGAGGTATATACGAAGTAGGGAGCTGTCAACACATTTAGGAACACGTTAGGCAGTTAAGGATATTTTTGAATTTTTTTATCATGTTGGAAATTTTGGAGATGATGGTCTCCAGTTTTATCATTTTGTATCGTTTATCCCATCCCTCACGCCACCATTATTGTTCCTTATCCCATCATGCTATCATAATTATAGCACCAAAGTTCCTAAAAAATCAGTTCAGGTATTTTTTATCTACAGTGAAATAATGAAAAGGGTAGCCGCAGACATGTGAAATGTTTATACAATATTATCCTGCATTCGTCAGATAATAAAATCCGAATAAATCATGTAGGTTTTAGAATGTATCAGAGATTATATATAATGTTATTTCATACTGAATATGAAAGAAACTTTAGATAACACGGTTATAGTTACAAGCACAGGTGATTATTATCTAGAGACTAAAGCACGTATGTAATCCACTGGTTTGGAGAGGGCATGAATAATATAATAATCAAATTCAAACAGAATACTAATAGTCAGAGAAAGGACCAACCTATACCGAATAATATCGAATACAACTAGAATCAAGTTGTTTGTATGAATTGAAGAAATTCAACAAAGGTATAATAAAAATAATAAAAATACAAACACGACTTCAAACAATAGATAGGTACGACAAGTAATATCAATTAATTGATTCAATATTCAGTATACTGAGTACGAATAATAATAAATAAATAAATAATAATGGGATTTAGGGTCCGTTCCGCAGACATAAGTCTATAACAAAGCCACCCACATCATTATTATTTTTATTTTAATTTATTTAAACTAGATCCAAATGCATACAAATTTTTATGATGTGTTACCACCCCATTAATTATAAATCATCAGGGTGACACTGCCGGAATCGAATCCGCAACTTCCCAGTCTAATTAGTCAAACGGTTAAAGATGATTGTGTCTTTACTCACGCGCCACTAAGACATTTTTTACAGCTAAGTTAGAACATTTTTTATCTAATGGTTCGATTTTTCTCTTTCACACAAATATATCGTTTTCGCCCTTATATGAACGTATTTTTGTTCTAAAATGTTTATTAGTTCACAAGACCACAATACGTGTTAAAGATATTTTCTATGGATTACCATTTTTTTGAGAAATCGAAAGTTGTTTTCGTATGGCAAACCCGAAACCTTTTTTGTTTTGAGATGATTCTGGAACATACTGTCTTTTCTTCCGCGGGCTATCACATTCAAGCGAAACAAAATAAACAAAATGAGTTCATCCGTTTACGCGCTACGAGGCCACAGGCACACAGACAGATGGACAGACACACACATAGCGGTCAAACTGATGATACCCCTTTTTTTTGGTTCGGTGGTTAAAAAAATAATACGATGACGTCATCCGAACCTCAATTGGAATATGCTCGTTTAATAACGGATATCTCATTTTGTAAAATGTCGAACGTCTTCGGTTTTCATTTTTTCTTTCTTTTTGCCATAACTAGTGAAAGATTTTTTTTTTCCACTATGGAAATATACTCATCAAGGTTTTGCGTTTGATTTTTTAAAAAGAAATTGATATAACCATTTGTAACAATACCTGAGGTAATTATTGGACTAAAAATATCAAGAAAGTATAATAACAAGGTGTCAACAATATTTATTACACGATGTTACACGCACTGTAATTATTCTGATAATAGGTACGCGAAGAGAAATATAATGCATAAAAAAATGTCATCAACGCTATATACTGTTATAAATTATAAAGATAAAATCATTCATTCCATAGCAAGAAGTTTTTTTTTTTATTTCTCATTATTTTTTGTTTTAAAACAATTTTCATGACAAATTTCGATGTTATACAAAACTAACTCTATGCAGAAAAAGTATATACAGTTATGGTATGCAGCTGTTATTATTTAACATTCTTTACATTTTTCATTCCATATAATTATTTTTAATAATAATTGTCGTTATAAAAAAATATTTTCCTTTTCAACATTTTTACTGTTGCTGTTCATGCATAGCATTTTTTGCAACAACTTTGCTTCAAATCAAATATTCTCTAAAAATACTTTTTAGAAATAGTTTCATGAAGTCCAGTGGCATAATATTAAGTTTTTATAGTGTGTCATTAGTAGCATCGTTCGAACTAGAGAACATCTGAATATGGACTCATTTAAACACATGAAATAAACCACATATTTTTCTTTACAAAAAATAGGTTGTTTACTTCTTTTTCAATTTTTACTAAACTATTAAAAATCACAAAATATGATGATATAGAACTAGTAACGACCCGAAAAAGTTATTTGTAAATAATATTTGATTTGTGACAATCATTTTCGGATAATATAATGTAAAGCGTTATTGAAAAGCGCCTAAATATCTTATCTAAGAATAATTTTATCCATTAATCTCAGATAATAAATAACGCGAAGCGTTTTTTTAGGGCGCTTTCTAGGTATCTGATATAACGCAAAGCGTTATATATAAGCGCCGTTTTTGTGTAGGATACATAAGGTTAGTGAACATCATTCTTGTATTATAAAACGCGAATCGCGCTTTTCTGCATTATTTTCATTCTTGAATCTATCATAAAAACAAAATTAAAAGCACGCTATAAAAAGGTCCTACAAAGGAAAAAATTGGTCCTAAAAAGGAAAAGTCCTATAAAGGACCCACCCTTCATCCCTTCAAAATTCACCTTTCAAATCTACCCGGACAAAAAAATTTAAAAAAAATTTTTGTTTTCCATCTCTAATGGTTTAAAATATGTTTCATATATTTCATATATACAGGGTATAATAAATACCAAGTCTTATCTCTAGCGTGTTACATTATGTATTAGTATACAGCCTTTGCATCTTTTTAAATGTAAAATTCCAAACTTTAAATTGTTATTTTAGAGTTATCAAGAAACAGCTAGTAAGATCAATATTTTTGTTAAATTGCTAAAGATAATCGTTTTCACAAAAACTATTATTATAACTACAACTTTTCTTTGTTACATGGTTATTCAATATCTGGGAGTAAGTAAAGTTTTTAATATTAAAAATAACATTTTATCCTATTTTTAATAGTATATAATATTTATCTTCCCCATAAAATCCTTTTTACATCTATATTTAAAATATAACGTAAGTTTTTCCGAGAATTATTGATAAACAACATTAATAATTAATTAATGACAATAATTATTCCACAAATATAGTGGTTTACAATTCGTGCCGGACTAATCTTCGAGTAAAATTCGTTCGTATCAAATGGAAAGGGGGAGGGAAAATCTCATAAGTACCTTCGATTGAGCCTTTATCTTCAAAGGTCACTTATAACTCTACTCGTTTACTCTACTTAGAAGAGGACCACTTTAGATAAGAAAGATATTCCTTATAAAAAACCAGCTATGAACTACCCACTTCGATAGGAAACTTCAATTTTAAATATAAATATTATTGTGTTATAACTCTGATTTCATATGCCCTCACTTATTCCCCTTTTGCTCACAATTTCTCTTTACATGATTTGTGAGACAATAATATTAAATTTTCAATGTAAGTCATAAATGCAATCCATACAATTCTACAATTAAAGTAGTGTATCGTTATCATGGAAACGCTTCCAATAAAAAAAACGGTACGAATTTCTTTCAGGCGTATATCTTGAAGGCTGAGACCTGGTTTATATCTTCTGTTGGTTTCACCTTTCTAAATGAACACCTATTTTGCGTTATTGCATTAATTTTACTTTTCAGTTTCACAATGAGTCCGTAATTCTCTGTATTTATTTTATATTTTCATTTTCTAATAAGCTTTTTTGCCAACGTCATCACACAAAAATTTTCATTCCGAATTTTATTTCCTCTATGTGCGACAAAATATTACATATTATATAGAGGTTGTGTGGCAGCTTCATAAAATATTTTTTGAAATTTATTATTTTATCGTTTATAATATCTTTGAAAAAAATACGCATACCACACGGCCATGCAAATAGGATGCTCATACATTTTATGTATGTATGATAATATACATTTTTTATTTATTACTAGTTTTAATAAAGTTAACATTAGTTTGATCTACTCTTTTGGAATTTTGATTTACATTCCAATTTTATAATAAAAAAATATTTATCTCTCTAAAATATGTATTTTATGGGTTCATGTGGTTGCATTATATGCTAAAAAATGAAAAACAAATTTGCTGTACTGCTTATATAAAACCATAGAAGTAATAACATAGAACCGCAATGTGGCCATCCAAACGGTTGATCGCTTTAGAGAGAGATTATAAAAAAGTACGTAAAGCTGTCTTTTTTGTCTTATATTACCTCTATGAAATACACAGACATGCACGTATTTATACAATAATATAAAATATTAATATTTGAGCTTTGTTTGGCTGCGAGACAAAGAGGGTAGACGGTCCATTTTTTCGGTCTCTTTTTCTAGCAGTCAACAATTCACTTTTTGCGTTTTCTATGCTTTTTAAGCCTCTATGTCATAAAACTTCTTTGCACACTTGTAGAGAGTGTTTTTTAGGGGTTTACATCTTTGAGTTGGTAGCACTCTTTTGTTTGATGACCGATTTGACAGCAGATAGTTGCTCTATGTTTAGTTTCGTTATAATAATAATAATCATAATGAGGTTTAACATCCGTTTTTCCGATATCTATCTATAACAGAGCCTTCAGAGCAGAGCACTTCAGAGCCGATTTAGTTTCATTATATTCTTCATATCATAATGAATGAACTGATGGCAGACCATAGCTTGCAAATTGTTGAAATTTTATATTTTTATGAATTTTTTATTAATTTCAAGTATTATGGAGCTGTTAATTGGCCGCCAAGATGGTACGATCAAACCCCGATAGATTTATGCCAACCAATGGCCGTTGAACTCTTGGAATACAACATTTGGAGAGTTATTGGCAAAATAATGCAGCTTTTAAATTACTATCGATACCAAACCTGTGGATGAAAATGGTCAGATTATTCTGACTTTCTGAAAGAAAGGAAAATGCAACTTAAAATTGCTTTTTAAAAATTTTCGAACTTTTTTTTTGCTTCTGAATTTATTTTATAAAAACGTATAACATTATTCTATTATTTAAAAAGAACAGGTTTGAGCAACTACAAGTTCTTTTTGTCCCTTTTGTGCTATTTTTTATTATAAGAAACAAAGTAACTGTAAAAAAATATTACTATTTGTCTTACTAGGTGTGACCAGTTTTTGAGCGCATGCATTATTTTGTTAAACCAAACTAGAAAACGTTTAACAACAAAATAAACAAGAAGATCATATTACATAAGCGACCTTGTCTTATGATAAACAAAACCAAAATTTAATATATAACTTCCATTACGTTAAGTTCTTTTACAAATGAAAGAATTAACAATGATGAAATTATAACTCCTAATTTACGTGAAACAACTTAAATTTGTGCATTGATCGAACTATTACATAGTTTAGCTACTTGGAATTGTGAAAATATAAAAAGACCAAGTTTTGTTAACATTCTCCAAGACTGAAAAACCCATAGCATAAGAGTAGTATTGAAAAATGGTAAATATCAGGTGGTCTAAATTGGAACTACTGAAAATGTGGCTTCCTGTTTAATAATACAAATTTTTATCAGTTGGCGGGATTAATCTGATATGAATTTGAATATTTTTATTGCCTTTGAAAAAATGGTATATACAAGTATTGCCATCTGGGAGTCGAAATTATAACTACTGAATTCGGGTATCTTCTGTTTTTTATTAGTATGAATTATTATCGCTAGCTGGTGAGTTGCAATTCCCAGTTACCAATAGACCTCGATACTGTTATGGTTCTACAGTTTTAAAAAGGAAGTACGTGTTGAATCTTCTAGTAAAAATATAATCCTAGATTTTAACAAAATTATTCGACCTCTTCCTCTTCATTTGGATGCTGAAGTGTTGAGCAAAAAGACAATATAAAAAATTTTAATTATCATGGAAGTACAAATTTGGTGGCTAGCTTCTTCTGTAAATCCTTGCTTTCGCACTGATTTTCCTCAAAAGTGGCTGTAAAATTAAATATATTTCATGCATTATTGCAATGTTTTGCAATAATGCTAGAAACATGCAATTGTATATGCCTAAAAATGTCTCGTCGAAAATGGATATTTGTATCGAGATCTCAATGCCAAAGTTTTCTTCGATTTTAAAACATCGTTTATTTTTTAGAAGCTATAATGATTTCACATTAGAAATGTTAAGGAACTTTGCTCTAGATGATGCAAATTCGAAGCACCCTACATACAACTGACTACTGTTAGATTTACTATCATTGAAAACGAAATGTATAAATCCAAATCGAAAAGACATACGGAATAAAACTAAAAAGAACGTGATTTTCTGTGAAATAAATATAAATAATATATATTTATGGACGTAAAATTGTATAAACCTAAAAGCAACATTATACGGAACACATAGATAGTTATTTACGAAATGGTTATCCATTATCTTATCAACAGAATAGTGTTAAACTCAGAAAAGAATCTTACACAAGCCATTTATATTGTAATATAAATTTAGTTCTATATCCTGGACGTTAACAAATAAAAGATGAAACAGGAAGGTATTTCGAATATAAAAGTTACATTTTTCACTTTTCGTAAATTCCCAAATTGGTGATTTGATCCATACATTCAAGGTGAAACTAACGCAGTATACAGAACCACAAGTCAATTAATATAGGTTCGGCTATAAAATTTGACATTGCAAGTATAAATTTCAAAACTTGCTAGAGTTAACATTTTAAGGTTTTATGATATGTTTTCAATCTCTGCTTTTGAAAATTCAAGAACTATTTTTAAATTACAAAAACTTTCTAGAACAGTCATAGAACATTCAAAATGACGTAAATATAATCGTTTGAATATTTACTTTAGACATTCAGCTTTTCAAAAAGATCCAAAATTATCAATATCATTTATGATAGTATAAACAACTATTTATACTATCGTTCTAAGTTGCTTCTCAAATATTTAAGGACTTCTTATAAGAAATTGATATTTTGGAATAGAAATTAAACATCGAAGGACAATCGTAGAAATCACACGATTTTTAGCAAAAGAATCACTTATGAACTTTCATTTTGTTAGCAATTATTGTGTAATTGAATAGGAAAAATCTAACTCTAGCAAAATATTTTGTTTAATACAGCATGGTTCAGTAAGCACCAACAAATTTCAACATCAAGATATAAATTGTCAGGTTACATCAAAGTAGCTTTTAGCGCTCCTTTATTCTCTTGGCTATATTTCTAACATTAACAATTTCTAGTTCAATGTTCAAATAAGATTTGCTTTGATTTTGATAAATTGATAACCAAATGGAAAATGAAACATAATTTTCTTAATATGTAGGGTAATTTGTTGTACCCCGGATACAAGGACCACCTGAATGTATGATGACAAAGTTTATCTACTAGAAGGCGAGAAACCAAGAAAATACGTTTCCTTGGGCAATGGCCACTTGATTTCAAGTGGGTGTGTGTGTGTGTGTGTTTAAAAGTAAAAAGTTGTGCTTTAATAGTTCATTTATTAACAAATTAACCAGCATTGTATTTTTTATCACATTTTACCTAAATTATTCTTTGGTGAGTAATTAGTTCTGCCATATTCCAGTTTTAAGCATAGTCTAAAATGTTGATGGTGGTAAAGTTTGATCAGACTACCGTAATGTACTTTAATTCAAACAACGTACTCTACCATAGATACATGATATTAGACATGCCCTACATTTTACAATAATTTTCTCTTTTGTTATTGGTTTCGGTGGAAAGGGGAGCGTGACGATGACGGGACCGGTCATGAAGAGTCAGCAAAAGATGTAACTGGGCGGGACTCAATAACAAGATACATAAAAGAGAATCTTGAAGGGTTTTCAATGTTTCAGTAACATATATTATAAAATGATGTCCTCAACAGTGAAATGTGTTGAAGAGAGCGCGCTCAGCTGTAATCGGTGAAGGTGATCCTAGATACATTACCATGTGATGCACAGTTCGTTATGATTTTGTATTATGGATCATCAACAACAGAGATTATTTTCATTGTTATATTTTTATAAATGGCTTTAAAAATACATTTATATAAATTTTTTGGGACTACACTCTCTCCTATAAAATATTTCCAAATCAGTTAACAGAGAAACAACTATTATGATGTTATAACAAGATTATATGTACGATTATATAAATATTGTAATATACATAAATTTTATCGCACTCAAATTTAATGGCTTGAAAAGGCTAAAGATCCCGAACGTAAACAAAAATAAACCAATTTATTTTTATCTTCGTCAATGTTGGTACTAACAATAATGAAACATAAACAAAATATGAAATTTGTTCTAGAATCATTCTAGCTTATTTGTATCATTTGGTCAGTATAAATATTTAAAATTTTTAAAAATCAAAATCATTTTCAAAAACAGCATAACGTTTTCAAAAAATACGTTAGAAATGATGAAAAAGTTTATATACCAAAGAGGATCAAGAGGTAATTATTGTTCTTCTTCAAGATTGATCAATGTTGCAGGTATTTCGATCAAAGGTAAATATACGTAGGTTTTCTCAAAAGATGAATTTAAATGTATTGAAGACATAGTAGAACTTTTTAGTAAGTTGTCCAAGTTTCTCCGGTATCACCATTACAACTAGCTATAAAGAAACAGGAAAAAGGTTTTACATCGGCAATTTTTGAACAGGTTTAACTATACAATACGCCACAAACCGAACGTCTATATGAAAGTAACTCTTGAAAAACATACAATGTTATAACGGGTGATTCGTTTGGAGGTAGTTTCTTGTCTATGGGTTGTTTGAGAGATGAAGCGTATGTCGTGTTTACCTTTCATTGTATTTCAGATCAGTATAGTTTGACATTTCTTTTGGCTCTTGAAAAGGTTGAATCCACTGTTTTTAACCAAAAATTTGTGTCTAGTGATGAGGCACATTTCAGGCTTCAAAATCTCAACAAACAAAACTGTCGTATTTGGTCCAAAGAGCAAGCTGAAGAGATTCAAGAGCTGCCATTAAAACCAGACAACACAACAATTTTGGGTGTCTCTTGATGGGCCGATGGAATCATCGGTCCATTTCTCTTCAAAAAGAGGCTGGTTGGTCAAAACGTAAAGTCATTGAAGAACGTTATCTTGCCATGATAACGATCTTTTTCTTTTCTCGACTTAAGGTCTTATAATAAAGATAGCCCGATAAATTTGTTTAATTTTTATTTCTTTTTTAGTTTTGAAATGAATCACCCATTACATCTCTCTCATTCACCAACAAGTTTAAAATAGAAATTACACTCAAGTTACCAAATGATAAGTTTCTTGGGAATACAGATAATCAAAATGACTAAAACATAATAAACTAGATGATTTTCTGTATCCTTCGAACGAATGGCAAAGTGTTAGATACCGTTCTATGTACTTATATACTATGTACATTTAGTAATTTTGACTGCAATATTGTATCAAATTTAAAGGACCGTCGTTGCATTAGGTTATATTTATGAGCTCAGTCCTTTAGTCGTAGTTTTTTCGTATCTTATGCTATCCTAATAGTCTAAAAACTTAAATAATTTTAATGCTTTGGCTTCAAGCCATTTCAGCTTCGTTTATATCTATTTTATCTCATTATTATTTGCTGCTTCTTCCAAATCTCTCAGAAAATGTTGTTCCATATGACAAAGCGTTCTTGTTCCATAATGATAAAAAATGATTATTTGAAGGATGTGTGTTATTTTTATAACTTTTTTAAAATTTTCAAAACTAAAAATGAAATAAAAATTGCAACGTCAGAATGTCAAATGGAACAATACTAGAGCATTGAAATTGATAAAATCTTTAACTTTAATTTTAAACAAAATATGACGAAAATTCTAGAAGAGAAGGGCAGCGAACAAGAAGAATGACGCTATATTTATATGCAAAAAAATTCTAAATTATATATTCAGTGCTTTTTTAACCATATTTTGACGGATGTTTAAACTATCGTTGCATAAACAACGGAAATTTTTTTAAATTTTATTATGTGAAATATTCACGACTGGGTATACAGTGTCTTTATAAAATGTTAACGATGGAATTACAGTACAGTCTGATGATTAAGGTAGTACGAGCATCAAGGCAATTTTACATTTAGATCTGCTGTGTTATTTTCAACTTTGTTCATGAATTTTGTTATAACTGATTGTAGATGAAAAATAAGAATACAATTTTTCGATATCTGCCTTAGTTTTCGCAATATAGAAGGTAAATAATTAAACATTTTCAAATTTTGTTCTTACTCTTCTGCTCAAGCATCCTTAATTAGTCGGACACAACGGTTTTTTATTTGTTTTCAATAATTATTAATGTTTTAACATTCTAACGACTAGTTTTGGAGAAGTCTATGAAAATATATCATTCAGAAACCAGGGGGTCATGGGGCATGGCAGTGCCCCGCTAAGTCGAGCCCAAAGCAAACACTACCGTACCATTATTTACTGGAACCATTTCACCGCATTTTCAAGCCGCTATTTGAGAATCTCTGGATAAGACCAGAACTTAGAAATTTTCATCATCCAGTAAGTTATAACCACATACCTAAAATTCAAAATTTCAAGCCTGTAGGTCATTTAGTTCCGAAGTTAAGCGAAAGCAAAGTTTCATATTTATGACACTCACTCATTCATAATCATCAGAATAGAACTAGTACTTCCCATAAACTCAGAGAGCTGAAATTGGTACAGAGCTAGGGCTTAATGGCCACATAAAGGGAACTATAAAAACTAGGATAATCGAAGCTCTAGAGTACCTGGTGACCCTGAAAAAAATCAATATGCCCACGTTTCTACGAAAGGAAGTGAAATCCCACCAAAAACATTCTGTAAAAAAATAGCCAAGTCTCGATGAAGCTGCTTGTTTATCTCTAAAAAGTAATGAAATGTAGACAAAGTCGTGCCAAGTAAGGTTCCTTACTACGATTTCTTTATTATTATAGTTAATGTTATGTGACTTGGCCGTGGACGTTGACGTGGTCTCAGATTGGTGCAATGGTGTTATGGAGGACCTGGTTTTTGTACCCTTGTGTACCGTTCAACGGCCAAGTCACACGACATTAACTATAATAATGAAGAAATCGTAGTAAGGAACCTTACTTGGCACGACTTAATTTCATTAATTTTTAGAGATAAACAAGCAGCTTCATCGAGACTTGGCTAGTTTTTTACAGAATATTTTTGGTGGGATTTACTTTTTCAGATTTGATTTGGAATTAGTCCAACCTCATATAAAAAACCAAGATTTTATTTGACATTGACTTGGTGTTCGTACTTCCTTAACAGCAGTCCACAACACAAAATCTGTATCTTTCAATGTGTGATGCCAAAATAAAATCCTATCATCAAGGCGGCACCATGTAATGCCGCCTGAACGTCGTTAAGTCACAAAACACTTTAAAGTGAATATTGTAGTCAAATATGTCATCAAGAAAGCGAAATTAAGAGAATTTTTGCGAAATTTTCAGCGGCTTAAAATAATTCTGAAATGATGATTTACATTCTATTGAACACCCAACAAAAATATTTTAAGAATATTATTCCTTTAAAAATATACTTGGGCAATTCTGATATCAATGTGGCACAAACTTTCATTACGTTTTTACGTAGGTGTTTGAAACAAAAGGTTTCAGTTATTATTGTAGACAACAGCCAGAATGAAGATCGCGTGACGTGGTTTAATGAACAGTCATTTAACTAGATAATAAGTAGGAATATTTAAAAAGCATGAAGGACATTGTGAATGTATACATATACCGGATTAATTTGTGAAAATGTTTCTTGTATGTTATAACTAATTGATGTCATTATTTTTGAGTATGTGACAGAAAGTACTTTAACATAATACGGTACATACGGTAGAATACGGTTTTTCTTTTTTATCTCACTCAACACGATGTTTTTATCATCATTGGTCTTAGAAAACACACACAAGTATGTCTTCATGTCTTAAAAACTAAAAAATAGACAATTTAGACAGGTTATATAGAAGTTAGTTACTCTTGTCCATAATGCACTAAATTACAGCAGGTATTTTATTATTTAAATAGATTCAGTATCATGTACTGAATGTAAATGCAAAAAATGCTTACAAAAATAAGGCGGATAAGCAAAAGTGGCTCCATTTTAAGGAAAACTTACCTTTTTTGTGGACAGATTTTTTTTTGTACCACTAACCGTTTATGACTTACACGACTATGGCGATTTACTTATTGACTATTTGACCGATATTTCTTCAAATATTTGTTTAAACAAGAAAATGATAATAACTTAACTTTGAAATCTTCAAAATTAATTTTGTCCTAAAAAAAGAGTTCTGGTTACAGACTGATTAGATATTTAAATACCCTATTTTTTATTATATTATTAACTTAATGATTTACTTTCCACAAATTTTAGTTTTTTCAATAAATATGAAATTTAAGAATAAATTAAAATTATTATCTTGTAAATACTAAAATAGAATGTTCAATACACGTTATGAAAGGGTTGCTTCATTTCTCCCTACTCAGGTGTGCAATAAATCTGCTTCTGGTTGTATGTAGGTAACATTTCTTCTAATAATACTCCAAGGTAGAAATATTTTAATCAATATTTGTGATAATTATAGAATTATGTATAACATATTAGTTGATTAAATATATTCTAATTAAATTTTCTTGTTATAGTAAAATATACATGGTGTTTAATTTAGTGAGCGATACAGTACGTCTACTTACAGGTGGCCCTTTGATTATTCAATAAACGGTTATAAAAATTGTTCATGAGAATTGAGATGTTATTAATTGGTAATATATTTTCCAACCTTATTTCTAAAAGAGTACAATAAATTATTTAAAAAACCATGGCAATAAGGAAACAAGAGTTACATCTTTGAAAATTTGCACACTTGTTTATTTGGTTGTAACAACTTCGTATCGAAAAATCAATATTCAGAGGAAAGCTTACACGCCTTTTGTTTTTTTGTCTCAATAAAAAGTTGTTTTTGTTTAATCAAAAGTTGTATAACAAAGTTTTGCAAAAAAAATAAGTTGTGCTACCTGCAAAAATTTTCGAAGATGTTCAAAAAATTCTTACAAGACTATTTGAAGCTATCTACATATTTTCATCTCTTCATCTTTTATATTTTGGAGAAAATAGGCCTCAAAGTTTTAACGTAATTTTCCAATCTAATCCAGACGATATCTGCTTTTTACCTGGAAAGTATTCCAAAGCTAATGAAATTTTTACAGGTTATTTGAGGGTAGTTCAGTTTATCCTGTGCCAACTTGTGCCTAGGAGGGGGCCAAAACCAGCAAAATTTTCGGAATTTTTTCAGTTTTTGGTTATATTCGTTATTTAAGCATATCGTTGCACTATGGTTCATTACAAATTTATAGAACATTAAATTTGCTAAAATTTGATATGCAAAACGAATTTTTAAACTTAACCGAGATACAGTCGATTTGCTTATTTCTATTCAGTCTTCTATTTAAACTTTGTTTTCACTCATCTTATTTATCCTTTCATTTTAGTCGTAAGATTGAATTCAGTATTGGTTGGTCATAAAAGTTGTAAGAATGCGCATGTACATTTCACTGCGAAAATCATTCATTTTTTAGACTTCTTAAAAATTTTCCACCATCCAACACACATGAAAACAGTAATGAATGCTTATTTTTATTTAGATACACTTAGCGATAAGAAACTGATCCAAGACAATGATACAACTATTTGTATCAAACTATTGAAAGCAATTTTTTGGTAAAACAGTTTGATTAAATTTTTTGGTGTTGACTATACATTACTACATTTACCAATTAAACTAATTTAAATGTAATTAGTCAAATGAGAATTTGATTGTCTAATTTATTACAAATATGACAACTATAAAATATAACATGTTTGTTTTATAACGATCGTTCACCATTAAACAACATAATATTGCAATACAACGTGAATCACGTCATAGCCTCTATTCATCATAATCCCATTATTGATATTTCCCACAATTAATTGACGAATAGACCTGTACTAGAAGAATCTAGGAAAATACCGAGAGAAAAATAGACTTGGAAAAACTAGACCCGGAAAAATAGCGGCGGAAAAAATAAACCCGGAACATTTTGGTTCCTTGAAACTATTTTTCATTTCAAATTATCTTTATAGATTAATCAACATCGTTATTTATGTAGTAACAATTTTTTGAATTATTATATATCATAAATAATTTCATTCCAATAACAAAACATCGGGAGAATATCGCTTACGATAATATCTCCGTTTTCGTTAATAGTGTCCCATTTTTAAACGCAAGGAGCTAAAAACTTAAGACCCCAACTTACTCCTCTATAATCTGTAAACTCAATCCAACCAACTAGTAATTACAACAATATAGACTTATCAAACTTAGAACAATACATTGTTTGAGGTTTATATTTCTATGCCTTTTTTTCGGTCTATTTTACCGTGTTTATTTTTTTCGTCGTTATTTTCCCGGGGCTAGTTTTTCCAAACACCGTAATAGAGAGCTTTTATTTTGTACTTGTAGTATTAGAAACACTTCTGCTCAATGCTCAGCAAGTTTATTAGAATTTTAGCCTTGTAGCAATTTCATCACTAAATTGAAAGTTTCATAAATATACTTACAATTTTACGAAAATACTTTTTCAAATTTTTACGTGCAAGTTTTCACATCTTCAAGCCAAATCCACGTTTTTTATACCTACAGAATTGTCACCTGTAAGGGTGGTTGACTGCTAGTCTTTATGTTTTTTAACGCTTGACAAATTTTTTAAATTTAAAAGAACACTTTTTTAAAATAAAAAAAAATAATTAAAATTTTCTACTTGCTTGAAGAGAACATCAGAACTGTAAATCAACTGTATTTTCTTAATACAGTGAATAAGCCGGAAAAAAGTGTCGACAGTGGACAAGTTGGGAAACAGATCCGATTTTTATGAAACTCTTTGTAACATTTCTATAGGACCCCAAGGAATATTCAGCCAACTTAACCCAGTCGTGGGGTAGTATAGCAACCAGCGGAGGGCATATATAACAAAAAACTTTTAAAAAATGAATATGTTGACTTAAAATAAAAATCTTGCAAGTATTTAATAGATCGCTGAAAACGAACCCGATGTCTGATTACACGGATTCTGTCACGTATTCCGAAAATCTTGCTATTTTAGGTCAAAAATTTTACACACAAAATATTTTTTTGGCACTAAAACATATTAAATATTGACGTAAGTATGAAATTTTATATTTATACAATTATTTCTAATTTTTAGTTACTGGTAAAAATAACACGATTTTCGGAAGACGGGACTGAATTTGTGTAATCTGACATCGGAATGGCGGTGAAAGATACCCTCTAGAGCATAGTTTGGGCGATAAATACTTAGCCTGCCGTTATTGTGAAAATTTTGAAAAGCATTTCAAAAAATTTTGGGCTGCTCTTATGTATGACTAGGTTAAGTTAACCGAATGTTCCTTGGGGGTCCTATAAACACCTTGGAGTCTTGTTTTCCAACGTTTCCAAAGCATCATGGTTTTTTAACTGTACTATGAAATAAAAGAAATTTTTTTCTCTTATTAAAAAGTTTCATCTGGTGTCTTTAAAAATGTTATATGATAATATTCACCGACGCGAGGAAAATTGAAATAATATATTAGAACTAGATGACTTTGTTAATGTTTTCTACGTAAAATGTACGGCAATTACTATTATAAACAAAGTAAAATAATAAAATTGTTAATGAATAATTAATTAGAAAGGTAATTGACGTAATTTTAATTACTTAATTTATATTTGAAAATATTATTTACATTTTATATACACACATACTAAGACAGAGTCGGTTCAAATTTCAATTTCAGACGTTCAAATTCGTATCTATGAAGTAGTATTGACGGTAGACATCGGACTAACCGCAAATCGACCAATAAGCAGCGAGCACCCTAGCCATTACACCTTGCAAGAAAATATTTTTAAAGTAATAGGGGTAAGATTATCAATCATTTATAATAGTGACCCTGGTCAGGATAAAAACTAGTCTAAGGTTAAACAAAATTATTGTATTGTCTCCGGACTTTGATAAGTATGCAAATTTTCAAGTAAATCGTACAATTAAAAGTAGGTTAAAAATAATTTTAAACGATTGTATTACATTGTTTGTTCATTAGTTACAAGTAAAGCTATTAACTAACACCAAATTATCAAACAATATAGGTTGCTCTTCTTTCCAGGCTTAAATCTGGCAAAGAAGCATGAATTTATTGATTCAGGCTTTTCAAATATTCTGGGTGCCACTGTAATTAGTTAAATATTGCAGATAATTTTTTCCGACTATTTTTACGATTCGCTCCACTTTAAGAAAAAAAAAAATAGAAACGAGGCATATGTTATTTATCAGGCAATTTCAGTTTTCAATTGATGCTTCCCTAATTTTTGTTTAAAGTAAACGTGAAAGCTCATGAAATAGGCAAGATCGTTTGTTTGAAACAAATTCCTCAATTGATATAAGAATAGCGTTTTGACTCATTTTAGCGAAAATAGCTTCTGTATTTACTTTTCAGTTAATACGGTCGTATTTCTATATAAATATTATAGAAACTAATTTTAAATTATATTACATTTCTAGTCTATTATTTTTTGTATTATCTCTTATATAGGGTACCCACTTTAATCTCTTCAGCTACATGTGAATTCTATAAAGTGGGACTGAAAGAAGCACCTGTAGTAAAAGTTGTTGTAACTGTTACGGAACATCTTACGAATTCAACTCATTCTCGTTACTGATAGACATTGACGGAACATTTAAATATAAATTCATTGTTTATAACCGGAAACCTAATAAGTTTGTGATTTCTATAAAATGGTTTGTGTAAACCAACTTTAAAAATTAAAAGATTTTCTTTATTTTCAATTTTAATTTTTTAATCTTACTTTGTTTTAATTGTATTTTTTATTTCTATTGAACTTATCAACCTTATTTAAATATTTCCAACAAAAAATTGTTTGTTACTTAAGAAATTTCTTCTATCATTTATTTATTCACTAATATGAGCTGAATTTTTAACCTACTTCAAAAAAAAATGGGAGGAGGTTGTCAATTCCACTGTATTTTTTTTATGTGTGTTACCTCAGATTTTTCGAGTGGGTGAACCGATTTTGATGATTCATGAGAAAACCATAAAAGTCTTAAATTTGCATTAAGTATGCAAGAAAAAAGGAAGAATAACTCAATATCACGCCAACCGATTTCTATGATTCGTTTTTTAGTGACAAATGAGTTAGTGTACTTCAGATTCACTAAAAATCACAAAATAAAAAATTTTTAACAAAAAGAAAACCGACTTCAAAAGTATAACATTTGCAAAACAAATTAATATGCACTAAAAACTAAAAAAATAATGATAATATAATGTAGTTAATATTATTGTTATTTTTGGAGTCAGTGTCAGCCAATCTAATGTAGCAAACTGTTCTGTCAGAGTGGTTTCCTTGGCTGACACCGATTCCAAAAGTAACCATAAATTTAACTACATTATATTATCATTATTTTTTACTTTTAAGTGAATATTAATATGTTTTTGAAAAGTTATGCTTTTGAAGACACCGATTCCAAAAGTAACCATAAATTTAACTACATTATATTATCATTATTTTTTACTTTTAAGTGAATATTAATATGTTTTTGAAAAGTTATGCTTTTGAAGTCAGTTTTCTTTTTGTTAAAAGTTTTTTATTTATTTACGAATATGCAAGTCTGGTTTAAATTTGACGTCTCTAAAAATTGGCCCCCTACAAATAGAATAACTTTTAGCTATTGTGTTTTCCGGAAAAGGTATTTTGAAACAGAAATTTGTTGGGAAGATGAAATTGGGATAGATTATACAATGCAGTACTTTGATGTTAAACTATAATCCACCAAATATACTTTTAAAGCAAAATATTACCTTTGAATATTATGAATTATTAATTGAAATAATATTTGCACAGCACAATAAGGGTTAAATAATGAAAATGTACCACAAGACACAGATGATTTTGGAAAATAAAATATGATTTGAAAATAATAATTTTTATTATTGTTTCACAATTTATTGATGTCATTTATAGTTTCACATAAAAAATGTAATAAATTTTATCTTTCACAATGCGATGAAGTCTGTAAAATATTCATTTAAGGAGTTAAAATATTTATAAGTTATATTTTAATATTAGCTAGTTCATATCAGTAATAATTAAATGACCGGATTTTATTAGGTATAGTACAAGAGACGACATAAGGTCGATCTTCACCCATCTGATAACCACATGAGATTATTTTAAACACTCCTATCATAGTTTTTCTATCGAAAAGTGTTCATGGCTACTATTAATTAAATTAATTTTAATCAATTTTCTCTATGGGCAGTCTTTCGGGCAGACCTTTACTATTATTTTTGTAATTCAATTGCCTTTCGTCAGATACAAATTTTGATTGGTAAACAGATCGGTGTATCTGTTCATACTATATGAGCAAGGAAGTCAATATAAGTAACTGCAGTGATCTGTTAACCAATCGAAATCGGTATCAAAAGAAATAATTTAATTACTAATATAATGGTATGGGCTTGCCTGAAAAAAACCTTTCATGAAAAAATTTAATTTAATTAAAAAATTCCCATGAAGACTTTTCGTTAGAAAAACTATAATAGGAGTGTTTAAAAATCAATAAAATTTCATAAAAAATATATCTCATCTGGTTATCAAATGGGTGAAGATTGACCTTACACCGTCTGTTAGACCAGTAGCAATCCATGAAAGGATTTTATCATTTTTCTTTATTGTTCTAATTTATCTTTTAGTAGTCCTTAAGAGAATTACAAAAAAAGTATGGGAGTTTATTAAAAAATTTATTTTTTTATTATAATTTTATTATGGATATCCTCCTCGTCATCTAATTAAAAGTTAATCTCTGCAAGGGATAAATATGTTAATTATGGCCTACTGAGCCACAAAATAAATTATATAATACACTTAATGCCAATGTGCACAAAAAATTTTCAGTTTGTACTTTCGAAAGTTTTTTACGTGATAGGAAGGCAAAATCTCTAGAGAGTCTTAATAATGCTCTACCATTGTATAGTACGGTTCAAAATAAATCGATCCGGATAAAATTTTTATTATTTTGGGTGCAAAATTGAAAATTAAAATCCTTTTTTTTCTTAATAATCTTAAAACGAGTTGTGCGCTTTTAGCAAAGTTACGTCAAAGTAACAACAACGACAATATGTTGGTTTCAGCGCCAGATGATGGAAAGTGACACTGAATTTAAAAAACTAGGTTATGCAAGTAGTAAAAGTTATCGATCCAAGTCATTTGCCTAGGTGTTTGAATGAAAGGATGTATATCGTTGAGGCCGCTAGTTGAGCTGTAACATTTGGTAACAAGGCTAGGCAGTTAATTAAATGGCTAATTAAGTTAGTTGGCGGTGACATAATATATGCACAGAAAAACACTTACATTAAGCCACATATATTTGAAAACCATCACACGTTTTCATTACCTCAAATCATAAAAATATGTTAAAAATGATAATTGCTATTTTCCATCCCCCGTTACATTCCTGTTTACACTGGTAAATTAAAAATGTGAACAGCAACATATTTTCATTTTATATATCAATATTTATTTACAGTTAATAATAATTATGTTCTATACATTAAAAAAAAGATACAACACTACATGGATGAAAAAAAATCTGATATTTGCGTCACATGACTTCCTTGTACGTTTATAAACTAGTTAAGTTCTATTCAATGAAAACGAGAACTTTGAGATGGTATATCTCGAAAGGTACATTGGCGGGATTCACGACAAGAAAAATGTTTTCTCAAAGTCGGACGCTTTGGACCGAAGGTAATCTGCATACAGTTGTCCGAAGTCCATTGTTTTTTTTTTTTTTTTAATTTTGAAAAAGAAGGTACTTCTAAATGAATCACTCATTACAAAAATGTAAGTATACAACTAAATTTTATAACGACTAGTCCTCAATTCTAAATATATTCAATATTCAGTTATATTCGAAAATATCGAAAATTTTCTATATCACTACATAGAATCAAGCGGATAGTTCACACTTTTTAGTATTTATAACTAAGACTCGACACACACGTGTCAGTATACCGGTGCGTGCTTACATCCGTTGTAAGAAAAACTGAATAGGCATAGATACCTGCGTAGGCGAAATGTAATATTTTGTACCTGCAGTGCAGGCGTACAGGCTTGATCGTGTGTGTGAGTCACTCCGACACGCCTACGCAGTTTTAGATGTGTAGTCGCTAGTTTCTTGAGCAGAGAGTTTCGATTGATCCACTGTTAGGCATCTTCATTCATCCGTAAAAAATTACGATAATTTATGTAGGATCTCAACACTTTTAGTAAATTGGCGTGAGAGTATTGATTTTCCTTTTTGCGTCAATATTTTCAGCAGTCTTCGTATTTCGCTTCTTTTTACACTTCAAGACATCTAATAAATCGAAGGGTTTGAGTAGTCATCTTGTTTGATCGCCATCTCTCGACTGAGCTGAAATCTTACGGTTTATCGTAGCGCTTGCTCTAGCTTTGACAGGTATATCTTTCTGATACATGGCCTAATGGTTTTTGAGCTATGGCAGAATACGTGATACAAGTATACAGTTCGATTCGGCCTCTATTTTAGGTGTGTGTTAATCTCTAGCTCAAAATAAGCAAAAAAGTCCATATTACCATAATAAAATTATTTTCGGGCATATGTTTATAACCGAGATATTATTTATGACCTAAATTAAAGTTTTCTCGGGTATATTCTTATGTAAAATTTTTATACTTATTTTGAGCTAGATAATACGTTAATAAAATAGTGCCAGACAATTTTGAAGAAGCCATTATGTACACGCTTACATGTACTTATAAACGTCACGATGAAACTAGATAAAATATATTCAAGTGTGCTCAGAACGAGTGCATTAGTCAAAAACTCAATTAAGAAAACAATCTTCACGATTACGTTGTACTTTACTCAAGGAAGTCAAAATGCATACCATTCGAAAAGTCACCATGGTAACAACAATCTGTGTGCACTTGCACAATAAAAATTTATAACAATAGAGTTATTGAATTTATCTAAATGTGTGTTTTAATAGACCAAATGCATTTATTTTCATATTTTACATACATCGAATAATAACAATACATTCAATTAAAAATTGTTTTTATAAAACGAGAAAAAATGAAAAAAGAGAAAAAAAACTATTAGGTTTTTTACCATTATATAAAGTTATTTAGCGGTCAACGCTATTCACCCATTAAACATTTACAAACATTTACATACTAAATAAAAACTAAAAAAACTGCGCGAAAAACATATGTTACATTTTTCCAAATAAACTGCTCCATGATTTGGAATTTATTGAAAGGAGAAGGTTAAGCAAGAACGTTCAAATAAGCTTTCCAACCTTTTATCATTACAGTCAAAACTACTAATCACAATTATCATGTTTTTGACCACAAATTTGAAAAGTATTTAGTAGAATTATATACTTTTACCAAAGTTTACTAAAGTTGAATATTGTTTGATACTGTTGACTTTGATGACGTCATTAAGTTCACAATTTTGATTTTTTCACAACACAATCAAATTTTATCCAACCTGAATGGAATATTATTTTAAAACCACTATCTCGAAGCCAAAATTTTCGTCTTTGATGTCACTTTTTCGTTACCAATCCTATGTGTATCGCATATTCTAGAAAATTTCTAAAAATTGATTAAATTTGACCACAGACTTGAAAAGTATGATCCAAATAAAGCAGCAATACCTATTTGGTTTATCAAAATTTGATAAGATTTAGAAGCGTTAAAAAATTTGGACTTGATTTGAATTACTTCTTGGAAAAAAACTGATTAAGATCGGTCTAATTTCAGAATTTTTAACTTCCCACTATAGGAAGTTATTGTAATGGGTCCACTGTAATCAAAATTTACGATATCCTTACGCTTCATGGATAGGACAAGCATGTACACATGTACACACGATAAGCATAGACACTTATTTGAAGAAGACACTTTAGGGCAAACAAATGATATCGACTTCGTTGAGGTTTCGATCGATGCGCATTAAAGGCAATATGATCCGAAAATAATTTCAAAACATTCGGTGGAGCCATTTTGAGCCGGGTGAGTTTTTACTTTAATTTTATTTTGATCTATATTGCGCGAACAAAAATATTTGTCTTCGTTGGGGTGTCGATCGATGCGTATTATAGGCAATATGATTCGAAAAGAATTTCAGAACATTACATCAAGTCGTTTCGAGTCGGTCGAGCTTTTATTTTTTTTTTTTTACTTTTTATTATGCTGGAAAGTTATGTTCGTGTGAACCTCAAGGGTCGCACCAGACTCTATTCACGGATTTTTTAAACTTTGGTTTCTTATTTATATTGTATATAATTGTCAAAGCTTGTTTAAGAAATAATAAAATTCGAAACTTCGCTCTCGAATTTTTTTTGTCATTATCTCAAGTAAATCTCCATCCCGTGATATATATTACATTTAATCTTCATAGACATGGTCAGCAATTTCATTCTCTAATAATATAAATAATATAATAATTTAAACTTTATTTCGTTCCTTTTTAAAATTATGATACTTCATAAAGCACTGCGCAATTGTAGCAAAGAATTCCTAACTAAAAACAGTAATTACTTCTTCAGGAACCTTACATTAAGCCATAAATTTATCATAATAAAAGTTTTGAGACACATTTTTTCAAAACTAGAATGAAAAAATAAATGAAATTTTTAATTGAATAAAACAATTAAAAAAAGTTAGTTTTTAGTATTTATTTAAAAAAGTACAGCTTCAAAATTTGAAATCCCTTGAAACAAGTCTTTTTTCCGATTTAATAAAAATTACTTTTAATGTTATACAATACAAGATATATTTACTTCAATTACTTTTATTCGACAGTCAAGGGAATTGTCTAACAATAATTTGTAACGCATTCAAGTGAAAATGAACAAAAATAATGAGGAATGATATAAAAACTGTTTGAATTAAATTAACGTAACTTTTTCTGTTGTCGATTATTACATTGCTGAAGTATATAAATATGTTTAAATTATATTAAGTTCCAGAAAAAAAATATACCTAAGTAATCAAGTATGAAATTATAGGGAGAAACGATGGTTCCGTAAATTGTTTTTTTTTATCTAGATCAATTTTTGTATCAACGAAAAGATAGAAATTAAACTTATTGATATTTATATGATATTGAAACTTTTAATATTTTGAATTTTCTTGTAGAAATTTTCAAACATTTTTTTTCTCAATCGATCCTCGATTGTAATAATTTTGTGTACCTCAAAGTAGTCAAAGACAAAATTAAGTCAAATGAATAAATTTTTTTTAGTTTATTTTTCGAAAATAAGAATAAACTCTATCAATAAAATTTAAAGGGCTTTCTTATTTCATCTTTTGAAAAAAACATCTGTAATGATTTTATAGGGGATAATCTTCATGTCGAATTGATCGTATTATCCATAAAAATGTAAAATTAGACTTGATACCATCACAAAATTTTAAAGAGAAATTAAAATTGATTAAAAATCGAAGAAACTATAGACAATCAAAGATTGCATTCAAAGGTTGCCCATCTCCTTTTAGCAAAACAAAGTTTTATTTGTAATCTCTATGGCGATAATCACGTATGACATCACTGTTGGGTATCTTCCTCATTGTTTAATTAGAAATTTTAAACGTTCATATCTTGCATACTAGTAAAGATTTTTAAAAACCAACTTCACTTTTCTGCTCGTCCATTGAGAATTCTAATATAAAAAAAAATTTAGTAGGATCCCCATTTTAGTACCTACCTTTCCTGATCATGTCTGTCATGCAGTTGTTAGTTCACTGTGATTATCACAGAAGATGTGAAATCAGTTTCAAACCAAAACTTGTTTTCATTTTTATAAAATGTTTGTTTTTATAAATAAACATTCAGTAACACAAAAATGATTACCTACCTATACTTAATATTTTTCCCAACAAGTGGTACAAATCCCTAACAAATTAGACCCTTTTTTAATTAAAAGCTAAAATTCTTTCATCATAGAAAGAATGTCGTTGGTATTTTTCATTCCATTTCGTTATCATTTACCATGAAATTTTCTATATATGATGACAAATGATGATATACTAATGACAAATTAAACAGAAGGTACATAATAGGAACGATGGAAAGTAAATTGAGCACTTGTAGACTGGGTAAAGGATGCAAACAATAAAGGTAAAGGACAATACTAAAAAATTATTTTAGTATTGTCCATGTCTACTTATGGCTCCAGAACTGTTAAATTTCAGTGTGCGTTATTTGCGTTAGCCGTAGTCGTTCATCGATATCGTAGACCGCAAGTACTTACCCTACAAAAATTAGTGGAACAACTTCTTGTGTCTTCATGATAAAACTAGTTTATACAAGTTGTTCTATAATTGACTGTAGAACTAGTCACTTCCTGAATAAGCATATAAAGACGAACGAAAAATCTCTTTACCAAATTTCGATCTAAAACCTAATTTCCGAGATAATTAACCAAATTAATTAAGAAAAAATAAATAAATTCATTATTTATTTTATTTAATTATCTTGGCAACAAAGGGTCAATTCGAAATTTGTAAAAGAGCTTTTTATTTCGTTTTTATAAGCGTATTCAGGAAGTGAAAAGTTCTGCAATAAATTATTGAACACCAGTGGTTTAGATACCCGTGCAAAGGCAATTCATTAAAAAGAGAACGAAAAATCATATTTCGAATGAATTTTCGTCTAAATACTTATACTGAACTTTCTCATTTTTCTAAATTATTTATTATGACATCTTACTTGAGGCAGGACTTTTTTTCATTTTACACCCTAATTAGTTGCTTAAGCTAATTATCAGGAGAAAATGTTCAAGTAACCTACGCCCTAAGCAACCTCTAAATGAAAAAATTCTTTGCTGAAGTCGTTACTTACACTTTTTTTTGTCTAGTATTATAAAAATGTTTTAACGTTTTTATTACATTTTTTAATAAAATTATTTTTTATTAAGTTAAAAATATGTAGTGAATTTATTGTTTTTACACAACACATACCTACTTTGTTACTGCTTACCGTTAGAAAAGATACTTAATACTAATTTGAAAATTTATTACTTCATGTATTCGACCTTATAAACTTAAAATATAACGTTTGAAGCGATTAAACGCAAAATTCATAAATGAAGTATAAAAAAAATCATATTTTAAATCGTAAATTTTTTTATATCATAGATTATTATATAAAAAAAAAAAGAACATTATGTAGGAAAGTCTCAGATTTCTTTTTCTGGTACCTGTAGTTTGACAGACTGAATCCGAAAAGGCCATGAAAATTATTTTCGTATCCAATTAAGTGAAAAATGATATAAGAATATTATTATCAATAATAAGGTAATAAATTCCGGCTTAAAACAAACTAAAATTGAATTAATAATGAGCGTAGATGATATAGGTCGTTCAAAACTAAATGGCACCGAATAAGAGAGAGTTGTATGTGTACATATATGCACACAAATCTACAGATTCTGTTATTTGGTGCCATTTAGTTTTGAACGAATGAAAGTGCAGTTTCTATATGGATTTTTGGCATCATAATAGTTAGATAATTATTCTTATAATTTATTTTGGCCTTATGTTACCTCGAGGGTCGCACCAGACTCAATTAATTTAATTTAATTATTTTGCTTTTTAGGGTGTCGTGAATGCATTGTCATCCACTTCTGAGCTATGATCCAAATTTCGAGTCTCTAGCTCGTCGGGTTAGTTAGTTTAAAATTAATGAAAAAATTCCACTGGGACATACAAAAAGCGAGTCAGTATTATAAAAATATGTTAAAAAGCTACCATTTTTTCATTTATACATTATTATTTTTGTATAAATTTCATATGTTAATTGTTAAAACTGTACATCGATCAACGTTGCATGACCAATGGATTGTAGTTTATCTTACTCATGTTGCGTCAAATTCTTAAATAAAATGTAGATAGCTTTCAAAGAGTTTTTTTTTTGTATGTGCTTTTCAAATTTCCGACTTAGATCGTACATATCACTTATAGAAGATATTTAATCTAATTAAAGCAGCAAAAAAAGTATTGAAATAAAAATGTTCCATGTTCATTCAATATAAATAGGGTATAAATTGATTTAAAAAAAAAAAAACGTATCTTTTTTTATCATAAATCAATAACCTAAAAGCATTTTTCATTTTCATTCAAATTTTCTTTATGTACAGTAAAAAAATTGAAGATTAGTACGCTGTATAGAAATTTATAAATATATTTTTAGTACCCTTTTGACCTCTATGCACTCATTGCTACGGAAGTTTGAATAGCTCATAATCAATTAATGAGAAAGTGGCGCTACACTAGTTTATTTTTTAAATGTGTACTACTAAGGCTTGATTATCGTATAGATAATTGGGAATAGTCTTGTGAATGAAACCTCAATACTAAATTAAAACAAATAATTTACCTTACAATTTTTAGTTTTTTCAATCGGACTACCCTTTTGTAAATCTTTCTATAAAAAACTGTAAAAGTATATAATACTGCAATCTACGGAAGCCTGAATGGCTCATAATCAATTTATATGAAAGTGGCGCTATACTAGCTTATTTTCTAAATGTGTACTACCCACAAGTATAAAGCCAACTTTTAAAATGCCACTAGTTCACTTTCAACAAGTGCACTTGTGACTTGTGGTATTATGGAAACGAACCTTTTTGAAGATGTCGGTATTTTGTCATGTGCAGATTTGTTTCCGAGATACCTATTGTCATGGGTGAACGGGATGCTCATCGTATTTTGGAGTTTTTCGGGAAATTCGCTATATAATCGGTTCAAATTCTTTATGTGGGTCTTTTTGTGATCTCTAATTACGAATATCGCGACAGACTTGGCTTCCGAGGTATCCGGTGCACAGTTTGATATCAAACTCGCCGTTGCTTTAAATATAAGTACGGACAAATCACTATTTATGCAATTTTTTGAGTGAAGAGTTTAAAGTAATTATGTAGGTACATAATAGGACTAGGAAAAAATCGACTTCCCCTAGTAATATCCATCATTCTCTCGCGTATTTTATGTCTATCATTTTATCCTGTATACGCAAGTAGAACGCACATATTTTTTTTATTTAATAGTAAATTTATATCTAATAAAAATTTGTGACGCAAAAGGTAAGAGTGAAGGCAAGAACATAAATAAATTTTTGCTGTTATCCTTGTCTCACGAACTATGAAAAAGAAAATTATTGTTAAATAATTGATCATTTTTAACAAAGAAAATAAATAAAAATTTAGAATTTGAGTTTGTCACCCTCGGCTTCGGGCCGTCTTCGAAGAAATAATTTGATCTAGCGATCAAGCATACATGAAAATGTCCAATGACATTTAAAAAATTATTATCAACCTACATATCTCCAATCAAATATTATAATTGCATTCGATTGGTTCATTGGATATTTCCAAGTCATCGATTAAATCATTGCTAGTATTAGTACATCACATAATTTTTTTTAGTCATGCCACACGTTCCAAGGTTCGTAAGTAATCAATTTCTATTTGGCTAGTCTCCTTACTTGACCATTGTGACGATTCACAGAAATGCTGCGTTTTCGAGCTTGACGCATCTGAACATAATAATTTCATCGTCCATTGATTATTCACGACCACATACTCCTTACTTGCTGCAAATAAACGATTATGTGGTATAAACTTTAGGATACTTTTGGTCCAAAAAATATAATGCAGCCTTGCAGTCTCATGACTGATATTTGCTAAAACGTTTAATGAAAAAATTTTAATTTATCGATCGCGTTGTCCCACAAATGTTTTGAGCCGTTTATCAAGACGTTTAAAACATGTCCTTCCCCTGGAATTTTTGTCTTTCGAGTGGTAGTCAGTAATAACATAACTCCGTCAAAACAACATGTCTCAAACGTTGGACTGGATAAACAACGCAAAAAAATTGTCAAACAACAAAATAGACAAATTTTGTCGACGTTTTGAGCAGTTTTATCGGGTAGATTTCCTCCGGTTTGTGATAGGTTGGTTTCTGAGCATATTCGTTATATCAGAAATTTTAGACATAAACTTTGGTCGAAACATTACAAAGGATTAAGAATGAAAATTTTATCTTACATATAACACAGATAATTTTCCGTATAGGTAAAACATTTTTCATTTCCAAACAAAACAAAGTTAATGAATATTGTTTTTGACGCAATTGTTTAACATGTTTGTTCTTTTGTTGTGGATAAACAAAAGGCTTTTGTCGGGCGAACAAAAATATTCTTTTCAAAAAACAATATGTATGCACATGTAAAGTATTAATATCTATTTTTAAACTATGTCAAGCTAATTCTATTTCTTTCATTGAGTTAAATGAAAAAAAAAAAAAGAAAAAATTCAACTGAAATAATTATTCTATATTTTCTAGTAAACATAGAATTTGTTCGAGAAAAGCTTGAATGATGAAAAGGATCATAATCTATTACCTACATTTTATAAAAATTGACAAAGAATGAAATCTGTAAAAAAATAAAAGTTTTTTTTTGCATTAAAACTATGGTAAAAAGAATCTTATGAAGATAGCACATATTTCTCTTTCTTAAAAATACTTATCGCTACATACAAAGACGGGTCAAAAAAAAAAACAAATTTTATAATTCAAAATTAAACATTCTACGGAAAATAGTTTTTGAGTTATTAAAAGTATTCATATAATAATAAATTAAAACTATATTTTTCGAAATAAATTTCGAGTTTTGCCCCTATTTCCTGGATTAGTTTTTGTGTTTTATAATACTTTTTTCGAGTAACAAGTAGTCATAATAAGTATAAATTAGTTAATCGTAATTACATTTATAAATAGCGTTACTTGTTGCTAATTTAGTGACAGTCTACATACAATACCGGTACACACTTTAAGCTTTCCAAGTATCTGACAAATTGTGACATCAGCCTCTACCTTCTTTACAGCTTCTACTGATGATGACTTCTTGGTAGTCGAAATACGTATTTAGATAACACAAAAATTGGTTTAGGAAATTGGAGTAAAAATCGAATACCAATAACAATCGAATAACAATTTTAGCCATTCAGGAATATCCTGTTTTAGCTGTAGAATGAAAATCCTTTTTTAGCATTAGGATGCAAATAAAAATTTCAGTTCTAGATCGTACGAATCTACGATCTACAAGTAGCGTACATTTTTTGTGTGTGACTTATTTTCAATAAGAAAACGTTTGTTTTCTTAGTCTTTAAATAGTAAAAAAACACTTAGAAGGAATTGTTATGAGATTGCTACACCTCTTAGGTAAGTAAGTATTGGATCCGGCAAATTTTATAAGAAGATATTCTACTCTCCGATACCTTAGACTTTTCTTCGACACGCAACTAGTCATCCTGTCCGTAGTTCAACACTTCAAACATCGCTATTTCAAAGGGTCGGTCTACGAACACGTTTCTTCTTATTTGAGTGAGGAGCAAAAGCCAACAACACCGGAGAGTATCTCCCTATTATAATAAGAAAAAAAGACATGCTAATTAATTTTTATTAATTTAGTTTTACAACCTAAGACTACGCTCACGCAAATTTTTGACTGCAAATAAGTCAAAACAATGTATGGTAGTTTAATACTTAAGACATAATACACACAAAAAATAAGTAAATAAAAAAAAAAAAATAAATTTAAAAAAATTTTCATTTCAAGTTTTGTAGCTGCTACATAGTTCAGGTGTATGAAATAAAAAAATTATTTCTTTTTAAATAATTTTTTGTTTGAAGCAGTTAAGATCGGTGCATCAAAAGCTAGATCTGCCAAAATTTGTTGACTTGTGTTATACTTCTTAAATTCACAGCGACCATGATTACTTCTGAACTTATAAGCCTTTCGGTCTGGCTTTGGTTTTCGGCCAATTTTTGGTTATCTGAGTATTAAATCAATCGTTAAAGTTGATAAGACCTTCGGTGCTCCATTAATTATTTTTTTTTTATTCATATAAAATATAAAGTTACCTAAAATAAAATATCCTTATATTTTATAACTTACCCATTTAATAGTTTTTCCTAAAACTATTCTCACTTAGTAATATATAATAGACACTATTATAATGAAGAAGAAAACTTTATATGTGTACTAGCCATTACTCATCCGCTTTAATGAATAGTTTTAACTGTAAAAACTTCGACATCGGAGCTCAATTTTCTCGAAATATGATACAAATATTTAAGTGTACCATCCAAATAGGACGACAAAAAGAGAGAGGGTATCAAGTATTAATTTTAGATAGCTGTGCTCGCAAGTGATTTATACCCTAAAAATAAATATAAAATCTCCACTTCTAGTACCCATAGCTCTAAAAAAGTATTGGAGGAGACAGGTGTTATCTAACGAGGCTTTTGGGTTCGTTTTCATCAAGAAATATTTCGATCTGGCTCCATCATTCGACCGCTATGTTCACTTTGCTCGAAAATTATTACCACCAAATCATTTGAGCTATACAGCCAAGTATTATTATCTCAACCATACAAAAGTTTTGTGTGAGTTTGACCTCATTTGATCGAGTCGTTCAAAAGTTAAATAATTACATACAGACACAACGAATTTATTTATTAAGATGAAATATGTATGTAAAACTTCTCTAATATTTTCCGTTATAATGTTTGATAAGGAAATTTTCTACCTTATAAAACTCTTAAACATGCAAAACAAAACACAACGAAGTGCTAGTAATCGCGTGTTTATTTATGTAAAGTATATTTTGCATGTAATGTTTAAGAAGTAAACATGTATAATCCCCATATGTGAAATATTTTAAATTTTAAAAGTTTTTATATACATTTTATTAAGTTTTTTACTATTATTACACATTAGCTTAGAAATTGTCTTGCAATTTATTATTATTATTAGTTTATATAGTAATTTTACTTAGGGAATGTGCATTGTTAATGGATCTGAGTTATTTTATTGCCAACTTTATTTTAGTGTCACATATCCAGAACCTCGGTGTATTAATATCACACTTCAATAAAAGCACAGGGTTATTCGATAAGATGTTACCACGTTAATAGTATAGCGTTCGATTCCCGCCAACTGAACAAAAAAATTAATTAAATTAATGGTTGTGATGGGTTGGTGTAGTACAAAGTACAAGCATGAAGGAGGTACTCATCCACTTAAAATAATTGAGAAGCTGTTAAATGAAATTATCAGCGGTTACAAAAATAAACATAAGCTATGCGTTTAAATTTAATTAAGAATAATAACTTGGCTTTAAAGTTTCAATACAGTATAATAAGAGGTATTGGTTTTCGGACACTAAAAAGTCTAAAATAAAATAAATAATTTAAAAAAAAAACTCGACTGCGTTAAATAAAATTTGAAAAGAAAGAAACAAGTCCAGTAGTTTACCTAGCGACTTTAACAGCTTCCGGCGCCCATTAAAATCTACATCGTCTCAAATCTTCCCAATAATGGGTCCCGACTGTAAAGTCGCTATATACACAACTGGACTTGTGTCTTCTATTTCAGATTTTATTTAACCCAGTCGGGTTTTTCATTTTATTTAAAGGAGTTCAGTGCATAAAGAATTAATTATATTTTAAAAGAGAAATTTAACGTTTTTGAACGTTACTGGACGTATATCATAGATTTTTCAGTTTTCTTAGAGGACTGTCATCTATGGTTGCTATTTAAAAATTGAAACAACTGTCAGAAAATACTAAGAAACGATCAAAAATAATAGTATGTCTATTGAAACACTGCTCTATGTCTACACTCTAAAACTGGATAAGGTCCCTGCACAGTAAAACCAAGATTGACATAAACAAAAACAAAAAACAAAATTTCGCAAAAAATATTCACTCTAAAATTATTTTTTGTTTTCTGAAAATGCTAAGAGAAAACTGTAGTATTCTTCATCACTAACCAATACTTCTATAATCTTAATGTGCAAATTATCTAACCTGCAACAATTTTTTTAAATCTTTTTTTTTTTTTTAAGTTACAAAATATTCTTATCAAATACATTTCTGTTTTTTTGAGATTTTGAATTGTAATAGCGCATAAGGTAGAAAATCTAATTAAATTTTGCTAGGAATAAATGGAATCGTATTAATGCTAACCTTATATGATTTTAATAACTGCTTTCTTATAAGTATTAAATCAATATCTGTAGTAAAGTCCCAGTTTTTTTAATGAGCACACGACTAAAGTACATAACATCTCATTATAAACGATTATGAAACTATAAACATAAATGTTCATTAGCTTCCTTGATAATGATATTATATCCACGTATAATATCACAATTATCAATCTAAAGGTATTAATTATATTTTAAATTATATTAAATTGCATAGAAGTGGACGAAAATTTAAGAAGAAACAATTTCATTAGCTACTTTAACTGCTAGTTAAATTACTCTTTTTGTGTAGAATCAAGGTAATGCTAAAATAAATTGAAGTATCTGTAATATCTGCAAGGAAGGATAGATAAGTGTGGGATTTCACATCGCTTTGTCTCACCCCAGGACAGTCACTCTAACCTAACCTAACCTAAATCCGTCTAGGCGTAGACATTTTTACAGATGAGTCTAGAAGTTATAGACCATTTACTGCAATATTACCAATGGGATTTGAACTACTTTTTATCGGATCAGATTTTTTATTGCATTAATATTGTTTTGATAAAAGTACTTTCACAGCGTAAGTGTCAGGCAAGAACATCCGAAGCTCAATTTTAACTAAAAAAATGATAAGAAAAACGTGATGCTCGAATGGGAAAGATGGCCTACTGATTTACAACACAATATACTTACTTTTATTTTTTTGTTAACTTGATTTTGTTCCTATGAGCACCATGGGTGGTTCCAATCGTTATCTGAAAGATTTATACCTTCAATCATCTTGTCAAATATGGGCATATGCCGGAAATTATTAGATCAATATAGCGACCTTACATATCTCCACAGAAAATAATCTACAGGCTTGGTAAGATTCCAAAAATGGTACAATTTTTCAAAGTTTTAAAGCATTATTTTTACTTAGATCTAATTTACGGTGGAATAACAAATCAGCTATGCCAGTTATCAAATTAGCTCCCATTAGAAATAATATGTGGTTTTGCCATTCTGCATGGTACCCTTAGGCCCAAAGTTATATTTTAACAAAAATGGCCTAAAATTAGCTTTCCATTGGATCCAATATTTTCTTTAAAAAATGCCTTTATAAACTCAATAATATTTTTTAAATCGAAAATTTGTACTGTTGCATTGCTGGTTACCTAAATATTCAAAGTTGACCATTTCATATTTGTTATTTTTTAAGGAAATAATCTTTCTAATAAATTACAACATTAAATCTGTAAATACAATTATTATTTATTTTAAAACTAAATACAAGTAGTATTAAAAATATTTTCCATTTATATAATCTTTTTCTAATTTGTTAAATAATAACTCTGTAAAAACATATTACGTACATTTACAACAGAAAAAAATCTATTTACTTGTAAATTTCGTTTATGTATTTTTAGCACGCATTTTAAACGTTTAATTATATAGCACGTAAGTGAGAATAACAATGAGTTCTTTATCAATTATTCCTTAAACATGTCACTGCTGTTGCCTAGGGCTTTATAAACGAGAAATTTTGAAAATGACAGTATTCATAAGTACTACAATCGAGGGAATTAATATCTTGTGCTTCGTGGAAGAAGAACATAACTATGTCTGTCGTAACACTCATAGAGAATAGGCGTGAATAATTACAAGCGTAGAAGAAAAATAAAATATTTAATTTATCCAGAAATTGTTTCCGGAATGAGAAACGGTCTTCAAAGGGCTTTAACAACATTTTTAAATAAACCGACATTGAGTGAGTACTAAGTAGCAACTGAATAAATGCATCTTCACAGTTAACAATTTTATATTGTTATTCTTGGGAAAAACTTCGATATTATATTTAAATTTAGGAAAACGCACTATACTTGAGTTATTTTACCGAGGTGAACTTTTTGAACTTAAAGTGTGTTTTCGAGTCAAGTTATTTTAAATTAAATTAAACGGTCTGCTTTAAAAACAAACATACTTTGTTTTTTTTTGAATGTTAACCTGGATAAAATAACTCAAGTAAGCAAGGCAGCAACAACTTGAAGCCGGTCATTCTGTGAGAAAGTTTAAAGTAGCAATGCAGAGAACAGTTGGCATAGTTTCATCAATTCCCTCTCCCCCATATAAAATGTAATATCAATTTCGTTACCGCCATAAATTGCGGCGGAGGTTGGTTTTTAAGGTTATTAAGAATTATGTAGCTTGAATCTTAATTCACAACTGAGGGAGAACCGTAAGCAGAGAGAAGAGCCGCTTTAAAAATTTAGGCGTTTTTTTTTTGCTGTAAAAATTTTTTGATGTATAAAATATTAGATTTTCCAGTCTTGTGATTAACTTTAAAATATTTGGAAATATATTTAAATATCCCTGTTAAACAAGACCTTGTTTTTTTCTATCGATTTGCGTTTTTTAAATTTCTTTATAGTAGTTCAACGACAATTTAATTCCATGGTTATGACTATGGGATTCAATGCTTAATGGTATGATAATAAAACGAAGTATTTATTTAATTACTTAATCAAATTATTCATTAAGCCGTTATACCTCTAGCTAAACCTTAAGTCAGTAACTTGAAAAAAAAAATGAAAAAAAAGCTTTTACGATCGGTAAATATTTTTTATTTACCTTAATAAAATTATATGCTCACATTTTTGAGAAAAATTTTTTACACCTTTTATACTTTTTCAACCAGAAAATCATTCTTAAAAATTTGTTCATTTAGATGGATATATTCGTTGGGTACAAAATAGTGCTAGTGCCACACGTATGAAAATTTTTAACTCTCAATGTATTAAGTAATTTCAATTATTAGCAAGAACAGTATTTTGAAATTTTGAAATTATTTAAAGTTCTGATTTTTTTTTCAAGTGTGATAATTACAAATAAACATGTTATATAAATATGGCAAAAATTTTTGTAATAGTAATCAAACCTTAAAGCTAATGGGTTATTATTTAAATAAATAATACTGAATACTTTTGTAAAATAACAAAAATTTCCGCGAGACGGCTCCAAATTCGACTCTGCTCGCATCGAACATACAAAGTATTTTGAATATATTTCGTACAGGATACCTATTGTTATGTGTCAAAACAGTGGAATGTAAAGATAAGGTGAGGATACTATTTGAGTAAACTAAACTAAACAAACGGGATCAAACAAAACTCAAGCATTTCGAACAGTGATAATACAAACAAACGCTAGTGGCTATTTCAGGTTAAAATTTTGAAGTAATATTATAAGAAAACATACATATTTCGTCTATGCGGGTGATTTAATAACATACTCTAGTTTAAAGTGTTTCATATCAAAAGACAAAATACCTTTGGTGCTTCGACATCAATTGTCTTGAAGTCATTGAAGGTTATTTATACAGTTACTGCCATCAAATTTATTAAATACGACAAAATATAATTATTTTGTAATTTTAAGGTTGTGGTTACCTACTTTAACAGTTTAAGCAAAGCAGAAAAGCTTCAAGTTAATAAATTACGCGAGTTTTTATCAATAGTTCAATTCTCATGCAGGCGTGCAACAAATCTAGGATAGGTCTTTTCAACTGAACAGTAAAATAAAATTACTGTATTAAAGTGAATGCGTTAACTTGGGCTTGGCAGTCTCTTTTCTAATACAAGTAAATATTGCTTGAGTAAACGATCTCAACACTTCATTCCATAGATATTTGCCAGTAAAATATTTACTTGCTTAAAAATTAAAGTATAACAAGTAAATATTTTCTTGTTTCAAGAACAGTAAAATGGAAAGAGAGGATTGAGAATTTACAACCCTAGAACCAATTAAAAATATTGATTTTTTTAGTATAAAAATTGTAGTTTTTAAAGCAAGGAAAAATGTATTCCGAAATTCTTGCTTAATTTTATCAAGGGAAAACTTAACAATCTTACGTATAGGGGAAAGTGGTCTATAATGTTCCCTCAGGATAAAATGATCCCTCGTTGTTTTAAGCAAACCATTAAAGCCTTCTTGTATATTTATCGACAGATGGTTTCCACGCGATCAAATTAACCGTTCAACAAAGACTTATAGTGATGTACAAGCTAATTTGTGTTTCGTAGCAAAAATATTAATTTTACTGCTTATGATTTATGCACAAAGTTCAAGGTAAAATTTCTTTAATAGTTTTTGCCGGGTGTTTTTACTCTTGGCTTATGTTGACTTTTAATAATATTTTATACACATTTTCATAGGCGTATAATAAATTTTAAGGTAAGTTTTTATGGCGAAATCCAAATATGTCATTACGGGTAAAATGATCCCTTTATATAGGCTAAAATGATCCCTAATTTGTGTGTAAAATTATAATAGATAAAATGATCCCCTATCATATAACGGATCTTGAATGTGTTGATTTAGATGAATTTACCAGTGATTTTTGTTTTCAAACTAATCGTCGATGCAATCTTAAAGAACAGTTAATATTTTATGTGAACTTTTTGATAAAAAATTCAATGGGATCATTTTACTCACATCCTTACAAGGTCGGTCAAAACGATTCCTTTTAAAAAATATTGAATAGTTATAAAAATTTGAACAGATCAAAAGAAATTTACATACCATTATTGTAACATTTGAATAAAGAACTCGCAAATATTTCGACGTTGTAAATATGTCGTTTATTTTGGCTATAAATTACATTTTTTCTTAGAGGGATCATTTTAGAAGACCTTAAATTCAATACTTTTGTTGCTCGTACTAATTTTGTGTGTGTTTTAAATATACAGTTTGATAACCACTGGACTAGAATTATATCATCACAATATGTATGAGAGAAGAAACTAAAAAGATTTATGTAAACAATATTCAAAGTTACATTTTATGTCGACAATAGATGAAAAAAAGAAAAAAAATATTAAAATTTTCTTTTTTCATAAAATATGATTTTGTTTAGGTTGCGGTTACAGTGGGTGGGTTTTGGTTTTCACCACACATACATTTACCTATAACATTGACCATGTAATTTATTTTATATCCCTTTAAAGTCGAACGTCAGATGTGTCTACTACCGCATATTATTGAATGGTATGCTGAGATAGATATAATAAGCTTAGGGTCAGGCAAAGTATTTGATTGTCGTTTCACAACAGCTGGAAATTTAAGATAATATTTTCAAAGTCGTATCTAACAACTTTCCCCCCTACAAAAATTCTTCCATAGATCTGAAATTTTCTTACAAGAATATTTTCAACTTTCCAACTTAGTGAACTCTTGCATTTGAGGATCTTGCATTTTCCTCAGAACCAGGTATCATAACTTTAATAGAACTTCCAATTTAATACTGTGCTGTTTAGGGAATCCTCAGGCAACAAGGCTACAACTTGGCTATTTATCTAATATTTACTTAATTATAACAATAATTAGCAATCTATTAAACGATATCTAAATTTAATGAAAAAAGAAAGAATTTCCTCGGAATTTAATCGAAGGTTATTAATCGAAAGGAACCTTACTACAGGCAAGTGAAATTTTCCAAATTTAACAAACCGCCGGAAAATTTTTCGAGTACGGAACCATAAATTCGCACTTGAAACATAGCTAAGAATACTATCCGTTAATTACTTTTCTTACGAAACCAAAAAAATTAAAGTTATTCATCCGTTTAAGCGCTACGACGCCACAGACAGACAGACACTTTGGCAGACACACACGCATAGCGGTCAAACTTATAACAACACTTTTATTTAGTTCGAGGGTTAAAACATAGCACAAACTACTTGAATAAGTAAACGCTGTGCATAAAAGAGTTTACCATAAGCATAATAGAGTAAATTATCTGACCCAAAGTCAAGACAATACTTTCTCAATTTCCAGCTATTCTGAAATGATTGTCAAATACTACGTCTTTCTCTAGTTGAGTCTAGACCTGTAAGTAAAGTCCCTTTCGGTTAGGTAATGTGGTAGTGCATTAGAGAGACATATATACTTTATGTAAAGCATTCTCTGCATTATTTTCACCACATCAAAGAACTGTTAGTTTATTCTAATAATATATAACGTAATAGAACACATGTATTATATACTTTGAGTATACTATAGGTATATTCATATTTTAAAATGATAGTTTGTGTTATACAAACATTAAAATATGATTCAGTAAATATTACGCTGTTGTAAGAATTGGAGAATGTACACGTTATTTTGAGAACGTGTTAGTGAACTTGTGGGGAATGTATCTCTGCGTCACAAAATCTGCACAATTTTATTATCCATATTCAGTAAACCTGTGAAATTTCTAAGGTTTTGTTGACAGGTATATCACATGCATAACACCAAAAGTCATCACATGCATGTCAACAAATATATTTAAGAGAAAAAAGTATGACACCTTTTTTACATTTACTCAGTGCAGATTATGTAACGCAGAGTAAACATTCGAGTATACAGGGTGTTCTATAATTGATTGCAGACCTCTTCACTTCCTGAGTAAGCTGAGGCCTAATTTGCGAGATAATTAACCAAGTCATTGAATACAAAATGCATTCATCCAAATAAAATTCATCCAATAAAACACTTCTTAAAGAGAACGTGTGTTTAATCATAGCGTGGGGCAGTGACCTAAGCTCAAAATTACTACAAAAAAAAATTCTATTTCGCTATTTAATCATTATAAAAACTAATCCATAAAAATCAATTAAAACACCCTGTATAGGTTAGACTAGAATACGTTTAAAGTAGGAAAAGAAGTAGGAAAAGAAGTTTTGAGTACTGATTATATCAACTGTGAGTTAATATGGACGATATTGTAGAGCTACCAAAAAATATGTAATTATGGTAGGTATAATCTGAAACAAAAAAATCGAATGTCTATGAAAAAATATAATTATTACCAAAACTTTATACCATTTGAAACATTTCCATTGTGTACATCTCAGTGCCATCACCACGTAAATTTTTCTCATATTTAAATTTATCAATCAATAATCTTAACTGCAATTGTTCAAAATCATCGGTGACACATGTTGAATATTGCAACAGGGAATCTTGAATTGAATTAAACTAAAAAACTTTTTAAATAAATAATAAAGTAAAGATAATTGCACAAATCTGGGAAAAAACGACGGGCGGCGGACGCGGACAGTGCAGTCTGCCACCAAATAAGCAACAAGTAACCTACATAGATTAACGAGTAATAACGATTAGCTAATTCATATTGGTAATGATTACTTGGTAGTCGAAATACGTATTTATATAATATAAAAAATTGATCTAGGAAATTGAGGCAAAAATCGAAATTTATTTCGAAATATCCTCGAGTTCTTATTTATTATCTTTGATAATATTTATAATGGCAAGGACAGTCAATTCATCAGTGAGTTAAGAGATTATTATTTCTTTTCTGGTCGGGTTTAAAGACTTTTATTATAATGTATAGTTTCCATGCTGTTCGAGCAGAAAAAAATTATGTAAAAAGGAAAAAATTTTACCTCAGCCTGTATAAATGTTCCAGCTCTTAAAAAGAGTGTTACAAAAATTAGTTCTGTTAGTATTGAAAATATATTTGAGAAAAAATAACGCCAAAAGTTATCAATTTCTGTAGCGTCATAGTTCCACACAATCACCAGAATATACAATGTTAAAATAATTTGTACCAAAAACGTTAAGAATATAATATGAATTCCAGGTGTTAATGCATTACTCAACAGCTACAAAATGTTATCAAAAGAAAATTAGTGATAACTGATTAATACGTATTTAAAATACAAAAATTAAAACTGAAGTTTTTAAATTTCACCTCGGAATCTAACGGAACAATCTGTATATTTGTACATATACAAACCTTTATTTTGATAGTACAAATGTTTTCTCAAAAGTCACATATGATTACGTCTCCGCGTCCTTAGATAAGCATGGTCAGAGATCGAAAAAAATAAGTTTTGTAAAAATATTTCCTTTCATTAGCCTTCATAAATACCATATGATTATTGAAAAAGTTGTACAAAATAAAATTTTCTACAAATCAGTCTGAAACCTGAAACATTTTTTAGGTTTAACCGTATTTGCAATAGAGGGCGCGCGGAAGATAATAAGAAATTGGAATGAAAATATAGATCATTTAAAAACAAAATGCACCTCAATAAGCTACGCAATAATTTCTTCTTCGCGAGAACAGCCATTTCACGAGAGTTCATCATTTGGTGAACAGAGACGAGTTAGAGTATTGATGATTGAAGAGCGATATCTAAATTATGAAATTTATAAGCCTCATTTGTACACAATATATTATATATTTTTGTAGTTGCGTAAACTGTAAATTGTAATCGTAAACCATATATTAAGTTTATATGTATGTACCGTGCAATAAATCCAAACTTTTTTACAATACTGTAGGTTTAAAATCCACTTTAATGAATAATTAAGTAAAAAATCGTGTAAAAGACTCGAATTTACCAAAGTACGTGTATAGCTGAGTGCTCCATCTTCTGCGCCTTTTATTTCAAAAACGAGTCAACGGATAAAAAGGATTTCAGACAAAATTTGTAGAGAATTACCCTCTATGATTTTTATAAAAAATGTAAATACGATTGAAGGCAAGGACAACGAGATATTCTCAAAATACTAATTTCTTTGATTTTTGACTTGGGTACCTAAGGATACTGACAAGTGACCATATGTGACTTTTGAGACAACATTTGTATTAAATTAATGGTTTATAAAAACTTTCACCGTATTTCATTAGATTCCGAGGTTGAAACCTTTACCTACTCAGATGATGGGGTTTTACCTTAAATGTTGTTATCAGCTCATCAATAATATAGTTAATAAAATCCCATTTTTCCACCGAACTAACATTTTGCATTGTGCCAACATTAAAGTCCTGATGTTTAGCCAAACCACTACACAGTGTAAATTTATATAATCCGAAAAAGTTATATCGTGTAAAAACTTGATCTAATGATAATATTGGATGTATTGATTTTGCTTTAAGAAGTTTCATTATTATACTTCGTATACAATTAGCAACTGATGCACATGCTCCTAATAATACGCTATAATATGCAAAAATAACGGGAATCATTCCACATGCATACTTTGTTGCCAAGTATCCAAGGTCTTCAGGTGGCCATATTCGTTTATTAAAATAAAACCATATAAGAAGTTGAATTGATATTGATATTATCATTATCGCAAAACATGTCTTGGCTAATCCACCCACAAATCGTATTGATTTGTAGCATATTAATCCTGATGTTCTATAATAAGCTATAAATTATATATTTTGTTTTTAGATCTATTGCAAATCTCGGTTTTATAGATAAGCTATGCAGGCAGCAAGGTTAATATTGGTGCAAGGTGAACGGCATTTAGAATCAAACAATCTCTGTAATTACTCTTCAGAACTTTTTAAAATATGTTCAAAGATGATTTTAAGATTTTGAAAAGCTCAAAAATTTAATTTATTTTTATTCATTTTTAACTTGGAAAATAACCTTTCTGTACGAGTTTTTCCAAACATTAAACTGTTAATAACTCAAAAACGGTGAATTTTATGATAAAATTACACGAGTGTGATTACACGAAGGATTCTGAACAAGAATCAATTGACAAACTGCGGGTATCCATTTATGCACAATTAATTCTATCTAGCGCCTGCTCTAAGAGTGGTGGTAAATGATAATTTTAATTTAGTCATACCCAATGGGCTATGTAGTAGTTTGTAATATGGATACGCTAGACTGGTCAAGCCTATCCAAGAAAATCCGGTGGAAAGTAATGAATTATAATAAGTGTTCGATATCCCTATTCAGTCAAACCTGGATAAGCGAGAGTTCAAGGGAGCACAATCTCATTCTCGCTTATAGTGGTTTCTCACTAACCCGAGTTTCTCGCTAATGCAGGTACATGGGTAGCGTTTCTCTCCTATAGAGGTACGCAGCAATAACAAGTCAGAGCAAGTACGAATGTAGTAAATATGTAATATGATTAAATTTATTGTAGCTATAGTTCCTCCTAACTAATATAAATAAATAAAGCTCGACTGTTGCTTACAGAGGTACAGATAAGTAGCAGTCTCACTTACGGAGGTTCATGAGATACCTCCGTAAGATCTTACAGCGGTTTCTGTTTCTCGCTAATAGAGGTTTTGGGAGCTTAAAATGGCGGATCCTGGCTATTACTCTCATTTATAGAGTTTTCTCACTTACCTAGGTTTGACTGTATTTTATAAATGTTAAAGTAAGGATGTTTGTTTGTTTGTTACGCTTTCACGCGTAAAACATATTAAAAATCTGACATTTAAAAATAATAGAAATAACAAATTCATGGCCTTCTTTTCTGATATATTCAATGAATTATGATTATTTTATTTAAAACAAGTGAAAACAAACAATTGACTGAGTTAATTGTTAAAATACCATGTAAAGACTGTGTTGATTACACTGTCACGTTACACATACATACATGTCACAAATACATAACTGATATTCTCATAAAATACATACTATAAAAGTTGCGCCTAATTTGCGCTCTCACTTGTAAACACGATGTTTACGAAAAAAAGTTTCAAACAACAGCTGTTTATTTTTTTATAAGGAACATTTTTTATATTTAAAGTTTTGTTCTATCTCTAACGGTTTACAAAATATGTCTCACGGACCCAAGACCAATTTGATCTTTGTATGTCCTGAGCACGCAGTAAATATTTCAGCTTGATATCAATTTTCGTTTTTGAGTTATCGTGTTGACAGACAGACAGACAGACAGATGAACAGACAACCGAAAATGGACTAATTATGTGATTTTATGAACACCTATACCAAAATTTTTTACATAGGATCATTATTTTTAAGCGTTACTTGGGACTAAACTTAATATACTATGTATATTTCATATATACATGGTATAAATACTATGTATTTTTCATATATACATTGTATAAAAATTTCAGACTGTAAATATTATTATGGAAGTTATGGAAGGAGTATAAGTGAGAGAAAGGGAGGTGAAGGCTATAACGCGGTGTTCTTCGCCAGTTTTTACTTTAAAACCCAGCGAAGCTGGTGGATATCAAGCTAGTAATTGTATATTTTACTTACCAATGATAGTCATACATTTTGCAAAACTTTTTGCACTCAATATAAAACAAAGAGACATAACAATCATTACACAAGGTGAAGTCAATTCTAATATCGAAACCAAATTTAATAAAAATGGTTGATTATTAAAATCACGTGACATGACATAATGAATCGATATTACATAATTAATTTGCTGAGAAAATGAATAAAGAATCCATAATTTACTTGGATAAAATTCACATACATTTTGTTGTTTTGGATTATGTGTCCAATAAAATGGAAAGAGACTGCATAGGCGTGTTACAGCTGCTGATACATATAATTCTTCACAAAAACACTTTGATTCATCGTATAAAATTGAGTGCAAACAGCTTTGATAAAAATCTGATAATTCTGTTTTGAGTAATTCCTTTAAATTGGTATTTTTCAATTTTATAATTTCTGTACAAATTTCTATACGAATTTCCTTTAACTGTTCCAATACTTTACGATAATCCATTGCTGAATGATTTTAGGAAATAGCAATGCTTTATGTGTGGAACAAATTTTAATTTACTGCAACTCTGAACCAAGTTTTATTTTATTCTACGACTTATTTCGGATATGGCTTATAGTAATTAAACTAAATAAAGCATATAAATGAATATATGCTTTGTAGATATGGAACAAAATCACTAAATTAAATTTATCGCTAAAGGATTTAATTTATAAATATTAAAATTATTGTACATAAAAGTGTTTAAGATTCTTATCACAACAGTAATTTATGGGATTATGTATATTTGAATTTGAAATATATATTTGATATTAGCTGTGAACTACCCGCTTTACTGGGCTACTTCAATTTATATATACCTATATATATATATATATTTGATTTAGTTATTTTGGTTCGAATTTTATTATTTTGGTCATTTTTGCCATTTCTTGAAAACACCCCATGTTAATCACTGATAATGAAGCTTTCTACAAGTGAAAATTTTTTCAAAGTACCTAGTACCTACTAGGTTAAGTACCTAGTTCTTACACCTTGAAGGCTCATATCTTGAAGGCTGTAGCGTAGTTCATACACCCGATGAAATAGTTCACTGTTTTTTAACGGCTGAACTGACTTTCATGTTACTTACAGGTTTTAAAGTAAACATCATGCCCTTTTATTTGATATCAGACTTGGATATACTTGAAAATATTCTATCCTTCATACCCATCTTCACCCCTCACCTCATTCCTTTTGTGTCGAGGCTACAGTTTTGTAATGTACACGTTTTCTACATATTCGTCCACACTTTCAAGCCCCACTTTTGGCCCCCTTAACCCCCGAAGGTTAAAAATTGGCTGGTTCTATATCGGGTCAAAATTAGAGCTTGATCGACGCAGAACTTATTATCATGCTCTTGACGTACACACTTTTCAACCCCTTTTTCAACTCCTTATAGTCCTTTATTCACATTGAAGTCGTTTTTCAGGCTATAGACTATCCCTGTACCAAATTTCATTGAAATCGGTTCAGTAATTTAGTCGTGATTGCGTAACATACATATGTACAATGTACATATAAACACATACATACTTACATCCAGACAAACAGTTACTTATATTAGAAAGGAAGTAAGGATTGTGTTTTTTTATTTTTAATTATAAATTTTAATTTATAATATGTGTGTTTATTTAATTAATGGTGATATTTGTAGGAATTTTTCATAAACAGCGAAATTTCATAAAATTGTACAAAATGATTATGTGAATGCCACTTTTTTATATGCATAAGGTTCTCCGTGTTGAAATATAAAAAGATTATTTTAATTTATTTTAGGTATAAAATTGAAAGTTTTTCTATTGCTAAAAAGCAAAAAAAAGCATATTTTATTTCTCAAAAGATATAGACTTTTTAATCATGTTGTGCATATTCTGATTGCTTTATTAAATTACGAAGTTTAAAATAATTTTTATATTTTATGAATTATTAAATTAATTAATTAAATCGTGTATTCAATTTATGAAGTGATAGCGTTTGACAGAAATATAAATGTTGTTGGGCTAAATATATGTGGTTCAGAAATTGATTTAATTAAAAAAGTCAAATGAGATATTATTTAAAAATAAAATTGGTATGATTTTATCACTGCACGCAGATGACCAAAGTAGGCAGTAGACTCGTAGCTTTTCGACTCTCTAAATAAATTTCATTAAAGTATTCATTGATAATAAAACTTGTGTTTTGTTAAAGTATTGGTTGCTAAATGAACACAATTTTAAGCAAAACTTTATTTAATAATACCTGAATGTTGGGAAATTCTTACTATTTATTTACTTTATATACCCTTCCCCCAATTCCTTTTAAGGTATGATATGAATGAAAAAGTGATGGCATCGAAGTTTACATAAAATATCAAATAAATTGCATCATTTCGAGTTTTATTAAGCCATTTTGACCACAGGCATATAGACATAGTTAAATTTTACAGGTCAGAATGATATAACAAAGATGATAAATATTTATATTATAATTAGTTGTCGACGGTGATATACTTTTGGGAATATCTCAAATATAAAAATAAAAGATGACCTTATTTTTTATAAATCATAAAATATAAAATGACGTTATTTTTTAAATAAAAGAAAACACTCTTCAACAAACTTCTTAAACAAGCTTTTCTAAACCCGTGAAAGCAAACAATTGAATGAGTAACTTGTTAAAATAACTTGTATAGAAAGTATTGAATGTCAGTTTTTACATATTTTTTTTATAAATTAGAAGAGTTTAAATATCAACGCAAATATGGCAGCCTTTCGTCCGCCATTTATTTGGTTAAAGTATTTTCTAAAATACTTTATTTTTTCGAGAATGTTTCCCAAGGCCACTAGGCTACCTGCAAATTTTCAACTCCCTATCTTTTTTACAAAAAAGGAGGTTAACAATTCGACAGTATTTTTTATATGTGTTTTACCTCAGAACTTTTGACTGGGTGAACCGATTTGGATGATTCTTTATCTATTTGGAAGCTGGTGCTTCCTGTGGGATCTCATTTTGTTTTGGTCCAGTTCTGTCTATGGCATCCATTAGACAACCATAAAAGTATATAACTTGCATTAAGCATGCACGGCCAGAGGACGAATAACTCAATATCACGCCAACCGATTTCGATGTCACAAATTAGTTTTTTTTTTCTTCAAATTTTAGTGACAAATTAGTTAGTGTACTTCCGATTCACTAAAAATCACAAAACAACAAAAACAAAAAGTTTGTTTCTAATTTCTTTTTGTTAAAAGTTTTTTTTTTTTTTAAGTTTTGAAAACTTTAGGACTAAAATTACTATACCTTGATATATATTACATATATACAGGGTATAAAAATATAATGGGAACAAAAGACGTTATAATAAACATTTATATGACTTTATTGGGAACTGGGTTCCTTCAATCTTCCCTTGAGGCAAAATAATAATTTTATATGGAGAAGAATAAAGACAATACAGTTAGAAATAAAAAAAAAATTTCGGATAATTTTCGAAATTCAATTTCATATAATTTTGATGATGGTATTGGTTGTTTTAAACTCAATTTTAGTTTTTCAATTTTTTTTTTTTTATTACAAACGTAATGCCGTGAGACACAGTAAGTTTTCAAATACGAATTCTATTGTCTATATTGTATTTTATGCACTATATGATGCGAAAATTATTATAAATATTTTTAATATATTTTTGTGATTCATATAATACACTTTTCTCTCTTACATCAGAATCATGTATGAATAAACACTTTTTAACTTCCATGTATGTAGTAATTTATTTCCACTGATATGGAGGTTTTCATGGATCATAACGTGTTGAGAACTTTTCGTACTTTATAATAAGTATGTATTTAATGTTTTCTGCTAAAGAAAAAATATAGAGAAACAGTGGTTCGAAAGAAGTTGGATTCCAGAATGAATGGTTGCATACTTTTAGCGACATTTCTGAATGAAAAAATAGCTAATGTAGTTGCACTGAAGATGGTATTTCGCAAAATTTCAAAAAATCCCAATTGGATGGATTTTATAGATTACCCCTATTAACAAATGAAATTCAAAAATAACAAGTGAAAACAAACAATTGACTGAATTAACTGTTGAAATATCATGTATAGACAATTTTGATTACCGAATTGTTTGTTTTTTACGTCATGAAAGTAAGGAGAGAAAGTCACTCTTACATAGTCAGATACACAAGCATGCCACACACACATGACTGATATTCCCATATAATACATACTATATAATTTGCGCTCTCATGGGTAAATAGTGATCTTTACGAAAAATGTTTGAAAAGAAGGTTGTTTAGTATTTTATAAGAAATATTTTTTACATTTTGTTCTAATTTGTTACTTTTGTTCTAATTCTAACGGCTTACAAGATGGGTCCTACGGATCCAAGACCCAATTGACCGCTGCTGCTCATTTACGAATTAAACTTCGGTTTATACGTCCTGAAATTTTGTTGTTGTTGTCGTTGGTTATCCTGTTGGCAGGCAGACAGACAGACAAACGGACAGACGGGCGGACAAAATGATCTAATTAGTTGATTTTATGAACATCTTTACCAAAATTTTGTTCGTACCTTCAATATTTTTAAGCGTAACCAACTTGGGACTCAGTATGCCTAGATATATTTCATATATATACATAGTATAACAAATATGGTAAAACAAGCTATTTTAGACTGACTATTAAAGTCGCTATGTAGACTTTTTGTTTTTCTTCTTTACAATTTAAACTCTTACGCATTCGAACTTATTATACCATGCATATATGTAATATGCAAGGTATACTAAATACAGTCCCAAGTTTGTAACGCTTAAAAATATGTAAGCTATGCACAAAATTTTGATATAGGTGTTCATAGAATCACCTTATTAGTCCATTTCCGGTTGTCCGTCCGTCCGTCTGTGGACACGATAACTCAAAAACGAAGAAATATATCGAGCTGAAATTTTTACAGCGTACTCAGGACGTAAAAAGTGAGTTCGTAAATGAGCACTATAAGTCAATTGGGTCTTCGGTCCGTAGGACCCATCTTGTAAACCGTTAGAGATAGAACAAAAGTTTAAAGGTAAAAAATGTTTCTTATAAAAAAATAAACAACTTTTGTTTTTTCGTTAACGTTTTTTCGGTAACATCACTGTTTTCGTTAACAAACGTTTTTTCGTTAGCATATCACTGTTTACCCGTTAGTATGTACTATACTTGAATATCAGTTATGTATGTGTCACATGTATGTATGTGTGATGTGATAAAGAAATCAACACTGACTATGCATGGTATTTCAACAATTAACTAAGTCAATTGTTTGTTTTCACTTGTTGATTTTTCAAATTTACGATTTTATTAAATGTATACAGAGGTTTTAGATTATTTTTATATATAGACATTATGAAAGTTATTTTAAATCATGAAAGATTTCGAATTCACGTATTACGTGAATATATATTTCGTTCAATGAAATGTGAGAAATGCCTTAAGGCATTTCAGTAAACAAAAGTGATCTTTATAGTTTGACTCCAATTATAATTCATACCTATATTGTAACAAACTTTTGATTTAAGGTGGTTGAAGTGATCAGAAAAGAAACAACATTAACAGAAAATTTTGAAAAATTTTTCTTAAGTTTGTTCCTAAAAGAGTGAATGTATGATCATACTTGAGGTTTCTTTTTCGAATTTTATTTGTAAACATTTTTAGAAGTTTAGAAGAGTAAAATTTTCCGATATCTTAGTACCACTGTTTTTGAAATATTGGTGCCTAAAGATTTAGTGGAAATCACTTATAGAAAAAATAACACTCAAATGCAGGCAATTTTATCAAGTTTAAATGTACTTTATGCAAAAACGAAAACTGCTTGCTATAATTTTATTATTAGGAACATATTTGTCTTGCTTTTAACTAGTGAATATTAGTTTTCCAAATATTTCTTAAGAAAATTACCCTTTTAACAGCTCGAAGCAAACTTTAACGTCCCAAATCAATAAATTTACTACCGTAATGCGGTAGTAAGAAATTTTTCTGCTAATAAAAGGAATTTATAAGAATGCATATACACGTTTAAAAGATTTTCCTTAAATAGCGATTTTTATCCTTCCCGAGGAACGTCCTTAGAAACATGTTAAAAAGTCACAAATAAATTTAAATTTTAAAATATTTTTTGAAAATTATGCAAGTTATTCGGCAAATAAGTCACCGTAAATTATCATTAGATCCTATAGGAAAGCCATAATTTTTAGGCTTTAAGAAAGATTTAAAAAAAATTATACTGGGTGTCTTTTTTAAGCTGATATATACTTGAAACTCGATAAATAAATTTAATCGAGAAAAATGCTTCAAACGAAAAATGTTTCAACACTTATGTTATTATGGCATCAAAATTGATGAAGTTTTCAGGTTCCATTAAAACCTCACTCTGATTGATAACTGACAAACATTAGATGAACGCATTAAAATATAAAGTTGTTCTTTATAAAAACGCAATCTTTTTTTTTTTTAATCTTTTTTTGAAATCCGAAAATTTTAGACAGTAATTTAAAATAAAATCTAGCTTTTTGTGCGTCTGTTCATTCAATTTGAACAAAAATGGTCTTTATAGAAAAACAAACCACTTTTATTGGATTTATAGGAATTTTTTTTGAAGAGTGCTTAGATTTAGCAGAAAAATTATACGAAATAACAATTTTGATACGAAAAGACAATTTTGGGTAAAACTTTTCAGTCTGTTTTGCCTAAACTAGCTTTTGAAATTTTCATTGAGCTTAAAAACCTAGGTCAAGTTTAATGTCTTCGTAAGATGTGCGCCTACACATCCAACATTTTCCGCTTGAAGCATTTTTATTGATAAAAGTTATTTTTCGATTTACAAGCATATGTCAACTTTAAAATGAAATCTGTGTAATAATATAGACAAAAATTTGTTTATTAATTATATGTATTATAGTAATGCTATTGTGTTTTTAGGATCATAGCAATGAAACATATTAGATGTATATAAAAGATAGTCAGTCATGGGGACTGTCAATTAACGGAAGTGAAAGCTTTAAACTCTACAATAACTGTATTTTTTTTAATTGGTAAATTTATTATATAAATTGAAATTAATAACGTGTGTATACAAAATTATTGTAAATAATAAAAAAATAAACGCCATCTATGAACAGTAATCAGAAGTTAGCAACGATCAGAGTTACTGAAAAGTATTCATGGCTATTTTTATAAATTAATACTGATAAATTTTTTCCATGAATGATATTTTTTTGACAAGGCCATACCATTATTAATCGACTTCAAACAAAAAAGGAGGAGGTTATCAAATCGAGTGAATTTTTTGTTTTTTATGTGTGTTACCTGAGAACTTTCTCCTGAGTGAACCGATTTTTATGATTCTTTATCTATTTGAAAGCTGGTGCTTCCCGCGTGGTTCCATTTCATTTTGGTCCAGTTCGGACAATGACATTCATGAGAAAACCAAAAAAGTCTTAAATTTGCATTAAGTATGCACGACAAGAGGACAAATCAAACTCAATATTACGCCAACCGATTTCGATGATTCTTTTTGTGACAAATTAGTACTTCAGATCATTAAAAATCACAAAATAAAAAAAAAATTTCGATTGATTAACAGATCGTTGTAGATCTGTTCACCACATATGAACGGGTAAGTCAATATGGATTCACCGATCTGTTAACCAATCGAAATTGGTATCAGAAGATAGATAATTTAATTAAGAAAATAATCATGTAAATTTGCCTGAAAAAAACCGTTCATGGAAAAAATTTATTTAATAATAGCCATGAACACTATTCGATAGAAAAACTATGATAGAAGTGTTTAAATATCAAAAAAATTTCATATAAAATATATCTCCTCTGCCTCTTAGCCCATTAAGTTCAGATCCAAATCTTTATATAAAATTTTAATATTCGTAGCCGATATTGATTTGGAGGTTTAAGAAACCGGATATGACTTAAGATACTATGAAAAATATTCATTGCCATCCAGACTTATTCCTACGATACTATTATTGGAATTAAACCATCCGTAAAATAGGTCATAAGGTATAGATATAAACAACAGTGTAATATTTACCTGGTTCATATAAATTATATGTTATTATTAAATAATACTACTTCTTAAGGTATCCGATAAACCATCATCTTGCACCTTGGGACTTATACACATTAAGTTTAAGTTATAGTGCTTTATATAGTAAGTAAGTAAATATGGTTAATGCCTGTAGTCATAATAAAGTTTAAAAGCAAGCAATAATAACAACAAAGAAACTTATTTTCGGTGTATAGCTTCTTCAGATAACTTTGTTATAATATGAAACATGAAATTCAGAGTCGTATTCATAATCCAACGATGTATTTAATAAACAAATCTTGACAATATGTAGTGTTTTGATCGAATAAAATTTGATTATTTTCTCAATTTTTGGAACTATGTCCCTTATTCCACGATATTTGTTTGCTGGTTTTGAGTTAACACCTAGGTTACCTAGGAAACTAAAACTTTTCTGATTACTCTTGAATAATATTCGAAAATACATTGGTAAACTTTTCCATTATATTACGCAGATGCTTTAGGGATCTTGAACCGCTGAAGCAAAGGTGGTAAGAGAACATTTTAATAGATCAAACGGGTTCCAGTACAAAAAATCTTTCAAGTCTAATTCCTAACTCAAGTCGAATCAATCTAGTATAATCTAAGTAGAAGAAGAAGAATTGTTTAAACCTGGTTGTCTACTAAGCATTTGTTCACTATTGGTTAATCCGACTAAACTGTTTAATGAATTAATTATATAGTAAACGAACCTTTTTATTACGAAAAAATTGTTTGCTGGATGCATTGACTTTTTTGCTGGTTTTTTACACGGGCTTCAGAAAATTATCCTTAAACAAGTCTATATGATTTAAAGGGGATCTTTTTAGTTTTATCCCCTGTGCCATTGGTTTTTATATTTTAAACTAAATGATATTATAACTTTTATATAAGATATTTTTATTAATAAATTCCTTTATGCACTTCCCCCTTGAAAAAAACCATTTTTGGGATCGTCGATATCGAATTTTCAGTTAAATTTGCTACCCCCTTCTTTAAGCTCGCATAAGTAGACACCCAAAATAAAAAATACCATTTTTTTAATTTCACCTTTTTAAAGCATGTGTTTTTAAAGTCGCTGATCTCGAATTTATGATCAAATTGATTCAATTTTCACCCTTCGAAGGCTTAAATTTTCAAAAAAAAAAAATGGTATTATTAATTTAGTGCTTCTACTTATGTGGATAAAAGGAGAGGGTGGTAACAAATTAAACACATTGACTGAAAATTCGAGATCAACGACCCCAGAAACCTCTTTATACGTCATTAAAAGTCTTAATTTGGAAAAAATGGTCTTATTTATTTTGTGAGTCTTTCAGACTCCCGAAAGGGTACTTCAGCATTGGCTTTTTTTAAATCTTTTAAAAGTTATCAGATTTACTTTACGATGTAAACCTCCTTCACCCCAATGGCGTGGGGGTTAAAACAAAAAATTTTCCCTCTAAACCATAACTTTTTTAGGATTATTTTCTGAAGATCATCCCAAAAACACATCAATCAAAAAATTCATTTATTGTACTGTTAATATTCTTTGAACCTATTATTTCTCTGTTGAAATGGATTATTAGAGTAGCTACGAGCTAATATTTAAATTTGTATTCAAAAGTTTTAATTTCAGCGTAAATAAATTGTATACTCTTATTCTACTTATTTTGTGTTATTTTTCAATATAACAACAGCTTAGAGCTTAGGCTATTGAATTTTAAAAACATCGCTTATAGAATTATATTTAAGGATTAGTAAATTCTGAATCAAGATAGAGAAATTTTGAAAAATCGAATTTTCATACTTGACAAGGATGTATTTTAATGTACTTTCAAATGCAAATTTAATACTTATTATATTAATGGGACATTTGTATATTCTGCGGCACAGTTTTGGGTACTTTTTTTACATGGTTGCCGGAAAGGAAAATTCAGGTGATAGGGCATGGGCCGAGTCTTTGGAGAAGCTTTAAATATATTTATGACGGGCATTTGGTTCTTCTATAAAAGCTATTATTAAAAATATTATTATTATTTTAATTTGTTTAATGTTAATAATTTGTAAGGGCTTTAAATATAATTATGTGGTAATATTAAACAACAGAATGACATAGAGTCTTACAATAAGAGTGATACCTTTCAAAATTAGAATTTAAAAATAATCTAATGTATCAAAGTAAATTGTACTTTATTTTCTACCTTATCTATGTTTCGTGGAGGCGTGATTTAGAATTATCACACGTCGAAATTATTCAAATACACATATTAATGACTTTAATTTTATATTAAATACTAATAAACCTTTTTCACTTTTTTTAAAATGAAAGTAAATGTGTTGATAGATGAGCTAATTTTTTTCCCCGATTTTTTTTTTTTTGGAGCCATGTGACCGAGAAAACAGACAATGAAAAAATCATTAAAATTCAAATTGGCGAAAACTATCCGGAAACACACGAAGTTATACGAATGGCGGTGTGACGTCAGTTCGTTAGTTGACTATTATTAATTATCATAAATATACGAATTGCGAATGAAATAAACCGACAATGGTAGATAAATCGGTCAATATTAGCGAAAAAGTGCGCATAGAAATATATCGGGCGTGTTTTGTGCCTCTGTGTCCAAATACTACTTCAAAACAGCCAGAAAAACTTTATTTTTCCTTTTCCAATGGGTATGTCTATTAGAAAGAAAGTGGTTTAATCGTCATTCTCATTGCAAGGGTTGGAAAATCTAATTATTATTGTTGCGAAAATCATGTTTTAGTAAGAACAGTACCAATATTAACATTGTCATGATGAACATTATCTTCTACTATACATGATGAAATTTATCAAAATTCTACATGCTACAAAAGTCTCCATAGCTCTCCCTCGAGGACCTAACAATTTTTTTATGAAATTTTATTTTTCACATTTTTTTTTCTAGAATGTCACACATTTTCTTATTAAAATTAGTACTCACAAAGTTGCTTTTACTTCGCGAACTTCGGGTGCATTGAACCTGTCATCTTGCACTAAAAACTCTCATACCATAAAAATAGTTATTTTCGGCAGATTTCCTTGATCTACCTTTGAAAATCCTGGGTAAATTTTTGATGGCATTTCATTCTTCACTTTCAGAAAAGATATAATATACTCCTTTAAAGTTGATACTCCCAAGATTAATAAGAAGACCCAAATATTAAGAATATTTAAATAACAAAGACAATTAAAGTTATTTAATTGATGTTTTATGATAATCTTTTTTTATCTTTCTTTATTCTTTATGACAATCTATCAGTAAAGGTTTAAGCAAGCCTTTTTAGCAAATTTCTTTCAGTAAATGTAACTCTGTGTTTTGTATGTATGAAATAACTGTGAATGAGATGACAAAGTGAAATTAAAATTTAAATCTTCCAAGAAATAATGATGATACACTGTTGTGGATTAGAGGTTGGACGAGCGGATATCTTTTTGGATACGTATAATATTTAAGTTAAACTCACTATTGTATAAGAATTCTTTATTTGATGAATTATTTACAATAAAATTGAGGATGAAGTGTTCGAATCGAAAAAAGCCGAAAATTAATTAACTAATTAATTTGTTTAACCTAGTAGAACCGAAAAACGAAAGGTTCTACAACGAATGTTGCTAACGGATTTTACTAATAGATCCACAAAACGAATGGATCTCTAACAAATGCAACTCACGAATTCCCCTTAGCTTCAGAAAATTTTGACTTATATATGCGACTGATGGGAAGCAACATTTCAATCGCGTCTGTAGACAATCATCCTCGTGTGTTCAAATTTGACCATGAATTCAAGTGACACGTGTAAGTACTACAAGTTTTAAAACCGGAAAGCTGTGTCTGCAAATTCTCACAATATTATAAAATATTGTGTGTCATAGGTAAAACTGCAATTTCTACAAAATACACGAGAACAATATACTAATTTATTAACTAGAACAGAGTGATTTAGGTACTACCGAGTGATTATACGAATGTCATGGGACCATAAAAACACGAATTTTAAATTACTAGGTAGACAGATATTTGGCAGAGATATCGGACAAAGTATTGGGCGTCATATACTATGATTGCCACAAGAACTACATGTTAAATTATGTATTGCTAGAAAGATATACAAACAAATTTTTGATGGCATTGATCTTGATTGTTTTATAGCTATTCGAAAAATAATTTCCCCCGATCAATTGAAAAAATTACATGCGTATAGCCGAGCTGGAGAGGGACTTGGCTCAATTATCTTTAAATAATGTTTTATATTTATCAAGGTAGAGCTAAAACAATACCGCCATTTGCAGTCAAATACGATTCGTATAAAAGCTATAGCCAATCGTAGACTTATGATCAGGTTGTGTATGGGCTAACCAGAAATTTAATTGTATTGGCTTAATATTATCAATTTATTTATTTCGTCACAACGACGGTCAACCCAATTAAATTTTCGGCTGAGCTATATAATTATATCTTTCGGTTTTGATTTACTTTATTTTTGTTTTGGTTTTGTTTTATTTTTTTCAAATTAAATAAGCCATTTTTTGTAAGATTCGGCAAATATATTTTAAAACGCATAATATATGTAGATGGAACTTACTAATTCTAATAATATACTAATTCTAATAATATTACTTCTAATTACTAATTCTTATAATATTTTCATAATGTCAGAATAGCCTATTATATGTTTTTCCGTCACCTCCAACATCCTAATTTCTATTTAGTTACTGTCTAATTTATATAGCCATATCAGGTAATCCTTTTCATGCAAAAGTGTGAAATAGTTGTTTTTTTGAAAGTCTCTTACGCCACATAGTCATAAGTGTTAAAGTTTTCATTGTTTTTTAACTTCTGTGGACTGGTAGTTAATTAAAACCAAAATATGTGAAAAATTTATAAAATTTGTGATTTGTTAAGTGGCTGCACTGTATCATGTTATGTTAACGAATTGTATGAGTGTAATTTTTATGGTTACGTAAACGTTTTGATACAACATGAATATACGTTTATTTAACATAAATACTTATCTACGAAAAGAAGCAGAGGGAGACTAAGTCTCCACAAAAGCCATGGGCCTACTAGGCCTGTAGTGCTGCTATATATATATATATATCAGGTAATCATAATAAAAATTTAAATTTTCGTAATAATTGGATAAAAATTACATGTATGATTGGGAACTGATTTGGAGGCGTGGCTTTAAAAACATGTCGAAAAGTAACTTACACTTTTAAATGTTTAACCCATGTAAGAGTTAAAAAACCGTTAAAAAACATTTTTCGTTTTATATTCGTCGTTCGATGAAAATTTATTTATAATTAATGTGGGCTTGAAAATTACGTTTAATGAAAATTACGTAAAAGAGTTTATTACAAGAGACGTGTGATTACTCAAAAACAAAGATAAGAACCAGATAATACCTTAGTCACATTGAATGTTATGGAAGCGGCAGTCAGAATTATAGTTGCAAAATAAAAAATAATTTTATGATCTTATCACAAACTAAAGTGTTTGAAGTCTGGAAACTGGAAAAACAAAGAATTTTATAAATCTTACTAATGGATATATAAAATATATTTTAATTAAAAGTTATTATTATTTAAAGAATGGCCAAAGTATTACACTGTTGAGAAAATATTTTAATAATTTATTATTATTACTATTATACAAATTTAACTTCGAAATAATTATTATAATATTTGTAGAACATAACAAAAAAATTGTTATTAAAAAATTTTTTAATTAATTTCATGATAATAATTTAATTAATCAACTTACTCCAAATTACCAAAAGAATTTTTTTATAACAATGTACGATTGCCTGCCATTGGAAATTTATGGAAAACTACGTTTAAATTTTTATTTGCTTTACTCTTACAATCTCTAACTGCACAAATTACTGTATTATTTGATTTAGCACGTTCTGTTAAAATTCCTACTTTTATTTTTAATTTATTTATCGATAATTTATTATAAACAATTTATTGCTAATATAAAAAATATGTATTTACTCGACACGTGTAGCCCATGAATAGTTTGTTTTTTCTACCACTAGACTGCGTGCCTCGATTTGTGAGTGCCGTATATCTGATTATATTTTGGAACATTTGGAATAAGACAATTTCACTTGAATAAGATAATTAGGTAGGCTACCGCAGTTTCTAGGTGGAGGATTTTATTTCGTTATAATGGAGTATAAATTATATGTTATATGAATAAGCAAACATTATAGATATAATTTTATTATAATTTGCATACTGACAAAGCAGGTTATTTAATGATAATTAAAATATTTTACTATAAACACATTATTACAATACGCAACACATATTATTACATTTTTGTATTGGTTAATTTTATTACTACTAACATAACATTTGAAGAAAATTTTAATCAGGCAAATCCCCTTGGATTTTGTGTTTCAAATTTGAAAATACATTGCCTGCATGAAAATTAATTCTGACTTTGATTTCACCTTGTAAGTTAATAGTAATGTCTAATTTTTTTCCACTTGGTGTTGTAAGTTTACAAATGTCAGAGAAACGGAGGTAAAACTCCTTTTTTAATTATTATTATTATTATTAGGAATAATCAATTGAAAAGACCAAGATAAGAGCCATCAAGCCGCCAAGATTTGTTTGTAGCTCTTTCTTACAAAACAGCAAGTCAATGTATTAATCCTTAGACAATTTCGATCCTTACATACCTTAAGTTTTGAGGCAAGGCAAAGTTGAAAAATAGCGTTCTTTCGTCGATGTTTTCACAAACAAAACTGCCAGAACCCGAAGCATTTGGTAGATATTGGAAACGTATCTTCATTGAAAAAACTAAGTACTTTAGTTAGAGTTTTTCACGGTAATCAACATGCCAGTATAAAAAAATGTTTAAAAAAATGGAGCGCAAGTGTCAAAATTGTTCATGTTGTTGGCAAAGAGACTATCAAATTGTAAGCTTGATATATGTGGACCGATTCTCAATGAAGGGTTTGATACACCCCTCCCCCTTACCATGTGCACATGTCTGCATTTTCCAATACAAATAAGTTAATACATTCAAGATTTGTTTTATAGTTAATAATTTATATTTCCACAATTTGGATAATTGTCGACGTTGAAATTATAATTAAAAATCTACGCATTGCTGATACACGCAGCATTAAAAATTACTAAGGCTATAGGTATGAATAGTTCATGGATTCCTATATATTATAAATGTGAAAGTAATGATGTTTGTTTGTTTGTTTGTTACGCTTTCACGTAAAAACTAAAGAATGGATTTGAATGAAACTGGACAATAATGTAGCTCATACATCAGAATAACACATGAGCTGTAATTTATAACGATATATTAAAAAGAAATTAAATTTAATCTTTAAAATAGAAATGTCAAACAAATCTTGTCATCTCTTCTGATATACTCAATGAACTATGGCTAATTTACACTTTGAAAAATTGAAAACTGCATATATTTTAGCTGTGTAAAACAATGCCTTCGAGTGTTATGGAAGAGGGATAAGTGATATCAAGAGATATGGAGGCTATAAAGCGGTGATTTTTACTTTAAAGCCCAGTGAAGGAGCGGGTATCAAGCTAGTATGAAATAAATGTATTCAAATTTAGATATTTCATTTACATATTTCTTAATGAAAATAAATTTTTTAATTGGAATAAAGAAACCGGTTATACTTGAATAAAAATTGTGGTGGACATGTAGACGAATCATTTTAAATCAAAAATGGCTAAAATGAAGAATTTTTATGTACTTTAACCTATCGGGCCAGTTTTTTTTTTTTTTTTAATGTTCAGGAAGGTTCATATATCAAAATCTACATCTAACTTCTTGCCGCTAGAAAGTTTGGCCATTGCTATGGCCCAAAAAGCCCATTATTATAATAAGTGATTTTTGAAAATTTAAAACCTTGAAAATATACAACAAAATGGGCCAGAAACCTTCATTAGGGGGTTTTCGGGATCGCTGATCATTATTCTGAAATATATCAGAATTTCGATATACTCCCCCCTTACTGAATATTTACAGAATATTGCAATTTGCAATGGACCAGAGAGGTAAATTACCCCAAGAGGGGGAGATTTTATCGTTCTAATTTTTAAGTTCTGATTTCGGAATAGTGATCAGAGACCCTGAAAACCCCCGGGTATATGTTTCTGGCACATATTTTCAAGGTTTTAAAAATTTCAAAAATCACCTCATAAATGGATTCTAATGATTGGCCTATTTGGCCCATGGCAAAAACCAAAACTTTCTAGCGGCAACAAGTTAGATGTAGATTCCGATATATGGATCTTCCTGATCATTAAAAAAAAAAAACGGGCTCGATAGGTTGAGGTACAAAAAAAATCTCTATGAAATGCTAAAATGACACGACTAATGAGTTCAAACACTTTTAACTAAACATGATCAACTATATAATGAATTTAAATTCTAAATCTGAATCAAATCAACTTTTGATTTTATTTTATTATGATTTTGTTTTATTCTGATTTTATGTTTAATATTTTGGATTGTTAAAGAACTATATTTATAAAATAGTTAAAATGATTCTTACGATTCTTTCAAGTTTATTTACAAATCACGTCCATGCAACGCTAATCATTTCAATTTTTTGTTTGTTGTGTGTGTATTTCTCAAACTTTATACGAATGTGCTATTATATATTCAAGATAAGTGGACCACCGGCTTATCCAATTATTGGGAATGCTCTATTACTTAAAGGCTCTCATGAAGGTAAATAAATGTTATTGGAAATTAAAACAACTTGCTCCAGTTCATGTTGGCAGTTTTTAAATTTAGGCTTCTGTCTTACGAGCATGAATTTAAACGAACGCTTAAAGGATTTTTTCTAGAAAAATATAATATTAAAGATAAATAGTGTGCCCCGGATAGAGGTAGCTATACTTATAAATTTGCTTATTTTGTATTTTAAGAAAAAAAGTCATTCTTTATAAAAATTTCGCTTATTCTGAAAGGTTTGTAGGCATATTTAAAACTTCTAAATAATGTACAGGGTAGCCAAAAAATTGAAAGCACAATTTTTCTTTTTGGTAAATACCCTTCCTTTTTATAAGTTGACAAAATGTTACTTAGAAAAATTTTATTTGAACAAAACGTAATAACAAAAAAACGCAACAAAGAAAATAATAATAAATCAATTAACTTGTACTATTCGAGAGTGTATTTTTTTTTTGTGGACTAGGCTAGAAAATTTATTTTCTCGGATAAACATTCACTAAGAAGGGAATTGTCAAAGTTGGAAAGACCTTCTTGAAATTCAGTTCAAAAAGAAAAAAAAATTAGTGATATCAAATTTTTGATTACCCTGTACATTATTTAGAAGTTTTAAATATTCTTACATACTTTTCAGAAATTTTTTATAAAGAATGACTTTTTTTCTTAAAATGCAAAATAAGAAAATTTACCTCTAAAGTATAGTTACCTCTACCCGGGGACACACTGTATAATGTTATGAACAATTGTTGAGTGAAAAGCTCGATTTCCAAATAATTCTTGTTTCAGAAATAACTAAGCGTATGTTCCAAGTTGCAACAGAATATGGCCCAATATCTCGACTTTGGTTTGGACCAGTTCCAATATTATTAACAAATGAGCCAAAAATAATCCAAGAACTGTTAAATAATCCGAATGCGTTAGAAAAAGCTTGGTTAATGAAATTAATAACAAAAACTATGATTGGAAATGCAATATTAATATCAGACGGTAAAAAATTTATTTATTTATTTTGAAATTAAATGATTACTAAACATTTTGCAAATATATTTTAGTGCCACAATGGAAACGAAGTCGAAAAATTATTATAAAGGGTTTTACTTTACCAATATTAAAAGCATATTTCCAAATATTTGCAGACAAAATTAATATTTTAACGGAAATTTTGGATATAGAAGTAAATAAGGAAACAACTTTTGATATAAATAAACTGTTAGCAAAAACTGCTCTGGATTCTGTTTGTGGTAAATTAGTTAAATAAAGCAAATCAATTAAGAGGCTTAATTGTTTTATCCATTGTTTCATTTTAGCTTCAAGTATGGGAGTGGACATGAAATTACATGAAGGAGATTCATCTTATTTTGAGTCTTTATACAGGTAAATGAGCCTATGCTAAAAAGATACACGAAAATAAAGAGTAATTCTGTTGTCAATTTATCAATTTAGGTGAAAATTAACGATTGTGTACTTTTATACACCTAGAAAGGTTTAATACAATTTCTTGAATGACCTTTATGATTGCACGAACAGTATGCAATATTAGCATCGACTAGGAGTGTCCACTTTGAAAACAGGTTTTTTTTCGGTGCAATGCATCGAGGCTATGCATCGATATTTTTCGATGCATCGGCTAGAAACGAGAACAGTAATTTTTGTGTCCGCACGCCGCGCCTGTAATGTGTTAAATAATGATCAAGGAGCTATGTAACTGATAGAAAAAAACGACATTTCATGAAAATATTCACTAATTCAGTCGGGTATCATATACACACGTTAATTTGACACCTTTCTGTGAAATTAAACATCTCAAAAAAGTTACTAAATCATATTACATCCACAAAATGTGTCACAAGGAGCCATGCATTAATTACGTGAGAGTTCGAAGGGGAAAGGAGGTTTAAAACCTATTCATACATAATGAATGGCCTCCAAAGACATTTGCTTGTATTCGAAATTATATTTTTGACGGCTATATGTATGCGTCTGCCTGTCTGTGACATCGTAGCTCTTAAAAGGATATATCGATTTAAAATTTTTTGTTATGTTTGAAAGGAAATTTAATGGACAGTGTAATCAGCTATGTTTTAAGTGCGAGTTAAGAGTTCTGTATCCGATGTTTTTTCAAAATCGGCTCAGTTTTGAGAGAGCTGAAGGGAAAATTTGTCGGTTTTTTTTTTTTTAATTTTCTAATTTTCAATTGCAGATCGAATGATATAATGATGCGTAGGCTATTCAATCCATTAACGTATACTGAAACAACTTATAAATGGACTCAAGGCTATAGACAGTTAATGAAATGCAAGGACACTGTGTGGTTACTAGCAAGTAAAGTGTGTTTTTGAAACACGTTGGTATATTTTTATTATAGAAATTTATTTTTCAGATTATTTCCGAGAAACGAAATAAATATAACGACGAAAACAAAAACAACGTTTTTGATTCTAAAGCTGAAAATAAAAATGCGTACAAAAAACCTTTATTGGAGTACATGATTGATTTTACAAAAAACAATCCAGATTTCACTGATGAACAATTAGCAGATGAAATCAATTTCATACTAATCACTGTAAGTTTGTTACTACCAAAACCGAAAGTTTTCTTCTTTTTAATATTTTTCACCTACTACAGACTTTTGACACAACAGCAAAAACAATTAGTATGGTCCTTCTGCTTTTGGCATTATACAAAGATGAACAGCAAAAAGTGTGCGATGAATTGTTTAAAGTACTCGGTAATCGAGATAAAATCGATTTTGATGATTTATCAAAGTTGTCATACATGGAAATGGTAATCAAAGAGACAATGAGATTATTTCCCGTAGTACCATTAATTGCGAGACAATTAACAGAGAGCATTGATGTTGGTAAATAGTTTAAACAATTTTTGCAACAGTGTTATCATTAATTGATCATTATTTTTGTTAGAAACGAATAGAATACCAAAAGGAGCGAATATTGCTATTCCAATATTTTGTGTGCATCGAAATGAGAACTATTGGGAGAATCCACTAAAATTTGATCCAGAACGTTTTTCACCTGAAAATATAAAAAATCATCATCCTTATGCGTTCATACCATTCAGTGCCGGACCAAGAAATTGTATTGGTAAACATTTTGTCAACAAACATGAAACCTCAAAAAACGGTAATCTGATTTTTTTAATGACTTGTTTTTAGGCCCAAGATATGCTTGGATATTTATGAAATTAGCATTAGCTACACTTTTGAGCCGATATGAATTTCATACCAACATAAAAGACACGAATGAAATAAGATACGAACTGGAAATAAATTTAATAATAATCGGTGGTCATCAAGTTCGAATTACACCACGGAAAAAATGAAACCATTGAAATTTTGGTAATTGATTTTACATTAAAAAAAACTGTACATTTCAAATTGGCAAATCTCGTTAAAAATGTTAGATTATCGATGGAAAAATACTAAAGAATTATTGAGTTGACGTATAAGTGCTAAATATCTTTGGATTTTAATGAAAAAATAATTGAAAAAAATACGCACGCATCAGGACTCGAACCCGAATCTCTTGGATTTATGCCTAGCACCTTACAAATTTGCTATACGAGCTGCAGACACAAAGTGTAACACACTCTGTACACTCTCTAGACACAGAGTGTAATTTTTTCAACTGATCGATTTTTTTAAAATTTGTTTGTCAACAACAATCGTCTTGAAGTCTTGGTGCGAGTGTATTTTTCGATTCTCTTTTCATTAAGATTACTCGGCAAGTTATTTATCTTTATACTTTACGCCATTGTATCATAAACATCAATCATATAACCGAAAGGCTTGACGTTTTAAATTGTATGCAAACCAGTGAACAAAATATAATTAATAAGTCGTTGTATATTTTTATACCATGCATATATGAAATATACATAGTATATTAAGTTTAGTCCCAAGTTTGTAACGCTTAAAAATAATGATGCTAGGAAAAAAATTTTGTCATAGCTGTTCATAAAAACACCTAATTAGTCCATTTCCGGTTGTCCGTCCGTCCGGCCGTCCGGCCGTCCGTCCGTCCGTCCGTCCGTCCGTCTGTGGTCACGATAACTCAAAAACGAAAAAAGATATCGAGCTGAAATTTTTACAGCTTACTCAGGACGTAAAAAGTGAGGCTAAGTTCGTAAATGAGCATCATAGGTCAATTGGATCTTGGGTCCGTAGGACCCATTTTGTAAACCGTTAGAGATAGAACAAAAGTTTAAATGTAAAAAATGTTCCTTATAAAAAAATAAAAAACTTTTGTTTGAAACATTTTTTTGTAAACATCACTGTTTACCCACGAGGGCCATAATTAGGTGCAAATTTTATAGTATTTGTATGTTGTATGTGTGTTTGTTTAAAAGTGAATATCTTTTGTTATTTACGTGACGTCAAAAAAACAAATGAGTGCGCAATGTATGACACTGTCTATACATTTTATACATACTGTCTATACATGTGTTATGTGATAAAGAAATCAACACTGACTATGCATGGTATTTCAACAATAAACTCAGTCAATTGTTTGTTTTCACTTGTTTAAATATATTTTAAATATGTCAGGACAAACTTTCACCGTTCGTTGCGTGAAATTTCGGATTGATATTTTTTACAGAACTGTTGTCACGGTAGGAAAACTTCCAGAATGCGGGAGATAGCGGTTTTCTAGCCAAAAAAATTTGTTTGAAAGTCTTTCAACAAATATGCTCAACTGTATGTAAAAAAAAAAAATTGTTTTGGAAGTATAGACTGGGGATATTATTATGTCGAAAATGTAAGCAACTAAAACTAAAGTCTTAGACACAAAATAGCGCTCGAAATAAAATGACAATATGAAACAATTTCTAGCAATCGTTTTTGTGCAAATATTTTGCTTTCTGCATAATTTCGGGTTGAAAAACCTCTTCTCTCGCATCTTTGCAATATTGCTACCATGTCGCCATATTGCTACTTTCCTGGTACAGGGCACGTATTTTTTATATAAAAACGCATTCTGTTACATTGTAATTATTAATGGTTGATTTTACTAACAATAAATATTGTTTTATAGAAATAGGAGAGTTTCGAACTTTAAAATATAGTTTGATCGTAATTAACAATTTATTTTGTCATTTCACAAAACTATAAATTTGATAACATCATGAATGGGTATTGTAATAGTTAATAGCTTTTGACTGAAAATGAAATTCTGTTGTTTTGTATAATTGAAAATAATTGTTGGTGAAATATCTATTATTATCATTATTCATTTTGTAATTTACATGTGAAAGTAATTAACTGAATATACAATATACAGGATGTTTTAAAATTGTGAATTCAATTGAAGAAATTATCATATATATAATAATATAAAATTGACCTCCATAAAATTTTTGTGTGTATTATAAAACATAGCACAGATCAAGGATTTGATTTTGAAAGCAGCTTGACTTCCATGATAAAATAGAGGTTGGCTAGAATTTTTGATTAGAAACCGATATTTTTTTATAATATATTAGCCTGGTTCGCTCGCTCGATGGACGATCAGCATTACACTCGAAATATACCTATGATAGTTTTTATTATGAAACTAAATGCTTTTAAAATTAAAATCGCCCTACGAAGCGTGCAGCTAACTGCCATCTTCATAAATTATAGCCTATGTGTTATTTTGATTTATTTGCTACCTAGTCTAGTCGTCAAGTTCAAATTAGTGACAAATAGAAATAATATAAACAATTAATGACGAAAAAAAAGATATTTCATTTTTCATAAAATATTAATTTTTAAGAAATTCTATAAGGCTCTTAAAAAGGAGGAAATTTCCAATAAAAAAACTCTCACTCCTAGAAGTATATCTCTACTATTTATATTTTTAATTTAACGCTGAATATAGACTTATGTTTTTTTGCATCATTTTTAAATTATTTTAATAATCTATCTAAGAATTATCGTTGATTTGCCACTAAGCGTTGTATGGTGTCGACTGAAAAATTTGCACTGGGATATCATCTTTAGTTTACAGTTTTAGTCAATTTTTCAAAAAATACTCGTCAAACCGTTAAAGTGGCCCAATCTATGAATTTCTCTGGTCAAAAATATTCTAGAAAATTTTTTTAATCCTAATTAGAGACAAACAGTTTTTTCCATTCAGTAATTTTCTGAAAGCCTTTACAAAAATAGAGAAAATCACAAAAAATTTTATTTTGAAAATTGATAATTCGCACAACTTATTATAGAGATCACCTAATATCGTGCATGAAAAGCTATAATTTTTGAAGCGATTCTAAAGATATATATTCAAAATATCAATATTAGGGGATATATTCTAATTTTTTTTTAATAAAAAATCTATTTAAAATAATACGCTATCTACTATTAGAAAAGAATAGTAAATAATTATTTCCATTAACTTATTTAGATAAACCCGTAAAGCAATTACGTGTATACCACTTACCGCTACTCTTATATCCCAAATATCTATGTAGCAATTAAATTTACATAACTAATAAATATGTAAATTTCGAACTTTTCAATAATATTGAATATCATTTCAAAATTCTCATTAATGTTAATTGGAAATGATAATTTTAATATCAAAATGTAATGCCTACTATACCAACACCCAAATAAGGTAAGAAAATGAATTGCTTAATTCTTCATAGATTCGCTCATCTCTTTCACGATGAACGTAATTATATCGTCTACGCTGTCCGCTGCTTTTTGGTTTCTGATAACATTATATATAAATATATAAATTTCTATGAACAATCTTTTGTTTTTTACGCATATTATAAAGTCATCACACGCGCAAGTTTCAATTTGTCGGATATCGGTTTTGTTGTTATTTTATTAGGTAGATAGTTGAATAGAAATATCAAAAACAGTTTTGGTCACCATTTTCAAGCAGTCAAACAACATATTCCTTTTTGTTCAAAGTCGGACAAAACGATTTTTGAATTTTTTGAATTCGACTTTCCGAGTTGCTTCAAAGAGAACGACGCCACTCTAGTAACAAGATTTTCGTAGATAAAAATGTATTTAGGGTAAGCATTATTAAGGTTATATAGTATATGTTCAAATATTTTTAATTTTTTGAAGTGAAAACTTCTTTAGCCGCGTAATCGTCACGCGTCATATATACCACATTGAAAACAACATATTACCTAATGCCTGTTGTGCTACGCAATCTCAACAGGCCACATAATATGTATAATTATGTATTGTCATTGATATTAATAAAGATTTTATAATGGTTAAATGGATCTCGTCCGATTACTGAAGTTAAGCAACATTGAGCACAATATGTTTTAGGCTGGATGGCCGCTTGAAAAAAATCTGTTTTGTTGCTTTTTTTATTATTCATAATAATTTTTCATAAGCACATTAATAATTTCAATTTACAAATTATGAAATTTTAATTACTTATACGATACATATATGTTAATTTAAAAAAAAAACCCAGTTTTTCCACACTTTTACGTTTTCACTTCCATCGACAGTCCTCATGACTGAATATCTTATTTACAATTATTAATGATCTAAGAATAAATTAACCGTAAAACTCTGACGTCGATTGACCGTCTCGACTTGCCTTGACGACTATGTGTGGTTGAAGAGTGGCAACTATATTACCATAATTTAAAAAAAATCTTTGAACACTATATAATGTATGATAAATAGTTGAATTGTACAGTAGAGATAAAAATTATACAGTCTTTCACAATAAGCTTATATACTCTTATTATGCATCCAACCCAAAACATTTTTACAATATTGTAGGAAGACAACAACCTTGAGGTACGCAGCAATTTTTCGAGGCGTGTTTATTAATGGCAATGTATGCTATTGGACATCATCCTATGACATGTTCGCCCTTTGGCATTTGTTAATTTGTTTCATTTAGAATTTTTTGCGATTTGAAATTCGGAATTAAATTAAAACACTTGTTATAATTATAAAAGAAAGGTATATCCAAATAACAATATATTTGCATGTAAAAAATATGATTAAAATATTATTTTTAAAAATAAAGAAGGATAATGGCTAATTTGGTTTATGTCTGACATACACGAAGGGTATACATTATAAATTAAAAAAAAAACATTAGAAATGCATAATTAAAGGTAATAACATCATGCATTTCGCTGCATTAATTCTTATTTAATAAAGTATAATATATTCATAACATTGTTCTAAATTAACAACAATCATATCGTATGATCAAACTGTCTAGAAGGATTTATGATTAATTTCCCCTTAGTATGGAAGACTGTTATACATTGGATCACGAGTTATTTTTAAAATTATAGCAATTAAAATAGTCATTATGTCCACCATGATATTTAATATAAGCTAAGCAAATCAAAATGCTTTTATTCGTCTTTGATGATGATCGTAAATTTTGAAAAACTTTAAATTATAGCCATCAAAACGTTGCTTTCAGGGTGCCTGTATTTTGATTGGATATCTTTTTAACAGGACTTTAAACAAAAAGGAGGAGTTTATCAATTCGAATGTATTTTTTTTAATGTATGTTACCTCAGAACTTTCGACTGGGTGAACCAATTTTGATGATTTATTATCTATTTGAAAGCTAGTGCTTCCCATATGGTCTTATATAATTTTGGTCCAGTCCTGACAAAGGCATCCCTGAGAAAACCATAAAAGTCTTAAATTTGCATTAAGTTTGCACGACAAGAAGACGAATAACTCAATATCACGCCAACCGATTTCGATGATTCTTTTTTTAGTGACAAATTATTGTACTTCAGATTTACTATAAATCATAAAATAAAAACAAAAAGAAAACCGACTTTAAAAGAAAAACTTTTCCATAACAAATGAATATGCACTAAAAAATAAAAAAAATAATGATAATAATGTAGTTAAAATTATTGTTATTTTTGGAGTCAGTGTCAGCCAAGCTAATGTAGCAAACTGTTCTGTCAGAGTGGTTTCCTTGGCTTACACCGACTCCAAAAATAACAATAATTTTAACTATATTATATTATCGTTATCTTTTACTTATTAGTGCATATTCATTTGTTTTTCAAAAGTTTTTCTTTTGAAATCGGTTTTCTTTTTGTTAAAAGTTTTTTTTTTTTTTTTTTTTATTGAAATTAGGTAATGGCGAATTACGCCTGGCACCTGAGAGCGGTTGCGGTTGCAAAATTTACTAGTGCGCATACAGAGTTGCGAATAAGTGCTGATTATAAAATTATTTTAGGACAATTTTTTCAAAACATTTTTAATGTTCTCTTAGAAATATAAATTATAGTTTCTTTGTTGTTGCAAACAAAACACCAGATACTATTATTATAGTTAAAGAAGTAAAAACAAACAAGTGACTCAGTTAATTGTTGAAATACTATGTGTGGAAAGGGTTGAATATCAGTGCTTTCATTATTATTTTATAAATGAGAAGAGTTTAAAATACTAACACAATTATAGCGACCTTCCGGTCACCATTGATTTTTGTTTTCGAAAATTTTCGAAATCGTTTTCCAGAATTTGATTTGCTCTCAGAGAATGTTTCAAAGACCTAAGACCTGGGCTATGTTGCTCATTTACGAACTGAACCTAACTTTTTACGTCCCGAGCACGCTACAAAAAATTTTTACCTTGGAATCTCTTTTTTTTTTAGCTTTCTTCATTTTTAAGTGATCGTGTTTTCAGACAGATGAACAGACAATTGGAATTTACTCTTTGGGTGATTTTATGAACACCTATACAAAAAATTTGTTCGTTGTATCAATATTTTGAAGGGGTCTTAAAATGAAAACTCATGACGAAAGTATCCAGAATTCGTATTTATTTCAAATATTTAAATTAAGCTGAGTAAGAATTAAAAAATATATTCACAAACGGATTTTGTTATTTTGACACATACTTTTGTGACAAGATAAAAAAAAATTTATTATTGCCCATATTTATGTAGGCGCCTACTGTCATTTGACCATTTTTCACCTAAAGAATGTGTTAAAGCTTTTTGTGAATTGCAATAAATAAATAAATCATGAAATATGGGAAGAGAGAAAAACTAAAATGAAACAGAAGAAATGTAATTAAAATTTGCCATAGCTTTTTGTCCCGGGTTGTATTTTATATTGTAACAAACGCATGAAAATTTTAACATCATATAATACAATGTGTCTCAGTGAGGTAGCTTTTAATAGGAATTCAATAAAATTGTAAAATTTGAGATTATTCTTTTACCATAACCTTTCATACAATATAATCAAGATAAAATGAAAATATTTGTAAATAAATTAAATGCATTATCAATATGTTTGGTAATGGGTAAGCCATTAAAAGTTTGAAAACCGACACATAATATTGAAGGCTACTTAAATCTTTGTCTCGTTCCAAAAGGTAAAGTTTCCAGATTTCTTCCTGTTTAAATAGAACGTTTTTCATATAATATTACCAGAGTAAATTGAAAATATTTGTAAATAAATTATACACATTATCAATGTATATAATACATGAACATTTAAAAATGTTTATCTTTAGGTAAGTACTTATACACACTTTACTTTAAATTAATACCTTTACGTTTTCCATTTTCATTATAACTTGTTAAAATAATAAAATTTCGTTACACATAAGTACAGGCATAGTAAATTAAATAGTGCTAAGTATTTACAATATACATACAGTATTTGAATGGAAAAGTTGTCAAGGTTGGTCGTACTTTTGATCTATATCGATGACTTTCGCTTAAGAAATAATTTTACGGAAAATTTAATCCGAAATCAAAAAAAAGTTACCGTAGAGTTTTTACTTTTTTTGATATGCCAAATTGGGATTTTAAACCAATTTTTTTTACTTAAATGGAAAGATCATATATAAGTTTTATAACAAAACAGTTTATATTTCTTATTTTTTCATGATAATTTCAAAATTACAGGCAGTTTTAAAATAACTTTTCAAAATAAAAACGAAAACGCCCGACACAAAAATGTGCATAAAACATCGTTGTAACAGTATAACGTTAATTGAATAGTATACACTGTATATAATTATTAATTAACATTATGACGTTACACGATCTTTTACGAACATTTTTGCTGTAGTAGTTTAGTTCAAAATAATGCGCGTATTTTGTTTTAAAGTTATTAGACTTTTAAAAACCGTTGAGCATTAGATACCCGGAAACAATGACGCTTGATTAATATTTCAGTAAAAAGCTTGTCGGTTCGGAAAAAAAAATTGTATTATTTTGAGGCCAAGAAAGGGGATTATTATTGGTTCCAAGTTGCACTGCACATTGGTAAGCTAGTTTTCTTCCTTCTAGAAGTAGTTATCTAAAATATATTTCGGCTCAATTTAGAATATATGAAAACATTTTATATAGTCTTTCTGCTGTGTTAAACATTTTGCTGTAAATACTTGTCTAGTTTTGACATAGCCAACTCTTGGACTTTCATTATTATTCTTTTTCTTAATGTATGTGTATTTCCCATTACCAATGTAATTTTCTAAAATTTTAGCTGCAGCTAACTCATAAACCTCCTGACTTTGTGTGGCCCGTTCTGACTTTCTTTCATACACTCACATTCTAAACAATAACAGTAACATACATCAATATGGGGGCAAGTTGTAACATGTTACATCTTACCCCAAGATTTGGTGGACTAACTCCCAGGTATAGTTCTTAATATTTATCTAGGTAACTATTAAATTAACTACATAACTTCGAAAACGTTACATAGAATCATAAATAAATAAATTTATACCCCAAATAAAATATAGCAAGCTTCAATTAATCGATAATAGTAAAGCCAGCACACATCGACTCAGTGAGCCACCCGGCCTAACATTGGCTGTAATGACGTCGTCAAAGAAATACGTAAATAAAGTTAATATTCCTATATAACAAGCCCTGTTACTACTTATCTCTGTTACAACAAGCCCTTAACCTCTCCACGTCATTAAATTGGTCGAAATTTATTATTTTTATTTTAATCAAATTGTAATGTAATGTTTGGTTTTGTAGCATTGAAAACGGATGGTCGAATTTAAACTACACAAATGGCATAATTTAACACTTATCCCCTAGGCCAAACATAGTTGAACTTAACTACTACCTTGACAAAGGAAGAAACTAAACTGGAATCCCACTATGCATTCGCAATATTTAACATGATGATTCGATGTTTCTCATTCAGTAATACACAAAAATTGAAATCTTCTAAAAGACTTATCACTATCTCCTTTTATGTTGTTGATAACATAAGCAATATACGTAATATATTTCAAGGTATACTAAGTTTAGTCCCAAGTCTGTAACGCTTCAAAATATTGATGATACCAAAAAAATTTTGGTGTGGGTGCTCATAAAATCACCTAATTAGTCCATTTCCGGCTGTCCACCCGTCTTTCAACACGATAACTTTAAAACGAAAAAAGAAATCAAGCTAAAATTTTTACAGCATACTCAACACGTAAAAACTGAGGTAGAGTTCGTAAATGAGCAACATAGTCGATTGGGTCTTGGGTTCGTAGGACCAATCTTGTAAACCGTTAGAGATAGAACAAAAGTTTACTTGTAAAAATTGTTTCTTATAAAAAAATAAACAACTTCTGTTTGAAACATTTTTTCGTAAACATCAATATTTACCCGTGAGAGCGAAAATTAAGCGGTAATTGTATAGTTTGTATTATATGGGAATATCAGTTATATATGTGTGACATGTATGTATGTAACAGAGTAATCAACACTGGATATACGTGGTATTTGTACAATTAACTCAGTCAATTGTTTGATTTCACGTTTTATTTTTTGTTACTGCAAATGTTTTTCAAATTTATAATGGTATGAACAAAAATATAGGGTCAACTAAAAATAACCTAGTATACCTAGACAACTTTTCCGTGTTTTGTTTTGATGTGTATGTTTGTTTATATCTAGAGTATAATAAATTCACCTACAAGTAATAACAACAAACATAATTCAACAATCCACCTTACAGTACCTACCTGCTAGCAACCAGGTAGGCTCTTAAATTAACTTATCGTTTTAAATATTCATTTTCAAATAAATTAATGTTTACCTACCTATTTTTGCATAACAAAATGTGAAATTTTACTACATACATTATTATACTCAGTTTATACGATTCTAGGTGATTCTACTTTCAAAGGCTAAGAACGCAACGGAGTTAACAATGGGTGTAGAAACTATGGGGTACCTTGAGGTTCAGTTCAAGGTAATACTATTCTAGGATAATACAAATTAAAAAATCCATGAATTCTAACTTTCTTCCTTGTGGCAAATAAGCTCACGAGTCGATGTGGAGCCTTTTCTCTCATTGGCCATACATATGATAGAGAAGCCATTTTCTTACCAAATAAGCTCCCTAATGATCGCACAAACATTCATACTGCTGGCAAAAAAATACAATCCCCCCGCCCCCTCCTCCCAATCGCCTGAAAAAGGATAACACTGTTTGATTGATATTAGTCGTAAAGAGAAGGGAAATATGCCTGCTGGCATTATGTAACATTTGTGCGGTCGTTTGGGAACTTATTTGGCAAGAAGCAGGAACTTTTTTCAATTATTCCCCTGTCCCCTCTCGCGAAAATGGACATTCTACCATAAATATGTCTTATGAGAGAAAATGCTCCACGTCGACTAAGGAGCTTAATTAACACGGTGCAGAAAGTTAGAGTTCGTGGATTTTTTCGTGCCATATCCCAGAATATAAGAAAAAAGTTTTGGAAAATATTGAACCTGCTATTTTTCTAAAATACTTTGAACTAAGAAATTATTAACTATATTTACATGTCATCTTGTAACCAGCTAGTCTCACCTTGGATGTTTCCCCAAAATGACATGTTATTATACATTTATGATTCGTTATTGAAATATCGGTAATTTTGAAAGCGGTACACACAAGTCTTCAATCGCATTTAATTTGATTCCTGAGAAAAATGCAGATATTAGGAGATTTAACTTTAAAAGGTTTTGAATCATAAATTGAAACAATTTGTGTGGCCATAAAGAGTATCAATATCAAGTTTACGCAAGAAAAGAACAGTTAATAAAACTATAATGTTAATCCGCCTAAAAAAGGTATTAAGGTATATAAGCATACATTAAGGCGAAATACTAACCAATTTAATTAGGCAAATCATTTTGTAAAGCCGGCTCGCAAAATGAGTGGAAACCAAATATGGACCTAAAATCGATGGTAAATAAACCAATATAATTAGGGTCCATCAATATCGGTCTAAAATCGATGGTAATTTGTGGTATTATAAAAAGAAAAAGTTTGTATACGTTTCGCTCTTGGAAATTGAAAATACAAAATGGAGGCAACAATGGCTGGCTTAATTTATTTTTGAAAATTATTAGGTTTTATCGAAAAGTTCATGATTTCTGAGGTAAAAACTTCAAAACATTTTTCATAAAAGAAAAATTCGAATAAATTCAAGTGATATTACAAGTTAAAGTGGAAGATTTTTCGATTAAATTGTTTGTTTAACTACTGACGAACATGCGTGGTGTTATAAGGTTAACGTGTCTATCTTTGTATCTGTTCGTGGCATTGTAGCTCCTAAACGGATGAACTCGATTTTGCTTTTTTTGACAGATTATTTGACCGAAAGTGTTCTTGACTATGTTTAAAGTTCGAGTTAGGCTTCTTGTGGCCTTCAAGTAGATTTTTTGAAACATAACTAAGAATACTCTATATCAAATTAACTTTCCAAATCATCCGTTTATAAACTACGATGCCACAAACGAATCGATCAGACTAAATTTCATGTCGGGCATTTCTATTATTTATTAAATGAAAATATAATTCCGATCAAATAGAATATATGCATTTTTTGTCTAAATAGAATCCTGGCTTCAGATACTTTTAGTCAGTCTACCCCATCCATTTTTATGAAAATATATAATAATATATTTTCAAGTCAAAGAAAAGAGGTTTGTAATATTTACACAAAATAGTGATAGTAACAAAAACTTTTACATCACATTTCTATGATAATGTATGTAAATACATAGGAAAATGTTTTATGTAACTTTTTGATAGAAAGGAAAGTTATTGGGACGATATCGTAAATTTTATGATATCTTTACGATTATTATAGGTGTCCAAAATGTTAAAGTAACATTTTTTGTCTTGTTGTTATGTGCCACCCAAACAAATTATTAAATCAAATTGAAAAAGCCCCGCAAAAGAAAATCGATAGAATTTTGAACATGAACAGTTTTATTTTATTGTGTGTTATTTTTTGGTCTCTTCACAGGTACGAGAATAAAAAATATTTAAAGGTCTGTAGTCCACTTGCCGTGGGAGTCAGAATTGAGTGTCAGCACTACGGAATGAGCCCTTCTCCCTAGCCTTGAACCTGGACTGTTTTTTATTTAGAAAGCTATTGGTTTTCTGTGAAACTGTTATATTCTTCCCTGGTTCGTTATAAACTATTTTAAAAACCTCAAAAAATGAATAAAATCAAAACAAAGAACCACAAATAGATATACAGGATGTTCTATTTACCTTGAGACTAATCAGTTACTAATGAAAAAAACATTCAAAAATTGTAGCGCGAAAAATGTTGGCATTATGACGTCAACCTGGTTAAACGAAGTCTTTTTAAAGTCAATCCTGACTCAATACTGGCAATAGGTACGTTGCATAGTTTAAATCAGAAAATTGTCTGTTTGAAAAAATCGTACTTTTTTTGTTCGAAACATTTTTTCGAGAACCGTATACATTCTAAGGCGAAAACAAAATTTAAAACGAAATTCTTAATATTCTTATTAGGAAAGTAACTTATAGTGCTATCTAGTAACTAACTTTTTTTATATTAAAGATTATTTAAAGCTTAATTGTTTTATTCATGTACCTTTTCCAACATTTAATATTAATAACACAACAACATGTCTCTATCTCTTGCTAATAATGAGCAAAGATTGCTTTAAAAAAGTCTTGGAGGTCAACGCCAATCTCATAGTGCTGACTTATTAAAATTTATTATGCTCTACAATTTATAAGAATAACAATAAGAGTTTGTTGCCCACTGATTGCGCTAAAGTCTCCACTAATAGTTTCCAATTTTCTCTATCACATTCCTCCATCGTTAAACTTGAAGCCTTCTTCTTTTTTCAATTATGCGTGTCTAAAAAGTGGTCTTGAAAGTTTAAGCCCACTTTCCATTCACAACACATGTCTAGCCCATTGCCATTTCAACTTTTTAATTTGCCAAGTAACATCTTTTATCTTTGTTCTGTTTCTTATATCTCGAGATGAAACTTTTGGTGTTTCTCTAATGTGAAGCATGCTTTGTTCTAGTGCACATTGGCAACAGCGGAGATTTGTGAAATTTTTTTTAGTAAATACCGAAACTTGTGAGACGTATGCTCGAACTGGTAGCACACAGGCATCCATTACCTTTCTCTTTAACTTATTGGGATGCAACCCTTGAATATGTATTAATTGTATCGAGCTAAATAATAAATAAAAAGCCTTGAATATGTGTTTTAAAGACCAAAACTTTTTCCACGCATTGACAATTCTCGCGTTGATTTGGTTTGTATTCTTTTTATCGTTATTATTTTCCCGAGGTATTTACACTGGTGTACATATTCAAGATCGGCTACGTTTGAGGATATCGATGCCATTTGAGAATTTGACTTGACCTAAGATTTATAACAATTTATGTTCAACACTATTTCCTTGCCGGGCGAATATAATTGATTGAAAGTCTCTTGGATTATCTGAAAACAAATTCACATATTCTGCAAGACATAGATTGAAGAATCGACACCGTAGATTTCCAAGCCGAGATTCTTCCATTGAAAATAAGAGAGTTTGTATTCTAAAACTGTATTAAATAGTTTTATTGAAAGTGGGTCAACTTCTTTTACGCTTTTACTGATGGAGAATTTTAGGTCCAGACTCTACAACCGAATTTGACCGGAATTAGTGCTACGCCAAAGAAGAAATAAGACCCCTATATATCTCATTGCAGTTAGATGAATGACGTATACGATATAAGACAATATTATTTGTGTTATTGAATGGATTTTAAAATTGACATATAATGATGTATGAAGGTATTTGCTTTCGTTTACGTGTATACTTAGTATAAATCTAAAGCTCACCTTTACGTGCTAGAAATATATTTTATGCATCAGATTAGAAAGGTAATATTTATTTTCCGTTAGAAAGTTATTGTTTTTTCCCCGATAATATAATCGGTAATTTTATACCTTTTGTTTGTTTGTAAATGCGTTCACAAATTATCTGATTTATTTTAACTGAAGGAAGGATATCTATTTGGTATCGAATCCATTTAAAAGAGGGGGGGGGGGCAAATTTCTTAGTGCATATCAGTAAAATGTTGAAAATCAATGTTTCTGTAACTTATTGGCGAATAACGTTTTTTGTAAATCTGTCTTTTTTTGTTAGGATTTCTAAAGTTTTAACGGCATGAAAAAAGTGCTTTACCACTAGGAAAATGAATAAAACAAATTTCACGATAGCTGATGATGACGTCCACATTTCGATAACCATTTTGAAATTAAATTTTAACTATTATATTCAGATTTTGGGCGACATATATTTATCGTAAGTCGTAGACAATTACTTTTGCCTCAAATTTGCCTTCTAGTAAAGCTTTGAAGATTTCTGTTATCGAGTATTTATCAATACCACCATTTTATTTTTATTGGCGTATTTTGATATAAATTCAGACGTATTACAATTTTAAACGTAAAATAAAACATTAGAAAGTAAAATGTAATATCATAAGAAAACTTTTGTAATAAAATTGATTATAATAATTTACTAATTCAGAAACATATTGACCTAGTCCTCAAACGTTATGCCCACCGCCATACGTTTAAATATATACTTTATAAATCATGTTTTTTGTTGAAAATATTTTCTCGATCCATGTCTTCTAGAAAACAAAATGGCATGATTGCAATTAAATTAGATTGCATTATAGATTTATTGGGTATTAAAAATTAATTTTTTTTTCGGAAACTATTTCATTGAAGTATAAGACTTGGAATTATAAAATAATATCTATGCAGCATTAACCTGATGTTTTTTTAAACGTATTATTTTAATACGTATTTATTATACAAAAAATTAACCGTAGAGGCGAATTTAAAATTTTACAACAAATACCTAGAAATTAATTATTTACCTTTGAAAATTAAACATTTATTATGTTTCTGTCAAATGCTTCCACCAAATTATGCTTTCGTTATTTATCTACGAAGATCATTATGATATAGCAAACGGTAATTAACTCTAATAATTGCGCAAGATTTTTTTGAAATTTGAATATAATTATAAATTTTGAAATACAAAAATTCATTAAACGATATAATATAAATATCGAAAGCCACTTAAAAAATGTACCCCAAACAATATATTCCCATAATTGGTCAATTAAATCTGTAGAAATTTAAAATTATTCATATGTTACTAATTTCATTATTTATGTATTTGGTATTATTTCGTTTTAAAATTCCGTACGTATCGTATTCTCGGTCGATGTTTTTCTCGAATCATACAAAACAAGCAGGCAAAAGAGATCCAACAATTCAAGAACTTTATTCCTCGATTTAATAAACAAAATTTGTCTTCATGTATCTAGAATATTACTTCTCAAAATAGCATTACAATTCTTGATCTGGCCCTCTTTCAGGCTATTCAATTAATTATCTTTTTAAATTTTGACATCCTAGAGTGGTCTGAGTGCCATAACCAGCTTTGTTCTGCATACTTTCACAAGTAGTTGTCTTCAATTACTCTTTATAGCTCCTGATTGTTGAGCACCTCTGAATAAATGTCAGCCTCCACCGGGGCTACAGTTATTTTCCTAAACTTTGAGTATGTGAGCTTTCTTCTCACTTGTTCGATGTTTTTCTGTATCATTAAAATAGAAAATAAAAATTAAAAACGTTTAAACATAATATAATTGTTTGAGATTCAAATAATAAATGTATTATGAATACATAATTGAAATATTAAAAAAAAAAGCATTGAAAGTTATGAAATATTTCTTCCGTTGTATACACAATATAAATGTATATATGTACAGGATGATCCAATTTTATTCCAGCAAACTAAAGTAGCGATAGATCTCCCAAAAATACGAATTAAATTTCATGTGAATTTGTATGTTTCAAAGAATCGTTTTAGATATATATGTCGTGGCAGTAATTTACCTAAACTTAAGTAGTCGATTACTTTTTTAAGTTTTAGGCCATAGAGTCCATTTTAAGTGAAATTTTCATGACTCTCTGCCTTTTTAAGGCCTACTGCAAATTGTATGTCGCCTGTCCTCGCCTCGCCGTGGCGGTTTTCATTAAATGATTTAACTCAAGTCAAAGAGAATACGTAGAATCTAGACGAGTAAACGCGAGCTTCATTCCCACATTCTCGTGGTTACTTGCAGTGTAGCTCAGTTATTGTGGGTTATAAAAAATTGTGTATTATTGAAAAACGTATAATTTCTTAAAAAAAACTGTTCTTTTAGAAATAGAATTCTTCGTGCTGTTTATTTTATGAAAAAAATTCTTATACTTCTATTGTATGAAGATAATTGTGCTACCTACGCACATAGAGAGCTACCGCAGTTGTTGCCACTTCTATGTATGCCATGACGTTGCGAAGTAAGACGAAAGTATGATAGGGAGTGCTTCAATTCGGCTAACTTTGGCGAGTATATTCTTCAAGAATACTCTTCGAGAGTGTGAATGAGAGGTAATGATTGATAAAGGTAAATTTATTTGACGATAGTTTTTTTGTCTGCCGTAGAAACCTTTAAAATAAAGCTATTGACTAAACAATACGTGAATAAAATGATTTCCATAAGTTTGACAATTCTAATTTCTTTCTTACGAAATCTTCAATATTTATTCTTAAAGAAGCAAATAAAAGAGCCATATCAATTTAGCTTCTTTAGAGACTCATGGTCTAATATTTTTGATTAAATTATAAAAAAATCAAAACTATGTTTATGTCAAAATCAAAGTTTATGAACAAAATAAGTTTAATAATAATAATAGTAATGGATTTTTATCTCCATTTTTCAGATATCCATCTATAACCAAGGCCACCTTCATCATTATTTTTAATCTTTATTTTATTTTAAACTATGTTCATAAATGTACAATTAACTTTATAATGTGGGTGGAGTCGGTTACTTCGTTCTTGTCCAAGTGACGAAAGTGTGATCAATTTACTGCTTTTCAATAATTATAATTATAATTGATCAGATTGCTGCTGCCTGGATTCGAACACGGAACCTCCCAGTCAGTAGCCAAACGAGTAAAGTCGGTTACGCTTTTCGGTCGCGGATAATATAAAAAAAATTAAAATTATACGATTTGAGCAAATTAAGAAAAATGTACACAAAATATAAGCGAGAAAAAAGTTGTATTTTGAATTACTAAATTTGCAAATCAAATGAAACTTAAAAGCATGAAGTCTGGTCGATTGTGCTACAGACAGATCGAACAACAAAATGTAATTGGTCTTGTTTACTCTTTCATTTTGAAAATTATCCTTGTTGGACAGCTGAAGTTCATTAGGTTGATATTTTGTTAAATTGTGGAGTTTTATCCACAAAGTTCCCTGCTGGGTCTATCTGACTCAAGATTTTCACCCACGATGTTTTTTTTTTGACATATCCACTGCCATGTTGATATCACTGAAATATAGAGAGTCTGGAACGCTCTCTAGCTTGCTGGCAGCGAAGAGGCAGAGAAAGAAAATGACGGGTATACATGTCTATCTCTTACAAGTCTGGTTTGAAAGTGACTGATTATAAAGTTGTATGATTGTACAAATATGTGACAGATGAGTATGAGCATAAGAGTTAGAAAAAACACGTATATACCTGTCCTCGCTTACCGCTCGTTGGGCGCTATAGGTAGAGAGCTCTACTCACGCTTCAATTTTCCTGATTTAAATCAGAGACACTCAGTAAATATACGTTTAAATAAATATTAAAATTTATTTGGCTTTCATTAATATTATGTTGGATTTACGATTAATGATGAATATAACATTAAATTTGATAAATGAGTTTTTAGATATTTAATATTTATAAACATATTTATATGTATACGCATAAAATATTTTAACGTACATGATGCTACCTACATTGGTGTATACTGACCACTTCCGAAAATGATATGATAATTGATTTGAATTTTAATGAGTTCGGGCCAGAATGACAATGTCAAAGGAACATTGAGATTAAAAGTTTTTATTTAGTTTAATATGTTTTGATTTAATTTGATATTTAAGGATTGTCTGACATGTAATGTATTAGCATAGCAACAATAATTGATTTAAAGGATCAAGATTTTTTATAGGTAGACTTTTACTCAAATAATATGTGGTTAAAATTTCAGCTTAAGTATCCATGCAAATTTTTACGAAAAATATTATTGAAAATCGATATGAAATACACTGCTCTTATGCAAAAATCTCAGAAAACGACATATTTTGAAAATTTTTGATAATTTTCGGTTGGAACGAATGAAAACAAATTGAAAAAGAAATTTTAAATAGAAAGTAAACATATTAGCCATGACATAGAAAATAAAAAAAAACCAAGTTTCCCCATTCATATAAGGGATGTACGAGCAGGATAGATTTAGGGTTGAAATTATTATTATTATCCTATTTTCTACTTTGATGATGAATTTTAGCATATCTTTATGAAAGTAGACGAAAAATAAGAATAAAATTTTCCGATTCCTGCCTTGGTTTACCAAATATCGAAAGCTGAATAACTAAACAAAATTCAATTTTTGATATTTTGAAAAATACGCCAGATATCGAAAAATTGTATTCTTACTTTTCGTCTTATCTATAATATAATTCAAAAAATATCAATTTTTTAAATTTGTGCCCCACTACCGTGCTCATACATCCTTAATTATATAAAGAGCGAATCTGACTGACTCATCAACGCAGAGACAAAACCACTGAACCAAGAACAATGAAATTTTTACAGCAGGGTCATTTTATTAAGTAGATAAGTAATAACAAGTACAGGAAGTAAATATAAATTCTTGAGCCAAGAAAATATTTACTTATTTGTTAAAAACATTTTGTTTTGCAACTTGTACTTTTTTACTAAGTGATCAAGAGAAAGAAATATTGATTGCATAAACCATTCTTCAGTTTTCAAAATTATTAACAGCAAAAATTTTTCAAATTCAACATTTGGGATTGATTTATTTTTGTTTCAATGCTTCTATGAAACTGTTTGTTCAAATGGTAATATTGCTCATGCAAGACAGTGTTAATATAGAAAAAATCATTTACATGAAAGGTCAATAGTAAATTTCTGGCCGCTGTTAAGGTGTTTCGATACAACGTAAGAGTTTTTTTTTTTTTTATTTATATTTCAATTAACCACCCTTATATAGATCTTTTTGTGAAAAATTCATATCGATTCTCTGTACGGTTTATGAGAAATGAGCCGTTTGTGTTTGTAAAAAAACTGACTTTGATATAGTTAATTTCTCCTTTATGGCTTTATTGTTGTGTGGCTGAATTGATATGAATTTTCACAAAAGACGTATAAAAGGATGATTTATTGAAATACATTCAAATTTTTTGGATTATTTTCATTGTTTTGGTATCGACATACCTTAAGAAACGCAAATATTGCCTTAGCTGATATACAAATCTGATCAGATAATCAGTCAGTTATATTGACCTAAAGTTTTGTTGTTTGAAGCGCTCTAAGAAACTCTTAAAACGAACTGTCCAATCGAAGGTCATTTTATGTCCAAAGGCGAAGTTGATTAATTGACCATCGTCACTACCTTCGCTGAAGCCGAAGTCTTAAAATTTCTTGGAAATTCAGCTCAAGATTAATCTAAAATTTATAATAAAATTGAAGGTTTTTATATTGACTGTTTAATATAGAAAGGCAATTTAAATTATCTCTAGAAATGGATCTAGGAATGATAAAAAAAATTACCTTACAATTTACCAAAAAAACCACTATTCAATTTACAGATTATTGTTTTTAATTAAAAAAATTAATTATAATCTGCGATTCAATTGTCATTCAGGTTTTTTACCTGTAAGTGTATCTTTTTTATTAATTCCTGTGTTCCATTGTATATTCTAATTAAATGTTTTTGTATTTAAGTTGACACATGCTTTTTTAAAGGAAAATCTTTCATATACTGTCTGTTAAAAATACAGTATAATTTATATATTAAAAAAATAAAATCCTTCATAAACGTAAAATAAACAAGTCGTGATGTATGTGGCCTTTACGAATCAGGTTAATAACTCTCTGATTAATTTAATTATTACAATTATATACTGAAATGATTGAAATTATATAAGTTGTATTCTGATAATCAGCTCATTCAAATAATAATTAAACAACAAACAATTAATGTATAATGTAATGTATAATTGTTTTGTATATTTCTTTGTGTAGCCTCAGCTTGTATAAAGAACTGATTAAAATGCAATTTTGAGCAATTTATTTTTACTTCTTTTCTAGTCGCAACGAAGAATTTTTATTTTATAATTATTATCCAACAAATTTAATCAAAATATGATTTCTTTTATAATTTTTTGAATAACTCCTTCAAAACTACATGCTCATATTTTTATTGAAAATGTAATGTGATCGATATCAAAGTTTATTAATAAGAAGTTTCAAATTGATTGAACTATTTTTTCTGAAGTTAGACGCATTCTGATATATTATAAATGTGAAATTTTGTGAGAATGAATGAATGTATCAAACTAATTATAACTGCTAACCCATAGGTATATATTTTAAACATGCAGGAAATGTCACATTTGATAGTTACGATAATTCGGCTATTCTGGACTATTTTCTTAAGATCCCGATTCTTTAAATTCTGGACTATTTTCTTATGATCCCCATTATATACTGGGTATGCTTGCCTCTATCCATAATATAACGGGTAGTTTAAATGATTTTAACCAATTCTAACCAATGGCAATCCCTACATATTTTATATGTTTCCCTATAAATGTTTGTTTGTTTGTTACGCTTTCACGCAAAAACAACCGAATGAATTTGAATGTAGAACAATATGGGTCACACATCAGAAAAACACACGAGCTATAATTTATAAAGATATATTTAAAAAAACTTAAATTTAATCTGACATTCATTGCTCCATCTATGATCATCATTTTGAACCATTAATTAAAGATTTCTGTGAAAATTTAAAATAATAAATGAATTTTGGTAAATTCATGGCCATCTTTTCTGATATACTTAATGAATTTTGGTAATTTTACATTTAAAAAAATTGAAAACTCAGCATATATTTTAACTGTGTAAAAAAATCCCTTCGAATGTTATGGAAGGGGGATAAGTGAGATCAAGAGATCTGGAAGCTATAAAGCGGTGGTTGTTACTTTTAAGCCCAGTGAAGTGGGCGGTTATCAAGCTAGTAAAACATATATTTTTATGAATGTCATGGAATCTTTCAACTTAATTTTCCCCAACTTCAAGACGTCCGAATGACTTGGAAAGTTGCACTATTATCAAGGATCGATAACAATACAACAATTTAATTACTTTATCCTAATATCTTGACCAGGATACAAGATGCTGCCCGCTTCTTATGCAGAAGGATAATTACAAAATATCATAAAGAAATGCAAATCGTCACAAAATGAAAAAATATAATAAAATTTTCGATTTCGTTTTCATGGTGACAACAATAACTTCCAACAAAAAGTTAAGAACGACTAAAAAATGAAAATTAATCGCTATTTGAACAACACTGATTTAATTATAGAACAACAATCAAAAACAATTTTTTTAAAGCTGTATCTAAATTTGCATAAATGTAAATATTCAAACAAAAACATTAAAAAGGTAAATAATAAAATTCAACAAAAATTAGTAACGAGTGTTTTATGACATCTAATGATTTTCAAAAATAATTGCAAATTTTTTTCCTCTACACTCTCACGAGGTAGCAAGAAGTTCAGCGAGGAACCAGAAATTGTAGACAATACTTGGGATGTCTCGCCTGTCATCACTTCGCACTGCCTGACTTCGCTGGAAAAACCTTTTTTATACCCAAGCCAAAGGCAACACGAGGCATTCATGCAAGAACAGGTGAGCCACATCTCCACATTCTTGCGATTAGTTTGGTAGTTAATGTGGCTTGTATTTAACAATTTTGATAAAAGTTTTGTTGAAATGCACAATGGTCACTGCAGGTGTTTTTGAGTGGGGTTTTGTTTTTTCTTAAATTGTTCGAGTACAACAATATTTAGAGAAATCTTTTTGTAATACACAAATTGCATGGCTAATAAACAAAAATAGTTCCTAGTATTAATTAAAAATTGTGTGTATCTATAAATTCCCGAATTTAATCATCCCTACACATATATTATAAATGTGAAAGTAAGGTTGTTTGTTTGTTACGCTTTTACGCAAAAATTACTTAAGGGATTTGAATAAAACTTTAATGTTCATAGACATAATTTTAAAACTCTAATTGAAGATTTTTGTAAAAATGTCTATCTTTTTTTACTTACATGACCTTAAAAAACAAACGATCCTGTAATCGACACTCTCTATACATGGTATTTCAACATTTAACTCAGTCAATTGTTTGTTTTCATTAGATATTTTTGATAATAATTTAATAATTACTTGATTTAATTTAAGATTAAAACGTTTATTATTTAAGAAAATAATAAAACTAACTTTTTGTGGATATAAAAAAATTTAATACTAAATCTCTTAATTATTTGCCTTTGTTTTTAATTGTTTTTATCATCTGTATAATTTTTGCATATAATATGATTTTTAATCGAGTTCCCTTTTAAATACTTCTCATTTCTTTCATAGCGTAATTTTGAAATTATTATATGTAGAATACATGGTTCTTAATCGTAGTAGAATATTATCTACATTCTATTCTCGTTCTATTGTTTTTCATTATTTATTTTTCTTCTAGTTGCAGAAATTGTAGAGTAATACAATATCTTAAAATTTATTATGTAAAATTAATCAAGATTATAAAAATATTGCGGATGTTTATTTTGTAATACAAATGGAAACAAAAATAAAAAAGCCACTTGTATTCGATGAAAGATATTTTTTCTAAAACATACTAAGTTGAAAAGCTATATGGCAAAAATTCTTAAAGCTGCATCGCAGCTTTGAAAGATGCTTTTCAGCACCGCATAACCTCCATGTATAGTTGGATACTGCCTATACATATATATAATCGTATTCAGCTCACAAAATGGTCGAGACTACCTACATTTGTTTTAAAGGATCCGATCGTCGTTTATACAACCGAAACTGAAACAAAATTGTTAAGTGGCCAAATGATTTTTCCATATTTTAGTGCGACGAAACTCTTAAACAAAATACTACAGACTATGTGCGACGTGGGACACCACGGGTTTTTTTAAATGATAAATACATACTTGAAACTTCATGAGTGGCTTCCTTTTTATGAGTCTACCAAACTTTCCTCTACGATTTTTTTCGATAAGGCTGCGTTTTCAAATGATCTTAGGACGATTTGACCTTCATATTTTTGTTATCATTTGAGCCAAACGACCCTCATATTTGAGCTATGAGGGTCTGAAAAAATGAAGGAGGAAATTTGACGTACACTATGACCACTTGATAATATTAATAATTATTAAACAATAAAATATTTTGTTCGGCAAAAACACTGCACCGATGAGCTGTATACAGCCTAGAGCATGTGGTAATTTTGGTTTTGAGTACCTACATGATTCACTGCTGTCATCATTCACATTTGAAAACGCAGTTTTTTCAACAACAAAAAACGTAGACAAGTTTGCTAGACTCGTCAAAAGCAACCCTCTTTCAAAGTTTCAAGTATGTATTCATTATTTAAAAAAACGTGGTGTCCGACCCATCTACTATGTGGATCAGATTTGAGACCCATGCTTAAATTTGTTTCGAATTCGAGGCATTACCTACTCCAAACTCCATTTAGCAAGCTTTCTTAGTTCTGAAATCATACGAATTGTGATCAGATCTAAAAATAATTTAAATGATTATACAGGGTTCTTCAATAAGATATTACCACTTACAAGGGACAGGCGTGTATTTTAAGGACATAATATATATTATGTCCTTAAAATACACGTGCATTGATTATTTTTTTATGTTCAATTTGACAAGTTGGTCAATGTTTTGTTTACATATTTGCAAAGTCGAGTTCTCATAAAAAATTACAAAAACCTGAACGATTTTTTCATTACTAACATCAAGGATTGTTTACACAAACGTATTCACGTTTCTGACAATATTTGAATCAAGAAGCGGGAACAAGCTAAGTTGGCGTCGGGTGGGTACGTGTGCGAAATGACCTAAAACTCGTCCTCCATCGAACATACCTTGTCTAATTCTACCATTTATAATAATTTTAATAATGGAAAGTAAACAAATGGTTCTCTCAAATTGTTCTTCCTGCATTTTTTAATACTTTTGAAATTTTAGATAAAGAAAAGAAGTATTAACATTCGACATCGATAGAATTTATGAATTGAAAAACAATTTTATATACAAATTTTCATACTCATTTATATAGGAGTAAAAATAACTGAAACTATTGATTCTAAGACGTAGAAAAAACGAATTTTTATAAAATAAATATAGCCTAAAGTATCTATCTCATCTATATGATATTGGTTTCATTTGTTTCATTTATTGAAGAGGTTAAATAAACTTTAACATTTTTCTTATGTATGGCGTGTACTTATGTTCGTTACACTTTAATGGTTTTCCATTGTAAAAGAAATTGATATATTGAAGTACAGAAAAAAAAGAAGAAAATTCGCCTAGTTATTATTAAAGATAACTACAAGGCGTATAAAAGCCTACAGCAATTTTTCGTTATAAGTAACATGGATGAAAACATGTTATTGATAAGTTACGCTAATGATCTACATTTTATATTGAAAAATCTATTTCAAAGCTCTTACTGGCAAATATAAACAACAACTTACAGAGGTTATTGTTTAAATAAACTACCCATACTGAGGGATAACAAATATAAGAGCATAAAATATAACAAGTGAAAACAAACTGACTGAGTTAATTTTTTATACCATCTATATTAAATATATACAAGGTATATTATGTTTAATCCCAGACTTAAGACTTGAATTTTCATAAAGTATGTGCGCGACAAATGCACGAATAACTAAATATTACACCAACCGATTTCGATGATTCTTTTTTAGTGACAAATTGGTAAGTGTACTTCAGATTCACTAAAAATCACAAAATAATAAATCTTTTAACAAAAAATAAAAACCGACTTCAAAAAAGAAATAACATTCATAGTGATAATTTTGCTTTCTACTTAGTATTATGAATTATGAAACACTCAATAATCATAGTCATAAAAAATAAACTTACACTCGAATGTTCGTATAAAATTTCGAGATTTTGTGTTTCATAAAATATTTATACAAGATGTTTCGACTAAGACCAGCCTTTGTTATTGAAATGACATCATGATTATCATATGGTAGGATATTATACTTGTATATAGTCCCACTGCTCCTCATCATACATTATCATTATTAAATACACCTTGAGAAATCAGTGTGAGCCATAATTATGGTTACCCTAACAAATTTTAATCCACGAAGCTTCTCTCACAAGCTTCAATTTCAATAATATGTTTTCTTGATATGCAACTAGGAAGATATATGAATAAAAAATGCAAACTAGGTTTGCCCGGCATTAGATAAAAGAAGATGTACGCTGTTCGATAACTTGAAAATTGCGGTTTGGAGCAACTATCAAGTTGTGGCTGGCTAGATTGGCCATACGTTAAGAAAACCTCCTGAAGACATCAGCCGCCAGGCAAACCTCACATCACCTGGACAAGAACCGTAGAAAAAGAGATAGAACTGGAAGGTAAAACCTGGAGTGAAGTCAAGAGTATAGCCAGCAATTATGTTCGCTGGAGATCCTTTGTTACGGCCCTGTGTCTCCCAAGGGATTAAAGGAATTAAGTAAGTAAGTAAGTATCAAGTTGTCGCACCAAATTGCAATATTCAAAATTGCCCCATCAAATGGCCTTATTCAAGCTGTCGAAATACGAATAATCCCTTTAATTTAGTGTCGGCCCAAACGATTTTTGCATTTGTTATTCAATTTTTTTCTAATGGATTAAGAAAAAATAATAAATTCGTCTGGCGCTGCAGGCTTCACTTCAACTGTTCCGACATCAATAAAATGGGATGCCTAACCTAAAAATTACAACGTTCTGAGTGTTGGTTGAAAAATCATCCGTTTATATTGAACTTGGGCTAAATTTTTTTTTCCTTTACAACTGAGAAAATATTAATTATACTGTAGCCGTACTATTGTTGTATGGATTTTTGAAAGGCTGATCTTCATTGAAGCACCTTATTTAAATATAATTTAACCTTCTCCATTCTGAATTGTAGATATGTTATCATCGTTAATTTATATTGTTATATAATAAAACTTGTGCGCTGTAATATAACTCAAGTTTTATATAAATACATGTAATCTCTTCTAATTAATTTTATTCTATAAAATTATTTTCAATTCAGTGGAAATTTATTTTCAATTTCAATTAAGTTTTAATTACATACAACAAATGTTTTATTTATTTGTGATGCAATTTATTGATTATAAAGATTGATTTTTTTAATTAATCATAAAAACAGTTGAAACTGTGAGTTAGGTACGTGTGGAATATTTGTTAAATAAAAAAAACTTTAAAAGTGTCTTTGTTGTAATTAAATCAAATTTGATTATTATTTGTAAATTAAAAGTAATAAAACTCATGCCACTGACTTAGAATAATTGCAGTGTCAACCAATGATTATCTATAAAATTTATTTTGAAAAGTACGTAATTGCAAAGTAACCAGATTTGTACTTAAAAATTACATCGAATACGTTCTAAATTAAAATGTTTGGAGTATTGCCCGAATCAGTTTTTAAGATGAGTGAAAAAAAGGTACGTTCGCCTGGGGTAAGGATTGATGAGGAGGAAAGAAGCACGCCAAAATTACTAAAAACTTTGCTATCGGAATTTGAAGAAATAAGGAAGGAAAACAAAGAATTTAAGGAACAACTAGAAAAACTAATGAGTGAAACAAATAATTTAAAGAACGCGAATGAAGAACTGAAAAATAAGTTTGAAGAGCGGGAAAAGCATACAGAAAATCAATGCGAAATTATTTTGCAATTAGAGAAAAGAGTAAACACTAATAATTTACATAGCATCAATGAAAATGATGATGGATCAGATTTAGAAGACACAGTTGTTGATTTGCTGAATACTAAATTAAAAAATGTGGTGTTAATATAAAAAATCAACTCGAGCAAATTCAGGAATAAAGTTGGGAACGTTAAAGATAAACATGATATTAGACCATTAAGTAATTATTTTGTGTATACTGATAATTTTGATTTATGTCAAATAAAGAATATAATAGCAAAAATTAAATTATAATTTCAAAAAAATAATGAAAAAAGTAATATCTTTAAACTTTTTAAAAATATAACCTCTTTGTATGCACACAAATCTCGTTAAAATCGATTTAAGGGCGGTAAACATTATTTGTCTTTATATTGAAAATCAAAAATTTTGGATATAGCTGCGAAAAAGAAGTGCTAATTAGGAGGTGCTACGACAGAAATTGTGCATTTTCGTAGGTACATATTATATCATCCCAAAACTTGTCAAATTGGATGATGTTCGTAAAAGAAAGGTATTGTGTAGTAAAAAAAATTATTAAAATGAAAGCCGTTGTTTCAGACTCTTTTATAATTATTGCATTTGATTAAAAACAATAATTTTGGCGTTAAAAGTTTAAGTTCAAACACTAGAATAATATTCAATAAAAGCAGTGGGGAAAATTTAATAAACAGTGCTAATAAAGCAACGAGAAGTGTCGTGGGACACCCGGTTGGAACTATGTTCCTATCGTATCTTTAAGATAGAAATTATTTGAAAATAAAAATTACTGTATGAGTAATTAATTATAAATATTAGTTTTGTGGTACGCTACCTTGCAGGATTAGTGTAATTAGTTTCTTGTAAATTTTTTTTTCTCTCACAGTACTGTTTGCATATCCCGTACATTAATAATTCTGAAAATTTAAAGTAATAATTTAAGAAGTCAAATACTTATTTTATTGTTTAAAGAATTAAATATTAATAAAGCTACTTTAACTCTATACTTTATGAATTAAGTGTAATATTAGTTTAAAAAAGGCATAGTTCAAAAAATATTTAGTAGTCAACCCAATATGTGCGGGCATTACCTTAATTTGGCTTGATTAAGAAGTTTATTATGACATTACATAAAATTTCCTTGTTCTTACTTTAAATTTTCTCTGTTAAAAGGTTAAATTCTTCTAATAACTCACAAATCATTTCTTTGAATGAAAAACATAAACTTTGAACAGACAATGTCAATTGACAAATTGTAAATATATAAATATTATTTTCAAAATATTCTCAAAATTCATGGCAAGCTGAATCGATAAAAAAAGTTTTTAGAGATTCCTAGGAAACACATCGTCGGATTTTGGGGCCGTTTTAAATTGTTGCACATTATTTGGTTTTACCTTCCAACCACCAAACAAATTATAACGTACGATAAGGAACATAGTTCCAATATATGAAAATAAGTTAAGTTTTATAGGCCAACCCCAAGACATGCTGATAATATTTCGATTTTAGAACACAAATCCTAATTCTATACCAAATAGAAACCGATTCTACATTTTTGCATATAGATACTAATGACTTTACTTCTTTTTTCACTTAATGAAAAGCTAGAAAACCATAACTACTGATCGCGAATCCCGAAAATCTGATTCATTGTTTTAATCAACAAATTTTTTCTCATTTTCTGTCCGAAAAATATTTTATAAATGGGAGTACGCATATGTTATACATATATTGTGTATACATCTTTCAATTGTGAATGATTATAAACGTTTTGAAACGACTTACCAGATTTCTTTTGTTAATTTTAGATACTTTATAAACTTTCCACAAGATATAAATGTTTGACGTTTCGAAAACATCATAGTAAAATATGCAGCATTAAATAAAAAATATATCCATCTATTCTCACAGATGATTTATTTACATAATAAAATATTAAAGTCGGTACACCAGCCCATCACAACTGTTAATTAAATTAATTTTTGTTGTAACGGAGGGAATCGAAGCCGCTACCCTTTGCATGCCGCGAACGGAATTGGTTACGCCTTAACCAACTGAGCTAATAGGGCTGACTGTTTTATATTTGCTAAATTAAAAACAAAAATTCGTTCATTTCTTAGTAATTATATTAAATTAATTATTGACACTAAAATTCGTTCTTTTCTTAATAATTATTTTAAATTATTGACACTAAAAGATTTCAAAACTTATTAATAACATAAAACTAAAAATTTTCCTTTGTAATATAATAAATTATAATAAATAATGTCTTAATGATAGTTATTATAATGTAGAATTTCAAATTACATTCTTAAAATAGACAGCGTAATAATTACACCGTGAGCTCATAACGAAGCTTTTTCTCCAATTCTTGTTGTCATCTTTATTAAGGATTGAAGTAATTTTTGTAATAAATCAATTTGAAACTTTGACCGTGGCTCGTTTGAAATTTATGGAAATCGAATTTTTCATATTTTTCTACGATTTATGGAAAACAATTTAACAATATACCTGGAAAAACGGTAAACGGTTTGTCATTGACAGGTGAAAACTCACTTTCTGACTGCACCGACAGAAAGGTGATTAATGGCTTGTGAAAATCTTTAGAAGCAATGAAAATTTAATCGTTTAAAACTCCCAAAATAAAGAGAAAGATATAGAATAGTGACGTCATGCACAATATCGCCATAGAGATTATCTACTATAATAATCTCTGTGGCGTGAGTAATGTAGCAAATTCGATATCAGTCATCTACCAAATTGTTTAAAAGAACAGGCAGGTAGAAGTGTTGAACCCTTTTGCCTGTATTTTTTGTTACCCATTGGTTCTCGGTATCTATCTTTTAAGATAAACGGTAGATAAACAAAAATTGTAAAATAACTGGAAAAAAGAAGTCGAAATACTCAATTTCTATCAACTCAACATATGAGTCGTATTTAAATCCACAAATTTCGTTTTTATTATTAAATCTACTTTATAATCCTTAAAAAGGCAAACAAAAATCATTATGAAAATTTCTGTTCACTATGGGCTCACGATTTAAATACAAGAGACAATACTTCGTATGTATTATCAGTGTTATATTAAATTCTATGAATAAATAAATAAACTTTGATAAGTTTTCAAATTTCAAAATTGTTTAGGCGTAAATATATATATTTGAACTTTTAATGCTCTTTAATAATTGTAATAAAATTATAACTAAATATGGCATCATCTAGCAAAACACAACACGGCGTGTCAGTACGCCTGTTTAATTTCAAACAAAATAATGATTGTGACTATGAAAACTTAATACAGATTTAATATTATTTGGTTTGTAGGGTTTGTAGTCAGTATTTAAAATATATTATAATACAATAAGGCTCTTATGTAACGTTTCTTTTGGTTATTAATCCTCAGCAGGGTAGCTGTGGACCTTGGAATATTTAATATGCAAGAGGAAATGCAGCTAAGACGTGCATTGTCATCCGTATGGACATCATAAAGAGTGGTATGGCCCAGCTTCTGCATAAGAAGTTTTTTCATCAATAGTGTCAGAATGCCCTGGGATGTTATATTGTATTTAGATATTATAACTTGTCAAAAAAAGATAAAGCTGGGCAGAATCTTTGCAAGATCTTGGACAGAAAGGGATCTAGAAATTACATAGAATTGGCAAGAAGAGATGATGCAGAAACGAAATGATCGATACTTGTTAATGAGAAATAATAGCTATAACACAAAGAAAATATTGTTATTTAAAAAAATCTTAGTCAACATAACAACGTGAGTTATCACAAGAAAATGGAGGGAATAAGATGAGGATAAAGAAACGATTGAATACCTGCTGTATTGATTGCAAGTGCGGAAAAACCTTAGTTCTAAAATAGTACTTAGGATTATGTTTTCTGAACGTTTTGGAAAAGGCGACGAACATTGAAAAAATAATGATCTTTATAAAATAATATAAATACTTCAAAAGGAAGATCAAAGTAAAGTTAACATGTTTCTAATAGTCTGCAACACGAAAATCCTTATGTCTCCGAGTGAAAGTCAACACTCCCTACCGAGCCCTTTAACCTAATCTCACCTAACCCGGCAAAAAATTTTTGTACGTTTGTTTATCAGGTATATGCATATGAAATATATCAACGAATTCTAAGTTTAGTCCCAAGTTTTTAACGCTAAAAAGGGTTCATAAATTCATCTAATTAGTCCATTTTCGGTAATCCATCCGCCTGTCTGTTTGTTGACATGGTAACTTAAAAACGAAAAGAGATATCGAACAGAAATTATAGCGTGTTCAGGACATAAAAATTGAGATCGAGAACGTAAATGAGCAACAATAGGTCAATTGTAAACCGTTAGAGATGGAATAAAAGTTTAAATGTAAAAATTTTTTTCTTATAAGATAAGAACAGCACTGTTTATATTTATTGTATATATTTTAAATTTATACGTTATATATATTATGTATGTGTTTGTTTGTTTATTACTATATCCACTAAGGAAGTGAGAGGAAAGATATTGTTATTACTTTGTGTGTAAGAATGGCTATATTTCTTTACTTACATGACGTAAAAAAAACAAACGATTGCGTTATCAACACTGTCTGTACGTGCGGTATTTGAACTTTAACTCAGTCAACTGTTTGTTTTCACTTGTTTGGAATGACTTACCTATTTATTTTATTCCGAAAGCTCTAAATAATTTTAGGGCGTGAACCTCAAATCGTAGATCTGACTGACGGATCGTCGCATCTTGCACATTTTTATAGCAATTATCTACCTTTAAATGTTAAACATCACTTACACTTTATCTTTTAAAGAAATCTTATTTGTACCAAAATCCATATCTAATTCGGCAATTAATCTCGAGTTGGGAATCAAAAGTGTGGAATATCTTTGTATATAGAAAGCTATAAACTATCGTTTTAGAGTTCAAACCAGCGCCAAAAGGCTGCATAATAAATTGTATGAATGAAGAGTCAATGGATAAGCTGAATGAATTGTTGGATGAACGAGGACTGAATGAGTTGCACGAGTGTAATAAATTATTTAAAAAAAAAAAAAATTAAACAACTTGCTATTAGTGAGTATCTGAGTGATGTTAGCAAAAAGGAATCTATGAATATGTTCTCTATTTTACATCACTACGAGCAAGGAGCAAGGTATCTGAGTATAAGTGAGAGCAGTGAAAGGTATGGAAAGGTATGTGATTGCAAGTTTTCGTATGTATGGGTTTAAATGGAACAGTAAGAAAGTAGAGAGTTTTAGAGTGTCAGCCATGTGTGACGCAGTTGAAAGTATCAAACATTTGATAGAAGACTGCCCTGGAACTGCAGATGTAGAAAGAGATGAACTTATACATCTCAAAATATACACTGCTTTGGAAATCTTGAATGTGTCCGAACAGCACAAAATAAAGCCAGCTGTAACTTGCCTCAAATACATTCTTAAAAAAAAGAGAGGCGTACACCAAATGAAGCCGTCTATGTTCCCATTTTTATGGTATAATCATTGTTTTTAACTTTTTTTTTTGAATTAACAACATTGTCACCACTATTATTGCAATTATTATTTATTTTTATTATTACAATTGCTATTATTATTAAGTTTTTCATTTTGATTGATGCCAGTTTTATTTTCTTTTTCTATTTATTGTATAAAATTTTTTGATTTTTATGTCAAAAAAAGAATAAATATATATAAACACTTTATCTCTTACAACTAGGTACCATACACAATTTTAAGAACCACAATGTATTTTAAAGATGAGACACTAACATTTCATATATATTATTGTCAATGTTTTTAACAAAGTTTTAGAAAAGAACGAACAATACAACATAGATTTCTTATACATTAGTTCACAATTTCTCTTACTTACTATTATTATAATGTCTCATCAAAGTTCTCTTCGTCGTCTTATTACATAATCGTAAACGACTGAACAAGTAACATTTCTAAAAACATCAATGTCTTATATCATGTATAACGTATCCAAAAATTGCCGATCTCAAATATTTCTACATCAGATGTTCACCAATGAAATGTTCTTGCATCAACATTCTAATTATGAGATAATACGACAGTAGCCACATGACTCTATATTTAATAAATGTGAAAGTAAGCATGTTTGTTTGTTTGTTTGTTACGCTTTCACGCTAAAACGAGCGAATGGTTTTTAATGAAACTGCACAGAAATATAGCTGATATATCAGAACAACACATGAGACATAATTTATAAAGATATATTAATAAAAAAGTTTAAAAAAATTAAAAATTAATTTAAGTTGACATTTGACATTACCATAAATTACAGATTTCTGTAAAAGTAGTTATTTGACATTACCATAAATTACAGATTTCTTTAAAAATAGTCAATATATAATATTTCACGGACATCTTCTCTTATATACTCAATGAATAATTACGACTATTATACATTTAACCAGCGAAGCGGGTGGGTATCACTCTAGTAATTTATAATTGATAAAAATTTCCTTTAGAATTCAACATTGCCCAATTTAATGAATAGATCAGGAAATGACTTGTACCTTTTAATGAATCAAAATCAGCTTTTTAAATTTTATTCAAACAAAGCAGAGGTATTCACGTAGCAAATATACACGCATAGTAAAATTATATCGCAAATTAATCTATATATAGATAAAAGAAAAAACTGACTGGTCGATCGACGCACAGATGAAACCACATGGTCTAGAGGAATGGAATTTTGTACACACGTTTTGAAATTTGATCAATTTTGAAGTCAGATAAGTAAAACTTTATATATGTGCACTTGGTTCAAAACAAAAGTTTATAGAATCACTTTTTATTTCATTCTTTAAGAGAGCTACATGAGTGAAGGCCGCTTTATTTTCCAAAAGGGTGAGACTAAGGTTTATATTTAGGGGGCGGGCTAAGCGAGAACAATCCGGTTTAAGGTATAGCATATAGGTCTTCAAAGTTGTCATTGTCTATATTGTTAGTAGTACATAGAGCCGATAAGTGAGGTAAAGTTAGGTTCTCTAAATAAATCAAGGATTCACTAAATCATTTATGGAATTCATTGAAATGAATCATTGTCACGAGCAAAGTCGTGGGCAAAAGCTAGTAATAGATAAAATACTTACTTTGTGCACGTACATTTCAAAACTATGCAAAAAGCTAAGAGTTAAGTTTATTAATAATGGGTTTCTTATAAGCCGAAAGTTACAGTCGAATGTAACAGGCAAAGGTAATGTTCAAGCGATAAATTCATTTCGTAATTCCTAAAGCGATAAATTCCTATGGTAATTCAATGAAATAACTTTGGCTTAACAAAATTAGGGAAAACAACTCTGACGCCTATCGTTGGAAAAAACAGTAAAGACAATACCAGTAGATAATGATCCTAATCCTTTAGTCCGTATAAGATGATGACATATCTTTTTTATTTCTGCCTCGGAGGGATGAAAAGTAAATTAGGTTTGACTAGAGTGTAGAAAAATTTTCAATTTTTCTGTTTGATTAACTTTGACTCTTTGATTCTGTTTGACTGGAGGGTAGAAAAGTTCGGTTAAAATTGGAATCTGATTTTCTAAGGAAAAATATGGAAATTTTCTTCATTTTACAAGTATTCAACCAATAAAGAGTAAAAAATAAAAATTAATAGAGATCCAGAAAATAGATTGGGTTTGCGAATGGCACTGATTGAGACCCCGAACTATGGACAATTTTTCGATATGTTATCTACATAATTGTGGATGGTTGTGGAAATTCTTTCTAAACCGCTCCGAAGCAGAAGCGAGAAAATAAGGTATCCAAATTCATCACTTATGGTTCATTTTGGTTTGAATGATGGCTGTAGAAACAAATAACATTTTCACCAGTTTTGACCTTTTTTTTGCCTTGGGTTTTATTTACATCTTGTACTGTACGACTTTATGTGTCTTCTTCGTTTTATCATTACGACAACATCAGAAAACTACATAAAGTTAAAAACTTTCTTTTTGTGTATAAAAATATTATAATTGAGAGTATACATACATCTATATGAATGGTTCATTGATTATTCCGTTTAAGGTATTATCGTTTCTATTCAATTTCAAGAGTAATATTATGTGAATTGTATGATGTAGTAGTGTACTTATATGTGAAAACTAGGTGTTATGTACAAAAAAGTAAATCATAATAAAGTTTTCTTTTTAGGTGTTTCTACCCTGGAGATATTATGAAATCGATTCCGTAAAAAAAGTCAATATCGAACAAAAATGTATTTTGTATATTTTATGAACGAAATATATTGATATACGTATTCAATTTATTAAAAAAAAAAAAAAACGAAATGTAACCATTACTTTGAGGCATTAATTATTAAAGAAGCATAACTGTAATTATCGTTATTCAACCACTTTAAATTCAAGTTTTTATTTTATTTTTATTATTAATATTATATTAAAAGAGGTTGTATAAGAGAGTATAAACTTTATATCTAGATTTTAAGTAAAAAAGCGTTTTTTTAAACAATTTTTTAACCATGAAAAACTCCATAGTTTTTCGGGTACGGAACTTTAAACTCGCAATTGAAACATGTATATGAAGACTACCCATTAAATTACCGTTTTCCTTTAGAGCCTTCTCCAAACTGAAGATTTTTTAATAATCATGGTGTAGATTTTGTTTTTCCGTGCAGAACCCTAAGCTCGCACTTAAAACGTAGCTAAGAACACTCTCCGTTAAATTACCTTTCAAGCTTATCAAAACAAATCAAAATCGGTTCATCCGCTTAGTCGCTACGATGCCACAGACACAAACAAATATCGGCTAAACTTATAACACCCCTTTTTGTTGGTTCGGGGGTTAAAAATGTGTAAAATAGGTAATATAAATACCATTAGTATAACCTTTTAGCAAATTTGCAACTTACAACCGTACTTTTTTAGCTTTACAACTGCAAAATTCCTCATTTGATGAGAGCTGGACAGAAGAGGGGAGGTTTATTTAATTTTATTAATTTGAAAACATTATGAAAAAGTCGTTAAAGAGCTTACAACTTGAGTTACAAGTAGGCCTAAAATGGCTATATTTCAGTAAGTCTTTTTTGATAACTAAGGCCTAATGGACAAATTTTATCATTCATCCATGAATTATTAAGAGATTAATTAAATTTAAAAGGTATGGTTTAAATGGCTGCTCGATGGAATGCAACTTTTTTTCGATAGACTGGGTCTTATGACATTAGTCAACCTTTGTGCATGATTCTCAGTCCGAAAAATAATTGCGAAAAATACAACTTATAATTCATACAACAATTTTTATATGAGAAGTTGGTAAATAAGAACTGGATTAGTGGCAACTTTTTCCTTAGTTTAGGTTGTTCCGAGAATGTTTTGATTTAAAAATTGCGCAGTTTAATTTTGTTTAATGATTTTAATAAATAAGCCGGAAGGATGAAATATCTGATGAGTCAATAATGTGCATTACTTGTTTAGAATGTTAAGAAATGCTTCACATTTAACTTCTTCCGAACGAAGTAGGCGTGCAAGGTGGGAGTGAGGGGTGGAATCGTTTTGCTACACCTTGATTCAAATGAGAAGTCCCAAAATGTTTCAGAATACTTAAGAAACTCATTTACTAAGAAGCAAAGTGAATCAGTGGGTGGTGTGGTAAAGAAGTACGTAGGTACAACAACGATTTAGAGCCTTTTGGAACTCGAGATACTTCTGGAAAAGATAAAACTGAATATTAAAACGACAAAGAGTAATTTTGAAAAACATGAGAGAATGTTTTAGAAAGTTGTGAAACTTATCTGTGTTACATCAGGTATTAGGGGTTGTATTTTTAAAAGAAAAATATTTATGTTATCCATTTTATTTAAAATGAATATTTTGTTATAATTCATAAACAGAAAATGAATAGAACATTCCTAAAACATTCCATAACATAAAATAATTTTCATTAAATGCAAACTTGAAAAATTATTTTGTAGTTGTAGAAAATGTATGAAAATCATAATGCTTTTTATCCCAGAGAATAAATATTCGGTTTTAATAAAAGACATCAACGAGCCGATGGTCAAGCAACGCTGTTTATCGAAATAAACGTACAATATGCTTTGTCCCCTAATCATAAATCGGTTGGATAAGAGTTTCTAATGATTAAATATGATATGTAGAGTACAAAATACAAATTTATTTTTTATAAAGATTCAAGATTATTTTTTTTTTTTTTTAATAAATTTAGTAAAATTACTACTTTAATTTGGGCCACATGACAGCAAACACCAATCAGATGTATTGTGAAACAACTACGTCATGCCATATGAAATGGCATATAAACAACATACATTACAGTACATTTAAACAGGTTAATGTATGCAAGGCGTATAACAAAAATGATTGTATGACAAGTAGTGATGTCATTCAAGACGCCATGATACTCTACACTGTTTTCGAATTAAATTTAAATTAGTTTTTGAAAATGCAAAATACATAATGTAAATATGTGTTTTTTTTTTTTTTAAATAATACTTTTTTAGTGTAAATCATACACTAATGTAACGTATACACCAGTTTTTCAAATTTAGGTCAAAAGCCTATTGTCTTGGATCATACCGATTCATTAAAAGTTTTGGCCAATATTAAGTGGCTGACTATTGGTTGGATAAGTAGATATTCAGGAATTGCACCAAGAATTAATATAAAATATAAGCGAATCATGAGCAACATAACTTTTCAATTGTACTTTAATGTTTAAACTGGCTACTGTCAGTTCCATAAGCATATGCGCAGAGAGCAGGGAATGAAATCAACCAAAAAAATACATAAATTTTTGTCTAAAAAAACAAGCTTCGATTAAAACCACTTTACCAGACGAAATTAATGAAGAAACCCCAAGAGACATTTTAGCGTTAATAGACTGTGAACGGTAAAAACTTGAAATAAACTGAGGGACACTTCAATTATACTGGTGTATGCAACAAATCTTCTAATCAGTATTTCCAGGTCATGTACAAAACTCATCTTATAAGTTGGATGTTTTTTAGTTTTATAATATCTCGGATATATATACAGGGTGGGCCAGTTTAATCTATTATAGCTAATAGCTCGTTTTGAAATTAGCCAATAAAAATATTACTTAAAGAAAAGTTGTAGAGTTTGATGGGGAACACCATGTTCTGACATCATATTGGACCTAGTTCTCCGGGTTGCTTTAATGGTCAATTTAGATTCGAAAAGATAAGAGATAGAATAACACTTTAAATTAGGAAGATGATCCTCATAAAAAACTAACATTATTTATTCCAAACATTTTTCCGAAAACCGTTAGCTTTAGGAGGATATGCGACTTAAAATTATGTCACTATTGTATTTAATCAAAAGAAAATACGCTTAAAGTTTATCGATAATTGTTGTCCAACTTAAGAACTATTGCATAAAGTATTTTCTGTAGCTAGCGTGATTTCATTCGATAAAACACAATAATGACATATTTTTAAAACGCATTTACTCCGAATGCTAACGATTATCGAAAAAAAATGTTTTGTATTAAAAAAAGTTAGGTTTTTTATGACTTTTTAATTTAACTTCTTCTTTTTAATTAAGTTTAAGTTAATTTTTTGTAATTGTTAACTATGAAACGAGCTATTCGCCATCATAGATTAAAATGGTCCACCGTGTATATATAAATCGACAAATATAAAAGTAATATTATTACCTACCAAGATTTAAAATATATTTTATTTATTTATAAGAGTTTAATTTTTACAACAAATTTTATTTTTCATTAAAAACTAAAATGTTATTAGTTTGAAATAAGTTTTTCTACAATATTACAGAAAATAAATTATTGTTAATGTTCAACGTCCATATTGATTGATGACAATTTAGTGTAGGTTTATGAAAGCTGGGCGGTAAACTACTCATATGATAAGCGCCGATAACGGAACAAAAAAGTTGATTTTAAGACGGATGGATTTTGGATATTTCTTTTCTTCTCCGTTTACGAGTTCATATTTCTGAAAAATGCTAGAGAAATGGTTGATCATAAAATCAATAATTTCAAAAGTAATTTGTCATGATCTTTGAGCAATATGAACTATAATTGTCAGACAGTTTTGTCACTGATAATATCGTACCTGTAATTACCCATTCCAACACTTAAAAAAAGTTTTCAGCTGGACATTCGATTGTTTTAACCTAGCGTGCATCCCATGTTAATTAACGCAACCATTCTCGGGTGGAAGACGGACTTTATCCCATTGAGTTAAAAAATTATTAAAATAAATTGGTTTCTACAATTGACTTCATTCTATTCTAAAAAATTTTGATTTAATCAGCACCTTTGATGTTAGTAAAACCGGAATACTATTTGCGCTTAAATTTAAAATAAGCATTTTTCCTTAAATCAGTAACTTAAACAAACCAATATTTAGCATATAAAATAAAAAACTTGATTGATTTTTTCTTGATACCATCTTGGTTTTTTGTTGTAAATAAACAATAACCCCAAAAACGTCAATTTAAAGGACTAATAATGATAAAAATAATATAATGAAATATTGAATTTGTAGTTATGGATATAATAATATCCATTGTTATATAATATAAATAATACCGGACGGATAACCAATAACCAATATACAATAAATAATATTCCTACACAATATACACGGAAATGTAACAACATACAGGAATATACCATAACAAACATATAGAAATAGTCTAAGTTCCCAAAACAGTAGGATTAGGTCAGTTTCATAAATGACTGTTGACACACTGGATTCAAGAACTAAAATACATGGTACCTACATAAACCCGACCGCGACGATAGGACGAAGAATGGGGGGTATACTATACCTAAAAAATAAGTGGTTTGACGATTTTTTTTCAAAAAGCAAGTTTTTAATGCAAAGCTAGTTCAAAATAGAAAGTCACAAACTTATTTTGGATTTTGCAGGTATATATGACCGTAATGCTCATGTCTCATCATCGTTGACTCTGTTATTATTGGAATTTCTAATCGATTTGATGCCATGAAGGACTTAAATGGGACTTTTCTTTTTGTGGTGATTTGCAGCTATGGACGAAATCGAAATACAAAATGCTGCCGAAAATTTGGTGAAAAAACACAAACACTTTGAATGAGAATAAATTATTTAATATTTATTGTTTTAATGTTTTAAGGTTCGAATAAAACATTCGAAGCCAAATATTAGACGACTTTTTCACCACTATTTATAATTAACGCCTGGATGCGTAAAATCATATTCATTGTGACTGATGACTGTAAACTTACAGTATTGTAAAAAAAACTTTTGCTTATTGCACGGTACATACATATTAACCAAATACATGCTTTGTAGTCAAATAAATAGTCATAGGGCTTAGCAAAATAAAACTGCATTTTATGCAGAAAGCAAGCCACTTCGCACGGTGAAACTAGGGACCAAAATAAATGATTTCATCCGAGGAAACACAATTTTCATCCACTGGAATTCAAGATGGCGGCCATTTTCCAAAATGGCAGATGCATAATTTAAAACATTTACAGGATCAAAACGGTTGCACCGATTTAAGCGAGTGAGGTGTCAATCAATTCGTATTGACACCTCTAATCAAAAGAAAAACATACCATTCGAAAAATTAAAGATGGCGGCCAAATATTAAGAAAATTGTGTAATGTATCAATTAATTTTTTCATTCTAGTGAAAATAACAGCTAAATATCCTATGATGAAGGTCAAATATTTTTTGTTTAAATAAAACTTGAGAATATTACCTACAAAATAAAAAAAATTTCGTCACAATCCGTTGAGTAGTTTTTGAATTATACGCATTACAAAAAAAGGGTGGTTTTAAAAGCCTTCATTGTACGTAATGTGATGCATTGTCTAATCAAAACGAATTCACTGATTTCAGTAATTTAAATAGGAAATGATTTTTCATGGTATTGTCATGATATGACGTCTGTGAAAACCGGCTTAGTGCAAGTTGAACTCGCGCATAAATTCGTACCGATACACACACAATTTGTTTTGGTCACAATTTACAAAAACTTCAACCTAGAATGCTTTTCGGAGTGGCAACAGGGAATTTCTAACAACTTTTGGAGGAATTAGAGAAATATATATACATATAATAAATATCATATTTTTCCGCTTATTCGTACTCCTCTTTTTCTTCTTCGTCCGATATGGTTAAACTGAAAGAAGAGAAAATTCATATTAAATCAGTTCAAAATATACCTAATACAATTTGTAAACAGTAAGTAAAAAATTATATACCTTTCGTTTTTGCAGCTGCCTTTACATATGATGCATTGAACTGTGCAGGGTAGATTCACTCGCCGACACGTGCAGCGCATTGTTTTGCAGCCTTTTTTATAGCCGCAATGACCCAAGTAAGACAACTCACGCCATATTTCACTGACTTCCGACCACTGCGGTACCCAGCTATCATTAAACGTCTTCCAACCCCAAGAGGATGGTAATGGCACAGAGGCATCATCAAGAGTAAGGGCATTGCCCCATAAGTGGCCCGCTTGATATACAACACGGAGTGCATGTTTTTGTAATGCTGCCAATGTTGGTGGATATTGGTTACCAATTTATTTTTTGTTGCAAATAGTTCTTTGCGTACCAAGTTAACCGACGAATGTGTTGTTTGAGGATCATATAGGTAGCAAGTGAACTTTTCCAGCATGGCCATTATTCCTTCAGGAAGACTTTGTAATGGCTGCGACATTTGTTTGAAAGATGGTGTTACTTCAGGGTGTGATAACCACGTTTTGAAGCATGATTTCTTCCCTTTTGTATGGAAATAAGAAGTAGTTATACACCCTGTAAAGGCATGAAAACCACGAAGAGTAGTCGATCTGTCCGGACCTAAAGTATTAGCTATTTTGTGAACTTCCACAAAACGGCGTTTATTTTCCGTTCTGGTCAATAGCCATAGCTCTTGTAGGCTGCTTTCAATTGAAATTTGGTGAAAATATGATATTAATAACACCAAGACGTCTGTATCCGATGATCTAATCAAAATACGCGTTATTCCCTGTTCGGCCATATTTTTAGCGTGAAGTAAGATGCGGCCATTAGCTTCTTCTGCATGTGTTCCTATTTCTTTTCCAGATATCGTGGTACAAGTGTAGTTTGAGGAAGTCAATTTATTAGCAAGATTGGCCACCACATTGCAGCATCAAAGTCACTTAGGAAGGCTTGCCCTAGAAAATGAAAAAGCTCACCTTTATTTTTTTCATTTTTCAGAAAATCTGCAATCCAACGTGCATAGTTGGTATGGTCAAAAGAAAAAAACCAAGGCATCATTTGTTTCAAGCTTTCTTTGTAAAGTGTAAAGTCTCCTTGCCTCACAGATTTCACAAAATTCAGTAGTAAAACTTCCAAATTTAGAACAGTAAGCCAGAGAAGTTTAGATCGAGAAGTAAGAGGAGCTGGCATTCGACGTCAAGTTATTGCTAATAATAGCATACCTTCCGATTGGTCAGATTTTCTGAAAAATGAAAAAAATAAAGGTGAGCTTTTTCATTTTCTAGGGCAAGCCTTCCTAAGTGACTTTGATGCTGCTAATGTGGCCAATCTTGCTAATAAATTGTCTTCCTCAAACTACACTTGTACCACGATATCTGGAAAAGAAATAGGAACACATGCAGAAGAAGCTGATGGCCGCATCGTACTTCACGCTAAAGATATGGCCGAACAGGGAATAACGCGTATTTTGATCAGATCATCGGATACAGACGTTTTGGTGTTATTAATATCATATTTTCACCAAATTTCAATTGAAAGCAGCCTACAAGAGCTATGGCTATTGACCAGAACGGAAAATAAACGCCGTTTTGTGGAAGTTCACAAAATAGCTAATTCTTTAGGTCCAGACAGATCGACTGCTCTTCGTGGTTTTCATGCCTTTACAGGGTGTATAACTACTTCTTATTTCCATACAAAAGGGAAGAAATCATGCTTCAAAACGTGGTTATCACACCCTGAAGTAACACCATCTTTCAAACAAATGTCGCAGCCATTACAAAGTCTTCCTGAAGGAATAATGGCCATGCTGGAAAAGTTCACTTGCTACCTATATGATCCTCAAACAACACATTCGTCGGTTAACTTGGTACGCAAAGAACTATTTGCAACAAAAAATAAATTGGTAACCAATATCCACCAACATTGGCAGCATTACAAAAACATGCACTCCGTGTTGTATATCAAGCGGGCCACTTATGGGGCAATGCCCTTACTCTTGATGATGCCTCTGTGCCATTACCATCCTCTTGGGGTTGGAAGACGTTTAATGATAGCTGGGTACCGCAGTGGTCGGAAGTCAGTGAAATATGGCGTGAGTTGTCTTACTTGGGTCATTGCGGCTATAAAAAAGGCTGCAAAACAATGCGCTGCACGTGTCGGCGAGTGAATCTACCCTGCACAGTTCAATGCATCATATGTAAAGGCAGCTGCAAAAACGAAAGGTATATAATTTTTTACTTACTGTTTACAAATTGTATTAGGTATATTTTGAACTGATTTAATATGAATTTTCTCTTCTTTCAGTTTAACCATATCGGACGAAGAAGAAAAAGAGGAGTACGAATAAGCGGAAAAATATGATATTTATTATATGTATATATATTTCTCTAATTCCTCCAAAAGTTGTTAGAAATTCCCTGTTGCCACTCCGAAAAGCATTCTAGGTTGAAGTTTTTGTAAATTGTGACCAAAACAAATTGTGTGTGTATCGGTACGAATTTATGCGCGAGTTCAACTTGCACTAAGCCGGTTTTCACAGACGTCATATCATGACAATACCATGAAAAATCATTTCCTATTTAAATTACTGAAATCAGTGAATTCGTTTTGATTAGACAATGCATCACATTACGTACAATGAAGGCTTTTAAAACCACCCTTTTTTTGTAATGCGTATAATTCAAAAACTACTCAACGGATTGTGACGAAATTTTTTTTATTTTGTAGGTAATATTCTCAAGTTTTATTTAAACAAAAAATATTTGACCTTCATCATAGGATATTTAGCTGTTATTTTCACTAGAATGAAAAAATTAATTGATACATTACACAATTTTCTTAATATTTGGCCGCCATCTTTAATTTTTCGAATGGTATGTTTTTCTTTTGATTAGAGGTGTCAATACGAATTGATTGACACCTCACTCGCTTAAATCGGTGCAACCGTTTTGATCCTGTAAATGTTTTAAATTATGCATCTTCCATTTTGGAAAATGGCCGCCATCTTGAATTCCAGTGGATGAAAATTGTGTTTCCTCGGATGAAATCATTTATTTTGGTCCCTAGTATCACTGTGCGAAGTGGCTTGCTTTCTGCATAAAATGCAGCTTTTGATGAAAATATCACCGTAAGCCCTAAGACTAAAAGTGTTAGTTTTAGCTTTACAATACCACGCAACTACAAAAATATATAATGTATTGTGTGTAAGTGTTGCTTTTAAATTTGATTATATAGATATTTCTCTTCAATCATCAATAATCTAAATATTGTCGTTTCTGTTCATCAAATGATTGATCTTCGTTTTTATATCATCGACAACCTTATGTTTTTATGGTATGATTATAAACTACATGATTGTCTAAATATTTTAGATAGTTTTTTATCACACTCTAGATTTTTTAATTTGCCACTGACCTAGGCATTTTTTGTGATTTTTGGAAACTTTGTTAATAAAAAATGTATTTACAAAGTTTTATTGAAATCCCTTGTATTACTCAATCCTTGCGTATACCCTTGAATCGCGTTTCACTTGACTCCTGTGAAAAGAGAATCGAATGTAAACCAGAAGGGTACAAAATTTTTGTGTAGTACCCACCATGCATATGGAAATTCATTGGGTTCTAATTACCAAACCGTGCGTATTTTTTACTGCCCTGGCAGCTTGAGCTGTAATAGAAACCTTATGCTGATGATATAATGAATAGAGAACGGAATTATATGTGCATACTGACATATAGTCAACAAACAACAGTGATTGTCAGACGCAAATATTGTGTGGGAAATCATATGCTCGATTACTTTTTCTTTCTCTGTATAAGACAGGAAATATATCAGATTTATCAAGCCTGTTTTTATACCATGCATATATGTAATATGCAAGGTATACTATGTTTAGTCCCAATTTTGTAACGCTTAAAAATATTGATGCTACGAAAAAACATTTTGGTATTGGTATGTTAATAACTTCATCTAATTAGTCCATTTTCGGTTGTCCGCCCGTCTGTGAACACGATAACTCAAAAAAGAAAAAAGATATCGAGCTGAAATTTTTACAGCGTACTCAGGACGTACAAAGTGGGGTCGAGTTCGTAAATGAGCAACTTAGGCCATTTTATAAACCGTTAGAGATAGAACAAAAATTTAAAAGTAAAAAATGTTCCTTATAAAAAAATAAACAACTTTTGTTTGAAACTTTTTTTGTAAACATCACTGTTTACCCACGAAGATGCAAATTAGGTGCAAATTTTATAGTATGTATTATATGGGAATATCAGTTATGTATGTGTGACATGTATAGGAATACGTGTAATGTAACAGTGTTATCAACACTGACTATACATAGTATTTCAACAATTAACTCAGTCAATTGTTTATTTTCACTTGTTAACCATCATATTATGTTTAGAAACAACCATCTTATAGCTAGCTCTCATGTGTACATATGGGACATTAGAATTCAACTGAAGCCTACATGTGTTTATTTATTCCTTTAGTAAAATGGATAAAAACGTTGTGTTGTGAGAATACTTTTACTGTAAAGTGATACTATTTTCTCAGGGATTTTTTTTGTGCTTTTATGGATTGATGGAGAGTTAAAAAAGTTTATTTTTCTTTTTTAAATTTTAAATTTGCTGCTGCGAGTTAAAAGGTGCTTTGATTAATTTCAATGAACATTAATCCAATTAAGTTAACCTTTAAAATTCGCATAAAAAAAACCGTTTTCTTGCAATAAAAAAAAATTGGCGTTCAATGCAAATAAATAAAATTGAAAAGTTATAGATCTCAAAAACCTATCGATTGAAGTCTGGTAAGTTCGATTTGGAGGAGTTGGTGCGGAGAAAACTGAAAAAAATGAGCGAAAATATTCGTTAAAAATTTGCTTATAATTTTATTCTTTTTTCGGTTTTAAAGTTGATATTTGTAGAAGCTATGAGTAATAGGTTTGCAAACCATCAGTTTTACTTTTTGAACTATGGCATTTTTTCGGAAAAAAAACCCCTTTTGTAAAAACTTTCCTCATGGTCAAGGGATTAAGGTAGGGCGATTTTACGGGGCTTCGTATACACTTCATCTATTATGATATGTTAGCAACAAGTAAAATTTTTTAATATTTGATGCCGAAATCGGATTTAAAAAAAGTAACACTCGATTTTTTCACGAAAGATAGCAATTCCAAATATTTTTTTCATTGTAAAGTAAGTGTTTATTAGTAACGTGTGCAAATTTCAGAACTCTACGAGTTGTACTTTTAACCACGAAAAATCCATCTTAAAAATGAACTTTTTCGAGACCCGATTTCTTGATCAAAAATTGAAAATTTCAATGGCTGCTAAAAATTATGATAGAAATCATTATAGAAAAAGTCTTGACGAAAGGATACAGCCCCGAAAAATCACTCTACCAATTTCCCTCGACCAAGAAGAAACTTTTTACAAATGGGGTTTTATTTTTTTTTTTAATGTGACATTTCAACAAATTTTCAAAATTAAAGGTTTGTGAACCTATTAATCAGAGCTTCACCAAATATCCGCATTAAAATCGAAAAAGAAAAACAATCTTCGCTCATTTTTCTCGGCACCTGCGCATCCAAACTGGACTGAAAGGACGTCAACCGATAGGTTTTTTTTTTTTTTGAGATCTGTAACGTTTCCATTTAATTTTTTTGCATTTGGACTTGTTATCTTCTATAAAAACGTATTTTTTGTTTCCTGATAGTAATTTTGCCATCCGTTTCGGAGATTGAGAAAAAATCTCATTGGACTACATTGGGATATATAAGTTCTATTATACATAACAATTATACATGATAAAGCGCAAACTGAAGGCATTAGTGTTTGAAGAATCGTTTGAACAGATTTATTGATTGATTCGTACTCCTAAGAGCCTAAATAGCCGAGCGATCTAAGGCGTTAGTCTTTGACCGTTGGTCTAGTTAGGCTAAGGTTGCGGGTTTGAATCCAGGAAGCGGCAGTGTGAACGATTTATAATTAATGGAGGTGCAGGATTGATCACATTGTCGTCGCTTGTATAACAATGAAGTAATCGATTCCACCCACATCAAACATGTAATTGTAAATATTTAATTTAATAAAGTAAAGATTAACAAATAATGATGTGGGTGGCCTCGTCGATAAGACGTATGTCCTAAAAACGGAGGTTAAACCCTATTATTATTATTACTCCAAAGACGATTATAGTAAAATACTATGACTTGTGCTTCAGTCCACAAGTCATATTATTTTACTATGACTTGTGCAGTGGAGCACAAGTCATAGTATTTAACTATGACTTGTGGACTGGAGCACAAGTCATAGTATTTCACTATGACTTGTGTAGTGGAGCTCAAGTCATAGTATTTTACTATGACTTGTGCAGTGGAGCACAAGTCATAGTATTTTACTATGACTTGTGGACTGGAGCACAAGTCATAGTATTTTATTATGACTTGTGCAGTGGAGCACAAGTCATAGTATTTTACTATGACTTGTGGACTGGAGCACAAGTCATAGTATTTTACTATGACTTGTGGAGTGGAGCACAAGTCATAGTATTTAACTATGACTTGTGGAGTGGAGCACAAGTCATAGTATTTTACTATGACTTGTGGAGTGGAGCACAAGTCATAGTATTTTACTATGACTTGTGCAGTGGAGCACAAGTCATAGTATTTAACTATGACTTGTGGAGTGGAGCACAAGTCATAGTATTTTACTATGACTTGTGGAGTGGAGCACAAGTCCTAGTATTTTACTATGACTTGTGGAGTGGAGCACAAGTCATAGTATTTAACTATGACTTGCGCAGTGGAGCACAAGTCATAGTATTTTACTATGACTTGTGCAGTGGAGCACAAGTCATAGTATTTTACTATGACTTGTGGAGTGGAGCACAAGTCATAGTATTTTACTATGACTTGTGCAGTGGAGCACAAGTCATAGTATTTTACTATGACTTGTGCAGTGGAGCACAAGTCATAGTATTTTACTATGACTTGTGCAGTGGAGTACAAGTCATAGTATTTTACTATGACTTGTGCAATGAACCAGTCATAGTATTTTACTTTGACTTGTGCAGTGGAGGACAAGTCATAGTATTTTACTATGACTTGTGGAGTGGAGCACAAGTCATAGTATTTTACTATGACTTGTGCAGTGGAGCACAAGTCATAGTATTTTACTATGACTTGTGCAGTGGAGCACAAGTCATAGTATTTTACTATGACTTGTGCAGTGGAGTACAAGTCATAGTATTTTACTATGACTTGTGCAATGAACCAGTCATAGTATTTTACTTTGACTTGTGCAGTGGAGGACAAGTCATAGTATTTTACTATGACTTGTGGACTGGAGCACAAGTCATAGTATTTTACTATGACTTGTGGAGTGGAGCACAAGTCATAGTATTTTACTATGACTTGTGCAGTGGAGCACAAGTCATGGTATTTAACTATGACTTGTGGAGTGGAGCACAAGTCATAGTATTTTACTATGACTTGTGGAGTGGAGCACAAGTCATAGTATTTAACTATGACTTGTGGAGTGGAGCATAAGTCATATTATTTTACTATGACTTGTGGATTGGAGCACAAGTCATAGTATTTAACTATGACTTGTGGAGTGGAGCACAAGTCATAGTATTTTACTATGACTTGTGCAGTGGAGCACAAGTCATAGTATTTTACTTTGACTTGTGGACTGGAGCACAAGTCATAGTATTTTACTATGACTTGTGCAGTGGAGCACAAGTCATAGTATTTTACTTTGACTTGTGGACTGGAGCACAAGTCATAGTATTTTACTATGACTTGTGGAGTGGAGCACAAGTCATAGTATTTAACTATGACTTGCGCAGTGGAGCACAAGTCATAGTATTTTACTATGACTTGTGCAGTGGAGCACAAGTCATAGTATTTTACTATGACTTGTGGAGTGGAGCACAAGTCATAGTATTTAACTATGACTTGTGGAGTGGAGCATAAGTCATAGTATTTTACTATGACTTGTGGATTGGAGCACAAGTCATAGTATTTAACTATGACTTGTGGAGTGGAGCACAAGTCATAGTATTTTACTATGACTTGTGGAGTGGAGTACAAGTCATAGTATTTAACTATGACTTGTGGAGTGGAGCATAAGTCATAGTATTTTACTATGACTTGTGGATTGGAGCACAAGTCATAGTATTTAACTATGACTTGTGGAGTGGAGCACAAGTCATAGTATTTTACTATGACTTGTGCAGTGGAGCACAAGTCATAGTATTTTACTTTGACTTGTGGACTGGAGCACAAGTCATAGTATTTTACTATGACTTGTGCAGTGGAGCACAAGTCATAGTATTTTACTTTGACTTGTGGACTGGAGCACAAGTCATAGTATTTTACTATGACTTGTGGAGTGGAGCACAAGTCATAGTATTTAACTATGACTTGCGCAGTGGAGCACAAGTCATAGTATTTTACTATGACTTGTGCAGTGGAGCACAAGTCATAGTATTTTACTATGACTTGTGGAGTGGAGCACAAGTCATAGTATTTTACTATGACTTGTGCAGTGGAGCACAAGTCATAGTATTTTACTATGACTTGTGCAGTGGAGCACAAGTCATAGTATTTTACTTTGACTTGTGGACTGGAGCACAAGTCATAGTATTTTACTATGACTTGTGGACTGGAGCACATGTCATAGTATTTAACTATGACTTGTGCAGTGGAGCACAAGTCATAGTATTTTACTATGACTTGTGCAGTGGAGCACAAGTCATAGTACTTTACTATGACTTGTGGAGTGGAGTACAAGTCATAGTATTTTACTATGACTTGTGGAGTGGAGCACAAGTCATAGTATTTTACTATGACTTGTGGACTGGAGCACAAGTCATAGTATTTTACTATGACTTGTGCAGTGGAGCACAAGTCATAGTATTTTACTATGACTTGTGCAGTGGAGCTGTTATTGAGTGCAAGTTACTTGTGAAGTTGTTATTGAGTGCAAAATTTGTTTTATTTTGTGAGATGAGTGCGAGGATTTAAACATTTGTAGCTATCATCCATCGGCTTTTTGTAGTAATATTTCATTTTTAAGCATATCGAACTATAGTACGAGAGCTAGGAACGTTTTCGACCGTTCATTAAAAAAACAACTAAATTGGGGTTTTTTCTATTTGTATTTTACTCAACCTCGTGTCATTGTGCCAATCAAACCGAACATAGTCATTGTGGTCGGGTCTAGTTTTTTAATTGGTTTCTTTTGTTTTAAATAACTTTTGCACGACCTTTTACACATGGTTTTGAGACAATTTATCCCTACATTAGTTTCTTTAGTGGCGTTTTCTTGAATATCATTGCTTCTATTGATTGGATTGAAGCGAATAAATAAAATAATTGTTTTGTTAAAAATTTTTTGCCTGCCATCGAACCTTAATCATAGCAAAATAACTTTAAAATATCAAGAAAACCGCAGTAGCCTTCAATTTTCTCTGTAACTTTTCCAAAAATGAGGGAATTGAGTTGAAATTCTGGAAAAAAAATGTAACTTATGATAGGAAAAAAGTGTGGTCAATTGTAGCCCGACACATAACCTCAATTTTTAGAAAAACGAAACTATTTTTGAAAAATTTATCGTACAGTGTAGGAAAATTATCAGATTATAACTTTTTTTTTCTTTAATTTTAAATGAATTAAGTTTTTTTTAATGTATTTTTGGATAATGTTTGAATTACCTGACTATGAGTCGAAACATCGAAAAACAAAAATGCTGAAAACTCGAAAAATCCAGATTTGCATCATGTACTGCTAGGGAATTTATTAAGTGATTGCAGCTATTGCATAAATTATGTTTCAAAAAGTCATATGAGTATTTATCAAAAACATTTTGTCCGTAATTTTATCTTTCAATTAGCAACTTTAAACATTAATAAACGAAACAAAAGTAGCCATTATTCGTACAGGATACTCAGGTTTGTATGTAGTTCGGTTGTTAATGTTACGTTAGTGACTTTCCAATAAGTTAAACAGGTATTTTATCTTGAAGATTTATTTCTAATAGTTCATAGAGCGAGGTATAAGTCAAAATTGACTTGTAAATTTATAGGAAAACTTACCACATGCTGTAAAGAAGGAATGGAAAAACTTATAAAAGTGTTTTGTAATATTATGTACCTCAATAATCGATATAATATACAGGATGTTTCGTTTTAAATGAACCAGGCTTTTTTTTCATAGGGTTATATGCTTGAAAACATATTTCGTACAAAAGTTGATTCATTTGAAGGGTAAAATGTATTACGCATCAGTTCAAAAGCAGAAATTCATTTAAAAAAAATGTATTTGTGAAAAATAGTTTTGCTATATTTGCTCTTATCCAACTAACTTTTTCTTTCTCTCTCATCTGTCTAACATTCTTGTTCGAAAGATTTGAATACACTCTGTATAAACTACTAGTTATATTTATTTGAAATGGAATATTCGACAGAGATACAGAAGGTAGAACCATCGAGCTAGTAGCTTGCTTGCTATTACTATTATCATCATTTTCTGATATAGAAATTTACCAGGCATGTGAAAGGAAATTGATTTCTTACATTCTATTTAAATTGAATGCTACTTGAAATAATGTTTGTGGTTATATTTGTACCTATGTTAGAAATTTAAATTTCGATCTATTGTTGTAAATATTTTATAATGTTCATTTTTTATTGTTTAGATTGTGATCTTTTGTTGTTAATATAAATAAATGTTGTGGTTAGATGGAATGGAACACTATTGCTCTACTATGATATATATGACCCTTTAACTTATCGATTTATGTTGACTTCTATCGACTTGGACTAACGATACTAAAACTATTAACTTCCATCTAAATTTTCTAACGATACTAAAACTATTAACTTCCATCTAAATTTTCACAAATCTTAACTTATCTTGAAACTCCTAGTCTTGCGCAAAATCAATTGTTCTTTTATAATTTTTCCGATTAAAAAATCACCTTTATTAGTTTTTCAAGTTTCCCATTTCAAGCTTCGAACCAAGCTCTAAATTTATTTAAGGTGTTTGTTTCCCTACAGTATTTAAAAAAAGTTTTGGGTTATTGCACGGTACATACATATAAACAAAATACATGCTTTTTAGTCAAATAATATGCTATTTTTAGCTTTACAATACCACGCAACTACAAAAATATATAATATATTGTGTACAAGTGCTGCTTATAAATTTTACAATATATATATCGTTCTTCAATCATCATTTAACTATAGTCGTCTCTGTTCATCAAACGATGTATCTTCGATGAACTCATAATTAAATTAAAATTTTGTTTTTATATCATTGACAACCTTATATTTTTATGGTATTATTATAAACTACAAGATAAATAAATAAATATTTTAGATATTTTTTTATCACACTCTCTAGATTTTTTGATATAGAAATATCCAATTGAAAAGGGTAACCTATATGAATCATCCTTTTTTGGCCCAACTTTGAACGAAAAGTAAATAAATAATAATAAAAAGCAAGATGGCTTAGGAAGTTATATCGAGATCCCTAGTATTATTCAATCCTTTCAAATTGCCATATTAACTATCGACATTACTTGTAACTTATCTGAATTTTCTAACGATACTAAAACTATTAACTTCCATCTAGACTTTCACGAATCTCAACTTGTCTTGAAACTCCTACTCTTGCCTCAATTGTTCTTTTCTAATTTTGTCTATTAAAAAATTTCCTTTTTAAGCTTTTCCAGTTTCGCATTTTTTACACTTAAACTTTTGTTCTATCTCTAATAGTTTACAAGATGGGTTTTATGGACCGAAGACTCAATTGACCTATGCTGCTCATTTACGAACTCGACCTCAATTTTTACGTCCTCAGCACGCTATAAATTTCAGCTTGATATATCTTTTCGTTTTTGAGTAATCGTGATGACAGACGGACAGACGACCGAAAATGGACTAATTAGGTTATTTTATGAACACCTATACCAAAATTTTGTTCATAGTATCAATATATTTAAGCGTTACAAACTTGGGACTAAACTTAGTATATCTTGGTACATTTCATATACATGGAGCAGCAATACATTTCTGCAATTTTATTATATTATTTTTTATTTATTTTAGCCTTACAATATTGAAATTAATATTTGAAATAGTACAGGTTCAATTTTGGTCGGAATGAGTCTGTAAAATAAAATAGAAATTAAGCTTTATCATGTTGGGTTAACTGCTACACTCAACTCCTATTTTTGAAGATTCAACCATTAACTCCATTTTCAATCTTTTTCCAGAATTATTTTCGAACTTGAAAATATCTATTTATGAAATTTTAGAACCTGTCAAGAAAATATATGTTATACTGTATATACGATTAATTTCTAACAAAAAGTGATTTCAAATCGTTGAAAATTCTTTTACAATATATTAAATGCCATGAAAATTCAAGGTGGAAGCGATGAGAAGACTATATTTTATAAGCATTTGATTTGTGGTCTTTTAATTTTAGAACAATGCATTCCAATTAAGAAGAAATGTTTAGTTATAAAGTTTGCATATTTATTTTCGCTGAGACAACAAAAACGCGATATAAGGTAGATTTTAATATTTTGAAGCAATTGCCACTAGATTAGAAGTATTTACTCTGTCATATTGTAATGCTCCATCCGCCAGATTTAACTTGCCTTGCACTACCATTGTTTCAAAAAATTAATTAATTATTTTTATAACAGTTACGAAAAAGCTTTTTAGCTTTAAAATGTATTCATTTAATTGAAAAATGAATGAAACATGACTCTATCCTATGGTTTCTATTCAACAAGTGCAAAATTTTTTAACAAATTAATACCCATTACTTTGAATAATTGAACATCGCAATATTTTGTTTTTACCAAAAATCCATAATGTTTGTTTTTTTATTTCAGTTTTTGTATGTTTTACACAAAATGTATCGAAAATATTACTCTATTGAGTAGTATCAACCTAAAAAAAACATCTATTTTTCATATTAAAACATTCACAAAAAAAAAAGAGTTTATACTGGCATTCGTGTTATTTTACCATTTTTATTTTGTTATGCAAAAATATATGCTTTTAACACTTTTATCTCATTCTGTTCAACATATACAGATCTATTTATGTGTAGAGGAGTCCCATACAAAAACATGAAATTGAGCTAGGCCTAATTTGAACCAAATGGCTTGTGCAAACTAGTTCAAAAGTTAATCGTTGCATGTGAACGAAAAAAACATCAAATGAGTCTGGGCACTCGGTAGAAATTATGCTTCTTTTGTAAAAATAATTGTATTAATAATTAATTATAAATATTAGTTTTGTGGTACGCTACCTTGAATTTTTTCTCTCTCGATACTTTTTGCATTTCTGTTCGTTGTTAATTTAAGTTTTTTTTTCCATGTTTTTTTACAAGATAGGTACTGTTTGCATGTCTGTGCATTGATTATTCTAAAAATTAAAGGATTAATTTAAGAAGTTAAATAATTGATTTATTGTTTAAAGAATTAAATATTATGGCTACTCTAATTATAACAATTGTTAGCGATCTACTCTGTTTATTTAAGGTGATTGTAAACATACAGTATTGTAAAATAGTTTATTGCACGGCACATACAAATATATACTTTGCAGTCAAGTTATGAGTTATTTTTGACTTTGCAATACCATGCAATTACAAAAATATGTAATATATTGTGTGCAAGTGAGGCTTATAAAGTTTATAATATAGATATCACTCTTCACTCATCAATACTCTAACTATAGTCGTCTCTGTTCATCAAATGATGAACTCATTATTAAATTAATATTTTATTGTTATATCATATCAGCAACCTTATATTTTTATGGTATTTTTATAAACTACAAGATTGTCTAAATATTTGAGATAATTTTTTATCACACTCTCTAGTTTTATTGAAATGGAAATATCAAATTGAATAAGATAATCTTTATGATTCATTTTTTTCAGCTAACTTTGGTTGATAAAATAATAATAAAAAGCCCGATGACCTAGGAATTTTTTGACTTTTGGAAACTTTATAAAGTTTTATTGAAATCCCTACCTAGTATTATTCAATCCTTGCATATCTCTTTAAATATATCAAAATTTTAGCAAAAAAAATTTTTGACCCAAGTTACCCTACAGATCTGATGTATATACCTACACTTTATTTTGTTGTGTTGTTTTAGGGTAGTTATCCATCTGTATACCTTCAATACATTTACGAGTATGCCTCCTACATTTGTATGTATGTACGTACTACGTAGTTGTAACTCCCAGATAGTAAAAATAAAAAGTATCCTTTAAAATATATTCCTGTGAAAATGTAAAATAAATACAAGAGGTTTATAAACAAAACTGTTTCAAATCAAAAGAATAGTACCTAGATTTTTGTTCTATATACTTTTTATACCATGTACCTACAGTGTGTCGCATTTTAAATGAAGACACCCTCACACTTTCGTCATTTAAAGGAATATTTGTTTGAAAATTTGCACAGTCATACAGGGGATGCGTCACATTTTTTAAGATATTTGCTATGCAAATTTTCAAATGGATATTCTTATTAATGACGAAAGGGTGAGGGTGTCTTCATCTTAAGTACGACACACTATGTGTTATATATATCGAGGTATACTAAGTTTAGTCCCAAGTTTGTAACGCTGAAAAATATCGATTCTACGAAAAAAAACTTTGGTATAGGTGTTCATAAAATCACCTAATCAGTCTATTTTCGTTTGTCCATTCGTCTGTCTATCCGCTGACAAGACGATAACTCTAAAACGAAAAGAGATATCAAGCTAAGATTTTACAGCGTTTTTAGGACGAAAAAAAATGAGACTAAGTTCGTAAATGAGAAACATAAGTTAAGGTCTTCGGTCCGTAGGACCCATCTTTGAAAAACCATTAGAAATAGAGAAATAGAAGATGTAAAAAATGTTCCTTATAAAAACTCTTTTTGAAACATTTATTCGTAAACATCACTATTTACTCGCGAAGATGGAAATTAGGCGCAAATTGTATAGTATGTATTATATGGGAATATCAGTTATGTATGTGTGATATTTATGTATGCGTAATTTGACATTGTAATCAACACTGGATATACATGGTAATTCAACAATTATCTCAGTCAATTGCTTCTTTTCACTTGTTTTGTTTTATTTTTTGTTACTGAAAATGTTTATAGTTAACTTATTGGATGATTTATGTCAACTGAGCATTATTTTTGATCCTTTGAGCAAAGAAAACTTCGAGGTTTTGTGTGGCTGCCTGTGGTATTGAAATTTCTATTTTTAACACTATTATAAAGAATAGAGAGAACAAACAATTGACTGAGCTAATTGTTTAACTACTCTGTATAGAAAATGTTGAATATCAATGCTTGCATTTTACCAGTGCTTGCAACTAATCAAATTTTTATAAATTAGATTAGTTTAATACACCAACACAATAATTTTATTTGGTTTTTTTATCTATTTTTAGCTACCTGCATAATTTCAACTCTCTATCTTTTATAATTTTGGGGAAAATGGACACCAAAGTTTTGTTCTAATTTGCGCCCTCGCGGATAAACGCGGAAATTTTCGAAAAAATGTTTCAAACAAAAGCTATTTATTTTTTAATAAGGAACATTTTTTACATTTAAACTTTTGTTCTATATCTAACGGTATACAAGACCTATGTTGGTCATTTACGAACTTACTCTAACTTTCTCCATCCTGAGTACGCTATAAAATCTTCAGCTTGTTTATCTTTTCGTTTTGGAGTTATCGAGATCACAGACGGACAGACGGGCAGCCGAAAAACAACTAATTAGGTGATTTTACGAACATCTACACCAAAATTTTGTTGGGTATAAAGAGGAATATTTAAGTTTAACGTGTCTGTGTATCTGTGTGTCTGTCTGCTGCATTATCGCTTCTGGAACGATTTACCTAATTTAATTTTTTTGTTAAAGGTTATTTGATGGATAGTGTTAAAAGGTTTCAAATTCCAGTTTAGAATTCCATACCCGAACCTAATAACAACTAAATAAGAGATGATGATCTTCCTGCCCTGAATAGACTTTCTTGATCAAATTATCTTTCAAACAAATCAATAATTAATTCAATTTTTCTATAAACATGTTCCATTAGCCATTATCCGTATAATATTTAATAAATTACAAATATTCAAAAATAAACAAGAGTGTCCCATTACCTATATTCGTATAGTATTAAAGTAACTTGCTCTTCTGTGGTGAGTCTTTTTACCTCTCTTCAACAATGAACCAGTGTAATTTCTTTGTTATTCCATCTTTCCTTGGTTCTATTGCGGTTGAATGCTCATATATTTATATATTTTGCGGTTGTATGCTCAATCATTAGATAATTCATATTTTACTCGGTTGTTAACATTCTACTCGGCCACATCTCTCTGTTTTCATTGTGTATTTCACTTCGATGCATACATTCTTGCGTTTGTACTCTTATACAGCCCCATTTATGGTTTAATGTTAGTTTTAATGAATTTGGCATTTCTATTCCAAATTGTAACATCGTTATACATTAAAACTCTTGACTTATTTTAATAAGAGGATCGTTTACCCAATTTCTTTTTCCCTCCTGGAAATTGCTGGTTAACCTTCGTAGATGAAAAATTTATGTTGAATATTTTAATTTCTTCTAGTTCAAAACAACATTTTACACAAAAGATAGTTTAGATAATTTAGTGCTCAGTTTGTTAGTGCATGGAGCAAAAAATGTATTAAAAATTGTATTCGTTTGATTAATTGCTTATTTTTGCTTTATCATCAATTGATTATTAAACAGAGTAAGCATGAAAAATTAAATACCCTAAGTTTCATAAAATATTGGTTTTCTATCTTTTAGTATATGAGTCGTATTATTTTAACCTTACACAACATATATCTTGTAGGTTATGTAGTCCAAGTTTCTTCAAAACGTGATTTTCACACAGTTTTCAAATTCATAGTTCTAAGAAAAGCATTTTTTGATTTTTTCTTTAATCACATTCAATCTTTCCTATATTATGCGACTATATTATGTTTGGAAGATAATTCGATTCCAAATATAATTTAAGGACATAATTAGTTCAACGCTGGTTGAAAATATTTCGAATAACCTCGATTGAAAATGCTACAAAAAAGAATATTAAGTTTTATATTGTTTTAAAAACAAACAAAAAAATGGATAATCTAATTTTGAATGCTTCTGTAGATAGATTCACATTACTTGTATGTTCGAACCATATCATTAAATATTCTTATTGTGGGTTGTTTTTGATAAACCTACCTTGTGAACATGAAATAAATTTATTAACACACAATAAAATGTATATCAAATAATCAGGAACGTATTCAGTAAATCTAACGTTTACACGGTTGTACGAAAGAATATTATCAAAAGAGATGTTCATTATTTTTAACTTATCAGAAGAAGTTAATGTAATGAGGCCGCGATTTTGAAAATCTCCAGTTTTACATATTTCCGCGGTTTCAAGGCCGCAATATCCAAATCAAACCTTTTAAATGGGATGTCTGTGTGTGTGTGTGTACGTATGTGCGAAAGTTCGTTCGGATTCTTTCGCCTCGATTATCTCGCGAACCAGTTATGACATTAACAAGTGACTGGACTTACGACAGTACGACATCTCGTAGGCACCTTGAATTAGACCTTGAACTTGAAGGTCGGTTAAATATCAACTCGCTTTCGTTACCGGTGAATGATAGAAGAATATTATAAAAATAGAAATTTCTTTCTCATAAAAACATGTCGATTTTTTGTTTGAAACATTATTTTGAATATGAATAGGTTATGCACAAACTGAATGCAAAAATATACTTAAACTATTAATTTTTGTTTCCGAGATGTTTCCATTTGGTACGAAAAAATTGTATTTTATGAATTTTTGTGTATCTGAGTTACGTTAGGAGGACGATTTCATTAAAAAATAGATAAGGACTTCTGGGACATACTGTAAATAACACTATATACATAAACTGGATACAGTTATTCAAAGTAATTGATTAATTTATCTAAATATGTGGTGCATCATATCATTTAATCTAAACCTCAAGCTTAAAATCACGCATTAAATTGATAGGACGTCATAATATTAATTCGTCGGTACTAGCGGTAACCATTCGGTAGGTAATCTTTAGTGGCGTAATGAGAAATTAAATTTGTGAATCATGACCTCTACATAATTTTAAATGAATATACTTTTTGATGCTCTCTCTAATTATTATTTGGTGCATTAAGCACTCACTTCTTTTTCTTTACCAAAATAAAAAGTTAAATTTTGTTCTGTTTTTTTATTTTTTATTTCATCTCCACCATGGTTGTCAGAATTGTCCAAGTCAGACTTTTTTGTATCTGTGTTCTGATCGACTTCTATCGGACAGAGAAGAAACATTCAAATTAACAAAAGTATACGAATATGTCCGAAAATGTTCGAAGATAATAATTTTACTGAAAAATTCAAACTTTGGAAAAAAGAAAATTATATTCAGATAGGTAAAGTTTCAACCACATGTACCATGTGAATAATAAATGCTATTTATGTTTTAAATTAAGCGTGAGCAAAATGATTATTATGCGAGTGCTGACGAGATAATCGGGTATTATAAAACCGCTGTGTTACAAGTATAATGTCACTGGCACAACATGAATTGCTGGAAGAAAAAAAGCGTGGGCTATGATGTTCTTTACGGAACAAATCTATGACTTTCTGATTTTCCGTGAAAATATTTGTAAGTAGTAAAGTAGCAGAAAATGAATTTATTTTTTGTAAATGAATTATTATCAATCAATAGTCTACCCACGTACGCCACATGCTACGTAACATAAAATTTATGAATATGGTAAGTTCTTATATACAGGAGGAATTGTTATTTTATATTAAATATAGTGTTCCATAATTGCACGGAAATAATTTAAGCATGTGTTTTGCATGTGCTAGTATAAAATAAACAAAACAAGTGAAAACAAACAATTGACTAAGTTAGTTGTTGAAATACCATGTATAGACAGTGTTGATTACTCTGTCACATTTCACATACATAATGTCACACATATATAACTGATATTCCCAATAATACATACTGTACAATTTGCGCATAATTTGTGCTTTCACGAGTAAACAGTGATGTTTACGCAAAAATATTTCAAACAAAATTTGTTTATTTTTTATAAGGAACATTTTTTACATTTAAACTTTTTATTTTTCCTATCGGTTTACAAGATGGTTCTCACTAACCCAAGACCTTGACCTATGTGGCTCATTTACGAACTCGACCTCACTTTTTACGTCCTTAGCTTGCTCTAAAACATATATCTCGTTTCGTTTTTGAGTTATCGTGTTGTCAGACAGACAGACACACAGACAGACAGACAATCGAAAATGGACTAATTAGATGATTTAATGAACACATACCAAAATTTTGTTCGTAGCATCAATATTTTTAAGCGTTACAAACTTGGGACTAAACTCAGTATACCTTGATATGTCTTACATATATACATGGTATAAAAATGTTTATAAATTAACATTGGCTGAACTTAACAATTTATTACCGAAAGAGAGGAAGGTGTCTAGATATTGAATTGACAATATAACATTCATTAAAAATATTGTTGCAGATTCCACGATCCAAATCATAATTTCTTCTGCAAATAGACGCAGAAGCTTTCATGTAGCCTTCTATAAAATAACCTCATGTTGATAGGTAAATTGCGAGATCGGTTTGGACATTCACTCTGTATAATACTTTTAAGTTATAATTATGTACTAGAAGCAGAATTTCAATTTATTTTTATTTAATGTTAAATTTATAAAATATACTTATTTTAAGAGATTTTTCTTTTATATCTTACTTTTCTTACTCAATTACAATATTTTCTTCAAGTTTTAGTCTAGGCATTTTATCAAAATTGCTTGACAAAAATTTTCATTAAAGTATTTTTATCTGCCAAATTGAGATCGAGCCTCATGTTCCAGTACTTTGATCTAAAAATGCATTTTTTCTGGAAATAGCATCGAAAACAGTTTGACAAGTTTACGAACAAGAGTCAATAATAGTATAATAGGTATTTGTATTTTAAATAGGTGCGAATTTTCGGTTTATTTAGCGAAGTAAGATAAACAGGGAAATATAAATAATTTTCAAATCAGTTAGATAAACAATGTAAGATAAACAAAGAAAATAATATATTTAAACTTTTTATCAATATCAAGGTGTAAAACAAGATGTTTGTGTGTGTGGACGGATAATGAAAATACAATGTCTCCATGTAAAAAGAGGTCAGAGATCAAGGTCTTTCTTTATAAAAATGACGTAGTACTTACATGAAAAACAGTTGGCGGAATGTGTAGAAGTCTGGAAGCATTAGAAAAATATTGTGCGATGCGGAAACTAAATGTGAATGTAAAAAACGAAAATAGTGATTGTAAGTAATGGGTGAAAGTGCAGTAAAAACGAGGTATGTAAATTTAAAGAGCTTGAGATATTATCATGGAAGGGTATTTGGAATGAGACTGAAGAACGGATGTGTGATAAAAAGAAAAGAGTGTTGATGAGTGTGAGAAGGAATCTGTATAAGTATGCAAATTTTCCTGGAAACTTGATTGTGAAAATCTGTAATGAATAATAATAAATTTTTAGATTGATCATGACATTTTTTTCTAAAAAAGACTGGACTATTTAAGATAAATAAAATATAATATTTTAAGTTGTCTGTCTGTCGTGTTGTTGATAGCGAATTTCCCTTTCAATTAAAACGAGCGATTGGTTTTGTACTGACGATGAAACTTTCCAAAAAATCTCTACAAATCCAATGATCCTACATTGTTAACTCTAATCAGATGGAATCTAATAATTTGCTTTTGGTAATAAAAGTTTCCTAAATTTATTTTAGGAAAATCGAAACGTATACAAACGGGAATTGAAACATAATTTTTGAAATTTAATAAATATTATTTATGATAGTTATTTAATTTTTAAAATCATTAATTATAATAGTTATTTAATTTTTGAAATCTTTTAACAAGTTGTAATATTATTTGTAATACTTCCTTATGAGAAATTCGATACGTTTACTCGGCTTCTTTGTGAAGAATTATTTTATACTAAGGTAAAGTTTTTATGATTACTTAGCATGCAGATGCAACTACAAGTACCTATTCATTTATAGATCGTGAGTCTGTATTGGAGAGAAATTTCTATGATTCTTTCTACCTTTCATTAGGATGATTGATAAAGGCATGTTTAAGGATATTGAAAAATGAGACATTAGCTGCGGGGCACGAGTGTCGAATTTATAGTAATCGAGTTTCACGTTTTTTATTTTCCCCTTTTCGTATTTCAACGTCTTTTAATGTCTACCGTTTATATTAAAAGTAAACCATTGACCTCACAATTACAATGACCTCACAAATAAGCCATTGACATCACAAAACACAACTCTCGATTTGTAACTCTCGAAAAGGCTAGAAAAAAGGAGGACAACTTTGCGATTTTTCGAAACAATTTTTCTTTTGAGAAGTTAAAATTTTCAACGATTTGATTGCACGTACTGTATCGTCAATGGTTATCTTATATCATAAACAGTTGGCAAGATAAAACTCTTGAAATACAAAAAACTGGATAAATTGCGCAACGAAAATAAAATAAACTTTTCTATTCCAAATCGCAGACAAAAATTCTAAAAATTTCAGTTTATTATGAGCTACACGGGATATTATTTTACAAATGCAGAGATTCATTGAATTAAATTTTAATAGTATATTGATAGATACATATTATTATTTATTTCATTATACTTCTTCGGTGTATTTTTTCGTAAGTAGGAAAGGAAATTTTCACGAAATAAAACTTTTTTTCTATTTTTCTAATAATAATAATTGTTTACATATAAATAACTATTTTTATAAATGTTTCGGCTTGGTAACCTTCATGATATACAATAAGAATTATTCCATTATTATAGGTATTTACCAGACATCACGTTTTGCATATTGTAACCTTTCAGTACTGACGTGCAATTTTTTGTAACTTGAAGAAAAGCTGACGTACAGTCTCTCATCTCTATGATCCTATGGACTCCATCCAGCATTTTTGGTGTTTAACATCGTCAAACCGTTTACACGGCTTTCTCCAATATCACTCGTTTTACATCGCTCAGAATCACAGATTTTTTATACATGACCATAACTGATTTCAATCAGCAAAGAAAAATATTTTTGTGTTATTTTTGCTTATTCATTGTTTTAGTGACCCAGTATATTCTACAACATTTCTGAAACCAAAAGACATCACCCTAGAAATAAGTATGTTTTTTACATATTTTCGTTTACAGTTTACACTGATAACGGTCTGCTACACAGCGACGAATTTCCAAATTAATTGTACTCGGTGATTTTGTTTCCGTAGACACACTAAGACACGGCACGAATATTAATTAACTTGAACATACTTAAGAATCTACGAGTAAAATTGTACGTCAGCTCTTAAAGGTTAAAAATTGATATAAATATATTAGAACATGTGCCAAAGACAATTACATTCGCAGTAAGTATAAATTAAATTTAACAAAAATTGAAATCTATTCAATCTGAATAAAGTTTTGATCTTGGAAATCCCGAAGAATTAAACAAAAAAATTTATCTTTAGTTACAAAGACGCAATAAATATTCTAATCGGTATGAACACCATATACTGTATATTGTATTGTGGATATGGGCTTCAAGCCCACACTGATTAGCGATACCTTCAATATTTTGGGTGGATAGCCCTATTCAATGCTGTAACATTACTTATGCAAGATAGAAACTATATGTCTCCATACCATACCAGCAGTGTAGTATGCAATTTTTTTATCATGCTCAGGACGTAAAAAGTGAGTTTGAATACATAAATGAGCAATTATAAATGTTGATTATTACACTGTCACAATACACATTCATACATGTCACACACACACACACATATATATATATATATATATATATATATATATATATATATATATATATATACATACATATGTATAACTGATATACCCGTATAATACTATACAATTTGCGCATTATTTACGCTCTTACGGGTAAACAATGACGCTTACGAAAAAATGATTCAAACAAAAGTTTTTTATTTTTTCTAAAGAACATTTTTTTCATTTAAACTTTTGTTCTATCTCTAACGGTTTACAAGATGGGTCCTACAGACCTAAGACCCAATTGACCTATGTTGATCATTTACGAACTTCACCTCACTTTTAAAGTGAGGTTTTAAAAATAAAATTTTCAGCTAGATATCTCTTTTTGTTTTTGAGTAATCGTGATGATAGGCGGGCAGACATACGACTGACGACGGACGACAGACGACAGACAGACAAATGGAAATGACTAATTTGGTGATTTTATGAACAGCTATACAAAAATTTGGTTCATAGCATCAGTATTTTTAAGCGTTACAAACTTGGGACTAAACTTAGTATGCCTTTGTATATTTCATATACATGGTATAAAAATATAAAAAATGTATGTTTTGGTGTCCAGTTTTTCAAACCAAGTAGTGGTTAGTTTCAACTTGTGGTTTTATGGCGGCTTAATTGTGTTTTTGACTTTTCTAATTTAATAAAAAATAATTCAGGCATTGACATACAACACTTTCTATAATTATCTAAGAATTTTGAAGGGGTTTAAAACTTAATAATCAACTATTTTCAATATTGGCCTTTATTTTCTGGAAGTAGTCCTCAAACAATAACATAAAAATTATCAACGTTCAAAAAAACTTAAGCAGAATCATTTTCAGGTTCACTCATTTATTTTATGGCAGCAGAATTTTCCCTGGTCTATAATACAAAAACTTGTAAAGTACAAAGATTACCTGTTGCTTGTAAAAATTAACTATGAATGAATAATCACTTTAAATTACATATTAAATAAACTTTCCCCTTACATAATCCCCTTAGATAAATTAATGCATTGATAAATCCATATTGAAAATGCTAAGGCACTTCTTGTTTTACAGTTAACTCAGCAGAATGTTTTCTTCAACATTGTTAACATCATATCTACAAAATTCTATAGTTATATCCATAGTGTTGTCAGTTTTAGTGATTGTAGGAACATGCATATATTTTTCAAATATTTTTCGTATATGCTACTATGCATCAAAAATGCCTGGACCACGTGCTTATCCATTCATTGGAAATGCGACGCTATTTTTGAAGTCTCATGAAGGTAAAACAAATTATTATTTTTTAGTGGAATTTATTTTGGAGCAAAAACTGAAGTTATTTGAGAAAATTGTCTACTTCAAGATGTAACGCTGCCAGTTTATTGAATTTTAAATTTAGGTAATGAGAAACGGATCTCTCGGATGCCTCAGAACGGATTTTAGGCAGAAAAATCGTTTTCTACAAGTTCAAATCAGCCTAACACTTCAAATCAGAAATTTTAAGGAAAATCATTTATTAGAGTATTTTTGACCCAAAAATTATAAAATAAGGATTCGTTTGAACGAATTTTCTATGCTTTGTAAGATATGACTTTGTCAGTTTATTAGATGTTAAATTTGAGCAAATGTGAATTCAAAATAGGTTTTAAATGGTGGAAATATTTTCCATATCTTTTAACCAGCCTAAATCTTTCAGTGAAAATAAGAAAACAAAAGTTTTCACGTAGTCGAAGATTACAAAAATCCTAGCCATTTAAACGTATTGTCTATTTACCTGTTCAATTTAAAATTTTATTTAGTGAAGGCAGTATTTCCGTGAAAACAAAGGGTACAATTTCAATCGGAAATTTTGTTGTTTTCTCCAAACCCTAGTGATTATAGCGGTATTATTTTTAATTTTTTTTAGTATCAACACGTAACCTAATAAGTGTGTCTCTGGAATACCAGGACACACTAGCTCGATTATGGCTGGGGCCGATACCAATAATCCTTTCATCGGATCCAGAAATTGTTCAAGAACTTTTAACAAATCCAAATGTTTTGGAAAAGCCCGCTTTAATGAAATTGGTGTGGATGGATGCAATGGGAAGTTCCATTCTAATATCAAATGGTATTTTACCAATATTTTAAATTCATTTTTATTTCAAAAAATGTTTATTCACACAACATTCTAAATCTTAGTTCCAGTATGGAAACATGATCGGAATATAATTACAAGAGGTTTTAGTCCAAATATTTTAAAGTCATATTTTGACATATTTGTGGAAAAGAATCATATTTTAACTGAAAAATTAGATTTGGAACTGAATAAAGGAACATCGTTTGACATATTTGGATATTTAGCGAGAACAACTTTGGATGCAGTGTGCGGTAAATGAATTATATTTGCTAACCCATTTTAATCGATAGATCTGACTATCAACTAAAATGACATATTTATCAAAAATGATCGAAACAAAAGTTGCTGGTTCATAGAAGACATCTCCGATTAGCTTAAAAGTGCTGATAGCCGACGGATTAAACGGCTCCTTTTCAAGACAAAGCTTTGTGATCCGTTTCGAAAAAATTATCTTGAACATCGAAACCGAAAAACATAGTCACCTAATCCATTTTGACGTAAAACATTTTTCTGAGCCAATATTTTTTTTTAGAAAGTATTTGAATCTGTCGATTAAAATGGGAATAAATCTAAATCTCAAAAATTTCAATCGGTTAAATTTGTTTTTAGAATCAGTTATGGGTGTAAATATTAACTCTTACAACGAACCCACTTATTTTAATGCGTCACACAGGTAAAAACAATTTTATATCGTAAGATGTGGAATTCCTCGGGTACTCCAGAAAGTAAAATGGAAATATTTGTTATATGCAAAGTTTAAATAGTTTATATACAATAAATTTATTACTGATCAATGAATACCACGAGAGGTTTTTGGAAAATAGGTATCGGTAAGCGCTCATTAAGCATGTTGTTTGAGCTCGATTTTTTACGTCAATTACTTTGCTTAATACTGGCAGCTAATTGAGAACTGAATCGATTAAATAAAAACAAAGAAAAATATCAAATAACTCTTGTTATTCTAGAAACTTTTGAAATTGTTTGAGGAATATTTTACTATATTAATTTTTCTTAAAATTCAGATTAATTTCATTCTCAATTATCTATCACTTTTCTGCAAGTGGAAACATTATGCACACACCCAACCAAGTGTGAACTGACTATTTTCCAGCACAGCCAGTACTTTTCTGAATCAGAAAATCATTGTTCTGGCATCATATATCACATTCACCTCAAGTTGTTTAAATGTTTCGATTTATTTAAAAAATAAATAACAAAATTAAAATATTTAATTAAAATTTATCATAAACTCTATTTTTTTTAGTGCTATGCATCTTGTTATGATCAGAATATTAAGTGGATTTAAACTTTTCCCTTTTTATTATCGATTTACCAAGGACTATAAAATAGCACGCGAGAATCGTGAAATTCTACGTAAATTTACTGAAAATGTTAGTATTTGAAATTTGTAGAGGACTTAATTTACATAGATCATGGGTTAGCAATAAAAACGGAATTGCAGAATACATTAGATTCTTTTGTATATCGTTTTAAATGTTCCAATGGGTCATACGAGTGTCATATTTGTGTGTCATATTTTATGCTGAGTTTTAAAAATAATTAGATACAAGTTTTTATAAGAACGTTCTTCTTGGAGATCTTGAGTCGAATAAAAAAAAAAAAAGAATAAAAAACAAATAAAAAATCCGAGTGCGTTAATTGAAATCCGAAAAGAAAGAAACAAGTCCAGTAGTTTACATAAAGCGACTTTAAGCGTTGTAGCCCATTATTGGGAAGATTTGAGTCAGTCTTGATTTTAATGGGCCCCAAGTGTTAGAGTCGCTATGTAAACTAATGAGCTTGTTTCTTTCTTTTCAGATTTTTTTTAACGCAGTCGGCTCTTTTTTTATATATTTTGTTTTATTTTAGACTTTTTAGTGTTCCAGCACTAAAACTAAACCCTCCTATTATACTATATTAAAACTTCAAAGCCGATTTATTATTTCTTATTAAATTCAAACATTTAACTTATAAATAGTAAAAGGGTATGTAATCCCCTTTAAATTTGCGTTATTTTGATACAATTTTCGTTTTGTTAATATTTTAATTAACCTTTTACAATTTCGGTCCAACAATCCTCCATTTTTTTGTGTCTTCATACACCTATCTTAGAACACTTAGGTTTTTCAGACAAATATAATGATACCTCAAATTTTGAAATTCATTGAGCCGTTTAAAAGATATGAGGTAAGGAAGAAATTTACAAGCAAAATACATGCATACATATATAGAGCAAGATAAGTGCGAAAATAATAACCACTCCATAACACTCGGGTAAAAAGGACTTTTTTTATAAATAATTACGTAGCATTATTATTTTTCTCTATCTCGTATCAGTTACGAACATGAGTTTTTATTTAAAGAAGGTATTCTGCAATTTCAATTTTTCTGATAAAATCGCCTGATCCTAAACGATATTTACATATACTTACACTAATATATTTTTTTAGATAATTGCTGAAAAAAGAAAAGAATATAATCTTACATCTGTTAAAAATAATTTAACCGAAGTCCAAGCAATGAACAAGAATCAATTAAAAAAATCAATGCTGGAATATTTATTAGATTTTACAAAAAATAATGCGGATTTTTCACAAGATCTATTGCGTGATGAAATTAACACAATCATTTTTGGGGTAGGTTGGTAAATACACAATGCAAACAGGTTTCACCCTGTTCTTCAATTTGAATACAATAATAGACTTTCATAGGGGATTCATCGATATAAGAAGTAAAAAAATTGACTTTTCCAAATGCATAATCGATTTTTAGGATAAAATTAAGCGGCATGGAAATTGAATTCCAGAATCAACCCCTCTATGCCTAGTACAAAGAATATTCCCAGTTTGAGGTGATTTATAATTGAAATAAAATAAATTCTTCTTTTAGGCTTATGATACATCAGCTACTACCCTAGCTTTTGTTTTATTACACTTGGCAAACAATAAAGACATACAAACAAAATTATACCACGAAATTTATACAATTTTCAAAGACAAAAATGAAATCGAATTTGATGATTTAATACAGCTAAAATACATGGAAATGGTAGTTAAGGAATCAATGCGATTAACCGCAACAGGACCAATAATTGTTAGAGAAGTATCTGAAGATATTGATATCGGTAATATTGTTTAAAATTTGTATAATAGACAGTGAGGCCTAATAAAGTCAAAATTATATATTATTCTTGAAAGATGCTCTTTAAGGATTAATAAGAAAATGCTCCACATCCACTCAGGAGCTTATTTACCCACGCTCCAGAAAGTTATTGTTCATGGAATTTTTTTAAGTGGCATATTCTAGAATAAGAAAAAACAAAATTGGCGATATACAATATACCAACTTAATTTTCATAAAAGCAAAACACCAGACCACGATTACAGTCTTAGTTTTCTTTACCAACAATTTACTTCCATCCATCGCATCGTCCAAGCGGAAGATAAAAAGAATCATAAAATTTTGACTTCATTGTAGGTTTGCGGTCTATGAGTTACAATTAATTTTGAAATATATTAATTTTAGGCAATTATAAAATTCCAAAAGGGGCGAATATAGCAATTCCAATATTTACACTCCATCGAAATTCAAAGTATTGGAAGGATCCACTAATATTTGATCCCGAACGTTTTACATCGGAAAATATTAAAAAACAACATCCCTACGCTTTTATACCATTCAGCGCCGGTCCAAGAAATTGTATTGGTAAGAAAAAGTTGCAAAGAATGTTTTTCCAAGAATTTTTTTTTTAAATAACTTTGTCTTTAGGTCAACGATATGCATGGATGCTTATGAAAATTGTATTAGCCACACTATTAAATCGATATGAATTTCATACCGACTTAAAATTTGAAGAGTTAAGATTTGAGGCTTCTGTTACATCAACATTAGTGACTGGACACTTAGTACGAATCACGCCAAGACAAAAATCAGATGATATTCATCAAAAATAAAATTTTCAATTTATTATAATTCGACATAAGTTACATGCGTCTAGTTCCTAACACAAAATGGACCGAGAAACATCTTTTTTATTATTAAGATCACATATCAAAAAATATTCAGTAAGCATGCAAGTTTTAATATAGATGCAACAGTCTCGTACATATATATATATATATATATATATATATATATATATACATATATATATGTATATATATATATATACATATATATGTATATATATATATATATATACATATATATATATACATATATATATGTACGGTATTAAACTACAAAAACTTAACCGGTTTTATGTTGGGCTCATTTCTTCGTTTTGTTAAAATATTTCTGATTTTTTTAAGTGTACCATTTTCAGTGTAGTAAATTGCAGAATCGTAACATATCATTCGATTAAAAATAACTAAAAATAATAAATGGTACACTTAAAAAAATCAGAAATATTTTAACAAAACGAAGAAATGAGCCCAACATAAAACCGGTTAAGTTTTTGTAGTTTAATACCGTATATTACTTATATAACAATAAGCTCGAATTCTACTCAAAATAATTGTTTTACTGTCACATACCATATTTAACCAACGTGATTTTAAAACTACATAATAGTCGCAGGTGGTCACTGGAGCATTATTTAGCATAGGTAAAAATCGAATGTTTTAAGTGAAATATAAAAGTGGTTCAATTTAAACTTACAATATATACAATATATCCAACTCTCCTCTACCCATAGATATTACGATGTATGTATTTTGTATTTTTACAGTTAAAATAAAACTCCATTATAAACTTTTTAATATTTCGATAAAATAATTTTAGAAAAACAATTTTTCATTTATTTTTTAATATTAAACTTTTTTGTAGTTATTTATGTATCTCCTATAAAAAAAGTTGGTATGAAATTATTAAAACATTCTCCGATTAAAAGTATATTTTATATATTAGTTTAGAAAAATAAAACAAAAAAAACAACAACATTATTATTTTTAGAATAACGAAAACACATTTATGGAAAGAAAATATTTTTACGTCCATATGCAAGCCATGAACAAACAAACAATTCGGGTTCATATGCATGCCATGAGCGAACAAACGAAACTGTTCTTGTTTGATTACAATGTTTCTATATAGGATTGTAATTTTTTAATTTGTCTTTTCGATAGATTTATTTAGATACATTAAAAAAATGAGACTGACGGTTAGTTTCGGAGCTATATATAGATAATCCAGAGAAATTTCTTCAGTCACTAGAAACTAACAGTTTAATTAATCGCATAAATAACCCGATTTTCACGTCAATGGATTATGAAAGGGTAATTATGACCTATAAGACATCAGAACAAAATCCATCTAATGTGACCATTAGTTGGGTAGGTTTATATATATTTACATAATCGCTCCGAAATAAAATAAAAAAAGCGATATTCTAAAAACGACAGATCAAATCGATAAATAAACCCGATTTTTGTATTTTTTTGGGTCAAAAATACTCTTTATACCAGCTTTATCTTGTTCGCAAAAAATTTCAATAAATCGTTTTTGCAATTTCGTCGATCGATATCTCAGGCACTTGTGGTTCAATCGAAAAAAAAAAAACAAGACAAATTTTTATATTTATGTGTTTAAAGGTTTTTAAAATATCTATGTTATATGGTTTTAACAAATCTTGTTATAGTTACTACGGAAAACCGTGATTCTACATTTTTCTGTCTAAAGGATTCGCCGAACTTGCCAGTTCGAGATGTGATCAGTTTTTGCCCATTTCTAGTTTTTCTTTATGACTTCATGGCAAACCTTAAAGTAATTTTAATTGATTAAAATACCATTCCAGATCGAATCCTCGGTATTTTTTGAAAGTAAGTATTAGATAAGTGTTCACGCACTGAATGATGTGTCTCCCCCTTTGAGCGAATTGCCATCTAGTCGAGTGCAATCGTATCCATTACACAATTTACTATATATCTTTCTGTAAATAAAAATTTTTCAGCATTTTGTTAAAATATATCCCCCTTAGGACCCGCAATATAAATATTTAATCAAATATTTTTGCTCCGTTGATGACCTCAAGTATCATGTAAGTCCTCAAGTAAGTGTATTTTAAATTTTGTTTATGGTGAGCATCAGTTTCGCCAAAATTCAATAACTTATCATATGAGATAAAAAAAAAAATCATAATCATTAGTTCTGCCATAAATTAAAAATTAGTAAATTGGGTAGAATCAAAAGTCCTCCATAAATTGAAAATTTGTTTGAAGAAAATTTTGTAAATTTATAGGAAGAAATATAAATTCAAAAGTTTCCAAACTGGTATTTATGGGGGTTTTTTCAATTTCACTTTATAAGATGAATATATTTTAAAAAGGGCTCTACAAATTCTTTTTTGTAAAGCCTTTTTACCAAGTAATTTAGTTTAAATTATTTGAAATTGTGGTTTTGTCAAGTAACGTAATCGTTTTTCTACATATATAAAAGTGAAGACCATTTCTTTGGACATGATTGCCTACAAATTCCCAAGTCCGTGAGTTTCGAGAAAATTTCTTGCAGCGATGAGTTCGTCGTGTCTGTACGGTTCTAGGAAGGGCGCGTAAGGAATACTATAAATAACATTACGTACATAAACTAGATACATTTACTGAATAACTAATTGATTAGATTACCAAGGTATACATGTGGTGCATCATTTCCTTCTATCTTAACCTCAAGTTCAATGTCAGGTATTACATTAATGGCATGTCATAATATTAATGAGATACTATAAAACCACATTGTTATGTCATATTGTCACTGGCATACCATCAATTGCTGGAAGAAACAAGATGTGGGGTTTGAAGTACTTTAAGGATTAGATCTATAACTTTCTGATTTAGTGGAAATATTTTCATAAAAAAAGTAGCAGAAAATTGATTTATATTAAGTAAATTAATTTTTATCAATCAATAGTCTATCGACTTATGGTATGTATGTAACATAAAATTCATGAAAATAGATATTTCTTATACAGAAGGAGGAATCATTATTTTATATTATATAGAGTCTTCCAAAATTGCACGGCAATATTTTAGGCATATTTTTCAAGTATAACATAAACAAACAAAAAATGAAAATGTTTACATAGGCTGAACTTAATAATTTAATACCGAGATAGGGAAATGTTTCTAGATATTGAATAACAATATCACATTCAGTGTAAATGAGTTTGCAGCTCCTACGATCCAACTCATATTACGCTATGTCTTGCGTGCTAATAGACATAGCAGTTTCCATGTAGCCCTGTATAAAATAACTAAAAGTTAAAAAATCGGGAGATGGGGGTGGACATTTAACAGATCCAGAGACAAAAGTTTATAATTTGGTGTGTGTTAGAGAACGCATTCTTAAAATAGCACCGTGCAATTCTCAAACACTCTGTATAATTCTTTTCAGTGATAATTTTGTACTAGCAGCAGAATTCAAATTTTTTTTTGTATTTAATGTTAAATTTTACAAAATATTATTCTTTTAAGAGATTTTTATTTTATATCTTACATTTCTTATTCAATTACGATACGTCTTCTCCATGTTTTATTCTAAACATTTTTCCAAAATTGCTTGACAAACATTTCGTTAAAGTATTTTTATCCGTCAAATTCATAGTTTTTTGAACTAGAATGAAAAAATTCTGATAAGTTTACGAAAAAAGTCTTTAGTCATATTTCTATTTTAATTAGGCGCGAATGTTCGGATTATTTGACGCGTAAGTTGAAACACTGATTTACAAATAAGTAAGATAAACACGGACATCTAAATAATTTGTAAATAAGTAAAATAAACAATGTAAGAAACACAAAATAAATTTTTTATAATTTTCATTACTTATTACCAAGGTTTAAGACGGGGATGCAAGTGTAAGCGATCTTTTTCTTATTGCATACTAATGATTTGTATGTGTGAATAGATAACGTAAGTACAACGTCTCCATGTATCACGGGCTCAGAGATCAAGGTCTTACTTTATGCAGACGACGTAGTAATTACATCAAAAACATTGGTGGAATGCGTAGTCTGGGAGCGTTAGAGAAATATTGTGCGTTGTGGAAACTAAGCCCTTCAATGAAAACGACCGATTTGGTATAGCATTGACGAAGGAACTTTCCAAATATCTCTACAAATCCACCGATACAATAAAGTTAACTCCAATCCAGCAAATGGAATCTAATAACGTAGCTGCTTTTGGTAATAAAACTTGGTTCACAAAATTTAGTTTGTCGAAATCGAAGCGTATACAAACGAGATTAAGACTGGAATTGAATCACAATTTCTTTAATTTAATTAATATTAGTTGTATTGAAATTTTTACAATTAGAAAACATTAAGGCTATAAATTTTAACGATTTTTTATCCCTATTGTTCATGTATAAAAAATTCATGGACCACATAATTAGCAGAAATACACTGCAGGAAGCTTGTAACTCTCGAAGGGAGTGGTAAATGGAGTGCAATTTTTCGATTTTTTTTCCAACAACAAAACCTTTTGATTTTGATAAGTTTAAACTTCCGGCGATTTGTTTGTAGGTACTGTGTCATCAATAACTAACTTTCATAAACAGTAGGTAAAATTAAATCCTCGAAATACAAAAATTTCGATTTTAATAATTTAATGATAGATACATACATTCGCATTTCTTGGTAAGCAGTAAAGGAAATTTTCCCGAAAGAAACTTTTTTTGCTACGAATTTGATAATTGTAATTTCTTACATATAAATAACTATTTCTTTAAATGTTTTGGCTTGGTAACCTTCATCATATACAATAAAAATTATTCCATTATTATAGTAATTACCTGAGATCACGTTTTGCATGTTCTAACCTTTCAGTACTGACGTGAAATTGTCTGCATGTATGCCTAAAATATTTTGATGTTAAAATATTCTCACAAATAAAAATTCATGGTAAATTTAAACAAAAACAGACCACATAGGCCACATAGTTTCATTTCATCATATTCTGAGCACATTTACTTGCACATTGTTCTCGTCAAAACATTACTCTTACTGCTATTTTGTATCCCCACGATCCTATAGACACCAGCATTTGTGTCTATATCTTCGTCAAAGCGTTCGAGCACACGGCTTTCTTCAACATCACCCGTTTTATATTGATTAGAATCACGGCATAATGTGACAACCGGGTGAAAATGTTAAATTTGATTTACAACAGCTCCCCATAAGAGTATTCAATGAGAGACGGATTTTTCCTCTTTTTTTTTTTGCTTATTATTTATAAGCTGAGTGACCTTTTACTTTCAACAACAATTCTGCAACCAAAATACATCCCGCTAAAAATAATGTTTTATTTTTTTTTATTTAATATTTACGTTAACAATGATAACGCTCTGAAAGACAGCGACGAATTTTCCAGTTAATTGTACTCGCTGATTTTTATTTCACAGACACAACCGCATGTGGGCCAATCGAACTTACCACGAATTTTGACTCCCATGTGGCCTGTCAAATCGTACGCCAGCTCTTAAGGGTTATAAATTGATTTAAATATTAATCATGAGCTACAGACAATTACAATCGCAGCAAGTATAAATTAAATTCAAAAAAAAAAAAGTTTAATGAAAGTTATACAACCTAAATTGAATTAAACAAGAATTTTTATTTTTAGATACAAAGACAAAATAAATATTCGTCTTAAAATGATAAAGTTTTTTTATTTTAATAATAAAAGTAAAATAAAAGCACAAGCGAAAAAGTGTTTTCGTGAACTTTTTTACGCTAAATCTACTAAGGGCAAGCGGATTAATTGAGACTCACAATGTCATGAAAACATGGAAAGAATCCTTTATATCAAAATTCAGCTTACTCGAAATTTTTCCGAAGTAACGACTTCCTGTCAATCAAGGTCCCGTCAAATTTATCATAATCGTTCCGGTTTCTTCTCTTTCACAACACTACATGTAATTTCGTGTGTCATATTAGGTCCATACCACATCGAAAACTTTTTTATTTTTTTGTCTTATGAAAAATTATATCTTAATAGTAGGTCCTGCGTTACCAGAACACAGAATTTTGCACCCTAGATTAAATGTCGATCTGCATAAATTTTCAATGTTAATACAGAGAAGAATTAGTAAAAATAACAATTTTCCTGTCTTGTCATGGTAGTTGGATAATATTGCATGCCTTACCAATGTTTTCAATTACAATCAACTTTTCTCAATAAATTTTGTCCATTTCGTAAAAAATAAAGGTACTTTTCTGTTGAGCAAAATTAACATTTTCCGACAAACCTCATATACGAATGCAAAAAAATTGATATCTGATTATATCATATTACAGTCATGCAGAACTTTTTATCAAAGAGAATACTTTTTCATAAAACAAATATTTAAAAAGTTTTTCATATGGTACCGACGCAATTGGACACACAGAAAAAAATAGATACAGAAAACAGGTCCTCAAACAGTGACAGATAGAAATTATCAATGTTCGTAACCGTCTAAGCAGAATCGTTTTATCAGGCTCACATTTAAATTTATGGCAGCAGAATTTTCCCTGGTCTATAATACAAAAACTTGTAAAGTACAAAGATTACCTGTGTCTTGTAAATATTATCTAACTATGATTCAACCATCACTTTAAATTACATGTTAAATAAATTTCCCCCCTTCATTATAGGTAATATAGATAAATTAATACCTTGATAACCCTAAGTGAAGATGCTAAAGCACTTCTTGTTTTACAGTTAACTCGGCAGAATGTTTTCTTCAACATTGTTAACATCATATCTACAAAATTCTATAGTTATATCCATAGTGTTGTCAGTTTTAGTGATTCTAGGAACATGCATTTATTTTTCAAATATTTTTCGTATATGTTACTATGCATCGAAAATGCCTGGACCACGGGCTTATCCATTAATTGGAAATGCGACACTATTTTTGGAATCTCATGAAGGTAAAACAAATTAGTATTTTTAGTGGACAATAAATGGTCTATTTCAATACATAACGCTGCCAATTCATTGAATTTTAGATTTGAGTAATGAGAAACGGATATCGGATATCTGTAACGATTTAAGGCGTTGTTTAAAATAATTTTGAGTCGAAATTACAAAAATCTGCTTTATTTTAACATAAGATGGTCTATTTAGAGATATGACTTTGCAAGTTGAATTTAAAATTTTACTAACCGAAGACGTTTTTTATATCTGGTGCTTACAGCGGCATTACTTTTTAATCACATTTCAATTTTTGTTAGTATCAACACGCAACATAATAAGTGCGTCTCTTAAATACCAGAACACACTATCTCGATTATGGCTGGGTCCAATACCAATGATTCTGTCATCAGATCCAGAAATTGTTCAAGAACTTTTAACAAATCCAAATGTTTTGGAAAAGCCCACTTTAATGAAATTGGTGTGGATGGATGCAATGGGAAGTTCCATTCTAATATCAAATGGTATTGTACCAATATTTTAAAATATTTTTTCAAATAATGTGTATTCACACAGCATTCTAAATCTTAGTCCCAGTCTGGAAACATGATCGAAATATTATTACTAGAGGTTTTAATCCAAACATTTTAAAATCATATTTTGACATATTTGTGGAAAAGAATCATATCTTAACTGAAAAATTAGATTTGGAACTGAATAAAGGAACATCGTTTGATATATTTGGATATTTAGCGAGAACAACTTTGGATGCAGTTTGCGGTAAATGAATTATATTTGCTAACCCATTTTAATCGATGGATCTACCTGTTAACAAAAATAATATATTTACCTTTGGCGGTTCACAGAGAGCATCTCTGATTTGATCAGAAGAAGAAGCTCATTTTCAATTAAACGGTTCATTTTCAAGTAGAGTACTAATTTCAGCTTTCAGTTTCGAAAATATAATTCAGAAGACCAAAATAGTCACACATAGTCATTTTCGGAGCCAATATTTTGTAGTGTAGGAAAAATTTTAACCTGTCGATTAAAATGGGAATCTTTCTGAATATCAAAAATTACAAATGGTTTAATTTGTTTTTAGAATCAGTTATGGGTGTAAATGTTAACTCCTACGATGAATCCACTTATTTTAATGCTTCACACAGGTAAAAAAACAATATTATATCATCGTAAAATGAATACTATGGGAAGTTTTGGAAAATAGGTATCGGTAAGCGCTCATTAAACATGATTATAGAAATCCTATCGATTATTTACTTCACTTACTTTACTTAAAATTGGTATCTAACCGACAACAGAATCGATTTCAATAAAAACAAAGAAAAATCTAACACTAGGAATTGCTATTAATTCTAGAAGCTTTTTGAATTATATGAGGAATAGTTTGCTATCTTAATCAATCTTTTAACTGAGATCAATTTAACTTTCGATTAGCTACCACTTTTATCTACACGTGCAAACACTGTGAGTGTACACTTACCCAACAAGTTTAGTGAACTCAATAATCTATATTTTTGAGCGCATCCAGCAAATTTTTGAATCAGAAAATTATTTCCTTGACCCCATAGGTCACACCTTAACTTGTTCAAATGTTTTCATTTATTTAGAATATGAATAGCAAACTTAAAATAATTAAAATTTGTCATAAACTTTACTTTTTAGTGCCATGAATCTTGTTATGATCAGAATATTAAGTGGATTTAAACTTTTTCCTTTTTATTATCGATTTACTAAGGACTATAAAGTAGCATGCAAGAATCGTGACACTCTGCGAAAGTTTACTGAAAATGTAAGTATGAAATGAAGTAAGGGGAAGATTAAACAAGTTTTATATATACTATACTAATATATTTTTTTAGGTAATTGCTGAAAAAAGAAACGAATATAATCTTACATCTGTTAAAAATAATTCATTCGAAGTCCAAGCAATGAACAAAAATCAATCAAAAAAATCAATGTTGGAATATCTATTAGATTTTACAAAAAATAATGCGGATTTTGCACAAAATCTACTGCGTGATGAAATAAACTTACTCATTTGGGCGGTAAGTTGTGCAAATACAAAGCAAACAGATTTCACGCAATCCTAACTCGATAATTAGAATAGATCAAATGAATTTTACAAAATTTGAAATACTCCCTACCAATTTTTCGGGTACGGAGCCCTAAACTCGCACTTGATACATATCCAAGAAGATACTTCATTAAATTACCGTTTTCCTTAAAGCTTTTTCTAAACTGAACTAATTTTATAGTTTATAAAGACCTTCGGCAATTTTATAGTTTTTTCGGGTCCAAAATCTTTAACTCGCATGTGAAACATAGCTAAGAACACTCTCCATTAAAATATCTTTTAAACAAAACAAAACAAAAAAAAATCGATTCATCCTTTAGGGTGCTACGATGCTACAGACAGACAGACAGACAGGCACACAGACATAGCGGTCAAACTAATAACACTCCTTTTCTAAGCTCGGGGGTTATAAATAGACTTTCACAGGGGATTCATCGATATAAGAAGTAAAAAATTTACTTTCCCAAATGCATAATCGATTTTTAGGATAAAATTATGTGACATGGAAATCGAATTCGAGAATCAATCCTTCCATGCCTAGTACAAAAAATATTCTCGATTTGAGGGAATATAAAACTGAAATAAAATAAATTCTACTTTTAGGCTTATGATACGTCAGCTACTACTCTAGCCTTTGTTTTATTACACTTGGCAAACAATAAAGAAATACAAACAAAATTATACCACGAAATTTATGAAATTCTTAAAGACAAAAATGAAATCGAATTTGATGATTTAATAAAGCTGAAATACATGGAAATGGTAATTAAGGAATCAATGCGTATAACCGCAACAGCACCAATAATTACGAGAGAAGTATCTGAAGATATTGATATCGGTAATATTGTTTAAAATTTGTATAATAGCCAGTGGGGACTAATAAAGTCAAAATTACATGTTATTACTGAAAGGTTCCCTTAAAGTATTAATGAAAGTTTTGTAACAAGGAAAATAAATTAGCAAGAAAAATAAAAATAGAAGTTCTAACCGTCATCCGAGTATCCAGTTAATTGAAATCGTAATGGAAATTAGTTTTTAAATTTTTGTAGCTCGATGATTCTTTAGTTTAAATTTATGAAAGAAAGTGCAAACGACGTGTATTTGTAAAAAAAAATTCATCTCTTTCGACATTTGCAAATAAATTTCTTTCAACATATACGGAAGTCAAACCAAAATTGCCGATAAACAAATTAAACTGAAAAACTTGATGTTCATAAAAGCAATATTCGAATCTTGATTAGAGCCTCAGTTGTCTTGAACCATACCCTAATTTTGGAAGGTTAAAATTATCATAAAACTTTGACCTTATTTTGGGCTCACGGTTTAAGAGGAAAAGTTTATATTGAAAAACATTATTTTTAGGCAATTATAAAATTCCAAGAGGAGCTAATATAGCAATTCCAATATTTACTCTCCATCGAAATTCAAAGTACTGGAAGGATCCACTAAAATTTGATCCAGAACGTTTTACACCGGAAAATATTAAAAAACAACATCCCTTCGCTTTTATACCATTCAGTGCTGGTCCAAGAAATTGTATTGGTAAGAATATTTTTCATAGCATTATTTTAAAGTTGCAAAGAATGTTTTTCCAAGAGTTTTTTTTTTTTTAAATAACTTTTTCCTTAGGTCAACAATATGCATGGATGCTTATGAAAACTATAATAGCCACACTATTAAATCGATATGAATTTCATACCGATTTAAAACTGGAAGAGTTAAGATTGGAGGCATCTGTGACAATAACATTAGTGAATGGGCACTTAGTAAGAATCACGCCAAGACAAAAATTCGTCGATATTCATTAAAAAACAAATTTCAATTTATTCATTCCTTATAACATAAAATGGATCAAGAAACGGCTGCTTTTATTTAATCAAGGACGGCTTTCTATAAACAACGTTCCCACTAAACTATTTTCAGTTTTCTTTGTTGAATTATTCTCAGACATAAATTTTAGTTATTTATATTTTGGACTATGTCTATAATGTACATATATATATACGATATTGTTTTTCTTTTACCACAACTGATATGCTCACTTTGTATTTTATTAATAAGTGATCTTTGATAGAAAAAATACTGTACCATGAATCATCTGACCCTAATGAACTGCGAATCATAGAAAACCATTAAGTTAAAAGCAGCTCTTGAGCAGAAAAGCGCTCAAATATCAATTGTACTCGTGTCTGGGTTATAAAGTCCAAAAACCTGAAGACTTACGAAAAATTATGAATAAAACAAAGAGGAATGAATGTTTACTGTGCGTTATGGCTATGTCTGACTGTGATGGGTATTGTATGTTTACAACATCAAGTGATGAGTCTGACCAGCTGGGTTCATGTATACATCAATCCCTCTTTGTTTTATACATAGGAACGTCCATAATAACTCACCTTACCTCAGATAATATAAATGGTTACGATATAGCTTACAAACTGAAAAAATTAAAATGTATGTATTTTGTATTTTGTAATTTTAAAGGTAAAAATAAAACTCCATTATAAACTTTGTAATATTTCGAATAAAATAATTTTAGAAAAACAATTTTTCATTTATATTTTAATATAAAACTTTTTTGTAGTTATTTATGTATCTGTTATGAGAAAAAGTTTAAATTATAAGAACATTCTCCGATTAAAAGTATATTATATATATTGGTTTGGATGAAAAAAACCTTATTATTTTTAGAATTACGAAAACATATTTATAGAAGGAAAATAACTTCCTTGCTCATTGCATTTTTTTGGGCTTTCTGTATAGGTACCGATTTTAATTTTGTTATTGCATTTTTGATAGATTTATAAAATAAATAATAATTTAAAAATAAAAAAAATACACTTTTGTAACTAGCTGAAATAACTAGTTGAACACAAGTTCAAAAAAATAAATAGTGTGATTAAGACAAAAATCATTTTATAGTAGAAACAAAAAGGCGTGGGATGTTAGATTTCAATTATTGTAAATATTTTATAGACAAATATTGCTTAAAGCAAAGCCATTATAAAATATCTTAAAAAGTACACCACGCTTTTTTATGATAAAATGTTTTTAATCACTCACAGTTTTTTTTTTTAAACTTATAGAAATTATTTTCTACCAGCTAGTTTTAGGCGAGCTAGTTACATAAGCGTGTTTTCATAGATTTTTAAAACTATTATATTCATTTTCTACTATTTAGTTCAGGTCACGTTTATTTCAATTCGTTTAGTTTTGTTCACTTTTGTAAAATCGTTAATCCTGAATTCATAAATTTGTGTGTAGAAAATTTCCATTACAAACATTTTACATTAAAACATTGTAAAAATAATTAAACAACACACAATTTTACAAAAAACGTTAAACATACACATGTAAAATCGAATAAAAATCATTAAATAATATCAAAAGTTCGTGTCAATTTTTTTTCATATGCTACACATCTTCTCTTCAAAAAATTTACTAATTCCTATTTACGTGATCATATTTTCAATGTGAGAAGGAAAATAAATATGGGATGAGGACATAATGGAAATGTTTATTGTTCATCTACAATTCTAAAAGAATATTAGACCAGTTTCTATGTAGATTCCTAGTCGGAAATCATTCATTCGCGTTAACTTCGATGTTTGAATTTTTATTAACTGATAAGTCTTTAAATCAATGGCTTCAAACTAAAAATAACCTATTTACGAAATGCTTGGCAAGTTCTATATTCTTCACCCAAATATCATTTTAATTTCAAAGCTTACAAAAATGTTTGCCAGATTCTTGGATGTTATACCTTCTAGAGGATTAAAACAAATTTTGGCCATGTGAAGACTGGCCACGAAAATCGAAACATAATTCATTGACTAGCGAATGAACAGTATAATTTGAAGTCAAGCAATAATTAAGAAAAACAAATATTGACTTCATGGAATAAAAAATACGTTTAATGCAAACGCCAGTCTCTCAAAAGGATTGAGAAGCTGAAATAATCGAAAAGTTGGTAAATATATATAGGGTATTTGGTGTCCGATTAAACTTTAAAACCCTCCCATCGCCCACTTGCAAGCGCAAGCGCTTCTTATAATGACTACAAAAAACTATGGTTCTCCATTTTTCAGTCTAAAAGAGTCATCGAACTTCCCATTTTCTTTATGTCTCCAAGCCATAGTACAAAAAATTCCACCCAAGCCATAGTACAAGTAATTTTAATTGATTATGTTACTTTTCTACATAGACTCCTCGCTATTTCTCGAAAGAAAGTACTAGATATCTAAGTGTTCTCGCACAGAGGATACATCGAACTGTCATTTATGCAATCGAACGAATAGTAATTTATGAAGCCAAGTGTAATCGTAGCTATTAGACAATTTACTTTAAATTTTACCGGTTTCATAGAACAAATATAATTACATCAAAAATATTCTTAGAAATTTTTACCAGTTTAGCTTAATAGATCTAGTGTTTAAAAAAATAAAACTATTGATACACCGCACATAATCATGGTCGTGCAAGTTCTGTACACAGAATTCGTAGTGCCACTCATGATAAATTGACTAATCGAAGTAATTCCGAATTCAATCCTCTTTCAATATGGACTTTTTGTCACAAAATTACAAATATTGATAAACATCATGATTGGTGTTAACATCGGAGTCACGCTCCATTTTGAAGGATTAAATGCCGGTCTATTTGGTCCATAGTAGGTATTGTAGATATAAAAAAAGCTTCTGTTTAAAAAAATAAAAGAAAAAAAGCAGGAATAAAAGAAAAAACCATTGCTGTCACGCATCTAAATCATTACACAATTTTTTTTTATATTATCCTTTCACAAATTATATACTTCGTGGATACAGGAACAAAAAAAAATAAAAGCAGTGAAAAGGATATGTTATTGTATGTAATATTGAATAGTATGGTATACATTTAGAAGAATTACAACATTAAATGGGTGAATATTCGTAGAAAAAAAGAGCTCAAAGGTTAAATGACGATGGTAGAATCATAGTGATCTAAGTATAGTTTTTCTAAGAGTAAATATGTTCGAATGTGAGCATGAATTTCATTTCACACACATCTAATTGCCGTTTGTGATCGTTTTTCTTGAGATCCAACTGTTACTTCATGCAGAATGTGTAAAAACAAATAAGAGTATTCAAATAAAAATAATTTAATATTGTATTGTTTTTTCATTATACCAGTATTGGTTAATATCAGTAAAAATCAATAATTTCTTGAACCTAAAACACAAATTTTCTTTATTTCCGCACAAATATTTAAATATTACTTGGATCAATATAGTTCTACCGTGTATTCATTATTGACATATTATCACCATTTAGAAAGAGAAAACATATCGTTCTGGTGTTAATTAATTGAGCTAGAATGAACAATATTAATATACTAAATTATTTCGATAGCAGCCATTTTCAGTTTAAAACATAGCGTAAAATGTTTAGAAAACTGGAGACAAGTTTGAAGAGATGCAGCTTAATGCACCCAACAGACTAAAATAAAACAAATAATTAAAAAAAAAATTAAAAACCCGACTGCGTTAAATAAAACCTAAAAAGAAAGAAACAAGTCCAGTAGTTAACTTAGCTACTTTACCATACAATCTAGACTGAAATCTTACCAATAATGGACTCCGAGTGTTAAAAATTTTCACAATTTATTTAACTCAGTCGGGTTTTTTAATGTTATCAATTATTTATTTTTACCTCTGCACACAATGAATAACCGTTACACTACGACCGCTAACGGTAAATGGTTGTAGGTACACTGTTCTAGTTACACTCACCTACTCAAAAAATCAGTTGAAGCTATTGAAGATGAAGCTTCTAAAAAACACTAGGGTTTCCAATGAAAACTTAACAAAGGTTATATAATGCTGCCCCCTAGAATGAGCTAGGGGGCAGCTACCCTAGCTGCTACTACTTTACCTTAAAAAGTTTGAAACAAATGTAGCCAATATAATTTGAACTTAAAAACTTGTAAAATTGTTACCTGACTGTTGACATATATGATTATAAAAACGAAAATTAAAGAAAAAGGTCAATTGATTATAAACTTATCCATCGTAAATCAAATTTATTCAAGAAAAGTAAAAAAAAAAAAACAGAAAGAAAATTAAATTAAATATAGATGAAATAAAAGAGAGAAATTTAAAAACCACTTTAGAAATTCTAACTACCTGAATTCTGGAGTATTTTTCATAAAGGTATACTATTTCTTGAAAATGTTTGCATTATTTAGATAGGAATTTACAACTGGCATGCTAACAGTCTATATACTTTATACCAATATAAACAGGAACAAATTCTAGTCCAGATTCAGGATTTATAATTCCAGCAGCATATTTAGGTATTTATAATACCAACTTCAACTTTTCTATTAAATTATAATAAAAGAACCTTTGTCGTCACAGTACTTATTACATTCGTTTTTCGAAATTTTATAGCGGTTTCGATGAGAAGTGAGTATAAATAGTATATTAGAGCTGGAATATGTATAGCTTAAGAGCTCTTTAATTTAAATAACTAAAAAATAAGGTGTAGTTATATGTTTTATTTTTCAATTTATTTTCTTGTTAATCAACTTAAATTTGCTTAGCTAATTTATCATCTAAAAGCTAACAAAACTAAATGGTTTCTTTATAATATATAAATTCAGTATTTCAAATTAAGGCATATCGAGCCAGACATACTACTTTTGAACATATAGAGTGTTCGTAGATTTGATGATCACTTCAAAAGTGCTGTTAGCCCGATCATCTTTGCCAGAAATAGTGGCCAACCTCGAATTCTAACGAAATAAGCCTTTATATATTATATACAAACTTTGTCTGCAACTTTTTTGTGCACGTTGAACCGTTTTTGAAAAAGAGGCAGAAGATGGGGCACTCAGGTCAACGTACTTTAGTGCAGAGCCAATATTTAAAAATATAAGGTATTAATAATTATTTTAGTAGTATATAATGAATAATTTAGTAGTATAATAGAGTGGGTCAATCATGAATCCTAGTCTGGCGTTTTTTTATATAATTATTAAATACTACTTTAATAATTACTTCATACCTTACATTTATAAATATCCTTCACTAAAGTACCTACGTTAAGCTGAGCGTTCCCTTTTTCTACGCCCTCTATTTCAAAAACGGTTTATCATGCAAAAAAAAACGTTCAGCTAACATTTGTGGATAATTTTATTGTCTAAAGCTCTTATAATAATTATAAATAAGATTGAACAATTGTATTATAAAAAGTTGCAGCAACTAAAGTTTGGCCATTTATTTTGTATCAGCTTTATATGGTCAAAATTTATGAAAATTAGCTGAAGTAATAGATCTCTTCCAGCAACAAACAATATGTCTATAAGTGACCTTAGTTAGGTATTAATTATATAGAGACATAAGGTATATGATAATTGTTTCACTCGATTGAATTTACGAAGCTGATTATATACTTTGTGAATTATAAAAATAAAAGCAATTGAATTTTCTACAAATTATTGCTTAAAACAAAATATTTATTATGTATGTGTATACATGTGTAACCTAAAATTTGGTATTAATGGTTTTTATGTTTTTGACATATTATGAATTGAAATAGGTTATGAATGTATGTTATTACAATTTTCTTTTTTCAACAAGTATTTTCCTGACCCCATTCGCCTCTGTATCCACGTCCGTTCCACCAACAATTCGTTTTTCATCTATCTAACAATCTCTCTAGTAATAGTCAAATGTACTATGTGTTTCATTAAAAATGTAACATACTTTAGATATTTTATTGCGATCATACACTTAAGTCGATAACATGCGAGCTGCATGCATAGAAATTATATTTCCTTCGGAAGTGTCCGTAGTCCACGCGAAACAAAAATAAGCATTAGTTAAAGAACCAATTTTGGTCGAAAATACATCGAATTAATGTTATCATCAAATCGAATTAATCGAGGAGATCATATAATTATATGTCGATTTCTGACATCCTACTCCATAACCCGCAGATGCTTCAGGCTGTACCCTAGAAGAGAAGAAACCCTAGAAGTAAATAACTTTTCTAGTAGGTGATGCTGAATGGATAGTTAATTAATGTCAGCTGCTACGGTGAATACGCTTACATACAAGAGTTGCTGGTATCACCGTGTAGCAACAACGTAGGTTAATAATCAGACCTGCTATTGTACAATTTTTGTTAATTTTCTGCGAATATTTTCCCCATCATCAGCTCATATTGATCTATGGATTCCACCTTTCGCCAACTTCTGTTAATCCAGACTCAGTGGCCGCCAAATCCTCAGGTTAGAATTTTGCGTCTTTTTCATGCTCTTGTTCTGGAGCCCTATACACTGGAGTTTCGACACCTTTATATAGTCTACGACATTTGCTCTGCCGAATAGGCTTGTCTGTTTAAAGTTATATCTTTAGCTTCAAATTCCACCATCTAGCACAGCGCCTTAAATTAGCCAGATAATTTTTCTTTTTATGATATTGAGCCTATCCCCTTAAATTAGCCGGATAATTTTTCTTTTTATGATATTGAGCCCATCTTAATCTTGTTCTCGCATGACTCACGTTTCCGATACATAGAGGAAAGATTTCAAAAAAGATATTTAATGATTTTTATTTTTTTTAACTTAATTTCAGGCATTTAATTGGCACCTAATTATTAGATAAAAATTTACAAGACTGATAAGTTAGGTAAAGTTGAAGAGCTCATTTGGTAGAGCCTATATTCATTTGGAGGCTTCACATCTGCTTGCAAGAAAGATAACAAAAGTAAATTTTGTGAAGAAATACAAAAAAAATTTGTGTCGAAACTTAATTATAAAGAAAACGTCATAACAACAGTTTGGGTTAGGCCCTCTGATAAAATGTAGAAAAACAAAATTTGAAAGCTGTCATTTTTTTTTGGACACAATATCAATTATGCCAATAATATTCGAATTTATGAAATAATTTAATGCTGATCTCAAATTAACAACTCTAAAAAAATACCTGGTATTTAGGATTGGGGTAGCAAGAATAGGTAGCATTTATTATGAGGTTGAGTGACTTTATATAATGCAAACCGCAAGCTAATGATATATTTTGATACATAAATACATAGTACATGTTATTATTATATTAGTGTTAATTTTACATACAAGTTTCACATATTATTATTATTATTATTGAATCAGTAGCAGTGAGTGTAGTAGCAGTTGTTCCAACAAACATTTTCTGTGAAAATACATAATATTATATATGAACACGTTCCTGGTGGTAGCGTGTTTAATATACCATGAAAATGGAAATGAAAATCATATTAAATATAATGTTTTTCACAGAAATTTACACACTATATAAATAGAATACTCATTATAATATGTATATGATAATGTGTTGTACCTTGGTCGAATACTTTCTGTTTCTTAAAAGATTTATTATTGTTATCTACGAGAAATCAACTGTTAGACGAAGAAACGAAGGAATAAAGTTCGAAAAATTTGAGCAGTTGTATTTGAATGCGGCTTTCGTCTTTCGATTCGTTAGAGCACCAGGAAATTTTATGACCTAATTTGATTTTTAAGAAATTAAAAATATGCAATTAGCATAATTAATATGCATTTTAAATTGACGGTAAAAATGAATTTCACAATTCGGTTAATAGACATGAAAATGTGAAGCTTGTTATACCGGGGTTTCAGAGGTACTTGGTGCTCTGAGTAAACGGTTTTTCGTTGTCTCCTCGAGTTTTCGGGAAACTTGTTATAAAATCGGTCTTAAATTCTTTTCTAATCGTAAAATACATGTGTCCTTCACTGTTTTCTTAAGGTGGAGCGGGTGGTCGCCTTTCATAATCTCTTTGAGTGACCAATATTTTCTCTAGCTCATATTTATACGGCGCTTTATCTCTCGTTCTTCGTTTCTGTCTTCGAATGATAATTCTTTCCCTGGATATATATATTGTTTTATATATTCAAGTGCCATTCCTTCGAGATTTATTGTATGTTTATGGTTGTTTGTTATATGTTTTGTTTTATCTTTATTCATCAAAAGACCAACTTTTTTACTCTGCTCACTTAGTTGATTTATAATTTTCTCTGCTTAACTGCTGCTTTCCGCAAAGAGAGCTATGTCATTCGCAAATCTAAGGTGACTTAAATACCGGTTACTCAATTTGATTTCTTCATTTTGCCATTTAAGATGCTCGAAGATGTCTTGCAGCATTGCTATGAAGATCCACGTGGGCAGAGTATTTTCCTGCCTTACTCCTCGTTGAACTATTTGTACAGTGCTTCCCAGATAAAATCGTGTGATATCGTGTCGAATGCTTTGGCGTAATCGATGAAAGGTACAAATAACGGTCTGTTAAACTCCTTATATTTTTAAATTGTTTGCTTCATTACATGTATATGGTCCATTGTAGAGAAACCTGACCGGAACCCCACTTGTTCTTTAGGTTGAAGCTTTTCGATTTTGTCACTGATTTTACTAAGTAATATTGAGGTAAAAAACTTTCCGTTGTTATACTTACAAAAGTGTTTTGAAAAAATAGTGAAAATGTGAATTGTGATCTAAGGTACAATATAACCCTTCCATTTTAATGTAAACCTACACATCAGCAAACAGATTGATAGAAAGATGAAATGAATGTATGTGATAAAATGTCAGTTAAAAAAGTAATTTATCAAAATTAATTCTGACTAGATTCATTTTAATGTGTATTTAACTATTAATTAATATTTAAATTTTCATATGGTCCAAGAGATGACCGACCTAACTAACTCTGGTGAAAACTGATAACAAATAGAGTGATATTAAAAAATTTACGGAGTGGTAATCACAGTGACATTTAAATCAATACATGCAGGTAAAGCTTGGAAGCGAACTAAAATCAGAGTTCACTATTGAAAAATTTCAAGTGATTGTCTTTTAAAATGAATCCCATATTCTATTTCTAGTTCATTTTAACTTTTAAATTGGAACAATTAGGACAGAATGATAAAAAAATTTGATTTCATTAAAAACTATGAAAAATTGTGAATGAAAATCCATCACAATTAAGGTTGTTTTTGACGCTTTTTACTCATTCATTTTGAATTTTTCAAGTTCTTTGAAAACGCTACAACTGGCTAAAATCCATTCACTCTTTGAATTTAATAGACACTGCCTCACTGCCTCACACAATAACCAAACACGTTATGGGTTTGTTTTACCTGTTTGGATTCCTATTTCACATTATTTTTGTGTCGCATGCAGTGTTAAAAATATGAATTAACTCAGAACACAAGTTTTTATTTTTTTGACAAATATGAAACATAACAATTTATTATTAAATTGAATTGTCATGTACATATTTCATTATAACAAAGAATTATCCACATAATATATACAGAAAACTGTAGCACTGTATATAATTATTTATTTAATACTAAAAAAAATAAAAAAAAATTAATTAAATTATATTTGATAAAGTTATTCACAAACGCATTGTTAGCAATTAGTGTTCCGTTACTATACTGCCATCATCAGTTGAAAATCTTTATCAACAATAAACCAAATTTTAGAGTTAGTTTAAGCAACCTACAAATTTTCAACTGCCTTTCTTTTATAGTTTTGGAAACAATGGACACCAAAGTTTGGTCTTAATTTTCGCCATAACGGGCAAACAGTGACGTATACGAAAAAACTTTTTCAAAAAAAAGTTGTTTATTTTTTCATATGGAACAGTTTGAACTTTTAAACTTTTGTTCTATCTCTTTCCCAATTGACCTTTGTTGCTCCTTCACTTTTTACGTCTTTAGCACGCTATAAAAATTTAAGCTTTATATCTCTTTTCGTTTTTTTTCTCGTAAGATGATTTATGAACACCAATACCAAAATTTTGTTCGTAACATCAATATTTTTAGACGTTACTAATTTGGGACTAAACAAAGTATTCCTTGATATATATTACATTTATACATGGTATAATACTTGGTAGAAGTAAAGAAAATGGTAAAGAAAATTCAATTTCTACATCTGCATAAAATTTTTGTGCCTAGTATTCAAAATATTTAATCTATTTAACCGTCCAAAACGATCTCAGGCTGTAGTTATAGATCCAACAGTAATTTTCCATATAACATATCTCGGTTTTTGAGATTTCTAATAATAAAAATAATAGTTTTAAAATTAAAAAACTCGCTTTTTTTACTAGCTGAACTCAATTGTAGAAAATAATTTATGCTAAAAAAAAGAGAGAATAAGACAAAAATCGTTTTATCGCAAATGCTAAATTTCAATTATTGTAAATATTTTATTGACAGATATTGGTAAAAGTAAAGTTAATATGAAATACCTTAAAATTTTGGTCTTAAACACTCTATTTTTATTTTATTTTTTATTTTAATGCACACAGTGTCTTTAAAGCGTGCTTTTTAGTTTTTTAAAACTATTATTTTAAATTAAAATAAAAACCATCGCAAACGGTCAATTCTATCTCAGCGAATAGCTTTTCGTTACCTGTGCTATTCAAATTTCTACTTCGTGAAGTACTTACGAAATTTGTTTTGATATCAAGTAGGTGACACGTATTGCTGGATTGCGATTCTTAATAGTCCTACATAATTTCAATCCATTCTTACGTTCCCAAAATTTTATTATATTTGTAGAAACGGAAGTAATTTAAACAGTCCAAACGTATTATAAAATTTAAATATCTTACAGTCCTTAATGATTAAATTTTGTACCTTGAAGAAATATTTTGAGTCTATTACTGATTCAACGCAAAGGTGATACGCTTATACTTAGTCGTTTTATTTTGTTTTATTTTTTAATATAAAACACATATTTTTTGTTAAATTTCATAAATAACTTTTTTTTATTATATAAAATAAAAACTTTTTTAATTTTCTGTAATATGTTTACTAATTATTGTTATTAAAAAAGTAAGACAAAGAGAATCCTTATTTTTCCCTATACTTTTATGTACCCATATCTCATTCCCGTCAGAATATAAAGTGGGTTAAAAGGTTGATTTATTAATAATCTCTTAATTACCTACTACGAAATTTCAACAACAACAAAAATAAATAAATAAATAAAAACTTAATTAATTTTATATTTATTTTGTTTAACGGCGCTGTTCAACTAGCTAATACAACATTGAATGAACTGGCTGACTGGTACTTGGACCTTTCGTACAGAATGATGGCCATTTGACAAAAAAACTGTAATATCTGAAATTAGAAATTGTTTATCTACTTAAATTAAAATATAACATATTGTTATTTAGTAATCATGAGAGAGTGTAACTCGGCAACAACGTATTCATTGTGTGCGTAGTCATGGTAGGAACACTAAAATCGATGCTAGCGCTTACATTGAAAAATTTTGGCGATAAAGGAGGCTGTTATGACTAATTTTCAATTCTTTACATGTTAATGTTATAGAAATGTCAAATTAAAATTATTGTAAAACACTAATTAATTAAACTTAATGCATTAAAAATTGTGAAAATAAGAAATCAAATTGCACAAATATTATTTTTCAAATGTAAATTATCATAATTATTTATTTAAATTTGTGAGACAATAATATTAAATTTTCAAGGTAAGACATAAATGCAATCCATACAATTATATATGCATCAATACAATTCGATAATTAAAGTAGTGTATTGTTACCATGGAAATGCCTCCAAAAAAACTCACGCACTGTTTGTTTAAATGGCTATAAATCGTTCAGGCCTCTAGTTGAAGAGCGAAGTTTTGTAAAAAAAAAAACCGAGGATGTTAATCAAACGGCCAATTCAGTTAGCTGACTGCGACATGTATAAGCTTACATATACAATATACAATATTGTTGTTTAATTTTGAAACTTGGCATTAATAAATATTGATAAATTGAAGCATACTTTTATTGCTCCCCCTATTCTATTTCTTTCTAAGTAGAAATATCAAAAGTTTTCCACTTACAGATTTCAATAGAAAAACAAATTTTGAATAGTTTCTAAGGATGCGAAGGAGTTCTCATCAATTATTTTATTAATCACAATGAGAGTTTAGTAAATTTTTTTTATGAAAAAGCTGTCCCAAACTGTGGTAGAAACTACAGCTTTCTAAACAGATGTGGTAAAATTTTAAGCCTATACAATAAAACTGCCAGTTTTGCTGATTTGCTGAAGAATATTAACTTTCTTGTTGATCTTTTCTTGGATGATTTTGCATAAATTTAGCATAAATTCTTTAATAAAGCTTCAAATCACGCCGTGGGTGGTTGTGGTCTTGTTGAGAGCCTTCATCATTCGATCGATTAACTATGCATGCTCTAAACTTTTTAGTTTTTTTTATAAAATTCGTATTTTCATCATTACACACTTTCATTTATTAATGATACTATATTTAACAGTGAAATAGCATTGATTTTTCGTGTAGCCCTCTATTTTTAAAAGTCCTAAACTGTAAGCTATGAATCTTTGCTTTTACGTTTTCAACATTTGGCTGCGCAAATGGCGTAAAATTCAAATCTCGTTAATTTTATTTGTTATAAAATTAAATGGGTGTGATCACGAATACAATAAAAACAAAATTATTTGTTTTCTTATTTAAATTTCTATTTTAGAATAGTGTTTCTCTATAACAAACAATTTATATTTTATGTTATCCATTTGCATATATTGGAAATCGTTTCGATAAATGATGTATGATGTTATTGCAGCTAAACTATTATTGAAAAAAAACTGGTTTTAGTGTAACAAATAAATATAATTTTTCTCAGTTATGTAGGTGCTATGGAGGGAGAGGGAGGGAAGTTTCACATAAGAAAATTATGCCACGAGCTGAACATTGGTGAAAAATTACGTCCTGCTAGTGGAGTACGGTGGGTATATATATAGGCTGGATATTTTTGTTGTAACTCGAGAACACATCAATGTACAGAGATGCTCGTCAACTTGTTCAGATTTTAATTAACTCACTGTTTATTTTTTAAAATTTCTTCGATAACAATTTTGAATTGAATTTTTAAACTTCACTAATAATGAGTCAACAAAGAGTGTGCAAATTATCTTCATGGACGAAAATTAGGGAAAAGAGTAGTATTTTATATTGACAGACCACCAGGGAAATAATGGGATTGAATTAGACCCTTGGAATATTTAAAAACTTGAGCCCCACTCTTCGCAATAAAATTCATGATGATTCAAATATAGTATTGTATAATAGGCCCGAAAAATATCACGATTGAGTTTTTTTATTTATGTACTTTATGTTCTATTCGCCATCTTGTTACATAAGAAAATTCTCGATGATCTTTCACTCACAAGTATTTTGTATTATTTAACCATATTTCGATATGCAATTCGTGATATAAGCTAACACGATTACTTAATATTTTACAATGTGTGTAGTAACAAATATTCCGAATGGCAGCAATATCTTTACAATATTGTGAATTGATACATATTTAATATAAAATTCAACAAATAAACCATAAAATGTAAGTATGTAGATACCATTTGATTGTAGCATCTGTAACATTTTATTGGAAATTTATATTCCATTTTCAATAGAATAGAATAGATATATGATGATGGTAGAACCATGGTGATCCAAGTATCAGTTTTCTTTAAAAAAAATAGTAATCCAAGGATCATTTTTCTTAAAATAAATAAATATTTTCGCTTGTGAGCATGAAAAAAGTTTAATTCTTCTATGCCTCACTCATTCAAGTACCGTTTGCTATCACTTTTCCCGATTTTAGCCTTCGGCTTTATGAAGTATTGATTTTTCAATGTGTAAAGACGAATATTATTTGCTTAAGAATAATTATTTACTGAAGGAGATTGTTTCCCTACAGTATTGTAAAAACGTTTTGGTGTATTGCACGGTACATACAAATAAAAAAATACATGCTTTGTACTCGAATAATGTGTTTTTTATTTTTTATTTTTAGCTTTACAATACCACGCAACTACACAAATATATAATATATTGTGTGCAAGTGATGCTTATAAATTTGATAATATAAATGTCGCTCTTATATTATCAATATTCTAACTATAGTCGCCTCCCTTCATCAAATGATTCATTTTTGATTAACTGAATTAAATTAAAATTTTGTTTTTATATCATCAACAACCTTATATTTGTATGATATTATTATAAACTACAAGATTGTCTAAATATTTTAGATAGTTTTTTATCAAACTCTCTAGATTTTTTGATATAGAAATATCCAATTGAAAAGGATAACTTATATGATCCATCATTTTTTCAGCCAACTTTGAACGATAAAATAATAATGAAAAGCCCTATAATCTACGAATTTTTGGTGACTTTTGGAAACCTTGTTAATCAAAAAATGTACCTATAAAGTTCTATTGAAATCCCTGGTATTATTCAATATTAGTCAAATTTTTTAAACTTATATCAGTTTAAAAAACATTTTTGTATTTTCTCAGACATATAAAAATGTACTTAATGTAAAGGGATCATTATGATTCTACCGTACCCATTTGTAGAATTTATACGAAGATAAAACAATAATATATATTACTTTTCTACAATCTCATTTAAATAATTTTCTGAACAATAATCTTTTATATAAAGTAATCGACCATATATGATAAAGTGTAATATAATACTTTAGTTTTGAACAACTAAAATTTCAATTTAAATGGTTGTAATTTCAAACAAGCCTCTATGTCGAAAAATGGGTCTTGACTCTGATCTGGATGCCACTGGAATCAACTATTAGAACTCCCCTTCAAACTTTTTAAGAGGATTAGGGATGTGTCCTCATTTGAAATAAAAAATTTTCTTCAAATTACTAATTAAATGGTAAAATTATTACTATCATGATTATCCGACCGTTTAATTTTGATGAAACAACCTGTATCATATTTATTTAGACTTGAGCTACTCTAGGTTTCTTTATCCTTCCTTTTTGTTCCTAATCTTTTAAGATATTACAACGCACAAATAGTAATAAGCAAAAAAAAGAAACAAAGTAATGTAAGATTATTGTGTTTGACTATTAAAACGTATCTAATTATTTTCAATTTTTTGTTTGTTTCGTTTTCTGTAATAATCTTGTTGTCTGTCAATTTAACTTTCGACTAAAATAAATGATTTGTAAAATTAAAAATTTTAATAATAAGTATTCGTTATTATACGAAGTTACTTTTGTTACGAACTTATGGACCAAAGTAAAAAAGTTTGGTATCAGTAACTTTAAACTAAAAAAAAAGGGGGTTGTATAAGTTTGACCGCTATGTGTGTGTGCCTGTCTGTCTGTGGCATCGTAGCGAATAAACGGTTGAAGCTATTTTGACTTTTTTTGTTTCGTTTGAAAGGTAATGCAAAGAAGAGTGTTTTTAGCTATGTTTCAAGTGCAAGGTTAAGGTTCTGTACCCGAAAAAACTAAAAAAATTGGCGATGATCTTCAAAACCTGGAAATAGGCAGCTTTAAGGAAAAAGAATATTTAATGGAGAGTGTTCTTATATATGTTTCAAGTGCGAGGTTAAGGTTCCGTACCCGACAAATTTGCCTGGGGTTTTTTAAATTTTGTAAATTTCACTTCTTATTGAACTACTCCTAAAGTTTTGGTGATATGTGATTTATAAAAAGAGCTAAGTTCACAAAGCCATTGGAGATATAATAGGAAACTGTGTTGCTGAAATAATCTTAGTAATTAAGTGAAAGTTATAACCGTCGGCATTGCATAAGTATAGAATTTGCAATGGAGTAGAAGAAAGATTAAATCGTCTTTGTTAAAAGCGCTTAAAGTAGGAGGGAGCTTAAAAGGAAATTTATATCATGATTTAAAAATTTAAAATTATCATCTGAGAAGAAATCTTTGGCATATTAAAGGAACCAGTATACCAGTAAATCCCAGCAGCTACAGGGAGATTACGGATATTTAAGACAATATAAAGAAGCAAAAGTCAAAGGTCAGATTGCATAAACCGGGAAGTAAACCTACCCATACAAAACGAGCACCCGAAACGGAAGGCTATAGAGTTTTTTTTAGAAGGAATCAAATATAGGATCGAAGATAGATTCTTTATATAATATGGTTTATTACTTCGCAAACACAGCTAATTTACAACTGGTACTGGTCATTAAAACGAACATTTTTTACAATAGGACAAGCTTATGTTAGACTAGGCTAGGCTATATTGGCTGCCCACGAGAGACACACTTAGGCCATTGTTATACCATATATGGTTTTACCACCTTTTCCGCTGATAATTTTATTTATCAGCTCCTCAATTATTTTTAGAAGCTGAGTGCACCTCCTTCAGACCATACACTACCATGCATACCATACCATGCACCTCCTTTATACTATATCATGCATTGCACCAGCCCATCACAACCATTAATTAAATTAATTTTTTGTTGTGATGGTAGGAATCGAATCCGCTACTCTGGACATACCGCGTAGGAAAAGCTTCTCTTCGAACATTTTTTCATTCTTGCCAACTAAACCAGTTCGTGGGTTTTAACTTTTTTTATGGGAAGGACTTTGCAAATAAAAGACGTATTGATAGCTAAATCAAAAAACGCAAGATATGTTTACAATAAAAAATAAATTATTTTTTTTCCTACACCATACTTAACGTATACGTACTTTTTTCTATTGTTCTTTGTGTTGGTTATTTATGGGTCTCTTGAATTAATATTTTTTTAACAATGTATATACTTTTCGTATTTTTTATACGCTTATCGGTCTACTTGTTAGAAGTTATAATGTAGAAATATATAACGGACTACAGGGGATACTAATGGTAAATGTTGGTACTATTTTATTTTTATAACCTGAGGATATAATGAATTACTGGCCCATTTTTAAATTGACCTTATAAATATTTAATAGATGAGCAGAGTTATTCGTAGCCCAATGTACCGAGATATACAGGTGATTTTAAAAACAAAAAGGCAAAAAAAAATTCTAAATAAACTAAAAATTTTATTAGCTGTTAAAGTGACAATTCACCTATATACATATATACATAAATACTACTTGTTTTTATTACATGGTTTAGGTATATAGGCAACAAATGTTTTTTCTACTTGTAGATTTATTTCTACCATCTAGAAAATAATATTTGAATACTTTCCACATCTCTAATTATTCATATACCTACACAACTTTGTATTTTTATATTTAAAGTGGACTCAATACAGATTTTAACTTATGGTAAATTTCTAGAAGTGATACCTCTTTCTTAGTCCCATCGTCCTGGGAGACAATAAAAAAACATGAAACTGGAAGTTTGATCAACTCGATCGTTCATTTCTGTAAATTAAAACATTAATATATCACTATATTTGTAGCAGAAAATTAAGTAAATTATAGTTTAAAAAAAATGTAAAATCAGCTTATTGCATTAGTTACGCTTTGACGCAGATATCAAGCTCCCCCACGCTTTGAATCTTACATTACGATTAAAATTAAAATTCACTTTTTAATGCAAAAATCTTTGTTTGTTTAGCTTTTTATACCATGTATATATGAAATATATCAAGGTATTCAAAGTTGAGCCCCAAGTTTGTAACGCTTTAAAATATTGATGCTACCAAGAAAATGTTGGTAAAGGTGTTCATGAAATCAAATACTTAGCCCATTTTCGGTTGTCTTTCTGCCTATCCGTCCGGCCGTCCCTCCGTCCGCTTGTTCGTCCGTGAACACGATTAATCAAAAACGAAAGGAGATGTCAAGCTGAAATTTTTATAGCGTGGTTAGGAAATAAAAAGTAAGATCGTGTTCGTAAATGAGCAACATAGCAGAATTGAGTCTTGAGTCTGTAGGATCCATCTAGTAAACCGTTAGAGACAGAGCAAAAGTTTAAATGTAAATGTTTCTTATAGAAAAATAAACAACTTTTATTGGAAACAATTTTTCGTAAACATCACTGTTTATCCGTGAGGGTGCAAATGAGGTTAGAACAAATATAATATGTACACATGTATTGTCTTGTATCAAGTATACATGTTTTGTATATATGAATGTGTTTGTTTATTACTTTGACCACTGAGGAAGTGAGAAGAGAGGTACTCTTATTACTTTATATGGAAGAGTGCCTTCTTTCTTTACTTACATGACGAAACAAAATATTATGTACCTGTGTACTCTTTGAGTAACAAAGTTGAATGAAATAAAACTATAATAACATGGATGAGTTTTGACTGACGACCTTCTTCATGAGGAGCGGCAGCCACTACACGATTTCATTGTTGAAATCATTATTAATATTTCAAGATAATATTATTAAAGTACTAACGATAAAATTATTGATCGTTTACCTTGGCGATCCTGGTCAGGTCACTAGAATAAATTATTGTATTGCCGTCGTACTTTGATACGTGTGCAAATTTTCAAGTTAATCGTATAATTAGAAGTAGGTTAAAATTGACTTCTAAGATTTTATTACATTACTTGTTAGTTAGTGCAGTTGTTACTAGAGTGAAGCTAATAATAAAGTGTTAAAAATAATTTGGAAAATAATTACTTGATTCCTTAACTTCACCGTTATTGAATTCTATTAGGATTAAAAACAACTCACGATTCCATAATTAAAAATTTTAAGCTATATAAAAACCATCAGATTGGGCTTAGAAAAATCAGAGTTTTAATTTTAGTGAAATATTACATCTTTCTGCCTTTGTTGACTCCGCTATGTATATACACTTTATACTTTTTATTTGCTTCTTTCCATCAACAATAATTATTATTTGAGTTTTCTCGTACATACCTACTCACTTTAAGCGAAAATGGAGTACAGTTTATATTGTATTTCCGTCTATATAAAAGCTATAATATAAAAACAATCTTTTGTAGAAAAATCTGGGCCGCTAAATTTCGAGATTAAATAAATTTTGATAGTATTTGAAAACAAGAAAATACCAAATCTAAGCTTCAGTAAATCCTGAATTAAAAGTTGACATTGTGGTTATCTTTTAAAATCTGACAATTTTGGAAACCAACCATTGGAAACTTTTTCAGAGCCCTGGTAAATCTTAAGATTTTGCGCTCGTATACACATGGATTTGTTCTTTATGCGTCCGTGTGTCGTTTGATTTAGTTAAAACTTTATACATAATGCTTATTCGCTAAGACTACGCAGTTTCTATATAGTAAATTTCCATTATTATATGGAGGTTTTTTTGGGTATCAAATAGCAGATTTTTGTTTTTGCCTCTGTTCAATCTTTTTTTTTTTGTATAAAAAGAATAAATATATTTATGTCAATATTGATAATGTTGATTGAACCGTTATGTAATTTGTTGTTTATATATAACTCGAATTCTTTCATCTATAATAAAAAATAAATTTATAACATAACAAAATCTGTGCGAAGTTTAATATTCTAAATGACGTTCAGACAAAAGACATTGAGACAAGAAGAAACAAGTACATTGTTTAAATACTCTGCATATGCTGGTAATTGTACTTATAAAAATATAATAGAAGAGAATAAGAATATAATATATTTAATTATATATTATATTCTATATAATTATACATTATAAACAAATCAAAAAAAATTCATTGAAAAATCAACGAAAAAATAAAGTTTTTATTTTCGCTCAATTGCTACACAAAGGATAATTCAAAGTTTTATGAATTACTCTGATAAATTAGGTGTTAATAGATTTTATAATTTGAGCGTGATGTAGAGAACATTTTTCTTTGAAAATAAATATCTTTTAACCGACATCTTTTTTCTGGCACTACTAGTCGTAACAAAATATCGTTTAACCAATTTCAGAGTATTTTCAGACAAAAAAACTATTCTGTATACAAATTTAACAGCAGAAATGAATACAAATTGAATTTTATGTCGAAATGTGCGTATAGATAGATTGGTATATTGAAAAGAAAACTTTACTATTTTTCTATGTTCGTGGAAGAATCTGTTATATTATTCTTGAACACATTTTTTACTGAATTTGTTATATATTTTTAGGGTTCCATATCCCATTGATTCAACAAAAAATTCTTGATTTATAACTTTAGAGGTTTAAGGAATAATTAACTTCCCAGTGGGATTGTTATTGTAATGGATCCGATTTTGCAAAATGAAAATTAAGACCTATCTCCACGGATGTCCGTGTGTGCACATGTTTGTATCTATGTATGTATGTTCGGATTCATTTTCGTCTCGCATATCTCGAGAACAAATAATGATATTGACATGGGACCAGTTACATTTAACGCATAATTATGTAACTTAGACCTGATTAGGTTTTGAGCAAAATCGGTCAAATCGTTTTTTGTACCGAATGTAAAATTGTACAATTGTCACTATTATCACTTATCATTTATATAGTTTTAGCGTCATGGGGGTGTAGGGGGGGAAGCCTCCACTGGAGTTGCAAGGGGCGAAGCTCCTAGAAAATACAGGGGACGAAGCCCCTACTGGGGGGTCCAGGAAAGAATGGAAAAAAAATTTAAAAAAAAAAAAAATTATAAATATTAAAACATAAATTTTTTTATTCTTTCCACTAGAAGTTACTCGTGTGGACCTTTCGGGTTGCACCTTTTTTTAGCTTAAAAATTTTCTTTTATCTCTTACAATAAATATTCCTTCAAATTTTTTTGACAAACAGATGAAAGTATACAGAAATAGGGAAATCGATTAATTACACCGTTTTATGAACTTTTCCTATGCAATGAACATTTTAGCTGTACAAAAATTAGACAGACCTAGAATAAGGTACTAAATTCTAAATCCCATTTTTATAATCTAGAATTAAGTTCCAACTAAAATGTATTTTGATTATGGTACAGAACCTTTAAATCTCGTTTCTAGTTCCAATATTTTATGTGTCGAAAGATAAGTGACTTATGTTTATTAGAATTTATATCAAGAAAATAAGAATAAAAAAACTTCATGCTAAAAATTATATGACGGTTTTTTTTACTATGCATAGTCTTTCTTTAATGCAGAATCATAAAACTGAGAAAATCTTCATATTATAGAAAGCAGATTATGCAAATTTTAAGTATATTGAAATTTTACAACATCACGATTTTATTAAAGACGGTCAAATAAAGATGATAATAGTTTTTCTAATTCTTAGTGTCAACTTATTAAAATTCACGTAAAATTTACATTAGTCTGTTTTGAAATATCCCTATATATAATAAATGTGAAAGTAAGGATGTCTGTTTGTTTCTTTGTTTCTTTGCTTTTTACGCTTCCACGCAAAAACTAACGAATGGATTTTAATGAAACTGTACAACAATATAGCTCATACACCAGAATAACACATGAGCTATAATTCTATAAATTAAAAAAATTAAATTTATCTGACCTTTTACTGCCCCATCTATGATCATAATTTTGAACCATAAATTAAAGATTTTTGTAAAAATTTAAAATATTAAATGTCGAACAATTCATGGCCTGAAATACTTAATTCTCATCTTTTCTGATATACTCAAAGAATTATGACTATTTTATACTGTACACATATTTAGCTGTGTAAAACAATCCCTTCGAGTGTTATGGAAGGGGAATATGTGATATCAAAAGAGGTGGAGGTTATAAAATGGTGCTAGTTACTTTTAAGCCAATTGAAGCGGGCGAGTATCAAGCTAGTTATACTAATAAAATCCTTCTATACTTCTAAGATATAAAATCTGTGTTTGGAATATATAAAAAATGTATTTATGTTTTACTAGATTGTAAAATGGTACCAAAATTTTAATCCTTTTGAATGATTATCTTCACAATTTAGCAGCATAACAGTCCAAGTTAGAATTTATATCGTAAAAAGATTATTTAAATACCTATTCAAAAAAAATCTTGTCAAATTTTTCTTTATTCTTTGTACGGGGAAGTTAAAAGGACATGCAAATGATCACCGTGGAAGTCTTTCTACATCAGCGACAAGTAACCAATCTCTTCAAATCGAAAATATTTATATTGTTTTCTATGAGATACAAAAAGTATCGCCACATTTTCACGTAGTTATTCAATTTTTAGCCAGCGTACGTATGAATTTCTTAATTGTATATGTTGCAGATAGATTATCGAATCAGTTGTTTTAGAAGAGCGTTAGTTGTATCGTTTGAAGTTTAGAAACAGTTCCGTAATGCAGAACGTTGTTTAGCTGGCTTACCATTAGCGCTACGGTTAAGGAAACTATTCCCCAAGTTTAGACGTAATTTTGAATGGCGTATCTTCAATCACAATAAGCTTTTCTTGTCGAGTGATCATGATAAAAAGAGTTTATAATTATTGTTATAAATATATTGAACTAATAAAAAAACAAATATATTGACATTTGAATAAACCGCCAGCATATATGATAGATAGAAAAAACATTATTTTCTATGTTACAAAACCTAAAGAAAACAATACAAAAAAATAAGAAACCGTGAGTGGTGAAACTACTTGACCGACTAATACGAAATTCTTTCGGAGTCGATATCAACGAAGTCCTTTGTTTGTTCGCGCGATATTGAACACACACACACACTTATTGTCCAAATTAGTGTTAATGACTTGTCCTGACTATGAAACTTGAAAATTTTGATTTCCAAAATCGGACCCATTATAATCACTTTTTTCACAAGTTAAAAAAAAAATTCATAAGACTTAAATATTCCATCATACAACTTATATGTTTAGAATGTGTCGAATTTTTAATACTTTAATACCAATTAAGTATGTATGAGCATGGTAGTAGTAATTTTGATGATAGATTATATTATAACTTGACGATATAAGACGAGAAGTAAGAATAAATTTTTTCGATATCTGGCGTAAATTTCAAATTATCGAAAATTGAAAATTTTGTTTAATTATTCAGCTTTCGATTCTTCGAATACCAAGGCCCATATGGAAAAAATTTTATTCTTATTTGTAGTCTACATTCATGAAGTTTATAATGAAGTTATAAGAAAATTCATTATCAAAGTTGAAAATAAGATAAAAATAATTTCAACCCTAAATCTACCCTGCTCTTACATCCCTTACATGGACGGAAACACTTGGTTTTTTTTTCTTTTTGCCATTGCTTATATGTTTACTTTCTGTTAAAAAATTTCTATTTTTTAAATTTGTTTTTATTCATTCCAAGTGAAAATTACCAAAAACTTTCAAAATATGTGGTTTTTTGAGATTCCTCCATAATAGCCAATGTATTGTATATCGATTTTCAATGACTTTTTTCTTATAAGTTTGAATTTATACCTATGCTGGAATTTTTTTTTGAGTAAAAGTCTGCTTATAAAAAAATTTTGTGCCTTTTAATCAATGTTTTCATGCTCATAAATCCTTAAGTGATAATTTTTTTAAAATCGCGATTCTATGCAATTTTGTGTTATAATGTAATTTGCAATTTTATAAATTTTGACAAACTTTTATCTGAAATTTCATTTCATATTGTTTATCATATCTAATCGGCAGATCTCATTGAATTTTTGGAATGTTTAACATAACCACTAATCATCGCTGACTTGCCACGTTATCATATGCTGCAGGTTTTACGTGTTAAATAAAGTTCAGTAGCAATGAAAAATCGCTTATAGTTTTTCAGCTATTTTGCATAACAGAACTGTATTGTAAAACAATTTACGATTAATAACAGCTGATTCGCCAAACCATCTACGACATTAACACATTTATAACGTAACAATATCCTGACATAAAATAATGAAACAATATATGTGTAGTCCTAGTGTTCTATTTTTTAGTTAAAAGTATCTATATCTATCTATCAATTCCCAATATATGTGTAAGAATTGAGTTGTTCTAGCACCCTAGGGATAGTATTATCTTATTCTATATCAACCTCTATCTTCTATACTTTTGTAGAGTAGCGGCAATTTACTAATAGTGTAAGTATTTGGTAGCGTCTTGAATACTACCGAAAAGATGGTTATCAGGGTAAAAAATGTAGAGTTTAGTTTTTTAAATACTTAGTTTCAAATTCCTAACATTCTATGAGAATTTGATTGTTAGGAGCATAAAGAAGGGGTTGCAAATGACCTTTCGACATTGAATAAATTTGCAGAACACCGAAGCACTTTTAAAAGAAATAAGTTTACTGATTATGGTTTCCATAAAGAAAATATTACAAAGTCTTTTAATTTAAACAGGAAATAACTATCAATACGTGAGAGAGTGTCAAAAGATATCGTACAATCATCTTCAGATTTGTTGTTGAATTGTCATCGATAATGTTCCCCTTGACATTAACTAGCAGACATAAAATAACAAATTTGATTCAACAAATGAAATTTACAAAATTTAAAAAACCCCCGACAAATTTTTGACAAAGCCCGCACTTCTTACATATCTAAGAACACATTCTATAAAATTACCTTTTTTCTTAAAGCCTTTTCCAAACTGAGCCGATTTTGAAGATCATGGGCAATTTTTTCGGGTACGGAACCCTAAAATGCCACTTGAATGGCATATCCAGGAAAATTGCCATTAAATAAACTTTCAAGCGAAACAAAAAAATTCAAAATCGGTTCATCCATCTAGGCGCTACGATGCCACAGACCGAACGACAGACACACACACATAGCGGTCAAACACCTGTATTCTTAGTTCGGGGATTAAAACCTGATTTTTACATTTAATTTCCATCAATCTTATGCACATTTGTGGCAAAATGTCTCGAAAAAAGTTTTTTCTGATAAGAAAATAATTCAGAAACCAACATCGAGCAACTTTTTAACCCTCTCTCTCTATGGTATGTATCATCTTCGTCTACCTAAAATTTCGCAGTTCGTTTGGGAACTATCTCTATTTTGAGAATTCAACGGGGTTGATTGTATTTCGCCATTGAAATTATTCTAAAATCACGCCTAATCTATAATTGAATTTGAAAATACAACATGAAATAGAAAGTTTAATGGTGGAAGTGGCGGGAAGCCATATATATTATTGAAGAAAACCGTTGATTTTTATCTGTTTAACATTTTTCGTGTTGATTTGCTTTCAAATTTTGAGAATTATTTCTCATTTAAATTGAAGGAATATTGCAAATAATTTTTAAGTAATATGTTTTAATAATTTATTTACAAGTTTTAATATGTTTTACTTTTGGCAAACCAAAATCAGTCAAATATCTTATTGAATAAATATTGCATTTACATTCATAACATTCTAAATTTCTCTTCTCAAAATTATTGATAACGTATTGGAATTATGTTCTATATAACGGTGAAATACAATATAGTAAACTGCAATATTCTTGGAAATATGATTCTTATTTGTAAAATGTCTGTTTCTCTTGAACATCAATGATGCATATCATATTATATGCAAGACAAAACGAGCCGTGTAAGTATGTGCTTCAAATTACAGATCAGTAACTTTCTGATGGAGTCAATTATTTTATTATTTGATCAATTAAAGTTTAATCATTAGTAAAATTTATTTTACACTTAAGATAAACGTTTCGAAATTGAATTATGTTGCTAACAGAAAATATGATCAGTAGTGTAATATTTGTATTAAATATTCTTTTGAATACAAAATATTCAAAAAATTTTTTTAGAGAATATATTTGATTTTTATTTACTTCAAGTACCTACAGGCTCTAAAATTGAGGAGCTGATTAATGAAATTATCAGCGGAAAGGTGATAAAGCACATATATGGTATCACAATGGGCTCTATACCCTAAGTGTGTCTTTCGTGGACAGCCAATATAACCAAACCTAACCTAACCTACTTCAAGTATTCATTTATCCCTTTTTAAGTCTATAATTCAATAAACTTTGACCAATTGATTTAGTTAATTGTTGAAAAAACAGTTGATTGAGTTAATTGTTTAAATACAATTTATAGTGTTGATTACGCAATCGTATGTTTATTACGTTATGCAAGTAACGAAAGATAGCCATTCTTACCCACAAAGTAATAAGATCATCTTTCTTTTTACTTCTTCGGTGTTCATAGTCATAAACACACACACACACACTATCTTTTTTCTATCTTTAATGATTTACAAAACCCAAATGCTCATTTACGAACTCAACCACACTTTTTACAAGCTAAATACGCTATAAAAATTTCAGCTTAATATCTCCTTTCACTTTTAATATGTCGTGTTTACAGACAGACGGACTAACAGACAGACATTCAGAATGAATACCTATACCAAAATTTTGTTCATAGCATGAATATTTTAGGCATCAGGTATACAATTTATTATTGACGCGTAGTCACTGTTAGCTTATGGCAAATTATTGTTCCTATAAAATTCTAGTATCTCGGTAAAACTAGACTAACAAGAGATATCAAAAAAATTTCGTTTTCATTTTTCGGGATGAAAACAATTATCTTCATACAGACAGCTTAAATACATTGTGTTTCATTTTTATTCCATCGCATATTGTCAAAAGATACTTTAAAGTTTCCAACGTCACTTGTGTTTTGCAGAGAGGTACGAGGGACACATATTATTTCCCACTAGATGTAGACGAGCTCGTAGAACACCGAGTGCGCGTATATAGCCGCAATTGAAACGCAGTGACTCCGCAAATTATATTAAAAATTTCCGTATGAATTGTTTTATTTCTATCAATACGCGAAGTAAATAAATCATTTTGAAATTCTCAATCATCTATTACCCTACCTAAATTCTACAATAATTGGTCTTTAACAATTTAAAAATTAGCTGACTTTTGTCTTAATACTGGTCTTCTTTTCAAACCACAATGAATAATCCAGTTTTCAAACATCCATTGCTATGAGTGTAAGTTTTCGAACTTCGAATTTACATGAAACACTTTATATTTATTTTATCTTAAGTGCATCTTCTTACTATGCATAGATATAATATTTCTTGTCAGAAAATTACATCGTGTTCAGTCCATTGCACATATTTTCTAAGAACCATAACGTCTTAATACTCTGTATTTGGATAGGTGCATATACTAGAAAAAGCATTGGCGGCAACATCAATAGAAATTTGTTGCATCTATGCACGGATAAATGACATTTTTAAATTCGATATTATTTGATAGATTTATATATTTTATTCATCAACAAAAAAATTCATTTTACAAAATCGATTTTTAATTTTGGAATTTTTTCAAGTGTAAATAATTTGGTTACCCCGAATAAAGCAGGCAACGTTTTCGAAGAGAGTTTATTTAAGAAGGTTGGATTTCGAAAATTATTTCTTTCCTTATTGAACAAAGTTACGGATGAAGTACATCTTGCATCTGAGTGAGATTGCCTTAATTAATGCTCAATGCGCGCAACCAAGTAGTAAAGCCACCGAATTTCAATCTGGAAAATTAAAAAAACATTATTTAATTTTAAAACTAAATACTATTAGAATTACGACCACATTAACAAGATTTGAAAACGTTTCTTTCTAATTGTTGGAATAATATCTGGCCCGATGTTAGCGACGGTAAAACAGTTTGGCAATATGATTTTAAAATCAGAAATCTCCCTAATTTGAAATCAGCGATTTTCATGACGTTGCTTTTATCCGATAATAGTGTATATATTAGATTTATTGATCGATGAAATAGTCAAAAAGAAATATTTCGATTGAAAGCGATATCTCTACACAAAAAGAAGAGGAGTTACAAAACTAAATGTTGCAGCAGCCTTACTTTACAATTTGAAGACTATACAACTGATGGTTTTTGAGTCATTTTGGTATTTAAACAGTCCTAAATTTAAACATTCTATGACTAATTAGTTTCAGTAAGTAATAAATGTTTAAACTTTCTCTGAATCCATTTGAACTATAGGTATATAGTTTATGATACACGCAAAAAAAGAATTTTATTAAAATATATTATCCACATCATAGTTTTTAGCTCGTTTATATAAATCTTGATTTAAATTTATTACTCTAGGAATGAACTCACAATTATATTTTTAAGAGACTTAGAACTTTTTATTTTTAAGATTCTAACCAGACTATTATAAATTTTTGCCATAATTATTATTCACAATAAAAAGTTTTATCTATGGAGCTTTATGATAGCTAGATATACAGGATATACCATTTTAATAAATTACTTTTGGCTAATAACTCGTTTTTAACCAATACAAAATTGAACCAAAAATTGCAGAGTTTGATGAGCTACATATCTTGTTTTGATATCGATTGGACATAGTTCTGCGGGTTGCTTTAATAGTCAATTATGATCCTAAAGGTACGAGATAAAATAACACTTTAAACTATAAAGTTTAAAACATTTTTTTGAAAATGGTTGGTTTTCGGAGGAAATGTGTCTTAAAAATAGATCATTATTGCATTTAAACAAAAGTTAAAAGGACAATAAAGGTCATTCGTGTTAATAACTCCAGGTAAATTTTCCAGATCATTTGAAAATTGAGGTCAATCGACCTTGAATCTAGAATTTCATGTCAAAGTCACGGACACATACGAATGTTCTCTATTACCCTTGACAACTTTATGATGGATCATATTCTGTAGCTAGCGTGTTTTCTTTCCATTAAATGCAATTTTAACAATATTTTCCGAAAGCCAATTTTTTTCAAAAAAATTTATTAAGTGTTATTCTGCCTCTTACCTTTTCGGATCTAAATTGACTATTACAGCAACCTGGAGAACTAGGTTAAACTATGTCAGAACACGATGTCCCCCATCAAATTCTGCATTTTTTGAATGGTATTTTTTGATTGTTTAACCACAAAACGAGCTTTTAGCCATAATAAATTAAAATGATCCATCCTGTATTTATTATTTTGTATACTTCTCTAAGTATTTACTCTACTATTTTAAAAATGTAAAATCCAATTAAAATGCAAAATTTTCTACAAATAAAAATGATATAAAATGAAATTAATTTTTCATCTTAATTTATCATTTGAATGTAGGTAAGTATGAAATTATTAAATAATCAAGAATTTTTTACTTGATTATATTAACTTTTATTTTAATCGTATTATTACTTAATGTTACAGGTTTGTAGGCAAAAATCAAGGAATGTGTTTATACACTTTGCTGGAGCAAATGTATGAGTATGAAAGAAAAATTATTTACACGCTTCTTAAACAAATCGATTTTTCTTTTACGGATCATTTATAAAAAAACTTTTAACCGACAAAAAAACCGACTTTAAAATAACTATTCCAAAAGAAATTAATATGCACTAAAAAGTAAAAAAAATAACGATAATATAAAATAAAGTTACAATTATTGTTTTTTTTTTTTGTGGAGTAGGCGTCAGCCAAGGAAACAACTGTGACAGAACAGTTGGCTACATTAACTTGGCTGACACCGACCCCAAAAATAACAATAATTGTAACAACATTATATTATCGTAATTTTTTTACTTTTTAGTGCATATTAATTTGTTTTGGAACAGGTATTTTGAAGTCGGTTTAAGATTTTTAGTGAATCTGAAGTACACTAACTAATTTGTCACTAAAAAAAGAACCACCGGTTTCGTTTGGCGTGATGTTGAGTTATTCGTCCATTTGTCGCACATATACTTAATGCAAATTTAAGACTTTTATGGTTTTCTCGCGGATGCCATTTTTAGAACTGGACCAAATTGAAATAGGACTACACGAGAAGCACCAGCTTTCAAATAGAAATAGAGTCAATAAAATCGATACACCCAGTTGAATCTTTCTTTTTTTTGAAGTCTGAACAAAAACCAATAGCTCACGTTTTCAAGAGCTATTTTTGCCGTTTTTCACTAATTTGGAAGAAAAAATTTTATACCATCCCTCTACGAGCTCTCAATTTGTAAGGTTTGATTTTATGATAAAAAAAATTCCATAATCATTTTTCATACAAAAATTAAATTAGAATTTTTTTTTAAAATTATGAATATATTCAATTAAAATTTAAATTATGCTGGGCGGAAAAAAATACCTACGTTAGAAAAGATTCTTTAATTAAATTTATATTATTTTAAATACAACTTCATTTAGGTTGAGAGAAACGAATAGAAATTTCTGATAACAATCTTATTATTTCATTTTATTTTTTAGATGTTTTTGGAAAATAGTACGTTGCACAGACCGTAGTCGTTTATCCACTGTTTTCGATAAAAACCAATTAACTCAAATAGAAGTTAAAAAGGATGGCTTAATTTACGTTGACTGGTCCAGTCCATTTAGTACTCTTTTTCCAGTTGCATAAGCGAAAATTGAACGATCATTTATGGTCAGTTTCGAAACTTTAATTTAATAGCAAGACGGAAGACGGTTTTTTCCTTGTACAAATTTAATCTTTATGAATTTCGAAAAGTGATGAAATTGAAGGCATTTAGGAAGAGCACCAAGGTAATTTTAGATTTTGGGTTGAAATTATTTGTACCTTATTTTCAACTTAGATGATGAATTTTGTTCATGAGTGTAGACGAAAAATAAAAATTTTTCGATATCTGCCTGGGTTTTCGAAATATCGATATTTTGAAAATTATTCCAGATATCGAAATATTTTATTCTTACTTTTCGTCTTATGTTATCAAGTTATGACATAATTCCCCATCAAAATGGGAAATATACTTTTTTTAAATTAGTATTCCCACTACCGTGCTCATACATCCTTAAGAAGTTGGGCACAACGGTTTATTTTTGTTTTCAATAATTTATTCAGGTTTTAACTTTAATTAAAATTTTCTTTTCCATCAACTAGTTTTGGAGAAATCTATGAAAATATATCATCCATCTACCGTTTTACCATAAAACCAATGTTTTATGATAACAATACCTAGTTTTGAAGTCATTTATTTATTTAAATACTCGGGCAATACGCCCTAAAATTTTCAGAATTGATTTAGACTTCCAGCTCTATATTTAAATTACTTTGGTGCTCGTACATCCTTAAGCATCAATATTTCAAAAACTATGGTAAATATCGAAAAATTGTACTCCTGATTTTCTTATAATTTTCCTTTAAGTTCTAACAGAATCTACCCTAAAAATTGTAAACGGAAATCTCAAATAATTTTACACTTAACAATTTCATCCTTAGCGAAGAACGTCCTAAAGTAAATATCCCTTCTTACTTTGTTTTACTACAATTTATTGTCATAAGCTTTTCTTGGTGAAAACAATGGAGTACACTTGTATCAATTTAAAAACACTCCAACCATAAATATTACTATCATAGAATATCATTTTCATTGACATTTTCTATTAGGACGATATATTTATGATCATTTTTCATATAACTATATAAAACAAGCTAAAATAAATTGTATTTTTAAGTATAAAGCGATGGTTCATTTTTTGATACTGGTTTTTACATTTACATTGACTGGATTTTACGCAAAATTTCATCATAATTTCGCGTTCGGCTGCAATAACTCAAGTTTTAATACAGATATTTGAAAAAATAAAAAAGATTCTTAATGTAGAACAAATTTACAATTTTCTCAATTATAATTGTGTGAGGTTTTCTGTCGCTAAAGGCTCGCTTTCGTTTTATGACCTACAAGTGGGCCAGAAAAATGATAAAACTTAATACTTATAATCGTGCTAGCTTCGTTTCTATTGCATAAAACGTATTTTTATATGCATAACATAAAAATATAGACTCATATCTATACCTTTAAATGTACCATAAAGTACAAAATTATTATTTATTGAGACAAACAAAAAAAATTAGTTTTTTCATGTAGAATAAAATGGAACACAATTGTTTTCAAAAATTATCAATAGTTAAGGAGCTATGGCTGTATATAAACAATTTATTTGTTTATAACAATTTCCTTGTTCCGTAAAATACACTCCTTGTTTGGTGGGACCTGTTAATACACACGAAACCCACTCAACGCCTTCACTAGTATTCATAACTTTTATTTTTTTGAGTAAAGACCAAAATAATGGAAAATTTAAAAATGCAATTCTGTCATGAAAATCGGTATATATGGGTATAAAAAATATTCTAAGCAACTTTTTTAAATAGTTTTTCGATATATCTAACCATCTCTGACGCTGGACAAAATATTGAGAATCGGCCCTATTTGTCAATTTGTATAAGGTCGAGTTTAAAGTTCAAATTTGGGTTAAGTAAAAATCATCGTGATCCTGTATGACTGTGCAAAATTTCAAATCGGTATTCTTTTAAATAACGAAAATATAAGGATGTCTTCATCGTAAATGCGACAGACTGTATTAAAAAAAAAATGATTTTTTCGACACTCCACAAAGAGGCAAATCGTCAAAACACGTTCAAAATTGCAATCAAGGTGTTGGATCACGGATGTTGGCTTTGACGTGAGCGGACAAAATGGTTTAAATCGATTGGTTCTCCCGAGCCAAGTTTAAAATGTCCGACTCTCTACTGCCACACAAATTTTTGACTTGAAATAATTCCAAATAATGTATGCTAGTTTTATATCTATGTTAGACACATCAGCACATGATAAAAGCTTATGTTTTCCTTTTGCACAGTGTTGGTGAAGAGAAAAAACATATAAATAAAGATATACTCTTCTCATACTCTTTACTCCTCGCATCTAAGTTATTAGACTTTAAATTCATAGAGCCATAATTGAAAACAATGTAGGCAGAAGACAAAATAAAGAATACGACGCAGGAGAAATGAAATTAATAAATTTCTGTTGAAACACCCACTCAAGATGTATGTACAAGAAGTGGATGAAAAGTATGATTAACCATCCATGGTGGTATAATGACCTTTAGTGACCAGATCAATAAATTTATGATTGTATACATTAGTGTTTTTGATAGCACGATCCCCCTTAATAAGTAAAACTATTTTCCGATTTCCTAATGTTCGTCGTTTCTCGCATGTATTTTAACAATATTTTATTTATTTTCACAATTAGATTGTTGAATCAAAATAATAAAAAATATTTGTATTTTATTTCAAATCTTTATCACGAATTTTATAGATTTTTGTCAAGAAAACTTTTTTAAAGCTAAGTATAATTAAATATAAATTTGCGACCATCCATGCACTCGAGACTTTCTGGTATACATTATTGCAATATATTTATTGATAAATTACAGTCTTTACTTTCTACAACTTTACTTAAAGATGTCAGCAAGAAGGGGTCGTGCTGGATTCTTGAAAATTTCTTAAAAAAGAAATTAATTGTATCCTTACATATAATGTCCAGTTACATGTATATGGTAAGACAGAAAAACAGTATGTGATTTTGAAAAACTTCAAAACACTCATCAGTTTTTCCCAAATTTTTGGTTACAACTTTATAGCGACTATTTCTTGAGAATTTATCCGAAAGGAAGGGAATATGGAGAGAAAGATACAGTGCGGGTTAGCCTGAACATGATCTGAAACACTGAAAGAACGGAACTTACAATAGGTAAATCAAATTTTGCGGCATGGGAGACTGAAAAAATGATGGAATAACTTTAATCCCTAAAAATACAATTTACTTAAAAAATACAATTGGTAATTAATTTGAAAATATAATTTGTGTAATTTTTCTTAAAATTTTTATGTATTTTGAAATGGGATAACATTGTTTGGAAAACTTTATGGATTGTGCTTTTACAACGTTTTCAAAATGGCGCACTTCTTTGCCACATTTTTTTATTAACTTTTTTTTATACAAATTACGTTAACAATCACAATGAATTAAAGCATATTGTTACCAAAATATAACAACACATAAAATATGAAATTATTTAGGGACTCTATACAATAACATGGCATATTGTTGTACCTTGAATCAGAATTTAAATATAAATTCAAAAGCAGAAAGCATTCAAAGCAGAGGGTATACCTAAACATTACATGTGTTCCATGTGGAATAGGGAAAAAGCATAAAATAAAAAGGTGAAACAAACATCTATTATGGCCAATAACTCGTTTTGTAGTTAACAAATTAAAAGTTTGATGGATATAGAGTTGATTGGGGGACTTCATGTTCTGACTCAAACCACATCAGATTCAAAACTCACAGAAAATTGATAGTTTTCAGAGAAAATGCGATTTAAAAATCTGTCAGTATTGCATTTAATCGAGAAAAATTAAATACTCTTGTATAGAGTTGACTGAGAGCGACCATAAATGCAAATATTTGAACTACAAAATCATTTATCGAATTGTTTATATTTGAAGTTATCATCAATACTGTAAAATAAACACTACTAATATTCATAGCATCGTACGTACATATTAAATCAATATAAACAAACCATAAATTCTGATTGCTTGTGTAAATTATTATTGCTTACGTAACGAAAGTAGTTATATAACGATTATATACTAACGAATAGAATTTTAACTATGATTTCGCCTTGTGCTTGAAAGTTTCTTATAAGTTTGTGGTCATGAACGGACAAAATTGTTAGTAGTTTCGTTGAAAATCCATTTTTTTAAGCTAGTTTTCAAGTACGAGCGATCGAATCAACACATACATTATAGTTAAAGAGCCCGTATGAATGCTTTTGATCAGAACATTTTAAGGGTAGTTTGAAAAAATTACACAGAAAGTTATTTTCCTAGTAATATACTGAAACTATAATATATTCGTAGCTTTGAACACCCGTAGCTCAAAAACCACTCGTTAAAAATTCGGGGCCGTGAAAGTTTTTCATCAGAACGATCCAAAGAACATTTTAGAGTGGGTTAGAATAAGTTTCATAGGAAGCCATAATAAAAGATCAAATTCATTGAGAGAAAATGTTGACATACTGTATGGTATTAATTACTTATATTTTGTATGGTATTATCATGGATATATACTATTATTACTACATACGTGGCTATTACATCCGTAGTAAACAGTACATAGAACTGTCACCAAATGGCAACTCACATATTAATACGCCATCAACAGAGAGCGCCAAAACATTTTTACACTTAAATAAGCATTCTTAAACAATATTTATATTTTTTACTGTGTTATAACGGTGTCAACAATGAATTAAAAATATATTTAACAAGTGAAAACAAACAATTGACTGAGTTAATTGTTGAAATACCATGTATAGACAGTGTTGATGACGCAATCTTTTGTTTTTGACGTCACGTAAATAAAAATGTTTACAAAAAAATGTTTCAAACAAAAGTTGTTAATTTTTTTATAAGGTTTTTTTACATTTAAACTTTTGTTCTATCTCTAACGGCTTACAATATGGGTCGTGCGGACCCAAGACCCAATTGATCTATATTGCTTATTGACGAAACCGACCTCACTTTTTACGTCCTGAGTACGCTATAAAATTTCATCTTGATATATATTTTTTTTTGAGTTATCGTGTTGACAGATAGACGGACAGACGCACAGACGACCGGACTAATTATGTGATTCTATGAACACCTATACCAAAATTTTTTTCGTAGCATCAACATTTTTAAGCGTTACAAACTTGGTACTAAACTTAATATACTATGTATATTTCATATATACATAGTATAAAAATCATAAATATTCCCTATGATTGTGATTTTATTGAAAGCGGCATATTATCGTCCGTATATTTTACGTCCCTCATGTTCTAAGTCCCACCTAGCATTCTTAATTAATGCACAGTGTGACTACTTTCAGTAAATACGCATATTTTGTGTATATGACAGTATAATGTTTACATTTAACAACATATTTCTCTGTTAAATAATATTATATAAAATATTGACTTGAAAGGGCATAACGTCCGTTTATGTGACTTCTCTAGATTCTACATTTTAAATAATATTCAACCCTGCTCCATTTGTTTTAATATTGGAAATAAATCTTATGATGTACGATGTAGGTAGGTATTATATACAATATACATAGGTAGATGTTTACACAAGTGATATCGTCAGGGATATTCTAACATTGATTTCGTTTTAGAATGAATTTCATTCGATATCGTTGAAAGTACAATGTGTAACTAAGTCTGACTAGAGCTAAAGGATGTTCTAATATTAAGTATGGTATTTGATTTTTTTTAATAGAATGAAAAATATTTTATCGCCGAACTAAAAAAAGGGGCGTTATAAGTTTGACCGCTATGTGTGAGTGTCTATCAGTGTGACTGTCTAGCTGTCTGTCTGTGGAATCGTAGCGCCTAAAAAGGATGAACCGGTTTTTTTTTGTTTTGTTTGAAAGGTAATTTAATGGAGGTGTTCTTAACTATGTTTCAAATGCGAGTTTAGGGTTCCGTACCCGAAAATTTTGTCGGGGTTTTTATAAATTTTGTAAATGTGGATATTTTGAAGTAGCAACTTCACAGAGCACAGATTTCAAATCCGAGGAATCTACAACGTTGTATCTTGCAAGCGAAAATACGTTCTAATGAAATTGACTTTCGTAGTTTTTGAGTCAAAATTACATCTTGATACAAAATGTTGATTAAAATTGAAAACACAAATTCTTTCTGCAAGTTTTCTAAGGGGTTCACACTGCTCAAAATTATTGATTTAAAATGTACTGACAAAATATAAGTAAATGTTAGTAATGTGGAAAGGATTAACGTATTTTTAACATCTGTAATTTAACGGCATTGTCTTAAGAAAACACGAAATTATAATTTACACGAAATTGTGTAAAGAAGAAATTTTCAACGACATAAAGTTAAAGAAAAATTTTAAATGCATTGACCGCCTCTCTTAGCTGCTATAAATTATGTGGCCTATGTTTAACACGTAAAGAGATAGGAATCCATACTACTAAGAAGACATCTTTGAACATTTCTATTTTGTAATTTTTCTATAAAAAGTGAGTTTTTGCAATCAAGTACATATGTCATAAAAAAAAATTATTGATGTTTTGAGCGAAAATGAGATGTTTTTGACCTTTTAGTTTACGAAAGTGAATTGTACAAGCGATAACGTTGTTCAATATACCTATGCTTTCTGACCATTTTGCTGATGCTTGCTTTACTGTGAACACAGATAAGCAATACATGATTTCGTTGTATCGTAGACAGATTTTCGGCGCTAATACAACTACTAATAAGATTGCTATAATTTTTCCCTTTCTAAGATATCGCTTTCTCATTCGCACCGATAGAAAATTTTTAAATAAATCGACTATTTCTCGACCTTTCACCGGTCGTAAAACTCTTTCAAAAATAATATATATATGTCCGCAATCGTTCATCCTTAAGAATATTAATAGAAGATATCGAACACGGGCGAAGTCTCTCTTTGGGTATTGATTTCACGAGTAACTAATTTATAAGCAATATTTTTTATTATTATAAATATTTTATTGTGAATTTTTGTAGTGGAATGTTTTATCGAATTGTACACATGGTATTCTACTCACGTATACATTCTATAACAAAACGTAACTGTAGTAGACTAGTAATAGCCCGAAAAATGGATCGAGACTCTGATCAAGACGCCACTCAAATCAGTAAATAATTATATAACGAAAAATACTAGACCAGTCTTTCAGTTTTGAATTGTCAATTATGTCGCTCAGATTTAAGGGAAAGCTTTTGAAGTCATCGCGAATGAAAATTATCGGAAAAAATACAGAGGAAGTTTCTTTTTCAGAGAGATTCTAACAATTGATGCGAGTGGTGCCTAGATCAGAGTGCTTACCCATTTTTCGAGCTGGAAACTTGTCTATTAATTTTCCTACACAATATTTTAAATGTAGTTTGATGTAACATAGGTAAGTTCGGAAAATATTAAAGATTCTAAAGGTTAATAATAAATCACAATAAAATTATTTTGATTTTATTTTTGTTATAAAAATAAAATAAAATGACTTCGAATAATAAAAATAACAAAAAAAATATTTCTAAATTAATTTTTTTTATTTATTTATTATTATGGAGTTTCACAAATTAAAGCTCAAAATGGTCAATAAATATTTCGAAATTATAAGTGGAAAACGCTTAGTAAATGTAAAACATTTGTTTAAGACACCACATATGTGATTTTTAGCGCATAATAGCTGGTCATATTACTTATCGTTTTGATTGGTTTTTTAATTCGAGTATTCTTAGTTGTTATTTTAATATTACATTATTAAAACTTTTTATGGGCTCTATAAATATCATTGAATAATATGCGATGGTTTCCAGAAATCAATCAGCTACCCCATTTTGTCTCTTATGTAGAAATAAAAAATTATATTTATGTACGAGTTTACACACGCAAAGAGCATAGCCCTACGGGCAGTCGTGTGGTGTGTACATGAATGGTAAATAAAATACTATTAATCAAAGTTTCATATTTTTTATTTTAATATTATTTTCTACTTTATGGATGGATTTATTTTATTCCTCTGTACGTAGTATTGCAGTATCCATTTCGTAAGTAATATTTTAAAAAAAAATCTTTTGAAATACGACAATATCTACAAAAATAATCATTTTTCAAGTTTTTTTTTCGACACTTTTTGTATCTGATAAATAAATTGTTCATGCTGTTCTTTTAATATTTTGTTCAATTTGTAAATATGATATGTTACAACATATAGGATGAGTCGAAAATGTCCTTCCAAATTCAGATACTTATAGGTAGTTACTAAAATAGATAGATAGTTACTAAAATGAAGTTACTCAAATAGCAAATTTTCAAAAAATTACATAGCTAAATTATTCATAAAAAATTTTTTTTCTGATCATCATCAACTCATTCAAAAGCTTATAAATAGTTTTCGAAGCAGAGGCAGGAATCATGTCTAAGCCGTTGTTCTGTGGAGCGAAAAGTAATCAGTCTATTCCTAAATGAATAACGAAAGGATTGAATAATACTAGGAATTTTAATAAAATTTTATAAATACATTATAAAATATTACATTTTTTGATTAACAAAGTTTCCAAAAACAACAAATTCCTAGGTTATCGGGCTTTTTATCATTATTTTATCGTTCAAAGTTGGTTGAAAAAAATGAAGAATCATAAAGGCTATCCTCTTCATTTTGATATTTCTATATCAAAAAATCTAGAGAGTGTGATAAAAACTATCTTAAATATTCGGACAATCTTGTAGTTTATAATAATACCAGAAAAACATAAGGTTGCCGATGATATAAAAACAAAATTTTAATTTAATTATGAGTTCATCGAAGATTCATCATTTGATGAACAGAGACGACTATAGTTAGAGTATTGATGATCGAAGAGCGATATCTATATTATTATCTTTATAAGCAGCACTTCCACACAATATATTATATATTTTTGTATTTGACTACAAATCATATTTTTTGTTTATATGCATGGACCGTGCAATAAAATAAAACTTTTTTACAATACTCTAAGGAAACAATTACCATAATTCATTAAAAATATAATTTTGTTCACGATATTTTATTGGTGAAATCAACGGCGGAATTTTTGAAGCTCTTGGAAAAGTGATGAATGTATGGCAAAATATTAAAGTGATCCACTTCAATTTGTGAGCAGTTTACATTCACTGGAAATAATATTAATATTTTCGAACGATTCGTTTATAATCCGCTTCTATTCACAATACACATACCTACTTTTGTATTTTATTGATGAAAAATATTATCAAATACGATTTTTGTTCAAAGTCAACTGCAAACACAATTTGTTCGATAATATTTTCCAACTCAATTCATTTATATTTATTGAAAAATAAATATAAATATCGGAATAAAATATGAAATAAGATAATAAATAAATATTGATTGTTTTATTTATAAAGAAAAAATATTGTTCATACACCTACACGCTATCGTTTTAATTTTAATTAACATTTTGTTTGTATTCATTTATCAATAAATATTAATATATATCGATTTTCGTAGTTGAAATATCTTCAAAACTCCTGTGAAAACCTAGAAATGGAGAATCACCATTCTGAAGATATTTCGAAAAACGAATCTAAACGAAAACAAGTCTTCGAATTGATTCAAAATATGAATATATGGTTTTCTTACGATAGAACGACAATTTTCTGAGATATTGGCTGGGATTTTTTCGAAGTTTTCGCGTTCGTATACGATTTTAAGTGACATTTCTTGATATAATTGTCAATTGGACCCGATTTTTGTATTTTGTCTACGCATGAAAGTGATTTTTATCCAAATCGGAGGCAAAAACTTTCCTTTTTTTAAATAAAAAAATAATAATAAAAATAAAAATTTGTTTTTGAAATTAATAAAATTTGGTTTATAAGGATATGAGGTAATTTTGACTAAGAAATACGAAAACCGAATTCATATAGCGATTAGATTTGTTTTCAATTTTCTTTAAAAAAATTTATTGCAATATTCTATTCTAGCTTCAAGCTGTTTTTATTGCGACTATGTAAGGAGGTGTAAGCTATTTTCTAATTAGTTAAAATGGTAGCAATAGTTTTTCTACCTTTTCGGAAGAGGTCATTGACCGAATGTCTAATCGAGCTTCAAGTAATTCTCTCAAAATACAAAAATTAGTATGTTAGCATGTGAACAGCATTTTTTATTTATTGATATATGGAAATTGTATGTTACGAAGGTTACGAAGGCTATAATATGTTATGCATAAAGTTATAATGTTATCAATTTTTGCTTAAGCATTTCTTTATTGCTCTCATATTTATTAGATTTTTTATATACCTACACTTACATATCTCAAATGTTTAAATGTTAATTTCATTTATCTTATACCCGGGATTTGTTTCAATGATACATTCTGATACATCCTTCTCAAAAATTAAATTATTTCAAATTATCAGCAAACCAGAGTCGAGTAATGTATATTATTATTGTTATTTACATAACTTACTAGAAAGTAGAAAATATTTTTTAAATATAAGATGTTATATTTCAAACTAGGTGCCTGTTTTTGTAAAACTTTACATATAATGTTTTAATTTAATACAACAAACATAAAAACGATACATCCGTTGACTTTGCACACTTATAAATTAGCCAAAAGATAATTAGAGGTAATCAAAAAAGTTATTCGAATTGAAATATGTTAATTAATTGATCTATGATTTTGTAAAAGGAAGTATAAACATTTGAAAACAAACCATTGACTGAGTTAATTATGGAAATACTCTGTATAGAAAGTGTTGAATAACAATGTTTGCATTATTTGGTTTTCGAAAATTTCGAAATTATTTTCTAGAGTTTTTTTTTTCGAGAATATTTCTCAAAACTACTAGTTGAAGGTACCTGATTGAAGCTAATTTCAATTTTCCATCTTCTATTGTTTTGGAGAAAATGCACACCAAAGTTTTGTTCTAGTTTGCGCTCTCACGGATAGACAGTGTCATTTATGAAATAAAGTTTCAAACAAAAGTTGTTTATTTTTTTGTAAGGAACATTTTTTATAATAAAACTTTGTTCTTTCTTTAACATTTTACAAGATCCAATTGACTTATGTTGCTCATTACGAACTTAGCCTCACTTTTTACGCCCTGAGCACGCTAAAAAAATTTGAGTGATCGTATCCACTTACAAACGGCAGCCGGAAATGTACTAATAAGGTGGTTTTATGAAAATCTTTACCAAAAATCGGTTCGTAGCATCAATATTTTAAGGCGTTACAAACTTGGAACTAAACTTTATATACCTTGATATATATTTTATATACATATTATATAAAATATATAACACAGGGTATAAGAAGAAGGTACAACTAGAAATTACAATAATTCAAAATCCAATATTTAACAGAAAAGTCTACTAAGATTTATGGTTTCTGAATTATTCGAGGTATCAACATATAGGTTCACAAAATTATTTTCCGATAGTTATCCAATAAATATTTTATGCTGCCTCCTGTAGGGTGATGCACTTGCCCTAGGTGTATAATCCGATATTTATCATCTGCATCATTTGAGAATTAACACATTACTTACTTACTAGTGGAGTGTTCAAAATAAAACGTTGCGTAGCAGATTTTGTAAGTAGTGGCACATTTTAGCGGGACAGCCATAAAATGAACTTTCGAAAAGGTTTACAGCTTGTCCACTAAGTGATTAAACTCAAATTTTATTCCCTTGCCTCCCAATTTGTGAATTTTATTTTTATATTATTAACAAAAATAAAATTAGTGACAAAAAAATAAATAAATCTCGAGTTCATTTTTCTGAAGCTTTTCTATATATATATACAACTATACAACATATTTTAGTTAAACTAAAAACTAAAATAATAATAATAGAAGTTTGTAATAAAAGTTTTATATTACATATTCCACGCTTACCTACATACTACGGTTATATAAAAATGTAAAATAAAAATAACTATCATATTCTCCACTTCACTATCAATTCTATGTAAAACAAATTTTAAAGTATTCTTATATTTCTGTATTATACTTTTATAAGTAGCTTAGCACACTGGAGCGGTGTACATAGAAATATGGTCGGATGGTTCAATTAAATGGTCCAATATGCTGTAATATAAATTTCAAATTTGGCTCTACTTGGTCTACTGAACGAAATTATTCCCACCTTCCCTATGCTTTTCTAGCCTTCCTTTTCTACTTCATCAATGATCATTAAAAATAATTCTACATGCTTTCTTTTTTTCATATCAGTTAATCTATATAAGAAAAAATTTCTTTTTGGTCGTTCGGAACTCGGAAGTAAAAATGAAATAGCTACTTCAATTTTATATAACCAAGGTTTTTATTATTGCATATAACGAAGAAATTGGATCGCTTTTACGTATTCTCTAGAATTAGCCTCAATAGACTTTTATTGGTTCATAATCCTACAGAAGGCACACGGAATTTGATTACGGACGTAATTTAAATTACAAGAGCTGTTTCAGAAATGCATAAAGGTCCGCCAGTCATACTATCGACTAACGATGACTGATCGACTAATGACTCTTATTCAGAACACGACCACTGTAGGTTAGGTTAGATTATATTGGCTGTCCACGGGGGACACACTTACGCTATAGAGTCCATTGCGATACCACATATGTGTCTCCCACCTTTGCTGATAATTTCATTTATTTAGCTCCTCAATTTCAGAGGCTGAGTGCACCTCCTACATCCATATACCATGCACTCACCAACCCATCACAACTATTAATTAAATTAATTTTGTTGTGACGGTGGGAATCGAACCCGCTACCCTAGGCATACCGCGGACGGAATTTATTACGCCTTAACCAACTAAGCTAATAGGGCGAACAACTTACAAATTTTGAGTTTAGTAAAATTTGGATTTTTATATGTACAGACTGGTACACACTTTTTGAGCAACTTTGTTGATATCCTTTTTAAAATACAATACCTATTTAAAGTATTTTTATGGTTTAAAGTATGAGGTATATTACATAAAACTTTATTAATTTTATTACTTTAAAATGCTAATCATAAACTTAAGTATGTGCTTATAGCCGTTCCAATAAGATTTTTAGAAACATTGGCAACCTTACACGGATTTGAACTTTTATATCATGCAAGTTTTATAAAAAAATTTTTTCAACAATAACTTTATTCATTGCGGTTTATTTATATAAAGGTATGATTGAAATGAATTCTTGTAATTCAGTTACAACCCTGGCAGCTCGGTTGCTTACATTGAATTATCTAGATTCTAGGGTAATAGATTCGTTTCCCGTCGTCATAATAAAAATTTATTTAATACTATACTGCATAATATACTAATATAAGAACTGTATTCAGCAGCGTCCTAAATAAAAGAGGGACTGAAATAATTAACAAAAAAGGTAGGAAAACAAACATATATAGAGTAAAATAGGCCTCTGCCCACCGAGTACGTCACAGCCTTGCTGATCCTGTTCTTTAATCTATCTACCAGCTTTTAATGTAGTACACATTGATTTGAAGAAAACGTGCATTTTACATACCGAATTAAATTTTGCTAAAATATCCAAAACAAGTATGATTATAAATATAAGGCGGAAAGTAAAAAAAGGTCTTTAATACTGCAACACAAGCTTATCGAATACAAATAAACCACGTATTTATTTATAATATTAAATACCTGATTATAACGTCAAACCAAAGTCTTACCCAAGTTTTAAGGATATCTTACTTGATTCCAAAGCTTAAATAACATCCCATTTGATAAAGTGTTTTTAGTATACTCAACAAGCATTATTGTTGATACTTTAACAATGCATGTTCTTGAAAGATCTTACAGGATATTAAAAGTTTAATCTGAATTCTAAAACATAAATTATGTTTGTGATATAATAAATAATAGTAATAGTTGAATGTAAAAGAATATTTCTTGCATGTCTGCAACTGCCACTACATGCACGTAAATATATTGCTAATAAAATATAAAAGTCTACCACCCATTTTTAAAATAAGATTCAAAAATCAATAAGAACTACTTTATTTCAATTAATGTGAAAACACTGAAACTATTATGTTTGCCGGAAGAAAAAGAAACGAAATTACTTTAAAATGGTAACCATGAACGAAATTCACGGAATTAGGCATAACATAAAAATAATTCAGTTTATAAATTGATTTACAAGAAGCATTCCTTTCGAAAATCGAAACCTTTCTAAATCTTTTACCTTCCATTTCTTTGACAACTCAACTTATTTCCATTCACTCGGTTTGTAAAACAATTGTAAATGATAAAATTTGAAAATTCAAAATCAATACTAAAAAATATAATAATCATTGTATTGTTATTAATTAATAATACCAATAAATAATTGTATGAAGTTCTCATATCTTTGTAATAATTTCTCATTAAAGTTTTTCAAAATTAATTGTTTGAATATTCACTTTTCTCTTTCGGGTGTTCTAGGAATCGGTTTCTATTCAACTGCACTAGAAAATTTAAGAATTGGAATGTTTTTCAAAGCAATTAAATGTATTCCCTAAAATATAAAGTTAAGAAGATATTTCCACTACACAATCACTCCAGGCGTCAATATGTAAATGGGCCACCAAGGTCAACACATCATAAGCCCAAGAAGAAATTAAGAGCAGAAGATAGGCAGTTGTAATGAAAACTTTGCTTTAATGGTAAATATTTAAATTTTATACAAGTGGCAATCAACTGTGATTGAGTTAATTGTTGAAATACCATGTATAGCCAGTGTTGATTACGCAATAGTTTGTTTTTTACGTCATGTAAGTAAAGAAAGATAGTCACTCTTATACGCTAATTAATAAGATTTCCTTCTCACTTCTTCAGTGTGCATGGTTATAAACAAACACATAGATTAATAGATTTCACACAAATTTTTTTTTAAGGATAAATTTTTACTTTTAAATTTTTAGCGGTTTATAAGATATGGGTCCTACGGACTCAAGATCCACTTGACCTATATTGCTCATTTACGAAATCAACCTCACTTTTTACGTTCTAAGTACATACCTATGCTATAAAAAATTTAACTTCATATCACTTTTCGTTTTTGAGTTATTGTATTTACAGTCGAACAGTAGGATAGGCAAAAATAGGTGATTTTATTTTATATCTTTAGGTGATTTTATGTACCTGTACCAAAATTTTGCTCGTAGAATCAAAATTTCCAGCGTTACAAATTTGGGACTAAACTTAGTAAACCTTGATATATTTCATACATGTATATATGGTATAAAAGTAAATGAAATATTTCGTTACTCTATATTTCGTCCAACTTTTGATGGTTATAAAACTTATAGGGGATGTGATTATGTGATTAAAATATACTAGTTTTTTACGTAAAATAAATTTAATATAAATCAAAAACTACATATTTGAGTTAACAGTTTTCTTTTTTCATGTAGAAAACAAGTCAATTTCAATCTGCTTTTCCTTCTCTTTTATAAATTTTTATTTTCAACCTCATGAACAACAAAAATGTTAGTTCAAAATTCAAATGTTTATTTTGAATCCTTTTATATACATTTACAAAATAATAAAAAGGTCGCCGTAGTTAAATACACTTTTGTAAAGCTACGAATATATATTTTTATACTTCGGTAATAAATAACACAAATAACAAAATATTTAAATAATATATCATACATAAATATATTTTTGAATACTAAAATAACATCAAATCAAATAAAAGCTCCAACCAAGCCCCTTTATTCGTTTTCTATACTACTGCATTCTATATATGCTAAAGTAATGAACTTACTATTGAATTTACAATCATTGCTATTTTACAAGGAGTGCCATTGTACATTGACTATTCTGAAATATGGCTCTGGAGATGTCAAACCCTGTACCATCTTCCATTTAGGAAGGTTGCTCTTATATTAGGTCAGAATTACCTTAAATAGTGGTTTATGTATTAAGTAGAAAAATCAACATATTCTCGGGCGTATATGGAATTTGTTCCATAGTCGTAATCCAGCTATTTATTATAGGAACCCGGGAATACTCATTTCCAACGAAATGCACATATTATTTTTTCTAAAATTGTTAAACAATAGCTTCAACTTCGGATAAATATAATACATTAATATCACTTGTTTACAAATTTCATTTTTTATACAGGTGGACCCTTTTAACTATTATGGCTAAAAGCTCATTTTGTGTCTAACCAAACAGAAAAAATAGCTTAAAGAAAAGTTGCAGAGTTTCATAGCAGATTGGATCTAGTGGTCCGGGTTGCTTTAATAATTAACTCAGATCCTAAACAGTAAGTTTGTGTACTTATTTTAAGTCAAAGTCGGATGGATTTTCATATATTCTCTATGTAAATACGTGCGTTTTTTGTGACACAGAGTGTACACTTTAATATAAAACTCACATTACGTATTTTCATTTGAAAAAATAGAAAGAAACGAAAAAATTACATCGAAGCCGGGACCCGAATTTATGTCCTCTAGACATCTGTTCTAGGTTTTAGCTGGGTTATGAAACCATTTAAACTAATGATATTAAAATGACGTGATACGGTAAGGGAAAATTCATTTTCGGGGCTAAGACGGAAAGTTTACTTTCCCGTATTGTTTTTGTTACCAATCCATTTTATCATACCATAACCTTCAATTGTAGGCATTTCATCAAGTGTAAAAGAGATCCTAAAATAATCCTAGGAAAAGATTATCTAAAGAATTTCATTCCTGTAATAATGTTTACAGAAATGTCTTTAACTTAATCGATAATTACTGATAAAATTGATCGAAAGGACATGAATTTATGAGCTATTCAAAAACAATATAAACTACTTGTAATAATAATGATAATAATAATAATAATAATAATAATAATAATAATACCTATAAACCATTGTAAGAGAATAATATAATTAATTTGATGAATACTATCTTCAAGTCTAGTACAGTATTTGTTGTGTGTAAACTAGGTGGAAGGGACAATTGAATCGATTGCAACGCTGCTATCTTTTGAATTTTAGCAATTAATTATATATAGTTTTATTCAAAATATGATAATCTTTTCAATTGTTTGCATGTAATTGGTATAGTAAGTATCAAATATAAATTATTGAATAATATTAATTAATTAATTAAGGCGTAACCAATTCCGTCCACGGAATGCTAGTGAAGCAGGTTCTATTCCCGCCGTCGCAACAAAAATTAATTTAATTAATAGTTTTAATGGGCTGGTGTAGTGATTGGTATATGCATGAAGGAGGTGCACTAAGCCTCTGAAATTGCGCAGTTGATAAATGAAATTATCAGCGGAAAGGTGGTAAAACACATATATGGTATCAAAATGGGCTCTATAGCCTAAGTGTATCCTTCATGGACAGCCAATATAACCTAACCTAACTTAACCTAATTAATTAAACTTGTTGCATTAGAAATGGATAAAATAAAATAAATTATATAAAAAATATTTTTTTAATGCAAATTTATATAATAACTATAAAATTGTTAAAAAGTAATATTTAATTTTCAAATTAGACCATATATACACACCAAACTTACATGTCTATTCTTGGTCCAAAATTTTGTTAATAAAGTAGTGTGACATTATCATGGAAAGTTCTAAAATAAAACTCATGCACGGTGCAAATAGTATCAACTATAGGAATATAGTGGTGGTGTGTATGGTATCTACTATCTATAATAAATTGATATCCAATTTGACATATAATAAACATATATTATTATTGTTCAAATTGTTGTAGTACCATGTATTGTTCTAAACGAGCCTAGAACGACTATACATTTATCAATTGTCTAATTTAGTTCCTATATTACTATACAATAGTATAGAAGGGAAAAGTTGTCTAAGTAGGCCTTTGATATAGGTCGGTCCATTGCAAGTTTTACACTTCGGCCCACAGGTTAAGTTTCAAGGATTTCTCAATTTTTTCTTGGTTAGAGATGAATAGTATAGTTGTTTTCACTAAAATGTGGAATTTCCGTGGTTTCCGCTTGACTCATATCAACATATCGAAAAACTATTATCGAATTTTCAAAAATTCTGGAGGCATAAGAGAAGCAAGTTGTGGAAGGGTCTGATAAGGAAATACTATTACAATTTTATGCCATATAATAAAGTGGATATCGAAATGGCAACAAAAAATGATGGAATACGATCTCGTATGGCCAAGTATAAAGTATTTTCTCCCTTAAATTTCTTTTTCTCTTAGACAACATAGAAATACTTTTCAGACGCCCCAGAGAGAGAAGCGAAAAATAGGGTTTCCAAACATTTATTTTTATACTATGTATATATGAAATATATCAAGGTATATTAATTTTAGTCCCAAGTTTTTAAAAATATTGATGCAACCAACAAAATTTTGGTAAAGGTGTTCATAAAGTCGCCTAATTAGTCCATTTCCGGTTGTCCGTCTGTGTGTCCGTCATGATAACCCAAAAACGAAAAGAGATATCAAGCTGAAATTTTTATAGCGTGATGAGGACGATGTTTGAAAATGAGCAACTTAGGTCAGTTAGGTCTTGGGTCCGTAGGACTCTTTTTATAAACCGGTAGAGATAGAATAAAAGTTTAAACGTAAAAAATGTTTCTTATAAATAAATAAACATTTTGTTCGAAACATTTTTTCGTAAATATCACTGTTTACCCGTGGGACGCAAATTATATAATATGTATTATATGGGAATATATGTGACTGAATTGTATGTATGTGTAACTATCTTTCTTTACTAACATGACGTAAAAAAACAAATGATTCCGTAATCAACACTGTCTATACACGGTATTTCAACAAAGAACTCAGTCAATTGTTTGTTTTCACTTTTTCTATTAGATTGAAAAGGTTGAAATATTATCAAAAAGCCACTACGTCTATCTTATCATGGTAAATTTGATGAAAGGTTGTGAAAGGTTGTGAAAGGTTGCGAAAGGTTGTTAAACCTCCCACGAACTACTTTGCTACTGTATTTGAAGAAAGTCTTGTTGGAGTATTCGGATTATGACGGCGATCTTCTCTTATAGTGCACATGAAGAGATGTATTGTTATCTATTTATTTCGAAGGTAAAATGTCTATAACCACATGTTGTGGAAAGTGTAATTAATTATTAATCGTATCAAATACACAAAACCGTATTGCATACCTAAAGCTATTGTGTATATAAGGTGTTCCGAGAAACACTCATGGTGTTATGTGGTCGATATTCTCTAGATGGATATTCCATCGATATTCTCTAGATGGAATTATTTCTGCTAATAAGGTAAATTTAGTTAGCCAGTTTGTATGTTTGAGCGTTTCTTTCTTTCTATTACTAAATATCTGAAAGAACTTAATATTTACTTCTTAGATTATATGACCATATAACTAATTGCTATTGATATAGTTTCTATAGTTTTGGAAAAAGTTTCTTCAAATTCCTGCCGAGAATCAGGAAATTGGAATAGTTTGAAGTGGATTTATTCTTTTTAGGTAAAAAAACGTTCATATCGTATAATTTTTTGTGGACCACGCTGTAACATTTTTAGAAACATTTTATCAACGCTTTAAAAAGTAAAACTCAACAACAAAACAATAAAAAATTTTATTCAAATTTTTGAATTTACCAAAGCTCATATTTAAATTTTTATGTTTGAATCTTTAATATATTTATTTGTTTAAACTATGGTAATAGGAAATCAATTTGAACGCTTGATGGTTGTTTTAACACTTTAAGCCGGACAAAGGACAGAAGATGATAAGAAAATTATCATCTAGAGAATATTTACGACAATAATTCGTAATTGAGTTGTAATTTAGCGTGATGCTTTAAGGTTGTTTTTTTTTTTTTTTTTTTTGAAAGTCGATCGAAAATTCACTATACATAGGATATTTTAAGTAATTTAATATTTGACAACAAACAGTAGCTACTTATTAGCGATGGTTTATATTAAAAAAAAAAAAAAATTTATATATATATATATATATATATATATATATATATATATATATATATATATATATATATATATATATATATATTTGTTACATTTTTTTTCGCTTTGTTATAGCGAGTCCAAAACTTGTTTACTTGAGTTAATAATCGAAAAAAGCAAGAAAAGTAATTGAGTCCGACATATAAAATTTTTAATTTGTTGGGCGATGGGCACGCTGTTTTTTAAGATATTGAACTGAAAAAATTTTCTGTTTGTTATTCAATTATCGTCTTATTACATATTTAATCAATATTAAGATAGTACATTAATCAAGCTTAGGATTTATCGAAATAAACCGTGAAAAAAGGTTGCTTTGTTTGGGAGTGGTTTTCTTTTGGTGAGTCTAGCAAATTTCTTTCTACAACTTTTTTCGAAAGTGTTGCGTTTTCAAATGAGCATGATGCGACATATTTAAGCTATCGGTCTGCAAAAAGCGTGGCATGGTATTTGTGGCATAACACCATGATCACTTTATAACATTAATAATTATTAAACAATTCAGCAAAATTGAACCATGTATGTAAAACAAAAATAGTTAGGTAGTAGACAAGCTCATCGGTGCAGTATTTTTGTCGGATTTTATTTTTTAATAATTATTAATGTTATTAAGTGGTCAAAGTGTGCGACAAATTCCCTGCTGCCTTTTTTCAGGGCAATAGTTTAAATATGACGTTATCGTTTGAAAACGCAAAACGCTCATTTAAAAATGCAACACTTATGAGAAAATCCGTAGACACTCACGAAGTTCAAATATGTATTCAACCAAGCATCCTTTCTGCCCCACGCGCCACGGTCTAAAAGGTCACAAGGCATTTTGTAGAGTTTTACTAAATAAAATGCTGTAAGTGACGTCTTGACGATACTATTTTCGAAATTTTAAAAGAATCGTAATGAATTACTGTAATTCTAGATTAAAATATAACTTAACAAAAAGATTCTTGATAATGTTTAAAATGAAATTTTTCTAAAATAAACTTATAAACTGCGCTTAATGTATATCAAGTGTTTGATGTTGCACGAAAAACTATAAATTTCAGTAAATACAGATATCGACGTTTTGTATCAATCCATTAGAAAATTTCACCATAAAAATATACGTATGTTTGCTCAATACTAACCTACTATACACTATACTTAATATATGAAAATGAAATGTTTACATATATATGAATGCTATAGAATTAAAGCTATTTGTAATTATTCATACCATTCGTTCTGACTTTGAATATTTAACCAAGCAGAAAAATGATCATAAACTTCCCTATGTATCTTTCTACTTGTATTCACATCATCCACCTATGTACAAACTAGATAGTAAATAAAAGACTCGTTGAAAAATCAATTTTCCTCTTTTTTTAACAAATATCACAGCCAAAAAGACATACCAGAAAAAAATCAAGGAATACTTGTTGTCAGAATTATATGTTCTTGCACTGAATGTGATATTGTGCAATCGAATTTTTAGGGCATAAGAATGAGAAGGATGGGATTATAGAATTGGCGTATTATCGAATGGCTAAGAAAATTTTATTAGCCGCTGGCTGAAAGGGCGTACAGCGTACCCTGAGCAGACTTGTCCTAAGTGGAGAATTGGGAATTAAAATTTTCGAATTGAAAACAAACAATTGACTGAGTTAATTGTTAAAATACCATGTATAGACAGTGACGATTACTCTATCACATTACACATACATGTCACACATATATAACTGATATTCCCATATAATACATACTATACAATTTTCGCATAATTTGCGCTCTCACGGGTAAACAGTGATGTTTACGAAAAAATGATTCAAACAAAAGTTGTTTATTTTTTTATAAGAAACATTTTTTACATTTAAACTTTTGTTTTGTCTCTAACGGCTTACAAGTTGGGCCCTACGGACCCAAAACCCAATTACCTATGTTGCTTCTTTACGAACTCGACCTTACTTTTTACGCCCTCAGCACGCTATAAAAATTTCAGCTTGGTATCTCTTTTCATTTTTGAGCGATTGTGATGACAGACAGATAGACGACAGATGACAGACGACAGACAGACAGACAACCGTAAATGGACTAATAGGGGATTTTATGAACACCTATACCAAAATTTTCTTCATAGCATCAATATGTTTAAGCGTTACAAACTTGGGACTAAACTTAGTATACCTTGGTATATTTCATATACATGGTATAAAAACCAAGACTCAATACGGGAATATTAGTACTTTATAATTAATTCATGTCTATTTTACAAACAGTTTGTCTGAAGGTTTTTGCACCCATTTAGTTTCTGGTCCCTTGCTACTAAAGTGTTACTTTTGTTTTTTATACATTCAAAATCTTAAGAACCGTAAGCGATACTTATTTCCTCGTTACCAGTAACGCCTAGTAAATAATTTACCAAAAGATCATACAAACGGCTATTTGACATAGGATATTTCACGTAAAATATATTTTCTATAATGTGAAAATAATTTATATTTGCAGAAGAGATTTATATTTACTGAAATTAGAAACTTATATAAATATATATTTAGTTCTAAAATTTATTTGATTTTATATTTTCAGTATATTCTCTCTTAAGTATATTCTCGATATGGGAACGGGCATTACCAAATTTAGAATTTAGGTATAATTAGATATTAAAGCGGCAGCGATAAAGGACTTATGTAAATAATAATAGATTAATTAATGTTATGAATAAGTTTTGAATTTTCATTAATATTCGCCATATCAGAGAAAATGAACAACTTTGTAAATTTGAGATATTATTTTCATACATCATGACTATATGAACATGCCTTTTTATCAAACTTCAAGTCATGTGCTCTTTTGTCTGAACTGATTTCGAAATACGAGTAAATATATATTTGTTTCACAGATCGCCACATTCCCCTACTTAGTGCTTTTACTGCACTAAAAAGTAGAAAATAACTTCACTCATACCCGACTATTTGTAAAACCTGGAGGGACTCGATTTTAAATATCAAAAATAAATCGGAACGCCTCATCTAATCCACATGCCTAATTATTTTTCGATTCATTCTTGATATTAAGCACCTCAAGCTTTTACAAATAGTCGGGTATGAGTGGCTCATAGATAAAATTATTTTCTACTTTTTAGTACAATAAAAGCTAGTTCCTAAAAAAGTATTTTTTATTAAAATTTTTAATTTAAGATTGGGAAAATCAGGACGCCACCTTACCATGCATTATAATACAAACTAAATGTGCATGCGTAATTTCAGCTCAATTGGAAACCGGGAAGTGAATCAAATTTGACTTGCAGGATTTGATTAGAGACAGACAACGGAACAGGTGAAACTAACTAAAAGCTTGTAAAACAGCAATTATAACTATTTTTCCCAAATATGATTTTTTTTTTGTGTGTTTTAATAAACCATCTCTTTTTTTACCTTGAGTATAATTTTTATCAGCGAAATAATACAAGGTCGAAGAGTATTACAAAAATATGGGTTTTTTAAAGTATATCCTACCTGGGAATTAAATTCGTAATCATTAATCATGATCATTCTATGAAAAAACTTAATTAGTATTGATCATTGTGATAAATCTTAAAACAAGAAGAACTAATTTTGTTAAATAGTTTTTAATAAAAATATTTTTTTCATCACGATTGTTTTTAAATAAATTGTCAATGTTAGCTAAACATGTAATTAATTTTAAAATTTATGAAGGCATTTTTTTAGTATTTATCTAAAAATTAGTACCGATGGAAACTTTTTTAAAATTCTGCTTACTCTGAATGAGATTTTTAGAATTATGTTACTAAATATCAGATCACGAATTTATGTAATAAATAATGAATTTAAAATAAAATGTCTTTTTTCTAATGACGTCAAAAAATCTATTGATTTTAGCAATGATTAATCAATATTTTATGTAACTACATCGAAATCTTCGTTCTCTTAAGTGGTAAAATACACCGGAGATTGTAACTAGAAACTAGAGAAATTTGATTGCCCTTTTGCTTGACATGAAATAACATTTTCAATTCGCCCCAGTGCCTAGTTTTTCGACTACAAACTAGTCATCAGTATTATGTTTTCTAAATAAGATTTTTATTTTTGTACTAGAAAAAAGTTTATTATCCAAGTATATAAGGATAATTTGAAAAATGTTTCAGACAGATCTAAACTAAAACAATCAAAATCAGCCAAACTACGCCATTCATGATGAAAGGACACTATCTGACGTCTGACAGTGTACCTTTTGACATATAATTTTGTTAAAGATATAAATTTTAGAGCTACTATTAACGTGGCGCCTAACAACTTTTCATGTACGAAAATTCCTTTAGCTAAGGTTTCTCTATCGTCGAGTCAAAAAAATGTAATATTACTAATATTAATTTTGTCCGAAAATTGGAAATTTGTTAAAAAATATTTTAAAGTACCTATTGTTAAAAATATTTTATCTAGGCCCGTGAGCTAAGAACTACTTTTCTAGCTCAGTATGGGTGGGAAAAATAGAATATTAGCGCACTAGTATCGTAATGAATTTATTACCACACTCCAAATTACTGTCAAAATGTAAACTAAGAACAAGTAACTAATAACTAATTTTTCTTAATAAGCCATGAAAAATTTTAAATAACAATTATCGTTTATTAGGCGTAGATAAAAATTTTGTTCAATATACGTGTGATAACGTACATTAGCATACTTCTGCAATAGGGCTTTTCATTTTAAAATCACAATCCACATTTGTTTCGTACTAAATGATTTATAACCAATGCAATAAAATGAATAACAAATATATTCTATCTTAGTCCTACTTATTGCTATCAGTACGAAAATTACTCCTATTCATGTGCGATGAAAAGGCCTATTGTCAAACTTGTGTACGCACTTGCTGTGGACATTTCGCAAGCGTACGTTAATAGTGCCGTTAACCCACTAGTATCGTAAATAACAATAGTGCACGCAAGATTAACATAACTTATTTTTCATATGAGTTGCACAATATGATCCTATTAATACTACAAAAGTATGGTTCAATTTAAATATATTTGCGCCACTTCAATTTTTCTTTCAATTTTCATTCGCTTAGTTTCAATTTGCTTTCTTTTTTCTCCTTTTCCTGTATTATTTGTCATAAGTAATATACTACAGTATTACTAATGACTATTGATTTTCTATTACCATAAACGTCATGAGATTGCAAAAACCAATGAATAAGAACTACGTAGGTAAGGAACTAGGATTGACAGTCATACAAAAATATAAATAGTTACTAATAAGAAATGAGTAGGAATTAATCTTAGAAAGAAATTCTATTCTTGATTTGAATAAAATTCGGTATCAAGAATATTCGTATTCGAACGATCAATAAAAAATTTTGAATTTTGTCAAAGTACAAAAAATCATCCGTTTAAGCGCTACGATGTCACAGACAGACAGACAGACAGACACACACACATAGCGGTCAAACTTATGACATGGAAGTTAAAAACAAAATTGATCTTATACAACGTAACTATACAGTAACAGCAGTAATGGCCAATAATTTTTCAATATAATCATTAAACTGAAAAATATTGTAACAAAAAACTGCACAGAGTTCGATTGTTATAACATGATCAATAAATTATTTTCGAATCACAGTTACATGTAAAGAATGAATTTCACATTGTACAATTTGTAAATGGTATATGTGCCAAATGCATTAAATAGTATTCACCCAGGAGAATATACGAAAACGACAATCCTATTAAAAACATATACACTTTTATTTGATAAAAAAAAATTGGAAAAAATAAAATGTATTGTTCTCTTTATTTTTATTATTCTAAGTATGATCAATCTATCTTTTACACAAGAACGTTCAGAGTTCAGAACGTCAGTCGTTTCACCCATCTATCTATATATACCTACATAGAATTCTACGTATAGAGTAGTAGTTATAAATGGATTTTATATCTAATTAAAAATGGTATGGATAAAGTTAAATGTTATGGCAGTAAATTAAATTTGCCTTTTATATTTCTATGTCAGTTGGTACAGTAATACGAAACGTATGTTTGTAGGGGAATTGAGGTCAAAACCATTTATTGTATCTTAATATTTCGTGTACGCCATGTCACCCACCTGAAAATATTCGATTTAGATTAGAAGTCATTATTAAACAAGTGAAATTTACAAAATTTAAAAAACCCCCGACAAATTTCATGGATACGGAACCCCCAACTCACATTTGAAACATATCCTACAACACTCACCATTAAATTGCCTTTTTCCTTAAAACCTTTTCCAAAACGGAGCTGATTTGGAAGATCATTTTTTCGGGTACGGAACCCTACATTAGCTCTTGAAATTTTTTACCTTTCAAACAAAACCAAAAATATCAAAATCGGTTCATTCGTTTAGGCGCTTAGATGCCACAGACAAGCAGTCAGACAGACACACAAACAAATAGCGGTCAAGCTTATAACATCCCTTATTTTGTTCGGGGGCTAAAAGCAACATATTTTGTTTCTCGGTTTTTTTCAATAACCGGGTAAACCATTTTTTAAAGATTTACGGAGTACGAATAAAGAAAATCGATTCAATTTTGAGAGAGCTCTAAAGAAAAAAAACCGCATTTGTAGGGGCTTTAATTTCGGGATCGCGTTTCTATTATTTCTAAATTTGGCGTGTTTGAAATCATTTTCATTTCGTTGTAGCAATATTAATTATAATTCGCCAGACTTCATTCGCGCTTGATATTTTCCTAATAATTCAAAAAAAAAATTTTTTTAATCATATCATTGTGGCTGACAGAAATTTGAATAGTTCCCTTGTGTGCATCTAGTGTTCTATCACTCAGCTGCTCCTGGTGCAAGGTGTACTTCATCTCTACCTACGTTCAATAAGGAAAGAAATATAGGAAATCTGCCCTCTGAATAAACTTTCGAAAACGTTTCCTACCACTCACATAAAATTGTTTAAATATTATTAGATTGTATTCCCAAAACATTCACCATTTATTATTACTTATGTTTCATTTTCTTCACGTCTCTTCCACCAAAGTTTATTTTCAAAATAATTTCGTATTTATTTATTTATTTATTTAACGGGTAATACCCAGTTACAAAATTATACAATAGTTAATTATAAAATGATGACTTTAACAGCGTAGATAAAATAACAAGAATGAAAGTATTAAAATAGTAAATTAGAAAGTATTTGAATATATATATTTTTTTTCTAAACGATATCAAAACCTTACGCAAAGAAGTGAGCGTAAAACTTCTTTTTACGTGTGGAAATGCTGTGTTCTAAAAGAATTCGGGTAACCCCAAGCTTAAAATTGAGGATTATATGTTTAAGCATTTTTGAATAGCAAATACAAATCATTTTATCTAACAATAAAAAAAAAAACGGGATTAATCATTTCCTTTGACACAGGAGAAAGATTTTTTCCCTATACCCTACATATCCTTTGTAACAAACAAACAACTAGTGATCCAAGTCGGAAAATGGTTTAATACCTGCTTACCAAGATATGGCTTGAGATTAAAAACAATCAGATCATTTCATTGTTCCAACATCGGAAACAGCTTTCACAAGTCAGTCCCGAGCATACAGATATTGCTAAATTATCTTTGTTCTTTAATCATTTTTGAAATGGGCATATATTTATTATATTCAATCCATCTGTGTACGGATTACCCTAAAATGGAAACGTATGGCATACGATAGAATACGATATTCTATTTTATATCAAATGATAAATTCAGGGTTGTTAAATTTTCACTACTTAACATTAAAATATATGTGTGACCATAACTATAATTGAATATTTTATGTCTGTTTATTAATACAAAATATAAGTTATAGTAAAATAATTGCCTCTAGTTGTTGAGTATCTTTTTAGCAAAATACCGGGATAAAACCTAATACATATAAATACTGCATAATTTTCAATAAGCAAGAACATTTTGGTCCAAAAACACATATAAAAATATAGACAAAAACCTTACTTTTAAAATATAGGGTATTTTAAACGAAATTTGAAAAATTTCTTGGAGCCTCTTAGTTAAAATATAAAGGAAATAAAAAATTGGCAAGAGAAATATTAAAAATGAAAATTATTATTCAGTTAATTTTGATTGTTATAGAATGTGTACGATTGTCTTTTAGGAAATGGCCTGTAACAAAAAGAAAAATTTATTCATTTAAGTAAAAAAGTGTGAAAATGTTATTTATTATAGCATATTGTCTTTCCATTTGAAGGTTTAGAAAGGGCAAATAAGGTGCAGTGCACTAGCGTACTATGATGTATCTCTAATATAATATCAAATAACGATCTGATCGATTCGTTTGTGGCATCGCAGCTCCTAAACGGGTGGATCGACTTTTTTTGTTTGTATTTAAGATTATTTTGATCTCTTAGTGTTGTTTTAAGAAAATCAACTCCGCCGTTTAAAGAGAAGAGTTAAGAACACTCCTGATCAAATTACCTTTCAAATATACAAAATCGGTTCATAAGGGAGCTACGATTCCACAGGCAGACACACAGGTACCCGTGTATCAGGGACGATATGACATATTAAACTTACAACACCCTCTGTTAAGTAGAAGGTTTAAAAGGTTGATTTTCTAATTTAAATTCTATTTATCTGTATTAAAAACGTATTTAGAGATGCCTTTTCATGAGAATGAAGTGTAGTAGGTAGGTCTACCTGACCCTGACTAACATACAATTCCAAATTAATAAATAAATAAATAATTAAATACAAATAAAATAAAAAATTTTAAATAAAAAGTATTTCAAAAAATACAATCCTTTGACAACATTTTTTCAAATTGTAATTAATGTTTACATATGTTTACACATATGTTAATTAATTTTAACTAAACATATTTTATACATACCTACATTGTTTATGTCCATGTTCAACAATTATTTTGTAATACCCAAATATTTATCAAATTTTTGTGGTAGGTATGTTGTGTTCTTGTACATGTAACTACACTGAAAAAAAAAATTCTTAATACCAACCGATATGTGCTTGTCTCAACCTCATCGCGCTATCAAATATGGCGAATGATGCCACGAATGTGAACAACTACCGTATGGCGTTGAATGGAGAAATTGACACAAAAACATGAGTTGTTTGTATGACAGTAATATACTGTCTAACAAATTACAAATATAGTTGTTTTGAAATTCAACATAGTTTTAAACAATCTTTTTTTGATTGGTTCTACCACTTATATATATATTATTACAAATACTGATGTGATTGTCACAACTACATGAGTAGGTAAAAAAATAAAAGGTTTATACCTGCTAATAGGTTTGTTTAGAAAATATATTAGATTTACTTGGGTCGGATTTAAACCAGGGATATTTGGATTATTATTGATTTTATTGTCCTAAGCCTATAGCTTAGCCTACTGCGCTACCGATGCTATATATATACACCAAAAAATATTGTGTATATTATAAACATGATCAATAAGTTTATTTAAAACTTTCTGTTAGTCAGTAACAACAATCTTCATGTTGTTGGCTCAATCACATATGGACTAGACATGATAGATATGCAATCATGGTAAGCAAACCCTCTTTTTAAAGCAAACGCAGAAAATTTTCCTCGATTAGCTTTATTTACACTTTTATATCCCAACTAAGTACAATTGTATATTCCATCAATAAAATAGATGACTTAAAACTAAAATCAATCTCTTTCATAGAAGTAATGATTTTGTTTACTTAACTTCAATGATTTTGTATTAATGAATATTTTAATTTCAATCTCATTATATTGTAAATACAAATATTTAGCTGCACTTGTTCCAATCGTTAGGAAATTGTTTGAAAGTATTTTTACTTTATTTTAATATGAAACAGCTAACTTCAGGAAGGGGTTGTCATTATTTTAATTATTTTTTTCAGTGTACAAATATTATTTTATAATACAACTAATAAAAAAGTTAACAATTTTATTATACAGGAGGGATCATAATAACCAGTTGTTAACATTGATTTCATGGATTCATCATCCCGAACACCAAAATGCATATTCGAGTATGATTGGATTATTCAGAGTGACAAGTCCAGTATGAGTTTCGGTGGAGATTCAATACCAATCGAAAAGACTCAGTACCCTAACGAGATACAGTTTTACGTCGCTTTATAGACCTTCGAACTAAAGGTAAGGCAAAGAAAAAAGATGAATTTTTTCATGATTGAACCAAGTAGAATTAACTTAACAGTGCCATTTCGATTGAATGATGTTGAATATAAGGTCAAACGCTCACTGCCTTTTTATTATTGAGCTTTCTGTTCCTAGCAAACTAACCAAACATAAAGCTGTGTCTGGGGCGTGTATAGAAACTGACGATGGTAGTATACATAGCCTTACCTAGAATACATAGTTATTTACGTGAAACGACATGAAATATTATGGCTTAACTGCTTGATTTTAAGAAATTTTTCTTTCTGATATAAATGGAGTCTTACTGGCTGTACATTTTAAAAATTATTTTCGTAAAACGTAGGATACTGGAAAAAACGAAATGTGAGTTGTATTTTTTTAAAAGGAACGCCATGCATAATATTTAATTTATATTCAATGTTAAATATATTCTATTTGCAGGTTCCACAGGGAAAACAAAAGTGAGTTTTATCAGGTTTTACCAATCTTAAAATTCACGGTTTTTGAAATATTTTTTATTTTCTGAAAATTTAGTAGCTCTTTTAACGTTTAAATACTTAAAGCTTGCGTTAGTTTTTCAAAGCAAATTTAACTTGGAGTCTACTAACAAAGTGATTTTTGTGTCGCAATTGTGGTTAATTAAAGTGAGTATACCAAAATTATGACTAAAGAATTACAAGTTTTAAATAATAATTACTTATTTAACTTAACCATAACACTCTGTATTTCATGTCAACAACAGAGAATGTAAAATATAATTCTCTATCAAATAGCATCGACCTTCCTGTAACTAATCTAATACAGAACTTTTATCAATAATCTATCTGAAGTGATCAATGAAAATGAAAGTCTGAATTCTAAAAGTCTGAAAGTAGAATATTAGTTTTTTAAATTAAAAGAGTAGACTTAGAATCTCTCCAAAGAACAGCTACCCCTACCTGCGTCCCCCTTGGTGACGCCCATGTTTTTTGATATAGAGTGTTTTTCTCGAGCAATATTCATATATTATAGCAGGTTAGTAAGTTTACAAAGTTTAATATTATATTTATTTTCAAAAAAACCAAACAATCAATATTTTCCGATATCATAAGACACACTTTTTATTTTAGGATTTTTCTATGATATTTTCCTTTCTTATAAATTGAAAATTAGTTATGTTGCTCATTATTATCTAAAAATAGAAACAAAGGAAAATATGTTACTTAAGAAATGATTTCGTGGAAAATCAAATAAACCACCTATTGGGTGTGCTTTTTACACTCATCTATGTACTCTTTTAAATTTAACAACTTTGAATGAAAGAATATGATTCGAAAAATTTATAACATATAATTTTCTCAAATAATTGAACTAAATTATACATGCTATTGAATTGAAGTAATAACTTTTATTGAAAGAATGAAGGAACAAAATTAAATTAATTGAAAATTTTGTACTGTATACAGTTTTACATTTATAAAAGTTGATGTAATTCATTCGGAAAAACTTCTTAATGAAAATTGACAATTTAACAAAGTTATAGTCACAATACAATAAATAATTTGATAAAATATATCTATGTACTTATTGATAAATAATGATAAATCGTCCAATAAAAACATAATGATCATCTAATGTCTAATATAGCGAGTTTGTGAATTATTGTGGGTAGAGTTTTATAAGTTATCAGAAGCGTTCAATAAGTATAACTGAACTTTCAGCCAAGTAGCCCATATCGTGACAATTATCTTAAACTTTCATTTGTGTGATGCATATTCATAGCTGTAAGTATTGACTTATGTGTAAACAGCGCACTGGGTTTTAAGAAAGTGCCTGTTAAGAAGATAGATTCTACAACTTTAGTCAATGACAGATTTATCACATATATGGAGAAACTGGAAATTTTAGTTTTATTAGAAATGTGTTTCACATTAACTAAATAAGTTTTAAGCTTACAGAAAAAATTTTTTATTTTTTTATAAAGGCAACCTTTACATTTACAGACCATAAGATAATGAAACATCACGAAACACCTATTCTGCAAGAATTGAGTGAAATTTTCTGTACGTGGCTAAGATATCTACCTTGGTGGCTACCTTGTTTACTGAATAAATTCTCTGATGATAAGCACCACAAAAAAGATAAATATTCAAGTTGTAAATGTAAAGTAGCTGAAATCAGGTAGTCGCTATTGAAAACTTTTAAACCTTCTACATAACAGATACGACAAAATTATGTATCTTAATCTGTAATAATCTAAGTTGACTGGCGGGATATATTTAATAACAATAATTTTGATTATATGCAAAGATGTAGACAATAATTTAAGGATAATGTACAGTTAACCTTCGGTAGTAATATTCGCATTCAATTTTTAGAATTTCTTTCCAAAATAATAACAGAAAATTCGCTAGTTTACAATCTCTTTTCCGTGACTATATTAATAAATCAATAGCAACAAAATAATACCCACAAATTAAACCATCATGAATATTTTTGAAATACTTTGTACTTTACGAACCATATTTTCAGAGTCATTTATCATTTTTTTCTTGAACAATACCTACATTATTATCTAATATTCAGTGATCAACTACTACTACTACAACTAATAATAATAATAATAATAATAATTATTATTATTATTAATATTAATATTTATACATAATAATAATATGACATTTATTTTATATGCGCATCTTATGATTTAAATCAAAAATAATTAATTATTATATTTATATCATAAATTATCTACTTATTATTAAACTATTTTGTTGATGTTACAGTCACATCACATCACATTACATGAACTATATTCTGATTTATCCATAATAATTATAGAGGGTGTATCATTAACAATATAGTGTTTCGATATGTATCGCTTATAGTATTGAGAATATCTCGATTAATATTCGGATAAAACAAATTTTTTACAGAAAATCAATTGAACTAAAATTTATCATCTGACTAGTAAAGCAATGTTCTAAAATATAATAAATTATCTACAGTTCAAAAACTTAAAATAACTAATTTTTATTTTTAATGTAAAATTCAAAGCGGGGGATGCTCTATAAATTTATTCTTTAAAGTAACTGATTTGACAGATATCGACCATTCCACGCTTTTGAATTCGTCGTGATTTCCGATACATTCTGTATATTAATAATAATTTATTGTTTATTTATAATTATCACAATATGATTATGTGAATATTTAGATCCGGTATAATTAATAATTAAATAATAATAATTATTATAAATGAATCAGGATCGTAGTATTTATAAAGTTAAATTGTTTATATTTATGTTAACTAGGTTTATCGCCCCGCTTCCCTGAACCATTCCAATTTTATTATTCAACATTTAAAGTAATAATGAAAATTCACGTTACAAAGGCTACAGAAAATACAACTATAAAATAAACTAATACGTTGCCCTCTGCCTTCGCTTCCGAAAAAGTTTACCCTGATTACTCTCTCCATCTTTTTCTTACTTCACCGATGAGTTTCCCAGCCTTGATTTTTATTAATATTGCCTCAAGTTTTTGCAGTGTTTTTATTCAAACTAAAAGATTTCTTTACTTTATTAATAAACATTTTCGCATATTTAAAACCACCCCTGTGTTTTGTTTTTGTTTTGATTTGAAAGATCCGGATTCTATGAGTTTTCATTGGAAAATTTTTGTCATTAATTATTGATTGCCTTATGTTTGTTTTTATTGTACCAATTAAGTTTCTTTTATGTTTTTTCCTCAAGCTTTAATAAAGTTATTCTAGTAAGGCTAATAAGTCTTATCTTAAATGCTGTGACTCGAGCAAAAAATTTATTCCAACAGGAAATTTTATTTGAGTTTGCTTCACAAACTCTTTGAACCTATATGGCCTAAATATATCGTACTACCTACCTCTTTAACGCTCATGGGACCCAGAATTTTTTATGAATTTCCTACTTATTAATGTTTTAAGCGTTTGTGATCTTTAAGGAAACAACATTTTTTGCTCACTTATTTATTATTATTACTCTTTGTTTTTGTTTACTTTTCATCATGTATACGACATTTATTTACATCATGGTCTCTCGATTATAATTGATGATTTTTAATATGATAAATACAGCGTAAACTAAATATTGACAAATATCTTGTCTAGTAATTTTCATTAAAGAGAAAGGAAAAAAATACTCGAACCCGGACTTCTTGGATTCATATAAACCGCCCTACCAATTAGTCCATTCGAATTCTAGACACAGAGTGCAATTTTTCAACTCATTGAATTTTTATTTTTACTTTGTTTATTCACTTATTTTTTGTTTTCCAAAATTTGTGCTTTCCCATGGAGCTATGCTACCAAATAGGTACTCCTTTTTTCTGCAATGAAACAATGATAAAAACCCGGATCTAAGCCAACGTAAAATGAAGAAGAAAAAATATCCAATTACAAAATATAATTATGTTTACAATTTTAAAGATATTCTATATACATAGATGGTATATAAGATAAAAATAACTAAATTGAATATAATCAACAGCAAACAACTCGACACGCTAAAACTAAAGCAATTCCATTATAATAATGTGTAATGTGTAGGTAGGTAAAGTTAAAAATCTGCTTTGAAACACTCATATTATCTCTGTGTTCATATAACAGGTTTTTCCTTAAGTAGAGTAAAATTGAACGCTAAACATAAATTCGGAATTTACTTTAATTTAATTAACAACTTTACAGGATATAATTAAATAAAAATTATATCCTAAAGTCTCCCTCATTATCAAAATCGATGAAGCTATATTAGTCATATGATTCGCTATGAGAATCTCAACAGATGTTTCTAATTGTAAATCAAATTTTGTTGTTGAAGATATGGGAGAGGCTAAATGTATTAATAATGAAATATTTGGGATGTCATTTATTAAGTCCATATTATAGGAACATAAACTCTGCAAATGACCATTTAGACACACAGTATTAAAAAAACAAAATTATTTTGTCATAATTGTATACATATTGTCCCAAAAAAATGTATACACAAAGTACCCACTTTGTGTGATTATAAAAACAGTATATATTTTGATGGATTACAGATTAAAAATGCAAATTGAAGAAGGCAGGTTTAGAATTTGATTAGTCAGCGCTCAAATTGATGCCCATTTTGATCCAAACATTGCTGATAACGCGAAATAATGAAATTGCTCGTAGCCGGTTACGTCAAATAAACCTTATCTTTGATGAGTCCCCACAAAAAAAATCCAGTGGCGTGAGGACTGAAGAGGGCGGAGGCCATTCGATGGCACCTTTGCGCCCAATCCATCTGTTCAGCAGATTTTCATTGTGACAAGCTCTCACATTACGATGATAGTGGAGCGGTGCTCCATCTTGCTGAAAATAATAGTCCTCTTTATCTTCAAACTTCCTGCAACACACTCAAGTAAACGTTTTATTCAGTCGCATTGTTATCAAGAAAGAATGGTTCAAATAAACCCCGCGCTAACAATACACATCACACAGTAATTTCTGCTAAATTTAAATTAAGATAACATGAAGATAAGTAACATGAAGATTCTCTCGTGCCCAGTAGCTGCAATTGTGGCCCTTGATCGACCCACAACGGTTTCACACTTATGGTAACACTTTAAAATAAATTAACATATTTCAAAGTCTAGTCTAATATCAGCTATTATTTTAATTGGGTTAAACATTTTTTTGTTAGTCGTACAACTTTGTTTACAGGGTCATTTTTAAAAATTTTTCCAACCTTTTATATAAAAAATCGACTAGAAATTGAAAAAGAAAACAGAACTAAATTTGTCTTGAGACACCCGGTTCAAACTATGTTCCTTTCGTGCTGCCGTACAATATAAATGTAGACTTAGTTTTTTATTTACAAGATATTTTTCTGAAAATTTAAGGTATTCATTTTTCTGTCTAATTTTCAATATGTTCTTAAATTACCTACATTTGGTTTGATCAGGATATTTATTAAAATATAACAATTTCCTAGTGCTTACTTTAAATTATCTCTTATATCTAATATCATCTTAACTTCTGATAACTCTCTTTCACTCATTTTTTTAACGAAAAAACATGTAATTTGACAAAAAAATACAAATTTTCAAATTATAAAAATATTTTTGCATATTCTAAAAATTCATGGCAAGTTGAATCGCTCGAAAAAGTTTTAGTTGCCTTGGTGACCCCAGGTGAAAATTGTCGGTCTTAGGTGTCGTTTTTTTTGCTACACTTTTTTTGGTTTAACGTCCCAACCAGCAAACAAATCAGAACGATTACGTGCGATAATGGACATAGATCCAAAAATGGTAAAATATGTATCAGCTCACAAATTATATAATAATAATAAACTATTTAAAGTATTAGGTTTTTGAAGAAATCTTCATGGTCGTCAAGTTAGCTTTTTTTAAATGATACTACATATTTTTTATAGACAATCCTCGTTGTTTTCCAAAAAAGGAGCTTTTTTTAACTTTTTAAAAACTGTATAAGGTAGCTTACCGCAGAAGCTTAAATACGATAATGGAAAATACATCATAGTGACTGAATCAACAGATTGGCTCGAAAGACTACATAAATGACAATGCAATTGCTTCGACAGTAAATTAGAATATCATGTAAGACTTATCTTATGAAGCGCAAGTAAATTGGTCCTAGAATCAAACTTTGTGGCACTCCAGCAACAAGTCTTAACCAAAGTATTTTAAAAGATCATTCTGGATTATTTTTTAATGTTGCATATATAGAGGTAAAAATAAAACTATGCAACCACATAGACATAATATTATCAGAGCTATGTAATAAAAACATGGACTATAATAGCATCATTACCAAAGAACAAACATTACAGAGGATATTTTTATATTTGGTATTATAAAGAGCTCTAAATATGATAATATTAACAAAACAACAACACTGAGTAAAGTTTAGTAAGTGCATCATCATTCAATCTCTGTCATTAGAAAAAGAGCAAATCAACAAATAAGGCAAGGTTAGAAACAAGCTAATGTTATTGTTTAATATTACTTCTTCAACCTTGACACTGATGTTATAAGACGTGGGTTTTTTCTTTTCTTCAATTATTATTATTATTTAATAATCTATTTAAGTATATGAATACAATCTGTTAAAAAGGTGAAAATCCGGTAAAATTTTATTGTTTTAAAAAAAAGTTTTTTCCTGTTGTCAAATTTAAGCTTTGTGTTAGTTCCGGGTAAATTAATCTCAAAATATCCACTCAATTACCACTGGAAAAAACACCAACGTCTTCAAGCAGTCAATAGGACTATTATGAGAAAGCTGAAATTTAAAAAAAAAAAGCAAGAGAATTATATGAAGAGAACTATAAACAATTAAGGAGATTGTTTAATACTAGGGATTTAATAGAACTTTGCAAGTACATTTTTTTATTAAAAAAGTTTCCAAAAATCAAAAAAAAAAAAATTCCTTGGTAATCGGCCTTTTTATTATTGTTTTATCGTTTAAAGTTGGCTGAAAAAATGATGATTCATGTAGGTTATCCTTTTCAATTGGATATTTCTATATCAAAATATCTAGATAGTGTGATAAAAAAAAACTATCTAAAATATTTATACAATTTTGTAGTTTATAATAATGCCATAAAAATATAAGGTTGCCGATGATATAACAACAATATTTTAATTAAATCGAAGATACATCATTTGACGCCTATATTTAGAGTATTGATAATAGAAGAGCGATATCTATATTATCAAATTTATAAGCCTCACTTTCACACAATATATTATATATTCTTGTAGTTGCTTTGTATTGTAGAGAGAAAAATAACTCATTACTTGGCTACAAAGCATGCATTTGGTTATGTATGTACCGTGCAATAAACCAAAACATTTTATAATACTGCAGGTTTACAATCGCCTTAAAGGCATATCGAATTTATTTTTTATCTTTGTCAAATATCTCTATTAAACAAAGATAAAAGACACACTATCCCAAACAAAAAAGATAAATTTTTTTAAATGAAACGGTCTTTTTGAGAACATGGAATAGTATATTACATATCTAGGGAGCAAAAGTAAAGAATGTCTCCGATCTCATATTCATTGACAAACACGAGATCTGAGGTATTATTTGCTTGCTCCTGTGGTGTGTGTACTATCTTGCAGCTCGACGGAGGAGGAAACCATTCCGCATAGAAACCATTATTGAATTTTCTAAATTACCCTTAAGAAGTAAAGAAAAAACAACTTTATCTCGATATCTCCCCTCTAATGATTTTGGTTTGATGTGCACATAAAAATTCCATTTGCTCGATATAACTATGTAGAAAGCAATTAAATATCTTCCCAGTTAACGGAATGAAGATCCACATTTAGTTACACACGGTTGTTAATAGACCCATACTTTCTGTATGGAAAATAAGAACTGGAAAAATATTGACCAGACCCCGTAATGACATTGTCGAAAATTTTGTTCCAGGTTTGGAAACTAAGACTTGTCCAGTCTTGAATTCATTTACATGATAATCTGAAGAAGATAAATTAGAAGTAACCCCAATGTTTTATATTAACTTTGATGTAAAAAAAAATGTATAATTTTTCAGACATACATCATGTGAAAATAAGTAAACGCTAGTCATTTCCATTTGCAAAGGCGGTGTAGCCTTGAAGGAATCGTTACTTAGTATTTACGGAAGGTATTATTCAGTTTAATAAATTATTAAAAGTATCGAAATAGTTGGAAATAATTCGAGGTAAAATAAATAACGCCAAGGTATAGAAGAATTATACACAGCTAATCGTACGCTATGTGGTAGCTCAATCAGCCAAAGCGTTGGTCCAAAAAAAAAAAAAGCAAATATGTAAATAAAAATAGTTACGTGATGTCAAATCAGTAAACGCTAGTTATTTTACCATTTTGCAAGAACCATTTTCTAACGACATATGAAAATTATTATAAATTATGAAAATTATTATTCTGCATTTCGATTCATGAACCGAATAGGTAAAAATCATATTCAATGTAACAAATCATAATATGAAATGAAAAATATGATGATAGCTGATAAATATTTGGCTATATATACTCTCGAAGGATTTAATCATGCTTTTAATAATTATTTTAACATAAGTGGTCCCTAAAGTGCCTTTTTTTATTTTGATTTAATGATTTTTTTACGATGTATAATATGATAATTTTAATTAAATCTGATAATTACGATTAAATATTAAACCAGACCAAATCGGTTTTGGAATTTAACAAAATATGTGTAAATTTCATTGGAAAAACACACAAATTTTTTTATTGATTATCTGTGTCATTGTATTATTAAGTAACAGAGACGAGACATTATCCAATAATACATTGGAATTTTATATGCATATTATTCAGTTATTATATTTACCTATAAAGGCTATAAATATTAAAATTAATTTATATCACAGTATTATTCAAATTTGTTATACAGTAGTATCGAGATAAAACTGTATTTCATTAATATACTGTAAGGTTTTACAATAAGAATGATACTTTTAAAATTAAAAAAAAAAAAAAACAACAACAACAAACAATACAAAGTATCTTGAAAATCCAATCTTGAAATCAAAGGATCTTGAATCCAAAGTATCTTGAAATTCCACGACTTCTGTGAGAGGACTGCATTTTAATTTTGAAACTGTGTTCCTCATTACGCGCTTAGCGGATGGGAATTAGAAAAGTTTCTGACCCGCCCTTTTTTTATACTTTATTACTTTGAAATATACACTCCGCATGTGGAAGGTTGCCAGGTCAAAATGTATCCACGTCAATTGCTTTTTTTTTTTAAATTATACTTAAATAAGTACTGATTCCGATCAGTGGTAGCTTCTGGTTACTGTTCATAGATGGCTTATGACTTAAAATTTTAAAAACATATTGTGTTTTCACTGTTATGACGCTATCAGTAATCATAATCAAAAGCAGTATGATTAGTTTCTATTAGTAATCAAAGAATTTTCACTCTAATTAATTCACCTTGGAAAGCCTTGGTTAAAAAATAAATATACAATTCCTTTCTCATTTGCACGCTTTTTTAGAACTATCATTGTTATAAGAAAAAAAAATTTTGATTAAGTTTCTTCTAGGTAGTCACTTTTCTTCCACGAGTGTTTATACAAATTTCAATTAAATCGATATTCTTTTTTTGCAATCATATATTAACATTTTACGTAGGAACTTAAAGAAATAACGGAATCGCAAAAATTTATTCAATGTAAGGGGGTCGCCTAACTTCTCGTACCGATTTGGCCTGACAGCCTATTTTTTTCTTGAGAAGTTAGATTGGAAGCTATTTCAATTTTTATTTTAGAGATTTCAGGTGAAAATAATCCGATTCAGTGAAAAGTTTAAGCCAAGTTCGTTGCACAATTTTGCATTGTAATTTATCCCGCCCCCTTTTCATTAGGTGTCATTGATGAGATATGTGATTGAATTGATAAGTGATTTTGCATTAATTGGTAGAATGAGATAAGATATTTTGCGGTCGGCAGCCGGACCAAAACTATGAACAATTTTTCACTCATAAAGCTCCAACTACTAGATCTAAGGCAATTTAATATAAGCTGGTTTTATCATAAAATAAATAAATAATCAATCCCCATTTCTGTATAAGTATACTTATAAATACTAATCTCAAATATACACATATCAAATGAATTTAATTAATATAATTTATTAAAAAATATTTTTTTTTTACGTTAACAAACACAAAAATTGTTTATTTATTATAAATTAATTACTTAACTAATTATTGACTGTGTAATAATTAATAACAAAATAATTAATTAAAATTTTATTATGATTTAAAATTTTTGTGTTTTTAGTGGGTATTATAAATTTTCGGTAAGGTCGTTCAATACAAGTATTAAATGTATTATGCAAAATTATGTTCCAAAAAAGAAAAAAAAATTCCATAAAAACAATGTTGAATGAAAGAAATGTGAATGAATTGTGCATTAAGTTTATATTTCCAATGCAGGGTTGGCATAAGTTCTGGACTCTTAAACAAAGACGACAGTAGATGAGGCAAGTTATAATATACCGCCGTTTTAAGATGACACCAAATTTTTTTGATTAAACTTTAAACAATATATAACAATATTTTGGTTTTTTCTCAAATTTTTCGGCTCTTCGAATTGTGCTACGGGCAATAGGGAATATTCATGAAATTTAAATTTGGTTCTGATATTTTTCTTCCGTAACTTTATTGACTGGGCATTTCAACTAAACCATTATTTTAGTAATTAATATATTTTATAAATTTCAAAAACGAAAATTCAAATTTTTATACGGATGTGACATCATATTACTGACTTGCCAAATTTGTAGACATAGTGTATGATATTAATTACTTACATTTTATTTGGTATTACATTGAGTTATATTATTCTACGGCTTTTTATTATAAAACTTAATAATAACGAGTGTAAATTCTGTGTTGTAAATTCATTTTTTAAAGTGTAAATTATTCATTGAACTGTCACCAATTGACACATCACGTACTTATACGTCTTCAACAGAGAGCGCCAAAAGACTGCATTTAAACATCTCAAAATTATACTGTATTTTAAATATTTTTTTACACTTAATTCCTGCATTTTTTAACAGTATTTATATTTTTTACTTTGTTATAACGGTGTAAGCAATGCATTAAAAATATAAAAAAAATACATGAATATTCCCTATTACCACATGCACCTCAAGCTAAATACTGCACTGCTCTCTGATCCAGGTTTCTCAATCTTGAGTGTCGGATTTTACGTTGAAAGTTTTTATTTTTATTTTGTAAATTTAGTTTCTTTTAAATATTCGGCTTATTCAGTATTGTCGTTTGACCGAATATTTTTTGACATTGTTCATCAAGGCAAAATATACCTACACATATTCAAATTAAAGAATTTCCGAACAAATACATTATAAAATTTCTTTTTATGATCTACATTTTCTTACATTCACATTTTCTTCACTTTACGTATTCGTTCGTGAAATTCTACCTAAACTATTTGGAAAGTTAGGTTATTTTGGCTGTCCACGAAGGACACACTTAGGCAATGGAGCCTATTGTGATACCATATATGTGTTATACCACCTTTTCCGCTGATAATTTCATGTACCAGCTCCTCAAGTATAATATTTCAGAGGCTGGGTGGGCCTTCTTAATGGATATACCATGCACTATACCACATTATTTTTGTTGTGACGGCGAGAATCGAAACCGCTATCTCAGGCATAACGCGAACGAAATTGGTTACGCCTAAAACAACTGAACCACTAGAAAGAATTTCGGAAAATACTATTTGGGTCCAGTTAAAACATTTCTTTGTATTAGTTAAATCCGTAATAATATTTTTGTTTTTTTCTTAGTTTAATCGTATCCATAAAATAATTCGTATTCCAAAAAGGCCAAATTTAAACGACACAAATTGTAGTTTTGATAATATATCAAATTTCCTTATAACTTTTGATTACTTTTGCGTGAACCACATAATCTTATTTTTCTGATCGTATGAGAATCTATTATCAAACAATTTAACCTTGTCTTCGGTGATTAAAACGTCGCGACTAAAATTTTTAAATACATTTTTAATCCTTTTTAAAAATAAAATTTCATAATAAAATTAATGGGCCAAAACAAATTGTTTAATTTTTTTTTTTTTTTTTACCGTACAATGAAATAAATTTTTTATGGTCTCTAGTGCATGCATAAAAAAAGCCATTCAAAATTTAAAATAGGATTTTCAAAAAAAGATAATTTTAATTAATTTAACGAGACAATTTTTATTTATTAGTAATAAACAATTTTTTAATTTTCAATTTATTTATTGCATAATTGTAAACACATTTCAAAACTAACAAGAGTTGTGATAATAATTTTTCCGCGCTGTAAATACAGAAAACTGGTTTCATTGATACTAATAACATTGACGTTGTTGATATGACTTATAGAAATCAGACCAATACTAGATCATTTGTGTAAATATTTACAAGTTACCAACACTTATCTTGAAATCTCAAGTTTTGTGTTAGAAAATATGTTTACTAATTCTTGATAAGTATTGTATTTCCGCATTGTGCAATAAATACCTAGTTGCCCATTGCCTTCACCAAGTTTACTTGTCCCCTCTAATTCCCCTCTGAAAACGCTTCAGGGCTCTCTGTGGATTCTTTGGGGAGAAAAATCTCGCCTTTTAAACATATAGATGGTACATCAATGGAATTAAACAACACAAACCCATTTTCTAGACGGGACTCCATTCAAAGAACCCCTCCAAGAAACAGAACCTATTCTTTACCAGAGTTACCGGACACAAATACAATAACCGGAATACAAAAAGGAAAGACCACAGAAACTGCCAATCCCCCGAAGAGAAAGAGAATGGACTTTACACCAGAAAAAGTCAAAGAAGATAGCAAAGATTCTATGAAGATATTTCTAAGTTCTTTAAACAAAACGGTTTATCAAATCGAAAAGCTCGAGAAAGTTATCAAGGACTGTTATAAGCCGAAAAAAGAATTTTGCGACATTAGTAGCAATCTATCGTTATTAGCTGAAAAACTTAAATCGGAAAAATTAAGAAGTTGGCTTATCGATTTGGAAAATAGTTCAGGATGTAAAGAAACAGAAGTGGAACTGCGCTACGAAAATCAAAATCTCAAGGCAAAAATTCAAAATCTTGAAGAAGCACAGAGGATATCCCAAAAACCTGAAACAATACAAATTCAGTGTGAGGAATGTGTCAAGGTTCAAACGCTCAATCAGCGAAGAGCGCAACTAACGACGGACATGAGTTTTGCGGGTTTCCAAAAAATAACAGAGGAGGACTGGAATATAGAAGTATTCCCCAAATGCAAAACAAAAAAAGAACATGCCTGGGAGATCTCAACAAATTGCGATGTAATACTTCCTTGCAGTGTAGGCATTGTATCTAATAACAAGGAGATTAATAGAGCAATTGACAAATTCGGGGGTCGAAATGGGCTTCAGGAACAAAACAAAAAGGAAGGAGATGTTGCAATCATGGCACATTCCATAGGCTTTCCTGACCCGACGGGAAACATCAGGTACGTCTCGCGGCGAATTTACTGCCCAATAGTTAATCATCGAAAAGAAAAATGCGAAGAAGAGTACAAACTCCTATTCAAGTCTCTAGAGACCATAAAAAACCATTTACTAGAGAACAGCCAAAAAGAAATTGTTATTCCTGATATGGAAGACACTACGGGTGATACAATTATGAAAATGTTGCAGTTTCTGCTCTATGGTACTGAAGTTCAAATATGTGTTAGTCGCGTAAATAAAGACGGAAATCTTCAACCCACAGAAAAAGACCAAGCAACGAGTAATGAACAAGGATCGAAAAGAAATAATAATAGAAATCCTCAGAAACCGAAACGAGATGCTCTTATAATACGAACGCAAGGAAAGAGCTATGCGGAAACACTCAAACGTATTAAAGAAAACATAAACCCAACAGAAATAGGAGTAAATATCCAAAATATTACAAGAACCCGAAATGGAGAACTATTACTAAGCGTTCAAAATGGAACAGACAAAATGGAGGCTTTAAAACAAAAAATAAGTGAGAAACTGCCAGGCATATCAACATCCCTTCTTATTAGAAAGAAAATACTCCACGTTAGGGACATGGACGAAGTAACAACGCTAGACGATATTAAAAGCGCTATACTCAACTCAGTTGCAGTAAAGCCCGAAGACTACGAAGTGAGAGCATTGAGACCCGCTTACGGCCACAGGCAAAATGCAACGCTTGTAATGCACGAAATGGATGCAGATAAACTCCTTCGGAAGGGCTCAATAAAAATTGGTTGGCTAAATTGTGCAATCACAGAAAGAGTCAAAGATACCCGATGCTTTAGATGTTGGGAACTTGGACATGTGAAGTCTCAATGCAAGGGCCCAGACAGACAGAATCTTTGTATGAGATGCGCAAAAGTCGGCCACAGGGCAGTAGATTGCCAAAATACGCCGTTCTGCATACATTGTAAACAAGAAGGGCATCAATCGAATAGTTTTAAGGGACATGTTGGTGCAAACAGAAGAGAAATGGTGAGAAACGAACAAAATGGCCCTCACAAAGATACTACAAATAAATTGCAATCGGAGCTACCCAGCGAATGACCTGGCTATTGTTACAGCTAGAGAGATAGGTGCCGGAATAGTTGTTCTCAGTGAGCCAAATAAAAGAGCTATTGCAAATAAGAATGACTGGATATACGATGCTGATTTGGACACAGCAATAAAAATATTGGACCGAAATATTGCTGTTAAGAATCAAGGAAGTGGTAAAAATTTCTGCTATGTTACTACGCCCTCATTTACAATTTATGGATGCTACGCATCTCCAAACAAGAAAATAGAGGAACTATCGGATATACTAGAGCAGATAGGAAACTGCATAAGAACAAGAGGCGTTGAGGCAATAGTTGTTGGAGATTTTAATGCAAAATCCCCACAATGGGGAATGATGGCGAACGATGCAAGAGGACAACTGGTTTCAGAATGGATTGCTGAACACGACCTAATCGTCAAAAATGTAGGGAAAAAACCGACTTTCCAAAGAAATGGCTACGGCTCGATACTTGATTTGACTCTAGCAACGACAGGAATTGGAAGAAAAATCACTCACTGGGAAGTAAGTGACATTGAATCTCTGAGTGACCATAATTATATCATTTTTGAAGTGAGGGAAGACATAAAGAACCATCATGTGAAAAAAATAGTAAGAGGTTGGAATACCAAGAAAATGGACGAGGACAAAAAATCCCAAGCCATTCAAGATTTTGTAAAATATTCCACAATCACACAACCGGCTAAAGAACTATCGGGCACGTTATCCAAAATATGCGATGCATGCATGCCAAAGAAAGGACTGACAAAGACGCGACAGCCCATGTATTGGTGGAACAACGAAATTGCAGAACTCCGCAAGAAATGCATCCGGAAACGAAGACAGCTTACGAGGGTTGCTAAAAAACACGATACTGCACTTAAAACAGTCCTGCAAGAAGAGTACGCCCTTTACAAAAAACGACTACGCAACTGCATCAAAACATCGAAAAAGAAAATCTGGGAAAGTGTACTTGACGACATTAATAGGGACGTCTGGGGTAAGGGATACGTCATTGTGAAGAAAAGACTCGTTGGGAACCCACCTAAATCCCAACTGACTATGAAAGCCACGGAGAATGTTGTACGATATCTTTTTCCGATACATGAACCCGTAAACTTTACTACCATTAAAGGATCCGATTTCAGAAACTTCACGGAAGAAGAACTAGAAGTGGCAGCAAGTAAGATCAAAAAAAACAAAGCTCCTGGTCCAGGTAACATACCACCTGAAATAATAAAAGAAGTAGCGCAAACTAAGCCGAAATATATTCTTGAAATATACAACGCGTTGGCAAAAAGATCAGAGTTTCCAAAGGAATGGAAAAGAGCCAAGCTTGTTTTATTGAAAAAGGGGGATAAGCCAGTTGAAAACCCTAGTTCATATAGACCTATATGCCTCCTCGATGTCGAAGGTAAACTGTACGAACACTTAATTCTCATAAGGCTCAAAAGGGAATTGGACCGTACCGGAAGCCTAGCAGACAACCAGTTCGGCTTCAGAGAGGGTAGACAGACAGTTGATGCTATTCGAAAAGTTATAGAAACAGCACAAAAAGCAGCTGCCTTCTCCAAGACATTTCGGCGCCTCTGTGCGGTTATCTCACTCGATGTTAAAAATGCCTTTAACAGTGCTTCGTGGCAGATCATTCTTAATGAGCTAAGGGTGAGGAAAATTGATGAAAGCCTTATCAGTTTAATAGCGTCGTATCTGTCGGAACGGGAAATAATACTAGAAGCAGAAGGAAAGGTCACAAAGAAGGAAGTCAGTAGTGGTGTACCACAAGGGTCTATACTAGGCCCAACCTTGTGGAATATCCAATACGACAGCCTACTGAAAATGAAACTTCCTATAGGAGTGGAGCTAGTGGGTTTCGCTGACGATATAGCTATGACTGTGGTAGCAACCAACGAGGAAACTCTAATGAATCACGGAAATACTGCCGTTCAAAGAGTGGTCCAATGGATGGAGAAGAGGAAACTGACAATAGCACCAGAGAAAACCGAAGCAGTTCTCTTAACAACTAAAAGAAACGTTGGTCTCATTGAGTTTGAGGTTCAAGGGGTCTCAATCCGTCCAGGCAAGGTTTTAAAGCAGTTAGGTGTTTGGTTGGACACCAAACTTAATTTTGGAGTGCACCTAGACAAGACTATACAGAAAGCCGAGAGAACCATGTCAGCATTATCGAGCCTCATGCCCAATTTGGGAGGACCCAGAGCCTCCAAAAGACGAATATTGTCCAGCGTAATTCATTCTCAATTACTTTACGCAGCTCCTGCCTGGCAACAAGCGATGAAGAAACAACACCTGCTGAGAAAGATGGTGAGACTGCAAAAGATCATTTGCATCAGAGTGTGCAGCGGATACCGGACAATTTCAGCTGAAGGTGCTGGTGTTATATCAGGCATACCCCCGATAGACCTATTAGTGGATGAAAGACTTCAACTCTATGAAGGTCGGCCTACTGAAGAAGTCAAAGTTAGCACAATGGAAAAATGGCAGAAAAGGTGGGAATCTGGGATCCATGGTCGCTGGACATGGAATTTAATTCCAAATATCAAAAACTGGATCGAAAGACCACACGGAGAGGTGGACTACTTTTTGACTCAAGCCCTGTCCGGTCATGGTTGCTTCAAAAAGTTTCTGTTTGACCGAAAAAGATCCGAAACCGATAAATGCCCTTACTGCAATCAGATAGATGACGCGGAACATACACTCTTTTTCTGCCCTAGATGGGAAGCAGCCAGAGAAATATTCCAGAGGAAAACAGGGGAGACTTTCACCTCGCAATCCATGATGAAAAGCTTGCTACTGTCACGAGACGAATGGATAAAGGCCTATGAAGTAGTGCGTGTCATTATAGAGACGAAAGAAAAAGAAGGCAGAGAGAAAACCTGATGTAATTTTAAAGACAGTACTCGCATTGAAGTAATGCTAACGCGGTTCCAATGCGAACTACTAGATTGAGGAGGGGTTTTAGTCGGTAGGAATCTCGACACTATCCACGAGGATGTCTTATGCAAGATTTCCCCTCCTCCTTACAAAAAAAAAAAAAAAAAAAAAAAAAAAAAAAAAAAAAAAAAAAAAAAAAAAAAGTTTACTTGTCGTGAAAGTGTGCAAAATGTAGAAATTTTAATGTATTCGTAAAAAAATAATCAGCAAAGCTTATGGTGATTGTCCCCTACGATCAAAGGCATGCCCCATCAGTGGCATCATTGGGTTACTCCAATGTGTACTTTGGACCAATTTCTAGTAGAGTATTTATTTCCTTACTTGTTATTCCAAATTTAGTTTGTATAAAATAGCAAATACCTTTGTAAATAATAATAAAAAGACGAACGGATGATAGATTCTAGTAAATGTATTTTTGGAACTATGTTCCTTATTGCACGATATTTGTTTGCTGGTTGGGAGTTAAATTTGTATTTATCGTCAAAATTTTATATTTTATCATTTAAAAAAATTGAGTTTTGAAAGTTAGTAGATGTTAAAGACAGCAGAGATAATTGAAAGTAAGTACAATGCAATTTTTATGTTATGTCATTATAACATAAATATCCTTCATCAAACCAAACGTACTGTACTCACATATTTCTAAATCAGAAGTATGTCTTTTTTAAACAAATAATACAATTATTTCATACAGTAAAAGCTAGAAGTAGCGATAAAATTAAATTTTTTAAAGAACCAAACAAGTATTTGACTTCTAACATTAATAAATTAAATTTTCTTGAAAAATATCTTCTAATAAAAAAAGTAAGCGCATCTTTTATAATCTAACAAGGTACGATAGGAATGCAGTTCCTGCCAGGGGTCTCACGACACCTCTCGATCTTTTTCTATTTTCTATGTATTTTTCCTATGTAGTTGAAGATCATTTAATATTCTCCTGATCTAGCCGGCAGGCACGCCAATATCATACAAATTTTCATTTCAATTTTTGAGGTGAAAGTTAGAACTTTCTATCGGTTTCTACAACAGTAACTAGTAAACACAGTAAGTGAAAAAAGATAAATAATAAAGAGTAAGTTTTTATTGTGTATAAACTAAGATTTATTGCTGTAATCAAAAGTTTTATTTTCTCATTGCAATGCTCTTAGTACTCACATCTTTACGAAAGTAGTATATATATATATATATATTAGTTATAAAAGTTTGTTCTAATGCTGTTCGACCTTTATTTTAGTGACGAATAAACACGAAACATGTTATTAAAGTTAAGCTTTTCTATTTTTATCTATGAACTGTTGAGATATCGAAATTTGAACGATCAATGTATGACTTTCGCCACAAGAAAGGATAGTACAAGGAGTCATGGAATGAAACCAACCCTAAACAAGTAATTTTTGTTTAGAAAGAAAATATACCAATGAATATAAATGCGTCGTCTCCCAACTCAACTGAAATTAATATGATAGGTAAAATCCTCATTCGGTAGGGGGACCTATTTTACGCCCTGTGGAAAACTGATTAATCTTAGAAGTTCTCGGACTGTAATGGCCATTTTACTTATCATCATAATTTCAGATTAAAATAAATAATTTTTTGTTTTCGTACTTTTAAAAGAGCGATTCTGTAGTCGTCGGGGTTTTAGTTTTTGAACTGTATTTTATTTAAAACTGCCTGCGTATTGGCAAAGAAGTCAAATGTCATATTTGACGGTTTATTGATATAATTTAGCTACATATTTAAGGGTATTTGATAAAGACGGAGCATTTATTAAACTTAAATATTGAAAAATGCAAGATGCTTGCAAATATACTTTTCTTGTAATTTTCTTGATCACCTGGCAGGTAGAAAATCCCACCAAAATGACCTATCTATTTTAGGATATTTGTCTTTAATTCTAAACCATACCCTATAAAAATTTCAACTTGCCTCAAACATATTGTTTGTATTTATTTGCAAGTACTTTAGTATTTTTGCAAGCATCTTTCAGGGTTAAAATGCCTCGCAAATGGCTTCACTTGTTGTATTTTTTTCATTTTTTAATATTTAAGCTTATTTTTAAAAAAAGTGTAAAAGATAAGCTTGGCAACAAAAAATTGATAAGTTTGAAAATATAGGGATTCTAAAGATATCGCTACCCTCCAGTCAGGTCTACATTTTTGTCTTAGGATATTATGGGGGAGGTATCTGAAGAATTTTCAGAATGCCCCAAACACCTACGCAACACCTAAAAATATCTACCAGCTCTCTTCCTGTTTCTGCTAAACCACTTTTTACAAAAAATAAAACACAAGACGGCACAAAGGTCATCGGTCAAAAATACTTTATAAAAATCAATTTCCCTGGTCATGCGGTATTTCCTGTTAGTAAATAACTCACTATTTTTTCATAATTTAAAAAAGGGTTAATAGGTAAATTATACTCAATAATCCTCTTAAAGTGATTACTCATTGCAGTAATAGATTATTGTAAACCGAAAAAGCTACAATTATTAGAACATTCTTACAATATTTTCAAATATTTCATATGAATAAGTTATTACAATACAATTCATGGAAATATATGTTTCAATGTCGACTTATGTTTGTAGGCGTACTAAATCCAGTTATTAATTAAGGATAAAAACCACAAATTGTTTACAAGATACTTTTCATAAAAACAAAATTATTTCCAAAAAATACTTCATAATATATTATGCTTATAATGTGAATCGGTGCTATATTATAAAAGATTGACAGATCCGGCGCCATGGAAATTTATTTATGCATAATTATAATCAATATCACACACAAAAAAAAAAAAATGTTGTAATTTGGACACAAACAAAAATATTTTTACAATGCTATATTATATTATACTTATACCACCTATCTCTAAATGGTCTTGAACTACAAACCTTTAACATACAAAACGAAAAAAATGTCATATTTTAAAAAGTTATATAAACTTTTAAAAAATATTCGGTGACAAATAAATTTCTTATACTTTATGGTATTTTTCATATACTTTGGAAAATAAATGTGAAGAATTGTTTTACAGAAACTTTTAGCTCGTAAAAAGATGGTGGTTCAAAGGCTCCACATTTTCTCGCTTTAATCTTAAAGGGGAAGTTCCTCAGTTTTGACTAGAATTACTAATTTTCCATTTTTCTTAATAGCTATAACTCTACTAGTACTAGCAAACCTTAATTACTTATTCAATGAATTCTATGACATTTGAAATGAGATCCGAAAAAAATATTGGCATAAAAGTCCTGCGATGATCTTAAAAAATTAACTGGCCGAAAATGAAAAAACAGTAATTTGATGATCTTGGAAAATTAAACAGCTGAAAATGAAAAGATATTAATCTCTATATGTTATCCATGCGAGTTACTCGATAGCTTTCCATCGTTATTTTCAATACGGAAATGTTTTTCAGCCTCTTTAGGGGCAGAGGCGAGAAGTACCCATATATGTCCTTATTTTACCAAAGACTACTGAGAGCGTAAATGGTCAATCGGTTTAAGGTGTTAGACTTTAACCGTTTGTTCACTTAGGCTTAGGTTGTGGAATCCAATCCAGGCAGCGGCAGTGTGAACAATTATAATTAATGGTTGCGGTAGAATTAATCACATTGTCATCGCTTGGGTAAGAACGAAGTAACGGACCCACATCATAAATGCAATTGTAAATATGGATGTAGCTAAATAAATAAAGATTAACAAATAATGAAATGGGTCGGCGAAACGGAGGTTAAACCCCATTATTATTATAACTAAAAATTACTCTCCTAATCATATATATCTCAGAAACAAATCATTCAATCGTTTCATGATGCTTTTTTTGGTATTCATTCGTCCAAATATATTTTTAGGCAATTTAGGAAAGTCTGAAAATTTCATATTTTCTTTTATTTTTTCGAAATATAAAGTCTTGGGTAAAATCAGATAATTCAGATAATGCGATGTTATTAGTCAACACCAATAATCGTCCTTGGGATTGGTAATTGCTAACATTTGCTGCAATATTTGGGCTCACTCTCAGTTGCACGCAAAAATTTTCCCATGTTTAGTGAATTGTGCTTTATCATATCTCACAAAATCCACAAAATCAGAATTAAACAAAATTAATGGCATAAAATGAGGGCTGACTGGTAATGGTCTAACATTTTAATACACAACAAATACGTTCCGAAAATTGGGTGAGAAAAATCTTATTGAAAAAAAAAAGTTTTAAAAATTAAATTAAGTTTTTATCGTTAATTAAACATTAATCTAATTGTATAAGGAAATTACAAGCTAATAAAAAACCCAGTTACCGCTTGCTTTAAAAAAATAATTTGAACTGTAATTTTTCTCATTTATATGAAATTTACTTTTGATTACTATTTTACAATATAACAAACATAGCATATTGTTAACATTTCATAAAATATAACCTGTGTATAACCTTCGATTAACAATATTTATTATAACAAAAAATGATAATAATGTGCAATTAATTCAAATTAACACAACACACATCATCAATATTATTACCTATAAGTATGAGATTACACAATATTTATTGTCTTTTTGTTTTCAAAAAAAAAATAAAATATTGGTACCTATATGAATGTGTTCAAAAAAATATTTTGATAGAAAGTTTTATAGACGTATTTTACTACATTTTTGATAGAAGCATTTTGTATTTAGCCTGAAAGTCGAAATCTAAAGAATCATGTATCTTAAAATTTGGGTATCATCATTTATGAAGCGATTTTTCAAAATAGAGCCTAGAGGTTTGAATTAGTTAAATTTAATAAAAATTAAAATCAGCCTTGTTAAATATTTTGTATCCTTCATTTTACTCATTTCCAAAACATATGCAGTGTGTTTGATGAGTAAATACAAGGATTTTGTGGCATTGTCCCGAGAAGAACCCAGAATGATGATTTACCAATAGAGAAGTTGTATTAATTTATTTTTGCCTCAAATTTAAATATTAATGAAAGAATAATTCATTAAAAGTATATTTAAGTAATTTTATTTTTTATATTACGAATTACACTTTTTTATTAATTATTAACAAATCATACATAAGTTTTAGAATTAAAAAACGGTTGTTATTGGTTATGCCGCATTTACACCCGTAAGGGCTGTAAACAAATCGAAATCAAGATAAATTCATGTTTTTCAGCTTGTTTCTATGCATAATTACATTAAGTTCAAAAACAAACCATTTATCATTTTGCATATTATTTATCATTTCTCCGTGTGGTGGCGTGTTACTAAAGCGATGTGTTGACGTCATTGTCGTTTGAATGTATAGTTTAGAAAAGCCATTTTCAATTGTAAAATTACATGAAATATTAGTTTTAAAAAAATTGTTTTTTTTCCTTTGTGATTTTCTGTAAACTTAAAAAAAATAAAATAAAATTATAAAACTGTTTGGCTCTGAGCTCCTGGCTAAAAACTTTCGTCAAATTTTATGGCTCATGTAGTATTGGCTACGGAAAAGATTCTTCTATATATTTAATTATCACTCGCGAATAAATTAGCTCAACAAAACATCATTATTTTCTTTACAAAATCTTTCGGATAAAATAATATTCTGGTAAAATTTGGTCGGTATTTAAGCTGTTTAAAGGATTCATTAAAAACGCATCGTAAGGAATTAAGTGGTTAAGGAGGGGATTAAAATTATTTATTTTGAATAAAATGCAAAAAAACTTCTATTTCAGGATTGATTGTGAATCTAGAAGATTTTTAGGGCCAAGAGTACGGAATTCACAAGCCATGCTTTAAAAAAGTTTTTTTTCTGCAAGATTTTTTTATAAACTGAATGAATGAATAAACTAAATGCCTTAATTTTTAAAACAAGGCAAATTTAGGTTAACTTAGCCGAACAAGGAAGAAAATTAAATTTGAATGAATGTACTGAGAAGCATTGGTGAATTGTCTTGACACAAACTAATATTTAAAGATTGTAAAGATTACAATTTGGTGGGGGTAAAAATTTACGAAGATATTTTCAGTTTTAATACCTAAAGCTTTAAATTTTTAAGTGCTTTAAACTAGACATATCTATTTGTTGTAAGTTTTCCAAAAATGAGCGAAATTTAATTTGTTAGAAAGTAATTGGTTTTGCCTTTTAAGATCATATCCGTCTTGGCTTGTTAGTTGCTGCATCATGCTGTTATCAATGACAATATTTAAGAATTTTTTATTATTCATATAATGTTTATAATTAATAAAAAAACAACAAAAACAACATAGCTACAACAGCATTTTTTTATTATTGATTTTTGTTTTTTGTTTTTATTATGCAAAATAATTTTAATTTCATTTTGTATAATACTAATTCTTTATCATTTAGTATATCTAATAAGTTCAACAAAACTAGGTAAATAATTTTGTTTATTACTGCCATACACATGTAGGCTGTGAAGTCATTAGTAAATAGATATTAGGGTAAGGCTTAAGGGTCAGGCTATTTGACATGATCTAACAAAGTAGAATTAAAAGACATTCCAATGGCAATTGCATAGGTGAGGTTCTAAGTATAATGTTTTAAGCACGCTTATAATCACTTTGGTTGCAATTAGTAAATAATGTAATAAAATCATACTAGTCAATTTTTACCCACCTCGCTAATTGGCCGATTCAGTTGACAATTGGCATAGATACCTACATATCAAATTTGTCCTAGTCTTCCAACCAGGATCACCAAGAGAAACAATTTTATCTTCATTATTTTAACAATATTATCTTGAAAAATTGATAATTCTCTCAACGGTGTGGTGTTATAGCGTGTATGATACTCGCATCTCTCGGAAGGAGGGAGAATCTCTTAAATTGATTTTTTTTATAACCCAAAGTATAGATTAAAAACTTAAAAATGCGCTAATATAATTATAATTGCAATGTAAAATTTAAAACTTAGGGTGATCCGTATCGGTCCCGTCAACTAACTTATAGAATCAATGAAAAGACCACCCAACGCTTTGAATTTGTTTTTACAATTAGAATTATTATTAGTTTTTTAGTACAATAAAGCGTGTTTTTTGGATTTTTAAAGTATAATATATTTTTAATTTATTGGCATCATTTGTCTATTGAAATCTCATCAGTTAAAACATTTCTTTTAAGTACTGTTAATTTTGTAGTATCTGTTCCAAGAACCACAAATTTCATCTAAATTGCTAAATTTTATAGAGTATGTAAGAAACTTTAAAAAAACTGAATGTTCCGTGAAAAAAAGTTTGGATGGCTAAGGGTATTGGTTTTAATGAGAAAAAATTTTTTTTTTACGTTGCATCACACAGTAAGATCAAGCATAAATTGCTTTCATAATATGCACATGTCACAAGCATCTTTTGTTTCATTTCGTGTTTCTCCTCTTTCAAAATTGACCCGTAGATGATTTGCAATGACCACAAATGCATCTGAATCATTGTATTACATCAATGTCGTGTGAGTATCTACAAATTTTTAAAATTTTTTAATTTATTAGCTTAAAAATGTAATAGCGTGAAATTAGCCGATAACCATGACATTCACGTGTTTTAATTTATATAATTTCATTTAATTCTTGTGTAAATAAGGTAATATGACCTATTTCTGAAAAGACGTAATAAAACTTGAAATATGTTTAGTGAATTATTTAACAAATCGCGAGCATGTACGTCAAACGAAACATTATTATTCAATCACCTTTAGACAAATTATTATTTTTTTAAATGCTACGAATTATGTTTTAAGAATTACAAATAAAACTGTACACTGAAATAATTTGAATATTTTAATCTAAATTCCATGTTTTTTTGATTAATCTTTATATAAAGGAGAGATTTCCAAAAAGGAGAAAAAGAATTTTCCGTAATTACTTGAAACGTTTCTGGTAAAGATTAATATTAAAGAAAATAAAACAAAATCAAAAGGTAAAAATTGCACATTTTTTACGAAAATTATCAATTCAGACATCGATCATAAGACCAATCATCAAAATGTTTTCAAGGTGTTCATTTTTTTTATGTCTTCGAAGGTTTTTAATTTTTTTTTTTAATATTCAGAAAACTAAGAATATCAACTTAAATAATTTTAACCCGTCAGCTCTCTGTTACTGTTATGAACATTTTGCTCATTTAAAACATAAAATAACTTTTATTTTTCAAATGGTATATGTGGTTGAAACTTTTTCTATCTTCATATAATTTTATCTATTTTCGAATTATTAATTTTTAAAATTTTTTTTTTCAACCTATCTACTCGTTTGTGTTCATTCGATAGTTTACGGATATTCGGCTCTGTACGGTATAAATCGTTGAAATTTATAATTCAATAATATTGCAATGTCAGGATATGAGATTGTGTAATAATTTTGGTCATAATATTTTTTTTATATTAAAATTATACTGCCTTTATTACATCTAATTGTAAGTCATTAGGCATTGTAAATTAAATCAATACATTGGAAATGATATTTTAATTTTAAATTGTAATTTTACTTCTAATATAGATAGTTGAAAAGTTTGTTTAGTGCTTTTTGGTCGTTTCCTAGGGCAATTTGAATATCTGGTGAAATTTGCAGTTTATTTTTAATGTCTTTAATTTTTTTGATTTAGAGTAGATGATTTGTTGTTTGTGGTACTTTGCAGAAACAACAAGTCGGTGGTCTTGATTTGTCAATTATGTACCAATGGCTTGCTTTACAGTGACCAATGCGAAGCCTAGCTAGGGCTACTTCAAATGAGCGATTTTCTTGCTGTGCGATTTTCCATTCTTGAAACGCAGTTTTAAGCTGTAACCAATTTCAAAAGTAAGTTTATTAAATTTAAAGGACCGTTGTTTTACGTAACCTTTTTTACGCTTTATTTATGGAAATTTTTATTGAATGCATTCTTGCTAGTACATAATCTATAAGTATATTCATTTTCCATCTAAAATTGTCATTTTTAGTATGAAAATAATTATTTCAATAAATATTTATAGTATAATTAATGAATGGGATTATGATTTGGTTTCTTGATTTTTATTCTAAAATTATTTGTTTATTCAAAATCGTACTCAGTAAATTAAAGAACATTTAAAGGGAAAAATATTTGACGCTAGGCACAAAAGATTATGAAATGGTTAACGGGAGTGCTGTCGGGTTAAAAAAAACAAGTATATACAAAACTTTGACAGCTTTTAAATTGACGATATTCACTAAAGAAATAATATAATTTTTATCAAATAATGGATACTTAGAAAATATTAAATTAGAATGATTTGGTGTGACACGTGACATGACATTTACTTAATGAAATAAATAACTTTAAAAAAAGTTCAGATCAAATTTTACTTTTTTTTAAATATTATTAGTGAAGTTTACTTAGGAGTACGTAACTTTGTTTATTCATTAAAATCACATAAAGCCCTTATAGATAAGTAAATATTCGTAAAAACTAAACAGTTTTTTGGACTTTTTATCTTTGTAGAAAGGTAGAAAAAGCAACAAATTATACCCTTCGTTATTGGTTTTTACGATATATTTCTAAGACAATATAGTGAAACCAAAATTGATTTTCTATTTTTTTAATCAATTACATATCATACTCTAGTGGATCCGTATTAAGCTCGAATTACCACCAATTGTTTTTATTCACAATTAGTTCAAAATAAACTATTATAACAACTAAAAATTCAAATTGAAACCTTTGAAGAAGGCAGACTGTACTATGAGGGCAGGTTCCCGAACCTTTTCCTTCATTTTAAATTATGATAAAGACGAATGGTCACTTTCAGTTTTGCACTGATATAAATAATGAGTTAATGGAATCGATGATAGAACAGCCCACATTAAAAGAATAAAAGTATTCAATATCTAATTCATTTCAAGTTTCGCGAGAGTGTGCAAAAACTACTACAGGCAAAGTAGTTTAAAACTATTGCCGCCATTTTAACGTTTGGTTTCAGTTTTCAGTTACACAACAAAGTGAGTACATGTTTTATAACTTCAAATGTGAAAAATAATTTAAAAAAAAAGCTAAAACAGTTAAAATTATTTTGTTATAAACAGTACATTTTCATACCAAAACGCTTGGATAATTACTTTTTTATCAATAATTTATTACAATTTAGTAAGATTTCGTATGATGTTACGATATGTGATTCCCAAGAACAGGGCCTCTCTAGGATTATGAATATTGTAGTTATTTGATTTCCCTCCAAGTAATAAAACATTTTATTTAAATGTATTTAAAATTTTCAACCATATTGGATTAAACACTTGAAGAGACAAGTTCTAATAACATATAAGGAATAAGCTTTATGAACATATAAGGAATGTATTCGAAGTGGTCTTGGAATTTCACTATCGAATAAGTCGCTATGAGTGTATCATACTCCATCAAGAAAACCACTTGACAGTATATATGCAATAATACTGCCTCTACTAAACATCATATATCCATATTGAGGAAGACAAAATCAATTATATTGAAAGATAATAGTCTGTAAGTAAATTGGACACTTTATTCGAGAAATTTTACATATAGAAGTGTGATGGTTAATAATCTTTCACAGAGGGGTCGAGAGTACTGGAATTAAAAATTATTCAGTGAGAGAATTAATTATTTTTTCATTTAAGTGGAGTATGGATCATTTTTAAAACTTGTTTCATTGATTATCATCTTGAGACAATCGGTAGTTTAGAACAGAACTACGATAGCCAACTTAAATTGAGTTCAACAGGTATTGAATAAATAAAAGGATATATAAACGAAATGATAATAATTTGCAAAATTTGGCCCGAATCCTTCTTTTAATTCTATACTCAGTCCACGGCTTTCTTTTTTTAATATAGTTCCGTTTATGACCACTTGACGTCGTGCTCTTCCCAATGAGTTTAGCAAATTGTGGTTACTGGATTAGCTATGGAATAATGCATTTCCATTCATTCATACAGGATTTTGTATCAACTGGGTGAGTACTTAAAACCACGAAACTTACCTTAAAGATGGTGTCTTTTTACATTCCTAGTAATTTTAACGCTTTCGCAATAGTAGTAAAAACTGTTACTGTATATTATTTGCAATAAAAACTGCAAAAAACTAATTATAAAAATATGGTAATTGTTTTGATGAAAATTAAATAAAAGAATACTTTAGATTCAAGATTTCTTTTTATTTACTTTTTCCACCTGTTCTATTTATAATATGTGACACAAATTTCATAAATTCAAATTTTAGTTTTTGTTGTTGTCACGGTTTGTATCAGTTTGATGGTATAAGAAAATTTTTGGATCTTTCTTCATTTTATGTCACTTCATTAGCTCTAAAATTTTCAGTCTCGCATCTTTACTTTTCCTAAATAATATTTAAAATTTAAGGTTTGATTTGTAATTGGGTTTGAGTTTGTTGCCTAACGATTGGCATTTGTATTTAAGTGTGTTGAAGTTAAATTTAATTTCTTCAAAAAGGAAGAACAATTGAAATTGCGTTCATCTAATCAAAAATATGCAAGTGAAAGTAGGTACACGCATGAAAAAGACATACAAATATGAGTTTAAAGTCAATCCTGAAATATTAGTCTGTCACTTACGTTATTTTACGTTCTATTTCATTCTGGGAAGAAATGCTCAATATACTTACATATATTAAAATATTATCTTGATTTAAATTAAAATTGATGCTAATTATTATTTAACTATTATATTATTATTTAACTTATTGTGGGTAGAGATAAATTCATAAATTTTTGTTAATGTTCATAATATTTTAATACATATTTATATAAAATAAATATATATTTTCATTCTTATTATTATTTAATATAATATTGTTGGTAACTATGAGAGTATAAATTTAAAATTTATTAAATATTCTGCATAAAATTTACATAACAAATGTATTATTTTCCATAAAAATTTAATATGGATTCGTAAGAATAATTATTATTGTTAATAAACCAATTAACAAATACAGAATGATCTATTTAATACAACAAAGACTACACAAAATCATTAAATTCCTGGCATTAAATTTAAGGGAGCTTTTTTGTGAGAGATCCACCGAATATAATAAAATTTTGATGATTTTATACATCTGCGTAAAATTTAGCATCGGAAATTAGCATCGGAAATTCAGTCATAAAAACAATAAAAAAAAACTTGGCCTCACAAAATAAAGAGAACCGACATTTTCTCATGCACCAAATATATTATGGATCAATACTCTAGAATTCAGACAGCACATTTTCTCATGCGAGAGCTCTCCTAAAACGTTGTTTTGACAAATAAAATCAAAAAGTGTTTTGTTCAATGAGCTTTTCTTTATGGGTATACGAAAACATAAGTTACATCTTTTTTAAAATAAACATTCGACAATTTTGTCAATGTATCGATGACACAGAGAATTGGAAAATTTTCCTCGGTCCGAAAACAAGTGCCACTTCGCGCCAATTCGCAAAAATGTTTTTAAATTTACGCTATGCTCACTACATGAGGTGGGCAGACAAGTTTTTAAGATACATGATGTTTTTTGTGACAGATAAAAATATAATATAAATTATAACGGATAAAAAAATTAAATAAATTATAACAGATAAAATTAATTAAATATTTAGTCAATGAAAATATTCTGAATAGTATTCGTCGTCGCAGTATTTTCAATTAACACGGATATTTTTTAAGTTGATAGGTTTACTTCCTCCAGCTAGCTACACAAATTCTGTATTTTGTTGTGAACAAATAATAGTTATTTACGATATTAGTGCGATAACAGCATTATGAACGTACGCCTGTGAAATTTGCACAACTTGTGCGTATGACGAATTGGACAATCATAGAAGTACGTTAATAATGCGTTATCACACGTTTATCGTTCAAAACTGTATTTACGCCTCCAAAATGTGAAAATAAACGATGTTTATCATTTAAAATTTACGATTGCTTATGGAGAAAAAAATAAAAATAAAAAAGTAACTAAAAATGACTAATTTTCTCACGGACGTAAATTAAAATATTAATTGGGTTTTTGAGGGATTCTAAATCGTGGTAAACATGGATTTTTAGATTGATTTAAAAGATTTCCACCTTCAATGATGTTAGTATTTCATAATAATAATGGGTAAATAAAATATTCGACTAGACTAAATCAACTGTTAAAATATTAGAAATAGAATGTAAATTATTATGACAAAAACCTATTAAATTATTTAGTTTTCAAATAAATTAGCTTGAAAATACAACAACAACAAACTTTTTTATTGTAGTTGATAAAAATGCCACATCATAAATTGTATTTTTACCTAAAAATATTTTGTGAAATTATAAAATATTTTTTTATACTCATTCCATAGTTGATTTTATATTCGATGGTATATTAATCAATAATATAAGATATTTATATTAGATTTTTATTACTGGAATCAAAATTTATATCTGTGTGAGTTTAACACCCACAAAAACAAAACATATTGACGGCTGGAACTTAAAAAGAATTCGTAAGGCACACGTAAAAAAATTTTAAAAAAATGTAATTTATAAGATAATAGTCATCACGCACCAAATTTGTGGGACAATTCCAACTTTATAATCAAATATTAGTACGCAATCCTTCAACTTTTCCTGATCTCCACCTTGACCCTCATATCTTAGACACCAAACAGACTCTCGATCAGAATTCGGTCAGCATCAGACTTTCCTACCCTCAAAACACAGTACAAATAATTCAGTTTATCACCCTAAAAGAAAATCAAAAGAAAGAATGGTCGTCGAGATTCATCTTTGACTTGGTATCACCTTTTTTTCTTAAAGTTTGCTAAATTGAAACACCAATAAAAATAAATATGGTATCTAAACGGTCAGCGTTTACACCGCTAAAAAAGGATTAAAAAAGGACTAATATTAAAGAAGAGAAGAGGCTTTGGTCCTGAGGCATGCTTTATGCTCCTCGATAAATACTCAAAATGATTTATTGTTATTAAAGAACCCAAACAAGTGAAATTTTCAAAATTTAATAAACCCCCGATAAATGCGATTTATTCCTTGTAAACCGATTTTTAGAAACTTAGCTATAAAATGTTCTTAATCAAGTCGGTTCGACCGTTAGGCGTTACGATGCCACTGAGAAATACACAGACGCACAGATAAACACTTACAACACTCCTTAAATCAATATCAAGTGATGGTCAGGGACATCAGATGAGATGAAAGGGATACTTAGAGAGCTATTTTTTGGGCCAAATTTTTGGAAATATTTTAATTGAAATTGAAAGATTTGGGTTGACTTTGTTCTTTTGAATTATTGTTTTGAATTACCTAATTATTTTACCATTTCACTTCTCGAAATGAATTGAGTCAGGTTTATTTGACCATTCATTTCCATAGTAATTTTTATATGTTAAAATTATGTCATACCTTTTCAAAACTGAATCGATTTTGAAGATCATCGCCAATTTTTAGTTTTTTCGGGTACGGAACCCTAAGCTCGCACTTGGTAGCTAAGGGCACTCCGTTAAATTACCTTTCAAATGAAACCAAAACAAATTAAAATTGATTCATCCGTTTAAGCGCTACGATGCTACAGACAGACACACACATAGACACATATATGAACATATAGCGGTCAAACTTATGACACTCCTTCTTCTTATCAAGAGTTTTTCAAGTTATTATTCATACTTAAGAATTTACTAATAAAGATAAGAAAGAAAAATAGAGAAAGAAACATTTCGTGGCATTACGGAGTCTTGTAATTTTACTCTCGATGAAAAAAGTTTCATTTAAAAAAAACTTTAACTTAAGTATAGTTTGAATTTAATGGAATTCCAATGATATGTCATCTTTAATGCGATAAAAATGTGAAATTATGGTTTTATTATTGTTTAATGAAGTAATGTAAAAAAATTCTGTGTATAATCATAATGTTAATGAAATTATTGGTAACTGCTCATTGAAATGATACTTGGTAAGTACTAAATATAGAATATAGGTACATATTATAGATATAATAATAAGTGTTTTTAATATGTTGGGTGTTTCTCAAAGTCAACATTTTGTAGAATGATGCGACTTTGTCATAATATTCAAATATTCAGTGTGATTACTGAGATTAATTTTAAAATACTGAAAACGTTTCTTCGTTAGTTTTGAATTTTTCCTTCTTTTGCGTCAATTGGCGGAAATGTATATGCGTGATTTATTAACATAGTTAAGGCTTAGCTGGATGTCTAGAAAATTCCAGTGGCTTTTGAGTGTAATAGAGTTCTACTCTCTCGACTATAACGCAAAATTATTCCGGTAATTGTACGCCGAGGAAATTTTTGTCTAAGAACTTAAAATTTTTTGGAAAAAAGAGTGTAGCCCGAGTACAAACTATGCATCAAATAAAAAGAAAGTTCAAATAAAAGTCGTCCTATTAGCTCAGTTGGTTAAGGCGTAACCAGTTCCGTCCACGGTATAATTGGGGTAGCGGATTCGATTCCCGCCATCGCAATAAAATTAATTTAATTAATAGTTGTGATGGGCTGATGTAGTTCATGGTATATGCATGAAGGAGGTGCACTCGGCCTCTGCAATTGAGGAGCTGATAAATGAAATTACCAAAAGGTGGTAAAACACATATATGGTATCACAACGGGCTATATAGCCTAAGTGTGCTTCGTGGACTGTCAATATAACCGAACCAATCAAAGCCGTTATACAATAAAAATAAAGAACTTTTGATTAAAACATTTTTTTCTTAAAGATCACTGTTTACCCATGTAAGCACGAATTTAAATAGGTAGGAACAAAACTTTGATGTGTAATTTTGTTCTCAAAAGTTATGCATACCTACTGGGACTTGGAAAACTCGGATTACACGCATTTAGGACCAAATGAAGCTATTAAAGCTACGCCCAGTTTGCTTGATTAGTCTATTCTATTTAAATCGCTTAATATTTAGTTTCCTTCGTTCTATTGTCTCCTTTTCGGGATAGTGTTTTTAACGCAATGGCTAGTATTTAAAGAAAATTTTAATACCTTGCCTCATAGTTGTTACTAGATAGGTTTTCCGCACGAGGCTCGGGCTCTATTAAAGGTATCGGAATTAATTAGGTTTTATTCCCATTTTAAAAATGAATAATTTACTTGTTTATTGTATATATCTGAATTCACAATAAACATAAGGTATATAATTCAGACCAGGATCTAAATTACATTCTGTAATGATGTTTATTTCTTTGTACAATCAACTTTGTCTTTCTCACACAAAGTCAACTACATATACTTACGTACTCTCTGGAGGTGACGATTATCATAGGCGACGAATGACAAATTCATACATTATCTATGCTTATTTTTGTACTAGTAAAGCAATAATAATCAATTTTCAATACTTAATTTGTATACAGGGTTCGCCATGAAAGCGACATATTTTATAGAGCACAATCATTCTATGAAAAATTCTCATATTGTTTATTTTATAGTAATTAACAGTTTAGAAAGTCCTCCATACCGGGTTAGGTTTGCAAGATACTATACAACCGGGATATAAATTTAAATTATTTATTTGATGCATATGAAATATTACATAATATTTTTGTATTTGATGGAGATTCTTGTTTGTCGATGTAAATGATCGAACTGATTATTAAATTTAGATTCTTATTGAAGTAATCTTGGTTTCAATTTAAACTATTTTTTAGTGGGTAACTTGATTCCATTACATTATTCCCCCTTTCTTTTCAGAGGAATAAGGGAAGTGCAGAATCCGAATCCGAGGAAGAATTGTGCAGCACAGTTCATTGGAACAACGATCAATGATTAAATAATACATATTGACTGTAATTTGATGCATATTCCACTGGGACATCGATCAGTAAATAATACCACTATAGCTGTGTAGCATCCACAAAACAAAACTTGTTGCCTGCAAATCTCCCGCTTTGACATAACTGACAGTATCTTCGTCCATGATATTAATCTATCATCATAAAAATGCAATCCGAATTTAAACATAATCTCTTCCAACACTGGCATAAAGGAATGACTTTTATGTAATCCTGTATTTGGCTTTTAGGTGATCCTGTATTTGTCTAGACTTATAAACAATCAAACGACACATCTTACATTAGTCTTATCAATACATTTACAAAATAAAAATAACATTAAGTGCTTGTTGTTACAATGCTAATCGAATTAATGTATAAATACACTCATTATTCATACTTTACCTCCATCAAGTGAATGTACACGAAACACACGCGCTGTGTGGCGTCTTTTAATATATATTTTTTTCATTACCTACATTTTTTCGCTGCCCACATTTATCTTGCATTATTGTTGGTGATGACTATATCTAAACTAAAATACTCGATTAGATCAAAGGAGTGTATCGACCTTCGTTTACAAAAACAATTCGTTGATAGCAAAACAGTTCTGAGTCATCGATTGTTAATACTTTTACATAGTTTTCAGCACAAAGGTTAAAGAAGATCAAAATAGAAAAGAAACCAATATGATTTGTTAATTATCATATCATATCAGTTCATGAACTAGTAACTAAATATTGTATTTGCATGAATGGTGGAGGTGCCAGAAAAGTTTATATTTGGGGAACATGAGCGCTGGTATTGATTGAATATTAAATCTCTGATAGTCCCCAGTAAATTACGTATTTTTTTCGGTTATTACTACACATTAAAAAACTTCATCGGGGCAAAGCGCTTTTTTGGGACTGGTAAAATGCAGCCACCATTACGGCATGTTTCGAATGTTGCACTGGATAAATGACACAAAAAATGGATAAATGATAGGTACAAAATCAATTAATATTATATTATACAAACTATTGTATAATTATACCATGTATATGAAATCTATACAAGTTATATTAAGTTTAGTTCCAAGTTTGTAAAGCTTGAAAACATTGATGCTACAACAAAATTTTGATATAGGTATTCATAAAACGACCAGCTTAGTCCATTTCCGGTTGTCTGTTCGTCTGTCTGCCTGTCTGCCTGTCAACATGATTACTCAAAAACGAAAAGAGTTATCAAGTTTTATAGCGTGCTTAGGACGTAAAAAATAAGGTTGAGTTCGCAAATGAGCAATATAGGTCAATTGAGTCTTAACCGTTAGAGATAGGATATATCAATATTTACCCGCCAGGGCGCAAATGAGGTGGAAATTTTTTAGTATGTGTTATATGGGAATATCATTTACATGTGTATGGCTATCTAAGAGTGGAAGATATCTTTATGTATCTTTCTGTGTAACAAACGATTGAATCATCAACACTGTCTATGCATGGTATTTCAACAATTAACTCAGTCAGTAGTTTGTTTTCAATTGTCCATTGTGACATTTTGAACAAATGATCAATGTATTTGAAGAAAGTGCAATAAATTTTTTTAAAAAAAGTAAAAAAATATACTAAAAAATGGTGGAGGCGACGGGAATTAGATATGAAGCAGCGCAGGATCCAGAATCTTCCCCTGCATTACATGAAAATAAAGTACCAAACAAGGTAAACCTACAAACGGTATAAAATTTTCAATCTGTTTATGTAAAATATTTTGAAAAATATAATTACCATCAGAAGCGTCGTATTTATCTCGTTTCGATCACATAAAATCATAAATAAAAACACGCAATAGTGATTGACATTTAAAAAACGTACTCACTTTTTTTTTTATTGTACAAAATTACGTTCAAACACCTTTAAAATTGGGTATACCAAAATCTGAATTTAACCTTTGACTATAAATAATAAAAATTTTGACTTCATATCTTGATAATGCCAATCAATTTATCAAATATTTCATAAATCTGATAATTTATGATTTTATGAGTGAAAAATAATAAATTTTTTAACTACCATGATTGATACCCATCATATTTTTGATATGAAATTACATTATATGATGAAGTAAGAATTTGGTTTTAACAGGTAGTTAAACGTATGAAAAAAAAAACTGTCTTGAAAGTCGTTTCCGTTTGAGCATTTACTTGAAATTTTTAGGATAAATCAAAAATCGGGAACACTATTGTGTCTTATATTTAATGTATAATTATCATATTCTATACGGCAATTTATCATTCGATCGTAATATACCACTTAGGCAGAAAAAACTCCAAGTCCTATTAAATAAAGTCCATTTTCGTACTTTTATGTCAAAATAACCCTACATTACAAGTTTCATCAAATTCCGAAACACATTTTGTTCTGTGATTTTCAAAGAAAATAGCGAAAAATTGGTCAAATTATTTCGTCACCGATTTAGATAATTATCATTTTTTTGAGTAATTATGACCCAATTCAAACAAAGTTTGGATTACTTTGACGAATGGAAAAGTAATTTCTAAGATATTGACTAAAGCCGTATACAAATATTATATTTGACAATAATTTTTTAAGTCGTTTCTATAGAAACTTGTCGCTAAATCGTAAAATCAACCATGTTTTTGTTCTATTTAGATAATGAAACCTCAAAAATCAAAAACAAGAATAAATTAATTTAAAAAATCAAAAAAGCCAATTGTGTTAAATAAAAACTAAAAAAAATAAAAGGCCAAAGTTATCTTAAATGACTAATTTCGAATAAAAAAATTTTTTTTATTAATTTGATTTTTTCCAAAGGACAAAATTTGGTTCACTTTAACGAGTAAATTCAATAAGAGATATCATTCTATTCAAAAAACCTACAAATCTCAGTCTTACACTTTAATACACTGCCTTTTCTACTTTCATCAGTATTCCCATTGTGTACAATGAGCAAAAAGAACACAAAGATCTCCAAGGAAAAATAATCAGTAGGATAATAGATATTATTATTTTTTTACAAAATAATTTAAGTATCTACTTTTTTAAGTTTCTTATATACTTTTGACCTATCAGAGGACATGACCACATGACCTAAAATTATTGACATTCTTTGTATATTAAAGATCAATTATTATTTATTTAATTCAAAAATTAAATATTTATTTTATTCTCAAAATTTTTATTAGCAGTTTCTGATAATCCGACTAGTTAGTTTATTAATTGTTAATTTCAAGGTATAAAATCACTTCAAAACTTAAAGAATTTGTGTTTTTTGTAATAGATTTTATAAAATTATTGTGATAACCTTGGTGTGCCAATAAATGGACATTAAAACAATTTTAAATGTCAAAAAAGTATATTATTTTAAAGGCATATTGTATAATAAAGAAGTCTATGGTCAGGGAACAATTTCGAAAAATGATCTTAGTATAGGCAAAAATTCGACAGGCTGCCGTAAATGTTGTATGGAATCTTTTTCCCCTGTGAAAACATCCATAGTGGCGGAGACATCACTATCAAGAAATTCGAAAAATTTTAAATTGTCCGGAAAATTAAAGGCTGTTGAAAATTTATTGGGGACATTATAATATCCGAAATATTGAGTACATTCAGATAAAAATAAAATTTCAAAAAAACTTCAATAACAATTTTGCTCGGCACTCAACAAAGGTGGATGTACTCAAGCAAATATCCTCAAAATTGCAATTTCTAAGATATTTACAGCGAGAAAGTCGTTTTTTGTAAGTCGGGAAAAATGATTTTCGTATTTAATTACACAACTTTTTCATCTTCAAATGAACATTCATCAATTTCAAATTTTTTTTTCGCAATCGCATAAATTAGCATCTAGACCGCCTGAATCAGTTGTCTTTGGGTTTGAAAATTTTTGTATAGAAAAAAGTCACGACTTTGAAAAGAATCTCTCAAAATTCTAGCCGCCCTGAAAACATTATCAAATATTTCGCCTGGCCCTAGAACTATAATAATTGAACGTGGGAAAATGATCATCAACGTCGTCTCGTCTCTGTATATATTAATTAATTATTATTGCTAATAAACGGAAATCAATAATTTTAATTTATCAATTATTCTCATCATCTTGAATTGACATTGAAGAGATTAGAAATGCGTCATTCGCTTGAGTGATTAGATAGTTTTTTATATGTACGCCTATGGAGATAATTAAATATTCAATAATCGCTTAAATTTTATTTTATTAATGAACTTAATATCATCAAGATTTAATAGATTTGTCGATTTAATATTTGTCGCTATGAAAACGGAAACGTGTTTCGAAACACAAAAGTAGAGATGTGTAGCAAAGTGTTCCGTAACAATAACCGGCAAATCCTGGATACCTCATTTAATTGAATGTTGGAAAAAATCATTTTTTCATTTATTATTCGATGACCTTCTTTATTAAAATGATAACAACACAAACGAATTATCATAAATTTGAAATTTGGCGGCTCAAGCAAAAATTTTCCAGTAATGTGTAATCTTAAGAGAACCCCGCTACCGAAGAACACATGCTATGCAAAACCTTAACGACAATGAAATCAGTAAGAACTATATTTTTACCCGACTGAGGAACGTAAAGGAATGGTAGTGTGTTTATCAGTCTGTATGTGTGTGTTCCTATATGGAGTCCAAACGCGTAGGCCGATTTTGATGATTCTAACGTATATCGATTTGTCTTAGCCTTGCAAGTACTACTCAATATATGGCAGTAATTAAAATTTAATACGGCGACCACCAGACGCAATATTGTCAAAAGGAATGTATGTGTGTTCCTATGTAGCACACTAGAGACCAAACGCGCCGGCTCATTTTAATGATTCGGACGTCAATCGATTTGTCTTATTCTAGAGAGTGTTACTGAAGATATGGCAGTAATGAAAATTCAATGTGGCGACCACCAGGCGCCATATTGTGAAAAGAATGTTTTAAAGGACTAAATATACATAAATAGGCTAAAAATGAAAGTCGAAACAAAAAAAAAAGCCCTGCAGTTTACATAGCGACTTTAACAGTCCTAGTCGGGACCCATTAAAATCTATATCGGCTCAAATCTTCCCGATAATGGATCCTGACTGTTTAGTCTCTATGTAAACTGCTGAACTTGTTTTTGGCAAAAGTAAAAGCTCATTTTCATGATTTTCTTACTGAGCAAAGTTTTTCAATCCATTTTATAACAATTATAATGAAAAGGAAAGTAAAAACCATAAAATGATATAATTATACAAATAAAAATAATGATTCATACTTCAAAACAGTGTAGACTTTTGTCACCAAGGTATAATATTAATAATTATAATTAAAATCAATGATACACATCTAAATATGTCCTTGGATACTATTAATAAAAATATATGTTAATGTTAATGTTAATGTGCTTGCTCTATTTACAAAATAAACAAATAAAGATTTTCTTTCTTTTTTCAAACAACAGGGCCGCATTTCGATTTTAGCCGGATCTCCACAATTATTCTTGCTCATAAGATTCGTTTTCGTGCTCCTTCAAAAAACATTAAAATTCCTGTAACTGACGATGATTCATTAGAGCCTGGAGTAAGGCAGTTCTTGTACCGCCTTTTCTTCTTTGTGAATTGAAGAAGGAAATGGAGCTATTGTTTTTGTACTGATGATAGAACTTTGAAAAAATTTCTTCAAATGTTCATCGATCCTATGCCAAAAATAGATGTCAAGTTCGTAAATGAGAAAATTGATCGGTAAACAAGGGGTGGAGTTAAGTACAAAATTTTGTATTTTTTCAAAACACAAATTAATTTTGTATTTCTTGATCAGTTTTAAGCAAAAAAAATACTCTTGTGATTCTTTCTCTAAAAGCTTAGTTTCCGAAATAAAAATTGTAAAAAAAATATTCGATCTTAGGAAAAATGTGTTATTTTTCAATTTCTGAGAGTTTCGCTTAGCTAACGCAGCTCCTGCGCTACGAATTTTTGTAATTCTTGTAGTATTTGTAGATTGTGATTAATCATCTCTTGACATAATACAGCTCATAATACAGCAGTTACGTAGTCCTACTGCTTTTCGAAACTGGAAGTTTGTCGTTCTTTACTCTCTTCGTAAACTTTGCGAATTTTTCAACCTACATTTAACAATACATGTTAGCCAAAAAAATTAAATAAAACTTAAATGCAACAATTTATAACACAAGATAGACCTGTAATAATCAGCGGTAAAATGACCTTAGCTATAATTTTTTTTTTTATATGACAATTTCAAATAAAACCGACAAATAGATCAAACCTTGTTCTGCTGGATGACATACAAATAATTGGCAATGATTTAATAATTATTGTTTCACCATCGTATAAGAGATAATATCTATAGATTTTTTATGTTAAATTAGCAGTCTTATTTTTCTGGAAAACAAAGAATTGCCGACAGTTAAAATTTGTACAAAATAGCTCGGTGATTTAATAAAAAATACATTTTTATCATGTAACAAAAAAAGCTGTAATGAAAAAAAAAAAACCCATACTTAAGATGGGCGGGACTTACTGCGCGAATTAGGGAGTATCGATGGACATCATTCGCTACTATATGGATAGGTAAGGCCGTAAGAAATCCTGCTGCCATAGTAGTCGCTGGCGGGGCGATATGGTATCTTTTTTTATTCGAAAGGAAAGAAGTTAGTAAACAATTTGAAATGTTGGAAAATCCTACATCATTCAACCAATGTTTGCCAAGATAAGACTAAGATATCTATTTTCAGGAGTTGCAAGAATAACTAATACAACCAATGTTCGATTAATAACCGAAAGTCGAAGAAATCCCTTTTTTTGTAATATGAAAACTTAAATTTTATACACTTTTACCTAATAAGCATAACGAATGAAATAAAACGAAATTTATTTTAATCTTGTTTTGTGGGAGTTCAACCTCCAATTTATTTTTACAATGTCCATTTTAAGAATACAATAAATTGTAGAGGAGCTCGCAACGTTTTCGAGAGAAAATTTTATTATGGCTGATTTTATGATATGTTGTTCTTCAAGCTTTTACAGTTAGAGCTTGGGCTATCTGGCTGGTAGTAGTGGTTGCGTTTAGTACTGCGCAGCCTAAATGTACAGGTAATAACCCTAAATTTTAAAAGTATTTTAGCATTCTGTAATTTTAATATTATGTTATTTAAGTGTACAAAAACCTAAAATTAATTTGCCAGATGTTAATTTGGTTGCTAAACCTTGAATAAAAGCGAGAAAGTTATGAAAAATATTGCAACGCTATGAAATTAGTATTATATACATCTTATGTTATATTTTTTCATGTGTGTTAGATGGTCGCGGTTGTTAAGGAGCCAGTATTTTTTATATTATTTTAGTGATTACTAGTTCCGTGCTCGAATCCAGCAACAGTCAGCATTTTTTCTTATTATCTTATGTAATTCTATTCAATTTTATTTATACTTAAATAACATAATATTCAAATTACAGACATACTAAAACATTTTTAAAGTTTTGGATAATTACCTGTTCATTAAGGCTACGCCTACGCAGTACTAAACGCAACCACTACCGCTAGCCAGATGGTCCAAGCTCTAACTGAAAGAGCAAGAAGAACAACGTATCATTTAGTCAGTCTTCTGTAACACAACACAATGAATATATATACAAAATAAACGATTAATGTTTTTAAATGTAGGTGGTTTTTATAAAACTGACTCATATTTGTTATAAATAAATAATAAAATAATCCAACAACTGTTTTGTAATTAATATTATAAAATGTGAAATGATAAATGTAGTAGTTCTGTCATTAATAATAAGCTTAACTTCAATTATATGTATTAAGAGGCTGAACTTAGAATAAGACAAATCAAGAAAATAAATATAAGTTGCAATGTAAATAAATCAACTCGGGGCAAAACATGCATTCTTATAGAAAGTTAAACACGGAATACGATGGTCGACATACAAAATTTTGTTTTTCGTTGAATCTTCACTAAAAAACTTTAGCATCAAAATCTTCACTAAAAAGCTTTAGCATCAAAAACTAAAAGTATTTCAACTCCAAATTTTGTTTTAAATAACGATTTACATACATGCTATTATTAATAATAAGGAAATAATTTACCTTTATCATTTTTCTTAAAATAAAAAATTGAAATTGAATAAAGCCTACCATACATCCCGTCTCTAATTTTCATTTCTGGATGATTATTTAAGGCTTTGAAAATCCTTCAAGACAGATGTATTTTCGATATTTCTCGTCTTATTGGAATGAGATAGGAAACAAGTATGCCAGGTACCTGAAAACGGTTGCGTTAGTTTTGTTTAGTATTTAGAATTTCCTAAAAATGTCCATTAAGACATAAAAATTATAGTTGCTAGACAATTTTAGCGTTGTTCCTAACACTGCGCTAGATATTATTTTAACCATTCAAATAATTTTACTAGAGCAGTAATTTTAATATGATTAGACTTAAATAAAATAAAATTAAATATTAAATATTGTAATGCCTGGCAGAAATTTGGTTGCTTTACTAGCGCGCATACCATGCTAATTAATTCAAACCCTCTCAAACGTAAGACTTACTTCAACCACGGTAAGAAATGTTAACATAAGTAATGTACAGTATTGAATAAGGCTATCCACCAGAAGTATTATGATATCAACCAGTATGGGCCTGATATCCACAAAAAATTTCTTATCGTGTCCCAACCTAATTTTAATAACAGAAGAAATGTTCGAAATTCAGCTTTTAAAATAAATTATCGAAAGTTTGTCAGATGCCACCTTTTGTACGATAAGTAGATATTCAAGTTTAGTTTTGTGTGATTTTGTTGCTAAAATTTCATCGGTTTTTGAGTATGTAAATTATAATATTCACAAATGTTTTATATAAAAAAATCAAGTTTTTCATCAACCAATCAAAAACCATCCGAGTAAAATTATTTCAAGATTTTACACGGTTCAAAATTTAGTTTACTTTAATAAAAAACTCATTTAAATATTAGTTTTTTATGATGTCACAAGGATTGTGTAAAAAATCAATATTTTTAGGAAAGTTGTAGGATTGTAACTTTAATAGTGTACAAATGTTAATAAGCTCATTCATTTAAGAAAATTTTCGTTTTCATTTTACAAAGTTTTTCTTCCTATTATATTCCCCACCACCTGTAGTGGCGCCTGTTATCAACATATTTTTTATTATAAAATGGAAGTTAATTCAATTACTTCATAAACTTGTTTTTCAATTAAATAAAATATGATGTAACCAGTCCATTTTAATAGTTTTTCACAGCATACAATTTTTTTTTTCAAATTGTCTGGTGTTTTATTTTAAGTCTGACATAGATGTATGGCATAAATAAACGAACAATGTTTCAGTTCTTTTTTACCTTCGAAATTAAGGCGCTCGTACTTCGAGATTAACGTAGTACGAGCGCCAAGGAATGTTTTAACTTGTGCTTGAAATTACTTGCCCCTTATTTTCAACTTTGATGATGAATTTTATTATAACTTCATGAATGTAGTCGATATAGGAATACAATTTTTCGTATTTGCCTTGGTTTTCGAAATTTCGAAAGCTGAATACTTAAACCAAATTTTCAATTTTCGGTATTTTGAAAATTACTTCAGATATTGAAAAATTTTATTCTTACTTTTCGTCTTATATTTAAGATATAGCATAATTCACCAATAAAATGGAAAAAATATATTTTTTAAAATTTGTGTCTCCACTACCTTGCTTATTCATCCATAATTAGTTTAGCACAACGGGTTGTTTTTGTTTTCAATTATTTGTTAAGGTTTAAACTTTAATTTAAATAGTTTTTTTTTAATTTCCTCTGACTATACTTTTGGAGAAATCTATGAAAACATATCATCCATCTACCGTTTTCCCATGAGACCAATGTTATATGTGCCTACTTTTGAAGTCATATATTTATTTAAATAATCGGGCAACCTCCCCCTAAAAATTTCAGAATTTATTTAGACTTAGTCCAACTACATATAAAAAAAATCAAGCCTTTTATCCAAAAGTGCCCCCACGCTCGTACATCCTTAATGCTTGTTAAAAATTTTCAAAAATTCAAAAAGATTAAAATATGGTAAATAGGGTGGTTTATTTTTAGTCAAAGCTGGATCAATTATTTCCCATTATCAACGAGAGTCAACAACGTTAAAGTTGTCTTAGTACACCATGCTCAGGAACACTTACATGTAGAAAGGATCTTCATGCCAAAAACTATACGTGCAAAATTTTCAAGGTTTTTGTGCACTAACAAATATCTATGACACGTAAATTTGGTGAACAATGGTGATAATATGACAAGTCAAAATCATTTGCTCCACGGAGTATAGTGATAAACAGTGGAAAGAATTCAGACAGAGAATACTTTTGCTGCATGAGTAAAGAAATAGCTAATTATTTAAAAAATACTTCAATATTAACGTAAAAAAATTATTAATTAATGGAAATAACTTTATAAGTGGAAACTTATTTTCAATGAAAATGAAAAATTTTCCAAATTTAATTAATAATTAAACTTTATAGCGGAACTTATTTTCAAAAAAATAAAAAGAAAATTTTACCGAATATAAAATTATTAATTACAAAATGTCAAAATGATCAATCAAAAATAAAGTATAAGAAAATGAATAATTAACAGATGTTCATTAATAATTATATTTGCTATTAAAATTTATCATATTTTTTTAATTGAAAAATGTGTATTTTCCATCTTTTCTTTTTAATTTTTTTTTTCAAAAGAATATTGAGTTGCCGTAGTGTGAAGGTATATTCATGGATATTCGCAACGTGCGTGAGTTTTATTGTAGGCGTTTCCATGGTAACGATACACTACTTTAATTATACAATTGTATGGATTACATTTATGACTTACATTGAAAATTTAATATTATTGTCTCAAATTTAAATAAATAATTATGATAATTCACATTTGAAAAATAATATTTGTGCAATTTGATTTCTTATTTTCACAATTTTTAAGGCATTAACATGTAAAGAACTGCAAATTAGTCATAACAGCTTCCTTTATCGCCAAAATTTTTCACTGGAAGCGCTGGCATCGATTTCATTGTCCCTACTATGACTACGCACACAACGAATAGGAATGTGGGTATATTATTAGTACTATATAAGTAAAGAATTTTCTAAACTTATAATTGGTTTTGCTAGAGAGATTCATTTAAATGAATAAGAAGTTTTTTAATTGTAAAATATTTTAATACAGTTATAATCATATTAATAAAATATAGAAAATAAATATAATTTGAAGGTATTATAAAATTAGAATTTAAATCGTTCCTATACTTATATGCAGCCAACTTCAATTATTAATTAGTTTAATTAAAAATGGAATTAGGTACCTACTCTTGTTTAGTTTTTTAACCGACTTTAAAAAGGGAGAAGGTTCTCAATTCGAGTGTTTTTTCTTTAATGTTTGTTTCCTCGGAACTCTTGACTGGATGAATCGATTTTGAATATTCTTTTTTTATTTGAAAAAAATTTAGATGATTCTTTTTTAAAATATGTGCGCGACAAATGGTCGAAAAACTCAATATCACGCCAACCGATTTCAATGATTATGTTTTAAGTGATAAATTACTTAGTGTACTTAGTGTAGTGCAGATTTCATAAAAATCCAAAAAAGGAAAATCGACTTCAAAAAAAGAAATATTCCAAAATCAATTAATACGAACTAAAAAGTAAAATAATAACAATAATATAATGCAGTTACAATTATTGTTATTTTTGAAGTCAGTGTCAGCCAAGTTAATGTGGCAAAATGTTCTATCCCAATTGTATACTTGGCTGACACCGACTCCAAAAATAATAATTATCTATCTAGTACCCTGGTATCCCCGTTACTCAGAACTCGTATCAAACTCGTTACTCAGGGGTTTTCGGAGTCACTAAAAAGACCGAGCTATTCTAGGAACCTTGGAGATCAATTCTGTTACAATATTTCTGCTCAACAATCTCAAAAACCCCCGAGTAACGAGCTTGGATCAACTATTTAACGAATTTCCCAAAAACTCCAGGAGATGACGAGAATAATGTCTATCCTGGACTTCAGGTACCTGGTACACTAATTTTGACGCGATATTCATGTTCAGCTACCCCTTACAACAATAAGTTTGGAATCATTTTCATCACTATTAATCGAATTTTGAATTTAGTATTTATATTTATGGTTAATTTAAAATTCAATTATAAAATGCATATTATTTTTGCAAATTGCATATTTTTTATTTCTTACAAATCAATTTATCATTCACAATTTCCTGACGCTCTAATGAATCGAATGTCGCAAACCGCATTCAAATTCGACTTTCTATTCAAATTTTTCGAACTTCATTTCTGCTATTATTGCGGCATAGTCTACTGACGATCAGTGATTGGCGATGTAGCTCAGTAAGTAAATTAGTTTTCATTCTAAAGTCTGTATGTTGCTCTTGAAGTTGTGAGCAAGCTTCGTAAGATATATTTGTTTTGTATGAGTTGAGCGGCCTTCTGCTGGAAAATTTGTGGATCATTCACGATAATTATTGAAACGAAACAAGTATTTCAAAATTATTTTTTATCAGTTGTAGTGATGTGGAAAAATACACGTGTAGTCAAAAGAAAAAATTTAATTCAATAAAATTAATAATAAGTATATAATTGCACTGTAAAACAATAATTATGTTTAATTAAATCTCAAATAATTATTTATATCTTTCCAGTGTAGCCTTTGAATTATTAACTGTATCAATAGCGGCTGCTAATCGTTGAAAACCCATTTTTTTCTTTATTCCGTTTGAAGATATCTCCTATCCTTGATCATACTTGAACTTATTGTAAAATGTTCATCCAATTGTGAAAATATTATATCTATTAAAAGTATGATTATAATTAAAGAAAAAATTATATGAAATTTATTCATATTAAAATTGAAGGTTAAAGACAACAAGTGAAAACAAACAATTTACTGAATTAATTGCTGAAATACCATGTATAGACAGTGTTGATAACTCTATCACATTACACATACATATATGTCACACATACATAACTGATAGCACATAATAATACATACTATAAAATTTGCATCTAATGTGTGCCCTCGTGAGCATATATTGGATGTAAAATAATGATGTTTACAAAAAAAAGTATCTCTTTTGTTCCATCTCTTTTACGATTTACAAGATGGATACCACAGACCCGAGACCCAGTTGACCTATGTTGCTAATTTACGAACTCGACCTCACTTTTTACGTCCTGAGTGCGCTGTAAAAATTTCAGCTTGATATCTTTTTTTCATTTTTGAGTTATCGTGTTCACAGACGGACGGACGCTTGGACGGACAACCGAAAATGAACTAATTAGATGATTCTATGAACACTTATACCAAATTTTTTTTCGTAGTATCAATATTTTTAAGCGTTAAAAACTTGGGACTAAACTTAATATACCTTGATATATTTCATATATATATGGTATAAAAACATTGCTGCAGATTAAATTAATACAATTTTAATATTATATTTACTCATTTTAAGGAAAAAAAACATGTGCTAATTGACTTATAGTTGCTTCTTCATTATTGTCTGACGAAATTTGAGAAGGAGATAGAATTTGTGGTGGTTTGTTGTAAACTAATTATCTAGATTCTGTAAGGTTGTCATGCATTTCAAGCTTAGCTTTCATAAATTACTACTAAAGCCATATAATTATGTATTTTAAATAATCATAGTTCTTTGACACGGAATTTAAATAGGTACCTGCAGCATTTATGGTTGGACTGACTGGTCTTTCTTTTTTTGGGTGGTTTTCTATATTATATCGAAGTTTTCTCGGATCAATGTAGTGTTAGGTTTGATAAATAATAGAATCTTTATACGCCCAAAATCCAAACTTAAACTAGACGTAGGTATTGTTCCGCAAAGCCGAACAATTCGATAGATAAAATACCTTATACCGGAAAAATCAACACCATAGCTTACACAAGGAAAATTTTTAGTAAAAATGGAAAAATTATACATTTTCAACTTTGAAGGGGTTTGCATGCATATTTATTTATTTAAAGTCGCTTTTTAACGGCGAGGTCATTAACGACTACTATTTACAAAACATTAATTTGCTAAATTTTATCTAATAAATTTACACTTTTAAGAAGGGAGATGGCTCGAAAATATTGTTCTTGATTATTTAATATTAACTAGATATTGTTTGACAGACCCACGACTCTTCGTTATTGTTGGAGGCTCTCACCTTCCACCATTATATGTGGAACGGTCAGTATGGCTTCATAATTTTGGCATGCCTCTGGGTTTTCTACGTTATCAGGTACGCGTGGGTGAGTTTTGTGTGTCCAATTCTCATGCTTGGTTACGCCTAAGTTGCGCCACTGTTGGTCCCAATATGATTTCATTCTGTAACTGATGAGTTTTTAAGAATCTCTGTGGGTGATTGCGATATTTGTATCGAGCTCTAGGGGAATTGAATCCTTTGCCGCTTTGTTAGCTAACTCGTTTCCTTTTATACCTTGATGAGACGGAACCCATACAAACGCAACTGATGTCTGGAGGGCTGCTATTTCATCTAGTAGAACATAGATTAGTTGGATTAGAGGGCGCATGTTGTGTTGGTTTTTTTATGGATAAAAGGGCTGTCATAGAATCTGAGTAAATCACATTGGGACTTGCATCCGCATCCTTGATTTGTTAATATAGTTAAGTACAAATTGGCATTTTGCATTGTGCATTATGTTTAATACCGTATTTAACGAGATGAGTAGGTACATATTATGCATCACATCACCTATCGTCTTTCCATCTGAGAAACCATACAAATAATGGATTTTAATTAAAGTGCTTCCCACACACCTGTGGATTTGCTTCTGTCCTGTAACACCCAAAATTTTATCAATATAATATTTTTCTTATTATTTAATTTACTATTACCATATTTAGAAAAATAAAAAAAATATTTGCATAAGTGAAGACATATATTTCGAGATGACATGTCATGGTCAAGTAAACCAATAAACAAAATACACAAAATATTTAAATGATATTTAATCAAATTTGTACAGTATTACTGATTCACATGATAATTGTGGAAATTTTCAAGGCACTCAGGATTTATATGATGCGTACACGTACACAATGCGTACTTTACGTGTTTTTGGAAAAATAAGAATCTTATCCGATTAGATCTTACGATAGATTCTACTAAACACAACGATCAGATCCATCTTTTTTCTTTAACACATAAAGTATGCATCATATAAATCCGAAGTACCTTTGAAATTTATATAATTATTATGTGAATCAATAAAATTGTACAAAATTGATGAAATATCATTTTAATATTTTGTTTATTGATTTGCTTGACCATGACATGTCATCTCGAAAGATATGGCTTCATTTATGCAAATATAATAATAGATAAATGAAAACAGGAATTGTAATAATCTCATAGTAAAAAACAATACGTCAAAATATGGGCAGTTATATTAATTAATCAGCAAAATATTTTAATTATAGTTAAATACAGTGCCATCAAAAAGTAGCAATCCGAGCAATAGCACGGAATAAGAAACTCCATGTTTGGTTAATTTTTAACCGACTTCAAACAAAAAAGGAGGTTCTCAATTCGACTGTATTTTTTTTTAATGTTAGTTACCTCAGAACTTTGTGCAGGGTAGGTTTTTATCTATTTGAAAGAAGGTGCTTCCCGCGTGGTCCCATTTTATTTTGTAAAAGAATAAAGAATATATATATATATATATATATATATATATATATATATATATATATATATATATATATATATATATATATATATATATATTCTTTATTGATATACAAAAAGCAAATCAATAAAAATAAAAATAAAATCAAACTAAATAAAATAACATAAAATTCTTTATATTTAAAATCAGAATGACTCTAATTGTCATATTTTTAATTTGTGTAAAGCATCAAATCTGGTCATCAAAACAACAAACTTTTCCTTTTCGATAGAATGAAATTAATATAAGTCGTCACTACTATTGCTTTATCATACTCAGAAACATTTAAAATGTTCGTTAGGTTATTCAATCCTATCGCAGAAACCCTATCTCTTTCTGTTCCTCTGGTACCTTCACAATCCATAAGTAAATGTTGTCCAGACTCTAGCCCACCACTTAGAACACACATCTTGCCTCCTAATGAATTTAGTACATTGTTCCAGGTGTAAGCATTTAGTCTGAACGAAGCTAGGATTCTCCTCTGGTCTCTATTTAATATATTTAGGTATTGTGCGCCAGTTTCGAAATGGGGTATGCATGAATACATCTGCATTGATACCATAGAGTTCACTTCGTGTAATAATTTTTTTAAATAGTATTCCTGCACTTGTTTTTATATTCTTGAGTTTGTCCAATTTTCGCAATACGTACGACAAGATAAAGTATGTACGACAAGAGGACGAATAACTCAATATCATGCCAACCGATTTCGATGATTCTTGTTTTAGCGACAAATTAGTGTACTTCAGATTCACTAAAAATCACAAAATAAAAATAAAAAACTTTTAACAAAAAGACAACCGATTTCAAAAGAAAAACTTTTCCAAAACTAATTAATATGCACTAAAAGTATAAGAACGATAGTATAATGTAGTTAAAGTTATTGTTTTTTTGGAGTCAGTATCAGCCAAGCTAATGTAGCAAACTGTTCTGTAACAATTGTTTCCTGGGCTGACACCGACTCCAAAAAAAAAAAAACAATAATTTTAACTACATTATATTATCGTTATTTTTATAGTTATTAGTGCATATTAATTTGTTTTGGAAAAGTTTTTCTTTTGAAGTCGGTTTTCTTTTTGGTAAATGTTTTTTTATTATTTGATGGAGTCTTCGAGTGAATTTCGAAGAAGATAAGTGTACAGTTTTTTGTTTTTTTTTTTTTTACTTAGAAGTCTGAACGCTAGATGGATGTATTTAGATATCGATATAACAGGATGTTTGTTCAATTTTTTATATCGTAATTCAAACAACAACATATTATCGTAGAAAAGTGGTGAAAAAATCAAAAGTTCTTAAATAAATATTAGCAATTATAAGTCTAGAGTATTAGAAGATCATCTGTAAAAACTAACATGTTTGCCTAATAATATTTTGAATATTAAATGACTAGCGTATTAGGAGAGCATCAGTAAAAACTTGCATGTTTGAATAATAAATTTATTATTTAAATTTATATAAATTTATTATATTTTTTGGTTTAAATTATTTATTTAACGAGTCTTTTCCTAAGGGGTACATTTTTTAGATCGTGAGTATAATTTTCTTCAATTCCCTTGAAAATGAGAGATGAATCATTAATTCCAATAATAACCTTGAAAGTGAAGGGTGAATCATGGAATTTGATAGAGGACTATCCATAAATTACGGCACACCAATTTTACGATTTTTAAACCCCCCCCTACTCCTTGCTACAGATGGTCACATTTTCGAAGAACCCGTTCCCTCTTGGTGTGACGCCGTTAATTAAAGTAAAGCAGCTGTTACAAATTTTTTATTTCTTAAATTCTTAACTAAAGTCAACATCAAATCCAATAATTTACGTAAGGGAGTATAAAAAAACTTGGTTTTCAGGGGTTAGTTTTTACATTATAAATTTTGCGGTTATATTTTAAATTTTCACATGTGATGTCACAAAGTTTTGACTAAGCCCACTCCTTGTCCCACAAGGTCACTTTTCGTGCACCCTCTCCCTCCCCCTTAACGTGTGATATAATTAATGGATGGTCCCTAAAGGAATAAAGAAAAAAGGATAGAACAGAACAAAACTTGCTTGAGTATTCTCTATATATTATAAATGCGAAAGTAAGCATGTTTGTTTATTTGTTTGTTACGCTTTCACGCTAAAACTAGCGAATGGTTTTTAATGAAACTATACAGCAATATAGCTGATACTACAGAATAACACATGATATATAATTTATAAAGATATATTAATAAAAAAAAAATTTTAATTTATTTAATTTGACACTATCATCAATTACAAATTTCTGCTAAAGTACTCATTTGACATTACCAAAAATTTCAGATTTCTGTCAATATAATCAATATAAATTTTTCACGGCTATCTTTTCTGATATACTCAATGAATAAATACGAATATTATATATTTACAAAAATAGAAAACCATACATATATTTTACCTGTGTAAAACAATCCTTACCATTATTCCAAGTGTTATAGAAAGGGGATAAGCGAGAGCAATCTTTATCAATCTTTACTTTTAAACCCAGCGAAGCGGGTGGGTATCACTCTAGTAATATATAAGAAGATTATGTTATCAGAGATTCGTACGTTGTTTGTTTAAATTTAAAAGTCCTTGAAAGCAAATTACTTATACTTTGATTTGATATGTAAAACACCTTCTTGTCTATAGTGCATCCTGAGTATAAAGTCTATGCTGAGGTAAGCTGGTTTTTACTCAGTTATATCATTATCTATCGGATTGTAGCAAAATATAGCATCATAATTTTGGAAACCTTTGTGAATTCATAAATTGAAAATATATTTTTTTTTCTTCCGCATTAATAAAATATATGGCTTGTAAAAACTAGACATTTGCTATAAATTAGGTATACAATAATAAATAATACACAAATCATCTTTTAAATTTTTTGGGTGTGAGATTTGAAAATGTCAAATAACTATGCAAATAAATACAACTGACTTGTTTAATTTAAAAACAGCCGGTACTAATTACGGAGAACATTTAAAACTTCATGACGTAAATTGTTTCTCATTATCTGTATCTTAGTTATTGAGGTATGATAATTTCTTAATCAGAAATCTCTTAGCTTTCGGGCAAACTGCAGAAGATATCAGAGAATGTAATTTAATATATTTTAGTTACTAATTAGACAGAAAATAATTATTATAATTTATAATAATTGATATAGTATTAGACTTGTGTTAATTGCCATAATTGTTAGATTGTTATAATTATAATAATTATTAGAATTAGATAAAAAAATGGGGAGAGGAAAATGAACATTCGAGAGTGAAAAATAAATTATGAAATTTGAAAAAGTTAAAATTTTTGTAAAAATATACTTAATGATTCTGATTTCGAGTCACAAAAGCACATTTTTCTTAATATATAATATAATATTAAAATTAAAAGTCGTAATTTTTAAGCTACATATTACGTGGCCTCAAACGCGGGCAAGCCCTGATATCGGTATGAACCATCAGTATGAGCCCTGTCATATCGGTATGAACCATAGACCATCAGTTAGTTCAGTGTGGACAGCTGGGTATAACTAACTATATCCATAGATAATAAATATTTATATTTATTATAATTAGTTGTCTATTAATATATCTATCAAACTTATCTGTGTTATTTCGTATAATGATACCTATATTACATCACTAAATTGGATGCCCGCGTTTTTGACCGTTTAAAAAAGGTTTAAAATTTAAATTAAGTTTTTGGCAAGAAAGCGTATGTATTTTCCGAAATAAATTTTTGGTGTCTTTTTATTAGCAAAATCAACATTTTAAATACTTTTTCCAAAATAGTAAAATACCCTATTGTTTTTAGTTTTAATGTGCGTATCGAAATTATGGGGAAGAATATCTATATATTTAAGTAAAAACCTATACATCTCGTTACAATGTTTGATTGATTGATGACTTTCAACGGATTTCATCTAGTTTTAAAAAAAATCATAAATTTTATAAATAAGCAAATGATGAACAAAATAACGGAAATGTCAGTAGTACTAGCATATTGATGAATGTGAAAAAAAGAAGTATTATCTGACTTGAACGGAAAAATTTGACTTTAGTACCTGCAACCTCCATATAGTACAAGATCCGAATTAGGGTCGACCTTCACCCATCTGTTTACCGAATGAAAGTTATTTTTTATGAAATGTAAAATATTAACAAATATTCCTGTAACGGGTTGCCTTTAAAAATATGGTCCAGACCATTTTTAATATAAATATCAAAACTTGGAAAGCTTGTAAACATTATTTTTGACCAATATTTTGTGGCCAATCATATGCCACCGTAATTGTAACAAAATTATCTTTATTTAGATATGCGAGTCAATGAATTAACAGATGCACGTAATTACTATTTTCAACTTGTATAAATGCGATAATAGTGAACAAAAAAAGGCAGACAACATAGCTGCTGCATATTCTTTATGGCTTTTACTTTCGAGTAGATCAAAATTCGTAAGATATGTAAGTCAGTGAAAAATTTCTAAAAATTTTACTCTTGATATTTTCACTAAAAGTAGTCTGGACCACATTTTTTTAGGCAACCCATTGCAGGAATATTTGTTAACATTTTATATTTCATAAAAAATAACTTTCATCCGGTAAACAGATGGGTGAAGGTCGATCCTAATTGGGATCTTAGACTAATACGTAAGTTTAATGACACATACATATTGAGAAAATGAAATCGGTAGAAAAGGGTTTATTTTGAACACTTAGAATACATCACCACACATAAAATATGAGAAAATTTTTATTTCATTCTTCCTTCGTGGAAATATCTTATTACTATAACTCGAGCTGATATGATTCCTATATTAATCACTTCAGCAAAAAACACATAGCTTTTTCTATCGATGCCAATTTTCCTCTCTACTTGTGCTTGTTGTAACAGTAGCTATTAAATTGGATCTTACTCAGTGAACGAAAAAGGAAACGTACTTTTTATTATCTTCTAAACTCCACTAATTACTCATTTTCAATCTTCTTTCAAAGTAAAAAAGTAAAAAAACTCTTTCTGCTTATGTTTGGAAAAAAATAATATTATTGAGGATAAGATATTTAAAAATATTACTATCACTTTTCTAAATGGCCATTTTTGGAAAATTATATGAAGACTAGGAATTTGTGAACATTTGTCCAAGATTCAAAATTCGTCTCGAGATATATGAAAGCAGAAAATTTTCTCCTTAAACATGGTACAAAAATTTATTTACCAAATACCAATACTTAAAAATTTGCAAGCGCCTGGGACTAAAACTAATAACCTTCCACTTGACATTTTAACCAGCTCGCAAAAAATGTCGATTATGGTCCATATATAGAGGTATAAAACTAAAACTCATTAAAAATTGCTCACCAAAAATGAACTTCTAAGTTGAAAAAGTAATTTTGATGTTTGATGCCCACACATAAATGGCGCCAGTGCTAAACATTTTAAAAAAAATAAATAAATGTATTTATTTATAATAAAACTGTAAATAAAAACAAGTCTAAAAATGTCGTTTTTTATTTTTTGTGTGTATAAAATTGATAATAGCATTGGTATGTAATTTTTTTTTATTACAATATTAAAAAATTTTAATATTTGTAGGAAATTCCAAAAATTTGACATTATAAACATTATATTAAGTTCAACATCATTATGAGACGAAAACATATCCTGTTAAATATATCATTATTTGGAATCTTCATATATTAATAGCATTGAAGTTAAAATATATCATATTTATGATTATTCAGAAATGAAACATTATAACCTAGACAAAATAATTATAGATGTGTTTTTTTTTTTATTAAAACATCAGTGAAAATAATGTTTGGTTTTTTTGAGTTCTCTTTACCCTATATAATCCAAATACCCAAAAATCAGTTTGATTTTGCGATTGAATGCTAAGTCTCTGGGTCGATATGGTCCATATCTTAAATATTAATTCTTCAAACAGGAAAGGGGTCGTTTTTTGTATTATTTACTTACCAGTATAGGAAGTTCTTATAATGGATCCGATTTTTTACATCGAAATTTTCAACATATCTATCATAAGTTTCATGGTCGGGGCAAGGCATTTACACCAATTTTGGTTCGTGATCATTTAAAAAAAAAATGATATCGACTTCGTTGAGGTGTTTACCGAAGCGTATTAACGGCAATATTATGCGAATAGAATTTCATAACATTCGGTCGGATTTTTATATTTTTATTACCCAGCATAATTTATTACGCTGGGTAATTACATGGAAGTCGCACTAGATCCTACCCACGGCTTGTTTGAATCAAGATTACTCTGCTAATTATCTCTATCCAAATCGGAGATAAACCTATTTTCTTGTTTTCTTTTTTAAACAGGTACTGCTTTTAAAATTTGAGAAAATCACAAACTTGCTTTATAGAGTAATTTTAACTCTAACGAAATAATAATCTGGATTATTAAATGAACCAGTGTTTCATCATCATCAAAAGAGGTAATTTTCTTTTGATGATGATTTTCTGTTTTAAACATCTTTTTAGGGATTCTTTTATTGTCCGAAATACTTATTTTGTCTTATGTTAAGATCTCTTTAAATTTTATACAATTATAAAAGAACATGACTTTTATGTTTTTTACGTCCTAATTACTCTTAATAATCCGCAAACACGAAAATCTGATTGATTTTTCAATTGAGTGACAAGTTCCTAAAATATCGACTGAAGTAGTTGCTTCGGGACTTTAATCCCACTATAAACTATTATTATCTTAAAATATTTGGACTGTTATTATAGATTGAAGTTATTTTCCCAGCTGTTCACATATTAGCTAATCTTTTTTAAAATTAATTATTAATAGATATAGCTACTATATTTATCAAAAATTGATGAACAAATTTGCATATTATAGATCGCCTTGGCGGTATAGTTAACATTTTGTAGCAGTTTCCTGTAGTTTACTAATTATAAAACATTAATTAAGAAGGTGTGAGAAAGAAACATTATATAAATAATTTCATTAATTACCATGTTTGGAATGCCAACAGTTTATCAAATTAATTTTATTTCCTTATACAAAATAAATGTAACATTGCACTTAAATATTAAGTCTGAGCAAAAAAAACTCACTGTTAGCGATATAATAATCTAAATGCAATCAACGAGGCCGCTGCAAGATGTAAAAATAATTTCTTTTAATTCAAAACTATCATTTTATTGAAACAAAGCGTGGGGTGCTAAATTTCAATTATACTTTAAATATTTTATAGACAGGTATTCGTAAAAATAAAGTCATTATAAAATATCATAAAAATCACAACACGCTTTTTTAAGATAAAATGATTTTTTTGAATTTAAAGAAATTATTTTCTACCTTTTAATTTTAAATTTTGCTTGTTACAAAAGCGATTCTTAGGTTTTTTTAAACTATTATTTAGTTTGTGGTTTTTAGATTTTTAAACCATTATATATTTATCAAAAATTCAATATAAATATGGTGAAAGTGCAAGTAAATGTATATATTTTCAGATATGGAAATCGTAATTCCTGAAAATCCTGATAACGATAGTAAAATTATTGTATTGTCATTGGCCCTTGATAAGTATGCCAAATTTTGAGTTATTCCGGCGTTTTGAAGGGGTTCAAAAACATGTTCAAAGATTCCGTTTCATTCTAACATATTAACATATGAATGAACCTAATAATATAAGCGTGTTAATAAGTAATTTTAACTATATCCATGGTAAAATTTAAGAAATTGGTGCGAAAATTTAAGTTGTAAATTTACTCTTCGGCAACTTATAACATTTGAAAACTGCCGTATAATGTCATGACACTCAATTTTACTAACGAATTTGAATATTCCTACTTTCTTGATTTAGTACTAAGCATTAAGCCTTTTAATAATTCTGTAAACAAGAGTTTAAATAAGAAAGAGTTTAATTTTACACTAAAATAAATAAATTAAAAATTAGAAACTAACTAACTAGAGAAAAGTACAAATTTTATGCTGAAAAATGATAATATCCTTATAAATTAATATCTTCGACAAAGGTACCTACCTTGTATAAGTTATCCTTATTTCCAATTTATGTAGATTTTTCCCATTAAAATTATTTCTACCCATTTATTTTATAGAATATGCAAACCTCACATATTTTATACCAAAAAACATTTTATATAAAAATTTATTTTAAGAATAAAAATTTACCAAATAAATACCAGGAACCGAATTTGCATTCTAGCATAACGGGACATAAAGTAATCATAAATTTTTTACTAAAAACATCGCCAAAATATTGGATATCGTTTAATGAACTTCACCTTAATTAAGAATTCTTTAAATCTAATCGAAAGCGATTCATTAATTGGTCAATGATCTTTTTGTATATATATGTATACAAACACTTTTATTTAAATTTTAAAATAATAAAAAATAACTCATAAATTAGCAAGAAAAAAGCAAAAACGAATATTTAGACGCCATCCATGGCTATAAAAAAGAATTGTATTAGATGTCTCGAGCGAACAAGTATACTAATTAAGTTTTTTCTCTTGCATAAATTAATACGAAATATTGTAAGATTTTTACAGAAACATGTTTCCGATAGTAAAAACATTTTGACTATTTTTATAAATTTTTCCTTTATGTCAATTTACTTAAAATATTAGCTTTAGTATGCATTACTGTACTTCATTAAACTGTAAAGTTTAAAACCAGATATGTATTAAATATCTTAAACAATAAGGAATATCGATAATATTTTTTACTGTAAAAGAGATGAAAAAAGGTGAAAATAACATTCAAATCGTACAAGAAAAAAGCGGTCTAGGTGCGACCCGAAAGACCCGCACGACTAACTTCCCAGTGGAAATGATAAAAAAAATATCATATGTTTTAATATTTAAAATTTTTTTTTTAATTTTTTCCCATTTTTCCGTGGACCCCCCAGGAGGGTTTTGCTCCCTGCACCCCCAATGATGTTTAAACTATATAAATGATAAGTGAGATTAGTGACAATTATACAATTTTTCATTCGGTACAAAAAACGGCTTGACCGATTTTGCTCAAAACCTAATCAGGTCTAAGTTACATAATTATGCGTTAAATGAAACTGGTCTCATGTCAATATCATCATTTGTTCTCGAAATATGCGAGATAAAAACTGCATACATACATACATAGGCACACACGGACATCCTTCTAAGAACCATACTATTCGACTCTAAAGGCCTTGAAACGTGGAGATATGTCTATATTTTCAATTTGCAAAATCGGTATATACTATGTTTACCATAAACAACTCCATGCTAAATTCTGTATTGCTAGCAAGAGATGCAAACCCTCTTTGATGGCTTTTATCTTGATTCTTTTTACAGTTATTCGAAAAATTATTTTTCCTTACTGTGTGTAACAAAATGAGCTTTTATTAAAGCAAAAGAAAAAAAAACATTCATATTAACTAATTCAAATTTTTCAGCTTATGACTACTGCTGGTACCAGGCACGACGGCGAACAGAAAACAACAACGACAATAGACAAGTATAGGACTTCCATCCCATTTTTGAATGCAAAAGCTAAAAACTTTAGAACCCAACTAACTTCTCTATAGTCGACAAACTCAACCCAACCAATTCTTAATTACAACAATACTATGGATCTATAAAATTTTCGGTCTATTATTTCGAGGTATATTTTTCCGGCTACCACAAGTGTCTAGCTTATTTCCTATTCTCGTTGTTATTTAGTATTCGCTTTCCTTCCTGACTGTAGTATAAGATGTGGATAACAAGGAATTGGTTAGTGCCAATTATTTTAAGGCTACGTCCTGCACTTCTGCCTATTTTTGACAACTTAGTGGTCGACCCAGAAAAAACTCACTGAAATTGTGGGTGCTTTAGAAATATTTTGAGAAGCTAGTCAAAATAAGAATGTAAAACTTCGAGCATTCATTTGATAACGTTGATGGACAGTTTATACAGATACGCAAATGTGTAATCAATGACTAAAAATGTAAATCAAATGAATGGAGTCATTTTTAACCGCTCAAGGGATTAAAATCTTACCCACTATAAGCGTGTTTCATACATAGCATACTTGAAAAACTGAGATTTACAGTGCTAGGGACATTTTAGAGCAACTAGTTATATGGATAACAGTGAGTATTTCAGAAACACTTCTTTTAGAATAAAAATGACTTTTTCTCATTTAGGTTTTTTTCTGAGTATAAATGAGTACAAATCAATAAACAATAGTAAATCGATTTGAAATCATCTAGCAAAATTTTAAGCCAAGCTAGAATAATTTTGTTTTGTATTTCGTATTTCATTAAATACGAAACTTTAAAGTAGGTATTCAGATAGGTTTATAATTCTTTATTCCAGCAAATGAAGTGTTTCACAAATTATAACACCGATTAGTAGGTTTAATAGCCATAGGTATTTTTGTAATTTGAACCAAAACTGTCAAGATGAATCAAAACTCATTGTGGTTGAATTAGTAGGTCTTTAATTTTACAAATCGTCTAAAAATTTATTGGTTAGCGTTATTAATCTTAATAAATAAATGAGTACCGTTAAATAACATACCACTATGGATATAATTTTAAAGTTACCTAGTTAGATAAAACGACAGTCCAATTAATTTGCAATGATGATTAGTAGTTTAGACATTGACAAATTATGCTTAAGTTAAAAATAAACAACCTTGACATTAAACTTTTTCAAACACTCTTTCATAGTATCAAATTTATTTTTCATGTGCCCCCAAAGCAAACTAAATATATTTTGTACAAAAATAACCTTAAGTCGATTTACGCCGATTATATTTATTTCCATTTATTTTCTTTCTTTCAAAGAAAAACCTAAAAACTTAATGGAAATTGCTGAAAAAAACTTTGCTACATACTATATTCGTTGGTAAGGACCTTTATTTATTCTTCCGATGATTTAACGGAACTAGCTTACCGTCAATATTTACATCCGAAATCAGTTTCGCATCACTTTTACATTGTTCGATAGAGAAGGCCAGCATACTATTCCCATTAAAAAAACTTCTACTTTTGGTTGACAGTTTTCTGTATTGAGTAATAATAAATTTTTAACACTTTTGTAAAATATTTAACATTTATAAAATCATTTTCAACAAAATTTCCAATTGTCTCCTACAAATTTTGTTAAATATTTACTGTAAAGAAACCATACGTTAAACCTTTATTATTAAAATAACTTACTGATCAATTATTAAAATTTTTCAAACCAAGTAGATAGTTGAAATCAATCCTTTTCAAATTAAACATGTTAAAGAGGAAAGTAAGGAAAGATTTCACAAGATCTTTTGATCTTCAGTTCAACAAAATCTCCCTACTACAAATTGATAAAAGGGCCGATTCACCATATTTTGTCTTGCGTCAGGGATGGTCAGAGATATCGACGAATTTTCATGACTAAATTCGCATTTTTATTTTTTTCATTATTTTGATCTACAATTCAAATTATCACAAGTTTATTGAATTATTTGAATACACAACACTATTAAATTATCCATTTGTCCAGTTTTTATATTCCATCGCACATTATTTATAAAATTACAAAACCCATTAAACCTAATTTTGAGTAAAGACCAAAATAAGAATTAAAAATGCAAATTTTAAAATTGAAATTGTAGGACCCATCTTGTAAACCGTTAGAGATAGAACAAAAAATTGATAATATACAACTTTTGTTTGAAATATTTTTTTGTAAACATCACTGTTTACTCACGAGGGCACACATTAGATGTAAATTTTATAGTATGTATTAATATGAGATTATCAGTTATGTTTTTGTGACATGTATAGATATATGTGTAATGTGATAGAGTAATCAACACTGTCTATTCATGGTATTTCAACAATTAATTCAGTCAATTGTTTGTTTTCACTTTTTAATATTGAAATAAATCCCTTGGCTATCCAGAAGAAAGGTGCTATAAAATATGATACTAGATACTTTTTATTTAAATATTCCTATAAAATTTACAAATATTAATAAAGAATTGATTGTATTAATAATAATACAATAAGTGTACCCGGATTTATTGATTCATATATTTTTTGAAATTTTTACATAAATTTTATTTTTATTTATTAATATTATTGTTTTTAAAATAAAGATAATATTTATAATGTTATTGTTTTTATTTTTAAAATGTAAAGACACATTTTTAATTTATTATTTTCTGTGTACAGCCAAAAGGGATATTTTTATTATTTATGAGTATTATGGTAGTTTATATTAAATTACCATTTAGTAATTATTTTTTTATTTTATATCGTCATCAAATTGATTTTGGAATAGATAAATGACCACCTGTAGCTGTAGGATATAAACTTGTTAGTTTCCACTGAAGCGTAATTATCATTCACAAGAGACTCCTCTACCAGACTGTCTGTGTCAAGACAAACAGGATGGTTGGAAGATAAAATTTGCAAGTGAAAATAATATAAATTGCATGTGAAATTCCAAAATTCGATATTTCGGGCGGATAAATAACTGGCATTGAATTTTTCAAGTTTTTAAGAGAGAGGTTGCATCTTCCAACCCAAATCGGTGACGACGTTGGTCATCCGTGATTTTCCACTTGTGAAGGGGAACCCTTGTTCCCGGTTCCATAGGTTCCATTGATTGTAATAAATACCAGACGTGTGTTCAAAAAATGGCATAGTTATAAAAACAAAATAAAATAAATTATGTAGGTATGTTCCTTCGCCACAGTGCTTGAAACTATCGCTTATTTTCACGGTCCTGTTAAGAATTCTCTCATTTCAACCATCTTAGCTATTGGTAGAAGTTCATCTGCCTGGATTAATTCAAAGATGTTTAAAAGTAAAGTTAGTAGAGATAGGTAAACCAATACCATTTCAGATACAAATCCAATTACAGTAAATCAATTCCCATTACAAGGAGAATTAGTGGGCGATAATTACTACCGGAGAGTACGCTACTGTTTAATGATACAAAATGAACGGTCGACACTATTTTAACGAGCTTGCAGGAAATAGAGAAGATAGTGGTCAAAAGGAGAATAAACATGACAAAAATGCGTCAAGAATTCTGCGAGTTTTATCAAAATTATTGTAAAATAATTAATCATAGGACTACAACTGCAACAGACTTCTTTCAGAAAACTTAATTCTCAAGCCAAAAGAAAAATGGGAAAATCGTCATTTAACGGATAGATGACTTATTTCGGATTTTACGCATTACCCCATATAAAAATAAAAAACTAGGCTTGATACCAAAACAAAATTTGAAAGCTAAATTTATATTGATTAAAAACGAAGAATTTATAAGTATTCAAAGATTATTGTCCGTTTCTTTCGTGCAAAACAGAGGTGTGTAATGTCTACGGCGATATCTTGCAATAATGTCACTCTATGTCTTACTCTTTGTTTAATTAGGAGTTTTAAACGTTCCTATTATGCATACTTCAAAAATTTTTCAAAAACCAACTTAATTTTTTTACTGTACGGAATTTTTCACCTGAGGTAATCAAAAAAATTTAGTCAGCATCCTCATTGAACCCGCTGCCACGTATTCAGTGTCTTTTGAAAGCTTTTACTGTATAATCACAAACTGTTTTTAATTAAAAAAAATTTTGTAATGTTTAAAAAAAAAGGAATACATAGAAAAAATTCTATGTATGTTCTTCCATGTAGGTATAGTAGGAACTTTATATTATTACTTTATAAGATATATTAAAAACGCTTATATAAAATGAATTCTATTTATATAAACATCAAGTTATAAATACTGTAAATTAGTAATCTGTCGTCGATAATTTATAAATGATATCCGCAGTATTTAGACCCTAAGGATATTATTTTTTACTTACAATGTTTCACCGATAAAAAACAGTTTAGAAGCAATATATAGATTGTGTCAGAAAAAGTATTCCCGTATATCTTTTATACAAAATAATTTGACCTTTATTGATCGCTTGATGTCAGTCGACTGTGAAAATGATAATGTGAGATCAATAGTGACCAATAGCTCAGTTGATTGAAGCGTAACCAATTCCGTTCGCGCCATGCCCTATTATATATGGTATCACAATGGGCTCTATAGCTCTAAGTGTATCCTTCGTGGTGAGCCAATAAATCCTAACCTAACCTAATATAAAACAAACTGTCAATTTTGATAAGCGTAACAATTGCGGGAACGAAAAGTATGTACGCAAATGATAGTGAATGTACAATCATAAAGCCCTCAACGTTTACCCTTTGAGAGACTTTGAAATCTTGTGAAATTGAAGATAAATTTTGGCTGAAGAAAATTGAAAATTTGGCTCGTTATGAAGAATTCATGAAAATGAATTCTTCCTAATATATATCTTTGATGAAATCCGTGATTAGTTAATTATTCTGAGGCATTGTATATATAAATACTACATTGAAGATTGGAAACATCTTTTCAATTTTATTTTTTCTATTACTTAAAAAAAAAATTATGTAAGTCACTTAATGCCTTAGAGCCTACAGTAACTAAATTTCTGTTTGTAAATTTACAATTATTTTAAATTGTGTCAAATATTAGACTACAGCATATTAAAGAATTATTGTAGAGAGTACCCCTCGCTTTGAATTTTACGTGAATTTTATGTGAATTTGTAGAAACTAGCAAGGTATATTGTGAGAAAGTACTAGCAGCAATAACTTTTTTCTTAACATTAGCTAGTAAATATTCTTGGTTCATGAAAATATTAAGTGTTCTAATACTTATTTTCTTGAATTAAGTATTGAGGTCGTTGATTCAAGATACATGTCAGTTGTTATAAAAACATCCATAGCCAAGTAAACGCATTTACTTCTATCCAGTATTTTAGCACGACGTACTTTGTTTGCGGCATAACAAATGTTGAGTAATGAAAATTAAAATTTTATCTTAAAAATTCGACTGATCTGTGAAAGTTATAGTTATAATTAATATTCAGCAGCTTCCTAATTTATCTGCCATAAATTATGCGTAAAAATTGTTTAATTAAAACTTTTAACATTTTATTACCTACCTACGCAAAATTTTTAAATTATTAACATTAATGTCAAAATTTAACTACTCCCAAATTAGCATTAACGGTATTCTTAATAAACAGCCCATAAACAGCAAAAAAATAATATTTTTTGATTAGTTTTTATACTATGTAAATTAATTTATTCAGTTAATTAATTTATATGAGAATGCGAGTGTACACCTTTTACAGTAATAACCGGCTCAAATCATTTTTACAAAAAGAGATGTTAGTTATTATAGTATCTTACTAACTTTAAAGTCAGTACCTATCAAAAATGTTAGTGACATACTGGTATTTTACCAGAAAAACCAATCGGGACTTTGGTCATAATGCCACTCGCATTAATTGTAAGAATCATTCCAAAAATCAATTCACGTATACTTCAAAAAATAACATTTTTTCCTACGCAAATTCGATCTTGACGCAGTGCATACGATCGCTAAAAGATGCAAAACTGAAACAAAACTAATAAATGGTTAGGATTTTTGCATAGATTTCAGGACTGCCATGCAAAAGTCTTTGTACATAAAATCCCTGACATTTTTCGAATCGAGATCTGTTAAAAAATTTATGTCAAATAGCTAGCTCATATAATAATAAGATCTATTAAAGCACTTTTAGCTTCATGTTAGCAAAATTAACGCTCATATTAATAATCAAAATTTTTCTGAAAAATTCTAAGGCTAATAATTTTTTCTGGAGGGATTTTTCTAATAAATATGATTGACCTCGAGCCACCAATATGAAACCCGTCCCCTCTGTGGGAATTTATAACTTATACCACAACCACTTTTCTTTTAAAATATTAAAATTAAAAATCGTAATTTTTAAACTGAATATCCCGTGACCTAAAACGCATCAATTAGTTTAGTGTAGACAGCTTGGTATAATATATCCATAGATAATAAGTATATATATATATATATATATATATATATTATAATCAGATGTCTATGAATATATCTGTCAAACTTATTTGTGTTATTTCGTGTAATGATACCGATATTACGTCATCAAATTGGATGCCCGCGTTTTTGACAGTTTACATAAGGTTTAAAATTTAACTTAATTTTTTGGCAAGAAAGCGTGTGTATTTTTCCGAAATAAATTTTTGTTGGTTTTGAATTAGCAAAAATCAACATTTTGAAGTACTTTTTCAAAAATAGAATAATACCCTATTACAAATACCTCAATTAAAACAACAACAAAAATATTCTTTGCAATAAATTGGAAAAGGCTGTGTACCTACAGTAGCTTAGAGGTTACATTTCAGTAAATTATTTTATGAAATTAATTTTCGTTTAATAAAAAAAATACAATAATTCAAAATTATTAAACAAAATATAAATAAGTTGCTCTCGTAAATCCGTAGCCCACTCAAAAAATATTTTTTCACTAATAAATCCTAAAAATAAATAAAAAACTCCCACACATTAAATATTCCAAGCATGATAAATTGAACATGAATTTATTTGAATAAAAAACACAACAATTTTAGAAACAATAAAAATATCAATTTTTGCAAGAAATAATACCCATTGAAAAATCAACTACATATAATAATAAATGTATAATATAGGTAAGTCAACGTTTTGTACTCTATTTACAAATTTTAAATAATGGAGTTTAACCTCCATTCCTCAGACATATACGCCTATACCAGAGGCAACCCACATCATTAATTTTAACCTTTATTTATTTAAACTACATCGAATATATACATACAATTAAATTTATAATGTGGGTGGAGTCGGTTACTTTGTTCTTATCCAAGCAACGACAGTGTTTACCGCCCCATTAAATATATTTGATCAAACTGCTGTTGACTGGATTCGAACCCGCAACCTCCTAGTCTAAATAGTCAATCAGATAAAAGTTATTACGCTTCTTAGCTGATTTATTTAACTATTAGAGCAAGTTGCAATTCGGGACCTGAACACTTCATGGATATCTCAAGAGATTTTTTAAATGTAGCTTAGTATGCAAAAATTGCAATTTTTAGAGGGTGAGGGTGTTTTGTAAATTTTAGGGCAAAAAAGGCTTTAGAATATATTATTCATAGTTTTCTTTTGATTGGAATAACAAAAAATCGAATATTCACTAATTTTATCCTGTCCAGCATTGTTATTTTTGACTATTCATGAACATTTATGTTCGATATTACCAAAAAAAATTCGACAGTAAGCTTTTTTTCCCAATATAATTCGATGTATTTTATAAGCGTACGACTTTTTATTCTGAAGATATGGGTGTCTGTTAACGGTAATTATATAAATTCAGTATATAATTGGGGTTTTCTCCAATCCTGCGAAAAGTGCAAAATTTTTTTCTTTTTTTGCACAAAAAATGCATTCTTCGAGCTTCTGGTTTTATTTATTTTGTAATTTGTATATTTTCGGACGACATCATACTGACAATCCTAAGAAATTTGTCGCTAATGTTGTTACTATTTAATTATAGCCCGATTAATAATGTAATATGACTTCTTATAAAAATAAGTGTTATATTGTTTCTAGTTAAATTCTGTTTGTATAGCAAACGATAAATATTGGTTCTTGGTTCAATCAAAAAGAATAATAAGTGGTTTAAATCTGAATTTTTTTAAATTACAATGTAAGAAAAAAACCCTGGCAAAAGACTTACATTTTTTTGTTTGTTTAATATTATGATCATAAATTCAAAATGTTAAATAACAAACAATACCTACCCAGCCAATAAAAAAACACCTTTTTTGGTCATTTAATATACCTATTTCAAATAAAATTTAATTTCTAGTTTTAATATATATAGGTGTAAAGCTAGAGTACATTTTTTGGAAACTTTTTTGAAACAAATTCATGTCACTTCTCAGAAAATTTTGTGCATGGAGTCAGTCCTTGGGTAGCTGAAATAAATGAGATGATGAAACAGCTGACCTTTCTAAGTTCTATGTAAGGCAAATTTTTATTTGAACCCACATAGCTATAAAGGTAAAGTACATTTTTTGAAAACTTTTTTGCAACAAACTTGTACACGTAGTCCTCGGGTAGTTTAAAAACGGGCGATGATGAGAGAGCTGACATTTCTAAGTTCTGAGTATGGCAAATTTTTAATTGCACTCACCCCAGGCTAGAATCGAAAAATGTTGGTTTGGTTTTTTTCTTATTTAAATTCTTTCTAACAAAGAAGATAATTGTCTCTCTGGTACGTTGAATTTGGTCGGACACTTAATAATGATATGTTATTTTAAAATACGCCGTTTTATCACTTTATTAATTTTAAGCTGGTAAGGCTATTCAAAATTCAAATCCATAACATAAAATAGGCAGGTTTGTCATCATCACCTTGCTCGTTGAACTCTTTCAACATCGTCCATGCTAAGACTACTTAGTGACGCCAAATTTTTGAATTCTTGCAGAAAAATTCCAAAGATGTACGTTAGCTTTATGCCTAATACGGAAATGTATACTGATGAACTTTTTATTACATAAATTAAACTATGAAATCAGGCTAAACCAATAATAATTATAATAATATCTGTCTACATGTATGTAGATATTTGAATTTATATAATAAAAATCATTAAATCATTTCTAGTATTTCTTATATTTTCATCAGTTATCGCGCATTGTAAAGAAAAATTATATTTATTGACGAAAAATAAATATTTTTTGAACTTTTAACAAAACAGTGGCTACAAAAATAACTTGGAAAAAGAATTCTTGAATTTAAAATTTTGGACATTTACACTCAAAGAAGAATTTTCAATAAACATATCAACACCGCTAGGAGATTGGATATTGTGGTAGTCATTTTATTATGCAATATTACAGCAGAAAACGGTTTAATCGGCGACACATTAAGCCTACTCTCGTAGTATAAGAGAGTCAATAGCGTCTAATGCTGCTTAATCTTGTGTCTTTTCCTGCAAGACGGTAATTATACCTTTTACTCCATTAAACTATTACAAACTGTGTCAACTGTTAGCACTTCTTCATTAGAGGTTTTATCAAATTACGGAATCCGGAGCATATATAGCTTAAAATCCAATAGCTTGTCCTGTTCCAAAAACTACTTGATGAAATTTAATGAGCATATGCACTTCATCAAGTAGTTTTTGCAAACAGTGATGACATTATTTTGTGAAAAGCTTTTTCTTACTTTGTATGTATTTATGTATGAATATTTCTTTGTAAAGTTCGTTATTACCTCGTATCTCCCAATCGGTTCAATAGATTTCAACATTTAAGAGTTTTTAGATTAATGTTTGAAAAAACAACACAAAAGGTCGGATTTTCTGAGCGAAATGATTACAAATTAATATTAAGAATAATAAATTGGTTTTAAAGTTTTAATATAGTATAATAAGACAGATTTGTTAGTGCTGGGACAATTAAAAGTTTAAAATAAAATCAATAATAAAATAATTAAAAAACCCCTACTGAAATTAAATCTGAAAAGAAAGAAACAAGTACAGTTAGTAGATTACATAGCGACTTTAACTATCGGGACCGAGTAATGGGAAAGATTTGTGGCGGTCAAGATTGTAATGAACCTCCACTGTCGCTATGTCAAGTACTACATATCTTTCTATCTTTCAATCTTATCAGAATTTTATTTAACGCAGTCGAGTTGTTTTTATTTATTTTATATTAATAAAAGTAAACTACTCTACATTATCGAATAGTTTCTATGATTGTAGGTTTGAATCGTTCATGTCAACATAAATTTACCAAGTACACAGTCCTTTACATTCAATAGAAGTCACTGTACCTTATATAAAATCATAACGAGCATGGCTTACACCTCCGTCTGATGATTTAACTAAATGCGTTATATGTTTTGAATTATTTTTATAATTTGCATGCTTGCTCGGTGTCCCATGTATTGTATTTAAATAAATAACGTGATTGGAAACTAACAAAATAAATCCTTGGTATATCGAGAGCCGAATCAGCCAGATCTACACTTTTGACGTGCTCTGAATAGGGGCATTGAAATTCCTTGGTAAGAGACGCGGAGAGTACTTACATCCTGCAAAAAAATCAGAAATGTATTATTTGGGAATGGAGCTATCCTTCTGTTTTAAAGATATCACTTGTTTCTAGCTTTTCAATTAGTCAAAATATTAACGGTCACATAATTTTTAACAGCTACTGCGCTTATTATACCAGACACATAAATTTATTTAATATACAATATAAACTATATAACTTTAACCTTGAGAACGTAAAAATCTCTCTAAATTAAGAAAGGAACGAGAGGTGTCGTGGGATACCCGGTAGTATCTATAGTCTTTTTGTACCTTGGTACATTATAAATGTAGCGCTTATTTTTTTATTTACAATAATTTTTTCTGAAAATTTAAGGAATTAATTTTAGAAGTCAAATGTTTGTTTGATTCTTTAAGAATTTAATTTTATAGCTACTTTTAGTTTTTACTGTATGAATTAAATGTAGTATTAGTTTAAAAAAGACATACTTCTGATTTAGTAGTCAACCCAATTGTGCGTAAATTACGTTTGGTTTGATCCGGATATTAATTAGGACATAACATAAAAATTTCATTGTACTTAGTTAAATTATCTCTGTTATCGTTAACTCCTGGTAACATTCACAACTCTATTTTTTGTAATGATAACACATAAAATATTGACAAAAAATACAAATTGACAAATTATAAAAATATTTTTGCATTTTCTAAAAATTCATGGCAAGTTGAATAGATTGAAAAAGTTTTAGTTTCCTGGGTAACCTACCATATCGGTTTTTGGTGACGTTTTTTTTTTTGTGATGACACTTTTGTTTGGTTTTACCTTCGAACCAGCAAACAAATCAGAATGATAACGTGCGATAAAGAACATAGTTCCAAAAAATTCTTTCCCCTCAGAGCCTTAAACCTTTTTACCTTGACGACCTCAATAACTTAATAATAATTCGCAATGTTCCTGTGTGTAATAAATAAATTCATATACATATATAAAACAATATGTAGAATCAATAAACCAAGAACATAAATAACAAACATCAATAAGTACCTAAAAATATGAACCTTTAAATACCCATAGTTTAAACCCTTAGTCAGTTAAAAACTTGATAACACAAATTATTAAACATTTGCCTTGGGTTTTAATTTAACAGGATTCTACTTATATTGAAATGTTTATATCTAGTTCGGATTTGGAGCGAATTTTAAGGGAATTGAAAAGGTGGCAATGCAATATGTAATTTACCACTTAACTTAGACTAGACTGATACCCACCCGTTCGTTTGGTTTAAAAGTAAAGATTAATAAAGATTGATCTCGCTTATCCCCTTTCTATAACACTTGAAATACTGATAAGGATTGTTTTACACAGGTTTGTTAAAGAAATCTGTAGTTTATGGTACTGTCAAATGACATTCTATATCTTTCTATATCTTTAAACATTATGTGCTATTCTGAAGTATGAGCTATATTGCTGTAAACTTTCACTAAAAACTTTTTTAAAAATATATTTTAAGGCAAGAAGCTACTGACATAACGAAAAATGTGCAGATCTGGATCTTTAAACATAAAATGAAGACACTTCACACTAATTTTGACATCGTTTGTCGCAAAGGATATAATTTCAATCATAATTTTTCAACGAGTTTCAAAGTTATATCCAAATATTACATTTGTATACAGTGTAGTTTCAATTCAATTTATCTATACAGACTCACATACTCACTGATATCATACCCATTCGCTGTTTGATATTCAAGTTTGAATTACTACACTATGTAAATACAGCTTCTTCTTCTCCTCCTGTCGAGTTAATCAACCAACGCAACGCGATGAATGCAAAGATATTTACAACACATACACATGAAGCAGCATTTGTTTTAGATTGCAAAAAAAAAACAAATTTTAGCCGGTTTCTTTTTATCAAGTTTAAATTAGCATCGAAAATGAAATTAAAAATTAAAATAAACCTTCGGAACAAAATTTTCATCTCTTTTTTCTATTTGTAATCGGATATGGAACCGATATACTCGCACTTGACACATAGCTTAGAACACTCAAAGATCACAAATTACTTTTCAAACAAAACAGAAAATCAAAATCGGTTTATCCGTTTAGAAGCTACAATACCAGATAGACATACAGATACACAAAGAAATATGAGGAAGAACAAATTTTTACTATTTTCTTAAGGAAAATCAAACCCTTGGAGAAGGAAATAACTTCTTCTTTCAATTTTAATGTAAATCATTTGTTAAGATTTTTACCCAAAAATCATGAAAACCGGATTTATATCAGAGTTAAACCTATCTACTTCATGCAGTGACGCTGTAATTATAGTTCATTGGTTTTTAAATTTTATTCTTCTGAAGCTGATGTCTCGTAAGCCTTTATTAAGAACGCATTGTATCCGGTAGAAATGTTCTCGTGAGCTTTAAATTTTTATTTGTTATGCCAGAAGAACGATCCTCGAAAAATGTAAAAAAAAAAGAAGAATTATTTTTTTCTTAATTTTAATGAAAATCATTTACCTATCAAGGTTTTAACGACACTAGGATTTGTTAGAATGTATTTTTATTTCAAGAGGCGGCATCAGTTCAGTAGGTCTTAAATTTGCTAATTAGTACAGTTCATTTGATCTTAAAGTCATAGTAGAACTAAAGTCCTAGTACCATTTTTCTTAAAATTTTGGCATGTAGGCACATAAAAAAACACAATTCTCCATAATAATTTAGTAATAGAAAAATTGATTTTTAGACGTAAAAAAACTTAAAACTGTATACAAAATGTAAAGCCTCACTTATAGTTTGCCTGAAAGCCTCAATAAAAATCTTTTAAGTCCGTTTAAAATAAAATACTTCTAGAAAATGTTGTTGTTTTTGTTGTTAAAAATAACATTCGTATTGGATAGTAAATTTCCAATGCAAAAATTTTAACTCACCAAATCAAAGTCCACAGTCAATAATATATGACAAATTAGAGTTTACAAAATATTCAGCATTTTTCTGTAAGATGAATATATTTGAGTTATTTCACCGGGGCCAACCTTGGGAAATGTGTTTTCTAGTATTATATTAATTGATTCGAATTCGAAGTTATTTTAAAGCATAATTAAAAGATTAAACCACCTAAATTAAACTGGGCGCTTTAAATACGTACCTTGTTTCTTCGAGGTTGGCCTCGGTAAAATAGCTCAAGTATAGTAGCATAGATCTTTTTCTTCATTTGTTATACAGAAAAATAATCATGAGTATGAAATTCGGGTCTTATGTCTCAGGCGTACAATGCCATATCATACCGTTTATCAGGTAAAAACAATACTAAAGATATAAGTCGGTAACCTCTCCATACGATTTCAACTTTTTAAAATTTAGGATACAGTATTCTAAATTTTTAATCTCCGAACTAAAACAAAGGGGTGTTATAAGTTTGACCGCTATGCGAGTGTGTCTGTCTATATGTCTGTCTGTGGCATCGTAGCGCCTAAATGGATGAACCCATTTTGATTTTTTTGGTTTTGTTTGAAAGGTTATTTAGTGGAGAGTGTTTTAAAATATGTTTCAAATACGAGTTTAGGGTTCCGTACCCGAAAAATGTTTCGGGGATTCTTTTACATTTTGTAAATTTCACTTGTTACAAAAGTGTTTGCATAATAAAACCAGTGACGCCTCATAGTCGTATAGTGTTTGCTGTATACAAATAACACAACAAACAATATTCATAAATTTTAAATCCAACATTTATACTACATACTACATATTGTAAATGATATGCTATAATTTATTACATACGATATGTGTAAAAGAATGAGGAATTTAATAATATACCCATTGCCATTTATAAAATGCAAATTGTTTTATTTCACTTTTGTTCACATATGTATGTATGTCTAAATGACGATGGTGTAGCATCAAAGTAATCCAAGTAACATTTTCCTTCAGGTAAAGACGAAAGGCACGAAAAACTTTATTCTTCACAATTTAATATAAAAAAACTTATACTTTTTTTTTAATAAAAAATATTGTTTTCTCAATCATTTCGTCAATGGTAAATATTGTAACGAAGTTCCTTACGGCAGGCTTGGAGAAGATAGGGATTCTGCTGCACGGACGAATCGAAAAAAATGTGTGACTTAAACTGTAAGAAAAATATATAACGAAAGTGCTATAGTCGTCTACACAAGCGAATAGTTAATAACAAAAAAACTTTTCTGTTCTATGCATGTCTGGATATAGGATGGAAGGATGGACTTTTCACCAATCGACTCAAAGTAAAGTCAAATTAAAAGTATTCATCGAAAAATTTCAATACCAAAATCACAATCCTCCGGAAAATCGAAACATCCTCCTAAATTATGTTTTTCTGTGATGTACATGTTAGAAATGAAATTTTCAAAACTTGTGGTGGGGTAGTTTCATAAAGGGTTGTTTTTGGGAAGAGGTTTTGGGGGAGGGGGGTGTTTTGATTAGAAAAAAATTTTAAATACAAATTTTGTTGCTTTTATGTTTTCCGAAGGAACTTTGTTCCTACCTGGTGTCCCATGAAACCATATCTCTATTTATTTTTATTAATATCTAAACCACTAAAAATTATTGATTTGCTTCAGACTTAAATTCAAATTTTCTTGATTTTTTTCACAAATATAAAAATATTACTTAGATTACGACAGTTTTACCGCTCACAAATGTACAATACAAGAAAGGTGCATATTGGTGTTTTTCTTATTATTCTGGAATATTTGTATGTGGAACATGATTTATTAACCGTTTGGAAGTGTTTTTAGTGAATATTTTAGAATTGTAATTTATAATTATTCTAAACTATATATTTTCCTCTTTCTATGTAGACATAGAACCTACAAATTCTTTATTGACTTTTAAACGGATATGAAAGAATGTCTTTCTTCTTTCCTAAAATACCATTTTACAAGCTTTGTATTGGTTCTTGCTTATAGCCATAAAGCCTAGTATTTGCTTTTGACTTTTAAAAGTATATGAACATATCTATTAAGTTTTAAGTGCTTCCTACGGCGATAGAGAGTTAACAATCGTTAGTCAAATGTAAATGTCGTAAGAATACAGAATTATGACTATGATATGATGTTGGAAACGTAAGGGATAATTGCTTTTTTTCTTATTTTTATCGCTTTCATAATATGTTGATCGAATCCTTGATTTATTATTTACGACAAATTTTTATTTTAAATACTAAAAAATTTCAACATGAATGTTTACGATTTGTAAACATGCATGTTTACAATTTTTTATAAATAAATATTTAAAAAATTTAACCAATTATTTAATCGAAGGTTTTAAAATTTTTCCTATATTCTGCAGCTAGCAATGTTACACGAACCAAAATACTATCCTCTCAACTTATAAAGCTTTTTTTAGTGAATGCCTATAACAAAATTGCAAAATTTTTGTTATTGTTAATAAATTAAAATTGTATATGGAATCCTTATATTAATAAAAAATAAACAAATTAAAATTTACTTATATTAATAAAAATAATTTATACAATTATTTATTTATATTACTTTTATTTTTATTTATTTTTATTAAAAAATAGTAATATTTGATTAACATAATTGAAGCAATAAGTTAAAATAAATAATTTTTATAAATGCGCATAAATAATATAAAATTGTAATAAAATATATACTTGTTGAAAACTGTGTACTTAACAAAGATTATACTACACAATTTCGCAAGAGTAGCATTGAATTCTTCTACGGACTTCTATATAAACGTGAAACGCAAGATCTGAAGAGAGTTCAGTATAGGACTCACAATTGCAAGGTACCAGATTTAAAAATCTTACATGTATCCTGATCACTTTCATAGGTTTCAATATTTAGTAATTGTTCTTAAAATTTTAATATTCAGTCCTAAATATTCGTGTATAACAGAGGAATTTTTTCACAAAATTTAGTACCTTTGTTCCCAATCATACCGATAATCGAGCAAAACATTTCACATCAATTTTCTCGGATTATGATTATTATGGAATAGAGTATTTTAGAGTTCTTATTTATTGTAAATTTTTTTTCCAATTTGAACTGTATGAAACCTGATTGTATAAAAGATATGATGAAGTAAAAAGAATTCCTTTACTATGCTGATGATTACAAGTTTATTGGTAGAGAAGAGATTTTAATTTTTTTTCCGTCACTATGACAGTAGTTCTTTATAGTTATATTCTAGCTTTACTTTTAGAATAAAGCCAGGAGCGTTACTTCTAGGCACACTTCGTTTGTTTGTCTTTATAAAAAGCTGCGGCATTCTTAGTTCCCTTTGGGTTTTAAACGGATAATTATCGAATTCCTGTTTCTTTAATGGTGTGTCAGATCCAAAAATATCAAAGGAATTTCCACCTGGAATTTGGTTTTCAATCCAGCTCTTTTCTGCTGAATATGATTTTCATGGCTTTCTGAATATACTCTATAAGAGCAAAATATTATTTAAGGGTCATTCTAAATAAAGGAAGGGCGTCAAAACCATAAACTAATTTTTTTTTTTTTTGAACAAACGCTTAGCCGAATGGTGTGTTCCATTGAAGTTTATACTCTCACTTTATAAGTTAAAGTCTCATATATGAGAGACTTTAACCTATAAAGTACACAAAAAATTTGAAATAAATGTAAAAAGATAAGTTTCATAATAAAAATATGTAAATGTATGACTATGTATACACTATAGTACGATAAGGTTTGGGTGTTCTATGTACACAAACATACAAATAGAATAGCCACGAACAGGTTACATATAATTGTAATCACTTAAATAAAACAGGAATGACGGAGTTGGTAACGTCCTAGATCGGATATCTAGAGAACCCGGGTTCTTTCTATTTGTTCAAAACAAATACGTAATGCCGTGAATTAGAACCTAATCTTTTTGAAACCAAATACGACTGTGACAATTTTAGCCGCTAGAAAGCGAATACACGCCGACAAATATTTGAAGAAATTGAAAGAAGTCTACATTAACTCAGGGCAATCTTTTCCAGAACTCTCAGGTTAAAGTAATCCACCACTAAAAGACACGACTGAAAATAATGTTTGTATAAAATATAGCGTCATTATTGACAAAACTATTTACATTTTATACAATATCTGATACAAGCCAGTACGGTAAAAAACATTTACATTGACGTAAGTCTATATACTTAGATTTTGATGATAGTTTTATACGAATAAATTATGTTTTATTCATCAGACTCATACACTACAAATTGTTGTCTTTATCTAAATCTTGTACATTTTATATAATTATCAAAATACGACAAGAATAAAAAGAGCAATAATTAAGTAAGCTTGAAATAACCGCGAATCCTTGGGTTCAATAACACATTCCTATCCAGGGATCTATTTTTACTGCTTCGGATATTCTAGTGTTTCAAAGATTTTAAGAACTTCATTCTATATTTCCATTTTTATTAGAAAAATCAAATCAGAAATTATGAAAATGTGTAGTAACTAAAAAATAAAAACAAAACTAGATAAATTAGTTTTAAAGAATATTTACCGATTTCAGTTCTCTTACACTAAAAAAAAAAGTATTTCATTTAGGATACATAATATTTTCGAGTGAGTACTCCTGCAAAAAGTAGCATTTCTACAGCAAAAAACTAGTATATTCTTCACAAGAATACCAAGTATAAAACATGGACAAAAACGTATGTAATGTTACCTACCACAGCAACAAGTACGGTGGCATTTTTATATCGCTTCCGTGGTGATGATCCAAACCATGGTGACCACCAAACTAGAATTTTTATCTTCTGCTTAAAAATTATTGCAATACAATCGCTCAACGTGGCGAAAGAAATTTTCACTTAAAAATTGGAGCTAGAATACTTTTACAATGAGTGACACATATGTTGAAGTATACAGATAATTTTCGCATAAAAGTTGTAGCTTATTATAATATGTAATACACTGTCAAAAAAAATACTAGTTACAAGAAAATATGTTAAGTTCTTAGAATTTGTTGCAATAAGATATTTTCTTGACAGTCAAAGCAAACACGTTTCATTGAATCCTGTAATTTTGTACAGTGTAGAGCATTTCTCCTTATTTATACATAATTAGTGTTCGTGTCTATACATTTATATTTATGTCCTATAATCCCGAGGGGAACGTAGGGCCTCAAGGCCTAGCATGCTTTTATTACCTCGTGGTCTAGCATGCTTTTATTACCTCGGCGTATTTTTAACTAATTTTTGAATATTTTTAGAAAGTATTGCAGTTCATATTTAACCACTAATATTCCGAACGATTCGAGACTATGAAAATATTCACTATAATGATATGATTAAAATTTGATGAAAACGAGGAAAAAAATTAGTGCGTAGACCGGTATATGATGAATTTAAAAATCTTCGTACTTTTCTCTACAATCACCATTGTGATTATTTTTGTGTACTGAATCCTGAAAATTTTTCATTTATCTAAACTAATTTTTATCAATTTATGCGGAAATTGTTAATTTATGCAATAATTTATTGACGGCACTGTAAAATTTATTGGTAATTAATTAAATTATTTTCAATATTTTTAGGTTTACGTTAATATTATGTAGAAACAACGTAATATTATTTAAAATTTTTACTATCATTACAATCATTTTTTAATGAAATTTGAGACGAATGCCTTTTAAATGTCTATTGATTCATTTACATTGGAATTAAAAAGTATTTTTTGTAAAAAATTTTTTTAAACTATTTGCGTAAAAAGTTTTATTTGATTTTATTTAATGTAAAATTTTTTATAATTTCCCTGTCTGTTCGATGAGATTTTAGACAATTTATACAATAATTCGCACTAAATATAATTGGGATTTAAGAAAGGAGTAGCGATAAATAATATTAGTTTCCAAATATGGTAAATTTTCGAGAAACTTGATTCCGTGGATTTCAAATTATAATCTTACGTCACACTTCGAATAAGCATGAGTGCAGTTTCAAAAATGGGAAAATTTATTCACACTAAAGTTTACTCAACATTTTGAATCGATATGAATGGAAATTCACGAAAATTAAAGTTAAAGACATAATGCCCTCTTGACACGTTCCACTTACGAAAATTGTGAAAGCTCTATACAAAAATGTTATTCTTCAACAAAAATTTCGATTTAGGCCAATTTGAACTTGATAAAAAGGACAGATCAAGCCGTCTAAAATTCGTTCTCTTCCGTAAAATTGATAGATTACACGTTCAAATAGTCCGGGGTTTGATAATTTTTGAAAGTAATCAGAAGCAATTTACAAAAGTACCTATTCGAGTTTTTTGTTTCAAAATTTTATTGAAATGCTTAGAATCAGTACCCTCCGATCCATTTGTAAAGGTTCTGTTTCCAGTATTGATTAAATAAAACAAAACTGACTATATTATTCCCCCAAAAATTATGACCGTAGATAAATGTTAGATTTCAGTTTATCGACCTATAATAGCAAAAAAAAACTTTCAAACATAATTATTTCAAAAATTTAATCTGTGATTATATCCATTATCCAAAAAAAAAAAAAATTACAATACATGATGACACGGAACAAATCTTATTCATAAACAATTTATATTATAAATTTTTATAAACGTACCGCGTTGAGATAATCAAAAGGCATTACGTTTTAACTAACATAAATGGTTGTATTAGATAAAACTGGCTTGAAAGAGTTTTTTTTTAGTAATTTATAATGTATATAATTGCTTATATCTTTATTCAACAATAAATTCATTGTTTCATATTGATTAAACAACACTTGTTTTTTATATACCGTTTTAGGCAAAAAATCTAAAGCTACGTCCACACATTGATTTATAAAAGTGGCAAAACTTTTTACTAAAGTATCAGGCAAATTGGCTGTCGCAAGACTTTGTTCCTATTTGTAACGTTTCAAAAAAGGTTATTTGTTTCAAAATCAGTATTTATATGCTCAAGATAATAAGAATAACTAGCTCAAATAATATGCAACTAAGTTGTATATCTTTAGTCTATGCCAGTGATGGCAAACCAATTGCACGCGAGCTACTGATGGCTCGTGATACATTCAGAAATTCTAGGCTACTCATCCTACGAACGTGCGTGCGTTTGTTATTGTAGTTACATCGTGGTCCACAATTGCTAATGACACATAGTTTATTTACGTATAGTAGTGTAATAGAAAAGTTTTAATTGGTGAAATATAAAAATACTGAATTCGAGATGATGTCTAGAAAAATTTGCTAGAAGCATTTTTCAGCAGATAAAAAATTGCAAAAATTATAAACAATTAAGGATGAAACAAAATTTATTTCGTTTTTTGCATATTTCCTAAACTATTAATATTAAGAAATTTATCTTAAAGTAAATTTTTCAACAAGTTTAACAATTGTTTATTCAGAAAATTTTCTGAAATTTTCGTTTGCATTGTATATGTACATACTTAACAAGATCACGTCAGAAGAGTTTAAAAAAATTTTATTTCGTTGTTTGTAAAATTTTTGCAAATGCATTTTTTATTCCTTCTTTTTTTTCTTTTTTTGTTAACTTTAAAAAGCTATTATAAACAAAGCATTAAAATTTTTTAAACTCTTTTGACGATATCTTGTTAAGTATTCATGTAAAAAGTTATCCCCGAAGCCAAATAATTTTAAGCCAATTACTTAAACATTATTTTTAGTTTACAATGAACTATTTTATTCCTCTCCTTATTGACTCTTACCTATATTTCTTAATTGAATCCTAAAAGTACGGGACGTTGAAACAAAAAAGGCAAAGTTTTGTAACATAGCTGAGGTAAAGTTCCTCGACTAAGAATTTAATTCAATTCGGATCAATTTTTGATTGTTTGTTATATTTGCTTATTATACGACTTATTATAATTCATCCAAATTAAACGTCAAAACGTATTTGTTTTATATAATACAAGTTAATTTTTGACGATTAATTTAGCAATTTATTACTATTTTATCCTGAAGTATGTACGTTTTACAGCCAAATTTACTGAAAAAAAAAAACAAAAACAAAAGACTCTTTCAAAATTTTACTTCAAGATCATCTAGTTCCCAAACGAGGAAACTTTTATAACGAGGAAACGAGTACCAAGGAAAGTTTTGCTAAATCGACTTAGTTTGGGCTGTACAATACTTGGTAGAAAGTTTTACTGATTTTCTAAACACCTTGTATATAGTGTATAAATTTTTAGGATACGGAACCCTAAACTCTTATTTGAAACATAGCTATGAACACTCTCCATTAAATTACCTTTCAAACAAAACCAAAAAAATGGAAATCGATTCATTCGTTTAGGTACTACGATGCCACAGACAGACAAACAGACAGACACACAGACAGGCACGTACACATAGCGGTCAAACTTATAACACCCTTCTTTTTTTTTAGTTCGGGGGTTAAAGATAAAAGCTTTTAATAATTCCATTATTATTTTCATCTTATTGATACTCGTACGGAATCCTGTGTTCAAAATTGCTTTTATAATCAATTTATTCATACATTTTATTGATTTGATACCAGCATATTGTATTGAATTGGTTGTAATTGTTTTTGAATTTTATTAAAACTATTCTCTGCTTATATAATTTAATTAAATATAATTGCTTTGGTGTATATTTACAACCTAAGTATTTACTTACCACCAGGTGTTCTGGTATAAATTATATGGTAAGTTTCAAGATCAAGTTAACGATAAAATAAAATAATTGTTCCATACTAGCTGTGTCCTTCATTTTTGTTAATCCTATTCGTACTGAGACAAGAAGCAATACCCTTTTCGCTAGCCTTCTTGTAAATCCATATTCAAAATTCCATTCCTTGAGAAAGTCTACTATTTTACATGAAAACAATTTATAACTTATTGGAATAGGCGCAATTGAAAATAAAACTTTTTTTATTCATTTTTATTCGAAAAGGAAAAATTGGTGGGAAATCAAAATTTTATGAAATTTTTAAATTTTGAGAGTTGAGACCACGAAAATTTGTGAAATATTTGATTGGTTTCAATTGATGGGTCTCCATAAAATTTCGAACTTGTTAATTTTTCAAAGAAATTTAAGCGTTGCAAAAAATGGTATGGAAACAAGTGTAAACACAAGTTTGAAAGATTCAGGTGTCCATTTTTCTTGAAATCTATTATTTTTTTAGATATTTTTACAGTTGAATTTCTAACTGTTTAGTAACATGGAAAAAACATATTGATCATAAATTAAATCGTAGAAGGTAACGGTAAAACCAAGGTGATGCAAGTTTCAATTATTCTTAAAATAAAGGTTTTGGCATGTGCTCACAATAAAAACCTAATTCTTCATAATTCTTCTATACCACATGATCAAGTGCCATTTGGTATCATTTTCCCCAGAAATCTTCGACTTTTACGAAAAGGTTGTTATAAGTTTGACCGCTTTGTGTGTGTGTCTGTCTATGGCATCGTAGCATCTAAACGGATCAACCGATTTTCATTTTTTTGATTTCGTTTGAAAGGTAATTTAACGGGGAGTGTTCTCAACTTTTAAAGTGAAAATTTAAGGTTCCGGAAAAAAAACTAAAAAATTGGCGACGATCTTCAAAATGTTTGAAGAAAAAACGTAATTTAATGGAGAGAGTGTTTTTATATATGTTTCAAGTGCGAGTTTAAGGTTACGTGCCCCGGAAAATTTGTCTGGGGTTTTTTAAATTTTGTAAATTTCACTTGTTTAATGTAAAAACGATTTCTTATATTTAATAAAAATGATATAATTTTCTTTCAATTATTCAAACAATGATTAAATATTTATTTAAAGAAATCAAAATATCACTATCACAACTGGATACAATAATATTTATAACCAAAAAGCCTGGCCACTAAAAATCTTATCTTCCATAATTTGAATTTACATTATTACTCCATAATACAATAATATCCGAATGACCTAACTTTGCTCGGTATTGTTTTAGTTAAAATGACACAAATTTTATCACTTATATAAGAACCGGTTAAAACTCCACATAAATATCAATTTGAATGTCCCGGTAATGTACTTTATTTCGTTAACTACAATATACACCAATAGATATCAAGAAGAGTCACCCCAAAAAAGCCCTGCATACTCATTTTCATGAAAATCATCGGAATCATTTCCAAGATTGTTGATATATATAAATATACTAGCGGTCCCGACAGACGTTGTCCTGTCCCGTAAAAACGTAACTCCAATTCATGAATACCTATACTACGTTTAGCCTGTCCGCTAAACCCATCCCGCTAAACCCCAATTTAACTCCTATTTATTGGAGTGGCCTGACCTTCGACCTTTGGCCTGACCTTTGATAGTAGAGCTCGCTGCGCTCGCATATGGCTCTAATAAATGCCTATTGACAATACCTGAATACTATTAAAAAAAAATACATAGTACACATAGTATACATAATGTGATATGATTTATATGCGCTCCCACCATTTAATGAAATTTCATTTTTTTGGTACGGAGCCCTCAAAAACAGTTGTACTGGACCAAATTGTAAATCTAAACCATCCTCGAATCCCCTTGAACTCACACAAAAAATTTCATCAAAATCGGTCCAGCCGTCTAGGAGGAGTTCAGTCACGTACACACGCACACAAGAAATATATATATTAAGATATACAAGAAATCTCGTTTAAATATATAATATTAGTAATAATGTCTTATTTTAAAAAGTGTGTATTTTCTGTTTTGTATTGTGGTACATATTTGTCCACGAAACTTTTAACTTTCAATGCACATATAAACCGATATCCTTGAATGAATATGGTTTAACGTCGAAATAAAATTTACAAAATTTTTATTTGTTTATTTAGACAGATATTTTTATTTTTAGCTCAGTTTTTATGTAGGTGTCTTTTCAATGTTTTTACAAAATATTATAATTATTTTATGATACCTATTTATTACAAATAATTAATAACTATTTTGGAATGTTTATTTCCTAAGTAAAACAAAGTACGTTTATATTGTAAAATCAATTCAAAATTTCTAAGAAATTTCAAAATTTCAATGTTATTTCTTTTAGTATTTTTTGTAAACAATAAAAATTATAAATGATTTAATAATGAAATAATCAATTTTATTCTATAAAAATAAAATGTCAAATGTGTGAGTAATATTAATAGTGAAATTATTATGAAATCTTTCTTAAAACAATCAAGTTTTAGGTATATGGAATTTATTGATATGCCGCCATAAAAGTGCTTTATTCAAAGAATGCAATTATTCAATTAATTTCATATTTGAAATTCTTAATATGTTTCATCAATTGGAAAATCCGTTTAAGGTATCTCCAACATGAAAACTTATTGACAGATTTGGTCTGTTTTTTCAAGAGCTCAGAATAATGTTAGCTGTGTGATCCCGAAGTTGCAGAACTTTTGTTTGTTAAGATCGTGAAATAATCAGCTGTAAAGTTCGAGATGTCGAGGGTCAAAGCATGTAAAACTCACTGTACTGTCAGCTATTTCTTGCTTCTATATTCTCTCGACAGAATTGAAAAAAAGAGTAGGAAAGAAGCAGCACGCTGTTTTGTTTTCTAGATATTTTTTTGACATAAATATTCAAAAATAGGGAACTTAGGCATTAATAATCTTGTGCTTTAAAGGATCAAAATTTCTGAATCTTTGGGAAGTCCTCTTCTTAGTACGTGAATAATAATTCGTTGAATTATGTCGAAAAGTGGGTTTTACAATAGTTTTTGCAGAAACAACTGCATATACCACGATGGAAATACCTTAATTGAATGATGTGTTTTTTTATAAAGTAGGTACTTAATGATAATTAAGCAATTATTTTATAAAATGATTCTCTATTACAAATTATACCATGTATATGTGAAATATATCAAGGTATACTAAGTTTAGTCCCAAGGTTGTAACGCTTAAAAATATTGATGCTTTAAAAAAATTTTGTTACGATAATTCAAAAACGAAAAGAGATATCAAGTTGAGTTCGTAAATGAATAACATAGGTCAATTGGATGCCGAATCCGTAGGACTCTTATGGAATACTTATTTAACGAATACGTACAGTTAGATAAAGACCCGAAAATAAATTTTCAGTGTTTTCTCACGAAAGAAAAGCAACCACCTCATACTCCCAGTTCATAAAATAAGCCAATCTCTGCCATTTTGGTTATTTGTCCTTTTTTAACAAATCCTCTCCAATTCAAACAAATAAGAAAATTACAAAAATAAGCAAATTTAACCAAAAATATTTTCCCGTAAATATACGGCCACAATTATTATGCGATTGGAACGAAATTACATACCATATATATAAACTGTACTTTCATGGCTTTATTGTTTTAAGGACGTGTTCATTGTTCGTTGATAGTCAAAATCAAAGCATTTTACAACTCAGGGTAAGTTTAATTTGGTTTTTGAAATTTCCTGCATAATATTTTAAAATATCTCGTTATTTTTAGAATACTTCGATTAATATTACCAAAATTGTAACTTTTATATTAAACAATCTTCAAGTGAAAAACGAAATTTACCGTCATGGTTGTTATTTATCTAGATATTTACATTTCTGAATTCTTAAATGTACACAGTTGAAAGTTTGCTGTTTGTTCTCCAAAAATTAAGTAATGATAACTTATAATCTTTAAAATTGCATGGCACAATCTAGGAGTACCTAGGAGTAATAGTTTTCATCATCAAAATTCATTAATTCATTAAAAAAAAATATTTAAAAGTATTTATTTGTTATTTTGTTTAAATATGACATCATTAATTTTAATGACAATAGTTAATTTTTTCTTGATATTTATCATTTATAAATAACAATAATAATTATGATATTTTCAGATAGATCCGTTTATGCTTTGAACCACTAATTTATTGTTAATTAAAGAACATGTTTAGTTTTTTCCACATTAATTAGATATTCTAAATGGTATGGTATATATTAATTTATAAATAAATCTCCAAAAAAAGATTAAAATTTTATATTAGTTTTAACCATTAAATTAAACCATTAAGCACATTGTCTAAATAATTATTATTATATTAGTATTAATAAATTTGTTTTAGGATTCAGTAACTAAATTGTAGAAAACGAAAGATAAATTGCTGTTTCTTGATAGTGGAATAAAGCAAAAGAGAAACGTTATCGTATTTTATTTTTATTGTAACAATAATTGAATTTAGCATTACATTTCTGAAACAATGCATTGTTGTAGTTGAGACTTGTACATTTTCGAAGTTTTCGGCTTAAAATTTTGGAGATGGAATGAGAACTTCAAACATTGGCATCTTCGAGTGTATCTGGCCTAACAGTTGCCCGAGGAAAAAGTTCGTTCGAATAATTTTATATAATTTTTTAAGATCTTCTTGGAACAAAAAAGGTAACTAAACTATAAGTTTAAATTCTTCTCAGAGACTACTACTCAGGCACGCTATGTCAGGTATATATGCTCCCAAAGGCGAAGATTAGCATATATACTTGAACATTGGCTTCCCAAATGGCCATGGACCATTCAAATAATTTTTTTTTTAATTATTGTCTTTGGAAAATTTTAATATACTTATCAAGAACTAACAGAACCCAAAACTCCAAAATGTTTAACACAAAGCCATTTCCTCTAAGTGTTATGTTGAGTATCTTATTTATTATTTGCTTATCAGTATGTCGCAAAGTAAAAAATAAAATTTTTAAATAAACCAAATAGGCACTTGATTGTTTTATTGAAAAATGCTTTTTTCATACTAAAATGACAAAAATAAGACGATCGAAAACAGTAAAAAGTACTTACACTTTTTGAGTACGAACCCTTTTCTGTTTTCATTGTCTAATTTAAAAAATATATGTAGTTTTAGTCTATGATAAAATTTTTCATTTGCAAGACGTAATCTGCATGAATTTTAATATTCAAATTCTATTCTTAAAAAGAACGCATTTAAAATTTTTCTTTTCAATAACCTTATCTGAAAATAATAAAGACTTGTATATTTAAACCGAAAATACCATATTTTGACTTCCATGTACAGGCAAAAATAAATCATTTGACTTATTATTCTTATATAGAGTGATTTAGTTTATAATAGCAGAACTTTATGAAATTAATATATTTAGGGAAAACATTCTTTATTTTCCTAAAATGAATATTGACACAACCATATCTATATATGAAGGATCTTTAGCGTGCCAAATTTTTTAAGCAGTCATTATGCAATGTTTACAACACTTTGTATCTCGCAAAGGAACCTTTCACGGCTATAAATTTATTTAAAAAGTAAATTGGTGTATTGAACTATTCTACAAAATTGAATGAATAATATTATTAGCCTAATGATAAACAAGCAAAGTCAATTCTTGTGAGATCGAAATGACGCGAAAATTCCATATTCAGTTTTATTTTTCATTTGCAAGATCTTTGACAAGAGTACCAATCATAATTAAAATCGAAGACGCAAAAATAATTATTTAAAAAAATGTGAAAATCGAAATATAAGTAAAAATGCAATTATTCGAAACGTATATTTATTCTATATATGGAAGTTGTGCGGAGTTAAAACCAGATTTTAGGAGTTAAAACCAGAAAAAAAAGCATACTTTATTATTATATGACAACATTAAATTAAGGATTTAAATATATTATAATAAAATATGAATAATTTTTTTGTTATTTTTAAGTAATTTAAATAAAATATTACAAAAACCTTCCACAGAATTTTGAAATATATGATTTTATTGTGGTTTGTTGACTTTAATTGTGAACATTTTTTTTATAGAAACCATCACTCAAAATTCATTTTGATACTTGATAATAAAATTACACATTTTCATTTGTTGTAAAATATCAAACAAGTTTTTTTTTTTTTTAACCATCATTGGGACAAGGGAATTTTTCGAATACACTGGATACATGAGCAAACCGCAGGATATTTATTTACACGAACAACCATATTAACAAAAAAATTCAAGTAACGCTGAAATGAGTTTAATTTAATGTAAACAAGCTTGGTTTAAGAATTACATATCTTTAAAAAAAACTTTGTAAATCTATGATCTGTAGATAAAAATTAAATAGGTCCTGGAAAAATATGAGATATCTTAAAAAAGCAACTACGTTGCTGATTGCGTCAAGTAAACAACTTTTATAATTGTTGCGTGCGTTGGGTTGTTGATATTTGAGGTGTAACAATTGCCAATAAATTGTATAGAGATAAAATTGGAAAAATTTCTTACACACCCTCTTTAAATCATTAGCTGGTAATTAATCATAAAATATAATTGAATGTTAAAATAAAAATATTAAATATTTTTACATAGTGGGAGTAAATATAGTGGCAGAGTAGAAATTTAAATATTTATAAATATTTGTCTCCGCGATAATACTAATAACTATTTTGGCCCTGTATTCAGCAAAGACCAAATTTCAAGCCCAATTTTAATTTTTTACGGGAAAAATTTATTAAAAACCGTTCGGATAGGAAATCTTTTATTCAGACTAATTGTAATGAATGAATGGGTGAGTCTGATTATTTATGAATAAACAACCATGGTAAGTTTTAAATATTTTGCTACGTATTTTTCTTATTTTTCCTTTGGGAAGAAGCTATCCATGGGAAGAAGAGATGGCAAGGCCAACCTGACTGTCTGCAGACGGATTAACAATGAAGTAAAATGTGTCCCACCAAAATTAAAAGTTATATATGTTTTTTTCTTTATAATGACTTACCTTGACAGATCATAAAATTATCGTCGCGAATAGGTGGCGCCACTCTAAAGCAAAACATACATTTTTATTGTTAGTTATAGCTTTTTATAACTCTTTAATATTTATTTGTTTACTAGAGAGATACCCACTCGTTTCGCTGGGTTTAAAAGTAAAGATTGATAAAGATTGCTCTCGCTTATCCCCTTTCTATAATAACAGTCGAAATAATGGTACGGTTTATTTTACACAGGTAAAATATATATACGGTTTTCTATTTTTTGAAATGTATAATAGTCGTAATTATTCATTGAGTATATCAGAAAAGATGGCCGTGAAATATTTTATATTGACTATTTTTACAGAAATTTGTAATTTGTGGTAATGTCAAATTAAATTAATTTAAAAAAATGTTTTTTTAATTTATGTATCTTTATAAATTATATCTCATTTGTTTTTCTGAAGTATGGGCTATATTACTGTACAGTTTCATTAAAAATCATTCGCTGCAAACAAACAAACAAACATGCTTACTTTCGTATTTATAATATATGGAGATAGAGATTAATAGTTTATAAATGTATCTTTCATGTTAGTTTAAATTTTATTATCTTCGATTGAATAAGCCAATAATAACGACAACCAACAGAGATAATTGTTTAAACAATTTGCGAAAAATGAGTTTAGAATCAATGTTTACATTATGTTAAATCATATCATCGACAGAGCCTAATTCAGACAAATTTTTAATCGATCAAAACTAACTCCTTTTGTAACTATACATTTACTTGTACCACCCCTCTTAGGAGAATTCAGAATTATGTAAATAAAATTCAAATTTATAATTATATTTACATAGTTCCTAGAGTTTTTTTTTTACAGTCTACAGATAATATCTGTTGGAATTTATTGAAAAATATTTACGATTTCTTGCAAATTATGATTATTTTGTAAATTATTAATTGTAATTTATATGCTATTTCCTGCAATTCAATGTTAAGATCATGTAGAATCGATAATAAGAAGAAGCAGTATTGTGGGTTTTCCTTTACTCATAAATAAGCAATGATTACAAAAGAATCAAACAATGTGTGAATTTCTTGGGTGTACTATGTCTTATGTCTAAAAATATATTTCAAGTTTGTATCAGGTTTTGAAACCTTATGAAATAAATAAATTTTGTTGTTGGTCATTTATTCTTAGAAAATTTAGGGTTTCACGTCCAATCAATTTTGTAGATTCCAAAAGCGCTTGTCACTTTGAAACAGAATTTCAACAGTCTTCACCGCTTTGGAAACGAATATTTATAAATATCACGGCCCAATTTGGATTTCAAATTTTAAATGATATAATTAGAAATTTTTTTATGATCACCCTTTTTTTTCTTAATTTCATTTCACAACGGGGTTCCATCTCATAATTTAATAATATTTTAATAATTTTTTATAATGACCTCAGTTTGCAGTTCGATGCTAAATGGAATGCTTTGTATTCGAATTATCTTTTTTTGTAAAATATTCAGTTCATGCACTTAGAATTCCGTTTGTTCTTTCTACACAAACAGATTTTCAGTTTTTTATTTGTTTAATAACAGTAATCCATCTCAGCATTTTCAAACAAATAGATTTCCAGTCTTTGTTCTTGAAATATTAATAATTAATTTTAAGCAAAGCTCAAACTCCTTAATGTATACAAAAAAGTTCTCATATATAAGAAGAAGTTGGCTCCTCAAATCATTAAAACGCCCCCCTACCGTCTTTTCTTCCATTAAAATGTATCATCTTAAAAAATTGACCTTCGTCCACAGTCATTCGTCCTTCTGAAAATGATATTGACTATTAAAAAGAAAGTATTTCGTATAAAAATTTCATTTCTTGAATTATTTCCTAGAATATAGTAATTAATAAGTTGAACTAGCAGTTTTCCTTATTACATAAAACTTCATACAAATCGTTACGAAGTGTAAACAGGTCATGCGGTATTAAAAATATCTCTCATTGTTATATAACCACGCAATAACAACAAATTACCAGAATAATATTTTACTTCATTAACCTATTGTCTCTATTACAAAAATAACAAAAATAGAAATTAAAAATATGCTAATAATTCTAACATTTACTGTTTTTTTTTTTTTTTTTTTTTAAAGTATACATTTCATTCGATCAGGTAAAACATTCAAAATTTTCAAAAATCATTTAATAAATTTAAAAGGCTACATTCAAGACAACACAAGCGTTTATTAACTATTTTTATTATTAAGTATATTCTTGAAATATTCAGCAAATATACTTACTTTCTGGGTTTATATTTCTAAATTTTAATTATATTTTCTAAAAAATACATAGAATAATATTTTTTATAAAAATAATTGAAATCGCATTAGGCATTAATGATATTTTTTTGGTAACAACTTGTCTTAATTTTGTTTTTAAATTAACATAATCTCAAATGTAGCTTAATCTGTTAAAAAAATGATCGGGATCTCCAGACTCTAAAAACTAACTAAATGTTAGACTTTTGTGGGAAGACTAAGGTCAATTTAATCGTCCTAGTGACCGAAAAATTTAAATCATTGTGAAAAAGTTCGATGAAACTGTAAGCATTGGAGATGAGGTAGGGCCCGTGTATCACCGTAGCTTGCGTTCAATCAAGAACAGGTTAGTGGGTTTCTTTTTTGGATGTTTTCTTGAGATTCGGGTCTTTATAGGCAAATCTGCAACGTTGGTACCTAAAAACTAACATCCACTAAGTTATTGCCAAAATAATCCCCTGAAACTTGCGAATAGTTAATTTTCAGAAATTTATTTTTTTTTTTTAGAAATTTATCTCAAATGAATTAAGTACCGCAAAAGGTCTAGAGGCAGCCATTTGTCTAACATCATTTTTCAAAATTAAATGGAGTATACTCAATATTTGACTAATAAAAATATTACCTGATAATATTGTGTAATTTTTTTGTTTTTGTTTTTTTTTATCAGTTTGAGGAAAATCAATTTGGATCACCTTTATGAAGTCTATACCTATTCAGTTTTGTATCAAGATACCCATACCCACACTGCTGCAAAGTTTTTCCAGTATTTGTAATCCTCTTGAACCATAATTTAAAAAAAACTATGCATATTGATATCTGTCAAGTTTAATTTTACCACAATTTGTGTATACACAACCTTGAAGTAAATTCGTTGGGGTCTCGAAGAATTAAAGATTTTCATACTTTTCCATTGCTGAATCATTTAGACTCAATTTCATGGAAGGTATCACTTAATAAAGCTAAATTTTTTATTTGCTAGTTTTCAAGAAAGTTGTCCATGATTTTTCTGAGAAAATTCGATGGATTGAAAATTTTTTACTTTTTTAAACGTATAAGCATAGCGAATATCCAATTTTCATACACTAACTCTATTATTTCCTTAACTTCACTGACTGATTTTATTTTTTTCGAAAAATTGTGGCAATCATATTTCTTTACTACTATTCAAATTCTAGTGCATGGTCTATTATATTTTGATATCTATTTTTTAGCCAAAATTTCTTTTTAAACGAGCTTTCAATAGTTTATTATTGAAATATAATAATAAACCAAAAGTTGTATTTTTATGAGTTTTGTGTAAAAGAAACAAATTAAATTTATATTAAACATTATTATTAATTGTTCTTATATCATAGATATAATAATCAATAACATATACAGATGTAATAAGTATAATAAATTATCTTATTAAATAATAATAATAATAATATTAATAATAATATTCATAATAATTATTAAATAAAATTTATTGATAATTTCTATTAAAATTTATTAAGTAAAAGCCTATTTAATATTTCTAATAAATAAATTGTAATCTTTCACTATAATTTTTTGAAATGCATACTGACGTTTTATGTTTTATTGATCAGATAATATTTTCTGAAAATTCTGAAGCAAATTTTCACTCTGATGTGTAAAAATTTGTGATTGTGCAAGTAACTATTGTGATTATAAAAACTGTGATATATGTCACAATTATGTTCTGTTTTCTGCTATTTTAATATTCTATTATTTTAAATTTCTAGTTCTACGTATTTATTTTATATTACTTATTTTTATCAATTTTAATATGAATATTTTTAAAATTTGTTCAACACTTGTGCGAGTATTTCCTGTTAAATGTTCAAGTTTCACCAATATATCTTTAAAGAGCTTTTTTTTAAAGACAATTAATTTTACATAAAAATAAAAAACGTATGAATAAAGGACATTCCTTTAGTTTTCAGGTACCGTTGTCCAATTTCAAAAATTTGATATGATACTGCTCCTGTAGGCGATCTCCTGAAGGTTCTCCAAAAAGGGTGCCCGGTGGTGAACATCATATCTCTGGTTTAGATTATCCAAAATAAAAAAATCCAGAAAATTTCTTTAGTCGATAGATAAATACAAGTGTTTACCGAAGGAATAGCTTAAAATATGATTTTTGACAAAATGACAGCTTCCCAAAATTCTAACTGGATATAACCCCTTAAAGATAATTTAAATAAACAGTTTTGAGTTGATAGTTTTTAGAAATAATATTTTTCCGATAAGCAAGAAGTCAAAATTATTTGACAACACGTCTATGGCCTGATTAACAATTTCTTAAGAAAAAGTGGCACGCTGATAAACGATCGCCATCCCTATTTTAGGAGAACACATTATGTATACATTTCAAAAGTTTTGATAAACAATCACTTTTACTAAAGTAAATCACCAATATACGGTATTTTGTCCGATCAAACTACAGTGTATAAGCCGTAGGCCGCCGTAAATCTTCGTTACAGCACTGGATATCAGCTGCAAAGGACACTTGGATTCCATGGAGCTGACAACGAAATTTCTTGAAATAGACGCATAATACGTTCACAATATAAAGATTTCCTGACCAAAGAAATTTTTGGTTGAAAGAATATTTTTCCTGAAATAAGGCTTTAAACAGAAGAAGCAAATACTCGGAGATTCCTGAGATTCTGTTACAGGAAGAACAAAATAATTTACTTGTGACAAGAAAAGTTTCTTGGCGTACGAAATTTTCCGATTTCTATTTAGTCGATAATCGATCATCACAAAATTAGTAAATAATCTACCACAAGTGATATTCTAGTGAAATAATAATTAACATCTTATATAAATAATAACTATAATTTTCTATTGAGTTATTCATCTATTCTTGTTGTGCGAATTTTTATAATACCACAAAGAAATGCATGCATTCAATGATCAAGATTTACAGCATTCCCGTTATAATGAGTATGAAATATTTTAAAATATATTTATAAATAAAAATAATAAATTTCATTAATATCAGTTAACATCTCAATTAATAATGATTACTTGATAGGTAATATATCATTAGGTGCGGTAACTGTAAATTACCAAAAGCATTTTTTAATAAATAAATATAAATATTTCACTTTAGTATGGTATATTTGTTCACATGAAATATCAGGGTAAGAATTTGCTTAGATAATAAATTAAAATTAATTAATTATTTGTTTTTAAATAATATTTCTAATTAAGATATAAATAATTATGTGAGAGAATATTGTACCCTGAATACAATTCAGGTACTTTTGCCGACTGTAAAACCACAGTGGTCCAAGTCTCATTTTTAGCATGTGGCCACGTAACGAATTATAAATAATTCTTCTATGCCATTATGAAACAAGCGCTATTTGAAGTCAGTTTCTTTGAGAAGTGTTAACTAGTAATCATTCTTTTTTTTACAATTTTAAATGTGTTTTCTCATAAACACGAAAATGTGATGTGAATCAGTATATTCCTTCTGACTCCATTTCATTGTCTTTTAAAGTCAAAAATTTATACATGATAATGGAAACTGTTTTTCTTAGTGCAAGATTAAAGCAACCATCGATCAAATATACATATTTTTAATTATTATACGATTCATGCTACAAAACCGTCAAGTACCATAGTTCACGCGCTACTATAATTTGGTTATATTATTTATATTCCCTGTAGTGCAAGCATCATATGAGGTATGTGATTAAATTGTTAAAACTCCTTCAAAGTTCTCTTATGGCCACTCTCTGATCTGATTGTCCACTATAAACTTCATTTAATATTCATTATCTCTGTATTATATTATAAATGTGAAAGTAAGGTTGTTTGTTTGTTTGTTTGTTACGCTTGCACGCAAAAACTATTGAATGAATTTGAATGAAATTTTATAATAATATAACTCATATATCAGAATAACACATTAGCTATAATTTATAAAGATATTAATAACTGAATTTAGTCTATGAAATTTCACTACATCATCTATGAGCATCATTTTGAACCATAAACCTTCTAATAAACCTTTCGTACCTGTTCTGATACTCTCAATCAATCAAAACTATATATCTTTTTTTTAATGAAAACTGTACATATATTTTATATATACGTGGCATAAGAGCCTATAATAAAGGACAAAATAAGTGTCACCTCACCTTCCCATATTCAGAAATTCTGTTACAGGAATTTGGTTTGATTTGTGGTACATGACGATACATTTGTACCCCTCAACATTTTACGTTTTGAAAAGTAGGGATTCCATGTGTAAATAGCAATATCCTCATCGGTAGCAATTAATATCTCATGTATAGCAATCCATATTTCATCAAGGTACAACATTTTATCCCGTATTTCTAATTAAGATGCAAAAACACTTTTAAATAAATATGTAATTAAATTTAATATAGAAAATAAGTTCAGATTCCCAAAATTTTGTGAATTATTTTATTTATACGATAAAAATTGGCGCCACTTTAAAAAAGGAGAACCATTTTACTTAACCAAAAGTTTGAAGTCATAGGTCAATAGTCATATGATCAGGTTTTATATAATTAGGATTACAATGATGTTTTTTGGTATTATTTAAAAACAATTAATTGAGAAATAAAGAAATAAACATAATTAATTAAATTTTTTTTCTATATTGAATTATATAATTGGAAAATAAAGATGTGGTTTTGTTTGTGAAATATCAACAAAAAATTGTTATGTCTTAATTTAAGATCTTAAATGGGTTTTGCATTTTTTCGCACACCTGGCTTTTAGTCAAAAAATTTAAAGTTACAAAATTTATTATATTCTAAAGTTATACCATGTTGAAAAAATTAGTGGTGAACAAATTAACAAAAAGTCGGGTTTTTTATTTTATTAACTTTTTTTTTTGTACTTTTCTTGTCCAGGTTCGAGTTCCTATATACGATGTTGAATATCACATTCTAAATATTCCTCTACGAATAAAATAATGTCCTTATTATAATAAAAAACTAAAATAATAAAAATTAATTTTACTATTGGTGTATGACTACAAGTTTTTTTATTTGATCTCAAAATTCGAACTTTCGTTCATTCTCAAGAAATAAAAACAAAATTTAAATTTATTTAAAAAAATTTAAATTTTATTTTTATCTCTTGAGAATGAACGAAACTTCGAAAAATTTTGAGAAAAAATAAAAAAACTTGTAGTCATACAACAAAAATAATATTATTTTTTATTATTTTCATTATTTATTGTAATATAGTATGTACTACCAAAAACCAAATATAAATTAATTATGTCCTTATGTCTAGAAATGTCGTGTTGAATAAAACTTCCTCATTTCTTAAACACAATAATGATATTAATAGTTTCCCAAGGAATATTAAGACCTTATGTTATATATGAGACCATTAGATATTTGTAAAATATCATTTGATATTAAAATTAGTGAATGGGAAATATTTTTATGATAATGATTTTTGTTTGTACGACTACTTGGGTGGTAAATAAAACAACTACATGTTTTCAATAGAATATTAATAATAAAATTTTTATCAAAATCTAACATTCTCAAAAAAACTGCATTTTAAAGAATGTTGTCTTCTAGCGCCGTCAATTTAATGTTGGTGTAGTATTTTGAGTTATTTTAAACTTAATAATCCTCTTAAATATTCATTGGTGGAAAAAAATATTTGTAAAGAAAAGCTGTTTCCCAGATAAGAATGGTTAAAGTTACAATTGTATTGCACTGCGATCATACCATTTACTTTATCGGTTTGAAATTTGGATATGCTATGGGTATTCATATGCTACTTGCCTTGGGTAATTTTTTCTACGAAAATCCTGTTAATTTTCCCAACTTTCATTTCCAAATTTTGCAATTTTTCTTCCTGGGACTAGCAATTTTTCTTTTTCCACTGTATCTGGGTGTGGAAAAAAAAAGTACCCAGGGCAGGTAGAATATTAATTTCTACAAAATATTCAAATTTCAAATCGATAGAGTAAAGAGTGTATTCACATTGCTTGCAATTCAACTAGTGGTCTTGTGAAACATTCAGGAAAAACGAAAAAAATTTCTTGAAATTACTTTCGAAAATTGTTGGTTCCTTTACGCAAGAGCAAGGTTTGCCTTATTTTCATGTATAATTTAACTGTTTTAGTATTCTGAGATTTCAAATGGGATAAAAAACTAAATTTTTATATATTACAATAGATCGTAGGCGAAGCTATGAGTGTATAAAGTGATAGCATATAGTGGATAGTTTTGTTACACTTCGTTCGTTACACATGTAGTTTCTTACATCATTGCATTAATTACATAGGTTTAAAGTTTAATTCTTGTATAATGATATTATTCAGAATTATTTACTGACTAAGAACATTATTGTTGCGTAAAGTCATTTACAATCAAAAATTCTAATATAAATACGTAATTGATCTTATTTAAGGTTACAGCTAACTGCATTGATTTGACTCATATTCATGTGTAATGTGTGATAGAAAATAAAAATAATAAAATTTTAATAAAAATAAATATTGGTAATTTAAGAAATAAAAATTAATTGACATACTTTTTAAAAAGGATCTAAACAACACAACACAAGCAATGAGCATAATAAATAGTTCTTTTTCATCAAATTATCTTTACAAGGTTTTCCATGAATAATCTTTGTACATTATGATTCAGTTTTTAAAAATGCATGGCTATCTGACGTACTGTTTTTGTAACACCCAAAAATCATCGTCAGAAAATAATGATAGTTGGAATAACCCTACCTTGGGAAAAATATGCTACTGTTTCTTACTCAGGAAGAAAAGATTTCTTAACGCAAGATATTTTTTCTTGAATCAAGAATTTAATAGGAACACAAAAATGCTCTTGGAGTGAGAAAAAAATTACATGTGGAAAAGAAAATTTCTCTTTAATAATCTTAAGCTATTAAAAATATTTTTTCTGAGCCGCTACATTTTTGTCAAGTAAGTTTTGACTGGAAGAAAGCTTATGTGTTAGTGAAGGTAGAATTCTAAATAAGATTATATCCATTCCCAATTCGAAATACTTTCCAAATTGTCATTATTTAAGGTCTTAAACTTTATCTTTGACAATACAGTCAAACCTGAGTAAGAGAAAACTGGGTAAGCGAGAAAACTCTATATGTGAGAAATTTTTTCTCATGTACTAGGCTTTGACCTCTCATAAACCTCTTTAAGTGAGAAACAAAAAGTGACCCTGACCTCAATAACTGACAGTTTCTCTTGCCTGTACTTCTATAAACGACAATTCAACATTTGCTTTGTATGACAATAAATTATGCTTTACTATGTTTATAACTAAATAATTTGAATAATAATAATAACCTTGAAACGAACTAGTGATAAAAGTCTATAAGTAAAAAAAAATTCACGGTCCCATCAACTCTCTCTTAGACAGGTTTGACTGTATTAAAAATAAAAGATTGGCCACATGTAAACAGTAATGAGTTGTTGATTTTTTGCCTAATAAGACCCTAAAATCGATCAACTTGATATCAAAAACTTTAAAGTTTTTGATATCAAGTGATTAATTAATAAACTTTAAATTCTATGTAAATACATAGCAGAAATAATTTAGTGTGGCTTATGTTTACCTTAATGAATCACACAAAATTTAAACAAAATTATCGTATTTAAAAATAAAACGAAATTATTTTTAGAACTGAATTCATGATCGAAATAAAACTTCAAACATATTATGTCATTTTTAAATAATTCAGTATATTTTACATTTGATAAAATAAAAGACATCAACTGTCAATAAGACGCGAAACTCATTTCCTATTATTTTTTTTAACAAAACGATAAAAGTTTTTATAATAATTTCATATAAGAATTTTTGTTATTATCTAATGTAAAGTACGATAACCTATAATATTTTATTAAATTATAATTGCCTTTATCATTCCTTCAGATTTTCGTGTTAACAAAGCTCATAACAAATGTGTCTTTTCATAAAATTTCAACCTTCAAATTTAATTATATATATTTTTAATGTAGTCGAACTGGATAATTGTATTATTTAAACTAATTAATATCTTACGGAATATTAAAGATAATTAAACAAATAATTGCAGTTAATTTAATTTAATTATTTATTTTATTTCTTTTTTTTTTTTGTATGTGCTAATTACAATGCATAATTTGAACTTGACATTGGTATTGGTATAAACAATATTATTGATTCAAGTACATTGAACAAGTAAAAGACCATCACATTAGTTTGCAGGTATAGATAAAATAATTACATTACAAAACATGATTTTTTTACTGATACTACTTATAAACTTACCTACACCAACCATATAATTTCTTTAAAGGTATATAATTATTGTTAGATACTAGCACGGAGAAAAGTTTCTTGTATCCGATACAGAAATAAAAAAAGAAATGAAAATAACGCAAAATAAAACATAGTTTAACAAATTAAAACACTCTTCTTTGCATTAAAAAGTAGATAATTTTCTTATTTTTAGTCTCGGTTGTATTACAATCAGACCATAATCGGACAATGAAAAGTAGATCAATTTTAACTTTTAAGATTTTATGACATTGTTTGTTAGTTACAAGTGAAGTTAATATAACTGTTTAAAATTACTGTAATTTAAATTTGATTCTTATTTCAATCTATCGATTCAAAATTTTTAACATCTTTTTCATCGTAACTATTGGAACAATGTACCTTATCGCACGTTCTGATTTGTTTGCTGGTTGCAAGGTAAAATCAAAAAAAGTGCAACAAAAAGAAACAACAATAAAAACCGACCATTTTCACCTAGATTAACTTGCAATGAATTTTGAGAATACCCAAAAATATTTTTATAATATACCAATTTTAATTTTTGCCGATACTTGGAAATTTTAGGCTATGAGATAATAAATATCCTGATCAAACCAAATGTAGGTAATGTATATCAGAAGTATGTCTTTTCTAAACTAATATTACAAATAATTCATACAGTGAAACTAAAAGTAGAGCTATCAAATTTAAAAAGAAGTATTTTACTTCTAAAATTAATTCCATAAATTTTCAGAAAAATATCTTGTAAAAGTGCTCTATTTATAATGTACGAAAGGTACGAAAGGAAAATTGTTCCTTCAGGGTATCCCAAGACACCTGTTTTTCTTTTTTATGTTTATCTGATTCAATCTCATACGTTCCGTTTGAAAAAATCGAATGGTTTTTAATAGCTCAATATCAAAATTCGCTGAGAATTAATTTATTTTATGAAATTTAAAAGACGTCATCTGGAAGACCACAATCAATTTTACTCGAGGAAAGGAGGCGGTTGTCTTTGCGTTTTCGTCAGGTTAAAATTAGACTAAAAAAATGTTTTCATCAAAATACAAGAAAATACTTTTTATTAACATACGGTTTTCTTAAGGAGTAAATTTTTTTGTTTTCAATTTCAATAAAAATCGTTTTTTAAGGAAATTTTGAATCAAAATTTATGAATATTGGGTTTTATGAGACAAATCGAAATTGAAAAAAATTAAATTTTATCGAACTTTTATGATTTTCTCTTTGAAAAAATGTAAAATTAATGAAAAAAATGTTTGTTATCAATATATTTTATATGTTTATTTCAATATATGGCGCATTCTATAAAGCATCTCGAAAATCATAATCCACATTGGATGGACACGATGGCATATTGTTTGGGTTTCAATTATTCTTAAACCTACGTTTCGTAGTTATAAATTTTTTATCGAATTTTATTACTGTCTTCCCTTCGAAAAGATGATATCAAAATTATAGAAAATAATGAAATGAATATCAATTAAAAGCTATTGTTTTCAATTTTAATGAAAATGATTGTATAAGATTTTTCACTTAAAATTTCTCCGTGTGCTTAAATTATACAAAATAAAAATATTAAGTGTAAAAAAACCACATGATTTAAAAAGAATTACTAAAATAAATATCCATTAATAAAGAAAATTAAAATAAATTAATATAAAAAAAATAAAACACATCTCTTCAATTATGTATTAGCGTGACGTAGGAAAGTTCCCATATTCGTGCAAATAATACTTATGATAATGATCAATCAATAAAAATTATCGTTTTTCTATGCCTGATATCAAAAATACATTTATGAATAGTTTTTTTTTTTTTGTGTTCATCTATTAAGTGGTACATCCTAAACCATTTCTTAAAATTACAAAATACGCTAGTTCGAGTTTAAGTTCAAGGTTTTCATCATTTATGTTTTTAGTATCAAATTTTTTTTTCAAAGTAAAAACAATATACTCCAATCTTCTTAGGGTTTCACCTCGGAATCTAATAAGCTGAATTTTTGTACAAACTTTTATTTTGATAGTAAAAATGTTGCCTCAAAAGTTGCGTATGTGCATCTTTCGATATTCAAGGTCAAAGGTCGCCAGGATAAGTTTTTTGATAATATCTCGTTTCCTTTACCTTTAATCGTATTTACATTAATTATAAAAATTGTAAACAAATAAAATTCTCTACAAAATTTTTCTAATTTTTTTTTGGTACCTTTTTGAAATAGAGGAAACAGAAGATGGAACGCTCAGCTTAGCGTACTTTATTGCTGAGTTAATATTTATAACTATACTTCATTAAATAATTATTTAAGTGGTATTTCATGAATAATTAAGTAACAAAACCGTATAATAGACAGGGTCAATCGTGAATCCCAATCTATTTTGCGTTTTTTTTTTTTTAATTATTTATTAAATAATACTAATTATTTAATGCCTTATATTTATAAATATTGACCCTACACTAAGGTGCGCGTAGCTGAGGGCTCCACCTTCAGCGCCCTCTACTTCAAAACCGGTCCAACGTTTGAAAAAAGATTTCAGACAAAATTTGTAGAGAATTCTATATTCTACAACTTTTATAATAAATATTAATACGATTGAAGGCAAAGGTAACTTGAATATCTCTAAGGACGCACACATGTGAGCCTATTTTATTCTATGTACTGTTAAATATTTGAACAAATATAGCTTATTCCGTCAAATTCCGAGGTTGACCACTCTTTTCCGACTAAGATGATCGGGTTAGTAAGTGCTTATTGATTTCAGGAAATTATATTCAAAGATTTTCATATTACTGCCTCATTTCTGAATGTTATGACTTAAAGTTAGTGATAGAATTTGGTACCACATTTCCTCGCTTCTGGTTTGGGGATTCTTGATAAACATTTCAGTGTTCACTAAAGAAATTCGAGAATGAAAGAAGTGGATAACGACGTCAATATTTTTTCACTGCCCCTTCTTTCCCCACCCAAACAACTCGTAGTTATTTTAAAAAATGAAAAACGAATTTTTGATTTGTAAGCCCTCGAATTTCCTGGCTCGTATTCGATTATCTGATATGCATGCACTTTGGTCTTAATATTTCGATGCATTTTTCAACAAATATTAATGCGAAATGATTCATAGTATAGGTTTTACATACTTGTAGCATCTCTCAAAGTCTCAACATCCCTTGTTGAGCTAATGGCGCTCGAAAAAATTGATAATTAGATCAGTCGGACGCTAGTTTCGAAATGTGCTATTAAATTTAAAAAACATTATACCTGAGTTTTATAAAAATTTACATCATTCATTGATGGCCACAAATAGCCTAACTTTGGTAACAATTGGCATTGTTTTATTGTCCTGAATTAAAATCAATCACGTTATGTGATTTTATATTGTCAGGAAAGGTTATATACTATGAGAATAGTTCTTTTTAAATCAAAATATGTAATTCCATACACCTATTAACATTTGAACTACACCCTAAAATGACGTTTAAAACAATATTAATTCCACGCACATTTTTGAAAAAAAAAATCAACAGGATTTTAATAAATAATTACATCATTTCAATTTTGTAATCAACATTAATATTTTTGCACGCAATCTGAATGTATTTTTTAGACAAAAGTAAAATATATCACACAAAAGGACTGATCCGAACACCACATAACTTCCATATGTTCAATAATAGCACCATTACACGAAAGCTGGAGTCAATCGGAATTCATACGGTCACGTTTGTATGCTATTAAACTTACCTTCTGCTAAACTTACTCTACAGCAAGATATGTCAAACGCTCGAAGTGCTCCACCAAAAGCATAGAGTTCGCAAACTAGAGAAAGTGAAGAGCTTTCTAAACAGAGTGTAGTCGAGTGTAATTGGTACAGCTGTAGTAAAAGTCTCTATAGCTATTGACAGATCTAGCAACTCAGCAAATCTGCTGGTACATTTAATAGAGCTGACGGGTAAACGTGGTATTTAATCTCAGATTAAGTCCAATATATGTACTTGATATACACTAAGAAATACAGACGTTATTATTTAAAAACAAACAACTTTTGTTTACTTTTTATGATTTAATTTTATTAAATTCAATAGATTTATCACAATCTTAAGATGAAAATTCGAAAAATCGAATTCCTTGGTTCATATGACTTTGCGAGCCAATGTATTAGCGTAAACAATGTAATATATTATGCAATATGATGACCATGGATCGGATTGATCTTGTATAAGATCAATGAGATATGAATCGTATAAGATATGAATCACCAGAGCCTTATAAGTTATTAAAGGAGCAGTTATGTAAAAAATTGTTAGAAAAGTTTTGATAAAAATCAATCAAGTAATTTTCATCCTCTTCAAGGCTTTTTCCAGTAAATGTATTATAGTATGGTGAATTTGTTTGAAGACAGATGATTCCTTGCAACCAATGACTAAAAGTGGTATTTTCAGAATTACGGGACCTTGAAACGTTTGAAAATTCGTTGACAACTCATTTTTGAGATGAAAACAATACATGTACAGTAATTAGTAACGGAACGGATTTGGTATTCTGTACATTGTTTATCTCAAATATTGGCGAATGCGAATGCGATTGTTAATTTTCAAATGAAGCGTTCGCAAATTGATATATATAAACTTAGTACCTAAATATAATTATTAATTTTAATTAGTGTAAAAGAATCCATTGTATAAGTACATTGAACGCAAAAAGTATAAGTCATTTAAAACACCGTTTAAGTTCATTATTGTTTTTGTTTCGCTATGGGCAGAGTGTCAGAAAATTCTATATTTTTTATACTTATTAAGGATATTGTAATACAATCAACACAATTTATAGTCAAATGTCTCACAATTTAGAGTCAATTTTGGTGTGAACTACACTAACTGAAAAAAGTCCGAAAATTTGGCAGTTTTTCACGTATTATGCAGGTGGTCTAACTTTTCTTGCAAAACATCACAGCCCCTAATGGGCCCAAATAACATACCAGAAATGGAACTTTACATCGCGTTTAACGATTTTAACGTAGAATTTGCCTGGCGTAGTTGTTATTGCCATAATATTAATTATTTGGTTTTTTTAATTTGTGATTTTGTTATCAAATTTCTATTATTTACACAATCATCATTTTATGAAAATATATAAAAAAAAGGAAAATAAAACTCTTAATTTTTTTGTTGCGTATCCGTATATCTTTTTTTTTTCGCCAATCTAATACGAAAACGCTTCATGCTAAAAAAAATATGCAAATATTCGCAAATGCGCGAATATTCGCCACATCACTAGACATCATAGAGGTGAAATTATAAAACAATAAAAATATTCCTATAATTGACAATTTTGTTATTATTATTATATTAAACCTTTAGAATATTGGAAATAAAAATGACTCATTTGCGGATCAAAGCAAACACATAAGGTATTCTCATGCACACATTCATATACAAAAGTTATGAACATGTGAAGGATATTATTGGCTATAATAAAACAAAGATAAAAACACCTTTTAATGATGAGTTTTTAACTTGAATATGTGATCTTTGTCTATACATATACATATTTTAACATAAAAATCATATACTTACGTAGGTACGTAAAGATAATGTTGAGAAGACTTTAATACCACCTCCACTCTAAAATCATGATACCAAACATATTTATGAATCTATAATATTGAAAAATAGTATATAAAGTAACGCCTGTTATTTGATCCTTCAATGCTAATTTTATTTTTAGTATTTTTAGTTAAGGTTTAATTATTTTAAGTCAAACAATTAACAATATAAACAATTACCACAGTTACGGGCATATAAGTTGTTTTGTTTAGAGTGTATATAGTGTTTTTTGTCGATTTTTTTTTTTTTTTGGAAAATTTTCTTGAATCAAAAGTGAGTACTTGAAAATTTTTTGGATTTGTGAAAATTTTTTATTTACAAAATGTGAAATGTGAAAATTAAATCAGTTTTTTAAATTGAAATCAAATTCTAAAAGTTCTAAATGTATTTCGAATACAAAGCAGTCTTCATGAGAATTTTCATCATCATTGTGAATAATAAGTTTTCTGCTTTCATCGAATTTGAAGGAATTAAATATCCAATTATTCCTTGTAATCAGGAGCAAATATTTTGTGCTGATGAAGGCTACTTTGTAGTCGAAATACAAATCTAAGCTACAATATAATTGATCAAGTATTTGTGAAAAATTAAAAGATATTTTTTCACAAAGATTACATTCGAAAATAAAAAATTTTCATTAAGTGATATTTATTATATTAAGTCTACGCCTCATAATTATTACACTTACCTTTAGTCTAAGTTACTTTTTTTTGGCCATTACCCTCTTTTTTCGCGGAAATTGGAATTGGAAAATTGGAAAAATAGAAAATTGTATACAATGCTGCGTTTAAATATGTGTCCATAGAATTGAGTATTTATATATACTCCATATAAACTCGAAAATGGCTTTCCTCGGAACTATAGCTTTCGCAAATTAAGCGCATCATTTCGAAATTCCTTTTCGCATAAATTTCTAACAGCTATATCTTAACCAATGTGTATGCTGGAATATCGTATAAAATATGAAAACGTGCATGTTCGTTACAACTTTTGTTTGATTCTCTTTCACTTGGAGAGAAATTTACGTATAGTTTTAAACATCAAGCGGCTTGAAATAAAATTACCTCGTTTATTCCTTTAAAGGAAGAGAGAGCATCTCCATCTCCATTATCGTCAATGTTTTTTAGAAGCAGCCCAAGCAACACATTCCATCAGATTTCACTAAAACTCCTACTAAAAAGCCAGTAATAAAAAATCCTTAAAAGTCAGACTAATATTTAAATAAGGGCAACAAAATCCCGCAAAGCACCATTATATATAGATTAACTTTTTAAAATAAATTCCAATCGTTATAGAAAATTCCAATAATTGATATGAGTTATGACCAACTTTTCGGCCTAGCTACCAGTATAAAAACTTGTGTTGATTTTGTAGAAAGAACCAGATTAATTAAAATAGCCCATCTAAATCAATAAATATTATGTAAATATAACATTTTGTAACAATAATAATAAATTCAAAAATATACAGCGTGGAGCATAAATAAGTATACAGTTATGTTGCTGTAAGAAATTTAAAAAAATCAACGCAGCTACGCCAATGATGTGTCGTGTAAACATGGTACGAAGATTAATTGAAATTTCTCATACAGTACATTTTTTTAAATATTGGATCATAATAGCATTTCAACCGTATATCTACTTCTGCCCCACTCTGCATATAGACGAAATTTTTATATTAAAATATTATATAATAAAGAAACACGCCTTAAATATAAAATCATATTTTTATAAAGAATAATAATGATATTAAATTTCACACATCTTCTATCATTTTATTAGACGATTTTTACTGATAGATAAAAATTTATTAAAATATTTAAATGAGTTGTTAATTAAAAAAAAAAAAGTAGAAGATTTTAAAGAACACTTATAAAAGAATTTGCTTTACTTAATTACTGTTCAACAATATAAGAATGCAACAGCTAGACTAATGCTTAAACTCATAATTTTTACTTTTATATACAACCATGAAACTCAACAAAAACAAGAAGAAATTAGAATAGATAGGTTTTTTAAAAAGTTTCTGGACAGCTTTTAATCTACCAAGTCTCACTATTTTTATTTTAACTTTTTTCTATAATTTTATGCTAATTTTCGATAAAGATAACATTAATTTTCGTTATATCGTTAAGTCTTATTCGGAAAATATGAATTGAATTACTTAATGGACCCAATTTTTGTATTTTCCACCTAAAAGTTACCTTATGCTAGGAATTTGATCGAAACAAAATATTTTTTCCAACTTCTTCATTTTTTTTTAAGTGAAAATTTTTTAAGAATACAAAAATTTTATCCCTTTAAGTATTTACGAAGCAATTTTTGCCAATGATTTCGATTAAGTTCTGCATATAAGGTAATTTTGGCAAAAATGATATTTTGTCAATAGTGCTTTTCATTCATAAAAACAATCAATTTTAAAAGCTCAATAACCAGACAGCTCATTAATTCTTATCTGCCTATAGTAGTAGCTTTGTGTTTAAAGTCAACTTTGGATATGAGCTTGAGGGCCAAAAGACCTTCCTCATTGGGCTGTGACAGCCACAGTTGTTGATCAATAGAAAGTATGATGATTAACGCATAAACGATTTTTAAACTGTCATCTTTTTTTTTTAACAATATTAAGTGTAATACATAATATTACACAAAAGATCTGATACATTATATAATTTTAAAATTCAAAATAAGTATATAAATAAATAAATAGAAGAATGAACTGAAATGAAAAAAATAAATAAATTTAATAACAAATAATAAGAAATATTAATTAAATAAACAAAACTTTCTTCTAATTAATCAAAATATTACTTTTTAATAATAAATTCTATAACAATATTATTTATCTGTCAATATTATAAATTTAATGAAATGTGTGGGAGACGCATTAGATAACTTATGGGGGAGGGGTCCCGTAATCCGTTTAAAGTTCTACTTTTTAAAACTTGATTTTTTTTAAACTATTGAACGTAAAAATGTAAATTTTGATTTACAGTGAAGTTTTGTTTATAAAAAAATTTAACTAAAAAATACTCTTTAGGGATATGCTTTTGTTGTACTAAAAATCAAAAAAAAATTGTTCTTATGGGTCATTCACGCATGTCTATTTGTAAAAGCTGGCCGCTCTCTGCAATTTAGAATATCAAGGATGATTCGGTGCGTCTCTCCTATAAAAAATAATTAATGTAGGAGCGAGTCATAAAAAATTATTTTCAACTTTGTAGTACAATAAAATATTGATCCTAAATAAGTACTTTTTTATAAATTTTTTATTTAAAACTAAGTAACGTATGTTTATAAAATATGGTAGAAGCGATGGGAAAATCACATTATACTTACCACATATTGTCACGAGAACCAAACGTGAGTGTCAAATTTCAGCCTGATAGCTTCAGTGTAAGATTGTGAAATACATACATACATACATAGGTACAAGTGAAGTTAAATAAAAGCTTTGATATAACAAGTGAAAACAAACAATTGACTGAGTTAACTGTTGAAATACCATGCATAAATAGTGTTGATTACTCTATTATACTATTAATTGTTCTATTATAACATTGCACATACATATACAATTTAAATAATACGTACTATACAATTTATGTCTAATTTGCGCCCTCACGGGTAAACAGTGATGTTTACGAAATAATGTTTCAAACAAAAGTTGTTTATTTTTTACATTTAAACTTTTGTTCTATCTCTAACGGTTTAAAAGATGGGTCCTACGGACCCATAGGTCAAGACCCAATTGACCTATGTTGCTCATTTACGAACTCGATCTCACAGTTTACGTCTTGAGCACTCTGTAAAAATTTCAGCTTGATATCTTTTTTTCGTTTTTGAGTTATCGTGCCCACAGACGGACGGACGAACGGACGGACAACCGGAAATGGACTAATTAGGTGATTTTATGAACACCTATACCAAAATTTTGTTCGTAGCATCAATATTCTTAAGCGTTACAAACTTGGGACTAAACTTAGTATACCTTGCATATTACATATATGCATGGTATAAAAATTAACAAGTTTCAATACAAAATTGCTTGAAGACCCTTGATAAATGGCGTATGAGTCACTCGAAAAACTTGTCTAAGGCCGGTCATATACGTTTCCGTTAGAACAGAAAATCGGAACTTTTTTCTGGTTTTTTCTCTTAACTCTCTTAACAATTAACAATCAAGCTTAACTGAAATTATGCCAAAAGTTTTGCGGAATGTTCTTGGACATGCTTTACACTGAAAGTAATAATTTTATGCATACCTATTAAAAATCAAATTTTTTCATACACTTTTTGAGGGATGAAAATCGTAAAAATCGCGTTTTTCAAAATTTACAATATTTTTTCTCGAAAATTTTAGGGTTTAGAGAAAAATGTCTTAGAATTTTTTTTTTTTTTTTTTTGACCCCAATTATATATTTGTTTAAAATAAATTAGTTTAAACAATGTCCTACCGGGTTACCTACCTGCAACCTGTCCTTTTACGTTCATGAGCATTTTTTAAACGGTAAAAACTTCCTGTACGAAAATTATTCGTGCTCAATGACAGATTTTATCGGGTCTAATAGACATCTATATTTGTCTATACATTTTTTTATGAGTTGGTTCCATTTTCGGTTTGTCATGATGAGTATAAAAGCCGCTTATCTACACGCATTAAATTCAAAATAAAATACAAAACTACATACAAGACGACGTGCTCTCTGCTTATGACGAGCACAGCTAACCGATCCTTTTTTTCAATCTAATAACTGGTCTATAATAAAATATTACTTTTGAAATTCATTGTACCAATAATAGATAAATAAATTGGTCATTTATTGATTATACCAACAAATATGTGTTACGCGGGATGTAAATTATTATATAATAATATTGATGAGCAAGTTATTTTTTATTGAAATTCAGAAAACAACTTTTTATGGTGACATGCATTGATTATTTTGATTTCTTTTAAATATATATAGTTGGTAATTAATTGCATAGGCCTATTTTACACCTTTAAAATTTATATACATTTACATAAAACGCATTTATTTGAAAGTGAAAATGGCAAATCTAGTTTAACCTACATATTTTGTCTACCAATAAAATTTATTTTGGAATTTTCCATTCATACTTTTTATTTTTCCTTAACACTTTCATTGTGGTTGGCGCCATGGCATAGTCATAATTGTCTATCATCAAAGATGACGTCTAGCCCCTGTTGCGTGCCCATTACGTTTCTTTATTATAAGACAGCCTTTTTCTCTCTATTACTGTAGATTTAACAAAATCTAATCTTTACAGGACGAACAAGTTTATTTGTGTATTGAATTCTACCGATAAATTTCGAAACTAGAAAAATATACATCGAATATATCAAGTACAACGCTCGTGAATATTTTCCAAAAAAGGTTTTAATCTAATTCAAACAAATTAATTAAATTCAAAATAGATCTTTGTGCTTTTTAGACACATAATCACAATTTAGACACATAATTAATACCATCCAAACCATTTTGTTTACCCGGTCTTTTTAAATTTAACGAGTAACAAAAATTTTATCTCAACCTGTTTCCAAATAGTTAGAATGGCAATTGTGGATGTTAAAATATCGTTTTTTTAAAGTATAATATCAATTTTGAGTAATTGTTTATAATGACTAAATAATTAGGCGAAGTTTTTGTTTCGATTGATTGAATATCGATATCGATTTATCGACATTGAAATTATATTTTGCCATACATACCAAGTAATATTTTATTTCAAAGATTTAAAATTTATTCTGGATCTTATTAGGAAATTTCTAATAAAATCTTGTTAGGAAAGCATTTAATAGCTATTTTATTATTATCCCATCTTCCCATTTACAACATTTATTTTTTTGGAACGCTGGATATATTCAATTTCAATACACGATGTTGTTAAAAGACTTGCGCTTCTGCGAAAATAGTCATGTTGCGTTGACTTAATTTTTTTTAACACTTACAGTGAAGAATTCTCATTGCACGGGCAGAAAGGTGAAGTTCCTATTTGGAAAAAGTACGCAAAACACGAACGCCTAAAATTCCTAATTAAACAAAGTAGATATCACCATAGAGATACATATTAAATACATATAAAACTTTATTTTGATAAAGGGAAATGGGCAACATTAATCAATTTTAATTTCACTTTCAAATTTTGTCATAGTATCAAGTCTAGTTTTACATTTTTATGCGTAATATGATAAATTTGTCATCAGACAACCACCTACCTATTTACCACAAAAATAATTTAATTATCAAATACCAAAATTTTTCAAATTACAAAATGCTTTGAAATAATAAAAAATTATTTTAAATTTATGAGAAAAAGACATTATATTTAATTACCATAACGATTAGAATTTTGATACATATTTATTTACGTCAATTTACATCAAATATCTAATTAATTATCAACTAATACATCTTTAGTAAAACTTTAAATTATTATTATGTATAAATTAATAATAATTACATAAAAAAAAATTACTGTCTTTTAAGTGAATTTTTATAGTATTGATTTAAATAACCTGTTTTTTTAATATTTTGATAATAATTTTTACTTTCTTTCAAAATACTTGTAAAATAATTCTTCGACAAATAAAATTTTTTTTTAAACTGCAATTTTAATAACTTACACACAAAGTACCCATCATCCATCGTTACAACTTGACCTAAATAACTTTGCTTTAAATCTTTATCCATACAAAAAATAAGAATCAAATGAAAAATTGAAATTAATAAATTAATTATTTATTAAAAATTATGCAATGGATATTTTTTTTAGATAAATGTGTATAATTTATGTTTATAGCTTTTTAATTTTGTAATTCTTTTTTCAAAAAAAAATTATCAAAAGGTCGTTCAATGTCACTTGAATTTATTATAACACAAAAAAGGCACTGTTTTTTTGTTGTTGTTCAATAATTTATTTTTCAAGGTTACGTGAAAGTTTAATTAACTAATTAATAAGAAGAATCAATTACTACTTGTTTTTGATTAAATGTTTCGTAAAAATTAATATATTTTTTGATAGCAGTAAATATGGCCATGGTTAAAGTCTAAAAAGCTGACAAAAAAGCTTCTGCCTATAAATTATTTTTAGCTAAAAAAGGAACATGTTCTATTATTTATATATTTATTTTAAATTTGTATTTTGAATCATTAAGTTTTGTCACAGTTTTTTAATTTGAAGCTTCGTAAAAGATACTAGAGGACGTAAACTTGACTAGCAGAATTTACAAAATTTAAAAAACTTTAACGTAAAACAATAATTTGTTTGCTTTACTTGTTAAAAATTGTTAAAATTTAATCAATATAGAATTCACAGCTTTTTCCGGTCCCTGAAGAGATTTTATTATTCATCATAATCATTTTAGGCATGATAAAAAGCTGACAATTTTCCAATGCTTGATTAGATACATTATTTAAATTCTTATGGACATTTACATTCAGGTGTATTTCCTCAAGTCGAGTAGCTACAAGATTAGCATGTTTGTTGCATTGTCTCTATTTGCATATTATCGTTTCTACTTTTCTTTCGTTTTTACAGTTGACAGTTTTCTTGCATCACGTCTCGTCTCGTTGCTATAATTTAAAAATACCATCATTTTTTGTAATAATAATTCGAAGTAAACAAATAGGAAAGCATCAAGACCGTTCCAAAATTGGCCACTTTGTAATTTGTATATTTTTCAAGATTAAAAATTGATTAAACAGTCTGTAATCTGCCGCTCAAATATTTCTAGTTTTAAACTAAAATATATATTGCTTATCTTTCGAATTAGCATAAGAATTACTGCAATTATTATCGAAGCCCATGTACTGATACATTTACTTACTTTTAAAACTAAAGGTCAGTACTTACATTTACTTTCTAAGTCTCTTGTTGTAATATTTGGTTAGCTTCTGAAAAACATCAGACCTCGAAAATACAGTTATTCACATAACATTTCTCAGATCTTACAGTAAAATATAAGTTTAAAAAAATAAAGCTTTTTCACTGCACAGCTCTATATACTTTATCTTCTACTAGTAGTTACTCGCCCGCTTTACAGAGGAATTTCAACTTTAAAAACAAATACTGCCTAGTAATAGTCATTATTCTCCTTGTCCTTCCGATAACCCCTTTTGTTCACGACTTTATGAGTGTTAATTCTTTAGTACAGAGCCATCATTTAAAAAATAATACAGCCCTGATAATATCGCTGATAATGTAGCTTTCTATAGGTGAAACAATTTTTTAAATCGGTTAAGTAGTTTTTTATTTTATCCATTGTAAAAACTTTTAAAGGTAAATTTTTAGCATTAAAGTAGCATTATTAACGTAGAATAGGTTAAATAAATTCTCGTTTAAAAAGTAGATTAACTTTTAGTTGCAAACTTGTTGTAAATAGCAGTTTTGAAATATTTTAAACGATAAACAATTAATTGCAATTACCTATAAATTAAAGTTTTTGCCCTAACATTTTCTTTAATGACAGCGATAATTTAAGAACATTACAATCGCACATTTCATAAACCTACTTTAAAGCATTAGTAATACTTAAGTAAATAAATACTTTTTAGAAGATAATTATGTTAATTATAATCTACCAATCATTTCATTGCACCCATAATATATTTATATTAATAATAATATTATGCTTAGACAATATTTGTTAAGAATTTATTTTATTGTTAGGTCGTTTAATCAATAAATATGCTAATTTTATAAAATTTATTGAATAAAGAAAAGGAATTCTAATAACAAAAAAAAATTTTCAATATAGATTCGCAGCGAAATAAAACATTTTAATAATAAACGTTAAAATTAAAATTAACGTAAAATATATTATTAAAATATTACCAGAAAGATTGTTTTAATAGCCAGAAATTTATTGTTATTAAATATTTTTTCTTAAAATTGTTTTTTTCGTATTTTCAAAATTGCTGGTTTCGGATTTAAATTATCGCAAAAATCATCAGGCTTTGGAAATTTGATAAAATTTATTTTACATAATAGTTTTAAATTTTGCAGCTCACTTTTAAAGCTTTATGTAATTGTGTTACGAAAGAGGAATTTCTGATGATAAAGAACAATTGAAAGACGATCTCAACACAACATCAGGTCTGATCGATTTGACTTTGTTTGTTTGAAAAGTAATTTGATCGTGAGTGTTTTTAGTTATGTTTAAAGAAAATCTACACAATTGTTTGGATATCATTACCACATTACTAGTTGTTTCAGGTACTGAACCATATACTCGTTCTTGAAACATTGCTAAGAACACTCTTGCCTGTCAAACAAAACAAAATAAAAATAAAAATCGATTCGTCCGTTTAGGATTTACGAGAACACATAGATACAAAGATACGTGGATACATAGATACACAGGTAAACAGATGCACAGGTGCACAGATGCACAGATGCACAGATACAAAAAACAAGAACATCCCTCTTTTTAGTTGGTCCATTCTGGTCTTTCTACAACAAAATTTGATCTACTGAAGAAACTTTCTCATGATGTAACTAACAGTTTTCTTCGTAAAGAATTTAACATAGTACAAAAATTATATATGCATAAAAAATCGTTCAATGACCAATGCTAATCAACACTAAGAATTTACCTAATAATTTAACCGGTTCAATTTGCACGTCATATTCAAGTAGTATTAACTTTTTCAATCTTGCATGATTTATTATTTATAATTTAATGAAAAAAATAGATATTCGATAAAACTCGACATATGAATAATTTGTAATTAAAATTTATTTAAATATACAAATTTTGTAAACATCAAATTGGAATGTCGATTTAATAAAATATCCACAAAAAAATCTCTAAACATGCTCACACACACACAAAACAATTTGAAATTAATAATTTTCCTTTTGTGAACCGGATCTGCTTTTTTTGTGTTCTGACGATGATGTTCATACAATACTTATCCAACTCCTTTTTAACCTTGGAGATGTAAAAACTTGTTCATATAAATATATAAAAATGTGCACTTATTTAATTAATTACTTAGTGAGAAGAATTCCACTTTACGACACAGCCAGCCAATAAAGGAAGTAGATACTAGCAAAAAAATTTGTGTTTCATCTCATGCGGAACTTTGTAAAAATACTTAATTACTTAATTACCTTGAAAAAATTCTTTTTTTTGACGAGGTAGCAACATTTTTCTTGTTATTCTGTGTAAATACAACTTAAATATTTGTAACGATGATAAATATAATATACGCACAAAAATATTTTCTGATCATTCATTGCCACTGCTGAAAAAGTATAAGTATCTTTGTCATAGGTATCTCAATCAGTAGGAATCTTTGGAAAACTTGGAAAAATGCATGAAAAAATTATTGACTCCTCAGATTAATTTAAATGGAGCTTTTAGTTATCGAAGAACCGTATAGGGTCATAGAGAAATTTATATAATTATAAATTTATATATTTTATCTCGGTAAAATGTATGGTTCCCGTGGGATAGATTTGTTTTAATTTTTCATAGAGCAAAGGATCGACATGATTTTCTGCATTTGTAGTGGTTTTCTCAAGAAGGCTTGATTAATTTACACAGTAACGATAAATATCTTTCAATATCTGTCAAAATATCTTTCAGTCGCGGCGGGCGGGTAACACCACTCTCTTTCACTCGCGGGTAACACTGCGGGGCTCAGCTAGTATTTCATAAGTGTATAATTTCAATACGTCATTCAATTAGTGAATGAAATGCTGCTTGCGTTATAATATGTGATTGGTATATTATATTACATCAAATATTTTGTGTAAAGTTATTAAATGCCAATTAATCATTAAGAACCAATCAATTGCAAAAAAAAAAATATTTGTCACCAGTAGTGTGTGGAATTTCATAATGAATTACATACATACTCATCTCCACGTTAATTTTTCCCTTGTGTTGACATTTATTTTATTAATTAATATCTTCACAGACCTACCCAGAATATTTTTAAGACTACCTGTAATTAAAATAAAATTAATTAAAACATTAATTTTTTTTTTCAGATTAAATATGTCGCCACTAAATCTAGTGGGGATGTTATTTTTACTTTTAACACCAAGTATACAATCGTACCGAACAGATTTTGGCCCTGACGATTCATTAAATACAATTTCAAGTACACCATTCCCATCATTCGGTCAATCAAGTAGTTATTCTGGTTCAAAATCTTTTGCCAGTTCGTTTGCATCATCCGGCTCATATTCTGCATCACATTCAAGTTCCGGAGGATATAGTAGTGGAATACCAGCTGTAACCGTCAATGATTTTGGTGCATCTGGTATTAAATCGGGTACATATTCCGGTGCTGGAGCTGGTGCATTTAGTGGCAGTGCATCTGGTGTGAATCCAAACTTATTTGGATTACCTGGATCAAAAGTTGCTGAAAATGTAAATGCTGGATTAGGTAATCCTTTTGGTGGTGCCGCATCCTATTCATCCAGTGGAAGTTTTTCATCGGGCGGAAGTGCTAGTGGATCAAATAGCTTTTCTTCAACTACTAATGCACACATCGGGGGTAATGGGCAAATTGCGGGTAGCTTGGGTAATGAATATGTAAGTGGAGTGAAAAATATTGCCAGTGGTGCAAATGGTGGTGGATTTTCTGGTGCCGGATCATATTCCTCAAGTGGATTATCTGGATCTGGCGTTTCATCTAATGGTGCAGAATCAGTTGGAAAATTGACTGGTAACTTAGGTACAAGCTATAACTCAGGAATAAAAGGAAACTCAGCTTTTGGAGCTGGATACTCTGGTGGCAATTCGGGAGCATTTTCAACAAATGTAGGTTCCTCTGGATCATATAATGGACAAGCCTCAGTTAATTCGGGTGATCAAGTAAAGGGAAACTTGGGTGGAGCTTATACTACAAGCTATAACTCAGGAGTAAAAGGAAATTCAGCTTTTGGAGCTGGATATTCTGGAGGCAATTCGGGAGCATTTTCCACAAGTGGAAGTTCCTTAGGTTCTGGTTCGTCACAATATAATGGACAAGCATCAATTAATTCTGCTGATCAAGTAAAAGGGAATTTGGGTGGAGCTTATGGTTCAACTACTAATGGAGTGTTTGTGTCTAATGGTGTTAGTGGCATAAATTCTGGAAATTATAACAAACCAATTAAGGGTACAGGTGGCAAAGTACAGTTTGTTCAATCAACAGCATCAACAGTTAATATTAAAAATAATCCATTCTTAACTGGTCAAGTAAGACCTGTTGCACCTGGGGATGTACCAAAACCAGTAGTTATTGCTGACTCATCTTCAGCATCTTCAAGCATTTCTGGTAATCGAGCATCAGTAGATATTTCAAAGAACCCATTCTTAACTGGATCCGTACCAGCACCACCAGCAAAACCTATCGGTTGCAATAATATAAATGGTGGATCTTGCTCAGGAAGCACATCACCTCCATTAATAGTTAGCGGAGGTTGTAATGGAGGTGCAGCAAGTGTCTGTGGTGGATCTAAACCCATTGGTAGTCAATCTGGAAGTGGAAGTTCACTCAATAACAATCCATTTTTGGGTGGAAATTATCAACCGCAACCAAGTCCACCAAAACCGCCACAAAAACCAGCTGATTTAAGTGGAAATCCATTTTTAACTGGCGGAAATAAAGGTCCATCCTACCAACCAAATGCACCACAAACCCCATTCCCACAAAAACCAAGTGTACCACAAACGCCATACCCACAACAACCAACGCCACTTCCACAACAACCACAAGGTTTCCCATCAACTGTTCCACAAAATCCTCCGGTATACCAAAGTTCTTATCCACAACCCGTTGCCCCAACCATTATTCCACAAAAACCACAACCATTCCCATCTACTTATCCTCAACAACCACAACCCATTCCAACAGCAATACCACAAGGCACGTACACCCAATCAGGCAAAACTAATGTTTTAATTGACAGTTCTGCTCAATCTACAAGCATAGACGAATCAGGATTGCAATGTGGTTCATCTGGATATATTTGTGTGCCCAAAGAACACTGTGTAAATGGTCTGGTTAGCAAATATGGAGAAGGATTATTCCAAGTTAGAAATTCGGTAAGTGACTCTTAACTTTGTTTCTTTATTATATATCGTATGTAACACAATGTCAAGGTCGTATAGAATTAATGCATCTGAATGAGGTAATTTTAACATCTCAATATAAAAAAAGTGAAACCATTAAAATACCTTAAAGAAAAGAGAAAGTAGCATATTGTTTAATATTTTAAATTATTTTATCATTTTTATAATGAAATAAAAACCTCTTTGGCTTTTAAACATCAAAATGCAAATTTAAAAATTATAACCTATAAAAAATCGAGGTTATGTTTTATTATATCTCAAACGATAGGATTAAAAAATTTAAAGATTTCTTTACGATTGTGTTTTATAAGGAGGCTACTGCCGACATTGATACATGCGGTGTTTATTCGAAAGATACTATTCGAGTAAACGGAAACTGTCATGTGTACACCACTTATGTCCCTAAGTCGCTTTGAATTAAGTAAAAGTATCAATAAGTCAATATGGATGTCATAAGTAGACTTTAATTTTAAATTTAAAAAATAAGTGGCCTACGGTCTATTGTATTAGACAGTTCATTTACATACTGATGCACTATGGTTGTAAATTACTATGGTTTTTTTTTAATATTCTTTCTATTTATTCAACGCTTGCTTAAACTCAATTTAAGCCTCTTATCGTAGTATCGTAGTTTTATTATTTTTACAAACGCTGTAAAATAAGTTGTTTCAAGGGCAATTCGAATTCTATCAGTTTCCTACTGTGTGATAAAACACGACGTACTAGGAAATACAACCGAAACTGTCGCCATAGTGTAAATCTCAAACTATGAAAATATTAATTCAGTGAAATGGAGTTGAAAAAGAGTTTATCAAAATTGTTGCCCCCAAAGAGATAAAATCTTGAAATGTTGATTGCAATAGCAAATACTTCTAACATTTCCATCCATTTTCATAAAATATTTAAAAATTACAAAATTATGTTAAATACCGTTGCAAAAATAATTAACAAATATTTGCAAAATATTAAAATAAATATGCGTAAAAGGTATTAATTGAAAAAAACTACACAAATAAAAATAAAATAATAAAAAAGATGGAAAGTCTTTAAGTATACTTGAACTATAAGGCAATTATAATTACTTTTGTAAGTAATAAACAAAGGACATTCATAGACAACAAAGTAGATGTTAATCTACAAGATCAATATAGCCGCATTAGGTTTATACAAATTCGATGTTTAAAGAAAACAATCCCAAATTTCAATCTGTCATTGTTTTGGTTTGCATAAATTATTAATTAATTCCATTCATCTTTTATCACAAATAGAATATAAATGGAAGTCTCTTTCCCAAGAGACGACAGTGCGTTAAATTAACCGCCCCATCAATTAGAACTTATCAGACTGTCGCTGACTGGATTCGAACCCGCACCCTTCCAGTCTAAGTAATCAAATTAGAGCAGGTGATTACCCCTTTACTCGCTCGGCCTTTTACAGCGGTTAAATTTTATGAAATTTGTAGCAAAATTTTCAATTATGCCTTTTTTCCCTCTTAATAAAAAATTTAATTCGAAAATGCTACTGTGCTCATATCAGTAAGAAGACAAATATTATTTGTTCAAATATAATTATTTGTCTCGCAATAATAATTACCGAATAAACACTAATTGTAATTGATACTATACCTATTAGCTGTTTAAATATTAAGAATAAATTATGATGATCAAGGTTTTTGTAGCAAATAATTAAAAAACAAACATTTAATTAAGTAGATATTAACATTTAGTTGGGATTTACACTACTCATTTTTTAACCCCCGGACCGAAAAAAAAGGAGTGTTATAAGTTTGACCGCTATTCTAAGGCATCGTAGTGCCTAAACGGATGAACCGATGTTGATTTTTTTTGTTTCGTTTAAAAGGTCATTTAATGGAGAGTGTTCTTAGCTATGTTTCAAGTTCGAGTTTAGAGTTAAGTACCCGAAAAATTTGTCGGAGGTTTTTAAAACTTTGTAAATTTCACTTCTTCAAATAGATTAAATAAAGGGATCTGGTTATGCACCTTGCACTTAGTCATTTAAGAAGTAGTCCCTTTGTTACCTTTAGAAGCTGGTTTTAAATTACGTTGTTGAAGATGTAGAAAATCGTGGGAACTCCGAAAGTAATCAGTTGTAAATAATAAGCTTTTTTTTCTAATATTTAAATTCGTATATTTTTATTTATTTCCAAAAATTCATGACCATTGGTAGGTGTAAAATTATATGTTAAATACCTTAAATGACAAAACAAATTATTTTTATATGCAAGACACGTCATTCTAAATAAATAATATTCAAGGTCAAATATGTTTAGCGAAATGTGGGTGAGTATGTTAATTTTTGTCGGAAACCTGAGTAATATAATATAATTTCGTGACACCTAACAGGATTTTCACATAGACAAAAAATGCTCTTTCTTTGAACTCAAAGTTTTTATCTACATTTTCGCTATAATTAATTTTCATTTTTAGATTGTAATTGTTAACACCAGCGCAACGGTTGTAATTTTAACATGAGTAATATTATTATAAAATTTATTTTTATTTGCCCTGGCTAAAATTCGGTTACTTCACTAGAGCGCATCCGGCGGTATTTATTTCAATCATTCTCACCGTAAGACGCACTGCATCCCTGCCTAAATTCATTAAGGAAAGAAATATGTCAAATTCATCATTGAATGGTTTTTTTTTTTGCAGACTTTATTTTCAATAAATCGTTTTAATACGTCTGCAAACTGCAAACAACAAACATTGTAAATTAATTATATTTAATATTTATGCATGTTGCGATGTGTTTACTAAAAAAAGATGACACTACTTATAAACTATTTTATTAAATACAATTGAAATACAATGTGGGTACTTACTGAACGATTCTGAAGATATTTCTTTTTTAAATATTTTTATATAAATTTAAAATTATGATGTCATCCAAACATTTATTGTCATTGAATTAAAAGTTTTACTTTCATACTAAAGTACTGGAACCATGTAAGAACAACTTAATGTAAAAACGCCATAAAATGAATTCCTAATATTTATTATCTTAGAAAAGCCTGGGCCCAGGCATTTTTTAGCAAACCATTTATCGGGCTATACATACAAACCATGTATCGGGCTATACTTTCCTTTCATTCAGTGTCCAAACAGTATGAAAATGTACTGCTTATGATAAAATAATGTTAAATATTTTAGGTATTTTTCTTTAAATATTTCACATTCAAAAAATATAAAATATGCACTCACTTTGTTATGCCACTGAGACTAAAACTCAACGCTAAAATGGCGGCGTATTTGTGTATAGGTGTGATTCCCTTTTTATCTATGATAGTTTTTATGCATGCCCACGAAATAGAAAATGATTTCATTGTATACAAATTTTTTTTTAATACGAGCTATCATAACAATGGGGCCATTGTTGGTTCCATTATCTTATAACATGATAATCATACTTTTAACAACAACAAAAAAATAATTAAGGTTAGTAAGACGGAAATTTTATGGAATAAGAGAATATTTCTTTTCTTATTGAAATTAGGTAAAGATGAAATGTCTGGCCCCTGAGAGCGGTTGTGTTTATTACTACATTTTCCCGATCAAAGCTGCGAAAATTGACAATTTTCGTCGAATTTTATTTTCCAAAAATTATCAATCATTTTAAGATTGATTTGATTTAAATTTTGTTCATACGCTTGTAGCAATCTAAAGTATAAGTTCTAGACAGTTTTACCGTTGCTAATAACACCAGCCAGATGTTATTCTAATAATTAAATAAGTTTTCAAATCAGTTTAGTTAGAAGTTAGTTAAAATCACTTGCGTTATCACACGTATATCCTACAAAACTTTATCGACATCTCTAAAATGTGAAAATATGGGATAATTATTATTTAAAATTTGTCATGACTTACTGTGAAAAATAGAAAATTAAAAAAGTTACAATAACTTGTTATTAGTTTACATTTTGTCACTAAAGTGAGTGTGATTATATGAATTCATTTTGACACTAGTGTGGTGAAATATTTTTCCCACGCATACGGAATGAGAAAAGTAGTTCTTATCTCGCTTGGGTAGATAAAGAATGTAGTTTTAATTTGTCAGGCGGAAATTATATTGCTTTTTAGCGTGCATCCAGCGTTAGATAGACCAAACTGCTCACAGGCATACTTCATTCCTATATAATTTCAATAAAAAAAGAAATATGCGAAATTCAGGCGTCTTGATTTAAACCCTCAAAATATTTTCTAGGTCTCCAACAATCAAATTTTTCCTAATTTCTTAGTTTTGTGTAAATAAATGCATTGAACATATCAACGGGTCACAAAAGTAAATGCATATTCACGACGCTTCCACGATAATTTTATATCTATTAACAATAATTGTTATTGATATTTTAAATCAATTAAACTATTAATTTTTTATATCAAGGAGACAATGTTTAAACTATGATTTGTTTATTTTAAAAGTGGATTAATCAGAATAATGGCAGATGATTTAATGAAACACTTAAAAATTATAAAATTTCGATTAAAATTATTAAAATTACCAACTTCCTACCGCTCAGTAAACCACCAACTAACCAACCTTAATTTTTTTGTATTAATTATTAAATTTATCGCAAACGAGGTGTCTTGACTAAAATTATGACATAATTAAATTACATATATGGGAATTTTTTTCAATCTTTGTACTTCCGTGTGATATATTATGTATCTTGTGGCCATGTAATTTTGCAAGAATCTTTTTTTTTATATTTTAATTACTTGGTGTCTATCTTTTGATTTATTAAAATTATGCTAAATTTTTATATAAATCTTGCATGTAAATAGTCAGTAAAACGAAATTTAATGAGTTTTTTAATAGTTTTTTAAACTATTAAAAGAATTAAAAAAAGAATTAAAATTAGGTATCGTTAATCGAAGTTTGAGTATTACGTTCGAAAAAGGGAAAATTTCACAACTCTCTTAATTGTACTTTAGGAAGATTAACTAAAATTTTAATTGGTAAAGTTTTACAATTTTCGTGTTTTAACGATTTTCGATAAATCACCGAAACACAAAAATTGAAAAATTCGACATCCATAATTTGATAGTCACATCACGGTTAAAGCTCTCATTTTGTTTATTATCTAAATACATGTAAAAATCAATTTTCGCTTCATTGTTGCCTCACAGTCTATGAAAATAAAGTGAAATATTGTTTGAAAATAAAGTATATGATGAAATGACAGATGAAAAAACCACAGACGGCTAAATTTTGAAAACCGTACACACCAAACTCAATATTAATCTTGAATAATTGGCACTTTGTTGAGAGTCACAAAGCTCTGAGTAATCTTAGCTTAGACGATCAAAATATCTAACTCAGTATTTATTCAACAAAACAAAATACATTTAGTCTTTTAAAAATTTAGTTAGCTATTCCGAGTGTCTTAACCAGTTCTCAACCTTTGTTGTTCTGAGCACGCCTATTTAATTAGTGTTTTGTTAATGTTGTAATCGTTTATTGTTTTAAGGCTAAATTACTTTTTGGAAATTGTAAATAAAAATATTTAGTTACAATTTCTTTATATTTTTTAATAACGGTGACTTCATAGAACTCCTTACAGCAAAACAAAAAATAAATACGCCTTATAATAGACAAACTCTCATCATTGAACGTCAAAAATCAATAAATTAAACTGAACATTTCGTTTTACCTCATGCATGATGATGGTAAATTAAAATTTAATAAAAATTATGCAATAATAAAAAAAATTTAAATTACACAGTACCCAATAACCTAATCAATATTAAAAATCTATAGATTTATCTATTAGATAAAAATCAAATATATAAAATTGTGCAATTTGTCAATCAATTTTTTATTTATATACGTACAATAGATCTTTTCATTGTATCACACAGAGCACAAAAATATACGCCTAAAAATAGTCATGTAAAAAAATTTGTAATTAAAAAGAATTGGAACATCAAAAAGCAGGCAGCATCAAACATCAAGCATAAACTTAAATCAAAAATATAAGATTAATTATGTTACGGTTAAAGTGAATAATCGAAATGTATTAATAATAGTCATTGATTTTGACCAATATGTTGTATTATAATTTATCTCATTAACTGGTAAATACTAATAGCGCCAAAGCCCGACTATGGCATGCATACGCCACAGAGAGTAAGCGCAACCATTACCATTCTTAAAATACCTTAACAAATTTAAGGGATTACATCAGACTGTAATGAAATTTCATCACAAACAATTTGATTGTATTCACTAAAGCAAATTTGTCAAGAATATTTTCGGGCGTTTCAAGTTCCTATTCGAAGTAAAATTCTGGGAGATCACAATTTTGGAACTCTTCTCCGTGTAATTTACCACACATACTCAAAGCTAAAAGACTAGAAGTTGTTACTCATTTATGAAGAAGTTGGAAACAAGTTCTCAAACTTAATGGGCTAATTTTGTTGAAATTTTGCACACTTTCAAATTCGATTGACAAGGCTTGAGCGCAGAATTTGTTTAAATTGCGCATTTCTTAATTAAACTGATAAATTTCAATTTTTTTTACCTATTGTTCACGAACTAATAGGTTCTCGCAAAGCATTTTCTGGATTTCGTTAAGCCTGGGGTTTTATGAACAAAAATTGGTAAAAATTAGAAATTCATCAAATTTTCACAGATTTAAGAGGGCAAACTGTATAAAACCTAGAATTTTTAATCCACCATTTTCAAGAGCAAACAAATCGGTCCTATTGCATGAGAACCAAAGATAAGCACTTCAAAGTTTGCACGCTTCTATATTTTTGTCAAAAGCTAAACAGAACTCCCAATTACTCTTGATTAATAACAACCGGTTATTATGAATAGTAAACAAACACATTATTAACTTTTACCGTAACAGGTATTTTATATACATCTACATCTACATATTATATTATGATGAAGAAAAAAGCTATAATAAAATTTCTTAATTTGATGACATTTTTCAAATAATTTATAGAAGTTATTGGCCCCATTTATGTATTTTATAATTTTTTAAGTCGTTAAATAATATTTATATTATAATAGAACCTGTTTTACTTATATACCAATTTTATTTCATACTTGATAAGTACTTGATGAATAGTACCAAGTATTTCAAAAGTAAATATCGTTCATATGGTTCTTTTACTTTAGGGCGTTACAACATAGCAAAGTCATGTTGAGAAAATTTTGAAAAACATCATCTAAATATATAAAAAATATACATAAATAATTGATAAATATAAAATAATTACTTAAAAAATCAATTTCATTATCAGATTTTTCTTATATACATATTTCTTCATATTTTGTGAATGCTGAATAAACGAATTATTTCAATCCATTGAGTTGGATATGTGTAAGCACTCTCAAAATCAAGTTCTGAAACTTAGTTGAATTAATTATTAGTTTGCATATCCCTACAAAGACACTCATTGAAAACAGTATCCGTAAAGTCATAACAGGAATTCGATAAATTTCAAAAAGTTGAAATATGGGTTCCACTTGTTAAAAAAACATATTCCGAACTTTTTAACAGGCAAAAGGTAAGTCACAAATACAAACAGGAACTAAAAATTCAGGCCATATTCGAAACATCAATTTTTATTATCAAATCCCAGTGGCGGATTTAAGGGGTGGTAAAGGAGCAGTTGTTCAGTGGTTCCTCGAAATAAGGCACCACAAGGGCACATGAAGTGTATTTACGAATACTAGAATAAAAAAGGCAGGAAAACGAAAAATTTACATAAAAGGGCACGATAAGGGGACATAAAGTTCATTAACGAAGATTAAAAAAATCCCCTTTACAGATTTCTCCCACTGGGCCTTTCTCCTTAAATCCGCCACTGATAAATCTGTCAATATATAATTAGAATCAAATAATTCTTTTACAATTCGAAGATAATGATCGTAAATAGTATTTAGAAATCATATGAAAAATTATTACGCTTTTCAGTTTTTACGGCACATAAAAAGTCGTAAAAACATGTCAGCAATTTGGAATCAAAAAAAAAAATTAAAAAATCCAAATTACTTTTATGTTTAATATTAATAACTTCACACAAATCACCATATAACGTATATATGCAAGTAATTAAATCTTATTATATGAATCATTAAATTTAAATAACAATTAAATTTTTTAAATAAATAAATAAGCATACAATAGTTTATTTACATATGTGTACATAAATTTTAATATAATAATATAAAATAATAACAATATATTATAATGATGATCTGTGAATGCAAATTTGAAGGATATATGTTACAAAACGCCATCCATACCACCTTCAAAATATATTTACTGCCTACACAAACTCTTAAGTTCAAACAAAAAAATTTAAATTATTATAATGGCTTAATAGATTTATTTTGTTTGTTTTTGACAATGATATTTTTGTTTAAATTTAGTTCATGTTTGAAGGATAAATACATTTTGAAATTTTTGACTTAATTTTGTCACAACAAAAAAATGTAACAAAAAAAGAACAAACAAAAAGTTCTTTTGTCACAACAAAAGAACTTTTAATTTGATTATTTAGTTCGTGTTTTTTATATGAAACTATTTTTAATTTTTTCGTAAAACAAATTTAAAAAAAGCAGTCTAGGTGCGACCCGAAAGATCCACACGACTAACTTCCTAGTGGAAAGGATAAAAAAATATATGTTTTAATATTTATAATTTTTTTGGTAAGAAATTTTTTTCATTTTTCCATGGACCTCTCAACGGGGACTTCGCCCCCTGCATCTCTAACGACGTTTAAACTATATAAATGATAAATGATAATAGTGACAATTATAGAAATTTTCATTCGAAAAACGGTACGAAAAACGGCTTGACCAATTTTTCTCCAAACCTACTCAGGTCTAAGTTACATAATTATGCGTTAAATGAAACTGGTCCCATGTCAATATCACCATTTGTTCTCGAGATATGCGAGACGAAAATTGAATCCGAACATACATACATACATACATACATTTGCACACACGGACATTCTTTTATAAACCATACTATTCGACTCTAAAAGCCTTGAAACGTGGAGATGTGTCTAAATTTTCAATTTGCAAAATCGGGCCCATTACAATGACTATCCCACTGGGAAGTTAAAAATATCTATCAACCCATAATTATTCAACTACAAAATATTATTTATTTCAAAAATTGTATTAAAAAGATAAATTCCTTTACAGTTTTATATATAAGTATTTCATTTACAACGCAATCATCGGCAATAGCTAAATTTATTCGTACATATTAAAATAACACATTACCAAAAATACAACGGGACTTATAAAGTAGAAAATATATGAAAGAATATAAAACTTGAAACAAAATTGAAACAAGTGAAAACAAACAATTGACTGAGTTAATTGTTGAAATACCATGTATAGGCAGTGTTGATTACTCTATCACATTACACATATACTCATACATGTCACAAATACATGATATTCCCAATTAATACATATTGTACAATTTGCGCTTAATTTGTGTCCTCACGGGTAAACAGTGATGTTTACGAAAAAACGTTTTAAACAAAAGTTGTTTATTTTGCGATAAGGAACATTTTTTACTCTTAAGCTTTTGTTCTGTCTCTAACGGTTTACCAGATGGGTCCTACGGTCCCAAGACCCAATTGACGTATGTTGTTGACCTATGTTGCTCATTTACGAACTTGACCTCACTTTTTACGTCCTGAGTACGCTGTAAAAATATCAGCTTGATAACTTTTTTCGTTTTTGAGTTATCGTGCTCACAGACGGAGGGACGGGCGGGCGGACAACCGGAAATGGACTAATTAGGTGATTTTATGAACACCTTTACCAAAATTTTGTGCGTATCATCAATATTTTTAAGCGTTACAAATCTGGGACTAACCTTAGGATACCTTGCATATTACATATATGCATGGTGTAATCACTAAAGTTTCCTATTTTACAAAAAATTTTTTCATGTGTTAAAAATATAAATTTTACCAAGTGTAATTTCTGTATCGTCCTAATCCGCGACATAACTGACCCCTTCAGGTTGGAATGTTTTAATAGATAAATCACCAAAAAGGACCAAGAACCAAGATGTTTTCCTCAAATATTACATCTTGGTGTTCTACAGTCTGAGAGTACCTAATATTTCGTTCAAAGTAATACCGGTTCGATTCTCTTTGAATATTTTTTATAACCATTTTTATGTAACCAAATTTATCGGTTCCTATATAATCATCCTCCTGTTCAGGTATTAATCAATGAGGAAATGAACCGTGATTTTATTACTATTAAAAGTAAATAGATAAAAATATTAAGAAAGAGGTGATAAAGTTATTGAATTTATTTTTAATAAATCAGATAATATCCAAATTATATTAAATTAATTGAGACTTTTATATGATTTTTATTAGCACAGAATTATTATTAATTTAAATTACACACTTAAATTTCACTATCGAATTAATTATAGATTTTAAATAATTAATTATTTAATTTATATAATCTATAGTTAAATATTATTGCTGTTTAATCTGTTAAACCTACTTTAATCTGATTAACAAAAATAAAACGCTTCATCAATCGCTATAAAAATAAAATATAAGGTATAAATAAATGCACCCACTTATGGTTAATCTATCTACATAATCACTACAGAGTATAAAACAAAGTCGCTTTCTCTGTCCCTATGTCCCTTTGTATGCTTAAATCTTTGAAACTACGCAACGGATTTTGATGCGGTTTTTTTTTAATAGATAGAGTGATTCCAGAGGAAGGTTTATATGTATTATAACATCCATTAAATAGTGGAGAAGTACTGCTATTTTTGAGGTTAATAGTTAAAAATGTAAAAAGTAAATAAGTAAAAATGTAGTGTATGAATTTAGATATTCCAAAGATAGCAGGAAATTTTCATGGTATAGGGAAAGGGGGATTGTTTTACTCCAAATTTAACGCGTGCGGGCCACGGGTAGTAATGAATAAATCAAAACTACTGGATCGATTTTAATCACATAGGCTATATATTTTATATCCGTCCGAAGCCAGAGCGTGCCGCTATGTTTTTATATACAACGTTCACAGTTTTTCTGTAGTGTATTTTGTATCAGCATTGCACCCGTGCAAAGCCGGGGCGGGTCGCTAGTTTTTAATAAAGTTTATTTCTTTTATTTTGGATTTTATTTGGATAGTCTGAGAAATGGTATGAGGTCGATCTTCACCTATCTGATAACCAGATGAGACATATTTTTTATGAAATTTTATTGATTTATAAACACATCAATAATAGCTTATCTATCGAAAAGTGTTGATGCCTTATTTTTAATTAAATTAATTTAATCAATTTTTTTCATGAAGCAGCAAGCTTATTTCATTCTTTTCGTAATTAAATTCTCCGTCTTGTGATACCAATTTAATTACGAAAATAATGTTATAAGCTTGCCTGGCGTGTTTATAAATCAATTAAATTTCATACAAAATTTATCTCATCTGATGATTATCTTACGGACGAAGTTCGAAATTATACCGTCTCCTGTACATAGAAACTGTTCTTATGTTTAATCAAAATTTTACGCTGGAAAATACGATTTACCTTGCCTATTTAAATATTTTTATAATATAAGGAAATAATGATGTTAACAATCAAGGAAATTTTATAAAAACAATTTCTAATTCTCATAAATCATCTTACGGACGTGGTGATTTAACCAACCTTTATTAAAATATTTGTTCAGCAAATATTTTAATAATAAAAGCTAAGAATTATTATAAATAAATAATCTAAATCAAATAAATAACAACATTTACTTTCTATATAGTACAGGGTGGCTAACTAAGTTGGCAGCATATGGAAAACTTTTTTATTATAAGGTTTACGAAAAAAAAGTATTCCCTATAAAAAGCTCGTATTTCAAAAATATTAACATTCAGCTATTTTTGCCTCAACGTATCCACCTTCGTAATGGCTCCCACTCAAGAAAAGCTTGCGAGGATGCCATACCAAGAAGGTCTTAACAGATTAGGAGATAATCTGAAAAACCAACAATTAAAGGCATGGACCAGCTACGAGGGAGAGCGAATCGCCAAAAGCCTGTTGGGTGAAGGAAACTCGCTCGGTAACAGAGCCGAGAAGATCTTGAAACTAAACAGAGCTGATATTAGAGTCATCGTAGAATTACTCACATGGCATGATAACCTGAACAAGTTCCAACATCAGATTGGAAAAAGACAATCTCCCGCGTGTGACAGATGCAGAAAAAATTCAGAAGAAACATCGATCTACTTTCTCTGTTACTGCCCGGCGCTCACACAGCAGCAAAGGAAATGGTTTGGTCCGGCCCTAGTCGAACCAGAAGAAATTAGGAAACTCAGCGCTAGGCAAATCCTGGGTTTCAGTACATCAGTTGGTTATAATTGCCACTGAAAAGCGTAGCAGGGATAGAGTACAAGGGTGTACTTGATCGATCTACTTTCTCTGTTACTGCCCGGCGCTCACACAGCAGCAAAGGAAATGGTTTGGTCCGGCCCTAGTCGAACCAGAAGAAATTAGGAAACTCAGCGCTAGGCAAATCCTGGGTTTTAGTACATCAGTTGGTTATAATAGCCACTGAAAAGCGTAGCAGGGATAGAGTACAAGGGTGTACTTGGCCAGGTGCCCTGAACCATTGCCTCGAGGCGCTATCCTCGAGCATGGCCCGCTAACCTCCATACCCATACCCATCCACCTTCGTGTTCCATACATGTAATTGGTCTTTTACAAAATTGCTTAAATACACTCCTACATATCTCGGGAGTAATTTTTTGAACCGTTTCCCCTATTATCTGTTCAAAAGCGTCTACATTTCTAAACGACCATTAACATTGCAATCTAACTTTCTCAATTTGTGGCCACTCTGTATATTCGAAGTTACAAGTGCATAGCTGAATGTTAAAATTTTTGAAAGCAGAGCTTTTTATAGAGAATAAATTTTTTTCGTAAAACTTATAATAAAAAGTTTTTCATATGTAGCCAACTTAGCTACTAGACACCCTGTATAGAGTTTGATAGTATTTTATTAAAATTCCTCCTCATTGATGCGTGGGACTGTAATTATTACTATTTATAATAATTTATGAATATAGATATTGGAATTTATAAATTTTTATTATTAATATATACTTGTAGAAAATGTTATATTAACAGATCAGATGTTATTAATCGCAATAAATTTTTTATTTAGACAAAAAATTAATTATTTGTTATATTTGACGTTTGAAGTTGCTTAAGTAAGGTGGAGAAAATCTTTTCAAAACGTATTTTCAAAATTTCAATAGTCTTACAAATGAAAATTCTGAGAAATAATGCATGTTATATATATTATTAATCACAATGCTTTCTGTTTTTTATGGTTCATTATACCCTTGTAGTCGGTTATTACGCGAGATATAAACTCCCAAAGAAAAAACATTGTACCCTGCTCTAAAATTTAGAAATCAATGAAAATTATTATGGCTTGCAATTAATTAAATATTTTGAGAGCTTACAATTAAAATATTAGCTCTATATAATTTGCGATATATTCACTTGAGAAGAAAAGTTTTTTTGAACTGTTTATTGCATTTTTAAGTACCCATTCAACGATATGTAATACGATGTTTCTTCTTTATATTATACCTCGCGAAAAATTCGATAAAACATTACTTAAATGTAGCTCTCATAGATCATATGGCGGAATCCTTTTATGCATGTACAAACTTGACCCATTTTTAGCCGCCATTGTCCCGAAAAAAAGATATTTACTTAAATCTTTTCTTGGGAATTACCTTAAATCTTTATAGTTACTCAATAAAAATAATTATTTTGTTGTAATTCCAGTAAAGTATTTAACCTTATTTGTACAAATATATTTTGTATACGTGACCTGGTCACAATGTAGCCTGGCTGGCTTTCTCTTAACAAAAAAAAAACATTTTTTTTTATTAACAAATAAATAATCAAGTTAAAGAGAATATATATCTTGACATGGTAATACAATAACCATAGTGCGTGTAGCTTGTAATGTAATGTAGTAATGTAATAATAATATGTACATCTTACAAATACTTGTCATCAATTATTGACACCTTTCATAAAATATGAAGCTTGTTTTGTAGATGTAAATATCAATAAAAAATAGCAAATAATTGTACATAAATTTAAAATATAAGAAGATAATAACCTTAACATATAAATAAAGTAAAAAAAAATTTATTAAATTGTTATAATAACATTTTTAATACATATTTATATAATAGAATATTTATTAAGTCCTTTTGTATTGAGAATAATACTTGGTGATTAGCGCCATTGATTACATAGTAACCTATGGGATGATCAGATTATTTTTATACATTTTTAATTTGAACTTGAAGCAAACGACATGAGATTTCAATATGATTTATTTTTGTAAATGAACGCCTTTTCATGAAAAATGTTTCTTCGTTTTGTGAATTATATTTTCCATGTTTTGTAAAAAATATTACTCGAGTTTACTCGATTTTTATACCATGTATATCTGAAATATATCATAGTATATTAATTTTAGTCCCAAGTTTGTAACGCTTAAAAATATTGATGCTACGAACAAAATTTTGGTATAGGTTTTCATAAAATCACCTAATTAGTCAATTTCTGGTTGTCTGTCTGTCCGGCTGTCTGCCAGTCTGTCAACACAATAACTCAAAAACGAACAAAGATATCAAGCTGAAATTTAAATAGCGTGTTTAGAGCATAGAAAATGAAGTCGAGTTCGTAAATGAGCAACATCAGTCAATTGGATCTTGACATAGGTCAATTGCATCTTCAGTTTTGAATGTGTGGCTATCTAAGAGTGGATATATCTTTCTTTATTTACATGACGTAAAAGAACAAACCATTGCGTCATCAACACTGTCCATACATGGTATTTTAACAATTAACTAAGTCAGTTGTTTGTATTCAATTGTTTTATGAAATAATGAATCTGTATGAATACAGAAATTCTGGTATTTTATAAATAAAAGACCTAACATGGCTTGTATATGTGTCTCTCAGCAAACTCGCGTGTTCATGAATCACGTAACATCCGGAAAATTAATAGTTTGTTGTTTGTTTGTGGCATGGAGGTGTTTTTTTATAACTCCTATCTGATCATCATTTATACATCAAATGTATTCATACCATACGTGGAACGGTTTATGCAATGTTATAGATGCATATTGTTCCCCAGGTCACTTGACGGAAATTCATTATTAAATTAAATCGGTTGATTCATTTGAATAAATTTTAGATTTTGAACTTGAATTATTAAAAGAAAGATATAATATTATTTGGAAAATCACTAATGACGTCAAGCAGTTAATATGGCTTAAACAATAAATCTTAAAAAACAGCAGTGATCTATTGAATGGCTTGACCATTAAAAGAGTAGACTCTTTTTAATAAAACGTACATTTGAACAGAACTGTAAGTTAATACGATTTTTAAATCTATTTATTTATTCAACGCCAGCTCAAACCCCGTCTCAGAAGTATTACAGATAGGAGATGCAGAACCGTTGACTAAAAGAACGGAACTTATTGAATGTATCAGCAACTCCTTTCTAAAATATCTCCATGATCCCAGTTTAGGCCGGGTGTCATAGTTCTATTTAAAGGCACCAGTTGTCGCATAGCAAAATGATTTTCCACAAAATAAGTCTATCTTGGTGCTATAACTAGGTAATTTGATTTATATTTATAAATTTTTAGTGATGAAATAAACAATTTTAAAAATTATCAAAATATCATATAATGTTTTAACAAAATAAATAAATAAATGATCAATAAAAAGAAACATTTTTGGCAAGGTCGTATAGTAGATCGTTTTCAATTACAACATTTATGAATGTTTAAAAAACAATTTAATTCATAAAAGTTACTTAATCGTACATAATTTGATAAAAATTTATTGCGACAAATAAGAAAGTATTCAATGCATCCATTCTTTACTTTAAAGTGTATCTTCCCATTGAACAAATAACATGGATACACTAACACGTTAGCGGGATGATAATAATTGTCCGATTAACGCGAATGTGATTTTATTCAAGTATCTACTTAAAATATTTTAATCAAATTCTATTTGGTTATCTGCGCCAACACCAAATCACATCATGTCTGACAACACCAGAGTATAAAAAGTTAAAAAATATCGTCTTTCTTAAAAACTATATAATAAAAAAATTACAGAATGGAAATAAAGGCGTATATTTGTTGATGTTCTTATAGCAAGTGAATATTTCTATAGTCAACGATCTGAATACTTAATTCTAAAAAAAAGTACTTGACTGAGCAGCGGTATTGGGCGCTATTATTAATAAATTATCAAACTGCTCTACAGTCGCTTTCAAACTTCTCAGTCTCTGAAGTCGCTTTCAAGCTCATTTATACTAGCTTTTCCATTTACTAAAATATCTTATAATATTAAATTCGAACCGAACTAACACTGTGTCCGCTAGAATGTGTACAGGCATATTTTCTGGTTAGCATGTGACTAGGCTCATGGTGTTAAAAATATAATATAAAGCAGAAGCAGATATCACCTTTAGTTTGAAAGTAGTTTTATTTATACATATATAATTTTTATGGTCAAAATTGACTTGTAATTAATTGCTAAGAAATTAATTTATGAAGGTTATAGTTCAGTTGTATTATGTACAAAATAACATAATATGGCTAGGTCACATAATGTCGTGTCGTTTGTCACCTCATTTTGTTGGTGTGTTTTATGTTGAAATACTTTAGATATTTCAAAATACATATTTTATTATGTTTAATTTTAAGATGATTAATTAAAATCGTATAAAATTACATATTATATTACCTATATGCATGACAAATTGAATAATTATATTTATGAGGACATAATGAGCAAAATGTGAACAATTTATTGCTATTTCTAATGTTTTCATTAACCGTTCTTGTACTTTGGTTGTTTGAGAATTGCACTGTACTATTTTAGGCACACCATTTACTTTAAAATAAAATAATTGGTAGGATACTCTGTATTTAGACTGAGTGAATCGAAAATTAACTGAAGAGCATCCTGAGTAAAATGAGTAACCGGTGCCAAGTGCTCAAGTATTTATTACAATCATGCAACAATAATGTTATATGAACTTTTTTGTTTATTTTAAATTAGAATTAAATTGACTCGCTCCGAGAAAGTATTTGTTTATTTTCTATAATTTATCAACGAAATCACTTAATCATACCTCAAATTATTTTAATTCTATTAATAAATAGATTATGGTTTTGGCGTCGGTAGAGTCACCACCGCTGCTTTAACTTCTTAACAAAAAATTAAAGTTTCGTTCTCATTTATTCCAGGCTCAATATTGTAAACAAGGCAGTGAGGTTTGCTGCAAATTAGATAAATCATCATATCCAACACCATCATTCGTAGCTCCATCATCTCCACCAGCAGTAACACAATTCCAATCGGCATCAACAAATTATCAACAAAGTAGTCAATTCTCAGGAAATACAGCCGGTTCAACAAGTACGAAATATGTATCAAACAGTGTGAATCAATTACCACAAAGTACAATTGGTAGTCCAACATTCACATCACCAAATTTGGGACCATTATTACCTGGACCTTATTCCACAAGTGGAATCATTGTTGAACCTGGTGTAAATCCATTCAGAAACGTTGATGATATCCGTGGCCCACAATATTTACCACCAGTTGCATCTCCATCAACACCACCAAAAATATCAACTCCCAGACCAACAACAACGACCACCACAACTACAACTCCAAGACCTACAACACAAGCTCCAACGTATCTACCTCCAAGAGTCCCTGATTCAAGTGTTATTTACGTAAAAACAACTCAGCCAACTACTACAACTACCACAACTCAATCTCCAAATGCGTATTTACCACCATATGAAGGTGATGGAAGTGAAGTGAAAAATCAAAATATTTTACCACCATATGAAGGCAATCCATCAGACCAGGATCAAACAATTGTTGGATTTCCAACATCACCACGTCCAGTACCGACACAAGGTATTATATTGAATACAGCAGTTCCATCAGGATGTGCTGCCGCTTTAAAATGTGTGCCAGTTGATTTTTGTACGGCTGAAGGTGTAATTTCTAATACAAGTGTACGTTTAACTCCACAACAAAACGAACAACGAGTGCCATTAACTGTAAGTATTTATAGAAATTTAACTTGCGTTTTATGCATGATTCGCTTTGTGTAATCCAGGAGAGGTAGTTGCTAATTTATTCCCAGGCTCCAAAAACTGGGTAAAAGTTCTGTTTCGTCTCTTTGCCTTGCGAACGTAATCAAAAGCGTAAGAAATTGTAGCTTCTTCTCCCTAAGCCTACTTACATAGTACGTGATACGTCTCTGCTAATATTGAGGCATTTGGTAATGTCTCCCTGAACTTCAATGATATATAATTCCATGCAACAATTATAAGTTTTACCATTTTTTTAGGATTGTTTAGTAGCAGAATCATCAAATGTTATTGGTAAATGTTGCCGTGATCCAACATACAAAGACCCATGGCCAGTAGGCCAACTTGGATTATGGAACCCAGACAATGGATTTGATGATGGTCAATATAGACCAGACAGCCAAAAACCACAAAGAATTACTAATCAACTTGGACCTCAAAATCAACCAAGATTCCCTCCATCTGTCTCAAATCCATTTGCATCAGGAAGCATATTATCACCCACTCAAGTAAAACCTTCCCCTAACTTCTTACCTCAACCCACATGTGGTGTTCGAAATCCTGTAAGTACTATTTTATTTTTAAGTTTCTTGAAATAGGAACAATCAGCTAATAATCATGGTTTTTTCAGAATACACAACCTCGTGGCAACTCACCAATCGATGCTTCATTCGGTGAAATTCCATGGCAAGCAATGGTATTAAGAGATTCTAGTCGAAAATTAATTTGCGGTGGTATAATTGTTGGACCAGATGCAGTTATTACAGCAGCTCATTGTGTACAAGGGTAAGGAATTAAACAAAAAATTTCGAAGATCAAAAATAAGCACTTGAATTAAATAAGAATTTTATTTTCAGAATCCAAGCAAATGATATTCTAGTAAAAGGAGGTGAATGGCGTTTAGGAATTGATGAAGAACCAAAACCATTCCAAATTGTTAAAGTTGGTTCAGTTATTATTCATCCACAATATTCTCCCGACAATCTTTTTAATGATGTTGCCATTCTAAAACTTTCTGAGAAATTCCGTTTCGATAAGCATATCGATGCTATTTGTTTACCTGGAGCCGATGAAGTTATTGAAAATAATTATAGTGCTGGAAATTGCATTGCAACTGGTTGGGGTAAACAAGCATTAACAAGTAAGTTCATGGATCCGAACTAATAAGGATAAGTTTTCCAAAAGTACATATATTTATTTATTTCCTGATTTTTTTTTACAGTAAACATTCAAAATTCATTGATGCATCGTATTCCAATTAATCTTTTACAACCGGAACAATGTCAAAATACTTTGGCCAATAACCACCAAAACAGTTTATACCAATACAGTCCAAGCACATGTATTTGCGGAGCACCAAAAGTTCCACAAAACAATTTATGCGATGTAAGTATATGATTTCTATTACCAACTTGCGATAAAATAACACAACCTTTTTTAACCTTATGAAAAACAACAGCTAGAATAAAATTTTCCAAAAATAGTTCAAACTTTTGTTGTTTTATCGCGAGTTGCTATAACCATAGAAGGTACCAATATAGTTTTCATGAGCTAACTGAATCATGAATTTTTCAGGTTGATCAAGGTAGCGCTTTAGCTTGTGACTCAGGAAATGGTCATTATGTATTGAGTGGTATTTTCTCATGGGAAACTGGATGTGATCAAGGCAACCAAGTTGGTGGATTTACACGTTTGGATATGCAATGGGTACTATCACAATTAGGTCAATCTTCTTCCAATGGAGGTGCTATAAGAAACAATTTCGCATCTCAACAACAACAATCTATTTATCAACAAAAAACCAATCAATACTTCCCAATAAAAGGAAGTTATTCACAAAATCGTCCACAATATCGACCACTTCCAATCAGTTATAACGGTGCGGAACCTCCATGTAATTGTGAAGGTTAAATAAATAAGATAGAACAATAATTTATGAAACTACATCTATGTTTAAAAATATTTTGTATATCATTTTCATTTTATAAGCTAGATACTGGCTACTTTGTAGTTGAGTATCAAGTTACTCATGTTGATACTCGTTAATATTTGATGTACATGCTAGATGGCAGCTCTAGTAATAAACTCATAAATTTCCATCTATAAAAAGTCATTTCATCTAACTGAGAGCGACTTTTAGGCAATAAAAAAATGCAAATAAAAAGACGATAAAAAGTCTAAATTAAAGGTGAAGCATAGACTGCTTGAGTAAAACATGCAATTACCGCCTTGAATTCTAGAAACAAATCTTTCGCTACACAATTTAAGCGATAAATTACGAGGAGATCGGTAAGGTAGATATCTATATTTTGCTGTAGTTAATTTTGCCTAAAATTCTCTCTTTAATATTATTAATTACATTTTTTAAAAGACGTTGTTTTAAAACAAGAAAATTATTTATTATTTTATAAAATTTTTATATTTTTTTATTTGTACAAAGAGTATTCAGTTATTCTGTTTTAGTACGTAATTTATTGTATTTAAAAAATTGATAAATGATTGGGAAACAACTGATAATCCAAAAGAAAAAAACAAAAAAATAATAAACAGAATATTTATTTTTTAACTAGCTTTGTTCAAAAATTATCATTAATATTGTAAAATGAAACAATGCCCATCTTTTTAAAAATTTGTAATTTTTTGTTTTATTTTTTTACGAACGACTGCGATTTTGTAAAAATATATTCGATTTTAAATAGACCATATTTTATTTAAGATGATGTAATTTTTGCTTAATTAAGTATTTTTTTTAATTAGAATTATTTTATTTTACTTTTATTTTATTTTATAAATGGATAACTATGACAATTTTTTTTTTGTATTTAAAATACTCATTACTGATAAAGATATTTTTATGTTTTTGCAATATTCGAATAAAATAAAAATAATACTGTGATATTAAAAAAAATTTTGGTTTTATTATTTGAAGTAGCTCCTCCTAATTTAGTTTTTTAATTTTGATGTCTACGATTTTTAATACAAAATAGGGTTCTTTGTATAATTTTCGAAATTGTTATAAAATTTTTAAAGTGATAATACCTACTAAGGATCCACCTAAATTAACAATGCTATAAAAAGCATAAAATAAGAATAAGGGAGTCAAAATAATATCCTTTTATGCATAGTTTCTACATTTTCTGGTAGTGTAAAGAATATAAAAGGCTTTAAAGATTAAAACTATCAGGAATATTTGACTTTTTAACAACTCTATTTATAAAACAAAACGGGGGTGTACGATATTATATATACGAATAAAACCAGTGGCGGATCTATCCATATGGGCATGATGGGCATGCCCATCAACTAAATAGACTTAATAAAATAATGATTTAATAAAATTTAAAAAAAAAACAACAATAAATTGCTTTAAATAGTTAGTCTATTGTTCCTAATTTTATACCAACTGCCATTTGAAAATTTTTGGGGGAACATTCCAAAAATCGAAAAAAAATCCTAGCAAAATCAGTAGAAGAGTACTTTCGGAAATCAATTTACATAACCCTATATTAGATTCCGTTATCAATGAACCAAATGTTAGTGTCAGGTACTTGAATATCGATATCCAGGTAGTGAAAAAAGTGGTTAAGATGTACCGGCGGTTAAGAATAGTGAATCAACTATTATAAATGAATACCGACTCTGCATGGCCAAATGGAAAACATAATGTGAAAATAATTCTGCTTCTCATTGAAGTATGAGACCAAGTATTGTAGCGACTCTTCTACATTTCACGGAGTGAAATATTGGTTCCATGCAATGGGACAGGAACGATTATTCGGGCTTACTTTCTCAAACATCTGGAAAGCGATGATATTACCAACGCTTTCGTAAAAAAAAAGAAAACTTGAATTTGTTATTTAAGTAAGGAACCTAATAAAATTATTTAATGTAAAATGTATATACTAGCTTCAAATTAAATAAAATAATTTGAAGTTGTAAAAATTTCATCAAAATTGGTTCAGTAGTTTAGAGTCTAAATGTGACCCTGTGATGTCTAAAAAAAACGCACATTTTTCTGTAATTTTTGTGAGCGAACAAACATTTTACAGGTTTATAAATTTACAAATACATTATGGGTACAAAATCTTGGTTAGGGCGTCATATATTTTGTAAACATCTTCTTTGTAGAAATGCACGATTCGCATTTGGCCGATTTTCGGGTGCTGAACTGTGTCCATCATCTATTTTTATGGCTGAATCCTCGCTTGAATAAAACCAAAAAAACTTACCATTTCTGGGGACTAAAATTTATATAACTAAACAGTATCAGTGTAAAAAAAGGGACCATAAAATTGCATTAAATTAAGATATCATTTTAGTACAGTACAAGTTATTATAAAAATCGGCTAATAAAGGAAAATAATAGGAACCGCTCTCATTTTGCTAAGACCTCATGGGATGTGTTTTTTGGGTGCCAAATATCATTAGTAGTAAATATTATGAGTTAGTGGTGTAAATGTTTCTACTTATTAATAAGCAATAAATTTTTAATTCAATGAAACAATGAATAGCTCACTTTAAAAATTTGTATATAGGTAACTTGTATGCCGTAAATGTTGAGTATTTCTCAAATAATCGAAAACTACTATACATATATAACGCATACGTAATTCAAGTTGCCTATTAATAATTTTGTAAGTAAAGTTTAACATTGATTGTTTCATTGAATTAACAATTTATTGCTTATTAACAAATAGCAAAATTTGCACCACTCGTTCCTTACTCATGCCTGACTAATGATATTTGACACCTAAGGAACACATTCCATGAGGTTTTAGCAATATGTGTGCGGTTTCTTTCATTTTTCTTTATTTGTAACATCTTTTGATGATGAAAAACAAGATGCTCTTGGCTAAAATCCGTTCAATCAGAGGGTTACAATTTTACATTCAGTAAAACTGTCTTTCGTCATATTTTGAAATAGAAGAGTCAATTCGTTTAAAAATTGCGATTTTCATAATATTTGGGTCAGAATATGTAAATAAATTATGTTCATTAAAACTGAAATCAAAGTTTTTAATTTTTTACACTTTGTCTAAAAGAATTCTTCTCCTAAAGAGAATCGAAAAAAAATCGACAAATGATATTTTCCAATAATTTTACGAAAGCTTCGTTTTGAATTTTGGCTCTCAAAATATTAGCTTATCTTTGCCCAGTTTATAATCCAATGAGATTTCTAAGGAATATTTTGGAATAAAGAAGTCAAATTTCTTAATCGGTTTTTGATTATCACAATTATATCATAATTGAATTTTATATTTACATTGTAAATTAATGTTTTCTTGAATAATTAATGATTAAATTGACAATGAATCATTGCTACCGAAATTTTTAATAGACGTTATCGACACTTTTGAAAACTGCTATACCCTTTTTTAGTAACATTTTTGTTTCCTTCGCCTTTTTTGTAAAATTAGAACCTTTTACGTTACGAATACAATTCCAACGTCTTTATTTAATTAAAATAGGGGATGCTTATTTTTAAGGTGACTGATGAAAAATATATGGAAGTTTAATTTTTAGCTTTGTGATGACAGTCAAGATCCTCATCTGAATAAATACCATAAAAATATATTAATAAAAAAATGTTATTATTGGATTAAAATGGTATGTAATAAAAATAAAAACAAGTGAAAACAAACAATTGACTGAGTTAATTGTTGAAATACCATGTATAGACAGTGTTGATTTCTTTATCACATACCACATACATACATGTGAAACATACATAACTGATTATAGTATATACATACTATAAAATTTCCGAGAGTTTACGAAAAAATGTTTCAAACAAATGTTGTTTATTTTTTTATAAGGAACATCTCTAACGGTTTACAAGACCTAATTGACCTATGTTGCTCATTTACGAACTCTATCTCACTTCTTACGTCCTGAGTACACTGTAAAATTTTCAGCTCGATATCTTTTTTCGTTTTTGAGTTATCGTGTCCACAGACGGACGGACGGACAGCCGGAAATGGACTAATTAGGTGATTCTATGAACACCTATAGCAAAATTTTGTTCATAGCATCAATATTTTTAAGCGTTACAAACTTGGGACTAAACTTAGTATACCTTGCATATTACATATATGCATGGTATAATAGTAAATGGAAACTTGTTCAATTTCAATAAAAGATAAAGAACAAACATGTGTTTTTGTATTTCCTAATTCATTATTCCAAAGTACAATAGGTAGATACTATTTATAAGGTACTACAAATAAAAAGTCTAAAAAAATAATTTATATTTTATCTACTATTGGTGGGTGTACTTTGTATTAATTTGTCGTTCGATAACGGGTGTCCCCGTTATCCAAGAAATTTCCATAAACTCCTGCTGCCAAGAAATTTCCATAAACCATTTTTTACTGGTACTTAGCAATGACAAATATATTAAGTACAAAGTTTACTTACTATGTTATTCAAAATTTTATGAATTCAATTCATCATTTTCATTCCGAATTCAAAATTTTAATTATATCGCTTGCAATTTTACATATTTACGTTATTTATTAATTTCATAAATGAACCCCGCAGAATTAACTAGAAAAATGGCTTTCTGTGAAACTTTTTCTAACCCCTAATTTTCTTTGGATCATTCTGATCAAAAACTCTCATGACCATAAAAGTTTTTAACGAATAGTTTTCGAGCTCCGGACTACCAATGCTACGAATATATTATAGTTTTAGTATACGACTAAGAAAATCGCTTTTGTCGAAATTTTTTCAAACCACTTACAAAATATTCGTCAGATCGTTCTTATCAAAAATTCTCATTTCCACAAAACTTTTTAACGGGCGATCAAAGCTAGGAATATATCTATTAAAGTGGTTATATACATATAGCCCCCAAATAGTTATATATAGCCCGTTGCTCGAAAACCATGTTAAAAAAAATTTTGGCCTTGAGAGCTTTTGATCAAAACAATCCGAAGAATATTTTGAGGGCGGATTGAAACAGTTTCACAGAAAAACATTTTCCTAGTCATATGGGTACTATAAATATGTGCAGCTTTGATCGCTCGTAGCTCGAAAACTACTCGTTAAAAAGTTTTGTGACCGTGAGAGTTTTTTATCAGATAGATCAGAAGAATATTTTCAGGGTGGTTTGAAAAAGTTTCAACTTAAGCGATTTTTATAGTCGTATACTGAAACTATAATATATTCGTAGCTTTGACTGTCGTAGCTTGGAAACTGCTCGTTATAACTTTTTGTGGCCGACAGAGCTTTTGATCAGAATGATCCAAAGAACATTTTACGGTGGGTTAGAAAAAGTTTCACAGAAAGCCATTTTCTTATTTAATCTTGAAGGATCCTTTCTAAATTATATTTCAATATAATTGGTTGTAGGTGTTTATTTGACCCTCAATTGTGCTAGATTTTGTAATCCCATTCTTCTTTTTTTGAATGTAAAAATACAATTTTCAATTTTGATTTCAATTTTCTGTTATTTTGAAATAGACTTTAAAGCTAGTATATAATTGTATATACGGATAGAATTATTAATAACTGGCGCCGGTAATGGAGATGCGATTGTAATAATGTTTTTAATGTGTCACTTTTATTTTTATTTGATAAAAATCGATTCGATTATTGTTGTAAACAGTTTATTAATTTGCAAACATATTTTTATCTGATAAAAAACAAAACAAGCCGTGGGTAGGGTCTGATACGACCCTTGAAATTCACTTTCATGTATAGAACATAGTTATAAAAAATATAGAAACTCGACCGGCTCGAAACGACTCGACCGAATATTGTGAAATTATTTTTGGATCATATTGCCGTTAATACGCTTCGATCAACAAATCAACAACGAAGTCGATATCATTTTTTGTTCGTGCGATATCGATTAAAAACGATATCGATTAAGAACAAATTAAAAAAAAAAATCGACAAACTTGAAGCGACTCGATCGATATCGATGACGAAAAAAATTACCATGAACGCACGTACACACTCACACACACACACATAATGTAAAATAATCCAAATTTGGCGTGTCTCCAAAATATCTTGCCTAATTTAATATAGTTGTGTTTAGAATGAAGAATCATCTTAGAGAAGAAAAATTAAACGTGGGAATTGTTACTAAATATGTAGGTTACATATTAAGCAACTTCCGGTGAATCTTATAAGCGGTCCAAAAATCCAAATTGCAGCATGTCCTTACGTTTCATGGTCATGAATCTCATATTTATTAGCACCAATTTTAGATTGATATAATTATGTGAGTACGCATTCATGTAATAGCGATCTGGGATTTATTCCAATCTTTGCGTAATATGTAACACCAAGATGTCTAGAAATTGGGGCAGTTGGGGGAGGAGAAAAATTAATTTTTCTCTTAATTTTAAAAAGTTGGAAATTTTGATAGTTGAAGAAAATAGTAAAGTAAAAGAAAATCACTGAAACAACAATTTATCCTTTGATCATTTCTTTTTGTGTAGGACTTCTTTCATAGTGTCCATATTGGTATCTTCAGTTCCTCTTCCACAGAACGCGCGTATGTAACCTGTAAACTATATCTCTTTGTTTGAATACAATATCAAATACTGCATTTTTTTAGGGAAAATAGGGATTATTATTTTCAATTTTATTATTTTCAATCATTGGGAAGTTGAATATGTGGACCATGGACCAATGGTCGCACTCACATGAACAGCTTGTTAGGGGAGCGGAGGCTAATACCGTACAGCGGCTAATTCCGTACATCACTGTTTATCCTGAAGGAATTGAGCTGCGTGCGTTTGCTTGGTGTCAATCATTAGCGCAGTAGTGTTCGTGTAGCCTCTTAAGTTACTGTGTTATTAAGGGTAATAATTTTGGTATAAATAGGTATTATGTGATTTGGCGCTCGTTTTTATAACTTTTAAAAATCAAAAAATAAGATGTAAGTACCTATTTTTATTAAATTTTATCATGAAATTATTATATTTCGGACTATAAATATCTTTATAATAAGATTTTGATAAAAGAATCCCTTTATTGAATTTTTTTTAGGTAAATACTCATTCTTGAAATTTGAATTCGGTTTCGGGAATTTCCGTACACTGTACGGTATTACCCGCAATGAAGCATTGCTTGAAATTATTTCTCCAGAAGCAGCAGTAAATGCAGAATCAGAGATATCACATGAACTCATTTCACCAGTAGAAGCAGTAATTTTGAATCAGAAATATGAGGAGCTCATGAATTGTGTGTAATATGTAATGAATTTGGTAAGGATATAGAATTATGGTACATATGTGTGTCATGTGACAAATGGGCACATGCTTTGTGTAGTGGCGCAAATTCTGCGGACGATTATATCTGTGTATTTTGTGAATAAATAAAAGATTACACACAGTTAATTACAAATTATTATTTTTATTTGTGAAAAAATACCTTTTGTCAGGCTTTTTAGGTTCTTAAAATTATGTACGGAATTAGACGCAAGTCTCGGGTAATTCCGTACAAATAACTTTATAGAATAATTTGATTTTGACACTGTCATATTGGACACTGCCAATTATGGATTATTTATATAAAACTAGACTAAATTTATGATGGCTTGATACATAAAGCATTGTATTCTATTAAGTAGGTTCGAAGAAATACACGTTTAAAGTTAGGTGTACGGCATTACCCTCCGCTCCCCTAATGATGGAATCTAATATCTATTTCTATTTGAGCACTTTAAGAATTAATAATTTATAGTTTTAATTATCTAAAGCAGACATCAATCATAATTATACAAGTGGAAAAATCCACAGTTAACTAGATCAAATTTGTACATCTCGCTGCAAATCAGAGGTGATAGAAACTCTTTTCAATTCTCGCTGCTCAAACTGCGTTAGATAGAAAAAACATTTTGTTTAACAATTTTTTGCTGAATTGAGAAGTAAAAGTCAGCTACTTTTACGCTTTCTATGTTAATTATAATTTGTTATAAATTTTGTAGTCATTTTTTAAACTTTTAAATAAGCGTTCAAATAACACACATATTTTGTATCAAAAGCATCTACAGTATTAAGTTCAAGAAGTTTTAAACTTTTTTTTAAAATGAATTTTAAAACGTTTAGAAATGAAACTTGTGGACGCTTTGAGACAAAATGCCTTTGTTATTTGAAACAAACGTTTAAACGTTTATAACTGGCTACAAAATTTAAACACTTAAGTGCTTTGAACCAAAGCATTTATAACATACTATAATTTAATTTATGGCGTTATTATGGCTTTTATTTTGATACCTAATGTTTCAAAAATTAGAACCATTTTTTAGCAAGTCATGCCTTTCATAAGGAGTACCTACTTCAAAAAGAGTCTGAGTCATCAAAACAAATAATATTTTTGAAAATTCAGAATTTGTTTGGTACAAATAAATTGTCTTAAAATAAATTTTCATAAATCATTGTAATTAGGTACCTATTTAAGTGTCTGTAATGATTAGTATTATTTGATCTTATCTGAAGCTTTAAAATTATATTCACAATCTTTTTTCATAAATATGCCCAAATAAATGTAACGTATAAGATTATTATGACCTTTATGACGAAAAGTGTATTGCATTAAGCCAGTCATTGATACCTTTAGTTTTGTGTAGGTAAAAGTTTACAGCCTATACTTATCCGGTCAAATTAAACCCAAATATAGGGTTATAGGTACAAAAATTTGCACTCAGCTCAAAGTTGGTAAGATTCTTTAAATCACCATCACAAATTATATGTAAAAAATCCTCATCCATCCGATACCTGGAAAAAAAGTTACGTGAGTTCAAAGATCACAAAAACGGATTTTTCTTATTATAAAATTAGGTCAGATGAAAATTGAAGATCAGATAATTAAATTACATAAATATCAGAATAGTTTTTTCCTGAGAGCCACCGTTTTGGAGATATAATGAATCAAAAAGTTTTTGTAGTTTAAGGTGACATAAAGGTATTTTCTAAAGACATTTAACAGCTTTTCAATATTGCAGATTTCTTTGTTTGTCTGTAATATTCTCTTTATATCATATTTTACTTTATTATACAATGTATACAATTTCTCTATATATCAATAAACTTCCTATCATTATAAACACTTTGGTCCTATCAGAATAATTATAATAAGCACTTATAAAAATCCGCTGATTGAAAAACTATAATAACCTTATTAGGATTTTTAAATATTAATAACAATAGAAAATTATAATTCCGCTCTTTTATCAAGGAAAACTTACACGATCATGTGTACTAAACATGTTATACAATGCCTATGTGACTATTGAATGTTATGAAATAAAAAAAAGTCAATATAATTTAGATTAAATTTATGAATAAACAAATATTAAGTCTATTTATCGATACAGAGCATCTTTATGTTTTGCCAATTTCAAAACATTATGTGTCTAAATACATTACCATGTCACGTACGCATCAAGCACTCGTGTAACATACGAAACTTTAATAGAGAACTAGCATTATTTTTTATTTTTTTGTCACAAATTCATATATAAATGAAAGAATAATTCATCTAAAGTATATTTATAAATTTTTTAAAATTAATAATTCCATTTTTTTCTTATTAATTATTAATAATACTTAGACATATTTTTGTGTAAAACAAAACGGTAGTGACATATTTACACCCGTTGAGGCAGTGAACCGACCGAAACTACGCTAAATTCTTATTTTTCAGCTTGTTTCTATGGAAAATTATACTTTATAATATATTGAAAGCATGTTTAAAAACAAATCACCTATCATTCTGCATGTTATTTTATCATTTCTACCTGTGCTGGCGTTGCTAAAAACTGTGTGTTGACGTGACAAAGTTTTCCACTGCATTTAAGGATATTCGAGTTTTACACTTTGGAATTGCTAATTTGTATTCTATACATCGTAACTGAGGTGTAGAGAAACTAATCACTAATCAGTGAAAAAGACGAGCCAAGTTGATGGTAATTCGCTGAATTTAAAAAAAAATAATGACATTCGATATAGTCAACATCCTGTATAGCTTTGGTGAGATGTAGGGCTTTCTTTCCCCAGAGGTGAAATTCTATTCTTCATATGGTAACCAAATGTATGTTTTTTATTTGAGAAATTTCAAGTTTTTTTCTTTGTCGTCTTCATGGCATCAATAATATTGATTATTTATTTACCAAGAAAAGGTGTGTGCATGCAAGTGCTGTATTTAATACGAAGGACTTATGGTCTAAGAGCTGAGTGATTTTTTTGAGTACATATTTGAGGCACATTGAAAATATTAAAGTTGATAACTTGCGAATGTGTGGATGGTGAAATCGTCAACCTGGCTGGGAGGATGGGGAGCGTTAGTGACCTATGAAATTTTTAATTTGTAATTTTTCCTATGCAAAAAGTGCCTCAAGAACATTTTTTGCCTAGGAAAAATTGCAAATTAAAATCACCTGCCAGGCTATTTTAGCCCCCACCAAATCATGCCAGGCGATGATATTTCGTATGTTTGAATATTAGACTTTAATATGGTGTAGGTTTCAAAGTGTCACAAGAAAATTTTTTGCATATCAAAAATTGCAATTAAAACTTCCATAGGTCACGTCCCCCATCCTCCCAGCCAGGCTGTTTATTTCACCATCCAAACATTCGCAAGTTATCAACTTTAATATTTTCAATGTGTCTCAAATATGTACTCAAAAAAGCCACTCAGCTCTCCAGCTATTAGTTCTTACTCATTAGGTATTATTCAGTTTCCACAAATTGGAATATCACGATATTTTTGTAGGCACTTATGACTTTTTTTTTTTTTAATTAGATCATAATAGTTGATAAATATTTATTTTTAAACAAATTCAATTTTTAGTGAAATTCAACTGACGTCAAAAGATTCTTACTTTCCAACATAAAATTAAAAAACGATAATTTGATAACACGGAAATCGGTAGTTTGATAGCTTAAAAATAAATTTTCAAAAATCAAAATTAAATCACTTATTTATAACTCATGTTTATAATGCCACTATAATAAGATGTATGACAAACATTAGATTTGTTGAATAGAGTTAGATAAGTTACAAAAAAAATATAATATTATATTATTTAAAATAAAATATTGTTTAACGAAATGTCAATTAAAAATGTTTGTAGAATCTAGATAAATATGTAACAGATTATCTTATAAAAATGCTGTGTATAGAGGACCCACAAAATTACGAACTTTTATGGAACTTTGAAAAATTAATACAAAAGAAAGAAATCTGTATTAATAACTAATATACGATGTTTTTCGTTAACTATTGTCTATACGTCTATTTCTAAAAAATCGAGTACATGAAACAAATGAAAAGAAAGAAATATTGAAAATTGGCTCTAAGATGAATTTTTTCAAAATAATAAAAAAGTTTTGTATACGAAGCCAACTTTAATTGACATTCTATATATTAAGATATACAATGGTTTCGAAAAACTATTCTAAATAAAAAAAAGGCGACAGTACAACAGCAAACAATATTCTTAAGCGGTCTCCCATCCAAGTACTTACTGTGTCCAATGTTGATTTTCAGTGATAGGTTGTGAACTGGTCTTTTCAACGTGGTTTTTATCCCCCACAAAAAACTTTAAAAATAAAATCGCTCATCGTGGCTACAAAAGTTTTCAATTCAATAAAGTGGTTTAAATTCACCTGAAAAATAAATAGTCGCAAGCTCCTCTTTTTGAGTGGACTCAAATGTTTCCATCTAAAAATCAATATATAATAAAACATAATTTAAAACAAGTGAAAACAAACAATTGACTGAGTTAATTTTTGAAATACCATGTATAGACAGTGTTGATGAAGCAATCGTTTGTTTTTTGACGTCACGTTAATAAAAAAAGATATCCACTTTTAAATAGCTACACACACACTAATATTCCCATATTAATGCATACTATAAAATTTGCACCTAATAAGCGCCCTCGCGGGTAAACAGTGAAGTTTACAAAAAAAATTTTCAAACAAAAGTTGTTTATTTTTTTATAAAGAACATTTTTTACATTTAAACTTTTGTTCTATCTCTAACAGTTTACAAGATGGGTCCTACGGACCCAAGACCCAATTGACCCATATTGCTCATTTACGAACTTGACCTCAGTTTTTAGGTCCTGAGTACGCTATAAAAATTTCATCTTGATATCTTTTTTCGTTTTTGAGTTATCGTGTCCACAGACGGACGGACGGACGGACGGACAGCCGGAAATGGACTAATTAGGTGATTCTATGAACACCTATACCAAAATTTTTTTCGTAGCATGAATATTTTTAGGCGTTACAAACTTTGGACTAAATTTAATATACTATGTATATTTCATATATACATGGTATAAAAAAACATAAGTAAATATAGACACGATATCATATTTAAATCATATTAGCTTTAATTAATTATTAAATAATAAATTATTAATAATAGTCATTATGTATAGGTGTATAATAGGTGTATATTATACATTATATTAACTAACTGTTCATAATATAATAAAAATTCATCTTGCAGGAGCTGCGTAAATTAAGTGATTGTTACTCAAATATAATGGACGAGATGGTGTCACACAAAGACCGACAAAGCCACTAAAATTTCCGAAGTAAGATGGATCGAGATGCGGTTTTTTGCAATAGACTCTAGGAGGCAGATAATTTTCCTCGTTTAAAAAATCATTTTTTGTACAATTTTTGTAAATATAACATAGGAAATAATTATTAGAAAATGAATTTTTTCAAAATTTTTTTCATATCTTTATGGTTTACGATCATTACAAGCTTTCTATGAAATAATAAGTGGCTATTTCTCAAAATTTTTAACTAATTTCTGGCTTTTGAAATCAGGATGCCCAGATACCCACAAACTCATTTGGAACATTTGGTATATTATTGACGGGATAATAATTTTTTTCAATTGCCTAAAAAAGTGCATCACAATAAATAAATTTTGAAGTGCATAAACGAAAGAAATTATCTACAAAAAATCTGCAATATTCGCCTAGTTTATAAATATACCTTCTAGAACCTAATGCAAAAAAACTCATCTCGATTAATGTTTCTTCGAAATTTTTAACGGTAAAATACTAGATTTCCTCGTCTATAAACAAGAAAATCAGGAAAATCCTGTTTTGAATATTTTTTTATAGAAAGTTATAGTGAAAAAAAAATTATGATTAAGTTCAAGGTTTTTAGAGTGTCGGAAAAAATGCATTTTTTATTCAATTATCTGATTATCGCCTCCAATCAAAATTGATAATGAGGAAGTAATATCTTCGGTAAATTCATCTGCTGGGAACTTTCTCTTCCGTATCCTCTTTGTGTAGTAGTTTTCTCTAATAGTTTTTCAAAATTTCCCCTTATATGGCACAAAAATATCACAGTTTGTGATTTTTCGTAACTTAAAATGAAAAATGAATATCCCATATTTGAGACAAAAGTTATCAAGTGATGAAAAAATGAACTAAGTGGCTGGTTATCAAAGGTCAATGTCAAAATAAATTATTGAATGTATGAGCAAAGTAGTGGGGACACGAATTTAAAAAAATATAAATTTTCAATTTTGATGAGGAATTATGTTATAACTGGACAATATAAGGACAAAAGGTAACAAGAAAATTTTTCGATATCTGAAATAATTTTCAAAATATTGAAAATTGAAAATTTTTTCAAATTATTTAGCTTTCGATATTTCGCTTCAGATATTGAAAAATTTTATTCTTCTTTTTCGCCTTCATTCCTTAAGTTATAAAAAAATTCATCATCAAAGTTGAAAATAAGATGCAAATAATTTCAACCACAAGTCCACAAATCTAAACTTGCCTTAGCGCTCGTACTACCTAAATACTTTTTAACAAACCTCATCAGAGCTTAGACCTTTACTCGTTTTACTTCTTTTAACTTTTATCCGTTTCCTTTTCGAAAGACAGAATAGCATCATTATCATCATCAGCACAAAATCAATAGCTCATTTTCTTTGAGGTTAAAATTTGGTAATACATGTATGTACCGATATTTGTATTTTATAAAAGTGGCAATATACATATTATATTACAAAATATATAATAATTTTATAAACAAATAAAGTTAGTCTACGTGAATAATTTCACGAATCTCTCCATGCTAATAGTGCTAGACTTATTCCATATCTATTGTTTGTAATAAATGTGTATGTATGTATGTATAAGAGGACCTTGACTTATCAAATTATAATTGCAAAAAAAAAAATCAAATCAGTTATAGCCTAGTCATACTATTTATTGTGAACCTTAATATGATGTTACCATTTTTATAAGTTGATATTATACAGCGATTAGATAATTTACTTTTTTTGTTTATCAATCTGTTTTTATATGTATACTAGCTTGATACCCGCTCGCTTCACTAGACTTAAAAGTAAAAACCACCGCTTAATTGGCGTGGAGCCAATTTCTCTTGATCTCACTGATTTCCCTTCCATAACACTCAAAGGGATTGTTTACACTCAAAGGGATTGTACACAACTAAAATATATGCACAGTTTTCAATTTTTCTAAATTGTAAAATCGCCATAATTCATTGAGTATATCAGAAAAGATGGCCATGAATTGTTTAGCATTTACTATTTTAAATTTAAACAGAAATCTATAATTTATGGTTCAAAATGGTGATCATAAATGGAACATTAAAATGTCAGATGAAATATATTTAAACAAATTTTTTTCAATATATTTTCATAAATTATAGCTCATGTGTTATTCTGATGTATGAACTATATGTTTTTACAGTTTCATTAAAATCCATTCGCTAGTTTTTGCGTGAAATCGTAACAAACAAAGAAACAACCAAACAATCAAACGTTCTTACTTTCAATTCAACCTATTTATAATATATAAGTAGGTATCACTATGTAGGCGTAATCGGAAAAAATAGTCCTGGAAAAAATTAACCAAAAATTTTATAGAACCGGAGTATAGTTGTAATTACGAGTTGGTCTGGTTGCGTTTGTTGACAATATAGAATAGTTTGTTGGGTTCTGAACTTTTTAACCCCTGCTTTCAAAAATGGGACAAAAAAACAGAAATTTTGTTCAGTTTATTTTTACCGGGTCTATTTTTTGCTAAATCCAACTACCTGATATACGACTGCTTGGCTGTACAAAACCTAAAAATAATAATATAAGTATTCATCCGTTGCAATTTGCCAAACTCCTAGATCAATTTTGATTTATATAAATAAGTATATATTACAAATCTTGAGGCCAGTGCCCACCCCCTTGAAATTTTTTAAATCATATGCACCCGTATGATAGTGTGATAATAAAATGAACCCTTACGATATCTCATACATCAAAATCGGTCCAGTTATTCCAAAGATAAGGTAACTCCTATACATGCATACAATCAAACACAAAGAGAATATACTATATTTTATAAATATAGATACAGGTATAATGTTTTCTACGCAAAAATTCAATTAGTTTCAATGAATTTTCGCCTTTTAAAGTCCAAAAGATTATTTTTGTAGCCATTATAATGTGAATGGGTGAATGTAATCAAATTGCTCCCAATAGAAAAGCTTTGTGAGATACGTTTAAGAGAGGTAGGTATATTAAAGAAACGCCTTTAGAAACGCGTTCTTTTTGTGTTATTCAAAGACTGTGGAAATCCCCACTCTTCATATACAGGCTAGGGCAGAGGATTGTGTAATTTTAAAAATGCTGTAAAAAGAAAACCTAATTTTTGTCGAAATTTTCTTTTTAATACCTTAAATTACCATTCATGAAAGTTAAATTTTGAAGGAAATAAATGATGTTTTTAAGCAAGTAGTATTTTGCTTTCAAGTCAATTGTATTGGAAATCAGAAGGTCATGTTTTCCTTTGTTGCATCACGTTTTTCCTTTCATTTATTATCGAAACATTATTTAAGAACTGAAAGAACAGATCCAATAAGAAGTGGCTCAAAAGTGTCTAGGAATACTGCAGCTTAAAAACATATTTATTTTTTTTCAGTATTTTTTTACCTTTTTTCAAATTTCTTTCTTCTTTACCCATCCTGTATATGGAATTATTGTTACTATTAATAAACTTTGTATTCGTGGATTATTGTTATTTCGGAAAATAACATGTTTATTTTGATATTTTTTCTAAAATTACTCTGACTAATATAAACGTAATGAAAACACATGAAGGTATAAAGGTTATCTTGCTATTTACTAGGAAAAAACCTTTCATTTACTATCATTATTATGAATAAATAAAAAATTATCTAAACTTAATCACACATATGTATATATACTTATGTAGATCTTGAAAAGTACTTCAAATCCATGCTGAAATCATGATCGTCACTTATTTATTTTTTTATTATGTTTAACTGTCTAAAATAATGAAAAATAGTGAAAACCTTGAAGAAAATCTACCACTTACTTCTAACTGTCTGATAGCAACAATATAATAATTACTTGTTTTATTACAAAAAAGATTGTAATAATAGTTTAACAACTCATAAAAAATATGATATGTATACAAAAACTAATTTATTGTATATAGTTATAGTAACATGTTTTTCCTTAGAAAATCTCTATCTCTATATATAATAAATTCGAAGGTAAGTATGTTTGTTTGTTTGTTACGCTTTCACGCTAAAACTAGCGAATGGTTTTTATTGAAACTGTACAGCAATATAGCTCATACTTCAGAATAACACATGATATAATTTATAAAGATTTAAAAAAAATTTAATTTAATTTAAATTGACATTACCATAAATTACAAATTTCTGTACAAATAGTCAATATAAAATATTTCACGGCCATCTTTTCCGATATACCCAATGAATAACTACGACTATTATACATTTAAAAAAATTGAAAACCATACATATATTTTACCTGTGTAAAACAATTCTTACCATTATTTCGAGTGTTATAGAAAGGGGATAAGCGAGAACAATTTTTATCAATCTTTACTTTTAAAATCAGCGAAGCGGGTGGGTATCACTGTGGTGAATAATATATTCACTTGTTTGATTCATTTCCTTTTACTATTGATAGTATATACTACCCTTACCTAGAAAAATCAATTACGACTTCCTCTCGGTATTTATGTCACAGTAGCTGTGACCTACCCGCTTTGCTGGCCAACATTTTCACTTTCATCCCACTTGGGTATTTTTGAAAATATTCGATTATTCATACCCACTTTCTCGCTTCACCTTTCCACCCTCCGAAGGTTACAAATAGATAAAACAATCCTTGAAAAAGGTTGTATATCTTGTCAATATTTGAGCTTAATCGATGCACAAGTTTTTGAAGCATATCTCTATCAACTTCTATTTCAACCCCTTCAACTTTACTATATTATGCATGTATTTTACATTAAAACCGTCCTCTTGAATCACTCAATCTATCAGAAAGAACCATATCAAAATCGGTTGCGTGGGTTTAAAAATCTAAGCATACATACTGATTCGGGACAGACAGACAGAAGCGACTTTATTTTGTACTATGTATTGATACGCCATAGAATCCTTCACGCTGACCGTAGCATATTTACTGTTTTCTACTCCTTTCTTTTTCGTAGTCTCTGCTCGTCTGGTTGTCTGCCGAAAAAAACTTTGGATCGATTTTTAACCCTTTTTTCATGGATCATTTTTCCAGGAAGTCGTAATCACGGTAAAAAAATGAATGTTTCAAAAAATTTTTCTAGGCCTGCATGTAAAATTTATGAATAAAATTTTGGTGACGTCAAAAAGAATTATTTAAATAAATTTTCTAAAAACAGTTTGAACAATAACTGATCATAAAATGTGCAAATACGTCATTTATGTCGAATTTAACAATAATTATGAATTATTATAATTTATTGTTTAGTATAACTTTTAAGAATACTGTTTAATACAAATAAATAATAAAATTTAAAAGTTATAGTTTATATTCACTGATATAGAATTAGCGTTCGTGCAAAGTTGCACGAACTCACTTGCAAATAAATTATATTTAATGAACGAATTGATAATTAATTTAATACTTATACTAAATAAATGAAGCTAGTTTGAAACCTGTTGATATCAATATGCCCAGTCGCGTAGCTACTGTCGATTTAAGATTCCTACGCACTGTTACTGTGACAGGAATGGTCAGAAATACATAACACACAATATCCCATTATACATGATTAATGAAAACAGTCCACATTTTGTATCAGTTTGCGAATTTATTAAAAATTTATAAAACAAATGGTTTTTCACATCGTTGCGTTTTAAAGAAGTTCTTCAGAGCTACTGTGCTCCTGTTCAGTGGAACAAACTGAACACTGGAAGTTACCTACGCTCCTTTTTGGTAAAATCAGAGTTTCATTGTGTTCATATTACTAATTAACCAATTTTTTTTCACCTACACCTTCACTAAATTGTATTGAAGATGCTCAATTATGCAAAAAATGGAAACTATTGAATAATTTTCAGGAAAACGACAATAGAAGAATTTCTCTAAACTCATATGTAATACACTAATTTAACCTTTCCACTCGCAGAAATATGTAGATGTAGGTAATATTGTTTACCAGAAAATTGCATCTATACGTTTCAAGGTTCGTTAATTCTAAAAATATCGTTTTAAACCATTAATGTATGGATGTCACCAATTTGCCCTTAAACGAAAAGAGCTACATCATTCAAATGTCGCACATAAATTAGCTCCTAATATTTCTAACGATAAGCATGTAAGCGGTTGGACCAATATCTGGTAGTGCAGCTGAACCTGCAAATGTTTGCAATTTTTGATAGAGCATTATTTTTTATAAGTGCAGGAACAAAATTTTTTTTTTAGAACTAAGGTTTAAATTATTACAAGAATCAGGTAAACTCCAGTTTAAGGCATGTTCTGACACACTGACCGAACGTTGCGTATATCTCCATTGATACTTTGGAAAGATCAGCATTCATTGCACGGCGGACATACATGAAAAATAAACATATACAAGAAGAAAATAAAACGAAATTATTATTAATTAATTAAAGGCGCTAATTTGAAGAGAATTTTTATTTATAACAGATGAATAAAATATAACACTGATAAAATAGCTAATTTATAATTGGATTAATTCCAATTTTAATTTTAAGAGATAACAGTTAATGATTAACTAAATGAAAAAAATTGAACATTTTTTCCATCTTCCATCCAGGGTTACTTCAATTGAGCGCCTTCTGATATAATGATCATTAGGTTAGAATATATCCATTACAAAAAGAAACTCTGGAAAAAATTTCTACTTGTACACGAATAATTTTATTTCTTTCAATCGTAACGTGTACTTTGACATAAATAAGTTTGGACACAAAACGCAGACAAGTCCAGCGACACCGAAATCATCAAATTTAAGTAAATAGAACGCAAGATTGAGACAAAACTTAATTTCGCGAATTCACAAAATCAGATTTAAGGTCTCCCAAACAACCGCCTATCAAATAAATGAATAAAAGAATCTAGTTTCACAAACTTTTTGGTCAGTCCGTAACTGCACTGAACTATATATTTAAGCTTATGTATTTTGAAAACTGCTTGTACAATCGCTAAATATATAGTTGTAACAAGGTCTTTACGAAACAAGACAATTTTAGCGGCTTTTTCTCAAGTATTACGAAGAATTACTACAAAACTAAAAAAGACCACCAAAATATTGTTAGACTAAATTTTTTCTCAAAAGAAATATCATTTTAAGTGTATAAGTGACATTCTGAAAATTTGAGAGAGATCATCAAATATTGAGGGTCAAAATTCAAGTAGCTTCTTTGAATTACCGCCAAGGTGGTGACAATATTACCTATATTTTGCAGAAAAAGAAATATATCTAACGTCATTTTGAATGAACTATGGAAAGTACAAAACAAAATGATGTTGGATATATTTCTTTTTCTGCAAAATATAGGTAATATCGGTAGTTTTTATTTTTCGATTTTACTTTATTTTTGAATCATTTTGGGTTTTTTTACTTTTCGTAATTTGAATAAAGAGCAAGCACTGAACACATAAATAGAGAAATCTGTGGCATATGTATTTTTTTAAATATTTGCCTACCGCTATGTAAATATAGTATCAATTTTAATATACTAAGTTAGCGACCTTCACAGACAAAAAAGTCCCCAAACCAAAAATTAAATATAAAGTATACGTGGTGGATTTTCTTATCAAAAAATGTCATCAACAAGGTAAACACAAGATTTTACCTGTAATCGATATAAACGGTGATGAACACCCTCTCATGTATCACTGACATCAAACACGATAGACGTGGTCCACTTTATCTAGTTGGGATATCCCATTTGTTGGAAATATTCATTTTCTAAAATATTCAACATGTAGTCGGTTATGTTAATCAACATACCGATACGAAATTACACGGGAATCCAGATCGACCAGTATTAAGTACCTTTTATTTCCATCATTTTAATTAATTTGTAGTTAGGAATCATTATCTTACAACCTATAAATTATGTTAAGATTATTGTAAGCGTTTTCTCCGAAAAGAGTGATTAACACGTTCAAGTAAAAGCGCATATAGTGCAATCAAGTTTTTCTTTAAAATGTTTTGGGTGCAATTTTGACTATGTTCGCCGGCTTTTTTTAATAAATGAATTTTGAAGAGTTAAGCTTTGTAAAATTTAATAATTGAGTTTCAACACCCGTGTAAAATTGTTAAGTGTTTAAGCGCATTATTTATTCAACTTACACATTTAAAATACAATTTTTTCCTTTTGTTATTATTCCATGTGAAGTTTTTTCAATGGCTATTTTTGTATAATAATAATATTTTCTTTTGTTGACATTAAACGGCGTGATAATCATATTTATAGGTTACTAGCTTGATACCCACCCACTTCGCTGGGTTTAAAAATAAAGACTTGTAGAGGCCACCTTGTTACAGCCTCCACTTCCCTTGCTACAGTTTTCAATTTAAAATAAAAAAAATTTTTAACAAAAAGAAAACCGACTTCAAAAGAAAAACTTTTCCAAAACAAATTAAAATGCACTAAAAAGTAAAAAAATAACGATAATTTAATGTAGTTAATTACAATTACTAATTTTCACTAAAAAAGAATAATCGAAATCGGTTGGCGTGATATTGAGTTATTCGTCCTCTTGTCGTGCATACTTAATGCAAATTTAAGACTTTTATGGTTTTCTCATGAATGTCGTTGTCAGAACTGGACCAAAAAGAAATGGGACTACACGGGAAGCATCAGCTTTCAAACAGATAAAGAATCAACAAAATCGGTTCACCCAGTCGAAAGTTCTGAGGTAAACATAAAAATAAAAAAATTCAGTCGAATTGATAACCCCCCTTTTTTTTGAAGTCGGTTAAAAATAAATTGTAATATTATGTTTTAATTTATTGCCACTTGTCTGTTGTACCCAAGATTTCTTTTAGAGGTTCCGGCTTGAAAAAATAGTAGCATATAACATTGCGAATGAGAATCACAGGCCCAGCGTTCTCACTATAGATATTGATATCCACTTCAAGGGCTCTGCTACTTATAATATTAATTTTTTCCAACACCAGAAACAAAGTCAGTTATTCTGTTTCATGCGAATGATCATTAAAATAAGACTCCTCGCATTCATCAAATATCTATACCTTGTTGCTATAAAAATTGTGCACAAATGAACAGGTCATTCCGGATTCGTAGGTAAAAGAGGTATAGTTTGCAACTTGTGTAAATTGCTCCCTCGAATAGTATACACGAGCGAAGTATGAGCATAAAGGATGGTTAAGGACTTTTGTGACATACAGTAAACATATATAGTATGTAAATTAATGAGGAACTAGATGTGATTCATGTAGATGATATAATTACCAACGTCAATCATTGAAATGCAATGACGTAAAGCCTGATTATAGCACCTAAATTATTCAATAGTAAGTAATTACAATATGTAAACACTAGTAAATGTACATTAACAGAATTACTGACATCCAGGAACACACAGGGTTCTATTGCACATTTTTTAAAGACATCGTAAAATCCTTCTACAAAAGTTATTTCATTTCGAACATCGTTAATCGAAAATGGACCGATGTCCCGATACGATGAATTATATTATGATTATCATAAATTATCATAATAATAATAATATTGTATTTGATTTCGACTCAGAAAGATTAACTATATAGAATACGGGCGTACCAAGGAGACAGGAGGGCACCTGTTGCACCCTGGGCATGAACTGACCATAGATTTAGTTGGTGAAGTAATTGTTTATGCCAAAATACTGTAAATATTTAGATTAAACATTCACGTTTTGCATCATCTTACAATAAAATTTGGATTGTATCCATGATTGTATACAGGGTTATTTACGTTATTCGACATGAGAGATTAAGGCTATAAACAGCTGGATTTTAAGTAAATTTTCTTCTGAGATAGATGGAGTAATATACAGGATGTCAGAAAACACAAAGAGTACCTATCAAAGTTGTATTTTTTTTAAATGGAACCCTCTGAATAATATTTTTTTTCAGGTTCTATGATCAAAATAAATGTGAGTTTATTTAAGGTTTACCTCACTTAAACTTCACGATTTTCGAAACATTCTGTATTTATATTCTGTAGAACAGAAGTCACAAAATCGTACAGAGCGATTCGCAAGGAATCACTATTATAAATGAATAACTAATAAGCTACAAATAATAATTTGAGTTTTCAAGATAGTTGTCAAAATAAGAATTTTGAGTTATCAAGATTTTGAGGTGTCAACCTTACTAATTAAAACTTTTAATCAGTTCGCATTCTGAAAATGTTCGTTTTTCATGAAAAAATTAACAGTTAGCCATAGAAAAGTCAATGGTGTTTGATAAAGAATTACATTTTACATCTGCTGTTGAAATAAAATACAGAGTGATATTTCAGTTATCACCGTATATAACTTAATAAATAATTTTCACAGCCTGTATGCGTAATTTAAATTATTCACTATTGCGACAAAAAACTTATTCGATCGAACATAAGTTTTGAGAATTTATTTATATAATTTATGAATTTTCACCTTTGATACGTTTCGTGTTTGTCGGACATCCTGTATTTTACGAAAATAATTTTAAAATGTATAAAGAAAAAGCCTCCTTTCCCAGAAACAAAACTTTCATAAAATCAAGAAATTTAGCCATATAATCATCATATCGAATAACGTGAATAACTCCGTCCGTATATGTACTTTTAATATTCTATTGACCAACACATGACTCTTACACATGAAATTCTTGATAGCGGACCGTTCTATTCCATTCCCCTGGAAAATTAATAATTTTTGTCAACATTTAATAAATGTCGGTCATGTATGTCAATTGACCGATATCTAAAAAATTTAAATTGTTCTATACGCAAATTTGTACCAGCAAAATGTAATCGTATCTTAAATTACCTCGTTTTTCAAAAATTGGTTAAAAAAGTAAAATTTTATCAGAACTGGATTACTTTCTCCGAACTAGATTTTTTTCTCCGAACAATTTTTCCTTATAAATTAAATATTATACAATAAGAAGCCTTTTATATGAATTTAATATCTATTGTAATTAAAATTATATACATATAAGGGGATATTGGATAATATGAATCAATAAAATGGCACGAGTACCACGAGTAACACTATTAAAATGGTGTTATTTATAAACATTATATCTACAGTAGTTGTACATATTGATTTAACAAATTTTTTAATTTTGTATAATAAAAATTTGATAAAAAACAAAACTGACTTCAAAAAAAAGAGGTTACGATAATGCTTTTGCACATAATTTATGTACTAGGTATGTTCACGAAGGATTTACAAATCCGTAGTAAAAGCTCACTATTTGAAAGGATGTCTTCAAATGTAAAATGTTAACTAATATTTGAAAGGAGTTCTAAGTAAATGATTTCAACTTGTGATTAGCTTTTTATCTGTATTATCTTATCTATTATAACGGCTGATTCATTTTGAGATACTTTTTACAAACCTGAAAAAATAAAAACTAAAAAAGCACATTATGGGGGTGATTTCAAAAACTTTCACAGAAAACCATTTTCCTAGTCATATACTAATAATAAATTATATTCGTACTCGCAAATATTTTTGTGGCCCTGAGAGTTTTCAGATCTGATTCAGAATGGTTCAGAATGATCCAAAGAACATTTTAGGGTGGGCTAGAAAAAATTTCACCGAAAGCCATTTTCCTATATAATATTGCGGGGTCCTTTATCAGGTTATCTTTATTATCCTACATAAGAACCATTCTTGACATTGTTTTTTTTTAAATATTATTTTTTCCAAATGTTGCGAGGCATTGTGGTTCACATGATAGATTCTGTAGTTTCTATTTTCGATGAGTTTCTGTTCATCAAATTACTTTCACAATAAAGCTATGGTTTCAAGTGTCCTATGGCATGTAGCGCCGTCTTGTTCGTACTGTCCTGTTGTAAATGTCTTCGGGTTGGAGACTCAAGCTTCATTTTGAAGAAACAAATAGTTCGTTTTCATGGAGCAATAACGGTTGCCATAAAAAATAAATAAGAAAGAAATAGGGACCGATGATTCCATCGACCCACCAGCGTACCAAACTGTTGTTGTGTTACATAGATGGAATGGTGGCTCTTGAACCTCTTCAGGTTAATCTTCAGACTCAATACGGAAATTTATCTAGTTGACACATCTGTTAAGCTGGAAACAGTGGATTTTCTTCAAGCCTTTCAAGAGCCCAAAGAAATAAATATCATATTATACTGATCAAAATATCGTGAATGGCTAACACGATATACGCTTCATCTGTCAAAAAATTGGTCTAAGAGAATTGGTATAAGGTCGATCTTCCGGAAAGAATCATCCGAAAGGAAAAAAATTAGTATATTAGTATATTTCACAACGCTTCCACCAATAGTTATTATTACAGATATTTTTGAAATCATTGCGGCAAAATGTGTGTTAAACCATTTGTAATCAAACTCTTTTCGAAAAATAACTACGAATCTAGGAAACTACAATAACTTCTACGAAAAAAAATGATTTTTTTCGCATTCCTTAACAAAATATGAAAATACCATCAAAGAAATGACAAAAAGAGAAATTAAAATTAAAATCGGCCAAGAAATACGAATGATATATGATATAAACATTGTACCCAACTAATTAGACGGATATCAATTAAGTAGTTGTTCGAAAAATAATTTATCTTTGCTGTTTGCTGTTATTTTAGCAAGAAAAAGCATCAGTTTATTCTTTATTATCACTAATAGAATTGAGAACTTCCTACTTCTGTGTAACTCGGTTAAAAAATAAAAAACACATTTAACAAACAATTTTAGAATTCGAAAAATATGTTTTAACTTAATTATATGAAAAACAGCAAATATGATAAGAATCTCAATGTTAACTTAAAATATAAAAGAAGTATTTTGTGTTTTAATTTATGAAAATACACTGTGTCACACTCATTTAGTATTCGGACAAAACAAATAACGTTAATTTATAACGTTATCTTTGTATAATATTCAATCATACTTTCGGTTTTCTTGAATAATGGTGTGAATATTATGTAAAAATATAGGGTGTCTATAAAGTACCAGAAAGGTCAAAGAACAATTTCTTATAGAATGTTTCGAGTAAAAATTGTTGAGATCAATCTACAAGGACACCTATAGGAGCCATTTTCCAATACGACTTTTCAACTACTACCCCCCCCCCCGCATATACAGATCGTAATAAAATATTGAAATTCCTACCCGCATTTGTTCGATATTTTTTTCTTCTTGACCTATTGTTATGATATATTATTTTCAGAATATTAAAAGGTTGACGACAGCCAAATTAAACGCGCAAAGTTTACTTAAAATTTATTTTTGTTAATCTCCAAAAGTTTTTTATTTATTTCGATAAATTACGTACAAGCGTTGAACGAATCCCCACCGCTCCTGTACTTCATATTTGAAATAAAGGACGCTTATAAATAAATCCGGCGTTGTAGCTCCCTGACATAGATTTTAAAGAAAACGACGGAAAATGGCTCGTGTATTGGATAGAACGATCTTTGTGCAAGGCTATGGGCAGCAGACATCAAGTGGCTTAATGCCACATATCATGCATACAAAAACTTTATAAATGATAATATTATTTAAATATTACTCATCATGCAATTTGCTGATAAAAATGTGTAAGATAAGTGATAAATATGAGGTCAGTGAACAAATTTGACCAATATTTCATAGTATAAGATTTCACTGACAAGATTTTATTCTCTTCAAACGTTAATAAACATATGCTCAAGATAACCTTTAAGAAGTATCGTCTATGCTTATGATTGGGTTTGTTGGGCTAACTTGGTCCGATCTTTGAAATCATGCTACTTTATTACAACGATAAATAAAACTGTGACTGTAATATTATTGTAGGCTCATAGAGTTCAATGTTCATATTTATCAACTCCAATCCCTGTTCCCAGGTTTTCCAAGCAGAAAAGATGGCGTATTACCAATTTTGTAAACTCTCACAATTTAGCAAATGTTTTTAGGTTACGATTAATCTGCGCTTTGTGTTTTACCTCCAGAAAAAGATGGTGTAAGGATATTTTATCCACCTGCTAATATACTTTTGGTATTTTCTATTCCACTTAATTCTGAGGGTTCTTTCTTTATTTAGACGAATGTCAGATTTTTGTAGACAAATAAATATAGGACCTAATTATTATACATATATTTTGAGGATTTTAGGTTTCCGCATCTCAAAAATAGAACTAAAACTAGTGTTCATCTTAGGTTAGGTTAAATTAGAGTGGCTGCCCTGGGGTGAGACACACTTAGACCATAGGGACCATTGCCGTACCGAAATAGGGTTGGCCCATCCCCGGCCACTACTCCAAGGACCATTTGAACTGTTTAAGAACAGCAGGAGAGCTTTGACGTTGACGGACTTTAGGTCGGAGAGGTCCTCAAAGAAAGGCTGGCTCAAGTAAGTCGATCTCTTCATGGCAAGAGCGGGGCAGTGGCAGAGAAGATGAGACATTGTCTTCTCCCCCTCACTACTGTGACAGATCCAGCAGTACTCGTGATACACTGCCAGGCTCAGGCGTTCAGTTGTTTTCTTTTGAAAAATTGCCATACCTTTTCCTATTAGTGAAATCTAAAAAATGTAATGGATTCGAAAATATTCACTACAAATGTGTCCGGAAAATCAAAAGATACAAACTTTTTTATTGACAATTTTGAAGTATACTACGTTTTCCTTGCTCCCAGTGAAAAAATAAAAGTACTTTTTTGTTTATTAACTTTTAAAATTGAAGCAGTACGTATTCTCGTTTTGCATACCAATAAAATATTTTAGTCTTCTTTGGGTATTGTCCAAATCATATGTTTATTGTTTGGCGGTAAATAACAATCACGTTTTGGCACACGATATTTTAAAATCTATTTTTAAATTTGTAAATTGTGTATCAATAAACAAATGTTTAATCAAACATAAAATTTCATCAGATTACGTAAAGCGTCTTAATTTCGTGAAAAATATCAAATTTAATTATCTTATTGGGTACAATAGAACTATAGTGATCCAAGTACTGTTTCGATTTTTGTGAGAAAATGAAGAAAATGCGTGTTTAATTTTTACTGGTTTATTTTTATAAAAATATAAATAATAACCATTGTTGGAACCATCGAAATTAAAAATATATATTTTTTTTTAAATTTGTGTTCTTACACCCTTACTTAGTCGGGTACAACGGGTTTTTATTGTTTTCAATAATTTTTTAAGGTTTTAACTTTAAAGTTTTTTTTTTTTAATTTCCACCGACTAGCTTTGGAGAAATCTATGAAAACATATCATCCATCTACCGTTTTCTCATAAGACCAATGTTAAATATGCCTACTTTTGAAGTCATTTATTTATTTAAATAATTGGTTAACTCCCCTAAAATTTTTAGAATTTATTTAGATTTAGTCCAACTGCATACAAAAAAAAAATCAAGCCTTTTATCCAAAATTGTCCTGGCGCTATTAAGAAAATAATATTTGTTTTTACACATTAAATAAATCAATTATAAACAAAGTAAGAGACTGTGACAAAATCTTTCAGAAAAATGATGCTTACATCACTATAATTCTATCAATCGTAGTATTACATATGCATAATTCAAAATATTTCCCCTATTATATTTTTTCTAATAAAATTTCATATCTATCTTTCTCCCACTAAAAAGGTGATAAAATAAAATAAGTACCTTTTCCGATAATTATATATTTGAAACATAATGAGAATATTTATGTATAAATATAAGTTTGCAAACTGTAAATCGCTTAATTAGACGCGTATTATTGTGATTGTACAAATTGACATTTTAGTATCAGTAGTAAACTCAAACTGATACATACATTTTTGAACATCTTCTAAAGTTTTTAATGAACCCTTGTTGACATAAATTAAAGTGATAATAATATAGTCTCTAGATTCATTTAGTAAACAAGTTAATTTAATAACAGATTGTTTTATTTTTTGTGTGTGTTTTAAAATTTGTGAAATAAACAAATAGAAATTGATTCGAAGTGTGTTTGTAATACTTTTGTCCAATTTATGGTTCATTTATTAATTTTTAATATATTTTACAAAATGCATAAACGTAAGTATTAGATTGAATTTTTATGTAATAAGCACGAACTTTAGAAAAGAATTATTTGTTTAAGAAAAAATACAGATATTTTTATTTAAAATTATAAGGCATTTTAATTAAAGCACGTACACATCTCATACTAAGATTAAAATATTTAAGAAAATAAGAAAATTTTGTATGTTTTTCACAAAGAAATTTTCATAGAAAAATCTTAATATTGTGGAATTGAAACTATACTTTAAAAGTTCTTTAATGTTTGCATTTTTCGATTTTTACTAAAAATTTTCTAATGTTTTTCACAAAACAATTGTAGTTAGTTTCCCATTAGCTAAAATTAACTAATTACTAAAAAAAACTTTATAATTATTAAAAATTACAAATAGAGTAATTAAATAGTAATACAAAAATTCTGGTAAATTGTTCAACAATAAAACAAAACGTTTATAATTGATACATTAACACTTGTATGATGAAAAATCAATCTCCCAAAAAAAACGTCTTAACTAGGAAGATAATTAACCCGTATTAATTAAAAAGGTAATAAGTATTACACAAATTAATAATCGCTGTACAAATTTTAACGCGTCAATCAATCTATAGATTGGGGGAAAACATTAGTCACAATCCTTAATTAGATCTTAGATTTATTTTACCTTCAACGCGAGATACAGGCCTGGATTTACATATTGGCCTACATTCATACGCTTTCTGAAATTATGACGAATTTTTAAGCATATAGCATCGATTAAAAGGATTTGCGTGGAATTTTACTCTTCGGTTCAAATTGTATACGTATCAGAACTAACTCAAAAACGTAGAGCGATATTTTTTTGCCATTTCCCAAGGGCGGCGCTTTGTATAAATCCGGTCTTGCTGAGATATTATAGATGCAGCTTTAAAAAGATTCTCTTTTTATGGTTTTTGGGTGGCTTATAGCTACATAAAATGTAACCTTATCTAAATTTTGCGTTGAACAATTTAAAATCAAATATTTAACGATATTTATACAGCCTTGAGACTTTTAGTCATTATTGCATTTATTAAAACAAATATTATGTTTTTGAATGTATAAATTCTGTTATGAAAATTTAGATCTAATTATTTAATATTCCTATATAAGGAAATAATTTATACGTCTAGGGAAAATTTTTTTAAAAACTTTATATAGCAACTGAAAAATGATAATATTGTACAAACATGTGCTCAGGAATTAAAAAAACGTCAATGATAATATAAATATTTTCGGTTTCTAATTATGCAAATTATTATTTTATCAGGATATATAAGCAAACAAATTATCATTTTATTTGAGGAAAGGTCTCCGATGCCTTCTACATTAAAATAATTTTTTTAATGTCGAGAATATTAAATTTTACAGATTTGTAAATCGCTCTGAAACTGACTTTGTGTAGGACTAGAATTTCTAAAACTAATTGAAATATGATACTAAATCATTTTTCTGTACTGTACGCATATTAAAATAATAAACGCAACAATATCAATTCTTATGGTACAATAATGTGCTCCTGCACAAACTCCAAGTCAGTTTCAGTCAACGAGCGAATACGTAAACGAACGTATTCACAAAAACAGAACTAATTAGATTATTTTATAAACACCTGTATTCTAAACAAATTCTATGATCAATATTTCAGCAATTACATGTATTATAAAAATTGTTATACGTAAACATTTTTTGAGCTGTCAACGAAGTAACTTCGTGTTTGAATAAACATTATCGTTTAACAGATAATAGGGTTCACCGCTTTTCAAAGTCAATTTTTAAAAGATGTTTACTTTTCTGCTCACAAAAAAAGATTAATTATTACGCCAATATTAGCATTATTACTTATTGTCTATCTTAATGATTATTAAATACGTTTTTTCACAACAATGAATACGAAATATTGTATTGCTAGTAATTATTTGATTTTTTAAACATTAATTCATGATAATTTTCATCAATAATTAATCGAATTTTTATTTAATTTCTAGTAAATGGTACGATATCCATGTTAATATGTCTACTATGGATTGTAACGAATTCAGCGCTACCACAAAATGGAACATTATTTAAATTACCGATAATTCATTTGAACGATTTTCATGCACGATTTGAAGAAACTACACCACAGTCGACAACATGCAAACCGGGGATGTTAAATTGTATTGGTGGTTTTTCTCGATTGTATACTGCTGTTACAAAATTACAAACCGATAATCCAAATGCAATATTTTTAAATGCTGGTGATAATTTTCAAGGAACTATGTGGTATAATGTCCATAAATGGAATGCAACCCAATATTTCTTTAATTTATTACCAACAGATGCCTATGTGAGTCTAAAATTTTTGTTTATTTTCTTGCTATAAAAACATTCTAGCGCCCAAAAATCTTCAAAAGAACTTTTATTTTGTAAAAAAAATTGGTACTTAAAGCCCGTGGATTTTAAAATATTTTTGATCGAATTTTATAGTTATTTAGGATCGCTATTAGTTAGAAATATTTAAGAACGGAGCATTGAAGATAGTAAGAAAAGCTTATCCTATATTTTGACTTCAGATAAAACTGGCGCATCAATTTTCTCAATCAAACTGAAATATTCCACTTATTTCAACAGGGATACTTTACTTGAAATCATTTTAGCAATTTTTGTAGGCAAGCTTTGAATTGAAAAATAGTAGTATATTTCTAAATATCTATTTTCTCGAAACCGGCTATTATGACTTTTTACAAAATTGTAGATTTATTTATACTAAATATGCTTTTCTACATTGTAGACTATTGGTAACCATGAGTTTGATGATGGAATAGATGGTTTGGTACCATTTATTAAATCTATCAAAGCTCCTGTTGTACTAGCAAATGTTGATGATAGTCGTGAACCCGCAATCCAAGGACTTTATGAAAAAAGTACGATTATAACACGTGAAAACAAAAAAATTGGAATTATTGGCGTTATTATTCAAGAAGTAAATGTAAGTTTAGATTTTTGTTCTTATCTGTTGAGTAAATTATTAATTTTAAATACTTTTTTTTAGCTTATATCAAACACAGAAAAGTTAATATTCTTAGACGAAGCTGAATCAGTAAAAGCTGAAGCTGAAAAATTAAAAACCGTTGATAAATGTGATATAATTATTGTTTTATCTCATTGTGGATTAGATATTGACAAAGAAATTGCTGCTAATGCTGGTCCTTATATAGATGTAATTGTTGGAGGCCACTCGCATACATTTTTGTACCATGGATCTGATTTACCTGGTAATTATTTATTTTGAAAGCTTCGTTTCACCAACTCTGCTTAACTGATTAACAAACCTATCAATTAATCTCATCTTCAATTAATTATTATACATTTTATTGATAGGATTAATCGGTGAAGTTAGGGTGAAATATGAGTAATATATATGTAGAAAAATGTAGAACCTATTTTTATAATTCCAGGTCCCGATATCCCTGTCGATGATTATCCAGTAACTGTTACACAAGATAATGGCCACCAAGTTTTAATTGTACAAGCATCGTGTTACACCAAATATCTTGGATTTATTACAGTGTATTTTGATGTTGAAAACAAATTACATCATTGGGAAGGTAATCCTATCTACTTAGATCAAAAAATTGCACAAAATCAATACGTGAATGAATTAATGGTACCATGGAAGGAAGTTGTCGATCAAGTTGGAAAACAAGTACTTGGTGAAACAAAAGTACTTTTAAAGCAAACAGATTGTTCGTTTGGTGATTGCAATATTGGAAACTTCATTGCTGAAGCAATGGTTGATGCTGTAAGTTTACATTTTTATACCTAGTTTTGTAAATTATTCGATATTCTTATAATAATGTAATTTAATTATTTTAGTGGGTTGATAAAGCTGAGGAAGATGAATGGACTTATGCCCCAATAGCTATTTTAAATACAGGCGGTATTCGAACTGGAATAGAAAAAGGAAGTAAGTAATTTTCTGTTATCTTTTTTGTTTTTACACGATTATTTTTAGAATATATTTTAATAAATTTGATTTTCTTTCACAGATATAACTTATGCAGATCTGTTAGTTGCACAACCATTCGAAAATTTCATTGATGCCATAGAATTACGAGGTGACCATTTATTAGAAGTTTTCGAATATTCAGCCGCAACAATTTGGAAAACTGGATCTGTATATGGATTTAGCAAAATGTTGCAAACAAGTGGTTAGTATTTTTAAGAATTCTAATTTCTACATTTACATTGGATTTAAATATCCACAATGAAAGGGATAAAATCAAAAATCCCTGGAATTGTTGTATTAATCTGTGACCAGACCGATTGTATTACGACTTTAAAAATTTGAGAGACCCTGTAATCTACCTTAACCAAAATATTGTGGCTATAGATGGATTAAACAATATTTTTTAAACATAAAAAAAATTTTTCCGTGGGCTTAACTTTTTTTTTCGTTTTTAGGAATTCATATTACTTTCAATGCAACTTTACCAGTTGGATCACGAGTTCAAGACTTAAAATTGCGTTGTGGTAAATGCGAAGTACCAAAATATGAGCCTCTTGATAAAACGAAATATTATCGTATAGCGATAGTGAATTATTTAATACAAGGTGGTGATGGCTTTTCCATGATTCCAGACAATATGAGAAATCATGTACATGGCAGTCGTGACATTGATGTTCTGACCAAATATATTAAAAAGCGATCACCAATTATTCAAGATCAAGATGATCGAATGATATTAGTAAGTTGAAAAACAGGACTAATACCATACATGGAGGTTAGAATATGTTTCTTTTATATTTTAAAAGAAAACTCAACGATAATGCCAATTGAAAAGAAGTTTTTTCTATGAAAAAAATTATTATTTATATCTTAAGAATATTCAATTATGAAATTATCAGTTTTCAACCAGTTTTGCCCAAGAAATCATCTGCCGATAGATTAAATACATTGGAGAAACCAGTTTTAAGAATTTTGAATAAAAATATTAGAACTTAGAGCGACGAAATTTCTTTTAGTTCAAATGACAAAAGAAGAAAAAAATTGACCTTTTTATACTCGAAATATAATAGTAATCAGTAGTAATTCTTTTCAAAAATATGATAATATATGAAGGCCACTATCAAAAGTGAATTATTGATTTATATTAATAATAACCGGTAATTATTAATACTAAATAAAATAATTAAAGAATAATTTAATAAAATTATCTTAAATAATAGAAGAAGGAAGAAGGAAGATTATTTTAATTTTAAAATAATTTAATAAGATTCTCTTTAGACATTCTCAACAAGCAATACATCGGTATTACTGTTTGATATAATATATCTGATTCTAACAAATGTTCGTTCAGGTTCAGTTAAACGTTGAAATCGTAGCAGATATAATACCCAAAGTAGAAAAAGTCATAGCACAGGAGCTGCGTTAGCCAAGCGAATCCATTCAAAGATTGAAAAAATAACACATTTCTAAAAATCGAATATTGCATTTTTAATTTTTCAAGAGTTTTTATTTCTAAAACTAAGCTTCTTGAGAAAAAATCACAAGAGTTCTTTTTTGCTTAAAACTGATCAAAAAATACAAAAATGTTTTTTATTTAAACCTGCACTCATTGTTTATCTGTTGATTTTTCTCAATTACGAACTTGACCTTACAAATACAAAAACGCTTCTTGATACCAAATTTTATTCAAATCGGTCTTAAATTTGCGACGGCTAGCGAGGGTACAGACACATAAATGTATAGGTACATATGTATATATACATATAAATTTTAACGATGGTCATTTTGTGTAGTACAGAAGCTATAGCCCCCATTTCCTTCAGAAATTCGCTAAAAATTAGCATAACACGAATTCTCGAAAATGTTTTTGATTTTGAAAATACGTTAATGTGAACGATATTCCCTTTCAGAAAAATAATACTTGTATTCGATAAACATTTGGCTTGTATAGTCTCTTTCGTGTATTCGACGAGCAGTCTTTCTCGATTAAATATTCGGCGAATATTTATTAATATTTGGTACCAAGTATTTTTATGAAACTGTTATTTTTTTATTTATGCTTGCTGGTTATTATTAATAATAACCGAATAATTCATTTTTAAAGTAGCAAACACTTATTTTAGGTAATACTGCATTTACAATGGACTAGTGAAACTGCGAAAGGAAGTGTTTAGTGCGAATGTAAGTAGTAATAAGACATTGTAAACCAGCTCGTTACTAAACACTTATACTAAAGGTATTTCTATTGAAATGAGACTATAAGTAGTTACTCGCATGAAAAATTCTAGAGAGGTAGTTTTCAACGACATACAACTTTAAAAATATTTTAGTACAATTGGCCTTCTCTGTTAGCTGCTATAAATTTCCAATGCTGTCACATAAAGGTTTGGAATCCATACTATTTAGAACAGGTATGGGCGAGTTATTTTAAGTCGAAGTCACCATTGTTATAACTTTATTGTGTGCCTTAAACTTTATTGTGTGTTTCTTTATCCAAGACCGCATTGATCATAGAAGAGGAAGCGAAACAGGTATACGACTCTTCTACCTATCTCAGTTTTTCTTATAGTAATGAGAAAAATAGGAAAAAAATGTTGTCTCCTTGTCTTACTCGTATTTTTGGTTTTCACTGTCTTACTCGTATTTTAGATACAGAAGTCTGAGAGACTCCTCTAAGCCACGTTTGCAAATGCCTGATTTAGAACACAATTTTGAAAAAACTTGATACATGTAAAAATGATAATCACTTTTTCATACTGTGTACTGTGAACATGAGATGCTTAGTATACTTTTACAGAGATGAGCAATATATGATAGTATTGGTTGTAGCGTTGACAGATTTACCAAAAATTTTAAAATTAACTACTATTTCACGTTCTCTCTTATGTCAATAGAAATATCTTAAGTGACTTCCATTACGTAATCACTAGCACTAATCACTTAACAAAATGTAAATGCTCGATAACATTGCACATCGATCGAAAGTCGTTAATTTTTAATATTTAATATTTTCAATATTAACCGAATGTTATTTTGAATGAAAAATCATTAGAATGAAACTCAGGAGTCATACATTAAGTGTATATACATATTAAATCAAAATATTAGAAACAATTTATTAATTTTTTTTAAATAAACAAAAATGACTTATGATTTTTATTTAATAATTATTAAGTATCCGTATTTAATTAGATCTGTAAATAATTAAAATTAAGTATTTATTTATTTTTAATATTATTTATTTTAGATAATATAATTTTGTTTACTAAGTATATATTAAATTAATCCTTTGTACATAGAATATAACTAATAAGTATAAAATGCAAAATAAAAACTATTTTAAAGATTTTAAAATTGTCTCATCAATCCATTTCCTATAATGTCCTATTTTTACGTAGACACCCGGCTTATTAGCGTATCCACAATGTTGACCCCATGAAGTTATTCCAAATAATGTGAAATATCCTGTAAAGTGAATTAAAAAAATGTTTAATTTCAGGGACTGAAAAACGATTGTCAAAAGTTTAAAATGAATTCAAAATGAGTCCATAAATGAGTTTAATGCAGCTCAGCCCATAAATGGACTTGGTCTTAGAACTTTTTGTGTTTTAATAACATAAGAAAATGATTTGGTCAACATGAAACACAAGCATCCTAATTTTCCTAAGGATTACTTCTTTTTAATCCCAAAAATTGTTGGCCACACTCCTAAGCTATAAATTTCTTGCTGTTTTTCGAATATTTTTATTCGTATGTGATGTGCGTGCCTAAATATTCCGATAGAGATCTCGTAATTATTAATAATAACAATAATCTTTCTAACCATTATCTAAACAAGCCAATGGTCCACCAGAGTCGCCGTCACATGAATCTACACCTTGATCCAAACTACCAGCACAAAACATTCCTTCCTTAATATTTTCACCGTAAACCTCTGGCTGACTGCATACTTCTCTAGATTGAATTGGAATCCAACCAGCCCTCAATTGTAAGGCAGCAGCTTTAAAAAAAAATATCAATTTACTCAAAATTGTAACTGGCTTACAAAAAAAAAGATACTTTTTCAGAAACAAAGTAAGAGTCAAATAAAAATTCAAACTTACATAGTTTCCCACTTTGTGTAGATCCCCAACCAGATATTGTACAGTTTTTACCAGGAACATAGTCTGTATCTTCATTTGGTAAACAAATGGCTTGCACATGTTTCTCCAAATGAAAACCTTCTCCTTTCAATTTGATTATGGCAATGTCGTTATTCATATGATGTTCCTTACGGAATGATTCATGTAAATAAAACTCTTCAATGTAAGCTTCTTGCTCGGTTCCTTCGTCAACTTCACTTTCATAATCACCAGCCCTTATTACATAGATACCTTTTGAAAATCCAACTAAACAATGTGCAGCAGTTAAAACATGAAGACGGGTTATTATTACTCCACCACACCAGTGTGAAGTTTTACTTTGACCTTTAACTCGTAAACTGGCCTGAAAAAAGTATTTTATCAAAATATTAACTTAGATACATTTTGCAAAAGAATATTCAATTACTCACTTGCCATGGATAATGACCTTTCTTGGCAACTGACCCAGCAACAACACGAAAACTTAAAACACTATCGGGTAAAAAGGTTTCTTCATCACGTACTCCACAAGTGGTGGGTAACACATCATCCAAGTCAATACTATTTGTGTGGACTACTGATCTTGGAATTGTTGGTTTATTAATACCTCTGTAACCATTTTTTATACCACTTTCATAACCTCGACTACAAACGACACCAACATCTTCACTATGCTCGCAATTATGTTGGCCACGCTCATTATGCAAGCATTTTTCTACGCTAGTTTCATTTCCAAAACAACTTACTTGATCTAGCCAAATTGGTCCCGAACCTGGAAAATTAAAAGTTGTAATATTAGCCGAGTAAAAATAAATATGAACAATTTTGTTAATATGACTACACATTCGAACAAATGTCTTGCTAAGAAATTTTTGTCGAGACATGTACAGTGTCATTCATTCCAACCCCATGTAATGAAATTAAGTTCAGCTATAATTATCTACTCGACTTAAATCAGCGAAATTGTAAATAATTTATTATTTTATCAAAATTTTTGATTTTTCTACATATTAAATGACGTATGTCACGTAAATGTAGATATATTTACAGATTTCAAGGATAAAAAAGTGACGAATAATCTATCATAAAATTACCTGGTCCATACATTCCTCCTTTTTTAACCCGTGCTGGTCCAAAATAACCCATTTGATTACAAATAACGGTTGCAGCTTCATCCGTAAAATCGTCATCACAAATTGTACCCCATACACCATAAAATCGAATTTCTACTCGACCTTCTAGTGGAGTTGACCCATTTGCCAATCGTAATTCTGTTTCTGCTTCACAATACGATGGCGATTCATCAGATTTATCAATGCAATCATCAACGTGATCGCAAAGGAATGCTAATGGAATACATTCCATACTACCCGCACATAGCCAATAATCCTTTGGACATGTAACCGTTGAAGTTTTGCAAACAATTCCTACAACCTACAAAAATATTATAATAAGATTAAAATTTTGTCAGTAATGCCACTAAAAAAATAAAAATAATTCATACCTCATCAGCTTTACAATTGTGGACACCCCAACCATTAAACTCGCAATCTTTTAAGGATGTTTCATTACCCAAACAATCAACATCATCCATCAAAATCAACGTATTATTAGGGTTTTGAACATTATTTGTTTCAGCGAAATACAAAGGATTGTGTAGAACTTGTACTGCACCTAAGGGGTAGCCTAATTCTCTACACGCCACCTATCGATAAACAGATATTTTTTTTGAAATTCGAAATTATATATTATAAAATTTATTTCTTCTGCATTACCTCAGCATTCTTCAAAGAAAATTTATCATCACAAACAGTTCCCCAACGACCAAACGCTTTCACTTCCAAACGACCCTCATTCATGTTTTTCGATCCAACTAATCGGACACCAAATTCGCTAGCATGCTTGTCACAATATTTTTCATCAGAATTATCTCCACAATTATCAACGCCATTACATGCCTAATAAAATTAGATAAAAATCACTATAAAGAAAATAAAAAAAATTGATATTAACTATCAGTTTCCTATAAGATATTACCTCATGTAATTCAATACACTTAAAATTATCACAAGTGTACTTCATATCGCAATTTACGGAAAATTTTTTCATTTCGTAAAAGTCATATTGATATGAATCCTGCATATCACCTGTTTGTCCCACAACTTCATCGCTTAAAATGCATTCACCATCGGATGCGCTGAAAAGTAATTAGACATTTATAAATTAGCACCAGAAATTTTGGAACTCAAAAAATGGTTTTGGGAATGAAAAATCTACTTTTTTCTCATGAAAAATCCTGTAAATCCCCAAACTTCTCAAATATCTCATTAACAATTTTCTAAAATACCCTGATAAATAAAATACTTACCGGTAATTAAAAGATTTACATTCAAAAGTTTTTGAACTTTCACAATACTGAGCGCATTTATTAAGTGTAACAGAAAACCATCTTTGTACATCATGTCGCATAAGACGTTTTCCTTTATGTGACACTACTTTTTCCATTGTATTTTTACAATTTTCCTCATCAGCCCCATTTGGACAATGCTAGAAAATTAGGAAAAAATTTAGTTTTAAAAGTAGCTTATGCTTTAGGGAAATCTAAATGGTCCTCTGATGTTAAGAGAAACTCTGAAAGCTAAACATTTCTGTTTTAAGCTCAATTTTAGAGTCGCGTGCCAATAACACAACAATAAAAAATTAAATATAGTAATGAATTGAATTTTCTGTCGTTGTGCTAGAAATCGGTATCTAGTCACAAGAATATTGGCTCATTAACCGTTTTAAAATTATGCTATGTTAAGTTGAAAGAACTGTACAGCTACATTATTTACCTTAATGCCATCGCATACGAAAGCCAAATTCAAACACATGTCAGGTGAGCATTCAAATTTATGTGGAAAACAGCTATTCTTTTTCGGTGGCTCTGGTGTTGGCTTGACTTGACTAAATGTTTGTAAAGGAGTATTGTGTTGGACGTATGATGTTACATATGAATCTGTGGTTGAAACTGTTCGTTTTTCACCACCTTTTACTGCTCCTTGAGTGCTTACTGTTGAATAGCCATGTGAGTTAGTAGGCGCACCATCTAAATCTTTACTGTTTGGCTTATTGACAAATTTATACCATAAATCTAGCTCTTCTCTTTCTTTTGCTTGCCTAGAATCGCTACCTAAAGTTGCTGTATCTAGCGTCGGTGTACTTTCATAAGTGGCAGCTGGAGTTGGCGTAGGATGGTTGCGTAAATTATGATATCCTATCCATGGCCCAGAAGATCCATTATGGTGATGATGATGCCCATGTGCATGACCTACACGTCTCCATGCTGTACCTTGTGGATGGTCACGATGAAATTGTTCACTATGTTGAAATCCATTTTGATTCCAAGAGCCATGCTTGTGATGTTGATCATGTCCATGAAATTGGTTAGAATTACTATATTCATTTTGATTGGTTTGTGAGACTGTTTGAAAATCTAAATTTCGGTCCCCACTTGATTGAGTAAGCGTTCTGATTTGTTGACAATTTACATTATGTGGAAAATCACATGCTTTAATACTTGGATTAAAAACAGTACCTGGTCCACATTTTTGAACCACCGTATCTCCATTATTACAGTTCAAATATGAAGCACATTCGGTTGGATGTGAAATCAAACCTGAGAAGTCATTTGGGCATTGAACATTGTTCTGCGACTGAGAAACTCCTCCAAGGGGAGCCTGATAAGTTGTAAAAGTACTACGAGTTCTAGAATTTTCTTGAGATTTCCAATTACTTTGGACATTTTCATGTTGTTGATTTGTATTTAAGCCAACCCATCTATTTTCTTCATATTTTCCCGATTGGAAACCATCATAGTGCTTTTGAGTTTTTGGAGCTGTTCTTATATCTATACTTGGATCTACATTTGGTTGAATAATTGTTGCGCTTTGTTGACAATTAACGTTTTGTGGAAAATCACAACCAAGAATTTTTGCATTATATACTGTGCCTGGTCCACATTTTTGAACCACTGTTCGCCCATTAGCACAATTTAAAAATGAGTCACATTTAGTGGGATGTGGAATTAAACCTGAGAAACCTGTAGGGCATTGCGGTCTTGTATCGGTATATGAGGTTGCGCTTGAAAGTTCTTGTGTTTTATCATGCCAACCATTTTGATTATACTGATTTAATTGAGTGTTTTGCTGGTTTTGAACATATTTTCCAGAACGAGTGTTCGTAGTATAATAATTATGCGGTTGCATGCGTATATCAATTTGAGGATCCGGGAATGGCTTTTGAGTTGGATTAGGATTTGGTTTAGGATATGGTTTTGGTTTAACAGTTGGTATCGGATACGGCTTTGATGTAGTGCTCGGATTTACAATTAAATCTGACGTATGTTTGCAATCAACATTTTGAGGATAATCACATGCCAAAATATTTGGATTAAAAACAGTACCTGGTCCACATTTCTGAATAAATGTACGTCCGCTTCCACAATTTAAAAATAATTCACAATTATAAGGATGGGCAATCAAACCTGATAATCCTGGTGGACATTCGGGGTCTCTATTTGATAATCTGCTTGACAAATCGACGGGTGTTGAAGGATTAACATTGATTAATTGCTGGCTTTTTCTGCTATTACAATCGACAAATTTGGGAAAATCACATTGCCCTGTTTTAGAATTAAATTTCATTCCCAAAATGCATTCTTCAATCGTAGAACCACCTTTATCGCAATTTATGTATTTTGAACAATCAGTCGGATGTGCTTTAATTCCAACAAAATTTTCTGGGCAAAATACCACTACATCTTGTTGAATACGATTCGTTACAAATTGCGAACGTGTTTGATATTTATTTGATCCATCTGCAATGTTATCATTCACTGATTTAGTATTCCTATTTTTACCCAAATAACTATTAGGATACTTTTCTGTATCAAAGAAATTTGCTTGAGATTTATATGCGGAACAATTTACTTTTTCTGGGAAATCACAACCAACAGTTTGTGGATTAAAAACTGTACCAGGAGCGCAATTTTGTATTGAGCCACGACCATTCCAGCAATTTAAAAATTGTTTACAATCTAGCGCATAAGGAAACATTCCAGTAGCTCCACTTGGACATTCCAAATAGCCATAGTGTTGATTATTTGTAGTTCCCGAAATTTGTTGATTATTTTGGGATTGCTGAAATCCATAACTATTTTGTGAATTGATTGGATGGCTTGATGTAGGTATTCCAAAATATTGTACATTTCTATCGGAAGCTGGATGCAAGTTTTGATCGGAAAATGATTGCCCAAAATATCTCACATTGTCGTTTGTACTTTCTGATTGTACATTAATTGGTCTAGATTGAATAGGATTTTGGTGTTGATTATTCAAAGACGGTATTTTGGGTGGTCGTAAAACTTTTTCAGGCTGCCGAGGATGTGTATTGTGTATCCATTGATCTTGAAAACTTTGTTGGTTATAATTATGATCTTGTATAGTTTGATCTGGTATACTTTCTTGATAGTGATTTTGTTTCGGTACATGCTTTTGATAAAGATCCTGTCCTAACAAACTCTGTTGATATTCAAGTTCTTCAACATTTTGATCTGGAATATTTTGTTGATATGGACTATCATCAAATTGTTGTGTATCTTGATCTGGTACATTTCGTTGACTAAGTAAATCTTCAATTTGTTCTACATCTTGATCTGGCCTATTTTGTTGATAGAAATTACTTTGTTGTGTTTCTTGATCAGGAATGGTTTGCTGGTACTCATCAACTTGCTGAGTTTCTTGATCAGGTATACTTTGTTGATATGAATCAACTTGTTGAGTCTCTTGATCAGGTATACTTTGTTGATATGAATCAACTTGTTGAGTCTCTTGATCAGGTATACTTTGTTGATATGAATCAACTTGTTGAGGCTCTTGATCAGGTATACTTTGTTGATATGAATCAACTTGTTGTGTTTCTTGATCAGGTATACTTTGTTGATACGAATCAATTTGTTGAGTTTCTTGATCAGGTATACTTAACTGATAAGGTTGATCTTCAGTATCTTGAGAAAATTGATCTGGAATATCTTCTATTACTTGCTCATCAGAATCAAACTGTTTTGGTTTCTGAAACGGTGGAATAGGCGAAGTTACTTTAGGTATATATGTTATAAAGTGTCCTCGAACTGGTCGATTAGTTGAATCAATTCTTGCCTCGGTCTCTTCAGACTGCTCATTTTGATCGTCTTTAAAGGATTTTGAATTTTTTCGGGGTATCTTTTGAATATGAGTTTTATCTGGATTTGGATTTGGAATGATTAATGCATCAGTTTGACCAAGGTTTGGTTGACTTCTTTGATGATTTATTCGACTATAATTAGAGTGCATAAGTATTTCAAACAGTTTGGCTGTTTGAATTGACTGTTTTCCATCATCGTAAGGTACCTATAACAGATGTATAACTCAATCAATTTTTAAATAAATTTTTATTTAGGATGTATGAGCATGACCAAGAAGTAATTTCAGGTAAACAAATTAAAAAATATATAGGTACTTTTTCAATTTTGATAGTGAATTCTGTTATAACTTGATGATATAAGACGAAAAGTAAAAATAAAATTTTTTATATTTGCCGTAAATTTCAATGTTTTGAAAATTAATTATAATTTATAAATTAAATAAAACACTGAAAAAAACACTATTGGAATCTATGTATTTAAGCGAAACTGTACATATAATAAATATACCCAATGGGTGCTTTTTTAAGTTGGGATATGCTTGAAACTGGAAAAATAACTTTTATCTCGAAAAATGCTTCAAGCGAAAAATTTTGGGTGTGTAGGCGCACATCTTAGGCAGACATTAAACGTGACCTAGGTTTTCATGGTCACTCTACTCCATAACTGGCAATCGATAGAAATTAGAAAATTGTTATTGATTAAAAAAGTAACATTTTTTGTTCGAAACTTTTTACCCAAAATTGTTATTTCGTATAATTGTTTTTGCGAAATCTAGGCACTCTTCGAAAAAAATTTTCCAATAATTCCAATAAAAGTGGTTCGTTTTTCTATAAAAAATTGAATAAACAAAACGCACAAAAAGCTAAATTTTTGCTATCAATTACAGTCTAAACTATTCGGTTTATAAAAAAAATTTTTGCGTATTTATACAGAACAATTTTCGAACTGAAAGCGTTCATCTAATATTTGTCGGTTATGAATGAGAGTGAGGTTTTAACAGAACGTGAAAACTTAGATGGAATTCGATACCGGTATAAGATGTGTCCGTTTGAAACTAATATTTTTCGTTTGATGTGTTTTCTTCGATTAAATTTATTTATCGAGTATCAAGCAAATAATAACTTAGAAAAGACATCCTGTATATGGTATGAGTGTAAAGGTGGCAAATATTATTTTTGTCCGGAACGGCTAAATAGCTAGATCGGGCTCTGCATATATTCATATGAATGTTTCTTTACATACATAAGCATTTGTTTTCACTTACACTAGACATAAAATAAGATTTCTGATATCTATCACATATATTAGCATTGCGTATACAGAATGTTCGATTTACATCAAGGCATATAAATATTACGAGTTTGACAGAGTACATGCGTTAAGCAATGCATCTAAGTAAGAGTTATTATAGGTGTTATATGAAATTGCAATAGTGACTTGTATCCGGGCATATCTGTTGTAGTTCATCTATTCAACTAAGAAACTCCCACTCTCCAAGCGTCTTACAACTATCTCAACGCATATCGAAGCTTCAATACATGTATATAATACCTCTCACTTAGATGCATTTCTTAACGCATGTATTCAGTCATACTCGTGATATTTACATGTGTAGATGTAATCGAACATTCTGTATACGCAATGCTATTATATATGGACATTTAATAAATAGAAATCAATTATTCCAAAACTAGAAGGTACAAGCTTTCAAGCGAGCTATTACGATTCCAAACTTGATGTTTTTTCGCAGAGATACAATTGTTTGTTGTAGGGTGAAAACTTTTTGTTCAAAAAATTTTCCTATGATACTTTGGTTCAGCAGATGATAATATGACGTCATAAAGTCGTGAATATTTTTTATTACAACATTCTAGATAAGAATAGTAACTTATTTTGTGTGTATAGATGGGCGAGTTATTTTAAGTCGAAGTCACCATTGTTATAACTTTATTGTGTGCCATAAACTTTATTGTGTGTCTCTTTATCCGCATTGCTCATAAAGGAGGAAGCGAGACAGGTATACGACTCTTTTATCTATCTCAGTTTCTCTAATAGTAATGAGATAGGTAGAAAAAAATGTTGTCTCTCTGTCTAACTCGTATTATTGGTTGACATTGGTTAGGTTGTCTTGCTCGTTATCTAGTTATAGAAGTCTGAGGGAGTTCTCTGAGTCACATTTACCCATGCCTGGTATAGATATTTAAAATAAATTAAAATAAAGCCGATAATCATATTTGGCAAAAACACATTTCGTAAAAATTTTGTAATAAATTATATTACTTATACCTAAGTGGTATACAACCGAGAACTCATAAAGTTAATCCAGCAACTAATCCTATTTAAGGCATCTCTATGATAAAATAAATAATAAAGTAAATTTAAAATTTTGTGTATGGACCCGTTAAATGGTCATCTCGATCTCCTGATTTTTCTCTGTTTTATTATGTTGTATGAGGCTAGAAGATTTCTTTAATATCTAAGTACGCAAGAATGAAAATCGCACCGTGATGTGATGTGGCAGAGGCAGTTAACTCTAAATTTTAAGTAGATTGTTAAATTAATATTTTTACGTTCCCCTATCTCAGTGATAAATAAGTTTGAGGTATAATGATGAATTTATTTGTTTATTTTGTACTAGAAACACATATTAAAACAAGTGAAAACAAACAATTGGCTGAGTTAATTGTTGAAATACCATGTACCACATCACATTGAACATACATACATGTCACACACACATAACTGATATTGCCATATAGTACATACTATACAATTTGCGCATAATTTGCACCCTCACGGGTAGACAGTAATGCTTACGAAAAAATGTTTCAAACATAACTTGTTAATTTTTTTTATAAGGAACGTTTTTTACATTTAAACTTTTGTTCTATCTCTAACGATTTACGAGATGGGTCCTACGGACCCAAGACCCAATTGACCTATGTTGCTCATTTACGAACTCGAAAAAAAATTGTAAAAATTTCAGCTTGAAATCTTGTTTCGTTTTTATCTTGTTGACAGACAGAGTTGAAAATTTTGTTGGTAGCATCAATATTTTTAAGCGTAACAAATTTGGTACTAAACTTAGTATACCTTGTATATTACATATATGCATGGTATAAATATTGCCGTGCAATTTTGAAACATCCTATTTAAACAGAAATTTGAAAATGTCTTACCTGTAATGAATAAGTAACTACACTACAAAAAACAATTAAACGTAAAGTTAAGCACCAAAATTCCATTTTCCCGTGCACAATTTAACGGTCTTTAAACGTTTTAAATTGAACTATGTCTTATAAACACATTCTCAAAGTCTATAGTAAATAATTTTGTCGAAGCAACGCAATAATATATATTAAAAATAGTTTAAAATTTGGTTTTTACAAAAACTAATCTAATTTCTTATTAAATCGAACTTTTTCAGAATAATGACTACATACATATTTATTATTTATTTGTTATCAATTCAATGTCAATAGGTCAATTTAATGTACTCAATAACAAATAGTCTTATATGCGTTATATATTCATATTTTGAATTTTCAGTATGATCAATTTGATATATTTATTCATTGTATGGTTAAAATAATCATTTAAGGCGGGAATCTACTTTATTAAAATTAAAAAAAACATTTAATAAAAAGAAAACCGACTTCAAAAGAAAAAAATTTTCCAAAACAAAATAATATGCACTAAAAAATAAAAAAATAACGATAATATAATGTAGTTAAAATTATTGTTATTTTTGGGGTCTATGTCAGCCAAGGAAACAACTCTGACAGAACAGTTTGCTACATTAGCTTGGTTGACACCGACTCCAAAAATAACAATAACTTTTTACTTTTTAGTGCATACTATTTTGTTTTGGAAAAGTTTTTCTTTTGAAGTCGGTTTTCTTCACCAAAATGAAATGCAACTTCACCAAAATTACGTGGGACCACGCTGGAAGCACCAGCTTTTAAATAGATAAAGAATTATCAAAATCAGTTCAACCAGTCGAAAGTTCTGAGATAACACACATAAAACTAACTTTTTTGTTTGGAGTCTTTTAATAAAGTAGATAAGCTGTTAACTTTATGACAGTAAATTGTTGCCAAATGCCTACAATCGAAACAAAATAGGATAATTGATTTTTGGAGAATTGATAAAATTAATTAAGAAAATTGTGATTTTAACAATGGTTCGACAGTTCGAATTTATGAAAATTGAGTTTTTCGACTGTTTTTAGCTACTCGAATATGTTAAAGCTTATATTAGGTACTGATAAAATAATATAATAAAAAGGTTTGCTTTCACCGACAGGGTTTAGACTTCATTTTTGTTACAATTGCACTGTATTTTTAAGCGTTTTCGGCTGATGAAAACTTCGTGCCATTTTTCACACATAAAAAACTTTCAAAGTCAAAATTAGAAAATTAAATACTTTTCATAAATTTAAACTAGATAAAAATTTAATTTTAAAAAGTGAATGTTTTCACTTCTCGGTTTATATGAAAAATGGAAATGCTTTTACTTTATAATTTTAAAATGGAAAATAATTTGTAGATATTTACATTAGGGGAAGGTTTCCTATAGCGATTCCTTTAAGAAAAAATGTAATTTATAGCCAAATTATTCGATATATGTATAACGTCATTTTTAGAACTATTCAATATTTCTTAAAAGGCATTGTTTTACTGACCTTGTAAGATTAGGCGATAAAATGACCCCATTGCTTTTTTTACCAAACAGTTCACATAAAATATGAATTGGTTTTTTACATTGCATCAATGATTAGAATGAACACAAAATCACTGAAAAATCATCTAAATAATAAATACATTGAAGACATTGCTCACTTAAGGTAGTACCAGCATGAAATCACTTTTCGACAGATTTGGCCGAATTTTTTTTCTCGGGTTTATAATAGCTTTATTTATGAATTCCTAAAATTTCATAATTTTTGACCGTTTAGATCGCGAGATATTTAAAGACAAAGTTCGCGATTTTGAGGGTCATGTCCCATTTAAAGCATGTAAAATGTCCGGTCTCTCCAACTATTTTTTATGATATTATTATATATTGAAGAAAAAGTAGAAAAAAATGTTTATACAATAAAATTCTAAAAAAAAAAATTTAGAAATTAGTTTTCACTTTCGAGATATTAATTTTGACGTAAATTGATCGAAATTGGGACGTTGACATAATTATTTCCCATTTTAAACGGTCAAAATTTCTGAAACTTTGGGAATTAATAGTAAGCATTATTAAATTCTTAAATTTAATTTTTCGTTAAATTCTGTCGAAAAAAAAATTGTACCATTGCTTTAACATAGAAACTGCAAATACCATGCTGGAACATCGTTAAAACAACGAGGGATCATTTTACCCTTAGGGATCATTATATAGCACTTTCCCCTATTCTTGTAATGTTGTGGTTTCCTACCTGTTCAATACCTTGCCATACTTTTGATTTTCAACCAGTCAAAAAGTCATTTCCTTCAAATAAACAAGTATTGAAATCGTTCACTCAAAAAATATTTACTTGTCTTAAGAACATCAAGTCAAGTAAACGTGTTCACATTAATTCAACAATCTCTTTTTTACTGTCACCATTAATGATAACAGAGAGGCAGGCTATTTTATAGGCCTTAGACGTTGATTCTCTCCTTAACAAAATGATATAAACAATTAAAAATAATTTATCATCTTCAAATCACCGACCGCAAACAATCATCTCCCTTGACATAATTACTGCGAATATGAGTCTACAGCTATATTCTAAGAACCATTAATTAATTTTAACAAGATACATCCCTGATCATAAACAATATAGAGCTCAATGCGGTAACAGAGATCCATTAAGTACTTATTTGGTGTAAATATTCTTAACGTGTCTCATATTTAAAAAATGGAAAGTATATATAGAGTGTCTCAAACATCACAAAAAAGCAGAAAAGGGATGTAAAAAGAGTGAAATTCATTTCTAGTTTAAGCAGATTGTAGTAAGTTTTATTTTCTACAGATTTCCTTGTTTAAAACCTCACTTTCCTGAAGTATATACCACTTTAGGAATCTACCTATAAAAGCCAATTCCGAAGAGAAAGTGGTCTATGCCATACAAAATAAAAATAGAGAGTCAAAAAGAAATAAACGAGAGTCCACAAGATTAAATCATTCCAAATGATTGAAAGTGTAGATTGTATATATACAATAAATATAAAAGAAAAAGAAAAGAATTTTATAAAAGAAAAGAATTCGTGAATTTTAAAAAAGTAAACGATAATTGAAGATTCAGCTAAAAAAGCTGTTTTCCTGACCCCTTAACCCCAATGTGGTAGGGAATCTATATAAACTAGAAAAAAATACTAAAAGATCTACGATATAACAAATGTTTGGGAAGCACTGTTTTAAACTTACAATTTTGAATTTCATTTTTAAAATCAATCAGTGAAAACAAATAATTGACTGTTAATTAAATTATTTTTAATAAATCTCTTCCCGGTTAGTAACGAGATGTTTACGAAAAATGTTTCAAACAAAAGTAAGTCTCATAAGGGACATTTTTACATTCAATTGTTGTTACTTGATCTTCTATCTTCTTCAACTAAATATTTCTTTTGGTTTTTGAGTTATCGTGATGGCAAATGGACAAACTGAAATGGACTAATAAGGTTATTTTATGATCATCTATGCCAAACTTTTATTCGTATCATCAAAAAACGTTGATATGTATATTTCATATAGGTAATCATAACTAATGAAAGCTTATCTTATTAGGATACGTCAGATTGTAAAAAGCTCAACTATTTTTCAAATTTCAATTTTTCCCCTAATACAACACTTTTCTGCTCTCCATGACTTTTAGAACATCCTGTATAAAAAGCAATTTCAAATTCTAACAATAAAAACAATTTATGGTCGTGATAAGGCCAGGTTAAAAAATGGTGACTTATGACGACTTATTCTTTTAAATTTTCCTTCTTTCAAAAGAAACAAAGAGAGTATTAGATTTCTTGAAAATTTCTCTTCCTTGACAAAATAACATTTATTATACTATTAAATAAAAATAGTACCTATTAATTAACAACCATTAGTTATTTATTTCGACGATGAAATTATTATTTTGGTTCAAAAAAATAATGTATATAACAATCAATATATTTATAAACATTGAATGGAACTATTAACAATCAATAAATTTATAAACATTTAATCGTCCTGAGCAGAGTATTTCAGCTTGATATCTATTTTACAGTCCGTACAGACGTACGGACAGACCTACAATCGAAAATGGACTAATTCGGTAATTTAATGAGTACCTATACCGAAATTTTACTGGTATCATCAATATTTTTAAGCGTTACAAACTTGAGACTAAACTTAGTAAACCTTCATGTACATGTATACCATGTATACATGTATATATTACATATACATGTATATACATGGTATAACAAGCCAATGATCAATACAAGCTAGGCAATCTTTATCACATTACTATACAACAAATTGCGTGTTATAAATAGTGATTAAAAAATCCTCCGCTCATGCAATGAACTTTTTTAAAGCGAACGTCCATTCTGTACATTTACAGAAACATTACCGGTTAAACAAAGAGCGGAGTACATGTCAACCACGACCAACCTCATTAATTGTTTAGGGAATAAATGGATTAAATATGTTATTATTATTGATAATAAATGCATGTTTGTAGTTTTCTATTAACTTAAAATATGGTACAAATTCGAAATCAGATAAGTGCACTTAAAAGGGTACCAAATGCAGTCCGCTCGGAGCGCCTATATGGTTAAGTCCGGCGCTGACTCTACCCTAGTTACCCTGACTAGTGAGTTCGATGAACTCAAGCATATCCATTGAGTTATTAAAGGAAGACATCATTTCAATTTCCAATTAACGTAAAATTAATAATTAATAAAAATAGTAATTTTTCAATTTATGTATTATATAATTAATAACTACATTATATTATGCCAATTAAAAAATAATAATGCGAATGCTTTTACAAAGCGTAACGATGAATTTGCTTTTATAAAGCTTTAAGATGAATTTGCTACTACTTAGCGGTTTTTCTACCTGAATGTTGTAATTGACGACGAATACGTGTAACATAATCTGCGTTAAGACGTGAACCACGATTTATTAAAATTGTTGGTTTTAATACAATGCCTATTTCGTTTTTTGGAAGTATTACAATAAAATATATAGCTGAAAATTTCCAAACACAATTATTCTTAGAGATTTTCACCTCAAAACATTGATTCTATTAAAATTTTTCACAGAATTATGACTGAGGTTTGAAGCTGAAGGACTTAAATTAAAATAACGTTTGATTTTTAAGACATAAATACGGACTTGCGAATACGCGTGGATACGAACACCGAAAGGTTGATACCAAAAAAGATCTATGGCTAGCTCCATTCGTGATAATTTAACTTGTATTAGCTCGGAAGCTTTTTCCCATACTGAAAATAATTATATCACCATTTTCAAAATGTATCAATTCCTCAAAAAATTCTCAATTTCCTTAGCGTATGTTAATTACGAAAAAATCGTCCAAATCGGAGCTGTTATTAAAAATTAAGAGGGCTAAATTAGAAAATAATTTATAATATTCGCGAAGTGTGTGTCAAAGTGTATATTTTTAGATAGGTACCTTTCGGAAAAAGTATTTTGCTCGCCATCTTTTGCACAGGTGCATCAAATGTATGTTTTAAATTACCCATTTCATCAAATAAATCAAAATCAATTTCTACTGGAATATTTGCTTTAACCCGAACATATTCCATTAATAAACGTATTGGACAGTTCAAATTTACCATTAAATCACGTTCTATGTTCTTACCTAATGATAATCTTGGGGATGCATCGGAATTATATTGGAAAAATTTTATTCGCATATATGAAACTAAAAGCAAAATAAAAACAAAGTGAAAACAAACAAGTGACTTAGTTAATAGGCTTTTGTTCGCAAAGAATAAATCGGTTGAATAATAGTTTCTAATGATTAATCCTAATATGAAGATAACAAAGCACAAAATTAATTTTAATAAAATTTAAGGATCATTAATATTTAAGATAATAATTTTCATAAAACTATGCATCCAGTCACGTGACAGCAAACACAACTCAGAAGTATTTTCATGGTACGTCAGTGCAAAGACTTTAAAAAACCAACACAATTATGGCGGCTTTTCGGCCAACCATTTATTTGGCTTTCAAAAGTATTTTCTAGAACTATTTTTCGTTTTTTGAGAATGTGTCACCAGACTACAAGTTGATGCTACCTGAACTACTAGTTGTTGCTCCTTTACGAACGTAAAGCTTCACTTTTTACGTCCTGAGCACCCTATAAAATTTCAATTTTCAATTTTATAACTTGATATCTCTTTTCGTTTTTGAGTTATCGTTAATTAAACGTTGTTAAATAGAACATACAATTAACTATTATAAGTCATTACTTCAAATAGTATTTTTATTTAAAAAAATCCGTAGGGTAGGAGCTGCGTTAGTTAAGCGAGTTCACTCAGAAATTATGGGAGAAATAAAACACTTTTCTTAAAATTGAATATTGCATTAAATACAAAAATATTTTATATTTTTAAAAAAATGGACCTAGATGTTTTGGGCCTAGGGTGACAAACCCATCGAATCCGGGGCGGTACTGATGAGAAAAACAATGTGATAAGTAATCTTCTTAAAAATACTACTTAAAAATTAATATCAATTAAATACAAAGAAGAAACACCTGGTGTTATTGTAGCCGATGCAGCCAAAAGAGCACGTTTGCCAAATGTAGAAACATTTACTCTTGAACGACTTTTATGCATTTTTGTGGGATCTAATATTATGTTCAATATTTCGTTATTATATCAAATTTACAAAAAATTCATCATCGAAGGACTGAAAACCAAATTGATCTAGCTTGAACGAGATCTTTATGGATTTTTTGAATGTTTTGAATTTTAATTTTCTTTTAAATACTTTTTTATATTTTCATTTATTTCAGATAAATATATTAAATATATATTCACTATAATTCACTTTAATTATAAAAAATGTATTTTATAATTTTTTTATTCCAATAATATATCAACATAAATAAATGTTTTTTTATTTTTTATTTTAATAATAAATAATATTTTCTTTCATATTTTTATTTATATTTTTTTATTGACAAGAAAATCAATGTTTTAACGGATTCGTCATTGCAAAATAATAATAGTACTTTTGTTTTGCTTTTTCCATAACAACACCTTGAATAGAACTTTTTATTTACAATGAAAATAATTCATTATAGTTCAATTAGAGCTTTGTAGAACTAGACAAATTAGAGAAAGCGCTAGATAGAATTGAGTGTGACAAAATGGAGGACCGCATTTTGTCAATAGATTTTTGTTTAGAAAAGCTTATAGATTTACCTATATTACGGATGTTGCCAGAAATCCTATTGGTCCAATTTTTGTTTATCCCTCCCCCTTCACAAAAACAATTTAATGTCAATTCTTTCAACCAAATAAAGTTACCAGAATTTCCTAAAGTTTGAAACTGTTTAATGTTTGAAAAAACTCCAGAAGGTTATTTTCAAAGCTGAAAATTATTTTTGAACATCTTTTATCAAGTTCTGAAGAGTAATTAGAGATTGTTTGATTCTCAAAGTTGAAGTCTCAATCTTTTGTTGTGACTCCCATTACTGGCAATGTTAAAAAAGAGGAGGAGTTTCAACGCCTCTAGCGATTTTGCCCAATCATAAAAATGTAAAATGCGCGGAATAACTCATTAAATTGAATTTAAATTTGAAAGTCGGAATGAGCCAAAACTAATTGACAACGAAAAATTGAAATTTCTAAAGTATACTCCACTCAATAGCAAAGAAAAATATACAGAATGTTCGTTTACATGTTGGCATATAAATATCACTAGCATGACAGAATACATGTGTTAAGCAATGCGTCTAAGTAAGAGGTATTATATACATGTGTTGAAGCTTCAATATGCATTGAGATAATTGTAAGACGTTTGGAGAGTGGGAGTTTCATAGTTGAATACAAAGAGTATAGGATAAAGAAGAAGTAGGAATATAATTTTAAGTGATATCTGGAATCTGTGGCGATCAACTATTAAGTTTGTCGGCCTTTGTGGGCATAACTATTAAGTTTGACTTCTTTGTGGGGTCGACTATTATTTATTAAGTTTAAAAACCTTACTCGGTGGAGGCGCTGAAACTCGTATACTACGATTTTACATTAGCTCATATGGGCTGCTCCTCTATCCTATCCTCTTTGGTTGAATAGATGAACTACAACAGATAAGCCACAATACAAGTCACTTTTGCAATTTTATGTAACACCTATAATATTTTTTACTTGGATGCAATGCTTAACACATGTTGTCATACTCATGATATTTATATGCCTAGATGTAAATCGAACATTCTGTATAATTTTGTGTAAATATAGTAGTATATTATACCCTTTATTACTGAGACCAACTGAGACAAAATTACCAGATGGCATTTGTGTCTGTGAACGCGGTCTTTCCTCTATCTTATTATTTACAATTTAATGTCTTGAAAATGAACGAAAAGTTCGAAAAATTTTAAGAAATATAAAAAAACTTCTATTCGTACATCAATAATAAAATTATTTGTTTTTTATAATTTTATTATTTTCAATTCTTAATTGTATTATAGTATGTACTACCAAAAACCAAATATATGAATTAATAGCTATTTTTCAATAAGAAAGCCATTCTCAAAAATCACATTATGAATTCTTTTATCCGGCATCCGACAAATGTGCCCCAGCCATCCTACGCGCCGTGCTTTGATGACATTTACAATGTTGGGGTCACTATACATTACATAAACTACCTCATTTGTCCTTCTCCAAAGCCCACACTCATCTTTTACACCTCCATAAGTTATCCTCAAAACTTTCCTCTCCCAAATCAATAATTTTTAGCCGCTGCCTTGTTCATAGCCCACGTTTCCGATCCATAGAGTACCGTCGGCCTAATCATTGTTTTGTAAATCTGGGCCTTCAGCGATCTTTATACTATTATACCTTGCTTCCTTTTTGAAGCCTGTTATTAATTTCGATCTCTTCATCTTCATTTGCAATAATTAAGACACCTAAATATTCAAAATCTGTAACATTTTGGAAGGAGTACGCTTTCCCAGGTTTTGAATTTTCAAATCACTTTCATCTTCGCCATCATGGATCATGGATTGTAAATTAACATATTTTGCTTTACTTTCATTATCTGTTAACTAATTGTCTTGCTACACACTCCAGATCTTTAAAAACGTTCTGTAGTTAAGTATATTTAGTTTTGTCATGGCTTCTATCATCTTCTTCTCTCTTACAATCCTGTCGTATGCTTATATAAAATCAATAAGAAGAACATGGAACTGGGAAATTTCCTTTCCTGATACGCTTGATACTCATCAACTATGTTATCCGCATAAGTGCTTAACCTTACATTTTGTTAATACTTTGTACACTATATTCAAAAGGGAGATCCCCGATAATTTCCGCAGAAATGTTTGTTTCCTTCCTCCGTTTGCATGATTAGTTCATAAAGTTTCATATATGATGGGTTCATAAACTTTCATGCGCGATGAGTTCATAAAGTTTCATGTGGAATATTTACTAATGTTTTAAAATATAATTAAAAAAAACAATTCCAGACATCAATAAAATTTATTCAAGTCCTTTACTAGGTAGGTAATGTAAGTAATATGTGCATCATGATTTGATTCATTGTAATTTAAAACAAATACAATAATAGTAACATTGTAAATAAAGGACATAATGTTGAAAAAAATCAAAATTTTCTCCATAAACGATTTTTCCACCCGTCGACTATTCCATTATCATAGATATACCACTCAGTAGGATTAGGAGCATCACGCCAATTGTAAACATACACGTCCCATGCAACGTCATGATTCCCGTATGGACCAGACGTGGTACACCAGAACTGCGTCCCTCTTTTACGATTGAAAGAAAAACTTAGACTTTCTTCAGGTAAAACCCACGTATAATTGTCTCCAATTGTATCATCTGCCGAAGCACAATGTATTCGAATCGCGCCATTATGCTTGTTTATAATCCGGACTGTCCACTTTTCTGATTGTACAGACGCAAAAAGTGCCAATCCAATAACCATCAATGTATACTTCATATTCATGGTGAAAACCTTACCTGAAAAATATTCAGTGATGCAAAAAACTGTTTTTAAATTATATATAATAAAATTTAATCGACATCAAAATAAGGCTCAAAAAAGTAAAAAATAATTGTTTGCCTGCAATAAGTTTTTGAAATTGACGCGAATCTCTTCTTTTCTTAAAAATGGATTCATCAACGCCTTCAAAAGATATTTACGGAGAACTTTTGAATAGTAAATATTTATTCAATAATTTTTGACTTTATGAGAATAATTTTTTGTATCTATTTCCCCTTAATAAATTAAAGACTTTATAAGTAATAAAAAATGTAGCGAACAAACATACAAGGAATTTATTTAGTTATTTATAAAGATATTAGTAATTTCATACCTTTTAACCCAGACCGATAACTGATCAATTATCACTTTTTCAGTTATCCCCGAAAAGCGTTTACCGGTGTCACTTCTCACCCAGTAAACAGCACAGAGCAGGGAAGAGAGTTTCGTACCAAAAAATTAAAAAGAATTGGAGCTGTATGTGACCGCATTAAAATGAAGTGGAGCTATTTATGTTAATAAAATTAATTTCATTGACAGTATACTATTATAGTCGAAAAGTGGGTACACAAAGCATTCTGTAACGGGGCCAGTCCATCACAACAGAGTTACATTCAGAAGAAATCGACGAAATGTACTGCAAATTGTGTCAGTAGCAACCGGCACTGTCAACAAAAGAAGTGCGATCCTGCTCCAAGATAACGACCACCCGCACGTTTCACAAATCACCTTTCACCATATTTTTCAGAACTAGGATAACTTTCCCATCGGTAGAAACTTCGCCAAACAAGACCAGGCAAAAACAGTCTTCATAAACTTCACAAATCCAATTTTTGTGCTGACGGATTTAATCAGCTTGTATTACGTTGGCCAAAGGGCACTGATTCAATTCATTGAGATATTACAATTTAAAGTAGACTCATTAAAACAGTTAAAACTTATGAAATAACGTAATATTATTATAATAATGATTGATGATTTACTTACCAATGAAAGATCGATGTCGTTGTTATCGAGTTCAGAAAAGAAATAATTTCCGAGAAGAGTGATGCTGCATTATATATACCTGATGTAATCGGCAAATCACCTTAACAAATATTAACGCAACAGCGTTTTGGTTCGTCACAAAAAGATTGTTTAGAAAATGAGCATAGATTATACATGATAATCCGCATTTTTAATGAAATTTTTTTTTTATTTAGAAGCATAACTTTGAAACTTTTTTGCGTCTTTCAAATTCAAATCAAAAATCACTTTTTTATTCGAAGGATTTTTCCCGAATTTTTTTTGAATTCTGTGTATTTGCAAAGTTAAAAAAGATCTTGTTATATATTTCTATCGATGATTGTTTTTCCTCCAGTTTTTCATTAAATAAATACACAAAATTGTACATATATATTATATATTAATTTAGTTGCACAAATATTGGTTTTACATTTCACAACTGTTACAATAAATTTTTTAGCTTGTTTGATAAAAGAAAACGAGCAAAGTTTTTAAGCTATAAATGTACAAAAAAAAGAATGTTGAACTAAAATAAGTGCAGGCAGACTTTTTTATTGTAGGCACAATAATTCAAAAAAATAAAAAGATTAAAGCTGAAACATTATGTAACATGTTGTAGGGATAAAATGTGAATTTAAGTTCGAGAATAATTTAGGTCCGAAAAATATATGACCTTTAAATCCGTAAGAGCTAGAATAGAAGTTGAAAAACAATCAATATTCTTTTTACAAAACAAAAAACTATTCATAATAATAATAATAATGGGGTTTAAACTCCGTTTTTTCTGACAAACGACTTATCACAGAGGCCACCCACATCAATATTTGTTTATCTTTATTTATTTAAGTACATTAATTTTTATAATTACATTTATGATGTGGCTGGAATCGGTTACTTCGTTCTTATCCAAGCGACGACAATGTGATCAATTCCACAGACCCCATTATTTATAATTGTTCACACTGCCGCTGCCTGTAGTCAAACGGTCAAAGACTTACGCCTTAGACTGCTAGGCCATTTAGACTCTTAAAAATTATTCATGGAAACATGAAGTCCCATCAATCAATGTTTTTACCCAGGAGTCCTCAAAACAGCTCCAATTTTGATGATTTTTTTAAAATGAATCTTTTTGTATATTACTTAAAATCAGAAATATTTCAGAAGGGTGAAATAATATAAGTATTTGATATAACTATAGAAACTTGCACCCCCTTTTAAAGGATAACCTTCGAAAAATCTTTTCTAAAATGACACCTACAGTATAAAATCAATATACTCTTGAAATTTCTACCATTAGCGATTTAAGCAGGGCGATGATATACCTGTCGGAACATTGCCTTTTCCGATTTAAAATTTTTCTGATTTTAAACAATACATAAAGAGAAACATTTAAAAAAAAATCATCAAAATCAGAACTGTTATGGAAGACTCCCTAAGAATGGTTAATCTATGTATTCCTTTATTCAACTAATACCCCTCATAGAATTTCCGTAATTTTATTCTGAAAAACTTTTACCTGGTATATGTATTGCGGTAATTACGTCAGTGTGTATTTGAAGGTTATTTACATGATATACAAAAAAGTAATGCTAAGCATTTGCATTATAAATATTGAGTGTTTAAAATTTAAATATACTGTGTGTGACATGTATAAATGTTTGTGTATCAATCGTTCAGTTTACATCTAGGCATAGACGTCTAACACGAGTATTACAGAGTACATGCGTTAAGCAATACATCTAAGTAAGAGGTATTATAAATGTTATATAAAATTGCAAAGTATATCTTACAAATCCAAGCGTCTTACAAGTTACAACTAACTCAACTTCTATCGAAGCTTCAACACATGTCTATACTATAGTACCTATTTCTTATTCATTGCTTAACGCATGTCATAATAGTTATTTCGTTATTTGAATACTGTTGTATTGCCTTGTTAGTTGGTGTGTATATACTACAACTATATATACCGCGAGAGCCTCAAAAATTTTGATCAGATCGTTCCGAAAAATATCTTATGATCGGTTTGAAAAAGTTTCACACAAAGCCATTTTCCTATCTAATCGGTCGGGGTCCTATATGTTTTCAAATGTTTTTGCAATCTAAATACTCTGTCTCAAGAGAGCTTTCTCGAAAACTATTTAAGACTTATGGTACCGTATTCTACCATTCACTAAGATAAGGTAGCTTATGCGTATCGATTTTTTAAAATAAAAAGCTGCACGCAGCACAAAAGAGTGTAACTACGAAATAGTATATAAACATTTTACATCACAAAATAAATAGTCTGACCGCAGCATAAACCTAAGATAAATAATAGGTAAACCTAAAGATAATTTCCTGGCATAAATTCGTCTAAATTGCTGCAAAAACCGGTATGTCCTAGCTAACAAAGCAAATCCTTAGGACATTACAGTCCGTAAACGACTGCCTTCAAAAGCCAACAAAAGTTACTTTTCGTTAAAATAAAAGCTTTTCGAAAGTAAACGGACTTGCAACTAATTCGGAATGGTTTCTTAAAAGTATTAAATTCCAGTCCATTTTTATAATAAAATGTCTTATAAAAATCTATAACTTTCGTTAAATCTTGTAACTCTTTTGAAACTTGTTTTCATTAGTATAATAGTCAGGTAGTTATAAACATCCCAAACAACACATTTATCATGCTCATTTGAAAACGTAACACTTTTGAAAAAGTCGTAGTAAAAAAAGCCACTGACGAAGCATCGAATATGTATTAATCATTTAATATTCAAGTCCTTTATTAAGTAGTATGTGTATCATGATGTGATTCATTGGAATTTAAAACAAATACAATAATATTGAAATAGTAAATAAAGGAACGAATATTGAAAAAAATCAGAATGTTCTCCATAAACGATTTTTCCACGCGTCGACAATTCCATAATCATAGATATACCACTCAGTAGGATTAGGAGCATCATGCCAATTGTAAACATACACGTCCCATACAGGAAGTTTCCCATTTACAAACGTGGTGCACCAGAACTGCGTCCTCAATCCTCTACCGAAGGACCAACTTAGACTGTCTCCAGGTTGAACCATCGTATTCTCATCTCCGATTCTATTATCTTTCGAAGCACACTGTAATGGAATCGGATCTTTAGTTAAGTTTATAACGCGGACTGTCCACGCATCTGATTGTACAGACGCTAAAAATACCAATCCAATAACCATCATTGTGTAATTCATTTTCATGGTGAATACGTCGCCTGAAATCATATAAAACTGTTTTTAAAATGCAATCAACAACAACAAAATCATTTCCTCGAAAATTGTCTTGTCGGTTGTAACTTCGCCAAACATGAAAAAAGTGTGTTCATCAAGTTCATCGAATGCTGAAGTATTAGTTGTATTTCGATTAAAATGAATAAGTATTCACTGAGATATTACAACTTAAAGTAGACTCATTAAAACGGAGAAAACTTTTGAAATGGCCTAATAATATTATAATAATGTGTGATGATTTACTTACCAATGAAAGATCGATGTCGTTTTTATCAAGTTTAGAAAATAAATTATTTCCGAGATGAGATGATGCTGCATTATATATATGTCATTGGCAAATCACCTGAACAAATATGAACCGAACAACGGTTGGATTCGCCACAAAAAGATTGCTTAGAAAATGAGTGTAGTTTATACATGATGATCCGCATTATAAATAAAAGGTTTCTAGAAGCATAACATTGAAGATTTGCTCGGAACCTGTTAAACATTTTTATACCATGTATATATGAAATATACATAGTATATTAAGTTTAGTCCCAAGTTTGTAACGCTTAAATATAATGATGCTAGGAAAAAAATTTTGTCATAGGTGTTCATAAAATCACCTAATTAGCCCATTTCCGGTTGTCCGTCCGTCCGTCCGTCTGTGGACACGATAACTCAAAAACGAAAAAAGATATCGAGCTGAAATTTTTACAACGTACTCAGGACGTAAAAAGTGAGGTCAAGTTCGTAAATGAGCATCATAGGTCAATTGGGTCTTGGGTCCGTAGGACCCTTTTTGTAAACCGTTAGAGATAGAACAAAAGTTGAAATGTAAAAAATGTTCCTTATCAAAAATTAAACAACTTTTGTTTGAAACATTTTTTCGTAAACATCACTGTTTACCCGTGAGGGCGCCAATTAGGCGGAAATTTTATAATATGTACTATACTTGATTATCAGTTATGTATGTGTCACATGTTTGTATGTGTAATGTGATAAAGAAATCAACACTGACTATGCATGGTATTTCAACAATTAACTCAGTCAATTGTTTGTTTTCACTTGTTTCTTCTACATTTTTAATGTTTTTTAAATAGTAAAAAATGATTATTTTGACAAAAACGGTCAGAGCGGTAGAGAGTTTTGAATTGAACGCAAGGGAATATGAGAGTGGGGATCAATAATCTGAACTCTTTTATCGGGAGGTTGTCAAATTTTATAAAATTTACAAGTTGTTAAACTTCTCATCTATTTTCATGCAATCATAATTTGCCACAGCGAAGCGTGAAAGAGAACAACTAGTTAATAAAAATAAATTATACATATTTCAATTGATATTACTGAAAAACATTAAGGATGACAGATTACGCTGGTTAAATAAATAATATATAGATGCAAAAACCAAACTTTACGAAATGAAATTGAACATTGAAACAGCAGGTAAAACTGCGGTTCTCTATTACACTGAAAACTTTGGTAAAGATAAGATAAAACCAGAATACTTTGCCCTATTTATGTCATCTTGCAATATCAAGTTAGAATACTTGTTTACAATGGTAGTAACTTTGTTTCTTCCAATGTTTTTCCAAAACAAATAAATTTTCACAGCCAATATTGTTCAGAAAGTTTTTAATTTGTAATGCCAAATTGTACTCAGCAATTGTGTATTTGTAAAAAAAAACACCTAGTTATATATTTCTATCGATGATTGATATTTCCTTCACTTTTTTAGTAAATAAATAAATAAAAAAATGTTCAAAATTATATTAGTTCAGTTGCACAAATATTCGTTTCACGTTTCACACATGTGATAATACTTTTTTTGGCTTATTTGATAAAAGAAAACAAATAGTTTTGAAGCTATAAATTAAAAAAAAAAATTGTAGCGCAGGAGCTGCGTTGCTTAGCAAATGCTCTCAGAGATTCTCATCGGCTTTCATGCAAACATAATGTCCAACAGCCAAGATTGGCGGGGTAGAGCTAGTAGTTAATAATCATTGAGTGTTTAAACTCGTAGTTTATTTAGTTGTTATACTTATATTTGTTTTCATAACTCTAACATAATTAATGTTATGCTTATTGTATCTTTTACATGAATTAATATCATCACAAGATTTTTCAGTTCACACGAAAAATAATGTTACCATCAGTGCTGGATTTAGGCTTAGGACTGTGAGCCCCGGGCCTAGTGCGGCACAATTTTAGGGGTGGCCAAATTTTCGAAAATTTTTAAGACAAATCAATTCAGGAGGGCTGTCAAAAACCAATATAACTTACTCCTATATAAGTCAACACATACTAACAATAACAAATAATTGCGTTAGGTTTAGTTGGACTAGGTTTTTGAATTCTTTTACATTATTTGCTAGTTAGTTTACAATCTGACGAAACGTTTCTACTTTTTTTTTGCTTTTTTTAGATTTGGGTAGGTTCTTCAACATGGCTATAGGAATACTTGGTTGCCATCTCGGTAACATGATCCACCCTCAAGTCTCTATGGAGATTACAATCACTCATGTGTCATATACCAAAAAGCTAGAGCATCAACTATGGCTCTCAATACCTTCTTCGAAAATTTTTTTCAATAATGTCGCTAAAACTCAGTAGTTACCTCAGATAATAATTTTAATCCAAAAAATACAATAGAATTTAATGATAAAAGCTTAAAAAAAATGTTTGTTTGAAATTTTTGAACTGTTTACACTGAATGTAGATTTTTCTCTATTTGGCTCTACCTTGTTCTACCTTGCTCTAGCAGTATATAGCTCTTCTGGCTTTTTAGGTAGAGCAGTTTCTCTATTGATTATACGGCTAGCAACATAACTCTAGTTAGATCGTTTTTACTTCAATATAAAAAGAAACTATTCTTTTACTTTAAATTTTTTAGCCAATCTATAGAGCAAAAAATCTGGAGACCTTCACATGCTAGAGTTAGGCTAAGTATACTAAAGCTCCCTCTAATTAGATAAAATTTAGCTATAAGGTATTCATTACTTTTTAAAAATTATTAGTTCTACACAAAATCAACATGAGACAGGACAGTACTTTTAGTATTATTGTCTTTCTACAGCTAACAGATGGCATTTCATTGTATGACTATCAACAAAGAAAAGAAATCTGTAACAAAAAATGTATAGCAGAAAACGCAGTATTTTAGTTGCTATGTAATTGTATCTGCTGATCGCTAGACAGATGGAAACACTAGTAACATTTGGCTTTGAAAACATGAATTATTAGGTATTTTTCGATGAAAAACCCATTCCCAAAAAAATCATAATGCATTCATTATGATTTTTGAATTCTCGAAATTGGGCCTAGGTGTCTCATTTAGTAGATGTACTTTTTTTTGCGAAAATTGAAATATTTGCTGCGTTATCTTTAAAATACTTTCCGGCGTTTAAATATTTTATTTTGATAATACACTGAATGCTCAAGCTTTGATGACTTTTCTTTACAATATACTCTGCGGTACAGGATATTCAAAAAATTCAAGACTCCTCTGAAATTTAAAAAATAATGACTGAAATAAAATGAACAAGACACACGTTGGAGGATTTTGTTCGTAAAATCTAATGGTAGCTTTGAATTTGACGATTGAAGTGAAATAATTTAAGACCTCTATCAAACTGTGCGAGCGAAATTCTACAATTTTTGCCTTGATCATTTTTTCAGTCATTATTTTCTTAAATTTAGGGAGGGCTCAAAACTCCCTCAATTTTCAAATGAATGCAGTAGTTAGTGTTCACGCAAGTTATTAGTATTCACGCCATCCGAATAAGGAGGTGTAAGAGCTTACATATTGAAGCTGAAATGTGGAGAAGAAGTAACAACAACCATTTGACGTTTTAAAATCCACTTTTCTGAGGGTTGTTGGTTGTTTGTGTAACCAAAGTAATATGTACGAGATGGCAACCATGGATCTCATTGATCTTGCATACGGTCAATAAGAATAAAGAAACTTAAACAAGCTGCTTCTCTGCCAAATGAGGCATAGAATAGTATGAGGCAAATATGAAAACTTTTCTATGGTTTACTTGGAACAGTGGCGAACAGGATAGCTATTTTTTGCCCCGACTATACTATGGGGAGGGTTATGTGTTAGTAATTTAGACTCTGAAAGGAGGTTTCAAATTAGTTATTGGTACTCAATCTTTTTTATTGGTTGTCTTTCTATTAAAAAACGAAACTTTCAATTTATTTAATCTTCCTTTTTAGTAATTTGTTAACTTTTCGAAATCATTTCAATATTATAAATACATTAAGAAGACTTCAAGTATACTTGTAGTTTTTAAACATGGAATTTTATATATCATTCCAGTCAGAGTAGTGCATGTTTTTATAATTGGTTATTAATGTAATCTTTCAAGAAAGTTTATAAGTACCAACTACGTATTAATTAATTAATACTTAGGTCTTCATTATCTCAATTACTTCTTTTAATCTAAAATGGTGTCGTCCGAAATGAATATACGTATTTTTAAATAATAAACAACTGGTAGGTATATTGTTTAAATATCTCGTATATATTGGTATCTCGAAAATTTGTTGTTCCGTTATTCTAATTTTCAAGAGTAATTTGAAAATATCTAAATTAGATGCAAGAAATCGATTTCTTTGAAGTATTTTGGATGATATTTCACAAACAATGTCATCAATCATCAATTGAACACAAAAGGAAAGAAAAAAAGGATGTAATTTTTTCGATTTTTTGAAAAGGATGCGTACCCCTTCAGAAAATTGCAAAAATGGGGAAATATTTTTGCCTCCAAGTTTGAGAAAAATTCGACACCTAAAGAAAGTTTAACCGAAAAAATTTAAAAATCGGGGGAAACATATTGATTGGTCGATGATATCTCCCAGCTTTATCATCTTGTTGTTAAATGAACTTTTCCCTTGTTTTGGTTTTGAACTTTCTAGGCAAATTTGTACCAAAAAGTCACGAATTTCGAATTCATTTTAAATATATTCAAAAAAATTCCTTAAATCGATTCGCAAAATCGGTAAACGTATAGAGTTTTCCATAATATCTAGGTGAACATGGTTCAATCAACTGAACACGATTTTTGTATTTTGGTTGATCAGTTTTTTCAGTTGCTATAGCGAGTTTTGTTAAGTAGTTTTATTAATATCTATATACATAAGTAGACTTTGACTACAGATGTCCAAAATAAGTGTTTGTCCAAAATAAGCTTCGAGCGTTTGCACTTTGGTGCTATAGTCAGCCGTTAAATATTCAATGAAAAGAATATGTGTCGAAAGATAAGGAAATAACTAAAACTAATGAAAGAGTAACCTTAATTGGTAACTTTTATTAAACGACGCACGTCAAACGGTATATTTTGGTAATTTGAGAAGAGGCAATAAGAACAGAGTACAGCAGTTGATACTAATGGAAAATTTTGTGTTTTGCGTCCAAACCATCCAACGGGATCAACTGTAATGTTTTGTTTATTAATTAATATGTTTGAAAACATTACTTTTGATACTAGTGTTAGCCTCGAAAAAATTTGTACTTGAGGGAGAACCGAACTCATTATTTCTAACATATCGAACAAAGTTTCTTCGACGTTCAACTAGTGTTATAGCTAGTAGTTCATGATAGTATGGTTTATAACCATATTACATAAATATTATTAGCTAATTAACATGAACTTTAAATATTACAGGTTGTTGTTTGTATCTTGTATGATACTTTACCAAAATTGGCAAAGACCTCTACTGCGCCACGTTCTTGACGATTATTAATATAAAAAGTAAATGAATTGCTATATTAAATTACCTATTTGTAAAAAAAAAATCAAAACAGCATAATAATATTATCTGTTTATATTCATACTAAATTAAAAAAATGCGTAAAATATTGTTTTTTTACTATTCAACAATCGAGGAATGTATCATCAGTTTTTGCTTTTACTTTAATTAATCAGAGATCAGCTCAGAATGTTACGTTTTGGGCTCTAGGTTTTTATAGTAAACTAGATTGATACCCGTCCGCTTCACTGGGCTTGAAAGTAAAAACCACCGCTTTTTATATAAGTAAAAACCACCGCGAGTATATAAGAATATATGGCCATGATTTGTTTGACATTTATTATTTTAAATTTTTACAGAAATCTTTAATTTGTGGTTCCAAATGATGATCATAGATCTGCTACATCTATAATCATCATTTTGAAGCATTAATTAAAGATTTCTGTAAAAAATTTAAAAAATGGTAAATGTCAAAATAAATTTAATTACTTTTGCTGTACAGTTTCAATAAAAACCATTCGCTAGTTTTAGCGTGAAAGCGTATCAAACAAACAAACATGCTTACTTTCACCCTTATAATATATAGGGATGTTGCCACCGTTTTCCACGTTATAAGTCAAATAGTCATACTTTCTAGGGTATCTTTTTGTGGTTCAAATACTATTTGCTTGACTTTTTATTTGTGCAATCCCTGATAATATCATCAAACTTGACGATTGACTAGTGAGATGATATTTTTTCTATAATAAAACTTATAATTTTTATCAGAAGTTTAAAAAGCGATACCCTCTCTGCGATGATTGTCTGGACCGAGTCTTATTGTAAGTTTGGAACAACAATGGGTTAACACCATGTTAAAAATATTAGAAAGTTGCTCTATGTTAAAAAACCAAAAATTCAAGATTCAGATAAAAATGTCGCAACCTGGATCCCACATTCTTGAAATCTATAAAAAATAGGTTAAATTTAACCACAAATTTGAAAAATATGGCCCAATTTTAGTATGGTTATTATACATGATTTATCAAATTTTTTGTATTTTGATGATGTCATCAAGTTCAAAACATCGATTTATTTGATAACAGAGCCAATTTTGGCCCAAACAATTATCGTTAATGTTAGTTTTTCATTACCATTAACCTTTGTGCTAATGCCTGGTTTGAACCAGGACCTCACATTCTTGAAACCTATGTTAAGTTAGAAAGAAAATTTTAAGCAAATGACCCAAACTTAATAAGATTGCTTACTTTATATATCAAAAAAGAAAATTATTTGGAGGTGCAGGAAAATTGGATAAATCCTCAATTTTTCCAAAACGGCGTATCCAATTATTCATTTTGAATATTGATAGTTACTCTGTAAAATATCATTTGTCAAAATATAAATATTGTTTGGGTCAAGATCTAGATCAAAAATTAATAACAATTTTTCCACATCGGTGTATCTCAAAATGTTCAGTTTACTTCCACTAATCGTTTTGGCTATTGGTAATCACCCTAAACTGCCGCGCTTAGGAAGAAGGCAGTAAAGTGCAAAAAGTGGAAATCAGAGAAAACTGTAGTTTAGTCCCGTAACAAAATGAGATATGGTTTGTTAGTATGTGTGTGCCATATCCATGGCAATCATGGTATGTTATCCTACTTTGTATTATTTTTATTTATAATAGTACACGAATTTTGCTTTTTTGTACTATTTATATCCAAAGCGTCTTGGAAAATGCATTTTTCTTCTCTTCCATCATTTTCTACTAATTTCATTTTTTTCACATGAAATTGGATTTGGAATACCGTTTTTCATAAACAATTATTAAAAAATTGCAAAAGGAGGCTTGACCAACAAACACCGGAAAAACATTGTCCTCCGTTTTGGACACATTGGCGAATTATCAAAATGTTTTTTCTGAAGATGTTCATTCGTTATTCTATTATATAAAAAATATGAATACCTTATAATTATATTCTTCTCCAACGGTGAATGAAAAAAGAATCCTTGAATTTGATAGATAATAAAGTAAATGATTTTAAAAGTGTAATTTCAGGAGAGTAAAATAACTGTAGGTAAAACAAAGAAATTTTATAAAACAAGTATTCAATAAAATACCTGTTGTTAAGATTATTACTTTACGCTTATTAAGTATATTAAAATATCCTCATTTGTAAAATATTAACAAATTAATATATTTATTAATAACGCGTCTACTTACACGGTTTTGGTCGTCATGTCACGTGAATCAAAGTTTTATAATTAAAATTCTTGATCCAAAAATAATTTTTACGAGACGAATTATTGACATACAAGGACACATTAAAACTGCAATCATTTTCGATCCGTGATTTTCGTTACTTAACTAATTCACTCGTTGAAATTTAGTGTTTACGTAAGGTAGTACGAACGCCAAGGCAAGTTTAAACTTGTGGTTAAAATTTTGTATACCTTATTTTCAACTTTGATGATGAATTTTGTTAAAATTTCATGAATGTAGACGAAAAATAAGAATAAAATTTTTCGATATTTGCCTTGGTTTTCGAAATAGCGAAAGCTAAATAATTAAACAAAATTTCCAATTTTCGATTTTTTGAAAATTATTCCAGATATCGACAAATTTTATTCTAGCTTTTCGTCTTATATTGTCAAGTTATAAAAATATGTAGTTTCAAAACATAACTCACCATCAAAATTGAAAAAATACAGTTTTTTAAATTTTTGTCCCCACTTCCTTTGTTTTTAATTATTTATTAAGGTTAAATTTTTGCGGATTAGTTTTGGAGAAGTATATCAAAACATATCATTCATCTACCGTTTTCCCATTAGACCAATGTTAATATTTCTTAGGAAAACAAACTTTTGTTATTCTTAAATACAAAGTTGCTTTGGAGTACAAAGGACATTTCTAAGAAGGAAAGTGTTGTTTGTATCTCCTGTTGTTCCGTACCCGAAAGTATTGCAAAAAGTCCAGTGTATGATTAAAATTTGGTTATTATGTAATTACATTTCCTTTCCAGTGTCAGAACTATGATTGGACAAGAGAGTCATGCACCGGTGGCGTATTTTAAGCATTTCAAGCAAGTAATATAATTATAAATAATAAAAATATTAATAGTTACTCCGGTTACTCTTTTTTTTACCCATCAGGTGTCATGAAGGTCTATTTTTGAGGTAATTGAGTTTATGATTTCCGTACTTTTTCAAATTGATTTTGAATGTTCCTGTAGTGAATTATTAATTAAATGTTAATTTTTTGTTTGAAATATAAACAATTAATTTGAAACGACATTTTATAAATTATTTTATCATTTATTTAATACACACAAAGAATTATTTATTTAAATGTATTGATTAATTGGTCTATGATGGATGTGATTTTTGTAATATGATATTTATTTGTTTATTTCATAATGAAACGGAAACCATTTGAAAAATTAACGATAACCATGCTAATTTTTTTCATTCACACTTTCTAAATTAGAGCTGCTCAATTTTTTTAAGAACACATTTTCAAGAAAAATATGTTCTCTGTTTGGGAGACAGATAACTGTAGAGCTTCATCACTAAGGTCATATTTCCCCCTCATTTAATATCTCTTACTGTTGTTGCTTTTTATTGAAATTGTATTCTTGTCTTTTGTTAAAAACATGGTCTCCATACAAAAATATGATTTGGTGATGTGGATAAAAAAAATTATTTAAAAAATAAAAAGCCTGACTTTGAAATAAAAACTGAAAAGAGAGAAACGAATCCGGTAGTTTACGTAGCGATTTACAGTCAGGACCTATTATTGGAAAAATTTCAACCGGTTTAGATTTTAATCAGCCCCTGCTGTTAAAGTCGCTATGTAACCTACTGGACATGTTTCTTGTTTTTTTATTATTATTTATTTTATTTTAGACTTTTTAGTCCCGGTACTAAAAAATTTTTATCATTCCTAGTTAAATTTCAACATATAATTTATATATATTTTTGTATTTCCCTTTTTTTTGATACCCTACTTGATAGGTTTGGCTAGTTTTTTTTTGTTATTAACGTACTACCATTTGCGCCAAAAATCTGCCATTTGTTGTTTTTTTTGTTCAAACACCTACCTAACCCACTTGGGTTTTTATGACGAATATAACGATATCTTAAGTGTCAAAATCCATCGAGCTGTTTGGAGGACACGATGTAATAAAGAAATTTACAAACATACATACATACAAGCCAGTCGGGTTAAAAGAGGGTATACAGGGGCTGAATAGTTGATACCCCAAAAGGCATATCTTTCACACATCTCAAATTAAATATCAATTTTCAACTCAACAAATATCAGTTTGTTGGGGTGCTGGAGATTTGCAACGCATTATAAACCGCGAAACAAGAGATTTTGTGTTATAAAAAGGGGGTGGAAGTACTGTAAAGTTATCACCCATAAAAAACAAATCTTTGATTCTAAGTTAACCTATTTTCATCCCCTTACCTCAATTTGGAGGAGCTCTTTCAATGTTCTGGTTATTCCACAGACCACTGTTTTTTTTTCTTCAAATTTGAGCCTCATCAGTGATTTTACCTTGCGTGCTTTTGATATAGTTATACATTTGACATCGGATTAACGTAACATTTATAAAATGCGATTCTCGTTGAATGATTATTGATAATAAATTATTTTTGATGTCGTACTGCGAAGTGAACACTACCTTACAGTCAATTTAAACAAATCACATGAGGTATTCAAGTTTATTTTTTATACCGAATAAAGTAGTTATCAAAATTAACCTTGAATTATTTCATCCAAATATATAGAAGTCTACTAAGCTAGTAATATCCATAGAAAAGTGGATAATTATACAAAATTTAAAAAACTCCTAACAAATTTTTCGGGTTCGGATCAATAAAATCGTGCTTGAAACACGTCTAAGAATACCCTTCATTCTTTTTTCTTATAGCTTTTTCCAAATAAGTTGATTTTGAAGACCATTGCCAATTTCTTAGGTTTTTCGGGTAAGGAACCCTAAAATCGCATTTGTAGCTAAGAACACTGTCCATTAAATTACCTTTCAAACGAAGCCAAAAAAATCAAAATCTGGTCACCCGTTTAGGCGCTTCGCTTTAGTTCGGGAGTTAAAAATATTTTATATTTGATATTTCTACAACACTGTTCCATCTAGTTAGTCATTTGAAAATTGAAATAAGAGTCGATCGAATTTTGTCTTTTGACGACAAAACTGTGTACTGTTAACGTTGGGCAGAGTGGCGTTGATTTTTTGAATTATTTTTCTATTTTGGCTAGAATATTTATATTTAAGTAGGATGTCCAGCACCAACCGCATTTAGGACAAAAGATTTAATTTTCATGTTGATTAATTCCTAGAAACATTTTGTTCCGATTATGTATCGTTAAACAAAATATCAACTTGTCAATTTTAATTACATCAGTAAAAGATCATTAATATGCCAGTAAAATTTCACAAAAGAAAAAACCTTAAATTGCAAAGCGCGATATGGTATGCTATTGGAACTCCTTAGGGGAGTGTGAAACAACGTTGGTCAAGCAATTTTACGTGAAAAATTGCAAAATTTTCGGCCTTTTTTCAGTTTTTGCAGTTCAATCCAAAAACTATTAGCTTTAGATATTAATTGCTACTATACAGAGGATAATTTTGACGTAAAGATGGCTGTTATAACTAATTTACAATTTTTATGTTGAAATATTTAATTAAATAAATTAAGCTTTTTTTCATTTAAAAACTTTTTTTTTTGTTATTTTATTTGAAGCTCTTTACCTGCCCTGTTAAAATTATTGATATATAGCAATTAATTAAGCTTGTTGCCTTAGAAATTGTGAAAATAAGATACGAAATTGTATAAATTATATTTTTGATATGTAAATCCAGTTTTAATTACTGATTTAAATTTGTAAGAAAATATTAAATTTTCAATGTATGACGATTATGCTTTGACGATTCCAATCTCTTCCAACTTTTTGAATCGTTTTATCTCAGATTCGGTTTCTCTTAAAAGTATTGGGATATTTTTTATGTTTAATTATCTGATTTACAATTTTTGTCTGGACTAATTTTATGATAAACTTACTGTTTCGCTGAAAATCGCGAAAAACCCGTTTTGTTACCTTTGACCCCACCTAAACTTTTTTCCACATCTCGGATCGATGAGGAATTTTGATCAATCCTACTAAAAAATTGACCGGATAGTTTGTGAAGCTGTGAAGCTACAAGTTATCTAATTTTTAGTAATAAATATGTATTATTACATTATCAAAATATTTGTGTGTATGTATGTATGCAAATGAAAGGTACCTTACAAATATTTACATATGTAATTTGACTTGTCGTGATTATTGTTACGCTCTGATGGTTTTCTAAACACAAAACATAATTTCTTCTTCTACAACAATAAAATAAACGTATTTAACATTTTTACACATACCAAACTGATATTAGACATACACCTACCCACGTAAATAATTTTGTAGCTAAATAATTGAGATATAGTATTGGCGTAAAAAAACCTAATGTCTGTTGTTTTGTCCTGATTCGTCTTCTTGCACAAAAGAAGGGAAGTTAGCGTAATTAAGAAATGGATAAGTTTTGTCGGATGTTTGTTCGTCTAAAAATGAAAGCAATATGAATTAAAGCGAAAATTAATATAAATAAGTGAAAACAAACAATTGACTTAGGTAATTGATGAAATACTAAGTATAGAATATTGATTACGCAATCGTTAGTTTTTTTATGTCATGTAAGCTAAGAAAGATAGTCATAGTCACTCTTACACACAAAGTAATCAGATCTTTCTTCTCACTTGCTCAATGTACATCGTAATAAACAAACATATAGATATGTACAAAACATGTATACTTTAATACAATACATTTATCCATACTATGTTTGTTCTAACCTAATTTGCACCCTCAAGGATAAATAGTGATGTGTACCTTGATATATTGCCTTGATATCTACCTTGTTTTATACAAACCTTGTTTTAGATCAAGATTTTCCTTGTTAAAAATAACATTTTTTCATTAGAAAGGATTTTTACCCGGTAAATATACAAATCTGAACAGACACGCTTGCCGGAAGCATCTTGCGACAACGAGTTTTTGAATAAGTATTTACGAAACAATTTTGTATCCATATATTTCACTTTTCTGGTGGCAAGCATACAGCGAAAACCTAATTTGCTCTCTGTTATCTGATATTTGAAATTTAAACAATGTAAGATCACTTAATTTTTTTAAGTAAGTTTTCATCAATGTGTCCATTAGTGAGCAAAAATCTTTATTTGCAATCTCTTTAGCATGAGTGGTGGATCATAATCTCTCCAGGCTCAAATTTATGATGGTATCTCGCTTGAAAATTTGTTGTTTCTAGCGGTAATACTATAGGATCTAAAGTTTATTTATTCCACGATAAAGATATTTAAAAAAAATTATTTCATTACTTCTAAGATTATTTTAAACTATTATGTTGTTGTCTCCATAAAAATAAATGTTTACTAAATATTCAGGTTATTGCCGAAGTTCATCTGATGATCATTGTAAAACGTGAATTTTTTATTTGTTTTAAACATACGATTTTTATAAAAACTGGACATTCGTGCTGTGAATATTCCGCTAAGTAATACCAGTGATTGTTTTTACGTTTAAAAGTCTATATTTTTTTGCCTACGATTTAAAAGTCTATTATTGGAAAAATAATTTTACTGTTAGTATCGTATGCCTAAATATTTCTACTAAACAATTTTCCTATTTAAATTAAATAACTTTAAAATAATTCTACGTAAATAATACTTCTATTCTAGGGACGGTTCTTAATATTTTGCTTAGGGTCAGAGATGATTAGAGATATCGAAAAAAATCATTAGAAAAAGTTGCTTAGAATTTTTTTATGGATGTCATCAGATTAATAATAACTGCTTAGGCATAGGTATATATTTTAAACAAAACAGGAACATGTCACATTTCAATAATTCCGTTATTTTTACTTTAAATCCCGAAGCTTTTTCTCATAATTCAACGAGTTGCTTTAGTCATCCTTACTATTCCGTATCCGTATATATTAATACCGTATGTCCCATTTAAGATAAAGACACCCTCATATTTTCGTCATACAACACAGTAATAATTTTGAGTGTAAAAAGCCATATTCTAAAGAAGACGATAGGAAAAATATAAAGAATTAGCCCTATTTATCAATTTGTAGTAGTCTGAGTAAATAGTTACATTTAATAAATATAATCCATCACTCCTGCGTGACTGTGTAAAATTTCAAATCAATATTCCTATAAATAAGCATGAGGGTGTCTTTATCTTAAATGCAACACACTGTATATGTTACCTATGTATGTTTGCTTGTTTGTTACGCTTTCATGTAAAAACTACTGAATGGACACATGAGCTTTAATTACAATCGGAACTGATTATAAGTGGGTCAGTTACGACGGGATGTGACGAATAACTTGGTCACAAGGAAGAATGTGGTCGCCTGAATAGAAGTCATCTTACTGATGTCATTCTTTTAAATCAGTTACATTATTTTAATTTTCTTGAATGTTGTTTTATGTAGCTTTACAATTTTAAACAAATTAAGGTAAATTAAAGCTTTTAATTAGATCAAATTCACACGATAGGCATATCTTTTCTTTACATATATAAAACATATGTTTACATCGTCATAAAATCAATATTAGGAAATGCTGCAATGCACTTTAGTTAGTCATCGCTATGTTATCATACACATAAAGACTCTGAACAATATAAACTAAACGTTAAAGTTTCATTCTTTTGATGTGCTTCTGTTTTTAGTTACTTTAAAATTAATTTACATTTAAATATATAGCCAATTGTTTTACAGAATATTATAATTTAATTATTAATAGACAAAATAGAACATAATCAATGATGTAAACTCTAAATTTATAGTAAAGGCAAAAAAAATTCCAGGAAAACCTTCATATCTATTTATCTTCTTTTTACCCGACTATCAAGGAGTGGTTATGTTTTTCGCGTGTATTGGTTAATAAAAAGAAATTAACAAAGCCTATCGAGTAGGGTATAAAAAAAAAGATAAGAAAATTAAAGAGGATTACAAAAATATATATCAGTTATATGTTTAAATTTAATTAGGAATAATAAATTGGTTTAAAAGTTTTAATAAAGTATACAAAGAGGACTTTTTTAGCGCCGGAACACGAAAAAGTCTAAAATAAAATAAAAAATAAAATAAATAATAAACTAAACCCGACTGCGTAAAATAAAATCTGTAAAGAAGGAAACAAGTCCAGTAGTTTTCCAGTAGTTTACAAAGCGGCTTTAATAGTCTAAGCTTTTTAAAATCTAGACTCAAATTTTTCTATTAATGGGCTCAAACTATTAAGTCGCTATGTAAACTACTGGTTTCTTTCATTTTAGATTCTACTAAACCCAGTCGGGTTTTTATTTTTTTTATTATTTATTTTATTTTAGACTTTTTACTGTTCTTTTCCAATTTATCATTTATAAGTAATTAAATTTAAACATATAATTTGTATAAATTTTTATAATCCCCTTTTAATTTCCTTTTTTCTTTTAATATCCTATTCGATAGGTTTTGTTAATATTTTTATTAACATATTACTATTTTGCATTTAAAATCAGCCTTTTTTCAAACATCTATCTAAAATAACTTGAATTTTTGAGACAATTATAACGATACCTTACACGATGAAATCCGTCGAGCCATTTGGAAGATACAAGGTAATACATGCATACAAAATACTCCCGAAAAACATAACGACTCCGTGGCAGTCGTTCAAACAGAGGATCGTTTAAAATAGAGAAGTTGTTTAAAATAGAGATAGTTTTTAGAAATTTTGTTTGTTTTTGGTTAGTTAAAATATTGCAATCAAATACACAATTATATATCAAAATTCGTTTCAAATCTTTTGCTCTCAAGCCTTGCACACTTCGATCAAGACCATAATATCAAAACAGATTACTAAACCCTTTGTTTGGTAATCGATAGTGTTGTTAAAATGGTAATTGATATATATTTGCCAGGTTCATATGCTTCATTGTCTATAAATTTATCGCTCAATTATTATTTATCGTCTAAAATAGATTTTTATGTTTGATAATTATGATTTTATCATATTAGCTTTTACATTAATTAAATTATATATTTTCGAAAATTGTCGTTAAATACTATATAATTATATGTTAATGCTATTATTAAGACAAGCCGACACTTTCTACACTTTATAGAATCTTGCTAGTCAAGGCTAAAACCTTAATTGGCAAGGTTAAATTTACAACTACGACATAAAAATGGTATTTATAAAGTGTATGCATTAATGTGTTAAATCGAAAATTGATATATTTAAATACTTAGTGCATAAATAAGTTTAAATTTTTTATCCGACGAACGTAGGATGAAATGTGTTTCACGTGTCTGTGGTTGGGCATTTAGTTGCTTCACTGTAGATGAAAAGCGATTGAACTTATTTTAACAACCGTGATAACGTTAGAATCGTGATGATAGTCTGAAAGATATAGGGTCATCGACGTTACAAAATAACCAACATGATGGTCGTCCGCCTGGACATTGCCAATACGATACAAAATTTTCTTGGCCAATCCTTACAGGATATATATTGATAGAAAGCGGCCCTTTTAATGAAGATTCCAAAATTATCTATAATTATAGGTATACAGTGTGTCGCATTTAAGGTGAAGACATCCTCATACTTTCGTTATTTGTTGGAATATCGATTTGGTATTTGGAACAGTCGTTATTTGTTGGAATATCGATTTGGTATTTGGCACAGTCATACAGGATGATGGGACACATTTTTTTAGATTCTTAACCGAAATCAGTTTTTTAAATTTAACCTACTCCAAATTGACAAATACGGCCGATTCTTAATATTTTACCTAGCGTCTGAGATGGTTGGATATATCGAAAAAAATTATTAGAAAAAGTTGCTTAGAATATTTTTTATACCCATTTACCGATTTTCATGACAAAATTCTCATTTTTAATTTTTTTTTTAAATTTTGGTCCACGCTCATAACGATTACAAGTTGATTGAACTATTTGAATACATAATAACAATTTTGCATATAGACCAAAATAAGGAAAAAACTAAAAATTTTATTTGAAAATCGATATATGGGTATAAAAAATATTCTAAGGAACTTTTTCTAATAGTTTTTTTCGAAATCTCTAACCATCTCTGACGCTATGCAAAATATTAAAAATCGGCCCAGTTGGTAAATTTGTAGTTGGCTGAGTTTAAAGTTCAGATTTCGGTTATCTCTCCTTAAAAATGTGACCCATCACCATCGATATTCCTATAAATAACGAAAATATGAGGGTGTTTACATCTTAAATGCGACACACTGTATATGTACATTTATTAACGAATTTAGCTTAAAAACGAGCATAACTTTCCTTTTTCCTTTGTTCCACTGTGGGGATCAAGAAATCTGGAATAAATTCAGCAAATGAGATACCATATGAAACGTGGCACTGGGTATCCTAATATAATAAAACTGATTCCACAAGAGAACGAATATTAAGGTCATGGGACCTTATAATGTGTACCGGGTTGTTATGCTTCGGAGCCTAAACACCTTAACATGCTGTCAACAGAAGAAACATTTTACTTTTTTTCTTTTAGAAATAATTTTAAACCTCCGATGGCCATAACAATTCTTGGGATCCCAGAGTATATTAGAGTGCATATTCAAGATCACTTCTGAGCCCAAAAGGACCAATGACAAAGTAAAAAAGTAACATGCCTACAAATATTGTGCATTTTTAACGAAACAAAAGGTGAAATAGTGTAATATTTCTCTTTAGTTAATTTTTTGTTTGTTTTATTTTATATGTCTAATTAACTAGAAACATTCAATGAATCCAATAAATTTAATTACTTTTGGTTCAGTAATTGGATCATTAACGAATAATATCGCAATATAGTATGACTGTATTCAGAATTCCAATTTTTGCAAGCATTTAGTAATATCTCATGCATATTTTTGGTCACAATTTCCACGAAAATATAGACTTAAGTACTTATTTGTTATAAATCGGTGACCGCTTTTGGAGTTTTTTTTGCTTTAGTCATCTGTACAGTCACTCCAAAAAAAGGTATGAAGGACTTAATGTCAAGAACGTGCATTTTGGATAATGTCAACTTCCCAATCTCTACTCCTGTTTTTATGTCGAAATATTATGTTTTTTCGCGGTTTTCTGGCTTTAAACATATGTATAGCCGCCTAAATTGGGCTGAAGTGTTGAAAATAGGTATGTAGATTAGATTAGTTTCAACGATGTTTTCAATGACGACTTTTGGGGGCTGTCAATTCTCAAAACCCTTCTCCCATTTTATTTCGAAATATTATATTTTTTCAATGATGTGATATTGCATGTTTTAAGAAACTTGTAGATCTATATGAAATTGGGCAATTATATATTATAAGGGAGAAATATGACTTTAGTGATGCAGCCCTGCTCCTCACGTGTTCTTTTAAAAAAAGTTCAATAACCAATTACAATTTCATTTAGTCTTGAAACAGGTTGTAAGTATACCAGGCAAATATTTAAGTAATAAAATCGAACATACACAGAAAAAAAAACGACTTTTTTACAAAAGAAATATTTCCTTCAACCAAGAATATTTTTTCTTGAAATAATCGGTGCAAGAAAATTTTTGTTTTCTCAAACAAATATTCATTTTTAATTTAAAAGATAAGGACACCGCAAAATGGCGCGAATTAAGCGCAGCTTAGTGAGGTGTCATGACGCTGTTTCACAAAACATTTTTATGTTTGATGGGTCATCAAACATTTTTATGTTTGATGGGTTCTGTATAGTTTTCTATATATACTGTGATGAAAATCACCATATAAAACCTGTGTGGATTGCCCACTGATCTCGGTCAACATAAAATTTCGTCACGTCACCTCACAATGCTGCGTTTCAATTTGCGTTCGATCTATTTGCCTAAGTCAGAGTAACACTATGTAATGTTACCATCAAAGCAAGATAAATAATAATGTTTGCGCATCACGTTACCGCCATAACGATAATATAAACTAACCAAAAAAATACAGCCCAGAGTAACGAAATACAGTCATATCTTGCTTTTGGTCGGATAAAAGGTGTCCAGTTAACTTTTTCACGTTTAATTCAATCATGAAATAATGTATCATTTGTTGTTAGAAAAAAGATCATGGTTTAACTTAAGTTGACCAATCTTTTAAATTTAATAAACGTGACCTTTTCAACTTTTGTCCAATAAACTGCAGATTATAAAGGTTAATATTTTTCATTTAATTATTGTTTATTGAATTAATATTTATTCATAAGTATTTAAATATTTGAATGATTTTAAAATTGTATTATATTACAAAGTGGCTCGAACTTAAAGACTACATACCGTTTCGTTTTTTTTCTGTAAACGTACAAAAAATTCGTGGAGAGCATAGTTCCGTCTAAGTAGTTATTTTTGAATTTTTTTACAAAAACAAAAGTTGAAACAGAACAGGATAGTCAACACTACCAAAAGACACTCCTTAACATTAATTACAATCTCAGAAAAGTTTTCAACACTCTAACTAAATTTGTAGGCGGTTTAAAGGTGCGCAAATATGGAAAATTTACAAAAAAAAAATCGTGATTTTTCGATATGAAATAGAGAAGGAGGGACCAGGAAGTTGGTCCAGGAATATAGTTCAACTTGAAGAGACTGTAGATGAGTGAAAATTCATATTTATTTACAAAAATGGGGGAAGATGACACCTTCAAAATACACTTTCTTGAAGCTTAGTAGTAAATAATATTAGAAACCTAATTAAACCTCATTTGAACTAAAGGAGACTGCTGGAGATATCCAAACATAGAGGGAGGAGGAATATATATATATATACATCAGAAATTTAAAAAATCACAATGTTACCACTTAAGTAGTGTTCTAAGAAAGGGTTTCAAACCAATTCATTTACCTGCGATACAGAACATTATAGTTAGAGTATCGTTGATTGAAGAGTGGTATCTATATTATCAAATTTACTAGCATCACTTGCACACAATATATTACATATTGTTGTAGTTGCGTGGTATTGTAAAGCCAAAGATAATTCATTACTTGACTACAAGGCATATATGTGGTTTATATGTATGTACCGTGAAATAAACTAAAACTCTTTTACAATACTATAGGTTTACAATCACCTTAACTTCAGTGATCTTGTGATACCTATGATTTTTGTTCACCCCAATAAGTATTTTTCACTTCAAAAAACTAACCATCAAATTAAAAAAAGAACTAAAAATTGATGTATTTGTTAAAAAAAGAAAATCCAAAATGATTGACCGTTTTTTACCATGTTGTGCGTAGAAATCTCACGGATTTACATATATCTCTATGTAAATCCGTGCGTTTTTTGTGACACAGAGTGTAAGTAATAAAGAATTATGTAAATGCACTGTTTAATTTTTCAACTGGTTTCTATCTACAAGTAATATTATACAAAAAAAAAAAATTAAAATTTTTTTTTTTTGCAAATAGTAATAATAATAATTTCCAAATCAATAAAGAACAATATTTATATTTATATTACATTCGATGTTAATCATAAATTTCATATTTAATAAAATAAAAAAAATATTTCGTAATTTATATTTTATTGTATTTAATTTAATTTAATTTAATTTAATGTTTACTTGACAGATGTCAACAACAGCTAAACAAAAGTTAAAAAATCAACAAACAAACATTTAACAACAAAAACTAATTTATTTATTGCAAAATAATTATTTCTAATAATTAGCTGATATTTTCTGTTTTTATTAGTTGTTAAGATTTTTAAACGATTTCAAATTTTAAAGGAGAGAAAGATAAGTATTGATAGAAATAGTCATTCGAACATGTTAAAATTCAATTTCAATCGCAATTTATTTAGATTATTTCAATTAATTTTCATTTCTATGTTTTTCAACGTTGAATTATACATTGCAATAAAAGTTATTTTTACTTTTAAAGCTCACATTATAATAAATCGTGCTTTGTTTTTTAAACAATTTTTTAAATTTAAGCTAAAATTCCCTTTCACATTAAAGGATTGTTTTCCCGGGATCTATATGTTATTAATTAATTAAATTAATTATAAATACCATCACACGCACGAAAATTTTCTTTATAAAATTCGATTGCCGGAGGGTGCCGAATTATTGGATGTATCGGTCCATTAAAGTTCCGGATTTGTGAGATTGTTTGATTTTAAGTCGTCTTAATAATACTTGTCTGCTTCCGTGGATGATTCTAAGGTCTTTTTGGTTGCCTTTCCTTAGACTTAAAATATGCTTTCTACCTGATGTCGGTTTTCGGAACAAGAGCTTACTTTGGTACCTATAAATATTTAGGTTTTTAGCCTTTAACAGAGATTAAAGAGAGGCAGAATAAAATTAGTCTAAACACCAATGATTATATCTACTTTTTGATTGTCTTTGTATCCTGAATAAAATAATCACCGAGCTGATAAATTTAAAAATATACTTGGAATCTCGAAAAATGCTCCAACGGATTTCATGAAATTTACTACGCAGGGGGTTTCCCTAGGCTTAAAAGTAAAAACCACCGCTTTACAGCCTCCACCGTGTCTTGATAAACACAGTTTTCAGTTTTTTTAAATGTAAAATAGTCATAATGCATTACGTATATCAGAATAGTTTGCCATGATTTGTTTGACATTTACTATTTAAAATTTTTACAAAATTCTTTAATTTATAGTTCAAAATGATGTTCATAGATCTCTTCCATCTACAATCATCATTTTGAACCAAAAATTAAAGATTTCTGTAAAAATATAAAAAATTGTGAATGTCAAATTAAATTTTATTTTTTAAAAATATATCTTTATAAATTATAGTTCATGTGTTATTCTGATATATCAGCTATATGGATTGCTGTACAGTTTCATTAAAAACCATTCGCTAGTTTTAGCGTGAAGGTGTAACAAACAAACAAATAAACTAACAAACATTCTTACTTTCACATTTATAATATATAGGGATTTGGTTACCAAATTAGTGTACAGTTAAGATTTCTTTGTTTGTAAGTTGGTTTCTTGTTGTTAAAAAGTTAAATTGTTTATACATTTAAGTTGTTATTGACATTTGAATAGACTTTATTAAAGGTAATAATAATATTTGTGTCAGTGATTAGTTAGTATTAACAAATATATTGTTTGAAACAATTGAATTAGTAAAATACATACTTACATTATGTTTGATGACATTTTTGAGTGCAATACATGTAAATTGTTTTTAACTTCCATTGCTACGAGACGAGACGACATAGAAGTAGAATCTCTCTTTTCTTGTTTCGACTTCTTGAACATTCTACACTACGTTTGAGAACATTTTATTTTATTTTTGGATCATTTGAAACAATTCTGTAACATTCTGAAACACTTTTGAACATTTTAGAACTTCTAGTGTAGATCATTTTGAGCCATTCTCGAACGTTTAAAATCATCATGGAAAAAGTTCGAAAGTAGTGAAACATTTCAGACAGGCCCGTGCGCAGGAATTATCCAAGGGAGGGGTTCAAACTTTTGTTCCCCATGTCAGATCATAAAGTCATTAAAAAGAAGAAATGCTTTTTTTGAGTAAGTGAACATTTAATTAGGTCAAAATGTGATATTTAGTAACTGTTATTAAATAACTTAATTCTGTGAGGAACAAAAAACCTCTTGACCGCGAAAACGCATCTTTATCGCAAATATCGAGTGATTCAAGTGAATTTTTGGCACCTCATCTGGAAATGCGTTTTCGCCAAAGTTTTACTTCGTCGAACCAGATACCGTCGCAAGAGAATCCTCGTGCAAAATTGAATATTCTAGTTCAAAAAGTCGAGCAAGAGTTTTCATCAAAATTTTTCATTTTATTGAGAAAAAGCTTAATTTGATAAAATATTGCGATGACTCAAAATTCGATCTATAATCCTCAACTGAATCAGCTTGTATATTCGAGCGTTGAGCAGTTATGACGCGAACTTTGGCCTCCGCAATTCTATGGCGCATTCAACGAAAATACCGCTCATAGTTATGAAAAATTTCAATCAAAATATGTTTCACAGCATTAGTCAGTTCGCTGGCCTTGCCAAAACCAGGTTTTCTGTTTGAAGTACTCGGGTCAAAGACAAAGTCAAAGAAGGTACCAAGCTGAAAATATGCATGGGTATCTGATTCGTTAGGGGAAATGCGTCTCATAAATGTATGCGTTTACAGGATTATATTGTTAGTTCAAAATTTATGTAGATAGATTCTCAATGGAAGGGGTTTGAACTCCCAAAATCCCTCCCTTGCGCACGGCCCTGATTTCCAAATCATTCTCGAACAATTTGGAACATTTAATGACAATCTAAAACATTGTAGAAATGAGAGAACAACGCCATTCAAAACATTTATTTATTTCTTTACACATTTTTTTAAGGGCCATGCTGCCAACATAACCTGGAGTGAGTTTTTAACAACATTGCAGTTGACAAAATTGCAGTTGACAAAATTTTCTTTAGTTTTATTTGCGATTTTATCATCCTTGATTTACCTACAAACTTTAAATTTATTAAAATTGAGTAATACAATTATTTACACGACAAAAAACCTTCATGGCCCAATTAACAATACCCACTATAAATTTTTAATAAACGTCTATAAATTATTGCAAATTTAAACATGATTACCCCTGGGAAGGTAAACGCAATAATCTAATGGAAGGAACAGGTTTATGCAATCACCAAAAACTAAACACAAAAAAGACACTTAATAAATATATCACAACGAGTTACAAAAAAAAAATATTTCTTTTCTTAACAAGGCTATATGTTACATGAAATTCAAAAATTTTGGCCATAGTTGACTCTCAAAGTCTAAAATACATCTCTCTTTATTTCAACAAAGGTTAAATACCTTATAAGATTTATTAAGAAAGAAAAAGATTAATTGATTAGAGAAAAAATTTATATTATTTATAAATAAAAATTAATAATAAATTAAATTATTATCCAAAAATAAAATTATATATTATAAGATGTATTATTTGATTAAATATCCTATGTTCGATGACATCTGTGTTAAAAAAATTTAACACGCTCCTCCAAATTTTATTTCAATCGCTCAATTTTTTTTCAGGCAGAATTTCTAGATCTTGCATACACGATTGAAATTTAGCTTGCAAACAAGTTGCAATCAGCGTAATTCTCAGGTTATTTGTTTTAAAATTATTATTTATCCCATTTTGATTGACAAATCAACTATTTCGCAACTAGTCAAAAATTGCATCTGTGTATGTAGGCCTAAATTTCTCATTGCCATTATCTCTTCAAGTTTATCCTAGACCTTCCACCAAAAAAAATCATAAAATGGCATTGTACTAAATCATAAGCAGTTCATAATGAAGCTAGAATTTGGCAACTAAAATAGTCAAGGTTTAACTGTAATGCGAGAATCGCCTTATAAGCTGTCTCTCTGATGAAAATCAAGGATTTCGATATTGCTGCTTTTTCATGAATAATTTTTTGTCTTCCCTTTATCTGCGTATGTATTAAAAGAAAATTATTGACAATAAAGAACTTGCATTAATTTTTTTTTAACCACAAATTCAAATATAAATGAAAGAATGATACATCTAAGGTATATTTTAGTAATTTTTTAAAAATAATAATTCCATCTTGTTATTAATTATTAATAAAAAAGAGTTGTATTTAAAAAAAATAAAAAATAAAAAAAAACGTTAGTGACGTATTTACACCCGTGGAGACTGTAAGCCAATCGGAATCAAGCTAATTTACATTTTTAAATTGGTTTCTATGAAAAATTACGTTTAATTAGACAAACCATTTGCTGCGGTGGCGTTACTGAAACGATGTGTTGACGTCACTGGCGTTTGTCACTTCTCTATTCCATTACAAAGAGATGTTTTTTTAATCCTTTAGAAAATTTGTATAATTCCTGCCATTTTTCATGCATTGTGTTTGCAATGAGTTTTTTAAACATACACAGACAGCAGATAAAACAAATTGTTAACAAAAACTAATTTTCAATGCGATTTTCACAAATTTGACATTCACAGCAGGGTAAAAAAGTATTAAGAACCTGCATTTTCTTTATTATCAAATCGTCCTTTAATAGACCTTCCAAAAGGTAAGATAAAATGAAATTAAAGCATTTTGAGTCACATTTAAAAAATAATAATAATGCAGAAAGTCGAATTTAAATTGAATTAATTTTTTAACTGGTTGTTTAATCTTGCTAATAAATTTCATTTAATTAATCTAAATAATAATATTATTTAAATATAATACATATATGTAAAAATATGTTTAAAAAAAATTATGTTAAATATGGTGTTAACAAGGTAAAATTTATACCGGCAGCGAGATAGTGCGGATTTACATTATCAACCTAGACCTAATTTTTTGAATATAAATAAATAAATAATTATATCATTTCCATACAAAGAAATATTTTTTTCAATTATTGAAAACATCAAATCAGATCTATTCGAGAATTATTTTTTGTTTTGTTTTTTATTTCAGCCTTCACAGTCAAAAAAATTACAGGACTGAAGTTAACTCGATTACTTGGCTGTTGATGTCCTTATAGCTAAGAATTATCTTGAAGAAAGAAAATATTTACTTACGATTATGCTATATTTTCTTGTACCAAGAACTTTTTTTAGTGTTTACCATAAAGGTAAATTATTTTTAGAGTCTTTCCGAATTTTCAAATTTTATTGTCGCTTGAAGCTAAATTTGTTCTAATAGTCGTCAGAAAAGAAATGCGTTTCCAGTTATCGATTTATCTTCATGTTTAGAAATTCAATGGATCTTACCTGTGCTACTTTTACCCCGACCTAAAAAAAAAGGGGGCTAAGTTTGCCCGCTTTGTGTATGTGTCTATCTGTCTGTGTCATCATAGCGCCTAAACGGATGAACCGATTGTGATTTTCGTTTAAAAGCTTGTTTAATGGAAAGTGTTCTTAGGTATGTTTCAAGTGCGAGTTTAGGGTTCCATACCCGAAAAATTTGTCGAGGGTTTTTTAAATTTTGTAAATGTCACTTGTTTTGTATGTATATAGCTTTTTGTGCAGTTTTAGAAAAAAGATATACTTTGGCATTGTAAAGAGCACCCCAAAACCGTATATCGTGAATACCTGTCACCCGTAAAATGAAATTGATTAATAACTAATTTCAAGGTCCAATCTAAAGTGCCTTGGGTTTTTTCACTGGTGATTTTTTTACTTACCTTAAATGGATGATCTCATTAAAGGACTTCTGGAGCATACTGTATATCTATTGCGTAGAGAGCTGTTTTCTATTTGATTTTGGATAAAATTTGGTGGGCAAGGGGTAGTTTTCAGTAGGCATAAAACTGAAAAACAACTTTTCAACGTTGAAAGAGTAAGACAGCCATACAGGCAAATAATATTTATTTTGTAACGAAAAACATTATCCATACCGCAGGCTCTGTTATGAAAATTTCTGGACGTTTTTTTGTTCAGCTAGTGGAGTTTTTTAATTTTATTTTCACCTGCATGATCAGATAAATTTTTCTTTAATATGAAAAGGCTTGCACTATAATTTACTCTGAAACTCCATATAAATATTAATAACGACCTTGTTGTAAAAAATAATTTGAATCACTTGCCATTATTACCCACACAATTTTTTGATCAATAATTCCATAATTGGAATTATCAAGGAAGTAATAAAGTTGACGCGACAATTAAATGTACTTCACACCGATTTTAAAAATATGAAAGTTTAAAATATAAAAAAAACCATATAGTATTCAATAAAGGTTGCGACTCGTTAACCTGTATGGAGATTAGAGACATTACAATATGGAGATAGCGGCAATTTTTTTTTTAAATAGGGATATTTTTAGCTAGGATTAAACTATCAAAGTTTTTTTAATCAGTCTCCATTGAAGGACGCATGCTTTTCTTTGTTTGAATTTTGCATGAAATTATTAACAATTTCAATCTTTTAGAATAGAGAACTTGCATTAATTTTTTTACCACAAATTCATATATAAATGAAAGAAAAATTCATCTAAAGTAATTTTCTTAAAATTAATAATACCATTTGTGATTAATTATTAATTAAAACGAGTTATATTTTTAAATAGTTATATAATGAATAAACAAGTGAAAACAAACAATTGACTGAGCAAATTGTTGAAATACCATGTATAGACAGTGTTGATTACTCTGTCACATTACACATACATACATGTCATACTCATATAACTGATATACCCATATAATACTACAATTTGCGCATAATATGCGCTCTCACGGGTAAACAGTTATTTTTACGAAAAATGTTTATTTCGTTATTTTTTTATAAGGAACATTTTTTACATTTAAACTTTTGTTGTATCTCTAACGGTTTACAAGATGGATCCTACGGAACCGAAACCCAATTGACTTATGTTGTTCATTTACGAACTCGACCTCACTTTTTACGTCCTCAGCACGCTATAATTTCAGCTTGATATCTCTTTTCGTTTTTGAATAATCGTGATGACAAACGAACAGACAGACGACAGACGACAGACAGATAGACAACCGGAAATGGACTAATTAGGTGATTTTATGAACACCTATACCAAAATTTTGTTCATAGCATCAATATTTTTAAGCGTTACAAACTTGGGACTAAACTTAATATACCTTGGTATATTTCATATACATGGTATAAAAACGGTAGTGACGTATTTACACCCGTGGAGACTGTGAGCCAATGGGAATTACGCTAGATTTACACTTTTCAATTTGTTACTATGGAAAATTACGTAAGAAATTTGTGTAAGAAATTTTCAGATATTCTATTTATCATTACAAACTAAAATAAAATATTGTTTTAAAATTTATTTATTGCACAATAATTATAAAATTAATAGAAACTAAAAACGAAGTTTGTCACTAAATCAAAGAGACCATTTCAGATGTTGAAATGCATTCATTTAATGACCATCAGAATACTAAACAAATATTTTTTTCTAAAAAACTCTTAAAATCCACTGATCCATGTACCGATAACTAGTAATTATAAAAACTTCATGATTTTAGGTATTGATTAAAGTCTCTACATAAATACTTCTTTTTTTAACCGACTTTAAAAAAATAAAAATAAATATATAAACAAAATCTCGACTGTGTTAAGTAAATCCTTAGAAGAAATAAACAGGTGCAGAAGTTTACATAAGGACTTTAAAAGTCAGAATCCATAATTGAGTTTCTTTCTTTTCAGATTTTATTAACGCAGTCGGGTTTTTGAGTTTTTAATGTCACAGCGCTAAAAAAACCCTCTTGTTATACTGTATTAAAATTTTTTAAACCAATTTATTATTCCAAATTAAATTTAAACATAGTTATAACTTATATACATTTTTGTAATAAGAACATTCTTTCAGTTTCCGTTATTTTGAGACCTTTCGATAGGTTTGGTTAATTTTTGTTTATTATCGAATTACTATTTTGTCTTAACCACTCTTGGATTTTAGACTATCTAAGCCTCTTTGGCGAATATCTAAACCTCTTTTTATCACTCCTTGGTAGTCGGGTAAAAAGAGGTTTTGATTAAAAGTGTAATCATAAGAAGTTTTCAACAAAATTCCGAGGAAAAAATTTGGGAACAAATTTTTTCTTGAGAAACTAAATATTAAAATTCATAAACAATAGTCTAGAGTGGCATTTTTTAGTCGTTCTTTCATTTTCATTACTGTGAAAACTTGCATTGCGTCCCAAAAGAGGTAGTTTTCGGTAAAGTTATTTTTACCATTTTTGAATAATTTACAATTTCCGTGAAAGTAGAAACAAAGGCAGACTTCACAATTTTCAATTCAAATAAATGCTAATTTTCTCAAGCAAATCAGCCATGAAAAATTTTGGTTTGATCATAGCTTCGCTTGTTTGAGATATTGCCATTTTGATAAACTATTATAAAGCTTTTAAAAAAAATCAAAATTGTAGGAAATGGGAAAAATGTGATATTTCAAAAAGTATTACTCGTTTTTATCCTCAAAATATTTTTATTTAAAAGAATACTTTTTCTAAACAGGTACCTTTTAATTTTAGTTTACGTTTTTGAAGTTTATTCTATTTATTTTCAATTTGTTTTATTCTCTTTGTTTATAATTAATAAGTTTTTTATTATCATATTAATTTTATTATAAAATAATACGTATATTTATGAAGTTTTAATATTAATTATCTTGAATTTTATTTATAAATTTTTTGGATAAAAGATGTTTGTAATATTTTAATTATAGTTTAAGAAAATATAAAAAAATTTTATTTATTAAATCATTAAAAGGGCGGTACATTTTAGAAAAAATGAACTAAGTTTGTTAATATTATTATTGAAAAAATATATACCTAATTAATTGTATTATAAAAATTATTTTTACTTATTTTTCAACTAGAAAATATTAGAAAGATCTGTATGGAAAATATTTCATGTTAATGAAGATGAAACAGAGATTCAGAAGTTTATCATCCCAAGAAAATAACAGTTTTCCTTGAAGAATGCAAACAAAGAATGCAAATTACAATCAAGTTCTGAAAACTAAAATAAAAAATTGCTATGAGTTAACCATTTTGTGAAAAATTCGTTAAAAATTCGTTATTTAGTTTACGCTGTATGTATCATATTAAAAACATCAATTTTAATCGAAGAGACCATGATGTAAATAAACATCGTATGCATGATTAAAAGTAAACAAAAACTAAAATTAATCTAATAAAATCGCGGTCATAAATATCTTGATTGTGATATGTTTAGATTAAAACTCTAATAGTACATAGGTATATTAAAGGTATTTAATGATTATATTGTTAATTTAATGGATTTTGAGGAAATTATATTCAAAAAATTCTTATCTTTTCAAAAGTATCTAGGTTATGCTTTAATGATGAATGCTTAATGCATTGTTTGATTTACCAAATTATAAGTTTAATTATGTGGAGTCTAATTTTAGTTCATCTTGATAAAAAAAAAAGAATTCTTTTGGAATTTAATGTGCAATGAGGTGCGTTTTAATTTTATACAGCGCCTTCCAATTTTTTTCCGAGTGCGATTCCCCAAATAACCAAAATAATATGCACGTAACCTCCACAAAGACAAGATCTTATGATTCCACTAAGCACAGATAATTTAATCTCTATCAATTTGTTCAATACCATCGTATGATTGATAAAACTGAGAGGATCAACTTTCCAACTAGGGGGACGCATGCTGTTTTCTTACAATATTGTAAAAAGTTTTGGTTTATATGCACGGTAAGAGTATACATGCTTCTCTTCAAATAATATGTTATTTTTTACTATATGGTACCACTCAACTATTTGTGATAAAATATACACAATGTACGTAGTGTTGCATATAAATCTGTTAATATAGGTGTCCCTCTTCAACCACCAATACTGTAATTATAGTCGTTTCTGTTAAACAATGGAATTGATTGATTAACTTTGCGTTATTAATTAGATATCAACAAAAAATCAAGAAATATCTGGGAGTTTTCTTCTAGAATTGAAAAACTTTGTTAAAAACATAACCTCTCCTATGTTCCCCACGTTAATTATCCGAACCCGAAAAATCTCGAGTTAGACTGTCAATCGACTTCAATTATGGCAATTTTATCATAATATCCTGAACAAGTATAAAAAAAGTTTAGAACTAAAACTATGCCCAAAGCGAGACAACAAACTTTCTATTTCATTCTTAAAAACCTTACCATAGACATTCCGATTACCCATTAGGCGACGAAACTATAAAAATCTTACATATGTTAATATTGCGAAAACTTGAAAGTTTACCTGTGAAATACAAAAAAACGAATGTTTGGAGTTTTTCATCTAATTTCAATGAAATATTGGAATACTACTATTTTTATACCATGTATATATGAAATATACAAGGTATATTAAGTTTAGTCTCAAGTTTGTAACGCTTAAAAAGATTGATGCTACGAAAAAAATTTTGATATAGGTGTTCATAAAATCACCTAATTAGTCCATTTCCGGTTGTCCGTCAATCCGTCCGTCTGTGAACACGATAACTCAAAAACGAAAAAAGATATGAAGCTGAAATTTTTACTAACGTACTCTGGACGTAAAAAGTGAGTTCGAAAATAGGCAACATAGGTCCATTGGGTCTTCGGTCCGTAGGACCCATCTTGTAAACCGTTAGATATAGAACAAAAGTTTAAGTGTAAGTTAAAAGTAAATGTTTCTTATAAAAAAAAATAAACAACTTTTGTTTGAAACATTTTTTCGTAAACATCACTGTTTACCCGTGAGAGCGCAAAGTAGGCGCAAATTGTATAGTATGTATTATATGGGAATGCAAGTTACATATGTGTGACATGTATGTGTGTGAAATGTGATAGAGTAATCAACACTGTCTATACATGGTATTTCCACAATTTACTCAGTCAATTGTTTGTTTTCACTTGTTTACTATGGTTTATTTTCTTAAATTAATGTCTTATAATTTATATGACGTATCCGCCAATGAAACACTCTTTATATTGAAGAAGATACTTCTTATTTTTCAAGGTCGTTTTATACACCGTTGAACAAGATCGTCAGTCTTTGTATTCAGTGACGGCATTCTATGTTGATATTGGTGCCAACAACGATTGTTTATTCTTGTAATAAATCCAAATAAGGAACACTATCTATAATAATAACATAATAAAATGTACTTTGTATGATTTTAATTTTAAATAATATATTTTTATAAATTTTATTATTATAATAATTATTTATTTTTTATTATTAATAATTATTATATATTATTATTACGCTTCCGTAGTTTCATTTTTTCCATCTTTATTAATTTTGTAATAATCGTTAATTTTGCGTCTATAACTACAGTCAGACTAAATTCTATACATAGCTAGTAAACGAAAAAATTTAATTTCGAAGCAACTCCGAACATATTTCAAAAAATACTTCAGAATCTCATGTGCTTAATACTTTTTTTGGGGTTTTAATTACCTTTAAATATCCAAAGAATAGAAAATTTAGTTGGATTTGCGATGGAACAGCAAGCTTCTGAGGTATGGAAATTCCTCCGAGATATCACACATTGTGTGCCATAAATTTTATTGTGTGTCTCTTTATCCATGTCCGCAATGCTCATAGAGGAGGTAGCTAAACGGGTATACGACTCTTCTACCTATCTCAATTTCTCTTATAGTAATAAGATAGGTAGAAAAAAAATGTTGTCTCTCTGTATTACTCGTATTTTTGATTGTCACTATCTTACTCGTATTTTAGATACAAAAGTCTGAGGGATTGCTTTAAGCCACGTTTGCCCATGCCTGCTCTAAAGAATACCTACTCTATTTATGCAATTCAGTAACAAAAAAAGTTTTCCGATTTTTTGCAATTTTTTACGGGGATGTATCTATGCATTTCGTATCTAGAAAATCGTAAAACAAATTACCTATCGGAATTTGATGAACCTTATAATAAAAAGGTAAATTTGAACCAAATAATACAAAAATCGGAATCATTTAACGATTAGTAATATCAATTCTGAAAATTTATCGAAAAATATTCATCTTAGAACCATGCTTTAAAAGTAAAATTCTCAAACCTTATCTTATTTAGCTTACGTTAACGTCCCTGTACTATTTATTTTGTTTATATTAAAAGTGGCGCCATTCCATCTGACGTGTGGATGTTTAAACCAGATTTTTTTTATAATAGTTATAAAATATCTTAATTTTATTTACGACTAGCTGTGAACTACCCGCTTTGCTGGGCAACATTCCCACTTTCACCCCTCCATGATACAGCAAAACTCCCAGCAAAAACCATAAAAAAATCACTAACTCAACTCAGTTTTCTGCCTACTTCCTACCCCCTAAGTACGATGACGTCATCATTTTGATCTTATATCCGTTTTTAGGTAACCATCTATTACCTTACTAAATTTCATCAAAATCTGTTCAGCCGTTTAGACGTGAAAGAGCAAAAGTCCCAACAAAAACGACTAAAAATCACTAACTCAATTTAGTTATCTGCCTACTGTCTACCCCTTAAGAACGATGGCGTGATTATTTATAGCCTATGACCATTTCTAGGTTATCATCTATCACCATACCAAATATCATCAAAATCCGTTCAGCCGTTTAGGCGTGAAAGAGTAACAGACAGACAGACAGACAGAGTTACTTTCGCATTTATAATATTAGTATGGATTACATAATTGTATTTTTCTTGTAGTGTTTGTTGCATATTGCTGATTAATGATTTTTTAAATTGTATGCTGTGCTCTTAAGTCCACCTACAAACCATCAATAAATACATAATGATGGGTCAGTAGGTCGTAAGTATGTGAGTCATTAAATAATAATATTATTATTATTATTTCTTACCTTGTATATTCTATTTGTTTATTTATTTATCTGACTAAAGAAGAAACCTGTTGAAAATGGTATAAGAGCAGGTGGCAACGACACGAGAAAGTTAATTTTGAGACGGTTGAATTTTGGATTTCTTTTTTTATTGAAATTAGCTACCTATGGCTGAAGTACGCCTGGCACTTGTAGGCGCTTGCGTTAATTACGTGTACTAATGTGTATTCCCGAAGATAACTGCGAAAATTGCTGATTTTATAATCATTTTAAGACATATTTTCATGTCTTTTTAACAAACAATGTAAATTATAATTGCCACTAACGGCACCAGATATTTAACCTTATAATTAAAACAAGTGAACGCAAACAATTGACTCAGTTAATTCCAGAGATACCGTGTATAGACAGTGTTGATTAAGCAATTGTTTGTTTTAAAACGTCATGTAACTAAAGAAAGATAAACAAACAAACATATACATATAGATACCTGTATATAAACATATTACATAATGTTTCTAGGCTAATTTGCGCCCTCAAAAAAAAAAATTCGTTGAGCTTTTTACATGTTGGTGTATTATTTATAACAATTAAACGAATATTTGGACAAATTTACTGATTTTAGTTTTTGAGATAATAAAGGACTTGAATACATCTTTTGAACAGCGTACTTCAATCATAGCATGTTTAAGAAAACTATGTATATTATAAATTTTATTTATTGTTATACACAATAAAAAAATTTATTATTTTTGTTTTGTAAACATTTTTTGTTTTAAATCGATTATTACTTAATAAATAATTTTACTTACCTATCCAAAAAAAAAGTATAAATAAATATTTGTTAGGATATAAAAATATTAAATTTAGGCATGTGGGTCTAATCAATTTTTTACGGAATTTATTAAAATATCTATCTATATGACTCATACAACCAAATCGTTTGCAATGAGCCAGAACTAAGATAGCAAACTGCCATTGAACCTTCGTGACGTTCGATATAGAACAAAAGTTTAAAAATATAAGAAATATTTCTTATAAAAAAATAAACAACTTTTGTTTGAAACATTTTTTCGTAAACATCACTGTTTATCCACAAGGGAGCAAATTAGGTGAAAATTTTATAGTATGTATTATATGGGATTTTCAGTTATGTGTGTGGCTAAGAGTATATATCTTTCTTTACTTACGTAACGTCAAAAAACAAACAATTACGTCATCAACACTGCCAATACATGGTATTTCAGCAATTATCTCAGTCAGTTGTTTGTTTTCACGTGTTTAAATTTATTTTTGAAGTGAAATATTCTTTAGGCGATTTGAGAAATTTTTGAGTATACAAAAATCATGGACCTCGCGTCATTGTCAAGCGTCACATACGTCGCGTTCCATACATGCCACATTGAAAACAACGGTTCTCACCCGAACACTGAAGTTAAGCACAATTAGTTCTAGGATAGCTGACCACTTGAAAACACTGTGTTATTGCTTTCTTAAAATTATTTATAAAAATTTTTTATATACAGTTTAATAATGTCAATTTACAAATTATGAACTTTTAATTATGTATACTATAATAAATTAAAATATTTAAATAGAAAAAAAAAAAAACATAGTTATTCCAAAGTTTTAAGTTTTCACTTCCGTCGAACAGTCCTCATGACTGACAACCTTACATACTTTTTAGTTAGAATTTTCAAATACCTACTCACTGATACACCACTGAATATAATTTATAGACTTTAATTATTTCTTTTTCACTTACTTTCTGATTGTTTCCATATTGAATTTTCAATAATTCCATCTCTTTAGAGACTCTAGCAAAGCAAGACAAATCGATTGACGTAAGAATAATCAATGTATCGTTTCACGCCGCGCAGTCGGGTAAAAGTTTATGAGAGTCGATTGATCCGTAAACCATTGATCAGTTGATAATCAAATTTTACTTTTTGATTCTCTTATGGAATTAGGGATTGTTTAGGATTTTGTCAAAAAAAACATAATATCTTCAATTTTTTAATATTTTTTTTTTTTATTTAATTTTATTTTTTAAATTGGATGATATAAATAATATAAAAACAAAATAATAGTTTTGTTAAAATAAAATAAAAAAATTTGAAATCAGAACTAGAATGCGCGAAAAATTAATGATTTTTTATGTTAAAAAAATTGAAATAAGTAGAATTATTATAATTTTAAATAATTATGAATAATTTTAATTTTACAGTTCTGAAGAAAAGAATAATATTTTGAAAATATAAATGCAGGAAATTAATTATTTAAAAAAAATTTTGGTAACATATGGATAAATTCTTAATATTTATTATTCATTAATGCTTTTTTTAAAATTATTTGAAATTAAATGCAAAATTGTGTGCTTTAAGAAACAAAACATTTTGCGTAAGAATTTTTTTAAAGCTTATTTATTAAATAGCATCTTTTTAATTTTTCTAAAATAAAAGAAAAACAATTTTGTTTATTATTTACAGAACAACTTTTCACAAAGTTGTTTTTTTTAACAGAGCTTTTTGTTTATTTCTTTAAAGATTAAAGTTAGTGTTATTTTATTTTTCAAGGAAATTAAAAGTGGAAATCCTTATTTGTAAAGTGTTATTTTTGTTTTTTAATTAATTTGTTTTTAAACCTTGCCACCAACTGAAATCCTCTAAAATAAATCGTACAAAATAAAATCTATATTTGGTAAAAAATATTATTAAAAATTAAAAATAATTATTTGAAATTGTCCAAAAGTGACTTTTTTGATTTTATCAGAATTTCAGGGACACGATATCTCAAAAACGTGTTGAGGTATCAAGTTCAAATTTTTTAGGCATATTTATGGGGTCTAAAATATGGTATCAAATTTGCCAGCGAGACAAACTCTTCCAATCCGCACCTCCAAACCAAAAATTATGGATATTGATCACACAGTAAGGGACAGAAAGAGAAAATTGTTTTAATTTTGTAGGCAGGAAATAAAAAATTTGTATTTTCTATAAATTTGTTAAAAAATATTTTGAGAAAAGTCACTTTCAGCAAATTTTCTTGAACATTTATTGAATTATAAAATTGGGTAAATTGTCATAATTCAGCAATAATCCAAGCGAAAAAAAATCAGATCTAAATGTTTTCTATTACATTTATTTACATACATAGCCACTATTCTTTCTATTAGTCCAAGAGGCAATTGTAATAAATCTTTACGATTATTAAAACAGTAAGAACTTGAATCGGTAGCTTGAAAAATGCACTTCCGATTTCAATTTTACTTTTTATAGATCAATTTGGAATTAATGTCATAAATAAACCCATCTATTACCAAGTCAGGTTTTCAAACCATTAAAACAATCGAAACTACTTTTTGCAATTGCGTCTAAGATTATTATATTCATCTATAAAATTATTTTTTGTATAAAACTACAAAAGTTTGTCATGATCTTTCATAAAAATATTCTTTTTTTATAATTTTTTGTCATTTCTTTTTGTCATTCAATGAAAACTTAAAAAAATGGGGGAATGATTGTGATTTGCTTACTAACCAGTGTTGAGCGTCTTTTATTTATACCTTACTATACTTACAATCACTTTTTTTTTTTTTTTGATACAAGATTTTGGTCTCATCCTTATAAATTTAAGCTACAGTCTTTTAGAGAAAAATTTTTTATTTTTAATGAACTTCTTATAAAACTCATAATAAAACAAGATAGAATATTTCTTGATACTTAAATGCTTGTTGCGATTCCTTTTTATTAAAAATAAAATTCATTTGGCCAACTTACTACGTCTCTAAGAAACGTACTACAGAAGTTATTATTTAACGAAAAAATGGATTTTTAAATCTAAAATGCCCATTTGTTATAATCCATAACTTTTCCAAAGTAAATTTATAAGGCTGCTCTTGTTTATTTGTTTATTTTTTAAAATTAATTAATTATATTATAATTGATAATAATAATAATAAAATTGTAAAAAAACAAAAGAAAAAATTGTATAAATATTTAATTAATATTAATAATAATAATTAATTAACATTTTTAAAAAATTTATCTAAAAACACTAACGTATAACTTTTTTTGTTTGTTTAAATTCTACAAATAATAAAAACATAATTTTTTTTTAAAATTTTTATTTATAATTTATAGAAAATAAAGACAGAAAAACTAGCACCATTTATATTTTGGGATATTTTTTTTTGTATACCTTTTTTTATAGTTTCCCGCCGTAAATAGACTTAGTTTTAGAGACACGTATTTTTAAAATATATTTTAAACGAAACAGTCTATATAATTATTTTAAGCTGCGTTGAAAATCATATGGACGCCATATTAAATGAAAGCTCTTAGAAGCCGGAGCGTAAATTAACCTCCTTGTGTATGTTTTTTTAACTTGAGATATTCTTCCTTCAAAACTTTCTGTTTTATTTAAAGTATAGAAATATATGTTATACATTGTGTCTACCTTGAAATAAAATTTAATCGTTGTAATAAAGTTTAAATTGTGCGCGAAATTTATAAGAGCAACATAAACTTAAATTTTATTCATAAAAATAGGCAAGATATAAAGATTTATGTAAAAATTAACTGCTTTAATATAATTCCGTTGTGGCCCGTTTATATGAAACAGGTGCTGGAATTTTCGATATTTTACCCGCATCACTTTTAGGATCTCTCCTAGGACTAACAAATGCTAACGGTTTCGAACCGGATTCAGAACTACTACTTCCAACCCCATCTGAAGCAACAGATGATCGTTTATCTAAATTCGATTCACTATTGCCCCCCTGACTGTGTACCCACGCTGATGTAAAATCTAAACTATCCTTATCTGACGTCAAATAGCTGTATTGTTTTAAAACTTCCTTAATTTTTTCTAACATTTGTAAATCGTCCTTTGATTGCTCTGCGGATTTTAAAATTTGTTCCAATAATGGACTCTTCTGTTTGGTTGGTGATGTATTTGCACTAGATGAAATTGGCGCTGTCGTGGTCTTTATACGACGACCGTTACTATCATAATGTGACCTATTCGCTGCTAAACTAGTTCGCCCAATTGTGTTCCGACTAAAATTATTATTTGGAGGAGAACCAGACTTTTGTGGGGCAATGAATGTATCGTTACTCAACGATGGTCTCTGTTTTGTTTGCCGACCGCTCCATGTATTATTCCCTGATTTATCAACTAATAATTTTTGTGTACCTTTTTGTGTTGTGGATTTTTTAACTGGGCTACCATTTGTGGGTGGTCTACTTTCTCCCCTTACTGATCTATATACTAATTGTTGGCGCTTTATTGGACTATCTGATATATCACATGATTTATCTTGACTATTTGATCGGCTTCGTGATGTGGTACGTTGATCTATAGATCGACCACGTGGTTTTTGTATGATTTGTGTCTCTGGCTTACGATCATTGAAGTATGCTTCAGAAAAGCTTGTTTTACGCAAACCTGTATCATTGTAGATGTCATCATTTGTATCGGGTGCTGAGTTTGTGATTGTCGAAGTTTCTTCAATTGTTTTTGATATGTCACCATTAGTGCTGCCACTGTCAGAATTATGCTGAGACGTATGCTCTGTAACCAAAGTAACTATACGTAAGAAGAGATTGCTCACCATTCTTAGCAAATACATACTTAAACCTATTGGTCCTATAATAAGAGGAAATTACGGTGGAAAAAAGAGGTACCGGATATGTTAGACACATTTTTCACAAAACGGAAGATAGACAATCAAAAATAATTTCTAGTCTAGAGTTTAGACCTCTCCAGGTCGACTATGTTCAAATGGGGTATCTATAACTGCGACTTTTTTTATTTTTTTTATTTGGTGGGAGAAGGTAGCTCGTTTTCCACCTGTGCAAATGGAAAAACTAAACGAAAAAGTTAAATACTAAATGAAAATTTAACCATTCCAGCAGATATAAAAACTTACCTCCAAAATCTGCGTCGTCATAAGAATTCTGACTAGTTAACGATAATCGATTGATTTTCGTCGAAATTTTTCCTGTCGTATCATTCCCTGTCGAATTATGTATCAAACCTAAACTTCTGTATCCCTCATCCGAAATCTCCGATCCATTATCACTTCCATTCTCTTGTTGTGTAATTGCTGTAACCGTTCCATTAGTATCATCCAAAACTTGTAATGTGGCTTCCGAAACATGATGTGGCGCATTAACTTGTGCCATATTATTGTGATCCGCTGGTTGAATTTTCATCTCAGCCACGTGTTTATCGTATGAAAATAATGATGGAGTTGGACTTCGTGATCGCATACGATTTGATTGTGGTACATTCAAGTTTTTACGTATTGGAATGGGTGATCGTTGATGTTTTAATGGACTTGGTGATACAGATCGACGTGAACGATCATTTTGTATTGTTAATGAATTTTGTGGGGGATGTGGTTGTCGACGGGATGGTGTGGGTGATCGGGATCGATTTCTGGATGATAATGTGGGTGTTAATAAATGCTGTGAGACTTGTTGCTGTTGTTGTTGTTGTTGTTGCGGCTGTTGATGTCCATTACTGCATGTAGACGATATAGATGAACGCCGTGTTCGTGGAGGTGATCTGTAAGCGTAAGTGTAAATAATGTTATTAGAATTATTTTATCTGATGTATTCCTACCTCCATACACAGACTATATTATTTTATTATTCATTGATGTAAATAGATTATAGCAGTGATTTCAAAGAGGGGAGAATTTATACTGCAGTACTATTTCTCAGAACAGTAACCTTTTTGTTAAATGATCAATATATACTTGAAACTTTGAGAGTGGCCTTTTAGCGAATCTACCAAACTACTGCAAGGGAATTTGCCGGACACTATGATCACCTGATAACATAAGTAATCTAAAATGTGCGATAAAAAACTATCTAAAATATTTAGACAATCTTGTAGTTTATAATAATACCATACAAATATGATTGTCGATGATATAAAAACAAAATTTTAATTTAATTATGAGTTCATCGAAGATCCATCATTTGATGAACAGAGACGACTATAGTAATATATTGATGATTGAAGAGAGATTTCTATATTATCAAATTTAGTATCACTTGAACACAATATATTATATATTTTTGTAGTTGCATTTGCATGGTAGTAAAGCATAAAATAACAAATTATTTGAGTACAAAGCATGTATTTGGCTTATATGAATATACCGTGCAATAAACCATAACTTTTTTACAATACTGTAGGTTTACCATCACCTTAAGTGTACCGTTTTACTTTCCATTTCCCTACATTCAAATTATGCAAAATCTTTTAAATGTTTCGAGGCACAGCTGTTTGATCACATTGTATAATATTTTGATATTTTCTGGGAATCTATTATGAAATTAATTTCAAAATAAATTATTTCGATTACTGGTGAAATAAAAGTTTATCCCTTTTATATCTAAGTAGATTTTAAAATTAGTACTGTGCATGGAGATCATAGAAGAAACGTTTACTCTTGGGTTTTTTTCTTAATGTATTTGGCATGTGTGAATGAATGAATGAGTGAGTCATCTACCACCATAAACAAAACTGGTCTACAAGGTAACTTTTTTTATTCGAAATGTATATAGAGTGTGTAGTGTAAGTTGGGAATTGGATCGATTACAGTCAATGAACTGTATATAGAATTTGTTTATTTTATTCTCTTTGTTTGTAAGGTCTAACATAAAATAAACCAACTCTAGCTGGATACAGTATCCTATGTATAATCTAGCATCTCCAAATGAGTTAATAGAACTAATAAAAAGTCTCAAATATAATTAATAATTTTTAAAAAAATCAAAAACCCGACCGCGTTTAATAAAATCTGAAAAGAAAGAAAGAATGACAGTAATTTACATACCGACTTTAACAGTCGGGGTTTTAATCGTTATGTAAACTACTGTACTTTGTTTCTTTCTTTTCAGATTTTGATAAAGTCGGGTTTTTGATTTCTTTAATTATTGATTTTATTTGCCTCTTTTTAGTATCCCGGCACTAAAAGGCCCTCATATTATAAATATATATTTAAACTTTTTAAACCAATTATTCCTTATTGAATTTAAATATATAACTTTTATATATTTTGATAATTCCCTTTTAATTTCTTTTATTTTGAATATTATTAAAAATCTGCGAACTCTTATTAGCAGTATTATTTACAATAATTCTTAGACAACCTGTATAAAATTAACCTGATTTATTTTACATGCGAGGGATGTTTTTGTATGTTTAAAAAACAAACAAACGTGATAATATGTTTGTTGTTTTTTTGTCTCTAAAAATAATTTATATTTCAAAACCTATATTTTGGACAAAAGTAGTTTTTTGTATTATTTTTCTACCCATGGGATGAGAGTGGTTAATGTTAAATGATGATCTTTATACAAGACAACTTCCTGGATAAGCAAAATACTTTAAGATATATTCATAATCCTCTTACCGTTCGTATAACACCTGTGCACCATTCAAGTCAACAGCACCGGGTCGATTCACCAAACGAGATTGTAATGCAGTACGATGTTGTGACCGACAACGGCATGGATCGTGTTTATCCAAATAATGGGAGAGTGTATCCCAACCCCCGCCTACACGAACCATGACATGATTACGTAAAATCTAGAACAAAGAAAAGTAATTTATGAAATTATTTATAAAAAACACATCGAATCTCTTTGAAAAAGTTGGGTATTGACTGTATTTTTCTGTCTATACAATTTCGAGTTGGTTTGAATATTAGCAAAGTCATCAATCGAAGAAAATCTTTGGATTATTTAGGGTAAATATCATCAAAAAATTTGACCAGATTATTTGAGGACTAGACGGTTTCGTGTAGTAAATCCTGAATCGCTTAAGCGTTCAATCGTAACAAGGGGAAACCTAAGGGAAAAGCATCATAATTCAAAAAAAAATTCTGAATCCACGCTTGCTAGTCGATTTATAATTATGGACAGAAAACAATTATAATATTATAAAACATTTTATTCAGTACTTACCCGTACAAAAATAAGAACTTTTGTATCACCAATACGATATTTTCCTTCTGATACCCGAATCATTGGGAATTGAGTTGGACAACTGCATCGTTCCACCAAATCACGAACCTGTAATAAAGAAAAAAAAAATCATTTAAAACGTTATACAAAACAAAAAAGGGTTACATGTAACATACAAATTTTTAGAATCTCTGGGATCAGTCCTGCGTTTCGATGCGCTCAAATTTCTATCATATTTTAAATATAAGTCCTATATAATCGTAAATAAAAAAATACACTTGATCGATCTGAAATTGTCTAGACAATTACAAAAATTTATTAATTGCTGAGAAAGTATGAGAAATTTTATTGCTTATAAATATATATTTTCGTTATCGGAAATATTATTAACAATACGGTACCTTAAGAGGAGACATTATAAAATCATTATTTTATTGTTTAATAAAATATATAAAGATCAAAATTATTGATAAAAACCAATTTTTTATTTTATTTTTTAATTCGTAAGTAAGCAAAAACAAAAAAAAAATGCTTTATGAATCAGTTTCTGTCAGAGTTCATCTGATAAAAATGAAAAGGTCATGTAATTATAAGTTTGATCACAATTATCGATACCTATATGCATACATAAACAGGGCTGAACAAAAAATTGGAAATATTAAATTTCTACGTAAAGTAACGTAAAAATTATGTAAATAAATGAAATATGTGACTGTCTTGAAAATTAAGAGCTGGCCTTAAGGTCATAAATCGTTCTTCACCAAAGTTTAAAATCTTATAACTTCTTTGTGTGAACATAAACTCCAATTTCGAATCAAGTAATAAACAGAGATAAAACAATAGGTTATACCCTAATCATAATTTTAACCTTTTGTGAATTTTAACAAAAAAAAAAATTGAGAAAAAAACAATCGTTTTAAAGAATTTCTTTTATCTTTTAAACTTGGTACAAAAATCAAAAATCTAGATTGGCCATTTTTGTTTGTTCAATGACAAAATAACTCTAATTACAGCTCGCTATATCTTTTGGTTACAGAGAAATTATGATGTCGAATAGGCGAATTACTTTATTCGACAATTTTGAGAATCTATTATACGATTAATAATTCAAAATGATAGCAAACATTATACTAAAGTTATAATAAATTTAAATCTCCTACCCCAACGTGAAGGACATATTTTTGATTATATTGATTGAATAATCACCTTAAAATTTCGAAGCATTTGAACCACGAGAAGAAAGTATTTTTAATATCATGGACTGTTTCCAAAGTTTTGGCTACCCTTGTTAGGATATTGCAAATATTCTTAAAAGAAAATGAAAGTGGCTTCATTATTAATTTAACTCTACGTATTGAAAAATTACTCTATCTGAGTAATAAATGTTTTCATTCAAAAAAGTCTCGCAACTATCACTTTTTCTAAACAAATTATAATATGAATAACTTTTAATCGATTAATATGATTTATATATTTTTATTAAATAAATTATTTTATTCATAACACAAATTACATAATAATATTTATATTATTCAAATCGATTTGGATTTTTGAATGAATAATATTCATTAATTAAAATTATATTTTCAAAACTTATTCATTTACAATAAATTGGTTTATCTGTTACCAAAAAGCCCGTAATGTTTAATATTTGAAAATTAAATTAAAAGTAAAATCTCTTAGCCAATTGCGTAAAACAATTACAGAATTTTAAGAAATAATAATTTTAGAAAGGTTTGGAGAAAAAAATTGAAAATAAATTTGTTCTCTGTGATTAAATATAAAAGTGTGTTGTATTTATTGAATTTCAAGTAGCAATGAATTTAATGGCACAAACAATTTCATCCTTTTTATAACGCCATGGTAAATTAAAGAAAAATCGTCATTTTCTCTTTTTTAGTTCATTAAAATATGTTTAAAAAAATAAATAATAGTTTAAGAAAACTAAAAAACATGCTTTCATATCTAGCAGAACTAAAAAGTAGAAAATAATTTAAAAGTTAAAAAAAAAAGTGATTTAGGAAAAATTATTTTATCGTAAAAAAGCGAGGGGAGCTAGAATGCAATTTCTGTAGATATATATTATTCACAGATATTGGTAAAAGTCAAGTGATTATAAAATATCTGAAAAAACACCTGACACTTTTCTTCGATAAAGTGATTTTTATCTTAATAATTTATTTTTGAAATTATATAACTTTTTTACTTTTTAGTTCAGTTAGTTATTAAATCGCGTTTTTAGTTTTGCAAACTATTATTTATAAACATTGCGGAATGTTAATTACGCTTCCACCATTAAAGATTTTTAGTAAATCATTAATACTGAAGATCCTGACGTGAAAACTGAGGATAATAGGACAAAATTTAGTTATTGAATTTTTATCGATTCTTGATAAGTGTGCGAAGTTTTAATTCAATCCGATATTTCGAAGTGGATAAAAATTCCGTTACATGGATACCAAGTTAATAAAAGCTGGTAAAAAACTGTTCCGAACACATTTGAACTTGTCTGTGTTAATAATTGTTTATAAACAACTTTAAAGGGAACATTCCATTAGCATAACGTAAAATTCAGTTTATTGTAAATGGTAAACAGTCAAATATTTTGTATTATAATTTATTATTAAATAACTATTTTAAATACTACATGAATTCTTAATTATTGAAGAAAGTAGGTCATTTTAGGATCATTTTCAAAAACAAAAAATATTAAAGTGGATAATAATTACGGAGTGAAACATCTTGAAGGTTCGAAATTCATTTCATTTTAAGTATACGTAACAGTTTTTTATAGTATGTAATTCTCTATTTTTATTGACCCTTTAAATACAGTTTGATTCCCAAATTGTCTGATTTACTAAAAAAAGAAACCTCATTTGCAAGTATTTTCAATTTTGAGTTGCAGTTGTAAGGTTTTTGAACATAATGGTACGGAAGTTTTTCAATCCAATGTACCATTAACGAGAATTAACGACATTAAGCAGGCATAAATTCTGAGTTATAACATCAATAATTTCGTGAACAAATGCGTTAGTAAATGACTATATGCTTTCGTTTTCATCAAGAGAAATTTCTAGAACGCTGTATTATCTATACTACAAATTAAATCATTTACCAAAATATAAAAACTGCTAAATAATTGAATAATTTTTTTCAAGCTATAATTAAAAATAATTTCGAATTCAATTTTGTTTTTTTGAGGTTTTACTTTAGAATGTGTTGTTGCAAATCCTCATCGAAAACAATTTTTAAAAAGAAACTGAATCCTAAAAAATTAATTTCAATAATTTGTTTTATTGATTGCTCGATTAATCAGATAAAATATAATTTTTAATATTATTTACTGATATCATTAATATATTACTGTTTACCATTCGGTAAAAGTACATAAAAGATGGAATTTCTATACTCAATAAGTATAAAATGGCTACACTTAGATACAATGAAATTGAATCACTCCTTAATTTCGAGCAAAACATTTTAAATCAAAAATCTACTAATTACATAAAATATGACAAGAAAGACGAAAACAGTATGTACTAGAATATCGAATAGTAAATCTTAGAATAATTACATGCACTCGAAGCGATTATTATATTTTCCGAATCCAACCGAACATATTATTAGAACCGAGAAAGACTCAATTGTTTTCAAAAAAGCATTTCAATATTCGAAAAAGCCAAGCCAAAGTCTGATTTTTTCACACATCCTAGTTAAATCGGACATGATCCTACGAAGAAGAAGCGTAAAATGCAAACACTTTGATCCGTCAATATAATCTTATTGTCTATTAGTGATTCATTTTCATTGTTCGTAGGTGTAATTTCATTTAATAATAGTAATACGATTGTATTACTTTTGTGTGTAATAATATTGATCATGTCGGGAGTTTATGTATTTGTAACAACCGGCGTCTGTCGCCGGAAAACTGTATAGGTGATACATCGGACGGACGTATATGAATAGAGCTTTAACATGCGCTTTTTATACCAAACAGAAAATCGTGTGTTTCATGTAACAAGAACATTTTTAGCACAAATTCAAAATATATTTTCTCACCTTGATTACTTATTTATATGTCTATTCGTGTACATATAGGTTTCTTATTACTTATTTATGTGTCTTTTCGTAGTCATATAGTTTTCACATCAAATTTTTGACCAGAACCACCAAATAATCTTTATTTTCGTCAATAACGAATTTTTGGCCAAAACCTGTACTTTATTTTTTTTAAGCGCTTAAATATCGAAAACGGTGAGTTTTAGTAAAATTGTCACGAGTCAAAAAAAAACTTAAAATTGTCCAAAATATAATACCTAATACCTTTCAAATTAAATTTTTGATCTGGGCCACAAAAGGAGTTTTCGCCGAAATTTCCACTTTTTATTTTTCAAATGCTTATATTTCGAAAACAGTGAGATCAGATAAAACATATCATGGATCAAAAAATGCTTAAAATTGTCCAAAATCAAGCAACGCGGAGTTTTCATGAGTCAAATGCCTCGTTTCCTACATTAGTAATTCGTTGGAATAAAAAACTTTAAAAAGTTCGACTCGAGGTAGCGGGCGGATGAGCTTGTAGACCCTGGATTTATTATGCGCATTAAAATCTACATTTCCAGCTAAGTTTGTTAAATGCAACTTATAGATTGATATTACGCATATAATTATTACCGGAAGTTGTGCCATATTTTTGCAATCAAAATTGGTTTATTTGACTTGTGTCGTCTGTTAGGTTTTACTACAGTTGTACTCCCTTAACGAAAACTATCTATGTATCTGAACTATAGGATATTTAATCGGTCGGTTCTTGGATTAATACGTTCAATTGGCGATAACTAAATCCTTCATGAATCGATTGGATATCTACATGAAAAAGTGAAACAGCTTTTTTTTTTATAAAAATCCTCTTAAATAGTAAAATATTTCGAGGTATTTTAAATCGGCTTACAAAAATATATCGAAAGAGGACCAATACAATTGTATTTTTGGTAATATAAAATTCATTTTCGGTCGATAAAAAAAATAAAATGCGTGTTCTGTTGGTGCTGGGAGAGATACTTCGAATTATTAAAGGTGATAGACTACAATATTGCACGTAAATGATATTCCGTTTACTTTCGATTTAAAACAAGTTATTTGTACAGCTTTTCCCTTAGTTTTTCCTTTATATGTATAAATAATTCAGACAGCGGAAAAAAAACTTTCGTATTATTATGATAAATATGTTAGGTATCATTGTCTAATAGCGGAAACAAGGATGAAATTATTTATATGTGTTCATAGAGACGTTTAACTCTTGAAAATGGAAAATTACGGAAATTCTATCGTAAAAAATGATGTTATACATATTTTATTTTTCTTTAAATATCATAATTGTATTTTGATATTCATTTCTTGAATAACATTTTAGTGTATTTCAGAGTATTTTCAACTGTGGTTTTCTAAATTTGTTGCGATTTTGAAAAGCCGAATAATGACAAAAAAAGACTGGGGTACTACCAACAATCAGTCCATTTGCTTTACTTGATTTTTGGAATTTTTGCAAAGTTGTTAGAAGTTTACTTATAAAGAAAATTTCCATTAAGAACCAATCGAATTTTGATTACACGACCAGAACCGCAAGTATTTGTATTAATGACAAATAAGTGTAGTCGAAAAATTTCGATTAGTGAACGTGTTTTTGCGGCGATAATAGAGTATTTTCACAACAAAACAATATTTATCACTTTCGTTTTCATATAGTTGTTCATGAAACACAATAAAGTCTATAACTCTCCAGTAAAAGTATAACAATGAGAGGAAGATTAATAAATAAAACAATTCTATCAATTGTTATTCATATAATAGCCTAACAGAACAATTGGGCTCACAGAAAAAAACAGCATCCTTCTTAGTCTAGTTGTTATTGGCGCAGGAGTAAAATAAATTTTTTGCAATGTATTTTCAGATATGACAGGTCAGTTGTTAGTTTATTTGGATTTTAAATTTGAGGACTCTGAATCTGGCAACTCGAGAACCATAACTCGGAATTGATTTTAACTGATGGAATCGCTTTTACAATATAAAGGTTTAAAAAAAAGATTTGTCGAATTTTTAAGTTTTTCTTAAGAAAGAAAAATTAATAATATAAAATAATTTTCAGCCATAAATTGAAATGAAAATCAATTATTGAGGATGAAATAGCGCCAGGACAATCTTGGAAAAAAGGCTTGTTTTTTTTTTTTTTTAATGAAGTTGGACTAAGTCTAAATCAATATTGAAAAATTTAGTATGGTTGGTCGATTATTTAAATAAATAAATGACTTCAAAAGTAGGCGTATTTAACTTATAAGAAAACGGTAGATGGATGATGGTTTTCATAGATTTCTCCAAAACTAGGTAAAAATTAAAACAAGAAAAGACACTATTAAAATTAAAGTAAAAACCTTAATTAAATTATTGAAAACCAAAAAAACAACCGTTGTGCTCGACTGGTAAAGAATGTACGAGCACGGTAGTGGGGACACAATTTTAAATTTAAAAAATGTTTTTTCAATAGTGAAAAAAGTAAGAATAAAATTTTCGATATCTGGAGTAATTTTCAAAATATCGAAAATTTTATTAATTATTTTCGTTTCCATATTTCGAAAACCAAGGCAGATATCGAAAAATTTTATTCTTATTTTTCGTCTACATTCATGAAGTTATAACAAAATTCATCAACAAAGTTGAAAATATGTTACAAATAATTTCAACCACAAGTTTAAACGAGCCTTGGCGCTCGTACTACCTTTGATAATTTTGATACAAAAATTACGGAAATCGAATTAATTTGAACATATTGTCTGAAATATCAGACAATATGTTCAGTTCTGAAGGTCCAATCAATATAATAAGAGGATCTCCATGTAGGTAGTTATTAGAATGAACATAATTGATTACCACAACTGTAAAACTTTTTTCGAACAGCCTTAATAATTCCCATAATATGTATTTTGTAAATAATTCTGCTCTGGAGTATTGTACGAAACATTATTATACTTATTGCACTGTCTATACTGTGTTCATGTGTGTGTGTGTGTGTGTGTGCGTATGTACAGTAAACTTGCTGGAAAATCAATAGTACTTTCCTTTTCAATTATTGTCTATAATACTTACATACTTCACTTCATTTTCTCAATATAAATAAATAAAGGCATATCGTTATGCTAAAAAGTATTCAATTATGGATATGTTGAAAATGTTTATGAAAATTGGTTTTCCTTGCGAAAAAATATCTTTTTTTAGAAGAAAGTTATCGATTTACAAAAAAAATAAATAAATAAAAGTGGAAACAAACTGGCTGTGTTTATTGTTGAACTACCATGTATTGACAGTGTTGATTTGATAATCGATTGTTTTTTCACGTCATGTAAGTAAAGAAAGATAGCCACTCTTACACACAAACGTATAATATACAGAAAGTGTATGTCGGTAAACTTAATAAAATACATACAAACTATGTAATACCAAATTCTTCCTATTAAGCTTGCGCCCTCACGAGTGACCAGTGGTGTTTACGAAAAAATGTTTCAAACAAAAATTATTAACTTTTTTATAAGGAACATTTAAGCTTTTGTTCTATCTTTAAAGGTTTACAAGATGGGTCCTACGGGCCGAAGACCCAATTGAATTATGTTGTTCATGTACAAACTCGATCTTACTTTTTACGTTGCTTTCAAGTTGAGCTTTATATCCTTTTTTGTTTTTGACTTATCGTGTCGACAGACAGACAGATGGACAGACGGGTGGGCAGACAACTGTAAATGGTCCAATTAGGTGATTTTATGAACACCTTTATCAAAATTATGTTCCCAGCAAACTTGGGACTTAACTTAATACATCTTGATATATTTCATATGTACATGATATACAAACTTTTGTTTGCTATTCTAGCGTTACATAATCGAAAAATCACCTAACATTAGATTCTAACATTAGATAAATCCTTGTAGTCTTAAATTAAAAGTAAACATAACAGAAAAAAAAGTACAAGAAAAACAAGAACTCTTGTGGAAAGTAAATTTCTTCTCCTTATTGACAACTGATCACTTTGGTCAAGAAATCTGGTGATTAAAGCTTTAATAGTGGCCTGAGATGCTGTCAATGAAGAGAATAGGATTCGTTCTATAAATATAAATTAAAAAAATTAATTATTATTAAATTAGTAGTAGTGCCAAGGGAAGTTTCGATTTTTGGTTGAAATTATTTGTGCCTTATTTTTAACTTTGATGATGAATTTTGTTAAAGCTTCTTGAATGTAGACCAAAATAAGAATAAAATTGTCCGATATGTATCTACTTTGGTGTTCGAAAAATCGAAAGCTAAATAATTATATACATTAAGAGTCTTGTTATATATACACACGACTGTGGATACCTAAGAGTGGCTATCTTTCTTTGCATGACGTAAAAAACAAACGATTGCATAATCAACACTGTCTACACATGGTATTTTAACAATTCACTCATTCAATTGTGTGTTTTCACTTACTTTTTGTTATAATACGTTTAGAATTGAGATGGTTAAAATGATCTTAAATAAACATTCTATAAAATTCCACTTTGTATATGTTTTGCGATTGACCATTTTGGGGACAATTACAAATAATACATATCCTTTTAAGTACGGACTACTAGTCAATGGTAATAAAGTTATTTTTAGATACCTATATTATTATCAACAATAATACATTTATGGGTATTATTTTTATTTAGTTGTAAAATATTTACATGTAAAGACTTCTTCTTTACATTTATTCAAATATGAATAACATATTGTAAACATTGAATAAGTGAATGTAATTGTTCAACAGGATGATTATTCTGTCCTATACTACCGAACTTTTACTTATCGAAGTCGATAACAACATCCTTACATTCTGCAGACCAATAGCTGAAAAATTTTCCAGGAATCTTTTTGAGCAATTCGGCCACATGTAGTACTACATTTTCGTAGGCAAAATAAACAAATTGTAACTCTCCAATTTGGGTTCAAGTCAATTTGTTTTCCCTAAGATGAGTTAGTAACGTATCACATATACCGAAGAAAACAATGAGCACTATCATGTCATTTGAGTGACTTTACTGGCGACTCTACTGGTAATTGCTGATAGCTCATTCTTGTGTCAAACCTTGTGATCTATACCTGAGAAATTTATATTGGGTCTTATGGATATATTCTATTCATTCGGATATAATAATAATAATAATAACGGATGTAAACTCCGTTTTCCAGACATGTATACAACAGAGGCCATCCATTCATTATTGGCAATATTTGTTTCTCTAAACTACATCCGAATATTCAATTTAATTTATGATGTGGGTGGAGTCGGTTACATGTGATGTGGGTGGAGACAGTGTGATCAATTTATCGCCTTATTAATTATAATTGATCAGATTGAGCTGCCTGGATTCGAACCTGCAACCTCCCAATCTTAGTAGTCAAATGGTTAAAGGCTATTGCGCTTTTACTCGCTCGGACACTGAGCCAGATAGTTCATTTGGATATGTATGGCTAAAATGAGCAAGAAAAATTATAACGTTCTACTCAGATCTACTGATTTAACAAGTTAGTTAAAAGTGATACAGGCTTCTCAGAATAATTTTTGAGAGGAAAGTCAATTATGCTAAATTTGTTGTATGCTTTAGTTAGCGTCGAGTAAAAATATAGTAGAAAATATGATAATCAGTCTGTATTTATAAAAATTAACACATGTAAATATATTAACAATATAGACATATGGCGTCTTTATGCATCTATTTTAAATGATAATGAAACTATGTTTTCACTAATAGTTTCTTTGGATTCAATGTAATTGAATATACATATAATATGTAGCGTATAAAATAATAAACACAACTTTATGAATGAGTGTTAATAAACCACATGAACATTTTTCATTATTCCAATTTTATTCGAAAAAATAGTTGAATCAATAGTTTTCTTATTATTTTGCCTGAAACGGTGTCACTGTAGCTATTACAGATGAGAATAATGCCGTACTAATGAAATAGATCTGTTTCATTTTGTGTCGGCAATAAGGGTATTTGTAAATAAGGCTTTATTCTTTGGACAATATACTTTAATACCAGCAACTCTTTTGTGGCCTCTCTACTAAGAAGTTTTGCGAAGGAACTTTATCTGTGTGTAGGATTTTTAATCAAGCAAATTTGTTAATATGTTAAATAGTGGATGTAAAAAAATAAATAATTTAAAAAAATAAAAATTCCGACTGCGTTAAATAAAATCTGAAAAGACAGAAAAAAGTCCAGTAGTTTACATTTAGTTGGGACCCATTATTGGGAAAATACGAGCCGTTTCAGATTTTAATGAGTCCCGACTGATAAAATCGCTTAGTAAACTACTGGATTTGTTTCTTCCTTTTCAGATTTTATTTAACGTAGTCGGGTTTTTTATTGTTTGTATTATTTATTTTATGTTAGACTTTTTAGCGTCCCAGCACTAAAATAAACTACAACTTATATATAATTTTATAATTTTCTGTTAACTTCTTTTATTTTGATACCCTACTCAATTGGTATTAATTAAGTTAGTTAATTTTTTTTAATTAACGTATTAAGTACTATTTATATCCAAAAATCCGTCATTTTTTTTGTACTTTCAAAAACCTATCTAAGAACACTTGGGTTTTCCAGACAAATATAATTATACCTTAAATATTGAAATGCATTGAGCCGTTTGTAAGAATAAACAAATATACATACATGCATACATACAAGATACGCACGAAAAACATAACCACTCCTTGACAGTCGGGTAAAAATACAAATGCTTAAATATGTTAGACATATTTAACATCGTGTTTCTTTCATTCACAATCTTGATAATAATACAATTACTTTAGACCTTTAATAAGTACAAATATTTTCCATTCACAAACTTAATATTACGACATTTAAAATATAATTACTTTATTAAACCATTATTGTCAAAGTAACTTCAATAGAAAAATAAAAGTAACTTTAGTGGTATAATATTAACAATCTCAGAAATAGGACTTTTGTATCATGTTATTGTATTTTTTTCAACACAGGGATATCGAAATTTTCATATTTCAATATCAATATTTACTTTCCCAGAATCTATCTTGCTTTGTTTATAAGCGAATAAGAATGGCTTGTGGTATTAACATAAAAGTTTTTAGTTTAATATTTGAAGTCTATTTCAGTCTGTTTTCTCCGTACAATATTGTAAAAATGTTTTGGATTTTATTTTTATTAAGCAATTTTAATAAATACTTTTTAAGGGACAAGCTTTTATTGTACTAAAAAGTAGAAAGTAATTTAATCTATGATTCACTCATTCCCGACTATTTGTAAAAACTTGAGGCGCTTAATATCAAGAACGAATCGAAAAATAATTGGCGTTTGGAGTAGATGACTCATAGATAAAATTATTTTCTACTTTTTAGTACAATAAAAGCTTGTCCCTTAAAATGTATTATTTATTAAAATTTTTAATTTAAGACTAAAAACAATTCATATAAATCAAATAATTAGGTGGAAGCGATTGGAAAATCAGGACGCCACAACCTTACCATGCATTGTCATCCAAACTAGATGTGCATGCAAATTTCAGCTCAATCGGAAATAGAGAAGTGGATAAAATTTGACTTGCAAGATTTGATTACAGATAGACAACCGGACAGATGCCAGTTCGTTACTTTTAACTCTAATATACAATGCGGTGTCATTCTCGTAAAAAAATAAAGTGTATTTTTGTAATAAAGTCTCCCTTCTCTCTTCAACTACTTATACTCTAACTATAAGTTGTTTCTGTTCAACAGTAAAATTCATGAAGTTTGAGTAATTATATCTCAGTAATTTTATAATCAATAATTTTGGTTTTTTTTTTCTTAAACTCGGAACAAATTCATTAATGTTCAGTTATTTTTTTGAAACAATCTTAAAATTTTTTTCTTTTAAAACTTGTTAAATACACAACTTCTCCAATGCTCTCATTGTTAATTATCTGAGAGCAATTAACTTTAATTAAATTTATCTCCAATTAAAGACTGTCAATCGATTTCAAATTTTCATGGTAATTGTATTATTATATCCTTAATAAGTATAAAAAAATTTAGAATTTTCTGTCCCTATGTTCATTGCGACAAAACAGCCGCAAATATACTGATATTGGATCTAGTTTTTTATTGACAGACATGAAATTTTGCAAATATATTTATTTATTTGCAAACAAATAAAATAAAATACCTATTATGCAACTCTTAAACAGTTAAAAACATATTATGAATAAACACAAAACAATATTGTATGTAAACAGAATTAAGTAAAAAATTTATAAAAATGTTTGTTGCTAATGTGTGGGTTTTATATAATATTCTCGAGCAAAAAAAAAAGTTAAAAAATATCACAGAATCTTTATGTTCATTGACACCTTCAAATAATAATAATAATAATACTTTAATATATTAATAATAAATAAATATAAATACAAGTACACTAACACAATAATCATTTTACATTTGAGTATTAATTAGTTGAGTATCCGATGTGCCATGTGTATTATACACCGTCTTCTGTTATTGATTGCAGAAATCCAGCTTACCCAAATAAGCTCATCACGAGCAACAAAAAAAATCTCTTTTCCAAATTTGGATCTGAGGCTTAATTTGACAGATACGGGTATGGCAAAAACTGAAGGGATTTAAAAAAAAGTATGAACTGATTTATTTGGATTTGGTCAAATTATCCCACTTTTTATATTTTTATTATATTATTGAGTCTTCTACTGAATCACAAATAACAAAAAATTATGAAGCTTTAAATTAAATTATTGCTTGTCTAACCCTTAACAATTCTCATTGTGCGCAAAGAACGTTTATAGTGTTAGAACTTAAATTATTCTTATTATAAGTCACTGTTTTTGTTTTTTTGAATTGGTTATATTTCGTTCCCGTGCGATTTCTCGTTTTCAGGATAAGAGAGTTTTTGTAAACAACGATCACACAATAAAACTAAGTTAACCATCTTAAACATACTTAAACATTTTTTATAGAGAATTTACCAAAATTCGGCAGAATGCGAATTTTTGTACCTTCACTCATATTTTTTTTTAAATTTGGCTGGATAAATAGTTTTGGATGTATTTGCTAACAATTTTAGGTCAGTAGTGGTCGAACGTTAGAGACGTAAACTTATTACTTCCTCCTATAAAAATGGACATTTATTTCAACTCTTTGCCGACTTTTTTATACGGATGTGTCATATTTTATTTACCAACCTTGCTCTGAAAAAGGTTTTCCAATATTAATATTTTTGATCTCAATCCAAAATAAGACGAAATATACATCTGAACAAGTTTTTCAACATGATTGCCGTCTTTTTGCAACAAAATCATATTATTAACAGCATCGACCAGACCGTATGATTATAAGAGAAAAATTAATGGTCTAGAATTTAATTGCGTGGGTTGACATAACACATGAATACATTGTATATCAGTTGTTTATGTTTATGAGTACGTATGGGCAATAATCTTCGCGTTTAATTGCAGCACTTAGCGACAAAACGGAAAAACCTCGAATTATTGTGGGTTTGGTTTATTTCTCAGGTTTAATATATTTAAAAATAAATGAATTTTACATAAAAACCAAATTTGTATAAAAAGATAATTGATTATAACGACAAAACCAAAAGCTTATATAACAAATTGACAAATTATTGATAAGTAAAGATGGAAGCCCTTAACATAATACCTTGAATCTGAGAAACAAACTGACAAATTACAATAAAGTAAAGAGGTACGCTCGTAACAAAATTGTACGAATATTTGTTGTTCTCTCGGTAGTTGCTCTAACTATTTACAACACCGAAAAATGTTTTTCGATTATCGTTTTGTTTGCATGATGAAGATTTAAAATGGACCAAGTTATTAAATTCTTGACAAGTAGAATTGAAATCATTATTCGAAAATATAATTTCAAAGAATCTTCAGTTATGTGAAACTTTTGCAGTTTTTGAGGCTACCGTTTTCTTGTTACCGAACCTTCAACAGTCTAAAATTTACACGCCTAGTAGATAATAAATACATTAATGAATGAAACTAAAGTATATAAACAAGTTCGTAATTTAATTTTATTATTATTGATTATATAAAGCAGGGATGTACTTATAAAAATCTGGGGGATCACGAGTTCCTAAAAAAATCTTATTTTGAGTAAAAAGTAAATTATTCAATCAAAACAAATAATAAGATTACTAGACAAGCATTTGTCAAATTAGTTTACGATTGAATGTAACATATTATATATCAAAATTAGTCAAACAGACCATGATGTAAATATTGTGTGCATAATTAAAATGTGAACAACAAAATAATAAGTAATAATAATAAATAAAGTGGATAAACAAAGTAAAAAAAATTCATTGAGTTGAAAAAATTGCATTCGTGTCTAGAACTCGAATAGCCTAATTGGTAGGGCGCTTGACATGAATCCAAGAAGTCCGGGTTCGAGTGTATTTTTTTTCAATTCTCTTTAATTAAGATTACTAGACAAGCATTTGTCAAATTAGTTTACGATTGAATGTAACATATTATATATCAAAATTAGTCAAACAGACCATGATGTAAATATTGTGTGCATAATTAAAATGTGAACAACAAAATAATAAGTAAAAATAATAAGTAATTTTTTTAACAAAATTTTTGAAATACAGAGAATTTCTGAGAACAGCTTTAACCATTATTTTTCAGTTCAATATAAGATTAGTTTCATAAAACGTTTATAATAGCGTCCTACAAAGGTAGTTTTAACTTTAATTTTAGCGTACAGATGGCTGAAGAGATGGAAAGAAAGCTATTTAGTTTTTCCCCACTTCCACTAAATTTATTTTTTTGATATAATATAGTGACATAAAGTTTTGATAATTTAATACAAGATTTGTAGCCATCCAATATCATACATTAGGTACGACCACAAAGTACATTCGTACATTTTCGTATTTTTCGTCGAGCTACAACAAAGTTTATTAATGAAATATTCTTAAAAGCTTTTCTTGGGAATTTGTTACCTTAGTCCTGTACTGTAAATGATAATATAAATGAATTTTGTTATATTTTTTCTTTCATTTCCATTAAAAGTTTAGTTTGTTAATGTCATAGACTCATGTATACAAACTACAAAGTAAGTGGATAGATAATTTATATTAATATAACAAATTGTAACAGACAATCTGCCTCCAACTTTGTATGTATATTGTAAGTTAGAAGTTGAAATTGGAACTCATACTTTTTTCATTCCATTATGATTATGAATTATTTATTGAATATATATACTTTCCATTGCTGTATACAAATTCAAGAATAAAGTAGAAACAAACTTGCAGTACTATGGAATTATTTGATTACCATGGAAAAATTATATTCTTCAAAATATTAGTTATTTGTCAAAATGGTAACTTTCTTTCACTGGAAAAAATTTAAAAGAATATCATTTTCATATACTTCTCCTATTGTACGTGTGTTAAAAATGTCATTTTTAATTGCAATTATCTCATATTAGGAGCGATAAATTGTCTTTAAATTTTAACAGTGTGTGCATCAGACTTTTAATTACTTATATTAAAAGTTTTGATTTTGCTAAAATGACCTATTTACCTTAAATTTTCGATTATATAACTGAACAAAAAAGCTGTTAATTTTTTATTAAGAATTTTTGTTCAAAATTTTTATAATAACTCTAATTTCAATATTTTATATGCCAATTAATTTTTTAAATTTTTAATCATTTAACATTCAAAGTTAATATAAATTTTTATATTAATTGAAATAATTGGTATTTTTCTTTTCTTTAAAAACTTAACATACAAAGAAAAATTTTTGGTAAAATTTCGATACTAAGATGAAATACTTTAACTATTATTTCGTTAATAAATGTGTGAAATTTTTTTTTCAATTGCGTTAGTGTCTGTTTGTTTCAAATATGATGTTTTTTATCTCAAAATTTATAATCTGGAATGTAATTCAGCTATGTTTCAAAAAAAAAATTACGGAAGTTTCTTAAGGATTTATTTTCTCTTGGAACAAAAAGTGTTTTTTTCAAAGCAGGTTAATCATTTCGGTAATTTTGGTCTAAATGTTACGAAAATCAAATTTATTGGATGCGTATTTAGTCTTCTCATTTAAAACGGAGTTTAACTTGTCCCGTTAAATTTTGATTTAAAGAGAAAAAAGCTTCCTTCAATATGGATTGTTGACAGCTGTACACAAACGTCTATGAAATTGAAAATTCAATGTTTATTATTAAATGCTTTCATTTAATATTTTTATTTTTTAACTAGAGTGATACCCACCCGCTTCGCTGGGTTTAAAAGTAATGATTGATAAATATTGCTCTCGCTTATCCAGTTTCTATAACACTCGAAATAATGGTAAGGATTGTATTACACAGGTAAAGTATATGTATGGTTTTCTATTTTGTTAAATGTATAATAGGCGTAACTATTCATTGAGTATATCAGAAAAGATGGCCATGAAATATTTTATGTTGACTATTTTTACAGAAATCTGTAATTTATGGTAATGTCAAATGACTACTTTTACAGAAATCTGTAATTTATGGTAATGCCATAAATTAATTTTTTTTATTAATATATCTTTATAAATTATAGTTCATGTGTTATTCTGATATATCAACTATATTTCTGTACAGTTTCATTAAAAACCATTCGCTAGTTTTAACGTGAAAGCGTAACAAACAAACAAACAAACATGCTCATTTTCTTTAGGTACTTTTGTATTTATAATATAAAGAGATTATTCAGTGAACCACGTTTTGTACCCGTTAGTGTACATTAATTAGTATCAATATGTACTTCCATGTTATTGTTTTTAATAATTCATGATTTCATCCGCAATAAAAAAATATGAACAGTTTATGAAACATGATATTCATCTAATAATCGTTAAAAAATATATTATAATTGATCTATATAATTTCTTGTGACAATAGGTCGTTAAAATTAAAAAAAAAACCTTAGTACTTTATTTATTTTATGGATAATAAGGTGTTATTTTAATTTTAATTTTTGACATCAAATATAACTTCCATTAAAACTAACTAGCATTAGAAGAACATAAAGCTAAGGTCGAAAATAAAAATATTCTTGGTCAAAAAATGTGTTACAACTCTGATCCTGACGGCACTAATAGCAATTGTTAGGATTTGTCTAATAAATAATTTTCGCTTTCTCCAATAACTTGGTTTCCGTTTATTTCGAAAATTAACGACACACAAACTTTTACTTTGAATATCAGATCACACGCTCTTTGAGAAAAGTTTCCGTAGATATGATTCTTAACTCTTACAAAGTTCAAAAAATTCGTTTCAGATTCAACGTAAAGTGACTATGAATTATAATTTCCAGCCCGCTTACCGTGGCTAACACTGCGCTAGATATTAATCTGATAATTTTTAAAAAAGGTTTTCAAATCATTTTAGTGTGGATGTCATTCTAATGCTTAAGTATTATAATTAAGGTATTTGTCTTTGTATTAAGTATTAATTTTAACATGCTTTTAGCTCGACTGTCCATTTATCACGTATTCTGTATGAAAATGATAATAAACATCTGTAATTCTGTATATAATAGACATCTCTCTTACACTACTTATACTGTAAATATAATTGTTTCTGTTATCCAAAATTTAGATAACTTTGAGTGACTATATCTCAAGAATGAAGCGGTCAATAGTTTTGGTTTTTTTTTTAAACTCACATGCACAAATTCATGAATGTTCAGTGAGTTTTTTGAAAATATGTTAAATCTAGTAATTTCCTAGAATTAAAAAACTTGTTAAAAACACAACAAAACGCAACCTTTTCTATGCTCTCGTTAATTATCCGAACTTTAAATGTATTTAACTCGAGTTAGAGACGGTCAATCGAATTCAAATTTTTTTGGTTAATTTATTATTATATTCCTAATAAGTATACACAAATTTAGAATTTTCTGTTGATATGCCCATAGCAAGACAACTATCTTAAAGCATGGTATTTTTATTTGTCAGACGAAATTCCGTTGCTTTACGATCGTGCATCCCTCATTACTCAAAATAACCGCTCTCGGGTGCGAGACGTAAGGAAAGTCATACCCAAAAGTCAAACGTCTAATATAAACTTTCGAAAACGTTGCAGGCTTTCATACTAATTTTTATTAACAAATATTCATAAACGTATTTTATTGTTCTGTGTTTTACTTCCTAATTCGTCTGCATAAATCATAATTAAAATTTGAATAGATCTAGAGAAAATTTCTTTTCTAATTTTTTATTATAATATCAGGTAATTTATTAGCTTAATAAATTAATTTTGTCTTCCTATACATCTAAATGAATCGTTTGAAAAGGTTAAGTACGTATTGAAGATAAAAAAAAAAAACGTTTCGTATCAAATGATAAATGGTATAAAAATCTACTTTGCCATTACAGAGTTAATAGCGTATTGTTTAAAATTAATAATACAAAAATATTTTCGTTAGATTAGAGAAAGTATATTATAAAAACTATTTTAGTTTTTCCTTAGCCATATGATGTATTATGTTATACTCAATTCACTTAAATTGTACAAGCTGAAACATTCTAAGTGTACATATCATATTAATAACACTTAGATTGTTCTAAATGGTGCGTTTATATTAACTTATAATAACAATAAAATAATAGCTAATAATAATAAAAAAAGTCATTTGAATCCGAATCCGAAACAGACTTACAGACCTACTAAGTTCATTCAAAAATTGTATTTAAGTCCAGTCGCCAAGGACCTGAGTTGACAGAGCGACTTTAAATAAACTCGATAAATAATTAAAAAAACTCAATCAAATAGAGAAAAAAAATTTATGGTTCTTTTTTCAAAAGTGGGAAAGGCAAAATCGTATTTTTTTTTATGCAAAAGTGAAACGAAATCTAGTTTTACTACAATTAGTACAGAGTTGGCTAAATCATATCAAATTTTATCGCAGCTTTTGGGTCTGTTTCCCAAAGTCTATACCACAACTTATTTTATGATATTATTTAATGCTTCAAATGTGGATAACGATGGAAATTACATATTCTGTATATACCATAAATTTCATAAAAATATTAATAATAAATAATTTTTTCTTATTACATTTTATGAAATATGAATAAAAAATAGATAATTTAAATTAAGATGATGAAAAAATTATGTAAATATTAATAAATATTATTACATATTTACCATGTTTTCAAATTATAAGTAGGTTTTCATAAATTTTATGATCATCTTACAGGTGTATGTATGATATTTAATTAATTTAAGAGGTAATTTTATTTTAAATCATGGTATAGATGAAACAGTGAAAGTGAAGAAATGTTTAAAATTTATGGTGTAAAAAAGATGAGTAAAGATTATATATTATTTTTTAAATAAATATCTCAGATTCTTAACATGAACTCTATGGTATCAATGCAGATGTTTTCATGCATACCCCATTTCGAAACTGGCGCACCATATCTAAATATATTAAATAGAGACCAGAGGAGAATCCTAGCTTCGTTCAGACTAAACACTTACGCCTGGAACAATGTACGAAATTCACTAGGAGACAAGATGTGTGTTTTATGTGGTGGGCTAGAGTCTGGACAACATTTACTTATGGATTGTGAAGGTACCAGAGGAACAGAAAGAGATAGGGTTTCTGCAATGGGATTGAATAACCTAACGAACATTTTAAATGTTTCTGAGTATGATAAAGCAATAGTAGTGACGACTTATATTAATTTCATTCTATCGAAGAGGAAAAGTTTGTTGTTTTGATGGCCAGGTTTGATGCTTTACACACATTAAAAATATGACAATTAAGATTTTAAATATAAAGAATTTTATGTTATTTTATTTAGTTTTATTTTATTTTTCATATATTGTAACACAAAATGTAATTTTGTAATGATTGATTTGCTTTTTGTATATCAATAAAGAATATATATATAAAAAAAAAAAAAAAAAAGATTCTTAACATGAGTATACTACAGATTCTTACATACACACGTACAGGGTCAATCAGGGAAACTTGTAAATAAAAATCCATCATCATCGAACCCGGAGAATATAAAACAATTTTTAATTATTTAATCCTTAATGCAGAATTAAAGAAAATGAATTAATTAACGACTCACGTAAAACTGGAAGGTTTTCAGTTAGAAATGCATTTTTCTTTTCACGTATGTAGAAAATTGATTTTTTGAACCAATATTTGTTTAATGATCAATTTTTATGGTAGTAATAACTGTTTAATTAAGGTGTTCTCAAATTGTTCTAGCAAAATTGGTAGTACATAGTCGGTGTGGTACTCAAGTCGTGTGAGTGCGACCCCCTGTAGTTCACACTACTAACTTCCCAGAGAGGGAAAAAACATTAAAAAAAGGTTTTTTTAGGCTGCATAGATTATTCTTCGAATATGTACTGCAGCTTATGCTGGAACTCATTATCTCCATAGATATGTGATGTGTTTTATCTACTTTTCAGATTCTGTTTATTTAGTTTTTTCCAATTTTTTTATTACCATTAAAAACCGGCTCAAACAATTCTCTTTCCCAGTAACGTGTTAATGTCATAACTGGTTCGCGAGATAATTCAGGCAAAAAAATCCGAATGATCATACGATCATACACACATACGTACACACACACATACAGACATTACATTGAAAAGGTTTGATTCGGATATTGCAACCTTTTAACCGCGGAAATATGTAAAACTGGAAATTTTCAAAATCGGTCCCATTACATTAACTTCCTCTGGGAAGTTAATAAAACATTGTCTTTAGTCAGAATGATAGACGTATATTTCAAGAGAGCATTTTAAACCATTTCTAACTTAAGAAAAATATTGATTTATTAATTTTTGAAATTTTTTGGATTCTTTATGCATTATTTAAGAGTTATTGTTTGTTTATAAGCATAGACTTAGAACTTCTGCAGTTTCAAATCTATAAATATCTATGTTATAGGCATTCCATTAAATTCATAAGAATCAATAAATCTGTTCAATTTTCTGTTACTATGTATGCTGTGTAATGAACTATATACATGCAAGAAATAAGTTGTCAAGAAAAATTTTCAAAATTTAAAAATCCCCGAAAAATTTTTCGGGTACGGATCTCAAAACCCGCGTTTGAAACTTATCTAAGAACACTCTTCATTAAGTTGACTTTTTCCATAAAGCCTTTTCGAAACTGAGCCGAGTTAGAAAATCATCGCCAATTTTTAGTTTTTTCGGGCACGGAACCTTAAATTTGCACTTTAATCATAGCTAAGAACACTCTCCATTAAATTACTTCTCAAACAAAACCAAAAATTTAATTTTAATTTATTTAAATCGGTTCATCCGTTTAGGCGCGACGATGCCACAGGCAGACAGTCAAACAGGCAGACACACACACATAGCGGCCAAATTTATAACACATTTGCTTTTTAGTTCGGGGGTTAAAAATGAAAAATTTTTGGAAGAAAATCTACTGTAGTTTTCTATCAATTATAACACCAAGACTTGGTTAATTAACGGAAATCACTGGGTGGTATGTTTATGGTGGCTTGGATTCTTAAAGTGACTATTTTAATATTTTTTATGGTAGGCCAAAATTTAATGATATGGCTGCCTGCAATATTCACATAATATAATTTCAATATTTACTCTTTTTAACAAATCATAAAGAGTTGCTGATTTAATAATAAAAATAATAGAAATTTCTTGTGAAATCAGAAAAAATTGGCTAGGAATGGATTTTGCATTCTTTCTGAAACACTTTGTTTTTGTATTTAAGTATAGTGTTAAATACACATTGAACGATGATATATCCATTTACATATATTGATGACAGTAAAACCTATTTAAAGTCATAAGTTGCGTAGGCGGATATTATATTTAAAATGGTATCTTTTTCTTGTAATTATGGACGATCCCATTTATAGAAATGCATTAAAAATTTGATTTCATGCATAAAATATTTGTACATTTGTAATTTGATATGATACAATGCAATTTGGAAATTTAATTTTAATTAAGAAAATTTGAATACTTCTGCTATTTTATTTTTAATGCGTTTTTTTGCCCATTTAAAAATTAGGTATTCGTTGTGTGCGTAGTCATGATAAAAGAGGCTGTTATGACTTATTTTCAATTCTTTACATGTTAATCTTATAGAAAATGTTAAATTAAAATTATTAAAAAAACACTAATTGATTAAACTTAATGCATTCAAAATTGTGAAAATAAGAAATCAAATTGCACAAATATTATTTTTCAAATGTAAATTATCATAATTATTTATTTAGATTTGTGAGACAACAATATTAAATTTTCAATGTAAGTCATAAATGCAATCCATACAATTATATATGCATCCAATTCTATAATTAAAGTAGTGTATAGCTACCATGGAAACCTCCTATAAAACTCACTGTTTAATATGTTTTGTTATGTGAAATTTAAGATCACCAAAAACTTGCCTAATATATTTTACGAGTTTAATTTTTATTTTAGCTTCTGGATAAAATCATTTTCTAGAGTAGGTAATTTATTAAATTAGATATCCAATAAAATCGTAAACGAGGGGTAATTTCACCAAATTTTCATGTGTTTTGATTATATAAAGATATAAGAATACATAAAGCGTATATGAATGTTTTCCAAGATATCTCCAGAATCGCTTCGAACTAAAAGCTCTTTGTACCAAATTTTACGGAATATGACAAAAAAAAAACTCACCCAGGCGTTAAATCAACGTGATTTTTATATTTTTGAGTCAAAATTATCCTATATACTACGTAAGACAAATTCCAAACGGAAATTTTCTGTGGTTTTCTCAATTTTTTCAAAGATAAAAACTTGAAAAAGTCGAGAACATTTTAATTGTCACCGATCTGGATAAAAATCATTTTCTAGAGTAATTTTTCACTCATAAATACAAAAATCGGTCTATACGATGATTAAAATTTTGTTTCTGAAACGTCACCCGAAAACATATACATTGCATCTTGGAGATTTAAATCATTATCCCAGAAATCCTTCGCTCAATCACAAACTGAACAAGATATTGTTTTTTCAAAGTGTCAAAAAGCTTCAGTGTCAAAAAATAAACTAAAGAGATATATGGATATGGAAAAAATATAATTAATATTTACTCGAAAACCGCTCTTGGAAAGTGAATTTTGCGCTCATGCAACGCTCATGAAAAGTGTGTATTTTAACCTATTTTTGACCCCCGAACTAAAAAAAGGGTATTATAAGTTAAACTGCTATTTGTATGTGCCTGTCTGTGTGTGTGTCTGTCTGTCTGTCTGTTGTATCGTAGCGCCTAAACGGATGAACCGGTTTAATTTTTTTGGTTTCTTTTGAAAGATAATTTAACGGAGAGTGTTCTTAGTTATATTTCAAGTGAAAGTTTAGGATTCTGTACCCGAAAAATTTGTCGGGGGTTTTAAAATTTTGTAAATTTCACTTGTGAATTATTATATCGGAGATAGCAACAAACAAAAAGTTCATTTAAATTTCCGTATTTTCTCAAATGATTGTTTTAAACCTGCCATGTTCATGCAACCTTAAATAAGGAAATACCTGTAATTTAGTAACTAATAGGTGTTCGCATGTAATGCTTGTCCTAAAATTTTTAGAAATTATATATTTTTAATTACATAAACCATTCCCCAAAAAAAAACCACATTCCAATCACATTCATTTTTTTAGAAACGTAACCTATAAATCAAAATTTAACGTAAACCACCTCTCTCAAAACGAAATGAAATTCTTCAATCAAAATACACATAACAGAGAAGGTAATTTAAGAAATATATATTAAATGTTTTGACATAATAAATTTTAAAATAAGTTACACAAAACTGACACAATAAAACATGGGCATTGAATGAATGGGCGTTATGATTGTTAAAGTGCTACATGTATTGACTGCTGCAGATAGAAAGTCATTGATATGACCATTTAAAAACGTATAGTCACGTCAATATAAATTAGGATTCATTTTTATTAAACTTTGTTTTCATTTTTTATTTTCATTTCAAATTTGATATCATACCTGTGTACCCATATTGTGTACAGTTAAACGCACATCATTGGTTCCAACCTATTATTGTTAACTATATACATGGTTAGTTTGTTCATTATGTACATGCCATAACAAGAGATTGGCAATCGGAAAAATGGCTCATTTCAAAATGAAGAGAAGTTAGCTACTTTAAGCAAAATAACTTGCAGTTCCTGGTCATTATCATATTATCATTTCTTTTTTTGAGATTTTCTCGATTTATTAAGTAAAATATTCAAAAAAAAAAAAAAAAAAAAATTGAATTTAAAATAGCTTTAATAGCGATTTCACCCACAAATACCAAATCGAACCAATGGATTAAAAGTTGGACTTAAAATTAATACAAAAAATCAGTTCATTTAATAATTAGAAACGTTTTTTTCACCAAAATAGCTTCCAAATAGAATTTGTTGTTCATAATTTTTGTCAATATCTTATTTATTTGTTAAACAAACCAAACTTTTGGTATATAGAAATTTGGCAGGTGAAAATTATCCTATACAACAAGTTTCATTTGATTCAAAAGAAAAATTGTAAACTGGCGAATTTTTTCGTTTTCATATTAGCTTACAAGTAAAATTTACAAAATTTAAAAAACCCAGCAAATTTTTTAGTTACGAAACCTTAAACTCGTACTTGAAACACAACTAAGAACATTCTCTATTAGATTACCTTTCAAACGAAAAAAAAAATTAAAATCGGTTCATTCGTTAAGACGCTACGGTGACATAAACAGACAGACAGAAAACTTTTTATGGTTTCGGGGGTTAAAAATTATTTTCCAAGAGTAACCCTTTGGTGGATATATTTTGAGATATGGACTAAAACGTATCTTTACAGATGATAATATTCTGGGGCAATAATCTCAAAAATCAAATTTATTTTCGTGTGTTTCGGTTATTTAGAGTTATAGAGAACTAAAAAATAAACAGAAATACGTATTTAAGAATAACTCTAGAAATAAAAACTTTTCGTACAGAATATGACAAATAAAAAATGAGATATGCGTTTTTCTTACTACCACCTAATTAGACAGAGACGAAATAACTTTATAATATGAATTTTCTTCTGTATCTATTCGATTATAAAAGAATTGTAATTTATCTGATAGTCTATCAACTCAATTTTAACGCAATATTACGATCATTATTTTCTTAATGAAATTATTGTATTGAAAACCTTTGCATGTCTGTGACCAGTACTACGATAAGAAAAATAATATAAACACATATGAAATGAAATAAATAATAATTTTTAATAAAAAACTATATAGGTACTCAAAAAAAGAAGGTGTTGATTGAATTTGTGTATATATACAAAAATGTTTATCAATTCTTGAATATTTGTTCATTTTATAATGTTTGTTATTCTACATCAAAAAACTATAAATGTAAACAGAAACGAAACCAAGTTACTATTTCAGGTGTTAGTTTTATGTCAATTAGAAAAAATACGATCATAAGGAATTGGTGAATTACCAGAATTGGTTCCGCGCAAAAACCAGTGTAAAATACAATAATGTTATCTGGATAGATCTTTTATTGGATGGGTTATGCGATCAAAGGTGGATTATCCTGTGCACCACCGGGCGGGCATGTGAGACGAAACAAACTAATTACATAACTGTTTTAGTTAGTTGCCAATTCGTCCAGAAATGTTTATAAGATTTCTTTTAATAGAAAATACGTTCAAATAAATTTGATTTTCGTAATTTTTGGATCAAAATTGCATTATTAAATGATTTTCGTTAAAATTGCAAATTGAATTGTTCTCCTTAAGAAAATAAAAAAGCTCAAGTTCAAAATTCAATGAACTACAACAGGGACATCATCGTATCTTGAAATTGGGCCAAATATATACTATTTTCCGCTTTAAACTCCCTCAACCAATGGTCTTTTCAATGACCTCAACCAAAAATTATTTTTTTACACAATTTCCAAACGATTAAGAAAATTGAAAAAATTCGATAGAAGATAAATTTTCCAAAACCATCCTTTTAGGCTAAATTGAACCTAGCGAAAACGAATCATTTCTGAGATGCCAGTCCCATAAGGATAAAAACATTTCTTCATTTTATTCATACATTTCTAGTATCCTAGAAATTTCATAGGGATGTCATTCAACGCCGTTTTGAATGACATTAGGGATGGGAGGGTGAATTTTTTCATATATCCCTGTACGAGATTTTTACAAAACTTATTATTATTACAGAGACATTTCAGGAGCTTGCTAGAAATATAACAATGCTGTCGGACACAATCATCAATATATATCCAGTAGTTCCGTTGGCGAACTGTAAGCTGCTTCTTAAAGAGAATATTTTAAAAGGGCCAAGCCAATTTTAGATGGAGGGAGGTGTGTACTTGTGGTACTACAAGACAGATATGATCTGGGTACAACCGTAGGCGAGGAGGAGGAGACATCTCATCTTCTATGTCACTGTCCAGCTCTTGTCATGAGGAGATGGACTTACTTGAACCAGCCTCTCTTTGACGACCTCTCCGACGTAAAATTCGCTCAAAGCACTCCTGCTGTTTTTAAACAGCTCCAAATGGTTCATGGAGTAGTGGCCGGGATGGGCCAACTTTTTTGTCGGTATCACAACGGTCCCTATGGACTAAGTGTCTCCCACCCCACGACAGTTACCTAGCCTAACTTATTATTATTTTACTCTTACCTAACCTAACTTATTATTATTGACTATTTTGGCTTAAAAATTAGGAACTGGTTGCAAGCATTCTCATGTATTCAAGAATATTATGATGGTAAATAAGATATGTATACCTTTGTGTACTTTAATTTAAGTATGTAATGAAACATATGAATATTTTTTATTTTAAAATTGTTTATATTACAAACTCTAAACTCTACGTGATATGTTTGAAATTGAAATGTAATAATATAGTCATTATATTATTTATTATTAAAAAATATTTTTGTGATACAAAATGGGAGTGTTTTATTTGAATTTATTGTTATTTAAAATTTCCGCTTTATATAAATAACATTATTTAAAAAAATTTTAGGTTATGAAAAATTTTACTAAATGTCCGGGTCATATAAGTGATTCAAGATGAAAATTTTGTTGTGACTCTAACGGATCATGCTCACCCAAAATGTAGTAAAAATAAATTTCTATATTGAAGTCAACGTGTTCTTATAACAAGTAAATATTTCTTGAGTCAATTAAACTCAAGAAAATACGTGTTTAAATATTAAAATTCAAGAAGTAAGGATTTTGTTGATCTAAGAGAATGTATACTTGCTTCTATGTTAGGAATATATTTTCTTGCAGCTAGTCAGATTTTTTTTAATATGCCGGTCGATTTTCCCGAAAAAAAAAGCTTCTCAAAATTTTTTTAATCACGTCGAATAAATTTTATTTAATAAAATAAGAACGTTTAAAGGCACCAAGGGAGATTTCTTTGAAGTAGCGTCACTTTTATAAAATGCCTCAGACGTTTCATAAAACTTTTTTTAGTAAGAGACCCAAGGATTTTATAAAAGCTTAAGAAACGTTCTAAAACTTATTAGGTTTTACTAAGCCTTAAAATTAAAGCACTTATTCAGTTCTAAGGACATACAAAAACAAACCACGTCGAGTAGGACAAGCGTTTCCTTTTAAGGATTATACCCTGACAGCAGTTCTAATAAATATTTATTTTATCCTCAATTAAATTGATTAAATTATCTGATTAAATTAGCAGTTTGTTATGATTAAACTAATAAACGAAATTGAGTGTAAATTTGGTTGAAAATTGGCATACGTGCGAAAATAATATTTATTTTAAATGTTATCAAAAATTCAAATCAATATTATATTGAAAAAATAAATATTAGGTAGGTACGTAGCATATACAGTAAGGCATGTAAAAACGGCCCATAATATTGTATAGAGTTTTACAGAATAGTATATTCAGATATTTACAGATTTATATGGAGACTGGTGTCAAAAATCTTTTTGTTATAAAAATTTCAAACAAAAAATTAAATCTTGAGTTGGTTTATGTTGAATATTTCAGGTTTTGTTTTTAGTACGATGCGGATACCGTACAGTAAAGAAAGGAAAATAGGGAGACCAATATGAAAATGGCACCACGATCTGAAAATTTTTTTGAAGCTGCTTGGTTTCGTCTAGCGTGCAAGGACAGAAGATTCTGAAATGGTAACGATACACTACTTTAATTATAGAATTGTATGGATGAATATATAATTAAATGGATTGTATTTATGACTTACATTGAAAATTTAATATTATTGTCTCACAAATTTAAATAAATATTTATGATAATTTACATTTGAAAAATAATATTTGTGCAATTTGAGTTCTTATTTGCATAATTTTTAATGCATTAAGTTTAATTAATTAGTGTTTTTCAATAATTTCAATTTGACTTTTTCTATAACATTTACATGTAAAGAATTGAAAATTAGTCATAACAGCCTCCTTTATCGCCAAGGATATTTTTTCACTGGAAGCGCTGGCATCGATTTTATTATCTCTACCATGATTACGCACACAACGAATTGTCTGGAGCTTGCATATAATGGTGGCATTGGGCAATAATTCCAGATTGTATCATTATGCTCACTACATAGTCGCTAAGCGTGAAAGAAAAATCGAGTTAAATATAAATAGTTTATATGAATTTTATTTCAGCGTCGAAAAATTGAAAAAAAAAAACAGGTAATAATATGTTGACGAAAAATTTTAAAATGTAAACCAGTTTTGAAAACGAGTTCTTACTTACTTACACAAAGATAAAATTACAAAATTTAAAACAGATCCTAATTTTTTTTTAAATACCACCTTAAATAATACCAATCAGTCACTTTTAATCTTGATTAAGTCATTATAAATATTTTTTTAAAAATACCCCGAAAACAATTGAGATTAATAAAAACAATAATTGATAGTTATATTAGTTTAATGGCAAGCATACATACAAGAATTGAAATAGTTGAATCAATTAATAAATGCAAGCAACAACATATATATTATTAAATCAAGTAGCAGTAATCAGTATTTGAATTATTAAATTTTGCATTAATTTCCTTTGTTTACAAAATTAAGGTCAAAAATTAGTATGCAATTTTATTATCATATTTTTTTGCTTTAATAATCAGTACATGTGAAATGCAAGTACCACATGGAGTTATTTATCTCATATATGCAAAACTGCAATGAGTACAAAACTATATCACGAGGAGCGAAATCAAGCAGTCAATGTAATGGCCAAACCGCTTTAGGTTATCTCTTATATGATGCTTTTTTATAATGTCGATCTTTGGGTTTTCGTCATTGGCTGTCCTCGCACAAAAGGTGATAATAATGATGTCAAATTGGTCATATTACCAATAAAACCAGATTTGATACCATGACAAAATTTGAAAGTGAAATTAAAATTGAAACGAAGAAATTATAAGCAATCAAAGATTGCATTCAATGGTTGCCCATCTCCCTTGAAGAAAATGAAAGATTTATATGTAATCTCCATAGCGATCCCCACGTATAACGTCACTAGTGGGTATATTTCTCTTTGTTTAATTAAGAATTTTAAACGTTCCTATCTTGCGTACTAGTAAAGATTTTTAAAAACCAACTTCACTTCTCTATTCGTGAAGTTAGAATTCTTCCTCTAAAGTGAGAAAAATTTAGTCCTATCCCTTATTGTAAGCCAAATTTTATTTATTGACAATTGCTTAAGCTCCGAAATTGAAATTATGAAAGGTAATAAAGAAGTAATTTTGTAAGGCAGGAATCAAACAAAACTTTTACTCCTGTAAATTTGGTACTGGGAAAGTTTCAATCACATAAATATTTTGTAAAACAAAAGTTATTTAAGTTTTAGATCGAGCATGAGCAAAATGCGCATAACACGAGTGCTGGCGGGTTTAAGCATTTTACTAAGAAATAAACTTGAAACATAAATTATTTTTTCAAGATTATTTTAACGTTTTAAGATTAAAATTCGTAATCTTTAAATATTGAATATTAGTTATTTAAAATTTAAAACTACAGGAAGTTCATTGACGTATCCAATTGTTGGTCTAAAAATAGGGGTAAATCGAATTTTTTTTTCTTTATAAATTTCATAAATTCAACAGTTTTTTCCCAAAATCATATATTTATCAAAATTCCTGGTAAGTCCACGTCCAGAGGGTAGTACCTGTTCCGATCTGCCCTCTCATCGGTACGCACATGGATAGGTAGGTATAAACGGATTAATTTTTATTTAAAATAATTATTTAATACTATTATCGAGATCACAGAAAGTAATCTTGTTTAGTCTATAAAATACAAAATTTATAAAATTAAGAGAGGCCTATTATAGGAATATTTATTTTCATCAATAATCCATATTTAATTGTTATTAAAAGTTTGTAAAATACTCAAGGCATATACATTTTTATTTTTTATGTATATGTGATGACTTTTTATATTTAAAAATATACTATTTTAGTCCAATGGACAAAGGTTTTCTCCATACTAATTCTATTCCGGTACTAATTCTGACCCTTATGTATTGTGAAACCAGAAGATATCAGGTTTTTGGAATAAGTTCGGTTTTTCCTCAATAATTTTTAAAGTTTTCATAATTAAGGTATTTAAAGAATATACGTCGAATTCAATCTCATATTCCTATAGTTATTATTCCAATTGAGTTTTATAACAAAATTATGAAATTCGTTAATTATTTCATCCTTTTTCAATTTATCAAGAGCTTGAAGCGTTCGATTTGCCTGTCGATTGAAATTAATAAGACTGCCTTCAATCGTTCAATAATTCTTTGTACCTATATTGTGCAATAATTTTTGTCCATAAAAAGTATATTTAAATGAAATGATCCGACATAATAATTTTATTAGTGATTATTAATAAAAGTTAGATATTTAATTTTATAAAACCAATCAATGCAACTAATAAAGGTTTAACGGTTCAAACGTTTAAATTTTATTATACAAATTTTAATATAATTGAAATTTCTAAAATAAAGTTAATTATTTGTTTATATTTTTGTGATTATTGCAAATATTTCGTCTATCGTGAAATACATAAACCTTTGATTTTATTTATATATCATGAATTTTGCTATGTAATCCCAGCAATCCGAAAAAATTCAGTAATTCAACACCTCCTGGTTTTTAATGAGTCCGAATTAGAAAGACTCTACAGTATTAACAAATTTAACGCGTATATATCAAATGTATAGCTAGATTTGGGTTCTTTGGTCTTATAATAATAATTGGATAGCAATGAAATTTTCAAGCAGAGGCGTTTTGAATTTGAAGTAGAAAGGAAAATATTAAGCTACTGATATCTTCTAAAGTTTACCGTTTTAATAATTATTTACGTAGATGAAAATTGATACGAATAATCACTTTCAGTTTTTTGTCGACGTATATAGAAAAATGTGACAACTCAACTTTAAATTGAAAGTGAAGCAACGTTTGTCAGTGAGTTTTTCTTGTAACCCGGGAGAGAGTTTTTCTGTCACTAACAAAAAGTTTGAATAATCTTATTTAAAAATATACAATTATCTCTCGGTCTATTGCTTCATAATATAAGAAAATGAATAGTCTTTTAAATACAATTGTCTCGAGATAAGTTGAATGTAAACATAGCAATTTTTTATGACGTCCGATGATTATATTTTAATATAGTAATTGAAGTTGTTTGTAAACATTACTCTCAAGCTGTGTAAATATTATCTAACAATTGAATAATTATATTATTAACCCCCTTTTAAACTCAGAAGTAAATAACTTTCTTTAATTGTCATTTTTCAATTATTTTCATGAAATTTGTGATTTAGTTAACTTCTTAAATATGAGGGTCTAAGTTGTATAGAAAATTTGAATGTAGACTGAGCATTTGTAGTCATTTTCAAAATGAGAACGGTTTTTTAAATAAAATATTTGAAGTTTCAAATTAGTTTTACAAAATTGGTATATGAAATTAAAATGTAAAATTAATGCATTATCCAAATTTTGAAACTACTGGTTGAAAAATCTTAATTTAAAGCAACCACTTTTAACACGCTCTTATTAACTTCATACGTATGTTGATATGTTAGTATGTTAGTATGTAACGGAAAATTTGAACATTATGTTGACCCCCTTCAAAACGTCGGATGAACTCAAAATTTAGCCTACTTATCTCGGACCGATGACAATATAATAATTTATAAATATTTTATTATCCTGATTAGGATTTTCAGGAACAACGATTTCCATATCAGATAAATATACATTAATTTGCGCTCCCACCATATTTCTACTGAATTTTTGATAATTTTTGATAAAACACAAAATAAATAATAGTTTAAAAAAACTAAAAACCCGCTTTTGTAACTAGCTGAAGTAAATAATAGAAAATAATTTCTGTAAATTCAAAAAAATGATTTTATCATAAAAAAGCGTGAGGTCCTTTTTAAGATATTATATAATGACTTTACTTTTACCAATATCATTCTATCCATAAAATATTTACAATAATTGAAATTTAGCACTCCACGCTTTTTTACGATTTAAAGAAATTATTTTAGTTCAGCTAGTTACAAAAGCGTGTTTTTTAGTTTTTTTAAACTATCATTTATTTAATTTTTTAAACGAAATCTTAAACTTGAAAAAAAGAAAGAATTTAATAATACCCAGTTACCTCGATACCTTAATTTTCAATAAAATAAACTTACATAAAAATGTATTAAATAACATTGAAAAATTATGAAATCATTAATCTTCAGACCATGTCTGATGTCAGTCAAGATTTTTTTTTACATTTGAATAAATTTAATATTTCATATTTTTTATTTGATTTGATGAATGTTGATATATTTTTTTTACCTACAATTTATTTAAACAATACTCAAAATCATATATCAATAGTATTATTGTTATTATAAATTCAGGATTTATATATTTATAAAAAAAAAGGTGACTTAATATTTATTGATTAAGTATTATTTATATTAATTCTGCCATAGATCATTTATTTTTTAAATTTAAATATGTCGTACATAATCAATATTTGAATTGTTTGATGGATAAAGGACGAAATGACATTTGCTTAATCATAAAAGTTTTTTGACCAAATGAATATCGAGAATCTAAAGAAAAACCGAAGTATATAAAGATTTCTAATAAATTGCTCTCATTATATTAGTTTTATTTCCGAAAGAGCTATTTATATTTCCATGATCTAATTTCCAAGTCGTTGGAAACGTGCGGATTTCAATTATAATCAGCTTGGAAAAAATTGAAGCATGTTTTGTTACTTGGCACCCGTATTAAATTCAAACATCTCGATGTAATATTCCTATTATATGAGACTTTTGTTGAGTATCTTTTATTATTCTCTGGTTTGAAAATATTGGGTCTCGACTTCGTTTTCATATTGAACAAGTGAATTTTTATATTGAACGAGATCGAAAAGATATCAATATATATTTTGGTTTAATTATATGCAATTTTAAGCATATTTGAAATAGAAAGACCTTTGATAAAGTGTGAATCGGGAAAGTGAGTCCCTAATCAACTAAAAATACCATTTATTGCTCTTCAAAATAAAATTTTTGGATTTGGAACTACCTTTTTTAACTGCAAATATGAACCACAAACACTTAATTATAATAATAGAAACATAAACATTAAATACTAATAAATAAATTGCTCTAACAAACACAGTAAACATAAATTAAATGACATGGTAAATCTAAAGCGATAACAATAATAGCATGCATCCGTAAGAGCAGGTAGATTGCGACTTACAAAACAGGCAAGGGGAGGTGAGGTTGAAGTAGATACCTAGCTCAAGTGACCTGTTTAAGATGGAGTTGTTATCTAACTACACCAAAAAACAACTTTCAATGCAAAACAAAAGAAATGAGTTTTCTGACTTTTGCCCAGAAATTTGATATAAAAACACCACTGAGCGACTCCAAAAGGAATCAATTGGCGTAAAAATTTGGCGTCTATATCAACAAATCTGCAACATTGGAGCACCTACAATCTAACATACGCCCAGATTCGGTTGAGGTAATCCCCAAAACTTATATGTCGAAAAAGTCATCGAAAACTACCTCATTGACATCATTTTTCATACTTAATCCATTATACTTTAAAGTTAGGAAACTTAAATTGGATCATCCTTTACTATGCATAATTTGAAGGCAGTATAAAGATATATTTAAAATATAGGTCAGATTAGACCTTTGAAATAATAAATAATTTTCAATAATAACCGTGTGACCAATGTATCAAATTCACGACTTTATGCCCTTTACATTTTTGTGTAACACAATCTGTATACTAAATTAGAAATCAAAAGTGTACATTTTTGTATATTTAAAAATATGAATCATATTACTTTTTAATATGTACATGTTTATTAATTAAAATTGAAATATAAGATTAATTAATCAAATTAATTAGGTCTACAAGCATTTATTTTAAGTGTGATTCAGCACTTATGAATTCATAAAAATTACCCTCTTCTATTTGGTAACTACAAATGTGGGTGTAGAAAAAATTTAGAATCAGATAATACCAAAACGATTAAGCGTTTAAGTTTCCTTCATCTATTGCTTAAGTCGTTGCTTCCTAGGAAAAAACGTAAAGCTTTTAAAACTACAGAAAAATTAGAGAAATATTTTTGAGAAATACTCACCTGAGATTCAATGACCACTTAGCTTTGTCAAGCATCAGACATAAAAGTTTCTCGAATTCCTCGAAAATAAAAATTTCAAGATGCCGCATTTTTTGTAATTTTTCCCCAATAAAATATATTTCAAACTTGTTATAAAGAAAACAATCTTAAAACAAGTTTCAAAAATCTGCTAATCAATATAATCCGCATCTTATACGCACTTTGCACTGGTACGAATGTCACTAGAGACATCAAGCAGTTAACATAGCAAGTAAAAAGCTGGCTTATTATAACTTCATTCAAAAGTTTAAACAATTTGGTTGGAAAGAGCCCCAACACGATTAAGTAGGAAAATGGCTTTCTGTGAAACTTTTTTCAAGCCGCCCTCATAATGGTCTTCAGATCATTCTGATCAAAAGCTCTCACGGTCACAAAATGTTGAGTTTTCGAGCTAAGGAGTATCAAGCTACACCTAACCTATATTATAGTAAAGTATATGACTACCGTCTGAATAATCATACAACGCACCAGCTAACAAGATAACATAACACAATACACATACACACCACACACGATAGTCATATACTAAACTATAATAAATGTGTAGCTTTGATCTTTCGTAGCTCGAAATCAACCCGTTAAAAAATTTTGTGTCAGTGAGAGCTTTTGATCAGAACAATCCGAAGAACATTTTGGGAGTGATTTGAAAAATGTTCACAGAGAGATATTTATATCTAATTGTGCGGGGTCCTTACTATTCATCTATTTATTTAATGCCTACTCAAATGAAATTTAAGAATGTTATTGTAATTCTATGTTGTCAGATGGCAATTTAATTTTCACAATAATTTTAATTGCTATATTTTCAAAAAAGTAATAACAAAAATTGTTAATTCTTAATAAAAATTTTTTTGTAACGCTGCACTGATTTCAATTACGCATCCTTATGATAAATTAAGCAAACATATAATAAATGTGAAGGTATAATTCATAAAAATAATATAATTTATTTTGAAAAGGGTATATAATTCTTGTAAGGCAGAAAAAATATTTAACCAAATAATTAAAAAAGTTGAGAGGGATAAACATTACAATTATTTCATATTACATAGCATAACGAAGCGATCATAATATACAGACGTAAATGAGATATATTTTTATCTATTAAACAGCGACAGCGGCTATGTCTTACATAATTTGTTTTAATGAATATTATGAATAATTTTTTTTTACACTTTTTACAAGTAGGTATAGCTAGGAGTTTTTTAACGCTTATGTATTTTATAATGGAGATATCTTAATTTGACATCAAAGAAACGGAATATGTATAAAGAATTATACGCACTTTACGGTTCTATGTAAAGGAGCTTACTTGAATGGTTGTGTAATGATGGAAATGAGTACAGTGAAACTACTTTATAACGGTTAATTTGTAAGGAAGTGTTTTTTATTATCTTAAAATAAGTAAAAACTAATTCTTAGGGTGCTCTCCGTAATGAGGTATTTATAATATGGCAAGATAGCTTAAGGTATTTTTTAGGTTATAAGATTTGATAATTGATATATTTCATTTACGCTTTCAAAAAAGTTCACAATTTCCCGACTCTTCCATCATTTATTGAACAAAATGAATGAATTATGGTAGATATTAAAATTGGTACAAGAAAATTTTCGAAATCTTTACTTTATAAAACTTCTATTTGACTAATATTCATCATTTAATTAAGGATTTATGAGCATGGCAACAATAATTGATTTAAGGGCTCAAAAATTTTTAATAGGTAGACTTTAACTCAAAGAGTATGTATGTGGTTAAAATTTCAGCTCAGGTATCCATGCAAATTTTTAAGAAAAAATATCATAGAAAATCGATATAAAATACATTGCTCTTATGGAGAAATCTCAAAAAACGACATATTTTGAAAGTTTTTGATAATTTTCACTTAAACAAACGAAATTAAACAAATTTAAAAAAAAAAAAACTTTTTTATTGAAAGTAAACATATTAGCAATGACATAGAAAAGAAAAAAACCAAGTGCGTCCATCCACATAAGGGCTGTACGAGCAGGGTAGATTTGGGATTGAAATTATTTTTATCTTATTTTCAACTTTGTTGATAAATTTTAGTATATCTTTATGAATGTACACGAAAAATAAGAATACAATGTTTCGATACCTGCCTTGGTTTACCAAATATCGAAAGCTGAATAATTAAACAAAATTTTCAATTTTCGACATTTTGAAAAATACGCCAGATATCTAAAAATTGTATTCTTACTTTTCTTATATTGTCAAATTATAACATAATTCCCCATCAAAATTGAAAATATCAATTTTTTGAATTTGTGCCTCCATTACCGTGCTCATACATCCTTAACGAAGCTCTATGTCTTTCATGGTACATCAGAAGCAAAAACAGTATATTAACTCTGTTTTCTAAAGCAATGGTTTTAGAACACCAATGTATAAAGATTTTAAGCAAAGAAATTGTTTACGACGAGGTTTTACTATAATATGATTACTATAAAATGTTAATATGATGTTAATAGCAGGATATTATTCATTCATATAAAACCACATAGGTAGATGAATCGCGTTATATCCACCTTGGTTGCTTTGCTGATACTCAGCGAAGTGTTAAAGAAGAGATAAGGGAAATTTATTGATGGCAATTTACACTACAAAGAATTTTCTTTAAATTGCAGAAAATATGTTTTTGTTATGGAATATATAAAATAAACTGGGAAGTTTTTTATTTGAAATGTAAAAAATTGTTAACTTTAATTTTTACAAGAAGTTCCAAAATACACAAATTGCGCATAATATGTAAATGATGTTTAACTATTTTTCTTAGAGGTTAGCTGTTTGAGATTTCAACCAAAAAGGCATTTTTTTGATGGGATTGCATATTAAAAATTTAAAATTTCCTGGTTTCTTTTTGCATGATAGATATCACTCATTAATCATGTGGCAGAAAATTTTGAAGAGAAGGTGCATTAATAACCTGCGTTATGAAGTTTTTGTTTTTACTTGAATTTATTGTAAAAATATTTACCTTACTTAGGTAAACTGCGTACTGTTGTAATATTTGCAAATTTGCAAATATTTTCCATGTTTTTTTTTTCAGTTTGTTGCAATGTCAATAACTACTTCTATGTACTAACTACTTAAATTAAATCCAAATTTTGAAATTTACTTTTTGTTTATTGCAAATATTTACCCAAATAATTATTTTTGAAGAGTCAAACTAAAATAAATTTCATATTTTTTTAACACTTAACAAGTTTAGGTAGGTACTTTATTTTAATAAAACGCATGGAAATACAATAACAAATTTAGGACCTCGTTGCAAAAGATGGATTTGGAAAATTAAGCTTCGATTTATTACTTAAGAAGTTCCTGCAGCCTGAATGTCGAAAAAAGCCTTAGTTAAAAGCTGAATCGTATAGACCAAGTAAAAGAGTGTTGTCTGCAGATGATGGATTTATTTATTTGTTCAAGTTTTCTATCGCTTCGTTTCAAATGTTTAAGATTTGCTTATTTGAAGCCTAGGTAAACGGTAGTTGTATTGGTCGGTTGAAACGTTTATTGATTAAATTTTGTCGATATATTATTAGAAAACAACAGAGATTACTGCCTGAAGCCTGTCTGTGGAACATTTCAGAATTCTAATTTCGTCGCGTATTATTCTCACGTCAGCTCTTTTTTTCCACCTGTTAAGGATGGCATTATTAGAGAAGAGCTTTTCTTCGCTTGTAGCTTACAAAGAGGGGAGACGGAGAAAAAACGAATGAAATGCAAATTTTAAAAAAGGAAATGAACGGAATAGTTTCGACCAATTTTAAATTAAATAAAAAAAACTCTCTACAAGTTTCTTGAGACAATTTTCAAAGCCATTTGGTCCAGAAAGTTCAATGGCCGGATACAAATTTTTCATATACAAATGTTAATCAGATTTTTATTAATATTAATAAATTATATATTTTTTTTATTAATATTGACAATTTATTGAAAAAAATTAACCTTCATGAATTTTGTATATTTAATTTGTATATCTTACAACAGATTTACATAAATTTTATTGCATTATATTTATGCATGCCCCCCAAACATAATTGAATATTTTATTACCATAGAAATGACAATTGACTTTAACCTTTGATAACAAAAAAAAAATAGGTCATAATATATTATATTTAATTCAATAAATTGTTATAAATTGTGACCGCCCCAAAAATTGTATTCAATTCAAATGTCAATATGTATTATAACATAAACATATCAAGAAAACTATTTTTTAATTGATTTAATGTAAATAGACCAGAAGTTGGGGAGCAGAAATACACAAAATAGCTTTTGAAGATTCTGGCGATAATGAAGGGGAGAGGGGATACAAAAATAACGGCGGGTAGAAAGTAACAAATGCTCTGTAGGTTTATCTATCAGTCGAAAATCCGCTTCACTGCCAGATTTTGTGAGAGGACAATACGTGATTTTAAATTTTACAAGTCACAAGTATGATTTCTAAAGTTTACTTATTTGATATTTACGTCGTATATTAATCAGAATGTTTGCATATTATTTCTTGATTAGATTGATTATACAGTGTTTTAATTCGTTTTTGCCTACCATCATGCTTTTTAAGGTCATCTTTATTTTTTTATCAAAAATGTGGCAGGGTACAAATAACATAGCTCTGTGGGTACACAAGTTACATGTTACTTACACAAGTGGGTACACAATAACACAAGTAAAATGTTATATAAGACCGATATTGAAGAATTTGGTTAGAAAATATGATTATCATATAATAATAGATCCCATTACTTAAACTAAGAAAATTTTGTCGAGGAGCTAAAAATATTGATTTGTTTCCATAAAAGATATGATTTTTGAATGCAAATGTTTATTTTTCTTCTTCATATAAACTTTTCTAATAAGTCATTTGTGGATATATTATATCATAGCATATATATTTCAAACCCCTTTGTCCTGTTACTTTCGTGTTACTTTTGACCCGCTAGCGTGGTCGAATTTTTTCCAGCGCTTGGACTATAATATAATATTACAAATAATATGTATATTATTTTCAAATATCAATTTTATTATGTGTATAACGAATGGACTTTAATCGATTAATTGAATTTTGATTATTACTAATTAAAACATGCTAAACAAAATTAATCATTTTATTATCATTAAATTAATAAAATATGTTAATTATTATTAATGATAAAGTAAACTTAAATTATTTTTAAGAATTTTTACAATTAACATATTTTGATATTTATTGCAAAATATACTCTTATAATTATTAATTAAACTATGTTTTTAATTTATTTAAATATGCTCGTCCATGATATTGTTATAATAAATGCAAATTTTGTAATTAAATGATAATGGATATTGTAGCTTGACATTTTATCAAAAAAACTTATTTCAAGGTATTTTTTTTTAATAATTTTAAATAGATGTTTTTTGAATAATTGATTTTCAAAATTATTTAAGTTACCTTGAAAATTTTGTCGTTTTGTAAGATCCTGACAAAAGAATAATCATTAAATTTTTCTATAAAGAAATTATTAAAAAATTTAGACAACATGAAAATATTTACGAGTATATAAGATGTTCACTGTTATCGATAAGTAAATGTATAAAACTAGCTCAATAAATAATTCAATATTAATAATAATTCAAAAAATTAACAAAAATTATTTCTGCAAAACTTGTTTTACCCGGCTATCATGGAGTGGTTATATTTTTCGCTCGTATCTTGTAAAGACAAAATTTCGAATTTTCAACGCGAAATCAAACCAATCGAGTAGGGCATCGAAATAAAGGAAATTCAAAGGAGTTTACAAAAATATATATAAGGTATATGTTTAAATTTTATAAGGAATAATAAATTGGTTTAAAAAGTTTTAATTGACTAGAAATTCAAAAATAAAATAAATAATAAAGAATATTAAAAACCCAACTGCGTTAGGTAAAATTTAAAAAAAAGTTCAGTAGTTTACATAGCGAATTTAACAGTCCAGGTGCATTAAAACATAGACCGGCTAAAATCTTCCCAATAATGGGCTCCGACAGTTAAAGTCACTATGTAAACTACTGGACTTGTTTCTTTCTTTTTAGATTTTATTTAACGCACTCAGGTTTTTAATTTTTTTAAATTACACAGCTTGTATGAAAACAAAAAAATGGAAGTGAGGAGAAGTCAGGGATGTTTATACAATAACAACCCATTAAAAAGCTTTAAGCATGAAGTGACGATTGCTTCAAAATGAAAGAGGTGAATTTGAGCATGTTGAAAATTTGTTCTGTTTCAGAGTAGCTTATTTTTAAAAGGAGTATCATCATTGCAGTGCAGTTTCGAGAAAGATATCTTGATTTTTCTAGAGTGTGAAAGAAATAAATACACCCGGCGTGAATATAAATTTAAGTAATTTTGAAAAACAAGACAGAATATTCTGCGGAACTAAGTTTTGCCAAAGTTTTTGAATTTATAACACGGGATCAAAAGAAAAAGTCCAAAGTAAACATTCCATGGATAAAATGAAGTCATTATGAAAAACAGGTATCATGTAGGTATTACATAATTATTTAATGAATTTGGATTCTTTCATAATCTTAGGTCAATAATATTAAGCAATTTCAGCAATGTGCACAACATTTGACATGGATGTATATAATTAAAAGTTAAAATCACCATGTATGTGTAATTATAGAAATGTTATTGAAAGAATATAATTAAATAGTTTCTAAAATAAATTTTATAAATATTTTATTATTAAATTAAATTAACGATTAAGAATCAATATAATAATTAATTTTCATACGTATTCATAATTAATTACTTATTACAATAAGTATTTATTATATTATTGATAATATATTTAATAGTCAGGTGTGAATGTAGAAAAATTATAAAATAATTGGGAGCGGTATTAAATATGTGGATAAGAGAATGATATGTGTTACTTGCAATTAATAATTAATATTTTTTTTTTAAATTGATAAATAAATAATTATTTATATTACAAATCAAGTAGATCGAAAACAAGAACCATTGTTGTTTCTTTGTTTTTGTTTTAAGGCATGATCTTTGTTCAAACAGTTTGTCTCAGCAGATTTAAAAAAAAAATATACGATCAATTTAAAACTACTACAGGTGTTGGCGTGATATTTGACAATAATGCCAAAAATAGCTCAATCTAATTGTCAACCTCAGAATAAGGGATAATAACCTCTTTTTTTTCTCGTATATAGCTTCAGTGGTAACATGATTGAAGCAATAGAAATTGAAATTATTAAATTATTTATCAATTATAATCGAGAGACCATAATGTAAATAAATATCGTATACATGATTAAAAGGAAACAAAAACAAAAAGTAATAATAATAAATAAGTGAATGAACAAAGTAAAAATTCAATGAGTTGAAAAAATTGCACTCTGTGTCTAGAACTCGAATGGCGTGTAGGGCCTGGTAGGGCGCTTGGCATGAATACAAGAAGTCCGGTTTCGAGTCCTGGTTCGAGAGTATTTTTTCAATTCTCTTTAATTAAGATATGGAAAACCTCCGCGGTAATCTTTGTTTTGCTAAACCCAATTTCTACGAGTTCCTTTTTTCGGAATAATGTTCTCTAGTGTAGTCTCTTCTTGTTCTCATGGAGTTCTTACATTTAATTTTGTTGGCATAGACCCCGTGCATCTTGAAATCGACTTTTAGGGTTGATATGGACCACTTTAATAATGACTCTGTTCAATTAAATACTTGTTTGCGATTTCATTCGAAACTATTTCACAGTTTCCTCAGATTAAATGAACTCAGTTTAATTAAATAAATCCTGTAATTTAAAACCCAACAATCTTGCAATAAATTCGCGTGCAAATTAGAGATTAAAGTCTAATAAAATCTAATAATAATATATATAACTGTAATAGTTAATATTTATGTGTTTTAGATGCGAATCTATTTTTTTTCTGCAATAAGTAAAGTATAGTTTATTAACTATCAAATAGTTGCTGAATGTGTTCATTAATGCTTAGAAAAGTTATAAATATTTTATAAAACTTTACTTATAGCATACGTACAATCACATCAAAAAGGCTTATGTGTTTTTATAAGCTTTTATTTAGTAATAATTCAAGTATTTATTATTTTATACCAAGAAATTATAATTGACAATTATAATTAGAGAATTTATTATAAAGGAAAATAAAAATTTGATTTAATTTATTGGTAAATTAAAATTGTAAAATGATATCCTTGGTGAAAATATCTATAACAAAAACTAATCATAGAATGCTTTCTATGTCCTCCAAATATTAGAAAAAAGATGATTTTTTAAAAAGCTACCAAACTAGTATTTTGTAAGCGTTATGGAAAATATATAACAAAAAAAAGCAAATATCTTTAACTTTTATATACGGATTTGTCTTCATGATCAAACACGATTATTTAATTCAGTTTTCACATTTTCTAAACATATCTTTATTTTTACGCCAAAAAAATTTTTAATCAGCCATAGCAATTACATTTTGCTTCCTAGCGTCGGTATAGTTTTCATTTCAACGGACATCATAAAATTAAACAATTAAACAAAGAAAAAACCCAACTGTATTAAATAAAATCTGAAAAGAAAGAAACAAGTTCAGTAGTTTACATAGCGACTTTAACAGTCGGGCCCATTATTGGGAAGATTTGAGAGTTAGTTTAGATTTTAATCGGCCCCGACTGTTAATGTAAACTACTGGACTTTTTTCTTTCTTTTCAGATTTAATTTAGCGCAGTCGGGTTTTTTTCATTGCCTATTTTATTTCAGAACTTTTGGTGTTTCAACACCAAAAAAATCCTCTTATTATACTAAATTAAAACTTTTAAATCAATTTATTATTCCTAATTAAATTTAAACATTTAACACATGCATTTTTGCAATCCCCTTTTAATTTCCTTTATTTTAATAGGTAGATACTCTACTTTTGTTAATTTCTTTTTATTAACGTATTAATATTTCGCTGAAAAAATCTGCCATTTTGTTTTGTTTTTTCAAAAAACTATCTTAGAACATTTGGGTTTTGGAGACAAATATAAGGATACCTGAAATTATGAAATCCATTGAACTGTTTGCAAGGTACAAAGTATTAAAGAAATTTACAAACAAATATACATACATGCACATATACATAGAGGATACGCGCGAAAAAACATAACCACTCCTTGACAGTCGGGTAAAAAGATGTTCATGATATCTCATACAATGTAAATAAAAGTAAGTTGCAAGAAAATATGTTCTTATTAAAATCTTTACTGATGAAATATTTTCATGAAGAACATCAACAGACAAGCAAATGCGTTTTTTTTCCAATCCAGTAAGTTTTTTAATTATGTGCCCAGGTTATTTAAGTTTTAAGTTCGGAAAGTTAATAGAAAACCGCTTGTAAATTGATCAGAGGTTAATGACTCTGTTAATTAAGAATTTCTCAGAAATGTTATTTATTTGAATCACAAAATATTCAAATACAATTTATTTCGTAATATCATTCGAATCTATTTATCAATATTTTTCTTGTAAGGAAAAAATTACATGCACACGAATCGGCATTTATCGTCACTTTTAATTTAGACAAAAGTAATTCAATAAAATATGTCAAAATAAATAAATTTTGTTTGTTTTTCAAGTTATTTTTTTTAAAATAACGGTACAAAATTGTGTTTGATATTATCCGTTCATAAAGAAAAAATAATTACTACACACAAAATGTTATTAATATGCATAATTTTTAGAAATAATTTAATTAGATTTTTATTATTTAAACATATATTTTATTTACGTTTTTATTAATCGTTATTTACGTGGCATGTAGGAAATAAACTAGAATCTAAAGGTTTTAAAATTATTCGATTTTTTTTTTTAGTAAATGTTGGTGTATATAATGAAAAATTTTGATTTCATCGTGTGTGTGTGTGTGTGTACGAGCGCCAAGGCAAGTTTAGATTTTTGCTTGAAATTATTGGAACCTTATTTGTAACTTTGATGATGAATTTTTTCGACGTCTCTCTTGATTTGAGAAATATCGAAACTAAATAAATAAAAAAAATTTTAAATTTTCTATATATTGAAAATAAGTCCAGATATCAACAAATTTTACTCTTACATTTCGTCTTATAATGTCAAGTTATAGCATAATTCACCATCAAAATTGAAAAAACATATTTTTTAAATTTGTGTCCTCACTACCGTGCTATTACATCCTTAATTAGTCAAGCACAACGAGTTTTTTTTTTTTCAATAATTTTATTGATTGTGTTTGGAAAATCTTTTCGAAACATTACGCTTTCTCTGCAAAGTAGTTTTTGAACGCGCTTAGATAGCAATAAAAAAAAGGTAATTTATTTTCTTACAATAGCAACATTATAAATGACCTCACTTATTTCTTTTTTTTTTTTTTTTTTGAATTGTCATCTCACTTCAGAGACATACCTATCTTGTAATTATTTCATTTAATAACCGTAAATTCAAACCACAAAAAAATTAAAAAGAATATTTTATAGTCTTTTCTAGATCGAATATATAATATTGAATAAAAAATTTAAAGAAGCCCCCGACATAAAATCAGCTCTGATCGATACGTTTATAGCATCAAAGCTCCTAAACGGATGAACCGATATTGATTATTTTCTTTAAAGGTAGCTTGATCAATTGTGCTCTTAGCTGTGTATATTTCAAGAAAATCTGCTCATCCGTTAGATAACCATCTATTTTATAGTTTTTCTCGGATGCGGAACTCTAAACTTGAAATATCCCTAAGAATACAGAATAGAAAAAAATGAAAAATCAAATTGGTTCTTCCTTTTAGGAGCTACAAGGCCATAGGTAGGCATACATATATACAGACACGTAAAACTTATAATACCCTTCTTCTTTTTAGCCGGGAATTAAAAATAAGTATTATTTTCTCAAACAGGCCAGGCTTTTTTTCAATTGTCAGAGTCTCTCTAAGAGGCATTTATTTAATTTATTCCGGTTATTCTCATTTACTTTTACTCCGAAAAATAACAATTGTTTTCTTTCTTTGTTTCGAATGACGTCAGGATTTTATATATTTTAGAGGGAGACAAACTGCTAAGGAAAAGTTTTCGAATATCAAATTATCGACCGTTTTTGGAATCGGTTCTCAATTTAAGTTAAATGACTTATTTGTAATTTATCAAACACTTTCAGTCTTATATTGATATAAAATGGCACTCAGATTTAAAAAAAAAAAAGAATTTGAAATCATTGTATTTTGTAAATATGAATAAAAATTCTATGAATAGGCTAGAAATGCTTTTTGCAAAGACTCTAACAGTTGATGCTAAAGGCGTATGGTTAAGAACACCAAACTATTTCTCTTATCTTTAATCATTCTTTAATGGTAAAGCTTTTTTCAGCTCCAAATTTTCGTGTATCTTTTAGTATCTTATAAATTAAAACAAAATTAAGAAAATTTGTCACTTCGTGAACTGTCTTTTTGTAAAATCTATATATTTTGCAATAACCTCCAAAATACTCCTATTTTAATATATAATAATTTTGTCAACAATCCTTATAAACGTCTCCAAAAACTGATTTCCGTACAAATTTGAATGTATTCAGAATATAAATGAATGAGGCGAATTATGTTTGTGCAAATTTGCATACAGACAGACTTAAAAATATGCGAGTTATTTCAAGGTTCTGTGTTTCAAGTAAAAATTATTTAAAGATAAATCTTGATTTAGTGCTTATACTGTTTGTAAGTACATTTGTTACACATATTATTTTGAAATTTAATTAAAAAGTAGGTAGATTGTAATAAATATGTATTAAGGTAGTTGGTGTAAAAATGTAACTGTATTCATGAGACAAAATCCAAAAAAATTTACTATTTTTACTAAATAATAACTTTATGGTATTTGTAAACTTTATTTGTAAACTTTATTTGTAAAAATGACTCATAAAAATTTGAATATTTTTCAAAATAAACAAGTGTAAACAAACAATTGACTGAGTTAATTGTTGAAATACCATGTATATTGTATAGATAGTGTTAATTATTCTATCACATTACACAGGTGTCACACATACATAACTGATAATCCTATATTAATACATACTATAAAATTTGCATCTAATGTGTGCCCTCGTGAGTAAACAGTGACGTTTACAAAAAAATGTTTCAAACAAAAGTTGTTTATTTTTGATAAGGAACATTTTTTTATATTTAAACTTTTGTTCTATCTCTCATGGTTTTCAAAATGGGTTCTATGGACCCAAAACCCAATTGACCTATGTTGTTCATTTACGAACTCGACCTCACTTTTTACGTCCTGAGTGCGCTATGAGTTATGCCCTGAGATATCAATTTCACTTTGAAATTTTTTTTCATTTTTGAGTTATCGTGTCCACAGACGGACGGACGGGCAACCGAAAATGGACTAATTAGATGATTCTATGAACGCCTATACCAAAAAAAGACAGTTTCATGCAAATAAATGTAAAATACATTTCGATGAAAATAAGTTTTAAAGAATTCAATATCAACTTTTACTTTATAAGAGCATATGTTGCAGTCGGCTTCTATTGGATCTCAATAACTTTAACCAAACACCTTAATACAAATATTTAAAAACAATATAAATTATTAACATAAAATTCAACGACATTTTATTACATGTATGACACACCTAAATTACGATTTTTTTCTAGATAATCATAATTTAGATATATTTTGTGTAAATTAATGTTTTAACCTTTTATAATTGATGTATAAGCACATGTTTCGGATAAGAAACGGGACAGCTGGATACAATTGTTTCATTTAAAGATCTCGGACAAAAATGAGTATGCCCATCAAAATTATTTTACTTCATTGTGCTAAAACTAATACCATTTTATTTCCCATATTAAATTTTATAGTATGCACCTACGGATGTGAAAAAATCGCTAATTAATTTAAATTAATTGATTTTCAATACAAAAATCATCTATTGACAATTTTTAATTAACACGTTTCAAAGTTCTACCAAATGTTTTTACGGTAACTTTACAGTCATTCACATAATTGAAAGTTTTATGAGCCATATAAAAATCGATCAAGTGTGTACATTCCTAAATTAAAAAGGTTCTTTAAGTAATAAAAAGGTATTGCATAATAAGAGTGCATGAAACAAATTTTGTGTATTTTTGTTTGTCACGGCACTAAGCAGAGAGTTCAAAACATATGTTACAAAAAAACTACGTGTAGTGGAAGACTGTTCACGAATCAATAGCTTAAAATATGCGCCGGCCTACCAAGCACAGCTAGAAACCTTAGTTGTTAGGGCAGTAAAAAGTGAGACAAAACAATGACACAGACGGTTTCTCTGGATATAAGTAAATAATAGTAATATTTATGGCAGATGTCGTCAGGCCTAGCCTGGTGGGCGATACCCATAATACTTCTGGTAGGATAGCCCTATTCAATACAGTAATAGTACTTAAGCTAACAAAGATACCATAGTATTTGTATCTATACTAAACCAGCATTGTAGTTAACGCCATAAATTTCATACCATGTACATGGTGTACTCCCTATACTATCAGAACAGTTTATAAATATTGTTAACATAAAAAACGACGGTAACTGAAATGATGTATTTTTTACACTGAATTAAGTAAAATTAGATCAGAAACAACTTACCATCTCATCAAGGCTCTTCAAATCATTGGTAACAATTTGTGGTTGTGGTCCATATACCATAATAACTGGTGGCTGTTCATGTTCATCTTCGCTATCATCTGAATCACATTGTTCATTTGTACCAATATTTGCTGCGCGTTGTTCTTGTGCAATTTCACGATCAATTTGCCGTTCCATTTGTACCAACATGGGTGCTAACATACCAAATCTATAAAATAAATAGTAACATGTAGCTTCAAACATAAGCACATTACACATTTTGTATTGAAACGAAACTACTTTGATAACGTATAGGGGTCGTTCTGTTAACATCTTAGTCTTTTTACTAAACGACACCGTTCGCTAGGGGCCTGAATGATATTCAGCCGTAACTTCTTACACAGCGTTTAATGAATTGGCTAAAGTTAAACTTTCATGGAAATTGGATCCGCAAAGAGCTTTGTTTTTAAAATAAGTGCATTTATTTTTGGTATACTGAATCACAGCAGGCTTACAACTACATTTTAGGATTCCCTAGCTCTAAAAGGTGCCTGATTTGCCACAACATCTCTCAAAGAAATTGAACTTTCTGAAAGTTCGATGCTATAGTTTGTGTTTAAGTACTGCCACTACTCTACTGTACTTTTGTCATTATACTCTTCCATTGTAATTTTTTCTTCAATAAAATCAAACTGTGAGACACCAACAATATTGTTACTCATGGATGCCATACTGAGCTGGTTGAACGGTCATTAAAAAGGATAGCCTGTCAATTGAACGGCTAATTAAGCTTGATCTTTCGAGAACTGATTAGTTGAGAGTTTCTACCTGGACAAGGCATTATTCTTTTAAATTAAAGACTAAGCATCCGCTTTGTCATGAAATGCGCGTATTTCATGAAGAAGACCATTGGCATGATATCAGAATAAAAAACCAAAGATTAATAACAATAAAAAAAAATATATAAATGCATTATAATTGCTATACTTACTTAGCACCTTTTCTGGCAACTTCCAATAAACATAAAATCACATGTTTCTCATTTTTACGTAATATTAAATCATCTGTTTCAAACAATAAACATTCATATATTCCTAAATATTTACGACACCAGTGTATAAAATTTGAGACATTATCACGTGCAAAAAACGTTCCCGGTTTCGCTGTTTGTAAATAATGTACATCTGCCATTGTACTAATTGGAACGGCTAAACTTGTTGTTGTTGAACGTGTCATTAATTTTCTGGCTTGTCTTCGTGCCACATATTCGGAGGCAGCTTTCTTCACATTATTTGCATGCTGTAACAGAAAAAAAAAATTTATTTAAAATAATATATAAAAGTTATTAGTTAAGTTTTAATAAAATTTCCCTTCATATAACAAAATCATGTATGATATACGGCTAACAGATAGGTCTACCAAGAATCTAGCTATACCATTAATTTATAAATAATAATAAACAAAAAAATTAGCATTAATGCTAGGATTGAACAGTGGATAGAAATTACTAAAATAAAGCAAATCGAAATAGCACCCTGTTTTTAAAGAACTATTACCGGATTCGTAAGTGTTTTTCGATTATGAGGCAATTTTTGTTGCCTAATTATTATTTTATACTAGAACTGGTATAACTTCTTGTATAAAACTAAGACTTAATTGTGGAAGATACCTAAAAATTTTCAATTCTCTATCTTCTATAGTTTTGGAGAAAATGTACACTAAACTTGATCCCTAAACATGTTAATAAAATTACAAAAGTTGTTAATTTTTATCAAATCATTTTGTACGTTAAATTTTTGTTACGATTTACAAAGTAGGTCCTATGGATCCAAGTTCAAATTGACCAATATTATCATTTATGAAGTCGGCCTGGCCTCACTTTTCAAAATTTCACTTTCTATATCAAAATTTTGTTCATATAATCAATATTTCTAATCGTTACAAACTTGGGACAAAAATGAATATACCTTGATATATATTTCATATAAACAGTGTATAAAAATGTATGTTGGATTAAGATTCAGTTAAACCTAATAAAAGTTTCAAACACAACTCTTTAAAAGAATGACGACATATCCATTAAGCTTAGAACCACTACTAATGTCTGATTAAAATTCTTTTGTAATATTTTCTTATTTCGAACCTGAGTGCATATTATGGTATGTATAATGTTGTTGAATGTTCGATGTTCAGATATGGTAAAATTATAAGTGATATACGGCTGACAGATTTATTTGTTTAAATATCATTAGCTAAAATGAAATCGTTAAATGAACCCTGATTCTATCAGAACATGATTTCATTCAACTGATCAAATAATCGCCAAAATTACTACATTTTACTACTGATTTTATTCAAACTGGTAGATATTATACCTGGATCAAAAAAATTTATAATTCTACTAGCGGCCCCGACGGACGTTGTCCCGTAAAAACGTAACTCCAATTCATGAATACCTATACTACGTTTAGCCTGTCCGCTAAACCCATCCCGCTAAACCCCAATTTAACTCCTATTTATTGGAGTGGCCTGACCATCGACCTTTGGCCTGACCTTTGATAGTAGAGCTCGCTGCGCTCGCATATGGCTCTAATAAATGCCTATTGACAATACCTGAATAATATTAAAAATACATAGTACACATAGTATACATAATGTGATATGATTTATATGCGCTCCCACCATTTAATGAAATTTCATTTTTTTGGTACGGAGCCCTCAAAAACAGTTGTACTGGACCAAATTGTAAATCTAAACCATTCTCCAATCCCCTTGAACTCACACAAAAAATTTCATCGAAATCGGTCCAGCCGTCTAGGAGGAGTTCAGTCACATACACACGCACACAAGAAATATATATATTAAGATTTAGTGACTTAAAAGATATTTTCTAGAGAGTGTAAATGAAGTCCACCTTTAGATTAGTTATTTTATTTCGAGGTACTGGTCATAGAATAATATAGCCTAACGAGTACTGGTCCACAGATTTAGTGTACATTGCAGTATTATGTAGTCATTATTTTTTAACAGGTAATTTTTCCCATGTATACATAAAATAAACTAGCATAAATAAAATTATAAACAATTAAAAAGGGTTAAATTTATGTAGAAACATGCTTACAAACAATTAACAATTATTGTTGTATATGTACATTGAGCATTCATTACATAAAAGAGTTTAACAGTTCAATCACCTTATTCCTTCATTTTTATTTTAATAATATTTATTACATTTTATCGTTTTTGTTCTTCAACGTTTTAGATTTATTATTAATTCCAGAAATACAGGGTTGTTCAATAAGTTGTTACCACGTAAATGGGAGACATTTTGCCATGAAGATGTTACCACTTAAATAAGAAATAGATTTTCAAAAAATATGTTACTAATTTAAAAAGAGAAGATGGTTTTTTCTTTTTAAAAAAAACATAATAAAACAGTGATATACAATTTTAAAATCCCATAAAATCTCTCCTATATATATTTTAAGAGAATAGAAATTAATAAGTGAAAATTTCAAACTTTCTTTATTATATTAATTGGACTTAAAGGATTTTAGTATTTATCTCGATTATCTCGTTAATTTCTTTCAATTTTATTACGACAGATGAGAATCAATAAATAATTATAATATTTTATATAATTGATTGAACGGACGTATGCAAACTAACCAGCTGTTAGAATTATAAAAAAACATTTTTGAAAAATATATTTAGCCAATAAAAAATTTTAACAACTTCAATCAAAGAAATCAATAATAAATCACATGACTTAAGGATGTACGAGCTCAGTAACTTGAATTTTAAAATCTTAAAACTCAATTTTTATCTATATTTTTTCCGGTTAAACAATACAGCGATGAGAATAAGAGAGTATAAATTATTTCACCAATATTAGTTGAGTGTTTATTTTAAATAAACTGAAACATTAAATATAGTAATACGCATGAATATCTTAAAAGTAATCACAAATCTATGTAGCTGAGAAATTGAAAAATTTTATTTTTGATAAAAGCACCTCCCTTTGGTGCTTCGAGATACATTAAGTTAATTATGGTTTTTGAAATAAAATATTTTAAGTTTTAATTAAATCGAATAAAATATCACGAAGGAAATTTTATTTCGTTCGAAGGAACGGAAATTTTATTCTGTTTAAAAATTGGTTATGATTTCCAAAGGTGATATCAGGATCTTGATTAATATTCTTTATGGTAGAGAGTTTTGTCTTTGTTCAAATAGTTCAATATTCAACGTCATTTGGAAGTGGTTATCTGAAGAACGCATTACTAAGTGCACTACTGGTGGTTCAATTTCAGTTTGTCTGGACAGTAATAGATGTACACTAAGAATAACCCGGATCAAAGCATTAAGCGTCCAGATGAGTTGGATTGAAAAACATATGACGAGACGTTTAAGTGACTATCAGATGTTGATTTTCTCACATACACAAACTGTTTGTTTCTTTCTTTTTTGGATATAGAACACTTGGTTGATTTTTAATTTAAATTTAAAGTTCTATCATTAACCATTATTAAGAGAAAAATTCTTTATAACGCTTCTATGTACTTCTTTCTATACCTGAGAATTCGTAGAAGTAAATAAGTGTAACACAAAGGCAGAAGGACAAAAAAAGCGTTAATTAAAGCCAGTAGCTCAGCCGATTTTCGACATTTTATTTTATAAATTTATTAAATACGGTAATAATTGTATATCCTTAATTTACAACATAAACAGATTGATCTCTAGTTTATAAGATTTATAAATTAAAATTATAATTTGAATTTTATTAATTACACTGTCAATAAATTAATAAACTATAATAATTTTTTAAGTTATAAAAAAAAATGCTACTCTAATAGATATTAATTTATCATTCGTATTTAGTATGCTTAAGTTTAGCGAGTAAATTGTAAACCCACTTTAGATATTAAAACTGTTATTTTTTAAAACAGATTAAAAGTGAATTAATTTGAAGTGTTCTTTACCTTTGTTTTAACAAAACCAGTCTGAAGGCAAACTACCATTTTTATTTAAAAACAAAAATACAAAAGATTCTACTCTAAGTAAAAATTTTGTATCAGTTTTATATGCTGATGCCAAGACTTGGTTTTTTACTATAATATATTGAAATTTTTTGTATTTCTTTGAACTTATCTCTTTTCTAGGTAATCTTGGGTTTTTGACCGGATTTCAAAGAAAACGCTATTATTTGCACTCCTGCCTGTGTAAATTTAAAGAATTTTATTCCCTCTTGGCAATCTCATAGCTGTGTGTATAATTTTCAATTCTTAAGAATTAAATTGTGAAATTCATATAATAAATAATTCACATGATTTCGAAGTGAATAGAATTTGCAAGAGTAAAGCTTTTGGCTTAGAATGGAATAGTATTGCAATAATATGGAATAGTAATGGAATAAACAATTGCCTCGCTTGAGTATACAGAAACCCATTCCAAAAACAAAATTTTCAGTTTTTGACTTCTTTTTTATGTCTTATGAAAATTTATAATTCTGCTTTAAACTACCCAATTTTAACCTTTTGAGTAAATATCCAAATAATGACAATAGAGTTTTATGAACTGCATTTCTATCCCAGTTCGATTGTGTTATTTTCCTCATTCTAAGCATTATATTGCTGGGTTAATAGACAAACTTTTCTAATGGTGAATTATCACGAATCTAAACTTTTTCATTATTTTAACAAGTATACAAAATTAAAATGTTAATATAATAGTAATATTAGACAGTAATTCACATAAAATTTTTTTATTATATACAATCAAAATGGCGTGTAATTAAAAGATTGTTAAAATATTTAAATTAAAATTAATTATCATAATTAATTACTAATAATCATTTTAGCATAAATGGAGAATCACATGCTGTGATTAAAACAATTTTTTTTAAATATGAATTTTAGCCAAAGCTACTGGTTTCTTCTATTATAATACACATGGCCATAATTCTCACCAATATGTAACCGGTTTAGATAATACACAATGTTGAACGTATGGTGAATGGACTTTAACCGATTTAGATCGTGTGGATCACGCCTAAAACATCAGATGAAGTATGTTGTATTCTTTTACCGACAAAGATTTGATACACGCAAAAGATATAATTTCACATGATTTGTAATGAGGCTAATAATAATTGTTATGAATATTTTTGCGTGAATCTTTGCTACGCATGTTCGACATACTTTAAAACTACTTTAAAGTAAAATATGAGTTAATAATAGCAGAGAACAAGGAAAATTTACAAAATTTAGTAAAGAACCTTTCCTCCTCAGATTTTCTTCAAACATAGCTAAGAACACTCTCAACACTCTCAACACGTTAAACTCATAAGACCGGAGACTTAAAAATAATATTGTAGAAAAATCATTGGAAATCACTTTTCATCTCAGGTATTAATTTTTCTCAGGTCATGTTTACGACACTGGATAAATATGCTCCATCTCCAAAATCGTTTGATATTTTTGTGTTCTCATCGATTCACGAGCTTAACGGGTGTAAAAATTAAAGTAAACAGTAAGGTTGTGCGAATTTAAAAGTCCCAAACTGCAAATCTTACTTGATCAAACTTACACCATAACAGTGAACAAAAAAATATACAACTATTTTTTAAATAGAGCATCACTATCCACTATCGACGACATGAAAGTCATCAGTAGAAATTGCGGTCAGATGATTTTTTTTTATAGACGAATAAATTTGGTAAGCTAGCTCCACAATTCCTCGGAAATCGGAATATTTTAAAGAGATATTTGACAATGAAAATTTCGTACGAATTTTCAAATCTCAAAGACTTCGTTACTCAGCTAGAATATAGAATATAAAGTAATAAAATTGACTAAACAGTTTCTGATGAAGTAACTAACTACACTGCTAGTGAAAATGAAAACGGTGTTCAGAAAATTTTGGTTCGTTGGGTTGACGAAACTAAACCTTGAAGAAGAACGAAAGGTCCAAAGGCTTACAGAAGGATAAAAACTCCTACTTAAAATTCGATTAAAAATTCTTCTATAAATATTTGCTGGTTTTTCGAATCCAAAAATGATTTTTCAAAATCATATTTTTAATCAATGTATTGATTTCTGCATGAGTTCAAAGTTTTCGTTTTTCGTAGACACACTTATATTTTCGATGTCCCGGCTAGAAAATTTTTGCTTTAAGTTTAATGAACAAAAACTAATCCATATTTACAATATTAGAAACGATTAAAAATCCAATTTTAATTATTCATAAGTAGTTAAAATAATCATAACAAATTGTTTTTTCTTCATAAAAAATAAAACTTGAATTTCCGATACACCTAAAAAAATAAACATTCATAAAATTTAATTAATAGTGATTAGTTAAATTAAAAGTTTAATATTACAAAAAAATTCTCTTTTAATATAATCAATAATTAAATCAATATTGGTGTCTTAAAGTGATAATCATATAATTTGATTGTTAGCTAAGCCAGTTATTATTTTGGTAACAGATAACTGCCCACATTTCTCAATTTTTTTTTCAATGCCATTTTAATTATATCGTTTTTGATTTTTGTGGAAAGACAATTTTTTTTTCTATAATTTTAGATAAATTGTATATCCGTGTCGTCAATTATTGGCTGGATGATCTATTAGGTTTGAAATATGACAAAACCTACCAGCGATTTAGTTTTGATTGAAAGTTTTTAGAGTTTGAAAAAAGAGATAGTATTCACCGCATTTTTCTATGCTAGAGAAACCACCTCGAGGATGACCGTTGACATTCCAGTACCTTCAACAAGGTAACTTTTTCGATCAACGTCAAAACATGTTTATAATATGCCAAATATCACAGTTTAGTCAGTATTACAAAAACGAACGTAACAATGTATCTACACTTCCAGTCCTGTAGAAGAACACCGGCTACTTTTTTATTTTAAAATCAATCTCTAAATGGTAAGAATCATGAATTCAATTTGAAATGAAGAAAATAGAAATACCCTTCATTATGTTCTTGCTAATCGTTTAATAATCTTTTAATCATATTCATATTTAAATTTTTAGGGGGAGGTGTTTAAATTTTAATAATAGCAAGCGCAACGAGCTTTGAGGTGTAGGGCACTTTAGTCGATATGGGGGTAATTGGGATTCAAGTAGTTGTTAGCATCAGAAAACTAAAAGCAATGGGAAAAGTTTGCTCATTGAATAATTTTGTATACCTATACATATATACAATATATAATCTTTTTTAAAAATTAATTTTGAAGAAAGTTGGAACCGTCCAGTTTTGGACGGCAGTTCTGATCAATTTTCTATTAAATACGATACAGCATACTGAAATGTTTAACTAACGAAATATTTATTGTTATTTCACGAACTTTCCCACTTGAACTTTTTCCTACCTATCCCTAGAACTATTGCATTCTACAAGTCTCAATCAGAAATCCTTAATTCTTATCACTTCTATCCAAGTACTTATGCTCTATTTCATTCTAATATCTTTCAAAAGGTCATTTAAAGCATACTCTACTGAACTCGTATGATTTATCGAATAAAATAAATCACATTATATTTACCATAAACTCTACCGATTAAAAATAATTATAAGGTATAATAATAATTTTTTAAAACTGTAACATTAGTTTATTAATAAGAGGACAATAATAATTATATCACCATTTATAGATAGAAACGATTATTTATAAATATAAATAAATACAAAAGATCTACTTCTAATTTGATTGACGTCACCTTACATGTTCAGTTGTTGCGTTAAGAGTATATATGAGTTTTCAAGGAAAATTAGTTTCATATTATACGGATTTAATATATTATAAATAATTGTTTTGCTAGTACGATGTACAGGGAACCAAGAATTATGTACATATAATTGCTACCACGAGTGTATATATTTCCTCACTATATTCCATCGAGGTAATATTTTTCGTAGGTATTATTTTTTGGTTGGATAGCTTAGTTGGTTGAGCCATGGATTTTCACACAGGAAATCTGAATTCGTTGTTCCCAGAGAAAGTTAATGTAATGGGGCCGATTTTGAAAATCTCCAGTTTTGCATATTTCTGCGGTTTCAAGGTCGCAATATCCGAATCAAACCTTTTCAATGTGATGTCTGTGTGTGTGTGTGTGTATGAATGTGCGTATGTTCGTTCGGATTCTTTCGTCTCGATTATCTCGCGAATCAGTTATGACACTAACTGGGCGTATTCGACGCGTAATTGCGTATTTAAAAACTGAAAAAGTCATTTCAGCAGAATTATTTGAGCCGTTTTTTAATGGTAGTAAAAAAACTGGAAAAACTTAATAAACAGAATCTGAAAAGTGGATAAAACACATCATTTATCTAGGGAGATAATGATCGTCCCAGCATAAGCTGCAGTACATGTTCGAAGAATAATCTATGAAGGCTAACAAGACTTTTTTTGATGTTTTTACCCCTCTGGGAAGTAAGTCGTGTGGACTACAATGGTCGCACTCACACGACTTCAGTACCACACCGACTATGTACTGCCAATTTATTTTTTTTCACTTTAAAAATACTTGTTCACTTTCAATTCTTCAATTTTCAACGTAATCTGGAAGTGGTTATGTGAGGAACACATTACTTAGAGCACTGGTGACATCAGTTTCGATGCTGATAAAAGTACGGTAAGAATAACCCGAATAAGAGTATTCTGTGGCCAGATGAGCCGTTTAAGTGGCTGTCCAATGTTGATATTCTCACAAGCAGTCTCTTTTCTGTTTTGGATAAAATTTTAAAATAGCAGTTTGTTGTTGCCTTTTCGTCACATGTGAAATCTTGCCAATGAACCACGCACGACACAAAAAGAAAGTTGTACTTATCCTGTATTTAGCGGTTGAAATGAAAGCAGTTATTCCTGAAGGAGAAGAGATGAAAATGCTGATTTCTAGAGTTTTCAATGCTTCTATCACATACTACTTGTACAATCGGCATTGAGACACAACAACAACAGTCTCTCATATTATTCATCAACGAGTTTTCAATCTTGTTAAATAATAAAATTGATTATATTCAGTCTGTTTATGTGGTGTATACAGAATTAATAAAATTTATTATATGTGAAAAATTACAATCTAAAATTATATGGCGCCTAAATAAATTTAATTGAATTTTCCCATTGAATGGAAATGATTTTCGCATTGTTTATTCAATTATGAAAATCTTTAATCAACGTCAATTTTAATATGATTCTATATGCTGATAAATTTCCTTATTTGTATAATATGATTTTATATGATTTTAAATAATAGCTACATTATATGATGTTGTAGGGAGTGTGCCTTGCGGCTCTATTTGTGTACGTGAAAATTATAAATTAACATATGTTATTAATTTATTTATAAATATCTGGGTAAATATCTTGCAAATTGTGTAATGGAGTCTTTTAATAAAAAATCAATGTCGTTAAAACCTATTTTAATTAAATCCAGAAAAAAAATTGCTTAATTTTACAAAATAAAAGAAATTAAAAATATTATTACATATTTAAAAAAATTTAAACACTTCTGAAGAAGAATAATAATAATTCAAGTATGGATTCCATACCTTGCATTTGAAATACAAGTCAATTCGCCTGAATAAAAGGTTATGGCACTAAATATGCAATTAAGGAAGCTCTAACATGTTAATACGAATTATTCTGTAATTTCCAATTGTTCTTCTTTGGCCTTAATCATTTTGATTTTCATTAGAAAGCCCAACCGAAAATGGGGACTTACCCAAACTTATTTCTGAAGGAATTTAATAATAGCTGTCTTAATCTGAATGCTAAAAGAAACTAAAAAATGGCAGAATTAATTTGAGAATTATCGTAGACATATTATCCTTAAGACGAATTAGGCACAAATCTACAGGTGCGGAGTTTAAATGGGGGTGCAAGTGGTGAAGTTTTTAAGCAAACGTATAATTAAGTGGGTGAGTATAAGTGTCTAAATTATTACAGTCCATTGATATTGACATATATTAATAAAAATGAACAAAAATCTTTGAATTCTCAATAGTCAAAGAATTTGAAAAGGACCCAAAGAGGATACGGAAGAGTCATTATCTGGTCGGAAAATATTCGGACTGATAGTACTTATGTTAATTATAGACAGACTTGTGGCTGAACTTCAAAACAGGCGAAAATTGTAAGGCTATTTTTCCAAGAAATTTTTCGTTTTGTAATCAATTTGAATCCTGAAGAAGTTCAAAATGGATCACGTTTGCTAATATTAATGTATTCTGGTGATTTAGAAAAGTGTTTTTATTAATGTTAATCCGCTTCCGCGAAATCTCGAAATAATGAGATATTTCTAGGGAGCTAAAAGATGCCCATACACCTTCTCAGTCCTCCAATAAACATTTGGGTATAAAAATTGGACGATTTTTATTTTATTGAGATGCGGCGTTAGTACTTCGTCTAAGCACTTACTCAGCTAAGCCTAGTTTCTCAAAATCTAAAAAGCATTATCCCACAACTTTATAAAAAATTTTTAGAATAAAAAGTAGTTTGTAACTGTCCAGCCTTCCTGCTATCTCTGTAAAAAAAATATCACGCCGACATTTTCTGTTTTGACATTAAAGAAGGCCAAACAATAGAAAAACACAGGCCTGGGGAAACATCTTTGAAGCCGTTTCATCTGATACGAAAACTCTTATTCTATTTTTACAATCAAATATAATTACAATCAAATTTAACTATCCTATAACAATCGTGATTCATGGAATCACGTGTTCGCCGGCGAGAGAAAAGTCGTGTTTAGCAAAAATGATTCCACGAGCATAAACAATATTTTTGTTGTTTTTAACATATAACATTCTAAAATTTTAAAAACAAAGGATTATAAACAGGCTTATTTGAATTATAGCATAAAATACCATAAATAAGGTGAGATTAAAATCAGATTTATCTACTAATTACATCAGATTATAAAATAATTAATTTTACTTTAAAATATTCATGTGAAGAATTAATGCGATAAAAATGACACAATATATATATATATATATATATATATATATATATATATATATATATATATATATATATATATATATATATATAGAATATTAAACAGAAAAAAATTAATAATTGTAATCTTTGTTTCAGGCAATATTTAAAAAAGATTATGTTTTTGATGAAATTTTAAAGATATCATCTGTAAATCCATAAATTTACAAAGACCACTTTTTGTAAATCCACATATTATAATAACACGAGATAACACTGAAACACGTTGAAAAAACACGTATTCTATTTTCACAATGTGTAAAAGCCAAGTATATACAAGTGAAATTTAAAAAATTTAAAAATCCATCACAAATTCTTCGGGTACGGAATCCTAAGCCGGCACTTGAAACGTATTTAAGAACACTTTTCATTTAATTTCGTTTTTCCTTAGAGCCATCTCCAAACTGTACCGATTTTGAAGATCATTGCCTTTTTTCGGGACGGAAGCCTAAAGTTGCACTTGAAACATAGCTAAGAACACTCCGCATTAAATTACCTTTCAAACGATACAAAAAAAAAATCTAGATAGGTTCATCCATTTAGGCGCTACGATGCCACAGACCAGACACACACACATAGCGGTCAAACTAATAACACCCCTTTTTTTGGTTCGGGGAAACTAAATAATCGTATTCCCTAGAGTTGACACTGGGTTGAATTGTAAAATTGAATTCTGTAAATCTGAGTACTAGTAGTATCGTCTTACCTATAGGTTCAAATTAGCTTAAAAGGAAATTTTCATAAAATTTGGATAAAAAATTTTTATGAAGGACAAAAACGGTCTTGTAAAATATATGAAAATATGGGAACAAGGGAATTTATGACTTTCACTCTTATTATTTTCTAAGATATTAATTCAAGATATGATGACGTTTAGTTCAAAGAATTGTATATTTAAGGTCTACAAAGCTGTGATTTTCACTTCTTGACATTACAACTAATCTCAAACAAAATGAAAATAAAAGACACAGTTTTTTTTTAACTACGAGTTTATGTTATTTTTCACACGCCAGACCATTCAGCATTGTATAAATTGTTTGCCTGAGGAAGCGGATATTGTACATCGGAATATCGGACAAACAACGGAATGGTCATACATATGATAATTTTAAAACAAAAAACCTTACAGAACTTTCCATTTTTTATTTTATTCCGTTTTAATCTATTTTAATTCTTTATTATTTTTTTATTGATTTAACGTGAGTGTATTTTTTTTAAGCTAGAATCAAGTCAATAAAATGCTCTCCTATCTTCCGGCAGGAATATAAATAATATATATATCTTTGTTTTTTTGTTTCTCTAATTTCAATCGAAGTATTAATTTATTGTATTGATTTTATTAATTTATTAAACACATATTGTGTTAATAAGTATGTGAATAAAAATGCGTGTATGAATTTTATTTCCGGTCCGTATCACCTATATTTCTGGGAGAATGATTTCTAATAATAACCACTATAAAAATTAATGAAAATTTAAGAAATCATCAATTTCCTTCAAAAATTATTAATCATCCTTTTAACTTGAAAAATATTGATTATAAACCAACAGTTATTACGACTTCTCCATATACCACCATGTAAAAAGGGCTATTTTTACAAAGAATCGTCTTGAAATTTATACAGAAGACGATTAATACTCATTAATTGAGACTCAAAATTTCAGAGTTTTGGTTACACGTTTAAAGTTTTGGTATCAAATCGCCTTAAAATAAAATGTGTTTCAAAAACTACTATAATCTTAACAAATTAATTAACTTTCGGAGATGCAACCTTTAGTTAGACAATATTTCGGACACCAAAACAACTAATTAACTCGAAATTTAAGCTCTTAAAGTAATCATTGTTTTACATTTATACCTCTTGAATTAGAATCTGCTCCAATACCAAGATAAAGTTTTTGTAAGGTAAATACATATTTCGACTACAGTGCATAAAATATCAGTGTCAACTGTATGTTCTTAAGATTTGAATTAATTTTGATTTTAAATCCATTATCTTAGAACTGTTAAAAAAAACTTTTTTTGTAGGCAGGAAAAAATATATGTATCATGCAAATTTCGCAATAGTTAAATAGGCAATTCATGAATATTTGCAAAAAATGATATATAGTCGCATAAAGGAACATATAAAACAGCCATTCTTAGGGAGTCCTCAATAACAGCTCCGATTTTGATTAACGTTTTAAAAATGTTTCTGTTTATATATTGTTTAAAATCAGAAACCTTTCAGAGAAGGAAATATTCTGGGAGACTGGTATATCACCGCTCAGCCTAAGCCGCTGATGATTGAAGTTTGAAATTTTGAGATGATATTGATTTTTTACTGTAACTGTCATTTAAGGAAAGTTTTTTCGAAATGTATCCCGTAAAAAGGTGAAATGTTTCTAATTTTAGCTCCTGGATAAAAACATTCATTGATGCGACTAATATGAACCGTGGTTCGAAACAAAATTTTACTGTATTACTTACTGTTTTCAAAAAATTCATTCTTCAAGGGGCTAAAATAGGGGGCAAAAGTTTATATATGAAACTTTGACATATTTTAAGGTAGGAATGAAAAAATTTATACATTTGCTTAATCTTTAAAAGAGCACAGCGAACTCCATCACCGAATGCCGCCTTTTTTCCAACGGAATGTAAGTAAAGTTGATCTTGAGGGGGTGGACTAAGCGAAAACATTCAAAATTGACAATGTGTATATTGCAGTATATAGAGGATCTCTAAATGAATCATTATCACGAATGAGATAAAAGTATACTGTCTCACTTTTATATTTCATTCTTTAAAGAAGCACAGCAAACCCCATGGTCGAATGCCGTATTATTTTCCAAGGGGATGTAAGTAAAGTTCATGTTTAGAGAATGGGCTAAGCGAGGGAAAGAGGATTGAAAGAAAGCATGTGGGTTTTTAAATTTTGGTTCTCTAAATAAATCAGCGATTCATTAAATGAATCATTTATTTAATACATTGAAATGATTCATTATCACGAGGGAAGTCGTGGGCAAAAGCTAGTTTTAAATAAAGTTCCAAATCCAACTTTATACCTAGATCAATTTGTTGTATAGTAAATACAAAACAATATATCAACTATACAATGTGTTTCTTCATCTGTATGAATGAGTTTGTTGTTACACCACTATATACTAAGCAAACGCTACAAATTCACTTTTAAAATATAATAAATTATAATACCACATTTAAATTGGTAACGGAAATAAAAATTAAATTCATATAAATTTTAAGTAATAATCATTTATTAAATTCATATACCGCTTTTTAAACTATGTCGTCTCGTTAGTATTTGAAGCCTGTGTTCTCAGTGGTTGGTTGTTAACTATAGCTGGCCAAGTTAATAAATATTCTCACATTAATTAAAATTAAACATCTCTCGAACGAATCTAGTGGACGAATAAAATTGATTGATATAGTTTTTATTAAATTAATGAATCTTAAAAATTAAATCAAGTCAATATATAAAATGATTATAATTAATTTTAAATGATTTAGTTAAATGTTTTTTTTTTAGCTTTCTATCAGACACAAAAAATAATTTATGTTTACAAGAATTTTGTGGTTCTAATTTGATGTAATTATGACAGTTATTAAAAAATTATTGCAAAAATAATTTGCATGTATGTCAGAAAAATTATTATTAATGGGAGATTATTAGATTATTCTTGTGGGTGGTCACATTTCCAGTTGGATTCTTAAGCGAGACAATTTTTTTTAAGTAATTAGTAAATAACATTTTGGCTATAAAATCGAATCAACAATGGAATACCTCCAAATTTTTTTTTTAAATTTTCTTGATGGTTCTTAAATGGTTCCAAATTTCTAAACAATCAGGAAATTTGTTTGTTTCCGATATGGATTAAAGTCATTTCCTAGAGTAATTTTGATCCCATTAACAAACAACAATCGGCTCATTTAATGGTTGACAGTAGTTCCTAAGATCGATAAAAATCGTACACAAATATATCCCGGGATAATTTTTTTTTATCGATATCTCAGAAACTTTTCTTCAAAACACCATAAACCTTCAGATTTTTGTATTGTAATTCGGACCCAAATTAAAATAATAGCTTTTTTACAGGGTTTTATAGAATATCTCAAAAACTACTTGCTTAATGGTTAAAAGAACCAGATTTTTTATTTTTCAGTTTTCATCAATTCTGAAACAAAAATTTTTGCAATTTTCTACATTTTTCCAAGGGGGGGAGGGATTTCTCCTTTTAACCTCAAATTAGACAATTGGATGCGTATTTTTGAAGATGTCACCAAAGTCGAGGACAAGGTCACAAAAGGTCCGGTGTCAGAAAGGCAATAAAACTAACTAAACATTGATAATGAAAAGGATAAAAATTATTGATTACCTACTCGTAAAATATGATCGTTAAAATTTCATATTCCTCTTTCAAAAAGGCAAAGGCCAAATTTAGCTTCTTGTTTTTGTAATTTTAAATATATCTTTGTAATTTTTTATTCAAACAAAAATTCAGTAAAAAATTATCTATTAATACTCGACCACAATGACACTAATCGCCAGTAGTCCATTATTTAGCGATAAAATTTTACGTTTCATACGTTACACAATACAAACTTTCGAAATAGCTGCCGGTAAGACTTTATTTCCTGTGAATGTTGTATACAAGGAAGGTCAAACATGGACTTGGTATAAGTAAGTACATAAATAAAATATAAAAATTCATATCTAAATAATTTTAATTAGTAAAAAACACAGAAATGTTTTAAATAAAAATGTTATCAACAAACATATGATATTATTTAAAATATGGTAGGTATGTTAGTAATTAATTTTATTAAAAAAATAATAATAATATTTACAAGCGGTATTATTATTCAAAAATACCTTTCATTTCATTGCTATTTATTTATTAATTGTAAATATTTTATTACGGTTTACCTTTGATATGTAAATCATTAGATATATACCTAGAAACTGCGGCGTCCGCAATTCAATAAACTATGTAAAGTACAATACGATTCAATAAAATTCAAAAAAGAGTAAGGTATCACGAATTGTTTGGTCTATTAGTTAGTCTAACAGTTAATAAAAAAAACAAAAAGTATAAAAAAATCGTTGATTTTAATAAAAGTCGTGCTTCTATATTTAAGACGGATTACGCTTGTCAGTTTTGAGCTTGAGACAATGACAAATTCACTTTAATGTAAAAAACATGTAACGATGAAAAAATCACTTTAATATAAGTGATATGTTTCCGGTTTAGATATTTAAATTATGTTTTGTTTCTTAATTTTGGATTTGAAGATAGTCGATGATATGCTTTTTCAAAACAATGAAAACTTCCTAGCTATAATCTAATACAGAGTGCTTGAGGATGTCCGAGCGCCAGGGCAATGTTGGGTAAAAGGCTTAATTTTTTATACCATGCATATATGTAATATGCAAGGTATACTAAGTTTAGTCCCAAGTTTGTAACGCTTAAAAATATTGATGCTATGAACAAAATTTTGGTATTGGTGTTTATAAAATCACCTAATTAGTCAATTTTCGGTTGTCTGTCCGTCTGTCTGACAACACGATAACTCAAAAAAGATATCAAGCTGAAATTTTTACAGCGCACTCAGGACGTAAAAAGGTCGAGGTCGAGTTCGTAAATGAGCAACATAGGTCAATTGGGTCTTGGGTCCGTAGGTTGTAAACCATTAGAGATAGAACAAAAGCTTAAATATAAAAAATGTTCCTTTTGTAAATATCACTGTTTACTCACGAGGGCACACATTAGATTCAAATTTTATAGTATGTATTAATATGGGATTATCAGTTATGTCTTTTGACATATAGGTATCTGTGTAATGTGATAGAATAATCGACTCTGTTTTTACATGGTATTTCAACAACTTACTCAGTCAATTTTTTGTTTTCACTTGGTTTTCGTCTACATTCGTGAAGTTATAACTAAGATAGTCATCAAAGTTGAAAATAAGGTACAAATAATTTCAACCACGGGTCTAATCTTGCCTTGGCGCTCTTACTACGTTTAGAGCATCTTATTTTATCTAGTTATATAATTTTTTATCATCTAGTTATATAAGTTTTTTTGAGACGCAAACAGTTTTTGTCGATTATTTTTAATAAAAAAATAAATTTTAAAGTAGTTATAATATATATATTAGTTTTTGACGTTGCTATTTTCACTTATTTTTAATAATGACTTTTCACTTTTCATTATGACTACCATATTCATTTTTCTAGTTTCAAGGGTCTATTGACTATGATTTGTTTCTTCTGTGAGATCTAGAACTATCTCATTTATATTGAAATTCAATGTACCAACATGATTAGGTAAATTCAAGTATTTAAAATAAATAATATATTTTTGTTTATCTAATTAACAGGTATGATTATTAAATTTTAAAAATAAAATGCTTTTTTTTATTAGTTTATATAATCACATTTGTCTCTTAAAACATCTTTATGTAAATAGGTATTTATGTATGAATAGTTAAAGCCACTTAATAATTTGTTATGCAAATATTAACATTTGTTGAGTTAATTGATTTTTCAAGTTTTGATTATTATTATTTAATGCTCTAATGCTTTTAAAATCATAAATTATTTATTTACAATGTTGTTACTACAAACTAATAAAAATGTCCTTTTATTCATTTATAAATAGTTGATTATTGCAAGTTTGTAATGGACATTTTGTAAAAAAATTATGTAATTAAATATTATTTGTATTTTTATAAAATCTGTAATAAAATCACTTGCGCTGGTTTACTTGCTTGTAAACAAATCTTCATCTGAACAGATATATAACATTACTAGCTTGATACCCACCCGCTTCGCTGGGCTTAAAAATAAATACTGATAAAGACCACCATGTTATAGCCTTCACCTCTCTGACTCTCTTTGTATTTAATGTAAAATATCGCAGCGCACGCCATGTAAGGACAAGGATTTTTTTTCGGGTCATTTTTTTACACATTGGGTTACATTATTGGACTATTAGAAAGTACCCCTCCTTTAAAAAAAAATATAGCCTATAACCTTCCTCGATAAATGTACTTTCCAACACTGAAAGAACTTTTCATATCGGACCAGCGGTTCCTGAAATTGACGCGTCCAAACAAACAAACAAACAAACAAACTCTTCAGCTTTATAATTAGTATAGATAGAATTTGATTGGTTGCTTTGAACGTTATTTTTTATTTTTTTGTCGAACTATAAAACGGGCTATTAGCCATTATAGATTAAAATAACCTACCCTGTATATAGCAAGTAAAAAAGTATACAGAGGTAGAAAACGTGCAATAAATGTTTTTATAAAAAAAAATTGCAACAAAAAATGTTAATGAAATAATAAAAGTATCTTTTATTTAAAAAGATTCTTATCAGAAAATAAGAGTCTACAATGTTTAAATTTTGTAAAAGTTCAGGGTCATAGTGATAGAAAAGAAAATTTTTATTAAATATATTTAACTGATAATAAAAATCATATTCTTTACCAGGAATGTTTTATTAATTATTTTTAAAATATTAATTCTGCAAATAAAGAATAGCTTCTTAACAATATATGAAAATACCGTAAAAGAGATGACAAAAAGTGAAATTCAAATCGACTAATATTTAATGGCTCTTATTTTGGTTGTTTTCATAGTTCTTCGAAAACTTTTCTCTGCTGTTTGTTTAATAAGTGATCCTTTTTTAAACCAAAAAAGAAAAAATCATCGATATTACCTATTCCTAGTTCGTATAAAAAAATTATTTTTCAGTTATCTTTTATTTAATGAAAAATTGCAAATTGTCGTATAATTAATGTAGTATTTAATGAGGGGCAAAGCAAGGAAGTGATCGTTTGAAATTTCCTGCCTTACGGATGTGCAGTTTCCAAAAACCTGCGTGTATGGTACACATATGAGGCACCCATGACTTCTAACGAAAAAGCGATTCTTATCAGAGGAGATTGAAGGTCCCCTTAGAGTTAAATTGGGTGGGGGTAGAAACAAGGGCTTAAAGAAGATAAAAAAATGGTTGGGCTAGCGGTAAAAAGTGGGCTAACAAGTATATTATTTGTTACTGGTACAAGCAGAAGGCAGAAAAAGAAATACATAAAAAGATTAGTTCATTTATTGAAAATTATATAGAACCACGATTACTCCAACTTATGAACTGATATCTCCCGTAAAATACGAAATAAAAAATTCATAGTAAAGTATAAATAACCAAACAAAAATTTTAATGAATGGCTTTCCTTCGGTACATTTTGACCACAAAACAATATATTAATGATTCCAATTACAGTTCGATTTTCTGCTACGTACTTTTACAGCAAAAAAAAAACTTGAATTTAAATATTTTATTTATGTATAAATAAATTTTGCACATTAAATTCTTAATTCAAATATAATAATTTAAATAATGTTTCAACTAAAATACAACTACCAAGAAATTTTTTTCAATTTTTTATAGCAAAAATTAATCATTGTCAAATAAATAATTAATTCAATTTATTTATATTAATCAATAAAAAAATGTTTTAGGTATAGGATCAGGCGTGGTATTTTGCAGTCATTTCAAAGCGGATGGAAAATGTAGAGGATTGGTCAAGGTGGATTTGTTTCAAGTCACTTTTTCTTTTACGAAAATTTGCATGGTCGAGAAGCCTTTCTTAAGGCGTCTGTAAAATGTACGCTGAAAGCTTAAAATTGCTATACAGAATGTTCGATTTACATCTAGGCATATAAATATCACGAGTATGTCAGAATACATACGTTAAGCAATGCATCTAAGTGAGAGGTTTTATATACATGTGTTGGAGCTTCGATGTGCGTTGAGATAGTTGTAAGGAACTTGGAGAGTGGGAGTTTCATAGTTGAATAGATGAACTAAAACAGATAAGCCAAGTCACTTTACAAGTCACTTTTGTAATTTCATATAACACCTGTCATACCTCTTACTTAGATGCATTGCTTAAAGCATGTACTCTGTCATACTATTGATATTTATATGTCTAGATGTAAATCGAATATTTTGTATATTCATTGCGAATGATATAAAATAAGGAGATACTTAAAAAACAAATGCAAAAATCATTTTGTCCAACAACTTGAAAGACCAAGATTTTTAATGTTTGACACATTTTCAAGATTGTGTTAGGCGATTTGTCGAATGTCAGGCAAAATAAATTTTATATTTATTTATTCATTTATCTACTTATTGGAATATCTTTCTCAGTAAATCAATTTTGATCTTGGCGCGCAATTAAAAATTTTCCAAGCCCCCTCAAGAGAACTCTCCGGCTAGAAAAACTTTCGTAGAAGAAAAAGTAGTTTGGCTCAACCTTGACAATAGCCTATTAAATGTTAGCTAAAATGACTGTCAAATACTTTGCGGGGCTCTAGACTTAAATTATATCTTTTAACAAAAAAGCTGTTTGGTAGCTAATGCAATCAGCAAATATTATCGTTTATATCTAAGATCATTTATCTTCAAATTTGAAATTGATTACCATACGAATATTTTCAAAACTATTTGAGTAGTATTAAATTGATTATTCGTGCTAAAAGTTACGGGGAATCAATATTATACATTTTTAATAGTTTTCAAAAACATTTCCGACAGTAATATATTTATTGGTTGAATTTTAATACATTTCTTTGACTGATTTTAATGCATTTTTTAACTAATATTTTTTTGAAGTTGAAAATGTAAAATGCCTGAAAAATTATCTAAATTTATCTAAATTCTACAGGGAAATTTTCTTATTTAAAGTAATTAATCTAATTTTGGAATTGTTTAGAAAAATTCTAAAACTTCAATTCTAAAAATTAGTCCTGCTGTCACGAGAACCATCATCCGGAGCCGATTTTCGCCAGCGATACACTAATAAACAAATTCTTAATACCGACCGATATGAGGTTGAGACAACCTCATCACGAGATCCAATATAGTGAATGGTGCCACGAATGTGATACAACTACCGTACGGGGTTGAGTGGTGAAGTTGACACAAACGCATGAGTTTTTTGTAAGAAACAAATATATTGTCTAACAAATTTCAAATATTGTTTTTTTTTTTTTTTTTTAAATACAACATACTTTTAAACAATCTCTTTTTGATTGTCAATCACTTATAAATATTATTCCAAAATTTTGATGTGATTGTCACAACTATATGAGCAGGTAAAAATTAATACTTGCTAATAGATTTATTTAAAAAAAATTAGATTCCTTCGAGTCGGATTTGAACCAGCGACATATGAATTACTATTGATATTATCATATCTTCATGTAGTTGGCTCAATCACATATAGACTAGACCTGATAGATATGCGATCAAAATAACCAAATCCTCTATTTAAATCAAACACAAAGAAATTTTCTTTTAATTAATCGATTCTCTTTAGTTACACGATTATATATTTCAACTAAATACAATTTTATTTTCCATCAATAAAATGCATGACTTTAAGCTAAAATCTATCTCTTTCATAAAGGTAATGATTTTATTTATTAAACTTCAATGATTTTGTATCGATCAATTCATATTTTAAATTCAATCCCATTCTATTGTAAATAAAAATATTAAGCTGTACTTTTTCCAATCGTTAGGCAAGTGTTTGAAAGTATTTTTACTTTATTTCAATATGAAAATGCCAACTTCAGGATGAGGTTGTCATTATTTTATTATTTTTCAGTGTATCATTTCACATTTTACCATACCAAAACATTAGTTTGAAACACGAATACCCGGATAGCTGGTAAAGGTTTCAAAATAACCTACAAGTAATTTTTATTGGGATATAAAAGGATGAGCGTAAGCTACTAAAAGCCACAAAGTGACAGTCTCCACCAAATTAGTGGGTTTAAAAAAAAAAACAATCAAACATCATGAAAATTCTCAACAATATTGCTGGTAATAAATACTAAAAGATTTTATCTTAATGATTATTTCTTTGGTTATACGTACTAATTACATTTATTATCGAGATTGGATTCTAGTTACAGTCAATAAGTAATTGATAAGTTATTATAGTTTATGTTATGTATATCGTTTTTAATTATAAAATAACCTTTTGACTATATTTATAATTATAGTAATAAAATAATCAATTTATTTATATGTTTTATATAATCACAAATAACATAATAGAAGATACACCTTAAACTCTTAAAGTTCGGATTTAAATTTCACATATTCTCATAAATATAATATGATAGGTAAAATAAATACGACTTAAAAATCCCGTTAAGGATGTATGACATAACAACAATGTTTGATTTAAAGGCTCAAGACTTTTTTACAGGCAGACGTTTACTCAAAGAATATCTTGTTAAAATTTCAGCATAGTTATCCGTGCAAATTTTTAAGAAAAAAGTCATTGAAAATCGATATAAATTATATTGGCTCCTATGGAGGAATCTTAAAAAACGACATTTTGAAAGTTTTTGGTAATTTTCACTTGGAATGAATGAAAACAAATTAAAAACTGTTTAATAGAAGGTAAACATATAGGCAATGGCATAGAAAAGAAAAATGATGATGAATTTTGTTATAACTTTATGAAAGTAGACGAAAAATAAAAATTAAATTTTGCAATACGTGCCTTGGTTTTCAAAATATCGGAAATAACGCCAGATATCGAAAAATTGTATTCTTACTTTTCATCGTATATTGTCCAGTTATCACAAAGTTGACCATCAAAATTGAAAATATATATTTTTTTAAATTTGTGCCCCCACTACCGTGCTCATACATCCTTAAGATTCAATGTTAGATTGTATTTTATGGTGTATGTTTTACTGGAAACTACTCAAAAAACGTGTTCCAAAATAAGAAGCAATTTTGTTATATTCATAATTAAGTTACAAAAATTCTAAAGATGCCTAATTAGATCCTGTTCTAATCTTGATTACCTGTATTCTATTTGCAACAATTGAATATACCTACATAAAAACTGTTACCTGTACAATACAACAAAAAATGGCCTTTGTTTTAAGAGAATTTTTTTCAAGATGACGATGCATTTCAGAATCTTATCTAATGATACTTTAAGTAATAATTAATAGTATAAAATTTCACCTAAAATAATTATGAAAGCAAAAATCACTCATTGAAGGTGTGAAATGTATTAAAAATCATTTCTCATAAAACGAGATAATATTTTATATTTGTAAATATCACTGCACATAAAATCATATTATTGTTTTGAATGTGTAGATACAACGTGTAACAAATTTAGTATTATTATGTAACAAAGAAAATGAAAAAATTTCTTTGATAAGTAATGTTGTTATTTCAATATTTGATTTATGAACGATACATACATATGAACCGAATGCATGCTTTGTAGTTAAATAATGTGTAATTTTTAGCTTTACAATATCACGCAACTACAAAAGTATATAATATATTATGTGCAAGTGCTGCTTATAAATTTGATAATATAGATATCTCTCTTCAATCATCAATACTCTAACTATAGTCGTCTCTGTTCATCAAATGATAGATCTTCGATGAACTCATAATTAAATTTTGTTTTTATATTATCGACAACCTTATATTTTTATGGTATTATTATAAACTACAAGATTGTTTCAATATTTTAGATAATTTTTTATCACATACTAGATTTTTTGATATAGAAATATCGAACTGAAAAGGATACCCTATATGGTTCATCATTTTTTCAGCCTACTTTGAACGATAAAATAATAATAAAAAGCCCGATGACCTTGGAATTTTTTGTGATTTTTAGAAACTTTGTTATTAAAAAAAAGTATTTATAAAGATTTATTAAAATCCCTAGTATTATTCAATCCTTGCATATCTCCTTAAATATGATCAATGAATCATTCTACCAAGTTTAAAATATTCAATTATTTTATTATAAATATCGAACAGAACTAGACAGTTATATAAAAATAACCTTCCGCGATCGATTGATTAGAAATCGATATCATTTACGAAATAACTAACATTGATAGCTATAGAAAATGTGTAAGCAAATTGCAATTCGTTAATTGACTAGTAATAATAATTATTACAATTCATTAATTAGCTATCTTTCGCTTAAATATGAGACCTTAAATCAACAATGAGAAGTACAGCATCTGTGCCTCTTGTACATTATATTCCGAGTCAGTTGTTCATCCTTGATGATAAGTTCAATTATCCTATCGAAAAAGGCATATGATTTTATTTCTACACATATTTTTCTTGCTTCGTTTTTACAAAACCATAAGGTTAATGTTTTACACAAAAATTGAAGAACAATTGTACCCGGTAAAAACATTACTGGAATAAAATAAGCCCGTTTACTAGGCTCTGATTTTTTTAATAACAAGTAAGAAATTCTTGACTCAATGATCTCAATACTGAATTCAAGAGAAAAAGTATTGACTGCTTGAAAATTAAAGAATAGCTAGTAATTGAACCATAATATTTTCTTGCAAATAGCACTTCTTTAAAGTTTATATTTTGGTTCTGTAAGATAGTACATAACATATTTGTGTGTGATATCTTCTGTAAATAATAAAATAAAATAATTTATATATAAACTCATAATCAAATACCTTTATTATTATATTAAAAGATAAAATATGTAATGAATAATTATATTAGATTTTTATCGAATTTTGTATTAAATCTATATAATTTACAATAAAATATATTAGTTTGTGTTGTATATAAAATTTCTTTTTATTAATAAAATATATTAATTCACACTATCTGTACTTTGTATTAGTGTTCTAAGAAGATATATCTTATAATAAACTTAAGTGCACAATTTATTTTGTGTTTAATTACACAACATTGTATGCATCATGTATCTTGTTTTATGTGTCCCAAATGTGTACCAGAAAGCTCAAAATAAACGAATCGTCTCCTTGGATATAGACCGCGAGACCGACAACACTTTTGTCGTCGATAAGCTGATAAGACAAAATAAGACGATACGAGATTTCGAAATACCTCTTTTCTTAAATATCGTTTCGTGTGCAACAATTTGGAATTCATGAGTACCGTGTTATAGAAGTATGAGGAATGACTGACTGAGAAATAATTGTTAACCATTTTAATGTGCATATATTTCGTTTTGTAGTGAACCAATCAAATAGAACTTTAGCAAAAGTTGTAGAGTTTGATGGGAGGCATCATGTTCTGGCATTAGATTGAAGCTAATTCTCCGGGCTTAGTAGTCAATTTCGATCCTAGAAGGTACGGGATAGAATAACCCTTGAAATTAGAAAATTGATTTTCATAAAAAAGAAATATTTTTATTTAAAATAAAACGAGCTAATAGCTATAAAATATTAAAATGGTCCACCCTCTATATCTGGTTATATGTGAAAATAGTTACCCTATATTTGCAAAAGATTAAATAAAAAGTACATAGTACACGCTATGCCCCGGCTATGTTATACCATTTTTATCGAAATCACAAGCTTTTGATCTTTTTTTTATCAAAATATATCTTTAGCACAATAAAAATAACTTAACAATAATTGAAAATTATTATTAATAGCTGGCTTTTCTTATATCTTAAAAATCCTGTTCCACTGACAATTCGGAAATATGACAATGGAAAAATATATAGAATATTTAGAAGTATGTCCCTATATACCATAAATGTGAAAGTAAGAATGTTTGCTTGTTTGTTTGTTTGTTACGCTTTCACGGAAAAATTAACGAATAGATTTGCAGTTCACCGAACAATAATGTATCTCATACATCATAATAGCACATGAGCTATAATTTATAAAGGTATATTATAAAATATGTTTTTTAATCAGATTTAATCTGACATTTTACTGCTTTATCTATGGTCATCAATTTGAACCATAAATTAAAGATTTCTGTGAAAATTTAAAATTGTACATGTCAAAATATTCATGGCCATTTAAAAAGTGCATATATTTAAGCTGGGTAAAACAATCCCTTCGAGTGTTATGGAAGAGGGATTAGTGAGATCAAGAGAAGTGGAGGCTATAAAGCGGTGGTTTTTACTTTTAAGTCCAGTGAAGCAGGCGGGTATCAGGCTTCTAAAATATATTCGTTCTTATTTGCTTTTCGGATTAAACTTAGAGGAAAAGAAAACTAATATTCCAACGGGTGTATAAACAGGAAAGAAATCAATTGTACGATTTATAGTTTGAAAAACATTTGCGAATTGAATTTCACTTCTATATTATATATGTAGGTATTTAGGTAAGATGATTAAAAATGAAGATGTGTTTCTGTTGTACAAAACATGTTGTTTTGTTTAGTATCTTATCACGATTTATCAATAATACATATTATTATTTTAAAAACATTATTATTAGATTACCTGTGTGTAGTACGTAGTACCTTTGTAATGATTATTATCAGAAAATAATAATCATTTTTGTTTTTACTTTCTTTCAAACATGGATTTAGTTAACTTACTACAAAAACGAAACGACAATTTATTAAAATTTTATAAATATACAAAAACAATAAGGAAATGTTTTTGTAAATTTAAAATGCATTTTAAGAAATCTTATGTGAATTAAAGTTTATTTGAAAATTGTAATAAATAGAAAAAATTATTCTCTATAAGTTTTTTTATAATAAATATTTGTTTAAATATTATCAATTTCAATATCAAAAGTTAAAAAATCCATCATTTTGGCAATTTTAAGTTTGCAGTCTTGAAAACACTCAAAAAAATGATATTACCATGCGACCCGTTGACAAGAAAAACGATATTAAGAAATCATAGCAATTTAAATCATATTCTTAAAATGTATAACTACATGAACTGAGATGTCTTTAGAAAAAAAACAATTTTTTAGTATAAAATTTTTCGATATGTACCTTGGTTTTTGAAATCTCGAAAGCTAAATAATGAAACAAAATTTTCAATATTCGAAATTTTGAATCCTTAAGAACTTATCATGAGAACTTTTTTTATTAACTACTTAATAAAATTCTAACTTCGAAAAAATTCTAAAATAACCCAAGCCGAATGTTTTATTTGACCCTTTTCTATACACATTGACTAAAATAAATAATTGAGCTAAAAGAAAATTGATCGCATACAATGTCTAAGTATTTAAATAAATTAACTATGTAAAGTAAATAACGATTAATTTTTTATTATCTACATGAAGCTAATGATCAAATTATTAAAATTGGTAGTTAACTAAAACATAATAAAGTAATTGGTTTATTAAAACACCTGTTTTTAAATAAAAACAAATCATTAAAAATAAGAAATAATTTTTCATATTTTTTATGCTATGCCTTCATAAAAACTCTATTAACCCAGTTTTCTCAGCAAGTAAATTTGCCTATTTTTTATAAATTATTAAAACAAAAAGGTTTTCTGATTATTAAAATTTATTTTCAGTTTTCAATGAATGCATTCATTGATTGTAGATACTTTCGAAAACTTTATTACCTAAACAGTTGTTACAAACAAACAATTGCTTTTACTGCAACAAAGTATAATTGTTGCAGTTAGAATGAAATCATTGTTTGATAAACTTTATGATTTTAATAATAATCGTAAAAGATGTATTGTTGACAATATTTACTGTTGAATGCATTATAATGCTGGTGAATAAACATATTTGTACACAATGTTCCAAGACAGTAGCAACTGGGTTGCTAAATAAAAAACTTCAAAAAAGGAAACCCCGCTAGGGGGTGCCATATTCAATTTAATGTGGTGTCACATACCTTATAACCAGCGGACGGTCAATATTTTCCTTTTCTCCTGCTGATTATAACTAGGTTATTTTAACACACCATTCATAAACTCCATGTCATTCTGGCTCTATTCAATTACCAATTCGTTTATGCTCAATTATTTTCCACGACCAAAAGATACAGGTATTTTATTCTGGAACATTCTGAGTGTACGCTGTGATTGTAAGTGGAGTATTGACATAAATTTGTTGAGACTAAGTTTTGTTAACTTGAATTATCGGATTTTACCACTATTATAATTATTTTAGAAAAATTATCGCAATGGTTGTACTACCAACGAAAGTTGGAAAGCGTTCTACTTTATCATCCTGTAGAGAGTAATGGAAATTAACAATCAAAGAGAGAATAATCGTTTTTCTGTTTCTTTTTGAAATGAAATTTTGTTTAAAAATCCATCATTTTTTAATTCATTATAGTATAAAAAAATAGGATTTCGCACCGAACTAAGTATCCATGAATTTGTGAGCAAAAGAACGGTTAAAGAAATTAAAGATTTCCATATGATTTACCTGTCCATAAGATTTATCCAAATGATAATATTTTATAATAATAAAATTATTTTTAATAAATTGATGTTTAAAATTAATTTGTTTCATTCATGTAATTATAAATTATTAATGCAATAATAATATTAAAAATGCAATTTTAATTAATAACGCATATGTTGTTATTAATATTACATAAAAATGTCTTCTTCTACCTCTAATAACATAACATAATAAATTCAACGAAGCTACAACTTCCTGATTAGTTAATACTTGAACAGAAGTAAAAAAAAAATAACAATTTTATTAATTAATAATTAATGTTATATCAAAATAATAATAATACTTCATGTATGTAATTGTAGTAATTTTGATGTAATTTTGTAATTTTTTTTTATATCTTTGAAAGTAAAAGTTAATATAGTTGTGAAATATAAATAATCCACTGCTTATAATATGATAACAGAAAAAATTTAGAGGTATCTTTAAATTTTATATCTTCTTCCAAATTAATTTGGACGGAATGTAATTGAACGAAAATGAAACTAATTGATACAAATGAATAAATTTTTAATAAAAAAATCTACATTAATAGATAAACACCTATAGGAATGAGTGGACTATAAAAAAACATCAGTTATAATGAAATATTGGCTATTGTGGCAAATAATACTTGTAGGACCGTGAGCTCAGGAGAGGTTTTGGAGGTCAAAAGCCCTCCCACTGAGAATCTGTCCACATAAATTTAGAATTAACAATAATGTCCTGTAAATGGGTGAATCAGATATCTATTCATATTTGGAGCTCGGTAAATTCTTTGACTTTGTCTTTGAGTCGATTACTACAAACAGAAAACATGGATCTTGGTAAAGTTATCGAACTGGTTGATGTTGCGAAACATATTTTGATTGAAAGAAGTGGAAACTATTCGAAGTGTGTTGGATTTAAGATGAAGACAATCTCATATTTTCGAGATTTACAGTAACATTCATACAAGGTGATGCATCACAATTGTTAAGATACTTAAACGAAATCAGAACTCAGCCTACTACAAATTGGCAAATAGGACTGAGTCCTAATATTTTACTTAGTGTGATGATAAGAGATATTAAAAAAAAAAAAAATTATTAGGAAAAATATTCATTTATTCCCTTGTACCACTTTTCATGACAAAATTCGCATTGTTAATTATTTTTTTCATTATTTTGGTCTTTACCCAAAATTATTACAAGTTTATTGAAATGTTTGAATACATAACACTATGAAATTATCAATTTGTTCAGTTTTTACATTATTTCATTTGGTGAGTGCGATCCCTGTAGTCCACACGACTAGCTTCCCAGGGAGGGGAGAAAACATTAAAAAATGGTCTTGTTAACCTTCATAGATTATTCTTCGAACATGTACTGCAGCTTATGCTAGAACTCATTATCTCCATAGTAATGTGATGTGTTTTATCTACTTTTCAGATTCTGTATATTTCATTTTTTCCCGTATTTTTATTACCATTAAAAAAGGGCTGAACTAATTCTGCTGAAAACTCTTCAGTTCTTAAATACGCGATTACGCGTCGAATAAGCCCTGTCACGTGTTAATGTCAAAACTGGTTCGCGAAATAATAGAATCGGGACGAACATACGAACATACGCACATACGTACACACACACACACTTAAAACATCATATTGAAAAGGTATGATTCGGATATTGCGATAATATGTAAAACTGGAGATTTTCAAAATCGGCTCCATTACATTAACTTCCTCTGAAAAGTTAATAATGTTCATCAAGCTGGAAAGATAATTAAAAATTTCAAGAAGGGTCTCATACTAAAAATAATACGGCTATTTCTACAATATTCTAACGGGCTTGGCTTGGAAAAATATTTAACTGATTGCAAATAATTACAAACATTTACCTTCTAACGTAAATTTGAACAAAAATATTTTTTCTAATCTTCAAATACCATCAAAATTGACAATGATCAAAATTCGTATGACCTCTCCAAGGTAAAATTCATACACTTTAAAACATTTAAATAGTTTTTTATGGCTCATAATATTTGCAAGGCACGTAAGATATACATAAAAACAAAATTTTAATAAAGATCCCAGAAACATTAACAAACAACCATATATCTATAAAAAGAATTCCCAAAAACAAACAAACTACTTAAGAATTGAAACAAAAATATAATAATAATATTAAATGATAATAATCTTTATATTACAATTATTTTTATTTTTTGCAATTTTTATTTCGTTTGTGTCTCATTAAAAATTTCGATCACGCAAAAATAATGCGCCAAACCACATTTTTAAAAACAAGTTTTATTTTTAAAACATACAAAAGTCAACATATTTTTAATGTTTTTAAACAGTTTTGTGCACAGACAACAATATATATAAAGTGTATAATGGATCCATAAGTTTTATTGTTCTTGATAACCGACTTCAAACAATAAGAGCATATATTTTGGATAATGTCTTTTAAGGATGTACGAGCGCCAGGACAATTTAGGATAAAAGGCTTGATTTTTTTTTACATGAAGTTGGACCAAGTCTAAATCAATTCTGAAAATTTTAGTGGCGGGATGGCCCGATTATTTGAATAAATAAATTAGATACTTCAAAAGTAGATGGACGATATGTTTTTAGATTTCTTCAAAACTAGTCATTGGAAATTAAAAATAAACTATTTAAATTAAAGGTAAAACGTAAATAAATTATTGAATACAAAAGAAATCCTGGCCAATTAAGGATGTATGAGCACGGTAGTGGAGCACAAATGAAAAAAATTTATTTTTTCAATCTTGATGGTGAATGTTTTAACTTGTAGGCAATATAAGACGAAAAGTAAGAATAAAATTTTTCGATATTTGGAGTAATTTTCATAATATCGAAAATTATGTTCAGTTGTTTAGCTTTCGATATTTCAAAAACCAAGGCAGATATAGCAAAATTTTATTCTTATTCTTCGTCTACATTCATGAAGTTATCAAAAAATTCATCATCAAAGTTGAAAATAAGGTACAAATAATCAACCACAAGTCTAAGAGTAATAAAATGTTTGGGTGGAAGACGGTTTAACAGAGAAGTCATAATCCAACTATTCAAATTTTTTCTAATGATCCACAAAAATTATTTATTTATTGTTCAGAATATTTTTCGAAAAAAACATCGTGCAAAATCATTTCTTGGATAACATTAAAGACTAAGAAAATATGAAGGATTTTAATGTACAAATAGAAAGAAAGGAAAATAGCACGGGGTGACGTCATAACTTGCGAGTGTCTTAGAGACTACATATCAAAAGTTGCTTTGCAAGAAAAAATGTAAAAATTAGACAAACGGATAAAGTCGTCGCCTTAACCCGCTCGGCTATAACTTAGCCTCTAATATTTTAAAATATCTGTATTTCATGAGGTGGTGTAATATACAGACATAAGTCGATCTGGAATCATCATCATCTTATGGCGAAATAATCCTTTATACAGATTCGAGTAACCACTTTTATTCGAAGTATTCAAGAGTATCTAATATATTAATGAAATCATTCAATATAAAATTGCCAGAAACTTACAACTTACTGTTTTATTTGTGATTCTGCTGTTCGGACTAGCTTGTATGGATATCGAAATGAATACTGACCTGTAAACAAAAGAAAACTTGATAAATATAATAGAAATAAAACATTTTATTGGTATGTGATAACTGGGGACGTGGAGCAGTTATCATTTTGATGGACTCCGCTTATTTTATATGCAGTTCATTCAATTCATTTCTCTAAAAAGTTTTTTCGTCGTAGATGGTCATATAATTGTTCGATGATGGTTCGATTGTAGGTTTAATAATACAAGAACCCTATTATATTTCCATGATCGGTGGTCAAAAATTTATAAATAGAATTACAACCGAAGTATATTTATGGTCTCTGATTGTTTCAATAGTTTTTTATTTTGAGTATTGTTACTTGTGTGAAATTAATCTGAATCATTATTCTTTAAATAAAATGTTGTAAATATCCGATACCTTAACATCAAATTTTTATCCTTAATTACAATATTATAAAAATTTCATTATAATTCAAAAAAATATAATTGAAAAATTCATAATTTGTTATAATTTTGTCATAAAAAATTCCATGGTCATTGTAATATAAAAATATTTCAAGGTAACAGTCCGTCCTTCACGTATAAATTTATTTGGTCTTATGGTTGTCTCTCAAAAAGTTAATCATGAAGAAATAAAGTTAAACCTACAACTTTTTAAAACAAAAATTTTTATTAAATTAGTTTTGGGCATATATGTTATTAAAAAAAAAAAATATTGAACAGTGTGACTCGAGAAACGCTACTATTTTTTGGATATTTTTGTGAAAATTGGAGAATAACTTCGACAAAAATATTATTTAAAAAACAAAAAACCAATTTTACAAAAAATTATTAGCATATTATTAAAATTAATCATTAAAACACATGTTGTTTGATGGTTTGTAAGTCTCTGTTTAGAATATTTAAAAAGAACAGATAATATCGCTCGGCTTCAATCTATAGTGGATTTTTCTATCTTTTTTTTTTTTAATAATTTTTTAAAGGTAGTACGAACGACAAGGCAAGTTTAGACTTGTGGTTGAAATTATTTGTACCTTATTTTCATCTGTTTCCAATAGTAGGTATTATTTGAATGATTAAACGTCAGTATCTGAGCCAAAAACATGCTTATTGTGTACATGATAAGCAGAAATCGGTGAAAACAGCTATTGAGGCTTTTATTTCGATGAAGAAATTTAATTATTCATAGTGCTTTGAAGCTACGTGGGTCGATGACACGAAATTGACTACACAATGGACTACAACGGATATTTAGCCACATCGTCTGAAATTACGTCGTTCATAAAGATTATTAAAAACTTAAGTAAAATGGAAAGTAAAATTTGACATGCACACCACCCAAGTGAAACACTTAAATCTCTTTTAATTGACAAATTATTATTAATATAATTTACTTTATTACTAAATATAGAGCTTAATTAGTCATAGTCAATTAAAAAAATATATTTTAATTTAAATCCAATTCTTTATGTAATAAAAAATAAAAAATTAAGTTTCTTCTGTTGGATGTAATTAATCTTTAACTTGAAAAATGTCAATTAAATCGATTAAGTAACCACAGTCGTTGTGGTAATTACATACGTCTAGTAATAATTATTATCTGTGTGGTTAAAATGATACTTAAAAGTGGTTTAATCATTTAAGAAAATATCATCGTCTGTTGACTTTAGATTAATTAATTGAACTACTCAGAAACGAAAGTTTTAAAATAAAACAAGGTCGCTTAGTTAAGGTTTCGAATAAAAACCGAAATGTCTTTTGTTTATAAAAAAACATATTGAATTTGCCACCATTTCCCATATTAATCGAAAACAAAAGTCATTTTTAGACTTTAAGTAAATAAATCTTTTTATACTTTCGATTAACGAATACTTCTAAAACCCAGAAAAATGCCATAATTCCTTACAAATTCATGTACAAATCATTCTTATTCTAAACTTACCCGTTTATCAATTCTATCGTAGAATTTATTCAGCAGGTCCTTTCGCCACCAACGTTATTTAAAAAATATTGGTTTACAAGGAAAAATATAATTTTTTATAACAGTTAAGTCTTTATCTATAGTATAGTGACTTTTCGATCATATTTTACCGTGTAAATTTTTGTGAAAAATTTTTTCAAATGTTAAAATTTGCTGACAGTCTTACGAGCAAATTTTCTTGAATTATATTACCAGTTTTCGATTAGATGGAGTGAAGCAAAACTGAAAATAAGTTTTTCGAAATATTCAGGTTTCTGTTTTTGCACTAAAATATATACTTTTACGTTAAATTTATTTTGAAATGAATAATAAACTGAAAAAAAAGTATTGGTAGGAAAATTTGTTCTTAATGCAGCAAGTAAGTACTTGATTTAAGACAATATTTTCTTGCTATATTTTAATTTTCAAGAAGTCAAATACTTATTTTAATGAATCAAGGAGATTAAGTTAATTTTCAAAAAAAAAATAAATAAATAAATAAGCACAATTTTTAGGCAGCGAAAGGACCTTCTTAAGTGACCTTGACAAAGCTAATAAATTCAAAACATCAATTAGTCGATTTGTTACTCAAGTTTGAAAAACTTTCTGGAACTTAATAATAATTTATTATTCAGCAAACCAAATGGGCATGAAAAATTTGTCATAAACTGATTTTTAAATAAAAAATTTTCGAAGCTTTTGTCGGGAATGTGCACTAATAAACACAGTTATCGCAAACCGTTTTCAGGTGCCAGGCGTGCTTCATTCTTATCTAATTTCATTTAGATTCATTAAAATACATATCCAAAATCCCGGCGTCTTAAATTCAAATTTATCGTGACGTAACTGCTCTTATACCATAATACTCATAAATTAGCTCTATTTTCATGATTGAGTTTAAATAAGTATTCATATTCTGAACTAAACACAGGCGCCGCGATTCAATGTCTACTCTGATCACATCGGTGAAGAACTGATTTCAGCAAGTCCATGTACAGCAATTATAAAAGTCAACATCTGATCAGAATATATCATCAATAATGTTTAAGTATTCACTTGACATTTTGAAGCTACAATTACTGTCTTGAATTAATGAGATTTTTTTCTAAAAAGAATATTCTTGCTGAATTATGTATTAAGATTTTTTTTTTGTTATTCAATCGTGAAGTGATTATATTTTCGAGTTTATTTTTGTTACCGCTTGTTAGAGATTACTCTTCAATATAAATTAAAAATATTGGTAGTACCGACTCGTCAGACATTACCGTCTTCAAGATAAGCCGTTCAGCTAGTCCACAGTCGATTTTTATGGTCCACACTTAGAACTTAAATTACTCAAATTATTAAAACTTTTACACTGCTTTTTTAGTGGAAACTGCACTACTTTTGCAGTGGATGAAAATAACTTATCATAAATGCCTTTAATACTGCAATATTAATTATTTAATACTAGAGTGATACCCAACAGCTTCGCTGGGTTTAAAAGTAAAGATCGATAAAGATTGCTCTCGCTTATCCCCTTTTTTTATAACACTCGAAATAATGGTAAGGATTGTTTTACACAAGTAAAATATATGTATGGTTTTTTTTTTTATTTAAATGTATAATAGTCGTAATTATTCATTGAGTATATCAGAAAAGATGGCTGTGAAATATTTTATATTGACTATTTTTACAGATATCTGTAATTTATGGTAATGGCAAATGACTACTTTTACAGAAATCTGTAATTTATGGTAATGTTATGGTGAGTATGAGCTATATTGCTGTACAGTTTCATTAAAAACCATTCGCTAGTTTTAGCGTGAAAGCGTATCAAACAAACAAACAAATATGCTTACTTTCGCATTTATAATATATAGCGATATAACAAAGATGTGTAGCTTAGTGGCAAAATACGCTTCTTCCATGCAATAAGAAGCTTCAGTGGCATTCATCTTGTTTTTGAAACAATTTAGACAAAAAAATAATGACAATGAGACGACAATAGCAAACAAAAAATATGTGATCAGAAAATCATTAAAAAATTAAAGCCACTTATAGCTTTTTGATACACTTAATAAAGTAATTATTTCTGGTATGTGAATTAGATACAAAAAGAGCTATAGTTTACTTTTTTTTATATTCTATTCGAATAACAAAAATTCTTTCTTTGTAAACATTCTAAACATAAAATAACCATTTATAAAAAATGTAATATTAGACGTCAGCTCCAATAGTATAAACAAATACTAATAATTGATTGTAAATAGCTCGTGAATTATACAATAAAACAGGCAGCCTTATAAATAGTACGGTTCCTTACTTCGCTAACTTATACTTGATAACCCATAAAAACAAGAATATAATTGTAAAATTTAATCATTCATATTACCATATATCAATGGTACATAATGTTCTTTGATTAAAGGTACACCACTTTGCGTATTTGGAACTTTATCTCCTCAGAATGTAATGTTATGTTTAAAACTGGCCATATGGTATAACAACTTACTCACCAAGAACCAGAAGGATCCAAATTTTTTTTTCGCAGCAAAAAATTTTCTCATGGATTGGCATTTAAAAACAACAAATTTAATGATACTCTTAAACAGTTGAATACTCGGCTTGCATTTTGAATATTATGTTTTAAAAGAGCAGGTTTGTTATCCGAATTGATCTATGGAAAAGCGGAGAAAGTAAAAGCAAAAATTTCCTATTTCCCGGTCAATATTCGTAAAATGATTGTCATTAGAAATTCTAAGATATACCGATTTACATACTTACGATGAAGGTCTTTTCATTTTTCTTAAATATCATGAAAATAAGAGCTAAAATAATTTTGGGATTATTCATTCCACCCTTCCAGATTTAGGGAATGTGCTTTAAAAACTGCAAGCTGCATTCGAGAGCGTTTTAAATACATTATCTTCCTTCCAAAGTCAAGGAAATCTAGGACACTGGTGGTCTGCCAAAATAAGTTGAAGGGGAAATGATTTATCACTTCCTCTGATAGTGCCCTGTTCTTGCTTAGATGAGACTTACACAGCTGAATCCGTTATTTTTTTGTAGCTACTGAAAAGCTCAAAATGGTTGAAGGAGTAGCTCCTCCTGTTAGAATGATTCATTATTCCGATATCACAATGAGCTTTACGCTGTATGAATGTCCTATTTGAATAGCCATTATGATCTTAGCATTGTCGTAATCAAAATTCAAGATTATCAAACTTAAAATGATAATAGTGTTGAAAATATTTTTTGCTCATTATTGAAAGATAATTAGAAAGAAGTATTTAAAAAAGGTAAGAGTCTAAGAATAGGGGATAGTAATGTTGAATTGGCCACATTACCCATAAAAATGTAAAACTAGACTTGATACCATGACAAAATTTGAAACTTGAAATTAAAATTGATTAAAAAACCAAGAAGTTTTAAGCAAAGATTGCACTCAAAGGTGGCCCATCCCTTTTTAGCAAAACAAAGTTTTGTATATAATCTCCATGGCGATACCCACGTATGACGTCATCTGTGGGTATCTTCCTCTTTGTTTTATTAGAAATTTTAAACGTTCATATTTTGCATTTTCATATTTCATATTTTTAAATATTTTTAAAATATTTATATTATCCCGAGTGCCTATGGAAAGTATCCAAGTACCCTAAAGTTAGATAAAATATTCGATGTTTCTGGGTGGTAGAAGACCTTTTATGGAATCAAACATCAAAAAAAGTATGAAGATGAATACCACAAGGCCCTCAAAAAAATAATAATAATAATACTTTTTTAGCAACCTATGAAACAGAATCGAGCTATACTGAAGTAAGTTTCATGCCTTTTTGTTGAATAAAACTATTTTTTCTGTTAAGAAACCATACTAATTTCAAACAACCAAAGCTAGCTAAGCAAAGCTCTAAGTATGGTATTTTGTATTATAAATTGATTTTAAATAAAATAACATGTTTCTCTCTATTCAATATAAAAACAATTTTTATTATTTTTTATTCATGACAATACTTTTTATGGTCGAACAACGATACTAAAAAAAAATAATAATATAAAACATTGGCAACACAGTGTTAGGAGCACATTGTCCAATATCTCTGTATTTGGTAATAATTATTTATTGAATTGTAAATAGAAAATGTATAGGTAATGCATTTGGAAGAGGCAAGTTGATTTAACTAGATTTGTTTATACCTATTTATAAACAAATCTAGTGTAAAGGTCAACCTGTACGATAAGTATATGGTGATATTTAGGTACAAGGAAGATGTCAAGAGTGGTAAATTAGAACGGGGTCGATAGCAATTGGTATGAATATTAAAATGGTATATCAATTTTATGCTTGAGCTGGCATCATTTTTGATAGTTTAAATTAAGACGACTTAAATTTGGATATTTTTTTCTTTATTGACCTAGATAAGGATACAGAAAGTCCATCACCTGAGAGAAGTGGCGTTAACTAACGCTGGATACGCGTTAGCAAATTCATCGTCTTTCTGTTTGACAAAATAAAATTAGATAAATTATAAAACTAGACCTTATTAAAATTAAAGCCCCATTAAAATGATTTCAAAGCGTTCTTTTCTAATTACTACAGTAATACTTATCTATTGAGATATTAGCAAGAGATAAACAGTCTAGTAATTTTAATTTGTAGTCCTAAAAGGATATGAAAAATAATTTTAAAAAATTGGCATAAAATGATTTTAAAAACAACAATTTTTGCAGCTTTTTTTGGTAATGTCAACGCAGTAAACACAACTCTTCTGAAGTTTCAGATGTTCTTCACCTCTACCTAATTTCAATAGAAAAGAATATATGAAATTTTTAAAATGCTTGTGATCATCAAATGTCTTGTAATCATCAACTTCAAATCGTCATGTTGATAGCGCTTATACTAGCATGTTTTGGAAATTTTGAATATGCAAAATATGAGGAACAAATTTTGGTGACTTATTCTTAAATATGAATCCCTTAGGAATCATAAAACCCATGTTAACTAAAAAAGGTCAATATCTTTTCATGAGAATTTTGATTAATTAATAATTTTATACCTTTTAGTTTATTTTGTCCTCTAGTAACATCAAACTTTTTGTAAAATCTTGGTTCGTTTGGTGATTGAAAAACATATTTTTGAGATATTGACAATAATTGCCCCGGGAAATCGCCACTTACTTTCGATTTTGGTGAACATCACTGAAACTACTCATCCTACCTTCAAAAGGTTCCGATTTTGGATCAAAATTACTCTGGAAAATATTTTTATCCTTTAAGATAAAATAATTTTCCCGATTTGTTTACATTTCTACACCTTTTGAAACAATCGACAAAATCACAATAAATTTATTTTGGAATTTGATGAAAATTGGTTTATAGGGTAATTTTGATCTATAAAACACAAAAATCTAGTGCGTTTAACGATTGAATGAATAGTTTTAAAGATATCGTCTACAATTCTGTACGAAAAGCTTCGAAGGGATTCTGTAGATCTCAACAACCATCAAGTAAATTGTTATTAAATCGTCAAATGAGTTAGATTTTTATATTTTTTGAGTCCTTAATACCTTAAAAATTCTACAGACATGAATATCTGTTTAGTTTTGCGATTGAATACCACCATTTGCACATAATACAATTTTAGTATATCTCAAACGTTTTCGGCCCCCAGTGTTTCAAAAGTCTGAAATTAATTGCTGATATTTTTTTGCAACTGAAAAACTAATTAAAATGACATTTTTAAAATGGTAGATATACCATCTAAGCTAAAAAGAGCTCGCCCAGAAAATAGTTTCTAGGAAAGGTCTCGATAATATTACTAGGTCGATGATAATCAACACTTATAAATCAACTAGTACAATTGAAAATTCAATTTAAAACAAACTTGTTTTTTTTTCTACTGTATTTTTTAGTAGAATCGGAACTAAATATTAAAAATATAAATCATGGATTCTTATAAAAAAAAAATGTCTACTTGAATAAATATTTACGTTAATCTTGATGCTACCAGCTACAGACCGAAAGCCTATTAAAATGGCACGAATTTCACAATTCTTTTTGACCGCCTTTTATGACGATTGATAAAGTGTGTTTGGTAATAAACAAAATTGAGGCTTTAACCGTGGCTTGTGTTTCGAAGTTATGGAAATTGTATTTTTATATTATTTTTTCTTTAAGCTTTGCAATGCTAAAAATAGTTATTAACAACAAAACTAACGAAAAAATGCCAGAAAGTTTGCAAATGCCGAAAAGATCGAAATTGCAGTTTTTTCGGATTACAATTGCACTCCATTTTTCAACACCTTCGTCCGTTGCAAACTTCCTGTCATTTTTTTTTTTGCATTATTTTGTTAATACAAGACTGGTAAAAGAAAATGGTAGGAAAACCATATTTCCATAAATTAGATTTCCATTATAGACTCTCATTAAAACATCAATGTTCTTTATTACCTTTATAAGACTTTAAAAAAGGCGAAATCGCAAAAGAAATCATGGAAAGACTTCATTATATGCTGACGGTCGTCTATTGGTTCACTATGAGCAATTTAAATATTACAACAAAAAACTTGATTTTTCAAAGAAAAGTATTTATTTCTTGTCATTTCTAAAATAAAAAAATTTGTATGCAAATTATTCTGACTGCTATGTTAAATATAACCTAAATTTTTATATGTTTTTTTGTTTATAATTAATAAAATGTATATAATATAAAAAATTTTTTTATCTAATTTCCTGAGTAATAAATAAGCATGTTTTTCTATAAATACAATAATTTTAATCCATGTTGTGTAGTAAATAGATAAAGTTTTTTGTATAAATATTTAAAAAAACTACTCATCTTTATTATATTTATTATAAAATATATCATTTGGCGCCAGTTGAATAATCTGTACTTATTTATTTAAAGTAAGAATTATATCTTGACACTTTCTTTCATTAATTAAAAAATTATTTGTTTAATCATTATAGTTTTCATTTCCGATTACGTTCAATATTCTACATTTTTCTTAAACGCAATTAGTAGTTTTAATTAGAACACTAGAATATTTCGCGAAGTAACCTGAAGTTGACGAGGAAAGAGAATGTGGTGGTGTTAGTTGTAATTTCTCGCTTTTCCATGACTCACTTTGTCCGACTTTGCTAAATAAGCGGTTTTTTGTACTCGAGTTAAAGACAACACCAGGTATCCACGCGAGCATGATCTTCTCATTTTCTTAATTACTTGTTCGACAGATTTGCACAGCGTACATATGTAGCAAAGCGAATGAGAAAATTTATTTAAATCATTGCTTTAAAAAATATTTAAATAGACTTTCGCTATTAGAGATAAAGTCATTTTTCAGTTTTTCTTCTCAAGCAGACACATAGAAAAACTAATAACAAATTTTTAAAATAAAAATATAAATTTTACGAACTGGATATGTAATAAGAAGATATAATGTGTATTCTCGAAAAATTTTCATCGAAAATATAGACTTATTCACTGTATTGAAGTTCAACGACGAGAAATGAAGGTGTGTTATAACCTGATTTAAAGATGGGTTAAAACAGATTAGTTAACTCAAGTTGGAGTCAGAGGGTTGAAAATCTGATTATAAATTAAGATAGTAGGTTCCAAAAAAGTTTACTTCTCAGTTTCCCGATCTCCTTTCGCGATGTCAAAAATCATGAATTTTTGCAGATTTTAAATTTTTGAGAATCCCTTAAGCTCCTCCAAAATGAGGAAAAGAGTTGACTTTTGGAATAAGAAGATATAATGTGTATTCTTGAAAAATTTTCATCGAAAATATAGACTTATTCACTATATTGAAGTTCAATGAGGAGAAATGGAGGTGTGTTATAACCTGATTTAAAGATGGGTTAAAACAGATTAGTTAACTCAAGTTGGAGTTAGAGGGTTGAAAATCGGATTACAAATTAAGATAGCAGGTTCCAAAAAAGTTCCCGATCTTCTCAGTTTCCCGATCTCCTTTCGCGATATTTAAAATCATGAATTTTTGCAGATTTTGAGTTTTTGAGAATCTCTTAAGCTCCTCCAAAATGAGGAAGAGAGTTGACTTTTGGAAGTACCGGCTCCCAAATACCCCTTCCTCAATTTTAAGTAAAAATTTAATGTGTTCAAAGACAAAAACAACCAATATCCCACTTCAATAAAAAGGATCTAATAAAAGAGAAAAATATATATTGGTGATAGAACTCTGAACCTCTTGATTTAAAAAAAAATATATATTATTTTGTAAACCCATAAATTTAGGTTTAAATTAGATTTCACTTGGCCAAAACAGAGAGTTCAACCATCTATATGAGGGCGGAACTATAAAATATACATTTTTTTCTAATTAATATTATCTAAAATCGTTTAGGTTTCGCCCATTTCATTACAGAGGACTACCTTAAAAGGGTACCTCATAAAATATGATACTAAATAGTTTGGGCAAAATATTAGAAATTTACAATGTCATAATTAATAGCTACTTAATTTTTTCATAAATGACGTCTTTATTTTTTAACAGAAAATCTAACTGTTTATTAAAATTTAATATTTGATTAATGTATAATGTCAACCAAAAAATTTGATCCTATAAAAAGTTGAAAACACTTTGAATTATTTTGCCGAGCACGTAATAATAACTGGCAAGCTAAGTATCCAGCAATAAAATTAAAAGAACTTCGCAAATAAAGTAACCTGTATTCTGACTGAAGTGACGCATTTTTTTCATTAACGTAAGATTTAAAGTCGAAAATATGGCAAGCGTAGTCGTTAGGTAGTCTGACAATATTAATGAGTGAGTGATATTGCAAGAGCCGAGCCTTTAAAGCTATAAGCGCAGCGAATTTTTAATACAACGACAGCTCAAAACATGATTATTTTCTCTTTTTTTATTCTAAACATTGTGCACTTTGGTCTGCCACTCAACATAGTGCTCACTATAACCCCGCTACAAAAAGTGTATTATGTTATGTCGATTCTGTGTAGAAATCAAATATCTCTGGGGAAAATGCGTTCAATTTTTTTTAGATTCGAATATACAAAAATAAAACTTTGAATTACCAAAAACAACACTTGGTCATAAAATTTCATCCATGGACCGCACCCGTATTTATTTAAACTAGCAATTTTTAATTTGCAAAAAATAAGAATGTACCGTAGGTAGTTTTTTACTGTTTACAAGTCTATAATAATTTTTATAAATAAAGAAAAAAATAAATAAAAATCATTTAAAAAACTAAAAATAAATACATTTAATTTGACGAATATGGAAATGTCCCAATTTTTCACCTAACTCTATAAAATACATTTGTTTTGAAAGTAAAAATGTGTTATTGTACACATACACTTTATTTAGACATTTCATTCAACTCATACATAATAACAACAAATCTAAAAACAAAATACCATTTTGAGTTCATGACATTGAATTTTTAATTATGAAACACTCTCATTTCTGTTTGTTTTGTATTATAATAAAACAGTGACGTACTTGTGCTTAGGGGTGCAACGGAAATTTCAATTGAAATGGTCTTAAAATTTTTTTTTTCATAGACATAAACTTGTCAATGAATAAAATTTTAGCAAAAAACATAATTGTACTAGCGTTATACCCGCCCGTTACGCTCTGGGTTTAAAAGTAAAGACTAGTAAAACCACCGCGTTAAAGCCTTGTTTTCACTTTCCCCCCTTCCATATCACTCGAAATAGGGGTTAGGGATTGTTTTAAACAGGTTAAATAAATGTAAGGTTTCCAATTTTTTTATTAAATGTAAAATAGTCATAATTCATTGACTATATCGGAACAGAACATTTTAACGTTTTCCATTTTTACAGAAATCTCTAATTTACGGTTCAAAATAATGCTCATAGATAGCGCGGAGAAATGTCAGACTAAGTTTATTTAATTAATTAATTTTTTTAAATATATCTTTATAAATTATAACTCATGTGTTGAGTCTGATGTATGAGCTATATAATTGTAGAGTTTTAATCAAATCCATTCAGTAGTTCATACTTGAAAGCGTCACAAACAAACAAGAAATCTTACTTTCACATTTACAAAACAAATATATAGGGATTGTAATCTCAAAATTGAAAGTTATTGATATCAACATGTTGTAACATAATTAGATGTTGCAATAGCCATAACTCCAAAATTTCAACATTCTACGCCTTAAATAGTTTTGAGTTATGCAATAGATCGAAAATTTTCGAAAACGTTATATATACCAGTTCTAAATTCTGTGACTTAAAATTTTTGAGTAATGTGAGTTACGCATTTGACATACGCATTTTAAAATTTAATTTGCTTAGTTTAAGCAGCTCTGTTTTGACGAATTATTTTCTCTTATAAAACAAAATGTATTATGTATCTCAAAGACCGCATGCAAAGTACTATTAAGTTTTACTTAGACCTCAATAATCACCTCCTCACAAGAATCATAATTTATACGCCACTGATAATACTCATAACTAAATTAAATATGTAAATCTTAATTTTTTTTTGTTTTAAATAGTTTCTTAATTTTGATTTATTATGACTTTCTGTTGAGAATTGATCAGATTGACAGCTGAACAAACCTAATCCTATTTAGTCTTTTTTTATTTACTTTTGTTTATATAGAGTTGGTAATTATGTAAATTAACGAATATTCATATTTCTAAGTTGGCAGGCGATAAGTATTTTTATTTGATAAGTTCATGTGATAGCAAAAAAAAGCGGGATTGTAAGACGAAACGAAAACGTGCTCCGAAATTGTTATTTCATTTGTCGGAAAGTTTTGGTTGGAGACAGTTGTGCTTAACAAACCAAGTATATTATTCACATTATTCAAGTCAGTATATTCAAAAGGTATGTTAATTTTGCATTTAATTAATACTGTATTTTTGTATTTAAATCTTGTCGCCTCGTGCTTAACTTTTGCTCATTATTTTTTTTTTGTAGCATTTATGAATATTTGTAAATAAGTTAAGCAAATTGTTTTATGTCGAATCATGAATTATTTTCTTTATTAAATTTGTAAAATTATATACTAATTTATTTGTACATTGACAGGTACCTTTTGATATTACGTTCAATAAAAGAATATTTTGTCAAGTTGGATCAAATTATTTATTTAACCAAAGAACCCAATCCACACAATTTCACAAGAGGTTATGGGCCCAGTGGTGCTGAAAAAGGGTTTCTTTGGATAAAAGTCAGGAAAGCAGCGAGGAAGCTGAGAAAAGCAGTCCAAAACGTGAGAACCGGCAAGGCAAGCATAACCTACAAATCAACGACATCGGAGCAGCCATCGCACAGCAAGTCATCGTCGAGCAACGTACACGCAAGTAGTTTTAAGTCAGAAAATCGCCACGAAAGTTTAAAAAAAAAAAAAAAAATAAAAATTCATTTTGTTTATTTAAATATTGTCAGAAGTCAGTCAAATTGTAAGATTTAAAAACAAAATGGATACTGTAAAATCTCAGTTGGAGATGTTAAGTGAAGATGGTCAGGGAAATGTCAATTTTATTTCATGGCGATTTAAATTGCACCTAGCACTTAAGAACAAAGACCTGTTTGATATTGTGTCAGGAGCTATGGTCAGACCAGCAGGTGCTGCGACCGAATCAACCGTTTCAGCTTGGATAAAGAAAGATGTCGAAGCTCAAACCTTAATAGGATTAAATGTAAATAGTAAAATTGCGAACAAAATTGCAAATTGTAAAACAGCCAAAGATATGATAGACAAATTAGTTAGTTTATATGGCACAAAGACTGATGTAACATTAGAAGCGTCCCGAATTAAATTCTTTACTTTTGAATTTGATGAAAACAAGTCAGCAGTGGAAAATTGTATGGAACTCATGGACTTGGCAGAAGAAACGTCAACTGAAAATGATCCTGTGAAGGAAAGCTGGGTCATGACGAGAATCCTGTGTGTGTTACCGCCAAAGCTGGCACATTTCAGGACAGCATGGAACAACGTGACTGGATCCGCAAGGAACTTAGAAACTCTGATCGAACGTCTGAGGCTCGAGGATGAGCAACTCAAGGAAGCGACGCCAAATGCAGAGGGCAGCACTAGCAACGCTCTCATGGCGCGACGTGATAAACAAGGAAAGTCGTTATACAACAAACAGGAAAAATCAGCGTTCGCATGTTACAAATGCGGGAAGCCAGGTCACATGATCAAGCAGTGCAGAGGAAAACCATGCCAGGCATACATCGAATATTGCAAGAAGAAATACACATGTAACACTTGTAAGCAGAAAGGACATTTCGCCAAGGAATGCCCAAACCGAGAAGAAGGAAACAAACAAGGATACGGGAAACCACCGAGAAAAGTATTTTTCACAACAGCACTCTCGACCGTGGACATCGACATTTGCAAGGACAAGGCGAATACATGGTATCAGGACTGTGGAGCCAGCCAACACATGACGTCTCATCGAGAATGGTTTGTTCAACTTGTCGAGCTGGACGAGCCAATTCCAATTGTGATTGGAGATTCAACCAGGCTAGATGGCGTTGCAGTCGGGAACATCGAGATGGAGGCTTTTGATGGTGAAAAATGGTATCCAGTGACACTTGAAGATGTGATTTACGTGCCAAATCTCAACTTTAATTTATTCTCAGTAAGTCAGATGTTGGACAAGGGACATGTACAGAAAGCAAATGAAAATGAGTCAACGTTTTACGAACAAGATGGCAAGGAAATTGTGGCAATGGCAAAACGCAAAGGAAACCTGTACCAAATGATGCTCAGGAGAGAACAAGGGACAAGTTTGATGGTTCAGTCGATCAAAGTATGGCACGAGAGACTCGCCCATCAAAATGTGAAATATGTGAGGGACATTTTGAAAAGGAAAGAAATAAAATATGTTGATGACTGGAATGATTATGTGTGCACAGGGTGCTCATATGGTAAACAACATCGGTCCTCACACCCAAACAACCCCAAGACAGCGCAGGAGCCGCTAGACCTAGTGCACGTCGACACCGGCGAGATGAATATACCATCACTTGGAGGAATGAAGTATTGGCTTATGTTCAAGGATGATTTCACGCACTATCGAACATGCTATTTTATGAAGGCGAAAAGTGAGGCTCCAGAGAAGATTGAAAGCTACCTGAGACTTGTAGAAAATCAACTTGGGAGAAGAGTGAAGAGTCTGAGATCTGATAATGGCACCGAACTGAAAAATGCAAAGACCAGAGAGATGATGGATAAGTTGGGAATCTTCCACACATTTACGAATGTACACACGCCTGAACAGAATGGACGAGTTGAGAGAGAGATGCGAACATTCGTCGAGGCAACGAGGGCAGCACTGTATACAGATGGACTGGACGAGAGACTGTGGGCAGAGGCAATGAACTACGCGATCTTCACGATCAACCAGACAGGAACTAGTAATGTACCAGGGAAAAGCCCAGCTGAACTGTGGTTCGGAAGAAAAATGAAAATTGAAAAGCTACGACCCTTTGGATGCGAATGTTATGTACTGAAGCCAGCACAGAAAAGAGGCAAGATCGACAGAAAATCAGAAAAGGGAATTTTGGTTGGCTACGACATTGACTCGCCCTGCTACAGGATTTATCTGAAAGAAAGGAGAGAAATTGTTTGCTCTGACAATGTGATCTTTGACGAGGCAAAGATAAAACTGAGGCAAGGCACTGAACTCGAGACATCGACACCAGAGGGCACACCGGAAAAGCAGGAAGAAAGCAGCACTGAGTCAGAAGGAGAAGAAGAGAACCACGAAACTGGAGAAAGTGAAGAAGACACAAGTGACGACGAAAAGGAAAAGCAGCCGCCAGAAGAACCAGAAGGAAGAGTTTTGCGAGATCAACGAACTCTGCAACCACCACCGAGACTGAGAGATTGCGTACTTGACCTCCGGCGTGGAGGAAAGAGTGCAAAAGTAGCCATGATTGGTGAAACTGAGGACATCCCCGTGAGTGAGGCACTCAAGGATGAGAAGTGGAGACAAGCAATGCAGGAGGAGTACGACTCGCTGACGGAAATGAAAACGTGGGAACTGGTGGACTGTCCAGAAGGAGTCAAGCCGATCACTTGTCGTTGGGTACTGAAAGAGAAAGTGGATGGTAGACTGAAGGCCAGACTTGTAGCTAGAGGATTTGAGCAGAAAGAAGGAGTGGACTACGCAGAAACATTTAGCCCAGTAGCCCGACATGCATCGATTCGATTACTTTTGAGCCACGCAGCGTCAGAAAAGATGAAACTGGTATCGTTCGATGTGAAGACAGCCTTTTTGTATGGAAAACTGGAGCAAGTCATCTACATGAACCAGCCTGAAGGGTTCGATGATGGATCAGGAAAAGTTTGCAAGCTGGACAGGAGTCTCTACGGACTCAAACAAGCTCCAAGGATGTGGAACGAGAGAGTCACCACACACTTTGAGGAGAAAATTGGCCTGGTCAGCACCGATGATGATCCGTGCATTTACTACAACAAGGACAAGAGCATTATGCTCTCACTGTTCGTGGATGATGGATTGATAGCTGGCAAGGATGAAAAGGAAATATACAGACTCTTAGGCGAGATCAACAAGGAATTCCAGATCACGTACAACAAGAAGGCAGAAAACAAGTTAACGTACTTGGGCATGGAAATCAAGATCGATCAGGACGGTATATTTGTGAGTCAACCTCGGTACACGGAGAAGATCTTGAAGAAGATGAAACTCGACCAGTGCAACCCAGCATCCACACCCATTGAGCAAGGAATGGTTACGAAGAAAACCGACTTCAAGGACGACGAGGCACTTCCAGCGAACAACAACTATCGCGAGGCGATAGGGAGTTTGTTGTACTTAGCTACAATAACTCGGCCAGACATCAGCTTCGCTGTGAACTACCTTAGTCGATTCTGCAACAAACCGATGAAAAGCCATCAGACGATGGTGAAACGAGTGTTCCAGTATCTGAGAGGGACAGTGACAGCTGGAATCCACTTCGGAGGAGACAAAGAACTCGTGGCCTACACCGATTCAGACTTTGGAGGAGATTCCGATACGGGACAGTCGACGAGTGGAGTATTGGTGATGAGAGGAGGGCCAGTAATCTGGTACTCACAGAAGCAGCGACTGGTGGCAACTTCGACTGCAGAAGCCGAGTACAGAGCAGCGGTTTCAGTGATTGATGATGTGTGCTGGATCAAAAGAATCGCACTGGAACTTGGTATTTTGAAAAGTGATCAGCCGATCATCCTGAAGGTCGATAACATGTCAGCCATTCACATGTTACAGAACGCCCACGAAGGAAAAACGAGAAAAGGAAAGAAACACATTGAGATACCGAGAAAGTACATTCAGCAACACGTAGACAACACTGTGACATTGCAACACGTCGAGAGCAGCAAGCAAATTGCAGACATCCTCACCAAGCCACTCAACAGAAGAATTTTTGAGACACTTCGTTGTCAATTGATCAAGGAGGAGTGTTGAGAATTGATCAGATTGACAGCTGAACAAACCTAATCCTATTTAGTCTTTTTTTATTTACTTTTGTTTATATAGAGTTGGTAATTATGTAAATTAACGAATATTCATATTTCTAAGTTGGCAGGCGATAAGTATTTTTATTTGATAAGTTCATGTGATAGCAAAAAAAAGCGGGATTGTAAGACGAAACGAAAACGTGCTCCGAAATTGTTATTTCATTTGTCGGAAAGTTTTGGTTGGAGACAGTTGTGCTTAACAAACCAAGTATATTATTCACATTATTCAAGTCAGTATATTCAAAAGGTATGTTAATTTTGCATTTAATTAATACTGTATTTTTGTATTTAAATCTTGTCGCCTCGTGCTTAACTTTTGCTCATTATTTTTTTTTTGTAGCATTTATGAATATTTGTAAATAAGTTAAGCAAATTGTTTTATGTCGAATCATGAATTATTTTCTTTATTAAATTTGTAAAATTATATACTAATTTATTTGTACATTGACAGGTACCTTTTGATATTACGTTCAATAAAAGAATATTTTGTCAAGTTGGATCAAATTATTTATTTAACCAAAGAACCCAATCCACACAATTTCACAAGACTTTCATATACAAATACTTACAGGTAGACTTTACCTTGATAGTATTTAGGCATCTTTGGTAAGATAAATTCTTTAAAGTCTTATGTTTTTTTTTTTAAATTCGAAATAATCCCATGCTTCGATTAAAAACTAACAAGAAGAAATTTAATTGGCTATACAATAACATTAGAAAATCGAATTTGTCTCCGTAGGGATTGTTAGAACTCTAAAATTACTGGCAATATTTTGTTTTTCTGTGGGAATTTGACAAATTGTATTAAGACACACCCAAAAGCATTATAATAAGCTTCTCTCTGGTATGGGTCTACGGCATCATGTGCTTACATTACCAGAAATTATGTGGAGATATGATAATTTCAAGTAATCAAAAAACAAAATTTCAAGTAATCAAAAAACTAACTTAAAAAAATTACAAAACATAAAAAATTTTCGATTTCCAAACAGTAATTAAAAAAAAAATTATAGCGCAGTAGCTGCGTTAGCTAAGCGAATTCCCTCTTAAGAGATTGGAAAAAATAACACTTCTTAAAAACAATTTGATGTCATCAAGACGATACAAATACCAGTAGTAGAATTTTTTGAAATACCAAAACTCTTCTTGATACCAAATTTTCTTCAAATCGGACGGATATTGCGACCGCTAGAGGAGGTTACAGACTCATAAACGAAAGATATATATGTTTATACATATACCGTGTGTGTATCTACCATCTTGGGATATAAATATGTCTGTAGTAGGACTGAATACATAATACATCCGTTTAGTAATGCATCTAAGCGAGAGGTATTATATACATGCATTGAATTATTTGGAAGACACTTGGAGGTGGGAGTTTTTTAGTTACATAGTTAATATTTGTATGCAACAAATCTCCCACTCTCTGCATGCAACAGCCTGTCGTATCGTATCTGCTTATCGTATCTGTAGTCTTACAATACATGCATAATACCTCTCGCTTAGATGCATTAGTAAACGAATGTATTCAGTCATACTACAGACATATGTATATCCCAAGATGGTAGATACACACATGGTATATATAAATTTTAACGTTGATTATTTTTGAGCTCTAGTTGGTAGGATTGATGAACATTTGAAGAAATTTGTTCCATCCAATGCCATCACCATATTGAAAAGCTGAATTAAGGAAAGTATTCACTCTATAAAGGCGTGTCTTAGCTTAACTTATACCAAATTTAGCCTCTTTTTTAGCTATAATCGAAGATTAATCTTTCAAGATTAAAAAAAATTAACAAGTGAAATTTACAAAATTTTAAAAACCCCTGACCAATTTTATGGTTACGGAACCCGAAACTCGCACTTGAAACATTTATAAGAACACTCTCCATTAAATTACTTTTTTCCATAAAGCATTTTGAAGATCGTCACCACATTTTTAGTTTTTGTTCAAATTGGTTCATCCGTTTAGGTGCTACGATGCCACAGACAGACAGGCAGACAGACACACATAACGGTCAAACTTATAAAACCCCTTTTTTTAGTTCGGGGGCTAAAAAGTATACCAAAACAGAAAATTTCGTGGCTTATGGATTTTTTTTTTAATGAAGAAGGTTGTTTTCAGTGCTCAAGGTGGATAACTCATTGTGTCGCCCAATATCATCTGTCTAATATACAGGTATTTTTTCTAGAATAATTCAGAATCATACAGAAAGTTATAATTGCATTCCTTTTTAGGCGGAAATTGAAATTTAATGAAAACTCTTTTTGATAAACAAAAAACTAGATTATCCTGATATTAATATCACACGAGTAAAATTACTACAAATAACTGACATAAGTAGATAACAATAAAACATAATCTATAAATGTCACAGTAGGTGGCCTTACAATCAAATGAACTAAGAGAATAAAAAACAATAATATAATTACTTAACATTGATTAAATAAGAAGTTAAGAACATAAAAAAAAAACTTTACTACGGTAATTGTTACAAAGATTAATATAACTTGGTTATACGCTGCAAGTTAATAAAATACAACATTCTGATGTGTAATAATACACAAATGATTAGCTTGCTTTATACAGCAACGCCCGTGAAGAACGATCACTGTACAGCGCTGCTCTTTTATAAACCACTTTCACTACTACAGTGTGACAACAGATCGGACTCAAACAAACAACCGTATTTCCATTTATGGATATCATGTCAAGTGTTACATTTTTCACGGCCATCTAGAATATACTTACAATATGTTATTAAAATTATATTAATTATAATTCAGATTGTTATAAATAGATGTACAGCCAGGTGCAATAATTTAGCAATCAATTCAAAACGATTGGAAATTTTAAAGGATATTGCCATGGCCGTATCTAAAAAAATTTGTGCTGTAAAGTTTGAAGTTGATATTATTATATGACTAGCAGTTTTTTTCCGACACTTTATGTCAAACGCTGGGAAATAGGGGGCACCCCTTATCAAATTTGTGCTCCCATTTAAAAAAAATCCTAGAAGCGGGTGAAACTCTTAGACTCGCACACAATTAATTAAAATTTATCACAGATAATGAAAATAACTTAACTTAACGTAGACTAGAGGGTAAACAGATCTATCTATACGCAAGAACTACTGAGTTTAATATCCGGAAAAATTTTTTAATATTTTACAAAACGAAGTCAATTATCGTAAATAATATTAGTTTTACAGAAGGAGTAATCAGGTCAACAAATATTGCTAATTTGATTTACTACACTATTTCTAATGATCATAATTTCCAGTTTCCATTTAATATTTCCCCACTAAAACATAAAAATTTGCTACACCCAATCGGTCACCCCCATCCAAGAACTTTTAAGTCGAAAATCGTTGTTTTCAAGTGGTATGCCTAGAGCGTGAAGTATCTAACGTGTCTAAGAAGTTTTGACGTCAAAAAATTGTTTATGCAACCGTTGGTAGCTTTGATTTAGAAGCGAAATCATTCGGTGTAAATTCCAATCATGGATTTATACCGAAACACTTTCTGAGTTCTATATTTCATTTCTTTGATAAGAACAGAAAATTTTAAGTGTTAATTTTTTAATCATAAAAAATACATAAAATATGAACATAAAATGAAATAAATGGAAATATTTGAACAGAACAGAATTAGGCTATGTATTAAAATAACGAGACTTGATCTGAACATTGCTGCCATCTATGCCATTGGGCCTCAATCTTTAAAGGACTCAAACACCATACATATAACAACCCTTCAATATTTAAAAAAAAAAATTAAATTTAATTAATTGAAGTATAAAAATTTCCAGCTTAATTATTGAAGATTTATTCATTGTACTATTTATTTTGCTATCTCAAAAAATAAATTATTATATCCAATTCTAATTTAGTAAACTCAACTCCACCTAAAACTTAACTTCAATTTTCTAGCGCAGTTGGTTGAAAAGAAGCTACATAGTTCCTCTGATTCGGATAGACTTGTGTGAATCATAAATCAATAGAGTCTACTTCGAATTTTTCCCTCTCCTCTGAAAAAAAGTCAACGAGTACGAAAATTTACGTAGGGGGGAAATTTATGAGCCCCTTAATTTTTTAGCTGTTCTAAAAGAACAGTCAAATATTACGTCTGATCTTGGATCTATTTTAATTCAGATTATTATAGAGAATGGTTTTTTTATGAAGCATTCAATCATAAGTTATAAAGAGAAAAAAATATTAATCTAAAAAATTAATGATTTATTCAAAATAATAGTGAGTGTATCTTCTTTCAATGATGTAATATCAATAATTGTAATTTTTTAATTAATTAAGAAATTTTTTTATAATTATTTTTTATTAATAATTAACCTTCACTAAAAATTAGAAATTATTGTACTATGAGATAGAAAACCCGTTAAAAATTTAAAAAAAAAAAAAACAAGGTGAAAGAAAATTAAAAACAAGCTGAATTTCGAACAGCCGAAAAATGCAAATAAATAAATTAAATCTTCACATACATTGGATTTGCCTTTGTAAAGAAAACAACTGTCATTGAAACCAAATCATTCTTGATATTACGACTCTCAAAAAGTAAAATTCCAAGCTTCTAAAGTAAACAGTTGAAACTAAATCTCTAGACGTTGGAACTAAAACGCATTCATCCACTTGACATTCTGCATTAAAGTTTTTTTTGCATTAAAGTTTTTTTTGCCTTAAATTCTGATTCAAGGTTATGCTCATGACAAATCTTTGGTATTGGAGATATTAATGGGAATGGAGATATCGCATCCTGTTTTATTTACTTACTAGAAGTTACCAGCCAACTTCGCGTCGCAATTTTAACTTTAAAAACAAAGACTAACACGTTATAGCTTTCACTTACCCTCACTTATGGCCCCTCTTGTTGCCAATATCACGGTTTTTAATTTTTTATTACTGAATCCTAATTTTTTCGAAAATAAAGCCCATGCTACTCACTGATAATGTAGCTTTCTGAAGTCGAAAGAATTTTTTTAATCGGCTGCGTAGTTGGTTTCAAAATAACGGATTTTATTACAATTTTTCATCTTCTTTTTTTACTACCTAAGGAGTTAATTTTCCAAAAATCCCACCTTAGTTCTCACCTTCAGTGCCAAATAAATCCACATGTAAATTTTCACGGTCTTATTCTTAGTAGCTTGAACCTTATGTTGATATGTCAGGCAGTTATAAAGTTTGTATATACATTATACAGATATAGGAATAGATATTACTGCAGTCCACATTTAAATACCTGCACTAGAGTATCGAAAATCGGGACTTAATAAAAACTAAGGGTGTTCTGATTACTGGATTTGTTCTAATTACTGGAATTGAGAATGAGACTCTATACACATCAATACACACGGGTCCAGTATATTGTGAATGCTTTAATAATTAATCAGTTAGTTTTTCCTGGTGTGCTATTTTCATATAAGTTTAAAAAAGAAATTACTATAATTACTAGGTAATATAATTAATAAGGAAAGATTTTTGTTGAGTAGAAGAATTAAGCCATTAAAATGTCTATTGCAATTTTACCCAGGTGCAGTCATAGCTACAAATATAATTTCTACAAATAATTAATGTTGAATCAAATCTTATCAAATGATTTATTATTACATAATGTATTATTATTATTATTATTTTATAACAATAAATAAATGTAATAAAGGTGTGTCTGTTATGAGTTCTTTTCTTTAGTTCTGCAGTTCTACACACGCATAATAAGGTAATACCTACAATTATTCAATCTATGTGTATCTATTCTATCTATCTAACTATCATTAAATAGATAAAATATAATTATAATATTATCTCAAATGAATTATAATAACAACAACGATACATCCATCAATGCAGGTATAACCTTTCACTTTTACTGTAAATAATACAAACGTGCATATGAATTTTAATTATAAATATTTTATTGTACTTTAATTCAAACAACAAACATACAATCAACGTCTTCATTATTGTATTCGAATATGAAAATGGTGTTATTTCAAGTTCATAGAGGGCAAATCGAAGCAATAATCAACCTATTTTTATGGCGATAAAATAAGTTTTACTTTAGAGACTAGTCAATAATAATGGTGTTAATATCATTTAAAGTTGAAGTGTAGCTATGCTATTGAACTAATATTCATTCAATTTTTTCAATAAAATATATCAAAGTTTATAATATGAAAATATTCAACAAATATCTGAACTGAGAAGTTTTTCCGTCGATTATTGCCAAAATACTGAATATTTGCCAAAAATAACTATAAAATAGATTTAAAACCAGAAAATTGTCAGTATTAAAGTATTGTATAGTCAGACATTATATTCCAATGTAACCGCTAAAGCAGTTCATGCAACTTTATACACGAGAAATTTTTATATTTAAATTTTTCTAAAATATTGCTATTTATATATAATAAATGATAAAGTCGATCCATCAGATATCTCGCCTCGCAAAGAAACTCATCCGATGATTGTGTTGTTGTTACAAAAACCACAAAAGAAACGAGAAAGTATAATATCATTCTCGGCTATAATTCCTCTATATTACAAATGTGAAAATCAGTTTGTTTGTTTGTTACGCTTTCACGCAAAAACTACTGAATGAAACTTTACAATGCTATAGCTCATACATCCCCACGGAGTTTCGGGAGTCGGGAGTCGAGATAATTCCCTAATTTACATCTTTAATTATAATAGAATAATAGAAGGAAATGACGAGACGAGACGATTGTGGATCCCCTGGTGAGAAAGATGAAAATTGGTTTCTTCAAAAGTAACAGTCTCTCGATAACGCGGTGGTTTATAAAAGCGGTATATCCGTTTTAAAACCCATTCACCACACAAATTCTACATTGACATAAATTAATTTTAAAATTATTACAAAAGAACAAACAATAAATTTAACTGTAACAAAATATTATGATTTGAAAAAACCTTCATGTCCTACAATTTCATGATAGTAAAAACAACATTACAAAATATAAACATTCGCACGCAGGCACTGCGCAAGCCAAGAAAATAGCTAAAAGCAAATAATAAATAAAAATAAAATTATCATTTCTTTTAAAATACTAAAAAATTATTGTTATAACAAATTTTTAAAAAGGGAAGTAGAAAATTATTGGTAAATCTCAAAATTAGGTGGGATGGCTGGTAATTGAAGTCAAGTCTCAAGTATGGAAATTCGATATCGTTAAAATCAATTATACAGTGTGATCATTTCAAAAGTATCCACCCTTAATAATTCTTGATCTGATTTGATTAGTGTTTTAAGTGAAAACACTTCGATTAAGATATGGAGGCGGAAGTTCGAAAATGGTACCAAGAGATTTTAAGTTTCATCCCTTCGCCCCCAGTCACCCCAACTATGAAATATCAAATGGCAACCGTACTTTTCATCATTTGATAGGGCATAAAATTCTTCACCATGATAAAAAAATCAAATCGAGCGATTGGTTCTCAAGATAGACTACACAGAAGATGGGAGGTATCCATCCTTAATAACCCTTGACCTAATGTGATTATTGTTTTGAGTGAAAATACGTCGATTTAGATATTGACGGGAAAACAAATGGTACTTAGAAACTTTTAAGATTCATTACTTCATTAATATTTTTGCCGCTCCTTAAATAGGGTGGGCATTTGAAAAAATATACCAAGATTCGTTCTTCGATAGAAAAGCAATAGCTTTTATATCTTAAAAAGGTAATTCGCTAATAAAAAACTATATAATATAATTAATTACAGGTTCATTGATGCAAAACATTGTTTAATAGACCAACATGTAATGTAAACTTTATATTATTATATAAATTAATTAATTTGTATGTAATTAAGAGCAATTTATTTATAAGTTATATGTATTAAACAATGTAATTAAATCTAATAAAATAAATAAATAAAATTATCTTATCATATTCTATTCTTTAAACTTGTAATAATGACTTGCTTTGCTATATGGTCAAGTTAAACATATCATTATTATTCTTCTGATTATGACATTATTACATATATGTGTTTCAATGTCCGATGTCTTCACTATCAGATGGGAGTGTTTCATGGAAGTGTTTTCTTGACAAGATGCATAATAAATAAACCTTCACTAAGTGAAATATTGTGAAAATTATACCAAAATTTCTTTATTTGTGTCCGAAACCAACCCGAAACGAAAAGTAGGTACCTAGACTAAAAGATCGCACAAGCTATTTCATGGTATCGCACGACTGTGATCTTCTGCAAATGAGTTGCCGACAAACTTTGCAGCTAATAGCACATTTTTTGAAGTGATTTCCACCACATTAATATTTCATAGTTAAATTGTCAAGTCTGGCACGATGTTTCGGTTTGCGGTGCGTTGCGATGAATAACAGCGTCACAATATGGCGACCAGGCTTGACATTTCATCTTTAGCACTGCCTAAATTAGCTTATTATAAATAAACTTTGAAAATATTACGAGCGAAAGACTGGAAAACAAGCTCCTTTATAAGTTTCAAGGCTTAAATGCTAAAGTTAACGTAATATGGATTTATAGGGGCATTCTAAGCTGTTGAACAACAATAGCTTACTTGTGCATCATGGGTGGGTTAAGAGATGGCACAATGAGAAAATGCCGGCCATTCTTTGATGCCTTCTTTTGTCCTGAAGGCACTCTTGTCCTTCTTAAGCAGCTCAAATTTTTCATAGAGGTCCTACACTAACTTGACCTTATATTACTTAAGATCGAATATTATTTATTGAAAATCTAGTTGATGATTCTAGTTTAACTTTTGTCTAAACTAGATTCTCAAAATTGGAGCAGCCACTTTGAATTCATTAATTTATTCTTTCTTACTGCACTAGATTAGGTATTTGTTTAAGAGAAGAATAAGCTCCCTTAATTTACCTTTCGAAGAAATATCAACCAATAAGAGAAACAAAGATGGATGAAATCAGTTTAAGAAAACAATTAAATTCAAGAGTATCGTGGAATTTTTTCAACGAGCTTTGTTCCTTGTTATCTCAAATGAACACGTATTCTTGTTACTTAAGAGTATGTTATATTATTATAAGCATTGCGACATCTTGTATAACTCGTTAATAAGAGTTATACTCTTATTGTTAGTTAGTTATCAAGTTAATTATATTACAATTTTTATGACCGTTTTTTTAATCATGTAAATGACAATTATGACAAGTTAATTTTCTTTTCAGAAGTTGAAAACAACTTTATAGCTGGCTACAGAGCAATCAATCAAAATAATCTTACTATAAGAGACATAATTATCTACATCGAGTCGATGTAGATGTTATGAACGAATTCGGTTTTGAATAAAGTAATATGAGCAACGTAAAGCAGATTATATCAAGATGTTTAATGAGATTTGGAGAGAAAGAAAAAATAGCTGATTGAATATTTACAATTTTCATCGCTTGGGAAAAAATATATTAAATAATTATACAAATTTGTATTTCCAATCGTAATTAAAAACCATTTACTAAGATATATACTAGGATACGGTATGTAAAAAATCCTTGAACCCTAACTTTCTGACTCGGGGTAGATTAGCTCCCGAGTCAATGTGAGGCATTTTCTTTCATCATACATATATATGGCATAGCGGCTATTTGATAGAGGGGTAGGGGGAAATAAAATTAGTAAATAAATAAAATAAATAATGGGGTTTAACCTCCGTTTCTCTGACATATACGCCTATAACAGAGGCCACCCACATCATTATTTGTTAATCTTTATTTATTTAATTACAAACATATATACAATTATATTTTGATGTGGGTGGAGTCGGTTACTTCGTTCTTATCCAAGCGACGACAATATGATCAATTTTACCGCCCTCATTAATCATAATTGTGCACACTGCCACTGCCTGGATTCGAACCTGCTACCTAAGTCTAAATAGACGAACAGACGAAGACAAACGCCTTAGACCGCTCGGCCATTTAATTGCCAGGCTTTAAAAATTAGTTAAATAAAATTAGTATAAATTGAGAAAAATTCCTGCCCCTTCCCAAATAAGCTCCCTAATGATCCCGTAAACGTTACATACTTCTTTTTTACGAGCCATATAATAGAATAATATATATGAGCCAACAATCAAGAAAGTTGGATCTATTCGAACGTATTGGTAACTTTTTTTGAAGAATAACACTTGACAGTTCAGTCCTGTACAAACTTGAAATATATCTAGAGGAATGCGGAATGGATACCTTTGTTAGTTGCATCGTTTTCCACAAGATTATCCTAAAACTCTGTTCACATCTATGTCACAAGACACATCCATGCGTCATTCGTCCTTAAACATGCACAGAAATATGACTACAATAGTATTTTTTAAATAAATTGACTTGACTAAACAACTAAAACTTTATTGAAAACTCATCAGAGAATTTTATGGTGGAAAACATAATCTCTATATTATCCAACAGTAAAAAATTATTGAATTAAAGTAAGCACGTATTCTTTTTTGACTATCTTATAACAAGTAAATATTTCTCGAGTCAATCTCAATACTTAGAATTCGAGAATTTGACTGCTTAAAATTAAGTAAAAAAATTTGTTCTTTTCCAAACCTAACCTTCTTTTCTTGCAAGTTGTACTTGTTTTCAGTAGACAATTTTAAAGATTATTAACTCTTGAATCAACACGTATAGATCATTGACTCATATTAAAATTTCACAACTTTTTTTTTTACCATTTATGATTTATTATAGGCTAGGTCAAGGTAATTGTAAATTTATTTTAAATAAATAATTATTAAATTAACGACTAGACATTATAAATATTGTAAAATTATTATTAGACATAATAATATGTTTCCAAATACCTACCAAAAATCTCCTTACACTAGTATTAATATTATAGGTTGTATAAGTTAGTTCAATGGTCCTATTATTTTAATAAAAAAAAAAGCATTAGTCAATATTATAAAAATTAAAAATACCTTTTTTGGGTCTAAATTAATAGGTTTTTTTATGAAATTTATTATTATTTTGCTTACATATATGGAGCTAAAATTATTATTTGGAAAATAGTGTTAAAATTTTTAATTTATTACTATTAATTAAGTCAGTTTTATACTATGTCATACTTCAACTTATAATGAGGTCAGACCTTACTCAATATGATATGGCTACTTGGTAAAAACAAAACATACCTACCCCAAAGTTTTCCATATTTAACTTTTTTGTTAAATCAATGAATCATGTATTCGTTGTATGCGTCGTCATGGTAAGGACAAAAAAATCGATGCCAGCGATTCCAGTGAAAAATTTTGGCAATAAAAGAGGCTGTTATGACTAATATGCAATTATTTACATATTAATGAAAAACAGTAAAAATTTAATGCAATAAAAATTGTTAAAATAAGAAATCAAATTGTACAAATATTATTTTTCAAATGTAAATTATCATAATTATTTATTTAAATTTGTGAAACAATAATATTAGATTTTCAATGTAAGTCATAAATGAAATCCATAAAATTATATATGCATCCATACAATTCTATAATTAAAGTAGTGTATGGTTACCATGGAAACGTCTCCAATAAAACTCACGCACGGTGCGAATGGGTTCTCCATAACATATAATTTGGAAATTTAAAGAATCTTCCGAAACAAAAACAGTTTAAATCGATTCGCTTGTGGTATCTTAAATCGGGGTTTGAAAAATAATTTGATCAGAGTGTTCTTAGCCATATTTCAAGAGAATCTGCATCCAAAGTTACTATTTAACGTTCTGTAACTCGTAGTCATTTACCACAAAAAGTTTATAAAGTCAAAATAGACAACTTTCATCATATATAAAACAATTTTTTTGTTTATTTTCATATATTTATTTATTCACATACCATAAATTTTTATACAATGATAAATCAGATTTTAAATGAAATAAATAAGAAAAAGACGATTCCCAATGTCACTACTAAATTTAAATAAAATTTAAGTTTCTGATATGGTCATAAATTTAAACATGTTTTGTGTGATTATAAATATTCAATTTTAAATACCCAATACACAATATGTGTCCTATTTATAAACTACCTTTTTACTGGCAAGTCTAGGACCAAATGTAGCATTTGATAGTGATTTCAGAACGGTTTGAATTTTAAGAAACTGTTGGCACGATAGTGACTAACAACTTTTTCCTCTATTCAAATTTTTATAACTGGGGGCTTTTTTACTAAACTACCTGGGAAGTTTTTAATTACACGGTTAGGTTAAAAGTATTTGAAGGCGATATTCAAATAATAAGATAGTTGAATAAAAAACTATCAGCGTTCGTATCATAATGCATATTCATTAGTGACCTTCCACCAATTACGTAGTCGGCGACTCTTCGGTAAAGAACGCCGACTATGTCCGGCTTTTTACGTTGTATGTATTTTTTAATAACATGTATATCATTTGGCACTGCTTACTATACTTGATTTACGGGAATCATTGTCCAATTGGTCAAAAAAATCCATACACGAGGCTTTTTTTTGGCATGATAAAATTGTAAATGACCTCTTATCGTTTTGTCTTCATTTTTTATACAAAAACACCTCTCTGCCCCCGTGCAAAAACTAAGAAACAATGTGAAATAACAATACTTATTTCGTCGCAGGTTGCTGTTGCGACTTGCGAGCGAATAAGCTGTAAATGAAGCATCACGAAAATTGCCGAATATAACCCAAAGCGTGATCAGCTTGGTCAACAAGTCGGCCTCTTTACAACCGGCTATTCGACTAGTCGCCAAAGTCATAGTCGGCACATCTCAAATATTCATCTATTCTAGTCATGCAATTAAACATTTTCTAGGTTCTATGAAAGAAAACTTCTTAGTTATTAAAATTTTCGTAAAGGAAACAGTTATAAGATACGGTCTTGAAAACAGAATTCTGAAAATTTTCAGTCCTCCTGAAATTACTGCCAAATACTACGCATGGATCTAGACTTAATACTGTCACCCAAGTATACGTACCTTTACAACGTTTGGCTTCTTGCCAAACTATCGCGATGCGTCTTAGAAACTATAATACAATGAAAAAATATATGGCGCCACTAAAACTACACTGGATAGGTATTTATTATAAAATGTTGGCATTTTAGTTTGGTATAATGTACAGAGAAATTAATTCACCATAAATAGTGAAAAAAATTGTTAACAAAGGAAGTATTCGAGTTTATCCAATATTTTACTCGACGATAAGAGAAAATTGAAGAAAATATTAAAAGTAGAACATTTAACCTAAATAATATTCTGTTTTGAAGTTCTGCTGGATTTACAGTATGTCCAAAAAAGCTACAAACTATTTGGGAATACACTCTTTAAATTTGTAAAATTAATGTGTGCTTAGATGAATTATTCGAGTGAGAAAAATGACATGTGCATTTTGTTCCTTGTCAAATAGATAAAACTTATTATGACCTTGCAGGAGCTGTCACAGTGGTGAGGAGGAGGAGACAATGTCTTATGTTCTTTGTCACTGTCCAGTTTTTTTCATGAGGAGATGGACTTACTTGAACCAGCCTCTCTTTGACGACCTCCCCGACCCAAAGTCCATCGGCGTTAAAGCTCTGCTGCTGTTCTTAAACAGCTCCAAATGGTTCATGGAGTAGTGGCCGAGGATGGGCCAACCCTTTTTCGGTATCACAACGGATCCTATGTTCTAAGCGTGTTCTGCTCCAGGACAGCCACTCTAATCTAACCTAACCTATTTAGACCTTACAACGACAGTTGTTCGTCAGTATATAAAAAATTGATTAATCATTAATTTATTAATTAAGATCGATTAAATAAACATAAAAATCAATTATATATGCTTTAATAATTTTTTCATTTTAATCAATCGTCTTTAATTCAACTTGACTATAATTAGCAATTAAAAATATTTATTGTGCGTGTTTGAAAGCGAAGCAGTAAAAATTTACGATCGTTTATATTTATTATTTCAATGATTATAACCAAATACAGTATAAAGTGATGATTGACTCAGTCTTTAATTATACAAAAATAGCCGAAGTAAATAATAATATAATAGGCATTGAATGCACTATAGTCTGAGAGTCAGTGAAGATGAAATTATATGATAATTATATGATAATTTGTTCATTCAATTACTTTTCAAAGTTCTCCATTTTTGAAAATCTAGTAGACTAGTCTAGTATTTTATCATCGAGTTTATACTGATATGTACATGTTTTTCAAATTCATCCATAGCCAAGAGAGAGAAAGAGCTGATAATCTCCAGACTACTCTTTCTCCAGATTTTCACCAATCATAAATCAAAGCCATCCAGATTGAACCAAATTTTGGATAACAAAAAATGGATACGTATTTTTGGGAGCATATGTAATGCAACTATGGCAGAGGCACTGTATGTACATTTTTCATATAGTTCATAGATTTCAAAATATTCTCAAACATTTTACGGCGTCTTGTTAGAAATGGATGGACGGAGAAGACGTTTGCACAATACATTATCGTTCACCTATTCCGTGCATGAGTTTTAGTGGAGGCGTTTTCATGGTAACGATACACTACTTTAATTATAGAATTATCTGGATGCATATATAATTGTATGGATTTTATTTATGACTTACATTGAAAATTTAATATTATTGTTTCACAAATTTAAATAAATAATTATGATAATTTACATTTGAAAAATAATATTTGTGCAATTTGATTTCTTATTTTCACAATTTTTAATGCATTAAGTTTAATTAATTAGTGTTTTTCAATAATTTTAATTTGACATTTTCTGTAACATAAACATGTAAAGAATTGAAAATTAGTCATAACAGCCTCCTTTATCGCCAAAATTTTTCACTGGAAGCGCTGGCATCGATTTTATTGTCCTTACCATGAATACGCACACAACGAATAGATATTTTGAAAGAAATTCAATTCAATAATATTACCTTATATTCACAGTATTTTAAACAGTAAATATAGTATAAGATTCATTAACTTTCCATTGCTTCCACCATTTTATTAAAAAAATTTTTTCTCCCACCTGCCTACGCATATTTAATGCTTCCATAACTTCCCTTTTATCAATAGTAGACCAAGTAACATCGTCGTCCAAAATCATTACCTGGCGTAGTATGGAAATGTGAAAAAAAATCGTGTACGTAGTAAAATCATCGGTTCTTCGACTAGAGTTAAATAATAATAATAGCTGACTGCATATTTATAATAAGAATTATTGGAAAAAAAAAGTGTTTTAATGAAATAATGAGGTCTTTTATTATTTCTTTTTCAGGTATTTTTATTAATTTTTTTAAATAAATATTTTATTGAACAATAGAAATTTTTCTTCAAAAGTTATTTCTTTAAAAGAGATAATGTTAGCGGTTCCTTTTTCGAATTTAGTTCAATTCCATGTTCGTCACTATAAATTCGTCATCATCATGTTATTCATTGGTAGTCGCCAAGATTGAATTTAAGGCCGGTCACACTCCATCAGAAATTCATATCAGAAAAATTATTAGAAACGATGCATACAACGAAAATATTTTGCCATTTTACTTTTCTCCAGCAGATTATGGTCTCATATGGAAAGTAATTTCCGACATTTACTTAGGATGTTTTATCTTTACTAAAACTAGAGCTTCCACTAGGGCTTCAACGATGACTCACTAATTCTCAATTTCTATTTTCAAAGTTAGTATTACGACTGCAAAATGACCCCCACCGCTTTTTGAAGAAACCAAAAGTTAAATTTATTTTGTATATCGAGTTTATTCTGAAGATACAATTGTTACGAGGAGGTAAACATTCTGTTAATCAAATCAAAAACCTTGGATAAATAAAATTCATTAAAACCTACTCGTTTGGAACTTCTAATGGTTTCCGATTCAAAAATGTACCACACCTAGTAAAATCAATGGTTTAAAATTGATTCATATGCATTTGAATTCTTTGATATAATAAATTTTAGTCAAAATGTTCGGTTGACTTAAGGTAGTACCAGCATGAAATCACTTTTCGACAGATTTGGCCGATTTTTTATTCTCGGGTTTATAATAGCTTTATTTATGAATTCCTAAAATTTCATAATTTTTGACCGTTTAGATCGCGAGATATTTAAAGACAAAGTTCGCGATTTTGAGGGTCATGTCCCATTTAAAGCATGTAAAATGTCCGGTCTCTCCAACTATTTTTTATGATATTATTATATATTGAAGAAAAAGTAGAAAAAAATGTTTATACAATACAATTCTAAAAAAAAAATTTAGAAATTAATTTTCACTTTCGAGATATTAATTTTGACGTAAATTGACCGAAATTTTGACGTTGGCATAATTATTTCCCATTTTAAACGGTCAAAATTTCTGAAACTTTGGGAATTAATAGTAAGCATTATTAAATTCTTAAATTTAATTTTTCGTTAAATTCTGTCGAAAAAAAAATTGTACCATTGCTTTAACATAGAAACTGCAAATGCCATGCTGGAACATCCTTAACACTAAAATGATTCTTTAATATTCAATCAAGTAACAACTGAATAACTGTAGTGGTATAATGTTGTTATAATAATGTTTTAATTTATCACACGCTTCCAGACATGGTACATGTAAACATTATAAACACAAGAAGCTTCAAAAATATTGAAGGTAGAGCTATTTTAAGAACGACTTAAAGCGCTTATTTATTGTAGACACGCATTACTTTTGTTGTAGACACGCATTACTCACACAAAGAAGAGTTAGTGTTGTAATCGCTAAACGGTGTGTACGGAACTCTAAGCTCGTACTTCAAACATATCTAAGACACTCTCCATTAAATTACCTTTTTCCTTAAAGCCTTTTCAAAACTGACCCGATTTTGATGGTCATCGCCAATTTTCTAGTTTCTTCGCGTGCAGAACCCTAAACGCACACTTGAAACATAACTAAGAACACTCTCCATTAAATGTTCTTTCAAGCGAAATGGTTCATCCGTTTAGGCACTACGACGCCACAGACAGAAGGTAGACACACACACACATAGTGGTCAAACTTATAACAGCCCTATTTTTAATTCGGGGGTTAAATGTGGGTGTTGAGATTTCAACCTAAATATTCATTTTTAGCATACTGAAACCATGTTTATAAGTTTCACCGTAATATATCTGCACGAGTGTATAATTGACCGTGCTACTCTTTTGAATACTTCAAACAGAGAAATGTGTTAGCGGCAGATCGCAAAATCTTATGTGGTAGTAATTAAAAACAGAGCATGTTTGTAACTGAACTGTCTTCTATCTTTTACCAGTTATGAAGATAATTTTTAAGACCCTTCCGTTATGTAATACCTACAACCGTATCAGTACTGTCTCTATTTTGATTATTCAAAAAGACAGACTGTTTTCGGGCAGTATATTTTTATTTAAATAGAAAACAAAAATTCTTGCTTTTTTTTTTTTAAATTATTGTAATACTCTCACCTCGAATAATATCGCATCAGAACTAGTTCATACCAAATTTCTTACATTGATAGCGCACCTTCATTATTTTTCTAATTTTTGGTATATAAATAAGAATTAAATAACGATTATGTATTTAAGAAACTTGTTTTTATTGAAGTAATTCACAAGTTGTACGCACTTAAAACAAAATAGTGTATTAAGTGATTTGATATGATTATTATTCAACGATATTTATTAACAAAAATTATGGTCATTAATTATTATAAACATTAATATTTATCAATATTAATATTAAAAGTTGATTAAATTCATATAAAATTGAACTTTTTTTTACATTTAAAATTATGCGTAGGAGATGTGGTTTTAAATATGTGGTATATTAGATTTTGAAATAATATATAGTTCAATTATTTTCGTAATTAATTACAGAAATTATTCATGTATAATTTATGTATACACATACCTACTGAGCTGAAAATTGGATTTTGAATTTGGAATGAATTTCAAATTGATTGGCTACTGACCTGTAAATAAATAAAAATTTAAATTAATAATAATTGCAGAATAAATATATTTGAGGGAAAAAATAAAATTTATATTTATACAAATTGTGTATTTGCTTGTATTTACTTATTAAACTTTATGTATGGAAGTTTAAAGGGATCGTTCCATGTGTTTTGGATCAAAAAATTGATTTTTTTTTTTTGCAAAAATTGATTCCTTATCACGAGTAGAATATGTGGGTAAAGGGTTTTTTCATAGTCGTTATAAAGATATAGCAGTTAGAAAAAGCAGATGTTGCGTGTGATGAAGCGAAGCGCATACATATTCAAGTAATCGTGATGAAGCGCATGGCGTGCTTCGAGCGGCAACATCACTCGAGCGGCGCACGAGTGATGTTGTAAAAAAAAAGCCAGAATATAAGCAAGATCTGAGCGGTCCACTTTGACAGATTTTCAAGAGCAGGTTTTTCCTTTGCTACTGTCTAAAACCGAAATTGTGAAAAGTAAAACAAATCACTATTTTGTAGTTGACTATATTCACTACTTCAAACTTAAGAGACAAGGTGCAGATTGGCGATAAGTTTAAATTTTCATACTTTTAACCGTATTTGAAATTTAAAACGCATTTTTCACAAAACTCCGTTTATCAAACTTTCCTCTATCATAACTCGAGAATGGTTGTAACCGATTCACTTGAAATTTATAAGGTAGATTCACCCAGAACATGTAAGCGCCAGAAAAAATCGAGAATAATCCAAAAGTACTTACTTTTACGTTACAAAAAAATTAAAAGAAATCATGATCATTAAAAAATTTTTTTTCAGCTGTCTGACAAAAATTAAATTTTCAACATTTGCAACTTATTCTAGGCCATTCCATGCATTTAAACTTCTAGAATAAAATGCCACTTTTATTTTCTTTCAGATTCATTAAACGTCTTGTTTTTCGAAGAGGGTGTAGTAGTAACTTCTAGTTCCGTTCTAATAAAGATTTTATTTAAAATTTGTTTAACAAAATCTTGAAATAATAATAAATATAATATAAACCTCAAAGTTCTATCTTTTCATAGTTCGTCAAATAACCTTCCCAAAAAATGCTTAAAAAACGAACCGTCACATGAGGAAACCCCTTTAAAGCTACGAAATACAATTTCTTAACATCCTTAAGTGTGTATGACATTAACAAAATTCGGAAATTTTGTATACATTTGGAAAGTTTTAATTATCGTTATCAAAGTCGAAATCGATTTTCTACAAACAACCATACAAGTCAATCTTTAAAAAAAAGTGCTTAAACATAGAAATGCAACTCCTCAAATATCATGACGTAGTATTCTTTATACAATATCAAACGAGTATAATTATTATAGCAATATGCGAAATATGGAATGCAAAAACAAGGAAATATAAATATTTATCTCTGTACTCACTAAAACAAATCTTAACAACCTTTCTGCTTAACTTCAACTAATAAAAAGTGAGTTCCAATAAAATTTCATCTGTTCAGTAATTACGTTTTGCTTTACGACATCATTATTGTTCATTTTTTAATTGTACCCACAATTTTAGGCAAAGTCACTATCTTGTGTTAGCTAATCGTTCATCAAACAAAAGAGTTAACTTATATTTTGACCTAAAAATTGTTAATATTGAGTATCACTCAATATTTCATATTGTAAATCTCAATCTATGAAATTAAATTATAATTAATTTCTATTCGCTCGAGAAAATTCTTATTGACATTCATCCCCCCTGGGCCGCCTCCAACCCTAATAAATGTGTTTAAAAACTATAAAAACTATAAACCATACATGCTACACAAAAATAGACATGAAAATATATGAGATCTCCATAATAATTCAAAAACGAAACAGAATAAAGCTTAAATTTTAATACTGTTTTCTATTATCGAATACATATCGAAGAGAGATTGAATTCGTGTACGAATCTTTTTAAAGATTGTGGAAAATTTAAAACATTCGATCTCATTCTTTAAGAAAATATGATATTATTTCAGTTGGTAAATTTTTATTCTTAAATCAAGTATCAATTAAAATTTATTGGGTATATACAGTTTTTAATCTTAACATTCATTCATTAAACATCTTCATAAATGAATAATTTAATATTTATATAAAACATATTAAATCAAAAGATGTCGTATTTGTTTTTCAAAGAAGACATTTCACTTAGCGTAATTGTCAATAAATAAATACAAGCATAAGAGTGAAATGCAATTTGTTTTAAAAACATGTATTCAGCAAATTAAAAATAATAAAATATATATAAAAGAATTAACTAACTAATCATGTAGTTATTTATTTGTTTAAAATCCTTCATTCATAAATACATTCAAAATGGCATAAAAGATATTAAATAAAATTATTATTATGTTTTTATGAAAGATGTGAGATTTTCTTTTATTTGTCAAGATGACTAGTTAGTTGCACTTGAAGATTATTATTACCAACAAACTGCAGCAAATTCTTTAGATGTATTTACATACAGCGATTACTTACAAATAGGTAAATGACCCTAATCTTTTCATTTATTTTATTTACAAGTGAAATTTACAATAATTAAAAAAATCCCGACAAATTTTTCGTCTGCAGAACCCTAACCTGGCATTTGAATCATATCTAAGAACACTCTCCATTAAATTGCCTTTTCCTTAACGCCTTTTCCAAATTGTACCGATGTAGAAGATCATCGCCAATTTGTAGTTTTTAGGAACGGAATCCTAAATTCGCATAGATTGAAATATAGCTAAGAACATTCTCCATTAAATTACCTTTCAAACAAAACCAAAAAAATCAAAATCGGTTTATCCGCTTAGGCGATACGATGCCTCAGACAACACACAGACAGAGTAGCTCCAGCTATGTAGCCGCAATTGGTGCAATTTCCCTCTGTAAAAAGTGAAGAAGTCAGAAGTATCTTACATGTATTTACTTGATTCAGTTGCATAGCTCTCGGCTAGAATGGATCATTTAGAAAGATTTCTAGCCTAACTTTGTCCAAAAAATGCAAAAATAAGGTTTCGGAATCAAGACTCAAAGCTATTTTTAGGCAGCATCTCAAATAATGACGTTCAATCGTCAAAGTACCCAAATCAGACATGAAGAATTTTTCCGATTTATTACAATTTTCTTGCATAATATATCAAATTTTATCAAATTCGGAAACAAAAAACTGTTAGTGATTTTTTGTTCAAAAAAAAAAAAAATTATGGGAGATTGGACCTGTGGTTTTTGAGTCTAAAATCGTATACAATGATCGATATCCTGGAACATATAATTTTAGTTAATATCTTAGAAACTTGATAATCATTCGCAAAACGAAGTAAAAAGAAGAAAAGTATTGCTTCATTTTCCTGATTCGCACTTAATAAAACATGTAACAACTAACAGAGTTTATTGTTTAAATACCGGATACAATCACACAAATGCTTCAGTAAAATGCATTATGATGATAATAAGTATTATCTCAATTATTGTTTTGATTTCCTTTTTTTTTTTAAATAAAATCGGTGTTATCCAAATTCCTCAACTACTATTAAGTATAGAAGGAACACGTACATAAATGTAAGTACAGGGTTCATTTTGGTTAAATATATCCCCTTCAGGACCCACAAAAAAATTTTTATTGTGGGTTCTTAAAGGGATATATATTAACAAAATGCATAATACAGCCCACGGCAATGCTCATCTTAATTTGAAGTACAGGGTTGTTCACTAGTATGTTACTTCGTATTTGATTCTACTTAGATAATTTTTAATAGTATATCGTTTCGGATACAATGTAGCCACCAGCTTACTTTGGAAAATAGAAGGAAGGTAGCAGCTTGAAATTACAAGTATTATTCAGTATTTCTTGTCTCTCCCAAAATAAGTACCGTGACCATACTTATTCTGCAAAATAGACTATAAGGTTCTACAATGTAAGTGGCAACAGATTCCTGAACAACACTGTAATTGAGATTTAAAAAAGGTAAAATATCTCAATTATCGTTTTGTTATACGATAGAAAAACATAACCAAAACCTGTGATTCCAATAATGAATGCAGAATCACACATCAAATCGATGTATTTATTTTATCTGGAGTTTGACGGACGTGAATAGTAAATATAATAATTTATAAAATAAATATTAAATAAAAATGAGGGTCTTGCCTCTATTTATTAAAAATATTAATCTAAATAATTATACGTTTCAATTTACGAGTAATATTATTATTTACTCTTCGTTGGTTATTTTCATATAAATTGAACATTTTAATAAAAAAATAAAAATATTTATATTTTACGGTTATTAAGATAATTAATTTAATTAGATCGTAAAACAAATTACATTTTCCTCTTAACTTTATCATCATTATCATATATAACGACCATATGCGAAGAAACTATTGGTTCATCAAGTCATAAAGTCTTTAAATTGGTTTCAAATTATTTGTTCCCACGTCAAAGATGTATTTGCTTATTTTTATAAAAATAAATTAATCCAATGAAAGTTTTTTACCTTTAGAAAACCCCCGACAAAATCGATTTAATCCTTGTAAACCAATTTTTGGTAACTTAACTATAAAATTTTCTCAATCAAGGCGATTTGACCGTTTAAGGACTACGATGCCACTGAGAAACACACAGACGCACAGAGAAACGCTTTAAACTAATAACACTCCTTCTTAAATCAATATCAAAGTGATGGTTAAGGACATCAGATGAGATGAAAAGGATACTTAGAGAGCTATCATTCCTTGAGACATGTTTTTGGAAATATTTTAATTGAAATAGAAATATGTGAGTGAAGTTAGTTCTTTTGAATTATTGTTTTGTATTACCTAATTATTTTACCACTTCACTTTTCAAAGTGAATTGAGCCAGGTTTATTTGACCATTCATTTCCATAATAATTATTTATATATATAAATTATACGTCATGCCTTTTCCAAACTGAAACGATTTTGAAGATCATCGCCGATTTTTTAATTTTTTTCGAGTACGGAACTCTAAGTTTGCATTTGAAAAGCTAAAAACACTAGGCGTTAAATTACCTTTCAAATAAAACCAAAAAAATTAAAATCCGTTCAGGCGCTATGATGCCACAAACACACAGACACATACACATAGCGGTCAAACTTATAACACCCCTTTTTTAATTCGGTTGTTAAAAACAAAGACTGTATTCAGTTTTATTCAAGCAAATCCAAAAGAAAAAATTTTATCATCAAAATATCAAAAAATTTGATATTTTGTCCTCTTAATTGAAAAACGTAGCAGTCATGGTTTAACCAAAAATCCAGTACTGTCCTAAATTCTGAGGGTATTTGTCTTTTTTTTTCTTCATTAATTGGAATATTTTATGTCTAGAAATTTTAATTTTAATCAATCGAATAATTTTAGAGTTTATTATTTGCTAGATGGAAAATCTAGATTTAGAACATTCAGATCTCATTTTTGATGCCCTTCTCACAAAAATATTACGCGTACTTTTTTCCGTCAGGAGATATCAAAAAACAAATTTCATTTATTAGTAGGTGCATAGTTCAACCTCTAAAAAAGTCGTCGATTTTAAAATATAAGGCAGCATTGCTTGTAAAATACCAATAAATATTAATGCTTCTCTTCTAAATTTATATTTATTATACATTTGATCCCAGTTTTAATAAATTTTAATAAATAACATCCGAATCTTGTTAATAAATGTTATAACACTTAAATAAATTAATTTTATTTTAAATAATTATACACTTTTATAAATTAATAAATTAATAAATTTATTATCTATTTGTTTTTAATTTTTGTATATTACAGTAAATTTTCTCATAATATTTTACAAACAAAATCATATATTATAGAAATCGATATATTTACACAAATTTTTTGTGAAAGTAAATTTGTAATCAATCATTACAAGTGTGGCGTTTTATGAATTCAATCTAAATCTATAATTAATTTTAGATAAAAATTTATCACTTCACAACTATCGTTAGAATATTATTTGAAACAGGAAATCAATCGGAATGGGTACATTTGGTGTTTTTTTTATAATTTATTAAATTTTTAATCGACACCAAAAAAAAGTTGTTTAATATTCATATCCTAATACATACAGAGTGGACCATTTTAACCAAAGCACCTGAATATCTCGGCAGAAACTATTAAAAATTGACCTCAAAAAAGAAATTGTCCAGTTTGATGGGGGACATTATGTTCTGATCTCAGATTGGACCTAGTTCTTCGGGTTTCTTTAATAGCCAATTTAGACCCTAAACGGTAAGAGATAGTATAACACTTTGAATTAGAAATTTGATCCTCATAAAAAAACTAACTAAAACTAAATTTTTGTTTGAAACCTTCTTCCGAAAACGTTAGCTTTCGGAGGAAATGCTACTTAAAAATATGCCATTATTGCATTGAATCGAAAGAAAACAAGTTTACTACGGAAAAATGCTTAGCCAAACATTCGCCTGTGTCCATGACCTTGAACTACAATTATCGCCAAACTTGAAACATTTTTTCTTTCGATTAAAAGCATATATAGCAATACATTTCGATATAGCAATAATAGCACATTTTTAACTCACATTTCCCCTGAATGCTAACGTTTGTCGAAAAAATGTTTTAAACAAAAATTGTTAGTTTGTTTACGAGGTTCAACTTTCAACCCTAAAGTGTAATTCGTCTCTTACCGTTCAGAATCTAAATTAGCTATTAAATCAACCCGAAGAACTAGATAATATCTGATGTCAGAACATGATGTCCTTCATCAAACTGTAAAATTTTTGTTCAGATTAATTTGTAATAAGGTGACGAATCTGGCAGGATATTCAGATACATAGATTAAAATAGTCCATATTTTATATGGAATATGGACTATAACTAAAACGTACAAATTCAATTTTTTTCTTTCGATTTTCGTATCCATGATTTTTTTTGTAGCCATTTTATGCTGTAGGAGAATCAACGATAATTAAATTTCAGGAAATATTCTACAGAAAATAACATATATAGTAGGACGAAAAAAAGCTAAGCGAAAATTTAATTTTTCGTTCAAGCTTTTTCAAAAATCATTTATCATAACTTATTGCTCGAAAAATATTAAAAGTTTTTCTATTCAAAAATGTAATCCTTTATACATAACCAGATAGTATTTTAATGTAACATTCTTTCAGAACACCTACGAAAAGAAAAGATAATTGAAAAAACTTTTTAGTAAAATGAAAAATAAGTGATATACACGTTGACATTTTCATATCCTTCATACAACCAGCGCAGTAAACATATCACGTGAAAATAACTTATATTCCAACATAGAATACAGCATTCAAGCAAGGCAATGCTTTTGTATTCAACATATTAGAATAGTCGAGGTTGCATTGATTTTCCTTCACATGGCGTCTATATGTCTGTGTCAATTTTCAAATAATAACATTTTGTTTTTATAAACGAAGGATAAAAAAGCATGTTTTATTAAATTAATATTCTATTGACATTCGATATATTTTACGAGGCTCCCGAACTCCGAATTGATTCTGTTATGAAATCCGTCAGAAGGATTTTTTTATTTGGTTCTTTTAATTCTATTATTGTTTAATTTGTTTAGGCATTCTTGGACTGTTCAATAACAGCGATTAAGTACTCTATAAAGAAAGATCCACATTCTGAAAATTTTTCTATGCGCCACGAGAAAGGATTTTTTATGTGCTGTAATTGTATTTTTTATGTGTCTTTTTTCTCACTGGTCATTAATTAAAAATCTATTAATGATATTTTTGTGTTAATTAGATATTCACGAGCATATTTCATCGCTTCTTTTGTGTAATATAACTTGCTATTCAGAAGAAACTAATAAAATATCACCCTAATGTCTCCGTGTCATGTTTATTTCTAGAATTTATCTATAAATTGTTTATTTTTTTGCCAATGATTCAGATTAATTAGCTCAAATATTAATGTATATGAAATATACTTAAAAAACTGGCACAATCTTTTTGCCAAAGTATTACGTTAACATTGAATTCCAGTTCAACTACTTTTGTACTTAAATTTAAACGAATTTTTGAGTTTGAGTTTGCATGATTCGTGCACCATCTTCCTCGAGATTAATGAAACGACTAGTAGGGTGGTAGTAAACGGCACCCGAATAACTTTTACAAAAATCGAGTTGATAAAATAATTGGTGTCATTTAAGAATTTTCAAAAAGGCACATAAATTTACTTGTCAGTACCGTGGTATTTATATACTTAATCAACTCCTGACTTTTTCTATCATAAGTAATACATTTTTGCATTTATTACTAACCTAAATGATGCGGTTAATATCTATCTTAATTAGAATAGTTATTATTTCGTGTTTTAAACGGTCAAAATGACTGAAACTTTGGATTAGTAAACCCTATATGGCTTTAGTTCTGAAATTTAATTTCTTGTTAAATTATGTCGAAACAATCTGACTATAGCTTTAGCATAGGAACTTCAATGCATGCTGGAAATAGGTACCTTAGCAAGCTATAACATATTGTATTCATCTTTTTAGGCATCAAAAGCAATAGAAGCCACAATTTATAAACAATAGCTCATAATAATTTGGTACAGAACCTTAAATATTAATAAATATTAATAAAAAAATCTCTAGATGAACTTTAATCCTCCAAACAATAAATTGTAAAAAAAATAAACAATATCTACTACTTATAAATAATACTTTTTAAAAGAGAACAAACAAATGTTATATTCCATAACAATGCTTTGAATATTAATCGATTTTGATCTAATCAAATGTAATTTAAGTAATGTAATTGTTATAATCAACTTACTTATAAGCGTACATACATATATTTTTTTTAATTTTTATTAAGTATTTTATTATATTCAAGTACAAAGGTTATAATTGTATTTATTTATGTATATTTAGTGGAACAATGTATATGTTTAGCTTTAATTCTTTCTAATATGGGTATGCTGGTTTTAAATTACCTCCGTATATTATTCTATACAATGGGATAGTTTTAGTGAAGGAATTGAAAAACTGTGAGCCGTTCATACACATCCATCAAATTCTTTAAGGATTACTAATAAAAAAGAATTTTACTTACCAAAGGAACTAAATTTTACATTTTAGAATATTAAAACATATACTTTTCTCACATTAAATTACAGGAGCTATTTGTATACCATGCATATAAGAAATATATCAAGGTATACTTAAATTAGTCCCAAATTTGTAACGCTTAAAAGTATTAATGCTATCAACAAAATTTTGGTATGGGTGTTCATAAAATCACTTAAATAGTCTATTCCCGGTTGTCGGAACGGACGGAAGACGGACGCTTTCGTCCGTCAACACGATAACTCAAAAACGAAAAAAGATATAAACCTGAAATTTTTATAACTTGCTCAGGACGTAAAAAATGAGATTGAGTTCGTAAATGAGCAACATAGATCAAATGGGGCTTGGGTCCTACGGACCAAACTTGTAAACCGTTAAAGATAGAACAAAAAATTAAATGTAAAAAAATGTTCTTTATAAAAAAATTAAAAACTTTTGTATGAAAATTTTTCTCGTTAACATCACTGTTTACACGTGAGGGCGCAAATATAAGGTTATAACATTATATTGTAAGTATTATATGGGAATATCAGTTATGTATGTTTCTATATACTTACATGACGTAAAAAGAAACAAATGATTGCGTATTCAACACTGTCTATACATGATATTTCAACAATTAATCAGTCAATTGTTTGTTTTTAAATAGGTTCAGTATCACGTACTCCATATAAATGCACAAAATCCCAACAAATTTGAAGTGCCACCATTTTGCTTAATCGCACACTTACCAATAATAGCATTGACCTTTACTGTATATAATTAAATTCGATTTATAAATATACGATATAGTTTTTAACTTTTTGGCCGATATCTCTTCTAATAATTGTTTAAACAATAAAATGCTAATAGCCTAACTTTTTAGTCTACAAATTTCCTTCCAAACTTTTTAGTCTAAACTATTTTTTCTAAAATTAATATTTTTGCAGCTATTACGCGTTCAATGTTGCACTACACAAAATGTTGTAACATCCTCCAGATTGAAATTAAAGTTAACATTTTGGCTATGCCTGAGCTTATACATATTTTCAACTTGACAAGAAATAATCATGGTTACTAAACAAACTGAGCTACTGCCTGCGTATCAATTTTTAAATTAACTTCGACTATGCTAAATTATCGACTGTATATGGATGTCATAGGCGCCATTATAACGAATTTTTGAAAAAAAAAAAAAAACATTTACTACGACGTAGTGACTATAAAGGCATTAAATCAATTGATTTATATTGTTGACAGGAAATCAAAAATAATAAACGACTACTGTTATTATTGTGGTGTATTGTGTTATAAAAACCCGCCTAATTTCTATTGTTTTATGATTTTTTTTATTATTATTTATAAAATGGATTCAAATTAAAATATTATTAATAAATTTATTACTAAATAATAGGTTTGGTACTGTACAGAATCAAATGAAATAAACTTGGGTGTCTGCGGCCTGAGGGTGCGTTTTATATGCGTTAAAAAGAACAAAAGGTAGCCTTGTTTTTTATTTAAAAATTATATACTTCGGGCAAATTTGGTGATCATTCAGGTAACTTCTAGTATTTTTTAATTTAGTAGGTATCTTACGAAAAAAAAAAAAAACATTTCTACTAAATAATTTATTTTAACTTAAATAAAATAAAAAATTAATAAAGGTTGAGTACCCTTAGAAATTATCAGCGTTTAAAATAGAGCGATTGTTTATATTTATATTTGCAATACATTTCCGAGGCCGAATCTTTCAAGGTTTGAATCCGAGACTAAAGTCTGCACCTATGTTACGACAGAGAAACGTGTAACTCTACTTGCATACTTGCTCTTCTTCTAAAATACTTCTAAACTACAGAAAGCTGCTCAATATTGTAGGAAATTATCTCGGCTATCCAGGTACTTATTTCGAACCTTTTGCCAATTAAATCCTTGTACTATCGTTTGCAGATGATTTATTCAAAACACCTGAAGTTATCATTTCTATTTCAAAAAATGGAAAATCCACTTTTCTATATGTAAACCACGTGAATGCCTCAATCAACTAAAAAAATCAAACTTTATATTCTCTCATCAAACTGATAATCATTTCATCTTTATCCTAAGGAGAAGGCAGAAAACAAATTTTATCCAGTAATTTATAATTACTGGTGTAAATAAATGATAACAACTTTCACAAGTGAACAACCGGGTTTCGATTAAGCAACCGAACTTTTGTCTGTTCAATTAAAATTACATTCTTCAATTATAAAACAAAATCATATTAAAACGAGTGAAAACAAACAATTAACTGAGTTAATTGTTGAAATACCATACAAAGACGGTGTTGATTACTGTATCACATTACGCATACATAAATGTCACACATACATAACTGATATTCCCATCTAATACATACTATACAATTTACGCCCTCCCGGGTAAACAGTGATGTTTACAAAAAAATGTTTCAAGCAAAAGTTGTTTATTTTTTTATAAGGAACATTTTTTACATTTATCTCTCTAACGGTTTACAAGATGGGTTCTACGGACCCAAGACCCAAACCTATGTTGCTCATTTACGAACTCGACCTCACTTTTTACATCCGGAGTACGTTGTAAAAATTTCAGCTTGATAACGGATGGACGGACGGACGGACAACCGGAAATGGACTAATTAGGTGATTTTATGAACACCTTTACCAAAATTTTGTTCGTAGCATCAATATTATTAAGCGTTACAAACTTGGGACTAAGCTTAGTATACCTTGCATATTACATATATGATGGTACAATTAGAACCATTAAACTGATTTGCTAAAGCTCCTTTTTTTTTAATGATTAAAATAATATTTGGAGCTCTGTTAGCAACGGTAAAACCTTCTGGAAAGTAGCATTTACATTGCTAAAACGACATGAAACATAATTTTTTTAAATTGTTCTTAATTTAGTAATTTTCGCAGATTTTTTCGTTTGCACTAGTTATTAAAGTGAACGCAACCGTTATAAGGTGACAAGCCTCATCCTTACCTAATTTCAGCCGTCTGTTGATTTCAAACTTTATCATGTTATACCATTCTTGTTTGAAAAATAAAAATATTTTGGATTTTTTAATAATTATAAATTAATTTGACGCTAAAAAAAAAAAATAAATAAATAAATAAAAATAAATTATTAAATTTTTTTGATTCAATCAAAACAATCCGCTTAGATTAGTTTAATAACCTCAACAACACATAGTTTACTATAACTTTAATAAATCAACCTATGTAACACAAATTAAACGCTAATAACTTATAATAAAAAATATAAAGTGTCTGTTAATACACAGATTAAATTACAAATTGTGAGTAGCATAGTGAGTTTGAAAAATGACCATGAACTTCCAAAAAATAAAATTTGCATAAAAAGCATGTCAATCAACGCCACAAACATATCAAAATTTGTATACAAAAAGATTTATGTAATTTTTTGATGATATTTTATTCATAGAATTTCAAAATTTTTTCCATAAAAGCGAATGTTGGTTGCTTTTGTTTTAATGATTGAATTTTAGTAAAAATATGGTAAATAAAACTTATACTTAATAAACTTATCTGCCCGGGATACAGACATATTTCTATTTTTGGATCTCGTCCTGCCTGCAGTAACCCAATTCTCTGGATGTCTCGGGACAATATCTACCAAACTCTCACTTTTGCTATCCCTATAAGGTAAGATGAAACTATGTGCAAATTTCATCCATCTGCCTTCAAGTGGAGGGAATATATACGTTCCAAGGATTCCGGAAATCATAACATTTTATGGACGAAGGTGTAAATAAAATTTATAGAGATAAACAGGTTCAGTCATGTCGATAAAGTCTCTTTGGAGTTGTTTCAAATTTTGAGGCTTATATTCCCCCTGATTGGTATCAAAAGCTCGATGATGTCATATCACATGTATTGTTCCTGTCTATCTCCCAGACCACATTTTAATTGCTATTTAGAGTAATGTGGCCGGCAATATTTTGATGACCCAAAAAAATCTGGAAACAATTAAACTTCCTTCAACGAAAAGAGAGTAATTCGTAAAGTCCTTTGCATTTATAAATTCGTGTAGTGTAAGTAAGTAACCGTATGCTTTATCGTAATATAAGAGGTCTACCGCATGATTGAGTATATGATATAAAAATCAATATTTAAATATAGAATCCTCAAAGTCTACGCATCTAATCACGCTTAACAGTTTTTTTAAAACATATTTCACAATAGAAATAAACTTCTGTGAAAGATTACATTGTTCATCAGTCAATCAATTAAATCCCATAATGTCAAAATCACCCTCTGTATTATAATTTGGGTACAGTTCAAGTATTATCTTTGTATTTTGAAATAGTGAAAATATTTAAATTTAAAAGAAAATCTTTTATAAAGAATTATTTCTTTAGCATTTATAGCAGAAAATTATTCAAAAAAAGATCGTTTCAACGGTAACGTTGCTTTATATAATAGTTTTCCACTCCTGCATGTATGTACCATAACAAGGGAAAAACACATAAAAATGATGCATAATGGATTTCATACAATTCAATTGCTTTTAACGCATTAAAATGAAATTATTATGTGTAATTTTTTTGCGTTTTGTATAACAGAAGGTGAAACCTTTAGAATGGGAAGCCATTAATAATCTGGCCTATATTGTGTAAAGGTACGCTACAACGAAAAATTGTTTGTCTATTACAAGATATTTTCTGAATCTTCACTCAGTACAGATTTTAGTCGGTGGTCGTTTTGCATGATAATTGCGTGCCCTTATGAAACGGGATAAGTAACCCTTGGGGAAAATGTAAACAAACTGAGACAGTTTCAATTTTAATGTTTTTTTTTTTTTTTTTCAATTTTAATGATAGTAATCATTTCTTAAGATAATTTTTCTTGAATGTTGGTTTTTATTGAATGAGAATGGGAGTAAAACCTGAAAAAAAAAACTTTAATTTTTATTGATAATTCATCATCCCAGTTAAAATTTTTTCAAAGTATTTGCGGGAATATTTAATAATTTCCAGAAAAACTTTAGTTCGAAATTAAAAAGTGATTCCTTCTGTCACGCCTGTCACTTGCATGTAACGGAGGTACGCTAGCAAAGTGGCTACTCCATATGTGATTTCAAGGAAGCAGTGAACAACATTTCTTACGTCTATTATTTTTATTTCTAGTAATCGCACCTCTTCAAAAGAAATGCCAAGAGCAAAAGAACACAATAATTCAATAAATGTTCCTTCAGTTTTAATTTACAAAAAATCTATCATAAACCTATTTCCAATAATAAGAAGCAAAACATAAAATCATGGTTTAACCTAAAAAGTACAAACAAATGTAGAATAACAAAAATAAAAAAAATTACACCTTCTTGTTTTCTGTATGAATTTCACAAATGCGCGCCGATAATCAAACGACCAGGATCTCTTCCACATAAGTTTTATCCATTGTAATAATATTTTAAAAGTATGAGAATTGTTTTTAAATGCATGCATGGTGTATGGTTAGTGTACTTACTTACATTTAAGTAATATTACTTATATGTAAAAAGTATGCTAAGTAATTATTTAATTATCTTTCTTATATCAGTTGTATTATTATTATTTATATTAAAATATACATATTTAAAATAAAAAAAAATTTAAAAGAGGGTCACTATAACTTTGCATATTATTATTATTTATAAATATCATATATGTATATGGAAATTTATTGAGCGTCCGATGTGCATACATCACCTTTTTACAAGTGTGTGACTTCACAGTCAATTTTTAGCCCCCAAACTAATTGTTTTTTTTTTTTTTTTAATAATACTTTTTTGATGTAAATCAGATACTAATGTAACGTATAAACCAATTTTTCAAATTTAGGACAAAAGCCTATTATGAAATCCAATAAAAACGCAATTAACGACGGTACAGTTGTTGAATATTAATAAAAAAAATTATGATTCCATCTTACAGGTATTGATAAATAACAGTTCTCTTTTTTCTTATGAAATTATTTTGCTTTTAAAATCCAAATCATCCAACAAAGGGAATAGGTAACTGCCAGTATTCTAAGTTTCATTAAAATCCGTTCGGTAGTTTTGGTGTTAAAAAATCCAAATCCAACAGACCTTCTTCCAAAAGCGACTGAGCCGAACTTTTTTACTTTTAAGTCTCATCACTTATTAAATCCTCCTAATGAAATTGACTGAAACAATGATCCACATCAACCTCTGGAATAGAATCTGACTAAAAGTACTGTCGCTTCTTCAACAGGCATTTATCTCGTTAAAGATAATAATAATTGTTCCTATTTTACTCATGTTTTATAAATATGGTTTTGTTCTTATCGACTTCAGCAACAACAACAACAAAAAACATAATAAAACATAATTTTATGTATTGCATATATTTATGAATAAATTAAATATTGCTTACGGCCACCTATCGTGTGTGAATATCGATCGGTATGTGCTAGATTCGATTTTAAGATTCAATAAAAAGAAAAAATGTATGAGGACACTTTAAAAACCACACAGCTAAAACTATCAGATCTTATCCGAACTTATTGTTTATCAATTTGCAAAATATGATATTAATGCTATGAAGAATATCAAGTTTCGATTTCTAAAATTTACAATATGTTTTATGCAATATGAAAAGCTATCCGGATATAATATTCAAATTTGATAATATCAATTTATTCACAAGTGAAATTTACAAAATTTAAAAAACCTCCGACAACTTTTTCGGATGCGGAACCCTAACCTCTCACTTGAAACGTATCTTAGAACACTCTCTATTAAATTGCCTGAGCCTTCTCCAAGCTACGATGCCACAGACAGACAGACAGAAAGACAGACACACACAAACATAGCGGTCAAATTTATAACAACAATTTGGTTCGGGGGTTAAAAAAAACTAAAAGCCGAATATGTCAAATTTTAATCGTACTCTAGACTTCTTGCATAAAATTTTGGCAAGCAGATACGATCATGGGCTTTTGATTCAAATGGGTAAAAACGAAGGACTTTTGGTCTAAAGAGTCACAAATCAGAAATTTTTTGGCGGAAAATTTCATAAATTTATCAGTATTTTTACATAAATACATTCTTAGCCAACTAAATCAATGTTAGATTCAATCTATTAGGTATAGGATCGATGATTATTTGACGAAATTTTTCCAAAATTCCATCATCAGTACAAAAGCAATAGCTTCATTTCCTTTGGCAATTCGCTCATAAGCAAGGTGTTTATCAAATTAGACATCTTAATTTAATCGCACTATTTACAAACCATAATTATTTAGTATAGATCTTAATTTATTTCGCTTGCCTTACTTATACAGAAAACTTAATCTGGCAGGTCTATTTCTTGCTGTAAAATGCAAGACGTATATTTGCGATATCTCTTAGCCCAGGTATTGACCTATCATATTTTCGTATTTAAAAATTATTTTGTAATTTCGATTTATAAATGAAATTAATATGACTGAGTAAAATCTTAATCAAACAAGAAATTTCTTAGAGGTAAAATGTAGGTTTCAAATATAAACAAATAAATTTATAGTTGATATTCAATTATGGTGTGACTTATTAATTTCAGTAGTGAAATTTAATGTCAGTATTAAATTTTATTAGTACAAACAAATTTTACTGTTTTAGAAAAGGCCTTAAAAAATATAAAATTAAATTGTATTTCCAGATCAAAAAAATTGAACATTCACCCAAAGAGTTTTGATTCAAAATTAATTTTCTTCAAATGATCTTCATAAAATCTCCGCAATATTTGCCGAATAAATCGAAATGGATTCAAAGAATTGAGAATATAATTTTCAACGTCAAATATAGAATATGATGGAACAGGAATGATATATAGAATGACTAGGCTTAAAGCAGTAGGCTAGTTTTTAGCACGCTTTTCATAGTTTGGTATATATCTATGTATCTGTGAAACGGAATCTTTGAACGTGATTTTCACTCACTTTGCACACTTATAAATGACCGATGGCAATACAGTTTTTTTTCTGATTATCCTGATAAGAATCTTAGGCATTAACGATTAACTAAAAGGTCTTTGATGGTGGAAGCGCAGATAATATTAAGAAAAAATAGTTTAAAACATTTGAAGGAACATTTTTGTAGCTAGTAGACCTAGAAAGTAGAAAATAAATAATATTTTACAAAACAATCACTCGCTTTTGTAAATAGCTGAACTAAAAAGTTGAAAACTATTTCTACCACTTAAAAAAAAAATATTTTTTTAAATTAATTGATTAAGAATGATTAAGAAAAAAATCATTTTATCGTGAAGAAGCATGGGTGCTTTTTAACATATTTTATAAGGATTTTTTTTTTACAAATATCTGCCTTTTACAAATATTAACAATAATTAAAATCTAGATCTAAACCCAAAATTTTTTTTCGATAAAATGATTTTTCTCTTAATCACTCAATTTTTTTTTTACTTTTAGAAATTATTTTCTACTTTTTAGTTCAGCTTGTTACAAAAGCTTTGGTTTTTTTAAATATTATTTATTTGTATTAGACAATTTAATCATACATTTGAAAAGTTTTCTTGTAAATTATTATTGTTTCTTAATATTCGTCTATTTAATAAACTCCTGCTGAAACCTAGTTTAAGTCTGTTATCGTAGTTCTATTTGAAGGCACTCTCACTTGGCAAACTAATTTTCCCAATATTCAAAATATCTCTATTCCCAATATCTCTATTAAAATCTGAAAACTTTCGCTTGTACCTACAACACTTCTTATAATTTGTACAAAAAAGTAAAAACTTCAGATATTCTTTTTTTAAATAATATTAAGATTGATTCAATTTTTGTTCACAAGTCTATACTTACAATGTGTAATTACTACTTTATCTGATGTGTCTACATGATTGTCACCCATTCATATGAAGTGGCATACATGTGCTGTTGTGTTTGTATATATATGTGCATGTAAACAAAACAGTAGTTTACAACATGTAGTTAAAGTTAATTCTGTGATGATGGTGACACCGGAAACAATACATATTAATAAATATAACTTAAAGCTATTCTTCATCTATCATCTACATCTACAGCAGCTTACTAACTATGCAAGACAAACGACTCACTGACTAGTTATAATAATAAATAATAATGCATGCTAAATATTTATTATTTTTAATGGCAGACTCGTTGAAAAATTCAACTGATCAGACGTGGATTGTCTGCATGTCCCCAACCAAAGTTTCGTGAAAATAATTGTTTCCTTTATCACTTCGTTTTAAACTTTCCAATGATAGTTCTCGAAATATCAGCTCTATAGAGCAAAAAGGAGTTCACATCATCCTCTATGGAAAATCACTTTCGATCAATCTTTCTGAAAATTTGGGAAATTTGTACTTATGTGGTGTAGAGCAGAAATGTAATAGGATACAAGACTCTCAAATTCTTTAGTTTTCCAAGTAATTCGTGTATGAATGTACACGAATGTCACGTCCATCATATACAGAATGGCCCAAGGCATAACAAATTCAATACACTTATAGCCAAGCTAGCGTCCTTTTCCTGATTCAATCTGATGTAAAAAAAACGTTATTATGAATATTTCCAAAGCAGCTGCGTAGAATAATTAGAAGTTCGGCAAACAATGCCCCATTCATAGGATATTGAATAACGTTAATTTATAACGTTATATTAGTCCGTCATGCTAAAGATTTTTCTTGTAATGGGATAATTAGTCATGAAGTATCCCAAGCTCATACTGTTAAATATACAATTGTACTATGTAATCTTTTTGACACAAATATATCATTTTTCTTACAAAATTTAATCACTTTCTATTTAGAAACGGACGCTTTCCCGGCTCTAAATGAATCAAGAAACCTTATTTACTATTTGATGAAATCCTGTTGTTATAATTTTCGATTACTCTGTGTTTCTCGATTTCTGGATTAAATATTCCAAAAACTAAGAACCTTTAAGCTTTGAGACTATTGAGAATTTTTGCTTAGCTTGTGCTGCCTTAAATGATTTTAGTCAAGTGATGGAGGGCAGAGGACACCGAAAAAATTATTTATCAACTCAAACATTGACTGTGAAACAACAAAGTTTGCATTTTATAACTCAAAGCACGTAAAATGGCTACCAAACTAAGTGTATGCAAAATAACTAATTTTGCTATTATAATAATATAATTTTATTATCTACGTCTAAGGTATATATTCTGTACATCGCTGCACTCCATTTTCAACCCATTCGACAATTCCTGTCGCCGTATCGGGTTATGACTTTTTTTTTAATATAAGCGACACTGGCAAAAACAATGTCAAAAAACTATATTTGATTAATTTAAAAAATTTTATCAAGCCTCCAAAAGTCAAGTTAAAAGAGCCCAAAAGTGTTAACTACATTGTGAAAAGTTTGTACAAAAGTCTGGTCTATGAAGTAGTTAAGATAATGCAAGTATTTTTTATCTGTACACATCAAGGCGCATCGGAAACGGTTTATACTTTATTCTATCTATATTGCTACAGAAATAGCACATCTGTGAAAACATTTCTGTTCCTGTGAGTGCACCAAATCAAAGCCTCAATCCATGTTTCGCACTACGAACTGGTTTTTTCAACTATTTGATACAAAATATTTTCATAATCGATCAACGAAGTAGTTCCTACTCGATCATAATGAGGGCAATTACATATTGTTCGGTGTTATTTTGGTGTAAAAACTACATACCAATAAATAAAAAAATTATGACGGCTTTAACAAAATTATGAGGTATAAAGTTTTTGATTTTAATATAAAAAACATTAAAAAAAACAATTATTAATACAAAAAATGAATTATCACGACTTGCTAATAACTATAATTTTAGTTCCGTAGTATAAGTAAGATGTGTTTATAAACTGGAGTTGTAATATCGGTAATTATAGTGTGAAAATTTGTGTTTTTTTTTCAATTAATAGTCATCTTGTAAGGTAACTATTTTTCAAAAAAAATTTTTATTATATTGTCAGCTAAAGGCATTATATTATTAGCGTATTATTATCGGTATAAATGAATTAAGAAATTAGTTTGTATTTGACTACAGGTAAATTATATGGTTTCTTTAAAAGTGTTAAAAAAAACATACAAGATATGAACCTATTACCTTTCTATCGGATATTTACAACTTTTGTTTTGATTTTAAATTATATAGATTTACTTTTGATTTGGGGTTTATATAAGAGTATACTCATTTAGAATAAAATCGTGATATGGTTTTTGCTAAGTGTTTAAAGGCAATAAAGATAAATTTATAAAGGTAATGGGGCCATGTAGATAGAAGCTTATATAAAATATACTTTTGATTATTTTATCAAATTTACTTTCAAGACACAAAAACACTTAAAAAAAATTTTTCAAAAAATAGCACTGACGAAAACAACCCAAAAAATTAAAAAAATCCAAGCAATACTTTTCTTCTTAGCAATTACGCCTTGAAGTCGAAGCCAACCAGGTCCTAAGATAAAAATCGATGCATTGGTGTCGACTTCAAGACAAGGTATTTTAAAGTTTTTAGTGCATTTTTAGTCGATTCTGTTCTGCAAAATTTATTTTATAATTTTTTGATATTAGATCTACCTTCGGATGTCATAAACAAAATAAGTCACACGTATTAATCCATATCTTAGAAACTACGGAGCCGATTTTGATGAAACAGTTATAAACAACAATTTTTTTAATCACAGTGGATGAACAAACAATCATTCCATATTATGCTACCCTAAGCAACGAAATTTTCAATTTTATGGGCAACTTCAAAGTATAACCTAGCAATAAAAAGTCTCGAAGCCGGACTGCTCTGTAAACAGTTTTGTGTAATAATACATTTAATAAATTTACGGATTGACGTGAGAGCCACCTCCATTTTCGGTTAAATTTTTAATGAAGAAAATAAGCTAAGAAAAATCTATAGGCACGATTACTATTAACAACCATTAAACAACAGTTCTTATACCACTATGATATTGAGAGTAGCGATTTAGTCGATTTGTAAATTGACTTAGATATGCAACTGTACCGGGGAATTTTTTATCCGAAAGGGGCAAAATATCACTTTTTCGTAAACCAAGTATTTTCTTCCGTAATTTCAACAAACAATATCATATATACAAAGCAAGAAGAACCTTGAACCTTGTCTAAATTTTAAACCAAGTATTGAAAAATAAGTATTTGTTGACGGTGTGTGTATAATTCTTAAGAGGTATCAAATAGTATATTATTGGAATTGTTGAAGAATTTGTAGAGGTTCCTTTAAATAAATTCTCCGAATAAGTTGTGTTGTAGAGAATATAATTAACCGAAAATATCAGTTGTATGCATCGAATTCCAAATATTTATTAAATAAATGTATATCAAACTGGAAAATAAAATATTTTCATACAAAAATTTCCTTTGGGAGAAAAAATCATAAAATATTTATGTTTAATAAAATACAGAAAATAAACCACATAACAGAAATATCCACACTTCAATATGTTTTAGTATAGAGCTAGGCGTAGTATTTGATATTCATTAAAGGATCGAAATTTTAAAAGCTGTTGCCAAGGTCATGCAACAATATCCTCTCTCCTTCACTTTTAAAAGTTGTTAATTGCACAACAAGCTGAAAACTTATGAATATTCATTGAGTATGATATTTAAATATAAAAATAATTATTTAACCGACTTCAAATTCAGAAAGGAAGAGGTTTTCAATTCGACTGTATTTTTTTTTTATGTTTGTTACCTCAGAACTGGACTGGGAGAACCGATTTTGATGAATTTTGTTTGAAAGCTGGTGCTTTCCGTGTAGTTCTATTTCAGTTTGGTCCAATTCTGACAATAGCATCCACGAGTAAACCATAGAAGAAGAATTTGCAATAAGTATGTGCGCGACAAATGGTTAAATAACTCAATATCACGCCAACTGATTTCGATGGTTCATTTTTAGTGACAAATTGGTAAGGGTACTGCAGATTTACGAAAAATCACAAAATAGAAAAAACGTTTAACAAAAAGAAAACCGACTTCAAAAAGTAAAAAAATAAAAATGCGCTAACAATTAAAAAATAACGACAATATAATGTAGTTATAGTCATTGTTATTTTTGGAGTCGGTATCAGCCAAGTTAATGTAGGAACAGTTGTTTTCTTGGCTGACATCAACTCCAAATTACAGAAAGTCATTTTGTCCAAATAAATAATTATTACAGAAATTTTTAAAAATTACAGAAAGTCATTTTGTCCAAAATTGCAAATACTGTTCGTTATTTCGATCTCTTTCGATATTCAATGCCTTAAAAGTTTTAATTTTCGGAGCTGCTTACGATGAAAGTCCTGCTTTGTTTAGTGGCCGACAAAACTTTTGGTGTTTATTATACAATATTCTTCTTATTCAAATATAGCCTTCAATGTTGTTACACATGAACCTGACAACAGTCGTTCTAAAATGGCTATGAAATACTACACCTGACCCTAGACTTATCTATTCTTATTAAATATTAATTAAATAAACATTATTGATTTTATTTTGCAATGACCTAAAAAATGACATTTATTATTTGATAAAAAATAAAATATTATTAAAAAAATACAAAATCAATTGATAAGAAAACATATAAATACAATTATTTTAATAATTTTATAAGCAATTTTATTATATTTTATTTATGTAATATTATTTTTAAATCGATTAATTTTAATTTAATATTGTTTTTAATTTTTTTGTTCAAAACATTTTTCTATTACGCAAAAAATATTATAATATAATTTTAATATGTTTAATGTGTTTGTTATATAAAATTACAATATAATAAGCATATTATATACATAAATTTGAATACTTATTAATGTTCTTTTACAATAAATGAACTACTATTAATACGAATGCAAAAAATTTTGACTGTGGTGCGTACTCGAGTTAGAAACGATCAATCAACGTCAAATTTTCATGTTAATCACAACATAGTATAAAACAAAGTCGCTTCCCACTGTCTGACTCTATGTCCCCATGTTTGCTTAGATCTTTAAAACTACACAACGGATTTTGATGCGATTTTTTTAAATAAATAAAACGATTCAAGAAGGAGAATTACATGTATTATACATGCATAATATAATATACAAACACCGATAATTTTAGAGGTTCCTAATGTGATGTCTTGAATAAACACATTTTTGTATTTAAAGACATTCTGTAGTATATTTAGTATCCGGTGCCGGTCGCTAGTTGTATTATAATATCCTGAATAAGTGAACAAATATATATAGAATTAAAAATACATAGGATATATAGAATTTTCTAATACTGTGCCTACTATAGTACGACAGCTACCTTAAAATGTTTTATTATTTCAAAAACTTCAAAATCAAACTAATCATATTATTCTTAGCATAAAGCAGTAAACTCAGCTATAAAAAATTTACTGTGAAAATAAAGGAATAACTTTTCTTTAGCCTTGACTTCAACTGAAAATATCTTGAGCGCTCTTTAGAATAATGACCATAGGTATTGAAAAGTTCTTGAATTAATGCAATGGTAGCGTTTAATGTGTAAAGTCAGAAAAAAGGTAATAATATGATCATGATCAGCCCTCGATCAAAATTTTCTGATTCTAAGTTTATTAAATTGTAGAGAAGAATATGAAGATCACAGCTGCACATGATTTAATTTCAAAAACCAATGAACTAACGACTTAAGTAGGCTGTATAGTCACACAATTAGAGGTTTGATTCACTTTGGTGCGACTTTTGTTGAAATTTACCCCAGATAGTGATTAATTATAAGCTAAATTCGCCTAAAATATAGATTGGTGTTATAAAATTATCGATTTACCCTAGTTATCGTAAAAACCTTCATGTAGACAACAGAAAATTAAACAAAAGATTATGTTTTTTTTTCCTTCTTGTAAACGGGTATGTTTTAAGTATCAATTCAATGAATAAAATGTAGTTTCAAATTTCTTTTTTAACATTGGAAGCTGCTTTTTTGTCCGAAGAACGCCACGAGTTTACATTTTTCTGATTAGGATATGCAGACAATTATTTCCTTTACACAGGACATGCTCCTTGGAAGTAAAGCAGGAAGTAAAGCACTTCGGGAGTTCGTTCTCAAGTTCAACGTTATCACTTCACATCCAACACAGAAAATATAATCAAGCGGGTAGAGTGTTTTATACGTTTCATTATCTCGTAAATGGAATTACATCAACCGTATTGAATTAATAAATAATAATTTTATAAATTCAATAAATAATACTGATATTTAATATCGACATAATATTATTATTAGATATAGAGTTCGTACAAAACGAAGTGGCACCGAGCAAGAGAGAGTGTAGATACGAGTGCACATACATATACATCATACACTCTCTCTTGCTCGGTGCCACTTCGTTTTGTACGAACTCTACATACACACATTTTATATTTTTATTGATAATTATGTTGTATGTAAAAAAAATTGTAACTATTATTTATGCAAATTATAATTAGGAAACATTTACAACTATTATTAAATAATAATTATTTTTCAATTTTAATAATTGGTTTTGGGTAATTTTTTAATGTATTTATTATATAGATTTGATTTTTATGGTTTTATTTTTTTTATAAAATTTATAATGTGAGTTTGAATGATTTAGTTTGGTGGGTGGTATCAGAATTTATATGAGTCGTATTGATTTATGTAAATCCGGTCAAATGTCATCTATGTGAAACGTAAGCTTGGCTAGGGTCAAGGATCTGTTTTTGATGCATGTAAATTTCCATCTCCCGCACGTTTAATTATGTTATTTCGCGGTTTTCATGGCTTTGAACATCTCTAACGCCTCTTAAAATTGAGCTAGGCGGTTGAAATGAGCATGAGAGTTGAGTTAGTGCCAAGAATAAGCCAAATGGTGGTGTCATATTTGGAGCCATAAGTATTTTGTCATCTAAGGAGAATATTTTAAGAAAATTAAAAAAATTGGGGTTTTTTGCCTCCGATTTAGATAAAAAAACCAATTTTTATTATTATTTTGACTTATAATATTGAAAATATGCAAAAATCGGGGTTTATGGTACGATTGGTCTCGTAGTTTTTGAGACATTGCCCAAAATTGTAAAAGAAGTCCGAAATCTTTAACCAATTTTACTCGAAATCTCAAAAACATGTCTCAAAATCAACTAAATATGCGTGAATATATATTGCTCGGGGTGATTGGAATACCAAAATAAAAGGAATGAGAAAATTGCTTCCGATTTAATAAAAGCCATTTTCTAGAGTAATTTTGACCCTGAATAGACAAAAATCGGATGCATTTCATGATTGGACGTGTTATTTTTAATAACGCCCAAAATCCTAAAAGAAAAGCAAATATGTTCGGTATCTCAAAAACTTGTCTTTCAGTTTGAAAATGAACAAAATTTCCGTATGTTTTTCAAGTAAATCAAACGATTCAGTGAGTCAATAAATGGAACAAAATAACTAAAAAGAAAGAGCAGGAAAAATTTTATTGAAATGAACGATATCATTTTCATGACTTTTTTTGGGAAGTACTCTGCTAAACCACTTTTGATCAAAAGAAAATATTATTTGATATTATTTTACCTTTTATTATAATTGTATTCAAGATTTAAAAATACCGATAAAAGTTCATTGTCATATTGGATCCACAACAGATAATCGAAGTATTTCGTAGAAAAAACTATAAGGGTTCTCGATGTTTATCTACATATGTACTCAAAACACACACAAAATGTTCTTGACACAAATATTTTTTATAGGTATATATTATATAGAAGGCAATCCCTCGAAGAATAAAGAAAATAATGTTGTTTTTTTAGATATACAGAATTCGTTTATAATAAGAACAAAATCAATAGAAACCAACCACTAAGCTCTGTTATGATAACCACACAAGTTGACAAAAAAAAATTGCTGATTTTTATATTTTTTTAAGAAACTTTAAGAAATATATTACTGTGTTTAAGGTAGTTCTGTCAAATTCAATTTGCTTCTGGTAATAAAACTTGTACCTACGAATCTTATAGTGTTAAAAGAGTCAATATCGCCAAATTTTCATAAAGCGGTATAGAATATATATACTTATCCTATATAATACTCAATTCTCATTTGTGACTCTATTCATTTTTAACCCCCGAACCAAAAAAGTGCTATTATAAGTTTCACAGGTATGTGTGTATATGTCTGCCTGTCTGTGGCATCGTAGCGCCAAAACGAATGAACCGATTTGGATTTTTTTTTGACTGAAATGTAATTCAATGCAGAGTGTTCTTAGCTGTGTTTCAAATGCGAGTTAAAGAGAAGAGAAAATCAATTAAGTCGCTTACACTCAAGGTACCGAGTCACTACAATCTGACCGAATAGATTCGGTGACACAAATAGATTATGTTTAACTAATTTTTTGTATCTTAAATCAAATTGATAAATTGAATGATGGTATTTAAGAAATAGGTATATCTACAATTGTTACTATGAATTCCTATCAAAGATAATTGCAAAAATTCGCTCATTTTTCCTACTATTGATTTGATAGAAATTTCCTTTGTATTTGCTTCTTACTGACAATCCCTTCCTAATTTTCTCCTTACCTTTTTTACATATAGGAATTGTGGGAAAAATCCTGAAAAATGTAGAAGCAAATTTTGCTCGAGCTGCAGGAAGTATAAATAGTTAACTCAAGTGACTCGAAATCCGAGCACGATTCGAGTGACGTAATAAACTTACTCAAGTGATTTGAGTCACAAAATTGTACACAAGTTGCATCACTAATATTGGTCGCTGTTTAAAACAATCTGATCAAAAACATCTTAAAAATACAATCAATTATCAAATTAAAACTAATCTATCTTACGAGACTTTACAATCTTTAATTTCATCAAATCAAACGAAAATCTGAATCCCATAATTTATCAATCATTCGAAAAACAGTAGCCGAAATGTAAACAATGAAACTATTTAGTGTTTACAAATATTTTGTAGATATTATTTTCTCAATTAAAATTTCAAGTAGATATAATTATTTTTCAAAATTCATTCATAAACTTGGCAGAAAACTTGAGTTCAAAAGCAGACAGATTTGTTAATGAGAGATATATATATGATTGTAATATTACGCCAGGGGTGAGTAGATTTACAAAAATTAATATACAGAACACTTCAACTGTCTGTGATCAAAAATTTTAAGTACTGATTCCAATTATTGTAAGCAATTGTGCTTTGAAATCAACGGCCATGAATCGCATTTTGCCACAATAAAATTCTTGATTGAAACCAGTACCAAATTTTTTTTTACTTCCTTTAACATTTTTCTTCGGTTCTTTTATTTGTAAACAATTTTTAATCAGCCGTTTGAGGTACTTAAAGGACTATTTATTTGGAAATAAAGAAATTTCCGTTAATTTCTCGACTAAAATTATGAAAAACAACTGTTACGGTTTTATGTTTTTTGATAATTTTTTACTCCATTGCACGTTAAAAAGTAATCACAAATAAGAACAAATCACGCCAAAAATATTTCAATTGCAACTAACAAAATGTATTTACAAGTGTACCTTTACAATGTTGGCAAAATTGGCATTTTATAGTCGTATTTACAAGCCCTTACTTATGATTCCATTGACACCAGTTATGGTATGCCAGTAACTAATTATTCTTACATATTTTTCAAAAACATTTATGTCTGTTATAAGATACAAAATATTTTTTTGACAGCTTGTCTAGCCTGGCATTCGTACAATATGTATTAAATTGCATATTATTTTGAAGAGAACCCCTCTTGTAATTTGTCACGCATTGCAATGATATATATTTACTAATCCTAAATGTATATACAGCCGCGCTAGATAGAACAGTTAAATTCTATACAAATGGCTTTCTGATAGTGTAAATTATTTTATTTATTGATAAGTTTTCTTCTGATATATTTGACGGTTCTTGAAGAGTTAAACCAAAATTTCAAGTTTCAAATCTCTCTAAAACCGCAAATATTTATGTAGATATATATCCTAAATGTAGAAAAAATAATGGTGAATTGTAGGAAAATTTAATATGTACAATTTAGTTTTTGATAAATATTTCCATCCATTTATCTAATAACTAAACCATATGTCTTCATAGAGCGTAATACTTCTCTAAGACTCCACTCTTTTTGTGTACACGAATAAAGAAAAATATAAATATCAAACTTCTAATTAATAAGATGATGTATTATAGGAAAAGATTAAGCTAAGTACTGTATCTTTAAAACACTGTAGATTTTGTTTATTATGTATTGGCAATGTAATGACTGGACCATTGAAGAGTGGGCTATTTAAACAAGCTTTTTTTGGCTGGGTGTAGGTCGTTCAAACCAAAATAGCACCAAACAAGAGAGACTGTACATATGAGTGCACACACATATACATCTATACTCTCTCTCTTGTTCTGTGCCATTTTAGATTGAACGACCAATATGTATCTATGTAACGGAATCTTTGATCGTGATTTTCACCCACTCCAAAACGTCGGATTGAATTGAAAATTCGCACAATTATCAAGACCGTTGATAATACAATAATTTAATAAGTTTTTCCAATATTAGGGTCTTAAAGATTAACGATTTCATAATATAAACAATTCATATTATTATGGTGGGAGCGCAGATAAAATTCCGGAATATAAATAAATAATAGTTTAAAAAAGTTCACAACACTCTTTTACAGCAAGCTGAACTAAAAAGTAAAGAAAATAATAGTTAGATCAAATATTTTTTTCTTAATCACCCTTTTTTTTGAACTAAGCTACTTGTTGAAACACAGTTTGAGCCTGTTATTATATTTATTTTTAAGCAGTTTTTGCATAACAATATGATTTTTCCCAATACACACAAGCAATTTTTTTTTTAGAAATATTCAAGCCATATGTTAGGTGGACATTTAAACTTTTGTTTTAATTTTCGGATCTATTACAGTAACTTTCTATCAGAAAGTTTATAAAAGCATACCGTTGTCATCTTCAATGACTTTCAACATTGTCTGATTGCGTCTGTCAGTGTGTACATACTTAATGTCTGGATGGTTGGTTGTTCGTACTTGAAGAAAAACTATTTTAAGAACATAAAACTACATTTATTTAGGGATGATGAGTACTTTTTTTGTGATATTTAAGTGATATTTAATTTCATTTTAAGTGGGATCGGCTTCTTAAACCTTGTTCATGTCATTTACATTTTTTATATCAATGATTTACACATTTTATTTAATCTATAAATGGAAATGGTTTCTTTTAAAAAAATTATGGTTTGAATTCAAATTATTTGCGATCATTCAAATTATAGTCAAGGGTGTAAGTTGAGAATCTAAAGAGAGTAAAGAAAGAAATTAAACAGCAATTGAAATATGACACAAAATTGAAAGTGTACAATTTTCCAAGCATGAAAACAGAGTTACAGGATGGAATAAACACAATACCTTGCAAAAAATATTTGATGAAAATATTTGTCAAATATAAGTTTGTTTTGCTACAAATTCATGAAATTTTAAATTTTAACTAGAATATTTATTATTAAATCTTTAAAGCAATTTTGTTTACAAACAAATTAAAAAACATAATTACTTTTCTGCGTAAAAAAATTATCTAACCAAAAATTTATACCACAAAATATAAAAAAATATAAGCAAAACCTATGGCAGAATACCTTCTAAAACCAAAATTTTAACACCTTTTTTTCTCAATTTCTATAATTATCAAACGGCCTTGCAAAATTTTCTACTCATCTGCTAATTATATAAACACAAAATGATTAAAATTCTTCATATTAAATATATCCGGCACTGCAAATCGTGCTATAAAATTATTTATTAGACAAATTATTATTATTATTAAATGTTTGCTATGTACGCCACTCGACATCTATATGTAAGCCTGGATTATAGATTGTGTTACCACTTAAAAAAAATTTTAGAACTATATTTCTTCTCAAACAATAGAAATAGCAACCAACATACTTAGCTGTTTAATTATCCTGTATATAATATATTATACAGTTTTTAAAACAACAAAACCAAAGCTGTATGTTTTAAGAAAAAAATATGTTCGTATTTAAGGTAGTACTATCGGTAATAGACTTTGAATTCAGAATTTAATGAAACTTGGCATAGTTGTCTATATCATAATTAACCAGTTAAATTTTTAGGGGCCTTCAGAGAACTGAAAATCGGAACGTCCATTTTTGTGAAATGAAATAAAATCTGTGATTTCCCATAAGGATCAATGTTAAAATATCTTTAAAATATCTTTTTTTCAGTTCTCTGAATGACCCTAAAAATTTAACTGGTTAATTATGATATAATAATGGACAACTATGCCAAGTTTCATTAAATTCTGAATGCAAAGTCTATTACCGATAGTACTACCTTAAGCGCTAAGTCCACCTTTTACGTTTCATAAAATGGATCAAGGAATAACAAACATACAATTTTACAATCTACATTTCTTGTTGTCTAAGTTATTGTTTTTTGTTGTCTAAGTTATTTTTTGTAACAACTGAACCAAGATTTTGTTTCTACAATCCATATTTCTAACCAATGAAAACTTTAAACTTCATTATTGATATTCCTATATGCAGAAATTAAACACTTAAAAAAATGCATATGAAAACATAATCAAATAATTTGCATTTGTGACATATACGCTTTTGAAATAAGCTGTATTTTTAATTATTTTGTTTAACGAAATTAAGAAAAAAAAAAAATTCTCATACACTGAAGCAGGTTTTATACGGAGGTTAAAACAAATATTATGATTATTATTATTAATTAAAATATGTAAATAATTATATTTTAATAATATTACATCATTACGTGTGCATCAGCTGTCCATGAATTTAATAAAATAAAAAATAAAAAAACATTATCCAAGTCTAAACTCTTTTGTTGTTTTATAAAAAAGGTGATGATAATTTGAAACCTGTTATTAATATAAAAAAAATGATATTTATATCTCTATACTTCCTCGTACAAAGCAATATTGAAAAGTTCCAAATTCGATGTTGAAATTTTAAAGGAAATATTCATTTTGCGCATTCCTGATTATTTTGGACGTGATGGCTGTGGTCTACATGAATAACGTATGTAATTTGTAATTGAACTGAGACTTGTGATTGAACTTCTTAAGAGGAGAGAATTGTACAGCAACTTTCAAACGAAATTTTTCTTTTAAGCAATAACACTGAACAAGTTCAAAATAGACCAAATAATAGTTACAATGTATTTTGGTGATTTAGAAAAGTGTTTTTTTTATGAATATATGTGTCACAGAACTGTCCCGAACAACCAACGAGATTTGACTGGTTCTAAGAAATAAAAAATTGAAATTAGAGAACTAAAAAAGGTCTTTATTGATAGATTTTTAAAACGAAGGGTGCTAGTTTTTGAAACGCGAAAAGTTTTATAAATTACTAGTCTGCTTAATTATTCACAATAAACTCAATAAGAATATGCAAGAAATCAATCATACAAAGATCATTCTCTGTAGATTCTGCCACGAGGAGAAAGAAACTAGAATTCACATTCTGTGATAATACAAAATTCTATATCTCAGAAGATACTATCATTTCGAGTGGGCCGATCTCCAAACAGATGAAATCAATCAATTGTCACTAAAGGCTACCCTAAATTCATCAAGGCTATAGAATTCTTGGCCATTATTTGAGGGAAAGGAGGTCAAGTTAATCATATTATAAAAGATCTTCAACTCTTACTCCTTGTTCGAATCAAATTCAGAGTTTCCATATCACCTCGCTGGAAATTATGGCCACTTTATAATCGTCAACCAAACCTAGCCTTACCTGAAACATACCAAAGCTTTACATTGGCGATTTTTAACTGTTTCAGTTCTGGAATTGTTTTTGGCTTGATTACCCTAACAATTTTGAATATCTCGAATAATTCAAAAAACAAAAGCCATATAATAATAAAATTTGAGAATGTCGTATCATCTGGTTGTGTAATAACTTTTTTGTTTTTCCTTTGTACGAAACAATACTATAAGTCATTAGAATATATTTTTTGACTAATTTATAATCGCACAAGAAAGTCTACATCTGGATTTTTATAAATAGATTTTTATTGCATATTGTAATTTGCGAGAAATAAATACAATACAAAATATTGATTTTTTTTAAACATGCGAAAACGAGATTAGAATTTTATTTTTGGATACCTATATTTGAAAATACTATAAGAATAAATTGAAAGCTTAATTAACGAAATCATAAACTGAAAAATTAATATTTTTAATTTCGAAATATGAAACAAAAAGAAATGTTTATAAATTGTATTTATTTTGGAATATGTTATTATTAAGATATTTTTTCCCATAAATCCGAATATCCGTGTCATGAATGTGAGAAATATAACAAATAGTTCGATTAAAATTGTACATATTTACTACTTACTGCATTTAATAGTTTGGATTTTGAACTGAATACTGACCTGCAAGAAATAAAGAAAACTTATTAAAAACAAATGAAAACAATCAATTGACTGAGTTAGTTGTTAAAATATTCTGTGTATAGAAAGTGTTGAATGTCAGTGCTTGCATAATTTTTTTATAAATTAGAAAAATTTAAAAAACAATGACAAATTTACTGACGTAATTATTACAAGCTGTGAACCAGCCGCTTCGCTGGGCAATTGTTCCAAATATTTATGCAAAATTTAAAGTAGATTGGACTAAAGAATCACGTTGTCCCATACAAACTTTGCCCCATTTTTCAGTCCCTTAGGAGCAAGAATCCTTTCGTTTCAGATGCGTCATACAAAGAACACATTTTCCAAGTTTCAACGGTTTAGGCTGTGCATTGATCCGTCAGTCAATCATTTAGCACAAAGCACTTAATCTGTATAGATAGATGTTTTTTTTCCATATAACCCCATTAATCAGAACACCCCTGACTTTTATTCAGTCTCGATTATTGTTACCCTACTGTATTTGCTTTATGAAAAATATCATGTGATAAACATTCTATAATCACATAAAATTATTAAATTTCATTTAAAATTTATGTTATTATTAAGTTATAATCAATCATAAACTAGTCATGCGATTTTATTAAAAATGAATCATTGTTTATTCAAACAAAACTTATTCAAGAATTATTTATATTTAGATTTGACCAAAATTTATTAAAACCTACAAAATAATTGGTAAAAATATGATTTCATTCAGAATATTATTTTATTTTGAATGAAAGACAGATTTTAGTTTTTAAACTTCCCAAATTCAAGATGATAATTCATTTTTCATGTATTCATTACATTTCAACCTAAGAAAATTCTGAAAAGAATGCGCGAGCATATCAAAAAATTCAATTTAGAACCATTATCATTTTATCGGCTTGTTCTTTTTATTAAATCAATTCTGTCAAAGTATCTAGCTTTGGAAAGAGATTATCGCTTAGAATTGCAGGTGAAAAGAGAATTGAAATAGGAATCAGATTTGTTATAAGACAATGAGAAATAATTGCATTCAAAGAATGAACATCTCCTTTTAGCAAAATAAATTTTTATATGTAATCTCTGTGACGATACCCACGTATCACGTCCCTTGTAGGTATCTTCCTCTTTATCTAATTATAAATTTTAAACGTTCATATCTTGCATACTGGTGAAGATTTTTAAAAACCAACTTCACCTTTCTATTCATGAAATTAGAATTCTTTTCATCTGAATTCTGTTTTAGCAGGCTGAAAGGAGTGTTCAATCAATCGAAAGTGTGAAATTGGAGACCATGAGACTTAGAAAAAATATCCACGCAAAATCTGTGAATATCCAAGCCAGCAAGACTTAGGATACGTTTTCGACAGCAGTTCAAGTTTGGCAAATATTTTTTTGTGATTTTATCGGCTTGTTCTTATTACTAAATGAATTCTGTCAAAGAATCTAGCTTTGGAAAGAGATTATCGCTTAGAATTGCAGGTGAAAAGAGGATTGAAATAAGAATCATATTTGTTATAAGACTATAAGAAATAATTGCATTCAAAGAATGAACATCTCCTTTTAGCAAAATAAAATTTTATATGTAGTCTCTGTGACGATACCCACGTATGACGTCACTTGTAGGTATCTTCTTCTTTATCTAATTATAAATTTTAAACGTTCATATATTGCATACTGGTAAAGAATTTTAAAAACCAACTTAACATTTTTATTCATGTAATTAGAATTCTTTTCATCTGAAGTGATAAAAAAGTTTAGCCCGATTCCCTATTTGGGAATTTTTTGTGTTTTAGCAGGCTGAAAGGAGTGTTCAATCAATCGAAAGTGTGAAATTGGAGATCATGAGACTTAGAAAAAATATCCACGCAAAATCTGTGAATATCCAACCCAGCAAGACTTAGGATACGTTTTCGACAGCAGTTCAAGTTTGGCAAATATTTTTTTGTAAACCTTCGACTTACACAACACACATTTCACATACAAATTTTGGCCAATCTAACAGAAAGTGTTTTTGCATACTTGTGTAAAACTACATCGATTAATTGCTAAATATTTTAAAATTCAATAGCTGTACAAGAAACCTTTGCTATATTACAATGACATAATCTGATATAATATAATAACAAGTTTAACAAGCCCAAAAATTATGAATCAATAAGTGATAGCATATTTCAAATGAAAAAACTATTTTTATGTAAGATAAAAATATTACATTACATTTTGAATCACCATACAACAAACTTTAAAATAAATTTTATCAAAAAAAATGTCACTCATGTTAAATTATTAATAATTTTAATATGAAATTCCTACTACGTCATATTGTCTGTTTATATAGTGAGTGTAATAACTTCAATAACAATCAACACATATGGCTTCCTGTTTAAAAACCAACATTTTACTTAAAAAAAGAGGTTTTTCAATAAAAATTATTTTTAAATAATTTTCCGGGAACATTTACTTTTAGAATTTTACTTTTTTTAGTGAATTTAAGGAAATTCTTTATAGAAATATTTATTTCAAAAATTTATTTTTTACTTTTAATACTGTTTTGAGAATATTTTAAATAAATTTTCTAAAAACGAAAAATTTTTCACTTTCTAGAAAACTTTGATCATTAACCTTATTTATGATCGGAGCAAAGGAAGTGTTGTAATCTCAAAACAATTCAATGTCTGGTTTTGTACGTAATTATCCATTTAAGTAATTTTATAAAATCTATTTTGTGCATCTCTCCTTTTATTTTTGTTACTTTTTTCTTGCACGCAGAAATTAATAATATCCAATATATTCGGATTCATATATCAATTGGTTATCCTTTAATGTATATTTTAACCACCGAACTAAAATAAAGGGATGTCATAAGTTTGTCCGAAATGTGTGTGTGTGTCTATCTGTGAAAAGTAATTTTCAAAATCGATTCTATCTGGAAAAGAATCTAGCTTAATTCGTTTCGAAAAGTGAAATGGTAAAATAATTAAGTAATTGAAAATAATAATTCTAAAGAAACAAATCAACTCATATATTTCAATTTCAATTAAAATATTTCCAAAAATATGTCCCAAAAATTGATAGCTATCTAGGTATCCTTTTCATCTCATCTGATGTCCTTGACCATCACTTTGATATTGATTTACGAAGGAGTGTTATAAGTTTAAAGTGTTTATCTGTGGGGCTGTATGTTCCTCAGTGGCATCGTAGCCCCTAAACGGTCGAACCGACTTGATTGAGAATATTTTATTGCTAGGTTTCCAAAAATCGGTTTACAAGGAATAAATCGCATTTGTCGGAGGTTTTTTAAATTTTGTAAATTTCACTTGTATAATGTATATTCATTCAGTTTATAACGTACAAGGAAGTCATTAAAAAAGTGTTGTGTTAAAGTGTTTAATATGAAATTTGCAAAGTTTTTACCAAAGTTCAATTTCATGCACAAATACGACATGAAAGTATTTGACTAAACGATTATTCTTTTCTAAAGTAGATCATTTTGTATGCGATTGATTCATTTACTCATTTACTTATTATACAATATGCTTTAGTTGAAATGCATGTATTTAACAAAAAAAAATCGCAGAATTATGAATGTTTAGTATAAAGTTATTATTATTACAGAAAGTTTCAAGAGGAATATATATATATAGATTGATTGAAAAGTTGTAAAAAAACATAATATTTAGTTTTAAAAAAATCGTCTTTATTTATTTAAATAGTACTTCCATAGTCAATGCTCGGATAGTAAAAAATTTTGATGGGTACGCATATTTTGGATATCCATGATTTCTAACATAACTTAGATAAACTTCTATGATAGGTAGACAATCAGGAAACTTCGTAAGTATTTGGATTGCGAAGACCTAAGAATGAAAATATGATTACATAAGTTAAAAGAAAAATTGATCTAACACAGCAGCAAAATCCATAAAAATTAATTTTCTTCTACAGCAATAAATTTGTCAGTTCTTGTAACTAAAAATTCGCACAAAATTCTTTGCTATTTTATTTCTTTAATTTTCGAAACTATGTTCCTTATCGCACTATATTTGTTCGCAGATTGGGAGTTCAAACCAAAAAAACTGTAACAGACGCCAAAAACCGACATCTAGGTTACCAAAATTTTTTTTATAAATGTCAATTTGTATTTTTTTCAAAATTTAATGATTTATTATTTAAAAGAATTGAGTTATGAAAGTTATCAGGAGTTAAAGGAAACAGAGCCAATTTAAAGTAAGTACAATGCAACTTTTATGTTATGTCATAATAAATATCCTAATCAAAACAAACGTAATGTATTCACATGCTGGGAGCAAATATTTGACTTCTAAACTTAATACCTTTAATTATCAAAAAAATATATTGTAAATAAAAAAAGTAAACGCTACATTTATAATGTACCAAGGTATGAAAGGAATAAAGTTCCTACCGAGTGTCCCATGACACCTCTCGATCTTTTTTATTATTCAAAAAAAATGTTTTTAATAAGAATTGTGATTTTATTGAAGAAATTGTAAATGAGAGTATTTCCATTGAAAGCTCCAGTATTTTAAAATATCTCTGTTTAGTAATTTATTCATAGAAATATTTACTATATGTGTGTATGATATATTAAATAATTATATTAAAATAATATTTATTATTATGTTTATATTAATAAGTACTTATTAAAAGTATGTCATCAGTATTTATGATTTAACATGATGAAGAAACCTGTTGAAATATATACACTTCCCTGATTTCAATTTACGTATCATTACGAATATAGCATTGGAAATGTAACAATTATATACTTATTGGTTCAAATTCCAACTCGGACAACAAATTTTTATTATCTCAGCTCTGAAAATTATCTGAAAACGTAGAAAATTAAATACAAGAATCCTATCTAATTACAAGACCGTTCGTTATAAACATATTGTAGTAAAAATTTATTCATATATTTAAAATAAATTTCTATACATATGTTCTAATAATATATTTTCGAGCTAAAATAAGACATCGAACATTCAACTATTTAATATGTTATAATTTTAATACAAATCATAATTATTTATTCATTATTTTTTTAATGAACATTCGTCACAGATTTTAAAATTAGGACACTCGTAGCTTTTATACTTAAATTCGTCACAGTTTGCTCTAATTAAATAAATATGCGGTCTAAATATGATTATTTTCAAGAATTGTAGTGGTACAAGTAGGTTATAGGGTCAAGGATATTTTATTCCAGCGTTAAAATTTTTGTGTTAGAATTTTCTCCTTTTATATTCCGAGGAAAGGTGTGACCGAGTGAATTTTTTAAGGCATCATAGCCCGCAACAAGTTTGACCGTGTTCAATGCTCTGGCTTAGAAAACAAAGTTTTTTAATGAAAGCTTTATGCAAAATCTGTTAGTCGTTCATTGCCTAGTTTTATAGTAAACGCCTCACACACATGAATGAAACTTAAAAAAAAGTTGACTACAAACTTTTGATTACAGACTAGTTTGACGACTTTTTTGGTTTGATTTTCTCCAATTTGCGGTGGTTGATTTCACTACAATTGATTTTATTATGGAATTCCACTCACAATATCGCAAATCAAATCGTTCCATGACATTTAGAAACGATTGAATTGAAACACAGAAAGTCATTATTCAATTAATTGTAATTATTTTATCTGATTTATAAGCCAATTTATATTCCAATCGATTAATTGTATTCTTATTAATAAAATCAATGAAATTCACAATAAAAATCAATTCCATGTTTCTGTTTTTTACTTGAAATTTATTTATCACTCTCTTTTGAATGACATAAACGATGGTGGACGCAGTGCGGCGTTATTCAATTGAAAGCATAAGTATACGATTGAAAGGAAATCATTACATACTTAATAAATTTTAAGCAGTTTTTATTTTAGTGTTCACTGTCACTGCTGATGACGCAAATTAATTTACAAGAATGGACAGTTAGATTTTATAAGAGACGACGTGATTAAATTATTAACATTTTAAAAGTTTAATGTTTAATTCTATTTACTAAATTAAATCTATAGACGATTTAAAAAAAACAAAAAGAAACAAACAAACAAATGAATGATATTAGCTCCTGGTAAAAATGGTTTTGCCATTGCTAGTCCCAAACAGATGAGTTCATTTGCTTAGTTCATTCTCGTAAGAGTTTACAGAAATGGTGTTAATTATGATTGATGAAAATCTGTTCAATCGTTTTAGGATCTTTAAAATTAACAAAAAAATAAAGAAACCTTCCTGTTGGTGAAAGTGCAGATAAGTATTTTGAATTCCTATTATACTATAATTGTGAAAGTAAGTTTATTTGATTGTTACGGTTTCACGCAAAAACTACTCTTTGGATTTAATGAAACTTTACAATCATATAGATTATACATCAGAATAACACTTGAGCAACAACTTATAGATAGAAGATAGATAAAAAAATAAAAATTAATTTTGCTCATCGACATTTCACTGCGACATCTATGAACGCCATTTTAAAGCATAAATTAAATATTTCTGTAAAAATGGTGAACGAAAAACAATTTATGGCCATCTGTTCATCGTAATTAATTGTGAAGCTATATTGATGATTAATTTTTAATGCTCTTTTTGGTTTTATTATGGAAAATTTATAAGTTTTAATCTGGTATAAAAGAAAATTGATGTTTTAACCGTAATTCGAGTGTCAAATCATTGGTTATTGAATATTTCGCGTTTCGATGATACTGTACCCTCTATAAACACACAAATTTACAAACGAGAGAAGTATATCTACTAACTCGCGTACACAAGTATAAGATACAAGAGTCCACTGTTTTTTAAGACACCTGTATATGTGATAAATTAAACTTTCCATTGAGTAATAAAATTCAGGTGAAGTGTACTCATTTGTATTTTGTTAATCCAAATGTGTCAACCTTGTTACCAGGTATCATTTATATTATCGATTCAATAGGTAAGCACGAATTGATAATAATAATTAATTTGTTTTAATTACAAAAGATATCATCACTTATGCAAGCTTTCAACTAGATTTTATCCGAAAAATATTGACAAATCATTTGAAGAGTTCAGTGAAATTTAAAATACTGATAAAATAACAAATAATGATAAAACTTATCAAATTGGACATTATTCGAGTTTAATAATCATAGTTTGCTCTAGACACGTATGATCGCTAAAAACACTGCCTATGTTTTCGTTCTATTTTCCATGCCAAATTCAATTAGTTCTAGAGTAACAATTCAATTATTCAAGTTAGTTAATTTGAGCTCCAGAGCATCGATCTTTTGATAATTCTCATTAATATTAATTAGACGGGGAAGATAAGGTTAAAAGCATACTAAACCTTCAGAAAATGGAATCTTTCAAATTACATCAATTTCAAGTAATATTAAGTCACATTTAGTTTGAAAATATTTTGTTTTGAAAATATTTTTAGCCGACTTCAAAGAAAGAAGAAGAAGGTTCTCAAATCGACTCTTTTTTTTTGTGCGTTCCTCAGACCTTCCGATTTTGATGTGCGCGACAAATGGACGAATAACTCAAAATCACGCCAACCGATTTTGGTGATTCTTTTTTTAATGACAAATTAGTTAGTGTACTTAAAAAATAAAAAAACTTTTTAATATGCATTAAAAAGTAAAAAAATAATTGCGTATTGTAATGTAGTTACAATTATTGCCATTTTTGGAGTCGGTGTCAGACAAGAAAACAACTGTGACAGAGCAGTTTGCTAGATTAACTTGGCTGACACCGACTCCAAAAATAGTAATATTTGTATACATTTTTTTCAGTCGGTTTTTTTTTTTTGTTAAAATTTCTTTAATGTTGCGGATACTGGGGGATCTTTTTCATGTTTTGTCCATGAAATATTTACCGGAGATATTAAAGCACATTACCTATTTTTCGGGTTTGCTCTATTAACTTAATAATATAATAATATTAAAGATGTCAAAATTCTTTAATTTCTGGATAATTGCAATCCATTGATTACACTTGTTGAATTTCCACTTGCCACTTGTTGCTGAATTTTTGTCCATATTTTTAAGTCACACATGAGCGTTTAGATAATAAATAAAAAATTTGTTTTTAAATGAAAGTAACAAAACTTGACTACTATTCTTTCAACTAGTAGACAAGTAGACAAGTCTATTAATTAATGTCATATTCACATATGTAATAACTATTTTAAATGTCCTTTAAACAAGTTATAAAATAGAATTAAAGGTAGGACCACTTTTTGCATACCTACATACAAAAATTTATAATATAACTGTTTATTTTAACATGAATCAGGGACGTATTTAGCTAACGATGTTTAAATCATATTCTCAACTTATGAAATAAATAACAATAAGGTTTGCTGTTTCAGCATAGGCACAATATTTCAAGCTTTATTTGAGCTGTATGTACATTTTATCTACCACGCTACATAAGTCACTAATTGGTATAAGTGTTTATAAGTGCAGAGCTAAAGTCTGCGCTTGAGCTTACTATCAAACATAAAGAAATAATCATAACATAATAAAGTTTGTCTCTGTTCAAATATGTCCTTGATTACTCAAACAATTCCCGCGCTAAAACCGTTCAAAAGTTAAACGGTTTTCCGAAGCGTAAAAAAAACACATATGTTTTTACAAATCATCTGAAAAAAAGTCGGTAATGAAATATTATCTCTATCGCGCTTTAAATTATCTATTATTAATAAAGGATGAATAATGCACCTTTTGGAGCTAATTTTCAAAACTATAGTCTATACACTACGGCTCTGGACTAAAATAGATAGAACAAAACAAACAAATATGACCAATTTAATTATTAAAAATATTAATATATTTTATTACGTTTAATAAAACAACTATGCCTCCACTGAGTTACTTAATAAAAGCGGTCCTCGAACTAGCAACGATATACGCGTTTTAAAATATCTTAAAAATTTTTTTGAATAATTCAATTTTGAATAATCAACAGCTTTTCTTTTATGGACCGTAAGACCATGCTGAAATTTTTCGGGTGATATGAGCCGACCAGATATCATATTGAAAAAGATGTTCTTACATGTAAAAGTAAGTTTAAGGACCATGGCGTCATTTTTGCGCGGTACAGATGAGATTATGAATATCACACATCTTGCTGTCTCCCCCCTGTACCACCAAATATGTACCGCGTTGCTATATACTAACTCTACATAGGTATTCAAAGCGAATTAGATAAATAACACGTGTGATCGTCAAACTTTCGGGCTTACTTGTGGCTTGTTAGCGATTCTCATTTGAATCTGCGACCCTTAAGGCTTTACCAAGTAGAGGCTACATAGGTCTATCGCAAAGTAGCACCCCGTTGAGGGAGAAACGATAATGTGGAGGTGGTACATGTTGTGTCTTGCATGACTTCGCCTCACCTTTCCCGAATTGACAAAAAAAAACTGTTTTTGTGCTCGAGTCAGAGACAACTCGAGGCATCCATGTGATTACAATCAAGTTTTCGAATAGCATCTCCACATTCTCGTGTTTGCTTGCGTAGTTCTGTTCATAAGCTTTTTAACAGCATTTAATGCACAGAGAGATACCGCAGTTACTGTTGCCACTTCGATGTCATTCATAGCAATAAGATGCTTGCGAAGTTAGACGAGAGTGTGGAGAGGAGGAATTTAAACAGTTTGAGAAGCACTTGTTTACCATAAATCATTAAAAACAACAGTAATAAAACAAAAATATTTCATTTCATTTATTTCTGTATTACAACGCCCAAACACTTTTCACAAATCATAATCTACGTACGAACAAAGATTGTAAATGTGTTGATTAAGTTGTTAAAATATATATTTTTTGCTAGCTTAATTATTATTAAAATAATCAATCTATTTAATATTTAAATTACATTTATAAATATTTATTAAAATTTAATTTTCTTAAATAAATATATTCAATGGAATTTTCTAAATGAATACATATTATTCAAATTAATCATTTCCTTTTAATAAAAACAATTTCTTCCTTTTCTGTATGCTGTGGAATTAAAATAATAATAAACAATGGAAGGGAAATTTTAATTTTAATTAATAAATTTATTTTACACATCATTAATTAATTAAAATATTATGATTTGTTACAAATTATTATTGGAATATATCACGAAATATTCGATGTATTAACACAGTAAGGAAATGATATATTGGTTTTTAAATATCTTAGAACTTCCTTTTGCAAAGTAAGAAAGTTTTACCTTACCTTTAGGAATGTTAAAGAAAGATGTGAGACTCAACATGAACAAATTTTTGTTTTTCAATAAAACAAAACAACATTTTGATGAATACCACTCTTAATTAGATCATTTTCAACTAATTTTAGAATAATCAAGGACTCTGGTTTCAAGCCCCGGTTCAACCAAAACAATTTAATACATAAATTTTTTTCTCGCTTAAAGTTTCGAAAGATAGTAATCGATGTATTTTTTTTTCAATCTAATACGGAAAAAAATGTTTTAAGAAAATTTATTCCTCCCAGAGAAAGTTATTGTAAAGGGGCTGATTTTTAAAATCTCCAGTTTTACATATTTCAGGGGTTTCAAGGCCTTAATATCCGAATCAAACCTTTTCAATGTGATGTCTGTGTGTGTGTGTGAACGTATGTGCGTTAATTCGTCGGTTTCTTTGTCCTCATTTATCTCGCGAACCAATAATGACATTAACACGTGACTGAGCTAATTCGACGCGTATTTAAGAACTGAACGAGTATTCAGCAGAATTGGTTGAGTCATTTTTAAAGGTATATCACAACTGGAAAAAATTCGATAAACAGAATCTGAAAAGTGGATGAAACTCATCATTTATCTATTGAGATAATAATCGTTCCAGCATAAGATGTGAAACATTGTCAAAACATGATCTATAAATGTTAACAAGACCTTTTTAGAACTTTTTATTATACTGGGAAGTTTTTCGTGTGGACCTCGAGGGTCGCACCAGATTTAATTTGTTTTTTTTTTTTTTTTTTTTTGGATTTGTTTAAAATTATTTGAATCGTTATACATAAAATCGAGAGGCTACGAGTTAGATGTAAATAAGTACATCTAATTTTTGGGTTATTCAGAAATTCTTACTGAAAAATTAAATTTAAGGCAAATTAAGAATTTTTGTCTTATTAATCTGACTTTAAAGGGTCATATACATCTCAAATTTCTATCATGTCTCATATATCATAATTTAATAGTTTTTTTCTCCCAAAAACACACTAACGCAAAAATTTCATAATATTTCATGTAAGAAAAAACATGTTTTAATTGGAGATAAGAAATGATTCAACAATTATTTCAACATAGAGATACGGATCACTGAGATTAAATTTACTTTTTTTTATAATATAAATAATAATTAAACTTCTAATCATATGACCTCTCTCTCATATAAAAAGAACAACCATTTTTTTTTGTTAACTAATTTGCTAAAAATTTATTTAGTAGGTAATGTAAAACACGAACGTTTCCAATGATTGAGATACGAGAAGATTTTTTTGATATAAATCATAAACATTAAACACACATAAATTTATTGAACCACCTCTGTCCTATGTCTAGGCCCTGATATCCTATATTCAATAAAAAAATATTTTTAATGGATAAACTCTTTGGATAATGGCCGTATAGAAAATTTGCTGTTAATTAAGGCCAGTAATTAAATTTTAAAAAAATGGTTAAAAGCTTGAAAATTTTGATGATGTAGTCTATAGGAATATAGAATTAATCTGTCCAATTTTTGGAAAAACTTAATATGGTCGCTGATGCATACCCATCAAAGTTCTCTAAATTCCAATACGAAGATCTGTTAAAAGTCTAAACATAACGAAAATCGAATTTATTTAAGTACTTTCTGAGTTCTTTCTGAAGTTCATTTGTTTTGAAATTTAAGCTCTGCTCTTGAAGCTTATCTCGATGAACATAATTCGGATTGGATTTTATTCGGGTATCTCATTTTTTCCATGTTTAAATTAGCCCTAAATGAGTTTTATCTGGAAAGTGAAGAAAGGAGGAGTTTTTTTGAAATTTGTAAAAATTTCTTACGAAAAGTCCCTTGAAAATCATTCAACTTTAGTGAAATTCATTCATTAAGGAAATTTTCAATCAAAAATTAGGAAAATCGTTTTGTTTACTTTTTTCAACATATGACGTTGTCAGTATATTAAGGATCTTCTGAAACTGATATCAAACAAGTCTAAAACGAAAACGTATATAAAATTGAATTCAAAAAATTTCTAGATTTATATTTTCAACTAGAATTAGTCTTAAGTTGCTATTAAAATATTATTACATAACATAATTTTATTAAACGAACCATATAGCATAAAATACTGAGTAACAGCAAAAAAAAAAGTGAAATCTTTTTATAACAAGGTAAGGTGAATCTCCTGTAATCATAATCATTGAAATGTAATGTAGGTAATGGATGCAAGCAATATATTTTAATAAAAGTATAATAAAATCATTAATTTATGTGCAATAAATATGTACATTTTATTTTTAAAAATTATTATAATAAATATACTATTTTATTATTATTATTGAGTAAATGCATTCAATCAAATTATCTATCTATAACTACTTAGATTTAGTGTTTATTCATTCACTCTATCCCATTCAATTCACCATAACGAGTACACAAATCCATCTCTCATTCCATATTTTATCAATTCTTCACACACACACGGATCAAATTTTCTAGCCTATTTTCTTTATAAATGTTGCCCATACTTTATTTATAAGATATTTTTCTGAAAATTTAAGGTATTAATTTAAGAAATCAAATACTTGTTTGATTCTTTAAAGAACTTAATTTTATAGCTACTTCTAGTTTTTACTGTATGAAATAATTGTAGTATTACTTTAAAAACGACTAACACTTCTGATTTAGTATGTCAACCCAACATGTGAGAACATTACATTTGGTTTTATAAGGATATTTATTATAACATAACATAAAAATTGCATTGTACTTACTTTAAGTATCTCTGTTTTCTTTAACTTCTGATAACTTTCACAACTCAATTTTTTTAAATTTTAAAACATAAAATTTAAAAAAAAAATACAAATTGATAGAAATATTTTATATTTTCTCAAAATTCATGGTTACTTGAATCGATTAAAAATTCTAGGTAATCTAAATGTCGGTTTTAGTTCTTTTGGTCTCCCATCCAGCAAACAAATATCGTGTGATAAGGAACAAAGTTCCAAAAATGTTTATACCATGTATATATGAAATATACATAGTATTATAAGTTTAGTCCCAAGTTTGTAACGCCTAAAAATATTGATGCTACAAAAAAAAAATTGGTATAGGTGTTCATAAAATCACCTAATTAATCCATTTCCGGTTGTCCGTCCGTCCGTCCGTCCGTCCGGCCGTCCGGCCGTCCGTCTGTGGCTACGATTACTCAAAAACGAAAAGAGATATCAAGCTGAAATTTTTACAGCGTGCTTAGGACGTAAAAAGTGAGGTCAAGTTCGTAAATGAGCAACATGGGTCAATTGGGTCATGGGTCCGTAGTACCCATCTTGTAAACCGTTAGAGATAGAATAAAAGTTTAAATGTAAAAAATGTTCCTTACAAAAAAAATAAACAACTTTAGTTTGAAACATTTTTTTGTAAACATCACTGTTTACCCCCGAGGGCGTTAATTAGGTACAAATTTTATAGTATGTATTAATATAGGAATATCAAAGTGAATATCTTTTGTTATTTACATGACGTCAAAAAAAAACAAACGATTGCGCATCAACACTTGCGCATTATATTAGAATATCAGTTAAATAGGTCAGATATGTATGTATGTGAAATGTGACAGAGTTATCAACACTGCCTATACATGGTATTTCAACAATTAACTCAGTCAATTGTTTGTTTTCACTTGTTTATTATTAGTTTTAATAAAAATTATAATGTTTATTTGCACATTTCGTTTTTAGTTTAATAAACCTCGCTTATGAAGGGATTGGAAATCGAAGTCCTTTAATATTCAATGACATCTTTAAAGCCTTTTACTCTTAAATGCTTACAAGATGTTGGAAATAAGTTTTAATCGTAAAAATAAATTTTTAACCTTATTTTACGATTTTCTTAAAAGACATTGAAAAGTATTTTGTTTAAAATTTATAATTGTCTTTCTGTTTCAAAATATGACGTCAACAGGTTCATTGTATTTTAAGTTTCAGAGGTTAAACTGGGCCGGAAAACAAGACTTTGTGAAACTTGAAAAAAATTATTTGTTACTCGAATTTTATCGATTTACTTCAAGTTTCCTTGGAAAATTAGACTTTAATTTAATTTTAATAAAAATCATTTTTTAAGACAATTTTAACTTGATACTTATTTTAATCAAATTTAATTTTTAATTTCAGAACTTCATAAATATCACCTTGTTCGAAAACCATAACAATTGATTTAAGCCGAAACGTTTTTACTATGTTTAAATCGCCGAGTCGCAAAATCATAAAAATGTATTTTATTTATTCGGAGAAACAATTCTGTGTTTTTTTTTTACAATTAATTGTCATTTTTAAATCACTCACTAATTTACAAAAATTTAAAACGCATTAACATTTTCTGTTGAATTCTCGTTGCAGTGCATTTTATTGAGACACAGCCTTCATCAATTTATATAAAAGTGAATTGACTAGGCGACACATTTGTCACACGTTTGTTAATGATGTCTGACAGATATTAACATTATAAAAAACGTATGAAATTAAATATAAAAAAAGTAAATAAAAATAAATAAAATTATGTTCTTTTTTAAATTCCATAAACTTGTATAATTATTAAACTGTTAATGACTATCATAATTATTAAAACAATCATCATTTGTTGCAATATATCTTTTTACTGCATCACACAAAAGCTCGTGGAATAAAGTAATACGAACACGGTTCCTTTATACTAAAAAGTTTAACATTTCGTTCTCAATTTTGAGAAATATTTATTGCTATTAAATGCAGAATAAGAATAAGACACCTCAGATACAAAAGAAAAATTGAAAATGAAGCAAACGTTATTGCCTACTTTAGTTATGAATGCGAAAGAAATTCTGCCAGCCACTGTGTCAATTTGCTTGGCTTGCACTGTAAAACGACGGACATTTGCTATTTTTTTTAATAAAAATAATGTATTCCTGCCAGTATTTACAAATCTAGGAAACAGATAATCTAATTTTGAAGGGACTTTCACTGGAAGGCACATTCATTATAAGGTATATTATTGGATTAAATTTCGACTACGATGTAGGCATCATCAGTATAAATTATCTAATCGTAATTAGTCTTATAAATAGGATATGTAACTTGTTGCTAATTTCATGATGGTCTTGATGATGACTATATGGTAGCCAAAATACGTATTAATATAATACAAAAATTGATCTAGGAAATTGGGTAAAAAATAGAAATTTAATTCGAAAAATCCTATTTTTCTCATTTATTATTTTTGATAATACTTAAGTATAAGGGTGATATTTAAACATGTTTTTATTGTATCAACAGCAGGAAATTTTTTCCTAAATTCTATTATTAGGAATGATATGAGCTCTAAGACAGATAACTTCTACGGTAAGTTGAAAGTCCAAGTGGTAGGTTGCAGGGTTGAAATAAGATATCGAGGAGATGAAGGGATAAGAGTTTTTTTTACATTTTGGTATATCCATACATTTCTTCATTACATTAATTTTGATCATTGTTTAAGAGAGTTGGAATTTTGCAACGGATTGATTTCCTAATAAATTAATTTCTGGGTAAAGAAATCATAAAAATGAAAAAAGTTTTTTTTTATTTTACGGAACCCGCGTTTCAGATTACGAATCGGGATCCAGATTAAATATCGTGCTAGTACAGCCGTAACTTTTTCATAAATTATTAAAAATGAATGTTTTTATAAAAATGAATGACAAATGCGTTTATTCAACCATTTTAATTAATATTACAGATTATTATCATTAATATTAATCAAAATAAAAATGCATTTTGCAATACTATACACACTAATTAATTAAAAATTAATTAATTTTAATTAGTAATTGAAATGAATGTGTATAATACAACCCCTTCAATAGTATTCAAATTACATATTCTTAGAAATAAATATGAGCTCTAATATTGAATTACAGTTTTGAAAAAATACTTATGCATAAAATGTATTTAAACAATATAATAAAAATTTGAATCTTTTTATTGAATCGTAAAAATAAATTGTTTTTTTTCTCCCATCACTTTCATCAATAAATAAGGACTCTGTACAAATGAAATTAAAAAGCCTCTCGGTGAAACTTTCAGAACTTCAGGAAAAACAATTTACGTGAGGTATATGAAGGATAATCTGGTTTTTTCATCAAATTTTCTGTGTGCACGTCCAAAATGAAACAACGCAGATTAGTGCAGGAAGTGCAACGATTGGGAGACAATTTAACTCTTTCTTTTCCACTAAGACAAAAAATAAACGTTAAGAAATGTATAGCGTTTACTACAATGCTGGTACGGTATAGGGACAGATACTATACTATCTATGTTAGCATAAGCAATGTTACACTGAATAGAGCTATGCACCAAAACTATTGTACAATTCCTCCAATACACAGTATAAAGTATGGCGTTCAAATCCATACTGACATAGTGATATCCACAAAAAATTTCATACCGTCTACGAAAACAAAAACTCAGGAAGATGTAGTCTAACCTATATCAATCTTACCTAACCTATGATGTTATTAAGGTTGCCACTTCTAAATTCCGGAAGGCCAGGTCGGGGAAGTTGATGTTTTTGCAGTTTTTTATACGCAGTTTTTCCACGACTAAATGAAAGCTGCTCTGAACTGTCCAATTTACTTTAATTTGAAACAGATAATCAAAAAATATCTTTATTAACTGAACTCTGGAAAATTTATATTGATATCTCGAGACGAGATAAACTACACATTTTCTGAAATCTCCCAATATAATCTAGAGTGCAAGCAAAATGTTAGGCACATGTAAAAATTCCTCAAATCCAATGACTATAGATGATAACCGCTCAGTTGGTAAAAGAGTAACCAACTTCATACGCAGTATGGCTAAGATAGCAGGTTCGATTCCTATTGTCTCAACACAATTTAAATTAATTAATAGTTGTGATGGGCTGGTGTAGTACGTGGTATTTGCATGAAGGAGGTGTACTCAGACAATCAAAATAATTGAGAAGTTGATAAATAAAATTATCAACGCAAAAGGTGGTAAAACACATGTATGGTATCACAATCGGCTCTATGGTCTAAGTGTATCTCTCGTGGGCAACCAATATAACCTAACCTAATGTCTATAAATTTAATCTTTAACATAGAAAGGGGAAGATCGATTTTACAAAAAACGATATGTTCCTATTCAATTTTCTAAGAATTACACATAAGCACGTAATTAAAAATACAAAAGCAACAGTTAAACAATTAAAAAACTCTATTAATATAATTTTTTGTTCATGCTTTAAACGTGTCAATTAGATGTCAGATGCTAATGCTAATTTTTCATGTATGAATGCACACCAGACATGATTGCATAGAAGCATTGAAAAACAAATGAAAAATGTAAATGTAATTTGTATACACAAATAGAAAAAAAAACGTAACTGTAAACTTGTGCGTGATTTACAGAGAACAGTATGTATACAATATTAATATCACAAGCTGTATTGAGTGCAACCTTTAAGGGCCATTCTTTAACTTTCTGGTAAAATAAATTCATTATGAGAGTATTCAGTGATACATAAATGGAGAATTGCTGATTTTCATTCCTCTCTTTCACAAAAATGACCCAATTTTCAGAAAATCGTCTACAGCTTTTTTATTTCAAATTTTTTTATTCTACATTCATGAACGGCAAATTTTTTGTTTTACACTTAAAATGAAAATCACTCAAAGATATGAAAATCTGATAATTCTTTTTACCAGTGTTTTACAGAATTAATAAACGTAAGCTTGGCAGTTGTTTTTCTTTTTTTCATTCACTTTCGAGATAAAACAAGCTCATAATCTCACACAATATGTTTAAATAACTAATGAAAAGATGAAAAAACCTCTATTTTTTAATTTCACTCCATTTTTCTACTCCGTTACTTTCTACTACAAGAGTTTCAAACTTCGTGCAATTTTTTTACGTATTCTTTTGACTCTGATTTTTATTTAAAATAGATGGGACACAAAATAATTAGTCGAAATTCTCGATTTTGCGATTACAAAACTTATTTTAATTCTTCAAAAGGTAGGTACCGCTCACTTTAAGTAACAATAAGTTGGCCGGGTCGAGATTATTTTGTTATTGCTCACAACTAGTTCGAAACATTGATATCAGCTGAGACAAGAACAATTCTGAAATATAGGAGAAATCTCAAAGTTACGTTCATAAGATTTACGATGGGGAAGAAAAAACGCTTCAGCGCTTAAAGGAATTCCGCCATTCTAAAATTTAAGGACTAAGGTTTTCTAAGTGGACTGAATTCTAAATGCAACCAAAATACGCATGATGAAAAAAATTAGGGTTGTTGGAAATGCTCCGAAGCAGACATTCAAGAGTCCCAAAAAAGGCAACATGATGAGCCTTACCCACATCAGATTGAGAGTTAGCCCCGCATGCCGAAACTTTCGAAATAAACCTACCTTATCACTCATTTTCATGGATGCCAAGCCTTCGTAGACAGAGCAAATTTTTTAATTAAATTTTATATTTTTATAAATTTTACTTTTGTTTCAATTTTTTACGTACTTTATACAACTCAAAGTCTCTCAAACATTTTATTTTTAATAGCTTTTGCCTTATTAACACATTATACCACATAAAATGTAAGGGCGAGACTGTACACTTCAATAAATTAATACACATTACGTATATTGAACAGATATAGGAAACGAAAAAATAACACAGCAGCAGTTTCTCTGGAGATCAAGTCTAGGGCAATCCAACTCCGTCACTTCTGTTCTATGTAAGTGACTCAATTATATGTAACCTCTTCTAAGTTATCTAGAGGAGGACTATTTACATTTCTTTCTATGTGCTTAATTTAAGTTTTTTGATTCAATTTTTGGGATGAAATCAATGACTTTGTACCAGAAATTTAATATAATAATAATATGTATGTTGAATGTAACATTTCTTATTATGGTTTATTGTTGTGTTATGGAGGAAGATATTATTTCTCTATTGTTACAAAGTATTATAAAATTTAAACAATGTAAATACAAAATAAAAATAATACACACCATTCTTGTAGTTTTTGTTCTTTATATTATTACATTATTGTGTTCTTTTTATTCGAAAATTATCATATGAATGATTACTAGAGAAACGTGATCAATTAATATTTTTGTTTAATCGGAAATTTTTATTTGAATTATTCATTTTTGAATTTTTAAAACAATATTCCAAGCATCTGTCTTGAACATGCGGTATGTTCCCTAACTGAAACATTTAATAGGATTATTAGTTGTAGATTATTTAGAGTAGTAGGTAAGAGCTGAATAAATCTGCAACTCAACCGTATTTGACGATTTTGTGTATATTTTCCGAAATATATCCAGAATTATTTCGCTGAAATCTTTTGTTCAAGATTTTTGACCATATCTCAAAAACTATAAATTCAATTGTTAAATTTACCCAACTTTTTAATTTTGGGTCAAGATTAAATATATAGATTCAACACATTCCAAAACAAAAACTCTATTTTTTTCCTAGGATAGCCTATGAACAGTTACAATAAACTGGAAACAATTTTGTTTCTCCAATTTGAATCGGGTAAAACTCGGGTTCCCTTATCGATTGGGCAACTATTTTCTGTATTATCGATATCGAATTATCGAATCTCTACATTAAAAGGATGTATGAGTCAAAAAATTATAAAATAAATTCATTTTTATTCAAATATATGTTCATATACTTTCCAAGAAAGGTAACCCCTGGAAAAATAAACAAAAAATTTAACAAGATCATTGAACCAAATTATATCAGATTAAATAAACTCTAAATTTCATTCAAATTTTACATTTTGTCACATAGAACTAGACAAGTTCATATGGTCTTTTAATTTAAATACCAAACATATTTTTCATTTCGAATATAAAAAAAATTACGACAATTCTTATAAAGACATTTAATATCTCGTATGTCAAACAACATTAAGTACGATACAAAGACATAGGTATGTTATTTCATGTTATTTCAATGTAAAGCTGTATGTTATCTAATTCAATCTTCGTTGATGAAGTCACGAACTTATGAAGTAAATTATCTTTGAAATTCCAATGTCCTTTACCAAAATGTTTTTTTCTCCCTCGTAATGGCAACAGAATTCCCCATAAGATAACCGTACGAATTCGATTAAAATATTTACCTCTCTTAAATTCTAGCATGAATCCCAAAAAGTTTTTTGGTGGAGACGAAACAAGCCTTTGATGTGCATTTTATTGAACAATAATTTTTAATTTTTCTTGCACTTAATTTTGTGTGTTTCATTGCCTCTTGACACTCTTTTTGTTTACTTAAAAAACCCCAAAAATTTTCTTCTTTTTACGATTGAATCACAAGTATGAACTGAATACATTGCTCTGGGATATTACCCTTCGTATACAATTTAAGTCGATATCTAAGACACTACTCGTCTTAGGATCGATTTTGGCATTTTTTGGGTTAAATTAGTCCAAATAGAAACCAAAAATATTTTATAATGATAAGCCTTAGAAAAAGTCACAAAAAAAAAGAAATTTTTTTTTTATATTTGGTATATTGGATAATTTTAAGACACACTTGTGAAAACAAACAATTAACTGAGTTAATTGTTGAAATACCCTGCATAGATACTGTTGATTTCTTTGTCAAATTACACATACAAACATGTCACACATACAAAACTGATATTTTTTATATAGTACATACTATACAATTTATGCCTAATTTGCGTCCTCACGCGTAAACAGTGATGTTTACGAAAAAATGTTTCAAACAAAAGTTGGTTTTTTTTTTACAAGGAATATTTTTTTTTTCAATCTTTAAACTTTTGTTCTATATCTAACGAATTACAAGATGGGTCCTAAGGACCCAAGACCCAATTGACCGATGTTGCTCATTTACGAACTCGACCTCACTTTTTACGTCTTGAGTACGGTGTCAAAATTTCAGCTAAATATCTTTTTCTGTTTTTGCGTTATCGTGTTGACAGACGGGCAGACGGACGGACAACCAGAAATGTACTAATTAGGTGATTTTATGAACACCTATACCAAAATTTTGTGCGTAGCATCAATATTTTTAAGCGTTACAAACTTGGGACTAAACTTAGTATACTTTGCATATTACTTATATGCATGGAATAAAAATACAAAAATCATTTAGCAATTGGGTGAACTAATTTTGGAATCTCGTCTAAGTTCTGTACGAATAGCTTTTGGAGAGGTTCTGGAGAAAAATCGAAATAATCGATTGAAATATTCGAATGAGTAGTTTTCTTTTAAACTAAAAACAATGAATATTCTTTTCACTTTTTTCATGAAGGTCCATGAATTTTTTTTTAAATCAAATATTTTTTTGAAATGGCATTGCAGATAGCAAACAGATAAAGCTTGTAGTTTTTTATTTTAAAGCAATAATTAACCATCTATGATCACAACGACATACAATATAAACTATATTTCGTTCAACTGTGTACAGAAATGTATTATTTCAAGTCGCATAGTATATTGTAGGATAGTAGGTGCAAAGAAACGGAATTTTCACGTGATGACTTAAATGAAATTGAGAGAATAACTATTTCTATCCAAAGTTAAAGGAAATTCTAGCTGTTTACAACATAAAATTACAAGTGACCTTTCTATTAATATACGTATCTTGGATTCATACTATAATCAAACACATGTATTAAATGTTTTATAATCTTGTATATTATTTTTTTTTTAATTTTATTTTATTACATTAATTCTTTATGTATCATCTCATAGTTTTTATCTACTTAACATTATCTTCTTTGTACATACAAAAAAATAAATATTAAAAATATTTATTACATTTAAAAGACAACATTGTTGTCTATTTTCTGATAGCGTATAAAATAGTGATGAAAAATAATTCTAAAGACAAGTTTGACATTCATTATTGGAATATTTAACAATCCAATCTAGTGATGAAGAGGTATTTATTTTATTTTTATTGCATATCTATTTCTATTTATCTCTTTGATTGTCATTTAATAAAGAATTATTTTTATCATAGACTTCAAAAATATTTCTAATTGATTATCCATTGAAAGCTCAGACAAATGTTTTGATCGACCAAAAATTTAACGGATGATTTTGGAGAGGTGATGGACCTCATTAAAATAAGAGAAAAATTTTAAAATTATTAGCTAGATATATTTAATGGAGAAAGAATAATTTTTGTGAAAAACCAATTATTAAACTTTTCTAATTCGAGTTCTTCAAGAAAATATACAGTGACTATTAAATTAATATAAATTAACCGTTTAGACAAGTATCTCAAGAGCTCGACTTAACGAGCTCTTGAGATACTTTGATTAACTCTAACTTTTGACCAGTTTTCATAAAATTTAGCCGAGATCCGTTTTCCATATGTGTTCATTTTTACCCAGCTAAAATTTCGTTTTCATTTGATTTATAAAATATAAAGAAAAAATGTTGGAAATATGCAGATAAAGGTCTAAAAAACATTATAAACAAAAAGAAAACCGACTTCAAAAATAACAATAATTATAACTACATTATAGTGTTTTTTATTTTTTACTTTTTGAAGTCAGTTTTGTTAAAAGTCTATTTATTTTGTAATTTTTAGTGAATTTGAAATACACTAACTAATTTGTCCCTAAAAAAGAATCATCGAAATCGGTTGGCGTGATATTGAGTTATTCGTCCATTTGTCGCGCACATACTTAATGCAAATTTAAGACTAATTTGGTTTTCTCATGGATGCCATTGGCAGAACTGGACCAAACTGACATGGAACCACACAGGAAGCCAGCATTCACCAGCTTTCAAATAATAAAAGATTCATCAAAATCGGTTCACCCAGTCGAAAGTTCTGAGGTAACAATTATTACAGTCGAATTTTGAACTTCCTCCTTAGAAGTCGGTTAAAACAGAAAAATATCCAACTTAGACTTACTTATGTATCTAAATATAAAACGTTCAGAGATTGTAAATTTACGGGGAGAATAACAAGGACTTAAGTAACTGTCTTTGCAACAAGTTTCTCATCAAAAAAAAAGAAAAATGGTCTCCTTCTCTGACTAATTTAAAATATATTTGGTGGTAAACGGATTTTTTTTCGAAATGCCCTATTTTCACATAAAAAACATTGCAAGTGATCCAACAAAATGATAATAATTCGGTAGTAAGTTCAGTGACTATCATAAAATATTGAAATGAAAAAAGTTGTCTTGTAAAGTTAAAGTGCTTTAAACATCACGTGATTAGGTTAAGTTAGGTTAGGTTATATTGGCTGTCCACGAAGGACACACTTAGGCTATAGAGCCCATTGAGATACCATACATGTGTTTTACCACCTTTCCGCTGATAATTTAATTTATTAGCTCCTCCATGATATTCAGAGGCTGAATGCACCTCCTTCATGCATATACCATGCACTACACCAGCCCATCACAACTATTAATTAAATTAATTTTTTGCCCGCTACCCTAAGCATATCGCGGACGGAATTGGTTACGCCTTAACCAACTGAGCTAATAGGACGACATCATGTGATTAAAGGTAATTTAAAATTGATCTAATTATGAAAAAAGTATAATTGATTTAAAAGACACGAAAACGGATCTACTTTTTTTTTAAAAACAATTGAATACATGACATGTTATTTTGTTATTTATGAGATTTTCTACCGTTAAACATTTGTATTTTATAAGTCTATTTACTTAATATAAACTATACTAATTTATTAGTCTCATCGAATTAAATAACAATAGAAGAGACTTTAATCTATTCTTATACGATACTTAAATTAAAAAATTTTTTTTCTCCTTTTTTTGTTGCTTTTAAAAATCTGAAATAAATAAATCAAGTTGTCCGTTCGTTTCGTTCGCGTTGTATAAGGTGACATTAAAATAAATGCATAACAAATTTCTTTTCAAGTCTTTTGTCTTTTTGTGCAAAGTAGAAATGTCAAGGATTTTTTATATAGTCTAAAAATAGGTTAGAAAAATCGTATCATCTTTAAAGCACACTTATTATGTAAATAACGTCGTTGATTCGTTCTTGCTATTGTACAGGGTGCCACAGCGTACGTTGAGTTTAATTTTAAAATAAAATAAAACGCAGCAGTTTATTTTTATTCTTGTTTCCCTAGCCAAAAATAAGTATTTTACTCCGGGAAGAGCTTTTTTGCGGCTTACATTTTTATGACTCGATTGAATAGTAAAACACTCTAGCCACACTTCCCGGAGGTAAATGAGACTCGCTTTTCCCAGAGATCAATGCGACCGGAAATATCGTACTGACGGCTAAGGGTAAAAATAGTATACAAACAACGAACGATGGCTTGCAAAATTTTCTAAGATTAATACTTAGGCAGTAAACATTTTTCGGTTGACGCGATTGTATGGCATTGACTTTACGGGTCACTTGGGCCAATCGATGAGGATGAATATTCTAGATGTTAGCTCTTAACTTATTTATGTGTCAGATAATGTAGGATTAATTTGGAGTTCCTTACAGAGTATTAACACATCTCATTGTAACAAAATAATGGGTATCCAAGCCCTCACCAAAGCAGTTAATAATGAAAGTCCAGCATGATAAAAAATTTCGAAACTGTATAATAGTGGACCTTTTTCTAAGCATGCATATTTGATAAATCTATGGCTCATTTAAGCAGTGATTTACTGTTTTATAATTTAAATCGATATACTTAGTGGGACATTCTTTAGTATTTATTTTCTGAAATAATTCCCACTTAAACAAAGAAATTCCAGAGTAATTTATTTCATTATCAAGGTTGAACATTAAGTGTTTAAAGTACTTATTGACATACTTAATTTTAACTAAGTAAGTAATTTCTACAAATTATTTTTCTTATTTTGAAACATAAAAAAATCATCTGATTGAAAAAATCATGATTTTTATATTTCTTTGAGTCCAATTGAATCTACACAGAGATTTGAAACCAAATTACTCATTTTTAAGGAAATCAAATTTGATATTCCTGTAAATAGCGAAGTGAAATAAAAGACCTAGCAAAAATTATTTATAATAGTTTCCTTATTAAAAGAATTTTAATTTATTATTGCCAAGATAATTTCTTAAAATTTAATTTCATCATTAAGGAAGTTTTAGGATATAAACAATCGAATAACTCCTGATGATATAAGAGTACTTCGAGAAAAAATTAAGTCAATAAAATTTTATTTTTGGTTCGACCATATAAAGCCTGATTATCCATCTACAATAATACTGTTATTTTATATACACTCATATGTAGTGTGTTTATTACAAAAGTATACACCCTCAAGGTTGTAAAAGAACGGTGGTTGGGGCACAAATTTAAAAAATTGATATTTTCCATTTTGATTGTGAATTATGCTATAACTTGACAATATACATAACAAGACGAAAATAAAGAATAAAATTTTTCGATAACTGGCGTATTTTTCAAAATATCGAAAATTGAAAATTTTGTTTAATTATTCAGCTTTCGATATTTGGTAAACCAAGGCAGGTATCGAAAAATTTAATTATTATTTTTCGTCTACATTCATAAAGATATACTAAAATTCATCATCAAAGTTGAAAATAAGATAAAAATAATTTCAATCCTAAGTCTACCCTGCTCGTACATCCCTTATATGAATGGAGACACTTGGTTTTTCTCTTTTCTATATCATTGCAAATATGTTTACTTTCTATAAAAAAGTTTTTTTTTTTTTTAAATTTGTTTTCATTCGTTCCAAGTGAAAATTATCAAAAATTTTCAAGATATGTCTTTTTTTGAGATTTCTCCATAAGAGTAATGTATTTTATATCGATTCTCAATGATATTTTTCTTAAAAATTTGCATGGATACCTAAGCTGAAATTTTAACCACATATTCTTTGAGTAAAAGTCTACCTATGAAGAAATTTTGAGCCTTTAAATCAATTATTGTTGTCATGCTCTTACATCCTTAATAACTCCTGACCTTATGAGATTATTGATTGGAGTGAAAACACGTCGATTTAGATATCGAGGGGGAAGTTCAAAAATGGTAACCCATATCTTGTTACCTATTATTTGAAAGGGCCTAAACTGGTCTCTTCAACTTTGATTAAAAAAATGAAATCGATCGTTTTCACAGAAATTATGTCACAGAATATTTAATTCATACCTTCCATTTTCTGTGTAGTCTATCTTAAGAACCAAACGATCGATTTCATTTATTTAATCAAAGTTGAAGAGATCAGTTTATGCCCTTTCAAATAATGGGTAACAAGGTATGGGTTACCATTTTTGAACTTCCCCCTCGATATCTAAATCGACGTATTTTCACTCAAATCAATCGACCGATTTCATATTTTTTATTTTGGTTGACGAGATAATTTTATGCCCTTTCAAATGAAGTATAGATTTAATACCTTTAAACGTAGAACATCATGTTTATGACATCACAAATCTTGGTGCATATGTCACAAAAATTTGCACGGTTTTTACATATAACTATATCACTTAGAATGGTAAAAACTGTGCAAATTTTGTGACGCAGAGTACACCAAATCCGTTACAAATACCGTTGTATTTTTTTTAATAGCGTCTTCTAATCTGAGGTATTTACCAGAAAAAAGTCAACTACCCTATAATTATTAGTTCATCACCAAAAATAGAAATTGAATACCCTGAACAAAACGTCCATTTTACGTTTTATTTGAGCACATTTATTTTGATTAGTCTTGACATATATATTTTATATTATTAGGATTTCACATAAAGTTTGATAATAATGAATACTCATGAATACTGATATGTGGTAATAAAATTGTCTGATTCAATATGTGAAAAGAAAAAGGAAATTGTGCAACAATACAGCCGGATATTAATGTTTGTACACTCACTGGATATAGGACGCTCAACCTTTTTATTAAATAAAAAGAATACGTACGATACGATGAATGTAAGATACTTGATGAAAGACATATAATAAATTTTTATATTAAATGCATCATCATGTCTCTAATATTAAAACTTCAATCAGTTTCCTTATTTGTAGAAAGTGATGTATTGCATATAATATGTAATATTGAAATTACTTCGCTTTTATTAGGTTATGCAAATAATTTTGGTTTTATTACTTTTTTTCGTGTTTTTGGAGAGTATATAAACTCGTTAAATTGAGAGCCAGAGGTGATGTATTTGGAAAAAGTTTCTGAACAGCTGGAAATTTGATTTGATGAAATTTTACTCTTTCAGGGAGCCTAGAAAATCTTTTATTGGGCGGTGAGGTTAAATACATTCATATTCAAATAAAAAAGTGGATAAAAATGTATAAAAATTTTTTGTCCGCTTACTAAAAAATTGCAATCCCAACGCGTTGTTTGACAATTTTAAGCTTGTGACATAATTTTGCTTTTGGTAGAATCTATGCAAATATTCGATGAGAAAAAAGTAGATAGGCACGATCTTGACGGCCAATCAACTTACCAGTCGTTCTGAAATGATTGCCAAATACTTCACCTTTTTCCAGATTTTTACTCAAAGTAATTAAATATTTTTGCATATAATGTTTTGTTCTGAAACAGTTCAGAACATCAAAATCAAAATCAAATTTTCGATTTTTAATAATTTTAACACTCAATAAGATAAAAATAAGATGATTACAAGCTTCAATTCAGAACATCAAAATCAAAATCAAATTTTCGTTTTTTAATAATTTTAACACTCAATTAAATAAAAATAAGATGATTACAAGCTTCAAGCTGCCTGTTTATCTGTGCGTGGTGCCATGTTTCCGAAGGGAGGGGGGGGGGTTAAATTATTAAATTCTGAATTAATTAAGATAGTAAGGGTCTGTTGTGATACCAAAAAAGAGTGGGTCCATCCCCGGCCACTATTCCTAGAACCATTTGGAGCTGTTTAAGAACAGCAGGAGTGCTTTGACATCGACGGACTTTAGGTCGGAGAGTTCGTCAAAGAGAGGCTGAGAAGATGAGACATTGTCTCCCACTTTTCACCACCGTGACAACTCCTGCAGTAATCGTAATACACGGCCAAGCCCAGGCGTTTCAGTTTTTTCCTAGTTATGAAATGATTTTTCTAATCGAACCATTTCCCGAATCAATTTCAATTTATAATACTTCACCTTTAAGATATGGCCTCTTCAAATACAATTTAAGATTTTCTAATTCTATTTTCAATTTCAATTTAAGTAAAAAGTAAAGTTTCAAAAAATACACATGTTTTGTTTATAAACACATACATCACTTCAAATAGTGAAAACAGTTCTGTTTTTGTATTCTTTGTGTCTCATTTTAAGTATTATCATTCGTAGTATATATATGTTGTCAATTATATTTCCTGTTTCAAATTAAAACCAATAAACAAGATGCTTATTCATTTATTTAATTGACAATATTGTTTGTTCGTTGGTTGTTACTCGTTGAATGACACTTCCAATTCTTTTTTTTTTTTAATTTAATTTATTTTATACTAAGTTGAATACTGCAGCTTCGCTGATAATGAGGAGCATTTACAGCCATCTATGTTCAAACAAATTTTGGTTTGATAACAAGTAATCCAAACTTCAATTTACAAATTGTGTAATACAGTGTGTCGCATTTAAGATAAAGGCACCCTCATGTTTGAAATTTGAGACAGTGATACAGAGTGATGGTTTACTTTTTTTTAAATACTTATTCAGAACTCAGAACTTTAAACTTAGCTTACTACATATATTGATAAATAGAACCGATTCTTAATATTTGGCCGAGTGTCAGAGATGATTAGAGATATCGAAAAAAATTATAAGGAAAAGTTGCTTACACTGATTTTTATGACAACATTCGCAGTTTTTATTTTTTCATTATTTTGGCCTTTACTCAAAGTTATTACAAATTAATTGAAATGTTTGAATATATAACAATATTAAATTATCAATTTATCCAGTTTTTTTATTCCATAGCACACTTAAAAGTTAATTTTTTAAATTTTATAACTAGTGTGCTATAGAATGTAAAAACTGGACTAATTGATAATTTAATAGTGTATTAGCAACTTTTGAAATAATTTTTTTCAATATTTTTAACCATCTCTGATGCTAGGCAAAATATTACAAATGGCCCTATTTGTCAATTTGTAGTAGGCGGAGTTTAAAGTTCTGATTCCGGTTAAGTATTTTAAAAAATGTGACCCACCACCGCATATGAGGAGGTTTTCATCTTAAATGCGACACACTGTATGCTTTAATAAAATTGGTAGAAGAGCTGGTAAGATTTCTCTAAGTTTTAATTCTTCCTTACAAAATTCGGAAGTTTTGATTATTTTTGTCTGCAAGATTTATTAAAAGCGGAATAATATAAAGAAAAGTAAGGTCTAGACCGTTCTTTTTGTGTCCCGTTTATGGAAACCTAGTATTATTTTGATCCTTCTTGATAAATTTATTTTGTGTTTATCTTCTAAAAGAGAGTTTAAAGAAAAAATATATATAGATCATTAAAATGGTAGGGATTTGTCAAGGGTACAAAATTCGATACTTGCAAAGAATTTTTTTTCGTAGGTATGTTTATCATGAATTCCTTACCAGAAATTTGTAATTCTTGCTTGATATAACAACAATCTTCGCATTTTTGAAGACCCATTAATTATGAGTCCGATTTCTTTACCTTTTACATATGCTCGTAGTTCCATATTTTTTAAATTTAACATTGAGATGAATTGTTTGAATGATTAATTTTAACAAAATCTGGTTTGAACGCCACACGACTTCTATGCATAAATGCTGAATACAATTTTAGCTCCTTGGTTTAAGTAAGAATAAGATAACAATTCCCTGTGTTGAATTTCCTCACATCGCGATCATTTTGAAGTTTATATCGTGAGAGGATACGAGGCTTAATTTAAATTAAAATCTAGGAAAAAATTGATAAACGAGAAGACTAATAGAATCTAAGCATAAAGTTCGACTTTTGATACAAAACGAAATTTTGGTAAGTGATTTTATTAAAGACAAAAAAATGTGAGGTTGTTGGAAAAATCGCATATCTGTAGGCGAAACGGGATTTGCTCTTTGTTCATCAACTTTTGATGAAAAACCAGTCCTTCCAGGTCTAAATCGACAAAAACAGAAATAAGGTTAAAATTTTCGAGGTTTTTTTATTTTTCTATATGACCCGATCGTTTGCCGAGTTCGAAAACTTGGATTTAACATTGCCTTTTCATTACAAACAACATAACAAAAAAATAAAAATTGAACGCTGATTTGATGCAGCGTTCAATATTTAATTTGATTGGCGTATTATTGAAACCAATTCGATGTACCTAGTCCGCCATTTTAAAAATTTTAATACCTTATTCCCTACCTAACTACCGACTAGGGAATTTCTTCCAAACTATAGACTTATGATGAATAAGAAAGAGTGAAATTTGGGATATGGTACAAATTATTCGTAACACAAATCAATGACTAAAAAAGGTACATTTGTAATCGAAGAACATATTAACGAATTACTTCAGTTAAAAGCCAACAACTTTTAGACCAAAAATACAATATTTGTATGGAATAAAGAGCCTACATTATGGCATGCAAGCTTTTTTGATCTGTGCATAGATGTGAAAATTACAAAATGTCTCATTAAATAACTGCCTCTACTGCCTTGTTGACTTATATATATTTTTCTTGAATTTTAACCATATATGTATTTAAACCTTGTAATACTGATCGCAATAATATTTATAACATAATAGGTTATATTATATTTATTAAAAGATATCCTTGTCCTTACAACAATCTGAATCATACCTGTTTGTTTATTTACTGGATATGGAATGTGTTCAAGGAGAAAGGTTAATATTTCAAACATGACAAAACACAAACTATGTCTGTCATTGTTTTGATTAAATCAATAAATTTTATCTGCCAGTTTCATAAGATTTAAATTTACATATTAACTATAAGTATAATATGTGTATAAAAATCATGAATGTTTATTTTTCAATTACTATACTAATTTGATTTTATTATACTCTAATGCAACGGCATTATTAGAGCAGCAACTTGAATCTCTTGTTAGTCTGAAATAAGAACAATGAGTCGAATTTACGATGAAACATATTGATTCTTCGACCATTTTAAATTGTTATTTTAACCTAAGAATACTCGATACCTCATTTATGCCAACCCTTACGTTAGGGGTAAGCCTATGAAGCTAACACCATAGAGCTGCAAAGTCGCGGCCAAACGGCTGATCGCAGTGGAGAGAGACAGATAAAATAGGCGCGTAAATCTGCAGAGAAACAGGATAAGACAGATAAAGTAGGCGCGTGTAGCTGTCTTCACCTCTCTTCTACATCTCTCTTATACGCCTACAATCAGTATCTTTCTAACTTTCTCACTGCAGTTTCTTATGTCTATAAATCTCTATGGTATTATCTCCATAAATATTTTTAGTTTTAAAAATGAAATAACATTATTATCTACAATTTCTTGCCCAATTTCAGTCCGTGCGTATTTTACTCAAATTACTTTTTATTAACAAGTTCAAGGCGTCATCTAAAATTTTTTTACTTACTTTAGACTTTTCAAGAGTGTGTCACTGTATTATACAGTTTATAAATTCTAGCTAGCTTATTAAAAATATTCATCTTTGAAGATTTTAATTAAGTGTTTTGTACGTCTAGATTAAGCCCAAAAAGGCTTACTTTAACTTTTTAAAAGGCATTTTATCGAGACTAATTTATTAATCATAAAAATTATTTCTTATCACTTACTACTTTTTTTGAAAAATTGTGATATTTGAATTGAATACTAACCTGTAAATAAAAGAAAAAGTATTAATACATACATACATATTTATTTATATACAATTTTATAAAAATTAAGCCCAAACAAGGAATTTATCATCTCAAAATAGCAAATGTCGTGTTATAAGATTTATCGCTTCTTCCACCAATTACGAAAACAAAAGCGAAATAAATATAAAAGTGAAATTTACAAAATTTAACAAAACCCCCCACAAATTTTTCGCCTACGGAAACCTAAACTCGCATTTGAAACATATCTTAGAGCACTCTCCATTAAATTGCCTTTTTCCTTAAAGCCTTTTTCAAACTGAGCCAATTTAGAAGATCATCGAAAATTCAACACTCTTCATTAAATTACCTTTCAAATAAAACCAAAAAAATCAAAATCGGTTCTTCCGTTTATAGGCTACGATGCCACAGACAAGCAGACACACCACATGATGGGCAAACTTATAACACCCCAGATACTAATAAAGTAAAAAATATTTTTTTTATTTTGCACTACGAATTTAAAAATAGATTTTAACCAGAAATAGAAAATATATGTATTCATGAGTCAACAATTCATAAACACATAGAATAATTTACGGAATTAAATTCTTAGCAGGAAAATTCTTAGAAGTTTTTCTATCTACAAAAATTTCGAGTGAATAGTATATAAAAATCGTTTTAGATCTTGAAGTAGAGACCAAGTTATTTGTACATTGGTTAATTGGAGTACAAATACCCGTTTTTTAATTTGATTACACATTATTAAAATTCACTAATTATATCTTCATGTAACTGGTCCATCCTACAACAATAACAATAATCCGTTCACATTGTTTTAACCAGTATCTAACTAATTATGATTCAAGTACATAATTTCTCGTAAAAAAATATTTTTTTGTTTTTAAAGATTTATTCAACTAATTTGATTTAATTAAGTAGACAAATTAACACGCAAAACTATTAATTAATTAGTCATCATAAATAATATGAGAGATCTTATTCTTCTTTCGTATTATTTAAAAACAGTTACTGTATGCAATTAACAGTTAGTTACTTGTATTCATCATAATATTTGTATTGTTTTTTTTTATACCGGAAACTTAACTCAAAAACTTTGTAGAAAAAAAATTAATGTCATTTATATTCAAAGGTGTGTTTTTTAATTTTTATACCATGTATATGAAATATACCAAGGTATACTAAGTTTGTAACGCTTAAAAATATTGATACTATGAACAAAATTTTGGTATAGATGTTCATAAAATCACCTAATTAGTCCATTTCCAGTTGTCTGTCTGTCTATCTGTCGTCTGTCCGTTTGTCATCACGATTACTCAAAAACGAAAAGAGATATCAAGCTGAAATTTTTATATCGTGCTTAGGACGTAAAAAGTGAGGTCATGTTCGTAAATGAGCAACAGAGGTCAAGGTCAATTGGGTCTTGGGTCCGTAAGACCCATCTTGTAAACCGGTTTAGATAGAATAAAAGTTTAAATGTAAAAAATGTTCCTTATGAAAAAATAAACAACTTTTTTTTTAAACATTACTTTTTACCCGTGAGAGCGCCAATTATGCACAAAATGTATAGTATCTTTTATATGGGAATATCAGTTATATGTGTGTGACATGTATGTACCTATGTGTAATGTGACAGAGTAATGAACACTGTCTATACATGGTATTTCAACAATTTGCTCAATCAATTGTTTGTTTTCACTTGTTTTATTTTTACTTCTTTAAAATTTGATATTTGTTTTTACGAAGAAGAGATTCTTCACATATGGTAAATACTGTAAATGTATTTATTTTGTTTTGTTTTTGACTTAATTATAGAATCTAAACACAAGATTGACACAGAAAAAAATTAATTATGCAGAATAAATGTAAATAGAATTTTAAAACACACAAGTGAAAACAAACAATTGACTGAGTTAATTGTTGAAATACCATATATACACAGTGTTGATTACACTGTAACATTACACATACATACATGTCACACATATACATATAACTGATATACTCATATAACTATACAATTTGAGCTCTCACGAGTAAACAGTGACGTTTACGAACAAATATTTCAAACAAAATCTTATTTTTTTATAAGGAACACTTTTCATATTAAAACTTTTGTTCTATCTCTAACGGTTTACAAGATGGGTCCTACGGACTCAAGACCCAATTTACCTATGTTGCTCATTTACGAACTTGACCTCACGTCCTCAGCACGCTATAAAAATTTCAGCTAGATATCTCATTTCGTTTTTGAGTAATCATGATGACAGACGGACAGACAGACGACAGACCAAAGACAGATAGAAAGACTACCGGAAATGGACTAATTAGATGATTTTATGCACACCTATACCAAAATTTTGTTCATAGCATCAGTATATTTTTAGCGTTACAAACTAGGGACTAAACTTAGTATACCTTTGTATATTTCATATACATGGTATAAAAATATAAAGAAAATAATTTCAGTTGTAATGCAAATTTTATTGGACCGAAACGGTAGGATTAATGAGAATCAGAATGTTAGAAATAATGCGCGGTCCACCACTTACTTCTTGAGCGCACCACAATACAAAATATATTAAAGGTTTTTAGGGTATATCTTAAGCATATGGTAAAAAATCGGGAAAATTTTTTTGTTTACTTCTTATCAGGATAAATAATCAGGACGAATGAACGAGATATCTATTCAGTCAATACCTCAGAAACTTGTCATTCAATCGCAAAAACAACTTAATGCTAAGGCATATTTCGATCAAATAAAAGTCCAAAAACAAGAAAAGCGCCATGTGATAATTACATTTTTTCGCAATATTTACCGAATCGGCCCCAAATTAAAGTTTGCACATGGGATCTTACATGATGTCTTTAAATCTACCCACCCAATAGTTTAATGAATCCAAATTTGGTTTTATATGTATCACAATTACTCCTTATACCAAGTTTCATCAAATTCCCTCCAACAAAAACAATTTTGACATTTTTTTGATTTTTTCAGATCCTAGAAATTTGCAAAAAAAAAACAAAAAAACGGAAATGTTTTTTGTCTCCGATTTATTGAGAAATTGAATAAAAAAAAGTCAATGAATCGTTATATCTTGCAGACATTACATCGGAGAAATTCATGTGGGAAGTAAAAAACGGAGTCTCCTTACAAAATATAAACAACTTTCCTTAAAAAAAACTGCGAAAAAATTTTGATTAATTAATATTATTTTTATAAAAAAGCCAACAATAAAATACAATTTCCAACAAACAATATAATTAAAGATTGAAAAGAAATTTTTGTTGCAAAAACCATTATTGATTGTTTATTGTAAAAATAATGTATCAATATATAATTATTAATTAATAATAGCTATAATAATTTAAATAATAAATACGCAGAAAGTGTAAACTACTTGTTTTATCTATGTATACAATTAATTACTAATTAATAATCAATTAGTTGGTAACAATAACCTGGCAAAAAAAAAATTATTGTATGAAATTTGTTATTGTTTGTTTTTACTTTGTAATTTATACCTACACAGAAACAAATCAAATGGAGAAAGCTGTGGTAATATTCTCTTTCCGATTTGAAATTGACATTCTTTTAATTTAATTTTCAATTGCAGGTGTAACTTTTCAAATGATCTGTTGGAATAGTTTCTACAAAGAATCTCAACCTAAATCATCTCATTCAGTACTATTTGTAAAAATAACTGCCAAAACGACGGTTTCCTTCATTTCTCAACTTACTTTGTTTCACTTTACGATTGGGATGATAGCTTTTAATACTTGAGGTGAAGAATTGTCATTGCACGGACAGAAAAGTGAAGCTGGCTTTTGAAAATCTATAGAAATACGCAAAATATAAACGTTTAAAACTCCTAAGCAAACAAACAGGAAGATACTTAAAAAGTGATGTCATTGTTGTGGATCGTCCGAGAGATTGCATATAAAGCTCTGTTTTGCAAGAAAGAGACGGGTAACAATCTTTAACTTCTTCGTTTTTTTAATCAATTTTAACTTAACTTTCTAATATGTGGCGAATTCGATCAGTCATGTACCCAAGTATTTTATTTGCCAGATCCAACACTCTAAGTTGTTATTTGAGAATTAAATTATTAAAATTTCTGAAAAATCCCCGGCTTACGTGGATTAGTAGGTAGGAATAATGAAGCGCTACTTTGGTTGATTAGGAACATTACCAAAAGTCGCTGCCAACAAACTTTTTAACCTTTCTTCATCTTATTAAAACTATTCATAATATTAGTGGTCGAATGGACGAATGGACATTCTTGTAAAGAATATTAGTTATTTTAAAAATCATAGAAAGCAATTTTTCCACCTTCCTCGGTGCTCGGTGATTTTTGTAAAAAAATTAGCTATATCAGTTTCTTTCCAGATTTTTCATCAAGTAAAAATTATCTCAAAAACTGCAAAACGTCAAACATTTATAAGACTATCAGCTGTTAGGTAAGGTTAGGTTATATTGGCTGTCCACAAAGGGCACACTTAGGCTATAGAGCCCATTGTGATACCATATATGTGTTTTACCACGTTTTTCACTGATAATTTCTCATTTATCAGCTCCTCAATTATTTTCAGAGGCTGAGTGCACATCCTTCATGCATATACCATGCATTACTACCTCATCACAACTATTAATTAAATATATTTTTTGTTGCGACGGCGGGAATCGAACCCGCTACCATACCGTGGACATACCGTGGACGGAATTGGCTATGTCTTAACCAACTGAGCTACTAGGATGATTATCAGCTGCTTTTATACAGAAGAATGTATAACATCTACGAAGAATCACCCACTTTACAAAAGCTCAACAATCGCTCCAAAAGGCAAAAAATTCGCATGTAAAAATTCCAAATCGAAAAAAATCAGTAGTTCATGTGATTTTCATTCACTAAAATATGGGATGCTCTCAGATTTTGCACAATTTTGAGGAAAATATTTTAGCAGTATAACGCAATGTCTATTACCTTATGTCCTATCACACTAGTATGGTAAAGAATTAAATCCCAATGTTTTTCACGCCCATGGCACATCTTTTTTTGCAAACACTTGCATGAATTCCTAGGTCAAACCTGGAGAATCCATACATTAATTTGTCACTAAATATGTAATTTTCATAAATGTACATTTTGTTAGGTAAGTAAAGTATTGTATTTGTTTGGCAAACAACGTAATTTTAGAGTCATATCCGATTTGTAAATCTTTATAGTGTATTTTGTACTGTACCTAAAACATTATTGAAAACAATAGAACTTAAGTAATATGTCGTCTTAAGTAATATTCCGCATTATAATCAAGACATAATAAATAATAATATTATTATTATTTGTAAGCAAGCAGGAGGCGTTGTCGTTGCAATTTATGATATATCCGGCGGAAATGTGACAAATCTATCCTATTAAATATGATCATTATTTCCGTTTTTTTCTACTAAATATATGTAAATAAAAATAAATAATAAACGTTTAAACGCTTAAACACATATTATAGTCTTTATTATTTATTATATCCAACTATGGAGAAACAAATATTAGTGTCATACACATAGTGCAAATTTTAGGCCCTTAAATGGATTACTTTCTTAATGTTATTGATTCAAAATGTTGACCTCTTATGACCTCTCGAAACTGTGTTCAAATTTAGATATAAAACAATTCAAATAACGCACACCTAACAAATAACGGGTGCTCGGAAAAAATATTCCCAAATTTCAAAATTAAGAGGAAAGTGTTTGTATTAGAATTTTGTGATTAAATAACAAATTGGTCTTTCAACATCAAAGACTTTTTTAACATTTCATAAATAAAGCAATCCCTTCATATTTCTCGATTCTGCGGTTTATTTTTTAATACACCGCAAACTAAAAAAAAGGGGTGTTATAAGTTGAACCGCTATGTGTGTGTGCCTGTCTGTGGCATCGTAGCGCCTGAACGGATGAACCGATTTTAATTTTTTTGGTTTCATTTGAAAGGTAATTTAACGGATAGTGTTCTTAGCTATGTATATTCAAGCACACGCTTAAGGTTCCGTACCTGTAAAAACAAAGAAATTGATGATGATCTTCAAAATCGATTCAGTTTGGAAAAGGCATGATAAATAATTTTAACATATAAATAATTACTATGGAAATGTATGGTCAAATAAATCTGAGTTTATCGAACAAATAAATTTGAAATTTGATAGATATACAGACTGAGATCGGATACGATACTAAACGAAATCTAAACTTTGAGACTAATTTGATTGCGATTCCTGCTGTAATATAAAAAGTTGCCTACTTCGAACACGTTTTTAATTTTTTACACGTATTTTCTGAACATTCAGTATAACGCACTGATGATTTCGATTGCAACAATCACAGTTTATGTAATCAAATGCAGTGTTGTCTACGTCTTGTATCGATTTATGCTAATGCAGAAAATAAAAACATTTATATAGTTGCATGTTTTTGCAGACGTTACAGTCATATCTTTTCTCCCCACCTTTGGAGTTTTTCTTTCTGTTCATTTCATCAACCAGTAACGAAGTACATATTAACAGTCTACTGCATGGTCGTACATCCAATCATAGAAAATGGCATATCATGGTTGGTACAAGATGAGCCATCATCTTACTCAAAACGATCTTTTCAATTTTCGGGGCATGTAATCTGTGTCCAAAAAATAAGGTGACATTGTATTTCTTTTGAAAATTCTTTATTTATTCATCCAAATCAATTTCATGCCCTTCAAAGTAATCCCCTACCGATGCAATGCACTTATGCCAACGGATTTTCCAATCTTCGAAACACTGGTTGTAGTCACTTTCCGGGATTGCCTTCAGTTCCGTCTTCGCTGCGGCTTGAATCTCCTCTATCGTATCAAAACGGTGTCCCCGGAGCGGTCTTTTGAACTTGGTAAACAGCCAGAAGTCGAAGGGCGCCTGATCAGGTGAATATGGTGGTTGCGGGACGATATGGGTTGAGTTTTTGACGAAATGATCACGAATTATGAGTGCAGATAGTGCATTATCGTGGTGTAAAAACCAAGAATTGTCTTTCCACAATTCCGGCCTTTCAAGGCGGATAGATATATTTTTCGCGCGCAGTTTAAATTCAAATGTCACCTTATTTTTTGGACACAGTATGATGTAATGCTTAAAAAAGTTCTGTGATAATAAAATATTGGTCAAAAGAAACGCATAAAATTTCAGTTTATAAACAGCCTTTTCTGGCCTGTAAAAAATCTGAACTAAGCATTTTATTATTAAGAGAGTAAGAGGCCGTCCTCGTACCAGGTGGAAGGATGAACTGATGAGATATGTTAGTGGTCCATGGTTGTCAAATTTCAAGGCAGAAAGAAGTGGGAGTTATTGAAGGACGTCCAATAGAGCTTAAGGGCTATTATTATTATTATATTACGATTTAATTTCCAAAAACAATGAAATTACGACAAATTTTTCAAGATTTATGATTTGGGAATAAATTTAATAAATAATTCTCAATCTGCAGTAATCAATCTTGGAAAATGTGATCCATCTTGTAAATTGAAAACATTTTTCATCTGTTGCGTGTGCGTATTTCATTTCAGTGTTTTTCATCATGTTATTACGCGAAAAATGACGTGTATTGTGTATGCTTTTACTAGTAATACGAACACTACACAAACGAACGAGGTTGTTTCTCTTAGCAACATGCAATGTACACGTATCAGCTAACATTGAAGATTCTAGGGTTCAAACAACTACATAGTTTATTTAGTATAATCATAGCATTCCAATCAGATTCCGCACGTAAAGATACCTTATAGAAAGTACATTTAAACCTTATTGAGATGATAGCTCATTGGCATTTTTTTAAATAACTACATCAGTACAACGATTGTAAACTGTAGCAAAGCGGTCTTTTTATTATTTTCCCATTCTCTTTCAATAACGGGTTTTCTATCTCAGAGATTGAAAAAATATGCTTAAAACTGATCAAAAAAGTATGTTTATCTGTCTATTTTTCTTTTTAATGAACTTTCAAATACTTAAACCCTTCTTGATACCAAATTTTATTCAAATCGGGCTTAAATTGGGACTGCTAAAGATAGACATCTATTAGGTAGGATCGATTCAAAGAAATTTTTTCAAAATTTCATCATCTGTTCAAAAGCAAGTTCCATTTCCCTCGGCAATTCGCTAACAACATATATACTCCTACCCTAAGGTAAAATTTCAGTGTAGATAGTTGATGATAATATCAGTGTAGATCTGATAGACCTTGAAGATAGTCAAAATGGATTTTCAGGCCCATTTTGAAGATCTTCCAACGATGATTCTACTTTTTAAAATACTCTTTTTCACTGGGTCCCTATCGTTTTACTTTTATTAAGAGAACTATAAAGATAGTTCACTTGTTATGGTCCAGACCATAAAATATTCTATTATATTCGTGCACTATTTGTGACAACAGTGTACAATACTACGACATTACATCTATATTTTCAATACACACACAAAACTGCAAATCTATTCGTCTTTTAAAGCTTGCCAAATCGATCTTGAACCATTTCTTGGTACCAAAACATTAGTCATAAATTAATAAAATTTCAATACGTTGATTTTGACAAAAAAATGGTAAGAGCAGTTCGAAATATACAGAAAAGTTGCTTTTTTATGCTGGATGTACCTCCAGGCAGTTCATTATGCATATTTTGATTACAAACATTTCTTTTCAAAGACGGTGATTTTCTTTTTTTTTATTTAACCATTTCACGAGTGAATAACCTTAATAAGATATTTCTTTTAAGTTGGTATTACTGAAAAATAGAAATAATTTTGAGAGAAAAAACTTCTATTTGAACAGTTTTTCCGACAAAATACAGAAAAATGAATTATTTACCACCCTAAGCTCCCAAAAACTGGTAACCAGAGTAAACTATTTAATTTTCGAGATTTATTTGACCTACATAGGTATAACGTTTGAAACCAAAGTTCAAGATTAATAAATTTTTGTTTTGCCTAATTGAAATCACAACAGAATTTCCAAAAGAAATAGGTTTGGAATATTAAAAATATAAAAAATAAATTATATAATATACAATAATATCATAGTACGTTTATATTATTGATTTAACTTTCTAGTTATAATTTCCACAATAATTGTAGAAATAAAAATGGTATTTAATTATTCATTTGATCTATTCAAAATTTCCTTGAATGGCTTATATCGTTCAAGGAAATATATTCGATTTTAATATTATGATTCATAATTTGATGAATGATATTAATTTGTTATATGATTTCATATTTTTTCATAACTAATTAAAATAATACAAAAAAGTATGTATTTTATCCATGAATAGACATATAAATTTTTTTTTTAAAAGTTATTGAAAGTATAAATGCAAAATAGTGTCAGTCTTTGAAACATCCGCAACTATTCAACTTGTACAAAGGGATGTATTTATTAAAATTAGTTATGGTGTGATTTGTCTTATAAAATTATGCCATTCACATATTACTAATATAGCTACCTAATTAGCTAATTAATATTTATTTAATCGATTTGTTTAAAAAATTTTTGTACAAATGGAAATATGAGATAATTTATATTTATAATTTGTTTGTCAAAATGGTCGTTTGCGTCAATAAAGACGTCATAATGAAGCAAAATTTGTGTGATTTTTTTTGTATATTCCGATTTTTAACTTTCATTTTCGAATTTTTCTGTTTCGCGTACATTTTTGTACGTCAAATAGATTAAATGAATATCTTTTACACCACAATTCGTAAAATTGTCTAAAAAGTTTCGAGAGTTGTAAACCTTTTTAACACAGTTTTATTAGCTTAGTATGTGTCTATATAATGTGATTTTCGCTCACTTAAAAGTGTCGGATTGAATTGAATCCGCATACCTATCAAGTCCTGATGATAGGTATGTCATGGTAGATTTGTCCGATTATCCTAATCAGGATCTTCAGCATTAACGATTAATTTAAAAAATCTTTGATGGTGGAAGCGCAGATAACATTTCATAATATTAATGACTTACAAACACTATTTTGTAAGCCAGCCTAAAAGTAGAAAATAAATAAAAGTCTAAAAACTAAAAAAAAAAGTTTTTATAGCTAGCTGAACTAAAAAGTAGAAAATAATTTCTATAAGGTAAAAAAATAAACTGAGTAATTCAGAAAAAAATCATTTTATCGTAGAAAATTGGGGTGTCTTTTAAGATATTTTAAAATGACTTTAATTTTACCAATGTCTGTCAATAAAATATTTACAATAATTGAAATCTAGCCCTCCAAGCTTTTTTACGATAAAATGATTTTTTTCTTCATCAATCAATTTTTTTTATGAACTTATAGAAATTATTTTCTACTTTTAAATTCAGCTTGTTACAAAAAAGCTAGTTACAAAGTTTTAAGTTTAGGTTTTTGTCATCAATGGATTTCTTTTACGACACACGATATGTCATGGAAAATAAAGTTTAACGAAACTCGTCTCAATTTTCTTCACTATCAAATGTATAATCAGAAGAGGATAACAATTGTTATAGAAGAATAAGAATGAAAGTTTTACCTATATGTGTATCCGCTGATGAATGAAAGTAAATATATATAAGAACGTTTTCAGGAAACTTTCACATATCGCGTATTTTTCTGTATCGTTAAATTTATTAAATTTCTTCCGTTTGCTGTCAAATTTAAAAAAATTACCATTAAAAAAATAACTGAATTGTGGTTTTCTCGAAGCATTTGTTGGATAACGTTTAAATACCCTTTTTGGTAAAAATCACAGACTATAGAATTTTTTTAAATGGGTCAAAACGCAATTATTATCCTTTTTTGAACATTGCTGCCCAGTCCAGTTTTTCGTAATATTTGAACCTTGTTTATTTAATTCTTTATTATTTTTATTTATTTTATTTCCATCAATTAAAACAGATAATAAATTATTTAGTTACGTGTGACAATAAATTAAGTAATTTTGAAGGTATTTTCTGTAAATAAATTGTAAGTATAAATTAAAAACAATTTATTTAATTGACAGGTAAAAAAAATCAAAACACAATTGGAGAAAGCCATTACAAAAAATCAAAACAAACAAATATAAATAATTATACACTAAAATAATTGTTTAAATTAAGGAGTAACAAGAAGTAAGACTAAAAAAAGTAAAAAATTCGCCACGCTGGACCTACTAAAACTAAACGAATTCTCTCTTAAGAGCAATCAAAAGTAAAAATGTCGCTTGTTGAAAAATTTTAAACTATTATTATTCGAACTAACTTGAAATGTAATTTTTTAAAAAAAGAAAAATTATTTTAATAATTGATGAATATTTAGAAAAAAAAAACTGTCGATATAAGTGAAAGCTTAGAACTTTTAGTATACAAATTTCAAATTTCATAATATTTGAATTAAACTTATCAACATCAATCTGGTTTTCACATCCATTGACACTCCGAGCAACAACTATATGCATGTTTATATGGTTTTTTTATTATTTAAATATATTACGGGCTGTACAAGATTATAACAAAATATAAATACAATTCAATTGAAATAATAATTAATATACAATCATATGATTTGTGGATAGTACTTGTATTTACAAGATAGGAGCACTAATGTTATACAATACGTCATCTGTATAGCTACAGATATACTGCTATAAGCATGTCGGCGCGCGCACAGCATGTCGATAACGCAAACCCATAACATTTTTCCCTATCAAAAAGTGCCCAACGTCGCTAAAGAAGTTTTCACTTCAAGAAAGTCGTTTCATTTGAGGGTCCGATCACATGACAATTTCGCTACCAAAATAGGTAATTAATATAAGTTAGGTAACTAAGGAAGTCAGAGATGCATACCTCCCCATTCCTTTCAATTCCCGTATCCATTATTATGGATATGCTTGTATTGTTTTAAAAAATATGAATAAATTGAATTGAATAGATTTTTTTAAACTTTTGCAAATCGATAGGTATACAAAATCAATAACTAATTTCCCTTGAAGAGGAAATTCACTAAAAATTATTCTTATTACTGTGAAGTTAAAAATATAAAATTTATGATAGATAATAAAATATACAATATTTTTATGATAATTTCCTATAGGTAAGATCATAAATTAAATATTTATATGTAGATGTATTCATGTAATAGACAGACCATGTAATATGTGTAACACTGATATAATATGTTATAATAAAATCTAAGTTTCGTTGTAATATTTTAATTAAATATTATTATTATTATTATTTAACTGTTGTAGTGTTTTAAAATAAATATCAACATTTTATTATTTACATTTCGTATTTATATATTGAGAGGTTTATAAAATGGGATAACGGAAATCGATAAATGTTGAATACCGATAAATTCCATTTTATGAACCTCTAAATATATAAATACGAAAGATAAATAATACAATGTGAAATTTCCATCGAATTCGTGTGGTTTGAAAAAAATATTTGGAAACACAAATATAAGCACCCCTGTACGGAGAAGCTTCTGTGGTGTGTGTACGTATATGCATATGTTCGTTTGGATTCTTTCGCCTCGACTATCTCGCGAACCAGTTATGACATATCACGTGACTGAGCTTATTCGACGCGTAATCGCGTGTTTAATAACTGAAACAGAATTAGTTAAGCCGTTTTTTAATGGTAATGAAAAAACTGGAAAAAACTGAATATACAGAATCTGAAAAGTGGATAAAACACATCATTTATCTATGGAGATAATGATCGTTCCAGCATAAGCCGCAGTACATGTTCGAAGAATAATCTATTAATGCTAACAAGACCTTTTTTTAAATGTTTTCCCCCTCTGGGATGTTAGTCGTGTGGACTGCAAGGGTTGAACTCACACGACTTCAGTATCACATCAAATATGTACTGCCAATTTATTCTTTATTATATCGGCATATTATCACTGATAAAAAATCAAAATAACGGTGGTTTGAATAAGAAGAATAATACTGAATAAACGTATTTTTAATGTGTTCTCATTTTCGTTACCGATCCGTATACTTATCCTAAGTAAATATGAAGTTCCTATGTATAATAGATATTAAATATACGACATGATATACCTAATAAATTGAATTTCTTCTTTATTATTCAAATTAAATGTTGTCTAATATAGTTTTTATAGAATACAATAAAGAATATTCGTAAATTATTGAAGGTGAATTTACTTATAAAACTTTTGTACTTGTAATTTTATATTTACTATAAATTTCTACAAAATTATTTTCAATTGTTAATTATTAGGGTGTTTGTTTAACACTCCGGAAGAAGAGAAATTTGAACGAAAATATATGTAAAACCCTTTGAAATGTTAACATTATAAAAAGCAACGATTTTTTTCTATTTTTGTTTGTAATGATTTTAATTTTTAAACACCAACTTATTGCTACATTATCAGCGAATATTTATTTATTGTTGAATTTATAATAGAATTTTAACGTATGAAATTAAGAATAAAAGGGTGAATAAGTGAAGACAAATAAGTCTTAATTTTTTATGTTGCCTAGCGAAGCGGGTGGAAAATTCCTATTACGTATATTATATTTATTTAATTTCATCCATCTGCTTATGTTTCTGTAATTACTACGATCTAAACAGATATTTCATCACCTTAATTCAAAATAAAGGAAGGAATCTCGTAAAGAAGGATAAACAAAAACATTAATTAATAAATCGTGCATTTTTAATACTTGTAACGTCAGAGTTCTCACAAATTTTAAATGTAAATTTACTAAAAAACAAGTCAAAACAAACAATTGACTGAGTTAATTATTGAAATATCATGTATAGACAGTATTTTTGATACAATCGTTTGTTTTTTGACGACACGTAAGTAAAGAAAGATATCATCATTCAACTCGATATCTTTTTTCGTTTTTGAGTTATCTTGATGACAGGCAACAGACAGACAGACAACCGAAAATGGACTAATTAGGGTTCGTAGCATCAATATTTTTAAGCGTTACAAACTTGGGACTAAACTTAGTATACCTTGATATATTTCATATACATGATATAATTACAAATCTACCTTCGATTATTTAAATGCACTTTTTATTCGGTAAATAAAATATTGATTAAGCGTTTCTAAAATAAATAATTTATTAGACTACTTACATCTTCTTAATATTTGTTACTTTGTAACATTTAAGTGTTTTTAAGTGTATGATTTAAGTCAAAACCCACGGAATGAATTGGTTAATTAATAAATCATAAAAACTTGTCTTATTGAAGAAATATTCATTTAGTTTTTTTATCCTAATCCTAACGGAATATAAACGATATACTCAGTGTTCAAAGAAAAATTGGGATTCTTATGTTTTTTATAGTTCTTTACTTCCCCAAGAAAATTTATGAGTATTATTAAATATAATAAGTAACCTACAAATTTTCTTTTCAAACCAAAGATTCATCAATCTTTTTTTAAACAATACATTTTATTATCATTAGCATAATTTCACTTTTTTTATCACTAACACACAATAAGAACATTAAACAAAAAAATATAATTAATAATTTAAATAAATTAAAATTTTAATTATGGTAAAGTAATTTAATAATTATTATAGACGAATCCCTTTCAAATAATTACAAACATTACTTACTTTATAGTAAGTAAGTAATAATCGGTTTACGGCCAAGCGTTGTATTTAACAGTAATTTCAAAACGGATAGAAATTTGAAAAGTTTTCGTTAAGGTTCTACCTAACTACTTTTTCTTATATGAACATTTTTATGGCTAGAGGTAGGAAAATTTCGGGGTTTAAGCCTAAAATTAAGAGATATTAACCCCTTAGCTTTTATCGGTACTCATCTATCTTCACCAATCGATACTTAGCACTGGTATACATAAATCATTTCATAGTTAATGAAAATTGCAAGCACATACAAGCTCTGAAACTAACAAACAATTATTGAATCTAATAAAGCATGACAATAGGGCATTTCATTATGTCTTAAGCGCAAGCGAAGGCTTCATTTTTTCATACAAACAGTAAGAATCTAAGCTATGATAGAAGATATTTTCTATTCATTTTATCACCTCAGTTATCGATCATTGTATAAGAAACAAAAGTGAATCATAGTTTTATAATGAAAAGTTAACAAACAAATTATTATCCACCTAATTCAAAATAAAAAATTAAATTTTTTATATCTGTAACTTTTTCAAAAATTTACGGATCGAGCCCAAAAGAAGAGGAGACTTTGACCCAACAAAAAAAAACTTTGAGGAAGGGGAGGGTGATTAAAATTACCTTCAAAATCTCAAATTACAAGGTGTCGAGTGGGGAACACCTATTCCCTGCTATTTGGTCAAATGAAAATAGATAATGTGCATTAGTTCATTGAAGTTTCTAATCTCACCCTCATATGTTAAGTGGTATAATATGTTAAGATGGTAAAAGCTGTTAAAAGTATCATGTATAAGGGCTTATCAAAAAAAAAGTATCATGTATAAAGTGCACTTTGACTTATATTCAGTGCACAAAAAATGTAAAAATTTGATTTAATAATAAAACAAGTGAAAACAAACAATTGGCTGAATTAATTATTGAAATACCATGCATAGTCAGTGTTGATTTCTTTATCACATAACACATACATATATGTGACACATACATAACTGATATTCAAGTATGGTACATACTATAAAATTTCCGCCTAATTGGCGCCCTCACGGGTAAACAGTGATGTTTACGAAAAAATGTTTCAAGCAAAAGATGTTTATTTTTTGATAAGGAACATTTTTTACACTGAAACTTTTGTTCTATCTCTAACGGTTTACAAGATGGATCCTACGGGCCCAAGACCCAATTGACCTATAATGCTCATTTACGAACTTGACCTCACTTTTTACGTCCTGAGTAGGCTGTAAAAATTTCAGTTCGATATCTTTTTTCGTTTTTGAGTTATCGTGTCCACAGACGGACGGACAACCGGAAATGGACTAATTAGGTGATTCTATGAACACCTATACCAAAATTTTGTGCGTGGCATCAATATTTTTAAGCGTTACAAACTTGGGACTAAACTTAGTATACCTTGCATATTACATATATGCATGGTATAAATATACGTAATTTGTATTACTTATATGGCAGTGTAAAATGTTTATGTCTTCTGTATACATATACAAACATAAAAATAAAATAAGGGTACGATGAGGATACATATAGATAGCTTGAGTCACTCAAATAGAACAGAAATGACAGAGTTGGATACGTTTTAAATGGAATATCTAGAACACCGGAGTTCGAGTTCCGGCTTCTGTATAATTTTTGTTTTTTTGTTTCTATTTCTTCATTTTATTTTCCCGAGTTCTTGCAAATGGAATTCTTAGCTAAGCAAATTTTCATATAAAAAACAATTACTATATCCGCCTAGCCCTAGAACTATAAGCAAGTAAGTGAGTAAGTAATTTGCATTAGACCTAATTACCATAGTCATCAATATATAAAGTTATTTATTTATTTAAATATAATAAAATTAATAATTATTATGTTTAAAAGAATAAAGATTTATATTTTTAATTGTATTTATTTTTCTCAGGATGTTTGTTGGTTGAAGATTACACTTCACACACTTAATTATAAAAATTAAGTTCATTAAACACATTACAGAAAAAAAAAACTTTCTTTAAAAAATAATGTATCAATATTTAAATAAGTTGTTATTTTTAACGTCCATGTTTAAAACATTGTATGTAATGCAAAGATTATTTATTGAGGTGGAGGTTTAAATAGTTACTGAAATTGCGAAAAAAAAAGAACGATTTTCAACGCTAGAAAATTAAGTATATAAAAATAACAACTATTGTATACGGAGAAAATTTCATAAATTCATTTTTCAGTGGTATAACAACTACCAATGGCCACTGTTTCCAAATCGAATCGGAATATTCCTTGTTTTTCCTTATTGTAAAATTGATAGAGGTGAGGGAGGGGTAGTCATGTAAAGAAGAGAGATCCATTTTTCTCGGTAGAACACATCTTAATCGACTTATGCCACTGTACATTTTAATATAAAGGTAAATAATTTTATACCGTGGAGATATTTCTTTCATTTTAAACAGAAGTAGTTTTCGATCCTTTTTTCAATTTAGAAATAGGATTTTGGATATAAACAGAAGACAGTGCTCATTGTGTAATATTATAGACACCCAATAATTAATATATAAAAGGAGAAGTGTTTGAAAACTTAATTGATTTTTAGTTTGAAAAAGTTTAAATAAAACTAAATCTTGCCATTTTAAAGCTTTGCCATTCGTATGCATAATTTTAGTCTATATATGGAGGTTATAGGACGTTTTCATTTTTATTAAGTTTTAAAACAAGTGTATAATTAAAAATAAAAGTACTTTTTGACTACCTACTTGAAATCTGTGTTTAAAATAAAATAATTGCGTACACGTATTATATATTCAAACAATTGTGCGTGCGTGTATTTTTTTCACGTTATTATTACATTTATCAAACATTACTCCAAATTAAATATGGAGCATATATTAATTAGCATAAAATTTTTAAAAATACTTGTACTCTGTAATTCTTTTCTTAATTTTTCAATTTTTCTCCTAATGCTGGCACCAAATTCCAGCAGTTAGTTTGAAAGGTGTTTTTTTAGAGGTCGTTGTTACATGTTTCAGTTGGAACACTCTTTGTTTGCCATTTGAATAGATTTACTTCAGAGCAACACTTTTAAAATCTTTTTTTTTTTTTTATGAAATTTTTAATTAATTCCACGTATAAAATCATCTGCCTACGCCACCAAACCAGGTTCGGTGAGATATTGGCAAAATACGACCGAAATTGCTGCGAAAAATGAATGAAAATTGGTCACCCAATTTGTGCTATCTAGTCAGCGGGCACATGACCGAAATAATATTCAAACATTTATGGCATGACATTATCTTTTCATTAAAACCAGTTTCACAAAAACAGATTCGTTTCATGCCCTATGAGTTAATGCACCATAAGTAAAGACAGTAATCTGTCCATTTTCGCACAAAAGCCGTTTGGAATTTAGTGAAATCTATTTGAAAGTATTCTCCGACCCTACACGCAAAAAATATACACATAAAATACTTCCTTATCCGTTACATCGTAATAAAAAAAAGTTATTCAATTATTATTCTAATATTTAATTTAAATTGATAATTTTTTTTATATTTAATTAATTAAATTTTAATAATAATGAAGGAATTATAAAATGAATCATCATCACATAACTTAAACACGCATAATAAATTACGTTTACATCATAAATATCATAACACAATCAAATGCATAACATACAAATTTTTATAATTTTTTTTAATAATCAGTCCTCGCTTCTCAGTCGTATTAAGCAATCACACATTGATTATAATAATTATTACTTTTTGGTTAATTATAGTATTTTTGTTTTACATTCACAATTGGGCATTTCATTTGAAAAAAAAAAACACAATTAAAATTTGGAAGTAAAATTTCCAAAATATTATAATTAAATTAAATAATATCTAATTAAATTTATGTTCAATAAAATATTTCGAAAAAAATAATTCCGACAATTAATTCCGACAAAATTTAAATAAAAATATACAGGGTTTTTCAATTTAATGGAATCACGTAAACGGAATAAATTTTATCCGAAAAGATGTTACCACTTAATTAAGGGAGACACGTTGGCCAAAAAAGTAACCAATTAAATTTATAGGAGATATGTATTTTAAGAATATAAGCTATCATAATAAAATATTACTATAACAAAAGAAAGGATCCCGAAGTATAAGATAGGAAAATGACTCTTACCCACACTAAAATAGTCTTTGGATCATTTTGATCAAAAGCTCTCACGACAAGAAAAAATTTTTACGAGAAGTTTTCGAACTACAGACTAGGAAAATGATTGTGAAATGGATTTCTGTATGAAACTTCTCCAAACCACAGCCAAAATGTTCTTCGGATTGTTCTGATCAAAAGCTTTCACGGCCATAAAATTTTTAACGAGTACTTTTCAAACTACAGGCTAATAGATTTTGGGGGTAGTTTTGAAAAGTTTCACAGAAAACCATTTTCCTAGCCATATACTAAAACTATAATATATCGTAGCTTTTATCAATCCTAGTTCGAAAACTACTTAATTTTTGTGGCCGTGAGAGCTTTTGAAAATAGAATGATCCATAGATAATTTTAGCGTGGTTTAGAAAAAGCTTCACAGCAAGCCATTTTCCAATATAATATTACGGAATCCTTTTCCATAAATTGTCTTTGTTCCAAAAAAAGTTTTTGTCTTCAATTTGGATAAAAATCATTTTCTAGAGCAATTTGGACACCAAAAGTACATAAATCATTTTTTTTAACTATTGGGGTAATAGAAAATATCGATCAAATTTGTTTATGAGGTAAAACCCACTATTCCATCGTAAAATCAACCAGATTTTTATAGAATAACTTTTTTTTAACCCACAAGGACTGATAACCGGAGTGGAAATTGAAAATTAATTAAACTCATCTTTATCTAAAGTCTTTAACGGCGGAAATTTGTTTATGAGACAATCGAAAGTGTTGTTGGTTGCCGATCCTCTAGAGTCTAGACAACTAAAAACCTGAATTTCATATAAATTATTCCGTAAATCTGAGGCAATAACAAATGTATACAATCTTAAATAATTACGGAAACTAGTTATTTTATGAACATTACAAACAAGGTAAAGACAAAATAATATTTTAACGTTTGTTTTTGTATGTTTTTTTTAAGTACTTTTAAAATAACGTTTCAATTACAAGAAAAAATATAAATAAATAAATTTTGTCTAAGTAAGTATTAAAAAATTAGTTAAAACTACTTAAATTATTTTTAATGACTTATTAAAATATATATACTTATATACTGTTTCATAATAGTAATTATTTTATTATTGCTTAGTAAAAATAATAAGCATACTATCCGTAAAGTTTAATGTCTTCATGTTAGGTCTAGAATCAGACATTGTAATTGACAACCATTTCAGAACGGAAATATAAGAGACTGTTGTTAACGCCTTGCCTAACAACTTTTCCCTTTACGGAAATTTTCATAGCTAGTCTTTTCTTTCAAGGGGCCGAGAAAATTGTTAATTCAGTGGCAAGTCAGTTCAAATAAAAATATTGTTGAATAACAAATGTAAAATTCAACAAAGCAAGAAAATTGCATGAGCGAGATGTCACGGACACGGATATCTAAGACAGTATATCGTCCTTAAAGATTATTACACCAAATATTCAGATTATCACACAAGTAAAATTTTCCTTTGCCTCTTTGAGAAAAGATCCGACTATGAAAATTACCCTAGAGGAAAAGGTTGATAGGCTTTGTTGACTTTGACAACAGGCTCTGAAATTTCTAGCTGTTCTGAAATGGCTGCCAATTACAACGCCCGATCCTAGATCTTCTTCTTTCCAAATGCGTTATTGAATCTAAACTAAACAGGGTGTAACAGGGGTTTGAACTGACAGGGTTTTCTTTATGAAAATAGAGAGTAGCATTACATCGTAAAAATATCAGATTTAAATTAATCGAATAATAAAATTTGATCGAGAAATCGAAAAATCATGAATTTTTTGAAGTTTCCATGTTTTTTCCAAAAATTCACATTTAGTTTTATCCATAATAACAAGGTTAACCTAGTTAAACTAAAGTGAATGTTCTGAGGTGAGACACACTTAGACCAAAGGGTCCGTTGTGATACGGAAAAATGGGCTAGTCCATCCTCAGCCACTCCATGAACTATTTGGAGCTGCATAAGAAGAGCAATAGATAGAAATGAGTCCATCTGAATCCTCCTCATCACTGTGCGTACCTCCCACATTGCCACTGTTCTGTAAAAGGCGCAGCGATTTTTCTTAAAGAGTTCGTTGGAAGTGAGATAAGATCTTGGCAGTCTACGTTCCTCCCTTTATCTTATATTGACCTTTTTAAAAATTTTTTCATTCGGGATCAGCTTGCATTTCGCAAAGAGAACTTCCGGCATCCTAGTGATACTTTTGTTCGACAGCCTTAAATGTTTAAAATGTCCCGGTGTACATATCAGGTTTACATTGATTGGTTATCGCCAGCTCATTTAAGATCGTTCGGCCGTGGAACGCACTATGGAACGCACTGTATTAACTTTTGTACAGGGACATTAATTATTATTGAATGTATTTAACAAAATAATATTATAATTAACGTATAAGTCATTAAAATCGTAAATATCTTTATTTAAAAAATAAAAATTTTATTTCTCGTATACTTCTAGTTTCAGTTAGCAAGGTCGCGTCATTTGTCTTCATTTCTACATAATTTGTTTGATTTTTTTACCCATTCAAAACAAATTATATGCAAAATAATCTATGAAATATAAGTGCTAGAGTATTAGTCACTAGGAAGTGGAGTACTTAACACCTTTTTATACAAAAACCTTGAATAAATTTTTGTTAAAAATGTAACTTAAATCTATGTATTCATGATAAAAATCTTTTTTACCAACAAAAACTTATTTGCGGTTTCAAAATTAACCCGGGTACGGATATTTAAATTTTTAAAGAAATGCGATATATATTTATATCATCAGCTAACTTTATACATTTCAAAGTCAAAGACATAACTATTTACACGCATAGAAATATTGAAAAACCACCAATTTATCGGAAAATCTTGACCCAAAATTTATTGCTGTCAGGGACGGATCTCTGAAGCGTTAAACATACACAACCCGAATGTATTTTGAATTTAGTTTCATCATGGTGAGATACGAGTACTTGATCTAGCTACTATATGTCTTTTCTAGGACTCTTGGCTCGAGAGTCACTGCAATGTCATGGTCAAAATCATGGTTGTTCTTGCTCAGTTTAAAACGATTATAAATTCTCACGATCATAAAAAAATAGGGCTATGAGATAGTGACAGATTTTGGTGCCCCATTTCCTCGGAGGAAGCTGAAAATTACTTTATTGTTGACTAAGTTGACTAAAATAGAGAAAAATTTGCGAGTGAACCATGTGGGTAACATATTAGTTTCCTTTTTTAATACCTTAATCTTACATGGACATTCACGATCTTTTTGCCAAAATTACTTTCGGGACTCAAGATCCTTTTAAAAACCTTTAAGATCCTTTTTAAAACTTTCGAGTAAAAATTTCTAAAAACTCCGATGACCGACCTATCGTAGTTTTTTCAAAAAATTGAAAACTTATTCAATTTGTTCAGTCTCCACCGAGGTAGTATCAAGACATTGAGGCATTAAGAATGCATCTTTGTTCAACAATAGGTTTTTTTGCCACTATTCGTGGTCAGATGATTAAGGCAGTTTCTCTTAAAGCAAGGTTCGATTCATTGTGAAAGTATTCACTTCAATACTGCTTCCAGGAAAGATAGTTTTGCTTTTTGATCTCGATTTCCTTTAAAAAAAAAATTTCGACAAAATTAGAAATTATAACTTCAAATTTTGTGTTCCAGAGATGAAGATAATCCGGGCCTGATTTCGTATGGTATGGTATTTTGCGACTGAAATTTATTTCAATTAAAATAAAATCACTGAACTAAATTAATTAACTTGTTTTAAATACTAATTAATGCAAAACATTTATTTATTTATTACGTTTATTTTTTTCAATCAAACGACCTTCAAAAACTTAGTAACCTTAAAAGTTATCGTGAGAAAGTTTTATAGCACTCAATAATATCAATAAATTTATTGACTACTGAAATTGGACAAAAAACACCATTTTTAGAAGGACATACAACTGTTTTCTATAAAAATTCCCTGTGCAATTCATGATTGCACTTTTTTTTTAATTATAGCAGTCATAAAATGCTTAAATAATTGAAATTGAAATTTTTACACTCTCAAAAAATTGAACACTAAAAAAAGAATAATAAACTTGCATGCGAAATCATTGATCCAAGGCCGTAACAATAGTTTTTAATGATTTCTGTTTATATTTATAAACTTTTATAAACAAAAAAAGTATTGTTAGTTAAGAAATATTTATAATGAATCTGTATGCATTAATGGACCCGTAGGTCTGATCATTCTTCCTTGAGAAGTAAATAGAAAATGTGGCAAATTATTTTTCGAGGACTTTTTTGCAACTTTTGCAATATTTTTCAAACTAATCATTTCTTTTAATTTTACGGGTATGTTTTTTATATTTTGAAATCGAGTATGTGATAGAAACACAAGAGATTCAGCTAGTTCCATAGGCGTTCCTTTCAGTTTTTTTAATTACAGTCAAACCTGAATAAGGGAGAGTTCAAGGGAGCACAATATCATTCTCGCTTAAAGAGGTTTCTCACTAGCCCGAGTTTCTCGCTAATGCAGGTACATGGGTAGCGTTTCTCTCTTATAGAGGTACGCAGCTATAACAAGTCACAGCAAGTACGAATGTAGTAAATATTCCTCCTGAATAATATAAATAAATAGAGCTCGACTGTCGCTTACAGAGGTATAGATAAGTAGCAATCTCACTTACGGAGGTCCATGAAGGAAAAACGACTCTCTCTTACAGAGGTTTCTGTTTCTCGCTAATAGAGGTTTTGGAAGCTTAAAATGACGGGTCCTGGCTATTACTCTCACTTATAGAGTTTTCTCAATTATCCTGTTCAAATTTACCCAGGTTTGACTGTATTGTTAATTTTCTACTCTTTCCGTATTTTCAGATATGGAAAAGATCTTGATCAATATAATTGGACAAATTTATTGTATTGCTACCCGTCCTTGAAAAGTATATGAAGATTCAATTCAATCTAACGTTTTGAAGGGGGGTGAAAATCACGTTTAAAGATTCTACTACATAGATACTTAGATACATAGATACATAGATACATACCCAGGTAATAAAAGCGTGTTAAAAATAACGGCCATATGAAACACTCACCTGAAAACAAAAACAAAAATTTATTAAAAAGTGCTGAGCTCAGAAATTTACAAAACGATGAAAGATGAAACACATAAATGATAATTAACCTCGTGAATAAAAAATTCAATTCACTAAAATAATTGCAAAATTCATTTCTCCAAAAATATTTATGTGGCGCAAACTTTCCGAATTATCGTTTTAAGAAGTAAGAAGTAAGTATTGTTGTAAAATTTCGACAGGATTTATATCCTTAGTCATTGGTCTAAGATATCTCATCCTTAAAAAGTTGTTTGATATCATGATTACTATTTAAAATAATGTAAGCAATGATAATTTAAATACACAAAAAGTGCCAAATCAATCGAACTTAATTAAAAGATAGCAAACTCTAATCAATAAACTCAAACTCTAATCAATAAACTCAAACTCTAATGAATAAGTTCTAATGCAAGCTTGTAAGTGCAGCTTGTAAGGAAAATTGAAAGTTTTGTCAATGCACAATTTGTCCTTTGAAATAACTTTCAGTTTCAAACAAAGAATAAGACATGTTTTTGATACGGAATCCTTAAATACAGTTAAACCATCATATTAACAACATAAATTGAAAGAATTTTATATGTCAACATTAACAAATATTCATATTCGTAATACATACAACTAAACAAACAAAAACTCATACAAAGTTACTAAATTTTTTTCTCAGTTGCTTGGTTGTTGAATCGCCCACAATTTTTATTTAAAAATTTCATTGTATAATAATGATACTTTTCATAAAATCATCATTTTATTACAAAATTGAATATATTATTATTATTTTTATAAAATATAAACAAAATATGTGGGTGAGAGATTATATTATTATGATTATCGCAGTTATTAATAAATTTTATCACTATAATCAGGGGTGTATCTAATAATCATTTATGGTTGCAAATTATCATACATATTTTGTGCATAATTAAATTTAAATAATTTATATTTAGGATTTTTTTAATTTTTGAGAAAATAGTATTTTTTCTTCTTTACAGACTTTTAACAATAAGAAAACCGACTTCGAAAGAAAAAATTTTCCAAAATAAATTAATATGCACTAAAAAGTAAAAAAATTACGATAATATAATGTAGTTAAAATTATTGTTATTTTTGGAGTCGGTGTCAGCCAAGTAAACATGATAGAACAGTTTGCAACGTTAGCTTGGCTGACACCGACTCCAAAAATAAAAAAATTTTAACTTCATTATATTAGCGTTATTTTTTTACTTTTTAGTGCATATTAAGTTATCTGAAGTACACTAACTTATTTGTCACTAAAAAAAGAATCATCGAAATCGGTGCGTTGGCGTGATATTGAGTTATTCGTCCTCTTGTCGTGCATACTTAATGCAAATTAAAGACTTTTATGGTTTTCTCATGGATGCCGTTGTCGGAACTGGACCAAAATGAAATGGGACCTCACGGGAAGCACCAGCTTTCAAATAGATAAATCATCAAAATCGGTTAGCCCAGTCGAAAATTCTGAGGTAACACACATATAAAAAATACAGTCGAATTGATAACCTCCTTTTTTTTGTTTGAAGTCGGTGAAAAAGAAAAGTTCTTGTTCCAAAATTATCTAGATAATTTTTTGGTTTTGCAAGTTTTGACTGTTTATACTAACCAAAAACTGACGTAGATTTGAAATTTTATGAGAAATAAATAAAATTTCTAGATTTCTTTCGAATTTCATTTGTAAATTTAAAATTTAAATGACAATTTAAAATATAGTATTTCAACGAATATCAACGTTTCTTGACCCTGATGCAGTGGGATTAATGCGATATTATACATTTATACACTTATTAAACAAAATTGTACTTTGTGCAATGTGATCTTGTTATCAAAATGATTCAGACAACAAACACACTTGTATAAAGTTATTCAACAATTCATCCATTTAATACTTTATATTTCTAATATGGTTAAACAGCTTTACTTTGTATCTATAACTCTTTAATTTTTGAGAAAATTAAATGTACTGATTGGCTTGAATATATTTGAATCCGGATATTTAAAAAATTTGTAAACTTGTAAAAATAAACAAAGCTTTCACCAATTTTATTTACAAAAAAATATTCAGTATAACTTTACGAACCGAATAAATTAATCGTTCACAAAGTACGATTGCATGTTTAACTAAATATTTGTTTCTGTGAAAACACCGTCCGATACAAGATACGCTTGTTTAAAAATTCAAACTTTATTACCAAAATTCTTCAAATCAAATTTAATCTGGTTAAATGTTTAGAAAAACTAATATTTTGAAATAGTCAAACTCAAAGTATTTAACATAAATTATTTCAAAACTCAGTATCCATAAGAATTTTAAAAGTACCTAATATAAAAGGATATATTATATTTCACATTTTGTACCTACTTGTGAATTTTAATAATCACTTAATAAATAAATTATTAATAAATCATAAATTAAATCCTTGAATTAGGCAGAATAAAATAATAATTTCGTAAATAATAAACTTTTTTTATTATGAAAATTTATTAATAATACTTTTATTTTATTTTTTTTTAATTCAAAAGAATTTTTACGAAATTTTTATATGATATTGTATTACACAAAATTTATGACTGCCTTTTTATATATTAATGAAATTTCTGTTAACTAAAAATCAATTTTGTAATTTGAATTAGTATTAATGAAGTTTAGAAATATATTTTTATATTTTTCAAAATATTTATAGTCATATAAATATAAAAAAAAAATTGTGACTCATTTAACACCTTAACTATTTTTTGGAAAATATTAGCAAGGCCAATATTTTTATACCGAGCATATATGTAAAATGCAAGGTATACTAAGTTTAGTCCCAAGTTTTTTGTAACACTTAAAAATATTGATGCTACGCACAAAATTTTGGTATAGGTGTTCATAAAATCACATAACTACTCCATTTCCGTCCCTCCGTCCGCCCGTCCGTCAAATCGATAACTCAAAAACGAAAAAATTTATGAAGCTGAAATTTTTACAGCTCAGGATGTAAAAGTGAGGTCGAGTTCGTAAATGATCAACATAGGTCAATTGGGTCTTAGGTACTTAGGACCCATCTTTTAAGCCGTTATAGATAAAACAAAAGCTTAAATGTAAAAAAAATTCCTTATTAAAAAAATAACCAACTTTTGTTTGAAACATTTTTTCGTTAACATCACTGTTTACCCGTGAGGGCGCAAATTAGGCATAAATCGTATAGTATGCATTATATGAGAATATCAGTTATGTATGTGTGACATGTATGTATGTGTAATGTGATAAAGTAAACTGTCTATGCATGGTATTTCAACAATTAACTCAGTCAATTGTTTGTTTTCATTTGTTTTATATGCAAATTATAATTTTCTTTTAAATTTGATAAGAAATTTTATATATTAAATCAAGGTCACGAGATTGTTTTTTTCAAAATTATAATTAGCAATAAGATTGAACAATTGCATGTGTTTTTGAATAACTATTTAAGACTACCATCCTATAGTTTTACAAAAATTGTGCGATTATTGTTTAACATTCCTGTCTTCAAAACGAAAAATTGGGCGGAAATGAAATATAAATCAGATAAAAGTAGAGAAGCAAGGCTTTCTTATAAATATTTAGCTTGAATTTTGTCAAGCTATATTTTTTGAAAATATGACAGGGATTTTTCATTAATTCCCTATGATCGAGGAAAATGATCATTGCGCTTTATTTAATTCCAATTAAAATTAATTCTACAAAAACATACCTTAATTAAAAATACCATACTTACCTACATTATAAACCCACGATTCATCGATTGAGTTCATATAATAAATTAAAAACTATTAATTAAAAATAGCATAAATTATTAAAAGAAATTAAATATATTATAGAATTTTATAATTAATTCTTCGAATTTAGCGTTAGTAGTGTAACTAAAATCTTTACAATAAATAATAATTTTTTTTTTCTTAATTAATTGTTTATTTGCAAGCGCAAATGATTTAATTTTCAATTATATTTAATGATTTTTACTTCTAATTAATTTAATTTTTCTATTTTATATTATATATTTTTTTGCGCTCATATATAATGATAGATAATTACTAAAAAATTGTAATGTGTTTGGTGACATCAATTTATGTAATTCTTTTACCGTTACGACTTAAGGTGGTTGGTGTAATCAAGCAACGTACAGACTAACAGAGTGCAGACTAGTTTGTTAATTTAGTAGCCGGAATAAAAAAGAACAAGCTGTGAACATGTTTTTTGTCTAAAAAATCAATGATACAATCCTTTATTATATTAAAAAATTCTATTATAATTGAAAATTAAACAAATTTCTGGGTATCCCACTTCTTGAAAAGGCCTTTTACAGCTTCCAGAAAATAGACCGATTTTTATATTAAAATAAACCAACCCTAATCAACTATACCATTCCCATAGAGCGCCAAACTAATGGTTACTTGAGAGGATTATTTTCAAAAATTTCAAATAATCTACAATCAAAGCAAATTTTCAAAAATACACAAATATTTCAATCACGATTTGTGACTAAAAAATAATTTAGTAAATCATTGAAAGGGGATGTGTAAATTTTCGAGGCATTACTACTCATTGCGAGTTTGGATTAATTTTTAATAAAAGGAAAATTTAAACGTGCTGACCTGGTAAATTTAAACTTAATTCTATGAATTAATTGAACTATTTAAAAGTCTAAGAAAATGCATTAGATACTTAAAACAAGTGAAAACAAACAATTGACTGAGTAAATTGTTAAAATACCATGTATAGACAGTTATGATTACTCTATCACATTACACATACATACATGTCAAACACATACAACTGATATATCCATATCATACATACTATACAATTTGCGCATAATATGCGCTCTCACGGGTAAACAGTGATATTTACGAAAAAATGTTTCAACAAAACAAAAGTTGGTTATTCTTTTATAAGAAATATTTTTTACATTTAAACTTTTGTTCTATCTCAAACGGTTTACAAAGACCCAATTGACCTATGTTGCTCATTTACAAACTCGACCTCACTTTTTACGCCCTGAGTACGCTGTAAGAACTTCAGCTTGATATCTTTTTTCGTTTTTGAGTTATCGTGTTTTTGATTTTATAAACACCTATACCAAAATTTTGTTCATAGCATCAATATTTTTAAGCGTTACAAACTTGGGACTAAACTTAGTATTCCTTGCATATTACATATATGCGTGGTATAAAACTTTCTACGTTCTTTGTCGGCAAAAACTATGTTACTACACCAACTTCCTTAAAGTAAAAACATGAATTACTTAAAAACTATTTACTTATTTGTTTCTTTTTTAATGTTAATATCACTTTTTTTTTAATTGTTCCGTGCAAACATGAAGAAATACTCTAGACATGAAAGAAAACACAATACATAGCGTTCTAAATTCTTTTTCTTGTTAAATAACTGTTTTTCATGTAAATGTAAATGTTCTTACGTTATGTAATAGAGGTACTTTAAATGTTACATTTTTTATAATTACTTTTATGTAAATGTCAATTTAAAGTTTAGAAAAACTTTAATGGAGTATAGTCGAAGAATGCATGAGTTTCATTGAAAATTAGAACAGATTATAAAAAAAATATTCTATTACCATCAAATAAATACGATTATTTTCTGTAGGAAAAATTTAAAAAATGTAAAACTGGCAAAACTTGTTATCATGAATTTAAATGCAAATGATTTTTCCCAAGTAAATTTTGCTCATAAAAAAATCGGGTGTATTTAATGATTGGAAAAATACTTTCCGAGCTATCATTATTTTACTATCGCTTATTTACGATATGTATTGTGAATTTCCATTGTAGAAAGTCTGTCGAATATGTTCGATTTTCAAGAAATGTTGTAAATCTTTTTAGTTTATTTTAGTTTATTTAAGAGTTACATAAACAGCATGGTCATGAGCGACTTGCATACAAATAATATTAAATATTATAAGGTAAGATTAGGTTAGGTTATATTATCTGTCCACGAAGGACACACTTAGGCTATAGAGCCGATTGTGATACCATATATGTGTACCACTGATAATTTCATTTATCAGCTCCTCAAATACAGAGGCTAAGTGCATCTCCTTCATGCATATACCATTCACTACACCAGTCCATCACAACTATTAATTAAATTAATTTTGTCGCGACGGCGGGAATCGAACCAGCTACCTTAAGCAAACCGCGGACGGAATTGGTTACGCCTTAATCAGCTGAGTTAATAGGGCGACTAAATAAATATTATAAACTACATTCTATTTTTGAGAAGATTTTTAGTATCCTTAATGTATTTAGCACCTTCTGAACGTTCTTCTCGTTTCTCAGGCAACTGAACAAGTCCGTTGGAGCAATGTTGAGCTGACAGTCAGATTCAGAATTTTTTACAATATTGTTAATTGTGGAACGGAAATTGTGGAAAGAAAATAGTGTTCATTAAGTGGTCTTGTTAATCCAGTTCCATAAATCAATCAACCCGCCTTTCAGCCTGTCTGTCAAACAGAATAGCGAGAGAGATTTTTTCATTCTGACATTATATGAAAATATTCTACAGTTTGTAAATGGGAGAAACATTAGCCCTCAAAAATCTTTCTATTAAGGTATAAAAGACAGAAGTTAAATAAAAAACACCTAGACAACGTATAGTCCTGTTGATTAAGGAGGTTTGGCATGAATTCAAAAGGTCTGGTTTCTACTCCTGGCATGTGTGACTCTTGGTATGACTCGACAAGTTATTTGTCTTAGTTTGCGCCATTGCATATAATATACGTTAATTATAATCGAAAGATTTTGACGTTTGACTTTTCTTAAAATGCAATAGATTTCGGATATCTTTACAATTTGTGAGAGTAATCAATGTTTAGCATCTTCAATAAAATTATTAATTTTAATTTCCAATTAAATAAATCCACCCAACAGACAAGTTTGAAGCTATACAGTTGTTACCCAGCAAAATATATACTTGAAATTAACATAAGAAATCCATTTAACAAATCCATATTTAATAAAATATAATTTAATCGTAGTTTAAGTAAGACTCTACAATAAATTTATTATAAACAAATTAAATAACATTTTATAATTGAGTTTTTATTTTTATATTTTTTTAATGTTTATTAAGTGTTGAAATAACAATTAATTTATGGTCAATAATAATAAGTACTTGAAAAAGACTTTAGACAATGATATTTAATAAATAAATAAAAATAAAATGTATTCTCAATAATGATTATATGAAATGAAATTGTAACTTTAGGTAACAACAACTCAAGTACAAGACTTAATTAGTGATCATACTTAAGGAGATTTGGTATTTGAGGGGAAATGTTTAAAAACTTAAACTAAAATGAAAATGTTTACACTATGTTATGAATCAAACAAGTGAAATTTACAAAATATACTTGTAAACCGATTTTTGGAAACTAAGCTACAAAATGTTCTCAATCAAGTCGGTTCGGCCGTTTAGGAACTACGATGCCACTGAGAAACACACGGACGCACAGATACACTTTAAACTTATAACACTCCTTCTTAAATCAATATCAAAGTGATGGTCAAGGACATCAGATGATATAAAAAGGATACTTAGAGAGCTATCACTTTTTGGGACAAATTTTTGGAAATATTTTAATTGAAATTGAAATATTTGAGTTGACTTTGTTCTTTTGAATTATTGTTTTGAATTACCTAATTATTTTACCATTTCACTTTTCGAAATGAATTGAACCAGGTTTACTTGACCATTCATTTCCATAGTAATTATGGAAAAAACGCTTCAAGGAAAAGCGTAATTTAATGGAGAGAGTGTTCTTAAAATGTTTCAAGTGCGAATTTAGGATTCCGTATCCGAAAAATTTGTCGAGGATTTTTTAAATTTTGTAAATTTCACTTGTTCCCTAAGAAAACCAGTCCTTAAGGAAAAAATGTTAAGAATGAAAATCATTTACTTGTGAATCTTATTTCTTAGATTTTAACTAGTTGATCAGGTTCAAATAACCCTAACTTTTAAAAGGTAATCATGGATGAAAATGAAAACGACATGTAAAATTTTTTATTTTTAACTTTGATGAAAATCTAAGGTATGGTAATTTGGAAGAAAAATTGCATTTATTTGATTCATAACATAGGAACAGGTAAGTCAATATCGGTAACCACACCGATCTGTTTACCAATCGAAATTGGTATCAGAAGAAATATAATTTAATTACGAATATAATGGTATATAAGCTTACCTGAAAAAAATTGTTCATGTGAAAAATTGATGAAAATTAGTTTAATTAAAAATAGCGATGAACACTTTTCGACAGAAAAACTATGATAGTGTTTAAAAATCAATAAAATTTTATAAATAATATGTCTCGTTTTCAGAAGGGTTAATCGATCGATCCCATACCGTCTCTTAGACCATTAATTGATTTAAACGAGAAATAATGGTTAGTTTTGATTGATTCCAATTCATTCTAACAATTTGAATGGTTTTCAATAAGTATAAATCTTCAATTTAGAACTGTCATTCCGATTCAATTCCATCATTCTTCACACACCTTACGTATGTACAATGGCGTGTATGTTAATTCGTCGCTGAAATCGGTTCTTTTACCTCGAGAACTCATCGATTACATACATTTAGCATACGAAACCCCTTAATATCACATTATTCATCATGAATGACTCACCAATAATAATATTATTAATATTATAAATAGTAATGAAATTAAATGGTAATACACTCAGTTGTAATAAGTATATGTGGCGTGCTGTGCTACACAGGCATTATACAGCCATAACCACTAAGAGTATAAAACCAACATTATCTACATAGACAAAAAAGGTATGATCCAATAAACATATGTCTCACAATATCAGTAATAATAATAATAATAATCATTTTTATATAAAAGGCAACTGGAAATAATAAATTTTATATTATTAAACAAACAAATCACAGTCTTTTTTCATTTTAATAAGAAAAATTAACAATACTTAAAATGAGAACATTTTAGTTTGCTGAAGATGGTTTTTTAGATTTCACAATCTGACTGATGGAAATGGAAACAAAAATAAAAATCGTGGAACAAGGTTGTTAATATAAATATAAATTTGAGACAATCTTGAAAATGATTTTTAAAAATATTTGTTTTGGCTGTAAATCAGATAAATCTTCAATCATCGAAAAATCACACAGTTCTTAATTTGCTTTTTTTTTTAAGTGAAAACTTCTTTAGTGGCGTTGAACACTTTTTTAGGTGAAAAAAAATCGAACCTTGAGCCATCAGCACGCGTCTCGCTCTATACATTCCACATGAAAAGAACGGTTCTCGCCCGATCACTGAAGTTGAGCACACAAACTTCTAGGATGGATGATCGCTAGTGACACAGTTATTTCCAAGTTTTAAGTTTCACTTCCGTAGACAGTGAAACTTAACTAACCTATGACTAACTACCTTTTTTTGGTATGCAAGTTACGCGATATCGACGCTTATTTTGAACCAATTTGAATAAAAATATTGTTGTTTTAAGCAGAAAATAAGATGGGGATTTGTGAATTTTTCCAAATTTCAATTGAGTTTTTCAATAGTTTTCGATATACAGTCAAACCTAAGTAAGTGAGAACTGGATAAGTGAGAAAACTCTATAAATGAAAGTAATAAACAGGACCCGTCATTTTAAGCTCCCAAAACCTCTATTAGCGAGAAACAGAAACCTCTGTAAGAGAGAGTCGTTTTTCCCTCATGGACCTCCGTAAATGAGATTGCTACTTATCTATACCTCTATAAGCGACAGTCGAGCTTTATTTATTTATATTATTTAGGAGGAACTATAGCTACAATTAAATAAAATCATATTACATATTTACTACATTCGAAATGCTACCCATGTACCTGCATTAGCGAGAAACTCGGGTTAGTGAGAAACTTCTATAAGCGAAAATTTGTGCTTTTTTGAATTTATTGTGCTCCCTTGAACTCTCGCTTATCCAGGTTTGACTGTAAATGTTTGAATTTCTTTTTAAATACAAGCAAATCAAGCACGAAAATATGTTAATATCTTCCTGATCATGATTTAGTTTTAAGGGAATACAAGAATATTAAGTTAAAAAACATTTTAAAATTGATATCTAATATTTTGCTACACGGAAAACAGTGCGAAAACAGAGTACTTCTTCCACGTGAATAAAGGAATTAAAATGGGAATTAATTTAACTGTATATAAATCCTACGATCAAATAAATAATCCACAATTTAAATTAAAGAAAACAAAACTTTTATATTTCAAAAAAAAATTAATTACCTCTAGTAATGAAATTCATTCATTAAAAAATAAACTGAACTGCCGCCCTCTCAATTAGATCAATAATAAAAAGAAACAAGAAATTACAAATACCTACTTTAATTCCAAGGAGATAGTTTCTATTATTTTAGAAAGCCTGTTGGCAATTCTATTGCTTATTTATATTTTGTAAAATTAACCTTGTAAAGTTTTGTTACACAAATACAATTATTATTAAAGTTTTGTATGGCTAGTAGTATTATGACATGCAAATTTGAAATTAATTTTATTGATTTCATTAATAATATGTCGTGTAGTCAAACATTTCTAAACTTGTTAATTTGTAACTATTAAATTGATTTATTTATATGCGATCAGGCAGTGATGATCTGCTAAAGTTGTTAATCACATATGAGCTTATAAGGAAACTGTTTTAAAGTTGTAGTTAATTTGTTACTTATACTTCTGGCATTTAAATATTGAATGTAGTTCTGTTGAGAATAAACTAAACTCGTAATTAAGAAACTTCGAAGCTTTTTGTGGGACTTTCAACAATTCAATCAATCAATGATCAACGATCCTCTTTCGCCAATACTTCCTCGAGCATGTACATCTTTGTACATTCTTAATCTGGACTTTCTTTTGTTTCTCTCAAGTTTTCCAAATCTTTCTTAGTCCTACTTTTTATATAATAACACTCCTATATTAATCAATGCGTACCATTGGCCCGTGAGGCTTTTTTTTGCAATATCTGATTTCCAGACGGTACAAAAACTTTAAATGCGTTAATAAGAGACTACATTTGTATGGGATACGCACTAGAGATTACAAGAAATATCTTTGCAGATTACGTTACTTTCTCTATTTTTTAGAAGTTCGATTATATCAAGAACTACCTAAAATAAATCATAGGTCACATTATTTAATCTAAAGAACAATCAAAATATTAAAACTCACTAGTGAAATTTACATAACTTAAAAAATTCCCGAGAAGTTTTTCGAGTACGGAACCCTAAATTCGCACTTGAAACGTATATAAGAACACTCTCCATTAAATTACCTTTCTCCAAACTGAACCCATTTTGAGGATAATCTCCTATTTTTTAGTTGTTACGGGTAGAGAACACAATACTCGCACTTGAAACATAGTGAAGAACACTCCCCATTAAATAACATTTCAAACGAAACAAAAAAAATCCAAATTGGTTCATCCGCTTACTCGCTATAATGCTACAGACAGAGACACACACATAGCGATCAAACTTATAACACCTGTTTTTTTGTTCGGGGGTTAAAAAGATATCGAAATAGTTCAGCGTTTGACCTAATTTATGACAATTTATTTTTGTTGAATAAAATTCCAAATCACTATTTAAAATAATTCCAATAAAGATATTTTGTAGGAAAGATTCATGTAAAGCTTATATTTTATATCGATATATTATATTAAGTATAGCTCCAAGGAAAGAAATTAAGTGAAAGATGAACACTTTTTCACAACTGTGGCTCTTAATTCTTTGAAATTGCAGCCCTACCAAACGTAAAAATATACAACAACTTTCCAATTTTCCAGGTGAATACAATAATTGCTAATCAGGAAATTAAAAATTAAGTATCCATAATAAACCACGTTTCCAGTCAAATAAACACTTGTAAAATAATAATCTAAAAATAATTATTATTACACAGTGTTTAAAACACTATTAATTTCATTTTAATAATTTTTCCCTATGTCTCACACCATTCTTTGCAGACACAAGCATCATCAATTCATATAATTTGTACCCAAAAATAAGTCACTGATTCAATAATAATTTTACACTGCAATAAAAACGTATTAGATGAGTCGTCTTTTCTATAAATTATTACAAACTATAAATAATTTGTAAATATATATTTAAAATATAAAAAAAAAAAAGATTTGTTCTAAATTTCACGGTTCTTTCAGAAAAAAAACATCAAGGTCATTTTACATAAAACACAGAAATTAAATCTTTTAGATTTTATTATATAATAGTTTTTTTTTTATGTATTGACGAATTTTATATGATGAAAAATATAATATATAATAAACTGTTGGAACCGAGCTAAAAATTCTCATCAATATTCCACATTTTTTAACCCCCGTACTAAAAAAAAGGGGGTTTTATAAGTTTGACCGCTATGTGTATGTGTCTGTCTGTTTGAGGCATCGTAGCACCTAAGCGAATGAACCGATTTTGACTTTTTTTTGTTCCGTTTGGAACGTAATTTAATGGAGAGTGTTCTTAGCTATGTTGCAAGTGCGAGTTTATGGTTCCGTTCTCAAAAAAACTAAAAAATTAAGGATGATCTTCAAAATCGGCTCAATTTTGAAAAGGCTTCAAGGAAAACGATAATTTTGTGGAGAGTGTTCTTAGATATGTTTCAATTGTGAATTTAGGGTTCCGCACCCGATTTTTTTTCGGATTTTATTTTTTTGGTAAAATTCCCTTGTTGTTTCAATTCAGCTAAAATATATTCTATTTATTCGAATGCAGTCATTTTTCTCGAAAACTATTTTTCTCAATCCAAGAGACTAAAAATGTTTTTGAAATTGTACTGATTTTTAGTAAAAGTTTCAGGTAAAAAAAATTTAAGTCAAAACTGATTCTGTGTTAGATAATGTCTCATCAAAGAAGCTTTTCGTGTTTTTTTCTACGTTACCATTCGCCTCATTGTAATCCTGTTGTTTTTCATGCATTTAATCACTATTAATTTCCATTTAATCGTTCACCTTACCGTTAATTATTAATAAAATAAGAATAAAAGGAGAACAAGAAAATATCATCATCAAAGTGTATTTAAAATAATTAATAAAATGTAAATAAATTCTTGTGTAAGTCATTTACAACGTTTTTGGTAGAAATATTAGAAGTATCATTAAAAAAAGAATTTATACTTAAATGAGTTTTTATTCATTTGAAACTCATCATCACACCTTTTGCCAAGGTCTAGGGTAATCAACTATATATACTTCACTCACTGATGTCTGTTCTTATGGTTCATTTTCGATGATCTATAATGACTACGAGGAAGTAATCCAGAAAATGGGAAGTTTTGCGATTTTTAAAGTGTAATACTAACGGTGGTATAAAAAGGTGGATTTATATTAAGTTTGAGAGACAAAAAAATCGATAATAATCAATAAACTCTAGGCAAAAAGTTTGTATACATGCCAATTTAAAATCCTATAGTTTTTTAATAACAATTTTTATTGAATTATTTCGTTTATTTATTAAAAGCGACACCTTTTTGAGAATCTTACATTTTATTCGTGGAAAATGGTTCAACTTTGTTCATTCTAGAATATCTAAAAAACTATGCATTATTCGATAAAACTTTATAAGACATTTTTTGTTCAGAGCATATTTTTCAATCGAATTTTGTAGTCGTTCGAGAATTTTTGAAGGTAAATTAAAGGCGTTGAAAAAATAAATGGATTAAAAAAAATTATAGTAATTTCAATCCTGATCAAATGTATGAATGAAGTGCCTAAAACTGTTTTTTTAAAATTTAAGCCTATTTCTGACCATGATATTGACTGGTAGACGTCATGTGCGATTTTCCTAACATACTCCAGGCTGATATTTTCATTTCATGATTTTACAAGAGGATATCCGTTGTTGTCTCGCGTAATAATTAGTCTATAGATAACGGAACATTTTTCTTCACCACTCAGTGGATACATACATATTTAGTTTTTACCAAAAATGATCAAAATGAATATTTTAATTTAATTTTTTTTTTATTACATTTTTTAATAAATTTAATTTATAATATCAGTCAAGTCTAGAATATTTTTCAACAAGATAATTGCGGAAAAGAATTTTTATTAGACAATAGATTTAATAATAGGCACCACTTTTTTGCATAATTTTTTTATATCTATTATTTTATCAACAATGATTCATAATTCTAGATAAATTTTTTTTGTGATGTTTACGTAAAAAAAAAGTAATATTTTTGACCTCAAAAAAATTAGTGTTAAAGAAGGGAAACTTGTTTAACAAGAATTTACTTAAAATATATGTATACATACAATAGGTAATGTGTTATGATTAAAAAATTTTAATTTATGTGTGTATTTGCTAAAATCACATATTGTTGTTTTTGTATCGGAGTTTTGGAGAGGTCAATAACTTAAAGTTAAAGTAAATGTTGACTTTTTTACAAATAAGTTAATATGTGGGTATACAAATTAAATCTAATCTACTTTATTTTTGGTTATCGTGTGTGTTTTATCAATTTTCATTCATATTTATACGTTTTAACGTTTTTTTTATTGTAAATCAGCAAAAATTCTATCCACTTATTCAAAGGTTCTATATCTAAGACATAATTAAGATATAAAACGAAATTTTTCAAATTTTGATAGCTTTTATCTAAAATTTGTTATCTGTTAAAAATAGGAAATATTGATAAACGATTTCTTTTTATCAATTTTTAATCTTTAAATACAAAAATATTTTAATAACAGATAAATTGAATTAATTTTTATAAATATTTTGACTTCACATTTGTGACTAAATAACATTTATGATTAACTAGCTATAAATTGTAAACGGAATTCCAAAAACCACCCAAACCCGCCATAACTCATCCCCTATTAACAAAAAAACAACTAATTGGGTTGAGTGAATTTGATTGAGCACGAGTTAGGACGGGGTACCCTACTCGAGCTAATTTTCTTAAAATATTGTTATCTAACGTTTCTTCAAGTTGGTAAATCGCCATTAAAATAAGTTTATCCATTTTTAACAGAAAATTAAGTTGGATTCAAGCAATATTTGTATGGAGTTAAAATGGTAACCGTTCTTAAAATTAATATTTCACCTAGAATTTATTTAATAATCAAAGTCGTGAGGTATTGAACCCATGAAAAGAATTATTTTTTTAATTACCAAAGAAATTTTCCCATGGTTATTAACTGTAATTAAATTTATCATAAATTTAAATATTTTTTTGTAGCACTATTTTTTTTTTAATTCATAAAATTGAACAAGCATAAGAATTTCTTGTTGCCAAATCCGAAAAAAATTTACAATCAATTTACAAAACAATAGATTTAAAGTACTTAAATCATAAAATTAGATGATACTATTGCAATTTCCATTGGTTCTTTGACATACGTTGAACTTAGCAGGCCCAAAAATAGCAGAAACAACCGATGTGCTAGAAAATATAGAGAACTAAAATCAGAAAATATTGTATCCTCTTCGTATGGTTTCTTTTACAACTAATAGCTGTCTAATTTTTTCCTAATGAAGTTGTTTACTCAAAATTAATATAATAATTTAAGAAATATATGATCCTATTTCATGTTGAACCATAATTTCGATATTATTATTACACAAAGTTTAAAGAAATTAAACTTGACTTGCTAAATACCCATAAATCTTAATAGATATTTTTTTTGTTGAAAAAAATTGGAAATATAAATATACCATTTTAAACGATCAATTACTTTACGGTTTATAACTTTTTAACACGCTATATCGTTTGAGGTTATTTTTATGTGGTAAAAACCACTGGAAAAATTTTTATACAAAATTTACGATATTATGTCATGACAAAAAGTCTAGTCATTAAAAAATGTATTCATAAAAACTAACTGTACCATTTGTCGGCAATAGTTTTTTACTTTTATACTACTTCTACCAGTAAATAAAAATTCTTATCGATTCGTTAAATATGATGGAAGCGCAATGAAATTGTGTAGTATATGAATTTTTACAGCGAACTGTGAGTTTATTTGCGCTTCCACCATATTTATTTAACTGGAGTTAATATAGGAGCTGGAAACGTCACGGAAAAGTTTATTTCAAAACGATTGAATTTTGAAAATTTCTTTTCATATTAAAACCAGGTAGGAATAAAGTACGCCAAACACATGCGAGCGAATACTACGTTTATTTATGCGCATTTCTGAAAATACCTGCGAAAAGTTATCTTTATACCATATATGTATATATAAAATATACATAGTATATTAAGTTTAGTCCCAAGTTTGTAACGCTTAAAAATATTGATGCTAATCACCTTTAAAGTCCATTTCCGGTTGTCTGTCTGCCTATCATCACGATTACTCAAAAACGAAAAGAGATATCAATCTGAAATTTTTATAGCGTGCTGAGGATGTAAAAAGTGAGGTCAAGTTCGTAAATGAGCCACATAGGTCAATTGGGTCTTGGGTCCGTAGGACCTATATTGTAAACTGTTAGTGATAGAACAAAAGTTTAAATTTAAATGTAAAAAATGTTCCTTATAGAAAAATAAACTTTTGTTTGAAACATTTTTTCATAAACATCACTGTTTACCCATGACAGCGCAAATTGTATAGTATGTATTATCAGTTATATATGTGTGACATGTATGTATGTGTAAAGTGACAAAGTAATCAACACTGTCTATATATGGTATTTCAACAATTAGCTCAGTCAATTGTTTGTTTTCACTTGTTTTAAAATGATTTTAAGATAATTTATTATTTTTCACGTTCGTGAGGTCATTTGAAGCAATCTGATCGGAACCGAATGTGATATTAATCAGGCAGAATATAATGAGTCACTTTTTTGCTAAAATCTCCGAGTACTTTATTTGAATCTAAGCTTTATTGACAATTTTAATAGAGAAAATCCAACTTTTAATTAGTAACTGAAATGTTAATATGTGGTTTTATCCGCATATGTATTGTATCAACTCATCTACACAATTTTGCCTCAAAGCTTTTATTGTCTACTCTAAAATGTAAATTACTGTTGTATATTGCAACTGTGCTACCATATGTTTAAAATGTATGAAAGATATCAACGTAAAGCTACGTATAAAAAAGCGAATGAAGAAAGGACTTTCTTTTATAATTATTTCACATAAGTAAGCAAGCTTTAGTTACATGTAAATAGCATCGTGTTTTATATAGTAAGTAAACATATAAAGAGGAAGCTTTTATGGAAGCTTTGGCACAATAAGATTTCTTTTTTTCTGTACTCCAGTAAACGAAGCTGAAATCTCTAAATTCTTTCCTATAGCTCTAATTGACCTGAAAATTTGGAATTAAACTTTTTTCATCCTCTAGAACAAAAGTCGTGTGGTGCTTTTGCCCAGGGGATGGTAAATACCCCTTCTAAGGGGTGGAAAAATATAAATTGAAAACAGGAATCGATAGAACGATAAAACCTTAGCAAAAAGTGTCATCTAATTATATTTCGAAAAGTCAATACTTTCCGAGTTATTGGCGATTGAATTTCGGAAAATTTGACGATAAAAAAAAATGTCATACTACTTTTAAAAAACTATAAAATCTTGAAAATGACAAAAGTTTCAAGTCATTTGCACAAAAGTAACGGATCTATAATGAAAAGAAAGCTTGTCTTATCTTTTTTTATGTTTTATTCAGCACAAAAACTGATAAATTTACCACATTGCTATTTTCAACATGTATTTTTCTATCCCCTAGAAGGGGAATTTCTTTTGATCTAGAGGGTAAACAAAGCTAGTAATTTTTCTTATTTTATCGACACTTATCTGTATATCTGTGAGTCCAAAAATTACAAAAATCACATTTATGATGGTTATAGAGGTACTGTATGATTACAGGTACATTTATTTTCTCGGAAAATCATTTTAGAAGAAGAATCCATCCACTCCAAAAGAATCATTACAAAAAAAATTAAACAAATATAATTTAATGGTTCGTAGTAATATTATTCAATGTATTTTCTTCTGTCATAAAAAAATGACTCAAACATTTAATATTAACGTCTACTACTCGACTGCATAATGACTAATAAAAGTTATTTATGCTTTACAACTTTATTTACAAACTATTAAAAAAAAACATTTCATACTTAGTGCAATTCTTGCACTGAAAAACTGTTTAAGGTTACGGCTACTACTGTCATAGTTATTATAAATATATCTACAAATTAAAACATTAAATTTTTTATGAAAAGCTAATTTTTCAAAATTGTTAAAGTAGTGTTAGCAGCGAGGTGAATATTCGAACAATATTCGGTTAAAAAAATGACCAGAACTAATTCAGAGAATGCTTGTTCTCCAAAACAAGGATTTTGGTACAAGAAACATGTGTCCGGAAACGCTCTTCTCATAAAAAATTAGAAATTCCTCCGAGAAGAATTCATCTTATCCAAAATTAGAAATTTTGCATAGGATGTTCGAATTCCTAACAAATATACGTCGGGTTTTTAAAAAATTGTTTCTGAAAAAGATATTTTTTTAGAAACATTTTTGCTACAGTTCTTTGATAGTTTTGATGTATTTCTCACAATCTGCTAAAGGAACACCAGAGCTTTAAATAGTTAAAATAATTTTCGTGAAAATATCAACAACATTTGATCATCCAAATTTTTCTAAAACGGATTCGGTTGAAATTCAGAATGGTATGCAAAGTTTCTAACGTCTGTAGCTTTGAAGGGAAATGTTTCTGGAAAAATGCTCTTGATTCCAAAATATTTTTTTTTTGTGAATATAATCACTTCCTAGATTATTGACCATTTATTGTGATAAATCCGTTATAAGATGATACTGCAGAAAACTTTGTTGAAAATAAGATGTTTTAAAATTTTTATCTATTGATAAAACCCGAAGAAAGTGGTACAGTAAGGTGTCCCATTTTGTCGTTTCTGCTTCAGAAGGAGCTGAAAAGTATATAACAGTTAAACCTGCAGTTAAACTTGGTGAAAAGTCAGCGTATCACACAATAATTCATTTTTAGTGAATTTTCTGAGAATATTTTGAGAAAAGTGTGTTCTTTGCAAAATAACTCAGCATGTTCTTTGCAAAATAATCCGCTTTTAATAGATTTTCGGAAACATAATGTCAGTATTAAGATTATATCAGTAATGAAAATACATCAAATGTCGATCGACCCTATCGCACGGGTCTTTCGATGAACAGAGTTACCTTTAATAGTTCTGGTAAACCGAAGCATAAATATTTTTCGTACAAAGAACATAGAAGTTTAACATACAGTTAGACTCATTTTTTGTTTAAATTTATTTTTGAAGTGAAAACTTCTTTAGCGGCGTTGTACACTTTTTTTGTAATGGGTAAAAAATGTTAAACTCGCGACAGGGTCACGTGTCCTGATCGAAAATTCGTAAGATCTTGCCACAGTCAGTACACAGGTTCGCATCCGATCACCGAAGTTAAGCAACATTGAGCACAGTCAGTACTTGGATGGGTGACCGCTTGGGAACACTGTGTACGGTTGCCTTTTTATTAAAAATATATTTTTTTATTCATTTATTATCATGACGCATCTGCATTACTTCAAAAAAAATTGGAAAAAGCTTTTATGAATTGCCAATGATTTTGAGTGGAGATTTCAACATAAACTTTGCAGACGATAAAAATCAACTATTAATTGAATTTTTAAATAATGAATTTGGTTTAACTATGTCAAATGATCGCAATGTTAGCACAACGAAATACAAAACTGCTATTTATGCGGTCTTTATTAGACATTTAAATAGGTTCGAATCAAAACTGTTCGTTTCTTACTTCAGCTATCATAAACCGATCGTATCAGGTTCTGGTAGTAATGATGGGGAAAACGTCGTCGAAATTATGGATGTACACTCACTGTCAAAAAAAGTGCCACAGTTAAAACATTCTAAGCGTACTCATCATATGTTATGTTATAATAGTAACACTTAGAATGTTTTAAAACGAGCAGTTTTTGTGACATTGAGTATACGTTGATTTTTCTAAGAGATAAACATTTTAATGTAATATAAAATGTCATGTTTGTGTACGATAGCCCAATAAATAAATATTGTATTCTACCACATAAATGAGAGTCCTTTTATACTGCTAATTAAAGCAATTCTTGCAAAATTATTCCCTAACCATTCCAAAATATCGAAAATGCACAACGTTAATATTCAAGTTTTCACTTCTGCCGGCACTCCCAGAGTGCAACACGTCGTTTTTTTTTTTCAGTTTTCTACCTTCAATATTTTTGGTAATCTACAGTATATATGTAGGGTTTCCGTACAGGAATGTTGTGTGACGTTTAAATCAGATTTTCTTATGATATGTATTTGGTGTTTACTTTCTACATGGTTCTGCACTTTTTTGATGTAAACAGCAATGTATTATATAGTATACATTTCACATTAAGAAAATATATTGTGGAATGTATGTACACCTACTCAAAACAAAAAAAAATATGTCTACCTTAGTTATGATGTCTGTGTTTATAACAATTATTCTTTGTTCTTAATGAAGTCACTATAGTTTTTTTTTTTTTTTTTATAATAATTAATATAAAAGAATTCTTGTAATGTTTTAAGTTTGAAAAAAAGTTTATACGAATGACTTATGTATTACATAGACACAAAAATTTGTTGATAACTCATCATCCTGCGGGATAAAAACAAGGGTTAATGTAATTTTAAGATGTAAATTTTGTTTTATTTTAACAAAAGCAAAAAGATATTCGACAATCTTTGTTAGTTTAAAGTATCGGTTTGTTGTAGTTAGTCTAGTAGTAAAGCCCAACACAATAATGTAGCAAAAATATTTTTATATAGGAACATGTCACATTGGAGAGTTACAATAATTCGGTTATTATACCATGCATATATGTAATATGCAAGGTATACTAAGTTTAGTCCCAAGTTTGTAACGCTTAAAAATATCGACAACAAAAATTTTATATCGACATACGCACAAAATTTTGGTAAATGTGTTCATAAAAACACCTAATTAGTCGATTTTCGGTTGTCCGACCGTCCGTGCGTCCGTCTGCCAACACGATAGCTCAAAAACGAAAAAAGATATCAAGCTGAAATTACAGTGTACTCAGGACGTAAAAAGTGAGGTCGAGTTCGTAAATGAGCAACATAGGTCAATTGCGTTTTGGGTACGTAGGACCCATTTTGTAAACCGTTAGAGATAGAACAAAAGTTTAAATATAAAAAATGTTCCTTATAAAAAATTACAAACTTTTGTTTGAAACATTTCCTAATGCGTAACCATCACTGTTTACGCATTAGGACGCAAATTAAGCGTAAATTGTATAGCATGTATTATATGGAAATATGAGTTATATATGTGTGACATGTATGTATGTGTAATGTCACAGTGTGATCAACACAGTCTATACATGGTATTTTAACAATTAGCTCAGTCAATTGTTTGTTTTTACTTGTAAAGTATAGAATTCACGAGAAAACGAGAATTCACTCTAATTTACTAGGTATTCAATTTGTTATTTTTAATAAGATGAAGCGAATACCCTTAAAATTGTACATCGTCAATTTCGAATTCATGAATGAGTTTGCTTATTATTTTCAAAAATTATAATTTGAATCAAAAAAGGATTTTTTAACGAGTTATGGTCCATTATTTAACTCTTGATCCTTAATATAAAATGAGAATTTTGTTTGAAGATGTTTGCACATGATATAAATTGAAAAAAAAAACAGTTGTGAAAGAAATGAAAGAAAATGGTTTTAGTTTGTCATCATTGAATAATTAATCTTGTAAATAAAAAAGGATTCATTGACCCATTTTTTTTAATGTCGAAACCAATATATTATATTAAATTGGATAACATTTTTGTGTGTAAATTAATTTACTTCTGTTCTCAAAGAGTTAAGCGTTTAAGTATATGAAATATATCAAGGTATATTAAGTTTAGTCCCAAGTTTGTAACGCTTGAAAATATTGATACCATCAACAAAATTTTGGTACAGGTGTTCATAAAATCACCTAATTAGTCCGTTTTCGGTTGTCTGACCGTCTGTCCGTCGATCTGTCAACACGTAAACTCAAAAACGAAAAGAGATGTCAAGCTGGAATTTTTATAGCGTGCATAGGACGTAAAAAGTGAGGTCTAGTTTTTTTTAAATGAGCTACATAGGTCAATTGAGCCTTAAGATCTACCTTGTAAAACGTTAGAGATAGAACAAAAAGTGTAAAAAAATTTTTCTAAAAAAATTAACAACTTCTGTTTGAAACATTTTTTCGTAAGCATCACTGTTTACCCGTGAGAGCGCAAATTGTATAGTATGTATTACATGGAAATATCCATTATATATGTGTGACATGTATGTATGTGTAATATGACAGAGTAATCAACATTGTCTATGCACGGTATTTCAACAATTAGCTCAGTCAATTATTTGTTTTCACTTGTTTTTAGGTGACTCTATCAAAGGAGCCACCTGCAAAAACTGTACAAAGATGATAAAATTTTTTCACAATTTTTCTAAAAAATTCTTGTTAAGGAGCCTCATAATCAATTTTTATTCCAATTTTTTACTGTTGACCACTCGCCTAGGCGTATAATAACGTATAAATGAAACCATTCCTGTACTAACTAAAAGCCTTAAAACACTCACATTTTATAACCGAAGTGTTTAGTCGTTGAGATTAAAATATTGTAAACCAGCATCATTAAAATAAAGTCGACCAAACCAGACCACCGTATAATATAACTTTGGATGTAAATACCCAAACAAAAAACCACTGTTAAGATGAATTGTTATAAGATTCACTTTTATTGTTGTTGTTGCTTGTATAATAATAATAATAATAATCATGTTATTTATATGATGTGATAATGAAATATGCCGCGAACCGCAAATCACTATTCACTTTTTTATTTATTAATAAATAACCGTTAATTCATTTCTTATGAGTTGTAAAATGATTTTTAAATTTATATAGGATGTTTGATTAAAATTTATGGTTGTTTAGAAGATATTTTTATTCTGAACTCGTGTATTTAGAGATTAAAACTTAAACCATTTTAAGATTGCAAGGTAGCGATTTTTACCAGTCAATATTCAAAAATATGACTTCAAAAAAATGTTTAATAAAAAAATCCATCGAATGAGATACTTTGCGTTGACACTAGCACAATTTTTCATGCAAAAAATCGCTAATTACTGAACAAGTAATACAAAGTAAAATGAAAAAGCACACTAGGTAAAAGCTGATATAGAAAATTCGCAAGTCTTACAAAATGGTTTGTCTTAGAATATAGGACCCATTTATCACAAAATTTTGTACTATTATAAATTGGAAAACGGATATGGCAAATATTTTTGTACAAAGAAAATCAAAAGAAGTGAGATTATTGGGTGATTTCCTTTTAAATATAATTCTTAATTTCAATTTTTTATTTATTTTCATTTCAAAGCCTCATATGTCAATTAGATATCAAAACTTTTCATGATTTCGGACCATCAAACCATAAAAAGCCCTCATTGCTAAATAATAACGCCCATAAAATGTCTCTTATAATTCACTTCTTAATATCATATGATAGGAGTAAATTAAAATATAAGATTAGTAGCTAAATTCGTGCTTTGCTCTAGCAACTATAGATTCACTGGAACTTCGGGATACAAAGTGTGAATAAAACCACCGCTGACGCTACCTTCATATGTGTCTTCCCGTGACCTCCGCCATTCAAATTTCAATTTTGTGTCTAATTTTCAAATATCTTTGTGGTATCAGATTGGTGATACCTATTTTTTCATCGATATCATAGTTTTCTACAATTTTAGATTATTTAAACACTCAAAGCTGTATCGAAAAAATCCATTATTAACTAATCAAAGTACTTAAAAGGTTAAGCGCAGTCCCGAGGTTAGCCAACGCGAAACCCTGAGCCGTGCTTTTTTTGCAAATCCTTTTTAGACATAGAAGTGAACCTTGCGAGCTTTTTGTTTTGCAAATGTGTCAATGACAGTGTCGAAAACAACAGAACGCTAAATGTCCTAAGCAATAGTTTATCTCAAATAGCTTTTGATCAATTTTAATTTTGAGAACGATTTTTCTGCACTCGCTTTCACGTTATTTTGAATTATTTAAATTACTCACTTCTTGCATGTGAAGAGGCTATTCTTAGCGCAAGGCTCTGGGTGGTGGCCCATTTGCCGCATCTAAAACTGTCACTGATTTAGCGTAAAACATTCAATAATTTTTGTCCATAAAAAATTATAAATAAGATTATTATAAGAGACTATTTTTCCAGTGAACACTCTATATAAATAATAGTATATTCATATGTTACATATTATAAAAGTATATTTTAATTTGTTTAAAATGTTCATCGTATCGGTATCGGTTGACTGTTATCTATTTATTTATACAAACAAGTTATTATAAAGAGGAATATACCTTTACCTACCTATCTAATTACAATTGAATACTTTATTGTTTGCATCTTCTCTTTAAAAGTATTTTTATATACCTACTAATACTATGCCATGGCAGGCAGTATTTACTATATGTATAATATACGGTAGTATGTATATAATATGACAAACAATGGTTTTTGTTATAGATATTATCTTACGTAATATATAACTGCAAATATGTATAAATAATATAAAGCTTTTTATTTATGTTTTATACATATGTTGTACAGAAAAACATGTTTTAAAAGATATATTCGAAAGAAATATAATATAATCCGAAAAAATATAGAAATAAATAATAGTTTAAAAAAACTAAGAAACACGCTTTTGTAACTAGCTAAACTAAATGTGAGAAAATAATTTCTTTCAATTCAAAAAAACCATTTTATCGTAAAAAAGCTTGGGATGTTAACTTTCAATTATTATATATATTTTATTGATATTTTATTTATTTTTTTATAAAATATCTCAAAAAGCACCCCCAAGCTTTTTTACGATAGAATGATTTGTTTAAATTTAAAGTTATTTTCTACGTTTTAATTCAGCTTTTTACAAAAGCGTGTGTCTTAGTTTTTTAAACTATTATTTATTTTGTGTTTTTTAGACTATTTTTTATTCACAAAAATTCAGTAAAAATATGGTGGGAGCGCAAATAAATGTATATATTTTCAGATATGGAAATCGTTCGTTATTTTCAGATATGCAAAGCCTGATCAGGATAATCAAAGAAACTTATTAAATTATTGTATTGTCATCGATTCTTGATAAGTAAGCCAAATTTCGAGTTAATCCAACGTTTTAAAGGGGGTGAAATCAGTTATTTTCGTAACAATATACGAGCCTAATTTATTTATTAAGCCTCCATATTATAAACAAAATAATTTTTAATACAAGCCTTTAAGCGGTTTATATAATTATTACATAGTAAAATGCAAACACTAAGAAGCAGTTTCACTGTAAAATACAGTAGCATCACATACATATATTATAATACACAAATATAATATTTTATTTATTTATTTAAAAAGTTTTGAACAAAATTAAATGATTAAAACAATTATTTATATTATTTTAAACATTGTGTGTACACAAGTAGTCAAAACAAAACATGGTTGTTTATGTATGTAAGATACCGATCTCAATCATAGTATTCGAATTACAAAAAAACAAAAAACCGATCATGTTTTTATGCATTTTATTTATAATACCTTTATATTTTTATTTATTTACTAGGTATATTTTTATTTATTTACTAGTATTTCCTGGCGTTGCCCGAGAATATATTTTCTATGCAGTTTCATAATTGCATCGAAAATTTTGTTTTTAAAAATGATTAAAATTTGTCGTAAATATAGAGGGGACTATCATAAAACAATAATTGATTGTCAATTGATGTGTGTGCAAATAGATTTTGTACTTATCCTAATAAATAGAGGATAATCCTTATGTTGAATTAGCTTTATTACCCATAAAAATGTAAAACTAGACTTGATACCATGATAAAATTTGAAAGTGAAATTAAAATTGATTAAAAAACAAAGAAGTTATAAGCAATCAAAGATTGTCAATGGTTTTCCATCTCCTTTTAGCAAAACAAGTTTTATATGTAATCTCTGTGGCAATACCCACATATGACTTCACTAGTGGGTATCTTCGTCTTTGTTTAGTTAAGAATTTTAAACGTTCATATCTTGAATACTAGTAAAAATTTTTAAAAACCAACTTCTCTTTTCTATTCTTTAAGTGAGAATTCTCATCTAAAGTGATAAAAAAAAATTTTGCCCAACCACCCATCTTATCCCCCATGATAAAACTAAGCACTCGAATTCAATTTTAATTGTATTTTGCAGCATTTATAAGAAAAAATTACACAGGTACCGTTGCACTTAAGGTCAAGGAAACCATAAAATCTCGTGGTACAATAAATTCGCAGTATAGTATATTTGAATGAATTTAATTAATTTTATATTAATTTCTTTAATTAAAGGTTATAAAGTAATAAAAATGGAAATAATCTATGATTTATGTTTTAAATTGTCAAAAGGTTATAAACTTATGTGATAAAATTAGAAATGACCTAGTCACTGCATCTGAAATCTTTTTTATATTACAACATAAATTCATTACAAGTTTGAAGATATTTTTCAACTATGCAAATTTTGTATTTTTCCTACTATGCAATAATTGTTTAAAAAAAACTGTCTACTTTTTACTTTCAGCTCAAAAAAAACCAAATTATATTTTAGATATTTTCTATTTCAAGTCAAGCTTAATTCGAAATGAAATTTTTTCGTATCTATATATAGTCTTTATATAGTCTCAGAACCGAATCTATGTCTAGTTTCCTGAAGATTCGTTTGTGGTATTGAGCTCGTAGACGTATGAACCAAATTTGGATTCTTGCTTTGATTTTCTACAATTTTGTTTCTTATAAAAGTTTTAATTTTTCAACTAATATTAATCGAGAAATAATTTGCCCTATCTGGTTCATGCTATATGCCTATAGCCCTATAAATAATTAGCCCTATCTGGTAAATGCTAAATGCAAAGATGTCGCCATTTTGAGCAAAATAGGTTTGATTTCTATGGTATTATAAAAGCTATAGCCAATCGTAGACTTTCGGTCAGGCTATATATGGCCTAAAAAAAAAATTTCATTGTATTAGCTTAACACTCCCTTGAACACTTATATATAATATTTACGAGTGAATCCAAACCGCAGCCAATTTAATTACAAATTTTTTTAAAAATTAATAATCTTCTTTTTTTTGTCAGATTACGGAAAATTAATTTTAAAACTATAATATAAAAACCATGGCAGATATTACTAATTATGAAAATATTTTTGATACTATCAAATAGCCTATTTACATAAATTTACAAGCGGGAAATCAAACTTTACTGCTTACAGCAATCATATCAATTTATTTACACACTTAATCATAATTTAAATGGAACAATTAGCTTTTTTCCAGAAAATAAGTAAAAAAAATTCCATTCGTAATTCGTCACGTTAATTTACATTAATATAAACCATATTTGCGATAAAAGTTATATATGTTATTGTTTTTTCCAAGATATACGACTTTTTTTATCAAACCATATAAAATTTAACAAGCCATATGGCAGATGTGATGTTTAAAGATCAGACCAATAACTCTCTGATACAATTAAGTTATTGTACGTTGGTAAATTATATTAAAATTAAAGTTTGTGTATTATTAAATTATCGTAATTTAGTTCTTAAACCTCATTTTGACTGAAATTTTAGCGAATCGATTCATAAAATCGAGTTAACTTGTTATTAAAACTTTGACCTTAAATTCATTCACATTCGATTTTTGAGATAAAAAATACATCAAACTTTCTATCAAAAAAATAAATTTTTAATCATAATAAATTTAGAACAACGTATAATTTACGAATTTCTTATCAAAAACTTTTTTATAAATAATTAAAAAGCCAATTTAACAATAATTTATTGTACCTAAATGTGATTATTGATTAACTATGAAGGCTATTTTTTTATATTCTTATAATCATTTTATAAGTGGCACGTAATTGCGTCTTTACAATATGTATTAAAACTTATTAATGATTAATTTACAACTTATAACAGTTTATTAATTATTTTTATTTTATTTTTTATTAATATATTTATAATAATTAACATGATTTTAAACATATTGTAAATTGTTGTATAGAATCAATTTTAATAATTATATAGTTTATTACAGAGAGTTATTTATAAATTGAAAGAATTTTTACAATAGAATTTGAATTAAATGAACTAAGGAAAAGTTGATTAGATTGATTTATTTTTCGACATAAATTATAATTTTAACAGGTTTATATCTTTCTGTCAATAAATCATACCATTTGTAGAATTTCCATTTTAAAGAGTTTAAAAATTTTTGGGGCCTCAAAAGGCATTGTTAAGTAGATCTAATTAGTACAGGAAAATAGATTATTTACATGAAAACCGGGAAATATGTATGAATTAAAAGAAGGTACGATATAGCCAAATTTCCTCTAGTAGTTACAATATTATCATACTCTCAGTTCTCCTAATTTTACTCATAATACGTATCTATAGATAATTATTCATAGATAAATACTTTTCTTTAGGACTGGAAGAATTTTATCCGTAATTAAAATTAAAACTGTCCTTGTTAGTAATCCAAATTTCATGGTGTAGACAGAAGAATTGGCTTTATGTTTTTTTACATATGGGTATAAGCAGGTTCTGCTTCCCCAAAATAGAATTATGACTTTCATGCAGGAGGAACGACTTTATTTTAATTTTTATAAAAAGTTTATTGTAAGATATAATTATAAAATATGAATGGTGTTGGCGCAGGAAAATTAAATTTTTTTTTGTTTTTTATATGTATATTTTCTTTAATTGAATCAAATTTCAATACTATCGTGTGTACTGTATATTAATTAATTGCTATCATACTGTAATTATACTTTTGCACCCCCATTACAATCCCTTATTAATTTAAAAAAAGAAACGTTATTACATCCTTTTTTACTCTCTTTACATGTCAGATGATTCTGTTTAATGTAAATTTAAATTTTGCATAAAAACAATAACGTATTTCTTATTTAATAAATATCTAGTTGTTGTTCTATTCAAAAACAGATAAACGTAATAATCAGGTACGTCGTCGAATATCATAATTATCCAAACAAAAGTCGCTCGTAAAATCCGGTTTGCAAAAAATATCTCGAAAATAAAAAAAAAAACTGAGACAATTTTCTAAAAATAAAGCTCTAAAATATTTTTCCTAGTAGTTATCATTCCCGCTTCCAATTCCCATTCCACCTATAATGCTTTACGAACTTCCCTTTATAAAAATTATAATTGCTTAGACAGAATGAATTATTTATTAGTTATTGCAATTAATTATAAAGTGTTTATATAATACGGGTACATAGTATGAAGTGTATCAGAAATCTTCTTTATCCCACATAAAATTCCACTTAAAATTTTGTTTTCACACTCTGTATAAATATTCCACACAATTGTTAAACATTATCCAACGTGTCTGCGGTTAAACACATAATAAATAAAAGCAGAATATCGGAAATAAAATTCCAATCTAATGAATTATTCATCTTTAATAAAAATGTAAAAAATTGTTAAGACTTTTTTAGCAAAAAATACAACCTACTTTAAAACATTGCCCTAAAAATGAAAATGAAAAGTAAGCGAATGAGTTATTATGTCAATCAAGGGCCAAAATTAATATCCTTGTGTAAATGGTATTAATCAATTACAGTCAAACCTGGATAAGCGAGAGTTCAAGGGAGCACAATCTCATTCTCGCTTATAGAAGTTTCTCACTATTCCCAGTTTCTCCCTAATACAGGTACATGGGTAGCGTTTCTCTCTTACAGAGGTACGCAGCAATAACAAGTCACAGCAAGTACGAATGTAGTAAATATGTATGAATGTAGTAGCCATAGTTCCTCTCAAATAATATAAATAAATAAAGCTCGACTGTCGCTTATAGAGGTATAGATAAGTAGCAGTCTCACTTACGGAAGTCCATGATGAAAAACCGACTCTCTCTTACAGAGGTTTCTGTTTCTCGCTGATAGAGGTTTTGGGAGAATAAAATGACGGGTCCTGGCTATTACTCTCACTTATAAAGTTTTCTCACTTATAAAGTTCTCACTTACCCAGGTTTGACTGTACTTGTTTCTATAAACAATTAGACATTTTAAAGTCACGTTTTGAACGTAATTTTCAGAAAAATGATTTACAATAAAAAGCTTTTATACATTACCTAAAGTACCATGATTTTTTTGACCAGTATTGTGTTTTTTTATAGAAATACCCAAGAACTAATTAAATATTTACAAAAATTCACAGAATAAATAGCATAGAAATGTTTTGAAATTCAAGGAAAAAAATAATTCAGAATTTTATCAGAATCAGGTGTATGATTGATTGACACCGATCGATTATTGTGTTACAAATAATTTTATTGCCAGAAGGTGCTATAAGTTCCAATAAATATTTTGTAGTATATTTTTTTTTTTGAGATGATGCACATACATCACGATAATTTCAAAAGTTATTTAAGAAAATTGAAAGTATTTTTATTACATTTTATGTAAATTTATATCAAACACGAGATTTAAATTCATTTATACAGAGTGTGGCGTAGTGGATGTCTTGATTCTATCGACTTGTAAACTACCTGAATAATGACTCTACGGATAATCAAAATGCAGAAGTAAATTTTTGTTATTGATGTAAAGAAAACTAACATAAAAACATAAAAACACAATAGTTTTGCTAGGGCTGTATCGTGAATCTGTGGGATCCTAGGCTAATACTACAATAGGGGCTTATCTAATTACTCAACTAATTACAAATTTGTCATAAAACTGTTATTTATAATGGTGTATAGGTATAGGAAAAAAGCAGGACAGTAAAATGACTTAGTGTTTGTATATACAAACAGCAAATGTAAGACATTAGGTTAGGCCAGGTTATTTTAGCTGTCCACAAAGGACACACTTAGGCTATGAAGCCCTTAGGTTATAGTACAATTATTGTGATACCATATATGTGCTTTACCATCTTTTCCAATGATAATTTAATTTACCAGCTCCTCCCGGCATGATCTGGTGGGGTAAAAATACCCTGGCAAGTGATTTTAATTGGCAATTTTTCCTATGCAAAAAATGTTAAATAGTGCAATTAAATCATCTGCCAGGCTATTTTAGTCCCCACCAAATCATGCCAGGCGATGATATTTCGTATGATTGAATATTAGACTTTAAAATGGTGTAGGTTTCAAAGTGCCTCAAGAACATTTTTTACATAGGAAAAATTGCAAATTAAAAATTCCATAGGTCACTAACGCCCCCCAACCTCCCAGCCAGGTTGTTGATTTCATCATCCACACATTCGCAAGTTATCAACTCTAATATTTTCAATGTGCCTCAAATATTTACTCAAAAAAGCCACTCAGCCTTAGATTAATACGTATTGTATTCAACTTTCATTTTATTCATTCAATTTTTACAATGTATTCATCCTTCAATATTTAACAAATTCTCTATATAATCGTTTTTTAAACAACTAAATTTTATTTCAAGTGTAAAAAATTATTTTTTTTAAATATTTGGTAAAAAATTTTTGCAGTTTTTAATTTTGCACGGTGTTAAATTTTTATAGTTTTATTTTCTCGAAAGACCATAAAATTCTACCTTGAATTTGATAAGAAAAATTATTTTTTAAACATATTCAGTGAAATATTATATTAAAATTAAGCAAATTAAATTAAATTTTTCATAGTAAAATTCTTCAATATGTTTTTTGTTTTCAGTCATAAAAAACATGACTCAAACATCTAATCTGAAAGTCCGCCACTCGACTGTATGCATAATAATGACTAATAAAAATTATTTACATTTTTTACAGCTTTATTTACAAAATATAAAACTATATTTTGCATACAGCCATTCAGAAAAAAAGTAGAGCATGTAAGCCAACATTCGATGAAAATCTAATCGGACTATTTAGAATAACTAGCGTTTTTTTGTGGAAGCACTGGAAACAACGTGAGATATGTATTTTTGTACCGAAAATGTTACATTGAATTACTCCATAATAAAAAGATATTTTTTAATACATACAAAGAATAAAATATTCATTCTTAATTAAAGAGAATTGAAAAAAATAAACTCGAACCAGGACTCGAACCCGAACTTCTTGGATTCATGTCAAGCGCAATACCAATTAGGCTATTCGAGTACAATTTTTCAACTCATTGAATTTTTTTTTTTTACTTTGTTTATTCACTTATTTATTATTATTACAATATTTTTTTCAATTCTCTTTAATTAAGATTACTAGACAAGATATTAGTCAATATTTAGTTTACGCTGTATGTATCATATTAAAAATCATCATTTATAACCGAGAGATCATGATGTAAATAAATATCGTATACATGATTAAAAGTAAACAAAAACAAAAAATAATATTCATTCTTAGGTAATTTTTTCAAATAATAACGAATAACCATTTTCTTGTAAAGAACCTTAGTTTGTGAAAATAAATAATAACCAATTTATTGTAGCGAGTCATAATTTATGAAAATTCATTTTTATTAATTACAATGAAAATTAAAGTCTTATTTTCATTATTTTGAGTTGGATAATCTGTCAATTATCCTAAAATTAAAGTATGTTTTTCTTCTCAGAAGGAAAATACTGTCCAATATTTGTTGAAATTTGGTTTAGTTTATGCCAAAAAGCATAATGATAAATTTTTTGTTTTTAAATTTTGTACTCACCTTACAAAGTACAACCCCCGTATCAATACGATCCATAAAATTATCCACATTTATCCCTAATTCTGGATACAATGTATGTAACCATTCAGCTAAATCTTCTTTCATTGCATACAGATACTCTTCACTAGATTTAAAAGGCCTAAATGGCCGAGCCTCTAACAATACAGCCATATTTTTTTTATTTATATATCAGGCACTTTTCAAAACAAAACAACAGAAAATAACTTTAACAACAAACCAAAAAAAAATAAATAAATAAAAGAAAATTCACTTAGTTTTTCATGACACATTCAAAAAACACATTTTGTTTTAAATGGGATTAAACGTCCTTTTTTTGGGTAATATGGTCCTGTGGTCGTTATTAACGACCCCTTTGCAGGAGGTACACTGAAATAATATTTTGTTTGTATACTCGAATATTGCGTTTAGAAGATTATCGACCGCGAGAACATGTGTATTGTAGATGATAGCATGTGTTTTGTACGGAGTTGTAGTAGTAATTTTATGTGAGTATTATATTTTGTGCGGACTGTATTAAAGCAAGCGCGATACTGACAGCCAGCATGATATTACTGCGGCTTATTTGTTGATGATGTAAAATCGGATCGAACTATTCTCGCGATATACAATGGTGGGTTACGACTTTATACGATGTTTGATTACAATATATTGTATATATTATTTATATTGTTGAGAGTTATTATTCATAACTATTAACATTTTTACCAAGGTAAAGGCATATTATTTAAAATTGAAAGTGTAAATTAAATATATATACTGTTTTCTAAAGTGCATTGTGTTTTAAATCATTCATTTTATTTCTTATCTCGTTAATTTGTGTCCTTTTTATATATTTGTTGGTGTATTTTATCTTTTAGTTAACATTCTGAATAAAATGTCATATTGTTGAAAATGTAATTGTTGTATTCATTGCTACCACCTAGTGGTGAAAATTAAATTTAAATTTTTGGAGGCAATTTATTTAATAGATCAAATATTTTTGTCGCTTTCTTGTCTGTTTTCTAAAGTGGATTCTGTTTTCAATCATTCATTTTATTTCGTATCTGATTAATTTTTGTCTTTTTATGTTTAAATATATCTTTTGGTGTATTTTATCTTTTAGTTAACATTCTGAATAAAATGTCATATTGCTAAAAATATAATTGTTGTATGCTTTGCTACCACCTAGTGGCGAAAATTGTAATTAAATTTTTGGAGTCAATTTATATAATAGATCAAATATTTTTGTCGCTTTCTTGTCCGTTTTGTAAAGTGGATTCTGGATTCTGTTTTCAACCATTCATTTTATTTCGCATCTGATTAATTTTTGTCTTGTATCCTTAAGGCTGTTTTGTACAAATTTGGCGTGAAACATTCCTTGATTTGCGATAAATTTTATAATTTTTAATATAAAGAATCGAGCGACAGTTTAATAAGAAAAATTTTTTAGTCCAAGGGCAGGTAAAAATACCCTACCATTAAAATATTGATCGAAAATTAAGCAATTTTTCTTTTGCCATTTTAATGGGAGGGTATTTTTACCTGCCATGGAACGTTAGAAAATTTTCTTATTCCACTGTACCTGGGTGTGAAAATTAACAGAGTTTTCGAAAAATAAAAGTACTCAGGGCAAGCTGAATATGAATGCCTATAACAAATCCAAATTTCAAATCGATATAGTAATGGGTAATCGCTGTGCTTGAAATTTAATTGTAACCATTCTTATCTGGAAAATCGCTTTTCTTTATAAATTTTTGTTTTCCACCTATAAATATTTAAAAGGATTTTTTTTTTAATTAAAGAGAATTGAAAAAAATACACTCGAACCAGGACTCGAACCCGGACTTCTTGGATTCATGTCAAGCGCCCTACCAATTAGGCTATTCGAGTTCTAGACACGAATGCAATTTTTTCAACTCAATGAATTTTTTTACTTTGTTATCCACTTTATTTATTATTATTACTTATTATTATTGTTGTTCACATTTAATTATGCACACAATATTTACATCATGGTCTGTTTGACTAATTTTTTTTTTAAATTATAAGGTTTCACACCAAACAAAGAATGTTTAAAATTTGTACATAACAGCCTTAAGTTGACAATCTGGATATAACATTTTGTTAATATATTTATTGTATGCAATGCTACCACCTAGCGGTAAAAATATTAAATTTATTCAATTATTTTCACACTGTTCGACTAACCCATACATTTTTAATCAATTGATAAGAAGATATTGTATTTGATTCACACAAATCATCGCCTATTTTGGGAAAAATATTTTTCTTTTCTTATTTTTAATAGAAACCCTTATTTTATTATTAACTTTCATAAGGCTCTTCACGATGATATTACATGTACTAAGTTTCATCAAGTTCTGATACAAACAATTTCTTTTGATTTTCTCGATTTTTTCTCCGTAGCTCATAAAAAAATTTCATAAAATTAGAAACATTTTTATGGCTCTGATTTGGACAAAAATTATTACATACAGTAATTATTGAGTCAAAAATTCAAAAACCGCATCCATTTAACGATATCTGATATACGTACCAAATTCGCTTATGCAGAATGATATCCAGTTGAACCTCAGAAACTTGTCGCTCAATCGCAAAATGAACCAATTTGCTTTTCTAAACAAACTAAAATTCTAACATCTGTAGTAGAATGGGAGCTTTATTAACGTACGTATGCGAAATCTGCGAGTGCGTGGCATCAGTTGGGCATTCGCAGAATTACGTTAATAAAGCGTTATCACAGGTATATCGTACAAATTTTTATCTACGCCTCTAAAATGTGAAAATAAACGGAAATTATAATTTTAAATTTGTCATGAGTTGTTTGAAAATTGGATGATAACGCTTTGTTTCCTTTGCAAGGACGCGTGGGATAATAAACTCCTTACTCACGCAAAATGAGTTGATAAGAAGTTCTTATCTCGCGGGCGTAGATAAAAATACTGCTTAATAAATGCTCATAGTTACATAGATTTTTTTTATAAAGGAAATCGGTTTGTAGTCGTGAAATAGTCTATAAAAATTCGTTTTGAAAATTGAACAATCTGAAATTGTTTTTTGCGGGGTAATTTGAACAGAACTCATTCTCATATTGTATAATTTCATTAAAAATTACAATATTGCAATGTAACAATATACTAATTTTTTATTTTGTAAAATACTTCATTTTTTTTAGAGTAGGTAATACCAAATATAAAAGCATTAAATAATCGTTTGCATTAACAGTTAGCATAATCAGCAACACAAAACGTAGACAAGAAAGTTCTTTTTTTTAATGAGACCGATCTACTCGTTCCTTCATTAAAATGAATCAATAATTAAGGAGAAAAGGATTTCATTTCAAAATAAGTTCACCATCAGTAATTGCCATTTATGAAGGTTCACTTTAAAATACTAATCCGGCTTCTGAATATGTTGCGAAAATTTTTGAAATTGAATTAACGTACGCAGCTGTTCGTAAATCTAAACACAAATTTAAGTCTTCTGCCGTTTTAATAAGAGCTTTACCGGCACGTTCCATTGTGTAAGCCAAACCAGAATGAACAATATCTCGTTCAGATGCACCAGCAATCCGGGCTTCGAATTCATTCGTTGGGGTAATTGGAACTGAACCTACTCCCTCTTTACAAAATCGCTTCTCAATGGATTTTTGTACTGAATCTAACAGGCAAAAGTTCGTATCCTTTTCATATTTAAATGTTAAACGTCCATACGAAACATGATTTAAATTTTTTAACCATTCAAAGAATGAAACCGTAACACCGCCTGCATTTATGTATAAATCGGGTATTGTTAAAATTTTTCTTTCTATTAAAATTGCATCAGCAGCTGGTGTTGTGGGGCCATTAGCAGCTTCCACAATCATTTTACACTGAAGTTTAGCTGCATTTTCTTTAGTAATAACCAATTCAGTAGCTGCTGGCATGAATATATCACACTCTCTGAACATTAAATCCCCACCAGTTTCTTCTGTTCCTGGAAAACCTTTTATGGTGCCATTGGAAAATTTATACTCATCCAGTTTTATAGGATCGATACCGTCCTTCGAATAAATTCCAACGTCTCTACCTAATACACCTACCAACTTAGCTCCAGCACGACAAAAGTATCGAGCTCCGTGATATCCTACATTACCAAATCCTTGCACAATAAAAGTTTTACCAGCCCAACCAGGTGATAAACCTATTTCATTCATATATTTTTCATTTTCAAGAAACAATGTCGTCCCGTTAAAAACTCCACGGCCAGTGGCCGCAGTTCTACCGTGGATACCACCTTGATTTATTGGTTTACCGGTGCAACAAGCATGAGCATTAATATCTCCATGTCCTACAGTTTTCTCATAAGTATCTGCCAACCAGGTCATTTCTCGCTCACCAGTACCCATATCAGGAGCGGGAACATCCAAGGCTGGTGATAAGTACCCCTTCTTAGCCAACTCTAAAGCAAATCTACGTGTAACTCGCTCTAATTCATGAACTGAATAACATTTTGGATCAATTACAATACCAGCCTTAGCTCCTCCAAAAGGTACATCCACACTAGAACACTTAAATGTCATTAACGCTGCTAATGCCATCACCTCAACGCGATTAACAAATTGACTAAATCTCATACCACCTTTGGCTGGCAACCGATGTGTACTATGTTGAGCACGATAGCCTCGAATGATTTCATAATCACCTGAATCACGACGAAGAGGGAAATTCAATTCTAAAATGGTTCTACAAGGTTGCATTAACATGGTGATTCCCTTGAATTTTTTTTTCTTTCCTTCAAGAGGAATTTTATCACGCATTTCGCTAATTAATTTATCTTCAGCTGCCACAAGTGCTTTGTGAAAATAGTACTCAACCATTTCAAAAAACTCTGGATTTGATTTTGTTGGTAAATCTTGTAGCCGTTCTGGAATGTGATGATCACCATAATTTCGTGTACTTATTTGTCCGCTCATAACTGATAATATTTTTGAAACCATGTTTTTCGTTTTTATATAGTATTTTGGTGTTAAATAATTCTTTGTCACAACCTGGTTCCCCACAATTTTAACGCAAAACATTTTAAAATGTTATCTATTTTATAACCGAAAATATATTTCACAAATAAAATGGATGTTAATTACATAATAGTTCTACAAAAAATATGACAATAAAAAAAACTTTTAACAAAAAGAAAACCGACTTCAAAAGAAAATCTTTTCCAAAACAAATTAATATGCACTAAAAAGTAAAAAAATAACGATAATATAATGCAGTTAAAATTATTGTTTTTTTTTTTTGGAGTCGGTGTCAGCTAAGGAAACAGCTCTGACAGAACAGTTTGCTACATTAGCTTGGCTGACACCGACTCCAAAAAAAAAACAATAATTTTAACTGCATTATATTATCGTTATTTTTTTACTTTTTAGTGCATATTAATTTGTTTTGGAAAAGATTTTCTTTTGAAGTCGGTTTTCTTTTTGTTAAAAGTTTTTTTTATTTCGTGATTTTTAGTGAATCTGAAGTACACTAACTAATTTTTCACTAAAAAAGAATAATCGAAATCGGTTGACGTGATATTGAGTTATTCGTCGTCTTGTCGTGTATAACGAAGGCAAATTTAAGAATCTTATGGTTTTCTCATGGATAGCGTTGTCAGAACTAGACCAAAATGAAATGGGACCACACGGGAAGCACCAGCTTTCAAATAGATAAAGAATCATCGAAATCGGTTGATGTGATATTGAGTTATTCGTCCTCTTGCCGTGCATAATGAATGCAAATTTAAGACTTTTATGGTTTTCTCTTGGAAGGCGTTGTCAGAACTAGACCAAAATGAAATAAGACCACACGGGAATCACCAGCTTTCAAATAGTTAAAGAATCATCGTAATCGGTTGACGCGACATTGAGTTATTCGTCCTCTTGTCGTGCATAGCGAATGCAAATTTAAGACTTTTATGGTTTTCTCTTGGATGGCGTTGTCAAAGCTAGACCAAAATGAAATGGGACCACACGGGAAGCACCATCTTTCAAATAGATAAAGATTCATCAAAATCGGTTCACCCAGTCAAAAGTTCTGAGGTAACAAACATAAAAAAAAAAAAAAAAAAAATACAGTCGAATTGAGAACCTCCTTTTTTTTGGTTTGAAGTCGGTTGAAAATTAGTGATAAACTTTTATATTTTTAATCCAAGACTAACTATTATCATATTTTTGGTAACCAACAAAATAGCAAAAACAAGACGTTGTAATGGGCTAGTGTAGGACAGAGGGTGTACTCAACTTCTCAAAAAAATCAAAGTGTTGAAATAGTCAGCAAAAAATAAATAATTAAAAAACTCAAAAACCCGACTGTATTAAATAAAATCTGAAAAAAAGAAACAAGACCAGTAGTTTACAAAGCGACTTTAACAGTCGGGCTCATTAATATCTAGACTCGCTCAAATCTTACCAATAATGGGCCTCGACTGTTAAAGTCGCCTACTGTAAACTACTGCTCTAGTTTCTTCTTTAAATTATTTATTTTATTTTAGACTAAAAGAACCTCTTATTATACTCTATTAAAATTTATTAAACTTATTCAATATTAATAATTAAATTTAAACATATTAATTTTGTATATTTTTGTAATCCCCTTTTAATTATCTTTATTTTGATACCCTCCTCAGGGTTGGTTAATTTTTTTTATTAACGTATTAGTATTTCACTCCAAAAATCCGCCAGTTTGTTTCTTTTTCAAACACCTATCTAAGAACCTTTTGGTTTCAAAGACGAATATAACGATACTTTAATTGTCGAAATCCATCAAACCGTTTAGAAGGTACGAGGTAATAAAGAAATTTACAAACAAATATACCTACATAAACCATTCCTTGACAATCTATTAAAAAGATGGTAAAGCACATAGGACAGCACAATGGGTCTCAGGAATCGGGGTTAATGTCGGCTCTGCCGAACCAGTCCGTCAATCTAGTCATCTATGTTTTAAAAATTATCTCATGTGATTTTCAATAAATTCTAGAATTTTACTTTGCTCTAGACTCTAACGGACTACGCCGACAAGAAACACATTTTTTTAATATCAATATTCTGGATTTTTATAGCTCCTCAGTCACGTTTCTCATTTGTAATTGTTGATAATTTTTAAAATACCCACTTGATCAACATCTTAGGCAGAGTATACAAACACATTTGCTATAGCAGTTGCATAACAAAAAAAAAGAAACTGTATATGTTGAAAGACTAATTTATAATTTAATATTAATATATTTGCACGCATTAAAACATAAAAAATCGGACAACAATTTATATAGGGGGTGCAGAAAAATAGTTGAGTCTCGAAATGGGCGGTAGACAAAATAAGTTTGAGAACCTCTGTATAGAGTATATAATGAAGTTTAAGTGAAAATAAGAGAAACAATTTTTATTCCCTATATATGAAATATGTTTGTTAAGCTAAGAAATATTGATTCTACAAACAAAATTTTTATATATAGATGTTCATAAAATCACCTAATTAGTCTACTTGCGACTGTCCGTTCGTTCGTCTATCAGATATCACATTAACTGAAAAAAAAAGAAGATATATCAAGCTGGAATTTTTATAGCGTGCTCAGATTATAAAAAGTGAGTTTTAGTTCGTAAATGAGTAATATATATCAATTAGGATCCGTTTATCTTGGATCCGTAGGACCCATCTTGTAAACCTTAAGAAATTCAACAAAAGTTTTGAAAAAATAAATGTAAAAACTGTTTCGTATGAAAAAGTAAATAACTTTTGTTTGAAATAACTATCAACAACTACAAAAGATATAGTGTGGAAATTTGTAAGAAGTTAACAGTGATTCTTTTGATTTTAATTTCCTACTAAAATCATTCGATAATATTAAGGATTATATTTTGCTTAAAAATTCGTTTCAAAGTTTGTAGATTCCATAATACTAAAATAGCCGCCATTTTTAAACTACAAGACCATGCTAAAATTTCATTAAATTCATTTCATTTGTTTAATCGAAATTTGTACATACAGTGGTTCATAAGGTATACCGCCTCAAAATGAACACCAATTTTAACGTTATTCGGTTCGATGTTGCTCAATGGTGTACAGCAAATAACAACAATGTTATGAAAAAAAGATGTTGTACTTGAGAAAAAATATAATCATTCAATACCAGGAAATTTTATTAAATTATAAGTAATAACAGAAATTAATTTTGGTGGGGGTTCGCATCTAAATTCTGGTATGTTTTTTGTATCGTAAAATATTTTATTCTTTGTTTAGTAAAATCATGTGGTTTTACTTCCAGGATTAACCATAGTTTTTTTAAATTTACACTGTGATAGTTTCAATGAACATACATCTAGAAAAAGGATCTTCAATTACAATTAAGAATAGGTAATTTTTTTTTAATACTTATTTATTTTTATATCTTGTATATGAAATATGTAAATTAAGTTTAGTACCAAGTTTATAACGGTTAGAAATATTGATGATATAAACAAAATGTCCGTGAGCACAATTACTCAAAAAACGAAAAAAGATGTCGAGCTGAAATTTTTACAGCATGATCACGACGTAAAAAGTGACTTTAAATTCGTAAACATCTTTGTTTTCTCGCTAGAATTCAAATTTAGACAAAATTCGAGTTTCTATTTTCTGAAAAAACCATAAAAGACATGTAGTAATTAAGTCTATTGATTACAATTTCATTTTAAACCTACCCGATAATATTAAGGGGATCAAAGGGGTCCATTTTCTGGGAAACATTTCCTTGTTTAAAAATTCATTTGAAAGCATATAGATTTTCGAAATTTTCCGGGAAAACGGCCATCGTTTTATCCTAAATGGCACTTTTTCCTTTAAAATATTTGATTTATAAAAGTAATACAAGCACTTATATTCAACACTGTCCATATTGGGTGTTTTAACAATTAACTCAGTCAATTGTTTATTTTCACTTGTTTATTATATTATTTATAATCAACTTTTTATACCGGGTCCTCAAAAAGTTGGTAAAACATAGAGAAAAACTATTAAAAAGTTATTCCGTAAGTAGGTACAACAATAGATGACAAGCCGTCCACAAAACTTTGATAGTCCTTTTGGAAAACTGAAACAACCATGGGAGACGTTCAAAAAATTAAAGTTTCTTCTTCAAAACATAGCTCCTTATTTTCTCCTCCTTATCCTTCAAAACATCACTCTCCTCTACTAATAATTTCTATTGAAAAAATTTGGAAAACGCCTACAGAAAAACAATTGATCCACACGATTTTCATAAAAAAATTTTTTATATGGACTATCTATCTTATATTTAAAGTGTTCCTCTATTATCAGCTAATGCCTTGATTGGATCTTTAAATGACCTAGAAAGTAACGTAGTGGTAAAAGTCTTGGTGCTGACAAAAAATCTTATTTAAAATTCTTCATTAATTTTTCAGATCTATATTAACCAAAAATGATCAAGCACAGAAAAGTTTTCGGTAACAAATATGTTGCAAAAGCAATTATTTTATCAATTTTTATACCAAATATATTATCCAATAAACCTCCTGAATGTACAATTTCCAAAGATAGTTTAAATATTTTAAAGAACAAAGTAAACAATATACTTGCAAGTGCATTCAGCAAGAATGATAAAAAAACATGCACAGCAAATTTAGATAGCACTGATAATTGCAACGAGGTTACAAATTTAATCCTATGTGGAGTTCAACATTTGAAAAATGGACTTATAAATGCTTCGTATTCTGGTTCTATTGAGGAAGTTATCAAATTGAAAAATGCATATGCAGATTTACTTGATAAATATGAAGAACAAAAAGATTATTTAACACCAAACTTATCTCAAGAAGGTAATAAGCCACAATTAGACGAATTAAAAGTGGTTTTACAAGAATTAGCATTGGTGAATTTACAAATTACGAACATACATTTATGCGTTTCGGAAATTTTACAAGGGAAAACAGAAGAGGCTCTTGAGCATTATAAAAATTTAAAATCAATTCCAATTTCTCAAATTATCGAACAATCTTATAATTTTCAAAATGGTTACGATGAACTGAAAAAATTTGAAAATATAATTAACTTTATTAAAAAACAACCCATAATAAGCAATGACATAATTTGTTACGAAACTTTGTACAAAGAAATGGATGCAAAAAATGATTTAAATAATTTAAAGATTATTTTATTAGCAAATGGTATTCGAAATTCCCCTGCAAAGAATAATCTCACAAGTTTATATTCCAATGTTGATAATTACTTAAGCAAGATTAAAGAATCATGGGCGAATGCAATCCTGAACAAGCGTAAAGATGAAAATATTGAAAGTTTTGCTAATAATTATGACGATGATTTTCGTGATATTTTAAGTGAAACTTTAGAAACGGCATTCAAGGGCAATGGGAAATCTCTTTTATTAGAAGATTTCGATTATTTAATGGAATTTATCCGAGATTTCCCGTACATTCCGCAATGTGGAGTAGCATACATGACTGTATTTGATGAAATGAAAAAGCGAAACCTCGATAGAAATACGGATTATAACCAAGTAACTAAACTTGCTTATTCTGTTAAAACAGGAATGGAACAAGCAAATTATCCAAATATTGATGATAAATATAAAGAAATGTTTGAATATGTAAAACGGAATATACCTACTTGGGCTAAAAAAATTATTTGGGATAAATGTAAATTAAAAAATCGTCATTGGGGTCAATATTTATATGCCGATGGCACGTATGTCTATGATAATGAGCGTCGTCATGTGTTCACATGGCAAAAGGGTACGCCAGAAGGTATTATGGAAGCAGAAAGTCAATGGAAATTCGAAGCTAGAGGTCAGGGTGATTTTTTTGTAATGAAAAATGTTCGCTGGAAAGAATATTTATACGCGGCTTCAGATCTTTTCGCATACAATCAAAATCGTCGTTCAGTTTATACTTGGAGAAATAAAACTCCTGTTTCCCAAGGTCACTGGAAAATTGCACCAATTGACGATGACAATTATATATCTCTTCTAAATACGCTACATAATGAATATTTGTATGTTGACGGAGCCTACGAACGGGATTCCTTTAGGCGTCAAGTTTTTACTTGGCGACCTAAAAAACTGGAAGGTATAATGGTTCAAGAAGCTCAATGGGAATTAGAATGTGATTAATGTAAAAATGTATTGCTTTTCAAATAAATTTTTTGTATAGATACTCCTCTTGGTTTAGTAGGTAATAAATAATTTTTAAATATAAAATTCCTGTAGGTAATACATAATTTTTAATGCTGGAAATAAAAAATTCTGAAAATCTTTTTAAATATGTTTTGAGTAATAGCTCTCTTTAAAGTATAAATTTTAATAATATCTATTATGTAGTTTCTAATTGATTTGCAACCTTTAAACTGGGACTCCCAACTTTGTGAACTTGGATTTTTTCGAGCCTATCTTTATTCGGAATATATTCAAAGTATCTTAAATCAAACTTGTTCAGAAATTGGAGAAACAAATTTGTATTGAAAATTAACGATTTAAGTAACTAAGAAAAACTTTTTGAAAAAATATTTATTAATTTTGTTTTTCAATTTAAATAAAAATCATTTATGAGAATTTTGATCAAAATTTTACTAAAGTCGATTTTGGTACAAGATATAACGTTGCGATTTTATTTTAAATTTGAGTACTTATGTAGTTCACATCTCCAGAACCAAAATTTAACGGACTTTTGTCAGTAGCAAAGTTTTTATTAAAATAATTTGTTAGGCGAAATTTTAGTTGACACCTACATTGCTGAGCAAATAGTGGAGCATAGATTAGCTGTTTCTGAACTTTGTGCATCATTGTCTTGCTCAGAAATAAATTAAACACCTACATTATATATATTCTTTGTAGCGTAAGAAAAATATACATAATATATGGGGGTGCTAAATTTACAAAGTTATAAAAAACCGCGTTGTATGAGCATGTTGATGAGCGTTGTTGAGGTATTTCTAGCCACGGCCAATAAAAGGTGGTTTATATTTAAGAAAAAAAAAAATTAATTTCATACAGAGTATTTTGATTTCCACATTTTGATTTCCAAGTAGATTTTGTCACTTTTGGAATTTCAGACCAGTTAATGTGTCCGATTTAGTCCCGGTTTACAACCTTAGATTTTATTTACCATGACTTAAAAAGTTTACCACTTACCGCTTAATTATAGGTAACTATTCATAGAGTCCTCTCATAGAGTATGAAATATGTCCACTTGGAAAAGGGGCATTCCACTTGTCCCATTTTTATTATAAGATCTCCCTAGGTACAAAGTGAGGACAAATTTCTTACTAAGAAACTTAAGAAATTAATAAAAAATTAATTAATTAACATTTTAAAAAAAAAACATACGGAAAAATAAATTTATTAAATACTGGGAAAGTCCGAAGTCAATTTAAGTGGGAGTCATATATATAGGTACTAGTTTTTTTTAACTTTTTATATATAATTACCTACGTTTTTATACCATGTATATATAAAATATACATAGTATATTAAGTTTAGTTCCAAGTTTGTAACGCTTAAAAATAATGATGCTAGGAAAAAAATTTTGTCATAGGTGTTCATAAAATCACCTAATTGATCCATTTCCGGCTGTCCGTCCGTCCGTCCGTCGGTCCGTCTGTGGACACGATAACTCAAAAACGAAAAAAGATATCGAGCTGAAATTTTTACAGCGTACTCAGGACGTAAAAAGTGAGGTCAAGTTCGTAAATGAGCATCATAGGTCAATTGGGTCTTGGGTCCGTAGGACCCATCTTGTAAACCGTTAGAGATAGAACAAAAGTTTAAATGTAAAAAATGTTCCATATCAAAAATTAAACAACTTTTGTTTGAAACATTTTTTCGTAAACATCACTGTTTACCCGTGAGGGCGCCAATTAGACGGAAATTTTATAGTATGTTCTATACTTGATTATCAGTTATGTATTTGTCACATGTTTGTATGTGTAATGTGATAAAGAAATCAACACTGACTATGCATGGTATTTCAACAATTAACTCAATCAATTGTTTGTTTTCACTTGTTTTAAATATTTTTTATTCAGTGTTCAGTTTTCGTAAATTAAACATTACAATAAAATAATATGCATTTATTTTTTTTTTCCAGTACATACAAGTTCAATTCGAATATTTGATTAAGAGTTTTGGTTCAGGGTACTGGAAGTTTGTTGAAGAATAATAAAGGTAATGTTTGTTTTATAATTAAAATTACAGGCCAAAAAAGTATAACAATGACCTTACGAGTAATTACTACAAAAGCAAAACTTGCATTATTTCGTTAAATTCAGTGTACTGCCATTTTAAAACAAATATTAAAATTTTCTGCAGAGCAGCATACCGGCAAAAAGAGACGCGTTTTTAGCTTTGTTGTTTCCAATATTTTTAAAAATAACCAATTTACAAAAATTTGTTTACCGGCCACAGATTTTACTGTCATTTTTTATCCATTTTTTTAAGTGTTCTTCACGATGAAATGAAAATCGCATAGAAAGTGTGAATCCGATGACAATACAGTAATAACCCGATTGGTGAGACCGAGGGAAAGTCGCGTAAGTTGAATTCGTGTATGTCGAGGTATATGTTATTGTATGAGATAATAAAGTATAAAACAGGAAGATTTAAAAATCGCATAACTTTGAAATCGCGTCAAGGGGTTATTTAATTGGAGATATATTGTTATACAATATTATGAAAAATATAAATAATAGAAATATGTTGAGAACGTCGTAAAATTAAGTTGATTACATACATACGCTTTCATTGTACTAAAAAGTAAAAAATTATTTCTTATAGCATGTTTCATCCATATATGACAATAAAAAGCTCCGGATATAAAGACCACATTAAATAAAATATAATTACAATTGGCTCAAGCTTTTACATGCAGTAGCATACAGAATACTCAGAGAAAAAAATTGTTACTTTTTTGGGCAATCAAAACTTTAAAAATTATTTTTATTTTTTTTACTGTTATGGGAGCTTGGACTAATTATTTTATTTTAAATGATTGTTGTAGATAAATTTGGACCAAAAATGATTATAATTGGCAGAAAATACTTTGCAAAATTAACTATTTTTACAATTATCATTCAAATTACATTATCTAAAAGTTTTCAAATTAATGAACCATTAAATGAGTCCAAATTACGAATAGCCAGATCGTTGAACAAACCATCTGAATGTACTATTTCTAAGGATAGTTTAATAGATTTAAAAAATGAAATAGACGATATACTTGCAAATGCAACCAGCAGCAATGATAAAAAAACATGCACACTGGATCTAAATGATCCTGATAATTGTACCGAGATAACGAATGTAATCCAATGTGGAATTCAAAATTTGAAAAATGAACTTGTTAGTGCTTCGTCTTCGTATTCAGATTCCATTGAAGAAATTATCAGATGGAAAAATGCATATGGAAATTTGATTAATAAGTACGAAGATCAAAAAGAAATTTTACTTGATAAAAACAACAAGCAAGGTACAAACAACAGTAATCCTCAGTTAGAAAAATTACAAACTGACTTTTTAAGATTGGATGAAGCGTTAAATACTTCATTCGGAAATTTACAAGCTATTAAAATTGATTTATGCGTATCGGAAATTTTGCTAGGCAAAACAGAAGAGGCTCTTAGACATTTTAAAGAATTAAAATCAATTTCAATATCTCAAATTATTAAACAATCGTATAACTCTAAAAATAATCACGATGAATTGAAAAACTTTGAAAGTATAATTGATTTCATTAAATTACAATCCACAGTAGATAATGAGATAATTGCTTACGAAACTTTATACAAAGAAATGGATTCAAAAAAGGATTTAAATTCTTTAAAGATTATTTTATTGGAAAATGGTATTCGAAATTCTCTTGCAAAGGATAATCTTACAAGTGTATATTCAAATGTTGATATTTACTCAAACAAGATTAAAGATTTATGGGTGGATATAATTCTTTACAATCGAAAAGATACTAAACTTGAAAGTTTTGCTAAAAATTATTCCAATTATTTTAGTGATATTTTATATGAACTTGTAGAAAAGGCGTTTAAAGAAAATACTTCAAAATTTGATAATATTATCAATTTTATACGAGATCTACCGTACCTTGAACAGAATATCATTGGATACAAAAGTTTATTTGAAGAGATGCAAAATCAAGATGTATTAAATGGAATTTTAAAGCTTGCATACTTTATTAAAAAATCTATGGAAATGAAAATTTTTTCTGATATAGATGAAAACTATAAAATAATGTTTATAAACTTAAAATCGAGCATACCTTCTTGGGCTCGAAAAATTATCTGGGATGGTGATAAATGTAAGTTAAAAAATCATCGTTGGGACCAGTATTTGTATGCGGATGGTAATCATTTTTACGGTTCAAATCGTCGCCATGTGTTCACATGGCAAAATGGTAAACCAGAAAGTGTTATGGATGCAGAAAGTCAATGGAAATTTGAAACCAGAGATCAGGGTGATTCTTTTACGATTAAAAATGTTGGTTGGAATGAATATTTATACGCTGCCTCAAACCCATTTGCGTTCGATAAAGATCGTCGTTCGGTATTTACTTGGGGAACTCAAGAATCAGTGTTACAAAGTTATTGGAAAATTATTCCAACTGATGCTGAAAATTGCGTATCTCTTCAAAATACTTATCATAAAGAATACTTGTATGCAGACGGTGGTATTCAATGGGACTCATCTAGACGTAGAGTGTTTACCTGGAGAGTCGGGCAGCCTGAAGGTGTAATGATTCAAGAATCAGAATGGAATTTAGAATGTGAATAGTTAAGTGAAAGTTTATGTTTTTTAAATAAGTGGTTATCAAAATTTTTGTGAATTTTTTTACTTTTTTTATTCAGTTTATATATGGAAGGAGAGAGTGAAAAAGAATTGAAGTAAATATGTGGAACATTTAAAAAAAATGCGATATAACATTTAAGCTTGAAGTTGAAATTTCTAACAAATTTGCTCTTGAAATTTTTGGAAAATCTTGTGATCCCGATCAAGTCATGATCCAAATGCGAAACCTTTTAGAAAATAGACGTTGAATACCTATCCTGAAATATGAGAATTTTTGAATACCTAGCCTGAAATATGAGATCCAATAACTGTTTCCTCAAATTTCATGATTTTTCAACATAATTAACTTCCATAGAATAGAATAGAATTGTAACATTTTGATCTTTACCCGGCTTTATTTCTCAAAGTAATAAAATCGTTTACTATTTCAAAGTTTTGATGATTACTTGCCAATTTTTCCATCAATAATGCTAGTTTCTACGTATCTTTCAGTATTCCTGGAATAAAAGTGTAAAAACCCTTGAGTGAAATCCTTAAAAGTTATTTAATCGTTTGAATATTAACGAATTTTGATATATAGTTACGTTTATAAAAGAGGTATGAAATGTAAAATAGATTTATTTTAATACTCTGTACATTTTTAATACACATTTAATAAATAGTCGCTTACATAAGTGTCACTTGTTTGAACTGTATGTTTCGGCATTTTCAACAATTTTTAAACGGCCACAAATACTAATAAACAAAATAAAATTCCTAGTTGTTAAATTCTGTTTTTAATCAAATGTACTACTGAGGTCACCAAATAAACTTTTTTTTAAAATAAAATAGCTACTCAGCAGTAATCGAAGATAATTATTTGCAATTATTACATAAAACAGTTGATTTCCCATTTTAAAATGCTAATCCAGCTTCTGAATATGTTGAGAAAATTTTTGAAACAGAATTAACATATGCAGCTGTTCGTAGATCGAAACCTAAATTTAATTCCTCTGCTGTTTTAATAATAGCTTTACCGGAACGTTCCATTGTGTAGGCCAATCCAGAATGAACAATATCTTTTTCTGATGCACCACAAATTCGAGCTTCGAATTCTGCTGATGGTGTTATTGGAATTTTACCAGCACCTTCTTTACAAAATCGCCTTTCGAGTGACTCTTGTACTGAGTTTAATAAATGATAATTTGAGTCTTTTTCGTATTTAAATGTTAAACGCCCATATGATACATGATTCAAATTTTTTAACCACTCAAAAAATGAGACGGTGACACCACCTGCATTTATGTACAAATCTGGAATCGTTAAAATTTTTCTTCCCATTAAAATTGCATCAGCAGCTGGTGTTACGGGTCCATTAGCAGCTTCAATAACCATTTTACATTGAAGTTTATCTGCATTTTCTTTATGAATAACTAATTCAGTGGCTGCTGGCATTAATAAATCACACTGTCTATATAATAAATCTTCACCAACTGCTTCGGTTCCTGGAAAATCTTTTATTGTACCCTTGGCAAATTTATATTCGTCCAATTTTATAGGATCAATACCGTCTTGGGAATAAATCCCACCATCTTTCTCCAAAACACCTAACATTTTAGCTCCTGCACGACAAAAGTATCGAGCTCCATGAAATCCTACATTACCAAATCCTTGCACAATGAAAGTCTTATCAGCCCAACCAGGTTTTAAGCCTAATTCATTCATATATTTTTCATTTTCAAGAAACAGTGTCGTTCCGTTAAAAACTCCACGACCAGTGGCCGCAGTTCTACCGTGGATACCACCTTGATTTATTGGTTTACCGGTGCAACAAGCATGAGCATTAATATCTCCATGGCCTACAGTTTTCTCATAAGTATCAGCCAACCAGGTCATTTCTCGTTCACCAGTGCCCATATCAGGAGCGGGAACATCCAAGGCTGGTGATAAGTAACCCTTCTTAGCCAACTCTAAAGCAAATCTACGCGTAACTCGCTCTAACTCATGAACTGAATAACATTTTGGATCAATTGCAATACCGGCTTTAGCTCCTCCAAAAGGTACATCCACACAAGAACACTTAAATGTCATTAAAGCTGATAATGCCATCACCTCATCACGATTAACATGGCTATCAAATCGCATACCACCTTTGGCTGGCAACCGATGTGTGCTATGCTGAGCGCGATAGCCTCGAATGATTTCATAATCGCCTGAATCACGACGAAGAGGAAAATTTAACTCTAATATGGATCTACAAGGTTGCATTAACATAACAATTCCCTTGAATTTCTTTTTCTTTTCTTCAAGAGGAATTTTATCACGCATTTCGCCGATTAATTTTTCTTCCGCTGCTTTGCATGCCTTATGATAATAGAATTCAACCATTTCAAAGAAATCTGGATTTGATTTTGTTTGTAAATCTTTTAACCGGTCTGGAATTTGATGATCACCAAAATTTCGTGTAAAAATTTGTTCCCCAATAATAGATAACATTTTTAATGCTACGTTTTGTTCCTTGGAGTAGCATTTTGTTGTTAAATGAAGTTTTGGTATCAATTTAACACAAAACATTGTAAAATGTTTATCTACTTTAAACCTAAATACTTTGTTTATCGAAAATTAGGTTTTAGTTACTTTTTTCCTAATAAAATATAACAAATAATTGTGAAAAAAAATACATTTGTTTACGTAGTGTATTCCTATAGTTACTCCTATAGTAAAAAATGTTACTGTTTCGATCAAAAAAACTCATAATTTCATTTTCAAATATTTACCTAATAATACAGGGAATAAAAACATTTCACTTCGGAAAAATTTCCAGAAAGATGGACTTTTTCATGAACATTTTATTTGTAGTTTTAAACAAAACTGTACGTTACAACTTTTAGAATAGAATTTTTCTTTTAATTTCCTAATCTACAAATTTGATAAGTACTATTTTTTTCGATAACAGTGGCCGTTAGCGAAATATTAGCGAAAAATCATATTTTTGACCTCGGATAACTTTTGTTGCGGCATTCGGATTGATGGAGACTCTTGGAATTTTGTTTAGAACAAACAGAAGGTTCATGCAAAATTCCAGCTTTCCGGGAATTACTCCTGCTTTCGCAAAATTATATTAATCCAATGAGCACAGAAAAATTGCTTTACCTTTATAAAACTGAAAGTTAATCTGAGGTTCGTTTCATCATTATTTTGATTGGTTTTGTACAAATTAATTATAAAAAAATCCTCGAAAAAAAAAACTATTGGAAATTTTCAAAAATAATTTATTAAAAATTATGTAAATATATAATAACAATTATTTACAAAACTCTTAAAAATATTTTAATAACGTATAGCGTAACAAAAAAAAAACACGGTAATATTTATTTTATCGTCTATCTAAATTCTAAAAGTACATTACAAGATAAGGCTGTTTTCATTGTAAAAGACCTTTATGCAGTATAAAAAACCTTAGGATTGGATGAAAAAAACTTAGCAAATACTTTTAGTTCAGTAGGAATCACCGCAAACAACTATTCCACCTCAACTTTTTATACGATTTTCTTTAAATTGTCCTACTGATGATACAAACTTTCGCAATTTGATTCAGGAATATTGCTTAAAAATTTCCCGATCACTTCGAAAAAAATTGAGGTAGAATAGTTGTTTGTACTCATACGCTGATTCCTATCGAACTATTTAGCTTGTAAGTTTATCAAGCGAGTCAGACTTTTTGACCGGAAATTCTAAAATTTGGTTTAAGTTAACACTTAAACATTAAATACGGAAAGTTTTTAGAAATAAAAACATTTAAAACTAAAACATTTTTGGAAAATTATAAGCTAAACGTAACAGTGCTTGAAGTGAAATCTGTGAAACATCATTTTTTTCTCAATTTTGTTTATAGAAACTTGTTAATCAACTTTCGGACCTTGTATGGGTCACTAACAATGAACTTTATAGCAAATAATAGAAATACATCTAGTATTTTTATATAAAAACTCCAAATAAATTCGAATTTTTTAAGTTTATTCATCAAACCTCAATTATATAAAATGTGACAGTCTTTACCTTATTGATTGATCAAAAAATCACTTTTTATAAAAGTTATATGTCAAAAAATCTTTTACAGTGTGATTCAAACTTAATGTAAATATCGTTCAGCATAATGTACTGTTTCGAATACAACTTCAACCATAATTAATATAATTATCATCCACTCCAATCGCGTATGATGTTTATCACTTAAATGTGACGATAACAATTCAATTAATTCAAAACAATGGTTCAATTTTTCATTCATTACCTAAAAAAATGGGTATTAGTTTCTAGAAATATGATTACAAAGCCTTTTACAGGCAAGATCGGATTAACCATTAGACAGAGTAAGCAACTGTCTAGGCCCACACAAAAGAGATTGAAAATGTTTCATTTGAGAGAAAATTTAATAGGAAAGTTTGGATCCCCAACAATAGGTATTATGGTTATTTTCGATGCATACCATCAGTTGATGAAATGTTTCATACCTTCATAACAGAACCATCTAGTATCGAATAGTAGAAATAATAATATTGGATGCGTTACGTTACTGCAAAACTAGAAGTTGTGTCAGAGGAAAAAGCTAAATTAATTATTGAAATTTATTTGCCTGTACTAAAATTTCTAACAGATTTTATGACAGAGACTGACGATGAAATTAAGAGGCTTGTACAAAATTTAGTGAACATTATCTCGAGGACTTTGAGCTCGTAAGCAAGCAAATCAAGTACTTCATCTTAGAATTACAGGATACGATTAACTTTAAAGATATTACAAACCATTTTGTATCCAAAAAATTAGAAAAGTTAATACTTAAACTTAACGTATTTCACAAACTATTCTATTTCAATTATCGTTTTTTATTGCATAAAACAAGAATAAAGTTAAAACACTGGCGTCTCATTTTACTCACATCGCTTCATCAACTTGAAAAGAGCTGATGATCTTCAAACGGCTGAAAAGGAGGCCCGAAAATTGCATTATCTAGGGGGTTCCAACATGGTTAATCCAACCATTTTTACAGGTTTTGAATCTTAGTCTTATTAAAGAAGTACAGATCCAGAGAAGTGAGTAATCGAGGTAGGTGCTACTTGCCTAAAGTAAGGGAGCCTACATAATACGGTCGGAGAGCTGGTACTTATAATAGGGAAAATAACTTTTGACGATGGAACGAGTAGTTTTCTGTACCTCAGAAACTTGTCACTCAATCGCATAATCAACTACATTTTTGTAATTTGATATTATTTAAGGTAATCACGACCCAAAAAAAGATAAATACCAATCTCATTTTACTATTAGATGAAGATTTTTCCAGAATCGCTCTGAAATAAAAGCTTTTCGTACAAGATTTTAAGCGATATCAAAAAACAAGTCACACAGTTGTTAAATGGACTCGATTTGTATTTGATATTTGGATCAAAATTATCCTATTGACTAAAATCGCATTCGAAAGATGATTTTCCGGATCAGTTTTTCAATCGATAACGTGGTATATTTTTCAATCGTTCAATTATTAATATTCAAAAAAGTAATGCAATTTTTAATTACCTTTGTTCGCCTTGGTATACTAAAATAATTACATGTTTGTGTATATAATACTTCCAATTGATCCCGTTCCCAATAAAAATCCGGTGTATCCAATAAATCTGAACTTAAATTAATCAAATGGCGTAATGCAAATAATTCACCATGTTTGCGTAATACGTCATCTTGTGTCATTGAAATTTTATTACCCCTTTTCAAATCTTCTGTTACAAATGCAATTGATTCTACATAACGGTCCAATGATGCTTCCCACATACCTAATTTCACTGATAATGCCATTGCATTGGAAAATGCATATTTTTCATTTGATAAAGTTTCACCTTCCTTATCTTTTATTAAAATAAAATCACCATTTTCTATATAGCATGGCCTACAAATAGAAAATTAAAATTAAAATTTGAATTTTTAAAAATTCTAAAAACAAATGAAAATTCTAGAGTAAATTGACATTGGCGTCCTAAATGTACAGCTTTAAACCAAGCTTTTTCAAGTTAGTACTGCCAAAAGTATTCAAAAAAGTGAGAAAATGACGAAAAATAAAAATATTATACAAGGTGTTCCAGTAGTGGTGAACAGCAGAAAAGTGGTGGATGGGGATGGAGTTCCAAGTTGAAAAGTCCTATTCAGTTCGTTAATTATTGCTTGTTTTTAAGAATTTTAATTTACTTATTAAACTGCGAAAAAATGATGAAATACCAAATTATAGTAACTTTTATTTCCTATAACTTATCATGACAAATTCAGTCCTAACAGTAGTCGATTCTTAAAATTAAAAACAATGATTATTAATGAAGCCCTTCGTCGTTAATACCAAATCGAAAAACGCCAAAAAGATTATGGATTTAAATTCCATCCACTGTCCATCGTTTTTTCTGCCGTTTTTAACTTTTGGCACCCTGCATATTATTTAACTAATTATAATTATTTTTATCAGTAAGCGATGAAATTTTAATTGAAAAAATACAATTTATTATTAGTTTAAAAATTTCTCTAATTTAGTTTGAATTTCAGGGAATTTTACTGAAAGGTTTTAGGGACTTTTAAGGATTTTATTTGAGCTGGCAATCTTTAGAGAATTGAATATTACCTATTATCTGGAACATATCTATAATCCATAATTTCTGCCTCTTGCTGCACAAGTAACTCTCCATACCGATCTTGTTCATAAGATTTAATTAAATTTAACAAGTTACTACTTTCTAGTTCCCCAACATTCCATAACACAATCGTACCTTCCCTAAAGAAAAATATTTCACGTGGTTCATCTTCAACTTGATACTTAGCTGTAGCATGTATAACATTAATTTCCGAATCGTTTCGATTTGCAAATATTTTCGGTTCATATAAATCTTGTTTAATCAATCCTTGGAATAATGGTTCTAATTTATATTCTTCTGCAGTAGCAAAAGCTACTACAGAAAATACACCAGGTGGTTTTGGTTCATCATCTTCCAAAGCTGTACGTTTTTTACGAATTGGTCGTTTTTTCATTTGTAATGCTGAAATGTTCTCGTGTATTCCTTTCATTGAAGACAATTTTGATTTGAATATATTAAGAGTATTTGGCGTATTCTTGGATTTGAATGCAGAAGGAGATTTAAAAGTGCTGTAATTCAACTTAAAATGAAATAATAATCTAGCATCGTGGGCTGTTACTTTAGTAATCTGCGTTAACATATTTCGTGTAATACTTAAAAATGTAAAATTCATTTTATCGCTTAGCCTTAAAAACCTAAAATTATCAAAAGTTTATAGTTACATAATATAAAATGACTTGTATAAAAATTATTACGTTAATCTAAATAAACTTTAATCGAACCTTTCTAAATAAATAATCTTTAAGTACTTTCTTTAATAAGTTTTATATCTAGCATAGCTTGATTTTAATAAAACTGACATATGATTTTATTTTAAAAATCGTGCGTGATTCTTATGACACAAAAAGTGAATTTACATATGCGAATAATATAAGTCTGTGAGTTTTGATCAGTGTTGCGGTAGATTCAGATCTATTTTTTTCAGGGGAGATCTGGCAACACTGAATTTGATTGTTGCTTCATGATTTAATCACACAAGAAACGCTAAAAGTAGGTAACAAATAATATATGAAAAATGATTAATAATTTCGATATTTTGAATATAGAAACTTTAATTGCACTGCTTTCTGATACTTAAAAATAGTTTTAAGTTGCTGTATTTGGGATAGTAAATAATGACTCTATACTTATAGTAAGATTCCTCAAATCCAAGACAAGTAAAGTAGCTTCTACTCAACAGTAGCGGTTCCCCAAAATGGAAATAAGATATAACAAGGGATCACAGACAAGTCTACGAAACAAATTTGTTAATGTATTTATTAGAACTAAAATGCCGCGAGCACAGTAGAGAATGAAATACTAAGAGTAGGTGTTTCTTCTTATGAATCGCCATTTTAACGATAGTTTGTGAGAAGAGACAAACCAACAATTCACATTTTAACGAATAAACAAGTCTATAAAGACATATACTTTATAATTCTAAGAATTAAGCTTTATAAGAGCTTTAGAAACTGCTTCTCTATACCGATTTCATTGAGATGCATGAAAAATAATTTTAGATATTCGTATTTTAGCTATGATTTTAGCTCAGATGAAGAAGTGTCTGTTTCGGATTCCTTCACACTTTTTAAATGTAGATTTAGTGTTGATTTGTGTGTTCTTATGACTTTATTGGAATTTGCCTTTACTACACATTCGATAATTAATTACAAAGGTCGTAGTCCAAAAATGTATTTTGTAAACAGAAAAAATCATAACATATCACGACATATCATGTGAATACAACTTTCGAATTCGATAAAACGTTTAGTTTGTGGATACTATGAGTTTTAATTATACAATAATGAGTACTACTCGTAGTCAAGTTATACAATTATACAAAACCGTAAGTTTATACATAGTTCGAAATATTACGTTTTCGATTTCTAATTATATATATTTTCTAGTTATTACACTTAGGAAAAGATTATCCAACTGGCTTTGAACCATTTCGAGCGAAGTTACACAATGCTTTTATGAGAAATAAAGATGAAACTGATCCTAAAAAGATTGAGAAACAAATTGCTCTTGGACAATATATTGTCAAGGAAATAGAGGCCTTATATATGTTGAAAAAATATCGCACGTTAAAGCGAAGATATTATGAAGACCAATAAATTAGTAGCTTATAATCCGTTTAATAGAGTTGCTTGTAAATATTTGTAATATGTATTAATATATTTTAGTAAATATATATTTTTACTTAATAAAATCCTTTAAATTTTATGCCATTTTTTTATTAACCCAAACAATATTTGCTGTAAACTCAAGTTGCAAATTTCTACGAGTGGAAAATTTTTGATAAAAATAGTAAAAGCTTAGGAAAATTAATGGAAGTATATAAGTCTGTAGTTATTAGTTATTGACGTTTGTCATAACCTCAATTTGAAAATTAAATTCAAAATGAGGCTCACATTAGCACTTTTAAGGAAAAAAATGCCTAATGGGCATATTTATCGAGGTAAATATCGAATAGTACCACCAACAACTGGAAAACATATAGCTCAAAAAAGAATTGATTATGAAATTGAAGAAAAAAATATGTTATATTTGAGACATCCTTTTTTAACGCCCGTAAGTATTTGTTGAAAACAAATGAAAAAGCCTTTTCATCGATTTGCTTTTGTTTCGGACATTTGTCAAAAACTATTCAAGCTAAAAAAATCTTGATATGTTTTATCTTTATCAAACAGCATTTTTTGACTACGATAGAAGATGTGATATGTCTTTACTTGATTGAAATTTGTCCGAAACAAAAGAGAATCATTTTGTAAATGAAAAGCCCTATAGAAAAAAGAAGTCTGAATTAAGAATATTTCGAAAACGAAGCTTAAAAAGATACGTTCATGTCACGTCATGAAAAGGCTTATTAAGACAAGAAGTAATTATAGGAATTCAATAACACTTATCTTGGGAACTTATTTGTTTAGGAACAATCATTTGGACACGCCAAAGCCCTTGGAAAGAGTGAACAACGTATGGAACGTTTGAAAGCCGCACGATTAGAAGATTATTTCAAAAAACCTCATGTACGCTTAGAAGATCGATTAGCGCATTTAAGAGTAACAGATTCATGGGAATAAAAAAAATAATTATGTGGTCTGTTTATAATCTGTATTATAGTTTCAAAATTTACAATAAATAATTAAAAATTAAAATATCAAAAAATATATGGAATACTGTTATTTATTTTTATTTTACAAGCATGAATTATTTGTGTTTTTTAATGTGCAAGTTCATACCACGAAATCGCACTTACAATTTTCAGTAAAGTGATTTTATTTTAAAATGACACAATCTTTTTATATTTTACTTCTAAAAATAACATGTTACGTTCGATAAGAATTGCGGTCTCATTTCAAAATAAATCCTCTCTTCTTAAATCTGAAGGCTTAATATTTGCCTCACAATAAAATTAATACGAATTAGTTGGTTTTTTTAGATAGATCTTTAACTCAGAAAAATAACGATTTGCTTAAATGAAATTTCCTTTAAGAAAAGTCCATTGCAAAATCAATATGCTAAAAAAATTATTTAAGGTCAAAGGCCGAGAAAATAGGTTCTCTTCAAATATCTCGTTAAGTTTAGGGCGATTTAGGTATTATAAAATTTGTTCGTGAGTTAATTTTACATAGTAAATGTTCTATACAAATATCCGTAGAAGTAATAGTACTCAAAATATTTGGCTGAAAAAGTTTCATTACATATGAAGCACAAATTATTTGACATTGCAATATAAATAATAATTATTTATTTATGAACATCACAGAAAAAAAATGAATGTATGAATCAAACAACTTTCCTGAGCGTAAAAGCTTTTTATTAATAAATATACTTCGTTCATTTATTTTATAAAATACTCTTTATTATTATTAACTTTTCTCAGTTAAATATTTCGAAAGCTATTGCTTCTACGGAAATTTTGTATAGAACTTTTTCTATGTAAAATTAACTCACAAATTATATAACAGCTAAAACTGTCATAAACTAAATAGTTCACGAGATATTTGAAAAAACCTATTTCGCGACCTTTGCCCTAGATTATTATTTTTTTTTTTTTATTGCGAATATGAAATCCTGTGAAAAAACTTCACTTGGATTTTTTTAAGCAAAACAACCTTTATATTCCTGGACTATCTTGATAAAGCATAATACTCTTAGTTTGATATTCAAATTTATATATAGTTAACAAATTATTTTTAAACAAAGATTATCTGGTATCTCACATATTCTTTTTATAAAAATTAGTAATCTTTTTTTTATAAAGGTGTCTTCATAAAATGAGACGAATTTTTACCAGAAGAAATGTTGGTCCTACAACAAACTTTTTCATTATACGGTTTCGATAAAAATTCGTAATGCTATATACGAACCTTCTTTAATATAATTTTAAAATTCTACATAGTGTGTTTTCTAGTTTAATTTAATTACTCAAAAATAAAGTTTAAAAAATCAGATAAGCTATTTCAATCAGGGTTGGTTCTTTGCGCTAGACCTGAATTCAATAGTTATTACAATTCGAGATAACATTCTTAATAAATATCTTTAAATTCAACATTTAAGTAACTAATTAATCAACTTATTAATAGATTATTATATCGAAAATTATCCGGGAAAAATATCAAATCTAATTGGACCAGCCAAAAGGATCTTTGAGTATATCATTTTTATTAAGATGCTTTCCTTGAGAAGATAATTCCGCAAACTTAGCAACAATTGGATCCCTATTACAACTTGCTATTCCAATAACCTTATCGCCTTTGAAATAGAAACAAACAAATTTCAATTCTTTAAGATCACCTTCAACTTTTAAATCATCATGTTGACCATATCCAGAGTATCGTACCGATTTACCAAATATCATCGTCCAAAAGAATGGTACCGATTTACTTTCAGTTGTTTTTCCCACCATATTCAACGCTGCAATTTTACCATGGTATGATGCCAAACCAATGTGTCCAATTGCTGCAGGTTCATTGTTATTCGAATATATGGGAGCATAAGCAATATCCCCACCAGCGTATACTCCAGGTACGTTAGTCTCCATAAAACTGTTAACTGGAATTGATCCATCACTTCTAATTTCAATACCACTGTCTTTGAGAAAATTTGTATTGAATGTCGAGCCAATACCAGCGATACATACATCAGCTTTCAGTACAGAGCCATCATTAAGTTCGACGGAAGTTAATGCACCATCTGAACCAATGAATTTTTTAATGCCGCTTTTCATTACAAAATTGACTCCTTTTTCTTCAAATAATTCTTTTAACCTAGCCCCAATTGGTTGACCGAAAACCTTTTCTAATGGTACAGAAGTCTGGCCAATTACTGTAACTTTAGCTACTTTACCAACACAATATGCTGCTGCTTCGAGTCCTATGAAACTAGAACCAAGAATAACAACTTCATTTTCAGGTTTTATTAAAGTGCGTATTTTAGATGTATCATCGTATTCACGAAGAGTGTAAATATTTTTTAAGTTGCTTCCTTCAATAGTTGGTTTTCGCGCGTCCGAACCAGTAGCAATAAAACATTTTGTGTAATTAATTTTGTCACCATTACTTAAACTTACAACTTTATCTTTGCTATTTAACGCAGTGGCTTCAACATTAGTTAAAACATCAATATTTCCATCTTTATAAAATGCTGGGGTACGGAATTGTAATTTTTCAACATCAGCATCCAACTGTTTTGATAATTTAATTCGATCATACGGAAGATACTTTTCCCTACAAATCATCTTGATAGTTCCTGTAAATCCTGATTGTCGTATAGTTTCCGCACAAATCGCAGCTGATGGTCCTCCACCGATTACAACATACGTATTATCCACAGACGCACATTTACTTGCAAATGGTTTTGTCCGTTTTGATGTTTTCAAATCAGATAACTTTCCACGAACATGAACATCACCATTTTCTAAGGTTACTTCGTAACAAGGTACAGAATCTAAACCAGGAAAATCTTCAATATCTCCAGTTTTTGTATTAAAACAAGCTCCGTGCCATGGACAACGTACACGACCATCACCAAGTGCTCCATTAATTAAGGGAGCCCCATAATGTGTACACTTATTTCCTATTGCACTTAAAACACCATTTTGTTTGATTAAAAGAATTTTACCTTCTCCTAAATCAAATGTTTTCATTTCATTTTCTTGAATATCACTTTCTTTACATACCACACCTTCGATGTAATCAACTTCTGAATGTGAGGTCATCTTTGAAGGATTTACAACACCTGTGTACAAAAATAACAAAAATTATTTGAACTGAAAAAAATAATAATTTTTTCGCCTTTATATTCGAAATTTTATTGATAAAAATTTTTTAAATGAATTATTGGCTTACCAAGAAACCACAACGATATCCTAAAAAGATACGACAAACTATTTCCTTATTTCCGTAAACAGATTTTTTTATCAAATAACAAATATGACAAGTATTACTTAAGAACAGCTGTAATAAGGCGTCAATAATCAATAAAAATAATTTCTTAACAAACAACTCTGGGCAACAATAAAACTCGAATATATTTTACACATACCACAATTTTCCGCTGCTTTTTGCGGTGAAAATGATTTACAGTTTGATGAACCCATCGTATGAAAATTGAATAATATTGTTTGCTTTCGCAATAAACTAATACTATTCAATATCAAATTGAAACTGCGCCTTTGCACCATGTATAATATTTTTAATATGAACAGGTGAAAGGATTTTCCTCTTATTTACTTAGCTATTTGTTAAATTATGAGTAATAAAAACACTTGAATATTTTCAAGGTTATTTTTAATATGGGTCTAATTCAAAAGTTATTTAAAAACATGAACAGAATATAATTTATTAATTTATTTTCACATAAGGAACAAACAATTTGTGATATTGATTGGAAAAACCGGCTCTTTTGTTCTATACTTTCGTACTTTTTTACTTAAAGCGTTTATTTTAAGGTTAATCCTTAAAATCTATGAAAATGTTTTTTAATAAACTTTCTAATGACTTATTAGATTTATAATAATGTTTTTGAACTTTAAACCTACAACCTTTTAAAATTCGGCCTTATCATCACGTGATTCGTATTTATGCCGCGTTTTCTTCTCATTTTTTAAATTTTAAATAGTTCATATTTACATTTATCAGTAAGTGCGGATTCAGAACATTTTATAAAGAGGTCAAAATAAAATTTTCATTAGCCTTTTTCAGTAATTCATAATTTTTTTTGCTGGTTCTGTGCCTACAGATTCTAGACCAAAGAGCATAGGACCCTATAGTCTTTGTTCTAGACCTTTTGATATTTGAATACCGCTACTAGTAATTGAACACAACTGTCATCTTATGGCATAAATTTTCGAGTTATTTGTTAAATATTTGTTCGTTATTACTTTAAAAAAGTTGACTTCCTTACTTTTGGGAGGAATCAATTCCCCTGACTGTCTCCTCATGGATTTGCGCTTCATCATTGATATATTACTATAAATTTATTAAAGACAAAAGTTCTATCGATTTCAAAATAATAATATTTTAATACTTTAACGTCTAGATAATTTGCATATATGTAGGTATATGCCTAGATAACGGATATGTATTTTTCTTATCATTACCTTATCACGGTTGAAGCTTTATTAGCTTTAGGATACAAACAAATTTTTATACACTCGAGTCCAAAAAAATGAATTCCGCATTTGTAAAAATAATTTTTTATTTCTTCCCAAATTTTTTTCTTTTAATATTCAGATTGTACATGCACACTTTTATAATATTGATAACTTATTACTTTTCGACCTATTTGCGTGTGCAACAATTGCTTAAATCTGCTAAATTTACGAAGCTAGGTAATTTTAACTTTTTTGTGATATGTAGGTAGATCCTTTTCGATTCCTAGAAATCCCAACTCCCAAGGACAGAAAATTTCTATTATTTTAAAAATGAATGTACGAATGTCAATGTGTAGAGATTGAGATTGGTTCCTTTTTATTGAATGGTATCGTACATTTATTTTATTAATCAAATTATTTTGAGAGGCAGAAATTGTAGAAGTATTATTAATTTTAGTCAAGTATACATTGCATGTCGTAAAAATAATTATAAATTTTTAAATGGTATTTTGTCCAAAAAAATATTTTGATTGTACTAATAATCATTTAAGTCATACAATTTAAGTATTTTTAGAGAGGGGAGAGTTACCTTATAAATTTCCACCTGATCAAACCTTGAGAATGTATGTCATTGTTACCTTTATATGAAATTTTGCACATATTTCCTAATGAACGTTTTCTAAAATAATTGGTAACAATTACCAATACATTCTTGAATATCCTCCTGTATATTTACAAAGATGTATATTTGCTGAAAAGTGAAATTTTCAAAAACACTCAATATTTTACTATTTAAAATTTTTTTATTTGAATGCTAAATTTTAATAATTATTTAGTGTAAATATATAATTACTATTATTTACTTTTATCATTTATACAAGGTGTCAGAGAATTCTTGCACATAAGAAATGACATCTAATTTTTTAGTCAAAATATGAATATTACTATTTGGCAAGAAACATTAAACGTATTGCGTTAAAAATCTATTGACTTCGAATTTGATATAAGGAAGCTATTTTAATATTAATGACTCATTTTTCTTATGGCCTTATGGCATTGAACGTTTTATTAACTGGGCTGCCTGACAAATTTACTTTTAGTACGAGATTTTTCGATAATATTAGAAACTTTTTGAAGATTATAATTAAAATTTCCTTATTTTAATAGAATCATGACACCCTGTATAAATGTTTCGATACAATAACATAAAATTAATTGCTTCTTAAAAAGCTTAACTATAATATCAATTTCCTGAACCGATTTAATTAATTACTTTAACATAATTAAATATTTTAGAATACTATCTAGTTTCTTAAACTCGAAATTTTCGATTTGTAAACAATAATTTAGTTTTTTATTTCCAATAAAAAAAAATAGGAAAAAAAAATTTTTGTCGCTTGAAAAAAAGTGAGAGGACCGCCATGGCTGTCTTTATTTGATCTTCTATTCAATGCCATATTCTTAATAATCTTTCGAAATTGTTTGTAGTTTAAAATTTTACTGCTTTAAATAATAGAGCAGTAAATATATAGCGGCTTGTTTCAATCCAGTTTGGAGAAAATACGTTGAGCAAGTTACTTGGCCCTTAATCTTCTTTTCAATTATTGCATTTTATACGGCTTAATTTTATTTTTTCGAAGCTGATACATTAGTGAAGAAACAACGGAATGGTGCACGAAAGTCACATGATTTTTATCATTTTTTCATACTTCGAGTATTCTTTTGCCTTTTTCAATTATCGTGACCTGTTTATTCTGGAAGCATTTGAGATTTTATGGCTTTAAATTTATTTTAGAATTATCATGTAGAATGTGTAATATTCGAACGATTTTTTTATTTTTCATCGAAATGCTTCATTTTAGTTTTTATTTTTTAAATTAACAATTTTGTTACATACGATGTTAATATCTTGGTTTATGATTTTAATATCTTACTCATGACGTCAAATATCTCAATTTACGATGCCAATATCTTGATTAAATAGTTTCTAGTTCTCACTTAAATATTTCAACTTCGAGTTGTGTACTTTCAGAAATATATTGAGTTAAAATCTACATTTTATCTTGTTGAAAATTGAGAGTAACATTTAAAATCCCATGAAATGCATACCAGTTTCAAAGAAACTAATGCCTGCATCCACCATATCTGCATTATGCATTTCAATGTGTTCATCCAACGCAGTTTTATCGAAAAAATCCATTTGACAAATCGAACATTGAAAAGTTTCACGATCTTCAAGATGTTCTGTCGCTATATGTTTCGTCAACTCAGACTTTTGTAAAAACTTCCGATTACACATATCACATTGATACGGCTCCTTACCAACATGGCGACGTTCATGTTCAACCAAATGTGATTTACGGAAAAATACTTTTTCACAAACCGAGCAGGTAAATTGCTTCGATCCTGTGTGACGATTTTCATGTTCGCGTAAATGGGATGCTCGTGTAAGGACTTTGTCGCAGAAACGACATTTAAATACTCCCGCATCCGGACTACCCGTATCTTTTTGATGAAGTTTTTCATGTGTGTCTAAATTGCCTTGTTTGCTAAATGTTTTTAAACAAATTCCACATTGAAAGATTTTATAATGGGTTTCAAAATGTTTTTGTAACTTTTCTGCGTTGGAGAATGACTTGCTACACACTTCACACACATGAGATTCAGCATGAGTTTGTTCATGTTTTTTAAGCGCTGATTTTTCCCAAAAGCTTTGATCACATACAGAACATTGAAATGATCTTTCTCCGTTATGAGTCGTTTCATGACGTTTTAATTCATCCCTCCGTAAAAATGATTTATCACAATAATCGCATTTATACGCCTTTTCACCTGTGTGAATTCTTTCATGTTTTTTCATATCAGATTTTTGGGAGCATCTTTTATCGCAATAACTACATTTGAACGGTTTTTCTCCCGTATGAATGGCGTAATGTTGTTGCAAATGAGATTTTCGGGTGAAATCACGATCACAAATGTTACATTTAAATGGTCTTTCTCCGGTATGCACTTTTTCATGATTTTTTAAATTTGACCTTTGGCTAAACAATTTATTACAAAATTCACAAGCAAACCGTCTATCACCGGTGTGGGTACGTTGATGGTCAATTAGCGTAGATTGTTGGGAAAATGATTGGTCACATGCATCACACTTAAAAGGTCGTTCACCTCCCGTATGTGATTTTGCATGAGCTAAAAACTCCATACGACTTCGATAAATTTTGTCACAAAACTTACACTTGTATCCATCCCATTTTTGCATATCGGAAGATGTTTCTAAACTATCTTCTGATATGTTGTGAAAAGGGTCCGAATTTTCTTCGGTAAAAAACATTTCAGTTTCATCTTCAGGTAAAAAAATTACTTCTTGCTTGAAATTTGGTTTTGATTCACCCATTTCGTATTTAATTTTATTTTTGGTATGCAAATTGGTAATTTTTTTGATATAAAAATTAAAAGTGAAAAAATTACTTAAAAATCAATACAAGAGTAGCCAGGGGCTGGACCAAGCTACATCAATTGTCGCTTGTCAAACAAACTATTCGTGTCAAATTATGGATGACTTACATAAACAGAAGAACATCAATTTTTTTTTTTAGATTCTCAAACCTAACCTCAAGTATATTTTAAAACAATTTTCTTAAATTCAATATTTTTTTAATAATGTCGTCGGATTCTTCATCTGAAGATGAAAATATTACAAAACTCCAAGAGGCTTTGGATACCTCATTTATAAATAATAATATGTATTCAAATTTAAATAAAGATGTAACGAAAAAGAAACCAGAACGAGATTGTAAGGATAAAACAGGTAATCTTTAATCATTAATTAACTATTTGAAACATAGCTAAATAAAAGTCCCATGAATTTTGAACAAGTTTCTTAGAAAGTTTAGCAAAACAAAATACTGGAATATCCACAGGAAACATTTTCTCAAAGCTACTGAAGATGAATATCTCTAAAATCATTCATTAGGATTCATCAATCAATCATTTCGATTTTCTATAGAAACCGAATCCTGAAATTAAAACATTGTGTTTTATGGCGATTTCGGTTTTCAAGAAACCTAAAAATTATCCTAATTTATACTCTGCCACATTGAAATATGAATTGAAAAAGGTCAACTCAACATAGACTAACCCAACAATACTTGTACCTAAAGTCGGATTTTTTTAAATGCCTACCTTCTATTCTCGCTACGTTCTGTAAGAATTTGTCAAGAACCTTTGTCTGCCAGCAAATCGTAATCAAACCCAAAAGCCAAATAATAATATCAATCAAAATGAGCTACAAGAGAGTCGAATGAAGGCGTTAAAAATAAATCATCCCCAAAACGAACAAAATTAATGCATTTTAATGTTTTTTTCAGAAATATTTAAAAAACAAGTTTCACTTAGACCAGATAAAAAATGTGACCTAGATGAATTTAGTATTCTAAAAGTCACCCCAGAATTTCAAGAATTTGTAGCAAAAAATCTAAGAAAACTCTTGGATAAAGAAATAGATTTATACACTAGTCAAAATGATCCAAAAGCAACTGATAACAATACCGGTGGTATAAAATTATTTTCAAATTCTACTGTAATTCTAAAAGATAATGAAAATTATGACTTAGAAATTAGTTCAAAAAAGCCGAAAAAAACAAGCAATGAAAATGAAATAGATTTGGATGAACAAATTAAGAGTGTTGCGGTTTCTCCTGATGATATTTTATCGAAAAAAGATACCTTATTTTGGTCGAAACGTACAAAACGAAAACCTTTTGTTTATAAGAAATTATCGAATGGAAAATTAGAATTAGTTGAATAAAAATATTTAAAAAAAAAAAAAATGGTTTAGAATATAATTATTCTCTACTGGGATCCCGAATTTTTCTATTAATCCAAAAGTTGGTGACATAGAGTACGGATTTGATTTATCTAGTTATAAAAGTTAAAGGTGTCCACTGTGACGGTTGCATAGGGAATGATTAGCCTCGCTGGCATTCACGGGTAGGGCAGATACTGCGAAAGGTAAAGGTAACTGCATTATATTATCGTTATTTTTTTACTTTTTAGTGCATATTAATTTGTTTTGGAAAAAATCAAAATCGGGTTATTGCAATATTGGCAATTTATTGAATATAATTGTTATATTTTTTAAATTAAATTTATTTTATAACAATAATAAATTACATAATTATTTTTTCACTAGAGTTTGTATGAAGAACGTTTTCAAGAGGAAATCCTTGAAATGGTTCAGTTATATTTGTGAGATGCATATTTTCAATAGAAAATGTTTGCGATGGTTCAATTTTTACGTGGCGAAATTTTCTTTTAGGAAATGTTTGAAACGATTCATTTTTATTTATATTAGGAACTTTTTCACTAGAAGATATTTCTGATGGTTCAGTTTTTATATGAACTTGATCAATAGAAAATATTTGAGATGTTTCAATTATATTGGCGTTCTGATTTGTAATAGAACATGATTGAGATATTTCATTTATGGTGGCATTTTGAACTTCTGCAAAAGAAAACGTTGGAGCATTTTTAGTTGGGTTGTTGTTCTGAATTTTTCCAATAGAAAATGTTGAATGAGGTGTATCACTCATACTTGGATGATAAACTCTTTCATGTTTGTTTAACTCGTACTGCTCCCAAAAACTTTTATCACATAAAATACACTGAAATAATTTCACACCAGTATGTACAATGATTTCATGGCGACGTAATTCTTTGCTACGTTGAAATACTTGATCGCATAAACAACATTTATATGGTTTTTCGCCCGTGTGAAGCCGCTCGTGTTTTTTTAAATCTGATTTTTGGGAACATCGTCTATCACAAACACTACACTTATACGGTTTTTCACCGGTATGAATCACATTGTGTTGCTGCAAAATTGCTTTTCGTGTGAATTCTTTATTGCATAAATTACATTTGAATGGCCTCTCCCCCGTATGAACTTTTTCATGTTTTTTTAAATTTGATTTTTGGTTAAATGATCGCTCACAAAAATCACATGTAAATGGTTTTTCACCGGTGTGAATTCGATGGTGATCTATTAACGTGGATTTTTTTAAAAATGTCTCGTTACACACATTACATTTATAAGGGCGTTCGGCTTTATGGGTTCTCGAATGAATTAATAAATCGCCACGTCTAGAATAAGTTTGATCACAAAATTTGCATTTAAATACTCCATCCACTGGATAATTTATGCTGCCTTCGAAATAAAATTCATCACTTTGTTTTTCTTCTAAAAAAATTACTTCTTGATGAAAATTCGAATCCGATTCTATTATTTCGTCTTTAATTTTAATTTCTGTTTGTACTTCATTCATTTTTGACTAGTTTTATTCGAAAAAAAAAGGTTTAATCATTATTTATTTGATTTTATGACTTACTTGACTAGAAGCACTTTTTACTACTTTTATTTAAAATAAAGATATTCTAACTAGCTTTTATACGTTATTTTACCATATAGAATTGGATTAAGTAAATATTAATTTCGGAATCAGTCGTTTTAACAAGATATATTGAATAAATGAAAATTTACATAGCAGTGACATCGAAATTACTAAAACATTTTTTAGGAAACTTGCTTATTTATAGGGAGTTACAGATATTTAAATCGATGGAAAAATAGAGCTACCACGTTCCCTATTGTGATGAGAATAACCCTATCGACTTTCTTTTTCGGTGTTTTTAAAAGTCCCACAGTTTAAATTTACGTAATTTTTTACAAAAAATTTTTAAATTAAAAAAAATTATATACTTTGGATCCAATGAACATAAAAATAAAAAGACATCCGTGACACCACGATTTGAAGGGGGAATTTTCCAATTTATAGCAAAATAAAGCGAAAAGAAATTTTAACAATTTTCGATTTTGTGCTTGATTTTCGAATAATCGAACCCCAAAGTACAACTTGAAATCTCTTAAGATATTGCGGCCATTTTTTTAGTTTAATTTGTTAGGTTACTATGGTAACTAATAACTAGCGTTAAAAAATCCCAAAAACGCGAATTATATTGAAAAGAGTAATTTCGAAATATTAACAAAATTATCGAATTTAAAATTTAGACAAAGAATATCCCGAAAAATGATTTCATTTGCTTTATTTTGATTTTAGAGTTTTGATGTATGCCAAACCGTTTTTCTAAAATAATTTTAGACGTACCTTTGATTAATTCAGTTCAAATTCGATTTTTAATTTACTTCAGTATTTCGCTAACTGATTCACCTTACACAATACGTTAAAAAAAAAACAAATGATTAATTAACGTGTATCCACGGGCTACAGAGTAATTTACAGGGTGTTTGAATTATGTGTCAAAAAATTTAAATTAATGCAATTTCAGGACAAAAAGCCAAAAAACTCGCAGACCCGTGTTAACTCGACCCCATTAAAGACATGGCTAACCCGTCGATCAGTGAGTAAACGTAATCACAGAGTTTATCAAAACGCCAAGAAACCCGCAGACCCGAGTTTGCCAACTCGACCCCATTAAAGGCATGATCAATCCCTGGATCCGTGAGTGGAGTCAGGGTTAGTGCAAAGACATAATTGCAATAAAAACAATTTGCAATTTATGAGCTTAATCTAAAAATTATAATTTGAAAAAAAAAGTTAGCTAAATGTTGAATAATATATAAAAGATGTTTTTTAAATGAAATATTTGTTGTTTTTGTTGAACTATTGAAATAACTCCAAATAGCAAATAATTAAAGATATATTTCTATAAAGAAAAGTTACATTAAAAGTAAGATACTTTGATTACTTATCTTAAATTTTTTTCTTAAACTATCATCGATTTATAAACTAATTTTTACAAAAATAAATTTAGTACACGTTTCCCTTCAATACAGCTTTACTCATAATTAAATTAAACGTCTTCTTTACTTCATAACAAATAATTTGATTTGCTTCAACATCCAAATGTGTGTTTAACGATGCTTGCGATTTGCTGACACGTCCAAGTAACATTAATAAATTAATAACATCTTCAATTAATGGAGGAAATGCTTCACAAATCCGTACTAACGATTGAAGTATTGACAAAAACAATTCAGTTCTGGTGTCAATCGGAAGAACTGCAAAAAATTAAATTTTACTGTTAGATAAAATTTTGAAAGTTTATCGGAAAATAAAGTTGCGTTAATAGATTTTGACACGCTTATAAAAATACAAAAGCTAATTATATGAGACTATTATTTCTATTTTATATTATTTTAGATGGATTACTTGTTTGGCTTTGTAACTTCGTTCCACCAATGCAAATCAATGTCAAATTCTGTTAACAAACCGTATTGAAAACATACCTCCCAAAAGAGTTGATAACGTGTTAACTGCCAATCGTGATACTGACAACGCCTTTGGTAATGCATATTGTACGGCAAGGTGTGAAATTAAATCAACTGCAAATATTTGTTTCTCCAAAGACGGTTGACTAAGTAGTTCAGGTATAAAATCCAAACAAATATGCATTGACGGTATCCCAGACACTGTAACATACAGTAAATCACGAGGATATCCTTGAAAATGTACCAATTTCGCTAGAGATGGATCCGCAATGAATACTTGATGTAAATATGAACAAATTAAACTACGTATTTCACGCAGAGCATAAATTTGACCCGGTTTCATACGATCTTCATCAATTTCCATACATGCTTCCAATAAAATTTGTACAGCGGCACTTTCTTGAGTCGCAACTAGAGCTGTTTTTAACTCCTCTCGTTCTGATTCGGATATTGTTGGATGGCCAGATTTATCTGAATTCGATTCGTCTAGCAAATGTCGTGATAATTGACTACGTGATGCAGCTAGCGATGCTTGTAATACACGAAGAACAATGGTCAAAATTGGAGCACATCGAAACACTCGGATATCGCATCGCAGTACTTGCAAGGGGTCTACCATAATGTTACGTTGCGTAATCATTAAATTTTGTAAGTACGAATTATCATGTAACGCGTTTATAGACATTATCCATAAACATCGGGGTAAAACCGTATTTAGCCGAAGCCAAACTTGTTTATAAAGTTCTTGAACGTAACGCGGAATATCACCTAGCGTATGTTTAAAGAAACTGGTAAAAATTTCTGCTAAGGGCCATATATCGATTGGTTTTTTCTTTAGCATCTTTTTTAAAATGGTACATATTTTTAGTGGACATGTTTCAATTTGTTCAAAAGCTTCGATCAAACTATGTTTTGAAATATAAATTTTGTTACGGTCATCGGAATAATTTTCGTCAACATTTATCCAGTCGTCCACTAGTGACAAATGTGGGAAATGTGTAGCTAGAAGTCTTAACAAAGGACTGAAAATTCCAGCGTAGCTTCCTTGATCTTTTTGCGCTTGTTGTAGCAAGTATTTAATCGGGAGTTCACTTAAAAATTCTGTGCTGTAAATTTTAACTTTTCGCTCATGTGACAAATTATGCGCATTTGTTAAACGCACATCTTCGTACAACAATAAATAGTAAAGGAGTAATAGCTGAGCAGTTAAACTGGGTTTTAAAGAAGACATATCTTCAATATTTCGGAGATCTGCATCCATTTCGGTTATACTATATATTCGCTTTTTCGAATCAAAGTATTCACCAAATACAGAATTTTGAAAAACATGTCGTATTTCGGATTCACTCATTGGTTCGTTTGTATGTTCCGCAGCACCTTTTGCGTTTGGAATTAAAATTGAATTTACGTATACTTCAATCAAAAGAGGTAAAACGGGATGAAGGGGGCATGTTGATTCACATATTTGTCGATAAATCCAATTTTTAATTGGAACTTTGTGTTTAGAAAATGCACGTGATTTCAAGAGTTGGTAAATACAGTGAACTGGTAAAAACCCTGGAAGATTAGCATTTAAATTTGGTGAGACGGGTACTTTTACTGCATGGGAAGCCACGACCTTAAAATGGATTTTAATATATTAGATAAAGATAAATGACTTAAATCAATTTTTTTTACCTGTTCTGTAAATATTTCTTGGGTAAAAATCTGTTTCATACGAGTCATATTATTTGGACGTATTGGCACTTTCATACCTAGCGTTGAACAAACCAAATCACAAATCGCGCTCAATTGATTACTATGAAAATGTATAGCCATTAAAAGAAGCATTTCTCCAAATGACGCTGTAACTCCACTAGCACTAAAATTTGCGAGAATTAAAATTAATCTGGTGATTTTGAGCACTTCGAATTACATTAACTTACCATTCAAAGTAAGCTTCTTCCTTAACAAGCCATTGTACCCATTCAATACCTTTCCGTTCATGCTCTGGTTGAGACGCCAAAGCTGGACATGCTAATAACATACATAAACCGATAGATACAAATCGTACTCCTGCAGGTGTCGCGGGGGGACGAGATGTCAATAATTGAATTATGTAGTTAACTTCATCTTCTTGAAACCTAAAGAAAAATATAGATTAGTATTTCGAATGCAAATCAACATTTAAATGTACAAAATTCTTACTTGATACCAGCAATTCCTCGCAAAGCACAATACAGTCGTAATAGTGCAGAAGCTTGCACCACGTGGCTCTCTGGTAAATGAACTCCATTAGACATGTTGATGATATTTTGTAATCGCTTTAGAAGTTCATCTCGAAGTTGTTGTAAGGCTACATGACATTCACCTTTCCGTTTTTGTCCCGTACGTACAAATAATGTAAACCAATTGCGGACAACTTGATCATTACTGAGTAATAATCCTGATATGAAAGCAACAACATCACTTTCGCTATCCAAATCTTCATGAAGACTAAGTGTGACTGCTAAAGCTGGCAAGCGGCTTAATTCGGCGCATTTTTGACGTACAGCTAAAGCGTAGCCGGGATTCATTTGGCAAAGTGCAAGAAGAGCTTGCATTCGCATTTTTCCACACATTTCATCATTATCGGATTTTTGGATTAAGCTCGTACAAACTAGAATATTACAGATAGACACGTTAAACTTATATAACACCATTCTTTTTCGTCGGGGATTATAAGTTACGGTTTTTATTTAAACTTACCTTCTCGGAAACAGTAAGGAAAATTCGCGACCACCCAACTAATAACAGTAGGTCCATTTTTCACATGCAAAAGAGTTTCCACAATGTCTTGTATATGCAAAATGGATGGCAATTCAGCCAACGCAATGCAAATAACGTCTGATATTTCTCCCAGATACACCGTATTATCAAATAAATCGCTATGTTTGATCAAAAATTCCGAATTCCTATTTTGAACATTCTCATGTATTTGTGATTGAATAAATAATAATTCACTTAAAACCAATCGTAATCGTCTAGGCGAGTCACTTCGTTCGAATTCTAATGCTAAGCCAGTTGAAAGGTTTTCGATTAGAATTGAATCTTTTTGTGTACTTCCCAATTTTTGTCTCAATTGTTGTTCTTTTCGTACGTCGATTTCCAACATGTGAAAATCAATTGATAATAGAGCAACGATTGAGTTTACAAGCTCAATTCCTGACAATAAAGTCAAAATTTCTTTGCGTTCGTTAGAACATTGTCGCGTTGAATCTTGTGGTGATATTAAACTCATTCGAACTAAACATGGTAATATTGGTCGAATCTCTCGCTGAGAACATTTTGATAGTTCTTCCACATCTATATTTTGCAAAGCTTTAAAAATTCGTGCTGTTACTTTTTGATTCATTTTTAGAGCATCACGGCGAATCCGGTATTTACATCAGTTTACATTCATTTTTAGGTTATAATTAATGTCAAAAGCATGACAATCATGATTTTTTGGAAAATGTCAAATCGAAATTTGGTAATATGACAATCATAAACTTCGAAATAAATTCGGGCAAACGTAGAATAGGTCACGTTGTTTTAGATTTTAATAAATGTTCATGTACAGATAATAAAGACAATCGTAAAGTATGTGAAATTCAAAATAATTTCAAATGTCTTTCGCTAAGACGAAGTGATTCTGGAGATTTTATTCGTAAAAAAGCATCAACGAAATTGAGGAAAACACCAGTTTTACGAATTGATGGTTATTTATTAAGATTACTTATAAATGAATTAATTATTTCGAAAAAATTTCGAACGAATTTTCTACATAAATATGAATATTTTTTGAAAAATCATTGTTGTCAAGAAAAACTTAAAATCCGAATCGATTTACAGTCTTCGAATAGTGAATTTATAGATTATACATGGTAAGAGGCAATGCTTATTAATTATTGTTATGAGCCTTCATTTCGTAGAACAATTATTTGAATTGATTGAAAATTCTAAAAATTCGATAAAGTTAAACAAAACAGCATTGAAATTTTTTAATGATACATTTTTCTATTTTCAGGAACGAAAAACTCACTTTACTCTGTTTGGAACGACAAGAATTAGATTTCACAATGTCATGGCTATCAACATTAGGTGGTGCTTTTTCAGCTTTAGGTGATCATTTTATAAATTGTGCTGAAATTGCGGGTAAAATATCCTTGCAACAATTTAAATTAGCTATGCGTATTGGTGATCCATTAACGGTAGCTCGATGTAAATTATATCTTAGTTTAAGTTTAGTACAACGAGAAAAATTTCGTTTGGCAAAATATATAATTTTGGAACAGTATAATTTAGCGAAAAGTAATTCAATTATTGATTATCGATTAATTAATATGTGTAAAGGTATATGGGCTAAATTAAAATACGAAAAGAAAATTTATAAATTAGGTCAATTAAATAAGAAAGGTCGAAACTCATTAGTCAGAATTCAATAAAGATTTTGTTAGAAAATAATATTGTTTTTTATTTGAAAGTTTTCCCTCTTATCATAATCTTTATTTTGCAATTATTCAAAAAGTTATTCCTCGTTTCTAATCTAAAAATATAAAATAAAATATAAAATATACATTTCCACAAAAAGTATTTATTTTTTTTGTGAACTTAGTGCATAAACTGTAAAATCGTACAAATGACTTTATTTATGTGCCGGTATAAAATTTTGAGCAACATCGATGGTTTTTTGCAATTTGTGGGTACATTGATAAACCAATCGGGTTCATTCGCAGCTCATTTTTTTCGTCTTTTTACGGCGCCTAAGCTTATTAAAAGCTTTTTTATTTTTAACTCAATCCGTCGTTGTCTGACGCGAAAGACCGGACTAGGCCACTTTACTTTTTTTTTGGACCCTTTCCGACCATCCAAAAATGTTCGGTTTCAGTTTCTTCAATTTGTATCATAATTATCTACTTAATTCAATTTTTTTCTCCGAACTCAGAATTAAAAAATTCAAAAAGTTAATTTGATCACACTATTAATATATTTGTTCTAGGGAGAGTTAAGCCAATATAGTTCACTTTTTTACGGCTAACCCTTATCACAAGTTACGGCTTTTATATTAACATTTAACTAAACCCTAAACAACTCTAAACTTAAAAGTACAATACTTACGTTAGGCGTCGTTTAATAGTGTTTCTAAAATCAATCATTCTGGGATATAAAAGGGAACAATAAGGTTAAAATAATATAAAAACAGTACGTAAAAGTAGCATAATTCCAGGTTTATTTTTTTGTTCAGTTTTTTTAAATTTTTTTTTTTGTTAAATAAAATTACAATTATTTTTTGTTCATCATCAAAATGTTTTTCTTTTTTCTTTTTGTTGAGTTTGATTTGTAATAAAAACGCAATAAATGCTTATCTTAATCAGTACGTTTTTATATTGTTTATTTTTGTTTTTTAAAAGTTTACTTAAATTACTTTTTTATATTTATAATATTTATAATTAATTAATTAAAATGTACATTTGTACTTTCAATTGGCAAGTGTACCCATTGGATCCCATGCTGGTAACACAATTGGTGGTTTATTTTGCACATCTAAAACTTCTTTTGATACATATTTTTTGTCGACAACCACTTCAAATACGAATTCTTTGAACCAGTTAGCAGTCATCATAAAATAACCTTTCTCACCGCGATCTTCACCCCATGAATTTTCAACACGGAATTTTGTTACTTCTTTACCCTAAAAATAAAATACAAATTATTTGACACATTCTTTTTAATATGTTTTTATTAATTTGACCTGATATGTTTTGAAAATAAACAAATTTACGAAGCCTATTTCACCCACTCTCTCAATTTCTTTAAATCTACACAACTTTTATTATAACATAGTACGGTTTAAAAATGCTCCGTGTAGAAATTTGATTACGGACGAGCGGGCAGCTAGGGTTAATCCTAACTAATTTGCTATAAAGAAAAAACCTTTTTGTATGGGTTTTAAGTAAGTCCCGATAAGTTGTATAAGACATAAGACGGTGATAAAATACTTCTAAGCCCACCGAGTCTAGTTTTATTCGTTTATCAATAACAACATTATATTTGGAAAAATATTTACCTGGCAGGAATAGAAATAAATCAAGAAAATAATGCGGTAAAAATAAGTTTTCTCAGTATTTTCTTGCAAAATTCTGTGAGAAATTCTTAGGCGAATTTTTGTCAGATATTTCTTAATGGGATGTATTATTTATTTTGGAAATTTGATGCCTGGTTTATGATCAACAAAGAGTTTTCGGGCCATTGAGACTTTCGATCATCACATGTTTCATCGAAGTGTTTTTCCGTAATGATTATATGAGGCTATTTAGAATTTTTTTTTTTTTTTTGGGGTGGTGGGATGGTTCATTCGGGCCATGCTTATATAATAAACATCAACCCTACCCTATCAAGGTTGCCTTCAGTTGACCACAACTTTGAAGCAGGTTAGCATAAATTTACATATTTTGGTGTTGGGGATCTTATTATAAAAATTAATCTATTTTTCAAATTTTAAAATTATGATAAATATTTCTTAGTATTAGATGAACGTCAGTAACGAATAAAATTTCCGTCACTGACAATCCTTTCTGAAATTATTTGCTCCGGCGCCTGTAATTATCATTAAACTCTAACCAAAAAAGAAAAAAAAAGAAAGAAAGTTGGTTAAATTGTGTTGCATTGTCGTTTAAAAATAGAGAAATTTCACTATTCTGAATTAATACCAAAACTTTTAAACTTGTAAAAAAAATTACTCCTAATAATCTTTTCCTTTTGCTTCGATCTTTCATTTGATGATAAAGTCCTCCCGATACACATTTATTCCACCGAAGTGGATAACACGATGTCGTATGAACTTTTGAGGAACGAGAAACTAAGGGCTAAATAATATAACATCCGCATAAGGTACAGAAAAAGAAAAAAAAAAGAATTATCACTGACCTTAAAAGATACACCTGTAAATACCATAGCATGAGACATCATTGATTCGCCGTATAATAAACGATCAGCTTTAGACATTCCTAATTGTATATCAGTACCGAAGACCAATTTAAAATTATGTCTGAAATAAAATAACAAATCTTAACAACTTACGAACAAGTTTTGAAATTTTAAATTAACAAAACTTTCTCGCGCACACTATCGTGCTAGAAAATACATACATTTCTAAATCTTCAATGCCCGGTTTTGATGCTAATCGTTTAACTACTTCACAACCAAACCAAACAGCTTCACCATTTTTAATACTTTCTGCAGCTAATTTCATTAATAATTCAATTGGTTGATTATTGTATATAATTGGTCGGCCACCCACAACATTACCCAATAAATCTATGGTATACGCTTGACCAAATTTATTATTTTCTCGTGGATCGTTTACAAGACAAATCTTAGAAAAAAAAACATCAAAATTATTAAGTCATTGTACGGCAATTTAGAAATAGTTCAGGGCTAAACCGATTTTGAAAAGGGGATTTGAAGAAAAATTCTTAGCAGTGTGTCGTTGGTTGGAAAATTTAGTATAATTTATAAGTAAATGAATAAAAATTGAAGAGAACCTGGAGAAAGTCCCGGAACAGAGGTAAGGTAAGTGGAGCAAAGTAATCGTTTTGAGGGATTTTTACGATTTCCGACCAAACGACACCTCCAATTGAAAAAAGTTAAATATAAAAATTCTAAACAATCAAAATATCTACAACTTTTGTATTTACCAATTTAAAACATAACCTCAAAATTGCGGAGAAAAACCGGTTTTGTTTATTTATTTTTTACCGGTTTTAATCTATATTTTGAATGATTTTCATTTAAATCAAATCATTTTTGTTGCAGAAAAAAATTAAAAACAAAAACCGGTTTTTTGTGTTTTTCTCTATAAATTTGACATTATGTTGGAAATTGGTACACACCAGACCTTTTCATGTAATTTATTTTACTTTTATCAAACAGCGCTTTTTGCTAAAGATAGAAGATATGTGATATGTCTTGATTGATATTATTTGTCCGAAAGTGCCCGAAACAAAAAATAATCATTTTTTATTTTAAATGAAAAGCTTTATATAAAAGGAAATCGTAAAATCCCTCAAAATGGCTATTTCCCTTCCTCCACCACTCTACTGGGACTTTCTCCAGGTTCCCTTCATTTTTTTCATTTACTTATAAATTACATTGAATTTTCCGACCAATCACATACTGCTAAGAATTTTCTTGTTCTCAAATAGGTTTGGCCATGGGCTAAAAAGCAGCTGTAGAAACTGTCTATTGTGAATCGTGCTAGAGCATGAGGATCAATTTAAAATTCCCCGATTTAAAAATCTTTGTGCTTTAACTCTTAGAACTTAAGCTAGTTTTAGTGCTTTTATATCTGAATAGCAAAAAAAAAAAATTCCAGTTCATTTTTCCATAGAAGAAAAATAATATTTTCTACAAAATTGTCAGAAATCGATTCGAAAAATCAACAAATTAACAGTTCTACAATTGCTTACGTAACTAAATTCTATATCAAACATACTTTATCATCAACATTAAAAACAGGTTTAACATATTTGGTATAAAATTCTAAAGGTGAAATAGGTCCAATTGATTGATAGTTTTTACTTTTATCATAATATTCCCATGTGAAAGTATCATTAGGAATACCTAAACATATTCCAACAACTCGATAAACTGTAGACATTTGTTTATCAATTTTAGCTTGTAATTCTTCATCGGTGCTATCATTAGCAGCCATATCTCGCAATTCTTTTGCAAATTCCCGTAACTGTAAAAAAATTAAAAAAATGATTAAATTATTGTGTGGGAACTAATAGTACTTAAGGATAACTGAATTTACAAAAATTATAGTTTATTCGCTTTTTTCCCGTGTAAATCTTATTTAAACAGTAAACCAATAATTAAACATGAAATTATAGCCCTAAGGGGGTGAAAATTAGAGCACCTACTTCAAATTTTACATAAACATTCTTTAACACAATAGGGAATATTCATGTATTTTTTTTATATTTTTAATTCATTGTTTACACCGTTATAACAGTGTAAAAAATATAAATACTGCTTAAAAATGCTGTATTTAAGTGTATAAAAATATTTAAAATACATTATAATTTTGAGATATTTAAACGCAGTTTTTTGGAGCTCTCTATTGATGACGTATAAGTACGTGATCTGCCAATTGGTGACAGTTCAATTGCATAATTTACACTTTAAAAAAATGAATTTACAACACAGAATTTACACTCGCTATCATTAAGTTTTCTAATAAAAAGCCGTAGAATAATAGAAATCAATATAATACTTGGTAATACTATGCAAAATGTAAGAAATTAATACCATACAATATGTCAACAAATTTCACGAGCCAGTACTATGATGTCACGTCCGTTTAAAAATTTGAATTTCCCGTTTTAGAAATTTTGAATTTTTCTCACTGAGTTTGTACTTTTATTAATTAATTTTAAGTAATTAAAAAGTAATTAATTACTAAAATAATGGTTTAGCTGAAATGTCCAGCCAATAAAGTTACGGAAAAAAAATATTTGAACCAAATTTAAATTTCAGGAATATTCCCTATTGATGAAAGAAAACTTTTGTATTTTATTAAAACTCATCGCCTAGCGGGGTTAAAAAAGGTAGAAAGAACTTTATCATTTTTGTTGTTAGAAATGTAAAAATTGATATATGAGCTCATGGATTGAGAAAAATGTTTACCGTATCAATGAAAATTCATTCTTTAAGGGGATCAAATAGAATATGAAAGTTTGTATGAAACTCCGTCGTTTTGGTGGTGAAAAGGGGATGATTTAACTACTAAACCGATTGGCGATTTTAACAATTATATTTCACCAATAGAAAGTTCCATTATCCGTGAGTATCATACGCTAAATTTTATTTCCAAAAAAAATTAGGGTTCCACAACAAAAAATTAAATTCATAAAATTGTGAAAAAAATGGAGGATAAGTGAGGGTTATAACACGGTAGGCTGTTTGTAAAGTTGAAATTGCTCAGCGAAGCGGGTGGGTATATGCTAGTAAAAATATGTAATAAATAAACGCATACGACGATTAGCAAAAAGACTTATTTGTATCTTATTATATCAAATATTTGTGGTTCAATAAAAATCAAATTCAATAAGCATGTTTGCGTCTTACGAAAGCTTAATTATAATTCCAGAAATTTAAACTGACTTACTTTGCTCTTTAAAATTGCATTCAACCGAACACTTTGTTCACAACTGAACGTTTCTGGAAAACATTTCTTTGGCATTAAACCATGTTTATTAATTAAATTCACCAACATGTCCCATTGTCCACCATCGGAAATTGGATCATTTAAAAGAAATGAAACTAATCTACCATCGATTGGTTCATTACGTTTAGCCGTTTCAACAATGTTATTTAAAAAAAAGTTACTACGTTCTATTTTATCCCAAAAGAATAAATACGCTTGGGAGAATTCAAATTCATCTATATTTAAACTTTTCATTAATGGTATACGCATACAATTTAACGCTGCAAATAGCCAGCATCTTCCAGAATTTTTTTGATTTGTAACTGGTTTACCTTCACTCTCCACCTATATCAACAAAAATATTTAATTAGATAAATATCGAAGAACATTAATTTTTGGATAATTTTACCTTATGTTGAAAAATATGTAAAGGTTGTTCGACTTGTTTTCGTACTAAACATACATCGAATGGATCTATTCGGGAACAAACATTTTGCGCTAAGATGTTTTTTGAATCTTGATAAAATGTTGAACGATATTTGTCTAAAATTTCTTTTGTTAATGCAGCTGTAAAAAGACATTGTATATCGGTATCAAATGAAGTCATTTTAATGTATGCAATCTTAATTTCGTGATGAATAAGTAATTTTTTTAAATCAGGTAAATGGTTAAATACATTTTTTTTTTTTTTTTATCTTTCTTTCATGTTTTTTATTTATATAGTTAAAAATTTATTTCTGTTTTTTGGCATAGTTTTTTTTATGGAATGCCAAATTTCATGGCTAAGTTTACTTGATTTTAAAAATAAATTTATAAAAAAAAAAATTGAATAAAAATTTTTTACACTTACTAGCCTCCATTTTAACAATTTACTAATGAATGATGTGTATTGTTGTTGTGCGCATGAATTTTTATTTTTTAACTTAGGCTTTTCATGAAATGTAACGTGTCATCATAATATTTTCAACATTAGGTGACTTACACGCACGCACCTCAAAAAGTAAACAAATTTTTGGAATAGCTCTCAATTTTATTTATGATTATTTCAAAATAATTTTTATTACTCAATATTTAAAAAAAGAAAATTAAGACCTTGAAAAATTCCTCTCTTTGTTTTAAATTCTTTAATTAACACTCAATTGCAGAAGTATGTGCTAGAGTTAGTCCAGGCCGAAATGTATTTATGCTAAAATTATGCCATTTATAGCAATCTTATAATAAAATAGCAAAGCGAAAAATCTCTAAAATTTTTCGTTATTCAAGTCAATTTACAGTCATATTTTTCGACCGTGTGTAAACAACTTCGACCCTATACGGATCGGATCGGGGCCAAGATCCTCGGATATGGATACAGATACGGATCTTTGGTTTATAAATTTCTATATTTCGTTTGATGCATGCTTAAACTAGGTCAAAATCAAACATAAATAAAGTAAAAAATTTAGATATTGTTTTCTAGAAGCAGCGACTTGCATGTGATGCATCGAGTTTTTTTTGTAAATTCAGTGTAGAGCATTTTTATAAATTAGGCTTTTTCGACTGAAGATTTAAAAAGATCCACTAGAAGGCAACACTAGTAGATACATATGTTTTAATTTTCTATTGTTGGAACATTTGAATTTATGAATTTTTTTTTTCAGTTGTTAAATCGGATCTTCGCGATAAATAAATTCACTGCAAACATTTTTCTTATCAACTTGAGATTCGATAAAAGATGCGTTTTACATTACTGCCATAGAGAAATCAAAACACATGTACCTACCTACCAGTGCTGCTATCTAGTGGATCTTTTTTAATCTTCAGAGGAAAAAGGCCAACAATATAGGTAACTCTTTTCTCAAAGAAGCGTCTTAAAAAAATGCGGATAGTGAGTCAAAAAAATTACGTTTCGTCAAATATTTGGTCACCGGTTTTAGATATAAATCATTTTCTAAATATTGACTCATAAAATACAAAAGTCGGGTCTATTTAACGATTGAGAATGCAGTCCGTTAAAACCATTATAGTTTACCGCTTTAGACGTCACGTCACGTACTCGCATAATTTAAAATGGACTAGCAAAACTTTTTCTCTCTAACTTCACTCTCTAGCAAAATATTTTTTAACAATTATTATTTCTGACTAGACTATACTTACTGATTTTGCATTTCTGAATATGTAAATAAATAAATAAAAATAAAGCTTTTAATTAGTTTACATAGATAATAAAGTATACTTATTGTTTCTGGTATTCTAATTATCAATTAAAACCAGTGGCGGATTTACTTTTCTGAGGCCATAGGAGGAGAAAGTCGTCCAATCCTCACGTATATATTCTACATTGTGTAGCTATTTGTAAGTATTATACTGTATAAAATAATTTTAAAAAAATTACTGTACAAAATTCATTAAATCGTTTTGCAAAGTATTTTACTTTCTTATCTTACTTTCAATTTTAAAAATTAGAAAATTTCAGCACAGCAAATATGTTGTCACAGAGCCGGGTTAAGCCTTGGTGGGACCTGGGACTTGAAGAGAAGGAGCCATTTCAAGGAAGAGAGGGGTCAGAAACACAGTAAAAAAATAAATTTTTATTCAAATAACCAGGTAGAATACATTTTTTTGTGTTAAAAGATCTATTTTGCAACGAGAATAGAACACATTAAACTTAACTTTATTATTACACAGGGGCGTAGCTACCGCCGTATTTGCCGTATCAATTATACGGGGCCCCCGGGCCACGGGGGCCCCCAAAGTGTGTAAGGAAAAAGAATAAAAAACTTTCTAATTAATTTTATTTTACAAATGACAAAATTCTATAAAGCAATTCCTTTTTTTCCCGCCTTAAGACTAAATAGACTGTGCCAATTAAGAAATCAGAATTCATTTAATAGTTTGCTAAATGAATCCAAAGATTTAGCAAAAAAGTGGGGGGTAACAACTGTTTTTAAAAACAGTAGGCGAAAGATAACGAAGCGTTTTTTTGATGAGTTATCACAAGATGAGAGAATTTCCGACCCGGAATCCTATTTCAAAGTCAATGTATACTATTGCTGTTTAGATATATTAATTTCTCAAACTAAAGAAAGATTTCAGAGCCTTTGCAACCTGAGTAGTATATTCGAAATATTACAACCGGAGAAACTCCTATCTTCTTCAAGCGAAGAGATATTAAACGCTTCCGGAAAACTGTCTGCTAAATACAGTAAAGACATCTCACTTAATCTTTGTGACCAATTAAAGGCTCTAAAAACATGCTTAAATTCCGAAATTAAAAAAATTTATTCCATTAAAGAACTCATTGAATTATTGCTAGTAAAATTCAATAGTCTTGCATCCAGTTTTCCCGAGGTAATCACAGCATGCTTTTTATTCTTGACCCTTCCAGTTACAACCGCAACGGCAGAAAGAAGTTTTTCAAAATTAAAACTAATAAAAAATTACTTAAGAACTTCGATGGGACAAGAACGGCTGTCAGACATCTCACTATTGTCCATAGAGGCAGAAACTTTAGAAAAACTAAAATCATCATCAGCCATAAATGATTTAATAAATCAGTTTGCCGATAAAAAGGCAAGGAGAGTGAATATTTAAAATTCGATTTTTATTTGTAAAATGGGTAAATTATGTGATAAATAAATATTACTTCTCACAATATTTTTTTTCTTTTGTGAAAAATCTTTACCTCCATATAAGGGCCTCCAAAAAAATTTTTATACGGGGCCCCGACAAGGCACGCTACGCCACTGTTATTACATATATTTCTTTCTGAATTTTACTTCAGCGAATTCAGAAATTAGGTCATAAAAACAGAGGGTTGGTAATAAATCTCGTTCAATGTTGAGTCTTGATAAAGCAGACAATGTTTTATCAGTTGTCGTTGATTTGTAAATAAGTATTTCTTATTCGCTTTTAGACAGAAAATGAATTTTCCGTGGTATAGATAACATGAATCATGAAACGTTAATATTTAGAACAATTTTGTTTCCTATCGAATTTTACAATCTCCTTTTTTTTTTTCGTAATTTTTCCAGCAGCATGTGGGATCCCAATGTCTGTGGTGCTGAAAAATGTTATGGGTAGGTATCAAAACTAATGGACGTTAATATGAACAACCTAAGCAGGAAACATTTGCTGGCGCCGTTTTTTCAGCCTTCGTAAATCTAATTGATGCCTGCTTATGTGGTGTCCACCCGTACAAATTTGTCTTTTACCTTTTTTCAGTCATCATAAATCAACTTGACATTCTCTTATCTGTGGCCCTTCTCATAAAAATTTTCCTTTTTTCACTCTTCTTACCCACCACACACCTTTACATCTCACGTCCTAGACGGTCGCCCAAGCACCCCTTATCCAAACGCCGCTACTGGGCACGCCACACATAACGTAAAACTGTTTACGTTATTTTAACAACGCACACATTATGTTAATTAGAACTTGTAATATTACCATACACCTAAGTACCTACGCTAAGCGCATGACTAGATGCCAATTTGACGTTTGTTCTTCCGGCGCCTCACATTTCTCTTGCGTTTTTAGGCTTAGCTACGCCTATTGGTGCGATTTTGATTGGATAAGTAGTCATTACCTTAAAAGGTTATGGTTACATTGAATCCAGTAAAAATTATCCGCTTATATTTATTGCTATAACTCAAAAGGTCTAAAGGTTCTGTGCTAGGATCCCAGATTTGACCTCTTCAATCATGGGCGTGCCCAGCTTTCAAATTAAGGGGGGGGGGGTTAAAATAGGATTTTTGATCTAGAGAGTGGAAAATCAGAAATTTTTTCCTAAAAATTTCATAAATTTATTAGAAATTTGGCATAAACACTTAACACTAAATTATTGGTAAATTCAGGTTCAGGAGAGAGAACCTGCCATCTCCTCATCACACCCATACTTTAAGGATAGTAAAGGTTTGTTAATTAAAAAATAAAACAAAATATCAAATAAATTTTTATAATATACTTTTATAATTTTATTCATTTTAAAGTTTTTTGAAATATTTGGTTTTTATATTTTTTACAAAATTTCTAAAATCACTATTTATAATAATGTAATATCTATTGCCTATATTTACTTTAATTTTTTTTTTTAATTTATTATATATTTTAGAAAAAATATAATTAAATTAAAATCTTCAATAAAAAAATTATTTTAAAAAGAAATAAATTATTAATGAATGCAAATTATAAAAAATTAATTAAATAAAAAATAATTTATTTTAATAAATTTTACAATTTTTTTTTTTGTATTTTGAAAATATATATTTCATTTTTGGTTGACTAGATTTTAATAGATTTTATTTTAAATTCTTTGGAATAATTATTTAATAACAAATTTGTTTTGTGGATGCTTCCAAAATCTTTAATTGTCAAAAATATTTGAAATACAATTTTTTGAATTGATTTATGAGTTATTTAAATTCCTAAGAGTGTTACGAAAAATCATCTTTGTATAAAAGGGCCATTTTAAAAATGATTTATTAAGATTGGGAAAATGTAAAAATTTGTTTGTAAAAATGTTAAAAATGTAATTATGCGGTTTTTGGCACAAATGTAGTTCTATTTTTCGGCAACTGTATAAGCAGTAACAAATAGCATTAAGTTATATAAAACCAAAACTATATTTACAAGTTATGGAACTTTAAAAAGGTCAAACGTGAAACTAGTCTAAGCAATAAATTCAAATTGATGAAATATAAAAATAATGGTTTAAAAAATAAGTGTGATAGCTTATTTAGAAGCGTTTTGCACATAATAATTGCAAAAGTTATAAACAATTAAAGATAAAAAAGAAGGTATTTCAGAAGGTTTAGTTCCAAGTTTGTAACGCTTAAAAATATTGATACTATGAACAAAATTTTGGTGTAGGTGTTCATAAAATCACCTAATTAGTCCATTTCCGGTTGTTTGTCTGTCTGTCGTCGGTCTGTCCGTCTGTCATAACGATTAATTAAAAACGCAAAGGGGTATCAAGCTGAAATTTTTATAGCGTGCTTAGGACGTAAAAAGTGAGGTCGAGTTCGAAAATGAGCAACATAGGTCAATTGGGTCTTAGGTCCGTTGGACCCATCTTGTAAACCGTTAGTTAGTTACATTTTAACATTAACATTAACCGCAAAAAGACCAATTTTCAGCGTTAATTTAAATTATAAATAATGGGGATAGACTTTCGAGAGTGGGAGTTTTTTTATTGAAATTTTCCTCTTCTTTAAGAATTTTTTTTTAAATTTCATAAATATTAATATTTTATGAAATATTGACGAAAAACACACGTATTTTTACGACCATTATTTCTATATTTCATCAATTTGAACTTGTCAACTAGAATAAAAGTTGGAAGGGTTTTGTGTTGTAGATAAAAGACTAATTTTTCCTTTAGAAATTTTCCGCCATTTATATTCAGTAGTCGAAAGAATATTTTCCCGTTTAAATCGTAATCAAAATTTGTTCTTATTACGTTAATTCAAAAAGGAAAAATTAAAACCTTATATACACTTCCACATGCTAGTATTTTTTTTTCAATAATTTGAAACTATTATTTTTGAAGTAGAAATTGTAGTAATTTTGAATTATTAAATATTATACAAATCCTGGACCCAATAAATCTATAAATCTATCCTGCAAAAAATTAGGTACTTATCCAGCCATTTTTGTTTCTATTTCCAGACTGTAATTCAGTTAATATTGTCGAGTGGTGCCACTGTTTAATTTTTTTTTTTAATTAATCGATAAGACATTTAATTGTGCAATATAGTTTCATATTCATTTGTATTATTTTAATAATGGCAACTTCGTTGTTTTAGAAAATTTCCCTTGTGCCATAATAAATTTAATAAATCATTTAAAATGCTCCAAATAAGAGTCTTATAAATATATTGTTTTAAAATTTATAATTTGAAACAAAAATTTTCATTTCTAATTATTAAATTATTAAAAAATTTGGAATAATTTATTGTTTGCAATTAAGTTAAAAATATTTTAGGCAGTTCAATTGATTGAAATTCTATTGAATATTTTTAAGGAATTTTTAATTGTGAGTCGCCTTCTATTTCAGCGACAAATTAAGAAAAAAACTTTCATTTTATAACGTCTTTTTAAATTATTTTAAGGAAAACAGATCTAAGTAATTATCATCATTATAACAGATTTATTTCGAAAATATTCGAGACATAAAGGACCCCCCAATAATTAATCGGAAAAGGGCTTTCTGTGAAACTTTTTCAAACTACTCCCAAAATGTTTTTCCAAATGGTTCTGTTCAAAAGCTCTCACGTCCACAAAATTTTTAGCTACGGGCTATATAACTATAATGTAATGTGTATGACCGTGAGAACATTTTATCAAAATGATCCGAAGAATATCTTAGGGGTGGTTTGAAAAAGTTTTTCAGAAAGCCATTTTCCTAATTATATAGGTACTATAAATATAATATACGTGTAGCTTTGATTACCCGTAGTTTTAAATTAGTCATTCCTAGTCATATACTATAATATATTCGTAGCCTAACTCGAAAACTACCCGTTAAAAATTTTTGTAGCCGTGAGAACTTTTGATCAGAATGATCCAAAGAATATTTTAAAGTGGGTTGGAAAAAGTTCCACAGAAAGTCATTTTCCTATCTTATATTGCGGAGTCCTTTAATTATTTCATGGCTTTTTTAAAATTAAAAAAAAAATGTATAGGTACTTCTGTGTATTATTTGATTTTATTATTTTTGATTTGTCTTTGGAGAGTCGCGTGATATAATTTTTTTGTTAAAAATAAGTTCAGAATATTTTTAACGAGTTAAATTTTGACGCCTGAATCATTTAATCATTTGATTAGTAAATGATAGTATTAGGATTTTTTTTGTTAATTTAAAATTGATTTTTTTATAGAAATTTTATAAGTTATCACTCAAATGGGCAATTTCATACTATATTGTCGTTCACAAGTTATGCTGGCTGCAATCGTTTATTAAAGATCTGTGATCGTTAACATTACTTATTCATAAGATAACGTCATATCTGGATGATATAATCATGATGCTATTAATAATCGAACGCAGTCATTGTGTAAAAAGTTGAATTTAATTGATTAAAAAAAATTTGCTTTGTAGTTTCGATGAATTTAATCAATTTTATTGGAAATGTTTAAAGTTTGTTTTAATGAAAGAGAAAAATAAAATATTTTATAAAAAGTTGTTGGGAAATATACGGTTTGAGAAATTTCGAGAAATCAAATCAACCACAAGAAGTGATTCGCATAAATTGAAAATTACTCTGTGCCAAAAGTAGATAATTTGGACATAGTATAATTTGTAATTAAATTAAATAGTTTAGGTACATGTCTTTGGATTAAGATTTTTTTTAACATTTACAAAATTTCACTTTATTTGTTCCATTCAGAGCTTAACGTCCAAAAAATTTAATCGTTCAAAAAGTACAATTTCATGATTTCACTCGGAAAAATAATACTTACAGTACAGTAAAAAAAATTAAGGAAAATGAAATAAACCGCATACTTTTTGCTAAAACCTGGTGGAATGTGTTTCTTAGGTGTCACATATCATTAGTAAGTCATGAATTACTGGGAAAATGTTTCAATAACCAATAAATTATTAATTAAATGAAAAAAAAATTGACTTACAAATTAATAAATAGGCAACTTGTCTTACATATATGCAAGGATGGATTTAGTCTTGATGCCGCCGTTTTTGCTTTGAGAGGGAGTGTATTACTTTTTTCGGTATAATAATCCTAATATTCTATTATCAGTTCCTAAAGGAGTCTTATAGTTTAAATTAAAAATCTAATTTTTCGGATACTTAGCGACGAGTTTATTTGCTTGATTTTTCAACACATTTGTATCAATTTCAGATAAATTATCAAAAATATTAATAAAAATGTTAATATATATAATGAGATTAATTTCACTGAAAATAAAAATATTAAAAAACATTGAAAAACATTAAAATTTTTCAATTTATCATTCTCTTATTCAAAATAATCCATAGTATTTATCGATCAAGCTTAATATTGATAAAGGCCTATTGATCTATTAAAAAATTAACATTGCGATAAATTAAAAAGTAAATTCAATCATTAGATTATTCAGAACAGTTTATTAAAAAAATTCATGAATTATTTAGCAAAATTTTGATGCCCCTAAAATTGTGTCACTCAAGGAAAGTGTCTCACGTCACGTGCCTAAGCCTAAATCCAGCACTGCATATATGACAGTGTTTGTCAAATAATCAAAAAACTATTATATAGTTATACGTAATGTATAACTTATACGTAATACAAGTTGCCTATTTATCATTAACTAACAATTCATTGTTTATTAACAAATAGAAACATTTGCTCAATAATCCATGCCTTACTAATGATACTTGACACCTAAGAAACACATTCCACTAATTGCATATAGCAAATTTTCCGGTTTCCGACAGCCCCGTTGAATTTTCCTGAATATTCACGATGTCATTTCTAAATGTAAATAAATAAAATATCCGGAATGATATCGTATATGGAAAGCTTGGTATTACCGAACGTTATTAGCGTTTGATAGATCCCGAATACGCTTCTAGAAACCGAATCGAGCGTCAAACTCTGCGTGCAACAAAAGACATTCAATTTTATTATTACTAAATAAATAAAAAAACTTAACAAAATTTATTTATAAACTTATACGCTACTTTCGCCTCGACCTATTTTTGTTATTGGATAAATATATTTTTTTCTTCGTACATAACTTGGCGAAGTTTTTTCTGCTGTACTACTTAAACCACTTAATAATGGTAGAGATTCATTCTTAGAAAAGCATTGTTCATCAATAGGTTTTTGTCGTTTTGCTGCTGCAGTTTTTACATGATTCGATGTTTCGCTTTTCTTTGGACTACGCCTTGGCAATAAGAACCAACGGTCAGTTTTCTTACTCAATTTTTTATCGTAACTTTCTTCTGATTGAGTCGTATTTTTTGGATCAATTACCGAATATTTTTCAATTGATTCAATATTAAAATTTTGTTTAGGTTTTTCGGTATTTGGAGGGCATTCTTTAATTATTGACTTTAAATCGAAAAATGAACGTGAATCCGTTTGTATCATACTTGGATCTAAGTTTACAATTTGTGGATTAAAACTAACTGTTTTTGTTTCACATGGAGTTTTACAAATTGAACCCGAGTCAACTGATGGGCTATTTTTTACAACTTCTGGCTGCTTAACTAAATTAAACTGCATCATTGAACGATTCTCGGGATCAAGTGTTAAATCAATTGCAAAATTTGATATTGTATCTTGATCAATTTGTGGAGATGTTGGGGACATTATCTGTGGAGAAAAAGGTGAAGCCCGATCCGGTAAGCGTGATGAGATAATATTATCTGGACTATAAACGGTGCTAGATATTTGAGGCTTATGTAAATGAACAGGTACTTGCAGCTTTTCAATTGTGGGGGATACACTATATGGATTTAATTGATTTTTTAAGGGTAAATTTAGATGATCTGGTTTTGGAGTTATATCTGTGAAAAAATTTTGATCAAAATGTGTTTCCATATATACAGTGGATGTCGGTTTTGTGGATTTTTTGACACTTTCTGGACTTGATTTTGTACTAATTGGTATTTCACTTGACGTGGAGAAGCTTTTTTCATTCGCATCGAATACACAATCAGTATGATCATAATTTTGGCAACATGATTTTTTGGAAATTTTATTTACAATTGCACTTCCCGTAGGAGTATGCAAATTTATATCAGATTCATATTTACATGGACAATTTGGACAACCACTGTTACATAGTTTATGATCGGAGTTAATACAATGTTTAAAATTAATTGGTTCATCTAAAATATTTTCTGCCGAAGCGAAACTATCCGTTTCTGTACTTGTATTTATAAAACCTAAATCATTCATTTTATTTTGTAAAAACGAGGATTTCGTGATACAATCGTTTTTATTGGAACAACCCTTAATCGCACTCGACGCTGATTCATAACTTAAATCACCTGAAGAATCTGTCCTCGAACTTCCGTTTTGTGAAGGACATCGTAATACCATTGAAGTTCTACCTAATTTTTGAAAATACCGTACACTTTTTATATCATCTGCACACGTTGATAAATTTCCGGCGATTTTTGGGGTACGCCGCATCACTGTTGGAGTTCGTAGCTCGTAACTAGTACTTATCACTTCTGTTAAATTTGTTTTATCACCGAACATTACACCAAAACTTGCACGTGAACTTATACTTGACACTTCACTTAAACTTTCTGGGCTTGCGAGCGGTGCGAGACCAAACCAATCATCGTGTATTAAATCAATTCGACCACCATTATCTAAACTTGAAACTTTTGCACGTAATTTCAACTTTTCTGGGTTTGTATTCATGTACGGTGTGCTGTGATAACTTTTAAACTTGTAAGCTTTGTCGCATTTGATGTTATTTCGATGATTATTGAAGATTGGTGCCGTACTGCCTGGTGCAGAGTTTTTTCGTGCGAGCCCATCATGAACATGTAAATCCGTTGCACCAATAGGAACTTGCCAACTTTGTGGTGATGTAACCAAGCTAGAACATCCCCCTGGAGGGTGATTGTTCCAACTTGGTGATCGACTTTGCATATCAGGATACAAAATCGAGCTAAGTTGGATAGGTGAAATTTTTGATGGGTAATAACTTCCACTTTGTGATGAATTCACACTAGAATTTTGGTACACTTCAACTGTTGGACTTTGCAGACTGGTAAAACTTGTTTCAAGGCATAGCCGATGTGGCGGCATTGGTGATGTCCCATATAATAGATGACATTGTTCTTGATCCATTGGTTCATTGGATGTTATCGAATTTGATGTTTGTCGCTGCGGTTTTCTTGGTCCAAATGTAGTTATAACCTAATGCCGAAATAAATTAAACAATTATATGTCATGATTACTTGGAAAAATAAGTATTCATTTATAAGGGGAAAATAGTCTGATGAGTTTTAGCTAAGCCATTAGAAAATTTTGCCATTATTATCGAGCGCGTATTTAGAAAGTGTAAAAAGCAAAAAGAGTAAAGATAATAATAGAATATTTAAATAACCATTTTCGATTTAATTTTGTGTTATTTATCTGGAGTGCTAATTTTTATGTTTGATTAATAAACTTTTGATTGAAATAATATTTTACAAAACTCGTGTTACTCCCAAGGGAAACTATCGTAACAGTAAATTTTGTGTTTCCGTTGGGCGATTAGGACAAAGTGTGCTTAGTTGACGATATCTTAAGAATCATAAATCGTATTTTGAAGTACCCAAAAAAATTAAGGAACCATTTATTTTCTGCTCCTAATGAATTCGAAATATAATAATTGCAGGGAAGATGTAATCGGATGGCAAAAATTAGAAATATGGTGCAACCATCGTTTCTGTTTTTAGTCTATAAAAGTAAAAAACATAGGCTTTTATTGAACTGCAGAGAAAAGATAACTTTTTTCTTGAGTCACTTACATAAGACTATTTGTAAAAACTTGAGGCGTTTAATTAAGAATGTCCTGGAAATTATTTTGTAATAATTATTGTTTTATAAATATTATATTGAATGTAGGCTCTTTTAGCTTAGCTCGTCAATCAATGGCTCATAAATGTATTCAAATGGAAAGCATGACTAAGGGAAAAATTGTTTTTACTTTTAGCGCAATAAAAGCTTGTAATAATTTTTGTTTAAATTTTTATTAAGTAGTTTTGGCAAATATTTTGAAATTTGGATTTATTGGAATGTCTACATACTTCAAAACATTTAGTCCCTTAATTTTATATTATCAAAAACGGGATTGTATTTATTCAGTGATTAACGACGCAAGTAAAGAGTCAAATTTTACTGTCACGAAAGTTTTTCCCAAGTGCTCTCAATGAAGCTTACTTTTTGAAACAGGAAAAAATGCTGAACAGGAAGTTATAGCGTGTGATATGTACAACTCTAAATAGTTATTTTGAATGTTTCTAATACTTTCAAACAATAAAATTTTCATGAATATCGAAATATGTCATGCGGATAATATTATGCAAATTTAACTAAACGCATGCTCAGTTTCAAACTACTTCGTGCAATTATTAAAAAATTATTAAATTAAAATAAATAAATATGATAAGGTAAGATCTTTGGTGCACATTAACCATTCACAGCAAAAATGTTTTAGATGCAACATACATAAACAATTTAAAATTAAATTTAGCTTAAAATGCGGTTTAAATTACACGATTGTCCTATTTTAAACTATCGGATTAAAGTGTCTTAAAATCTAAAAGTTTTTGGAAAAATTTTATTTATTTATTTAATGTTTGAAAAAATTCCTATCCTTATGGTTGACTACCTTAAAAAATTAAATTTGAATTGAAAAAGAAAAATGTTTCAAATGGAAAATACTGATTTTTACTCCTACTTTTGGATAAAATAATGATTTATGGGGGTGAATATTTGGAAAAGTAGTCCATCTTTATCTAAATTGAACAACTTTTTTCGAATCTTTTTCTTCAGATTTTATGTTAATCCAACTTTTAAAATAGGATATCTTTTGATTAACAATTTTAAATAAATGCAAACTGAAATTTTCGTATTTTTAAAACTAAAATTTTGTTTAGTCGATGAATTTGGAAGGGAGCAGGGGAGGATAATGATATTTTTAAATAAAATTTAAGAAGTTTTGTCGATGTGTAAGTCTTAATATCAGAATAAAATAATATTTTTAAAGTTAGAGGCTTCCTCGATAAAAGAGTAAAAATTTCATAATTTTGGTGAACACTCAAATTACAAAAACATGCGAACAAATGTAGAAAATGAAAATATAAATTGAGAGGGCAATTTTTCAACACAGTTCCACATTTTTGACAGTAAAACAATATCTATTTTGATCATTTTGTATGAAATAAACTTCGCAATTGAAAAAAGGCTAGTATTCAGTTTGTGTACGTTAGTAGGTTATTCGATATGGGTAATGAAAGTTTTTCAGTCACAAATTAATTTTCTAATGATACAAGCTGTTTACTTGCCATTTCAACAACTTTTTTCATAAAACGGGGTCAAACCTCACAATAAAATATGTTAATTTTTATGCATTCTTCATAGAAACTGCCAAGAAAATTGAATTCATAAAATAGACTGGTATTTAGCCTGAAAAAAAATGGATCAAGACTCTGGAAGCACACTCATTAATATCCCACAAAAAAACATTTTTAGCCTATTCCGAGTAGGATTCCGATAAGAAATTCTTAATCTCAAAATTTTTAATAGGGTCAGAATTTTAACATATTTTAGGGGCGAGACAGATTATCAAGTAAAAGCCAATGTGTATCAAATTCTCGGCACCATTTCAAATCGGTTTTAAATTTGAGAAAAAAAGTTTGAAATAGTTTTATTTCGAAGTGAATATTATCGGAGAATTTTTTTTGGAAGCGAGTGGTGTACGATCAAAGTCCCGATCCAGGTCTCGGGCTAGTTACATGTCTCAAACAAAATTTAAAAAAAATAAAATTTACATTTTTACAGAAAATATTTCGCAAGTAATTTGTGCACCAAAGACATAAAAAAATTTAAAAAAATTTATATAAAATGCAAAAATTGTGATAATGCAAATTTCGTGGTTTGATTTGTTGTTGTTTGAATTTTTTTTTTGGGAAAAAATGAATGGAAATGAATTGAACGGACCAGTACCTGGTGTCATGAGGCGTCTCACAAGGTTGTGGCGAGGGGGGCGCCAACACCTCTCTCGTATGTTCTTTCCAATGCATTACCTATGTAATATAAATCACAACAATATTAAAAGTTTTGCCAATTTGTAAATATTTTTTAATTTAATTTTGTTTTTAATTATTATTTTATAATAATTGTTGCTTTGTTTTCTGTTTTTATTCGACTTAAGCCGACCACTTTTTTATTATTTGCTCGTGTGTTTTAAATAAATTTTGTGACGTTGTCACGTTGTTCTGTATGTACATGAGAAAAAGCATGCATTATGTATGCATTTGATGTGTTTTTACAAAAAGACTGTAATTAAGAATAAATTAAAATAAATGTACTTTCTCTATGCTCTGATAGTCACGGAAGCAAAGCACTCAAGTTCGGAAATTTGAACAGTAAGACGATTTGAATGCGGTTTTCTGCATTCGATTCGTCAGGGCGTCAGGAAATTTGGTGACCTAAATTGATTTACCAGAAATTAAAAACATGCAATTTGTATAAATAATAATGATGCATTTTATAATTGAATTTTAAATTAACCGTAAATACTAAATTCACAATTTGGTTAATAATAGTGATGAAAATGAAACATATTACTCGGGGGTTTTTGGGGTGGCAGAACACGAATATTGCGACAGAATTTGTCTCTTAGGTACCTGGAGCACAGGGTGAGCGATATTCCCGTCATCTCTTAGAGTTTTCGGGAAATTCCCCGCAAATTCGTTATATAAAGGTTTTTGGAGTCGCTGAACATTAATATCGCGACAGAATTGGTCTCCGTGGTATCTGTTTTGTTATTATTATATGTTTTTTTATTGTATTATTCCAGATATCTCGAAGACATATTTTGTCTTGATATTCGTATTCAGCTACTCCAAAAACCCCGAGGTGGAAGTTTGGAATTTCATCACTATTAACCAAATTGTGAATTTAGTATTTACGGTCAATTTAAAATGCAATTATAAAATGCATATTATTTATGCAAATTGCATATTTTTAATTTCTTATAAATCAATTTAGGTCACAAAGTTTCCTGACGCTCTAACACATCGTATGCAAAAAAACCGCATTCAAATTCTTCTTACTGTTCAAATTTTTCGAACTTTGAATGTTTTTAGTGTTTCGTTTCCGCGACTATGAAGAAAACAACATGCACTAGTTGTGATTGATAAATATATGGAGTGTGAAGAAAAAAAAAAGAACATCGTATTTTGAGAATGATATAGAGCTTGTTAGGCTCACGATTCGTAGTCCGATTAATCCGGTGAATCGGTCTGACCTGTCTTGTCATTGAGCTAGTTCGATATTGAATGCTGTCGACAAATGCACGGGTAAATAAAGGATCGAGTCTGGGTTGTGAATCATGTGTAAGCGAACGGATCCAAAGAGAGTAATCGAAGAAATTTTGATAAAAATCATGTTCTAGTGGAATTTTGATCTAAAAAATATAAAAAAATTGGGTTCCTTAGATCATTGAGATATCTACTAAAATAATTGAAACGTGTTATCCTGAAACAATTTCTTCAGTCAATACGTCTGAAACATTTCATAGTCCCTAAGACAACCTGATTTTCGTGTCTATATTCGTAGACCTAAAAAACTAAAAAGTTCATCATTTTTTCGATTTTTTAATGCGATTTCGATTTTATAAAAATCCGAAACCAAGTTTATTTAAAATTTTCTCCATTTCTTGATTTTACAACTGTACTAAAATGAACACGATTTTTATACTTTTTGGGTCAAAATTACCCAATATCCAAGTTTCATTAAATTAAAAAAAAAAATGTTTTTTCGAAATTACAAGAAGTAATTTTAAAAGGGTACAGAGAAAATCACAAGAAATCGGGAAATGTTTTTTTGTCTTCGAGGTGGATAAAAATTATTTCTAATAATAATTTCGACTAAAGAGATATCGACTAAAATCGTATACAATGAACGGTAGTTCGGCTCAGTTTCAGCCGATATCTCAGAAACTTGTTGTTTAACCCCAAAATTAACTACATTTTCATGCCTTAGATTTTGACGTTCTTTTCTATTTAAAATCTTAATTTTTTTTCTAATGTAGCTTTATACATGCGTGTACCTTCAAAATAAGATTCCTTTTTTTGTCGTGCACGCTGTATAGTACTTGTGCTTTTTATTATTTACAGTTTAAAAATCTCTTTTTATTGTACCTACGTGAAGAGCAATTTTCATTTGTTTTACTTTTATAAAAAAAGCATGATGTGCGCTGAAATTTAATTTTGTAACCACTAATTACTAAAGGTTTCAGAAAAATGATCCGAAGATTCATTACAAAAATTTTTTTTCAGAAAAAGATATTTTAGTTAGATCATTTCGGAGTGTCGCCATCGAAGAAATTACAGAATACAGTACCTAAATAAGGTAGAATGATAAATGAAATTGCCTCAATGTGATATGTTTACAATGAGATGTTAAATGGATTTCTGTTGAAATTAAGTAAATTGTGTATTCATGTGTGATATAATTCTTTGTTTGATAAGCAACTTATAATATATTTATATGAAACTATTCCTAGAAAATTGAATAAAAGCAAATATGCTAGGATTTGCGAGATAAAAGGAAACTATTAATCTACGTGGATTTTTTGTTTTAGGAAGTGGAAGATTTCCGTTTGTAAAGTTCAGTTGAAAATATCTGCAGTAATTGTTTCTAATAAACTAATAAAAATCATAATGATATAACAAATTTATTAAAAAATAAAAATTACAAAATTTTTTACAAAAATATTTAAATAAAAAAGCAAATTGATTTATTAAAATTATATTACCTATATATCGACTCAAATATAAAAAAAGAACATTAATTACGAAATTGCGTCTTCTCTTGCCAATTAACTAATTGCAAAAAATCAATTTACGACGTTGAATTGATTAAGAGTATGTTGGGATAGATGATATCAATAAGTGTATAGTTTGAGTCTTTATCGATACAATATTCACTGTGGGAATTCACGTATGTGCCAGTTTAAAAGAAAATAATTTTTCCCGATAAATTAATACTTTAAAAAATCCCGTTAAGTTGATAGTTTAAAAAATGTTGATAAAATGTCTCAAATGGTTATTATCTCTAGAAACTCTTTTTGTCTCTGTCAAAAGCAATATAGTCGCAGAAATACTTTTATTATATTTTTAAAAACTTATCCAAACAGACCCCGCATAGTGGGATGTTTTAAAATAAATTTTCTTCCGCCAGTTTTATGGATGTGTATTGGAACAAATATTTTTGTGAATAAAAAAATAGCTATAGGTACTTTAGTTGTTTTATCTCCAAAATTACAAAAAATAAAGTACATTTTTATGCACACAGTTTAATTTAAGTAGTTTGATTTTTTAAATTCTGATTTAAAATAACTTATAAAATCGAATCAATTAAATTGTACTATTAGGCTCGTAAACACACTTTAAAGTTCAAAAAGTTGGTCTTGATAACACAACTTAAGTATAGAGATGAAAAATTTATTTTTTCATTGGGTAAATAAGTCTTTAAAAATATTTTTAATCTCTAAAGGTGGCTTTTCTAATTAGATATAGATTCAAAAACGTATATTTTGAAATTTTTTCCACTAGCCTTTAATAAAAAAAAGTGCTGTTGGAAATCTGTTCATCATTTTAAAATTGTCGACTTATCGGGACTATATTCGAATGCTACGAAATTGGTTTCTATAAAATTTGGACAGGTATTTTCAAATTTTTCGATTACCTATCATTGTATTCTGACTCTCCGAATTTAGTCATTTTTAGATATTTGCGTGTCTATAGAAATCGAAATATCTATTTTCTAAGAGTATCTAATTAATTAAAACTAGAGCATTTCACTACATAACATGCATTTTTACAAAATAAGTATTTAAAACAAATATTTACAAAAACAAAAAGTATAAAAAATAATATTACGTATGAGTTTTTCTTTTAAAAAATAGCTAAGTTTCAACTATTTGGCATGTTTTTCATTATTTCAATCAATTATCCACAAAATAGACAGTGCAGCTTGGACCAGTGTTTCAAAACTCACTTTCGATTCGAATTTTTCTTAAAAATTTACATTGTATGTCTTGAATTTTTATTGGGGGAAAAACGAAATAAAGTGTGGTTTACAAAAGAATATATACAGTGTGTCCCCGGATAGAGGTAACTATACTTTTCTTATTTTTCATTTTAAGAAAAAAAGTCATTCTTTATAAAAAATTTTGCTTATTCTGAAAAGTATATAGGAATATTTAAAACTTCTATAATAATGTACTGGGTAGCCAAAAATTTGGTATTACTATTTTTTTTTTTGGTAAACCACCCTTCCTTATTATAAGTTGATAAAATGTTTCTAAGAAAAGTTGCTCGAAATTATTAATTACGACTAAGATTTTCCCAACTTTGACAATTCCATTCTTAGTGAATGTTTATCTGAGAAAATAAATTTTCTAACCTAGCCCATAAAAAAAATACACTCTCGAATATTACATGTTAATTGATTTATTATTATTTTCTTTGTTACGTTTTTTTATAATTACAACTTTTGTTCAAATAAAAAATGATAATTTTATTAAAGTACATGGTTCTTCTTGATTTTATGTATGAGTCATAATTGTTACTTGCAAGCAACTTTTCTGAATAACATTTTGTAAACTTATAAAAAGGAAGGGTAGTTTACCAAAAAGAAAAATATTGTACATTATTTAGAAGTTTTAAATATGCCTACATACCTTTCAGAATAAGCAAAATTTTGTATAAAGAATGACTTTTTTTCTTAAAATGAAAAATAAGAAAATTTACAAGTATAGTTACCTCTATCCGGGGACACACTATATATATTCTCAAAATCTGCCTTCCTCGAAAAAAATATGAATATTCCCGTATACAAAATTTGGAATTATTGTCTCTTCGAACGAAAAAAACCAATGGGCTGGATTTGGAATGAAAGACATTCTTATCATAAAACATTCTTGATTAGTAGTTAACTAGATTACCGATATAAAAGTTAAGGAAGAATATCGACTATCGAAAGTCTATTTCAATCACAATATATATTTTCTAGACCGGTCGTTACCACGAAAAATGGGTCAAGACTCTGTTCTAGACGCAACTTAAATCAATTATTTAAAATACATTTTTAGCTTATTTCGATAATTTCCATTCATGTTTAGGTACTTCCAAATTAAAACAATGTAACTTTTGTTTTTTTTTTGGTTTCTTAAATTGGGCATGATCCCCGCTTAAACTAACGACAATCTCAAAATTGAAAAAAAATTGTTGAATGACTACTGAATTTTGATATATCTTGGGTCAGAAAAGCTATTAAAAGAAACGTCTTTGTAGAAAAATTCCGGTCGGTTTTACAATCCATTTCAAATTGAAGGTAAATTATAAACTAGCTTATACGACATTTATGAAGCACTTTCAGTTTTCTATTGACATAAATGGCGATCAAATTTGAAAAAAAAATTTTAATTGTTATATTTCGAAGTGAGCGTGAATGAAAATTAACAGAGTAGGCTAGAAAAGTCTTTGGAAGGAATCAAACAATTGTTGTGAGTTGTGTCTAGATTAGAGTCCTGCTGATATGATTTTTCAAGCTAGGATCTGCTCTATTCTGACGCGTGTTAGGAAAATTGGTGGTCAAAAATTTATTAGTTTTTGTGCGATGAAATGAATTTTTTAGTTGAAACCTAAGCCATTAATTTTATGTACAAAACAATGTATGAGTGTAAATTTTAAAAAGTGCAAATTTAGTAAGTAATTTTAAACCTTCACCATATTATTTTTTCTGGTACAAAAACCATTTTACCATGAAAAATTTTCTCATCCATTGTTGTAAAGAATTAGATAATATTTTTTTACATATTAACTAAAAATATAGCTTAATTTTTCATATACAAAACTATTGTACATATACAACAATGCTTTTATTTTTCAGTTTGCAAATGCAAAGTTTTTTGGAAAATAATCAAAAATGTAGTTTTTTATCAAAATATCTTACATTTTTGAACGAAAATTTCAAATAACACATAGTTGCTTATAATTAATGGCGCTCGATTCTATGAGTTCGTTCATAATGAAAATAATGACTATTAAATAATTAGTTGTAAAATCGAAACACTTGAATTCGATTTTATTTTATCAACATATTAAGTGTTCGAATCCAGTTGGCGACATTAAGAATTTATTTATTAACCATATTAATAATTACTTTTTGGTTATTTTCCTTAAAATTTCAATAATACAATTAAATACGTAGTGTACTAATAATCATATTAAGATTAAGAAGCATTTAAATTTTTGCAAAGACTTGAAAAACTTCAAAACTTGTATAAGAATTTTTGAAATAATAATTAAGATATGCAAAAGTTTTAATGATTATTAGTACACAGTTTCTAATTAATTACGTTATGTGCAGTTTTACAATAATTACTATTTTATGCACAAGCGCTTTAGTGCTTATTTTATGAATTACAGAAGCGAATTTTTTTACTATTGTTAAAGCAAGCGGTTTTATTTCTTTAAGAACTTTTGAGTGCAATCTTGAAAATGGAAGTGCAGTACAGTAAAATTTAAAAAATGTAGCATCATTTTATCGGTTAGATTTCGTAATTATCTTATATTACTTAAAATAAGGGAAGTGGAGACAAGACAAAGTTTTGGATACTGGAAAAAAAAATTTCTTGGTAACCGTTTACGATTTACTTTGCTATACACCCATAATTAATGTTAAAACGGGGTCGTGGAGTGAAAATGATATTGATCAATTCAATACAATATAATCTTATTTTCAAGGATAAGGGCAGGGACAGAAAATTGCAGACTCGATAAAAACTGTTCTCACCCACTCTACTTCTCAAGAATTCTGCATACAAAAAATATTAAAAAGTTTAGTGGCATAGCTAGGTCGACAAAGGACCCGGTACGTAGAGAAAAAAGCGGTTCTCTACCCACATTACAAACAACGATGTACATGACTATATGAAATATTCCGATTAGATCCATTCACGGAAAAAAAGATTTTCTATATTCCTAGTCAAATTCACAATCTTTTGCGTGCTTTTAAAATCAATATCTAATGAAAAATAGTTTCTAAAATAAGTCATTTGACAATTCAAACATGAGTTTAGAAAAAAAAAATTTACCTTACGATAAAGTTGATAATTAATTATTATAGATATACCGTTGTGCTTCAACCTATTTCAAATATGTTTTATCATAGGAAATAAGGGTAAAAATTGCATATGCTATTCGAAATTTGCTAGCTTCGGGAGCTGACTGCTCTTTTCTTTTCAATGCTTAGGGGGCCCTGTTGCACTGTATCTCCTAGCCCCATGGTAGCTACGCTATTGAAAAAGATAGATACGTTCAATTTTGAGTTCAAATTTAAGTTTCTAAGAGAAAACAAAAATATTTAAGAGAAGCAATGTAGGTACATATATTTCATTTTGACGTTCCAATGACAAGGAAATAAAAATTGAGCTACTACACCGGATAACATCACCCGAGCTTATGTTTGGAAGGTGCTTTGGTTCCACTTTTTAATATTGACTGCTATACATATAGTTAACCGTTACTAATAGTTTCTAAATTCGCTCCTGTACAACAATATCATTTTCAATCGATAGTGCAGGATTATCAACACCAGCAGCAGCCATATTATTATGATCAATATTTGGTAAATTTATTACAGATATTGGTGCATTATTACTACTACTGATAATATTATTATCTGATAATGATAATGATCGATTGATATTATTATTATAATTACTATTATTATTATAATTATTACCATTATTACTACAATTAATTACAACATGCCCATTATTCTGATCTTGTTTACTTTGATTATTTTTTGGTATAACAATTGAATGCCGACATACCTTATTTAATGCTTCCAATACCGTATCTGGCATATGATCTTGGATCATTACTGGTGATATTAATACTTCGTCATAATCGGTATTTTCAGCCCATACTGCTTGATAAACGGGTTCTTTTTTCGATAAAGCTTGCCTATTTGGATAAAAAAAACGTATGAGATTAATTTGGTGTTAAATTTTAAAATTTCTAAGAAAAGTGAATATAGAACCAGGAAAGTTTCAAATTAAATTATTTATTTTGGGTTGAAAAACTGTTTTTGCAAATACATACAAGCGCGGATCCAGAGAGGGGCAATTGGAACAATTTCTACCTCCAAAAAGTTAGGTATTTTAAGTAAATCTCAAATAATTAGTAGTCCTTGAATAAAACGAAAAATGAAAAAAGATCATATTTCCCTCATCAAAAAGTTTTCTGGATCTTCGCTAGCTTTGTGGTTAATGTTACATCATGGGATACATAGTCTGGTCAACAAGTTTAAATTGATGAAATATAGATATAATGGTCATAAAAATACGTGCGATAGGTCGTTGGATTCGGAAATAATATAATATATATTATTATATTTTTCTAGACATCATTCCGAATCCAACGAGCTACCGCGCGTATTTTTACGACCATTATTTCTATATTTTACCAATTTGGACTTGTTGGCCAGACTAACAAAAAGTATTCGTATACATAAGAGAATTATTTAATAAAGCATTTGTATTCAATAGAGAATATTACAGTTTAAGTCAATTTTTCAATTTCATGTTTAAATGAGAATTTGTTTTTATTCTTTAAGAAATTTATTTGCAAAAACTATTTTCCTTTAACATGCTTATTTTCTGATCAATATTTTCTAAGATAAGAATAAAATTGAGAAAAAGCTAAACGAGAATAATAATAAAGTGAATTCTTTTGTAATACTAACATTCCTCAATTAAAGTGAACAAATTATGCTATATATTATAACATTCATGTATATAAAGTTGCATAATAAAATTATTAATAATAAAATTCCAATCAAGTAATAATTTGTATGTACAATAATTGAATCATCGTTAATCGATCAATTGATTGAAAACTTGGTTATTATTTTCTTTAGGAAATTGTATGTTGAAATGAACGTTGTTCAATTACTATGATGAAAATTTTTAACCGCTTTCGAACACGAAGGAAGTTTTTTAATCTAGTATATTTTTAAGTAATATTTTTTTCTTCGTAAATGTTTGTGTTAAATATTTCGATTGCGATGATTCTCTGATTTCATTTCATGTAATATCCCAACAAGTATCTATGACCAGAAAAGTAGAATTTGGAAATACATCGCAAAATGTAAATTAGATGGAATCGCCTGTTACAAGAGCAATCATCTTTATTATATATACATAGAGCCTCAAGTAATCACTCTATGGTCAATTTTAGAAGTCTAAGCAAAAATCAAATTCCAAAAATGAATTTGAAAAATAATTCAGGTTAATTCATTGGGTATTGGTTCTGTTTTCGAAAACTGAAGCAAAATTTACAAATTTATGTTTGTCATTTTTAACAATTTTCTAAAAAATATTTCTTATTCACGTAAATGGATGTAAAAATTGTATCAAAGCAGACAAAACAATCCTTTTTCGAAATAAGCGGAAATTTTTGAGGGTTCGCAGGCTGAAAATTTTTTTAATAAAAAAAATTAAATGGCTAAATACTTTACTATGAAATACTTTCGTTCACAATTTCTGTACGATACGTTACTTTTCTGATCAAGATTGAATATTTCTCGAAACACATGATTGATGCGGTCTTCAAAATAATTTCACAATGAAATTATTGATACATATTTTTTATAGTTCATTTGAATTCGGTAAAATTTTTTAATTCTACGACTTTTTTTATTGATAAAAAATTAAAATAGAATTTGTTCATCCAATAAGAAAAAAGAAAATATTATAAATAAAATAAGATTATAATAATATCACGTTCACGATTAGACAAACTAAGAAGGGTACTCTACATATTTTCTTGAAAATGAATTACGATATTTTATCATGCAAAGCTAAATATATACAACGAAGGGTATGGACTGATTATAGCTTATTGTTTTAGATAATAGAACGAAAATGGTTTTCTATTACAAGAAAAATAGGTATCTATTTATTATAGCGCGAGAATTAATTATTGAAAATTACGATTTACTTATATATATATAACAAAAATAAACTATCGGTTTTATATAATATAAAAAAATAATCACACCTTTTATACGGAGTGTCTCGTATATAAATATGTTATATAATATGTTCAGATACTAGATTTAATGCTTTTTTGTTTCAGTTTTATTCAGTTGATATTATTCCATATGTTTTAAGAATAATTATCTCTCAAAACTGGAATTGAATTTTACTTATTATAAATATTGAAGCTGATGGTAGATATAGTTCACTTGGTCAGATTTCGTACCGTCGTTTTGTACCGTCCGTTTCGTACTTTTGGTAAAAAGGTATTGCGGAAATCAAGTAAAATGTCAGGTATAGTCAATGTAGCAGTCAAAACAGACTGGCTTACTGACCATTATAAAAATATCAGTATTTATTATTTTATTTGACGGTTTATTCACACATTCGAATAGTATTGTTGTAAATTACTTTGATTTCATAATATATACATATTTATTCTACGTCTGCTGAAATTCAGTTTAGGCCAATTATCATAGTTCTATTTTAAGCGACTGGCTGTCGCATAGGAAAATGATTATCCCAATAAAACAAAAAAATTGGTGGATTAACAAAACTTATATGCGGAAATAATTTTTGGCACCACATTCAATGATTTCAAATGGTCAGAAATTCTAGTCAATACAAGCCAAACATAAAGTTTTAAATTGTCGAGCTCTTAATTTAAATTTCGATATCTGTGATAATATTACATAACACATTTATATACTAAAACATCATGTACATGGAAGTAAAAAATATAAAAAAATATATATAAAATCACAATCACAATATCCAAAGAAAAAAATAAAAATAAAATTTTGGCGAATAGTTTTTTTTTGGCACATACCTCCAACGGCTCTCGTATTTAGCTCTGAAAAAATATGTACATCATTGTTGAAAAAAGCATTTGCGGCTCAAAAGTAAAGACAAATTAATAAATAGCGATTAATTAAATTGTGTTTTTGAGGTCATTTTGCTGAAATTAATATTAATTTTTGAAGCGGTACAAAAAGCTAATGCGTAAATTAATGTTAATTGTATTTTTGGATATAGTTTGATATTTTATTATTTTTTATGTTTTTGACATAAACAATACCGCTTATATCACAATTTCCGATATTTCCGTTAGCGCGCAGTTTTTATAGACCGGTATTTACTGTCAGAAATCTTTCCTTAATCTAGTCTATGCCAATGATTTGCCTGGATTGATAATTTTCATTTGACGTTCACGGGAAACCAAATCTAAGGGTTTGAATTAATATACTCCAACAAAATTCTAATTTTTCTGAAGGCGATACGCGGTTTGATTGATTTTGATATAAAATGTTACTGGTATTTCGATTAATATAAAAATCTCACCAGTTTATCAAAGAAAATTGCCATCTTTTATTCAAAAATTCTTTAGTTTTGGAAAACGTACGTCTAATAGAAATATCAAACTATATTTTAAAACAGTGATTATCAAACAAAAAAATCTCTCAACATTTAAAAATTATATAAATATGATAACAATTACTTACTCTGAACTACTGGGATGATGCCGCACAATATGAATAATTCTCCCCGGAGGATATAATGGTCGATGTAAAGTTAATGCAATCGATGAATCCGATGGATGTATTCCTCTTGTACGGGCAGCATCTTTGGCAAGTTGATATGCATCAATCCGTTCACCACCAGTTTTAAGCGTAACAGCACTGGTTGGCATTGGAGCACAACCACAACAAACGACGCTACACATTATTGTCTTCCACTGAAAAATTTATTTTCATGAAAATTATTTAGATAATGATAAATTTTAGATATTAAAACTCTTGGATGGAATATAAGGCTCTATAAGGTTAGACCAATGTACATTTTGGCAGCTTTTTATCAACAGTACAAATTTGAAGGACTACTCAATGGTTGTATCCAACCCTAAGGCTATTTTTATACATCAAGGCTGCAGACTGAAATCCAAAAGTAGGAATTGTTTAAATTTGCCGGAAGTAAAATGGTTATGTGTGCACAAATTAACTAATAGTAACATTTAGTTATCTGAATCACACTGTACTTAACAAGCCAATAACAATATAAAACCGGAAATGAATTAATTATTACAAATATATCAAACGAGTTAATCTTTATCAAACAAACTAGAAAATTTCTAATTAAAATAGAACCTATTAGAAAAAAAAATTAGTTGTTGTTGAAAAATATCTGTTTACATCCCCCAGACCCGCCATGTTGATTTATGATACTAAAAATATCTACAAACTTAACACAGAGAATATTCATTACATTTGGGTAAAAAAAACTATTTCAGACGATAATAATTATACAGATTATCATCACTAGAGCTGGGTTGCGTGATAATTTTTTAATTTAATTTAAAGTCACGATATAATTAAAATTATAATATGAAACAATGTACAAAAAGTTTTGAAAATATTGTAGATCGAACTATACAGGGTGAACCATTTTAATCTATTGTGGCTAATAGCTCGGTTTGCAATCAACTAATCTAAAAATACTTAAACAAAAGTTGCAGAGTTTGATGGAAGACATCATGATCTGACATCAGATTGGATATAGTTCTCCGAGTTGCGTTAATAGTTTAGATTCTAAATGGTACGAGATAGAATTACAATTTTAATTAGAAAGATGATTCTGATAAGAAAACGAAAATTTTTTATTTAAAACTTTTTCGTACATTGTTATCTTTCGGAGGAAATGCGACTTAAAAATTTGCCATTATGGCATTTAATCGAAAGAAACAACACTAGCTGCAGAAATATGCCTTAGCCAAAATTTGTCAGAGTCAATAGAGGACATTCGCCTGCGTCCGTGCCCAGAAACTAAGTTTCAAGGTTATTTGACCATGAACTTCAAATGATCTTGAAAATTTAGCTGGACTTAAACGTCATTTAGAAGCTCTGACTGTGGAAATGAAGCTCTAGAACTTTTTTTCGATTTATTGCAATAAGTAATGACATATTTTTAAGTCGCATTTCCTCCGACAGCTAACGATTTTCGAAAAAATATTTTAAATAGAAAATATTAGTTTTTTTATGAGAATCAACTTTCTAATTTAAACTCTTATTCTATTTCGTACCTGTTAGAATCTAAATTGATTATCTGTCAGATGATGACCCCCATCAAACTCAGGATGTAAAAAATAAACCAGAAAGTCTGTTTCCCCACTCAGTTTCAAGTTGTACAAAAGATTTTGGTATTTGTTATTTAATTATCTAGGTTATTACCTACTATCAAAAATTAAAAAAATATAATATTCCAGATTATTAAGTTCGTGGCGCCGTTGAAATTTTTCCGGGTCCCATACTTAACAACTTCTATAACTTGAATTCTAATGGCCTTTTCTCGAGCGATTGACCCCAGTGCTGAATGCATCGCATCCCAAACATTTTTCGACATGTTGAGTGCTTAGTTTGATAAAAAAGGGAGATATTTCTAAAAGAGAGACGCATTTAGGCGATAAAGTCCGTTGTGATACCCAATAAATAAGGCTGGATCATTCCCAGAATTACCATATGAACCATTTGAAGCTGTTTAAGAACAGTAGCTTGATAAAGCTCTTTGTGATACTCAATAAATAAGGTTGGATCATTCCTAAAACTATACTATGAAGCATTTGGATCTTTTTATTTGGATCTTCTTTCTATGAATAGCAAAACTATTTTCAAGTAATTTTGAAGCCCATGGAAACAGCTGGACAAAGACAGAAAAGGCGAGTAATTCTTTCTTCCTCTTCCTCATCTTGACATCTCCTGTCGTAGTCGTGATGTAGACAAGATATGGTATTGTATATGACATAATAAAATTATTCCACCTTCTATATTTCACAAACTTTCTATACTATTATGGTTGATTGGACGAATAACGATGTTAGAATACATAATTTTATAAAGTATAAAATGTAGACGGACGTCGCTCGCCTTTGCTTGCTTGCTGCTTTGATTATATTAATATTAATAATTTAGTTTATAATTATAATGTTAACTATACCTTTGGATCAACACTACGTTGGATAGCATTAATGAGATCAGCTCGTAGACTCTCCATTTGATGAAGGCCAATACGTGGTACAACATCTTTTCCAACTACAACTGATATAGTAAATTCTTTACTATATTGTACAGCTGGCATACTGTGGAGAAAATGAAAAATATTCATTCAAGGAGAAATACTTAAAAGTTCACTACTTTATTAATTTTAATGACGTAGAATCAAGAAATTAAATAGAGATAAAAATTAAAAACACAAGTAAATTTTAAAAAGGTAGAAATATTGCCGAATGTTTGTTTTTGACTCAATATTCTCTTAAAATAAACATTTATTGCAATAACTCTTATCCATTATTATTATTATTATTATTATTATTATATAATTATGGTGGAAGCGTTGGGTACATTCAGTTTTGTGATAAATTGATATGTTCGATAAATTAAACTGCGCTCCCACCATTTAACGATACTTTTGTAGGAAGAGCTAGTAAAAACTGGTGATATAACGTAGGCGTTAATTTTAGAATAGCCTTAGTCTTATTTGTTGAGATCTAAAAGTATAGTCTTCCAAAATTTTCTTGAAAACACTTTCGACAGAATCAAACACTGTATAATTTATACTTATTAAATAATAAGAAGTGATATATGCAAAAGTGGTCAAAATATTTATTAATAACAAACATAATTGTATCAAATATTACCTTAATAGTCCACCAGGAGGTGAAAAACTGAAACATTGCAAATCTGGATACGCTTGGCGTAACAATATGGCAAGTATACTAGCAGTGCCAGCTCCTAAGGAATGCCCAACTAATATTAAACCAAATTCTAATGTGCCACGGGCTGGATCACGTTGTCGAGCTTGTTGTAAGATTTCTTCACCAATTAATTTATCACGAATATATTCGGCAGCTTGTACCATTCCTTTATGACCCAACCAATCTTCACGAGGTGGATTAATTGGTAAAACTTCACCTTCAGCATTTAAATCTGTTAATATATCCTGGAAATAAAAAATTCGACATAATTAAAATTATTCCACTTTCTAATTTGGGAGTCGAATAATTTTCAAAATAGACTCTGTTTACAACTTTTAGGCTCTGTTTTCAACTAATTTTTTAAGAATCAAAATAGGTGACAGTTTCATGTAAGCAGGTATTTTTGTAATATATAATTAGATAAATTAGAATGGTCAACCAGAGAAAAATTCTTTTTGTAGGAGCTCGAATTGTAACACATGACGTACCTTCATACTAGAAGTACCACGAATGCTGATTACAATTTTTTTCTTATCATAATCGACGGCAACAAAAAATGGTGTTTCACCAACGTCCACATGGAATGTTGCATATGTGACTTCAACATCACCTCCTTCGACCATTCGTTGTAACGCTGCATAATTACATTGACAACAATTATCTTCCACAATTGTTGTATTTGATTTGGGACGTGCAAAACATGGGAAACAGGAACACCTAAAAAATAAATTTGTTATTGAAAATAGTTAGGAAATTATTCTGAGGGAATTTGCTTGGCTAACGCAACTCTTGCGCTACGAATTTTTGTTTAGATGTGAATTGTTAAAAGTTTGTGTATAGGCTAAGTCCAATGTTTTATTTTGATTCCTGATGATTCTGCGTTCTTCGATGAAGGACTTCTGTATCTTTTGCAGATCTCCTTAAATTAAGAACTCGAAAAGGTTGAAGAAATGGAAAATATATTAGTTTTCACAAGAAAAAGCTACGATTTTGTTGGATCTGTCATGTTTACTGAATTTATTCTAACATAAAAATAACAGTTTGTAGGATTGCAACTAACAAAGAAGATTGTAATAAAGGTCTGATTTTGTAAGAAAACATGAAAATTTTCTGCGCGGATGAAATTTCTGTTACTTGAAACTTTGATAATGTAAATGTATAGATATAGTCCAAAAATATTGAGAAAAGGTCTGAGAATGAAAATAAATTTTTTTGTTATGCCATTCATCGTTTTTCAGTAGCCTCTGGTAAGAGGTGGATCTGAAAGAAGAATCTGAAGTCTGAATCAGAGAAACTGAAATGCGTCTTTATTGTACGGTCTAGAAGATTATCAGTTGAAATTCAAAACCTTATTTTATGTTATATTATACACCCTTCGAAGCCACTTGAAGCTACTGTGAAGCTAGAAAATGGAACGCCTAAATATGTCTCTATTTTAGGTCTGAATTATCAGATTTGATTTCTAAACGAAATTATATTTAAGATAGATAATGAATTTAGAGAAACTCATACAAATATTTCTAAGAAATGTGGGAGCAAAAATAAAGAAAAATAATGTAAAACTTCGCATTTTCGGTCACATTCTATGCTGAGTTGCCTATCCATGAAGTATTGAGCTTAGATATAAATATTATCAAAGATATATATATTATCGAAGATAATAAATGAGAACTCTAGGAATTTCGAAATAAATTTCGTTTTTTGCCCCAATTTCCTAGACCAGATTTTTGTATTTTATAAATACGTATTTCGACTACCAAGTATTCATCATGGTATTCAGTATGAATTAGGCGGACGTTCCGCCACCAAATTAGCAACGAGTAACATACATAATAAGAGTAATTATAATTACTCGTATACGATTAGCTAATTCATACTGATGATGACTACTTGATATTCGAAATACGTATTTATAAAATACAAAAAACTGATCTAGGAAATTGGGAGAAATATCGAATTTTATTATCAAAGATAATAAATGAGAAGGATATTTCGAATTAAATTTCCTAGATCAATTTTTTTTTCTTGGTAGTAGTAAATAATACAAAAATTGATATAGGAAATTTGGGCTAAATCGAACTTTAATTTGAACTTTCATGCTCGATTGGTTATGCCATTTCGAACACAGAATTACAATTTCTAAAGACATTATCTTATTGAGTAATTTTATGGAGTAAAAACCTTCATGTGAATTTGCAAGGTACATAAACTTCACCAGTGATTAAACTAATGATAGTTATGTAATAATAATTGGTATAGTTATGTAAATACTATATTAATGTTTTTGATGTTTTGACATGAAATTGAATTAATTATTAATCATTTTAAAATTAATAATTATTAATGTAAAATTAATTATTAAAATAATAATAATATTTCATTGTAAAACGTTTATATACATATTTATTTATTTATATACATTTGAAATTGGTACATGTTTATTGCATGCATATAATTGATATGTATTTATTTACATTATATTCGTCCTGGTGAATTATGGATTATTAATTATTAAATTATTCATAACTAGTACTTGAAATACTATTTGTTTTCAATTTATAGTGCATGTATACGAAGAGGAATTGAAAAGCAATTATCATTAAATCCTTAGTTTTGTAATGTTGCCATCAGAAACAGAAATTTCGATATAAGTCTTTAGGTTAAATTGTTAAGAGTTGAAAATAGATAATAATTTGCAAAACTATTAAGAAATGCACGTCGTACATTAGTTTTGACACTTCCGCATACTCATGAGAACTAGAATTAAACCGAAGGTTGATTAATTTCAAAAGGTTTTGCTATTTAGTAACCATTCCATAAAATATGCACTGATAAACACAAAGACATAGAGAATGGACTGAGCAATACCCGCACAAAATTGATCGCTCTGTAGAAAGAAACATAGCGGCTGTCCGGCCAATAACTGTCTTTTTTCTATGGGTCAATCAGAATTCATGAAAGAGACAAATACTAGCCGTACATTCACAATATCTCTCTCATAGTTTCTTGCCCGTATTTACTATACAGCTGAATAGGTAACAAACACTCAGTCCACTCTCTATGTTCATGGATAAACAGAAATATAATAACAGAATCCTTTAAAAATTTCCTTGTTAAAGATTTTTCAAATTATGATCCGAAAGTCAAGACTTTTTCCCTCAGAGAGAATGATGATTTTCTTGAGATACAAATAGACAAAAAAGAATCACATTCGAGGTAGTGTGAGACAAAATTCGGGTTTCGGCCATCGTTAATCTTATATAGATTAAGTAAGGACTATGTACTCGTAGGTAAATAAATAACACTTTATTTCCTGAACAAAATATTGACAAAGTAAATAGCGTATTTATTTATTTATACCCGATTTTTGCGGATTTATTTGATTGCCATGAAACTTGTACTTGGAGTGTCTCACGTCTTTTTCCATATGGAAGGAAGTTTTACCTCTAGTCAATTTCAAAACAAAAGAAGTATGGTCGGTGAAAATGAGATAATTAAGTTAAGAATAAATAAATAAAAAGCTTCACAATTTAATGCAGATTGGCATGGAACTTTTGCTTGGTGTGTCTCGGCTCTTTTTGCATACTGAAATTTTATCTCGAATTATTTTTGAAACTGAAGAAGCATGAACTGAGAAAATAAGATAATTAGGTTAAGCGAATAAGTACCTAAATGAAAAGCTTATCATATTTTTAATGGAAATAATTTTAATATAAAAATATTTTATTTAAAAAATATCATAAAAATAGTTTTTCTTAGAAATATTATTAAAATAGTTTTTCTTTTTTCAAATGATTAACCTCTAAAATATGCTCAAATAATTTTGAAAAGTTGTAAATCATAGTGAGCATAAATACATTGGTTAAAAACTTTGATACAACAAGACGTAGGTATAGAGCTTAAATCTTGAGGTATTTTATTTAAATCGACTGACTTGCATTTTCATATATGGAAAACTATACCTAGAAAGTTTCCACATACATGTAAAGACTTGAATGAAAACTTGTAAACTATTATTATGCAATATTGTTAATAAGGTTTAAAGAGTTTCATGAAACTTTTGAAATATATATTGCACATCTGTTAAGCCATACATATTATTTAATAAGTTAGCTGATATTTTTAAACCGGTTGTTTGAAAAATCACCGGTCTTAAAACTAGAACAAATTAGAGGCTGAATTCGGATTCTTCTTGAATTGAAATCAATAATGAATAATTGCGAGTGTCTCAATTAAATCTATAGCCGTCAATATTTAATCAAAATCACAAAAAAATGAATATTCAAGTTGTTATAATGATGTAGAATTTGATCTTATTATTATTATACCCTTTTTCTCGTTTTGAAATTTCTGTCTTCAAATATACAGAATGTCCGTGACTCGATGAACATGACAAGCTAGCGTATTCTTTGAACAATTTTAAGACGATAGTGCCTTATATACTTTTGTCCAAAACCCAATGGTTAAGGAGTTATGGGCACTATTCAATTTAACCAAGACATAGTTAAGTAAAGTAGTTTAATGTTTTATTAAAAAATAAAATTTTTCGTACAGTACTATAGGGACTATTTTCGACACATTAAAAATAGCTTCTTTGTCGAAATGACGATATATAATTAAGAACCCTTGTTTATTAGGAATTCTTCGATTTTGCATTTGCATGAACTGACGCTCTTGCATTTCCGTAACAATATCCGTTAATAAAGTGAATATAGACATATTCTTGATTTGTAAATATAGCCATTAAATTAATCTTAAAATTACAACTTAAAAAATAAAAGACCCAACATAAATAATCAAATATCATCTAACAATAATATGGAAGTCGCCCTATTAGCTCAGTTGGTTAAGGCGTAACCAATTCTGTCCGCGGTATTAAGGTAGCGAGTTCGATTCTCGCCATCGCAACAAAATTAATTTAATTAATAATTGTGATGGGTTGGTGTAGTGCATGGTATATGCATGCAGGAGGTGCACTCAGCCTCTGAAATTGAGGAGCTGATAAATGAAATTATATAACACATATATGGTATCACAATGGGCTCTATAGCTTAAGTGTGTCCTTCGTAGACAACCAATATAACCTAACCTAATATGGAAAAACAATAACATGGCCCAACAGATTAATTTACTTTTTAGCTTAATCCTCTTGACTATTATCTTTGGACATGATAATGCACATAACTTTTTAACTATTTCCATCGAGTTACGGGCACCCTGTACAGACTTGTAAAATTGAAAACAAAAAAAAATTCATAAATTTTCTTTAAAAAAATTAAGCATTAATACTTACTGTATTTTCATGCAAAGTTGACATAGACCAGTGGATGAATATGTCATAAGAAATACTGGCCAACCGTAGGCACCAAGGGCATAATGCATATAATGTATAACATTTTGAAATAGATCCAGATCTTGGGGATCATTTAATCGTAAAAATTGTGTACGTGGTGTTATGGCAACACCAGATAGGAACTCATAAGTATCATTTTTTTTCTGTAAAAAATAAAATATTTATTTAATTATTTTGTGGATGTAATTTTATCGGAGAAAAAGTTACCTCTTTAACAATCGCTTCACGTTCAATTTTTTGAAATTTTCTTAATAATACTAAACCAGCTACAACATCACTAGGAACTACGTCTAAGTCTCTAAAAAAATCACTTAAAAGTTTTGCAATATCTGCAAAACTATTACGGTTACGATCTGATGGTCGCATACAACAAAATAATAAGCGACATCGTTGATCCCAACTATCTTGATAGGCTCGTATAACTTTTCTGGAAAAGAAAAAAAGCAAGAAATTTAAGGAATGTTCACAAAAATGGGTTATCATGAAACAATCTAAACTAGGATGGTATGAGAAAAATGTGTATATAAATAGCAATTTTATATGCATGAGTTTTTACACTTAAAAAAAATATATGCGCTTTATCCAAAAGGTTTATAAAAGCTTTTAAATTGGTTGTTAGTTGGTCAAATATAACGGTGAATTCGCATGATAGCAAAAATCGGTACAGCCAGCAGATAATTTAAACAGCTTTTATTATGCTTATAATACTGTTTAAGCTCCCGAATAGGGATACATCCCAAATAAAATGTTAAATTTTTCTGCTGATATTTGTCCTGAAGGAATTTTAGGGGACAAAAGTGACTGGAGAATAAGTTTTCAGTTTAAAAGACAATTTTTTAGTTTTTAATGTTTTGTAAATTCAATAGATTTGGTCAATCGACTTTAAAAGTTTGAACGTAATACACAATAGCACTTTTAGGGCTGTTTAACTCAATTTTTATCCATAGTTGGAACTTATTGCAATAGAAATTATTTCCAATGTCTATTTTAGTCCCAAAGTATATAAGTATAATATAATCTAAAAAACTTAAATAAGTAAAACTAGCACGACCCGTAAATATATAGTGAGTAATTCCCCCCCCCCCTTTATTTATAGGCAATTTTATTACAGATATGATATACAAATTACATAATGAACAAAATTAATATTTTTTCTTAACCTGTTTTGTCCTATGCCGTATACTTTTAGACCGTGAGTCTACTTTTCATCAATAGATAAGCTTTAAAATAAGAGATAACTCATGGAATTTGTTAAAGGAATAAAGATGGAATAAAGATGGAATAAAGAAAATCGGCTAGATAAATAATATATAAGAAAAATCTTTAACCACTTTGTTTTTATTTAGATTTTGATAATTTTCTTATCAAGGCTACTTTGAGTTTTTTTGACCGTTGAATTTGATATAATTTTAAATTTGAATAAAATCAGAATTTGAATACAACGAAGCTTCTTCAGTATTTTTTAAAGATTGTGAATTGATGAGAATATTGAATTGATTTTCATTTTTGAAAATATTCGTCTACCAAATTCATTTTAATTTACCATAAAATAAATTTGTGAGTAGGCAAATAAGATCGAAACAGTCGTGAATTGATTATTTGGGAGTTTAGAAGACTTCTCGTTGAACGGAATCGTTTGAAAGCACTAATAAGGCATTGCAAAAATTGAAAGATTTTTTATTTCTAAGCAAACTCTATCCAAACTCTTGAGCCGAAAAAATTTCCTAGTTCGCCTTTAGCACAAAATAAATATTATTGCCGCTTTCATAATTTCTGGAAAACTACTATTATCTAAATAGCTCTTTAGTGTAAATATACCTTTACTATGAATTTTTTTTATAGAATAGTTCTTTGTTACTGTCGGAAAAGGATGTTCAAGTTCAAAGCATCAAACACTTGCATTTTTGTTAGAGATGTCAAGAGAAAATGTGATCAAAGATATTATTATGGTAACTGACCTTTACAAAGGATAACAAGCTTCATACTTTAACTATATTTATTTATGTATGAAAAAAAAATTTCTAAAATTAGAGATCCGTACTTTTAAGGGTGGTTTATTAAAAATTTGTGAACGTATTGTCCGTATGTGTACAAATTTTGCCATTAAAATTATTTTACCATTAAAATTTATCTATTGTGGTAATTAAGTCTCCAGAAGAGCAACTTCTTCTATTTTTGGTCACAAACACTGGAAAAACGTTAATTTCTAACTATTTCGTATCAAAAAATAGGTGGAGCTATACTTTTGTATAGTTATCTTTTGAACAAAAAATCAAATAAGAATTTTTTTTGGCCACCATTAAAAGTGAAAATTATTATTTTGTCTACGAATGGGATATTTTACGAGATAGTATTCAACTTAAAAGCCTTCGAATTAACCATATTCGTGTATTAAAACGACTCCATCTTGGTATTGCACTGTGTATCCCAAAATAGTTAATTATGAATTAATTAATTATAACTAAAACCAATTTCAATTTTACCTTTGTCTCCAATTACGGTGAGTACTGCCACTGCGTTTATACTGAAAACGTGATTCAGATTCACGCATTGAACGTTGATACTGTTTCATTTTAACCCATGAGCGGCCAGCCGCATCATATGTACACCAAACAGTGATTAGGACACTTAATAATATACACCAGTTACAAATTACCAATCCTGTAACAAAAAGAAAAAAATGTAAAGATTGGGCCAAGTTAGGAAAAATCTATTCAAATTTTAAACAAAAATTGGTAAAAAGGAGCAATTATTACACTAAAATGTTTTAAGCTTTAAGAATCCGCTGGGATAAAGGTCCGACACCTGACTCTGAATTGGTAAAATGGATAAATGTTAAAAGTAGACCCATAAAAAATTCATTCAGTTATATCGAACTTAGACACATCCATTTCACAAGCGATACCAAATTTTAATCCAATTCATAGATATAAATTACGGCCGATAAAAGAAGTTTTCAAACCCACTAAATAATTTGTTATACTGTTCACTGACTATACTGTTACTGTTTACTGTTATACTCTAAAATAAGTTTAGTGGTCTTAAAAAATTAATTTTTTCGATTTTGTGATAATTTTTGTATTTTATTTTATTTTTGTAAGTGTTACTGTAATTGTTGGTAAGGTTTTTTTAACGTATTTATTTTTAACTTTGCAGAGAATCTTTATAATGGTTTAAATCTCCATAATGTGTCTAATCTGAATAAATTTAGCTAATGACGATGGCTGCGTTGCAATCGAAATATCGATATTCTGTTAAATATCTATAAGTCTGTTAAGTATGTTTTTTTAATTACATTTTTTAAAAAGAATTTCTCAATATACAATTTTATTTCAAGTATCGTGGTATTTATTTTAATAACTATGTTTTGAACTTATATAAGAGGATGTTTGCGACTGAACCACGAAGAATATATATAATCCCTTGATTTTACACACAATGAACTTAACTTTACTATACACAGATCATATGCTAATATTTTTTGTACGTCTCATAGTATTCACTCTCATATTTTGGTATGCTTGCTTAAAAAATCAGGCCCCTATTCCAAACCTTTTTGCTACTTGCAACACTCATGTTTATTGTTTTTCGATGCTAGGTTACATACTAGAATTCAATAAGTTAATATGACAGAGCTGAAGAAATCTTAACTGGAAAATGGAAATCCAATTTGTCGATAAGGTTATCATGTATAAATCTTGGAAATTTTCCTTCTTTCTATCTACTTGAATTGTTTTCTATTCTTCCGTTTGTAAAAGGTTATTTTTATCCCCCGAACTAAAAGAAAGGGGTGTTATAAGTTTGACCGCTATGTGTGTGTGTCTGTGTGTTTGTCTGTCTATGGCATTGCAGCGCCTATTCGGATGAACCGATTTTTGATTTTTTTGGTTTTGTTTGAAAGGTAATTTAATGGAGAGTGTTCTTATGTTTCAAGTGCGAATTTAGGGTTTTTGGGGCTATTTAAATTTTGAAAATTTTACTTGTATCCCTTAGTTTACGCTATAATGGATATATAGCGTAAGCAAATGAGTTCTGAATTGGGATGCTCATTTTGGTGTAAGATGAAAATTAAAAAAAAAAAATTATATTTGTTATTATTATCAAGTTTCTCTACAACATGCAGTACACTTGGCCATCAATTTTAATAAAGGTCAAGGATATACAAATCTTTGAGTAAGACCAGATGTTTAAAATTTCCTCTTAAAATTTGGATACGCGTCAATGTCCTTTTACAATATTGAAGGGTTTTTATCATTTTCTAATATTAATTTCACAAACAAGTAACTACAATTTTAACGATGTTCCAGCATGGTATTTGCAGTTTCTATGTTAAAGCAATGGTACAATTTTTTTTTCGACAGAATTTAACGAAAAATTAAATTTAAGAATTTAATAATGCTTACTATTAATTCCCAAAGTTTCAGAAATTTTGACCGTTTAAAATGGGAAATAATTATGCCAACGTCCCAATTTCGATCAATTTACGTCAAAATTAATATCTCGAAAGTGAAAATTAATTTCTAAATTTTTTTTTTAGAATTGTATTGTATAAACATTTTTTTCTACTTTTTCTTCAATATATAATAATATCATAAAAAATAGTTGGAGAGATCGGACATTTTACATGCTTTAAATGGGACATGACCCTCAAAATAGCGAACTTTGTCTTTAAATATCTCGCGATCTAAACGGTCAAAAATTATGAAATTTTAGGAATTCATAAATAAAGCTATTATAAACCCGAGAAAAAAAATTCGGCCAAATCTGTCGAAAAGTGATTTCATGCTGGTACTACCTTAATCTATGCAGGCTTTACTTATATTTGATTAAGCAAATTTTTGTATTTCATAAGAATAACAACAAATACAAATTTTTTAGCAGAACAATTACTTTCTTCCACAAATTAATGCTTACAATTATAATAAATATTTTATTTAATACATAAATTGAAAAATGTAATAATTTGTTTCTTGACTGCAAATATGAGCTAACATATTAAACAAAATTTCAGTGTTAATCTTTACATCAAACTAATTCGTGTAATAAGTAGTTGAAGTAGTTGATTTCTCATGAAGTAGTTGATTTCAAGACAATTTGATATTTTTTTCTAATTGAAATTAGGTTAACTTAAAGTACATCCGCCTGATATCTCAGAGTGATTGCATTAGCTTCATATAAAAATGCGCATTTTCGATTTAGCTGCGAAAATTCCTCATTTTACATCTCTTTTAAAACAATTAAAAAAACATTTTTATGTCTTTTTATGTTTTCTTTATTAGCGCGCATCCAGCGTTAGTTATCACAACCACAATTCAGCCGTCAAAAATAAACTTTCAGCCGTCTAAAACGGTACCAGTTTTCGTATCTTACATTCAAATATTACATAGGTTAAGTCAGATTGGAGGATTCGTTTGGCAATGTGAAGTTTGAAAGAGTTCGTGCTTCTCTCATTCGAAGGACATAAGTTCATTGTACTGCTCTATTTAGTAATTGTAGAATTCGAAAAAATTCGAATGTTAAATAATCATTTTCTAATAATTCGATTCCAAGAAAACGGACAATACAGGTTTGCAAATATAAATTAATTAATATTTTATTTATATTTTAATATCCCGCATCTTTTCCCCCTTTTAATAAAATTATACATTAAAAATAATTCAATCAACACAAACATTTATTTATTTATTTTTTTGTCTCTCTGATTCTACTTGATCACAGCTCATCATTTTGATGGCGAAGAACAATACGGTTGCGCTTAGGTCGCCCCGGAAATTCGACAGCGATTGGAGACGTGTCCTTGCCCTTGAGACGTTCTGATCCCTGGCTTAGTATGCTGCTCACTCGCTTTAGCTTGATTTTCTGCACTGGCTCTGACTGGGTGTTCTGACATGTGGTCATTTCAAATTTTTTGGTCTTCTTTGGGGACGGAATAGGCCATCCCAGCCATTCAGATGATTCATCGCTGGCCGATGTGTTTTTGTCTTTTGAAGTATCAATTTTTTCTTCAAGTCTGTTAGAATCTTGTAAAGATATCTACTCTGAGTTGGATAATCATTTTCTTATAATCTGATTCTAAGAAAATGGAGAATTAAGGTACAAAGTTAGTTTCCAGCCTTTAACAAAACTTATTATATTCCATTCTCTTCCAATATTAGGTATTTCCTCCGTCTTCTTCCACACTTTTTAGAAAATCTTGTTCTAAGATTCTAGAACGCTGGTTTTTCAATTCTTGGTATCAACACAGCAGATAACATTACTTAAGTAAATGCATAATTATATTCTTTTTTAGTGGCCATATCATCGAACTTTTTTTAAAATATAGTCGGTTAATAATAGTAGACATAAAATGATCACACAAACGAAAGTAGGTTCGTTACATTCAGTTATACATTCCAAAACAGATTCAAGCATATTCAATGGTGCAGCTATTAATTTTCGAGATAAACCTTGTAAATCAGAATAAAAATGTTTCAATTTTATATGTAATGAATTGATATTATAATTTTTGGATTACATTTCTTTAAACGTTTTTATAGACTACAAGCCCATGCTGAAATTTTTCGGATGAAATGATCCACCAGGAATCATATTGAAAAAGACGCTCCTATATGTAAAAGTAATTTTAAGCACCATGGCATGGCGTCAGTTATGCGCGGTACAGATGAGAATATGAATAACATAAATGCCGTACAGAAATAAACAAGTAGGCTTTTGGAAATTAACGGGAGATACATTTTTTTTTATTTCCGGTACCGGATTTATTACTGTACAGCATTTATAAAATTCACTTCGAATCATTTTTGCTGATGCAGGGGTTAGACACATAGGAATGTAACATTCATATTATCATCTGTACTGCGCAAAATTAACACCATGGTGCTTAAACTTAGTTTTAATTACATTTTCTGGTGGGTCATTTAGCGCCGAAAAATTTCAGCACGGGTTTGTGGTCTATGATTTCATTATTATTAAATGAGAAAATTCGAAAATAATTTCTTTGAATATGTGATATTTTTAGAGTTTAACGATTATTTTCAAAATTATAAGTTTTGGCAGCAACTGAAAATTATCCTAAGGCTAGGATATATTTTGGCACTCAATTTAATAAGGACATAAAATAAAATTGAATATCAAATGTAAAAATCATATTGTTTGTCTCTAGAAACAAGGTAATATTTGCCTGCCATGATCAAGAATACAATTTTGGAGATTGCGGACAAAGAATGCCTATATTTGTTTGAGTCGAAAAAACGATTTTTGTATTTTAAATTATTGACCTCAAATATGGTTCTCGATTAACAGTAGATACTTTTCAACTTTACTAAAAAATATGGTCCTCGATGGCTAGGTATAAACGATTTTTAACTTGTGGCGTAGTAATTTTTCAGGTTTTGTGTTAGATGCAACTTTTAGAATAGCTTCTCGAATTTATCCCTAGTTAAATAGAGTAACAAAATTTACTACTACCAACTCCGAGCCTATCCCTAAAAAATAAAGTGCATTCGAAAAAAAATTATTTTTATGTTCGTTTAAACGATGAAGAAATAATCCAAAAGGAAATGGCAATATTTTAAAAATACATACAGGCGAACAATTCGAGACAATACATTCTTTCCATGATATTTCTGTGGAAACATAATGTTCTGGCAAGAAAAAAAAATTAACAATTTATTATATTTTAAATTATCCATTTAGTTTTCTAACTTTTTTTTAAATCCATTCATCAATGTCATTTTCGATTATTATTATTTTTGGATAAATACAACAAATTTTGAAAACCGTTGTCAAAAAACTGACAGTTTTATGGAAAACTTTTTCATAACAACAGTAGTTTAAAACTTGTAACCTGTGAACGAAGTTCAAGAAATAAACTCAGCGTATCTGGGAACCAAGTTCAATAAATAAACCGGATGTATCATGGATCTGGGTGTATTATTATGACCCCTTATCAATAATTGCTCGCAAAGAATAATGCTGAAATTATATAAAAAATAATAAAACTTGGTTTTTTTAAAATTTATTTCGCTTTTTGTGCTTTTAATATTAAATAAATACATAACAATCAAAATCATAGTCACAAGTTTTATAAACACAAAGCAACTTCTTTAGACTTCCAAAAATTTGAATATTTTATGTTAGTTATTCGACCAAGGATTATAAGGCGACCATACATCATCTCCCTTTAAAATATCAAGTTTTAGCTTAGCGCTAGTAATTAATGTAAGTTCTAATTTCAAGCCGTTATAAAAACGTTTGTGTAAGTGAATGATACGGTCATAAAACCTGTCATTTCTATTCTAAAAGTATCTATTATTTCTTAAGCATAGAAACTTAAACTTAATCTTATCACACTTGAAACTAAAGAAAAAGTATTTTACAGCTTCCTGTACTCGAAAATAGTCGACTCATTCAGTTACCTTATTCAGCTCACGTAGAGCATCATATTCATCATCCTCATCACAACTCAATTTAAGATCAAATTCTCCCCCATCATCTAAAGTATCACCTATCTTTTTTACAGGTTCTTTCTCTTTCTCACCATCATTTCCCCTTGGCCATATAGGAGGCATTTTTGCACGAATATATTCGACACCAAAATCAATGATTACAAACATAGATACGATAAATCCACTAAATAAAACTGCGTCTAAATAATCATTCCAAAAATCTAAAAACGCCTCTCGGCAGTCGATCCACAGGTCCATTTGATTTTTTTTGCTTTCACTTATTTGCTACTCTTTGCTCAATATAATAGTTAGAATATCATTTCGATTAATAATTATACTGAAATCTAGGCTTAATTCTTGAATTTATTATTTTGAAATTTTGGATATATATATATGTCACTAAAATTTGAATTTCTAGAAAAAATGGGAAGCTTGTCAGTTTAGAACGTTTCATGGCAACGGAATAACGTTTAGAACACATTCACATTTGCATGAAAGCCTGATTGAAAGATGCAAGACACAAAAATTTAAGTGACTCAAGTAAATTCTAAATTTGATAATGTTTGTTTAAGATAATGAACTAAAAAGTAAATTTGAATAAACTTGAGTGCAAAGTGTCTAAAGTTCATCCTCATTGGAGGATGGTTTTTTCGAGTACGGGCCAAAATGAAATTGAAAAGCTCGATTTTCTTAAATATAGTACTCAACCCTTGGTTAAAACCTGAATTTGTTGTTTTACAATCTCTCTTTTTTAACCTTCAAAAAACAAAAAAAAGGAATAATAGAAAATGCACTTAATTTAGGTTTATATGACGAATAAAATGAGTTGGTAAAGGCACACAGGCTCTAGGCTCTTATTCTTTTTACAAGGTCAACTATTAAATAATATTAAGCCCCGAACTTAAAAAAAGGAGTGTTATAAGTTTGACCGCTATATGTGTGTGTCTGTCTGACGCATCGTAGCGCCTAAGCGAATGAAAAGCTTTTGATTTTTTTTGTTTTGTTTGAAAGGTAATTTACTGGAGAGTGTTCTTAGCTATTTTCAAGTGTAAAGTTAGGGTTACGTACCCGAAAAAACGAAAAATTGGTTATGATCTTCCAAATCGGCTCAATTTGGAAAAGATTTAAAAGAAAAAGGCAATTTAATGGAGAGTGTTCTTAGGTATGTTTCAAATGCGAGTTTAGGGTTTTGTAGCCGAAAATTTCCCGGGGGTTTTAAATTTTATAAATTTCACTTGTTAGGATTAAAATTGTATAAGCAAAAAAGGTGACATACACAAAACATTATAAAAAGTAGATATAATAGATTATCGTGAGCTATTGATGAGACGGAGAATGTGAAAACAAATAAAAAAACAAGTGTTTGGATGTTGCTGTTTGATACATGTGAAAAATTTTATATATCGTTGTGTCACAAAGGGAAAAACAACTAAACGAATTTACTAACTAAAAAAGAGGGTAAAGGAAATTGATTGTACATACAAGTATATATATGAATGTATATATTTGAACGTCGTAAAAGGAAACTTGTTAATCTTCTTAATGTCTAGTGAGTTCTCTATTGGGAAAATCGGTTTTTATGCGACACCCTGTGCTTTAAAATAGAGCTACGATAACAGGTTTACACTAGGTTTCAGCAGCAGGCATTGAATAACTAGATGTATACGAAGAAACCACAGTAGTTTACAACAATTTCAAAAGTTTAATATAAATGAACTGTCTTATAAAATATAGCCCACCATTTTAATGGTAATTCCAGAGACCACTGTTGTTTTTTAACCGACAAAACTGGAGGAGGTCATCAATTCGACTATATTTTTGTGTGTGTGTTACCTCAGAACTTTCGACTGGGTGAACCGATTTTGATGATTCGTATCTAATCTATTTGAAAGCTTTCCCGTGTGGTCCCATTTCATTTTCGTCCAGTTCTGACAACGGCATCCATGAGAAAACCATAAAAGTCCTAAGTTTTTCTTTTGAATTCGGTTTTCTTTTTGTTAAAAGTTTTTTTTAATTAAAAATTAAGCTTTCTTATGACTGCTATATTGACTACTTAGAATCGCTTTTCACTGCTTTATGTCCACTTTCCCTGGCTTTTGGGATTCACAAAAAATCGTGATTGTTCTACAAGGACAGTGCCGTAATTATACACTCTGTACAGCTATTTGAATTTAGGCTCCTTAGTTAATTAGGTTTTGAGAGGAAATGATACATGACAATTGTTTATTCGCAGATTTTACTTATTAGTCTTATGGTATCTCCACTTTCGTATCATTGATTGGTAGAAGATTTTTACCAATATACTTCTAAAACTGGGAAAATCAAATCCTCATTTAAACCCTTTTGCTACTTGAAATTCTAATACATATCATTTTTCCAACTATATTCTAGAATAGAATTAATTGATTAAACGTAAGTGAGCCGACAAACTCGTGGCCGTCAAAATTTAGTCCCTTTGGAGACAGACGTAAAAAAGTGAAGTACTCTAAAAAGTGAAATTGGTTAGGCATTACATAGATTGGCAGATTTCGCAGTAACGTCCAAAAAATATACTTTTATTACAAAGTAGATTACTTTTTAATGTATAACTTAAAAAACATGAACTGAACATTAATCTTTTTTTTTTTCTTAAAGAGAAGAAATTGCAACAACCAAATGACATTAGCAAATATAGAAGAGGAATAGAAAGACGGGAATGCGTTTTTATTTTTCCATTTATTTATTTTTTGCTTTCTTTTAATAGAAAATTTTTCAATGTGAAATCTAACATTTGTTTCAATAATTATAATAATAGTGGTGAAGTTAGTATAATCAGTCTTCTACGGTATTTACTTTTTATTGCATTCATCATTCACAATTAAGTTAATTAAGTTTAATCAACCTCGACTTCACAAATGATTGCTGAACAAATATAAGTGAACGACTAAAATAGCTTATAAAAGAAAGGCTTCAAGTTTGGCAATTAATCTTTAGTAGAAGTAAATGGGTAATAGGGAATATTCATGTATTTTTTTTTATATTTTTAATTCATTGTTTACACCGTTATAACATAGTAAAAAATATAAATACTGTTTAAAAATGCTGTAATTAAGTGTAAAATATTTAAAATAGATCATAAGTTCAAACGCAGTCCTTTTGGTGCTCTCTATTGATGACGTATTAATATGTGACCTGTGAGTTGTTGACAGTTCAATGTATTGTTTTCTATAGATATAATACCCACGTATGTAGTAATTATAGTATATATCCATGGTAATACCATACAAAATATAAGTAATTAATGCCATACAGTATGTCAACAATGTGACAAGCTACATACTATGACGTCAAGTCCGTTTTAAAACTTGAATTTCCGTTTTAGAAATTTGAATTTCTCTCACTGAATTTGTACTTTTATTAATGAATTTTAAGTAATTAAAAATATATTAAATACTAAAATAATGGTTTAGTTCAAATGTCCAGCCAATAAAGTTACGAAAAAAAAAATTCGAACCAAATCTAAATTTCAAGAATATTCTCTATTAGTGTATTTTATTTAAATTCTAAAACAAGTTGAAGTTGTTCGTTTTTAAGTTTTAAAACTTAAAAATTCTCACCGTATTATAACCCAAATGAGCTATATGTATGATGAATTAATTACTTAACACTTTTATTTATTAAAATATAACTAGTTCAATATTTAGACCGCGACTGGATTGTATTCGATTGTATTTCACAATGACCTGAGTATTTTGAATGGCAGGATACATCGTTCATTTGGTTAAACATAGCAAGCTCCATTCCATTATAATTATTCTTTTAATTAATGCCCAGTCTGCTTAAAATCTATTATACACAGGATCTGGCAAATTGTATGCGGGTAAGATCAATCAAGATGATTAATGGGAATGGACTTTATATCATTATATACTTACATCATTACTTACCAAACCTTGATATCTGTTTATTTCTTGGGCTTTTTTGGTTTCGATTCAATATAAATAAAAAATAAGTAGTACTTTTTAGTATAAATACAATTTAGTAGATCATGTCGGTATCGGAACACTTTATTGAAGAAGAGAGATATGTTCAAATCTTACGGAAAAAAATTACGATGTTCTTTGATTCGTTGTTCGATAAGTTGGGAAAAAATTGTTTTCTGGCGCTTGGACTTATTTATTTGTGTTCTTTACGAACTAAAGTTTATTTTTTAGCTGTAGAAGGAAACTTCTGTCCTTTTCGGTTCATGGGTGGACATATAGGTATAGACCAGGTAGTCCATTTTATGAACATCAATAAAAATGATATTGTTTATCTACAAATATTATTACCACAATTTTATATCGAAATTTTATAAATTCTATAAAGTATCATTCAATATTTTCATCATTTTAAAACTATTTATTTGAAAATCTAAGTAAAATGAAAAACCGTATAACGTGACCGTTATGGGTAAAATGGTAAATAGGTCACTGCTGCTGTACGTATACCTATATGTATATCTATATATAATGCAAAGAAAAAGATATTATTATTTACATTCACTTTTTTATGATTTGAAATATCGAAAAATTTTTCGTAAACCAGCCAAATCCGATGGGATTTAGTCTACAGTATTATATTATATATTTGATCCGTTCGTTATGAAATATCTTTTATACTTTATAGCAGTTGTATTAAAGAATATTATATCTAATTGTAAGGACGATATTACAATATGGGCTAGCTTTGTAATATCGGTAGGCTTTAAATTATTTATAAGGTTTTCGTTCTAATTTTTGTCTTATAATGAATTTTTTATTTTCGTTTACATTCTTTGGTTACAGCACACACACACACACACATATATAGGAATAGAGAACTGATTTTTTGAGAGGCTAGGTATATTATTTCCATTATTTTCACAAACAGATTAAATCGAAAGATTTCTAAATTTTTTTTGTATTGCCTGGCAACTAGTTTCATCGTATCAGTATCAGGGAAACAATTTTGAAAAACAGGAAGCTGAGAAAAACGCATTTAATGAAAAAGAAACCCGATGATTTACTATACATACATATACAATTTTAAGATTTAAAATTTTATTGGGCTTTTCGGTATCCCAAGAAATGGTTGTGCACCTTTTAACGGAGTATATAAATCCGTTTTGGCTAATTTATCAGCCTCTTCAATCCCATCGATTCAAGATTTTCCGGACACCGAGCCAATAATGACTTTGGTTTGTTAACTCAGATTTTTTTGAGTTTCGATATACTTCAAAACCTTTTTTGGAGTTTATTTCAGGTATATTTGGCGCTTAGAGTACAGCCTGACAGCCAGAAAAAATATTGTTTTACTTTTGTGACTCCGCTGTAGGTTTTCGGTATGTGGCATAAAGTTCAGCTTGGAATATGGAGGCGTTTTTATCATGGCTGTCATAAACGCCCGTTCTCGGTTGCTCATAGCATATTCCTGAACCTAATCCAGCTAAACGGTTTTTCAAATTGTACCTAGGTTGTCAAAATTCGTACACCAGATTGTACCTTGATTGTCGAAGGAAATTTAACGTCTGTCTATTTGGTGTGTACGTAGCTTTAGAATAATTACTTTGTAAAAAAAACGGAGTATATTAAGAGATTTAGAGAGTAAATAAAACGCCTTTGGCAATTTGTGAAAACATTTTTAGATTTTGCTATATTGAAATATTTGTTCATAAATAATTTTATATTTGCTTGAAAAAAGAATATTTCTTTTGCTTTCAAGTTTTTCAAATGTTTGAGTTTTTAAATAACTGATAATACAAAAATCATTTTGTTTGATTTTTGTAATTTTGTAATTTGTAAAAATTAGATTGCATCAATCACTCCTATATCATTTACTTGATTAGTTTCCCATAATATTTTTTTAATCCCCGACTAAAAAGAACGGTGTTATAAATTATGTCTATGTATCTGTGTATTTTTGTATTATATCTGTTGTTCTGTGTAGCTGTGTGTCTGCAAAAAATAGAAATTTATTCACCTATCTAAGAGCAACGATGCCACGGTTCATGTTATGCTAATTTTTAATAGAGAACATGCATTAATTTTATCACACGTAATAATTCCATTTTGTTATTAATTATTAATAAAAAAGAGTTACATTTTTGAATAAAAAAAAACGGTAGTGACGTATTTACACCCGTGGAGGCTGTGAGCCAATCGGAATCACACTATATTTACATTTTTGAGTTTGTTACTATGGAAAATTACTTTTAATTAGACAAACCATTTATCATTGTGAATGTTATTTTATCTTCGTGCGGCGGCGTGGCTAAAACGATGTTTTGACGTCACTGACGTTAATGTTTAGAAAACCATTTTAAATTGTAAAATTACATGAAAATCAATTAGAAAATGTTTAAATTTTCTTTAATAACTTTTGCAAAAAAAAAAAAAAAATGTAAATTCTCTATTTATGTGTTATTGATATTTGATTCAGTGATCGAATATTTGAGCAATTTATAATGCGAATTAAAGTGCTGCCAAATTTTTGGCGAACACCATACTTTACGCAACAAACATACGCCACCCAAATACGTATATTATTCAATGCCACATATATGGCCGCTCTCTAAAAGATAAACTTAAATTTGTTAGTAAATTTCTAATTTTCCACATTGGTATTCATGTTATGTTTGACTTTAATGACGAACGATGAATTATATCACTGAAATGTAATTATTAGCGTATCAAATATCAAAATCCGATACTTCTGATTACCTTAGGGACTTAGAAACTTCATTCATTTAACAAGATATAAAGTTAAATAATTTGAAAGTACAATATTTGTTTAAGATCTGTTCTAGTGAACATGTTCTAGTAGATATTTGATGCACCACAAAAATTTGTGGTGCATCAAACTTCAATTTTGTATTCAAACATTACAAAAAGTTTGGTTTTAAGTTTATTTATGATTCATTTGCGTCTACCAAAATTGTTTTTGGGTATTCTAAGAAACTGACCTCATTTAGATTTGGGAAAAAACATTTTTGGAGGTCTGTTTGGGAAAATCTGTTGGTTTTTAAACATCGGTCTGTTGTTTTTTAAACATTGGTAATCGTCGTACTAATTTGAAAAACACGTTTATAGTGTAAAACGCGTGTCCCGCGCCGTTTTGTTTAGAAATCGTTTCGAATCATACACAGGCTACACGTACATGGCTATAATTTTTTTGCAATTCTTCATTTTAGGGGAGTATTTTTATGATACTAAGGAACATTTTCATGTAAAAAAAAATTAATTTTTTGAAAATTTTAAATGAGAAAATTCACTTGAAAGCATTTGTTTCTCTACGGAGCATTAAAAATTATTATTATATTTTCAAGTCAATTAAAATGATACCCTAAAATTTTGAAATAAAATAATGATATAATATATTTCAATGTTGTATGCAGTAAAAATAATAAAATCTTTACGTTTCAAGTTTATATTAAAGGTGAAAATTTTATACATACTTGAAAAAGTAATAGCTTCAAATGGATAGGAAGGAACCTCTTCATATTCAAGTATATTGAAGGGGGTAGTTAGTTGTTTACCATAGGTATCGGGTGGTGATTGTGTAAAAAGACGATTGTGAGCAGTGGCGTCCATTACATATAGACAGAAAGACACTGCTTACCCTAAATAATTCAGACAAATATAAATAATTTTGTTATGATATCTAATATATAATTTATCGCTACTAGCAATAAACAAAATGTGAACGGGTATCATCTATAATTTTATGCGGCATATAGATCATGCCATCTGATCTGATTGCATGGCGCTGCTGTGTGCCTCCAGGCAAATACACGAAGTAATTTTGCCTAAATTTTTATACGTGAGCACTCACAGTGTTCTAAAAATAATGTGATTTTACTTCATCAACTGTGAAAAGACAGAGTTAACAAAATTGTTGCGGTTTCGAAAAATCTAAAGTTTTTTTTTTCATTATAAAACCACATGAAAACCTCGGATATTTCCCCTCGGTAGTGAAAATTGTCCCTTCATCTGCCATCATTTTATGACCTATCAGTACCTTTTCAATAAAAACACGCTGTATTTTTTTTCTAAACAGAAAAATATTACATTTCATTCGTTATGTACACAAAGGAGAATATAAAAATCCTGTTATATCCTTATATAGCTCCATCCCCTCTCATCACTATAAACATTCTAGCATAATATTATATTCACATCTAAATAAATATCCCCACATATATTCGATTGAGGATAGTAAATATTCTATGTATTTGATGTATGTGGAATTACACTCACGGGAAAAGAAAACCGCTCACTTAATAAGAAACATAATTTTCGTACTTGTAGTACGAGTACAATGTAAAATTTAGCATTGTATGCGGACGACACGGCACTATATACGCAATCTTGGAGGATTGACACCATTGCCAACAGACTGAACACCGCAATTAAGAAAATTATTAAATATTTTCAACTTTGGAAAATCAAAATTAACACTCACAAGACAGAAGCCATCATATTTACCAAACGAAGACCCACCCTCAATCATCATATATATGTCAATGACGAACAAATACATTGGTCGAAGTACGTCAAATATTTAGGAATACGCCTAGATTCAAAACTAACTTTCACTAAGCACATTAATGAAGTAAGATCGAAATCTTTAGGAACTATTAAAACTCTATTCCCAATATTTAGCTCTAAATCCATCTTGAGTGAAAAAAATAAACTTCTTATATTTAAAACTATTATACGACCAATCTTGACATACGCTGCTCCTGTTTGGAGTAGCACTTGCAAAACAAATTTTAAAAAAATACAGTCAGTCCAAAACAGGGCTCTAAGAATCGTTGGAAATTATCCACGATTTTATAGCTCAAGAATCATTCACAAAGAGCTGGACCACCCATATCTAAAGGAGACAGTCTACGATATGACAAAAAAATTTTTTGAAATGTCCTCTGTCCACGAAAACGAAGAGGTAGCCAATATCGGAAACTATACTAAAAACGATTTATCACACAAGTATAAAAGTTATAAACATAGAAGAACTAAGCATCTACTATTATAACAAAATTCAAATTTTAAATTTCATCATTCCCAAAATAAATAAATATCAAATTCACTGATAGCTTTCTCAGATTTGTTTCAAATGATACATTTACATAAGAAGTAGGGTTTTTTTATATTATGTTGCACATCCTTTTTTCCCTAAATCTATCCTTAAGAATACATTGTAAAAAAAAACATAAAAATTGTTAAAATTAATACGTAAAACAAAACTTGGAATATACCAAAGATAGCAATAAGAGATGGTAATAGAACATTGGAACATCTACGAATATTTGTAATACTTAATTGTAATATTATAATCTGGCAATAAATTCTTTTTATCTTATCTTTATATGTAAAATTTAATGTGGATAAGTTTTGTCTAGTAATTATGAAAACACCACTTCGCATTAATTTTTACTCAAATGTAACTTAGTTACATACTTTTTAGTCTATATTTCGGTTAAAGTGTTTTTTAGCCAGAGAATATAGGAACGTTAATTTTGACATAAATATATTTCCCATTTTTTTAATGGTACATTGAGGAGAAATGCAAGGATTGAATAATAATAGGGATTTCAATAAAACTTTAAAAATGCATTTTTTTATGAACAAAGTTTCCAAAAATCACAAAAAATTTCTAAGTCATCGGGCTTTTAATTATTATTTTATCGTTCGTAAGTTGGCTGAAAAAATGATGAATCATATAGGTTATCCTTTTCAATTCGATATTTCTATATCAAAAAATCTAGAGAGTGTGGTAAAAACTATCTAAAATATTTAGACAATCTTGTAAAAAATAATATCATAAAAATATAAGGTTCGATGATATAAAAACAAAATTTTAATTTCATTATGAGTTCATCGAAGATCCATCATTTGATGAACAGAGACGACTATAGTTAGAGTATTGATGATTGGAGAGAGATATCTATATTATCTTTATAAGAAATCCTTGCACACAATATATTATAAATTTTTGTAGTTGCGTGATAATGTAAAGCTAAAATAATACATTACTTGACTACAACATGTTTTTGGTTTATTTGTATGTACCGTACAATAAACCAAAACTTTTTTAAAATACTGTAAGTTTACAATCACCTTAATACTCACGTTTCAAAGTTTCTACTCCAATCAATATTTAGAATAGATGAACATTTCTAAGATTGGTTTATAATGTAAAACTAACAAGAGCTAGTTAAAAAATATCAATAGTAAATTGGTTTACCTTCACAACATTCGAGATAAAGCTTAATTTTTAAATTTTACAGCAAGTAATATTCTGTTGTTTTTTTTTCAACAACTTGCGTTTAGATGATTACTTATTCAAAGAATCTCAGAACAACTATATTTGATGCGTTTTATCGAGGCCAACATTTCAAAAAACAAAGGACATTTTTAAAGCACACAGTTTAATTTAAGTAGCTCGATCTTTTAATTCTGATTCAAAATAAGTTATATTTAGCCAAAATATAAATTCGAATCAATTAAATTGTACTATTTGGCTCGAAAACACACTTTAAAGTTCAAAAAGTTGAACTCGATAAAACGCATGAAATTTAGTGCTAAAATGCAGTTTCGAAAATAATTGTGACCGAATTTCTTTGCTCTCGAGTATACATATTACTCTTTATTTGATCCTTGAAATGGTCGTAGGTGGGAGCTCTTAAATAGATTTCTCAAGAATGCACATAAAATCGACGTAAACGACTATTGTAGATGTTAAGAAAAAAAATTGCAAACCGATGCATTGTAATACATTTTAAAACTTACTTTAAAAGTACCTAACATACATATATGTATAAAATGAAATACGATCATCGTAATAATGTGCTTGGTGTAGTTGTACTTAAAGTAAAGGTAGAGGATACTGGTTGGAGCAAGCAAAAAATCAGTTATGTACAAAAAACGATCCCGAAGTGCTAAAATATGCGGACAAAAAGCTAGTTAAGGCACTGATCTGAGGTGCAAAGACAGATTTCCCTACGTGAAAGAAAGAAATGTGTTTAACAAATTTTAAACTCTCTACGTCTCAGAAAAAAGGCCAGCATATCAAAACTACATTTGCCGAATTTCATGGCTCTGAAATTATTAGTATCAATAATAATAAAAAGATAAGAGAGGGGTACCGCAAGTGGGTCCCTAGCACCTAGACCAAGAGTCCTCTGTGTATTCCTTCAAAAAGGATTCTGTCGAGGTCAGACGCCACACAGAAAGCCAACAGCTACTCCGTCGGGATATCTCCCAGGATAGATGGGTCCAAGGTTTCGGACCCGAAAATTCTGAATCTAACGCCATGCAAATTTCTGTAGGTGCAAATAACATATATGAAGGTCTCGTTATCCTCCATACAGGCTCTACAAGTGGGATCCTTAGAGATCCTCATATTGTGAAAGTGATAGTTTAATCGACAGTATCCTGTCAAGAGTCCCACCACCCTTTTCAACTGTGCTCTACTCGAATGTCCTAGCTGTGGTTATACACACTTTGGCCTGTCGCATGCCCTGCGCAAAGTCCCAGTAATCAAGATGGAAGCTTGTAGTGGCCATTCTTTGATTCGGTAAATTACAGAGCATTATGATGTGGGAATGACAGGTTCAGGTGAAAGGGACGTTTTAGACGATCGTACCAACGACTCTGCTGCTTCATTTCCTTTAACGCCAGAGTGACCCGGAACCCAGATCAGACTGACTGTGTTGTTCAGTGCCAAGTGATTAGTATCAATAAGTCATGACCATCTTGGTACACTCGTACTAATGTCTGAAATATTGCTGGCAATATTTTGAGAGCTTATATTAAGAAAGTAGAATTTCATTTATTACTTTTCTTATTGATCTAAAATATTTCAGATTGGAAAATTAAAATTACACTTTTTTGTAAAATTCTAAATCATGTTAAACCTACCAGATCATACTTAAAAATCCTACTAAAACGAATTAAATACTTCGTTTTAATTATTAGAATAATATCTTGCGCGGTATACTTAATGGAAAAACTGTCTGACAATTTATTTTTCTAAAATGATTTTATAAAGTAATTTTCAAATTTTTTTTGGCCTGTATACTTGATACTACGCAGTAATCGCTCACAAATGCCAAACATATTTAATCCTGACCTAATTTAAATAAGAAAAGATAATTTAAATATTTTAAAATCTGTCAGTCTTCAAATAAACTTTTTCGTACCATCTCCTATACTACGTAAAGTTAGCATACTTTAAGTATTTTAAAAATACAAACAATTCAACTTAAATCTCATCTAGCACTGTCAAAGTTTTGTATAGATGTGTCTTACGGAGACATCTATTACTTTTCACTGTAATCTCAGTTTTACTGAGATGTACTGTTACGTAAGCAATATATTTTCGTTACATTTCGTACATTTTCTTTAGTATATCAATCTATCTCTGTTTTCTAAAATAAAATACTCTTAATATGATGAATGTTAAGCGATTCGTGTTCAATTGCAATTTAATATAGAAAATTTTTCCATAAAGCAAAATGAAAATACCCGTAGAATCACCATTCTTCAATTTTTCCTCCATCGTAATAAAAATATTAAATAGAATTTGTAATAAAATAGGTAATATAAAGTAAATTAAATTAGATTTTTTTTTCAATTATTACTTAACTGGAAATATGTTGAAAGAGGAAAATGCTTACATAAATAAATTTTCTTTTCAATAACAGAATATAGTAGGGGACAAACTGTGATAATTTAATGTTGAATAAAATGTTAATTGTGAATCCTCAATTAAGTTATATTGTGTTAAGTCGAAACAAATTGGGAAAACTTTTTTACTAACTGTTAGTAATAGGAGAAGTTGAAACGTACACACTCTCTCAAACAGTCAAATTTCATTTTGAATGACCTATACTTTCTAACCTATTTTTGTAGCTACTTGAAAGTTTTACTACCTTAAGTAGTCTAATTTCCGTTTGAATGACTTATACTTCCTATTCTATTTTTATAGCTATACTTGAAAGTTTTACTACCTTAAGTAAAGAACTACCTCTATGAATATAAAATGTTATACGTTATGTAATGCAATGAAGTATTCTTGCATGAACGCACGCCTCACCCTATCTCCAATGTTTACAATTTCTTCGAACTTTTGCCCAATGATGATGAAATTGTTCGCTCACTAGGACCATTAAATTGGGCATAATCTTCCTATAAAAGTCTATTAACAGTTCTTATAGAATTATAAAATATAGAATTATTTTTTTTTTTTACTTAAAAATTGGCATTTTATATTGCCTTTCTTTGTCTATGCAGACTACAGCAGTCATATAACGAGGCCACTCTTCCAGGAAACACGAGCATTGGTTATGAGCAGTATTAAAATATTTAATATCAGAATTCAATTAAAATGCTTTTAATTAACTTTTTCTTTGATGACTGGACGATATGGGTAAAAAAAAGGATTGAAAAAACTGCATAATAATTAATGAATATTTTTTACCATACGCATATTAGATGTTTCAGCAATAGTGTATTTCAATATTAAAACTGGGCAAAATTTTAGTTTCATTGCCGATTAATCTGACTGTAAAATAGACCATACAGATATAAAGCAAACGAAAATTGATAAACCTTAAACAATGCCACAGACAGACACACATAGTGGTCAAACTTATAACACCCCTTTTTTTTTCGGGAGTTAAAAATTAGATGAAATCATTAATTTAGATAATCCTAAATTAATGATTTCACCCGAACAGGGTGTTATAAGGGTGTTAAAGGTTGCTATGTGTGTCTGTCTGTGTTATCGTAGCGCCTAAACGGATAAGCCGATTTTGAATTTTTTGTTTCGTTTGAAAGATAATTTAATGGACAGTGTTCTTAGCTACGTTTCAAGTGCGAGTTTAGAGTTCCGTACTCGGCACAACTTAAAAAGTAGGCGATGATCCTCAAAATTGGTTCAGATTGGAGAAGGATCAAAAGAAAAGGGTAATTTAATGGATAGTGTTCTAAGATACGTTTCAAGTGCGAGTTAAGGGTTCCGTACCCGGGAAAAGCTTTAAAATTGGTATTTCAATTATCCTTTTCTGTATCATAATTATAAGTCAAAGTGTATATTATAAATAAAAAATTTGAGTAACGAAAAATGTCAGATACTCAATCACCTTACTTCGATATAGTTTATCTCATTCCTATCATATTTTGTAAAGAAACATATGCACAAACTAAATATTAGGTTTGTGAAATTATAATTTTGAAATCGGTTTAGAGTAGTTTAGAGTAGAGAGAACTGTTACTTCTCAGAACCAAGATTAAACTATGATAAATTATTATCACATAAATTATATAGTAATAAATGAAATATTATTTACATAAATTTTGCAAACATGTATGTAGATGATGATAGGCGGTAATGAGAAAGGAAATTGCAAAATACATCTGGCTTTTATTGATTTTCATAGACACATTGTGGAAAATAAAGTACTCTGCACTAATTTTAGTAGAACTGGGGCTCGGTTCAAGTTGCTCATATTAAAAGGATATTTATTATATACAATGGGCTTGATGATCCAAAAAGAAACGTGTATGAGTTATGGATGTTGGAATTTTAATAATCCCTGTGTATAGGTAGGTATGCGTGTTTAAAAAAACTAGTAATAATAAACTTTATTCATATGCCAGTTGGCTAATCAAAGTAATGCATTGTTAACATTACATAACTTATACACAAAAAAATAATATGAAACTAAAAGATAACACAGCACACAAAAAAACATCATGAAACATAAATAATAGAAATAAAAATACTAAATCGATATCATAAGTAATTGAATAAAATGAAATCTGGTCACTAGTACAACGAGGCAGACTGAAATTCAAAGATATTGTGAACGCTTGTTCAAGATGAAGCGTAAATATTTATATACTGCTCTAAGATCTTTAATATTCTTAGCATCCAGGGAAATATCGTCGCTTTCTTTTCCTACTGTCCCATAGCACTCTTCTATAAGATGTTCGACCGTTTCAATTCCGTTACACAGAACACACACCCACTCCCCGCTTCGGTTTTTCTTATTTTCCCAAGCAAACCTCTTCATTCTGAAAATAGCAATAGTTCTTCTTGCATGTCTGCCTGTTAAATTTATATACATTGCTCCACCCTCATAGTGATTTTTGAATATAAATCCAATTAAACTTCCTCACATTCAATAGTATTTCCTTCAGGAAGTACTTATGCACTTTAATTTTGGGATGTTTTCTGATTTCCAAATAATTGTCATGAGCTACATCCGTCGCATTCCAATAATTTGTTTTTAATTATTGCGGTTGTATCATTTAAGCTGTAAAAATTTCTCTGTAATATTTTGTTGCTTAAATGAATAAGAAAACTAATCAATTAATTTTTTTTGTACGTGTGTTGGAGAATGTATGTACACACACTAACACTTCCATACGTACTACACATCGATTATTGACACTTGAACGCCAATAGCTTAAATCAAGATCTACAAGAGGTAAAGGTTTGATTTGACCGAAATGTAATTTCCATAAAGATAGTGCGAGGGCCTTTCCCAAGTTAAGTATTATTCAATACGGTTAGATATATTGCCGTTGAGTAATTTATTTTAAATTAATTTATATTATTTCTTTACTAGCGTAAATGTTGCGATTTAACTGAAATATGTTCGAAGTGCTAGTTTGTACGTTTTCTTTTATTTGTTTTACAAGCTCCGAGGGTAAGTCAAAGTTTAGTAAAAGTGGCTTTTCCTGGTCGAGTTTTCTTCCAAAGATTTTAATCCAAAAATTTATATCAATGTTAGACAACAAACAGGAATATTTTAAATTACCTTGTAACACTTTATTTTAAATGTTTCCTAACTATACCAAGTTTTAACTATTCAAAATTAAAAATCAGAAGAATCACGGTAAAATTATACTAAATACAAAATAAAATACCTACACAATAATATCGAAACGTTAAAAAAAGATATTTTTTTATATGCGCTTACCTAAAAGTGTTTCTTTTGCTCGTTCAATCGGACAATCTTTGTAATAATGAACAATCCATAAGACGCCCACAACAAGCCATATTAATTCTACAGCCATAATTACTGAAAAAAACAAAGAAAAACATTTTATATTAATAATCTAAAATATTTTTAACCGACTTCAAACAAAAACGGAGGAGGTTATCAATTCGACTGCTTTTTTTTAAATTTATATCATCAACACAACTGGGCAGGGGGTTACACAATAAATAGTGGTCTTGATTACTGTGGGTGACGTTGATAAATAAAATCGAAAGTAAACGGAAAACGGATCCAACTATATTTTGTGCAAATGACCTTATTCTGTTCAGAGGAAAAATCAGACAGTTGGATTTCAGATATTTCATAATTATTGAACTTAGATAAAGATGAAGTACGTCTTGCACCTGAGACGTACGTTTGCGTGAAATAATCCATATTCTGTCTGGCAAATTAAAATTATATTCTATAATTATAAGACTAAATCATATAAAATGACACCACCACTAAAATCATACGAAAACATTTTTTTAAATTAGTAGAATAATTTCTGGGGCGGTGTTCGCAACAGTAAAACAGTCTAGCAACAAGAAATTTTCTCAAAATGACTTCAAAATAGGCAACTTTCGCTTCTTTGGGAATACTCACTATTAAACGCAGTAAATGTAATAACTCTGAGGTGCCAGGCGTACTTCATTCCTAACAAGGAATATTCAAAATCTAGCTGTCTTGAAATCAACTTTTTCGTGAGATTGATAGCTCTTATCTCATAAATAAGTGTCTGATTAAAGAAAACTGAACTAATTTTGTTTTCAAGAAGCTACAGCCCAAAAACATAGAAAATGGACTGAACAATATTAGCATAAAATTGATCGCTGTGTAGAAAGATACAAAGCGACTGTGCGGCCAATATCTGTGTCTTCCTTAAGGTAGTACCAGCATGAAATCACTTTTCGACAGATTTGGCCGAATTTTTTTTCTCGGGTTTATAATAGCTTTATTTATGAATTCCTAAAATTTCATAATTTTTGACCGTTTAGATCGCGAGATATTTAAAGACAAAGTTCGCGATTTTGAGGGTCATGTCCCATTTAAAGCATGTAAAATGTCCGGTCTCTCCAACTATTTTTTATGATATTATTATATATTGAAGAAAAAGTAGAAAAAAATGTTTATACAATACAATTCTAAAAAAAAAATTTAGAAATTAATTTTCACTTTCGAGATATTAATTTTGACGTAAATTGATCGAAATTGGGACGTTGGCATAATTATTTCCCATTTTAAACGGTCAAAATTTCTGAAACTTTGGGAATTAATAGTAAGCATTATTAAATTCTTAAATTTAATTTTTCGTTAAATTCTGTCGAAAAAAAAATTGTACCATTTCTTTAACATAGAAACTGCAAATACCATGCTGGAACTACGTTAAAGGCCTGTAGAAACAACTACAAAATAGATAACGACCTGAGTATATTTGCTTTATCTCTTTCATAGTTTCTTGCTGTATTTACAACACAGCTGAATAGGGAACACTCATTTTCAAACGGGAAAATCTGATCTTTGAATCTTTCTAAGCTGTCTAAAGAAGAAGCTATTAATGCTTTTCATTTATTTTAGCTTTCAATTTAAATTGGAAATACTTTCAATAAACTACAATTATTACAGTGATCAATTGTCGGATCGGAAAATAATTAAAATAATAAAATGAAGAAATTCTCTGTTATCTCATTTCAAATCAACTTTTCAATTCAAAACAAATTTGTAGGATACAAATATGCATGCAAAACTATTATATCGTTTTATTATCTAGTTGACAATATTATTGTTTTGTTTTCGACTATAGAAATGAAATGTATAACACACAAGTTTACCGAATGCATAAAAACATTACAGCGCTAAAGACAGGCGTAGTATTTGCTCGACCTTTCAGAATGGCTTGAATTTTAAGACGATATTGTCAAGGCTTTGCTTGACAACTTTTTCTTTTGCGAAAATTTTTTAGTTGGCGATTTTTCAAATTTTAAAGAAGACAAGATAAAATTATTGATGAATATGATTGGGGACGTTATTCAAAGAAAAAGATAATTGAACAAAAAATGCATAACTCTCAACAAAGTCTGACACTCAACAATTGAAATTTTAAAGTTAATTTTGTTTTTAAGGTCAGCATATTTTCTTACTTAAATTCCACCCTTCATGAACATTTAATTTTAAGCCTGTCACGCAATTTTCTCTTGAGACTCCTTGAAAAATAAGTCTCCCGCTACGGAAACTTTCGTAAATGAAAATAGCCTCTTGAATATTGTAAACTAAATAGGAGATTATTTCTTTTTATTTTCTTATATACGAACTTAAGCGTCTTTTTCTTTAGGAAGTCACGGGCCAGATTTTGCAAAACGAGATAAGTTGATGTTATCAGTATATAAAATAATATGGTGATTTCCACGACTTCGAGATCAACCGCAAAAGATTTGTGCATGTACTGACTTGTGTTTTGATTATAGGTTTTGTGGAAATTTAATCCATTATTTGGTCATAGAGATCGGAAACAACCCTTTTGATATAAAATATGGTGTTGTTCTATGACTTAAAGTGCTGTATAGTCCATAAAGCAGCGAGGTCTTTTAATTTTGACAGTCTATAAAAGTCTGACAGATTTTGACAGGCTATTCTTAGGTATCATAATTAACTCTTGGCCTAGTTACTGAAGTAACCTTACTGTAGTGAACCTCAAAACTGAAGCTAGGCAAACAACAACGTAGGGAATTATATGATAAAAGAGGAGACAATATCATCTTCTGAGTCATTATTATTTTGAAATCAAACCTACATTTGTGTTAAATTTTTGTGTAGAAATTTTTATATATATGTCAAAGACCCTCATACATGATACTTTTCACAGCTTTTTCCATATTAACACATTATATTGGCGGAGAATTTATGTCCTGAAATATTCAAGTAACTTTTCTAAACGAACTGTAACATGCAGTATTGAAATGTTTCAAAAGATATGTGTCGTGAGTATCACAATGGGATTGAGTAGCACTGTAGAATAATATTTTGATGAAACCTGTATTATATAATATATGTATAAGTTTCGCGGCGTATAGAATTTAATAAAGTATATAATATTATATAGATATACTTTAGGTTAGTTTCTAAATTGTATTTCATACATATAACATTCTAACAGAATATAAAACATATACTACACTTAGGGTTGCCAAACGTATCAAATTGTTTGAAAAGGAGATTGGAAAGCTAACATATGCTAGTACTTTTTTACTGTCTATGAAAGTTTAAATGCTAGTTTTACAATCTTAGCTTAAGGAGGTATACAAGGATTGAATAATACTAGGGATTTTAATAAAACCTTATAAATACATTTTTTGATTAACAAAGTTTCCAAAAGTCACCAAAAATTTCTAGGTCATCGGGCTTTTTATTATTATTTTATCGTTCAAAGTTGGCTGAAAAAATGAAGATTCATATAGATTATCCTTTGGATCTTTCTATATCAAAAAATCTAGAGAGTGTGATAAAAAAACTATCTAAAATATTTAGACAATTTTGTAGTTTATAATAATACCATATAAATATAAGGGTCCCGAATTTATAAAAACAAAATTTTAATTTAATTATGAGTTCATCGAAGATCCATCATTTGATGAACAGAGACGACTATAGTTAGAGTACTGATGATTAAAGAGCGATACCTATATTATCAAATTTATAAGCAGCATTTGTACACAATATATTATATATTTTTGTAGTTGCGTGGTATTGTAAAGCTAAAAATAACATATTATTTGACTAAAAAGCATGTATTTGGTTTATATGTATGTACCGTGCAATAAATCAAAACTTTCACCTTAAATCTATAAAAAGTGAAGAATCATCGATAAAAAATAAATAATCGTTTTCATCCTACTTACGTTCTGTTTTGACTTACAAGTATCAATCATTACTTCAGTAATTATCATCGCAGTAAAGATTGGAAATAAAATATTTTCGCATAATTTATTTTCATGCAAAAGTATAAAGTATATTTATCGAAAATAATGAGGGTCGCCCCATTATAAAATATTGTTGGCAAGCCTAAGAACACTATACTACAGATGTTCTAACTTACGAGTTTTGAATACATCATTTAATGATGAACATTTTATAAATGTTTAACAAAATGTTAAATATTTGTTTTAACATGTACATAGTAGTTCATATACCTACTGGAAAATGATGTAATATACATTTCAAACATTTACATCTAAAGGTTGATCAGATAAGAGTTACATTTTTTAGTTGAAAAAAATAAACAAAACGGTGTAAGATATCAATATGATTTGTTTAAAATTTTAGACGTTGGATCATGGCATTTTTATCTTAAATTTTCATGGAAGTAATCGCTTCTAAGACATACAACAAGCTCTTTCCATTTTCTAAAGTACGATCTAATAACACTTTCATCCCACAAACACACGCCAAACTATTTTTGAGGGTGCTAATATGATTCATGAATACAAGAGTTCCCAGAAACAGTTCCCAGAAGTCCAGTTTATTAGAAAAATAATTTTAATTTCGTTTTGCGTAAAAATATTATTTCTAAATCAATTCTGATTTTTAAAATTTGATCAAATTTATGATTCTCAATATAATAGTTTCAATGAGATCAAATTCAAATTCCAAGTTGAACACGATCCGATAGCTCTGAAAATTTTTTTTTTTTGAGAATCCATTTTGTAGACTTTGTAGACTTTGTAGTACGTTACCTTATATTTTTATATTAATTTTCAGTTTAAATATTTCTGTCGAAAGCTTTTGTTGAATAATCAGAAAAATGTGTAAATATGACTTTTCTCGAATTTTCGTATATTTTTCAAATATTTATTTAATATCAATTTTTTTGTATTTCAATAGTACCTATACCTATATAATATTATAATCCCGGTACAGGGATACAAATATAAAAAAAGGATTTTCTTTTTTATAAAAATTAATTTATTTGATAGTACTATTCTTTGTGTTTTTTTCTGCTGTGGCATTTTTTTTATACAAAAAGTATAGTTTCGGCTTTAATTTTCATTTTTCTGCAAATTAAAGTGTATTAACCATAATCCATTATATACGTATAGACATAAAATATACCTTTGGATAATAAAAAAGGATAAAACATATTCCACATGTTATTTTGTTTTAATCGTAAATGAAAATATGTCGCCGAACCTGGAAATTCGAGTATATTTTTACAACACTATACAGTATTTTTAACTCCATGATACAAATTGTGTTAATCTCCAATGGATGATATGATGTGATCGACTTGAAATTTTAGTATAAACATAGCCTTTTGACCTGACCGCGATACGAAACGATTTCTATAAAATCCCGCCACTGACAAAGGGAGCTACAAGAGAAGAAAAGAAAGAGATCGAAGATCTATAAACTAAATTAATGCGAATGGTTATCCGACAAATAATTTTTAACAGTTTTAGTATTATCTTGAAATATTATTAGTATTCTCATTGAGGCCGTGTTCTTGTGGTTATGGTGCCCGCTTTTCATATGAAAGATTGTCAGGTCAAAACTGATCTACGTCAGCATATTTTAAAAAATTTTTCATTTCAGAAATTTTTTTAAATTAAGTAAAAATATATATAACATATAAATAAATTATAGCGGAAAGAACATGGTTCCTATCGGGTCGCCCACGACACTTTTCAGGCCTAACCATTGCTTCTGAAAACAGAACTAAGAGAAAAGTCTTAAAATTATCAAAATAACTAGGTCTTAAAAGTGGAGCGAAAACTAAACTAGTTACGAGAATTAATCCATATAAATATGAGAAAATTAATGGGAATTTCATTAATTTATGATTGTATTTTAATATTTCGGGCTTTGATTTGCATACAAGAAAAATGGTTATGTACATAAACAGACTGTTTACATACATGTTTACATTGTAATATTTTTACACGTACAGACCTCGATAAAACAATCGCTTTTTTCAGATAAATATGTTGCATATGTGTACTGTAAATATTTCGAGGGTTTGTGACGGATAAAATGAATTAAGAAAAATGAACTCAAAAGGAAATATTTAATGCTTACAATCCACAATTTTAAAGTACTAGTTAATGTTTTCATTAGAAAATGGTAAAAAGAATCGGTTGAAATTATTAAAATTAAATTTATTGCTTTCGAGGTCTGGTGAAACCAGTTGAGATGATATGCTTAAAGATAATACCATAAAATCTATCGTTTAATGATATTGGATTCTTGGTATCTATAAGGATATCATAAACCCTTTTTTTGTACACAGTATCCTTTTTAATAGATAAATATCTGTCAATTTAAGTGCAAAATCATTGTATATTCATTAATTTTTGAGAAAACACAAAAGTACATCACATCAACTGATTACAACATACTTAGTATTGTGCATGACTTTCAAGTTTTTGCTTTATACTGTTGATATTTGTATAACCAAATCCCTAGAATATTAGAAAATACTTTTGTAAGCTTTGAACTGTAAGGTAAATAGCAATAGTTGTACTTTTAAAAATAGTACCTTAGGGAATACATGAAGCATTTGATGAAAGATTGTTTATGGTTTAAAACGATTGAAATTTAAGGTTTGTGCACTTTTAACCAAGTTTGTTTACTGCTCGTTATTTAATCCTTTTTCGTTTTTAAACCATGTGTATAAGAAATATATCAAGGTATATATTTGTTAAAGTTTAGTCTCAAGTTTGTTATACCATGTATATATAAAATATATCAAGGTATACTTAGTTTAGTCCTAAGTTTGTAACGATTACAAATACCAATGCTACGAACAAAATTTTGCTATAGGCTTTCATAAAATCACCTTAATAGTCCATTTTCAGTTGTCTGTCAGTTCGTCTGTATGCATGCCAGTCGCCCTCGTGAATCGAAAACGAAATGAGATATCAAGTTTTTATAGCGTGCTTAGGACGTAAAAAGTGAGGTCGAGTTCGTAAATGAGCAAGTTATTTGGCTCTTGGGTCCGTATTACTCATCATGTAAACCGTTAGAATAGAACAAAAGTTTAAATGGGCAGAATGTTCCTTAAGGAAAAAATAAACAACTCTTGTTGGTGCAAATTAGGCTAGAAAACCATGATGGTGCAAATTAGGCTAGAAACATTATATAGAATGTATACAGAACATTAAAGGTATTGTATATATTTTAAATTTTACGTTACATCATAAATATTAATTATCTATGCGTTACATATATTATGTATGAGTTTGTTTGTTTATAGCATATACTATATCCACTGAGGAAGTGAGAAGAAAGATACTCTTATTACTTTGTGTGTAAGAGTGGCTATCTTTCTTTGCTTACATGACGTAAAAAAATAAACTATTGATTGCCTAATCAATACTGTCTATACATGGTATTTAAACAATTAACTCAGTCAACTGTTTGTTTTCACTTGTCTATTTTATCTTTTATATTTGATTTGCAGAGTGGGGCCCAAGTGACTATACCGATTTGTAAACTCAATCGGTTTGCAGAAGTAATTTAAAAACAATATTTTAAGGTGGTGGTCCAAGGAAAACCAAAATCACGTTGGCTGTAAATTAAAATTGTAAAGAAAACATTTATTGTGATATTACTGTATTAACTTAGTATTTTTTATCATTTGAAAGGGATCATTCTGTAAACGGTTTGTACAGTAAACAATATTACTTTGAATGTACTAATTAAAAATCGAATAAATTGTATAAATTAATTAAAAGTTTTTACATAATAACTACCAACCATTGATGATGATGTCGAACGATCGATGGATGGACTAACTCCATTAAAATTATTGGATAGAAGTTCGAATGTATATATCGTTAACACATGTATTAAATTGTATATAATGTGTCCTCTACCCGATGTTTTTTTATCAGTTAAAACTACGGATAAAAAAAATTAGACTAATGCTATTCTATAAAGTAGGCTTTCAGAAATATCAGAGCATTAAAAGCATAATCTGATAGGCGGTTTCAAATTTTTGTGACAATGTTTACCGTTAACGAGAAAACATGCTCATTCTCCGTTGATGTTGGCTTCATTATCATTGCAACTTTGTCTATTTTTCCTAGAGTAGGCATTCGTTGCCCATTAGACTCAAATAAATGAAATTATTTTTTTATTAAATTTTTAGTGATGTGAGTGTGATTGATTTTTTCAATAATTTCAGCTGTCTCAATGGCTTTTTTTTTTTTTTAAATTGATGTTCAAATACGTCATTATCTTGATTTGGGAAGGAAACTACGGTCCAACCAGAATTGGAGTTCGGATATAATTCTTCGGTATATTTAATCAATGTCGTTTTGTTGCAGCGTTGAAAAATCCTTTCATTTTCCATTGTTGTATGTTATATTTTGTTTTTTTATAGTTACCTAGCGCACGGAAGAAGTGTCTCGACAGAAGACATATTTCACGGGATTTTTCGAGGTGAGAATTCTCGAGGAGACCCTAGTACCCTAGTACCATTGTTTTTACAACGGGTGTTTTGCTTCTATTCCATACATTTATTAATGGTAGTATATAAAACCTATAATAAATGTATACGTAATGATACATATAAAATAACACAATATTATTATGTGAATAAAATACTCAATTTTTTTATATTTTTTTATTGGCAAGTTGCCACACAATTTTATAAAAAACGTAGACCAAAAAATTTTATACATTTTACTGAAATATTCGCGACCAGCGTATATTTCAATTAAGATATGGAAGATTCGGAGTACCTTTTTCCTCTTTTTTTTTCATTCCTTACTCGTAATAATGAGTATTTGATACTGAGTATGATAACAAGTGGCAATCGTTTTGTAAATATTACCATCGGTACATTAAAGGTAAAAAAACTTTTTACAAAAAAAAACCGACTTCCAAATAAATCTATTCAGAAACAAATTAATATGCACTGAAAAGTAAAAAAAGAATTGCGTTTTCTTCCGAATAACAAACAATAATCAAAATATTTTTCAAAGGTCTCCTAAGTAAAATGAAATAAAAAATATCAAATCAAATTATTACCAAAAGATAATGTAGTTACAATTATTGCTATTTTTGGAGTCGGTGTCAGTCAAGTTTATGTAGTAAACTGATCTGTCACAGTTGTGTCTTAGGCTGACACCGACTCCAAAAATTGCGATAATTTGATTGACTTTTAAGTAGTCTAATATTTTTTATTTCATTTTACTTAGGAGAACTCTGAAAAATATATTGATTATTGTTTGTTATTCAGAAGAATACGATTTTTTTTTTTACTTTTTAGTGCATATAATGCAAATATATATGGTTTTCTCATAGACGCCATTATCAGAATTGGACCAAATTGAAATGGAACCACGCGGAAAGTATCAGCTTCCAAATAGAAAAAGAATCATCAAAATCGGTTCACCTAGTCGAAAGTTCTTAGGCAACAATATATATAGTCGAATTCAGAGCCTCCTCCTTTTTTGTTTGAAGTCGGTTAAAAAAGAGCCTGAGATGAAAACTATGTGCTTTGCTCTGACAATTTTCCATATGAGGGAGGAATACCGCAAGAGATCGGTCTCATTGATTAATATTTCAATAGTACATAGTTCTAAAAACGGAAATTGTATCAAGTGTCAGATATATATGGGAGCTTGATCTTCACCTTATATTTTGGGTTTACATGAATAATTGAACTTAAAACATTGATAGCGATTTTCTCCAATCAATTTTTGGTATCGCTACATTTTTTTGCCACTTTAATGTGTTTTTTGGATATACATGTTCGTCAGATTTATAGAGTAAGAGAGTCGGTATGTAGGTGAAATTTTTCTTTCGGGATTCTTGAAAGATAACTGTAAGATGAGGCTAAGAGACATCAACTATGCCTTTTGTAATCACAGACCCGAGTTTCTAAGTTACTAAGAAACTATGTCTAAGAACAAGTTCAGTAGTAAAATTTTTAGGACAAAAATGTTTAAGGCGTTCACCAATCGGAACAAGAATATATTATGGTTGCTAAAGGGGTTATAGAGCCTCACTGAAAATAATGGATGCTGTTTTTCGAAATTTTTTTAATGAAAGTCGGAAGTGTGAAATTAAAGTTGAAATCTTGAATTCATACAAATAAATAAAATTTCGAACTCCTCCACAAATTGCACACATATATGAAGGTTATTGTCAAAAAAATAACACTTTTTATTATTTTATCAAGTGAATTAAATATAGTATTGATATTATTGAAGAATGATTAATTTGTTTGAGTTTTTTATGTCTGTTTTTATGTCATGACAGCATTATTTTTAACAAAATAGTGTGCTTTTTCCTGGAAAACTACAAAAACTTTTATGCTTTTTAATATTTCGAAAACGGATGTATATGTTACGTTCGAAGCTGATTGATTAATTATCAGACAAAGTTAACTTTACCTGATAAATGAATATACATCCCACAAACAAAAAATCACCCAACCTTATCGAAAATAGTTTGCGTTTGAGCTTAAATAGACGCTACCATTGACAACCATAACCAGCTCAACCGTTGGCGATATCAGATTAAAAGCGATTTTTGAAATTTGCTTACATAATAGAGGCCTGCAATAATAAGGCCTTAAGAAACTAACCAATATTCATGTATGGTATGTTTTAGAATTGACTACATTTTTTAAAGCGTGAAGTTTAAACTTTGCAATTAAAAATTCTTGAAAAATTAAATTTTTTACTTTAGTTTCTTTGCAAGAGCGAATCCGGAAAATTTTTATGAGGGGGGTATGCTTTTCATGTGCATTTTTTGAGTAGTTATAATTTTATAATTGTCAGGGTCTCACTTTTTAGTGCGTTTCGTTGCCTACTTTGGTAAATTTTGTGATTGAACAACAAGTTTCTTAGAAATAGACTAGAATTGCTTCGGACTATCTCAATTCTACACGCTCAACCTTCAAATGGACTCAACTTGCTATATAGGACTCAGCTAGATGCTTTTGAAATTCAGGCGATTCAGAGAAATTTAGGCGATATTTGGAAAAACACTCATATGAAAAATGTGAAGTGAAATAAACAAGCTTTTGTTACTTTTTAGGTCCTTATGACCTTAAACAATCAATAGACATGAAAATGTGGTTGATTTTGTGATTTAACGACAAGTTTCTGAGGTATCTCCTGAAATACTTGTTTCGGGATATCACTCTTTGTATAGTATTTTAGTCGAAACCACAGGAACTAATAATCAATTATCTAACTCACTCGATTTATGACAGTTCAATCTTGATATGGCTTTTCTTAGGAATTTAATAAAATTTAAATAAAAGATGTATTAAATAAAAAAAAGGGAACATTTTTTCACTGTATGTGGATTGAGATACTAGCAAATAAAATGTGCATAATTAATATGCAAATTGATTCCTTCATCTTTTAATTTGAAATTGTGTGTGTGTGTGTATTGGTTATATGTATACATACTATGTCATAGTATTGTACACTAATATAACAAATAGTGAAGGAACATGGCAGTATGTTTTTATGACCTTGATTATAAAGATAGTATTACCTTCAGAATTTTCGGGTTCAAAATATTTTCAATTTTCTGAATAAATGCCACATGACAAAATAGAGATAAAAGATATTGAGATATTCCAATCTAAGCGTGAGCTATTTAACTGTATATATCATAGGTAGGGGGCCTTGTAAGTTATTTGCAAATTATTAAAATAATTTGTGAAGGGGTAATTATACCAATCGCCCTTTGTGGATCCGCGCTTGCTTTGCTTCTCTAGTAACAAACTGTACGATATTAAAATTGCACATAAAAGTTCATAATGATTTTTTAATAATGCAAAACTTTATAATTATTCGACAAATGCTTTTTAAGTAAAAACTACATCAATTTTGCAATATATATATATATATTTGCGTATCGAACAAACTTTCGCATATCGCATATCGCATAAGTTTTCTTTTATGTTAGAAATATGTACACATTAATTAAAGCATGTCTCGAATATTCATTACTTTATATTCTGAAAAAACTTTCTATTGGACAATAAAAAAATAAAGAAGTTTAAAGAAAATTTTCATAATTTATTCCATTTATATTAAAAACACTGCACAAAAACTATGGAGATACAAATTTTAACTTATATAACATGGAGATTATTTCTAAAGATAGATACATCATTATTTTAAAAGCTTTTCATGAGTACACTTAAAACTAAAAGAATTGAAAGTATCTAAGCGAAACAGACTGGGATAAAATGACATCACGCTGATTGTACATAATCGAAATGAATCGATTTTGGGCAACATGATCGAGAGAGCAATTAATTTAGTAAATAAATGGTGTCTTTCTATCGGTTTATCTTTGAATTTGAATAAATCTCAAAATTTTAAAGTCAATAATAATAAGGGGATAGAAAGTATTCCCGGCTTATCAAACAATATACAATTTTTGGGTATCACATTTGACAGTAGCATTAAATAGAAGAAAGTCCACATAGATCCATTAGACGAAAGACTAAATAAAGTTTGTTTTCAAAAAATAATGATGACAAAAAAGAATTGATATAAAATCTCTGTTGCTTATTTATTATTCAAACTTCTACTCGATCATATCGTTTGGAATAATTGTATGGGGCTCTAATAACTGTGCTAAAAAAGTTTTACTTTACAAAAAAAGAATTATATTTTACAAAGAATTATATTTGGTCTAACAAAGACTGAAAGTTGAAGAGACATATTTAAAGATACGAAAATTTCGACATTTCACTTTTTATGCACTTGAATTGTTAAAGTTTTTCCTGAACAATAAAAATTATTTCAATACGAATAAAGTTAGTATAAATCGTTATTCAAGACAGCAGGGCAGTTATGTGAGCTTCTTATGCGATTACAAATGTGTAGATTTAGGACCTCGAACCCAGGCAATTCGCTTGTATAATAAATTTGTAAGTTGTAAGACAATTAATAATATAATCGAAAAAAATAGATCGACTTTTATAACTGCAGTGAAAGAGTATTTGTTGACTTATTAGACGAAGTGTTGCTAGAGCCTTAGGCAAGATTTTGTTTTTTTTATATTCGTAATCTATTGATACAAACATTTTGTTATTAGGTGATTTACAACTTGCTTTGGAAATTTTATTATGTTTAGATTTATTTATTTATAAGTATTTTATTATAAGGATTTATATTCCTTAAATATTTGACTTCTCAGTTGAATTGATAATAATGAGAACATTGAAATTTAAATTATATATTTTTTTTAATTTTAAAAGAAATGAATTTTTTGTGTTTTTTATTATTTATTTTTATTTTATAATATACCTACCTATTCAACTGAGAAAATATTTTATTTTGACTTATGTAACTAATAAACCCCATGAAATTGTGAACAAAAAGGGGGATATGTGAGTGCAAAGGAAATGGAAACTTTAACGTTAGTCTTTGTTTTTTAAATTGAAATTGCCAACAATCAAGTTTCACTATAGCTTGAAGAAAAAATAACAAAATTTCAGTGGCGTTAACTATCTCGTATAAATTGAGGGAATACACCACTGAAAAAGAAATTGGATTTTTAAATATTTTATGATGACACATCATTATTATGTTCTGAATTGAATTGTACTTCCCGGAGATTATAATATATGAAAACCATTTTTTGTCTAGATTTTATATTTTATTCCCTCTCATGTTTTTTGCTAGCTGTGTGTGCTATCTTGCATATGCTGATTCATATATGTATATTTTATTTGTGAACTATGAACTTTTGAAAATAAACAAGTGAACGAAGCATATACAAGGTAGAAGGTAGAACCGGTAAAATGTAGGACACATATTTATTTATTCATAAAAATGAATTTTATTTTAGATAAAATTTATATTATCTCTATCTAGTGTTTTTAAATGGCTTTAATTTTTCATGATATGTGCAAGCAACACAAAACGGACACCAAATTTAACTGGACAAAAACTTCGTATGACATAATGTTTTAGCGAATTTCCTCTTTAAGGAAATGTATCAATTAATGGAGTTGGGCGGAGTTTCAAAATGAAAATACTGCTTAGTAAATAAGCATGAAATTTGGATCATAATGATGTGATTATATTATTCCGTACCAGCTATATCCATAGATAGCAAATTTACCAACTTCATACTATGAAAAATAATTCTCATTTATTAAAAAGGAAATTTTATTTTATATATTTGTATCATTAACAGCTTTTGTGTAGAAATATCTAATATTTGGATATTTCAAATTAATAAATAAATGTACTTTATTGCTTCTTTCACGCTTGATAAAATTCAATATATCAAATATAATATAATCAATATATATATAAAATATTCGAAACAATTCTATAATTCAATTTAACAACGTGTTTTTATTTACTATTTGATTTGATTATGAAAAAAGCTGACTAGTTTAGATATTCATTTATTTGAACATTTGATTGAAGTGTGATTGAATTCCGAATAACTTTGGAAATGACTTAGTCAAGGTTAAGCCGAATTCAGTGCCAAATAGTAGTAAGTATTTTCGTCTGTGGCGCTAAATTGATTTTGTACCCAACGAATATTAAAGTAGTTCAACAGTCAAAAAACTAGTCGAGTGAGCAACTAATTTATATTCATTGAATTTAAATCATTGAAGTTATGAATAAAAATAATATTTGTATCACGTAAATGTAAATTACGTGATACAAATGAAAACGCCGTAAAGTAATGTTTTTATTGCCTAAACAGAATCTGTGATAAATTTTTTTCATGATAAAAACTATTTTGAAGCTCAATCACCGATTAATTTTTTTACAATTAACATTATTGTGAGTAGGTACTGTGTTAGAAATCCAATTTTAAAAAGAAATTATTCACAATTGTGCCCCACAAGAAGCTCCAAAACTGTGTTTATTGTGATCAAGGGTCTTTGAACGATCATTTACCGTAAAAATTAGTGATCATTCACCGTACTTGTGTGAACTACTCTAACTGACTGTATATAGTACTTTTCCCCGACTGTTGTATAAGCTACCTCAACTAAACGAAAATTGCCTTTAGGTTGAGGTAGCTATTTTATTTGAATAAAATTCAAATTTATAATTCATTTATTCTACATTTCACTGTTGTCAAGTTTGAAGTTTTAAATAATATAATTGTATATAATTTCATATTATATGCAACTGTTTATATTTAACCCACATACAGGTTGCATAGAAACCCATAATATAGTGGTTTTCATTATTTACTAAACATATTGTAGGTAATAACATATAACCTTTATATAATTTATAATATGTATGTAAATATTTTAATCCCCTTTTGTTTCAATTATTTTGAAATTTTACTATTTATTTTACTCTGTTGAATAACAGTTGAGTTAAAGAAAAAATGATCCTATTTGAAATACAAGATGACTTTAGGTCCCAAATCTTTGAAGAAGCACTCAGGTTCAAAAATGTACTAATTTTAATCTTAGTAAAATCTGACAAAATTTGAAAAAATCTGATGTTTAATTAAAACGCTATTTAAAATACAGCATTTCACTTGTTTCTTTTTTTTTTAGACATTATTTAACGCAGTCGGGTTTTACACATAGCCTAACACCAGCGGGCGATCAAGTTTTATATAGGAAGAATATATTTTTATACCATGTATATGAAATATACCAAGGTATATTAAGTTTAGTCCCAAGTTTGTAACGCTTAAAAATATTGATGCTACCAACAAAATTTTGGTATAAGTGTTCATAAAATCACCTAATTAGTCCATTTCCGGTTGTCTGTCCGTCTGTCCGCCTGTCTGTCAATACGATAACTCAAAAACGAAAAGAGATATCATGATGAAATTTTTATAAAGTGCTCAGGACATAAAAAGTGAGGTCGAGTTCTTAAATGAGCATCATAGGTCATGATGATTGGGTCTTGAATCCGTAAAACTCATTTTGTAAACCGTTAGAGATAGAACAAAAGTTTATACGTAAAAAATATTTCTTATAAAAAAATATACAACTTTGGTTTGAAAAATTTTTTCATCATCACTGTTTACTTAGGCACAAATTATATAGTTTGTATTATATGGGAATATAAGTTAAGCGTGTATGTATGTATGTATATGTATATTTGGCTATCTTTCTTTACTGATATGTCGTAAAAAAACGATTGCGTAATTAACTCTGTCTTTACATGGTAATTCAATAATTAACTCAATCAATTGTTTGTTTTCACTTGTTTACTTTAAATTCTACTTTTTTATTAAATAATTAGCTTCCAACACATATTAACTAATGTTCTAAGAGCATGATTTAATGTTGTCGTCAGATGTCGTTTTCATCGCGCTCTCTACGAAACATTGTTTAAAAGTAATGAAATTATATGTATTGCTTAATTATTGCCTATTCAGGTAACTATCTTATGTACATTAATTTTTTTGAACATGATTATATTGCATATAATTATTTATATAAGTTTCCTCTCATAAAACATTAAATACTCGCATCCAGTGGTGCATTCATTGAAATTAATATAATGAATGACATTTAAAAGTCATATCCGTTTTATTTAAACAAATGTACTATACAAAGCATGAGCTTTTAAAAGTCCAGCGTACGGATAAACTTTTTGTTAATGAGAATTAATATTATAGCTTTGTTTTCAACCATTTTATAGGATTCTTACTTTAGAGTACCTAAGTAGTACTAGAAACTAAAGCATTGTAAAAAAAAAGATTGGAATGTATGTTTTTAAGTGACACTGTACATACAGCATTAAATACGTGCTATTGTGATGCTATTGTGTTTTTAGAATCAAAGCAAGGAATCATATTCGATGTTCATATAAATAAACAATATCATTTCAGGGTGATTGTAGAGAATGTAGTAGAAAGCGGAGGAGGACAGAAAGTGGGGGTGGGCGATTATAAGACTTCGATTTCGATTTTTGAGACTCCACAGTATTCGAATTTGAACAAACTATCTAAATGAACTTTTCAGTTTTCGCGTGAAGAAAATACTATCATTGAGCAATGCATTTTCATAAAATATATTTAAGAAAAATAATTTTCTTAGAACAAAAACTCGACTTCAGCTTGAGCTGTAGGTATATTGTAATGTTACAAATCGTTGAAAAGCTGCTAAAAAATTAAAAATTTCAATGATGGTGCCGCAAATCTGTTGCCGAATTTAATAAGTCCCATTTTTTCTTTTTGGGATTTCAAAAGAAATTTATTTTTCGGTAGTAGGCGAAAAAGGGTGGTCCAGAAATTTCAGTCGTAAAATCCAAAACTAGGTTTTGCTATTGTGAAGGTTTAAGAAAAAGTTTTAATCCAAAGTAAGAAATGATTTTTAAAGCAATTTTTAGTGATAATCACGTAAAGTGAATATTTGATTTCTTCGAAATAACTGACTTTCTTTAAAATTAAAAAAGTTTGGTAGGTTTTTGGAATCTGTTTAAATCTTTGATGGTAATTTTCGCCATCATTCGCCTTTGTGCTAGATAACGGGACAAGAGCCACACATAATTGAAATCGAATGAGGTGAGTTAAATTTGACGACAAATTTAGAAAATATTAAAAATATAGCAGGATTACATTCTTTGTTTATGGGTTATAATTTCGATATTATAGAGGAAAATTGTTATTTTTTGATTTTAATGATGATATTTTTTCAGTATAATTTTCTCTGATCTGAATGAAATGTTTAGAATGACACTATTCTTTGGACTAATTTATTTCTCGTGTTAGATTTTCGATACTTAAGTGTAGTTCTCGATTTTTTCCAGGTTTCCATGCATGATTACATTAGCATAGTAAGCTTTACTGACAATGTGACAAAGACGTACACAATTTCATGTAAATATAAAATTTTAATAAACGAAAATTTCTTTTATTGCGTGAAAAAAATATTTTTTATGAAATATAATATAAAATGGTTTTAACAGATATATTGATTTTGTAATAAAAACATACTTTTTATAGAAAATATATCTGAAAAACTTTTTTTCAGCTATAATATCGAATATATTGTCGAAAATAAAGAGAAAATATTTAGAATATAGTGTTAGTAAATACAATAAAAGGCAAAAATATTGATCTTCCTTTCGGTAATAGAATTTCATACTAACGAAAGTAATAATTCGCTTCAAAATTAATAGCTTTTAATTTCGATCGGATGATTTTTATACGGATAAACTCAAAATACAAATTTAAATCTGTATATAACGTCTCGTAATGGCGGTAAGGATAAAACAGAAAGCTGTATTGAACACAAAATCTTTAACCGTTGGATAGATCTCGTTTAGAAAGATTGAAGAATGAAATAATATTTTATGCCTGCATTGTCTGAAGTTTTTCGTCATTCCAATATTGTATACAATACTTTATTATATAATAATTTTACACAGGTCGAAATGGATTGATATTCTTGCTCTATAATAAATTCCGTGGGTGACAATGAATTGCATGTGAAGTAAAAGTTGATTTTGTGTTAAGAAATTTTATCTCAAAAGTTAAAGATAATATAATTAAGAAATATCTCCTTTTTTAAAAGAGTCGCTTTCGAAACGTCCATTCTCTGATTGAATTTTGATGGGGGCGAGCAGATGCCTTTAAGTATGTTGTGGAAACAAATTGTCGAGGATTGTTACAGAAATTCAAAAATATTGCGTTTTTTGAATTTTAAGGATAACAATTTTTTTAATAAAAAAATAAAAGTAATTTTGAGGTCATATTTGAAATCAGCACATAAATTTATAAAATTTACTTCACAAAAGTTAGTAGTAAAAGGTTTTCTAGTGTAATATGTTCAATTTTGTTCATCAAAAGTGTACAAGATAACGACTGAATATATTATTTTCAACAAAAAATAGACATAAAAATCTCACTGCGAGTAAATATTGTAGTCATCACCTTGTACTATACATATTGTATGATTTGTTTTCCCGAAATATTTGAGCTTTAAGATATTGTCAAGGAAAACTTTTTTTTAAAGTAAAATAAAGCTTGAATTATCTGCACAATTTTTATTTTATTTTGGGCGCCCAATTTAAATAATAACAAGACTGATACGATAATTTATTAAGAAAATTGGTATTGCAGTCATAAGCAGGCTAAAAACAACAGAAATCTTAAAAAAACAACAGAAATCTATGGGATGACTGAAATATAGACTATTACGTAATGGGATAGACTACTACGTAAAAAAGCGTGAGGTGCCCAATTATTGTAAATATCTTTTAGACTGATATTGGTAAAAGTAAAGTCATTATAAAATATAAAATGATTTTTATTAATTTAGAGAAATTGTGTTCGATTTTTAGTTCAGCTAGTTACCAAAGCATGTTTTTTAGTTTTTTAAAAACTGTTATTTATTTTGTGTTTTTTAGTTTCTTCCAATAATATTTATTTATCAAAAATTCAGTATAAATATGGTGGGAGCGCAAGTAAATGTATACATTTACAGATATGGAAATCGTTTATTCTGAAAATCCTAATCATAATAATCAAATAAACTTATTAAATTATTGTATTGTCATCGGTTCTTGATAAGTATACCAGATTTCGAATCAATCCGACGTTTTTAAGGGGTCAAAAGAATGTTCCTAGTTTCCGTTAAATATAAACATACTAATATACTAACATACGTATGAAGCTAATAAAAGCGTGTTAAAAAGTGGGCCATTTCTTATTAGTTCATACGTTTAAGTAGTATTTTGCCAATTACTACGGGTTTTTAATAGCCTTCTATTGAATCAACGCCTGCTGAAAAACAGTTTGAGCTTGTTATCGTAGCTCTATTCTAAGCTACCGACTATAACATGGAAAAATAACTTCCCCAGTAATATTTTGTAGTAGCCTGGATCAAGGCACGACGAAAAACATTAAAAAAACTGTACAAATCAATCATATTTTATTATTATTAAGTAATATTTTATTAATGTAACCTAAATTTAGTAATTAGAAAGAAGAATTAGTTTTGATAATTTTGTAGTCAGCAAAATTAATATTTAATATTGTTAATTTTACGTCACAATATTTAATATTTTGACCTAAAAGTTTTTGTATTTAAAGTCTCACTTAATGATCAGAATTAGACAGTAATTAATCAACTTGAAGATACAATAATTATTCGATTGTAATATCGTTAAAACACTCAAGCAAATTTCAATACCAGTGATAACTTTGTATAATATATTCAAACACATCGAATTAATAAAAATCATACGAAATATCAATAGCAGTATATCAGTGTTTATTTTGGTAGATTTCGTATTCATCCCCAAGGATCCTCCAAGTCTTTCCTTATAAAATATTAAGGCTGGTGCAGGCAGCATTGTCCCTGGTCCATTTGGGTCTTTAACAATATATCCGCATTAAATAATAATTTTTATTATAAATTTAAAGTTTAAATCAGCTAGACCTGGACACGCTTCAATTAAAACATTATTTAATCATGTCAAAAAGAATCGAAAGTCTCGTGTATGAATTTCTTTTTGACCAATTGGAGAATAATTCCCGTAAAGTCAATTAAAATCAATGATAATTTTTCGTGGTGGGAAGGGAAAAACTGCAAATACTATGCGTATGAACAACCATATCAAATACCGACATCCAAGCCAATATTAATTATATATATATATATATATATTTTATTGACAAATACATACAAAGTAAGAAGTCGGATAGTCGGCACTTTATGCCTACTTGTCACCGACTACGAATGTAGCCGGGTAGTCGGCTTTACCAACTAGTCCCAACAAAAGAAAAAATAATTAAAAAAAACTTACCCAATCTTACATAAAGTAAATATTGCATTGATGATCTTGCACCCGTATCCAATATACTTCCACGTAAGGCAACAATACTGATTACTAACTCTAGTAATAATGATAATCCTAGTACACCTAAGTATACTAATGTATATTCCCATAAATAGAGTATACATGTTTCTTGTAAATTAAATTCCACTAAAAATAGTAATGCTGCCAGTATAATTATCCTGTAACAAAAATAAATAAATCACATAAGTCTGTTAATAAAAGGTTCTTAAAAGGATAAAAGAAAATCAATTAAAAATTATGTTGTTGTTTTGTATAAGTTCGATCAAAATGTTATTGTGTATCATAATGACCTTTTCATGAATGTACTAATTGTGTCATAGAAATTAATATGTCTTGATTTACAAAGAAATACCGTACCGTACCGAAATGGAACATGTTTTTATATAATGAAAATATTAGTTTATCCTTGGTTTACATACTTTTTTCACAGTCTTTCAATCCATATAAATCATCTTACGAGCCTAGAAGGCCGAGCGGTCTAAGACTTTGATCGTTTGTCTACTTTGACTAAAGTTGCGGGTTTGAATCCTGGCAGTGGCAGTGTGAACAATTATAATGAATGGGGGCGGTAGAACTGTTGTCGCTTGGATAAGAACGAAGTAACTCGACCCCACCCATATCAAAAATGTAATTGTTATATATAATACACATATATTATAGTTATATAGCCCGTTGCTCGAAAACTAGTTGTTAAAAAATATTGTGGCTGTGAGAGCTTTATATCAGAACGATCTAAAGAATATTTTGTGGGTGGTTTGAAAAAGTTTCACAGAAAAGCCATTTTCCTAGTCCTATAGATACTATAAATATAATAAATGTGAAGTTTTGATCGCCCGTTGCTCGAAAACTACTCGTTAAAAAGTTTTGTGGCCGTGAGAGCTTTTGATCAGAATGATTCAAAGAACATTTTAGGGTGGGAAGAAAAAGTTTCATAGAGAGTTATTTTCCTATCTAATATTGCGGGGTCTTTTTCTAAAGAATGTCAATGTGCTTTTGTATATTTGTAAAAACACCAAGTGTGCAAATACACCAATTAAAAGCAAAACAAAGTACTTATTGACGTTGATCTGGTTACATTTACTAGAAAAGTTTCAGGTACAAAAATCATATCAGGTTTTTATAGCAAGGAAATACACCAATAAGGAGAAACTAAAAGATGAAATTTGAATAGAAGTCATTTTCTCGTTATTTTGTCACGTCAAATTTTGTTCGATTCGAGCACATCAATGTGATTTCCATTTGACCTTTGTGGCGACAATGTCAATCTATCAATAACAAAATATATGTAATAATATAGAAGAGTTTCTATGAAAAAGTCAAACGTATATATAAAACGAGAATATATATTGACTAGTTGAAAATGTCAAGGCTTTTCTTTTTTATTATCTCTTCTTATATAATGTTTTTTTGTTAAAAATTTTTAAGAATACTTCAATTTTTCTATTTTGTATCAAAGAATGCATACCCGACATGTAGGTGTAATAGCTCGAAAAGATAAAGCGAAACTGAATTAACATTTATTCAGAAAGTCTTAGATTGCTTTTTCAAGAACTTTCAAGTTGCAATCGTGGTTAATCGTGGTTTGATGGAAAATTCATTAATTTTTGTTAAGAAATTTACGTAAATAAGTTATTATGTCAATTTACGTTTAACAAGTGAAAACAAACAATTGACAAGTAATTGTTGAAATACCATGTATAGACAGTGTTGATGACGAAATCGTTTGTTTTTGACGTCATGTAAATAAAAAAAGATATTCACTTTTAAATAACCACACACACATAACTGATATTTCCATATTTATACATACTATAAAATTTGCACCTAATTAGCGCCCTCGTGGGCAAACATTGATGTTTATAAAAAAATGTTATAATCAAAAGTTGTTTATTTTTTTATAAGAAACATTTTTTACATTTAAACTTTTGTTCTATCTCTAACGGCTTACAAGATGAGTTCTACGGACCCAAGACCGACTTGACCTACATTGCTCATTTACGAACTCGACCTCACTTTTTAAGTCCTGAGTACGTTTTAAAAATTTCATCTTGATATCTCTTTTCGTTTTTGTGTTATCGTGTTGACAGACAGACATACAGACGGACAGGCGGACAGAAGAACAGACAACCGGAAATTGACTAAGTAGGCGATTCTATGAATACCTATGCTAAAATTTTTTTCGTAGCATCAATATTTTTAAGCGTTACATACTTGGGACTAAACTTAATATACTATGTATATTTCAAATATACATCGTATAAAAATACTATTTATGCAATTTCGACTATGAAAAATAGTCATATTTTAAAATATGTGATTTCTTGCAAATTTCATAATTTCGTGGCGATCGATTCAAATTTCGTGGGTATCGATTCAGTTGTTTTCTCCACCTACTTGGCACACAACGAATAAAAAAACATTTAACGATGCAATAGTATATAATGTATGTTGCTACTGTAGTATCAAATAAAGTGATTTTAAAAGATAAAAGAACTAAGTATATTTTAAAGAGAGTTGTAGTCGTTATGTAAAGAAACAAATCTATTTGAGGAAATGCAATGTCTTTTTTTTCTAGAAACAAACTACATAAAAAATAGAAATGAATCTAATTAAAAATACTTAAATCTAATTAAAAGTAAGTTTAATTAATACTGACGGAGTTGAAATTATGCTGGTAGAAAGGTGAATTCAACTATAAAACAAGGTAATATACACTATGATTCAGTAAAATTGCTTGAATTTTTCTAAATTGCTTTAATTTATATACAAACTTGTGCAGTTGTCAGTTTTTCAAATTTATGACAGATGAAAATTTCTCCAGTAACATGTATTGTTAATCACCCATGCAACAACAAATAGCTATTGTTGCGTTAATAATGAGAGTATTGAGATATTTTTTTTAACGCGAAACAATCAAGTAAGGGAGTACCCATCTTATATATTATTTCTCTATCCTGTGCTTTCCTGTGGACGCTATATCTTCCATATTCTTTAAACATATTGCAGGATTTACCTCTCATTCTAAAGCTTACGGTGCTGGTTAGTGACAAAAAATAGTCTCGCAGTTTAAAAATGTCCAGATTTTAGAAAAAACAGGCTAGATAAATAATATTATGATTTGATTATGTTCATTATGTAATTTATATGTCATATCCGCCGGGATTTTTATCGGTAAATAACCGGCAAGATCTTTAAAAGTGAATAAAATAATATGCAAATTTTTTTTTCATTAAAGGTGACATAAAAATGGAAAAGGCCATAAATTGTATCTTTCATGTTTTTATGATATGTCAAATAATTAATCATTTTTCAATTTTTTTTTTCATTTAAAAAGTATGTCTGATAACCTTGAGTGACAGGTGCCCATAAGTTGTCTCTTTCACCCTGGCTTATGAATTTTTTTTTTTGAAATATATCTTTATGAATTATAGCCAATGTGTGATTCCGATATATGAGCTATATTATTGTACAGTTTCATTCAAATCTATTTGCTAGTTTTTACGTGAAAGCGTAACAAACAAACAAACAATCAAAAAAACAAATAATCAAACAAACAAACAGACATCCTTATTTTCTCATTTATAATACATAGAGATAGGGATTTTTCCAGCCTGTTTAAGTAACGCACTGTGGAATTCTGCACCAGTCACTAGTATGGTATATGAGCAGAAACATTATCGGCGAGTACAAAATTTTGGGTTCTTCACTTGTTGTCCAGTGTTACAGAGCAGGGTTAGAAATTGTCATTGAGTAATTTTTCCATATGACCTCTTTTTAGTAATTTGCCACGATTTTATGTGTCATACATTTGATAGACCACTGTGTATTTTAGTACTTGTTTAGTTTTGTTCGACCTCTGTTAAACTATAACTACACCATAGACCGCAGTTGTAGTTAGAATCTTCATTATGATGTACATTTATTATAGTTTTGAAATGATGTCTTCATGAAATATAAACCTCATTAAAACAGTTGTTAACTAACAGTCAGAAAGTAGTAAATATTGTATATGATGCTGTAGATTTGTTTTATTATACGTTAAATTTATAAAGGTTATATCCCAGTATTTTGCAAAAACTTTCCAATATTTCCAAGCAAGGATCACCTAGGTTTATTCTACTGTTTTCTCGGTTTTTCTCAAAAATCAGTTTTGTATAATTTTGTGTTTCAAATTTCTCCTTTATCTTCTATCTGACTGAAAAATTTTTGATTTATTTCATAATAAAATGTTTTTAGCCACAAGATAGCGATTTAATATACCCGATTCATTAATCAATATACAATAATCAGGACCAACACGATTTGTTTTACACAATTTTTTATTGTAACCAGCCAGTATAGGGAAGTTCCTGTAATCGATCAAAAAATCCAAATCGAAAGTTTCAGCATATCTGTAAGGACAATCATGGTCAGGACAATGTATTAACACCACTTTTAGTTAGATGCTTGTACGCATGCGTATGTGTGTGTTTTCGGAGGCTTTAAGGGGGGTCATCGTTGCGTAATTATATCAAGATATGTTGAAGAGACTCTTAAAAACGGCACGTAGAAATTGAAGCATTAGCGGAATGAGAAAAATAAACTTAAAATTTTTCTGTTAATATTAAGAAACTTAAAATTTTGATAATCGTTAGAGTTATAGAAAATTACTTAAAAAATGATTTATTCTGAGATCATAAAACTAAAACTTGCAGAAATATTTACGATTATTAAGTTTATGAATTTGTTTCGAGTCCCATTGCCTATAGTATTGATCTCGGAACTTCTTGTAATGTCGGAGGTATGTAATCTGTAAGCTACACATATCTGTTGTAATACAATAGGTAATATTGCAGTATTTAAGGAAGTTAGAGAAAGTAATTTTCTTCATTTGGGAAGTTGAATGGCTCATACATTCGAAAAGAGTCGCATTCGCATGAGCAGCTTGTTTAAAAGAGTGATATATGAATCGAGCTTTAGATAATACGGTAGTTTTATCACTTAAACTGTATTTGGCACCATGTCGAGCACCGTTATATACATACGGTATAATATGTTTTCTTGTTGCTTTAGACTACAGGTATATGCAGTGCAATCTGTTACCCGCCCACTTCGCTGGAAGTTTTCAACTTTCTTGTCGAAATTAATATAAGTGAAACTCGAGAAAAAAGTTTAATCGATGAAAATATTTCAAACGAAAAATGTTTAGTTTTAATCGTGAAACACTGACAAACATTAGACGAACACTCTTACTTAGAAAATTGTTCTATATAACAACGCACATATTTTCTATTTAAGGCATTTTTTTGAAAACCGAATAGTTTAGAAAGAAATTTATGGCAAATCTCGCTTTTTACGTGTTTATTTAATTGAAAAAAAATTGGTTTATAGAAAAACAAACCACTTTTTTTTGGATTAAATATAAATTGTTGATTAGAAACAACATTCTAATTTAAAGTGTCCATCTATCTATTACCAGTTATGGAGTAGAGTGACCTTTTCATTGAGCCTGAAAGTCTAGGTCAAGATTATACACCCAACATTTTTTGCTTGAAGCTTTTTTATAGAAAAAAGTTGTTTTTCGAGTTTCAAGAATGATAACTTAAAAAGACACCCTATATCTAAAGAATAATTGGAAATTCAAAATCATACACTAAAGAAAGGTTTCCTACTGTCCTTGACGGTCTGCTTGTATGAGCAACACACAATATCTCTTACTTTGACCCTCTTATATCTCTAAATCCACCTTTAATGCTACTATTCCTCCAAATTTCAAAAAAACTCCTTATATATCAATATTATGGATTTAAATTATACAACCCTCCTTTAAAAATTGTAAATAGCTTTAAAAATGTCTTAGCAAATAATCATACATCAACAATAGCTTACAGGTAGTGTCTATCCTCAGGTATAAAATTAACTTGGGTGTTAAGGCGTAAGCAGATAGGCAAACAGAGTTACTTTCGCATTTATAATATTAGTAAAGATATCAAAGTAATTATGCCATTAACAAAGTGTTCAGTTTAATATTGTAAACCTTTATTATTATTATCATCATTCGAGAAGGTTGTAAGGTTCAGTGTTATTAGTAGCAAGTGGAAGTGTATACAATAAATATCTAAGCAAACCTCTTTCACACAATATCCTAGATATAATAATCGTATATTATAGTTGAGATATTTAGCTACGTTATGGAAAAAAAATAGTGTTAAGCTTAACGCAAAGTTAATTGGTTTTTTTTTTATCACCGGATGTAACTATTTATGGAAAAGCTTGCCAAGAATGTAATTATACTAATAGATTGGTGAATAGGACAAACTTGTATTCCTTCAATGATTCAATTCAATTTAATTTATTCATTCTTTTTTTAAACAATAAAATATTGTACAGAACATCTGATTAAAGGAAAAAAGAAAGGAAGGAGAAGGTATGCAGCTGGCTGACTTTGTCTCCTATCCTGGTATTAACCTCGGTGAATACCTAATGGAAGACTCATAGTGTGATTCGGTTAAGGATTGGAATACACGTGATACTTAATTTAAACTTTTGTTCCTTCTCTAACGGTTTACAAGATGGGTCCTACAGACTCAATACCCAATTGACCTATATTGCTCATTTATGAGCAATAACTCAACCTCACTTTTTACTTCTGAGTACGCTATAAAAATTTCATCTTGATATCTCTTTTCGTTTTTGAGTTATCGTGTTGACAGATAGACGGACAGACGGACAGGTGGACAGACGGGAAGACGGACAGACAACCGGAAATGGACTAATTAAGTGATTATACGAACCCCTATACCAAAATTTTTTTCATAACATCAATATTTTTAAGCGGTAGAAACTTGGGACTAAACTTTATATACTATGTATATTTCATATATACATGGTATAAAAATAATGGTTTTCAATGCCTGTTAAAAATTTCTTCAAAAAAAGAATCACCTTTATAAACATGGATAGCTTTCGCACCAAAAACGTAACGAGGTCATTCGACCACTATATTTAAAGCCTCATATTTTTGCATGCCTTGCGCCTTATATGAAAATCGATTCTTAAGGAGTAAACTCCAAAAATTTGATTTTTATTGATACAAAATTGAAATAAACCCACATTAATTCTCATATCTTTCTCTATGTTTAGAATAAACAGTTTTTTTTCGGTAAGTTGACTGACCCTTCAAAATCTATTATCCTAAGGGTATAATAACGTAGATAATACATCCTATTTTCACACCCTCCTCTCTCGGCGCCACTTTTACATGACGTTAACTCATTGTGTGTGGGTGTGTGTGTGTGTGTGTGTGTGTGTGTGTGTGTGTGTGTGTGTGTGTGTGTGTGTGTGTGTGTGTGTGCGTACGTGTCTGTCCACGTTCGTAGGTGTGTGAGCATGGCTTCTAGGGGAATATCTATGTGTATAAATATTATGGTCTTCATCTTTTTACAAGATGTAATTGTCAGAATATAAGGATAAAGAGTACAGTATATCAATCTTATTTCGTTTTCGTTCTGTTGTCAATAAATATTTCTATAAAGGTTCAGATACATGATATAATATATCTTTAAGGACTGTGCTCGAGTTTATTTATTGCTTAACCGACGATAGAAAGTTTTATAAATATGCAGTCTTAGTGTATATAAGTACATATCTATCGCCGATAAGTTCGGCAGTGTGAACCTTGATTTAGAAGCCCATTTTATCGCCTCATAAAAAATTCTCTTTTATTCTCCTTAATTTTTCATTTCCGCCTCTCGAGTTTGTTTAAAAAGTTGTCTCAAAATTTCAACTCATTTTTTGTTAATTTACTGCTAAGATGCTTATTGATACCCACGAATTTTTTGTAACTGCTTTTTATTTTCAAGTTTTTAAATTTGAAGCGCCTTCCACAGATTTTCGCTTAATCTCGGTCGAAGTAATTCAGTTTATGATAATAAGTTTTTCCCAAAAGTTATTACTATAATAACTTTTTATTTACATTGTTTTTCTACGATCTATCACTTATGAATATGACTTGACTTTTAGGTCAAATAATTAACAAGTGAAATTTTTAAAATTTACAAAATTCCCGACAATTTTTTGGGGTACGGAACCCTAAACTCGCACTTAAAACACATCTAATTGAAATATTTAAATACATAACACTATTAAATTATCAATTTATCCAGTTTTTACATTCCAAAGCACACTATTTATAAAATTAAAAAATAAACTTTTATAACTACTTAGTGTCCCACGGAATATAAAAACTGGGCAAACTGATAATTTAATAGTATAATCAGGGCCGGATTTAAAATTTTGCCGCCCTTGGGCAGTCGAATAAATACCGCCCCATCACTGAAATTTCTCTAAATGCCGCCCCATCACTAAATATAGAATAACCCAAAAACGTCGTTAATTTTTCAAAAAGAAAATCCGAATTAAAATTTTTAGATTCCAAAAAAAGAAAAAATCAAATATTACTATATCAAATCTTCAAGAAAATAAATTAATTCAATTATTTCGAAGATTAATTTTTACTTAAGGTGCCAAAATTATAATTTACCCACTTTCGATTTGACAAATAATGTATAAGTTGAATTTCTTAAATTATCCCCTAAATAATAAATGATTAATTGAAAGAATAAAAAATTCCTATAGAGAACTTTTGATGACTATAAAAGAAATTTTTTTCCACTTTCCAAATTTTGCCGCCCTGGGCACTAGCCCCGAAAGCCCCTAGTGTAAATCCACCACTGAGTATAATGCATTCAAATATTTCAATAAACTTAATAATTTTGAGAAAAGACCAAAATAATGAAAAAATTACAAATGCGAATTTTGTCATGAAAATCGGTATATGAGTATAAAAAATATTCTAATCAACTTTTTCTAATAGTTTTTTTCGATATCTGTAACCATCTTTGACGCAAGACAAAATATTTAGAATCGTCTCTATTTGTTAATTGGTAGTAGGAAGTAGGCTGAGCTTAAAGTTCTGATTTCGGTTAAGTATCTTAAAAAAATGACCCATCCGTCTGTATGACGGTGCTAATTTTCAAATCAATATTCCTATAAATAACGAAAATATGAGGGCGTATTTATCTTAAATGTGATACACTATATATATACTTTTGTATCCTAATCGTATACAATTTTCTTTTGACATTCTTTTCAGGATGTAGAAAAAAGGAACAACTCTTCAATCTTTCTTTAAACGAAATTACAAAATATTATGTCACATACATGTAACATAAAATTGTACACAGATTTGTAGCATGTTTCGTTTACAAACATACCAAGTGATGTTCGCAGCTTGGCATATGATATAAAAAGATAACCAAAATCGATACATCCGTTTAGGAGTTACGATGCCCCAGACAAAGAGCATAGGATAGAGGAGAAGCAGCCCATATGAGCTAATGTAAAATCGTAGTATACGAGTTTCAGCGCCTCTACCGAGTCAGGCTTTCAAACTTAATAGTTAATAGTCACCCCCGCAAAGTAGTTAAACTTAATAGCCATACCCGCAAAGGCCTACAAACTTAATAGTTGATCGCCTCAGACTCCAGATGTCACTTATAATTATACTTCTGCTTCTTGTCTATCCTATAGTCTTTGGCCCCAGACACATCGATCAGACCTGATTTTGTGTTGGGAATTTAATGGGAGGATTTTAATTTATGTGTTATTGAATAAATATTATCAAATAATAAAACTGTTCTATTAGTACATTTTTCTAACTTGTGTTCATCTGCGATTTCGTGTCAGTTATGAATCTGAGCTATTAAATTCTGAAGCCTTCATTTAAAGCATCATTTAATAAAAATTTCGATTGATTTGTTTGTAATACTGGTCTAAGAGACGGTATAAGGTCGGGCGGAGGGAATTAAATTGTGTAATATGTAACACGTAATGTTTTAGGATAACACACAATCAAGGCTGCACAATCAAGGCAAGCTTGTTGTGTTTTGCTATGACATTATGTGTTATGTATTACACAATTTAATCCCCTTCGTATCTATATTTAAATATAATTTGATACCTCCCACATCTAAGGGTCTCTGTATTGGTGAAATAATTTGATGAATATGTATTATTTTTTTGATTTCTTTATAAATAAAGGCAGCATGAATATTTTTTTTTTAGTATGCGCTACCCAATTAAATCAATTTACAATCAATTATTGTTTTATGAGAGTCCCCTCTATATTCTAAGGTGACACCTACTAATTTAATGAATTTGATAGGTCTGTGAATTCATAAATCTTTCTATTTTCCCCTTAGCCACATCTCCCGAATCAGGCCTCCGATCGAAATTTGCTAAGGAGCTTTTCCATCTCTTGATAAGCTTCATTTACTGGTATAATTTTCTGCTTTCAATAACAGAACACTCTGTTTACGCCTCTTGTACTATAATATATACATTTTATATACTTTCACGTAGCTTCAACTGAATATGATATCTCTTTACCCTATATCTTTTTCGTGCAAACTACTTTTATGTAACGTAATATATATTTTTTTCGGGATGTCACCATAAATAAAGTTGACACTTTGAATAAAATACAGAAAAAGCGTTTTGTGTATAGACAGATATAACTTATATTTCGACTTACATGGGCATTTAAATATTGTTGCATAACTGTTTTGTAACTAGGTACTTATGTCGTTTTCTATTGAATCGGTTAGCTGTTTTACCTCTATGTAAGAGAAAGTTTACTTGCAGTACAAGCCAGTACAAAATTCTTGGGTGACTTATTTATGATTAGCTTAAAAACTATTTATTCTACAAACATTATTAAGGGATGCTATCTTTCACGGGATTGGAAAAATTATAATTTTCTGCAAATTTCAAGATCTCGAACAACCCTTTGAGTGTTGAGCTTTTTTGAGAGGTGGAAAAAATGATTTTTGTGTTTGCTATTCAAGTTCCTTCCTATTAAAGAATAAAGTCAATTTTAAGTTTGTTGCGCTATTAGAAATTTTCGCTACCTAAAAAAAAAACACAATAATTAAGCCACATTTGAACTTCTATGGGTGTATTTATCAATATGGGTGTATTTATAATAAGTATTGAAGCTATAAATGGAAGTGATGTGAGATTTGTACACCAATTTTCACATATTGAATTAGATACCTTTTTTATTCGTATATGATAACAGTCTTTTAATAGAACGGGATATTTGAACGGAAACAAGTGAAACAAACAGTTAATTGTTGAAATACCTTGTATAGAATGTGTTGAATATCAGTGCTTGCATTATTTTTTTATAAATTAGAAGACCTTAAAATAACAACATTATTATGACGGCCATTCGGCCACCATTAATTTCAAAAATTTTCGCAAGTATTTGCAGAATTCTTTTTTTTTTGAGAATATTTCACAAGACCACTAGTTGAAGCTACCGTCAAATTTTCAACTCCCTGTAGTTGTGGAGAAAATGAATACCAAAGTTTTGTTTCAATATGCGTCCACGCGGGTAAACAGTGACATTTACGAAAAAATGTTTCAAGCAAATGTTATTTATTTTTTTTATGTTATTTATACATTTTTTACATATTTTTTTCGGTTTAAAAGATGGGTTCATTTACGAACTCGACCTTACTTTTAACGAACTTGACCTCACATTTACAAATTCGACCTCGTTATAGTGGCGACAGATAGACGTACAGACAGAGAGACAGATAACCGAAAATGGACTTTTTAGGTTATTTTTGGAATACCTATATCAATTTTTTTTCGTAGCATCAATATTTTTAAGCATTAACAACCTAGGACTCAACTTAGGATACCTTGTTATATATTACATATTTACAGGGTATAAAAATAAAATTGCAGAATACAGCTTTGCTTTTTGAGGAAAATTTTCTAATGTAAAATGTGAAATTTTATGCGATCATAGGTGTCAGAAGCAGAGGGTAAAAATTTTTTCATATTTGCACTTGAGTTTATTTCTTGTAAGATGTAGAGGCAAATTTTTATAAAAATGTTACTTTTTCGAAAAGATTAAAGAAATTTTGCTCGAAACATTTTTCTATAAACGTGAAAAAACGATTTTCATAGAATTTATTATAGAAAAAAAGTTTTGAAGTTTGTCTGTAACTTAAAAGTTTTTGATTTTTGTCTGTAGTTTTGATAATTGTCTGTAACTTTATAAAGAATATTGTTGAAATATAAATTTTCTTCGATCTTTTGAAAGTTACAAACATGGTTTAATTTTTATTCCTCTGCATTATATAATACCAAAGATCTCATAAAATTTTGCATTCTGTATTAGTTTATCCTTATTTCGAGTGTCCAGAAGGATACACCGAATTTCATTTTTTCTGTTAAGATCGCCCGATCTATAAGTAGATACCGTAAATTTATGTATTAAAATAGTTAGTTTAAGCTTAGGTACTTATGTAATAGAATTAACATGAAAAAATAATGTTGATAATAAATTAATTGAGAAATGTTGTTGAAATTCTATCTAGATTTCCATAATTCATTTTACTTCAAATCAGGCTAGAAGAAAAATTTGCTCAGTTCAACATTTTTAATTCAATTTTTATTCAGTGGTAAAAACTTTTGAGTTAGAATGACAAGAATGACAAGAATGACTAAAGAATAGATAGAAATTAATGACCTAGGTATAAGTAGTTAATAAGGTCGACATAAAATCGGCACAATCTACGTGCATTCGTAGAGTATAGTCATATAAATAAGAAGTAAGATCGTTAGCAGGTTATTCGCTCCGATGTATTATAAACGGTTTCATAAATTGTGAATTAATATTTCTAAAATTGAACTTTATAAAGCTTTTCTGATTACATTTAGATTTTTATATTGAATTTAAAAAAATATAAATATTATAATATTTTACATTCTGATAATTTTTCGGTTTTATTCTATTTTATCCTATTGATCAAACGCAAGATCCTTAGGTAAGCATCATCTACTTGATGGTTTTTTAAATTTTTTATAACTATTTCAAATAGTGACATATACTCGACATTGAAAAAAGTTACGTTTTTCATAACATCTATCGCAGTTGATGATGCAAAAATTCATTTAAATAGAGAGTCGTTTTGAATGCCGGAAATTTTAAACGAATGTTTTGAAAACTTAGGATTGCAATACTGTTTACTTCTACTGTTTGCTCTAAGCGATTCAAAAACGGTAATTTAAATTTCTGTACTATAATCGTACAAATCATGTTTATTAGCTTTATCATCAACAAGAAAAAGTTTGATTTCGAATTTGAAGGTGTCACTTATGTACAACACCGGAGTACAAGTTAGTAGACGAGTGGGTATTATTTATGGAAACGGCTGCCAAAATGGTATTTTTAATTATATAGGGTGGACCTTTTTCGAAAAAATATTTTTAGTCAAAAATGTTAGTTTTTTAAAGAGAATCAATTCTATCTCTTACCTTTAAGGATTTAAATTACTATGACTATTAATGCAACCCGGAAAACTAGGTCCAATATGCTATCAGAACATAATGTTCTCAAACTCTGCAACTTTCATTTGAGTTATTTGTTGTATGGTTAACTACAAAACGATTTATTAGACATAATAGATTAAAATGGTGCACCTTGTACAATAATTTAATTATAAATAAAACTTTTGCTAGGGAACGTATAGATAAATGAATACTTCATCATTGTATAAAAAATTTAAAAAAAAGTTAATCGGAGTGATATGCTGCCTTATTAAAGTTGAGGAGTGCGGTTATGGCTACTCTACCCTATTTTCATATGGTGGGCTAGAGTCACACTTAATGCTTGACAAGCACTCGTCATGAGTACGATATAAAAATATCGAACGCCTGTCATGTGAACGTACCCTTATGAATGTTATTTTCTCACTCATATCAGTGGCACCAACCACAATTTTCAATTACTATAAAATATTGAAAAACAAAGACATTGTTTTTTTTCTGAAACAAATGAAATCTCGAATTACATAAAATTATTTAAATTAATAAAATTTTATGCTGTACAATATATTGTGTTTTGTGTGTTATATATTGTGTTAAATTTTTGCGTACGTGATAAAACTTGATTTAATTTTCATATTTATAATTTATTTGGTAATGTAGACCAAATATACAAGGACCTTTGAATATTATGGATTAATGTTAGAAGCACTTTAAAACTTCGCTCATATGAGCGTCCATTTAAACGTACCTTTTGCGGACGATGAACGGTTAATTTTTAGATATACATCGCTAAACAGAATTTATTAATGTTAAACATGTTGAAACGTATCCTTGGTTTTTTTTGCACAAGTCTAGGGAAAGATATCCTATAATGATCCCTCTAAGAAAAAATGTGATTCGAGAATGCCAAACTATTCGAGATATGTATAACGTCGAAATATTTTTGACTTTTTATTCAAGTGTTGCAGTATTTGCATTCCGATTTCTTGTGATTTGCTTAAAATTTTAGAACTATTCAATATTTCTCAAAAGGGGTTGTTTTACTGACATTGTAAAATAGGTGGGATCATTTTACCTATTATAATTTTGAACACAAAATAGGGATCATTTTAACATATAGAAAGGGGATCCTTTAACCCTTAGCGACAAATTTGAATATCGTCATAGAAACTTATCTTAATATTTTTTAACGCCTATTAAAATGTGTTATAATATTCTTAAACATCATTAGAAGGCAAAAGTAAAACAACCAGCTAGCGTAAACTAACATAAAAAAGAAATTTAACGTGTAAATTTGTGTTACCATAGAGTAAAATTAATATTTTTGCTACGAAACAAAAAATAGCTAATACATCGCCATAAGTCTTTGATAAACGATTATATTTCACACGTATGGCATCTATCGATAAATATACTAGATGGCTTCATAAAGCATTGCTAATGCAAAGATGGCAGAACTAGTGTTACGAAATTGATACATAAAAAAAGTTTTGTTTTTTCGTAGAGCTACGTAATCTTTAGCTTCGTGATGGAAGACGTATTCTTTACTTTACATATACAGTCAAACCTTGCTCAGCAGAAGTTGAAGGTACTGCAACCATTTTTTTGCAGTACCTTCAACTTTTCACTAAACTTCAAAGTTTTTCACTAAACCCGTTTCTCGCTTATACAGGTACAGGTTTGCTATAACGATTTTAGACAAAAATATTGTTAGTTCTACGAGTCACATTTGTAGCATATGTTAAATACACCAGAATGTCGCATATAAAGGTAAAGGGATCCACAGGGAAAAGAGGGAAAAACGATTATATCTTATAGATGTTCCTGTTTCTCCATTATAGAGGTTTAAGGGAGTTAAAATGAAAGATGGTTAAAATGACGGAACCTGGCAATAATTCTCACTTATAGAGATGTCTCTCTTGTTCAGGTCTTACTCATCCAAGTTTGATTGTAATCAATTTTATACAGACATAATACTTACATTCAAATCGTGTTGATATCTAATTACAAAAGATATATTTTCATACTCATGAATATTTTTGATAAAAATTTTCATTTGGTAAACAATTTAATAAAAAAAAGAATTGTTTTATTCATAAATGTTGTCATTTGAAAATATAATAAGAAAAGTTTTTATGATTAATTTTCTTTCGAGAAATTGATAAAATATTCGTATTTTATTAATAAAAAGACTCAAGAAAATTAATTTTTAACACATTGTTTTGAAATGAATAAACAAAGGATAATTAAAATTAAAACATTTCTGAAATTCTTGTTCGTGAAATAATTATGATAAATATTGAATTAAGTCAAAATTTGAATCATTGATATTCTTCTAATATTATTAACAAGAAAAAAGCGGACTAGTCTGAAGAGACATATTTTATTCAGACTAAAGGACAAAAAGATGCCGCAAACGTAAATGTTCTAACAGCTTTAATCCAAAAATTTCAAAACTTCACGATGAATGGTTGTTGAGATATGTGAGATATAGAATATAGCCACGAATATTTTCGAAAAAATGTTTACCACCCTGTATAGGTTACTTTCTGGGACCTATTCATACTAAACAATACCACTTAAATGCCTAAAGTTCAAAAAAATCACTTATCTATATGAGAAACACAGAATCAGTTTGCACTTCTATACCTGACTGCCGAACGCAGTGGCATGGGATGAGAGGAGCGGGGCAGGTTTGTGGAATTTAAGAAGTGCGGCAATGCCTCAATAAATAATATCACAAAGATTATTTGAGCATTGGCTATTGTTTCCCATCTGGTAAACTCTTCCGGACAATGCCTGCGGATTAACTTTAAAATTACGACCCAATTGAATAAATCGATGTAATATGAAAAGCAAAAGAAATGTTTTCTTCTTTATCTTAAAAAAATGGAAATTTTATATTTTGAGTATATTGAAATTGAAGTTTCAATTTAATTTGCTATATCGTGTGGTCAGTTCTGTTAACAAATTTATTATACTGATATTTTATGGAATAACTCTAGTCGTTTCAAGTGATTATTATACAGGATGTTCGAAAACAGGACCGAGAATACTGTTAAAACAATACAATATTACAAGTAATTGTTCAAAGTAGCAGCCATTTTGTAGAATGAAGCAGTAAGCACGGCAGATCCTTGCTTCTTAGATACTTATAGTACGGCATGAGAAAGAGTCTTGATTCTACACAGTTTTTTCGTGTTCTATGATCAGAGGCGGACTTAATTTTTTCCATCCCTATGCTACGGGTGACTGTAGCACCTTGCATGGCAGCGAAAATTGATAAAATTTTCTTAAATACTAAAAAGTTTAAGTAATTTAAATTGACTAATCCTAATGTGTACTTAAATGGAATAATCCTTATGCAAAATATTTGTATTGAAAAATATATTCCACAAATTTTTTTACAGCCGTAATTAAAAAGGAATTCCGCCTCTTGTTATATTGCCGTCCATACACCATGGTGTTATTAGAGTAGACTACAGTCCGCCTGTATCAACGATACAATTTCTAAAATTGTTCACGATATTTTCGAAGAGCAGCCCCATTTGCTTGATTCGCCCACCTTATCTTGAGCTACAGAACACACATCTAAAATAGTTCCGTGTAATTTTGATACATTCTGTAAAGCAAGGGAAAAATACAACTGATGAAACTGTAATATAAATTTTTTATGGTCAGATACTTTTACGACGACAAATTTTATATAGGTTTTCTTATCATAGTTTTACGACGTTTCTACCAGTGTTACATGGGAATAGAATTTACTTTAATGTTTCGAAAAAAATGTTAGTTGTTGATGATATTTCGCATTTACTTAAAAAGCAATGAATAAAACAGGATGATTTTATGTCCTATTAGTTTACAAGTAAGAACCAACGCTTCTTTAAGTTTAATGGTATATGTGTAGGCTTGTTCCCTTGCCTCCCTTCCCACTTTCTTCATAACTTACTTCATATTTCGTATAGAAAATGTGTATTAGGAGATTTTCAAATAGAATATTATTTCTATTCATCGAAAAAATTTACCAGGCTCGTTCTCTTTTGGTTGAAAAGTCCTATATTTAATAACTCCAAAGTGGAGTTATATCTAGTGTGAGCGATGAAAATTCGCCGCCACTAAAATCTACCACAATAGGCAGCTATTAGTACCAATGAACTGAGAAAGAAGAGACAATAAGAGAGCCGCAAATTCAAATTGTTAGCAAATCTACCTTGAAATCTTGAACTTCATTTACGTTGCAAATATTTATTTCGAACTAAGTAAAAAAAGCCTAATTGTAAATAAAAACATATATGCTCGCTTAAACGTGCTAAACTTAAATTTGGTATTATTTGGTAATTGAGTGTTTCAATTTTTATGTTCTAAAACGATTGTTTTGTCTGCGGTTTATAAATAAAATGATTGCCACAGCAAAGTATAAAAAATTGGCAGAAAATTTTATACTGTCGAAAGATCTGCAATAGCAAAAAATGTTTTCAAACCTTTAGAATTTCTATACCGTGCTCAGCACTTAAACAGTGAGTTTGAGTTCGTAAATGAGCAACGTAGGTCAATGCACTTATCCGTTGGACCCATCTTGTAAGCCAACAAAAGTTTAAAAGTTTTTTATGAAAAAAATCGTAAATTTCACTGTTTCCCGTGAAATTAGGACCAAATTTTGGTGAATTTCCACCAATACTATAAAAGATAGGCTTTTGATTACAGGACATTCAACACTTTTCATACAGGTTATTTCAACAATTCTCAGTTAATTTTTTGTTTTAATTTATTTATTAAAATTTTTTAAAGTAATGCATTCTCAATGAATGTCTTTCAACGTTACAAGGGAGGCAAAACAAAATCGCTAAAAACCATAAAAATAGAACAATTTTCCATTAGGTCGGAGATTATCTAACTCATCAATTTTTTTTTATCAACCTTCCAAACGGCAAGTAAAAAATCTTAGAATTTTGTCTTTATTAAGGACCCAGCGTCTAATTATTTAGTTTCTTGTTATCAAAACGAATTATATACTTATGATTCCTAGCGCTTCCACCAAAATTTTAAATATATATTTAGGATATGAATTATGTTATATTCAGTAACTTTACGCTTTCAATTTTTTTATTTTAGACTATCATACTTTCACCAATAAATAATATTAATAACCAAATCCTAGCATTTATAGCCTTTGGAAACTCAACTATTAAGTTTCTGATCTTTTTTAGTTGAAAACAATGAACTTCTACCAGAAATAACATAAAACATTCAATATTATAATTTAAATTTAAATGAATTTCGAATTAATTATTAATCAATAGCATACTATTTTGAAATTAATTAAAATTTGTTACTTCATTTATTAATATAGCTTTTTATGAAACTATTTAATTTATATTTATTCCAATAAATTGAATTGAACCTGGGTGACACACCACTCATACTCTCTCACACTTCGCTCGATACACTCAATTTAATCGTTATCAAAATATAAAATGAAATTGTGTCCTAATGCAAGTTAAATTGATTATCAATATTAATGGTATATTTACTCATTATGTATATATAGGTACAATGTTCATATACTGAATGTTCCATTTACATCTAGGCATACAAATATCACGAGTATGATAGAATACATGCGTTAAGCAATGCATCTAAGTGAGAGGTATTATATACATATGTTGAAGCTTCGATATGCGTTGAGATAGTTTAAGACGTTTGGAGAGTGAGAGTTTCTTAATTGAATAGATGAACTACAACAGATAAGCCACGATACAAGTCACTTTTCCAATTTCAAATATCACCTTATAATACCTCTTACTTAGATGCACTGCATAAAGCATGTACTCTGTCATACTCGTGATATTTATATGCCTAGATGTAAATCGAACATTCTGTATAGTATCAAATATTTGTAAGTACCAAATAATAAATAATAGTATAAAATCATAATAATTCAATAACTAAAATTACTTATTTACATAATACAATTCTGGTGGTTTTATGAGTAATGGGTTTTTTTTATTAAGGATGTACGAGCGCCAGGGCAATTTTGGGTTAAAAAAATGAAGTTTGACTAAGTCTAAATCAATTCTGAAAATCTGGTAGGAAGAATAGCATTATTAAGTATTAAATTAATTATTAAAACCAAATTTTCATTCTTTCCTGTTCAAGACATCCTTCTTCCAGTTCTGTACTCCTATCTGTCGGAGATTTTCTAAGGTAGACTCTAACCGTCGCTTCTTCTACCGCCCCATTCTCCGCTTACGAGTTTCTCCTTGAGTTAGCAATTTATTTGGTAATCTATCTTTTGCCATTCTATGGACATGCTCGAAGTATCGGATCCAAAAGAACTAGGTCCAATCTGATTTCAGAACATCATATCCTCCATCAAACTTTGTAATTTTTGTTTCAAATATTTTTTCATGGTTAAATACAAAACGAAATATTTAGGTGTATAAATTAAAATGGCCCACCCTGTATGCATAGATTTAACGGTATGAAATAATGCTTCAAATTAAAAATACTAAATTAACCAAATTTTTAATGAATTAGATAATTTATTTAATTTAGAATAATAGTTCGGGCACTCATAATGGATTAGGCCACTATTATTCAATTTTACGGTGGTTCAAGTAAATGATTTTGATTATTGTATCGTCTAGTTCGAGAATAAAATTTCACTTTCAAAAAACCTGCAATATAGTTGAAGTTGTCTGTTGTGGAATTTTCCATATTACCCATAAAAATGGAAAACTAGACTTGATACCATAACAAAATTAGAAAATGAAATTAAAATTTATTAAAAAACGAAGAAGTTACTAGCATTTAAAGATTGTTGCCCTCACCTACTTTAAGAAAAGTTTTATATGTAATATCTAAGGCGATATCATGCAATGACGTCACTAAACTATACCTTTCTCTTTGCTTACTTAATAACAAAAACAAACTTCAATTTTCTGCCCGTCCAGTAAAAATTCTTTACCTTAATCCCGTATATTCAAAATACTTCAATTATCAAATCAGATACTTGTTATATTTCTTGTAACGTAACAAACTTTTTATTGTATTTAGAGGAACATATCAAATAATTTTCATTAATTTCGCTTTAGACAAAGATTGTTTTTACTTTAATAGAAGCGATTGAAGTTTTTCATTACATTCTTTATTAAAAGTTTTTCTAGTTTACTTAATAGATACACAAAGAGGGTTGGACTATTAAAAACTACTGAGTAATACAAAGTATTTCTAAAGAATCGATAGAAAAATCACCTTGTGATATAATAGAGTACTCTGGCACGGTTAGATTTTCTTGAATTGAAAATATTCAAATTACCCAGCATATTTTTTAGAATCCCGCATTAATAAGATGAGCTTAATCTCTTAGATAAAATATAGAATAATTTCTAATTTAATATCGAATATTAACTTAAAAGACAAGATATATTTAAAAAAAAAAAAAAATTTAATTTAATTTAAATTTTTACAGAAATCTTTAATTTATGGTTCAAAATGATCAGATCTATGATCATCATTTTGAACCATAAATTAAAGAATTCTGTAAAAATTATAAATAATAAATGTCAAACAAATCATGGCCAACTTTTCTGATATACTGAATGAATTATGACTACTTTACATTTAACAAAATTGAAAACTGTGTATATCAAGAGGGTGGAGGTCATAAAGCGGTGTTTTTTACTTTTAAGCTCAGTGAAGCGGGAGGGTATCAATCTAGTAAATAATAAAATAATGAAGAAAATTTTCAAAAGTAAATTTTCAGATACTATGTGATTTCAAAAAACAATAATAGTAACCTTTTGTTTTCTACTTGACTGGTTATTATTTCTTGTTGTGTGACCGTGAAAATTTTGTTTTGAAGTTATCATTTTTAACTAGGTTGAATGAAATGTTGTTTATATCACATTATATTTTTGGAGTTATTCCAGAAAAGTTTTCTCAAAAGCCATTATTATTTGACAAGGTTGTATGAAGAACAAAAGTGACAAAATATGTTTTTATTTCTATTGTTTAAGTTTTGTTTTTTTTATTATGACTATTTCTTATGTCAATTAATACACTAGCAAATATTATACGCAAGATTTAAAAATTTGTGAGTGATTAGAGAAGTGACTATGGTAAAAATTGTTAACAAAAATATTTCTAGTAAAATTTGTACGAGTCTACATTGGTTCTTTATACAAAGTTGCCAAAAAGAGTGAAATCATCACTGAAGAATGGTTGTAGTATACTACAGATGAAAGCCTGAGCAATAATCCAGGCAGTCTGACTCAATAGCACTAGCGACAGTCAGTCAGGGAATCAAAGGTAGCAAAATAAGGTAAAAATAAAGATGAATTATCGAGAGAGGATGTCTTTGATATGCACTGTCTTTTACGCTGGGTATCTAGCAATGTCTTGTGATGGGAAGTGGGCAGACTTGCAAAGCTTGAACCTAGAAAGAACCTTGTTGAGATTTTGGATTCACAGCTACGGCCGATCAAATCGTTAAGAGATGCTACCGACGAAATAGTAGAGAAATACAAGGCAGAATCGAGCTGATTGTGTCATTGCTCGCAGCCGAAGATCTAACTAAGTGAGAAGCACTGTCAATCGATTTTTCCAATTTAACATAGGTCATCCTAAATATAATTAGTCGTCGAAACGAAACACTAAAAACGGTCTAAGTTCGAAAAATTTGAACTATAAGTTCAATTTGGGTAATAGTGATGAATGATTTTTGGGGTTGCTGAACACGAATATCTGGTCATAATTGGTCTCCGAGGTACCTGGTGTTCAGGGTAAATAGAATCCGCGTCGTCTCCTGAAGTTTACTGGAAATTCGTTACATAATCGGTTCAACACCGTTACTCGGGGGGTTTTGGGATTGCTGCGCCCGAATATTCCGAATTGATCTCCGAGATGATGCCGAGTAACAAGTATGCAATCATTTTCATCATTATTAACCGAAGTGTGAATTTAGTATATTTACGGTTAATTTAAAATGCAATTATAAAATGCATGTTATTTATGCAAATTGCATATTATTTATTTCGTATAAAACAATTTATGTCACAAAATTTCCGGTATCGAATGCCAAAAGCCGCATTCAAATCCGACTTACTGTTCCAAATTTTCTTAAACTTCATTACTTCGTTTCTGTGACTGAATATGCTCCTTATGATCGGACTAAAGTTATGAAGTGGAAAATTTTTAAATGTTTTTACACAAATTATGAAAAATTTTTATTATTCAATAAATAATAACTAAATCAATAAATAAACATTTATATATTTGCATGTCAGTATTTACTAATTAAATACATTGTTGTCAAATTAATAAATTCTGAAAATTTCATTAGTATATTTTATTAAATTAAATTAGATTGGATGTATTTAATATTATTTAGTACACGAAATGTTTTTATGTTTTAACAGCAGTGAAAATAAATGCAGTAAATAAAACAAATATTCGTATATAACATAACAAATAATATTACAAGTAGATACGGAAGACGCCATATCACGTTGGAATATTATTAGTATTTTAATCCTATTCTATAAAACCATGAATATGGGATACTATGATCTATAACATCTAAAAAATTTAATTTTAGACATAATATTTTCATTTTTTATGTGAATGGGATCTACTATATATACTATAGGTTATATAGAAACTAGATACTCTTGTCCATAATGCACTAAATTACAGGAGTTATTTTATTATTTAAATAGGTTCAGTATCACGTACTATAATTAAACGCACAAAATCCTTACAACAATAGGCGGGGGAAGTGCTTCAATTTTAAGGAACATAACCGTGCACTTTAGATCAAAAATGGTAATAACTTTTATTGTACTTAATTAAAGAACCTACCATTTTTATAAACTAATTTTTTTGTATCACTAACCGTTAAATCTAAAAATTTTCTAAAATATTTACTCTAAACATCTAAACATTTTTTTCTAATATTAATATTTATGAAGTTATAACGTGTTTAATGTCGTAACCACCGGGTGCAAGATTATGAAAAAAGAAGTATTCACAACGTGAAGATAAAAATGCAATAAATATATGAAAAATGTTAACGTTAGTAACATAATTAGCAATAAATAGTTTGCCTTCTTACCTGCAAAAGCAGCGATCACCCCTTGAAATTTTTTTTAAGATAAAAAAAAATTTGACTTGTTTTATAAAAAAGATCTACAATAAAGGTTATTACCACTTTTGATCTAAAGTACACGGTTAGGGAGATATAGCCTAAAACGATTTTCCTTAAAATGGAGGCACTTCTTCCGCCTATTTGTGTAAGGATTTTGTGCATTTACATTCAATAAATGATACTAAACCTATTTAAATAAAAAATAACTCCTGTAATTTAATGCAGAAAAAAATTCTATGTAGTCCGAAGTAATAGGTACGTGCTTGTATTTGAGGTTATTTCTAGAAAACAAGAGAACTATGAATTATCATGTTGTTAATTTACATTTTGAAGATTCTTGAAGTGGACGCTTTAAGTCTGTTCCTTTGAATTTCTTTCACTTACCTATCCTATGTAATTTGAAGTGTCATCAGGACTTTACTTTTAAAGATTTGTGTTGAGAATGATAACTAGCGCTCGAAATATTTAAGTTTTTGAAAATTAGTCTATTCTATATTAAATAAGGGTAATATAGAATAGGTTAATTTTCAAAATAGGGTTCAAAAATGTCGAACTGAAAACGTCCAATAACATTTCTAAAATTTACCAGAAAAGCACTTGTTTGTAAAAGGATTGATGGGAACTTCTCCACCCTTCTCTAACAACTTATTAAAATCTTTATTTAACTCTTATTACTTTGAGCACTTTTTTAACAGTTACACTTTTTCTACAGCAGCGTCATCCTTATTTGTAGTTTAATAATAAACACCTTTTGATATACTAAAATGGTCCTCTTTATCTCTAGCCTCCATATGCAAAACAGACGTTTGGCTTAGAATATCCATGTTCGTAATGGATAATAAATAAATAATCAAATTTCAGGATACACTATTACAAGACCAAAAACTTGCACTGGGCCTTCCTAGGCAGTGAGGTCCTAGAAAACAAATCCTCACTGATATTAAAAGCCAAATTAAATTGAAATGGATTATATCAACTTGTACATAATATAAATGCCGACATACTTGTAAATATAGAAATTAAGCTAGATAGATTTTCTATACTCCATATTTAATTCAACTGGAAACTTTAATAGTACCTACATCTAAAGTTACCTACTTGTGAATTGAAAATAATTGAAAACGAGAAAAATCAACACAAAAGATAGTAAATATTTCATGTGCAAAAATAGTGTATAATAAATTCTGTCAATTGAGGCACTAGGAATGCATGAAAATTATACGTTTTAAAGAGGTTCTCATTTATATTTCGTTTTACAGACATTAAATATATTCGAAATCGTCCATGTGGAGACTCACACATTCCTAGTATAAAGTACACTTTTTTGTATTGTTTGAAAAAGTCTTGGTTCAATTTAAATATTTTTTGATATTTCTTTTTAAAGCTTTAAATAAACTACAATTACAAGTAGCACAAACTTTTGCAACGTTTTCTAAAAATATCTTTAAAGATTTATCAATATTTTTAATGACCGCACTACTCACATAACGTTCGTAGAATAATTAAAAGATATCCATTTATTTCAGAAGTTAAATAATAATTGCAAAAAGGCGTCTTAAAGTTAATTGCAAAAGCCGTCGTAAAGATGGATATTTAAACATTTAATAAACACTAAAAATGTTAATATTATAATTTCTCTTTTAGAATGTTCTCAAATGCGAAAAAAGTTGGCAACAATTTTATGTATGATTTTGAAACAAATAGATACAAATATTCATTTTCAAACTGTGCATTAGGTGTTTCAAAATTGTACGGACTTGTTTTAGGTGATCTACTTCGAAATAAGTAAAAAAGTTCATATAAAGCTTGATACCCACCCGCTTCGCTGAGTTTTAAAATGAAGACTGGCAAATATCCCCGCGTTATAACCTTCGCCTTCCTTGCTCTCACTTATCCTCTTTTCATAATTTCCATAATAATATGAACAGTTTTAAATTTTTATTAAATAAAATAGTCATAATTCATTGAGTATATCAGAAAGATGGCCATGAATTTTTTACTTTTACAATTTTCAAATGTCAGATTCAATTTAATTTTTTTAAATTTTTTTTCTTCTCATGTGTTATTCTCGTGTATGAGTTTTATTGTTGTACAGTTTCATTAAAATCCATTCAATAATTTTTACGTGAAAGCGTGACAAAAAACCATACTTTCACATTTATAATATGAAAGGGATACAATATTCAAAGTAATTATTAAAAGTATCTGCCGTTTTATTGAATGGAGCATTCAGCTCGTTGAATTCATGCTTTTTTAGCTCCCATAGCTTAAAAATATGTCTCTTTGTTTGATATAACTGGAAAAATTTCTGACGAATTGCCATGATCATAAAATATTGAACAATCACAGCATTCATTTACACGAAGTGCTGTCAAAACTGATATCTTACTCAAGCGGGATTTATTATTGGCATTGGCATTATTGAATTGAATTCGCACTTGATTAACATCTGACCTTTGGATATTTTTTCTTTTTTTTAGCATATTTTTACATGAAATTTATTGCTCACTTTGAGCTGAAGAAGACGTACCTAAAATAGTGAAGTATAATTTTGAAACACTTAGAAGATATCCTAATACAGAAATTCTTTGGAGTTGGATTTTGCCTCGAAGTTTTCGTGCGCTTTCTGCGTGTGCTATTTGAAACTAATAAAGCAGGTAAATTCAGGTATCAAGAATTAAGTTTTGTCAATTTAATAGGTCATTTGGTAAATTTTTCAGTAAATATAAATTGCAAACTATTTTCAAAAGTTCGAAAATAAAGAATATCCATGCTAACTTTTCATTTCCTGTTTCTCTTACAAGAATTACATGCTGTTGTTATTACGACGATAAATAGAATAATTTTAAGTATTGTAAATAAAACGAAGAACATTATTACCGATTTTCTTTTCTATTTTTGTAAATAAAAGTATTTTTCTTCATAAATAATTATTTATTTCTAGACTGTAAATGTAATAAGACCTTATTTATGTTTACAATAAATGCTAGAATCGTCACAACTTATAATTTTAAACAGTTGTTTAATATACAGCGTTGTTTAATGAGATGTTACCAATTAAATGGGAGCACACTAATTTTTCGAGTTATATTTTATTATAAATAAGTAAGGTATTTAAAGGTGTTTGTCTTCCTACAATAAATATTGTAAAAAAGAAAAGAGGTCATAAGCTTGTAGTGAAATAATTTATTACATACCTACAATGAATGTAATATGAGTTTAAAATTCTGATCATTTATAGTTATTTCTCTTTAACTATTATACTCTAAGTATGGTTATTTCTGTTCAACAATAAGAATGTTTCACTTTGCGTTAAAATATCTCAACAATGAAACGGTCAAAAATATTGGTTTTTTCTTAATTTAACACAAAACAAATACATCAATGTTGAGTTAGTTTTTTGAAAATATATTATACTCAGTGAGTATTTTTTCTATAGAATTAAGAAAACTTGGTAAAAAAACAAACTTTCCTATCCTTTTCGAGTTAGTAACTATACAAACTTCGAGTTGTAATTAAGTTTATTTCGAGTTCAATCAATCGACTTCTGTATTATAATAATATCTTTAATAAGTATAAAAACATTTTGAAATTTCTGACTATGGCCATAGCAAGATAACAACTATAAACTATACAGTACTCTTATATTATGTTCTTAAAATACGCGTTTGCCACCCATTTAAGAGGTGACATCTTATGGAACAACCCTGTATAATAGTTTTAATTAAACCTGAGGTTGGAAATACTTTTCGTTTATTTGTCATTTTTATACCATGCATATATGTAATATGCAAGGTATACTAAATTTAGCCCCAAGTTTGTAATGCTCAAAAATATTGATGCTATGAACAAAATTTTGGTAAAGGTGTTTATAAAATCACCTAATTATTGTCAACACGATAACTCAAAAACGAAAAAAGATATCAAGCTGAAATTTTTACAGCATACTCAGGACGTAAAAAGTGAGGTCGAGTTCGTAAATGAGCAACGTAGGTCAATTGGGCCTTGGGTCCCTAGGACCCTTCTTGAAAACCGTTAGAGATAGAACAAAAGTTTAAATGAAAAATATACATCACTGTTTACCAATGAGAGCGCAAATTATGGGCAAATTGTATAGTATTTATTATATGGGAATATAAGTTAAATATGTCTGATATGTATGTCTTCTTACTTAAATCATTATCGGTATAATTATAAAATAATCGTATTAAGAGATGTGTGGCGAAGTATTGGCAGCAGCAGGACGTGAGACTATTCAATCAAAATAAGAACCTTGACAACCCAGCCACAGGAGTGATTTTTAGTAACTATACTGTGGTTATTGGGTCTAGCATTTTCGGGTTTTTCCGCGCCGGCCGTTTTTAAACTATCTTTAAACTTACAAGCTAAAACACATTAAGGCATTTAACTTTATAAAATTCTTCGAAATATTGTTTTACAGGTTTAGATTTGGGAAATTGACTCGAAGGAAGTAGCAAAATGATAGTTTTCTTCTCAGGTTCAAACGAATGCCCCACCATTATTTTTACCTACCATATACTGTCCAAAATAGCAGTGTGCATACTGTTTAATATTTGATTTTATATTGGATAGGTTTATGGACTAAGAGCCAGCGCTTGCCAGACATACGTTAAAGTATAAAAGCTGAAATTTTTTTTGCGTATTCTCACTGGTGTAGGGACCAATCTTTGGGGGCTACAAACCTTCGGTAGGTAGCAGGTAATCAGGGGCGCAGTACCCGAACTCTCTCACGTTAAAGTATAAAAGCTGAAATTCACACAGAGTGTTCAAATGACCATTTTAAGTCAATATTGAAAAAGACAGATCAATCCAAAAGGGCTAACACTCCCCCAGACGTGGTAGAAGGTCAAATGCAAAAATACACAATTATCCATGATTATGATTATTTCACTGCAAGAGTTATTTTATTATTTAAATATGTTCAGTATCACGTACTGAATGTAAAAGCACAAAATCCTTACAAAAATAAGCGGGGAAAGTGCCTCCATTTTAAGGAAAACCCTTTTAGGCTATATCTCCATAACCGTGCGCTTTAGACCAAAAATGGTAATAACTTTTATTGTAGATAATTAAATTACCTACTTTTTTGTAAACTAATTTTTTTTGTATCACTAACCGTTTATGACTTATACAACTATGACGATTTACTTATTGAATATTTGACCGATATGTCTTCTAATGTTAGTTGGATGGATTGATATGTCTTTTTCAATATTGACTTAAAATGGTCATTTGAACACTCTGTGTGAATTTCAGCTTTTATACTTTAACGTGAGAGAGCTCGGGTACTGCGCCCCTGATTACCTGCTACCTACCGAAGGAACCGTTAGTCAAGGTTTGTAGCCCCCAAAGATTGGTCCCTACACCAGTGAGAATACGCAAAAAGAATTTCAGCTTTTATACTTTAACTTATGTCTGGCAGGCGCTGGCTCTTACTCTATTAGAAATCTATGAATGAATTAAAAAATAAAGAAATGCGGTACATGCGGCACGGAGCTGTGGATTGGTTTAAATTTTTTCAAATTTAAGATACTTTCAAAATTATACAGCCACTTATATCAAAAGCTCATGGTTTTTAATCAAACTGAAAAAACTGAAAAAAGTTCGAAAATTTTGCAGTTTTTCACGGATTACGCAGGTAGCACAGCTTTTTTTGCTTGCAAAATGTAGTTTCTCACTCCCCTGAGTCATCTGAATAACATACCAGAAAAATAGCTTTATATCGCGTCTTGCGATTTTAGTTGTTTTTATTGTAAAATTTTACTGGCGTACTATACATAACGTTACTTTAATGAACATGAACTTTATCAATGATCAAGAGCGAATTAGTTTATTTTTGACATGAATGAGGTACTGTGGAAGTTTAATGTGTAGGATGAATTGTTGGTTTTCAACCACCCACACACACCCCCGCTCCTTACCACACAAATACACACACGCACAAAAATAGCCCTTTTTTCTATTTGTTTATTGTAATCCTTAAGAGTTGAATGAATTAAACGTAATAGTTCGTGTTATGAATAATAAATATATTTCTAGAATAGCGTGTTTGCAGGAATAGCATGTGCATTCATGTTTATTAATTCATTGATAATACTTATCGGTCTAGGGCCAGGTTTAGTATTTGAAATTTATTTCAGAACTAAAATTTGAGAGATAAAAATTTGAAGGTCGGTACATGGATAGAAGTTTTTTTCAGACAATCTGAAATACTTTCAACTGCGCCGGCTCTTAATATTATATAAATATTCAAATTAGAAGATAATTGAATAAAAACTGCAATAAGTAAGCCTGGCACTTGAATGAACGAGATGCTCATTGCACGATATACATTAACAATTCTTATTTTTTAGGGTATCGGACGACGGGCACCACCCTTTCTGAAGTATGGGACATAATTATTTTAGAATTTTTTTATTCAATTATGTTCTTAATGTCGTACTCAATGAATGTTCAGTGGTCGTGCGAATTAAATCGTCTTTAAAACGTTAGACTAAAGACTGGGAAGTTGCGGATCCGAATCCAGACAGCGGCAATGTGAGCAATTATAATTAATAGGGCGGTAAAATTGATTACACTGTCGTCGCATGGATAAGAACGAAGTAACATTCTCCACCCACATCATAAAAATTTTATTGTATATTGGATGTAGTTTAAAGTAAAATAATTAAAGATTTAAAAAAAAATGATGTGGATGGCTTCTGTTATAGATAGATATCTGAAAAACGGAGGTTAAACACCATTAATATTCAATGAATGGATTTCAATTTTTAGATCTTTTAGCAATTAAAAATTCTCTAGATCTCCTAAAAGAAAAATCAACGGCTATGCAAATTTTAGTAAACTAACACAGTGTTGAAACACAAATTTTACAACAAATCTCAGCTATTCCAAAATGACAAACAAGCATTCCGCTTGTTACTAGACCAACTACTACATTTTCATAAAATTGTAATTGATACGATGATAATTCAATTTTGAACGTATATTTCGTAAAAGAACACTCAATTAAGACAAGTTTATAAAAGGACTGTGGTCTAAGAACAACCAATAGTTGGTGCGTCCAAGACACTATGCTTGTATTAAGGAGGTTAAGGGATCTCTAATTAATCAAAATGTTTAATCTTTGAAGGTTCTAGAAAGTTTTGCAATCCAATTCGTGACGGACAATATTATTTTCGGTACGACAAGAATGTTTTCCCCAACACAAACAAGATGCTAAAAGAATTCGAATTTACTATTTTAAGCATCAATAATCATGTATAAATTAAGTGAAAAAATTTTCAATTTTTGCGTATATCTGGGAGATAGAAGTTATCGAGATAAATAAATGGTGGACTATTTCGCTTTTCTGTGGGATATTGTCACTAAATTCGGCTTGTAATAATAATAAATTCTTGATTCCGTTTACGTAGAATTAAGTCGAAAATTTTCGGTATCTCGCATAGCTCTAGCACAGTTCACATTTTGAATTCAACACTTTTGTAATATTTTTCCGATATCTCGTGCAAATCCAAATATAATATCCGTGGAGATCCGTGGAGAAATATCTTTTTTGATAATCCCTGAATTTATTACCTACAAAGAAGACCAATTTTAAAAGCTTCGTCTTCTAGAGATCCGGCTACAATTTTATTTTATTAAAATAACGATGTAAATAAAAACAACGACGTAGAGAAATATACAGTAAATTTTTCCTATGAATCAATTAAATTATAGAGTAATTTTTCTTGCTAATTAAGTATTAATTGAATATTAAAAATACTGTGTAAGTATAGAAATACAGTTGTTAAATATAACGAAGTCTCGTATAAAAATCGATTAGGTATTTTTATTAATTTTGTTAAAAAGAAACCATCAAGTTATTATAATATACAAGGTGAACCATTTTAATCGATAATGGTAAAGATCATATAGAGTGATAAAAATACAGTAAAATTTCTCAAACAAAAAATGTTGAACATTTCTTTGAATCAGAGATAGAAGAACACTTTAAAATAGAAAATAATAAAAAATAAATAAATATCTTTTGTTCGAAATATTTTTTCGTAAATTGAATAAATAAGATAAAAATAAATGTAAAAATCTTATTATATACGAAAGTATATTCTTTAATTCAATTTTTGATACAAGTTGAGTATAAAGTGATTAACTAGAAGAAGTTAAAGTTAGTTTTATCACCTCTGATCATCAATGTGTTTTACTTTTAAATGAAACAAAACTGTTTTTAACAACTAACGAACAACTTTCAAATTTAAAATATTCTTCTATTTTTTATTAGTAACGAGGTCAAGATGGTTTTCAGATGACCCTGAAAATCAAGGTAAACTGCAAGGCGTCAAAAATACTTTTTGTTTCCAAATTTATCTGTTTTTTACAAGATTCTTCCAACAATCGATTGAAATGGTCCATCCCATGTGCGCAAATATAATAAAATAACAATTAATTAAAAACATTTTTAATAACAATCCATTAAAAATTAATAATACCAGATTCTATAATAAATTGAGTAATTAATTATTATTATTACTCATTTTTTTATAATACATATATAATATTATTTTTCAAGCTACAATTTACATTAATTAATTGAAGATTTTCGATGTAATTTTTACTTTTATATACATAGTAATTTGAAGGAAATATTTTCCACTCGAAAATTCGGTAGTAAGATTTCTACGAATCTTTATAATAAGACTTTAGACTTTTTTATAATACCAAAAATAATTTTTAGCGTAGTGGCTCTAGAAAAAAGCTGCTTTTATAATATAATGATAAAAGTTAGTTTACTACTCAAATAAAAATTACCTTAGTAATAAAAAAGTTTATTCTTATATGGAACAATACTTATGAAAATTTGTAGGCAATATTGCTGTATGTACAGTTCATGTGTACAAACCTTTCGAGAAAGGAAGGAAACGATAAACAACTTACATACAAAGTGGTCCACAAAGTTTTAAAAATAAGATAGTAGTTCGAATGTTCGAATCTTTGTAAAATTCATAATATAATTATTTTAAAAACTTTTTATTATCTGTTTTCAAATTTGTTGACTTTATTTATATATGTCGCATATTTCGATGCACTTTCTTTATAATTAAAACGTCTCCATTTGATGGATGACTTTTTCTTGTGAAAATAGTAATACTATGATAATATTTACGCTGAAGGTATATATACGTTGAAATTGACTTTCTTTGTATTAGGCTCTATTGAATTAGTTTTAAAATGAAAAATCGTCTATAATTTTCCTCAAAGACAAATTTTCGAACGATGTCTCGTTATTAAAAAATTAATATATAATTCTTGTAGTATAATGACGCACTCTAATGGAACTCGTGGATATTAGTGAAAATACCCTTGTAACAACTTCTACATTCGGGAAAATTTATTCTTATTTAAGTATTTAGAGATGAGAAATTGAGATCCGATTCATTTCATTTTCAAAATTTTATTCATTTCTTATTTTGAAATTTAATTTTAGTAAAAAATAATCATTAAAATCTTTCGAAGTTTTTCGAAGAAAACTGGATTGAACCTCAAAGGTAGCACAGAACTGGCGAACATTTTTAAATGAGCTAGATATGGATCCTAGGACATAGAGGCATTCTGCTCTTGGAGATGTCTTAAGAAATGCCAATATGAGATAGAGGGAAGAACTAACTTATGGTAACACAAGAAAAATATGGTCTGAGTACAATCGTAAGCGTTTTGAAGACCTTATACCGTTTTAAAGAGCCTCTTTATGCAAAAGCGTTGCGGCTATTACAGGATACTGTGTCCCTAGGTGACAGGCAAGCTGAACAACTAGGCCCATTACTGCATCACGACAATTGAAGGAGCTATCACAATGAAGAGGAGTGGGAAACGATGTCCCATCTTCCCTACCACTTTTCAGCCCTTGGTATGAAGAGAGATAAGAGACTAATTTGATTCAGCCTTTCGTTGACGACCTCTTCGCCTGAAGTGCTTTTGCGTCAAAGCACTATTGCTGTTCTTAAACAGCTCCAAGTGATTCACGGAGTAGTGGCTGGAGGTAGGTCATCCGTAATTTAGGTATCATATCGGATAGTCTAGGTATGTTTCAAATCAGGATAGCCGCTCTAACCTAATTTAACGTAACCTAAGCAACGTTGAGAAATATCGGAGTAGACTATAAGTTTTTTTTTGGAGAAATTATAATACTTGGTTCTCGTGACGTCTAAGTTAGAGTCTTGGCGATTAGGGATCGATAGTTGAAAGCCGTTCGGAATAATATTACGAACATAACAAATAGTTTAGCTTTTGTAAGAGTGTTATTGTTGTAAAAGAGATTTATTTTGTAAGTGTAATAGAATTGATATTAAAATTTATGGTCTATAAATTATCTAAATGGTTTTCGTTTCGTATTAATGAAAATAGGTTATTTAACACATCGAACACACGTAAAGATAGATAAACAGAGATACGCTTCATTTCCATTATATTTAATTTGAAAATATAAATATACAAACACTATATTATATGGAGACGACCTACGCCTCCACTTTGAACTCGATGTTAATAATTATTGATTTACTATTAAAATACAAAGTAATATCATATTTTAAGAAATGTCATATTTTAATTCTATTTTTAGATGCTTTGTATTAACTTTATTTTGGGTCAGTTAGTAAGGTTCATTTTGTGAAATAATTTAATTTCGATAACAATGAAATATTATTTCAGGAATTTATCCAATAAATTAAGCCTGCGCTGCTATTTAGAAATTCGGGAAGAAGAAATTCAACTAATAATATTCAATTAAAAATTTAAAGAAACCTCCGACATACAATCAGGTCAGATTGATCCTTTTGTGGTATCGTATCTCAAAAACGGATTAATCGATTTTGATCTTTTTGTTTGTTTTGTGAAAGGTAATTTAATCGAGAGTGTTTTTAGCTATGTCTACTCAGCCCTATGATGATTGCGTGGGTTTTATTGGAGGCGTTTCCATGGTAACGATACACTGCTTTAATTATAGAATTGTATGGATGCATATATAATTGTATGGATTGCATTCATGACTTACATTGAAAATTTTTATTATTGTATCACAAATTTAAATAAATAATTATGATAATTTATATTTGAAAAATAATATTTGTGCAATTTGAGATCTTGTTTTCACAATTTTTAATGAATTAGTGTTTTTCAATAATTGTAATTTGACATTTTCTATAACATTAACATGTAAAGAATTGTAAATTAGTCATAACAGCCTTCTTTATAGCCAAAATTTTTCATAGGAAGTGCGGGTATCGATTTTATTGTCCCTACCATGACTACGCACACAACGAATACAGTGCTAAACAGGAAAATATATCTGCCTCTAATCATTTACATTTAACAAAGAATAATTAAATTATAAATGCGAACAATAAAATGTTCTATATATACCAATCTGTCTATGTATACCAAATTTTTTTCAATTCTCTTTAATTAAGATTACTAGACAAGATATTTGTCAATATTTAGTTTACGCCTGTATGTAGCATATTACATCAAGAATAATCGAATAGACTATGATGTAAATATCGTATGCATAATTATAAGTAAACAACAATAATAAGTAATAATAATAAATAAGTGGATAAACAAATTAAAAAAATTCATTGACTTGAAAAAATTGCATTCGTGTCTAGAACTCGAATAGCCTAATTGGTAGGGCGCTTCACATGAATCCAAGAAGTTCGGGTTCGAGTGTATTTTTTTCAATTCTCTTTAATTAAACTTTCTTAAATATACATAAAATATATGCACGAAAAACATAACCACTTCTTGGCAGTCGGGTAAATAGACTGCTCTTCCTCACCAACTAACAAATCATAATATAGTTAGAATTTGTATATTTGTTTGTCAGCTACCAGACTTTGTAGAATATGTGAGAAAGTTTTTCATCTCCCTAAACAAATATAATATTTCCAAACATTAAAAGTATTTTCCATTGTAAATGGCATTTTTCTATAAAATATGTATATGACACAAAAAAGTTTATTTCTCTCCTTAGCTTCATGTGAAAAACACAAACATTTTTTCAGAATATGAAAATACTAGTGTGATACCCGCCCGCTTCGCTGGGTTTAAAAGTAAAGATTGCTCTCGCTTATCCCCTTTTATATAACACTCGAAATAATGGTAAGGATTGCTTTACACAGGTAAAATTGTTTTCTATTTTTTTAAATGTATAATAGTCGTAATTTCTTATTGAGTATATCAGAAAAGATGAAATCTGTAATTTATGGTAATGTCAAATTAAATTAATTTTTAAATTAATTTTCATTTTTATTAATATATCTTTATAAATTATCTCATGTTATCTCATGTGTTATTCTGTATGAGCTATATTGCAGTACAGTTTCATTAAAAACCATTCGGTAGTTTTAGGGTGAACGCGTAACAAATAAACAACAACCAAACAAACAAACAAACAAACATGTTTACTTTCACATTTATAATATATAGAGATAATGTAAAATATTTTATTTATATCATTTCTATTTCCCCAAAACATTATTTCATATTTAAATTGTTTATATACACATGATGTGTTTCCATTCATTTTACTGAGGTTGTCTATTAAGATTACGTTCTATAAACAGATGAGATTAATCGAAATATGAACCTTTACAGGAACTTGTTTTAGAGTACCTTATTTCATAACATGAGGGTTAATTTTATTATATTACGCAGATTAGTCGGGTGTCTGTAAGTTATTTCGAGTATTGGAACAAATTGTTTAGTTTTTTAAAGTTTATCTAAAACAGCGTCCAAATGTGGCTTATAAAGTTCTTTTTTTATAAAGGTGTCCAATCAGAAATGTGGTGTACCTTTTAGGATTTTTAATTAAGTTATCCAATTTTTCATAAAATTTACTCAATAACCTTCACCTTTGAAAAGCAGTAGGGTGAAAATCGAGAAAAATTAATTTTTCTATTTTTCTCAAAAAGGTTCACTATAACGGTCCCAACAATTCATTTGATGTGTTTCGATATAGGCCTTTGAAATTGTTTATTCAAGGAGATAAAATCTCGATTCTCAGGGTGAATAATAAGATCAATAGCCTGCAAGTGTGGGTCCAGAAAGTATATTGAGAGAGACAATATTATTTCGCATGATCTTTTTTTGAGTACTTGAGTACTTGCTAATTTTATGCTTTGCGTACTTTTTTATGAGTTTGAAATTACATCAGTTGGTCATGATTTTTGGCATTTTTGTATCAAAATACTGAAGGATAATGTTTTATCCCAAATCGAGAACAAATTTTCCGTACTTTTTGTAATTTTTTTAAAACTTAAAAAAAAATTTATTTTAAAATTATATAAAATTTGGATTGTATAATTTTGATTCAAAAATCAGGTTTATTTCACAACTTAGAGAGTGGTTTTTTAAAAATTTATTAAGGTTTTACCTATAAAACATATCATCCATCTACCGTTTTCCCATAAGACCAATGTTAAATATGCCTACTTTTGAAGTCTCTCATTTATTTAAATAATCGGACAACCCCCTCACCCCGCTCCTTTGCCCTGGCGCTTGTACATCCTTAACAGGATAAAAACGAACAACAAATTGATGTAACAATATTATTATATACAAAGTTAAGGCTCATATTTGTATCGTAGCAAAATTACTTGAGCGTATATGATATTATCTGTTTTTTCCTTGAATATTCCACCTTCTCTGTTCTTTACCAAGCTTAATGAAATTTAAAAAACTATATACAGGATTCAGAAAGTTGAGATTTTGCACCTTTGAGAAAAGGGGATTTTTATTTTTTTGTAAAAACTTATTTTCAAAATTAATTTCAATGAGAATATAGATGAGGTGACTAAGGAAAAGTGTACTGTTTATTTTGCAACGATTTTGCATCTCACTTTGATAATACTATGTACTATCGTTTTGGGAATAATGTTTATATTTACCACTCTCGTAAATACTTCTATAACATTTTACTACAAACATTTCCACATGTTACGTAACAAACAGAAAAAGTAACGAACATAAGGTGATACTAGCACGATATTTGCTGGAGATAATCAGCAAAAGGGATTACATACAAAATTTTAATAATGGGGATGTTTATCATTTTTTATTAATGAATACGATTATTTTATTTTAAGGAATTCTTAAGAATGTATGACCGCCAAGGTAATTTTGGATAAAAGGATTGATTTAAAAAAAAATGTGAACTTGGACTAAGTCTAAATAATGTAGAAACTTTTAAGGGGGTTGTCCGATTATTTAAATAAATAAATGACTTTAAGAGTAGGCATATTTAACATTGGTTTTATGGTAAAATGGTAGATGGATCATATGTTTTTATAGTTTTTTCCAAAACTAGTTGGGGGAAATTAAAAAAAAACTATTTAAATTAATTTATAATGAATGGTAGTGGGGACACAAATAAAAAAGGATATATTTTTAATTTTGCTGGTGAATTATGTCATAACTTGGCAATATAAGACGAAAAGTAAGAATAAAATTTTGCGACACCGGAAGTAATTTTTAAAATATCGAAAATTGAAAAGTTTGTTTAATTATGTAGCTTTTGATATTTCGAAATCCAGGTATCGAAAAATTGTATTCTTATTTTTCATCTACATTTATGAAGTTATAATAAAATTCAAAGCTGAAAATATTGAACAAATAATTTCAACCACAAGTCTAAACTTGCCTTTGTGCTCGTACAACCTTAAGAAAAAAATGATGATATTAAATCTAGTTATTTTCACAATGAAATTGGAAAATAAAATATTATTATAATACATGTACGTATTCGTTTTTATTTTCCCTAATTCTTTTTTAAGTCTAAATGTACGTCTTTTTTAGGTAATTCTTGATTTGAGAATATCAAAATAACTTGAAACGTTTTTACAAATAAAGAATACCGAGAAAACTGCAAAGGCTAATCAAATAAAATCCATAAAAAGTGTTTCATTTGGTCCTTAATGCGTGCTATCCCACTTTGCGCAATCCCAGAGGGTGTGCATAACTTTTGGGAGCCAATTAACCACGAAATTTTTGCTCTTTTTTTAGTTTTGTTCTGCAGCACAAAAAGGTCACGTCAGACGGAAAATGTGTTTCAAATGTTTTTTGGTGAAAACATAAGAAAATATATATTCGTGTAAGTGCTTCATCAATACAAATAGTATAAAACAAAGTAGCTTCCGTTTATCTGTCCCTAATTACTTTGTATACTTTGAGCTTTAAAACTGAGCAACGAATTATGATGCGGTTTCTAATCGTCATTAAATAGGAAGGTTTTTATGTATAATACATACATAAGTTTTTATGTATAATACATACATAATTATGTATAATACATAGTAGGGTAAGGGAATGAACTAATGATTGAAAGGGATGTGCTTCAAAAACTAAAAAGTTGTGCATCGATTAAGCTTAAATATTGACAAGATGTACAACCAGAATGTTCAAGAGTTTTTTATTTTTAACCTTCAGGAGGTGGTAAGGTGGATCGAGAAAGTGGGGATGAGTAATCGAATATTTTAAATAACCCATGTGGGTTTATCAAATAAAAGCACAAGACGTGTACATTACAAAACTGTAACCGCCACGCAGGAGAATTTGTGGGAGGGGTGAAAGGGGGGGGGGTGTTGCGCATCAAAGCGAGTAGTTCACAGCTAGTTCTTTGTATAAAATTTACAATTTTACTGTGTCGATGCTACATATATATTGTATGTTTTTTGAACAGTGATCGTACTGCGCTGCCTACGTCTGTCTACAATACATAAAACAGTATACCTAAATATAAATATTCAATAAATTTAGTAATGTAGGCAAGTATGCTTTTATTTCGTTGAAATGTGTGTGAATAAAAGAGGTTTTACTTTAATATCGTCAAGTTTTATGGATTCTACATCTCGTATTCTCGTTTAATTTGATGATGATGCATTTATTTCTGTTTATAACTGTAATTTTGTGAAACACGTTGTACTGCCTGAATAATCTTATTGTACGTCAATTTATTTTTATGTTTCGTAATTTTTACTTTTCCTGTGGAAAATTGAAGAATGAAGAAATACCTGTAATAGTTGATAAATATTATCAAATTTAATTTGTTTAATTTCTTAATTAAAGTTAATTGAGAAAGTTTGCTAGTTGTAAAAGTCAGCTAAAACAATTTTAAAGATTTATTCAACATCAATTAGTCAAATCATAAATGTTCCGCAACATACCTTTTTTAATTCGAGTGTATAATGAAAAATTATTTAAAAAATCAAAAAACCAGACTGAGTAAAATATAAACTGAAAAGAAAAATACAAGTTCAGCAGTTTACATGGCGAATTAACAGTCAGGACACATTAAAATATACATCGGCTCGAATATTCCAGATAATGGGTCCCGACTAATAAAGTCGCTATGTAAACTGCTAGAATTGTTTTTTTCTCTTCAGTTTATATTTTACTTTTGTCTTGTTTTTGATTTTTTTACTGTACCTTTTTAGTTAGGGTTTTCAAATACCTATTCAACGATACGTAAATTACTATGGTTTGTCGACTTTCATTTTCAGCTTGTGTATCTAAAGACCAAACGCGTGAACCGATTTTAATGATTAGTACAATAATCGATTTGAATATTTAATAGCTAACTTAATTTGACATAGTATGCTGACTTTTCTTTTCATATTATAGCGTCTGGTACATAGGAACAGACATAGACTTATAAACGCATTACCACTCCTTTGCGTTGCTCGAGTAAAAACAGACAACAAACATGCGAGTAAAAATTCATGAACATAGATGATTTTACCATTAAATGTATCGGAACATGAGAAACAGTAAGGGCGCATCAGCCGATGTCAGTATGCTTGTCAGACCCCTAATGGCGATATCCACGATACTTCCCGCGATACTACTATTTAACACTATAAGGTCACTGATGATACTAATGGATACAGGCAATAATTATTAAAATGACAAAATACGTTAAGAATAATAGAGGGACGAGCAGTGTGGCAACAAACATAGAGCTTCCTCCTATAGTGAATAGTATTGATAAACTCGCCAAAAACCATGGTGGGAAAAAAGTATCATTGCGACATCTGCAATGTAGTATGTGACTCAAGACCATACTGTCGAGTAATTCGAAATTTATATAGAGTATTATCAGATGTTTTTTGAGTATCTGCCCCTATACCTTACCATACCAGCATTGTAATAAAGGCCATGTATGTCTTAACGTGTAAAACGGACTAACACTTCCTAAATATCGCTCGAATTTCACTGCTTGCATTACCTATTTCACACTTTTTTGTGTGTTCTACGAAAAATTTAAAAAATTTATACTCAAATTTTGTTTTATCGTCAATTCAATTATCCTTGACCTAAAAACGAAAAATCCTATATAATTCATAAAAAAAATTTCTGGAATAGAAATACATTAAAAAGTTTTTTTTTATAGCGCGTATGTATGTGTTTTGTAAAATAAATATTTTATGATTTCTATATAACTTAACAGATTTGATTTATATTTTATGAAACAAAATTCATGATATAGATCAAAAAAGGGTTTTCAATATGTACATTCAAAGAAACTTTTTAACTGCTTATATTTCAAATATTCAAATTTCTACAAAAGTTTTAAAAAAGATAAATACTAAATTCCAATATGAAATTCTAAGTGGTTTAGGTATAGTTTTTCAACTAGGTAGAAATACTTCACATCAAAGCCAAACACTTAAATTAAAAATTGGTATATTAAAAGAAAAATAGTCGATAGTGGAAAAGTTTGCAAACAGCACCAATTTTAATGAAATTTTTTGTAACTTGCTTATAGGACCCCAAAAAACATTCAGCGGACTTAGGAGGGATATGTAGATCAAAATTAACCTAATCGTAGGAGGGATATGAAGATCAAAATTTTTTTGAGATGCTTATTTTGGCTAAAAATTGTTATCTAGTAAGTATTTTTGGTCGCTGAATACGAATCAAATGTCCGATTACACGGACTCTTTCACGAATTTCGAAAATCGTCCCATTTTTAGCCAAGAATTTCAGTTTTTGGCACAAAAACGGCCCAAAAAAACTCACAAACAATATTGTTTTGAAACCAGAAAATATTAACCATTGATGTTGGAAAGCAAAATTTTACATTTACACAATTGGATACAAAATTTTACATTTACACAATTATATCAAGGTCTTAGTTGTTTCTTGAGGCTATGTTCAGAAAAAAATATTTCGCTTTTAGTTACTGGCCTTAGTTTGTACGATAAATACTTAGTTTGCTGTTTTTGTTCCAAAAAGTGGAATTTCCGGTTAAAAGGGCACGATAGCACAATAATCTTGGAAGAATTAAGGGGGATATTTTGACAGTATTTTCAAAATCTCTGCCCCATCCTGTGTATATAATATGTTAATTTTAACAATGGTTCCTTTTCGACAACTACTGAATAGAATCTAACACCGATTCAGTAAAATAACAATCAACTAATGTTTATTCAAAAAATTTAATGGTAAAGTCATAAAATTATATTTTAAAGTAAAACCAAAATGTAATGGTATAGGTACGTATCAACATAAATTTTTGTAATCTTTATTTCAGATAATAAAAATAAAAGAATCGCATAAAAAAACTAATAAATAATCCAAATAAAATATTTGATTGTGTGTAAAGCCTTTTTTTACAAAATTTATTTCGAATTTTTATTTATTTATTACATCTGGTGTCGTAGAAAATTTGGCCAGTCTGAATAGCTATGAATAGAATAGAATTTTTGAAGTGAAAATTTCTTTAGCTGTTGAACGATTTTGTTAGTGGTAATACTTAATAATTTTTTTTATTCCATATATGTTAAAAATTTCAATTTAGAAATTTATTCATATACTTTTAAGTTATATAAAAATTCAAAAAAGTGATTCTGAAGCTTGCCTACACCCCTGTCGGCAGTACCCATGACTGCCTATCATTTTAACCCCCGAATTAAAAAAGGGGGTGTTATAAGTTTGACCGCTTTTGACCCCTATGTGTGTGTCTGTCTGTGCGTCTGTGTGCTTGTGGCATCGTAGCACTTAAACGGATGAACCGATTTTGATTTTTTGATTTTGTTTGAAAGGTAATTTAATGGAGAGTGTTCTTAGCGTTCAGTAACCGAAAAATTAGTCGGGGGTTTTATAAATTTTGTAAAATTCACTTGTTATATTAAAATTAACGTTTTGTAACTAAAAAAGGTTTTCATCAAATGATTCACTCTAAAAACGAATTCATTTCAAATACCAAGATAATAAAACTTGTTTCCTTCAAAATTTTCAAATATAATACCGACTTTGAAAACGCTGTTTCGAGAAAAGCGCATTTAAAGTTTCAAAAGACGTTAACACTTAGTTAAATTTTGTTTTGATGCGTTTATGTTCGTAAATATGTCTCGGATCAATTTGTAATTTTCAAAGAATATACTTAAATATATGTAAATTTCGGAAACTCAAAAAAATCGATTCTTTGAAAATACAAGAACAAAACTGTCTTTTCTTTATTTATTTTTCTAAACAGCTAATTATAACAAATGAGTGATACACCCAGTATGACGCTGTCATAAAAGGACGCTGAAACTCAAAGACTTTTCCAATTGTTTATTTTCATAAATATAATGAGTTTTTACACCAAGACGCTGCAAACTTTAATTTTATGAATATAATCTGTTTTTACCAAGATGCTACAATCTTAACTATGATTAAAGTTTTTTTATTGTATGACGACGCGTTACAAAGAAATTTTGTACCATAATTTATTGAAAATTAGTCGTTTTATCTGCAAAATCTATTTTTACAATTATTTTAAAAACTTTTATTTATTTCCTTGTATAAATAAAGTATTATAAGAAAAATTTGTTGGGTCGACTTTCAACTATTTCAGTAGAAAAATGGACCAACAAAAAATACATAACTTTGTTTTACCATTGATTTTATGTTTGTAGAAAATAAAAAATGTATCTTCGAATAAGTTTTTTCACAATGTGTTAGCTTCCATAATAATATATAATATACTAAGCCTTAAAAATCCTTGAAATTTTGTATGTAAGCAAAACATGTTATACACTATTGCATTGATAACTCGAATGGTGAAAATAGAGAAAATCAGTCAAATGTATATAAGCGCATTATAACTTTGTTTGATTCAATGATAACAAAGACATGTAGAATTGTAGAGAAACAATTGGTTTATTCATATGGTTCGTATTGTATGTTTAAAGATTTATATATATAATATATACAGTATGTTTGTTTAACTTCTTCGTGAATGCTAAGATAATAATAGTTGGCAACTGTATAATCAAATTAGGTCAGACTTTTAAAGTATGCAATTTTCTTCCTATATGCAATAAAAATATTTGATTTGAGTGATTTGTTCTTCGTTTACAGAGTGATTGGTGTATTCTTTTCCGTTTTAATAGGAAGATCAAGTAATTTTTCATTGAAACAAAGAATCTTCTTATAAACAGATCGATTTGTAAAGTGCTTACACATATTTTACTTTCAAATACAAAAGGAGTTCAGTTTCGTACAAAGAAGCACGACTTCTAAATTTTGTACTGGAATTCTTGAAATCTTATGAAAAGAAGTTCTGTGTGTGAGTTTTGATAAACAAAATAAAATGTTCACACAAACAAAATCAACCTTTCCTCAATCAATCCTTCGGCGCGGCTTTCGTGTGATAAATTGATACTCCTAAATCTCCTTCGTTATCCGCGTGAAGCGTACCATCTTAGTTTTTATAACTTTTTACATAACATAAGAGAATGAAAATCCCTGCATTAAAACTGACACACATGACTAATACTAAAATATAATACATACTATAAAATTTGCACCTTATTTGCGCACTCGCGGGTAAACAGTGATTTTTACGAGAAACTGTTGGGCATAAAAGTTGTTTATTTATTTATAAGGAATATTTTTTACATTGAAACTTTTGCCCAATCTCTGATTTTTACAAGATGGGTCCTACGGACCATAGGTCGAGACCCAATTGTCCTATGTTGCTCATGCACGAATTTGACCTCGCTTTTTACTTCCTAAGCTTGAAATCTCTTTTCGTTTTTGAGTTATCGTGTCGAAAGACAGACGGGCAGACAGACAACCGAAAATGGACTAATTAGGTGATTATATGAAAATCTATACCAAAATTTTGTTCAAAGTATCGGTATTTTTAAGCGTTACAAGCTTGGGACTTAACTTAGTATACCTTGATATATTTCAGAGACATATACATGGTATAATAAACAGAAATATTAAAATCATCAGTATGGTGGTGGAGAGTAATTCTAGCTAGGCGAAGGTTTGCAATTTGGCAGTGAAGAAAATGCTGTGAAGCACAAGTTGAGACTTCATGTGAAAATCACTTTGTAAATCGATTTTAAAAATCCGTTGGTGACAATATTCCATATTCACATGTGTACGATTATTACACACAGCATGAGCATGAATAAAAAGCTTTTACAAACTGTGCTTCAATATATTCGTCGTAGATTTTATATTCGTTTTAGAATATAGTACGAACAAACGAACGAACGGAATGGTGGTGATGCTTCATAAAGATTGAATGGGTATGAGCGAGTTTTATGTTTTTATAGAAAATGTAAGTCAAGGCTTTTGTCTTTTATAATATAAACTAAACCACACACATACATTTACACATAAAATTATTTTCATTTTTACTCTGACGAATATAATAGAAAAACAGAATATAGTCAAAATGTTTTAAATTGCTAAATCAAGATAAAATTATGTCTTCCAGTATTTTAAGTTTGTTTTCTTTTGATGTTGTTAAGCCCCGGAACAAAAAAGCAAAAAAGAGGGATGTTAACGGATGGATAAAGTTCCAAAATTTTGTTTTTATTTATTTGCCTAAAGTATTGAAATAACGAAAAAAATTTGGTGTCGGATTTTCAACAGAAATAGATGATTCGGGTACCATCCACTAATTTTGTTGTACTTACTTTGTATATCTTATACAAAACAAATAACATCTCTCATTTTGTAGTTATTTCCTTGTACGTAGCGATGATGAAAATTTTCTGTTAGTTTTAATAAATTTTGACTCTCTCTAATAATTATTTGCTTTTCAAGAACAGGGTCAGTGAAACATAAATAAAAGTTCATGGAAAATTTTATATCAAAATCTCGACAACATCTATAAATCGTAGCTTGTGAAACAAAAATTGTTGAACAAACTTGAAAAATATAGACTTACATAAAAAAGAAGTTTTACTATCATTTTGCAAACTTTCTGTATTTTTTCTCATTTTGTGTTGTCAATGATTTTCTGTTAAGATATACGGCAGGCAAAACACATATTTCTTCAAACTTGCCCAGCATTTTTGTCATAACATTGTTATATTAAGTTTTTGATTTTAACTCCGTTTAATACAGTAGGTGTACGTAGATTGAATTTTGAACTAGTCTGGAATTTTAGTTGAGGGTCAGACCAAGAATCTCGGTTATTTACCAAAATTTTCGTTCGACTTGTTTAAACCTATGTTTTAAGTTTAGAACACAAAATTCTACCAACTAAGTTAGTGAAATCTTAGTTTAACTTAAAGTTTTCCAATAGCTTAGGAAAAGCTTGCCTGGGAAAAAGACCCTATACCTGAATCTGAATTAATAAAATGAACAGTTTTTAAAAGTAAAGTCATAAAACAATTCCCGTCAGTTAAAGCGAACTTGGACACACCCACTAACAAATTATTTGTTTGGAAATGTTACAAAAAGATTAGTCATCTTGAAAAATTTATTTTTTCGATTTCGTGATAATTTTTGTAATTTCATTTTATTTTTGTGTTTTGTAATTTTTTGGTGATGCTTTAAGTATTTGTTTATAACTTTACAAAGAATGTTTTTTATGCGTTAAATGGATAAATTTAGCTACTGACGATGATTGGGTTGCAACCGGAATTCAATCAATATTTAACAAAAATAAATCAGTTGTAAGTATATTTGTATTTCTATTTTTTAAATGAAATTTCTTTTCCAATTTCATTTCGACTATCGTGGTATGTATTTCAATAACTGAATATTTTTTCAAACTTGCCCAACGCTCTCACCATAACAGTTTTATATTAGGCTTTTGCTTTTTGTCTCGATGCAATACAGTAGGAGGTATAAGTTGAAAAAGATAACGTTATTACAGCATAGTACAGCTTCAAGGAACAAATATCTATTAATTTCAAACTCTTTATTTGCATATCTCTAACGTCCAAATAAACGAATTTCATTCTGAATAAATAATCAGGATGATTTTGAAATATCTTTGTTGAAAATTTGTTTAAAGTTAAAAGATGCATGCCTAAATAGTCAGGTATGCCAGTGCCCAAAAAGAAGGCATTACATAAACCTTGGTAAGCAAATTAGTTGCTAAACAGACAAACTTATTGGGTTTCACCTATACAGCTTTTTTCATTATATTTAGATTATAACTGACCACTTTTATACAAAAGATGATATTCAAATCAAGGTTTTTGAGTATATATAAATGTAATTTAACCAATCGAAAACTTAATAATTTTTACATAAGTAAATGTAATTTTACTAATCGAAAACTAAAACAATTTTCCCATATGTAATCACTTGTAGGTATATCCAGATAATTGTTAATAAACATAATTCGTGTATATTGTTGTGGAAATCTATTGATTGATTAGGTATTAGTTAAATTATTGTGATTAATTAAGCATATATGATAATTAATTAAACGTATAATAGTTAATTACAATGATAAATTATGTCATGTCAGATTTGATTTTAATAATACGTAATATTGTATTACATTTAAGTAGAAAAAATACTTCAACACGAACAAATATAATTGATTTTAATGACAAAGGAAAACTTTTCTTTGATCAGCCGATATACATTATAGCAGAGAAAATTGTACTTCACCGTTTCGTAAGACTTTTTATAGTGATCACTATAGGTCCTTAAAGGCTCAAAACCAGTCAATTTACCGTCATAAAAAGCAACGCTTGATTCATACTGATGATGATTACATAGTAGTCGAAATACTTATTTATGTAATACAAATTAATCTAAGAAATTGGAGCATAAATTTATTCCTACAAGAGAAATTTTAAAGAAAGTCAATATGCAATTTTTTGAATTTCGAAATATACACGACTTTTGAGAAAAATGCGTTATAATTTTTCTTTTTTTTTTTTGGAAAATGATCACTGTCGCTAGAATTCTGAAGCTTTAGGAAAATGACTCGACCCATCAATGATAGCCACTTTTGATAATACGACTTCTGTATATATCTTTTCTTTGAGTAATTTGGGCCAATTACAAAGAAATTAGTAAACTGTGAATATTTTTGCCCAAGATTATGATTTAATCCTAAAAGATACTTTATCAAAACAAAAATTATTTTCTAAATTTAAAATTGAAATACTTTAATTCGCTCCGAGCGTGAATTTCGTTTCCATGACAACGATACACTACTTTAATTATAGAATTAATGGATGCATATATAATTGTGTGGATTGCATTGAAAACTTACATTTAAAATTTAATATTCTTGTTTCACAAATTTAAATAAATAATTACGATAATTAACATTTGAAAAATAATATTTGTACAATTTGATTTCTTATTTTCACAATTTTTAATGCATTAAGTTTAATTAATTAGTGTTTTTCAATCATTTTAATTTGACAGTTTCTATATCATTAACATGTAAATAATTGCAAATTAGTCATAACAGCCCACTTTATCTCCAAAATTTTTCACTTAAAGCGCTGGCATCGATTTTATTATCCCTACCATGACTACGCACACAACGAATAGCTAGCTTGGTTCCCTTTGCTTAGAAGCATTAACAACCAACATAAAATCACTGTCTAGTTTTACATTATCCAAGATTACACTGAGTAATCCATGTTTATCATGAATTTCCATACTGATTAAAAACTATATAAATCTTTCCTAAATTTTACATTTTTATCCACATATCTATCTCATTTTAATTTTATTATCTAAGTAAATGATGATAAACGAAAAAAAAAAAATATATCTGTCTTAATATATCTCTATAGATACAATGATATACGAAAAAAAAAAAAAAAAAAAAAATAGAGCATTGTAGTTAGAAAATACAATACAATTTATGATAAAAAGGGTGAGTCTTTGTCTAAGAATGAATGGTTTATCTCTTTTCAACAATAGAAGAAAATATATATGGTATATAGGAATTTGGATAGTTATCAGCACAGGGTCGTAGGTTGTGATTTACAATTAATAAGAATTCTTTGTGAAACAGCTTCAAAAATCATTTGATATATCTGAGTTTTTAACCGACTTCAAACAAAAAGGGAGGAGGTTATCATTTTATAGAGGGTAAATTTTGCTAGAAAAACACATTTTCGTGAAAATTGCCAAAACGCCCACTAAAGTAAATTAGAAATTTTCTACTGAAATCAAGAATCCATCAAGAGTTAATGGAGATAAATTATGAAATCAAGCCCTGGGGATATGAGAAATATTTATGCCACTACCATAATGTGGCTGATTTTATTTCACATAAAGTAACGTTATGTATTCTTGGTATTGCGTACCAAATTTCTAATTTTTCTAAGCTTTGTTGTGCAATATTCACAATAACATTCAACACAGCCTAGAAAATGACGCTTTCCTATCTGTAAGTATATTGACACTTTGTCAACAACATACTTTAGAAATGCGGTGGGACTCTTGTTAAGACATCCTTGATTGAACTACCACCTTCATGACTTGGGAATTATTGACGACCCCGCTTGTAGAACCTGTATAGAGGGTGATGACATCTATGTACATGTTATTTACACCTGCAGAAATCAGCAGGGTGTCAGGTATAGTATGTTTGAGAACAGGAGACGTCTCACCTTCGCTTGACAGGTGGTTATCAAGGAAGACACAGAGTGTCCCTCGGTCTAGGAGCTAGGGTCTAAGCGAGTCTTAAGTGCTAAATTTTATATCGATAAATACAATGTACTATCTATGTTAGTTAATTTCTACAATCTAAAAATTTTTGCTTGGCATGGTTGGCCAGATAAGAATGGTTAAAGTTACAATTGAATTTCAAGGACTACGACTATACTCTTTACTCTATCGATTTAATATTTGGATATGTTATAGGTATTTAAATTCTACCTGCCCTGGGTTTATTTATTTTTCGTTACTCGTTAATTTTTCCAATTTTCATTGTTCACACGCAGGTACAGTGGAGAAAAAAAAGTATCTGGGCGTGAACAATGAAAATTGAGAAAATTAACAAGATTTTCACAAAAAAAAAAAAGTACCCACGGCAGGCAGAATATGAATACTTATTGGATATCTTAATTTCAAATCGATTGAGTAAAGGGTACAGTTCTTTATACATTTTTTTCTACCAATAAATATTTAAGAGGATTCTTAAAAAAAATTATAAAGCTTCAAGCCAATCAATAATTTTTACATTACAACCTTAAGAAAAATTTTTACCAATAATTAGCAAATTTTGAACAATGAAAATAAACGTCAATCAATGAAAATTAGGATTATCCACAATAAAAATGATATAAAATTTGTGTAATAACCAACTGACATTGGATACGCGCTTTCGTTGCTATAACAACAAAAGTATATATCATACACACATAAACACAACTTTAGCTTCTATGTATGATAACCAGAGTATTGTGTATGTATATTATTATTCCTGTTTTACTTTTCTATGGAAGGGATTTATTTCATAGAATTCTACGTTAGAACAACAAAGTATCAAAAAGATTGTCGTCTTAGTGTGTACAATGATAACAATAACAATAAAAATCATAATAAGAATAACATATTGCTTTCTTATCAATGTCATCACAATCATATTTGCGGAAAATTTCTGTATTATCGATTATATCTTACGTAGTTATAAATTTTCTCCAATGGCTGTTGTCTAAAGACATTATAGATATTTTCATATAATAAAAGATAAGATGAATTCAAATTTTATATCTGAATAAGGCTGAATTGAATTGGTAACTGTTTTGGAATTTATAAAGAAGAAAGAGGTGAGAGAAACGTAACGATAACAATGATTAATTTTCGACATTCGAGAAACAGACAATATGCATTCGAGAGACAGGCAATATAATTTCCAATCAATAAAAATGTCTACAGACTCTAAGTCTTTTAGTAACAGACAGTTAATTTTTAAAACAGCAGAGTTAAATTTATTTCTAACGTTGTTGAACTTAGATAGGACTGAAGTATGTTTCGCATACGTTAACTATAGCGTTAATTTGCGTTAACTATAGTTAGATACACATAAATAAAGCAACACACATTCATAATAGTAAAATTGAATTATATTAAAATTATAGCCACCTCGAAATGAAAGTTTGAATATCTAGCAAGGTGTTAGCTACGGCAAAACTGCTCGGCAATAATTCATATACTTAAGATGAAAAAATTATTTACCTGTTTAAATCATCAATTTCACTTTTTTGAGAATGCGCACTAGTGAAGGAAGTAAACGAAACCGCTCCTCAATGTACGTTATGAGCCAGACGTACCTCCTTGCTTAAGAATAACAATCCCTTCAATAAAAAAATAAATATTCAAAACTCAATCGACTTGTAATGAAATTTTTCCGGCCGTTGCTAGCTAAATTTTTATTAAACTTATTAATACACAGGGAATAGTTAATAAGAACGGGTGATAGAATTTCCCGTTTAATACAATTGTGTAGGTTCAAGTAATCATAATGAATATTTTTTTCAATTTTTGAAATTTAGAAAAATTACGAAACTTTTCCAGTGATTTTACTGATTAATGTGGTAAAAAATTCATACCTAATAATTAATTTTTAATAAACAGTCATTCGCGTCTGAGTTTCAAAAACTAGTTTATAAAATTACTTTAAAAGTTTTTAGCAATATACAAAAGGCAAAAGAAGATCAAAAATCGAAAATGGAATGGGTAATAGCTTTCTAATCAAGACATCTTTAAAATCTACCCATCGTTAGTTTTGTTTAAAAACATTGTTATTAGAAAGTGTGGAGCTGATATCGACAAAATTCTTATTTGAAAAAGAACTTGTTGAAGAGGGTTAAGTAATACAATAACAATGTGCCAATCAATCTACCAAACTGAACTTAATTAAATACGAAATTAGTTTGATAGTGTGGTTTATTTTACTTGTTATCAAATGCATTTATCTTTTAATATTGACAACAGATTGATTGGTAATGACAGATTGGTATTATTATAAATAAAACTTAATTATAACTTTACTTTTGCGTGTTGGATATCATTTCTTATTACAGAGTAATACCAGATTTTGAAGAAATTCATTAAATTCATAAGTGGAAGACTCCTAATAAGTGGAAGGAGCCCAACATTCCGATAATTGAGATGTCTTATTGAAAGTGTCGTGATTTTTTATAGAGTGGAGCAGATTGTCTAATTTTATCCACATTCAAAAAAGAAATCTTATGAAGTTTTCCATTTGTTTGTTTTCCCATCATACGAAACATTTGAGATTATTTAGTAGATATGATTTAATTTTTTATGGCTTATAAGTTTTAACGCCAATATTAGAGTGATTGCATGGGCGTAGATTTCTGCAGGTGAATCTTCAAATAATTATTATTCATTTTCAGCTCGTCAATTTTTTTTTTAAATAAACGCTTTCACAGTGTAAGAGCTTTAATGCTTTAGTATCCACCGTCTTGGTTGAATTAATTGCAGAAAAACAACAAGGGAAAACAAACAATTGGCTGAGTTAATTGTTGAAATACCATGCATCGACAGTGTTGATTACTCTATCACATTATACATTCATTCATGTCGCACATACGTAACTGATATCCGCATATAATACATACTATACAATTTACGCCTAATTTGTGCCCTCATGGGTAAACAGTGATGTTTACGACAAAATGTTTCAAACAAAAGTAGTTTGTTTTTTGACCAGGAAGATTTTTTACATTTAAACTTTTGTTCTATCTCTAACGGTTTACAAGATGGGTTCCACGGACCCATGAGTCAAGACCCAATTGACCTTTGTTGCTCATTTACGAACTTGACCTCACTTTTTACGTCCTGAGTGCGCTGTAAAAATTTCAGCTTGATACCTTTTATCATTTTTGAGTTATCGTGTTGACAGACAGATGGACAGACGGACAGACGGACACACAACCGAAAATGGACTAATTAGGTGATTTTATAAACACCTATACCAAAATTTTTTCATAGCATTAATATTTTTAAGCGTTACAAACTTGGAACTGAACTTAGTATACCTTGCATATTACATATATGCATGGTATAATAAACAATAGACACTTCACAACATTTGCCCTTAAAACTAATTTGCCCCTAAAACACAATTAATTTTCTGTAGAATAAGCAAAAATCGTAGATTTTTCAATTTCGAAGTTAGAGGCGGGATTAAAAGATTGTCAGGTCCGATTAAGTTAAAAACGGCTTTTTCAATAGCACCCTTGTCCAATATCGTTGAACTATCGTTGCTTTCGATCCTTTCAGCAATTTGTTGCAATTACTTCCAAAGTGTACGTTAGCTTTATAACTAATAGCTTTTTTTTAAAATCAATTCAGCTCATATCCTTATATTCCTTACATCTTTATCCATAAATCCTTCCTTATTTCCCAGCAAGAAAGCTGAAGGTTATAACTTAGTGGTCTTTACAATTAAGCCCAACCAAGTGGGTGGGTATCAAGCTAGTGATGCTCTAAAAAATAAGGAAAATGATATACAAACCTTTCCTTTTGAAACGTGAATATGATAAAAAAAAAAGGATAATCGGTGTGGATAAAACAGGACTCACCTGAAACAAGAAAACAAAATTACTAATTAAGAGTGAAAAAGAAAAGTCATTACTTTTAATAAATATATTACAATTTTGTTTAATTTTGTTGGCTTAATCGATAATTTTCCGAGACTTGTGAAAGAGAACTTCCTATCTAAAAAAAATTTACGGAGTAAAAAGGAATTACTTCGGATATTACTGATAGGCCGTGGGTTATCAGTAAAGGAATAGAAAAAGGAACGAGTAAAATGTTTTTTTTTTAGAATAATAATGTTAAGTAAATTATTTATATGTCAAATGCCAATAATAATATTATTTATAAAATTAATAATTAAACTAAAATGGTGTATATTTAATATTTAATTAATGAACTCATAAGGTAGATTGTAGGTAGATGAAGGTATACAGGTAGCATACAAAAAACAAAGTAGGATATCTAACAGATTGATATCATTTATCAAGTTCTTCTCTTTAAAATTAATTGAAAAGACAACATTTTAGTGATGGGACGAATGTTGAATTTTGCGAATGCGAATGTTTATTTCCAACTATCGCGAATGTGAATGTTAACTTTCAAATGAAGCGTTCACAAATTATAATGTATTAACTTAATTTATTCTTAAATATTATTTCTCCAGCATGTTTTTCTCTGTCCAAACCAAGCTTCCTTATTCTTTTATCAAATTCTATGATTCACCCTTTGTTTTCAAGCTTATCATGTTGGCTTCTGACATGATAAAATATACTCACGGGCTAAAATTGTACCGATTAAGAAAAAACAGGTTAGACAAAAAAAAAAATAATAATAATTTTTTTTAACAAAAAAATAAATCTATATTTTAAATGAGTTAAATAAGTGTATCAAGCAAACATGATTCGAATGTTACAGTTTTTATAGATGTTTTCCTAATACTGAAGATATCATTAAAAAGTGAATCAGCAACTGTAAAAATAATAAATTATTTTGATTTTCACCACTTTTCTACGAAATTTGTTGTTGTTTTTTAGTCACGAGTACAGAGTAGCCATGGGTTACGGTACCCACGGAACCGGAATTCTGCACGGGTCAAGCTGGTACATATAATTCTTCATTAGCGTAAAATAATCCGTCGTATAAGTCCATTAAAAACAAACCATTTAAGTCCACTAAAAGAAAAATTCAGCTTTGTTTTATTTGAGATTAGTTTACTATAAATGCGTTTGACCAACATGTAAATTTAAGACTGATTTAAAAGTGATAAAAATATGAGTAAAGTACATTTTAGTGAAGTTTGGTGATGATTTTTTGTGAAAAACATTCGCAAAACATTGGCATCTTTTTTTTTTGCGAATGCGAATGCGAATAGAAAATAATACGCGAATATTCGCGAATCGAATGCGAATATTCACCCCATCACTACAACATTTTATATATTCATTATATTTCAATAGGATTTCATAATAATTATTAAAATAAAATATCTTCATTAAATATAAAATAATAAATAATAACACTACTTGTTCCGTAGCAAATTGTCTATTTATGCTTTTATTTAGAACTTACATGCTCTAACCATGATGTATTGAAAAATTATAATCAGTGACAGGGGAGGGATGGGGGTAGGTGTAAGCTAAAACTAATATGGAGGAGAGAAAATGTCTGAAGAGAACGGTTATGTTCTAAAATTGAAATAACATTATGAAATTGTTCAAATACTCAAAATAGTTCGCCATACAACCACCAAAAATCATCTAAATCCGGCTTGTCTGTCATATAAGAATACATGTAAAGCCAACCTTGCAAAATTGTCAATCTCCAATATTTTTTTAGTCTACGGAGAAGCAGATGTCTTTGGAATTGTGATGACCAAGTAGCCCATTAATTTATTTGTATTTTTTAAGATATTCACAACTGCTCATAGCTTCGCGTTCTCATTCTGGACTCTTCTCTCTCTCACTTTACAATATATTATTATTATCTAATCCATAAAAATACACTCTTAACTGAAAAACATGCTTTAGAATAGAATAATCCATTGAAAGCTAAGGAACTAAAAACACATAGTATGTCCCTTTTCTTGACAAAACAGTCTATAATTGGTTATGCACCTTCTTGTCAAAGGTACCGTCTCATTTCAAGCTCGGTTTAAAGTGTTTTTTTTAGCAAATTAAGTCTAATATAACATGTATTTATATCAAACTAGCTGTCGCCCTACCACGCATCGCTGTGCGACATGGTTGCATGGAAATAGTTGAAAAGTATCTAATAAATTTTATGAAATTTGATATTGTACCCGAGTACAAAAAACGAGTGCACAACTTTTAAACGACTGAATTGATTTTCGTGTAAGTTAAAGTTTTTTAATGCATACATCATGCCCTTTTATTTGATACTAGACTCAGGTAAATTTGAAAATATTCGACCGTTCATCCCCACTTTCACCACCTCTCACCCCATTTCAGAGTTACAGTTTTGAAATGTACACGTCATGCTCTTTTATTCGATATCCCAGTTGGGTATATTTTAAAATATTCGCTTGTTCATACCCACTTTCCCGATTCTCGGTTGTCTATCGCAACATAAACTACTTTAACTTTCATATACAAAATTGTGCAGTTAAATGACAAGTTGAATTGAAAAATATACAAATTCACAAATATAGCAGGAACCTTTGGATGGACGAGATTGTTTCGACACTTATTCGATTTTTGTTGTTGTTTTAAATATCAAATAAGTTCTAAAAGGATTATTTCACATTCATGAAGATAATTATAATTTAAATTTTTTCATAATAGTATCAAGGAAGTGTTTCCGAAAGTGCAAAAAAAAATTTTCGGAAATTTTGTACATGATAATAAATGACTGGTTAGGTATTGTTTGAGAATTTTTAAGCTTAAGCCACTATTTAAGTTGATTTTCAAACGTTACGATAAAAATGAGTAAAATAATTTTTCGTTTTAGTAAAAATCAGACATTTAAGATATTTTATTCTAGGCATATTTTATCTGCGATTCTTAGATGAAAATAAATTTTATACTTTTTTTACGGCAGAGAAGATTAACGAAATATAGTTTCTAGTATAGTATAGTAATATTTATGTTGCTAAGAACGAAGCTTAAAATATTCGCCGATTTGGAAACTTTTCCGAATTTGGAATTTTTTTTAAAATGTAAGCATATTTAAGAGATATTGAAATTTTGCACTAAAATATAATTTTGAACATGAGCCGATATGTTTAGAATCTGTTAAAATTATTTGCATGATCAGCACATGATTTTATATAAAGTACAAGCTTTTTTCCTTTATAAAACTTTTTTCAATTTTGCTTCGTCCAAGTGTACTAAATTTTAAAAATGGTAATTCAATAAAAATTTATTCTATTTTTAAAATAGTATACTTGAATTAATTTTATAAAGAAAATTTATGATAATCTTTTTATTGCATAAAATACACAGCAGTAGGTCTCATTTCATTTATTTTTCGTATCCTTGTACACATATTAAACAATATGTGGTCTCACATTTACCCTCTGAGTCTCCCTATATTCATCAATATATGATTTATATTTATGTATGTAAATGGCATATTCTCCGTATGATATTTTAGTTACGCATGTTTGAGACTTCCATATACAAAGTTTTAAGAATAACACAGGTCTGCGATTAAAAAAACTGCATAGGATTTTTTTACATTTTCTTATAGATTTTGACCTCCCAAAAACAGGAAAACTATTCAAAACATTCTAACACATAGGTTTTCATAGATATTAGTAAAAACATAGACTAGTCTTATAGTAGTATTATATGGTATTTTATAGTAATATTATATAAAACTAGTCTTAAAGTAGTATTATTGCACAATGAAAATAAATTAGCTTCGCTTCCAATATTCTGTTCTGTGCAAATGGAAGAAAACTAACTATAACAACTTGGCCATTACCCTGGAAAGAATCAAATATCAGGACCATTAATGGATGGTTTGTGGGGACTTCAAAATACTCACGATGCTTTTGGGTCAGCAAGCGGGCTATTTTTAATACCCATGCTCCTTATGCTTATGGGATAGTAGAACCAGAAAACAGCACTGGACTTAAAGTGATTGGCCACCCCGAGAAACTTGGGGAGAAAAATGTTATCAATACTACATTGGTCCCGCCAGAAACAGTTTTGTTGCCACCTGTCCATATCAAATTAGGGTTGATGAAACAATTTGTAAAATCACTGCAAAAAATGGAGACTGTTTAAAATATCTATGTACAAAATTCCCGAAGCTGTCAGAAGCAAAGTTGAAAGAAGGAGCTATCACTGGCCCCGACATAAGAAGGCTTTTTACTGACACCCTCTTTGTGGAAAGTATGATTGAGAAGGAAAAAGAAGCTTGAGTATCGTTCAAGGATGTAGTGCGAAAGTTTTTGGGAAATACTAAGGATCCTGACTACAAAACCATTGTTAAGCTAGCAGCATACGAAGCTCAAGGCTGCAAGATAAGCCTGTAGGTCCATTTTTTACACTCCCACATAGGATATTTTTCTGAAAACCTGGGAGCTTACAGTGAAGAACAGGGGGAGCGGTTTCACCAGGATGTACGTGATATCGAGAGACGGTACTAAGGAAAATGGGATGTCACTATGCTTGCAGGCTAAAGTTAAAATAAGTTAAAGTTTAACCAACTGAGTCACTAGGGAAATACATTATGTATATTAATTTAAAAAAATACTTAATTCGAATTCATTCTCATTACAATATTTAAATAAAATATCCCCATAACATTAAAAACATAAGCTGTGGGACTGGGAGCTGCTACCCCAAGTTGTTAGTTTGAAGGGTTCATTTGACAGAGCCAACACCTACTCGGAGGCTGAAATGAAACATGCTTTTTCAAGGTATACCGTTTACTGCCCAAGTTATTAAATAATACTAAGAATGCATTGCGAAAAATTTTGAATTATGGAATAATGACGTCATAATTATAAAAATATGTCATGTGCTACATTTTGCACTGAACTATATTTTTTACAAAATCAGTTCTTCAAGGAAACTTCGATAAATTCTGTTAGAAAGCAGACATTCTAAGTGGAAGTTACATGATGTTTCCAACCCAAGTTAAATCTAGTTTCATTGGATAATAAAAACATTCTACGAACAATAAAATGGGTAAAATTACAATTAAAATCGTAATATTGCTGATTATTATTATCAAAAAGGCAGAACATCACAGTTATGTATTATTTTTAACCGACTTCAAATCAAAAAAAAAGGAGGTTCTCAATTCGACTGTATTTTTTTTTTATTGGTTTGTAACCTACAAAGATTCTAATTATTTTATTGAGCAATTTTAATTTATTTTTTTCTCGTTTGTTAGTTTTCGTTCTGATAGGACCTCTGTTGAAGTTCCCAAACGTCAGCGATCTCAACTAGCCCCCCCCCCCCCGTAGAAGAAAGAAAATTCGGTTTTTTATTTTAATAAAAGCTGACAATGATAGGGTACATAATTATCATCAGTTGTTTTAACAACTGATTTTTGGAAAAATCACTTATAACGTTAAGTAATCAATATGGCATTTAGAAGCAGGCTTAAATATTAAAAAACCACCAGTGGTCAATGGTATGGCTAGACTTTTAAAAGAGTAGGTTATTTTTATTAGACAGTTTCTTTATACATTTGAACGATATTGCTTTAAATTAATATGGTTTCTCAATATCCATCTATTTATTCAATACCTGCTGAAACTAGAAAATAGGCTTATTCTCAAAATTTTACTCTCGAAAGTAAAAGTTGTCGCACGGCAAAATGATTTTCCCATACTGTAGCCTAATTATAACTAATATCAAATCTTTTAATTTGAATTTCGAGGAGTTCTATAAAACATGCACAAAAAATATATTATTTTAATGATATACAAATTTGGTGGAAGTGATGGGAAGACAAGCATTAAAATAGTAAAAATATTTACCACACAGAAGCTATTCCTTTTGCTGTCAAATGAAATAAATTTTTAAAGAAAAATTTGATTAGATTTTATTGGCTGTACTTGAAAGTTTTTTTTATAAATCGGTTGTATTACGAGAAAGCTATATAATAATAACCACAAAAACAAACTTGATTTTGTCAAGTACACCACAGGAATTTACACACTTCAAAACTTTTTCTGTCTTCATTTTATAAAAAGTAGGAAAATATAATTTTTATATAATAGGTAATAATAAGAAAGAAAAAACGAATTTCAAAAAGAATAAAATCCTTTTTCCCGTTACAGAAGATAATTTTATTTTCAAATTTGTCTTATATCTCTTTGATGACATGTAATGATACTTCAAAAGTAATTTGTCGTTATTTGTTTATGATATTAACAAACCCATGTCGTTTTTTCCACGAAATAAAAATAATTATTTTTCTTTTCAAAACTTGGATAAGGAATATTCGATAACTTAATTCTTATTATATTATGGTACGAGAGCGGGCAACGTTTTCGAGAGTTTATTTTGAGACTGCTGATTCTCGGATATCTTTCTCTGAAATAGGATAAGATTTGAGAAATAATTTTTGCGTTTTTATTAAAAATTCATTAGAATCTTAAATACTTGAGCATTCACAGCGGAATTCATAATTTATATTGCTTAAAGGACAACAATAATAATTTTAAAAAATTGTCTTTGAATAATTTTACGTTACTAAGTTAGTAACGCTTAAAATTTCCGGTTGCTTGCCCGTCTTTCTTTTTTTTTGTGAGTTAAATTGGGTATTGGACCCATCTTGTAAACCGTTAGAGATGATTGAAACATGTTTTTGTTAACAGCACTGTCTACGCGTGAGGGCGCAAATTAGGTAAGAACATTAAATGGGATATCAGTTATGTGTGTGTTGCCACAGTCTATGAATACTTACCTATTGTAACCGATAGTTATCTATAGTTATCTACACTCGACTGTGGCTATCTAAGAGTGACTACCTTTCTAAACTTAAAGGATGTAAAAAAACATTGATTTATCAACACTGTCTATACATAGTATTTCTACAATTCATAACTCATTTGTCAATTGTTTGTTTACACTTGTTTTAATCTTTTTTCAAGAATGAAGATCCACTAAGGACAATATTTTAATTAGGAAGTTCGAAAAAATTTTAAAACATACCAAGCAACCAATTGGGAGAGAAATTTGTTAGTTGTTCCACGAAAATTTCATTGCAGGGGACTTTCAAGTGACCCGAAAAAATTTGAATTTGACGATAAGATTTTTGAATATTTATTGTAGCTGATATTCCAATAAAAAGAATAGCTTTGGTGTCATTTTGCCTCAAGAAAGGACTTCAGGCTAGATCTTCTCTTTTGTAGAAGGTTACAATATTCAAATAATGTGAAACTTGAATAACAAATAGCAATACCATTTCGTAAACGATTGACGACACTTCGGTGATCATCGTTATTATCTACGTATTTCCCTGGATTTCAAGTCATACTTGAGGATGGCAAAAATTTGGAGAAACAGGGAAAAAATAATAAATAATAGAATAGTAGTTTGGTGAGATTCTTTGACTATCTTATTTATAAAGAAACTCTAAAAAACTAACGCGACTAACATTATGCCGTCTTTTATTTGACAAGTAAATAAAACAAAAGACAAAATTAAAAGAAAATCGTTAAATAATTAACCACTGTTCATTCCCCATAGTCAAAAGTGTACAAAGAAAGTGACCAAACCAGAGAAAATGAAACACATAAAGACAAAACATTAAACAAGCTAGTTTTCCAAGTATTTTATATAGATATATATATATTTTGACAATAACTGCTTTAAGCATTTGTTGTTGGTGGTAGTTACCGCACAGAGAACACTTTTTGTGAGTTGGGATTTTCATGATACGGTATGGTTTGGCGTGGTGTCGTTGAGGAAACTTCTAGGTTCGTTCTTATATACAGTAAACGATGGCGGAGGAGTAGCAAAGTAATCGGATAATATCGGACAAAAAGACAAAGAAGAAGAATGATATCTTTATAACATTTATAAGTATATCGAGTGTATCAGAAAATATGATCAATAATCTAGAAGTTGTTAATGTACGCCACAGCAAGTATTTACAGAGAAAAGTTGTGTAAAATTTCTGCCGAATCCGTTATGTTTGCGCAAAACTATTTCTTACAAAAGTTTTTTTATATTTTCATGAGAAACATTTTTACTTTTAAAAGTTTTTCTCTAGCGGTTTGTTACATTAACAGCTAGTTTTTCTTTTTCATCAACAGTACTTTAACAATTTTTCTGAATCTCTCACAATATATTTCAAAATTTTAAATATCAGGAAATGTTTTTCGTGGAAATATCCACAAAGTTTCTTTGAAAGAATTTTTCGAAAACCCAATTTATTCGACTGACATTTGACACGGTATGCAAACTTTCTAAAGCATGTTGCTCCGATGGGAAGCATTCCAAGATACATGTTCCCCATAAAAAATTTCTTGCTTCGGTGTAAATTTTCATCCCCTAGATTAATGACCATTTATTTTTATTCACCCGGAATATAAACGTGTATGTATGTTAGTCTCATGATTATATAGGTTAGTGTTTATTTAACTTCCATTCTCATTTCTCCGATCTCGAATGTGTAACATGGAAAATATAATTACAAGTCAATTTATTTCATTTGATTAAACCAAAATTTGTAGTAGTCGGTACTTATAAAGATACATAAGGTTTGAGGAATTTGAGGACGAAAGTTGACACTTTCTGCATGGGGTGAGAAAAAATGAGTTTAAACTAACTTATATAAATAATACAAGCACTGATATTCAACACTGTTTATATAGGGTATTTCAACCATTTACTCATTCAATTATTTATTTTCACTTGTTTTGTATAACATTTCAGATAATCTTTTCGTCACAGAAGACGAAATTACCAGAGAGAAAAGTTCTTTTTGATAAATTTTCGTGTTTCATTGTTTTGTTTTTTCAAAATTAAGAATCCAGTATCACATTCAAAGCGAAAGAGTACTTTGCAAGAGTTCTTGCGTCCTTGTTCTGTTATGATACATAAACCGTTTATGCATCTTAACTTGTTTTAGTTTAAATTTGGGCCTGATTTGGAACAAAAATTGGATTTATCAATCTTCCATCAGTTGAAAAGTCTTAGAAATACAAAATATCGAATATGTGATCGCTAAAATAATATTTGAAATATATCCTATATTTAAAGAAAATGCAAAAATTAATATATTTAAGACAATTAACTACCGTTAGTAATGATTATTTATCCACTATCCTTCAAAAATTTACCTAACCTTCCTAAACTTCAAATGTTATTTTGTGCTAGAAATTTGCGGCCATAATTCCGACGCTCATGTTCGTTGCGGTATTCTGAAGAATCATCCAAGCATTATCAATCAACTGTTATATTTACAGCATTTGAAAAAAAAAAATTTACGTTAAAATAAAACTTACAATGTATATATATTCGTTTTTCATCGGACGACATTTGGTTTTCTCTTCTAAGAAGAAATTATTGTGGATTTTCTGTCTAAACAACTATAATCTTATCTTTCTCTTTTTTTTTTTGCTCTTTTGATAAAGTATGAGGAAGCGTATCATAGAATAATATATACTTACTAAGTAGCTGTAGCAGTGTTTCCTACATTTTTTTTTATTATACACTCGTGAGCAGAGAAACTGGGTCAAACAAAGTTTAAGTTTTTTGTTTGGGTAGGTACTTCTATAAAATGGAGAATTTATCTACACTCTTGAGATAAGAACTATTTTTTTTCAATCATTTTGAGTGCGAGAAATACTTTATTACCGCACGTAGGGTGGTAATAGAAACTCATTTTTTCATTACCTAACGCATTTTCGACTAATCAAATTATTTTAAAAAACTATTCAAATTATTCGACAATCTCCTTCTCTCTTAGAATATAATCTCTTCGAAAATCTTCGAAATTATTTTCTGGAATTTTTTTTCGTTTTTCAAGAATCTCTTACAAGAACAATAGCTACCTGCTATAGTTTTGGAGAAAAAGGATAGCAAAGTTTTGACCTAATTTGCACCCGCATGGGTAAACTATGATGTTAACCCTAACGGTTTACAAGATGGGTACTACAGACCCAAGACCCGATTGACCTATGTTGCTCATTTACTAGTTGCCTTACTTTTTACGTCTGGAGCACGCTATAAAAATTTTAGTTAGATATCTCTTTTCGTTTTCGAGTTATCGTGGCGACAAACGGACAGACAACTGGAAATGGACTAATTAGGTGATCTTATGCGAACTCGTACCAAAAATTTGTTCGTATCATGAATATTTCTAAGTGTTATAGACTTGGGAGTAAAATTAGAATACCTTACGGAAAGAGAGTGGAGCATCTGGAATCATAAATCTTGAAAGACTGTAGCAAAGCGCTTTTCGGATAAATTTACCACTTTAATTCATTGATATAATGACACTGATGTGTCGTCATAAAATTATAGACCCACATATAGACTAAAATGACACGCGTGTTGATAAATAGTGCCTGCAGGAATCTTCGGCTTCGAAGATCTTCGGCTTCAAATATAATAGGAATATTTTTGCCAATGCGCAAGATTACGGATGAATAGGCAATGCATTGGGGGGTGCGGTTACCCTGCGTTTCGTTGGTTGGCTATCATAAACTTTTAAAAAATCATTAATTTATTATTTTATCCACTTTTAGTCAGTGTTATACAGAACTTCTTAGATTAAACATTCGGCTTTGGTCTGATACTAACGATAAGCAGTAACGTATACTGAAAATGACTTTTGAGTTACAAACTCTACTGAATAAAATACAATGCTTAAATGTTGCAAAAAAGCACATCTTTGTTCCATCGTGTGACCTAAGTCATGGTCACCCGTTTTCTTTGATTCCAAGTATAATAGAGTTAGCTAGATGTTTCGTTATATGGTTGACACAACTTTTATATTTTTCTTCCGGAATATAAATTTTTGTTTTACTGTGTACATTAAGTCCCAAAAATTTTATTGAATTATTTATTATTTTGTTAAAAAGCTTCTTATAACAAATAATATTATACGAAAGAACAAGAAAATAATGAAATAAAACGGACCTTCATTACACATTAAGATGTCACATTCATCATTATTTGTTTTTCTCAAACTTAACCGGATGTTTGAGTTTTTCGTAGAAAAAGAATGTAACATCTTAAATGTTTGGAAAAGTTTTTGACGATAGTCATTTGTAAACTTTGACATAAAAAAGACAACCTTATTTTCTAAATAAATAAAATTCTAATCATGTTTCTATGTTGAAAAGCTGTTTGAGGCAATTCGGTAGTTCATAGTACATATTTTTGATTTTAAAGTGGACCTTCATGACTTCATACTTTAAAGTGGACTCCAGAGAACGCTGGTATAAAAAAAGGAAAGTGTTATTTCTTGAAGGTTGTTAGAGGTAATATTTCGAAATCAATTCATTTTAACATTTTGAAATACGATTTTCTGGAAAGCCATTCTTATATAAGTGAGATTTCGAATTTCAAAGAGGCACTAGGATCAAATTGAAGTTCCCAGTACCTATTTGTTTTAACAATCATATAATTGGCTCAATATATGTCGCTTAAAATCGCAAAAGTGTGAGTTGAAATTTGGAAACTATATCTAAATCTGATCGTTTACAAATTAAATTTTTTGACTTTACTTACGAACAAAATCTATGAATAAGTTTCAGTTTAAAAATATACATTTTACTGAATCTCAAAAAATACCTTTTTTTAATGTATAAAAAAAGAAAAAAATCGTTTAGTTTAACTACGGGAAGCAACAACGATAAATATTTTAACCTTTAAGGCTCTTTTAATATAACGAATAAGCAGATGTGGATAGATAATATGACATTTTCGGATTTTTTATACATTCAATTACAAACATTATCCCCAATTAGGATTGAAAATAACCTTTAGTACTTACAAAGTAGCAAATGAGTTTAATAATGATTAAGAATATTAACGATTGCAATTATCCTAATAAACGTATATCTAATTCAAAACTTCTAATGATGGTTCAGGGTATTCAAACGTATGTTACCTTCATTCAACAGTTTCTATTTTTTTTAATCTTCTTATGTTTTTTTACAGAATTAGTTTTGCTTGGTTGAATTTTATGTTATTACTTAGAATTACAGGTCTTAAAAGTATACATAGCTTCATCTGCATACTATACACTTTTGTTCAAAATAAAATTAACGTAGGTATGCATCTTTAAAAAAACCTCTGCTTTTATTTTTAATCGATTGACGCGGAAATAAATGGGAAAGACGTATTATTTTTTAGCCCTGTTGAGTCTTTGAACCATCGAAAGCTCAACTCATATAAGATCTGCTAAAGCTGATGATGGAAATTAGGCCCAAGCCTTCGCCGAAACTAATAAAGTTGGGTTTGCCAGTGCTTGTCCAAGATTTGTCTAGCATTGATTTACCAGGATTTCGTATGCCCACCTTTGCCCAAACTTCGGACAAGGGTAACAAACCAAGTTTGTTGTTAAATTATTTTATTGTTTCATGCTACTTGTAGAGTAGTAGTAAGCATGTCTACTGCTCAGAACCCAGTCTGTGGCCCGCCTATATTAAATACGTATCTAATATGCATCAAAATAAGAATTATGAACACAAGTAAAATTCAGGCTAAAAATAACAATTATTTTTCTTAGTTACTTAGTTAATGTTAGTTAGAAAATAAAATTTTCTACAAAAAAAGGCACCCTAAGTTTTTTGCATAAGTCACATACTAAACAATCTACTGAAAAGTTGGTGGAAAATTTGAGATATAAATTTTACTTTTGGCGATTTAAGAATTCTTGGCTTTTTTTAAGTATGGAAAAAAAGACTCAATGAAAGTTGTAGACAACATAACAAGCAATACTATTTGTCCAAATAATTGTTAGCTATGACCCGTTGTTCTCGCGCAATAGGTTGCCAAAGTTGCGTACTCGCGAACAAAGCGCATACAGAGTTATTTAAAAGCAGCTTATGCACCTATAAAACATTACAAACGCTATTTAGGAGTAAAATTCCCATATATACGTTGCTGTTATGGAATTATTGAAATGTGAGCATCGCAAAATTTCAAAATTATTTGTTTCAAATTTTGCAATAACTTTCCAATAGATTGTTTTATGTGTGATGTGTGTAGAGAATTATATTCTCTCGGTACTTTTTTCCCTAAATCTAATGCAATAGTGGCAGCTATTGCATTAAGACTAAGATGGCGTCCTTCCTCAAAAGGGGTAGCATCCATCTTTTTCAAATTTAAACTTATTTTTGACCATCCATACCGTAACAAAAAATTTGGGTTTTCCCCAAAAATGTGATTTAAAAATCTAACATGACTGAACTAAAGAGAGAGAAGTTCCTTGACATATAAAATGTAATATAAAGATTATGTGAACCATGTAAAAATTTTTTTTCAAAGACAGTTTGATTAATTCTTTGATATAAATCAATTCTGAAATCAGACTTGTTCAATTTATCTCTAACAATAGATAAACTAAAAAGGAAATATAATTTTTTTTAGTCATTGAAAGAAATTCTATTATTACTTTTATAGGCAAGAAGAAAATTCTCATATAATTTATTATTATACACGTTATCATTATTTTACATGAACAGTTGAACGAGTTTTATAATTTACCCTGCACCCTATATATATCTATCTATACACCAGGATAAATCAAGGACAATTCGATATTGTTATCAACAGTGTACCTAATATATCTACACACATAGGTACTGTAAATTAAATTGAATTCTCGCCCTTAGTTCACGAAGAGAAATTCAATACAATTTGTTTATTCATTTTATTTTGTTTAAAATTTAATTAAACAAAATTTTAATTAAACCAAATATAATTTTACTGATTTTAATTGATAAATATAGATACCGGAATATCCATTTCCTGATAGTTTTTACTGTAAGTCTTGTATTTACCCAGAAACTTAGGAGTAAATAATATATAGCTACGTACTAATATTAAATCTTTGGAAATAAAAATATTAAAATGTATAAATCTTTGAAAATAGAATTACATTAGATTTTTACATTAGAAAAGTATCTTTTTGTTAATTTGTACTATTTAGGATTATATTTTATTTAAGGAGATATGCAAGGATTAAATAATACTAGGGAATTCAATAAAACTTTATAAATACATTTTTTGATTAACAAAGTTTCCAAAAATCACAAAAAATTCCTAGGCCAATGGGGTTTTTATGACTATTTTATCGTTCAAAGTTGGCTGAAAAAATTATGAATCATATAGGTTATCCTTTTCAATTGGATACTTCTATATCAAAAACTCTTAAGAGTGTGTTAAAATAAACTATCTAAAATATTTAGACAATCTTGTAGTTTACAATAATACCATAAAAATATAAGGTTGCCGATGATATAAAAATACAATTTTAATTTAGTTATTATAATTCTAAGATCCATCATTTGATGAACAGAGGCGACTATCGTTAGAGTATTGACGATTGAAGAGCGATCTATATTATCTTTATAAGATAATAAAATTTGAACGCTTTTTATGCCGTTCTAACTTCTACATTAAAGTCTTTAAACAAAAAAGGTTATTAATATCTCAGTAAAGGTTGAAAAAATGAGTATAGTTGAAAAACCAACTTTTCAAATCTTTTGACATCTTCAAACTTTCTCTCACTTGTATTATGTTGGCAAGGTATTCAGACCATGAATTTTAAGCTTCAATTTTCATTGTTACTAAATTTACATCAAATAAATTCTGGTAAAGCAGATAAAATAAATAATAAAATTTTCGCTTCATTATTGACTTATGACTCATTATATTAATTTTACTTAAATAAGTAAATTGTAGCCAGTATCAAAACTTTTTTCTTTTTACAAATTTCTGAATCAAATATTAAATTCAATTTCATTCTAGATTGATTTTATACTTACTAAAAAAGAGGTAATATAAATATTTATTATACTCTGCTTTATAACATTTATTGTAGATTAAGGTATTTCCAGCATGGTATTTGCAGTTTCTATGTTAAAGCAATGGTACAATTTTTTTTTCGACAGAATTTAACGAAAAATTAAATTTAAAAATTTAATAATGCTTACTATTAATTCCCAAAGTTTCAGAAATTTTGACCGTTTAAAATGGGAAATAATTATGCCAACGTCCCAATTTCGATCAATTTACGTCAAAATTAATATCTCGAAAGTGAAAATTAATTTCTAAATTTTTTTTTTAGAATTGTATTGTATAAACATTTTTTTCTACTTTTTCTTCAATATATAATAATATCATAAAAAATAGTTGGAGAGACCGGACATTTTACATGCTTTAAATGGGACATGACCCTCAAAATCGCGAACTTTGTCTTTAAATATCTCGCGATCTAAACGGTCAAAAATTATGAAATTTTAGGAATTCATAAATAAAGCTATTATAAACCCGAGAAAAAAAATTCGGCCAAATCTGTCGAAAAGTGATTTCATGCTGGTACTACCTTAAGTGTTCACAACATTTATTTGTAATGAATATTTTATATAGACTGTTTCAAGAAAAATGGCTAATATTCAAGGAAAGTGTGTACATACAAAGGTAATACAAACTAAACAAAAATTTTTCAAAAATCGAAAATTTTTTAGGAATCTTTTCTGAAAACAGTGGTTAAAATCGGCTTAATATTACAGTGCATTATTAATATAACGTAAACACACGAAAATACATACATTTAAAATTATTTTGCGGCTATAATTTCGTGATTAAATAAATATAACAATATATATATTTTTGAAAAGTGCTAAATACGTCCCTTAATTTGATACCAAACACGCTTTAATAAAATCGAAATTTGTTTTTTTCATTTGTCAAATTATGATAAGTAGTTTAGAAGCTAGACCCGAACAGGTGAATATACATGCATATCGGTCAAACACATAACCCTCGCCATTGTATAGTCGGGGTAAAAATAGAACAATTTCAGAATTAGTTTTTTCCTGAAACACTCTGTAAGAGTATCTCATAAATACCACATTTTCTAGTATACAGCTGAAAATATTGATTTTCCTGATAAAAATAATGCGACGAAAAATCATAGCAGCATATTGTATGTGGAATACATATATAAAAATCATTTTCATTTTACACTCATATCTAAATGGTTTTTTATTAAGAATGGTAGAATATTATACTAAGGTTAAAAAATTTGCGTCTACAACAGCATTATTTGTGATTCCTTGATCGCACTTCACGGTTCGACAATGTTGGCATGTTGTCTGATTACTTACTGAACTAGCCGATTTAAAATTGTTGTACAAACGATGAATACTGATTAATTGAGCGAATGAAAATAACGCAGTACTTAATTAGTAACTCGAGTTTAACTCAAACATTTTATAATTAACGTTGAAAGTTCTATCACTCTTAATGGAAAACCTATTACTTTTGTATTCATGTTTATATACTTACAACAAACTTTATTCGTTTGTTTTAAAGCTGGTTGCTTGCCTGATTGATAAACAAACAAGAACGGAATAAATTTCTCATAATGTTATTTATTGTCGTCTATAGTACAATGGTATGTTTAAAAAGAAAATTAGTATGGAAAAAGTGACATTCCGTTTTTAACAAGATAAGTATTTTGTAACAGAATTTCAGCTGGCGAAAGCCATGATGAAGTTTTTGTTTATTTGTAATTTTTGTGAATTTTAAACTTTTAAGTTTCCTTCTATTTTTCAATATTTTCTCTTCATTTACCCAGCGTTTTAAGAGGCGTGTTACACTTTTGAACGTTTAGAAACCATTACTTTTTCAAGAATCTTCTACCCCCTTTTATTTGGCAAAAAAGTTAATGTCATCAATACCTCTTAGTCTTCTTCAACATTTTTCAAACATTCAAAAGTTCGTTTAGCTATAAAAGCGTTTAGCAAACTTTTAAAATACTTTATTCTAATATTACTTATGCTAATATGGATATTAAAGTATATGTACCTATACCATACCAGCATTGTAGTAAATGCAATACATTTCTTACCGTGTATATAGTATTGTTACGGTATTGTACTGTTATTTATCGCGAGGGAAATGTATTGATGCACGTTATTGTCCAAAAACTTAAAGTTTATTATGAATCTAGGTATTTTGCTATCGCAAAGTCACCAGTAAAAGTATTGGCAGTTTTTTTTTTAAACGAGTAATGAACAGACGTGATGATAAGAGACTCTTTTCAGTGGAATTCAAAACTCGAAAATTATAAATCTTACAATAAATTACAGACATTTTTAATTTTTTTTCTTTAAGAGAGCATCTGTCACTCATTCACCTTCTTCAATCTTGGCGACATTCTTGGTGTCTCGTCTAAGCAAAAACACAACCATATAACTGTGGGTTGATAGTGCACATTGAATGAAAAAAAGGCTTCATACAAATCATTTATTGGGCGTCGTCCATATACCAAATCAGGAAATTGGTTCACCTTTATTTTCAAAAAAAAATTTGTTTTTACTTTTATAAAGAGTTTAAGTATCTATTTTAAATTTATAAACCCAATAACAAGTGGCTCACTCAATAGATTTAAAAACGCATTCAATTTTTGATGTTTATATAGGTTAAGCTGTAAGAGGTGAATACTATATCGAATTACTATCGACATATAATAAACGAGGGTATTAAGGATTCAAAACGCATTAAAACAGTAATAAACTATAGTTGTAAAATTTTAGGTCACGAATAACAGATACTGTTTTAGGTGTAAAATAGAGTAGAGCGTATGTGGGTTCTATTGACATACAGTGAAACCGATTGATAAAATAAACACTTTAGATTCCAAAAGATATCAAATAGTTAATAAGTTAATAAAACAAAAATGGATACGTACTTATTAAAATTAATTAAAATCTGAAAATAGAAACTTTTCTATATCGCAAGTTATGAGGAAGAAAGTACAAAAAGCAACTGATACAACTGACCTAGATCAAAAATTTTAATGTTTTTTGTACGAGGAATTAAAAATTAATGTTGTTGTGTACAGTCTTGATGGCAAGTCTTATGTTTTTAGGACATCTGATAAAATTAAAATAATCGAACTAATATCGAATTTTATACATATTTGATATGTAGAGAGTTGCATTATAATTTTTGGATGGGGAAAACTTGCACTTAAAAATTTTTAAAACATCGATTAAGCTTATCGAAATTCTTGAAAAGAAAGTTGAAAGAAACTGTCAAATATTCATAAATTAAAAGAAAGTTTTGAATTTTCAATTATTTTATGCATTCTCTGACTCTTAAATCTACCTTCATGTTTTTGGTAGCTGTTGGCAAAAAAATTAGCAAAAGATGAAGAAAACTAAAGTGAGACCTTTGACGGTGAAATAATAAGGTCGTTTTTTATAATAAATTTCAAATCGAAATTAAGAATATAATATAAATAAATATCAATTGCACGATATCGGATTAAATTAAACTACGGGATCCAATTTAAACTCAATATATTTAGTTATTCCATCATAAATAGACCTACGCAAGATTAAAGTTCATAAAATTTGAAATATTGCACCAATCAAGTGACCTCACAGGATTATGTTCTGTAGATTATGTTCTGTTCACCCCTAACTGCTCGATAGTTAGGTCGAACAAATAAGTACCAGAATAAATTTCATTGGAGCCATTGATCTCAGAACCCAAATTATAATTAGCTTTCCAATGAAACCAATATAATTTCGACTGTATTATTTTTATAGTTTTAATTTCGATTTAAAGTTTCTACCCATAAAAAAAACACACGTTACAACAAATATTGGGCAGAATTTTTAATTGAACATATTTGTCTTTAGCTCAAAATTTAAACGTTTTAGAGAGTGTTTACTGTATACATATAATAACTATACATAGTTCATTACTATCCCTGGTAATACATTAGTACATTTTGTATATTTATAGAATTCTGTGTATCCATTCAAGTTTGAAATAAATTTTCTATCATGAACATATACGTATAGCACCCTCATATTCTACTTAAACCTTTATAGCTCTGTCCTTTGTGCTCCTATATCATGTTTTTTGGTCAATACTCACATATACATAAATGATTATGTAGTAAGTATGTTTCAATTTCCCACACATAAACCTAATACAGGAATTACTGAATTTGAATGTTAAGAAATAACATATGAGAAGAATATTATTGATTTCTCTTTTATATTACTATTTCAAATTTTGGTCATATTTTTACATTTATTTTTGTCTTAAGTGTCCGATGTATAAAAATATCCATACTAAATCTACAGTTATAGTAATCGCACCGTGTGTAAGTTTTATTGGAGGCGTTTCCATGGTAACGATACACTACTTTAATTATAGAATTGTATGAATGTATATATAATTGTATAGATTGCATTTATGACTTACATTGAAAATTTAATATTATTGTCCCACAAATTTAAATGAATAATTATGATAATTTACATTTGAACAATAATATTTGTGCAATTCGATTTCTTATTTTCACAATTTTTAATGCATTAAGTTTAATTAATGAATGTTTTTCAATAATTTAAATTTGACATTTTCTATAACATTAACATGTAAAGAATTGCAAATTAGTCATAACAGCCTCCTTTATCACCAAAATTTTTCACTGGAAGCGCTGGCATCGATTTTATTGTCCCTATCATGACTACGCACACAACGAAAAACATTACTTGCAGCTATGACCTGTGAAAATACTACAATATGATTTGTAATACATATAGAATGTTTTGTAATTATACAAATGGGTAATGCATAAATTATAGACGAGCTGTAGTTTTAGGTAACCTATTAAAATTTTGATGAAATTTTGTTGTAAAAAAAACTTTTAACAAAAAGAAAACCGACTTCAAAAGAAAAACTTTTCCAAAACAAATTAATATGCAATAAAAAGTAAAAAAATAACGATAATATAATGTAGTTAAAATTATTGTTATTTTTGGAGTCGATGTCAGCCAAGGAAACAACTGTGACAGAACAGCTTGCTACATTAGCTTGGCTGACACCGACTCCAAAAATAACAATAATTTTAACTACATTATATTACCGTTATTTTTTACTTTTTAGTGCATATGAATTTGTTTTGGAAAAGTTTTCTTTTGAAGTCGGTTTTCTTTTTTATATTATTATTAAAGTTTTTTATTTTTATTTTGTGATTTTTAGTGAATCTGAAGTACACTAACTAATTTGTCACTAAAAAAAGAATAATCGAAATCGGATGGCTTGATAGTGAATTATTCGTCCTCTTGTGGATGCCGTTGCCAGAACTGGACCAAAATGAAATGGGACCACACGGGAAGCACCAGCTTTCATATAGATAGAATCATCAAAATCAGTTCACCCAGTCGAAAGTTATGAGGTAACAAAGATTAAAAAAAAATACAGTCGAATTGATGACCTCCTCCTTTTTGAAGTCGGTTAAAAACTAGTATAAATCTATGTAAAATTATCATTATTTTTGTTACTCTGGTAACAAAATACAATATTTCCCGGCAAGTGCGATGAATTGCAAGATCGCCTGGAAAAGTTTCTAGAGCTGATCGGACGTTATGTTTTTGAAGTTGAAGTTAACTACAATTTTCTTGAACGCTTTTATGTAATTTTATACCAGTATCCTGGCCAGGATCATCTGGATGAAGGATTTTATTTTTATTAAATTAATAATATTATCTTGGAATATTGATAATACTCTCTCAACGGTCTGGGGGTGCTACCGTAAATATTTGTAAAATTAGTTAATTTAAAGAATGAATACAGAGATCACTCCACGTTTTGAATTTTACATTACAGTTAAAATTATAAGACACTTTTTAGTGCAATAAAGCGTGTTTTTTTAAGTTTTTTAAACTATAATTCATTATTTATAAAGAAGATTTTGGCTAATACTTCCTATAAAGGTCAAAATATTTATGGTTGTTTAGATGTGAGACATATTCTCGTCAACGATTTTGCGTTAGAATTGTCAATATGTTTCCGTAAAGTTACGATGATATTTTTAACAGGTTAGATAACAACTGATCCGTCATGATAAAGAGCATGGTATAAATCTTGAAAACGTTTTGTAAAACGAAAATTTTGAGAAGTCGTTTACGAAATATGAAAATAGTGAACCATTCGGCAATAAATTTTAACTGTTGAAATTTTTTACAAATAAAATTTAGCGTTATTTTGGTATAGGAGTATCTTGGGTAAAAATAAATTGTTCTGAGGGATCAAGTGTTCGATATCCTTTTCAACGAGCTTTCAATGCTGTCTTTGTGTGTTTTGTGTCTTCTGTATATCCTTCTATCTCTTCGATGAAAGGCAATATTATGTTTATAACAAGACAAACATTTCAGATTAGATATTGAGGTCAGTTATTGCCATTCACAAATTGTATTTCTTTTGATTGACTTTGCGTATATTTATTTTTGAGTAAAATTTGTGTATCGACAAAGATGGTTATTTAAAATTTATTTATACAATTTGGGATTCAGAAACATTCTCAAGAAAATACTGTTTATTCAACATTTTAAGATCGAAATTATGAAAATTATAAACGGATATTTAAATGCAGATTATTCAGATTTGGAATAGAACCATTTTCCAATATTAAGTAAAATTAAAACACCAAAAAAAAAATTATATTTAAAAGTTAAGTGATACATAATATGAAAATTCTTGACGGAAATAAACGAGTGTAGTTACCAGTCTACCAATTTTCTGCAATCAACTAAAACAACTTATACATGAAATAAATCTTCCAGGAACAATCCCAGAAAATTTTACCCGATAAAGTTTCAAAAGCTCTTACCATTATTTTTCTAATGTACATCTTATCTGAAACTTATATAATACCTATGTTTCCCTGTCGAAGGTATTTTTCCTTATTTTATATTTTGTATGGTCAAGGCGTTATGGCGTTAGTTGTTCTTTTTTCTTTAATATTAATATTATTTTAAGTGGGTCTGACAGGCATTAAAACAAAATTTTGTGAAACGTCTACTAGTATTTACAGTAATAAATTGTTTTTTTGTACATAACTACAGTAATAAAAATGTATTATATAATTCCTTCCAGAGGAGCTGCGTAGTTTTAGCGAACTTTATCCTATAAAACTGATCTATACTTCTTTGATTAAAACAAGGAAAAGGTAGAAGGCAAACACAGTTTTGTGTAAGACTGTTGTATTAATATATATAAAACAGAGTTTGGAAAAAAGTAATAAAACATGTGAAAACAAACCGTTGACTAAGTTAATTGATCAAATAATATGTATAGAAAGTTTTAAATGTCAGTAAATGTATTATTTTTAATAAATTATAAAAGTTTACAAAACCAACACAATTATGCCATTTGTTTTGGTTTTCCAAGTGAATTTTTTTATTTTTTTCGATTTTCGCAAATCTTCACAAGACCACTACCTGACGAAGCCTGCAAATTTTCAATTGCCTATCTTTTATAGTTTTGGAGAAAATGGACACGCAAGTTTTGTCCTAATTTGCATCCTCATGAGTAAATAAAGATGTGTTTGAATAGTGAACATTTTTTATATTTTTGTTCTATTTCTAACGGTTCTTTTTCGTTTAAGTGTCAGTGCAATCTGCAATTAACAGCTCACTAACCAAGTTCTCCAAACGGGTAAAGTATCATATTTATACATAAAGTTTGATCGTATAGTCTTAATCGAGGATTTAAGAATTGTATCGCCCCTCTCTTTTTATTCTCTTTGTAATACATTCTAATTGGTTCAACCGTGCCGATTTAAATTCAACTCAAACTTCACCAGATTGCGCTCCTCGGAGCCAAATTAACTTATCATTATTGTAACCTATTAGAATGGATTTATGGATATTTGAATAATTATTTACGAAACTTCATTATAATAGCTATATTTTCTTTCAAAAAATTCACTAAAAAGTTTTATTGCTATACTTCATGAAGTTGAAAAATAATTTTCTTGGAAAAATGTGGAAAAAACAAACTTTTCTAATTATATTAAAATATATATTAAATATAAATTAATTTTTATTTATTTTGTTGCAGACATTTTCATTGAATTAAAAACAAAACTGTTTCTTCCAGACAGAATGTATAATTTATTTTCATTACATTTGAAAAATTTTGATAAATATTAATTGGTTTCTCTCGTACCTATATTATTATATGAAAAAGAAAAAAAAATCAATAAATTAAACAAGAATTTGCAGAAGCGTCAGAATGGTAAAAGCGGCAGAAAAGTGTCGTAGCAACTAGCCTTATACAAAAATTATGTTAAAAATTCTTTCTAAAAACCTTTTTGATCTGACTCTTTTGTTGAATGCTTAACTCAAGAAAACCGAAATTTCATGTTCAATTCAAATCATTTTCAGTTCTTAATTCAGAGCTTAAAAATTTCCATACTTTTTTTCCTCACCTCGGGAAGCAAAATGACTTAAAAATTCGTGATTGGCGTACAAAATAACCTCTTGGGAAAGTACCAGGCAACTGGGCTATAAGTTTATTTACACAGTAAACTGTATCAGAGCAATCTATGCCAATGCTACGGAATGAGATGTATATCTTGATCGCCTAGAAGAATTCCTTATAGAAAAATGCAGATTTAAAAGATAAGTTATCATTTTCTTGTTTAAACAGATATTAGAAGACATATCGGTCAAATAGTCAAAAAGTAAATCGTCATAGTCGTATAAACGGTAGTGATACAAAAAAAAATTATTTTACAAAAAGGTAGGTAATTTAATTATCTACAATAAAATTTATTACCATTTTTTTTCTAAAGTGAACGGTTATGGAGATTAAGCCTAAAACGGTTTTCATTAAAATGGAAGCACTTCTCCTGCATATTTTTTGCCAGGATTTTGTGCATTTACATTCAGTACGTCATACTGAACCTATTTAAATAAGAAAATAACTCCTGTAATTTAATGGAGAAAAAAATTCTTTGTATTCTGAAGTAATTCAATAAATTATACAATTTACAATTTATTGTGTTCAAAAGCATAATTAAAAAAAAAAAATTGGATACCTATTTTTAAAACTTTTCAAAATCACTCACTACTTCTCTGTTCTATCCTCAACATGCAAAGTCCGTTACTGTTATTTCAAAATGAATATTCTCCGGATATGTAACACACTTTGCCATTTTCACTTTATTTAAATAAGCATACTCTTGCAATTATATTGTATGTACATACATATGTGAAGTCTATCAAAATGTCAAAAGATAATTAATATTAAGTAACATATTGAAATGCATCCTAGTAAATAATAATAATAATTGGAATATTCTCTAATGTAACAGAACAAACAGTATAGTAGATACATACAAATTAGATAATTCTAATCCGTTTTATTATTTATATTCAAAGTACAATCAATATTATTCCCAGCATAATTCAATCATATATCACTAGCGGGTTCCTGTCCGTTTTACTTTATAAGTACATATAATTGGATAATACTTCCTGGCCATGTTGACCTAATTAAAATATCCTGAAAATATATGTGGTATTTATACTCCTTTTATTTATATCCCTAAAAAAGGGTCGAGAACAAGGCAGCGTAATTGAATGTCTTTGACTAGACTTCCGTGTTTCATCTGGCTTCGATCAAAATATTTTTTAAATAGTATTTTCGTCTCAACAAAAACAAAATTTCGTGTGAATTTGATCTCATTCAGAACCTTTAATACATACACAACAAATAGGTGCTCCAGCTGTTACCCGCTTTCTTCGCCGAATAAATGCAAATTTTTATCTCGTTAAAGATGGTATTTCTGTTCTACTGATTTTATAAGATAAGACTTGATTTGCATAAAAAACCATTATTATTTTCTTAAAGACCTCGGAAACTTCGAAAACTATGATGTCGTCGTATATATATTTTCATCTGTTTCCATAGTTATTGTATGTATCTGTTTGAATCATTTTAATACTCACTGGCGAAATTTCAAGTCAGTAGGGGCCTTAGTTTTGGAGAAATTATGATGAATGCGTTAATGAAGAAATGAATGAACTAGCTTTGTTTCCGTGGAATAAATGTAGGAGAAAATAGTTTCTCATATTAATTTTAAATGCGAAGCTAAATTTTATGATTTTTATGAGATTTTAATTTATAAATCCGCTAATTTTACTGACTCTTTTATTTATTTTTAGAATCCTGTTAATTTTCCCAATTTTCATATTTAAGAGGCTTCTTTAAAAATTTATAGTTTCTCGGCAATCAAAGAATGATTTCATGCCAATCAAAAATGTGTATAGAACAGCCTTAATAAAGAACAAAAGTGAATTTTAAGCTATATCATATAATTTCTGAATTCGTACAACATTTAGCATTTCAGAGGATATATTTAAACCTACTGATCCAATGGCTAAATGAACTCGATTTTTCTGTTGCTTTTTTTTTTCTTTTTTTTTGCGTAAAATTGCCCAAATAAGAGTAGCTAGTTTCATGAATTTCTCGATTGTTTTCAAAGCACCCTTAAGAAAATTTCTAAAAATCGGGAGAGTTATAAAACTGATTTTATCACGATGTATTACTTTGTGTGAATAAGAAAATAAAAAGCGCTATGAACATAAACCTGCCAAGGGAAAATTTCTACTGCCAAGTATATTTCACGTAGTAATTTAACCTAATAAGTTTGAAATAATACAAATTAAAAATAAATCCTCTAGATTTAAAAAGTTTTTCGATTGTCTATTTTGTTCATAATGAAAATGCTAAATTTGAAGTGATTGTTTTTTCAACTATACTAAAGATAATTGCTATGTGCATTTAGTATTAACAATGACAATAACCATGACACTAACCAATAGAAAAAAGTTGTTTCATAAATATAATGGTTGTAGTAACGAAATTAAATGTCTAGACAAGGGTATTTATAGTGTTCAACTTATACCATACCCTAGGTATTATACCATCTATCAAGGTATTATATAAACCTATACATACAATGTAACTCTTCTTGTGGGTTTTGCGAATGTAGATGGAAAAACCACAACACCCGGGATGAAATTAGGTCACCGAAACGAAAAATATTACACATGACATTTTCGAGAAAACACTAAAATGTGTTTAAATAACTTATTAAATGTACTTTTTTGCATTAAGACTTTCACATTAGGAATTTCACAAAGAAATATTTTATCTTTGGTATAACTTTTATTTCTGGTATTAGATTCTTTTCATGTTTTCATCCACATTTGTTGAAAAATGAATAATTTTATTTAGTTATACTTTCTAAAATCTAGTTCATTTGACATTTAAATGATAAGTTTCAGAGCAACTTGTTCCAGGAAATCGCGCTTCATATACGATTTCTGATATACCGGTAAATCAAACTATTTTTGCATTTTTCGTGTCAAAATTTTTCTCGAAAATTATTTGTAATCGTCGAGTCAATAAAAATTGGTCCCAATTTTAGAAAAATATAAAAAAAAACATTCTTGTTTGAGTTTTTCCTTGATATCAAATGCTCCTTTGAAAATCCGATTCTCAAGTTTTCAATTTTTTGAAACTTTATTCTACAAATATAAATTTTACTTTAAAATTTGTTTTTATTTTAATTTGTCGCCTGAGATCATGACTCTTAAAGTTTCCTTAAAAGAAGTTTATGAACTAATAATATCGAGGGTTGAATTGTTATTCAATATATACAAATGAAATATACTACCGAATGATTTTTTTTTTTTTTAATTATGGTAAGTCCACACGAAACCAACTTCACACAGACTTCTATAGAATTTTGTCTGCGCAACAAATCAGTACAAACAAAAGTCTTTATGGTGGTAAAGTCTTATGGTGGGTCCACACGATACAGACTATCGTTTGTACAGATATCTGTACAGACTGAAAGTCTGAGTAAAAATATTCATGAAAATATGCTGACGAAATGTATGTGTAGACTTATCATTAGTATGGGAATACTTTTAACTTCCGTTCTCAGACTTTTTTAACTTTGACTTTATCATTAAACCGACTTTTGCTTGCACTGATTTGTTGCGCAGACAAAATTCTATAGAAGTATGTGTGAAGTTGGTATCGTGTGGACCTACCATTACATGAACATTTTTACTCAGACTTTCAGTTTGTACAAACAATAGTCTGTATCGTGTGGACCCACAATTACTTGAAAGAGCTTAAGTGATAATGCATTTTATATTAAAAGTATTTTTCCTGTATATACACTTAAAAATATATCTGTGCAGCCATTTACTCTGTAATAAATATGATTGAAGATTGTTCAAGGGACCAAAATAATCAAAGTCATGCTTACGTAATTAATTAATGGTCCCCAATATATTTTGTTAACATAATATTTATTAAAAATAACTAAATAATTAATTAAATTTTTGAACATTAATTACAAATATTGAACAAGATACTTCTTTAAAACAAAACCAAATAGAGTTATTTTTTCAGAATTCTATCATAGAAGAAGAAACGAAGAAATAAAGTTCGAAAAATTTGAGCAGTAAGTCGGATTTGAATGAAGTTTTCGGAATTCGATTCGTTAGAGCGTCAGGAAATTTTGTGACGTTTCTGATTTGTAAGAAACTAAAAGTCGTATAGTGGAGTTTTCGGGGAAATTTGTTATATAATCGGTCCAAACTAGTTACACAAGGGTTTTTGGGATCACTGAACACGCATATCGTGACAGAATTGGGCTCAGAAGTACCTGATGCAACGGTATCCCTTTCGTCTCCTGGATTTTTTGGGAAATTCGTCATTCCAAACTCGTAACTACTTAGTTCTTGCGATATTCGTGTTCAGCGATCCCAAAAAACCCCTGTGTAACGAGTTTGGACCTATTTATGACAAATTTCTCGAAATATTTCACGAAGTCACTGGGTCACACATGTGATACGTATATTCCTCTATTTGTAATTCGTATCATCTGAAAGTATTAAAATATAAAGCAACACAAACAAAATAATCTCATGTAAACCATTATAAAGTTCGTTCCAGTTATGAATAAATTAAATAAATAACACAATTTAAATTAAAATTTCCACAATTAATCTAATTTTCCATACATACAGAAGAGATCCACATCCACAAAGCTGAATGATAGAGGATGATAGGATATAAACTTATGCGGTTAAAATTATTGTAATAATTATTATTATTTATGATGTATATAAACAAATTGTATGTACAATATAACCAGGGCCGGATTTAAATTTCTGCCGCCCTGGGGCACTTTAGAAAATGCCGCCCTATGACTGAAATTTTATTTTAATAGTTTTGATACCTTATTTTTTTTAAATTAGAATAACTAATTAATTGCAGAAAACTTATTATGTATTACATATTATTATTACTATTCTTTTAAATTAAAATTAATTAGTATTATTTGATAATTCTCCAATTTTAGGAAAATTCATTGATCAATTAAAGTTTCTGTTATCAAAAAGAAGATACATAATTTGAAAATATTTTTAATTCTTCAAAAAAACTATATTAATTTATCAATTCCAGAAAATAAAAATATCAAATTTTATTTTTGCAAACCTTTATGGAAATAAATTAATTAAACTATTTTAATAGTTTTCACTTAAATTTCCTATATTATAATATACAAAATTTTGATTTGATGCATAATGCATAAATTATATTTCTTGAAAAATAAAATGTTTATTTAAAAGAATTAGTTAATTATATATTGTATAGAAAATATTTTCTCACATTCCAAATTTTGCCGCCCTGGGCACTAGCCCCGACTGCCCCTAGTGTAAATCCACCACTGAATATAACGTATAACACAAATAATAAAATGGTAACTTGGAATATAATAAAGGATGGAGAAGAGTAGTGTATGATTTGAAAAGGCTAGAGTCTAAGAAGTCGAACCGTCTAAAGCGATAGACTTTAACCGTTTGTCTACTTAGACTTAGCTTGCGGTTCCGAATTCAGGTAGCGGTAGTGTGAACAATTTTAATCACTGATCAACACAAATTTTGTCCAAGAAGCATGAATTTACTTTTCGAAAGGTTTTTGACGTGCTGAATACGAATCTTAGCGAAAAATTGCTTCAGCACGTCGCGTTTTCGAGAAATTTGCCCCTTAATGTGGGAAAAACTTGGTTTTCAAGTAAATTCGAAGTAATGTTTCTCCGGTGATTAATTTTGTCTTGAATTTATCCAAAATCTTTTCCAGGAAACAGAAATAGGTAATATATAAGGGGAATTAATTAATTATACTTAAATGTTGATATTAGTATTAATACAAGATGTAGTTTAACTATAATAAAAATTATATGATTACTCCAAGAGGGGAGGAAAAGAGAGGCTACCAATTTCCATATGAGAAAAGAATAACATAGTGGTGTTACGGAATGTTCAATATAACCAAAAAACGTTTTTAAATTTTTTTAAAATTTCCTTCCCTAAAGTGTTCGTGCATTCATTAGTTTTTTGTGATGATAGTTTAAGTGATGATAGTAAATTTTCAAAATTGCACACTACTTTGCCCTAATTTGTAAATACATAAAAAGGGTTGGAAAGGAGGCAGAATGTGTGTGTGTAACCTTTTAAAATAAAATATGTATAGGTATACCAAAAGTGTATCATTTATATAAAATATATTATTAATATTTATATGGTTTACGTATGTTTAAATACACTACCGTTGAAAAGGTAAGCGGAAATAATAGACCGGGAAAAGTAGATCTGGGAAAAATAGATCCTTGAGAAAATAGAATTATAAAAATAAGACAAGATAAGTTGATCCCAGAAAAAACACACTTAGTAAATATAGATGTCGGGAAAAAAAGGCTTCGTTATTCATTTCAATTAACATTTTAATTAGTTTTTATCTGCGGGTTTTTGGTTAACACTATGACTGCATTCATTCTCTGATCCACGGGTGGGCCATTCCTTGGCATTTCAAGTCGATTACTCGAAAACCAAGCGCAAAATCGATAACTGTTTCTGATCATTTTTGCTATAAGGGAAAATAACACCTTCAAATCGTGGTATCACAATTATCATATTCAAGCCGTTCACTCTTTAAGTCACGATGTCCACTGTGATGAATTGTCGAATGATAGAATCTATTTTTAATGGGTCTATTTTTTCAGAATTCCCCTGATTCTACTTTTTCCAGTAATATTGATTCTGGTCTTTTATTGATCTATTTTATCCGTGTCTATTTTGTCTTGGTCCATGTTTTCCGGGGTCTATTTTGCCCTGGTCTACTTTTTTTTCGAAGTTTTTCAGTCTTTTTTTCAGTGAATCGTTTGAAAAACCTTAGAATGTAATTCGCAAAATGTAGGAGGTTTTGTATCAATTCGTTGTGTGCGTAGTCATGGTAGGGACAATAAAATCGATGCCAGCGCTTCCAGTGAAAAATTTTGGCAATAAAGGAGGCTGTTATGACTAATTTGCAGTTCTTTACTTGTTAATGTTATAGAAAATGTCAAAATAAAATTATTGAAAAACACTAATTAATGTAAAAAAAAATGTAAATTATCATAATTATTTATTTAATTTTGTGGGACAATAATATTAAATTTGTAAGCCATAAATGCAATCCATACAATTATATATGCATCTATACAATTCTATAATTAAAGTAATGTATCGTTACCATGGAAACGCATCCAATAAAACTCACGCACGGTGCTTATAATTGGCCTGAATTTAATTCATTTCAAGGATTCGAAGTGCCTGGTTTAGAGAAAATAATTGCTGTTGCTAAAACATATACGCTTGCAATTAAATATTTCTGAAATATTCTTTAAATAAAAAAATCGTTAATCGCAAATATTTCTGTAAATATAAGATTTACAAAAATGATCAGATGATAAACTATTGTGAAATTTTAACAACATTTTAATTGTATATCTATTTTCATAGGAGAACATGTTTTCAGAGTATACATATATTGAAAACTCATAATCGAATTTCGGTTTGAAAACATTATTTCTACATTATAACTTGGTTTTAGTTGCGGGAATATCGTACCTTAACTCCTGTACTTGCTATTACCAGGACGATATAAGAGATTTAAAAATATATATTGGAAATTGAACTTCAATTTTCAATTTCTAATATGTAAAAAAAAAAGTATGGTCCATCGGTGATAGCTATTTTATTTTTGTAGGATTATTTTTGGTGGAAGCGCATGTAAATATATAAGATTTTCGAAAACATTTTTAAACGTAAAAAAGGTAGGAAATTAACTGGAACAATTTTCACGCAATTTGCACAGATTGAGTAAATAAAGTAGATGTTATCTTTCATTGGGCGTGGTTTTAACTTTGTTTTCTGATATGCTTGAATTCTTTGACATGTCTGCGACATAAAAATAATGATTAGCGTATAAAAATTAAATAAGGATAAAAAGTTTCTTTTCATGTCAAACATTTCAAAAACAAAATATTATTAAAATAAAATTTTTTTGCAATACATAAATATTTGTATAACGATATAAATGTATATGTCAAAATTATTTAAATTTTAATGTATAATATTGATAAAATATTTCTCTTCTTTACATTCAACATTCTCTCAAAATTTCGCCGATTTTGTAAGAGGTATGAGTTTATTATCTGTCAATTTTCAACAACTTAAAGAATTTTTTATTTAAAAAATATTTTATTCCTTTAAAAACAATTCATTTCATTATTTTCGAATGAATCGAATGGACTAAAGAACAATAATAAAACTTTTCTGGTATTTTTTCTTAAAATTTTGTTCGAATTTACTCGCCTAGAGTTGAGGAAGTAACTATAAAATCTTTCCTGAAATTTTGAAGTTATATTTTGTGGCTTCAATTTTTTTGTCATAAAGATAATCATTTTTTAGATTATTCAATACCAATGCCATCCTTTGAGTGTAGATTTGACTGCAGCAACGTGAATCATGTGCTTTTGAGAGTTTAAATACTATTTTTAACCCCCGAACCAAAAGGGGGTGTTTAAAGTTTGGCCGCTGAGTGTGACTGTCTGTGGCATCGTAGCGCCTAAACAGATTAACTGATTTATATTTTGTTTGTTTCGTTTGCTAGGTAATTTAATGGGGAGTGTTTAGCTATGTTTCAAGTGAAAATTTAGGATTCCGTACCCGGGACAAATAAAAATAGGCGTTGATCTACAAAATCGATTCAGTTTGGAAAAAGATAGTATACTAGAAATTGTTCTTAGACATTAGCGGTACCCGTACAGACATTACTCTTAGACCGTACCCGAAAAATTTCTCGGGGATTTTTTTAATTTTGTCATATCACTTGTATGAGAGAAATCGAAACGTTGAAATTGTATTTATCAAATAATCATCCTTTTATAACTCTTTTGTGAAAAGTTCATATCGATTCCCTGTACCTGTTTTTCTTATGCGTAGCTCTTAATTTTTGTATGATTTTAAAGTTTAAAACTTTAGGAATTTTGATACAAGTTTTTTATGTTAATGGTAACAATATTAAAAGCACGTTCTATGCCATGAATGTATCAAAAATAACGTGCCTGATAGATTTTTCTTTAAACTGCCTAGGTACTGTTTTGTTTTATTTTTTGGCAGGTTTCGGTAACTTTTTAAGGTACGTAATGCAAATGTAGTTGAGGAACAGTATTGGCAATGTTAACCGTTGTCATTGTTTTTTGTACTGATGATGGAATTTTGAAAAAAATTCTTCAAATGTTCATCGATCCTACCTAATAGATCACTCTTGTGATTTTTTCTTCAAAGGCTTAGTTTCCAAAATAAAAATTCTTGAAAAAATTCGAAATATTCGAAATATTCGATTTTAAGAAAAATGTGTTTTTTTTTTCAATCTCTGAGGGAATTCGCTTTGCTAACGCAGCTTCTGCGATACGAATATTTAAAAAAAATTTATTTTTGTTATTTTTAGAATTTGCGTTTACAGTATATTTGAAAAATTCGATTGTGGGTTCAGTGTTCCAAGATTACAATCTAATAAACCCTAACAATTAATTTTGGATATAGACAAAAATAATTTTGAATTACATAATGTGATTCAATTGACACGATATTTCTAATATAAGTTGCCGGTCTATAAGAAGGATAAAACGTTGTTTCCGAATAATACATTTTCGAACAGTAGTGTATAACTCAACAACGGCTACTCGAATATCAACCAACAAACAAACCTAACAACAATATACATAGTCAAGTAATATTATCGTGTTTATAATGATAAGAGTCATCAAAATTTAATATTATATAATATAACCTTACACAACATTGCCGTCCGCTCATATATTCATGATAAGCATTATGTTACATATAATATAATAGCTATAATAGTTATTATGTATAAACATATTATTATTCAGACCCGTAGTTAGGTAGAGAGAAATTTTCTGAAAAAATCTGATGGATGTATTGAAAAGGATTTCGTATTATCTGTAAGGAAGATATCTCATCGGAGAAATTTTCTGAAAGAATGAATTGTAGAAGTCCTTGATGACGTATATTAATAGTTTTCAAAGGCACAACAAAATAATAACATTTATTATACGGAGTGTTTCAATAAGATATTATCACTTTTACGGTAGTAGCAGTTTTTAATTCTCTATCGTTGCAGACAAAATATGGCCACCCAATTGACTTTGGAAGAGATAAAGAAGGTAGCAGAGTTTTCGTTTCAAGCTCCTTATTCCTTTTCTCTTCCTAGCCATAATTAGTCTGCAGCGATAGAAAATTAAGAATTATGTATACTACCATATAAGTAGTACCATCTTACTGAATCATCTTGTATGCTTATCGAAAAGTTTGGTACACATGACTTGTTGGTACACACGAATTTTACTTCAAAGTAAACAAAATTTTCCTGTAGGAAAAAATTGTTCGTTTATTTATTTATTCATTTTATTTTTGAATCTATACATGTTTTGAAACGAATTTAAAAAAAAAATAAACTACGAAAATCAAATCTATTTTAAACGTGCTTTATGAAGCTTATATCTCAAGAGCCATACCTTTAAATTGACTTTTACTTGTGGCATTGTTTTTTCAGTTCCAAAGAATGTAAAAAAATGAAAGAATTTTTATTATAATTCTTTATTTAGATAATTTTGACTAAAAACTTATCCCAACAGGTATATCTGGGTGTATATGAATCCAAGTATGATCGTCAACAGCGTAGGAAAATGCCCACCATGTAACTAAGAATACTTTCTCTACAATTTAAATGAAGGAGGAATAGTGAATAAAAATAGAATGATAATCTTTTGTAATATAAGAAGCAGAAGGTATTGTTACATTATTTTTGTGCCATTATGTTGTTTTATCTTTTAACATTAAGAAGAAATAATTTTTATGAACATAATGTAAGTTTGAGCGGAATCTAAAATGTAGCTTAGTGAGATGACGTGACACAGTTTTACGTAGATGGTTGTGAGTGTGTAACGCAGGTTTATATATGCCGGAAGTTTCCTGGAGAGAGAGATGACACACTTTTGGCTGCATAGAAACTAAAGACGTACAAGCTGAGTTACCTGACTATACAGAAAAGGCACTACTCTTTGATCACCATCCATATAAAATGCGTCTGAATTAGCGCTCGGTCAATGGTTTTTTTTAATGATTGATAATTTTTGTCCTTTGATCTCAGTTTTTGGTACGCTATTGGTGTGTTTTGTAAACAAATACATAAAATAACTTTACTACGTTATGTACAGTCATGAGAATTATTTCAGCAACCACCAAATTATTTTCAAGATAAAAGGCTGAAATTTTACCAGTTCAAGAGGAAGACTTGGTTAGATTAGGTCAGAGTGGCTGTCCTAGGGGGGGGATACTTAGACCATAGTCCGTTGTGATCCTGATCAAGGATAAACCCATCGCCGGCAACTACTCTTTAAACTATTTAGAGCTATTTAAGAGCTGTTGTCATCTTCTCATGGCATGGCAAGAGGTGGACAGTGACTATGAGACATATATGACAGAGATAATGAGACATATTTTTCTCCTTCTCCCCAGTTTGACAGCACCTGCAATAATCCTGGTGCACTGGTAGGTCCAGTCGTTCAACGTGCCTGTCGCCTAGGCAGTGTCTTGCAATTTTCCTTATAGAGGAAGAGATATAAAGTCTTCGGAACTTGTGTTGTCTGAAAGCTTTGTGGCAAATAGGATGTTATAATACGTATATTTTTACCACAATGTCCCTTGGGGGAGGCAAAGTAAGTTCTTTTAAAATGTACCAAGAAATCTAGTGATGGCTCGAAATCTATTTGAAAGTGTTTTTCAACGCAAAATTTGCTACGATTTTTATATGTTCATCTGATTTTAAAGTGATTGAAATCGAGACAAAGATGAAAAGACGTAGGTTTTAGTAGTTTTTGGCAATATTGAGCGCAATAAAATCTCCCGCAGCGCCACCTGTGGGAGTTTCATAGTCAATAAATAGCATAGAAATAACATGAATTAATATAAAGTCCGTGAAAAAATTACTTAATCACATTACTTATTCACTCTAAACCTCCTCTAGTGTGTTTTTGCGTGTGCATGATTGCAATAAATGTAACAAAACTCTACTTTAATCGACTACTTTTAAATCATTAATCATTAATCTACCCTCTGTTCATTAAAAAAAAAAAACGTACTTTGTCACTGAAGGGATCTGCGTGAGCGGTATTGCTTTGCCGTATTGTAGTTCTCTAGAACTGGTAATAAAATTTTATCTTGAACCGAATGAAAGTAATTTGAGGGTTGCCAAACTTTTTCCCATGACTGTAAATATAAAACTAAAGGTACGTAAAAAGATATTTTATGCTATTGAAAATTTTAAATAAACTTTGGTAGCACACGAAAATATTTCAATGTTTTTTGTTTATTTGAGAACTAAACATACCAAAAACATTTGTAAGAATTTACCACAAACATTTTTGATGGTCAACTAAAAATTTACTATCACAATATATTATACAGTTTTGTCAAGAATTTTCGTCGACAAAAAATCTTCATTTCCTGTTGACGAATTAAGAGAACCAAAAACATTTGTAGAAACTTATCTCAAACATTTTTAATGGTCAAACGAAAAATATTTTGACATTTTATTTATTATGATAATATATATTGTTTAATTTTTTTCGGGAATTTTCGTCGAGAAACAAATCAACATTTCCTGTTTTCAAATTTCGAGTATCGAAAATATTTGTAGGAATTTATCACATACTTTTTTGATGTTCAAATGAAAAGTATTTTGACATTTTATTTATTATGTGATATATATTATTTAGTTTTGGTCGATGAAAAATTAGCATTTCCTGTTTTTATATTCTCTTAGAAGAAAACCAAAATAAAATTATCAAAAACATTTGTAAGGATTTAACACGACAGTTTCTGATGGTTACATGAAAATTTATTATGATTCTCTATTATTTATCATGACAATACATTTTTTTTAGTTCTTTCATTAGTTAATCCATTAAAAAGTTCAATTTAAACTAGTTTTACATGCAAATTTTAGGAAACTGACTGCATCCCAATTTAGCTTTAAACAAAACTAGATTATCAGAAGTATAACATAATTATTTTGCAAATTCTGGTTTCTGAAATTTTTTGCATTCGTTTAAGGCTTCTGGTACAATATATATGTTCGTTTCAAAAGATTCAAAGTTAAAGCCACCAAAGCAAGTAACATGGGCTGTAATAAGTAAAAAAAAGTTACCGCACCAAAAGTTAAAATCCATTTAATAGTGAACAAAAGGGGCGTTAAGTGAAAGTTAGGGAATTGAATGTTATAACGTGGATAATTGCTAATTATTTATACTGTTTAAAAAATATTTGTACAACTTACACAAGTATTAGTTAAACAATTTAAATAACTAGCAATTATCGACGTTATACCATTCAATTCCCTTACATTCACTTACACAATTTTAACTTGTAGTGTGGAATCTTAATTTTTTGAAAAGAAAGTACTGTTCATATCACTTGCAGATAATGTTGCATTCCATGGGTGGACGAATTTTTAAAATCGGTAGTAGTTAGCTCAAAACTGACGTATATATTTTTATACAAACTTGCATCAGCGATTTCATCCCTGATGGAATGAATTTCGAAAAATCCTTCCTTACATGTCACCTTCAGTATAAAGTAAATATTTTCTCTTAATGTCAAACTTCAATCATTAATGATTTATATAAATTGGTATATGAGTCGGAATATTAACTTTCCCCCTTCTGAAAGGTTACTGATTTTATACCATGTATATATGAAATATACATAGTATATTAAGTTTAGTCCCAAGTTTGTAACGCTTAAAAATAATGATGCTAGGAAAAAAATTTTGTCATAGGTGTTCATAAAATCACCTAATTAGTCCATTTCCGGCTGTCCGTCCGTCAGTCCGTCTGTGGACACGATAACTCAAAAACGAAAAAAGATATCGAGCTGAAATTTTTACAGCGTACTCAGGACGTAAAAAGTGAGGTCAAGTTAGTAAATGAGCATCATAGGTCAATTGGGTCTTGGATCCGTAGGACCCATCTTGTAAACCGTTAGAGATAGAACAAAAGTTAAAATGTAAAAAATGTTCCTTATCAAAAATTAAACAACTTTTGTTTGAAACATTTTTTCGTAAACATCACTGTTTACCCGTGAGGGCGCCAATTAGGCGGAAATTTTATAATATGTACTATACTTGATTACCAGTTATGTATGTGTCACATGCTTGTATGTGTAATGTGATAAAGAAATCAACACTGACTATGCATGGTATTTCAACAATTAACTCAGTCAATTGTTTGTTTTCACTTGCTAAATAATATAAATAAAGAAGAATTATTAAAAAAATATCAAAATGAAAACTGTTCTTCAGGACCTTTTAAGATTGTCTCTTTTATGTGTTCCTTGATGTGACTATTATTGTAATTTTAACCACTGGCGTTTTGTTTATATTTAAATTGTTTGAAAGTGGCTACAAAATTAGGATTTTTTTACCATCATTTATATAATGAATGAATAACTCCTATAAATAAATAATTATATAACTCCAGAATAAATAAAAAAAACCAGACTATAAGGTAACACATGTTAAGTAGCATAGCAATTTGCCCGTAGCAGAAAACCACATCGAATCTATGTATCTACTAAGTGAAAATTAATATATGCATAATCGCGTACATTTTCATACATACTTTTTACATGTGTCAACATATCAGTCTCGACTGCATTAGCCTGCAGGTTCTAGACATTTCTAACATGATGTATCCATTAGAAGTATACATATGTTCGTGCTTTTTATAAATAGAAAAACTTTTCACTATAATTTTTCTCAGTTTCATAAGGAAAGAAAATTCTACCAATTTAACGAACTAAGTATTTGAGTGTTTATACTATGGAACTAAGGTTCAGTGGCCGAGCTATTGAAGGCATAATCGCCTTTATCCGTTTGACTACTGTCTGGGAGGTAGCGGGTTCAAATCCAGGCAGCGGCAGTCTGATCAATTATAATTAATAGGGCGGTAAGTTGATCAAACTTTCATCGCTTGGATGAGAACGAAGTATTCGACTCTACCCACATCATAAATTTAATTGTATATTCGGATGTAGTTTAAGAAACAAATTAAGATTAAAAATAATGATGCGGGTGGCCTCTGTTTTAGATAGATGTCTGAAAAACGGAGGTTAAAGCCCACTATTAAACCCCATTATTCATCATTACTATGGAACTAAAGGAGGGTGTATATATTCGAGGTATGTATAATCGAAATATTTTTGTGTTTTATTCAATATTTTCTATTTCTCATAAGGGATCATTTTACCGACCTTGTAGGGGGAAACTAACACTAAAAAAAATTTTACGTTCAAGTTTGCCTTTCCATAGATCAAAAGCAGTAAAATTTATATTTTTGCTACGAAACACCTATTAGCTTTTTTAACATCGCCGTTAGTCTTTGTTCAACGATTAATTTGATCACGTAGAAATCATCTTTTGACAAATATAATAGATGTAGCTTTAAATTTTCAGTCAAAACAATGAGGAATTATTTTACCTTGAGGGATCTTGATAGAAAATTATACTAAATACCCCATCAATCTTTGCCTAATCATCTTTTCACCATCGTAAAGTAAGTAAAAAAAAGCATCTAAAAAATTGAGTACTAAGTAGGAACAGTTGCTGAATTGCTATAGTGACAAACACCTTATTTCCAATGATCATGTTTATTTTCTTTTTGTTGAAATATTTTCAAAAATATTTAAAATTATATTTTGATGTCATTGAGAGTCTATAATTATAAAATATCAAAAACATCTTCATAATTGTTTATTAAAAGTATTGTGTTACAAAATTTATTTAAATAATAAATTCATGATTATTTATTTTTGATTTTGCCCGCATCAAAATATTGTAATAATACCACTACTTATGTTGAGTTATTACAAACTATTTTTAAACATATTATTTAAACGTAAAGAAAGTTGCCCTTTGAAAACTCAACGGTAAAATATATCTTGAACCTTACTAAAGCAATTTTCCACTCTCTGCTGCCTTTTTCGAACGACTAGAAATTTGAGAGATTATTGTAAAGGCCGTGCCTAACAATTTTTTCTGCGGCTCTGAGAATTTTTCCAAGCACATTTTTACACAAAATTTAAGAATATTAAGATTGATATTCTTAAATTGTACTCAACCAAGCAGGGTGTCGTACAAAATAATTTTTATATTTTTGCTTGAATTTCGTCCGCAATGAATATTTATCAATCATAAGTTTGTCCTGTAATTAACAATTTTCCAGGCTTTTAAAAAAAAAAAATCTCCGGCTATATAAACTTAGGAAAAGTGTTAGGCATGACCATGACAAATAGCCAAATTTCTATCCTCTCTGAAATGACAGTCAAACAATACGCTATACCTATAATAGATTCTAGATTCCCTGTACAGTTTTCGTACTTTTTAGTGGGCACCATCAAGTATGTACCCGATTTACTCCCAAGTAGGCACACAATCAAGAAGAAGGTCTAGACAGTTTTGTAAATTCAAACAATTTTTTAGATAAATCCAAAAAGTTTCTAAAAGGCAGTTTTTGTATAATGTTTTTTCGATTAGAAAACAATAATTTTCGACTTCGTATATTTTTATTGGGTAGTGATGAAAATTGTCTTGAAAATGACAAGATATTCGTTCAAATTGATGGAATATTAAGAGAAGATAACAATGAATACAAAAAAGACATCTTTCTCCATAATATATGGAGATACTTCTTGTACACCTTACATGAAGTGTGCAAGGAAATGATAATAATATATTTTATTACGCTTTAACAATACACGAATTATGAAATTTTTACTCTGTTGAATAATCAATAATTACTATCAATAATGACAATAAATTAATGTCAATACGAAAATGGTAATTAATATTTGCTCATTATAACGATTATTCACCTTATAACAATTGTTATGAATATTGTTTATTATCATCAATAGACACATTTAACAAAATTTCGCTGAATTGGCAATACGTTACAATACTACTGTTAAATCATATAATAATGAATTTATGGACGCTTAGGTTTGCATATTATTGAAATTGTGTAAGATTGTAGATTATATTTGTAAACATTTAGGTATTACAAAATATTGCCCTGTCAGTATTTTTTTGTATAGTAAAATTTTACGTTTCATATAATAAATGTCCAAGAGCACTATCAAAAACTTCTGTATCCATTCAACAATAATTTGGTTGGAAATGCATATTGTAGCTTCATTTTTTCAATAAAATGTAGCTTCATTTTTTCAATAAAATCTTTGTTGATCGTACAAAAATATTGTACGATCAACAAAGATCGGTTCAATGGTCACCTACGATTAAGGACCTTCGAATGTAAAATTAATGTATATCAATGTTCCAAATACAATTTCATATATATCATTTTTATACCATGTAAATATGAAATATACATAGTATATTAAGTTTAGTCCCAAGTTTGTAACGCTTAAAAATAATGATGCTCAGGACGTAAAAAGTCAGGTCAAGTTCGTAAATGAGCATCATGGGTCAATTAGGTCTTGGGTCCGTAGAACCCATCTTGTTAACCGTTAGAGATAGAAAAAAAGTTTAAATTTAAAAAATGTTCCTTATCAAAAATTAAACAACTTTTGTTTGAAACATTTTTTCGTAAACATCACTGTATACTCGTGAGGGCGCCAATTAGGCGGAAATTTTATAATATGTACTATACTTGATTATCAGTTATGTATGTGTCACATGTTTGTATGTGTAATGTGATAAAGAAATCAACATTGACTATGCATGGTATTTCAACAATTAACTCAGTCAATTGTTTGTTTTCACTTGTTTTATAATAATTTTTGCAAGAGAAATAATTTACAAAAAAAGGTAAAGCTCACGAAATGGAAATTATTTTGTCAATCAGATTGCAACTACTTCGCAGTCAGAAGAACTCTATACCTACTGCTCTAAGTAGAGCATAGTAGGGAAATTGTATTAAAACCTTGTCAACTTCGAACGACTTTAGCGTGTTGTATCCTTTAGATCATATAGTAAGTATATTCACATAGTATTCGGCCATTGAGTCTAAATATAAACACATATATAAATATTTTACATATCAATTACATATTTAAACTAAACATAATAGATAACAAAATATATATTTTATTTTCAAAACATTTATACAAAATTTGCATATGTTTGTACTAAATTTAACTTATTTAAAACATTTTATGTAATGCAGGTTTTGTATTTATTATTTTATAAATACAATAATTATCAGGTAGCATTACATAAATACTTTATACATTTATTGCGACTTTTATAACTTCTACCTAGGTAAATATGGTATTATTTTTATACCATGTATATGTATATGAAATATACATAGTATAGTAAGTTTAGCCACAAGTTTGTAACGCTTAAAAATATTGTTACTACGAAAAAAATTTTGTCATAGGTGTTCATAAAATCACCTGATTAGTCCATTTCCGGTTGTCTGTCTGTCTGTCTGTCGTCTGTCCGTCTGTCATCACGCTTACTCAAAATCGAAAAAAGATATCAAGCTGAAATTTTAACAGCGTGCTCAGGACGTAAGAAGTCAGGTAGAGTTCGTAAATGAGCAACATAGGTCAATTGGGTCTTGGGTCTGTAGGACCCATCTTGTAAACCGTTAGAGATAGAACAAAAGTTGAAATGTAAAAAATGTTTCTTATAAGAAAATAAACAACTTTTGTTTGAAACATTTTTTTGTAAACATCACTGTTTACCCACGAGGGCGCTAATTAGGTACAAATTTTGTAGTATAAATTAATATGGGAATATCAGTTATGTGTGTTTGGCTATTTATGAGTGGATATCTTTCTTTATTTACGTGGCGTAAAAAAACAAAGGATTGCGTTATCAACACTGTCCATACATGGTATTGAACAATTAACTCAGTCAATTGTTTGTTTTCACTTGTTTTTCTGTTCTTTTTAACTTACTGGAAAATGTATTTTCTTTTGACTCATATTATATCATAAATTTAAGTTTATGGGGTTAAGAAAAAAATCTAGAGCACTTAAAGCGTGATAGCCCTCTTCAAAAACTTCCGAAAATCGGGGTGACTTGACTGTTTTGTTTGTCTTTTCCAGCAAACGGCGGCCCAGCAAACCTTTTGAAACATTAGCATTCTTGGAGTAGGTTCGTTTAATTCTGGGATTGTACTCATATCATTTTGTTAACGATTTCAGAAACTACGTCCAATCGTCAAATGAATACAATTGGCGCTTGTTTTGGATCAAACCTAGTACAAAAAAGCGGTTTTCTTTGGCTTTTTGAAAACATCATTAATTTATTTTTTTCGGATTTTAATGAAACTTGTTATACAGGATAATTTTGGTGGGTAGTTTATGAGACATTACATAAAATCCCGTGCGAATAGCTTTTATTTCGAAGTCTTTCTGGGTATATTTTGAAAAATACTTCTTTAATTGTTAAATAAGAATTAAATCAAGTTTCTGAGGTATCGATTGAAGACATTGCGTTTGGATATTACTGGGAACATTACTATAGAAAATAATTTTGATTTTTTTTGAGATATCCGCCCTTATTATGTCTTCTGCCAAGGAGCTGAAGATGGTCTCTTATTATTTAAAATAGTTGACAGATCGGATATAATTGACATACTTACGAAAATATCATGAAACATTATGTACTTACTTGGTACAGTACAATTTTCGAATCGATTTTGTATTTGTATATAATACAAAGAGCCCGACTTCTAACCATATTCTCAGGTTTCAAAATTGCATAATTTATTACGTACCTGAAACAAACAAACCAAAAATTTTATATGTATTAGTGAATTCATTATTAAATTAACTTCTAAAAACTCTAATTTTACAATGTTGTACCAGAAAAAGTGATACAACCAGGTTGGAAGTGATGAAATATTAAATTTTTATAATTTTACGCTTTTTAATTTTTATAATGTTAAAATATTTGTCTAAAAATTATGGCTATACCATAAGAATTTACGGAAACCTAATCTCTAAATAACTTGCATGTAACTTGCATCTTTTTAAGACAATCTTTTTAAAAATTTAACTGACTTCTTAACATGTTTAAGAACAATTTCTCAAAATTTTAAGTTAATGCTGTTTCTTTTTTGAGAAGCACCTCAACAATCTTAAAATGATAGAGCTCAATTACAATTTTTATTTAATCATGTCAAAAAGATTCGAAAGTATGGATTTCTATTTGAACAATTGGACAATAATTCCCGTAAAGTATAATCAATGCCAAATGATAATTCCCCGTTGTGGGCAGGGAAAACAGCAAGTACTACAAATATGAACAACCATATCAAATACCGACATTCAACCCAATATGTAAGTTTGTTCTACAAAAAAAATGTTAATTAACAATCAAGATTTTTTAAATGTAATTCCTCCTATTTATTTTTTACAAATACATACAAAGTAAGAAGCCGGATACTCGGCGCTTTTTGCCGACTAATTGCCGACTATGAAAGTGGCCGGATAGGCGGCTTTACCGACTAGTCGGAACATCCCTACTTTAGATCATATAATTCTATCAAAGACAAATAATAAGTATTTTAGTGTTTATTATTTAAATTACTGGGTAATTAAACACACATTAAAAGCTTTATTTTATACAAACTGTTTCTGACAAACATTGTCGATCGTATTAGATAGGTAAGGCAGGGAGTACAATGCATGTATGCAATTTACCCACTAAATCGTTTTCAAACCACTAACGTTAACCGCAGAATAGTTAATTTTACATAGTCAATATTTTATTACCGACCAGTAATAAAAGTTAAACCGACCAGAATTTCAAAGTTAAAAATTTATTTTATACTACATTTTTTATACTACAATGCACAACAAAAAAGTTGTGTGAGCCGATCAAAGGTGCTATATGCTACGATGATTGCGAAACGGGGCAAGAATAGAATAGATTAGACTAGAATATTTGTAGAGTTATTTGCTCAAGGTAGAACGAGCACCTAGGTTAATTTAGATTTGTGGTGGAAAATATTTGTACCTTTTTTACAACTTGGATGATGAATTTTGTTATAACTTAATGAATGTAGACGTAGAATTTTTCAATATCTGCCTTTTTTTGAAATATCGAAAGCTAAATAATTAAACAAAATTTTCATTTTTCGATATTTTGAATGTTACTTCAGATATCGCAAAATTTTATTCATATTTTCGTTTTATATTGTCAAGTTATAACATAATTAACCAACAAAATTGAAAATATATATTTCTCAAATTTGCGTCCCCATTGCCGTGCTCATACATCCTTAATTAGTCGGACGCAACGGTTTCTGTTTTTGTTTTCAATAATTTATTACGGTTTTAGCTTTAATTTAAATAGTTTTCCACCTACTAGTTTTTAAGTAATCTTTGAAAACATATCATCCATCTACCGTTTTCCCATGAGATCAATGTTAAATATGCCCACTATAGAATTTATTTATAAGCGGATTAATTTTATAATTTGTTATTTTACTTTGTGAAGAATTTCTTCGTTTTTGCATAAATGCATAAAAATGAAATCTGCTAAACAAATTCCATTATTCTAGTTTCATTATTTCCATCTTTGACTCAAGCTATTATTGCAGAGTGTGTTTTGAAATAAGTCATCGTGAAATTACTACATCAAGTCATTTATTCAACATTTGGCACAAATTCAAATTTTATTTAACAATTTGTCGTGTTAAGTATTATGCGTTTGACATATGATATATAATAGCACAATATACATTTCGCGTAAGTATCTATCTTGACGCTGTTATTTTTTATAGGATAATTACTGATTATTTATCCATTAAACAAAATTTATACCACATGAAATTTTTAGTTTCTCAATTATTTTGACAGGCTGAGTACACGAAATAGATTACGTTTTAATCAACAGAGCAAGTTGGATTGATCAGTTGGATAACTTGCTTCTGGTATGCTATTTCAAGGATAGATAAAGATAAGTTGGGCAATAAAGAGCACTGAAGATTTCATCGTGGCTGAAAAGTGAGTTTTTCAAGTATTGTACGTCGACTTCCGAATTTCGAATATTTTTTTCCTCTGTCGTTTATACGATAAGAAATTCATTGAAAATACAATAAGTAGAAATAAAGGGCAGCATGTTTTTAATTGCATTCCATTATTTAACCCCTCCGACAATTGTTAACACCTTGCCTTTTCTTTCTGCATTTATACTGTCAATGTTTATTTTTTAACATAAACGGTATGCAATAATGAAAATCGAAAACTTGATTACCAAAAATTCGAACCACGAATAAAACTCATTTTTATTTATTGCCAATCATTATCAATCCTCCAAATGCTTGACATAAATAATCTAGAAATTTCGTTATATCATAGGTTTTAGGTCTATCATTTCAACCACCAAATTAGATAATTATCATTGGAAATTTGTCATTTTCTTTAAGCAGTTACCGAGACTTGGAAACTGTATAATAAAACCTTTGCATATTACCAAAAACTTTAAGTTTTACCCAAAATTGGACCTTCGACATAAATTTTGATGAATATCTGTTAAGAACCGTCTTTGTTTCCGTTAAATTATTACTTTCTGAATGATTTCAAAATTCCAAAGTAAACATTTTATAACTTCATACAACTTCTAATTATTGTAGATATCTAAAGTATTTTTACGATTATTATCGTATTGCGTGTTTAGCAATGAATAATATAACCTGACGAAGAAAGTTTAGTAGCTAATTAAAAACAAAATGTATTTACTTTTTGCATGACCTAAAGATTAGTTCAGAATTTTTCTTACTTTTTCTATACATAAATTTGTTAACACGGACAGTTACTTGAGAAAACAATGCACGTAATTACTTATCAAAAAATGATAAAATTGAGTCGTACAGTATGGGTCTATAAAATTTGAAAAGTGTCACTCAAATCCAAATTTTTTTCATAGCTTAAAAATCTCAAGCTAAAATTTTAAGTTACGAGAGCAATGAAGATTTCAATTTCTATTAATATGTGATATGCAGACCTTGCATTTCAAAACTTTAATTTAAAATACGTTTCATGATTCCTATTGATTTAATGTTCTAAAACTGGCAAAAAACTATAAACTATTATTTTCCGACAACCGTTAAAGTTCGAATTAAATTTGCATGTGGTGAAAATTTATATACTCTTAGTTAATAGAAACATTTCATCAGAAAACGTATTGTAAAACTTTTATCAATCATTCAGTTTTAGTATTTTCGAATACATTTGAGTGGTTACGACATGACTTTGTTAATATAGAGAAACAATGTGGTCTATACAAAAGTTTTATTTCATATTTTGAATCAATTAAGATTAAGTGTTGACTAGTTTATCACTTTTATCATTTTTATACTATTAATTTTTTATTCAAAATTTTGATTTTTAAGATTCATTGAGTCAGAATTGAGAGTCTTGGACAAATTGAGTATGGAAAAGAAATTAACAGCCCTGATGTGAGGCAATAAATGTTTTTAGGTTGATTTAAATTACATTAAGTAAATTTAAATGATTAAATTTTTTGTAGAAAAGAAGGGAAGCGTAAATTAGTAACAAATCGTAATTACTTGGCAGCCACATAATGAAAGACAACCACATATTTAATATGTATACAAGTCACACGTCTATAACTGATGTTCCCATATAATAGATACTATTTAATTTGCGCCTAGTTTGCGCCCTCACGAATAAACAGTGATGTTTACGAAAAAATGTTTGTTACAAAAGTTGTTTATTTTTTTATAAGCAACATTTTGTTTACTTAAAGTTTTATTTTATCTCTAACGGCTTACAAAAACCAATTGACCCAAGTTGGTCATTTACAAACTCGACCTCACCTTTTACGTCAAAAGCACACTATAAAAATTTCAGTTTGATATCTTTTTTCGTGTTTGAGTTATCGTGTTGTCAGACGGACAGACAACCGAAAATGGACTAATTAGGTGATTTTATGAACACCTATACCAAAAAACTCAGTATACCTTGATATATTTCATATATGCATGGTATAAATATATATATATACAGGGTGTTCTGTTATTGACTGCAGATCGTTGGCCTACAGAATAAGCTCATAAAGACGAAGGAAAAAGTTATTTACTAATTTTGGATCTGAGCCCTAATTTGCGAGATATGGCTATGGTACAAATCAAAAAATTTAACCAATCACAATGTTTGAAAACCTGGTAGGCATAAACTATCTTATTTGGAAGGGACAGTTAAAAACTATCAAATTTAATTGGACAATAAAAATTTAATACATTAGCAATTGTTATCTTTATTTTTCGCATTTAATTATTTACTTGTCTCACTTGTTTTTCGATTAGTATTTATTACCCACTACAGTTCACTTAGTTATAGGCTGGAATTGTCTTATTACATAAACAAAATGGGCTGTCTTTGCATACTTTACATACGCAATAAACTAAATAATAAATAACATGTTGATTCTTTTCAATAATTTTATAATAAAAACAACTGAATAGAGCAGGAGGCGATCGTTTTATTAATACGTATGTTTTGTGTAAATTTATAATAATTCAAAATAGTTTATAAATTATTTACATACCTATGTAACAAATGGTTTAAATAACCAATCTTCAATACCAACAACAAAAATTATGTAGGAATTTCGAGCTGGAATTTACCAAATTTTACATTTTCTTAAAATCATTAGTTTTCCTACAAGTTCAAAAAGAGCTTTTTGCGGAAATTTTCAAAAGTAAATGAAGTATAGTAAGCGTGGTATATAATTTTCAAGCCGCAAACGACCAATGAAATGAATAAGTTATGAATTATTTGTACGCTAATCACAGTACAGATTACATTAATCACAGGAGATTACTAATAATACTAAATAATAATAAAAAAACACCCATCATATCAGTCTTCAAATTCAATAATCTTACTCCATAAGCTGAAAATATTTTCAAGCCAAAACGGATACTGCTAAATGAATGAATTATGAAATATTTGTACATTAATCACAGCACAGATTACATTAATCACAGAAAATTACAGCTAATACTAAATAATAATAAAATAAACCCATCTTATCACAGTCTTCAAAATCAGTAACCTTATTCTACTTTTTCATTTTTAAAAATCATTAGTTCTCCTTCAAATTCAAGGAAAATGTTTTTCGGATACTTTTATGATAAATGACACATGTTAATCGTGGTATCCAAACGGCCAATGAAATGAATGAATTATGAATTATTTGTATATTAATCACAGCACAGATTAGTTAGTCCTGTAAAAAATTCAGGTACGCTGCACCATTCAGTCGAGGGGGCAAGAATATAGGACCAATCTAAAAGTATTTTATTATGTAAATTTTTTTCAATCTCAATTTATTGAAACTAGTAAAATTACGTTAGATTTTTTGGGCCATTTCACGTAAAAAATTTTCGCCATTTTAACGATATGCTTGGAACTGAAAAGCAAGTCTAGAAATTAAATTTGGGAGCTGAAAATCCTAAAATTATCTTCTGAACCGTCTTTAATAAATTTATATAGAGTAATTGTGACTCTCTTCATTCTAGAGGCTCATTTGAAATTTCTTTAACGTTTAATTTTCATTAGTAACAATGTGTAAGATTATCGAAAAACTACTAATATTCACAGATACGATGTTCACAGATACAGTAGGTTTACTTAGTTAAAAAAAATTGACATTGGCTGTTTCTGTTCAGGGAGGGGGGTATACACAAATTGGACCAATGGCAATTTTGGAAACATCCAGAATATTAATAAGCTTTTCTGCACTTTTTTAACAAACCTAAATACTTGCATAAAATTCCTGTTCTTTAAACGAATTCTTTGGAAGTGTAACAGTTTTCTCAAAAATTTTGTGTAATGAAAAAGGACAGTCATTGTTCTTGTGTTAATAATTTTTGGATTTGTTAGTTTTAATAATATCAGAACAGTTTTCTTTAAAAATTAATTTTAATGAGTTCATACTTACGACTAAATCACCAATAATTCCTGCCCACACATTAATATTCCAGCGATACTGGAAAACCGCTGTTCGCGTTAATCGCGGGTTTTCATACGACCAGAAGTGGTAATTGTGCTGATTTAGCATACCATCACGAGTGAAGGTACACTCGTCAGTCCACAAAATTCTATTTACAAAATTGGCATCAGCACGTGTTTGAGCCAGCAAACCACCACAAAAGTTTTACACGGATCGCATTGAGCATTTGTTACATATGTAAATAATTTATTTGTTACATATGTAAACTATTTTGAATAGTAAAAATTCATGCAAAACATAAGTATTAATGAAACGACCGTCTCCTGCTCTAATCAGTTGTTTTTGTGTTTAACTATAGTGCATCATCCAACTCGTCTCAACTTGTTGTTTGTTTACGTATGATATTTATTTATATTTCTTCGAAATATAATATAGTCTATTTATTGTATTAGTGCAGGAGGGATCGGCACATGAGTACCGAAAACTATTCCACCTCAATTTTTTTATGCGATCCTCTTCAAATTGCCCTCCTAATGATATAAATGCATGTTGCCATGGCGCAGCCCGGTGCCATATTGTTTAAACCGAAATTGTTTAAACAATTGCAATGAATGGTTATTTTTCAACCGGAGAAATTTGTTTATATTATTTATTGAAATACCAATAAAAAAGGTCCTATGACTTTTCACCATAAAGTTAATATTTTAAAGATATGAATTTTTTTTTTGAAGGTTCGAAAAATCTCAAATTTGGGAACTTTCGACCAATGGAAAATATCTTTAAAAAAACATATTGTCTGAGTAATATTTTTTTTAAAATTCTCTATACAATAGTTAATAATATTGTTAATAGAGATTTAAACAAATTTCATTGTTTATATCTTTTTTTTAATTGTTAATTTCGCGCACTCAAGTATGCGTCGCTTACCTTTAAGTATCGCTGTCTCTCCCTGACTCATGCGTTGCATCGGCCCTTCTGTGTCTTGAATCATTATTTATCATTTATATTAAAAACTATCAACTTTATTAAGATTGTTAAAGAGAGCAATGTTTTTAATAATTAAATTGTCTACAATTTGTTTTTAATAAATTTTTTTCTGAAATCAATTTTTCAAAAGTTATTTAAGCATAAATTGGAACATGTCATTAAAATTACTTTTTCATCAGTTTATATTACTTTTTATGGCACCGGGTTGCGAAATGGCAATATGCATTTATATCATTAGGAGGGCAATTTGAAAAGGATCGCATAAAAAAATTGAGGTCGAATAGTTTTCGGTACTTATGTGCCGATTCCTCCTGGACTATATGTGTGTAGGTATGTCAATAGATTGTAAGACTTCCTATTTTTCTTATGTATTAACACAATACTATAATAGTTAAAATATAAAAAGTAGGCTGGATTGATGAAGTCCAATTGAATCAATTTATACTTAAAAAAAATCCCTTCTCTTGTTCAAAATAATTAAATAAAATTCACTTATATTTACTAGTTATCATTGGCTGCTGGTTTTCGAATCATAGTCAGTGAATGGACAAATTTATCAATTTTTGCCATACCTGTAGCGCCCAAACTAGGGCTCAAATCCAAAATTGGTAAATAACTTTTTCCTTCGTCTTTATGAGCTTATTCTGTAGGCCAACGATCTGCAGTTAATAACAGAACGCCCTGTATATACAATACCTTTTTATACCATGTATATATGAAATATACATAGTATGTATATTAAGTTTAGTCGAAAGTTTGTAACGCTTAAAAATATTGATGCTATGAACAAAATTTTGATATAGGTGTTCGTAAAATCACCTAATTAGTCCATTTACGATTGTCTGTCTGTCTGTCGCCTGTCCGTCTGTTATCACGATAACTCAAAAACGAAAAAAGATATCAAGTTGAAAATTTTACAGCGTGCTCAAGACATTAAAAGTGAGGTCGAATTCGTAAATGAGCAACGTAGGTCAATTTTGTCTTGGGTCCGTAGGACCCATCTTGTTAACCGTTAGAGATAGAAAAAAAGTTTAAATGTAATAAATATTCCTTATAAACAACATTTGTTTGAAACATTTTTTCGTAAACATCACTGTTTACCCGTGAGAGCTCATATTATAGGCAAATGGGTATATCAGTTATATATGTGTGACATGTTTGTATGTGTAATGTGACAGTGTAATCAACACTGTCTATACATGGTATTTCAACAATTAACTCAGTCAATTGTTTGTTTTCAATTGTTTTAAAGAACGTTCTAATATAAGTGCTACATTTTTATAAGCTTCACGGTACATCCATGTCAAATATATTATACTAATGTTCGATATTTAGTAGCAGTTAAAACAAAACCTGATGTATTTTCCGTGTAGGTATATTTAGTATTTAACTCAGGACATTGGACATGGAATAAATTGGATAATTTGCATACAATATTATATTTCGTAGGTATACATATATATCGTTACCAATGTAGGATATTTAAAATATACCACCCACCGCCCAACATCAAAAACTACGGTATGGGGTAAATCTATTTAATTTACATATATATGACTCAGAATAACGTACCCCCACAGAATATGTGTGTAACATTATTAAGGTGTAATATAACTTCTGTTACTACAATATAACTAGCCCTGTTGAACACGAGAAGGGAAGTTATATACTTTTTAAAGGGAGATAGTAAAAAATAGTATTATTATTATTGCAAATACTATAAATTTTAACACAGGGTGAAATCTGGTGTGACCATCACACAACCTCCATATTCGTAAAGCGTATACCAGGCGCGGATCCAGGATATCGTTCTGCGGAGGTTTTGGTTTGTGGCTTTGTTTGCTTTAAAAAATTCGTTCTTAACAGTAGTAAAATCATAAAAATGAAATAAAAACACTTAAGTATAAAACCATTTACCTATTTTGAAGTTAAATTGTCTAAAATAAAATATACCTACATATTAAGATTGAATCTCTTAACTAATTTTTAATAATTAACTCCAGTTTATTTAATTTGCCAGTCTTTTCAAATCTAGTTCTTACTTTCTTTTACACACTCAAATCACTCTTTCCACTCTCCCAAGGCTAAAAGCATACTTGCGGAGCACCATTTTTCAAGAACGTTTGAATGGACTTGTATCTTTGAATGTTCATTTTGATATTCCATTTTCTGTGAATGAATTATTGGAAGAGCTTGACATATTCTTTGAACATCGCAAAAAAATATCCCTATCCCTTCGGGGGAGGGGATTTAAACCCGAAGAAAGTTCGAGTTTTCTAAGAAATGGAATTATAAATCGACGGCTATTATACAAATGCCATGTAGCTATTGCACCCCCGCCCTGTTAGGGTACCTTTCATTTTATCAGATTATGCTATTAATTTTTAACAAGTATATTTTAAATAAGCCATGTTTTTTCATTTTCTTTCCTTGCCTTAAAGAAACAAATTGAAAGTTAATACAGAAGTCTTTGTTTTATTTTGAGAGCATTATTCGTTTAAAACATATTTTTAGATTTATAAAAACGCAATAAATTTGCCGACATCTCGCACTTGAAACTAAGCTAAGAAGATTCGCAATTGTATTACCTTTCAAACGAAACAAACAAAAAATAAAATCGGGGCATACGTTTAGGTGCTACGGTTCCACAGATAGACAAACACACAGACAGACACACACATATAGCGGTCTAACTTATAACACACCTTTTTTTTAGTTCAGGGGTTAAAAAACAGTGAATTTTGTTCTATCAGAGTTTATATAAAAGAGCCTTTATCAAAATGTGGTCTTTAAAAGATGCATATAATGAGTTGCTATAAAAAAAGTTGCATTATAGACCTCGTAGTACTTAATATATAGAGGTAAAAAGAAAATGTATCCATAGACATAAATATAAAAATAGTCACAAAAAAAGTTATAATTGTTTAACATTCTCATGTGACTTTCGTAAAATATCGAAGGAGAAATTACCGACACAATTTATGCAAACAGTTTATTTTTAACACGCTTTTATTAGGTTTACTTTATGGAAGTCGGTTCTCATTCAATTTTAAATGAATATTTCCATTTGTTACTTTATACTCTTAAATTAAAGCAGGATGATTATAATTTGTAGTTGCTGAAGAAGTCTTCGTGAAATAGAGACGAAACGTACAACTGGATCAACTGTGATGTTTATTATTCCTAGTCTAACATTCCTGTGACTCAATTTGTTAATATACTTGATTTGTTAATGACTCAATTCGTTTTGGGCGTGATTAAAAATTTTAATTAAAGCAGAATTTTATACAATTTAAAAAATAAAAACTTATGGTCTATTGCTATAGTAAATGTTTTCTGTCAGGTGTTACCTTGGCTTACGTTTCAACAATTTTTACATTTTTTAACGTAAAAAGTTTTCAAATGGAACTACCTATGCCGTCATGAAACAGTTGTATATCATCTCAACTTTTTATTTCTAAGATCCTATGGTCTATAATGGAGTTTCTTAGGATCATTATCCCCTTACTTAATTTAATAATTTAATATTAATTTCTTTGAAAAGCAGGGAGAGGATTATATTAGGGTTTCAAATGGAAAGATTTTACAGTTGTAGCTGAGTTTTTCCAAAATACTGTTACAGTCAACATACTTCTAAGGTTAACGAAAAGCCAACACAGAAAACTTCATGACTTCTATGCAAAGACAGTAATAGACATCCCAGTTTTAAGCCTACTATATTTTTAACCAGTGTCTAATGACCACGTAAATACAGTTGGTTCCAGATACTGACACAATTTTTTATGTACATGGAAGTAAACCTCTGTATTAAAAGCGGACATAAAAGTTTTTTTTTATTTATATCATAAAATAAACAACTCCGTTTTTTTAGCAAATATTTAAACACGATTTTCTAAATTCTCGATATACAGAATCGAAAATGTTTTATCGAGATAATATAAGGATTTATGCAAACACACGATACCTATATATATGTTTTATTTTTACCATTGTTTCGAGCATTGGCATTTACAAAGGATATGGCTTTGCACGATGGACGCTTTTAATAAGTTTTTAGCATGGCAAGAGTGAGAAAGACATTATATAGTTTTTACTATCAGCCATGTACTACAATATTGTATATATCGAAACATTCTAACTAGTGCTTTTCGGAGCATATTCTATACCGACAAGCCACGTCTAGATGAATGATGAATGGTCTTGCGGTATAATATTTTAACGTGATACTTATTCATGTACAAAAATAATTGACCACGACATGATGAGAGTTGCAATTGGTTTCTTTAGAACTGCAGTGAAACTTTTATGTCCATCAAAGTTGGTTTTCATACTAAATTGTAATTTGTTCCTGTTTTGTGGACAGATTGTACAGCTTGACGGGTTTCCACAGATAAGATGGATATTTTGTCTAAATTAGTTTTAACAAATAGTAAGACTATATGGATAAAGATTTGTGTTTTACTTGAACAAGGAAAAATAAGAATTAACTGAGTTAATTATATCAGTAAACTTTTATACCATATATATATGTAATATATATCAAGTTTAGTCCCAAGTTTGTAACGCTAAAAAATATTGATGCAATGAACAAAATTTTGGTATAGATGTTCATAAAATCGCCTAATTAGTCCATTTCCGGTTGTCTGTCTGTCAGTCTGTCGTCTGTCGTCTATCGTTTGTGGTCTACCGTCCTTAAGTGGGTCTTGTAAACCGTTAGAGATAGAACAAAAATTTAAAAGTAAAAAATGTTCCTGATAAAAAAATAAACAATTTGATTGAAACAATTTTTCGTAAACATCACTGTTTACCCGTGAGAGCGCATATTATGCGCAAATTGTAGTATTATATGTGCATACCAGTTATATATGTGTATCATGTATGTTTGTGTAATGTGAAAGAGCAATAAACACTGTCTATACTTAGTATTTCAACAATTAACTCAGTCAATTTTTTGTTTTCACAATTGTTGTATATAAAAATGATATAAATGTATTTTTTTTTTGAAGTTATTGTGATAACTTATTTACGTACCCTACGTAAATTTAATATACTCCTTAAGTTTCGTAAACAAACCAAAATATAATTAATGTTTGACTTAATGTTCTTCCCGCTTAATGAAGTTACAATAAGGTAGTCTTGTCGGACATTGTCACCTCTTGATAACATTAATAATTATTAAACAATTAATTATTTTGTCCGACTAAAACCACGAATATGCCGTACTTAAGTAATTTTTTTCTCAATATATATACATAGTTCAATTTTACTAAATTGTTTAATAAATATATTAATTTTATCAAGTGGTCATAAGGTTCGACAAATTCCCCGCTGCGTTTTTTCAGACCGATATACATAAATATGACGTTGTCAGGCTCATTTGAAAACGCAGCACTTTCGAAAACAGTCGTAGAGAGAAAGTTTGATAGATTCACCAAAAGGAAGACACTGACGAAGTTTCATGTATTGATCATTAAACAAAAAGTGCTGTCCCGCGGCTTAGAGATCGTAATATGTATCCTACAAAAATTCACACAAAAAATAATATTTATTATGCCAGTTTCAGTTTCTTTTAAAATTATTTCTTCCTAAATCACCCTAACAGAAAATTGTGCATTTCGTTATTTAAAACTTAAATTTAATAAAATGGAAAATAATTAACAGAGACCACCTCTATCCCCCTTTTTATGCAAAAATCATTTTAGTCCATAGATGACTTTTCATAGTGTTATACAACAGTTCGTAAAATACATATACAATGTTTAATGTCTCATTACACTCATTGATCGAACTTCAATATATGGACATTTTACTGTGTTTATTTTAATTGACATTGGTTGTTCATTGGAGCCTACTGTTTTTACTCTCATTTTCTCTCTAAATTCGGCTAAAGGGTGATCCATAATTAACGCAAAATTTGAATTGTACGCTTTTTTCGTGGTAAAGTGTTAGCAAAAATGAGGTAAAATGTTAACCAAATACAGAGAAACGGCTGATAATAAAGGTCGGGTTCTTTAAAATGGAGTGCTAACCGAAAAAGCGACGAGTTTAATCTATTGAGAAAGATTTTTAAAATCAAGAAGTTTTGAAAAATACAATTCACAGTTTTCATGCAAACTACGATCGCATTATGGTACTTAGTTGACTGAACTAATTATTGAAATACCCTGCATAGAAAGTGTTTGCATTATTTTTAATAAATTAGACGTTAAAAACCAACACAATTATGTTCATTTTATTTGGTTTTCGAGTATTTTTTTGAATTTTTTTTGTTTTTCGAGAACCTTTCACAAGACTACTAGTTGAAGCTATCTGAAAATTTTATACTGCCAATTTTTCATTGTTTTGTAGAAAATGAACACCAATATTTTGTACTGATTTGCATACTCATAGGTAAGCAATGATGTTTAAAATGTTGTTTAAAATGTTAACAAAATGTTGTAAACAAAAGTTGTTTATTTTTTATAAGATGCTTCCAGCAGACCCAAGACCGAAATCGCCTATGCTGCTCATTTATGAGTTGATATGTCTTTTCGTTTTAAAGTTCTCGTAATCACAGCTCAAACTCAGCTTGGCTGTTTGATATGTCATTTCGTTCTCGTATTCAGAGGCGGGCAGACAAACGGACAACCGTAAATGAGATGGGCGGACAACTAATAAGGTAGTTTTATGAACACTCATTACAAAATTTTGTTTTTGGCACCAATATTTATAAGCGTTACAAACCTAAAACTAAACCTGGTTTACCTTTATACAATATATTTCATATACATATACAAGGTATAAAAATTCGACGAAACTAGACTATATTTTAACTCTAAAATCATGGTATTTAACACCTTTGGATTTTTAAATTTTGGAATTCTTGATACCTGGAATTTTTGCTAACAAGACAGGAAAGTTTTTGCCACCGACATCTTGGATTAGGTAATTGAGAGTTAGGCAATCGAAAATAAGTAAAATTAATAGAAAACAGTAATGGAAAATTTAACTATATTTCATATACCTAAGCCAGTAAAGCCAAGGAAGTTCAAACGTTATGATACAAATTTTACCGGATATACTTTTCCATACATTTCCATTTACTGCGTGTATTAGTACATTTATGAGTGTAAGATAGAGCATATACACCAAGCAACGTGTTTAAGAAAGATACTGTTAGATGTCTCCTTGTGTTCTTATGAGCAGTAGCAGTACAATTGTAACAATACAAACATCCAATAATATCTTTCATACATATATTGGGAAATGATTTGAAAACAGTATATATATATTGTAGAGTTTGCGTTAATTTTGGGACACCTTTTATACAATACATTAAAATCTCCCCCTTAATTTGAACTGGATCGGATTTCACTCATGCGATAACTCTAAATAGAGACTGTTAGTGTGGTTTTTCATACAAAATGCGTATTCATGCTAAAAATTTAATGAATGTCGCTTTATTTTAGCAAAAGTTTCTTTGTTTTAATATCGATTTTTAACACTATGAAAAGTCACTGGCAATATGAAATTAGGTCGTAATGATAATTTAGGAGTTTCAATACATTCCGGTTGCATACCTTTTTGGGAAGCATACAATAAATGCATTCAACGAGAGTTGGGAGACTATAATAAGTTATCTGTGCAAGTCATCATTGAATGTGACTGATTTAGGCAAAGGTGTGTTGGCAAAGCTATTACTTAGTGATGAATTTTATTGGGAGTAAAACTATCCAAGTTTGTTAGAAAGAATGGGGAACACGAAAACTTGCCTGCACCAAATATGAATTGAGCTATAGCTGATATTCCTTTAAATCCCTAAGGTGAAGACAACTTCTGCTGAAGGGGAAGTTTCATTACTCTTCATACAAGTCGTGAGATCCCAAATTATGTAGATGCTAGTTTAACCCTTCTAAGCTGCATCGTATTCAATTATATTTATAGTCGCAGAAACGAAAAACTAACAAAGGTAAAAGTTCGAAAAATTTGAAGAGTAAGTCGGATTTGAATGCAGTTTTCGTGACCTAAATTGGTTTTCCTGATCCTCTAAAATCGCATCTGACCTACTGTTAAAATTTTTCGAACTTCATTGCATCGTTTCTGCAACCATCAGGTTTATTGTAGTAATTAAACACAGCCGAAATATTTCGCCTCTGTGAGGCATTCATGATATGATTTTCTACTTTCAACACTTCCCAAATTTATGTGACCAGAAATTACATTAAGTTTTAGAAAAGGAAAAATCGAATATTAGTAATACGCAATAGTTACACCCTTTTTGTGAAGAGCTTTCTGGGTTTTTTATTTTATATTTTAAAATTACGCAAGATTATACGGGAACACTTTTCTAATCTTTAAATTTTTATCATTGTAAAATTTCTATTGTCTCGAACAAAATAAATTCCTGTTTAGTTTCATATGTTCTAGGCTGAATGAATTGAAATTGATTTTATAGAAAAGTAGTTGACGTTTATAAATAAAAGTGTAACATACAATTGTTGAAATAAAACAGCAACGGACGACAAAATAAATTGTTAATAAATCTTTCGACTTAAAACGTATGTCTGAATTTAGCACGTATTTTATGGCCATTCAATCCATTTTATGCCGATGGAAAAATATACAAACAATTCTAAACAACAATTCATGTGGTTATTTACTGTGGAATAAAAGTAATGTAAACGATAGAAAAAATTGAGTAAATATCTAGTTTTCGAGGTTCAATTAAATATCATTCCGGGGATATAAACACGTTCGAAATTCAAATACTCTTCAAATGCAAACTTCAATAAAATAATTTTACCAGGAAGAATTTATAAGAAATTTATTTTAAAATAATCAGAATATGTCGATTTATACGTAATTTATTGGAAGAACTCTCTGGAATCTAACACTGTTCATTTGCAAATATTTTATTGAACTGGAGATATTTTGACTTTTATCAAGGATAGGAATTTGACAGGTTTTTGTAAAGCTTTCGTCCACTTAAGGCAATTTTAGAATTTCGCAACGGGAGAATAATACGCAACGGGAGAATAATATAATAGATAATAAATATTAAATCAGACTTCAATCAATTGATCGCCTTTTTTAAAATAGTCAATGCCAAATTCTAAATAAAATTTAACCTAGAGTCAATTTATTAAACCAATTTCAATTTTATTTACATTCTTATTTCTAATTTTAAATCTTCATGAAGCCAATTTTTTCAATATTGCCATTACCAGATTCGTTAAGAACGAGCACTCTTGAACATATTAAAGTTTTGAGGAAATTAAAAATCTTTTTGAGATAAATTATATCATTACTATTTTCAAGCAACTCTTGAAGGCTTGAGGTTTGTTCATCCCATCACATAGAAGATAGGCAGCATCTTCTTGCATATGAGTAAACCGGACACACAAGTAATAAATGCTGCAAATCATCCGTGGTATTAAGGTTAAAAACAGTACAGGTAGCTTCAGTGTCAATTACGTAAACAATACTGAAGATTGTCAGTCTAAGTCTAATCTTTCCATTTCCACATGTACGCAATTGACAAAAGATACTCAAAAATGAAATTGGAAGTTTTGATGTTAAATATGCATGAGTTTCCCAATGATATTCAAAATTATAGTAATCTAGGCTATAGCTGGAGGATTTAGCTCTGTCTATATCTTTTAAACATAACGTATCACGTATTGACCAATTATGTTATTTATGTTTTGTAAAGATAAATCGGCCTCCAACCAAATTTTTCCCATATTATGGGTGTTATGCCCAATCTTTAACTGCAATGCCCAATTATATTTATTTGCCGTTATATCGACGTCATTGTTGGCGATTAGCGAGATAAAAGAGACGGTCTAAATAAATTTTCGGTAGCCTACAATTATTTAATTTTGGAACGCTTCTCCAGAAAATAGGCTAAACTATGCTTTGTGTTCATAGATATATAGGAGGCTTAAAATTAGTGAACAAAAGAAAATCGAAAGCAATAAATTGTAGTTTTTACTAGTTGACTTACTATAAGAAGCAAAATGAATATGCAAAAATTAATAAGCAAATCGAAAAACGCCACATTTCATCTTAGAATTTAGCTCCTAATAACGATTTTTCTGTTGTGAACATTGTTGAAACACTCTGTATTTCTATCGAACAAATATAGATATGTATGCGACAAAAGTATTTTTTTCTATAAATACGTGATTGCAGATAAAAAGAATTATTACAAAAATACTACAATGTTTATTTATTCTCTGTAGTAAATAATTAAATCATAAATCACAATCAGTAATTAAAATTTTGTAATTACTTTTATTTTGAACGTAAATAATAATATTTAATACAAATAACTCTAATAATCAAAAATTCGTTACACAGGAGCTGCGCATAGTAAGGATTTTCTTCATAAAAATAATTAAAAATTATAATTAGATAAAATATTTTCAAAATTATTAATAATATTGGTATAAGAGAGCAACATTACGAAAAAATTGATTTAGAGACGTCTGAATATTGGGTTTCTTCTCCAAGTTGAAATTTGTGATGAAGAACGTTTTGCATATTTGAATGGTTGTGTTTAGTGCGTTAAATTAAGTGAAATTCAAGTCATTTGATGACAATCTTTTCAAAATTATTTTTCATGCCATTTCAGGAATATGAATTATAATTGCCAGATTTGCCGTTGTTCACACTAGATCGGATATTACTGTAATAATTCCAAAAAACAAAATCCATTTTAGTGTTGCTGTAATTTTTTTAATGATTAACTAGATAACCCAGTGAACTTTGTTTTACTTACAATTTATATAATTGTAATTATTGATCAGCGATTATTAATTTTAATTAACCTGCAGTGCCAATTCATATAGCTATACTATGCTTAGCCCGCTCGTTAAGTCCGTTAATCTCACCCTCAAGCCCACCCCTTGCATAGCCCGTCCGCTAAACACAAATTTTTTACACAAATCTCTTGGACAGTTCTTCGGATTTCGACCTGGCTGAAGCCTTCGGCAGTGGAGCTCGCTGCGTTCGCGTATATCTTTAATAAATACTTCTTCAAAATACTTGAATAATAAATAATTCCTCAATACTATTAAAATACCTGTTCACAATTCTAGATAAATATGGTGGGAGTGCATAAATATATAATAAATACATAATAACATAGTAAGATGATATAATGCATTATATATATGCGTTTCCACCATTTAATATTTTGTCTTAAAATTTCTAATGTTCTGCTCAAATTTCTTAATTTTTCTTTCATAAGAACCTTCTCCTGACAAAAAATATCAAAATAACAAAGCGAAATTGTTACATCCGTTCTCAAGTTATTGAGTAGCCAATAGAAATAGGCGTTCATTTTTATACATATATATATATTATCGTACTACATCAAAACTAATAAAAAAAATTTTTTAAATGAGAAAGGCAGCAATTCGAGAAGTCACAAATACATGTCTTTAGTGTACAATTTACGATTTCTACTTATGTTAATCGGCTAATATTAATAGAGAAATGATTAAATTTTGAAAATCTATCTAAGCTAACTATTTTTTTTTAAATATATAAACTTTACTGTGTTTTCAACAGATACATGCCACATATGCAGTGCGCATTTAGAAATTATATCTTGGTCTTTGTTCCGTTTGAATATTGATGTTAGTTTTTAATTTTCTTCTAGTCAGTTGTGAAGTCGGTTTTTTTGATTGATTTTCTTGGTCAAGTTTGCATATTAGTTTTGTTACGAGGGTCTTTGCTATTCTGTTTGTAGACATGTAAAGTGTAAAGTTTTAAACATTCCTGTTAGATGAACTGACTGATTTAGTACTTAGCAAGTAAGGGAGAGAGGTTTTGTTTTTCTTTTGTGTCATTTATAAATTGGAGTAAGCAATGAAAGCTAATTGAAAATTTTGAGAAACTAAGATACCTTTGTGTTCAATGACTGTGACCGACGGGGTTATTACCGCGCTAGATCGAAAGAAATTTGCAAATTTTTTGAAAAATTACATCAACGGTACAAAACCAACAGCTCATTTTCGTTGAAGATAAAATTCCTCAAAAACATTACATTTACGGCTGATAATAATAATCGTATAAAATACTATACCTAGCTAAAATACTACTATATCTGAATTACTAATTATTTGCCATTATTTTCGAAATGAAATCGAAATATTAAGTATCATGTATACCCTCAGATATATATTTATGATTATTTATACAAAATGGTTCAAACACGTACTTATTACAAAGAATTGAATTAAGAAATTTTTATTTTGGATACAATGAAATATTGTAACTGAATAATGACCTTTGACGATTTGACGAGAATTGTCTGTGATATCTACTGAAATTTTATAAGAGAGATAATATACTGCTGGATCACAAATACACCAGATTTTAGAAGAACCCAAAATCATTATAACTGAGCAAATAAAAGCTTTTCATATAGAATTTTAAGCGATATTTCAAAAACTACTTGCTTAGTTTTAATATGAAACCAATTTTGTTAATTTTTTAATTTTTTGTTAAGTTTTAAGAACCGAAATTGTTTGTAATTTCATCGGAAATATACAACATTCCATAAGCTAATACAGAAATAGAAAGTAAACAAAAGAAAAAATTTGTTGTTCCTAATTTAGATAAAAGAAATGGTTTTGGTCCAGGAAATTGGAACGTTTTGAAATTAAACACATTCAATTCTCTATTACGCGTTCAATCATCAAAAAGTTCCGATTTTTAGCATTTCTGAGCCGAAACTACTTATTCGTATTTAAATAAGAAAAAATATTAATAGTACTCGATTAGGTTAGGTTGAGTGGTTAGCATGCCCACTTAAGTTGAAACCCAGCTACGTTAATGGCTTTTTAAATTCTTCTTTGTTACCGAATCTTTAAGTTAGAGAGCCTTAAATATAAAAAAATAAATTATATATAAAAAACTAAAAAACACGCATTATTGTTCTAATAAGTAAATAATAATCTTAATTGTAATTTAAAATTCAATATTTGCGGTGATCGACATCTATTAAATCAGTTAATTTAAAGAATGAATGAAGAAAGCACCCCACGCTTTGAGTTTTGCATTACAATTAAAGTTATTGTCCACTTTTAAGTGTAATAAAGCGTATTTTAAACTATATTAATTAACCAAATAATTTAAAATAAAATTTACCACTAAATGAAGGCTTAAATTGTCCCAAATTAAGGGTTAGTAATAAATTACTTTAATGTTTTTGAAAACGTTTTATTACACCCCAAAAACCTATAATTTTTTAGTAAGAGCAAAAGGGAGAAAAATTGAAAAAAAGGCAGGAAAAATTGTTACTAGAATTTTTGTGAGATTTAAGCCCTCAATTTTTAACATCCTGTAAATCCTGATATATATTTATGATTATATACATATTTGTATAATATAACCTATAAAATAGTATATAAATTGTAATTTAGAATATTGTAAGAACACCTGTGACACGTATTTTATATCACTACGCTACGCTTCATACATGTGTAGAAAATTTAATTACAAAATTCACTTTGTTGTATATCATTTATTCCATAAACAAAAATAATAATACGGGGGATACGAAACTTAATTATTTTTGTTACACTCCATACCTATTACCTATACGTACATAAAATATTAAAAATTATTGTCTGGAATTGTGCAGCGTATATAAATAGGGAGTTTTTAGTGATCTTTTTGTTTTGTTAAAGAAAAATGCTCATTAATTATTTAGAAAATGTTAGGAAGAAATTAGAGAGACTTATTAACAAACAAGGGTGAGTTTTTCATTGTTTAGTTTCATAAAATTTCACTTTTTTAGAGATAAAATTATTTTAATTGGTTTACAGTTACTTTCCACAAAAACCAATTGATAAATTTTTGAAAATTATGTTGAAGCTTCTTTTTTTGATCTACCATTTTCTATGCTTCCTTTCAATCAGATTCTAATTTATTGACAGTAACTTACAGATATATCCTTAAGATTTTTCATTCCCGTGAAATTTTTCTTTCTTAAAAAAAACGAACGATTTTGTTAACGATAACCGAACAATTTTATAACTTGTGATGTAAGTCAAACATACAAAAAAGCATGAAAAAACTTCAATCGCGTTTTACTTGATTTCTTTGAAAAATACGAATTTTGAATCCCTAGATTTATTTGGAGATATTTGAAACAAAGTTTTCTGGGTTGAAAGAGTCCGAAGTTTGTATAATTACGTCACTTAGAAAAATATTTTAATGAATTTTACACTTCAAACTTTGGTCGATTTTCCTGAGTTACCTACGAATGTAATATCGTTAAAAAACTTGATATTTAACATAAGAGTTACTTAGAATTATTGTTTAGAAACGTTTATTGCATCAATGTTTTATACAAAAGTCAAAGATATACGAAAAAATAGATTTTCTATACATTGGCTTTTAAATGCCTTCACTAACTATTTGTTTCTGAAATATTTAAGTATTCTTGTTGTGTATTTTTAATCACCGACAAAGCAAAGAGGAGTTTTATAGGTTTGCTATGTTTCAAGTTCTAGTTAAGGGTTCCGTACTCGATAACAACTAGAAAAGAAGAAATGATCTTCAAACGAGCAGATTTTCTTGAAACATACTTTGCAACACGTTTAGAAGCTTCGATACGATAAACGAATCGATCAAAACCTGATTTTGCGTTTGAGGTTTATTTGAAATTTTATATATTTAATAACATAATGTGTTATTATAAATTTTAACACTAAACAAGTGAAAACAAACAATTGACTGACTTAATTGTTGAAATACCATGTATAGACAGTTTTGATGATTCTGCCACCTTACACATACATACGTGTCACACATATATAACTAATATAACCATAACATACACACTATACAATTTGCGCATAATTTGCGCTTTCACGGGTAAACAGTGATATGTACGAAAAAATGTTTCAAACAAAAGTTGTTTTCTTATAAGGAACATTTTTTGTATTTAAACTTTTGTTCTATCTCTAGCGGTTTACAAGATGGGTACTACGGACCCAAGATCCAATTCACCTATGATGCTCATTTACGTTGCACCAATACCAAAATTTTATTCGTAGCATCAATATTTTAAGCGTTACAAACTTGAGACTAAACTTAATATACTATGTATATTTCATATATACATGAATTGATCAAACTTGAATTGATGTAATTCATTAAGATAGAAAATAGGGTTCGGCACAATATTTGTAAAATATAATTTTCCACTATTTGTAATATATATATGTTTTTGCCTACTGTAACAAATGTCAGTACTACAGTTTAATCCACTTCACTTCCGGATTTCATAGTGGATATAGGAAAGGACAAGGATATATATAAATATAAATACTGAATAAAGAAAGTTGCATACTGTAATCTGTTAGTTACAGAATAGTATTTATTTTGATAAATATTCCCATCACATATTTATTATTTATACAGTCAGTACTGTCACTGACGATAGTTGTGAATAAGTACACAATAATGAAAATGTGCACTTGCATTACAGTAGTGTAATAGCAGGGTAAACATTCTTATACATTATTTAGATTATATTGGTGTAGTCCCTTTTCTTTATGTTGTTACTACATTCCTATTTAATATAACAGGGTAAGATGTACAAGAGAACGCCACTCCTTGGTTCATTCTTTAATTTCTCGACAGCTATTGATTGTTCTCTATGAGATATGATGAAGTTTAGTTTCCAGAAGATAAACAAAGTAGAAAATTTATTCACGTGTTCTTTTAAAATAACATTTTTTGGCATTTCAAAATACAAAATTTTTCTTTTTTTTTTCGTTTATTTACAATTTGTTTGTGGTCTAAATCACGTTACTCACTAGTTTTTAGCAGTTCTTTTGCAAGTTAATTTGTTTGCTGATCGGCAGGTAAATCCAAAAAAATTGCGACATGACACCAAAAACGGACGGGTAGATTACCTAGGAAACTAAAATTTTTTTATCGATTCAGCTTACCATGAATTTTGAATATTCAAAAAATTTTTACAATCTGTCAATGTATTTTTTGTCCAAAATTTATGTTTTTTCATTCAAAAAATGAGCGTACAAGTAAGAAAAGTAAAAGGAAATTTTATGTTAGTCATATTAAATATCATGATTAATTAAATTTTGGGTAATGTACCCACATATTGGGTTGACTACTAAATCAGAAGTTTGTCAATTTAAACTAATACTACAATTAATTCATAAAGTATAGAGTAAAAGTAGCTATCATATTTAGTTCTTTAAACAATAAACCAAGTATTTGAGTTCTTAAATTAATGCTTTAAATTTTCAGAATTACCAATGTACAGACATGCAAACAGTATCGTGCAAAAAAAATGAAAAAAACAAAATTAAACCTAAAATTACCACCGCACAAAAATGCAAAAAGCACCGAGAGAGAGAAAAAACAATTAAAAGAAGCTAATTACACTTATCCTGCAAAGTAGCGTATCACAAAACTAATATTTATAATTAATTACTAATACAGTCATTTACGAAAGAAACATAGTTCCTACCGCGTGTCCTATGACAGCCCTTTTTTTTTATTGTATCACGGATTATTCTATAGTAACACAAACGTGATTTTCAAAAGAGTCATCAATAAAGTGTGTCTCAATTTCGTCAACTTGAGCTCGTATCTCCACATCGAATGCCAACGTTTAGAGATTAAATATTCCCCTTGGATATTTACGCACAACCCCTAAACACTAACCACTCAGCCAGTATGCACAAATGGCCAGCACAAATGTTCCAGCCAAAATTTTAATGCCGAAGTTTACCAATTCTAGGACTTTTTTCAATTCTTCAATTATACGTTCAATGTAAATTTTTAAGTTTTCAATTATATTTGTACCTAAATTATTCACATCATATCTATTTTTCAGATATATTTCAAGAAAATATTATAGCTTATTGGAAAGGAAATGGTAGTATATTCAATGAAAATATGGGGTACTGTTGATATTTTCAAGATATTTCGTTTACAACAAAATTTCAATGTCTAAGCTTCAAAATAAAGCATAATTTACTTTCAGATTTTTTTTTTTTTTATAAATTCAAATTTTAAATCACTCTTATTGAAAGACTCTATAGAATACTATAAACTTTATATTTATATTACAGAATAAAAGACTCCACAGAATATGTACAGACATGACAAACAAACATACAAACAAACAACCAGTAGACTGTACTGTATATCTTTTGCAAAACTTTGATTAAAGTACGTTACGAAGAAGACAATTTTCACCCTAGAAAATAGATGGTTTTAGATAGATAGATATGTTACACTCAAACAAAACCATGTTGGTATAAACTGTACACTTCTACACTAGTATGGTAGCATATATTTTATATATTCACTTTACTTACCATGATACATAAAGAAAAATATATGTAGGTGCTTTTACAACTACTGTTTAAGAATTCATAGTCGATAAAGTTAGCAAGAACATGAATTTGATGAGGAAAAAACTTGAATTTGATAGCCAAATAACCAATTACTAGAACTCTAATAATTCTCAATGATATTTATTTCGAAAAGTAACGATGTAACGTTTCTCTTTTTTGTTATTGCAATTAAGCAAAAGTCTTAGTATATCAAACGATCGACTCTTTTTCGAATTGGTTATAAATTCAACCAAAATAACTAAACCAATCTACAATTAATAAAGCACTTATCGGAGTAGGCTAATAATTGATACGTGTGCTATTCAATGTGGTTTAATAAATAAGAAAAACTTTAGGCTTTGTTGATTTTAAAATAATCTAGAAGCTAAACCATAGGTCATGTTCAAAGTAAAATTAGTATCCCAGCGAATATCCAAAGAAATTTGTAGAATACTCAGCGAATTCGGGTTAAATAAAAGAAAGCCTTTATTTATAGTCTTTTATTTTCCAAGGTTAAAATATTTATCTTATTAATTTTACTAGCTAACTTTTGGTAGTAAAATAGACCACAAGCGTATGAAATTTTTGGGGTTTCATCCACCAGGAAACATGATAAAAAAGATGCTCCTATATGTAAAAGTAAGTTTAAGCACCAGGATCAAACTCATTAGTATCTTATCCGTATACCAGCAAATATGTATGGCGTTAAGTATTCGAAGCGAATAACATAAATTCCGTACAGAAATAAACACGTAGAACTCCAAAAATTGACGAGAGATCAAAAGTTTTTTTTTTAATTTTCGGTACCGAAGTTACCGGATTTATTTTTGTACGACACTTATGTAATTCACTTTGAATACCTATGCAGAGTTATTCTCCACCAACGCCTTACATATTTGGTGCAGGGATGAAACGTTAAGAGGTGTGAAATTCATATTCTCACCTGTACCGCGCAAGATTAACGCCAAGTTAGTTTTATATATACTAGCATCTTTTTCAACACGATTCCTGGTGGGCAAATTTCACCCGACAAATTTCAGCACGGGCTTGTGGTCTAAAACATAACCTTGTAGGTAACTATAGAAACTTAATGAATATTAGATACAGAAGAAATTATTATATAAACTAGCTTGATAGCCGCTCGCTTCACTGGACTTAAAATAAAAACCACCTCTCCATAACCTCTCACTTATTTTTCTTCCATAATTTTCGAAGGAATTGCTTTACACAGCTAAAATATTTGCACAATTTTCAATTTTTTAAAGTTTAAAATAGTCATAATTCATTGAGTATATCAACATAGAAGGCCATAAATTGTTTTACAGAAATACTTAATTTATGGTTTAAATGATAATCATAGATGGAGCAGTAAAATGTCCGAATAAATTTAATCTTGTTTTTATATCTTTATAAATTATAGCTCATGTGTTATTTTGATGTATGAGTTATTTTGCTGTACAGTTTCGATCAAATTTGTTCGCTAGTTTTTGCGTGAAAGCGTAACAAACAAACAAAAAAACAAACATCCCTACTTTCACATTTATAATATATAGGGATAGCGATAGGGACAGTAAACTTTATTGCTGAACTTCAAGTATTTTTGTTGCATTAATATATCATAGACTTCATCTATTTTAAAACGTTATATAACATCTACGTCCATAACGTTTAGAAAAACTCTAAATGCGAATAGTTTACTGTATGGACAACACCGTATAAACACACATAAACACATACAAAACGAAAAATAATATTCGTACTATAAATTACTAAAAAAAACTACTACCACTAACGTTGTTCCTTATGTCAACATAACAATGTTTGAGAATACCAGGAAGGAAAGCTTACTAGTTTATCTCTTTTTATATTCTATTGCTGTTTTTGTTTAACAAAATGTATGAGTGTGGTAGAATTTAGTTTCAATTTTGTAGAAAGGGTTGTTTGTTGATGAGATAAAACAAACAATGCTTTTCTTTACATTTAGAAGATTATCCTTTAGGTTTATTAAAAATAATTTGTAGCTGAAAAAAATTTGTGCTTGTTTGTTATAATTATGCTATAGAAACATGGGCACTAGTAAAATGTAACCCACCGTGGGAAAGAGCAAATATTTTTGTGTCAACGGTAACACTCTCAGTTACCTCTCACTACTAAATTGAATTTTCTATACACAAACTTTCAAATAAAAAAAGCGCTATAAAATCAGTCTTTATCTGCTTCGGATATAAAGACTATCTTTTTAATTCGAGTCCAAAAATAATTTATGGTCCATTTTAATCATATTTCATAGACAATGATTTTATTTGAATCTGGCATTTAACAGAGTTTGTGTTTGTGAATTGTTCGCCGAATATAGCGGAAGGGTAAAACGAACTATGTGCCTCTAATGACTAATACCAAAATCTTACAGAGTATCTATATGTTTTTGTGTCTTTAACTTCTCTAGTGGTCGCAATTTAAGTCCAATTTGAATAAAATTTGGTATCAAGAAGGGTCTTTTGTATTTATAAGGTTGTTAATGAGAAAAATTGGAAAAATAGCAGATAAACAAGGGTTGGGGTTGCATATAGTACAAAATTTTAAATTTTTTTTCGACGTCAAATGTTTTTAAAGCAAAATTTTAAATTTTTTCTCTTTTATAAGGAAATTCGCTTAGCTAACGCAGCTCCTGGGTTACAAATTTTTCCTTTTACCCACGAACAAAATTGTCGCAACACAAGACAAGATGACATTATCCTCTTTCTCATCTCAACTCTGGTCTATTCGCGATCCAAAATTGGAACATTTTATGCCTTGACAAAAAATTCTGATTTCTCGTTGCTTTACTTTTTAGGTCAATTTGTTAACATAGAATTTAAGAAAAAAAAAAAACCACAATCAAGAGTATGCGAACTGTTTTACAATTGAAAATGGATGGGTTTCATGCAATGCACGACGAAAAAAGAAAGAATAAAATGTTCTATTTTACTAAACTTTGTAAATAGATTTCCACTTCATCATAAATTAGAAGTTGAAGAGTTCCCTCATAGCGTGACAGGAGACAGTATTCAATATTCTCGAAATGTTTTGATGAAATAATCAGCTTAAAAACAAAAATGAAGTATATAATCATTTTAATCAAAAAGTTTTTTTGTTGAAAAATATCACCTAGCAAACTTACTTCGTCATTCACAACAACAATAGGTGTAACAAATCTCAATGCGATAATGAAAATGGTTTTAATCTTCAATAATACTTTTCACCTTCTATCCTATTAAAGATAAAGGATCAATATATATTGAACCATACATCTAATAAAGGCATTATATCATTTTATTGAAAGTTCATAAAAAACTGCAAGAAGAATTTTTAATTATTTTGAGATATTTTCAATAATTTTTGCTGATTCCAATAATAGACAGGATGATCGAACCGCGTATACCTCTCAGGTTTTTTTATTTGAAAGGTATTTAAATTGATTGTTGATGTAGATTAGTTGTGCTAAAGCTAATCAGGTGTCAAATGAATCTCTGTAAAAGATGAAAAAAAGACCACAACCAGAAAGTTAATATTTAAATAAAAAGAGCAAGAAGTGTCGTTGGAACCTGGTAGGATCTATGTTCATTTTCTTATAAAATATATATACAAAATCGATTGAATCTAAAAGTGTTTTTTTTTTGTCCAGCCTCCATTCATCGAACGCACGATTAGGATCATTATTCCAAAAACTTGTATATCTACCAATAATACAAACCATTTCCAAGAGGTAATGATGTTAAGACTCAACTGATTAGAAAGACGCTCCTGGCATGGCTGACAGCATAAGAATTCTGAGAATGTCTGAAGCCCAATACGTTAATCATGTTTCAGATTATTTTGTGGATTCCAATTGATGTTGGTTCATGGATAAATGTTAATAATAGTTTAGCTTTAATTCGAGAACGAAACATATAATGACTAATGTGAAATGAAAGTAACAAAGTGGAAGTATCCTCAGTTTTTTGAAACTTTCTGTATATATAGATTACTATGCTTAACACGATCAAACCTAGGAAATAGTTTGAAAACTTTGTAATAATCTCATTCTAAAAGAGCTTTCTGTTATTAGTTACACATATACCGGGTGTTTTATTTAACATATGTTAAAAAGAAATAAATAAATGTATGACAGAAATTTGAAAAATTCTTAACGATTTTGTGTTTAAATTGGAAAGGCTTCATATATTCTAAGAATTTTCTTAAAGAACAATAGTCCTTATCCACCTTTCCATCTTTCATCTAGAGCTTATCCATCTAAAAAAATGTATTATGTATTTGGAATTGATTGAAACTTTCAAATCATCAAACTTTTGTTTGAAATAATTTTTTGCGTATGATTTATTTTTTTTGATTTACTGCAAATGTCAAGTTAAAAAACACCCGGTATACACACATACACATACATTAAAAGTATTTACAAGGGTTGTGAAAGTACTTCATACCATTAGAACTATTACTCTTTGTAAGGGTGGTTTTTGTGATAACCAAACATTCACTCAAAGCCTTAAAGACCGGTATATGTTCCGAAAAAACGCCTAGTTTCTAGAATATGCAATTCATTTAACTTTGTGGAAAACTTTTATAAGTGGATTCAGAAAATATTCCGATAAAAAGTAGTTACTTACAATAATCTATGCATGATGTTCGAGTCATCATCTTTCAGTCTTAAATTTAAAGTTCAATCTAAAGTGTAATCCTAATTGTATTGCCTAACTGTAATTTTTTTTAAAACACACAAAATGTGATATTTTCTTAGGTATATTTTTATTAATATGAAAATATATTTATAAATATGAAAAGCACGTCAGACAAATATGCGTTTTAGTGTTTTAGTGCTCCAGATTTCGATATATATGAGACTCTTAAATAAAACCCTACAAAATACCAATAGGGCGTCAAGATTCGCGTCTATATCAACAAACTTGTTGATATAGTTTGTTGATATAACGTTGGATGGGATCTTTTAGATGGTATCTGAAAGATACCATCCACCAAGTTATAGCAGAGATAGCCTACGAAATTTAACTAATCATTCCTATTATACTTCGCGCCAAAATTCATGGTACTGCAGTCTAAAAATATTAATCAATACTATTCTTTCTAAACTTTGAGCCCATACCATAGCGAAATTACTGATTTTTTGCTTCTAATTTCTCTATTAGCGAATTGCCGAAGGAAATGTAATATTTTTGTATTTTTTATCAGTTTTAAACAAAAAAATACACTTGCGATTTTTTCTCTAGGCTATAAGCGAGTCACGAAATAAACTCATACATTTTATTTTTGTAATTTTTGGCTTTTTCCAGAATACTTGATTGCCAGAATGCACAGTTTTACAGAACAAAATAATTCAGAAACCTTATTGATATTGACTAGCCTCTATATCGGAGTGTTGACTCTTTTCATTTTTGGTTGGACACAGGACTATAACTTAACAAAATCATACAGAAAAAACTTTTTTACCGCCATTTCCACCCACTACAACAGCCACACACACAATTCATATTCACAACATTATATCAGAGTAAAGTAATATCAAGCAGTAACTAACCCTAAGCCATCTACAGATAATTTATAAGTTACGAAGGGATGGATAAAAACGATAGTAAAAAAAACCGCTTCAGTCGTGTATGTATGCATATAGTCTCATCCAACAACCAAAAATCATCTTCCAATGTTCTCTCTCGAGTTTATATGTATGAGTATATATTTATCTCTATCGAGCTTTGTGTATGTGTACAATGGAATCTATGTGTGATATGAGTCTATCTGTATATAAACGTTATGATGTCACATGTGTCCCTGTGTGCCTGTGATACATAATGTACTACATATATTGTGCGCTTTTGCTGTGTAGTTAACAAAACGTTATGTGTTTCGATAAATATTTAAACAATCTCGTAAAGAATTTTTTTGATTAGTTCTCTTTTATCGTTTAGAATTTTTTAGGGTTCCGAAGCTGTATACTTCTTAACCAAAAATAAATATTTTGTATATGCAAACCGTTTTCGACGCTTAAAAGCAATAAAAAATTTGATTTTTCCTTATTTTTCTTATTATTATGATTCGAGTAAATATAGGTGAATTTTTACGATGAATATATCCTGATTTTTTTAGTAAGTACTAAGTTTAGTTTTACTATTGGTATCTCTAAATTTGGATCTGAGTGTAAACTAAAAGAAAGCATTTCCAAAGCTCGCTGTTATTTTTGTAACTTTTGTAACGACTATCAAATATTAAAATTCAAAAGAATGGTACAAAATATTTTGAAATTTTGTTCTCAATCTTGTCAATCATTTTTCGACAGAGGCAATAGACAATACCATTTACTGCACCTCTTACGTCAAAATACACAAGACAAGTGGCCTGATAACAACCTCAATTACCTTTAAAATTTCCACGGATCACGGTGAATCATATTACTTTACTAAAATAAAATTCAATATACGACAAAATAAAGTCAATGAACGAACAGAAATACTTCCTATAAATATATACTGGTTTGAATTTCAACCTACATCTTGTTTACTAATATATTTTCATCAAATTTGATTGATTATCTGACAATACAACAAAAATAGTAGCCAAAAACAATAACCATTTAAAACGAATTAAGAAAATACCAACAAAAATATAATGCGATAATAAATTTTTGTAACAAATTTATTATAATTATTCTGGCATGAAAATGAACAAGCCATCTGTTACATTTTATTCTGTTTGCATTCTACATAAACTATAACGATGCACACTCATCGTACAAGAAACATTTGGTATTTTTTTTAACATCAAAAACCAAATTTGGATACTATACGAAAAACTAACACAAACCACGGTTATGAGAAACTTGAATACTTAAATGTAGTATATATAGGGTGTTTTATAATTGACTGCAGATCTTTCGCTTCCTGAATAAGCTGAGAAAAAAAAAATAAAATGCTCTTTACCAAATTTGAAACCGACACCTAATTTACGAGATAATTAACCAAATCAATAAATACAAAATACATTCATCAAAATAAAAATCATCCACTAAACAGCACTTAAATAGATTATGTGTTTTATCTCATAGTGTGAAGGAGTGACCTAATTGCCAAATTATTACAAAAAAACTCGATTTGACTATTTACATTATTTTAAAAACTAACCCATAAAACTAAGTTTTTATTACACTTCCTTTCGTTGTAAATTAAGTATTGTACGCAACCTATCGTGCGGATATCACATACCTTAGCATGTATTCATCAAAACGGACAGTGGACTCATGGACAAACCACACTATGCATAGTGTGTTGAAGTTGTATGTTGATACGATATATAAAATTTTGTTTTATAGTTTATTGGGTCTTGGACCAATCTTCTAAACCGTTAAAGATACTTTGTACCCGCAAGAGCGCAAATTAGTACAAAACTTTGTTATCCATTTTCACCAAAACTGTAAAAGATAGGATATAAAATTTGCAGGTAGCTTCGACTATTGGTCTTCTTTTCTTTTCTTTTTCAAATAAATGGCGTTTGAAAGGCATATTTTTGTAAGGCCGCCATATTTTTGTTGGTTTTCTAATTTATAAAAACAAAATGTAAGCATTGATATTCAACAATTTCTACAGACAATACAAATAAATCATTTGCATCACTAACTCATTCCTTACTAATGATATTGGATACCTAAGAAACACATTCCATGAGGTTTTAGCAATCAGCGAGCGGTTTCTTTCAATTTCGCGGTTTTTGTAACATGTTTTACTGTACTATACTGTTATCTCAAATTTTTGGAAGCACTCTCCTTCAGGTAATGGCACTAATATCAGAGGTATGTACATCATTATATACATAGAAACATTGTAATAAATATGAGATATGATGTACTTAGTTACTTCAACTTCACTTGACATTATAAGAAAAAAACATTATTCTATTTGCATATGAAGTTGGAGCAAACATTCTTGTGAAAAATACATATTTCTCATATTTACCTTTGTATATATGACTCTTAAATTTGTAAACTATAATAATATGCATATCTAAATGAAATAAAAATATTTTCTATCTCTGGATATAGGAAATGAAAAACAAATATTTAAGGTTTGTAAATTTGAAGAAAAAAAATTTATAGCATTTTCTCTGGAGAGTAAGCAAATAAATGATTGAGTGTAACGTAACGTATCATACCATGTCATATTTTTGGCTAATTAACTTGTTATAAAAAGGAAATAAATTGTTATAACAAGTGGAATTTACAAAATTAAAAAAAACTCCGACAAGCTTTTGGGGTACGGAACTCTAAGCTCGTATTTGAAACGTATTTTAGAACAATCTTCATTAAATTACCTTTTTCCTTAGAGCGTTCTACAAACTGAACCGATTTTGAAGATCATCGCCTTTTTTCAGTTTTTTCGGGTACTGAACTCGGGTATTACCTTGTTTTAATACTAGCTTTTACCCGCGGCTCTACCCACGCTTTACCCGTAAATAACTCGCAAAAGATCTTTAAATGGAAATAAAATAATATGAAAATTTATTATTGCCTTTAAGGTGACACAAAAATAGAAAAGGCCATAAATTACATCTTTCATGTTTTATGAAATGTCAAATAATTATTTTGTTTAGAAACATATTAACTATTGCTTAAAGGTGATATAAAAATGGAAATAACTAAATAGAAAGATTGGACTTAGTTCTTCGTATTTCTTTTATAGGCAATTTCGATCCTAAACAGTAATAATACTTTAAATTAGGAAGTTGATTGTCGTAAAAAAAAACATTTATATCTAAACCATTTTTTCGAAAATCGTCAGCTTTCGGAAGAAATGCTATTTAAAAATATGCCATTATTGCATTTAATCGAAATACAACAAGTGAGTTACACATTTGTTTTTACTTACACATGGAAACATATAAATGATTAAGAATTATGCCAAACTTTAAAAATATATTGCCTCAAATCACTATGAATTGTTGCTGACAGATATTTTAGAAAGATATTGAAAATTAATAAGATTTTATTACTGCGACAACCATAAAAAATAGCATGAGACGGCATAAAAACTTAGCATGGTGGGCCAGTTATAGATCAATCAATTAGTGAATCAGTGATCTGTGTAAATATGTATTCGTGTAATATTATAACTGAATCCTCGGTCAGTTTTTCGTTTTCGTCAGGGAGATTCTTAAAAATAGCCTTCTCATGCCAAAAATCATTAAAATATGGCAGAACTGACCGTGCGTTATGTTGTTGACTTGACTCTTTTGGCCTTCCTGAAAACCGATAATTATTCTAATACAACTTATTTTTCATTAAAAAAAATTAATATGCTAATTACAGTCTAATATTTTTATCACATTTTCAAAATAATACAAATAATTATATGTGGTATAAAAACTAGATAATATATTTGTGTTGAGCATATCAGTTTATCCATAAAATTATTTTTTATGATAATTAGTGGTATAATTAAATTGTGATTACATAACTTGTTACTCGTCATGGTTACTTTGGTGTCTGCTGCTTGGTTTAATACGTCATACTATTATATTTGTTTATATTAAGATAAGCGAATTATATTATTATTTATTATCATATAGCTACTGTATGTTTATTATACAGGGTGTATCAATAGTATTAAGGCAACTAAACAACTTAGTTAATTCAAAGGCAAAGAATCGGTTATAAAATTATTGATTTTCACTTGAGGTTGGTCGTCACTCCCGACTATAGAATGGCGAGGGCTATGTTTTTGACCTGTATGTATGTATGTTCATCTGTTCGCATCTAGCTTCTAAACTGCTTATCATAATTTAACAAATGTGGTATTCTTAAAAACATTTTGATCGCCCGCAGGTTATAGGCTGGCGTCACACTGAATAGAATATGGTATCCTTTATGGGGGCATAAAGTTATGATCGAAAAACAAATTTCGATTTAATGAACACGTGATTGTTATGAAATAAAAGGACTTAATTAGCACTTTTCAGAAATATATATATCGATATACTGAATCCTGAAATTATAACCGCAAAATAGTTTAAAGTGTATTATTTTTGTCTGTTCCCTCCGATCTTCTAAATTACTGATCATAATTTGACAAATGATATATCCTTAAAAGCGTCTTGTTTGTCCGCTGGTTATATCATATGAGGCGTCACATTGAATTGAATATGGCGCCCTCTAGAAGACATAAAGTCACGAACTAAAAACACATTAGTATCAAATGAAAGGGCGTAATTAACACATTTCAAATTTATATTGTATTACTTTTTCATAAAACTATAAACCCAAAATATTTTAAGTAAAATAAAATTCAAAAACTAAAACCCCGACTCTCTAATAAAATAGTGCTCTTAAAAGTATGAAAAAAAATATTTTCATCTGAACTAGTTATGATCAATAAATCGTCATAACAGTCCTCATCAATATTTTGGGGTTATAGTTTTGTGAAAAATTAATACAATATAAATTTGAGAGGGGGGCCTTTCCGTTATGTGGAAAACTGTTAAATCTTAGAGATACCCCGACTGTAATGACGATTTTACTTATCATAACAATTTCAGATGAAAATATTCTTGTTTACATGCTTTTAAGATCGCGATTATGTAATTGTCGGTGTTTTAGTTTTCGAACTTTATTTTTTTAATCTTAAAAATGACTTCAATAACTTTTATGCAAATTATTATTCAACCGTTTACTTTCTGCTAAGACACATTGTATGTATGCCAATAAAATCATATTTTATTATAAATAAATATTATAACAAAGATAAGTTTGATAACTTGAGTGTGTAAAGCATTAGCAAGGGGAAATGTTTTCAAGATAAATAATATTAATTTCTTTTAATGAGAATTTCTTCGAAAGAATTATACGTGAAATTTACAAAATTTAAAATACCCTTACAAATGCGATTTATTCCATGTAAACCAGTTTTTGGAAACTTAGCTATAGAATGTTCTCAATAAAGTCGTTTCGACCATTTATGGGCTACAATGCCACTGAGAATACAGACGTACAGATAAACACTTAAAATGTTATATCACTCCTTCTTAAATCAATATCAAAGTGATGGTCAAGGACATCAGATGAGATGAAAAGGATACTTAGAGAGCTATCATTTTTTGGCACAAATTTGTGGAAATATTTTAATTGAAATTGAAAAATTTGAGTTTACTTTGTTCTTTTGAATTGCCTAATTATTTTACCATTTAACTTTTCGAAATGAATTGAGCCAGGTTTAGTTGACCATTCATTTCCATAGTAATTATTCAGATTTTAAAATCATATGTCTTGCCTTTTGCAAACTGAATCGATTTTGAAAATCATCGCCAATTTTTTAGTTTTTTCTGTTACGGAAACCTAAGCTTGCACTTGAAACATAGTTTAACAACACTCTCCGTTAAATTATCTTTCAAATGAAACCAAGAAAATTAAAATCGGTTAATCCGTTCAGCCGCTATGATGCCACAAACAGACACACACACAGCTCATATAATTCTGTCTTTGAGGAAAATTTTTGTTTCAAATTTTGAATACTAAAAACGCCTTCTAAATTAATTATATTGTTAATTGACCTAAAATACAATATAATTATCCAATATTTAACAATAATGTCCATATAAATCTCAAAAACGAATTTGTTTTAGTTAAAAAATACTGCAAATAATATTCTATACAATAAACTTTTGCTCTCAATACCTACTGCATGTATTTTGGCAACTTATCATGACCTGTTTCAGTTTATATTAGTATGAAAGGAAAATAACATTTCCTCTGAATTGATTTTTCATTCTGTGTTTCTTATAAATGAAAATGGAAATAAATTCAGAAATAAAGAAAAATTCTTAAATAAAGAAAACGATTAAAATCGACGAGCAGACAAAAACTGATTTTGTAATTTGTACTGATTAAGCCATAAACTATATTCACACAAATTGAAAAAAAATAAAACTCATGAAATTAGTTTTATTTCTACGAACCGCCTCGTATTTCTTAGAACACGAGAAATTCATTAAAATTCTTGTCTGATAATCTTAACAGTAAAATTTTTTTTTTGTTTAAATTTTTAATATTTATTTTTTTTAAAGTCTTTTGAACTTATTAAATATGTTCCTCTTTGCCTGCAGTAATACTTTGGGAAAGAAAATATTCTACGATAGAAACAAAATGCGACAGGATGATAGAAAACTTTTACAAATTGAGACAATACACGAGACTAATACTCTCGTCTCGTCTGGTGACAACACTGAGTCTGTCAATAGAGATAATCATGTGTATATAAAATTATTTGATTTCTTTGTGTTAGAAACAATTTTCTGGCTAAGACTGTACATATCCGTAGACAGTTTATTATTTAATTATCAATCTAACCAAATGTTATTATCTATATTTTAAATATTTAATAACCACCAGATTATGATTTTAATATTGATAAATTACGGTTTCTACAAATAAAATTTATGATTTACACATTGGAAAATATTATAGACATTTCTCGTTTGTTTATCGCATAATATTTATCGCTGCAAAAATTTACAGACTAATTTTTCTGAGATAAAATTATATATTTCACTTTCCAAAAACGAAATAGAATATCCAATCCGTTTGAAATTCAATCTTTATTGAGAATTTATTAGTTTGGCAGTCAAATTGGAGTGTACAAAAAGAAGTATATTATTTTCGAATAAGGAACATAAAAGGGCATTAAGTAAGTGAAGCAATAGGTAATCAGATTTTTTCAGAATTGATCAACGGTTTCACGAGGGCTTGTTAGCCATGAATACGATAAGATATTTTAATTTTTTTTTAAGTTTTTTGATAACAAAATTATTTAATTTTGATACACTAAAATTCAATACCAAAATTATAAAATAAATATATGAATCAAGGTCAATCGATTACAAACTTGTTAAAAATATGATCCTCTTGAATGTCTGACAAGGTCAGATAAATTAATAATAGACAGTTAGACAGTTAATTTTGTTACAAAATTTTCCAAGTAATGGAAAAAACAAAGTTTGGACCCACATCCTGTTAATCAATTTGTTTACAAAACATAAGAATTGCATTTCAGAGTTCAGAATTTATTCTATTTTTAGTAGTGCATACATGCAGACATTGTAATTAATATAAATCTAATAATAAGTATTATAAATTAAATTAATTAAATCTACCAGCGACATTTTATATAAAAATTATATTATATATTATAATAACTTTATTGAAAGTTCAAACGAGACCTTATGTTAGAACAAAAATTTAAATAACTTAAAAAAACCGACATCGGTGTCCAACCGTGGATTTGGAGGCTTATACAAGGTGTTCTGTTATTGACTGCAGATCTTTGGTCTACAGAATAAGCTTATAAAGACGAAGGGAAAAGTTCTTTACCAATTTTCGATCTGAGGCTTACTTTGAGAGATAATTAACCAAATAAATTAGTATAATGTTAATATAACGTAAATAGTTTTATCGAATCACAGTTCTAAGTAATGGGCTTATTCTGTAGGCTAACGATCTGCAGTCAATAACAGAACACCCTGTATAGTCGGAAACACTTTATCAGGAATTCTGCTCTTTGGACATAAAATGCACATATAGTAGATAAGAATTATTTATAAAATCAGTCGATATTTTGAAGAAAAACCCATTTGGTATATCAAAAATAATATTTTAATATTAATAACCTCCAATAATATTATGTAGATATATATTTTAAATAAATCGAATTTCCGTTTCCTTCTTGACTTATTATTTATACAAAAATCAGCCTACAGCAAAACTGATGCTAACATCGTCAATATTTCTCCGATAGAATATTTTACATAAACTAGGGGAAGAAAAAAATTGTGTATTTCTTATATTTAATATAATTTGATTTTTTTTTTTAAATTGACAAATGAAGAAAGCAAGAACCAAAAAGAAAACGAAAATGTAAATGTTTAATCGATTTTGATATGTACTTTTTTGTATTATAAATTATACTGACGGATATTACGCTTGTTCGAAAATACGGGACACTACAGAAGAAAATTTAAAAATAAAAATGTCATGCCCTTTTATTTTGCTATTATTAATTTCTTATTTTGTAAGAAACGAAAAAGGACACACTCCTCATAGGAGATATCGAAAAAAAAATTTTATAAATATTCTTTAAATTTTTTTATTTATTACCATCGAGCTCAACTCCAATTTGATAAATGTTACCTATATGGATTGCTTTTATCAATGAAAATAATTTGTTTATAAAACCTGGGTTCAGTGGCATCTGACGTTAAACGACTTTACCAGAAGAGAAAAAATCAATACATATTAAAAACTCGGCTGGGAAAACAGCCCTATTTAAAAGTGTATATGTTTTTGGAAAATTTATTCAAATTCTTTTTCCGAAATATTGATAAGTGGTTCAATTTCTTTATCCACAAGTGTAATACAACATTCACATTTTTTCATTCACATTTTTTATACGCAGCATTCTTTACTTTGCATATTTGATTCGAATGTTTAATGCTTAAGCAAACATTACCAAAAAGCTAAAAAGTGAATGCACAATTGACAAAAAGCAGATGAGTTATTCTCTTAAAGTTTTTTTTTTTTGGTACTTTACTGCTTCCGTATAATGAATTGATAGGTCTCCACAAAATGTGATAAATGGATGGAAGAAACCGAAAGAAGATGGAACTGAAAACACTTTCTTTCTTGAAAGAAAACCCAGTAAAACTTGGGTTACATTTCAAGTGAAATTATTATCTTTTTTTTTAAGTATTAAAACATAATTTTCTTATATTTTGAAAATTTAATAAAGCCTTTCGAATTATTCCGTTTTATAAGCGTATTTGTAAAGTACCTGAATCTAGTTTTAAAATTAGTATCATTATTTTGTAAAAGATTTTTTTTTGTATCTAGTTTTTCATAAATTATTTACATTTTGAAAAAGAATAATCTCACTAGAAAATCAAATAGAAAAAATTTACTTACCATATGAAATGAACACAAAATAAAAATACACCAGGTACCACTAAATCGTCCGATCCAACGGACCATCGCCTTCGAAACACAACAATACCCGGCATATTTTCAACTGTTTTTGTTTTGTTTAAGCTTTAAATTTTCACAACAACAACATATTTTCCTTAATTTTCACATCACATAAAGACACAACAACACTTAAAATTACACTTAGTCACATTTTCATGGAAAACGTCATGTTTTTTTTCCATAGATTTTGTTGAACTTATTTTATTGAAACATTTACTTTCGTTGGAAGTTTATTATAAATAATTCGGATTTGAACCATTTCTGTTGTAAAAAATCGTTGTGTTTTCACATTTGAAATCGATTTTATTATGAAATTATTAAGTTGTTAATCTGTAACAAAAAATAAATTTATTTAATATTTGCAATGAAATTTTTTATGATTTTTTGTTGATAATGTTTTGATTATCTTATCAGTTTAAAATTGAATGAAGCAAGTCGATGCTGTAAAATATTTCGTAAAACATTTTATTAACATCCAACTACAGAAAAGTTATTTGATGCTCAAAATCAAATAAAAATGACCAACATTTTTATGTAAAATCCTTTACACAATTTTTTACCTTGGTTTAATAAGGTCTTTCAAGTTTATTATTCCTATGCAAATGTTATTTTATGAGAACCATTTTGTTATTCGTTTGGACTTTTGTTGCATGCCACTTTTGGAAAATTGTGGTTTTACTCACCGCCTCACATATACAGTGGAATCTTGATAACTCGAACCTCGTTAAGTCGTAATCCTCAGTAACTCGAAAGAAAATGTCATTTCTTTCCGTTCAATAACTAAATACACGGTATCTCGAATTATTTAGACTTTGTAACTCGAACAAATAGTATATTACACCTAGGGAACAAAAGTAAAAAATGTCTCAGATCTCATGCTCCTTTTCGAGGGTGACAAACATGAGATTATTACTATATGAGATTATATACTATTTTTCTTCCCAACGGAAGCGGAAAGTGGCAATATCATTTTGCAGAGTGAGCAGAAAGTCGACTCTTTCTGCACGGAGGTGAGGAAATGTTATTTCCCTGCGAGGTATTGATAGGATATATTTATACTCTGTAACTCGAATTTCAAAAAACAGACTCCGCAAGTCGTATTGTATTAATTAGTAAAATATAATGATGTCGTAGTTAGTAAAATACAATCACGTCTTTCTAAGTCGAAATTAACCAGTTAAATTCTCTATATCTCGAACTACTTGTTAAGTCAAAAACTCATTAAATCGAAATTTTTTGCTATTCCCTTGAGATTCGAATTATCGAGGTTCCACTGTAGCTTGACAAATTCATTAATTAAAACAAATACTTTTGCTATTAAAATTAAAGCTCAGAAAAGAAAGAATATTTGGAAGCGGAACCTTATACATCAGTAAATTTTTTATCAGTATATTAATTTATTATTATGATTAAATTTTTATTTTTTGATTGATGATCAAAATCAACTTGAAAGTTAATTGAAATAAATATTAAGCGACTTTATCATTTATTAACGCAAATATAAGTACCTACCAGGGATTAAAAAAATGTTATCTTACAAGTCTTTCAATTATATGTATTTTTATTATCCGACTGCGCCAGAAGGAGGGAATTTTTTTATGTATGATTTCCGTACTTTGCGTCGTTGGCGTAACTGAACTAGAAATTCATTGTACGGAATACTGATTGTACAAAGCATTGCTTACTGACGTGGAATATTTTGCATTAATAACGCATTACAATTAATTTCAAATCCATTTCTCTCACGGGTGGTTTAATTTTAAAATAAATTCACTCTAGGCCAGTTATCCATTGGATAGCTTATAATATCTGGTTGATTATGTTAAAGCCGCAAAATTATAGTAAATTTAATTTATTTATATTAATAGCTAATAATAGAATATATATCCACTGCACTGTTATAGCGTAAAACGAAACAATATTTTATTTTTCTTTGAAAATCCTACACGCATTAACTATAACTTTAGTTGCAGCAAATATCTTAATCGCAGTTTAATTAGGTACCACATTATAGATAACAAAATTGAATATAAAAAATATTTTTAACAAAAAGAAAATTAATATGCACTAAAAAGTAAGAAAATAAGGATACCTAATATAATGTTGTTACAATTATTGTTATTTTTGGAGTCGGTGTCAGGCAAGGAAACAACTGTGACTACTGTGTGCCACATTAACTTTTTTTCTTTTTAGTGCTTATTATTTTGTTTTGGAATAGTTTTTTTTTTAAGTCGGTTTAATTTTTGTTAAAATTTATTTTTATTTTGTAATTTTTAATTTTTAGTGAATCTGAAGTACACTAACTAATTTGGCACTAAAAAAAGAATCATCGAAATCGGTTGGCGTGATATTGAGTTATTCGTTCAGCTGTCGCGCACATACTCAATGAAAATTTAAGACTTATTTGTTTTTTCATGGATGCCACTGTCAGAACTGGTCGAAATTTAAATAGGACCACACGGGAAGCACCAGATTTCAAATAAAAATGAATAATCAAAATCGGTTTACCCAGTCGAAAGTTCTGAGGTAACAAACATATTACAAAAAATATACAGTCGAATAGGGAACCTGCTCCTTTTTTTGAAGCCGATTAAAAAGTGACTTGCTCTGATTTTTTGCTTCCGTTGAAAAAGTAAACTCAAGAGGGTATTTTTTTCAAAATAAAAGTTAGTACTCTTACTTGTTCGGCTTTAATTTTATATTTTGTGAGATTATATAATTTTTTTTTATTTCCCTCACTGATCCAATACGACTTTTTTCTAGTTCTTCTCTATTTTATGCGATAAAGACATATAATTAGTATACTTTAACACCCGACCTTTTATTATAGCCCATGAACGATGTGTTTGCAAGAAATAAAAGTACACAATTATTATCATGCGCTATTTTAATGACATATTTCTGTTTTTATTACTATTCGTAAATAATTTAAACATTAATCTACAGTCGTCTATAATATTCATCGTTCTATGTGGTTATCAAAGGATAATTTACGTTTACTGTTTAGATTTTTATTACATTTTCACTGTTCACGAAGATGAAAATAGGGTAAGATGTAGTACCAATGCATTCATTTTGAGCTTTTTAAACAGATATTTCTGTCAAGGAAATAGCAATTGTATGAAGACAAACTTTACTATCTAAAAACAAACAGCTAAGAAAAAAATCATTCTATAAGTTGTGCATTTGTTTTCATTCATGTTTCATGATAGTAAAGTTGAAATAATATTTTTTAGTGATTCAAATAATTTTCCTTTTTCTATTCATTTGTTAACAGGTTGACTGTTATTTTTTTTTTTTGTGGTCTAAATCTATTCCACCTAAATCAATATTGGAAGAATATTTTAGTATGGCATATTTCAATTTTAAATAAACCGTAAAATGGGAAAAAAAGTTTGATTAGACACGTATCTCGATCAAGAAAATTGTTCCTTCGCGAATTCTAAATATTTCGGTACGTCATAAATTTTCTCTTTTGTTATAGTTTAACTTAGGAAAAATGGTGGAATTACGAACACTAATTACAAAATAAGAATTAATAAATAAGGTACTATACTTTCCTCTATAAATGGAAAATTTTATTACTGAAATTGTTGGGTAGTTATATGTGTATTTAAATTTTTTAACATAATTAAAATATCCATACATCATTCTTGTATATCATTTCTTTCAAAAATTTATATTCCATATGTATTTATGTGAAATTTTTTAAAAATATTCTTGAATATATAAAGCGAGAATTAACTAACGACTCACTTAACAAATATGAGCGGAATTTTCCTGAATAAAATTTAAGTTAATGATGCCTGCTAATTATTATTTTATGTGTTTCGGTTCGTTAAATATTCCTGCTTGGCGTTTTATGACATTGTTTGATGCATATACTGAGAATTTCTAAAAGAAGAAGAATTTTAAACGTTAATAAACTTTTCAAAATTAAAATGACATTTGCCCCGATAAATTTGTTTCCAAAACTCCTTAGAAATAGACCAATGTTGTTAAAAAATTTGGATTATTGTTTTGGAAACAAAAATTTTGGATTAGTTTGGGAAACAATTTGAAAGAAGTTTTGGATTAGTTTGTCGCCCTATTAGCTCAATTGGGTAAGGCGTAACCAATTCCGCCCGCGGTATGCTTAGGGCAGCGGGTTCGATTCCCGCCGCCACAAGAAAATAAATATAATTAATAGTTGTGATGAGTTGGTGTAGTGCATGGTATATGCATGAAGGAGGTGCATTGAGCCTCTGAAATTGAGGAGCTGATAGATGAAATTATCAGCGGATAGGTGGTAAAACACACATATGGTATCACAACGGGCTCTATAGCCTAAGTGTGTCCTTCATGGACAGCCAATCTAACCTAACGTAACCTTTGGATTAGTTTGGTTTGCAAGAGATGGCAATTTTAATAATGTGAGTCAAGGACTGATCGATTAGACGTTTTTTTAAAGAATTAAAAGAATTTTTATACAAAATAATGTTAAATACATGAAAACATGAATAACATATGGTCATATTACGATTGCCATTACATTGAACGAAAGATAGAACAAGTGAAACAAACAATTGACTGAGTTAATTGTTGAAACACCATGTATAGACCGTGTTGATTACTCTATCACATTACACATATACCTATACTTGTCACACATACATAACTGATAATCCCATACTATAAAATTTGCATCTAATGTGTGCCCTCGTGAGTAAACAGTGATGCTTACAAAAAAATGTTTCAAACACAAGTTGTTTATTTTTTGATACGGAAAATTTTTTACATTTAAACTTTTGTTTTATCTCTAACGGTTTACAAGATAGGTACTACGGACCCAAGACCCAACTGACCTATGTTGCTCACTTTTTGCGTACTGAGTGCGCTGTAAAAATTTCAGCTTTTTTCGTTTTTGAGCTATCGTGTTGACAGACGGACAACCAAAAATGTACTAAAAGATGATTCTATGAACACCTATACCAAATTGTTTTTCGTAGCATAAATATTTTTAAGCGTTACAAACTTGGGATTAAACTTAATATACTATATATATTTCATATATACATGGTATACAAATTTTTTTCATATATTATCCAAGGCCACACGAGTAATAAATTTTTAAGAATTTTATTACTTTGAAATGGAATGGCGAAATAGAGCATTAAAAATACATGAAAATATGAAAATTATTATTTGGTAACAACACTTTATTACTATGCCCTTATAGATATAGAGTATTTCAAAAATTTCACATATAAAATTTTAAATATTTTGCCTATTTAAGCGTTTTTATACCATGTATTTAGTATATTAAGTTTGGTCTCAAGTTTGTATCACTTAAAAATATTGATGCTACGAAAAAAATTTTGGTGTAGGTGTTCATAAAATCACCTAATTAGTCTTTTTCCGGTTTTCTGTCCGTCTGTCCGTCAACTCAAAAATGAAAAGAGATATCGAGCTGAAATTTTTAAAGCGTGCTGAGGACATAAAGAGTGAGGGTGTGTTCGTAAATGAGCAATATAGGTCAATTGAATCTTCGGTCCGTAGGACCCACCTTGTAAACTGTTAGAGATAGAACAAATGTTTAAGTATAAAAAATATTCCTTATCAAAAAATAAACAACTTTTGTTTGAAACATTTTTTTTGTTAACATCACTGTTTACTCACCAGGGGGGCACACATTAGATGCAATGTTTTATAGTACGTATTAATATGGGATTATCGGTTATGTATGTGTGACATGTATAGGTTATATGTGTAATGTGATATAGTAATCAACACTGTCTATATGTCTATATACATGGTATTTCAACAATTAAATCAGTTAATTGTTTGTTCTCACTTGTTAATATTTTCTTTAGAAGAATGTTTAGTATGGAATAAATATTTTATCGACTCGCTCTCGCTTTAATGACATACGCGCGAGGTAGTTAAGAACACTGAATATTTTCGAAACTGGAGGAATTTTGTTAATGTAAAAGTAATGTCATGAAACAATATCTACAAATTTGTCTCGGAATGATATACTTATATGAAGCATGTTAAACGATTGTAGACTATGATGAACATGGGCTTTTAAAACAGGTACTAAAAGGTTTTACGTGATTTTTTTGCTAAGGAAATTATATTTCTAACTTGGAAAACAAATTTGAGCAAAATGGATCAGGATAATGATAAAAATTCCTTCGTGTTTTTGTACAAGCCTTACAGATTAAGTTATTTCTTTGCTTCGTGAAAGTGTGAAAGACATTTTTTTCGTCGTCTATCCTCTTTTGGCAAACGGTTTGTTTTTTCTCAAATATAGTAAGGAATTAATCAAAGTTATTTTGTTCTTTGCCATTTTTGGTATAAGAAGATAAAGGCCATTTATAAATTAAAATAAAACAAAGAAAAAAAGTTTTAATATCAAGAAAACTGACCTTATTGGAAAGATAACTTTATATCATTAACGATTGAATATGATTTCGGTCATCTGACCGAACAGAAAAATTTCAATAATTTGCAAGCATTGCTCTGGCGTAAGTCTATTCATTATGAAATGGGAAACCCAACTAAACATAAAACAACTCCCTGTTGTAAAATCATTTATCAAACAAAATGTTGTTAAAAATACAAAGATCTTAACCTTTGAAAAAACATCCTTTAAGATTCGAATTAAGAAGATTAAGATATAGATACGAATTTATTGGTTTTCTAGGTGATGGTCCGTTTTTTATGGTTTCTTAGTAAATTGTCATTTTAGACAACTTTTGTCTGAATAATTTTTTCATTTGGGGTTGAGATATTATTAACACTTTTATTTTAAGAGTGAACTTTTTGGGAGCCATTGCAATCATCGTGAAATTTTCCATAACATTGCATCACTTTCCCAGAATTTAATTTTTTCTAACTTTTTTTTTAGTTTAATTACTTTGTAATTAAACCAACAAAAAACTGTAGACTTTTCTAAATATAATATTCATATTAATAGTACTTGCTAATAAAATAGCATGAAATAATTCTAATTAGTTCTCAAAAAAGTTCTTGTCGAAAGTTATTTAAACATTAAAAAGTGTGTATCTACACCATGTACTTACTCAACAATTATTTGAACATTTTCATGTTCATACAAGCAGAATGCAGATAACAAGAGTGAAAATTATTATATCAAATTACTTACTCTTTATACATAAATTAAATCATCCAGATACAGTGAATTTTTAAATTAATCAAGGGGAAATTAAAAATTATTACATGAAAATTGAGTTACAGAATCTAATCTCTGCATTAATGCACCAAGTATCTGAATCTTTTGCTGGCTTTAGTAAAAGTCGTGAAGCAGAATCATAGGAAATATATAAAAACTTCGGAAATTTAAAACCATCCCTATATAATCGCTACTAGTATTTAGTAAGGATATTTTTCTTACTTTTTGTTATTGTTTACTTTAATCATGTATACGAAATTTATTTACATCATGGTCTCTCGATTATAATTCATGTTTTTATTGATACATACAGCGTAAACTAAATTGACAAATATCTTCCCCCAACAAAAACCAATAGCGTGCTCTTGGCTGAATATCTAGCTCATACTCTTAAAAGCCATTTCCAATGCTTAAATCCTCTAAATTTTGCACAATGATGTGAATTGTTAATATTCCCTTAAAAGTTCAGACAGAACTTGCAGAAGTGTTATATTTGTTAAACAAATGAAGAATTTGAGCGTTCACAACTCATATTGTAAATGAAATATTTCAAAGTGACACTTTACGAAAGAATTTCACTTGTAATTGATAGAATTGCAAACATAGGAAACTGAAATTGAATCATCCTTTAAACGAAATTCTTCATCTTCAAAATATTAAAATCTTTTTGTACAAAATATGAATATTTTTTAATGGGAAAACTTTCTATATAAACCTTCTTATAATTATCATATTTAAATTTTTTTTAAATTTTAATAAAAATATTATTTGTATTTTTCATTTTTAAATAAAATTATGCTTTTATGAAAAAAAAGCTAGCAGCAGCCATTGAGTATTGTATATTCTTCCGTAAAAGTTTTTTCATAATTTATTATATTTATATTCTAATTTCTACCATTCATAATAGGAGATAATGGTTGTGTTCGTTTTTGAAAATTTAAAAAAGTAAAATATGAAAAAGAAACATAAGCAAAAAAAATTGTACAAGATGTAGCAGAGAAACGTGTAATTTTAAAAATGCTGTAAAATAAAAACCCATTCATAAATTTAAATAAAATTTAAATGGTATTTTTAATGAAGTAAACTTAAGAAAGGAAGTTATTAATTAGTCCCATAGAAAAATCTGCTACATTTGCTCGTGTGTTAACGTAAAAAGAATAGTCCGTTGAGAGAAAAACAATACCAAGAAATCCGATCACCAACTATTGAAGTGATTTCAGCCTTGTGGTATATAACAAGTAGCTTAATCGGCAGGAAGAATGTGTACTCCTGAATGGCCATCATCATGATTGAAATTATTTTTTATGTAATTTAACATTTTAAATGCGGGTGAAAATACCATTTACATAATTTTGTTAAAAAATCATTTTATAAATTCACTTGAAAATTCAATTTATGTTATATTCTTAAATGCCCCCACATCTATTTAAGAAGGTAAAAGATAATTTTGAAAAATTTATTGAGGTTTTATTTAACAATACTTCTAAAATCGCACATTTGTCTTTCCTATCCTGTATTTTTCATTACAAAAATTTTGGTATAAAGACTCGCGTACATGGACTAATATAGCGTGCGACACTCAATAAAGCGTCCGTTGTCCTATACTTCATGACTATTTCTTCGCACCTACACCTATACATAGTTATATCAAAATACTTATTATATATAAATATATACTTATTATATATATACTTATTATATATATACTTATTATATATATACTTATTATATATATACTTATTATATATATACTTATTATATATGAATATAATAATTATTTTTTACGAAAAAGGGTTCGTTTAACGCGTTCGATAAACTAATTTGAAGTTGAATGAATGTATTGATTCAAAAATTTCGAACAAAAAAAGTATTTTTAAAGGATACCTCCAAACTTACAGCTTCGATAGGCCCATTGCAATTTTAGGATAGTTTGACTTTTACGCAATTGAGTATAATAATATAGAATTTGCCATTTTACCCACAAAATTGTAGGAGTACCATAAGTAGACTTGATAAGTACCATAGGAAAATTTCAAAGGATACAATATATTGCTTTTTGGTTTTGGTAAAATTTTTTGGAAAACTATTGATTAAGATAGTTTTGATCATGATGATCAAAAATTCTTAAGCATTCAAAAATCAAAAATCCTCCATTTCAAAGCTACGGTCCTTCAAAGGTTTTGCCTACATGAAGGGCTCGGAAGGGAAGGGTTTTTTACGGTTTAGTCAATAAGAACTTTTGATCAGCATGACCAAAACTATCCATAGTTTTCAAAAATTTTAACCGAGTCCGGGGTCCATTAAATTAAAATTGTTGGAAAAACGAAGAAGTGTTATAACCTTTTCTTGCAAAACAGAATTTTATATGTAATCTCAATGACGATGCAGTGCAATGACTTACTATTCTATATCTTTTCTTTGTTTAATTAGGAGTTTAAACCAACTTCACATATCTGGTGGTCCAGTGAGAATTCTGAAGTGATAACAAACAATTTTATCACCACCCCCTTGCCTATCTGATCGATAGAGTCAGTTTTCTCATCTAATGATGATTCTGTCTGTTTTCCTTCACATTTATTTCAAAATAGTCTTCATTATATTTTTTAATATAATTTAATAAGTTTTTAATAACGATAAAAGGAAACTTAAAGAAATGGTTAAACTACTTCATGTTATATATTATAACAAGGATAAGAGCCTGTTAACACTAACCATTAAGCTTGTCCACTCAAGTATAATAGTTATATAGATAAATACGTACATACACTTCTGTTATAATCAGTTGAAGATTTCTACACTCAGATATAAAATAATCGAAACACTTTTATTGCGTAATGATATCATCAAACCACTTTGATTGCCTAATGACCCCTTTACAATATTTGGCAGCCGGAGACTGTCAATTTTAAATTTTAGTAAATATACAGGGTGTTATGTTATTGATAGCAAAAAATTATACCAATAAATTAAGCTTATCAAGACAAATGGAAAGACTCTTACCCAAATTTCGATCTAAGGTTTAATTTGGGAGATGTGACTATGGGAAAAATAGAAAGCTTTGTGTATGCACAAACCTATCAAATTCAAAAATATTAATTTATCATTCGGGCGAATTTGAAAAACGAGCGAACGTGTTCTAGAAGTTTGTAAAAGTATCGCAAAAGTTCTCAAATTGTCAACATCGAATTATAAAGAACACCATTTTTCTGCCAGAGAATTCTTTAACAATTTACTACTTTCAAAGCGATTTTTTCTTGCGGTTAATGAAATCTTGATAAAATCGATAATTCTCAAAGGAATTTGAAAAGTCCTTAGATCGTCAACTATTGTTTATTTGAGAATGGCTTTTACGATAATGTAGATGCACCAAGAAGAGTAAAAGATACAAATTTCTATATCCGTAATTTAAATTTAATTACTTCCCTGTGCTTATACTATCAGTAGGCATAAAATTTAAGTCATAAAGTAGGCAATAAGAGTGTCAAGTGTCTGTACGAATTCTCCACTTTTTCCATTGTTTTTGAATTTTTCCAAATTGCTAACCCTTCTAAAACGTTCATAAGCTTCCCTTTCTCGCATGTGTGTAAAATTTTGAATTTATCATCAAATTTATGGGGATTTAGAATGCAATAGTCTGAAAAAGCTGTTGCTCCAATGTTTCTTAGTCGAATAGATACACTATGTTCCACTTTTCTTTCTTTGAATACGCGGCCTGTTGCACCACATACGTAACGAGACATTCTGCACAATTAATTTGGTAAATACCTGAATTTTCTTTATATAAAGTTTTTTCGTTTATTATTTTGAAAAAAGTCCCAATTTGCGATCCAAAACTTGTATGCGGTAGGGAAGCGAAAGTTTTTTCTTTGTCTGTATCACTATAAACATGCTTCAAAACTTTTTTCTATTTTCTTTTGTACTAATTCGCCTATAATTTTAGGTATCCGTTTTTTTACGTATTTTTATTGAAATTTAATCACTTTAATTCTTGACCTTGTCTTCCAGCTCTCTGGAGCTGACTGTATACGGTTAATAAAGTTGGTATTAATTTTTGTGCATACATGTGTACTTCATTATAATAATATGTGAAGTACAAACATAAAAGACAATTATATGTCACACATAGTGTTGTTAAAGTATGTGTGAAAAAAATTTTTCACCACCTAGAATACATATATGGGAAAAAAAATTGTGAATTTTCATTTTATTTAATGTAGTAGAATAATAAAATATGACAGCTCGTTATCAATGTCTTCTTCTGGCTTGCTTTTATACATTATAAAGCATGGTCCAAAATTAACGCAAGAAGTAATATTGATAGAAAGGTTTTAATGAAAAGTACGAAATTTTTATATTAGGAATGTTTGCAATATAGGGTTATATATGGAATAGAACATCTGATAAAGTTTTTAGCCTGTCGGAAAAACTCCATGACTTTGCTTGCATAAAATAAATGTAACCAAATTTCGTTTATATAGCTTTAAATTTACTCTTTCAACGAGTGAATGGTCGCACACATGTAATGAACTGCAGCTTTTTAAAAATTCCAAAATAAAAATCCACCAGTGATAAATCACATAATTTGGACAGCCAATTATGGCTTAGATTTTTTTAAATTTATATGTTCACATTCGAGGAAGATAAATTGCTATCATAACCAAATTTTCACAAAAATTGTGTGTTATAGATAACACACTTTCATTATTAATGAAACCATGCTCATCAGTGAAAACGCACTGTTTTTCCGTGTAGCACTCCATTTTTAAAAGCTTTAAACTGTCTGCTATGGGGCTATCTTTGCTTTTTTGTTGTCAACATTTAGGCGTACAAATAGCGTAAAATTTAAACCTTGCGTTAATTTTTGAACACTTTTTATATGTATGACGTAATTGCAGTGTATGTATGTTTTGTGATTTGTACTCTAACGATGATACACATTATCTATACACGGTCAAAGGCGGTTGGTTTGAAACATTATGGTCAAAGGCGAATATTTAAATCTATAACAGGTAAAAAATATCTAAGAAATAAAATATTTTAATATTTTAAATATTTGAAAATCAAATCAAAGCCTTTTTGTTCTTACGCATAACTATCACTTGATTGGTTAATTTATATCCCCCACTAACAACCATCCAAAAATTAAATTGTATTGTAGTCCCACACATGGTCTGCATTTTTTCCCCGAGTGACTATAATCGATTTTCGTGGCGAAATCAATACATTCAGTATCATAAAAATTTAGCCCTGGTGAAATTTTCCCATGCCGGAAGCTTCTGCTATTAACAAAATTCATGATTCTATTGCTTTTTTGTGTTAGGGATCAATTGTTCTTTGTCGAATTAACCCTGCCGTTTTGTCTTGCACACGATTTAAGAAAACATGTGTTACGTTGGCACCACCATGGAAAGTTCTCGAAGTTTTGTTGAGAGTTCTGAGTCACTTAGAAAAAAAAATCAACTGTCTTTGGTAGTTTTTAACAACAGTTTCGATCTTTAAAACATCGAAAATTGACTTTAAAAAATTTCGGATGAGTTCTATTAGTAAAGCCGAGTTCTATAACATATAGTATTTTGCCGGATATTGTCCGAGCATCTGAGTCTACCAACAAAGAAAGATTTTCATATTTTCAACAATAATAAAACGAATTTATATAATAAATTATATAAGAAAATAGAATAGGAATCTTTAAGAAAAACCAGATGGATTTTAAACCATAAAAAATTATAGAATTGTATCCAGCACAGCGGGAGCACTTCCGTACACTTATATATAAAGACAGAACCGCCTATGGTTTAAAATCATTTAATACTATAACCATATTACATACAATTTTTCTTAATATATTTAAGGTCTGAGGTCTGGCGTAGTATTTGACAGTCATTTTAAAATGAATGGAAGTTTGGGAGGTAGTGGCTAATAATAACTTTTAAAAGCTCAAATGTGCCTGGAATAGCAAGTTTAAAATTGATTAATATTCATATTATATGTATAAGAAGATAATTGATAAAATAGCTATAATATTAAATTAAAAATTTAAAGAAACGACTAACACATAAAGCCCCTTAACTTCTAAACGGGTGAACCGATTTTGACTTTTGTTTTTGTTTGAAAGGTAATTTGATCGAAAGTTTCAAGAAAATCTGCTCTGCCTTTTCAAGATCATAGCCTCTTTTCCCGTTGTTATCCGACACGGAACGCTAAAATCGAAATTGAAACAAAGCTAATAAAACTCTAGATCAAATTACCTTTCAAACAAAAAATCAATATCGATTCATCCGTTTAGGAACTATGAAACCACAGATAGACATTCATACTCACAGGTACACAGACATGTTAAGCTTATAACAGCCCTGTTTTTAGCAGGGGGTTAGAAATCATTTTGACCAACACACAACAGGACAGACTCTCCATTGGAAGACAACAGGAAAGCTACATTTTCGTTCCTTCGAAAGTCGGACAAAATTATTTTTACACTTCATATTCAATTTCCCCTCTTTTTTTAATGCCGTCTTCACTATTTTGAAGAAAAAAGTTGTTAGACATGACTTTGACAGCAGCCGTTTGAAATGATTTCAAAAACTACGTCAGATCCCGGACCTATGTACTTTGTTCGATCTTGTTAACATAACAATAGCATAAAGAAGTGAAGATACTTTCTGTGATATACAAAAATGATAAGATATTAAGATTGTCAAAAAAAAGTAATGCCTGTATTTGTAAAGGGTGTCCCAAAGTTAACGCAAGAAATTATTTTGATAGAAACACACTTTTAATTAAAAGTTGTAAATTTATTAATTCATAGTGTTTGCCGAAATGCGTTATGTATAGAATAGCATATCAGGTAAAATTCTAAGATCTTGATGGCACAGAAGCTTCTTTGCCGAAATTTTCTTATAGAATTTTACATAAATGTAACTGAATAGTAATGATACAGATCTGAATTTTCTCCCTCAAGGCGAGAGTGGTCGCTGACTTAAGCCTAAGACTTCAAAATCCTTATGATAAAATATCCAATAATGTTGAATATCATGATTTGGGCGGTCTATCATGGTTTGTCGACTCTCTGAATTTTTCAATAGCGGTCAACTTTATTATTTTAAAAACCTGGCCTAGCAGTGAACACGTCGTTCTTTTTTCATCGAGTTCTCCATTTAAAAAAATCCTAAACTGCCAGTTGTCATGCAGTTTTTGCTTTTTCATTGTCAACACTTTACAACGCATTCAAATCTTGGGTTAGTTTTGGGACATCCTTCATCGTAATACATTTCATCATCACACACACACACACACCAGCTGAAGAAATAATAATAATAAATGAAGATTTTCATGCTCCATTTTTTCAGCTTTATATCTTCTAATTTATTTTTATTACTTTGTGATGGTTAATTTTGTAGTCTTATCTTCTCTCAGTTTCATTGAAATGTACTTTATTCAAAGAAAATTTCTGAATAGTCGATAAATTTATATCGAAATGTACGTATTTGTCGATTTTAAGAATATTCTCTTTTTTTTCATCCAACTTTCCTAATTTGTATTTGTATTTTTTTTTTTTTTTTGTTATGCTACTATTGATGTTCTTTATCTATCTGCAAATATATCTTTTAAATCGTTCGTCGAAAAATTCAATCGTTCACCTTGAGCAACGCAGTAGATATGTAGATACCGATTTTAAAATTTTTAAAATTTGAAAGAGTTTCTCCTGGTGGTCCAATAATTGTTTCATCAAAATCGATTCAGTAGTTCCTCAAATATAGATTAATGTACGTGTAGATGACATTTTTTTTGTTACGTACGAACATAGACCTAAACTCACTAAAAATAACAAAATAAAAATTTGAACCAACCCCAAAAACGCACAAAAAAGTAAAAAAAAATTAGTTGATTTAAAAAATTTTTTTAAAAATTAAGTACCGACTAATTAATAATTTCTTTGTGAGCATTTACGCTTTGAAGTAGACACTAACAATTCATTTGCGTTGACTTTAAAGCTTAGTTGCTAACATTTTTGCAAATAGATTGAAAGTGAAAATTTAATTCAAGTATAGTTTTTGAACTCAAGAATCTTGAAATAAGAACAGATAATGGTAGATCTATGTAATACTTTTCATCAAATTTTGCCTGCCTACATGAAACTCATATTTATTGGAAAAACTTTAAAGGCGTATAGCTTTGTTATAAAGCTTTAGCGGAATTATTTCAATTTTCTGGGCTAAGATTGCCCCTTGGTTGGGTTCACAAAATCGAATTTGTTTTTAAAAACGACGAAAAAATTTGATTGGTATTCAAGTCTCTACTCTGTCATCTTGCACGGATTTTGCAAGTACATTTCTCAAACGATTTCATCTATTTCATGTTTTAAAATAATTCACCTATGAATTATAAACATTATTATAAATTTTGCATTTATTATTTCATTAATTTTCACATAAAATATCTAACATTGCACTAATTTAAAACAATTTAATTAACAATAAAAATAAAAATATAACAAGACTGAAAATAAAATAAATCTATTATTTAAAAAAAAATTTTATTATATTTTTTTGTTTTATTGTAAAATTGTAAAAAAAATATAATTAGTAAGAACAATACAGTTTTTATTTTTTATTTTTTATGCAAACGTAATAAAATCCACACATACCATTTAGGTTGGGAGCTATGCGCACTGTTTTACAGAAAATTCCGAACGACTAGAAGTTAAAGAGCCGTTGCTTTTCAATCTAACGTTTTTATTTTCGTAGGATTATAAACTAACGATGGTTATCGGTTAGTTTACAATTTAATGATTTTCAACCGTTAATTTAAAAACAAACACCGTTCACGCACGCTATCGTCCAATCACTGTTAGTCTTTTTGTTATAATCGACAATTTGTTAAGTTTATTGAGTAACAAATCGAAATGTTTGAGAAAATGGGTACGAAATATGCGAAAAATTTATTAAATTAAATGCAAAATTGCTGGCAACGTTTTCGAAAGATTAAAAATGGCTGAATTTCGGATATATATCTTTCCTTATTAAAATTAGGAAGAGATCAAGTTCATCGGACATCTTAGAACGGTTGCGCTACTTAACAATGGATTCGGGCTACTTAAGCAACAGAATTTCAATCTGACAAATTAAAATGAATCCCTTAACTTTAAAACTAAATCATATTAAAATTACAGCTACTCTATCGTTTGTTTACAACCTTTCTAGATTTATTATATTCCAACGATTCTTATAATTATCCGGTGACAGAGTCATCTATTTCAGAAAAATTTTCAGTTGCGAGACACAAGCTAGAAATTTGTGAATTCAGCTAGTACTCAAATAAGTTAAAGGTGAATACAAAATTTAAAACTGATTTTGCCCCACTCTTGGTATCGAGAACAAATATATTAAAAATATTCATCATTATTAGAATTGTCCTGATTACTTGAATTGTCTTGAACGATAAGTATCCGGCTATGAAAAGTTGCGTAAAGAAAAAAATGTAAAGGCACGGCTTTTACAATCACCTTTAAAATTTGCAGACATTCTAAAAAAGACTACCAAATTTACGCCTGGCCCTAGACCTATTATATAATGAAGTTCATATATAATAATTAACAGTATAAATAATGCCTTTGGATGGTATTTCTATTATAATTTTTATTGTTTTATGAAAAAAAAGTAAAAAAAAAAGAATTATTTAAGGTTGCATGGACACGGTGCTAAGCCAGTAGGCTCTTGTTAATGTTGTGTGTTTCATATTCCTTTTATGAATGGTATTTCTATTATAATTTAGATGTTATTTCCATTATAATTTTTATTGTTTTATGAAATAAAAGTAAAAAAAAAGAATTATTTAAGGTTGTATGGACACGGTGCCAGTAGGCTATTGTTGTTGTTGTGTGTTCCATATTCCTTTTAAGGAGTGTTGGAAACCAGCTTCCTCCATCTACTTCTATCACTAGCGTATATAATTAACTTTTCCAAATTTAAATTTGTCCATGCTTTTATATTATCTATCCACTTGCCCTTTTTTCTACCTCTTACTTTGTTGCAGTTCATTTGACCCAATAAAATTACTCTTTGTAGCTCGTAATTTTTCCCACGAATTAAATATCCAAAGTATGCCGTTTGTCTCATTTTTATGGTTCTGACCAGTGATCTCTCAACTTTTAATTTATTTCTAGACTCTATATATTTAATTTTTCTATTCGATTGAATGGATCTGACTTGATATCATTGACGTTCTTATGTCACGTTAAGACGATTTTGTTTTTTTATCAAAATGGATAGCTTAGAGCAAACTAAGCACTCCTTTTGATTCAAAAAGTACAATAATTTGAACGCGTTTCTAAAAGAATAGGTTTGGAAAGATCATTTTTTCAATTATCATTATCACAAGCAATGCCCAAACTGATTAGAGTATTGCTTAGCGAGACTGCGGTTGCTCTTTTGGTTGATATTCTATATCTCACAAAATGATATGATATTCTATTTAACTTACAAAACAAACAAAAATTATGTTATCGCATAAAAAACTTTTTTAATTTAAGTTTAAAATTCGAGCACTTCCAATGTGAAATAAAATTTTAGTACAGTTGTTTATAAAATCACCCAATTAATCCATTATTTTTTGTGTCTGTTTACCTACATCTAACTACAATCTTTAACTATTAAGTCAGTACTTATTGTAAGTCAGTAAAATAAAGGTTTATCTGGCAGATTTTGGTACAATTAATTTCTTTTTGTTGAGAGGTAGAAAATATTATCAAATTTAAATCCACGTTTTAAGATTTACGATGCCAAACCGCGACCACGTAAAAATCTATACAAAGAAAATTTTCCAACATAGTACAAATGTATTCAAAACCAAAAATAGCGTCTGATTACAAATTTGAAAATGTAAAAAATATTTTTTCTTTGATAGTTCGTATATCTCGATGTAAAACATAATAATACTTCTCTCTTTGATAATTGTCTTTATATAGATATTTTCATGTGTACCCATTCTGGGATCGAATTTCTAAAAATGAGAGGGCTTAAAAGTTTGTCTTTTTCGATTTTTCAAAAAAACAAGTTATTATTGTTCCAAAATTATCAAGAAAATTTTTATTTTTACGGGTATTTACTCATCGATGTCTACACTCTGCACCAGCTAAAAAGAATATGCATATTTTCATAGAATTTAATTTGAATATTTTATAAAATATGTACAATTATGATTTAAAAGTTTTATTCGCCAATTTTTCATTTGTTAAGATATTTATGTAAGAAAAAGTTGTTAAAATTGGTTTTTTTAATGACTATTCGTAGACATATTTATTTGTTTTAGAAAGTATTTTATTTCCCAAATTTCTTCTAATAAATATCAGTTAAACTGTTTATAGGCTCATAAAAGTTTATTACAAATTGTTTTTATTCATTTCACTACGCGCAATATATACTCACAGGAAAAGAAAACCAAAAAAGTTATTAAATAATTCACGATTTTCAAGATAATTATTATTTTCAATGAGCTTTATGTGGCCGCATTATCAACTTCCCAGAATATGAAGGAAAAAAAATGTTTTAATCTTTTTGTATATAATAATGAAAAATTTGTAACGTTTATTATTTAATCGTAATAAATTATTTAAATTAAAAAAGTTATTATAGTAACTAGTTATTAGTTTAAATTTTGGCAGTAATTTGGAGTGTGGTAATGAATTCATTAAGGTACTAGTGCGGTAGTGAATTCATTACGACACTGAGTGAGAAAACTAGTTCTTATCTCACAGGCATAAATAAAAGTATTAAAATCGTGTATGTGGTCCTCTCTGTTACATGAATGTGAGACGTGGCTTTTAAAAAATTCAAATAGAGAATGTTAAAAGTAAATGATAAAAGAAACTGAGCTGATCGTATAAAAATTGAGGAAGTGTTTCGCTGCATAAAATGCCAACGTCAGTTATTAAACATCATTCAAAACTTAGTTTCGAATACTTAGGTCACATTATTCGTCACCACAAATATGCCCTTTTAAAGCGTCTTCTTGTTGACAAAATAGAAGGTTCGATGTGATGAGGCCTCGAATCTTTTTGTCAAATAAATAACGCGGCTATGGATGAATATCATCCATATGGAAACGAATATGGAATGGAAACGAATAACCGCCAACATTCTGTAAAAGACAAGGCACTTTGCATCTTAGCAAAGATGTACAGGTTAGGGGCTAAACGCGCCCATTATACACAAGAATTGAATGGCTCAATACCAAGAAAAACAATTTGCCTATGTTAGTATCTATAGCTTTATGCAAGTAGGTAGGTCAAATTAATAAAAGTGTGATAATATTCAGTTTCATCACTTAATAACTAATTTTCTTTGCCTGTTAGTATATAAATTACATAGACGAAAAACAAAATGTCAATCAAATGTGTTTATGTATATGTTTTCCCGAAGATTGAAAAGTATCATAAAAATTTATTCGATATTTTATTTCATTATTTGGTTTATTCATACAAAAAAGCTTTTAAAATGTTTTTTACATGAATTTTGTAAACAAAACAATAATCAATATTTCATTTTCTCCCACTCAACACTCTTTCAGTAATTACAGTGTCTTCAAATCTTTTGAGGAACATACGAAACAACTACAGGGCATTTTAAATTTTTCTTTTCCTCAAAAGAGAATAGTGTCATATCTCGTGTTAACCATATCAGCCAGATTACTAGTGTTTGAAGATTATGTATTCACTAGAATAATATTTGCTGATAAAAATGGAAATTTAACATATATAGCTAATAGGAAATCTCATGCGAAATGTATACTACAAGCAACAACCTACATTAATAAAAAAACTTTTAACAAAAAGAAAACAGACATCAAAAGGAAACTTTTCTAAAACAAATAAATATGCACTAAAAAGTAAAAAAATAACGATAATATAATGTAGTTAAAATTATAGTTATTTTTGGAGTCGGTGTCAACCAAGGAAACAACTCTGACAGAACAGTTTGCTACATTAGTTGACTCCAAAAAAAATTAATTTTAACTACATTATATTTTAACTACATTATATTATCGTTATTTTTTACTTTTTAGTGCATATTAATTTGTTTTGGAGTTTTTCTTTTGAAGTCAGTTTTCATTTTGTTTTTTTTATTTTGTGATTTTTAGTGAATTTGAAGTACACTAACTAATTTGTCACTAAAAAAAGAATCATCGAAATCGGTTGGCGTTATATTGAGTTATTCGTCCTCTTGTCGTGAATACTTAATGCGAATTTAAGACATTTATGGTTTTCTCATGGGTGCCGTTATCAGAACTAGGCCAATGTGAAATGGAACCACACGAAAAGCACCAGCCTTCAAATGGATAAAGAGTCATCAAAATCGGTTCACCCAGTCGAAAGTTCTGAGGTAACACACATAAAAACAAAATACAGCCGATTTGATAACCTCCTCCTTTTTTGTTTAAAGTCGGTTAAAATCCAACATTTCCGTTGGTTTAAATGGGTACATTAAGGATGTTTTTTGATTCAGAGTGGTAATGATTTAATTTTTGAGCAGGCACACTTTCCTACAAATATTTTTAATGTTTTCAAATTTCACGTTTTCTCAACAGTTCTAAAAATATTAAATCGCTAAAGAAGATTAGACCTTATTTGAATAATTTTAGAGTTAAAAGTTTTTATTTCTTCTCTCTAAAATTTCACTTTTTTGGGTCCCAATTAGTTTGCAAATATATAATTCATTCAAAATATCATAATGCCCCAGCGTTAGTCAAAAACCAGATATTATTTAGAGATGATGTTTTATTATGATAAACACATCAAAACACAACGATGTTATAAAACTTTTTATTTTCGAGATGAAAGCCTTATCTTTCTACCATAGAATCAAAAAATTTATTTTGCTTTGGGTGATTTGCTCTCAAAGTTCTATTTACTAACGATGTTGAAAATTATAATAATTCATACTAATTATATGTGTATACATATTTTGTAATTTTGGCACAAAGCCCAAATTTTTCTTTATATTTCATTCATCAAAATGATGGTTCAATTTTTTAAATTCTCCGACCCAACATATAATCATACTATTTTTTATTCTGTATAAAGTCGTCTTTTTTTCTGTATAAAGAACTATGATGGTTCTATAAGAAAGATGTTAGTTTTATTATTAGAAGCTTTTATTTAGTTTCACATGTCCCGTTGTCTGTCTGTAATCAAATCTTGCAAACAAATTTGATCCACTACCCGTTTCCGATTGATTTGAAATTTTGCATGTACATTTAATTTGAATGATAATTACCACAACATGGTAAGGTTGTGGCGTCCTAATTTTCCCATCGCTTCCACCATATTTGATATATATACATATTTTTTAGTCTTAAATTAAAAATTTTAACAAAAAATACTTTTTAAGGGACAAGCTTTTATTGTACTTTATAATAGACAATATTTTATCTATAAGTCACTCATACCCGACTATTTGTAAAAGCTTGAGGCGCGAATGAATCGAAAAATAATTAGGCATGTGGAGTAGATGAGGCGTTCCGATTCATTTTTGTATGGTATGAGTAACCCATAGATAAAATTATTTTCTACTTAAAAAGTACAATAAAGTCTTGTCCCTATAAAGCATTTTTTATTGAAAGTTTTTTAATACGAACAAAAATTATATGTAACTATAATAATATTTATACTCAAACTGTAAAATAAATAAAGTGTATAAATCTTTTTTGTAAGTAGTATTTTTAGTAAGACAATCCAGTGAAAATGAATGTTTATGAAATGTTCAAAATAAAATTAAAATTATTTTATATTTTATTTTGTATTTCATTTACAAATATTTACATCCAAAATTGAATTGTTACCACACATCTTTAAAGTAAATTAAGTATGTCTAAAATTAATAACTCGAGTTTACAATTAGCCAATCTCTTATTTCTTAATGAAAAGGGGGAAAATTTGTTCAATTTCAATAAAAAGTTTCTAAATACCTTAAAAAATATGGACTTTGATTTTATTAGATAAACCATGTAGTCGGAGATCTACAGTCTAACTAATATATGGGTGCAATCCGCTTTTGAAGTTGTGCATCATGAAGACTTTAAGTTGTGCATCATTAATGATATGATAGACTATTGTTTGTACAGACTGAAAGTCTGAGTAAAAATGTTCATGTAAGATTTTACCATCATACCGACTTTTTTTGCACTGATTTGTTACGCAGACAAAATTCTATAGAAGTCTGTGTGAAGTTGGTATCGTGTGGACCTACCATAATAAGATATTGAAACTGTACATTAGAAAGACTTTAAGGCCATTCACAAACCTGAATGGCTTAAATAATTCAAAAAAAACTGTCCCATATAGTGTGATTATTATGGCAGATATTATAGACGCTAAGGTAGAAGTAAGAAGAATTAACTTATGCTAAGATTACCAAACTCTCTCCCATTTCTAACGACATTACATTTTGTGGAATCGGTTAAGGCGTTTCACACGCCCACAATATTCGTTTTTTGGAGAATGACGAATCGCATATTAAGCGAACTATTTCCATATTTCAAATGGGTTGAAAACGGCGAAGCCATAAAACAGATCCTACAAAGTTATGAAAAGGTAAGAATTGTTTTGTAAACTTCATAAAAAAATGGGGAGAAAGAGTTAACTACATAATTGACAAGAATAACAAAACTTAGCACATACTGTATCTGTCTTTAAATTTTATAAGAAATCGTCTTCCTGTGAAAACATAAACTAAAATATCGTTTTTGAATTATTTCGTAGGTTTTTAAATAAATATTGTCTAAAAATAATTTTGAGTCAACCACAACTTGAGGTCAAATTTTATTAAGCATTTTTTGAAATCATCTTTTAATTTTATTACGCTTACAAATTCTTTCCAAACCTTTCAATACCTAGCATAATTTCAAATTTCAAGTTTTTCATTGAAGAAATTGTTAAAAATAATTACTTTGTTCATGCATTTTCTCGAATAATTAAATTACTTACATTTCAATTAAAATTTTATGAGAAATTTTATACAGTTTTCATTATTTGTCCAAATAGAATTGGTTTTTTGATGTAATAATTGTTTTGCACGAAAAAGAAAATTCGTCTTTGAACATTTAATGTAACGAATTTATAGATCATTAAACAAATCAATTGGAATATGAAGCGTAAAATTACTGTTTGCTTTAAAGTTACGAATTATTTTTGTTTACAATCCGTATCATTGTAAATTTTAAATTAATTGCTTTCTTTTTTTTAAAATTTGTTGTTTCTTTTATAACGAAAACTTTGATGTTTTCATTAAAGGATATGACATAAAATATAAAAAATAAATTGGTTATATGTTAGTAGAACTTGGATAAAAAAGACTTAGTAATTCTATAACATATAGCTTTGCTATTAAAAGTAGCTTTACTATTAAAAGTAGCTTTACCATTAAAAGTGTCTTCTTACAGTGGTCTGCTGGTAGAGTACTAGTTTTAATCAAGCGCGAATCTAGGTAACGAATCCACATAGTAGCGTAGTCAAATATTTAAATTAATGTGCATATAAAAAAATGCAGCTAATTTTCCGACTACTTAAGTGTGTTTCGAGATATATCCATTCATATCCTCTATTTGAACAAGATTTAAGGTGATATTTCATAATCTACTCAGTCAATCGTTAATAAATCTGATTTTCGTATTTTTCAAGTCAAAACAAAAATTTAATGTGATTTACTTAATTTTTTCAAAAGCATTAAGAAAATGTTAAAAAATCGGAATAAAAGCTGTCAAAAATTTGTGTGGCTTCGATTTAACTAAAGTACCATTTTCTAGAAATATTTCTACTCAACAAATACAAATAATGGGTGCGTTTGACTTTGAATTTCGTCAGCCAGTACCTCAGAAACTAATTAGCCAGTCACAAATTCAATCATATTTTCGTCTTTAGACTATTTTTAAGTAAGTAAAACATATACAAATCCAGATCCTTTTTTAAACCTCCAGAAACATTTAGAAATAAGTTTTTCGTACAGGATTTCAGAGAAAAATATTCAGCCAATCGTTTTTTGGGCTATTTTCTCAACTTTCTGTAATGTTCCTTAAAAACATTTCAATTAAGTTTACTAGTAATGCCAATACAGAAAACGCAAATATCAAGTCCATTGGAAAATTGGGCGAATATTTCTGACATATTGACTAAAATTGTATGCGAAGGACAACATCCCGCAGAGCTCAAATGCAAAAAGATCTAAATTTTGCTTTGTTTTTACGAGTAAACAAAAGGTCCAATGTTAGTAGGTAACGAAACAAACAAACAAATAACATCATGAAAAATGCGAAACTTTAATTACTCAAAAAATGCTAATCTAAAAAGAATGCTAAAGACATTATAATATTATTGATTAAATATATCCGATTTGAATTTATTATCAATGTTAATTTATTAATTTATATCAATTTCTATGTGAACGCCTGATTAAAACTAATTATTTTAAATGATTCTTTTGTGTTCATAGTTCATACGTAATCATACCATTTTGACTAAACGAATCTAATTATAATTAGTAACAATTAATAGATAAAAAAAATTGTTAATTGATATTAACTAATTACGTAATATTTTTAATTTTGATTCAAGTTCAAAAGATCATAAATTGTCTTGTCACAACAGAAAAACTTAAATTAATTAATTAAATTAATTTTAACTTCATTGCTGGCACTTTTTTAATACAAATTTAGTTTATCAAAACTCATATTGAATTTCAAAAATCATGGTTTGTACTTAATTAATTAAAATCACATTTTTGTATTTTTTGATTAATTTACAGTACACAATATATGTATATGTTGCAGTACTAGCTTCATTAACTGTTAAATTAACTTCCATTAAATTAGATTCCATTTGTGATGAATGCTGATTTTTATTTATCTAACTAGCAAGGGTGGATATCTAACTAGCAGTACCCACCCCCTTCGCTGGGAAATTTCAATTTTAAATACATACAAGTACTTAAAAAATTACATTGTTCCCTATAAACTTTACCTCCTTAAAAAACGTGCAGAATTTTTACATTTCCACCTTCAAAAATTCTCAATGTTATCACGGTATAGCGATAAAATGCTGTCCTGACTACCAACTTCGTATCGTGTGACTGAAAGAAAAATTTATACAGAGATTAACCGTAATAATTAATTTTCCGTCAGGTTTTAAGTCTACCGGAAAGATCATAAATCATACTTGAAATACCCCGGGTTGGGTTAGTTTTTGTTAGTTTTTGATATTCCGGTAGCAGAGGGCAACAAACTCTCAATAAACAATTTTTAATATACATTTTCAGTAGCCATGTGAAACAGCTCCCTAAAAAACAATCTGACAAGACTGACCAAATCTGTCAGGTCCCTATACTTGCATAAAGAAAATGAATATTTTTAAATTAAATTTCAAATGTAGCACACAAAAGGAAGCAGGCAAGTGTGCGATTTTAAAAACGCTGTATAACAAATAAAAGCACTCAATAAAATTAACTAAATATAAATGCACTCAAAAAATAAATCTAGTAAGTAATATAATAAACATTCAGGCATACACATTCTTCTATGGGACCAACTAATCCATCATATCCCGCAGAGTAAATTCCGTTCTATTGCAAATTCCGTTCTGAGAGCTTCAAATATTAGCAATCGGTTATCCAGATATAGTTTATCTCCCTTCTGATACTCTTAACTTACTTAGCTTACTTAAATTATTAAGTTGTAAATAATATATACTCAATGTCAGAAAAAATGCTCGTTTTAGAACATTCTAAGTGTTACTATTATAACATAACATATGATGAGTACGTTTAGAATGTTTTAACTGTGGCATTTTTTCTGACAGTGAGTGTACATAAATGCTTTTTTACGTATTTTAAGTTGGTAACAAGTGAAATTTACATAATTTACTAAGCCGCCGACAAATTTTTCGGGTACGGAACCCTAAGTTCGCACATGAAACATATATAAGAACACTCTCCATTAAATTACGTTTTTCCTTAAATCATTTTGAAGAACGCCAATTTGTTTGTTTTTTTTTTTTTTTGATAAGGAACCCTAAACTCACACTTGAAACATAGCCTCTCCGTTAAATTACCTTTCAAACGAAACAAACAAAATTAAAATCGGTGCATCCGTTTAGGCCCTACGATGCCACAGATAGACACATACACACACACAGATACATACACATAGCGGTCAAACTTATAACACTCTTTTTTTTAGTTCGGGGTTTAATAAACTCGAACTTGAACCATAGCGAAGAACACTCTCCGTTAAATTACCTTTCAAGCGAAACAAAAAATTAAAATCGGTTTATCCGTTTAGGCACTACCTACGATGCCACACACAGACACCCACACACACATAGCGATCAAACTTAGAACACCTCATTTTTTAGTTCGGGGGTTAATAATAATTTGGAAAAAATTACGGTATTTTTTTAGTTTATAAAATTGCACACTTCTCTGTTCTATCCTGAATAAAAAAAAATTCCATTTACTAATTAAACAATTTTTGACTAAAACTAATAGCTGTCATAAAAAAAACAAAAAACAAAAAATATATTTTGTAAATTTTTAAGCACATTGTAAAATTCAGGTCAGTTTTAATTAATAGCATTATACATTTCGCGACTGTTGAAAGCTATGAATGTATAATATTTTGCAACAATATACAGTTTTTTTTTTTTTCTTTTAGTTTTTGTTTTATACGCTGACTGTTTTTTTATACATACCTACATGGATAATATTCAACCTATGAACAGTTTTTTTTTACACATGGGAAATTTAGAAATAATGATCCACTTTTGTTTTTTGTTACGAGCATATGAAATTGTGGTAATGGCTGATTTGATAATTTTAGTTAAAAGCCAATAGGGGATAAAGCCAATAAAGCGTATTTTTTAGTTTTTTTAAACTATAAATCATTTTTTAGTCTCGCTAAATAAAAAGACTATGTCATCTTTGGGTAATAAAGGAGAAAAAATAATCAGGTTTCCACTTCACTACTTACCACCATTAAGAATAGTACATTTCAACATTTCAAATTAATTTTATTAAAATATTATTTTCTTTTCCTGGTGATCCTAGGATAAAGTTACTTACTTATTTTAAACTCAATCGGACATCTACAAGTTGAGGAAAATTGCGATGCCAGATTCCGTTTCATTCATACATAGTATTAAAAAAATAAAAATAATTTTTTTTTTTTTTGTGTGTAAAATGCAAACTTTATTATTTCTTTATTAAGATAATTTGACCCAAAACTTATTATATCATGCATATATGCAATATGAAGGTTTACTAAGTTTAGTCCCAAGTTTGTAACGCTTACAAATATTAATGCTATAAACAAAATTTTAGCATAGGTGTTTATAAAATCCCCTAATTAGTCCATTTTCTGTTGTCTGTCCGTCTGTCTGCCAACACGATAATTCAAAAACGAAAAAAGATATCAAGCTGAAATTTTTACAGCTTACCCAGGACATAAAAAGTGAGGTCAGATTCGTAAATGAGCAACATAGGTCAATTGGGTCTTGACTTATGGGGCCGTAGGACCCATTTAGTAAACCGTTAGATAGAACAAAAGTTTAAATATAAAAATGTTCCTTATAAAAAAATAAACAACTTTTGTTTGAAACATTTTTTCATAAACATCACTGTTTACCCGTAAATTGTATAGTATGTTGTATTATATGGGGATATCAGTTACGTATGTGTGACATGTATGTATGTGTAATGTGATAGAGTAATCAACACTGTTTATGTATGGTATTTCAACAATTAAATCAGTCAATTGTTTGTTTTCACTTGTTGACTTCTAAATTTGATAATACTATAGCTGTTATCGTCAGAACCATAGTTCGGAACGACTTTTTACCAGTAGCATCGTTAAAACCAAGACAAAATTTTGAATACTTGTTTTTTAATTTCCACTGACTAGTTTTGTAGAAATCTATGAAAACATAATATTCATCAACCGTTTTCCCATAAAACCAATGTTAAATATGCCTAATTTTGAAGTCATTTCTTTATAGCGGGAGGCGAATAATCTAGCAAGCCTCCCGAAAATTTTCAGAATTCATTTAGACTTAGTCCATATATATTTAAAAAGCTTTTTATTTAAAATGGCCTTGGTGCTACCTTAAGAGGAAAACTTGGTAAAAATGTAAGAAAAACGAAAACTGTTTTCATTTCCAAATATGATGAAAATCGTTCTAAAGTAAATGTTGGCCAAATAATAATGAAATTTTCTATCTTTTCTTAGATATGGCACATCATACCTGGAAAACTATATCTTGGAACGAATTTTAGCTAATGCCATCGTTTTCAATAGTTTTAAAAAACAAAATATCTATTGATGTTGTTAAATCAACCTTTATTTTTAAGTTGTTTACATGCGAGCAACGAACAGTTAGACTTTTATACGGATAATAATTTTTATTTTTGTTTTAAATAATTTATTTTTATTTTTGAAAACAATGTTATTGTTCTAACAATGAATTATATAACAATACATTTAGTGAATAAAAATTTATGTATATATTAATATTTAAAGTTAATAAGAAAATTTATAAAATTTTATTCATATAATTTCTACATTCTAATCTTATTATACATTTTCAATGTATATACTAGCTCATTAAAAATTTTTGATTTTGAAAAAAATTTAAGAATGCGACAACAATTTGACTCTTAAATTTACTATTAAGTAAGCCCTGCAGAACTATTAATTACCTCAATTTCTCAAAAACTTTAATCCAGATATTTTAATGAATTTTGTTTTATCTTCTTACTTGAATTATTTCATCTTGAAAGTTATTAGAAATAAAACAAAAAGTTTAAGAGCAAAAAATATTTCTTATAATAAACTTATCAACTTTGTTTGAAATTCTTTTTCGTAAACTTCGTCGTTTCCTCGTGAATAAGCAAATTGGGGCAAAAAATTGGTGTCCATTTTTTCTAAAACTATAAGTGAATGAGGAAGATATGAAAATTTGTAGGTATTTTGAACTAGTAAGTCTCTTGAAGAAGAAACAAAACGGTCTACTTATTTGGGCTAAAAAGGGGTAGAGGTAACAAGTTTAAAATTTTGACTAAAAATTCGAAACCATCGACCCTAAAAATTCCTGACACGTCATTAAATGCCTTAAATTGCAAAAAAAAATTTTTTCATTTTAAGAGTCTTTGAGAGAGCCCCGAAAGGAAGTAGGAGGTTCATAAAGGAGTTTATTTTGGATTATTTTAGCATTTTGACCATTTACAAATCTTTTAAAAGTTATCTGATTTAGTTTAAGATATAAACTCCCTTCACCCCAATGGCGTGGGGGTTAAAACTAAAAAGTTCCGCTTTAATCTACATAGAATTTGTATAGTATAGTTTTCTGAAATCAATGCAAAAAACTGCAAGTCAATACACCCAGCAAACAACTTGTTTTTAAGAATCGATAAAATGATTCCGTTATCTAATATATAATTCAATAATGTGATATCGTTACCTAAGCAGTTTTTTCAAAATTTTTGCATGATCGAATATGTGGAAGTAATCAAAGAATCAATAACAGATTTTGAACCGAAATAACCTTCATATACGGGCGTTGTAGGTCTCTAGCATCTTGTTCACATATAAAAAATGAGTCTTTGTTTAAATTAAAGTACTTACATATCCCTAAGTAAGTAATGAACTCTATTAATTAATTAAATTGAGTTAATTCACATGTGGTAGACCTTTATTTATACAAAAAAATAAAAAAAAATAAAACATCTTATATATGCACTTAGTTCAAAGCGGAAGTAATATTATGAAGCATAAATATGATTGTCTTTATTTATAACAACATATTGTGTTTAACTTACAATGAACTTTAAAATAAGCATTTATAATTATTTATTTTAAGAATAAATTTAATTTTAATGTAGGAAAAATACATATATTAATAGAAATGAGTGTTTGTTTTTAAATTCGATCATTCTAGTCCGTATATTTTTATTATTTATTTTTCTTGTACTAAGATTGAAAAGTTATTGTTAACAAATAAATTTTTCAAACTTTCACTCAGAAAAAGGCGATAAGAAAAATTATCCTCTTCAAAATATAATTGAGGTCCGTAGCCAGTCAGATATGTTGAATGATTAGTAGAAAGCGTCCCGGATAGCTTGGAGTAATTAAGGATGTATGAGCACGGTAGTGGGTGCACAAATTTAAAAAAATTGATATTTTCAATTTTGATTGTGAATTATGTTATAACTTGACGATATAAATATACTATAAGTACATATTTTGTTTAATTATTCAGCTTTCGATATTTGGTAAACCAAGGCAGGTATCGACAAATTTTATTTTTTATTTTCGTCTACATTTATAAAGATATACTAAAATTCATCAACAAAGTTGAAAATAAGGTAAAAATAATTTCAACCCTAAATCTACCCTGCTCGTACATTCCTTATATGGATGAATATACTTGGTTTTTTTCTTTTCTATGTCATTGCTAATATGTTTACTTTCTATTAACAAGTTTTTTTTTTTTTTAAATTTGTTTTTATTCGTTCCAAGTGAAAATTATCAAAAACGATCGAAATATGTTGTTTTTTGATATTTCTCCATAAGAGCAATGTATTTTACTTATATCGATTTTTAATGATATTTTTCTTAAAAATTTGCATGGATACCTAAGCTGAAATTCTTACCACATATTCTTTGAGTAAAATTCGACCTATAAAAAAATCCTTTTGAGTCTTTAAATCAATTTATTGTTCAGTTCATTTGCACCTTAAAAATAATTCCAAAATCGTTTCGAAATGATAGTTTTCGTAAAAGATTTAGGGCGATATTACAAAAACTACTCATCCAGCATTCAAAACGAACCCAATTTTTACCGTATACTTAGATTTATAAATTCGGAAATAAAACGTAATTTTCTCTCGTTTTTCGGAATTTTTTTTTTTTTTTTAAATGTTGATCGGTCGGGGTCGGAAAATTTTTTTGGTTAGCCGCATTCCCCGAACACACGATAGTTCCAAAATACTTTGTTCGTAAAGTTTTGCTTATTATAAAATTATCCGCCATTTGTAGAAAAGAAATAAAAAGAGCAACCCAGACAAATTGTCAAACAGAAATATTACTTTAATGATGCCTCTAAAAGTTTGAAATGTGACAAACTTGTAACAAGTTTTTTGAGTATTGATTTAACAAAGTGTTAATTCGTGTAAACAGTAATCATGTATTAAAATAATTGGCCCAAGATTAAATTCATATGCCCACCTTTTATTATTTTAACATTGACACACAAAAATTCTATTTATTAATTCAGCAATATTAAATATACTTTTGTATATTAGACCGGGCGATTTTAACAGAAAAAAGTGGAATGATAGAATACAGTCACCTTTTGTATGGTTCTTATTGCGGAATGCGTAATTTTATGCAATCGTAGGTGTTACATAGGGCAAATTTTGCATTCCTCATTAAGAACTATTTTTATTTAAGGCATTTCGATACCGAAAAATGAAAAAGATTCAAAAAATTTGAAATTTTATTTATTAGTTAATCTTCTTTTTATATTTGTGAAAAATTTATATCGAATTTCCGACCGGTTTATGAGAAATAAACTATCAAAGTCAGTGTTTTTACCCAAAAAGGGCACATTTCCCATAAACCGTCAGAGAATCGTTATTAATTTTTTCACAAAATATCACAAGAGTTAGAAACAAAATTTTATATTTTTGTTATCATTTTCATTTCAACTCTTTAAGGTATTTCGGTACCGTAAAAATGAAAATGATACCAAAGATTTTAAATTCTTTTTATCAATTAATCATTCTTTCATACTTCTTTTGTAAAAAATTCATATCGATTCTCTGTACGGTAGTACGTTTTAGGAGAAATTAACTCAAAGTCAGTGTTTTTACCAAAAAAAGTTTTTTCATTTTAATGCACAGTTCTTACTTTTGGTATGATTTTAACTGCTTAAAACTTGAATAATATTGATACATGTTTTTTATGTGAATGCGGTAACATTTTTAAAATCTATTTACTAAAAAACCAACATTTTTTACGACTTCTTCATATACCATCCTTTTAAAAAGGCTGTTTTTATTAATTAGTTTATCGTAAACCGTATAGAGAATCGACTTGAAACTTGTACAGAAGGTGTATGAAATCTCACCAATTGACACACAAAATTTCATTTTTTTAACACTTTCGTTTTAGTATCGTAGCGCCTTAAGTATGTAAAAAGGGAGACTGAATTCCGCCTTTCCATTTTTCTGTTAAAATCACCTAATCTATTGAGACATAAAATTTTAATTTAAAAAAATTTAATTTCAAAATCATTGTCAATATTTCACCATCAAAGGGCATAAAAAAAGTGAATGCTTGTAGCTATTCATTCTAACTACATTACAAAGCTATTATGCAGATATATGTATATGTTTGTTCAAAAATAATTACCTATACATTTTAGTAAATATTACATAACAAGCAATTTAATATTTTAGCAAATTTAGCACAAATTTTGAATGAAATAATATATACTGCTTCAAGCAATATTCAATAGTATGGATATTTAATAGTTTTTGGTTGTAGTAAAATAACATCATTATTTGTACAACATATATTATGTTTGTTTATAAATTGAAAAAAAAAGTAAATAAAAAATACTTTTTTCAATTAAAAAAAAATAGATTTCTTTTTAGCATTTTTGTTTAGAATACACGCCGAAAGAAAACAAAAGTCGTATTGTTTTTTTAATTTATAAACAAAATTGTTTATTTTTTTGGCAGATTTAATAACATTTGGGGAATGATTTTTTAGCTATTTTCAACAACTTGCAGGAAAATTTTTAATTAATAGGTCAAATAGTTTTAATAACCATTTAGTAAAGCCTCACTTCGAGGAAAATCTATAATTAGTCAGCGACTCCAGTATCATATAATAAGCCAAATTCCTCTTTTTTTTTTGTTCTGCAAATTGCGTTTTTTAGCATGCTCAAAATTGGTATTTTTTGTTTGGTACTTATAAACTTATACATATATTATAAACTTGTACTTATAAAATTTTACATACAGGATGTGCCATTTTAATCTGTTACGGCTTATAGCTTGTTTTGTAGTTAACCAAGCAAAAAATAACTTTAAGGAAAGTTGTAAAGTTTGATGGGAGACACCATAATCTGACATTATATTGGACCTAATTCTCCGGGTTACTTTAATAGTCACTTTAGATCCTAAAATGTAAGAGATAGAATAATACTTTGAATTAGAATGTTGATTCTCTTAAAAAACATTTAGTTAAAACACTTTTTCGAAAATCGTTAGCTTTCGGAGGTAATGCGTATTAAAAAGATACCATTATTGCATTTCATCAAAAGAAACTACGCTAGCTATAGAACAATTTTTTAGACAAAAGTTATCAAGGACAATAAAGGTCATTCGTCTGTGTTAGTAACTTTTAAGTACAGGAAAGTTTTCAAGATAATTTGAAGATTATGGTATGGATTATGGCGAATGTGTACATGAAAGATGATTATTAGCCTTGGCATCTACTAAATAAAAGTCTAAGTAGATCATATTTCTCTGTCTAATTAAAATTCGTCAAAATTTAAAGCTAAGTTTCAAGCAATACACTATTTATTAAGCCCCTATAGGTTTGTACTGACATATAATTAGTTAATTTGAAAAAGTCAATTTACTTTGAAATCCAAAAGCTACTTTTTTTAAGTAAATGTTGGTTAAGAAGAGTCTTATCTTCTTACTTGTCAATGATATATACTGAGAAACTTCATAAAAGAGTTTATTTTGAGTGCCAAACTTATGTCATTCAAAATTTTGTGTCTGAAAAACTTTCTGGTTCTCAGGCCCCTATACAAAACATTTCTCTGGAGTCCGATTGTATAGGATTGATATATTTTAATATATTTGCCTGAAAACATAAAATTGACGTAAAATCATGGAAATTTAAAGATATAAATACCACTGCTAAGTCGAGGGAAGGACATTAAATATCAATGTTCTCCATTTCAAAATAATTTACTTAAACAAATAAAAATAAAACTAAATAGCCAAATATCATTTTGAATAAATTTCTATTTTATTTTACTCTAAAAATCTACATTGACTATTTTAAATATTTACAAAATAGTAAATTTATGGTTCAAAATGATGATCATAGATGGAGCAGTAAAATTTCAGATTAAATAAACTTTTCTTTTTAAATATATCTTTATAAATTATAGCTCAAGTGTTTTTCAGGTATATTAGCTATATTATGGTACAGTTTCCTTGAAATCCATTCGGTAGTTTTTGCGTAAAAGCGTAACAAACAAACAAACAAACATCCTTACTTTCACATTTATAATATACAAGAATGTTTGGAAAGTTTACATCGTTGGTAAATAAATTGTAGAAATAAAACATTTTGTTTTATATTAATTAATTCATGTAAATTTTCAATCATAAATTCATAAAAATATTTTATTTTATACATGGTCGTTACATATTTCTTATAACCGAATGTAAATAATATTCGCGATAATACCAAATATTTCTTTAGAATTTTGTGTAGTTGTTTGGTATATAAAAGGTTTCCATTCAGAATGATTTCATTTTCAACTTTACTTGTAATAACCGCAAGAAAATAATAAATATGTTCTTTCTTAACTTGTAACAAATATTTTCTTGGTTTAAAAAAATATTTGCTTGCAATACTTTTTAACAGTCAAACAATATAAGAATGAATTTTGTTGAGTTGAGACATAGTTAGTAATATAAAAACCACGATACTCGATATAAAATTGTATATTAAGAAATTTTATTTAAAAATATAATTAAAATATAAAACAGACTTACAATTTTTTATTTTTTTTCACAAGTGTTACTTTAATTATTGGTAATGTTTTACATATTTATTCTTAACTTTGTAAAGAATGTTTGTAATGTGTGATAATGAATAAATTTACCTACTGACGATGGTTGCGTTGCAAGTGAAATGAATATTTAGCAAAATGTAAGTCTGTTGTATGTTTTTTAATTTTATTTTTTAATATACGTATGAGTATCGCGGTATTTAGTCAAACACAAACCCTCTTGAATTGAGTTTTGAAATCGTTGATTCAAAAAATATTTACTTGTTATAAGAGCATCAACGTCCGAGTTAATGTGTTTTTTATGGCTATTTTATGACAATTAGTGTCATACCTATATGAAACCAGTTAAATGGCAATCGCAGATATCACCCAAATCGTCATAAAATACTGTTTCAAATAAAGAAATTTTATTTTTCAGAAACAAGTTTCAGTTTATAGTTTTGTTTCTCTTAATAGAAAATACTTTACATAGTTTATTCATCGGTTAAGGTTACAATTAAATAGCCTACTATTTATGCTTTAAGATAGTTTGTAGGTATATGCAAATCTTATTATGAACCATTCAATGTTTTATTAAAATATTTTATATTCAATGAAAGTAAAATTAGAACATGCAAGCAATATACACACACAAAAAACACGAGAGGTGTCATGGGACACCCGGTTGAAAGTATGTTCCTATCGTATCTTCGTATATTATAAATGTAGCGCTTACTTTTTTATTCAGATTTACTTGGATTTGTTTACACATGTTCAATTTTGTAAGATCATTTTGTGGTTTTTTCTCCTGTCTATGTTTTAAAATATTCAGTGTGGCACAATTCCAAAAAAAATGAAAAATAGAGAAAAATTATTTGAAAATACAAATAACTGTATAAGTATTTAATTATAAATATTAGTTTTGTGGTACGGTACCTTGCAGGTTTAGTGTAATTACTTCCTTGTAAATTTTTTTATTTTTCTCTCACCATACTGTTTACGTTTCTGTGCTTTGGTAATTTTTTTTCTCACGATACTGTTTGCATATCTGTGCATTGGTAATTCGGAAAATTTAAAGTATAAATTTAAGAAGTCAAAGTACTTGCTTTATTGGTTAAAGAAATAAATTTTAAAGCTACTTTAACTCTCACATGGAAATAAATCTCATTACATGGAAATAAAGTTAAGGAGTCGATGTTCAAACAGAAAATGGAGCTAGGAAGATCAAAGACAAACATAGGCAATAATACACGCTTTCAATCGTGTTATATATTAAAACCTAATATTTGGAGGCGGATTTATTTTGTTTTTAATATCGTTTAATAATACTTTCCGCACTTTACAATAAATTTTGATAGCTTGGAACAAAGTTTACTTTGATCTTTAAAGAATTATTTAATCATGAGGCTGAAACATCACAAATAAAGATACATTTTGATATGAAATAAAGAGATAAATACACAAAACTATGCAGTAGAAACACATTAGGTTAATGGTCGATCGGTAGATATAAATTATCAATGCTATTATAAACAAGAGTCGTCAGAATTTTTTAACTCTCACTCACAAAATAAAAAATAAAAAAAGCTTTCCAATTGGTACCAACTTAATTGAACACACTATGTTCGCACATTCTTAAAATATAAATGGAAACTTTTACATGACACATTTTTTCAACAGTTTATTGAAATGCAAATATGAGGAAGGAACTAATATTGTAATTCTCATTTATACATGTGACAAATATTTTAATCCTAGTGAAGTATTACCAAACATCATAAAACTATAAGGATTCTTTCAAATATCCAGCATATTAAAATACTTTGTTTAAATACTGTAAGGATTCTTCATCTTGTTTAGAAGTATGCAAAAAATTTTCACATCACAGTAAAATAAATTTCATGTAGATTTTAAATAAAATTATAGCGCCGAAAAATTTTTTCATCATGAAAAATTATAACTAGTAATTTTGCCGCTAATTTATCAAAGAATATTTATTACCCACATATAATTTCAAACCTAATTAAAATTTTAAGTTAAACTTATAATAATTATTTAAATAAAGATTTGTGAAATTTTTGAAGGTGGAATTACGATAAATATTGTGTGAAAACAAAACAAATTTCACTTCCTTTATGTGAGGCAAAATTTAAATGTCTTCAACTCACAATTAAAGGTGAAGCAGAGTTTGCGTTTTTGAAAACTCTGGAAAACAAACAACCATCAATCTTTCCAAATTTTTTTATCTTTTTAAAATGCATTTGAAAATTATAGTAATAGATAACCAAGTTGTTCATCACCTTTAACAAGATCTTACACGACCTATTGTCAGATTTTCGAATGTTTAACTTTTGGTAATCCGTTATCCAGGAACTATAGGATCCTCTTTCCTCTGATTCCCTACTTTTAAAGTAAGCTCACCAGAAAATACATCAGTTACTGCATCTGAATAATTTATAACTTACAAAATTAACTTTATTTAGTTAAAAATACAATTTACTTAAAAATTTACTTTATGTTATGGTCTTAAATCTTTATTTAAAATGATTTACTTCTCCATAACTATGAAATCGAAAACTATGATAGAAAACTAATTGAAAAGTCGTAATTTGAATTTTATTTAAGTTGTTTAACGTAGTACCAGCATGGTATTTGCAGTTTCTATGTTAAAGCAATGGTACAATTTTTTTTTCGACAGAATTTAACGAAAAATTAAATTTAAGAATTTAATAATGCTTACTATTAATTCCCAAAGTTTCAGAAATTTTGACCGTTTAAAATGGGAAATAATTATGCCAACGTCCCAATTTCGATCAATTTACGTCAAAATTAATATCTCGAAAGTGAAAATTAATTTCTAAATTTTTTTTTTAGAATTGTATTGTATAAACATTTTTTTCTACTTTTTCTTCAATATATAATAATATCATAAAAAATAGTTGGAGAGACCGGACATTTTACATGCTTTAAATGGGACATGACCCTCAAAATCGCGAACTTTGTCTTTAAATATCTCGCGATCTAAACGGTCAAAAATTATGAAATTTTAGGAATTCATAAATAAAGCTACTATAAACCCGAGAAAAAAAATTCGGCCAAATCTATCGAAAAGTGATTTCATGCTGGTACTACCTTAAATAACTTTCGCATAAAATCCTCCTGAAACGAAATTTTTAATAAAATGAAAAAGTTGTGAGTTTATTCATAATATTATTCAGAAATATTACTCAAATTTTTAATTAAAAACTAAGAATGTGTCTCAGTTTATAAGAAGTGCCAGATAATATTCAAATCAAAACAGTAATTGGAACAATTTTAAGTAGTCTGAATGAGTGGGCCAAGTTTGATTCCCCCATAAAATTTTTAATAACTCTTTGTACTCGTATAATTAATTAATTGATTTTCAATTGTATTATTTTAAGTTGCCAAAATTTATTTTTAATAAACAAACCATTTGTATATTAATAGAATTATATTCAATGCGAGTGCAGTTAGGCCGTGTGCTCATAATAACTGAAATTTCTATAGCTATATTTTTGGCTGCCGAAATATTCAAATGATTATTTTTGCCTGCCTGTTCAGAATGCTGTTTTAACCGTAGCTCCAGAGTCGAATTTGTGTAAATAAATTTTCGTTTTTGATAATGTTTTTTTGCCTATCATTTACATTACAAGAAAACTATTAAAACAAAATACATATACTCACTGTCAAAAAAAATGCCATAGTTAAAACATTCTAAGCGTACTCATCATATGTTATGTTATAATAGTAACACTTAGAATGTTTTAAAACGAGCATTTTTTTTGACATTGAGATACATACAGGAGATTTAAAAAGGCGTGTAATTTTTTGATTTACCAAATGATTATTAACCCCCGAACTTAAAAAAAAGGATGTTATAAGTTTGACCCCCATGCTTGTGTGTCTGTCTGTCTGTGGCATCTTAGCGCCAAAATAGATGAACCGATTTTGTTTTTGTGTGAAAGATAATTTAATGAAGAGTGTTCTTAGATATGTTTCAAATGCGAGTTTAGAGTAACGTTTAACGAAAAAATTTTTAGGGTGTTTTTAAAATTTTGTAAATTTCACTTGTTAACTCGTGAGTTACAAACACTGTTCTAATTGTTACCAATGGCTTTCGATTTCCACAAACTATCGTTACACGGTTATAACCTCATTTTTCTCTTCTAAAAAACTGACCTTTGTCTTCTGACAAACGAAACATTTTAAATAAAAAGACAAAAAGAATCATAAACAATTAACTTGAATATGGATGGGCTCATGGTATAAATGTTTAACACAATTTGGCACAATACAAATGTTTTGGAGATGTATGGTGTTAATTTTTTTTTATTGAAAAACTACACCAGCTACTGAAAGCATTTGATTTACTACTTACTACTCATGTTTAATAAATTCATGTGATTGAAATCGTAAACATTAATTATATTTTAATTTGTTATGGTCTTTGTATATGATGTTTTAATTTATATTATACGACTTGAACCGTATAATCCGGAAATATGGTAGACTAATCTGAAAAGAATTATAATTTATATAATTGAGAAATTTTATTCGGTCCATCGAGGAAATTGTAAAAATTTTCTTTCTTCATGAACCAAAATTACTTGTTGGCAACACTTTCGAACTTGATATTTCAAGAGCGAAATGGAGATGTCATTTTGTCCGATATTCAATATATTTCCATTTATTCTTATATTACATATTAATATCTTGCTAAAATATTAAAAAAAGGATATTCTTCAATATATTGAGGTAAAATCATTAAATTTTTTAGGCTTCTATTGATTAATATTTAAATTATTTTCCCCACTAACAAAACGAGCGGTTTCTTTTAAAATATAAATTTTTCAATTGTCATTCGACGAAATTTTGAGTGCCAGGCAAAATAATCATCATGCATTTATTTTGATGTAGCTCTTGATTAAAATAACAAAAAAATTAAAACAAGTGAAATCAAACAATTGACTGAGTTAATTGTTGAAATACCATGCATAGACAGTGTTGATTTCTCTATCACATTACACATACATACATGTCACACATATATAACTGATATTCCCATATAATACATACTATACAATTTACACCTAATTTGCGCCCTCACGGGTATACAGTGATGTTTACGAAAAAATGTTTCAAACAAAGGTTGGTTATTTTTTTATAAGGAATATTTTTTACATTTAAACTTTTTATCCAAAGAGAAAATATGGAGAAAATTGGTTCAAAAAATATTTGGTTCGAAGCATTCAGAAACGGCAACTGGAATTTTTGGGACACATTATTCGCAAGGGGGACATTGAAGCAGTGGCACTCACTGGGAAGGTTGAGGGTAAATCCGGTAGGGGTAGAAAAAGAGCCAGCTACCTAAGCAGCCTGCCTTGTGAAAATTGGACCATTGAAAAAATAATCCACACGGCATACGATCCAAGCCTGTGGAATAGCATGTTAGTCAACGTTTGGTGCAACCAAACATGACACTATCATCATCATCTATCTCTAACGGTTTACAAAATGGGTCTTACGAACCCAAGATCCAATTGACGTTTGTTGCTCATATACGAACACGACCTCACTTTTTACGTTCTGAGTACGCTGTTAAAATAAATTTCGATTTTTGCCCTAATTTCCTAGATCAGTTTTTTATATTTTATTAATACGTGTTTCACTACCAAGTAGTCATTATCAGTATGAATTAGCTAATCGTAATTACTCATGTTACTCGTTTCTAATTTGGTGGCGGACGTGCAGTCCTGGCCTGGCTACCTAAATACTATGTCTACACAAATTTTAACTCTTTTCAGACAATGCCAAAGAATACTGACTCTAAAAAGTGAATTTCGAATACCAAAAATCGTGACAAAGCAATGGTTTATAAAAAATACCAGTTTTCTACACACAACAATAATTTAAACAAATCTTATTAAAAACTAAAATAACTAAAAAATTGGAAAATAAAAGAAAATAATTTCAATTCGTATAAATAACATAATTTATTTTATACACGTTTTTCGTTAATACTAGTATGTGTAAAATTAAGTCTTTGGAGCTTATACAGAGCTTCATCAAGTGTTATCCAATTTAATAAATATAAATTTGTTCAAATGTGATTTATCTTAACGAGAAATTCTCAGCTTTTCGCCTTTTCGCTGTTAATAGCATCTTTAAATCATACGTTAAAATGTAATTTATCATTATATAAAAAAATTCACACAACTATTAAAGGGTGTCTCGAAATAACAACAAAAGTGGATGTTTTAATTTTCTAACATTAAATATTTATATTTTTGAAAGAACGATTTCTGCTCTATTAATAAAAAGCAGTAATACTCCTTTAAATCTATGAGAATATTCTAGGATATGACACGTAAGAAAAATCATGAAACCTAACTTTCTGTCACATTGGACATATATATGCCAGGGCGGTCATTTTTGAGATAGAGGGAAAGAGGGTAATAACATTAGTAAAAATTCAGAAATAATTATATCCCTTACCAAATTAGTTCCCTAAGCGCACAAACGTTACAAACAGCTGGTAGACAATCTCTCCCTCTCTCCTCTGCTAACATTAGGTAACATTTGAGTGGTGATTAGGGAACTTATTTGACAAGGAGCTGAAACTTTTTCCAATTTTTATTCATCTTATTTTCCCCTTCATCTCAATTTCGAAAATGATAAATCTCTGTCATATATATGTCTTATGAGAGAAAATAGTCTACATCGATTCAGTAGCTTAATAACCACTCGGTAGAAAGTTAGGGCTCATGGATTTTTCAACGTTTCATATCCTAGAATAGAAGCAGAAATGATAAAGAATATTATTTTTTTGGTTGTAGTATTGAATAATTTGGGGATTATGAATCTAAAAAAATGTTTCAACGGTTTCAAATCCCCAGATCTTAAAAGCCAAACCACGTTTTTCATTTTCTGTAAATTAAATCGATGTTCATATAATTAGAGTGAAAAAAATACGAAAATTATATAGAAAATTTCAATTCAAAATGCTTTGTGACTATTTTTTAAATAATGATTGTGCATTGAACAGCACAATTTAAAAGCAAACAAATTTGGAAATTCCATGAAAACTATAAACCTAATGGATAATATTTTATTGGTTTTTCCTATAATTTTACTTAAATTTCTATAACGACTGCAGAGCTGAAATATAAATTCAAAATAATTGAAACTTGGCCAACTACCATAAATAATGTGATTTGATAAGGTTCGACCTTTTCGAGTTCTTTCAAAATAAAATGAATATAGCTTGAAACTAAAAATAATTTATGAGTTCAAATGAAAATTTTTTAATACAAGCACTCATCAGTCCCATCTAAACGTTTTGGTTCTATAGGTATACACTCTATGAAAATTTTATATTCAAAAGTTTAGTATTTTTGGGAATTTTGAAACACTCTTTACAGTATAAAATAAATTTATAACTATAATTTATTAAAGAATAAATTATAGTTATGTATTTATATGATTTTTTTTAGCGCTGAAGAAGACGATAAAAAAGTTAACGATATAAAATATGTAAAAACAGTTGCACTTACATAATCCAAAGAAAAAATAAACACTGTAATTAATCAAAAAAGTTTTATATTGGTGTCGCCGCAAGATACAAGACGAAGCGTCGGCGTCGAGACAAAGTTATAGCATTCGTTAAAATTGACGTTTTTGATATTATTAACAGTCAACAAACAGTAACACATTTCAATACGGAAAAAACTTGAGAATTTTTTTCAATACAAATTCGTGGAAAGTTTCTACGAATCGAAAGTACAAAAGTGGATACCGTGAGGCTCTCTCTGAATGGTCAATCTGAAGATTCAATAAAAAGTAATATATGATTTTTTCGATATATTATCCAAGCGATTCACTTAAATCATTTTATTAAACACAACTAATTTTCAGCCTTATAGACAGAAAAAAGAAAATGAAAGGAAAGAAATTAATTAAATACTTTATTGAGATCTGTTAACAAATGTCCAGTATTTTCCGCCAAATTCGATGTTTGCTTATATCTCGACGAAAAATTATGAATCAAATTATTTCAAATTAGTTTTTAACCATGAGCAGTATATATAGATAATTAAATTTCCTGTCTTTTTTGTCAAATATTTTTTTATATCACTGACTTATACGACTTTAACGATTTACTTATTGACTATTTGACCGATATCCCTTCTAATATTTGTTTAAACAAGAAAATGGTAATAACTTAACTTTTAAATCTACAAATTTCCGAAACGTTTACTTTAAACTTTTTTTCTTAAATTAATATTTATGAAGTTATAACGCGTTGTATGTTGCAACCACCGGGTGCAAGATTAATAAAAAAGTATACATAGTGTAATGAAAAAAATTCAGTAAATATATGAAAAATGTTAATAATAGTGACATAGTTTGAAATTTAATTATCTACAATAAAGACTATTACCATTTTTGGTCTAAAGTGCACGGCTATGAAGATATAGCCCAAAACGGTTTTCCTTAAAATGGAGACACTTCCCCCGCCTAATTTTGTAAGGATTTTGTGCATATACATTCAGTACGTGATACTGAACTTAAATAAAAAAATAACTCCTGTAATTTAGTGCAGAAAAAAATTATCTGTAGTTTGAAGTATATCATGTATGAAGGACTTTGGAATATATAAATAGTACACACAAAAATTGAAACCAATGTACATACGTATGGTTTCATGACAAAAATATGAACATAGATGTTTAGAAATTTGAATAGAAAATCGAGAATACTTTGTTGCAATTCTAATAATAAAAATAAACTTATTGTTTTCGCTCGTGTTGTTGCACTGATGTAAGACAATTAATTATTTCCTGATAATACTATAAAACAAATTAACGATCTATTTTAATATACAATGTTTGAAATATGTGTCGATCGTTACACGGAAACCATTAAAATAGATAAGCTATTCTGTCTTTACTGTCATTAATATCAATACTAAAACATAGATCGCTAACAACGATCTATACATGATCCAAATAGTCATATTTTGTAAACAAATAGTATATCACGACACTAGGTCAGATAGTTGAATTTCCTAGCGCGTGTGATAAAAAGACCGAAATGAAACTTGGCCTTTTTTATTCGGCTTCGCCTCGGGCCCAATGAACATGAGATTTGAGACATTGTTGACTTTTACTTACTGGATGTGTATGTGAATTTGGATGAATTTTCATTGAATTTGTCACGATAGACTGTGCTTGTTCAACCATGAAACATTACTATGCAAAATATCGATTTATATATTGAAATTATCCAAACCCACAAAACTCAAGTCAACAACAATAAATAAATTCCATGAGATGTTAGAGCTCCTACATAATAAAGAAAGCGTATTTAACTTCCGAGTTGTAAAATAATCTAAAAATGATCTATGGAAGTTGGGAAGAGTTCCTTCTATATTGGTATTATAAATTTTGTGAATTTAATTTGTTCGTAAAAAATCTGCACTTAGACTACCACAAGACAAAACCTTAATGTGTGAAATAACAGCTGGACCTAAATTGGTTCAAGCCTACAGAGAGTTTCTTATTCGTCAGACCAAGACTAGCCCAATCTCGTATCAGCGTTGGACGATAACGTTGGGTGTCAAATATTGACTAAAGTCGAGTCTCCGGTTTCGACTAAGACTGAATGCTCTTTACCTGTATTTTGCTTGTGTTCGTAAGTATGTAGAAATAACTTCATAAAACATTAATATCAATCATCAACCAACTTGATTCATTAAAATTGGACAAGTCTTGGGAAAATGTCTCGCATACCAGTGCTTAGCAAACTAATGTTGACTCAACCTCAGATAAGAACTACAAAACCACACCTTGATTTTTCAGCCTTTTCTAGGGATTGGGTAAAGATTGGGCAACCATGGGTCGATTTATAAGCCATGGGCAAAGCTTATACAAAACCAAATAAACCAAGATTTTGTAAAACAATGCTGGTCCAGTATCTATTCCATTCTCAGCTTTCCAGATCTTATAAGACCAGGTAGATGAATGCTCTTGGCAACCGACAATGTCTTAGCGCCTGCGAATCTAAAAAAAATGAATACTTACAATTCTCTCTACAATGCCTTCAAGATGGTTCTTTTTATTTCTAAATATATGCGCAATTCCTCGACGTCAATATATCTTATCTTAAACTACCATGAAGTATGAAAAAAGATCAAAATAACTGGAAATCGCTGTTTTTTCAGTTATATTAAGTTTAAAAAGTCAAAGAAAAAAATTTAAAAAGTACGATTAAGTCTAACTAGATTAGGATCTAGGTTTTACGAAAACATCTATTCATACTGCATAGCTATAAAGAAAGTACTTACAGTACTATAATACTGCACACAATACGGCTTATATTGTTTTAAAATGTGTTCAATATCCTTTAATATATGAACAGTATTTTATATCACAATTTATTAAGGACTGCACTCAGGGTTCTGTAGATACAAAAATATCATCGAAACAATCACAAACATTATGAAAATGTAACATTAAAGAAAATGCAAATGAGAATAAATTATATATTAAAGTTAAGAGTTGAGCAGTGACAAATTAATAAATTGTTTTACACGGATGATCCGATTATAATTTTTTTTTGTTTGGGAATGCAGGTAATTAACGGAGAGTGTTCTTAACTATGTTTCAAGTGCGATATTAGTATTCCATACCCGAAAAAAGTAAAAAATTGGCGATGATCTTCAAAATTGATTCAGTTTGGAAAAGGCATGACATTTAATTTTAACATATAAATAATTACTATGGAAATGAATGGTCAAATAAATCTAGCTCAATTCATTTCAAAAAGTGAAATGGTAAAATCATTAAGTAATTCAAAACAAGAATTCAAAGAACAAAGTCAACTCAAATATTTCAATTTCAATTAAAATATTTCCAAAAATTTGTCCCAAAAAATGATAGCTCTCTAAATATCTTTTTCATCTCATCTGGTGTCCTTGACCATCACTTTGATATTGATTTTAGAAGGAGGATTATGAGTTTAAAGTGTTTATCTATGCGTTTGTGTGTTTCTCAGTGGCATCGTAGCCCCTAAACGGACGAACCGACTCGATAGAGAACATTTTATGGCTAACTTTCCAAAAATCGGTTTACAAGTAATTAATGGCATTTTTCGGGGGTTTTTTAAAGTTTGTAAATTTCACTTCTTATTGAAAAATATCCAAATCTGTAAAAACGAAAGTGTCTTGTAGTATAAAAACAAGAACCATATTACTGGCATTACTATGAATGTAAAAGAAACATTGTAAGGCGATGGTGGAAATTTCATCTTAACTCAATTCTAATCCTTGGCAACTTTTCATACATTTCCCTAAGACTCCTAACGATACTCAAATTTCATAATTTTTAGATATTCTTAGAACTGATGAATATTTTTAAGGTAGTACCAGCATGAAATCACTTTTCGACAGATTTGGCCGAATTTTTTTTCTCGGGTTTATAATAGCTTTATTTATGAATTCCTAAAATTTCATAATTTTTGACCGTTTAGATCGCGAGATATTTAAAGACAAAGTTCGCGATTTTGAGGGTCATGTCCCATTTAAAGCATGTAAAATGTCCGGTCTCTCCAACTATTTTTTATGATATTATTATATATTGAAGAAAAAGTAGAAAAAAATGTTTATACAATAAAATTCTAAAAAAAAAAATTTAGAAATTAATTTTCACTTTCGAGATATTAATTTTGACGTAAATTGATCGAAATTGGGACGTTGGCATAATTATTTCCCATTTTAAACGGTCAAAATTTCTGAAACTTTGGGAATTAATAGTAAGCATTATTAAATTCTTAAATTTAATTTTTCGTTAAATTCTGTCGAAAAAAAAATTGTACCATTGCTTTAACATAGAAACTGCAAATACCATGCTGGAACATCGTTAAATATCAATTTTTATGAATTTCGTGAGAGTGTCACACGACTGTAATAGATTGATATCTGCATGTAATTCCTAATTAAAATAATATTATTAATAAGATTATAATAATTGAGTGACCTTGCTACAAGCTAGATTTTATGTGTCTGCACCAAAGAAATGCAACAATATGGTTATTTAAAAATTAATGAATTATTTATAACAAGAAGGTAGTTGATTTTTATTATTAATTTTTTTCCTGTTAATTTTGCTCTTGAAAAAAACAACTCTGTGTCCTCTGCATACCTAATCTTCGTGTTTACAAAATGAATCAAAATAAATATTTTTTTAATTTTGACGTAATTAATTTCCATAAAACACTAATTTAATTTTATTGTAAACCTGTGAATCGAATGAAGTAAGAATTCCATGCTTATTATATATTGTCTGCTTTTTGCAAGATTGATAATGATAAGTTTAACAATCGAGAAAATTGTAGTTTTTATAGTGGCTCAAGTTAACGGAAACCTTACTTTCCTCTAGTTTTTCGATTTCTGAGTTATTCAATTATTTTCTTGCCTGATGAATATAAATTATTGAAAGCATTTCTTGAGCCTTGAACTCTATTTGTAATTAACCCCCGAACTAAAAAAAATGGGGTGTTATAAGTTTGACCGCTATGTGTGTGAGTCTGTGTGTTTGTCTGTGTGTGGCATCGTAGCGCCTAAACGGATGAACCAATTTTAATTTTTTTGGTTTCATTTCAAAGGTAATTAAACGGAGAGTGTTTTTAGCTATGTGCGGAGTGTTAAACGGAGAGTGTTTCAAGTGCTTAGGGTGTCATACCCGAAAAAACTAAAAAATTGGCCATGATCTTCAAAATCAATTCAGTTTGGAAAAGGCATGACATATAATTTTAACATATAAATAATTACTATGGAAATGAATGGTCAAATAAACCTGGCGCAATTCATTTCGAAAAGTGAAATGGTATAATAATTAGGTAATTCAAAACAATAATTCAAACGAACAAAGTCAACTCAAATATTTCAACTTTAATTAAAAAATTTCCAAAAATTGATCCCAAAAAATAATAGCTCTCTAAGTATCCTTTTCATCTCATCTGATTTCCTTGACCATCACTTTGATATTGATTTAAGGAGTGTTATAAGTTTAGAGTGTTTATCTGTGCGTCTGTGTGTTTCTCAGTGGCCCCTAAACGGTCGAACCGACTTGATTGAGAACACTTTATAGCTAAGTTTCCAAAAATCGGTTAATAAGAATTAAATCGCATTTGTCGGGGATTTTTTAAATTTCGTAAATTTAACTTGTTGAAGAACGAACTTCTACAATTTGTTATAGCCAATAAGATGCTTGATCATCCGCAGCTTATAAAGAAAATACGCGGCGTTAGCTAAGCGAATAACATCAGACAATTGCATTTTTAATTTTTCTTTTATTTAGAAAACTAAGAACCTAGAGAAAGAATCACAAGAGTGTTTTTTTGCTTGACACTGATCAAAAAAACAAAATACAAAAATATTTTTCATTTAGGAAAAAATTCAAAATTTTGTAATTTGGGCACTCCAAAATTTATTTACAAAAAAATATAAATAAATATTTTAATATGAAACAATATGACTTCTGATGGTTGTGAAAAATAATACGAATCTTTTGAAAATATTCCCCGTAGAAATTTATAAGTAACTTACTTAATTTTAAATAGAAATGTACTGAATTCCCAAAGGACACTTTTTCATAATGTTATATTTGATAATTTACCTTTAATTGAGATGGGATTAATTTATGTCGAAAGTTATTTTTTTCTTAACAGAGAAAACATCCTTTTAGTTAGAATAAAAGACACAAAAAAGGTAAAGCATTTATATTCTTATGTTGTCTAGTATTCTCGAAGGATTAATCTTTATTGAGAGTTGATGAAAATATAGTATCTATGTATCTATAAAATTTTCTTTTCGAGTCCTATTCCATTTTAGTCAATATCAATAAAAATATTAAGTTCTTTGAAAAGACTCAATTTATAATTTAGTCATTACCTGGAGTTTTAATACAATCGTATAGTATTTTATAAAGTTTTAACAGAGAAGCGGTACTTTTTCTTTAGCTTCGAATTTTATTCATGAAATTTCGACCTAAAATTAAACAAAACAAATGCCTTTCTATATTAAAAAAACGTATAAACTACAATTTGAGCCAAGTGCGTAATGCTGATATCTTGAAAGCATATCATTCAGAATTATAATAGATGAACCTGCATTACATCAAGTGATATCCCGACGACCATTTATCAGTACGGATTTTAGGCGTTCCAAACGATTTATGCTAGTACCTACTACCCTTAAAATCGTATTGTGAAAATTGGGCGAGTTTTTATTTTATCGAAGTTTAGAAAAAATAAAAGTGTTAGTTTCAAATCGAATTCGAAGTTTTCAGGATCATAACTGACACACATTAGACGAACGCTTTAAATTAGATAGTTGTTCTTTATAAATACACAAACATTCTTTTTCAAAACATTTTATTGTATACCGAATAGTTTAGACAGCAATTGATAGCAAAAATGTAGCTTTTTGTGCGTTTGTTCGATCAATTTGAACAAAAATGGTCTTTATAGAAAAACAAACCACTTTTAAGAAGAATTTTTTTCAAGAGTGCCTACATTTCCAGAAACAATTGTACAAAATAACAATTTTAAGACGAAACAACAGTTTTGGGTAAAACTTTTCAGTCCTTTGCCTAACCTTTGCGGTTTGCGGAAAAATATCTCGAATAAAAAATGTTAATGTTTTTTAATCAATAACAACTTTCTAATATAAAATTTTCATTTAACGATTACCAGTTATGAAGTAGAGTGAGCTTTTCATTCAGCTTAAAAATATACGTCCAGTTCAATGTCTACGTAAGATGTGCGATTATATATCAAACATTTTTCGCTTGTAGCATTTTTATCGATAAAAATTATTTTTCGAGTTCCAAGCATATGGCCACTTAAAAAAAGGACACCCTGTTTATGATTACAAGTTATCGAATGGAGTATATATTTTATGATAACATTTTAATACCGTAGAAACTTTTTCAATTATTAAGTTTTTGTTTTTAAAACCTTATAAAATGTTTACAAATTTTATGACCTTAATAAGAAAGAAACTTAGCGAAGTATTATTTTGTTTTAACATTTTTTCTACACTAATTTTATAAATATGGATTTTCGCTTGCCAAGTTCAATCGAATTTAACTTTTATCAAACAAAATATTATTTATTTACATTCAAAGCAAAATACCAGGAACCTTTTATAGAAACCAGGTGGTTTAATTTTTATTAATAATTCATTTCCTAGTATTTTGTCTTGCTTTAATAATAATATGTGCGGTTAACAAAAATTGATTTTAAATAAAAGTCCTAGAAGATTTTTATTGAATTCCTAAACTAATAATTATTGTAAATAAATTCCATGAAACGATAAGTTTTGTGAACGAGGAGCGGGCAGGTTAAGCCTGCTACCATTCCCTAGGTTTGGTTTAACATCGATTTAGTTGGATTAGTATGTTATTAGGACAAAATATTGTTAAAATAATGTAATTTTTTAACCAAAAATTTCAGACATGACCCCCTCCAGACGAAAAATTCCTGTTTCATAATAATCATTTATAAATAGAAAATTTTCAAAATATTCAAGGTCTATATTTAAATCAAAATAAGATAATAAAATTCATTGTATTGCTGAATACAAAATTTACATTTGTCCCTTTAACAATATTATTCTTTCCTATTTTAGAGAAAAGCTTTTAAAAATCCTTTTGAAATAAATTATTCAATCCTGTTTATAAATACGAGCAAAACCTAGGCTCTTCTTAAAAACCATTATATAAATGAAATTTATAATAAAATAAAACTTTTTAAACAAAAGATATGACTGACTTGAATAAAATGCTCCGAAAAAAAATTTCATAAAAGAAATTTTTGTTTTTTAATATATAAAATGCGTTTCTGATTCGGCGCGGAATCCAATTACGATAAGAAATTTAACACAATGGTTTCAAAATATGATTGTTTATATCGTTTAAAAGATATATTTTCTCTCAAGAAAAGTTCCTTTCCATCTTTCCAAGCGGTAAATTTCTAAAATTTTATAAAAATAAAAGAATATTTGTTACCAAATTGAGGCAAATATGTAATATAGTTACAACGAAAAAGAGAATTAACAGTCTTAACGGAAAAACCGCCTGGTACTGTTTTCATACATTATGCAAATGAAAGCCCCCCCCCCGCCCAATTTGGTTTTTATAGGGCATAAGTATAGTTAGAAGGATATATGCAGAATTGGATTCCAGCCGGAACGAAAGCTACATAATAAACAATAGTTTACACCTGATCAGGAAATTTAATCAATTCTGAAAATTTGCCTTTTTATTATCTTACTACTACATTTTATGTATTTTCTTTTTTGTATATCCAAAGCGCTTCTTTCTATAGACCTATGATTTGGAATTACCCCCCCCCTGGGGAAGCTACCATCCCGTTACCTATATATCTAGAAATCGAGCACTGGATGTATGCATAAATAGAATTCAAAGGATATGTGCCTCCTCCTTTTTCTAATCGGTTACATATCTTTAAAATATGGGACACAAAAGTGTAATATAAATATGTATAGTACCATAGCCTCGCAGCTACTTCATCCTGAAAACAATACAAAACAACTTTCTTCTACATATCGAAATCATTAAGTGGATACTTCACAAAAATATGAATCATGAGGGCATTGTTTAGAAAAAAACAAACAATGAAGTATAATCCATATGACACTGAAAGCAATGCGTCCTATATACCTAATATTGTTCGGTACAACAATGGAAATCTATAATATATAATTTGTTCACCACAAACCTGCATAATTTTTCGGCTTTAATCAATAATTTGAAAAAAAATTTATATTATACTCACAGCTAAAAAATTTCCAAATAACAACCCTCATTTCTTTTTTTAAAAAAAATATCACTTAGAAAATCACTAAATCACTATAAAACAGGAAAAAAAATCACATTACATTAAAAATTCACAATAATTAAAACATAAATAAATAAAGCATTTAAAACCGGTTATAAAATAAAAAATTTAATTGTTCACAAGAATTCGCGTACTTGAAACAAAATGTGTATTGGTATGACTGTAATTCACGACTGATATACCGTGCCGTAACACAACATCTTTGAACCCTCGACGGACAACGATTCTACCGTTTTGTGTTTTATACGTCGATGTTCCAAAATCCACTTGAATTCCCCTCTAATAATGTTATAACATACACATGGCATGGCGTTCGGAATCACTTCTCTATCCAGCGTCGTTTATGTTAGTTGGTTGATGTGCGATGGTTGTAAATAATATGTATATGTTAGTCACGACGACGACGCACTAAGGCGTCGAGACGGAGATGCTTTGTTATTTTGATTGAGTGAATGGAGAGTAGCGTGTTACGATAACAGAGAATCAAATATTAGGCTACCAAAAAGTACACGTGGTTTGATTACATAATATATACTTTTTTTTTAATAACAACGAGTAGGTAACTACTTTTTACTTTTCTCCGATAACAGTATGATTCTTTGATTATGACATTTAATTTTTACTTTTATTTATTTGAATATAATTAAGTCGTTGCAAGGTTGCCACGATTAAACTAATTAGAAACATATACTTTTAGTTCTAATTAAAAGTTAATCTGAACCATAAAAAAAAATTTTTCATTAATAAAATTAATAATGGTTGATTGTTAAAACAACTTTTATCTGTTGAAACACTGCTGACATCTGGGAACTAAACTAACTACTGCATTCTTTGCCATTGCAGTAGTCTAGCTTTTAATAGTTCTTAGAATTGCTAATAGATATCGCGTGTGTAATAGCGAATATTTTCTTTCATTTTTCGTAAAATTAAAACATTTTTAAAATTTATTATTTTTATCGAAGATCCTTACAAAATGTAGCCCTAAAATTTGAATTGTAGAACCAAAAAAAAAAAAAGTTTTATAACTGATGGAGTTGCTAAGAGAGTGACGAAAGTGAAAAAGGAGGTCAATTCATGCATATCTCTAAACTTAACACTAGATTTAATCGATATATTAAATATTATCTCATTTAAATACCCCACAGATCTGTAATATTGAATCAATGGCAACAGATGTATTATAAGAAGTATCAAATATAATCTAAGGCCACATTTAAAACGCTGGGCCCTTCTAATTTTAATAGGACTCTGCAGTCTTATAACTGAAAAATCGGGTACCGAAAATTTAGATCTATCAAAAAAAGAACACTATAAAAATATGTAGTTTCATTTAGAAACACAAAGTTTAATCCGATGTGGCCATAAAGACGTTCCTATAAATGAAGTAACTAAATACTATCTTTGTACTTTGGTGTTTTGTGATTTTCTATTCCGTTTTCGAAATATAAAAGTGGAAAATGTTTAAAGAACACCTTTATACAGGGTTTATGTTAACATTTATTTGAAACTCTAAATATAAATTTTATTGATAAAAATGCTTCAAGCAAAAATTGTTGGCTGTGTAGGCGCACATCTTACGCAGACATAAAACTTGGCCCAGATTTTCAAGCTCAATGAAAAGCTCACTTTACTCTATAACTGATAATCGATAGTTGAACACTTTAAATTAGACAGTTGTTATTGATTAAAAAAGTAACATTTTTCCGTAAACCGTACAGTTTAGGTAAAAACAGAAATGTTTTACCCAAACATGTTCTTTCGTATTAAATTGCTGCTATTTCGTATAGTTGTTTTTGCAAAATCTAAGCACTCTTCGAAAAAAATTTTCCAATAAATTCAATAACAGTGGTTTGTTTGTCTATAAGGACCATTTTTGTTCAAATTGAATGAGCAAACGCACAAAAAGCTATATATTTTTACTATCAATTACTGTCTAAACTATTCGATTCACAAAAAATGTTTGCATATTTATAAAGAACAACTGTTTTTCGGTTATGAATCAGAGTGAGATTTTGAATTCAAAAACTTAGATCGAATTGGATGTCGGTATAAGATGTGTGCCTTTGAAACTAACATTTTTCGTTTTAAGTATTTAATTCCTAGATTTCATTTATATATCGAGTTTCAAGCATACGTCAACTTAAAAATAAAGCCACCCTGTATACCTATTTGATATTGCTAACAAATAAAGCAAAAACAAATGAACGGGCGGACTCTTTAGGAAAATTTTTAAAATAACATAATATTGTTAGTATTTGCCTTTAAAATCATAAATAAGTATTTCACTATGGGAATACAGTACACGACATCTAAGTATGGTAATACACAAACAACTCACTTTGCTACATATATCGAATATTGATCGAAATTATTTTCTAGGTATATAACAACAGTTTTATGTGCTGTTAGGAGATGGCTTTTTAATACTGGTTTAAATTCCATAACATTTTCTTCCTTTTATAAGCCCTCTTGTTTTCAAATAATTGTTTGTAGGTAATAATAAATTTTTACTTCCCTGCCTAAATCATTTATTTTCTGAATTTAAATTGGTATAAACAAATATCTTAAGGAGCACACCCTGTCGGTTATACAAATGAATGTTAATGTATCTGATTTCATAACAATGCTCAAGACATCTAAGGATAAAAATACCTTCTGCTATATTCAACAGTTAATGCAGTTTTCTAGATAATTTGGAATTATCTCATTTGTTTCGCAGTCTTTTGGGTCTCTGCATTTTTTGTGATTATTGAAACTATGTCTGGAATTTTTATAATCAAAAAATTGCTTTGCGTTTTAGTTGTGGTAATGATGTTTTCAACAATTGTTTGATTTGATTTTCGTCTATCACGCTGGCGCTCAATATCACATACTATGAAAAAAGAGAAAATCTTACCTCCTTTTCTACATTTGTGGTATAAAAAAGAGGTACGTCGTTATGTTGATGTTCCATAAATCGAAATTAAATGACTTGTGAACTGTAGAATAGAAGTCATTTTTCGACAAATTGATTAATGATGAGATAAAAAAATGTCGAAAAAGAGTAATGATCCTGAATTCATAAAAGCATTCATTGAATTATATAAACTGAATCCATGCCTATGGCAAATTAAGCATAGTTGTTATACAAATAAAGTGGTAAAACAAGATGCATACGCAAAATTAGTAAAATTATATCGAGCCGTAGAGCCAAATGCAACAATTGATACAGTGAAACAAAAGATAAATAATTTACGTAGTTCATTTCGTAAGGAATTGAGAAAAGTGAGAAAAAATAAACCTGGTGCAATATATAATCCATCGTTATGGTACTTTAATTTATTATTATTTACGGCTGATCAAGAAGAATTTAATAAACAGGATTCGAATTCAAATGATGATGACACTACTGTCGATGAAACTGAAGATATTGAGGTAATTTAATTAAATTGGTAATCGTTTAAACTATTAAATGAAAGCGCAACCGCATATTTACTTTTTTTTTTTATGTTAGTCATAAGTCACCGATAATGTTCATCTGAAGATTACATGTGAAGCACGCTATTTTTTTATAGGAATGGAGTTAAACAAATAATTTTGTTTAGCAGATAATAAATACCCTGGCGGAAATATTTTCTGCCGATACTCTAATTTAGTCTTGCAGTGTTCTGAAAAACAATTCTAGAAGAAAGAGTAAGCCTTAAAAATTCCGAAAAGTGTGAATTTATGTAAAACTAAGTAATTTGAAGACTGCATTTTTTCTTCTAGAAGACTTTTTCAGAATTAATAAGAGATTTCTTGAAAATTTAGCTAAAGTAAGAGCAAGCACTTTTTCAGAACTAATCAGAAAATTTAAAACATTTCAGATTTTCGAAAAAATTAATTACTGTAGGTTTTATCGTATTTAATGCTTCTCGTAGGGATATAAAAACTTGCCAAGAAATTATTTAGAGTTTTTCTGGCTGATTTATTAAATTAGACATTATAAGCACTAAAACGAAGACATTATAAGCATTCAAAGATTGATTGTCAATTTCCTTTTAGAAAAAGTTTTATATGTAATCTCTATGGTGAGACCGTGCAATGACGTCACTAAACTATATCTCCCTCTTTCTTATAAGCATTCAAAGATTGTTGTTCATCTCTTTTTAGTTAAAAGTTTTATATTTAATTTCTATGGTGATACCAAGCAATGACATCACAAAACTAAATCATTCATTTTTTTTAATTAGGAAGTTTAACCGTTAATATGTTGCATACTACTAAAGAATTTCAAGAACCAATTTCACTTTCGTACCCACCCACTGAGAATTCCTCATCTGAAGTGATTAAAAAATTAGTAAACATTCCTATTTGTTATCGTGTAACTGGACTATTTTCTTGACCACTTTTCTTGACATTTAAAAATTTTCTTTTTTTTTATAGGAAATGTGCAATGATCTTCCAATACCAATTTTTTGTAGCACAGGTGCATTTAGCCCATCGCCAAGCTATTTTAGTACGTCATTTGAACGACCTATATCCAGAGGATCCGATACTGCTTCAATAGACTCAAAAAATCGTATTAAAAATGAACTATCCTCACAATATGAATCATACGAGAATTTGTTAATAAATTCAAAAACATTGGATGATAATGATTCAAATATTGGAGTGGATTCATTGAAAAAGCGTAAAATTGCAAGAGAAATTGAAGGAAAAGATGAATTCCACTATATTGGAATAAATATTGCTTATAAGCTTCGACAAATGAACGAAGTTCAACGAATTCAGGCCGAATATTTAATTAATATTATTTTATACAATGGACTGAGTAATAAATTAAATGAAAATACTCATATTTCGATTGGCAAAACTGAAACTGAAAAAAATACGTAATATTCTTCTAGTCTCTGAATAACACCTTATGTCAAATTGTTAAAGTATAAATAACGTAAAAGACTTTGTTTTAAATAGACTGACCCTATTCGTTTTTCATGGTGAAAAACATTCCTAGATGTAATTGTTAATTCCAAAAAGTTAAAACTTTTTAAATGTACTTCAGGTTATATGTAAAAATAAGATATTGAAACAGCATTTGAAAATTTAGCGATAATTTAATAATCGTTGGAGCGTTTTTTCGGTTAATGAAATTCAAAATCATATACACAATCAAAGTTTTAAAGGAAATTTTTTTTAACACAAATTTTTATCAAAATTTTAGACACCTATCGTAACAAGATTTTAAAAATTATTATGGCAAATTTTTAAAGACCACTCGAAGAGCTTGTTTATTTTTCTTAAAAATTAGCTTTAAAAAAGACCCGTACGAGTTTTCTAAACTAAGAACATTCGCTTTCAAGCAATCCTGATGTATCTTGTGAAATTGGTACTAAATAAAAAATTATTGCTTTCTTTGCTAGAAATGCGAATATTTTGATCCAAAAAGCTTTTAAGGAAACTTTTAATAACTTCTTTCCAAGAAAAATAAAAAAACTTTCAAATGGTCTTAACAAAATTGTTGATAAGTAATTTTTAAAATTTTTGTACGCTTTTACATTTTTCACCATTTTAACCCTCAGTACAAACCGGTAGGGAGTGATTAACATTTTAGAGGAATAGATTCCCAGACTAGAAAGAACAAGTTTTCTAATGAGCAGAATTAGCAGTTCTAGGTAACGCCTTTTTTTTATAAAATGGGGGCGGCTAGGTGAAAAAACGCCTAAAATATTAAAAATTAATAAATTACGAAATGTTTTAAAAACTAAAAATGCGAGAGTGATAAATGTTTTTACAAAACAATATGCCAGGACCTAAAAGAAGACAGTTTAAGTTTTCGAATGATATGAAAAAAGTTTTAGTGCGATCATTATTTCAAAGATACGACGATTTCAAAAGAAACAACAAGAAGTGCCAAATTAGCTCTAAACCCCCGTGCAAAGCGGAAAGAAGTGATAAAAATTTTTGAGCAATAGATTCCAAAACTAGAAACTACAAGTTTTCAAGTTAAGGTGCTCAAACTGTTTGAAATTTATTAAAATTTTGAGTGAAAAAATTTTCTTTTAATGCTTTGGTTGTGTATAAATAAGGTTCACTTTTTTCGATCCAAATTATAAAGACTTAAGAGAAATAAGGTCGAAGTAATCCGCTTCTTAGAAAATATTTGTCTAATGATGAACTCCATATTTGTGATTCCAGAGACGAATTTAGGTTTAGGCCCGCGATGTGCCTAGGACAGCAACATTTAAGAGACGCTGAAACGTTGATTTACGTTGACAAAAGACAAAAAAAATAAAAAACGACGGGCCTGTATTCTTATTGTGCCATCACCATCAAATTCGCCACTGGTTTATTCTAATTACTGAAAAAGAGAGATAAATATTTGTTTTTGTAATACTTTAAGTTTGGCAGTTGAATCACAAATAATCGTTAAATCAGTTTGGAATAGAATCAATACTAAGGCTAACTAGGTAGCACCCAAAAAAACACGATCACTTGACTATTTAACGTATGGCTTTCAAACAAGACTATAAGACTATAATATCTTATAGTCTTCATGCTTTCAAAATACCACCTGTAAAGCTAAGGTCAAAGAAAAAATCACAAGTTTTGTCTTTTTAAATGCCATTAAACTTCGGTGTGCCTTTATTCTGCATGGATTTCTAAATCTATAAAAGCAAATCAGGGCATTTAAAAAAAGTTTGAAAGCTCAATCAAAAATTTCAGATCCAATATATTTTTATAGGCCATTCAATTATATATTTTGCTTTCGGCACCCCCATTACAAAATGATTTGAAACACTACTGAATTGAATTTTACGCTTCCTGAAGAAGCGATTTATTGACTAGTGAATTTTCCAAAATACTATGTTCTAAGTATTTTGATTGTTTAAATCGTGGAGATAGACATTAAGATTCACGAATAATATATAATTATTTATCCAAATTCGAAGTTTATACTTACCCATAAATTCGTCACATGTTTTTGGCAAAAAAGTATTAAAAATTGGATCTACTTTCTACTATACGAAATCAAATATGTATTTTCCTAAATATTTCGACAGGGTTCAATTTTCCAATTAAAAACTTTTCGATGTAGATATATATATACTTCTTAAACTTTAAACGCGTTGATAATCAAAATTGTTCTAAAATTCTGAGTAAAAATATTACCTACATTTATAAATTTATGTTTAAATAAGATCTCAATTTCGTTGGTCTTAAAAGATAATTTTAATGGTATTATTAGAAAATAATTGATATTTCGATATTAAAATAACTAAATTTTAAATTCTTCCTCAATCTGGATGATTTATACCGCTCACATTTGATTCTTACCTTGCCTTTTACAAATGTCTAACTTCAAAAAATATATAATGGTACTTACTTTCGAAAAATAGATTATTTAAACGATTTCCGAGAGGTGAACAAACCTTCGTGTTTTTGAAGCAAGCGGCGTTCCATCTCAAAGAACTACAACAACCTCTCGTTTATAATCACCAGGTTGTAAGGCGTATATTCAACGGGGTTGCATTACTTTCGCCATTAATCTCGTTAGTGAACATCGAAATTAGTTATTTTAACATAGAAATTATCGGTTACTATAAACTTGTTATAAATCAAAAACTCCAGGCTATTTCACAGCACCATGTTTAGCTGTGATTGGCTTAAGCCTTAAAAACAAAGAACTGTATATTTTTGTCTGTATATTTAAGAGTTTAAAAAAAATGTTACCAAAAAATAAATCAAAAAAATTATAAACACAAATTATTGTTGGTTTCGAAAAATAAAAAGACTAAAAAATTTTTTAATGTATATTTTTTATTCAAAATATAATAACCCTTATTTGATATATATTGATATAAGCAATACAACAGTTAGTTGAACTGACAACAAATTTTAACATATTAAATACCGTAGCCCACCCACATCATTATCATCATTTGTACACTTTTTTTTTTTAATTTCATTTACAATACACGCCTCATCTCATTTTAATCTATTTATATAGTACCTAATTTTTATTTAAAACTATAAATTTCAGTCTTAAAATCCTTTTTTTTTTTTTTTTTTTTTTCATTTAAATTCTGATTTTTGATATTTATAGTTTTCTGCTTTATCGACTTCGCAATTTAACAAATATATTAAAATTTGTTGTTTTTTACCATTTTTTGTTCTTTTTTCTTTTTTATAAAATATAGCCATAATGTGATGGCGGCAAGTACCTGTTTTTTATTACATTTTTTTATCAATAATAAACTCACCCGATTTTTGATGAGTTGATTGTTGAAGTTAACAAAACATGATTTTTTTTATTTAAATTTAATATTTTTTTTTTTAAATAAAAAACATTGACAGATGATTTGAAAGAGAAAGTGAGGGGAAACGTTTAGTTTGTTATTTTGAAAGTACAAAAATTAAAAGCAGAATTAATTTTTTTTCAAGGGTCAATTTACAATATTTTAGGTTTTAGAACGAATTTTGCTTGCAAGGTTCATGCAATTAAAAATTAATTACATTTTGACGTTATTTTTCTATAATATAACGCAATTAATACGAAATTTGAGAATCAGAGAATATAAAATATGTCAGTTTTTGCTAAATATTTTATACTCTTTTAATAATTTTCATAAATTTAAAACAGAATACTTATATTCTTGTATCTTTTATGAAAATAAAAAATGCAATTTATAAATCCAGCATAAATCGGTTAAACTGGGTCCAACTAGTTCAAGAATATTAGATCATATCGAAACCATGCCAAAAGTGAATTGGAATGAAACTTACAATTAGTAGAAAGTTAATTAGCACAAAAGAATTTAGTAAATTATACTTTAAACTATTTCAATAAACCAATTTACTAAAAATAATTGTTCAATCAATAAAGTTGTAGGCGTGAAACAATAAAAAGTTTCCAGCGGCTACAAAAAAATTTTTGGATATTTTTTGGACAACTACATTCAATTCAACCGTTTTAAAAAACCTAAATTATAATAAATTATCCCATTTTTTCATAATTTCAAAATTCAAAATATTGTTTTCTATAAATTTCGTTTGCTCTATTTGGCCCCAATACTAAAACTACCTATTGTTTTGTTTTTCGTTCAATTTGTATTATAGAAAAATTGGTTATTTTTATTTTTCAAATATTATTTTTCACTAACTAGTAAAGCAATTTTCTTAATTTTGTTATTATATATATTCGCGACTAGTATTTAAATTTTTACCGAATAATTTTTACAAATTCATTTAATAAATAGAAAACAATATTCCTATATGAATTGAAATATTTTACCCAGAACATAAAAAAAAGAAGTTTGTTTTTTTTTATTATACAATCTGGCAAGAAAAAAGCTGCTATATTTATTTTAATTAATATATATTAAAATTTCATTCATAAAATCACAGTAAAAATATTTACATAAATATTTTTTTTCTTGGAAATATTTGTTATATTTTATCATAGAAAAATTATTTATTTTGTAGTAATGTTTATTTTAAATATTTTTTAAAATTATTGGTTCTTAATATTTCGTTGCATAGTTTCTTTTTCATTATTATTTTAATAAAATTTTTTTCTCTACTAAATAAATTTTATTTTATAAATTAATTTTTTGGAAAATATATCAAATATTTCACAATAATAATAAGTTCCTTAATTTACAAATATAACCACACTTCAACATTTTTTACACAACAAAATTTGAACAAAAAAATCTATTATTAAAAATTAATAGGAGGAAAATTGTGCAAAAAATATTGAGCTTTTTTTGTTTGTATCTAATATTTTTCTTTTTTTAACCTGTCAAATTCTTATTTATAGTATACATTCTTAATTCACACGCTTTTCATATTTATTTTTTTATAATAGTTTTTCTTTTTACAATTTTTTAAAACGAACGGAAAATATTTTGTATTATTGCGCTTTTGCAATAAGTAAATCTGTGTTTTTTTTTTTATTTTTAGCAAAATGAAATTTGTTATATAAATAATTTACTGCAAAGAAAGATCCTACAAATTCACACTCAATTAACAATTATTGTGCAAGATTGACGCATGCTCAGAATAAATGAACCCGTGGATCCATCTAGCAAGATTATATTGAAGATTGGGTTTATTTTGGAATTTAGCTTTGGAACCGTATACAAATATTAAATCACGTTTTTTGACAGTTTTTCATGAAAATAAAATAAATTTTAACGAAAAAGAACACAAATATTTTTAAGCCGAACTGAAAAAAAAATGATGAACATTTCGTGTACTACACAATCAATTCCACTCAGTATCAAAGTGTTGCATCACAGTAACAAGCTGCTTAATAATTTTTTTAGAAATTAATTTTTTTTCACTAACAACTCTATTTTCTCTTTTAAATTATATATTTCTTTTTTTTTATTGGAAAATAACAAAAATATAAGAAAAAATTCAATACCTTTTCATGTTAGCACCTTTTAGAATTTGTTTTATTTGTAGTTTCAGAACTGAACCAGAATTGAATGATTGTAGAACAGATTCTAAGGTTACAGTTGTCCTTCTTCGAAAAATTCTACAATTTTAAATAAAACTAACTTGTTATCATACTTGCAGTATTGAATTTATTTCTAATTTTTTGTATTTTTTTTCATTTCAAAACGTATTGTACTTTTTTGTTTATAAATTTCCCCAGAATACTTTTTTTTTTTAAATTCTTTATTTTCATAATAATTCCTAGCTACCAACTTATTTTTTTTAAATATTTTAGTTGCACCATTCTTTTAAAATATTTATTTTTTATTTAAATATTAAAAAATTTTTTTGTTAAAATATTTTTGTCCCCCATAGATTTGTTTCTTAAAAAGCAGCATAGCTTTTTTTGTCTTATAGTACCTTTTCTATCAGAATGTTGTATGAAATTTTGTATGAGATGTCTACACGACAAAAAATTTTGGCTTCACCAAAATTTGAAAACACATAAAATGACATAGCTTTCGTATCTTATGTCGATCATTATTTGTGCTTTATTTACGCTACTATTTTAACAAAGGCTGATATAGGGTACTTTTAAATATATACCCTAACAAGACGATATATTGATTACAAAGATGTGAGACTATGTCTTACTTAATCAACTTTAACTTTTTTTTTGACTAATCAAACACTTTTAGCCCTTCCAAAATTTAAAAACCGGTAAAATTGATGCTATCTTTCATTTCAAAAAGAAAGAGGACGCAATACAAAAATTATCCAAGTAAATTCATTAAAACTGACTTCCATGGCTTCCTTTAATCCAGGGCTACTACAGGATGCACCTTTGCATGGCATCAAAATATCTTTATCTTATGTCTTTATCAATTTAATTTATCTTTAATCTCATTGTAATGAAGACATGTAAAATCTATCATACATAGGGGCTTAAAAGTAAAATGATATTTTCGAACATCTGATAGAAAATCTACTCCATTTTGTTCACAAAAAAATTAAATTTTTTCTTGAGGTAATTACATTTTCTTTTAAATATTTGTTTTTTTTTTTATTTATTTAAAATAATTTTTCTTCACTACACTCTCTTTACTATCCATTTTCATTCACATCTCTCATTATTTTATTTATTTATTTTTTTTATTTACATTCAGTCAAAAACAAAAATAATATTAATTAATTTAAAAAAATAATTACTAATTAATTAATAATAAAATAAAAACAAAATAATTAAGAAAATACTGACTGACTGATATTTGTTTTAAACAGTAGTAGAATAATTAAATATTTGACACAAATAGCATTTTCAAAATTTTTTTTTCATGTAATACATTATGTACAATTCGTTTACAACTTTTATTTTTAACTTATCATTTAGAGTTTTTTTTCACTTAAACTATACTTTCTTTTTTTTTTTTTTTATTTCTAATGTTTTTTTCCACTTCAAACGTTATTTTAATGTTTTTTTTTTTTTTGTGAGTGTTTTTTTCTTGTTAAGCTCAAAATTATTTTTATAAACTTAGGAACGATATTAATGTCCTAAAGTTACTTAAATGTGCTAAAGTTAATACGTCAGTTTTAATTTTAATAGTTTTATTTTAGAAACAAACGTCTCAGTCTAGTGACCAGAAATATTATGAAGGAGAAATTTTTACGTGTCTTCATCAAAGTGGAATAGATTGTTCCTTATTAATAATTCATTATAATTGGAGAAGAAAAAAATTCCTTGTGGCCCTTAACAAATATCCTTCTGTATACTCCTGAATTTTAAACTGGCGATTGAATTCTCTCACACCTTACTTAAAAAGTTGCTGGCTTCGTGGGTAGAAGCCATTGACCAAGTTCCAGGTTTATTTATAGAAAATGTTTTCATATGGCTGTGTATATCCAGATGGAAAAGTCAAAAACTGTGACATAAGAGGATATCCTATCCTATTTTGTAAAATAGTTCAAACATTAGTTTTAAAAAAGTAAATTCATAGAACAAGGAAGGATTAATTCGTTCTCTTGATGTAATATTTATTAGACAAAATCGAAAACCTTTCATAACATTTTTGACATTTGTTTCAAAAAATCATTTATTTTAAGTACAAAATAAAACTGACATATATATTTTTATATTGTTTTGTAAAAATTTGATTCAAAACCAAAACTCAATAAATCAGTGTGCATCAAACAACATTTATAGTTTTTTTTATAATAATAATATTTATACACAATAAAATAATTACAAAACCAAAAATGAAGGAAGTAGTTTTTATTATTATTTTGTATCAACATGTTTGGCTGCTCACACTACCTGCACGGTATTGGATTTTAATGCTAAGAAAGACTCTATCTAGTGATAGAAAAAAGAACTATTGTCAGAACGCCAAATATAGCACAGCACATTAAAATGTATAGTAAAGCATATATCTCCTTTCTTTTTAATCATTGAAATAATCAGCTGATTGTAACGAGAATGGCTTACATTTTGATACTCGTGGCGCTGACATCTTAGCGTTAAAATCCAATAGAAACGAGGGATGATGAGTAGATCCGAATCAATAACGAAGCTTGAATATACTTAAAGCTCATTGAACGTTTGTAATACTTCGTAGTTATTTCGGGTTTACTCGTCATTAATCGTTTCTACACCGAGTGAACAGTTTGAGCAACCGAACTTGTTAAATGTTTTGATTTTTCTTTCTATAAATTCTAAACGCATTTCAGTCCTGATGATAAAAACATTTATAAAATTGACTACATCTTGTTTTTGTTTTAGTTTCTACCCCCGCAATGTTGATAAATATATTTTATTTTTATATATAATTTTTTTAAATAGTTTTTAATTATATATATACGCATATTTCACTAAGAAGTCTCTTTTTTTTCAAAAATGTTCTCTTTTCTTGATAAAAACAGTATCTGTGTATGTGTGAGTGTAAAATATTATCGATCAATTTTTTTTTTGTTGCTTTTGTTTTGGGTAAGGTTTTTGTTTTGTTTTTGTTTTACTTAATACTTACAATAAGGAATATTGAAGCTCAATTTTTTTAATCATCTTATAACTATTGTTATTAGAACGGAACATATTAAAAATACTAGAATTGATGATGTTAACTTTGTTGCGTTACCGGTAAGACCATCTGCATCAGCACATGTTCCTGAAAATGAAAATTTAATTAAATCACAATCTAGGAAAATATTTAACTAGAATACTAGATTTGAACGGAAAATGAGCGAAAATTATGTTATTTAAGCAGTTTTTTAAAAAATTACACTTTAAAAACGGGTTTGAGTTTTTTACCTATTGTGTGTAAAAAACGATATTTTGGGTTCTTTTGAAAAAATTAACTCGAAATGAATCACCCGTTATATATTCAGATTTAGTAACCATAACCCATAAATATATAATAAAAAGTAATGATTACCGTTTGTGGTTAAATTCATAGTCCACGCATGTTTGATGCCATAGTTATTACTTGTTAATCTGTGACAATTATCAGCAATAGCAGTTAAACGTAATGGACCACCTTTTGGTAGACCACCGTCACCTAAACCATTCTTCATGCCAGGTGTTTGTGACATCCCATAATTTGGATTAGTTGTACCAGCCACATATAAAGAATTATGTGATAATTCACTTGGTTTATTTGGAAAATTATATATAAAACAGTAACGATGTGGATCTGTTGATTTACGATTATCAGCAATTGGTGATGCTATTAAATAGCTTGTACCATTTTCTTCCCATGATCCATGACATGAATAAGCTAAAAAATTTGAAAAAAAAATTATTGATATTTCTGTTTCTGTTAACATTTTGTTGATAATGGAAACTCTTCCGGGTGCGCGATTTTGTATTATTTCAGAAAAGATGCTATTTTAAAATCGGTAGTCATTGAAGGAGTCATTACAATTTTCTAAGTAAGGAATTTGTAAATATTCCGGCATCTCATGTAAAAAATTTAAAATTTAAAATTGATGCATTCATTCATTTTGAAACAGGTAAATTTTATTAACATATCTTCTAAAAACTATTTTGAGATTTTGCAATTTCAGTTAACAAGTATCTTAGATACGTTAATAAATTAATCTGGTAGGGTAGTTAAGTGATAGACTTTCCAAAACTTACATGATGTGAATTGCGCTGAAGATTGTGGACCACACGATGATTTTTGTTCCATAATTTCAGAAGATCCACCACAACCCACGGAAAGTGATTCATATTTGGGATTTGTACAATCCTGTTTCGAAAACTGCGAGTTGTCTGAATCTAAAACAAAAATTAAAAATAAATTCAAATGCCTATTCGGATTTTTCTCTTTCTATGGTAGATTTGTAGATAACTTACTGTTATTTTGTCGCCTCTTACGTTTTTCACCAAATGATGCTGAATTAACAACTGTGTATCGACCCAAATGTGGACATTTCTTTGGATGTAATGATGTAGCTGCAAAATAAGTATGGTTCAAAATTAATCTTTGTTCGAGGATCAAGTTTGATTTTAATTTTTTACTTACTTATTAAAGTTGTAAATGGTGTATTAATTGGATCGAAATTTCGGCATGCATCGTCTGGATTTTCTTCAATAGTAGCTAAAATAAATAAAAATTAATTAAAAATTTGAAAAACTGTAATTTCAAAAGATATAATGAACTATCCGATGCTAATCTCACGAAAAACAACGGATAATTTTATTTGAAATTAGAATATTCCATTTTTCAAAATTATTTTAAATTTCTTTTTAGAGACAAATGACTTACAGCAATTGAATTTTTAATAAAGTTAAGAAAAAAAACTTTGACCGAGTACAAAATAAAAATGTTTAAATATAATAATATCCATTTAGCTTTCGAAATCAAATAAAAATCAGAATAATAATAATTTCCCAGTTCCCACACTGGGGATAGTTATAACTTGTAAGAATATACATAAAACAATTCTCCACGTTTCTTGACTTTATATTAAGTTGTGAATATTTAATGAAAATTTTTTATATAAATAATGAGACGGGAAACCCATTGAGAAATTAACGTTACTCGCCAATGGTAAGTGATTGTTGTTATTAAGGAGTCTTGTGGTAAACAATTTAAACTAATGAACAGGACTGTCATTACCCGCAAGTACAATGGTGTGTGGCATCCGGGCCCAAAGTCTTAGGGGGCGCGCCAGTCGATGGCCGTATACTTTTATACACACCTACACATACCATACGTAGCATTCAATTTTGAAAAGTACTTACAAACATTCATTATACCCATATATATATATATATATATATATAGGCAACAATATTGCGACTTGCGATGTACAAGCCAATTTAGACCTTTTCCGATGGCTGCAGTTTATATTCCAACAAATACACGCGGTAAATTCAAAGGTAAGTTGCGGCTGAAAGTTAGTGCATGCACACTACTGTCTAGTCTACCAACAAACACAATAACAAAAATAAAAACATGAGTATGTTTAACACTTCCTGTTATAGCAGCAGAAGGCGAAAGTTCGTTTTCGAAATTGAAATTAGGCAAAAACTAGGTACGATCAACCATGACCCAAGCGAGTTTGACAAATTTGGTCAGAATTAGCATCAAGTCGAAAGTAGATTTCAAAATCTGTGCTCCACAAAAGTATGGAGATATTCGCATAAAGTTTGAGAATGGGATGAAATTGGAAGACAAATTTGCCCTTATGGTATCTACGCGTTTCACTATCAAATTTCGTCGGAGGGGACCGAGGGAATGTGGGAGTTTTTCAATTCAATTGTGGGGTCACTTGAGTATGATTATATCAAGCATTTATGACGAGGTTTATCATAGCAAAAGAAGGAGCTAAGGAGCTGTAGATGTGGGATTGCAGATTTTCTCTAAATGAGCTATTATCCGCCTTCAAGGTAAATCTAATTTCGGTTTCTGATTTATACAACTAATCGGACGTGAAAGGGGTAAAACGTCAACAAAATACGTAAACAAATTGAACCAATTATATTTCATACGTCTTACGTTACCGACATTTGACTTTAATTGGCTAATTTTCTGACGTTTTCAGTTTACGTGTTACATTTTTGGTATGTGTCTGGACAGTAAGGACCATTGGTTAAAGAAACCAGGATATTTAATAAAATTGTATAATGTGTATGATAATAATTTAAAATATACTTACTTGATTGTTGAACTTCAATAACATTACTGTCGCGTTTATAAAACACCATACAAACATGTCCGCTTTTACTGTGTGTACATGAAACAAGAAAAAGAAATGTTATAATTTAATAAATAATCAAGACTATATTTAAGTTAAGAACAAACTATGGCGTTATTATCATATGATAAAATAATAAGTCTCTCCTTGCGAAACGATTTGCATAATAATTCTATTTTACAGTAAAACTTCTTTAAGTGAAATTAATTTATAATTATAAGCAGAGGACGTATCGAATAAGGAAAATAAATAGTTTGAATACTTTTTTTTTGTTAAACTGTCGGTATCGCTACAAAAATAGCTATTAAAATCTAACGTCGTAACGTTTCTACAGTGGTTTTTAAATATGCAGCTGAATTATCGACTCTTGGATCCTTAATTTGATACCTGGGAAACTTGGAAATTCCAGATTTTCGTTTTTATAGAGTAGTTCGGACAAAAGAACAGGACAGAATCACGAATTTTTTTGGTTCGGATTTGGTAAATATCATTTTAACCCCTAAAAATTCAAAAGTTGCATTTATTTAACGATTGGTTTTTAAGATAATCAACTAAAAACCAAAAAATGAAAAGCCTGTACGAAAAGTTTCTATTCCGGAACGATTTTGGCGAATGAGGTACATTTTGGGGCCATCAGTTTTCAAATCCGCTTGATGATTGGAAGAATAGTGTTAGTATTGTCGCCCAAAACTACATATATAGGGGGATATTTCGCAGATAGTATACAAAAATATCAGTATCATCAAGTAAGGAAACAAACGAAATAATAATCACAAAAAATATAAAATTATTAATTACTCAAAAAAGGCTCATAAAAGTGCATATAGTGCTCCCTGTGAAAAAATCGAAATATCTATAGCAGGGGCAAAATGACGAGACAACATTGTTAAAACTTCGAGATAATGTATGACTTAGAACGTTCCTCCCGTACTGTTTGACGAGGTTCTACCACACTTATTTTATATGAAATATTTTTTTTTCAAAGAAGTTTTTTTTTAGTGTTTAAATAAAAATTAGAATAATACATTTACATAATTTATGTTTAGTTTGTGGTAGGTCCTTAGGTTATTCGACTAGACTTCTCTAAAATAATACTCAAATTTCGAATTTTTGCCTTATAATTCGATTTCTACATCTATATAGGATGTCCCTTTGGTCAAACTGATCCTTGAACGCATAGGCAATAATAAACTCGTTCGGAAGCAGATGAAAAATTATTGTTTATGTTTAATATTAGCCTCCTTCAAAGTTAGCAACACTGCAGTGGTAATTCCCTTCAGCTAATTTTTGTGAGTATACTCTGCGAGGATATTCCGCGAAAGTGTAGATCAGGGGCTGGATTAATTACATAAATATCGGTAAAAACCGAATACATACCATCCAGCCGTAACATGTGCCACAATCTGTACTTTTTTCTTCTCCAATGCTTGTAATATACTATGACATATTAATCGTACAGTACCACCTTCTCCAGCTAAATGAGCTGCATGTAAATTATGATGGTTATGTTGTTGTAACGATGCCGTATGTGCTGAATGAAATGGTTCACCAATATCATCATCTACAATTCCACCTCCACCTGGTGCATTATTACTATATAATGGTGCACCATATGGTAATGCTGATCCATAACTTGAACTCGAACTAGCGCCTGCACCACTGCCTCCACCACCGGAACTACCACCATATCGATGTTCATCACTTTTCTTTACTTTTAGCGTAGCATTACGTAACGAGAATTGATATGAGAGACGATGATCTAAACTGTGCCAGGTGTGATGTTCGGTAAGCCAAAGGGGGAAACGACAGCGATTGTGATGGTCATCAACTGGAAAGGAAGAAAAAACTTTTAGTCACTATAAGGAACAAAAATAAATACAATCAAAATTTTTCTTAAACAGTATTAATTAAATCGCATTATCATCAACACGTTACAAAAACTTTCATTAAAATCGATGCTGTTTCCCAATTTTTCCTCTGCATCCCGGCTTATTAACTATGCTAAATCGCGTGGAGATCAGATTAGTCGATTTTAAAATGATTCAAATCATTTGGTTTTTACAATCTTTATCGTCTGGAAAAAGTTGGAGGAAAGAAAGACGTAAATGAATTATATAATTATAATGTTGGGTTGAGAGTGTAATTTAAAGTTTTGTAAAATGGTAAACCTATTAAAAATTTTCATTGCAGTTAGAAAACAATTGTTTTTCAAAAAATTAAATTTATTTTAATAGTGGTTTTTAAAGAGTATTACTCATATTGTTTTTTTTAGTAGTCATAACTATGATTTAAAGATTTATTACTTGTTTTATAAATTACACATTTTATATCCTGTAAATTCCAGGAGCGGAGAATAATGGCCGTATTTACCTTAAAAAGAGAAAATTAAGTTTTTTGGAGGTATTATATAAATTGAAATATTCTGTAGGTAATGACCTTTCAGGGTTTTGTAAGATAAAGTTAAAAGATTATTTACGAATTTTGGCTTTCGAAAATTTTATTTAAAACTTGCATTTTTTGCGTTGTTTTTAAATTTAAATTGTATATAACAATCCACCTTAACAAAAAATGACAAGAGAACTTTATACAACAAATTTTTTGAAACTGACTAAGATCAAAGATTTCAAAAATTCGACTTTTAAATACGAAAATCTTTGGTGCATTTATGTTTATTAATCTGCTACGAACAGTAGCTTGGTATAGTTAATAATGATAAAATTGACTTCAATTAAGTACTTTAGCGATGGAAACTTAACGCTTTCGTTGCGCTCCTTAATAATAAAACCCTTGTTGTCTATAATAAATAATAAAATATTTTTGAAATGTGACCTCAATTATGTTTTTAAGTTTGTCATAAATGTAATATTATTATTTCTTTCATTATAAAATTGTAATTTTACAATCGTCAACCACTCTAGAAACAATAAGGATATTTTAATGGTGCTGTTTGGTTTTGTTAGCTGGTTGGTGGAAATTGTTACAATAATATAAACCATAAGAAAACATTATTAACTTTATCGACTCCATATCTTGAATTTTTTTTTCTACCTCGTGTTTTTATGAAATGCGATTCACACAGACAGAAAAATTGTAATTGACATTTCGAAGTAAGAGCGTGATTGTAATTTGTTGGTGTTATCCAGAATTTTTTTTTGGAGGTATTCTATCAATAGATGCGAGTGGCATCAAGATCAAAGCCTCGGACCATTTTGCACTGATTACAAGACTGGCCTATAGGGATACGCGTAACCAATAAGGTACACGGGGTGTTTCTTGGCGTTGGTGCAAATAGTTATTCATATATGTAAGCAATTCTAAGGCATAAATGGCATACAAAGTAAGAATTTTATATTGTTAATCAATATGTGTTGCAGGTTTCCATTCGTTTCAAACCAAAAATCAATCGTAATACTCGCTTCTGGGAAAAGGATACTCGGACAGATTCAACCGATCGTCTCTAATTAAGTATTCCAAATGTTAGCGTTGGGTAGATAAATGCATTTTAGTCCATGAGTTCCTTAATGGAATGCATTTTTTAAATTTCAGATTTTAAGCATGCCTTCAGAGCAATTAATTGTTCATAAAATTTTATTAATTTTTTTTTACACACCTTAGAGACTTTTGTAGCCCGGGGGCCCCGTATCATTGATACGCCTGATACGGCGGTAGCTACGCCCGTAATGATAGTCTATAATATTAAGACCGTCATTAGATTTTTGATATCGTAGTGCTCTTTAATTGTCTTATTTGAAAAGAGGACTTGTTTATTTTTTTGCATGTTTCTGATACCTCTGAAGTTCAAGGTTTTTTCTATGTTGTCAATTAATGGTTTTTAGGGCTCATTTGAACTCTGGCTTGGCTGGCTTTTAAAACTGAAGTACTAAAGACGATTGATTTCTATTACTATAGACGTCGTTTTGATCTATCGAATCGTTAAAATATTACTATAAAATAAAAACAATGAAGAATTAAAAATAAAACTTAACTATATAAGATTAAAAAGTAATAACTTTTCGTTTGTGTACAATCCATAAAGATATGGAGAGAAACTACTCAATGCTTTATTATTCTATAAAGAAAATAAACCATATATATATATATATATATATATATATATATATATATTATAAATTTTACAATCTTAATAAAACTATTAAATAGGTTTTTATAAAATAAACAGTTCTTATTGGTTCATTTACTTTTGTATAGAGTGACCCTAATTTTACAAGCGGAAGAACCTGTATAGTGAGTTCATTTGTAAAAAAAAGAAATTTGCAAAAGCCTACTTTAATTTATTTTTCGATTCATTCTTGATATTTAGCGCCTCAAGCTTTTACAAATAGTCGGCTAAAAGTGCCTCATAGATAAAATTATTTTCTACTTTTTAGTACAATAAAAGCTTGTCCCTTAAAAAGTATTTTTTATTAAAATTTTAAATTTAATACTAAAACAAATGTATATATATATATATGTATCAAATATGGTGGAAGCGATGGGAAAATCAGGACGAAAAAACCTTACCATGCATTGTCATCCAAATTAAATGCGCATGCTAAATTTCCGCTTAATCGAAAAGCTTGTAATAAAAGTGTCTTTTTTTTGAAATAAATTCATGATTATAAAGAGACTGACTTGTAATTTCTTGTCACAAATTCACAAGAACTTGTTAAGAAAAGTGGTCTTAGATAACAAGAGCTTGAAGATTGATGGTTGCAAAGGCCTATTAAAGAGCACTCAAGCCACACGGTGTGAGACTTTAATTATCAATAAAGTTTGTGATACCATCCTGTACGTAGCATTCTCTCAGTGTTGCACAAGGAAAATAACATACAAACATACTGTTTTTATGGTACTCAATAAAAACCAAGTTCTTTTTATGAATTTCCGTGACTTTTTTGCGATTGTAAAAATCTATTTAAAAAACATATCCTGTTTGATATAATACCATATTATTATTTTTTTAAATGAAAATAAAATAATAATATCTTGTGCATGGCCGAACCTTCGAGGGTATGTATAGGGTAGTATATTTATTTTCTGTAGTATATGATAGATAACAGAAATTTTATAATACAGAGTGAGGCATAAGTGGTATACGAAAAAGTATAAAAACTTTACTTCTTTATTTGTCACTGAGTTGCAACGTGTCATGTACTCTAGTACTCATTAATCAAAATCTATAGCCATTTCTTTTCTTTTTGGTGTTCAGGGATATATTCAGGGATATATCATCACCAAATGTACAAAAATGCAAAGTATTTCTGCAAAATCCATAAGAAAACAGTTAAATGATACCAAAATTTTTATATTTATTTACTGTATATCCACTTACACTCCACTCTGTGTAAATTTATTAGATCATAGATAAAAAGCTTATAAAATGAAAACATATTGAAAAGATTTCATTATTAATAGTCTTTTTGTCTCCTGTGAGTCTGGACCGATATGGAATTTTCCACTTTTTTATAAGTGAATAAATGTTATCAGGAATATATACTAAATATGTGTTTAAGATGTAGGTAATAAAAATCAGTTTTTATTTGATTTTTGTAGATACCTAAAATGATAGCTCAAGCAAATGAATGAAATTGATTCGGAAGAGATAAATAAAAATTTGGTATAAAGCTCTGAAAAGAATTAAAAAAGACATTCAATTCCCATTTTGTGTGTTATATGGGCGTTTTAAGTTTGACTGCTATGTGTGTGTGTGTCTGTGTGTTTTTCTGTCTGTGGCATCGTAGCGCCTAAACGGATGAACCGATTTTAATTAAATAATATATATAATATAATAATTTTTGGTTTCATTTGAAAGGTAACTTAATGGAGAATGTTTTTAGCTATGTTTCATGCGCGACCTTACCCATTTTGTATCCGAAAAAAACTAAAAAAGTTGCAATGATCAGTTGCAGTTTGGAAAAGGCATGACATATAATTTAACATATAAATAATTACTATGGAAATGAATGGTCAAACAAACATGGATCAATTAGGGAATTCAAAACAATAATTTAAAAAAACAAAGTCAACTCAAATATTTCAATTTCAATTAAAATATTTCCAAAAATTTGTCCCAAAAAATGATACCTCTCTAAATATCTTTTTCATCTCATCTGATGTCCTTGACCATCACTTTGTTATTGAGTAAAGAAGGAGTGTTATATGTTTAAAGTGTTTATCTGTGCGTCCTTGTTTTTCTCAGTGACATCGTAGCCCTTAAACGGTCGAACCGACTTGCTTGAGAACATTTAATAGCTAAGTTTACAAAAAAATCGCATTAAGAATGGTATGTGATAAATTTAAGGACGAAGAATATTGGGAAGGGCGAACGATAATAAAAATTTTTTAATGCTTTTTTGTGGAAGATATCTCTTCTAATAATCCCATTCTAGGGGGCTTTGGTGATAAAACCTACAAAAAGGAAGCACTGAAAATAAACAAAAAGTTTTTCTCAAGATATATTCTTTATCGAAAGTTCTTCATAATTGACAACTCCTTTAAATTTATCACATACCATTCTTCAGAGATAATTTTCTCTATTTTCTACCTCCAACGAAATTCCTGTAAGATATTTGTATATTTTATTACAATATAATTATTATAATTACTAGCTAATGTTATGTGCTCACACAACTAATTATGTGTGGGGTAAATTCTCCACATATATATACATCAACAGGATGACAGGCAACGATTGGAATGAGTAAAGGTATTTTATATAGTCAGACATATTAATATAATCAATTAGTATTGTAGGCAACAATGTCAGAGGTTTATATAATATGCATTATGTGCTACAGGGTTGCGACAGAGAAGTGTATGATTTTTAAAACGATATAAAATGAAAATCTATACAATTTTTATACCATGTACATATGTAATATATAGTACCTGGATGACAGGTTTTTTTAGTACTTTGCTCGGTATTTTTTGAGTTAAAGAGACACAAATTTTATCACTATATATAAATACCAGAATTTCTCGGTTAAATATATAAGATAAAGGTATAATAAGTTAAGTCCCAAGTTTGCAACGCTTAAAAATATTAATGCTACGAACAAAATTTTGGTATATGTGTTATTAAAATCACCTAATTAGTGATTAACTTTATTCTGAAATTTTACTGCTCCATCTATTATCATCATTTTAAACCATAAATTAAAGATTGCTTAAAAAATTATGATAATAAATGCCAAACAATTCATGGCCATCATTTCTAATATACTCAATGACTTATGGCTATTTTAAACTTACAAAAATTAGAAATTGTGCAAATATTTTAACTGTGTAAAACAATTCCTTCGAGTGTTATGGATGGGGAATAAGTGAGATCAAGAGAGGCGGAGGCTATAAAGCGGTGGTTTTTATTTTAAGTCCAGTGAAGCGGGCGGGTATAAAGCTAGTACAGGCATATATATGTAATGTGTATCTGCATGTATGTAGAAATTGATATTATTATAAATGCAAGAGATTAGTTTATAATAAATGTTATATTGTTACATACATATGTAGTACATACATCTGTACTCATGGATATAAAATAATTGAGCTACTATTCTAAACAAGCCTTCTTGTGAGTGCAACCCTTATGGTCCATCAACTTCCCAGAATGTGAACAGAAAAAATAAAATAGTTTTGTTTTTATGTATTTTTTCGAAAAAAAAATGATAACTTTTTCTGAAAAATAGTTACTATTTTATCGTAAAAATGATGTGCAGCTTAAACGCTAAACATGGGTCTCTTATGCAAGTACGTACGTATTTTGAACAAATTATACAAATACCCGGTAAATATTCATAAAATTTATTATTGTAAATATTTCTGGAAATAGTACCTCTACAGAAAAAAAAATGATCACGGTATAAATTATTTTTTAATTCATTTTTTACAACTTTATTAATCCACACTATTAAATAAAGATAGAATTTGTCTGACAGACTCATCAACGTAGAGACGAAACTAGCTAAGTAATAAGAAAATATTTTCCTAAGTGTGTTAATTAGGGTTTCAAAGTTAAGAGATTGTACGGAATCCTTTAAAAAAAATCAAAGTATGTGTAATAAAAAATTAAAAACCAAATACACTTTATTTGTGTACTGTATTCCCAAGAAAAAAAAATTAGTAACTATCAAGGACAGAGACAACGTTATTCAGTATGTGTAATATTTTTACAAGTGAAATTTACAAAATTTTAAAAACCACCGACAAATTTTACGGAACCCTAAACTCGCACTTGAAACATATCTAAGAAGACTCTTCATTAAATTACCGTTTTCTTTAAAGCTTTTTCTAAACTGAACCAATTTTGAAGATCATCGCCAATTTTTTAGTTTTTTCGGATAAGGAATCCTAATCTCGCATGTAAAGACAGACACACACACACACATAGCGGTCAAACTTATAACACCCCTTTTTTTAAGCTCGGGGGTTAACAAAAAGATATGAAAATACAAATAAGAAATATCAGCATTATTTTAAAATTTCAACATTCGCTTTCTAAAAAGGGCCTAAATTATAATTTATGCAGAGATACTGTAGACTCTTTACTGTAGCTTTAAATACACGATCTATAACACCAATTTCTTAATAAAATCCAATTTCTTAATAAAACAGAAAAATTTAACTTTTACTTTTCTCTTCCCTTTCAAAACCACAATTTTTATAAAACAATTTCATCAATCTTTCCAGAATATCTTCGCATGACCCATTAAAATAACTTTATTTTAATAGGATGTAATTTTTGTTCTATTCACTATCTCACATTTTTTTTTGGATCACTACATCCATGCAATCCAGAACCGAATGATAAATCTAGGATAGGTATGTACATCTTTTGTATATTATTATACAATTTGTAGTTACCTTTGTAAAACTATTTTGTTATCCCCATGTATTATTATGTATTATAGTACAGTTAATTAAAATCAATACATAATATTATTGAATTATTATTATTATTATTATTGTTATCCCGCCATCATTCATACAACCACAGATGCCAGCTCATCAACTGACGCTCACCCCCACTTCTCACTCCATCTAATCTCATATTGTAATAAAATGAATAATTATTTTCCATTTAACTGATTAGGTATTAATGTTGGATAATGTATTATAAAATATATTAATGTATCTGATTGAAAGTTATTTGTTTTCACTCAGGCGAAAGAATAAAACTATATATGGACAACACAGAGAGCGACACAGAAAACTTGATTTTTTTTCTTCAGAAAATATGATTTTCTGTGAAAATCCAATTTTTTTTTGGTAATCTAAGTATAAAACAAAATCAATTTGAATGATCTCTGATTTCAAATCCGTCATATTTGAGTCCATCGATTTTAAAAATTATTCCACCTATAGAATTTTACATTGTCAGCAAATAATACGGGTTATATCTTATTTTCTAACCAGAAAATATTTTCTTCTGAAATTGTTATGATAAGTAAAATCGTCATTACAGTCGGGGGACCTCTTTTCGGTCCTGTGGAAAACTGTTTTATATTAGAGGTTCCTCCGACTGTAATGACGATTTTACTTATCATAACAATATCAGATGAAAATATTTTCTTTTTTTTACAATTTTAAGAGCGCGATTCTGTAGCTGTCGGGGTTTAAGTTTCCGAACTTTATTTTATTTAAACCATTTCAGGGTTATAATTTTGTGAGGAAGTATAACAACATATATATATATATATATATATATATATATATATATATATATATATATATATATATATATATATATATATATATATATATTTGAAAAGTGTACCATAGCTTTATGTCCTCTAGAGGGCGCCGTATTCTATTGAATGTAACGGTACATAGCCTATAACCAACGGACGATCAAGACTCTTTAAACGATACTTTATTTGTGAAATTATTATAAGCAGCTTAGAAGTTCGGAGGGAACAAACGAAAATACATATACTTAAACTATTTGGCGGTTATAATTTCGTGATTAAGTATAACAATATATATATATATATATATATATATATATATATATGAAAAATGCAAATTACGCCCTTTCAATTGATACCAAACACATTATAATTAAATCGAAATTTGATCTTCGATCATAACTTTATGTCCTCTAGAAGGCGCCATATTAATTTGAACGTGACACCACATAGCCTAAAGTGGGCAATCAAGACGTTGCTAACGATACCTCATTTGTCAAATTATGATAGGTTTAAAAGCTAGGCCCGAAAAGATGAACAAACATACATATCGGCCAAACACATAACTTTCGCCATTGTATAGTCGGAATAACAAATTTGGGATACCTATGCACAAAAAAAAAAAAAAAATAATAATAAAGCCCATGAAATTGTGAACAAAAAGGAAAACAACGAAAGGCAACAAAGCAGGTGCGTAGCTGCTAGTGTAAAATAAATAGAAATAATAAGAAAATATTGTAGAAGATAAATTTTACTAAAATTTTTCATCTGATAATGTTTTGATTATTATGATTGATGATGTTCTTAAGTACAAAATTTGGACTATACATTATTAGTCTTTTGGAAAATGGAAAATTGGATTAACCAAATTGTAGAAGATATATATTATCCTGATAATTCATCGATGAAAGCAAAATTTAACTTGGTTTCTCTTCTAAAAGTTATATCCACTAACGATTGTTATTATAATTGATAATTTTAAATTTTAAAATTAATAATATTATATAATACAATTCATTAATATTATAAAATAGATGTTCTGTATTTTTTAACTTCTAATTATAGGGAAGTTTTGGTAATGGCCCAGAAAATTCAAATCTATATTTTCCGTAGATCTTTACGTTTCATTGTGAAGACAATGTATTATTATTACTTATAGATAAATGCCTGTGTATACGCATGTTTATTTGTTTGTTCTAACTTAAGTTCGATAAAGTGCATCTAGGACAAACTTATTTATAAAATAAAAACTTTGTTCCCACAAAGAGTAAGGATCCTGTTCTGTATACAATTGTTACAAATTTTTATTTATTTACTATACTGTATTTATAAAACAGTTGAATAAATATTATGATTGTTATCATTATTATTATAAAAAAATAGTAATAATAAAAGTATATTTAATAATAAAATCTATTATTTTATATTATTTCCTATAAAGATTACAGAATACATAAACAATTAATATTGAAAATAGATCAATCAATTTGATTGACAATTTATTTAAAATAGTCCATCATAATATTCATATATCTGTTATTGAAGGTATCAGAGCATTATTAAATGTAAAAAAAAAAAAACAATTTATATATCTAGATATATCTATAATTTATATATATACACGCATCGATATTATTTTTTAATGAATATCTAATATACTGCAAATTTAACCAAGCTACGCCATTAATATAAGGAATTTATTCAATATGCAATTTTAAAGTATGGAAATATATATTATTTTCTTTAATCTAAACACTGCTTCATTCATTAGATCATTCATTAGATTTATATATTGTTTTAGCGTTTAACAAATTGACATTCAGTACTTCAATGCTTAAAAATTGAAAAGAAATTTAGAAGAGAGAAAAATTTTTGCATATTGGCTCCAAATTGCTAAGTTGTCTTAGAAAAAAACTTTATCAAAATTTTAGATTAAAGATAATGCCGAATATCTAAAGACTTGATTTCGATGCCCGGGCAATATGTAATTTTCCCACTTTTTATACCATGTATATATGAAATATATCAAGGTATACTAAGTTTAGTCCCAAGTTTGAATCGCTTAAAAATATTGCTGCTACAAACAAAATATTGGTGTAGGTGTTCATAAAATCACCCACTTAGCCCATTTTTGGTTGTGTGTCCGTTTGCCAGGCAGTCTATTTGTCTGTCAACATGAAAACTCAAAAACGAAAAAAGATATCAAGCTGAAATTTTTATAGCTTGCTCAGAACGTAAAAAGTGAGATCAAGTGAGGAGATACCTTGCATGCGGTGGAATGTCAATGTTAAACTTATTTGTAAACATTATATTTATTTTTATCCATAAAGATAAGTAAATAAACCCACTGCTGGAGTATAACATACAGATGTGCTAAAAGTCCTTAGCAACTCCATTGATTTGTTTATTCAGTTTTTTCCAATTTTTTTATTACCATTACAAAATGGCTCAACTAATTCTGCTGAAAATTTCTTAAATACGTAATTACGCGTCGAATAAGCCCAGGATATAATCGAGGCGAACGAAAGAATCCGAACGTACATTCGCACATACGTACACACACACACACACACACACAGAGATCACTTTGAAAAGATTTGATTCTGATATTAAGGCCTTGAAACCGCGGAAATATGTAAAACTGAAAATTTTCAAAATCGGCCCCATTACATGTACTTCCTCTGGGAACTGAATAATAATGCGAAATAAAATTTAAAATGTAAAATTTATAGCTAAAATTTGATGGTTTCGGTATGTTATTACATAAAATTGCTGCCACTTATTGATTATATATGAACGTTTAAAACAAAAAACAAAGTTCATGGTTATATAAAGAATACCATTCTAAATAAAAGTGATATTTTATCTCTAGCTGGTAACGAATTGACTTTAAACTAACCTTTTAAGCTCTGAATCTGATTTACTTTAGAAGACATATCTCATTAAAGGGTGACTGAGGACTTTTGGAACATACCATATATACAGCATATGAAAATGATGCGTTGTGGTTAATGAACGGAAATTGAGGGAAACCACTAAGAAAAACAAATGATTGTGCCGAAATACAAATAACAAAATAATAATAATATTATCATTTATTTAAATTCGATGAGCTTAACTTGTCTCATTTTGAGAATTTTTGTAGTGAAGTCAAATAACATTTTGTTATTAAGTGTTTTTGCCACCAATTGCGTGATTGATATTTGTATATTTGAGTATATCATAGAAAAATTTTCGCATTAACATTCTTATTCGCAAATATACTAAACTCATTATTTGTCCGATTATATAACTAAAATTTGATACGGAATTTAATGTTAATTTTATTTTTTAGTAAAGATAATGAAGGAAGATTATTAAAACAATTTGAAGACGATTTAGAGTGAGAAATATATTGATTTGTGTCTGATTAAAATGGCTGAACTCAAAATTAAACGAAAAGAAAATGATGTTCAGAAATTAGTGGAAACATTTGAAATCATTAATGGGTTAGAAAGGGACACATTGGATTCTAGATTAATAATAAACACATTAATTACAATCGGGAAGATAATCGGAGAAATATCTTTTAATAGTAAAGACAAAGATTGCATTCGAAATAAATATGGAATTATAAATGGTGGGATTCCCTTTAAAAAGTTCGATCAATTTAAACATACTTTATCAGAGCTAAAAAATGATACAGAAAAAGATTTAACATTCAACGACACTGAAAAACAGCAAATTATTATCAATTTATTAAATTTAAAAAATATTATTGTACACATTCTAAGTCAAGAAAATATGTTCCCATCTGATGGTAAATTACTAAAACAGATGAAAAACTTAGAAAAAGATTACAATCCAGCAAAGCATCATATGACGAATTTTGTACAGTTATCAACCCAACGATACCAACAAATTGCTCTTCAGAAAATTGTTGAAGAATTAAATTCATTCGAAAAAGTTGATTTAAGCCAAAAAGATGATTTATATTACATAGCAAGAATTTTTATAATCATTGGGGAGTTAATACATGAAATAATTGAAGATGGAACGATTGAAAAGGGAACTGAATTATGGAGTGCTTTGAAAAATTTAAATAGTATAAGAGATTTGTTTATTCACAATCATAAACAAATTGAAGACTTTGTGGAAAGTAGAGAGGAAATGGAAAATCTTATTTTAAGTTTAAAAATAAATTTATTAAAAGTTATAAATATTGACATGGAAAGTAATATGTTTACATTTAATTTGAACGATTTAAAAACTGCACAATTATTGAAAATAAATTCAAAAAAATTAAATGATATTATTAAAAAAAAACCAAAGGAAATTGAAAAGTTTAGTATAATTAATTTAAACTTTACTAATGAACATAGAAAATTATACAACAAATTAATAAACGTAGTCATACGTGCTGCAGATGCTTTTATTAAATTACCTGATCCTGATGATTTATTAAAAAAATTAAATTTAGATTATCAAGAAATCAAACAAAAATTAAACGAGGGCTCAGAAATGTATTATAAAGAAGCTATTAAAAAATTTACTGAACAAATAAACCATCATACAAACGGTTTAAAGTTCATACGTATGAAACAAAGTTTATTCGCTTTAGAAGACATTAATCAAGTTACTAAACGGATGAAGATTTCATTTGAAGATGATAAGAAACATTTGATTAAACTAATTGATGAAGTCAAATCATATCCTGAAAGTTTGTTTAACAACAAGGAATTAATAATCAACCTTGCGAATAAATTAAAAGTGAAACGTCAGGAAATTAAAGATATTAATGACAATGAAATTGTTGAAAGAAATAAATCCGAAAAAGTACTAAAATTACTTTTTAGACTAGGAGGTATTATAAATAAAATTGTTTATGAATTGAAATATTTAAAAAAAATCGAGCAAAGAAAAATAAAAACTAAAAAAGAAGAGTATATTATGGATCAAATTGTCTCATTAATTGGACAGTCTACCAGAGATATGCAGGATGTATATTATGGTGAATTAATCAAACTTGACACTAACTTTATTGATCCAATATCGACAAATGTCAGCTATGATACTGGTACTTCATCAAAAAATGCCAGATCATGTGAATTAGCTCATAGTATATTCTCTTTAAACAGAGAATCATTACGAAATAAAATTAAAGAATATATTTTACCAGGCTATAAACATTTTTATAATATATCTAAAATATATGCATATGAATATTTAAAAAATGGGAAAAACCTCCATAAATTGATTCAAAAGTACTTATTAGGACATTATTATTTTGAGTTATTTATGTTGAAGAAATCGATTCAATGTTTAGAAGAAGGTATCAAACGTTTTGAAGAAATTCATACAAAAGAATATTATTTATCACAAATGGAACATTTTAAAGATGAAATAGATTTTCAGTTAAATGTCAATGATCTATATTTAATGTTCATACTAAAATTATTAAGAGCTTATACCCTAATTAATGAGTTTGATAAAGCTCATAAATTTCTTGAATTAATTTATGAAAAAATTAAACTAATAAAAGATTTAAATGGCTTGAATTCAGATTATTATGATCATCTAACTGATATATGTTCTGAAATTGTTTTATCATATAAACGATTTAATCGTTATGATCGAAAAAATACTAATTTTGATGAAGAAGTTTTAAAACAATGTGAACGATTTTTAAAATTATCAAATGTGAATAAGGAACATAAATTAATTTTACTGGAAGTTTATGATTTGTTAAACAAATATGAAGAAGCAGATGAATTAATTGAATCGATTTTAGAGGATTCAAATGCAGATTCAACTATTAAGTTTGTGTGTTTAAGTATTAAACATTCAATTTTGTGTAAAAGATCAGGTAAAAATTCAAATAACACAAAAAATGAATATACAAAAATTTTGTTACAAATGAATCAAATATTCAAAAACGATAAAAATGAAATCAAGGAAATTATGGGTGATAGATATGTGATTCTTTATTTAGATATGTTCCACACAGAAATTAATTTACTTAAAGAAAACATTAGTTTCTTTGGTAATAATTGTGATATCATTTCTTGGAAGGTAAAATTAGAAGAAATTGAACAAAAATTTACTGATTTAATTAATACTTTAAAAATAATTACTACAGAAATTCGGAGTGAGTTTTCTGGAATGTATTGTAATTTTATTGGTTTTTTTAGTACTTTAGTTAGTGTTTGTAATTGTTCTGAGTTAGAATTTATAGAAATTTTAAAATCAGTACATAATTATTTTAATAAAGTTAATGATAATGATTTAATGAAATCTAAATGTGCAATAAATTTGGCAGGAACTTATCAAAACTACATTGTAAAAAATGTAATTAAACATGATAAATGTATAAAATATTCAAAAAAAGGATTAGATATTTTAAAACCATATCTTAATGAAAAAAACAATCTAATTTCTGAAAAGTTAATTCAATTTTTGTTTCAATTAAGTGGTGAACATTCCTTGTTAGGTGATAAATATATTTTATGTAGTCATTTAAAAAGTAAATTATGTGATAAATATGCTTTGGAAAATTATTGTAAATCATTAGAATATCTTGAACAAATTAAAGATTTTAAAAATTTAGATTTTATACAGAAATATCACATCTACAACAACACAGGTGTATGTTATCACAGAAAAGTAATCATAAATTTGAAAAATGGAATTAAGGATGAAGAGTCTTTACATAAAGCAATATTTTCTTATAAAAAAATTTTTAAATTAATAAATACTCAAATAGAATGTATAAAAATATGTAACAATACTAACGGAATGGATAAAAAATGCAAAATTGTAAAATTAGAAAGAGATACGTATTTAAATGAAATTCGTATACAGGAGTGTATTCATATAAAAAATCGATTCTCAAACGATTTCAAGTCAGGATCGTATCTGTTATTTGAGAAAATTCTGAGTATTTATGTCCAATATGACAGACATCAACAGGCAGATTTGTTAATCAAATATTTTTTAAACAATACCAAAGAATTGAAGTATAATTTTAATATTTTAATTTCAATAGCTACAATTCAAAGACAAATAATTGAAGATCCATTAAAACTTATAAATGAACATAAGAAAATTTTGAAAAAAATGAATCAATTATTAGAAAATGAAAAAGAAATAGTCAATGACAAGTTGATTACTTTTTATTTACATATTACTTTTATGGAACTTAATATACTCTCAGAAGAAGTTAAACTCATTGACAAAGATAAATGTGATATAATTTCATTGAAATTAAAAATACAACAACTGGAAACAAAATTTAATAATTTAAAAAATAATAATTCAATAATATTTAGTAAAATTAATAATATTAATTTCATTTATTTCAGTTTTATTAATCTTTTTGGTGATTTAATCCAGATAAAATGGTTAGTTGAAAATGAAATGCAAGAGATTTTTGAAAAAGCACTTTATTATTTCAATAAGGTGGACAATTCACTTAAATCTGTTTGTGCACATTCTTTAGCAGCCATGTACGGAAACTATATTGTAATAAATGTACCAAAAATTGAATATGAGAAACGAATTAATTATTACAAAAAAGGGTTAGACGTTTTGAAGCCGTTTATTAATGAAGAAGACATTTCAATTTCGAAATTGTTTGTAGAATTTTTATTTCAATTAAGTTGTGAATATATATTTTTAGGAGAAAAATATATTTTAGATAGTTATTTAAAAAACGAATTATGTGATAAATACGCTTTGGAAAATTATTGTAAATCATTAGAATGTATTGAACAAATTAAATTTAAAGATTTAATCGATTTAGAATTCAATCGAAAATGTATCATCTATAATAATATAGCTTTATGCTATCAAAGAAAAGTAGTTATAAATTTGAAAAATAGAAAAAAGGATCAAGAGTCTCTACATAAAGGAATATTTTATTTTAGGAAATTAATAAAATTAATAAATACACAAATAGAAAATATAAAGACTTGTGTTGATATCAACGAAACGGATAAAAATGAAAATATTAGAAAATTAGAAGAAAGAAAAAATTTAACTATAATTGATTTACAAGAATGTATTTTTTTACAAAATCAATTATCATACGCTTTAGAGTCCGAATTACATTATTTAGTATTTGAACAATTAATTGATATTTATATTGGAAATAAAAGATATCAGCAAGCAGATGAAATAATTATATCTATCTTAAATGATACAAACGAATTATTTGATTTTAAGTTTAAAATTTTAATTTTAAAAGCTAACATCAATAAAAAAAATATAGTTGAAGAACCATTAAAACTCATAAATGAATATAAAAAAATATTATTGCAAATGAATGAATTATTAAAAATTGAAAAAGGAAAACTCAATGATAAATTAATGACGTTAAATTTAAATATTATAAATGTGGAACTGAATTTACTACAAGAAGAAATTAAATTAATAGAAAAAAATGGTGATTTTAACTATTTAAAATTAGAAATAATAAAACTCAAACAAAAATTGAATAACTTAAATAGTAATGGAGACAAGAGTGGACCGTTAATGATTATTTATCTTAATTTTATGTTAACTATTGTTTATTTTAATATTATTGCACTGATTTGTAGTTTGGTTCAAATAAACTGTCCCGAAAATGTATTTGATGAATTATTAAAAAATTGTTGAAATTATTGATAAAATTATATTAATAAAGTTGACTGAAGTAAAACGATTTTTTTCTTATTGTTAACGATTTACATCGAACATTCTATTATCTACATCGGAAAAAGTAAATATATTAGTCTTAATCCCTTTACTGACTCATTACACTCTCCATTAAACTGTCTTTTCTTTAAAGAACCCTAAATAGGTACCGCACATAGCTCAGGACAATTTCCATTTAATTACCTTTCAAACAAAACCAAAAAATAAAAATTGGTTCATCCGTTTAGGTGCTACGATGCCACAGACAGACACACAAATAGCGGTTAAACTTCTAACACCCCTTTCGGGAGTTAAAAAATAGCTCATAGTAAAATTAATCCTTGGACATTGTAAAATTGATTATCACTTTTTTTTTTTGATTATTTTTGTTGTCATGGCGTTCTAACTTTTTGAAAAACCTTATTAAGGTAGTACTATCAGTAACAGTCTTTGCATTCAGAATTTAATGAAACTTGGCATAGTTGTCCATTATTATATCATAATTAACCAGTTAAATTTTTAGGGGCCTTCAGAGAACTGAAACAAAGATATCTTAAAGATATTTTAACATTGATCCTTATGGGAAATCGCAGATTTTACTTTTTTTTCACAAAATTGGACGTTCAGATTTTCAGTTCTCTGAAGGCACCTAAAAATTTAACTGGTTAATTATGATATAATAATGGACAACTATGCCAAGTTTCATTAAATTCTGAATGCAAAGTCTATTACCGATAGTACTACCTTAAAGCTATTACTTCTGGAATATTTTTTGTTGTAAAAACTCTTTTTTTTTTTGTAAGTTATGGCCAATCACCAGCTGTAATTACATGCTGGTGACTGGCTAAACATAAACGTTTCAATACTAATATTTAATTCATCAAATTGAAAACAAAACACTTAATGATATTTATGTTTAAATAATAAATTCTAATTTTATATTTATTATTTTAAAAACACTCAATTGTCATTATAGTTTTTATCGAAATACATCGACAATATTATACAAAACTTAAAAACACTTTAATGCAAAATGTCAAAACCATTAACGGACAATACTTATAGTTATTACGAGTAGTACAAAACTTATTGACATTTGATTTGTTCAGGAAAATATTACAAAAATATAAAAAATAAAAGTTAGCTTCATTAACAAGAGACTCATATATTCAGTTATTATTTCATATAAGTTATCATATAAAAAATATCAAAATAAATATAAAAAAAAGTTAGTTATTAGTTTGTTCTAATCAATAATAATGAAAAAATATATCAATTACATCAATCAAATATGTATAAATATAAAATGTAGATGACGTTTTATATGTCAATATAAATATTGTCAATATTTATAATGAACAAGTTTTTATTAAAACACCGGCTTCAAAAAATGAGAGCTGTTCTCGAATTTACATACACTGATAAGCTTATATAAATATGGGCACAGCAAAAAATCAATTTTTACACATAATTATGTGTATTTTTTATGTAGTAGCACAAAAATGTATGAAAAGTGTGTAGGTAATACTAAACCCTTTATATCCATTCTCACACTTTTCCTGTCTTTAAAAATTACAACAGCTTTAATATTATGGAAAGGTAAAGCTAGTTTTAATATACACAAGTTCGAGATTGAATATGTGTTCAAACTACAAGAAGTAAGAAATTGTTAAACATCTTCTGCAAGCTATGAAAAATTTTTAAAATAAAAAAAAATGTAAAAAAACTTTTTAGATTTTCTCTTGGTAAAGGTAATTTGTATACATACAAGTTCGAGCGTTATTATAAATTCAAATCATGAAGAGTAATAACTAAAGAATTTTTTTTCTAAAGATACAGATAATCGTTGACAATTAAAAGAATTTATCAAAATATGAAAAGGAGCTCTTATGATGCTTTATTCTTCGAAAAAGTAAATTTTTCTTTCTGTTTCTAAGATACTAGATAGGGGGTTGTTTGGTTCAAGTTCCTAAATTTCATAGAAAGTCATAAACCTTAGGAACATGGCAGATGTTACGATGTCCTATTTCTAGGTAATGCATGACTGAAACGTGTATCAGTTTTGACTTGAATGAGATTACATATTCAATATACGTTTTCCCATTTTCAATGCAGTTTTGTGGGTTCTATGTTTGCTAAATGAATTCTGGCATATACTTAAAATCAGAAAATGGTAGGCATAACGATTGATGAAATGATTCTCTGAGGAATCATTTGAGGCAATTTTTCCCTTTAAATTTCTACTAATCGCAAAAACTGCAAATGACCAAGTAAGATAAAAACGCGAAAAATTATCCACGCAATTCATTTATAAATTTTATTTCATTTTAATTAAAACTAAAATTTTTCAGCGTACAATTCCCCTTCTATCACCAAGTTGAAGCAACTATTTTGTCTTTGGTGTGTCATGTCATGTGGGATTGTAATGATTTTTTGTGATTTTCCAGGGCTTGTGAGTGCTTCAAATTTTCATGATTTACGAAAACAAAAGTTCACGCGTATGCAGCACCTCTGTTAATTCCAGATTGATGAAAAAAACTTCTATCAAAAATTTCCTGTATTCTTTCAGATTGTTTCTATATTTTTTGTAAAAAACATTGGGTAGTTTTTCATGATAAAAATATTAAAATAGAAATATTAAACATTAAAAACTATAATAATTACCTATAATAGAAAAGTTGATGTTTAATGTAAATAGTTATAATTAGGTAAAATGTTCGTAGTATTTGTATAATATTATGTGGTTTTATATAACAATGATAATTATTTAGTAACCAAAAATAACTCTATTGTTATATATTTAAAAAAAAAGTTTTTGGTCTTAATGATGCTTTTTACTTTTAGTTTTATAAATCATTTTGTATAATATTTAATTTGTAAACCATATTTGTTAAGTTTGAATCGAAACACATTTAAATAAATCAGGTTACGTAGTTATTGGTTCGATGGTAAGGTTAAAATTCGTACAGTAAAAATGTTCAAAAATATACCTTCTATGGATGTCTGAACCAGAATTAGCCAGGTTGCTTTAATAACTGCAAAGAAATTTGAAAAAATTTGGATGCAATAGTACAATAAATTCATCAAATGCAAGTTGTACTTTTTGTCAGAGCCGGAAAATACAAAATTGTTTTCAATCGTTCATAAAATTCGTTTAAGGTTTTTTTAAACTCGGCATTAGGGATGCCGCTGGCTAAAATCGGTTTAAGCTGAGTTTGGGTGTTCGAGATATATTAAACGTCACGAACCACAAATAAAAAAAAAATCAATGAGCCAAGAGGATATCTGGAAAAAGATAGACTTTAGATTTTCCCTAATTTCTAACCCCGAAATTAAAAAGGGGGTGTTATAAGTTTGACCGCTATGTGTGTGTGTGTATATCTGTCTATGAGTCTGTTTGTCCGTGGCATCGCAGCGCCTAAATGGATAAACCGATTTTAATTTTTTTGGTGTTGTTTTAAAGAAATTTAATGGAGGGTGTTCTTAACTGTAATGGAGAGTGTTCAAATGCGAGTTTAGGGTTCCGCAGCCGAAAAATTTGTCCGGGATTTTTTTAATTTTGTAAATTTCACTTGCTATGAAACTTTTAGTTTAAATGGAATCTGGTGAATATTTTACCACTACGACCAATTATGGTTCTTTAAATGTATGTTTCATATGCTAAAATTCAAAAACCAATGAACTAACCGATTTTCGTAATTTTTAGGTCAAAATTACCTCAATTAATGATTTTCATTCTAATTAACAAAAACTTTTGCCAAAAGCTGTACAAAGAAGTATTAAAATAATTTATTTAAAATATATTTTCTGTCATGGCGGAATTTCAAAATTCTATTAAAAGAGTCTCTTCTATTTAAATAAACTTTGTATTCGAGTGTCTTCAATTTGACCCATATTCTGTTCATATAAATTTAATGTGTAAAATTGAATTAAATCGTATTCCACAACTTCCAGGATTGACCTATAAATGATGATTAGGTATGTTAAAATAATAAAATATAAAATATTGGATATAAAGATTTAAAAGTGTCGTTTAAAAATTGATTATAAAATTCTAATTAATAAAATTAAAATCATTTTTTTTTCAACATAAAAACGATATCGACACAAAAACCTATTATTATTTTCATAATAAAAATTAAAAGCTTTAAACAGAAAAAAAAACTTTAATAGCTTATTTTTTCGATACCTATATTTATAAATGTGTATAAATATATTTGAAAATATGTTATAATATAATTTACGATTAATAAATATTTTTCGATACAGTTTCTCTCTTATCCGTAATAACAATTTTTAAGATAAAAGATTAGAAACATTATAGAAATAATAAAATTCATTATTATATAAATTTTTATACAGAGTAAGATGAATAAAACTATACTAACCGGCAAAGAAATTGAATTCCATAGAAGTCTCTTTTTTAGCAGTCACTTTTATAATTGTTGGATTATTAGAAAATCTCTTTGCCTTGCGCCATCTATAAGTAGGTAGTTTAAAATACAACTACGATAATATGATTAAAATGGGTTTCAGGTAGCGTTGAATATTTAGATTGGATTTAAAAAAATTATAGTAATTTACAAAAGTATTAATGAACTGCCAAATAAATATAATAATCCACTTTGTTAGGGATCATGTTATTTCATAGACTACTGTTTTTTTTGAAAGATTTCATGTTTCTTTATGACTACCATATTGACGTGATTAGTTCTTTTCCTAATATTGGACAAGTACTCGACATACAACCTTAACTGTATAATACTTTGTTCTAAAACAGTCAAGTCTAAAACAGTGAAAGTTCATTAAAGAGACTGGGCTTCTTTAATTAACGTTTGCATATCTTAGGGTGATAGCTTCTGAACACCTCATTTTCTTTAAATAACCCGTGGAAATGAAATAACTGGACCGTGTGCCCATGATAGGACAAAATTTCCATAAATTTATTCTGCCTTTTGAAGTTTAATAAAAGTAACTTTACAAATTAACAATATGAAGTTTTAATCATGGCTCGAGTTTCGAATATGTGCAAATTGATTTTTTTTCTATTTTCTGATTTTTGTTGTTACCTTAAGTGAAGTATTCTCACTGCAACAACAATCTTTGAATGCTTACAACTTATTTGTTTTTGATCAATTTTGATTTCACTTTTAAATTTGCTGATGGTATCAAGTCTAGTTTTACCTTTTTGTTTTTTTAAATTCGACATCAGGTCAACTACCGTATTCTTACTATACAGTTTGTGTTTGAAGCATCTAGGGATATAAATATGTCTGTAGTATGACTGAATACAGAATACATTCGTTTAGTAATGCATCTAAAAGAGAGGTATTATATACATGCATTGAATTATTTGGAAGACACTTGGAGGTGGGAGTTTTTTAGTTACATAGTTAATATTTGTATGCAACAAATCTCCCACTCTCTGCAGGCATACAACAGCTTGTCGTATCGTATCTGTTTATCGTATCTGTAGTCTTACAATACATGAATAATACCTCTCTTTTAGATGCACTACTAAACGGATGTATTATGTATTCAGTCATACTACAGACATATTTATATCCCTAGATGCTTCAAACACAGGCTGTATACCATACATGCACTTATTTGCGCTTCCACCATATTTATAAACAGATATGTTTCGAGCTCCAATTTAAAGCTCCAAACACATTCTGTCATCATTAGGATATTCTATTGAAGATAATTTTTCATATTTGCGTCAAAATTATTGAATAATTAAGTGACTCAAATTCTTTACCCTCTACTTTACTTTTATACAGAGACGAATAAAAGTAGTTTTGTTAGGTTATTATTGATATTGTTCAAACAACAGAAATTTTTATAATATTTAAAAGTTTTTCCTTCATCGTTAGGAGAGTAAAAAACCACACAAAAAAGAAAAACTGTGCTGTTTCTTCTTACAAACTATAAAAGAAGGAAACTTCTTGTTTGTAATGATATAATATTTTTGTGGCTTTTATATATATATATTATAAATTATTTTACGATTAAAGTTTTTCTACACGATTGCACAATTTTCAAACTAGTAAAAAAATAAAATAAAAAACGTAGTAAAGGTGTCCCAGAAAAAGTTCTTAAGACAAAATAGATTTTATAATAATAATAATAATAATAAATAGTTTTTGAAGAATAAATACATCTCTAGGGTGTATTTTTATTTTTGTAAATAAATTGTTTATCAGTGAAAAGTTTCGATAAAGTGTTGTTATTGAAAATCATATTTTATTGATAGGTTCGATTATATTTGTTAAAGATTTCAAAAAATCAGATTATATGTGTTCGTGGATATAAAAATTGTAGTAGATATGGCTCTAACTGACTAGACCAATAGCTTCCTGAATGAGTAAATTTATGCATCCATGGCAGAAAATGAAAATGGAAGTTTCTGGACATCGCGATAAAGAACTCCAATAACAAGTTTTCAAATTAGGCAAGTATATTTGAAATAAAAATAAAAACGGCTTCAAAAAAAAAAAAAAAAAAAAAAACACTTGAAGAACACTAACTAATTTATCATTGTAACCTCTTACACCTTTTTTTCGCATTAAAAAACAGTAGCATATGTCCTTCCTCAGGGTCTAGACTATCTTTGCACAAACTTTCATCTACTTTCAGGCAGAGTTACTTTCCCATTTATAATATAAGTAAGGATATACTACTATTTAGAAAACTATATTTTTCTTTTTTGAATATATCGCATTCTCTTTTTTGCCATTAGAAAAACCTTAAAGGATAATATAAATCCTTATAATCCTTGAGGGGGAAATTTTTTCCAACGAGTTAAGTTGCCACATTTACCGGGTTCTTCATGGGTGTTCTTTTGACAAACATGTTTAGTTTTTTATTTTCCCATTTTGCTAAAGTGACAAAAGGATTGCTAACAAATTGATTTTCTAAGGTAAAGTGTCAATATTTTATATAGCGAGGTTCATATAAAATCTTGAAAAAATCTCCAACCAGTCTAGTAAAATTTGTACTTGTAACACCCAGTAAAAATACTGATATAAAGCAGAAATCCCAAAAGGATTGCTACCAAAACAAAATAATAAATACAAATCATAGAAGAATTACTAACCTGTTGTTAATTTCATTGTTTTTGAACCTTCTAATGCATTTTGTAATCCTGAACAGGTTGCATCACCTGATTGTGCAATATTATAACGTATACCGCCACCACTGTGATGTCCATTTGCTCCATCTTTGCCTGGATGATTGACACGTTCATATATAAAACAACGATATTGATCCTCATCACTGGCATGTGATGAACGTCGATCTTGTTGTAAGACACGTCCAACCATATAGCGTGTACTACCTTCACGCCAAACTGCTAAGCATATTAACTCCTCAACTGTAAATAATAATTTGGGTATTAATATAATTATTGATAATTGTATTTATAAACAATAAAGCTTTTAAAATATTGTATATGGTGAAGTTTTTTATTTCATGAGTATTTGTATAAGATTTTAGCTGGAAATCTTCTACTTGAAAATTATCAAGCATAGTTAATGATATCACTTTTTAACCCCCGAACCAAAAAAGAGGTGTTATAAGTTTGACCGCTATGTGTGTGTGTCTGTCTGTGTGTTTGCGTGTCCGTGTGTATTCTACGGAGAGTTCTTAGCCATGTTTTAAGTGCGAATTTAGGGCTCCGTACCCAGAATAGCTAAAAAATAGGCCATGATCCTCAAAGTCCGTTCAGTTTGGAGAACGCTCTCGAAAAGAAAAAGGTAATTTAATGAAGAGTGCTCTTAGATATGTTTAAAGAGCAAATTTAAGGTTTCCTACAAGAAAAATTGTACAAGAAATTGTCGGGGGTTTTTTAAATTTTGTTAATTTCACTTGCTAAATAAGTTAAACGCTGCTATCACACTCGGATTCATGAATTAAAGTTATCTCATAGTAAAAGTTGGCGGAGTAAACAAATTTGGTGGAGCAACCACAGAATAATTTCTAGAGGTAATATATTGCCCAAATTGTTATCTAATCTAACGATCCTTTGTGCGATTATCTAAACATCTAGACCAATAAAACAAGGGGCTCGTATCTTTTAACTTCCAAAATTCGTAGAGATCTATTTCGTACAGTGTTTTGTGAAAGTAAAACAACCCTTCCACAATTAGTATGCTTGGTTTTATCTAGAAAGGAAGAAACTTATCTCAAAATATAAAAATCGAACAAATTAATAATAATTTCGAGTTTTGCAACAACAACCAATGCATTTACAAACTTTATATCAATTTAAATGGTTGCAAAAATTCTTCGCATAACTTTTTTTTGAATATGGTAATTCACTATAAAATGTAATATTATATGTGGCTTAATAACTAACCAGGTTAAATAAATATACAAAGTAGTTACCTAATATTACGATAGAATAAATATGATCTATCAATATTAAATTTCACAAATAATATACCTTATCAACTCAACCCAGCCTCTCTTATTAAATTATTATTTTATTGACCTTAAGTAATATGAAGATGACTCCAACTGAGTGACTAGTTATCATGGTTTGTGTATTAAAGGAGTCAATGGAGACTAAAATACATTTTGAAAGGTTTACAGGGATACAAAAAGCTTTGATAGTTTCAAATATTTTAATAACTCCTGTGAATAGCTTTAAATAATAAATTCCTTTTCTAAGGTCAAAAAATTGCATCTATTATATCCATAGAGGACTAAATTTTTCCTCAAATGCTTGTCCTGTATGATCCGTTATGGTATCTTAAAGAAAAGTAGTATCATCCCACTTCAACCTGAATCATTTGGAATTGGAGCTGATTAAGAACAGCAAAATGTCAAAACTGACCTACATCAGTCAATCTTCGCAAACTTGATCTGTCAGTGACATTGCCCTTATTTTAACATATACTACAAAGCTCGTAATCTTCTATAAGGTTCAATTTGTAGTGTATGTGCCTCAACCTAAAATAGTGCTGCTTATAAGGGCCCTTTTTAGTGCGTTATTACCACCGTAACGCCATCGATTGCCTCCGAACATAGTTGTCTTGCAGTAGTACCTTCATCATTTTATTTAACAGGGTCATTTTTTAAGATAATTTTTAAGGTGCATTTTACCGTCTGGAAATTCCAAAATAACAATTATCAACAGTGACCAATCGAAATAGATAAGCAACACATTGAACTTAGTCTCAAAACAATCTGACAGAAAACTATTTGCAAATTTTGCGGTGAAAAAATGGAAAACGGACTGAGCATTTTGCGTGAACTGGAACGCATTAATATCACACGACGCAATTACTTGGGATGGATTTATCTTCACTCCAGTGAAACTAGTGAAGTGATACGCATAGATATCCTGAAGCTTATTCAACATATAGAACACCTTGGGCACTATTTAGGCAAAGGAGATACAATAGGCCATACGAGTAGCTGTAGAAAAGACCGTCTTAATCCTAATTTGTATCAAACTTTAGTATGTTGAGGGAAGTATTCTCACAAGTTTTCGTTTCCCAGAACTTTTCCGCAATGAAAACCTTTATTGAATGCACTAATGACAAGAAATGAGTGACTAGTTATCATAGTTTCTGTTGTAGATAGTAATAGCTTATGAGTGACTAGTGACTAGTATAACATCGTCTACGAACCAGATACATATATAATAATAACTATAGTATGAAGATGAAGTAACCATCATGGGTTGTAACTACTATCTATATGCAGAAGGATGTGTTATTGATTGTGTGATATATGTATGCATATATGTTGACTAGAGTTGGTACACACACACTAGGTGAATACGATAGAGAAAACGAGATTATTCATCATGTTATGTGTAGTAGGAAGTAGGAACTTTAAGCAATCTGTTAAGTTAGATATGATTGAAGATAATGTTTTCATAAATGATAATGTGTTCCATTAGTTTAAGCGTTTGATGGTCTTGGGCGTGAGTGTTGAGTAATATCAGATAGTCTTGGTCCTTGAACTCATAAGACCTTTAAAGTGAAGACAAAATCCAGACTGCTCGAGATTTATAAAAATCGTTAAAAATAGATAATATAAAGTTTTTATGAGCACGTTCTGAGATATTAATAATTTTATACTTTCGGATTGTTTGATCGCCTACTGAACTTTTTGCTTACTTGCTTTGGGATATAATCCCACTTCGTATATTGTTTTGACCAGCAGGTCAGAAGCTACTCGCCCAATCGTTAAATAGGCTTAATTTATGAATTTTTGGGAGAAAATGAGTTTTATTCAATGAGTTTGAAACTTTCTAATGTATATGGCGTAATTTTGCCCCAAAAAATACAAAAATGAGGTTTATTTTACAATTGGGTGGGCAATTTAGAATAACAAAGCTTTTTATGCTTTGTGAGTTTAAGTTACCGTAAATTATCCAAATTAAATGACAAGAACGACATGGCAATTGCAGAGATTGATCCGGGATATCATCTTTAATACGATCAAGTTCGATCTCTTAGACACTATTCGTTAAATCGTTAAAGGTGCACTTTTTTTTTGTATAATTCGGATCAAAATTACAAAAGATAGTCAGTCATGGGGACTGTCTACGGAAGTGAAAACTTAAAACTCTGGAATAACTGTGTATTTTTTTTTAATTAAAAGTATTTATAATTAAAATTTTATAATTTTACATTGAAATTATTAACGTGTGTATAAAAAAACTATTATAAATAATAAAAAAAGCAACAAAACATAGTGTTTTCAAGCGGTCAACATCCTAGAACTAAGTGGGCTCAATGTTGCTTAACTTCAGAGACTGAGCGAGAACCGTTGTTTTCAATGTGCTATGTTAAGGAGCGTGAAGATGTCGCGAATTCCATGATTTTTGTTAACCCAAAAAATTTTATTAATGGAGATTGGAGTCAAAAAATTGTTTTAGTTTTGTTACAAATTGTTCATGGTTGAGAAAATTGAGAAAAATATAAAGAAATTGCTGCACCGGAATTTAATAAAATCTAAAAGAAAAGAGTAATTTTGATCTAAAATATAAAAAACAGTTGCATTTAAAGAATTTGTTCGTAGTTTAAAAAACTTAATCTTATCGTCAAATGAGATGGCTTATATAGATTTTTTTTTGATTCCAAATACTCAAAAAAAATGTTGATTGTACTATTAAACGAAATTTTTAAGGTATCAAAACTGAAGCATTTGCTTTGGAGTGTTGATTTTGACTGTATTAAGCTTACTAGATCTATTGTAAATAGATACTTGATATATCTCCATACATTATATTTACAAAGTTGCAGGTATGAGAATGAATATGTAGATAACAGTTCAGTTCGTATATACCAATATACCAACATACATACTCGTCATACTCGTAACCTTTTTTGTATTATTAAATCAATCTAATCGAATGAATTCAAATTTTATATATTATAACAAGTAAAGCATATTATAATAGTTACAGGTTATATCTGTCTAATACAGCGTGTTTCTGAGATGATATCATTTCTTAACTAATACCGGAGGTAATTGGAAAAAATAGACCTGCAAAAAAAGTCCGAAAAAATAGGCCGAAAATTATATAGACATGAAGTATTGTTGTAATTACGAGTTGGTTGGGTTGAGTTTGTCGACTAAAGAGGAGTTGATTGGGTTCTGAAGTGCTTAGCATTTTTTCTATCTATTTTCAATCTATGGTAGTTCTCGGCTCTAAACGCCCAAAATGGCATACTTGTGAATTTTCCAATATATTTTACTATTAACTTGATCAAACACCACGTTAACACCACCAGATCATATATGCTATGGGACTAATAAACACACTTTTCAATCATTCAAAAATCAGCGCAACTGTACAAATATACATTCACAACACTCACCATGATGATTCTATGCTTCTTTTTCATTGAAATGTACAAATATAACGTTTTTTTAATAATTTTTTCTACTTTGTATACCTCAAATTGTAAAACACATTCATTGCTTAGACAAAATTTTTTTATCGCAAAAAAAAAAACAAAATACCCCAACACAAAGACTTTATTTTTATTAAAACGGGCTTTTCAAATTGGCAAAAATTAATGAAAAGTTTTTAAATCTAAACTAAATGTTGTCGCTCAAGCTATGAGAAAATAAAACTTATCCTGAAGCATCTTGTATACGTAGGTATTTCATGAATGATATATAAAAAACAACAGCAAATGCTGATCTGCTTCTTCGTGGTTATTGCAATTCTCTCTACCACTCGATCGAAGTTTTTTTTTCATATATCAATAATAACTTCGAGTTCGGTTTAGTAACAACATACTACTAAATTTACTTGGAAAACATTGAATTTTTTTCTATTTACTCGATAAATAATTTTATTTTCTAATAATTAGAACGTATATACGATAATTAACTGAAAAAATATAATATAATTTTCCAATTTATTTTTAGTTTGGTTATCCAAGCTTAGAAAACAAAACATATATAGTCCGTAAGATGATGATCAGTCCAAGTATCTTAATTTCTCTTTTCTGTCTAGGAGAAGAGTCGAAAAATTATATATATTATATATTTTTTGAAACAATTATGACGTTAGCGGCTTTACCTTAGGAAATGAATTCTTTTATCATTTCTCCTAGACAGAAAAGAGAAATTAAGATACTTGGACTTCGGAAAACGCTAGGCGTAAGAATTGAAAGTAGGAAAAAATAGATGCCATGATTTAAAAGTAACTCAGGCACACATAGAAAGAAAAGCTTCACTGAAAATATTAAAAAACAAATTATTCTAATGATTTGAAAAACAATCTCGGTCTTCTAAGAAAAAAAAACATCACATTAGAATTATATGTATATTAAATACATGTTATGTTTCATTACTTCCAAGTAGGAAAAGTGTTATCCAATAGTCTTGATGAAACCTGATCATTTGTCCTATAACACATATTTTTTTTACAAATTTAACTATTTTAGCCTCTCATTATACTCCCAAAACTCGGCATATGTTCTCATTAAAACAATATATTGTGACAAAAAGAACCAAGAATTTAATTCTCCTTGCAAATATATTTTCTTTCCCTATATATATATTCATTTTATTTCAAATCGATACTTAAAAAAAACAATACTATAGAATTTCATTTAATAGTGTAACCATGACAACCTCGAACACATGGTTTTTCGTAATAAAAATAAAATAAAATGAATTGTTATTCATCAATCATATAAGTTTACCTCTAAACATACGCCTAAATTATATAGAGGAAAATGTATATGAAAATATATGACATCATACTGTACAATAATGCTAAAATAGATTGGTGCAGAACGAATCTGTCTATAAACAAGTATTTTTTAAATAAAATTTAGTTTTTATATTTATACTATTACAATCTGTGACATTACAAAACCACAATAGGATAGCCACATATTCCGGATGTTGAAATTGCCACATTATTCATAAAATTGTAAAAGTAGATTTGATACGATAGCAAAATTTGAAAGTTAAATTAAAATTAATTAAAAAATGAAAAAGTTATAAACATTCAAAGATTGCTGTCTGTCTCTTTTTTGAAAAACAAAGTTCTATATGTAATTTCTATGGCGATACTGTCACTAGTGCAATGGCTTCACAAGTCTCTTTGTTTAATTAGTAAATTTTTCATATTTTGCATATTTCTAAAGGTTTTCAAAAACCAACTTTTTATTCGTGAGTGAGAATTATTCATCTGAAGTGATAAAAAAAATTAAGTTACATCTCCATTGAATTTTCTAAAATTTTCTAAGAAGTTCTTCAAGGGATGCAACGAATTTGAACCTTTTTTTACTTCGACTATACGATGGCGAGGGTTATGTGTTTGACCGATATGTATGTATGTTCATCTTTTCGGATCTAGCTTCTAAACTACTTATCATAATATGACAAATGACGATTGACCCCGACTGTAATGACGATTTTACTTAACAATTTCAGATGAAAATATTTTCTTGTTTTAATAATTTTAAGATCGCGATTTTGTAGGCACCGGAGTATTAGTTTTTGAACTTTATTTTATATTGATTGAAAGATAAAAATTTGAACGAGAGTGTTCATAGTTATGTTATAAGTGCAACTTCGGGGTTACGCATCCAATAACAATTAGAAGCGGGATAATAATCTTCACTCGCTAAGAAGAACGCTAAGAATTGTTCAGTGCTGATTTTGTGACCAGGGTTTTTTATATTATGTTTTTATGATTGATAATGTCGAGTATATCTCGAGAATGTTTCGATCTACAATCTTAGTTAAAAAAATGTATTGAGTAAAGTTGCTTGCAAATTTTGTGTACCTACTATTATCATCACTGAAAAAATTTAATCCAATTTAAAATATTAAAATCAGGCAGAAACGTAAAAGAACGTCAGGCAAGTATGTCAAAAAATTCACGAACATAAACAAGAGTCTGCTCACAAATCAGTGATTGGCTTGTCTTAGATTAGTGACGAGAAATAGTCACTAAGCTACTGAGAAACACTGCGGAAAAATCCATTATATTTCAAACGTGTACTTGTTTAGAGAATAAAAATTGATTAGGAAATTGAGATAAATACCAATCAATGTGAAAAATTTTAGCTAATTTCATTAACAGAACGATAGTAACCTTCGAAAAATTAAGTAATTTGAGTAGAATTGGGATTTTATTTGAAAAGATTTGTTTCGGAGTGATAGCTTTACAAAAAACCAAATATATAATATGCTTTGAAGAAATTTAAAAAAAAGACAATTTCCAAAAGTGTTATTTACAAGTTTTGTGAGAAAAATTTAAAAGTGTTTCTTCAATGGATCGTAAAAATTTCTACTGTGAATAGTTTTAGACCTAAAAAATTCAATTAGGATAAAAGCATTCACAAAACCTTTTCAAGTTTACGTAGATATGAATATTTGTTTGCCATTCTCACCAAGTATCTTATAAACAATTGACTAGCCCAAAATCTAATCATTGAGGAAAATCTTCTATATTTCAAAAAAAATTCGCAAAATCGTTTTCCAAAAAACTGAATATTTTTTAATATTTAAAGAAAATTTATTTCATAAGTTCGATAATATTTTCAAAAAAACGTAAAACTTTTTCTTCAAATGTTCAGGTTTTAGCTGCCATAAAAATTTTTATACACCATAATAAAACTAAAAAAAAGCAATTTTTTTATGCCTATGTTGGTATTCTATGAATTTTTTCACCATAAATAAACACATTAAATGGGTTTTATCAACATATATTTTGAATTTATTGATTTCTTTTTAAATATCATTATCATCAAAAAGATAAAAATTACCCGTTAATGAATCAATGCTACACGAAAATAAAGTTTCACAAAGAAAAAAAGAAGTATCTAAGTGTATTTTTTGAAGCGTTGTAGTTTTTGCAAGTATTGCAATTCATTTTTCAAACTAAAATTGAAAGAGTCGACTTCCAAAAATTCAACAAGCGAGTCCTTAGAAATATTAGAATAGAGTGCGCGAGAGTGAGAGTGTCAGCAGAAAAGAGAGAGAAAGTATCATTTCCTTTTTGGTGAAGCACGTAGAGACACGGAAGCTCGGCAGCGTTCTCTCTCTTACCTGCGGACACTTTCACTCATGAAACTCTATTCTTATAATGCCTGTATGCTCGGGTCACAGTTATTACTTTATTTCTATCTATTAACAAACTTGACTTTATCGATCCAAACGGAACACAAAAAGAATCATAGAAATTTCACCATAGAAAGTCTAAGAAATTAAATTTTGACACGAAAAATTCGTTTCAAAAAAATGAAGATTCAAAAAATTTTCTGCACTGAATAATGAACATATAAACTCTTTTAAAAGTACGAAGCGGTTTGAGATTGATTTTCATGATATAATATTCTAAAAAATATTTTACCAAATTTCATTTGTCTTATATTTTTGTCGTTTGAACATTTAATATCACACATTGAACATTTAAGAAAATAATATTCATGATAATGTAAATGTTCAAATTCATTTTCACATTAACATCACTTTAACAACAAAAATAAAGTGCCTATCACAAGATACAAGGGACGATAATCACCTCACTTGACATATTGCGAAGAAATTGTACAAGATTTAATCACTCCTCACTCTGTTCGAAAGTCAGAATATCGACATTTTTAGCTGATGTTGTCAATTTTTTTTTTAAATATCCACACTTGACTTCGATGTTTTAAAATTTAATTTTGTTATAAAAAAATTGATTGGTTTATTTTATTTATAGAATGCTCTTTCAATATACTTCAGATATAATCTATTAATTAAACTAGTTTAAAATGTCTACAGACTCCAACAGAAGTGTTCTGTACAGTGCTATTATTTTTATTTTTACTGAGTTACATAAAAAAAAAAACAAACCGAGGAGTGGGTATGGTGTGACTCTTGAGCTCCACAGAAATAACTTCCTAAAACTCGACCGACTCGAAATGACCGGACCGAATGTTACGAAATTATTTTCAAATCATATTGCCGTAAATTCGATCGACAGCTCAACGAAAAATGATCACGAACGTACGTACGTACGCCCCCCCCCCACAACACACACACACACACACACATGCTTCTCCAAATTGGAGTTAATGCCTTGTCCTGATCATGAAACGAAAAATACGTTGAAAATTTCGATTTCAAAAATCGCAACCCATTACCACAACTTCCTGTACTGGGTGGGAAATTGAAAGATAAAATAATTTTAATAATCGATTTTGAATATTTTTAAGTACTATTAAAATATTTGAGCGGTGTTCTAACCAAAAATTGATCTTTGAAGGATTGAGATAGAACCATAGAGTATATCAAAAAGGGGTATATCAAAGTTCGTGTTTATTTCATAATGATCCACCCCAAATAAGCTTCAAAAAAGTAGACTAGATCAGAGGTAAAATTTTAAAATACTTTTCTACTAAGAGTATTCTTGCAATTTTTAGGCAAGATATTTGGTGTAGATCTAACCTAGTTCGACGAAAATCATATCCATAACACTGAGTATATGTAAGCAAAAAAATCTAGAGTAAAACTTACCAGTACTTTCCGCAGCACGAACATCAGGACACGCTTGGTACTTCAATATAAGTCGAGAATCATCGGTACAACTTTCAGCACGTGAGGGTGGATTTGCACAATCACCCTGCCCACGATTATATGTGAAAGTAAAAGGTGCACCTTTGAAGGGACATTCTTCAGGTTCGGCTTTGGGTTCAGAACGGAACATTGAATATAATGGAGCATCTCCTGTTATACCATAACATATTTCTTGTAAGGATCCTTTTGTTCCACAATATGCTACAAAAAATATGATTTGCTATAAAAATTGAATTTTTCTGCATTATTAAAAGAAGAGTAAAACTTACTTTCTTTATATTGTAGGACACTTGGATGTTGTAAATTGATAACAATGCATCGATAACAATCATCGACTCTGAAAAGACAAAAAAAAAAAAAAAAACAAATTTTAAAAAGTGAGAAAGTTTACATGAGACGTCAAATTATTTGGGATAATGTGATAAATCAGAGAAATTGTCTTTTGGTTAGTAGGCTTCTGACGGAGGAAAACTGAAAGTTTAACACTTAATAAGTGAATATCGATTTAGTTATCGAAGAACGTTTACTATAAAATAAATTGATATTTGCTTTGTTTTTCTTTTAATTTTGTCCAAAACATTTATTTGCTAAATGTTGTAATTGCGCCCAATTATATTTGCGCCTGATTGTAAAGGACAATTTTGATTACTTTTTAAAGGCAATAATTATTAAAGAAGTATTTTTATAGTTTCATTATTTAAGCACCCCCAGTTGCGATATTTGGGGTCTGAAAAAGTCAGCTCATTTGGTAACGAAATGTTAATTGGTCAGTTATTATTACAAATTGGTCAGCAATACTGCCATTTTATTAGGAGTTTAAAATTTCGTGGTCGATCACCATTTTGTCTAACCAATTACCCACACCTGGCGACCAATTACTAAAATCTATTGACCAATTTGTAACGTTTTCCTGATCCATTGAAATCACTTTGAACCAATTTTGTATAATTAATTTGATCCGCTAAAATATTCTAGATGGCCTTGAAATTTTAAACTCTTAATAGAAATGACAGTATTGATGATCATTTGTTTATAATTCCTGACCAATTATGACCATTTCGTGGCCAATTGGTCTGAATTTTCAAACCCAAAATAACCTGGGTTCTAAAAATGGAACTAATTGATATGCTCTTCCGCCATTTTTATAAATCGGACTTCTTTTAGGGAAATAAAATTTGAAAAAATTGAAACAATGCAAAGGATCTTGATTTTAAACTACATGTCTAAACAATGTACTTACATATCATGAATTAAAAATTTATCTTTATCCTTTTCAATACATTGTCCTTTTGTTGTAATGAAGGTTGAATTTATTCTTATTTTCGATTGAGCCCCAGATTGAAACCATAGACCAGCCCATTCAGGTGGGAATTCACATCCACCAGACGAACTACCCATTACAGCAGCTGTAACATAAAAGAAAAGAAAATATTACTTGATAAGGTTTATAAAAAATAATTATTAAATTTAAGATATTTCGTACATGAAAGGAATTCTAAAAAATTCCTGAAATTTATCGATAAAATCGATTTAAACAAGAACTTTTATGAGTTAAATTTTTATAGTTTCATAGTACTATATGGAACTGGTTGAAATAATGCGAAACCTTATTTCTTATTTAACAAACGAAAATCGGTTTTTTTATTTTAGACTCACAGACTTTCTTCAACTCTTTAAAAGCTTTTATTTTTTAAGTAACATGAACCACTCTTAACATTAATATAACAAAAGTCTATAATAAAATGTATAATATAAGTGAGATAAAGACAGCAATATAATTGTGTACGATAAAAGAAGCTATAGAATATTATTAAGAGGAAATATGTCGCCGGGATTTATCCTATAAATTAAGTTGCTTTGCCAAGAACATTTGTAAGTGGTAACACAGATTATATATGTATATTTAAGTTATATAATAATGTACCATTGAATGTTTCTTGTCTTGTCTTCATTCGCATTCATTTTCTCCAACAAAATACTCCTTACTTAATACAGTTTATCTTAACAACATTAAGAAATATTATTATTGTAAAATTTTTTAGTTTTGATAAACTATTTCTAATTAAAAATTTTAATAAAAAATCTCAATTTTTCATTTATTTTTAGGCCATGTTTTCACGAATTTTGAAACAACTTCAGGATATATGAGCTATGCAACAATAACTGATTTAAAGGCTCAAAATTTTTATAGGTAGACTTTTACTCAACCAATACTTGGTTCAAATTTCAGCTTAGGTATCCGTGCCAATTTTTAAGAAAAATATAATTGAAAATCGGTATAAAATACATTGCTCTTATGGAGAAATCTCAAAAACGATATATTTTGAAAGTTTTTGATAATTTTCATTTGGAACGAATAAAAACAAATTAAAAAGAAAACGTTTTTATAGAAAGTAAACATATTATTATAAAAACCAAGAGTCTCTATCCATACAAGGAATGTGCGAGCAGGGTAGATTTAGGGTTGACATTATTTTTATCTTATTTTCAACTTTGATGATGAATTTTAGTATATCTTTATGAATCTAGACGAAATATTAGTATAAAATTTTTCGATATCTGCTTTCGTCTACCATTTTCATGTTGATAATTTGACAACAGGCAAATTTGTAGCATTTCGAGGATGATCTCGATCCATCCAAAAAATGTTACACAATTCTTTTCGTAAATAGGCATCATTTTAAAAGGAAAGAAATGCATTTGAAAAATTTATTTGGTCCGAAATCCTTTTATATGAAATTTTTATCGAAGAAATCGTTGGTTCAGGATTATTAGAAAAAAGCTCAATGTTTTTAACATCGTATCGTTCGTAGCTTTCTTTTGTTGTGGAAACAGATATATTAATGCTCTTGCTCTGGCTTTATCTCTTCAATATTATATGAATTATATGATCGTAAAATTCTTTCTTAAGATAGGAGTGATTTTTAAATGAGCCGACAGTAAAAGTACAATAAGAAGATAATAAATGGGAATAATTTGGTGTCGGACTGCACATATTTGCAACGAGTAACATACATAATAAGAGTAATTACTACTAGCTAATTCATACTGATGATAACTACTAGGTAGTCGAAATACGTATTTATAAAATACAAAAAACTGATCTAGGAAATTGAGACAAAAATCGAAATTTATTACAATAAATTTGTATATGTTATTGTTTAAAAGTTGTCTTTTTTAACCAAAGAAATGTTGCGCTTTTATTTGCTTAGTTCAGCATCGACAGGACGGACACTCACAAGTATAAGACTTAAAACTTTTGTAAATCGAAAATCAGTGGTTATATACGTAGGTAATATATTTATGGGTAGATATCAAACCATTAATATCGAGATTTTTAGTTTTGAAAACTAAAAAAATCTTTATGATATATCTTTATGATAAAGTTTTCTAATAGTTTTAATAAACCACTCCTTGACAGTCGGGTAATAAGTTTGTGTATAATAATTTAATAAAAATTTCCCATAACCATAATAATTCATTATTATGATTATTTAAATAATAATACGACTTTCAAAATACCGTATAATTTATTAAATAAAATATACATGAAAAAAATATATACACAGTAAAAGAAAAATCATTCACTTTCAGTATGTCTATCTTTCTCTTCATCTTGTAACTGTAAATAAGTAGCGAGTTAGCTCGCCAAGGGAGAGAAAATATATATTTTCAGTTTCCATTACAGGAACAAGTACGTCATATTATTTTATAAATAAGAGTTTTAAAAATTGCTTGCTGGAATACCATATGACACTCGACGCGAACTTTTCTCATTTGAATATTATGGTAGATACACGTTCTCAAATTCTGCAAAATTTTGTTCCTCTTCTAACATTAAACCGTTCTTTTAAAAAAAACTATTCTAGGAAAAGATATTTCATAAATAATTTCTACGAAAATTATTTCTAAAACGATATGTGAATTGGAGGAGAAAGAATCATTATTAATGTAATTTTCGTTATCTTTGAAGAGATCGTATAAACAGAAAATTTTCCTTTACGTAGATATTTTATTAATTTTAAAACTCTGAAGTTTCAAAAACTGTTTATTATTTATTATGTATGTTTTGATCACAAGCTTGTAAGCAATTCTAAACGCAAAGACAAATAACTTTCCAAGTAATCTTAATTAAAGATAACTGAAAAAAATACAATCGCACCAGGACTCGAACCCGGACATTCATGGCATGAAACAAGAGGTCTGGATTCGAGTTCTGATGCGAGTATATTTTTAACTTCCCAGAGGAAGTTAATGTAATGGGACCGATTTTAAAAATCTGCAGTATTTCATATTTCCGCGGTTTCAAGGCCGCAATATCCAAATCAAACGAATCAAATGTGATGTCTATATGTGCGTACGCATGCGCGTATGTTTCTTCAGATTCTTTCGCCTCGATTATCTCGTGAACCAGTTATGACATTAACACGTGTCTGGGCTTATTTGACTTTTAATCGCGTATTTAAGAACTGAAAGAGTTTTCAGCAGAATGAGTTTAGCCGTTATTTAATGGTAATAAAAAAACTGGAAAAAACTGAATGAACAGAATCTGAAAAGTGAATAAAAAAAACACTTCATTTATCTATGGACATAATGATCGTTCCAGCATAAGCTGCAGTACATGTTCGAAGAATAATCTATGAAGGCTAACAAGATCTTTTTTTTAATGCTTTTTCACACTCTGGGAAGTTATTCGTGTGAACTACAGGGGTCGCACTCACATGACTTCAGCACCACACCGACCATGTACTGCCAATTTATTTTCAATTCTCTATAACTGTTTATAATATTATATTATAATATTACCGTTTTGCAACCTAACGCAGGCCTTAAATTAAATCGCCGAATAAAGTCATTTCTTTCAATGTATTATCTTATGACTAAAACGTTGGACTGATATTTGCAAGGTTTCATTTGTGAGTGTTTTAGGACGTATTTGATACTGTTATGGGAGCTTGCGTTACAAGGCATACAGGTAAAATAATACACATATAGAGAAATATTTGTGTATGTCTCGCTACTTTAAATTTATTATTTGTAGGCAATCTAGATTAATGACTATGATTACACCACTGTGTTATATTGCTATACCACCACTGATGTGAGAGGCACCTGGGTCCCATAGCTGTTACTATTACACGGTATTGTGAGGTTATGGCAGTAGTAATACTATGCGATTTCTATATAATATGTATAACTCGATGTTGTACACATGGTTATGTAATGTCAGTGTGAAAAAATACATGGAGGTATACATATAGATATTTGAACAGCTCTGATCAATAAAATCAGTTCACCTAAATGTAAACAGGCTCTTAATGGGATCAGCAATGTTGGTTCCCTGAAAACTAGTGCCTCTTGATTGATACTCTGCTGTAAAATGTGGAAGATATCTGAAAGAGCTTTTAGGGGCCAAGAGGTAGAGGAAAGGGACGAATTGACTGACGAACTTCCTTAAATAAAATTCGGTATTTAACTTTTGGTAGTGCATCTCGTTGACTTGCGATGAGTTCATTTTGTGGAGTTTTAAAAAGAAGGATACCCAAACAATGAGTCGTTTCTCTTGGTAGTAAGAGGTTTTATTAAAAAAGGCTACTTTAAGTTATGATTCCTATGCTGCGGCTGATTCAAGCGTCTGACGCGCACTGGGCTATTTCTTCTGAACCGTCAGCTGTGTGCGGCTCTTCAAAGTGAAGTTAATTAAACTGAAGTAAGCTGAGTGACCGTGATATTCTATAACACCTATTATTGCTTCAAGCAGAAGAAATTATATTGAAATAAATGAAGCTTGAGGATAAGGCTGAAGTCCACACTAGGAAATTCATACTGAAGTCCATAAAACAAGGAAAGATGGAGGTTTCTTTGCAAAACTTATCAATCAGCATTTACTGCAGGATGCCAAAAAATTCCGGGAATTTTCTCAGTTTATTTCGGGAAAAGGTAGCTCAGTTTAATTATGTTTTGCATCGTACAAAAGATGATATTGGAACAGATTCGTCACACAGATATCCCTATCACCTCTAAAACTTTTGCGTTATGAACACTTGAAAATACTTCTTTGGAATTCATTTTTTTAAACTATTTAATAAATTGTTTTTGTGTTGTTTAAAAAAATTGTTGTATATATCATTTTTTGTGGTCAGAACTGCTCACAGTATTGCCGCACGGCTCCTACCAGATGCAGCCGCAACACACGCATTGACGCATCTAATACAACCCTTGCATTAGATTTCATAGTAGAAGTTTACAGCGTCAGTCGCTCAGTGTCAGAGGCTTGCTTCAGTCGCAGCATAAGAACCATGCCTTTAAATCGAAGAAGAAATCAATTTATTTCGCTCAATTCAGAGTACACTAATGCGTAAATAGATAATTGCTTTTTGTTACCCTAATTTTCTTAGTAGCTTGAGTAGTTTATAGAGCTACTTGAGCATGTAAGATAGTTTACGTTCTCTTGACCAAAAATAGTTTTACCGCCCTTATTTAAAAATTTTATTAGCACAGAAAGTCATTAACTTCATTCAGATTATTCAAGTTTTTTAAATTAAATTGTACAAGCTGTTTGAATAAGCATGGAGCTTGATGTTGCACTGTTTCTCCTTTATGTTATACAACAACAACATAACTAGGCAACCCCCCAACAGCGTACAGAAAATATCCCACTGTGATCCAATACAATAACAATTCATTCATGTATGCATGCATATATGTAGCATAAGTTCTGGCATTTATAATGCGCCGAGTTTTTATTCAGAATATTATTATGCGGTATAAAAAAGAACAAACATTCTATGTTTGCTTAAATAAAATGACTGACAAGCAGCGATTAGCTGTTTAAAAATATGCTGCAAAATATACTTAGAATTAAAATAATTTTTTTTATTTTGCTGATATTGAATTATTTTGCTTTATTTTTTTCGGGAGAAGCCGGCATCTAAGTATTTTTACGTAATTTAACGTTTTCTAAATAAAAGGACATTAATTTGAACGTAAATACGTGCACGGGAAGCTAATTCACTTTTTCCAAAATTTTTATTTGTACACGGTCAGAAATTTTTTTACAATGCTGGTATGTTATAGAAACAGATACCATAGTATCAATGATCGCCAATCAGAATTGTGGCATCGCCAACCAGAATGGGCCTGACGCCCATACTTTATAGACTATTCCGCCAAAACTATTGCTATTGTTCCAATCCCATCAATACAGGATACCATATGGCGTTCAAACCGATGCAGTATGGCGTTCACATCAATACTGACATAGTGATATCCACAAACAATTTGTTATCGTGTAAAAAGTTGTTCAGAGATTTTCTAAACTAAGTAAGAATTAATCATAGGGATTGAGAATTAATACGGAAGAAAATAAAAAAGTGGCAACACTTTTTGAAAATATCGTATCGATTGTCATGCCCATGAAAAGTATTGTGAAGACTGTTATTAACCGACTGTGATAGACTTTTCGCGTAAAATATAAATTCACCTGATATCGATACTTATTTCGACTCGAGAAGACCCTAGAAAACTGTTTTTATCTTAGTTATTATTTTGATTAAAACGAAAATTAAATTTAGACATCTCATTTTCTAATATCCCAAGCACAGTCGTTAACTTTTAAGTTGTGCTAAATGATACTTATCTCAAAAATTCGTACAGAAATTAAGTTATTTGAAGATGAAAAATTATTTGTGTATCTTTGAAACATAAATTTTGAAATGTATTGTACAAATGCAAACCACTAGAATCGATATATGAACAGAATCAGAATCTACGATTGAAACTCAACCAATCTTGTATATAAATATTTTAAATTAAATAAATAAATTTGTATATAGATTTGCTTTGTATAATATGCTATATAATTTTTTATTTATATAAGGATGGTAATTTACTGAGATTATAAAAAAAATGATACAAATATGTAGTTCTTTTACACAACAAACAATATTGAAAAATACTTTTCAATTTCAAATCAATAAATTAATTTCTTTCATAGTTTTATTTTGTTTCTTTGTAAATCTTTGATTATATTTCTGAATTTAAGGTGGTTGTCTTTGTACAATATTATAAAAATAGTGTACTACATCATACAGCAGTGGTATGTACGTATAGATATGCTTAGCACACTCAAATAAGTAATAATTTTAATATGCTTTCAACTCAACTGTCCATTTATCACGTCTTCATGAATGTTCAGTTAATTTTTTAAAAATATCTTAAATCTACTTTTTTTCTAGAATTAAAAACCTTGTTAAAAACACAACAAAACGCAACCTTTCCTATGCTCTCTATGTTAATTATCCGAACTTTAATTGTATTTAACTCGAGTTAGAGACGGTTAATCGACTTCAAATTTTTTTGGTTGATGTATTATTATATTCGTAACAAGTATACATAAATTTAGAATTTTCTGTCGATATGCCTATAGCAAGACAACAACCTTAATTAAAAATTTTTTTTCTAACCGCTTTTGAAATAAGGTTTAGAAATTATGTAATCCTTAAGAAAACTTATGACAATAATCTGCAGTTTAAAAAACCTTTATTCAGCGATGTAGTTGTATAACCTGCTTTTTTTCTTAGACTTTTATCTTCCTGGTCTGTTTGAGTTAAACTTATGCGCATTTCACAAATACGGGCTAATTCTCGCGTAAAAAAATCGTAAATTTGAGTGTTTAATGGATCATTCTGCATTCAGATGGTAAATATTAACTTCAGATTCGAATATGCAAATTTAAAAAAATTAATATAATTCTTTAAAAAAAAAAGAAAAAAAAAGAGAAAATTAAAATAACGTAAAATTAATTTTCATTTAAAATTAAGATAATAGTAATTATATTTTAATAGGTGGATAATTTACAGTAAATAAAACATAATTATCTCTTAAAATTACCATCATCATTTTTTTATACGCAAAAAAAGAAAACTTTGTAAGGCTTCGTGCAGTAACTAATTCTATGTATCTTTGTTTTCGTCTTTGTACCCCTATGTGATTTTTCTTTAAAAAAATCTGATATAGATAACACTTCACTTCCCTGTACACATGTTAAAAAGTTAAAACTAACTCAATTTTGAACAAAAAAAAATAAATAAAATAAAAACATATTTCTATTACAAATCTAATTTGACAATTCGATCATTTTTCGAGATATCTTAAAGTTTTAAGGCGTTGTCTTAAAAACCACATACCCAATCCGTAAATAAACACGATTAATAACATCATATTCACTACAAGCTTCATCGAATTTAAGAAAATTGTTAAAAAACGAAAATTGCTGCCTCATAAATATGTGGTTCAATCGCAAAATCAACAAGCCGTGGGTAAGATCTGGTACGACCTTTGAGGTCCACACGAATAACTTCCCAGCATAATAAATAGTTATAAAAAAGCACAAACACACACTTCTCCAAATTGGTGTTAATGCTTTGACCAAACTATCTAACCATGAAACATAAACATATGAAAATTTCGATTTCGAAAATCGGACCCACACAATAAATTCCTAAACTGGGAAGCGAAATCCTGGTGTTTTTGAAACAGCAACTCTAGTTTTTAGACGCTTATAGAATTCAATCGAAACAAAATATTTTTTCATATAGGATTCAAGGCGATATCTCAAAAACTCCTGACGCTATCGTTAAATGAATCCGATTTTTATTCTTTTTGGATAAAATTGAAGCTATATGCCAAGTTTCGTAGAATTCAGAAACAAATATTTATATTATTATTCTTATCGCTTATTATTTTCTTAACCCCTTAAAAAATTGTAAAATAATCGAAAAATTTTTTTGTCTTTAATTTCAATAAAAATGATTTTCTAGTAACAAAAGTAATTTTGACCCATTTAATCCAAAAATCATTACCTTTTGACAATTTCGCGACTAGTTACTGGGATAACGACTTAAAAGTCTGTATTCCGAGCCAATTTCAGTGGATATCTAAGAAATTTATTGTTCAGTCCAAAAAGAACCAGATTTGGCTTCAACAAAACAACAAAACTATAAATGGCCGAGCGGTCTAAGGCGTTAGTCTTTCAAGTTATAATTAATGGGGTCTGTGGAATTGACATTGTCGTCGCTTGGATAATAACGAAGTAGCCGATTCCACCAACATAATAAATGTAATTGTAAAAATTAATGTAAAGTAACAAATAAAGATTAACAAATAATGATGAGAGTGGCCTCTGGAATAAAGCTTATATCAGATAAACGGAGGTTAAACCCCAGTATTATTATTTAACAAAGCTATCCGATTTGACAGAAGATTTTTCTAAATACGTATTTACATATACATTATACGTACCTACATGTTCAGATCTCGAAAATATTAAAAATTGTGTAAAAAAATAGGTGTTTGCTGAAAAAAAATAGTTTCTTTACATTGAACAAGGGAGTAAAATAAAATAATTCAATGTCATTATGTAACATTTCCTTCATGTTTTTGTATCGTTATTTATTCAAATGAATAATAATTAAATAATAAATGGTACGTTGGACGAGAAAAGAGACGAAAATTTGCAATTAAAATGTCTTTAAAAAACGCGAAGAAAAAGAAATTTTCCTTAATAAAATAATAAAAAAAAAAAGAAAGAAAAACGAGGAAAACTTTGATGCTCTATATATATTTTTTTTGTGAATATATAAAAATAAATAATAAATATAATTAATTAAAAATTATTTATCTTATAATCTTATTTATATATTTTAAAAAGTTGCATAATTAAAAATATCTTTAAAAATAATGTATTTACTAGGGTTCAGTATACAGCAAAAATTTAACTGAAATAAAGTGATATTTACTTGAACAAAAATGCATTAAATAAAAAAATTTGGCGACGTAATTATTAATTAGATTAATTTGATACATATAACATATTAATTATTAAATATTTTAAGCCCCCTCCCCGCACATTTCACTGTTGGAGCTATTATACCATGCAGCTTCTAATACAAATTTTGTTTATACAGGATTAGTAGCTAGAAAATTCACCAAGCGGAGATCATCTATAGAGCATAGTCCTCCGAAAGACTGAAAATAGCAATTTGGAGGGTGTCAAACGATAGCAATCCTGTTTAGTTTGTCAAATTTTAGGGTTTTGCAATATATATTCAAGTATCTTCTTAGAAGAAAGCAGAATAATTGAATTTTCTTCGAAGGTATAAAAAAACGTTGCTATTTTATAATTTTCTTAAAAACAAAAACCTTTCACCGCAATAAGGGATTACTTTCCGTGGTTATTCGGACAATAACCAGCATCTTGTGTACTTCGTGTGTAAATGTACAAGTAAGCGGTTATAAAGCTATTAAGCATTGTGACAGGTTATAAAAGGTAGTTCAAAAGTTTGACTTTTAAACAAAACAATTTGTTTTCAAAAACAAGATAAAATAACAAAATTTTCTTTTCTTATCAAAGCATCTTTATGTACCTACTTTCAAGTGAAATTTACAAAATTTAAAAAACCCTCAACAAATTTTTCGAGTGCGGAACCCTAAACTTGCATTTGAAACATAGCTAAAAACACTTTACATTAAATTACCTTTCAAACAAAATCAAAAAAATGAAAATCGGTTCTTCCGTTTAGGCGCTACGATGCCACAGGCAGACAGACAGTCAGACATACAGACAGTCACACACACATAGCGGTTAAACTTATGTCACCCCTTTTTTCAGGTCGAGGGTTAAAAAATATTTTTCCTAACATCGTTTTTGCTACATTGAATGAATCCCGAACTTACAAAAAGTATAGGACATATATATAGGAATTTCAAAACAATGTTTTGCATATGGCAACGGCATCATTTGTAATTTATCATACTCATTTAACCATTTTTTATTAACATCCAACCATTTTATCAACCATTTATTAACATACTCAGTCAACCATTGGGAAGGAATTATATAGGAAAATTCTTTGGTCCTTGAAGACCTACAAGTAGTAAAACTGTGGTTTATTGTTATAGGCCTATACACAAATTATTCTTAAATACTACTTTAAGATATATATTTAAAGAAAATTCTTTCTCTCCATTAACAAAGAAAGTTTTGTTTCTATATATTTCGGTAAATAAAATTATTTTTTCGGTGTGATCGTACAAGATTTTATTTCGGAGTCACGATTTATTTATTACTTAGCGTTAGAGTTAGTGAATAAAAAAAAAGAATTAAAACCACATTACATAGAAAACAAAACAACAATTCTGTTTTATTAATATCACAAAGTGAAAAGTTTCATGAAGGGGGTAACAAATAGTAGTATCTATGTATATTATATTTATTAAACTAGTATAAATACATCATATGAAATTATATAAAGGATGGTCATAAAAATACAAAATATAAAGCCTTAGTAGCACCGGTAAGTACCACAGCTTTGTGGAATAATTTGTTAACTTGGCATAAATGAATAATTTGAATATGAAATTTGAATCTTCAGGTATTTAGTTTATGTCTAGTTTGACAATTCAAGAACTTTTAGTATTATTCCAAAACTGTCATAAACATTCTGCCATGTATTTCAGAGGCAAATTATCATTAAGGCAATGTGCATACAGGTTCAAGGTTACAAAGAGGATCGCGCATGGAAGCTTTTTAACAAATATAAAATTAATGTTGTATAAGTATAGGAAAAATTACAGTCTGTTGATATTGACATTTGTACAGTTACTCAAATGTATGACAGCCTAATTCATATAATTTCTGCATGAAAGAAACGTTTTTATAAAAATGAAGAACAAGCTTTGCAACTCGCAATAGCAAAAAATATGAAAAAAAAACACAAAGAGGATACGAAAGACATTGCTTCTATTAACAGCACCCTTTTGATTAAGTATTTTCCAAAATTACTATTACTCGTTGAAATATGATTCTGTTAAAGCAAATTCTCTTTAATTAAGATTAATTCGACAGGCAGTTTGTGTTTATATATTACGCCATTGGATCATAAAAAGCATCAACTATAATCGAAAGATTTTGATGTTTAAAATTTGTATACAAAATTTATGAAAGAAGCATAAATAATTAATAGACAAGTTAATGTTGACAAACAAACAAAAATAAAACGATTCGTTGAAAAATTATACATTGTCTCTCGAACATGTATGACCCAATTGGTTAATTGACATGAAGCCAAGAGACCTGGGTTCGACGTATATGCGTTTTCAATTCTTCATTTCTTTGTTATTAAAGGGCGATAGGCTTTGATGCCTGAGCTAGGCCCATCGTTGTCTAGATTGATCTAAAAGCTTAAAATGTTAAGCTTAATATTAAAGCTGACCTATAAGATTTTGACTCGCGATTTTGTTTCGATAATTTTACTTTCATTGTGAAATACATGATTGATTGATTTTCGTCTCCAATGAAATATTTAAACAAAAACTAAACATTGGAACGATTCAATTCAATTGAAATACGCCTAATAAGTCATCATCCTTTATATAACATATTTCAAGTATAAATAGACCACATAAAATTATATAATAATATCTTTGTACATAATAAGTAGTATAATATAATATAATATATAATATAAAAACAATTAATGTCATATATTTGGTAAGATTGTTGTAGCAGTTAGAACTTAATTTTAACTATTTAGTTTTAATATTTAATAACTTTCTTATTATATTGAAGTTTTAGTAGAATGACAGAGGTATTAAAATTACCTTCTATACCAAAGTAAGTTAGCTACCTTATATTCTATCTTAGTTGACTTTATGTTTTAATTTAGTGTTTTTAGTGGAAAACTTTTTAATGCAAAATAATACTTTTTTTTTTTTGTAAATAGACAATATATCTTAAATAATTGTTAAATTGTAGCCACGACAAAAAAAAATTATGAAATCAGAACCATTTTATTAAAAGAGCAGAACGATAGGACAAGCTTTTTTTGTAATAAGGTCATGACTATTTGTACACAGCTGGAGGCGCTTAATTTAATAATTTAATTTAATATTAAAAATGATTGTGATAAAAAACAAATTCTTTCAATGATACCTATACCATGGAAGTGCATAAAAAATAACTAGTCCGTCATATTAGATTTAGAATGACATCCAAACGAAACATGTATGCAAATTTCAGCTCAATCAATTGAGGATAACTGCTTTAAAACTCAGTTACAAAGTTAGCCCAAACAAACATACATACATATATACAATCTTTGCAAGTTAATAAAAAATTTGTAAAAATACAGCCTTGTTAACGAGTATTAACTCGTTGCCTTCACATCCTTATTAAATGAACTTTAATAGCCAAAATCACATTTGAATTTTAACACCCGAGTATAATCACTTTACTCGTAACAGATTTCCTTAAAGACTTTGTGATATACTGAATGTTCTATAATTGATTGCAGACCTCTTCGCTTTTTTAATAAGTAAGATAAAAAACAAGAAAATGCTCTTTACGAAATTTGGATCTGATACCTAATTTACGAGATAATTAACATCATCAATTAATAAAAAATACATTCACCAAAATAAATTCATCCAATGAAACGATACTTAAACAGGCTAGCATAACTGTTTTAGAGTAGCTCAATTATGCGGAATACAACAGTGCGGTATCCGTGATAAAACAAGCTGGAGAAATAATTTATGAGTGATAATTTACTTTCTTTTTATTTATAGGCAGCATTATTATAGATGTGATATACAAATTGCATAATGAATATAATAAATAAGACTAGCTCGATCCGTACGGAATTCCATAGTGCGGTGCTCGTAGCTAACTAAAATCAGGCTAGAGAGATAATATATACTTGAGTTATATAGGCAATTTTATAACAGATGTGTAATACAAATAACATAATGAAAAAAATTAAATGTTAAAAATTTTTCTGTAATTTATAAGGAAATGTTCAGATGCATCTTTTAACATTTTGTTACCCAATACAAAGCTACAGCATATACCGCCATATGCTGTAGCTTTAGTGGCTACAACTTAGTCAGATGGAAAATCCACAAAAGAATTGAATGTTATTTAATATAAAAATCAAATAATACTTGTTCTTTTTCAATTATGAAAAATAAACATTTTTAAATAAATGATTAATATTTTGAAATAAACTAAACAACAATATTACATAAAATTTTTTAAACAAAATAGGGCAGACTATTTCCCATTAAAAATGAATAAGATTTTCCATATATTATTGTTTGTTATACGTAAAGTGATCGTACCAATTTAATATCAACAAAAACAAAATGTATTTACATAAAATTCAAACAACAAAGTTGTGGATAACAAATTATTTATTTTCATTCAAGTATGTATTGCACTGAAAGCGAATAAGCATTTTTAACCAATTTTAATTTTTAATTTCAAAAAAATATATCTTTTTTAAAGTAAAATTTATGTAATTCATGAAAAAACAACAATAGAACTTGCTCCAGGCAGAAAATAGGTAAGATACCTTCCACCAAAACCATAGTAAAAAAATCTCGCGTAAAAAATGGTTTCTATCTATAAAAATGTGAGGCATCTCGTAACACTTTTTGACTCAACTAAGTTAATAGGCCTTTGTTCTAAAATTTTTGTATTGCCTCATTCGACGTTCGTTATCAAGGTAAAACATGGTGTGAAATCAATTTTTTTTTTACTTCAAATGTACAAATAGAAAGATTGGAAAATAGCACATGGTGACGTCATAACTTGTGACTAACATAGAAACAAATATCAAAAGTTTTTTTGCAAGAAAAAATAGATAAAATTATTTAATTGATTTTAATTGATTTTTCACCGTACGTCCTTAAATGAGCTGGCGGAACAGATTAATGAAAACATGGTATGGTTACCGGGACACAGGAACATTCCAGGAAATTGTGAAATCGACGCTTCCTAGAAATGCTACCGGACACAAGTCTCAATAAATATACGGGAGTTCCATTTGCGAACTGCAAGTTGCTCCTCAAAGAGAATATCTGAAAAAGGGCCAATCTTGGAAGGGAGGAACGTACTTGTGTTACTACACTTCCAAGAGCCTCTGTTCGCAAAGTTGTTACGGCTATTACAGGACACTGGTTGGGTAGTGTATCACGACTACTGCAGAAGCTGTCACACTGGTGAGGAGGAGGAGACAATGTCTCATCTTCTCTGCCACTGCCCAGCTCTTGCCATGAGGACATGGACTTACTTCTGCCAGCCTCTCTTTGACGACCTCTCCGACCTAAAGTTCGCCGACTTCAAAGCTCTCCTGCTGTTCTTAAACAGCTCCAAACGGTTCATGGAGTAGTGGCCGGGGATGGGACAACCATTTTCGGTATCACAAGGGACCCTATGGTATAAGTTGTAATGACATTGTAATTACGTTTCTATCGAATATATGTACATTCGATAGAAACGCAATTACAATGTCATTACATTACCTTATATATTTCTAGTTAATCAATCTATTTTATTTTCATTTCAGATCTTGAAACCCACATCAGGACAAAGGCCTGTCATATCTGCTTTTTCCTATTCAAAAAATCTACTCCCAAAACATCAAAGCGTTCTTCTTTTTTTGCCATGTGATTTTCCCAATAGCTACTCGCACGTGGTAGATGCGTCTCTAGCATTAGCACGATCTATCTTTTCAATCATATATTTCTTCTCACTATGCTGCTTAAAGAACAAAAAGTTCAAACAAAATTAGTATCCAAATAAATTCAGAGAATTCTAAAAAAAAAAGGCTTGTTTAGTTGATGTGGTTGTTGGCCATATTGTACGAAAATGTTTCTAAATTTCGATAAAAAAAACCTTTTGGAACACAAATATTTAACATCCGATGCAAAGCGAGATTATATTTGATAAATTAAATTAGTTTTTCAATCGAAATATTTCAGTTTTATTGTTATGATTGTCAGTAATAATAAAAAAATTTATATCTGAATATTTCATAGAAATATAAAAACTTTGAATATTATCAATAAATAAATAATACCGTAATGTTTATATTTAAACAATAACCTATTTTATTTTTAAAAATTGTTCATTCCAATTTTTCTAGGTACCTAGAAAGCTCAACTACCGTTTTGCATTAAGGTATATATGTATATGCGATGATGAATAAATAAAAACTTAATATTGATTCAAACTTTTATATATTTAAATTGAAAAATAAACAACGTACAAAATGTGGAAGTTATAAGTCTCTCTCTCGGTGTGTACACGAAGGAGGAAGGAAGGAGTTGTGATGTATCCAGCCTGAGCTATACAGTTGTTTGTTTAAAATTTTTCATTCATAATCAATGTTCTAAATTTTTCATTCTCTTTGCAACAGTGTATGTATAAAAATAACATATATAAAGTTTTTATACCATGTATACGTGTAATATATATCAAGGTATACTAAGTTTAGTCCCAAGTTTGAAACGCTTAAAAATATTGATACTACAAACAAAATTTTGGTATAGGAGTTCATAAAATCATCTATTTAGTCCGTATCCGGTTGTCCATTTGTCTGTCGTCTGTCTGTCCGTCTGTCATCAAGATAACACAAAAACGAAAAGAGATATCAAGTTGAAATTTTTATAGCGGGCCTAGGACGCAAAAAATGAGGTCGAGTTCGTAAATGAGCAACATAGGTCAATTGAATCTTGGGTCCGTAGAACCCATTTTGAAAACAGTTACATAGAACTAAAGTTTAAATATAAAAAATGTTCCTTATAAAAAAATTAACAACTTTTGTTTCAATTTTTTCGTAAACATCACTTATTACCCGTGAGGGCGGAAATTTAGGAACAAATTGTGTAGTACATATTATACGGGAATATCAGTTATGTATGTGTACATGTATGTATGTGTAATAATGCGAAAGTCTAATCAATACTGTCTATACATGGTGTTTCAACAATTAATTCAGTCAATTGTGTGTTTTCACTTGTTTTTGAATATTATTTGTAAAATATTATGTTCAACTATCGTTAGTTTTTTTTTTGTATATTTTTCTGTTAGTGAAAAAAAAAATAACGGTGTTAAACACTCATAGAAAATAGAAAATACTATATTTGGATCTAAGAGCAGTAGTGATATCTTTGTTTACATGGAAAAATCCCATACAAAATGTAAACAAAGCAATATCAACCCGTGATTTATATAGTTTATGGAAACTTTTTTCATCTTTTTTTTATACGCCAGTAAAATCTTACAAAAACATCACATCACGTTATGCTATTTGTCTGGCGTATTATATAAATGCCACAGACAAAATACATAAAATTAGCCGTAAAAATTTTTCCGCTCTAAGAAACTTAAAGAATATTTTCTGTACCAAAAACACTAAAACCAACTTTCAATCATCTTTAACTCAACCTCTTTAATGTTAACCGAATCAAAAGCAATAATACTTATATTTCACGCACAATTTCGGTATTCATTATTGAAAGAGATTCTTTGGACCTATGTATACATGCAGCAAGTTTTTGTTAATTGAAACACCCTTCATCATATATATTATATAATATTAACACAATATTGATATTGATGGCACTATAGAACCCAAGTGAAATTTACAAAATTTAAGAAACCCCCAACAAATGCGATTTATTCCTTGTAAACCGATTTTTGGAAACTTAGCTATAAAATGTTCCCAATCAAGTCAGTTCGACCGTTTAGGGGCTACAATGTCACTGAGAAACACACAGACGCACATATAAACACTTTAAACTTATAACACTCCTTCTTAAATCAATATCAAAGTGATGGTCAAGGTCGTCAGATGAGATGAAAAGGATACTTAGAGAGCTATAATTTTTTGGGACAAATTTTTGGAAATATTTCAATTGAAATTGAAATATTTGATTTGACTTTGTTCTTTTGAATTATTTTTTTGAATTACCTTATTATTTTACCATTTTATTTTTCGAAATAAATTGAGCCAGGTTTATTTGACCATTCATTTCCATAGAAATTATTTATATGTTAAAATTATATGTCATGCCTTTTCCAAATTGAATCGATTTTGAAGATCATCGCCAATTTTTTAGTTTTTTCGGGTACGGAGCCCTAAGCTTGCACTTGAGACATAGCTAATAACACTCTCCGTTAAATTGCCTTTCAAACGAAACCACAGACTTTACGGAAGCTTGCGGTCGTAAAACTTACATCTTGAGCATCCTTTAAAATTGAAAAAAAAAACCTACAGAAGATTTGAGAAATTATCAAATTTAAAAATATTTTAAAGTTTTAATTAAAATATAGGTTTATTAAATTTTATACGTTTGATTTAGCAATAAAATTGAACTTATTCTAGATATAAATTAAATGCAGATTTAAATCTTAGAAAAACATTCACTTATTCAATTTTACTTACGTATAACCTATTTTAAATTAGAAAATTATTCAATTTTAAAGTGTAATAACCATAATGATGGAATTTATTGATAAATATATTTATATTCCAAGTGTACTAGTTTTTAAAACAACACTTAAACCTGTAATTGCTTATATTTAAGGGAATTTATTTCTATTAATTGGCATGGGGAGAATATTTCTTTCTTAAGGAAGTAGGTATTGTGTACCTATATACACAAGGGCATTTTTGCACTTAGGGTTTGTTCTTAATTTGACTGAGGTAAATATTTATTATAAGGACTAGAAAATGGTTTCGTTTGAAGATCCCAGCTTTCATAAAAGTTATGATTAAAATTGATTTATTGAAAAATTATCGATAGTTTACTTATTTTATTTTATTTTTAAAGTCGCTGGAACGAAGTATTAAAAATTTGTTATTAGTTTTTTAAAATACAAAAAATTAAAAAAAAAATCTTTGTTTTTGCCGTTAGATGTAGGTATTACAAAATAGGTTGTGTACACCACATGACTCACTTGTACGCTCAACGTCTAATCCAAATGATTTTATGGATAGTCAAATTTGATATAAGAAATCTGAAAATACAAAATTTTTGATTCCGTAACGTACGAGGCTGTACAAAAGAAAAGACACAATCTTATTTATTATCTCTCTGGCCTATTTTTATGTCCACGCAAGGTCTTCCTTATTGCTTTTTCAAATTCCATGATTTGTCCCCCATTTTCAAGCTTATCGTGCTGGCTACTGACGTAAAAGAGACTAAGTGGACGAGCGGTCTAGGGTGTTAGAACATTTGTCAACTTAGATTTAGGTTGTGGGTTCGAATCGAGGCAAAGTGAGCAATTATAAAATAATGTTGTGGTAGAATTGATCACATTGTCGTTGCTTGGGTAAGAACGAAGTTATCGATTCCACCCACATCATAAATGTAATTGTATAAATGGATTCAGTTTAATAAGTAAAGATTAACAAAAAATGTTGAGGGTGGCTTCTGTTATAGGCATATAGGTCAAAGATTTGGAGGTTATTATTATTATTACTGACGAAAAATAGACGCACGGTCTAAAAATATACCGCTTACGAAAAAACAGACTAGAGAATTAATATTAAAATTCGATTTTATTCATTATGTAATTTGCATATCATATTTGTAATAAAATTGTTTATAAATAAAAAGAAAGTAAATTTTTGTATCACTTATATATTATTTCTCCAGCTTGTTTAATGGTTTTAGAGTTATGCGGGATGTATTAATATGAATGAGTATAGAGGTTACGCCGAAACAAATCCAAATAAAATCAGAGAATGCTCAAAATAGATATTTCCGTTAAAAACTAAACACTAAATTTTTAGCTATAACAATACATCTTTTAATTTGTACAAGGGAGTGAGAATATCGATATAGAATTAAAAAAAAGCTCAATTGTTTACAGCCGCAGTCAAATAATAATAAACTATCAGAAAAAAGAAGAAAAACTATGGAAAATATAATATCATCATCAGGAAAACACTAGGAAATTTTTTATTATTCTGAAACTTTTGAGGTAGATACATAGAAAAACCGGTTAGTTTGTGTGGATGCATAATACCAACAACAACGAAATAAAAAAAGTAATAACGAAAATATGGTCAAGCAAACATTTAAGTCCATTTCACATTTAAAATGTGGTTACTATTATCACAGACATACAACAACATATCCACGATGAAAATAGTAGCGAAAGCGAGGAAAGAGATTACTAATATAAGGTTTTCCATTAAAAATGGAACTTTTAAATTTAATTTTACTTAAAATTTTTTAAATATATTTTTATATTTAGTTATCAGTCGCAAATAGCAGTCGAAGCTTCGTTGGGTAGTGTAATACAATTATTTTATTTCACGTTGAATAATGAATGCAATTTATTATATTTTTTTTGATAAAAGCAAAAGTTTTTAGCTATTAAAATGTCTATATCGCTTAAATCGTCAATTTAAGTCGCTCTTTTAGATACCGTAAAGTCAGAAATTTTATTTCATTTGGTTCATTAAACAATTAGACGTGTAAATGCTGACAAAACATGACGTTTGATGGAGTTGCCTTAAGTATTCACAAACAATTCCAGTGAATAATCTATGCGCTCATCGAACTATGAATCTAAGAATTTCAGTAATCGAAAATTTGTATTTTTACATACTCGAATCCGAGTGAAACCTGGCTCCTAAATTTTCTTTCAAAAACAAATGTATATGTCATACTCAAGTTGTTTAATTGAAGTTTTTAGTTCTATCCTTCTTAATGGAAAACCCGATGCACATATACATACAGACATCATCCATACTCGGGCCCTATCGTCATCACAGTATTCTATCCATAGATTCATTGCACAAAATAGTGCAAATAACCAGAGTTTTGTTCATGGGGAGGTATTGTTTAATACTTTCTACAGGGTTATTTTATAATATTCATTTACCAGAATATCTTAAAGAAGCCCATTTCCCTTTTGTAGCTTCAAGACCTGACTCTTTAGTATAAGGTAATGAAGCAAAGAATTAACATGCGTGTCTGAAAGAAGTTAGAAGAATTAAATCATGGTAAACAAATTAAAATAAAACAAATGAAAACGACATCTTTATAAGTCAATGCTCTGGTTCTCGTGCCTCCGATCCAAAACATTATCATCCTTAAGAAGAAATGAATTTATTTTTTCTTAGAGATCCAGGCATAGTGTTCGGATGTCATTTCAGCTAACGGCTGCAAATTTAAGAGATTGTTTTCGAAGTCTCTTTTTAATACCTATGTGTCTTTTGTTAATCAAATTTTCATCGCAAAGACTAGTTGGAAAAGCGAGTTGGAAAATTTTTTAATTGTTCGGCAAGGTAAAATTTTAATTATTTTTTAGTCCAGTTTTCCTTATACAGTAAGTTTCGATAAAACTATAGAATGAAGTAATGAGAGTGAGGATATGATTTCTATAACGATTTCATATTAGTAACATACTTTCGATATCTAGTAAGGGTAAACACACACAAAAAATCATCCATTATTTATCCATGCGAGTATGTTGTATGCACATTAAATACTTTCGAGACGAAAGTATGAGTTATAAAACGGAACACACAACGATACAAAGTGAATAAAACACAGAATGAAGTGTTATCGATTTTACCATTAGCAGTCGTCGGAAAGAGCTTCCTCTTATTGCCGTTAGAATGAGCTACCATGTACATATCTATATAATATTACAAAACAGTAGCTTGCTTTTGCCGTGTGTGGTAATCACTGGCAAACATCTTTTAAGGTATCAAAATGGTTATTTTTATGTTTCTTCACAAAATTTTATAAAAGTAAGACTAAATTACTTAACTTTCAGTTTTGTTATATATGTTTAATTACAAAATGTTGTTTACAAATTTTTAAACGCCAAAGTCTTTCAATTATAATTGATGTTTATTTATGGATTAATGGTGTAAAGTGTAAAGACATATCTGGTCGAGGTAATGATATATAAAGAGAAATGGAAAAAAAAACACACATATCAGAATAAATTAACATCAGCTATAAAAGAAATACTTGGACGTTTAAAAATTTGTATACAAGATTTAGTAAATGAATATAATAAGTTAATGTTGACAAACAAACAAAGATAAAATACGTTGTTGACAAAATTTACACATTGTGGTAAGAGCATGTATAGCCCAGTTGGTTAAGGCGCTTGGCAATACTTAAATTCCAACTTATAATTCACCGACTTGAAAAATTTTATTGAGTAAACATTTTAAGCAAGGTGTTTTGTGTTCCGTAGTATAGTAAACAAAATTGTATCCGATATATTTTTAAATATATGTAGATCAGTTATTGGGAAAATCACTTATGACAACAAGCAGTCAATATGGCAGTCATAGGCAAGTTTTATTCTAAGAAAAGCAGCAGTGAACAAAATCATTAATTCGTTAAACTATAACTACATTTAGGTATAATTATCCTGATCAGGATTCCAGGATTATCTGAAAATAAATACATTTAATTGCGCTCCCACCATATTTATACTGAATTTTTTAAGAAAAAATAATGATAAACTCTTATAAAGCTAAAATAAATAATAGTTAAAAAAAACTAAAAAACACGTTTTTGTTGCATTTTCTCGTAAACAAGCGTGGGGTGCTTTTTAAGATATCTTATAATAACTTTACTTTTACCTATATTTGTCTATAAAATATTTACAATTTAAACTTTATTGATGGAAATATGAAAGACACGACAAAGTTAAACTATTGGCACCTTTTCACACCTTTATCCTCTTCTTTTTGCTTCCAGTATTGTATGGTGCAGAAGAGGAGTACAGAATAGGAGGTATAAAGAAAATTATTTTCGTGTCATAAATTCTAAGAACTTCGAAGCTGTGTATGAGGTCGCGGGCAACAACTAGTATGTTGTATGTTGTCACACAATGATAATCGTCATCATCATGTATGTTGATGTTCACATGGCTTTTTATCGTGTCACGGTTGGTGATGGCTTGCTTGTGCTTGGTGTTTCGATATTGTTGGTAAAAGAACATACTAAAATTAGCTCTTCATCTGTGTCTAATATGAAGAGAACTTTTAATATCGTCATCAACACTCTAGACTCAGTTGGTTGGAGAAACATTCGTGTATGGTTATAATAACAACGATTATAGAGCGAATGTGTGGTGTACTTTTGTACTAAAATTTCAAGTATATTTGTGTATTTTTAATGTTCTTTTATGAGGAGGGAGTTGGTTTGGGGAGGGAGTAAGGTTGTTAAACTTGATCGACACTTGTAATCGAATGAGAAAAAATGTAGAACATTGACGAATAGTTCTACTATATATTGAAATTAGATGAAAAACATTCTATTAGCGTTCTATTAAGGGAAGCAGATTCATAAAACATACCTTTTTGAGATTCAAAACGGAAAATATAGTTTCTGAAATAGTTACCCCAAGCTTTCAGGACTATGGTTTTTTTTCACAGTAGGTAATTTAAAAAACCCCGAAAAAATTTTCTTGTACGGAATCCTAAACTCATACTTGAACAATATCTAAGAGCACTCCCACTTAAATTACCTTTTTCCTTAAAGCTTTCTCCAAACTGGACCGAGGATCATTGCCTATTTTTTAGTTGTTCAGTGTACGGAACTCTAAACTCGCACTTGAAACATAGCTAAGAACACTCTCCATTAAATTGGCTTTCAAACGAAACAAAACAAATCAAAAGCGGTTCTTCAGCTTAAGCGTTACGATACCACAAACAAACAGAGAGACAGATAGACAGACACACACACATAGGGGTCAAAATTTTAACTCCTCTTTTTTGGTTCGGAGGTTTAAAATTATGTACAAACATTTACCACTTTTGATAATTCCGTTGTCGGGTGCAAAAAACGGCACGTTGATAACTTGGCCAGGATTTTAAAAGCTGTCATCCTTTCGAAACTTTAATGAGAGTTGAAACGGCACATCTTAAGATAATGCTCGGGCAATACAAAAAAAAAAATGCACTTGAAAAAATGTAGAAATTATCTTTTTATTTTCTAACATGGACAAAGTTCTTTTGCCAAAGTTTAAAGAGCCGTGTAGACGCCTTATAATGTAAAAATATCAAGGAAGTTCTGATCTCTTAACATTTTACCGCGACTTCAATTCAAACTAAAGTTCACAGTCATTTGACCTTTTGTGTTGAAAAGTTGTTAAGGCTGACAATTAATCTCCAAGAAGACTCTTTTATTGTAATATTGAAATACCCTAAGCGTGTTTCTCTTTCTATTTTCACTACTAGATGGTGGCCACTTAGATATGAAAAATGGCTTTAATGTAGGTCTTTTTTAAGAAATGGTTGATTCGATAATAACAACATAAGTTTAAATGTATTTGAAAATTAATTGAAGTCTTATATTTAATAATTATATGCATTTTGAGAATAGGTCATTTTCCTATAACAGCAACGGAATTTTTCAAATTACTACTTATTCTTTAATGATGTAGTTTTATCTCATCACTTACCGAATTATTTATCGAAACTAATTTTTTGGATAAAAGTTTTAAATAAATACAAACAAGTTGTAATTTTTTGTCACTAATAAACTCGTATAACTGAAAATTGGGTACAAAATATAAATATAATAATTTATATATGTTTTTGTAAAAGCATTTAACTTATTAGTTCATTAAAATGTCAAAAACATTATTTAAAAAAAATATACACCTCGTTTCGTTTTGTTACTAACTAGGTAGCTAAACGTGATACACCACCTTTCTATCTTTATCCTCTCTGATTCTATGTAAACCTCTATCTCTTTCCACTCCGGTACATATTATAAAAATGAAAAATGTTGTTTTGAAATTTTGTGTGTGTAAAAAAGTTTTTAATTTGAAACTTTTTTTGTTATAAAGTTCATAACTGATGTTCAAAACAAATTTTTTTAAATACAAAATTTTATTAATGGTTTATATTAATCAAGTTGACAAAATTGGTTCATGTTTTCTAGTAAAAAGTATGTTAAATCAAGTACCGATTAATTTGGTTAAAAATTTTGTTTACTTTAACAAGTTAATAAAGTATTATAATAGCGAAAACGATTGGATTGTTTTCAGAATTATTCATTCTGAGGTCTGCATCACCCATTTTGTTCTTGTACGATGTGGTAGACAGTATTCATAGTAATTTTTTTAATGGGCCATTGTCCTTAAATTTTTTGATTCATTCAAAAGACGTTCATTATCCAGAAAAACATCGCGTGAAATCAATTTTTGGATAACATTAACAACTACGAATATATGAAGAATTTAAATGTTCAAATAGAAAGAAAGGAAAATAACACACGGTGACGCCATAGACTGCAATTTCCATGGAGACTACATATCAAAAGTTGTTTAGCAAGAATAATAAATAATAGTAAAAAAAACTAAAAATCACGCTTTTGTGAAGAGCTGAACTAAAAGATGAGAAAATAATTCCTTTAAATTAAAAAAAAAATCAGTTTATCTTAAAAAAGCGTGTTGTGCTAAATTTCAATTATTGTAAATAATTTATAGACATATATTGGTAAAAATTTAAATAAATTATTTTCAACCTTTTAGTTCAGACCTCTACCAAAGCGTGTAACTTAATTTTGTGTTTTTTATTTTTTTATAGTATTTTTTATGTATCAAAAATTCAATATAAATATGGTGGGAGCGCAAGCAAATGTATATATTTTCAGATAGGGAAATATTTAATCCTGAACATCCTGGTCAGGATAATCAAATAAAAAAAATTATTGTATTGTATTCAGTTCTTGATAAGTATGCCAAATTTCGAGTTAATCGGACGTTTTGAAGACGGCTAAAATCATGTTCAAATTTATCACTGCATCGCGAAATATAAACAGTAACAAAGGGGCCAAATTAAGTCCACTTCCTCATGTCGAAAAGCTTTCCTTGACAATTTCGGAGGTTTATTTCGCAATTATAATTGGGATTACCAGATAAAATCTTAGAGACAAACGCTAAATAGGACGCAGTCATCACGCAAAGAGTTTTTCTGCCTATATCTCGGACTATGTGCTTTTATTATTATACGATAAAACCTGACTAGTAGAATTAGCATACGCCTGAATTTGTTTTACACTTCTACAACGAATGTAAATAACGCCATTCATATCTACGTGCATAATCGTAAAGGGTCATAATTTTTATTACTACATTGTATTTAAAAATATACAGCATATATAGAACAGCAACAAACCCTCCAATGTTACTTTGTCATCATGCAAAGCACAAAAAACGGAAGTTGTTGAATTTTATGGCGCGTCAAGTAACTAATGTAATCATTAACCTACAAACCAAACAATGCAAAAATGGCCAAATATCACAAAACACATCACTTACATAAAATGTATGATGTTTAGTTGTTTTTTTTTTATCCTGTAGTACAAAGTGAGCTGGAAATAAAGTGAGCACAAAAAGGATTAGGAATCCTTCACGTATCCTCAATTTTATAGGTTACAAGGTCAATTTTGACTCTTTCATTTGATTTAAAAACTGAGGTACGAGATATGTCGAAAAATATTCATCTACACATACAATGACGTGAGTTTCTATATTTTTAGGTCATTATTAACCTACATTATCGATAAATAGAGATATGAAAATTTGATTGATTTTTCGGTTGAACAACTAGTTTCTCCTTCAGTAATTGTCTGAAACCCATTTAAAAAAATCGAGAAAAAAGGAAAAAATTAGTTTTTTTTCGGAATTTTGTGATACCTACTTGGTATATTTGGGAAATTTGACCAAAAACAAAAAATTGGTTAATTTTATTTTGGAGAGATTCTGCAGATATTCCGCAAAACATTAATCTAAGTCACCAAGGAAATTATCAATCGTTAAAATGTGTTATCTAAATCGTAGAGAAATACTGATTGTAGAAACGAAATTTTGATATAGTTGTTCGTTATATCTCCAGCTAAATGCATTTCTCTCCGCCTGTTATCGCGATTACTCAAAAGAAAAGACATTGAGATAAATCTCAACAGCGTGTAGAGCTTAAAAATTACTTGTTACTCGTAATTAAAGTAAAATCGGAGAATGGATCATGGAGTAAAACAAAAAAACTAAAATTAAAACAAAAAATAGAAACACTATTAAAGAATTTATTATATAAACAGATCAGACAAAGACAACAAGTCAGAGAAGTGCATGAGTGTTTTTGTTTTTCAAAACGTTTAAGAATCAATCAATTTGTTTTTCTTATTTTATTTATAAATGTATATTTTTGTATCGTTTTACAATTTATATTAATTATAAATATATTTGTATACCATTTCGTTGTCAAGAATGTGACTATAACCAGGAAGATTTTCAGATTTAAAAAAATTATAGTTAAATAATCAAAAAACCACGCTTATAGTACTTAAAAAGGATAATCATGTTAATTTCACTGTGAAATTCAAGATGCGAGGTGGTCTCTACATTGATTCTTTAAAATAGCTGATTTGACATCGACCTCTCAACGCTTTAAATTTTACATGACAATTCAAGTTACTATCCACTTTTTAATGCAATAAGCCTTTTTTTTCAGTAAATTAAACTAAAATTCATTTTCTTATTTTTATTCGCGATAAATTAAAAATTATGTACTTTGTACTTTGCCAACAAAGTAGAATTAAAAAATAATATATTGATGCTGACAGGCTTCGGTCTGAAGACCTTCCGCATGAGAAGCAAGTATCCATACTACAAGACCATTTCCTCCTTGATACGACTATTAATATTTCAAGATAATATTCAAAGTAATCTACTGGAAAGGATACTGCGATATTATTAAAATATTTTATTTTCATCGGACCTAGATACGGGTGGAAAATTTCAAGTAAATCGGGCAATTAAAAGTAATTGATATCTAAGATTTTATTAGACGTCAATTACTTAATTAGAAATTGTTAGTTACAAGTGTTACAATTGTTAGTTTCAATTGTTAGTTTCCATTTTCTATGTTAAACTAGTTTGCAACGTCCGTATGCGCTTAGCTGAAAATTGAGGAAAAAAATAATAAAAATATAAGCTTATTGTATTCCTCCTACACTTGGTAGTAAAAAGTGAACAACATTTATAAAAGCATAACAATAATCCTAGTGAATATAATGACTTTATGGGAATCTATCCAGAGTTTTATATGTACACAAAACCTACACTATACCACAATGAAGAAGGAAAATCATCTCTACTGGATCTTTGATATTTATTATAATAAAAAATATATAATGTAAATAAATAAAATAAATCTATATCTGAATAACGCATCATCAGTACCCGTATGTACAGCAAAACCAAAAGCGTCATCATCGGCGAGTAAGTCGATGAGAGAGAATGTGAAAAATAATTAATTGTCAATGATAACATTTAAATTTATCGTTTAGGTGGTCTGCGACCAAACACAGTATTTTACAGTTATTTCTGAACGACCGAACTTCTCTTTCAGCAGGGCCTAGGAAAGTTTAAATTTTGCGGCTATAGATAATAAAATAAAAAGAAAATTGATTAAACGATTTTGTCTGACACTCAACAAAGCAGCGTCTGCCGATTCTTTTAAGTGTAGGACGATACAATTACCATTCGATTATCTTTTTATTCAAATATCGTCCTAATAATTAATTATTTTTGTAGACCGCTTATACCGAAATTTAATACCTATGGTTTCTGAATTCGAACATCAGGAGATACAAATAGGGTACAAATATTCACAAAATGGCAGCATTGAAAAGAAGAAAGCAATAATTTTGGAAAATTAAAATTTATCTTAAAAGCATTTCAGTGATCTTTCTGAAGAAATGTTTTCTGAAAGAGGTAGAAACTGTTTCCGTCGTACGTTAGATATGGTGATAAATACTCCACGAATAGGTTCTGTTATTAAATGAAAGCTTGAGACGCTTAGTATTATTATACAAAAAATTTAAAATGTTTGACAAAACCTACACAAGCTCGAAGGATGGTAGATTTATCGACTTATTTCATATACATATCGATAGTGAATTCATTGATACGCCTACTTTTCCAGATACGCCTTTTTTTTTCCTGGCCAAGTATCTATTCATAACAGATATTTAAATTAGATGTCCGTTGAAGCTAGTTGTATTATTTTTGAAGTACATCTGTATAAAATACAGATACACGTTGTGATATAATAAATATTGTAAAGATTTTTTTGTCCTCCTACACGATACGCTCCTTTAACGGTATATGTATAAACATTTAGATCGTTTATTGTTGTTCATTGTGATTCATTTATTTACTTTTTGATGACAGCCAACTAACTAACAATTTTTTTTAATACTACTTTAGTTGAATGGTTATAGAGTTTATTAGACTTCTATATGTATACAAAAATGTAATAAAACACGACTATTGTATGAGCTTTTTATTATTCCTTTCGTTGTTTTTAGATAAACATTTTAAAATGATTAGTTATAAGCCATACAAATACTTAAATTTAGTTCAATAGTAGCCTTATTAATAAGCAATTTTTTGAAATATCGATTAAAATCAATTGGAGAAGTTTTATCTGCTTAAATTTTTGATTTTTATGAGAAGCCATACTAAAAAATTTTCTCAATCTAAAGGTAGTGCATCGTTACGTAAAATCAGTTTTGGCTAACTTTTTTGAAAATGTATTAGTTCGCACAAAATTGGTTCGGAAGCTCTTAGTTTTCGAGACTTTTTCTTTTAATATCTCGAAAACTATTAACATTTGAGTTTTTTAGTTATTGAGACTTGTAATATATTCGACAAGAACTAATGTTTCCCAAATTTTCAGAATATTTCATTGAAAGCCATCTTTCAAAAGGTTTCTCAAATTGTTACAATACTATGATTATGTTCAGTTTACTTTTAGTTCTCCAGCGACTCTACTCTACGTATAAAGAAGTTTTTTACAGAGTTTTTTTACCCCCGACTAAAAGAGGGGTGTTATAAGTTTAACATGTTTCTGAATCTGTGTGCCTTTGGAAGGTAATTTGATCGAATTGAGCTTAGATATGTTTTAAGAGCTAGTTTAGGGTTCGCAATCGAACCAACTAGACAAGAGACGGTGACCTTCAAATGGCTTACTAAATTTTTTCGATACGCAGCAACATTCTCGATCAAACCATCTGTCACACAGAAAAAAGACATTAAAATCGGTTCATCCGTTTAGGATTTACGATGATGCCACAAACAAATTGATTAAACCTGATTTTATGCCGAGGGTTTTTAGTTTAATATTATTAACAAACAAATATTTTTTACTAGTATAGGAAAGTATTGCTTCTCATTTAAAACATTCGAATAAAAAATCAATTTTATTGAAAATAAATAATAAAACAAATTTAAATAAAATACATTTAATCAAATTTTATTCAATTTACCAATAACAAAAGATAAGAAAAACCATTTATAAGAGACCACATATTGTTCGATATTGATTTCGAACATCAAAGAAAAAACTGGGTATCTTTTGTATATGATGGTATCTATTACTTCTTATTTATAAAAATGTGAATGACCTCCAAGATGAATTGACCATAATATTATCGTATATAGACAACTTAAATTGTTTTCAATTACATTACAATAAAAAATAGGAATACTATTAGGGAATTTATTATCTAAACATATCAGACAAAGACAACAAGTCCGACACAGCCAGAGAAGTGAATGAGTGTTTTTGTTTTTCAAAACGTATAAAAAGCAATCAATTGGTTTTTCCAATTTTATAAATGTATATTGTATCGTTTTACAATTTATAATAATTATAAAAACATTTGTACTACAAAGCAATAAAAACGTAACATATTGTACACCAAAGTGTGAACAATAACCATATTATAGACAGTTCTGTACATTATGTAAGAGATCCAAATCATGGTACAATAAAAATCGAATTATCAGCGCAAAGTTGGTGTCATGACCTTATGGCCTAAGTGTGTCTCTCGTGGATACCCAATATTGACATACTAACCTAGCCTATACCATAAGATAGTGGGATTACAAAAGAGGCTAAAAATGTTTCAGCGTCAACGTCAGCGTCAAAGCAGTTAATTTTTACTCTTTAATCTATCTATAGAAGGTGAAACATTATTGAAAGTGTATGTAATATTGTCCATTCAATATTTGATCTTCACAACATGTTAAAATCCCAATTTTTTATTATTATTAATTACATGAAAACTCTTGGTCAAACTATTTCAAAAATTATTTTATACGTATGCGTTAGCAATTAATACCTAATTTATCAACAAGTAAAATTTACAAGATTTTAAAAACCTCCGACAAATGCGATTTATTCATTGTAAACCGATTTTTGGAAACTTAGCTATAAAATGTTCTCTCTCAAGTGAGTTCGACCGTTTAGGGGCTACAATGTCACTGAGAAACACACAGACGCACATATAAACACTTTAAACTTTTAACACTCCTTCTTAAATCAATATCAAAGTGATGGTCAAGGACATCAGATGAGATGAAAAGGATACTTAGAGAGCTATAATTTTTTGGGACAAATTTTTGGAAATATTTCAATTGAAATTGAAATATTTGATTTGACTTTGTTCTTTTGAATTATTGTTTTGAATTACCTAATTCTTTTATCATTCCACTTTTCGAAATGAATTGAGCCAGGTTTATTTGACCATTCATTTCCATAAAAATAATTATTTTTATGTTTAAATTATATGTCATAATCGCCAAGTTTTTTTGAGTACGGAACACTAAGTTCGCAGTTGAAACAGAATAACAACACTAAGTTCGCACTTGCTAAGAACACTAAGTTCGCACCCAAAAAATGAATATCGGTTCATCCGTTTAGGCGCTACGATGCCACAGACAGACACACATAGCGATTTTTATCTATACCAATGTCTAATTGTCTGGTCAACCTTAAGTAAAAACACACAGTTTGCCGTAATGTTACCGAAGCTATCGTTTTATATTCGAAATGGTCTGGCATAACTGTTCTCAAGTAAACATTTGATTCTTTTGATTCTTTTGATTTTTTAAGATGCTTGTTTCATGCTAACAGTATCATAAAATATTTAACAGTAAATACAGTTGATATAAAGTCTATAATGAATATAATTCACGTGCTGTGAATGCAATTTTAACTGATTATTATTATTGTGTGTTTATATGTTATGTCTATCTCTATATATACCTACTCTCTATATAGAGAACCTAAAAGTTCTAGACTAGAACTGGCTACGTACTTTCGAAGTGAGGTGTATTGTATATATGTAACTGTAAGGCTAGTTGTAAAACAAACTCTAAACACGATATAATTTTATTTATTTATTTATTTTAGTGTTTTATTTTTTTTATTAACATAAGCAGAAAAAAAGTTTTTTTAATCACCCCGAAAATTGAAATAAAAAATTTTATAAATTATTTTGTTTGTGAAGCCACAAGGTTGTCGTAGAAGGTTAATAATTTTAACTGGAATAATGATATGGCTCAATGAAAAAATATTCTTTTTTGATTTGTGATCATATAAGGGCGTAGCCAATGGTAGTTTAAAGACTTAAAAACGAAAAAAATAAATTTACAGTACATAGTCGGTGTGGTACTGAAGTCGTGTGAGTGCGACTCCTACAGTCCACACGACTAACTTCCTAGAGGGGGAAAAAGCATTAAAAAAACGTCTTGGTAGCCTTCATAGATTATTCTTCGAACATGTACTGCAGCTTATGCTGGAACGATCATTATCTCCATAGATAAATGATGTATTTTATCCACTTTTCAGATTCTGTTTATTCAGTTTTTTCCAGGTTTTAAAATACACACACACACTCTGACATCACATTGAAAAGGTTTGATATTGCGGCCTTGGAGCCGCGGAAATATGTAAAACTGGAGATTATCAAAATCAGCCCCATTATATTAAAGTTAATAATAATGCTAAAGGGGTTAGCAAATCTTTATAAGTTCTAAATACAATTTAACATTAATCCAACGATTTTTAAGTTACCATATTTTCTTCGTAAAATTACACATCAAGAAGAAGTTATCAACTTTCGAAGGTTATTGCTGGCCTATTTCTTGCGAGGCCTCTTTCATATTTAGTGCTTATGGAGATTTATGGGCGTCACTTCTGTTATTTATCCTACTTTGTCTAACTTGATATTTAATGGTTCAAAATATGGAACATTTTTAATGATTTTGAAAAACCAAATACACTTTTCTGTACTTGAGGTCAGAGCCTGATGGGATAAATGAAGCAAAGTACCTATTTTTTTAAAACATGAATAGCTGTAGGAAATGCTTTTAATACCGTGATATATCACTACTAAGAAGTCAAATAAGTCGAAAATGTTTCATTATTTTCCTTCATAGAGAATTATTCGAATTGACCGCTCGAGAGCGAAAGGTCACATCCATGACTAGTTTTGTTATTATTTAGATTCAAAAACATAAGCATTACTTACTCCCATTTTGCTATGTCTGGGTAGTAATTTTTTTTTCTATGTTGTTAGAAGGTAGGTACATAGCTAATATAATATTTGTGTACACAACAGAAAATGTTATTTATTTACTTGTTTCAATAACTTTATATTTTTAAAATAAGTTTATTGAGTATTTCAAATAGTAAATCAATAATTAATATGTAATTTTGTATTTATTCACTATTTTTTTCTTAGTTTAAAGAATAAATTAAAGTTTTTTCATTAAAAACTACTGCTAGGAAAAAATAAATAGTCACACAGAAGCTAGATAAACCAAGAGAATTATCTCATAGTTATAACAAAAAATTAACCATTATTCAAAAAATTTTTACTTTGGTGTTTTAGAACATTGAATGAAAAAATTTAATGAGAAAAGAAGTTCGTAAATTTTATTTGCTTGTTATACAAACTTTAATTTTACTGATAATAACATCCAAGAACTACTAAATTCTGTTAATTATGTAGCTCGTTTGATTACACTTACATCTTTTCCATTGATCAGTCTAACATTTCTAATTTGTACAATATCGTGAATATCAAGTTATTCTTCAGATTATATAAAAATTTTGACTCCTCCTTATATAGAAATACGTTTAAAGGTATAAACGTATAAAGTTTTCACGAAATATATCAACAATAAACAATATTTACAAAATGGGATCGATATGTATTTGAATTTAAACTTTTGAAAAGTTTCATCGTCGGTACAAAACTCATCATTTCCTGTGACGAGGAAATTCTTTAAAAACTAGTATTTTCTTCTTTTAAAATATATTACAGAAGTATATACAAAAATATGAATTTATTATTTGCTGTCAGTCAATAGTGCAGTCTATAAATTCAATTTTTTGAAAGAAATTTGGCGTGCAGTTTTAAATTAATTATTAAATTCGGATATCGTGTAGTTTTGTCTAATTAATAATTAATCATGTTGTTAATTATTAAATTTGAAGTCAGTAGTGATTAATAAAATATATTGATCCATCCTGAAGTTATGTTTCAAACTTTTTTTTTTTTGTTATAAACTTTTTCTGTTGATTAAGAAAAATTTCAAACAAAGTATTTTAGCATGGAGTTTCAAGGTTTTTTTATATAAATGAATTATAATCATTGGATAACTCACAAATAAAGATCATATTTATATTTAAAAAGAGTCTGAATACCCTCTTTGCTTTGTAATCGTCAGATGTTCAACCATTGGTAGAATAAACCGCGAAATAACTAACTTTAAAAGAAAAATCATCCTAAAAGAGTTATCATTGATATTGTCAAAATTTATTTTAGATACAATAAAACGCACATTTCTTTTCATTATCTTAAAAAAAAGGTAAAACAATCTTTCGAACGTAGAGCTATCTGCCATGTTCACTAATCAAGAGCTATCTGCCTTGTTCACTAATCAAGAGCTATCTGCCTTGTTCACTAATCAAGTAACCAAACTTTCAGATTCAATGTTAAGTTGCTACTACTTTATAATCCTGGAGCTATAAGGCTTCTAGTATGTACTGAAGATAAAAATAAAACCTTGAATCATTTTTTTCTAGATGATTGTATTTATTTTCGGTCCAGCACAACTTTTGCATTTTCTAATCCAAAAATTTGAATTAAGGAAATTTTTATAAAGAGGCTTATCTAATATCTTATATATAAGGATTATCTAAGGAGTATATAATAAAGACGTCCATCATCACCAGGACTATTATCTAATACTCTGTCTTTTCAATTAAACATATACCATAAATAGGTAAAGACAAATTGATGATGATAATATAACCTGATACGGTCTTAGTAACATGTAAAAGCTATAGTAGTAATATTTAGTAATAGAATCTAATACTATACTATCTCATGTATGTACTACTACTTGTAGTGTACCTCCTAAATGCTATTCATGCAAATGTCGAGAACATTCTCTAACACAAAACCGCACATAATTAAGGTACAATTGTATAAACTACGTATATGTATATGTTGTAGGTACCTACGTGGATACGAATATCTACGTATATACAATTATATATATATATTATATTGGTATTGTATAGTGTGGTTATAAAGTTATTAAAGACTATAACTTAAGATTGTGAGCTTAAACTTAAGGTACATTTGACCACTGGATGTGACGGTCTAGAAATACTGTCAAAATTCTAATATAAAACAAAGAATGTTCATTAAGTTAAGATTTTCCCAAATTATCTAGATCCTTTTTTGTGCAGAAAGTTAATTCAAAATATGCTCAAGTTCTCATTTATTATCGTCAATATATAGTACAAGTTTGACCCATTCGGAATCGCTTCGATTTCGCAGTTACCGTAATCCGTGGCTAAAATCAATAAACAACAAATTTCGTAGAAAACTGGTGAAAAAAGTCCTTAAATTAATATTAGGAGAACATGTAATAAATATAGTAATTATATGTCTAGAGTATTAGGAGAGCATTTGTAAAATATAACATGTTGGCCTAATAATGTTTTGAGTATTATATGTCTACAGTATTTGGAGAGCATCTGTAAAGACTAACCAACATGTTTGCCAAATACACTTATTATTTAAATTTATTAGCCAAAAAATATAAATTTCGAGTTAGGTAAGGTAAGATTAGATTAAATTGGCTGTCCACGAAGGGCACACTTAGGCTGTATAGCCCATTATGATACCATATATGTGTTTTACCACCTTTCAGCTGATAATTTCATTTATCAGCTCTTCAATTTCAGAGGCTCAGTGCACCTCCTTCATGCATATACTATGCACTACACCAGCCCATCACAACTATTCATTAAATTAATTTTGTTGCGACGGAGGGAATCGAACCCGCTACCCTAAGCATACCGCGGACGGAATTGGTTCCGCCTTAACCAACTGAGATAATAGGTAGGTAAAAACTTCTAGTTGATTTAATGAAATTTTCTTTTAGATATAATTCCAAAATTGTAAGTGAAAAGCCATTTTTCGATCTTTTTTTGGTAATTTCTTAAAAAATATTCGTTTGAATTACAAATGAACTGAATCTACCTCCAAATCAATAATATTTACATCATTTGATATATTAAGATAATTTGTTTGACCTATATATATCAACTTTCTACCTATATTTTGATTTAATTAAACCTCATACCATTGATAAGAAATATCACCCCATTAATTATAAAACAATTAAACTACAATTTCATTAAAAAAAACAATTATTGTACCCGACAACAAACAACATTTTTTAATTATGATTAGTGTTACCCCCATAGAATACTAAAAATGATAAAAATCACTAGTAATTAAGAAAAAACTAATTTGTTAAGTGTGAAATAAACATACTTGGCAAGGTTCTGAAGAGAGTTGTGTTTTCAAAATATAGAGGAACGAGAAATGTAGTTAATTATTGTCCTAGATACACTTAAAGATTGTTTTTGCAGGAATGAGGATATAAAAAACGAGATCTGTTAAGTTAATGGTATCAAGAAGGTTCTCCAGAAGCTTGACAAAAGTTTTCACCTGCTGGAAAAATTCATCATCGAGTCTTCGCTACTGTAAACGGGACAGAAAAACACCCTTCATCTAATCACCCTTATAATTTATATATGTTGTATTTGGTACTCAAAATTTACAAAAATTATTTTAGGTAATCTTTTTCCTTCTTTGTCATGATAATTTTGATAAGGTTTAATACGCCAATAAAATCTTACAAAAAAAAAAAAAAACAACGAAAATCGGAAAAAGGCTTTACATCGCTGCTTTTTTGGTACGTTTTTTGAACAAAAAAAAGTGAACATAAAAAATTTTCCTTATTAAAAATAAATCTCTTGTGAGTGGGCAAGCTGGGACAGAACTTTGGTGTTCATTTTCTCCAAAAATATAAAACAAATTGAGATGAAAATTTGTACTTTCAACTAGTTAGCCCTATGAAAATTAAAAAAAAAAAAAACAATTGTTTAGAAAATACAAATTTAATTTTAACATTTTCGAAAACACATTCATATTATTATATAAATAAAGTAGTTTGTCGTTACGATGGTAACTCCTAAAATAAAAATCATGCACGGAGCAAATATTGTTATTTCACCACATTTTTCAGAGAAATAATATTTTTCGAATTAGAATTGAAAAATAAAATTACAGTCTAGACACAAAGAAAACAATTTCACAGACATGATACTTTTTATATTACATTAATGAGTATATCAAACAAATAAACATGGCCAGGTGACAACATACTCTACTCAACAATTGTCCACAATAATTTTATTAACGGAATTCTTACCATAAAGGATACTAAACTTAATAAAGTTATTAGCCACAAAGAAAATATAATAGAAATTAAGTTTTATTTATATTTAAAAAAAAATTGTTATGCTAGCCGGAGTTGAGTATGCAAAGCTTGTTATAGGACATAAGAATTCTCTATTTTCAATCGATTATTCAAAAGAAAATAGAGGCTAATCAAAAGTTGTCTAAAGATGAAAAGATCAAAAAAGTCCAAAATCCACGATTTATTTCACTTCAACTTGATTCTTCTTTGAAGGAAGATAAAAAAAATTAAATTGATGAGTGGTTAAAAGTGATCAGACGATGGAAATCAATAATTCGGAATCGGAAAATTTTCTCGTTTACGTTGTAAGCTCAAACTACACTCTTATTTTACCGTGTAGGCTATGAGAAATAAAAATATCACATCTGGAAGTAGACTTCTAAAGGAATCTTATCATTTTACCATAGCTGGCCAAATTTTTGGAATTAAAGTTTTCAGATTTTAAAGTTTCGATCCTCTTGTATCGACTTATGTCCATTTGTCTGACGTATTAATAAAGATAATGATTATTGGCAGCATAAAGTATTAAAATAATGGCATGAATTCTGTATTTCCCGAAACTGTTGAAAAATGAAGTACAATTTTAGGAGAAAAAGATTTCTATTTTTTACAAATGCAATTTTTTGCCACTGTTGTTTTTCTATTATCTGTCTCAAAAATACAGATAAACCGAATTATTGAAAAATCGCTTTATGAGCTTGCGTTATTTAATATTGAACACTCAATTTCGATTAGCCTAATCAAAACAAGTTTCACATTAATGATATTAAAGTATAAATGATGTGTTATAGCCGTCTTCATCGAATGAATACTGTAGTAAGTGTATTATAACACATTTAATAATAAATAAAATAATACAAAAAGGCATTATTTTATTAACATAAAAGCATAAAATAATAATTTAAAATCCATTAGCTTTTCTTTAGTATAAGTAAACGAATCTATATGTACAATATTATTCCTTGGTTATAGCTGATAGATGAAAAGCGTTAACTATATCAACTAACATAATGTGTTAAGATAATGCCTGCCATGTTCGAATATAACATAGTATAACAATAAGAAATGAGTACTATGGTTGTATAATGTAATTATTAAAGACTTTACTTGCGTGTAAGTTTATTATTGTTACTAGAAGGAGATTATTATTATTAAGGCTGTGATTATTTATATATTTTGAGTAAATTCAATGGAAAAAGAAAAAAATTGTTTGCCTTGATCAAAGTCAAGGTAACATTATATACATAATCCTTAATAGGTAAAAAAAAAGGCAAGATACTAAGGCGAACAATAGCTTTTATGAACGCGCCGCAGAGAAACCATACTCAAACGATGCAAAGTAAAAAGGCTAACAATAGTTCAAAAAGCCTCTATCGTGTCGGCTTCGTTTTCTTAAATTGATAAAATTATACAGCTATACCGTGGTTAGCATGCTAAAATATATTTGAAATTCATTTATAAAGGATTATTTCACAGTAAAATTTCAGACTTTGGTTGCAGACTAAGTAAGTTATTTGTCAAAATTCGTACATTCCAAAAACATATCCACTTTCAAGAGAATATTTCTTTCCGATTTGATATACTTAGGACAAACAAATATAAGCTTCAAGTATTGATCTTCTTTAATCAAAATTAAAAATATCTTGTAATTTACCATAGATTTTGTGTATAGACAAAATAAATAGTTATGATAATAATTAATAAAATATGAAATATTAAGTTAAATTATGCATAAAATAAAAATAAAAATGATTTAATATAAATTTAAATAACTAATTAAACATATTTTCAAATTATAAAAGAAAAAAAAAATATATAAAAAATAATCTAATCGTATAATAATTATTTTATTGTTTGAGAAGGTAATGAAATAAATTTTCCATTAATCTAATACAATATTATGGTCTTGTTTTCTATGTGTAATACATTACATTTTTCTAATGTTTTTTATCTACTTGTTTAGCTTGCTTGTGCTTGTTTGCATGGTTGTGTAGATTTGTTGATGTTAGCTTTGTTTTTTTTTGTTTTTTTGTATTCTAACCACCCTAATAATCATATATTTTTATTCATATCTACATATCACATACGTACGCGATACATTTTACCTGTTGTGTTGTATATGTTGTTTTTTTCTGTTTTGTTTATGCTAATGTTGTATTCTCATGTTTATTGTATTTTAATGATAAGTAATAAATATGATAAAAAAGAGTTATATGGTAAACATGAACATAAACTATGCAATATATGTTTTTAATGACATGACGGTTTTCCAAAAATGTGCAATAAAACAGAATATGAAAGACATTTTCAATCTTCACGAGTAAAATTTGAATATTTTGATGAAAAATCTGCTGAAGTTAGTCAAAATGGAGTACAAACTTTTAACAATTTGCTACAAGCACTTTCGAGATACGGTAAATTTTAAAAGTAATTTCGAGTTTTTTAATCAGGATATAAAACAACTGTGGTCAGGTATATGACACTTAAAATGTTGTATTTCGAGCAGAATTGTTTAATTAGCTCATTTTAGATTTGTAAAAAATAATTCTGTAGTTAAATTAAGATATTTTTAAGGTGTTTCGATACCAAAACGAAAGTGTTGCCAGAAAAAAAACTGAAATTTTGTTTGCCAAATAGTATACACCTTCTGTATACATTTCAAGTCGATCCTCTGTACGGTTTACAATAAATTAGTTATTAAAAGCAGCCTTTGAAGAAGTCGTAATGAATGTAGGTTTTTTAGTCAATAATTGCTTTTAAAAATGTTGTACCATCTACATTAAAAGTTTTTATCAATATTCCTCAAGTTTTAAACTCAAATCATATCAAAATTAAGAACTGTGCACAAAAATCGAAAACCTTTTTTGGTAGCAAGTGAAATTTACAAAATTTCCATTTGAAACATATCTAAGAACATTCTCCATAAAATTTTCTTTTTCTTTAAAGCCTTTTCCAAACTGAGCCGATTTGGAAGATCATCGCCAAATTTAAGTTTTTTCGGGTACGGTTTTTTTGGTTCAACCGTTTAGGCACTACGATGCCACAGACAGACAAAAAATTTCTTCTAAACCGTACAGAAAATCGATATGATTTTTTCACAAAAGACGTATAAACGAACGATTAATTAATGAATAAAATTTCCAGTTTTTTTGATTATTTTTTTGGTATCGAAATCACAGAATATATTTGTATTTAAAAAAATGAGAGGGTTGAGATGACAGGGTTTTTTGTAAATGATAGGTTCTCATTTGAATCATCAGTAAAGTGAAATCCATCCAAAGAGTCCTGCCTGAAGCTATGAACAGCAAATAGCAATGTATTTTCTTACCAAAGAGCTTACATATTTCGAAAACCATGAAACATACCTGCAACAAAAGAGAAACGATTTTTTATTAAACTTGTAATTTTAAATTATGAATATTATTGACTTTATTGTGTGAAAAAAAAAAATGAATAAGATTTAAATGACTTATAATTAATTAAATTGTAATTTTTTTAAATTTTCTTGTAGTTCTATAAATTTTGCTGTTTATAAACACTACAGAAAATAGGGCAAATAAGAAAATATACAAACACATGAAAATTAGTGAAGTCAGTTTGACAGCTAAATTATTAATTTTTATTTTAAAGGATTGAAACATCGGTATTTTTTTCAATCTTTTCTGGGTATATTTTATTTTCTGTTACTTCCGTGAACATAAGATAAGAACTTATATCACATTATGTATTATTACATTGTGAGCGAGACAGGACAATGCATTAATACAAGTATTTTACGCACATTATCTATTTCAACAGACATAAAGAAACGAAAAGATTACACATTAGCTATGAATCGAATCCGAGTCCTCTCGATCTAAAGAATCTGGGTGGTTCAAAGAACTAATTATGATTAAGAACCAAATGATTTTTCCATTTTTTAATGAGTATATATACTTTAAAATATGTAGAAGTAAGTAGTTTTAAGGGTTTTTTGCTTTGATTTCAAATTGTGTTCGTTTTTATGCAACAGCTCCAAAGTAAAAGCTGTTACTATTACATGTGTTTTTCTTTCTAATATCATACAAAAGTAATAATGTAATGACTTTTCTAAACAATAAATAATATAATATAATAGTAAAAAATATGTTTTATAATTTATATAATATAATACTATTTTATATCACTAGCACCTATTCTCCAACAGTTGACAATAATGTGGGTGGTCAACTTATTACATACCTATTTTTTATTTTAAATCTATAATTAGTTATTATGATTATATAATGTAATATTTATTATAAATATATTTTACTTTTGTTGGTGTTCAACATTAAATTACATTTTAATGGATTTTATTATGATTATGTTTTGAAATGATAATAATAAATAAATAAATTCATGTTATATTATTTTTAGAACAAAGGATGGTATATTAAGCTCTGCTTAAAAAGCACCTGTACAAATTCAATTAGTCAGGCGACAAAAAAGGGAGAAGACAGTTCGCACTGAATATGGCTGGGGTAGAGAACACACCTTAAATATTTTATTCAATTGTAAATTTAAATGAAAATAAGTGACCTTGTAAAGACGAATTGAAAATATTATAATTTAAGAGTCTTTTTGGTTCTCTATTTAACCATAGTAATCTTTTCACAATTCGGTATAATGTGCTAGATTGAGCATTGAAAAAAGACTCCCAATCTATTTTTGAATTTAAGTTAATGTAAACATGGCAATCCTGAACTAAAATGCTTTTCCGTTTTTAATACCTTAGCATTATAAAATAATTTAAAAGATCTTCTTAACCTTGGAAATCCCACAATAAGGATTATTTTTATATATTATGTGGGAATGTAAACAAAAGCAATAGCTTCCATTCTTTCGGTGGAAATTCACTAAAAATCAGTTAAATATAGTTGACAAACGAATGTCGAGAAATATGGCAGAAAATTTTAATTTTTGTTAATGCATGTTAACTGACAATTCTCGTGAAAACAATGCTTTTTGGTTAGAAAACTGTCAAAGTCTTAGGTATTATTTTTCTCTTAAGGCGGCTGAATTTCGGATATTTTGTCTCTTATTAGATAGGGAATAGCCTATTCCAAAAAGGGATGAATTACGTCTTGCATTTCCGAACAATTTCAGCGCGGGATTTGCGCTATTAAAGCCATCGAATTTCTGTATAGAAATTTAAAATTGTATATTTTAATGGTAAAATAAAATATATATATGTCGATAAATGTATATAATATATATATTTTTGCAGTTTTCAGACAACTACTCTCGGGTGCTACTTCAATAACAAAATAAATCAAAATCCAGCCTTCCAAAAATATCGAAAATCTGATTTTAAATTCAACTTTTCTGTTAAGTTATCATTTATAAAAAGCTTTGTTCCGTTATTTTCACACAATTACCTAAAACGTACTCTCACCTTTTTTTTTATTATTCAGCTTAATGATTTCAATTACCGTCCCCCACAAACTAGTTACACCAACAACTAACCATCATTCCGGAATATAAGTGTGTCCCTATACAATACCTAGACCAAAATGGACTGTACAAAATAAATGTACAGTGTACACTGTCTAGACAAATTAAATATTTACATTTATATAAACATACATTACACATTCATTGTTTGACATGTGTGGATTGTGGAGGTGCCTGCCTACATGTGATTTCTAGGAAGTATAGTAGGTGTTATTGGAATACGTGTATATATACGTGTTGATAGGTATAGGTTAAAAATAAAATAAAAAAATTACCAGTTATTTTATATATGTGCAGGGAATACAGGACACAGAGGTGATTGAAAAACCTTATTGGGTTGGTAACATTGGTACTTATGAAATGAAAAAAGTGAAGTATGTGATAAATTAAAGAAAGGATTTTTTGGGAAAATATTCAAACAAACTTTCCCAATTTTCTTCTTTAAAGAAACCCTTGACAAAGTTTCTTCCTATATAGCGTTTATTTAGGAGGATTCTGGATATATCTTGAACTAAAATCATCTAAATTTTTATAGATCTACATTTTTATACAGAGGTATCGACGCAAATCGTATATGCTAGCTGATATCCGGAGCAATTTTTTCGTATGATGTCTTAGAAACTTGCCATTCTAAATTCTTCTAGATTGTTAGATATTGCCTATCTACTCGTTTTTGAGATATTGTCTTAAATTAAATACGAGGGGTGATATCACAATGCACATTTTTAAAAAAAAATTCAGAAAACGCAAAAAAAGAAATTCAGTTATGGAACTGAATAAAATCTCATTATCCATTTACCATATGCTAGGTATGCTAGGATATTAAACTGTATTATAAGCAAATGATTTGCGTATTGAAATTTTGTTCCTTATCGCGTGACAAAAAAAGGGGGCTAGACAAAAATCGGCATCGACTCTTTCTTATAGTTTAATAGTTTGAAAAATGAATAATATGATCAATGAGGGGCCCCGGCCGTGATCTTATGTTCACGGTGCCTGCTACTCATGCGGAAGGAAAAAAATTAAAATTTGCTTTTCAATAAAAAACATGCAAATTTTAGTGAAATGAACATCAAAGATTTATTTGAACGAGAAGTAGAGATTTTATAAAAATACATGTCGCTCTATTAGCTCAGTTGGTTAAGGGTAGCGGGTTCGATTCCCGCCGTCGAAACAAAATTAATTTAATTAATTCTTGTAATGGGCTATGTAGGAGGTGCACTCAGCCTCTGAAATTGAGGAGCTGATAAAAGAAATTATCAACGGGAAGGTGGTAAAACACATATATGGTATCACAATCTATAGCCTAAGTGTGTCCTTCATGGACAGTTAATATAACCTAACCTAACCTAATCATAATAATACATAATAAAAAATTATTTTTGCGGGTGCTCCAATATTATTTAATTTATTAAAATACAATTTTCTTATATTTAATGACTAATTTTAAAAATTAAAAATTGTGTGTTATTATTTGTGTTGTTTTAATAGTTGAATAAACAGAAATCATTTTTGTTTTTCTGTATTTTCTCTATTCTTTAGTAGAAATTTTTTTTTTCATTTTAATTATTTTTACTAACGATTATAATGGAAAAATATGCACAAATAGATAAAATATATTCTTTCTTACTGACTACTTCTACTGGTATGTATGTTATAGTACTGCCTCTTAAAGAAAATGTCGACAACAGACCATTCTTAGAACAAGAACAACAACAACAACAAGCATATATAAACAAACATAAACAACAAACAGCATCATATTATCTAGATAAAGACGCTTTAAAATAAACATGTATGGCAACATGAAGATAGACAAATTCTCTCTTTAGTTTTATAAAAGAGAATAATTTTATACTAAAAGGAAAGGAAAAAATGGCCACTCAATGTTATTAAGAAACATGAGTAACCTTGATGTTATTTTTTCCTCAAAGTTCGCTGTTTGATATTTGAAACTGAAACGGGTTTACTTTATCGCTGACTGTTGATGTTTTTAGAACATAATTTCTTGAGTCAATGAACTCAATAGTTAAGTATTGGCCTGCTTAAACATTTTCTTGAACCAAAACAATATTATTTAATATTCACTCATAGAAAAGTTACTTTCTACTATGAGAACATATTTTCCTATACCTATTACCCGACTGGCAAGGATGGATTATATTTTACGCGCGTATCCTGTATCTACGTACGTTTGCATGTATGTATGAATGTTTTCATACCGGATACCTTATATGAAAATCGATTCCCAAGGAGTAAACTCCAGCAAACTGAAAAATGAGAAACTAATCCAGTAGTTTACATAGCGACTTTAAAAGTCGGGACTCATTACAACCCAGACAGGTCTAAATATTCCCAATAATAATGGTTTCCGACTGTTAAAGTGCCTATGTAAACTACTGGACTGATTTTTTTAAATTAATTTTTTTTGTTGCTACTGCAATTTATAATAACTTAAACCAACCAAGCAAATATATTCGTGAATACATTAAAAATCGATCTTAAATTTTGGATGATTTTTCTTCTATGCAATTGTAGAGCTTTATGATAAATTTTCGTTATTATTATAAATGGCAACATAGGCTTATAGTTTTAATATATAAATTCGATATGTTGTGATTTCGCTCCCCTTTTAGCTACCGATTCTCTGAGGGATTCAAAAATTCATTTTTACTCCATAACTTAAAGAGTTTTGATAATGTGGGATAATTATAGCTAAAATATACGGGCTATCCAGTATCTGTGCTTTTTCTCATAATTATCGAAAGGGTTCCATTTTGTGATTCTGTTATTCTAGGCTATGTGTCGTCTAAGTCCGTGTTAAATAATTCTAAGGCATCCGGAGCATTCTGAAACAGAATGAAATGATCTTGCATTTTATTTTCCTACTAGTTTCATCGAAAACTAACATGATGATATGAACCTATACACTACGGGTGTTTGACTATTGGTGTTGAAGACACCATGCGAGGTATGTATCTCAGTGTCACAAAAAATGCACGGATTACATATAATACTATATTACGAGTATTCGTAACGCGATAAAATTTGTCTTGATTGTTATTATGCCGTCGTTGCTTGCTTCTTAAAAGTAAAATCATATAATACAATGTGCAAGAAATTCTTCCATACAAAATGGTTTATGCGGGTGTTAATTTCAAAAGAATTATGGTTGCCATTGAGATCCTTTTTAGAACCAAACAGTCCATTTTGCATAATTTTCAGACATAGAATAATTATAATGAACATTATTGTTCGTAAGTAGTTAACAGTTAATAATACACACAGAACGAAGAAAAAAAAAACCCAACATATATACACCAAGTATTTCCATTAAATATTAAGTATTTAAACAAAGTTGCTTGGCTACTCTACAATCTACACCAGCTCGTTAGCTCTATAGTAACGAACAACACAAATAATTGGAGCTATATGCTAAATGAAACAAATACACAATAATATAAATACCAAAAACAACACATTTTATTGTTGTTTTGAATCATTTCTTCCACCAAAAATACAACTGGAGAATATTGGTTTTACTTACTATGGGGTTGGGACAAATTAAAATATGTGTAGGTTGCTGGTAAAAAGGAAAAGGTCTAGGATCAAACGAAGTATTTGAAAGTCATTACAACATCGCCGGAAATTTAAAGGATTAAAACAACTTTACCACTTTTTCAAAAATTTGCATAGTCCAGGTTTTTCAGTTTAAGGGCCTGAAATTTTTTTAATACTGTGACAAGCTTAAAATTAAATAATATTCTTGATTAATTTTTATTGTTGTAATATACATATTTAAAGACGTTTCCAACTAAGTGATGAAAGTATTAAGTACGAAATTATTTAAGATTTCCGTTACAAATTTTCAGGGTGGATACTGTGAGAACTTGGAAAAAGACGATAATAAAGAGAATTTTGTTTCGATAGAGACCATTTCGAAATATCGATGCCTAAAGATTTATGAGAAATCACTTTTAGAAGAAATAACACACAAATGTCATTCATTTCATCACTTCAAATGTATTTTATGCAAAAAAGAGTTATAATTTTCTTTATTGGAAAATATTTTTCATGTTTTTAGCTAATGAATATTAGTTTTCCAAAGTAATCCTAAGAAAGTTATCCGTGTGACATAATGAACAAATCACTTAAATATAGAATTTGTATGTTAAAAATGCAAACTGGAACAGCTTAAATCTATAAATTTAGCTCCGTAAGGGGTATTAAAAACTTTGCCTGCATATTATGATCTAAGAGACGGTATAAGGTCGATCTTCACCTATCTGATAACCAGATGAGATACATTTTTTATGAATTTATATTGATTTATAAACACTCCTATCATAGTTTTTCTTTCGAAAAGTGTTCATAGTTAGTTTTTAATTAAATCATTTTAATAAATTTTTTTTGATTGGTTTACAGATCGCTTCATTATTTCAGAGTATGGATGCTACTCAATTTGAGTCAAATACCTATCACTCAAACGGACAATTTCTTGAGGCACTGTGTTCCTTCTCTGAATATTGTCTTTACGCACATACCACGGAGATTTACTAATTGCTCATATTTCGTCCTACATGTAGAAAGCCTCCTGAAAGAAAATTTTTCACTCATGAAAAATAATTTAAGCGAAACAGTTGTTGGGCACTACTTTGATAAACAACATCTCAAACTTCTAGTCATCCTATCTGAAATTAGTGCCAAATACTCCATTTGACTCTAAATCTAAAAATTGCTCTCATACGGGGAGAGTATAAAGCTCTGCATGTTCTTAATCATAATTAATAATTCTGTTTGTGTGTTTATTTTATTATATTTCATATCTTATGTGTGTGTGTGTGGGTGTTTTAAAGGATTTCAACAGCAGAATTTCTAGCTAGCTCCATTTTGTGTTGTGTGTATATAGCTCCACGTTCCATTTTGTGTTGTGTGTAAAGTATTATCATACATATTTTCTAGATTTACTTTTATCAAGAAGAACAAATCGTTAAAGATTATTTCTTGTTCATTTTACTGCTGTTAGTTTATTTAAAATCGAGAGGTTGTTGAATATTGAGGGTGGAATCACATCAAAGAGCCTTTTTTTTTATGAAAAACAATTTATAAGAGATTATTGCCTCAAACAAACGTGTTATCTAGACGCTTAGATGGGCAAAAAAGGTGAAACCTATATGGGGTTTTAAACAGAAAATCGGACAAATCCATTGTGAATTTGTTAATGATCCCTTATTGTACGTTAAAAGATGTTACAAAAATACTTTATTTGTAACATATTTGTAAATGCATGAAAGTATTTTAAAACAGAGAGATGTATTCTTTGAGTTTGTTCAATTTGTAATATAAAATTCTTGCTTTTCTTCATTATTTAAGAAATTGCTTGTATGTTTGAGAAAAGTTATGTTGTATATTTTACGTTGAATTTTAGAAAATATATTGTGTGTACCTATCCTTCTTCAACAGGACATGGGGTTTAAAATGCAAAAGTATTTTGAAATTAGTTTTTGAAAAATGAACATACATTAATATTTATCACGGTTTGTAAAATTTTCATAAAATTTCGCTACCAAACTTTTTTTTTGTGTTTTTTCTTTATTTTCATTTAAATTATTATAAATATTTATAATTTGGGAAAAATCACAAAGTTCATACTCTATACCGTCTAGCTATTAGAACCAAATAATAATTTTAATTTTATAAGCAAAATAATAATTTTATAATTTGGACCAAAGATTTTCGAATCATACAAGCTCAAATAGATAGACAGTTCCTTAGAGAGAGATTTTGTGTCTCATAATATGTAAGAAATAAATTATATTGTTCGAATGAGGCCATAACGATGCCTTTTGAGCTGGTAAAAATATGTGTTTAATAATGCATTGATTATAAAAAAACATTGGTAACGTTTATCAGTTTATATCTGTACGTAATGCATGATAATTCTATTTTCACAAAGAATTATTTTATAATATCTTGTCTGATATATGGAAAATAATACCTATACATATACATATACATATACATCCTGTTAAGAAAATCTTTCATTATTTTAATTAAAATTTTCCTTAACTATTATTATCGACTCACTACACTATCTTTAGTCTCTCACTACAAGATGTATAAAATAAAAATAAAAAATAAAAAATAAATATGCTTTTAACTTATCAAAATAATTCTTTAGGGTATGCGTTGTATGTGAACATATTACAAGAGTGAAAACTTATATAGTTAAAAACAGAGAGATAAGGAATATTATTATTCACAAAGATATTTAAAGCTATCTATTCTTAAAACAACTAATTAATTATTAGATATTAATTTAATTATTACATTGAAGTTTTAAGTATATATAATAATTATTTGTATAATATTATGAGATGCTTCTGATTTTACCTGGAAGCATAATGCTTATAAGAAGATATATTAATTAGAAGAAGATATGCTTATAGTTTATAATAAATATTTTGTTTGATGAAAGAAAATTTAGAAAATCTGAAAAGTTAAAAGAATAAACAAAGAAATAAGCGTGGCACTCAAATTTTTATTAGCATACCTGAGTAACGCATTCGATTCTCGCTGTCACAACAAAAATTAATATTATTAATAGTTTGTATGAAATGGTTTAGTATGTGGTATTGACGTACAGAAAAAAAACCAGCCTCTCAAAATTATTGATGGGCACCAAGACAAAAAAAAACTTATTTGACTGTCTTTGTCTTACACACTTGGGTTTGATCTTTGCTCTGTGTCTTACACATTGATCTTGGTTTTGTTGTAATTAACTGCTTCTGTCTAGCATACTTAATGTTGCATACTTTGATCTTTCCCTTACACATATGCAAGACCTAACAAAACTTGTAAGACCAAAAAATAAGTAAGACAAAGATGCTAAACTCTTTAAATCGTTAAAAAAAGATAAACAAATGCAGATTTGGTTTTGGTTTTAGTATCGTTCATCACTACCTAAAATAATTTAGTCGCTTAAATAATCAGCAGAAAGTTGGTAAAACACTAAATGGTAATAGGAGCTTCAACACTCCGACTGAGTGACAACCCGGCTGGATTCAGCTTCCTTAGACGTCAACTTCCCTAACAAACCCATGACAATATAATATGTAATAGTCGGTTAATTTGCTCCAGATTATATAAATGAAGAAAATTAGCAACGTTTGAGAGAGTGATATAAAGAAATTCGAAAATGCGATACCGAGTAGATACGTTTACGAGAAGACGTATGGTTTGCGTCAGTGGTTTTTATCTTACAATATAATATGAAATATAGCTTACTGATCTAAGACAACTCGCTTCAATAATTGTAATACAATGCTAAAACGCGAAGGGCCGATATCTGTAAAATATACCAATTACAGGAATGAATGTGGAAGCACCCTCGAAGTTTTACTAAACAATGAAAATCATTTTGTCTTTTTTAGCCAACATGTTAATGAAGTGTGTTTGTTTTCTTAGCTAAATTAAGATTAAGATTTAATATGTTAAGTTAACATTTCTAATTCACCACAGTTTTAAATGTTAAAGATTGATGAAAATATGCTGAATATTTTGAAAAATGTTATCCTTGGCACAATACCTACCAATAGCACTTCCTAAATTAGTTAAAATAGTTACTAAAGTCTAATATGGAATATATCAGATCGTGTAATTTCGACTTTATATTCAATTTAAATAACAGTTTAAACATTATTAAATTATTAACTTATTTTTAACTATTATTTGGTTTATTGTAGAATTTTTTCTGTAAATTTAGCGTGACTTATTATTATATTAATAAGCTCTGTATAAAGTTATTAAAAAATATTTTAAATATTTAAAAAAAAATTTAATTCTAAAGTTTACGCTTGGTACAAAAAAAAAAAACAACACAATTTAGAATAGTTATATAATTATTGTGCTTTAAATACGTAACAACTATCTACTTAACAAGTTTGTGTTGTATAAAACGTAAAACTTCAATTATATAAGCATAAAACTCTTTGTATGAATTCCATTAAACCTTCTAGTTGAAGCTTAGGTAGGTATTGTACAACGTCACTGAACTCAAGAAGTCTATGTGTTGTATGTATGCGGACTGTAATAAGCTATGGACACAGGTTTTTACCTCTATATAAAGCGTGGTCAAAAAAGAGTTATATAATTTTATTAAGAACAAAACAGTATAAGATATCAATATGTTGTTTATTTTTATATTTTAGATATTGGATCAGGGCATTTTGGTTTAAGGCAGAAGGCCCGCAACAAAATTTACAAAACTCACAAAGTTTGACTTAATTTTTGATATAACATGCCTTGAGAATTGCTTAAATCAAATTTTTTGTCATTCAATCATCAATCAATTAATGTTTGCGTTTACAAAAATTAATAGTTTGGCGAAGTTTGTGGTACGGAAGGATAAATGGACCACATAAAAAATTAGTGTTGCTATTTGTGTTACCAAAAGCATTGGCGGTTTATCATTAAACATAAAATCAAAAATGAAAAAAAAACAAAGATATCGATACATCATATCGTTTCGTTTTTATTTCTAATTAAAATGTATTACTCCAATTTGATCACCTGTTTTATGCGATATTAGCGAATTGTTAGCTTACTTCAAAAACAGCATTTTATAGCGCATATGGGTACCTGTCATAAGGTCTTTATAAACATAATGCTGACATAAAATTACAGTTGGAAATATAGTTTTGGAGTATCAGTAGACTGGTCAATTTCAAATTGGCGCGTGATTATTTATATTAGTTTTTAATTTAGTTTTTTGTGTTAAAAGGGGAAATATGTTTAGTAAATGGGGGCTATTTATTTTTACACAGAGGTTGTGTGGCGTTCATACAACATTTTTTTATTTTATTTAATAAAACTTTAGTTAATCTCTATTTGTTCAACATGTTTTTACTTACGGTGTATGCTAGAGTTTTATAAGCTTTTAAAATTCTTTAGAATAAATAAAATACAAAAATAGCAAATTGCACCGATTTACTTTTTTAGAGTTTTAATGTAACCCATATATAAACCATTTTTCAGGTTGAAAAGGGCTGTACTAACTATCCATAGACAAAATTAATTTGAATGATTTCCCCCAGAGATTGAGAAATAACACATTTTTCTTAAAGCCGAATATTGCATCAGTATTTAGATTCTGAATTATAATCTCTAAGCTTGTTACACGCTGTAAAAATAAGTGTAAAAAAAGAAACACCACTTAAAAAACATGATGCTTTATATCAATTTCCTTGTTTTTCTTCTGAAAAAAAAATTAACAATAAACTGTAAAACATTTAATCGAACTGCGAATAAAATTCTCTTTAAACCTTTAATTTTGTTTATTCATCATATAAATTTTCCCTATTTAAAAAAAAAAAAAACATATTTCCATATTTTCCCATGTACACATGTATCTCGTATCTCGAGTGTCGTACCTGGGAAAACAATTTCCATTTTTCTAAATAAAACTTTTCTTAAAGAATATTTGAAAATATAGCAATGAACAACATAGTCTATTCTTATTATCAATAATCAATCATGTTTCCAAAAAGTATATGTATTAGTACTACTGTATGTTATTTTGATCCAAGGTACATGATGTTGCATTATTTATCTTTGGATATTAACAAAAATATTACATAACAAACTATTCATAAATTAGTATTTATGTTGGTAAAATTTGTGTAAAACGCAATAAATTGTAAGTAAACAAAATTGTTTGCATTTTGCACAAAAATATTTATTTTACTTGAAAACAAAAAAACACTTCTGTTGGTTGTTTGCCTTTTGTATTTTATCTTCAAATAGGTGCTGTCTCACAGAAAATTAAGGATGATCCAAGGTACATTGTGTGTTGTACTTCCAAGGTACAACATTTTCCTGTATATAAACGTGTTTTTGTTTTTCTTCTTTTTCCACTGTATCCAAACGATGTATCTACCTCCATAAATGCATTTAAATAAATGACTATTGCGGGGTTCCTATGGGAACCTATATTAAAAATATATGTATTTTTATTATGAGTATATATCTGCTACTACTTTTAACAAGAATTTTTTTTTGAATGTAAGGGTGAACCCAATGGGAGAGGATATAATGTCGAGTATAATCCTTCGGGATACTTCTAGTGAACTTCCTCTCCATTAAATTTAAAAATATCATAAATATATTTTACTGTATAGGCATATAAACATAAAGTCGGTAATATAGTGAACTATACACAACGGTAATACACAAAAATATATATTTATTTAAAGACAAGTATGCATATGAAAACCGTCGAATCACCCCCGAAAAAAACGCTTCTTTTATTTTTAAAATATTATTTTTCTAAGTAACTATTATTCTGTCGTTTGTGTAAATGATAGACGGAAAATTTACATAGAAGATAATTCTAGTTTTTCGAGTAAATCTCTTATGTGTGTATGTGTGTGTGTTTTATATAAATCTCTAGATAATTAAAGCCATTAGCGTCGGATATTTTATACTTAAATGTTTAATATAAATTTTTAAAAAATTATTTATTTATTTTCTACCAGTTTACTTCCTAAAGTACTTTGCCTTAGTCTCCGTCTAAAGTTTTTGTATTCCGTTAAAACTTGTTGCTTTTTTTTTATTTATATAAATGAATATTTTTTTTACGATAAGAAAAAACGATGCTATAAATCACTGTAACCGAATCAATTCTTTTTTTTTCTATTTTGTCTTAGCAACAGATAACAGAATGTTTTTCAATAGACTTGAATAATAAACTACACATAATTTTTATTTCTTAAACTTAACAAGGTAATTTATCTTGCTGTTCCATACAGGAAAGGACCCCACAATATTAGATAGTAGATAGGAAAAAGACATTCTATGAATCTTTTTCTAACCCATCCATAAATATTCTTTGGATTATTCTGACCATAAGCTCTCATGGCCACAAAAAATTTTAACGAGTAGTTTTCGAGCTGGGGGCGATCAAAGCTACAAATATATTATAGTTTTATTATATGACTGGGAAATGGTTTTCTGTGAAACTTTTTCAAGCCGCCCCCAAAATGTTCTTCATATCGTTCTGATCAAAAACTCTGACGGCTACAAAACTATTTATTGAGTAGTTTTCGAGCTACGGGCGATCATATCTACATACATATTTTATTTATAGTACCTGAATGACAAGGAAAATGGCTTTCTGTGAAACTTTTTCAAACCTTCCCCAAAATGTTCTTCGGATCGTTCTGATCTAAAAATCTTACGACTGCAAAACTTTTTAACGAGTGGTTTTCGAATTACGGGCTATATATTGACTAGTATATTAAGCTTTGATCGCTCGTAGTTCGAGAACTACTCGTTAAAAAGTTTTGTGGGCGTGAAGTTTTTGATAAAAAAACGGTCTGAAGAACATTTTGGGTGTGGTATGAAAAAGTTTTACAGAAAGCCATTTTCCTAGTCATAAACTAAAACTGTAATATATTCGTAGCTTTGCTAGGCGTAGGAGCTTTAGATCAGAATGCTCCAAAGAGCATTTTAGGGTTGGTTAGAAGAAGTTTCACAGAAAGCCATTTTCCTATCTTATAATGCGGGGTCCAATTTCTTGTAGGATTATAATTAAATGATTTCTAGAAATTTAGCCTTTCGGGAAAAAATAAAGAAATTTCCTCTAAGTTCCAAAAAAACTTATTTGTAATGCAGGTTATGACAATGTATTCTGTAATTCTAATAACGTGATGTAAATAATTAAATTATGCAACGTATCGACGTTGCTATAATTTTTCGAAGCATACATAGTAAAAATTATATATCCATTTACATAATTAATTTCTATGAAGTTGAACTAGGCTACGCAGAGATCGTAAATTATTGGAGGTGGTTGAAAATAGTGTAAAATTGTCGAGATCCTTGGTAGTAAAATGTATTTTACTATCTAACAATCAATATTTCAATTTATTTGAAAATATTAGACTAACGGAAAACATGATAAGAAGTTTAAATTTTAGGCCAATTTATGTCCTATTTCCTTGAATGCATCGGCAAATAATAAAATAATAGAACATTAATTAAGAATTATTTACCAATTTTACACAGAAGAAAAAGTATTTATTGCTTTTCTTCTATTTAGATATTTACTCATACAGTTGGAGAAATATACCGGATTTTGATAATGAATTCGAAAATTTTTGGAAAAGCCTAATTTAAAAAAAAATAGGTTTCTTTTGTTGGAAAAAAAAACAGAAAAGGAATTTTCTGGTTCGGAAACGATTAGTGTGACTTTCTGCGCCCGGATTCTAACTCTACCTTGTTTTCTTTGCTGACCTTTTTTTTTTAAATATCTCTGCTTCTACTGATCGGGTTAAGACGAAGAAAAAAATAATTATTTGTTAAGAATTCTTGCATCGGCCTTGCTGGCTATCTAATCCTGAGCGTAGCAAACTGAAAATCTCAAGAAACCGCAATAACCACATATTTTCGACTTTATTTGATCACTTTTCGAAAAATGAAGGAATTGCAATTATGGAAAATGATGTAACTTACGACCATAAAAAAGAGTGGTAAATTTTAGCCCGATACATAACCTTAATTTGAGAAAAACGAATTAAAAAAAAAAAATTTCAACAACAGTTCAGGCAAATCATCGGTTTTTATACCATGTATATATGAAATATATATAGTATATTAAGTTTAGTCCCAAGTTTGTAACGCTTAAAAATAATGATGCTAGGAAAAAAATTTTGTCATAGGTGTTCACTAAATCACCTAATTAGTCTATTTCCAAAAATTAAACTTTTGTTTGAAACATTTTTTCGTAAACATCACTGTTTACCTGTGAGGGCGCCAATTAGGCGGAAATTTTATAATATGTACTATACTTGATTATCAGTTATGTATGTGTCACATGTTTGTATGTGTAATGTGATAAAGAAATCAACACTGACTAGCCGAAAAGTTACAAAACAAAAATTCAAAAAACTTCAGATTTGCATCATTACAAGGTAGAAAAATGTTTAATTTTATAAAAAACATTAATATAAAATACACCTTCAAGATTTGAAAAACTTTCTATATTTGAAAAGCATGATATGAAGAACGGCATATACATTATAGATATAATATATAAATGAGTAATGTTTACTGATTTCAACTGAGTACAATTAATATTAGTGACAATCAAATTATTGGAAACTGATAATTTTAACAAATTTGAATAATTAATCCATGTCTCTAACATTTTACATACACGACATGTGTCTCTATGACGTCCTCTCCTCTACATATGTAGCTGTATGTATGTGATATCTAAATTATTGATTCTATAAATTTAAATTAAGTTTCTCTATCCATTTACAATATTCGATAAAATATTCCATACCGTTCTATATTCTCTATATAAAACATTCCGTGATGGATATCATCTTCAGATGTTACACTAATATCTTTCTGCTTTACTAATTTATCAAATCAACATTTAATACTATTAATTCAGAACATATAGTAATAAGAATACACTGAAAAAAAAATTACAACCGATGATATGAGGTTGTCTCAACCTCATCGTCATATATGAGGAATAGTGATACGAATGTGATACAACTTCCGTAGGGGGTTGAGTGGTGAAGTTGACACAAACGCATGAGCTGTTTGTATGAAAGTAATATACTGTCTAACAAATTTCAAATATTGTTATTTTGAAACGCAACATAGTTTTAAACAATCTGTTTTTGATTGGTTCTATCACTTATAAATATTTTAACAAAATAGTGATGTGATTGTCATAACTACACGAGCAATTGAGAAAAAATAAAAGGTTTATGCCTGCTAATAGGTTTATTAAAAAAAATTAGATTTCTTCAAGTCGGATTTGAACCAGGCGACATATGGATTACTATTGATTTAAGTATCCTGAGTCTATAGCTTAAGGGAGTTTTTAGACAAACACGTCTAAAACAGAGGCCGCGCACATCATTACTTTCAATCTTTATTTATTAAAGCTACATTCGAATATATACAATTCAATTTATGATGTGGATGGGATCTGTTACTTCATTCTTATCCAAACGACAGTGTGGTTAATTTACCGCCCCATTAATTATAATTGATCAGATTGCCGCGGCCTGGATTAGAACCCTCAACCTCCCAGGCTAAATAGTCAAACATTGTGTTTTTACTCGGCCACTTAGCTGGTTTAATAATTAGCATTGTATGTCACCCATTTTTTCAATAACGATAAAACATTGAAGGCATTATTATCGTCTCATCTCAAATCGTCAGTATAGCATTAAATAATTGTTTTCGATTTTCGTGATGAAAACAGTAGGTATCTGCAAGAAAGTTAATATCCCCAATATGATATTGGGTATTAGTCAAAAACAGAGATAATAATGATTATACGTATATTTTATAGTGTAAAATGATCTTCTCTTTGGAAAATTTATACTTGCTATTGGTGATGATTATACATTTTAATAGTGTAATTTATGTATAGATCTTTTATGGGTGAGAATAAATTATGAAAATTTTGTATATCTCTAGAGATTTCTTTAGTATCCAGATTTGATAGTCGTATTAGAATAATTTTCGTAACATACAATACTTTTTGTTTAATCAATTTTTAATTATTTAAAGGACTACTATAGACAAACAGGGTTCGTCCTGGATTACCATTTTTATATTCTATTTTATAAGAATTTAAAATTCCCCTTTTTTAATGATTCGCAACTTCGATTCTTTCATTTTCTAAGGAATGGTATCTTCGGCTTTACTATATAATTTTAAAACCTCACATTACTTACTCATGCTTAATAGTAAATATGTTTTTGAAATGTGATTATTATTATTCAGTGTATTTTCATTCGATTTTCATTGGCATACATTGGCATAGACAAGAAAACCTCTATACAAATTGGTGTAGGGTTTAATTATAATAAATAACCTACTAACTTTTTATTAACGAAAATTCTAGCTTCAATTTGACGGATATATGCAATTTTATCATTTAATGAGAATGATAATTGAAAGGAAAATGCAAAAACCTTACCACCGGAAAGTTGCGGATTTCTTTAATTTTCAAGTTTGTTGCACAACGACCATGATCTTCTTTTCAGTATCGGGCAAACCAATTTTTGCTATTGTTATTTCAATTTTCTTTGTAGTTTAAACAAAAACATGGCTATCCTTCCTATTCTTTGTCAGGGAAATCAAAAACCTTTCAAGCCACGTGAAAGAGATTTTGTGAACACCTCACAAAAATTATCGTCGAAAAAAAGTTAATAACCTAAAAGAGCATCACATTTCTAGATGTGTATTCATCAAAGACAATGAATGTATAATGGGGGCCATCGTAACATCGGTGTTATCATTCGCAACATCCCTGCACAAAACTTTTGGGTACGAGCTATGAATTCATCCTTCTTAATAGCGTTAATTTACAGTCATATATTAAACTATGTATTTAACAGAATATTAAAACGTGGTTTTTACAAAATAAAAAGTTGTCTCTTCTTTACATCTAGAACAAGAAATAGATATATACACCGCCATATTTGTTATATTTGTTCTTTGTTATATTGACTTTGCTTAGGTAAATATTGTATTATTATACATATGTACTGGGTGAATTTGAATTTATTTTAACGGGTATTTTTCTTACTTTCATAAACTTCAAGTAAAAACTAATTCTCTAAAAATATTTTCAACTGCCGTGATATTTCATTTTATGCCATTTGCATTTTAATATTATTTTAGTCCTCAGAGTACCCTGGATGGCTCTAATGAAGTTTATCTGGTAGTTGTGTTAATCACGGTAAATGTTCGATTATAATTAATTTAATGTGTGTGGTTTTTTCGGCACAATCCACCAACTAACACATCACCTCAGAGAATAATCAATCATATCTAAATGGTGCAATATTTCACATGTTTATGTAATATTCTTAATACCTGTAATGGCAGAAGTTCGTAGTCAGTACTTGTAGTCAAAATCATTTTTGGCTGCTTAAGAATAGGCAAAGTTATCACATAAAAGTTGATACAAAAAAGACGTCTACTCAAATCAAAACATGTTTAGAGAAAATGAATAAATAATTTATCTCATCCTCGTGGTGGTAAGTTTATCTAGTAATAGTTTAGTCCAACCTTCAGCAGGTTTGCTTGTTATTCAATATTATATAGAGGATGCAATCTGGTGATTCTTATGTCTTATTGATCGTGTCTATGAACAATGAGATCCATGGTTACCATCTCGCATATATTACTTTGGTTACATTTACAACCAATTAACTACCTTCAGAAAGTGGACTAGACGTCAATCAAGTTGTTTTCATTTCTCTCCACATTTCAGCATTCCAATGGAAGAGCAACCTAATATTATGGTTCCGATACCAGGAATCGAACCCGAGTCTCCTGGATGAGAGCCTTGAAATGTTCGAATATATTCTATCGAAAAATTGACTACGGTTTGCAAAAGGTAAAGTTGGATTTCTTATAGTATTAGGGTTCGATTGCCTTGGAATGCTGCATGGCAAGTTAGTCAACTAAATTTTAAATTAGCATTTTTGCCTAAAAGAACTTAAGTATCGCTTCTTTGTTTTGAGATAGTAAAATAAAGCAACTGTTGTAGTATTTAGAATTACCGATTGAGATATCTCGTTAAATACTAACTCAATTGAGAAACGCGGTATTTATTTCGTATAGAGAAGTTAAACATTATGCCCCGAAATTTCACAATAAACTCACATTGTCACTCCTTTGTCTTATAGCCGAAACTCTTCATCATTAATTAAGAAATCTTTCTCGTGTCATAATTATTTAGAAAGTTTTGTTTTCACTGATAACTCGTTCTCAAAGTGTAGAGAGTAAAATTGCATTGATCTAGCTTCAGAGGATCTCACCTATGAATGATTAGTGCATGGAAGAACTCTTTATATAAAATTATTGATTGTCAACTTTTATTTAACTTTTATTTACATAATCTCTCCTCAAAATAGTCAATTTTTGGTTTGTTGTGCTTTTCAAAATTGAACTGCTCCAGCAATTATTTACTAGAGTTTATGAGCGAACTAGAAACTAACTCTGTACATAGAAAGAGATAGAGCACATAAAATGGTTCATTTATGAATTTCTAAATGGTAAATCGTTTATCATACTACATATAACGTATACATAGAGAATATTATTATTATGTATATACTTTATCTATAACATAAGGTGATTTTCTCTATGAAATGTGTGTGCTTAACATACACCATACAGTAGTACTGACTGCCATAACGTTCTTCTTCTAAACATGTCTAGGTACTTCGTGGCTCTATCATAAATGGATATGGTAGTATTATAACATAGAGGTATTATAAAGAATGTATAGATGTTTATATATAAATAATGATGACATGAGTTAAGTTAGCAGAAAGACTTAGCTAATCCTTTTATTCCAAAAGAAGCTTTATTTAAAATATAACGAGGAATTCAATCAGAGGGAGTAAAAAATTTTTAATTACACAGTAAGCTTAAATTGTTGTACATGCAAAAAGGACGATATTCATATAAGAAAATATTTTAAAATACAAATACCATTTTGTCCGACACTCGAAGAAACGAAATAAGAAAGTTAAATTTACAAAATTTAAAAATTCCTCTACAATTTTTCGGGTACGGAACCCTAAATTCGCACTTGAAACATACCTCTTCATAAGAACACTCTTTGTTAAATAACTTTCAAACAAAACCCAAAAAATTAAAATCGATTGATCTGTTTAGGCGCTTTGGTGCCACAGGTAGACAGACACACACACATAGCTTATAATCAAACTTAACACCCCCATTTTTTTAGTTCGAGTGTTAAAAATAGCAATTTTCAACATGTCAGATGACAGACAACCTACCTTTTTTAGTTATTCGTACCCTTAAGCAGGAACTACCAACTATGCATCCGGCTGACCCCCCAAACAAGTACACGACAATTTTGTATATGTAGACAATTTTTTTAATCAAAAAAGTTTTTTAAATATCGGCAATTTTTTACACAAATATGTTAAAAGAAGAATGAAATTAAGTTTCTAAAAATTTTGGGAAAAATAATCTTGAAAATGACAGCACATTCGAAAGAAAATCGTTTTGTCAAGTTTTGGGCTTTATGCGTAGCGAAAAATTTACCAAGTTACCTAAAATGCGACCGGTTATAACACTTTCGTAGGCAAACACGTTGAATTGGAATATATTTTATTGATATTAAATTCTTTAACAATATTTATTACAAACGATTACGTTATTAGACACTACCTTGACAAATAGCGTTTCAAATTTCCAGCCGTTTTAAAGTCATTCAACTATTACGCTGACCGTAGGCCTATTCAAAAACTTTGAACAAACAAAGTGACCCTTCAAGAATTTTTTGACGGAAAATAGAATGAAATTTGGTAAAATAAAAACCGATTTTATATTTTTTTGTATTGCTGTATTGCTTGCCAGTTTTATCGGAAAAAAGTTTCCAAAATGCTTTTAGTTCCGTATCTAGATTTTTTCATTGTTTTTCATTTTAAATAACAATTTCTATCAAATTTAGTGGATTCTTTTTTGAAAATTTGTTTGCATGACCTAATTTTTTTTTAAATTTGTAAAAACAATAAATCAATTATGATTTATCGTTTATTGGTAATCGTGAAGGTGTTTTAAATAATCTGCTAACTTTACAACCACTAAGCGCCGCATACATCCACACACAATGTACTCATGTATAATAATATATTACTAAAACCATGCATCACTAGTCAGTATTATGGTATATAACTTTCTATAATCCAGGAGCCAACCTTGGCAACGGTAGTTATGTTGTTGTTGTGTCAATTGTAGTCATTACCTTTTGTTTCTGAAATTTTCCTTTAGAATCTCCTGTTTGCAAAACTAATGTTGAATTTGAAGTTCGAAATTTGGAATTATAAATATTATTAAGAGGTAGTATTACAATTAAGAAACATTTATCAACAAATTTTGACATATTTGTTTGTAATTGACAAAAATTGGAAAAAATTTCATTTTATCTTGCCTTCAAAAATTTGACGATATTATATAATTTAATAATTTAGACCCCAAAAAATTCAACAATTGGGTTCATTTAACGATTGAGTTAAATTATTATAGTTTTTGAGATATTGGATAATATCCTATACACAAAGCTTCTATTTCAAAGCCAGCCAGGATATCTAAAAAGTATCCATTTGAGCTGTAGACCGTGGGACAGCACGATTTTTTTTAAATAATATACATACTCGTAACTTCGTATGGGTGACTTCCTTTTGACGAGTCCACGAGTTATCGTTTGTAAAAACACAGTAGGGAATTTGTTGGACACAATGACCATTTAATAACATTAATAATTACTAAACAATTCAGTAAAAGTGAACCATGCATGTATTCAAAAAAAAAAAAGTGCGGCATGTTTGAGGTGGTATACAAGCTCATCAATGCAGTATTTTTGTCGGACAAAATTCTTTATTGTTGAAAATTATTAGTTTTATCAAGTTTGTTTCCGACAAATTCCCTGTTGTGTTTTTTCAGAACGATAACTTAAATTTGACGTCATCATGCTCATTTGAAAACGCAGTCTTCGAAAAAAATTCGTAGAGAAAAGTTTGGTAGGCTCATCAAAAGGAAACCACTCACGAAGTTTCAAGTATATATTTATCATTTAAAAACACTCAAGTCGACTTTCAATTGAGCTGGATTTTCAATTATTAAAAGTCCTAATCGCTTTAAAAAATACACAAAAATTTTCGGTTTAAGACTTTAGTCGATATCTCAGCAAGTATTTGGTAAAAATCACTTATTTCTTCAGCCAGTTACAATCGAGGTGATTTGTGATCACTTCTTGGACTACTCCAGTTACTTAGTTGAGTAACATAGCTCCTCTTTTACATATTTTATACAACTACTATACGATAGATAACCTATTATTGTAATAGCATACATACATAACTGTAAATTGATTGTGTGCTATAGCTCCGTGTACAGTACATATAGCTCGCGCTAACTCACTAGCAGCTAACTGCATGCAGCACAGTAAGAGTAATAAATAAAAATTTAATCTTCTTGTAATAAATTAAAAATATTTTATACAGATAAAACTTATATTGAAAGGATTTACATCGGTTCTATGTGCCGTTCATTTATGTATGCTTGTTTTTTTTTTTTTGCTAAACCACACAAACACTTTGTATGGAAAATCAAAATAGTCTTCGCTTTTATGTTGATAATCTATTGCTTGAATCAATTTTGTTTTATTCAATGGTTTTTTTTGCTCTTTTAGTTTTGAAAAATTAATAAATCAATATTTTATCGAGAATGTTATTTTACGACACATGAATTAGTTGCTTGTTACGTATACATGGCGCGAATAATATGCTTAAGAGACTAGTGTAACTGTTATTTTTTTTAAATTTTGTGTTTTAAGATCTTTGTGTTGCAAAATATTTTTGGCAGTATAGGTACAAAGCCAGTGTACATTTTTGAACATGTTTGAAACAAGTAAAAAATTTAGTTTTAAGTCTTGCTTTCATCACCCACTCAGTAAGATGTTCATTTCCCTATTCTGATAAGAAGATAATTGACTTGCCAGCAGTAAAAAACAGTATAAATTTTTGAGTATCAGATAAAAACTCCCAGGCTCATAACTTCAGAGGTTACTTCACTCCATAAATGCCCTTACGAAGTGTTATTGAACTACCTATCACGGTAAAAAATGACAGACACTCGAAATGTATCTGATAATACATTTTATAAATTTTCCGAATGTTCCAAAGCGCTATTTACAATGCTATGTTGTATATAACGTCATAGCTATGGATCTTAAGACAATATACCATACCAACATTATAATAAACGCCATGCGTTTCTTACCATGTGGAACTTCACCAGTTTAAATTTTTGACTCGTAGAAGTAGTAATATCCGTGTGTATTGTTCTACTATTTTCTTAGCACTAAGGTAGTACGAGCACCAAGGCGATTTTTTATTTCTCTTGAAATAATTTTTACCTTATTTTCACTTCATGAATGTAGACGAAATATATGGATAAAATTTATCGATATCTGCCTTGGTTTTCGCGAGCACAACAGGGTTTTTTTTGTATTCAATAATTTATCAAGGTTTTAGCTTTAATTTCAGTAGTTTTTTTTTTTTTTTTAATTTCCAGCGACTTGTTTTGAAGAAATCTATAAAAACATACCATCCATCTATCGCTTTACTAAAAATAATCGGGCAATCCCCCTAAAATTTTCAGAATTGATTTAGACTTAGTCGAACTGTTTACAAAAAAAACAAGCTTTTTGTTTAAAATTGCCTTGGTGCTCGTACAGTTTTTGGAATCGAAACTACAGAGGTTTTTAAACCATTACAGAAACTAGAGGAGTTTTTAAACCACTCTATTATTACTTAATCGTCATTGCCAAAAATTTATAAGCATCATTTTTTATTCACAAAAAATAAACATACTCAACAAAAAATATCAATTACAAAGAGTAAACAATAATTTCTGTTTATAAATTTTTAAAAAGATTTTTATTCTTGAAATATAACACACAAAAATATGAAAGATTTATATTTAATTTGTAATATTTGATCAAGTTAACACAAAAACTGAGTATATTTGGATTTAGTTTCTTTTGTTTTGATTTTCAACAAAACATAAAGTGTATACAAATACAAGTAAAAAATTCTTGGAAATTTATTTTAAAATGATTTTTGTTTGCTCTCTATTAAGGCATCTACACATTATGTGTTTGATCCGCTAACATTTTTGTTCCGAAAATACATATATAATAGGTACGTTATTTTAAGTTTAGAGTTTATTATTTAAAATTTCCGAAAGTAAGATTCATGACACAGTTTACGTAAAAATGAATATGGTGTAGTAATACAGTGACTTTTGCTTATTTGTTTAAAGTTTACTAGACGGGAATACGGTTTATAGTAAATCACGGTTGATCGAAAATTAAGGCAATGTTAAAATACAAATTTAAATTTTAGATGTTTTAATTGCTCCTAAGGTAGTGGAACCTATGATGGTCCGGTTTCCACAGAAAAGATGTCTTCAATAACTAATTCGTTTCATATTTCGTGGGCATCTGTAAAAACTATCACTGACAAAAAGGCAACGCTAACCACACACAAATACGCTTTCATTTTGATGTTGGGATTTAGTTTGATATCAGAAAGTGAGTGCATGTGAGTGTTTGTGAAATCAGAAAGTGAGTTCATGTTTTATAACTTGTGAATGCGAAATAATTAAAGAATAATAGCTAAAATAATTATAATTAATTTATTCTTAGTAGTAAATTTTCACACCAAAACGTTTCGACATTTAATGAAAAGAAAGTTTCTGTTTTTTATTTGATAATTTACCAGGAAGTTATTATTATATCATTTAATTGTGACTTGCAGGATATTGTCTGATGAAACTTAACAAGATAAGCTTGCGCATAATAAAATTATTTCTTATTTTTATATTGAAAAATAAATAATCCCTAAACAATATCTTTGCACTCTTTATATATATATATATATATATATATATGATTTCATTCTTCGAAACAGACATAAAACCAAGTATAAAAAATACACAATATTAGAATACTCAAAAAATAATATACAAATTATAACAAATACGTATAAAACAAAGTACTCAAATCATTTTTATATTATCCAAAGATAAAGGAAGAAGCGGGAAGGGAAACAAAACACAACACACATACAACACAACACAAAAAAAACAATAGAATTCTATAAAAATACCACAAAAATATGGTTTTGAGTACTATAATACTTTTAAAAATAATGTGTTAAATAAAATTTATGACAAATAAAAATAATATCTGATATATATATATATATATTTAATCTTATTGTCTGTCATACTTTATACATACAGCCTAAAACCTAAACCTTTTTTTTTATAATACAATTTTTCATACAACTTTATTCACTTGTATACAACAGTTTGAAATAAAAACAAAAAGATATTGTATTACACATGTCGGCAATTGAAAATAAAAATCTTTTTGTTTTCGGCTTTATTTTCATCTTTTTTTTATTAGAAATTGTTTTATTATATAGTATTAAAAATTTGTGAAATTATGATAAATTTGTTATTTATAAATAACCGGAAATATCCTATCCTATTTGGGGTTCTTTTATTCTCCGGTAAGGATTTTTTTTAAAACTAATTAAGTCTGCTGCAGTAATTTACTTTACCAATCCATTATTTAAGGTAGTACCAGCATGAAATCACTTTTCGACAGATTTGGCCGAATTTTTTTTTCTCGGGTTTATAATAGCTTTATTTATGAATTCCTAAAATTTCATAATTTTTGACCGTTTAGATCGCGAGATATTTAAAGACAAAGTTCGCGACTTTGAGGGTCATGTCCCATTTAAAGCATGTAAAATGTCCGGTCTCTCCAACTATTTTTTATGATATTATTATATATTGAAGAAAAAGTAGAAAAAAATGTTTATACAATACAATTCAAAAAAAAAATTTAGAAATTAATTTTCACTTTCGAGATATTAATTTTGACGTAAATTGATCGAAATTGGGACGTTGACATAATTATTTCCCATTTTAAACGGTCAAAATTTCTGAAACTTTGGGAATTAATAGTAAGCATTATTAAATTCTTAAATTTAATTTTTCGTTAAATTCTGTCGAAAAAAAAATTGTACCATTGCTTTAACATAGAAACTGCAAATACCATGCTGGAACATCGTTAAATTAAAAAAAATTTAATTCAAAAATACTTTTTCAAAACATCTACCATTTAATCCAATAAATTCAATAAATTTAGTCTATTATGTAAATAACAAGGATTTGTACAGGCTGAACTGTCAGCAACATCACCATCATACTCGGGACCGGAATATTATCATTCCAAACCTTTACGAAAGAATAAAAAAAGTGCAACTTGTGCAAACTTCTTGTTGTTCAACAAATTTCCAAGCCATTTAAAACGGAGGGTAACGGTACAAAGTTTAGAAGACAATAAAAGGCCTTTTTAATTGACAACACCTTCTACTCTCTTAGTGAATTTTAGTCAATTTAGTCAATTTTAATTTAATTAATTAGTTAATTATTTATTTTTTTTAATTTTATATGTTTTTTGACAATGTACTTGTATCCATGATACGTAATGTATACTTAATTCCAAAAAAACTGCCACAGTTAAAACATTCTAAGCGTACTCATCATATGTTATGTTATAATAGTAACACTTAGAGTGTTTTAAAACAATAAAGTTTATTATTATTATTAACTTAAAATAAATGGTGGAAGCGTAATTAAATAATGTAATATATCTAGTCTTATATGTTCTACACATTTATTTGCGCTTCCACCATATGTATGAAACTTGAAGTATGTTAATAATCAATGTTTGTTACCAATTTGATTTTACCTTTTGTAAAGATTTAAAAAGTTAGCATTGAGAATAAAGTTTTTCTTAGTCAATGTATGTTTTTAGACAAAAGTATTAATCGCTTTGCTAGATCAATCTATAAATATATAGGAGACTTTCTATAGATATAGTCACTCATCACGATATCTCTGGAACTATAAGACCTAGAGACTTGAAATTTGGCAGGAATATTCCTTTTGCCAAGTAGAGGTCAGCTAAGAACGGATTTTACGAAATTCCACTCACAAGGGGGGTTGCGGGGGTGTTCATGAATAAAAAATTCATATTTTTCAATTATGGCTTTTAATAGTTAAAAACTTGGTCAGAATGTTTTAAATTACATTTAGAAATTTTTTTAACCTTCGGAGGGTAGAAAGGTGTAGCGAGAAAGTGGGAAGTAAATATCGAATATTTACAAATATACCTCAGTGGGGTATCAAATAAAAGAGCATGACGTGTACATTACAAAACTGTTATCCAACGCAAGGAAATGTGGAGGGAGGGGTGCAAGTGGGGATGTTGCCCAGCAAAGCGGGTAGTTCCCAGCTAGTAAAGTATATTATAGATTCTTACCAAATAGATGATAAATTTTAGAAATCATGAAACGTACCTGAAACAGAAAAACATAGATTTTAATAAAAAACTGTTTACTTAAACAATATTTGAAAAGATTATTAAAAATATTATTAAAGCATGGGCTCTGTCCGGGTTGCTGGCAATAATGTTATAAAATTATAGATTTAATGGAACTCTCCTCTACCGTTGCACAACCTTCCCAAATTTTGCAGGAACGTTCTGAAATCTAGATCATTCTATAGTACCTCGTAAAAAGATATTGCTGCACGACATTTGTCCCGTGAGGTTAGTTATTTTGATTTATGGATTTCGATTAATTGTCGAACATGTGAAGGTGGAACTATATGTAAAAATAAACTATAATATAAAATATAATTTTATTTGATCATTAATTTTTGACCAACATAATTATTGATTATTTTTCGAAATGTTCTGGAATGACTTTTTTCCGAAGTTCGAAGCCCTAGGCGTGACTACCCTGCCTCAGTCATTTAATGTCTACATAATATAAAAATTCAGTCTGGTTGTTTACACTCAAAACCATAGATATAGATTCATTTACACAAACTAAACATGTAAATTTATTTATCTATGGTTCTTCATTTTCTGTCGCAACATCATCTTCAAACAACAACAACTAATAAATATATTTGTTAAAAGAGCTTTACTCATCCACATACTCACACAATAATGTTATGTGTAAAAGCTCTATAGCTAAGTCTCTTATTCTCTTTCTGATTGAAAGGTTTTTGTATTAATACTGAAAAACGTAAATTTTGGAATATAATAAATCTTCCTGGGATATTTCAATTGAGTAAGTGACATGTCTCATCAAAATATGTTACAAGAATGAGGAGCAATTTATTTGATTAAAAGTTAAACGCGAATCAAAAACAATATTTTTTTGTACGAGTAATTAAATTATATCGCGTTGCTTTGCTGAGTAAAATTTATAAATTTAAATACTTGCATGAACATTAATTAATGAATGTTAATGTTACATCTTTTCCGTTTATATCAATATTTTAAGCAAGTTTTAACCCAACATAAACTTAATTTATGGTCAACTAGTAGTTACTCGCCAGTTCCACTGGAAGTTTTAGCTTTCAATGCAAAGATTACCGTAATAAATCCTTCACTTTTTCCTTCACCTTTTCCCCCACTTACTCCCACTGGATGGAGATGGAAGGTAGAATCCCATCTTATGTAATCTACTTTAAGAACAAATCGATCAATTTCATTTTTTTTATCATGGTTGAAGAAACAATTGTATGCATTTTCAAATGAGGTATTACAAAAGAGTGCAATTTGAAAATTCAAAGATGGGGTGGGTGGGGGTGAAGGGACGAAGCCTAAAATATTCTGGATAGCAATTTTGAATTTGTCTGTCGATAACTAAATAGACGTGTTTTCACTCAAAACAATAATCACATCAGGTCAAAAGTTATTAATGGTGGATAACTTCCATCTTCTGTGTAGTCTATCATAAGAACCAGTCTATCAATAGAATTTTATGCCCTTTCAAATGAGGTTTTACAAAGCAGGATGTGCCATTTGAAATTTCAAAGTTGTGGTGGCTGGGGGCGAAAAGTTGAAACCTAAAATTCTCTAGGTATCATTTTTGAAGTTTCCCTTCGTTACTAGTTTTCACACAAAAGAATAATAACAACAGATCAAGAGTTATTAGAATAAATATATCCGCATATTAGAATGCAAATATCGGCTCTAACAATATCGATTATAGCGACATATTGGTCAATATCCTTGTATGCTGGCATATCGGTTATAACAATAAACGAATAAATTACTTAACGTATTTTTGTTACATATAATACTATTTTGAGCCTTATTAATTTTTTATTCAACCTTATTAGTTCTTATATCGGTTACAGTGATCAATCTTCGTTGGAATTAGTCAACAATAACGATTTTTTGACTTTAATATCACTTATAGCGACTATTAGCTATATCGCCCATAATTGCTGGCCCATTCAATGTCATTATAGCCAATTTTTACTGTTAAGTTATATAAAACGTACATGATATGATATTGTAACATAGAGATAATATGCCACATCGGCTGATGTAATAATGAAGTGTACGAAAGAAAATGGTTGATTTTTTCATCATTTTTTTTTCAAGCGAAGATTATATACTACAACAAAATGCTATATCGAAAAAAGCTATTCGTGTCGTTTAAAATGGTCATATTCGCCACCGATTGTACTTACACTTGGTACGCTTGTACTTTACCGTATGTACTTTACTTAACGTTAACTTGCTTGGGGAGCCAACAATATACAAGCGAGAAGTGAAAAGGTTCTGATATTATTACAACGTAGGTAGTGTACCTACACGAATCAGAGATATGTTGATGACGATGCGATGATGGTTTGGTGGAGTTAGTCTAGTAAGTGTAGTAGTACTCGTGTATAGTGTACGTAGTATAGCTAATATACAAAAGCTTTACTAATATGACTTATAGTATATTAAGTATTCTCTTTATGATCAAAGTCGTTATTACTACAATGTACAAATTATAATGTTATACCCGTTGTAAATAAATACATTTATATTGTACAGTATAGTATGTGGGTATGGTTGGATGAAGTGTATACTGGGTTATTTAATCAAATGGATTTGAAATGAAAAGTGAAATTTATTTTTAAAAGAAAAACGCCAATTTAATCGTATTTCATTTTATACCATATAGAACATACCAGTTTTAAATGATTTCAAAGAGATAAAAAAAAAAACTAAACTAGAATGTTCTTGAATGCTTCGAAGTAGGAAGTTTCATCACGCATTCTAGAACCCGCAGTTCAAAAAATCAGATCAAACGTTCAAAATCTTCTTGCACATTCTGGAATATTCTGGAGTATTCTCAAAACTTCTGTTAATTTTTTCGAGTATTTTGGAGAATTCAATAAAATACTGGAATATTCTAGATCATTCGTCCTTATACCTTATATTACTTATATTACCTTATATTACTTCGGCCTTATACCGTCTCTTAGACCATATATATATTGAACCGATTTTGAACATCGTCGTAAATTTTTTAGTTTTTTGGATACGGAACCCTAAACGCGCACTTGAACTTAGCTTAGAACACTATCCATTACATTTCCTTTCAAACGAGACCAAAAAATCAAAATCGATTCATCCGTTTAAGCGCTTCGATGGCACAGACACACACACATAGCGGTCAAACTTATAACACTTCTTTTTTTTTTTTGTTCGGGTGTTAATAATCATCGATTAATTGGACTAACTGTCGAATAGAGAAGCATAAAACGATACACAGACATTTAAGAACTAATTAGGTTTCTGTATAATTCTTTACTTAATTGTGTTTCTACGATGAATTCTATTGAAATGTGGGTTACGTGTTCAGATTATTTGCGTTCATTAAACACTTTTTATATGTTTTTAAAGAAATATAAGCGTGTGACTCCGTATAGCTTCATCAAGAGAAATGAATCACCCACTAAGTATATATACTTTTGCATTTAATATACCTTAATATATCTACAAAGTAAATAATAACTAATACATTATGTATTTATTAGGTAGATATCTATTATAGTAAAACTGGCTGACTCTTAACAATGTTACCATACACATACGTTACACATTACATTACATAACATTACATTATGTTACATGTTACATATTACACAATACATACATGTAGGTATGTACGTACATACGTAACGTATGAAGAAGAGTCAAGTAAAGTAAGTATAAGTAAGTAATGCGTGCTAGTATTATTATTTATTTATTGTATAGCAAGCAACCAACATAAGAGACTGACTATATTGTATAGTGAGTGTATTATGTACCTATTAGATGATTTTATTGTTCGTAAATAATGAAATAAAAGTCATTTAATAACAAACAAACTTGTAAATACAATACAGAAACACTGATTTAATATTCATTAGAAATGAATTTGTAGAATTTATTAATTATAATTTAATATGAATGAATATTTTGATATTTGTTCAGGATGGGGTGGAGAAGTGTACAATTTTGAAAATGTTCTTACACAAAACCCATCAATTTTATCAAAAGTAGTTGGAAAATCGCAGAAGTACGTTAAGTTAATCATGTGTTATCACAAAGTACAAAACTTTATCTATACGTTAATTGTTGAAATACCATGTATAGACAGTGTTGATGACAAAATTGTTTGTTTTTTGAAGTCACGTAAGAAAGATATTCACTCTTAGATAGCCACACACTCATAACTGATATTGCTCATTTACGAACTCGACCTCACTTTTTGTGTCCTCAGCACGCTATAAAAATTTCAGCTTGATATCTCCTTTAGTTTTTGAGTTATCGTGTTGACAGACAGACAGACAGACAACCGAAAATGGACTAATTAGGTGATAATTTGTGAACACCTATACCAAAATTTTGTTGGTAGCATCAATATTTTAAGCGTTATTAACTTGGGACTAAACTTAATATACTATGATCCATTCATGTATACATGGTATAAAAATTTGTCATACGTTATTGAAAATACTAGATTATATTAGGTTATCTTACTGTTAGACCAAAACCAGAAAAATTTACCAACTCCGTGAAAAAGATTAATGTAGCTAGTAAATTTCTTGAACGAGTGTGTACGAACTATTTATTACAATGCATACAACACTAATTTAATATGCATTACATATTTGTAGTATTTATGAATAACTATTTACGAAAATAAAATTATTATTTGTAAGTAGTAGCTACTGTGATCAATTTTAAATGAAATATTTTATTTAAATAAATATTTAAGGATGGCTTGGTAAAATAGGGGATCGGAATTTTTTTCATTCGGAGAAATTTGTTCACTTCAGATGAAGAATTCTCACATCACGAATAAAAAAAGTTGATTTTTTAAAATCTTTACAAGTATGCAAGGTATGAACGTTTCAAATTATTAATTAAACATAGGGCATATCCGCTAGTGACGTCATGCGTGGGTATCGCCCTAGAGATTACATATAAAACTTCGTTTTTTAAATAGGAGATGGGAAACCTTTGAATGCAATCTTTAATTGCTCATAACTTCTTCGCTTTTTAATCACTTTTAAATGCACTTTCAAATTTTGTGATGGTATCAAATCTAGTTTTCTCTTTTTTGCAAAAATTTATAAGTTTAAAACAAATTTTAACGTCCATCATTTAAAAACATTCAATTTGAAATAAATCGAAAAATTCCTTCCAAATATAAACGATAATCAGCCAAAATTATAAACGTTAATTATCTTGTTCATGGTACAAAAAATTAAAAAATTTCTCAAGACTTTTGACTTATTCTGGTTAGACGAACTTGTTCTCTAGAGAATCAAGGAATTGATCTTAGATATATGCTGCACATCGGAAAAGCAACTTTGAGCAAAATTTGTCTTCATATTTGATTATGGATATGAGAGAAACAATATCTATTTTATATCCTAGAATAATAGAATTATCATGTACAATATTTTTCGAACTATATTCTAAATAAATAAACATAAAATATGACCTTGTAACATTTAAAATAAACTGCACAATAGATAATAATAGAAATTTCTAGGAATTCTATAGATACAAACAATAACAGTAAAGATGATAAAAACAATGTTATATTATTTACAAAACAAATATAAATATTTTTAGTTTTATATTAACGGTTTTCGAGTTACAGCGATTCATTTTAAAATTTGAATTAAACTAAACATTTCAACTTATTAAAGTATAATGTTAATTATTTTGTGTGTAGTATTGTTCAAATGTTTATCACAGCTTCTTTTTTTTCTGAATTTGAATGGTGAGTTTTTTTCAATTCACCAATTTTATGAATTAAATATACGTTGAATGTTGATTTTTAGTTTTAATAATATGCAAATGTTTCAAATCATATTAAATTTTCATATAAATTCAAAGAAAATAGTCCAGTACAAAGAAAATCAGTCTTTATTTTTTTAGATATTTTGTGCACAACAAAACTAAAATAATGCCTAAGCTACAAAATAAAGCATAAATGGGGTTGATATGTATTTTTATTCAAGTTTAAAAAGTATCATTCTTATTGGAATACCCTATGCATGCATAAAAGTAAAACACAGAAAACGATTTTCACATATACTGATCAAATATGCATATGCATTGTATAATATAATTTTATCTTTTGTTTTTCTGAAAAACATGTCATGAATTTTTGTTTACAAATAATATATAAAAATGTTTGGTTCAACTGGAAACAATAAGAAAGAAACTGTTTAATATTATGACAAAATATGCATTTTTAATTATTAGCTTGATCTGAGAGAATACAATGTAATTTTACAATTCAATTTTCACCCAATTTTAGACGTCTGAATATTCTTAAATTATTAGATACAAAATAGAAATTGGGGTATGCGAAGGCACATGTTTGATTAGCATAAGCAGTGCTTTGAGAAATATTTTTAATTTGAATTTAAACAAGTGAAAACAAACAATAGACTGAGTTATTTGTTGAAATACCATGTATAGACAGTATCGATTACTCCATCACATTACACATATACTTATACATGTCACACAATCACAACTGATAATCCCATATTAATACATAAAATAAAATTTGCATATAATGTGTGCGTTCTTGAGTAAACAGTGATGTTTACAAAAAAGTGTTTCAAACAAAAGCTGTTTATTTTTTTATAAGGAATTTTTTACATTTAAACTTTTGTTCTATCTCTAACAGTTTACAAGATGGGTCCTACCCAAAACTCAATTGACATATGTTGTTCATTTACGAACTTGAGCTCACTTTTTACGTCCTAAGTGCGCAGTAAAAATTTCAGCTTGATATCTTTTTCGGTTTTGAGTTATGGTGTTCACAGACAGGCGGACAGACAACCGAAAATGGACTAACTAGATGATTCTATGAACACCTATACCAAAACTTTGTTTGTAGCATCAATACTTTTAAGCGTTACAAACTGGGGACTAAACTTAATATACAATGTATATTTCATGTATACATGGTATAAAACAATGTCTATAACTTATAATCTATAAAAGTTTTCTTAATTTTTTAAAACTATTTTTAATGCAATGATAGCTTTTAGTTTTTGTAACGTTTGAGACGGTCCTTTCAGTTTATTCTGAGTTTCAATATATTCACAGTAGCTACTGCATTTTTTTTTTTGCAATATAATATTTTCAAGGCAAATGGGACACATGTCAGATTTAAAAAAATAGTTCGCAACATTATTTCCGAATTCCGTAGCTTTTTTTTAATATCGAAGTTTTCAGTAGCTCAGGAATACTGAATAAATAAGAAGTAATATCGTGCAGGAAATAAAATTCACAGTATAAAAATTTATCTCTAACACCAAAGTTTAATTTGTAACAAATGTTATAATAAATGCTTTGATGCCCCACCTCTACAAAAAATATCCACAAAATTAAAAATTTTTAAATTAAAATATGAAAATAAAATTAAGTATTTATTATTTAAACACAACATAGCAACAAACCTTCGTAAAAAGGTTTTTCTCTAAATATAATTTCTATATTTACAATACACATTATTAATAAATGTAATCAAATAAAATATTTATTAAATAAAACAAAAGTTTTAATATATATTAATATTCAATGTTTACTAGTAAACTAAATAATATCTACATACAATTAATTTATGAAAAGAAGATGTGTCTATTTCGATCTCGAAAATAAAAATAAAAAATTTAATTACAAGATTTTGAGGTGGCAATTATTTATACGTATTACTTTTTTATATTTAAAAAAAATATACATCAAAGTTTTGTTATCTATGAGTTGGAATAGGTGACAGATTTTCCTAGATAATTTTTCTCGAATATTTCTTCCTTAAATATTCAAATATATGTAACAGCTAGCATTATTTTAGGATTCGCCAAAAATTGGGGAAATTTTAGCATTCACCAAGTGAATCAAATCTTATTTTACAAACAAATTCATTTTACCGGAGTTGCTTTGTGCATTAATCAATTTCTAGTACACAGACAAATAGAGAAAAATGATGAGTTGAGTAAGTGAGTAAAATTGTTGAGAAAATCAAAACAAAGTTTTATTGCATCCAAGTTTTCGAAAATTATTCGATAAGTTTGAAATTTAAACTAAATGATAATTCTAAAATTTTTAAACATATTTGTTCTGTTATATAAATAATAGGCATAAGTACTAGTGAAATATTAAAATTTAACGTAATGGTCTGAGGTCAATCTTCACGCTGATTAGTGAATTGAATAAAACAGAAAAATATTGATTTGTCCGTTACACTCCATATTCACCATGAGTAGTTAATATAATCGTATACCACCTACGAACAATACATCCATTGGTTTGAGAATCACTCTAATATCAACTTAATTTAAAAATTATTCAATCCTCCGGATAAAAACAGTTTTTATTTTAGATCACAAATTATTTCTCCATAAATAAGTTTATTTACGTAGATTTTCATTAAATAAAACCTTTCATAACGGATAGAATTTACAAACACTCATATTAAAGTCGATAAGATCACCTACGCCACTTTTCCAGACAAAAAGAAAAATGTTAAAAAACATAAAAATTCTACTTATTTGGCGATTATATGAGTATTTTTGAGAGATCTTCAGAATCACATCGTAGACAATGATCCGAAATTTAATTATGCTAAACATTTAACGAAACAAATTATTATATAAAACAAAAATTTACGTACCTTACCAATTAAAGACAGTAATTAATGAATTAACAAGTGAAATTTTTCTGGTACCGACCCCTAAACTCGCTCTTGAAACATATCTAAGAACACTTTCTATTAAATTACCTTTTCCCTTAGAGCCTTCTTCAAGCTGAACCGACTTTGAAGATAATCGCCTATTTTTTAGTTATTTCGGGCACGGAACGCTAAACTCACACTTGAGACATAGCTAAAAACATTCTACATAAAATTACCTATCAAATGAATCAAAAAAAATCAAAATCGACTGATTCATTTCAGACAGACAAACACATACACACAGCGGTATAACTTATAGCACCCGTTTTTTGGTTCGGTGGTGAAAAATACACTAAATAACATAACTTTTTATGAGTATAGTAATGTTCTTTAGTATGTTTTTAAAAAATAATTACTCTCTTAATTGGGTATATGCATGAAGTGTATTTTTTAAATTTCTGAACAAAATATGAAAAAAACCGTAAACGAGATGGCAAAAAGTGACATTAAAATTAAAATCATCCAAGAAATACAGATAATATAAGCATTTTAAAGACAGATATTAAACAGAGAATCCAACAAGAACAATGACTTCAGTGTGTCTATCGGCCATATGCTACATATGGTATACCATAGCAACTCTATGTTAAATTCTGTTTTGCTAGAATGAGATAAAAACAAAACTTGGCTTTTATCTTGGTTGTTTTTATAGTTATTTGAAAAAAAAAATTTTCTCGGCTGTTTGTAACATGAATGTTTTATGAATAAGTTTTTAATAAAGCAAAAAAATAATGCAAATACCCCATTGACCGGTAAAGTACCCTAATTTTTGTTTTTATATAATTATTATCTTCTAATTTATTTTTTTTATTTACTGGCGAGTCGCCCTCTTTAAAATGACTCTTTTACTGTCATTTTAGAATAAAAACTCCATAAATTGAAAGACATCATTCAAAATATCGCTTGTTAATTGAATTATCTAAGATGATCTTATTACAAACAAAAGGACACATACACATACAAAAGCTTTAGTTCTATATATCTAAGTCGTTTATAATGATACACTCAATATATATATGCATAATATTATATTCAACAACGCACGTTTACCGGTGAATGTACTGGTAAGCTGTTTAGAAAGACATACTCATTCTCTTTGTATACGTAAATATATATATATGTAGTGGATAGATATGGATGTAGGCGCTTTTAAAGCTTAAAGCCTCATTACATTCAGGATGTGTAGTGTGCTTTACTGAACACAAATCTTAGCAACATATATATACAATCGTGTATATTACGGAGGGTTTAACAAATATTTAAAATCATATTTGATTAAATTTTAATATTTGATAAAAAAATCTATTTGGAGGTTATTTATACATGATTAAAGTAAACACAATTATATAGTTTTATGGGTCAAGTTTCGAAGGAACTGTTATTTAAAATTATATTTGATTAAATTTCAATATTTTTAATCTATTTGGAGGATAATTATACATTAAACACTTTATGGGTCATGTTTCGATTGGACTGTATGGTTGTAAATATCGCAGATAAAAATATCATACACGAACGCCAGACGCAATAAAAACAAGTGAAAAGAAACAATTGACTAAGTTAATTGTTGAAACACCATCCTATGGACCGTGTTTATTACTCTGTCAAATTACACATACATACATGTCACACATATATAACTGATATTCCCATATTAGACATACTATACAATTAGCGCATAATTTACGCTCTGACGGTTAAACCGTGATGTTTACGAAAAAATGTTTCAAACAAAAGATATTTTTTTTTATAGGGAACATTTTTTACATTTAAACTCTTGTTCTATCTGTAACGGTATACAAGATGGGTCCTACGTACCCAAGACCCAAATTGATCTATGTTGCTCTTACAAACTTGACCTCACTTTTTACGTCCTAAGCACGCTATAAAAATTTCAGCTGAAACACGGACAGACGACAGACGACAGACAGGCAAACAACCGGAAATGGACTAATAAGATGATTTTATAAACAACTTTACCAAAATTTTGTTCAAAGTATCAATATTTCTATGCGTTACAAACTGGATTCAGATAATAATTACCAAACTGGTACTTTATTAAGGCAAATTTCTCGAAAAGCATTTTGATACATAATATACTTTCCTGAAAATAAAATATCGAAGACAAAAGCGTTTGAATAGGAAAATATAAAAAATAGGCATAATTTTTCAATTATTTAGAATATTGTTCTGAATGAGTTTTAAAATGTGACAAATAAAACTGGTGTCAAAAAAAAGTATGGAAAAGGTCGTACAACAGTAAAAAATCCGCCACATTCTTTAAGACCAATCTAAGACCATCCTGGCATCTGAGTTTAACATCGTTCCAAGTAAGTGTTTCAGTTTTTGGCAAAGTCATTTTGTACATTCGAACACGAGGATTATCTTGAAGGCATTATTTAATTTTTTGAACCTGAAATAAAATTGACGGTTCGAAAATGGAGATCTCAAGAACACGTCAAAAATTAGTGATAAGCGAAAAAGTTTTAACATTAAGTTCATTGTTCTCTGATTAGACTATAAAAGTTTACATAATTACGTGAAATTTGATTCATTTAGATATGGAGATTTTCAATTTATTTGAAATTATTTTGCAATACCAAAATTTCTAATTTTGGTAATATTCGCGGTAACTTTGAACTAAACATCGGCCAAATGTGCGGAAAAGCTAGGAAATTGAAAATTTTTTTCAGTTCTTGGAATGTGAATTTTGTGTCTTGAGTTGGTCCAACAAGAAAAGCTCCGCAATTCTGAAATGTAATAGTTTGATCATTAATATATTATACATTCCCTTTATATTTGTATTAAAGTATGAACTATATATGTATACCTACTAACTCCTCGAAGGATAAGATATCCTAGTTAAAAGGTGGAATAACCTAGAATGATGCGGGTTAGTACTAACAAGGTAGATTCATTCATTTATAAGGTACATAACTACTATCTATCTTGGTTAAATGATATCTACCTGTGTGTGTTTACTGCTTACAGATAGCAACAACTAGTACCTACGTCCTACATACTTGTTCTTAAACTTCTATCACAGACGTGATGAAGTTTTATTTTCTTCCGAATACAAATTGTATTGTCAATATAAATGGATGGATTCGTGGATTTAGATCAATGATATTATTTTGTTTCAGAATACACATAGATTTTCTTCTAAAACATTTCATGATATTTATAAGATGACTTTAGCAAAAAAAAGAAAGAATTCCATTTTAGAAATTACACTTTTTTAAACAAATGTTTTCAGAAACGATGTAGCAAATTCCTACACCGTTAATAAGTGAAATTTTTAACTATCGGTATCCAATTGAATTGTTCAAAATTGTACTAATGTTCTCATTAGAGGTGGTGTAATTCTAATGTTTGGTAAGAGACTTTGTCTTACAAGTTAAATAAGAAGCATGAGTTGGAACAACAAGTATGAAGTGACGTAATAGGGATGACGAAAAATTTGATATGTAAAAGTTCTTTGTCTTGCAAAGAACGTCAAAGAATTGAAAAAAAAAATAATTCAAAACTGCAAATAAACTTAACAAAAATTACTCAGTACAGTTTACTATCAATCAAAAAAGTCAAAGCCTCCAAACTGAACCGATTTTTTTGAAATATTGCTAAGAACACCATGTAGATATATATGAAATATATCAAGATATACTAAGTTTAGTCCCTAGTTTGTAATGCTACAAAATATTGATGCTTCGAACAAAATTTTGGCATAGGTGTTCATAAAATGAGCTAAAGACTCCATTTTCGGATGTCCACCTGTTCATCTGGCTGTCTGTCATCACAATAACTCAAAAATGAAAAGAGATGATGATGTAATGTCGAGTTCGCCAATTATCATCGAAATCAGTTGGCGTGATATTGAGTTATTCGTCCTCTTGTCGTGCATACTTAGCACCTCCAAAGTGATGCAAATTTAAGACTTTTATAGTTTTCTCACGGATGCCGTTGTCAGAACTAGACCAAAATGAAATGGGACCACACGGGAAGCACCAACTTTCAAAAAGATAAATCATCGAAATCGGTTCACCCAGTCAAAAGTTTTAAGGTAACAAAAATTTAAAAAAAAAATACAGTCGTATTGAGAACCTCCTTTTTTGGTTTGAAGTCGGTTAAAAACAGTTATCTTAAACAAATATAACTTAATATTCATTCAGTTTTACCTATTAAATAATAATCAAAATATAGAAATACTCTTAATTATTACATATTACAAGTTATATGAGTTAAATTGCTAACGTGTTCATTCTATGTTACGTTAGTTAAGTCTTTATAGCATTCATAATATAATTCGTAGTTACGTAAGTATACATTAACGAATTGTAAACCGTTGAAAAATCAATAGCACAATCTATTTTAGATTTAAATTGCGAAAAATATCATGATTTCAAAAACAATTCTAATATAAAGCAAATTATATATAACGATAATCGATTTTTTGGAAACATTTTCTTCTTATTTATCAAATCGTGGTTGAAGATATTTTGATACCTATAATGTTGCTAACCTAAAATCGGTCTTGGTAGTAGTTATGATTTAAAACGTTTGTAGTTTTAAGCAATTTCTGCTTAAAAGTTGATAGATCTACTATTTATTTTCTGCATAATCAACCGAGGTGTTCTTTTGCCTGTCGCCCTGTAGTAAAAAACTAGCTCCTTTAGCAATTATTTTGATTAAACAATATAGAATGATTCATCAATAAGTGTGAAATTACTCAAAGAGTAAAAATCGAAAGGTCGGTATAAAACAAAAACGCTTATTCTTTAAAATGGATACAAAATGTTCTGTGCAAATTTATAAATTTATTTGAGTATCTAGTCAATAAATATTTCACTACCCCTGAATGAGAAATCTCCAGTCATGCAAATTTTCGTAGACGACAGTTGTTAGACTTGACTGTTCTGAAATGACTGAAAAATTCGATATCTTGAAAGCCTTAATTTGGAGCAAATTTTAACCATTTTATTACAGAGATTCACATGGCGCTTTTCACAAAAATTTGACAAAAAATTGAAAAAAAGTAAATATTTTCAAAATTTACAGCTTTCTTATTAGAGCTTAATCGAAATTGGATAACGCAGACAGACAATTTAGATAAAAATTTTATTTTTCCTCGACATTTAGGTAATTAACTCTTAACTCTTATGTTATGGAATATAATTTATCGGGAAACATTTTTTGGTATAAGACTAAACTGGGAAATTTTAACTCAAGTTTTGGTAACCAAGAACATTGGACATTTAATACCTTTTTATATATAATACTACGTCAGAACGCTGCTAAGCCGCCGTTGGTTGTACTTAAAATATACCTTTATCTTAAATATAATTTAGATACATATCTCTTCATGCTATATCTAGGCAGAGGAACATGTGTATAAGCTACCTATAGTTGTATCTTCCAATTTGCTTTACCTTCTCTTCTTCCTAATAGTATCTTCCTTTTCACAAATTTTACTTAATCATATTTAAGAGAGATAGTAAATATAATAATTTATACTTAATTTTATTTTAATGATTTCAATCCTCTATCACATAAATTATCATTACCATTAATATTATCACTATAAAATAATATGTATGGACTAAAAAACATTAACGTTATTTTTATAATTATTTAATTATGGTAAAAAAGCTGGAAACGTCACGATAAATTTGATTTTACAAGACTGGATGTGTTACATTTTACTGATGGAATTCTCAAAAAAAAAGTTGTGTAACTGCGGCCGACAATTTTTTTTTTTAAATTCATATTTATGCCCTTTTAGCAACTAAAATTGTAATGCGATACTTTTTATGTGCCAGATATTAGTCTCACAATTAATATTTAGGGATTTATTTCCTTCGAAATTTATTGGATCAAAATGCAACCGTCTCTTAAAATGTTCCAGCATTTCGTAATAATATTTTAATTTTTATTTTATGACGGAAATATGACGTTAATCACTTGAAGGAGGTAACATGCAAAATATTTTTATATATAAAGTCAGTATTTTAATTGGGTGTCTGGATCTTTTTAGTGTAGTTTCTTACCAAACAATTTATACATTTTCAAAATCTTGAAACATACCTGAAACAAAAAAATGTATATCAATAATGGCATATTTTGGGTTAACTTATTTTAATTTATGTATAGGTTGAACTATTGGACTCAGAGATAGTGATATATTTAACTCCACAAACGTTTATGGCTCTGATACTGATAACGAAAATATGAAATTTACAATACTTTAAAAATACACACATATAGCATCGGAAAACGACTTTCAATGGAGAAAATGGTTGCAAGAATAATTTTTATTAAAATGCCAACCGTTTCCTTAGGTTTTTTTTTGGGCTTTTGTTTGATCGATTCGACCGTTTGTACTACCAAGTTCGAGGAAGTTTACCATTATTCACGAATAATTTAGTGTTGCATCGCAGAATTTCGTGAACTAATAAATATATAAATAATTATTTTGTGAACCAATATTGGATGAAATATGATTTAAGAAAAAAAATCGATCAGTATTTTAGTTTTGGTAGTCACAAGTGTGTAATAATAAAAATTGGTATGAATATTTGCCAAAAAAGAAATCAATGTGAATAAATATTATTATTTCAGGTACAAATAGTATCAATATTTCTGATATAAGAAAATGTTTTTTTTCTTTATAAAATTTTTTATGTAGAGTGTTCCAAATAATGTATCCTCATTGTAGCAAGCATCCTTTCTTCAAACAAGTCTGACCATTTATTTGGACCTTTGTAAAATATAATATACAGTATTGATTGATTAAAGTAAAATTTGAATCATAAAGCAAGTGTTTTAGAAAATTTTTGTCATAAATAAATTATTTGATTTGATTTACTTTTTTGCTTCAATTTTTTAATTTAATTTTTTACTTCATACGGCGTTGCTGCCTGCACTCATACTTGAGGATGCCTAGGAACTAGATACATAATAGATCGTCCTAAGGGAGAAAGTTTTGGGTCGATACTTTTTATTTGACAAACATTTTTTGCCAAAAATTTTTGCTTTGTGAGATTAAGTAGTCAACTCTTAGCCAATTTGCTTAGTTCTATCGATATCCTATCGATAAAAAAGTGAAAGCGTTTGGAATAAAATAAGGATCGAACTTTTGAACACACTTTTATTTGCTTGACCTGTTTGCGAAAAAGTAACGGAATCATTCAAAGAAATTTTCTCATGGGCTTGAAAATTGCACTCTTATCAAGGATCGATTACAAGACGATAGTTTAATAATTTAATCCTCGTATATAGATCAGGATCACCCGAATAATATTAATAATAACTTTAATACTTTAATAATCTTGCAATATTAATAATATTCTGAAAGATCAAATAGTGTAGTGACAATGGTGTCCGCTCCTTGCGGAACATCGTGAGATCAAAACCAATTCTACTTAAATTTCGTTTATTCTACTTTGTTATCCAAAGAGTACCCAATCTTTTACTTTAAAAGACTATAAAATAAGAAAAACATTATTAATAAAATAACTAAAAATTGTACTAAAAGTTCGATATCTGTCAAGCTAATTGTAAGAATGCATGTTTTTTTTTTTTAAACTATAATTTAATAAACAAAGTAATAACGTTTGTAATTTGTTTTACAAACTCCAATATTTTAGTTCACCGACAATGAAAATGATGTTTTTTAATCAACGTTAGCTCCATTTCTAGATCCAGTGAATATACCATAATACTAAAAATACTTTCTCTAAAATGTACTTCTCAAAAGAGGGTTTGGTTGACACATATTTAAATACAACATTGATAAAACATCAAAAGCGATTGTGAAAAAGCACAAAAGCATACGAAAAGGAGAAAAATTGAATTTTTTGAAATGTGTTACAACAAAAAAAATACAAAAACAAAGCGTAAAAAAGGTCGAAACAATTGCATTTAAATTGTTAAACAATAAAACAATACAACGTTTCATGTAAGGCGAAAAAAAAAACAATTTACGAAAAATACAATCGATGTACATACAAAAATACTTTGTAAGTGAGTGAAATACCAAGGGCTGCCTATTCTCGCTTTCTATGTGTAGAAGCGTGCGATATATTCGACGTTCAATGCTCTACTTATGTCGGTGCAGTCAGTTTTATTTTACATCAAAAAGTTTTACATTCTCTACCTTCAATACATCAAAATTGTTTGAAATATTGAAGTAGGTGATGTAGACAAAAATCAACCACCTATTCTTCAATTCCTCAATATAATTTTATAATCATCATTAGTGTGAGTTCCAAATGAAGATAATGTTTACAGTATGTTTCTTTACCATACTGTCTCTGATTCAAATAAAAGTGGAAATTTGAATTTTATATTTAAGCACTTTAAAGCACGGTAACTCGAACTGTGAGACGATCAAATGTTTTCAATTTTTTGAATTTTTAAATTTTATTAAGTTTAATATTTCTCTCAAAATTTGTGTTGTTTCCAATTTTAATTAAAATAACTAAATGAAGTAGTTTTAACGTAGTTCGAGGTAGTTCGAAAAATGAATTATTTGAATTATTTTGCCTGTCTTTTTCAAAATATAGCAGTTAATGTCAATAAATCTGAGTGTCAAATTGCAATATTGATCTCTCAATTCTAACAAAAGAAAATCAAAGAGAATGGGAGAGAAACTTTATTTTAAAATTTTTTAGAAACGATAAAAAATATTCCGTATAGCGCTGCTATTTTTTGTCTTTCGCATGGACCTCTATGCCTACAGTATATATGTATATTAATTAATTCATTTCTGAACTAAAATATTTTTTGAGTTAAACTTATTAAACTTAACTAATAAGAACTCAAAACAAACGTTTCTCCAAAAGCCTTTAATGATCAAATGTTCTCGCCTGCAATTTGTTCACCTATAAGTTTTTAAAACTTTGTCTTTAAGTGCAATTGTCAAGGACCTGGGTTGTCAGAGCGACTTTAAATAAACGCAAAAAAAAGGTTTATATGTATAGATTAACGTTAAATTTCATACAAGTTTTATTCAAATCCACACTTAAGACATTAGAACCATTGATGTCATAGTTTTGTTACACTTAAAATAAATTTTTTATTGTTTTTATTTTAATAAAAAAAATACAAAAAGATAGTACCTATTTTCTATAGACAAATAGATTCTAAGTGGAAAAATCTAGAAAGATCAATGTTTGAAAATTCACATACATAAAATACATACAGAGATATGCTTCTTTTGTTTTTTGCCATTATCTTCTAAAAGATATGCTGCTGTTCTTTTGGATCAATTTTAAAAGGTAAGAGGTGTATGTATAGATAGCTTTGCTTCTTTATTTTATCTACTAGAAGCTATTATTTTACTGTTTATGTATGTACTTATGTATGTGTGTGTGTATGTGTGTAAATGTGTGTTTGTGTGTTTTTACTGATTTTCATTGTTATTTATGGTTTTCCTTTTCTTGTGGAAAATATAGACAAAGAATAAATTTTTGTATTATAAGATATGTATGTCGTAATTATACAATATATGGTTCGTAAGTGAAGAGATGGGGATATATTAGGAATGACATTTGCAATGCATTAAACGTCGGAATCTGAAACCTTAAAAATAAGTTTAAAATTCATACTAAAAAATTCGTAGCCCAGGAGCAGGAGCTGCGTTAGCTAAGCGAATTTCCTTAGAAATTGAAAATATAACACATTTTTCTTTTCATTTTTAATTTTTCAATAAATTTTATTTCGAAAACTAAGCGTCAAAAGAAAAAATTTGAGCAGAGAATAAATGTAAAATATTAATATTATGCCGGTATTCCACTAAACGAACAAACAAAAGCAAAACTCAATCTCAAAAAATGACTTAACTTTTCGTTATTTTTTCAAAGACAGATTGGTTTGGCCAAGTTGAAAAACTCATATTTCATTAGTATCCAGCTGTCACAAATCACGCGAGTCTTCAAAAAGTTTGAGAAAAGTAAATTTATTTTTTGAGTTTGAGTTTTGTTTTTGTCTGTCCTTTTAGTGGAAAACCGGCATTAGATTTAAAGGCAAAATAGCCAAAGGATACATCATTGTGGAATTGATTTTTACCACTTTATCATCCAAATTGCCATTTTCTAGAGAATTTTTACTGATTTTTACCTTTATTACACATCTTTATCTTTTTACGCAGCGATTGGGCAGCAAATCTGAGATCTTCACCACCTTTTATTCACAAGTATTTGTACCCGAACACACTCACAAAAATGAGTACACACAGACATCAATCAAAAAGTGGTGTAAAGTACATTATCCTGACTATGAAACATAAATATATGTTGAAAATTTCGATTTGATTTTTCAGACCCATTACAAGAACCAACATATGTAAAGTGAATAAATCTTTTTCCTAACACCTTACCAACAATTTACTCTTTTTGGATTCTTTGTTAAATAAAATTAGCCTATAGCTTCAAAATATGAAAAGTATTATACTGGTAACGCATTCCCAATTATTAACATTTCTCCTGAAACATGTGGTTTTAAAACATTTAAAATAGCCAGATCAGAAATAAAACTACTAAAATAAAAATAAGTATAAACAACAAATAGTAGGTACTTTACTTAACCATATACTACCTACTAGCTTCTGGAGACTCTGGATATTACAAATTTGAATTTTAAATCAGTAAATATTCAAATATTACTTAAAGGTATATAATATACAAATAATAAAAACAATATATAATAGCGGGTATGAACATACATACATACATACCATACATATAGACAGGCCTCTAGCAATAAAAATGGGTCGGAACTGAAATCTCCATCGCCACTTACATCAATTCTTAGAATCCCTTCAAAACACATTTATAATCTACTCCGATAGTTGCCAATCACGTTTAATTTACCATTGGCTGATTGATTTTTGTGTTTTATGTAACGTTATTTGGATATTGAGGCCGTTTATAATGAGATGATTCGAGTAATGCGAATAATTTTGCCTTCCAGTTGCTCAATTGTACGTTGTTTATGCATATAGACTTTGGGCTTTACAGAACCAAACGACAAAAAGTCTAGATCACGCATTACAATTTACGAAACGATAACGGTCGCCATTGACAGTTTGGTATTAGTCGTCCTCATTTTTGAGAAAATATGGACCGATTATTCTACCGGCTCATAATACATACCAAACTGTTTTTTTCTGGAACTAATGTCTGGTCTTGAATGTCTTAAGATCGAGATGAAGCAAAAATTTATGTATATTAAGTTCTTTGCCCTTTTCGAATCCATTTTAAAATTAGGTTCAATTACTAACTCATATTCTTAGTTATTTGAAACTTTCAGTTTTGAATTGACATAAATAGCGGTCAAACTTAAAACCGAAAGTTATAAATCGTTTTATTTCGAAATAAAACTGATTCTCGACTGGAATCCCGACCCATTTTTCGGCCAAGTGACTGATCTAATACGAACATTTGTTTATTCTATATGTATATTTGTTGTAACATTTTTTCTACGTTTTCTATTTCTACTTTTGTTACTTTAGATACTCTGTGTATTTATTTATTATTCGTAAGCGTATATATCTTTTTATTATTTTTTTATTCATTGTGAGATTTGATTTGTTTTTATTTTTGTAAGTACAATGTGTGTCGGAGAAGGCATAAAAGAGTACAAAATATTAAATTATTAAACATTCTATTGGGAAGTCATTTAAGCCTTAACGAAATACTTTTAGTTAAAAGTAGTCATGCTCGAAAAATCTTATCTAATCGTAAAATGAGCTGTATTTTTATAGTTTTTGAATTTTAGGTACCCAGTTAATCCAAAATATGAAAAAGTGGTTAAGTTTGTAATTTAATGACAAGGTTACAAGTTATATACTGAATAGATTGCCCCGGGATATATCCTTTGTATAAGAAGTAATAGTATCTTTAGTATAAGTCAATGTCTTAGAAATTATTGGCCCAACCGACAAAAAAAGCCTGATTTTTGTTTGTTTTATCAAAATCATTAATAAAATCGGATACAATTTTCTTCAGGAGTATTCCCTTCTAGCTACTAGCTATCTTACTGCGCTGTACAAAAAGGTGAGGGGCAAGTTAGTGCGAATTACTTCAAAAGTTGTCTTCCTCACTACATGTAGGCAGAGGCAGATTAAATGTCAAGAGCGCACTAGGCAAGAACCTCATCTGCGCCCCTCGATTTCTAGGCCCTTTCCAGTACTGGCATATTAACCAGCTCTTTGATAAATTAACTTCCACGCACGTACCGTTTGTAACTTTGCGCTCCGATACTCATGTCTAGTTTGCTTTACGGATAATTTCCATCTACCCTGAGAACATGTTATAATCGTTAAATTGTTAATATACTTACAAAAATTTCTCACTAATAATTGTTCAATGAAAAACCGTATAGTTTCCAACCAAAACTTTATATTTGTTGCTAGCAAATACGAAATATTGTATAGATGTTTAAAAAAAAAAGGCCTAAAATATAAAATGTTAGGTAAATTTGAATAGAAAAAAAAACTAATTTGAGAATAAAAATTGTGATAAATTTAATTAAAACTAAACACACACAATAAATATTGAGAACTGAAAACGAACTGTGCTAAACACACATTAACACAACTATATAAATAATATACATATATATAACTAGCTGGGAACTACCCGCTTTGCTGGGCAACATCCCCACTTGCACCCCTCCCTCCACATTTCCTTGCGTTGGATAACAGTTTTGTAATGTACACGCCATGCTCTTTTATTTGATACCCCACTTAGGTATATTTGTAAATATTCGATATTTCCTTCCCACTTTCTCGCTACACCTTTCTACCCTCCGAAGGTTAAAAAAATTTCTAAATGTAATTTAAAACATTCTGACCAAGTTTTGAACTATTAAAAGCCATAATTGAAAAATATGAATTTTTTATTCATGAACACCCCCGCAACCCCCCTTGTGGGTGGAATTTCGTAAAATCCGTTCTTAGCTGACCTCTACTTGGCAAAAGGAATATTCCTGCCAAATTTCAAGTCTCTAGGTCTTATAGTTCCAGAGATATCGTGATGAGTGACTATCTATATCTATAGAAAGTCTCCTATATATTTATAGATTACTGAGTGTTCCAAAAGTAATTAATAGCAGTATAATGATGAATGACAACGAAACGAAAGTTTCAATGGTTTTTTCGATGTGGTTCACCATTAATAAGTTAAGGCTTTGTTAACAATGCGTTAATATTATTGTGTTAATATTCGAATTTTACTATCAGACAATGTTTTGTTCTGGAATTTTGAAAGTACAATATTCCGTAAACATTAAACAAAGCCAAAAAATAGTCAGCTCACGCATCATAAAAAGAATTGGCAGTCATAGGGACTGAAGACTTATGCAGACAGAAGTGAAAACTGATAATATATGAAATTTGAAATTTCATAATATTCGAAATAAAATCATCAACATCAATCTGGTTTTCACATCTATTGACACTCTAAGCTACAATTATATGCATGTTTATATGGTTTTTTAATATATTACAGGCTGCATAAGATTATGACAAAATATAAATACAATTCAATTGAAATAACAATTAACATACAATCATATGATTTGTGGATAGTATTTCTATTGACATAAATTTCAATGTACTTGTTAACAATACGTCAGCTGTATAGCTACAGATATAATGCTAGAAGCATGTCGACGCGCGCACAGCATATCGGTAACGCAAACCCATAACATTTTCCCCTACCAAAAAGCACCCAACGTCCCTAATTTCATTTCAAAAATTTAAGTTTTTCCCAATATTAATCGAGAATTGCTTAGAATCAATAATCACAAAGCCCTAACTCGTTAACGGTCTCTCATAATGAGAAACACTTAAGGATCTTTCTGCTTCTCTCCGCCAACCACCATTTTCCTGATTAAATTTAACACCCTGTATGCAATATAAAACTCTGGCATATAATAAATCAAATGTTAGTTTCATCATTGTTTATCATATGAGATATACAAATATTACTTATTCATTCTAGTTTAATGTTTACATTTAATTTTCATGGTATAATTTAATAATATATGGATGATGGAAATTTTCTTGTGTATTTATAGAAAATTTTTACCTGGTTGGAGGCACTATAACCAATGTACGTAAGAATGGGAATGATATCTATTGATAATTCAATAAATTAAATTTTTTGCTATCGTTACTATTTGTTCAAACACTAGATATAAAAAGGTTTCCCATTAAAATTGATAGAACTTTAAATTTAAATTAAAGAACCGAAGATACTGAATCCATAAGATCGAACAAAAAAATTGAAGCGCTGGGTTATTCAAACGTTAGGTAAAGGATGTAAGCAGCATGCCCAACCTCCAAGGCAGGACATCACTACTTTTAATTTGAAGGTATAATAATACCTATATACTCAACCAAAGTATTAAAGGAAAATTTTTTTACTTCAGCTTTCGAATAGTCTTTACAAATTTGTTGTAAAATATTTTTAAAAATTTTGGTTTGCTTCTTAACTTCACATAAAATTTAGGGATAACATTTCCTTTTCAACCTATTCTCACCTTTTCAACCCTCCGTACAATACGGTTAGGGGTGAAAATAATTCTTGAGCAAGATATTTCTAAGCAGAAACTAGAAAGTAAAATTTTTCAAACGAATTTTTGCGGTTCCAAATTTGATGATTTTTCGCAGAGATACAGCTGTTTAAATTTTTGTAAAAATTTTGTGTTAAAATAATTTTCTTTTAGTAAAGCCCCCTTATACCCACGTAAGCATACACAATATTTCTCGAACTCCCCCTCTTTCTTACGAAAGATGCAATCCCCTTTCAGAATAATAAAGCATTGTTAGAAAAGGATCAAAGCATTGTTAGAAAAGTTACAAAAAAACTTGATCTATATACATTATCTCTAAAATTTTAACTCATAAAATCTTACGTAAGGTTGTATTTAACCCCCCTCCCCCAAAAATGCTAACGTCATTAATGAATGACCCCTTGAGACCAGAAAACGAAGAAAAAGTGGACCTCAAGACCCCAAGTGGATATTGGAACTACCGACCAAGCTCTCTAATCTCACCTAAGCATAAAAAGAATTCATGAAATGAAAAGCTATTTTTTGTTTTGTAGTTTACACTTATATTTAATACAGTAACCTTGGCGTTTGAAAGTACGGGGTAGTCTGCATGAAATCCGGTTTTTCCGTCTTCCGGTTCGTTTTTTGCGGACTTCTTTTTGATATTGGTCTAATGAATAATGAATACAGTTTGTGACCTCGAGCGCTGAACGCAATGTGTCAAAAAATCGAAAAATCCGTTAAAATTTTGTTTTTTGGCGATTATAACCCTAAAGGATCAGTTTCTTTGATAAATCTGTTCCAAAACGTTTTGAAAGTAGGCTAAATTTGCTTCAATATGAGATGAGAATGGACTCTGTACTCAAAAGGATCGAGATAAAGCCTTTCAAAGTTTTTCGACGTAAGTCTATACATCAGAGTTAACGTCAAATTCGGTAGTTCTTATTTTTTAGCACACTTGTTTAAGATGTTATTCCAATGAATAATCCAAACTTGAGACCTCTACTTTAAAAACGTTCTGAAAAGGCTTTATCAAAAAACTATTCTTTTAGGGTTATAATCGGCAAGTCCGAAATGTTCACGCATTTTTCGATTTTTTACAAAGTTGCGTTGGATGGTCAAGGTCACAAACTTATATTATTTATTGGAATAACATCATATACAAGTCTACGAAAAAACAGAACTACCGGATATGATGCAGACTGTAATGTATAAAGTTACTGTAACAATTGTCTATTTGATGGTTACAAAGCTCAAATTTCTCGCTTATATCCATAATAAAAATACGGATTCCCAAAACATTTCTTAAACAAAACCAACGAAATCATTCCCACACACAAATAATAATCTTGTGTTCGGTCGTTTGAAGTACACAAAACATTTTCTTTATGAACAAAACTAAGCTATTATATAAAACAAATTCCTGTCATTTTATCTGTGGACTCAAGAAGCACATAACTCTAAACACACTTGATTATATGCATAAGCTGGTGATGAGATAATACATCCTTTCATCTTAAAGAACCATATAGAAATAGAACACAACACAAGAATTAACATGAAAGTTATCCTACTTAAATATTAGTAAGAAGAAAAGATCTCCATCCACTACAAGTAAAAGATGATTTTGATATGATATCTTATTTATAATACTAAAATTAACCGTTGTACAAGGTGAAACACCGGAAAAAGATATGCTTTTTAAACAGGCATATATATGATGATGCAAGAGCTAGTATTACAAGTGAAATTTACAAAATTTAAAAAGCCCCCGACAATTTTTTCGTATACGGAACTTTGGATAACTCGCACTTGAAACATATATAACACTCTCCATTAAATTACCGTTTTCCTTAAAGCATTTTGAAGATACGGAACCCTTAACTCGCACTTGAAACATAGCTAAGAACACTCTCCGTCAAATTACCTTACAAGCTAAATCCAAAAAATTAAAACTGGTTCATCTGCTTAGGCGCTACGGTGCCAAGGACAGAGAGACAGACACACATAGCCTTTCAAATTTATAACACCCCTTTTTTTAGTTTGGGGGTTAAATACTAGGTTGAGACGAAGTAAACCTGGTACCTGAGAGTGGTAGTGTTCCAGGCGTTTACTATCGCGCATTCCCGAAAATAGGTGAAAAAATTGTTGATTGACAAAAGGTGTCTCAAACTTAACGCAGAAAAAATTTTGATAAAAAAACAGCGTGTTAATTAAAATTTGTACAATTTGCAGTATAGTGTTATGTTATCAGGTAAAGTTCCAAGATATTATTAGCACATAGAAATTTGTCTATTGAAATTTTCCTTGATCATTTTGCATAAATATAGCTGAATAGTGGTGAAAGCTATCTGAATTTTCTCCTTTAACTCGTGAGTGATCATAGATTTGTTGCCAGAAACCTCATACTCTAAAACACTTCATGGTAAAAATCAAATAATGTTAAACTCCATGATTTGAGCGTAGCGTTATATCCGTTTTCTAATCTTTTTGAATTTCTAAAATTTATTTCACATTTCATGAAACTAAATCATTTTTTCAGCCATAGTTTATAAGAAAACCGGGAGCTGCAACCCCTTAAACTTTATTATGTTTTAAACTTTTCTCAAGAGTGAAAACGCCTTTTTTTCGTCCATTCCTTCATTTGAAAAATTCCCAACTACTAGCTTTAACGCAGTCACGCACTCTTTTCTTTCCGGTTGTTAACATTTTACCACGCACTTGGGAAAACATTCAAATTTTACATAAATTTTGGGAAAACCTTTGTTAGCAATTTAAAAAATCATTATTCATGTTATTTAAGGAATAATACATAAATTTTAATTGCCAAACAATTTGAATGTTGCTGGCACGGCCCCAGATAAGATATTATAATAATAATATTCAATTAGGTTTTAATTATTCTAATTTTGTGGTTTAGCTTCAATATAATTTTGTTTTATTATTAAAGCATGTAATTTTAATTTGATATACAAAAATGCAGTTCCTTTACTAGCGGTAATCACATCTTAATTAACGCAACTACATTCCTTAACTATGCAATTGAAATATCAAGTTCTTGCCCAATTACAATAATAATCTAATCGAATTATGTTTCCCGTAATTCTCATACTTAGATTAAAAAAACTTTTAACAAAAAAAAGCGACTTAAAAAAAAACACTATTCTAAAACAAATTAATATGCACTAAAAAGTAAAAAAAAAAAAAAAATGTTGTTACAATTATTTCTATTTTTTGAGTCGGTGTCAGCCAAGGAAGCGACTGTTACAGAACAGTTTGCTACACTAACTTGGCTGACACCGACTTTAAAAATAGTAATTGTAACTACATTATTTTTTTACTCTTTAGTGCATATTAATTTGTTTTTAAATAGTTTTTTTAAATGTCGGTTTTTGTTAAAAGTTTTTTTTTATTTTGTGATTTTTAGTGAATCTGTAAAGTAAAGTACACTCACTAATTTGTCACCAAAAAAGAATCATCGAAATCGGTTTCCGTGATATTGAGTTATTCGTCCATTTATCGCGCACAAACTTAATGCAAATTTAAGACTTATATGGTTTTCTCAGGGATGCTATTGTTAAAACTGGACTAAATTGAAATGGGACCACACGGGACCAGCATTCAAATAAAAATAAATCATCAAAATCGGTTCACCTAAAAGTTAATAACCTTAGTTCTGAGGTAACAAACCAAAAGAAATAAAAAATACAGCCGAATTGAGGACCTTCTAATTTTTTTAAGTCGGTTAAAAAAATATTCCAAATTTATAACTTCTCATAAGCAAAGTTATAGAATTCACTTCCTCAGAAAATTTTTGGGCAGGTTCCTAAGAGCCTTATCTGAGCTTATTTGCCTAGTATCTTATTAATCATCATACTGGAACATGCTGTTCAAAGCTGATTTTGATGTGATATCTTATTCATCATATATAATGCTCGTAACTATAGCGTTATACATATAATAGTAATAACCTAACTATTGTTTTAAATAATAAATTTAAAGTTATTTTCCTTTCTACCATAAACATTATGACGTATTTATTAATAAGATATCGTGTGTTTAGTGAAAATACTACTTTCTTAGCTTAACTGTTTTTGAAGATGTTTATATACTTCAATGTAGAGTTCCTAGAAGACAATAGAGCACACTAGGTTCAGTAAAAAGAGTTTGTAAAATAATTAAGATTGAATTACTTTAAATTTAATAATGGTGGAAGCAATGGAAAAACATATATTTCAAAATCCAAGAGTAAAAAAGCTATTAAAATTATTATGTGTTATATATAAAAATGGTGTAAACGACATAAAATGAATTTTTTTTAACTATTTAAAAAAAAAATTCGACTTCTAGAATTTCAAAATTTGTCTCCAGAGTGTGAATTAACATGTAAATGTGTTAAACAGTCTTCGATGGCACTTATTTAAACAAAAAAACTTATTAAAAAAAATTATAATATACATTTTTAGAAACGACTTTGACAACCTTTCAAACAAAACAAAAAAATCCAGATCGGTTCCTCTGTTTGGGCGATACGATGCTACAGACAGAAAGAAACACAGACAGACACACACACATAGCGGGCAAACCTATAACACCACTTTTTTGGTTCAGGGGTTAAAAATAAAATTTTACGATGATTTTACACAATAGCTTAACAAAATTGGTCCAAAATATCTCGGATATAATTACACGAAGAGAAATAAGCGTACGTAGTTATAATATATGAATCGCAATTATATATCGCGTTCATAGTTAATAATATAATTATAATTTATTCGACAAATTTATCAACTTTTGAAGAATAGAGTAAAATAATGCAATCGTCGTCGTAAAAATTGCGTTCGAAATAAATTATGTTTAGTTGACTTTCACCAAATGGGTAAATTTAAACGCTTTGTGTTTCCCTTTAAGAATTGCTTAGTCAACAAAATCAATTTACAAAGATCTATGAAATCGCCATTGAACTTTTTGCATGGTCAAATTTACAAGTTGACACATATCCAAAAAACTTTTCTAATGATTTTTTTTCTAAAACTTAATAATACATTAAATTATTACATATTTTTTGGTACCATTTTTTGATAAACACCAAAAATAATTTCATCAAGTATACATCTCTGTGCGTATAATTTATGTTTATCTGTGTACGATGTCTAAGTATTATGTGCAATAAAACGCCTGATGTAAAAAATAGTGTACGTATATAATTTTTATGAACTATAACTATAACGGAAATTTTACTTTAATCGGTTTCGAATACTTCTAAGACAAAAGCTATTATTAAGTTGCAAGCAGCATCTTGCGATCATGTGTCCCTTTTTAATATTTTCAAAAACTCTGTATTGTAATTCTACGGTTTTCAGTTTTAAATACAGTGAGAGAATCTTTTAGATAATAAATAAAATATTAACAGAAACGTGCATAGTAGCAGCTCTGTTGTGTTATGGCATTGTGCTTGTAAGATATAAAACTGAGATTCACAAGTTACATGTTTAAAAATTAATCAGTATGGGTATGTTAGTTGTAGAACGTTGTTGGTAAACAACGGGTAAACATATGGTAAACATTGTTTACCATAAACATGAAGAAAATCATTTTTTCACTAGCACAAGTGTATTTTTTTTATGACGGAGAAAACAAAATTCACTTTTCTTGGAACGATGTAATTGTTTTCTTGTGGTCTTATCACAATTTCAAAGTTTTAGATCTCAGTATATTTTATGGAACAGTATATTTTATGGAACAGTATATTTTATGGAACAGTATATTTTATGGAACAGTATATTTTATGGAAAAAATAGAACCGACGTAAAATGCAGAAAAAGTGACAGAGAACTTTCAGGTAAATACCAAAATTAATATGGTCCTTGCAAGCAATTAATTCTTCAAGTCAATCAATGGATATTTGCTAAGAATATGTTTTAGCGTCGACATTAAAACGTTATTGCCCTCAAGGAAATTATTGATTGGAGTCTTTATTTAATTTCTTTTTATTTTATTGTGGATTTATAGTCGGTATTATTTAGATATTTTAGTACGTTTAGGTCTAATATCTTAAAAACTATTGAACAGATTATATGAAGTATTACTGGATTACTTGTAGAGTATACCATTTAAAAAAAATTAATTTCAAAATCCACGATTAGCGGGGAAATCGGTAAACATATACAATAGTTGTCTTACAGATAAAATATCAGTGGACGAATTAACCATTCTTTATTTGTAAGGTTGAAGGTTAAAGGTTAAAAAAGTGAAAAGAAAGAATTGACTGAGTTAATTGTTGTAATACCTTATATAGACAGTGTTGATTACGTTATCATTTGTTTTTTACGTCATGAAATTGTTTAAACTTTTGTTCTATGTCTAACGGTTTACAAGTTGAGTCCTACGGGAACAAGACCCAATTGATCTATGTCGCTCATTTTGAACTCACTTTTTAAGTCCTCAGCATGCTATAAAAATGTGATCTCTCTTTTTGATTTTGAGTTATCGTGTTGACAGACGAATAGACAGATAGACGGAAAGACAGACAATTGTAAATGGAATAATTACGTGATTATACCAAAAATTTGAACACCTATACCAAAGTTTTGTTCGTAGCATCAATATATTTAAGCGTTACAAACTTGGGACTAAACTTAGTATATCTTGGAATATTTCATATGTACATGATATTAAAAAGGTAACTCTAAGATAACCTTCTACCATTTACAAGATTTGGTATATTGGTTTTCAAACGAATAACATGTTCAAAAATAGAAATCGAATATTCGCCCAAGTAGCCTCCGAGGCAGACGTCTTTATTTTTGAGAAAAATTGTCAACCACCTCATTCTTCCAAAATTGTATAGTTTTATGTGTTTTGCGTATAATTTTCGCGTTAAGCAATTTTGAGTGAAGTAATTTTGAAGATCTTGGTAAAGGTCATTTGACTTGATAAAACTAAGTTAAGAAGTGAAGAGTTAAGATGGGTGGATGAATCCTACGCTATAATAGGAGTCAGCCAACCAATTATTTGAACACTACTTAGCTTACACTTAACGTAGAATTCACTGACATCACATCTACATATGAACCAATGAAGAACGGGTACACTCGGATATACGTTATATATCGTAGTCCCTATACACACAACATAAACGTTAAACGTGGTGTATAGGTGAATAAAACTACCCACACAGGTAATAGTTTTATGTATGTTATAAAGGTAACAATATGATTTTAAGGCACTAACACTATTAAGAAAATCTTCTCCATGGAAACAGAATACCTCAGAAAACTGTTTCTTGATCCAAGACGGTAATAACCGAGAAAAATCGCATAGCCTTTGTTGATTAAATTGAACTTTTTGATATTTATGGTCTGTCTGTCTAGAATGAAGGGTTTATTATTTAAGTTTCTGGAAGCAAATATGCTTTCTGCAGTATAGGTATCGTTCGAGCACCAGAAGCAAACTTTAACGCTAAAACATTATATCACAAGGATTCTCTTAAGATGAAGGAAAGCAAAGAATATAAATAGAAATGATATGATTTTAGAGGAAAGGGAGCCTCTTACGATACTTATGGTCGAAGACTTTCAGATATTGCTCGAAGCTAACCAATAAAAATCGACTCTTCTAAGCTGCAATGATCGTCATGTAATAATTATTACACAATAGAGAATAATGCTGAAGTTGAATTAACCATATTACCCATAAAAATGTAAAACTATACTGGATATCATGACCAAAGAAAGTGAAATTAAAATTGATTAAAAAACGAAGATGTTGTAATTAATCAAAGATTGAATTCAAAGGTTTTCCATCTCTTTTTATCAAAACAAAGTTAAAGATTACATCCTCTATGTCGAGACCCACATGACAGTACTAGTGGGTATATTCCTCTTTGTTTCATTAGGAATTTAAAAGTTTATATCTTGCATACTAGTAAAGATTTTCAAAAACCAACTTCACTTTGCAGCACGTTCCGTGAGAATTCTTCATCTGAAGTATTTAGTCCGATCCCCTATTTTGGACTTTCGCAATCATTCTTTAATTTGAAACGTCACCAGCTAGAAGGCACTGGAAACAATAGACAGTTTAACTTCTATAAGAAGAGCATTTTGGGAAAGGGAATATTTTGTTTAATATCGAATACAAAATCAATTGGTACGCAAACCAGCTTGGTCATCTTACCAATGCACTTTCTTGAAGTTTTCGTAGATAATCCTTGATTATAATCCAAAGAAATGCTAATATTTTGCTTTAATTAATGCTAGTATTAACTCTTTATTGGTTAATCCTACGTTTCCACATTGCAAAACATTCTCCAGAAAGCTACTAAAACTTCAGACCCCGTTGCTTTCTGTATTCCAAAAAACAATCAGTAATAGTTTTTAAGTCATGAGATGGCTTGCGATATTATGGTCATGAAAAGTACTTTGACACCCTGTCGCTGTAGTACAATAGTAAGCAAAAGGTAACGTACATTACAGAAGCACCATAGCTTAGTCTTATAATTCTTCACTTCCTCCTTTGTGAATAAGATTTTAAACGGTATAAGAATTAAATTATTCAAAATATTATTAACTACACCATAGTAACCATACAATGTACTTAACATTTCACTTGTATGTTGTTCGGGGAGTTAATTTTATACTCCTATGTATGATGGGGTTTAGTCATGAGTATAAGTATAGTAGTAGGCTTAGTTAGTACCTAATTATTAACTATAAACACACAAAAAAACTGCAAACTATATGCGTTTAAATCTTAAACTGTTGTAAATAATTTGGGGGTGATTAAATATTTTGTAAGGAAGTGTTCTATTCTAAAAGTTCTATTTAGCACTAAATTAAACAAAAAAAGCATAAACATTAGGCAGAATATAATTGAAGAACGAGTGTCGGTATTATTATTACTTACAAAGATTTTAATTATTTCCATTTAGCGATGGTGTGAAAACGATGTGCGAACAATCCGCAGACCCACGCCTCAAAAAGATTTACTAGTATTCCCATTGAGACTTTATATATTTGCTCTTTATGGCATGTTTGACAACTTCATAAGAGAATTCTCGGTATCGGGGTGAAGAGCTCCTTAAAAAAATTTACCAAAAAGATCTGAAAGAAGATATATACTGTTGACTAGACTGGAAAAGTTATGTAGGTACTTACGAAGTAACAGCCTAGTGTTAATCAATTTTTAGCAACCAAATGTTAAGTTACATCATTCAACTTCTTGCCGAATAAATGATTTGACTACTATTTAAATGAAACCATCATTGTCTTTTTAACAGACATTCAAATGAGTCTGGCATTAAGATGAGAATTTCATTATAGTAATTTAACATAATAATATGAAATCATGAAAGATAATTGTTTTAATTAAGCTTTACAAATTTTACAAAACATAAATTTTATAAACATTTGTATTTAATTTTGGCAAATTTATTATAATACAATATCTTAATTATATGTTTTTATGGTTAATTATCAGTCACAATTTTTAATTTCGCTTAGCTCTAGACATATTGACTTATTCAAATAAACCAATTTCATGAGACTTCTTTCACCCTAATTATATTAAGGTTGCCACCTCTCCATTTGATCGTAACCAGATCAGAAATCATGTAGTGTCTCCCGAGTCCGTCATCAACATAAATCCTTCAGAGTTGAAATGAAAAGATTTAATGAATACTTATTTCACATCCAGGTAAATACAACAGTTCTGAGAAACTTTTATGCTAGATTAGTTGAAGAGTCTTTATTTAAATTACTAGCTTGATACTCTCCCAGTTCGCTGGGCTTAAAATTAAAGACCACCGTAGTTGGCGTAATAGCCTCCACCTCTCTTGCTTTCACTTATCTCCCTCTCATAACACTCGAAATACGGGTAAGGGTTGTTTTCGCAAGGGAAAATATATGTACAGATCTCAATTTTTTTAAATGTTACATAATCTTTATGGTCATGAATTGTATCTAGTTCAGCATTTTTACAGAAATTTATGGTTCAAAATAATGCGTAGTGAAATTTCATAGGCTAAATATAATTTTTTTTTAAATATATCTTTATAAATTATAGCTCATGTGTTATTCAGATGTATGACCTATTTTATTTTTAAGTGTCATTCAAATTCATTCATTTTTATTTGCTTGAAAGCCTTACAAACAAACAAACAAACATCCTTACTTTCATATATATATATAACATATAGAGATTAAGAATGAAAAAACTAGATATAAAAAATATCAGAAATATCGTACAGAATTACTATTCGGTGAAATAATTAGATTAATTTCACCATCTAACGAGTTTCTGGTTTCTCTCCTGACTTCTTGCAACTTTAAGTAAGTAAGTTTTAAAAAAAATTTATAAAAGTTCAAATAAATCAACTTATATAATCTAAACTTTTCCATATACATTTTTGTTTGTTTCAAAATTCAATTTACCTTTTTAAAAATGAATCCATCATTTAATAAACAATAAATAATAAATAATGTGAGCTAGCTACTACCTACGTAGATACGTATATTACATACGTAGGTAAATGTCACAGGTGTATAATGAAGTAAATACTGTGGTATTACCAGTGTGTATATACACTTTACATGCAGTACAAAAAGGTAATTACAAAATATATACGTTATACGTACGTTATACGTAGGTAGGTAAGAAGATAAGATTATACTGACTGAATATGGTGTAATATGTTTGTAACATATGTACATTAAGTTAATATTTCCAAACAATAGACAGCATTAAGCCTTATTTGATTCACATCACTATTATAATAATATGGGTATATTAAGTACATTTATGATCATAATAAATGAATCTTTTACAGTGGAGTCTGTAATGAATCTTTATAACAGTGAAAGTTTTCTAACAGATAGAAAACTTACGAAAAATACAATAATAGTGTTCATCAGCCAAGCCAAAAAAAGAAAAGATAGGCAGTCATAGGGACTGTCGACGGAAGTGAAAACTTTGTGAACCGAAATTATTAACGTGTGAATAAAAAACCTATTATAAATAATAAACAAGTTAAAACAAACAATTCACTGAGTTAATTGTTGAAATACCATGTATAGACAGTTTTGATTGAAGAATCGTTTGTTTTTTCATGTCATGTAAGTAAAGTGAGAAAGCCAGTTATACATACATGTCATACACACATACGACTGGTATGTATTACATATACTGTACAATGTCCGAACCTAATTTCGCGCCCTCACAGATAACAGTGATGTTTTCGAAAAATTTTTCAAGCAAAAATTGTTTACTTTTTTTATAAGGAACATTTCTTACCTTTAAATTTTTGTCCCATCTCTAACGGTTTACAAGATGGATCCTACTGACCCAAGAGCCATTTGATCTATGTTGTTCATTTACGAACTCGACCTCATTTTTTACGTCCTGAGCACGCAATAAAAATTTCAACTTGATATATTTTTTTGTTTTTGAATCATCGTGTTGTCAGGCGGACAGGCAGATAGACAACTGGAAATGGACTAATTAGGTGATTTTATGAACACCTATACCAAAATTTTTTTCAGAGCATCAATATATTTAAGCGTTACAAACTTGGGACTAAACTTATTATACCTTGATATATTTCATATATACATGGTATAAAATGCAATGTTTGTTTTCAATGTGGTATATAAAATGGAGCATGACGCGTCGCGTAAGTTTTCACTTCAAAAACAAAGATTATAATATTTTGTATGGTAATCTTAGGTAATTTGAGCAGACCTTCACTAAATTAGCAACGGGGCAATCAAAACACTTAAACTTACACTTTTATTGCATTTATTGGAAAATTTTTTTCGAAGAGTGCCTAGATTTAGCTGAAACAATTAGACGACATAACAATTTTGATACGAAAAAACAATTTTGAGTACAACTTTTCAATCCGTTTTTTCCTAAACTGTACGGTAAAATGTTTTTCTAATGAGTTACAACTTTCCACTTTAAAGTTTTCAACTATCGATTAGCAGTTATGGAGTAGAGTGACTTGAAAACTATGGACTTGAAAATCTGGGGCAATATCAATGTTTGCGTTAGATGTGTGCCTACCCATTCAACATTTTTCGCTTGAACAATGAGTTTCAAGCATATGTCAATTTAAAGAAGACATAAATATTGCTCGCTACAGTCGATATGTCGTTATAATCGATACATTCATGTATGTGTTTATATTGAGATTTGGCCAGGATTTTTCATTTACGTCGTTATTACCAGTTCGTCGTTATAATCAATTTTGACTATATTATGATTATTTTGAGTAGGTTGTTACGAATATAAGAACATTTACTGGAAAATTAAGTGTTTTTACCCTTAATACTATATAACAATAATGTCTATTCAAAAAACTCTTATTCTATACTTTTTTTGTTAGTAATACACATTATATAGTACAGTGATATGCATTAAACTCATTTACATGGAAAAGTATATTGTGTGATAGAGCTACTATTTAGGTACGTACCAACTAGCTCTCTATGCCAGCTTACAGCTAACTACATGAATACTACAACGAATTACATAAGGGATATAATTTATACAAGAAGCAACTGCACATTTTCTACCAAAATGAGTTAAAGAGTCGATGTTTTCAAAAAAATTATTTTTTTGAAATTATTTTTAGAAAACAAAAACCGGATATAACGCCATTGATAATAGCAACGAATTGATTATCCTTCTATATTATAAATGTGAAAGTAAAGTTGTTTGTTTGTTTTTTTGTTACACTTTCACGCAAAAACTAATAAATGGATTTGAATGAAACTTAACAATAATATAGCTCATACATCAGAAGAACACATGGGCTATAATTTATAAAGATATATTTTTTTTTTTAAATTAAAAAAATAAAATTTTTTTTTTTTCCTAAGACAGGGTGAAGGAGAACAATTTATGGATATCTGTATTAAAAAGGGTATCAGACATACCTCTTACATTTAAAAAAATTGAAAATTCATTGAAAAGAAGTAGTTTAAAAGGACTAATCATTTTTGCATAATACAAAAAAAATTTTTGTTTAACGGTTAGTTTTAATTCTATTTTCTCTCTATTTTTAAGCAATAATTAATATATTTATAAACAAATTTACTGAAGTGAAAACTTCTTTTGGTACGTTGAGCACCTTTTGGAAGAACAAAAATCATGGAACTCACGTCATCGGTGTTTGTAATTGAACTCTTATTTCATTACATCGTACTATTCAAATGTATTTATTTGCGCTCCCACTATATTAATTTTGAATTTTTGAACAGCTGTTTGAATAGTATTGAGGTATTATTTATTATTATTCAGGTATTGTGAATAGGTTATTAGAGGTATATGCGCGCGCAGCGAGCTCCACCGGCGAAGGTTCTAGCCCGACCAAAGGACGAAGGCTGAAGGCTAGGCCGAAGGCTGAATGCCAGGCTGAAGACTGAATGGCAGGCCGAAGTTCGAAGGCATTCTTTTTAAAACTAAGCAATTTCAGGTAATCTCATACAGAAACTAAAATCTACTGGGCTGTGGGGTTAACTAGATAATTTTCTCCAATAACCTGATTAAAGGTTTGTAAAATTTTAAGTATTAATTAGTTAAGCTACAAATTACGTGAAAAGTTAAAATAAAAAGTAATAAGGTATTGTTACGGACAAGCTTTTATTGAACTTAAAAGGAAAATAATTATTTCTATGCCTCACACGTACCTGACTTTTTGTAAAATCTGGAGACGCTCAATTTAAAATATCATGTCATTTCTACTTTTTTTTTAAAACAAAAGTTCTGTATATCAAATATGAATATCCGATTTACGTATGTTATCGTATTTCTCACAACAAACCCTTTCATTATATACGCATATCATAAGTAGAAGTCCTTGGACAGTCCACCATATTGGTGGAATATTAGAAGGACGTCATTTATCTCACCATGCATTGTCATCCAAACTAAACATGAATACAAAATTTCAGCTTAATCGTCTAAGGATAGCTGCTTTAAAATTCAGTTGCATCATTTGATCTAAACAAACATTCATACATGCACGTACATAGACGCATGCATACAAATATTAATACTATACGCAAATTAAATAAAAACTCAATCATTGCAAGTTAAATAAAAACCTTGTATAAAGGGCCAGCCTGTACTTACAACAACATAATATTTTTTTCTTTAGCAATATAATGTGAAATTGTTTATTTTTTATTTTTATAAAATTTTTATATTATAATATTTAGGGGAATGAAAAAGAAGGAGTGAGTCGAAAAAAAAAATTATTATATATTACATAATTTTATGCGAGTAGCACAAGCAGTAAGCAAGCAATGCATTGTTGTGTGTTGAGAATTATTACATTTTTTAAAAATCCATTTGTCAAGATTTGTATACATATATATGTACGCTATGTTGTGTGTATTACATGCGAATTTAATCTGAATTTTATTTTAATATATCTCATATTTATTTTTACTTAAATACATTCTAATAATAAAGAAATTAGTTCAAAAATATTTAAATATTTTTATTCTTTTTATAAAAATGCAAAAAGAAAATATGTTTTTAAATACTGATAAAATAAAACAATGATGATTTATATTTTTTAAAAAGTTTACAATTTTAAATTTGTTTTATTTGTGTCAAGGTTTTTTCTACGGTCACCTACAAAACTATTTTGTATTTGGAAGTCCAATACCTAAAAAAGATTACCTAAGTATTAAATTCATACCGCAAAATTTATTTCTTTTTTCGAAACATTTTCTTAATATAATCTAGCATTGTAAAAAGATGGGCATAATAGTGGAAAGAGTAAAAAGTTTGAAAAAACTAACTGATTCTTTAAACTAAAAGAGTGAAAGTGAATGCAACGTGATGCTCAGAATAGAGATAATCAGCTGCAAAGTTTGCGATTTTCCATTCAAAGCATATAAAACTCACTAACCTCTCATCTATTTTTTAAGATATTAATAAATTATCTCGACAGAATTGAAAGAAAGTAAATGATTTGAAAGAAAAAAAAGTGGAGATATTAATTTTCGTTTTCGAGATATTAATTTTGGCGTAAATTGGTCAAAATTGGGAATGTAGGCATGATTATCTCGTGTTTCGTATTAAATTTTTTTTAATTTCTCGTTATATTTTGTGGGAAAAAAATTTTACCATAGCTTTAGCATAGAAACTGCAAATACCATTCTGGAAAAACCTTAAGTTCACAAAAAAATATTTTTTATTAATTTTCGACTAAAGTCATTGAGGAGATGCAATGATTTTCAAAAATCACAAAAATGCCCTAGGTCATCGGGCTTTTTATTATAATTTTATTGTTCAAAGTTGGCTGAAAAAATGATGAATCATATCAACAAACCTAGAGAGTGTGATTAAAAACTATCTAAAATATTTAGACAATCTTGTAGTTAATGATAATACCATAAAAATATAAGGTTGTCGATGATATAAAACAAAATTTTAATTTCATTATGAGTTCATCAAAAATCCATCATTTGATGAACAGAGACGACTATAGTTAGATTATTGATGATTGAAAAGTGATATCTGTATTATCAAATTTATAAGAAGCACTTGCTCACATTACATTATATAATTTTGTAGTTGCGTGGTATTGTCAAGCTAAAAAAACACATTATTTGACTACAAAGCATTTATTTGGTTTATATGTATGTACCGTGCAATAAACTAAAACTTTTTTACAAGACTGTAGGCTTACAATCAAATTAAAAGAGTTAGTTTAAAATAAAGATACAACTCTTCAGACTCAAATATAGACGAGGCCATTACTTTTTTTATAAAAATTAATTTATCCATAATATAAAAATTAATACCACATTAAAAACAATTTAGTGGTTTTTGTATAACAACTTCAATGAACATAAAACATTTTTTTTTTAATCATTTTAAATGATAAATACAAATCACTTTCTACTGTTTTCGAATAATACCATCTACTACATAAGATGTCATGTTTTCCCATAAATAGTCTTGTGCTACAAGATAAACCTTGTAATTACATTATAGCTCTCTGAGTATTAATCTTATGTAATAAGTAAGTGTACGTACATCAAACTAAAGTATCTCAGTTCTTTCTAATTAAAAAAACTAAATAAAAAAAATATAAAATAATAAAAATAAAACAAGCAGTAATTTGAAATGTAAGTAATTCTCTACTGTTTCTCTATTTTCGAAGATGTACACCTGATGTCAGTTTTGTTATAAGCTTACCCATAATAAAATAGGTAAGAGAGAATCATTTTCATTACTCACACTACAATTCTGTCTGGATACCTTATGTGACATACAAGGAATATTGTACAGAAATACTAAAAAACATTATTACCAAGTCTATTTATTGTTGTCATTTAAAAGTTAGAAGTATTGGGTTTGTTTTCGATTTTCAGTAGGCAAGGATAAATTTGTTCTAACATGCTGTAAGATAACGTAAAATTTGAGTTTGAATTGAACTCTTTAATACTTTGCATAAGATTAGAAGATGATATGGTGTGCAAATGAAAAAAAAAATTGAATGTACCGAGTTTTTATAGCGGACTAAGAAGTATAAAATAATTATTAGTTTTGATAGCTATTAAAATACTTGTAAGATTGGAAACGAAAAACTTGGGGCGCATGTAATTGGAAGAAATTCTTCCTGAAATTAGGTTGGACGAGTTGGTGCTGTTTTTTATGATGAAAAACCTCATGTTTTTCAGTTCCAATATTATCAGTATTTTAATAGCTATCAAAAGTAAAAATTCTTGTATACTTTTTAGTCCGTTATAAAAACATGGTAAGTACATAAAATTTTTTTTTCTTGATACGGTTATGTGAATGCATTGTCATTCACTTATGAGCTATGGTCCCAATTTAATGTTTCTAGCTCATCGGCAAGATAGTTTAAAATTATTATTTTTAAAATTCCATCCCTAAAAAGTGTTTTTTTCATCTTTCTCTCCTCTTTTTCGTTTTTCTTATTCTTTTTCGTACATTGTCATCCACTTCAAAGCTATGGTCAAAATTTCAAGTCTCGAGCTGGTCGAGAAGTTAGTTTAAAATCAATTACCACCGCTTCTATAAACCTTAAGAAAATTAAGTGTTTTTGCGTTATAAAATTAAATTTTTTTAAAAAATGTCTTTTGTGATGTTAGAGAATGTCTTTTTGACTCTTATTTTATGGGATATTAGATTGGAAAACCTTCGATATGCCTACCATTCTTTAAAAAATAAATTTTTTAGTTTCAAAGATAAAACAGACTTGTATATTAATAAAATACATACACCAGCCAAGCAATGTGGTACCCTCAATAATAATATACCAGTCGCGTCAACCTATTACTACTAAACTAGTCTCATAGTAGTTACCTACTATATCTTGATCATGTGATAGATAAGATATTATGTGATACTATGTAGTATAGTGTAGTGTATCTTTGTAGATAGGGAGAAGCGAATTAAAAAGTTGTGGAGGTAAGATAAGATAAATATATACAACAACAATATAGACTTGTAGTTTTATATTTTATTTAAGATTTAATTCAATTAACTTTATGTAGTGTTTTATGAGTATTACCTGTGTATGTTTTACCCTCTTACATAATAAGACTTCATTTAAAAGATACTATAAATAAATATGTATGTACGGTTTAATACAGGGTTTCCATACTTTTTATAGTATGATAGTGCAATGATTAATATACACAGAATGAGATGTAAGACGAAAAATCATTGAACATTTTAGATCTGACCCATCGTTAATTAGATATTAATTAAATAAAGTATCAATTACCGAAGCGCGCTAACGAAATAAGATATGGCTTCCCACCATTACCCTTCTCCACCATTTATTATTCCGCGCAAGTTAGTCCACTTTTGTAATTGGTTTTCTGTTATCTTGCCTATATTTAGTTAGCATCCAATTAACTGTGGGTTGGAGCAAAAAACTTTCAGGGATTTTCATCTTAGAATACATACTCTATTCATACTTTCAAAAAAATTCATGGCCCACAACTCACCCTAAAGTATGAATAACATATGCATTGGTATTTATGGGAAACATATCGGCTGAATATCTAATGAATATTGGTCGCTTCAGCCGTTCGTTAGAATATTAGTCGAGATTTTCCCCCAACAATATTTCATCATTATAGAAAGTTTATCGACAAAATCGATGTTGAATGTAGATAGTTTTTTGTTAAATTTATACGTTACGCATAAAGTCACTATGTAATGCTTCATGATTCATGCTTCGTGAATTTTTTGAAACGCTGTATTTGACACCATAAATCAGATTATGTAAGGAGTTCAAGGATCCAAATTACTCCGAGTAACTAGAACCGTTATCAAAAGTAGAATTTTGAAGTAACTCGGGAATGTTAGCTTACAGTGACAATTATGGATTTAAAAAGCATGTCGAGATGGTAAACAAGAAGGAAGACTAAGGTATATAGCTTCGATAATGAAAAATGGTGAATTATGAGAAATAAGGATTCTTTTTCTATTTATTACTTTTGAGATTATAGAATAATATGATCTAGGAAGATTTAGAAATATTTTCAGAGGGTTGGTTTTACTCTATCTTGAGGTTCCTAGCTCTTTAGAAAAAAAAATTGTTTTTGGATGGCCTCTCGGTACATAGAAAACGATATCTTTATTATGTATTTCTATCCAAAGTTTAGTTTGGTGTCATTCTTTTAGTCCTATGTTGTGTACAAAGTAATACCGACTAGATATTTCGAAGAATGTTTTACACCTGGTTCAATCTCTATAATAACTTTTTTTCTTACATATTGATTGTACATAAACCACCAAACAAATGTAAACACGGTTGCCTTAAATAATAACGGTAAGAAAATAGAAGGCAATTGAATACTTTTTGAAAAGTAGGAGTAAGTCTGATCGTTGGTAAATAATTTTAAAGTGAATTTTTTTTCACCTTTTTTTGTTTTTGTTTTTTGCCAAAGGCTAGATGTTTTTACAAATTGCTAAAAACAGGTATTAAAATGGGCAAGTTGAATACCTGTACAGCAACATTTATGGTTCACAAAGAAACGAAAAGTGACTGAAATTTAGGAATTTAAACTTGAACACAAAATTATTCTGTAAGTGACAGATGCATTTGCAATGTTGTAATGTTGCTTAACTTCAGTGATCGGGTGAGATCCGTTGATTCAATGTGTATGAATAGAGCGTGGCGATCACGTCATGAACTTTGTTCACCCAAAAAGTGCTCAACGTGCCTAAAGAAGTTTTCACTTCAAAAAATTTGGCCATTATTCGACATTTCAAATATCGCTATTATATTATATATATCAGTTTCCTCTCATTACCTTTAAAATCTCATTTTGGCTACTTTTTAAAACTACAAAAGTTAAGGTCATCAAGGTAGTGGTCTCACAATTAACAGTAAAAAACGGTAGTGGTCCCACAATTATTCAACAAAATCTATAATGTATCTCAATAAATCCAACGGAAAAAATTTGAATGTTATCTTTAAAAAATTTTTTCTTAAAATATTAATTGAAAATACCAATTTTCGTAATTGGTATTCTGTTGTATTGACACAATTTAGTTTATATCCAATTAACTGTGGGTCGGTGCAAAAACTTCAAAAATTAATATTTCTTATAATACCTCCTTTTCTTCTTTTCTTATATCCGAAAAATTCCCAAAGTCAAGATCAAAATTTTTAAATTAATTTTCAAACAGAGTGAAAAAAACGGCTTTTGATATTTTTTTCTACTTTCTTTTTTTTTTTTTTGTAAAACGAAAAGAAATATATAATTTAATATTAACAGAAAAAAGTAAATACAGTAAAAAAAACAACAAATGTATATAAAAAATATTACGAGAATGTCATTTGTTTTAATAAAAACATATTTTGTTATTTTTCATTATACTACGCTATTTTCCCCATACAGTAATATTGAGTTTTCGTTTTTCTTCAACATCTTGTAAATTTCACAAGATAGAAAACTCTCGACGTTAAAATATCGAACAACTGTGAAAAGTTTTATTAGATGTGAAAACATGATATATTATGAAGCCCGTTCCATAAACGATCATCGAAAACAAATAGTGAAAAATTCTATTTAGAAGTTAAACATTCGAAAACTAGCCATCAAATCTTTACTCTGAAGCCTAAAGCTCGCTCCATTAACATGATTTCATTTTGTCATTATGAAATCCAATTTCCTGTACTCGACGTTTATCAAAACCTAAATATCGACCTCGAATTCATGAATTCACGAATAATTCATCATTGACGAAAATAGTAATTGTGCCATTGAATTATACATAATCAAACAAACCCATTACAGGACTTCATCTCCCTCTTAAAAATTTTTTAAACGTGAATCTAAACATTCACATAACTGACTATAATTTTACTGATACCTAAAGATTGATAAAGATTGCTCTCGCTTATCCCCTTTCTATAATACTCGAAATAATGGTTAGGATTGTTTTACACAGGTAAACTATATGTATGGTTTTCTATTTTTTTAAATGTTTCATTGAGTATATCAGAAGAGATGGCCGTGAAATATTTTATAATGTCTATTTTTACAGAAATATAATAAATTATATCTCATGTCTTATTCTGAAGTATGAGCTATATTGCTGTACAGTTTCATTAAAAACCATTCGCTAGTTTAAGCGTGAAATCGTAACAATCAAACAAACAAACATGCTTACTTTCGCATTTATAATATATAAATGAATGAACAAACAAAAGAATTGACTTGTTAATTTTATAAAAATGTTCATTATCCCCAGAAAAATAAACTTTAAAAAAATAAAAAACTGACAATTACCAAAAAAAATATAAGAACTAGCAATGAGTCAACCTTAACTTTTGCTAAAGTCTGAAAAAACGATAGCACATGAAAACTTTACTTTCATTGTAACCAGTATATAAAATCGGTTCAAATTTTTTGAAGATGGATGTATGTGCAATAGCATATATAAACAAATAGAAATTGTTTAAAAAAATAGGAATATAAAAGAATTATGTAATATTTATCCAGATAAAGAAGAATATCTACTTTACCAACATTATAATAATATATTTTTTAACATGTGGTTTTTTGATATTTTTCTGAACATTTCTAAGATAAATACGCATTTTTCTTGATTTCATAATTTTTAAAATTTTTTGTTTTTCGTATATTTATCTTAAAGAGAAGTAGATTTTATTTTCTCAAATATTAATATATAACACAACGAAATGTTTTGAGTATTGTTATTAAAATATTTTACCGAGAAAGATTACATTTAAATCATTTGTTTAAACCACATTTTCAGGGAACAAAAAAATATTAAGGTAAATATTTGAGATATTTAATCTTTGACTCTGATAAATTAATAAGAAAATAACTGTATACACATAAGGATATTATTTGCTAAAAAAAAGGAAGTAATGAGTTAAAGTAAAGACTACTGCGTTATAACCTTGGCTTCCCTTGCTCTCACTTACAACCGTTCCATAACACTGGAAATAGAGATAGGGATTTTTTGCACAAGTTAAATATATTTACAGTTTTCAATTTAAATTCTTTTTTAAATGTAAAATAGTCATAATTCATTAAGTAAATCAGAACAGATGGCCGTAAATTGTATCTCGATCACCAATTTTCCCGAAATCTTTAATTTAGCTTTAAAATGATGTTCATATATGACTCAACGAAATCTCAACGGCAAATTTAATTTTTGTTTTATATACCTTTATAAATTATAACACCTGTGCTATTCTGATGTATGACCTATTTTACTGTAAAGTTTCATTCAAATCCATTCAGTAGTTTTTGCGTGAAAGTGTAACAAATAAACAAACATAGAACCTTATTTTAACATTTATAATATACTAGAGTGATACCCACTCACTTCGCTAGGTTTAAAAGTAAAGAGGGCTTTCGCTTATTGCCTTTCTATAACATTCAAAATAATGGTAAGGATTGTTTTACACAGATAAAATATATGTATGGTTTTCTATTTTTTTTAAATGTATAATAGTAATTTTCATTGAGTACATCAGAGAAGATGGCCGTGAAACATTTTATATTAGCTATTTTTACAGAAATCAGTAATTTATGGTAATGTCAAATGACTAATTTTACAGAAATCTGTAATTAATGGTAATGTCAAATTAAATTAATTTTTAAATTTTTATTTTTGTATTAATATATTTATATAAATTAAATATATCAGCTATATTGCTGTACAGTTTCATTAAAAACCATTCGCTAGTTTTAGCGTAACAAACAAACAAACAAACAAACATGCTTACTTTGGCATTTATAATATATAGAGATAGAGATAGGGATAAAATAGAGTAGTGTTTATCAAAAGCATAATTTACTTTCGTAACGAAATAAACATGAAGGACAAATTTTTTAAAAAGAAAATTATTATTAATAGTTAAATACTTAAAACATAATCGAATTTTGTCATGATCTATTATCGATTTTAATTATTATACCATTATCTGGCATCTGATGAAATCGACACATATTTGAGAACAAAATTAATTCTAACATTTTTTTTTTCAATTTCGGCAACGGAACATTTAATATGAACTTGCTACAAACTAAAAAGTAGAAAATATAAGAAAGCATGCCGAATAGTTCAAATGATAACGTTAAGAAAAATTTCCATAAATAAAACTAAATAATGTTTATTACAACTTTTCATCAGTTTAAAAAAAAGTTTATTTTCATCGATATAAACTAAAATAGTAGAAAATTGAAATTTTTGACAATTGAATGACTTTTCAAAGTTATAAAAATAATATTAGGTTGTCTTTCTGTATATGCAAGTTTTTTTTTTCGAACAAAAAATATAACATATATAGAAAAATAAATTGGTTATTTCTTCGATACATATTTCGCATATGTTTCGTTCGTTCTTTACAATTTTAATGCATGATAAACTTGTGTTAAAGTAAATAGGAATACCAACATCAAACAAGCAAAACTACTATAAATGTGTATTAGCTTAGTTGTACACGGTGTGGTAGAGAAGTGTTTGATTTTGAAAACTAAATTCCATTAAGACGAATCATGATGAAGATTTAATCATAGCTAGAAAAAGAAGTACTTTTGGTCCAAAATAAAAAAATATTCCCAACCCAAAATTTAATAAATTTATATTTCTTTTTTTTTCACAACGGTCGTTATGGCGGATTGACAACGTATTTACATACTTCTATTGAGTTATTACCAAGTAAGTCTGAGTTCAATCCTAGGCGTCCTAAAATATTTTTTAACAACTTTACTTCAAAAATTAATTTTTTAAATGGTTTTTTTGTTGTGATTTACAACGATGGTTGTGGAATCATGGTATGGTATTCGACCTCTACTCCATAGGGTAAGATTTCAAAGCTCATGAAAGACGTCCACTTTTAATTATTCAATATTATATAAAATCTGGAAGGGGTCATCCCTAATCAATAAGGGAGGAACCCTTAATCAATTGGGTTAGAGTTCCAAGCTTATGCAAGCCGTTCACCATTAATTATTCAATATTTAACAAAATCTGGAAGTAGTCATTTGAGAAACGTATAAGTAAGGGCAATGATAACACAGTTCCGATTCGAGAATAATCCGGTGCAGGCAATTCTTTGGCCATATAATTATATGGGACAATTTACAAGTCGTTTGTAAGCTGTTTGATGTTGATATTCTCACGTTTCTTCTTTAACACATTTTCCATTTTCTTTAAAATACCACTAAATTATTTCCAACTTAATTAATAATTTTTCATATTATTATCATCATCTTAAAAAACATTGAAGAAAAATTACATTCATGGAATTGAATTTAATGGTACTTAACAGTATTTTTAACAAAGGTAATTAGGTAAGTTATAAATTAGTCGGATCAAACATACAGGATCAGAACAGAGAGAAGCTGTATCGGGATAACCAACCACCAAGAGTTGGAGCGATGAAAGAACGAAACTGACAATAGGTGTTTCAAATTCTGCGGAATGTGATGAATACCTTGCTCGTAGTGATAGACACCTTGGAAAATGTTGCTCAGTTGCATTTAGTTAATTTTCTCGAATGCTATTTATATATTTTAAAAATTTATTAAAAATACAATTTACATAACTTTGTTAAAAAAAGTTAGCAATAATTGATTTCAATTACAGCTTTACCGCGTTTTCAAAATCGCACGCTTCCCTGCACCACCTTGTATTATTAGTATAGTTGTTGGCAATAACATATATCTAATAGTTACTAGTAGGAAATTTTTCTTCTTGTAAATATGAAGAAATGTTTTTAGATTTGTTATACTTTTTTTTATAAGTTTACAATTGTAAATCTATTTCATAAGTCATACGTTTTCCTTTTTTAATTTTGTTTGTGAAGAGATATATAGATATAAATATAAAATATTTGATTTGGAAACTTCTTCTGGGAAATCTTTGAAATTGCATCTTCTGGGATTAAAATTGTCAGAGATAATTTAAAAATATGTTAAATCTAAATTTGAAGAGAGCATAAAACAGGCACAGATAAGGAAAAATTTACTTTTCCGAATATCTAATAACATCTTTTCCGAATTTAAACTGTTCGCGTTCATGATTCAATTTCAAAAAATCTTCACGTAGGGAGGTTATGAACTGCATAAGCTTGGAAACATTTGAAATCACATAATATAACAGTTAAAAATTTAAATCGCTTCTGTCAAAACTAATTTTTCCAAACGGATATTTTGAAACCCCTACAAATCTATCAGTTTTAACGCCAAAATCGATTTATTTTTTAACCCCCGAACTAAAAAAAGGGGGTTTTATATGTTTGACCGCTATGTGTGTGTGTGCCTGCCTGAGTGTCTGTCTGTCTGTCTGCGACATCGTTTGTTTGATAGGTTTTTTTATAAAGAGTGTTCTTAGCTATGTTTCTAGCGCACAATTTAGGGTTTCGTACCCGAAAAACTAACAATTGGCGATGCTCTTCCAATTCGGCTCAGTTTGGAGAAGGCTTTAAGAAAAAAGGCAATTTCATGGAGATTGTTCTTAGATATGTTTCAAATGCGAGTTTTGGGTTCCGTACCCCAAAAATTTGTCGAGGTTTTTTAAATTTTGCAAATTTCATTTCTTACCCTTACTTGTACAAACTAAGGTAAATACTTTACCAAAATCTTGATTAAAAAATTTATAATCTTCATAGGAATGTTGCTTACCTAAAACAAAAGAAAAACCAGATTCAGTAAATTTATATTTGTTATACAAGCGAAATTTATTTATTAGATGCTAAAATTTTGTTATGAATTTTCATTTCTTGATGTGAACCTTTCTTGATTATAAAATCTAGAAATTTTATTTTATACGTATTATAAATTTTAAATATTTCAATAATATAGTCGAAAAAAGTGGTTACTTTTAACAAAATAAATCGTATACCCCCAACCAAATTATGATTCAATGTATTTGCAATGATTTACTAGGTAGTATTAGCAAAAATTTCGTAATTCAAACTCAATATTCAAAACCTTTTGAGTATTTTTGACTCATAAAAATAAAATGGCTAGTAAATATGAAAGTATATATTTCATATATAATTATCATTGTTTTTCGCATTTCAAACACGGTAAAAAGCGGAATATATGTAGTATTTTCTAAAATTCCACATTTAATGTTTGTCTATATGCCGTGTTGAAATGAGATATCCATATATAAACAAAAAGATATGCATTGAAATGATTCTAGCGTCATATGCTCAAATATCTACAGGATAGTTATACTATTTTACTCCAGTTTCAAGTATAATTGTACTTGCAATACATATTCTAAGAGCTGTGAAAAATCATGGTTTTGGTTTTTCTCGCTTCAAACAATATTTTTGTATTGCATAGGTAAGGTGAAGAAAACGAAAACAATGAGCAATGAAAATATTTTCAAAAAAATTACTGCTATGTTTAACAGAAATAAATCTATAACTTCAGTGATTTTCATCGAAACAAATAATTTTTGTTCCAGAAAAAAATTGAAAACCTAAAAATGCGTTTTTTTGTGTTTTTCTCGAAGAGATTTTGATGGAGTACAAAGTTAGTACAAAAATTGTTGATAATTTAAATATCTACAATTTATATTAAATTTTATATTTAAACTTTGCCGGTAAGAGTTAAGCCGGGGCTTCTCCCTTTTTTTCATTAACTTGGAAATCATACTTTATTTTCCGACCAACTATACATACTGTTAAGAAAATTTAATTCTCTTATATATGTTTGGCCTTAGACTAAGAATCTATGAAAACATATCATCATCCATATACAATTTTCTCATATTACCAATGTTAAAAAATATGCATTCTTTTGAAGTCATTGATAATATCGGGCAACCCCCGTTAAAATTTCCGGGATAGATACTTAACCCAACTACATATAAAAAAAAATCAAGCCTTTTAACATAGAAATTTTTGAATTAAAAGTAAATTTTATTTATTTTATGTTTTCGTTAAGAATATACAAGAGCAAGACAGTATCATACAAGCAGTTTCGTGATTTCGTGTTAAATAGAAGTTTTTCGTGAAATATTAGGATTCTTTTTCACTTGCTTATTTATTTTAAAAAAGCTCTTACTATAAAAAACAAAATTTTATAGTAATTAAGAAGTTAAACTTTCCCATTTACATAAAATTTCTACCTACAAAATTCATTGACGCTAAAATAGTGTTTAAATTATTTTTTTCAAAACGATCTCAAAGTATTTAGTATGTATTTATTCAATATAATGCATCCCTGTTTCTGCCTTTATAAAGGCATGTATTCGCACTTTAAATTAAAGGATTTTTAATAACAACGGATGTATATTACAAAAATTCGTAAACGTTTCAAAAAGACCTTTTAGCTTACGATTTTACGATAGAGAATCTATCTTTTCGCACGAATTTCTGTGGAATCAAATAACCTCAAAAATGAAGAATTGAGTAAATTAAGAAACACCTGTAGATAATATGCCTATATATTCCCATAGAGTATACCAATGTTGTCTGTGTTTGTTATTCTGATTTTGCTTTTAGGTATGTTTATGGGGCTATTATTTGTGAAATGTGTGAAGTTTTCTCAGTTCAAAGTCTTTTCTTTCATATATAAATACATATACAGAAGACACATTCCAACGTGTTATATTTTTTTACTCTTTTGGTATTCATGTACACTTTGTTTTTACGCTCCTTTTTCCATTTTCTTCGTGTTCGAACGATATGTTCTAATGTTTTTTCTTTCGATGTTCGTTTTGTGTATGTAATTTTTTTGTTTCTTGCCATTTTGAATTTTAATTCTTATATCATCATTCTATCCTGAAAATTGTTATATTTAAGTAGCTTGTATAATATTGTAATATCTGAATCACATTTTGGCATTTAATGCTTATTTTTGGTTGTTTTATAGAACCTTTTTCTTATTCTTCAAATAATACTTGTTTGTCATTATGAAAAAAAGTTTGTCATCTTAGAGAAGAAACTACGTTTTGCAAGCAAAAAATGTTTTGTTCAAAATTTTCGAACTTTATTCAGTTTTTATCTTTTACCCAGGTAGCAATTTTTTTTGCTTGCAAAACATAGTTTCACACTCCTTTACGTGGTCCAAATAGCATACAAAATAAGGCTCACTAGTTTCAGGTACCTACAAATTGTCTTATTCTCTCTATCTTCTATTTTTTTTGAGAAAATGGATACAAAATTTAGCCCTAATTAACCTCCTCGCGAGAAAACAATGATGTTTCAAGCAAAATTGTTTATCTTTTTATAAAGAAAATTTTTTGCATAAACTTTTGTTCTGTTTCTAACGGTTTATTATAAGTGAAATTCAAAATTTTAACATTCCTGAAAACAATGTAAATTTTCCATTTCCATTTTCCTCATACCTAAAACCTATTGGACATACGGATCTGTAGGTTGGCTTCAATTATTTCAAATTTAATATTCTTTCAAAATGATTCTTTCAACGAATGTCAAAAACTAATAGTTTTTGAATTGAACTGCAAGAGCTTCAAAAAGTCCGAAAATTTTGCACTTTTTCACGGATTATAACATACCAAGAAAGCAGCTTTACATCGCGTTTTACGATTTTAGTTTTTTTTTGTTTTTTTTTTTTGTTCAGATTTTTCTGGCGTAAAAGTAGAAATACTGCTTGTTAAATATTTGGGAAAAGTGTATCTTTTGCAATTACAAGACGGATCAGTGACTGCACAGGACGCCGCCATTAATGTCAGTCGAGAAATTGCGAATATAATGTAGTTTATTCTGGGTCTGAATATTTATTTTTAAACAAATTCAAAATGTCAGCTCATTGAACCACAAGAAGTCATCTTCAATAGCTCTAGGTTTCTGACTCTGGTAGCAGTCTGTTACTGATTGAAAATGATACTGAGTATTGTTTTCTGGCAACTTGAATATTTACAAAGAAGGTGATCGCTGCGACCAGTTTCTTTAAGCAAAGATATTTCTGCCACAACCATGGTATTTGAAGATCAAGTTATAGTATTGTAACGACAGTCAACTTTACACAAGTGATCGATTTTATAAAGATGACATTTAACTTCTCGGCAAATAACCTTTTTCGAAATTGAAACGTGCTATAAGAAATACGTCTTTCTATTAAAAAAGTTAAAAAAATAAAATGCTTTGTCATTACTTTAATTTCAAACAAACAGAAACATTTGTCATTCATTCAAATTCTTTAAAATATTATTGTTTGAATCGTTGGGTACAAGATGTACGAATAATATTAAAAAGATTGAGACATAATAACCAAAAGTTTGGAAAATAGTAAGGAATAGATAAGCCAGGGATATATGCCTTGTTGCATAACAGAATTGCTCTAATCATGAATGTTAGAATAACGCATATCCGCGTATGATTTCTTTGAAGTGGTGAGTTGGACTACAGTACCTGGTGAATTCCGCTGTAGACTCAAAGTCAATGGAAGTGATTTTTTTACTCGTACGATGGACTAATAATTTTTGCAACGAAGGATCAACAACGAAAATACAGAAATTTTATTCATTATTGAGTCGTAGTTAATCGGGTGGTAATAGACTCATTTCGACTGTTAATAAATTTCTAACAGAATTTACATTGTATTTCAGTCTCCAACACTAAAGAAGAAATGCTTTGAGGTAAAGCAAAAACGGTAGATTATTTCCTGATTAAAAATAATTGGGTATTATGCCACACCCTGTACAATAACAATCACAGAATAGTAATTATAATAATTTTAAATTTGTTATTTATATTGCATACAAATTATATTTGTTTGTTTTAAGTTGTGCGATAGAATCAACAACAAATTACAACAAAGTTAAACATCTACTAAAGATGGTAGGGCAAGCATAGAAAACAAGCACCTTGCTACTTTGTGTTAGTTGTAGATATCTTTTTGGTTTAGTGTCACATTATAACAAATAAAATTGCAATGTAGCTTAATAGTCCAGCAATTTTAAAACAAAATTTTTCTTTTTATAGACGTACAACTAACAACGTGAATCGTAGATTTGTGACGCTAACAGCTTGTGAATTTTATTTCGGAACACTAGGTGTAATTTATTTTAATTTTTTATGAAAAACATTTACCAACGATTTTGGAATTTAAAATTGGATTTACTTGCACAGCTAGACATACAAAGCGTTTTCGCCAAAGTTGAACTTCGTCGACCCGGGTGTCACGGGAATCATCGTGCAAAATTGAATTGTCTAATTAAAAGATTTGAGGTCAAGAGTTTTCGTTAAAATATTCCATTTTGTTGAGAGCCAAGCAAAATTTGATAAAATATTGTGATGGTTAAAAAATCGATTCATAATCCATGGTTTACGCAATTCTATACTGTATTCATCGCTCACGTTTTTGAAAATTTTTCAGAGCCCCCCTAGAACGTTTCCTTTTCTTTCAATCAAAATCTGTTTCACAGAATCAGCCAGTTCAACAGCTTCGTCAAGATCCCGATTTTCTGTTTAAAGTACTCAACTCAAAGACAAAATCAAAGAATGTAACGAACTCAAAATATGCAGGAATATCTGACTAGCCAGTGGGAATGTGTTTCATGAATACATTTACAGGACTATATTATTAAATCAAATATATGCGGAGAGATTCTCAATGGAAGGGATTTTGAGCTCCACAACTCCTACCGTACGCTCGGGCCTGAGCCCTATAATGCTGATATCTTTGAGTAACATAATTCAGTACCGGCTTTCGGCAGAAGCTTCATTTTCGTTAGGGTAAGCTTGAAAAAATATACTCTCTGAAGCAAAAATCTAAATTTTCTGTACTAAGAAAGGAAACAACAAATAAATTTAAATCTATTCACTGTGAAAATCTAAGGAAACTACTCTCCATACAATAACACAAACACCTCGAAATGAAGCCTTAGTTGCTTCTCAATAATATGCATTGTCATCGCTATTTTCAAACACTCATCCTATTCATTCCGTCCTCCTTATAACTGATGACGACTACTACTATTGTTTTCATTCTCATCATCGCATCTACAACACACAACCAACCCCTTCCCTCGCTTGTCCCACCAATTCTCATTCCATTTATTTTCATCTTGTCACATTTTCCTAACAATAATTCGTACACTAACACCAACTTTCACACAGTTTTAATGTTTTCAACTCTTCAGTGTTACTTGTGTGTATTTTCACACTTTGTGATGACGGTTCGTTCGGTTCGTTGGCGTTGAATAGAAAGCTAAAGTGTTGTATCTTGGAAACAGTGAACCTTGGATTACTCTCCAGTTTCTTGAAACAATTGCCATGTATGATACATCAACTATATGAAGTTTAAAATTACTTATTAGAGAACAAGCAATCGACAGCAAGCTTGTCCATGGGCTATTACTTTCCATTTGTAAGCTCATAGAAAAAGATGCCTTTAAGAGAAACTTGTACGATTTTCAATGTTTTAGTCACATGCATGGCACGGGTTACACATTAAAAAGAATGCGTTCAGGTACACAAGTCAAAATAAACGCAAAAGTTGAACCATTTTAAGTGATATTACTATAACAGTACATGTAATTTATATATATTGTTATAGCTATTTCACTTAGAATGATACAACACGTGCATTTTTTGTGACATATGTTTAACCAGTTAGAGAAAATTTAGAAGTAAATTATTGTAAAAGATAAATTAAACGAGACCCAAGGCACAAACCTATTCCATAAATTGTTTGAGTGCAATTCGCTGTTGATGGTGGATCATCGGTGGATGAGTAGGTATATAAGATGTATGTGATTATTGTTATTATTCAGATAAGTGTCATGTTTGAGGTTATGTTTGCTAAAACAACATTTATTAACTACAACTTATAATTTGTTATTAATATTATCATGTGACCAATAATTTTTGTTATTTAGAATAACACTAATTTTCTTCAAGCTTTCATAGATATATAAAATATCATTTTTTGTTTCTTATCCAAGACTGATTATGAAAATAATTTTGATCTTTAAATGAATGGCTCAGCGAATAATTCACCAAACGCGTTGAAGCCACGCAGTTAGTTTACATACCATATAGTCTAAGATCCCAATTAGGATCGACCTTCACCCATCTGTTTACCGGATGAAAGTTATTTTTTATGAAATATAAAATGTTAACAAATATCCCTGCAATGGGTTGCCTAAAAAAATGTGGTCCAGACTACTTTTAGTGAAAATATCAAGAGTAAAATTTTTAGAAATTTTTCACTGACTTGCATATCTTACGAATTTTGATCTACTCGAAAGTAAAAGCCATAAAGAATATGCAGCAGCTATGTTGTCTGCCTTTTTTCGTTCACTATTATCGCATTTATACAAGTTGAAAATAGTAATTACGTGCATCTGTTAATTCACTGACTCGCATATCTAAATAAAGATAATTTTGTTACAAATACGGTGGCATATGATTGGCCACAAAATATTGGTCAAAAATAATGTTTACAAGCTTTCCAAGTTTTGATATTTATATTAAAAATGGTCTGGACCATATTTTTTAAGGCAACCCGTTACAGGAATATTTGTTAATATTTTACATTTCATAAAAAATAACTTTCATTCGGTAAATAGATGGGTGAAGGTCGACCCTAATTCGGATCTTGTACTAATATTAATTATTATTTAACAGCCAATCAGTAATTGGTTTCCTTGACAACAATTGATAAACATGATGGATGATTCATTATATTATTGTCCCTCCTTCAGTCATAATGTGAGACCGATTTAACAGAAGTTTGATATATGATATGCTTTTGGGATTTAAAAAGTCAGGTTCGTTTTTGTGGAAATCGGTAAACTAAGTTGAGGCTTCAAAGGATGGTAACCCAAAAGTTGGAGTAACCCAGAAATTGGAGAAATTCGAAATTAATTACATTCAATCCGATAATGTTTTATGGGATAGCAGAACGCGTCCCGAGGCTTTTAATTTTAGCGCTGTTGCGGTGAATTCATTTAGTTAAAAGAGTCGATATATTAAGATTACAATTGAATGTTTTGTTTAATTTTTTGAATATGGCGTGCATTTTATAATTCTATTTAAACAGATAAATGCAATAACGTTAGCAAAAAAACACACTATTTTAATAAATGCATATACTTGGGCTACGAAAATATGTAGAAAATTTGACGAAACAGATGCCAAATTATACTAAAAATGTTCAAAACTAAAAAATAATTTCTATATTAATATTGACCTGTGTTTCAGAGAGACGACCATTTTAAAGTCGTAATATATTTTGAAATATTGGTTTTATTTAGGTATTTAGGGGTACTCCACTGAAGCAATAATGTGAAAGACAGGCATTGAAGCATTTACGGGCTAAGAGACATTATTTTTCCTTTAAACGCATAAAAATTAACAGTTGAAACAAAAAATTCTAAGATTGATGGAATAGCAACTAAAATCGTATAAAAATTTACACATTATCTATTTTCACAATAAGTTAAAAATAATTACTAAGGCATAAGCAATTCATTAATTAGATCGATTTTGTTTAAATTTTAGCAGCTCGGAACGTTTTTCAATACATTTCAATTAATAATTGTAAATTGGGGGAAGCGCAGTTAAACAACATTCATACACACATATAACAGTTATATAAGCAATATTTCCCAACTCTTCCACCATCTCAATAAATAAAATGTACATATTATTTTTATAACAAATGATCTATTCTTAAATATACCTCACATAACTTACTCAAAGGGTTGGTTGTTACATTAAATAAATCTTTGATAATACATTATATTAGACTCATAAAATACATAATTACACATACCTACCTCCTAAAAATACTTTTAAATAATAACATAGATAGACATAAGGTATATAAAATTTTCTATATTGAATTAATTGAACTGAAAAGATTTAATTTAAATAACATTTAAAGTATAATTATTAATCTCATCTTGTATTTTATTGTGTTAGAAGAAGGAGTACCTACTGAAGTAATATTATATATATACATATATATAAATTGTAGTAGTATAAAGTAATTTGATAAAAGGGATAATCCTTATTTTCTCTTCTAAAGTGTTGTGCTGGATTATGTCATGTTTCATATTGAAATAAAATTTCATATATTATCAAAACAAATCAGTTTGTTATAAAGGTAATAACACCACAAGTAACTTTAGAAACAAACGTATTCACAAGCTAACTTTTAAATAATTTTTAATATTGATTTAGTCTATTTGAAATGTTAGTATTATTTATAACAGTCCTTGGGTTTTGATAGATAAGTGACAAAGTTTGCTGTGATTCGTATGTGGCTTCATTTTGTCGAGCTTAAAAGATTCAATTGGCATAACGGGTTGGTGGTCCTAGCATCTAAGTTCAACAGTTAATAATTTTTAATTATTGTTTTTTTAATTTTTATTGTTCTGAATTGCTTTGTGATTGCAAAAATTTATTAAACAAATTTATTCTTTAAAGAAAACACTATTTTAACACTCATCAAACTTTTGTCGGAAGCTACAAAAAAATTTCCCTTCAACGTTTGTGAAGTAATTGTTCTTGTCCTATTTCGACTAAAAAATTCTCTAGCGCTCGAACTCTAACGAATAGAAAATGGAACAAAAATTATGTTAAAAACAGGTTGAAAACAAACCATTGATTGAGATAAATGATGAAATACCATATATATACAGTGTTGATTACGCAACAATATGTAATGATCCTTAGGTTAATTTTCGCCTTAACGGGTAAACATTGACGTTTCCGAAAAAATGTTTCAAACAAAAATTGTTTATGTTTTTATAAGGAATATTTTACGATTGAAATCACTTTTTAGGTCTTAAGCACGTTATAAAAATTTCAGATCCAGCATATAACTATACAAATATTTCATCGACGTTCTCTTTGACGGTTCTTGGAAAATTTATGATTGTGCGGGCGAGCTTTAAATTATTCTAATAGGAAAATAATTGAATAGAAAATGCAACAAAAATTCTGTTAAAAAACCAGCCGCTCGTTGTCACCTTGAAAGCTGTGTATAACAAGACGTTCCATCGAGTATTGGGCAAAATGATGAGCTTTCATTTAAAAGCTAATTGTCTCCCTTCTAGTCTAAAAAGAAACCGATAACTTGCTTGTAAAGGTAGGCTTGCTCGCGCTATCAAAAACTTGCTAGATCTCGTAATAATTTTGGAGCAGAAAAAGTTTAAAGCTAGAGAGTTAACGTGCAAATACCAACGATCTTATCAGAAAGGTAATAATACATAGAAGGAGTAACAACAAGGTAGGATAAACATTATTTGAATACACCATCACCTTTTGTGTATTTGTGTGTGGTGCTGATTTGAGTGACAGTTTTGAAGGAGTAAAATAATTAAAATATTGTTCTTACAAAATACCTCCACGCATAAATAAATAAACAATACGTCTGTATGAACCAAAATATTGTGATGAATTTCAATTTGTTTTTAATTTAAAAACTTTTTATTGAATGAGGGGTATGTAATATCAATCCTTGAATGACGACGTAGGTCGAGTTAATGATGCATGTCATGAGCGTTTAATGATATGTCAAAAACGAATCAAATTAAATGTTAAAACGTTGTTTAAATATATATTATCACTTATGCTTTTATTTTTGTCTCTGTGAATGCCTGCTTTTTTAAACCATGAGCTCATAATACAGGATAAAAAAAAAGTTTGCTTATAAAGAAAATTGATATTCTAATCACTAGTGAAGTGTTCCCTCCAAGGAAATTCAATGTACATCGAATTTTTGCACATCTATAAACCAGTATCTTTTTTTTTATTGAAATTAGGTAGAGGTAAGGTACGTCTCTCTCTATTTTAATTACGCCGGACTTGTTAAGTGGTGTTAATTAACGCAGTATGCGCACTAATAAAATCATATTAAAATTACATTCACATTAAAATGATTTGGAAACATTTTTTATAATTATGAAACCAACAGCAAACTGTCTAGCAAAACTGTCTTTTTAGACTCTTTCGAGACAAAAAATTACTTTGAGATCGCAAACCCAGAAAAATTCAACTACAAATACGTTATTTGTTGTTGTTGTTGTTGTTGTTGTTTTTTTTTTTTAAACTTTATTTAAACTCAGTATACCAAGGTATACTGAGTTTAGCCCCAAGTTTGTTACTCTTTAAAATGTTGATGCTGCGAAGAAAACTATGGTATACGTGTTTATAAAATCAACCAGTCTGTCCGTCTGTGGATACGATAACTGAAAAACGAAAATAGATATCAAGCTTAAATATTTATAGCGTTCTCAGAACGTACAAAATGAGGGTGTGTACTTAAATGAGCAACATAAATCATTTGGGTCTGGTAGACCGTTAGAGATAGAACAAAAGTTTAAATATATAAAATGTTTCTTATAAAAAAATAAACAACTTTTGTTTGAAACATGTCTTCGTAAACATTACTGTTTATCCGTGAGGGCGCAAATTACGACAAAACTTTGGTGTCCATTTTCTCCAAAACTTTAAAAGATAGGGAGTTGAAAATTTTCAGGTAGCTTGAACTAGTGGTTTTGTGAACATTTCGGCAAACCAAAAAAATTCTAGAAAATACTTTCTAGTTTCGGCCACCATAATTGTGTTGGTGTTGTAAACTCTTCTAATTTATAAAATAATAATGAAAGCACTGATATTCAACATTTTTTATACCGGATATTTCAACAATTGATTTTTTGTGTTTACTTGTTTTAATACAAGTTTTTTTTTTCGATATAAATAGTATTTATCATTAATTTTCAAACTCTATTTAACAAAGCAAACAGAACACAAAATAATATCTGTTTAATATAAATTTGATTTGTTCGTTTGGTTTCATTTCACTACATTACAAAATTCATTCGTTTGCTCACACAAAACCTACAAAACAGTCGAATAGATAATGCAAACAAAAGACAATGACAACATTGTACAAAATAGTGTGGAATGTTAGGCAAAGATTATAGGCAAGAGGGGATGAACGGGCGCGGGAAGATGAGAAGAAGAAAATAGATATAGCAAACTATAATACTATCTCTAAGAGGGTTAAATATTAGTTGAGTTGTTTAAGAAGCATCATCAAGAAGAAGAGAAAAGGATGGTAAAGTAAAGGAATTACAATGTTTATTACCCCTCATCAAATTATTTCACTATACTGCACTGAGTAAGCAAACCGCAACAAGAAATTTAGGGTTACAATAAAGTATTAGATTTGAACACACACAGATGGAGTTAGTTGTGTTCTATTTACCACATAAAATGTTTTTGGGATGAATTTAGTAGTGTGGAAGTATGTATGGAACGAGAGCTAGAAGATTTGAGACACGACTTACATACAACATACCGAGTTGTATATAGTGTGATCTGGAAGAAAATTGGGGGTGTAGGTATGAGAGGGAATTTTCTTGAGATATTCTTATGCAATGGTGTTATTTAGGGTGTTACTAAAACCGAATGAAGATTAGATTATACATGGAAGGATAGTTCGAAAACTGTTTTAGAAAGATTTCTAAAATTCACAATTCGGAGTGTGATTATTATTTTTCTTAAGAATAATACGGAACGTGCATAATTCAAAGCCAATTTATATTTTAAATCTCGTATTTTGAGAGTTTTCAAAGTGGCGGCTTAAACTAACATGGAATTTAACAGTTTTTGACAAAAATACGGATCTCATTTTTGCGATTTGCTGTATTTTGCCTTCCGAAGCAATCAAAACGTACGGAGGTAAAATTGAAAAGAAGAAATTAACTTTGGACAATCGCCTTGGTATTAATCAATTGATATTCAGACAGTGTAATATTAACTCAGCAGTCTAATACTGGTTAATTATGCTGAAACATATCACGATCATTCGAAAAAGTACAAAATGTATCTTCGAGGTCTCCTTGTGAATTTAAAATTTTCCCAATTTAATATCCTGAATAAATAAAAATCTCTTTGGTGGTGCAACGTTTATTGGGTTGGATAATTTATACATTGGCTTAAAGGTGACAACCCTTTAAGGAAGACAAAAGAAGGATGACAATTCAAATTATTTATTTTTTTTCTTGTGGTACTTTCTGAACCAAAAATTGTTTCGATCTTAATCGAATTAGTTTTCGAACTTTAAAATTTTTTTTCTATTTCAATATCCCCCAAACAATAAAACTTAAGACACAAATTACTGATAGGAGGAGCGTCTTTACTGAGAAATCCTATTCTAATACAAAGAGGTCTCCCAAAAATAAAAACTTCCTATGTTTGTTCCTTACATTTATTCTTGCTAATATAAATAAATGCATCTAATTTCTTATAATTAGAATAATGTCACCTTTCATAAATAACGAATTCCCTCTACATATCTAGAGGTACTATGTATTGTCGTACATATATGTTTGTTATGTACGGATGAAAACATTGTGTTCGAATAAATGTCTTTTGGAAGATATGGTTGGTCTAAAGGGAATTATTAGAAGGAATGTGTATTATGCTATAGTACAGTGATTTTCAATAAAAATGCAGTTCTGTTATATCTTAATCAGTGGACACATAACAATTATCAAATGAAATTCTAGTTTCTTAATTGTCATATAAAATTTCAATGGGGGAAATATTTTATTCAGGGGAAGGATTTTCTTTATGGTGATAAGGAAAAACACTATTATATCGCGATATTCAAATGAATGTATACGAAAATTATCTGTAAGCTAGTAATGTTGTTTGAAGGAATGCTAATAGTTACTTTGAATGACGTCATGATAATGAGTCCATTTTATTTTTTGCGTCCTTTTGTAAAGTAAAGATACTACTGTTTAGTATCCTTGTAATTACATATTTACGTACATCACTCGTATTCAAACACCTTGCAGAAATCAAAACCCATTTGCTATGGTTGGTTAGTTGGTTGTTTACAGTTGCGGATCACACTTCGACTTTAAGCATAATAAATATTATGTCGGATTTCTTACGAACTGTTACGTTTTTCTCTATTTTGCATTTTCAGTTTACAAATTTCAATTAGAAACATTCGTTTTGATTATTAATAGTTTCTAAGCCTAAAAGAAGTGATTTTGTGCTAATATCAGAATTATTCGGTATAGTTTTATTGATATTATTAAATATTAATATATTCAATCAATTCTACGAATCTTTCTTTTTATGAAAGCGAATTTCATGAATGGTTCTCTTTTTCTGCAAGACTTTGTGTACCATGACACAATGTATAATGTTCCTTAATTGCGATAAACCTCCTTATCGACCACAATTGGTAATTTTAGTGCTATGAGTAAATAAGGAGCATACACAATAATTTTAAGTAAACCATAGTGACGTCATAGTCAAAGCCAATGGAACTTCCAAAAAAGTACACTGTTGTTTTAACAAATGTTGGAACCTAACTATTTTGGCATCATTAAAACATATTTCAATGTTAAGATTTCTAACGCATGGGGTACAAAGTCGTGGAACGAAAACTGTCACTATTACTTGTCTCGAAAACTAAAGGTTCTATGACATAAAAGTTTTAAATAAAAGTTGGAGATAATTGAATTACCTACAATTTTTGAATGTAATTTTATATAAAACTCTTTTTTTTCGAGATATGTTTTTTTTAGCGATAATAAATGCTTGTTTTAACATCGCACTTACCTAAAACGTCATCAATCACACCGTCATTATCAGCATCGTCATCATTAATATCCCCATTTTCGTTCTCAATATCGATGGTAAAATTTTGGGCACCATGTGGGCAAATTCATCTATTTTCATGGTTTTATTTGTAGAAACCGCTTGTTGCATGGAAAATCGATTTTACAATATGAAAAATGTCTTCAAGTATTGAAGTTTCATATTTAGTTTGTTTCATGTTAAATCAATATTATGATTTTGCTTTCAAATGAATCAGAAAGAAACTAATTTTGTTAACGGTTTCAGAGTGTTCTCAAAGTTTCGTAAATTTTTTGAACAGAACTATACATGTATATGTATATATCGTAAAAATAAAAGAATGTCGTTATAAGAATTTCATTTCAAGGATATTTTTACTACACTATAAGAATAAGATTATTTTAGATTTAATTAAATATTTCAAATATATAATCATATACTTTTAATTTAATGAAAAATTGTACTGATTTTAAATTATGATGTTGAAAATATATAAATAGAAACATGGTAGTAGGCTGTAACTATGGAATAAGATGATCATTTGTTGTTGAAAATGTCTTCATAGATTATACTTTAAAGCTACCTTTTTGTGTCATAAAAATTACGTTTTAATGTTCCATTAAATTAATTGTTTATATAAATAAATTTAATACATAACAAAAAATTTCATTTGTTTTTATTTAAACAGAAGAATTGTAAAATAAATATTTGAAAACATTAGTCAAGTGTGTAATCAAAGATTCCGTATCAGAGGCCTTTCCAAAACACAAACGATCAAGCAAAAGCTAACGTAAATTTTTTTTTTCGAGATTTTTTCATGAGTAGAAAGCAGTCAATATTTTTGTTGTTACGCCCGAGGACAACTTATAGACCTTTGGATGATGGCAAGCTAAAGACTACATTGCCGCTCCTGCCCCGGAATGAGGAAGGGTATTTTTGAGGTTTTATAGCAGGGTCTATAGAAGAACTTATTTTCCATTTTTCTAAACAGCTTTAATTTTGTCGATTATGTCATGCTTACTAAATTAATTTTATTGTAGTGCCATAAAAAAACGATATGCATAGTAGCCGTGGGTGACTGGTTAAAAAAAGAGTCCGTTTTTCTGGGGAAACATAACAGTTATCTGTTTTTAAGTATTTTTAGGAAATCGAAAGTATGAAATTAAATAACGTGAAAACCTCAAAGAAATTGATATAAGATTTGCAAATGGCAAAAAAAAAGAAAATTTTCATTTTCCATATTTTATCAACAAAAAAAAGTTCAATCACTCATTTACATTCATTTAGCTTCAAACTAACTAAAATACTTAGTTTGCCTTGTCCAAAAAAAAAAATGAGGCTCCAGAATCATTAACTATCTTACGGACTATTACTAGTAAGTAAGGCAAAAAAATAGTTTGAAAGATGGACAATCTCTAAAGCTAGAAACAAAATTTTAACAATTCAAAATTTAATTTAGAATAAAGAAGAAATGCTTAAGTTCTTTCTGCCACACTCAGTACATTCAATATAATGTTTATTTGTACGAAAAAAAAAAAAAAAAAATACTAGCCGCAAACTGAGTACAAAGTCACAACGTTGACAGAAGTCACAAATATAATATTGGTCTTTGAAATTGTGTTAATACACAATTTTCTCCTCTACCTTACATAATAAACTACTTTTCAACAATCCATTTAGTTTAGTACAGTAGTAGGTTTGTTGTTTAGGGTAGTCTGGCTACTAGATTTCCCCTAAACTGAATGTCGTTATGCCATCTTGCGGTAAAAGGAAATTAAACCAGCTTCATTTCCTGTTACCTTCTAAATATTGGCGGTATGTATGTTTTCATTTTATACCATTTTACCATTGTTATATGTATGTATAAAGAACTTTGTTGTTTGATAATACCAGGAACAGGGAAAAGAAGAAAAAAGAGAACAGGATGAAATGTGTGGTGTATTCCTGTAACATATTTTCTATAAACTTATATAAGTGCTTTAGTTTTTTTCCACTGCTTTTGATATTGATTGGAAATTGTTTATGAATATTTGTTTAAAAGGATAATTGATTATTCGAACCACGATTTTCTGATATTGATATTTTCTATAAGTTTTCAGTGTTTTTCTTTATATTCTTACAATTTCTTGGAATTAATTTTTATATAAATTATAATAAAACTTCATGTCGATAATATAACAAATATTGTTGTCATTGAAAATGTATATGACATCCTTCATGGACAAAAGCATTACATTAATATAAAATTTTTATGAAAACTGTCCTTAGTAGAATAAAAAACTAAATTCTATGAATAGTTGTATATCAATTTAAACGGCTTTATTTACGAATAAATGAATATTGTAATTTTTACAAGCTATTATTCTGTTAAATTCTTTTGCTTACGGAATCCTTTCTATGATTCGAAAGATTTCTTAGGCACAATGAAAAATCGTACTCTCTACAAGATCACCAGGACTGGAAGATATCTGCCTATGGGCCCGTCATTGTAAAATTTCTTCGAATCCATTTATAAGTTAAATAATGTGTTAATACTTAAATCTAAATCCTAATCATTCTTACCGGAAATGGAAAATATTCGTGAAATGAAAAGGCATACGAAAAGTGTGGCTTAATTTCAAAGAGAACATATAGTAATCTAGATTTGGTTTGAAAAAAATGATTGATATTTATGCGGTGGTTTCGTGAAGTACAAAATCACATTTTTGCAAATCCTACTTGCGCGGCCAATAGTTTACGATAATGATAACGGAGCTCAAGGTGGAAACTAAATATTTCTAGATTAAATACCTGAATTTTCAGCTTAGGTTATCAAGTTAATTAAATTTAAGAAAAAATCTTTAGAAGTATAATAAATAAATGGTGGAAGAGCATTTAAGTGAGGCAACATATTTACTCTTACAATATACTTTGTATTTATTTGCGCTTCCACCATATATGTCCATGCATTATAATTAACAAAAAAAAAAAAAAAAACTTTTAAAAATACAAAATACAGTGTACAAGTTTTCTAAAACTTATTGTTCTACATGAAATCAAGGAATTATTCCCAAAATCAAATAATTTGAAAAACGTTATTGTAAAAAAACTTAACAGTCGAAATTTTTTTTGGTCAACCAAAACGTACTTTCAACTACACCTTCAATATTAATAAATGTTTTTTTATATTCCTTACGTTTTGTTTATACCCCGATAAGAAGAAAAGCCTTCGCTGTTTGTTCCCACCACAAACGTACAGACATTATAATAAATTGTCAGATTTTTTCATACATAAAAATTTGTTGCCATCCATCCCTCTGCTTACTGTCATAAAATTTATTTTTATAGTTTAAACTTTATTAGAAGTAATAAAAATTGTTTCAACCTTGTATAGAATTCATTATATTACAATTTATATTACATTATTATTATTATTATTATTTTCGTTAAAAATAAATAAAAAATTTAAAGAAACCAGAATTATATATTTTTTCACCGTTTTCAGTTACTGTTTCTATATTTCTCACCGGTTGCGTTTTTATTACATTTAATGTATTTTTTTTTATAATTACAATTGTGATATTAAAGTTTATTTTCTAATTTAAGAAATATTAAACAAAATACAGAATTATGGTGTACAAATATTTGTTATGGGCTGGTGTATTGCATGGTATATGCGTTAAGTAGGTTTACTCAGCCTCTAAAAATTATTAGCTAATAATGAGGAGTTTTAATAACCAAATATTTGATTATTATGAGATTGTAGCTTAGAAGCATTGAACGCATAGTTTTGAAAGGAAAATTCATTAAATTGTCTAATAAGTGAACTTTTGATCGTTCAAAGTCTGTCAATATCCACTCGATACCAACTGTTAAGAACCGGGATGTTGGTCCATGTAAGACAAAGAATTCAGAGAGGAAAAGTGTTAGTTTTAAAAGATATTTATAATTTTTTTTTTAAATATTGGTTCATTCTCTTTGAAAGAATTGGAAAAATAATTAATGGCGCTAAGGAGTCAATACGAGAACGAGAGAATAGTCATAGGTTAGAATATTGGCTGTCCACAAAGGACACACTTAGGCTTTAAAGCCCATTGTGATACCATATATGTGTTTTACCATCTTTTCCGCTAACAATTTCATTTATCAGCTCCTCAATTATTAAAAGAGTTTGAGTGCACAACCACAATGCATATACCATGCACAGCACCAGCCCATCACAACTATAAATTAAATTACGGCGAGAATCGAGTCCGCTTCCCTATGAATAGCAATTATTGTAGATTAATAGTTTCCCAATATACATTAATGTATCTAAGGCCCACTGAGACAAAGTTTAAGCCGATTATTCAGTTCTCGTCGTCGCTTGTTGCATGACAAAATTATTTTATCAGTGGCTTAATTAAAATAAAACCCATAAACAATTATTACAGTATAACACCTTTCTTTGTTAAGTGTGTTTCTCAGTTAACACCTTAATTAAACGTACATTAAGTAAACGTAAGGAGCAAGTATTTTAACAGTAGTTCAACATTTTTTTAATTGAAATGTACTTAGATATATGGATAAGATAAATATAAATATTTCTACAAACATTTCATGTAAAGGATAAATTAATATATTAATATTATTTTTTTAAACGCGTGAGTAATAATCATTTTATACAATATTCTCATCTATAAGTTCAGATATAATATAATATAAAATACTATATTAATATATTAATAAATAAAAAATAAAGTACTTACTTAACACTCTTTTTATATGACCTCAAAAAATATATAATATAATATTTTAATCTATTATATTCTATAATTTTGCACGTAGATATTTATAAAAGTGCAATAATATGGATTATTGTATACGTACGTACATGAAGTATATCAAACACAAGCAACAATATAAAACTAAAGCTGTGTGTATTACATAATAAAAATTTAATTTTGAAAAGTGGATTCTTTTAAAACAAATTATGTTTATAGTTTTGTTCAATGTCCTATGTCATGACCTGTTCTTTGTTTCAAGAAGTTGTTCAACAGTAAAAAACTTACGAAGTTTATAGTAAATATTAATCGATGTTTGAATTTGTCTATATTTTACATTCATTGCCGAAATATCAAAGCTTAAAAAAAATTGGCAAGCATAGGTACTGCCGATAGAAGTGAAAACTTAGAACTTTTAGTATAAAAATTTGAAATTTCATAATATTTCAATTAAAATTATCAACATCAATCTGGTTTTCACATCTATTGAGACTCCGAGCAACAATTATATGCATGTTTATATGGTTTTTTAATATTTAAATATATTACGGGCTGTACATGATTATGACAAAATATAAATACAATTCAATTGAAACAACAATTAATATACAATCATATGATTTGTGGATAGTATTTGTATTTACATAAATTTCAATGTACTCGTTATATACACAGCACTAATGTTACACAATACGTCGGCTATATGACTTCAGATATACTGCTATAAGCATGCCCAACCCATAACATTTACACCTACAAAAAATTACCCAACGTCGCTAAAGAAGTTTTCACTTCAATAAAAAATTATATTTGTACTAAAAAGGAAAAAATGTCCCTAAAATTAAACATTAGAGTTTTTTCTTAAAATAAGAAGATGAATCATAGTTCTATTATTGCGTAACACGAAGAGTATTTCATGATACAATATCATAATAACAACTTTAACTGGTATTTTTAATGACACTTCCATTTCCATTAATTTCTCAACAAGATTCAGCTTGCAAAGTAATAAAAAACAATATAGCATTATGCAACAATGTAAAAAGAAGTTTAGTAGTGGTCTGCTGGTGGCTATTAATTCTAGTATAGTTATTGGCGAACGTACAGTGAACAATAGGATTTTTTATCTTACAAAAGCTATAAGAAGTTCAAACACTTAAGTTTTCTAGGAGTGGTTTTTTATAAAAGAATTAGCATTTAATCAAATATGCACATTTAATTCATTGATGTTTATTCCTAAGTAAACTATATTCTAAACTAAACTAAACTAGATTAATTAAACATAACCAAATTAAGGCACTTGTTCCAAGGTCCCAAGGCAATTATTGACTTAGGGTTGAAATTATTTGTACCATATTTTCAACTTTAATTTCAACAAATTTTAAACTCCATGAATGAAGACGAAAAATAAGAATGCAATTTTTCGATATCTGCCTTGGTTTTCGAAATATCTAAAGCTAAATAATGATCCAAATTTTCAATTTTCAATATTTTGAAAATTACCCCCGATATCAAAAAATTTTATTCTTACTTTTCGTCTTATATTGTCAAGTTATAACATAATTAACCATCCAAATTGAAAAATATATTTTTTTAAATTTGTGTCCCCACTACCGTGCTTATACATCCTTAATTTGTCGGGCACAACGGTTTTCTTTTTTGTTTTCAATAACTTATCTTATGAAAACATATTTTCCATCTACCGTTTTTCCTTAATGTTAATTATGTGTACTAATGAAGTCATTTATTTATTTAAATAATCAGGCAACCACCTGATTATGACCCCCTCTCCCTAAAATTTTCAGAATTGATTTAGCCTAGTACAACTTCGTATAAGAAAAAAATCAAGCCTTTTATTCAAAATTGCTCTGGCGCTCGTACATCCTTAATTCATTGATGTGTACTCTGTTGTCGTATTACCAGGACAATATGACTCTATATTGATGGAGAAAAATCGCAGGAAAGAAACCTAACAGATAAGATTTCTTATACAATTAGACAGAATAACAATAAACATATTTTTATAGAAAATAAATATAATATATCCACTTAAATATCAAATAAATTACATTTTGTTACTATAATCATTAGTATATGACAAGTTCCCCCAAAAGAATGAATAGCGTTTTCCTTGATAAGTCTCTTTCGTTATATATAATAATAATTATGAAAATGATAGCCATTTTCTGTTTTTCAGTAATATTATACATCTTACTTATGTAGAGCTCCCATATATAGTCTATATCTTACTAAAGAATATTTGACCTAAATATTAGGCTATTATTTTTATACATGTAAGTGGATATACTTTTACATGTAAAGAGAGAATGTATATATGGTATACACCTTTACCTTAGAGGTACTTTGTACTATATACATTTAGTGTAACTATGTCAATATACTGAGTGTTTTTCAAATATGAATTCGCAGGCTTTTGGAATTTCTACATACTGTTTTTGGAAATATGATCCTTATGGCACGTTTTAATTTGTTTGATGGTTGGGAGGTAAAAAATGTGCAACAATTTAAAACGACCTCAAAATTCGAAGATGTTACGATGTTAGGAAACTAATAATTTATAAATGGATTCAGCAGCCATGAATTTTGAGAACTATCTGTCAATTTATTATTTGTCCAAGATTTATAAATTTAATTTATATATTTTCAATCAAAAAAAGGAGTTGTGAGTTATCAGAAGAAGTTAAACATAATAGAGATAATTAAAAGAAAGAACAAGGGAATTTTATGTTATGTCATATTACATACCTTGTATAAACAAATTGTGGGTAATGTACGCACATATTTAAAACAAGTACTTGACTTCTTAAATTGTTACTTTAAAAGAATAATTTAAAATTAAAAGAAAATTATTACACTAAACCTGCAAGATAGAACAAAAATAATATTTATAATTAATAATACAGTTATTTGTATTTTCAAATTTTTATCTTGTTGTGTATTTTTCATGTTTTTGGAATTGTGTTTTTTTTATTGCAAATCGATTACAAATCAAAATGAATAGTTTAAAAATAGATAGAATAAAAGAACGTAAAATGATCTTACAAAATTGAACATGTGCATAATCAACCATTCAAACCAGCGAAAAGATCAAAGCAAATCTGAGTAAAAAAGTAAGTGCTTCATTTTTAATATACGAAGATAGGATAGGAATATGTTCCAAACAGGTGTCCCACGACATCTCTCGGCTTTTTTAATAAATAATAAGTGTGATATTCGATTTAGAGGAAATCTCTATTTACTTCGGTCAAAATTTTTTCGTAATATAATTTCATCATGAAACGAGCTAGAAAATTACACGAAATTTAAAAAAATATAATCCATATAACATTATATAATATAATTAGTTCAATATATACTTAAAAAAATGTAACTTGCGGAAATCTGTTCATTTTTAAACATTTCGAAAGCTGAATCAATCTTCCCAATCGTCAATTCAAGAAATATTTCGAATTATTCCCTAACTTTTGAAAATTTAATTTACAGATTTTACAAAAAATATGAAGTTATTAATAAATGAACTTACGGTGAATAACTAATTGGCTAATTTTGTTTATTAATTGGGTCGAACAAATATACTTATCACTTTCAAAATTGGGCTATGTAGGAGGCACTTTAAAATTTAAAGCTTATACGGGGCTATTTTATCCTAAGTCGCCATTCCATTTGAATTTATTCTAGACCAGTCAACATTTTTGTATGCAACAGGCTTTAAAAAGTGAAACCATTTAAAAATTAATTTAACAAGCAACTTCTCACAAAATAAGCTGATTAACAGGCAAGTTCGTCATCGAATTTGCTTGTTGTGACACGATCAATAAAAACAAAGGCGCGCTGGTATAGTAAAGATTTAATAAAAAGATCCGTCAAAAGTAAATCATAGTTTTTCTTTTTTTTTTTTCATTCGATATTTTCATTACAGGCGGTCAAGTATATGTTTACATAGCTAATCAACGATAACCCAATGATAGTTTCTTTAACCGAAGATAGACGCTTTTGGACAGAAGCGGCATGGAAGGAATAATCGCTTTGGTATGCATTTTATCAGAGTAAATGCGCTCTTAGTAGAATAATGGAAACATAATTCTTTTTTTTTCGTACAAGTTGTATTATATTTTACTTGAAAAAGAATGCATGTTTGTAAAAATGGTACAAATATGTATTTGTAAGTCAGTATATACATTTCTTGTTACACTTTTTTCATATTTTGATTGTATTCATTCGTACATAAAAAGCATACAAGCAATTCACTACTCATATGATGTTTATGATAGCTTTTGTTTGACATAAGTAGGTACCTACCTACCTAAGTATGTACACTTGTGAGCAAAGAATCTATAAATATTATAAAGTCTAACTTTATCGACTTAGACATTGACCACTTCAGCCGATAAGTTAAAGACTATGCAATTTTGTAAAGGGATAGAATATTATTAGCTCCGTGGCGTGATTCACATTATTTTATAACAGATATGATATACAAATTACATAATGGAAAAAATTAAATGTAAATATTACTTTTCTAGCCTGTTTTTTCCTAAGAGGTAAATTTTTTGACCGTAATCTATTTTTGTCAGAAGCCTGCATGATAAGCTAGAGGGATAAATCATTGAATTTGATAAAAGGATAAGGAATATATGGCGTGGTCAATTTTCCCAAAGTCATGTGTTAATAGAGATAAAATCATTATCATCAATAATTTCCTTTTTATGTTAGTGTGGAGAATAATCGAAAAAACATGCTCTTTGGGTGTTAGATAAGATCCGCATGTCTATAATTTGTCACAATGAAAGTAAGAAACGTAAGGAAGTTGGTACTTCGAAATAAAACAATGCTATTTAGCTTAATCTCCAATACCAATTTGCATAAAGGTAGATCATTATATGCCCCAGTTATCACAAAGTACACACGGCAGAAAATGTTTGTTTGCAAGAAAGAAGCCTACTACTCTTCCATTAAGCAAAATGGATTTTGAGCAACATGAGTTGAGATCGTTCGGCTGAATGAGGGACGCAAGTATCTACGTGGTTAAGGCTATGTGCATCTAAGAAAAAAAGACCATGGAACCTTTTAATTCTAGTCGCATTTAAGATAAAGACCTCTCACACTTGTAGAAATATCGAATTGAAAATTTCCACAGTCATACAGAGTGAGGGGTATTTAAAATATTTAACCGAAACCCGAACCTTAAACACACCCTACACAAATTGAAAAATCGGGCAAATTTTTAAAATTTTGCCTAGTGTCAGAGATGGTTAGAAGATATAGAAAAAAAAATTATCAGAAGTTGCTTAGAATGTTTTTTATGCCCATATACCGATTTTCATGATAAAATTCGCATTCATAATTTTTTCATTATTTTGGTCTGCACTCAAAATTATTACAAGACTTTTTATCAGTGGTTACTTGAACTTAAGTCAATTAGAATAGATAGCTTAATAATGTTTGACCCAAAGTTCTTTACCATAATGAACGGGAATCAGCAATAAAGCTAGTAAGGAAAGTTTTAATTAGTAAGACTGTTTTCTGCTGTACTCACATTTAAGCAGCAAGGCATAACCCAAAACGAATTCTGTATTGAAATGAACATTCACACCTATTACAACGTATGGCATCATTTTAAACTATTTAGTGACCCAATTTCTTTATCCATGTGTATACCATGCATGTACATGTTTGCCCTCCCCACACCTTCTTCTTCGACATATCTCACATGTTTCTATGTCATTTCTATACGTTATAAAAAAGTATACGTTTTTTTTTAAATGTTGTTTTGTTATATTTTCAATCGTTTGACTTTTGTTGTTGCTGTTTTCATTTGTACCTGTTGTTGTGACGTAGAGGAAGCAAAAGTAGGTACTCTATTTTTTAGTAAGTTCTTATAAACTATTTTGTTTTTAATTGTTCTTAGATTTCTTTTTGTTGTTTTTTTTTTTTTTCTAAAGTTTGTTTTTAGTTTTCTTTTTAATTGAAATAAAAAAAGTACTAATCAATAAGGTACTTTAGGTTTAGGTTTAAAATTTGTTCTGAATTTAAGAAACTGATAAGTTTGGTAAATATTTATACCCTTAACTAGAGCTATTTTTAGTATTACAGTGAAACTAACTCTCGTAATCATTTCCGTTTCCAAAGAAACAAAGTAGAAGAAACGTACAAACGTGGAAAACGATACTTTCCACTTTATAAAAAAAATAGCAGAGTATCTTGACAATCATTTTTTCCTTCCTAAACTTCGAACAATACTGCTGACAAAAATTTCTATAATCGTTGGCAAAGATAGCACCACCACTTATAATAAACATATTGTATTCGAAATCAAATTTTATTCTCGTAGTAGTATTCGAGATGTTTTGATAAATGAATTTATCAGGTTTTTTACAATTTTAATTGAAATTTTTATTATCGAATATTTTGAAGGCCATCCTGAAAAGGTGGACCTTAATATTTATTCCAACAAACCAAAAATTGAGACTAAATAAACTTAAAGGAACTTTAAAATTTGTACATCTTACCGTAATTTTGAAATGATTTGAAAGTTTGTATAGCAATACGTACCTGAAAATTAAAAGAAATATATCTTATTAGTATTTAAATAGTTAACAATGTCTTGTAAATAAAATATTTATTTCATGCATCAATAAATAATTGGTACGATCATGTCAATTATATTCATCGAGACATAATAAAGCGATTATATATTTTTAAAAATCCTTGAATGTTTAATGTTTGAAAAACTAAGGGCTTTTATATAAAAATTATAATTTGAAAATTGACTTCTTATAAACATAATTAGATTTTTTATCATGAATTACGCTAAGCGATTGAGTATAAAATAAATTAAAATTTATTAGAAGTAAGCTGTGTTAAAAAAAATTCTAGACTGAAAAGTAAATACGTAAGTTAAACAAAGCTTAATTTTACTTTTGTTTGAATTCTGATATTTCAATTAATTTGAAATTAACACTTCTTGATCCTTAAATGATATTTTATTTTCCAAAATATTTTCCGTTTTTTCTCCATTTTTAGTAAATGGGTATTTTCCGTTTTCTCTCCATTTTTAGTAAATAGCCATTTTCTAGCTTCAAGGACCACTTTTGTTTATGTATTGATTCTTTAATGATAAAACCATTCAAACGTTCAGAAAATTAGTTACATTCAAAATAAGTTCTGAATTTAAGGCTAAAAGCTTTCTATTTGCTCACTTTCTCATTTGTCTGCCGGTTTACTTGTGATGCTTATTTGAGCATCATCCCGTTGGATTGATATAATAATATAGCATAAACATTTCAAATAAATATGGTGAAAGAATTGTTGGTGAAACTAATATAACTTTTTTAAAATTCTTTCTGGTAACGTCATGAAAAAGTTGATTTTAAGACGACAGTGTTTAAGAAATTTCTTTTTTAGTAAAATTAGGTATAGATGGAGGCATGTCCGACATCTGAGATTGGTTGCGTTAACTGCATTTACTAATAGCCCGAAAGCACCCGCAAATTATGTTGATTTTAAGCTAAATTTTTAGACATTTAGTTAAAATCACAAAAAATATTTTGAGCAATTTGAGTACCATAGATTATAATTGTCAGACATTTTTGCCGTTGCTAACATCACATCAGATATTATTTGCATAGTTTGAAAAAGATGTCAAATCATTTTATTGTGGCTGTAATTTTAACATGGTTTAGTTTTCGTGGCTCCCGCTCCCGTGTTAGGTACTAGTATAACCCTAGTAAAAATTCAATAGAGAGAAAAAACAAGCTTTTAATATTCTAACACAAAAGATTAATGCAGTTACAAAAAACTCCTTTGTCAAACTATTTTATTTATATGAATAAGAAAATCCATTTTTTATTGAAAATGGAAAAAATTAATAAAAACTTATGATTTTCACTATCGTCTTTTTGTATACGTATATCTGGAACCTTTTTTAGAAAAATACTTTTTAAGATTTTCACAGTACTTTGAACAAATACATTTCTCTTTCTATATATCTAGACTAGTTTTCAACACACAGATAAAAAGATAAATCAATGAAAAACTGATATAAAAAAATGATATATAAAGGTCAATAAGTGAGTGCCTAAAAAATAAAAAAAATTGGTTTGGAAATAAAAGAAATGGATATGTCTAGACATTGTGGAACAATGACCAACGAACCATAATATATGAATTAAATATTAATCTATAGCTATATTTTATAGTTTAAAATAGCATACGACAAATATTATTTGATAAGTTGTGACACCAATCGAACCAGCCACCAATTCACCAAACCGATTATTTTCAATATTCTTTTATTCTTTTGTAGACATATAAAAAGACAAATATTACTATAGATTACTCTCTAGTATCAGTATTAGGTTGTGAAATGGGTGATTAATTGGGATAAATGTACTAGATAATAACCGAAAAAATTTTAAAATATTTAAAAGTGATTTTTTCTAAAATTTATTCCAATTTTTAACCCAAAGAATATTACATTTAAATAATATGGCTTGGAATTCCGTAAATCTTGGATCCGATGATCATTCAACTGTTTAATTTTTCATTCTTAATGTTAACGTCAATAAATTATAGTAAATCTGAAAAAACACGCTTTATTGCCCTAAAAAGTGAATGAAAATTTTAATCGTAATGTAAAATTCAAAGCGTGGGGTGATCTTTACATTCATATATTAAAATACATGATTTTATAGATATCGAACAATCTAAGCTTTGAATTTAACATTAAAATTAAATTTATTATCCTATTTAGTGAAATAAAGTGTGTATGTTTATTTTATTATTTTTTAGTCTCGCTAAGTTGACGGGTTTCAACTTGATGACCTACCGCATGAGAAACGAGATCCTATAGACTACACGACTCAACATTGTTTATCTAGGTGATCATGCTCAGGCTTCTAGGAAATTATTACATTATTATATTGTCATCGAACCTTGAAATGTGTGCCAAAGTATTGAAAAAAGACATTATGTCATATAATTTATGATGTTGAATTTGTTTCTCTTTTAGTGCTAGTTAGGTTAGGTTATATTGGCTGTCCACGAAGGACACACTTAGGCTATACAGCCCATTGTGATACCATATATGTGTTTTACCACCTTTCCGCTGATAATTTCATTTATCAGCTACTCAATTTCAGAGGCTGACTGCATCTCCTTCATGCTTATACCATGCACTACACCAGCCCATCACAACTATTAATTAAATTAATTTTGTTGCGACGGCGGGATGGGCCGTGAATCAATAGAATAGAAGATATACGTTGTGAACGAAGCCCACCATCAGTAAAATAATAATCTCGTAATTTAAATATACAATAATTTACACGACCTAGTAAACTGATGTTAAAAAATAACTTCATTCTAAATCTCATATTTGTAATATTTATATCCAAACGATATGATACATATGCAAGTTTTCAAAATTTTTTTCGCAAATATAGATTCTCAACAAAGTCGGAAATAGCCGTCAGACTGAACGTTTTTTACCCTAAAGAACTATCTACTAAATCTACGACTATTTTTTAAGTAGTAATAAAATTTTTCAACTTATTTTGAACAATAAAAGTGGTTTTGTGTAACTTTTGTATTATCATTTACAAAGCTTTTTCTTTTATGACTTCACAAAATTTTTGTTGTTAAAATTTTATATATTATTAAAAGTTTCCAGAATCAGGTCAATATCTCAATTACTAACAAATGTGAAAAATATGTGAAATATTTTTCATTTTTCCTCATAAAACATTGCGGTCCAAGTCCTCTATGTACATAAATTCCTGCTCAATTTCAGCACTTGTAAACTGTTAGAGATATAACAAAAGTTTAAATGTAAAAAATATTTCTTATAAAAAAACAACTTTGGTTTGAAACATTTATTCATAAACATGGCTGTTCACCCGCGAGGGCGTCACTTATGACAAAACTTTGATGTCCATTTTCTCCAAAACTATAAACGATAGGGAGTTGAAAATTTGATCGTAGGTTCAAGTAGTGGTCTTGTGAAACATTTTCGAAAAACGAAAAAAAGAAAGAGTTTTTAAAAATCTTCTAATTTATAAAAAAATAATGTAAGCACAGACATATAACCCTTTATATGGTATTTCCACAATTAATTCAGTCCATTGTTTTCAAATGTTTATATTGCAATTAATCGAATTGAATAAAGTTATTTTGTTTTAAAATGAATTGTGAGTTATCAGAAGTTAAAGATAAAAGAGATAATTGAAAGTAAGTACAAGGAAACTTTATGTTATTTCTTGTTAAATATCCTGATATAGATTTAAAGTAGCTATAATGTTTAATTCTTTAAACAATAAAACAAGTATTTGACTTCTTAAATTAATACATTAAATTTTCAGAATTTTAAAAACCAATGCACAGATATGCAAGCAGTAACGTGCAAGAAAAAAAAACAAACAAACAAATTAATCCTAAACTTACCAACGCACAAAAATGCAAAAAGTATCGAAAGAGAAAAAAAAACAATTAAAAGAAACTAATCACACTAAACCTGCAAGGTAGCCTACCCCAAAACTAATATTTAAAATTAATTACTAATACAGTTATTTGTATTTTCAAATAATTTTTACCCAGTTGTAGATTTTCATTTTTTTGGAATTTTTTTTTTTTATAGCAAAACGATTAAAAGTCACGCTGGACATTTTAAAAATATAGACAGAAGAACAATTCATAAAATGATCTTACAAAATTGAACATGCGCATAATCAATCATTCAAACCAGCAAAAAATCAAAGCAAATCTAATTAAAAAAGTAAGCGCTACATTTATTATTTACAAAGATACGATAAGACCATTCCTACCGAATGTTCAACGACACTTGTCGTTCTTTTTTTGGTATTTATCTGAAAACTTAAAGATCCGTTTTAAACTTAATATCGCATTTCTAATTTGAACAAGTGAAAACCAACAATTGACTGAGTTAATTGTTGAAATACCATGCATAGACAGTATTGATTACACACATGTCACACATATACATGTCTCATAACTGATATTCCCATATAATACATATTATAAAATTTACGCCTAATTTACGTCCTTACGGGTAAACAGTGATGTTTACGAAAAAATGTATCAAGCAAAAGTTGTTTTATTTTTTATAAGGAACATTTTTACATTTAAACTTTTGTTCTATCTCTAACGGTTTATAAGATGGGTCCTACGGAATCAATTGCCCTATGTTGCTCATTTACGAACTCGACCTCACTTTTTACGTCGTGAGTACTTTATAAAAAATTCATCTTGATATCGCTTTTCGTTTTAGAGTTATCGTGTTGGCAGACAGACGGATAGACGGACAGACAACCGGAAATGAACTAATTAGGTGATTCTATGAACACCTATACCAAAATTTTGTTCGTAGCATCAATATTTTTAAGCGTTACAAACTTGGGACTAAACTTAGTATACCTTGCATATTACATATATGCATTATATGAAAACGTAGTTGTTATATAACATAGAGGTTAAAATCATAAAACTAAGTAAATATGAAACTAGAGTTATGAATATATACACTTTTTGTTTACATGTTTTGTTTTATAAATGTAATTCGAGTTTTATAATTTTTATTATAATTTTTTTTTTCTTGGTAGTTTGTTGTTTTATAAATATAATATATACCTCACTAATGTAATGTACGGATGTAATTATTAATTAACATATTTTAATTTAATATGCTTTAAATATTCCCAACAACTACCATTCTCCAACTCCTGCTTCATTCTGTTCCTGTTGTTTCGTAAACTTACTGTAATTCTCATCTCATACCCTAAACGTTCATTATTATAAGATAAAATAACTTTTTATATATTTACATTTTAGTTTCGCTTTTCTTAATTTTTTTTTATGTTTAAATTTAATTGAATTAAGATATTTTTTTTACCGTTTTTAGTTTTAATTGGTTTTTGGAAATTTGGTTTTTTTCTCGTATTTCTAATTCAAAAGAAAAATTGTTTTATAATTGAATACAGAGGTAGACGATTTGTTTTTTAACTTCAGACAATTTTATTTTTAAGCTTCTTTTTTGGATCTTTACAAGTGTAACAAATATTTGAAAAACCGTGAGTTTTGATAATCAAAAAAAAATTGTATTCTTCTGCCCTTTATCTCCATAAATTAGAGCGGAAATTTGAAATTGTTAACAATTTAGTAGTATTTCTGGGTAATTTTTGTTGCATAACTTTGGCGATAAGTTATTTTCTCTAATTCAGAATTAATATACAGTGTTTTCATGACAAATATATTCACCCTAAATAACATCGATTTAGATATCGACGAGGAAGTTCAAAATTGGTACCAACATAATTTTGGGTTTCATCCCTTCACCCCCAGACTCCCGAACCTTGATACATTTAAATGAACTTCCTACCTTGTAATACCTAATTTCAATGGGCATGTCTTAAACCATGATTAAAAAAATGAAATTGATCGATTGGTAATTAAGATGGAATCAATCAGAAGGTGGAATCAATCGATCGATTTTATTTTTTATCATGGTTGAATAGAGAATTTAATGCCTACAAATGAGACGTAATAAAGTAATAGGTGCTAGGGTCGAAGGGGCGAAACCTAAAATTCTCTAGGCACAATTTTTAAACTTCCGCCTTGATATCAATATCGACGTGTTTTCGAACAAAACAATAATCATATCAGGCCAAGAGTTATTAAGGCTGAATACTTTTAAAATGAACGCACTGTATAGGAAACTACCATTACGGAATACTTCTATAATGGAAAGAGCTTTCTCTTTTTCAGAATTTTTTCTGTTCCACCTTTTTTTTTCTTCTTTTAATCCGTGTGTTCTATTACATTGAAAACAGTGATCTATTACAAAGGACATGGGTTGGACTTGATAGCTGAAATTAAACTTTTTCAATTCTCTTTAACCATTTTGCAGACGTTACTGATATACCTACAAAAATTGTCTGTTTCGACTTCCCCTTTCCCACTAGAACTATAAACATCGAAACCTTGCGAGAATGTAATCGATTCCTACTATGTCTACTTTTGTTTCACCGCGAGAATTTTAATAAGACTCGATCTATGAGTATGACATGTCTATTTTTTTCGGTGCCAGTGCTTTCGGAATAATATTCCCCTCAAATACTTCCTACTCCGCTTAAGACTACATTGCCAGCTTTGGAAGACGCTTGTACTTACTGAGTCGATATTATTGATCAAAATATGAAATAAAGACATTTGTTTTCAAAGTGTAAGGATTTCTAGAGTTTGATTTTTCCAAACATGACGTTCTTTTAAAAACAGGCACACATGTTTTTTTATCAAACTACGAAACGTTTGACACATTTTTCATCCGTTTATATCTTTCTTTTTTTTTTTTTGAAGATGACCAAGCAAAAGTTCCGCACAAACACAATTCAAAACATTTTAATACCTGAATTATTTTTTTGATACCCACAAGCGTCTTTTCCTGCCTCCCGTTTCTTTTGTTGAATCAAATGTTATCGTTTTGTGTTCCTTTTATAATAAATATTATTATAAAAAGAAGAAATGAACGGTACCCAAAAATCATAAAGAATATTATAACTATGGAATAAGAAAATGATGGGTAGATGCGGAGGGGATCATGATGTTTTAGCTTATAGTATAAAATAAGTTTTTCCTTTTATATTCAGAATATTTTTTAATAACTTGATAAATCATCTGTCAAATACACTATGTAACAAATGTACTTTTTGGTTGTAACAAATGGTTGGTTTTGTTATACGGAGAAGAGAGAGGAAAGAGAGATGAATCCATTGGTGTAGCCATGTTAGTAGTATGGCATCAAGTCATCTATTTTTTGACTTGGGTTTCTGTATTGTGTTTTACAAGTACAATGGTCATAGTTTAAGTAAGAATATTAATGTAAATTACTATATATTCATAGATTCGAAATTGACCACAGCATTTTGAGACAGACTTTTTTTTAACCTGCAGTCCTACATTTAATATGTATCTACGTATCCGTCTGTGGCATCCTTTAAATCTGTCTGTAGCATCATTACGGATGAATTTTTAACTTTTTTGTTGGATAGGTAGCTTTAACGAAAGTGTTCTAACGTATGTTTCAAACGTCTGAACAAATTTTCTTTAAACATAACTATGAAAACACTCGATTCAATTATCATTCGATTAACAAACAAAAATAAAAATCGGTTCATCCGTTAAGGAGTTACGATACCACAAACAAATCGATTTGACCTGATTTTATGTCTTTAGTTTTATTTAATATTTAAGTATATATTATTTTTAAGCTTTTTTTTGTGCACTTTTTGAGTCACAATTTCTGTAAAAAATTTAAAAGCCCTCTTTCAAAAGTAAAGAACAACTCTCCGAGTAGATAAACGTAAAATATAGTCTTGTGAGAATCAGAAAACTGTGACGGAAAATATTTTTTAAATCTGGTAGTGGTGATTTTAAGTTTGTGCAGTTCCAAAAATTTTTCAAAATAACACTGTTTTGAGATTACTTTTTCCAATTTTGACAATGCATTTTGTTAGAATTTGGTGAAATTCATTCTTAACGAATAAGTACAGAAAACTTTTTCGTTGTCTGTTTTGATTTTCAAAGCCTACAGAATGAACAGAAAAAAAAAGAAGCAAAAACCTACCGATTCTAAAACAAAAAAATTCTCGAAGATTACGCAAATGCGAGTTTTTAGTAAAAAATTTCATCCAAACCAATGTTCTACAAACGAAAACCTCAAAAATTCTGAAAAAAGTGTTTTTTTTATTTTTTATTCAATTCATTTTTATAAGAAAATCGAAATCTTATATTCGATATTCTTCAATTTGAAACTGGCATTTCAAATAAATTTTACTGATCTGCTTACTATAACTAATATTGACATCAAAGACCATTTCAAAGACAATTTTCTACTATAATTTTAGTATTAGGGTTAGTTCTATTAGAGTGAATATTCTAATATTCAATTTCAAGGTTGTATAACAAATCTTGCATTGGAAAGTTGCCAGAAATAAATTTTTGCTTGGTGGTCCAAAACGGTCTTATTTAAAGGCAACTTTTTGAATCAAATGTTATACAGATGTAAGAGAACAAAATATTGGACGTAAAAAATATCGTAAAAGTTTGCCAATATGATATTCTATTTTTCAAAGGGCAAAAAAAAAAACAATTTACTTCTGAAAATTATTTTGTGACATTGAAATTAATAATGTTAGCAAGTAAAAAAAAATTTTTTTATATAACTTCAAAAACTCCTTTAATTAGGTAGGATAAGATCTGATAGAAAGTGAAATGCAAGAAAGCCGATCCACGACAAAGACCCTAACATAAATGGATTACAACGACATCTAACACTGTTCAATTTAAACGAAAGCAACTATTTTAATTCGTAATAAATTCAATTGTTTTTTAAATTAAATAATCTAAAACTACCCACACAGTCTTACAGACAAAATATCATTAAAAGAAATTTATTTCATCCTTAAAATTTTTCGTAAGAATATGATTTTAATCAAAATTCAATTTAGTGATGACAACACAGTGAGTTTTTCGTAAAAAAAATTCTATGTCACTTCCTTCCATAAATCGTTAATCTGCTTCTCCTTAAAAAAAAAAAAAAAAAAAAAAAAAAAAAAACTAGGAAACGGAACTAACGTTTTTATTATTTCAAATAAATGGATATCTAATTTTTTTTACCATATTCATAATTTACGAACAGTAGCAAGCTTATATTTATGAGACAAAAATGAAAATATTTTTGTATGTTTAAAAAAACTTTATTTATTCATTACTAAATAGTATTCCCATAACATTAGATAGAAATTATTATTTTTATTATTATTATTATTGTTATAAGGAATTACATACAGAACACAATTGGGATTTACGGGAAGGTAAGTAACAAAAAAATAAGAGATATTAAACATTCTGAGAATATGGCTTTTGTTCCCGTATTTTTTCGTTACTTCCATAATTATTTTTCGTGAGAATTAATATTCTGAATAAACTGTTCATAGAGCCCCTTTGAAAAATATTTCCGAGACATTATATTGCAAATGTTTTCGTTGTGATTGAGAATGAATGAGCTTTTTCCATTCCGAATTGTTTTCAATCATCCTTAGCAGTTTCCAGTCCACGAAGGACACACTTAGGCTATAGAGCCCATTGTGATACCATATGTGTTTTACCACCTTTCCGCTGATAATTTCATTTATCAGCTCCTCATTTTCAGAGGTTGAGCTCACCTCCTTCATGCATATACCATGCACTACACCAGCCCATCACAACTATTAATTAAATTAATTTTGTTGTGACGGCGGGAATCAAACCCTAAGCATACCGAGGACGGAATTGGTTACGCCTTAACCAACTGAGCTAATAGACCGATTTTACTTTCAACTATTTTATAACGTTCATTCAGCTTCCAACTTTAAACAGGTGTTAAAAGTAAAGTAAAAATATTTTCCAAAAAAAGGACTGGATGACACTTTGATCAGGCCCAGGACCCACATCTTTATATTGATTGCTCCAAGCGTGACGATAAAGTTGGCTGATGAGGCTTTGATAAGCGTGTTTGGTCTTATAGGAGTTCCACGGAAACGCGAGGAGCTGAATTAAGCAATCCATAAAAAAAAAAAAAAACAAACAAACAGAAATACTGCAAAACAACGAGGTGCCGAGTATATGATTGGAAGCGTTTCTAATATATTATTTCTTCCCCAAGAAATTCTATACGCGATATAGTACCGGATATTACTAGAGACTAGCTGGGAGGCAAATATACTGAATGTTTTGACCTAAAAAATCACTACTGCTACTGCAATAGCTTTTGGAAGTGAAACGGAGAAAGAAACAATGATTAATCTTTTACCATCGTCCAGATTTCGCTATGAGAAAAATGACATCTTAATTGGCCCTATTTTGAAGACCTAACGGTATTTTTTTTTTAATTTTTCAAAAAATTTTTCAAACAAAACTTTTGCATTTGAACTTTTTTTCTCTTACTCACGACTTAAATGACAGATATTTACGTTTGTAGATTCATTTATTTTAAAACGTAGGTGATAAGAACTTGTAGTCGCATGGATTAAACAAATGGTTTTATTTAAATTAAATTTCACTAGAACTATTATCCATTGTAATTTGTGTCTTCTTCTCTTGTTGAAAATAGTGAATACTGATTAAGCGCCCCTGAGAACTTGACCATTTACTTACGTTTTATGTTACTAAAACATTTTGAAGCAAAAATAATCCATTTTGACTATACAATCCTGGAAGTAACATGATGTAGTAAGACAACATTTATAAGTTTGTTTTTTTATTCATAAAATAAATTGAAGTTATTAGTTAACAAACAAAGTAAGATGGACAATTTACTAAATGTATTTCTAAATAGAAATGACGGTGACATTATACAGAAATAAAGTAGAAAAAAAGAAGGAGAAGAAGAGAAAACGAAGAGAAAAATTATCACAGTTAGATTTGGGTACTTTAAGTTGATGTTCACAGTATTTAAGACAAAAGATTTTTCCTTTTTTTACCTCTCCTATTCACATCCACTCTTAATGTTTTGAAGGAGTCAGTTTAGTATTGTTGGTTTTTAGTAGTATACAGTGGGTTAGTTAGTCCCTTTTGGCGGTTTAATTGCATCTGTTTTTTACCTAATTAACTTCTATTTTATAACCGCATTTGTTTGTGTGTTTTTTCTGTTTTCCACTGTGAGTAGTTTTTTTTTCGTTTTTCTTATAGGGATTTTCTTTTTTTTTCATTATTTATTTATTCACACATTTCTCACTTAAACATTTGTTGTTTTTTTCAATGTTTTTGTTTCGTGTTTATGTGTCGAAGGGAAAATAATTGACACCTTAAAATGTTGTATATTATGAAAGTTTATAAGAAATTTTCTTTTTTGGTAAAAATATGGGTTTACTTAAATCAAACACGATAAACTTTAGTTTTTATCAAGTTTTGAAGCATGAATGAAACAAAGGAATGCTATCTAACCTCGGATTAAAAAGAGGAGTGTTATGAGCATGGAGGTTATAAAGAAGGAGAACGATCGCTATGTACTAAAGCATTAGCGCACCTGCCCCTGAATATTTGTAGAATTTATAGTTTATTTTTCAGCCACCAGCCACGCTATCGTCGGCAAGCAGTATATTAGCTCACAACAGCCCGCATTTAATGAGACAACTTGGCGATCCCAGCGCCTCACTTATTTTGTCCATATTTTGGGGACAATATTTTCTATTGCGATCGTTCTTCTTCTTTATAACCTCCATGGTTATGAGTCTAACGTGACTGGGAATTTGTCACCTGTATGTATGTCTGTGTAGCATTGTAGCTTCTAAACGGATGAGCTGATTTTTATTTTGTGTATTTGTTCGAAAGATAATTTGACTGAAAGTGTTCTTAGCTATGTCTCAAAAGCTCACCAAATTTTTTTTTTTTTTCAATTTTAGGCTCAGATACGTTTAAAAACCTTTGTTTTTTTGTTATTATTCTAATATTATACAAAAAATTTATTTTATTTTTTGTTTTTATAGAATATTAAATAAAATTTATACGATAACATAAATTTATAGAGCATAAAATTAATATTTTATTGCTCACATACGAACAAAAAAAAATTTTTTTTAACGTTATTCATGTATGTAGCTCCAAGCACACCGGCACAGGTTACCTCACTGGTACCTATATTTATATTTATTTGGGTACAAGATGTACATGGTAATAATGTACCGCAGCTTCTTGACGAAAAAACAACTTGTTTTAAAATTTCAGTTCGATTTCTTCTGATATTTAACCCTCATATTGTTTCAAAAAAATGCCTGAGAGCAGAAGGTTCTTCCTGCGATCCATTTTGAGATTTGATCACTTTCACCTACAATAACAATTTCGGACAAATCGGTACTTTTTTATGGTTAGACTATTTACAATATGATGGATATGCGTAACATCGAAAAAAACTCCCACCCATTATCGAGAACACTTCAAAGAGATATCGGGGGTTGACATGCTGTCATCATATTTTGTTTTGGAACTTAATATGATGAATAAAAGCTTGAATATCAACAGATTTTGTTTAGCGAAAAATAAAATTTATAATTCACTAGAAAATAAAATTTATGTAATTTTCTTAATTTTTTATGTATTTTAGGATGGTAAAAAACAGTGAAGAAAAATTTTCAAAATCGCTCACTTCTATGCTCCATTATTTTTTCGTCTTAAATCTTCTTATATATAAAATTCTCGGGTCAAGGTGTTTGTGGTTAAACTCCTCCGAAACGGCTTGACCGATTCTCATGAAATTTTGTGTGCATATTGGGTAGGTCTGAGAATCGGACAACATCTATTTTTCATCCCCCTAAAGAGTAGTCCACCCCTAAATTTTTTTTTTAATTTCTAGATAAATTTTAATTTTTTATTTTTTATGATACAGCATTAGAAAATACATACAACCCTGAATTTTCAACCCTCTACGATCAACCCCTATTTTTCCATCGCGATTTTTATTCTTAATAATTTCCTTCAATTATGATTTTTTTTCTCAATTCAATTTGATCTTCGCCGATCGATAACCGATCAAGTATCAATCTATCAGTTATCCCCGCTAGATGTCTACCGTCGTCACCTCGCATCCAGCAAACATCACGGAGTAGGGATGAGAACGAAGAATTGATGTTTAGATAGCTATCAAGAATTGTAATTTAATATATATTCGTTACTTTAATAAACATTAATTTATTACCCTAAATAAAGCATACTTTTATTGTTTATAACGCTTTCGATAATAATTACATCCCCGAACACTTTTAGTAGATAGTTATTTTTATTGAACTAAAAAAATGTTTCCTAGAAATAATATACATGGCAAAACAACGTTTTCCGGGTCAGCTAGTGATATTATACAAACGTATACTGTCGACTTTATAAACGTATACTGTAGTAGGCACTTTGAGCTATTTTGACCATTCTGTCACTTTTTCTATAGATTCTATAAAGTTTAAGGATTTAAGGACAGTCTGTATGCGTGCACACATGTGAGATTGAAAAAACAAAAAGGTTAACGAATGAATAACTTAGTTTTGGTTCTTATTTATTTATAATTTAAAAACACCTGGTTAAATTCACATTTATTTTTGCATAATTTGTCAAAAAAATATTCTTTATCATTAAATTATCATAATTACTCTGCTATCAAAACCGTACCATTACCTCAGCATGTGTGTGGTGAAATTTTGAGGTTTGTTAATTTGAAAACAGATGCAATCAATTAGAAATCGTGACTAGTTTTGGATTTGTTGGAAGTTTATGAAACATCAGCTCAAGAAAATTCCGTTCAAATCAGAGATAGAACAAGGGAATCACAAATTTTAAATTTTACGTTAGTGATTTGTAACTGCGTAAACGCTTCTATAAAAGGTTTTTCGTGGAAAAGTAGTTAATTTGAAATAAATTACAACGGAGTTTACAATTAAGCTTTTCGTCAAGTAACAACTGCACAGTGTTTTCAATAACGAGGATAGAAAATGGGAAACTTATAGTGATACATTATTATACTACGTAGCAAATTGAATTCTGTTAATTCTCCGAATTCATTTAATCATAAATAATTAAAACGTTTTCGAAGATGATCTGCATGATACAATGATAAATAATTAATTTCTCGAGACATAAAATATATAAAATCACATTTTACAACATACCGTAAAATATATTATTTTAAAATTCTACAAGTTATGTCCAAGTTATGTCCATTGATCGATGTTATATCGAAATTAATAACCATTGATTTTTAGTTGCCAGGTAATTGAAACTCAAAACTTGAGCCAACTGAAGCCATTAACCAGATTCGAATCATAATTGTGAACGGATTCAAGAACGTAGAATTATTTTAATTAGTTGAAATTTGGCAACCCAATTACAGTGAAATCTGCTGGGGAATTTTTTTTTTCGAATTGCTATATTATTTTCTGAAAGACCCACTTGATAAAAGTGGAAAAAAAAAATTAAATTAAAATTATTTATTGGGACATCTTTGATGGAAAGATAATGAAAAGTGCATTTGCCTTTTATTTTATTATAAGACGTAAGCAGTTATATTTGGATTTTCAATTTGAGCCTCCTAAAACAGATATGTAGGGAATCACACTTCAAAAATTCGACTATAGTCGATAAAATTTTTTTTGAAGGGTCTAATTAGTTTTAAATGAAACCTTCTTAAAAATAGAGAGAAACGATATTGTATAATACAAATTTTGTGTTGCCACCTCGCTCGGCAATGTGAGCTCATATACTAAATAAGACTGCGAAGAGCAGACTAAGACTTTTATCTTAAAAAACAAGAATTCATTACAAGCGGCGTCAAAATCCTAAGCCAGTTAATTTAATCGAATCTTATAAATATCCTTTGCAACTACTCAAATTTTTTAAGTCAAGCTTTTTGCATTTAAATTGCATTTGTCAATAATTTCCGGACACAGATTGTTTAATGGAAATTTGGAAAGTTTTAAACAGTAAAATTATTTTAAATCTTTCTTTAACGGGTATTTTCCTGCGTCTCGTCTGCATTTATTAAATATCATAAGTAATAAAACATAACAATGGAAAGGAATTTTGTTCGGTTTACAACAAAATAATTCACAAGAAAGCAAACAAAACAAACAAAAAATTATTGAAATAATTCTATTATTATAATTTTTGATGGTCTTTGCTCTCGCAGAACATCAAAGCAAAATAAATATGAAAATTTTAATACTTAAATAAGTAAATCGTTTCAATAAACAAAAGATTATTTATTTATACATATAACAAAAAATATCCTTATTATTTTCTTCAATCATCCCACTTTTTGTTCGTTCTGTTCTGTTCGTTCCCCCTTCTGCTTTATGGAAATGAATAATGCAGAAAAAAAACTTTGTTAAATTGTTGTCATACCAAAAAATAAAGACATTCCAAACATTATTATTATTTTTTTTGTACAAATATTATATAATTAAATTCCTTTCATTTTAATTAAAAACGTAAATTTTATAAAATAATCGTCTTCCTCCATGTTTGTTTTATCTAGTACCTATTTATTTTTTATAATTAGTGTTGGATTGAATGATTCTCAATATTTAATATCTAATTTAGTTTCAAAGTTAAATTCCATTCATCTAGTAAACATATGCGTTATTACATCAAAATAGAAGGATGGTAGAATTTTGCTTACGGTCATCCTGAATTCAAAAAGACTCTTAAGTGAGACTCTACAGAGCAATGTTAGTCGCTAAAAACGCTAAGGTAGGGAATCATACTTAAGTATAAACGGTTTTTTTTATACCACCACTTAAAATGATTGACATGTAAATGTCAAGTGAAGAATTTGAAGAAAATCGGAAAATATTTTTGACTCTAAACTCGCTCAGCAATACAAGCGTTTCGTACAAAATTTCGGGAAACTTTTAAAAAATTATCAAACCCAACTAATTTATCACCAAATGACTGTACATACAGTTTCATCAAATTCCAAAGCAAAGCACGTACAAGAGGTCTCGTGTGACACGTGGTAAGAACGGAGTATCTTTCTACATACAGGGTTTTTTAAGTTGACATATGCTTACTCATGTTAATTATGCTTATTAACTCGAAAAATAAGTTTTATAGATAAAAAAGCTTAAAGCAAAAAATGTTGTGTGCATAGGCACACATCTTACGCAAACATGAAATGTGATCTAGGTTTTCAAAGCCACTCTACTCTAGAACTGGTAATCGATAGATAAAGGCATTAAGTTAGAAAGTTGTTCTTGATTAAAAAAGGAACATTTTTTGTGCGAAACATTTTTACGAAAATCCTACAGTTATGATTAAAACGGGCTGAAAAGTTATACATTTTTTTTTTTTGTATCAAAATTGTTATTTCTTATTCCCGTTTCTGCGAAATCATGGCACGAAAATAAAGGAACAAAAAGCTAGAATTTTGCTATCAATTACTGTCTAAACTATTTGGTTTACAAAAAAATGTTTCGAACAAAAAATGTTTGCGTATTTATAAAGAACAACTTTCTTATTTAAAGTTTTCATCTAATGTTTGTCAGTTATGAATCAGAGTAGGGCTTTAATTGAACCTGAAAAATTAGATCGAATTTGATGCCGGTATACCATGTGTCCCTTTGAAACTAATATTTTCATTCCTTTGGAACGAATAGTTTCACTGCATTAATAATCTAGGAGATCTAGGAGTAATATATGGGAATATCTCATGATGACTTTGTTCGGATAATGCAGCATGAGATATTCCCATATATTACTCCTAGATCTCCAACTAAATTATACATTAATGTAACAAAGACTGCATGCGCAGGGATTATATTTACTCTTGCCAGTAGTATCCTTCAAAATAACCTTCAAGTATTAGAGAAAGGTTTTTAAATAAATTTTTAATAGGTACCTAACTAAAAATAAACATGAATAAATAATAATATTATACAAACATAAAATTAAACCACTAAAAAAGACTAACTTAAAATTATGATTACCAACAATATTTTAATAACATATTATAACATATACCCACTTTTTAATATTTGTAATAACATAACCTAACTAAAAATATTACATCGTACCTTACACTTGTGTTTAATGTAAAGTGTCATTTATAATGAATATTTCAGATTGTAATTTTCTGTCCAATTTTCTGTCATTTATATTACTTAATATATATTAAATAAATTTTATGAAAATTATTATAATAACTTCGTTGTATATTATAAATATAAATATATTTATAGGTTTACAGGTTGCTCCAGCAAAATGATACAAACAGTGATAACGATTTCAAGACATCATTTTAAGATGGCTGAGTTTCGGATATTTCATTCTTTATTCAACTTAGGTAGGTATGAAGTATGTATTGCATCTAACAGCGAAAGCGTGAATAAAGCTTGGGTACGTGCCAGTTAAACAATCGAACTTCTGCCAGGCAAATGAAAGTAACATTTTTTAATTAAAATTTCTTTCTGGAAATTAAAATTAATATTAATATCTTTTCCCTTTCAGAGGTCAGGCATTTATCATTTCCACCTACTTTCAATATGAAAATAAATATCGATTAAGCCGCCAAACATAAAACTTCACTGTCAAATGAACTGAGATTATGATAAAATATGATTTTGCTAGGACTGACAGAAAGCACTTGATGAAAAATTAACTCACGGTCTTAAAATGTACCGCATAGAAAAAAATAGGCAAGAGAAATAATATTAAGATTTAAGTTTGCTCATTATGTAAATTGTATATCATATCTGTAGTAAAATTGCCTATAAATAAAAACACTTAAATTATTATTTACATATTATTTCTCTTTTAGAAAAAAAACGTAGACCAACCAGTATAGTTAACAACTTACGAAAGTATATGTATATGTATTTAATAAGTAGGTCAGCCAAGCCAAACCACCTTATATTTCTACTAAATTCTCATGATGATGACAAAACACCTCACCGACAACAACGATAACGCGCACACTGGGGTTGTAGGTGAAATTATAAATATTATTATACTATTATGTACATATAGAAAAACATTGTAAAACAATGCTTTAAAAAAAGTGTGGATAAGGATTGTTTCGAGAAAATTTGGTAAATATTTTTCTGTAATAAATAAACATTCTTATGGTGTTTTTCTAACAAGTAGGTATACTAGTTTCTTTGAAATCTTGATTGATGAAAATTCGATTATCTTACAAAGCATATTGCATGCCATTTTTCTTATCAGAATGGCGATAAAGTTGCGGGGCTATTGCAGAAAAGTTTGACATAATGATTTTCGTCGATTGTGTCATAATGATTTTTTTTTAATTAGCCTGTGATCAATAGCATAAAGCCTGTAACAAAATTTTGTTGTTACCATCATTTTTCAATAATGAACAACTTTTTTGAAATTGCCAAAAATTGCTACTGGCACTTTTTGAATGTCCGCAACCATCAAGTATTTAGCTCGGAATTCATAGCTCATGCTTCAAATCTCAAGAAATCTCTAGTATGACAATTGTGAAAATGTACAACGAAAGAACTACTTTAAATATCTTGAACGTTAGATATAAACAGAGTTTTTATGTCCCAGTTTTCTATATTTAACATTCCAAGAATGAGAAAATTTTCATTCGTTCATTCGTAAATAGCGTTGAAACAAAACTGAAGGTGTGGTAGATATTCTTGTATTCGTTAACAGTTCACAACGGCCCCAACACCTAAATAGTTAAACTTATAACTATACATTGTATAAAGCGATACATAAATGGGTATACAGTTATAAGAACAATTTTACAAGCCTATAAATATTTGAAGTCAATTTTGTAATCAAACTCTATGAAAAAGGCCCGCTTCACTGGGATTAAAATTAAAAACCACCGCTTTATAGCCTCTACCCTCATATACACAGTTTTCAATTTTATTAAATGTAAAATAGTCATAATTCATTGAGTATATTAGAATAGTTGGCAATGATTTGTTTGACATTTTCTATTTTAAATTTTTACAGAATTCTTTAATTTATGGTTTAAAATGATGATCATACATCTGTTCCATCTATGATCAGCACGTTGAACCATAAATTAAAGATTTCTGTAAAAATTTGAAATAGTAAATGTCAGATTAAATTTAATTCTTTAATTTTTTTAATTATTAAAAATATATCTTTATAAATTATAGCTCATGTGTTATTCTGATGTATGAGCTATATTAATGTACAGTTTCATTAAAAACCATTCGCTAGTTTTAGCATGAACGCCTAACAAACAAACAAACAAGCATGCTTACTTTAACATTTATAATATACTAGCGGCCCCGACGGACGTTGTCCCGTAAAAACGTAACTCCAATTCATGAATACCTATACTACGTTTAGCCTGTCCGCTAAACCCATCCCGCTAAACCCATCCCGCTAAACCCCAATTTAACTCCTATTTATTGGAGTGGCCTGACCTTCGACCTTTGGCCTGACCTTTGATAGTAGAGCTCGCTGCGCTCGCATATGGCTCTAATAAATGCCTATTGACAATACCTGAATACTATTAAAAATACATAGTACACATAGTATACATAATGTGATATGATTTATATGCGCTCCCACCATTTAATGAAATTTCATTTTTTTGGTACGGAGCCCTCAAAAACAGTTGTACTGGACCAAATTGTAAATCTAGACCATCCTCGAATCCCCTTGAACTCACACAAAAAATTTCATCAAAATCGGTCCAGCCGTCTAGGAGGAGTTCAGTCACGTACACACGCACACAAGAAATATATATATTAAGATAGGGAAGATATTTTCTTAAATAGTTTTCAGAAATAATGTGAATTTATGGATAATCAATGTCAAAATTACAAAAATTTACATTCTTTCTACGTATGCCTTGTTTATGGAGAAACATACAGATAGTTTGCAAATCGATAGAATACATTACAAATCAAAAACTACTTACTTATATAATACTTGATAACTATATATCGACTTACGCTCAACTCTGTATACCCAATACAATCGTATCGTCTGTATACATAATATGACTCCATCCACTCTTGTAATAATTAGAAACAGTTATTACCTTAATTAAAATTGGAAATGATCACTATAAAATTACAAACAATATTTAAATATGCATTTTAATAGTTAGTATTCACAAAATCTTTTATATACATATATATATTATTATGCATAGATAGGGTGGGTAACATAGCTATCTTTATTATACCATGCATATATGTAATATGCAAGGTATACTAAGTTTAGTCCCAAGTTTGTAACGCTTAAAAATATTAATGCTATGAAAAAAAATTTTGGTATAGGTGTTTATAAAATCACCTAATTAGTCCATTTTCGGTTGTCTGTCCGCCTGTCTGTCTGTCCGCCTGTCCGTCTGTCTGCCAACACGATAACTCAAAAAAGAAAAAAGATATCAAGCTGAAATTTTTACAGCGTACTCAGGACGTAAAAAGTTCAAGTCAAGTTCGTAAATGAGCAACATAGGTCAAATGGGTCTTGACCATCTTGTAAACCGTTAGGGATAGAACAAAATTTTACCCGCGAGGGTGCAAATTATGTGTAAATTTTATAGTATGTATTATATGGGGATATCAGTTAGTTTTTTTTAGTATGTGTGACATGTATGTACGTGTAATGTGATAGAGTAATCAACACTGTCGATGCATGGTATTTCAACAATTAACTCAGTCAAATGTTTGTTTTCACTTGTTTTGTTATTAGATTTAATTATATTTCATCTTTGTTTCATCATATTTTTATTTTTTATATGCCCCATTAAATTATTGTTGAGAGTTATAATTATGTTGTCCACGAAATTTTGTGCAATTTATATGAAAAACTGATCATGAAAATCGAAGCATTTATGTTGATGAAAATAGAGAAATTTATCAGATCGCTCAATACGAGTGAAACTTTTGAAGGGATAAAACATACAATCTATTCTTTTGACACAGATTTCGGATTAAAAATTCAAAACAAAAAACTTGAAATCCTTTTGAGCCATAAATTTTATTGTTTATTGTGTTTAGTGTAAGGTCTTAAATCATATACTTATTAAAACTGTCATATAGCAAGAAAAAAAATTATCAATTTTGAAAAATGTATAAAATAAATGTCGCTCTTTGGTTATAGGGAAGTATGTTCCGTACTATAAGTGGGCGAAAGTCCTGTGGATCACGAGTCTATGAGAAAGGCAATTAAAATAAAAATGGTTATCTAGATTTAAACGACATCTTCATTCTCTCAAAATATCCGGTGTATCGAACGTTGAATTTAGGGCAATCCAGGTTTGGTGAGAAAACTCACAAAATTTTCAAGCTTTAACTTTAAAAGATGTTTTGAAATAATAAAACAATGATATCTTTTAACAAATATCTTTTTAAAAATACTTTTTCAGTATTAATACATTATTCATTTTTGAAGGTACAAGAAGTAAAGAGCTAAAATAAAGTAAAATGTGATCAATGGTACTTTATGCTCTTGAGCCATAGATCATAAACATTACATATCAATAAAATATAAATATAGCTGTTTTATATTTGAATTACAATGCAATGTAGCAATGAAATAAAATGCTAAATATCAATTATATTAAATATACAGAGGGTGGTGAAATCTACGGAAAATACAATATGGGTGACCTATGTTAGATTAAATGTGAAATTTCAATCGTAAAACCCACTTTTTTCATAAAAAAAAAGTAAATATTATCATTTTCATCCATTGACTACATACAATATACATAATAACACAAAACAAATAACAAATAAAAAAAATCCAATTTAATTAAAATTAAATCTAATCAATGGGTGGTATCACGCAGTGGCGTAATAGCCTTAAATAGAAAATTTAAACCAATTATGGAAGCATATATAGGAATAAAAAAAATATTCAGTTTTAAATATTCTTTACATTAAAAATGTCATCTATCTTTATTTTCCTTTTTCCTTGAATATAATTGTACTATATTTTATCTTTCTTTGTTTTGTTTTTTTTAGTCATCTAGTTCACCCCCTCTGTTCACTTACTCTCATTGCTTATTTAAATACTAGACCGATAACCCGTTAAAAAATAATGTTTTAAAGCTTTTGCATAAATGATAAGAGACGCAAATACTGTGGTCGAGTTCGTAAATGAGCAACAATGGGCATTTGGGTCTTGGGTACGTAGATCCCATCTTCTAAACCGTTAGAGATAAGACAAAAGAGTAAAAAATTTTCCTTTTAAAAACAACTTCGTTTGCAACCTTTTTTCGTAAATATCACTGTTTACCTGTGAGGGGGCAAATTAAACGCATACCATATAGTACACTTGGGATTTCAACAATTAACTTAGTCAATTGTTTGTTTTCATTTGTTTTTTGTTTAAATTGCATTGATTATTGGTTAAAAATTGAAATTTTAATGAAAATCATTTAATGAGGCAATTTTGACATAAAATTTTCTCGAAAATCGAGTTCATTCGAATGTATTATCTGTCTGTTTCAAGACATAAAGTTCCCCAATTGTTAAATGTTTTCGCTGGGCCAAATTAATCTAAAAAATTTTGTAAGAAAAGGGTAAACTATCGGACTTTTGTTTGTCGCTCGTCAAATTGCTAAGGCGTAGGATTTGAATGAAAAATTATAAGTTTTAGTAATTTTTAAGGTGAGAAAAACATTTACACATCGGACAAACAACTAAATTGAATACATAGGTACATCAGATATGCATAAGTATAGAAAGACAAGAGAATAGACTTTTCCACCTCGCTATGCTTTTTTAAGTACACATTTCTCAATTACATCACATCTCAACATTATATTTATTCATCTTCGTTTTTATAGCTTTCTATCTTTATTCATCACTAATATGTATATGTTTACCTATTTCATTTACACAATATTTTGTGTGCATATCTAAATTATTGTAATAGTGGAAAAGCTTCAACTCTTAAAACGACGAAGCTAAACAAAATAAGTACTGGTAGTATTTTACTTTAAACACACACAAACATATTTTTCTGTACAGAATGATTGATTTGACTTGTAATAGTATTTATAACAGGAAGTGACTTTAATACTGTATGCCTGAATGAAAAATCCCTTTAACTAAAAATTTATAAAATACCACTAATTTAAATCATTTTTTTAATTGTGATCATGGATGAAATTTTATAAATCGGTCCTTACTAATTTTATAAATCTGTCTGTACTTGTAAGTTGAAAAGAGGGATATTTTATGAAAGAGGGCTTAGCATCGATAGCTTTTACATTCTTCCAGAGATAAAAAATAAAAAAATAGAAAGAACTATAATGTATACCAACTGGCAGCTACGGTTCCGCCTTGTTTTTTTAAATAATTGTTATGCAAAAAATAAAAGCTTACTGTACAGAAATTTTTAATTTATGGTTCTAAATGATGTTCATAAATGGCGCAGTGAAATCTAAGACTAAATTTAATTTTTTTATTTTCTAATCCCTGAGCTAAAAAAAGGGGTGTCTGCCTGTCTGTCTGCAAAATCGTAGCACCTTAACGGGCAAACAGATATTGATTTTTTTTGTTTCGTTTGAAAGGTGATTTAATGGAGTGTTCTTAGCTACGTTTCAAGTGCGAATTAAGGGTTCCATATCCTGAGTTCAATGTCACCTGATTAATATACCTTAATAAATTAGAGCTCATGTGAGATTCAATCAAATAAATTCAGTAATTTTTACATAAAAGTAATTTTTGCCCCAAACAAACAACCAAACAACCTTACTTTCAAATTTATAATATAATTGGGAATGGACACACTATTGCACCAACTTCTCTGTTCGATTTTCTTTTTGAAGCTAGATATTCATATTAAAGCCTATTTTTGTGAATTAACATTATCAATATGGATGGTATGATCTAAACTTTAACTTATCTTTTTAAAAGCTGCATTAAACCATAAAGATCGTTCAATAAAACAGTATTTAGGTAACACAAATACAAATAGAATGTACAGATGTACATACATAGATATCAATACTAATATGCATATACTGGTAGTATATACCGTACATTAACCAAACTATATTTTAAAGTAAATTAGAAAATGTACATTTTATAATGCTATCTATGTATGTGCAAATGTGTACACGATACTGGCTGCTGCATCTTGTGGCTGTTTAACACAAAAATTTGCATACTATTTTACACATTTCACAAACTCAAACTGAGAACTCTCTGAAAAACATTTTGTTAATTTGTTTTCTTTTATTGTGTTTGTTTTTATTTTTAGTAAATAAATAAATGAATATTATTTATTTGGTTTTTTTATTGTTTATTAAGTGTGATTTATTTTAGTATAATTATTTTATTTATTTTGTTACATTTATCTGAGAATGGCAAGGTATTTTATGGTCGAAATAACATATTATATTACACAGAAGATGATATAATTTTCGGTCATCTATATAATCGGTGATCCTACTGAAGTAAAATAGTGTCTCAAAGTTTAGTAAGTTATAGTAGAGGGCGAAAAATCAGTTGTAATTTAGCTTTATTATTTATATTATTCACTGCCCTGTAATAAAGGGCACAATTACAAAATTGCAACTTTTACTGAAATTTCAAACAGCTCCAATAAGTTAGTTACCTAATGGTACGACATACGTATAACTTAGAGGCTAGAAACTCGTTTTCTATGCACTTAGTTATCATCCGGCCCTTGCAAAAATACTTTTTTGAATATTATACAAATACCTTAAATCAATTACTGTAAATATTCATATAAATATTAGTTTTACAGAAAAAATAGCCAAAGCAAAAACTTATTATTTGATTCATTTTCAAACAGTAACGATGGCCATAGTTTCCAGTTCTTAACTTCCCAGTGGGATAGTTATTGTAATGGGTCCGATTTTGCAAATTGAAAATTTGGGCATATCTCACGTTTCAATGCCTTTAGAGTCGAATAGTATGGTTTTTAAAAGGATGTCCGTGTGTGCACATGTATGTATGTTCGGATTCAATTTTCGTCTCGCATATCTCGAGAACAAATGATGATATTGACATGGGACCAGTTTCATTTAACGCATGATTATGTAACTTAGACCTGATTAGGTTTTGAGCAAAATCGGTCGAACCGTTTTTCGTACAGTATGAAAAATTGTATTATCATTTATATAGTTTTAACGTCATCGGGAGTGCATTGGCAAAGCCCCCGCTGGCGGGCAAGAGGTTTCATTTGAAATGAAAAACAAATTATTTACAAAAAAAGTAAAAAAACGATATAAAACAATTCCACTGATATAAAATCCTTTCTACTGGGAAGTTAGTTCGTGTGGACCTTTCGGGTCGCACCTAGATCGAACTTTCCCCATCTGATAACTAGATGATACATATTTTTAATGAATTTGATAAGTTTTAAAACACTCCTATCAAAGTTTTTCTATCGACACGACAATTTAAAACAAAACAACAATATCTAACAAGCGAAAAAAAATCATTTATACAAACGAATATTTTTAAAGCTATAAAACAAAATTGATGGAAATTTAGAATTAAATTCTGATATAGAAATAACGATGGAATATAGTTATATAAATGGTACCTTTTGCATGAATGTATTAGAAGATAAAGGATATAAAAACAAAAGATTTAGTATTAGGAACATATCCTAAATAATATGTTAAAATGAAAATTGAACAGTTCAGGAAATTGGTACAAGTGAGATAATTTATTTGGTCACATAATATCCAATATTATACAAAACCAATAACTTACGAGCCACTAATGTTACACGAATACTACTTCACTTATAAAAGTACTGTGTGTTCGAAAAGTAAATATGTATCGAATAGTTATTGAATTCAATTGGGTAGAAGAAAATTGACATTGAACTAACAAAAAAATAATTTTTGCACGGAATTTATGTAATTCGCTTCGAATACTTATGCAGATTTAGTAACAGCAACGCCGTACATATTTGCTGGTGCAGGCGTGAGACACCAAGAGGTGTGGCATTCATATTCTCACATACACCGCTAAAAACTGACCCCATGAAGCTTGAACTAACTTTTACATAATGGATCATCTTTTTCAACATGATTCCTGGTGGGTCATTTGATCCGACAAATTTTACAGAAAAATGGAACGGTAGAATATAGGCTCCACTTAAGACAGTTACTAATGTGAAATTCAAAAATTTTCATTTTATCGTTATATAAAGAGGTTCACCACTTTATAACGCAGACAACTAAACATACCTTATATTCTTAGTGTTTTTTCTTGCAAGATAAATTGGCAATTGCTTTAAGAAAGACTTTTTTTCTAAACATTTTTCCGTTAAATTTACGGAAAAATGTTAAAATTATAAGGATTGAGACAGACCTGCAGAGGCAGCACTACTGCTGAAAATAGAGCGCCCTAGTATTAAAAATGTCAAAGAAAGTGATCAAAACAGTGCAATAAATAGTATTGGTAGTAATAAAATCCCAAAGGGTAAGTAATTTAACAACTTTGTAATTGTTTTGTATATCACTTGCCATCACTTTGTTTCACATTTGCCTGGCCAGGTGGTGTCAAAGTCATCTTTCTCAATCCCTATAAGTTGTTTGTCCAAACAAAAACTACGATCATAGAATTTTTTATTGCACAGAAGAAACTATTTGATTTTCTTTTAAAAACCTCGATCGATTTGATGCGATAATATGTTAATTACCTAGGTGCTTTTAAAAAACTATTCATTTACGAAATTATTTGAATAGTAACATATCAAGGAACATATTTTTATTAACTAATATTATTATCCAATCTCTTAAAAACGAGCAAATGGGTCATGATATCATGTTAAGCTCTAAATTTGTTAAGATGAAATTTTATGACACCCGATATATTCTCGAATACACTAGAAATCTATATATGGATAGATTATTGTAAGTGAATATCGGCGTCGTATATCGGTCGTATATGTGCGAGAATAATGTCGAAGAGTGAAATTAGTTTGTAAGGGGTGTTGTATGTTGAGTGTGTATAGGGTAATGCCACGTAGTATGAGTTTTATTGAAGGTGGATTTTGTAATCAGTAGACACATATCTTTCATAGAAAGGGTTCTGACAAATTGGATAAAATGTTTTCTATACATACTAGTTTATGTATACGAATGTAATTACAATTATTGGGCTTAAGTCAATTTCGCGTGATTAGGATTTATTTCGATTGATTTGTTGTGAGGGTTTATACTTACTTCTACACTAACTTATTTACGAGTATGTTTTATTTGTGTAATCAAAATATCGACATAGTTTTTGTGATTTGTCATTAATTAGAACAATTTTTAAGTTATAAAAAAAGTAATTTGCAATATTTTGAATATTATGATTGTAAACGTTTTAATAAAATATTTTTTATACGGTCAGAAAAAGAAATATTTCAACATTTAATTGAAAGTTTCAGATATTGCAATTATCATTGCGCTTGCAACGGTTACCTCTATTGAGTTATACGATTTAAGATAATTAGCAGTAATATATATGTTACTTTTTATTATGAAATCATTATTTTGCTTTTAAAAACGAGATCGCCTAGCGAAGCTTTATGGACTTACCATTAATACAACGGGTAGCTGCTGTCTTTATAAATTATAGTTTATGTGTTATTCTGATGTATGACTATATAATTGAAAGTTTCATTAAAATGTGTTCAGTAGTTTTCAAAATCGTCCAGCAATCCAACACTCAAAAAAAGAATTTTAAATTAAATTCAGTAGTTCCTGAGATTAGTGCGTTCAATCCATGAAACTCTTCACTTTTATAAAATTAGTATAGATTACATTAAACATAATTTTGACTTTATATAATTTCAAATTCCCCTTTTCTCTTTGATTCCAAAAACATCTATTGGGTTAGATTGGGTTAGATTATATTGGTTGTCCACGAAGGACACACTTAGGCTGTAGTGCCCATTGTGATACCATATAAGTGTTTTACCTGCTTTTCCGTTGATATTTTCGTGGATCAGCTCCTCAATTATTTTCAGAGTCTGAGTGTAGCACCTCCTTCATACATATACCATGCACTTCAACCGCCCATCACAACTGTTTTTTAAATTAATTTTTGTTGTGACGGCAGGAATCGTACCCGCTACTCTAGATATACCACAAACGGAAATGGTTGCACTTTAAACAACTGAGCTACTAGGGTTGATAATATCTATATTAAAACTTCACAAATAAATTCTACAAATATTGAAGTCTATCATAAAATTTTTAGACTTTTTCGAATTTTATAAAAAAGGCACCTAGTTACTTTTTAGTTCGTTTAATTTCCCTTTACAATAGCTGTTCATGTACGTTAAACCTTAACATCTAATTTTAGCTATAATTCGGTTCAATCGAATTAAAATAACGATAAAATCATAGGGGTACTAGAAAAAAACAAGATATTCGAACAACGAATCTATTCAAGTACCTACATCACTTGAATTCAACCAATCTGAACTCATAATCATTATTTTCTATCAAAGATTTCATCTTATTTTCTCAATTGGATAATATAATTTTATCTCATTCATTGCTTCATCGTATTTATTTTAGCTCACACAAAATTTTCCAATAAAGCCACTTTCAACATATACATTAAAATTGTTTTAAAATTTCTGAGACTGTACCATGAGCGATTATTACGGATACTAAACAAGCAGTTGAAATAAGGTCTATGTTTTTTCTAAAATAAGTAAATTTACAAATTTTCGAACTATTATATCAGGATGTTGTTACGAACTGTTATATCAGGATAACATTACTAGTCGGAATACTTTATTGATAAATTGTCAATAATCTAGGATGATAGTTGACCAATAGAAATTAAAGGATTCAACTTACAAAAGCATAACTTATATCTGTAGTTAAATTTGGTTGGTGTCAAATAGGTAGTGTTCCCAGACGCACATAATTATAGAACCTACACGTATTTTGCCATTTTCGAACTATAATAAATACAAGTAAAATTTACAAACTTGAAAAAACCCCTGACAAATTATTTGGCTGCAGAACCCTAGACTCGCATTTGAAACATATCTAAGAACACTCTCTATTAAATGGCCTTTTTCTTCAAGCCTTTTCCAAACTGAGCCATTTTGAAAGATCATCGACAATTTTTAGTTTTTCCTGTACGGAATCCTAAATTCGCACTTAAAACATGGCTAAAAACTCTCTCCATTAAATTATTTTTCCAAAAGATTCAAAATCGGTTCATCCGTTTAGGAACTATGATGCCACAGGCAGACAGACACACACACATTGCCGTCAAATATATAAGACCCCTTTTTTTTTAGTTCGGGGGTTAAAAAATAATATAAAGTATTTAAACATATCGTGGTTGCCATGGATATGGCACACACACATACATACACAAAGCATACATCACATTGTTCCGTGATAGTCTCCCGCGTTAATGAACTTCGTTCCAATTATGTAGAGTTTGTGATTTACAAAATTAAAGCATATTTAACGATTCTTAATAACAAATGTAATTGATTTTAGATTTGAAACATTGTAAAGGTTCTAAGCCGTACACATTTTAATGTTATGTATGTAACCACTTTAACCGTTTGTGAAAAACACTATTTTCAATTTTGCTGTTGCAATTTATCTATTATATTTTTATACTTCATTGATGCTGATCATAATTTTATTTTTACGTTTTAAACTTATTAAATATTGTTTTCATCATTACGGTAGAAGTGATTATTATAGAATTAAATTGCATATTTGATTTTATTTTCATGATGCGAGATTATAATATGTTTTACCTTCCTTAATTAATTATTTAATCACTCACTCGAAATAATTTTTTCCAATTATAACGAAATAAATTGTTTTAAATATTATATTTTAAAGACTTCACGGGTGATAATTTCAAAATTTCGAATTAGGTTTTCATGACAGTATCAACTTTTTTATAGTTCGAAAACACTGAAATGAGATTATTTTGAATATTTTTAATTACTAAATGTTCGTTTGATTTTAAGGCTCTCAACAAAATGTGAGACAGCCGATAAGAGTTGATACCTGAATTTCTATGAGGATAAGTTCCTGCGGTTTTAACTTTTAGCGATAATTATACGTCTAACGTTCCTATTTATTCATATTTCACAATGATGATCGAATGTTTTTTTACCGTAAAACAAATTTGTATGATTCAGAATTTTCAGCTTACCTGTAAGCAAAAAGAAATAATTATTATTATTAGAAATTTCACATTAAACGAACTTTTCTTTCTCTTTTAAAGGGTGGTGAAATGTGTTGATTTAAAGAGGGATAATTTTCGAAATAATAGCTTGGATGATATATTGATTAATTTGTTTTCGATTTTCGACGGAACTACGATTTGGCTCCTTTGAAAATCGGGTTTAAATAAGGATGTGTTTTAGAAAAAACTATGACAATTTTATGCCTTTAAGAGTTGAGGCGAATCGAAAGTTCAAAAATTGATAGCTTGAGGTCCACAAAATATGATTTGCGAATTTTCTGTTGCAATTATACTGTATTTTTTACAAAAAAACACACTCTGAGCATACACGAAATCATAAGGTACGATGCGTCACTGTTTTCTAACCTATTGAATTTCATCTGAATTTTTAAAATAATATCAGCTCCAAGAATTCAAAGTTATTTTTTAAAAAGAAAACAAAAATAGATTAACTTTGAAAATTAACTGTATGATCTATAATAGAAATATTCAATTTACTTCGTGAACACACATAACAAATTCTGTTTATAATAAAAAAATTTTCTTTCAATTTATTTAAATTTTTATTTTTTTCAAAAACAATTTTTGCTTCCAATTAATAATAGGCACATTAAAAAAGCAAAAGAAAAACAGTTTCATATACACACACATAAAAGAAGAAAATAAATATTTAAAAAAAAAAATGAAAAACTTTTTTTCAAAAAAGGTTATGTTGTACAACACAAATTAAAAGGAAAAACTGAGAAAGCTATTATATATAAAAAGTATTTTTCATTTGTTTCAATTTCTTTCACAAATAGAATTCCTTTTTTTCTAATTTCTTTTGCGTATTTAAACAACATGATTTTTTTTTGTATAAATATGTATATTTTTTATTATTAATTTTATTTTAATATGTAAAATGATTTTTCCTTTTATGTACAGCAGTATGTGTTATTTTCTTTGTATGAGCGAATTCTAAGAAAAAATCGGATTAAAAATTCAATTTATGTTTTCACTTCTCTTACAAAAAGATATTTTCGGTATAAGAAATCTTAGAACAAAGTTTTTAAGTATTCAAGAAGTTAGAATACGCTAGAATAGATGAGTGGTAGGGGCCATTAAATAATGGTAGTTGTTATTAACCTAAGACCCATTCAGTGGGATTGATTTTCGTCCCACCTAATTTTTAAGTAGCCACTTTTTGAAAACTGCTTGGCGAAAATGTGCGATTTTGAATCTTAGAAACTATTTGTCAATCGACAAAGGCCATCAAATTATTTTACTTATGCGCCAAAATGTAGATTTTTTATAATTTTCTTACGGGCCGTTTTGAAAAAATCAATAAAATCATCAATTTTTGATTTCGGGCTCTGATAGAAATTGGTATGTAGGGCCATTTTGACAACAAAAAAAATTTCATTAATCGATTTGAAGGAATGTTTTTGAAACTTTTGCTAAGCTTCCGCATTTAAAGTTTTATTTCTGGGCGATTTTCAAGAAGTCTACTCTACTCAAAAAGTTCTGATATTTTTGTGAAATGTGTTTCAAGTACGAGTTTGGAGTTCTGTACCTCACAAATTTGTCAGGCATTTTCTGATTTATATACATTTCACATGTTGTACTTTATGGGTTAATATTACTTACTCTAGGAAATGATTTCACAGGAAAAACAATTTTTCGATTTTTTGTCATTTTTTAAGGTCCAACTTCGAAGAAATCGAAAAATTTGTTTTGGAATTCGCAAAAACATAGTACATAGAGTCATTTTGACCCATAAAATTAAAAAATCGGGTTCATTGAACGCTTGAGAGAGTAGTGTTTGATATATCACCCAAAATCTTGTTTGATTATTTAAAAAATGATTGATAATTTTAATAAATCCTGAAGACTATGAGATCAATGAATTTTCAACGGGTTTTTCCGTCTTGAAGAAATGGAATAAAATCCTACACTAATTACAATTCATCAAGTCTATTTTCATGGTTGTTGACTCTTCATATCACAAATATTGTGGTAAAATTGTCTGTCTCTGAATGAAAAACCATACAAAGAAAATTCTATTTCAGTAGGTATAATGTGTGTGTTTGTATTAAATGAGTGAGTGGTATGAAATGAAAAAGGAAAATTGAAAAACAAATTAAGATTTATTTTTTTTTTTTTTTGCTGTTTGTATTATTTGTAACATACGTCGGTTAGGTTTTTGGACATCAAACGTTTTGCATTATATATAAACAAAAAATAAATGTATAGTACGTCAAACCCTCTGTGTTTCTTTAGATGTTCCACCCCTCTAAACATTCATCTATTCGATGTTTGAATGTGGGTATTAAAAATGTTAGTTGTGAAATACATGTTAAAAAATATAATTTTAATATTTCACCCGAAGAAAAATTTTTCAATTGCTTTCCGTTTGATTTTTCGAACCGTTAGAAATGACAAGCACTTTAAAAAAAATTAATTTTTTTTTCAACTTCTGATGTTGTATTTATTGCAGTTTTTTCTGTTTAAATGCTTCTCACAACTTAATTTTTTGTAAAGCAGTTTTGTCATACGGCAACCGGCGGCTTAAAATAGAATTACGATAACGACATAAATTGTGCTTCATTTGGTGTAAATTGATTAAAATTTTAAACAAACTGTTGGAATTACCTTTTTAGTAATAACACATAAATTGAAAGTTTGAAAGTTAAAGAAAGCCCCCAACACAAAATGGGATCAATTCGTAGTTCCTAAGAGGATGAACCTTTTTTAGATCGATGCCGTTTGAAAATCACCACCTCTTTTCTAGTTGCAATCGGCTACGGATCTATGCAGCATAGCTGAAAACCCTTTCTATCAAATTACCCTATGAAGGAAAAAAGTCAAAACTGTTTAGGCGTTAAGGAATTACGATGCCACAGACAGGTACACAGATAAAAGAAGGGCGTTCAACTGATAACACCTCTTTTTGTTAGAAGGGATCAAAACCAATCTATCATTTTATAATTGCATTCCATGACTAAAGAGAGCATTGCTGTTTCTAAGATTTAAGCCTGCTTACGGCTGAAATTTTAACTGCTTAACGTTATGAGTGAGTAATTTTCCCAATTGAAATAAGAATGAAAAACATTATGTGCCAAATTTCTCAGTAACAGTAAATTAGTATTAAACTTATTACTATTATAATGATAATGGGGCTTAACAACCATTTCTCAGACATTAACGTCTATCACATAGGCTTTCCACATCATTATTTTTAACCTTTATTCATTTAAAATGCATCGACAACATATAAAATTAAATTGACGATGTGGGTGGTTTTATTCAAGCGATTTCAGAATTTGCTGCCAGAATTCGAGCCCGAAGTACTCAGCCGGCGTATTTATTACTAATGTGATTGAAAATTGTAATGTTAATATATAGTTTAACAAAAGTATACATCTTAATCTTGGCTTGTTTAAACTAGCAGATTGTGGGTTCGAATTTCGGCATTGGCTGTAAGCAAATTAAAATTAGGAATATACAGGAAGATTAAATAATTTTAACTGTCTTACAAAAAAATTTAAGTTACCGACTATCATTAATGAGGGTTATTTGCATTTTCCCTACACATAGAATTGGTGTACTATCTCCAGACGCATTAAAACGCAAACCACCGTTCAAAATACAATTAGAAAATTCGCACTTACTTACAACTTTCTTTAAAAAAATTAACTCTATTGCTGGTTTTGTTGTAAGTAAACTGTGTCTTGACTAAAAAGATTCTTTCAAGTTTTCCTAAAAGTAAATTCATAAAAATGGGCATAAACGAAATGTGATTTAAGTAAAATATTTGTTTACATAATTAGATAAACAAACACATAACCCACACACTAGGAAAAGTAATCAAAATTTTGAATAAGAGAGATAAAAAAATTATAAAGAAAATAGAAATATGAAGAAATACACATACTTGTCGAATGGATAATAGCAAATAATTCTACTTGGTCAAGTACTTACTGTATGTATGTATTTTACACGTCCGGTACAAAGAGAACGAAAGACATACACACATAAAAAATAATAATAAATAAATAAAGTTATTTAAAAGATCCGTTGTGCTAGCAAAGCCTCAAAGGTATGAAAAGAGGAGAAAAACTCGGTCATGAAATTCCCGAGTAGTCTGACATCCCAAAACCGGGATGTCAGACTAATTGCCAGAAAAGTAAAAAAGTAGGGGATTTCAAACGACAACTACTTGCAGGAATGTCTCGAGGAAGAAGAAAAAATAATCTATTGTGGGTGACTGATCTAAAATATCTGACCCACTCGAATTTTTCTGAAAACGTATTCTAAAAATAGAAGTTTGCTAGAACATGTGAGAATTGGGAAATAAACTATGCTTAAAACTGCCAATTATAATTTTTTAACAATAATTATAAGTGTTATGAAACTCGAGCCACCAAGTAAGCGTTAGGCTGTCATTTTACCTTAGTACTTCAAATGCCGATTGGATTTTGCTAACTTTATAAGTACATATTTAGAGTTGGATGTGTACTTTTTCAATCAAGTTTTCTTCATGTGTTATTCCCCTCTCTGTTCTTTTTTTATAAGAGGGTATGTTTTTTTTTTCTGTTTTCACTCCAATGTGAGTATTCGACATCATTCACCTTTTTAACTTTTCAACAAGCGTTCACTCGTTGTATAGTAACTCTTTTTATAGTATATATGTATATATAAAAAAAAACCATATTCATTTACCTCCTGTTTACTCTCGATCGTACTGCATACCTGTTTATTTCTTTTTTTTTTTCTTAACCACAACCATCCTGTATGGTTCTTTTATTTGTAAATTATCTTTACATAGTTTTAGCATTTTCTAGAATTTTTATTTGAACGTATATAAAAAATTAGACTAAGGGCACAGTCGATAGTTCAAAGATAAATACACTGCTAACAAGTTTAATAAGCCTTAATTATGCTTAAACTAAAAACTATGACCCTTTGGAGAGTTCTCGCAAGGATATCATTCTCTTTCATGGAGATCGCAAACTTTTTGATTACTTAAGCCACACAAGAATTTCTAAAGGATGTAGGTATTTATTAAGTGATGTTGTTTGCTGGTGGGAAGCTAGTCACCTAAGGATTATGCTCGAAGCAAATTATAAATTTTACAGTTATTGCCGCTAAGATGTTCAAAATGAAAATATCTTTATAAATAATATTCGACATGAACGCAAAATGGGACAAGCGGCAATTCTATATCTCGACATTGACACAAAATTTCAAGTGGTTTACAATAAGTTCGATTTATTTATTATTTCAAGTAGTTCATATCAAAGTAATAGTTCTGCTCGCAGTGCTGGGCCATTTCAACTTTGAAAACTTCTATATTAAAGATTTCACTTCCTTTGCCCTCACTTATCCCCCCTTTTTACACATAAATAGCTTTGATTAGAGCACTCGTTTGAAACAATTAAACGGAAACTCGACCAAACTTCATCCTATAAATTCCTTTACTTTTGAAATAAGATCTGCTGGTAACGTCACAAATAAGTTTGTTGAATTTTGGAGTGAATCTGGCTCCTGATAGGGATTGCGTTCACTGCGTTTTCTAGTTTGCAGCTTTGAAAAAGAAGTTGAGATTTTATAAAAGTCATTTTTCATGTCCTTTTAGCAATATATATTATAATTGTAAACAGTATTTGCCTTTAACTAACAGCGCAGGATGTGTTCAAATCGTTTTTGTCGGTAGAAATTAGCATAGTATGGCACATCCCGCGCTAAATAACGCATTTTCAAGCTCGCGAAAACTTTGCCAGCTCTCGTACAAATTGTGAAGCTACTAGCACCAGTACTATTATGACTAATTGAGAAAAAATGAAAATATAACCAAAAAAACTAAAGAAAATTACATAAAAAGTAGATATTTTATTTATTTTGCTTTATTTAATATATTTTGGTACAAATTCATTCTTCTGTCCCTTATCAATAACAATAAAATTCTGTGATGAGAAAACCTGTGGGACATTTAAAATGAATTTATTGTAGACGGACGGACGACCGACGACGGTGGCGTATAGTGAAATGAGAAAATGTATAAGATACAAAAACATACACACATACATGGTATGGGTCGTCGGCGGATGATGGTCGGAAGGATGGTTATTGTTAGTGTTTGTTGGTTGTCATTTGACATGATGATGGGTTCTACTATTTTATATTGTATACATATATATGGTATTTTTATACTCAAAATGAAGATGACTCAACTCTTAATATTTGATTACGTACGTATATACATTGTCAACAGAGAAAGTATCGTTTTGATGATAGTTAATTCTAAATTTCATTTTTAAAGTTTATTCAAGAATTGCCACCGTATTCAATAAATAATGAGTGTTTTGTTCAGAATGCATAAAAGAAATTACAATTACTCTTAACATATTTTCCCACCACTTCCACCACATTTTCAAATATTTATTCTCCTACATATCTTTCTTTTCGAAAGTTTTTTCACCTCTCTTTTGAACTTTTTTCTGCGTACAAACATCTAAAAATTTTTTTTTGCATATTTAAACAAAAATAAACACTTTGCCTATATTCGAATCCATTTGAACTGATTCATACATAGTATTAGAAAGTTATTGGGGATCACATGACGCTTGAAAAAGTTTTTTTTTTGGAAAAGTTCCTGTTTCTTACACGTTTATATGAACTTCACTTGTAACAAACAAAAAATGTTGTAAAATCTTAAAAGTCAATTTTTATCTACTTCTAAAAGTCCGATTAACTTGAAAATTAGCGGACATATCAGGATACAATGAAAATAATTTAATAATTTATCCTACTTTTTTTTTTTTATTTTTTTTTTATTTAAGGTCGCTTTTAACGTCTAGGTCATTAGCGACCGCAGAGACTTATACATTATTTACATTTATTATTATGAATACAAAATGGGTTCATATAATTAAGTCATTGTCCTAAATAAACTTGAAGAGACTTGGGAAATATTTGGGATCATTGAGGATATCCTTGGCTTCCGAGGGTAATTCATTTTTGTTTCTTTGATGCTGGTATCCCTGACATTGTGAAAGGACATGATTCACCGATATTATTGCGTTGCAGTGTTGGCATCGGTTTGGGTTATTCTTGGTTATGAGATGAATGTGGCTCATGTTCGTGTGTCCAATCCGTAATCTAACAATTGTACAATATTTTTGGCGGTCAAGGGTTGGTAGCTTGTCGAAAATATTATCGCGTATTGCATGGAGCTTAGTCGGTAAAAGTTGTAGCCATTTTTGGTTCCAGTGTTGCATTATTACATTTTTTATGTGTTTCTTAGCCTCACAATGTGTTACTGTTGTATTTGTGATATCTTCATTTCGTGTGGCTTCCTTAGCTGATTGGTCGGCTAATTCGTTGCCTTGTATTCCTTTTTATTCCTTTATCCTACTATTCTGACCAGAATCACCAGAATATTTGATGTTATCATAATTTCTTTAATAATCTTGCAATATTGAAAATACTCTCAGCGGCGATGGTGTAGTGTATATGATATACTCAACAGATTTTAAAAAAATTCTTATTTTTTAAGCCTCCGAACTAAAAAAAAAGAGGTGTTATAAGTTTGAACGCTATGTGTGTGTGTGTCTGTCTGTGGCATCGTGGCCCCTAAACAGATGAACCGCTTATAATTTTTTTTGTTTCGTTTGAAAGGTAATTTAATGAGAGTGTTCTTAGATATATTTCAAGTGCTAGTTTAGGGTTCTGTACCCGAAAAAAATCGTTGATCTTCAAAATTCTTAAAGGAAATAGATAATTAAATGGAGAGTGTTCTTATATGCGTTTCAAGGGCGAGTTTAGGGTTCCGTACAGAAAAATTTGTCGGGGTTTTTTTAAGTTTTCTAAATTCCACTTGTTTTACAATGAGTATACAATTTTAAGCTTAGTGAAAGTAAAAAATAATAAAATAAATTATAGTTTAATAAATTAAAAAAACACGATTTAATACACCACACTTTGTGTATCTAAACAACTTTGTGCGTATAAATAAATGGCTCAGCGTGAAATTTTATGCAATTTTTGCGTAAATTAACAGAATTACAGTTGTTGTTTTGAAAACTTGATTTAGAATAAATTACTACTGAACTTTTTGACCATTTAAACTTTTTTTAAGAACAAACACCTCCTAAATTATATGAAATTTATGTCTGGAGGTCATAATCCATAAGGATTCAGTACAGCCATTTTTGGGTCCAGTAATTCTTTTGTCTGAAACAGTTTGTATGGATATTTACATGAAATATTCTGGAACATTATTATACATCTGTATTATGTATACAAAAATAAGAAAATAGTTCAAGAATTCAGGACCAAATCTTAAAAGATGACGGAACAAAAAAAAGGACATAAAACATCAAATCAACATTTATATGTATACCTTTGTGCTGGTGAATGAATATATATGTAGTAAAGGATATTTATAAAAAGACAGAGGATATAAAATTCCATTAAGAGTGTTTGTCCCCAAGCGTCATGACGCCACCTTACCATCAAACTCAATGTAGAAGAACGCTTCGCTCATGACGCTACTACCATACACACACAACACTCTGCTTTAACCGTTGTACAAGCTATTCATTCAAGGAATTGTCTGTCTTCTACATTAATTTCGTGATAAAAAATAATTGAATTCATCTCGAAAATGAAAAAGTTAATGGTATCTTGAGAATTTCAGATGTCTACAATGTTTTTTTTTTTTTTTTTTTTTTTTTTGTGTAAAAATTTTTGGTACATGTTAGCTCATGTGTTCTCAAATATTGGGTGCATGTTAGCTCAAGTGTTCTCAAATATTTGGTGCATGTTAGCTCATATTTAAAAAAGTGGAAACAATAATTCAATATTTACAAAAGTGGAAATAATAATATAAAAGAACTTCAAGTTTAGCTTTGGATTCACTATTCAGTCCCAGGTTAGCAGACATTTATATTCACACTTTTAGACTAAGGGTTGAAATTATTTGTTCCTTAGTTTTGATGAACTTAATGAATGTAGACGAAAAATAATAATAAAATTTTTCGATATCTGCCTATTTTCGTTATTTTAGACATTATTCGACATATCGAAAAATTTTATTCTTACTTATCATCATATATTATCAAGTTATAATATAATTTACCGTCAAAATTGAAAAAATAATTTTTTTTTAATTTGCGCCTCCACTACCGTGCTCATACATTCTTAATTAGTCGGGCACAACGGGTTTTTGTTGTCTTCAATAATTTATTAAGATTTTAACTTTAGTTTTTTTTTTTTTTTTTAAATTTCTACCGACTAATTTTGGGAAATCTATGAAAACATATTATCCATCTTAAAGGATTTCTGTACTTTGGCTTACAACCAAATTTAATTCTACTTTGGACTTCTTAAACTAGTATATATTCAAATAGCAGGCAGTATTCATTTACACTGGGCTAATTTATATAAATCGCAAAGCGTAGGTTTTCGAATTACAATAACTTTTCCATGTTATGAAGTTTGATTGTTTCAAGATATTATTTTGTCTTAAAATTTTTTGCTCTTAATTGCATTTAGAGAAAAGGGGATAAATTATTTTTTAATTGTTTAAATAAAAACGGAAAATTAGAATTTCTTTGCTAATTTACTTTGAAAATTACAGACGTGGCATCCAAAGATCCACCACGTCTTTTGTAAGTATGGTATATCTATCTTAAAGTATACTCACACACATTTCTTCTCAACCTACCACTATTCTACCTCTAAGGACTATTGTGTCCTTATACACCATACGATGTCTATTTTCCTTTTTATTCTTTTTCGTATACTTAAATCTTTTCGTGAACATGTCTCTCCAATGTTATAGTTTCATCAACGATATTATTATATAGGTATATATCCTGTAACGACACCCATTGACTTATTAAGAATATTCCGATACTAAACAAGGTGGCCAAGCCTAACAACTACCCAATACGCAATGAATACTGCTGCAAGATATTGTCAAAACGAAACCAGAAAGGGCGATTCAGTTTCCCTAGCTCTTGCTGTGAGAAAACTAAGCTTTTGCTATGAGAAGATACACACATACACTCGCAGTAAAAAAGGTATCAAATAAAGTAAACACTGTTAGACAACAAGCAGCAAATGTATGGTACCTAAGTGAAATTAGCTATTGAACTTTTATGAGTACTTTTACTATATAATTATAATTTTTAAATAAGGTAACTACTACCAAGAAAAAATTTTTAAATCGGGTATTTTTATATGGATAACGTTTTTAACCATGCGACTATGTTTTGACTTGACCGAAATGAACGTCGAACGAGGAAATGACCAAAGTGAAAATTAATAAGAAATCTGATAGTAAGTCTGAATTCAAATAAATAACTAATTTTGGCCTATTCTCTACCAAATATTTCAATGATATCAGAAGTGTTATAATATGTATGTCGATGTGCATCAAAATATTTTTGATGTTTTGTTTGCAATATGAATGTGTTGTGTGCCAGCCAGAGCTATGCTTGCTGAGCTGAGCTGTTTGAGCTCGCTCTAGCTCTGCTTCAACTATAATAAATGTAAAATGACATGAAAATAACATCAAAGCTATTTGAAAATTTATGTTTATATTTGCAACTAAATTCATATTTTATTTAAATATTTTATAACAGAAATATTATAAATTACATCCATTTTCATACAGAACAAAAATATTTTACAGAGACTTTGTGAAATATTTTCAAGAAAATACAGGTGCCAGTCACATATGAATACTTTCGAAAATATTTTCGCCTCTTCGACTATTTGGACGGAAGATTGGGGGTTCGAATCCAGACAACAGCAGTCTGATCAATTATAATTAATGGGGCGACCAACCACATCAGAAAAATTAATTGTATATTCAGATGTAGTTTAAATTTATAAAGATTAAAAATAATGATGCGGATGGCCTTCCTTGTAGACGTTAATGTCTGAGGAACGGAGGCTAAATCCCATTATTAACGGAGGAATTTTTTTTTACAACAAAATTTAAATCTACATCGTCCTCAACAACATTTTTTTCTAGTTCAATATTTATTTTTTTTTAAATTTCACAAGTAAGTAAGACCGACGCCTTATCGATAACAGTAAGTGTAGTTATATAATCGATTGATAAATGGCAGTCTAAAATCGCCTGACTCTAATTTCTATCGCCTGACCAGCGATTTAATACGATTATTAATTTGACCAACCCTGTTCGTCTTGCCCGTCCCTATATCCATGTATTGTTTGAGTAAGCCCTGCTATTATAATTTGGGAGCACTACTACAGGGATATCCCTGTATATGTAGGGACCAGCTTTGATCCCAACACAAATTTCTGTAACTTTTTGGTTAATATTACTTTAAGAATAGTTTTTATTACAAATCATTATTTTGTTTGTTTTCGAATTTTAGGAGTTCCTAATAAAAAACTTCTGATGAAGAATTTCTACTATTAGTTGATTTTTCTGTGGCCCTTGGAATACATTGAAGTTAGTATTATCTTAGCATTTAAAACGACTCTGCCTTTGCCATTTTACAAACTCTTTGTATAATTCACTTTAAAGCGATGATTATTAAGCGAATAGAATGTAGTATGGTAAAATTGAGCCATGCCACCCTCTAGGGTATCATCCATGATGTCAATGACAACAAACAATATTCAGCACCTCCACCTGACTGTAATATTAAAAATTTATTTTATAAAATAAACAGTCCGGGGGCCAGTGTTGAGTTTTCACTATTTTGCAGTAATCTTGATAAAAAGACAAATGCCGGAAGTAAAAAGTCAAAAATTTCTTGAAGTGAAAAATTACAGTGCCATAATAGTATAGGAATAAAACTTTACCTACAAAATGTATTTATGGAAACTTTATAGCCTAAAAATTATTATCTTGAAATATTCTCAATGAGGCTGTGGTCTTGTGGCTATACAGTTGTGGTGACCCTTCACGAAGAAGGCCGTCAGTTCCAAACCCATTCACGTCAAAAGATTTTGTTTTTAATTTTTAACTTTTAATTATGTAAACATTAAAAATACGTAGATTATAGCGAAATTGACATAGTATCTAAACGGTAGCCTATGACACATCTCCCGTCTATTTTAACATTAAATCATCTGTATAAATTTATGAACTCAACCATACATATATGACAGAATATTTTGCCTGAGACCTGGTTTAAAATAGTAAAATTTAATAATTTTTATAAATATATGTTCACTTATTTATTTGTTCGATATTTTATTAAAAAATATAATTTTATTTGAAATATTTATTAAATCAATTACACAAATAAACTAAATTAAATGCAGTTATATTTTTGTGTATATATGTCATAAAATTATTTTATTATTTTTGTGTATATTTTTAATTGGAAAATTTAATTATTTATATAATTAATTGATTTTGATAGTTCGTGCACTATGAGATCGAATATTATTTCATCGTAAATATTAATGATATGTTTTGAAAAAAATAAAAAAATTAATAACTAGTTTTTAAGAATATTCAAATAGGAACTCACGAAATGACTTGAACAATTTCCTATTAGATCTTGAGTAGCGTGCAATTTCGAAAATACGTTAAGAAAACTGTAAGTTAGTTTGCCTAAGCGAAGGCATTCTTACACGAGAGTATTGAAATTATTCATCGTGTGTTGCAGCATACCTAAGACATTTGAACTATATCTTGCCTGAGCCTCTCTTTAGGGCTTCAATGTGGATTTGATAAGAAGTGATTGGTAAAATGAAAACATTTCCCACTGATTTCCAATACAATTTATATTCTAAAAAAAACACCAAAAAAATTAATTTAATAGCAATTTATTTTCTTCATGAAGAAAATTTGTTTTGTTCATGAAGAAAATGTGGATCATTTTACACGGTAATAATATTGTAAAAAAGAAAATGGAAATATAAAGTTAAATTTTATTTCAGAAAAAATGATGCTTTTATTTCTCAATGTAGTAACTTGTTCTGAATTATTTGGTAAAGATAAATATACGCTTGTTGATAATTCACATATAACATATAATGTAAGATGGAAATATTTTCTGATTTTCCAAAGCCCAATGGATGGTGGAAATCACTGCAGTAAATAATATGTATTGAAGTTGCTTCATACATAAGATACTTTTATTATTAGGGTTGCCTGAATGAGGAAAATTACTTTTATTATGAGATCAAATTTTTTTTAATATGTCGGAAGTTCCCTCACCAGTAATAGAAAAAAATAAATTAGTAGAAAATGATCCAAATTTTTAGTATGTTGTAGTTAACGATACATATTATTAAATCAAAAAAAAAAATTTGGGTATCTTATCGATCAATTAAGAGAGTTTTTATCAATTAAAAATGCACTAAATAACATACCATCCTCATATCATGCTATGTTATTTAGTGTATTTTTAATTAATTAATTACTCTCTTAATTGATCGATAAGATACCCAAATTTATTTTTGATTTAATAATATGTATCGTTAACTACAACATACTAAAAATTTGGATCATTTTCTACTAATTTAGTTTTTTCTATTACTGTTAAGTCATAGTTTCTTCGAGACAATTCTAAATATAAAGCAACCTAATATTAGTGAGATCTCCTAAAATGTTAGTTACTTGTGAATAATAACATAATATTTGAACTAGTCTGTCCGTCGATCTGTCTAGAATAGTCTCTTTATTACATAGAATGGTACTTCGAGGTACACAATAATGTTGTTAATGTTGTTACCTGTTCAAAAACGATTTCGAAATGTATTAGATGAATACATGTAACGTTATTGAGTATCTCAAAATTTATGATACTCAATATTTTTAGTTATCTTTGAATATGACATCTTTGACACTTAAAATGGAAAATTAAAATTAAAAAAGTGCAGAACAAGAAAATAAGAAACGTCAATATAATAGGTATAAAAGTCAATTTAAGCACATTGTTTAGGAAGAAACGTGCCCGAAAGAAATTGAAATAATTTAATATTTGTAATAATTACAAAGAAAGAAGAATGTAGCCTGAATCCTTCATGGTGGCGCTGTTTTATTCTTGGAAACATGACTTTCGGATATCACTAGAGAATCACTTTAAAGGATCCAATTTTCCCACATTTTTCTGCATAGAACTTGCAGTAACAAGGCCCATTTTTCATCCCCTCCTCACTTTTGACAATGGTGGAAAGCACTTACGTTTAGAAAGGAATTCATAAACTTATGTAATAATAATCTCTGTTAAAACAAAATTTTCTGCCAGGGACACTTCTATTACGAGACAGATTTCTGAATTTCTATCATAACAGGATTAAGCACAGCAAATTTAGACTGTTAAGACAATAAAAACCTATTTTTTAGAAATAATTTGGTATGAAAATGTCTCTTTTGGTTGTTGCTTCCTATAGAATAGGGTATTATCGTTAGTCAAAAATAAATCATGAAATTTGAAAAATGTTAAAATTTATGTAAAAATATACTTAAAGATTCTGATTTCGAGTCATAAAAGCACATTTTTCTTTTAAAATATTAAAATTCAAAATCATTATTTTTAAACTGTATATCATATCGTGACCTAAAACGCGGGTAAGCCCTGCTGTGATGTCATAGACCATCAGTTCAGTGTAGACACCTGGGTATAATATATACATAGATATGTAATAAGTATTTATATTTATTACAATCAGATGTCTATGAATATATCTATCAAACTTATTTGTGTTATTTTGTATAGTGATATTACGTCATCAAATTGAATGCCCGCGTTTTTGACAGTTTAAGAAAAGGTTTAAAATTTAATTTAAAGTTATGGCAAGAAAGCGTGTGAATTTTTCCGAAATTAATTTTTGTGGCTTTTTATTAGCAAAATCAATATTTTGAAGTAATTTTTTAAATAAATAATACCCTATTGTGAGAGTTTAATTTCTAAAAAATCTACCTACTTTTTGCTCGGTCATGGAATACATACGATGATGCATATTTTTTTTAAAACCATGAAACCCTTTAACTGTTTCTAAAAAAAATTTGTTGTATGCATAAACATATTCTCCAATGCAGTAGGTTTAAAAAAATAAGTTTTGAGACACCGGATCACAACATGGTTTATATTGAATCTTTTGGTTAGAGTTTAGAATATAGTTACTGCCCTACAATACTCTCTTGCTACATAAAGTCCTTCTTCGCTCGATTTAAATTACAAATGTTTCATTCACTCAGACCATATGAGAGAGAGAGCCAAGCCAGTCAGCTTGTGGAAGTTTAAAGGTTTACACAATTTAATTCATACTATGATAATTTTATATATAAAGCTCATTGACCCATTTATTTTATATCTGTAAATTTTGTGTTAAATTGTATCTATAAGGTTTTGTTACTACTACTACAACAGCAGCTTTTAAACCTACAAAACAGCATACACAACAAACCTTTGTTTGTTATTACCTGTTGTGTTTATCCATACGGATGTTTTAAGGGGCGAACAGTTATCAGTTGGTGGATTTGTATACAGAGTCTTCCAAAAAATAAGGAATAATGAATAGGTATTTTTTTTTACTGCTATTTAAATTGTGTATAAGATTATCACATTTTGTATATTTCAAGGGACAGTAAGGGTGTGGAATTTTCTGTCTTTAGTGGCAATGGTAGGTCTCAATTCCCATAATTTTTAGATGCAATTTAAAACTATTTAAACCAGAAAATTATATTTGTTAAAAGTATAAGAATAGACACCGTCACAAAAAAGTTGTTTTCAAGACAGCTGAATCTTGGATAATTTTTTCTTATTAAATTACATGGGGAAGTACTTTTGGCACCGAACAGCGATTGTGTTACTTATAGCAATTCTTACTTGTCCTTACTACATATTATGATAAAAGCGAAAATAATTCTGCCTGTGTGTGTGTGTGTTTGTGTGTGTTTGTTACGCAATCACGCCTAAGCTACAGAACCGATTTAAATGAAATTTGGTACAGAGGATAGTCTAGAGCCTGAGAAACGATACAGGATTTTTAACTGGGAAAAAGGTCTGTAAAAGATTGAAGTAGGGAATGCAAGTTTGTATGGAAATTACGTCAATTTTAAAGCTAGAAGCTTGAAACTTAGTTTTTAGGCTTTTGAATAGACATAAATAAATACGACTTTCAAAGTTTGTAAAAATTTTACCATAAAGTGGGTAAAACTAGGGGATGAAAGTTATTGTTTGATGACGAAGTATACGACACAGAAAATTAAAATATAGAAGAAATATAGAGAGTTACGGAGTGATCACAAAATGTGGAACTGCAATTAACGCAATAACGTTAAATAGGTATTCATTTAGAAATGTGAAAGCAGCAGAGGATATGAACTAGGTCACCGCCTTCTAGATATAGCTGTAGGCACTAGGTACTTAACCGATTGAAAAATAGGATTTACAATAATAGAATCGACAAAATTGTGAACAAAAAGGGACCAAGTGCCGGCACATGAAGTGAAGGTCACAAAAATCTTTGTATTTAAAATTGAAGTTGCCTAGCGAAGCGGGTATCTCACAGCTAGTATAAATTATTATTGCCAATCAGTTAAGCCGTTACTAAATAAATTACTAAACAAATAAAATGTTTAAATAATTTTGTGTAATTATCACATGGCATCCTTTTATAATTAAAGAATTCGATGAGGAAAACAATATTCTAAATTCAGCCGTCTTAAAAGAGATCCTCGAAAACTTTGCCCCCTCCCGTACCAACATGTTTGTGTCATATAGTCTCTAAATGTTTCCACTGCCAGGTTAGTTTGGATGACATTGTACATAGTATTCAAATTGTTGTGTGTCCTTTAATATCTCACTGTTTTAGAATGTTTTTGTTTTAATCACAGGATACCTCTCTCTATACGAATTTGATTTGATTTTGACCGAAATTGTTATCGTATTTATAAGGAAATTTTCGTTTTATTAAATGTAATTGTTATGTGATTTGAATATTTAAATTGTGATAAACTAACAATCGATAGCTTTTATTACAAAAAATTTTAATTGTATTCAAATAATTAAGGATTTTGATTGTTTCTAAAATTAGAAAATGAGTTTTTGTTTCGACAATCGAATAACAACGAGGTAAATGTTTGAGCTTTGTAAGTAATTCAACCCGGTAAAGGTCATCTGACGCATTCACAAACATAAAACGAATCTCAATGATATAAAAAAGCAGTTAATTTTAAAGTCTTTGACTCTGATTGTCCACCGGTAAAAATTTTCTTTCATTACCAACTATGAAACTTGAAACTTTCAATATATATTTCACAATATCGACTGAATATTTCCTTACCGTAAGAAAACAAATGGCTTAGACTGTTTGGCTTACCTGCAACAAAAACAAAAAATTAATTAGTTAAAGTATACGTGATGAAATAGATGTTGTAAAAGTCGAAAAGTCGATGTATTTCGAAATATAAAAAAGTGCCTTGAAAAAATTTAACAATAACAAGTACGATAGAGTTCGAACATCCCTATATATTATAAATGCGAAAGTAAGGATGTTTCTTTGTTTGTTTATTTCGCTTCCACCCAAAAACTACCGAATTGATTTGAATGCAACTATACAATATTATAGATCATACATCAGAACACACGAGCTAAAATTTATATAATCCGAGCCATTCCGAGCGAACGTGCTTGCTTAAAAAATTTAGTTTTGACAGTTTGTAGCGCGTACTCTTAATTTGAACAAAATTATCTCAAGATAAACAAATTTTGTATCGCATTTGTATTGAAACTTTTTCTTTAAAAAGCAAATTTTGTTGAAAAGCTTGAAAACTTTCGAAAGCTTGAAAACTTGAAACATTTTCACTATTACAATCTTATTCATCGTCCATTAATTTTAATGTTTTAATTAATTTCAATGACAATACACACAAATGTATAACAATTAAATGCAGGCTGGATAAAATCTGGTAGTAATGGCCTACATAACAATTATCGATTAAATAAATTAACGTCGGACATGAATTCACGTAAATATATAACGTCAAATAAATGTTTACAAAATGAACGTTTATAATAAAAACTAATTCTTTATTTACTATCTAAATTGTATACATTTAGGAAAGATTAACAAATAATGATGTGGATGGCCTCTGTGATAATGCATGCGTCTCAAAAACGGAGGTTAAACCCCCATTATTATTATTATTATTTAGTATACATTTAGGAAGTTATTTATGAAAATTGACAAGAAACAAACAACGTGAATACCATATTGTCTCCATTGTAACGAGCATTATTTCTTTACAAACAAATCAAAAATAATTTAAAGAGAGTTTTAATGGACACCTTAAGTATGTATCATATTTCATTCGCAACAAATTTGCACGTATAAAAGAAGAATCTATAACCACCAAATCACGACCAAAATACCAATATCACAAGCCGTAAAAAATATAGCATTCAGAGCATATCGATGAGAAATGAGTTTGTACTTTTTCAAACTTTTAATAAATTTGTGGCAACAAAATAGAAAGATGTAGTGGGACACCCCGTAGGAACTGTACTTGGGCATAAAACCCATTGTGCTCGACAAATTAAGGATGTATGAGCACGGTAGTGTGGACACAAATATAAAAAAAATATTTTTTCAATTTTGATGGTGAATTATGTTATAAATGACAATCAAAGACGAAAAATAGCAGTAAAGTTTTTCGATATCTGGAGTAGTTTTCAAAATATCGAAAATTGAAAATATTGTTTAAATATTTAGCTTTCGATATTTCGAAAATTAAGGCAGATATCGAAAATTTTATTCTTATTATTCGCCTACATTTATGAATTTATTACAAAATTCATAAAGTAGTTCATAATCAAAGAAAATAAAGTAAAATTAATTTCAACTAAAAGTCTAAATTTGTACCGGCGCTCGTACTGATTGAAATTAAAAATTTTATAAAATCTACGGTTGTGGATGGGTTTCGACCTGAAAAGCTTTCGCATGAAAAGCGAAACCGCAACCATAAGTCCGCGGTTAGAATAAACTTATGTATTTTTAATTTAAAAAAAAAAAATTAAAATTTGATTGGGTTTTTGAATGGGAAAATGGGAAAATTTTTTGGGTTGGTGAATGGGTTTTTTATACCATGTATATATGAAATAAACATAGTATATTAAGTTTCGTCCCAAGTTTGTAACGCTTAAAAATATTGATGCTACGAAAAAAATTTTGGTATAGGTGTTCATAGAATCACCTAATTAATCCATTTTCGGTTGTCCGTCCGTCCGTCCGTCCGTCTGTGGACACGATAACTCAAAAACGAAAAAAGATATCGAGCTGAAATTTTTACAGCGTACTCAGGACGTAAAAAGTGAGGTCAAGTTCGTAAATGAGCATCATAGGTCAATTGGGTCTTGGGTCCGTAGGACCCATCTTGTAAACCGTTAGAGATAGAACAAAAGTTTAAATGTAAAAAATGTTACTTATAGATAAATAAAAAACTTTTGTTTGAAACATTTTTTGTAAACATCACTGTTTACCCACGAGGGCGTTAAATAGGTGCAAATTTTATAGTATGTATTACTTAATATAGGAATATCAGTTGTGTGTGTGTTGTGTATTTAAAAGTGAATATCTTTTGTTATTTACGTGACGTCAACACTTTCTATACGATTGCGCATCAACACTGTCTATACATGGTATTTCAACAATTAACTCAGTCAATTGTTTATGGTGTCTTTAAAATTGCATACCATTTTTTGTTTTTTTAGGTTAATGATTAAATTTGTATTAAAGTGAATCTGTTTTTAAGATGTATGTTAATTATTTAATATTGCGTGAAGTATTTACTTTTTTAATTTATAAATTTATAACGTTTTATATAATTTATTTTAATTTATATACACTAATTAACTGTATACATTGATCGAATCGAAGTATTTTTAAATACCCACTAATTAATGTTTATTATTTAATTAATTCGTAGTGTAGGTATGTAATCTGGAGCAAGTCATCCCTTTTAAGGAAGTGCACAAATAATTGGTTTTCTTTCTAATTGTATCAAGAAAAAAAAAATTGAATGAAGGAAAAGTTTTTAACGAACTGTGTATTTAAAATAAGAAAAATACTTTGGAATATGAATAAATAAAAATACATAAATAATACATTAATATCGATTTAGAAAATATTTCAAACGATTTGGGATTTTCCTTGACCTAAGAGAGTCCGGTTCCTAAAATGGCCCATAGTAATATCAAGTTGAGATTCGTGGTTGAAATTATTTGTTCTTTATTTTCAACTTTGATCATGAAAATACGAAATTTTTCGTTATTTGTCTTGGTTATCGAAATATCGAAAGCTAAATAATTAAACAAAATTTTCAATTTTCGATATTTTAAAAATTACTCCACATATCGAAAAATTTTAATGATAATCATTATGTTAATCATTTACAGTGGAAAAAAAAGCATTAATCATGTGAAATCTGTAAAAAAACTTTTCGAATAAGAGATTAACTACAACATAAATGTAGTAAAAAAACCGAGGAAAAACCTGATATTTGTAATAGAACATTTTATAATAGAAGCCAAAAATTCTTAATAAATAGGGTCTATGAATAGTTATTACTACACTGTATCCTAATGACTTAATGTGTTTCGGTTTAGAAGCATGTGTTTTCGGTTTATACTTATTCGGTTTTCTCACTCAAATCTCGGATAAGTATAAACTTTAATTTTTTTTTAATGAATTTATTAACATGATTTTTTGCAAATCAATTAAATTAATTTGAATACGCATTTATTTTGGAATAAGTTAAATTTATTTATTCATTAGGTTAATATAATTTTCTCACTGATATTGCCTGTTTAAATTCTATGTATATATGTCGGGTCATATGGCGATGTGGTGAGCGAGTCAGACTCTTAGTACTAAGATCGTAGGTTCGAAACCCACTAAGGTACAAAATTTTTTTTTCCCTACGTTATTAATTTAAGTTTGTGTAACAATCCCACAGGTGTTTTAGTCATTCAAAGTTTTTCATTAGGTTTGTACAGCTTTATCACCGATAATGTCTCTTGATATTGTTTCATCATATAAGAGGTGTCGCAGCTCGGTGTTAAGCGGGTGCGACTCGTAGATCGAAGGTCTATGGTTCAAAGCTCGGGCAAATAAAAATTTTAAATTTTTTCTCTACATTTCATGTTCTGATTTATTCAAATTAATTTCATTAATTTAAATGCGTGTTAAATTTCCGCGCTTTTTTCGGGTGTGGTCAATCAAAATTATTCATTAGATCAGTAGTGTTTCATCGTTCATAGTGGACAGTTGGTTACATTTGTGCTTTGTGTTTCACCTTCATTTGACTTCCAAACGTCAAATTTCATTTTCGAATTTGTTTCTGAGTAAGTTTTTGTTTTAATTTACATTTTTCTAATTCTTTTTTTGTACATTGTAAAGTTCTATATTATATTTAATTTGTTTCACATTTTGTCCAAATACTTTTTTACACAAAACTTTTAATATTAATTTAAAAAAATTATGTTTGAATCATTTGTTTATTTTTTCCAATTGAAATCACATTCTAGAATTAGTTGTTTTATTATTAGTGATTGACTACAAGTATTTTTATTTGATTTCAAAATTTTTCGAGCTTGTGTTTATTCCCAAGAGATTCAATCTCATTTATACAAAATTTATTTATAATAAATATAACATAATGAATATGTACTATGGTTCGATAAAATTTTTTGACATTAGTGTTATTTTAGATGTAGAGTTTACTAATAAACACACAGTTTTAATATTAATAATTATAATTTTTATTTAAAGACGTTCATTCATCAACCTGTTTTGCTATGTGCGTTTATATGGAAACAATATTTAAATTTGAAATAATTTTGAAATTTTATTAAAATTTTTAATAATTACTAACTGATAAAAGTTTCAAGTATAGTTATCGATATAATTTTTGAGAAATATCGATTTGTATTTTCCATTTAAACCTATGTTAAAGATTAATTTTTGTCACTTTTTGAATTTAAAATTTAAATCGAAAAAAATTCTATCAAAATAATAAATAAAACTAAATTTGTATTCAATTGATTTCAACACTCCGCTCAATTCAAACAAAACAGATTCCTATGGACTTAGCAAATTTGTGAAATTTTTGATTTGATAAACCTTTGGTACAAATATCAGCCAGTTCATTTTTTGTAGGTATATAATCAATTTTTTTTTAAATTCTGATCGAATGAAATGTTATTTAAGTTCGCGTACATGCGTGAACCTGTTTTGCTACGTGCGTTCATAGGGAAACAGTATGTAAATTTTAAAGAATTTTAAATTAATAGAAATTTTTTTGAAATTCTATTAAAAGTTTAAATAATTATTACCTGGTAAAAGCTTGTAAAAAAAAGTATTGGTATCGATATAATTTTAGAAAAATATCGTATTTATATTTTCCATTTAGTCCCATGTTAAATCTTACTTTTAATCAATTTTTTAAACTTAAAAATCAATGAAAATAATTCGATAACAGGTTATTTTTCTTGTCTTAAATCATAGAAAATCATTTAAACTATCGCATTACCATATTGTTTTTTATTTCTCAACTATTATCGTTGACGCATGTACGCCCTTCAATTATTTGGAAATAATATATTTTGAAAATCTAAAAAACAGAATATTGTTGCATTAGCTAGCTGCGGTTTGTAAAATGAATGTTTTAATATGATCGTTAAACCAGTAATTTTTGAGGATAATCAATGAAGTATTCAATAAGTTAAGAATTGGGAAAGTAAAAGAAGTAAATATAGTGGCATTAAATACCATTTCATTCGATCAGAATTAAAAAAAGATAATTTAAAAATTGAACATATACCTACAGAGAATCAATTGGCTGATATTTGTACATACACTAATAATAAAATTATTTTTAATTATTTTAATTATTTATCACTAAAATATATTTATTCATTAGGTTGGTCCAGTTTTATCACCGATTATGGCCGTTTAAATTGTAACAAGCATCAAGTCGTGTGGCAGAGAGTATAGCGAGTCCTACTCCTCTTACACAGGTATGGAGTTCAAAATCCAGGTAAGTAAAATTTTTATTTTTATTTTCTAAATCTCATGTGATAATTTATTCTTAGTAATATAATTAATTTGAGTGTGTATTCCCTTCATTTGAATTCCAAATCTTAAATTTCATTTTCGGGTTTGTTTCTAAGTAAGTTTATGTTAATAAAGGTAAATTAAGATTAAATGAGCCATATTTAATTGTTTATGCATAAATATTATTGCAAATTAAGCAATTTTTAACTTTTATGCCCAGAGATATTTTTGGTTTTTTTCAATTTATTTTACTCTAAATATCAGTTCATTAATTAAAATTTGTAAAATCGGTCTGCCCTATATCCTGAGAAGCGACGTTGACTAACTAAGGTTAGTATGATGTTTCTCAGGAAAAACTCGTTCGATTTGTTGCATGTGTTATAACACTATGAGAAATTGTGTAGTCAAAAATCAATTTTTTCTCGTTACGTCTGTCTATAAGCCAAGCGCCTCGATAGGGGATTGTATCAACTCATGATGACGTTGAGACGGAACTTGCAACGTGCGCAGTCATCACTTAAAGTGAGTTAGGTATATCTAGACAGATAATGTACGGAAAAAATGATCTTGATTACATGGATTTTTCGCCTGTGTTATAGCCTGTGATATTTTGGATTGGTTTCATTCTGGGGTAAGTCTACTTATAACTGGGTTGAAAAATTGCCTAATTTTTCTTTTTAAATTTTTTTTTATTTTCTTTTTTAAATATATTATTTTAAATTTGTAAATTCGGTCTGCCCTAAATTCTGAGAAGCGACGTTGACTAACTAAGGTTAGTATGATGTTTCTCAGGAAAAACTCGTTCGATTTGTTGCATGTGTTATAACACTATGAGAAATTGTGTAGTCAAAAATCAATTTTTTCTCGTTATGTCTGTCTGAAGCTAAGCGCCTCGATAGGGGATTGTATCAACTCATGATGACGTTGAGACGGAACTTGCAACGTGCGCAGTCATCACTTAAAGTGAGTTAGGTATATCTAGACAGATAATGTACGGAAAAAATGATCTTGATTACATGGATTTTTCGCCTGTGTTATAGCCTGTGATATTTTGGATTGGTTTCATTCTGGGGTAAGTCTACTTATAACTAGGTTGATATGGTTAGTTCAAATGGACCTTCAGAAATATTTATGCATAAAGGTTATTGTAAATTAAGCAATTTTTATTTATTCCTTTTCTTTTTAAAATAATTGAATTTTTTTACAGAGATATTTATGCTTTTTCATCTCCGACATTCTCATTTGTATAATTCTGTGTTTGTGACTTGTAAAATTCATATCCTATCCTAGAATTATCTTTTTTTATCATATCCTATCCAAGAACTTTCTTTAATTGTTTATGCATAAATATTATTGCAAATTAAGCAATTTTTAACTTTTATGCCCAGAGATATTTTTGGTTTTTTTCAATTTATTTTACTCTAAATATCAGTTCATTAATTTAAATTTGTAAAATCGGTCTGCCCTATATCCTGAGAAGCGACGTTGACTAACTAAGGTTAGTATGATGTTTCTCAGGAAAAACTCGTTCGATTTGTTGCATGTGTTATAACACTATGAGAAATTGTGTAGTCAAAAATCAATTTTTTCTCGTTATGTCTGTCTGAAGCTAAGCGCCTCGATAGGGGATTGTATCAACTCATGATGACGTTGAGACGGAACTTGCAACGTGCGCAGTCATCACTTAAAGTGAGTTAGGTATATCTAGACAGATAATGTACGGAAAAAATGATCTTGATTACATGGATTTTTCGCCTGTGTTATAGCCTGTGATATTTTGGATTGGTTTCATTCTGGGGTAAGTCTACTTATAACTAGGTTGATATGGTTAGTTCAAATGGACCTTCAGAAATATTTATGCATAAAGGTTATTGTAAATTAAGCAATTTTTATTTATTCCTTTTCTTTTTAAAATAATTGAATTTTTTTACAGAGATATTTATGCTTTTTCATCTCCGACATTCTCATTTGTATAATTCTGTGTTTGTGACTTGTAAAATTCATATCCTATCCTAGAAATATCTTTTTTTATCATATCCTATCCAAGAACTTTCTTTAATTGTTTATGCATAAATATTATTGCAAATTAAGCAATTTTTAACTTTTATGCCCAGAGATATTTTTGGTTTTTTTCAATTTATTTTACTCTAAATATCAGTTCATTAATTTAAATTTGTAAAATCGGTCTGCCCTATATCCTGAGAAGCGACGTTGACTAACTAAGGTTAGTATGATGTTTCTCAGGAAAAACTCGTTCGATTTGTTGCATGTGTTATAACACTATGAGAAATTGTGTAGTCAAAAATCAATTTTTTCTCGTTATGTCTGTCTGAAGCTAAGCGCCTCGATAGGGGATTGTATCAACTCATGATGACGTTGAGACGGAACTTGCAACGTGCGCAGTCATCACTTAAAGTGAGTTAGGTATATCTAGACAGATAATGTACGGAAAAAATGATCTTGATTACATGGATTTTTCGCCTGTGTTATAGCCTGTGATATTTTGGATTGGTTTCATTCTGGGGTAAGTCTACTTATAACTAGGTTGATATGGTTAATTCAAATGGACCTTCAGAAATATTTATGCATAAAGATTATTGTAAATTAAGCAATTTTTATTTATCCCTTTTCTTTTTGAAATAATTGAATTTTTTTCCAGGGATATTTATGTTTTTTTTTATCTCTTTCTTATATTTTAGGAATACCTGTCCTGTAATTATATTAAGTGATGTCAAATTTAGGCTGATAGTATTTGGGGATTGTGAATTTTTTTTTTTTAGGAATTGCGATAATGTTATTCAATTTGTCATGTTCCGGTCACGACAAATTGGATGATTATTTATCTTTTTCTTCTGTTTAAATGTAACCGGATGCACTTAAATAGAAGGAAAAGATCGTGGATTAGGCCTATAGGGGATACCACGTAAAAAAAAACGCGCTGATGTATCCTACCTCAATGGTAGTGTGGAAACGGATACAAATTTCTTTTATAATGATTTTCTTTTACAGTGAGAATTTTGGGTTACAAATGACAATCTTGGCTAAAAATGCAACGATCTGCCAAAATTTCAAGTATATCCATCGAATATAAATAATATCAACAAACATTTAAACAAACAACAGACTTAACAGCACACGTGAGTATTTGTTTTATGTTTCTTGTAAATAAGTCATCCAAAACAACATTTATCCAACTCAACAAGATTCAATGGTTTTCGTGATTCAATATTTTGTTTCATATAAATTATATTTGAAGGTATCATAAAGTTTCAATGCCGGAAAATATAAAATTTGTGCTTTTTATTTCTTTATAAATTAATAATTTATTAATTGATCACTAGAAAATAAAATATTGGCTTAGGATATCGATTCTAAATGCTGTTAAATTAGTTGCAAATATTATTTTATTATTTTCACATTTGGAAAACTTTTGCTTAAGCATTTTTCTGTATCTTGGGTTTTTTTTTTTCTTTCGATTCAATGCAACAATGATATATTTTTCGTATTTCGTCGTATTTCCTCCGAAATCTTACAATTTTCGAAAGAATATTTTCAACCAATTTCCTAATTTAATGTGTTATGCTATCTCTTACATTTTAGGATTAAAATTGATTAATAAAGCAACCCCAAAAACTAGATTCAATCTGAACGAACTATTTTAGCCATAATAGATTAAAATATTCTACCCTGTATATCCAGAATTCATGTTCCCAGAACATTTTTCCCAACTAGATTAATCAGTCCCTATATGCGTAAAATAGTATAAACTGCGAAATAAAAAACCTTATTTGTATCTTCGATTGTCAAGAAAGAAACAAGCTTTAAACTTTTTATTATTTTTTTATTTAAAATTTGCACTGAATTCTTAAGATCGTGTTAAATCGATCTTTACCGATGCCATTCACAGGTAATTACAGTAAAATTGCGTTATAAAATACTTGATATTAAATAAAATGACTTGCAGAGTTGCAGTACATGTAATAAATTAAGGGCATTATTTAATACTTGAAACAAAATATGTAATTATGAATATCATGAATTTATAAATAGGAGCCGAGTCGAGTTGAGCCGGCTTCAACACAGTAGGTCTTAACAAAATTATTTACTTTCACTCATAGCACGTCGATCGACCACCGTTGGCATTGTGCATGACTGTTCTACGGGGCAGGGGCATACTGGCGGTGTAATACGTATTGTTTTCAAAAGTTAAACAATTTTTTAATTTTATTACAAGATAATTACTTTAATCTGATTACTAGACTCTTTTTTTTTCTTTCAAATTCAGTTTCTTTGTCGATATGTCCTAGATATCTTTCTTATTTATTCCAAATATTTTGATACTTTGATTTTTATCTTAATTAAATTTTTCTTGTGTACTTCAATGGCACGCCTCACATAGTTCAAGTATCTTACAAAAGTGATTCAAGACTCAAACAGACTTAATACTCTTTCTATTTTTTATCAGGGTAAGCTTTCATTTGGGAAAGTGGGATCTTAGATTAAAGCAATTCTGGGTAAAATGTAAACGCAATTAGCAACTGTCTATGCATGGTATTTCAACAATTAACTCAGTCAATTGTTTGTTTTCACTTGTTTCTATCTAGTTCCCATTAGCGTGTGATTAAGAACATTATAGTTGTTATATACTTGGTATATTTCAAAAGGCTTACTCAACTGATAAGTTAATTTCCATGGCAGTTATTTTAACAAGAAAATAATTGATTTTTAAACAGTTACAAATAAAAAAGTACTGATATTTCATAACACATTAAAGCAGAGATTTTTATATTCTATTTTTTACTATTTGAAAGCGGTCATTCTGTAACACCCTACATGCATGTTAGACGGATATACATGAGGAGGAAAAAACTAACTTTTTCTATTATACCTAACACATTATAGTTTCAAACAATAGAAATAGAAACATTATATAATAAATATATTACAATAATAAAAATATTACGCCATTCATAATATTTTCACAATATTTTTCAATATTATAAAAATATTGTATAAATACACTTACATAAAATAGTGTAAAACCAGATCTTGGAAAATCAAAAGCGGAAAACTCTTATTTCCGCTTTATAACATTCAAATAAAAAGTACTTGAAGTTTATATTGGGTACATACCAAAGCAACTTAAAGAGTACTCTAAAGGTAGAACTACTGTAAGGGTTATAATATACCTTTTCCAGTGTGAGTCAGTTAGTGTTGTTCGATGCAACGTATAACAGTGGCAATGAAAATGCAGTTGTTTGTTGTTTTCAGTCTACGGATTATAGTACACAATATACGCTATTGTAGACATCTGTGTTACCTACAATCGCTACGTTTTATACTTTGCTCGTGAATGCTTACTATACATTTATTTGATTTCAATTCTATTTTGTTAAGTTCTGTTTACCAACTCCAAGTCATACTTACAGGGTGAACAAGATAAGCACAAAATGGTATTAAAAAAGTTTTGATATTTTATCGCTTATGACAATTACTTAACCGAAAACTCACATAGGAAGGAAATTTGCCAAGGTTGTGGAAAAATTTGGAGGTTATGAATTTCTTAATGATTGCAAGTAAATTTAGACATATTTGGAAATATTTATAAGTGAGTGCATTCAGTGCCTGTAAGTTTTCTAGATCATGAAAGTAATCATGAGTAGATTTTTAAAGCAGTAAGGATGCTTAATTACATGATAATAATAAGCATGAAATATTTAATGGAAAAATAAACGAAAAGGACTGATAAACTGTTCCAAAGAAATGTCGAAAAAAATCGAGTGATAAAGATAATGTTTCAATAAACTTTCGGTTTTGTAATAAAATTATCAAAGGACTGGAATAGTAATAAATTTTGATCTCTGATTTTTTATCTGAAAATAAAACGAGAAAATTGTTACAGTATTATTGCAATTTTCCCACTATAGATATGTATAGACGTTGCAAGTAAATATGAGTAACAAACACTTCACACAAAATCAGAATCGAAACGCGTTAGGTTAGTTCAGACGTTTATTATATACCTACATTTTATTTACCATATTATAGAACCGGCGCTGGATGGGGTTGAGTGTGCAAAATAAGAGTACCGTATTTTGTCAATTGATTATTGATAAAAAAAAAAACTTATAGATTAATGTTGTGAATCTTGCCAAAAACCCTATTGGTCCAATTTTTGTATACCCCTCCCCCTCAAACGAAACAGTTAAATTCCATGGGTTATTTAACGTCAAAAAGGCTGTTTGTGATTTTTTCGTAAACTTCTTCGTTTCCGAGATATTAACAGTTTAATGTTTGGAAAAACTCCAAAAAGGTCATTTAAAAAGCTGAAACCCTTATTTTTGACGTTAGATAACCCATAGAATCAAGTGTAACTTGATTCAAAAATATGTTATTAAACTGTTTCTCTGGAGGGGGGGTATACTAAAATTGGACCAATAAGGTTTCTGGCAAGATTCACAATATTAATATATAATCTTTTCTGATCAAGAATCAATTGACAAAATGCAGTCCTCATATTTTGCACACTCAACCCCATCCAGAGCCTGTTCTATTATGATATTCCTATCGAGTATTTCGATGTACTGTAAATAACATTTTTCTATTAAATTTTCATATTTTTATTTTTAACAATTTTTTATCGTATTTATACCTATTTCTGAAACGAATAACGATTTTTATACTTTATTTATACTGTTGATAAGCTAACAAAAATCATTACCTACTTGAATAAAACAGTCTTAACAGATTTATATTTATTATAATACATTTTCTCATAAACAAAAGCTAATTACGTAAGAGATATTATATTATTAATAAATCCAATAAGAAACAAGTGAAAACAAACAATTGACTGAGTGAATTGTTGAAATACCATGTATAGACAGTGTTGGTTACGCATTGTTTGTTTTTTTTTTACGTCATATAAGTAAAAAAGATAGCAAGTCTTAGAGAGCCACATACACATACAGATCTAAGCACATATAACTGATATTCCCTAATATACAGATAATATTTTTGCACTCTCACGGGTAAAGAGTGATGTTTACGAAAAAATGATTCAAACAAAAGTTGTTTACTTTTTAATAATTCAAATTTTTTATATAAACCTTTGCGCTATCTCTGACGGTTTTCAAAATGGTTGCTACGAACCCAAGACCAATTGACCTATGTTGCTCATTTACGGATTCGACTCCACTCTTTATGTCATGACGCTATACAAATTTTACCTTGATATCTTTTTTTGATTTAGAGTTATCGTGTTTTCTTATAGGCGGATAGACAGGCAGACAAACAGATGAAAGGACAACCAGAAATGGATTCTATGAACACCTATACCAAAATTTTGTTCGTAGTATCAATATTTTTAAGCGTTACAAACTTGGAACTAAATTTAGTATACATTGATATATTTCATATATATATGCTATAATAAAAACAAAACTGTATAAGATAACAATATGATTTATCTTTTTTTAAATTTTATATTATAAGTAATTGATAAGCTAAATACTCTTGTCCATAATGCATTAAATTATAAGTTATTTTTTATTTAAATAGGTTTCGTATCACGAACTGAATGTACATGCACAAAATCCTGATCAAAAAAGAGGGTGAAAGAGCCAACATTTTGAGAAAAACCATTTCGTCCTATATCTCCGTAATCGTGCACATTAGGGCAAAAATGTTATTAACCTTCATTATACATAATTAAATTTCATACAATTTTTGTAGAGATTTTTTTTGCCATACACGTTTTTTTAATTTTTGAAATTTCAAAGTTTTGGCTGTTAAAAAATACATTTTGCACACTTATATTTTTCTATATTTTAAGTATGACAAAAAGCTACACATAAAGACCAAAAAAACATCAAACCCTGCCTTTATAGAAATCATCTTGACCCCAAAAGGCTCCCGACTTTTTTATTTAATTTCATATTTTCCATAATATTTTACAAACTCTCATTACATCGATCAATATAATCAACATATTACATTAGTTTAGAATGTAAAAATAAAAGGTTTATATTTATGTATGTATTACTAGCATGATACCCGCCCACTGCGCTGGATTTAAAAGTAAAGGCCTCCATGCCATTGCCTTTATCACCTTTACTCTCACTTATCCCCTTTCCATAACACTCAAAATAGCGATATCGATTGTTTTATACTAAACGTATATATTTGTTTTAAATGTAAAATAGTCATAATTCATTGAGCATATCAAAAAGCCCTAGTTGAACAGATGGCCATGAATTGTATCTCGTTCAACTTTTTTACCGAAATATTCAAATTATGCTCTAAAATGATGTTCATTGATAGTGCAGTGAAATTTAAAAAAATAAATATAATTTGTCTTAAACTTTAAAAATTATAGCTTATGTGTTATTGTAAAGCTTCGTTAAAATCGATTCATTGGTAAATTTTGCTTGAAAGCGTGACAAACAAACAAACTTACTTTCACATTTTTAATAATATAGGGAAACATTTGAATAATAATAACAAGGTAACTTGTTCGAAAACTAAATTTTCAACGATACAGAAATAGTAAAAGAAAAACTTTTCTATATTATATTATAAACCTATACACCTCACCTACAAGAACATACCCATCCACTCCTCTATAAGTAGGCTTTTGTTATTTCAGATACGGTGGTGTGGTTAAGCTGACACATAAAATGTTAGGCAAAGTTGAACACGTTATAGTGTACTAGAAGAGAATCAGAATCAGACCGTGGAAAGAAAAGGTACGATATTGTGTGTATATAATATAAACTATGAGAGAAATGTTCACGAACTTGAGTGACTGAGGGTATTGTTTCTGGTGATTGAGTCATAGCAAAGCAGCGTGTCAGAAAAGGAGAAGCTCCCATGAGATTGTATATCGCTCTTGGGTACACATCATAGCAGTGGAGTGTTGTAAACCCCCTACCTTAAACTTAGTTTTTTTTTTTGTTTTGTTGTGTGTAGGTTTATAGGTTCCACCTATAAATAAAATATATTTACATAGTTTTTCGCACCTTATTTAAATATTTTTACAACTTTCTTAATTCATCTTTTATTAAAAAAAAATTAATTGGTGATATTTGTCAACAAAAAAGGCTATTCTTTGACATTTAAATGGGCAGTGAATCGAGTGTAAATCATAGCTGTCTCGTAAATGATGCAGTTGCAAAAACATAAGAATGCTGTTTCATAATGAAATTCCACTTCACGCAATAGAATTCGTTGGAAGCTATGGAAAAGAAAATAATATATTAATGGCACTGATAAATTGAATTTTTTGCTTCAAAATTAAATGTAAAAAAATCTGCTTTGAAATTATGTCAACTAAAAATTTCGAAGTAATTTATAAAATATCACGTTAAAAAGGAAAATAATTTTATTGTAAAAAACCACGGGGTGTAAAATTTCAATTATTGTAAATATTGTATAGACAGGCAAATGTAATTGTAAATGAAAAGTCATTATAAAATATCTTAAAAAGCACCCCACGCTTTTTACGATAAAATGATTTGAAGAAATTATTTTCGACCTTTTGCTTCAGTTAGCTACAAAAGCGTGTTTTTTACATTTTTTAAACAATTTTACTAAACTACTTTTTTGTACCATAAATTGCTTTTCATAGACTTATTGATGAAGGACAATACGTTTAGGTAAGGATGATATTGGAAGAAGACCTGAATGGATGGGTAGGGATAAAAGATTAGCGTTTGGAAGACCAGTTCTCTTAATGAAACATTGCCACAGGGCAATGGTAACAGTAATCTCTGAATTGTACGACAAAATAATTCGAATACTTAATAAATATATATTGGAAGTATACCTCAAGAAATAGAAACTTAAAATAAAATAAAAAAATAATTATCCAAAAAAAATTTTGGTAGCAGTAGTTTCTGAATTCTACAGCAAAGTTATTCGAATAATTAGTAAATTTCTTATTTTGGGAGAAACGCAAAAAGGAGAACCTTAATAATATAAAATAATTTTTAATGACCATGTAAGAAGAGATTCCAAGAATTTAAAATACTCTTCTACGCGTATAAATTGAAAAAAAAACTATCTATAGCTTCACAATTTTCTATAAAAAGAAGTAAGCTATTTATTTAATCCTTACTTGATTTCCGACGACGTTCATTTGAATATATCCTTGGAATTTGATTACATTAAGTTTATTTCCCATTACTATTTCCTGGAATTAGAACTTTGTATAATAATGTAATTATGACTACATAAATATAACGAAATATAAAAGTTTTCTAGTTAATAAATAAATAAGCCTCGACCTTGTGATGTAGTAGAATTACTATAAAATTACCATTTAAAATGGACATCTAATAAAACTTTCAAGTTGACTTGAGAAAATCACCATTAAATTTGCAAAACATAGTTGTTTCTATTTACACTCATTAATAATGAAATTTATGTAAACTAATTTAGGGTTTACATTAATTTATTAATATTTATCCCATTAGAAAAAAAGGAATTTGCTGGAATATGTCAATGAAGGTAAAATAGAAAGAAGAAAAAAACAAAATGTTTACCTATTAAAAAATCATTAAAATTAATATGCAAAAATTTACAATTTAAGGGCATTATCGATTTAAAATAAAAGTCCTGTGATACGAAATAAAATCAATGTCAGAAACCTACGTTCTATAACAAATGTACAAGTTAAAAGTCTACCATTAAGTAAGTTCTCTCACAAAAATACTACAAAACTTACCATGTAGAATATAACTAATGGCTTCAAGCTGTCATTATGACCGTCATAAACGTGCATAATCATTGCAAAAAAAAACTATGGTCTTTAGAATGATTAACATTAAATAAGTGGACTATTTTTAAAAAACAGTTTATTCATACATTTAAAAAGCATTGTTGTAAATTACTAACGCATGCTAAAAACTAGCTGAATCCGGTTATTATATTAGATCCATTTGAAACTTCCGATTGTTGCATGGTAAAATGATAATCCCAATATTTAGAATTCAATTTTTTTTTTAAAATCAATAGAAGGCATTGTTCAAGATTTGCTTTTTAAGTTACTGAAAAGTAAAGGACACCATTTTTTAGTTTTGATATTTTCTAACTAATGAAAATTTCACTGTTTAAAAATTACAAGTTCAATGCACTAGTGTCATGATTATGCCAGATCCCACAACTCTACAAACACAATTACATAAGTCAGCATGCCTGTAAAAAATATCCCAAAAGAGAACACGACATTTTTAATACGTCTAGAGGTTTACAGAAAAGCTAAAATTTTATAACATAATAATTCCACTTAGATTATCCCTCTTCTCTCAGTACATTAGCAGCTTGTTACTATTTTCAAATTGAAAAATGTCAAAAAAAACCCCAACACATGCAGTAATTTTGTTTGGAGGGTATGTACTGCAATAAATAAATAAGATTCAGTTATGATTACCTTGGTATTTAGATGAATTAACTAAAGCTGAATATTGTTGTACAGGTAGTATATTGAATATAAATAGCAATTATCTCAGTCAATCAGTTAAATGTAAGAACAAAGCTGATCAGACAGAACTGAATCTTAGTTATTTATTGTACATACATTAGGGCTGACTGACCAGCTCTGTTATCACATTTAACTCTAACTGACAAAACTGTTATTGATAGGCAACCCACAATCTGTATAACTATTGACTGACCGCTGTATGTGCGTGTAAGCAACCACTATAACCAATCCTCAAATGATCAGCTTTAGTAATTTCAAAGAACTTTTTTTTGGCCTGACTCTTCCATCATAATGTTGTCTTTCAAGAAAATGAAAATTCATTCGTGGCATATTAACTTAAAAGTGTAACTATCTTCTCAATTCCATAACGTTGCTAGCATTATTTCAATATAACGGCTTTGATAATTTAGTATCATTTCGTATACAAATTTTTAATTGACATGATGTTTACGTCTTTCTGATTTACAAACATCAATATGTTGAAAACAATTAAACGACAATTTTCATTATGTAAAAGGCACTCATTCACTCACTATTTGAGTGTCGAATGAAGCCTAGCCTAGCCTAGGTTGTTAGATAAATGTTGGAATATTTAGTGTGGGTATTTTATAATGGTCTTTATGATTTATTCATGTTTATTAAGTCTATACTTACTCTGTATGTTCGTACTATACCTATTTCTGGTACCTATACATATTCTATGTGTAAGTCAGTAGAGTTTGGGAGGAATTTGAAAATATAGTTGTTAGATACCGCAAATATTTCTACCTGTTTCAGCATTGTCATGTCTCACGTCCAAAATATTAAGGCGGAGAGTTTCGATTTCATTGTGGATCAATGACAATGGAAATATACTGAACCAAAGTAGGTATTAAAGGAAAATTTTTTAACACAAAATTTCAAACAGCTGTATCTCGAATTTTGAACAACTATAGCTCGTTTGAAAATTTGTATTTTCTAGTTTTGAAATGTATTACTCACAAATTTTTATCACACCTTACCGCTTTGCACGGAGGGTTGAAAGGATGAGAATGTGAAAACCTCTTTTTGAGACGACATTGATGACGGGCAAATGTCAACTCAAGGAAAATAAAGGGTAGCCTAGAAGTTTACTTCGGCAGTAGGACTTCTAAATTAGCTTTAAACCTAGGAAGTAGAAATAATAAATCGAGTATCAAACTGGTCGTAGTACAAAATATTTCCAAAGACTTACTCCGCACACAAATCATACTTAAAATAATGTAGGGCAGTCTCTAACGTCATCAATTCTAGATAATTCGGAGTATCAACCAAGATTCTAAATGGAACAACTTAAAGCCAAGTAGAGAGACACAAAATATATAAACATTCGTCGGGTCAAACTTATTTTAATTTTTTTAATCCAAGATTTAACGAAAGCTTTAATTTTAGTTTTGTTTCCTTAAGATTTTGCTCAGTACGATAAAACCTCTATAAAATCAAAATGATAAAAACCATCATTTTTGTATAGACATAAATGTTTAGGACTCTTGGCCAAAAACTTTTAAATGCTGTATTAATGTTACTATGAAAGTAGCAACTTTATTGATCTTCAGTGAAAATGTATATACACACAATATTTTCATAGAACCTGCATATATAAATAATTAAAACGAAAATTTTAAAATAAATGAGGATCAGTAATGAAAGCAAATTCCTCGAACGTACTTCATAGCCGACCGAGTCGGTAATATAACCATAAATACAGTGTAGTATTTATTTATTGTTTGTGACTGACTAGTAGTGAAACTAAACTACTAAAACCACAACAAACCAATCAGTAGTAAATGTTTAGTATTTATTCACTAGTAATAATGGCTACATGTCACTTTCAGTTTTCATTTTAATTCATTTTATTGGTTAAATAAATAGTTTTTTTTTTTTTAATTTGCATCCCTTGGATTGGAGAGGGTTGTTGTATTAGATTAATAATGCGTTTTTAGAAAAATAAATATCATAAACTAGACTTTTTTGGAATGAGACACAGAAACTAATTACAATATTTTATCAACTCTTCTCTATTTTAGCTAGAGCGTCAACACCTTAAGCACCTATCATAACATTCAAGCTTTCTTTTTTTTTTTTATAAAAAAGGAAACACCCTTGAATCTCCCATTTCAGACGTGTAAAAATAAGTTTAATGAAGTTTTGGATAATTAAAGTTGCTATTGTGTAGAATTCTTTTGCTAAATCACAAACTTTTTTATCATAAATCACAATATCTCGTGAAATGTTCACTTGCGTAGATAAGTTATTCGATATTTTGTTCTTTGAGTCCATAACCGCCACTTTAAAATGCACACCTTGAGGCCACGCGTATAGTTCTTGGATATGGAAAACGTCTTCTATATAAATTGCAGACGCGCACAGGCATCATAATTAATCAAAACGTTGGCTGAAATTTGATATGGCATCTGTGTATCCATCTGATATATATAATAATCGTGAGTTTGGACGGATGGGTGTTTGTTATTCAATCACGTCAGAACGGCTGAACAGATCTGGATGAAATTTGGCACATACTAAGATTATATTCTGAAATAGCAAATAGGCTTTTTATTCCGGTAAAATTTATGGTTCCCGTGAAAAAGATTTGTTTTGATTTTTCATATAGCAAAGGATCGACATATTTTTTGCATAGGTAGTATCAGGTTAGTGGTAGGAAAATGACATATACTAATTTTTATCCCGGGAAAAAGTACGGTTCATATGGAATAGGATACAGAAACCGTTTTTTTTAAAGCGTTTTGTAAAAGTTCCCAAAAAACACTTTTCTAGCGCATTTTTCCCAAGAAGGCTTGATTAATTTAGACAGTAACGATAGAAACTCTCAAAATCTGTTTTAACCGCGGGTATCATCGCAGACCGCAACTAGTGAAAATTTTTGCGCCAACAATCTTAGTAGTTTCAGAAAATTATGGTAGATTCTATATTGTTTTTAAAGATAATTAATTTTGGTCTGGTTTTTGGATATTTTCGACTATAGAATATGGAAATAGATTATATGGATGATTTCTTAGGGACCTAAATTTTTTTCCATGGTCAAATTCAAAATACCTTTTATAAAATTAAGGCTTAGCTTCTCATATATCTCCCATATGCATTGTGTAAAAAGATATAATTTATGTAAAAATCTTTCTTTACTAATTAATAAACGGTCCCTGTTTTTTTTTCTCGTTTCTTAAATACATAATTGATTAATTAGTTTAAAAAAAATAAAATGCCTATATACATTATAAAAGAAACTTAAGTAGGTATATCCTTAATCTTATCTCTAAATATTCTCTAAATACTTACATAGAACACAACACTCATCTTAAATTATATTCTCATCTTTTTTGAATGAATATTACAGTGGATAGAAGTTATATAGTCAGAGGAGTCGGAAGTCTTCTTTTGTAATATTGTTATTAATATAAATTAAGTATACCGCCATATTTAATTGTATAATTATGTTTGTAAATTAATGTAGTATATACATTTATAAAATTTTTAAATATCATTTACAGTGTGATTCACAAAAATATATCAAAGTATTTTAAAATATTATCTACAATAAAATAGCTGAAATATTATTAGCTCACATACCTTTCACCGTAATTTTACATAGATTTTGGTGTGAAACTAAAAATACTTATTGACTGTCTTGAGAAGGTATCTGTTTATGTAATAAATGTTCAGTTTTCTAAAAAACTGCCATAGAAGTTACTAGTCTTATTTAGAAATTACAGGGTCTACAACTCCAATAATTACCTCTTAACAAAAAGTTACAAAATAAATTTGTTATAAAACCCAATGGTAATATTGCATACCGCATAAATAATTTTTATATTTTATTGCAGTTTAGTAAAATCTCTGAATAAAAAATCATAAATTTGATTTCGACCTTGACCTTGGCCCAACCAAGATTTTCAAATTCATAAGTCAACCCAGACGCATAACTGATAAGGATAGACAAAAATCTCTTATTAGAAAGTTATTGCCTACAATAAAAACTGCTATCTTTTGTAAAGAATAATTTTTCTTAGAATGAAATCCAAACAGATTCGAAAAAAGAGCACAATAGGGATACTTTCGGTGGTGAAAAATAAATTATGAAATTTGATAAAAATTTAAATTTATGTAAAAATATACTTAAGTAATCTGATTTTGAGTCATAAAAGCTTTTAATATTTTTATTTTATTAAAATTATAAATCGTCATGTTTAAACTGTATATCATGTGACCGAAAACACGAGCGAGCCCTGATGTGATGTCATATAGGCATTAACTGTCAGTTCAGTGTAAACAAGTGGGAACATATTTGTCAAATTTAACACTGCTCTTTCGTCAGTGCATTTCATTTGTACCTATTTATTTATTTAAAATGCAAATAATAACCACTAAGGACATGATAAAAAAGAAGGTAAAAACTGGTGTAGGCAAAAGTATTGATACAGTGACAAATGTGGTATAAGATTTTTGGACAGAATCCAAAAAAAAGGAAAAATTAATAATATCAATATTTAAAACATGAAAATGATTTTGTTTGCAAAAAAATTAATATGCTTTCATTATATTACCTAATGTGCAGTTAAAAAAGTAATGAATTTTTTGAAACAAATAGCACATTTTTTTTAAGGACATAAATATTAGAAACGCACAAAAAGAGACCAAGAATCAACATAGAAGCAGATTATGGTACTAATTCCGCTATGGGGAAAATGAATTCCTTCTTCGAATTGTTTTGAAGTAATGACTGTTAATAATACCAATATATACATCACCAAAATGGATGACAGAGTTTTTGACAGTGTTAGTTTTTTGTGGCTTTTGATAAGAAAAAACAACATTTTGAAGTACTTTTTCAAATATAGTAGAATACCCTATTCTTCAAAGGGCACAGTGTAAGGCATTACACGAGGATGAACTTGGATGCAAAGCCAAAAATATTCAAAATGAATTCATAAAAACTTCCATTGTATTTCACAAAGTGCGATTGAGGGTAAGTTTTAAATTCTTGATTGAATTTGATCTGAATCATACTGTTAAATGCATCATTCTAAGTACAATTAATATTTTAAAATTAATTGAAGTGAATAATAATAATAATACTATACGATGTATATATTAATTTTGACATAAATATTTCTCTCACAGTCAATTTATTGTCTTAAATGTTTATGAACAAAGAAATAATATTAATATTTCTAATTACTTAAAAAATTAAAATGATATTATTTATATTTTTTGACATATTTTCATTCAAAATAATTATTTTGTGTTGTATATCATAAAATCATTATGACACCACCCACAAGAAACGTATTATTTTAATTGTTTAATAATAATAAACCATATTTTCCTTTGTTCAATATTTTTGATTATTGTTTTAACAATTAAATTTTTACCGAAGGAAAATGTCACAATTTCTAAAGTATACATAATTACCTAAGTGGTTATGATCGATAAAAAATATGATTAACTCAGAAAACAGGAATAATTTAGGGCGCAGGAAACACAGTTAAAAAATTACTGGATTGAAGTAAGCAAGTTTATTTGGCTGTTGATTATAATAGCTAATTATTTCTTAAATAAATTCAAGAAAGCAAGTATTTCACTACATGTTTTCTTGGAACTAGTACTTGTTATTTAGAGAATATTTTGTTTGAAAGAAGTGTGTCTCTAAAGACTTTCTGTACATTAATTCGATTATATCATTTCATTTAAAAGTGTTTCAAAAGTACAATAATCAGACGGTATCGGTTTTTGACCAGAATTACTTCACATTTTTCGTCTGAATTGAGGTTCTCATTGCAAAAGACAAGTTTTTGCGTTCGTATTTTTCCCAAGAAATGAAACGATAGTTTCCTGAAAACCTTATAATGAACATATCTATATATATATATAAATGAACCCTTCATATTCCTGGTCATGGTATTACTTGAAAATGGATGGAACAATTTCGCTAATTCTTTTTTGTTGTGTTAATTATTATCGGAAGAATGTTCTAATGAATGATAAAATTAAGGAAGTTCAGCGGAACATATTAAAAGAAATAAATGGTGGAAAAGCATATAAATAATGAATTATATTACCTGACTATTATATGTACTTATGCATTTATTTGCGCTTCCACAATATTTGTCTAGAATTGTGAACAGGTATTTGAATAGTATGCAGGTGGTATTTAGTGTTACTAGTGTATTTTAAATAAGTATTTATTAGAGCTATATGTGAGAGCAGCGAGCTCCACTGCCGAAAGCTTCACGAAAGATGAGGGTCTGTCCAAGGGAATAAATAAGGGATGGCTATTAATGAATTGACACTTCACGTTAATTAGGATTAATAATCGCTTATCAATAGTTACAATTAAATATATTATAGGTGAAACGAAGTTCACCGGGTCATCTAGTGCCTTATATGGGTATGGGTCGGTCTGTTGTTGTAAGGTAAAATCAAGAATTTTAGGCAATAATGGGGTTTAACTCACGAAATAAGATGAAATCCAATCTGTATACAGAACTAATACAAATCTCATAATATACACTTCAGGCTTTGTTGTTATTGGTCTACTAGGACTTATTTAAATGCATAAAAGATAAGCTTGAACATGCGATAACCTTCAAGACTCGAAGTGATTCAATGGCAATCGGATATTCAAGACGATTTATAAACAGGAAAAATGTTCAAATCTCTCTAAAGAAATTTTGTTTCTCCTCTAATTTGATGTGCGTTTCATAGTCGTAGGATTTACGGTGTACGCATTTTTAAGAATAGAAATAAAAATAATCTATAGGTAATGCGATTTTTTATCCGAAAAGAAAAATAACACCCTATTTTAACTTCCAAATATTTATTTAATTTACTCTTTACATGGATGATTAATAATAACCAATTATTAAATATGATTATGAATATAAAGAATATATAAATTTATTTGTATAAAAAATTATATACGACTTAAATAAATAATAGCATTTAATCGTTTTTACAAGCATTAGCACAACAGCTAACACATTACATGAATGTATATAAGTTACGCTCTGCTACCATGGTAGTGATGTTGATGAATGATTCACCCATCACACACAAAGAAAAATAATATAGTAAGCAAACATAGCAAGCCAAGCTACAGCAGTCAGTGAGTAGTGGAACATTACTTAAATAAATAAAATTTTAGCTTACTATACAAATTATTTTGTCCTAAGCTTTGTTATGTTTGTTATAGAAGAAATATATTATGTAATTTATACGTTAAATTATTTTTACTATACGGTGTGATTCATCTAGTTTGGAATCAGATAGTAGGTTAGGTGAGATTAAGTTAGAGTGGCTGTCATTGGGTGGGACAGTGGCTGCCGCCCAACCATTGTCCTGTAACAGGCGCAACAACTTTGCTAACAGAGGCCATTGGAAGGGAAATAAGATCTTCAGAAAGCCTACGGTTGTACGCTCCTTCCTCCATCTAAGATTGACCTTTTTTAAGATATTCTCTTTAAGAAGCAACTTATAGTTAGCGAACGGAACTCTCGGATGCCTATTGATGCTTGTGTCCGACAGCATTATTCCATTTCTAGCAAGCTTGTCGCCTTCACAATTTCCTGGAATGTCTCTGTGTCCCGATATCCATATCTGGTTTACATTCATTAGTTCCGCTAGCTCATTTAAGGACGTACGGTAGTCCTGTGCTACCTTTGAGGTTAAATGAACTGAGCTGAAGGATTTAAGCTGCTTTGCTGTCAGTGGAGATAGTAATGTCACTTCACCTAAGAGTGTTAATTAGATAGTAAATAGAAAAAGAAAAATTCAATTACACCCATATGTAACTTTTGGAAAAATTAATGACGTAAGGTTGCCAAAAACTTAACATTTATCTTGACGAAGTTAGTTGAAATACTGAGAAAAGACAATATTGAGAGAGCTATAATACTTAAGTTTGCCTAACATAGTCCGAGCAATGTGTCAGAGTGTTGTTTATCTTCCTTTTAAAAAAATTATGAATTTTAACACAATTCTAACATGACGTGACAGTTAAAAATTAGTTGAACTCATAATTTTTAAGTTATAGCTTATTCTAAAAAAAGGTTATCAAATGAAATAATTTGCAAAATACAATTTTCGGGGATGGATAGGGATATAAAATCGATTTCTTAATTCTTAAAATATATTCCATTAAAATAAAAAGTTCAAGAAAGGAATATGAACTATAATTTAAAATGAAAAAAAAACTTTTTTTTGATGTTTTAACCATAAATATTTTCCTGTTCACTGCATTTCAAAGTCATTTTTCTCTGTTTTCCTTTTTATGAATACCAAATTTTCATGACACCCTCTATATATTTCATATATGTAATATGCATTAGATACGAATACATATACAATTTGGATGTGGTAACATCTCAAGGGAAATAAGCGTACAATGGACATGTTCACTTCTCATATGTATAAAATGTCCTTTCCTTCCCGTGTGTTTCCAAACACAACAACCCCTTCACCTCTCACTGTCAGCCAGCCGCCGCTCTTCCCTAGTCCAGTTGTATGTTATTCCTCAATATATAGATATATTATAACAACCATGTGAAATGTTATTCCACAATTATATCTATGTTGTTCGTCAGTTTCGCAATACTACACGACACGATACGGTACTGTGTACCCCTAAACTAAAACCTAGGTTATCTCTACACCTTCATTTTGTGTGACGTATATATATTCAACTCTTATAGTAAACACCATATTCCTAGCTAATAGTTAATACAAAGCACAAACACTTTATTGTATATTATGTTTACTTAATTTATTACAGCAAAACTGTTTATATTTTAAAATCTAGTGTAATTCGTCAGTGGTATTTTATGAATTTCATGGTTTAGGTTACAAGTCACAATCATGCAGCAACATCATACTAGATCCCTAGCTCAATATTCGTATATATTATAAATGTGAAAGTTAAGTTGTTTAATTGTTTGTTTGCTACGCTTTCACGCAAAAACTACTGAATGGATTAGAATGAAACTTTACACTAATATAGTTAATACATCAGAATAACACCAGAGCCATAATTTATAAAGATATTTATAAAAATTAAATAAATTTGTCTTTGACATTTCACTGCGCCATCTATAATCATGATTATAAAACTAAATTAAAGATTTCTGTAAAAATGGTGAACGAGATACAATTTATTACCATCTGTTCTGCTATACTTAATGAATTATGACTATTTTACATTTAAAAAATAAATTGAAAACTGTACACATATCCTACCTGTGCAAAACAATCCGTATACCTATTTCCAGTGATATGCAGGATTATAAATGAGAGCAAGAGAGGTGAAGGTAATAACGCGGTGGTCTTTACTTTTAAGTTCAGCGAATGGGTGGGTGTCAAGCTTGTATCTTATAAATGTGAAAGTAAGGATGCTTGTTTGTTTGCTTTAAAAAAGAAAATATTAAAAAAAAAATTAGATAATTTCAAATAACATCTTACTTGAAATTACCGAATCTATGATTATCATTTTGAACCATAAATTAGAGATTTCTGTAAAAAGGGTAAATGTAAAACAATTCATGACCATCTTTTCTGATAAATTCATTGAATTATAACGTAACGATTATTTTCTTTGAAGAAATTTGAGAATTACTTTTTTTGAAAAAAAAAAACAACCCGATTTTTGTCTTTTTTGGAACATAGAGTGTCTTCCAACGCCTGTTTTCAGTGGCATCGACAATACTTGAAGTAAAATAATTTTAAAAAAGTTTTTCAACCAGAAATACCATCAAAAAGCGTATTTATTGATATTAAATTGAAAAACTCTATTAATAAAATTTTCGATTATTGGTAGAAAAATTTTTATAGTAGGAGCATTTTGTAAGATTAATATTGGCGGTCATATTTGTTTCATAAACTCAAGTTATACGTATGATATACTTATAAAAACCGTTTTAAAAATATCAAATACAGGATATCAACTTATTCAACATTTTATTTCCGGGTATTGCAATATAACGGATGATCCAATTTCAGGTTCCAATGTTTGCAACAAATTAAAATGCTGTGAATACTTTCGCTTGTTCCAAACGTCAAATTAGTTTAAAGCTCAATCCACTTAATTAAAGCTCAATACTCAATTTGTTCAGTTGTCTTACGGGTATAACTGTAAGAACTATGTATAGGCTTTATGGAACATTTTGACCAATGTTATCCATTCTAAAAAAGTTTGAGGAAACTGAAAGCACAGAGTAAGGCATGTTTATCATCGTAGCGTGCGTGCGTAGCGCAGCGATTTCTTTTTGTGTGTATATCAAGAAACCTACCTATGTTGGAGCATCGTAAAGCCATCTTCCGCCAAGTTACAGCCGAAATAATCCCCTGCAACTGGTGTTTTTGTAAATTAAAGTTAGTAGGCTCAATTTCGACCACCTTTTATTAATCGTGAGGATAATTTGCTTAACCTTGCATTCTCACAACATAACAAAAAAAGAAAAAATTTGTTTATTATTGTAGAAGTTTCACTTTGAAATATAACAAACATTAATAATAATGTTACAATATTTGTTGCTCCCCGTGTCTTGTCCAGTGTCCCTATATTTGCTACAGATGATACAGAATATATAGAAATGATGATAATAACAAGCTAATATAGGATTATTGGAAAAGCAACACTGATATTGTAATTATTGCTTACACAATATAATACAGAATGTGTGTTATATATGAAAGATCTAAAGCCCTTTGTTATATATAAATTGTAAATAAATTACAATATATGTCTACATGGTTTCACAAAATCAGGGTTCCAATTGTTTAAATTAAAGTCTTGAATCGATAATATTCTTTGAATTATCACAAAGTAAAATTTGAAAATACTTTATTGAATGTTTCGTCCTACCCTTCCTAGATAGAGTTCTTCAAGGAAGTGATTTGGGTCCAATTATTTTTATACGAATAATTGTTTGCTGGACGATGATGAAAGCATTGTTGCTATGTTTGCGGTTAATAATAGCGTTACATGTTCCTCATTTTCTTGCTTTGAGCTCAGCCAGAAATATTAATTTCCCATGATATTTGAAAGGATAAATATTTGACTTAATATATAATTTTTTTAAGTTAAAAGACTGATTTTTTAGGTAACGATAACAATTTTTGCGCTTTACAAATATTTTAGAATTGTTCCAATCGAAACAATAAAAATGGATACCGTGAGTCCTACAAAAAAAAAGTACCATAAGATCTTTAAAAGGTCAGTATAGTAATAGCCTCAAGAATATAAGACGAATTTTTCGATATGTTATCTAAGTGAAAATTTTTCTAAATTTTCCTCATTTTAGTCAACCGTAGAATCCATGTAAATCAAAAACAGAAACAAAAATATATACGAACTTGCCACTAGGTATATTTTATTTATATACCATGTATATAAAATATACCTTGGTACACTAAGTTTAGTCCCAAGTTTGTAACGCTTAAAAATAATGATACTACCAAAAGCAAAATTTTGGTAAAGGTGTTCATAACATCACCTAATAAGTCCATTTCCGGATGTCTGTCTGTCTGTCTGTCGTCTATCTATCCGTTTGTCATCACGATTACTCAAAAACGAAAAGGGATATAAAGTTGAAACTTTTATAGCGTGCTTAGGACGTAAAAAGTCAGGTAAAGTTTGTAAATGGGCAACATAAGCCAATTGGTTCTTGGGTACGTAAGACCCATCTTGTAAACCGTTTAAATGTAAAAAATGTTACTTATCAAAAAATAAACAACTTTTGTTTGAAACATTTTTTCGTGAACATCTCTGTTTACCCGTGAGAGCCCGTTTACTCGTGGGATAATCAGTTATATATGTGTGACATGTATGTGACAGAGTAATTAACACTCTCTATACATGGTATTTCAATAATTAATTAATCAGTTGTTTGTTTTCACTTGTTATGGTCTAAAATCATAACCCTCATTTATTGGTGTTTTAATTGCGTTAAAAAATATATCCAAATTAAAAGCACGAAATTTCACGCAAATTTTCAAGTAATAACATGCCTGCCATAATTCAAGATACGTTTTGCTTGTGATATAATTCCAAATAGAACATATTTTCGAACCGATGGATGAACTGCTGTTATGAAATTAAGGAAACATAATTTTGAAACATTTTGTAAATATAAAGACAGCTATTTGTAAATATAAATTACCTACTAGGTACATAAAATATACTAATATTACATTTTAGTAATCCGGTCACCCAAAATATGTTTATTTTTATTATTTAATACACAGACATACATATTATGAATAACTAAACTAAGTCGATATTAATTGTTATTATTGAATTTGGATCAATAAGGGTTAAATATAGACAGTTTAAAGTAAGGGTTGAAAATTTAATTTTACTGTACAAATATGTATTGGGTAGTTTTATACCATAGTATGACTAAAAAGGTCAATTTAAACAATTTAATATTGTTTAAATAGTCATTTAAAATTATTAATAATAATTTTATTAAAATTTTAATTCTAAATTTGTCCGGCTTATCCATAAATTTCAATATTTTTACGCAATCCTTTTATTAACTTCTTTTATTAACGTCTAGAAAATTGTTATTTATGTCAATTTTGGTAAAAATATTTTTAATACAATAGAAAAGTGCAAAGAATAAAGTCATATTGCAGAAAAATGGTAAAAAATGGCTTCTAGTTAAATTTTCTAAATCATTTAGAAATGGTAGTTCTTGAGTACTTAAATAAAACGGAAAAGAAGAGTTTTTTTCAAGATAGTTGACACAGAAGTCAATAGTTTATACTATAACGTACATTGTAGACTACTAGAAAACGGAAGCCTTAAAATTAAAAAAAAAGTGTATTGCTCGAAGACTTTACATGGGAAAATAATTGAAATTATCTTTATGCTTGAGAAATCGAACAATCGAATGAGAAATATTTTGTACGTGGTCGATAACCGCTCATAAATATTTTCTCAACATGTTAAACATCTGCATTGGACTCATAAACTATATTTCATTTAAGAAACTAAAAAACTTCATGAAAAAATACAATAAAATAAATAAAAATTTTTGCATAACAAAAAAAAAATAAAAATATGTATAAAATATTGAAATAAGATAGTTATTTTATTTCATTCTAAAAATAAATAAAAAAGTATATGAAACAATATAGAATTGAAAGCACCTTTATATCGTAGAAAGCACACACAAAAATTGGTATGTACGCCACACAAGCTCCATATTCAAAACATAAAGAATAAATTGTTACTAATCCACAAATTTTTGTTTCGGATCTTAGATTGTAGCATCGTTTTTGCAAAATTGAATAATACTAAAGTAAAATTTGAAAAAAAAATGTATACCCAATTTTAACAATTTTCTTACTCTGGGGAAGAAAGCTTGATATAATGTTTCATTTTCAATTTTAATGAAAATCATATAAAAATAATTTCGACCCAAAAATTACGAAAATTGAGAGAAATTGAAATTATTTTAACATTGATATGAAGTTGTTTGTTCACTTGAATTTTAATTTGAACCCTGGGAACATTATGAGAATCATAACTCGTAGCGTATTTAAGCCTGTCGCTTTGTTTATCCCAGGTTCAAGTTACCTTAAAAAAGTATGAAAAATTGATTGGTTTATTTTTTAAAGCAAATAATTCATTGGGGTTTTCAAAAATTAAGAAAATCGCATTCAGCTTAACGCATTATACTTGTCTGTTCCTAAAACATTCTTAGTTCGTTGGATTTAAGACAATTTTTAGTTTTTCCTGTACGGAATCCTACCGCACTTAAAACATGGCTAAAAACTCTCTCCATTAAATTATTTTTCAAACAAAACCAAAAGATTCAAAATCGGTTCATCCGTTTAGGTAATACGATGCTACAGACAGAAAGACACACATAGCGGTCAAACTTATAACACCCCGTTTTTTAGTTCGGGGGTTAAAAATGGCGTTGAACTCAAGAATTATTTTTTTTAAAGTATTCATTTTACCTTTACCATCTTTTATATTTATATTCCTTAAGGAGAAAACGTTATTAAGTAATTTTGACTAAAATTTTTAAGGTATACATTTTCGATTTACAAAATTTAAAATTGGAGTCCTATCTGGAAAAGAAGTATCTGGAAAACCATGGTTTGGGACATTTCATCGAAAAATTTACACCCATTATTTCGGTGTAAGACTTAAGGCTGTAAAAGCTATTCGTATATAGAGGTTAAAAATAATAAGAAACACAAAGCACACAGGTATGTATGTCCTCGAATATTATTATGATGAAAAGCAAGCACAAGGTATGATGTTGTTTTGTCTTGGTGACAGACAATACTTATACCTACCTACGAACCTTAGATAGAAGATACTTTATTATAGAAACATATAGAGCACAAAATATGAACTGAGTGAAGCTTAAGGAGAATGAGGTGAGGTGAATAAAGTACAAGTCTGTTTTGTGATCCGATTATTGTTGGTACCTGTGACCTATCTACGTGATGGAAGGAAGCAATGACATCTATGCCACCATTATGTAAATTGTTTTTATTTTTTTTTTCTTTCATTTTCTTTCGGATAAAAAAAAATGTTATACAGTTTTTACCAATTCAATATTATATATGAAAAATTACGTATCATATCACTTTTCGAATTATTTTCAGATATTCTCTCAAGGTTGACAGATTTTTTCATGTGGGGTATAGATTGTAAGAAGCGGAAAAGTCAGATAACTTACAAGAACGGGCCTTAACATTTATCGGTTTTGATTAGAATAAGAGGAAAATTGCGAAGGCTTTGTTGGGCTAACGTAGAAAAATTTTCCCATTTTCAAAATTTTGGTTTTACTTTGTTTGTTGAATTAAATAATTGTATGATATCATCAAAAATTGATAGTATAAGGCTTCCAGTAGCTAAAAGGCTGAGATCTTAAGTAATGCTTTTGTAAGTAAACGTGGGACAAATAATTTTGGCATAAACTTTAAAGTAAGATTTAGGATCTTAAAAACGAAGACGAATTTTCCAACAGGTAATTAATTCTCACAATAGTCTTTTCCGAGGCAGAAAAAGAACGCAGTTTCTGTCAATAGAGAACTTCTATTAATTTGTTTACCACAAATTGATATATAAAGGAAAATATAATTCATCTAAAGTATATTTAAGTAAATTTTTTTGTAATTATTAATTATTTTTTATTAATAATTAATAAAAAAAAGAGTTTATTATATTTTTGGATAAAAAGGGTTACGTAATTACACCCGTGGTGGCTGTGGCTTCTTTCAGTTGGTTTCTATGGAAAATAACGTTTAATTGACCATTAATTATTTTTTATGATAAATAGATGTGCTGGTTCATTGAAGTCTGAATTTTTAGTTTACAAAACCCATTTTCTATTGTAAAATTACATAAAAAATCAAATTAAAAAAAAAAAAATTAATTTTTAATAAATTTTCGAAAAAAAAAATTTTATTAAAAAACATGCAACTGCTACTACTACATTATAACAGTGTTTTATGGTTTGTTTCTATGGGTATATTATAAGTACAAGAGACTACTATGAGGTATAAGGTCGACTTTCACCCATCTGAGAACCAGGTGAGACACATTTTTTATTAAATCTGATTGATTTATAAACACGCTTATCATAGTTTTTCTATCGAAAAGTGTTCATGGCTATTTCTAATTTAATTAATTTTATTCAATATTTTAAATGAGCAGTTTTTCTTAGGAAAGCCTGAACTATTATATTCGGAATTAAATTATCTTTCTTCTTATATCAATTTTGATTGGTCAACAGATCGGTGTAGATCTATTCATACCATATTAACAGCTAAGTCAATATAGGTAACTAGACCGAGCTGTTAACCGAACGAAATTGGTATCAGCAGAAAGATGATTTAATGACGAAAATAATGGTATAACGATGCCAGAAAAAAAAATCGTTCATAAAAAAAATTGATTAAAATTAATTTAATTCAAAATAACCATGGACACTAATCGATAGAAATGTGACAGGTGTGTTTATTAATAAATAAGAAAACAATGTCTCCCCTGGTTATTAGATGGGTAAAGATCGACCTTATACCATCTCTTAGACTATGTCATAAAAAATTGAAACCACTAAAATATTCGGACTAAGAACGAATATTAAATTCTGTTATGAGAAATCTACTTCTAAATTTAAATATTTGGGGCTGAACTTAACTGAAAGAAAAAGGGGATTCAAATTTAAAGAGAAATTAATACCTGTTCCTTCAGGGATACTTAAAATTATAAAGCTTTGAAAAGAAAATTATTTTGATGTGGAAAAATATCAAAGAAATATTTTTACGTACAAGTACTTTTATTTTATTGAAAAAATTTTGCAATCGAAGTATTTAATCCAAGAAAAAAAAAATAGTATTCTTTTTCTGCTTACCAGATTATTTAGTAAATTTATGTGTCTCATTTTCCATATCACTCAGTATATTTACAATTCATAAGACAAAATAAATAAATTATTAATATATTAAATTTGTCTACTAGAGTTTACTTTACATATTAATGTTTATTTTAAAGCATAAAGCTCCATACCACACAGAAAACAAGCAACATTTTATTATTTATCCCCAAAAATCATAGATGCATATTAAATAGACGTTATACGAATGTAATATTACATGATTTCATCATGATTTCTGTTATATATTTATGTAAATACGATTACAATTATAATAATATTTTCGTATTACATATAGACCGGTATGCAGCTCAATAAATGGGTCATGGCTCCGATCTAATTGTGTATTTACTTAAAATTTTTGTATGCATACATTGCTACGAAAACAGAAAATAGTGCTTTAAACTTTACTCAACTAATAAGTCTAGACAAGTAAAATTTACATAATATAAAAAATCCACGACAAATGCGAGTTACTCCTTGTAAACCGATTTTTGGAAACTTAGCTATAAAATATTCTCAATCAAGTCGGATCGAACATTTAGGGGCAACGATGCCACTGAGAAACACACAGGTGCACAGATAAACTTTTAACACTTCTTCTTAAATCAATATCTAAGTGATGGTCAAGGGAATTAGATCATTTTTGGGGTAAATTTTTGGAAATATTTTAATCGAAATGGAAATATTTGAGTTGAATTCTTTTGAATAATTGTTTTGAATTATATAATTATTTTACCATTTCACTTTTCGAAATGAACTGAGCCAGGTTTATTTGACCATTCATGTTAAAATTATATGTCTTAATCGCCAATTTTTTAGTTTTATGGGTACGGAACCCTAAGCTCGCACTTGAAACATAACTAAGAACACTCTCCGTTAAATTAATTTTCAAATGAAACCAAAAAAATTAAAATCGGTTCATCCGGTTAGGCGCTACGATGTCACAGACAGACTCACACACATCGCGGTTAAATTTAATAACACCCTTTTTTTAGTTCGGGAGTTAAAAATATATATAGTGAGAAAACATATAAATAAGCCCATAAGAAATGTTAAGTATTCGCATAAGAAAAAGTACCCCATAAATTAATCTAGAATTATAATATTCTAGAATTCTCTTTTGAATGAATCCCAATAAATATTATATCTAGATTGCAGTTACAATCCAATTAAGAAGACAGATTCCGGACTAATAATATAACTCTCACGGGTAAATAGTGATCATTACGAAAAAATATTTCATGTAGTAGTTGCTTTTTTTTTATAAGCAACAGTTTTTACTCTTAAACTTTTGTTCTACCTCTATCGGTTGACAAGATGGGTCCTACCCAAGACCCAATTGAACTATTTTGCTTATTTACGAACTCGACCTCACTTTTTATGTCCTAAGCACGGTATAAAAATTTCAGCTTGATATCTTTTTCGTTTTTGAGCTATCGTGTTGACAGACAGACAGACGGATAGACAGGCGGACAGACAACCGAAAATGGACTAATTAGGTGATTTTATGAACACCTATTTTAAAATTTTGTTAGTAGGGTCAATATTTTTAAGCGTTACAAACTCTGGACTAAACTAAGTATACCTTGATATATTTGACATACATGGTATAAAAGATTAACTCTTTTCCCTGCCTACATAATTTGCAATCAATGATATCCCAAACTTACAAAAAGGGAAGATTACAAAAATTTCCAATGTCTCCATAATACCTCTTACAACCCTAAAGTTCCACAGTATAGTCGGCGTCCAAAACAATTAAAAAATATACAGAAAATATAAAAAAATTTTAATGATTTTCAAACAAAATTTTCATGTGAAAATCTTTTTTTTTTTGTATTTTTTTTTAAATAAAAATGTTTCAAAAAAATAAAGGATTTTTTTCAAAATATAAAATACAATATTTTAAAATAAATAACTTTTGTAAAATCATAATATAAATTCTCGTATGTGTATTTTTTGGTATGTTTTTGCTTACCCGCTAGAAGCTATTTGATAAAATAATATTATTTTGTAAAATACACCATGAGGGTGGGTGAGGTACGTACCTAAAACAAAAGAAAAATCAACAATTATATATATTTTTATTGAATTATGCTTTACCTACCTAAAAAAGTAGTAAAACATATTTTTTATTTTATTTCGTTATTATTTTACAATTAGGGTTAATGACGTTCATTCACAGGGAATTGTGAACAAAACATTATCAAATTGACTTATAGAATATTCTAGGATGAGATCTACGATATTATAAGTACGCTAGGAGGAGTAGCACAACTTAATAAGGATAAAGCTGTTGTCCCGCTATGGGCATATCTGCATGTTAATTATCTGAAGTTTTATGAAATTTATCTCGAGTTAGAGGCGGTCAGTCGACTTTAAATTTGGTAAATGTATTATTATCTTATCTTATATATATTTAAACGAGCAATTCTTGTATATATATATATATCAAGGATCTTGGAAATGGCTCCAATGATTTTCATGAAAATGAGTATGTAGGGGTTTTTTGGGGCGATAAGTCGATCTAGCTAGGTTTCATTTATCAGAAATGTCGTTTTATCCATCTTTTCATGAAAAATTCATCAGACATCTATTGGTGTATAACGTAGTTAATGAAATACAATGCAAATTATAACATAACAAAAAGGAGGCGTTTGAGTAGTCTAAAGTGAAAAATATGACTCTTGCTGACATCTATTGGCGAATAACCGAGCAAAGCTCGGTCATCCAGATATTATTCTTAATAAGTACACACAAATTTAGAATTTTCTGTCGATATGCACATAGCGAGACAACAGCGTTAATGATCAACAATCTTTCGAGTTCAATATAGGCAAAAGTATTCAAACTAAAAACGGTAGTCTGAAAGGTAAAAATTAACATTAAATAGAAAACTGGGTATAATTTATATTGTGACAAAAATGAAGGCGAAATAATTTCGCTCTTTTCCCCAATTTCCTAGATAAATTTTTGTATTGTATTATGTCATCATCAGTATGAATTAGCTAATTATAATTATTCTTATTGTGTATGTATGAATGGTTTCATGTGCCTACAATTTTGTTCTAACTATTTGTCTAATTGTGGCGTCAGCCAATCACCTTCGATCAGATGAATAGTGCTTGACCAATAAGCATGATCCTTATGTACCAATGATATTTGAGTATTAATTCACCTGATTTTGACATTTAAAATAAAAATAACAAATCAAAATTAAAAAAGAATTAAAGTAATTAAAAATAAAACATGAAAGTAAATAATTTTTCCTTTTCAATATCTATTCTTAATTCTAGAAACACAACCTCGACCTTATTTATATTAAATTCGATTTTGGAATAGATCCGTTATCCCATTTCATTATTTCATTACCCAGTTTTTGAATGTAGATGCTTTAATAAGCATTTAATTCGATTGGTTGGGTACTGATTTTAAAAGTTTAAAATTAAATTTGTCGATTTTATTATCAATTCCGATACATTTGTCTAGTTTGAAAAAGTTTGCGAAAGTAAGTCCACAATTCTAAAATAAACGATGTTACAATCTCATTAGTACGAGTATTTGTTGACACTCAGGCAAAATTGTGTGTCACAAAAATCATAAATTTTATAAAATCAATGAATACCTACATATTATAAATGTGAAGGTAAGAATGTTTGTTTGTTTGTTTGTACGCTTTTACGCAAAAATTAGCGAATTGATTTGACTAAAACTGAATAATAGTATAGCTTATTCATCAGACTAACACGTGAGCTATAATTTATAAAGATTTATTTTTTTAAATAAAAAAATTAAATTTATTTTTTTGGCATTTCATAAATCAGGGTGAGGGAGACAGCTTATGGACATCTGTTAAACTAGATTATAAGGCATACATTTTACATTAAAAATAATTGAAAACTGATTAATTTATAGGTATTTGACATTTCATAAAACATAATTGATACAACTTATGGCCTTTTCCATTTTTATATCACCTTTAAGTCAATAAAAACAAAATTTCATATTATTTTATTCACTTTTTAAAGATCTTGCCAGTTATTTACAGACAAAAACGCGTGCAGAACCGCGGGTAAAAGCTAGTCATACATATTTTTCTCAAAGGTGTGGAAAATAGTGTAATCCCATTCCAACTTCATTCCCCCACACTTCAGTGTACTTACATAAAACAGTTTGTACAAAAGTGTGAATATAATTTCTGTATGAATGGGAGGGTAAAATGTTAAAATAAAATAAACGTCATAACATACACCACACACTTGATGTGCCCAAACCATCAACCTTCCCATCATTGGCATAATAGATCATGATGGCAACGCATGTAGATTTGTATATCATGAATCCTGTAGGATGAGACTATTTTGATGATGAATACCAACGTATAAATAATAATAAGCATACTCCACACTCGCAGCAATGAGAGGTACGATTTTAAAGTGAGAGAACACATTAACACAACTCGATGTGAATAAGAGACAGAAATAATATATATATATATATATATAATGTAGTGTAACTGTTTAGTAACTGACTCCTGTATTGTATCCCATCTTTCTCATTTCCAAATCTCCTGGAATGAATGTTATTTATTTAATATGTTATTTCTGAATCATCAAACAAACGTCAACAGAAAATTTTGTTTAATTTACAAAACAGTTATTATCATTCAGCTTCAATGATTTAATCTTTTTTGTATTTAATCATTCACAAATATTTTTATTAATATTATTATTTTTATATAAAAAAAGAACGGAAAAAGCATGGGTAAAATCTGGGCAATGATATGATATGATTTTTTTAGTGTTGTTTCTCTTGTGAATGTTTTTGGGCAGAAGAAAAATCAATCAAAAAATTTGTTGAGCGATAATTTTTGAAGGTATTTTATGAATAGTTATTTGTAATCCCTTTGTTTTTGAGGTCCATTTCATGAGATCTGTCCTTTTTTGAATATTCCTAAGGATGTGCCAACTGCTTCTATTTTTATTCAATAATCACTTTGGACCACTGCTATAGTTCTTCTGCCAACGGACACTATCCTGTCATATCTTAATTTGCTTATTCTTTCAAATTTTAGCATTCATTAACTGATTTTTCAGTATTGGTAATTAGTGCTCAAAGGTCTTTTTCTGCTGAAACAAGCGTGGATGGAAAGGAGATCGACTAGTTATCATAAACGTTTTATAGTTGAAATTGTCGGACAATACTTTTATCACTTTTTTTAATCTATGTTCTTAACTTAAAATAATTTTTTTTCGATTCATTGATTTATGCCTGTAGATAAAAAAAAACATATATAAAGTATTTATTCGAATCGTTTTATTATTAAATTAGACATTTATTGATTTTCACATAAATAATTAGAGTATTAATCTTTTCCACATACTATATATAACGAATAGAAAAAAATAATATTTATACGACTTGACATTTAACGTAAAACGTATAACAACTTACGAGAAACACAGGTTTCTATCATTTATTTTATTGAATATATGATAAATGAGATATCGTTATCATTATTTTACCGAAACTACTTAAATTCAAGTTCTCCTTTTGTTGTAATATTTGTGATAAATTAGGGAAATACAGAAATCGTTGCACTGGTTTTATTATCAAAGTTAGATATTTGAATTCCTACACTATGAAAAAATAGACTGGAAAATTTTTAAACTCTCAAATATTTATTTAATATTGAATCGTTGACAAGAAATATTTACTTGTAATACTAATTTAGTAATTTTTTTTTACTGTACACTTGGAACAATAGCAATTTTGTTACAGGTTCATTGATCGACAAAGTGATAAGAAATCGAAATGCTTCATTTTCTTGCTGTCACCACGAAAAGTGCTGACAAATACACCAATTCATATCGCATTTTTTGGTGTAAATGACTTTTTTTAGGTATAACATTGACTGATAGGTCATTTCTCATAAACCGTACAAAAAAGTCGATATGAATTTTTCTCAAAAGGCGCCTTTTGTACGTCTGATTATACGTTTGGTTAATTAATTGATAATTAAAAGTTCGATTTTTTGGTATCATTTTCATTTTCATAGTTATACAGAGTATAGAAATACCTGAATAAAACGATTTCATCTGTCAATAAACGTTTTGAGCTTAATTCATATTAATTAAGGTGATTGTAAACCTATAGTATTATAAAAAAATTTGGTTTATTGCATACATACATATAAACCAAATACATGCTTTGTAGTCAAGTAATGAGTTATTTTTTTGGTTTATAATACCACGCAACTACACAAATATATAGTTGTTTGCAAGTGCTGCTTATAAATTTGGTAATATAGATATCGCTCTTCAATCATCAATACTCTAAGTATAGTCATCTCTGTTCATCAAATGATGGATCTTCGATGAACTCATAATTCAATTAAAATTTTGTTTTTAAATCAGCAACCTTATATTTTTATGGTTTTAATATAAACTATAAGATTGTCTAAATATTTTAGATAAATCGATAGAGATATCCAATTAAAAAGGATTACCTATATGATTCATCGTTTTTTCCAACTTTGAAAGATAAAATAATAACAAAAGCCCCGACGACCTAGGAATTATTGAGATATTTGGAAACTTTGTTGATCAAAAAATGTATTTATAAAGTTTTATTAAAATCCCTAGTATTATTCAATCCTTGCATAACTCTTAAAGTAACTCGTAAAGTAAAAATTAATTATTATTTGTCAACAACTTAATATTAAATAAAAATATTAAACATATTTTATTATTAATAAAAGTTATAGAAAATATTTAATTTATAAAATCAATTAGACATTTAGTGAAGCTAGTTTATGAAGAGACAGTGATAATATTATATATGTTAATTATATCATTTAGTGGTTTATCATAATATATGTAAATGAATTGCATTTAAACTAATTACCACATCAGAGATAATTCTCTCACAACATAATATATCTATATCGAAATACTCTTCTATTTATTAATTAAAATTGACAGACGCAAGCAACATTGATTGACAATATAATTAATAATTACTAATTATGTTCAAACTATATCTAATAACATTTAGAACATGTAACATCTAAATTAAATCCAAACATCTAGAGATAGTCAGTCGATATGTAACGCGATGATTCGAAGAATTGTTGTTAAGTAACTTAAAGCTGCAATTATATTTCATGAAATCTTAATAAATTGCCTGTATGTATTATGCCTGTTCATATTTATATTTGAATTACGGTTCTTACGTAATTATTAACTATAACCTATTTTGTCTGACTTACTAGATAAAAAATTTTTTAAAAATTGGTAATTCAAAATTATATGAATTAGTTTAACCTTTCAGTAGTTTTGCCGTATTTTATTATAACACCAAATGTGATGTCAACCATATTTTAGTTTATTTCTGGATTCTACAACTAATTTTTGAATGTTTTGGAATTTAATATTGTCTGTGGAATATACTGGAAGGTATGAAATACAATTCATTAGCAAATATTGTAGAACGTAATTAAATTAATTTTGAAAGATTTCAAAACAAATAACGTAATATATATTATACGAAAAATAATCTTTGAAATCAGCCCTAAACTGAAATAGTTTCTATAGATTACATTAGAAATAAAGTTTGAATACAATATCAAGACAGCATAAGCCAAAAATTATAATTATATAAAGTTTTGCATTACAAATTACTTTTTATAAAAATTTTTAACAAAATATGTTGTACAAAGTGTGGTGACAAGTCTGGTATATTACGTGATGTTGCCACATTCATCTTTGGTGACATAGCCACGCCAAAATTTCAAGTAACATCGTGGCTAGTTGGAACTAGAGAGAAAATCAAGTTTCTCGTCCTTATTCCTCAGTTATCAAGAAAAGTACACTATATCAGGCATATGAGACAAAAACTCCATCATAAGTCTTCCGCAAAATGGAAATTTTTTGAATACAGAGACATTTAAATTCAAAGTACTAAAATATAACATTGGAAATTTTAGAGCAAATTGTTGTATTTTAGAGCATTATAAGTAAATATTAAAAACAATAAAAATATTATACTATTTCTTCTTTGCTTATTTTGAATGGAAACATTCTCAAAATTGCAACCGATAAATAACGAAACTTAATCACCGTATCAGATGTACAACTGCAAAAGAATTTTCTTGGAATAATATCATCTACATCAATCGGCTTTTCCTATACGATCGTTTTGCATCACCCCATATTTTTGTTATTATTCATTAAAAAAATCTAATGATAGAGGGCCTTTAATCTATCAGGATTATTAATATTCAAGTGATTTCTATCATGCTTTATATCATACAACTATTTCTAAGCACCCTGTAATTCGCATATATATGAAACCTGTATGTATTATTGCGGCAATGTGCGGCTGTAACTGATGTGAATTGAGTACCCGTGCCAGAGAAGGAAGGTATTGGTTGGAAGTGAGGGTTGGAGAGGTATGACGATAACACAACTATAGCTAGCGGGTATTTTAATTTACTGTAATTAAAAAAAATGAGAGAAATCTTTTCCATTAGTTAATTATATTCAGTAGTATTGTAGTTTGTTGTATTTATATATGTGGATGGCAATGTATCGCCTTAGGTTATACACATTTTGCCCTTCCACAAATGGACATTTCAGTTTTTATTTTATTCTATATCAACTTCTGTTTTTATTTGTATTTCATTTGTATTAACTAGCTGTAACCTACTCGATCCGCTGAATGATTACAACTTTTTTAGCCTCCGAACTAAGAAAAAATAGTGTTATAAGTTTGAACGCTATGTGTGTTTGTCTGTCTGTGTGTCTGTATGAGGCATCATAACGCCTAACCGGACGAACCGATTTTGATTTTTTTTTTGTATTTTTTAAAAGGTAATTTAATGGAGAGTGTTCTTAGCTATGTTTCAAGTGCGAATTTAATGTTTCTTATCCGAAAAGACTAAAACCTGGCGCTGGTGGCTTAGTTTGGAAAAGCCTTTAAGGAAAAAGGCAATTTAATGGAGAATTTTTTTAGATATGTTTCAATTGCGAGTTTAGAATTCCGTATCCGAAAAATTTGTGGGGTTTTTTTAAATTTTGTAAATGTTACTAGTTCAAAAATAATTTTTCAAAATTAATGTCAAGAACTATTCTGTTCAACGAAATGAGTCGATTCGAAAAATTAATTATGCATGATTAACGTTGGAAAATATAAAAAAATTGAAAGTATTAGAATCTGATATCTAATAAGCATTATAATCGTGAAAGTTTTTGAGGATGTTTGGATGTCTAGGCGTGTGGCCGTTTGTTACTCTTTCATGCAAAAACTCCTAAACGAATTTGGATGAAATTTGGAATACAGATAGTTTATAACCTGGATAAACACATAGCATAGCTTTTTATCCCGATTGTATGTTCCCGTGGGACAATTATTGCTGAAATTTTGTTGGTACTTTATAATACTTTACAGCTACTTACAATAATTCCACGACAGCTTAAAATTATTTCACCTATAGAACTAGGGCTTCGTACCAAAAAATAAAAATCCATTGAATTGTGAACAAAAAGAAGGTTATGTAAGGTAAAAGAAAGTGGGGGCTATAACACGGTAGTCTTTGTTTTTAGTTTTGAAATTTCCCAGCAAAGCGGGCGGGTATCTGCTTGTGTTCAATATTTGCATCAACAATTTATTATCATTTATCCAAATATTAAAACTGTATCATTGAAAACTTAGTATCCATTGAACTATTATTTATGGCACGTCAAGCAGAAATTGTCATGCATCCAGAGACAATTGAGACTTTGAATGAAATAAATTTAGATTTTTGTCCTAATTTCTTTAATCAATTTTTGCATTATTCAAATACGCATTTCGACAACCAAGACGCCATCACAAGTATGAATTAGCTGTACGCCGAGAGCAACGAGTAACATACACAATAAGAGTAAGTACTATTAGATAATTCATACTGATGATGACTACTTGGTAGTCGAAATACTTATTTATTTAACACAAAAATTGACTTAGGAAATTAGGTCAAAGATCGAAATTTATTTCGAAATATTCTAGAGATCTCATTTATTATCTTTGATAATATTTATATGTCTGAATGAAGCTCAAACCATTTAAAATATTATGAAAATATTTGTTGCAATTTAAATAGTGTTATATCCTCAAAAAATAATTAAAGATTAGCGGAAAAACAAGCAACAAGTCCATCAATTTTTTTTTCAATTTCTATTTCTTCAATAATTTCAAGTTATTAAATGTAAGCAGTTAGATTTTAAGATATCCCGTAACATCCTTTAATAAGTTCAAGATAATTTCATAAGAAGGTCGACAGACAGACAGACAACCTCAGTAACTTTCGCATTTATAATATTAGTAAGGATTTTGTGTTTTATTATTATTTTTAATGTAATATTAAATAATGTAATACTTTTTGCAATTGATTACTTTTGTCTTCATTATTATTGCGGATCTCAATAAATTTAATCGGAAATGTTGCTTTTAAATTTGGCCAAATTACTGTCAAATGTAACCAAAAAAGTAAGCTTAATAGGAAATATATCAATTTTATATTAATCGATTAAAGTTATTAGAAAAAATATTAATAAATATCCAAAAACGATTCAATTTTGGAATTTATAAACAAATTAGCACCCATACAAGGCAAACCAAATATAAATTGAAAAATAGTTTTTTTAACAAATTTTAGAAAACAAATAAAAATTATCATATTTTGTGAAAACTTTTAAAATACATTCGATAAAATGATAAAATAAACGTATTGTTTTAAACATTATAAAAACTCAACATTTATGTGAAAATAACAAATCTGGTTCAATATTTTGTATTTTCCGCCTATAGCCCAACTATCAGGAAAAATATTTACAATTACCAAATAAAAAAAATTATTATAATTTTCATTTTGAAATGTTTTTAAAATAAACACAGTATATTTTTAATATGTAATCACATACTTTTTTATTTATTTTTAGAATATTAAGTGTTTAAGGTTATCCGATCCCTGGGAAACGAACATAAATTTTCCTGTTTCAATTTTCATTACGATCAATTGGAGGATTTATTGATATTATCCAATTATATATGCGGTATTCGCCTCATTGTGAATTTTGTCTGCAAAGAACTTTTCGGTTCAAAATATAAAGATCGTTTTGTTGTGGCTGCTTTGTCATAGATTGGCTTGAATTGCAGAAAGTGAATTCCCTTCCCAATCTTTATGCCATTGTCCCTTCCATAAACATTATAAATTTGAATTAGTTGTAGTTGCTGACCACGATAGACTAATTAGGCCATAAAATCTTTTGTATGTGATACCTACTTTTCGCTGACTTCTTTAGTTTCTCATTCATCTTAAGAGTGCACATTCTTGATGCATTTACCACACACTACGGGGTGTAGTAACTACACAATAAACTATTAAATTATTTTTGATCGAACGCTTAATTCTTGAGATATCGCGTATGGTGGTAGAACTCTTTAACCAACTAAGCTACCTCGGTTGGATTTTAATATGTTTTTCCTAAAGAATTCACCGTAATTTTTCCTTTTTTTAGTTCAAACTATCACACTTTAATATAATACCAAACATATGGCGGGTACTAAAAACAGTTAAATCTGTTACTTTTTGTCTTCACTTGTAACAAAAATTTTTTTTGTAAGAAAAATGTTTTATTTGGTCGTTGAACTGAAACACTATGAACTGAAATACTCCGATACAAACTTTGCATGAAATATTGTAAATAAATTACAACATTGAATGGATGAAATAATATCTATGTTGTATATCCATCCCCCAGCTTCATGTAGTTCCAACTCTCTAGTACAGTACGCGTGGTGTAAAGGGTAATGTGTATTACCTAGTTTTTCGATTGATATTGCTATCTATTACTAACTTCCAGGCAAGTAACTGAGTGAATGGTTATTCATACACGTGGGATTTCAAAAGAACAAGTCGTGAGGTGGGTCTGATGTGACCCTTGAGTTCCACACGAGTAACTTACCAGTATAATAAACAGTTAAATTATCAGTATAATAAGAAAATAAAATTAAAATAAACACACGACCGACTCGAAATGAGTCAATCAAATGTTATGAAATTCATTTCGGATCATATTACCGCTTACACGATCGCCACCCCAACGAAGTGGGTATCATTTTTGTTCGCGCGATATCGATCAGGAAAAACGAATACACTGACTCGAAACGAGTCGACCAAAAGTTTTGAATATTTTTTCGGATCATATTGCCCTTTATACGCTTCGATTGACATCTCAACGAAATCGATCATTTTTCACATTCAAACTAAACTATTGATTTAGTAATTAATATCTTTTTAATTACTTAAAATTAAATAATAAAATTACAAATTCAGTGAGAGGAATTCAAATTTCTAAAACGGACGTAACGTCATAGTATATGGCTTATCAGACTTGTTGACATAATGTATGGTATTAATATATACTATAATTACTTCAAACGTGGGTATTACACCTATAGTAAACAATACCTTGAACTGTCACCAACTAACATCTCATATATTAATACGTCATCAATAGATAGCGCCAAAAGGATTGCGTTTAACTTTAAAGACCTCAAAATTATTCTCTTTAAATATTTTTTTTACACTTTATCACAGCATTTTTAAACCCTATTTATATTTTTTACTATGTTATAACGGTGTAAGCAATGAATTAAAAATATAAAAAAAAGTACATGAATATTCCATATTGTAAATTTTAATTCCTGGTACTACACTCTCCCCTGTATACACAATCAAATGATACGAATTATTCATTTTATATGGAGTAAGAGAGCTATGATGATGGATACCAGAATGGATAGATATATTGCAGCTAGCTCTTCAACAACTACTCTGGTTGAGCGCTCGACCAACCGGTGCGACGCCTTTAGCGAATTAGTTTCAAATCATAAACACAATATCCAAAGCATTATACACAATATATATGTTATGTATGTCTATCTATGTTAAACTAAACTAAACTGTATAATATTATAAACCTTTCAACTATGTAATTAATGCACTGTATATAAGTGGGATATTGTTGGGATCTGTTGGAGTTTTATGTACGGATTAAACCATGGAAATATTTCATAAATTTAATTTTTGTTATTGAAATATTGTTTTTGTTAGAGAAGTGAATTTGGAAATATTGAATTTATCAACAACATTTAACAACGTCACTATTTTTTCTAAAAATTTAAATATATTTTGTTGTTAAAGTTGTGCATTTTCGACTACTTATTCAACTTCTGAAAATCAAAATATTCAACAAATCGTTTTTCGTCATTATTTTATAAGATTTCTCGTGAATGAAAATTTATACGACCTAGGATTTGTATAAATCGTTGTGTCATAACATTAAGCATTGTGCTTAAAAGATTGAAAAAAACAGAAAAAGAAATATTGACGAAAAATGAATTTAAGGAATTTTTTCATTTAAAAATGTAGTTTAGCTTCTAACATATAGAAAGTTGATAGAATGAACCATAATGGTCAAATTAATATGAAGAGCGTTATAATAACTGTAAGTACCATATTCACACCCGTTTAAAATTACTTTAAATCACCACCAAGCACAATTTTTCATCACTTAATCGGTTCCAGAGCATTATAACACAAACAGAGACAAACTGGGGTAGGTACTTTATTTCTTGGACCTGTCTTAGAAAATACAGTGTTGTCTAGAATTGGAAAACATTTTCAAAGTTTCTACGAGTATGCATATCGAAAAAATCAGTTTCCTAGTTTCCAAGACCTTGTTCTTACTTTGAATTTTGCAGACCTTTCCATTATTTCGATTGGCAAAACTTTTCTGTGCCTATCTGTTTTCAATGCCGAAACAGATTTGTCGATGTTTCAGCCATCGTAAACCTCGGAGGTTTTCTTCGTTCTAATTAAAACTTAATATAATTTTTTTTCCTCTGAGGGTACTAGCGAGAAAATAGGCATCTTATCATAAAATAAGTGGTATAAAAGGACTATCATAGCAGTAATTTTTAACAAATCTGTTAAAATAAATGAATTTGTCTGCTGGAAGTTATTATTAAATTTTAGCTTCAACACAAAATAAAGTTTTTTAAAGATGCATCTCTGTGTCTATCTGTGACACCGTAGCTTCTAAACGAATAAAGCCATTTTGATTTTTTTTTTTTTGGTGTTTGAAAAGTGACTTGATCAAGAGTTTTCTAAGCAATGTTTCAGGGAGACTCTGGGATTAATGGAATTGGAGACTTTTTTATTTATTATTCTTACCCTATTCCAAGCCCCAGATATCGAAACATAGAGTCACGAAAACGACAAAAATAAATAAATTTTTTAATTATAAATTTTTCCATAAATTCTCTTTTGACTTATCTTTGAATACATCTCAATTTAAATTCGATAAATAATCCATAATTTATATTTATTTTTTGTGGTTTTTTTCCACCAAATGTTGTTCAATAATATATCCCAGCAAGGTAGCTGCTGGAGTCCCACCATTCTACCATTTATTATATACAATCTATGGTTATTAATTTACTGTTGAATTCAAATTTAATGTTGTTTTGTATATTACAAATGATTTGCGGTTAATATTTACATTATAATATGCGTATATAAGCGTATATATGCATACATGTATAGTATATGTGTACATATTAATACAGAGGAATAACCCCTTTATATTCAACTAAAAGAGATATGATTATTATATAATTTCGTTTCACTGTGTAACATTTGTACATACAGACTATACAAATTTTACAGAAAGTTTGTAAGATGTTGGTGGTAAACTTTTATTTTTATTGGCAATGAACTAGTAATCCTTATGAAATGTACAACCCAATCTGTTAAGAAGACTGAAATTTGGAATCACTAAAAAATTGAGTTCTTAAACCATTTTCATTAAAATTATTTCAGAAGAATCTAAATAGCTCTGAAAATGTTAAACTCTAAAAGGAAACATGAGTAATGTTGTTAAATGGGCTAATTTTTTTCCCTGATTTTTTTGAAGCCGTATGACCGAGAAAACAGACAATGAAAATCATTAAAATTCAAATTGGCGAAAACGATCCGGAAACACACGATGTTACACGAAGGTTGGTTTGACGTCATTTAAAGTTGAGAATAGTGATATATTAATACAACTGTTGACACTGTTTTATTGTCATTACTTGTCGGATTCACAAATCACGTGTGCGGTGGAGCCAAAAAAAATCGTTTTAAAATATTTCAAATATTGTGACTTTTTAACAATTTTTTCCGTAGTGTTTTTATTGTAAAAAATGCGTAATTTTTGAGTTACAGGCTATACTCGACCTATATTTTCATAAAAAACTATCAAAAAGCATTTCTGTTTTTCATGAAAAAGGTCTATTGTGAAGCCAGCTGGCTTGCTAGAAATGGCACATTGATGTCGGGCACAAGCATCACTAGGCATCCGGGAGTTCCGTTCGCAAACTGTCGGCTGCATCTTAAAGAGAATATCTTAAAAAGAGCCAATCTTAGATGGAAAGATAAGCGCACTTGTGGTACTACAGGACAGATATGGTCTGAGTACAACCGTAGGCGTTCCGAATATCTTATATCCCTTCCAAGGGCCTCTGTTAGCAAAGTTGTTTCGGCTATTACAGGAAATTGATTGGGCAGCATGCATGCTGAACTTCTGGGCCTGACTGTGTATTACAACTACTGCAGGAGCTGTCACAGTGGCAGGAGGAGGAGGAGACAATATCTCATCTTCTCTGTTACTGCCCGGTCCTGGCCATGAGAAAATAGACTTACTTGAGCCAGCCCCTCTTTTTGACGTTCTCTGGGGCCTAAAGTCCGTCGACGTCTAAGCACTCTTTAACCTAACCTATGTCACTGAAAACTACTGAAAACTAGAAACCAAAGTTAAAAACTAAAACCCACCATATTATTGTATAGATGAGGTTGCCTTTTTGTCTGTGATAAATATGAGCTATCATACGAACCGGACCATCACTTGTTCCATTTCCTTACATATAATTCGTTGTTGAATATTTCTCAAACCATTAATAAAACCATAATCAAAGGTACCTACCATTGCTGATAGAACATGAATGCGATACAAGTTTATATGTATAATATAACGGTATAGCATGATGATGGGGCAGTCAATGCATGTGATATTACATCATCATACATCATAATATCGGATTATTTACTTAACTGAAAATTCATATCAGTTTTAGAAAAGTCGTTAACAACAGACAGAACAGAGAATTATTGGTTGTTTCATTATGGGCAAAGCATATAACATTTGAGTTTGGTTTGTTTTGTTTTGTTCTATATGTACATGAGCACATCAAATAAATTATAATATGTAATATTTTGTAACGGTTTTCATTTACAATACTACAAAATCATTGACAGTGATTTCAACTTAAACAATTTCAACTACGAGGGTATTGAAATTTGATGCCAAAACGCTCGAGGTTACAGCAGGGAATATATTAAAGACAAATATGAACATGTAAAACAAAAGTACTTCATGATTTTTAATATAACTGTCTAAAACCTTTTTTAATTTATGGACAATGACCCAATAATAAAGTGATATTTCTTAATTTCATTCTATTTGCTATTTTGAGGATTGGTAAAGGGTAAGTTGGATAACGAAGAAAAAGTTTTAATTGTGTTTAAATTTATGGTAGTTGATTTTACAGTTTTCATCTTCTCATGGTTTTTTTTTGTCAGTATAGAACACTAGTAAAGCAAAGGATAAAAACCAATAACTTTGAAGTCTTAAAAGGCCTAGGAAGGAATAAAAATTTTTTTCGAAAAGTAAAAAAATTTTTCAAGTTTCATCAAAAACTTTCTGACAGAAACGAAGCGTTAAAGCACGATATTCAAAGTATGAAAACCTTATTTCCATAAATTGGGCAGATGAATTTTTATTCCAGAATATTATTTTCTTATTATTTCAGGCAAAAATAATAATAGAAACTTCGATTCATTATGGATCGGTCAGCGTGTAATGCTTAAAACATTTTTTTCATGACTTCCGCAAATTTTAGTGAATATACAAAGCAAGTCTATCTTATAAATGGGTGCCAAAATATCCTTTTTATCTACAATTTTAGCTAATTCTATATGATTCATAGTTTCATCTGCCTTAAATAATTATTAAATTTATCATTTAGTTTTTCGTTGCTTTAAAGAATTTTCGTATTTTGGCATGAAAAATAACCACAAAAAATTGAAATATTTGAGTTGACTTATTAATATTATTTTTACATTTCGCTTTTCGAAATGAATTGAACCAGGTTTATTTGATCATTCATTTCCATAGTAATTATTTATATGTTAAAATTATATGTCATGCCTTTTCTGAATCGATTTTGAGGATCATCGCCAGTTTTTTAGTTTTTTCGTTTACGGAAACCTAAGCTCGCACTTGAAACATAGCTCACTCTCCGTTGAATTACTTTTCATATTAAACCCAAAAAATTAAAATCGGTTTATCCGTTGAGGCGCTACGATGCCACTGACAGACAAATACACAGACACACACACATAGCAGTCAAACTTTAGTTTGGGGGTTAAAAAGACTGCATATTATGACTATTATATTTTTGCATTTTTTTTTTTCACTCAAAGTTTTCATTTTTTTTCTACTCAGGAAGGTGATAAGTCCCCTTAAGGAGTAAACTCCAAAAAGAAAAATCTAAAAGCTGACTATCGAATACAAGATGATATCAAAATGACTAAAAGAAGTATACAATTGTGAACTATATGTATAATATATAAAGTGTAAAGCATTTGTGTTCGTCAATAATTCTTTACAAATAAAACACTGATGAATACAGGAATTAGTTGCCATTATTATTTATATATATTGTATATGGTGTACTTTGGAGCTATCTAAGTGTTGAATAGAATGAATTCGATGAGAGAGTGAAGAAAACAAATGAAGTATACTTAAGTTTATATTATACAATAGTTAGTATGGAACAATGTTATTCTTTTGTCTATTAGATTCTATACAAGATTCAGAAATATCAAAGAAGTCTATAGGGTGGTCCAACGTCAAGACTTATTTAAATGAAAGAGAAACTTAAAAACATTTCTCAATACAATTTTTTGTGAATATTGCTAAAACGACTGGTAAGATAAATGGGAAATTTGGCACACAATGTCTAGAGAATGAAGGAAAAGTAAAACATTTATCTTTTTTCAATATAATCAACAACGGCGCTAGAGTTTTTTTCTCAAACCAGGCAAATGCATATCACCTAGGATTTCGTACTTGTCACCAAAAAACATAAATTATGAAGAATCCTTAGGTCATATTTTCAAATTTCCTAATTTTCTAAGCAGGCGTTATATCAATATTGTATATTTTATAGAAAAGGATGTTACCTACTATTTAAGTTCTATTGATGAAACTTAAATTAAACTGTCGGTGCAGGGTTAGGGCTTCGTGATGGTTTTCTGGCTGCCGTTAACATTTGGATTAAGACATGGAACTTTCTTTTATTTACATGGTTGAGAATATTATTTTTTTCATTATTACGTAACGTCTTTCGTTCGGTGTAACGACGAAATATTTTTCATCTTTTAAGGTGGGTTAAGAAATGCCTGATTTCGGCACTTCTGCCTCTCAGAAAACTGTAAAATATTTCGATGTTTAGTAAAATGAGGACTTTTCCATTTTTAGAATCCTAAATCTCAATCGCACTCGCAAATTCTCTGAAATTATACCAATTTTGTTTCCATTGAAAGAATAGTTTCCTTTGGAAGAATACTTCTAAAACAAGTAATAAACGCAGGAAGTGTCAAGAAATTTGGGCATTATTTCAACCCCTATAGGTTTACAATACTAGTTAACGACTTTGTACTTCAAAATTCATTCGGTCAAGAAAGGTTGAAAACGGTGGAATAACTTGATACAAATGGAAAACAAATTTTCAAGGTGATACGTATTTTCTCATTATTATGAAAGCAGAAATACTTTCAGCTGCTCTCCACGCAATAAGAAGGAAAGGAATAATGGAACACTTCGACTTGTCATAATCTTGCGATCAAATATAACTTAAACCTTTGATAGAGTGTATATCTTCGTGAAGACAGTTTGAACAGTTTCGATATGATCTATTTTTTAATATCTTGCCGAGTAATGTCTATCGAAGTAAGTTCTATCGTGATAAGCAACGGATAAAACTACTTTAGTCTCCCTTCCATGAAAATGTTTTGACCATACTTACATATGCATTTTCAGAATGGGCATTTTAATTAAGTTTTTCTATCATAAGAATTGCAAGTGTTGATATTTCGAAGCGAACTAAAGGTACCATGTTTGTGGTTTGGTTTATGTATTAGATGGTATACATAATAGTTTGTAGAATGTTATTTGTTTGTATCATCACTATATCTACACTTGTACTTGTACATTAGTATACTATACTATATTGACGTAATAAATGTCGATACATTAGTATACTGTTTACGTCTTACGAATAATAATAAAACATGTTCTATGTAACAACATGTATGAATAGACTTTGTAAGTAAGTAAGTATTACAACATACCAATAATAATAATTGTATTGCTATCTATATGTTATCAATGTTTAAGGGTGGTGCGGTGTAGCCATAGCATAGCATAGCGTAGCATGCGAATATAATGATGCACATCTTTATTAAGAAATATACTAGATAGACAATTGTTTGTTCAAACAGCTTTAAGCTGCTTTTATACGCTCTGGTTATCGTTATCAGGTATGGAAACGATTCGAACTCCCCAAGCTTTTTGAAATTCTCGGGGCTCGTGCTTTATACTTATGTGATTTGAGGTAGACGATTGAAGTACACCAGGGTCAAACCACTACATTGTGAGTCGCAAAAACGAAGCACTGAAGCTCGAAAATTTGAAAAGTAAGACAATTTTCAATGCGGTTTTCTGAATTCGAGTGTCAGGAAATTTTGTGACAGAAATTAAAAATATACATTTTATAATTGTTTTTTTTAATTGATTCGTAAATATACCGCCCTCAAAACCTCCCTAGTAACAACTGTGGAATCATTTTCATCACTATTAACCGAATTGTGAATTTAGCATATTTACGGTTAATTTAAAATGCAATTATAAAATTTAATTATTTATACATTTCCGAAATTTACTGACCTACGCTACGTTTCCTGACGCTCTAACGAATCGAATACCAGATTCAAATCCGTCTTACTGTTCAAATTTTTCGAGATTTGACTGTTTTTTAATGTCTTGTTTCCGCGACTATGTACGAACCATCTTAGTTGGCAATGAACAATTTTGAATACATTATGAAATTTCGAATAATAAACACTCTTTACTGTCGATCATTAAGCTGCACTTAACTTCCAACTCCTCTGCATGCAAATGAGTATAAGACTTAGGGGTAAAAAGACATTTCTGGCTGGTTTGTATGCTGAAAAGATAACTATGATCTGAAAGACTTTTTTGACTAGTCAGCGTTGAATTCAGAAACGCTAGACACAATTATTTCCAAAGCTTGAAAAGCTTGGTTTGAATTATAATTTCAAGCAGAAATGTTTTTGATAAAAGTTTATTATTTATATTTGAAAAAAGTTGTTTACAAAATTAGACTTTTGTACCGACCAATTAGGATCGAAAAATGTTTTTCAATTCTAGCCCACCCATAGACGTACCAAACGGAGGGCAGCTGTTGGAATTTACTATAGATTAAATAGTCTTAGTTTATGTCTTTGTCAAAATACTCTTGAATTAGTGAAATGGTTACGTCACTTTTTATTTGTCCTTTTTAAGCAAAATTTTCTTTTTTCCCTACCTTGTTTACCGATAGTGATTAGTGGTTGCCGATAAAACTCCGTAATTATTTTGAGAGGCTGAGTACACTTTCTTCATGTATGCCATGCAGCTCATATATCTCAACTAATATTAATTAAATTCATTGTTGTTATAATGGCGAGTATTGAACCCGCTACCTTGAGTCACTAGGGTTGGCTACACTTACTCTAACATATTATATTTTGCAAAAAACTGTTATTAAAATTATTAAAAAATATTTAACAATTATTGTCATATTTCAATTGGTACATAAATAATAAAATTTATTGCAAAGTCATAATAAATAATCACAAGGTTTGTGGATAAAAAACGTTGGAACGTAACAATAGACAAATAAATATTATTTATATACAAAATATTCACTAAAAATACATTACATTTTCTACCACCTGTCCCCTATCCCTTATATTTCGATTGTAGTTTTCTATTTTCACCCACAACATATACATCTTTAGTGTCATAAATTGTTGCATATATAACCAATAATCAATTGTTATTATTCATTGATTCGATAATAATGATAAACAAAATGAATTATTAAAATAACAAAACTAATTTTTGAAAAAAAGAAAAAAGAAATATTAAAAAATAAATCAATCAATTGGAAAGTGTGAGCATGAACCACGATACATAAAATTTGTAGTACAATTTACTAATTTTAACCGAAAATTGAATTGGGTTACATTTAAAGATCGTTTCAGGTGTAAAATCTCTGAAAAACATTCGAAATCATGGTTTAATTAACTAATAACAGTTTTAGCTATATCCGAAGAAAAAATTCAGTAGTTACAGTGACTAATGTTGAGCAAATCATTATGTAAAATGTAAAAAAAATTTCTAAATTTTACCTTATTATTATATTGTATTTATTATAGAAACAGATAACCAATTTTTTATGACATAAATTGGAGAATATGTATCTACCCAAATTTATTGCCCAGCTTGAGACATTGCCAAATAAGTCATGGAAACTTTTTGGCAGGTATTAAATTATATTCATTAATGACATCGAATTTAAAAAAAAAGAAAGATTGTCAGTGGGACTTTCGGCAGAAGTAAAAACTTTAGAATAACTGTGTTTTTTTAAATTTATTAATTAATTATGATATGAACTATTATAAATAATAATATATTTTGACTGGATTAGATATCGAACGCAGGTTTTTTTAATGTTGGACCAGTAGCGATACCATTGGTCTACCAGGTAGGTTGAATTTTTAATCTTTAGTTTCATGACGGTAGCGTGACGTTCATGTGAAGTCAGTGAACTTAACCCCAAAAAGAACGCAAGTAAAGAACTTTTCACTTCAAAAAAAGTAAGTAGGTATCTTAAAATTTAATTAGAGACATTTTGAGTTCAAATTAGAAACTTTTGAAGCCAACGATGAGTATCTATTATCATAGAAACTTGATTTGAACAAAATTACTAAAAATGTTTTGTCCTAAGGAAACTGGCTTCAAAATATATTAAATTTGCTAATACCTACAGCAATTAGGTTTCAAGGAGTTTGATTTTTATCTATTATCCATGAAAACCAGACGCCAGAAAAAAAAGAAAAATGTACACAACAACCTAATATCACCTCGCCACAACGGTACCTCTATACATTCCTACAGGAAACAACATAACGAATGATGGTAAAATGTATTATATTGGATGTGCGGTGTTGAAAATAAATAAATTTTTTCCGTTTTGTGTGTGTTGAATGTATTTTTCCCTACATCAATTTTTTCTGTTTACTTATTTGTTATTTTCTTTATTTATTCCTTTTTTTTACATTTTTAATAAAAACCAGTTATAGGAATACAGACATAAAGTACAACCAATTATACCCACATCATCTTTAACATATTGTTACCAATAAACCAATAAAAATTAATTTCTAAGAAATTATAAGAAAATTTCGTGGAATTGACAATAATGAATTGCTCCCTTCCAAGAATAAAAGCATGTTCTTTCAATAAAATCTGACAAATTTTCAGAATATTAAGAACGGTTCATGAATTCCTTTAGGATACTTTTTTAGAAAATAATTTTGTATAAGTAAAAAATTTTCCACTTTTTATCAGACACACAATATCGCTTACTTTTGTTAAAAATTGACAAATTTTCAATATTTTTAAGACTGAAGGCATGAAAGTTGATTGGATATAACAAAAATTGAAACATTTATGCTTCAACTTTTTACAGTTGCGTATACAATTTCATATGAAAATTCCCTTTTAAAACAGGTGGATTTCAAAAAAATTTATACAAGAAATTTTCAGAATCGTTTTACAAAAAAAAAACATAGTCGTGTAGACGATCGACGAAACTGAAAAAAATTTTAGTATGAATAATTAAAATTTCATAATTTGCAAAATAAAATTATTAAGCTGGTATATAAATATAAAAAATTTATAAAATTCATCGTGTTATTCAAATATATCAATCATCTATGAACAGCAATCAGAAGTTACCAATGTTCAGAATCACTTAGTTAATAATGAATTGTAAAGCTTTAATTATTATTGCTTAGGTGCCTTTTTCGATTGAAAAAAGCTTTAGTTTCCTAGATTACGATGTTATATCTGTAGCTGTTTGCATGTTGCTGACGTGAATCCATAAAATTTTACCCTACTAAATATGATTTATTATACATATATTATATATCGTCTAACGCGCCTGTAGTTTTCTCTTCAATTAGGCACCATTAAATATTCATTGCTGGTTATTCAAAAATTTGGAAAAAAACCGAAATAATGCCAACTAAATTGTACTTTCTGTTCAAAAATCCGTCTAAAAATTAGTTTTGACAACTATGGTATATTGAAACGGTTTGAATGTAGAATTTTAAGACATCTCAATTTCGGATATTTCTTTCCATACTGAAATTAGTTGGAACTAAGTAGGTACGTCTACTTCTAACAGCGGAGGCACTAACTAACGTGAGATTCTGTTAATGCCGCATGCTGTCTGGCAAATTAAAAGACATTCTATATTTATAAAATTACGTAAACTAAAAGTACATCATCGATGAAAATTAAATCATAAATACGGCCGCACAAAAATGAATTGAAAACTTTTTTTAATGGCTGATACTACAATTTACATAGCTGGAAGGGCAAGAGTTTTGCATCTGTTTTCGGGGATACATACTAGTAAACGCAGATAACCCAACCGCTCTCATGTGCCAGGCGTACTGCCTACTTTCCATTTTCAGCACTCATACCATTATAACAAAGAAAAGAGAATCGAGATTCTACACAATACAAAATTTCAATTCTTCTTCCGAAAATACTATGTTACGATAACGGTTTCAGAAAATGAGGCTATTTGATCCTTTATAATTCATAATACTCGACTTTAGTACACACTACCACAAAAAGAAAGAAGCTTATACATAGAAAACTAAATATATCATCATTGTATTCATTTATTTTTTCCCAAAGAATAAGGAACATTAAAGTGAATGGTTGATGGTCCGTCTGTCTGTCATTATTTGAAAGATGTCGCAATGGGGCCAAGCAAGCACACAAGTAATATCATATGATACCATGAGTTGATGGTTTTGATTGTATAACTACAGTAAAACTCCTTTCATTTACATCGTATATACACACTTTACTTAACGTATAAATATGATGATATTAAGAAGAATAAACCCACGATGTGGAGGAAGACGGACTGATGGATAGTAAAACCGATGTCTATTCATGGTCCTTCCGTCTTATATTCATCTTATTCTTGTATTGTTGCCTCTATTAGCGACGTGCTTTGATTCAACAATATATATATATATATATATAGAATTTTAGACTGTTTATAGATAAACACAGGATGATTTAGAACAAGTAACATAATATTTGATAAGTTAGACATGCCAAATTTCACGTTGAGTGCTGAATCTTTAGCATTAGACTAGTGCTAAATATCGATAAGTTAGGTATAGTGTATGAATTTACTCCATACGTAGATTTAGAATAATCAAATTGGGTTTATACATTTTTTATTTGAAATAATAGCAAAACGGTATGAGATATCATGGTTTTTTGGATAACATTATTTCAGGTAAATGAACGTCTTTTACTGTTTTTTGCAGAAACTGTATTAAATTTATTTTTCCTTGCTACAAAAAATATATAAAACTGTAAGGTTTTGTGAAATTTTTTTTTATTAAAAACAGTATTTAGGTCTAAAACGCTAATTTTGTTTATTTACGAAGCTATTCAAACATACATGACTTTCATCGATTTTTGCGTCAAAAAATGGATCTGCTTCAATACAGGAATTTTCGTATTTGAAAAAAAAAACTCGACGATAAATCTCTCAACCTTTACGGTAAACCCACATGCTCATGATGATCCCACTTGTCTCGTCTTCGGATGACGGGTTTTTTTCAAGGAGGGGACAGAGAATCCCATGGTAATTCATGATCAGTACTAGGGATTCATTTGCGGAACTCCTCTTACGTTTTATTATTATTATGAACCGTTTGGTTTTTGTTAATGGCGTGGAAGTGTAATTATAAACGATCCAATGGGATCGTATATTTGAAGATGAAAATGGCTTTGTTGTTGTCGATCGCTTCATATCGTATAATTTTAAACAGAGAGTAAGACAACTAAGAAATGATTTTTTCCAAAAAATTTTAACCCACTCATAGAAACCTTAGATCCCTCTTATAAGAAGAATGTAGCCAATAGCCATTTTAAAGAGAACTTCTTAAAAGAATCAGTTTCTTAAAAAAAAAATTTGCGACTGATTACAATATTTGGCGGATAAGAAAATTACCAAAATACAAAGATTGAACATTTCTTTTACTGATTAAATAAAAAAATATAGAATTTAGATTCAACCCATATTAAGTATTCCTGAATTGGATTAAATGTTTACTTTTAATGTAAATTCACATCGCTTCCACCATCGTGTATTCTAGCAACACATATTGGACACTTTTAACAGTTGAAAGCGTAACACAAATATAAACCATGGCCATTGAACTTAATGTAATGGAAACATTAAATCGAATACAAAACATGAGTTTCGTTGTACATTTTTACTCTATATTTTCTTTTTTTTCATGTATTAAATTTTATTAACATATTAGAACTGTGGTTTAGTAGAGAGATTAACAAAAGTTCAGGTATGATTTGTGGGCAGTTTGGTTGAGTTTTATCTTTTAACGAATTCCGGAGAGTTGAGGAAATTCTGCGGATGTATCAAGGTGATTTTTGTAAAATTAATTATCAAAATATTGCAATATGTTTATTTAGAATTTTTGTATACAGCCGTCCCTCAATATTACCATATTTAAAAATTGTTATCCCTGAACTACTGAGGAACTATTAACTTTAACAAGGAAAAGACACGTCTTAAACGTTACAAAAATAAACTTGAAATTACAATCGCCGAATTTTTATTGCAACTTATATTTAAAAAACTTAAATTTTTATACTTTTATATTTCTATATAATAAATAAATATTAAACGTTTTCATAAATACAATATAGAAAATAGTGTGTCAATGATATAACATTGACATAACACCACAATAACAACAAATAATAAACACTTCCACGAAGTGTTTACCACTACTGCTACGTATAACAGGGAGATCAGATACCAACAGGACTGGGAACCGGGAAGATATTATTGTGTGTATGTGTATTTGTTTAATATACTGAATGTTTTAGAATTAGAATCAAATTCAGGTACGATCTACTATTTAAGTAAATAATCTTACCGAAAATACGGAAAACTCGAAATACATACCTAAAACAAAAAAAAAAAGAAATAAGATTATGGAAATGAAAATGTAAATATTAATAAACAAAATTTAAGACAGGTTCGTTCGCACATAATATGACTAGTTTTCTTGACTCCGTCCGAAATCCATAATATTGCTGAACGTGTAAAATTTTAAGATATATTTAAAAAAATTAAACCTATCGTACTATTTTTATCAAAATGTTCCTTCTTTGATGATGCTTCCGATGTTTGTCTTTGCGGCAAAGTGAGGATGGAGATCGAAAGATTAAAACTGATCGAAATCCAAAGCCAGGTTCATGCTTTACTCACCACTCTCTCGTTCTTAACCTTCTTTAGAGGTGTAAACATTGGAAGTGTAAATACCGTATTATATTTTTAGCGGTGTAAATATCATACTAAGAGTGCTCTAGGGCAAAAGAACAAGCGAATTCTGGAGTACACTACTTCCTTTTTTAAAATCTACTTTATGAGAACAGAGGAGAACCTATACCGTAGCTTACGCGAGACGGGCTATGATTACGAGGACCTTGGTTGGCAATCTACCGGACTCTATCTTTATAGCGTCAAAGGGGTCAGGGATTAATATTTGTATATAAAGTTGGAATTACCCAGTGAAGCACTTCAAAAATAACTAATTGTACTTAAATCTAATAACCCTACAGTTTGCAGAATTAATTTAAGCATAGTCCAACTTCATTTAAAAAAATCAAGCCCTTTATCTAAAGTTTCCCTGTCGCTCGAACATCTTTAAATTTGAATTCGATAACTTCTTTTCATGATGCACTGTGCATTTAGTGTCAAAATACTCGAATATCCTCGCGACAAAAAGATATCATTTAGGCTGTTTTTTTTAACAAGGTTAATGGCGATAAAAAATTTTCTTATGAATATTTTGAGCGTTTGTCTGACTCACTCTGTATTTAATTCATATAATATGCTAGTAATAGTAATTGTTATTTTCAAATTAATATTTTAATTTAAATTAACATAAAATTGTGTGTATTGACATTTCCAATCATTGTTATTTTAACATTTTACAATGAACAGTTTGTTCGTTAGAGAGTAAGTAGATGAGTGTGTAGACATGAAGGCGGTTGATGAAGAGGGTTGAAGCCATGTTTGTTGATTAGAATTGTTATATTGTTGTTATGTAGTACATAACATGAAACTGTTGCATATATAAATGTTTTGCTGTTTAAACTCATTATTCGATCATAAATTGATTGTTTTATTTACATAAATGAGCATTACTATTGTTTTCTTCTTGTAGCTTATTTAACGTCTCGTGTAAATTGTATTCAAAGGAAATTATTGACTTATTATGTCATCAACTAGCGTCCACAATTTATCAACTAACTTTCAATCCTTATTGAATTCTTTACATTGTACTGAGGAAGAGGAGTCGGGACAATTGCAATTTACGAGAAAAAAAAGTCAACTGTTTTAGTTATTAGAAAATATCTCATGACTATTGAGGGTATTTATTTTAACATCAGTAATAGTTATGACGGACGAGTCAATGCAGGATGGGCGTATTGTATTAGCGCAGTAAATCTGTCAACGCTTCAAATATTTGTCCAAAATTAATGTTTTAAAAATTTGTTAATTCTTTTTTTGTAAACTAAACGGTCAATTACACCATGTTTATTTACATATGTCTGGTTTTGCTTGCAAAGTCACTTTTTGTAGCAAAAATGGGAACTATAACTGTTAAAAAATGTCATCTTAAGAGAATAAATTCCTACTCTTTACATTTTTTGTATAGACAATTTTGAAAATTTATAGCAGCTTACAGGGACGGTCAACGGACTTACATGTTTGCAGCTTTATGTCGTTGAGAACCATATTTCATGCAAAACTACTTTTACTCGTAATGTCGCTAGAAATATCTTTCCTTTGAGAAAATGGCAAACACTCGTAAACAACTTTTTGTGTCAGATTTGTAAAAAAAAGATTTTTTGGAGTAATTTACATGTCACTAATTTTTTAAGCGATTGTGTACGAGGCATACTTATCTCAATTTCGATCTTCGTTAATTATTATTTTCAATTACAATTATTGAAATGTTTATCAATTATTTTATTATCATGTGTCTCAAAACTTCATCATTATTTTGTATCATTTACAAAATTAATGGTTTCTAACAATAATAATGATTTTTATGATTACTTAATAACATTTTTATAAAAATGTTAATTAAATTCTGTACTGTTATCTACAAAACACTAAAATTGGAATAATTAATCAAATGTCAAAACTTCATATCGAGGATTGTTTTATGTGATAATTTATAAAATCATTTTAAAACATGTTCCACTCACTTGAACACTATTGATATTTAATTTAGATAGAGAGATTATTGCATTTATTTATCACTCATGATAAAAAACTGGTCAGCCCATTGATGTTTGCAGTCCAGGTGTTATGTATTACAATTTTGAATCCTACGATATTGAGTTTTAAAAATGAAAACTTAAAGTCACCGGCGATAAAAGTCAATTTTTTTTTACTTCGAGTATCATATGGTATAGAGAATGTTGGTGAATTGTTTAGAGTAGTAAACTATGAAGAGATCATAGAAAAAATCCGGGATTTTCGAGAAACGAAAGAATGATATGATTTTGACTAAGTGTTAAGGTTTACTACAAGGTTTTTTTTGATATATCACTATCATCTTCGACTGGTGGACCGATGCAAAGCGACTCCTCATATTGTTATTGATTGAGACAGCCTGTGAGAAGAAATTCTTTCTCTTTTCTCAAACACTTCTTCCTTTTAAACCTTTAATGTTCTAATAGTTAAATATTTTATGTATTATCGTTAGTATTTTAACTCTTATGCGTTTGTAATAATTTTTGTAGTAATTTGCCAAAATAGATAGTAAATCGCAAAGCACCCGTACGATTTTTACTATGAGACAAGATAGACATCGCGTTGTTTCGAGTCAGTCAAAATGATTTTTACATTAAGGATAATTCAATTGTATTTGAATAATGAATGAAGATGATATTCTACAAATTTAAGCTTGCCAAAAGGACCAAAGCAATGAGAGACACAAACTCGTAAAGAAAAAGGCACAATCACGATTAACAGCATACTTTAGGTGTACAGTTGCTCTATTTAATGCTCTACTCATTCATTAGCCGTAAAATTGGAATTAACTTAGTTTTGACGAAATTAATGTAAGGTGGTATATTTACCGCCCTCAAAGTGAATTTCATAAACGTAGTCTGGTATATTTTTCGTCAAAACTAAACCAAAATTCCTATTTAATTATTTTCGAATGATATTATATATAAGAGACCACAACCACAGTATTCGTAATATTCTTCGATCATACAGACTAGAATAATAAAACACCATACACGATATTGTTTATTTTATCTAACATCTAATTTGTACTAACACTAATTCATTCAGTACAGACACATATATAGTTAAACAATTTCCCATAAAGTGTGTCCAAATTTAGAACTAAGGAAAAGCAAGAGAATATCATTAAAATTTTCTTTCCTATTTTGAAACAGTATTTCTTGAATTGATGAAATATATAGGCAGCAACAAAAATTTCTCAATAAATTATTAGTACTTTATTCTGAAGAGCAAACCTTTGGAATCTGAATGGAATATTACTTCATTCGTATTGAACATGCAGTAATCCATTTTTATAACCCAATCTTAACTAAATTTCCAATGGTTTCATTCTCTGTTTGATTTGAGCTTCATTTACTCGTCTTTAATACGTCTTTCAAAGCGTTAATAAGCATTTGTCCACTAAGAATAAATCGGATGGGTAAGAATTTCTAACGATTAATCATGATATGCAGATAACAAAACACAAAATTATTTTTTATAAAAAATAAAGATTATTATTATTTTAAGAAAAAAAATTCATGCCAAACGCTATAAATGAATGCTGTTTACATTTTCATAACGAAGCAAGTTACTTTTGATTGTCATACACAAAAATAATGGTTTACTTACAACTGCTTACAACTTTCATACACAAAAATGATTGTTTGGCAAGTTAAGATGTCATTCAACACCCCATGACACTCTACACTGTTTTCGAAGTAAATTTGCAAAATACCTACATAATGAAAATTATGTTTTTTCTTTTTTAATAATACTTTTTTGGTGCAAACCAGATATTATAGTAACACATAAACCAATTTTATAAATTTAGGACAAAAGTCTATTGTCTCTGGACAAGATGACGATACAAGGTTTGTATTTGTTACGTACTCAATTTTGGGAAAACTGAAGTTTTGTCGATTTAAATTCTGAACATTTCAATTTTTTATTTACATTTTGAATATGTCTAAACATTCATAAAGTCATTTCTTCCGCAGGGCATATAATATTCAATTTCTGTCACTTCAAAGATATCCTTGGAGCACCGAGTGCCGAAATAATCATTAGTTCAATAACGAACCAAAATATGGCTCACTCTATATAACACCAGCTAGATGGTAACCGCTATTTTCCTAAGCAATGGTTTTGCGCAAAATAAATGCTTTGTTGACTCGATCACATAGATCGTGCTTGGTATCTTCAAGGGCACTCGATAAAATTATTTAACTAGCCCGTCGATTATAATGGACCACGAATGGTAATAGACATTTAAAAAACATTATGATACCTCATTCTCAACTCGTTTAATTTAATTTCTAATACATGGACACTCCTAATGAAAAACACTGTTTAAATATACATACAGATACTATTAGTTAGGTTAATTACAAACAAATACTAAAACTACATTCAAACTCAACTGTAACTCTGTTGAATTAAATTGTGTAAAGTAGTTGAACATTAAATAAAGATAACTGTATAGTGGACTATTTACTTTAGAATAAATAGAATAAAGATGGATATAGATAGATAGTGATGAATTCTCAAGGGTGAGATCTGTAGTAATACAAATAATATTATATATTCAATAATACTTTACAAAACTACTATATGGTATACCATGTACTAGCTAAACTCTAATAGTGGGTATTGGCTATGTATTGTTATATAGTTAATAGAAAAACAAGTGGAAAATTTATTATTAGAAAATGTACATTTATTGTACACAATTGAAATGAGAAAAAACAAATACATTTTTGACTAGACACAATTGATATTTTTGTTGTCTTTAATTATCTAAATAATTGTATCAATACACTATTATTCAAAAATGGTGAATAATTTCATGCTTTTAAAATTTGAACCTTATTCTTTTCTTTTTAAATAAATAAAAATACTATTCTTTAGTAGCATAAGTTAATTTTTGGTTAATTATATGTTTAAGTAGTCCCGAAAATAAATCAATTAATTGAAGGGATTGCTAGAGTAGCAAGAAAATTTCGAAATATTTTTGTAAATGAATATTTGCTGAAATTGCCAGTTTATTCTTTTTTTTAACCCCGTGTGTGTATGTGTGCGGCATCGTAGCGCCTGAACGGATAAACCGATTCTTTTATTTTGTTCCAATGGTAATTTAATGGAGAGTGTTCTTAACTGTATTTAAAGTACGAGTCGAGTCGAGAAGAATTTATCGGGAGTTTTTTAATTTTTGTAAATTTTCTATTGTCTTGGGAACAATATTACCTTTTAGACATTTGAAATATTTTCTTCTTTGTCGTTATGTATCTCTGAGCAAACTTTCGGACAATTTTAAGAATCTACGAGGCTCTCTCTTAAGTCAACAAGCCTCGCCCCTATTTTACCACAGAATTTCTTGAAATTTTGATTTTACAAATGAAATTTGCAACAAAACATGATGTGACAAAAATGTTTCTTCAATGAGCAAAATTCTACAAAAAGCATTTAAAAATCGATAGAACAGGTTCATGATTAGTGAAAATATCATGTCACAAATATACATAACAAAGTTAATCGAATTGATACCTTCATCTTTTTTTGTCGTTCAATCGTTTTGTCAAAATTCCAAAATAATTTTGAAAGCGAGAAAATATCTCTAGCGTTGAAAAATTCACGACGTAAGAGCTGTGTAAACAAAGCTTTGATGAACACCTGTACCTAAATTATGTTCGTAGCATCAATACTTGTAGGCGTTAGAAACTTGGGACTAAACTAATTATACATTGAATAAATATCCGAAATGCATCCGTCCTAAAATAAACTCGAAAAAGCGTTGCCAGCTGTCGTACTAGTAGGGCATTTTCATTGTCGAACAAATAATTACTAATAAGAGAAAACCAAATATGCATAAGAACACTCACATACACATAGTAAAATAGAAAAACCAAAGTGACGACAACCAAACGGCGACCAATATTATGCATCTATAACGATCAGGACAAACGTGTTCAAGGCACTCACTATTATACTACGAAAAACAAAACAGCATCATCATCGTCGGAGACTAGTGAGGAAGTCGACAGAGGAAGAACATATGAAGACAAATGTATAGAGAAGATTCATACAATGCATTTAAATTCACCTCGTAACTAATTTTAGTAAATTAGTAGTATAACACTAATTAATGGAAGTAAGTGCTGGTTTCATTACACAATATTATTCATATATATAGATATAGATAGAGTTTGACTTGGAACTTCGAACGTCGAACAAAATGAACAACTGATGAAGGACGATGATAAAACCAATCAACCAATTGTATGAAGAACGAAACAAGTATATTTAGTTCGTATTACAATGTGTTTGATCAACTTTATATTTTGGGTTTTACTTACTTTACTCTGACTTCATGTAGTCAACACTTAAATGAGGAACATAGTATGTGAGATGGCTGAATTATACAGTTGTGAGCCGTGTTTATCTGGAGTGTTTAACAGAAGTATCCTTTCACGAAATAAGTCCCTAAAATAGAAAATCGGAAAAAATACACTCCCCTTGGGTTTCCTTAAACTTATACCAACTTTAATGCTTTTGATGTAAGCTCTGGAGATATGGCCGCGAATGAAAGTTATAAATGGCAGATAATACTATTTAATATTGAACAATCGATTAAATAACTCCCAAATACAGTGAAGAACTAATACACTTGTACATTTTGGCAAATGCAAAGGCTAGCAAACCAACACTAGTTTCCCTGAGTATTGTTGAAAATTCAAAAGTTTTAATTTTTGCACGTGGACTTATGAGGAGTTTGTGCTAGCGCAAGCAAACGGAGACTTATTTTGCTACCTTTAGGCAAGGCTTGGGCAAGAAGTGATAAACCATTAATAGTTCATTCAATTTGGCCGATAGTTGTAAAAGTTGGTAAATCAGAACTTGACTTACTAGATTGGGCAAATGTTGAAACTGACAAAGAAAGGTTTGATTTATTAGATTTAAATGAGACTTGGATAAAAATGGAAAAATTGAGATTTTGTTGGTAAGATTAAGAAAAGGCGCAGGAAAAGATTTGCAAATTTTCGTTCCAATGATCGATTTCTGTAAAAATTCAGTTAGTTATCAAAATTTGATACAAGATTTTCCAATGCTTTGCCACATAGCATAGGATTCTATCGTGAAGCTTAAACTTTCTTACTTGAGACGGAATTAATTTTCATTAAAAGCATATCTTAATATATATATTTCTTGTGTGCGTGTGTATGTAATTGAACTCCTCCTAGACGGCTGGACCGATTTTGATGAAATTTTTTGTGTGTGTTCGTGGAGATTCGAGAATGGTTTAGATTTACAATTTGGTCCAGTACAACTGTTTTTGAGGGCTCCGTACCAAAAAAATGAAATTTCATTAAATGGTGGGAGCGCATATAAATCATATCACATTATGTATACTATGTGTACTATGTATTTTTAATAGTATTCAGGTATTGTCAATAGGCATTTATTAGAGCCATATGCGAGCGCAGCGAGCTCTACTATCAAAGGTCAGGCCAAAGGTCGAAGGTCAGGGCACTCCAATAAATATTAGTTAAATTGGGGTTTAGCGGACAGGCTAAACGTAGTATAGGTATTCATGAATTGGAGTTACGTTTTTACGGGACAACGTCCGTCGGGGCCGCTAGTAACTCTATAAAAAGTCATTACATACTCTGTGATTGCAGCACAACCACGATATTGATGTGCAGTAATACTTTTACCCAAAGTCAATTCTATATTGAATCTCAATGAACATATGTAGCATGTTGCGGGTTGCACTTCTTCTGTATCAAGCACACACTATTAAGTAAAATGTGATGGCAAATATTGGAAATAATATATATATCTATGAGAGAACATGGAGAAGAGATGCATTGCATTGGTAACTTTATTGTGTGTTCCTCAAGCAAGAAGAGCGAACAAGCACAAGGATTGTGAAGTATTAAAACTTATAATTAGATGTCTGCAAAACTTAATTTAATATTTGAATTTTCTTCTTTGTTTCAAACAAAAACTATTTTAATGATTGTTACACCATTTTACTACTACTTATTTTACTACAATGTAATATGAACGATTTATTATGTAAAGAATCACATATTATTAAAAATGTTTTCGAGTTTCCTGATATTAAATTACTACAAATTGATGTCATATTATTTAATACTCGGTAGTCAATGGTAAATATGAAAAGATAAAGATTTAGTTCATGGTGCTTATTAGTTAAAATTTGCGTAGTTATAGCAGTTTTTCTTTTAAACAAATTGAATGACATCAATCAATTATTCTCATAAACCCAGTCTTTAGCCCGAAAAATAGCTCGAGATTCTGATCTCGAAGCAACCCTCACCCATTGTTAGAATTACTTTTAAATTGGTCTACCTCGATAATTCTCAATCTCGTTTATTCGAAATATAACGCTTTAAGGCGTTTTTTTTTTTTTTTTTTTTTTTTGGAATGGCTAATTTGATCTGATTGCTGTTTATACAACGATAAAGAGTACAAAACTCAAACAAAGTTGCTAAATGACATCTGGGTTTTTCCATATTTTAGGGCTAGACAGACTTTTAAAGTTTTTACGAATAATTCCGGAATTTTTTTTTAAATACATTTCAAATTAAACGAAAAATGACTACCATTTAAGTTATCATGCAATTTTAGTTTTGTATTGGTACAAATTGCGATCAAATATCAGAAAAAAAAATTAATCGTTATATTTCGAAGTAAACAGAAATGTAAATTATCAAGAATGTACATTTTAACAAAGGATTAAAAAAGTTACAAATTTGTACAACTGCTGGCAGAGAACAGCAAACTTGTCGCTATATTTTTTAAATTTTTTATTTTTACTCAAAAGCATAGAAAAATAAAGATTGTCTATTATGGAGTTCTATTTATAGAATAGAAAATATTGGTTATTTTATTACGTCAATTTTTTCGCTAATAGAAAAACAAGCCAGTCCAACGTGAAAGCTAATCCAAATATTTAAACACGCTTAGCTATATAGTTTCAACACACTAAGGTTAGTAAGAAAAGCATCACCAATTTCACTAACATTTGTAATCACTGTACACACACTGAGAAGTATAGAAATGCATTGGCTTTCCTCTTACGGTACACACGGAACGCATAAGTGAGTGATCTGCAATTGACTCAGTTACAAGTCATCAAAAAAGTGGAAATTGACTTTTAGGTAATTATATTAAATAATTAACTTTACAGTTCTTCTGCGTACGATATACACAGAAGTATAAGTAAATGAGTAACAACTTTCTGGCATTAACTATCCGCCGAAGTTATCCGTCCGCGTCTTCGTGAAATTTTAACTTTAAAACAAAGACTACCAAATTAAGCCTTCACTTCCCACGAAGAGATACCTCACTTATCTCCCAATTTGTTCACAACTTCGTGGGTTTTAACTTTTTCCAGAGGAACTTTAGTTTTTTGAAAATAAAATGCAACCTCTTATCTTCTTCTACATTACTTTAGGAATTCAATTTCCAAAAAACCATTCTTGGTGAGCGTCTGCATGGCGAAGTCTAACTATGCTAAATTTCAAGTCAATTGGGACTAAAATTTTACAGATTTCGTGATGTGTTAGTCAGACAGTGATATTTTGCTAAGATATATATAGACAATGGCAATAATTTTTTGTCTAGTCTTTATGCTATTTTGTGGCTGGTAAAAAATATTGTGACGTAAAATCAAACTCTTCTTGTCCATCGTAAATAGGTAAAAATTTTTTATATTGTGTTCGATATAGCACACACTCCAATTAAAATTTGAATATCAAAATTGACTTTTTTGTTACAAAAATGTGGAAAACTAATGAATATGTTTATAACAAACATGGAAGAGTCAAGTTTTTGGCCTATTTTTTAAACCAATCAATAAAATTGATTATATTTACACTCACACTCACAAAACACACGCAGATAATTTTAATTAAAGTAATGGATTTTCATTTTAGATCGTGGTTACCAATATATTTTACAGCTCTCAAAACATATCTATTGTATTTAATTTTATGTTGATGAACTAGTGCGAACAACAAGAGCACATTATTGCTACATCCAGAAGAACATATCCCTATCTGTACAGGATAAAGTGTTGTAACTTGATGACAGTGTTCCTTAGATTACCTTATCTTTACTTAGCAGAATGTTAGTAGTCGAGAAAATAGTTGTCTGTGTACTTTTGTTTTCAAATTAATAAGATATAAAACTTTTGAAATCAAACAGTTGACTGAGTTAATTGTTGAAATACTTTGTATAAAAAAGTATCACAATTAAGGCGGCCAATCGGCCGTCATTTGTTTTACTTTTCGAAAATTAAGAAAATTTTCTATAGTTTTTTCTAAAAATTTTGTTTTAATTTTTCGAGAAATCGATTACCTTTCTATTATAGTTTAGGAGAAAATGGACACCAGGATTTTATCTTAATTTGCACCCTCACGGGTAAATAGTAATGTTGACGAAAATATGCTTTAAACAAACTATGGTTCTATATCTCAAGATTTAAAAGAGACCCAGTTGACAACGTTGTTCGTTGACGAACTCAAACTCACTTTCTTCGTCACGAGCACGCTATAAACTTTTTGGAAATATTTTAATTGAAATTGAAATATTTTAGCTGACTTGAATTATTGTTTTGAATTACCTAATGATTTTACCATTTCACTTTTCGAAATGAATTGAGCCAGGTTTATTTGACCATTCATTTCCATAATAATTGTTTATATGTTAACATTATGTCATGCCTTTTCTAAACTGAATCGATTTTGAAGAAAAAAATTAAAATCGCTTCATCCGTTTAGGCGATACGGTGCTACAGATAGACACGTACACAGACACACACACAAAGCAGTCAAACTTATAACACATCTTTTTATAGTTCGGGGGTTAAAAAGGATATTATTTAAATTGTTATATTTTAAGATATGGCTTGAACAAACAAAATAATTGTGAATTGTGATTAAAAGACAAGATATGAATCGGGATTTAAGGTACAATACTCTCCCATATGAAATACAAACTGACTATCTTTCCTTAACTGCATATATATTTAAAATATAACACGTTCTTACTTAGAATATTAATTTCTTAGGATATTATTTATTACACATACGGCTGGCAGTGGCTTCTATTCGTTCTGTTGTTATGTTAAAACAGCGGACATAAACAACTAAAAATATTACTCAACTCGTTCGTTTCTCTCATCATTAAGTAAATGGATTTGCTAGCTTTATGGTGTTTTGTTTTTATTTTTTCTTCATCATCTCATAAAAACCGCATAATTTAATTAGAAAATATTATATTAAAAACGTGTTTACACAATACAATAATAATACTTATAAATTGTACTAGATGTAATAACGTTTATAATTGGTGGAGGCTGTTTAAATAGGGCTCCAAGAGAAACCCGCTTATATCGATGTCCTCTAAGTAGATAACCGAAACTAATTCATAGGTCATATCTCTAGATACGAGTCCGTGTAATTCATCGAGAAGTCGAGGGTCGAGATTTGACTTAGCGAGAAATGTATTTATTGTTCATAAATATGGGCTGACTGACCAGCCCTGTTCTAACACCTAACTGACTGACAATCATAACTGTAATTTATATGCAATATAAAATCTGTATAACAAATTTCAGCCAACGTAAATTCTTTTTGGCACCACGTAAAACCGTTTCAATAGCATGTCTGACCCCTGTTCTATCGTTCGCTTATCAGCTTTAGGAAATTCAACGAATTTTTTTTGGCCTGGCTCTTAATCCATACTATAATAAATAAAAATAATTAAAAGTAAGATAACATAGCGTTGTTGCTATGGATATGGAACACAAACACACACAGCATATCTCCTTTTGTTACATGACTTTTTTGCCAGCTTGCTCACCATGGCAAGCCGCGTTTGCCAATTTTTTTCCAAAAAAAAAAAAAAAAACTATTTGATATGTATTTTATTGTATTTGAGATAAAACTTGATGTGTAATCATTCAGGTTTTTTGGTATTTGTTCTAAATCTAAACGGGCGGTAAATTGGCTAACAAATAGTAAATGACTTTTCAAGTCATTAAAATCTTAATATAAAATTATTACAATTTTTATCTTGAAAGCTAAGAAATTTTTTTACTACTGTTCTTGTTACATATTGTATATTGAACTTTTGAATTTAATTCATTTAAACTTATAAAAAATTAATATGCAAAACTTATTATCATATTTTTCTTTAATAATTTTAAATATTTACGATTATAAAGTAGGTATTTTTAAAATATTACTTATATGTTGAATTTTTTTCGAACTTTTATTTAAAATTATAGAAAATAGTTTTTCATTAATATTTCTTCTTTTCTATTTCTAGTACCTCAGGAAAGCGTAGTACACGTTTATATTTTAAATTATCAAATTAATTTTAATTACATAGCCACACGAAATTCTATGGGGTAAAATACAGTTTCTAGAGCATATTCCGTAGTTTCTTGCAGATATGGTAATTTAAAGAAAAGCATTTGTATTGAAATGAGAGCGTTTTTTTTAAATAAAGGTAGACCCGTTGTCAGTGAATATCTATTTACAGACTACTTGGAACTACTTTGGAAGAAAGTCTCTGTCACTCCAAGTCTTTGAATTTGCCAGAAATGTGTATGGTTTTCAATATTTCATTTGCATATATTCTATGATAATGATTCCTGGAGAGAACTGTTTGCCGACTATATATTAAAAACATAACCTTGAGATATAGTCAGTGTGATTCTAGCCACATTCCGGTTTGCACCATGGTACATTATGATATTGTACCATGACCCTTTTGACGTTTTCTTCTATACCTGTATAATATTTAAAGTGTTCCAGAAAATACTTAGTGTTGAGTACTAACAGTGCTTGAATATTTCCAATATAATATTTTATAACAAAAATATGCAAACTTAAGTGTTCGGATTGATGTTTCACAATCTCCTACATTAAGATCGGGGTTACTTTAATAAGTTTGAAAGATGGTCATCATTTTGATGAAGTCTTGTTTAACAGTTTGATTTGTGACGAATTCGTGAATTACATTTATTACATTAAATTATTAGTATGTATTCGATTTTTATATATATGACAGTTTCGATAATTCATTCTTACTAATTATATGATATTTCACGATTATTTTACAAAAACAAATATATTTTTATTTTTATTTTTGCACGTTTTCGTGATTATATCTGAATTCATTAATATTACCTATGAGTCTGGTCTTCACATTGTTTAGAGCATCGTATGTTGTAGGTATAAAGCTAGCATACATATTTTGTACTGTTTTGCAACAACTAAAACATTTGTGCGAATGTTGTTCTCAGGTAGTTTGACAACACTGAGCAAGGGCGATATATAAACCATTAAAATTTTGAACCCCTACTAGTTAAAAAATTTATGAATTTCTCCTTTATTTCTTGTTCTAACAATCGACTCCTTGACACTGCTGGCTTTTTTCCAACAAATAACAAGGTATTGCTTGTAATGTAGCTATTTGAAATTTTCAAAAGGTTGGAATACGTACACACCGCTTTGTGGATCAAGACAACAATGATGGAGAGTCAATAATCTTTCTACTGGAATGAGAATTTAAAGGGGGCAGCTAGCAATATCACCTCATTCAGTGTTGTTAGATTATCAACTCAGTGTTAGAAACCGAATCAGTGACGAGTGATTAAAGGCGTAATCACCTTTAACCGTTTGGCTACCGAGACTAGGAGGTAGCGGGTTCAAATCATGGAAGCGTTAATCTGATCAATTATTATTAATGGGTGTGAAAAACGGAGGTTAAACCCAATTATTATATCTTAGCTTACCAGACGACTACACCCATAAGCATTGATTACTTATTGCAAATAGGTCCAAACAAGCTGTTCATGTGAGTTGGACCCTGATGGTCTCAGATGAAGAAAATTACTTTCTCTAACTATCAAAAATTGTATTGTACACATGTTAAACAAACTCATAAATTCAATTTTCGTGAATATTTCTGTATTAGTTTTTAAGAAAAACTAATCTTAAGATAAATTATTGTTTATGTGATTTTCTACAACTTCACACTAGAAAAAAATTTTCAGTTTCTTTATATTAATAAATTTAAAAATTTTTAATTTAATTTTGACAGTCATGGGAGAAGCTTTTGAGAAGCTTGATGTTATTACGAAAATATTCGCATTCAAAAAAAAATTGAAAACGCACATACGTGCATATACATCGAAAAATTATGTTTATACATTGTTCTGGCCACAAACCCAAAGATGAAAATTTCGAGTTTTTAATGGATTGCCAGAACTTCCTTATTTTGGGAAGTTAAAACAGTACGCTTTGTACGCTGTATATCGAGATGTATTTCTCTCTAATAGTAATCAGGTAGAAATGATGATGTGATGGTCCGTAGAGTGTATTACACACGAATTTCTATAAATATGTATGCACACATTTATCATTTCTAGATAGGTAGAATCATCATATTCTAGAAGGTATGTATGTATGTATGTATGGTATATAAAACAAAACATAAATTAATTAACATTTAACAAATATTTATTCAAAATATTGATGAATAATAATGATAATTTTAGGACATATTTTATATGAATTGTCACGTATATTGTATCAATAATCCCATCACGTAGGTATATATGGCACAGGCAGCAGAGTATATACAATAATAACATACCACATACTCACTTCAACTCTACTCAACTCATTGTACATAATTCATGAAATATTGTTTTAATTTATGGTAAGATGATTCACTCAATCTACAACAACTTAAAGATTTTGTTGAAAAACTGTTTTTAACGCTTTTATACTTTTAAAAATGATTTAGTAAATTAGTGTTTTAATAATTTATTCGCACCGTGCGTGAGATTTATAGGAGGCGTTTCCATGGTAACGATACACTACCTTAATTATAGAATTGTATAGATTGCATTTATGACTTGAAAATTTAATATTATTGTCTCACAAATTTAAATAAATAATCATGATAATATTTACATTTGAAAAATACTATTTGTGCAATTTGATTTCTTATTTTCACAATTTTTAATGCATTAAGTTTAATTAATTAGTGTTTTTCAATAATTTTAATTTGACATTTTCTATAAGATTAGCAGGTAAAGAACTGCAAATTAATCATTAAAGCCTCCTTCATCGTCAAAATTTTTCACTAGAAGCGCTGGCATCGATTTTATTGCCCCTACCATGACTACGCACACAACGAATATGTATATTTTATGTATAGAGCCAGAAGAAACTATAAAATAAATAAAAAAACGTTGCAATTGAAGATTTGCTGATGAGAGCTTAATTATTTGATCCACAATACCTCTTATCCTGATAGTTGTATTGCAATTTTTTTTCAGACATAATTTTGTCAAATAATAACATTTCAATTATGATTCCTTTTGGGTTCGTTATTTTGATGTTCCTAATTACGATGAATAATCGAAAAACAAGAATATCTGACTTATTTTCCGATTGAACGACAAATTTCTGTGGTATGAACTGAAGAAAATGCGTTAGGATAGAATTTTTCATGTACAATTTTATTCGATATCTCAGAAATTACGACTCGATTAGTCTAGAAAATGATTATTATCTTAAGCGTTGTTTACATTTTTACTTATTTTCGTTATTAAGGAAACTTTCGAAGTTTGATGAACTATTTTATACGGGGTAGTTTCAGTTCGAAAAATACAAAAAAAGGATCATTTAAAAATAGAGTTAGTAGTTTTTAAAATATCGCTAAAAATCATGTACAAAAAGCTTTTATCTTGGAGAGATTCTGAAAGATTTCGAGTACTTACTGTGTTGTCAAATAATTTAGATTTGTTTTGGGCTCTAATAACCTTTATAATTGACAATTTTCTTTCGAATCTTGCTGAAGTATTTAATCGAAGGTAATTTTGACCCAAAAATAATTTAATTTTTAAGACTTGATTCTTAAGCTTTTTGGAGTTTAATTGTCCCAAATAATTCCGTGATTTGGAAATTTGGTTAGTTTCGCGATTTCATAAATTTCTAATCGTACAAACGCCAAAGAGACCAATTTTCTGAAATATGTTTCAGAATTTTATAAAGAGTTTCTATTATACTTTCTAATGGACAGTTTTTGAAATATAATCTAAAATATTTGAGAAAAAGCTTCTATTTTGTAATGTTTTTGGAAATATACCTATGGGAAAGTACTTGAACTCTTTGACTTGAATCATCCTATCCATTAAGTGTTAGATATGATTGTGAATGGCACAGGTATATCTAGCCTAGCCTAGCTAACTAACTAACTAGGCTTTTTCTCTGTGTTTGTGTTTATATTCCTCTAATTCATTTGCGTGTGTATTTCAGGAGGTGGTGGATTGAATTGGATAGTGAGGTGTTTGTGTTGTTTTGTGTTAGGGTTCTTCTACATATACCTACCTGCCTATAGCAGTAGGATTTTCATTGTTTATATTAAGTCACATATATGCAAATAAATTAAAATGACATCATACAAAATTATATTCCCATATTCATATACCCCAAACACAACACAAAACACACGACACATCATGATGACACATACACAGACACACAAAACATACGTATATACTGGGTGGCTTTTTTAAGTTGACATATACTTGAAACTCGAAAAATATGTAACACGCTTCAAGCGAAAAAAATTTGGTGTTTAGGCGCACATCTGACGCAAACATTAAACTTGACCTAGGTTTTCAAAGCTCAATGAAAAGCTCAATCTACTCCATAACTGGTAATCGATAGATAAACACTTCAAATCAGAAAGTTTTTATTGAATATAAGAGTAACATTTTTTGTTCGAAAATTTTTTTCGAAAATCGTACAAAAACGGACTGAATAGTTTTTTCCAAGATTGTTTTATCGTATCAAAATTGTTATTTCCTATGATTGTTTTTGCAAAATCAAGGCACTCTTCGAAAACAATTTATTCAATAGATCCAATCAAAGTGTTTCGTTTTTCTATAAAGATCACTAACTTTTCTTAACGCACAAAAAGTTAGATTTTTGTTATCAATTATGGTCTAAACTATTCGGTTAACAAAAGCATGTTTCAATCAAAAAATGGTTTCGAATTTATAAAGAACAACTTTATAATATAAAGCGTTCATCTCTTGTTTGTCAGTTATGAATCAGAGTGAGGTTTTAATTGAACCTTAAAGCTTAGATCGAATCTGATGCCAATATAAGACGTGAGCTTTTGAATCTTACATTTTTCGTTTGAAACATTTTCCTCGATTAAATTTATCTATCGAGTTTCATGTATGTGCCAATTAAAAAAAAAACACCCTGTATGCATAACGTTCATACATATTCCAGGGGTTTTTCCTATGAAGAGCGTCTGAACTGTAGTCTTAAATTTTTAAATTACTAAACAATTTTTCTACATTTATTTTTTGAAATTTTGAATTTTTCGTTTGAATGAGTATATTATGTCATTTTTATGCTACACAGAATGGGGCTGAGAAATTCAATATTTTAAAAACGCCAAAATGTTTTTTTATCAATGTGAAGGGTTTTTGTATGTAGTTCAGAATATGAGCCTTGAAAAGCACACAATTATCCCAAGTAGCTCGACTGACCATTTTGCTCAGTGTTTTGGATACTTTGGTCAATATGGTATGTAATAGTGATATTACCAATATTAATTAAATTGCGTTGTCTCGATCGATGATCTTATAAAAATAATACCTTTTATATTGTATCTCAAATACAATTTATTTAATTCAAGTTTAAAAATGGACACTTTTAATGGAAAACCCTTCAGATATTCATTTCTCTTGTTAAACATATAATACACATTTTATAGGTTATGTTTTTAAATTCGTGTTTTTTTTTTCTTTCGAATTTATTGGTTTGTTTATTAGTGGGATCGGTACAAAAGGGGCTCATTAATAATTTGTACAAAGAAGGAATTAGTAGAAGGTAGTTATTATCCAATGCACCTATATTTTACTAGTTGAAGCATAGTAATGGTGAAAGCTAATTGAAAAATTATTACAGCAACGTAATTTGATTTTAACTTTTTTTTCTCTTTCGTGAGGAGCAAGAGTACATAATAACATTTTTGGAAAAATCGATCATTTGTTTAAATTAAAAAGTAAGTTGAGCGATCGTTTTAAGACAGCGAGCACATTTCTAGTTCAAAAGGGGATTGTTTACGAGTCTTGAAAACAATATTTAAAGAAATTAATGTCCTCTATACAAACACAAATTCACACAGTTCTATATTAATAGTTTTTAAAGTAGAAAAGGCAGATAAGAACCGTTTTCTTGGAACCATTGAGTATTTTTTGAACCAAATCTGTTGAAAAACTTGTGATTTAAAATGTAATTTAAAATTAAGGTATGATTTAAAATGTGTAAGTTTTAGTCAACTGGTATACTTAATTAAAGCAAAAAGTTCTAACTTTCATTCCGAATTTCTTTTTTAATTGACGATCAAAAAATTTTGGCTTATAGATTGTCCAAGGAATGATTATTCCTAACTTCTACCCAAAATTTTATTTCATTCTCTAACAAAGTGAGTTTACGGATTTTACCTTAAATGTAAATGAAATTATATTTAAACTATAACGAGTGTAAAGGTATATTTTATTTAAGTATGAATATTTTGACATAGTATATTTTCATACAAAAGTTGTAACTTATTATTAAAGTTTATAATTATTGTAATAATAGTTTAAATGCCTGTTAGTCTTACATATTATTGCTATTATAAATCTTAGTAGTTTTAACAACAGAACTGAGTTGTAATTTAACTCAGCTTTGCCCTATGCTACAGTCAAACAGTCGAAAAATGAAACTGGTGCTGTACTACTCAATTAAATTAGAAAAATAATATTGTTTTCCAAAAAAGTGATTCCTTCTATAAAGTAAAGGAAGTATTTGCGAAAAAAAATCGATGTTGAAAAATAAAAAAAATTATAAATAATCTAATTTGAGTATCCACTGAATCCATTTTCGTTTGCATATAAGAAAATCATGTAATGTCTGCATCATATTTTGATGTTAACATATTATGAAATTTTAATGAAACCAGAGTAAGCAATTATTAGCTCAGTTGATTAAAGCGAAACCAATTCCATCCGCGGTATGCTTAGTGCCAAATTAATTAAATTAGTTGTGTAGTGCATGAAGAAGGTGCACTCAGCCTCTGAAATTGAGGAGCTGATAAATGAAATTATCAGCGGAAAAGTAGTAAGACACATATATAGTATCACAATGGTCTCTATAGCCTAAGTTTGTCCTGCATGGACAGAAAATATAACCTAATCTAACCTAGAGTAAGCAACGTTTGGATATTTTCCAACAAACTGATTTAAATCAACGAATTCCATACTTTCATTCTTATTTTCCTTTATCATCATACTCTAAGTATTCCACGTCAGAGTAGTTTAACGTAACAGCAAGGCATAAACAAGTTGTTAAATGTAGAATAACGTTTCTAGATACAACAAATTTTTAAATATTGGAAAAGAAAAATTGAAAATTTGTCATAAAATGCCCCAAGCATAGTTATTGTATTTGCAATGACAGTGGCGCTAGAAATTCTTTTCTCCCTTGAAATTAAGATGACAAACAAATATCTCAAGCACTACTTTTTGTAATTTATCACCATCATGTTTGAATCGTGAAGAATTCCTAGTCCAAACTTTCAAATTTTAAATTTAATTAAGCAATCGTTTTGTCAATATTCACAAAAAAACTATTTTTCTTTCAAAATTTCAACACTCCTGCTCAGAAAAGTATTCTTTCCCGACTGTAAGTGTATTGAGAACTTGTCAATATTTTAACGTTGTATCATTTGATGAAGTGGTGCTGTTGCAATTTGAACCATCCCGCATATCTGTTTAAACAAATTTTTAATCAACGCGTAACCAAAAAATCATTTTTGATATCTACTATATAAACAATTTGAGTATATTTTTAACAAAATACTAACAACACTTTCTTCCAAAATTTGTCTCAAACCTTTCTATTTTAACTGACAAAAGAAATAGGACTGTCATACAACACTAAGTTCCTTCAGGAGTCTCTAATCTCCTGAACTAAAAGTTGAGATAGTTAATATTGCACATAAATACAATAGAAAGAGAATTGTAACAAAACTATATAATACATATTTTAAGCTATTTCATACAATTGCACAAAATGTTACTACAAGAAAACATAGAACTTAAAGAGCATCTCTTACGACGTCACCAGCTGTAAATTGTGTGCGAATAGTTTTACATTGCTTTGATATTTATTTAGAAGTATATACATACATACATAGAATAGCTGGAGGAATAGTGCAATTATTACAAATTCAACCAATTTTACCAAAAGTTTCAAAATTAAAAGGTACTAGGTAACGCAGACATGATGTCATCCAAATAAATGTTCATGAGTTTTTATTGCAGATATCAATCGAAAGAAAGCAATTTTCTAACCATGGTTATAAAAATCATTTTCACCGTCAATTTGAATAGCACATACTGTTTTTAAGCTGAAATAAATTAAACTTCAAAAAAGGTCTTTAGACAAAAGAAGTTTTCTAAATTATTTTGAGTAATTTGTGTAAACTTCTTATTATTTAAATTACGATTTTTGCCCCAATTTCCTGGATCTGAATCTATGAATGTTACTCTTTGCTTATTTGGTGGCGGACTGCACTTTTTGCACGACTAGCTAATTCTTACTAATGATGACTACTTGGTAGTCGAAATACGTATATATAAAATACAAAAAACTAATCTATTAAATTGGGGCAAAAATCGAAATTTATTTCGAAATATCCTAGAGTTCTCATTTATTATCATCGATAATATTTATATTATTATTATTTGCCAAACGAATGACATCTATCTCATGAAAATTTGCATCTAGGGGTGTATGTCATAATGTTTAATAGTGTCATTACTTTCAATTAGAGAATGTTCAAACAGAAATACTGGGTGTACAAATGTGGACAAATGATGGACAAACCAATCCAATCAGTATGTTATGAAAATTCGCATTTGTTGGTTGCTATTATCTCGGAGATTAAATCTTGATAATCATCAATAATATGATAAACATATTTTCTAAGTTTTCTATTTATTTGGAACTCGATACTTTTCTAGATCATGGTAGAATTGTAAATATAAATAAAACGACAAGTAGATATATGACTTTTGATATATTATGACTTGGTTTGGTTATAAACTATACACTTTAATATGTAGTATTATTATTATTTGAAAGAGTTTCATAATAATATCTTCTCCAATGATGATGATGACTATGATCATACCCATACCTAAACTCCATTCCCTCCATACCCTCCACTACATACCCGCACACGAACTAATAGTATCATAGTATCATGTGTATTATGGCACAAACTAACTATAATATGTATCAGTTATTCAGCAAACGTTTTGATATTTGAGGCGTGACACTCATTGTTAATTTCGACTTAACTGTTACATTGTATATACACGGTGATTTTTTAGACACTTTCCCACCTTATCCTGATCCTGATATATTATAAATGTGAAATTTTGTGAGGATGAATGAATGTATCAAAGTAACTATAACTGCTAGCCCATAGCTAGGCCTCTATTAAACATACAGCATATGTCACATTTTAGAGTTACAATATTTCGGCAATTTTTATACCATGTATACATGAAATATATATAGTATATTCAGTTTAGTCCCAAGTTTGTAACGCTTAAAAATACTGATACTATGAACAAAATTTTGTTATAGGTGTTCATAAAATCACCTAATTAGTCCATTTCCGGTTGTCCGTCCGTCCGTCCGTCTGTGGACACGATAACTCAAAAACGAAAAAAGATATCGAGCTGAAATTTTTACAGCGTACTCAGGACGTAAAAAGTGAGGTCAAGTTCGTAAATAAGCATCATAGGTCAATTGGGTCTTCCCTGTAAACCGTTAGAGACAGAACAAAAGTTTAAATGTAAAAAATGTTCCTAATCAAAAATTAAACAACATTTTTTCGTAAACATCACTGTTTACCCGTGAGGGCGCCAATTAGGCGAATATTTTATAATATGTACTATACTTGATTATCAGTTATGTATGTGTCACATGTTTGTATAAAGAAATCAACACTGACTATGCATGGTATTTCAACAATTAACTCAGTCAATTGTTTGTTTTCACTTGTTTTCTTTTAATTCTGAACCATTTGCTTAAAATCCAGATTATATACTGGCTATGCTTGCCTCTATACATAATTTAACCGGGTGTTTAAATCATTGTTACCAATCCGAACCAATTTCTATCCCTACAAATTTTATATGTTTCCCAATAAATGTTTGTTTGTTACTCTTTCACGCAAAAACTACCCAATGAATTTGAATGAAACTGCAGAACGATATAGCTCATTGTCATCTTTTTTTAAAATATTGAAATAATCGTATAGACAAGTGAAATTTACAAAAATTTAAAAAAACTCCCGACAAATTTTTCGGGTACGTAAACCTAAACTCGCACTTGAAACACATATATAAAACACACTCTATTAAATTACCTTTTTCCTCAAAGTTTTTTCCAAATTAAAAAAAAAAAAAAAGATAAAACTTATAGCACCTCTTTTTTTTTTTAGTTCGGGGGTTAAAAAACAAACTTTTCAGATCATAGTTTTTCGATACTAAATAAGAGTCAGTAAAAATATTATTTTTTTATTAAAAATTTTTCTTAGTGGAAACTTTTTGACTTCAAAACAATTAAATACAGATTCCAAAAGTTAAAGTCCAAAAATGATCATAAGAACGTGCTTCTTTAAAAAAGAAAATACTGTGTTCCTCCAAAACATGTCTCGACAAGTGTTTTCGAATTTTTGTATTTTCTATGCCTTCGAAATACATAGGTGGAAACTTTAAAAAAAATAATCCTGTCTGTATCTGTAGATAGTACTATAGATATTTTATTCCACCCAAAAACTTGTATTAAAACAGAGACAACGATATTTTGCTATGAAACTAAAATGTGAAAACGATATTATATGTATCTGGTATCTTCTTAATAAATAATTATAGAAATGCGATATTCTTTCGAAGAAAATTCCAAGTATATAACATTGTTGTGTTAATTTTTATTTTTTCGTGGGAATTAACATTATTTTCTTAGAAAACTGGTAACTGGCATAAAGTTGACGAGGTAGGCCGACAACTGAAATTTTTTCTAGTAAGAATTCTTGGCAAATTTGATAATATATCTTTAATTCTTAAAACATAATGTGTATGTTAAGTGAAACAAAAACATGAAATCATCATGGTAGGTACTATGAATGTATATCGAAGTAAATATTTAAAAATACTCTAAATTTACGTGTATGGAATATTATATTTGTCTACCTATAAAATAATGAATTCAACGGAATTTTTTTAGAAGGGAATTGAACATGATATAAAAATTCAAGTCATTTTCTAATTCGCGACGTCTTAAATTTATATAATTCTTTATCAGGCTGTATGAGAAAAGATTTATTTATTAAAAATTAAATAATAGTTTAAAAAAACTAAAAGACACGCTTTTGTAAAGAGCTGAACTAAAATGTAGAAAATAATTTCTTTAAATTCAAAAAAATAATTTTTCCGTAATAAAGTGTGGGTGCTAAATTTTAAGTATGTAAATGTAAATATTTTACACACAGATATTGGAAAAAGTGAAGTCATTATAAAATATCTTTAAAAGCACCCCACGCTTTTTAAAAATAAAATGATTTTTTTTGAATTTAAAGAAATTATTTTCTACCTTTTAGTTCAGCTCCTTACAAAAGCGTGTTCTTTAGTTTTTTGAAACTATTATTTATTTTGTGTTTTTAAGTTTTTGATATTTTCAGATATGGAAATCATTAATCCTGAAAATTCTGATCAGGGTAATCAAATAAACTTTTTAAATTATTTTATTGTCATTGGTCCTTGATAAGTATCCAAATTTCGAGTTAATCCAACGTTTTTAAGGGGGTTAAAATCATTAATTTTCCATTACATACTAACATACTAACATATATATGAAGCTAATAAAAGCGTGTAAATAAGAACCTGCCATAGTAATTAACTTAAAGAGGCAAATTGTTTAACTTTCTGTTCCTTGTGAATATAATTCAAAATATTGTTTAATGTGACGTTTAAAGTCCTTTCCTTCTGTTTTTTGTTTCCTTTATACAGCTTGATGAATAATTAATAACTCGAGTTTTTATTCCACGTCCAATTTCTAGCTAATCACTTCTACAAAATGTTCTATTTATGACTATATGGACGAGAATAAAAACAAAAACGACTAAAACAAAAATAACATGTCACTATTTTGTGTCAAATTAGAGAAACTTATTTGAGTAAAATCTCATTTAGAGTTTTACAAATAATTAGCACAGATAGATTTTAAAAAATAAAACACATTTGTTTATCTATCTCTCAACTTGTCCATTACAGTGATGAGAGAGTTATTTTATAGGATATACAATTTGTTTTAAAATTAACAATTTAGTTTTGTGTTTGTTTCTCTACAGTCAGCGCAGCGCGAGTGTTCAGAGCTAGTATAGTAGAATCTATGAAAAAAAAAGCACTAAAAATAGAAAAAAATAAAATTGGTTTAAAAAATAAAAAAGGAAAAATAGTTAGTACATGGTGCATTCAACAAACAATTGCATATTTTAATTAAAATAAAACTAGAATATCTCTTTCGGTATTGCCAACACAAATTCAACCGAGCAAAATTATTTTCAAACCCATTTTGTACACTTTAATTTTCAATTTTTTGAACTACTATAGATTATAATGAACTATTCTGTATACTCTCATCTTTATAAATTTTATGTTTTTGGAACCATGTTCTTTATAGCATGTTATAATTTGTTTGCTGATTGGGAGGTAAAACCAAAAAATGTGTAACAATTTAAAACGACCCAAAAATCCGACTATGTGTTACTTAGAAAACTAAAACTTTTTAATCGATTCAATTAGCCATGAATTGAAAGAATACTTTGAAAATAATTTACAATTTTTTCAATTTGTACGTTTATGTGTTTCATTAAAAAAAATGAGTTGTGAGTTATTAGAAAAAACTTAATAAAGATAATTAAAAGTAAGAATAAGAAAATTTTATGTTGTATGTACATGTTGGGTTGGCTACTAAATCAGAAGTATGTCTTTTTTAAACTTATATTACAATTAATTTACAAAGTACAGAGTCAAAGTAGATGTAATATTTAATTCTTTAAACAATAAAACCAATATTTGACATCTGAAATTACATTTAAATTTTCAGAATTACCAATGCACATACATATTGATTGATTGATGAATTCTGATCGGCTCATGGCATCTAATAAATGAGCGAAATGGGAAAAAAGTTCATTATATTGGTGGACATAATAACTTAACGCCCAAGTTAATATGTTAAAAATGAAAAAAAATATTGACTTGGAAAAAAAATGTGTGTGGGTATTTGTACAATGATTATCTGAAGCTAAAATTTACAAATTTACCAAAATTTGATTCTATTCTATAATTTGGTAATCTATGCTTTAAAAACAAAATACAGAAAGAAGTCTTGATAGCTTGAATACTCGATAATCCGAAACGTTTGGTTATTGGAACACTTTTCGTCCACCCGTATTTTGAAAACGATATTTTTTTTTTGTATACATCTAATATAATTCATTGTTATGATTGTAAAAACAATATCGCATCAGCATATCGCGAGCTTAGACATTGAAATGGTGTTTTTGCAATTATTTTATTTTTAAACAATTTTTCCCAGTCCTAGTAATCGGAATAAATATAGTATTTGACACATCCCTGCTTTATATGGAGTCCTGATTATACCCGACTCTACTGAATTGTATTTTATTATCAAAACGTTCCACTTTATTTGAACTGTATTTAACAATTTCCAGAATTATATTTATTTGTGTGCTTACGGGTTCTTGATTTGTTTGTTTTTTGTACGAATTGTATTAAATATAATTGTTATATACAGAACTGGGAAAAAAGTATGGAAGCTTTTATTATTTTAAAAACTTTTCTTCTTGAAAGTAAACTCAAAATTTAACCCTGATTAACTTGTCCCAAGAAGTTTTTGTTAATTATGGGAGCTAGTTTTTATGGCGTGTTTATCTTCCTTAATGTTCACCAATGAAATTTAAAGGTGAATCGAAACTGGTATCAGAAGAAAGATAATTTAATTACGAAAATTGGTATAGGCTTGTCTGCAAAAAATCGTTAATGGAAAAAATTGATTAAAATTAATTGAATTAAAAATAACATTTTCGATATAATAACTATGATAGGAGTTTTTTTAAATTAATAAAATATGTCTCATCAGTTGGGTGAAGTTCGATTATTTAACACCAGCTTTATATAAGATTATAGTGTAGATCCACTGCTACCGAGGACGAACATCAATTCTACCAAAATACAATGGTATTTTGTATATTTAATATTCCAAACTCTATTTATCGAGATAACTTAACATTATGTGTCGATTATGAAATTCAATTCATACACAGGAAATCATTTTCACCTTGAATTTTACGTAACGTAAAAGAAAAAAACAACATGTCATGTGTTTATTGTCGAAAATGAACGTAATTTTACGATTATTCTTTCAAATAAAATTGAATTAAATGAAGAAAATTGAAAATATACGATCAATAAAATAAAGAAAATTGACTTTCTCGTAAGTGAAAAAAAAAAATACAACATTGTAGTGTAAAATATTGTACCTTGATGGTAATGCATTTTGGATCAGTCTACATTTTGGTCAATATCTTGAAAGATATTGAGAAATATGAGCAGCAGCTTAGTTTATAATACTTCAATTTTAAACATATTTTCGAAAAAATACTATCCTTTATTAAAGGTAATTATTTGAAAGTGTTACCAGATGCTCAAAGTGGAGGGTGTCTAATTACGTAACTAACTAACTAGTTTCTATTTTTCAATGACTAATCTGATTCTTTAGAAAAAAAAAACGGTTAAGATTGTATGTGGAAGAGTACGCCGCCGCGAAAGGGGTGATCCAAAGAATATTAAGGTGTGATCCGTGGTACATTTCAGGTTGTTCCATCGCTCAATTATGTTACTATCAGGTACATATAGTTTTTTATCCATACCTCTAATATTTAAATTCCATTATGGTTATCCGAGATTCAAAACTCTCCCCTTAATACAGAAAAACTATAACATTACCATTTAATACCATAGTAATAATCATTTTTTATACCATTTACCCAAACAGCGTGAGTATAATATGGTTGAAGGAAGGTTCTCAATAATGTATCAATAATTCATTTGTGTTGAAATATATACTTAATAGTTACTCTGCAATTTTATTGCATACTGTGTTGTACTGCAATAGTAACGAAAAGCAAGAAGAGGAAAAGAAAAACTATTTTAGCACCACCAACACATTCATAGAAACTCAAACCTAAGATGGAAGATTCTTAGTCAATTCTATACTAAGAGTTAACCGATATATTGCATAACACATATCATAAGGATATTGTATATGTGTATCATTTAGAACATACAGAGTGTTTCACGAAAAAGGTGTGCATGACAGAATTTTCTGAAAATTCATTTGTTTAATTATAGTGATGCAACTCCATTGCATTTGTTTAGATGGTGAGCAATTTTAAAGGAATAACAATAACTTGTTCTTTGAAAATTCTTTATAAGCTTCTGGAGGCAGAAGGTAAAGCGAGGTTTGTATATCACCTCAATACTCCTCATATTTTTTATAATGATCCTTGCCTCGCGTCTGCCTCGACCTCGATAGAATGAATACAACCCTACCATCGTCTCGACCGAGGCCGAGGTAAAATGTTGACTACAATCACCTCCGCCGAGGTAAAATGTTTACCATTTTAACTTAATTTTCAAGAATGTACAAACCATGGCATAATATAAGTTGCTTATTTTCTAAATTTTTATGATCCTTGGAATAAAAGCAGTTAACAAAAAAAACATTTGGCCAAACAAAATTAAAGTATCAAGCACAATCGTGAATAAGATTGCGGTATCTCTTCTTTATTATATAATCTCAATACTACAATGATATTTGAATGAGATTATGAAAATAAACAACAATTTTAATTTCTATATCTGTAAATATTATTAATTATATTATATATGATATATAATATTGTAATAGTTAAATTATATTTTATTTTAAAATTATAAAACAAAAAATAATTTAAAAATTTTCGGGAGTATTTATTAATTTTTATAACATTAAATTTGGGAGAGAAGTGCCCTCGGCCGACTCAAGGTTTTTTGTACAATTCGCTTCGCCTTGTCTCGGTTTTAGAACAATATCCATGGCCTCGGTTAGTAACTAGTCCTAAAATTTTGAACCTCGTTTCATGCCTCGATGAAATACTATTGTAAGCAGAACGATAAATTTTGTGTCATAAAAACCTGAAAATTAAGGATAAAGGTAAGTACTACCTACCAGGTATTATCTAAAATTTAAGATAAAGTTCCAATTTTTGTTTTTAGAAAGATAAAAAATAAAAATACAAACTTTGGGTCAAAGAAACCTTAGATGCTCGGGGGTTCATCTGTGTTTTTATAGCATTTTTTAATTTTCGGAAACTTTATAACGTATATTATTATATTCATTTGGTTACATAAAAAAATGAATGTGTATTGATAGATAGCGTCATAAAAAACTCAAATAATAAATCTTCATAGTACCATAAGCTTCGGAAATGTTTGGGTTTATCGTTTTTTCTCTTCTTCCCCAGAAATTTGTACTGAAAAGTATGTCAATTCAATTGTTATATCAGGAGAACTTACTTAATTTTGAATTGTGAAATTTGAATGAGTTTCACGACATCTTTTTTCATATATTCAATTGACAGAAAATCCTCTTACACTGGAATTCCATTGGATAATTCTTTCAGTTAACAAGGATGGCATAGCTTATAAAATCGTAAAACTAGTACTTTTCATCCTATTTGAGTTAAAATGATCAAAAATAATTTTGTGGTGAAAAGATTGTGGTTGACTTCAAAATTATCTATCAACGTATTTATTCGCGACCTACTCTGAAGAAGAGCCATTCTGTAAATTGTATAAATGCACAAATCGTAATAATATCGTGATATCGTGTTACTTCGACGAAGCAAATCTAAAGTTATAAATTGCTTTCAATTCCGTGTTTAAATCTTATAACATTTAACTTATGCTTTCTAAATATATATATATTGCTTAGCTCGAGAAACTTTATTGGTGAATGAACTCCAACTCCTACTTACTACTTACACAGTTCGAATACTATAAATACTTTGACATGATGATGACTTTTTGGTACATAAAATTTATGTTGAACACAAAACTCAAAATGCACTCAAACATAAGTTATTAAAGTGCATTTACCTAATAATCATATATTGAAATGTATTTTATGTTGATGTATGAAACAGTTTATGGTAATTACCATAGACTTGGCGATACATAGACCAAATTACAAGCCATTTACTCTGATTACTCTGATCTTTGGGAAGATTTTGTGTTTATTGGAACTATATTCCTTATCGCAAGTTAAAATTTGTTTGTTGGTTGGGAGGTAAAACCAAAAAATGTGCAACAATAGGCCTTTTCATCGATTTGCTATTATTTCGGACAGTTGTGGAAAAACTATTCAACCTAAGAAAACCTAATATAATTTCAGCAATTTTCAATACTATATTTTCTCTCGGTCTTTCGGAAATTGTGAGAATTTCTCTCATCACGAGAATAAAGGTGTAAGCAAAAAAATATTAAATTTCCATACTTGTTCGCGTATTTTCGTTAGTTTAATATAAGTCGTATTCAGTAAATTAAAGCTTGTGATAGAAATATGGTAAAATTAGTTAAAATGAACAATCAGGTAATCAAACTATTTTTCATTATCAAAGATACTTTACTATGTTTGTAACAAATAGCTTGAAATTTCTCGTTAGTATCTCCTGGTATAATTGGATATAAAATCAATCATAAGTAAACCATACGTTGTCATCAAAAATTATGTATGAATAAATTTCAACAATAATTTTAAGATAAGCAAATCACGATGCCTCTGGTGATAATTATTAATCAAACTCAAATTATGCAAGTTTGTTATTAAAAACTAAAAACTAAGAGGAAATTAAAAACTACGATTTTTGTTTTCATTACTGGAAAAATTACAGTTTCAACAAAATACTTTCCAGCTGGAGTAGGCTTGAAGAATAGCATATTTTACAATAGTATTGACATAAAATTTTACCTTAGGCTTGTACATTAGGCTTTATGGATAAATTTTACAAATTTTGAATTGAATTATACTAAAGAAACTCTTTACAATTTCTCTAAAACTTGAATTACTCTTTGAAAAGTATTTAGTATTAGTTTGCACAGAAACTTGAATAACTCTTTGAAAAGTATAAAATTCAATAACGAAAGAACATTTTTTCAACCAAATCCTTTGCTCAGTTTCTTACCAAATTCACGAAAAGTTATAGAAAAACGTTGAAATGCGTACCTGAAACAAAAAGAAAAACAGAAATTATATAAGATATAAATTTATTTTTATACTTGGAATAAACCGAAGATAAACGTTTTTCAATTTCACTTTGATCCTCTAGGGTAATTACATAAATATATTATTGAATTAATATCGATAATACATCAAATTTATTTTCAATACATTATAAAATGAATGATATTATACCTAGTTGATTAAAAATAAAATTATTATGAACAGTCACTCAAACACTTACATAGATGAAAAAAATATATACAAATAATAAAATATGTAAAAATATATATATAATATAATAATTTTGAATATACCGCTTGTTTTTGAATTTATTAGACATAGCAGGTGTCTTTTTTTTGAATAAAACATATAATAAAAATGATTTTGAACCGCTATTGGGAAAATCGATAGGGTTTCAGCAAGCGTTGAAAAATAGACGGATATTAAGAAACCATAGTACTTTAAATAAAATAAAGTATTTAAAATAAAAATTTTAGTTAAAAGGCTCCTGGTATCCTGGATTATTTTAATGTCATGGCTTTAGACCGTAGGAATCAAAAGCCGCTTTTTTATAATGGAAATATACATAGATCAACGGGTTTAAATAAATAGAAATTAATCATAATAAAAATCAAGAATTTAATGAATTTAATGTAATCCTTTTAAATTTTGGCCTTATTCGGGTATTGCTAATATAAAATTTCCCAATCTTTAATGGCTTGTTCTTACCATAGACCACTACTGTCCTCTTTTTTTTTTTTTTTTTTTTTATGAAAGCCCGCTTATTGGTAAAATAATTTAATATATAACAAAATAACTTGAGTCGAATTGTAGTTTTTCTATTTTACTGGCTATCATTCGTTTACAAGGAAATTTTTATTATAAACGTCTTAAATCAATTTTAATTGAGCGTGTTGTGTATCTATTTCGATATGCGGCCTATGAAGCTTATAGCTCGAGATTACTAATTCAGAACACATTAGATTTTGGAATCGTTTTCGCTAGAATCAAATGAGACCAAAACGAAATTAAGGTAAAAATTTGGAGATGAAAATAATATTTGCTTGTAAATGTTTCCATCAAGTGATACAAAAAACATTCGGTATATAAACTTATGATAAATTTTTTGATATACAACTTATATTTCAAATAATATCACAAATCGTAAATTTAAAAATATATAAAAATATTATATTTTTATTTATTTGATGTATATTTTTATTATTTACTTCAATAAATTTCGATAATTTATTTCATTGTAGCAAAGGTGCAGGTTTAAATTTAAATAAAAAAAAAAAAAACAAACAAACAAACAAACAAACAAACAAACAAACAAAAAAACAAAAAACAAAAAAAACAATTACGATAGAATAGATCCGATACAGGAAGAGTTCATTATAATAAATCGATGGTAGTTTTAAATAAAAAAGCTCTGAAATCAGTTTCAAAAAATGCACTAGTAAATAAAAATTATTTTGAAAACATAGCGATCAAAGTGTAGAAAAAATAATTAACTTAAATCAAGTAATTATTTCTTGAACTAAAAATATTAGAATAAAGTAAATTTTTGTTCCAAACCAAAGTAACTTGACACTTGGAAGTAACTAGTAATTGGTACTTTTGGACTCTACTAACGCCTATTCATTTTAAGAGTAAAAAAATTGGCTTGAAGATACGGCACTCCTATGTACTTCTAAGAGCGAAATAGTTTTTATAGTAATCGGAAAATCAAGAAAAGTTCAACAATTTTTTTCAATAAAGCACAAAATTTATGCATTCAAATACATGTACAAGTCCTCATTTCTAATTACTTTGGATTAATCATGCATAATTGTTTTATATTTTAAAGCATAATTAGCCACTGCTTACAAAATCGCTCAAGCTTTCCAAAATACAGCATTAAAAGGTCGTATAGTTTTTAAAAGGATGTGACACCTTTGGTGCGTTAGAACAAATTCAGAACTCTTATAACTTGAATTTCCAATTGCCCTTACAACTTCATGTTCAACCCTTAAAATAAATAAGATCAATTGACAATTATAGACGCGATGGACAAAATGGCCACAATAAGTGCTCACATGTATAGTTTTATCGTACTAAAAATGAATTATTTTAAAATAATATTTTGAAATAATGAAATCATTAAATTATGAAAGAAATGTTTGTGGTCTTGGAACCATATTTCAAAATAATTCACACAAAAAAGTTTATCTTCAGAACCTAGAAAAAACACTAGAATTCTTCTACTTTCTACGAAATATTTTGTTTTTCGTTTTCTGTCTGGTGTAGCTAAATATATTATTTAAATATTTAATATCCAAAACACTTGGAATCAAGAAATAACACCCATAAATCATATTTTTATTAATAAAAAATTTATTATTATATATCTGAGTACTAGTAATATTTTACATATACATCAAACTTCAACATATGTTTGTTATAAATTCTATAAAAGATATGGCTTTAATACATTATTTTAAACAACAACGAATATTAAAATAATATTTTACCGCAATATTTCATTAAATAATAATAATTATTTGATCATTAAGGATTCACTAAGGAATTATGTATGGAAAATATAAATCTTTATTTACAATCGAAAATGTACAGATTGTTTCAGAATACCATTGCGTGAATTAATTAACTAAAATTAATCAATACATAGTGTAAAAGAAAGTCGTTTCAGTTTGTTTGTCCCTAATCTCTTTGATGCGGTTTCTTCAAAGGGATTAGGGACAGAGAGATGGAAGCTAATTGGTAGAGTGATTCAAGAGGAGGATTTTTATGTATAATAAATGTTGAAGAAAGTTGAAAGGGGTATGTTTCAATAATTTAAAAAGTTGTGCATCGATTAAACTTAAATATTCACAAGACATACAACCATGCATTGTTTTTATCCATTTTTAAACCTCGGGGGTGGAAAGGTGGGCCGAGCAAGTGGGGATAAATAATCGAATATTTTCAAATAAATAATTAAGTTGAGTATCAAATAAAAGAGCATGACGTGTACATTACTGTAACCTATACGAATAGAAAAAGGGGGGGGGGGGTGTTCAATTCAAAGTGAGTATGTTGCCGTGCATGGTGGTCAGGTAGTTAAAAGCTAGTAATAAATAAAAATGGCCAACTTGAGGATAATATCCATCAAAAGCATTTTACCATCATTTTAAAGCATTGCTGGTATTTTTAACGAGTTTGAAAAGAAGTTCTTACAAAATTGGTCTTTAAATCACTTCTTTTGCCATGAAATGAAAAACAAATACTGCCACCAATCAAGTCTACTTGGAACACTTTTATCAGCTATTTCACTTGATTGGTAAGGTAAACAAATACATTTTTTGTTTAAGAACTACCGAATGGATTTGAATGAAACTACACAACAATATAACTCATACATCAGAATAACACATGAGCTATAATTTAGAAAGATCTATGTAAATAAAAATAAAATTTAATCTGACATTTTACTGCTCCATCTATGATCATCATTTTGAACCATAAATTAAAGACTTGTTTACAAATTTAAAATAGTAGATGTCAAACTATTCATGGCCATCATTTTCTTACAAAAATAAAAAGCTCTTTTTACTTCTTTAACTTGGGATTTTACCATAAGTAAAATTTTTTATTTAACCTTCAATCATAAACACCCTGTACCACAATATTACTTTAAATATACTAGGTACAAGAAATATTATCTACATAAATTAAATATAGATTAAGATATGGATATTGTTACGATATACATATATAGAAGTATTCATAGGCAACTTACACAGTAAGTAATACATCTTTCTCCCTTCCCATACTAGCTACGCTCCTGACTCCATCTATAATCATTATACATAATTTAAGTATATAATATTTAAGTAAGTATAAGTTGAACAAATCAACGTTTATACAACACACAGTGGTTTTGGTTCATTAAATAATCATTTTACTTTATCACCATACAAAGCTTGTAGTACTCTGCTAACTAATATCTCATCATCATGACTAGCTCTCGCTATAGAGTAATGTTTTGTACCTTGAATTATTATTATTTCTTGAAAGATGTGTCTATGAGACTGGAACTATATCTACTAAGCAAAGCCAGAAAATCATTTTGCCATGCAACAACCTATGCCTTACGATAACTTAAAAAAGAATTACAATAACGGGCTTAAACTTGAAATATTGACTGCTTAACGTTATTAGTGATTTTTCCAACACTTCTCAAAAGACAAGCAACTGAGAAGTTGACTATTCATAATTTATTTTCAAGTAAAATAAAAACAAAATAATTTTGTTTAAAAGTTTTTGGTAAAAATTAATTTGATGCGAATTTTTTTTTTTTGCCACAGTTTTGTCTAAATCACGTTAAAAATTCAGCAGGTAAAGTTTTAAAAAACTACCGTAATATCCCTTGAATCAATCAACCTACTGTGCCACTAGAACGCGTTATGATCATAAGTACACGTAATAAATTTTATAATATAATTTTGTCCTTTATAGGTAACGGTTTTTAAGTTATCGTAGTACAAGTGTAAAAAAAGAAGACTCATTCACCATGAGTCAATGTAAATACAAGTTGAAACTTCGACTAAGAAGTTCGATTTAGAGAAGAGGGTGCCTGTATAAAAATCTTCAATATTTCACACATACATTATATAATGTTGTTCCATAGAGTTATATGTTAACACAAGTTGAAGTGAAATTATTAAGGTACAATCGATGGGGTAGTTCTAGGTATAATAGCAGGTGATCTGCGGTACATTATGATTATACCAATATCAATTTTGTACCATGGACCACCAGTTTTTGTATTGATAGCTGTTTTATATTGCAAGTACACAAGTTGTAAATGTTAAACAAAAATTTGTTAAAACCAAAAAACATGGCTTTTGTATGTAGTTGAACCAAATTGTAGAAAATAATTTCTATAAGTTTATATATAAAGGCAGATATTAATAAACTTTTCAGTCCACCTAGTTATAAAAGCGTGTTTTTGAGTTTTTTTAAATATTTATTAACTCCCGAACAAAAAAAAGGAGTGTTTAAGTACAAAATCTATGTGTGTGTGTATGTGTCTGTCTGTCTGTCTGTCTGTCTGTGCCATCGTGGCGTCTAAACGAATGAACCGATTTTGATTTTTTTTGTTTCGTTTGAAAGTTAATTTATTGGAGAGTTTTCTTAGCTATGTTACCAGCGCAAGTCTAGGATTCCGTACACGAAACAACTGAAAAATAGGCATAAATGCTCAAAATCAGTTCAGTTTGGAGAAGATTCTAAGAAAAAATGTAATTTAATGAATAGTGTTCTTAGATATGTTTCAAGTGTGAGTTTAGGGTTCCGTATCCGAAAAATTTGTCGGGGATTTTTTAAATTTTGTGAATTTCACTTGTATTTACTTTTTAATTGAACTAGAAGCAATGTTTTCAAATATGAATAAAAATTACACCTGAAGATAAGGTCGTACAAAGTTATAAAATTATTGTATTGTCATCGGTCCTTGATAAGTCTGTGAAGTTTCAATTCAATCCGGCGTTTTAAAGTACATGTAAATTTTGATCCCAGTAACAATACTCTCCCCTATAATATATAGCTCCTTGTGTTATTTTATAATATAAAGTTGTGTCTAAGAGCGATACTTTTAAAGTCAATATTGATTTTAATTGTAATCATTTCAATATTTTCCATTTGAAGTTCGTAGTTAAATAATATGCTTAGTTATGAGCTATGAGCTATAAAGCTCAGGTAACATATTATTATTTTCTTTAAGTAAAATATAAAGTAATATGAAGACGTTTAATTATTATTGCACAACTATACTCTGTGTATTTAAATTTCTAGATTTTTTTTTTTTTGTTCATTTAAACCTGTCTACAAAGAAGAACTTCGAATATGCGAGCATGTTTTTATACTACACACAAGAAAGTCAAGAATATTAAAAGGAAATCGAGAATATTATGTAGATGATGTAAGAAGTTTTTTTTTTTGTGGAACTTTTAGTAAACAACTATTCGGTAAAACAAATATTTCATAACTAAATTAGTATTTATTCGTTGTGTGTGTAGTCATGGTAGGGCTAATAAAATTGATGCCAGCGCTTCCAGTAAATTTTGGCGTCAAAGGAGTCTGTTATGACTAATTTGCAATTCTTTACTTGTTAATATCATAGAAAATGTCAAATTAAAATTATTGAAAAACACCAATTAATTAAACTTAATGCATTAAAAATTGTGAAAATAAGAAATCAAATTGCACAAATATTATTTTTCAAATGTAAATTATCATAATTATTTATTTAAATTTGTTAGGCAATAATATTAAATTTTCAATGCAAGTCATAAATGCAATCCATACAATTCTATAATTAAGGTAGTGAATCGTTACCATGGAAACGCCTCCAAAAAAAAAAAAAAACTCACGCACGGTGCGAATAAAAGCAATCTAAATCCTGTTGCAGAATCAATAAAGATACATATAAAATTAACTCACTCTCCGCGGAAATCCAATTGATATTTATTTTGACCCTACAGTAGGAATTGCTTCATGTAATCCCCTATTCTCTACGTTTTACGTCAATATCTCAGAATCGAGTGATTCATCCAATTAACCAATCATTCAAAATATTTCGTTTCATCGAAAAAGGAAAAATTATCCTTTTGAAAAAATCTAAAGAATCCGCATATTTTCTTGGGAATATGATATATGGGAGTATTTTAGACAGGGCTATATCTAATTAAGCCCTGCCCAAAAAGCTTTTATTATTTTGGATCGATTCAGGAAATGTACAAATGTACTCATCCCATACTTAAATCAAGTGGATTTTTGCGACCCTGATTACTACAAATAATCCATAGACACGAGTGCCTGCTATAGAACGACAATTTTCTGAGATTCAGAGTAATATTCATACAACAACCCCTGCCCCACCCTACTTTTCTAAAAGTTCCTTTTCGTTCCCACAAACAAATAAATAAAAACTTTATCAATTATCACGAAAACTATTTACCCAATAAAAATAACGTGTTTATTTAAGACAGTATTATCAAGACTATTCGTGTACAAAGGTATTTCGGGGAATATTCAAACAATTCCCAAGAATGAGGGGACGAAATATATATTTATTTTATTATTATTTAATTTAAGTTCGATGATCAAAAAACCAATTTTGATGTGGGTTTTGTTAAGATATTATCAATTATTAAAATCGAAATGATAGTCATCAATATATCAATATTTAATGCTTTGTTGAAAGTGATTCGGTCTGCTTCTAAATTATATACACATTCTTGTCGAAAGTGAATTATGTTATTTGTAACATCGAAAACTTTCTTCTAACATATTATAACAGTTTATGCCCGTCACTGTCCTCGAAGTCTACCACTTGATTCTGATATATGTTCGAAAAGTTTTGTATTTCTTTTATTCGAATTTCTAACAGGATGTTTAACGAGGAACGGTCGGTTTGTTATCTTTTAAGATTTTTACATGTGAGTATATTTCGCATATCCAGGGATATCGTTTAAAATCAGAACAAACGACCCCACAAAAAGCTTTTATTTCGGAAAATTTCGCAAAATATTAAAATAATTTTCATAAAATAAGTTAAATATATATATAATCTATAGATATAAAAATATAGTCTATTTTTATTTCATGTATATATGTAATATGCAAGGTATACTAAGTTTAGTCCCAAGTTTGTAACGCTTAAAAATATTTATACCATGAACAAAATTTTGGTATAGGTGTTTATAAAATCACTTATTAGTCCATTTTCGGTTGTCTGTCCGTCTGCCTGTCTGTCTGTCATCACGATAACTAAAAACGAAAAAAAAATATCAAGCTAAAATTTTTACAGCATACTCAGGGCGTAAAAAGAGATGTCGAGTTCGTAAATGAGCAACATAAATCAACTGGGTCATGGGTCCGTGGGACCCATCTTGTAAACCGTTAAAGATAGAACAAAGGTTTAAATGTAAAAAATATTCCTTATAAAAAAGTTAACAGCTTTTGTTCGAAACATTTTTTCGTAAACATCACTGTTTACCCGTGGGGGCGCAAATTAGGCGTAAATTGTATAGTATGTATTATATGGATATATCAGTTATGTATGTGTGACATGTATGTATGTGATAGAGTAATCAACACTGTCTATGCATGGTATTTCAACAATTAACTCAGTCAATTGTTTATTTTCACTTGTTAAATAGAAGTATTGGTAGAAGATCTTGTCTTGTTTTCGATATTGCATGAGTCATGTTTTAAACTTTCGATTGCGTCTACGATCGAGTAAATTTGATTATATTTACATTTACTTATGTATACCAAAAAAGCACATGGAAAAATTCTCTAGGAGTTCATTAATTATTTTCAACAATAAGTTTGGTAAAAATTCGGTCCTAATCTTGCGCAAATACATTTTTATCTTGCATAGTTGGGCCTTGGTCTTGATCTTAATTCATATTGATAGGATATTGGTATTGCTCTTGCAGAAGCGATATTAGATTGATCTTGATAGTATTTTTGCCTGCCAGACCGATTTTTCTCATTACTTAAAAAAGGAGTGTTCATTTAATAATCGAGATAACAGTTTTTGTGATATGTTCTTAATTCGGGCATGACTTATAACGGAGCGATTCTGGAGATATTTCAAAAAAAACTCTTTCAACGGCGCATATATAACTTACGGCGAAAGCTGGATTTTAGATTTTTATTGAAATTGGAGAGCTATGGATGAACTATCTGACTGTTGGTATTACGATTTATGTCAAAAGGTTTAAATCAAAACTATTTGCTTATCACTGCAAATAGTTTGTTTTCTTACTTTTTGTAAGAAGAAATTGTCCTCTCTGGAGCCGCGAATCCGTACATGTAATGTGAAAAGTCGGTACTTATCCTGAATCATTTTGTCATATTTTTCATTCTTCATTACAAAACCATGATCTTCGTCGTATCATTTATGACTTTTATAACCTGATCCACTAAATTATTATTGAATGTTATATAAAACTATACCTTTTGCTCATATAATCAACGGAGATAAAAAAAGGTAACAAACATATTTTATATGATGGAGTGTCAATAAATTTACACATTGTAAAGTATCAATGAAAGAGACAGACTGGCCAATATGACCAATGAACGAAATTTTCATGATCGATTTCTGTACTATATTATGGTGAGTAAAATATTTATGTTTGAACTGTCAGATAATGATATCTATGTGGTCGTAAACTATACCTGGGTAATAAATGGTTTTGAAAATATTTTATTTATTCGATGATACGTTTTTCCTATTTATGGTCTTTAGAAATGACCATCGACCCTCACGTGTTTGCTTATGAAAAGGTAATAAATATTAGCAGAATTTAACGTAATTTCTTATTCACCATTTAAAAAAAAATTAAGTATTCCCCATATGATACGACAGGCGGTTACATGTTTAAGGTTTATTTTAAAGCCTTTGAATTTTGAATGTTTCTTTCGATGTTGAATTAAAATAAAGACGGCGTTTACGTCTTGCACCTGAGAACGGTTGCATTAATTAATTTATATCATTTATTAGAAAAAGAATTATTTTAATGCATCTTTTTCGCAGCTATTTTCTTGTATTCTCACTAGTAATTCAGCCCTCTCAGGTCCATTCCTTCCCTATCTTATTTAAAAAATAAAAGAAACAAACTAAAATTAGCCGTCTTTGATTTAAAGTTTTCATGACGTTCCTAGCTTCTATTTCTAGATTGTAGAATATATAATTGACAACCAAGAAAGTCAACATCACCCGCTATTCATACTCTCTGGGTTCTTTACCTCAGACCCCCAATATATTTGCCACATTAGTTGTCTGAAATAATTAAAACAAGAAAAGATTGTCAGTTATAAGGACTATCGACGAAATAAAAATTGAAAAACTTATAAATTACTGTGTTTTTGGAACTATGTACCTTATCGCACTTTAATTGTTTGTTGGTTGGGAGGTAAAACCACAAAAAGTGCAACATAATTTTGAGAATATGCAATAACAATTAAAATCTGTCAAATTGTATTTTTGGTCCAAAATTTATGTTTTTTCATTCAAAATAATGAGTAGTGAGTTATCAGAAGTTAAAAATAATAGACATAATTTAAAGATAAGTACAAGGAAATTTTATGTAATGCCATGTTAAATATCCTCATCAATTATATAAATTGTGATTAATATTACAAATAATTCATAAAATAAAGAGTTCTTAAATTAATACTTTAAGTTTTCAGAATAACCAATGCACAGAAATGCAAAAAGTATCGAGAAAAAAAACAATTAAAGAAACCAATTACATTAAACCAGCAAGGTAGCGTACCACAAAACTAATATTTATAATTAGTTACTAATATAGTTATTGTAAGAATTGTACATAGTTCCCACCGGGTGCCCATGACATCTTTCGTTTTTTTATTAATTATTGTATGAATAGTTACAATTTCATAATTTGTAAATAGAAATTTATAACGTATGTATAAAAAACAACTATAATAATTATTTTTATAAAAATATAAAGAAATCATAAAATTAATCATCATTCAAATTTGAAGTCAAACGCCATCTATGAACAGTAATCAAAATTTACTACAGATCAGAATCATCTAGTTAATAGTTAAATTACAGCTTCATTTATTATTACATAGGTGTTCTCTTTTGGTTGAAAAAAGTTTTAGTTTCCTAGGTTTCGGTGCTATATCTGCAGCTATATTCATAGCATATTGCTGACACGAAACCATAATATTTCACTCATCCAAATATTATTTATTATACATATTATATATGTCTAATGCGCCTATAGAAGTTTTCATTTCAAAAATAAAATTGTATAGTATAGTTGTACATAATGATGAAAAATGTATTTTCAAATAATACAATTTTTGCTTTCGTTATTTGCAATTAGTGTAATTAATTATACTTGAAAATTGAATTTAAAATCAATAATAAAAATTGTAATAAAATCAATTATTGGAAAATTATTATTTAACAGTTAAAATTAGTGGTGTAAAACTACACAAACAACAACACATAACAAACATTTTAAACATGATATAGTTAGTTTAAAACTCTAAGTTGTATTGGTTTACAACTAAACTACAAATGTGTATATGGATAAATTGTATTATATGTGGACAATGCACAACCGTACGGGGACATATTTCTAGTAATATGCATTTACTTTATTATTGAGTAATAGATAATTCATTGAACATGTAGCAGTAAACTGACGTGAACTTCTGAAAAAATCTGTCACCATATTCTTGCACGTTTATAAGTTAAACAAAATGGTTGGGTAATATTAAGTACCCAACTAGAGTCACGCAAGCTGATGTTACAACAGTCTTTGTGTCTGATACGCACAGACGTCTCTAAAGGAATTTCTAAAAAAAAATTAGCCCCAAAATAGTTTTATACGAAATACTGCAAGGAGGTAGGTTAAAAAAATTATGGAATTTTACTTCTCCGTTAGCTACTATAAATGTATTTAATTTTAAAGTTATCGATATTGAGCACGTAAAGGAAAGGAATTCATACATTTTAGCGAATGTTTTGAAATTTTTTACAAAAAATTGAACAATTTATTTCTGTGCTGTGACCATGTGCTAACTGGTATGCCGCGTTCACAGATGAGCAATATATACAAGTGTGCATTGCAGAGTTGGCAGATTTACTACACTAAATATTTAAAGAATTATATTTCCTCTCTTTCTAAAGTACCGTGATCTGTTTTACTCCGATAAAAATACCTTAAGCTTGTATGTTTGCTCTGAATGGATATTTCAATGCAAAGAAAATAATTTCAGATGTATACATGAATCTATGCTTTTATGTGACTCTACACCGCTTAGCGGTCACAATTTAACTCCAATTTGAATAGGATTTGGTATAAGGAAGGGTTTTGATGTTTAAAAGTTTAAGCTCGTTTATGAGAAAAATCGGCAGATAAACAAAAAGTGGGGGGAAGGTTTCCGCAAAGTACAAAATAAAAAATAAAAAATAAATTTTGTATTTTTTGACCAGTTTTAAGCAAAAAGGTACTCTTTTATATATTTTCTTTTTCTGTCGACGCTTAGTTTTCGAAATAAAAATTCTTGAAAAATGAAAAATTCAATATTCAATTTTAAGAAAAACGTGTTATTTATTTCAATCTCTGAGGGAATTTGCTTAGCTAACTTAGCTCGTGCACTACGACTTTTTGCGTATATAGTATGTATATTCTCTATACATGGTCCAAGCGATTATTACCAGTTCTTAAAATCTTAACCACATGAAACTTTCGTGAATAACTGGATCAAATATATCCATGATAGAGTCAATTTATCCATCATTTGTAGGTTTGTTTGAGGGCTTTTCGTACCACGTAAAACAGCTTGAAAAAAAAATTTCCCTTAAAAAGATGTTCTAAATGGTCTATTTAAGTTTTTTATTTTATTCAATTTAATATAAACTTTTCATTTTACATTGTTCTTTCACCTCTAAACATTTAAAACATAAGGTCATTTTTACAATCTCGAAAAACAAAACATTTGAAGAATATTATAATCTAAAAACGACTTCCTGTTAGCTCACACCTCCAAAAAAACGATAATTTTTGATAACTAATATATTATGCAGGAGGGCAATTTAATTGTGGTTTATAATCAATAACTTTCTATAGAGGTTTTTTAACTGCAAACCGCAATCATTTAAAAGTAATAAACCTTCATACAAATATTCTTTCTTTTTTGAAACTACGACAAAATAAAATAGAAGAATATTTGAAAAATAGTTTTAATAATACTTGATGTTTGTTAATAATAACTTATGATCTAATTTAGTCCTATTTTAAATCATTTGACCTAATTTATTGCTTCTATGAAAACACAGTTTCATGGTAAGTATTTCCATTCACTGAATTACCCTGTACAGATATTAAACATGTAAAGATAGATAGATATATCGTAGTTATATCGTAGCATGTATTGTATATACAATAGAATTGCGTGTCAAATGTCAAACATTACACAGTGTTCATACAGGATATTTCCAGGAAAATGTTGTTTGTCAGTTCAATTGTTGTTGTTGTTGTTATTTGTCATTGTCTTTTAAAAAGGTATTTCATTACACAAACAACAATATACATACACATATACATGAAAATATTTGTTGAACGATTATGTCTGTAAATATCGATGCCAGTAACATAAAAATCGAACCTGAACAATTTGTATGTAATTTTGCTTAAAGTCCTCCAAAAATATCGAAAGTATGTATATAGTAAAAAAAAAAGTAATAACTGCTTTAAGGTAAAATGTGCCTTCTTTAAAGTCATTCTCATAAAAATATACACACTATTTGTCACATCAGATGTGTTACTGTACTTAAAACCTAGGAATAGTATTTATGTATATCCAAACTATACACATACAAAGCTGATATTAATAAGTTAATTTTTGTGCTTATACTTTTAACAAGACGCGTAAGAAAACCATTTTTTTTTATATCCAAAAAATTCGTCCAAAATCAAGGTATTTATTATTAAGTTGTTATTGAACAAAATCTGTTTTTAATATATTATTTAAAAAAAAAAAAATTTAATATAAAATACTTTTTAAGTGACAAGCTTTTATTGTACTACAAAGTAAAAAATTTTTATCTGTGAGTCAATCATACTCGACTGTTTGTAAAATATCAAAAATGAATCGGAACGCCTCATAGTCGGGTATGTTAGACTCATAGATAAAATTATTTTCTACTTTTAAGTACAGCAAAAGCTTGTCCCTTACAAAATATTTTTTTTTTTAAATTTTTAATTTAAGACTAAAAAAATGTATATATATATATCAAATATGGTGGAAGTGATGGGAAAATCAGGACGCCACAACCTTGGCCATGCATTGTCATTCAAACTAAATGTGCCTGCAAAATTTCAGCTCAATCGGAAACCGGGGAGTGAATCAAATTTGACTTGCAAGATTTGATTACAGATTTCTGTAACATGTCAGTTTTAGTTAGCTTGTATTTTCTAGCGAATTTTCTTCTACTAATTAAACTACTTTAAAATGGGCGGCATGGGTAGAAAAGGATAGTAAAAGTCGTCGATTACAAAATCACGCTCTAAAAGTGTATAAACACGAAAATATTTTCATCTGAAATTGTTTATGATATGTAAAATGTCAAGTCAGGAGACCTCTAAGGTTAAAAACTTTTCCACAGGACGGAATAGAGGTCCCCCGACTGTGATGACGACTATACTTAATCATAACAATTTCAGAATATATTTTCTTGTTTTCATACTTTTAAGAACGTAAGTTTGTAGTCGGGGGAGGGGGGTGTTAATTTAATAACTATTTTGGGGTTATAATTTAGTGATTAAGTATAACAACTTATTTATTGTATATATTTGCAAAGTGTTCATTATACCCTTTCATTTTATACCTAACACGGTATCATTTAATTAAAATTTGTTTTTAGTTCATAACTTTATATATTTTCTAGAGATCACCATATTCAATTTAATGTGACGTACACATAGCTTATTACCAGCGGACAATCAAGACGTTTTTAACCGTTTCTCGTTTGTCAAATTATGATAAGTAGTTTAGAAGTAAGGAGGGAACAGATGAACATACATACATACCGGTCAAAGATATAACTATCGCCGTCGTCGGTGTAAAAAGGGTTTTTTAGGCTATTTCAGGGTCTTCATAGACAGCAAGGAAACGAAGCAATAAAAAATCTTTTCTCTACGCAAAGAAACCAATTTTCATAAATTTCCAACAAAACTACCTTACAACTGATCAACAAACAAAGATATATTGACAAAAAAATATAATATATTAAAATTATTTTAATATAATTAAGTGTATGTCTATACATCCATCCACGTTATTAATAAGTAATAATAAAAGCCTCTAATTATATACATACATAGTACCACATACAACAAGGCCTGTAGTAACTCCACCTACAATTTGTTATCAATTCACTCAAAATACACTAATTTAATGATAATTTTATTGATATTTGTGTGGGTAATTTGATTATAAATACGTAATTATTGTTGTATTTTAATGAGTATTATACATGTTTGTATGTGTTTCGATGATTATTTTATGTATTTTTTTTTTTAAACAAAGTGTTATAGTTGGAAAAGTTTATTATTGTTGTTTTCGTTTTTATGATACTTCAGATTAAACGGGGAAATTATTGGTGATAGAAGGATTAAAGTTTCTTGTTTGTTAATTTCGCAAAATAAAGTTTAAAATTAATAATATCTAAAAAATTAAAAATTATACATCAGTTTCTGTGAAAAATTAAAAATAATCACACTTGTAGAGGATAGTTGTTAGTGGAAAAAATACGGAAAGAATTGTGTGCACGTGAGAACTATAATAAAGGATTGTGGTTGTAACAGAAACAACTATACTAGCAGCATTGTAAATATCTTACCACACACTAAGTATTGTATGGGAGGCGGCTCCACTGGTACAATTTTAGACACAAACTATACCGCATTTCACTACAAGCTCACCCGCACATGCTTTCTATAAATAAACCTTGAACTGATAAAATATCAAGTAATTGAAGTACAATCAAGAATCCGTATACCTTTTTCAATAAGATAACGCCTCTTGTAGAAATTTTACCCCAAAACTCCGGAATAATGAATTCGGACCGATTACGTAACAAATCTCCCAGAAACTCTAGAAATATGCATATTGCATATTTTTAATTTCTCCGATTTAATGTTAAAATTTTTCGAACTTTGACCGTTTTTATTGTTTTGTTTCTACGACTAATATATTATGTTGGGAGTACTTAACTTATAGTAATCTATTATTATAAATTATTAATTAAATAATGTATTTGTAAGTTGCATGTTTATTATTATGTTTTAAAAGAGAAATATTTTATATAATTCACCTAATATAATTTTATTATTTAAAAAAAGTAGATAGGTACTCAATATAATACGTAATATGTTTTATTCAGTACCCTTAAACAACAAAAACAAAATGTATTAATATCTCTGTTTCAGTCAGTTAATTAATGTTCGTTTCAATAAAGTATCAGTAAAGTATCTTACTATACTAGAATAAAAATTACCATTTTTTCAGTATTTTTAAAAATATGTATCTGTGTATGATATATTTGGCCGACTTAGTCTTGTTGGTCTAGGAGACTGGTAAGGTCGATTTTCACCCATCTGACAACCAGACAAGACGTATTTTCTATAAAATTTTATTTATTTTCAAACAAATTTATCATAGTTTTTCTTTCGAAAATTGTTCATGGCTATTTTTAACTAAATTAATTTTAGTCAATTTCTACCCATCAACGGTTTTTTCCAGGCAAAACTATACTATTATTTTCGTAATTAAACTATCTTTCTTCTGATACTAATTTCGATTAGTTAACAGATCGGTGTAATTATCTATATTGTCTTACCTGTTCATATGACAGGAACCAATCTGTTTACCAATCGGTAAAAGAAGAAAGATAATTAAGCTACAAAAATAATAGTTTAGGTGTGCCTAAAAAAAGCCGTCCGTAGAAAAAATTGTATTCAAATTAATTTATTTAAAAATGAACACTTTTCGATAGAAAAGCTTTGATAGGAGTGTTTAAAAATCAATAAAATTTCATTAAAAATATGTCTCATCGTTATCAAACGGGTGAAGATCGACCTTATACCGTCTCTTGTACTATGCTTAGTAGAAAACTATGAATGTAATGTTTTTTATTTTAAACAGTTAAAAGAAAAAGTTTAATGAGAAAAAAAACTTAAACCAAGGTTATGAAGGTCAAACGACGACATCTTGTGGTTAGCTAGAATTGGTCGTGGCCTTAATTAAAATTTTAAAATCTTTGTTTATAGAAAATCAGTTTCTAATTGAATTTTTTTTTGTAGTTGTTACTTGCGTCAATTGTATCACAAAACAAATTTCAGAATTTTTATATATATAGATAAAGAAAGAATATTTAGGTTGAAGCACTATCTAGATCGGATTTTTATTTTCAATTATCATCACCATGAAATTTTTATATCGATTTGTTTATTTTGATAATAATCCATTATTTTGAATACGTTTTGGGATCAATGGAACATAAATTGGAAAAGACAAAAAATAAACTCCAAAAATCATTATCATTATGGCACCTGATTCCGAGTTGATCTAATTGTTGATTTACTTAGAACATGTTACTTGACCATTAAAAAACGCCCGAAAAATTTTTCGGGTTCGAAACCCTCACTTGAAATGTATATCGGAACACTCCATTAAATTACCTTTTTCCTGAAAGCCTTCTCCAAACTGAACAAATTTGCGGATGATCGCCTATTGTTTAGCTGTTCCGGGTACGGAATTCTAAACTCTTAATTGAAACTTAGCTAAAAATACTCATCCGTTTAGGCGCTACGATGCCACAAACAGACACACATAGAGGTCAAATTTATGTTTGACAAACACCCATTTTTTGGTTCGCGGTGTTAAAAAACTATGACTGAACTAGACAATCTTGCCATGTAAGACGTTTCATATTTTTTAAATACCCTGTGTATACTACATTCATTATATTATTAAATATAGTAGAAATATTAAGTATAATACATCAAAATGTAATAATGTACCATCTATAATTATTATCCTATCTACATAATAAATAATGTTTTTAAACTGTATAATGTTAACGTATTCATTTGCATACGTTCGTAGTAGATACGTTCTAAACACTCTACTAGAATGAAGAATTGAAGAATGAATTACCTACACATACCTTCCATTATATTTATTATACCTCATACCTTACAACACGAATGATGATGTGTTATGCTGTTATTTATTTTTAAAATATGCTTTAAAAAATATTTCTTTCTTTATAATTCTTTATTAAAATTTAATTTTTCTATTATTAGCGTTCCGTTACTAGAAATATATAAGACTAGAGTGATACCCACCCGCTTCGCTGGGTTTTAAAGTAAAGATTGCTCTCGCTTATCCCCTTTCTATAACACTCGAAATAATGGTAAGGATTGTTTAACACAGGTAAAATATATGTCTGGTTTTCTATTTTTTTAAATGTATAATAGTAATAATTCATTGAGTATATCAGAGAATATGGACGTGAAATATTTTATACTGACTATTTTTACAGAAATCTGTAATTTATGGTAATGTCAAATGACTACTTTTATTGAAATCTGCAAATTATGGTAATGTCAAATTAAATTAATTTTTAAATTTTTTTTATTTTGTTATTAATATATCTTTATAAATTATATGTTATGTGTTATTCTGAAGTATGAGCTATATTGCTGCACAGTTTCATTAAAAACCATTCGCTAATTTTAGCGTGAAAGCGTAACAAACAAACAAACAAACTTATAAAATGCTTACTTTCGCATTTATAATATATAGAGATAGAGATTGTTTCTTATAAAATTTCATGAAAGAGTAAGGAAGGATGCCGTCGCTTTCCGATTAAGCACTCGAAGGTCTTTTGTGATATTCTAGGAAATTCTAAAGCAATTCAAAATTCAAGCCTTGTCAAAGTTTATTTCATTTCTGTTTTTAACCACTTCAAAAAAAAAAAGAAGGTATTGTTTCAATTCGACTGTATTTTTTTATGTTTGTTATCTCAGTATTTTCGACTGGTTGAACCGATTTTTATGGTCCTATTGCAATTTCTGCCTAGTTCTGACAATGGGATCCATGATAAAACTATATAAGTATCAAATTTGCATAAGTATGTGCGCGAAAAATGGACGAATATCTCAATATCACGCCAACCGATTTCGATCATTCTTTTTTTAGTGACAATTTAGTTAGTGTACTTCAGATTCACTCAAAATCACAAATAAAAACTTTTAACAAAAACACAAAAAAAAAACCGGCTTCAAAAAAACTATTCCAAAACAAATTAATATACACTATTTGGACCGCTGCATAGAGCGTCTACCAAAAATCCCCTTTGAGCTGGAGTGATACTTTGCTAACCTTCGTTTTTCTTAAAAACATGATTCGAATTTAATTTTCAAATTTTGCGATTTTCGAAATATATTGTCATTTTATAGATATTATCAGTACGCATCTTGCAGACTGAACCTTTTATTTTTAATTAAAAGTATGCATCGTCGCCCACCAACGATTCAGTTTCAGTTATTCAATTTTTATCTTTTTTTTTTTAAACATCCAAAATAATATTTTTAAACTTAATGATATTTTAATGTGTATTATTAAAAAAATATTATAAAATAGATAAATTAACTTATACAAATTTTCATGAAACGGATAATTTATATTCGAAAAAATAAAAAAATTAATTATAATTACGAAAAAATTTTATGTTAACACGATAGATATTAAAAAATTTTAATACGTAATATATTCGTTCCAATATTGATTTTAGGTTGAGTAATCAAAAAAGCACATAATATATTAAATAGAATAATAATAATATACAGAAAGTTTCCGAAATATTCTAGGCGTAACGGATTTCGAAAAACTACTGATTAGTTTCTACCTGTTATTATGAATCACAAAAATCCATGTTAAGCACAATTTTTTTATTTTTTAACATTTTCCGTTGTTAAAATCTAATCATATTATTGTACCTACATTAGTAGGCGACTTTTAGCGAATTTGCGAAGGAAATGGAGATATTGCCAATTACCAAAAATGACCATCGTTAAAATTTGTATAAAATCTGATATCAAGTAGGGTTTTTGTGATTGAAATATCAAGTTCGTTAATAAAAAGAGTACAAAATATTGAATTTTTCCAAAGTAAAAAGTACTCTAGTAATTTTTTCTCTAGGCGTTTCGTTTTCTAAAATTAAAAATGCTTAAAAATACAATATTTGATTTTAAGAACAATGTGTTATTTTTTCAATCTCTGAGCAATTCGATTAGCTATCGCAGCTTCTGCGCAACGGATATTTTTATTGTTGTAATGTTAGCCGATTAATTATAGGTTTAGTGTTCCTTCTTGTTTCCAAGTCCGCTTTTTAAGGACTTGATTTAACTTATCAAAGGATTTTTCGAATAGCTGCTACAAAAGAGTATTTGACAACACATTCACAAGTATAATTTTACGCGTAAATTTGACTTGATGAAACGGTCTTTTACTTGAGGAGTAGTATCTTACCTTAGAGAAGTATCTTTCTTGAGCATTACATAATATCATGCAGAAATTGAAGTTTTAAATTCCAACAAATTTTCAAAACTCTTTGTATATTAATTTGTTAAACATATAAAATAACTATAGTATAGAGTAAAATTTATAAAATTTATGAGACAGTTAATTGTAGGTTAGATAAAATATTTATATTTAATATAAAAAGCACAACTTAACACTTTCATTTCAATGAAAAATAATTTTATATTTCAAACAAAATATATAATAAAATGTTTTATTTATTAAAATTCTGATGAAAAGCTATATTTCTTTTGAAATATAATTTCTTTACAAAATTTTTGATGAATATCTTAAAAATTCATTTTTGTAGAATATATTTCATTCAGTCCAAAAACAATGTAAAATGAAATCTAGGGCTCTCACAGAGATTATCAAAATTATTAGTGCTACAATTTTTAAATGTTCTTAATCTTAAAAAAATACTCCCAGTAGACGTATAAACTAATCAGAATAAATTCAGGGATGCTCAAAAAGGATATTTTAAGGAAATTTGAAAATTTTTAAATAGCTACGTTCAAACAATACATGGTGGGCCATTTTAATCTATGATGGATAATATCACGTTTCATAGTATACCCATAAAAAAAATTGCACACAAAAATAGCAGAGTTTGATAGAGGACATCATGTTCTGACATCAGATTAGCTTTAACCAAAAGTTGGCAAAGGCAATAGAGGACATTCTCCTGTGTCCTCGACTTTTACCTACAATTATCGATAATCATTAGGCGAATTTTCTTTCCATTAAATGCAAATGATGACATATTTTCGCATTTCCTTAACAAGTTGCATTTCCTCAGAAAACAAACTTCAAAAATTGTTAGTTTTTTATGTGGGTCAACTTTCTAATTTAAAGTGTTATTTTATCTCCTACCGTTTAGAATCAAAATTGGCTATTAAAGCAACCCGAAGAACCAGGACCAATCTAATGTTAGAACATGACGTCCTTTATTAAAATCTACAATTTTTGTTTAAGTTATTTTGATTGGCTAGTTACAAAACCAGCCTATATCCATTATATATTAAAATGACCCTCTATATATATTCGCTCAGAGATGTGAACACTCAGAGATGTGATTATTTCTTACTCTAATATAATAATGCCTATTATATATGAAACTAAGGTTCTTTGATTCAAATTTGACTACTTTTGGAAGGATTTTTTTTTTATGAAACAATTTTTAATCTTTAATCCCAACTAAATTTCTTTTTTATAAATAGTCCCATAAATTTTACTAAACGTGAATATTTATTTTTTGTCTAAACTGATTACAAGTACCTACACAATTTAACTTAAATAAATTTACAAAGTAAATATGTGAGAAAAATTTATAAAAAAAAAAAAAAGTTTTCCCTTCCAAAGCACTACCATCTCCCACTCCAAATTATATACTGTACTTATATAAATGAATTTATAAAATAACAAGTACACAAGTAAGATGCATGGTATCACACATATTAAGTAGTATAAGTATTATAAAAAGTACCTCTCCATATTTTTATTCTCTTTACAAGGTGTTCAAGATGAGACAATTTAGGCAAGCCACATCAAACTGTAAAACAGAACTTAGCGACATATAGGATTTTTATGTTCAAATACCAACACTAATAGTCAAAAAAAAAAATTTCACCTTCTCTGTGGGACTCAGGTGATTTGTTCATAGAATGAAAAGACAAAAGATACCTAATTCATTATAAATATAAATGTGCTATGCCATATTTGCCCCCCTAGTTTTTGCTTAAACGATATAGTGTCTCAAATTAAAATAAAAGCAAGTGAAGTCAATTGACTGAGTTAATTGTCGAAATGCCATGTATAGACATTGTTGATTACGCAATGCTATTTTTTTACGTCATGTCATGTAAATAAAGTAAGAAAGCCACACATACATACGTGTCACACACGCATAACTGACATTCCTATTTAATAAATACTATATAGTTTGCGCCCTCACGAGTAGACAGTAATGTTAACGGTTTACAAGATGGGTCCCACAAACCCAATACCCATTTGACCTATGTTGCTCATTTACGAACTTGACCTCACTTTTTACGTCCTGTGCATTATATTATATATAAAAATTTAAGCTTGATATCTTTTTTGTTTTCGAGTTATCATGTTGACAGACAGACAATCGAAAATGGGCTACCAAGGTGATTTTATGAACAATTTTACTATAGTTTAGTTTGTAGCATCAATATTTTTAAGTTTGGGACTAAAATAATGATGCTACAAACTTAGACTTACATTAATTATTTTAATGCTTTATACATTTCTTTAACATAGTTTTTTTTGTCAAAAATTGTTATTTTAACCTCTCTTGTGCAATATACAAGATTTTAAACAATACTTTCGTTAAATATTATATATCTATGCGAGTTTACATCTATAGATCTTTTTTCTATCGCTAGATGGAGTCTTTCTTAGCATTAAAATACCATAGGCCAAAAAATGGGGTGACCTTTTAGTTTGTCTTGCCTTTAGTTTGCTCTGGCTTTATTTATTAGTTTTGTTTCAGTATTGCATTTTGAAGTTTATGCATATTTTTGGAGGATTCTAGCAATGGATATGATTGCATTGAAATCCAGCATTTTTTGAACTAAGAACGAATCTTATAAAAATCTAGCTTATAAAAATAATACGATATTTAATAAATGAGACAATCATAAGAGAATTTTCTAGTGATGTTTACATACACAAAAAACATTGATTTATAGAAAATCGAGAGTAAACCTCGTGACGTAATTAAAAATAGCCGATGTTATTATGCCATTACATTTCAATAAAGTATGAACCTTATTTGTGAGCCTGGCATATTTGGTATATAATGTCACATGAAGAAAACGTAAATACAAAAAAGTGACATTATTGTTGTTTCTCTGTTCGACTACAGTAGGTGGGTGGAGGTGTATTAGAAAGTAGTGTGTGTGTGTGTGTGGTTTTTTACACAACAGGAGAAAAAAATGTGCACAAGAGAAAATAAATAAATATTGGAAAAGTACATACAGAGTCGTAAATTTAAACGTCACACTAATGTTTTGTGAACAAGTGAAAAGAAAGAAAAGTTTTTTTTTTACTTCTTCTTGTTTCACTTCTGTGTATGTTGTTTTGTTTATTTCTTATGTGTGTTGGTATGTGTTCTTGTATTTAAGAGTTCTTTCTGGTTCTTAGTGTTAGAAAGTCGAGTATGGATGATGTACGAATGTATATGTTATATATAATATGCAAGTAATACAACACTTAAATTTTTACAAGGATTCAGTAGAAATTGTTCAAACATTCTACAAAAAAAAAATGTTTGTTTATGGAGAAAAAATTGAGAAATAACGCATTTTAAAATAACATAAGCCATTGACACTTGAAAAAAGCTAATGACCTTGAAACGATCAATAAAATGATAACACATAGATAAGAGTCTTTCGGATATTAAATCAGCTTTAACATTTAACTATTGATAGGAAGAGGATTAAATTTTTTTCCAGCAATCAAGCATTTGTCGAAATATTAAGTCTATTTTTTTCACAGGCTCAGAATAATATTAGCTGTCAGATTCCAAAGTTGCCGAATTTTGTGTTGTTTCAGTTGGTTAAGTCGTAACAGATTCCGTTCGCGGTAAGCCTAGATCAGGTGTAGTGCATGCTATCAGCATGCGGAAGGTGCAGTCAGCCTCTGAAAATAATTGAGGAGCAGATAAATGAAATTATCAACGGGAAAGTTTGTAAAACTCATATATGGTATCACAATGGGCTCTATAGCCTAAGTTTGCCCTTCGTGGACAGCCAATATAACCTAACCTAGCCTAGGTCGTTTAGATCACGAGATAAACAACTGCGATTTCAAGGGTCAAAGCGTGTAAAACTCACTGTCTTACCAGCTATCTTTCACCATATCCAAAAACAGAACTGAATAAAAAATAAGTTGAAAAGTTTTTTTTTAGAACAAAAAAAAAAAAAAAGGTACCACGCCGTTTTGTTTTCGAGATATTAATTTTGACGTAAATTGTCAAAATGAGGAACTTAGGCATTAATTATCTCGTGTTTTAGACGGTTGTTAAATTTCTGAAACTTCGGGATAATAAGAATCTTTGTACATGGCAGTCTCAGAAAGTTCCTTAAACAATCGTTCCTTAAAAGAAAGCATTTCTGACGCTTAATATACCTAATAATTTTTCCGCAATGTTGATTCAAACATAATTCTATCTGATTTTTACTAACAAAAAAATTTTTCACCTCGAAGAAATTATACTTAGAAACTCTTTCACACACCTTATCATTTCCAATTGACTGGTATTTACATGATTGACCGATTTTTTCTTCATTTTTACTTTTTTTTTAAACCATATTTTTTCTTCTTCATTACAATATTGCCTCTTCGAACTTCTCGTAATCTCCCATCCTCCCTGTCTCTTTGTCGCTCGTTACTTTATGACTTTTTATTTGAGACATGGGTTGTTATTTGGTTCTTGTACAAGTTAAATGGCATATTTATATTTATTGTATACATATGAATAGAAAAGAGATAGAATAATAAATTGACATAATATAATACAAAAGTAGAAATAGAGAGCTGTGTATTATATATTATTTGACAGAACCTAATAATTCAATCAATACAGTTTTACTATAGTAGTGTTGAACTTTCAATATAGATATATATCGGTAAATTTTCTCTAATATAAGATTCGTAGCTTTCTTGGATAAAATATAATGTTTTTGAAGAAATAGTACAAGCGCTGTCGCTGGTTTTCGACAGTTTCCGACTGTTTGAATTTCGGATATTTATTTTTTTACGAACTAAATGCGAAATCTTTGTATGAAATAGAAAAAAAAACGCGCTTGTAAAGCAACTAAATTTTTGCCTGGTATTTATATTGTTTTTTGTGACATACAGTATACGTTGTTTAATTTATAAACTTTAATTTTTAAAATTACAACTATACTGAAGGTAGTACGAGCGCCAAGGCAGATTTAGTATAACTTCATGAATATAGACGAAAAATAAGAGTAAAATTTTTCTATACCTGCCTTGGTTTTTGAAATATCGAATGGTAAATAAGTAAACGAAAATTTAAATTTTCGATATTTTGAAAATAACTCCAGATATCTTTTATTCTTACTTTTCGTTTTATATTGTCAAGTAATAACATATTTCACCATCAAAATTGAAAACGTTTTTTTATTTTTAAATTTGTATCCCCACTACTTTGCTTATACATCCTTAATTAGTCCCCGCGGGCACAACGGGTTTTTTTATTTTCAATAATTTATTAAGGTTTTAATTTGAATTTAAATAGTTTTTTTTTAATTCCCACCAACTAATTTTGGAGATATCTATGAAAACATATCATACATTTACCGTTTTTCCATAAGATCAATGTAAAATATGCCTACTTTTGAAGCATTTTATTTATTTAAATAATCGGGAAAGCCTCCTAAAATTGATTTAGACTTCATATAAAAAAAAACAAGCTCTTTATCTAAAATTACCCTGGCACTTGTACATCCTTAAACGATTTTTAAACTTTTTTTTAAGTTATGAAAATACCATCTGATTATTGTTAGATTAGTTTTTTTAAGTTTCGCGACTTTTCGGGAATGCGTGCTGGTAAATGCAGTAAACGCAACTTCTATCAAATGCAAGATGTACCTCATCCTTACCTTATTTCAATAGGAAATGACATGTAAATGACAAAAGAAATGACATTATACCATCAATGTACCAGGAAGTTTTTACTTTATTCTGGGTATAAAATTCGTGATATAATTTCAAAATCAATTATAATTGAAGAAAGATTTTACTTTTATTACGATTTATATTACCAGAAGTTCTTTGATAGTAGATTTAAATCCAAGCTTACCTGTAACAAAAAGAGAAAAAAATAACTAATATAGAAATAGAGAATATTTAGAGATATCGAGAATTAATTTTATTTCTATAAGGGTACTCTTATAAAATAACTATTTTTAAAATCTTTAAAATACTATTGAGGTGAGAAAAAAAACCATTTTATTGCTTCTATTGTGATAAATATCTTATTGCCATTTAGTGGCTGTACAGGGTAGGCCATTAATCTATACATTAAATTCAATAATGATTTTTAAGTCATATTTCCTCCAAAAGCTCATGGCTTTCAAAAAAATGTTTTAACAAAAGTTTGTTGGTTGTATTATGAGGATCAACTTTCTAATTTATAGTGTTCTTATATCTCCTACCGTTTAGGCTCTAAATTGACTATTCAAGAAACTCGAAGAACTAGGTGCAATCTGATGTCAGAGCATGATGTTCCCCGTCAAACCCGTTTTGATTGGTAAGTTAGAAAATAAGAAATTTAGGTGTATAAATTAAAATGCTCCACCCCGCTTACTAAGCGAATAAAACCAAATTCAAATTTTGTGTAATCAGATTAAATTTTAAGATTTTCACTTACATTTTTAACATTTGAATGCACTTTGTTAAAGTTACGCCACTGTTAGTATGTAAGTACACTCACTGTCAGAAAAAGTGCCACAGTTAAAACCATTCTAAGCGTACGCATCATATGTTATGTTATAATAGTAACACTTAGAATGTTTTAAAACGAGCATTTTTTGTGACATTGAGTATACATACCTACATACCAAAAAAAACATTTAATCGAATATTTTCCCCTTTTTTTGATATAGAATAAAATGTACATATAATATATTTTATTTCTATAACAACATTTTCATCGAATAATAATATAAAATTTATTTTTCACAAACTGTGTAAACATTATTTCATTTTCTTGATAGTTTAACACGCTCGCATACATACACCAACTATAGTAGTAGATTACTAGACTGTAGTATATAGTTTATACAACACAACACATCGTAGTAGTTACAACGCCAATAATATCAAACTTTTCAATTTTACTAGGTGATTTGGTTCGAATTATTTAAATTTATGTGGTATTAGATAATGAGCCCATTAAATGTTTCGAAAATTCTACGATTTTTTGTTGTCTGTTATAAGGAGGATTGAAAAATTATTGAACCAAAAATTACAAAAATAGAATTCACTTTAGTATAGTGTCTTTTTTTTCAAGACTTCACGTTACCAGTTCATTGGCTTTTACCTTTGTTAATAAATTTGATTTTCTTTTTATATTTCCACTGGACAATTTACCAAGTTAAATAAAACTACTTTTAAATGTATTTACATCAAAATATTTCTAGTTCAATATAGTTCTACTTTTTAAGAATTATACTTTAACAAAATTACTCTCCCAAATAATATGACTTAAAATCTATTTCAAAATAATTATGCTCTCAAAGATTCATATGTTCTAATATTTGTACTTTTAGAGGTTTAAACTAGAGGAAATATTTCTGCTTTCAAATAGTTATATCTAATTTCAATTGTTTACCATTAGTTTTCAGGAACATACAGTCTGTCGCATTTCACAAGATGAAGACACCCCCATATTTTCGTTTTTTAGAGGAATACAAATTGGGATTTTTGCAAAGCCATACAACGAGCTGAGTCCGCTTTTTAAGATACTTAACCACAATCTGAACTTTAAGCCCAACCAACAAATTTCCAAATAGGGCCGACTTTTAATATTTTGCTCAGCGTTAGAAATATCGAAAAAAAATTAATAGAAAAAGTTGTAAAGAATATTTGTTTATACCCATATACCGATTTTCACGACCAAATTTTCGCATTTTTCATTTGAACATTATTTTGGTCTTTATTCAAATTTATTACTCAAAAATAATAAGAATCGGCATTATTTGTCAATTTTTTATAGCCTGAGTTTAAATTTCAGACTAAGGTTAATTATATTTTAAATATGACTCATCACTGTGTATAATTGTGCAAAAATTCGAACATAGTCTAATATGCTTGCCAGGATTGAATTTTACACTCTATAATTTTGGAAAATTATGTCCTCCAAATTTTAATCTTTTGGGATGAAATCAACTGAAAAATTTATTGGCCACACGAATGAATATTCGTTCCTGCTCAAAATATAAAACTTTCGGTTTTTCTTGTCACATGTTTTTCGATAGAATCAATTTTGATAAGTAATGTTCTTTGAAAGTAGATGGCTTTAAAAGTATGAATATTAAGAAGTATAATAAGTTTTGAGATTACAATTTGATTGGATTAAATAATTGTTAAAGCAGATTTATAATTATTTATTTTTTATTTAGGAGTTTAATTTGATTGAAGTATAATTACTAAAAAGTAGAAATACATTGAAATAGTAGTATTTAAACGTAGAACTATTTAAACGTAGTCTTATATAAATAGAAAAACTGTATAGGAGAAATGTTTTGACTGCGCAATATTTTAAATCACCTTATACAAAAAGAATTGTAAAAAAAATGTAAGTAAAAAAAAAATTTACACGTATAAGTATAATATATTCAATTGAATTGACTTACATTACATTACGATAACTCACGATATGTGAAGAATTTATTTATCCCCATCATTCATTCTTCACACTTACATCTTTACATCTTACAACATCATGCCAAATATATTATACTGTAAACTTTTTATTAAATTATTTGCTTTAAATTACAATCTATCTGTATAAACATGTCACTATATATACCTACCTATATAGTAGGTGTAGTTATTGAGGAATATTGTCAAGTTGATGACTATGATTATTATATGTAGTTAGAGAAGAAGGGAAAAAAAAGAAATTTTCTATTACTTTTACTTGTACTTAGTTCAAGTTCCTATGGCAGTATGAAGTACATCATAAACACCTTAAAAAGATAGCAAACTAATGAATATTTGCAATACAGGCCACTAGAATTTCTCATGTGGGTAGGATTATCATCTTCTTGGGCCTAGCCCGGGAGTGATGGGCTTAGAAAGTTTTACCAGGCGGTCGGGTCTTGGATCAGGATCGAAAAGCTAAATTGATTGCTGAATCGCCACTACTATGTATTTGACATCAGCAACTAGAGTAGTGCGAATTGATTTTGTTGAAGTCAGTTGTAAAACTTTTATATTCGTTCTATTTGAGTCTCGTTCGTGTCGAATTTTCATGTTTGATCGTTTTGTTCGAGTCATGCTATTGTAAATTTTTTATGTCTGTACTTTGCGATTAAGTGTTGATAGATACTTAAGGATTTTTGCACAAAAGAAACTGACTGATAGTTTTGGTGCAAAATGATGGACAAAATATGCAAATTTCTAATATATTTATATTACTTCATACTTATATTTTGATGTAATTTAAATAAATTTAATGTAACGAAATTTTCACTTTTTTTTTAATTCCCCTCTTCTCAATGCAATATCCCCTCCCCCAACACCACCCTCATAATGTGCCGAGCGAGAGACCTAACCAAAATGGCAGCCCTACATGTATGTTATATTAGTACGCTTATGTGATAAATTGATAAAACTGTTGTTTTCTGGAAAAAAAACCAATGAAAGTAGTTATAGACCCATTGAATCACCATTGAGACTTAGTATGCATATTCTTAAAATCTTTTTGGAAACTTCTAACATAAAAAAATTCTCTGGAATGGGTTGTAGTGATCTTCCTGTTAGAATAGCCAAAACAGGCATATTCATTAGTTAAAATTCCATGCCAATAAAAGAGATCGCCATGCTACCGAGAATTTCTTTGTATGAAGTTGTCTAACAGGGTGTAAAAAGCATACAACATACGGTATAAACGACGAAAGCCATTTATTCTGTTACTAAGTTCCTTAATTCCTTCCTTAACTGGAAGGAAACAACATAAATCTAATAATTTTTCATCAATGGTTAATATTTAACATTTAAGTCATAAAAAATTCAGTATATGGTGATTCATTTTCCTGGTGAATAGTAGTAAAAATTCAGTAGTTTGTCGGCTTATTCATTCTATTAATTTGTATTTTCTGGCGTATTGGTAACTGAAATGCAAGCTTGAGCTACTATACTTTTATAAACATAATAGTATTTTTACACGGTTATTTGTGAAAGCTGTGATATATTCACAATGTTACGTTATGTAAGAGTTATTGATATAATTTTATCATATAAATTTCATATATTGAGAGAGAAAAAAATAGCTTAGTTTTTTTTTTATTTGATTTAATTTTAGTTATTGTGGCACTCTTGACTCCATTTTAATATTAGAGTCAAGAACATTAGTAAAATTTATTATATTGAAACAACACAAAATGAAAAATGTATTATTAAATGGAGGTTTGAAAACAATAGCAATAAGAAGCAATCTGATTAAATTGCAATAAAGACACTCTACTGATCAATAAGTGAGAGATGTGATGCCACGCACTCGCGGCTTCAAATATTCACGGTGATATAATTACTCTATTTTATCGTAGGTCTAGGATCCGGAGGAATATTTGACAGTCATGGCTGGAAATTTAAGACGCGATTATAAAAGTAGTGTCTTATAACATTTTCAACTGTCGAAAATTTTCATAGCAGAAAACTTCTCTTTCTCTTTTTCATATAAGAAGATAATTTATATAAAAAATGCAAAAATAATTTTATCCGAAATTCAACAAAGCAGAGGGTTCATCCTCCGACAATTAGCATTTTTCTTATTCAAATATTATTAATTATTTTTCTATTTAAATATTTTACTCAATTTTTAGATTGTCACTTAATTAAAATCTTTCATAACCCCTGGAAGAGAAATCTTGAGTTCTAAAAATTTCGCAGATACACACTTTAAAAAATTACAAATTTTTATCCGCTCTAAAATGACTATCAAATTCTATGCCTGGTCTTACACCAGGTGGCTTGAAATAGAAGTGAGTGTCTTTAGTTGAATTTCAGCAGGCATTAAATAAATTTGTTAAGAAATCATATTAATTCAAAAACAAACTGACGAAATGTATGAATGATCCTCTCAAATAAAAAATAGTCGATTATTTACAAGCATAGTGATTCCGAAAAACAGTGCTACTTTTTTTCGATATAAGCCAGTCTAGGATTGCCTCTTTGATTGGTTAGAAACTGCACTATTCTGGTAAAAACGACACGGTAGTTATGTTAAACAGATCGTGAATGTATAAGATCGGCTTATACGTGAGACACAATTTCTTGATAAATTAGTTTTCTTAAAATGGACGTTAAAAATAAAATTGGTGGCTTAATCGTATAGACAAAATTAAAAATCTCTTAGCACAATACCTAGACTAAGTACCTTTAAAGTCATCGATTTTAAGAACAATAAAATTAATCTTCATTTCACAAAATAAATTGGAAACCAAAATTAATTTTTTTTTAAATTGTAAGTATTTAAAAAAAAGTTCGATATATATTCAAACCCCAATTTAAAAAATACAAACCAGGTATTTTGACTTCGATATTCTAAGGATTTTAATCTGTAATCATTAAGTTTTGAAAAAAAAAAACAAGTTTACACTAATTGTAATACATTGTTTCATATTCGTTTAATGATTTTTTTCCTCGTAATAATAACAATTCTCTCCCCTATTTATACATAATATTACTTAGTAAAGTACAAAACAAAAGTTGTATATAAAGACTATATTATTTATGGGACACTGTTATACCTTTGATCACCTTACATTATAACAATAGAAATAGGCTCATCTTAGAGAATCACTATTCTTATACGCTTTATTTAAAAACACTATAATTTTTTTTTAAATTTGGTAATTTACAGTTGTGGTTTCAATAATTTTACTAAAATAATTTTGATTCATGATACAAGGCCGTTAATGTACATTAAACTACAACCTTTCGGACCTTGAATGACAGAAAATGAGGAGCTGGTATAGCTCCCTTAAACTTGTAAGACAGTTTACTTCAGGTATCATCATGGTACTGCTTTCATCATAACGTTAGAAGAATATAATGCATAATTAAAAAATTTAAAGAAACCTCCACCACAAAATCAAGTCCGATTGATTCGTATGTGGCAGTGTAGCTCCTAAAGGGATGAAATGATTTTGATTTTATGATTCGTAAGTTAATTTGATCTACAGGCTTCTTATTACTGTTTTAGAAAAATCTGCTTAGTCGTTTGAAGATCATTACCCATTTTCCAGGTGTTATCGTGTACGGAACCCTAAGCTCGCATTCGAATCAAAGTTAAAAACCCTCTCGATCATGCTACCTTTCAAAAACAAAAAAATTAAAAATCAGTTCATCCTGCTTAGGAGCAACAAGTAGACAGGATTTACGATGCCAAAGATAGACACACAGATACACATATACGCAGATAATAAAACATAAGAAGTGGTACCGCAAATGGAACCATAACTTAAAACATCTCTCTTTGTAAGTCGGGGCCTAAAAAGAACTAAATAAATAGAAAAGGCAAAAAGTTTGCCTTTCCAAAAAAATGAAATTTTTATACAATTTGAACACGTAAGTGCTTGTCGCCCCTGATAACTAATTTTGTGTCCGTAGAGCTGTTTTCATCCATAGTTAGCAACGTTTATAAATAAGGATTTTCATGGTTATAATCATCAAGGTATAACACTTTACCCTGTATGTATCCCATCCATACTATTAAATGCATATCGTATTTTAATTAACTACAAGTTTTTTTTTAATACCACCTTTTAAATCGATCCTCCTCGTCTCCTTATGTATTTTACTTTGTTTTTATCCTTTTGGAAGGCATACAATGAAATTCCCTTCATGTCGTTCAGTTTTAAGTTCACCCTTTTCGGTTCGCTTATGTTTCTTTTTTAATTGTACAGGAAGTTTTAAATAAAAAAATGCAAATATTTTGGTTAATAATCGATTAACCTCTTTGGGTTTAGAAATTTGTCAATGCGTAAAAAAAATGATTACGTTTAATATAAGTTAAAACTGAAGAAACTTTTTAAGAAACCAAGAATTCAATTGTAATTCTAAGAAAACTATATATTTGTACGAGATCAATAAACAGTAATTCAACTTCTGCTTCGGAGGGCAGAATCTCCCGAATAAATGTTCACATGTCAAAATACACGAAAGTCGGTAATCCCATCCAATTTTTTCTAAGTGGTTATGTTTCAAAGGTTCCAATACTAAATTTTAAAATTTTTACAGAGATATTTATTTTACAGGCTTTGTTTTTTTTATCATTGGGTTTTGAGGATTTGTTAATGACACCAGCTTTTATGCGTAAGGGCTTAAATACGCAAAAAAATAAGAGGCTACGTGAATTTACTTGATACACATTGTACTTTTGTAATAGTAACTCTCCTGCTGATTTTAATATTACTTTGAATAAAAATGTAATACTTTTTCATATACATGTTTTAAAAATAAACTTCTAACATTTAATATGATTCAAGGGAAGAATAACATCGCCTTATTACTCAGGCCTAGAGACTAGGTAGTAAGTGAAAGGTGACTTTTATAAGGGTTGCTTTATTAATATATGGTTCGATTACACAAGCGAATTTATTGATTATTTACTGATTCAATAACACGAAAAGCGCATTTTAAATGATTCAATTAAGTAAAGTTTTATAAGATTTTTGGCTAAAATTTTTCTTTTCGAACGTATAACTAATTAAAACTACTACTACCTTTTTTTTAACGCAATTTGAAAATAAATTGAGCAAGACGTGGTGAAAATGCATTAGAGGCTAAACAATTATTCGTCGGCAAATAAATTGTAATTCTATATGTTATAAATGCGAAAGTAAGCATGTTGGTTTGTTTGTTTGTTTGTTACGCTTACGAAAATGGCGAGGATTTGAAAAAACAGCAAAATCATAATCGATATAAATAATGCTCTTGTAAAATTAACATTTTAAGAATCATCCCAAAATTCCTAAAGTATATTGAACCCCTAAATGTGTCATTGCAACTCAGATTTGATCGTCAATATTTAGATTAGTTAAAAATAAACCTATAAAAAATGTTATTGCAACAGAAAATATCTATACCGCAGATAAAAAAACGAGAAACTATATTTTATTGAGAAAATTGAAAAGTTATTAGGGCAACAAAATTGGTACAATTTTTTTTTTCCTATATTGATATGTTTCTTGTGAATACATTTTAATAAAATTGAAAACATTTTATCGAAATTATACTTATATTTTTTTCTCTTTCAATTTATCTTCAATTGAGGTCAAGTGTCAATTACAACAATATTTCTCATAAACTAGAGTTTTATAAAAATCATCAAATCAAGATTTAGTACGGGGAAAAATTATCTTCAAAATTCAACAAATTGTTTTGTAGTTTATTTATAAAAATTTCCACTCGTTGGAAATAATACACCATCTTTACTCAGACTGGATAAAACGTGTTATAATTGGATACTAGCCAATCGATTGGCTTATATGTGTTGTCACAAACAAGTGAATATTCTATGGAAATGGAATAAAATAATATCTACCAGTGGTATGTAGATATGTAAATCATAAATATGTACCTCGCATGGAAACATATCTAGGACCTAATGCAATAATATCAAGAAAAGGTATAGGTCTAGCTGCTATACGAAATAATTAGTGTATAAAGTCAAAAATACACTAGCAGTGTATAAAACGCCAAATACTGGCAAGCTACTTCCTTTTCCAACCTTTCAGATTTCATCGTCAACCTTACAATCCTGCCGATCTTTTTGTTCTTTTAATGATTCCTGGAATATACTGTATTAGAAAAATAAGAAAAACTTGGGCTAACTTCAACAAATTTCGTAAGAAACTCTCTTCCCAATCATGTGAAATCATAGAATTAAAAATTTAAGTAAAAAAACTTTTTTTGAGACAAGCTGTACTAAAAAGTAGAAAATAATTTTTCTTATAGGTCAGGTATGAGTGACTCATAAAAAAAATTATTTACTACTTCTTAGTACAATAAAAGATTGTCCCTAAAAAATGGTTTGTATTAAATTTTTAATTTAAATAAAAAAATATATGTATGTATATCAATATGACGGAAGCGATGAGAAAATCAGGTCTTACAATTTATTACATTGTCACGAGAAGCTTCAGTGCAAGTGGGTGAAATATTGATTGCAAAATTTTAGGACGTTCATACACACAAGTGAAGTTAAATGAAATCTTTTAATAACATTTCAAAATGTCGCCAAAGGTTGTCGGTTTGATTCCTGCTCGATTGATTGATTGTTGCACGTTTTATTGATTCCAAAACATGAAGCGTAGGAAACAAAATTTTCAAATTAAAGTTGCTCTTTTGAGGCAAAGAAAAAGTCTCTACCACAAAAAGACCATGAAGACGTTTATAAAAAAAAATTCAAAAATTCCGATGTCCATCTGAAACTTCTGGCAAAACCATGGCTCTTTTAATGATAATGTTTTAGTTACAATATTATACACTAGACAGCGGCACATATTTCAAATCCCAATGGCGGTATTAGTAGAAAATTTAAAATAAATAAACAAGTTTTAATTTTGTATAAATTCTATTAATTTCCATTAAATTAATAAATAATTTTAATTAATTGGTAATAATATTTGTTGAAATAAAAGTTAATTATTAATAAGTAAATTAATAATAATAATATGATAATTGATCTGGTGGTGTTGTTATATAGCAGTTTTGGAAACTAACTCGTACATCAATAAGGGAACAAATATCCATAAAGTATTTTATTTAAAGTAAACAGACTTCTATGTATAAATGTGAACAGCCCTAAAATCAGTCGTAAAATAACGTACTAAAAATATGTACTTATTTCCTATTTTGAAATATGAGGTAGGAAACTTTTTGAAACACCACCCTGTACAAAACGACCTGTATTACATGAATAAATGCATCTTACATGTTGTATTGTACGTATGTAGTCAAATAATATAAGCATTCGTGCATTTGAGATGATATGATGCCTTCTTCATCGACCATCTCCTAAAGCACATACCCTACATACATCTACGAAACATAACCTGCATCAAAACCACCCCCAATACATATTCTGAAGAATTGTTTACATGTATACATAATATGTATGTTGCAGGTAAACAATAATGTTATACAAATGCACATATAAATATCTGCATATTCTTCTTCAAGAAGATGAAGTCGAATCGTTATTGCCTGGTTATTTGAACTGAATGAACAATGTATTAAAATAGAATAAAATGAGAAATAATCACTAACAATTAAGGAGCTGAAATAAATTTGTACGTTAATACCCTAACAGTTAGTTATACCCTTATAGTTAGTAGGTTACTAATAAGACTTTTATTTCTTCCATATTAGGCTGACAATCCCTTCTTTTTCGAGGTATTGAGGATTAAAGAGATATGCAAGGATTGAATAATACGAGCGATTTCAATAAAACTTTAAACATACATTTTTGATTAACAAAGTCTGAAAATCACAAAAAAATCCTAGGTCATCGGGCTTTTTATTATTATTTTATCGTTCAACGTTAGCTGAAAAAATTATTATATAGGTTATCCTTTTCATTTGGATATTTCTATATCAAAAAATCTAGAGAGTGTGATAAAAAAACAATTTAAAACACTTAGACAATCTTCTAGCTTAAAATAACACCATAAAAATTTAAGGATGCCGATGATGTCAAAAGCAAAATTTAAATTTAATTATGAGCTCATCGAAGATCCATCATTTGATGAACAGAGGCGACTATAGTTAGAGTATTGATGATTGACGAGCGATATCTTTACTATCAAATTTATAAGCATCACTGGCACATAAAATATTATATATTTTTGTAGTTGCGTGGTATTGTAAAGGTAAAATTAACTCATTACTTGACTACAAAGCATGCGACCCCAAGAAAGTGGTTGAAAATATGAATATGATTCTAGTCCGGTAACCGGTTTATTGAGTATTCAATAAGCACACAGTAAAGTTGGAAAATACGCAATTTGTCCTATTCCGACCATTAGACGGAAAATATGTTTTTATAAAATTTCACGTCAGCTCCTAGAAAATAGTAAGATGGCAAGGAAAATATCTAGATGAATAAATACCATAGCCTATTATAAAATCCACATATGAATACAATTCTTTGAAAATGAAAAAATATTTTAGAACCTATTTTTAATATTAGATCAAGCTACAATTGCCAGGGTTGGCCGGGTAAGATTCATAACTATCAAGAACATAATGTCATGTTTTAGCTCTAGAGTGTATTTTTCTTATACTGGGAAACTAAAAATGACATTTATTACACAATCAGTATTACAATATACGTATGAATTTTTTATTAATACACAATCTCGGTCTTTTTCTAGATTTCGATAGGTGTGCAGTTGTGTGGTATAGCATTAGGCAAAAATTATACCTCATGGCACTATAAGCTTATATACTCATACCGCGCATATAACCCAAATCCTTTTTATAATATTGTACCAAGATAACGTCCTTAAGATATTTTTCGTTAAGTTTTTACTCAATAGAACCTACATAGTTTTTTTTCCCGAAAAAACGATTATTTTCTTCCGAAATAGAATTTTATCGAAGTAGTAGGTAGTTCATGAATTTTTTAAACATTGACATATGCATATAAGTCAGAAAATAAATTTTATCCGACAAAACATAAACAAGACAAATAGTTTGGGTCAAAAAATCACCTGGATCTCAAAAGTGAGAACATAAGTTTTCGAACAATTTCAAGAAAACCTTAACAGCAATGTTTGCTTAAAAATTTTTTCTCGATCATGTTTACATTTATTTTTCAAACTATTAAATAAAATCAATTAGACAATTAACTCTTTAGAACATAAAAGAAATCGATGATGTATTATATAACTTCGAGGATTTACATAATTTCTAGAATTTTCAATATCGAATATATATGGTCTTAGATGAACCTTCGATTTATTCTTAGAATGAATGGGAAGGATGTCATTTGCTGCCAGGAAAATTAACTAATAAATCTGCTTTGACAAATCATGTAGATTACATTTTGAAATTGTAATTTTATGTATTCCGAGAGAAATCGTTACGAAACATATAACGAGAGGTTGGGGTAGAGGTTTCAAGGATAATTTTATTAAAAATGGTCACTTGTTACTTATTTAGAATTTTGATTTCAAGTCAAAGTCGAATCTATGTAAAAACTAAATAAAATACTGCAACCAGTATTTTCTATATATATTTATTTCAAATAGCGCATTTTTATGATATTAACAATTGATTTCACAACATATCTAGAAAAATAACCTATTTATTTTCCAGGGAAAACCCATGTCCTCATATTATTATTAGCTTGTTTAAATATGCGTTAAGGTAAAACGATATACAAATATACATATTATTATTGATTTATAAAGTATTTCTATTGTATACAGCGAACTTAATAAAATAAATTATGGTTCAGAGTATTATTAAAACTAATCGAAAAGTAAAAGTCACAAGTTGGGATTAAGTATACAAAGTGAGGCGATTTGTTTCAAAATTTATCCATAGCAATTTTCCTCGAGAATCGGAATACACATATTGAATGGTATTTGTTATTTTCCGTATAATACTTCCATACATTTTCGATAGGAGTGTTTATGATTATAAACAGTTTTAAAAATTCATTAGATCTGGAAATAAGTTTAAGATCTCATCAGATTTCGTTTCATATTCTTAACAGAACTTAAAAATTACATTTAAAAAATTTGCTACACATACTCTTTCAATAGAGATAGAGGGAACACAAATCGACCAAAATGTCGTCTATCCAATAGTGAACGGATCGGTGCGGCAAAAACCGAATTTTGTGTTACGTTGTCGCACGCCTACAATAAGCAATACTTGACAACAAATATCGAGCCATATGCCGCTCCTCAGTGTTGCTTCAGTAAGATTGCGTGAATACTGCAAATTGTCGATCAGAAAGATCTCTTACTTATTGACTTCGTTCACTTATGCACCAACATAATATGACAATTGTTGATTTAGTAGACCTCATACTTATCGACATCGATCACGTTTGAATCAACAGATGGGATTCAGGGATAATAAAACAGGATCAAATGGCTTTCAGGGACAGTACAGACAGCAGATATCTGAACTTAGAGCAATGGTTTCAGTGATTCGAACGTACAGTACGGACGCCACGCTTTAAATAGTCAAAGTGGACTAAGATATGCCAAAAATAGTTTGTCAATACCAATTTTAAACTCCTGAACTAAAAAAGGGTGTTATAAGTTTGACCGCTATGTGTGTGTGTCTGTCTGTCTGTGGAATCGTAACGCCTAAACGGATGAACCAATTTTAATTTTTATGGATTCGTTTGTAAGGTAATTTAACGAAGAGTGTTCTTAGCTATATATCGAAATCGAGTTTAAAAGCCCGTACCCGAAAAAAATAAAAAATTGACGACGATCTTGAAAATGCTTTAAAGAAAAACGTAATTTAATGGAGAGTGTTCTCATATATGTTTCAAGTTCGAGTTTAGGTTTCCATACCCCAAAAATTTTTTGAGGGTGTTTTAAATTTAGTAAATTTCACTTGTTTTCCCAATTACAAACTTCATTTCAACATTGTTCAAAGGAGTAAAAATCGACTCATCAGTATTTGCATATTCAATTTACAGTTAGCATCCAATTTGAATAATTATTCTTAATGTTATTATTATCGGCTATTATAGATAGAAGTTTAAACTATAGAGAAATTAGTTTAAATTGTATATGGTTGATTTACAATTTTTAATATTCATTTGAATACAAGAACTTTTAATAAGTTACCTTCGTAAATGTGTTATAGGTATGTAATCGTGTTTATAGGTATGTAACAATGATATTGTAGGTTATAAAATTGTCTTCTACTTGTACTTAGAAATAATTGATACCTTCCCTCGTTAAAATTGTAACTAGAGCGATTGTATCGTTAATTCTCTGCATTTATTTATAATATAAATACATATTAAGCTGTCGATTGATCTGTTAAGTCCGAAACGCTGAATACGAATTACAAATATATTCCTTGATTGTCCTCTCTAGGAATAAAATTCGGTACGCAACAAAGCTCGATAAGACTTTTTCAGTAAGGGTTAAACTTTTTCAGTTGAGAAACAATTTTACTATTTGCTCTTTCTTCAACAGTTCTTTAACAATTTTGTTGTGTCTTCCACAATTCGCTATAACTAAACTGAAAAGTAATTATACCCACAATTCTTGATGAAACAAGTAGATTCGGTAATACTTCGACACAATATGTTTCTTAAACAAAAATTATTGTTTCGATGCAGCCAACTATTTTAATGGAAGGACCAGGCCAAAAAAAATTCGAATACTACCGTTTCGATAGTATTAATCTTACCTCTGTTCTATCGTTTACTTGGCTGACCGCAGCATTTGTGTGTACACACCCACTATAACAAATCCTCAAATTATCAGCTTTGGTACATTTAACGATTTTTTTTTTGGTATGGCACTTAATCCATTTCCTTTATTGTTGACTATTTACTCTAATACATCTGGTATAATATTATTCTACAATACATTCAATCGATAATATTTTGTTCCGTACATTTACACCTGGATGATCTCTCTCTGTCCCAAATTTACTAAATTTTTATGGCTCATTATTCCTTAAATAAACTCTATTACAGTGATATAACTGAATATAAAAATCATTATATCAATTATTCATTGCGAACAGCAACAACGAAAAAAAAAACATTTATTTCCACCCAAAAACATAGTTTTAAAATGTTTTCATAACAGCACATTTATGTATTTATCCAAATCGGTACACAATTGTGTTCTCCCTGATGACTTGTAAAACAACTAATTGTTAAACATTCATTTAATTTTATCAGTCCGTGTGTCTGTCCGTCTACTTGATGTATTTATGTGTGTAAATTGTTACAATTAAATGTGGAGGAAAAAAAATACTCATGTTCGGTTGTACCTATTAATGTTTGATGCTCTAGTTAATGATTATTGACTATAGCTATAATAGTATAGCAGCCATATCTACTAACTGGCTAACCGAATTACTAACTGTTATTATAAGGTTTTCCATTAGAAATCATAAAACTTTAAACTAAAGCAATAGACACTTCCAGTAAATTTTTCGATGTACCAAAAACACCTCGAATCGATTTAGGGAGCAAAGAAATTATTTCTATAATACAATTTTTTACTTTTAAAAGTGTTTTGCAATAAATAACTCGATTAAAAAAATTGTGACATCAAAACACTTCAATACATGACGTCATCTGTTATGACAATTCATAATATACCAAAGAGTTTATAAAACTAGAGCACGTTAGGAACCAAAAATTGCGATGTAATGAATGAAAGAGAATACTGCCAGGGAGTTCCCCTGTGTCCTTGTCTAATCTATATTTCATTGGTTACATATAGTTTACATTATTGCTATTAGGTAAATAGTTAAAAAACGATTTATGGAATATTATTTAATACATTAAAAGTTATTCAAAAAGTAGAAACGACGTATTTACATAGGAAACACAATCTACAGTTTAATTTTAATAAAATTAACTAAAAGTTTTATTCATTTTAATTATTATTTAAATTTAAGTGCACTTTCATCTATCAATATTCCAATTATAATATTTCTGAAATAAGCAAATTGTGTACTAAGTATATTGTGTATTTAGTATTAATTGCGACCACATATTGGACAATATGCAAATCTGCATAGTAAACACTTTTTGATTTTTCAGAAAAAATCATACAAAACTGTATATAACCTCTTTGTACAAAACAAATATAATAGAAAAATGCTTTAACAAAATTGTTATCTGATACGCAAGTTGTTTCATATAAACTTAAAGTTCTAACATTCTTAATGGAACACCCTTTACAAAATGTAGAATTGATGAAATGTTTATGGTTAACTTGATATAAACTGCTCTGTTCCACGTACGAACGAGATAATATTCATTTTTAATTGGTTTCATGTTTAATGATTTATAAAAAACATACAAAGAGATGCAAAATCATCATTATTTTCACGAGATGTAAAGTTCATTGAAAATTTCTGATATCAATTTAATTTGAACTTTCTGTACTTTTGGAAATATTTAACCAAACCAAATGAATCTCTTTCGAAGTGAAGAAAAACAACTTTGAACTTCTTTTACAAAAGAAAATTTAAAGAATTCGAAATACCCCGCAAATTGAACATTTTTGTCAGTTGAGATAAACCCAATTTGAGAAAAAATGTTGATCGTAAAAATCAAGAAAGTTAAATGACACAGTTTTGGATAAAATTTCTCGAATTGAAAAATAAAAACTCAGGATTTAAATATGCTTTAGGCAAATCAAATCGGATTGTATACCAAGGGGGCTAATACCACTTAAGCAAATTACCTTGCAAACACAAGTGTTTTTAGACCCCGGATAGAATAAAGGAGTGTTTAACAGTCAGTTCATCTGTCTGCGACATCGTGGCCCCTTAAACGTGTAAGCCGATTTTGATTTTTTGCCTGAAAGGTAATTTAATCGCGAGGTAAAACAAGCTATGTTTTAAGCGCGAGCTAAAGGTACCATACCCAAACAAAAAAAAAACAAAAACAACAGAAAAGAGGCAATGATCTACAAAAAGGCTGAGTTGATGTTCTTGAAACATGAGTAAGTACACTAAATTACACAAATAAACTTTGAGACAAAAAAAAGGCAATCATTAACGGTTCATTCGTCTAGGGGTATTTAAAAAAAATTTAATTAGTCTATTTGCAGTAATTTGAAAACAAGTATATGAAAAACCAAAGTGTCCATTTGAAAAAAAAAAACGACGGGCTGAACTCCGGGAGTGCCGGCAGAAGTGAAAACTTGGATATTAACGTTGTGCATTTTTGATATTTTGGAATGGTTAGGGAATCATTTTGCACGAATTGCTTTAATTATCAGTATAAAAGTACTATCATTTATGTGGTAGAATAAAATATTTATTTATTGCGCTATCGTACACAAACATGACAATTTCATGAACGAAAATTTTTTACCCATTATAAAAAAAGGTGTACAACACCGCTAAGAAGTTTTCACTTCAAAAAAAAATTTGAACTAATAAAATACTTGAGACATTAAAACGTTAAAAAGGTGTCTATAAGATTTTGAACATTAAGTGCTTAAAACTTATGAGTATGCATTGTGTACATAAATTAATTGTTTTTTTTTTCAAATAAAATACAAAATTGAAATTCAATTTTCTTCTATATGTTTTGATTAAAACAAGAAAAAAAAATTTCAAAATAAACATACCTCAAACCAAAATACACATATAAATCGAAGTTGTCACATTTGTTTTGAAAAGGGTATATTATTCTTTTGTATTCTCTCAAAAAAATAAAACACACAATTGCTTGTCTATAAAATAGCGGAGTAGTAAGTGAAAATAAATAATAAATATACACAGATACAATCCATGTTAAACAAAATACCTAATTTTAAAATGTTATTTTATACATCGTGGAACAATATATCGGCGTATAGGACCATAAGTAATATTTGAAAGTCTTTATAAACAGCGAGAAATTGTACAAAAACAAGACTATATTTGACACACTTAGTATTAAGAGTTTTACGTCTTTGTTTACAACTTTAATATTGGTCTTGAAATTGGAGTAGCTAATATGGAAGCGCATGATCAAGTGTGCAATCAGAGGAAGGCAAATCCAAGAAGATCCAATTTAGAAGATCAAAGTCAGTCATAATATTTATCTTTTGGCCTTGGTGATCTTCATTAACGAGGCTAGGCTACGCAAGGCTGCTATCAAGGTCGTGCCAGACAACCTTAACTCTTCGAAAATTTAAAAGTCTAGCGTTGGTCTTGAAATTGGAGTAGCTAATATGCAAGCGCAAGATCAAGTGTGCAATCAGAGGTAGGCAAGACCAAGAAGATCAATATGTAGAAGTTAGATCAAAGCCTGTCAAAAAGTTTTTCTTTTGACCTTGGTGATCTTCATTAACGAGGCTAGGCTGCATTCAAGGTCGTGCCAAACAACCTATACTCTTCGAAAACTTTCATAACAGACTACTTACCTTTCAGGGGAACTGGAAAATTTTTAAGTAAGCGGTAAACATAAAATTGATAAATATTGATTGAGAACGATATTCAAATAAGCAGAAATGAAGAAACAATCACCTCCTATAAAAAACAATTTAAATATATCGGAAAAACAAATAAACTTTTCTCCAGTGTTGGGAAATATGATTTCTGCATTTGTTTAATAATCTTCGCTTTTGAATATCATTCTCAATATAAGTGAAAGTGAAAACAAACAATTGTCTTACGCAGTTATTTGTTGAAATACCATGTATAGACCAGACAGTGTTGATAACGCAATGGTTTTTTTTCCGTGATGTAAGTAAAGAAAGATATCCACTCTTAGATAGCCACACATTCATAACTGATAAACCCATATAATACATACTATAAAATTTGCACCTAATTTGCGCCGTCATGGGTAAACAGTGATGTTTACAAAAAAATGTTCCAAACAAAAGTTGTTTATTTTTTGATAAGAAACATTTTTTATACTTAAGCTTTTGTTCTATCTCTAACGGTTTACAAGACCTATGTAGCTCATTTACGAACTCGATCTCCCTTTTTACAACCTAAACACGCTGTAAAAATTTCAGCTTGATATCTTTCGTTTTTGAGTTATCGTGCTTACGGACAGACAGACAGACAACCGAAAATGGACTATTTAGGTGATTTTAGGAACACCTTTACCAAAATTTTGGTCGTAGCATCAATATTTTTAAGCTTTACAAACTTGGGACTAAACTTAATTTACTATGATATATTTCATAAATACATGGAATAGAAATTGTACAATTGCCGAAGAGAAATCTCCGGCTAGCAAAATTTTTATAGAAGATTGCGTTTTCACCACGAAGTTGACAATAACGTCTTTTTCTGAAACTAATGTCAATTTCTACACCTGCCTCTAGACCTCAACAGTAGTTGTATCAACGTATATCGTTACGTTATACGAACCAAGTGTATATTTTGTCGATGACAGTGATATGATGATAACATACAAATACGATTGTCTATTTTATAAATATATGAAAGATTTGAAAACAATATTTGTGTACATTGATATAAAAAAAATAAAAACAAGACAATGTAACACAAAGTATATATCTGTATATGGATGACTACATAATAGAAAATCTTGTATACAGTCACAAGATAGCAATGAAATATTGAAGATAGTACTAGAAGCGGATAAGCCTCCACGATACTAAAAGCATGGGTGACACTACCTTAGGTTTATTAAGGCTAGAGTAGCTGTCCTGGGGTGGAACACACCTAGACCATAGGGTCCGTTGTGATAAAGAAATAGTGTTGGCGTATCCCCGGCCAGTACTCAATGAACCAACTAGAGCTAAACTCACACTGGAAGCATTAAGGGAGACATAATGGAGAGCATAAGAATGCTCTCCATTAAATTACTTTTTTCCTTAAGCATTTTAAATACCGTTGCCAATTTTTTTCGGGTACGGAACTCTAAACTGGCACTTGAAACATAGCTAAGAACACTCTCCGTTAAATTGCCTTAAAAAAACCAAAAAAATTAAAATCAGTTCATCCGGTATGCGCTACGATGCCACAGACAGACACACACACAGCGTTCAAACTTATAAAACCCTTTTTTTTTAGATCGGGAACTATAAACATAAAGTTTACTGTGAAAATTCACGTGATTGAAGCGTGTGACTATACCTAACGAATATGAAAATATTATGTTTATTTTATATCAAGTTTATTATTATTATTATTATATATTTGTATCATATATTACTTACAATAGGTAGAGCTCTGATATGTAAATAAATAACGATCAATCACGAATTTATACGAGAAAATAAATATTGAAAATTTTGTAAACAATCAATTTTTAAGGAATATAAATAAACATAATATTTTTGATAACAATAATTTTGTTTCAAGAAGAAAAGAAACAAATACGATATTAAAAAAAAAACAAGCGAAAACCAACAATTGATTGAGTTAATTGTGGAAATACCATATATAGAAAAGTTGATGACTCAATCATTTGTTTTTTTATTTCATGTAAGTAAAGAAATATACCAACCACTCTTATATAAATAGAAAACAGTGATGTTTACGAAAAAATATTTCAAACAAAAGATGTTTATTTTTTTATAAGGAAGGAATTTATATTTAAACTTTTGTTCCATCCCTAACAATTTACAAGATGGTCCGTGTTGCTCATTTACGAACTCGATCTCACTTTTTAATTCAAATTTCAGATATCTCTTTTCATTTTTGGGTTATCGTGTTAACGGGCGGATAGACGGACAGCCGGAAATGGACTTTTATGAACATCTATACCAGTATTTATAAGCGTTAGAAACTTGGGACTAAACTTAGTATACCTTTATATTTTTCATATATACATAGTATAAAAATTACAATGTATCTCAGAAAATATCTTTTTCTCTCAGATCTTGAAACTGAAAATTGAGAAACCAATACTTGAGAAAAACATATGTTTTACAAGTGAAAATGGGTGATCAAAATTAATGTATTAGTTCAATGAAGTTCGCCAAATTGGAGCATATATAAAAGATAGAAATAGATGTTATTGAAGAACTGGGAAATTCGTTTCTGTCTCAAAAAACATGAAATTTTGAAACAATGAGGGCGCTTACACTTCGTTATCGTATTGCAGTAACCATATTAAGTAATCCTTAAAAAGAACCGGACAAATGGAAGAATTTTCTCTTCATGTAAATCGTTCAACTACAACATTAAACAGTAAGATAGCAGAAAACAGAAGAATGACAAATCACGGTGTCCTCGCCATTTGCCTAGAAGGGGACCGAAAGGTTTTTTAATTTTGACTAGTATATGTTTCCTACTTTTTGAAAGAATTAAAATTTCCGTTGACAATAATCAAATAAATGAGAATAAAATGAAGTGGTTAGCGATGTTACCCACGCAGAAATTCTGAAAATTGTCTCTTTTTGAAGTCAACACTAAAATATTTTCAATTACTTCACTATGAACTGAATGAACTTTATTTTTAACATGATTTTGATAAGTATATAGTTTTAACTTTAGCTGATCAAATCAAAATTAAAATTTTCTATAACCAAAAAGAATTACGATAAACGATACTAAAAATTAATTAAAAACTAGCTCCGTTATCATAATCTCAGTATATTTTTCCAATCCCATCATTTATAAATATAATTTTCAATTCATATTCACACCAAAAATATTTTATAATATTTATAAAATCAAATTATCATAAAAATATGTTTGAATCCATCGTTTCGTTTTGCAGTTTGTATGATGATAAAAACCAATTTTCTTCTCGTTATAAATGATAAATAATATCGTTTATATTATATCTATAGATATTATAAGGGAAAGTTGTCTACGCAGATCCAGTAAAGTGCGACCAAGTAAATTTTTCTACAAGCTATCGTAAAATTGATTACTTATTAAAAATTTAACAACAGAAACAATGGATCAAGGAACGGAGGGAGTCATGTTTTAAAATATTCCAAGGTAGACCTGTATCACATAAAGTGTTTGTTGGTGGTGTGGACGCTGAAAAAACGTAAATTTTCGTCAAAGTTTGACCATTTTTGCAGTCAGAGTAGAAAGTTTTGATCCTCAAATTCATAGATTACGAAAAAAATGAGACAAGAAATTCCAAGGTTCATGGTCTTTTTTAACCTTCGAACTAAAAAAAAAAGATGTTACAAGTTTGACCGCTATGTGTGTGTGTCTGTCTATGGCATCATAGCGCTTAAGCGGGTGTACCGATTTTAAGTTTTTTGGTTTCATTTGAAAGGTAATTTAACGGAGATTGTTCTTAGCCATGTTTCATATGTGAGCTAAGAGGTACGTACTCGAAAAAACTAACAAACTGGCGATGATCTTCAAAATCGATTCAGTTTGGAAAAGGCATGATATATAATTTTAACATATAAATTATTACTATGGAAATGAATGGCCAAATAAACATGACTCAATTCAATTCGAAAAGTGAAATGGTAAAATAATTAGGTAATTCAAAACAATAATTTAAAAGAACAAAGTCAACTCAAATTATAAATTTCAATTAAAATATTTCCTAAAATTTGTCCCAAAAAATAATAGCTCTCTAAGTGTCCTTTCCATCTCATCTGATGTCCTTGACCATCACTTTGATATTAATTTAAGAAGTGTTGTAAGTTAAAAATGTTCATCTGTGCGTTTGTGTGATTCTCAGTGGCATCGTAGGCCCGGAACGGTCAAACGAATTTGATTGAGAACATTTTATAGCTAAGTTTCGTAACCAACATGATTGAGAAAATTTTATAGCTAAAAATCGGTTTACAAGGAATAAAATCGCATTTGTCGGAGATTTTTAAAATTTTGTATATATCCCTTGTTAAAAGTTTACTTTTGCAACAATATTCTTGGATTTACCAAATTCTTTCAAATAAAGTTATACATGAAATTCATAAAAATAATCGAACTTGATGACCTTCCCATATTATATTATTTTGTTGTATATATATTAGAACATTGTTGGAACGTTGTTCGAATATATACACCATATATACATGGATGGCATAGCATGTCCACAAACTGTAAGTTTGTGCAGTAGATAGTATGAACAATAATGAATGCTTATAATATGAAATACCACAAAACCTATTTCATTGTTGAACCAAACTGCTGTGCTTTGTTCATGTTTATGTCTACACTGTAAAACATGTTATACAGAATGTCAATTTTGTTTAAAAAATTGCGATTAATTTAAAATTTTGTCAGATGCTCAGGCTATACGAGACTGTTTCCAATTTAATCAGTCAAAGTTGAACTTGTTTTATCCCAGCACAAGGATCCTAAGGCGGACAAACGGTGAAACTTCTTCGTCTAAAAAATAGTTAAGGCAGTTTTAACTAATCAACTTTAAAAAAATCTTTGTAATAAGCGGTTAGTCGCAATACATTATACTAAATGAGGAGCTTTTGTGCTATCAAATAAAATTTATTGTTAATGGTGATATCCTAATAATGGGTCTCTTACATCGATACACTAGAAATTTGTCGTACCATTGCAAAATCAATTAGATTTTTATGTTTATCGATAACAATGCCTGAAAAATACATATTAAACCTTGCTTATTTTGAGAAAAGATAGGCGTTTTTCGAGAAAAGATACATCGTCAGAATCGCTTCGAAATTGGCTCATTTCCTAGAATACCATTGACTTTTTGTATTTTTTAACATCACATTTTGTTTATTGACTTTTTGATTTTGATATCCATTAAAAATTGTTAAAAATCTGAAAAATTATTTGCTAGCGTGGTTTTAAGTACAAAAAGCGGGTCTCTTTGACCGAAGAAGATTAGTTGGTTGATTAGTTGTAAAATCAATCATATTTTCATGTCAAAATACAGCTCTATTGATGTTATAAACAGCTCAAGGGAAGTGGTTTGTGTGTTTTCAAGTGATGCGATTACTTTCCACGCTCACCGTACTTATTTTTGAACCCAACTATTGAATGACATATGGCCTGTGATTACTGGCTGGACTGGATTATTTTTCATGGTCTTGTGACCCAATTGCATTAGAAAGTATGAAGCACTTTTGACAAAATTGAGAAAATCACTAAAGAAAACAATCAATATGATACAACAACAAAAAAAATACAGTGGCCAATGGGGTGTAAAGACCATGAAAAGAGTGGGCTATTTATTAGACGAATCATTCATACATTTAAGCAGAATTTTTGTTATTTACAATGGATTCGTAACATCTGTCTATTTATTCAATGCCAGCTGAAACCCATTTTAGGCTTGCGATAATAGTTCTACTTTCAGGCACGGGTTCTACACGCAAAAAATAGAGCCCTCACTCATTATAATCGAGCCCTCATTAAAAGCACTCGTAGTAATCGCAGTTTCGTTCTTAATTTTCAGTAAACATCTGGTATATTCTATACATATTTTATGTTTACTTCATGCATGTACATATATTTTTGTAACCTGTATTCAATGAATGCAAAATGTTTGAAAGTCAGTCATGGTTGAACATATATTTACATGTTAAAATTTTCGAAAATATTACCTCAACTCCTGGGCACTAGGTAGGTTTGTAGTATCCCACAATGTTACTGCTACGTGCAATAGAGGTAAATTCAACGACCGATACACTGGACTGGACATATACACTTTAAATATGTTTAAAACAATAATAGACACACACTAGGACATTATAAAACTATAATAGATAGACTAGCTCTAAAATGGACGAGAATATTCATTAATTAAAGTACGTGTATTTTGAATTATAGTTAACAAACCATGTATGGCCTCCAGATAAATGTGGCAGATTATAATTAAAATACATTATAAAACAATTACCTGTATATAGTTTGGAAATTAAAACTAGTGCCCTTTTACTAGCCTAGTTCAATTCCTTTTTATCGAATATCCACATAAAACGTCATCAAATGCCAGACGATCTTTTGTAAAATACGGAAAGTTATTGAGTTATTCAATTGAAAATAAAAATCTATGTTCTCACGAACGCGTTTGATGTTAATTATAGCATCTTCAATTCTATTTATACACAAGTTCGGGATTTTACCTTTAGTAGAGTGTAGACTCTGTGGAAACAGGAATATAACTTTTAGTATTTTCGACAATTTTATATGCTAGGATAAAAAAAGACAGTTATTGTCGAAATTACGCAAAATTGGAGCAAAATGGGCCATATTACCCATTAAAATGTAAAACAAGACTTGCTTCCATGACAAAATTTGAAAGTGAAATTTAAAAGGATTAAAATGAAATGAAGAAGTTATTGGCAATCAAAGATTGCGTTCTAAGGTTGCCCATCTCCTTTTAGCAAAACAAATCTTTTACATGTAATCTCTATGGCAAGACCCACGTATGATGCCACTAGTGGGTATCTTCCTTTTTGTTTAATTAGGAATTTAAAACGTTCATATCTTGCATACTAGTAAAGAGTGTTAAAAAACAACTTCACTTTTCTGCACGTCCATTGAGAATTCTTCACCTGAAGTGAAAAAAAAAAATTTAGTTCGATCTTCTATTGTAGAAAATAATTTTTAACCATTCCGACTGATACAATCTTCCTGCAATTTTTTCCACGTATTGTGTTGTCAATTACTTCTTTTAACATTTATGAAAGATTGGTACTAAATTTGCCTTTATCAACTCTACAAAAAACAGAAGTTTCGCTTCATTATGGGCTCGTGGCCTATTATATCAATGATTAACTAAAAAAACTACATATCGATACCTATTATTTTGGCATATATGTCAAGCAGACGCACTATTTTGGATAAGTGTTCGTAAATGGTTTACTAGCTACCAGAACTGATGCCAAAATCGGATATTGGATATACCTCATTTGTCTTACTAACAAAATCCTGCTTTTAGGAAAGAAATATTACTACAATTATTCAAAATGAAACCATTATGAAATCTACAACAAAATTTAACCAAAAACTGAAAACATTTAACGAAACTGACAATTTTCATCAATAGAACGACTAAAAAATCAATTTAAACTATATCATAGCAAAACTGTGTTTTAATAATATATTCGGGAAAACTGAATACACATATAAATTTTCACTCCCAAAAAAAAAAATAAATAAAACAATGAAATAAAAATTTCATTTATCGCTACATAATGTCTCTACAGTTTATTATACACACCTATAATATATCCTACTCCATATGAAAAATTGAATCAGGTTGCAATAATTTATCAAACTGGGATCAACATTTATATACTATGTACTTTTCTTATAAAGAAATGCATTTTACGAAAGTTCGATTGGCATTATAGCCGCATCAATGCTTTTACTCGAGAGTCCTCAACAACAGCTCCGATTTTGATATTTTTTTTTTAATGTTCCTTTTTGTATATTATTTAAAATCAGAAACATTTCAGAGGGGAGAAATAACTAGGAGAGGAATAGGCAATGTCGCGACTGATATATCGACGCCCAGCCTAGCTCGCTTATGATAAAATACCAAGAAGATATTGATTGCATACAGTAGGTAGGTGAGAAAGTGTTTTCCGAAATTTATTCCCGAAAAGGGTGAAATAGGGGATGAAAGTTTGTATGAAAATATATGCAAACTATCATTTTTGAGTTCACTACGTAACCGATTTTAAAAATTCTTTCATCTATAGAATGCTACATTATGAGCAAGTGACAAGGCCGTATTTTTTTCAAAATTATTAGGGATTCGCACTAAAAGTTATAATCCATTAAATAATGAACCAAAAATAAGTTCAGATAAATGAAGGTTATAACGTGGATAACTGCTAGTTATTTATATTGTTTAACAATATTTGTACAACTTATATAAGAAAATCACTCTTGCGTGATTTTTTCCCACCAAAAAAATTTTTTTTAACTTAATAACAATAAAATGGATTTTACCTTCTGGTGCGGAACACTAACTTTTTTGAGAATAAAATACAACACATATTCATTGGTGATAATGCAGCATTCTATTGTTGAAAGAATTTTTAAAATCGGTTCAGTAGTGAACTTAAAAATGACGGTTTCACTATTTATTGGATTTTTACTTTTGATGCGGAACCTAAATTTTTTTGAAAATGAAATCTAGTTCATTTTACTTGCAAATGATTGTAGCATTCTATATGTGAAAGAACTTTTAAAATCGGTAAAGTAGTGAACTCAAAAATGACGATTTGTATTTATTTTCACACAAACTTTCATCCCTTATTTCTTATGTGACACCTACTGTATAGAATCAATATCTTCTCGAAATTTCAAACTTCATTAGCAGTTTTGGCTGAAGGTCGATAAATCAGTCGCGACATTGCTTATTCCCCCTCCAGATAATTTCCCCCTTTGAAATGTTTCTGATTTTGAATAATATAAAAAAAAATCATTAAGATCGGAGCTGTTATTAAGGACTCCTAAAGAATGGCTATTTTATGTATTTCTTTATCCGACTATTAATTTAATTCCATTTTTACGAAAAATTCAAAAATTGTTTTTATTTTCTATTTATAGAATTTGCGTCAACCAAATCAATACAACATTAAAACAGTATTAATGTAAATTACTCTGACTTCTTAATATCAATCTATTTATGCAAGGGCTACACAAGTTTGTGTCTTTTATATCGTAGTTCTATTTTAACGCAAGATATTATTCATTAATTGTTTATTTCGTCACAACAACAACCAGTTTTGTTCGTGTTTTTTTTTTCTTTTGCCAAGAAAAAGATTTTTAAATCTATAATCTATGAAAACATCACAAGTTATGACAATATTTTTCATACTGTCCAAATAATTCGTTCATCTTGGTCCAGTTTTTAATGTAGAACAGCGTATATTTGAAAAATTAAAACTAAAATAGTTAACAATATTACAAACATTGATGTTTGTAATTGAAATCTGATTTCAATCCAATTAAAAATTTTCCACGCAACGCTAGACAATATGAACTAACACACAAAAAAAAAGTAGTTTAAATTTTTTGTGTATATAACAATGCCATATGTAGTACCTATGTTTGCTATTCATTTTTCATCATCACTTTGACGGCGATGTGCACGATGGGTACACTATATTAAAATTTGTGATAAAAAATGAAATTATAATTTTTTTTTAATTTCAATTGTACTGTGATATGGTTGGACACGATTCTAAAAATAATTTATATTTTGCATGAAAAAAAGGTTTGAAAATTTTTAATTTTTTATCAACCCAAATTTTAGAAAAATGCTCCAAACCAAATTAATATGGTTTGTATGGATTTAATTTTTCAAAAAAGCATATTTCTGTTGGATATAAAATGTACGACGATCATGTAGATATTCAATATATTCAGATGTGGTCTTTGATTCGAACTTTACAAGCTTTCAATTTACTGGCAAAGTTGATATATTTTCCATCCGATTCAAAAAGTGTTATTGATTTACAGGTATGGCATTTTGGCTCTGATAAATTAACCGTATATCTGTTCTACAAAACTCCGATGGGAACAGTCAATTCATACATTTTATTAATTATATTTGGTTTCGATTTTCGCTAAAAATTTGTAACAAATTTTTATTCAACTTTCAATGATGTATATTTTTTTTCCCAAATATGTTGCTGGTTCAATAGCAACTCATTTTCGCTTTGGTAACGGCACGAAATTATGACTATTTTTATGGATTCGACCATAAGAAAAACTAGAGTAAAGCTACAAAGTTCCATTTTGATGAACAAGGTAGCAGATAATAAGATGGCTCTACGTAAAAGCATGTTTCGCACAGGTTAATAAGCCCTTATTAAAAACATATAAAACGATAAAGAGCGAGTGATTGAAGATGTTGTGCAAGAGAGAAAGCATGCTTAGAATTAACAATTTAGACATTAAAAATATTTCAGAAAAATATAGCCACCTCCCCTAGCAAATGGTATCTCATAACAAGAGAACGTATACTTTTATACCTGCTAGGAGAATGTGATATTATGTATTCGACTACATTTGGGTTTCAATGGGGAAATTAGCAAAATCGAAATGCTCAAACACATTTTGGTAGTTTTTATATTTATTTTGTTAGCAGTATAGTTTTGGTTCATTTCTCACCACTATAATAGAGTAAATTAATCCAAAACCCATAGAAATCCAAATGTATGACCGCAGTTTTAAGACTTACTTCGAAGGACAGTGATTCCGGGTACAAGTTCCCCTTACGCATGTTCTTCGACACAAAATAATTGTACCGAAAATAACTACTGGATTTTGGATTCTGGCCATTTACTGCCTACATTGAGCTTAATCTATGGCATATATAATAATATATTGATATGTAAATCTAGTTAGTTAAACGATTATTATTAATTTTGAAGAGATTTTGCATATCAGGTATTAATAATTATCCTTCGAGTAACATAGCTTCAACAACTCTTTACAAAACCACTACTTAATAAATTTTAATAATAAAATGACACATTTCAAGTGAAGCTGATGATCATTCTCAACCATCGCCCCCTCCCATGGTATGATACCATCTTCTTGTATATGTAAGTATACATTTCTCTTACATATTTACATGACATAGATCGATGACTTATCGTATAATATCGTACGTAAGTAACCGAAGTTGCTCTATGTTGTCAGTTTATCCTTAACCCTCAGCCCGCTTGTACACACCATACTCTACACTTCTGTTCCTCTTCCACTCTAAAGTTTCTTTTTTTGCACTTTGCAAGAGTGTAGACAGTTGAGTGAGAAAAGAAGACTCACAATGAGTTGTGTATGTGTATGTCGAAAGAGATCTCTTTCTATTTACGTAGCGTAGAAAATGTCGACAATGTTGTGTTGTGTGTGAACGAACCAGAAACTGTGTAGATGGCAGAGAATGTGTCGACACATGTTGAGAATTCAATTACTTCAACTTTACATTACTTTAGTCTTTACAATCCTAACCGTACCGTAAGTACAGTTGTATATGTAGTAAGTATTGAAACGGTTTTACTGAATGTTCCAGTAATCCTTGAAAGTTTTTTTTTGCTACATGTCTATGCAAAAATTCTAGCAAGTGATTAAAAAGCAATTACAAGACAACAAATAAATAACTCGGATAATTTTCGATATGTTGGCCATAAAGCAGGAATGCAAGGAATAACTATCAATTTTTATGTGGAATACGTACTTCTTAATCTTACAGTGTCTTTTCAAAATTCCATCGAAAATTTTGCTTTGTGCTAACGTTTGTCTGTTGATTAAAAAATGTGACAATCTGCAGTAAAGAACGAGATAAAACTTAACGAGCACCAATAGATCGAAATCGATGCAAAAATGGTTGCGATGCAATCAAATCAATTTAATTGTTTAACTCTTTGTGTCACTTCTTTTTTCAAAAATTACCAATATGGAAAAATAAGCGAAGGAGCTTATTTTAAGCTTAAGATCTTCCTGACCCTGACATTCTCTAAAACATTAAGTTTTGAAATAAAGAAATGTCAACCCGTTCCCATGGATTGAAGTGCTAATAAATCTGTAAGTTACAAGCAACCACGAACCGCCAATAGATTCAATGAAAATGATTTAGCATTGTAAAACCATGAAAAAACTAACACGATTCACTCGTATATCACGATAACGAGTTCTTGAGGCATACTCAGTCTTGCATTTCTCCGAGTCGAAACCCTTGGTGTCAAAATTGTATACCGTAATAAATAAAGAGGCCTAGATGCTTCGAATCAAAATAATTGTTAATAGTAACATTGATTCACTCTGACTACGTTAAGTCTGATAAACTAAAGACGAAGCTTCTGAAGCAAATCCATGTAAGAAAAATCTCTTAAGCCTTAAATGTTTTGATTTACTGTTAAAAATATGATAATGTAGTCAATATCGCCTCTGCGCAAAATTTTACTAATTCGTTTCATATTATTGACCCTAACTCACCCAGTAGATTTATAGTTGTCAGTAGTCTAAGCACGATTATATATGGTGTTGGTTTGCTTCTCTTTTACCCACCATCGACCATCACCATTACCTTATCCTTTCTAAACTAGCCCCTTCTTTTATAGATAGACACACACGATGACAACACACCAAACTACAAAACCAAACCAACTTCACACATTACTAACTTATTGGTCGAAAAGTAGGTAGATGATAGTGAATGTACTACACACTTCTACAACGCTTCTATGACAACGTGTCTCATAACGATGGATAGATGTATGTAGTTCGACAAGAAATAATAGAGGACGCTAAAGCTGGAGGTCATTTCATCATACTTATACTATACAGTCGTTGTACAGACTTTCATCATATGGACCTTCGTAAATATATAAGGATTTTCTTTTTCATTTTCCTTAAAATTCAGATCCATGAAATTCTTCCAAAATCACTGTTAAAAAAATATTTTAAAATTTAAATCAACTCTTTCTTAATCGAAATTTAGCATGTCCAGCATTGTCTTAAGGTAGTACGAGCGCCAAGGCAAGTTTAGACTTCTGGTTGAAATTATTTGAACCTCATTTCAACTTGATAATGAATTTTGTTATAACTTCATGAATGTAGACGAAAAATAAGAATACACTTTTTCGATATCTGCCTTGATTTTCTAAATATCGAAAGTTAAATAATGGAACAAAATTTTCTATTTTCGATATTTTTAAAATTACTCTAGATATAGAAAAATTTTATTCTTACTTTTCATCTTATTTTGCCAAGCTATAACATAATTCACCATCAAAATTGAAAAATATATTTTTTTTAATTTGTGTCCTCATTACCGTTATGTAGCCGTTGCGTTGTCCTTTGGTTCGATTTATATCCATATGTTGCAAATTAGTCATCAAATCATCAAATGAACATTCATTCTTGGTACATAGTAAATAACAAAAAGCTAAAGTTTTTAGTGGCCAACATTTCAAATTACAAAAAAATGAAAAATCAAATCCATCATAACCCTTTGTAGACGGAAAATATTATGGTTGTTTACAATGCACTTTACGTAGATTTGAATAGTTTTTCAGGATTGACTAGATTAAAGAAAACTTTGTGAGATTTCTCTTTCAAAACGTCTCCAGCATTGAAAAATGACAAGCATAAGTTATAACATTTTTTGATACACATGTTCATAATTTGAATTTACAAATTATGAAATTTTAATTATTTATACTATAATCAACTAGAAATAAATTTAAAAAAATTTAAGTTTTTACTTCTATCGACAGTCCCTATGACTGACTCTCTTTCTTTTCGTTTCTCTGATCTTTTTTTGATGATTTATGAAGTTCTGTTATTTAGTAATTGTTATCACTCTTTATTTTAATCAAAGATTGGTGCACGCTAATGTATTTTCTAGAAAAACAGAGAATTTCGTTGAAAATTAAATAAAAATTCTCTTGTATACTCTTGTAAGCTGTATCAATGAACACAATGTATATGTATCGAAACGGTCCACTTTACGTCTTGTTAAATGTTATTATTATTTCACAACCAACACAAAAATCTTGATCATTTCAGACTCACATATACAAAAAAAAAAATATTTCAAAATTAATTTTCTTTGACGAAAAAATCATTCACTTCACAATAAGAAAAAAAAAACGCAAAAAAAAATATATTTAAAATTCGTTATAATGTATTCTCTCTTACAAAATTAAACATTCCAATCGTTGACGGTTTAGTCCCATAAAGAATGACATATTAAAGAAATGACTTTAAATATATTTTTCTCCATCCATAAAAAAAAGAGAAAAAGAAAAAATTAAAGATTTAAATGAAATGAATTGCTGAAATTTTTTAACAACCAAGTTAAGTTGCCGCCCGACCGACCGGATTCATTTCTTTTTTGTGTTATTTGTAAAACTCCATCATGACTATTGTAATATTTTACAATTGCAGTTATGGTCGTAGAGAGCCGTAGCATATATCGTGTGTGTTTGTGTGTGTGTGTATTATTGCCCAAAAAGTAGGTCAGTTTACTACACAACACAACGGAAGAAAGGAATGAAATTTAATAGAGAAAAATACCTTTTTTTTCGTATATAATAACATATATGAGGTATTATTTCGGTTCATACAAGTATGTGAATGTCCATAGGGCACACAGCATTCAGGAACGTACGAAGTAACCATACAAAATGTTATAATATAATACTTTTGTGTGTGTGTGTGTGTCTTTAAATACAGAATGACTCATAATCCAACTCACTTCCTGAGTAAACAGATTTTGGATATTCAGGGAAAATTATATAATACTAGCTTGATACCCGCTCGCTTCACTGGGCTTAAAAGTAACAACCACCGCTTTATAGTCTCCAGCTGTATTGATCTCACTTATCTCTATTGCAGAACAATCGAAGGGATTGTTTCACACCGCTCTGTTTTTCAATTTTTTTTAAGTGTTAAATAGCCATAATTAATTCATTGAGTACATCAGAGAAGATAGCTATGCTGCAGCAATTCTGCTATACGGCCATTATAAAAAAAAAATACAATTAGGTTACAATAAATGAAAATAAGTAAACAATTCAGGAAAACACAAAGAATAAAAATAAAGATATATATATAAAAAAAAAAAACATAAATAATCTTCTGGATTTTCTAAAACAAACAGATAAATGCTTTAAAAAAGCTCTTTACGCTCTTTCTTCACTAAAGCTCTTTCCGCATCCTTCGATTGAAAAAGCTGAAATGAGGCAGAAGTAGTGTTTGATACTACTTTCTTAGAACACTCTGTATAAAGTGGGTTATATTATATTATTAATAATGTTATATTATATGGTATAACCATTTATCTTTATTTTATTAGAATATTGAAAACTGTTTGTGTTGTATTTTATGAAAAAAAAAAAAAAAAAAAAAAAAAAACGAAATCTAACCTCAAACATATAACACAAAACTTATACCGCATTCAACTTAAATAATGAAAACCTTTTGCTTTGTAAAATAGCCTTTATAGTTAGTTGTTATATATAGTCCTTTATATATATAAATATAATTTGTAAAGGTTGATAGTTACTATTTTTATGTTGAGAAGGTTATTTGAAATTACCCAATATTGTCAATAAGTAACAGTTTAATAAATGTGTTAATACCTTAAAGCCATACGGTTTCAATCTAGTTTTATGGGTAAATTACAATACGCATACCTCTTTCTCTATTCTCTATATATTATAAATGCAAAAGTAAGCATGTTTGTTTGTTTGTGTGTTTGTTACGCTTTCACGCTAAAACTAGCGAATGGTTTTTAATGAAACTGTACAGCAATATAGCTCATACCTTAGAATAACACATGAGATATAATTTATAAAGATATATTAATAAAAAAAATAAAAAAATTTATAAATTAATTTCATTTGAAATTACCATAAATTACAGATTTCTGTAAAAATAGTCAATATAAAATATTTCACGGCTATCTTTTCTGATGTACTCAATGAATAATTGCGAAAAATAGGAAACCATATATATATCTTACCTGTGTAAAACAATCCTTACCATTATTTCGACTGTTATAGAAAGAGGATAAGAGAGCGGGTGGGTATCAATCTAGTATTTTCATATTATTCCCAAGTTACAATTGAATTTCAAGAACTGCGATTAACATCCTTTATCGATTTGAAATGTTATAGTTATTCATATTCTATCTGCCCTGAGTACTTTTATTTTTCGAAAAACCTGTTAATAGGAAGTAAATTTTTATGCTTCATCTTTAAAGTTCATTGGTAATTCATTTACTAAAAAATTCACCTAATTCATGCTTTTATATTCGATACCTGCGGAGTTCTAGTCAGTCGTATTTCACAAAACATTCCGAAAAAATAGTGCTTAACCTTTTCAAAGCAAATTGTTTAATCCAAAATCAAACTTTCATCAAATTTATGTTATGGATTAATTTCTGCTAAATTTTTCAAAATTTTTTAAAAGATCTACGCTAAATATAATTAACTAATTTTTTTTTTTTCTTAAAATAGTTTTTTAATTAAAATTCCTAAACATCGTTGATAGTAATTATATAAATGATAACTTAAATACAAACCAAATATCTAAATGAGAAGTTAAAATGCGTGCGTGCTCTTACCTGAAACAAAAAAGGACTTAAATTAATACAAAGAAATTCAACAACCCCTAAAAATAAAAATATAAAAACTAACAATAAGCTTTATTTTTAAATCCCTGTCAGTCAAAAAAGATAATTGAAAATTTTTAATTTGAAATTAAGACATCCATTTATTTTTTGTTTTTAGACAAATGTACAGATATAACAACTTTTTCATTCACCCTCCCCCTTGACATAAAAGAGATTAGAAAACATATTCATAACTATTGTATAATATAAATCTTCAAAAGTGTTTTTCAATGATAAAAATGTCACGTTTGTGAACGCACAAAAAAAGTTTTGCGTTTTTAAATCACTTGTTTTTAACAAGCAAATTTATTTTAAATTTATTTCAATAAATCACGATCCCATCCTAATATAGCCAGATTATTTTTTGAGTTAAAAAATATATTATATATTTACCCTGGTCCAATTTTATTTCGTTGCCTGCAAAAAGATGAAATTCTAAATAGTTTCGTGATTGAACAACAAATTTCTGAGGTATGAGAAATTGCTCCGGGAAATCATACCTTTTATAAGATTTTAATCGATGTCTCAGAAGCTATTCGCAAAATGAACAAAAAGCCCCAGTTTTCATATTTTTTGGATCAAAATTACTAAGGCAATTGACTGTTTTTTTACCCCCGGAGTAAAAAACAGGGTGTTATAAGTTTACCCGCTATGTGTGTGTGTCTGTCTGTCTGCGGCATCGTAGACCCTAAACGGATGACCCGATTGTCATTTTTTTTGATTTTGTTCAAATATAATTTAATGGAGAGTGTTTTTAGCTATATTTCGAGTGCGAATTTAGGGTTCCATACCCAAAACAACTACAAATTGGCGATGATCTTCCAAATCGGCTCATTTTGCAAAAGGAAGGAAAAAGGCAATTTAATGGAGAGTGTTCTCAGATATGTATCAAATGCGAATTTAGGGTTCGTAATCGAAAATTTGTCGGGGCTTTTTTAAATATTGTCAATTTCACTTTTCTTTCAGGATCACACCTTAAAGAAAACCCAGAAAAGCAGAAAATAACTTTTTTGTCGTAATGAGACTTGATGTTAAGGGTAATTGTGACCTTAAAAGTATCAAAATCGGATTAATTTATAATGATTTGTGGAATATTTCTTAAGATATCGTCTAAAATTATACACGAAAAGTATTTTTTTGGAGCGATTCTGTAAATTTCTTGAAAAATAGTTGTGTAATCGACAAATAAAATGAATTCTGAATGTAAAACATTAACGTGTGCAGAAAAAACAAGAAGAAAACCTACTCTTGTTAAACTTCTTAGACAAAAATTAACACATGTGGTCTTACAATTAGAAATAACGTACGAAATTATGCAATAAATGTGCACATTTATCATTAAATCATATAAAACAAAAGCATTCTTCTATGCCATACGTAAAAAAAATAAAAATAATATCGTTCATTTGTTTTAAATTCTAAAAACAATACAAATATTATTAAAAAAAACGTACATTTGACAATCAATTATGAACAAAACTAAACAAATTAGTAAATAAACCATCACACATATCATTACAAAAATAATAAACGAAATCATTGTCTTCACTTAAAAAACATAAAAAAACAGGAGACAAAACATAATGTAATGTAATAACAATCATACGAATGTACAGTATGATTCATTTGCAAGAAATAAAAATGTAGTTCTGCCTCTAGAGGAACTAAAAAGTATTCCGACACTGACTGAAATGAGGAAACTATGGTGTAAACTATGGATAACTTATCTAAAAACTAGTTTCAGGAGATTTTAAGTAAATAATATTTGTAGGTATTACGGTTTCTAAGTCGGATGCTTATTTTACGCTTTATGCAAACATGAAACTTTTGAAAATATTCCTAAATTCAAGTCAAAACTCAATTAACTTTTATTCCTTACACCCAAGTAAAATTTTTTTAAAAAAGGAGTTCACTTCTACATTTTCTCCTAATTAAGTTAGACGGTTGAAAATTTGAAAATTTAGTTTCCTATTATCTAAGTTATATTTTTATTAATCGAATATTAGGAATTTAATATGAAAAATGATAATAGCCAAATGAATGCCTCGGGTACTTCTGCAGCAGTTAAGTCATTCGAGGTAATTTTTATGGGTTTTCACAAGTTTTGAGGATTTTAGCTACAACTTGGCAAATTCTAGCTTGTAGATGCTTCAAAGTTGATTTGTTGATATCGACGCAACTCCTAAACCCACAAAAAGAAATGCAATGGCGTATTATTGACGGAACAAAGGAGCAATTTGAGTGTGGACGTTCGGAGTCAATCGATTCATATCGTAAACGGAATGTTGTAAACAAAGGAAACTAAAATTGGATCAGCCTTTATTAATGCACCTTGAATATTGCATAAAATTTAGTAGTAAGGTCCAAAATTTATGTGCCAGGTATGTTTAAGAAAGTGCGTTTTGGAAATGTAATTTACTCAGCTTCACTTGTTTCCCTTAAATGTAGCAAAAATTCGAATATTTTACTCCTACTAGCTTCTATCTTGCATTTTGTTACCAATTCATTGAATATCACGGTACCAATGAAAGGTAAAATGTTTTTTTTTTCTTTCGGAGAGGGTAAAAAAAAATACAACGCAGTTTGATATGTATGTATGTAATTAGCTTTGTTTTTATAATACATTATATGCATCATAAATTTAATGTATTTGTTAAGCAACGGAATATAACAAAAATATATCTGAGAGAACACAACACTGAACACTGACTAGGTCTGGGAAGTCTTCTTGCTACTTACTTCAACTCTATATGCTTCATTTAAAACAAAATGTTTATTTCTTCATAATAAATGTTGGAGGAGTGAGAAGTATATGTTTTTTTTATGTATGTTTTCTCTAGAGAGTCCGTAGTGAAAAGTTATTGTGTATCTTCAGTTAAAAAAAGTTAAAAAACAATGAATACTTATCGATTTAATATAGAAATTTTATGGATAAATGGTTTTAAATTAATTTAGGAAAGTTATTGTCCAGGTTTCCATTAACGAATCATTAAAACGAGGAAATTAATCGCATGAATTCTTTGCAAGCCTTTATAAACCAGGAAAAGTTTTTTGAATAAGGAAGTATAAAGGAAGAGTTGTAGGGATACACAAACCTAAATACAGCAGTCTATAATCAAAAATTTTAGCATTCCTCTGTGAAACATTGAGTTATTCCGTAACGCCGAAATTGTTCAAACATGATTCAGTTAATACTTTTCTCAGCATTGTCTTTTCTCGTGATAACTAAACTTCCTTTAGTTGGAGGGGAAGATATAATCCATTTTGAAATTTTTAAAATGAAAAATAATGAATTTTCGAAAATAACATAGAGAAAAATGCAATTTCAAAATAAGAAATAAAATGTAGTTCACGAGCTCGACTCTTGAAGAATTCCGCACCGTGGTTACCTGTACCCGTGGCTTACTATTAGAAGTAGGTTAAATTTTACTTTGAAAACTTTATTACATAGTTAGCTACAAGTGAAGTTAATATACTTTTTTCCTCGCTAGTTCAGCCTTTCTTAAAAAAAAGATATCATGAGATGGTCCTAGCTTCAAAGCAGTATTTGTAATCCGACGGTTAATTTTTTAATTATGTTTGATTATCCCCTTTCATTTGTAGGTGTATTTTATAAAGAATAAGTTACTGTCATACGATCTTCGAGAAGAAAATCAGAAACACATTACGCAAATAAAAATTGTATACTAGAATCATTGATTGTTTTAATTGTTATTGAATTAATGTTAAAATTTTTATGTTGCGTAAAATTGTTTATAAAAATTATCTATCATCAATTACTTCTTTAATTTAAATTGTTTATTATGAGGCATATCCTTTTTGTTTTCAAAACATTGTTCTAACAGGGTCTTCCTACATATTGAGATCAATGAAGGTCAAACTTAGTTGTCGACTTAACTTGGAGATTTAAAATTTCAATTTTAACATATTTAAGAGTTAATTTTAGATTGCGCGTTCATTCCTTCTCAATCATTAATGACGTAGTTAAACACATTCTTGACGTATTTTCTCTTATTTTTTATGATTATTATTCGTCTTTTTTTAGTTCTCTTTAAATGTTGCATGTGCATGTGACGACTATACATTTACGATATGGATAGTAAAATAGCTCTAGCTAGAGCTCCCAAGCAGACACAATATAATATATAATAAATAGTTATATAGGGGAAAGTGGTATATATTTCTTACTTCGAAAAATAAAAGTATATGTATATGTTATTATACTTATATACACAAAAGAGCTTATAGGTCTGTGGCCATGTCAAGTATTTATCAATCATTTTAAAACGGCTAGAAATTTAATAGGTTGTCAAGGTCATGCCTAAAAACGTTTTCTCAATGAAAATTTTCATAAACTAGGGCTTTTATTTCACTTTGTAAATTTTTAAATCACAAATCAAGCCTTAAATTGAGAGCGGTTGCGGTAATTTCGTCGATTAGTGTAGATTCCGGAAAAAGCCTTCCATGCATTTTGCAATAAAAATTAAAAGTTTCAGACTGTGAATGTGTCTGTCTGTTTGTGGCATCGTAGCGCCCAAACAGATAAACCGATTTTGATTTTTAACCGATGAACTGATTTTTGTTTCGTTTGAAAGGTAATTTAATGGAGAGTGTTCTTAGCTTTCACATGCGAGTTTAGGGTTCCGTACCCGAAAAAACTTAAAAATTGTCGATGATCTTCAAAATTGGTTCAGTTTAGAAAAAGCTTTAAGGAAAACGGTAATTTAATGAAGAGTCTTCTTAGATATGTTTCAAGTGCGAGTTTAGGGTTCCGAACCGAAAAATTTGTCGAGGGTTTTTTAAATTTTGTAAATTTCACTTGTAGGAAATAAAAAATAAGCTTCCTAACCCTTTTATAGTAGCTGTAATTTTAATCTGACTTAATTTTATAATCAAATAATGTAGTATAAATTTATTAGGTAGAAATTCGGTTACGAATTTTGAATTTTATTTTCATATTTAAAGACTGCTGTCAATAAATATTCATAAAATTTACACTAGTGGTACAATTGAAAATCATCAATGCCCTCTGCTAGAGAAATCCACAGCTATGAAAATTTTCCTAGAAGCAACGATCCCCTTTCAAACTTTCAGTCATTCTGAAATGAATACTCAAATATTATGCCCGACCCTTGACCTAAAAGGAAAACTAAGGAGTCAAATAAAAAAAATAGAAAAGTAACACATAGATACATATATACACACACTGAAGTAATAGAATAGAAAGAAAAGTTTGTTTTTAAGATGCAAGCAACTTTAAACAATAATTTATCAGCGACAAAGTCAGCAGGGAATTAAGTATCATGTCTGGGTGTAATAGTAATAGTATAGTTTTTAAAATGGATAGAAAAGAATAATTCTTATTTCTTTTCACTTGAATACTAGACATGTGACGTTCAAAATCTTATAGAAAATACCCAGTGTTGTAAAATTTGGGATAACCTTAATCGTTAATGTTAACATTCTTACATTTTTTAACAAATTAAACAAAGCGATTGCATTGCAACGATTTGAAATATCACCATAAATTTAAATTAACTTAGTTGTAACGGAGATCAAGTTGTTTAAAATATTCGAGAAATATAAAAAAATTATGAAGGATGAAGGAACAGATCATAAGAAAAACTCCAAGTTTGGAATAACTAACAACAACAATTGACATTCTCAAATTTCTTTATCGAAGAAAGTAATTCCATTATAAAGTTTTGTAATGTAAATTTAAAGCGATAAAGACATTAGGTTTGGTTAGCTTATATTGGCTGTTCACAAAGGACACACTTAGGCTATAGAGCCCATTGTGATGCCATATATGTGTTTTACCACCTTTCCGCTCATAATTTCATTTGTCAGCTCCTCCATTTCAGAGGCTGAGTGCACCTCCTTCATGCATATACCATGCACTACACCAGCCCATCAAAACTATTAATTAAATTAATTTTGTTGCGACGGCGGGAATCGAACACGCAACATTAAGCATACCGCGGACGACCGAGCTAATAGGGCGACAAAGACATTACAAAACTATGAAATAGTTAAATAGTTTGAAAGATTAAAATTGTTAAGATTGTAATTTGGTAACCGATTATTGTGCCAAATTATTTCGCTTCTGCATCTGAGATGCCCATTCTTGTTGACTTAACTTCAAATATCAATAGGGTCTTTGCATGCCTTTCTTTTTCATTCAGAGCCAACATAATTGAAGGTGTTACGAAAACAAAATTATTCTTTACGTTGGCCACTTGGAACATTCCTCAATTATTGGACTGAGTGCTTTTTAAATACTACAAAAAAAACAAAAAAACATTGGGGTACTAGGAACTCATTATCTTATGTCTAGTAGGAGACCTGTTAAAAGTGTTTCAGTAACCGATAAATTTACAAAATACATCTTTCATATTTTTCGAATACCCAATCGAAAATTTGGCGTAGGAATCAGGGAGCCTTGTCAAGTTGCAATTGCAAATATATTTGGTCATCTGTTAAGAAATAAATTAAATTCGTTCACCAAATTTTTGAATATTTCACACTGACAATGAGTAACAGTTTTTTTTCACCACTTTGTATGGATGTATGTAACATTGATTTGTGACTATTGTTCCATAGTTTTGTGTATCTAATAACGTAATTTATAACACTGAGAAAAACTATTCAATTTGTATCATTTTTCAATTTCAAATTTGAATATATATTATACAAAAAGTAAATTGTACTAGGAAAAATCTATCATTTTCTTTTACACTGTAGGTACTGCAATGAAGTAACTTCAATCGTTATGTTTTATTATTATAAAGAGAGCAGGTGAAGGAAATGATGAATTCAAAACGTAGTAAGCTTTGAAATTACGATGATTTAGTGCTTCATATTTTCTTAACAGTTATTCAATTTATCTATAATAAAAGTATGATTGACGAGAAAAATTGTTTAAATCGATAGGGTGACAATGCAACGATGTTTTTATTTTAAAAATTAGAAAAATTAGAAGAGATTAGAAAATTTTAAAAATCTTGGAGGTTTCTTTATTATAAATGAAAATTTCGATTGCAATGTAGTTATCTTAACAACCATTCACCAAAAAACATAAATTTAATCACAAATAAAGGTTTTACAATTTTGTATAATTATTTTAATTTTTCATGTTTTTTTTGTATTTGATTGTAGAATATTTCAATATATTCAGCCATCACTGATTACGAATCAAGCAGGCAAATCTGCAAGCTACTTTTCAAGTAAATTGAGTTTGAACTTTTCCCGAAAAAGCAAATTAACAATTCGAATGTCTTATTCTATCTAGGTTTATTTTCGAAGTGTTTCCATGCACGTTAATGAAGATTCTACGATTTTTCGTTTTATCGTTGCAAGCCCTAAATTTTTCAGCAAAATACCTTTTACATGAAATTAGCCATAATTCTTTCTGATTAATAATAAAAACACAATTTTTATTTATTTAATTACTTTCGGGAGTATATGAATTGTGCTGTGGAGATTGTGATAGTGTTTACGTAGTAAGACAAACAAGGGCACAATTTCAAAATAAGAGAACTATGGAAACTGGTCACAATGCGGTTAGCGTTATGAAAATTCTGCACTTGGTTGAATAGGGCTTAAAAATGAATATTTGGGAATCCTTGGGAATTTTTAAAAGAAGAAAGAAAGGACAGGAAAAATCTTAAACGATCATTGGGCATACATAATTCCCCATTGTTTGAAGCAATCTAGTCTAATTCTTTCTGCAAAATTAAAAACATTCTTAATAATTATTCAAGAGAAGGAAATTAGCACTACCATTAGCATTAAAAAGAGTTTTATGTACGAGTTTTTAAAAAGAGACAAATATATCGAAATAACTCAATTTCAGCGCTGAAAAAATACTAAAGACTATTACAAAAACTTTTATATATTTTTATAAATAAAAAATACAAATACTTTTTGCTGAAAAAAATTAACTAAAAGATAAAAAAAGTTGAAAAAAAAAAAGACATTTTTTTTCAAATATTTGAAAACTTGGCTCATCTTATTTTAAGACAACAATTTTTGTAGTTCACAAAGATTTTGTTTGCCGTGATTTTCAACTAAACGTAAGTAGATATTTGATTTTATTATTGATTTGTTTAGTATATTTTTCAGAAAACATACTTGAACACATAATTTTGTTTCCAGTATCGTCGTATGTACTTGTTAAATAACCCCTTTAATATCAAGTGACAAATGTGTCTAAAATAGTTCAAAATACATTCATTTGAACTTCAATAATATCAAGTTAATGACCGTTTAAAGAAAGACAATCAATATAAATGATTTCTCTATATATACACAATTTGATTTTGTAGTATAATGTATTTGTAATAATGAAACCTATTTTAGATAGTAACAACAATTTCTTCAAATTAAATCCATATACACCACCCACACATTCCTTTGTTCTAACAAATGAAGTATGAAAACTTTAAGGACAGGGACACAAACACAACAAACAAACATTCAACAATACTTATATGTGATAAAACAAAATAAGGTTTCAAATTCTTGCGTCCGTATATTATACGGAGTGTCCTTGACGCAAGAGGATACAAAACCTGATTATGACCCGAAACATTGCAAAACAAAAATGCAAAATAAAATAGAAGTGCGACTAATTTTGGTAAGATAATGGTTCAAAGCCGATTGCCATCAATAACCAACTCCTTGGGTTGTTTTTATCAGGGTTTCATGCCACAAAGAGAATAAAACTAACTATGAATTTTGATTTTAATCAAAGAGATGCAATTTGAAAAAGCTACGTATTTCCTTTGTATATTCATGTTAATGATATATTCAGCATCAAACAAACTTGTCGATTGGATAATCATAAGTAGGCTGCAAGGACTCTTAGAAACGGCAAAAGGCACGTTGGAGTTGCGGATCAAACCTTACTGATCCGCAACTCTTAAAAATAGTTTTGTCAAAATATTTGAAAATAACGATGGATTTCTACTATTTCATTATGATAAAAAAGCTATTTTATCAGGAATAACTATTCTTGACCTTTCCCTCTACGAGGTCAGCCTGTATATGTATCTCAAAACAATATAATAGTATTACAAACAAATATTTAACAGTACGGTTCTGTACACTTTGCGAGCTATAAGAGAAACTTTAATGTAATTTAAATCTTATAGTTTCTGTACACAAGTCACGTGACAAATAATGAGTGTATGTGAGTCAAGATGGACCGAAACGACCATGATATGAGTGAAAGAGAGTTGGGAGACATTTTATTGAAGAAAATAATATAACACCCCAAAAATGTATGAGGGAAAAGGACTCGCGTGTATTTTAAATGAGAAACAATCTACATATTTATAATAATACAGCTTGTCACAGGATAGCGAATTTGTAAGTTTTATATTTCTGTCATCTGAATAACGTGACCTTTTTGCATCATGTAAACAATCAAAAAAGAGAGAAAATCTTACTTTGAAAACCTTGAGAATTTCTCCATTACATTGTACAAAGAATTAAAAAATTGAACTTTTTTTTTTCAAGAATTTTCCTAAAAGATAAAAGATTAATTAAAAAGTTTTTCGTTAGTAAGTAATATGCAGAATTTTCCAATTCTAAGCCCGAAAACTGAGTAGGATTGCCCCTTACAATCCCCCCCCCCAAAAAAAAACTTATTTAGCCTACTCCGATAATCTTCATTCATTGAAAAATAGCGATTTAACGATTTTGTTTTTGTTATGCAAATTTGAACTTAACGACGATAAACCATTAAAAAAAAAAAAAAAAAAAACAGATAAATAGAGACAGATAATTAATCAAAAGTCTATGCATATAAAATTCTCGAGTTAATTCCCTTTTTTGAATCGAGTTTAAATTTCAGTAAAATCATTGAGTCATAAGCAATTTATTAGACACTTTCAGTTTTGTAAGCGATTTATTAAGCACTTTCAGACATAAATGGCAAAAAATAACTCTTAATCTTATTATTTCGAAACAAACTTGTTGTCGCATAAACAACTACAGGTGATTGTTTTTTTAAAAGTTTCTTTTTATATATTGTTTAAAATCAAAAAACTTTAACAGAGAATAAATAATAAGGAGGGGGAAACGGCAATGTATCGACTGGTATATCGTCCAGCCTAGGTGTCATTTAAGAAAGGATTTTTAGAAGTTTATTCTCTAAAAAGGTGACGAGCAAGTAACATGGGCAGTTTTTTTTTCAATCACATAAGGACTCCGCACCTTAAGTAAAAATCCATTAAAAAGTGAAACCGTCATTTTTTAGTTCTTATCGAAATTTCAAACTTCTATCATTAGCAATTTAGGCTGGCTGGGCGGCGATATATGAGTCAGCACATTACCTTTTCTTTCTCCAGATTATTTCTCCCCAGTGAATGGTTTCTGATTTTAAATAATATACAAATAAAACATTTAAAAAACAATCCTCAAAATCGGAGCTGTTATTCAGGACTTCCGAGCAAAATCATTCATTGATGCGACTATTGATAAAATGAATATTATCAGAGTAAAGAAGATATGTGTTTTGGAGGAATGTTAAAACTTGATGCTCGTGGCGTTCAGATCCGAGCCTTTATCTATTCTTTGTAACCAGACAATATTTCAAGCACACAATATCCTTTTTCGCTTATAAATATCAAAGTATAAGTTAAATAATGCTAACGTGTGATGCAAGTACTCCCATATTTCTATGAATAATGTGCTTCTAGCTTGTATGACTGTGTATAATATGTCGTTACATAATGTAGCTAATAGTTTGAAGGGGTTGTGTTTTTTGTTGGGTTTCTTTTTGAATGTCATACTAATAGTTAACATGATAAACAGTTTATCGTAGTAGTCGTATGGAAAATTGTATTTGTAACATATGCGTACAAACGTTTATTATAATAATAGTTTTACATTTGTATATTTTATGAGATGAAAAAAAATATACACGTAGTGGGTACCAAAACCGAGCTATGACGAATTGACTCAGAAAATTTAAGACAATGATATATACTAAAACTTAATGTTTAAGTTTCTTTTGTCATTCTTAATTAGTTCCGTTATTATTATTAGAAGCTTTTATTTCACTTGCAATGTTTGTATTTATGTAAGTATCTGTGTATCTTTGTCCACGTGGAATCTTTCAACTCAATTTTGAAGCAGTTATCGTCAATTGATTGAGCAAAACTTTGAACGCACGCTTGGTTTGGATGATAATGCATGTCAAGGTAAGTGGCGTTTTGATTTTTCTAACGCTTCCACCATATTTGCTCAATATAAATCTATGTTGCAAGATTTCACCCAAAACAAACATAGCTACATACATACATAGAGGTACTCCTTCGGTACAAGCTTTTACAAATGGTCATGCAAATACTTTGGTCGACAATCTCAATTCATTCGTGATAAGCTAAGTTTTGGATAAAAGAAAAGAGAAAAATACCATCAATTTTTCAATTTTTCACTTGTGGAAGGTAGGAACTTTTTACAGTACCTCCTTTTATTGACAATCTACTCTGTATTTCTTTGAAACAAAATATTATCTAAATTCTTCAAAAACCGTAAAAGTATTTTTGAAAAATTTAGTTAAGTTTAAAATAATAATTTTTTTTAAATTTTATATTCCTAATTAGTTACTTTTCTGTAAACTACATTAAATAGTTTTTAATATTTTCACATAATTTAAATAAACACTTACCTACCTCTACCTTAATAAAGTAGTCACAACATACCGCAAACGAGAACTTGAATTTGGAAATCATTTCTAATTCAAAATTATAATTTTACAATTTAATATTTCTAAGGTTGGGCGTTGCATTCGATTGTCATTTCAGAATAGCTCGACATCTTGAAAATTTTTCGAGTGTCAGACAACAAACATTTCAAGTCTCGGATTAACTAAATTTTTCCTTCTTCAATTATCTTCGTATTTGAATACCCTACTCGAAATAAAAAATTTTACAAATTTCGTAGTAGAAATCGGTTTAAAATTACTGGCAAATAATACGTCTAGCCATACACCTGCATTTTTTAGCCAATAATTTCAAAATATTTTAAAACATCCAATTATCCCCATTGTTAGTACCTACCATACCATTCAAACCACATCAAACCAATTGTTAGTACTTCAAAAACATTGTTGTGTTATCATTAAATATATTATTGTTAGAATAACCTAACCTAAACAAGTACTATCAACTAACAAATACAATAATAACAATACTAATAAAAACAAAACCAACCAATAACAATAATCAAATAGTAATAATAATTAGATACAATAATCATAATAATATGTTAATTAAATATACAATTTTAACAAACACACATTTAATGATTTGTTTCAATTGAAACATAACATGGAACATGGATACATATTACATATATATTAGACCGTGAGCCAATAATAAAACCAAACTTCTATGATTCTTTTTGAATCTTATGTAGAGCATCAATAAAAGTAAGCTTGGTAATAGGGTACTTTTGGTTGTGAAAAATAAATTATAAAATTTGATAAAAATAAAATTATTTATGTAGAAATATACTAAAATATTCTGATTTTGAGTCATAAAAGCATTGAATTGTTTTATTTTATTAAAATTAAAAATCGTAATTTTTAAATTGTATATCATGTGACCTAAAACACAAGCAAGCCTTCATGTGATGTCATATCGGCATTAACCATAGAATATTATACAAAGATAACGCGAGGGATATGTTAGCCTGTAAATGGATACGATATAATAAATGAAAGAGAAGATTGCCAGTTAGTTTCTATGTGTGCTTGTCATAGTTATTTATTATAATCATATGATGCAATATCTAGCCAATGACATATAGATTAGACAAGGACACATAGGAACTAACTGGCAGTCTTCTCTCTTATTCATCATATCGCAAATATTGGGCCATGGCGTTAGCTATGTATAATATATGCAATTAACTGTCAGTTCATTGTAAACAGCTGGGTACATATGTGTCTTTAACTGTGTTCTTTCGTCAGTGCATTTCATTTGTATCTATTTATTTATTAAAATGCAAATAATAACCACTAAGGCCATGATAAAAAAGAAAGTAAAAACTGATGAAGGCCAAAGTATTGATACAGTGACAAATGTGGTAGAAGATTTTTTAACAGAAAAAAAAGAAAATTACTAATATTAAAACTTAAAACATGAAAATGATTTTGTTTGCAAAAAAATTAGTATGCTTTCATTATATTACCTAATAGGTACTAAAAAAAAGCAATGATTTTGATAAATTTTTGAATCAACTTGCACATTTTTTTAATGACATAAATATTAGAAACGCAGAAAAAAATAACCAAGACTTAACATAGAAGTGGATTATAGTACGAGTTCCGCTTTAGGGAGAAAGAATTACTGCTTCAAAATGTTTTGAAGTAATGATACCAAATGGATGACAGCGTTTTTGGCAGAATAAAAAGGTTTAAAATTTAATTTAATTTTATGGCAAGAAAGCGTGTTAATATAATATAATTTTTGGTGGCTTTTTATTAGGAAAATCAACATTTTCAAGTACTTTTTTAAACATAGTAACATACCCTGTTAAGTAAAATAAGGTAATCGTGCTTCGCGTATCGATATTGTCTTTTTTTATTTTGCTCTGAATGATTTTTTTTTGTCTGATCTAAATATAAAAAGAAAAACGTTAGCAACGGAATCATGAAAGTAAAAGTAGGTTTACAAAAATCGAAAAGGTTAAAAATTTTGTGCAAGTTTTCGAATATTTGACACAATTATGTTAGTCTTTCAGCAGCTACAAACTTCCAACCATTTATGCTTATAGCTTGTGTTGTTTTTTACAGAACTTACGTTTATCAATCTACAAACTACAAGGGATGGTGGGATTTTTGTTTCATTATGGACTCCCGGTCAACACACATAAAATAAAATAATACAATACAAACACAAAACACATAGCTTACAAAAACATCTAAACTAAAACTAATATATTATTAGTTGATACAAATAATGTTATGGTTAACGTTATTTTACACTACTGTAGCCAAAATTTAAATCAAGCAAGCAAAACAAATGGTTTCTGCGGAATTTGTAGACCATGCTCAACCTTATTAAATAAATAAATCAAAATTTTTTTACAAAATTCCACTCATATTAATAAACAATTAATATACCAAGACATTAATACATTTACAATATTGTTTCATTGTATTAAGAGCAATTTCAAACAATAAATTCTAATCATTAAATCAACTGTTTTCATAGCAAAACAAAAAGTACGTCACAATAGATTTGACTAACAACAGGACAACATAACAGGTTAAAAAAGTTATAAAGAAGTACAATTATTTTAGTTTCAAGTGAATAAATGTACAAAAACAAAAACTTGGTATGAAATAATAAATTATTTCAGAGTCAAGTGAATTTAAAATTAATTTAAAAAAAAATTACAAAATAATCAGCAAACTTCAGATTTCTAAGGACTCTAAAAGACTCAATTTGGTTCCATTATTTGGCACATGCAAAAATTTGAATCCTCTGACAGATTGATGATTCATTTCCAGGAGGTGATTGGCAAAGGTAGAATCAGATTGCTTGTCTTGGAAGGAATCTAAATGTTCATTTCTTCTGACTCCAAACCACCTTCCGATACGACCAATGTAAGAATCACCACAATTTTCACAGTCCAGCTCGTAAACTCGGAACGGATTTTTTGTCAGGTGAAACATCAGTAGTTTCTACTAATCAACTCGTAAACGGCTAACGGGCAGACAAGAAGCATTCCATCTACTAAAAAACGGAAAGGTTTTTGTTTTATTCATATAATAACGTTCACCTCTGTTTGTTTTCTTTTAATATGTCGTATACAATAAAATGAATGCCTTTTTCTTCATTTAGAATATATTTTAGTTAACGGATGCTTTTATTATGATTTTATTTAATAAGCCTTACTAAACCACCGTGGTATAAAAAAGCCCAAGGAATGGATTTCTAAAAAGTCAAATATTCCTTAAAGTTTAAAAATTTTGCAGCCTTTTATTTTCTATGAACTATGCACAAAAGTATACTTTGACTCCTTTATTCTAATCATATGCTTTTAAGAGCACTGTTAATTTATGCGGGCCTTAAATGCCGCAAATATTTAGAGTTTGTCCCTAATTTTCTGGCACCAGGATGCGTCATAGTAAAAAAATAAAAACTAAAGAAATTTAAAAAAATTGAATACTACGTTACGAATGAAATTTTTCTCTATTTTGTCTTCTTGTAATCAAATTCTATCTATTATTCATCGACAACACAAACATTCACTAATTTGCACTATCTCATTACCCTTAGTTATAAGCTTCATTACTCATTAGTAGTACATACCAAAACAAATCGAAGCATTGAGTTAGAAAGTGTTCATTGCCTCACAAAAGAGTTCATAAACAAACAAGAAAAAGATAGCTGAAGTGAATACTTACAAAATAAGAATCGATAGATATATTTTAATAAAAATGAGTGTTGGCGCAAGGAAATACATACTGACCATACCAAGTATACTGTAAACATAATTCTCTGCGTTTCCACCATTTTTACACTCAGTAAGTAAATCTTTGTAATATTTATCTGTTACATTGGCCAAATTAATTAAAATCGATAAATATTTTGCGGCAGTAGTGTACATTATTTGTGTATTGTGTAGAATTATTTGATAGTATCATTCGGTTATAACAATAATGAATAAACATGTTTTGAGAGTTGATAACAAGATCATTTTGTTTCTATAATGCATTGGTATGACTGAAATAGATATAAATTGTCATCATAAATACATCCGTTTTGAAACCAATCGAGAAAATATTGGAGTTTTCATTTCAATGGAACTACTTAATCTAGTTATTTTTTGAACGGATTATTATTGTTTCTAACTTAAGTGTTGTACAATTAATTCAAAAATTTTACGAAAACGGCAAGGCAGAAATTCATTGAACAAAGATGTTCAAGTTATCATGTTTTGCTATCATTTTCTTCTTTCTTTAAACCCACGAACTAAAAAAGGGGTGTCTTAGGTTTTAATAGAGTCTGTGGCATCGTAGTGCCTAAGCGAATGAAACGATTTTGATTTGTTTTTGTTCGTTTGAAAGGTAATTTGATGGAGTGTGTTCTTAGTTATGTTTTAAGTGCAAGTTTAGGATTCCGTACCCAAAAAAACTAAAAAAATTGGCAATTATCTTCAAAGTCGGTTCTGTTTGGAAAAGGCTTTTAGGAAAAAAGGAGTTTAATGGAGAGTGTTCTAAGATATGTTTCAAGTGTGTGTTCTGGATTCCGTACCCGAAAATTTTCAAATTTCACTTGTTTAACTAAGGTGTATTGTGATTTATTTCTTACTGAAATACGTAAGTTTAAATACAAAAGCAATAATCGACTTATGTTTGAATACCGCTTAAGTTTGAATACAAAAGCAATAATTCTCAGTTTGTGGAACAAGTACAAAAAACTTAACTACGAAAATTATAAATCAGTTGTGATCCATAAATTTTATCGGGTATAATAAAGGCAAAACAAAATATTCCAGTTTTTATGAAAAATATAATTTTTGCTAAATTGGTACTAAATAGAAGGATGTTTGTTTTGTTATTATTATAGCTGTTTGGATGATGATTGTTAAATAGATATATAATAAAATATATCAACAATCAACAACCGATCTGGTGAAAATGTTCACTTATTTTCATGATTATTTTCTATAGTACGTAAATATTATGTGCGTACTTCATTTTACGTATACACATTTATTTATGAAAATATAGCTGCTATATTTACCACAGACAAGTACTGTATGATTCAATTAAAAAGATGAATTACCTTACAAAACCATTATGTCACAAAAACTATTAGTTATCCATTGAACTGTGTAGTATTTTAATCCCTAGTTCAGACAATCAAAAACGAATTGTACTTAGTTTGAATATATAACCTTGTAAATAAAGCAAATATACAAATTAAAATAACGCGAATATACAAATTAATGTATCTTTGCTTTAAATATAGAATTAGGTTAGCACGAAAATATATCTATCATGTCTAGTTCATATGTGATTGAGCCAACCACACGAAGATTCTTGTCGCTAATAGATAGAGAATTTTAAATAAACGAATTGATCATTTTTATAATATACAGGATATTTTTGTACTTTTATAATAACCGTTGATAGCGCAGTTGGTAGAGCAGTGGACTTAAAACCATTAAATCAATCCGAATCGAAGAAACCCAAATTTTTTTTTAAATAAACCTATTAACAGTTATAAACCTATTATTTTTTTACCTGCTCATGAAGTTGTGACAATCACACCAGTATTTTGTTATAATATTTATAAGTGGTAGAACCAATAAATAAAAGATTGTTGTTTAAAACTATGTTGTGTTTCAAAACAACACTATTTGAAATTTATATTAAACAGTATCTTAATCTCATACAAACAACTCATGTGTTTGTCTCAACTTCACCACTCAACCCCCTACGATAGTTATATCACATTCGTATTCGTTGCCAAATTCGCCATATTTAATCTCGCTATGAAGTTGAAACAACCTCATATCGATTGATATTAAGATTTTTTTTCAGTGTGGTATGACATAAAAGATTGATAAAATTCAATAAAATTTCTGTAATCTCAAACACCCAAAATTGAATAACCCTATATAAAAATTGTATGTATCATTTTATGAAGTGTTTTCACCTAGTGTATGTAATGCACACACATATATATTTGTAATGTTGGTAATATAATACCACCATATACACATATAAATATAATTTTCCACCATATCAATCCATATAACTATGTAGTTGGTACCCACTATATTTAATAATATAATATGAAGATGTGATGTGATGGTACTTGTGTATCTAATATTTGACTGTTAAGTGTTGTTAGTCAAACAGTTTGGTATACTTGAAAATATTATTTATCATTAATAAATAATATCATTCTTTGCTAATATTCATGTGTATATGTAGTTATTTCTTTCTTTCTTTAAATATTATTTGTTTAATTTGTAACTGATTAGATTTTGGATAAAAATTATTATCTAAATTGTGTAATTGATTAATTTCTATACTTTTTAATCCAGAAGGCTTGAAAAATTGCAAATCCAATACTTCGATTGGTTATGATTTTGACTGAATGAATAATTCAAGTTTAAAGGACAAAAAGGCATTTCAATTTGAAAAATATATAGGTCATTCTTATTAAACACGATAAATTATTGACTAGGCAATAACTTGATTTCGATTGATTACCGAATGAGTCTAAGACAAGGCATGGTAAAAATCATTTCAGATTGGTCAAAAATTTAGAGAATGTTCCCAAGTAATGCAAAAAGCTTTTTCTTATATGGAAATTCAACATCTTTTCATTCGGAACGCTCTTAGCTTCAAATTGATTAAAATTCATTGGAGAAGATTTTAAAATAAGAGGATAATTGAATAAAAAAATATGAAAAAAGACTGTTCAACACACAAAAGATTTTTCATGTACAGGTTTTAACATAAGAATAATTGTTTACTAACTGTTATTGTTATGTTAAAGTTTTAACACGAAAAAACTGCCTGCCAATAAATTTTTAGTGTATTGGACAGTCTTGCCTTTCATTTAAATGACAGACTATGAAAAGTTGTTCCTTTTTTATTTTAAAACAAATCTATATGGTTAACTACGTTATTAATACTTTGTGCAAGTTATTTTGTGCATTGTTTTTTTGCTTGTGATTCTCAATTTGTTCCCTATCATTGGCGGACTGTAACAAATTTTTATTCTAGCATTATCGATATATTTAATATAGTAAATATAAAGGCATACAGGTTTATCTTAGAAATTGTTCCTTAGTTTTGTCCATATTTTAATCTCCTTCTCTCTGTTTTGTCCGTATAATGTCATTGCGGGACCTGTAATAAATAATCTGATAATAAATTTAATGTAAACAAACCATGCTGGGAAATTTTTTTAATTAATTAATCATAAAATAAAGTATAAATACTCAAGTCTTAATCGAAGCTTGAATTAAAAAAAAAAAAATTAAAAAAACAACTTAGTATAAATTATGGTAACTCTAGTCAAAAAACATCAACATTTCCCACAAACATTGATTGACATAAAAGGAAAAATGTTATAAAAAGTTTCTACTACAGTAATGTTTATGTGGTAACTTGTCAAAACTAATAAGTACGTATATATATTTTCTTAACGTAACTTAACATCACACTTTAAGTATGAACGAAAGGTGGGTAGTAGAGTATTATATAGCTATGGTTTAGTTTTTTTTTTACTTACTAACATCACTTTTATTGAAGAGAGAAAACTTTTAAAATCAAATAATAAAAATCTACACTGTACAGGGTGCGGCTAAGAAACGTGCGATTTTAACAACACTGTAAAACAAAAACACATCAATTTTTCCGAATTGTTATTTTACAATCTTAAAAAACATTGAAAAATATTTTAAGAAAATTACACATTAATTATATTTAATAATTAATTATAAACTGTATTTTGAACTAAATTAAGTATATTGTTATTTTGACAATCTGTCTAGCTGGCCTATATTTTAAGTCCATAATATCGTTCTCCGCTTATAAATATATCAAAGGATAAGGTTAACAAGTGAAAAAAAAATTTGACCTAGTTAATTGTTGAAATACCATGGTATAGACAGTTTTGATGACCTATTCGTTTGATCTTTGACGTAGTAAAGGACGATATTCACTCTTAGATAGCCACATATTCATAACTGACACTCCAATATAAAACATACTATAAAATTTGCACCTAATTTGCGCCCTCGTGGAACAACAGTGATATTTACAAAAAAATGTTTGAAACAAAATTAGTTTCCTTTTTTATTAGAAACATTTTTTACACTTAAACTTTTGTTCTATCTCTAACCCAATAAGACCCAATTGACCTATATTGCTTATTTACGAACTGAGTCTTATTTTTTACGTCCTGACACCTTTATAAAAATTTCAGCTTGATATCTCATTTTGCTTTTGAGTTATTGTGAGACGGACCGACGGACGGGCAGCCGGAAATGGACTAATTAAGTGATTTTATGAACAGCTATTCCAAAATTATTGGTAGCATCAATATGTTTAAACGTTACAAACTTGGGACTAAACCTAATATAGTAGAGTTGTTTATATAACAAGCAATTAATACTCATAATATATTTTTTAAATTAAAATGTCCATTTTAATTTTACAATGCATAGTCAAATTGTTTGATCCGATCAATTTTTTAATTTTAAAAATTTATAATTTTCTCAAATGCTTTTCCTTAAATGCTTATTCTGAAAAGTTGACAGGTTTTTGTACAGCGATTTAAAATCGCACACTTCTCTGCCCCACCCTGTACGATGTGTGTATAACACATCCAGGCGCTCTGTCAGAAAATCATTTGTGATATATTGAAATTTATACAACATATCTAATAATAAAAATGTCATATTGACGACCTTACGTAACTTTACTCCAGTCGAAGTAATAAATTTGTATATGGTTGACGTTATATTAAAAAATTTGTGACGTTAAATAGAAGGATGTTCGAAAAATACCCAAGTTTTACCAAATTCCGAAACAAATATACAAGATTTATTCAAGTAGGATCATAAATATACAAATCTAGATGATTTAACTTTTGGATGTGTTCTTTCTTCTAAATATGCCTAAAATCTCTCCTACATTAAATTTTCATACAGAATTTTAGGCGATATCTCAAAAATAACTAATCCCATCGCAGAAGAAACCCGAGTTTCGTATCTTTCGGGATAAAAATATCTTATATACCCATTTTTATCATATTCAAATTAGTTTAAACTTTTACGCTTTATCAGTTTAAAAATTTAATGTTACCATGGTTTCAAACATCATCCCCGTTTTAACCATTGATAACAGGTGATGACAACACACCCCATATTTTATAAAAAAAATGTGTAACCTGTTAACAATTTTACTATCTCACCTGTGTTGTATAAAACATATAGTGATGGTTATACCAAGCAAGCGTCTCTAATTTTAATTTATTTAGTTTTATTAATATCAAACATAGCAGTAACATAAAAGTTTCAAAATGTATTTAAATTTAAGTTTTATTATCAATATTGAAAATCTAATTTAACTTTTTAGAGAGAAGTGTGTATGTATTATAAATGTGTGTACGTACAGAGATTTTGAAAAATGTTATAGATGAGAATATCATAAATGAAAATAAATAGTTTTATTAACACCCCAGTATAAAGATGTTATTGTAAAGTATTTAAAAATCTAAAAAGTTTTTAACATTTTTATGTTTTATTTTATGTTTTTAAAAGCCAGGACATTCTATTTCTTATTAAAAAGAAATTGAGGTGTTGGAGATGAAGAGAAAAATAAAATTCAAAATTTTTTTGTAGATTAGGAAACTGGAAATTTTGGTAATTCGTAAAGTTGGAGAAAATCTATAAAACAATAAATCATGCTCTGATCCTTTTTTCTGTAAAACAGAAATATTTACGATAATAAATTGATTTTATGAATTTGTTTTTGCAATTTGTGCTGAATATTTCTATTCGCACCGTGCACAGTGTCGTTTCCATGACAACGATACACTACTTTAATCATAGAATTGTATGGATGCATATATAATTGAATGGATTGCAGTTATGACTAACATTGAGAATTTAATATTATTGTCTCACAAATTTAAATAAATAATTATGATAATTTATATTTGAATAATAATATTTGTGCAATTTGATTTCTTATTTTCAGAATTTTTAACGCATTAAGTTTAATAATTAGTATTTTTCAATAATTTTAATTTGTCATTTTTTACAACATTAATATGCAAATAACTGCAAATTAGTCATAACAGCGTCCTTTATCGCCAAAATTTTTCACTGGAAGCACTGGCATCGATTTTATTGTCCCTACCATGACTACGCACACAACGAATACTTTAATTAAATCTGAATGTTATATTAAATAATTCATAATTCTACCAACAATATTTCCTAAACTTTCCGTAATTATGTATGGGGGTTTGTTATTTCATCAACACATAAACTTTACTTAGATTTTGTATACAATAATTATAAAAAATTAGTTTATCATTATTATTATTATTATTTTCTAATCAAAATTTTCAAATATGTTTTAATTAAACTTATTGGATTTATATTATTCATCAACCAACTCTCGCTCTCTGGTTGGTTGATATTATTGTTATTCAAAACTTTATAATTACAAAAATTTCCTCTGTAGTATTTTGTTTATTTTCTTTATGTTGGCATGCATGATACGAACGAACGGAACCCTTTTTATAGTATAAAGCGTGATTTGAATATATAATTCTGTTATTAATAATTCTCACAAGTGAAAATTATTTAGAATAATAATTGTATATAGTTTTCGGAAAATGAAAATTTCGTTATGGTGTATCAAATATTCAAAGCTTGATTACTATTGAATCTTGTTTCATTAATTATCTTTACAAGTGTGTGACCTAGAAAGTTGGCTTAATTTAGAAAATTCGCTCGTCTTTAATTTATTCGAAACTATATAACGGTTACAGAAAAATATTTGAATACAAACCAAACTTCCCAAAATTATTCAACTAACGACTTGGAAGGCCAATTGCTTACCTGAAACAAAAAAATAATAAAATTAGTTAATTATTAAACAACTGCATATCAATTTTCCTTAAAAAAATGTGACCAATGAAGTACCACTACAATGGACCTTAAAACAGTGAATTCGGACTCGCCTAAACTTGATTCTGCGTTAGAAAATTTATCGTACATTTTTTTCTTTACTTGCAAGCATCAATCACATTGTCCACTTTAATAAAATTTTTCTCAGGTGAGGCACCACACTAGTAAAATACTTTCTACTCCTCTCTGAGGTAGAAGCAATACAAGTTCTTAGCGAAAAACTCGTGTCGTTGAGACTGCCGAAATAAGTGAAAATATAAAACTTTCGAATAACTATGTTTGTTTGTTTTTTTTTTTTTTTTTAATTTCTAAAGTAATATCAGTACGAATAATTAACATTTCATAATTAGAAAGGGGAGTAAACAAAAATAGTTGGAAACATATTTTGACATTTATATGACTTTTATCCCCTTTTTTAGTTAAAACAATCTTGAGTATAAATGACAACAATCAAAATTTCAAGTCAATCCGCCGACAACTTTTCGAGCTTTTTGGTAATAAATATCCAGAAAGTAAATTTTTATATATAAGATAGACAAATTTAAAAAACTATTAAATATAATATAAAGGCAATAACACACAATGCCCTTAAGCGATATCCAACCCAAGTCCTGGGTATGCCTCATATTGCTTAAGTGATCGATCGTAAACAAATCCAATTTAAAATAATCTAATTAAAATATAACAATTACAGCAAATCTACAATACAAAGATTGGCCTTGGGCGCATAATTATGTAAATTTTGTACAGTTTTTTTTTTATAGGAAAGTTTTCTAGCATTATTTTTGTTTTTGTCCTTAGTTTTTGCCTTATAGGTGTTTTTAACATGGTATATATATCATTTCCGAGGTGAAGAAGAGTCAAACCGTGGTGACCATTAAACTAAAATTTTTACCCCTTTCTAATTAACTATTAAAATAAAATCGCTAAACGTCGTTAGAGAAATTTTGCTTCAAAAACTTTTTTTTTTATGAAAAAAGAAAGTTATTATAAATGGATTATCTAACTCCCACCATATCTCAAATTGAGAAAAAATTTATCAAAGCCTGTACTTTTAGTTGTTAAACGAGCACTAATCAAATATTTTTTATAAATCCCAAACTATCCAAGGAAAAAAAACAATAAACAGAAGACAAAATCTTCTTTTTCAATTCAAACTATCCAGGGACTGATTATTAAAAATTTTTGTTCACAAACATAATTCAAGAAATTATTTACAAAAAAAACAAAACAAACATTTTTGACATTCAAAAACTTCTTAACCAAGTGGTATTAATATGATGATACCTTTTAGCTTAAAATATCGATACTTATGAACAAACAATGTATCTCCATCATAAATTTATACATAAATAAGGATATTTTAAGGATATATATCCTTTCTCTAATTCTCATGTGTGATTTATATTGTACATAATTTATCAAGAGACTCACATCAACCTAAAACTTATTTCTGCCTACATATACTCAAAGTAGGGAACAATGTTGTTCCATGGGATCAATGTTACCTTGGATCAATCTTCAGTTTTTCTTTTTAAATATTGCAATTTATGAGACAGTATCAAGATGAAGTCTCAGGCGAGCTAACGATCTGGAGAATACTTGTTCATGTACTTTTGTTTTCTTATGAATAGAAATATTATAATTTTTCTGTGCAAGAGAGAAAAAAATTTGCCTTTAAGAAGCTAAAGTTTGAAAAGATACATCGTCAAGTATCTTGAATCAATGCAACGTCTCATACCCCTGTCCAATAATTATGGTCAAATATTGTAGTTCATGTTAAAATAAAAAGTCCTATTCAACCTAAGTCAATCAAAAAAGTTGCATAGAATGCGTTCATGTATATTCAGTCGAAATGATTCAAAGTACACATTAAGGTATTGTTCATGGTACAACATAGTAAATATACTATTGATACATTTTTAACAAAAAAAATTCTTAAAAACGTAGTGGGTTTTGGGATTTTTTTCCACGGTAATATTTTCAAAGCTAGCTTTAAGGGGCATACAAATGTAAATTTTGATCGAAGACATGACACTTTCCCATACTCAAAGTATTATATCAAGTGGATGAAAAACTTTTCCTTATATGCCACACCTGGTTTTATGTGAGTGTTGGGTTTTGTCTCATTCTTCTCTCTTTCACTCACTCATCATCACTTCTTAGACCCATTTTGTTTTTTTTTTCCAACTGTTATTGTTTTGTGATTGATTTGTTAAATTGATTTGTTAAACTATATGTGAAAGGAAGTTGTTTAAAATTTCATAAACATTGTTTATTATTTTCTTGAATAATATATAAATTTTGGGAAAAATTTTTTTGTTATTATTATTTTGAGTAAAAGTTTTTTGTTGTTGTTTTTATATCGAAGTTTAGTATGAATTAGCTAACTTATTTATACAGTGTCTTGCATAAAAACTTTCTACTTGACGTCATGTGTTGAATATATTTTCAGGATATTCCGTTGACTGATAACAATGAACAAAAAAAAGAATAGGTAAATAAAAATAATAATATTCTATTTTAAAACAATTAACATTGCGTTGGATGGGCTATGTTGATTAGATATATTTTTTTGATAGTTAACTAGTTAGATTTACCCTTGCCCAAATTCAGTGAATACTTACTGAAATTGAAATATAAAATCGTCATCTGGGCATATAAGGTAATTTTCGTTTGAAAGAGTTAAAGGCCAGAGTATCATTTTTATGAAAATATCATTAACGTACTATTCTTTTAATGTGTTTTCGTAACAATCCAGAGGAACCTTCGATTTTAACTGGAACAGTCATAACTTTTGAATTTTTCTCATTGCAATTTTCAGATTGCGGGAGGAAAGCTTACGTTTGCAACTGTTCGTTCATTCACGAGCTATCCCTTAATCACTTACTAATCGCAGTGCAAATAGAATATACAGCGTGGATCATTTAATATATTACAATACCTTGTAATTAACCAAGGGAGACAGGTTGCTTCAATAGTTAATAAAGATCCAAAAACGTTAGAGATGGATAACAGTTTAATTTAGAAAGTTGATCCAAATAAAAAACCAACATTTTTTATTAAAAACTTTTTATCAATTAGCTTTTGGAAGAAAACACGTTAGCTGCAGAAAAATACTTGTCAAGGGCAATTTAGGACATTCGCATGTGTCCATGACTTTGCCCTGAAATTCTAGAACAGACTAATGACATTTATAGTCCTTGATAACTTTTGTCTAAAAACTTTTCTCAAGCTAGCGTATTTGCTTTCGATAAAATGCAATAATGGCATATTTTTAAGTCGCATTTCCTCCGAAAAGTAACGATTTATAGTCTTATTCTATCCTTTAAATATTAGGATCTAAATTGACCATTAAGGAGACTCTGATATCAAAAAATGAATTCCCCCATCAAACTTTGTAACTTTTTTTTTTTAATTGGTTAGCTGCAAAACAAGCTACTATCCATAATATATTAAATTGGTCCACCCTGTTTAACGCTTTCCCTTACTAAACACTAAATAAAATAATATTCCTTCCTTCTAAAACCGAAGTGTTATTACAACAACAACAACAACAACAACAACAACAACACACTATACAGTTAAGAGAAAACTGTAACATTCAATTCCACTGTGTATTGGAAAAACAAAAAAGTTTTTGTTTTGAATGTACAGAAACAACAAACAAAGTATAGATATATATATATTGTTGAAGGTGTATATATAGAAAACAAAAGGTATCAAGTTTTTGAGATATACTGCAAAACATACCTACCAACCTAATCATACCTAGAAACTTAAATATTTGCAAGAAGATTTGTAATATATGGTTTAAGGTTTGGATAACTCGTCTGTATCAGAAATATCATATTTATAAAATTATCTTGAAGATGAGATGTGATAACTCGTTTCGTATAGTAGTCCTTCATAAAATAGTAACAGTGATAGTGTCTATCACTAATAGTACTAAGTACTAATAGTAGTGTCTATTTAAAAATTCTTGTAGTGATCAAACAAATATAGCAATTGTACTTATATTAGGTTTTTGCTAGTACATACTATATTACAATAAAGAATTAAAATAATAAAAAATAATTTTATTATTGGTGTATGACTACAAGATTTTTTTATTTTATTTGAAAATTTTTCGAACTTCGTTCAATCTTAAGAGATTAAACTTAAGATTATTAAAATATAAATATAGCAAATAGATTGAATCAAAAGTAAACAAGCACTGTAGTCCTTGAAACCTGTAGAAAATTTGGACTAGTCATTCTATTAAATATTTTTTAAATTTGTGTAGAAAAATGGTTCCTTGTAAACTGTAAATAAATAATCAGACTAGACTTTAAACATTTTTTTCCTGTTAAAAAGGTACGAATACAGATTACTAGAAAATCATTTCATTTTTCAATGGGTTTTCATTTCGTACGTTACCATTAATAATATATTATTGAAAAAAAATTAATCAAAGAAAAATTGGTTTGTTAGTGTGTGGAAAATTTTGTTGATTAATTATTAATTTCCCATAAGGAAACATTGTTTTTTGTAGTATCTCTTTTTTTTCAACTTATACTTTGTTTTAAAAACTTTGCTATTATGAATTTTAGAGTAAAATCTCTCTAACAGTGAGTTGGTGAAAGGTTTTCTTTCTTACGTGTTGATATGATAAAAAGATTGATTGAGTTTCGTGTTAGGATAAGATTAACTTGTTAAAGAAAATTTATATAAGTTTATTAAATAAGGAATTTCTAGGAAAATTCATATCTATTTTAAAGATGTTAAAGAATATCAGAGATCTTTAGCAATTAAACAAAAAGCAAATATTGGTTTCAAAATTTTCAATTTTTCGCGATATATTGAAGAAGAAGAATATGAAAAAGATCCATTGAAAAAAGAGTTTCCATGAGTCCACCCGTTTGGAAATTGCTTTCTTATATATAAATAAAGTAGAGTTTGAATAACTGGACTCAATATCAGCTAAGGATGTTCCGATTACTGAGACCCCTGCCGGAAGAGTACCCGCCCAAGAGATTACAGGAGGATCTTAACATTTATTATTACAACATTTAGTAAAATATATTACTTTTGGCACATATCCTGTTGGGAATAAAGTGTTGGAAATAAAAAATATTCATTCCATCGCTTATTAGGTATTCGAATATTCATAATTATAAACCAAAAAATGATAACTGATATCGCGTTAACTGATATCGCGATATCTTAGCTGAATGAAATTGTTTCAAATTTCAGTATCCTGCAACCAACCACTTTGCAAAATTTAAATTATTTATAGGAAAAGCCTTTTTTTGTTTTTTACTATTTACTATTTATCGAATTTTAAACAAGTAAAATTTACAAAATTTTAAAAACCTCCGACAATTTTTCGGGTACGAAACTCTAAACTCGCACTTGAAACATATCTAAGAACACTTTCCATTAAATTATCTTTTCCCTTATAGCCTTCTCCAAACTGAACCGATTTTGAGGATCATTGCCTATTTTTTAGTTCTTCCAGATACGGAACATTAAACTTGCACTTGAAACATATCTAAGAACACTCTCCATTAAATTTTCTTTCAAACAAAACAAAAATGAAAAGTAGTTAATTCGTTTAGGCGTTACGATGCCACAGACAGACACACGCACACATAGCGATCAAACTAATTTCCCTGTTTTGCTCCGGGAGTTAAAAAAAGACGCATTTTTCTTGTTTGCCAACAAAATTCTGCTTTTAGACGAAATAAAAAAGACATCTTCAATGGGAAAACTTATATATTCATTGTATATAATTTATATGTCTATAAGACAAAGTAGACAATGCCTTTAAAAAGACAAACTTGTAGGCTTTTCAACGTTTCAATAACGTGATAATGTCTAGTAATAGGTAATAATAAAAAAGTATAATTTGTGCGTCATATTTCGAATTTGTGCGTCATATTACAATTATTTTCTGCATGTACCTACACATAATAAATAATACACTTATATGTATAAAATACAAACTATTTTTAACATAATATAACGTCAATGTTATAAATATTTAAAAAAGAATTTGTTATATCATATTATATACAAAATATATTTAATATTATAAGTTCTTTAGGAAACGTGTGTGTTGTGCTTCTTACAAGTATGCATAGGTGCCATGCCTATAGTTTAGTGAGCCGGATACATATAAAGTACATACTATGTTCCATAAGTCAGTAACCACTCTGTGAAATTTACAAAATTAAAAATGCCCCCAAGAAATTAGAGCCTTCTCCAAGCTAATCCGATTTTGAAGATCATCGCCTATTGTTTGTTGTTCTGACATTTGAAACATAGCTAAAAACACTCTCCATTAAATTACCTTTCAAACGAAAACAAAAAATCTAAATCGGTTCATCTGTCTCAAGTGAAAAGTGTTTGGCTTAAAGTGGAGCATATCAAAAAAAATTTGGAATTTGCACAAGGGAATAAGTAAAATTTAAAATTTAGAGTGGTTTTAGATTAAAAAAAATTGAAATGATTGTTGTGTCTAGATGAAAAAGAAGTCCCTGAATTCTTTGCACTGTTTATTTTTCTGATTCTGAATAATAAAAATAAAATTAATTGCCCTCACGAAATAGGCACGAGCTTAAAATACGAAAATATACAAATATTTTGACATGAAAAGTTTAACCAACGATAAAGTATAAAACAGGATAGCCAACATCAGAGATTATGCCTGATAAATATACAGAAATTTCCTTAAATCTAAAATAAGACAGATTTTTGAAACCTTTTTTGTATTAATGGATATACAATTTAAAATTTTAATCTCAAATGCTCGTTATTATGAACAAATGTGAATTTTATTAGGAACAACTTTCAGATTTAAAGAAGTCTTCTTACTCTGGTCAGTGATGAATTGGAATTCACTAATTCACTTTGAGATGACATTCTGTGTTAAAGTCAAATTCGATATGTTTTTAAAATATTTTCTTTTAAGTTAAGCAGCTTTTGTTACCAGTTAGTTTTTTTTTTGTAACCAGCTTAAACTCAAAGAAATTGTCCATGAACAGAGTGGTGAGAGATATTTAAAACATACCGTACATATGAACGTAGCAAGCAAACATTACTATATACTATGAAGTAAGCAATAGCACTATTTTATTATAATATTTGATACGTAAAATGTACGTGAAGGAATCGATATTTATAGTCGAGATGGACTTTTATTGTTGACTAAAGCATAAAATATGTATATTCAGATACATATTCATACACAGCGGTTGGAAAAAATTGAAGAGGCAGTAAAATGTTCTTAGAAAATCAAAGCTCGATTATGGTGTAAAATTTTTTACCATCAACGTGAAAATAGGAAACCTGTTATTTTCTATTAATAAAGGATGGTTAGCTTTATAATATCGTAGCCTATTTTTATTAAGCTAATAAAACCATATGTGTTATGTATTACACAATTTAATCCCCCCCGTACCTGTATTAATATATAATTTGATACCTCCCACATCTAAGTGTCTCTGTATTGGTGAAATAATAAATTAATTATTGCGTAAAGATAGTCCCCTCTATGTTCTAAAGTGACACCCACTATTTTAATGAATTTGATAGGTCTGTGAATTCATAAATCTTTCTATTTTCCCATAGCCACATCTCCCGAATCAGGCCTCAGATCAAAATTTCGTTCAGAGCTTTTCCATTTGTCTTGATAAGCTTAATTTACTGATATAATTTTCTGCTTTCAATAACAGAACACCCTATATAAGCAGAGAAAAGAAAGTTAATAGCTAACTTCGGCATGAAGAAGTTTCGATGTCTTAAAGCAAATGATATCGTTGTTAAATACTGTTTTCGAATTAATTGTAATGCTAAGATCAACAAATTTTAGTCGATGGCGATTACAACTGAAGATATTTCGGTTTTCTGTTATTTTAATAGGAAGATAATTAAACAATAAATCGCCTGAGAACTATACAAAAGAAGACTCAAAAATCTAGCTGAAACAATATTTTAAGCGCGTTTTATAGAACTGTAGTAAAAGAAATGAAAAGACATCACCCTGAAAATATTTGAGACGATTCGTATGTTATGTATATTTATAAGATATATATTGTATATGCATATATTGACAGAAAATGGAAAATATGGTGATTGTGGTTGGTTGGGATGATATGGAACTGGTGGATAAAAATATGAGAAAGGAAGTTATCCTTGTTGTTATACACACAATACACAAGTAGTGTAGGCCATATACATATATACTTACTGACTACTGCTTACATTTTAACTATGTTTTTTAACAATATATATTTTTCTCTATACCATGTGATCGATAGTAGTTATTGAAAATTGTTTTTCGTGTATAAGTATTCAAATCGAAAAATTTTTTACTGCAAATGAAAGTTCTAGTAGAGCTGTACCAACAATTCTGATCCAAATATGCGTACAATCAAAAATTGTTCGCGATTTTGTATGTTATTCGGTGTAGTCATTTTTAACACATTTATAAATATAGCGTTAAATGCACTAAAATTGTATGATAAACATTTTACGCATATTAATAGGGAGAATAGATTAGTTCGTATCGGTACTAATTTCGTACCAGGCGATCTTCTCACAACTGGAGAATTTGTTTGCAAAATTTGACGAACAATTAATAAACTAAATGATACATCGGTATTCTTGACAAAAAATTACAGTCTTGTATGACTACAGTTAATTGTAAAAAAAGATGATCAAAATCTTGCTGAAACTTGAAATCTTAGTTATCATTATTCAAGCCCAATCTCTTATTATATTTTAATTAATTTCAGAGGTTATTTTGATTGTTTTAAAATTGTACCTAGTTTTCAAAATGGTACCAATACAGACCTGCTGCAAACGTACGGTAAGTTCTGATTATTTAAAGTTATTATTCAATTTTGTTGCAATTTTATCATATTAACAATTAAATTTATTATTAACTGTATGTTTAACTATTATTTTATAACTAATAAAAAAACTTTGATTTTGGAGATTAATGAATTCCTTATATGTAACACCGAAGTACCATTAGGAGATTGGTGAGTACCATTTATTAAACTAGTTGCAAAAATGATACTTTGGTACTTTTTGGTGAATTTTAAAAAACATCTCAAACAATAATAATGCTTGATTATACATTAATTTTTGATCTGAAATGGACACATCAATAGTATATCCGCGCACATACTTAATGGAAATTTAAGACTTATATAGTTTTCTCATAGATGCCATTGTCAGAATTGAACCAAATTGAAATAGGACCACATGGGAAGCACCACTTTTCAAAAGAAAAATAATAATCAAAATCGGTTCACCCCATAGAAAGTTCTTAGGTAACAAACATTAAAAAAAATACAGTCGATTTGAGAACCTCCTCCTTTTTTTGTTTAAAGAAGGTTTAAAAGAACACACTTTATGTTTAAGTGTACTATTATGACATAATTTTATGTTAAATAAAATAGATCAACCTACATAATATACCTCTTGTATAACATCCTCCTGATGTTTCATCTTTTTTCATTCACTGATGTATCATTTTTCGCTGAGTTATCATTCTAAAATATTACGAACACATCATTTTAACACTTCAAGTATATTCGATCTATGTATAAGCAAACGAACTCGAACGTAGAGTCAGTAAGTTTTATTTAGCAGTATCGAAGTAACAAACAGTGTATCATCAATCTATCGACGTAGAGTTGATATACACAACATCAACAGACTCACAGACACAATAAAATACGTAGAATGGTAGAATATAACAAGCAAAATACACATTAAAAATATTTTACAGGGAATTTACAGAGAAAAGTAGTCCAATTCTATTTAGAACGAAAGTGCAATTCTATTAAAACCAATAGGTAACTTTTTTAATGCCATCTACATACGTTATATATATTAAGGTATACCAAGTTTAGTCCCAAGTTTGTTTTAATTTCGAAAACAGAAATCAGATGTGTTTTCGGTGGGAAGTCGATCACAGCTGCTACTGGGATTCTTCCCATTTTTTGGTAGATTTTTCTAGGAAACACTCCAATTTGAACGGCAATAATTTTAACTATTTTCTGATATTATTGATTCAAGGTATACCCTCTGAACGCTTTGCACCACTTGTCACTTTTTCCAGTAGCCGGTTTCTAAAAACCGAATTAGAAATAGCCAAAAATAACATTTTTATACCTTGTTCCTTATTATTAACGAGAAAAATGAAAGATAAGGAAGAAGAAATAAATGGAAATATACAATTCAAATTTGATCACTTTGAAAGGTTCAAATTCATTTTTAAACTAATGAAAATGGATTTATTTTTGTACTTTTTTTTATGAAATCAAATGTCAAAAATTTATTTAACTAAAAAAAAAAAAAAAATAAGAATAAAATTTATAAAAAAATACAATGTATTTTTTGAGTGACAACCATTTTAAAAACTGAAAGCTTTAATAATTGAAAAAGATTTAATAATTTTTCACATAAATGAACATCGTTAAAAGCCATCAAGAAATTTTTCCATCACAAACATCTTTCAAAAAACTGCACATATAATAAATTTCAAACAATATAAACAAATTAATAAAAATTGATTTTAGAAATATAATGTCATATGACTACTATGTACAAAGTTTATACCAAATTTGTTCTTGAAAGTAAATAAATAATAATACCTCGTCCTGTTTTTTTTCATTTAAGACTTTATATATGTGCAGTTTGTGTCCAACTGGACAATTTCTTACATTCGAAAATTCTGACAGCGAGGCTTTATCTTTTCACTGGTAGAGAAAATTTTGATTGCACCTTCAAGCGTTTATATCAATATTAATGTTTTTGAATTAAGTATTTTACACGGCTTAAAAACTAAAAACACCCCTTTACTCGAAAAATGTACAGTGAGTCGCAGAAATGTTGAACAGTCATGATTCATGCCAAGCTCTGACTTCGGTTAAGTATCTCAAAAAATGTGACCTATCACCCTGTATAACTGTTTAAAATTTCAAATCGATATTTCTATAAATAAAAAAAATGAGGAGGTACATTCATCTTGAATGCGACACACGGCATAAAACGAAACAAAAAAACTGTTTATTGGCGACTGATTTGAGTACAGAAAGAAAGAAATAAGCATACGACACTGGCACGTTGCGATCAATTTTGCGACCAAGACCTTCATTAGTTTTTAAAGTTGTGCCATACATGGAAAAATCACTTTGTCGACACTTGATGGTGATTGCAATTTGCTGAATGCAAACCACAAAAAAACAGTTCTATCTAAGTTTGGATAACATGACTTTTCTTCTACGAGATCAAGCAACGCAAACCGAATAAAAGGCAATGTGGTTACACTTACCAAGCGGTCAGCGGAATTCTTGACTTCTCAATATCTCCACTTATGTGTAAATCTTTTATACATGCAATAACCAGTGGATTGAATTAGAACGTCTAGTCATTCTATGGGCTCTTGCTATTTTAAAGTTTTAAGTCTCCTTATAACTGACAGTGACTGACCTGACGTTATTTGTGATTTTTCCGAAAATAGTTTCCTGCAATTGAGGCGCAAACACATAGAGGTTCGAAAACAATTTTGAGAGTACAATCTAAATGATGGTAAAGTTGTTTATATGTACTTCCATTTATTCCATTTTTTATTTATTTTATTCACACAAATCATAACCCCAAAAAATATATATACAAAAATTGATAAATATACCCACAATGTTGTCAATACTGTCAGAATTTATAACGAAAAATGAAACATGACGAAGGTACGTACAAACGTACATACTATATTACATACGTACACTTTCTTATTGATTTTCGATAATGTCCATATACATGTCAGTCAATAACTCTAAGTAGGTATCGGAAACTTTACAGGGAGAAACGAAAACGAAGGAGAGGTGGATAGAAGGTAGAAGTCAAGAACTCAACAACCGACATAACTTTTTTTTTTGCGATTATATCGAAATGATTATTAGAAGTACATTTTCACTTTTATTGACGAATATGTATTAATGTGATTTTTCTTATTTTTACCATTCCATTCTAATAATTTCTATACACGAACATTTATTCTTATTATTGAAAGAGAAACCATATAACTTTACAATTTGGTACAACTAATATATTCAGCTATCTTCACAAACAAGAAGAGAAATTAAAAATTCAAATCTTCAAAAATGAGCTAATTATAATTACTCAAACTGTGATCAGGGATGTTGCCTTAAAATGGTATCAAGTTTCTTATTCACACATAAACATTTGAAAAAACAAGTATTAAAAAATAGATCTTTTTTTCTTTTGCAAATAGCTATAAATCGTGATCACAACAGATCTGAACGCTTTCAAAACGGAATTTCCCAAATGATGTTCATAAGTTCCCACATTTCCATTTCTTATATAATTTCCGATCGATGTAATTAGACAATGGGAGAACAGTAAGAGAATGCCACGCACACTTTGTGGTATACACTTAGACCATAGGGTCCGTTGTCATACCTCCTAACTGTGACATTTCCTATAGCCATATATAGTCATGATGCACTGGTAGGCTCAGTCAGATTATAAAGGCGCGTTAAAGTGATTTCTACAAGATCTACGTTGAAGCGTTGTAATATCTACGAAATATCTACGATTTTACTCATACCACATCTGTCTTGTAGTATGACAAGTTCCTCCATTAATCTCAGATTGACCTTTCATAAGATATCCTCAATCAGGAGTAGTTTGCAGCTCGTAAACGGAACTAGCAGATGTCTATTGATGCTTGTATCCGATGCCTTTTTGCCATTTCTAGCAAGCTCGCCTACTTCACAATTCCCACGAATGTCCCATCCCTACATCAGGTTTACATTCATTTCCTCCGCCAGATGATTTATGGACGTTGAACTGTCCTGTGCTACTTTTGAGGTTTGGTAGACAGAACTTATGATAGATTTTAGCGCAGCTTGGCTGTCCGTCAGGATAGTAATGTCACTGCACATGAAGTGTTTAGTCCTATCCATTTCCATACTTCGTTAATGGACATCCCAGCTTGATACACATGATCCAGCGGGATCACTAAATTTCTCCACAAACAGTGAATTTCCAAACTTTGTTTTATGTTAATTACCAAAACGGTGCTGTAACTCACAAGTAGTGCATTTGAAACCAAATTAATTTTAGGCGACAAAAAAAAAAAGATTACATACAAACTTCGATTATTTGTGACCTTGTTTCAATTTCATAGAACAAAAAAATAAAAAACAAAAGAAATCGAGAAGACACAAGGCACAAGAAAAAAACAAAACAATATCTACATATAAGAGAGTAGGTATCGACGAACGAAAAAAAAAACAGAAGAGCTCTAGATAATTTTACATTACATAACCTAAGTAACCTATTTTATTTGATATTTTTATAAAAACACTTACCAAACACAATGTTCTTTTTCTATGTATCTTTGTTCTGCTCTAATACGTACAGTGAAATCAATTTCTAGAAACGCCAATTTGAGAGACTGCACGTCTTATAACAAGATCCATGTTATTTGACTTCCCTGTGAAGTTATTGGACTAGCGGTATCTTATTTATTAAGCAGGATCTTCTATTTTTCAAAATGTGTTTTCAAAACTAGTTACGTAGGTGAAAATCCTTAAAATAATTTCTTTTTAATTGAAACCAGGGGTATACTAGCCGCTATATGCATTAACTTGTGAGTGTCTGAGGGAGCATGAATACTAGTTCGAAAAACCTTGCTTCAAGTCTACTTACTGAGGGTAATCGATAGTTAGCGTTATCAAAGAAAAGTATGCGAAATGGTAACCGTTGATCTAATTGATCTTGTTTAAGAAAGGATCACCAGGTTGTTACAGGACCTTTAAAATTACGATAAAAAATTGTTCCTCTATTCTTTAAAAATAGTTGAGTGAGATTATGGCTTAAATACGATGCAATTGGATGAAATCCCTTTTAGCGAAAATTTAAAATGCACAGATTCACTGAGAAAATTATTTTCTCCCATTGTAACGAATACAATTTTAGGCAAATTCGACCGAGGTGAAAGTGTTTTCAACATGCTTAAATACATTCCGAATCATGGTTCTCAAAAGGTTAGTTTCGCAGTAAAGATAAAAAGTGAAGAAAGCAAGAAGTTGGTAGATCTAATGACAAAGCATTAACGATGCTTTGATCCCTTTTAAACAGATTTTACTGTAGAAGCTTCGATATGACAAAGATAAAGAATATTTAGTGAATAGATATGTAATAATGGGACTTAGAGTATTGAATGAAGTGGACCTCTATGCTTGTATACTTTCTTCAAGATGTGGTAAGAGTATGTATAGATGATGGTTTTATAAAGAAAATCTAATGCTTTCCTTCTTCTGATGACGATACCAAATACATGTTTGTCTCCCGACATATGGAAGAGTATTGTGTTATACTAATGGGTCTAGAGCGATACGTAGTATTTGAAGCCACTTACATCAACTGTTCTAATCATTTCAAAAAACATTTTCAGCCTGCTCCGATAATTTTCTTGTTAAAACGTATTTAAATATGAGCGTCATTTATGGCAATACAGTACAACTGAAACTGCTAGATAAAATAGCATCTCCGTTAGTTATTAAGCTTAAATTTAAATCTGATTGGAAAAAGATTGAATTTGATATACATTAGCTTTTGCTGACAATAGCCTGTGCTCTCAAACATCTAAAAATCCTTTTACTCTTAACAGTTTAATTTCAGTTTGGCACCTTTTATCGATTGTATAAACAGAATTAAGTTCCAATTTGAATAATAAAAAAATTTGGAGTAGGCAATAAATGTTGAAGGGCTTCTAGCAATTATGTTGGGTGTCGTAAAGAAAAAAGCTCCGAATAAATTTTGTGCAATGCAGTTTATCCGACACTCGAAAGAAAATCCTGTCGGTTGTTACACAACTTTAAATTTGAAATTTTCCAGGTATCAACACATAAACAACTTAAATGAGCTAACAATATTCTCAGGCCCTAGACCAAGAATAAATTGGTGGTTTGGTTTTAAAATAAAGACGTAGCCAGTTTTCCTTTTTCTTTTTCTTTTAACAGGAATTGAGAGGGGCCTCTACACACTAGTGCAATCTGTGTATGATGCTTTTATAATTCTTGCGGATGTATTTTGGACACGTCGCGCAATGTTCTTTATAGGGTTAGTATAACAGTTTTATGTTCTTTTTGTGTAATTTTATTTGTTGCATAAAATACCGAAATTATATTAAATTTTATCGACATTGTGTAAAAACATAATAAAAATTCTTGAAAAAAACAAAATTGGAAACATTCGTAAAATTAAAATTCAGTGGACCCCCGGTAATCCAACAAACGTTTTGCAGGGCATTGTCGGTCTATCGAATTTGTCGGAATACGGAGAACTGTCTAAGACCGTGAATTTTTACAAAAGAGTCCCATGTAATCCGACAAATCACAAATCCAATGATAAGATTCTATATGTTATATTCAAGAATATGTATCAATTTTCCATTCTTTAATATAAATAAAATATTTCGGATTACAAGTGGCACCGGATTAGCCAGGGTCGGATTATCGGAGGCCCACTATATTTATTGATTTTATCTTAATAGTTTCGGATATTTCAGTGTATCAGTGCCACTCACGTTATTTAATCGAAACACTTGACTGACTGTATTTTTTGGAGCTTCATTTACCAATTGCTACTTCTGTCTAGAAAGTGAACTGTAATTATACCAAGTTTGCCCTAGGTCGGAGAAAATTTCCAAAGCTTATGCATGATTAGGGAACATATCGAAAATGCTGAGTAAATATATCATTTGAAAGGATTGTAAGTGGAAAAAGGGCTGAAACAACAAACAACAATATGGATTTGCTATTTAGCTAAAACTTAAAAACGATTCCAAAACGAGTCCAGAATTTGATTAACATTCACTGTCGCTAAAAAGTCTTGCATCATTCCCCAGTTTTGTTATAGATTTTTATCCGCGTCATGAATTAATTTGTGTAACATATATGAATGTTTTTTAGGGTTTCTAACAATTGATGTAAGTGGCGTTCATATCAAAGTGACGGCCAAGGGACTAGGTTCTAGAATGTGAATGTGATTTGAATCATCCTCCCAAAGTAGGGAAGCAAGCGTTATTTTGGTAATAACGTACAGCCTCAAGCCGACAATTGCAGATGAAAATATTTTCTTGTTTTCATACTTGAAAGGTCACGATTCTCTAATTTTCGGGGTTTAAGTTTACGGTGTTGATTTTATATAAGTGTAGCAACATGTATATGAAAACCTTTTTATATTTGAAAAGTGCTATCAGAGCTTTATGTCCTCTACATACTCTATAACCAGCGGACGATCGAACGATACCTCATATGTCAAATTATGATAAGTAGTTTAGAAGCTCGGAGGGAACAAACAAAAATACATATATTTTGAACTATTTTGCGAATATAATTTCGTAATTAAGTATAACAATACATATATTTTTGAAAAGTACTAATTACGCCCTTTAGTTTGATACCAAATCGAAATTTATTTTTCGATCATAACTTTATGTCCTCCAGAGGGCGCTATATTCAATTAAATGTGACGTGACATATCCTATAACCAGTGGGCGATCAAAAAATTTAATTTGTCAAATTATGATAAGTAGTTTAGAAGCTAGGTCCGAACAGATGAATATACATACATATCGGGCAAACACATACCCCTTGCCACGGTATAGTCGGGTTCCCACATAGCCCTCGCCATTGTATAGACGGGGTAAATAGTAGTTTAATAAAATAACAGGTAATCGATCCAAGGTAATAAAATTGGTAGAAAATAAAATAAAAATTAAGAGCACCTTTTTAAAAATTGTCTGCATCCGCGTATGATATTGCAAAATATAATAATAATAATAATAATAATAATAATAATAATAATAATAATATTCTAATCCAAGAGAACAGGTACTGTCAAGATAAGCTATTTATAGCAATATATTATTATACATACATATTGTGCAAACAATCACCTTTTATATTCATAATAATAAACTAACCCGTGAGACAAGTTAGCTTGTTGCTTGCTTAGTTCTATGATTTTTTTTTTATAGAATACAAAACGAATAAAAAATGATAGAAAAAACCTCATCTAAAAACAAAAACAAAAAAAGATTGACATATTGAAATATTTAAAATGTGTGATTGTTTCTATGTAACAGATATTATATAGGTTGCGTCATCATTGAATGGAGAAACAATGGAGTACAAAACGTGACAAATCAAACCTTGGTATGTCAAAATTTTAGGATATTTTAAAATATAATTAGAAATATTTTTTTGTACCACCTAAATGATTTTTTATGCTGCATTTAATAATATTTTCTTATGGTTAATAAAATAATAAAACTCGCCATCGCTGAAATAATGGTGACATAATGTTTTATATTGATTACTATTATTATTATTCATCGAAATATCGTTCTAACTTTGAGCGAACCGGGAACCAGGAGAAACCAGAAAAACAAATAGGTTAAAAAGAATTAAAAAATTTAAAGAAGGATAATAATCGAGGATACAATAAGAAAATATCAATTTTTATAGAAGTAGAAAATTGTCTAATGTTTTATGTGAGTTTTTAAGAAGAAGGCTTTATATTTAAAAAACCATGTATTACAAGTAAATAGTTCTTGAGACAACGATCCCAATACATAATTTAAGAAAGTAATTATTTGACTGTTTAAAAGTTATCTTTAAACTTACAGTCGTTTTCAAGTTTAGAAGTTTATTAACCCTCGAACCAAAAAAAGAGGTGTTTTAAGTTTTACCGCTATGTGTGTCTGTCTGTATGTCACTCTGTGGCATCGTAGCGTCAAAGCGGATGAACCGATTTTGATTTGTTTTGTTTCGTTTGAAAGGTAATTAAATTCTTAGCTATGTTTCAAGTTCGAGTTTAAGATTCCGTACCCGAAACAACTAGAGAATAGATGTTCAAAATCGATTTGAAGCAGGTAAAAGGCAATATAATAGAGAAGGTTCTTAGATACGTTTCAGGTGAAAATTTAGGGTTCCGTATATGAAAAATTTATTATGGGTTTTTTAAATTTTGTAAATTTCACCTGTTTTACAACGTACCATTGTCCATATTTGCTTCATATGCATCTTAATATGCAAGTGATGTTTTTTATCGAAAACTGGATGACGAATTTTTGATAATTAACTAAGAAGTTCGAAATGTATTAGATGTTTAAAAAGTATTTCCTTCGTTTTTTGATTGTGAATTTTGATTTAATTTTTTGACATATCTAACCTAAAATAGGTTATCAAAAGTTTGTATTGCCAATTCTCGTTTAACTTTTAAAGGATAATGTTACTTGTGATTTATTTTTAGAGATTTATTGCTGAGAAAATATGATGTTTTTGTACCTCTACTTTGTGACTCAACTTGTATACTTTTTAAGTTTTATATTATCTTTTTCACCTACAGTACTGGACATAAATAAACAATTCAACAAACAGAATGATGAACGCGAATAAACAGAAGTAGTCGAGTAATAATAAGCTAACTCGTTCGTTAGAGTTAAACTCAGTGAGTTGACAATGTTGACGATGATAATACTTTTGCTACATTCGTCGTCGTGCTCTGACTACTTGTGTACTAACTGTTTGGCTCTGCTACGACAACTCTGAAAGTTTTGTTGTGACAGATGAGCTTTTGTTTAATGTCCATGTAACGTTTGCATATATATAGTTTTTATACAGGACGTCAATTGAAGGGCCGAGGCAAAATATCAAACAGCTTTTGTAATATTACCTAATAATCAGTATTATTAGATATTGTTATTCCATGTATATATGAAATATATCAAGGTATACTAAGTTTAGTGTCAAGATTGTAACGCTTAAAAAATATTGACGCCACAAACCAAATTCATTCGGTCCATTTTCGGTTGTCTGCTAACACTATAATTCAAGAACGAAAAAAGGTATCAAGCTGAAATTTTTACAACGGGCTCAGGACATAAAAAGTGAGGTCGACTTCGTAAATGAGAAACATAATCCCATCTTGTAAACCGTTAGAGATAGAACAAAAGATTAAACGTAAAAAATATTCCTTATAAAAAAAGACTTTTGTGTGAAACATTTTCCCGTAAACATCACTTTTTACCCGTGAGAGCGCAAATTAGCTTAGAAACTTAGCTTATTGTACGATTATATGTTACATATTTTATGTATGTGTTTGTAAAAAAACAAACGAATGCGAAACCAACACTGTCTATACATGGTATTTCAACAAGTAACTCAGCCAATTCTTTGTTTTCACTTGTTTTTTTTATCAGAATAAGCTGTAAGTTTTACAAAGGAGAATTTCTTTTTTACAATCTCTCCTTCAAATACTACAATACTCCAATATTACTGAGACAAGTTTTAGCATCTGTTGCCCTGAGTAATTGATCTCATTTATTCAGCTCAGAGAGGTGTATTCACCTCAAAATAAAATAACTTTGATGGAAACCTTTATGATGTAGATTGAGAATTTCTTCGCCTCATAGTAAAATTATCAAAAAACTTCCTCTGTACCATTATATCGGCTTCATTTTATTAAATAATTTAAACTAGAATGTGGCCTCAGAATGTTCATATTTTGAAAATCATGCGTAAAAGGAATGCAAATTAATGCAATTTAGAACACTTGTTCAAAAAATATTCTTTTTGTGTGTAAGTCACAAAAACGTTTACAACCAAAAGAAAAACTCAGCCATAAGAAAAGAGAAGGTAAAACTTCAAGCTAACTAGACTGCGACTTAAAAAGATTTCTATATATAATTTTCCAGAAACCTTTGGAATTGAAAAGATCTTAGACCAAATAAAACAATTAACACAGTGTAATAGAAATATAAATATTTTTTTAACAAATAATATTAAAATTTCATAAAATGACCATTTTTAGATATAAAAGTATCCATCATTTTATTTTTTATACATATAAATATGACTCGACTCCGCTGCTAGCTAGTAAAGGTGGTATTCATATTTTATTCACTCAGTTGTGTATATATTTTTTCAATTCTCTCTCAAGTTTGTAGTAATAAATACAGGATGATTTTAAAAGGTCAAAAACAAATAATCTGAATCTAAAGACAATAGGCTTGTCGACAAAATTTTAATCACTTCAAGTGAAGAATTCTCACTGCACGGACAGAAAAGTGAAATTGGCTTGAAAATCTTTAGAAGTAAGCAAAATACGAACGTTTAAAATTAAACAAAGAGGAAGATATATAAAACTTTGGTTTGCTAAAAGATCTTTAAATAATTAAAACTTCTTCGATTTTTAATCAATTATAATTTAACTTTCAAATTTAGTTATGGTAGCCAAGTCCAGTTTAACATTTTTATGAGTAATATGGCAAATTCGACTAATTAGACTACTGCCCTATTGTCGAAGAGAGCATTGTCAAGCTTTACCCATGTTATATGAGTATCTGTGGCAAACTGGCGGACAAATAACTCGATCAAGTTGACAAAAATCACAAAGGGTTTTACTTTTAAAAATGCAATCTTCGGCATAATCTTTGATTTTTGTTTTTATTTTTTCTGCTGTAATGGTTCGTCAAGGTTGGACAGTTTAGGGGTAAACAGAAAAAAAAAATTTTTGTAGTAAGCAAGCTTTTATTGTATTAGAAATTAGAAAAGTAGAATGAATCGAAAAATAATTAGGCATTTGGAATAGATGAGGCGTTTCGATTCATTTTTGATATTTCTCTTCGAATGTTTTCAATTGAACGCCTCAAGCTTTTACAAATAGTCGGGTATGAGTGACTCATAGATAAAATTATTTTCTACTTTTTAATGCAATAAAAGCCTGTCCCTTAAAAAGTATGTTTTATTAAAATTTTTAATTTAAAACTTAAAAAAATGTATATATATATATATCAATGTGCATGCAAAATTTCAGCTCAATCGGAAATCGGGAAGCGGATCAATTTTGACTTGCAAGATGTGATTACAGACAGACAACGGAACAGGTGAAACTAAATAAAAGCTTGTAAAAAATAGTTCTATTTGTTAGTTGAATTTATATTAGGTTTTTGGTAGTACATCCTTTAATATCATAAATAATTAAAAATAATAAAAATAATTTTATTAAATTTTCAATTAACAAGAGTTTAGTTTGTCTTTGACATTTCACTACGCCGTATATTAACATCGTTTCAAAGGTAAATTAAAGATTTCTGTAAAAATGGTGGACGACATACATTTTATGGCCATCTGTTCTGATATACTTAATGAATTATGAATATTTTACATTTAAAAAAAAAATTGAAGAAAGTCTCAATCAACATCATGAACGTTTCCGTCAAAGATATTTTAATTTGAGGTGAACAAACCTTTCTAAGCTGAATAAATCAGTTGAATTGCTAAAATCAGTCTTGTAGTAATTAAAATTGAATATATTTTACCTGTGTAAAACAATCATTATCCCTATTTCCAGTGGTATAGAAGGGAGATAAGTGAGAGCAAGAGCTAGTTAATGATACAATTAAGATTTTCTCAAATATTTTTGTAATCGAAATTTATCTAAGCATGTCTACAGTTATTTTAAACACTCCATATATAACATGTATCATTTTATATGTTTGTGATATAATATGATATATTGTATATGCCTGGATTATTGTAGATATCGTTTCATAAATTAAATGAAGGTGTAGTATAATATTCTTCTCTATATGTATTATGTACTACTACTGTATATAACTCCCACACACACAGACACACATTCATATACACACATCAATTTTTTTTTTTAGTACACATATGAATATTATCTTCATATTTAGTTTTGTAATATAATATAGATGAAGTACCTACCTATACTATATATATTTATAAAAAAAATATATATAACACATATTTTAATATAAATGAGAAATATATGATTGATCTGTGTGTAAATATATTTGTTATGTCAAAGATAGTTATTTATATGTTCTTTTTTTTGAGGTAGAATATAATAAAGCTGGTACGACTGATGTGTGTGTTATTAGAGAAGATTTCAGTTGATTCTCCAGGTTAGGAAAAAAATTTCATTTTTTGTGTATTTAGTTTCAGTAAAAAAATTAAAAATGTAATTCATTTCAAATATTCATAGAATATTATAAGCAGAGAAGGTGATGCTAGCCTGTAAGTGGTTGCGATATGATGAATGAAAGAGAAGATTGTCAGTGAGGTCCCCTGTGTCCTTGTCATAATCAAATGTACATATATAATTATTATATGTTTAGTCGATTTTTGATTAAGAAATTTTTAGCAATATTTTGTTATTTTGCAGAATGGATACACACTTTAAAAGAAACCATTTCTAAAAGAGGGTTCGAATTTAACGTCTTAAATCGGATCCCTTCAAATAGCCGTCAAATACGCCTTCGAATCCAAAAATTTTAAATGTAGGAAATCATTTTTTTGACTTATCAATTTATCATTGACATATTTTTTTTAATATGCCAAAAAAGTGCTTAAAATTACGAGTTCGAAAAATTGATTAATTGATTTCGAAAGCTGTATTTTGTAGACAAAACTATTGCAGGCTCTACAGAAAGTTGTATCAAATTTTATCTACTCCTGTACATATATGTTATAAAAAACCTTTCAAGTAAACATCGCCAAAAATGAATAATTAATTATAAAGATAAAAAACCCGACTGTGTTAAATAAAATCAAAAAAGAAAGAACCATGTCCGGTAGTTTATATAGAGATTTTAACAGTCGGGGCCCATCACAGGGAAGATTTGAGCCGGTCTAGATATAAATGGGCCCCGACTGTTAAATTCGCTATATAAACTACTGGATTTGTTTCTTTCTTTTCAGATTTTATTTAATACAGTCGAATTTTTATTTTTTTAATTATTTATTTTATTTTAGAGTTTTTAGTGTATACTACATTAAAAGTTTTAAACCAATTTATTATTCCTATTAAATTTAAACGTAAAACTTTTATACATTTTTGTAATTTCCTTTAAATTACCTTTATTTTAATACTATACTCGACAGGTTCGTTTAATTTATTTTCTAACGTATAACTATTTCGCTCCAAAAATTCGCTATTTTTTTATAAGAATACCTACCTAAGAAACCTCGAGTTTCTAAGGCGAATGTAACGATACTTTAATAATCGAAATCCATCGAACCTATGCGAGGTAAAAAGAAATTTACAAATATACATACATACATGCAAGATACGTGCGAAAAACATAACCACTCCTTGGCAGTCGAGTAAAAATGAAGAAGGTAGTTTTTGTTGAGTTTTGGATTGTTAAAAATATAACGTTTTATGTTCGAACTAAACATCATTATAAACTCACAACAAATCAAAGTACGTTTACTAGAATAAAAGGTCTTGAAACAAAATAAATACGTTGCAATAAATAAGTATCAAAATAAACTATCCATCTCTTTTCAAAGCTAATTAATAAAAATATATTGTTCGTAATTACAATAATCTTTCTTGGAGAACATTATCTACGTTATTTTATTTCGCCTGTTTGCTGCAATAAAAATGAAATTTTATTTCCTTTTCCACAAAGAGAGATTATATTATATGTAACAGAACAAACAAAAATAGATAAATTTTGATATAAAAATTAAGTGAAAGAAAGCAAAAAAAAAAGGTAGAATATGGTTATTTTACCTTATATTTTACCTACAACAACAGGAAAATGTATATTATGATTATTATTTAGTATTGAATATAAAACGAAACAATAATTTAATTAATAAAAATCTAACGTACTATTTGTCTTAATTAAACAACATACGAAAAACATAGAAAGGGAAAGAGAGAGAATATAAACATTTATTTATTTTACTTCCTTGTACAATGGAAAGGAGGTAGTGTAAACGCGAAAATATTGAGTGTTAAATTTTCTTAGGCAATATCTATGTTGAACATCTCTGCCTCCTAGCTAGTTTCGTGGTGACATCTGCCCGAAAGTAGTGCCTATCTATAAATAATTACCTATCTATAAATAATTATTCATGTTTTAATGTTGAGAGCTTTTTATTTTATAATGTGCCGAAATACTGCTTAAAATTACGAGTTCGAAAAAATGATTAATTGATTTTGAAAGCTGTGTTTTGTAGACGAATCTATTGCTGGATCTACAGAAAGTTGTATCAACTTTTATCTTCTTCTGTAAATATATGTTATAAAAAAACCATTCAAGTAAACATCGCCAAAAATAAATAATTAATAAGATAATAAGAAAAAAAGCCCGATTGTGTTAAATAAAATCAGAAAAGAAAGAACCAAGTTCAGTAGTTTATGTGGCGATTTGAACAGTCGGGGTCCATCATAGGGTTGAGCCGGTCTAGATATTAAAGGGCACCGACTGTTAAATTCGCTATATAAACTAGTGGACTTGTTTCTTTCTCTTCAGATTTCATTTAACACAGTCGAGTTTTTTATTTTTTTTATTATTTATTTTATTTAAGACTTTTTAATATAAACTCCGGCCCTATATAAAATTACTAATTAAAAGTTTTACACCAATTTATTATTCCTATCACCATTCCTAACCAATTTATTATAAGTATCTCGCTGGCATCATGACACATTTGGCTATTCTTTTTCGGGCATAAAAATGGACTTCATGGCGTACAAGGAAGTTGTGTGATGGCCTATCAGATTTTTTTCTTTTGAGTGCTATGTTTTCCGTTCGAATCAAACAAAATACACGCAAAAATATTTATTCATTTTAACTTCCGAATTACGTCATATTTTTTTCTTTTTTTCACACACACACCACGTGTAGGTATAAATATTTAGAATGTTTTGTCGTGGAATACGATGTGTGTTCGGAATCGTTTGATATTGTTTCTCGAGAATCACTATTCGAAAACGTTTTCGTGTTTTCATTTTCGAACAGTTAAAAGATTCCAAAACAATTAAAATCCATCACCTTTCATAAAATTTTACGATTGCTTTTTGACTAAAATCACTTTTTAATTAAAATCACTTGTAAGGAATATAATGTCCATAGGCATATTGTCCGTTGGTTAACCTAATTTTTCATTTGATTCCTGTGAAACCCATATCTCTAGAACGATCATTTAGAAAAGATTTGAGCTGATGACGTCAACGAAGTTTTCGTGAATATTGTTTGAATTAATTATGATACGAATAATTAAAATTGTATAGTTTTTAAATTTTTTCACATACATATAATGGGTGTAGAAAACTATTATAAATAATAAAAAGGCAATATCACACAGTATTTTTAACCTGTGTGTCCCATGCCCGATAACAACGTAGTATGACAAAAACATTGAAACTCTAAAACATTGCCAAATATTTCTAAACAATGGTGGCGATTCTACAAATATTTTTAATATGTTTTGGTTTTTTATGTTTTCAAGGGCTTTTGCAACTACATTAACAAAAAATGAAGAAATACTATAGCCTAATATTCGAATACACACACTGTAGATTGTTATTAATAAAGAAGAAGAAATGGTTTAATTTTTCATGTCACGCATCGTACAATAAGAAATCACTTTTTTTGTTGTTTTATTATTATTAAATAAATTTAATTTTCTAAATCATTTTTTTTTTATTGCATTTTAAATGTAATTTATAGTAAGAATATTGATTTTCATTTTAAATGTTTATTTTTTATTTAGGTTTTTCTGTGTTAATTTAATAAAATTTGCACACTAGGGTTGAATTTATGATTAATTATTTTTGTATTTTGTAAATTCATTATTAATTTAACAAAAATAATTGATGATAATTTGAGAAAGACAAATTGTGCCTCGGAATTTTTATTTCTGCATTTTTTGAGGAAAATACTTATGCCAAAAACTAAAGGATAGCGAAACATTTATTCAAAAATAGAATTCAAATCGAGAAGAGCTGAAAAGTATTGCAGAATTCAGGAAAAAAAGGAACTACTTGCGAGGAAACATATTCAAAAACTAGTTTTACATTTTTTGAAACAGCTTTAAATTACTCGGCTCTCTCTCGGCTCAACGAACGTGTCGTTAGACGAAGGATATACCATTTTTTTCACTGTCGGATAAAATGATTTTGGCATAATTCAAGTATCCTATTTTAAGCTTCTTCTGCAGTTAACAATTTTTCCGGCTTTCAGAAAGAGAATTCTCACACTTGGAAAATTTTTACTGGAGGAGAAAGTTGTTAGATACGATTTTAAAACATATTTGATTTAAAAAACAGTGATGTTTATGAAAAATTGTTTCACAAAAGTGCTTTATTTTATTATAAGAAACAGTTTCTACTTTGATATTTTTTTCTATTTCTAACAGTTTAACATAAGCAAAACTCTTATCTGTAAATTTTGAAAACAGAACATGGCTAAATACGATTGTCTTTACGTACTTTTCTACACAAAAGAAAATATTTGTGTTTCGAGTAAAAACAAAATTGGGTCAATAAAACTTGATTTTTCTAAGTAATTCAAACATTACAAACACTACAAATAATTGACACCTACATCGAAAGTGAAGGTACCACTCCTACACATATAAAATAATTTCCTAAGTAGCACAAAATATTTCTTACACTGGTAACCTCTATGCTGGCTATGTACTAGCAAAGTAAGTTCACCCTTGTATGCCACCAACAAAACAAATTGAAATAGACATTTATTTTGAATGATGATTTTCATGTATTATTACTATTATGTACAACTAGTACCTCTAAAACTGTGCTGTTTTGTATCCATCCAAATCATTCAAACCAAAGTAACTGAACATAGACACACACATACAGCAAAAGAAATAAACATTCCATATTTTTTCCTGTTCCTTATTACCCTTATTTCCGTCTTTATTTGTTTTTCGCTCACTTATCTTTTTTTTTCGTGTGTATTAATATTATGAATGTTTTCTTGTACAATATGTCTCACATAAATACAAGTACCTAGATCACCGAGCTTTACTCGATATTTTTTGACTTAAAAAGGCCCAAATTCTATCACTAATATAACAACCACTTAAAATGTCTCCAGAAAAATACTATTTTGAATGTCCCGGTAATGTACTTTATTTCGTCGTCAAAAGATGTCAAAAAAAGTCATATTTTACAGTCTATGTTTAAGTTTCTCCTGAAAACACGGATAAAACGACGTTTTCTAAAAATAAAACCTACCAGATCGATTTTTTCTCCTCAAAATTCCCTGTATACTAATTTTCATGAAAATCGTTGCAGCCGTTTCCGAGATTGCTAATACATCTACGTCATCTTAAAAGCCATTAGAATTAAGAGACCTATTAAAACCTGGCATTTAAATTGAACCATTCATTTTCGAAAAAAATATATGCATACGTTCTTGTACTTGCTCCTTTTTGGGATGGAAAGGGCGTAATTTACGTCTTCAAATAAAAAATAATAATTTTTTAAATACTGGATGTCCTGTTTCACTTCAACTATGTCTCCTTTTGTTACCAATTTCATGGGTTCTAATTTTTTAATGCGTAACCCTAATTTTTTGGAAAATAAAATAAAGACAAAAAAGTCTACCGCGCTATAGGCTTCACTTCTCCTGCCCTCTATTAGTTTTATTTAAGGAGACTTTTCACCACGACTTTTTTATTAAAATTGATTTTTTTTACATAAATAGGTACCGTTAAGCCTTTAGATTTATAACAATTATATATTTCTTCAAATTTAAACTCAAAGGTTTCATCTATTTCCAATCACCAAGGTGAAAAATCCTTTTAAGGTACTAAACTATTTAAGAAAATATATATAAATAAGAGACACGCAAATAAAAAAAATATATGTAATTAAAATAAAAATATTTTGGCTCGACTGCGGTTCCAACGTTGGTTTCGTTGGTGACAATCTGGTATTACTACCACAGACCCACAATCCATCTTGAACTCTTGAAGCCATTTAAACGTTTTATCACTTCGATTTTAACATAAATTTATTCTCATAATAAGAGGGTTCTGCGGAGGTATTCGTTTTATAAGCATAAAGTAAAATTAAAATAAAGCCTTGAACTTGAGAGAAGAATTGGAATATTTAAAAATTAAATTGGTAAAAGCAATACATAAAACATTGAATATTTTTCGTATTCGAATTTGATCTAGTGGTTATTGTATCAGGAAATTTTGGATCGTGCTGTATTAATGCGGTTGAATATTGTATTTATGATGAATTTACTAAGTGAAAAGTCATTCACTAGGGTATAACAATATTCATAAAATGTAACAGAATCAGCGTTCTCAATTGATCAAATATTTAGTAATGTGTTGCTAGAATTTCAGGATTATAAAATTAAAAAAAAAAATTTAATAAATTTTCAGGAGGCGATCATCAACTGTTTTCAAAGTAATATATGTACATTGGGGATTAAATTTGTGACAATCCTAGGTCTTAAGTTTTTAAAATCCTTCCAATGAACTTGCCTCTGGTACATTTTGTACCTAGTAAAAATTACTAAGGTGTGTTTGAACACAATTTTTTTTTCTCTTATTTTTCTGCAAAATATGTATCTCTTTTGAAATGTTTCATGTGAATGAATGTTTTTAATATTTCTGAATGCAAAAAGACATGAAATTTTTTCTTTCTTGAATGTCAGACCTTATTGAATTTTATGTTCATTTTGATTGTAGGCATGATATATTTGGTAGAAGAAGTAGAAAAAAATCGAGGTACTAGTAATAAATTATTCAATTTCGTATATCAAAAGTCTATTTTTGTAAAACATAAACTGAAATTTTTTACGAAAATATACAGGTTTTTTGATATTAATCAATTTTAATCTAAATCATTTTTACAATAATATAAAAAATTGAAATAGAATTAATATCTATAAAAATATTATAAGAATGATTATAAACGACAGTATGTTTCACATTTTTACACAAAATTTGTTTAAGAAAACGATGTGTTTCGAAGATATTTTTGTTTTTGTTGGTAAAATGATTTAAAAATTTTACCAAGTGAAATTTAAAAAATTTAAAATTTTTTCACAAGTTTTTCGGCTACGGAACCTTAAACTAGCACTTGAAACATAGCTAAGAACACTCTCCATTAAATTACCTCTCAAACAAAATCAAAAAAGTCAAAATCGGTTCATCCGTTTAGGTAATGCCACAGACAGACACACACACATAGCGATTCAACTTATAACACCTCTTTTTTTTAATTCGGGGGTTAAAAATTGTTAAAAGGAACAAATCAGTTATTCTAAATCCGCTAAGAAGAACCCATGCTGAAAAGTCAGATCCATAATATCAAGATTAAGTTACTTATTTTATTGATAAATTTTACCAAATAGTTTCCTACGGCTTGTTTTCTGGTAAATAATCCCCTCTTAGCCAAATAAATCTAAAAATTTAGAACTTTGTACACCTCTCCTCCTCCTCTAAATTTAATTTTTTTCCATATTCGAACTATGATTGCGGTTAAAAATTAAAACTTTGTAGTTTTTTGACAAAAAATACGCATTAATATTGTCGCGATTTCCAATCAAAACCTATTACATGTGCATACCTGCTATTAAAAATTTCGTATGTAAGATGTTTATTAAATTAATGATTGTGGTAGAAATATAATTTAGGTAAACAAGTTATTTGAGATGTACATCTCAGCCAATTATCGATCTTATCAATTAAATTAATAATTGTGTTTACCGTTGAAAATCTAATGGAAAACACATCACACGTATCACAAACTACTTAAAAATTAACACAATATTGTTATTATATTTGATATAACATTTCAGGTACAACGACTTTCTGAAATGTTCAAAGTGGTAAAGTTCACAAAAAGATTCCAAAGTTTGTAGGGAAATAATATTGTAACGTAAAGTTAAATTTTTAGTGGATGTTTCATCCATTTCGAAACTCTGAATGATTCAAAGATTTGCAGATGAATTAACAACCCATGTATGAACATTAAATGACACCAATGGAAATTTGATACCAATGAAAACTAAATATCCATTTATCTTTTATTCTTGAACTGATTTATTCTTATATCTAAAATTTGGGTAAGAAAGTTAATTTAAGTGTGTTATTTTTTTTAAATAAAAATTTCAAGAATGCACGAGCACCAAGGCAATTTTAAATAAAATGCATGTTTTTTTTAATATGAAGTTGGACTAAGTCTAAATCAAATATGAAGGCTTTAGGGGGAGGGGGGTTCTAATTATTTAAATAAATAAATTACTTCAAAATTGGAATATTTAACATCGGTCATATGGAAAAACGTTAGGTGCATGATAAATAAGTTTTTATAGAGTTATCCAAAACCAAAGCACTCGGTGGAAATTAAAAAAAGCAACTATTTAAATTAAAGTTAAAACCTTAATCAATTATTGAAAACAAAAAAAAAACGATTGCGCCCGAATAATTAAGGATGTATGAGCACGGCAGTGGGGACACTTAAAAAAAAGCATAATTTCAATTTTGATGAGAATAAGAATAAAATTTTTCAATATCAATTGTAATGTTCAAAATTAGATTCGATAGTAAATTTTGTAGAATTTAGCACATCTGTTTTGTATTTTCGCAAAAATTGCAATATCCACTAGGAAAAGCAAATCAAGATCGAAATTATCAAAAGAGAATATCACCTTCATTATTTCAAAGCTTTTCGTTATATTTATAATTATAATTGGTTCTAATCTCCACTCAATGCCTGCATAAATACACCATACTCCTCAACATAATTTCTACCTCACATCTCCACAGCGACGATGACGATATGGTAGCAAATATCATCGTCATAACACTATCAAATACCGAACACATACCCTTGTAAGTACTATAGATATCTAGTTAGTTGGTGATTAACGCGTCGCTAAGTTAAACACAAGAAGTTTGTTGTTAATTCAACTAACAGTGTGCGAAGCACGTTTACCAATTATTGCAACACAAATAACACCCACACACTAGTGTGTTTCTAAGTGTGTGTGTGTGTGTACTTTTAGAAGAGCATATCTTCTATTGCTTCTTCCTTGCCGGCTGTCACCTTCTTCTTTACCAAGAAATTGCTATACAAGTATAAACTAAAGAAGAAAGATATATAGAAAATATATAGAATGTTAGCACACAAAGCTCATGAAGAGTGTTTGAAGGAAATGTTGGTTGAATATCGTTGTAGCGCACGGCTAACTCTTAACATTGAACAAGTTTGGTATACAAGTGGAGAAATTATTTACAAGGTGAGTTTATTTTAAGGTAGAATGACCATAAACCCACTTTTTATTAAAATGAAATGAAATTTTTATTAAATGTTAAGAATAACCGACCTCTTCAGAATTGTTTAATTCAAAATGGTCAATTAAAAAAGATATTCACTATCAAAGTTGGAACTTTTTGAATGAGTTAAACGTACCGGTGGAGTAAAACTGACACATATAAATTTTTTCAAAAACGTGCACCAAGGCAAGTTTAAATTTTGTGGTTGAAATTATTTGTACCTTATTTTCAACTTTGATGATGAATGTAAATTTAAATAATATAAGACCTACTAATATAAGAGTGTATTTTCATGAGCTTGACTATAACGGAAATTCTACCTTAAGTGGTCATACAGAAATCAAAATTAATTTATAGTGGGGAACTTGGAAAAAACATTTATGTTTACTTTAAGATAAAAACTTGGAATCTTTTCTAAAGGAATAATAAGCGTTAAGATGCACTATCGAAGAAATTAATATTTATACTAAATATAAAGTTTTAAAAATTAAAGCGTTTATAACGAGCTTCATCCAACTGAAGTTCTATGTTACAAAATGTCTTTAATATATACCAATTGATCAATCTTAAATACCCTGATCAGAAATGAAAAAATAAATTTGATATTAGCCCGTATGCTTGAAACTAAGATTCGAGTGTCCATAGACAATCAGATTAGAATGTTCCAACTGCAAGTCTTTATAATCATCCTTCTCTTCCTTACTAATGGTTATAAGTTCTATAAACTTAAGAAAAATGCTGATACAGTGTTCAATGCTGAGAAAACGGAAATAAGTATAAAAATTATTAATGTCAATATAAGGGTGGCTATGCCTAAAACCTAATTTGCGTTTGTTAAACTGATTTCTTGCTTGCTTAGTCAAATCGCACCTAGCCATTTTAATAATTTCAAATATTGTCAAAAACCAAATTGCATTGTTACCAGAAGTTCTTCAATCGATAAAATATATTTTGTTACTGCTCTGCTTACCTGTAACAAAACGAGAAAAACATTAATAATGGGATTGTTGGAAAAAAATCATAGGTAAGAATATAAAGAAGTGTCTGATCAATGATACATTATGGTTTGGTACTGTGAATCACATATTAACGAACTATAAATAATTTTAAAAACATCTGAAATTGATTGGACTTATTTTTTTTATGAAACACTCATAGGTAAAAAACTATAGTTTATTGAACTTCAACACATTTATTTGTTGATTTAATAATACAGAATTTTTCAAATGTCTTATTTTATTTCCGGTAAAACATATTTTTTTATTGTACACAAAAAAAAAAGTTTTCTTAGCTGAAGAATATTAAAGGAACGTTTTTACCACAGCCAGAATTCTTATTTCAAGAAAGAATATTTTCTAATTTAAAGAAAATTTCTTCAAGAAATCCTTTTTTCAATATATCAACCTATATATCGAAAAAATATATTCATGTTTATTGCTTCTTAGTTGTGAAGTACTTTTATAATGACAATATTCTTGGTCTCGTGCTGCCATGTTGTACACAGTACTTCTTTTTTTCTGCATTTTTACATAAAATGGATAAAAAAAAGGTATAAATAAAACCGTATTTATATAGAGAACAGTGTTAAAAGAATATTAAAATTAACTTGAAGAATACCAAACAGCTAAGAGTAATTATATGACGCTTCTAAACCTATTAATAATTAAGTAATTCTTTTAAAGTAAATCAAGTAAATAGTTTTACCGTGTGATCTGTATACACTTGCTGTGAAAAAAACTTCAAGACTGAGTCTGTCAAGTCACCCATTTTATTTTCTTTTTAACCAGCTAAAATGGCGGATATTAATAGTTTACTTCGTCTCAGTATCGGTGCCTCTGTCTGTGACATTGTTGATTCTAAACGGAAGAACCGATTCTGATTTAAGTATGTCAGAAATGTAATTTGATCCTATAGTAATTTTATTCATGTTTTAAGAGCAAGGTTAAGACTCCGTACCAAATTACAACTCAAAAAGGGTAATGAGCTTCTAACATAAGAGCAGATTTTCTTGAAGCATATCTAAGATCACTCTCGATCAAATTGCTTTTCAAACAAAAACAAAAAAATAATATTAAATCGATTACAAATAAAAAACAGAGGATGATCTTCAAACGACTGAAAAAATTTTCTTGAAGCGAACACTCCTAATGAAATAACCTTTCAAATAAAAAAAAATCGTGGTTAAGCCGTTTAGGAGTCACGATTCCACAAACGAATCTTCAGATAAGACCTGAATTTACGTCAGGGGTATGTGTAATTGAAAAATATAATATCTTGTAATGTATTATCTCGAGTTTAGGGGAAATTCGTCATTTGTTATCAGAGTATATCTAGAATATAATAAAGTGATTCAATTTCATGATTTTTTAGTTTGGATAATTCGATCGAAATTACAAATGTTGAAGAAAGCTATTGTTTTTTGTATTATGTTTTATGTTTCATGAAATAACCTAATATGATATGAAATAATCAGGCAATGGTAACTGTAATTGGTAGCTCGAAGAAAAGATAAAGAATGTCTACAACAGAAACTTAAGGTAAGGATCTCAGTATTTCCATTTATGCTGCTGTTACATCTACAGTTAACTGCAGAAGCAATATGTTGAAAAGATTATGCCCAGAAACAAGGTAGTGGGAATTATCCAAAGTATGAATGAAAGGGTGTGATCAATGATACATTATGGTCTTGTATTTTAGATCACATTTTAACAAAAATTAACGATTTAATTCAAGCTGTTTAATATTTATTTTGCACGTAAATATCCCAGAAATAATATGTTTTAGAACGCTTAAACGCCTTTTCAATAAGTTCCTAGGAGAAGCAAATGTTTAATTCAATAAAATATAAATCGGTACTAGGTCTTGGCAACTGTTTTACAAGGAATACAATTTTTTCTTTCAACCAGGAATTTATATTACAGTTTTAAACAAATATGTTTTCCAATTTTTTTTTTTCGACGTTGAACGAAACATATTTACTTATTTGTGTTTAAAACCTTCCAGCATATTAAATGCAACATTTTATGAATACTAAAATCTGCTAAAATATTTGTCACTAAAGGGTTGTAAATGTTACCAAACTGCATACACTAGGGAAGAATATAGTACCAAGGATTCAAATTTACATTTATGTGATTTAAAATTAAAAAAATAAAATTCAATAGACATAGTCTCTCTTTATAACACTATTATACCTGCATATATTGTTTTAGTTGTGAATTTACATATTAAATAGGTATCGGTAAAAACTTGTACAAGATCATAATGTACTAGAATAGTATCATTTAAGTCATTGAAAATTTGAAAACGATACAAGTTTCTCTTACTAGCATATTATTTTCTAAGCGTTCAGTAAGAGTTTCAATTGGTATTTTTAGCAGGTCAGTTTGTACGAGAATTTTATTTTTTTGTAACACATTATAGAGGAGAAAATATATACATAAATGAGCTCGGCTACCAACAAATGTATTTCCTGGGTATGATATGTTGTTAGATTATCAAATTTTACCTACTCTTGACCTTGAAATATGAACAAAACGCCTTACATTAAGTAATGATTTAGATGAAAATATTATTTCAATCTAACTTAAAGAAAATGATTATGAATGAGTTATTTTGGTGGCCTACGTTCGAGTATGTATCTAATCTCTAAGATAGATATCTGCTAAGAAATTATAGAATGAATAGCTGGATACCCGCCTGCTTCACTGGGTTTGAAAGTAAATACAACCGCTTTATAGCTTCTTCCCCTCTTGATCTCACATGTCCCCCTTCCATAAAACTCGAAGAGAGATGTTTTACACAGCTAAAATGCATGCACTGTTTTCAATTTTTTTTAAATGTAAAATAGTCATAATTCATTGCGTATAGCAAAAAAGCTGATAATTAAGTATATAAAAATGGTTTGACATTTAATTTTCTAAATTTTTAAAGAAATCTTCAATTTATGGTTCAAAATGATGATCATAGATGGAGCAGCCAAATGTAAGATTAAATTTTTTTTTAATATATCTTTATAAATTATAGCTCATGTGTTACTCAGGTGTATGACACGACAAACAAACATTTATAGGGAAGCATATAAAAATAGAAGCAAGCATAGCCAGTATATAATCGGGATTTTAAGAAAACGGTTCAGAATTAAAAGAAAAAAGTAGCCCTATTATTGTATCTCTCAAATGTGACATGTACTGTATGTTTAAAATATATACCTATGGGGTAGCATATAGTTAGTTTGGTACATTCATACATTCATTCATCCTCACAAAATTTCACATTTATAATATATCAGACTCAGGATTCAAGGTTCAATGTATCGGAGGTACAACAGCTTGCCCTATATATTAGTTTATAATACTGTTCAACAAAGTCTTTGTGAGAACATCTTGGAAGCATAACAACATGAAACTAGACTAGACATAAAACGTATACATTGTTATGTTACAAAGCATTTGAACTCATCATCTGTGTGAAAAACTTTCAATACAAACTATTTTTCTTCTAAGTAAATGACACAAAAAAGCACATTGTCTCCCTCGTAAAATTTGTTAAATAAGCCGATATCATATCGAAAATATTTTCGAGGATATGTTTTTCTAGCTAAGTATTTATCTTTATTGGTTGACATAGTTTGTGAGAATAGTTTTGTTGAGGTTCGTAAAGTTGGAAGATTATTGCGAAACATTGTGGAGATGTTTACAGTAAATTTACTTATTTGGATCAAAATGTTTTTCTATCAAAAAATAATATCTATTTAATATAAACAAGGTGTAAGAATTTTGGATGCAAAAAGTAAACAATCAAATATAATATTGTTAATTGAATCTAAGGCACACTAGATTGTCTTTATACATGCATCACTGTGGCCGTTTTCCAACATAATTACAAATATAAGACAAGAAATGCTGTCTTAAAAGGTTTGACTGTATTTAACCAAGAATATAGTCGAATAAATATTTAAGGTATCCATAAAATATGACATGTATTGGTTAGGGTAGTATACAGTGTTTGGTGATATTTATATCAACCATGATGGTTGACGATGGCGCCACCATGGAGCTGTTAGCTATGTAGTTTTATGAGCGTCATTTTACGACCAATATTTCGTTATATGTACGTCGTACTATCTATCTATCATACAATGAATATAGTAAAACCGTAAGTATAGTGATCGAAGAGACCCAGTACGATTATATCATACTACAGTGCAGCTCAGGCAATATACCAAATGTCACAGAGTTCATTTATTGGATGGGTTTTTATTCGTATCTTTTATTCCCTCAAGGGTCCGATCGATAACTTGAAGGTAGTCGAAGGTTCATGACTTTCCTTAACTTTGCACGGTCAAAGAAGCCTTGAACGCGTTATATTTAATATTAAAATTCAATGCATACTTTTCGGTTTCATGATTAAAAGAAAAATTACAAATCGATGCGAGCAAAAAAAATCAATTCGTGTAAAGGAAAAGAAAGTCAGAGTATGTAAACTATGTATGTTGTAATCGGTTCATTCGTTTAGGCGCTACAGACAAACAGACACACACACAAACATAGCGGTCAAACTTATAACACCCCTTTTTTTAGGTCATCGTAACGCGTGACGATGACGCGAGGTCTATGAGTTTTGTTCATTCAAAAAAGTGGTCAACGTGCCTAAAGAAGTTTTCACTTCAAAAGAAAAAGTATGTATATAGGTGAGGGCCTGTTTTGGCTGTGCCGACACTTACTCGAAGACCAGCGTTCTACCAGAGACCCACGATATGCGTCTTACCACCTTCAATACTGATTATTTCAGCTTCTTGATTATTTAGAAAGGACTCCTTCATGCATATATCATGCACTACACTGGTCCATAATATATTTTAATTAATCGATTTCACTACCCTAGATAAAATAAGTATGGAATTGATTAAACTTTAACCAAGTGAGTCACTAAGATTGGTTCCTTTTAAAATAAAAATCAATTAGTGAAACAAATTTTCAATTCATCTAAGACACCTTGTAAAAGAAGTGTATATACAACGAAATATCAAATCAACCCTACTCTTCTGTTTCCAATGTTTCAAGTTCCATGGATCGTTGTACGCGACGGTACCCTTCGTACATATATAGCAGTGTACGTTTTACCAATGATAGATCACTTTTATGATACTTTATTGAAATGACATGACACTCAAATAGTTGCTACTACATCTACCCATCATCCCTCACCTACATACAAAACTAGGTAGTCTTGAAGAAGGTGTACTACATGCCTTGCCTTATACACAGCGAAAATGTCAAATATTATTTCATTTTAGTTTTTCTTTTAGTTTGTTTTATTTTTTTTCTTCTCTGTATATTATACACTTCTCGTTTTACAGCAGTCTTTTCGCATAACGATACTACCTAACGAGTGAATATCTACCCGTGAGTCTCATACCTCTGGTCTTATCCTAGGGGATGAGATACGTAACACTATATGTGTGACAAGTATTTATATACACGTGTATAATATTTCACTTGCGTGTTTTTTTTTCTATTTTTCATCCCATTGACTTCCTAAAAAATGAACGGGAGGTATACGATAATTGAATCATCGTGAAAAATTTGTCGATTCTATGGTAATTTTGCAAATAATGTTTAATGTAGTTTTTAGTAGAAAAGGATCCCGCAATATACGATGAGGAAATGGCTTTCTATGAAACTATTTCCAACCCAACCTAAAATGTTTTTTGGGTCATTCTAATCAAAAGCTCTCACCTCTACAAAAATTTTTAACGCGTAGTTTCCGAGTTACGGGCTATATAACTATAATGTATGTGTACCTTTGATCGCCGTCGCTTGAAAACCACCCATTAAAAAATTATGTAACCGTGAGAGCGTTTGATCAGAAAGACTCGAAAAACATTTTGGGGCGATTTGAAAAAGTTTCACAGGAAGCCATTTTGCTTGTCATATACTCAAACTATAGTATTGCTACACATTTCGTAACTTGGATCGCCCGTAGCTCGAAAACCACTTGTTAAAAATTTTTGTGGCCGTTGAGCTTTTGATGAGGATGATTTAAACAACATTTTAGATTGAGTTAGAAAAAGTTTCACAGAAAATCATTTTTCTATCTAATATTACGGAGTCCTTTGCGTGTTTTGACAAAAATTATAAAGGGCTCCAATTTTGTAATCTCTTCTTATTTAACTTTATTCTAGACAACTACGGCTCAATAATTTTTTAGACTAAGCATATATATGCATTTCATATAAGAATTGTGTACATCAACAGCATCATTTGCTGACGGAAATATAGCCAAATGTACTCGAAAAAGAATGATGATTTTGGGATTCCGATTTTTGGCTGACTAGTAAGCTTAAAAAAGAACGGAAAATGTCCTGCTCTGTTAAAATAGTTTTTTACTTGATAAAATCGCCAAATTGTGAAATTACACAAAAAAAAAACGATTTTTCGTCTATATTTATTTAAACAAATTAAATCTTTATTAAAAAGTTATCAACAAAAAAATTGATTGTTCTTCATTAATTTTTTCCTTTTACTATCAATTTTTTATATCACATTAAAAATAACAATTTTTCATTTATTTTATACATATATAAATCGAAAATCGTTAATCATTTTCGACAGCTAATTACATTTCAAACTATTCGAAATTCTATATATATATATATATATATTTATGTACTAAAATTTATTTTTATGAAATAATTCTACATCCAAGGTTGGGGTTATGGTGTTTGAGTTTACGTTCATCGAAGTAATGGTCGAAAGAGTAGAAAAAACATGAAACTTCGTCATTTTGTCCTTTTTTATGTCGTTGAACTTTAATATTTATTTTTTAGGTTTTATTAGTAATTATTTTAATTATTTTTAATACCATTCGTAATTATATTCGATTTTAATATCAATTATATTATTGAAAACGAATTAAATGGCGTATAATAAAAATCGAATAAAAAACTGAAAAGACAGAACAGTCGTATAGAATTCGATAGAGTCATAAAATTGAGAACTATTAAATTTCTCAGACATTTAGTGAGATTTAAAATTTTATTAAGAATCCAATGTCTATCATTCATGGGCAGTGGCCTAGTTAATATTGTTCTAAAGATTTAATGTTAACTTCAGTTACAAGGAAATGTAGATTTTTGAGTAAAATTCCCAGACTTCATTGAGAAATCCTCATTGTCACTGTCATTTTGTTTTAATTTATAACGTATACCTTATAAATTTGTAAAGGATAGCAACTAGAACCCTACATTTAATACTTACTACGTGAAAGCAAATTCATTCGCTTATCGAGTAGCTAATTGAATTTTTACGGAAGAAAAACGGAAAATTCAGCGAAAAAATTTTATACCTGTAATTTAGAAGATATAAAATAATTTTTTTTTATATTATTAGATGTCTCTTTAGTGTTTGGTTAAAATAAAAACGCTTTGAACTTTTAAAAAATAAAAAGTGACGTTTCAAAATTAATAATATTACAAACAAAAAAGTAATATATTGCAAAAGAGATAATAATAACAAATTTTTAGATTTATAGATATGAGCAAATTTTGTTGTATTTTTAACAATTTTTTGAAGATAGACCAAGATTGTTCGAACTATTTTATAGTGTATCGCGTTTAAGATGAAAACACCCTCGTATTTTCGTAATTTATAGGATATCGAAATTTTGCACAATCACAAAAGGTGATGGGTCACATTTGTTAACATATTTATCCAAAATCAGACTTTAAACTGAGTGTACTACAAATTGGTAAATAGGACCGATTCTGAAACTATTTGAAAAAGTTGCTTAGAATAATTTTTTATGCCCATATTCCGATTTTCATGACCAAATTCGCATTTTTACTTTTCTATTAGTTTGGCCCACACTCTTACTTATTACAAGTTTATTGAAATATTTGAATAAATAACACTATTATATTATCAATTTATCCTGTTTTTACATTCCTTAGAACATGACTTAGTTATTAAAGTTTATTTTTTAATGTTCGTAAATGATTCGACTTTTCCGTTCAACTCATACAATCGATGGAAATTGAATACAAAAATTTCTCTATACTTGTTGTTTCTCTCGATTTCTAGGGAATCCTGGTGCCCTCAAAAAATATTGTTGTTAGTATAAGAATCAAACTAGGTAACTTTTCTTTATTTCTAATTTTTAAATATTTTTCCCTCTTTATGTTGTAACACGGCTATTGAATTATTAAAACAAAAAAGCTGTATCTCGATATTTTCAGTATATCTTGTATATGTCCCTTATCAGTACTACATTATCAAAATAAATTTTCGTGTATGAAGTTGACGATTAGGATAAAAATTTTCATTTACAAACAACCAATAATAACGTACATCTCATAGAAAAAGCTTCATTCAATCGATAACAAAACAACTAAAAATTGTTACTATAATAAATAAAATTCACATATAAAGTCACAAAATTTAAGAGCGAAAATGATGATGCTATTGCTCGTTATAAACGCAGGCAGGCAACGTATACATTTCACAACAAAACACGTTAAATTTGAATTGTAATAAAGATAATAATAATGATATAGCACAGTTAGCCTAGCCTAGTAAATACATAGTTAATACTACACAACAGGGGTGTACTAAGTTGTAAAATATATTAGTGTGCACTATAAAAAAAAGTGTGTTATATTATAATATGTAGTTTATTACATTATTATTGATGAATCGTTATATATGTATATGTATATAGGAGTATATAATATAATGACTATCAAGATATATTATATAGTAATAATATTATTGTACAGAATGTACAAGAATGAATAAATCGAAATCGAACAAGCGACCTTACACTATCCAGGAATACTCTAAACTTACTAAGACACAAGGTCTTCTATGTGTTCGATGGTCGAATTTTTATATTCAATTGAGGCAACGTGTAATATTTAAACAATGGGCGTTCTTTTTCACCAGGTTCAAAAACGTTTTGCTAACTTTGTCTAAGCGTTTATATTAACCATATTTATTTACGAAACTAGTCATTTCAAATTTTTTTACCATACGATAAGTAGTGAACTCTTATTGACGCCTAATTTTGATTTAACAAATGAAATTTACAAAATTTAAAAAAACCCCGACAAGGTTTTCGGATACGGAAACCAAAAGTCGCACTTGAGTCATATCTAAGAACACTCTCCATTAAATTGCCTTTCAAACGAAACGAAATAAATCTAAATCAGTTCATCCGTTTAGTGCTACGATGCCACAGACAGACAGACAGGCAGACAGATGATATCGGTCAAACTTATAACACCTCCTTTTTTTAGTTTCGGAATTAAAAAAGGTATATATTATGGAACGTTGTTCTTCACAAAGTTTGATGATGTTGCTAAAAGACATTACATTTTAATCAAACATGGGACTTGGCATAAAAATTAAATTACAGCCAGCCTTAGTCTTTCAAAAGTAAAGAGAATTTACAACTTTCAAATGTGGGCCCAACAAGTTCGTAGCATACAGTACACGTATACGCGTAATTCACTAAGTCATCATGCAAATACCCTCATACTCATACACACTCCATTCCCCATTTTCATACTTAATTTTTACGCATATACATATGAGTAGTATATTATAAGTATTAAAATTTTATTGCACTAAGAAATGAAACTGCCATTTTATTTCTGGTGGAGTTGAATTTGGTAATAAAAAATGCGTGTTTAAAACTGTATTTCTTTTTAAATTGAAAAAAGATTATAATCATTTAACATATAAATATTTTTCAAATGGAAAATAATTCTGTTTACCGAACGTTACGATGTAAACAAATTTCCAGAGAATAAAACTGATGGCGCCACTCGTAAAATGAGATAAGATAATTTTTCAAGTTTTCCAATTTAATAAAGTTGAAAATCGGAAATAAAAGGGTGGTGAAAGTCGGATAAATAGAAATATTGAAATAAATGATGCCTAAGTTAATTTTTAACAACATATTATCCTTAATTCAGGTTCTTTTTACCGATTAAAACAGTTTACAGATAGTAGAGAGCAGGAAAACCAGTTCTTTGTAGCTTTGCTCACTTTTACAGTTTTCCAAATTGAGTTGGCCGATTTGAAAATTTATATATAAATTCGATTGGTGATAGGGGAACCGATTTGATGAGTTTCAAAGTTTTCCAAAACTGCGCATTTTCATAAGCATACATTTTCGGTTTTTAAGATTTTGCAAACCTTTAGAGTTAACAAAATTGAATAGGCATTTGTCCACTAAGAATAAATCGGTTAGATAAAAGTTTCTAAAGACTAATCATGATTTGTAGATAATCAAACACAAAATTATTTTTCATAAAAAATAAGGATTATTATTATTTTAATTAAATAATTTTGGCAAATTAGGTATTCAATCACGTGACGGCAAATACCAATTAGAAAGTATTGAAAGTATTACGTCACGCCATAACAAACACAATGCAACCAACATTACATTTCAATAGAACGAAGCAGGTTAGTTGAACACAACTGCTTAGACTTGCATACAAAAAATGATTTCTTGGTGATGAAGTCGTGAATTGGTCAAATTTGAATTGGTTTTTGAAAATGCAAAATTCATGATGTAAATAGTGTTTGTTTTTTTTTTTTTTAATATTACTATTTTGGTGTAAATCAAGTACTAACGTAAAAACCAATTTTTAAAATTTAGGACAAATGCCTATTATATTTGAAATGACTTTTGCGTATCCTAATTTTTTCCCTCAAACATTTTGATATTTTCAATTTCATACTTTAGCCGTTCAATACAATTCAGGTATTGCTAATTTTCACCAGCGATAATTAGCAAAATTGCCTTCAATTATCATCTGTGTAAAAGTTTGAAAAAAATAAGAAGTTATGCTAAACATCTGCGACTCACCACTCTTTCTGGATCACTTTTTTTGTTCTAAAACGTTTACTGAAACATATTTCAATTAAATTTTCTTACCGAAAATAACAAATTCTCCGTTTAAACATTAACAGCGTTTTTTTACAATGAAGTCGTAAAAGGAAAAAATGCTTAATCGTTGAAAATATCTTATAAATTTTTTTTTTTGTAATATCGTTAAATAGTATAAATAATTTTTAATAGCGTAAATACCAACAACGGCAACTCTCGGATAATGAACGCATTAGAGTATAAAATTCGTAAAATGGTTTTGGTATCACAAAAAAAAAAAAAAAAAAAAAAAAAAAAAAAAAAACATGTATTTAAAAAATTTACTGTTTTGTTATAAATATACTGACATTTTACCGTTCACAAAACAACATTTTAACTACATTGTTGATAACAGAATAATATAAATTGCAATAAATTTCCACATATATTTAATATATATAAAAATTTCATAATAATCTCTGCTATCAAATTGTTTTTCATTTAATTTTTATGATGAATGTGAATGAAGCGAAAGCAAGTTAAAAAGAGCTATTTTATATATGGGAAAAGAATCTATTTTGTGTTGATTCTCCAACAAACTTTACGATCTTTCTCTGGTTTTATATACGGCAAACTTGAAACCGTTCACACGCTTAGGTTCGAATTTCTTATTTTTCTATTGACATCATCATATATTTTTGATAGATTGTGTGAAACAACAAACTTTAATCGGGATGAACAAAGAAATTTAAGGTAAGTAACATCTAAAATTTCAAATATCAAAGGCTTTAGCATTTGGATAAAAAGATTACGACTAATTCGCTCCTCGAGCACCTCCGATTTTGGTAGACATCTGAAAAGCCAATCGTCGAATCGTCGCTTTCTTGCCATAAGATTAAATGAAATTTTAATGCCATCCATTATGGTGACGTAATATTGGTATTATCAACAATCATTACTTCAAAACATTTCGAAGCCGTAATTCATTCTCCCCAAAGCGTAACTCGTACCATAAGCCACTTCTATGTTGATTCTTGGTTTATTTATTCTGCGTTTCTAATATTTTTGTCATTAAAAAAATGTGCTATTTGTTTCAAAAATTTATCACAGTCATTGCTTTTTTTACTACACATTAGGTAATATAATGAAAGCATATTAATTTTTTAGCTTACAAAATCATTTTCATGTTTTAAGTATTGATATTAGTAATTTTTATTTTTTTTTGATTCTGTCGAAAAATCTTCTACCGTATTTGTCACTTTGTCAATACTTTTGCCTTCATCAATTTTTACCTTCTTTTTTATCATGTCAAGGAGGGGTTTTATTTGCATTTTAATAATTAAATAGGTACAAATGAAACTGACAAAACACAGTTAAATTTGACAGATATGTACCCAGCTGTTTACACTGAACTGACCGTTAACGCCATAAAACATTATACATAGAGAACGCTATGGTCCAAAATTTGATGAATTATATGATGAATAAGGAAGAAGACTGCCAGTTAGTTCCTATGTGTCCTTGTCTAATCAATATGTCCTTGGATAGATATTGCATCATATGATTATGACATATGACTATGACAAGCACGCATAGGAACTAACTGGCAATCTTCTCTTTCATTCATTATATAGCATTCACTTATAGGCTAGTATATCCCTTGCGTTATCTATGTATAATATTCTATGAGTAATGAAGATATGACATCAGGCCTCGCTTGCGTTTTAGGTCACATGATATATAGTTTAAAAACTACGATTTTTAATTTTAATAAAATAAAATAATTATCTGCTTTTATGACTCAAAATCATTTCTACATACATTTTAATTTTTATCAAATTTCATAATTTATTTTCACTACAGAAAGTACCCTATTATAAATTTTAAACGTTCATTTCTTGCATACTAGTAAAGCATTTTAAAAACCTTCACATTTCTATTCGTGAAGTGATAACTTTTCATCTGAAGTAATAAAAAAATTTTGTCCGATCCCCTATCCTAAGAATAACTAAAATAATAGATTTACATTTTCCTATCAAGGCACTTTATTTCTGATTGTTAATATCTTGCTAACGTGTGAGTAAACACACCGTTTTCTATATCATGATGATGATGATGGTGTCAACGCCATTTTCTTCTAGACCATTAAATATTATATTTAAAAAAAAAAAGTAACCTATAAATTGTAATAATAAACAAAACAAAAGTCTTTATTACACAGCGCACACAAAAACGATATACGACCACCAAAATAACAAACAAAACTTTGGTCACATTTTACGGCGATTGTGTATGGTTCGTCGATGATATTATTATGGTCACGAAGATAGAACCAAAAAAGGAAACACATTTAATATGACGATAGTCATTAAAAATGTTAGTAAATTAAAATAACAACCGAAAAAGCATTAAATATAAAATTTTTTAGTATTCGAATTATACACGGAAAAACGAAAATAATTAATTGACAAAATGGTTTTCTTTGTATGGCGGTGATTAAAAATATATTTTTGTTTAATCTCTGTGAATAGATAAAACGTTAAATAGCATGATTTTTATGTTGAAGATATCACGAAATTAGTTGTCATTAAGAAAACAAGAAAATAGGTAAATCTTATTGAGAAAGAAAATTTTAATTAAGATTTTCTATATGTATTGCTTTTCTTTCGTTGATCATGAAGTCCAGTGTTTTCCAAAGTTTTTGATAACGGGATTTTAAATTTGTTTCAAATTTTTTTTAAATATAACATCATTTTTGAAACATTTATTTTAGTTCAAAATATCGCCCAACTACGTCAGCACCAACACCTTTTCGGTCTTGTAATAATGGAAAACGTATTTTCCCGATACTAATCTGGGGTATTTTTGTAAATCAGTTCCAGCCTACAAGATTGATTTGATATTCTTACAAGCCAAGTGATTAAAATTACTGGACATTCACCAGAACTAAGCACGACTGTAAAAAAGAGACAATTAAGCTACTATAAGCATATTATTCGATCAAACAAATATAAAATGATCAAGGTCTATATTTGGTAAAATTCCAACAAAAAGAGTAGTTGGAAGGAAAAAAATTTGCTGGATGGATAATTTAAGGGCCTGGAATGGAATGTCATTGGAAGAAATGTGCAGAGTTCCGGAAAAGAAGGAAAATATGGAATAAAGTATTCTCTAACATTCTTTAAAGGGATATGGAACCATACCAACATACAAGCCGAGTGGACAAGAACGCTAAGGCGTTCTGGGTCTAAGCTGAGAGGACATATCAAGGCTATACTATCTAAATTTAAATAATTAAGCTATATAACCTAATTTACGAAACACAAAAAATCATTGAAATAGTAAAAGGGAGAGGGGGTTAGGCGGGGGATAGGGAAGTGAAGGTTATAATACGGTTAACTGCTATTAAAAAAAAAACTTATAAACGAGATATGCCAATGAGCGCTTAATTCCCCCCTGTGAAAATAGCACCCCCAAACGCGAATTTTCATAAATTACTGATTGAATTCAAATTTTCGTTTGCCCACCCTCAAAGTCATGACACAATTAATTGCATCTGAGGATGCTAATGTAAAAATTTTTAATTGTGTCATAACTCAATTAGAGAGTGGAAAAATGTGGACAATTGATGGACAAACGAATACAATCAGCATTATATGAAAATTCGCATTTGGGGGGTGCTATTTTCACGGGGATTTTCCAGACAAAAGTACGTAAAACTTTCATTGTTTATTTAATATTAACTTTTACATTGCTAATTGTATACTTTAGGTACTGACCTTTGGAAGAGTGTAAAAAGTTTTTAATAGGGTGCCAACACATAGGAAGTGACTAAAGGTAAATATGTTGAACAAATACCTTAGTAGTCATCAGTCACCTAGCTAAGTCGTCTCCTTTATGTTTTAAGCCTCAAAGTTTGCTTATTTACTGACAGAACACCCTGTACACTTAAACATATAAATAACATATATTATGTATGAATATTACCTTAAATACAGTATCTACAGTACCTTTTACTAGCTGCTATGGCATTTCTATTATAATATAACCTAAAACACAACCTTAAAACATTTTATTATTAATATAGGTGTTTAGAAATACAACCAACATATGTTACCGTTTTATACTTATTCAGTTCCCCAGCTCCGTTGTAACACAAATAATGTTTGTTACACGTTATTGGTTTACATTTATCACTTTAAATACAGTGATGGTAACATGAACATGAATAGGTTGCAGTAGGAGGTTTAAAGGTGGAAGTAATTTTTCAAATACAAAAAAAAAAACAACATAACGTCTATAATATATTGAACCAAATAATATTAATATATTAAAACTAAGTTGGTAACCCTTTTTGATGCATATTATTAATATGTTTACGTCTTATTAGTAAATATAGGGTATTTTATACCACTTGTATCATCCATTTTATAAAAGGCGTGATGGTTAGAAATTGAGAAAGTAATTCAAAACATTCATTGGCCAAAACTTTTTCAGAACCATCGTTTGAAACAAGCTTTTATTTAATTTGCAATGCTTTTATATATGTACTAGTTTTTATCCGCGGCTTCACCCGCTTTCTTTTCCTTATATAACTAGCAAAGATCATATTCATATAAAAAAGTAAATTAAATAATACGAAACAAACAGGGCGAAGGAGATACAATTGATGGCCATCTGATCAACCAAGGTTATCAGTCATACTTATGAATTTGTTTAGAAACATATTAATTATTACTTAAAAAAATTAATAAAGAGAAAGTAGGGTTAAAGCTAACCGTTAAAATGAATATTCATTAATCAAAAGTACACCTCTTCGATTGTTTTAAAAACAGATAAATGTATCAAATAATCAGTTAACAATTTTTTTTATATGAAAAGTATGTCTGATAACCTCGGTTAAACAGGCGTCTAAAAATTATTTCTCTTTCAGCCTGTTTTATGAAATGTCAAAACAATAAATATAATATTTTTATTTTTTTAAGATATCTTTATAAATTATAGCTCATTCAGATGTATAAGTTAAATTATTGTCAAATGAAAGCGTTACAAACAAATAAACAAACATCCTTACATTCACGTTTATAATATATAGGGTCAAATCTTGCAACTAAATTTAAAAGAAGTTTTCCTCAACCGATTAAGCTGAGATTTTGTATATATGTTTAGTTTAAGCTAAGAAAACACAGTTAACTAAGTAACGTCACTCTATATCCATAATGCCGGGACGCCCAAGATAGCAGACTAGTTATTTTGTATGTACTCCCGTATGATATGGGTATAGCAAATGAAAGGGTTTGCTGAGAAGAATACGAATAGCTTATTTAAATCGGATGACAATGCATTTTTATGGTAGGCATTACATGGTTTTCCATCTTCTCTACCATATTTGATATATACCATACCTTTTTTAGTTTTAAATTTAAAATATACTTAAAATTTAACTTAATTTAGGACAAGCTTTTATTGCAATCGAAGAAAATATTTATTTCTATGAGTCATACATTCCTATTTGAGAAAGCTTGAGGCGCTCAAAATCATCTTTTATATTTAGAATCGGACGCCTCCGAACAAGGAGTCGAATTTGTTTTTCAGTTTTTTATTCCTGCCCTTTTTTAAAAATCAAAATCTAGAATTTCGTAAATTAAAAATTTTTTTGCGGGGAAATAATATATCCTATTTTCTAATGCTTTTAGCTACAAGGCGAGGCTAAAATATCAAGGATAGGACTAATCGTACGATACAGGATCAAAACTAGGTATATAAAAGCAACACCAAAATCAACAATAAATTTATAAGACCTTATAGATCGACAGTTTCTAACAAAAGTTATGTGTAAAGAGATCGAGGCAGGATACATTTTAAAGCTTTTGATCCGAAAAATAAACCGCTTACGATACAACAAATCAGTGTTAAAATTTTTTAATTCTCACAGTACCAAAATTAGTTAAAACCGGGTTTTTCTTATACCTTTTCGCTTCAACGTTTTAAAAACTTCGCGGAAAAGCCACGGCAGACGATGTAAGTATTCTAAACTGATTTTTCTGAATATTCATTGCTTATGTAGATCTGTAACTGTTACATATAGTTACAGTTAACGTACCTATATGCATCCATGTACTTGCGTGATGTGACGACCGACCTACAACTCGAATGCTTTTAAATAAATGTAAAACCGTTTGGGAATTGTTCTTCCTACACTATCTTCGTGTAGGATATACATACATATACATTTTTTTATATTATTTATAATCTATCAATGTACTTCATTTTCTTAAGAGTAAAAATGTCGACGAAGATAAAGACGAAGAGAAAGCAAATATATTATAGTGTTTAGTGTAAGAGAACAATGATGAAATAACATTGTATTTCTTACTTTTTAAAATAAAAGAAATGTAAATACTACTACACGGAACGTAAATTGGATTAAAAGCATTTAAATTATTCACGATTCAAATGTTTTACCCTCAAGCGAAAGTCAATATATATGTTATTTAGTAAGAACTTTGACAAATAATATGACTGTTTAACGCATAAACAGTTTTCATATTAAGCTATTCGATTATTTTAAAGAATATACAATTTTAGAAATTGAAATTCAGTTTTCGTTCTCTTCAGATGAAAATTAATTTAGTTTAATTATGGAATAATTTTCATAGTTTGTAATTTTAACTAAATTTAATAAATAAAAAAAGTCATTATACAACAGCCATTTGTATAACAATAATACCTAATATTTTTCCAAAATAGAACAAATGTTTCATAACGGGACAATAAACATGTCATATTATTTTATTACTAATTAAAGTATTTTTGTATTAGGCAAAATATTTAGGAAAGCATTCGTAGTTTTAGTTTGTTTTTGAAAACTCCGTGATTTTTTCTTCAGAATTTTTTTACAATCGCTAACAGACAGTTTTTTAATCCAAAATTTGGACAAAAACTTTTTAAGTGAAAAAAATCATATCTTTTGAAATTACTACTTATTTTGTGATAATTATAAAACTTATGCAAAAATAATGACACCAGATTTTGTATAACCACTATTTATTTCTCCTGGTCACGCTATAACTTGAGAGCGGATGAAACAATTTCGCTAATTCTTTTTTTTGTGTGTTGACTTTTGTTAAAAGAAGGTTCTTATGAAAGAAAAATTCAGGAAGTTGAGCGGAACATAAAACATTTAAGACAAACTATATTTTAAAATAAAATGGTTTAAAACGCATATAAATAATGCGTTATATTACCTTACTATATACCTACTTCTGTATTCATTTGCGTTCGCACAATATTTATCTAGAATTGAACATCATTTGCGTTCTCACAAAATCTAGTGAACAGGTATTTGATTTGAACATTATTGAGGTAGTTCTTGCTACCTCCAAGTGAAACATTTGTGGATGCATCAAGTGGGTAAATATCCTTGAGTAAGAATGTTATTTAAAATGTCATGTTTTAGGTAGCACGATGTTGAACGGGTTAAGAGAATGTGAATACAGTCGAGTAAAAAACAACACAAGGCACTCAGACGAGGACGAAGCGGGCTTCCTCTCTACATTCCCGTGATTGTTATTCAAAAGTTTTTGATTTGCATAATTTCCTAAAAAATGTCTTTTGAACAAGAAAAATAATCGTTCCCAATAATTTTAGGGGAAAATTGAAATCCTTACGAAGCAAGACGAGAGTGTGGTATTGAGTGCTTCATTCCACCTTCTTTTGGCAAGTATAGTGAATACTTCACGAGAGTGTGGATGAGTGGTGAATATTTTAATGATTTTTTGACATAATATTATAGTTTTCTTTATGGATATCGTTCCATACGGACATATGGATTCGTTTCCGTTAATTAAAACTATTTTTTACTTTTAAGTACAACTACGGGACTTCATGTTTTTGCTTCAATTTTTTTCTGAAATCAAGAGTTTTATTTTCTATATATGCCAACAACCTGACTGCAACTTCACACAGGGCAACCATACAGCATTGAGGGAGTAAAAAAATCTCAATAAATAAACAAAAAGACGCAAATGAAAAAAAACTGCAAACATTTGATATAAATAAACATACAGAAAAAAAATGTTTGTTTAGGATATCGTTCCGTTATTTTTTTTCACCCAACCAAACAGAATATATGAGAGGGATGACGATAGAGAAAAATTTAACGTGTATGAAAGAGACGGGAACGGTAGAAGGTATATGAAAACAAATCTGTATATAATTGAACAAACATTATAAAAAATACAAATATCAAACACAAAAATTTTTCAATTTACCTTTTTATATAGGGGAAGGTTGTCAATGGTGGCTATATTTTTAACACAATTTTTTAAGGAAGAAATTCGACAATCAACATGAAATTTCTGCAAATTTTTAAGAAAAACAAGAATTTTTTTTCATCAAATTGATTCCGTAAAAGATGAAAATGCATTCAAAAATTTAATAAACATTAACAGATCCTTTTTTCCTGGGTTGACTGATTATTAAAATCCACAAAACTTCCATTTCTTAAATGAGTGAAAATGGTATCCAAAAAAATTTTAATAAAAGATACTTTTTTAAGGGACAAGCTTTTATTGTACTAAAAAATAAAAAATAATTTCTATTTCTATAAGTCACTCATACCCGACTATTTGTAAAAGCTGGAGGCGGTTTTTTTAGTTCAAAGAATCAATCGTAACATGCATACATACGATGCAAGTTAAATAAAAGCTTTAAAAATCAATTGAAACGAAAATACAAGTGTGTTGAATTGTTCTGCATTATTATTGAGAATTAAACCGAATTTGTTGAAAGAGTTATAAATTTTAAATGTCACAGTAAAATTTTTTTTTATTAATTGTCTGTAAGATATTATCACCTTTTCGTGGCTCTTACTGTCTGTTCTAATTCAATCGATTCAATCGGTATTTTCTTCAGATATGTTAATTTGAAATTAGTAGAAAGGTTATACATGGACTTTCTCTAATTTTGATTGAAATTTTGCGTTAAGGACGTTTTGAGGGATCATAAATTTACAAACCGACTCTGGCCAAAATTTTCCAACTATAAGGACAATGACTATAGCAGTACTATCGCTCCTTTTAGTTACTCATCACGCTGTGGGTTTGAATCAGCCACTTAGGACATATTCAAATAAAAGCTTTACAACACATTCACAGTTCTTACCACAATGTTTTCGTTTCATCAACATGCACAAGTTGAAATGTTTTCCTAAATTTTTATGCTACTGATTCCTAGACACACGTACTGCTAAAATTTTCAAAACTATTTAAGGCATACAAATTTTATACCAGGTAGTAAAAATAAAAAATCAATTTCCCGACGTCTAATACGTAAACCAAGGGCCTAACCTAGAGAGTTTACCTAGACAACATTCCTCTACAGTAGAGATGAATGGACTTTGTGTGGTTTGAAATTTGAAATTGGTTGGGTTTGTGTTCTTCTTATTTCTAATTACAGTTCAGTTAATTAAAAAAAAATTATTAAACTAGGCAGGTTTTCCAGTTAGATAGAGCGAGCGGCTATTTTCATGTACCACTCGTCCGTAATTCATTAATTTTTGTATACGAATAAAACTGATTATTTATAAATAATATCAAACACAAAGTTTATTAAAAAAATAATTGGAAACCAGTGATTTTTTACGGGAGAAAATATAAAAACGAAACTTTTTATAATCTTACCTTATAATTATTATATCCATACCAAAAGTAAATATTAGTTAATGAGGCGAAATCAATTTTATTCATGCAAAATCGTAGTTTGAAATGAAACCAAACAATTAATAAGTTCGTCCGAACGGTGCACAGGAAAATCTGACCGAGATGACTGCCAGTTGGATTTCCTGCAAATCCAAGATATCATCGCCATGTCTGCCGTTTTGCATCCAAATTCGATTTCATACTTTCAATTACTATTAAAAATCATTTTGGGAAAAAAATTAAGGGAGAGGGTTGCCTCCCTGAGTGAAGGCAAATGGGGGGAAATATATCAAATTAGAGAATTTATCTCCATCTTGATAATGATTACGAGACCGATATTACAATAGCAGATAGAACGATATGTTTGACTAGTAATCAAATTTAAACACAGTCATCTCCACGAATTTAATGTCTAATTCCTTGGGTCCCGTGTTTACATGGTTGCTTAATAATTAAACCTTACTCTTATACATCTGGATTCTTACTGGAAGGTACTCTTGAGATGAACATTAGTGATGTACATTCATGAAGCTTACCTGCAACAAAAAAGGAATAAAATTAGTCTTCAGAAAAAAAAATTTATAGATAAATTCTAATGAAAAATTTATCGTAGTTTCAGTGTACATTAGTGGATTTCTTCCAAATTGTTAGGAATCCCTTCTTTATTGCTAATAAATAACTACAAGGACCGATTTTTATATCGTCAATACCAGTTGATTGATCCACCAAAATGATAATTAACTATTGATTAAAGCCGCAATAGAAGAGAATTTGATAATATGTCCAACTGTTTAAGCCAGCTTCATCATGAAGGAAGGCAGGTGGATAAGTAGGCAATAAATTTCATTTTGTTTTACGAACACTCTATAAAGATTTCTGGGTTAGGTCTGGAAGCAAGAGCCTCTGGAATATGAATCACAGCGTGATTTAAATCTATTCAACGAATCATTATTTTTTTATTTACTCTGATTGAATAATCAACTTATTTCTAATCAATTTCCAACCATAATAAAAATCTTTAATAAACATATGTATAACTGATTTCTATACATATATATTATAATCAGTCTGGTATACAGGGAAGAAGTCAAAAATGTGGATTTCGACATATTTTGACTTTAATATTTATAGAGGTTTTGGATAAAATCTGCTAAAAAAATCTGATAAAATAATTTACATTGAAGTCATGATTTTCATTTAATCTTAAGGCATTTTAATACCAAAACGAAAGTGTTTCCAAAGAACAGAAATTTTGTGTGTCAATTAATGATTATTTAGTACACCTACTGTATAAATTTTAAGACAATTCTTTGTACGTTTTACGATAAACCTATTATTAAAAACAGCCCTTTTTTCAAGGTGGTATATGAAGAAAAATAAGGGCTTTTAAAAATGTTACCATTTACCTAATAATTTTTTATCAATATTCCTCATGTATGAAGTGCATAAAAATTAAAAAGTTTTTTGGTAAAACATCAACTTTGATAGTTAATTTCTCATAAACCGTTCATAGAATCGATATGAATTTTTCACAAAAGAGGTATAAAAGGCACGTATTAAGGCATGTATTAATTGATAAATAAAACTTCTAATTTTTATATATCATTTTGATTTTTACGGTGTTGAAATACTTTATTAAATTAATTTCTATATTTATCCTAAACTTGGAGGTATTTAAACTTTTTTTTATCATAGATGATCGAGCTCCAGGAAGTAAGTAAAATATAATTAATTACATATTTACAACTTTTTAAATGGAGTTGTAATGTAAAGTTCAAATTAAAAAACTTAATGTCATTGAGGCAAAAATATGTTTTTTTTTTTTTTTTGCAAGTGAAGTAAAATTGATTTATTTTGACCAGCTTGTTAAACCATTTCTTGTTACGATCTCTTTACAAGCAAGTAAAATAAATGCGGAGGTAGTAAGAATAATATCTCCATACTATGTCACTTAATCCCTTTCTTCCAGACGACCAAGAACTATTTTTAATACAGAACCTTAATAAAATAAAAACATATAGTTTACTACAAACAGCATTGCATACATTTCCATTTTAATTATTGTTACAGGACAATTATTATTCTATTCATTTGAATTTCTAACGAACGATTACTTTTAGAAATAGAATATATATTTTGTTATTTGAAATAGTGACCTATTAAAGCTCAAAGTTCATACATGTATGTATGTATATTAATAATAATAATAATAATAATAATAGAAATAATACAAAAGCAATAGAATGTATTTCAACCATAAATAATATTTAGAACGAATCATATTTCTATTTAGTTCCATAAATAAAATATATCACATGTTTATAAAATAGGAAATTTTAATAAAGGATCCGTACCAAAAGCGGCTTATTTTGTTTAATTTAAGATTGCTCCTTTTACTTGAAAATAAAATTTCTGACGCCGATTAGTCAAAAATATCCCCTGATTGTATAAAGAGACACAAAAAGGATTCAAATTTAAATTTGTTACAACAGTTCTAAGTAATTCAAAATTATGAAAATTTACTTAATCTAGTTGTTAATGTTTTTTAAATTTTTCAAGATGTACACACACATGTTGCCAACTTTACGTCGAATAAAGACATACTCAATATAATTAATTGTTGATATAGTGTACTAAGCAAAATATATTAGAATTTTTCTTTGAAATCTCAACACTAAATTTCGTTTAATAAACTTACGCGAGAGATTGCATCAGATTTTTAAATTGATCATATTCACAGTAACCCCTGATTAAAAGATTCATTAACTTTAACCCCTGATAAAAAAGTCCTATTCAATTCCGATAAAAAATTTTCCTTTTATTCCGACTGAATTCCAATTCAATCCAATAGAGTCCAATATGAAATTTCCAATTCGATTCCATCCATGAATTGGAAACAATTGGAAATTTCCAATTAAATCTATTAGATTGAATCGGAATTCAATTGGAATGAATTTTCAAATAAATCCGATTCATTGCTATCAAATTTCGATTCCAAATTTTAATTGGTTTCAATTGGAATTAATAGGAAATTTTTCCCCCAATTGAATCCTATTAATTCCGATTGCTTGAATTGGATTCAGGAATCAGACTTTTTTATCAGGGACAGCATAAGTATAACTAAACGTAAACCTGCAGAAATTGAGGCTTGTCGTAGTATGCGATATATCATATGAAAGAAAACTTGCAATCCTGAGTAACATTTAGTAGTACCTTTAACTAGAAACGAGCATTTAGTAGCTCATTTACTTAGTTATAAAATCGCAGCAAAATGCCTTTTTAGTAATTTACGTTCAAAAATCTGTCCAACAATCTTTTCCTTCTTAATTTCTTTACGATTCTTTACTTGACTGATAAATATATTCTTGTATACAATAAAAACCATATTACATATTTCTATTTACCTTCGTTTCCGATTCTTTCAAAATATAATGACAAAACAAAAAACCTAAACATATATGATATAACCTTCAACCTTTTACCATTTTTAATATGCATTTTGTTTTCTAATATTAATATAAACAAAACAAATAATAATAATAATAAATAAATACAAGCAAAAAAGTATATTGTCTTCAAAAAAAGAGTCGCCAACAAAAATATTTTTAGATTACAGAATATTGTTAGATTATATTTTGTTTTTTTGCTATACGTGGATTTTAAATAGTCTTTAGAAATATAAGGTGTACAAAATCAATTTTATTCAGTAACTTTATAACAGATTTTAAGAATTAATCAATTTGCCAATAAAAAACCGTCTTGTTATATTTTATTTAAACTTTTTTAACCAATTTATTATTTCTGTATGAAAGTAAGAGGATTGAGGAACAATTAATCAATTCCGTTAAGAAGAAATTTTTATTTCTGCTACGTTACGTGCTTCAATTAATACTTCTTCAGGCAATCTATAATCAAAAATATCAAAATACAATGTTTGAAGTCACGCTACTCAAATAAAGTTCATAAAAATTGATAAAAAATCAATAAACGCAACAATAAATAAAAATATTTTCTCAATGGAATTTATTAATTGTTCTTCAATCCTCTTACTTTCATACAATTATATTGCAAGGATCTTAACCTATACAATTATTTTACTATTTCTAATTAAATTTAAACAATTTTTTTCTAATCTCCTTTTCTTTATTTTGATACCCTACTTGAAAGGCTCAATTTTTTTTTGAAGGCCTCAAAAATCGGTATTTTTTTCAAACATTTGTCAAACAAAGACCTTTGTGTTTTTAAAACGAATATAACTATTCTTTAATTGTCGAAATCCATCACGCCGTTTGGAAGAGACGTTGTAATAGAGACATATACAAACAAACAAATACATACATACGTATGCAAGATACCCGCAGAAAGAATAACTACTCCTTGACAATCGGGTAAAGACCCATCAAAACGGTATTTATAAAATAGGCAACTATGCGTTAAATTTTGCAATAGTTAGTTTATTGCTGAAAACATAATATTTTATCGTTACTAGAGTTGTTAAAGCAAAGCTAAGACAATACTACCATTTTTAGTCAAATAGGTTTAGTATTTATAGTACCTAGTATAAAAGGAACAGTCAGTCACAACGACAACTAATCCAGACCGTTCTCAAACACGATATAATAGTTTAAAAAAATTTTATAAATAATTTTCGATTTGTATTTTTTTATAAACAATCCTTTTCTTTGCCAGATTATGGCAAATAAATGTTAGGACCCTTAATATATGTAGATATCACTAATTATGACAAAAAGTTGCATATTGTCGAATAGCTGACTCATCATTCATTCATTCATGATATTGAAAAGTCGCCATTAACTCCCGAACTAAAACAAGGAGGTGTTGTAATTTACCGCTATGTCTTTGTGCCTGTCTGTCTGTGGCATCGTAATGCCTAAACGGATGAACCAATTTTAATTTTTTTGGTTTCGTTTGAAAGTTTTTTTAACGAAGAATGTTCTTAGTTATGTTCAAAATGCTTTAAAGAAATAGGTAATTTAATGAAGAGTGCGAGTTTAGGGTTCCGTACTCGAAAAATTTGTCGGCGGTTTTTTCAATTTTGTAAATTGCACTTGTTTTAAAAAGGATAAGCATAACAACGAGAGTTTTTACATAAACTGTAGCCTAAATCAGGCAAATTATCTGCTTTGTTTTAAAGTTTGGACCAATTTATAAAACACCCTGAATATAAAACATAAGTATCGTAAACTGTATATAAAAATTTTTGTTTTTTTTTTCTGTTGATATTATTCATACATGAGTATATTTATTATTTCTTGTTTTTCATTTCAGAGTTTTTCCTATACGTACATATAAAAGTGATAGGGTAATGTGTATATTTTCACCATACATATTTTATGGGAAAATATGTATTTCTCATATTATTTAATACGTACACATATCATGTATGATGTCGGGTGCTTTTAGGTCGTTCGTTCTAGCAAGCATATTCGTACCAGATCTGGCAACGTTTTTGCAGGTTTATTTAAAGATGGTTGAATTTCGGATATTTCTTTAAGATAGTAATGGAGTGGCACGTTAACTAACGATGAATGCACGATAGTAAAGCATCCAAATTTCTATCTGGAAAATTCTTTAATTCAATAATAACCAATATAGACAAATTATATTATGGCTTCCACTATATTTGATATAAATATACCTTTTTTAGTCTTAATTAAAAATTTCAATAAAAAATACTATTTAAAGGACAAGCTTTCATTGTACTGAAAACTAGAAAAATGAAAATAATTTTGAAGGAGGCACTCAAACATGACTACTTGTAAAAACTTGAGGCGTTGAGGCGCTCAATAATAATATAATAATAATAATAATAATATTTATTTGTGTTTGACCAATATCAGGTATACAAAATGTCATACAAAAAAATTACATGTTAGTATCTATGTTGAGTTTAGGATCCATTCATTTGAAGAATAAAGATTCAAGGTATAAAGAAAATGTTTCAATTTCCTCTTAAAGAGTTGTAGTGGTAGATATTCTTTGGTATGTTGTTAAAAATTCGAATTATAGAATTGGGCGGCCCTTTTAATATAAAATATCCAACAATGATTCGGAGCACCTCAATGTATTTATGTACAAAACTCCCTATGCGGGGAAGTTAAAAAATTATAGTTAAAAAAAATACTAAAAAACACGCTTATCGCTTTAAAAATTGGAAATCGAGCGTCTGTCGCTTTGAATTTAACTTTGCATTAAAATTACTCTCCACTTTTTAATGCAATTAAGCATCTTTTTTCCTTTTTTTTTAAATTATACTAATTTGTTTTATTCTCGCAAAGTAAAAAAATTCTGAACTCATTGGTAGTCGAAATAGAGTAAAAAAATTATCACCTCCTACATGAGACGCGGATACCATGGCCAATACACCATCTAATTTAAAGAAAACTACTAATATTTCAAGATAACATTATTCAAGTAATAAGGATAATATTATCGACTGTTTAAAAATTGGATCTTGGTTAGGACATTAGGATAAAGTTATCAAATTCTTTTAGTGCCATCAGTCCTTGATAAGAGTGCAAATTTTCAAGTCAATCGTACCTCTACAGGTTGAGGAAAACTACGTTGAAAGATTCTGTTACATTTATAAATAAATACAGGTAAAGCTTATAAAAGTGTGCTAATAAATCCAGCCGATGCTAGCACTTATACCATATAGATAGGTAGATTCATCCATTCTAAGAGCAATGGATAAATATGTTTGTTTTTGATACTTTTATGTGACTGCGAATATTACTCTTTTTTGTGTGATATACAGAGGGAATAGTTGTTCACTATAGCAGACGCTTTCCTCATTTTTAGTAGAAAAAAAGTTGTCTCCAAGGGTCTCATATCAACATTATTCAGTGAATATTGCCATCAAATATATTTCTTATTTTATATCAAAATATATATAAAATAGTTTTACTGTTTTCAAGCAATCATATTTTTACTTATGCTAAGCCTTAGTAGTAAAGATTAGACGTACGTTTTCCCTTCAAACCTTTTAAAATATTCTTAATTCAATTTTTTTATTAGAAATGACGACATTAGTCAGACTTGAAAATAGTATATTGATATTTTGCGGCCAAGAAATTCATTTATACCAAACTAAATTTTAAATAAATATTATCAATCAATCCATTGACGTACGTAAATCACAAAGAAATAAATTATTATATTTACTAAGAATTTTAATCGAGCACCAGTGAATTACATAAAAAACTACTATAATTATCTGAAGCAGGTGCTCTTGCGAAAAATGAAGTTTTCCGATCTTTTCCTCAACTTTGAACTTATTTCGAAATATCTTACTTTGGTTTAAGGGTTTCGGTTATATAGGCTTAGAGATTTGATTATACAAATCCCTTTGTTTAATTTCTGATTTGCTGTCGAAGTTTCAAGAAGCATCAAAAAGTTCGAAAAAAACCTGACCAATTTAAGCAGAACTTACAGAACTGGCATCAGACACCCGAAAAGAAACGCTATTCATAGGAATTTTGTATGGTCTTTTGCGTAAGAATTAGTCTCCTTCTCGTCTCTTTATTTTTTGTACTTTTTGGCCCTGTCAAAAATAATTGTGTGGGCGTAGTTCTTAGGTAGTCTAACAACACAGTGATATGGCGACAGATTTTATGATATTTCGCACCTTTTTAAGCTCTTGGTCCCCCAAATTTTTAGCTGCCCCATCAGTTTAAAATTATTGAATATTTGCTTTCTTATAAAAATCAATTTTAAGCTGGCCGAGAAATTTAATTCTTTTTTTCAATATTCTTTTTGGCAAAGGGCAAATGTTGTTAGCTTTCTAGGATTATGTCTACAGAAACTTCTGGCGTGTTAAATATTTATTATTACTTTTTTATGAACTAGCGACCTTTCAATAAGTCTTATACATAAAAATTTTACAAAAAATTATTGACGTTAGGGTAAAGACCGTTACAAAATCCGTTACTTGGTTTAGAAGAAGTTAGCGAACAAACAGACAAACGCAGAGGGCGATTTTCTTGTATACGATGTATAGATAGATATAGATTATGTAAGCATTTATTTACATAGTTAACAAACTATATTAAAAACAAGTGAAAACAAACAATTGACGGAGTTAATTGTTGAAATACCATGTATAGACAGTGCTGATGCAGCAATAATCTTTTTTTTTTTTGTAAGTAAAGCAAGATATCCACTACTAGATAGCCACACACACATAACTGATATTCCCATATAAAACATACTATAAAATTTGCACGTAATTTGCGCTCTCGCGGGTAAACAGTGATGTTTACGAAAAAATATATCAAACAAAAGTTGTTTATTTTTTTGTAAGTTGTAAGTTGGTTTTTCTTTTTGCATTTAAACATTTTAATCTATCTCGAACGGTTTACAAGATGGGTCCTACGGACTCAAGACCCAAATGACCTTTGTTGCTTATTTATGAACTCGACTTCACTTTTTAGATCTTAAACACGCCATGGGACTAAGGAAATGGGACTAAGTATTTGATATGAACCTCTGTAGGTACCAAAGCTTTGTTCGTAACATTAATATATTTTAAGCGTTACAAACTTGGGACTAAACTTAGTATACCTTGATATATTTCTTATAAACATGGTATAAATATAACAGAAGGAACTTGATTTTTCCTTTTTTTCCATCATCTGCCTTGGTGAATTATGTAACTTTATTTTCATGTAACATAGATATAACATACAGACTCACTTGCACACATAGATACATAAAGTTAACTTGTTACAGAGGTATGTTTTGTAACCTGTCATATATCATGTTATGTAATATTTCCGTTAGTAACAGTTATATGTTACATTCACTAGGTGTATGGTAAGTGTATGATGTAATATTTTTATTTTTACACATTATATGAAGTTCATTTTCAATTACTTGAATGAATCTAGAAAAATACAAATAAAAGCCATTTTTAATTCATTAAAAAAAAACTCTAAATTTCTTTAACATTGTTAAAGAAGAATTTTTTTTTCAAAATGGCATAAAAGTTCAGTGTTTTGTCTTTCGTTTTTATACTCTTTATATATTTTATATATCAAAGTATACTAAATTTAGTCCCAAGTTGTAACGCTCAAAAATATTGATGCTACAAACAAAATTTTGGTAGGTATAGGTATTCATAAAATCACCTAAATAGTCCATGTCGGGAGTTACGTCTATGTGTCTGACAGTCCGATAGTCTGTTATAGCGATAACTCAAAAACGAAGAAATATCAAGCTAAAATTTTATAGCGTGTTGAGGATGTAAAAAGAGAGATCAAGTTCGTAAATAACCAACATAAGTTAATGGAGTTTTGTTAACCGTTAGGTATAGGAAAAAAGTTTAAGGTAGTACCAGCATGAAATCACTTTTCGACAGATTTGGCCGAATTTTTTTTCTCGGGTTTATAATAGCTTTATTTATGAATTCCTAAAATTTCATAATTCTTGACCGTTTAGATCGCGAGATATTTAAAGACAAAGTTCGCGATTTTGAGGGTCATGTCCCATTTAAATCATGTAAAATGTCCGGTCTCTCCAACTATTTTTTATGATATTACTATATATTGAAGAAAAAGTAGAAAAAAATGTTTATACAATACAATTCTAAAAAAAAAATTTAGAAATTAATTTTCACTTTCGAGATATTAATTTTGACGTAAATTGATCGAAATTGGGACGGTGGCATAATTATTTCCCATTTTAAACGGTCAAAATTTCTGAAACTTTGGGAATTAATAGTAAGCATTATTAAATTCTTAAATTTAATTTTTCGTTAAATTCTGTCGAAAAAAAAATTGTACCATTGCTTTAACATAAAAACTGCAAATACCATGCTGGAACATCCTTAAATGTAAAAAATATCTTTTTTAAAAGAGAAATTTTTTCGTAAGCGTCACTGTTTGCCCGTGAGGGCGTAAATTAGGTCAAAATTTTGGTGTTAATTTTCTTCAAAACTATAAAGTATAGAGAGTTGAAAATTTGACGGTAGCTTCGCAACTAATGGTCTTGTGAAATATTCTTAATAAACGAAAAAAAATTCTAGAAAATTCTAAAAAATAATGCAAGCAGTGATATTCAACATATTCTATACGACATTATTTTTTAGCCGTTGGAATCATACTTCTGAGATTTATGCTAACGAGAATGTTATCTTTGGATCCAAAGGGATCTCAAGGTAAACTTTAATCTCTAATTTATAATTTCCTACACTTGTTGCACAAAATTTTCAAATTTAAAATAACCGCTTTGAAAAAAAAAACAAAGCATCTCGTTGATGGAAATTTGTCAAACACCAGGATCAATCCAAATGTTTTCAAAAGAACTAATTTTGTCATTCGATATGATTAGTATAAAGTCGACATGATTATTATTATGTACATATCTATATAATTATGTACCTACAAAGGTTTATCTAATGCAAATATTAATTATTATCTATGGATATGAACGATAACCAAATTCAAATGAATTGAATTGGAAATTAATGTTACAGATAATTTTGTAGAAAATTATTATTATTTGCTTCATTAAATTCGGAATACATATTCAGGAAAACAACATTATGTTCAAATTAAAATAAATAACATTTTTTATTTATTACTTTGTCGACTTATTTGTTAACATAAATACTCATTATATGAAATATATCAAAGTACATGAGTCAGCCGTCTCGATTACTCCAAAACAGATATCGGGCTGAAATTTTAGTCCAAGCAACTTGACAATTACTTATTAAGTGCTTTTCACTAAATTCTAAAACGGGCAGGTTCTGAACCTCAATAATAATAATAATAATAATCATAATAATAGTAATAATAAAAATTCATACAACCTCAATAAGTTGTAAGTTGTTCATTTTTATAAGTATGTTAAAAATTATAAAACTTGGTGCTGTATATGTGCATGTGTATATTAGAAGTGAGAGATATTTGATTGCAAATTTTAGAATGTATGGGTTTTAGTAAGAAAGTTTAAAAGTTTGAAAATTAATGGAGGTAGAATATGTGTGTTGTGTGACTCGGCAGAAAGTGTGAAGCATCTTGAATATCGAATAAAAATGAATATTTGCCAAAATTTCATATTAAATGATAACTATTATATCAATTGTATAAGAGTTTCCTGATTTTCTATTTGCGACGAAGTTCTTTTCTAAGATGATTTTTTCCGATGAAATTGGTTTGAGATATTTTTTTCATAGGTGGACCACAAACCGTTATTATTATTTATACTCCAGGTCAAGCTTAAAACAATGATGATAAAAATCTAAAAATTTTTGGGATAAAAACTATTAAATACTGAACTATCCCAACCAAAATTATTTTTTAACTAAAATTTTCTTTGAATTCCTATTATTTCCGCGAAAAAAAATAACAAAAATAAATAATCATGAAAACTTTTAATTAGCATCAAAATAACATATTTGTAATTTTAATAATAATATATTTCCGTTTTTTCAGTAAAAAAAATTATAAAAAATTTCAAAATATAAACATAATTTATAATTAGTCATTAGCCTATAAATATATTATTCAAGTTCAAAATAGAGAAAATTTCTGAAAAAACAAAAAATATATTTGAAATATGAAAATAACAATAATTGCAGTGAATATGCGATGATCAACGTATCCGAAACAAAAAGAGTGTAATGGAAGCAATCAATAATAATGAAATTAAGAAAAATTATTAATTTGAATAAAAAATTTATCCCAATAACAGATTTGAATTCAGCTGGAAAATCATTTTATTCATAAACACTGCTATAGCTTTTGAGTAGTTTAGTGAAACACTAAATGTCTTACAAACAGGAATTTATTTATAATTTATTAAATAGACGCTGTGTCTTCATTTCGACGCTGTGTCTTTCGTTTCAGGAAACAGTGCCGTGACCAATTCTCGAAGCCAATTAATTTAAGAGTTAAAATCGATTAATTCGTTTCAACATTTTGCTGTAAAATCGGAAATGAAATACGGTACATTTCCAATTTTACAGGAAATGTTGAAACGAGTTTATCGATGTTAACTCTTAAATTCATTGGCTTCTAGAATATATACAAAGAGCACTCACTTTAAGAATATATTCTCAACTCTTTCTGCTAATTTCAAAAAGAATTCATAAGGCAGCAATGGTAAAATGATATCAGTATCAACTTTTTAATGTGAAATTAGAAAATAATGCTAAGAGATGTTGGTCACGGTACGGTTCCTGCAATCTCCTGCCAATCATCTTCCACAACTATTGATCTCGAGGTATTTTTAGAAACATGTGATTCTCTATATATTATAAATGTGAAAGTAAGGATGTTTTTATGTTTGTTTGTGTGTTAATTACGCTTTCACGCAAAAACTAATGAATGAATTTGAATGAAACTTACCTACAATAGAGCTCATACATCAGAATAACACATGAACTATAATTTATAAAGATATGTAAAAAAAAAAAGTCAATAACATTTCACTACGCCTTCTATGAGCAATATTTTGAACCATAAACTACAAATTTCTGTAAAAGTGTTAGATAGAATTCATAGCCACATTTTTGTTACACTCAATTGATCAAGACTCTAAAACATTCCCAAAAAAATTGACATCTGTACCTACATATATTTTACCTTTGTAAAGCAATTTCTACCCCTATTGCAAGTGTTATGGAAGGAGGAGCAAGAGAGGTGAAGTATATAAAATTTGGTTCAAACAAAAAAAAACCATTGATTTTTCAATTGGTTTTCTGTTTCATAAAAATAATAATACTAATGATTTTCACATAAATGATCCACATATAAAGAACTTGAGCAAACAAAAATATTCCATTGTTAGTGGATGGAGTCCGACCATCATCATATTTATTTAAACTCATAAAATATAAATAATATAATAGAGGAAAAACAAATGAGATTGCAAAAATGGTGTATGTTTAAATGTTTTTTAAAAAATTATTATTATTATTATTATTTTACTGGAGTACGAAGTTTATATAACACGGGAATAAAACTATAACAGTTGTATGGGAACATGGGAACAACAAATAAAAATATTATTTTATTTATAATAACAACAATACTTTAAAAATCATTATACAAAAATTCTTTTATTATTCTTTTGTTTTTAGTGTATGTATGTATATATTTGTTAATATTTTGTTATGTTGGTACCACTAGTTACAATGATAGGTTCTAGAATCAAGTGAAAAAGTAAGTTGGCAATAATTCTACTACCAAAACACTGAAATATTCTATGTTGCACTTAAAAGGTATTATATAGATCTCTGTTAGCTACCAAGAGTTAATCGGTTTCTATGCCTGTTTGAGCAATTCGCTAACTTCTAATTTAAAATTGGGAGCTTTGGCGCAACAGTTTAAACGAAAATGTCTTAAAAAAACGCGCAATTTTTTAAAGATTTTATTTTTATCTTTCGACTATCATTCCGGCTGGTCGATTATTGTAGCGTGTATCAAGACGAAAAGATGGCTAATTCGATGTATGTGAATATATAAGACTGAGCACTCTCATGTGTAGCGACATTAATCTTCACCGACAACCAAGCAGCACTAAAACTCTTTAGCTCCGTCTACCTAACCTCAAAGGTAGAATTGGACTGACGAACGTCTTTAAATGAGCTGATAGAACTAAGACAGGAACCTATTTGTGGGATTACAAGTCTCATATGATCTGAGTACAATCGTAGGCGTTCCGAAGATTTTGTATCACTTCCAAGGGCCTCCATTAGCAAAATTGTTGCTGCTACTACAGGACACTGACTGTACGGCAAACACGCTAATCGCTTGGGCCTGACTACTGAAGGATATGTCACAGTGAGAACGAGGAGGAAGAAACGATGTCTTATCTTGTCTGTTACTGTCAAGTTCTTGCCACGAGGAAGTGGACCAACTTAAGCCAGCCTTTCTTTGACGACCTCTCCGACCTGAAAGTATTGTTTTATTTAAAACAAACATACAATAAAAATGCCATGTAATTAAAAAAATTTCCGTTCAGAAAAGTGTTATTAGATACTAACTAACTTTACAACAGCCTTTAAAATTACCAGCCGTTCTGAAATTACTGCCAAATAATGCTACTGGCCCCTTACTAAAAAATTAAATGTAATTTATAGCATGTTTCATGTACGAAAATTTAACTTCGAATCAAAAGAAAAAAACAAAAATCAACTATGTATCAGAATCAAAGTAATTATTGGAAAAGCCATTTGGTGAATACACTGTACATCTCACACGTGATATAGAAAAAAAATAAAATATAAGTGCCTCAAGTAAAAGAATAATTACTATATTTTTTCTGGCACATTATATGAATTGACAGGCGAACACATCGTATATAATACATCGTGTATGTAACACGCCCCCATATCGGTGTTTTCGGGTACCTACACCAAAAACATACATAAATAAGTGTTTTTGGAGTTTTTGTTTTTTAGTCAATATAAGCAATTTCCTATGTTAGTCCCTTGATAATATTAGCAATAGCAACATCAGTTTATTCAACTAAAAAGAGCTTATCGCGCGCGCATTTAATATTATTCAGCAGGTATTGTAGTATCAACATAGAGGTACAGGTTGTTCGAAATAAAAAATGGAGTGTTAAGGAATAATCATTTATCGTAAAAGAGCGTGGGGTGCTAGATTTCAATTATAGTAAATAATTAATTAATTGGCAAATATTGGTGAAAGTAAGTTATTATAAAATATCTTTAAAAATCAATCCACGCTTTTTTACGCTAAAATGATGTTTTTCTCAATCACTTTTTTTTTTACTTTTATAATTTATTAATATTATAGAATTTTATCTGCGCTTCCACCAGAAATATATGAATTATTAAATCGTAATTCTAAAGATTATGACCAGGATTATCAGTAAAACTTATTAAATTATTGTATTGCCATCGGTACTTGGCAAATGTGCGGAGTTTCTAATTGCAAGCATGTTAAAACGGTACGTATTCAAATCACAAATACGCCTTTGGTCAAACAATATTACCCTCCATTAATCAAATTGTTATTAACCTTTTTCAGCATTTTGTTTTTAAAAATTGAGAGAAGTGTGCAATCTCTTTAGAAACGAACTTAAAAACAATAATGTACAACTTTAATCCGAAAGACGTTTATAATTTTGAGAAGCCATTAGTTTCGATACCCTTTCGGGAAGATCAATAAAAACCTGCACATTATTTAAACATTTTATTGTGCATGTTTTTCGCAGTATTGAGTATTTATGCAAACTGAAGCTGCTTTTGAAATTGAATTTTCATGCTATCCTCGATCTGTTCAAAAGAAGGTTAAGATTGTGAGAGCATTGGTAAACCTTCGTTTTGAAGCCATTCCAGATTTTAGCAAAACTTTTAATTTTTAAGAAGCTATTTAAAAATGCGTTTGACTATTTAAAAACTTTCTTCGCAGGTACTGTATGTTTTCGTATTCTTTATCACAAATTCGCTATTGTGGTTGATCTCAATAGTCCTCAGTCTAGATCCTCACAGTTTCTGATAATAGCGGTGGTTATCGAAGAAGGTTATTTTTTTTTACTCTTTCGTCTCTTTTTCCTACTGCTATCAATCTTTTAAACTTTTCAAATAATGGTCAAAAATAATCTGATTCTGCCCACTTTCTCTTCCTTTTTCATATCATCCAAAATGTTTCTTTGCAATTTCATCGGTAATTTCCACAGAGATACATTCTGCTGCAAACAACGCAATGATTCTCGCCTTATCTTTAAAACTAGACACACAATTTTTTGAAATACCCTGTGGATACAATCGTTTTAAATGGATAAATATTTATAGTTATTTTGTAATATACAATAGTGTTTTTTTGTTTGATTGTTGTTAATGTTGGTAATAGCAACACAACTATTATTATGATAGTTGTTTGTTTCGGTTGAAAATACTTGCTTTCGGGATCTGTGTTTAACTCCATGCGCTTCACCATGTTTGCATCTCATAAAAAAGTGATGTTTTTTTAATGTTGATGTTTTAATGTAACAAATAGTTTTGGTAACAATATGTCAGTATTGTTGCTGTATACGATTTTTACTTTTTTTATAGGTTAGAATTTGTAGTTTGGTACATCCATTTATGGTGTTTTTGTTTTCTATTCTGATGTTTGTTTGTTAGGTTGGCAGTGGTGGTAATGATAATAATAACATGACTATTAAAACAAATGCTGTTAATGGTTATTTATTTGTGTACAATAGTTTACAAATTTTGTAGTTTTATCAAAACATTAACGTACGATAGTTTGCGCTTATGTATTTATATAAATTGTGTTTTTTAACCAAGTTTTTTTTTCAACACTTTAATTTATTCAATTTTTGAAATATAAAAACATCAGTTTGTTTAGTGATCTTTCCACAGATTCGAACAAAAGTAACAAAGAATATCAGTCTTAATTAGCTGAAAGCATTTGCATATGGTTTATTGATAAGTTATAGCAAATTTCCTAAGGGTATTGGCGATATAGAACCATGAAAGCAAGCATGAGCCTAGCAATATCTTCATCATTTAGGTATTAATAAATGGTAAGTAATCCGATAGTTAAAATTGGAACAACTCAAAACCAGTCATATTCTTGTTTTCATTAGTATGTGTTATTACCGCCAGTTGGCGAGACTGCAACTTCCAGTAATATACCCAGTTAATAAATGGTAAGTACAGGTATTGCCATCTAGTATTTTAAATTGAAACAACTCAAAACGGATCGGCTTCGGGCTGTCGTTAGTACCAATTATAATCGCCAGTTGACGAGATTGCAACTTCCAGTTATGAATTAAGCCTTGCAACATCTCCAGCTAACATAACAATATCTTTGATTTCTTTGCATGAGATCAGACTTCTCAATTTGGCTAGATATTGCTTACCGATAAGCAACTTCAAATAGAGCTTGTTTCACGTAGAAGTGTCGGTTTAATTGCCGAAAATGCTGATAAGTCTCCAGCTCCAAGCTATTATACTCTGTGGCATTTATGAGGCTTTACTGGAATGATTTTTGTCGCAACGGCCTACATATTAATTTTTATTATTGATTGAGGTACAAATACTTCAACGTTGCCAACATTAACAAAACCTCGTAATTAAAGCAATTTTGTAACGACTGAAAATTTAAGTCCGCAAAAACAAAAAATATTGTTTGGAAAGTTAGTTTTTTCTGACATGTTGGTCATGTAAGTAACGGACGATATGGCAGTATATTTTAAACGGAAATAGTTTTAAAATAAAAGCTTATGGTAAACTATTTGAACAAAGGTTTCATAAAGTTATGACATTCAAGTTTTTCCAGACAGAGGTACATATTTTTTATCGGAAGGCAACGATTGACGAGTGTTTAAGAAATTACAAGTCGAACGTGTATACTCTTGGCATATTCTAAATTGATAGTTAATTTCCGTTTCCCAAACCATTTTTGGAATTATTAAAAACATATTACGCTTTAAATAACAAAAATTATAATAAAATCATTTTACATATATAAGTAAACGCTGCTTCTATTAAAAAGCTTTTAATACAAAATTCGCTTTAAAATTACAAATCGAAACAAATTTTCCACAAAACATTAAATTTACCTCTTCCTTTTTAATACCAGAAAAAAATAAATCATATTTTATGAAAATCTATCTTTTTCAAAAAAAATAAAATAAAACTCAAACTCATTCAATTAGTTAAATACATCGTCAATTTTCGGTACAAAAAAAAGCACAAAAAGCTTGTGAAAGCTTTCATTTCACAGTTTATACACAAATAATAACTAGATCACCATATAATCATCATCATCGTCAGGGCATAGAAGAGAAAACTAGGAGAAAAAGTTTTTTATTATGTATTCGAAAAGAATCGTATGAGGAAATTTGCATATGAATAAACTACACATACCGAGCAGCATATAGCTCTCACTCAGCATGGTATGGCATGTGCATGCAAACAGTACGATCCTAAAGTAATAAATAAATCTATGAATAAAATATAAATAACGAGATGAAAAACTCGTTGAAAAAGTGACGGTTTATTCTGGTTGATTACAACTTTCTAAGGTAGAATATCTTATATTAATTTTTTTATACAAATAAGCAAAATCTTTTTTTTTGTAGATGTTTATATAAAAAAAATTTCATTTAGGAAATTGAAGTATAATTTATATATTTACCAATAGCATATCTTTATCTGGAAGAGAAAGTAAGTCAAATGATTTGGACTTGGAAACCGTAATTAATTGATTTAATTTTTCGTAATTAATTGATTGAATTGGCGAATTGCTTGGTCTTGCTAAAAATTGTTATGGTTCCATTTCATCTAGCAAAAAACCATGAAATAAAATTTAAATTTTGTATCTGCATTGGTGTTAATACCTAAATACAAGATACTCCATGTGAGAAATCGAGTCGGACCAAGACTATATTTTTATACTTCTAATAAAAATCCGTTTCATTGCGTTAATTTTAAAATTTAGAGTGTTTATTAGCAAAAGTCCTTCTTATTTTACGACAGTGGATTAATAATAATCATAATTTTCAGGTGCTAAGATCGGTTTCAAAATTTTAGGCCATATTTTGCATTATGATCGTAAAGCAACATTGGTCGTTTCTACGAATAACATAAATCTTCTATGTTTGATCACCTTGAACATTTTAATTTTCCAATTTTATCTTCAGTTCTACGTTTATTAATAAAGAAAAATTTTATTTTCTTGACCATAGCGAGCTCTTGAATAATAACCATTGAACGTTGTACATCGAACGATCACCGAAAATTATTATATAATATGATAATTCAAGAAAAGAAAAATCTTTGTATATAAAGAAAAAGCTTAACTTTTCATAGAAAAATATAACATTATTATATCTGGCGCTGGCTGTTTTCTCTGGTGCTGGTAAGAAGTAGTGGGATGTTGTTGTATGTCTGTCATATAAATTCATTTTCTTACAAGAGATATGATGATGGTTTTTCTCTTCTTCTGTACGTTTTCATTCTATGAGTATGGACATCATAAGTAACCTCACAATCACTACCTATACACTCACTATAACGATACAGCATTTGGTCTATGATATAAGAATAGCATCATTCTAAATCTTTCTCAGTTCAAACTTATTTACTATATTTCTGATGTAAATCTATATTGAGATTTTTTTATTACCGGATGTTTCAAAACAATAAACCACGAATTTCCTTATTTAGAAAATGTATTCGGAATTATTTTTAAACGGGTGAAAACAAACAACTGACTGAGGTAATTGTTGAAATAAAGACCCAAGGTCCAATTTATCTATGTTGCTAATTAACGAACCCTCAATTTTTACGTTCTAAGCACGCTATAAAAATTTCAGCTTAATATCTCTTTTCGTTTTTAAGTTATCTTGTTGAGAGACAACTGGAAATAGACTTTTTAGGTGATTTTAAGAACATCTATCCCCAAATTTTGTTCGTAGCATTAATATTTTTAAACGTTATAAACTTGGAACAAAACTTAGTATACCTTGATATATATTACACACACTGTAAAAATGGGAATCTGGAGACAAACGTCTGCGGGGTTTTACAGGTTTTTCTTTGTGTAAACCTATATCGTTTGATTCAAAATTAAATTGTTTGTGTTAAGAAATGCAATTTTCTTAGGCTTAAGTAATAATATAATTGTGTAAAACTATTCTGTGATTTCCTACAACAATGAATCGTCTTGTAGAAAACGAATAGTGGATCAAGAAATTCATATCACTGCATCAAATGACGAAGCATTTTACGTCAAAGATGGAAATTTTTAGCAAAAATAAATGTATTCTTAATGAAATCAAAAAATTTTTCTCATTTTAGTATTTTACAGATCCAAAACAGTGTTTTTTCTCAGATATAGATCATACTATTTGTGTATTGTTCGTGAGCATACGATTTGGATATGTATTAGTGAAAACAAATTCTTTATTATATATGCCTATATCGAATGTCTTATATATGCCTATCTCAACTAGAGTAACACTGTTTCATTCTACGATGTTACAACTTTGTATACTTTGTATACTATTCGTGGAGTTAGTTTTATGAAAATTGTTGTATATAAGCGTGTTTTTTACCTTCAGTAAGTATGGCTTCTCGGCTGTTTAAAAAAACTTCCTCAATTTTTGAATATTTCTGATTAAAAGTTTTTCGGTTGTCTTCTTCAGAGCAACATCTTGAAGATCTAAAGTGTTTATCTATATATTGTTAACAAAAGCCCCTGATAACTTTTTTCCATGTAAAAATATACACATCTCGAAGGTTCCAATTCTACTTTAGATAGCAAAATTTGTTATATTTGTTATATTAATCATGATCAGCTTTTCAAGACCTACGATTTTGAGACACCCAATACATTTATTTGTATAGCGCATGACCTTTAACTCTATATATATTTACATTATCTATTGTTACATTATTTTTGAAAATACATTTAAATCTCAATTTCTGTTTGACAATCAAAAAATATATTTATTTATTTTTGATTTTCAATGGATATAAATTTTTTGAAAAATCCTTTTCGAACATCCATTGTAAATAAAGTAAATATGTAATGTTTTTATATGAGTACATCTTTATTATCATTAGAACTATATTTGGATATATTAATGTATGAAACAAATATTACCTTTATTTCTTCCAAAAAATATACATTCTTAAAAACAAAGCAAAATAAAATATTAAGGAAATACGTTGTGTTATTTGAAAAATATTTTTGATGCTTCATGAATATTTATGATGATTTCAAAAAGAATTTTAAATATTTTTCGAAAAATAAAATATAAAAGTATAAAAATATACAAAATACGAATTCTTCCTCTTCATGACTATCTACCGGTGAAATTTTTAAAAATAAATAGAATTAGGGCTTTAATTGTGTTTAATATGATAGTCCTTAACATTCTGAAATTAATAAACCAAAAACGCTGCGCCTTGTGACATCAAAATTCTGGAATCAATCATACTCATTTTTCAATTTTATTGGAGTGATTTTAGCATTCAAGTGACTTTATCATGATTACACAGTTTTTACAGATAGTTATTAACACACGGTAAAACCTTTGAATGTTAAATCCTTATGTGGGCATCCAAGTAATCTTACTTATTAATTCATTTTTATATTGGAAAAAAAATATTGTTTTCGAAGCATAGCCATGGTACTCTTTTCGTGAAGAGTAAACTTCTTGGATTCGCAGTCTCAAATCGAAATTTTTTTTAAAATAGTTACAAGGAAAATCTGTCAAGCTGATTATGACCAGTAATAAAAATAATATCCTTTTTTTCAAAAATTTCAATGCTCAGTCTCTAGAAAAAGATAGTTTTTCCGATGTGTGAATTGAGCAATAGGAAACATTCATGAAATTCGTTCAAATATTTATTTCCCGTAACTTTATTGGCTGGACATTTCAACTAAACCAATATTTTAGTAATTAATATCTTTTTAATTACTTAAAATTAATTAAGAAAAGCACAAATTCCGTGAGAGAAAGTCAAATTTCTAAAACGTGCGTGACGTCATAGTATGTGGCTTGTCAGACTTGTTGACATATTGTACGGTATTGATTACTTATATTTTGTACGGTATTACATTAAGTTATATTATTCTACGGCTTTTTATTAGGAAACTCAATAATAACGTGTGTAAATTGTGTGTTGTAAATTCATTTATTTAAAGTGTAAATTATACATTGAACCATCACCGATTGACAGGTCATATATTAATACGTCATCAACAGAGAGTGCCAAAAGGACTGCATTTAAACATCTCCAAATTATTCTCTATTTTAAACTCTTTTGTACACTTAATTACAGCTTTTGTAAACAGTATTTATATTTTTTATTATGTTATAACGGTGTAAACAAGGAGTTAAAAATATAAACAAAAATACATGAATATTCCCTTTTGTTATTATTTTAACGTATTCCACCGTTTAATGAAGTCCTGCTATTATCACTTGAATCAGCCTCTATAATCTAACAAGTATCCACTTCACATGCCATTCAATAGCTAAGCTAAGTTACCGCCTGAGTCAAAAGTTCGATCATTATTAAAATAAACAATTAATTTCAAATTAAATATTTTAAACAAATTATTTCCGTAATTTAAAGGGCTTTTTGGTCTATAATAAAATATAATCATGATGTCTTTCTTATAAATTATAAACTATTTAATGAAGTTTTTAAAACTCACATAATAGAAATTTATGAAATCAAAAAAAGCTTTCAAACAAGTTATATCCATTTAAGGTCCCTTTTTGATAAAAATAAGGAACACAATTGAATGTTAAAAACAAACGTAATTTTGTTTAAACTGACAGTTATCATTTTAAATAAACATTTTATTGTTTGCTATGTTTATAAAATGCTTACTTAGTACTAAAAAAAGCCTACTATGGTAAGTAGGTAGTATGACTGACTACCTACTAGGAGAAAGTAGGTAGGTATCTATCTTGAATGAATGAATATGTGTAAATATTTATTTTTGTTTATGACTTTTGACAGTATTTTAAATAAAATGATATAAATGTACGTATACATCTATCTCTATGCAGGTTTTTTGGTTGACCGACCCATGTCAAAAATATAAAATATTATGGATGTATAAAATAAAATGTAATCAACTTAGTTCATACAGTAGTCTAGTAGTCATTCTTTATGTTTTGAATAAAATATATAAGGTGTTTTATGTGAAATTACAGGGTTGTTCAGTATGATGTTGCCACGTAAATGAGAGAAATTTTGTCCAAGAAAATTTTACCGTTTAAATGAGATTTACACGTTGACCAAAACGACATTTTTACTTAATTGGGGAAGGGAGGATGTATAATTTATGGATCAATGACAATGATCAAGAACACACTTCCATCATATAATTTAGCCTTGTACTTAAATTTTTTTATTGCTTGAAAAGACGTTCGTTATCGAACCAAAACATCGTGTGAAATCAATTTTTGGATCAAAAACTACGAAATATGAAGGATATAAATGTACAAGTAGAAAGAAAGGAAAATAGCACTTGGTGATGACGTCATAACCTAAAATTTCCATAAAGACTTCATATCAAAAGTTTTAAATAATAAGACAGAAAAAATTATTAAATTGTGTATATCTTTTATGTTCATCAATCGATTTTAATTTCGATTTCATATCTTGTCATATATTCTCTATTTTCAAATTTTAACGAAATGTAGATTGAAATTGAAATTAGGACAATGGCTTACTCACAATATATGAGTCACCTCTTTAAGTGGTTAACTGTTTTTGGACGAAATTTCTCTCATTTAAGTGATAAATGTTTAATAAACAAACTTGTTTATAAAGTAGATATTGAGACATATACGACGCAACAATGGATTGTGAACACTGGTTTAGTACTCGGTTTTTAGATAGGAAAATGTTGAAAAATCTTTTTATTTCGACTTTAACAAAATGGTAAGTAAATTAACTAAAGAGAATTGAAAAAAAATACACTCGAACCCGGATTTCTTGGATGCATGTCAAGCGCTCTACCAATTAGGCCAGTCGAGTTCTAGACACAGAGTGCAATTGAATATCGTATACATTATTAAAAGTAAACAAAAACAAAAAGTAATGCAAAGAAAATTTTTGTATTTATGATTTCCATCAAACTCTTAAACTGAGTTTTACCAAATCAAAAACGAAAAAATTGATACTGAGAGAGAGATATGACTTAAAATCTTAAAACTTTCTTTGATATCTCGCTCGAAATCCGGCTATTCAATTGTCAAAAGTGAACGACTTTTGGAATGTCTTGAAAGAAAAAATTGAATAAATTTATTCCTCCCATTTTCATACAGGTCAGTACACAACGTCATTTTTACACAAAAAATGACAAAATTAAGATTTTTTTATGATGGGAAGCATAGTTTTTGAGGTCTTGTCCAAAATCTCATACGAAAAACAATTTCTCGGTTGGATTTCATGCATTTTCTTAAAAAAAATTCATTATTATCCAAAATACTTTATTAAAACTCGTGAAATACTTTACGAATTTCACTTTATCATTAAAAGTTGATGTAGGTAAAATCCTAAAAATCGCAACACACTTATTTTTAACAATTTTATTGATAGATTAATTTGGTTGAATTATGAAATTTTAACGTAAAAATGCAGAACTAACACTTTTTTTAATCTACCGCCTTTTGAATTGATCTGTCAATCCTGGAAGAATATAAGATTAATAAACCATCTCGTATATAAATAATATACACTCGGATTTACATGATCTTACTAAAACCTAAACACCCTTTATTAAACCATTTGTATTATATTATTCTATACATAAGTAATAAAGATTATCTTGCAAAATATGTAATAATGTACATGTAATAATTGTAAAACAGTTGGTATAGGATTAACTTGTAAATGCATGAATTGATTCCTTAACATCCATTAATGACATGTTTATAATTTTTGGATGGCAGGTAGAAAGGGAGCAAGTCAAAAAAACTCATACGTATGTTAATTAAAACAAACTTTATAAAAGAGATAAGAAAAATAAGTAATTAGTAAGTAATTTTACTTGATCGAAGTGAGCCGTAAGAGAAAGTTGGCAATACAGAGTGAAGTTGACCTAAAAGAACTTATTATTCCCCAAAAGATATATAAATACAAAGTATAATAAATACAAAGATTTTCAAATCACATAGAATCACATATGTATTCATCGGAGTCAAGTACAAATTATTAAGTCAAAACTGGTTTTTAAATTTAGAATACAATAAGATTATTTCATTCTAAATTATGTTACAAATACTGATTAGTTTGTGAGTAAAATATGCAGACGCTTAGGTACCATGACTACCAGTGTGTGAACTTACTACTCACAAACTAATCAGTATTTGTAACATAATTTAGAATTGTATTCTTTTAAAAATCAGGATATAGTTTTGACTTAATAATTTGTACTTGACTCCGATGAATAGATATGTAATTCTATGTGCTTTGAAAATCTTTGTATTTATTTTATAAAATGTTATTAATTAAAATTTAATCTACATTATTTTCGGTTAAAAACAACCGCTTGGATCTTTATCCATATTTTAGAAAAAATTAATTCAGTCACCTTTAAAAAAGGTATAACTTAGGTAATATTTTCAGATAAATTAATTTAAGAAAATAACAAAATGTATTTATATTTGTTGTCAGTAGTAACCAAAGGATTAACATATCAGATTGGATTACAAAATTCTGAAGGCAGGTTAAATAATTTTTGATCACCTTTTTCGTTTTATGTTTTTTTTAAAAATAAAGAATTTAAGCCTAGCTTAAAATTTCCGCAAGAATTTAAGCCTAGCTTAAAATTTCCGCAGGATAAAATAAAAAATACGGAAGGAGTAGTTGTTTATGACGTACTGTATTGCTAAACTAATATTATAATTAATTGTTTATTTTTCGAACTCAAGAACGTTAAATTCAACCGATTTAAATTATTAAACTAACATAATATGTCTACTTGGCCCTCATTATATAGTAAATCGATTTAATAATATGAAAGACAATATGGGGATGAATGAGTAAATGGGAATTTTTTTTTTATTAATCATTATTCTGTTATGGCACGAAAACTGGCCACATTTGTCTATCTTTATTGAGCGTAGGTAGAAACGAAAATTAAAGCGGGATGTTGCTAGTAAAGCAACCGAATTTCTGCCTGGAAAATTAAATTACAGTCTTTAATTATAAAACTAAATCATATGTAATTACAGACATACATAAAAAAAAATAAAAAATAAATAAAACCGACTTCAAAAGAAAAACTTTTCCAAAACAAATTAATATGCACTAAAAAGTAAAAAAGAAACTATAATAAAATGTAGTTAAAATTATTTTTATTTATGGAGTCGGTGTCAGCCATGGAAACAATTGTGGCAGAACAGTTTGCTACATTAGCTTGGCTGACACCGACTCCAAAATTAACTATCATTTTAAACATTATGTTATCGTTACTTTCTTACTTTTTAGTGCATATTAATTTGTTTTGGAAAAGTTTTTCTTTTGAGATCGGTTTTATTTTTATTAAAAGTTTTTTATTTTTATTTTTCGATTTTTAGTGAATTTAAAGTATTCATCACGCCTTCAGATTTTAAGAATCTGAAGGCGTGATATTGAGTTATTCGTCCTCTTGCCGTGCATACTTAATGTAAATTTAAGACTTTTATGGTTTTCTCATGGTCACGTTGTCAGAACTAAACCAAAATGAAATGGGACCACACGGAACCCAAGCAGGGTTCGCCGGACTAAGACACGTGGCCAAGCATTGGCCCATTAATGGTTAATGGTACTTGGCAATTTTTATTGGGCCATTGCTAGAACCAAGAAAAGGCCGATGTACGGTTCATAGAGATAGCCAGTATATATTTTTTTTATATAGCCAATGTATGGCATATCAACGGCAATTTTATGGCATATCATCATCTACTATTACTTATGCAACTTAGGCAATCTTTTAAGCCATGTATGTATAAAAGGTTGCTTCCAAACATAATGTTAATGAAATAAAAATTAGTGATTGTAAAAGGATTAAGATTTAAAAAAGTTTCATAATTCTTGATACAATAAAAGGTAATAATTGAAAGGAATGTTAGGAAATTTAGGTAGTCAATAAATTTAAAATGGATAATACATTTGAAATTTTAATGCATTTGCCATGGCTATTAAATAACAATCCGTGTCTCTGTTTGAGTGTTGACGAATAAATATCAGTTATTTATATAATTTTTTTAATGATAACTATCGATGAAAAAACGATTCTAGTTAAGTTTTGACAGTCGAAGGCTTCTCTTGAAATAAATTTCATCTTTTATTTTTGAAAAATAACCATAACAGATGACGTAACAGAATTAAAATATTTGTTTACATGTAAGAGCAACGTGTGGCTCGTATGTATAGTTCGTACAAAACCAAGTGGCACCGAACAAGAGAGAGTATAGATATAAGTGCACATACATATACATCATACACTCTCTCTTGCTCGGTGCCACTTGGTTTTGTACGAACTATACACTCACTTTTATTAGATAACTATTTTGTTATTGTTTGGCAATTGGCAGTGACTTACATGTGCAGTCGTGAAAGAGTTCCCTGTGCTATTAGAACGATTGGTCTCTCGACAATACGTAAAATAATTAATAACAGCCGTTTATTGAATAGTATTTATTGTCTAGTGTTTTTTTATTATTTTTGATTTAAAATTTTACTAAAATGTCTAAAAATTATTTGTGTTTATTATTTAACCATAACCAAAAAATCTGTGCTGTTACATTACTTCATTAGAAAGAGAGGCAGTGATAGAAAACAGTTGACTATATATGTGTATAACGCAATGTTATTTTTATTAGTGTTTTCTCCGGTAACCTTGACGGATCCACAATTAATTGAACTAAAAAGTGAGTATTCTTTTTTCAGTATGTTTAAATTATTTACAAAGATTTTCACTTATGGTCATACATTGTTTGACATTTTCAGATCAAATAGATACAATGTTGGAGACAAAGTTTTATAACCTCACACTGATAATGGAAAAAAAAAATAGAATCAACGAAAAGAAGCATATTGTATGATATTCAGCACAAAACTGATGAACTTAAAAATACTACAGTTACAAATGGATCTGCGACATCGATAAATTTAACAGAAGCTAAAAAGAGAGGGATAAATGGATCGTTGACATTGGAGAAGTTCGAAGATTTCGATAATAAACTCAGAGCGAATGATGAACACAAAGAATCTTTAGTAAGTTATCAATCTGTTAATTTTTATTGTTTTTAATTTTAATGTTTTCAGAAGTCTTTCATAAAACATTTCACATGTTTTAATGTTAAATAATTGAATAAATTAAAAAATTAGTAAGTTACAGAAGTTTTTAAATTAATTTATCAAATTTTTATTGCAGATGATTTTATATAAGATTATAACAAGGGGTGAATTAAAAATAATGTCTGCTATAAAAAAGATTATGGAAGTGACCATGGAAAAAACGGTGGAGTTAGAATACTCGGGAACAGGTCGTACTGTCAATGGCTTGGGGAAAAAAAATTTTAGCAATACGGCTACCTACAAATGTTTAGATGGTAAGCTAAGTATGTACACTATAGTGTACGTACAAGGTTATACAACAATTAATTTTTTATTGAAGATGAATATTTATATATAAAATTGATGTTTTTCCAGGAGTGCTTTCTGACCAATTTGCGGACTCAGGAGAGTTGAAAAATTTATCAGGAAAAGTGGGTCGCTGGTTATCTGGTGCAGCGGATCGCGAAGGTGGTCGTAAGGAGCGAACCAAAAAAAATTAAACTAATAAAATTTAATTCAATATTTTTAGTTTCAATAAATTTTTTTTTTCATTAAAATCGTTGCTGGCTTAGTACAAATTTTATTTATTCCCATTACTGGGATATTATTGGCTTCAATCTTTGGCCAATTAACTGAACCCATCAATGGGCCCAAGTTATCATCCGATGAAATTATTTTAATGGCCCAGTCATGGTATATAGTACTCAGCCATTGCTGCAAAACTGGCCACCAGCAATGGACCATGACTGGGCCAATTGTAAAACCTTGTATGGGAAGCACCAGCTTTCAAAAAGATAAATAATCATCAAAGTCGGTTCACCCAGTCCAAAGTTTTGAAGTAACACAAATAAAATATAATAAAAAAAATAAAAATACAGACGAATTGATAACCTACTCCTTTTTGTTTGAAGTCGGTTAAAAATTGATTTTGATTACGATTTTTTTTAACTATAAGAAGCTGCCGCGGTGGTAAAAATAGTCAAATATCCTGGTATAATAATATAGCTCTCAGGTATCAGACGTACTTTACCCTTATCTAATTTCAAAGAGAAAAAATTTCCGCACACTGCGAAGAAAGATTTTTTAGAAGAAAGTTTTGCCAAGCTAAAGATATTGAAGCTGAACAGTAATTTTCCAGAGGTATTTTTACCAATGACTTCAACAAAGAAAGCTGATAAAAATTAATTTAATAAACTCTCAACAGCAATAACAGTCACACGATATTTTCCAAATGTAAATATATCACATTAAATAAATACACAACGAAAAAAAAAAAGGATAAAGGATAAAATTAAATGAAGTATGATGGTATATAGATCTAAATAAAATAAATTTAGCACAATACTCTCCAAAGTAAAATAGAAAAACGAGAAGAAACGTAAGTAAGTAACTTGACATTACATGTACATCTAGCCCGTGTCTCTACTTTCTTCTTCTTACTCTACTAGTGTGTCTAGTCGTCCGTTGTCGATTGGGAGGTGTGCATCCACCCATTCCATATTTTTTGTGGAACCTTTAGTATACAGTCTCGTTCCTCGCTTGCTTTTAAACCATTTAATATTAAATGAATCTAATAAAACAAAGTAAAGAATAGACAATTTTGTAAGTGTATTTCATTTTACTAAAGAAATGAATGACACTATCCCGTATTTCGTGTTTTTTTTTTGTTGTTTCTTGAATAAATAAAAAAAAACATATACTAGAGAGGTAGAAAGATACCTATCTATAGTCAATGTATAATAATACTATACTTTGAATAAGATCTCGAAACAATATACATAATGTTTATGATATAAGAGCTAGAACTTGCATGGAAAAGTTGATTTTAAGGTGGGTGGAATTACACGACGAAATACATCTTGCGTATAAGAACAGTTGCTATTACTGTGCTTACGAGTGCGCATTTCGGAAAAAAGTTCCCAAATTTCTGATTTTAAAATAATTTAAATACATAAATTATAATTGATAAACAGTTTTACCGTTGGTAACACCGAGCCAGATATTGTTCTAAGAATTAAATTGAAAACTGGTATTTTAATCTGGCTGCAATTTTAATATAATTTACTTTTCTAATAAAACGAAAAAAAAAAGAAATTAAGTTGCTTTACAAACGCGCATCCAACATTAGCTTACGCACCTCTCAGTTCCATAAAATTAAAATATGGAAAATGTTGCCAGCTTTCTTACCAATAAGGTATTCCCAGTGTGGTTATTAATATGGTAAAACCCACTTTTCGACAGAATTTAACTATTTTTCGCATGCCAAGAATAGAACTTCCTATTAAATTCAAAGTTTCAGAAATTTTGACCCTTTAAAACACGAGATAATGATGGAATAGTCGAATTGTTTAATATCGTAAAATATAGCTAGGAAACTTTGCAACTTCGGGATCTCACAGCTAACATTATTCTGAGTCTGTGAAAAAAGATAGGCCAAATTTGTTTTTTCATGTTTTCAATATCTTAATTAAAACTTTCTAATCAAGAATGAAAAATCATCATCACGATTGTCTTAGTTATTTTTGAAAAAATTTGATAAATTTGTACGACAGACATTTGTTCTGGAAGTGACAGAATAGTTGAAGATGACAAATCTCTTCGCTTCATTTCAAAGTCATTTTCTTTACCTTGTAGGAATCATATGCATCCATTTAATCTAGAAAGATGTTGGTAACATGATGACACTTCAAATTTCCGCCATTTATACCATTTTTCACTCACTTTTTATACTTTCTATGAACTTAAGATGTAATGACAGGTGAAATGTATACAATAGCGTTTACAAAATTGAGACTATAGCATGGCTAGCGAAATGATGCACAAATCTAAAGACATTATATTTTGCAGCGTAAAAGAGTGATTTTTATATTAAACAAATGGTATAAAATAATTTATTGAGAAGGAAAACTTGAAAACTTTTACATAAAATTGTACAATACTTGTAGTTGCTACGCTGGATATTACTCTTAAAAGTATATCTTGTATAGTCTTTGTCTATTATGCTATAAATAGCAAATATAGACCCTATTTTTCTCTCATTTCAATATCGTATTTCATAAGATACTTTCAAAAACTATAGATTATTAACAATGTTCATAGACTGTTCACTGTTATACTTATCAAAGTAATTGTTTGGATTAAACATATATTTTCGGCTACATATTTTTCTGTCCAAGATGCTTACAAACTTTAAATATTTATTATTAAAGCCTTTGTGACAAAGAGAATCATATGAAGCACTGCTCTTGTGGTTATTATTCATTTTTACCTATTTGGCTCAGGTAACGATTTAAATATCTGATTAAAGCTTCATTACGAAATTTAAAAAAAAGCAGTTAGCCTACGTTTTTCAGATATCTATCTATAACAGAGACCACTCACATCATTGATCTTTATATCTTTTTTTTTAATTTAAACTACATCCAAAGTACAGTTAAATTTGTATGATGTGGGTGGAGTCGGCAACTTCGTTCTTTTCCAACCGACGACAGTATGATCAACTTTACCGCCCCATTAATGATAGTTGCTCACACCGCCCCCGCCGGTATGCGAACCCAAACCCTTCCAGTCAGTTGACGAACATTCTAAAGACGATTTAGATCACACAACCAAGGAGCTGATTCTAATTTAGCGATTTGGTTTAACTAAAAAGTAGGTACATATTTCAAAAGGGTGAAGGCATAAATGTTTGTCATAATAGCCGATATGCTGACTTGAAATTTCAATTAATATTGGTCGCTATTTTTTGCCGATAGCGTCGGAAATGGTACTGCAGTAGCTTGAGCTTGTTAGCGTGGTTGCGGTAATGCGAGGGGAAATGGGGGACGTCCAGTTTCAAAGTATACAAATACGGCAATCTGGAAACCGATATAACCGATGCTGTTATTGTCGATACATTCATATTTGTGTTTCTACAGGAATCTGGCCGAGACTTTTCATTTTCGTGGTTATAACCGGTTAATATTTTAAAAACGATATCGTTATAACCGATTTTGAGTGTATTCAATAACGTTTTGATACAAATTTTAAAATCATTAACCGCCTTCTAAAAAAAGGAGACTATCAAATTCGACTGTTTGTTTTTATATGTCTGTTGCACCATTATTCCCGCAATCATAAATTGATTTTGATGATTCTTTTTGATAAGTCATCCCTGAGAAGTGGTCCCATGTAAATTTTATCGAAATTGACTTAAAGTATAAAATAAATTTTTGTTTTTGCAAAAAAAATAATCGAATCACAAAAATGAAGATTATCAGAAAAAAAGTATTGAAGGTTAATTTTTTTGTGCATTTTTTGGAGTTCTATTTTTTGCAAGAAGTTGTTATTGATAATTCTTAGCTGTAAATTTCTTGCTATTATACTATTATGAAAATTCTTTTAGACATGAAAATTTTTCGTCTCTTATTTTATATACAACGTCTATGTTACAAGAAGTTCTCAAGTATCTTAGATACTTATATGATGGAACAAGAAGAACTCAACACAATTGTCGATGTATTTAGTGAATTTTTACTATGTATAATAATATACATAGGGTTATTCTAAATAAGAAACATCTTCATAAACATTTTAAAAGATAAAATTATTACTTTATTATAAATTTCTATACAGTTTGCATAAAAATATTATTACATTAGCTTTAAACAGATATTTCTGATTGAAAAACAAAGAGCATCATTCTCTATTTCTATATATTATAAATGCGAAAGTGAGCATGTTTGTTTGTTTGATTGTTACTCTTTCACGCTAAAACTAGCGAATGGTTTTTAATGAAACTGTACAGAAATATAGCTCATACTTCAGAATAATACATGGGATATAATTTATAAAGATATATCAATAAAAAAAAATTCATTTAATTTGACATTACCATAAATTACAGATTTCTGTTAAAGTAGTCATTTGACATTACCATAAATTACAGATTTCTGAAAAAAAGTCAATATAAAATATTTCACGGCCATCCTTTCATAATACATTTAAAAAATAGAAAACCATACATTTATTTTAGCTGTGTAAAACAATTCTTACCATTATTTAGAGTTTTATAAAAGGGGGTAAGCGAGAGAATTATTTATCAATTTGCACTTTTAAACCCAGCGAAGCGGGTTGGTATCACTCTGGTAATATATAAAGATTCAAGGATATATTTTTATGGAAATATTTCTATATCTTTATACACAAAAGCATTACGCATGCAGAAGGGAATCATAAATGAACTGCAAGAATATGAACTTTTTTTTAAGATGTTTAGTTTTTTCAAGGTAGAATTATATTTTTCTTTCTGCTGTACAATAAAAGTTCACAGTATGATTATTTTAATTATTAAGCTTAAGTTACACTAAATCAGTAGATGGCTCAATAATTGTACTACCTGTGTTATTTATTATTATTATTATATAACACAATTAGAAATTTAAAGAAACATCCGATCCAAAATCAGGTATGATAGATTTGTCTATGACATCGAGCTACTAAACAAATGAATCGATTTTAGTATTTTCGTTTGTTTGAAAGATATTTTGATTGATATTGTTCTTATGTTTCAAGAAAATTCGCTCAGATGTTGGAAGATCCTTACGTCTTTTCTAGTTGTTTCGGGTACGTAACCAAACAAGCACTTGAAACATAGCTGCTGAGAACACTCTCAATTAAACTACCTATCAAATTATATATATTATATATTCTTTATTTTTTGATTTGTCTCTATGCACTTATCACAATTTACATTTCTTTTTTTTACATTCTATTGTCATTGAACTAGGTAAAAAAAAAATTAAAAATAAAATAAAATTATAATATATTACATTCAAAAAACCTTTCAAATTAAAATGTTTACGTAAAAATGTGTCAAACAAAAGTTGTTTATTTTTTTATAAGAAACATTTTAAATTTAAACCTTGTTGCTCTTTTACGAGCTCGACCTCAGTTTTAACGGAGCACGCTATACAAATTTCAGCTTAATATCCCTTTTCGTTTTTGAGTTATCGTGTACACAGACAGGCGGACGGACTGACAAACAACCGAAAATGCACTAATTAGATAATTTTATGAAACTCCATACCAAATTTTTGTTCGTAGCATCAATATTTTTAAGCGTTACAAACTTGGGACTAAACTAAATATACCTTGATATATTTCATATATATATATATGTGTCTGGTATGAATAAAAGTGATTGTTAAGTGAACTGATAGTCATAGAATCAAAATATTTTCATTGATATTATTCATGTGAGACTGAACTGTAAAACATGCACAATCATGGTCATTAATGACTGACTGACTGTTTACGAATAAGTTAAAAGAATAAAATAACAAAATTTATTAAAAATCTAACTTGACTCAAATCAAATCAACAATACGTGTTTTGTATGAAAATCCTTCCCTAATTGCAAACTAGTGTATATAATACATTCATTTTATAATATAATATTTCATAATGTTGAAGTTTCTTGTCTCTATATTTTCGTTTTTCCAAACTCTCTCACAGACACAAAAAAAAGCAAAAAGCATGATAATATACGTATTTATATTAAATTTATATTCTGTATATAATATTGTTGGGGAAAAACATGTTCTGGTGTTTGATGTTAACAACATAAAAGGGATGATGACTACCAAAAAAAAGCTGTAAATATTACTATAGAATATTGTAAGCGGCAAAAGAAAAACGAACATTTCCATTAATTTCCAATTTTTATACCATGTATTTGAAATATATCAAGGTATATAAAGTTTAGTCCCAAGTTTGTAACGTTTGAAAATATTGGTGCTACCAACAAAATTTTGGTAGAGGTGTTCATAAAATCACCTAATTAATCCGTTTTCGGTTGTCTCTCCGTATGTCTGTCTGTCTGTCAACACGATAACTTAAAAGCGAAAAGACATATGAAGGCGAAATTTTTATTGCGTGCTTAGGACGTAAAAAGTAAGGTTGAGTTAGTAAACGGGCAACATAGGCCAATTGGGTCTTGAGCCCGTAGGACTTATCTTGTATACCGGAAGAGATAGAACAAATTTAACATGTTCCTTAAAAAAATAAACAACTTTTGTTTGAAATATTTTTTCCTAAACATCACTGTTTACCTGCGAGGGAGCAAATTAAGTGCAAATTTGTGTGTGTGTGTATTATATGGGAATATCAATTACATGTGTGTGGCTATCTATGAGTGGATATCTTTCTCTATTTACATGACGTAAATGATTGGATCATCAACACTGTCTATACATGATATTTCAACAATTAACTCAGTCAATTGTTTGTGTTCATTTGTTTTTTCAATGATATTGAGTGTAATGTATTCTTCGAAAAAAATCAGAAATTTTCTTATTTCTCATCTATATCTTCATGAAAATCTCAAAAAAAACTCAAATGTCACGAACTACGAAATGTGGGAGATTCCTCAATAATAAATACACATAGTCAGCATATGGGGAATCAGAATTATAATAAGGGGAATCAGAATTATATATATGAATATTGATCCAGATATGATATTAAGATTATTATTTATTTATATAAGAAACGGTGTTTCTTAAATTATATAACATATTGTCCAAAAAACGTGAATTGATTGGATTTAATTCAATTTGGGAGCAAAATCAAATGAATAAAAATAATAAAAAATTGTATTCCGATAAATTAAGAACGTATTAATACAATGACAGTTGAGCACAGATTCTTGTGAGGTAGGCATATTTGATTTTTTAACAAACCTGTACGTAGCATAGGTCATAATTTATTAGCCGTATAAGGTTTAAATTTTAAATTTGTGAACTGTATCTAGTTTTGTAGCAATTTTTTTTTTTTGCACTTTCTGAAACAAATATCGACAAGTTTACATTTTCCGAATTCAATATTCAGCAAAATGTATTATGGGTTCTTGTGAATCCATTTTGCCATTTTTTCAAACGTACCTATTTGAAAACGTTTTTTATTTTAAATTTTAATAGAAGTATCAATTTTGATTACTACTAAATCCATTTCGAATAATTTATAAGCATTCAAATACGTCAAATTTAAAAAACACCCGACAAATTTTTCGGGTACGAAACTCTCAACTCGCAACTTGAAACATATCTAAGCACACTCTCCATTAAATTGCGCTTTTTCTTAAAGCCTTATCCAAACTGAATCGATTTTGAGGACCATGGCCAATTTTTTTGGTTGTTCCGGGTACGGAACCCTAAACTTGCACTTGAAACAAAGCTAAGAAATCTCTCCATTAAATTACCTTTCAAACGAAACGAAAACAATCTAAATCGGATCATCCGTTTAGGCACTACAATGCCACTGACAGACAGACAGACACACATAGGGTTCAAACTTATAACACCCATTTTTTTTATTGGTTTGTGGGTTAAAAGACAAACTGTACAAAGCTATGGTTTCATTTACAAAAAGAAATATTCGTCTACACACCCGGTATTAAAATTAAACGAACTTACTATAAAGAAATCAAAATATAAAAACATTAATTTATTTTACTGTTTTCGAAACGAAAGTGATGTATCCCAAAAAATAAGAAAGTTTTTTTTTTTTTGTCTTTCTTTCCATGTTTTGGTTATGAACATTAGTTAAATGTAAAAACACAATACACTTCAAAATGTTTATATATTTACTACACAAGTGACCATTAATATTATGTGGGTGAAATGGGATTGGTTCTTTATTGTCCTTAAATAAATAAAAGCTTATTACTTTAATTGGACAATGTCTTTCATACAAATGTGGATTAAAAAGAAAAAAATGTTTTTTATACCATGTTTATATGAAATATAACGGGTGAGCCATTTAGCGTTTTAAATTTGAACTGTCTATATTTCGACATTGTAAACGTCAAATACCATTCGGAAAGTGGCAGATATTTAGTAAAAAGTCTAAAATTACGAAATGGGTGGCTATTCGCTAAATGAAAACCGGAAAACTTTTTTCCAAAGTGGTGAGTCTTCAACAAAAATGTGAGAAATTTGGCAAAAAACATGTACAGACAATAAGTGCCATCAGTTCAATTTGTGAAACAATTTGTGAAGCGTGTGCGTGAAGCTGGCTTGTTGATGGGTAAAAATGTATCCTATCTTCGGAAATCACATAATAAGCAGAAATGTGATTTGACTCCATTAGACTTTTTTCTTCGAGAAGCGGTTAAAAATAAATGTTCGATAACCTTCCAGAAACAATTTCAGTTTGTAACGCTTAAAAATATTGATACTACGAACAAAATTTTGGTATACGTGTTCATAGAATCACCTAATTAGTCCATTTTCGGCTTCTGTCCGCCTGTACGTCTGTCTTGCAACACGATAACTCAAAAACGAAAAGAGATATTAAGATGAAATTTTTATAGCGTACTCAGGACGTAAGAAGTCAGGTCGAGTTCGTAAATGAGGAATATAGGGCAATTTGGTCTTCGGTCCGTGGGACCCATCTTGTAAACCGTTAGAGATAGAGCAAAAGTTTAAATATAAAAAATGTTCTTTATAATAAACAACTTTTGTTTGAAACATTTTTTTGTAAACACCACTGCTTACCCACGAGGGCGCTAATTAGGTGTAAATTTTATAGAACGTATTAATATGGATTTATCAGTTATGTACCTATGTGTGACATGTATAGGTAGGTGTATGTGTAATGTGATACAGTTATCAACATTTTCTATGCATGGTATTTCAACAATTAACTCAGTCAATTGTTTGTTTTCACTTAGTTATAGATACTTTAAAATTTCTTTATTATTTTTTAGAGAAATTTTTAAATAATACTTACAGATATTTTGTATTTATTCTAAATATATTTTGTATTTATTTACAGCAAAGTATTACTTTCAAGGAGATTATAGTGAGATTATAAAATCGTATTCAGGAACTATTTTATTTAGATCAGACACATCAAATATAAATAACGATTTCAAGCCCATAGTTTTCTAGGACAATGAACAAAGAATTCATAACGATTGTCTTCATGGATGTATTTCAGTTAAGCTGTGTTTCCATACATATTTACATGATAGCAGCTGTTTAATACTACTTTTTTTCTACCCAGAGTTTCAACTGTAGATATACGTAATGTAAAAATATTTGTATTTAAGAAACGTGCATTTATTGCAAAAAAAAAGTATATGCAAAAAATGTTCACCTTGAGTATATGAAAAAATGTCCGGCAAAATCCTGAGTATTAAGAGATTTTCCAAACTGTTGACAGTTGAGGGAAATCAACACTATTCTCTACTTTCTGGGTGAAAGATTTTATCATTCCTGGGAGAACGAAGGTCAACTCTAAAGAAATGCAAATGCATGAATGGGTACAAATGCATGTAGCATATCGCATCTGGTAAAGGAAAGAGATACCTTTACAGGCATTGTTTGAATAAATTACCTATCATTAGAAGAAATTTTTATGATAATTATAAAGAAATTATTTTTTTCACACAGTTATTGGCTATACACTCATATCAAAGATAGCATATCACTGTTAACAAGTGAAATTTACATAATTTAAAAATTCCCCGAGAAATTTTTCGGGTACGGGACCCTTAGCTCGCACTTGAAACGTATCTAAGAACACTCTCCATTAAATAAACTTTTTCCTTAGATTCTTCTCCAGACTGAACCGATTATGAGAATCATCTCTTTTTTAGTTGTTCTGGATACGAAACCCCAAACTCGCACTTGAAAGCTAATGATATTCTCTATTAAATTAACTTTCAAACGACACTAAAAAAATCCAAATCGGTTAATCCGTTTTGGAGCTACAGTCCCACAGACAGACACACAGACAGGCACACAGTCAGGCACAGCGGTCAAATTAATAGCACTTTTTTTTTTGTTCGGTGGTTTAAAAAATCAAAATCTCTTCATTGTTTAGGCGCTACGATGCCACAAACAGACAAACATAGTGGTCAAACTGATAACACTCTTTTTTTGATTCGGGGATTAAAAAGATTATTTTTAATGAAAGCCTTTTCACCTTTTAGTGATTTTGTGTGTTTTTTGTAATTTGAAATTATTTCGATTGGTTTTCAATATCGTGTAATTTTTAGTTGGATTAGGACTTTGAACGAGTCTTTTATATTTTCTCGATTTATCATTAAAGAATGGATTATCGTAAAATCTGGCCAGTTAATAAAAGAACTACAAATAAATAATTATTGTGTCAACAATATCAAAATTTAACTCAAGAAATTAAGTGTTTGATTGTCTCAGAATTATAGTATAACAAGAAAATATTTAACAATTATTTATTTTTTACCATGCTAAAGATAATACTTTTCTTAACTCTGTAGTTTGAAGGAAAATGGTTTACTTCTATAAATACTTTTTGTATTAATAACTGAATATATGGATTAAAGACCTTGTATAACTAAAAATATGATGACCCCACTAACAAAATATACCATACTTGTACAAATTACCACTTTTATTTTTTTGGCATGTATATTTGTTTGTTATTGTTGTTTGTGAGAGCATAAAGAGAGATAAATTTTATACTGCAACATCACAGAATAAAAGGATTTTGTGTGATATTATTAAAGTGCTTTAAAAACTAAGCTTTTTATTTAGAGACAAAGATTTTCATATTTTATTTACAATTATTTTTGTATATGTTTTATGAAGGAATCAAGGGTTGAAGCATATATATATTTATATACAGTAGCTAGGGTGAAATTGAATCAAGGACCATTTGTGTGTTTTACACATACACGAAAGCTTACAAGTATATTAGTACGAGCTTTTTTTTTGAAGTAATTCAATTATTTTATTTGTTTCGCAGGTTTTGTATATGTGCTTAAAAATGAACTTGAATTACGGAAAGCTTTTTAATTATTCAGATTGGAAAAGATTATTAAACAGTATAGTTTTAAAAAACTATAAAAGTCTGATTAATTAAGATGCGGACTAAAAAGTGAAAAAAGAAGTTTTTGATAACACAAAATTAACAAGCATGTGGTGTTCAACATTTAATTTTATGATTGGTCTATTTTTTAGACATCGCTCATCCCACGCTTTTTAAACTAAATTATTACATATCATACAAAATTTTCTTAAGGTTTTTAACACAATATTTGAAATGTACAAGTGAAATTTATAAAATTTAAAAAGCCCCCGACAATTTTTTGGTTACAAAACCCTAAACTCGCATTTGACATAGCTACTCTCAGTTAAATTACCTTTTAAACGAGACCAAAAAAATTAAAATCGGTTCACCCGTTTAGGCGCTACGATGCCAGAGACAGACACCTTTTTTTTAGTTCAGGGGCTAAAAACAATAAACGACTGCACACTATAACCAAAAATACGTCTACACATAGCTTCTACCTGTAGCTAACGTAAAGAGATTTTCACATTGAATCATATATTTCTGCGTATAAACAATTACACTCCTCAGCATCTATACAAATTGTAACCTAATATTGTTGCTTAACATGGCCAAAAAAATTTTACACCAAATTTTCTTACACAATTCTCTTTATTAACAGCCTCTTTAAAATATTGAAACTATTTTGAACTATTGAAACTAAGTTACAATTTTTAATTGAAAAATTAAAGACAGGATTTTATATAAGGTGGTTTTTGTCACTCAAGTAACATAATCACAGGAAATACACTTTTAAATTAGGCCTATTCTAAAGTAATCAAGAAATTAAATATAAATTAACTTAAAATTCGTTTCACTGTCAATTAAAATTATAATATAATAACACGTCGGTATTTTTATTTATAAATTAGATTCACTTTCGATTCGCTTATAATGTAAAAATTAATAATAACTGAATCGCTTTTAAGTTTTTAAGATACAAGTTGATTATATTGTTAATTTGGTATGGTACCCTAATATACCATTCAAAAAAACTGATCTTTTTTCATAAATATGTGGTCGTTCTTGCTTGCCTATTATTACACAAATAAATTGTTAATATATCGTAAATAATTATTACAATCATAATTTTGAGGAATACACTCATAACTTATGTTTTTATGTGGCGTTATGATATGTAGGAGTAAAAATGTGTAATCCAGTTCAAATATGTTGAAACAATTTTATATTTGTAACCTGCATCCTCTTTTAATTTCCGGTACAGGAAGAGAGATGTATATGAATTTTTATAAGAATTTCTACCTAATTATCAAGAAATTTAGAGGCACTTAATAGAAAAAGAAATAAAATTATACATTGATAATTAAAAATAATATATTACAACACCAGCCTCAAAATTGGTTCGTCTCGATCTTTATATCAAATAAAGATCTTTATATTCGTATGTGATACGAAATTTATTTTACACTCGCCAAGAAATCCAACTTTCTGGCCTAAATTTTCAACAAAAATTTCTTTCTTGAATTGAAATTATTCGTATTTTTATTATTCGATATGAAAGTAACTCGAATATACCAACCTGAAACCGGCCTTGAGGAAGTAATTTTTGAAAGTAAAGACTTACTGGTCAAAATTTGTAGTTCCAAGTCTAAAAATAATCAAAATCGATTTACTATTACATGAAAATCGTCCGCTTGCATTTACCAATTATCACAAAACCACGATTACCACCACCAATTATTATAAATTCCATATGCTCATAAAGAAATCAATACGAAAAAGTTTAAGCTACATTTTTTTGTGATATTTGGAACTGAATCAATGCAAAAATCGTGTTAAAATTGACGCCAAGACAATATTATTGTATTTTGCTTAACTAACTTTGGTTTTCAGCGATATGCCTTCGAAAAACAGGAAACATCAAAAAAATTTGAATGAGTTGAAACATTGAAAAATAAGTTTCCCTTATAGTCATCCTTTTTGTGCCCGGTTACAACTTCAACTAGGTACTCTTTTTATTTACATTCAAGACTACTCCTTATTTTCGACTTGTGTTATTCTTATGTAACATAATTGAGGAAATAATAAGCTTTGCTAAGTACTTGAAATGCTTCAAAGCAAAGATTAAAGCGAGTTTTAGTGATTTAATTTAGAAATAGGGGATAATAATGGGCTTCCAATCAACGAATAAGTGTTGACACTACCGAAAAAGCTTTTGCATATAAGAAATATTAATTTTTTTCTTTCACAAATGAATGCTAGTTTTTACCAAAGGCCTTATATCATAATAATTTACCGATACCATGATAATTTATGAAAATATGCATTTGTATTTAAGAGATGTTATTTTAAAGATAAAATAGTCGGCGAAAAGTCTAAGAAATTTCTTGCCAAATTTCTTGTAAATTATGCAAAACTATGTTAGTTGAATTTATATTAGGTTTTTGGTAGTACATACTAAATTGTAATAAATAATTAAAATAATAAAAAATAATTTTATTATTAGTGTATGCCTAGACGTTCTTTTTTTTTAACATTTGAGTTCAAAATTTTTCGAACTTGCGTTCATTCTCAAGAAATTCAACTATGTTACTTAAAAACTCCCCTCAATCAGTTAATTTTTGTATGAATTTCAAGATAGGTTGAAACAAATTTACAATGGTTCGTTTTTTATCGCTAACGATTTTACTCACATATATAAAGAGTCACACCAAAACACCAAAGAACGACTCACCAACGCATATAAATTTAAATTTTATTAATAAAATAGGGACTCCAGTAATCAATTTAAATATGGTATACATTCATACATCCATGTAAAATATACATATATTTTATTTATATTAAATAATATTATACACACAAAACTATTAAAATTTAATCGTTAATATTCTCGTTGATTAAATGTGGGCGCTCACCAACCTCTTGTCGTTAAACACATACATAGGGTATATTGTTGTACCATGAAGACAATAATGTATCTTGTACCATCCTTCACTTTCTTGCAACCCCTGATCAACACTCACTTGGAGTGTCGTAGCTACACAGACTCGCTAAAGTAACCCAAAGTGAAGCACCCACTACCACAATCTTCATGTATAATAAAACTAACGACAACAATTACTTGTTTGGTGAAAAAACATCTATTTACGTCTATCACTGCCGAATTACACAATTAATAATGAGAATTTTGAAAAGAAGCACGCCTAAACTAGTCTATGTGAACCGTGTTGTCTCTATCTCGGGTACAAGAAACCGCTTTTTAACACATGTATTAAGTCCAAATTCTTGAGCCTCACCCAATTTCAAACTACTTCGTCAGAGTGTGGAACAGTCGAAAAATAGAAAATTTACTTAACAAAAGCACGCAACTGACAGAAAAATTATCAATTTGCTTTTCTTATTGCACAAAATAAAAATAGCAAAAAGCAACAAATTTTCTTTTACTGTTTATTTAAAATTAATTTTTTTGATTTGTCTTAAAAAACATACAATTAAATCACTGCTTTTGGTGGGTAAGCTACTTCGTTATAAACATAAAATGCATGTTCTTGTACCTTGGATCAAATAACGTACTGCAGCACTGATAATTCATATAAGGTGGAAAATTAGTTTTACAATTATTTTATCACGGGTTACAGGCTATTAATGCATAATTCGAGTTAAATTTGGTTAGGTTAAAGGCCTTGCTTTAACCTAAAGTTAAACCTTTAGGTTAAGGGCTTTCCTAAGCAAAGCTTATAATTTTCTCAATTAGATTAGAATATTTTTCAAGTGGGAAAAAAGAAGTAATATTCAATGTAAATCAAAAAAGTAGCCGAAGTGTTACCGTGCACTAAGAGTAGAGAATGCCTAAAAAGAGAAACTTATTGTTTAATGTTTCAATTATTACTTAAGGTATTGTTCGCTAAAGTGATCTGTCCAAGCAGTTGGGATGTTTGAATATACGTGCACTATCCATGGTATATTATGGTCATATACTATGAATCACATATGAATAAAATACAACAGCAGTTTTTATCCATAGCTGAATTTTTTATTGAACATCCTTAGTTTTGAGGGATGATAGGGCTCAAAGGAGAGACAATTTTAATTGTTATGATTAAAAAAAAAAAAAAGCTTTAAAAACCATACAAATGTAAATTGTGATCCTAGGCGCAATACTATTCTATATGAATTCATTGGTTCAAAACTGTACTATATGTATGTCATATGATTTATGGTTCATTCATATTTTTATTTATTTTTTTGGTATTTTCATATTTGTAATGCGGTTAAAATATTATTTCATTTGACAGAAATATGTTACACATAAATTATTTATTTGGTAGTCAAGTCGTTAAGTTGTTTGTTTACTATCGAATAATAAGTGTGTTTTGTACCCTGTTTTCATGGTACCACTATTGGGAATCTATATTATTAATAGGTTAGATGTTAAACTTGTTGGGGTAGATATTTGAGGGACTATGAAAATTTTTGTCAAACTAGTCATCTGAAACGAAAAACTGGCTGAAGGATTGTAGGGCTTTCTTTTTTAAGTATTTAAGGTGGTATAGCAATACAAGTGATCACAATTAACATCTTTTTTTGAAGTTTATGCGAAAGATCCTACGTTAAGAAAAAAAATAGATTTTATAATTAATTACCCATAGTAAGAGAGAAATTAACTTTTTTTTTTCTTAATTAAAATTATGTATGAGCTTTTTGGGATGTTTTTTTTCAATTTTACCGGAAATGGTTTATCTATGTTGGAAAAATTGACACAGTTAATCTATAGTAAAAATCTTCTTGATGTATTAAATAGCACTAAAATCGAATTTTTGTTCAATTTCAACTTTATTTACAGTATAGTTTTCTTTAAAAATAATTTTTAAAACTTATTGTTTATCCGTCAACAGCCCTAGTAGATAGATTATATATTAAGGGTAAAATTACTTTATTCTTAACAAAGTGCACTGGATTGAAGCAAGTAGGTTTTACTTATGAGCTATTATTATAAAAAATGAAAATATTACATATTATGAGAAAAACTATATAATAGATTGAAAAAATAATTCTTACTTATTTGAATAGAGGGGTTTTGTATTTGAATAGAGTGTTAAAAGTAGTATATCAGTATTTCGTTAATGATAAATTACCTTTAAGGGAAAGAATGCTTTCGATGAAATTGGGTGCATTACTTAACAAGTGAAATTTACAAATTTTAAAATACCCCGACAAATTTTTGGGGTACGGAAATCTAAACTCACACTTGAAACATATCTAAGAACACTTTTCATTAAACTACTTTTTCCTTAAAGTTTTTTCCAACTTGAGTCAATTTTTAATATAATCATCAATTTTTTATATTTTTTTTCGGTTACAATAAACCCTCTATTAAATAACCTTTCAAACGAAACAAAAATCAAAATCTGATCATCCGTTTAGGCGCTACGAAGTCACAGACAAACACACAGACAGACACAGACACATAGCGGTCAAGATTATAACACCTCCTTTTTCAGGCCGGGGGTTAAAACAAAACAAAATTTAAAAATTCATTAAGGATGGAAAAAATTTGAGGCACGCTGAGACTTTAATAATTACCATACAAAGTGAGCGGGAATGTGAGTATAAATCTACTAGGCTCCAGAACCCTTCAATCAGGTCTTCTATTTAGACATTACATAATAACACTTACACTGTACCTAATCTTTCTTGTCCCTTCTACTCTGACAATTAGAGTATTAGACTGTAAAAAGCTTAGAATTACTCTATTGTTATGAAATATGGACCGTGAGGCCATACAAAAGCAAAACTTCTTTGATCGTTTACATCTGCTCTTATTGATAAAAGGAGCTTTGCAAATAAAGAAAAAAAAATCTGTCGAATGGGAAACATTCCCCTTTTATTGAAGAAGGTTAGTAAAGATATTAACCGTACCATGTATATATAAGTGTTAATTGAAATTGACGTGCTTCATAATTGTGTTTTTGCGATCAATTCCACTCTAGATTTTAAAAAAAAAATGCATCGACATAATGCCTTAAAAATGGAAAAAAGCTTACACCTTTCAAAAAGCTTGAAACATGGAATTAATTATTTATTAATTCTTTCGATACTAGCAAAAACCCTCTCGTATTTTACGTATTGAGTTTTCGTAGAAAAATGATTATGTACAGTGTAAAATTTATTGTATCAACTTGCAACCCAATCATATTTAAACCAATTGTAAATTCCAAGAAAAAACGAAAAAAAAAGAAAGGAAAAGAAAAATGTTTATTTTAACAAAAATATGATTTTTTTTCTCTGTTAAACCTTAAATAAAAGTTCACAACATTATTTATTTTTCTGTATATTTCCCACATACATTCATATGAAGTACGAACCATAGTTTTGTAGTTTTTCAAAAATAAAAAAAACCATAAGCATTATGTAATGTTTTTAACGTAATAGAAATGTAAGTAAAAGTGAATAAGCATAATATCACATTTATAAAAGGAAAAAAGATAATAAAAAAACAAAAAAAATATTTGATGATAATAACTCTATAGGTATATACAGGGTGTATCCCTCGAAAATTAAACGTATGATGGAACAGTTTAGTTTTAAAACTTGAAATAATTACAAGCTATTACAAGGAGCCTATCGGTTAACAGGTTTTTAGTAACTATAGGTGTTACTTTTGTATGCTTTCATAGGAAATTAATCAGAAATAAATGAGGCTATACATTTCGATCAAAATTCTCCTGCTGGGCGACAGGTATGGGACATAGATCGATATGGTATCCAAAAGTTTTGGATTTTCCTCCCAATTGAGAATTTATAGCCCCTAAGATTTTATCACTTCTAGCCGCATCTTAGCTAATGTTTATTGATCGATCACACAGGTTGTGTAACTTTGGATTGAAGGTGCTGTACGTGTGACAAAAATGTGAAAAAGTAGATGAAAAAAGAACAATCACAGTCTCATACTATTCCTTCTTCTTTAAATATTCGGAGATCTTCAAGTATAGCAGAAGAGATTGAATGTCGACTTAACTATTTTAATTCGGAAAGACCGTCTAAGAAAAGCTGACCTATTAAGTTATTGTCTCCATTTAATAGAGGCCATTGTCAAAGTGAATTGGAAGGTTCCTTTCTTCAAAAAAATAAATTCTCTCAATATCCTCGATATACATAACAAGTGAAATTTACAAAATTTCAAAAACTTCCGACAAATTTTTCGGGTTCGGAGCCCTAAACTCGTACTTGAAACATAAATAAGAACACTTTCCATTAAATTACGTTTTTCCTTAAGGCATTTTGAATATCGTCGCCAATTTTTTAGATTTTACGGTTACGGAACCCTAAACTCGCACTTGATATATAGCTAAGAACACTCTCCGTTAAATTACATTTCAAATGAAACGAAAAAAATTAATATCGGTTCATTCGTTTAGGCGCTACGTTGCCACAGACAGAGAAACAGACAGATACACACATATAGCGGTCAAACACTCCATTTTTTAGCTCGGGGGTTAAAAAACAACACATTTAAAAAAAGGAAATAATTCAAATTGGAAAAACAGTAATTATTACCCACAAAAAATGAAACCCTATTTCTATGTAGTAAACCATTCTGTATTTAGATGAAAGCAGATACTAATATTATGTTTCACAAACTCAAATGTGGTATGAGATGTGGTTTGATTCTGTGGTACAAATATGGATGTTGGATAAATGAATCGGTGGAGAAATAAAAATATGGTCTTGGAATGGGATTTATATAGAATGGTATATGGACTTTGGACAGATCATAGAACAACATTATATGTTCACTGTCTGTTCCATAATCCGTTTGTTTCCACAAAAATGATTTCTTTCTTTTCCGACAAGCTGTGCAGAGTACACACTCTCACGTCTATATGTACACTATTATACTCTCGTACACTCCATTCGATATGTCCGTTTGTCTGTCTTTGCCTACCTATGTATTCTCTATACATATGGATTCTTTATCAGTTATGATGAAAATATTGTTGGAAACAAGGTTAAATGTGTTTATGGCATAAATGTATGAAAAATTAAAGTTTAAATGTTATACTTCGTAGGATGAAGGTGAATGTTCAGTAAATTAAGTCTTAGAAGTTTTTTAATAGTTCTATAAAACGGAAAACATAAAACGATACAATAGTAAGAGCAAATTTTCGATATGTTATTCAGGATATTTTTCTTTTCAATAGTCTTTGAAATAAAAAGCTTAGTTTTTTTATATGAGGTTGGACTGAGTCTAAATCAATTCTGAAAATTTTACGGGGGAGGGGGTGCCAGATTATTTAAATGAATAAATAACTTCCAAAGTAGACATATTTAAAATTGGTATAACGATAGATGGTTGATATGTTTTCATAGATTTCTCCAAAACTAATCGATGAACATTAAAAAACTATTTAAGTTTAAATTAAAGCCTTAATAAATTATTGGAAACAAAAAAAAAATCCGTTGTGTACGACTAACAAGTGTATTTGAGCATGGCAGTGAGGGCACTTTAAAAAAATACATATATTCAATTTTAAATTATGGCAAATTATGTTACAATTTTGTATATATATCTGGAGTAATTTTGTTTAATTATTTTGCTTTTGATATTTCGAATACCGACACAGACATCGAAAAGTTTTATTCTTATTTTTTGTCTATATTCATGAGGTAATAACAAAATTCATCATACAAGTTGAAAATAAAAATTCAACACAACCCTATTTTTGATTTCAATTTCAACCCTAAATCTAAAATAGACTAAGGCTCTCAAACTACTTAATTCAAAAAAACTTTAGGTGAAAATAAATCGCAACGCGAATTTATCCCAGGCCATCATCTTCAAACATAGAGCTATACTTCTAAGCCAATAATTTAGTGATCCGATTTGTTTTGAGTATATTTATGACATCACACTAAAGTTTCGTGTGTCTTACAAAAACCAAAATATAATAATATTTGTGTTTGGTTTGTTCGAATCCTATTAATTCAAAAAAACTTTAGGTGAAAATAAATCGCAACGCGAATTTATCCCAGGCCATCATCTTCAAACATAGAGCAATACTTGTAAGCCAATAATTTAGTGATCCGATTTGTTTTGAGTATATTTATGACATCACACTAAAGTTTCGTGTGTCTTACAAAAACCAAAATATAATAATATTTGTGTTTGGTTTGTTCGAATCCTATACGATGGTCAGACACAAGGCATAATATATCCAGAAAGAAAACTATATCTGTCTGATTCTCTTCCATCGTGGAAAAACTTTATATACACCATTTTCTATCCATATATAGGTTTATGTGTGTTAGCTTTTTCATCATGATCTAGTAAGCAACTTCGTCTCTTTATCCATGAGAGCTGTATATGTAGTTTCTACGTATGGTTGTAATATTGGCTAACGCTTTTCCGCAGTTGGTAGTAACTTCAAGCACAAAAAATAATGTATAGTTGTAAAAATTTATCATATGATCGTTTCCATGTGATCAGTATCGTAATTAAAAGAAATGTAGCAAGAATTCATTTTCTTATTCGTGTATTCGTTGTAAATGCTTATCAATGCATTGATAACTAGAGCATGATTTCTCCTGATGTTAGTATAAAGTTCAATCTTCCAAAAACTTTAGATTAATTTTTATATCTAAAAATTTATGCTGTGATACAAATATGCGTTTAGAAATTCAAAATTCTCTTTTTGAAAATCCAGGATAATTCTTCATTTTACCAGCGTTTTATTAATTCGCTTTCTTGGTAACCTGTCAGTGTATTCCTTTTTCAAAAACAATTTTTGAATTTGAAGATTAAGATACTTTCTGATAAAAGCTAAATCGCAGGTCAAGTGTAAATCAGGCAGGAAACGAAGTAAAAGAAAAGTACTTTTGTCTTCCGCTACACGTTCTTATTTTATATTTTTAAATCAAAATAATTTAAGAAAAATAAACTTTTATCTTACTCAAAAGCAATAATAAATACTTTTCTACCATCTAGAACCACTCATATATGACTTTATGTACAAGTTCAAAGCATTCTGCTTAAAATGCCTTAAATTAACCTTTATTGGCAAAATTCTTTAATGAATAAAAAGAGCTACAAATTAATTTCAAATATATGTATAATGTTTCTGTTTAAAAATTTTAATCGAGATGTTTTCGAAAATTTTATAATTATTCCACAAATATGTCATTGAATTAATATTGACTGCAATAATAATAAAAAACAAAAGAAAATAACCATTCAAAATTCTATACGCATACTTGTAATACTGCCCTATATTCGAGGAAAAATTCTGTATCAATCAAAATTTAATGTGAAATAAATTGTTCAAAATACATTATTCATATTACACAGACCCTATATAATGTGGTTTAGCACATGCTTGATGAATTTTTTTCACTGGAACCCACTTTTACCTTACACATCCGTATAGAATAGAGTACGAATGAATCGCAGGGTGTACCATATAGTGAATGGTGCAGTATCATTGCGCCTGGTTGCGTCTTATAAAACAAACTCTCATTCCTGTTACCAATCTGTAACGAGAAAACCTTTAACTAAAAATGATTTTCTTTTATTTTATAAATACACATGGTATATGTTTATCTTTATCTAATACAAATGTTAAAAACAACGTGTATTTATTATACAAAGAGTTTGGAAAATATTAAAGGAGAAATAACTATTATACTTCATCCTCTAAGGTTCTATGAGATCTAGCATTCAAGGTACTATGAGACAAGAAGTATTTGAGACTTCCTGTGGTCGAAGTGTCACTAATTGTAATATCATAAAGTTTGAAGTGCCCCTTGAAATTTCAAAGTTGAGGTGGGGGTGAAGTAATGAAACCTATAATTTTATAGGTAGTATTTTTGAACTTTCCTGTCGATATCAAAACGACGTGTTTTCACTCAAAACAAAATCACACCAGATCAAGAGTTGTTAAGGGTGGATACTTTTGAAATGATCACACACTATAATAATGATCGCTGCGGCGTGATTGGTACATTTAAAGTGCCGTAATTAGATGAGGTGTTACAAACATCAATTTAATTTCAAATCAAAATACTGAAAAAATCAAGAAAATCAGCCAAGTGCTAGCGTTGGCCTGTTTGCAACCAATTTGCAAACCCGATTTCGAAGTGGTTGTTAGATTTGTTCACGAACTGCAGATGAATGACAATAACTTTCCTACCAAATAGCCAGCTCCACACGCATATCCGGCTACATTCAAATATCAAAGGACAAGGTTGATTAAGATGAAACTCATAATAGCATATTCAACAGGGAGAAAAATTGGGTTTTATCGATACTAATCCTTTTATATTGATTCTTTAGGTTATAAACACTCAAATACCAGTGGTTTAAACACACGATCGTCATGAGGAGACAGGAGAGATTCATGAGGACTTAGAAATTGTAAAAACAATTTACAAGGCTGGTTATCATAGTAATTACTAGTAAATCCTCCTTTGATTTTTCAAAAATTTCATACATTCTCTTTTTTGTTTTGTTGTTTCTTAATTTTGTTATTTTTGAGAGTAGGTATCCTCTTCACCGTGTCTGCCTCATCTCCAACCATTCAATGGTACTTTGGTGGAGGTTTAAGGTACGTATCTACTTCATGCACCTCATCATCAGTAGCAAGTAGAAGCAGTCGTTGATATATTTTGTTATAATGTGTTTTTTGATTGTATTTTCCCAAAAAAAAAAGAAGAAATAAATTATGTATTTATAGGAACAATATTATCTTTTTGTTGTTATTTCTGCTGTTCGACATTTTAAATATTTATATCCGGTATATTTTTTTTATTATTGATTTTATTCTGTTATTTATTCGGTTCTTCGTCATTACTTTTTAAGGTTTTCCAATCATTGTGTGCTTGGTTTTTGGTAGTGTATGACCACTAAATAAAGATACACTGGGGGGCTACCGATATTTAATATAAAATTAATCAATAAAACGTATATGAGGCTATATAAAATATGATACTCTACTTTAACATAATTTGATACACGATGCATGTTAACAGACGCATTTTGGATCAAAAATGTTCTGACTGTCTTTGAATATGAAAATCAATTTCAAATTATTCTGTGAATTATCCTTTTGTGAATTTTCTATTTGTTGAAATGAAAATACGTAACGTGCGTTAATCCATTGAAGTGTAATACCTCATATGTTAAGTGGCACAATGTGTTGAGATAGCAAAAGCAATTAAAAGTATCATGCATGAGGGACTTTGAATTACATTGAGTACACAAAAACATGACAATTTTCCCTTAGAGAAAACAATGGAGGGCGAAAATTGTTTTCCATAAAATACGTTTAAAGTGATCGATTTCATCTTTGTTTATCAAAATTGTCAATAAAGTAGAGGTTTTTTTGATGTTTGTTCTTAATAAGGATAACATTTTTGAATAAATTAATGACATTTTTATCAAGTAAATAATAAATTTCCTCTTAAGCGTCGATCTTCGATATATTGATGGTTTATATCCAAAAATTTTACTATTCCTTTTCGTTTTATTTTTTTAACTTCTAACAGAACCGATCATCAAAAATTTTTAACGAACCATTTTAGGATAACATTTAAAATGTCAGCCGGAAAACCAATTTTTTCTTGCAAATTCATCGTTAGAGCATTTCAATTGTAGTGAGCGATTGACTGCACAGAAGGAAGATATTTGCATAGCCTACCATGTCAATCATTTGTCTGATACATCTATTTACAAAGAAAGGTCAAAAAAGGCATGGAACTAAACGCAGGAAAATTGAATGATTCACAGATAAAATTCTTACATTCAAAAAATTATTTTCAAGTGACTAGAATAATTTTCATTTCAAACTATGAACAAACATTAAGAGAATTTTTGTAGCGTAAAAAGCTGTTTAACGCAACTTCGATAACAGTTTTGAAAATTCTTCTCTTGTTAAAATTAATTACGAAAATACACACAGATCCTAAATTTATCTAACAAAAATTGAACAAATAAAAGACTTTGGAAGGTTACTTGATGTTACAATAGATAATTATATTGCAGATATTTTCCAGTGCATGACTGTACATTTAAAAGATCACATGACATACCCATAAATGATGGTTTGATATCTAAGTTTTACTTCTATTCTATATGTGTATAAAACAGATATATACATATGCGGGTGGGTATCATCACAACACAACACCCTAGTGCCAGTAAATGCTTCAGTAAGTATTACAATAAGAGAAAATAAAATGGGTACTTCATTTACAGTACATTTACGAAATTGATTTGTGCCAAATAGGTTCGTTTTTCGTACAGCAGCATATATAGCTATTTCGATGTGTGTATATGGTGTTTATTTTATTAAATTCCTGTTGGAAACTATTGAGTCATCCTCGAAAAACAAAATCGAAATGTTGTAAAAAGGTTGCAAGAAACTTAAAAAAATATCGAGAGGTGTCGTGAGCTCCCGGTAGGAACTACATACCTAGCTTGTACATTGTAGCTTGGTACATTATAAATGTAGCGTTAACTTTTTTTATTTACAACATATTTTCCTGAAAATTAAAAGTATTAATTTTAGAAATCAAACACTTGCTTGATTCTTTAAAGAATTTAATTTTATAACTACTTTTATTTTTACTGTATGAATTAATTGTCGTAATAGTTTAAAACAGACATAATAATTCTGATTTAGTAGTGAGCCCAATATGTGAGTACATTACGTTTGGTTAGATTTGGATATTTATTTTCACATTACATAAAAGTTGCGTTTTACTCACTTTAAATTATCTCTGTTTTCTTTAACTTCTGATTACTTTCAGAACTTAATTTTTTTAAATGATAAAAATTTTGACAAAAAATACAAATTGAGAATTTTTTTCATTTTCTCAAAATTAATGGCAATATGATTCGATTGAAAAAGTTTTAGTTTCCCAGGTAACCTTGATGTCAGTTTTTGGTGTCTGTTGCAGTTTTTTTAATTTTAGCTCCCAACCAGAAAACAAACATAGTGCGATAAAGAATATAATTCCAACAAGAACAAACTTTTATATGCTATGCTTTAATTTTTAAGCTGTCGAATATTTATTTTCTTTAATTAAATATTGCTGACTCAAGAAATATTTACTTGCTATTAGATTTACAGCCAAGCAAACGCGTTTAATTCCATTCAGTAATTTAAGTTTGATGCGATAATCTCTTTTAAAAAATATTAGTATGTGGTTATGAAATCATATGACCAATTTAAAATTTTCATTTGTAGTGGATTTTCTAATAAGGAATCAGTCAAATTAGGTTAAGTGGCAGTACTAGGAAAGTTTGGAGAGTGAAAATATGAAATCATGGTTTTCATTTCACTTTGAAAAGTGAAATTTAAATTTAATGATATTCTTACGTTTCAAAATATATTCAATGTTAAAAAAACAACAATAAAATTAAATAAAAACTCAATACAAGTTATTGATCCTGCTGCAAAAGGCCATAAGCATATGGTTAGTTTTATTTAGTATTTAACTACTATCTTTATCTACTATCACACTAGTATGTATTACATATAGTAGTGGTTTTATGTCCATGGATTGATTTTCATTTTATTTTTCACAAGACCTATTTTCACACACACAAAACTACATATATGACCTAATTTACTAATTTGTACTTGGTTAGAATTTAAAAAATGTCAGATCAAAAGTTAAATGTTTAGGAAATTGTAGAATCATTATGTAATGAATCCAATTTCCTTTGGATTGAAAATTAAGTAAAGATATTTTACCAAAATCAATTAAGGACATTGAAACTATACGAACGAACACTTTATGATAATTCAAATCTGTTCCTTTTAATTTTTTCAAGCAAATTGTTTGTAGGTTATTCCTTAGAAGTAGAATCACTCCAGAAACTTCAAGAGATGGAGCGAATTGTTGATTGTTGAATTGAATTGTTTTACTGTTCAATTGAATGTTTTTGAGATTCTTAAAAACTTAATAATTTTTTTTGATTAAATAATTTTACAATGGACACTCATGGTTAATAAGAAGCATAACCATGCTTTGCAAAATAAAAGGAAAGATTAATGTCCGAATCATATCAAATGGAAAAAATTTAGTTTTTATTAAAATTGCAACGATGCGATATCGAATTACCTGCATTGTGCTTATTTCAAAAGGGGTAATATTATTAAAAGATCATTATCAGACAGGAGAGATTCAGGTACACAAATGTTTATTTTAAAAATACAAAAAATAAGCCATATGTTTTCAATAATGGTTTTTGAAAATTCCAAGTTATTATTTTCGATATTCTAAATCGTTACATAACTTCATTAAAGATACAAATCTTTATACTAAAATATTATTGAGATATATATACAGAATGGTAAAAACAGTTCTTAGGAGTTTTTTTGAATATGCTTTCGTCTTTATAGGTGAAACAAAAAATAACGAATTCGAAATTTCGTAACTGGAGATTAAGAAGCTGGAAAAAATTTAGGAATATATATCTCATACGATCATTTTCTGCATATATTGCCCACGTAAGATAATTACCTATTCGACAAAAAATAAAGTGCCCTGCAAAAAGTAGGAAGCTTATCTTCCTTATTCAAAAAAATTGATGTCGTAAAAGTAAAATAGTTGAATTGAACCTCCATTGGTAAATAATTATTCATTTTCCAGAAAAACTTACTTTTCTAACCAAATAGTCACTTGTCTAAAGTTTCATGAGTTTGGAAGTCATTCTTGCTTACCTGTAACAGAAGAAAATACAATTAGTAACGAAAATTCCAACAAGGTGAAAGCAAAAAGAAAAACCAAATGAAATTATATAATTTCGATTATTCTATACTCTAATTAATAAAACAGGAAATTAATAAAAACATTATAAAATAAAAAAGCTTATCATTCTACGATTCAGATTAAAGTTTTCTTTACACCCCAAATTATACAATTTTGAAAAAAATAAAAAAGTTCAGTAGTTTAGAAAGCATCTTTATCAGTCGGGGCACATTAAAAACTAAACCGGCTCAAATCTTGCCAATAACGAGCCCTGACTTTTAATGTCGCTATACAAACTACTGGACTCGTTTCATTTTTTTCTGATTTTATTAAAACCAGTCGGGTTTTTATTTTTTATTTTATTTTAGACTTTTTAGTGTCCCAAAAAAGCCACTAGAAAAGACCCTCCTGTTTATAGTATATAATAATGTTTTATACAATTTATCATTCCTAATTCAATTTAAACATATAATTTATATAGATATAATTTAGTGATCCCTTTTTTTATTTTTAATCCTCAATTTTATTTTTCTGTTGTAACACCTATCTGAGGACGAAATCGTCGAAATCCATTGAGCTGTTTCAAGGATTCGAGGTCAAAAAGAAATTTACAAACAAACAAATGCGACAGTCGAGTTTAAAGAATAATATGGAAATATTTGGCACATCTTGTAAGAAAGTAAAGAAGATTTTGGTATCCATATCTATAACCGGGGATCGTATAAATGACCACAAATGGATGACCGACCACACATACACATTTTATATAAAACGACTCTTTACTATATACATAAAATAATACTGACTTGGTTAAAGCTCTCCTTGGTTTGAACTAAAGCTTTACACTACCAGCTATCAGCATCAGCTTTCGTACCGCTGTAGTAATGACGTTATATTATGGTTTTTTGAACAAAAGGACAAAGCTTTCATATATTTACCATCATGAGTTTGTTATCTAGGTAGAGTTTATAAAATATTCGAGGTAATTTTAGTTATTCTTTTATTATCTGGAGATGGTCAATAATTTAGGTTAACGCTGTATATTTTTTAAATTTTCATATAAACGTGTTTTTAATGCTTTTTTTTTTTTAAATTTTTATTCCCTGCATAAATGAAAAAGTATATGAGAACATATTAAATTTAGTTGAAAGCTTTATACACTTAGATAGAATTATGACAATATTTTTATGAAAGTCTTTATGAAATTAATTAATTAGTCGGATAAAATGAATTTATTAGACTTTTATCGGTTTGACCGTGTGTACGTTAGTCCAATAGTCCCAAAAGGATAATAAATTTTTAAATATGTTACTCAAGGTGTTGAAAAGGCAAAATGAACATTTCGTTTTCGACAAAAATCTTCTTATAAGCCGTTAAAAATAGAAAGAAATAAATGAACATATTCAATCCATATAGCGAGTACCAGTAATACTTCCTGTCTTACTCAGGAGTTAATTTAAGCTTTCATTAGTCTTAAATACTACTAATTTTTGTTACCTTATCCAAAGCATCGCTATTGAATGACATAATAGAAGCAGTTGCTCTGCCTTAGTAAGAGCGGTATCGCGGTTGTTTTCAGCTTGGTCGTCTTGTACCCGTATTTTAGGGCAGTTCCATTTATACCTATGTTAAATAGGCACTTTTCAACGACTAGTTATAGTTCACTTAACGTCTTCAATGTCTTGTTAAGAACCGATCTGGCTTAACATCAGAAATATGTGGAAAAATCCCACATACTTACGATCTCTGTATTCATAGACCAATTTTTATATACGCAGTTATTTTATATCCGCAAAACTCACCATTTTGATTCTATGTAAAGTTATTTAATACCCTATATAAGGAGATAGCTGTATACAATTGTTGAGAAACTTCTTTGTTTGTTTCATAGATGATGACACCACATTGCTGTTTTGTTATCAAGACAACGATGCCACTCGGCTCAAGATACCGTCACATAATTTATTTATTTTTTCTATTCTTTAGCATTATAATTGCTGAATGAATAAAATGAATTGGCCTAACCATTTTCGATGGAAAAAAGGCCACAAAACTTCCGAATTTCAATGAAATATATGAATGCCTACACGAAATTTTATCCCATTCACTAAAAACTTGTATAATTTCTAACACTAGTAATTCGATGACGCTTTTATTTAGTATGAACACAGATTTTACCGAAAAACATTTCAATATCTAAAAAATAAATAAAAATTTTTCTCCACCCTGTGATGTCCTAACAATTGGTCTTTAAATAAATTTCTCACCAAATTAAAACATAGTTTTTCAAACGATGGACCCCCGCATTACAAATATGAATTTGACACAAAATCATTACAATATTAACAAAAAATATGATGCGATCTAAACGAGAATGAGAAAAACAGACATAGTGTGAAAAAAAATTACATTCAGTTTAAAAATAAATCCCTATCACAATATAACAAAAAGCGTTTTTTGTTATCCGGTATTACATAGGTAAAAATTTATTTTTTAACCAACTGTCTACTGATATTTGTTTGTCTATTACAATTTACTAGACTGGATCACAACATCATCATCAGAGCGAAGCGAGCGGAAAGAGACAGGCCATAGCCATCTAGCCAGCCAGTTTGTGTAGTTCTAAAATATCTCTTATAATGTTCAAAATAAATATAGCGAAAATATAAAAATGGATAGGGAATTCGTTAAATATTGAAAAAACAAATATTTTTTAATTTTACAAAAAAAGTAAAGTATTTTTTTTCTCACAATGATTTGGAACTATTACGAGTTTTAAAACAACCAAAGATCCAGGGTTTTTAAAATGGTAAATACATACTTTGAACTTCGAGAGTGACTTCCTTCCAACGAGTCTACTAAGCTATTCCCTATTATTTTTTTCGAAAGCGCTGCGTTTTCACATGATTATGATGACGGCATTTTTATCGGTCTGAAGAAAGGGAGTTTGTTGGACACGATGATATCACATTACTAATTATTATTATTGTTACCTCGAGTATACCGTGCTGAAGTATTTTTGTTTTTCAATACATACATAGTTCACTTTTGCTGATTTGTTTAATAATTATTAATGTTATCAAGTGGTCAGAGTGTCCGACAAATTCTCTGCTACGTTTTTGCAGAAAAATTACTCAAATATGACGTCATCATTCTCATTCGAAAACGCAGCACTTTCGAAAAAAAAATCGTATGGGCAAGTTTAGTAGACTCGTCAAAAGGACGCCACTCTCAAAGTTTCAAATATGTATTTATCATTTAAAAAACTCGTGGTGTCCCACGGTCTATTTTACGAACAAAATTTGAAGACATGCAAATATCCAACAAGTGAAATTTACTAAAATTAAAAAAATTCCCGATAAATTTTTCGGATACAGGACTCTAATCTTGCACTTGAAACCTATCTAAGAACACTATCCAGGACATTATCTTTTTCCTTAAAGCCTTTTCCAAGCTGAGCTGATTTTGAAGATCATCGCCAATTTTTAGTTTTTTTGGGTACGGAACTCTGAACTCGCACTTGAAACATAGCTAAGAAAATTCTCCATTAAATTACCTTTAAAATGATACCAAAAAAAATTTTTATCAGAAGCACACTCTGGAAATAGTACAATTTTTTAACAAAAATAAAACGTTTGAATTATAATATTGGTTAAAATATACCACTGCCTTTTACTTTTACACTTATAGCTTCTTGTAAATATTTTACAAACTCCTTTTATGAAAAATGCACATAAAAATGAAAACAATATTGTTTGGGAAATACAACGAGTGTTTACAACAACAATAATAACCTATACAAGATGTGAAAAGTGTATCTACAGTAAAACCCCATCATCACAATGATCATCATAGGTACATAGTAGATACCATAGATAGATAGATACATAAATTGTTACATATTGCTCTGTAGCACATTATTATTGTTACGGATCGACAATTTCATTTAGGATCATTTCAATAGTGTTTTTGATTGGTATATTTCTCTACATCTCTATCTCTCTTATTATTGTGCAATCTACCATAAATAAACACCACCGTATAGTATAGTAAAACGTGAAGTAGAAAATGTAACAAAAAAAATTTATTATTGTATTCATTTATTGTCTTGTCTCACTCTTTCAAACATGTATCACGTGACGAAAAATAATATAATAATGAATGAATTTGATAAAATTATTTTATATATTTTGCAGAGTTTCAATTGAAATTATGCAATAGCTTATCACATGTTTGATAGAGCAGTCAAAACCTGCAAAACAAAAAGAATTTCAGGACAATTTTTTTTTAAACATCAAATTTATTTTGTAAAAAATTAGAGAAAATAAGTGAAAACAAACAATTGACTCCGTTAATTATTGAAATACCATGTAAAGACATTGTGAATTACGAAATCGTTTGTTTTTACATATAAGTAAAAAACTTAGCCAGCCATATACACACATGTCACACAAACATGACTGATATTCCCATATAATACATACTATACAATATTCGAACGTAATTTGCGCTCTCACGGGTAAACAGTGATGTTTTCGAAAAAATGTTTCAAACAAAAATTTTTTATTTTTATAAGGAACATTTATTACATTTAAACTTTTGTTCTATCTCTAACAGTTTACAAGATGGGTCCTACGGACCCAAGACCAAATTCTCCTATGTTGCTAGTTTACGAACTCGGCCTCACTATTTACAACCTGAACATGCTGTAAAAATTTCAACTTGATATCATTTTCGTTTTTCATTTATCGTGATGACAGACGGACAGACAAAGAGACAGGCGGACAATCGGAAATGGACTCATTAGGTGATTAACACCTATACCAAAATTTTATTGGTAGCATCAATATTTTTAAGCGGTACAAACTTGGGATAAATCTTAGTATACTTTGATATATTCATATACATGGTATAAAAACAATAATTTCCGTTGCATACAGCTATTGATACGTGTTCCTGTTAGGGACGGAAATGCTAAGCCGAAGAGATTAATTAGTATTCTTCTTCGCTACAAAAAAACATTTCTTGCTCTTAAAAAATTATCCAAGCCATTTATTGTTTTTGCAAGCATAAGTCCGGTTGTTTCTAAGCTTTCGGATTCCGAAAAAGTGTACAAAGCTCTATCTTGTGGCTTTCACTACATTAAACGTTTTTTTATTTGAAATCAATAACGGAATATGACCTTGAAAATAAGTTTTAAATTTCAGGTGTCAGATTTCAAAAGCAGCAAATCCAGTAGAAAATGGTTATATCATCAAAAAGTACTATAATATTTTCAATTTCACAATAATTTTCCCCATACGTTTTACCTAGTTAAAAAAGACCTTTGACGTCAAATCACCTAATTCTATTAAAAAAGTGTTCAGCATTTTGAAAAAAGTTTGGAATAACTATTAATTTACAAGAAAAAAAGACTATTGTTTGAATAAAACACTGCAAAAATATTACAACAGATATTTGATGCATCAATGTAAAATGAGACGATTTTGTAATCTTGTTTCAAATATGATGGGCATGAGAATCGATGCATTAAAAATGTTAATATATTATTTGGTTCAGCTTGGATTAATACACTAGGGGCTGATTAACTCAACCTTATTACATCAGGGTTAATTTAAAAGCAAATGTTCAATTTATGTATATACAAATTATTAATTGATTTATTTGGAAGAATAATAGGTCAAGTGTGATTTGGACACGTGTATCGAGGGTTAGATAACCATTAAATAAAGTTTCATGTTAGGTAATTGTTTACGCAAAAATCTCATGTTAGACATAAATTATATTCTGGACCAAACATACTTTAAAATTAGTTTATTTCAAAAGTCACATGCAAGGGAATACTATGGATTTAATAGCAGCAGATTAGGAAATTTACCGTTCACACGCCATCCAGAATTTGTCGTCTCCATTTGAACTTATAATATTTTTTTATAGGCAAAGAATATGTGGTTAAAATTTCAACATAGGTATCCGTGCAAATTTTAAAGAAAAAAGTCATTGAAAATCGATTTAAAATACATTGGCTCTTGAAGGAATATCAAAAAACGATATATTTTGAAAGTTTTTAATAATTTTTACTTGGGATGGATGAAAGCAAAATTTAAAAAAAAATTTTTATTGGAAGGTAAACATTTAAACAATGGCATAGAACAGAAAAAAACCAAGTCTCTTCGTAAATATAAGGGATGTGGTAGATTTAGGGTTGAAATTATTTTTATCTTATTTTCAACTTTGATGAACTTCATGAATGTAGACGAAAAAATAAAGCTGAATAATTAAACAAAATTTTCAATTTTCGATATTTTGAAAATTACGAAAAATATCGAAAAATTGTATTCTTACTTTTCGTCTTATAACGTCAAGTTATAATAAAATTTGTCATCAAAATTGCAAATATATAATTTTTAAATTAGTGCCCCCACTACGGTTTGTTGTTAATGGTTTGATCCGACGGACTCTTTTACAGTAATCAAGAATTATATGCATCAAGTTAATACATAACAATTTGCGAGCGTTTCATTTGAAAGTTAACATTCCCATTCGCGAATATTGGAGAAGCACATACGCATTTGCATTCGTAAAAGTAGAAAATACAACATTCGGTACAACACTAAAATGTATTTGAGTGATTCGACTGTTTATTTCAAGGTAGGGTGTTGTCAGCTAATATCGAATTTTTTCAATATTTTTAAAGGGGCACTATTTAAAAAAACTTTAATTTTAATGTAAAGATTAAAAAAACTATATTACCCCGCGATAAAAATAACTTACAAAAGATTCGTAAGTTGAAAATTTTTAATTTGCAAACTTTTTTTTTTCATTTTAGAGGTACTTCTTCTAAAGAAAACAAAACAGTTGACCTTATTTTTATAAATTACAACTTTTACCATAAAAATATTTCATTCTTTCATAAATAATAGAGCATTTTAAGAACTAACATATGTTAAACGTTAGATACCTAATGCCAAATTTATGTCCTAGTCAAAATAGATAAATGAATGGCATTTTTTGTAAACATCAGGTATAAACCTTCGAGTGTGTAAAAGGTGTATTATATTTTTAAAATTAATTGTCATTGCAGTAAAAAAAGACCTAACATAAAAATAACAATATAAGAATTATTACCTTTGATTTTTGTACTAAGTAAGTAACTTTTCTCTCCAACACCACAAACAATCATGGAAATTGTTTAGTAAAAAGGACTCCGTCTCTGTTTATGGGGTATAATAGATGGATGTATATATCAATAACCCATATATCTATAGAATTTTTCTCTATATGTATTTTTTCCAATAAATAATTATTTATTTCCCCTTAAATACGTTCATTCTATTTCTCAAAGCAAGTAAACAAGCGAGCTATTCACTCGTCCATATGTTATTTATGAACAGAGTGATTCATCGAAAAATATAACAATCGTGTAAAAAATTTATTCTAATTTCGTAATGAAAATTAGATATTGTTCTCAGATAGACTATTAAGAACTTAATTTTTCGAGAAAATTATTAACATATAATATAATATTTTTGGACATAACCTTATGCAGTTGTTAGTTCCTGATAAAATTATGCTCGCTCGAAGTGGAAAGTGAAAAAACTGCGACAGAGAGTCGCAAAAAAATTAGTTAATTTGTTTAAACAATTTCAAAATACGTGAGAAATAATAAATAACAACAACAAAAACTATTGAGCAGAAAAAAAGTCAAAAAGAAATTGTTAATTTTTTACCCTTAATTTGTTGAAAGCAATTGAACGGGTTAAAGATAAAATATCGAAACGAGCCTTAACTTTTTTTGTCCGGAGTACTGTTTTCCTTTAAAAAGTCGAAATTTACCGAAACAATGGAAATTTCAGCTAAAAAAATTAATTTTCAACAATGAAGCCTTGGTTTAACAACTTTTTTTATCACCATCGTATTCAACGCATTTTTTTAAATAAAAGAAGTCCATAAACTAATCTTTTTAAATTTCTGCCGAAAAAAAAAATTATACCACTCGCCAAATTACTAATAAATTAACTGCCATTGGTCTTCGATTTCTCCAATAAGATTTACAATTAAGATTTTTATAGTTTAAGTTTAAAAGAATCAATTGCTGTCGGATAATATTTCCAAATAAAACTGATTAATTTGATTGTGGGTCAAAATTATTTTGGATTTTTTTTTAAATTTGGTGAATTTTTCTTGCAATTTTTAAGTTTCCTCCGAAGGGTTATCCAAGAAAAACAAAAATTCTCGGGATATCAGCTTAATAGGAAATAAATTTAATGAATTTACAACGATATATCTTGAAGTAGGCAGACAATACGCTGGAGTAAATTTGATTTCCACAAATTAGAGTCAGAATTACTTTATGTCTGATTTACATTAATATGGAAAATTTTCTACCCTTGAAAAAATCGTAAAAAGTCGAATTTCTATTTGTCTTCACTTTTCAGGAAAATGAATGAACTTTAAGCGAGAAAAAATAATAATTTGAATTTCAAATTAATTTCCATTGAAACGATTAAAATATTTTTTCTAATTTTATTATTAATAACTACTAAAGTTTTTAAAATTTTAAGGACTAAAAATTTTTGTTCTTGTTTAGCTTCGTTTAATGTATCGAATCATTCAGTATATACTACCATCAATGCATATGTATGTGTGTTATATGTCTCCGCCGGATCAATTTCTCATCTGTCATGTTAGTTGATTTGCACGATTTACAATAAGCTATCAGTCTAATTGATTTTAAGTTTTTTTTTTTTATCAATATATTGGTACTGCTGCTCTACTCTGCCGCACAGTACTCTGTAAATATTTTTTCCCCGTGAATAAAAAAAAACGGATGGGTTTTTCATCAATCGTTTGTCATTTGATCAATTTTCTATTTCTCCTATCTTTATATTTTTGTATTTTTCATTTATTATATACTTCAACATACACTACACTGCTTTCTCATTCATATGAAAAACACAATTGATTTTTTAGGAGGAAAACGTTTTTTTTTTGTTGTTGTTCATTTATGGAAAAATATATTTTGCACAAAATATTTTTCAAGAAAATCATTTTTTAATCACTTAATTTTTTCTTAAAGAGTTTTTGTTTCTAAATATTTATATAAATTAAAATTTTCCATTTAAAAAAAACTCAAACGTGACTTTCTCAATAGGGAAACTTAGGTATAGTGATATGGGGCTGCGCCCAACAAAAATTTTTACTTTTTACACATGTTTCTAATAAACGTACGTGCATTAACTCTTTACGTCGGTTCCATTATGAAACCAGAAAATTGATTCCGTAATTTTTTCTCATATAGAATCAAAAAATTTACAGAACTTCAGCTTAATTTAAGACTAGTTTTAATTTTTTGATTTTAAGAGACAAAAAGAAAATTCAATAATAAAATTTGTTTGTATTTATGTAATTTGTGGCTAATAACGTAAAATTCATTAAATTTTCCACAAAAATCGGATTACCAAAATTAACATATAATAACAAAATATTATCCAAAATAAAAAAATTTTATTTAAAAAAAATATAAATTGACTTTCAAAAGTCAAAGCTTTATCCGTAAGAATTTCATTTTCTGAATTTAAAATTAAATAAGTAATCTTTAATACAAGTATCAAAAAAAAAAAAATTTCTATTAAGTAGATAGAAATCAAATTTTCACTAACCATAAAAATATAAATATCATTTTCCACAAAATTTTGTCTAATATTTTCTTATTTACAGAAAAAAAATTGTCTACACAAAATAAAATTGTTAAAATTATATGTCTAGGTTACGTCATAATATACCGGCCGGCAAACTTGTTGACATATTTACAATTTGCACGTGCTAACATAAATTCCATTTATATAAACAAGAAAGTGCACAAAAAGCTTTTACGTTCTAAAATTTTCTATATTTTAGAAAAAGAATGTTAGTTTAAATAATTGTCATCCAACATTATTTTTAATTTTCCTGTATCACTTTTCAATTTATTCGTAAAATAAAAAGAAGAAAATTTCTTCAAAAATCATAAAATTATTTTAAATAAATAATTTCAAAAATAGCAGTAAAAAAAAACTTCACAACTAATTTAGAAAACATTAATAAAATTATATAGACCGTTGACAAAAAATTAATCGTAAATTATTTTTGAATATAATATCCAAATTTAATAAAAAAATATATTGAATAATCCGTTTATTTCTTGTTTTAAAATAATCCGAAATAAATTATTTTATTAATAATTATTTTTCCGATAAGACAAAAACAGACTTATAAATTCTATAGAAAAAAATATAAAATATTTTTATGATTTCCGTACGAAAATTTCAGTTTAATTCATGACAAAAAATAACTTTATTGACTAAAATTGAAAAAAAAAATGTAATGCTAGAGTAAAAAACTTTTATTTTCTAGCTACGGTTGACATATTTACAAGTCGCACGTGATAAAATTTTCATTTAAATTTTCATCTTACCGTTATCGACACTATAAATACATTCTTGTGAACTTCGATCCATAACACAATTTTTCAAAGCACATAATCCATAACAACACCAAAACAATAAAAACAAAATAATTCTCATTTTCCTCCACAAAATCAGAATTGCAACACAAAAATAAATTTTAAAAAAAATACACTAAAAATTTGCAATAATCACAGAGTAAAATTTATCACTAAATAAATTAAACTAAAATCACAAAAAACAAAACAAAACACTATCACTGAAAATTAAAAATATTATTGTATGAATATTGAACTAACGTTAACTTCACGTAATATTTTTATGTGACACACAGCAAGACATACGCACTTCTACATTCACTGTGTACGGTTCAACAGTTGAATATATACTAACGAGAGTGACATGCTTGGTGGGTTTAGATGGAAGAGTCTCTCACAAAAAAAGGGGGTATAAAATAAGTTAACTTAATATTATTTAGTGCGGTGAATGTTTGTATAATATTATAAACGTTACGGGTAGAAATGTAGGCATACTATTGAATCCCTCCCTCCCTAGCGCCTCTATACAATATTGAACTTTTCTAAGTAAAATAAACTATTAGATTTAGACATTCGAACTGCGCTTAGCCGCTGAATTCACTTAAAATAAGTAAATTGAATCTGATGAGTACTTCGAACCATTGGAAAATCAAGGTGAACATAATTAGGTAACTATCGGCGACGTTCCCGGATAATCACGAATCGTCGGGGAGAAGACCCTGAAAAATAGTCTAAAATGGGCAGTAATACTCCACCAAACCATCCAAAATCATTTCTGGATATACTTAAAAGCACAAATAAAACCAATCTAAAAGAATACATGGTATGCGAGTTCGCACTTCAGTAAATATTGATGGGTAAGACACCATGCAAAAGTTCTTATGAGAAGCATCTCATCGAAAAAAGCTGCAAAGTGTTTACAACTGGGAAAGCAAAAGTTCTTACGAGAAGCATCTCATCGAAAAAAGCTGCAAAGTGTTTACAACTGGGAAAAATCACTTGAGAATACTTGCTTGCCTGTTTGCAGACCATTGATAACTCAATAAGACTATACACAAAATCCATCTCTTCCGAGTTTGCCATAACTAGTGTGAAATCGGCGAAGAATGCATATATAGTATAATAAGACTCTAAGCCGGAAAGAGAAAGATTACTGGATATACTGAAAAGCACAAATAAAACCAATATAAAAGAATACATGATATACGAGTATGCACTTCAGCAAATATTGAGGGGTAAGACACCATACAAGAGTTTTTATTAGAAGTTTCTCATCGAAAAAGGCTGCAAAGTGTTTTCAGCTGGAAAAATCCCTGGAGAATACTTCCTCGCCCTTGCCATGACTAGGGGGAAACCGAAGAAGAATGGAAAGACAAAGTCCATGGCATATATGATATAAAGACTTTATATTATATATACCAGACATTGGACATTCCAGGCTTTGGCTTTATAGTATTTTTCGTCAGAAAGTGAGAGTTCGGCATTATAGGCGTTGGCTTTATAGCATTTTACTCTTTATCTACTAGCCGCAAGTGCGTGCTTCCCGGCTATAAGACCACACTTGCCGAGATTTTGATGTTTTCTTAGAGTGTTCAATTTGTAGTATATGTAGGCCATGCAGAGAATGCCTAGATAATGTATGAAATATATAAAACTGTATTGAGTGCCTGAATAATTAAGATATTCAAGAAACTAGGTTTTTATACTATATTTAGGTACTCCAAGGCGTGCATGGGCCAACGTGGCTTAGAGAATGCACTGACACTTCTGCATCTAACATACCAGTAAGAGAGTGACAATCAAAAATTCGAGTAAGACAGAGAGACAACATTTTTTTTCTACCTATATCATTACTATAAGAGAACCGTCTCGCTTGAAGAATGAGGTCTTGGATAAAGGGACATACAATAAAGTTTATGGCACCCAATAAAGTTATAAGAATGGTCGCTTTGACTTAAAATAACTCGCCCATGACTGCTCTAAAAAATACTTTATTCATACATTGTCGGTAACAGATATAAGAGTGCATATAGTAGTATATAATATCGTTAAAATATATAGGTAAAATACATAACAGCTATTACTTTACCTGAGGAGAAATAAATATGAGTAATATAATAGAACGGTACAACCTACATTATAGGTAAAACGAAACCTTCAGCTCATATAGTCATTATGTCTTTAAATATTGGATGCATTTTTTATGTGCAGTAAATTATTAGTTTTTTTTCTTCTTTTATTATCTGTGTGTTTAAATTCGATTTAGGTGAACGAGTGAAATTAAATGACTTTGGATCTAAGAACGCATTGTTCTTTTCGTTGAATCGATAAAAAGAATATCCGATTGAATTTATTTTGTAATGCAAATTCTCGCCCTTCTATTTCATTTAAATATGATTGCGGGGTAGAACCATATTTAAAAATAAACAGACTGTTTAATTACGAACTCGAGTAATAGGAAATTTTTTGCAGGAGATTGTAAATTCAAATCTTTTAAGTTGTTGAAATCTCCATCGTCATTCTTTGTCATATGTTTTCACCTTTGCGCTCGTTAAAAAAACGTGACTTCTAGTTTTTTTTTAATAATGGTGGAAGCGCAAGGAATCATTGTTATATGCAAGTATTATATCATAAATATTTAACAAATTTTAATGGGGTTAAACGATTTCCACTCACGAATATTCGAAGGTGATACCAAACAAACAGAAAGAAACGACAGACGACAGACAGACAGACAGCCGAAAATGGACTAATTAGGTGATTTTATAAACACCTATACCAAAATTTGTTCTTAGCATCAATATTTTTAAGCGTTACAAACTTGGGACTAAACTTAATATACCTTCGTATATTTCATATACATGGTATAATAATCATTAAATACGGGTTCAAAACCTTAAGAAAACCTTCTTGAACTTATAAATTTTGTAATTTCCTAACTTAATTTTGCAGCATTGTTCTTTTGATCATTTAAATCCACTCCTCACAAAACTCATTGTTCACAAAAGGGGGCACATATATTCCTTGCAGCTTGTTACTAATCCAATTTCGTTGAGCTTTTCGTTAACAAAATATTCAATTTGCATAATTCATACAATGAATGAGCGTTCTTATTGATTATAAAAACTGCATTTATTAAAAATATTACCTCAGGATATTAAAGGATTTATTACATATTCTCCCTACATAATACATTCGCTAATTAAACCCAACCACAATTACGGAACGTGGTCTTCTTATATTAACTGACTGGTAGAAATATTTTACTTTCATCCCGAAAATGGAATTGAGACTTTTTGTCGTTCGAGCTTTTGAATGCGGGAATTGCTATAACAGTTTGCCTCTGATAATTTTTTTAGTAAGATTCATAATAAGAGACATATTTACGGTTTGTTTCTGTGTTCGAAAACAAATGAAATTTTATCATAATTTCCTTTTAATTGATTCAGCATTTATATTAATTTCTAGTAAGCTCCAAGGCAGAAGTTTCCAGAACCTAAAAAAATCTTAGCTCTTTCGGAAAGAGAAAAACTTATTGTTCGATATGAACAGGAAAAGAACACATCCAAATTTGTCGTTGTCTCGTGGTCCGGTTTATCAAACAAAAATTTATTAGTCTTGTCCTGATAAAGTTAAAGATCGTATCTAACAACTCTTGCTTTTTTGAGTATACAAGCTTCGCTTATCACAATATAATTACAACAAGCAAAAACAAACAATTTACTGAGTTAACTGTTTAAATACCAATTAAAGACAGTTTTGTTTTTTTACGTCATAGAAGTAAAAAGATAGCCAAACATATATACATACATGTCACACACACTTAGCTGATATTCCCATATAATACATACTATATAATTTGCGCTCTCAAGGGTAAGCAGTGATGTTTACGAGAAAATGTTTCAAACAAAATATGTTTATTTTTTATAAGGAACATTTTTTACATTTAAAGGCTTACAATATGGGCCCTACGAACCCAAGACCCAATGGATCTATGTGGCTCATTTACGAATTCGACCTCACTTTTTTTTGTTTTTTGTCCTGAGCACGCTTTTAGAGCTATCGTGTTGATACACAGACAGACAATTAGATGATTTTATGAACACCTATACCAAAATTTTGTTCGTAGGGTCAATATTTGTAAGCGTTACCAACTTGGGACTAAACTTGGTATACTTTGATATATTTCGTATACATGGTATAAAAAAAAATTACTTATTTGTAATTTACAAGAAATAAATTGATATTTTAAATTCAAATAATAAGAATTGCACGAGCCTTAAAGGGTGCAATATATAAATTAGCTTCTTTGTGTTTGAATTTTTATAGAGTTTTATATTTATTTTAGAACAATGCTCAATAATTCAAGAAAATGGTAGCCATTTTAAAAATGTTATTGATCTGGTGCTTAGAAGCTTTATTCACCTTGTTATTTTTTGTTTAAATTTTTTTCATATAAAACGTAGATTATTACAAAATTATTAAAAAACTAATTTTAAATTTACAAGAAATTTAATTAATTTCAATTTTAATTGGGTCATCAAACGATAATATAATTGCACAAACCTTGACGGGTGCAATATATAAATTGGTTTTTTTTTTTTTTTTGAGAGGGTCTACTATTGATGGATATAGATTATTATTAGTTTTTTGTTGAGTTAATAAAAAATCTATTTCTATATTTAGAGGTAAGAAGGGTGTCCTATTTTGATTTAGGCATCATGTTTATTTTATATATCTGTATCAAAATAAAATTATAATCCCTAAATTTAGTCTATTGTAATATGAGTTAATCTATTTAACCATATAATTTAGATAGTGTAATAGTTGAAAGGTGTATAATTTTTTTTCTATTGAAGCTGTTATTTTTTTGGTAGCAGTGCTTATTAAACTTTATATTTCCTAAATAGTATTTTATTTTGTAAATATTTGAATTTCGGTTTTATTGTAGCTGGGCCCACGGCTTTGCATGGTTTTCAGAAATATTATTTATTTTTGATAAATAAAATATGTATATCTGTGTTAACTGTAAATAAAATATACCTTTAAAACTTAAAAAAAATTAAAAAAAGAATTAAATGTGGTTAAAAAGGAAAAGGCTATTTTAATGGAAATGTAAACTTCATTGTTTTAAAGCGTTGAGAGGTAGTTTTAAACATTAAAACATTATTTTTAAACGTTAAAACATTAAAACTTAAATACCTCGATGACCGAGCTTTACTCGGTATTTTTTGGGTTAAAAAGGGACAAATTTTTTCAATAATATAGAATTTAAAATGTCTCTATACAAATACCAATTTGAATATCCCGGTAACGTACGTTATTTCGTCACCAATAGATGTCAGGAAGAGTCATATTTTGCAATCAATGTTTCAGTTTTTCCTGAAAACCCGGATTAAACGACGTTTTCAAAAAATAAAAGCAAGATGGATTTTTCGCCCAAAAATCCCTTGCATACTAGCTTTCACGAAAACAAGAATTACTCGTTTAAATATATAAAATTAAAGATAATTGAATTAAAAAAATTCCGAACCGAAATACTGAAAAAAGTAGCCGAGCCCTGGGTCTTTTGGATTTGTACCGAACTCCTGTACCAACTAGGTCATATGTGTTTTGCGTAATTGAGCCATTATTGCTTTACGTGGATTGTACTATCGGGTGGATAGTAACATTATTTTGTATTTGCATGGGTTATTAATACTTCTGTATAATTCCAGATTAATCAGTTAGTGTGGAAATTTTCAGATAACTTCTTAAGGGAGTCTTTAAAAGAAAACCAAAACTCAGACTTTAAATGTAAAACATAAAGCTTGCGAAACTGTAGAACCCAAAAAAAACTTGGAATATTGTCGCAATAGTGGTTGGCTAAAAAATTAAGAATTTTTCTGAAACATTACCAAATTTTTTCGGCAGCTACTACCATTATCCTCTTTGGATCTATTCTTCTATTGTTTTTAAGATCAATATTAAAACTTTATTTCTTAAATATTTAATTTTTATACCATGTAATATTAAATATATCGAGATATACTCAGTTTAATCCCAAGTTTCGAACGCTTAAAAATATTGATGCTACGAATAATATTTTAAAATATGGGTTCATAAAATCACCTACTTAGTCCATTTGCGGTTGTCTGTCTATCTGTCTATCTGTCTATCTGTCCATCCGTCTATCCGTCTGTGGACACGTCAACTGAAAAACGAAATGATATATCGAGCTGAAGTTTTTAGGACCCGTAGGATCCACCTTGTAAAACCGTCAGAGGTAGAACACAAGTTTAAATGTAAAAAATCTTCTTTATAAAAAAATAAACAATTTTTTTCTTGAAACAGTTTTTCTTAAACATCACTGTATAGTATGTGTTTGTTTATTGCAATGTACACTGAGGAAGTGAGAAGAAAGATACTTTTATTACTTTGTGTGTAAGAGTGAATATATTTTTTCACTTACATAATGTAAAAAAACAATTACGATTGTATAATCAACACTATCTATACATGGTATTTTAACGATTAACTCAATCAATTGTATGTTTTTATTTGTTAAAAAAATATATAAATAATAATAATGTTTAACCTCCGTTTCTCTAACATATACGCCTTATAACAGAGGCCACCCAAATCATTATTTGTTAATCTTTATTTATTTAACTACATACATATTTACAATTAATTATATTAATTATAATTGTTCATACTGTCACTGCCTGGATTCGAACCCACAAACTAATGGTTATTAGCCAAACGGTCAAAGACCAACGGCTTAGACCGCTCGACCACTGAGCCGGTTAAAAAAATATATATGTATATATATATTTATGACTTGGACGCCCTTTTAGTCCATTGCAAAACACTAATAGTAAGTATATTTGAAAAAAGCAATCAACATTTAGGTTTATTCGCATGTATTTTTTTGTATTGAATATATATTCTGAATTATAGGAATTACATTACAAATTCCGTACAATTACACAATTATTAAGATTTGATTCATACAAATGCGGGCCCCGATAACTATAACCAACCTTCCAACTATTTCTCATAATACACGCGTGTACAAGTAAAAATAATTTTTTTCTCATTATATCTTTAAAAACATTCAAGCTGTTACATTATCGTCCCGTCTCGTTTCGTGCATATAACGAACATACGTAGGGTTTCATTTCAGAGGAACGGAATTTCAATTCTAAAATCTTCACACCGCTATGTGTTAAATATGATTTTATAGATATGACTTTTTTTATGTATGTATTATTACATTTAAAGTCTCGTTCTACAATTCAAGAAATCAACCCTTTTCAGTTAAATAGTGATTTATACTTTTACTTAAAAGAAGTTATTAATAATGACTTTTTTTAAACGAATGTTGTTTAGTATGTTTGTCCAAATATATAAAATTATAGTAGATATGCATATTGAGAGGAAAAACCATAAAATAAAATATTAAAACGAGTCTTTCGGGTTAAAAAGAAAAAAACAGAGGAGCATTAAATTTAGAAATTTAAAAACTCTCTCTTAAGATACTGAGACAGTGATAAAAAAAAATAGAACCAATTTTTCTTGTCTTTTTAAGGATGTATAAGCATGGCAGTGGAAGCACAAATTTAACAAATTAATTTTTCAATTTTGATGGTGAATTATGTTATTTATTACTTGATGATATAACACGAAAAGTAAGAACAAAATTTTTCGATATCTGGCGTTATTTTTTTTGTGTGTAATTATTCAGCTTTCGATATTTGGAAAACCGAGGCACATATCGAAAAATTTTATTATTATTTTTCGACTACATGCATACAGTTATAACAAAATTCATTATCAAAGTTGCAAATAAGATAAAAATCATAACAACCCTAAATCTACCTTGCTCTTATATCCATTATATGGATGAAGACACTTGGTTTTTTTCTCTTCTATGCCATATGTTTACGTTCTATTAAGAAGTTTTTTTTTTAATTTGTTTTAATTCATTCCAAGTGAAAATTATCAAAAACTTTCAAAATATGTCGTTTTCTTGAGATTCCCCCATAATGTATTTTATATCGATTTTCAATAATTATTTCTTAAAAATTTGCATGGATATCTATGCTGCTATTTTAACCACATATTCTTTGAGTAAAAATCTACCAAGACAAAAATTTTGAGAATTTAAATAAAACATTAAGATTAAAAGATTAAATGAGTATTTTTTGAGATATCTCCGATATCTCATAAATTTGAATTAAATGGTTTTCGAAAAATTCTAAGCCCTATAAAGCCTTCAGTCCAGGTTTCATTAAATTTCCGAGTAAAAACTTGGTGTTTTTTTTTTTTTCAAAAAGGTAACCTGAAGAAAACAGGATAAAGTCGGTAATAATTATTATCCTCATTTTGACAAATATCATATTCTAGAGTTGTTTTGACCCCCAAAAATATAAAAATCAATGAGTTTCACCATTAGGTGAGTATTTTCTGAGATAGTGAGATGCTAACTAAAATAACACATAAAGAGCTGATAACCCAGAGTAATAAATTTCTATGTGTTTACTTATTTTATGGAGCTAAGTCATTTCGATTATGGATATGACTTAAGTTTGAATAAAACGAAAAAGTAAATATAAGAGTATTTCATGCTGATCTATTGTTAATTATATTTCTATATTTGAAATTGAATACGGTTATTTATTATTAACAAATAAAAAAAAATATAATTCCATTTGTAGACAAATATTTTATTTAAATTTTTAGAAAAATAAAGCCCTTACTTTTTACATATAAAATTCATATAAAAATGAAAATTTTTGGTATAACAATTTTCATTATAAAATCGAGGATCAAATAAAATGAATATTTCGACATAAAAAAAGAACAAGAAAGGTTCCCTTGTGAATAGACAATTTTTTCAAGAAATCTCTTATAGGCTATTTGATAGTATGGAATAATTATTGATATCTACACAGATTATGGATTTTTAATTCTATTTGCCGAAATCTGACAAAAAATAATGAATCATTTATTTCAAAATTTAAAATTTTTTAGCTACTGTCATTTTATTGAATCAACACTGTCTATACATGGTATTTCAACAATTAACTCATTCAACTGTTTGTTTTCACTTGTTTTCTTTTAGATTCAAATTCTATTTATAATTATTCTCATTCTAATAAACTGCATACACCGTACATTAGAAAGTTTTTCAACATTTTTTTGTTTTGGTATGGCAAAGAATTTGACTCCTGTTTAACATTAAAAATAATATTAGCTTACATTGCAATTAAATTTCTCATTTTTTCGAAAGGCTTCTTTTTTAATTACATTATAGAAATTTAATTTTGTAAAGAATTATTGCCTTGAATATTTAATGCAAGGAATGTCTTATCAAAAACATCCGACGAATTTTACTGACCACACGCACTTTTAAATACGAAGTATATTTTATGGTATTATGAGCATGTCGTATCCGATTTATTAATTTTATTGAACAAATAGTGGATACTAACAAAATCAGCCATCCATTTGAAGAAAAAAAAACTGACATGATTTTTTTTTCATGAAATCCATCCGACAGGCTCACTATTTTGGCTATTATATTTATTTATTATATTTATTTTTTTCACATTTCTGTTCATAAAGTATGTCCAAAATGTGTGATTTAAGTTCCGCGATACTGATTTACAAATCATGTTTCAATTTAGAGATAAATTTTGTTACAGACCCAGTTCCATAATGAAGCAAAATCGAGTAGATGCTCTGTGGTTGGGAGGATTAATAAAGGTAGGTTTTGTTATAAACAGCCATGGGAAAATGAGACTTAGAGAAGTCCCTCGGACTACTCACTTAAAATACGAGTAAGACAGTGACAAACTAACCAGCGACAACCTAAAATACGAGTAAGACAGAGACAACATTACTATTAGAGAAACTGAGATAGGTAGAAGATTCGTATACCCGTCTCGCTTCCTCCTCTATGAGCAATACGGACTTGGATAAAGACACACGCAATAAAGTTATAACTGTGGTATGATATATGACACACAATAAAGTTAATGGTGACTTCGACTTAAAATAACTCGCCCATGCCTGGTTATAAACAATATTGAGGTTTGAAATTTGGTCAAATATAAGGAAAAATGAATTACAAATTGTAACAAACCAAAGAGCGTGAAAAACTGTTTCGTTTCTGAAACGATTTGGAAAAGAAAAGTGTAAGGAAATCCAAAAATCTTGTTCAGTTTTCTGCCAATTCGTATGTCAAACAAAGTTAATCGAACTTTCCTCAACGTCACCAACTATCGAGAAAACAAATACCGAAAATTACATTTTCAAAAAATAAGAAAGATTAAATATTTGACTTAAGGACTATCATTTTGTTTTTATGGATTAAATAATCAGCGGCAGCCAAAAATATTATTTTGTTTGCAAAATCATTAATGATTTAAACATTAATGTCAAAACGTCAATATGGTAGTCATAATTAGATAAAAAAAAAAGTAGTGATCAATGGAAAATTTAAACCATTAAAAGAGTGGACTATTTTTTTTTTTTTTACAGTAGTGTTTTAAATTACCATGGTTTCTTAATGTCTGTAAACTAATTCAATGTTTCGCAAAGTGGGCGATAAAACCCTCTTGTGGGTGCTACAGGGGTGTGGTAGGGCTTATTTGTATAGGATAAATGTAATGGAATAGGACTAATATAAAACGCATTGGGGGCGCTGATAAATAATTGATTCTCGAAGTGAGCGGTACATTTAATAAATTTAAGCACCTTTGAATTTAATACAACGCGTGTTGAAACTCAATTTGAGAATAGCAAAGTAGTCTATTTGAAGCTACTGCTTCGTTACTCCTAGAAACAATCTCACGTTAAATAGAAAAACGACTAAGAATATGTATATATTTTCAACCGTTATAAATCACACTGTCTTCCATATTTTCCATATAAAAATATATTTAAATTTAATATGTAGAAAACTTTTTTCATACTATTTATTGTGGAAGGATAACGTTTGGCATATATAAAACAGAGATAGATATACACCATAAAATATTATTGAATATTGTTGTATATATATTATATAGGCAACATAACACACAACCATAGCATAGCACCTTTATCAAAGTCGAACAATAAGCTATTTAAAGTTATATACTTTAGTTTAGTAGTATACCATACATAGTATATGTATATATGGGTATAGAGTTTTGTTAGAACAGACAGGTAAATGTATTATCAACTGACAGATGTTTGAGAGGTTATTTTACCATTACAAAATGGTATTTCATTATTTAATATTATATATATTTTTATATTTAAATATATGGTTTGTATTACTCATAGTCTGTACGATTTTTTTTAATACTTTGTACCTCTATATACGGCGTAATAGAGGCCGCTCTCAGTAGCGGATTTACCAGGAAGCAAATGAAGCAATTGCTTGGGGCCCTGCTTGTACAGGGGCCCCAAAAATGGAAAATTTTCAAAACACATTCGAATATTTGAAAAAAAAAATAACACATGAAAAAAAGAAAAAATCCATGTCAACAATATCGATCATTCATTGTCCCCAAACGATTTGAAATTAGTTTAAATCTGTATTTCCCGCGTATAGTTGGCGCTTCGGTCGCTCGTATTTGTGTCTTCGTCTGAACAGCTTTAATTCTAAAAGCATCATCGTCTCTTACACACAGAGTAATAGGTAATTATATTGTACCTCAGATTTCAATAACACAAAAAACTCACTTCAACTTTGAATCAAAACTAGTTCAACGACCAGAATTGTACTATGATTGATTAAAAAATGAAAACACTTTTACTTCATTGTTATCGGATAACCTTATTAATTATTTACGCTGATCGATGTGTCAAGAAAAAGTTAGTGATTTAGGCTTACTGTTTATCGAAAAAGACAAGCTTGAAAAACCTGACTTTGATGATGTCATTCATCAATTTGCGACTGAGAAAAGTAGAAAAAAGTTGTAATTTAGATAGTAAATTATAAGTTAACTGTAAAATATATTGATTATGCAAAATTAACTAGGTATTCATTATTTTGAAATATCGGGGGAGGGGGTATTTTACAATGAGGGTCCCAAAAACCAGAGGTTGCTTGGGGCCCCGTTAGAGGTAAATCCGGCACTGGCCGCTCTGGAAAGTTTATATACAGTGGAATCTCGATAACTCAAACGTCGACGGAAATACAAAATATTCGAGTAAATGAGTTTTCGACTTCACAAGTATTTTAAGATACGAAAGATTTATTTGCTAAAATTTTGACTTAGAAAGGGGTATGTATACAGGGTGCCAGCTAAATTGGCTACATTTGAAAAACTTTTTTATTATAAGGTTTACGAAAAAAATTTGTTCTTTATAAAAAGCTCTGCTTTCAAAAATATTAACGTTCAACTATTATTTTTTTACATCGAATATACAGAATAGCCACCAATTGAGAAAGTTCAATGGGAATGTTATAGACCATTTAGAAAAGATAATAAGGTAAACGGTTCAAGAAATCACTTCCGAGATATGTAGAAGAGATACGTTGTGGCAAAAGCGAACTGAAAATATCCTCCTTCTCGTTCCATAAATGTAATTGTTCTTCTTTACAAAATTGTTTAAATATATACTCCTACATTTCTCGAGAGTGATTTCTTGAATCGTTTCCGTCCAAAATGGTCTGCATTTCTAAACGACCATTGACATTCCTATCGAACTTTCTCAATTTGTGGGCACGCTGTACATTCGATGTCGAAAATGAGGAGCTGAATGCAAGTGTTTTAAAAGTAGAGCTTTTTATATAGAATAAATTTTTTCGTAAACCTTATTCCATATGTAGTCAACTAAGCTAAATATTCTTTTTGAATGCGAATTATAGAGTACAAATATGTATCAATACCGTGTATTTAGGGGTTCAGCAAAAGGGAAGGGCTTTTTCTTCGACTTACTGACTGTCACGACTGAACGCGGGAATTCACTATTCAAAGCTTGAAGAAGGGCTACTTCAATATACTCTAACAATCGAAGTGGGGTCATGAACAATTCAAGACTATTTGTAAAAGGAAAATTAATGCAACGTTTCCCTTGACGCACCGCACGTTTTATGAAAACTGTTATGTTCTTTACATAGGCCTATTTGCCTTTCCAATTTGAAATGAGTTTCTTAACCTTTCGATTTTTTGTTCTCTAGATATGAACACATTTGTAAGCAATTTGAATTAAATCTTGTTTAAAAATTTATACATTCAAAATTATATACAACTATTTCATTTCCCTTTTTCATCACCGCTTACAAAATTGCTTATATCTTGACAACAAAAATCAAAAGGCTATGAAGGAAGGGTTAATAGTTCGGGCTAATAGTTTAAGAGAAGTGTGGCACATGCAGTGCATTGGGATAAATATGAGATGTGTGGCACATGCAGTGCATGTTATCTATTACAAAGAGTCCAAAATTTCCGATTTCCATAACAACATTTAAAGTTTTAGATTTTATTGAAGTAAACCATTTTTAAGCTATCTTCTTTATCCTTGAAGTGAGTCATGGTAGACCAAAAATATCAAAATTACATGCCTGCAAATATATGTAATTTCTAACAAAACAAAAAGAGTTTTTTGTGTTATATAAATGATCAGTATTATTTCTTTAAGGCTGTGAAAATTTTAAATGTTTCCTGATTGGAGTACCATCCTTAGCAGACTTTCTTTCAAAAATTTGTTTGTGTTATTTTAATAACTTCGTCGTATTTGTATATTTGTATTCAGTTCCAATTGAAAAAGTTTAGTGCATGTGGGAGTATTTATAGGTTATAATTATATGGAGTTTGTGTGGAGACGTCACACCAGATTTTGAGTATTATTATTAAGTTTTTCAAATTTATAAATATGTGTTATTATGGGCTGAGATGGACTTCATATTAATTCTTTTAAAGTTTTTTTTTAGTATTGTGAGAAAAAAATGGGTCTGAGGATGAGAAGTATACAGAAAAAAATGTGGGTAATCATTAAAAAAATTAATGAATTGTCTTTTTTATGTATTTTTATTTTTCATTTAATGATACGCTCAATCTTACGTGGGTTAAATCATTTAATTTTTTTAACAAAAGTTATTCATTTTTTATAAAGGTAGACTTAAAAGAGAAATACAGCTTTAAAAATATCGCGCTTTATTGAAAGCTAAGACAAAAGAAAAGAAAAATAATTAAATTCATTGTCATAAAATTTATTAACCAATAAGAACAGATAGCAACTTAACTACTCTATTTACGAGAGAATTTGGGACATTGTATTTCTTTCTAAAGGCAAAATGTGGTTTATAACTGCTTTAATTCGATAATTAGCTGCTTAGTGTACCGTTGCCAATGAATCATTATGTGTTGGATTGACTTTCTAACAACAAATTTGAATTATTCAGTGCTATGGAAATTTATTTAAAGATAAATCAGTCACGTGTATTCACATCTGGAATAAGCAGCATTTCTAAGAAACAAGGTGAACTCATTTTTATGGAATAAAATAAAGAAATGTGGTTGTATATGCTTAAATGATGATAATATTTATTTCATAATGATTTTTTTAAATATGATTTGTCAACCAAATCTTCAAGTAGATAATATTTATAAGCGTTATTTGAATCTGTAGACAAAAAACAAAACTCAATTTGAATCAATTTGTTGTTTGTCAAGCTTTTAATGACTTCTAGATATTTAAAAAAAAAAAATTATTCCAAATAGTGCATTATTTTACCAATGCTGCATTAAATTTTTTATGTGATTTTTTTTTTTAAATGTGTTTTTTTTTTTTTTCAATCGCTGAGGGAATTTGCTTAGCCAACGCAGCTCCTGCGCTAAGAATTTTTAAAAATGCGGGAGCACTAGACAATGTTATTTGTGACACACTTAACATAAAAAAGGAAACGAAATTAAAAGCCATACCATACATACTTCTGCATAAAAAAAGAAATTAAAATAAAACTACACGTAAAAATATTTCTACCACATGTCACACAAAATAGATAATAGTAGAAATAAAAAAAATTATTATTAATATTCAACATATTTAAACGGAAGATGTTCTAACTAACTAAATCGTTAAAAAAAAGTATTAACTGAAAAATATTTTAACATATTCACTTAATCATTGCATATTATAACACTATCATGATGCGAAGACAAAAAGTATGTTATTTCTGAAATGTAATTTTCTTTTAATAAAGAATGGGGTTTTGGAATATAAATAACTAACCAATATCCTTCTATCGTGATTAATATGTATGTTTAAAGAAAGAAGTATGTACTACTCTTTAAAAATAATTAAAAGATGTGTTAAATGTTTTTTATCTGTATTTTATGAATTATGATCTCTAAAATAGATATTATTCATATTTAATTTAATACATATTTTAAATACATTCGTGTAAGAACACAAAGTGGCTCACAATAAGAATTTTGTTATAAAAAAATTTAAATGGTTTGTGAGTATGCTTTTCAGTTAAATGTTTCGTGTTTTATTATGTAGCCCTATTTAAGGAGATATGCGAGGATGGAATAATACTAGGGATTTCAATAAAACTTTATAAATACATTTTTTGAATAACAAAGTTTCCAAAAATCACAAAAAATTCCTATAGACCATCGTTTTATTATTATTTTATTGTTCAAAGTTGACTGACAAAATGATGAATCATATAGATTATCCTTTTCAATTGGATATTTCTATATCTAGAAATCTAAAGAATGTGATAAAAAACTATCTAAAATATTTAGACAACCTTGTAGTTTATAAATAATACCATACAAATATGAGGTTGACGATGATGAAACAAAATTTTAATTTAATTATGAGTTCATCGACGATTCATCATTTAATGAACAGAGACAATTATATTTGGAGTATTGATGATTGAAGAGCGATTTCTATATTATCCAATAGATATCTTAATATATATATTTCTTGTGTGCGTGTGTATGTAATTGAACTCCTCCTAGACGGCTGGACCGATTTTGATGAAATTTTTTGTGTGTGTTCGTGGAGATTCGAGAATGGTTTAGATTTACAATTTGGTCCAGTACAACTGTTTTTGAGGGCTCCGTACCAAAAAAATGAAATTTCATTAAATGGTGGGAGCGCATATAAATCATATCACATTATGTATACTATGTGTACTATGTATTTTTAATAGTATTCAGGTATTGTCAATAGGCATTTATTAGAGCCATATGCGAGCGCAGCGAGCTCTACTATCAAAGGTCAGGCCAAAGGTCGAAGGTCGGGCCACTCCAATAAATAGGAGTTAAATTGGGGTTTAGCGGGATGGGTTTAGCGGACAGGCTAAACGTAGTATAGGTATTCATGAATTGTAGTTACGTTTTTACGGGACAACGTCCGTCGGGGCCGCTAGTATTATATATTTTTGTAATTTCGTGGTATGGTAAAGCTAAAACTAACACATTATTTGACTATCACCTTAACTGTGGTAACTGGTTGTGTTTATACCTTAACAGAACGAAAATGCCAATATTCAAGATGCAATCGAGAGTCAGTAAACATTGGGAAATTTACCATTTATAGTACTGAGTAAAGCCCAATTTTTTGATTTTTTCTCAAACCTAAGTCCAGTTTAATAAATCCAAACTTGTTTTCTACTGCTAAAGTAGAAGTATTCTACTGCTAAAGTTTAAAGTATTTAAGCCAAAGCTTAAATAGAAGCAATAGTAGCCTTGAGAGTATTTCTTGTACGGGTATGCTAAATATTTGAATGAAACTCTTTCATGAGTGAACCTTTTTGTAAGCCAGTTTGTACAGGACAATATGGTTTATTATTAAAAAGTTCAATACACCACGTAATCTTTTCAATGTTGATGTTTAACTAAATCATTTCACTAAAACACAAAAAAGATTACATATAAAGATTAAAACGTAAAAGTTTTCTTAGAAATGTAGTTAAAAACATAACACACACGAGAGACTAACTAGAAAATAACAAGATTGTAAATACTATGTTGTAAAAAAGCTTCTGTTTTTCGATTCTTTTTATAAACATGATCGACATTGAATGTGTAGTAATTAAAATTGTATACATTTTATATTAGTGTGTTGGAATGAACGATTTCGATTCTAGAATTGGTTCTGGTGTGTAAAAGTTTTATTTTTTAACTTTACCCCTAGCTCGTTTTTTATGTATGATAAATTTTGAAAAATAAAATTTTTTTGCAGTGACTTAAAAATGATTCTATTTAAAAAAATCAATTTTCAATTTCTATTCGTTTTTACGAATAGATACTGAAATGGACGCGTTTAAAATGTAACAACACGCATAAATTTTTACTGAGTAGTTCGATTTTGATAGTTTTTTTTATCTGATAGGATATGTCTCGAAGTTGATTCCATATAAATTTAGGAAAAAAATTCCTACACTAAGGGTGGAAAAATAGGGATGATTTATTGTTGCCTCTCAAATTTATGCTGAGTTGTGTATAACAAAAATTTAAAAAAGTATAAAATAAAATTTTTGCAAAAATGAGAACCAACGAGAAATGTAATAAAATGAAATGAAACAAGTAATAAAAAGAGTCAGTACTTTATTAAAATTAAATTAAAATCAATAACTTCCTTGTATTGTGAGCATTTACGTTTTGAAGTCGACCCAAATGAATCAATTTTTAGCTAAAGAAATGGTTATGATTAACTTCTCACCTCTTTTTTCAAATACAGATTCGTACTGAATAAAGAGATACCAGGATAGGCGATCGAATTATTGAGAAATTTTCTTCAGGGTACTCCCATCTTCCCAGTTCCAAACAAGTGAGGCGATTGGAAAAAATTCAATATATAAATTTATTGGTCAAGATTATTTAAATCAACACTACTCTATTAAATCAATTCGTTTACGTTTTGAAGAGTAAGAAAAATTCGACATAAAATGGTCGTTGCCATTTGTTGATAGTCGTTCTATTTTTATTTTTAAATTGTTGAAACAAAAAAAAATATATATATTTACAGTAATTTGAAAATTTTATGATTATCCAGAAGCTTAAAAAAATTGAGACATTAAATTTAACATAAATAGAAGAAAAAAATCTGTCGAGAAAGTGTCTGGGAATTTACAATTTAGCAGATTTGTGAGACAAAATAAAAAACCGTTTTTTGTTAATAAACATATTTCTATCACTCTAAAAATACAAAACTATAAATTTTTTATACAAATTCTTTTTTACTATGTTAATATAATCAATCTTGATGAGAAATTCTTCAACAAAAAACCCGTTAAATTCGAATAAAACGAATAATATAAAAAGTAAAACAAAAATAAACTTTTTATTTCAAATTAATCTTTTTAAATATTTGAATTATTTGTGTACAATGCAGTAACTGATATGTCTTCAATTATTACACCCTATATATGAAATATATCAGAGTATATTAAGTTTAGTTCGAAGTTTGTATCGCATAGAAATATTGATGCTATAAACAAATTTTGATGTATAAAATCACCTAATTAACTCAATTTTGTTTGCCCATAAGTCTGTCTATTCGTTCGTGAGCATGATGCCTCAAAAGGAAAAGCGTTATCGAGGTGAAATTTGTATAGCCTGTTCAGCACATACAAAGTGACTTTGAGTTGGTAAACGAGCAACTATAGCTCAATTTGGTACAAATCAGTGAGTGTCCAAATTTACTAGAAACATTAAGTTTCTATTTTCTCAAAACCATAAGACATGAATAATTTAAAATTTGTAAATAGTTTCAACAAGTGTGTCTATTGACTCTAAATTCATATTAAACCCATGCGATAATATTAAGGAGATACATTTTCGAAATTTTCGAGTAAAAATGGAAGCCATTTGTTTCTAAAATAATCTCTTTGTTATCGCATATAAAGGGTATTTCAACAGTTAACTCGGTTAATTGTTTATTTCCACTAGTTTTTTATTAAAAATTAAAAACAAAAGTACACGGTGATTCATGAAAACTAAACGAACCTGATAAAACGAACAATAAATCAATTAGGCAATCGGTCGAATAGTTTTCGCATGCAATTTTTATTAACGAGTTTATTAACCACGAGTTTGACAGACATTAAGAAATATCGTCATAGACTGATAAATCTAGGCCATAAAATTTATATCTAGGTACAAAATCACTTTCCTTCGAGTTCCAGATTATGATATAATTTCCATGAGCAGTTACAGAAAGACAATTAAATCAATAGAGTCTCTACAGAAATGTAAAAAAACTGGTATCAAATCACTATTTTAAGGGACGTGTCTTTTCAATCGGAGAATGAAAATAGGCTGCAGCGCATTAATTTCTGCGAAATTCATTTCAAAAGAACACAAGGGCCATCACACTCAACTATCTTAAAAACGGCCCTTAATTTTATTTTTTTTTGAAAAGTGGTTAACTTTGCTTGTAGAATTCTAAACCTATAAGTTAAGTTTCACATTCATTTATAGTGCCCAGGAATTAATTATTTAGTACTAAAGTCAAAATTGTGTAAAATAAAAATTCTACTTAAACCAATTTGAAATATATACAAACTTTTTCAATATCTCGAAATTATTGAAGGAAAATTATATCCATTAATAATTAGAGGAAAAGAAATGTAATGACGAAAACGTTAGGAAAATCATTTTTGAGACAACTATAAGCAAAGATTAAAAAGCAACCTCTAATTTCGGAAATATCTAGCCTGAAAAAGGTGCTTTGGTTTACACGACTCAATCCAATGCAACTAATAAGACTCAAAAAGATATTCAATTTAGAAGGCATAAGGAAAGTACAAATGCTATTCAGATTATAATGAAAAGACCATATTACTGAGTCATCAAAATCTAGGCCAAAAAGATACTAGATTTTTAGCTTTTTAGACGAGGTTGTTCATGGACCGTGTAATCAAAAATATATCTACGTTTTATTTTATGTAATTATTTAGAGTGAAAATGCAACAGAAATAGGCTTTAGTTTTATTATGCCTAAAACTTTATTAAAGAATTAAATATATATTTTCAGCTGAGACCTTAAAATGCAGAATAATAAATATTTACATATTATAATAATATAATCGTATTTGTTGTGTGCGAAGTAGATGGAACAGACAAGAATCGATTGATTGCAGCGCTGCGCCTAATGAAATACTCAAAAATTACACGTTTTATTTGAAATAAGACTATTTTAAATTTGTTTACATGTAATTGGTATAGTAAATGTCAAATAAAAATTATTGAATAATAACAATCAATTAAACTTGTTAGACATTAGAAATTTTGAAGAGACTAAATTGGATAAATAATATTTTTTAAATGTAATATAACATAATAACTTATTGAAATTTATTAGAAAATAGTATAAAATTTTCAATGTAAACTATGTATACAAACTATAGAATTATATTTCCATCCATAAAATTAGATTAACAAAGTAGTATGTCATTACCATGGAAACTCCTGAAATAAAATTAATGCACGATGCGAATATCAGTAGTTTTTAAGAATGTAGTGAAGTATTCAAAACATGTTGCAATATTATTATTTTAAAGCATGTCACTATAAATTTTAATTCAAAAGACAAATTATTCACGAATTTATTTGATGTTTTTGGGTTGATGTTTTGATTTTAAGTGTAGACAATATAAGTATACGAATGTTTATTATATTATATTATATTATTCTATACTAGATAGATATGTGTGTTTTAAGTTATGTTGGCACTACGCCCACTGTATGCCATCCACTATGAGTACTCACACTCAACTGTCTAAAAACTCTTTATAAAATATTAGATACGCTTGTGAGTGCTGAGATATGTATTTTCATGGTCTACGAATCATAAAAAAGTGATTCGATTGAGTTCTGTTGGAAAAATTGATTTTATTAAGAGACTTTCCAGATATTTCATCATCTCGAACAAATTTCTAGTATCACTGAGTTCCACTTCATACTTAAGTTTGAATTGGTTCAGGAGAAGGTTAATGGTTCATCCTCTTACCTTACATTAACTCTTGAAGAAACGTGAGCTATATAAATCACATAAACAGATAAACGACTTTTTGTCTGACCCAGCTTGAAGATGAGAGTTCGATATCAAGAGAACCTTAAGTATTTCTTTCTTTTAAAGACTTAATATCCATTTATTACATCGTTAAGTTTCCAGTCTAAAGTCAATCAGCCATCATAAAATGAAAATTTTGTGCTAGACGTGAATTCAAGTGGTGAGTTGAAAAGGTTTAACGATTTATAGATGAAAATCGTTGTTTTACAAAATTGACAAACGAATGGATATATTTAAAAAACCTTTAATGATTCTTCAACTCTTTAAATCATTTAGCAATATAGTTTTCGAAATCATTGCCATAGTTCTTCATGTTCATGTTTTCGAATTCAAAACTGCAAATATAGAAGGTATCTAAAAATTTTATTGAATATTTGTTTCTCTGTATTTTTTTCAATTCAAACTATCCATAAATATAAAATATAAATGTTTAGGGCCCCAAAAATTAACCAAATTTAAAATAATTACGTCTAGGTATATCAAGTTTCAACCTAGATGTATCCAGAAAGAACTTCATTAGAATTTTTTTGTGTAGATTTTATCAGCGGGCATTCTTTATCTTGTTTTCATTAATACAGTACAAATTGTTTAAGCATGATTACGCAAGCTGATTACGCAATCGTTTGTTTTTTTACATCATGTCAGTAAGAAAATGTAGTCACTCTTAGGTTGCCACAGTCGTGTCAATATAACACGACTGTGACGTCACACATACATAACTGATATGCCCATATAATACATACTATAATGTTCTAATCTAATTTGCACTCTAACGGGTCGTTGACAATGATGTTTGCGGAAAAATGTACCAAACTAAAGTTGCTTATTTATTTATAAGGGACATTTTTTATCCTACGGATCTAAGATCCAACTGACCTATGTTGTTCATTTACGAACTCAACTTCACTTTTTACTTCCTGAAATGGAATAATTAGGTGACAAAATTTTTAAGAGTTACAATCTTGATACTAAACATAGTATACCTTGCTATATTTCATATATACATGGTACAAAAATGAATACCACCTATTGAAACGACATAATGACTTGAAGAATTTTAAAGCAAACATTACTTATATGTTTTTTTTTGTGCTAATACTTTGGAAATTATTATTTGAAAATACTAGGATTTTCGAAAATATATCACTTTTTAGATGGGTTCAAATATTTCCATCCAAACTTGTACATAGAATTGTCTAAGTTGATGATGACGATGTCTGAGACACTGTATTATTATAATAGTAAAAGTACTATATACTAGACTAGTATTACTAGTACTATATCTAGTACTATATATACCTACTATACATGTAAAAGTATAAAAGAACCATTTTTGTTGTCTCACTTTTATTTCTATTGCTATACTTTATTCACACATATAACAAACATTATTTACACTTGTTTTCTAAATAAACTGAGAAACTCTTAAACTACTTATTTTGTTTTCGTTTGTTAGGTTGTAAGGTTTCATCTACTCCGTTTTTTGTTCTGAGTTTCTCTTATATATGGATCTATGATAATGTAGATGTTTTTGTGAAATAATTGTGACATATTTTTCCATACTTCTATCTGTTTTTTCCATTTTCCCTGTATAGAAAATTGCATGTGTGGAACAGATTTTCGAAATCGATATTTTTAACATATCATTAAGTTTGAGAGAAGAAGTATGTGTGGGTACTTACGTTCGTGGTCATTTTTTCCTTACTGACATAGCGCAAACAAAACATCCTATCGACTTGAGGTGTCGAGCGTATTTACGACAATAGAATTCGAAAAGACTACCTCTTTATTATACCGGGAAGTTATTCGCGTAGACCTCAATCGTCACATAAGACCCATCCTACGGCTTGTTAGAATTTAGACAGTTCAGTTCACATACTGAGTTCAATAGGTTTTTGTCCTGTAATTTTGTATGCCTCAATCGATGCTCTTTATCGAGTCAAAACATCGTCAGAAATCAATTTTTGTATAACACCAAAAACTACGAAAATATAAAAAATTTTAAAGTATAAATAGAAAGAGAGGAAAATAGCACTTGATTACGTCATAAATTGCGACTCCTATAGAAACTACGTATAAAAAGTTGTTTTGATAAAGAAAAAGATAAATATTATTATTTAATTTCTTATGTCTTTCATGTTTATCAATTGATTTTTTTCGCACATTTTCAAATTTTAACGAATATTACTATACATTGAAATCGATTCATTGAAATTCTATTAAACTAAACTTGTAATCATCAATCGATCCATGCTTTTTCAGTTAAATTATTAAGTTGACGTATTAATGGCAGGGGTTGTTTCACCTTAGTTCTTCAAAAAAAAAAAAAAAAAAAATGTTAAAATACCAAATTAATGGAAAAGATATATGTAGGTTAGGTTAGAGTCCATTGTGATACCACATGTGTTTTACCACCTTTTCGCTGATAATTTAAATTATCAACTCCCTCCTCAATTTCAGAGGCTGAGTGCTCCTCCTTCATGCATATACCATGCAATACACTAGAACATCACAACTATTAATTAAATTAATTTTGTTGCGACGGCGGGAATGGAACCCACTACCCTAAACATACCGCGGACGGAATTGGTTAAGCCTTAACCAACTGAGCTAATAGGGCGACGAGATAAATGTAAAAATGAATGAAAAAGCCTTGACATAAATGTTCAATATTGTTTTGTTCCTAGATGAAAAATTCGGGTCATTAATCCGGCGAAATATTTTTTTCTTGTTTTGTGATTGGGAACAAAATTTTCTTCGTGGAAATGGAAATTTTTAGCATGAATAATGCAGAACGGATAATGCAGAACTTGGGAGGAAGCTAGGCATGTTGAAGGGTACGTTCTGCATTGACGACATTCACTCGAAGGGATCTTGGAACAAATAAATACTATAAACTAGGGATTATCTACATAAATATACAGTGGAATATGTAAAAGGAAAGTGGGATGTATATCTGGCTAACGTGTAGCTATAAACTAGGGATTATCTACATAAATATACAGTGGAATATGTAAAAGGAAAGTGGAATTTATATCTGGCTAACGTGTAGCTACAATGGAAGTTATAAGAAGTATTATCTTCACCAAAATTTTTACTAAATATTATAATAAGACAGTGTTGTGGTATAAAGAACATCAAAATGTCACCAAAAAATATTTATTTTAAAACAAAACTGTAAAAAAGAACACAAGCTATTAAAAAACTTTTTGGTATATAATGCTTAGCTTTGAAGAACGACACAAAATTATTGTGTAATCTATTATACACTTTTTCAGAACACATTTGTTTACTTAAATTTGTTTTACTGAAATAACTTTAGTAGATTTAATATTTAAGAGCTTTTACTTTTTTTAACATAATGTTTTAATCCTTTTTATATCACTGTAAACAAAGAAAATATAATAAACTTTAATTTTACCTCTAAAATCTGTTTCTTCCAGAATTAGTATAGTCATCTGGTAGTTCTACCTGGAAAGTTTTCCGGGAGTTTTGAAAATGGTTGATTTTATAGATTTTGAGGTGCTCTTTTTGAATTTAAACTTTGCCACCATGTTTCTTTGCCGCTCGCTCCACTATATTGGAAAAATATTGTGGAGCGAAAATCAATAAGTTCGGCGAACGAGCCTTGCAAAGTGTCTAGATTAAGTGAAAGATTAGATTTTTTCTAATTATGTTTTATTCAGCACAAAAACTGATGAATTTATCACAAGAACTAAAATAAATGCTTGCTGCTTTCCAATTGACTTTAATAAGGTACTGACAATACACTCAAAACGTTTTAACAGTTTCGGATACAAAGTTTTCGAAATATTCGAAAAAAAAAATTTAGAAAAAAATGAAAAAATTGTCTTTATCGTTAAAGAACTCGAAAAATAATAAAGTTTCAAAAAAAGTTTAGAAGGAAAAGATTTAGCTCTTTTTCCGAATTTTTCCAATATGGCGGAGTAAGCGGCAAGGACACGAGATAGCAAAGTGGAAATTCGAAAAAAACCTCTCAAAATGTATACAATCACTCATTTTCAAAACTCCCGTAAAACTTTCCAGGTAATCTCTTTTTTTAAAACCAAATGATTAGAGTACATTTCAAAAACCAAATATTTATTTCCCTAGTACTAATAAAGTTTTGAAAAGGATAAAACTAAAAAAAAATTCTTATAAATGGATGTGAATATTTATAGAAACGGTACCACAGTGTGTGCGTTGTATTTGTGTATCCTGTGGTGAATTAGAATTAAGTTATAAATTTTCATTTAATCGTTAAACCCCAATTGGTCGTTGTCATGTGGTTTAATTTTATTTTGATTTAAATTAAGCATTATTTTTATAGTTTTTTTTGTTTCTATCTTAAAACTACGACTTATTTTTTTAAATGATTTTAATTAAATTGTTTTTGATTTAAAACAATTACGGCCTGTGTTGTTAATATGTCGTCTTTGGAATAATAAGTTCACGCAAATTTTTGGCAAAATAATTCGTTAGTTATAAAGCAAGTTATACTCTATTTATAACTTGTTGTTTAAAGTAAGCGCAAAATTGTTCGAAAACAATTCGATTTAACACACCGAAAGAGATTTACCAAACAAAGCTTTAATTAAAAAATATTTCTCATAAAAATATCAACAAGTATTGTTCAAAATGAACTGCAAAAAGGCCACTTTGAGATTCGAACAGAATAATACACTAAAAAAACGAAACATTTTTTCTTTCGTTAAAATGCACAATATTTCCAAGCATGTAACTTTGTTATTCTTGGTTATTTTGGGATCTACTGGGGGCATATTTAAAGAGTCAAAGAAGTGAGGCTGAAGATTTGTTACTCCAGTATCCTCTGGAACTTGCAAGTGTTGTCATGACAATCGCAAACTCAAAACTATTTGTAAAAGAAAAAATAAATAATTAACGATATTAAGTAAAAACCCGACTGCGTTAAATAAATCTGAAAAGAAAGAAACAAGTCCAGTAGTTTACATTGCGACTTTAACAGTCCCCTTTATTGGGAAAATTTGAGCCGGTCTAGATTTTAATGGACCCCGATTGTTAAGTAGCTATGTAAACTACTGGACTTGTTTCATTCATTTTATATAATGCATTCGAGTTTTATTTAAATTTTGTTAATTTTGTATTTTATTTTAGACTTTTTAGTGTCCCAGCACTAAAAAAACTTTTTTATTATACTATATTAAAACTTACAAACCAATTTATTTTGATATCCTACTCGATATATTTTGTTAATTTTTTTTATAAACGTATTAGTATTTCGCTAGAAAAATTCGCTATTTTGTTTTTCCAAATAACTATCTCAGAACACTTGGGTTTTTGAGACAAATAGAATGATACCTTAAATGTTGAAATCCATTTAACCGTTTGGTAGATGCGAGAAACTTTCAAATAAATATACATACATACAAGATACACACGAAAAACATAACTCTCTTTGACAGTCGAATAAAAAACGTTCAAGGTTTGGACCTAGCTCAGAGAACCTCAAAGCGAAAAAATTATTAATCATTTTTTGAACACACACGCTACCTATTGTGTACTAATTATCTTCTTTACGAAATCAAAAAATTCCCTTTGGGCCTAAGTTAATATTTTATAAATTACATCATTACAGGTAATTAAGATAACAATTTTTTTTCTTTTCTTCACTTAAATTTCATCTATTAAAAAAAAATCTATATATTTATTTAAAAAAAGGAACAGGCAAAAAAAAAGTGTGGATAATCATATGTTAATGTTAATAATGGAGCAGCGAGCAGTGACTGAGTGAGTGGTAGAGGGTTGAAATATAGACATAAGAAAGAAGTAAGTAGAACGAAGAAGAAGAAGCATGCCGCTGGTTTTTAATGGAGATGTCTTTTTAAATTTATTTTTTATCCTTTTCATTTTGTGTTCTTTTCACCTTAATACACACTATCAACAATATACAAGGTGTTTTGAAAAGGTTCAAGGTATACATACAATAAAGAAAATATACTGTTCGAATACAAAGAAACTATTACTCGTGTCGTATTTAGTGCTTAATTCGCACTTGGCACTTTTACCATAACTCGCAAAAATCAGATTATTTATAATATTTGGATACTTTAATTTGGTTTCTTTTTTTTAATTTTTAAAAGATTGCGATAATTTTCTTGATAAAATTAATTTCATACAAAAATTTTAATTCATTAAAGAGGGGTTAATTTTTTTTTAAATTGTTTCAAATTTCCTAAATACCAATACATAGTTTTCGAAAATGTACACTTAAATTTCTAAACTTTACATACAAATTATGATTAAATAAAAGTTAGGCTTGAAAGCATCTTGATCTTCCGCTGGTTACGGGCTGTGTGACGTCACATTATATTGAATTTGGCGCCCTCTAGAGCATAGAACATAAAGTCATGTTTTAAAAGCAAATTTTAATTTAATGATACAGTGTAAAATATCAAAGGAAAGGGTATAATGATCACTTTTCAAATATGTTTGTTATATTTTATTACAAAATTATAACCCTAGAATAGTTCAAATAAAATAAAGTTCAAAAACTTAAACCTCGTCGACTACAAAATCACGCTCTTAAAAGTATAAAAACACGAAAATATTTTCATCTAAAATTGTTATGATGAGTAAAATCGTCATTATAGTCGGGAGATCTCTTTTCCGTCCTATGGAAAACTATTTAATCTAAGAGGTTTCCCGACTGTAATGACGATTTTTCTTATCATAACAATTTTAGATGAAAAAAATATTTTCTTTTTTTTATACTTTTAAGAGCGTGATTTTGTAGTTGGCGGGGTTTTAGTTTTTGAACTTTATGTATAATACCGGAGCACTATTTAGGTGATGGATGAAAACCATTTATGTAGCCGGTTGTCAAAATTGTACTTTTTGAGACATTTTAATCAATAGCAAAAACATTAAAAAGTTAAGTAAATCAAATTGAAACATTTTCTTTTTAAAGTTAAGTGCTAATATTATGGATACTGTTCCCTATATATCGTGTAATTTTTCGCGAATAATTTTTTTAAATGTGTACTTAAAAACTTATTTTTCTTTGTCCATTTTAGACACCCTGTAAATCCTATATCCATTCAATAGACTGAACAGCCGACCATACTGAACAGTTGTTGGCATTTGTACATAAAAGTAAAGCAAGCAAGCAAAAAAAAAATCTGAAGTATAGAAATAGTCGCTAAGAGAGAAAAGCAAACCCAAACGAAAAAAAAAGGTGGTTTGAATGAGAGAATATTGAAGTTAGTTTTACTTATACATTTTTATTCAACTCCTATGAGAGATTTTGTCTTCTTACATTGTAGAAGATGGACTTGGACAACGTAGGTAGTATGTAAGGTAGGATATAATACATGAAGCTAGGCTACCAGTAGTGTATACAACTAAATAGGCGGATGCGTGAACAAGTTACACTCAATAGGGGGTTGAATAGTCTTTTCACAGAAAGTCTTCTACTCTCTCATGGCTAATTTTTTTTTTTTTTTGTGAATTGTGTGTATGTGTAGAACTAAATAAAACCGACAAACAATACTATTAAATTGTAAATGTAATCAGAATATAAAAAAGGGCGTTATTTAAAAAAAAGAATATAATATAATACAGTTAAAACTGTTTTTAGCGTTTATTAAAGTGACCAGGACGAGGTTGCCAATTTTTAAACGGTTATAATATATACTAATAAAGTATTTTTGACAAATGACTTTTGCACCATCTCTTGTCTTATTTTTTGTAAACAGTGGCTCAGCAGAAATAGTAGGAGAGCTGGCAGACATTTTTGACTAGGTGTTTGAGGCATTCTGAAAATTCGTCAAATACCTCTCCCATAATATCCTGATATAAAAATGCAGACCGGGCTTGAGGTCAGCGGTATCTTTAGAGCTCCTATATTATCAAACATAAAATTTTTTGTTGCCAAAAATATATTTGAGGCAACTTGTAATTAAAGTAAACCAAAATATTGAAAAATGAAGAAAATAAACAAACCAGGCCATTATAAAATAGTTTTCTATAGTTATTTCTTTGCGTATTTATCATAGTTTTGGAGATATTTCGAGATGTTGAAATTTAAAAGCTTATTTTAATCATCTATTACAAAATCGCTCATATTTTGACAGCAAAAAATGGTACCGCTATGAATCCCCTCAAATTAGAGAGATAAATTAGTTTAAGGGGTTTAAAAATTGTTTTTATAAAAGTGGCGTGACACACGCGGTGCGTACGTAGAAACTTTAATCTTTTTTTTTAAAGTAGCCATAAATCTCCAATTGCCATATAATAGCCATTAGTAAAACATCTACAAGCTCACTTCTTTACCTGGAAAATGAAACCTGTGAGATTTTATTTTTACTAAACCCGACGTCAAATTCATAAGCAAATTTCAATTTATTGTCAAATAATGAACTGAAAATGACTAAGAAAGCGTTGAGCCACGGTTCGAAACGTTTACAATAAAGCATTTTACAATTTAAATCACACAAAATATTAGATCCCGAACTTCCAAATACTAATAAATTTCTTGACAATGCCCATAATCGAAAAAAAATCTATAAACAGTTTTCACTGTACGAATTATTATTATCTTGGCTCGACTTTCTTGTGTACCTACATCAATTTATATTCGTTAATTTTGAATTTAATTTATTGATTACGCGTTGTTGTTGTTATTGTGCGTTGGATTATACGATAAGTTACGTTGCCGTCCATGTTCGTTACTTATTGTCGACTTTCTTTCTTTTGGTTTATGTTTCTTCCTACTATAATTTTTTCACGGTGTCTATCGTAGGTTTAGTTTGGTATATTAATTATTTCTTTTGTTCTTGTTTATTAATATTTATTTTAGGATTAATTTTATTGTTGCGTTTTTTTTTTTATAACTGTGCGATTCAATTAAGATATTTATTTTTTAGAAAACAGGGCGTAATAATTAATGGATCTGTTAGGAATACCATTTAAATATTTTTCTAAACTTTTCTACATTCTTATAAAACTACGATTCTGTGACTATGTGCGATAAGTTACTTAAGTCTTACTTATATATAGTTGCTGTTTTAAGGGCACAAATTACTTTAATTTAAAGTTTTAATTGTAACCTTGTGTATTATTAATGCATTTAACTTTATTTATCATCAACAATAAACATTTTGATTGCGGATATCGATGAATTCCTTAACCGGAGTATCATTTAGAAAACAAATTAGAATCATTTACAGAACCGGTTGGCAACAAAATTATCATAATAATTATGAAAAATTTTTGTGTTTGGGAACGTATATACAAATCCATTCTCCATCATTTTACAAAGAAAACATTAAAATAAATTATAGTTAAAAGAAACTAAAAAAAAGATGCCTTAATTCACTACAAAGTTTTCTTAGTTTTTCTAAGCTAACTGCATTTCCTTATTTTTACACCACTGTGAAGGAATGGTTATGTTTTTCGCACGTATATCTTGTATGTATCTATGTATATATTTGTTTGTAAATTTCTTTATTACCTCGTATCTTGCAAACAGCTCGGTGAATTTTGACTGTTCAGGTATATCGTTATATTCGTGTTAAGAACCAAAGGGTTCTTCGAGGAAATGGCGGATTTTTGGAGCGAAATAGTAATACGTTAAAAAAATTTAAACCTGATTGCGTTAAATAAAGCTTGAAAAGAAAAAAAAAACAAGTCAAGTAGTTTACATAGCGACTTTAACAGCCGGGGCCCATTAATATCTAGACCGGCTCAAATCTTCTCAATATTAGGCAATACTGTTAAAGTCGCTATGTAAACTACTGGACTTGTTTCTTTTTTTAGTTATTTAGTTTTGTAAATTATTGTGTACTCTTCGGGTAACATAGAAGAATAAAAACAAATAACTCGATAGGTTTCAATATCACGACCTTCCGCTTAATGAGGCAGAATATCGCCCCTACACCATCTAACCGTTGAGAACACTATTTATATTTCAAGATAATATGATTAAAGTTACAAGATAATATTATCGAGCGTTTATCCTGATGATACTAGGAAAAAGTTACTAAATTTTTTTATTGCCGTCTGAATATCAGCCCTTGTAACGATCAAGTCGATCGAACGACTAAAAGTTCTGGAAAATTACATTGTCAGATTTTATTATATTCATACATACTTACAGGCCAACCTAATTGCATTTTTCAAAGTTGATTGGTAAGATTATGGCTACTCTCACCTGTTTACTAATACAGCATAATTAATATTTTTAAGCCAAATAACTAACACAAACTGTAGTTGTTATTTTTTTAAAGTTATAATGACTACAATAATTAAATAAAATTTTGATGAAATAATTTAGTTAAAACCATAAATTAAATTGCATAAATTCCACAGATGTGATAATAATCATGTATTTTGATTAAACGAAATAGTTTTACCAAAAAACACTTTCATTTGATGATGGTAGAGATTGCTACGGGTAGATAGATATGATGCGATAGTCGGTGGTACCTACACGAAATGCATTTTAAATTACATTTTAACAGTATTAAAATAACATTTCGTGGAATTTCAATTACTTCTTCATCATACTGACTGAGTATGTGACGTTGCCAAAAATAATGTTTTGCCAAAAATTTTTGATAATAAGGTATTTATATATGCACATACATGCTATTTTCTTTAAGGCTAGCCCTTTATAAAATAGATTTTTGGACCTCCTTGCACTTCAACTTTTTATTTATTATTTGCTCTAGTATTCAAATTTTTCAATTCTCTTAATATTTAATAAGTTAAGGATGTACGAGCGCCAGTACGATTTTGAATAAAAGGTTTGATTTCATTTAAATGAAGTTGAACTAAGTCTTAATTAAACCTGAAAATTTAAGGGGAGGGGGGCTTGCCCGATTACTTATCATATGTCAAATATCAATGTCTAAGAAATTTTAAGAAATATTATTATTGAACAAATTAGAAGTAAGTTAAATTTGTAATAAATTGACGGAATTGTTTTGTAATAAAGTGTTCTTTCATTCTTTAACCTTTCTGTACAAAAAGAAAGCGACGAGTTCCTTGACGGATGAATTTTTGTTGAACTTCTGCATAATTATTCTTACAATTCACAATTTACAATTTGGCTATACTTGGTGGAAACATTCTGTATGTATTATTGTTTTCATTCAAAACGATACTAGAATTATAATTTATATCCTTAAATCAAATTTATACGTGCAAATATTTTATTTATTTTATAAATTTCTCAAATATTTTTTGGACATTTATGAAGTAAATAAATAAAATTGTTTATTTAAAATAAAAATAAAAAACTAGAAAGTTTATATTCAAGCCTCGATGACTTCGACAGAATTTAAAAGAAATCAACAGCAATTGAAGTTTGTGTGTTTGAGCCATTTCAGAGCGCGTCATTGAACTCGCCCTAAATGCTCTGTCTTTTGACAGTTAAATGATTGATAGTTGGTAGCACCTACAATTCAAAATGTGCTTACAATTTACAACTGTAAAAGTACGTGCTACCGGATCATCAATCATTACTGTTCTGTTTATGCTCGGGCTTGAGACACATGGTCTCAACGCCATTTCTGAAGTTTAATTTCAAAGTTTTAAATCGAATTGAATCTTTCTTTTCGTTAGATAATCATAGTCTCTCCAACAATATTTCACATTAATCAAAGGTGTTTTTTCATACTATTTTTTCATATTATTTTTATTTTTACTATTTGCGTAATTCTTCGTGTTTAAATTTAACGGTTTTTGTAATTCTCTTCGAGTGATTCCGCGTACCAGTCGGTGTTTTTTCCGATATTCCGATAAAATGAAAATTAAATTACTAATCGGTGTATAAATCTTAATATATTGTGTTTTTTTGGATTATTTTAGCAAATTTGAAGTTCATGGTTTTTATTTTGTTGAAGTTATCAGCGTGATGCCGTGTATAACATGTCATGAAACACGGAGGTTTGATTGTTCCTAAATTCCTCTTTTCCAACGTATTTTCCCAACCAAACCTCATCGTTCTAAATTATTTAGCCATTAAAAACACGTGAGTCCACATTTCATTACAGTCCATTCCGTCTGTATTATTTTTTGTTCGGGCTTTGCCCTTACATTGTAATTAGAGCAAATTCTCAATATTTTGAATTTTTTGAAAATAACTCGTTTCATAAGAATGGGAAATATTATAGACTATAGTTCAAGCCTTATAGGAGGTAATGTTATCATGGTACAAGCCTCTCGTATCCAGGATCACGTACCGATTTAAAAAAAATCCTTTTAAATCGCTCCAGATCTCCTTTATCGCAGTAATGTTTATACAATGAAATATATCAAAGTATACTAAGTTCAGCCCCCAGTTTGTAACGCTTAAAAATACTGATCCTAAAAACAAAATTTTGGTATATAAAATCACTTAATTAGTCCATTTCCGGTCGTCTGTCTGTCCGCCCGTCTGCCCGTCTGCAAGCACGAGAACTCAAAAAGGAAGGTATATCAAGCTAAAGTTTTTATAGCGCGCTTAGGACGTTAAAAGTAAGGCCAAGTTCGTAAACATAGGTCAGTTAGGTCTTGTAAACCGTTGGAGATAGAACATAATTTTAAATACAAAAAATGTTCCCTGTAAAGAAACAAAATTTTTGTTTGAAACATTTTTTCGTAAACATCACAGTTTACCCGTGACGGCGCAAAGTAGGCGGAAATTATATAGGACGTGTTACAAGGGAATATCAGTTATGTGTGTGTGGCATTTATGTATGTGTGGCTATTTTTTTTACTTCCCTGACGTAAAAAAACAAACGATTGCGTAATCAACACTATCTACACATAGTATTTCAACAATTAATTTATTCAATTGTTTGTTTTAACTTGTTTAACTTCTGTTGTCAAATAACACAGGGTTGCCTGGGCACCTAAAAGAATTGCGACTGCCCTTTTTCTCGTTTCGCCTGGACTTTATTAGGAGCTTCAAATATAGACAAGACTATTATCAGACATACAACTCATATCTTTCTGGCGAGAACCCTAACTAGGCAAAACTTTAATTCATTCTTAAAACTTTCTGCATTCATTGTTTTGTAGATTTGATTGAAGAAAAGGTATTTTTGTGTAAGAGAGAAAACGTCATTATTTTTAAGTGTCACTAATGCACATGGGTTGGTGGATACAAAGTTATGTAAGGCTGGTTATTCATCGAGCAACAATAATTATATTGAAACTATATAATATATGTGATACACAAGTAAAGAATATTGTTAAAATAAATTATTTTTGTAATCTTTAAGATGAGCAGTCATCTGTCAGTGAATATATTTTGACACAAATAGAAAAATGCATTCGAATAAAAGGGACACATACATATAACAATTGTAATGACAATGAGAAATGATTTAGATTTCCCTGCACTATTGTACAGTCGTTATTTAAGTAAGTCTTACATCATTTCCTATTAAAATTGATTGTCGACAATATCGAAGAACCAGGAAATAGTAGCATATTATAGAGAATTGATGATATTTTACTCTTTATACGTTTGTTAAGGTTAGTTTTCGTTTTCCCCTTAAATCTTTTAACACTGTGTAAAAAATTGTTGTTTATATTTCTCATGAATTACGATAGTTTGACCCCTAGGACAAGAGAAAGAAAAAGAAGTCACTGACATTTATTCTAATTTAAATCGACTTATCAAAAAAGACATTGAACGTATATAATCTGAAAACAATCGTTTCAAAATGTCACATGTATCAGATGAGGTCGATCGGTTTTCGTTTGTTTTAGAAAATGAAAAATATTGGCAGACAGTAAAATAGAAATGTGTGGTGTTGATTTGGTTCATTGGTTTATGTTGGTTTGCATGGGAAAATTTTTGTTCGTTATGTGTCAAAGGTTGTTTTCAGTCATGTCTTTGTGTTGGATATTTTTTAAGAAAAAAAACTTTTAACAAAAAGAAAACCGACTTCAAAAGAAAACTTTTCCAAAACAAATTAATATTGTATTAATATTGTATTATAAGTATTGGCTCTGCCATAGTTAAACACCATAGTCTACCATTTATAAATATAATAATTACATACACGACTGCTGTTTTTACCACTATTACGTCACCAAAATGACTGACAGCGTTTTTTTTAAGAATAAGAAGGTTTAAAATTTAATTTATATTTGTGGCAAGCGTGTTTATTTTGCCGAAGAATATTTTTTGTGGCTGTTTAATAGGAAAATCAAAACTTTGAAGTAGGTACTTTTTCAAACATAGTAGAATACCCTATTGTTAAAACTGTAACTGGTTTAGATTTAAGATTTATGTTATACTCATTTGGCTAAATCACAAAAAGTGGTGTAACGGCCTTCGAATAACATTAATCCTTGTTACCTGAATTTAAAAAATTCTAAACTGACCAACGGTGATTAAAAAATTGGTCCCGAAATAAAATGAATATTCTATATTTTATTCTATAAATACAGAGCTGTTGTATCCTTTTAGAGAAGTGTAGATACCTTTTCTACTGTTAAATAATAACTTCGTAGCTATAGCCATTCCGAAAAAAAATAAATTCACAACAAAGATCAAATATTAAAATATATTATGAAGATAATTTCCTCCCATCTTTATTTAAAAAATTTAAAAATTACTTCTTAATTATGAAATATTTATGAATAACTTTTCAACTTATGATGATGTTAAAAAGAATATAACGTCTTCATTTGTATTTTTTTTTACTAAATTAATATTGTTTATGGTGTTTTTTTCTTACGTAAACTTTCTTTCACAGTGTTGATATATTCTATAATATAGACTACACGTACAAGTAAATAAAACACACCATAGTACAAGCTTTAATATTCTAGGTTTGGGATCAGACGTAGTATTTGACAGTCATTACAAAACGACTTACGTTTCTTACATTTCGTTGGGGGCTTCTTTTCCAAGGGCCTCGAACATTTCTAATGCAAGCCTTAATAATTGATTAATTGATCATTGAATGATATAGTCAAATAAGAAGATAATGGAATAAAACATCATTTCATCCATTACCTGAAAAAGTAAAAATGTTCGTTACCTAAAACATAAAAATGCAATTTGTTGAGATATCAAGCGACGGACGAATATAATCAAATAATTTTTGCATTTTTCATTCCATTATCTTATTTGAATAGCGTTAATAAACATATTTTCATTTTGAAACCAAATGTTTATTTGTTTCAAATTTTTTGTGTACTTTATATTATTTTAAATAACAGTCCTCTCAAATAAGATAATATTAAATTTGCTATACTGGAACATTATACAACATATAATACAGTATACCTCGATAATGACTAAGTGAAATTTACAAATTTTAAAAAAAACCCGACAAATTTTTCGGCTACGGAATTCCAAACTCGCATTTGAAACATATGTAAGAACTGTTAAACATATTTAAGAAAACCGTTTCCAAACTAATTGGAAGATCATCGTCAATTTTTTTAGTTCGCTAATTTTTCGGGTACGGTACGCTAAATTGAAACATAGATAAGAATACTCTCCATTAAAATACCTTTAAAACAAAACCAAAAAAATTAAAATCGATTCATCCGTTTAGGCTATACGATGCCACAAACAGACAAACACGGACAGACCCACACACATAGCGGTAAAACTCACAACACCCCATAAAATCATGTATGAATTTTATCGTTCTCGATTTTCAACGGAAGTTTTATGAAAACGGGAAAGGTTTTTTGCAAAAAGAAAGAGGGGAGAGCATTTAAACAAAAACCGAAAGGGGTTGTAGTGCCACAAAATGAAGAAACTGAGACTAGCTGAAGTCAAGTTCGATGGAAATTTCAGGAGAAAATACTGTTTACCTTTATTTATTTTATTGGCTTGTTAGACTCGCAAGAAAACCGTTCGAGGCTCAAATTGTACCTTTATATTTACTTAAATGTAAAAATTGGTGCTTCGAAACAACCGTGCACGATCGGTAACGATGAATTCTACGACAATACAAAAAACAAGAAGCTTTTTCTTTGTTAAGAATTGCCCTAAAACCTCTGCATAATTATTTATTTATCTCGTAAATACATGATGCAACTGTTTTCAAGTGTTCGACACAAACTTCAGGATCCCTCTATAAGAGAAGTTGTCAGGGAGAAAAATTTGGAAGGAGGAAAATGTACAAGATTGAGAAAGATCTGTAAAATTCCCAGCCGTTCTGACATACCTGTCAAATACTACGCCTGGCTTTTAACCAATGAGTAAGTATATGTACCGTATTCCCCTATAGCATAATATTTTTTAAACTAATGTGTTAGTTTTAATAATAATATCTTAATAGCATATCTTTTCATATAATGGTTGCGATGAACGATATAATTGTTTTTGTTGTACTAACTATGTCTTATTTTTTTATTATTATGAAGCACTGTATTTAGTTGAGAATCATGGAGAAAATAACTTTGAAATAAATGAATAATTTTGCAAACAAAAATATATAGAATTTTCATTTTGCTTCTGCTAGCAAAAGAAAAACGAGAACTAAAAAGCTACGCCTGTGTTTTTTTAAAAGATTGTATTTAATAGTTACATAAAAACCATGCCCATGAATATTCAAAATTGAAACGAATCATGTACAAAACTACACCAACCATAGACTATTATACATAGATAAAACGAGGGATATACTAGGCCTCGATATATAAGTGGATGCGATATGATGAATGAGGGAGAAGACTGCCAGTATGTTCTTGTCATAGTCATATGTCATAATCGTATGATGCATAGAGATTTTGTGTAATGTATACAATATCTAACCAATGACATATAGATTAGACAAGGACGCAAAGGAACTAACTGGTAGTCATCTCTCTTATTCATCATATCGCATATTTTGGACCATGGCGTTCTCTATATATAATTTTCTGTGACACCAACTGGACAATCGAACAACGAGCTATAGGTCTATTATATAAATAACTAGCTTGATATCCATCCGCTTCGCGGGACTTAAAAAAAAGACCATTGCGTTAGAGCTTCCACCTCCCTTGCTTACTTATCCCTCTTCCACAACACTGGAAATAGGGATAGGGATTGTTTTACACTGGTTAAATATATGTACAGTTTTCAAGTTCTTTTTTAAATGTAAAATAGTAATAATTCAAGTATACCAGAATAGATGGCCATAAATCATTTAAATCCATTCAGTAGTTTTTGCGTGAAAGCGTAATAAACAAACAAACAACCTTACTTTCACATTTATAATATAAAGGAATTGTATTATAAAAATTGCTTAAATTTATTATTAATGTGAGACGGTGCTGCTTATTACTTACGTAGTACAATTACAATTTTCTTACCTGAAACAAAAAATAAACAATTAAAGAATGAATTTAAATCAAATTAAACTTGAAAATTAACTATTATTCTAACTAGACAAGAAACAGATGTGTCCACCGCAATTTTCAATCTTCAGATTTGTCCACTTCAACTTTGTTATTCATGCATCGCCAATTCAATTCATGTATTGACTTTTCGCCTGTTTGTTGTGTATTACATACCGGAACAAGCGAACAAATTGAAGGTCGTAAAATATACCATGAATGACTTTGCGGCGATATTTGCAGTACAGACAGTTAGGAACTTTGACTGATTACTTAGAAACCAATGAAATTTCTTGGTTTTGTGAAACATGGAGTATCAGGCTATTAAGTGTGAATATTTGCTCTTTTGTACAAAATATATTTTGTTTCAAAATATATTTTCATTAACCAGTAATAAAAAACTTATATGGTAGTCAGAGCCATTTCCATTGTGTAAAATTTTTTTATATCTAGTCCTTGTAAAAGCATGTTCGTAAAAGTAAATGTATTTAACATTGAAGTAACATAAAGATATTATTATAAGAAAAACACATTTGATTGTTATTATGGCTATATATACAGAGTGAGCCATTTAAATCTATACACCAAAATATCTCTTGTTGTAAAACCAATCATATTGTCAGAACATGATGTTATTTTTGTATTGGTTAACTACAAAACAAGGTATTAAAGTGAATAGAATAAAAAGGATCACCAAATTATAAAATTTTTGACTAATTAATTTAGGAAATAGGACTGTGAAATCTTGAGGCGCTCCGATTCATTCTTGCTATTTTAAATGGAATGCTTTCAGTTTTTACAAATAGGTGTGTACGAGTGCCTCACAGGAAAAATTATTTTCTACTTTTTAGTACAATGGTTAAGGTTAGGTTAGATTTGAGTGGCTGCCTTGGGGTTGGACAAACTTAGACCATAGGATCCGTTGTGATACCGAAAAAGGATTGACCCATCCCCGGCCAGTACTCCATGAACCATTTGAAGCTGTTTAAGAACAGCATGAGTCTTTTGACGTCAACGGACTTTAGGTCGGAGATGTCGTCAAAGAGAGGCTGGCTCAAGTAAGTCCATCTCGTCATGACAAGAACTGGGCAGTAACAGAACATACCGCCCAACCGGTGTCCTGTAATAGCCGAAACAACTTTGCTAACAGAGGCCTTTTAGTACAATAAAAGCTAAAATTTTATATAAGTACAATCTTAGAATAGGAAGCTCAAAGATATTGAGCTACGTTTAGAGTGTGTATTATTTTAACTTCATTCATTTTATTATTACATTCTAATTTAATAGTACGCAAATAACTTTATCCAATAAAAATTTATTTTCCATACTTACTACAAAAAAAAATAGTCTATATAAAATACAATAAAATAAACATTCCTATGTATATTCGTACGCAATACAACAAATATCAAGTCGTTGCTGTCTTCGACGCGTCATTCGCCCGTGTATGTTTGATTAACTACAACACACAAAATTGTATTCATAAAATTTTATTGTCAGTGAAAAATTCAAAAATGTGTCTAGTAATAACTCTAAGTACTAGACATTCAACTTCAAAATGACATTAAATTCACCTTCACTATAATATTTGCAACATTTTATGAATAAATATTTTTCACTTTAAACGAAAAATTTGTTACCGGCAAATCTTTTAGTTGTAGGAAAATTAAGGTAAAGCTACGAAAGATTTGAAAGTTTTGAAAACTTTAAATTCTGAACGGTAGTCTTCGAGATCTACAGACTTTGTATTTTTGCTATATTTTGAAGAAAAAAAAACATTTTTGCATTAATAAGACTAGACGATAGACAACCCTTCGTGAGTTTTCGACTACTCTACCTACACAAACGTGTTCAAATAGGATCCTCAAACTTTGAAAACGTATAGCTATTTATCATTTCAAATATTCATTCATTTTAAGAATATTTACTAGTATGCAAGATATGAACGTTTAAAATTCCTAATTCTTAAGAGGAAGATACCCACTAGTGACGTCATATGTGGATATTGCCATAGATATTACATATAAAACTTTGTTTTGCTTAAAGGAAATGAGCAACCTTTGAATGCCTATAACTTCTTCGTTTTTTAATCAATTTTAATCTCGTTTTGCCGACTAAAACGTTGTAAGAAAAGGATCAGTCACACTAAAACTCACAGTATGACGATAGTTAAAGATTTTTATTCTTTAGCATAGAGATTATAGTTCACGATTTACATACATTATTTCTAATATTAAATTTCAACTCATAAAATCTTACGTAAGAATGAGATTAACCCCCTTCCACCACATAAGCACATAGATTTTTTAAACCCTCTTTCCCAAAATGGTTACGTAATTAATGAATAGCCCCTTAGTATTTTTCTACAATCGAAGATAGATGATTCATACAAATTTCAATATTTTTTCTCCATTATATGCAGAAATTTGCCCGACATATAAAAATAGGTTCCTTAGCCTTAGTTGAAACAAGTCAAAAATAACTCTGCACGTAGTCCTTAGGCAAACTCACACTAATGACCAAGATCGATATCGAGCGACTTGCCCTTTTGAAGTTATGGACCCTGAAAATTTTTAATTGTTTCATCAGTTTGAAACTAATGAATAATTACCTTTTTCCAACCTGTTATCTAGTTGTTAGTGTCTGTAATCAAATCTTGCAAGACAAATTTGATCCACTTCCCGGTTTCCGATTGAGCTGAAATTTTGCATATTTAATTTGGATGACAATGCATGGTAAGATTGTGGCGTCCTGATTTTCCCATCGCTTCCACTATATTTGATATATATAAATTTTTTTTGTTTTAAATTAAAAATTTTAATAAAAAATACTTTTTAAAGGGCAAGCTTTTACTGTACTAAAAAGTAGAAAATAAATTTATCTATGAGTCACTTATACCCGACTATTTGTAAAAGGTTGAGGCGCTAAATATCAAGAATGCATCGAAAAATAATTAAGCATGTGGAGTAGATTAAGCCTTCCGATTCATTTTTGATATTTTAAATTGAGCGCCTCAAGCAATAGTCGGGGGAGAGTGACTCATAGATAATATTATTTTCTACTTTTTAGTACAACAAAAACATGCCCCTTAAAAAGTACTTTTTATTAAAATTTTTTTATTACCTAAAAATTTTACATTTATTATTTAGTCTGCATACTATTTTATTTTAAATATTTGTATAAATGACCACAATTTTTCATTACTCACAACAAAAGCACAACAATTTTCGGATTCGATTTCGAGTCGACATGTATAACATAATAATTCAATCTATTATCACGAACATTTTAAAAACACAAAACACACCTACGTTTAATACAACAAAATGTTAGCCCAAGAATCATTTATAGAAAAAACCATTTTTAATTTCATCCTCTAAATATCTTCGAAAGTAGAAAAAATAAAAACCTAATATTATATTAAGTTGAATATTAGGTGATATTCAACCTAATTATGATTCATGATAATAGATGCTGCTTTATTATAATTATTTCTATTAGATTATAAAATATGTGACATCAATCCAAGGAGGGGAGCTCCAAAAATGTGACCATCTGTGAGAAGGGGGGAGAGTTGAAAAATTGTAAAATTGGTGAGACGTAATTTATGGATTGCCCCTAAATTTAACTTCGTTGCTTTCAGAGTTTGTACAACAAGGTTGTCGACTTAATATAGATATTTTATGATGGAATGGAAAAAATCTAACCAACTAAACCGGAAATTTATATTTATTTTTTCCTCTGCGTTAAAATATTATGCTATGTGAGCAGCCTTTATCATAGTCAATAAATACAAAAAATTGTAATAATATTGTAATAAATGTTGCGTTAACTCTTGAACTATGAGCCTCATATATACACAAAAGTTGACATTCATTATTCATTTGTTTTCAGTTTAATTAAAAAGTCGTCACTAATTTAAAACATTACTTGTTGAATTTGTTGTTATGCTGCTGCTATTCTGTTGTTTTTGATAGATGTTGTGAAATGTTTTTAAAATAATGGTGTGGGTGATGTTTGTTGTTTAAATGTAATGTAATAATAATAACATGCATAGGTGAGAGTGTACTACCTGTGATAAAAATTTATGTGTACGATTTTAAAAGTCATTTTAAAAAATATGGAACAATGCAAATAGTTCTCATTTATAAATATAATGTATATTTAAGAGAATTTAAATGAGAAATAGCTATCGATAAATTTTTTGAGTCGGGATAAATTATTTGTGATCCAAGGTACAAGATCATAGTATACAATGGATTACATCCTAGTGCATCTTGAATCATTATTTGAATCTGAGCGCCCAGTAACAACATCAATTTTTATTAACTCGGGATGAGTGTTTTTTTTTTCACATTTACACTAGGCTTATCTTTATTTGGTAACCCTTATAAAATGAAAAAATAGCTGTAAGGTTTATTACATACCCATTACCGTAGATCAGTGCTACAAAATTTTGAATCGAGTTGAATCGATATTTCGATATTTTAAGTTATGTTTAAAACTGAAATTTGACATAATAAAATTTCCACTAGTAAGCATTAAAACACAAAACATGTTAATTAATTAACAGTTATAGCAAATTTTTTACTTCGAAAGTCACTCTCTAGGTTGCTTTCCTCCTAGTAAATAAAATTGCTATCACATACAAAGCAATACCTTTCGAGAAACTCAAAAGTGGTTCAAGGCTCTACACTTTACCCCGTATTATATGAAGTGTTTTCTATATTTTTTGTAGTCAATGTGTCATAGAATATCTCTTTACTTTTATTATTTACAAGACAGAAAATTGATTAGTTTTTTGTGTCGAATTACCATAAAAACTTCTTTCTTTAATATTAAATTTCATTTCGTTTCATTTTGAGAAATGGTGGAGAGAAAAAAATAAACGATAATAACATTAATGACAAAAGTGGAGGAGATGTCATGATCGCGACAGTCACAGGGAAATTCTATATATTTTGTTTGGTGTTGTCTTTTTTTTAATCCTTCTGTGCAAAACTTTTAATTAACTTTGTGAGACTAAGAAATTCGGGACCCAGTAATATGTATTTTTATGGATATTAACCGTTATTGTATGAATTTTTATATTATATTTAAGGTGTTTTGATGCCCAAATCGAACAAAAAACGTTGACAGAAAAACAAATTTAATGAGTACGCCTCCTGTTAAAATTTCTAGTCGCTTTTCCGTAGCCCTTTTTACACAGTGGTATATGGCGAAGTCGAAATAAATGTTAGTTTTTTAGTCATTAATTGTTTTTAAAAATGTTTTATCATTTCCATAAATATCAATATGCCTCAAGTTTTCAGCTTTTAAATCATACCAAATAAAGAACTATGCATAAAAATAAAAAAGTTTTTTCAGTAAAAACATTGAATTTTCACAAAAGACGTATCAAGGGATTAATTGATAAATAAAATTTCAAATATTTGGGATCAGTTTCAATTTACGGCCGAAATACCTCAAATAGTTGAAATGAAAATAATAACAAAACTTTAAAATTTCATTTATCACTTAATCACCATGTCCTTTGTAAAAAATTCATATCGATTCTCTGTACGGTTTATGAAAAATGTCCCTCTTTTTTGGTTAACAAAAATTGAATTTGTTAGTTAATTTGTCCTAAGCCGCTCAGAACAACTTGGTCAACTATGAAGAACTTCTTTATCTTTATAATATCAAATCAGTTGCTAAAGACTATAATTCGTACAAGATGGCTACGTCGATTTTTTTAATACCAGTCAAACAAATGAGCCTCAATCAAAGAAAAATACAAGACTATCAAATTTAAATATCTCCGAAATGGATCTATTGCCAAACATTTGTCAGTTACGTAGCGCACGACTTTCTAATCATTAAACGATAAATTTTGCCAACTATCATGAAATTCATGATTTTTCCAAAGCCAAACTTAGTGAATGTAGGTAGACAAAATTTCGTGCAAGTCGCACATAAATCAGTCGCTACCTATCTGCTTCGTTTCGCAAAACAACCATGTCAAAAAGGCCACCCCATTTTTATACTTAACGGTTTTCAGTGGACCTATCAAATAACCAACTATATTATTAGTTTTACTATACAGCGATTTGACAAACACTTGACTCAACCAAAAATTTCCAAGAGGGTATAAATTTCATTACTAAAACACATTAATAAAAATACTTAGCCGGTGTATAATTTATAACATTACACATCTCCAAGTAAAGTACCATAAATTTATTGTTATGTAATACATTCGTGCGGTTCACTCATTCATCTGAGACATCGAAGAAGTATTTTCTATAATATACACGTTTTTTTTTCTTCTAACCATTTTCCTGTCATATTGATTTCTGTTATAAAGTGCCTGCCTTGTGTATATACATGTACAGGGTGGTACAAAAACAATTACACAACGACGGAAGTGACTAGTGTTTAATTTCACATTTAAGTATATTTCACAAGTTATACAGGCACAAGTTCGGTAGCTCAATAAGCGATAATCCAGAATGAGTGTACTCATATCTAACAAACTACTAATCATATTTTTTTTAAAAGCGTATAGTACTCTAATATCAACCTATCAATCCATCATCATCCAGGCACGATAGTAGGGGAAAGTGTTCTATAAAGGTATCGTTAAGAAAAATGTAATTTATAGTGAAACTATTCGAGATATGTATATCGTCGAAATATTATTGGTTTTTTTATTCAAGCGTTGCAGTATTGGCATGCCAATTTCTTTATATTTGCTAAAATTTTAAGAATTACTAAATATTTATCAAAAGTTATCGTTTTACTGACCTTTACCCACCTGAGAATAGGTGGGTAAAATGTACCCATTGGATTTTTTACGAAACAGTTCACATAAAATATTAATTGTTATTTTACAGTACATCAATAATTAGTATAAAAAAAAAATCACTGGTAAAATAATCTACATCAACACATTTAAGACCCACCATATGATGGGGGATCATTTAACTTATTATTATTTTACACGCAAAATATGGATCATTTTAACGTATATAAAGGAGCTCATTTTACCCGTAACGACATATTTGAATATCGTCATAAAAACGGATCTTAAAATTTATCATACGCCTTTCAAAATGTGTTATAATACCATTAAAAGTCACCAGAAGCAAATAGTAAAACAACCAGCCGACTTTAACTAACACAAAAAAAGAAATTTGACGTTGAAATTTGTGTAACCATAGACCATAAGCAGTAAAATTAATATTTTTGCTACGAAACACAAAATGGCTTAACCATCGCCATAAGCCTTTATTGAACCATTAATTTGGTCATGTAAGAGCCATCTACCGATAAATATACTAGATGGCTTTAATGGTTCACTTAAAACCACGAGGGATCATTTTACCCTCAAGGATCATTATACAGTATAAAAAATACCACTTTCCTAAGTTTTTTTAGGAAATATGGTACATAAAAAATTGGAAATAGATCACTAAAAAGAAAATGAAATTTTTTTCTAAGGTAAAAAAGAGCACATTTGATTTGGACAACTCTGTATAGAAAGTAGAAATAAATGTCCTACAAAAGTAAACGAACTTTTATTCGTTTTCTATAATCATGTTTATTTAGCGACATTGTAAAAATAAACATTCACTCGTTTTAACATTTCTTCATCATCATATCCTCTACTCCTCTGACAACACATACATACATGACGGTACATCCACTTTTATTATATTAATAGTAGATAAAGAGAAAATGACGATAGGAAAATTTATATTAAAACATTTTCTTCATTTTATTTTCTCTGGCACAGTCATTTGTTTGTTTTCTGTCTTTATTTTTCTGTTAATGTTTTATTTTTCAATACTTTTTGGTTGAAGTTCCTAAGTACAGGATAATTTATGGTAGCTATCACAGGGTACGGAATAGAAGTCCTTGCTGATCTACTAATACAGTTTGATTTTTCCGGATTGTCATAAGCTTTCGCTTGAAAACTTTCTTGTTTCCTTTTCAGATTAATTTGTTATAAGAAAACACACCTTCGGGTCTGCTATCTTCGCTAATCTAAGATGGTGACAGGTCAGAGTGCCCATTTACATGCTTCTGAGGGATGAAAAGTAAATAAGTTTTGACAAGTATTCGAGGAAATTATAGAGTTTTTCTATTCGTTGACCTTTCTTTTTTATAAAATTCAGCAAGTTAACTACAGATTCAAAGTTTGCAAATAACAAAACAGTTTAAATTAGGACTTGATTTTCAAAGAAAATGTATTAATTTTCTGCGCTTTAAAAGTTTCCATAAAACTAAAGTATGCAAGCGTTAATTGTGAATTTCACAAAAAATATTTCGTAAGACATGCAAATGGCCCAAAATTAAACCCGTAGAAAATGATAAAACAAAACTTTCGATGTATTTTTCCAGAACCTTCGACCGCAGGGACTGGAAAAGTATGTATCCATATTTATAATGATTTTACTGTCTGAATTGAATAGAATATGTACCTTTGGTACTATTTCTGGCGCGATATTCATGTTCAGCAAATCTTAAAATTCCAGGGTAACAAGTTCGGAATCATTTTCATCACTATTAACCGAATTGTGAATTTAGCATATTTACGATTAATAAAATTTCAGTTAGAAAATGCATATTATTCAAGCAAATTTTTAATTTCTTATAAATCAATTTAGGTCACAAAATTTCTACGAATCAAATGCCAAAAACCGAATTTAAATCTGAGTTTTTCGAACGTCATTGCATCGTTTCTGCGACTATTATGAGGTTCGAAAATTGAACTCAAATTTCTGCGCAACTGAAAGAAGATAAGATAAATTTTTCAAATCACATTATACAAAAATTTGTTTTAAATAAGCTGGTTCTTGTTGTTGTTGATATGCTTGTATAGCAACAGTACCTTTACAATAATGAGAGTAGTGTTGTAAAGACAGAAGTATACATACTTTATAACTCCTCTATTTGTTATTTGTGTCTTCATTTTCTCTGTTAAGTATTTTTCTTTTAGTTATATTTTATTTTTTTTATTTTACTTAAAATTAAATATTTATTTATTAAAATTTTAATGAAATAAATGAGTTTTACCATTTAAAAAATTATTATTATTTTTATTTAATATTTTTTCTCATTTAGATAATTATTTATTATTGTTACTTAAACTATAACAAACGTTAGGTATACTTATTTCCGTTGTTTAAACATTTCCTTTCCGTAATTTATTTTCTTTTCCAATAATTTATTCATAGATTACTTTAAATTTATTTTACAAAAGTGTGCCCTTAAATAATTAATAAAGTTTATTTTGTTGTGTATCTTGTTCGAGTAGCAAGCAAACTTGCAATACTCTTTGATTTATAACTCAAATCTTTGGTTCATAACATATCGATTCATATGAAGGGGATATAGTATGTAGATTGTAGATGGTTCTAGAAAATCCCCAAAGAATATACCTATACACTTGCGTTTTAATCTACATGCAGTTTTATTCGACTTTTTAGAAAAAAACAAAAATTCAGAAACAAGTTTTTGTTTTAGAATTTGAAACTGTGTATATCAGGTCGACTTCTTAGCAAATATTTGGGCTTGGATACTCTATAACCTTCTAGAAAAAACATCTAGTTTTGCCGAATTTGACGAATAAATTAGATGCTCTCGAAATCCGCTAAAAATCTCTATGAAATAAAAGGCTGCATATAAAATTTTCGGCGACTCTATAAAAACCCAAGATTAATCGTCAAATTATCTCGATTTTTAGGGTAAAAATTGCCTTTTATTCAGAGTTTCATCAAATTCCGGAACAAAAATTTTTCTAGAGAGCAAATATTTATCTAACTGTGAAATGAACGGCATTTTAAATCTTGTTTAGTCCAAAAACCCCAATTTTTTTTTTCAATTTTGAGCAATTTGATCATGAAAGTCCGGATAAATGTCAAATGGCAAAAACCAGAAGTTGTATCTTTCATTGTCCGTTAAACTTCAGCGCAACATTACTTTTGCTATGCAATTTTTTTTAAAACCACTGGAAAGTGTGATGTATTATACTGGAAAATCAGACATTATCTGGGAATTTTTAAATAATAGTAGCTCCAAGAAGAGATAAAAGTTTCATAAATATTTTAAAATTCGTTATTTGACTGCGCTTATACGATACATTTTTTTTTTTAATTTTCCATCTATCATTGCTGGTAATACACTGCGATAGGATTTTGATAAAGTTTATTAACCACATAACTATACCACACAAACATTTTAACGTGTGTTAAAAACCTTTAAAATCCTTAAACGCAAAAAGCCATAAAACCTTATCTCATAAGTCTTGTGTTTCATTAAAATATTTTTGATATTAAAAGCAGTGCGCCATCAGACGAACAAGTTAGTTCAGGTTATATTTTATAGATGAAATGTGATGCAGTTGACACATTTTGATAAATCTGTTCTTTTTAGATGGATGTAAAGCTCTATGCTTAAGTAGAAAAAGAAAGTGTTTATAGAGTGTAATAAGTCTATCCTTTTCTATACATCCTTAGTTTACTACAACCGAAATAAAAAGAACAAACTTAATTGTGTACAATAAACCAGAATGTATAGAAAGAAAAGAAGCCCCTTAAAGGCCTTTACTACTAATAGTTGAAAAACAAAATTTTCCTATGACATCATTACATGTTATTATTAGTACTTAAAGTTTTGTGTAAGATTTTAATGATTAAAGTAAATTATGTATTCTATATTTATAACAAGAACGAAAATTTTATACTTTTCTGGTGAAAAATATACGTAATTTGGTGATACAGATAATATACTGGGTGGAACACAAAAAGAGAGGTTCATATAAAAAGAATAGAATAAGTGAGCAAAGCAAATGTGAAGGAATAAAATATTCCACTTACAGAGAAACAAATTTTTTTCGAAAGATGTAAGAAATAATAATTTGATTATATAAAGATGCATTTGAAGATTTGAAGCATAGTTTAAGAGATGAAATCAAACACCAAATTATCAAGTTTTATTTTCTTAATTACAGTAGCATCGACTTTCTTGGCACTTGTTTAGACTTTTCAAGAAAAAGGTCGTGGAAGAACTTTGTATGTAAACTATTGCTTTAATAATAACGGTCAGTTGGAATTTTACAAGCATATTACGAACTGAAAAATATACCGTATACTCAACAATTATTAGATCACAGGGACACTTTTTGTACAAGATACACGAGGTATTATCCTTTGAAACACCCTGTAGGATGTTTACTTGAGATAGAAAATAAGTCCCTGTTTCCATATATTCCTTTTCTTTATGCCATAATGTTAAAAAGGTGAAAATTTATTTGGTAACATATTTACTAATCGTTAGAAACTAAATTTGTAAATTTATGTCGGTAGAAAGTATCTTTAGTGAGCTATCAATGAAACGCCAGATTCAAGTCAATTCAAAAACTACTTGATTTTGTGTACCTTTCGTTACATTCTGCATCTCCTCTTAAGACATTACTTATACTTTGACTAGCATCGAGTAGTTCAGTAGTAGAATAATTAGTGAAAGGAGTGTGATTTGGGAAACATTCAGGTAAGGTTTGCTATCAATTTAAAAATCTGCGAGAGTTATGAGCATAATGATGTCTCATCTGATGAAAATATGAATGAATAGGTTTATTACAATATAAACATCCTAGCAATGTAATCTCTGTAAGGTTTGCTCTGCTGCTATTAATATTATTCAATTATTTTATTTTATTTATTTAAAATTTTGTTTGTTTGCATTTTTCTATACGAATTTTACAAGATCTATACCATACAATATTACACTATAAATCTTATTAAAGCTACGGTTACTTACAGCCAGACGTAAGCTATCTCTTATAAAAGGGTAACATTTTATTGTATGATACTTATAAAATTCCATTTAAATTCAAAAGAACAAAATTATAAAATAATTGATTATTAAATAATCAATTAATTAATAAATAATGGCAGCAGGGTTATCCTGGCAAAAGTTACATTCCAAAATTTTTTATATTGTGATAAACCTATTCAATAATGCCGGGCCTTATGGATTCCGGGTTTTAATATGGATTCATCTAATTTCACTGAGCGCGAAAGATATTAATCAAGCATGGTGGGAATCAAGTTAAAACCTTAAATAAGTATTGGTACCAATTAAAAATACCAGTTTATAAATAAAAACTTGGCTCGTTAAACTGTCAGATCCTGATACTTTTGGTTCTAATTTAAAATGAACCACTGAATTAAAATAGTGGACTTCTTGGATTCAAGATGAGTGTCTACACTCAATCAATATTGATAATAGCGAAATATGTCGTAAGATGTTGCAATTCAAAGATAAATTTATTTTAAAATTATAACTTATTTTAAAGTAATAAGGTCGAAAATGAGTATTGCAGATTATAACAAATAGTAATTAAGGAAAAGTGATAGATAATATAAAATATACGAAGACGACTCTCGTTCTCATAGGGAATAAATAGTCATCATTTTCATAGCCTCGTCATCATTACAAGCTTCAAGCTACAGTATTGTAAACTGTTAAAGTAGAAGATGATGTCCTTCTCTCCATCCACCACGCTACTGCCACGCTTCGTGCTTGCTCTGTGTTTGTTCATCACTGTTGAAGTGAAGTGTTGTTATATTTATTCGTAACATGATCTCTTATAAATGTAATTAAGATGCGTATTTCATTTTATCACAACAAATGTGTTTGTAAATACATTAAAATTAAGGAATGTAATGTTATACTCTGTTAGTGCTCTTATACTTAGGGACATAACGACAAAGCGTAGAAGGATATTTTATCATTTGGAGAGAGGCTATTATTCCCTGCGCCCGAAAGGATATGCGATGCCATTGCTAAATACACCTCTAGATATTCTTGCGTATCTAAAGTTATGTGTACAATTAGCCGTACAGCTTCTATTGGTGCTAAATTCTCCTAAGAGAAAATCTCCTTCAACTTCCTTGTAAAAATTACATAGTTAATACGAACATTTAATTTTACTCCCCATTAGCAACGAAAAGTCTTTTAAATTTATGCAAAAATCCAATTTTTCTAAATATTATTTTCTTTTTTTCCTTGTTTTCAGCACAAAGTGTCTTTGTGCTGAAAACAAAACAATTTTAAGAATCTCGAAAAACAAAAGATGAATAGAAAATTCAGGAATCTTAATTTTTTATTATATGAGCTTCAATTAGTTGTTTATATAACAATTATTCTGTAAAGGCTACATACAAAGATGACCTGACATTTTACAATTCCAAAACACGTGTCCTTTAGAAAGTTTAACCAAAATAGTTTGTCAGCTTAGAACTTTTATTTTCGGAGCTTGACTATATCGTCGAATATTTCATATTAAAATTTATGAAATTCAATTTGAAAATTCCGGAAAGTATTCAAATTTGAAAAATGCTTCACAAAATTCCTTAATTTGTTCAGTAACAAAGAAGGGTTACACAAATATTCCCAAACCTACACTAAAATGATTAAGTATTATTTATGTTTGAAAAAAGGAACATTAATTTGGACTAATTCAAATAATCTTTGAGGTGACATCTTGCTATGGGATATCAACAGAAGGCTTTTGAAACGTATCTGACACAGTTATCAAGTCACCTTCATAAAGAGTAATCTGTGGGAATTGACATTTTAGTATTCGAAACGCCAATTAAGGTTTTGTGTAGTCTTTTACGTAAGTAAATAATAGTTTTGGTTACAAATTCTAATACGTTGTTAAAGAAAAATTAAAAATGCTGTTTGTTCTACCAATCAATCATAATATTCCATTAACCTTTTCGCTCTCTTTTCGCCAGAACTAAAATTTTAAACAACCCACGGATCGATTAGGACTTTTTACGTTTTGATATAGAAACTTCAAAGCAAAGTAAAAATCACCCATTCTCCGAATTTTCTTGAAGTCAGACTATGTTATTATAAATGTATAAATAATGATATTAAAACAATTTATTGATAAAATAATAAAAATGACAGGTGAAATGAGAGACATGTTTAAAAAACAAAATAAATAAATAAGGTTTTCGTAGTAGATGCCACCATAATACACGTACAGAAGTAAAATAGTTTGTGCAATAACTATAATAAAGTCTATATACTAAGACTCCATATTGAATGGTTATGTTTGTGTTTATTCAAGTTGTACACTACCCAGGTAAGATATTTCTTTTGACAGTTTTTCAAACTAAAGAGCTCTCATTCACAAAAAGCTCTATATATAAATAAATATAAATATATAGTACTTGAGAAACTAGGCACAGTGAATATGCCCTTTCTAAGCTAGAATGCTAACTTTCTTATTAGAAAATTGTTATGTTCATGATAAGATCATGTAGAGGATAAGATGATAGATTCGAGTGCCAAATTTTCTCGCAACTGCTTTGAAAAGGGCTCAGAGTATTTGCTGACAAAAACAAAATAAAATTAAGTGGAAAACTCGTTGATATTTTCGTATGGAAAGCAGGTTCGACATTTTATCATTTTTTACAAAACGGAATACTTTTTAGACGCCTCTGTCACCTGCTTACGGTCTGATAGAAAATTTTTCTAATACTTTCAAAACATTACAATAAAATTAACAAAAAAAACGAGAGGTGTAGTGGGACTCCCGGTAGGAACTATATGCCTTTGGTACCTTGTTACATAATAAATGTAGCGCTTACCTTTTTTATATACAAGATATCTTTCTGAAAATTGAAGGTATTCATTTTAGAAGTCAAATACTTGTTTGATTCTTTAAAGAATTTAATTTCCTAGTTACTTTTAGTTTCTGCTGTATGAAATAATTGTAGTATTCGTTTAGTTTAAAGACATACTTCTGATTTAGTAGTTAACCCAATATGTGCGTACATTACGTTTGGTTTGATCAGGATATTTATTATTACATAACATAAAAATTTCAATGAACTTACTTTAAATTATTTCTGTTTGCTTTAACCTCTGATAACTTTCTCAACTCAATTTTTTTAAATGATAAAACATAAAATTTTGACAAAAAACACAAAATGACAGTTTTAAAATATTTGCATTTTCTCAAAATTCATTGCAAGCTGAGTCGATTGAAAAAGTTTTACTTTCCTAGGTAACCTATATGTCGGTTTTTGGTGTCGTTTTTTTGTTGCACTTTTTTTGTTTTACTTCCCAACCAGCAAACATATCAGAACTATATCCTGTGATTAACATTATATACCTCAAAATGTAAATGTAAGTAATTATTTCTATTTTAGGATGAAAATAATATCGTTCTATCAGAAAGTTTAAATCTTGTTAAAGTCGCATGAAATGTGCTTCAAATGTGTTACCGTGTAAAAGTGTATAATATGTTCAAAAGAAAGAAGTCAAGTTATCCTCTTTCTATACATATAGTTGGACGGTTAGCCATCCAACCACCCTATTTGTTGTGAACTTTAAGTTACTTTTCTTTAAAACTTAAAAACTATTTATGTGACAGGCGAATGTTATGTGAGTGTGTGTCATGAAAAGCTGTCTATCTCCCTCAAACTAACTGCAACAATTTAGTTTTTAATCTCAAATTCATGTTTGGAGTTTATATATTATTGTCAATAGGGAATTTTAGGGAAAAAGTTATTTTATCAAAAAAATAATTGAATATATAGATATATTTCGAATATATAGGTAATAAATATATAAAAATACGTTCGGTTTTCTGTTTTTAAATTATGCTAATTTGACAGAAATTGTACACTTAAAGTTTAGCATGTTTTAAATTATTACATTTTGGTGTGGTAACAGAGCCAGCAACGTCTCGTAAAATTTGATTTCTAATCGGTTGGATTTTGAATATACCTTTTGGTATTGCAATTATGTAGGATTAAAATTATCGTAGTACAAAACTCTTTTGTTGTGTGAAAAAAAAAATGTGTTTGATTAATGTTAATACCTTCCACAAATTAACGCTTTCAAACTTAAATTACCTATCTGAGAATCTTTGGTTTTGAACTTTCGGGTTTTTAAGGTTAATATAACGGAACCTTAGATGTCGAAATCTATCTATCCGTTTGGAAGATACGAGGTAGTAAAGAATTTTACAAACGCGTAAAAAACAAAATTACTCCTTGACAGTCTTGTAAAAAATGAATAATCAATAAATCAAAAAAAATTTTTAAAACATATCATTTTCGTGTACTTGTAGTTCTTATATAATGGAATATTATTATTACATAATTTAACCTTAATTTTCCAGGCAGAAATTAGGTTGCACGTATTCCACGTTAATTAAAGCAATCACTATACATGACAGACATACTGCATCTCTACTGAAGTTCAATAAAGAGAGAAATATCGTAAATTCAACCGCCTGAAGAAAACTGAAAAAAAGTGCCAGATCACTTTTGTCATATCCTTAGAAGTGGTTTTTTTTTTATTTCTATGAATGAACATCTCAGATGACATTCAAAAATCTCGTTTTAAAGGTTTCTGTCTCACTAAACTACCATAATGTATATCGACTACAAAAAAGTACGAATCCTTTTTTTTAATTGAATTTATATTTGGTTTTTGGTAGTATCTACTAAAATACAATAAATAATTAAAAAATAATAAAAAATAATTTTATTACTAGTGTATGACTACAAGTTTTATTATATTTTCTCTAAATTTTTCAAGCTTTCATTTATTCTCAAGAGATTAATTTTCTTTTTTTGTGTAAAGAATTTCACTTAGAATGTTTTAACACTGTTAATGATTCATCCTGTATAAATGAAATGTATAACATTTTAATATAGTTTATAAATTACAATTTTTCTTCAACAACAACGAAATTTATGAATGAGAGAAGAATATATTGTGTGACTGTGTACTGTGTAGTGTGCAAGTTTAGCATGGTAAACTATTTCTGTTTAGAAAACTAAATGAAATTCAAAAATAACTCTTGTCGTCGTTTTACTTTGATCCTTTTTGATATACTTTCGTAAATACGTACATACATACATACATACGTATAGATAGATACAAGTAAGTTATATACATACTTGAAAAAGTTTATTCGAAAATATTTTCTAATATATTAGGTGTAAGGCACTAGGCAAAGTATTTCTCAATTATTTTAGAATGGCTGGAAATTTGATAAACTGTTTTCAAGGACGTGTTGAATAAGTAATCTATAAAAATTTGATAGGTAGAGGCTTTTCTTTCGAAAGGCTCTGAATTATAACACAGCTGGATTATGAATATTTATTTTCTTTTTGAGTAATAGATGAAGTCCAACTTTCCATAATAGTTGGTTAAAATTGCATGCTTTTAGTATCAAAAAAAATGAAATTCTTGATCAAAAATAGCACGTTTTTGGAAATTTGGATAGAATCGATCATCGGATTCGTGATCACCGGCCAAAAATGCCCCATAGAGCAAAGTTTGGAAGATAAATACTTAGTTTGCCGTTTTTATGTCAAAAAAGTTAAATTCTTGGCAAAAAATGGCACGGTTTTCGGAATACGTTACATAATCCGTTTGTATGACATTAGAATCGTAATTAGCAACCAAAAATACCACCTAGATAACCATTTGGACGATAAATACTTGGTTTTCCGTTTTTATGCCAAAAGTGGAATTTCTGGTCAAAAATGGCATTAGGTCAAAAATAAGCATTTCAAAAAAATTTAAGCTAGATATATCCCCTGCTGGGGTAATTTTTCCCTTGCTGACTAGGTTAAGTTGGCTGAATGTCCCTTGAAGTCCCATAAAAACGTTAAAAATAGTTTCATTCAAATCGGTGCTGTTTCCCCACTTTTTCCACTTTCGACACTTTTGACCGGCTTATTGTAATTTATTCCATTGTAACATGACAGTCTGTCCCTTTGTTGAATATCGAGTAAAATAAGTTTCCCATTTTTATTCAATTACAGCCGAGTCGCGTCTGTATATTATAGAAACTATGGATTTACTGGATTTGTTCCGATTACTGGTATTCTATAGAACAATTCATTATAAATGAAATAAAGCATTTCCAAAACAGTGCGAAAATGTATATATTTAAGCAAGACTATATCTCTTCATTTGAATATCGTTCTCAATGCGAACTCTCCTGTGACAATTTTTGTAGGCGTATGTTATATCAGGCACGACCTTGACAAAAACATCAATTTCCAAGCCATTCTGGAATGATAGTCAAATACATGCAAAGACTGGCCCTAGATTTAATACTCGAAAAAGTTTATTCGAAAATATTTTCTAATATAACTACATATATATATATTTTACTTATACATATATTATTATTATGCTGGTAATACCATCGAATATTACCATGTTAATGTTATTATTTTCTGTATACTTTAAACTATGCCGTACTCCCATGCCGTACGAACTGTTGTTGACATGTATGTTCTTCTAAGTCTTTGCTACCAAATTACAATACACATGAGACGAATTTTTAGTTCAAATTATATGACAAAATGGATAAAAAAGAATTTTATATGCTTGTTTGTCGACTATACGAAAAATATTTAAGGGGTGTCTACAAAATTTTTATTATACCAATTTTTTTTATTTTTTTTTTATTTGAATAATTTCAAATTTTAATAAAATATAATATTTTCCGTATTTTCTCGCTCAGTGTTTTCGTTTGTTAAAGTTCCTTGAAAAATATATGTAGGTATCTTTAAGATTAAATAAAAAAAATCATTGTTATGGGTTTACTTATTAACTGACTTCAAACAAAAAAGGAGGAGGTTATCAATTCGAATGTATTTTTTTTATGTGTTACCTGAACTTTCGACAGGGTCAAACGGTTTTGTTAATTCTTTATCTATTTGAAAGCTGGTGCTTCCCGTATAGTCACATTTCATTTTGCTCCAGTTCTGACAACGATATCCATGAGAAAACCATAAAAGTCTTAAATTTGTATTAAGTATGCAAGACAAGAGGACGAATAACTCAATATCACGCCAACGGATTTCGATGATTCTGTGTACTGCAGATTCACTAAAAATCACAAAAATATAAGGATAATATAATTTAGTTATAATTATTGTTATTTTTGGAGTCGGTGTCCGCAAAGCTAATGTAGCAAACTGTTCTGTCAGAGTAGTTTCCTTGGCTGACAACAACTCCAAAACTAATATCTTAATAACAATAATTTTAACTACATTATATTATCGTTATTTTTTTAGTGCATATTAATTTGTTTTGGAAAAGTTTTTCCTTTGAAGTCGATTTGCTTTCTGTAAAAAGTTTTTTTTATTCAATCTTACTTTTTTGTCCGAAGTAACCAAAAAATTTCTTCCTATAAATTCGCATAGTTTTACAGTACAGTCGTCTGTTTCCGATAAAAGTTCTTCGAAGTTGGTACAATATAAATTGGATATAGTTTCGCGTCTAAGTGTAGGCAAATTGATTGTTCATTCTTTTAGTTTTCATCCGGGAGACGAGTATGCTGGTACGCTTTAAGGCTAGGTTAGGTTAGGTTAGGTTAGGTTAGGTTAGGTTAGGTTATATTGGCTGTCTACGAAGGACACACTTAGGCTATAGAGCCCATTTACGCTTTAAAGTATAAATTCATATAATCATTGTTTTGCGTTCACTAATTGTATATTATTTTTTTGTCCGAAGTAAACAAATTAAAAAATATTTCAATCTCAATTAATTTTGATTTTAACTAACGAAAAAGGAGAAAGGTTCTCAATTTATCCCGTAAATTTTTTTAAATTTATGAATACGCATACCCATGTAGGAACCGCCATAGTTGAACGACGGGGCCTAGCCTGGTCCAGTACTGGGGATCCCAGCTTTGGCGCCCCGATATTGGCCCATGCTTGAGCCAAGATGAAATAATTAGCCTTGGCCGACCCAACGATTGCCCGAGCCTGGGACAAGGCTGGGTTGCCCAGCCTTGGCCGATCCAATGATTATCCAAGCCTGGGCCAATATGGGTTTGCCATAGAACGGCCAACGCAAGGGAGCCCAGTCTTGGGCCAAGACTTGGCATCCTAGCATTGGCCAATCCAATGATTATCCAAGCCTGGGCTAACATTGGTTTGCCATAGAACGGCCAACGCAAGGGAGCCCAGTCTTGGGCCAAGACTTGGCATCCTAGCCTTGGCCAATCCAATGATTATCCAAGCATGGACCAACATTGGTTTGCCATAGAACGGCCAACGCTAGGGAGCCCAGTCTTGGGCCAAGACTTGGCATCCTAGCATTGGCCAATCCAATGATTATCCAAGCCTGGGCTAACATTGGTTTGCCATAGAACGGCCAACGCAAGGGAGCCCAGTCTTGGGCCAAGACTTGGCATCCTAGCCTTGGCCAATCCAATGATTATCCAAGCATGGACCAACATTGGTTTGCCATAGAACGGCCAACGCTAGGGAGCCCAGTCTTGGGCCAAGACTTGGCATCCTAGCCTTGGCCAATCCAATGATTATCTATGCCTGGGCCAACATTGGTTTGCCATAGAACGGCCGACGCAAGGGAGTCCAGTCTTGGGCCAAGACTAGGCATCCTAACCTTGGCCAATCCAATGATTATCCAAGCCTGGGCCAACATTGGTTTGCCATAGAACGGCCAACGCAAGGGAGCCCAGTCTTGGGCCAAGACTTGGCATCCTAGCATTGGCCAATCCAATGATTATCCAAGCCTGGGCCAACATTGGTTTGCCATAGAACGGCCAACGCAAGGGAGCCCAGTCTTGGGCCAAGACTTGGTATCCTAGCCTTGGCCAATCCAATGATTATCCAAGCCTGGGCCAACATTGGTTTGCCATAGAACGGCCGACGCAAGGGAGTCCAGTCTTGGGCCAAGACTAGGCATCTTAGCCTTGGCCAATCCAATGATTATCCAAGCCTGGGCCAACATTGGTTTGCCATAGAACGGCCAACGCAAGGGAGCCCAGTCTTGGGCCAAGACTAGGCATCCTAGCCTTGGCTGACAATATTCAATTATTGAAGGGAAATCGCAGAATAAATCGTCATTTTATTATTATTATTATTATTTAATTAATTACATTGATGACATAAACTCCTGAAATGGACACATTTGACATTGTAGAAATTTTAAATACCTAACAAAAATTGGCATATACAACCAAAAGGTATACAATGCGCATGTGTAATACTGTTTATGGAGTAGGTACATGTACTTACAATAACTTCCTCCTTCTCTGTCTTTTAGTCACTATCCTTTTTACAAAGTAATATTTTTTTTCAAAACCTCTCACTAGTAAGATGTTCTAGTAAGGTGTATATAAACATACAATGTTATCGCTTCTCGGCTCAATGAGTTAAACTCAACGTGCAGTATGTGTTCTTATCAACTCAATATATGGTACGCCTCGCATTGCGAGACCAGTATATTAAACTATTATTTGGAACACGGTAGATCGTTAGGAGCTTGCTCCTCTTCTACCGCGGGTTGACTCAGTGTTGCGGTACAGCTGGGGTTGGCCCTGTCAAATGAATCACAAAATAGAATTCTTCATAAAATAATCTTAAAACTTAACTATGGCCTAGCCCTGCCAACCAGGCATGGGCCAGACTTAAAACTTAACTATGGCCCAGCCCTGCCAGCCAGGCATGGGCCAGACCTAAGACTTAACTATGGCCCAGCCGTGCCAACCAGGCATGGGACAAACTTAAAAATTAACTATGGCCCAGCCCTGCCAACCAGGCGTGGGCCAGACCCAAAACTTAACTATGGCCCAGCCCTGCCAACCAGGCATGGGCCAAACTTAAAAATTAACTATGGCCCAGCCCTGCCAACCAGGCGTGGGCCAGTCGAGGTAACCAGTCTTGGGCCAGCATTATCATTCCAGACTTTACCCAAGTCTGGGCCAAGTCTGGCTTACAAGTCTGGCCCAGAGTTCTGCATAGTTGGACCAAGCCTGGGCCAAGCCTGGGCCCGCCATACTTTCCTACATGGGTAACTCTTTACAGTCGCCCAATTCGGATAATTATTATTATTTTTATGTATATTGTTAGGCCCTGGACAGCGTTATCCTTAAAAACGTGGTTCTAACACATTAAATCAATCAAATTATTATTATTAAGTAATAATATTTTAAATAACCTAATTTGAAATATTTATTCATTAAGCTAGTCAGCTAATTTATATTATTAAGTTATGTATGTTAACAATCACAATAATTGAATTGAGGCATGGTTTTGATTATATTACTTGTCAGCAAAAACTCATATTCAATATTCAATTTTTACGTCACAATATTTTATATTTTGACCTAAATGTTTTATATTTAAAGGCAAACTAAAATATTCAAAATTCATACAGTGATTATACAGCTTGAAACAACATCGTTATAATACAGTGATTATACAACTTGAACATCAATTCGATTATACTGTGATTATTACAAACTAAGTTTTAAAAACTATTAACTTCAACATCAAGTCAAACAATAAAGTGATATTATCAACAATAAAAAAGTCGTATTCATTAATAAGGATTCATAAGGTCTCTCCTTACTAAATAAAAGACCTTTGGTGGCAGCATCTTCCCCTGGACCCCATACGCAAGGCAGTTACGTAACAATATTTACCGATTACTCCGCCAATGAAGAACCGATTTAAAAAATTTTTTGTTTGAAAGAGTATATTTTTCAGACGGTCTCATAGTTGTTTCATCAAATTCAGTAGATTTTCAAACATGGACTAAGTATGTAGCTTTTAGATATGCTCATAAGGAAATTGTTAATTTCATTTGGAGTTTTTGCATTTTTCAAGAATTTGAATTTTACAAGTCATTAAGAAATTCTCAAATGGTTTGTTAAGGTTCATCGGAAAACAGTTTGTTGGTTCATCGATTCGAAAACTTTTGATATTTTCGAAATTTTTTTCTTTTTATGACGATACTTTTATGATCGAATGTTTTCATTACGACAGCCAATTTTACTGGACAAACATTCACAAAATTTGCATTTTCCGAAAATGAAGTGAATTATTATAATATAAAATGCAAAACTGAAAATAAGTATAGTATGAACAAATTGTTTCGTGTTACTTCAAGTATAGAATAATTTTAATTTAATTTAATTCTATGCAGAAGGTATCCATTACATAATATAACATTATATACTTTATCAATCAATGTTCCATAAACATGATAGCTATATAGACACCAGTTTATACATTAAACAAAACGTACACCCGTTGAAAAAAATACGAGTAGTTCGTTACCGCATGGTTAGAACGCAAAAATTACGAAGATAAAATTTATTGGAATCTACAATAAAACAATTACAAGCATAGCGTACTTACTTATCGACATTTTTTAAACTTATCATTAAAATTAATTAATAACTGTTAATTATTATCACAAATATTTTAATAAAAAAAAAATATATTGACATTAGATTATTTATTTATACAAATAAATGAACAGCGCCTAGCGGGCAGACATTCAAATTACCGTAAGTACTCGAACAGATCCAAAAATATACAAAGTGCATATTTTTTTTATTACAATTATGTGCACCTCGGGAAATAAGAGACCGCAATTTCTAAAGGGCTTGAAATAAATACATTTTTCAAAAATGTTAATTGGTTGAAAAAGTTTGAAAAATACATAATTCGAAAATAGGTAAAGTTATATGAAGATAGAAAATGATTTAACCATATGTAACCATTTGAAAAATAAAAGTAATTAATGTTTCAAATCTAGCGTGAGCCAAATGCTCATAACGCGGTTGCTTGCGGGATAAAAATGAGAAGAATAAAGGAATTCAACAACAAAGGTATAACCTATTCTGTTCATTAAATCTAAGCCGAAAATTTGAGTCTTGTTAAGGAGATATCTCTATATATTATAAATGTGAAAGTAAGCATGTTTGTTTGTTTGTTTGTTTGTTACGCTTGCACGCTAAAACTAGCGAATGGTTTTTAATGAAATTGTTCAGCAATATAGCTCATACTTCAGAATAACAGATGAGATATAATTTATAAAGATATATTAACTAAAAAAAAAAAATTAAAATTTCACATTAGCATAAATTACAAATTTCTGTAAAAGTAGTCATTTGACATTACCATAATGAAATATTTCACGGCCATCTTTTCTGATATACTCAATGAATAATTACGACTATTATAAATTTATAAAAATAGAAAACCATACATATATTTTACCTGTTTAAAACAATCCTTACCATTATTTCGAGTGTTATGGAAAGTATGGAAAGGGGATAAGCGAGAGCAATCTTTATCAATCTTTACCCCTAGTCCAGCGAAGCGGGTGGGTATCACTCAAGTTTTAGAATAAATGAAACAGTACACGTAACTTGAGCCTACGAGTGTTGAAATTGGATAAACCAAAATTTCAAGTACTTATTCATAGTGAATTGTTTTTTTGAAACACATTGCGTTACGCCGAGAGGATGCTTCAGAAAATTATATCTGAATACTTGCTTCATACATCTATGTGAAAAAGTAATTAATCAAAATCTATTATCTATGATAATGATAATACCTTATTTAATTCAATTATAAAAAAAAAACTCCCTCATACAGGTACAAAAAAAACAGAATTAATTGACAACACACACACACAGCAGTAAACTAAAATAATTAGTAAAATTAGTAAATAAACTAAATTTTGTTTACTTTACCCATTCATAGTCATTCATTTTGTTAATTAAAAAAGAAAAAAGAGTTAATATTCATTACCACACGAAAATAAGGAAGGCTTAAAATGGGTAAAAATAAACGCGTTTATTTAGGTAGAGAACAGCAGAAAAAAAAAAAGAAAAAAACGAGAAGAAATTGTATAATAACTAACAACCATTTTCATCGTATAATGTCAACATTGAAATATACAGAACTTAAAAGAGACAAACATGTTATATGTTTGTTTGTATAAATGATTACCTACTGTGTGCATTTTTCAAAAGGTAGGGAATTCTGATGTTTCATAATGTTTCCTCAATGAGGATCCTAAATATTAAGGAACAGCAAAGTCTTTCTCTGAATTATTTGCAATATTATTGTCACATAAAAAACCTACTTCATCTCGTCGTCTTTAGAAAAGTCAACCTCATTCGCAAAAAATTTTAGTGAGAAAAACAAAATTCTATTATATCATGTAAGTATGAAGTATACGTAGGATCTTGTAAACCGTTAGAGATAGAACAAAAGTTTAAATTAAAAAATGTTCATTATAAAAAAAAGACAACTTTTGCTTGAAACAATTTTTTGTAAACATCACTGTTTACTCACGAAAGCACACATTAGATGCAAATTTTATAGTATGTATTAATATGAGATTATCAGTTATGGATGTGTGACATGTATATGTGTAATGTGATAGAGTAATCTACACTGTCTATACATGGTATTTCAACAATTAACTCAGTCAATTGTTTGTTTTCACTTGCCTCATACTAAAATTAACACAAAAATTAGCTGCAAGCTTTGCTACAAATAGTATTTGACTTATACAGAGTGAATAATCTGATAAGTAATTCTTGAAAAGTGTTCTGCCACTTTATTCTTACGAAATTCAAAATTTTACTTTATTCCTCTGTTTTTGAATAATTTTCTAATTTCAGTGAAAATCTAGCGGGAATAAAATCTTATACCTTTCCCTTATAATTTTTCTTTTGGGGAACTACATTTCTTATGGCGCGCTTGAAGCATGGGGCCTGGACAAAAACTAGTGTCCGATCAACCGAAATTTTTTTAAATAGTTTATTATCTTGAAATATTCATAGTGTTCTCAATGAAGCCATACATCAATAGTTTTTTTTTTTTAAATTCTAATCTATTAAATAACTTTTGATCTTCGGTAACTTTTAATTACTGTTCAAAGATGGCTTTTGGCTTAAAATTTGAAAAATAATTTTGAATGAGTAGGTTATAAATTCATAAAATATTTTTATATATAGATGTAAGCTTACTGCTCGTATATAATTTAAATATATATTTCATAACTTGTATAAATGAAAATTAGAAAAAAATTTTTTAATTTTATTACCATTCCTTCATTGTGCTTATTATTCAATTCGTATAATACATAATTTATAACGAAAGAAATATAGTTCCTACCGGGTATCCCATGCCACTTCTCGTGTCTTTTTTAATGAGTTATTATATGCCAATGGAATGAAATAATCGAATTTCTATAAGATAAAATAATGTTGAAGTAAGGATATAAAGAATATTTGAATAATGGATTTTTCTAGCCAAATATTATTTATTCAATTTTAGTGATTTGAATATGAATGTACACCATACTTTTTTTCAAACTAGAAATGTCTCTTTTGAATTAAAATTGTTTGACCTTTTGACCAAATAATAAATAATAGGGAATTAACCTGCCAGCACTCGCATCAACTATTCGGTAATCCGTAGTCGCATGATGAGAGATTTGCTCATGCATTCTGCACATGTGTCAAATATTTCGCATGTTAAAGATTCTTTAACTTTGTAAATCATACCCTCTTTACATAATTTTATGTAAATTTATTTTTTAATGCAGTAGCTAGTGAAAAATAGTTTGATTACGTGATTATTGAATGATGTTTGAAAGTGAAAATATTAGACAAGCGAAACAATCGAAATAAAAAGTTTTCTTAATTTACTAATTTAAAGTGCGAATTATATTAAACTAACGAAAATAATCACAAGCCCGAAACAAGCCCGAAAACTTCCGAAGTTAATATATTTTTTTTTTTTACACCGATGAAAGAAATTTTCACAATTTCTAAAGCACTTGAAAAAAAAACTGTAGATGAAACGTATGAATAATTAATAATTCGAAAATAATTCGAATTATTTGAAAAAGTTTCAACCATATAATTTCCATTTGAAAAATTAAAGTTGTTTTTGTTTTAAATAGAGCGTGAGCAAAATGCTCATAACGTGATTGCTGACGGGCTTATAATGCTTTAAGCAAATTAATTAAGATTTGATTAACTTCAAATTTGAAACTTAGTCAAAACTAATCAAAATTTCCATAAACATGTTTTATCTTTATCCTTTCCCATATTTATTTAACATATTGCCATATTGTCATCCCTATCTTATACAGTCAATGTACCAAATTTATAATACGGTCCAATCTTAATATTTCTACACCCAAATATAAATTATTAATTCAATTTTCGTAATGTTAGGACACCTGAGGCCTTTACCTTCCATCTATGTCATACAAACACAGTGTGATGAGTGATTTTAAATGAATGAAAATGTTTATATATGTCATTTTACCTTTGTACCGTACGAACGGACGTAGGATGTTTTTTTTTTTCTCTAAAGTTGTCACAGAGAATAGTGAGAGGGTGTACTAATGACTGAGGGAAGTTCATTATCCACGCATGTATATATATTAATATCCCTTTCATAAATGTTTTAATCTTATGGATGTATATATATCCACTTACGCGAAGCAGTACAAGGGGATTATTATCTTTTAGTTTTTGCAATTTTAAAGTGCAGAGATATCGTACTTCGTACATCGGGGAAGAATAATTACTGCTTTTAACTTTCTGTGACTTAAAACTAACGTTTAATTTATTTTTATTATACAAGAAATTGTCTGTTTATTTCGTCAAATCGATGGCGCTTACTAATAAATTGGTTCTCTTTTCTTTTCTTTACTAGAAGTTGTCATATACAAACTCATTCAAAAAAGTTAAAACTATCTTGACAAAAAATATTTTTTCTGAAACTATAGACTTTTAAGCGTATTACTGTCTGCCTGTCAATGGCATCGAAACGCCTAAGTGGATGAATCCATTTTGATCTTTTTTGTTTCGTTTGAAAGGCAATTTAATGGAGAGTGTTCTCAGGTATGCTTTAAGTGCGAGTTTAGTGTTCTTTACCCAAAATTTTGTCGGGGGTTTTTTAAATTTTGTAAGTTTCATTTGTTTGGTATTTTAAATAGTATCAATGAAACAAATAACAAAACAGGAAAGAAAACTTTCTCAGATCAGAAGTTTTCCCGTACCGTTTTAATAGTATTTCTTTTCCTACTAAATAAACAAATTAATAGACTGACAAAATTTTTACTTTTTCAGTACACATTGCCTGTTTGAAAATTTTATGTTCAATAGTTGAAGACTTAATGCATACCTATATTTTTATAAAAAAATTATAAAAAAATATAAACGAGCGATTACTTCTTGTACCGTCAACACCATAAAATTATCAAGTGGTGGCCTATTGGGGTTCCACATTTTCTTGCTTTTGTTTTTAAGGCTTTTCCCGGGCTAACTTGTCAATGTTGACTAAAATGAGGGAAAATTTGCGATTAAAAGTCGAAGTATATAACATGGTTGAATGATTTTCTCATTATATCGAAACATATATTTTCTCATTTAATCTTACTTCATCATTCGCAGACTTTAAGGCTATACTTTTTGCGTATTTCATAGTATTCACAACTTCCAAAATGCAGAAAATTGTCATTTTTTTTCCAAATTCATAATTCATTTACACTTTTGTAATTTAAAACTGCTAGAGTCTATGTGTTTCCCATGCTAGATTTTGTAGATGTAATTAAGTGACCTTGATCAAGAAAATTGCCAAAATCGTAGCGACGAAGCTAACTCAACTGTCACTATCTGGTATCAAATAAAACATTAGGATATTCATGAATCGAAATTATTTGTAAAATATTATGTTCAATAAAAATTTTAATTTTTGCTTATTTTGATAAAAAATTATTTGATTTTTTTTGTTTCAATAGGCTTTTACCCACTAAGAATAAATCAGTTTAATAAAAATTTTTAATTATTAATCATAATATGTAGATAACAAAACACAAAATTAATTTTAATAAAATTTAAGGATCATTATTAATATTTTTAGATAATAATTTTTATAAAACTAGGCATCCGATCACGTGACAGTAAACACAACTCAGATGTACTTTCATGGTACTACGTCACATCATATGAAAGACTATGTTAGCTTACACATACAAACACATATATTTTGCAAAAACTTGTAAAGATTCATGACTAAAGAAATCGTTTTTTAAAATTCAAAATACGTAAGATAATAGTTTTTTTTTGAATAATTCTTTCTTGGTGTAAATCAGATACTAATGTACCAAATAAAACAATTTTTCAATTTTAGGACAAAAGCCTATTTTAACATAATTTGATTGACAATTATAAGCCCCTTACCAAATTGCATAAACTAGAAAACAGGATCAATATTTGTGATCCTCTGTATCTGTTTCTACTACCGCAACACTAAGAGTTACTATTCATTTATAAAAGTAAGAGTTTATTTAAGTAACGAAACAACACATACCAAAAATGAAAAAAAAAATTTACTATAATGAGGTAATTTTAACATGATATGTACTCACAGTATAGTGTGTTATGTATACCTCATATTAAAATAATGTGCGTCACAAAATATGTTGACAACTATGATGACATCTGATTGATGACACAGATGTGTTACATATATACCTCTCTACTAACCATTATCACACATAAGATATAGTATTGGTGTGTATGTTATGGTATTTAAAAATATGTTTGTGTTTTTAAACATTCTTCTTATAATACAAGATGGATAACTCGTTAAAAAATCAACGGTGTAAATTTTAAAAAAGTTATTGATATTTGAAAACTCAAATTTAGGGAGAAATGCAAGGATTGAATAAAACTAGGGATTTCAATAGAACTTTATAAATACAGTTTTTGATTAACAAATTTTTCAAAAATCACAAAAAAATCCTAAGTCACGGGGCTTTTTGTGATGTCCCTCTTTCTAGCCTACATATGTAATATACTGTTGTTCCGTACATTTTTAACACCAGAACTAAAAGAAAGGGGTGTTATAAGTTTGACCGCTATGTGTGTTTGTCTGTCTGTCTGTGGTTCATAGCGCCTAAACGAATGAACCGATTTGGATTTTTTTTTGGTTTTGTTTGAAAGGTAATTTAATTGAGAGTGTTCTTAGCTACGTTTCAAGTGCAAATTTAGAGTCCCGTACCCGAAAACTAAAAATTGGAGATGATCTTCCAAATCGGCTCAGTTTGGAAAAGGCTTTAAGGAAAAAGGCAATTTAATGGAGAGTGTTCTTAGATATGTTTCAAATACGAATTTCCGGGGTTTTTAAATTTTGTAAATTTCACTTGTAGTCTTTCGTCTATGGGCGTTACTGTTACTGTTAAATAAGTGTTGATTGAAAATAATTTCATATTATTTGAATTATTCGAACTGTTAAGTTATAACTTGTTTGCAATAGGTCTTTAAAAGAATGGAATAGCCATCATCGGATATTCAAATCCGGTATATAATAAACTACTGTATCTTTTCTTATTCACGCAATAAGTACGTATGCTTGTCTCTTCGCTCGCATAACGCAGTATTCATCATATATATTATAATATACACACAACATAACATCAATTATCTAAATTATCTTTTCTTTTTCATGTATGTATGGTTAGTGAAGAGGATCGTAAATGTTTTTAATATGACATCTCCTGAAAATATTTTACACTTAATAAATAATATTATATTATCTTGTCTTTCATCTGTTTGTTCAAGTTTGTCTAGAGAAAAATAACTCTTTTGACAGAATAATTTCAATCAATTTTTTTTTGAGAAGGTAAATAAATGCACATTTTTTAATATATTCGTTTCAATAGCTTTGTTTGTTTAAAATGACCATGTTTTGACCAAAGAAAAGACGTTAAGAACCTTATTCAATTTTGTTGTTTTACATTATGTTGTAAAAATGGATTAAAGCTTTGTAATAGGGAATATTCATGCAATTAAAATTTTTTTTTTCTGTAACTTTATTAGCTGGACATTTGAATTAAACCATTATTTTAGTAATAGATATCTTTTTAATTACCTAAATTAATTAAACAATTTACGAAATTACAATTACAATTTAACGAAAATTTAAATTTAAAAACGGAGGTGACGTCATAGTATGAGACTTGTCAGACTTGTTGACATACTGTATGGTATAAATTACTTATATTTTGTATGGTATTACCATGGATATATACCATAATTACTACATACGTGGGTGTTACACCTGTTACAGCTCACATATTAATACGTCATCGACAGAGAGTGCCAAAAGGACTGCGATTAAACATATCAAAATTACTCAATATTTTAAATATTTGTCTACACTTTATTATAGTATTTTTAAACAGTATTTATACTTTTTACTATGCTATAACGGTGTAAACAATGAATTAAAAATATTTTTTAAAAAAATACATAAATATTCCCTATTAATTATTCCGCTGTTATTCGAAAAAATTCCAAATATTACTAGTTAAAGTTTTAATTTAACTAGTTTATGTATAGTAAAGTTTTAAAGATTGCGAGTGCTAAGATTTTAGGAAAATAAACCGCGCCTGGCATATGTACTTAATACATTTAATATTATAAAGAGAAGATTCAGGCTATAAGGCGGACTCGAAAATATACAGTAATATTTCTATTATACGATTGATAAGTTGCAAAGAAGGTGTAGTTTTAAAAATTGGGTCCTTCTTACAATTAAAACTAAGAAATTGAATGTGAACTTGTTTAAAATCTGACCATGATTATTCTTGTATGACACGAGATGAACTAACGGTTACTCACAAGGTTTTACGTTTTCAAACAATCTAAAGTTTCTAAAAGGTAACGCATAAGTAGCGTTATGATCTAACTAGTAAATAAATTTTTTTACGTTGTCTTTCATCAGAATAAAATATGAATAATTTGGGAAATTTATAAAGTTAAATTTTATTTTGAAAGTCAGAATTCGATTATTCAGACACAAAGATCATGTTCAAATTTCTTTCATGTTTGAAATGCACCTACTGATTCAACTATTTGTACATTATTTGTACAATAATTAAAAATTCGAGCCGATAAGAATCGAACAAAAGACAATAATTAAAAACCTAAAAAAAATTCTGAACTATTAAAATTCCAGTTCTCGTAAATAAATAAATAAAAAATGTTTTGAAACTGTATTAATTAAATGATAAATATCCATTATAAAAATAACATCTAATTTAATAATAAAAAAATATAAATAAATACAAAATGAGACCTAAATGGTCTGTTTAATGGATAAAAAAAAAACCTGTAACTAACTACTTAATTTTATTGATACTAATATACCAGACGCTTTTAAGGTATATTTGTATTCAAATAGGGCCTCACCTACCTATAGAGACTATTTAATACTACTATTATAAATAAATATATCAAATAAAACCATTAATTAATCAACATACGTACACATAAAAAGCTTTTAATATAAAAAATAAACAAGTGAAAAAAAACAATTGACTGAGTTAAGTGTTGAAATACCATGTATAGACAGTGTTGATTACTCTATCACATTACACATACATACATGTCACGCATATATAACTGATATTCCCAAATAATACATACTATACAATTTGCGCCTAATTTGCCCCATCACGGGTAAACAGTGATGTTTACGAAAAAATGTTTCAAACAAAAGTTGTTTTTTTAATTTTTTTGTTCTATCTATAACAGTTTCCAAGATGGGTTCTACGGACCCAAAACCCAATTGACCAATTGTTCATTTAGGAACTCGACCTCACTTTTTAAGTCCTCAACACGTTATAAAAATTTCAGCTTGATATCTCTTTTCTTTTTTGAGTAATCATGATGACAGACGGACAAACGACAGACGGACAACCGGAAGTAGACTAATTAAGTGAATTTATGAACACCTATAACAAAATTTTGTTCATAGCATCATCAATATTTTTAAGCGTTACAAACTTGGGACTAAACTTAGTATACCGTGGTAGTATTATATGGTATAATAAATAAGTGAAGCGCATATGTTGTTTTTCTAAATGAATGCGTTCTTGTTGTTATCTAATAACTTGTATCAAAAAATATTTCCATGTTTAATCACAATGTAACTGTTTAAAATGAAACTATCTACAGTTTCAACGGAAAAATAATAACGTTTTTTACTTCACCAGTCCATATCCGATTTCATTTTTTTTTTATCTTTCAAAAGCGATATCTAGCTTCTAGCTCGTTTTTGACAGATAACAAAATAATGGGTTTATCTATATATGAGTGAATTTACTTCAGCGATAAAACTTATTTTGAACAACTTTATTTATCATAAATTTTTTCAGGGGTTTCTACTATAATTCAAAAATTTCCAATTTTTAATTTGGAAAAACATTTGAATACTTCTATCTGTATATTAGATAGAAGAAACCTCCATAAAGAAACCTATACTTTTGTTTTGTCTTCCCAACATAAAATCGGATTTGATCGAATCGTTTGGGGCACCATAGCTCCTAAAAGGATATACCGACTTTAATTTTTGTTTGTTTCTTTGAAATGTTGAATTTTGATCGAGAGTGTTTTAAACTATATTTCGAGAAAATATGCTCAGCTGTTTGGAGATCATCATCCATTTTTTAAGCTGTTTCGGATACGGAACCCTCAACTCACTAGAATTAGACAAGGTATGTACGATGAAGGAACAGTTTTGTTTCAGTTTGCGCACGTATCCAGTCGACGCCATCTTACTTTGTTCCCGCTTCCTGATTCAAATGTTGTAAAAAACGTGAATACGCTTGTGAGAACAATCCGTAATTTTAGTAATGAAATAATCTTTACAATGAATTATTAATTAATTAATGATTAATGCATTTTTTCGCCTCAAGTTTATCAAATTATTTAAGAAACAACTCGACATTGTAAATATGTAAACAAAACATTGACCAACTTGACAGTTCGAACGTAAACAAATAATCAATATGGCGGTGACTCGGTACCGTGCGAGATAGAGTACCGAGAGTGAGAGAATGTCCTCACCTTACCTCTACCTGAGCAAGAGCATACCTTGTCTAATTATACCATGCCCTAAATGTTTAAATATTTTGTTTGAAGATTTAAGTTTTTTACTACGGAACCAACAAAATTAAATAATTAAAGCATTTATATTATAACATAATTTAAATCTTTAATAACGATTAAGGCTAAAAAACGAATTAATTGAAATATATAATAATAGTAGGAGACTAGACAGGTAAACAAAGGAACCCGATTTGTTAGTATCCTAAAATAAAATCGTTATAAATCAATTTTATCTTTTATTATTATACAACCAACACTAGCGCTAGCCACCAACCTACATAAAACAATAAAAAAAAGAATTTTAAAAAGTTTTACAGTTTAATTAATCTTTAATAACCACGTGAAATCTTTTATATATTTTTATGGACTTATAAAATTCATTAAAAGATATTGCTGTTTTATTGGTGTGTCGAATCATCGCATTGAAATTGGTTACAATGTACTGTAATGCTTTTTAAAAGATTCAATAAACTTTTGTAAAATCTCATACAGTTGAAAATATCAAGTAACATTTTCTGACGGTTTTCATTGTTGACTATTAATTAATAAGGGGAAATTGACGAATGAACTATAACGCCATGATATCCGTTTCCATAGCTTCCTCACAGCCAACCTTCCTATCATACTTTTGTTAAGCGGAAAGTTGAACTCTTATGCTACATATGCCACTTATGAGGATAAAGAAAATTCAAACTGCTTCAAATGATGAAGAACAAATTTTTCGATTTATTAACTACGCGAAATTCTTAAAAATTTCCTTTCAGAGAAATATGGCGAATGGCCTTGAAACATTATTCCATGTTTATTTACGTTAAACCTTCTCAGAAATTAGGTGAAGGATACAATATTGATTGCTCTGAGAATTGGTAATAGCTATCACAACTGATGACCTTTGACAGAAATATTTCAAGTTCAAGAATAAATGTTTTTACCCGCATGTGATTGTTTATACTAAATGTAAATGTAGTTTATTTTCAGCAAGATATATAAAGTATGCGCATCTGTTAAGGCCCATTTTTTGCAATACTTCCTCATTCAAAAAACAAAAATTTTTAAAAACTACTCACGCGAGCGTTCTTAGGAACATGGGTACTTATTAAAGCCTGATATTAATCAAGTAATTTATAAATGCTATCAAAACAAAAAACACGTAAATCTTAACCTAAAACATGAGCTCTTGAGGCAATCAATCTGTTAAAATAATTTTTGTTGTTGTTGTAATTGTACGGTAGGCTGTCTTAGGCTTAGCCTAACTTAACCTATCTACGAAACTTTCTTCTTTTCCCGAAAACAAAAACCCCATTTTAATGAAAACCAACAAAGAATACAAACAGCATTGTTAAGTAGCTTTGTATTAAAAAACACAAAAGCTATTATTTTTCTAAAAAGTTCGTGCATTTGAGGTTATATTATATACAATTTGCAATGCGACCGACAAACCACTACAAGGATGGTGGTTCCATACAACTTCAAGTACTTTAAGTTGGCAAGTACTATATTTTGAAAATAAACCATTTTAGGAATAGGGCCATCTAGGTAAAGATACATTATTATAAGTCTAACGGCCATCACACATAAAAAACAATAAGACGTAAGACGAAATACTTGATTGGCTAATTGGTTTACGTCGTTCGCTTACGACTTACGATTTTATAATGTGAATATTTTGCAGTCTGTAAGAACATTTCAATCTCGAAATTTGAAAGTTTTTACTGAATATTTGTTATAAAATATAACAATTGAAATGAAAATTGATTGTAATTGCTTTAGGTTAAACGACTTTCTATAATGCCCATATAACTAAAACACCAAACAAAAGACATTGTTGTAAAATAATACATTATGTTTGAACACACAACAATACATAAGTAATAAGTAGGTTTATGTTTTATATATTACTTATTTTAAGTAGATGTCATAAATAAAAATTGAAGACAAGCAGCACAAGCATTTTTAATGACAAAAACTAGACAATAAAATTTCAAAATTGACATTTTTATAGCACTGTAAAATTTACTACTTTGTTGTAGTACATTCACCAAAATCAAACCAAAAAAAAAAATTATATTATAGCTAGTTAATATATTGTTCATTTAATTGTTATTCAAATCTTTATAAAATACAATAGCAGTCGTTAATTTATTGTATTCTGCAGGGCTCTGATCGGAGATGAGTGTGATAAAAGATAACGAATTACAAATACAAAACAATAAACAAGTAAAATTTACAAAATTTAAAAAGCCCAAAAACGTGATTTTTTTTTCTTGTAGCTCTCTCAAAACAGAACCGATTTTCTTGAAACATACTTAAGACCACTCTCCATTAAATTACCTTTTACCACACAAAATCTAAGAAATCGAATTAGCTCAATCTATGAAGTTTCTTTTGTAATAACTTTTAGAAATAACAAAATAATTTTTCACTAAAAAAGTAATAATTTGGCTTAATTAAGTTTTATTTATTTCTTTATTTGATTTATTTGATTATGTGAAAAATTTGAATTATGCGATTTTATCATGCGATTTTTGCATGAAAAGCTTTATTGCACCTGCACTTGAACGTAAACAGTTTACTAAAAACCTATAAGAATTAGTTTTTATTCGAAAAAATCTAACTTGCCTTACATAATTAACAGAAGTATTAGGCTTAAGTATTTGTTGGATTTAATATAATATTTAGAAGAATGTAGTTTGGTAAGGGTGAGATTAAGCAAAGATTACCAAGTTACAAAAGTTACTTAAAAAGACATTTTAAATAATATTTGCTCAATTGTGGTTAGGGTTGATTTGACCACTTTTGACGATTCCAGCCCCTCCAACTCCACGGCTCCAAGGGGAAGGGCTCCAGAGGGGAGTTATATCAAGCCTAGGACTTTGTTGATATTGACCCTGATACGAACTGCTGTCCCCTCAGCCTCTCCCTAGAAAATCCCATTTTCCTGTATTTGGAAAGGTTTTCCTTAGAGTGTGTGCCTTCTCGAATTTTAACGGATATGTGGCTTATACCAATCCTAGGAACACCTTAAGATCTAGCCTTGTGCCAAGTTTAATCGAAATCGTTATAGCCGTTTTTAAGAAAACCCCAAAAATCCTGTTTTGGCCTAGAGAGAAGTACCCTGGAAAAAAGGCCGAAGAAAAAATCGTCTGGAATTATGACCAAACTGAACCTATGTAGCGAGTTTGAGAAAAATCGGTTGAAAACTGATTGCTCCAGCTTGGTAACAGACATACCGACATACCGATATAACGACATACGGACGGCATACCGACGACGACGGACGCAACACTTTTTAAAAACCACAGATTTTGCAATCAGGGACCCTCAAAACGTGAATTTCCGCTGAAACCATGATATAAAATTGCAAAATTCCAAAGTAAAAAATTGCTTGAGAAAAAAAGTGAAATTTTACTTACTCAATCTCGACTATTATCCTGCCTCAAAAGACTAACAGCAGCATTTAATTTATTGTATATACCTAAAGATATAAATTTTATATTGTTTTATACTCAATAAAGATTAGAGATTCATCAAATACTCACATGGTTTTTGAAAGATACAATCAGAGTCGTTTTAAATTAGTCAATGGTTTTAATATTTCATAATACAAATAGTAAAATGTTTTGTATTCATCATTCTGAACTGAAAGATTTTACAGATAAAACTATCTGGTATTTATAGCGTTGATTTAATTTAATAGGTTTGGCAATAAAAATTAATAAGTGTTGTTTTACTTTGGTTATTCCATAACATGGTAGCTACCAAATCTTAGGATACACTCACGCAAAATCAAATTGTTATATATTTCCGCGTAACGTTGTCTCCGTAGAATATAGTAAAAATGTTGTATACTACTTCAGCCAGAATATTGTGAATGTATACATCCATAGCACACATACATAATCAAATATAGTATTAACATGCTTTTAATTATACTGTACTGTACTGTATGTATTCTGTATGATAAATAATAATAATAAACATCTGTGATTCTGTATATAATTTATCTCTCTTACACCACTTTTACTCTAAATATAATTGTTTTCTGTTATACAAATATTTAAATAATGCCCCATTTCCATAACTGTCAAAACATGTCACAAAATTTGCAAAATCTACTCTTTAAAAATCCGTTTTATTATTTAATTTTAATCAACTAAATACATTTTCATAAGTAAAACTGGGTAATACATGTTACCGGACCCAGTATAATTTAAATTGAACTATAACCTAAAGATATTTATAAATTGATTTTTAAATGATATTCAATTATGTATTCTTGGAAGGTAAGAAATTAAAAGCTTTACCAAAACGAATACACCACTATGTAACTATATTCGATTTCAGATGTATTATTATTATTATTATTATATGTATACAAAGTTGCTTTTTCAATATATTTATATTACATATAAATATAGGTGTTTTTTTAGAGGTTCACTACTTCAAATAAAATATAGCGACATGAGCAGTCGGGGCCCATTAATGGTCAGACTTGAGTCGGTTTAGATTTTAATGAGCCCCGACTGTTACCTACTGAACTTGCCCTTTCTTTTCAAATTGTATTTAACGCTGTCAGGTTTTTTATTTTTTAATTATTTATTTTATTTAAGACTTTTTAGTGTCCTAACCCTTAAGGAACCCTCTTATTATAATACATTAAAACTAAACTTTTAAACCAATTTATTACTTATTATTAAAATTAAACATATAACTTATATACATATTTTTGAGATCCTGTTTTTATTTCCTTTATTTGAATACCATACTCGATAGGTTTAGTTAATTTTTTTTTATTCACGTATTACTATTTCGCTCCAAAAATCCACTATTTTGTTTTATTTTTTCAAACACCTATCTAAGAACACTTGGGTTTTTGGAACAAATATAATGAAACCTAAAAAGTTGAAATCCATCGGTTTGAAAGATACGAGATAATAAAGAAATTTACAAATATACAAACATACAAGATAAGCGTGAAAAATCCATCCACTCCTTGACAGTCGGGTAATTAAAATAAAACAAAGAGAAATATTTTTAATATGAATGAAACTGGCTTTATTGGAATGATAATTTTAGGATACTTATGATTAAGAAGGATTTCGGTCTTTCGGATGCCTAATCTTCACACAGTGAGGTTAGGTTAGGTTAGGTTATATTGGCTGTCTACGTAGGACACACTTAGCCTTTAGATCCCATTGTGATACCATATATGTGTTTTACCACCTTTTCCGCTGATAATTTCATTTATCAGCTCTTCAGCTATTTTCAGAGGCTGAGTACACCTCCTTCATGCATATATCATACACTACACCAGCCCATCACAACTATTAATTATATTAATTTTTGTTGTGACGGCGGGAATGTAACCCGCTACCCTACGCATACCGCGAATGAAATGAGTTCCACCTTAACTAACTGAGCTACTATGGTTGACTTCACACAGTTAATTGCTGACGTATTTCTCACATGTCTCGTCGAATGATGCATTCCAACTGTAAGCCGTCTTTGATGTATCGGCGTAAGTGGCATTACCTATCACATATCCACAAAGAAAATATTATAAGAACAAACAATTTCTTTCTGGCATTATCTATTATGGAATGGCAAATAAAACAAAAAACAAAGAAACTGTAAAATGTAAAATCGTTTTTCCAACAAATGAGTGTTGCTAGCTCAAAGATGTGCACCTCTAAAAAATCATCCTTTATATAGCTAACTATGTTATATTAAAGAAACAAAATGTGTATACTATGCCTAAAGGCCTTTTTATATTCTAATACCGAAAAAGGAAAACTTTAATAGTATTATTTTCATACTTATGAAAACTTTTTTTTGTATATGTATGTTTTTTTTTTTTTTTTTTTTTGTTATTGTGATGTTATTTTCTATATGCCAGTTTGTAGCGGAGAAGAGGCTCAAGATTGTGTTTTGTTTTGAATTTCGAAATAAATATACTGAGAGTTTCACGATGGCTCAGTTGGTTAAAGCGTAACCAATTCCGGACACGATATACAGCTAGTAATGGGTCCGATTATCAATTTAATATTAATAAAACATATTTATAGTCTACAGTACTTCGTGAGTGGCTTCATTTCAGTGTAACCTACAAAACGGCTCATGAAATATATAGGCCAGTATGTACATTTATTTTTTTTATGAAAATAATAAGAAAGAATAAGAATTTGTTGTGACGGCGTGAACTTTTTGTAATATTGTTTTGATATTTTTCGTAGAAATAATGTTTCAAATTGCATCAATGATATATCAACAATGATGATGTATTTTATTATATAGTTTGCAAAATAGATACATTATTACTTTTTCGGTGAAATTCCATTGGAAACTGGACATTTCGATAAATAAAATTAATTTATAAGCTAAATTTCCATAGAAAGGTTGATGATCACACAAAAATTAACCTTTATAGAAGAAAACATTTCATAGAATTCCTACATTTAAATTTTTTTGTTGTAAAATTTAATATGAAATAAATTTCATTTCGCAATTTGACGACTAATATTTTGGAAATAAATTTGAAAAGATTAAGCTATGCTATTTAACTTTAAAATGGAACACTTAACATAACATAAGTATTACTTCAAATGTTTGTATATAAGCATGTATCTTTGTATGTTTGTTCGGATCAAATCTTGCAACTGAATTTAAAGTAGTTATCTTCAACCGATTGAACTGAAATGTTGCATACACTTTTAGCTAGGATGACAATGCATGCGATGCGAATAACATTTGATAATCGAATGGCAATACTTGTTTATGGCTAGCATAATTCAATTTTCCCATCGCTTCCACCATATATGATGTACATACAATATTTAGTTTTAAAATACAAATTTTAATAAAAATTTATTTGTCAGGGACAAGCTCTTATTGTACCAAAAAGTAGAATATAATTGTTTATGTGAGTGACTATTTTTTATAGTTGAAGCTTGAATCAACCTTGATATTTAAAATTGAGCCCCTCCAGGTTTTACAAATAGTCATACAAGACTGACTTATAAAAATAATGGCGGCAATTTGAAGTTTTTTAAGTCTAAGTTAAGAGTCAAATTAACCTGAAAATATTCTGAAGGTTTTTTATTGTTTGCATACATAAATGAAACATTCTGTACATAGATGTATACATTATGTATAATATTAAAATATGAAAACAGATTATAGAACCAACATTTTGTTGACTTTAATAATTTAGATATAGAAGTATAAAGTAATATTATACGGTACCCGTATAGAGATTTTATGTACCCTTCAGGTAAAATTGAATTTTTTTTACGAATATAGTTCTAATACACATATTCGAAATAGATACAGAATGTTCTAAAAAATTCGTGTGCCATAATATGTCCTAATAATTCAAAATTACCAATAATTTATTACATTTCTCTTTACAAAATATATTAAAATTTTTTTCCCAAAATTTTATAAAACAACTTAAATATTTAAGTTTTAGCAGGGAAAATGAAAGTTATTCTTGATACCAATTTTCTAAATTATTTTTTCTATATTCACGGTAACTTTTATATGGGACATATATGGAAAAAATTTGTTTACAACGGTTAAACCAATGACAATTTTGTTTTTCTTAAATTTTGAGTTCTAATATGATATTTTTAGCCCCCAAACTAAAAAAAATGGTACTATAGGTTTGACTGCTCTGTTTGTGTGTCTGTGTGTTTGTCTGTCTATAGCATCGTAGCGTCTGAACGGATGAACCGATTTTAATTTTTTTTGGTTTAATTTGAAAGGTAATTTAACGGAGAGTGATCTTAGCTATTTCAAATGCTTAGGTTTCCATACCCAAAAAACCAAAAAATTGGCGATGTTCTTTAAAATCGATTCAGTTTGAAAAAAGCATGACATATAAATTAATTACTATGGAAATGAATGGTCATATAAACCTGGTTTAATTCATTTCGAAAATTCGAATGTTAAAATAATTAGCTAATTTAAAACAGTAATTCAAAGAACAAAGTCAACTCAAATATTTCAATTTCAATTAAAATATTTCCAAAAGTTTTCACAAAAAAAGATAGCTCTACTATCACTTTGATATTGATTTAAGAAGTAGTGTTATAAGTTTAAAGTGTTTATCTGAGCGTCTGTGTGTTTCTCAGTGGCATCTCAGTGGAACACTTGTAGGATATTGTAGGATATTGTAGTGTACTTATTAAATGCTTCAGAAAGTTAGAATTTTCAATATTGCTCAAAAATGATGCTTGGGAATTTTCGATGACCGACCAAAAGTTAGAAATCATTTTTTCGGTTGAGTTGTAAAAAACCGAAACTAACCCAAATTATTTACAAATATTTTGCTGTAAGATTATATAATTTTTTTGTTAAATAGAAAAATTTTATTTATTCTAATATCAAAGACATAAATTTCATAATTTTCACTAAATAAAAATTGATGAATGAGCATAAAAGTTCCAAATAAACAAAAGAATAAAAACACACAAAAAGATGTCACATACATATAATTATATAAAATGAACAAAGAGGGAATCATTGTAGAAAATGATTATATCGGATGGATATAATATTGTTTGGTTTTATATTCCGTTCAAACTTTGTTCACTGACAAATATATTACACATTTTCGAATATAAATGGACTTGGTTTTAATGAATTTCTACTACAAGGAAAATAAGCTACCGGCTTTGTACCCCGATAAAGGTATTTTGCAAAAAATTTCATCAAATATTCGTTGATATAAAATAATAGATGTCGGAAATGACACCGGTAAAAACTTATGAGTACATGCGCGATCGGAATGAAATATGATTCTTAACTGCTAAGAATTTCTCAAAATTTAAAGGAAAAAAAAATGTAATTACGAAAATTATAGCGAGCAAGAATTTGCTTTGTAGGAAGTAAAAAAAGTTCAGCTGCTTGTTTTAATAATTGACATACCAGACCGAGCACAAATGTCAACATTTATGAAATACAATCATTTATAATTTTAAAGAAAATTTCTAGGAAACAAATATATTCAAAACTTAAAATGAAGCCTGTACAAACAATAGAAAATTATTCTTTCGTTTATAGTTCGTGGCTCTACGTCCAAGCAATATAAAACAAACGTACAATTTAGAATTTGTAGGTACTACAAAGCTTGCAGTAATAAATTTTATTTAATTTTTGTAAAATTATGCTTTTTCTGAAAACTTTTAATACTTTCTGTAAAATAATATATAAGAAAAACTCGTCGAAGATATATTCCAAAACTTAATTTATTATCTTTTTTTACCTTTCTATAATTTGTTTAGCATATTTTAAGATCTCTATATAGTTTATGTTTGTTATCATATAATTAATTTTCAACATGAAATAAAGATTTAATTTTAAATTTAATAACTTAAAAAATAATTCGCTTATTTTACGCAGTTCTTGCGTAGCGATATATTTTTTGTGTGTGCACACAGAGGAAAGCCAGCCTACAACTGTCAACATATAAACAAATTTATATATTTTTTAGTCGCATATGACGATAATAGAGTAGATATATATTATTTGAAAGCATATATATGTATGTCATATTATAATTTAATATTATTTATTAAGTCATATTAATAATATAGATATATATTATTCCCAAATGTCATCAAGTCTGCTCCAATTCATTAACGTTTTACTAACAATTAGACAAAATATTTTAGTGAGGTATATAAAACGATATGGAATATCTAGAGACCGGTAAAATGCAAAGTTGGTTGAATTAATACTTTGAAATAGATACCAGCAATGCTTTTACTTTTTAGTTTGATTCGTTGTCTACTGAAATTAAACAGTTCGTGCACTATTCTGAGCAACTATCTCAAAAAAATGGACGTTCAACCGTTTTTTCGGATTTAAATAACTCTAGATAACGGACTCTAGAAAATTATTCAAACAATTTTCCCGATTGCTTTTCTTAAATTTAAATCGAGAAATTCGCTAATAAAATATTGGTTTGAGAATTTGATGAAACTTGTTATATAAAGTAACGTGAACCCAAAAAAAGCAAGCATTTGAATAAATACGCAATTCTGTGAGCAGTTTTTGAGTAATTGTTTAAAATATGGTATGAAAAACATTTTTTTTCCAATTCTAGAGATATTTCGAAAATAGTGATTTAATTGTCAAGTTTGCAGAATTTTAATGCTTTTGGGTCCACATTTACTCTAATCCCTAGATATCACCTCAAAATATGTCCGAAAAGCTATTTTGAGGAGCGTTTCTGGAAGTATCTGGAAAAGTACTAATATTATCGTCAAATTAGTATGAAAAAAAACTAATGGATTTTGTGATTTAACAACAAGATTCTGAAGTATAAAAAGAAAAGGCGGAAGCAAGAATATTTTTTCCATTTTCTCTAAATCAGTCTTTTATATCGGAACAGTTCAAGAGGCATCTCGAAAAATTCATCTTCATCAAAGTTATATGCTTTTTGGATTCTTATAACCTCAAAGTTTTTAAATTATTATTACCATAGGCATTAAATCCTGTTTGGAAAGTAATATATTTTTCAATAAATACCATCTAAAATCAATTTTATAAGTCGATGAATTTAAGTTTATACCTAAAGAATAAAATACAGTTTCAAATAAACATTGAAATCTACTTATTAAGATATAAACATTTTTCTTTATATTAAAAATAAGAAATATCACTTTAAAAATTAAAAAAAAATTATATTTTTATTTATGATTTATTAGGTTTAGTGGGTAATGCAGTATTTTTTTATTTTGAATAATTAATAACTATGTTTGTGTCTATTTTTAAACTTTTTGGGCGTTATTTAAAAATAGACTTTAATTTATTAGTATATTTTTATTTTATAAATAGAAATAAATGTACATTTAAAAAAAATATATCCTTTTTAAAAATGAAGGTAGGAATATATTAATGTGGCTTTTACCTTTTTACGCTGTCAAAATTAATTTTAGAGTCTTTTAGGTTTTGTAGTTTTTAAAATTTTTGATATCTATTTTAAGTTTAGTTTATAAAATAATTTTGACATAGAAACATTTTTTTAAAATATTAATTTATTCGACAGTTAACCCGATGTGTAAATAATATCGATATCAATTTGTGTAAATAATATTCTAATTAATTCAGCCAACTGAATATCCAAAATATTAATATTCAGTTATGTAAATGGATATTTACATACGTGTAGGAGGTTATGGGTTCAAATTCCGGTAGTATATCGTGGTGATCCATTGGTTAAACTTTTTTTGAATAATCTTTATAGTTAAAGAATTAAAGAGAGTTTAAAAAAAATACACTCGAACCAGGACTCGAACCCGGACTTGATTTATGTCGAGCACCCTACCAATTAAGGCATTCGAGTTCTAGACACAGAGTGCAATTTTTCAACTCATTGAATTTTTATTTTTACTTTGTTTATTCACTTATTTATTATTATTACTTTTTGTTTTTGTTTACTTTTAATCATGTATACGATATTTATTTAAATCGTGGTCTCTCGATTTTAATTGATAATTTTTAATATGATACATACAGCGTAAACTAAATATTGCCAAATATCTTGTCAAGTAATCTTAATTAAAGAGAATTGAAAAAAATACACTCGAACCAGGGTAAACTAAATATTGACAAATAACTTGTCTAGTAATCATAATTAAAGAGAATTGAAAAAAGAGAATCCTTATAGTTTTTTTTTTTACAGAGCAATTTAGTACGCATAGTTATTTCACTATCAACAGTAGTGGGATAAAAATTCCTCACTTCTCGGCAAACGTCAGCTAAATACTCTTATTTTTCAGTCAAAACTTACCAATTTTAACGCAGTTTTCTTTTGCCCAACCTTACATGCTTTCAGTTTTGAAAATTATTAATTAAGGTGTGACAACTTCGTTTTACGTTAATTATTTTAAATATTACTTAATACACCTCCCTACTTACGTATTTCAGTATTAAAATATTGAAGAAATGGAGAACATTCTTACCTGAAACAGAAAGAAAAAAATTAATTAATTAACGAATACAACCCTAAAATTCTAGACAAATTAATACAAAAGAAAATAGAAAAAGAAAAAATAGTTTCGAAGCATGATTATAGCATACATGATACAAGCAAAGAAAACAATAAGGCCTCTCTACCGTATACAAGTTTTTGATTGGGACTTTTTTCAAAAAATATAATTACAAGATTATATTTTCAAATAATTTAACTTTATCAAAAGTATTAGTAAATAATTAACAAAAAAAGGAACATCGCGCATCCATTCGACAAAAAAATATTTGCGAAAAAGTTTTTTCAGACCATTGCATTCTAAATGCCACAAAATATAACGGTAAATTCAAAATTTTACACACATGCGAGAAAGGGAAGTTTATGAACGTATTACAAGGGTTTGAAATTGGGAAAAATTCAAAAAACAACGTGTAAAAATATAATAAAACTTGTAGTCATACACCAATAATAGAATTAATTTTTATTATTTTTTAAAATTATTTATTGTATTTTAGTATGTACCACCAAGAACCAAATATAAATTCAATTTAAAAAAATTAAAACCAATTAAGAAAATTTTTGCCTTAAATAGAATTTTCAACATTAATTGTTTAGAAATGGCTTTAACAACAAAATATTTCATCATTAAATGTTTTTATTTTGATGACTTTGAAAAATTTTTATGTTCTAGTGCAATAAAACCTACTTTTAAAAATATTTTTTACTTTAATTTTTGCATATATTTTGACAAAATATGAACTCAAATATTGATTTCTTTTTTAAATAAATAATATGTAAAACATAGGGTACAAAAAAGATAGAATAAGCTCAAATAAAGTGGAAAATGTTTTTCAACTTGTCACACATTATTCATTGACTGTATATGAGTGATATATCAGAGAAATGTTTACGATGGAGAACATAAAAGAACCAACATACACATAGATTTAGGGTAAGTCGTTGTCAGTCATTTCAAAACGGCTGAAAATTGGGTAAAGAGGTTGCAAAATTGTAAAATAGGTGTTTTGCTACTTTTTATTTTTGGCAAAAAGTTTCATAACCGGGAAAGACTAGATAATGCAAAATCATTTTTGTCTATACTTAAGGAGGTATGCAATGATTGAATAATACTAGAGATTTCAAAAAAAACTTTATAAAAACATTTTGACTAACAAAGTTTCCAAAAATCTTAAAAATTTCTAGGTCATCGGGCTTTTTATTATTATTTTATCGTTCAAAGTTGGCTGAAAAAATTATGAATCATATAGATTATAGGTTATCCTTTTCAATTGGATATTTCTATATCAAAAAATCTAGAGAGTGTGATAAAAAACTAAGTAAATTATTTGAACAATCTTGTAGTTTATAATACCATAAAAATGCAAGGTTGTCGATGATAGAGAAACAAAATTTTAATTTAATTATGAGTTGATCGAAGACACATCATTTGATGAACAGAGACGACTATATTTAAAGGATTGATGATTGAAGAGGGATATCTATATTAACAAATTTATAAGCAGCGCTTGCACACAATATTTTATACGTTTTTGAAGTTGCGTGTATTGTAAAGCTAAAAATACCACATTATTTGACTACAAAGCTTGTATTTGGTTTATATGTATGTATGCACCGTGCAATAAACCAAAACCTTGTTACAATATTGTAGGGAAACAATTACCTAAAGAAAGTAAGGTATTCTTCATCACAAACTTTGAAAATTTCAACTTGTTGGAGAGCTATTTTCCCATTCTTTTGAGTGCCGAACAAAATGATTTTTACATGTTTTATTCAATATGCCAAAATAGTTCTATATTTATTAAAAACAATATTGAAAAAATTAATTTTATGCATGCCACGTAAATTAAAGACCTTTAAATAAGAAGACCTAGACTATAAAAATTTTCGTAAAGGAAAACATGAATTTTATTGGCACGATTTGGACAACCCTCTTCTTTAAATTCCTGTCAAACTGAAATAGTTAGTCATAGCCAAATAGTCCAGTCATTACCATAAGTAGTACCTACGCCTGGTCCCAGATTTTCATACATTTATCATATATACTTAAACACATATATTACACACTTTTTTTAACGTTTTTAGCAGACTTCTATCCATAAAGTCATAATACGAATGAGAGATTTTACATTACAAGCAAGTATTTTAGCCGGTCAGCTAAGTTAAGTAATCGGTAAAAGATGATATTAGGAAAACACTATATAAAATATAAAGCAACGATTCACTGATGGTCGTTCATTTCTCATCGTTTTTATCTGATTGTATGCGTTATTTTCATTTTGGACACAATTTTATTCATTCATTTATAAAAATCACTTTACACAGTGTGATTTAGCAACCATAGTAACAACACAAGTTTTCCCAGCATCGTGAACAAAACAGTCCCCACCGACGAGATTTACGTTAGAGGACAACTTGCTAATCCAATCAAAGCTAATACCACGAACCTTCGTCTATGCTGGTGAATGCCCCGATAATTTTTCATGTCCTTTTGGCAAAATAAATCATCATTGCTCAAGTCTTGCCATTGCTAAAACTGTGCCAGATATTCAATAAGAAAAAATCTTCAAAATTCAGCCATCTTAAAATAAACTTTTTACAAGATTTAAAAACACCCCGACAAATGCGATTTATTCCTTGTAAACCGATTTTTGAAAACTTAGCTACAAAATGTTCTCAATCAAGTCGGTTCGTCCGTTCAAGGGCTACAATGCCACTGAGAAACACACAGATAAACACTTTAAACTTATAACACTCCTTCTTAAATCAATATCAAAGTGATGGTTAAGGCCATCCAGATGAGATAAAAAGGATACTTAAAGAGCTATCATTTTTTTGGAAAAATTTTAATTGAAATATTTGAGTTGACTTTGTTCTTTTGAATTATTGTTTTCAATTACCTAATTATTTTACCATTTAATCTTTTCGAAATGAATTGAGCTAGGTTGATTTGACCATTCATTTCCATAATAATTATTTATATGTTAAAATTATATGTCATGTCTTTTCCAAACTGAATCGATTTTGAAGATCATCGCCAAGTTTTTAGTTTTTTTGGATACGGAACTCTAAGCTCGCACACGAAACAAAGCTAAGAACACACTCTGTTAAATTACCTTTCAAATAAAAAAAAATTAAAATCAGTTCATCCGTTTAGGCGCTAGGATGCCTCAGATAGACACATACACATACACAGACACACACACATGGAGGTAAAACTTGTTTTCAACACCCCTTTTTCTTAGTTTGGGGGTTAAAATTAAAGTTGCATATCAGAAATTCTATTGATTTGATTTGCATGTATCTAAGTTCAAGATATCTAAGAGCCTTTCACTATGCCAAATAAGCTAAAGATGTAAAAAAAACGAGTCAAGCAATGGTTTTTCATATTTTTAAAACACCACACAAAACATTTTTATAAAAACAAATGTTTAAACGTTAATTTGTGTTCCAATCATTCTGTATAAGTAAGTACACTTAAAATACATAACATATATGTTTGTCAGTCATCATCATGAAGCAAGATGAAGGAAGTATCACATGTCCTTAGGGATAAATGATATTCTAAGAAATAGTAACAACACACATATACACAGTCATACACTCTCACAATCCTCAAGAGTAATGTTCACCTCATACATAAAATGTTACTCATCTTATTTATAGGTGTATCTTTTTTAAAGTATCTATGTATAAAAAACAAAAAAAGCCGAGGTTGATATGACTTTAAGAGTCCAGATCAATAATAGTTAAGCGTGTAACGACCTGGTTATTCTTATTTCTTATTGATATTTCACCAAATCAATTAGATCTATTGTTTCTATTTAGCATATATTACTTTGATTTCGCCAGCAACCAATTACCCTCAGAAGTGCGACAAAACTTTAATCAACTTGTTTTTATTAATATCCGAATTACTGAACATCATTCTAAAAAATCAAGGTACAAATTATTTGAATCTTTCCAAGAACTTAAATAATAAATATTAGATTAGTGGGCTATACACCATGGCATCAGTTTCGCGCGGTACAGGTGAGTATAGGTGAGAATATGAATACCACTCCCCTTGGTGTCTCATTCCTGCACCAGCAAATATGTACATCGTTGCTGGATAATAACTCGGAACAAATATTCGAAGCGAATTAAGAAATTCCCTTCAGGAATAAACAATTTTTATATTTCGTCAATTCCAATTCGCTTCGAATACTTACGCAGAGTTAGTATCCTGCAACACCGTACATATTGGCTGGTGCAGGGGTGAGATATCAAGCGTGTGGCATTCATATCCACACCTGTGCTCACCTGTACCACTAAAAATTGACACCATGGTGTTTAAGCTTACTTTTAAATATAGGACCATCTTTTTCAACATGACTCAAAACATGACAAAAATTTAAGCTGAGCTTGTAGTCTAGTATTTGCCAATATTTGCTACATTGTAAATTTTCTTATTTGAAAAGCGATATGATAGAAGTCGTACTATATATTATAGCCGCATCATATGATATCACATTTAAAAAAAAAATTCATTGTCGATTTTTACGGTGAAAAAATTACCTTTCTCTCAAATAGGGATGCAAAAAGAAAACGCTTGAAAATGAAAAAGCATTCGTTTTATCATTCATTTAATTTGATGGAAGAATTAAATTTTATGATAAAAATTATTAAAACGAAAATTATGTTTTATTGGTTTAGGAGTACTTATATAATTCAGAGAATTATTTGAATTCATTTTAGTTTAATTGTAAATCAAAGCCAAGGTGTTTTAAAAGATTGAGTTGAAAGATAAATTTTTAAATTTTCTACCTCTTTTCAAAAATATCTATCAAACGAGTATGTATCATTCCATTTTTGTTAGGTATATTCAGATTGGGCAAGCAAATTCAATTATGTTTGAATACTTATACAAAAACTTTTTCATTTCTTAAATTTATTTTAACTATTTTATCTTGTTTATGGTATCGTAAACCTTTTTGTCCAATTTTGGTAATATTTATCAATTACAACCAAGATCTCTAGTTTGCGACACCATAAAATTTCGATATTTCATTAATTCACGGAAATTTACTAATAATACCACATATAACTTTTATCACCAACTGAAATTCTTCAATTCAATTAAATGGATGATAAAACGAAAAATTTTTGTTTCTAGTGTTTTTTTTCATCACTGAGAGAAAGATAATGTTTTTACCTGAATACGATATTTCCACTTAGAAGATTTGAAATATAGCAAAGATTGGTTAAACAATGACGTAGTAATCAAAGTGGTTAAAAATAATTTGCATTTTGATTAATCAATAGATAGAATAAATACTAGAAAAAAAACTTTATTTAAAATAACTAACTTAAAAATTTTTCATATAAAACCCATTCGATCAAGTTTCGAATCCAAATATTCTCTTCCAGAAAGACATAAAATTGGATCATTTATGTTCGTTTATGTAACATAAAATTTTTATAATCAAAAAAGTATTACAAGTACTTTTTATTTCTTACATAGATGTATTTCATTGAAAATTCACCCATCTTGAAGTAAACTTTAATAATAAAGTTTAATATTTGCACACAATTTTTTATATTATATAGGGTGAGACATATTATGATTCGTCTTTAAACTAAAGGTTATTTCGTTACTTGGTTGACTATGATAGCCTTTCAAGTGATAGGAATTCAGTATTATATTCCCGGCGAACGAAATGAGTCGACACACACTCGATTTATGCAAATATTGAAAACTTGTTATTTAAAGTATCTAGCGAAATGTTCAATATTTACAACAGCAAAAGTTCATTCATCAAAATTTTAAAGCGTAACATTGAAAAGTTATTATCTATTGGACCATTATTTGCAGCGAGGCAAATAAAAATGGTATGGTAATTTTCCATGGATAAACTGAAAAAAAAATTAAAATAATGACAGCCTCAACCCAAAGTGGGCCGTTGCATATTGAAATAAAGTAAAAATACTTTCAAACAAGTGCCTAATGATTTAAACAAGTACGGCTAAATATTTGTATTAACAATAGAATGAGATTGAATTTAAAATGTGAATTCATTGATACAAAATCACTGAAGTTAAAAAAACAGAATCATTACTTTTATGAAAGAGATTGATTTTAGTTTTAAGTCATGCATTTTATTAATGCAAAACATAATTGTACTTAGTCGGAATATATCGTGTAAATAAAGCGAATATACAAATTAAAATAACATATCTTTATGTTTGCTTTAAATATAAAATTAGGTCAGTATGAAAACATGTCCAGCCCATATGTTATTGATGCAATCGCACGCAGATTGTTGTTACTAATAGACAGAGAATTTGAAAAAAAAAAATTGGGCGATGCAAAACCAGCCGAGATAATTATTTGGATGAAATACTATTCCATTCTTGATCGGAAGTTTTTTTTATTTAAAAACCAAATACTAAAACATTGAGAAATACGAGTATTTGTTGCATATATTTTTAAAATACATTTTAAAATGGTACCCTATATATGTAGGTATGTAATGTATTAAATGTGTGTAGATACATGCTATGGGTGAGTACCGTTTTAGAGTGTGATGGAGGTGTCTATAAATTCATGGATAGATTCAAAAACGTGTAACGTGTATATAGTAGGTTAAAACGTAAATGATGGTTAACGTTACGATGGATATTTTCAATACAGTATGACTTAGGTTAAAAGAGGTAGGAATTAACTGCCAAGAAAGATTTTTATCAGAAAATTCATCAATATTGATTCATCAAATGCGAATTTACGAGGCATCTTTGGGTTAACTTAAATTACATACATTTTCGCTGGTAACCATTCTTGGGATTTATTTAGTACACACGTCCAAGTATTAAACATTTTTGTGAATAAATTATTTTTAAGGCTCTTGTATTTTTTTTTTTGACTAAAGAAATCGTTTTTAACTCGATACATCAATCGATCAAATTATTAGAGAGAAAAAAACATACTTTTGATTGTAGGCCAAATTGCAGAGCCTAGTTCTAAGTTCCATGAATTCATTCACCCTACACTTTCAAAAATATAAAAAAATATAACTTTTTTGTTAGATCAGATTTACTATTAAAGATGAAAAAATAAATATAACGAGAAAAGATATTTGTAACTTGTTGCAGAAATTATTTTGCTTAGCAAAAATTATTTGTGCTAATACTGAGTTTACCCAAATACTGTCGACTGAGTATAAATACTCAAATTCCCTATTTCTAAAAAAAAAGCGACCGACCAAATGTTGCTCGATAAAATCTAAAGAAAGAAATATGGGTGAAAGTAGCTTGTTGATTAAAATAAGTTTCCGGGAGAAAGTAGGATACATTTATGGAAAAAAAACCCTTGAACACACAATACAAGACTACAACATAGCATTATATGAATGTGTGAATCCACATTGTTGAAAGATAAAGAATTGATTTTCATGAGAAATCGGTGATTTATTGTGTAAAACCACCGATATAGTACAACGGTGATTGGATGGCTGACTGAATCCAATACCATCTACCTAAAACCACCATTAAAGCATCAAGCATCATCATCATAGTCTACTTGTCCTCATCGAATGTATAATATTCTAGGAAGGTATATACCACACATGATTCTAATAAGTCTAGAACCAGGCGTAACATTTGAAAGTCTTTTCAGAATGTCTTACAATTTAAAAGAGCTGCTGTTAATTCCATTCCTTACTCCTTTTACCTCAACCGAAATCTTCATAGCCGACGACTTTTTAGGGAGACTAGAACAAAAATTTAATTGCGTGGGAGATTTAAAACCGGTTTACATTCATTGTGAACGATGTTCAAACAAATGAAATTTACAAAATTTAAAAAACCCCGGCAAATTTTTCGGGTACGGAACCCTAAACTCGCACTTGAAATATATCTAAGAACACTCTCCATTATTTACCTTTTTACTCAGAGTCTTTTCCAAACTACGGGTACGAAATTTTTCGGGTACGAAGCACTAAACTCGCACTTGAGACGTAGCTAAGAACACTCTCCATCAAACTACCTTTCAAATGAAACAAAAAAAAATCAAAATCGGTTCATCCGTTTAGGTGCTACGATGCTACACACACACACACATAGCGGTTAAACCTATAGCATCCCTTTTTTTTTTAGTTCGGAGGTTTATAAAAGATTAGTCCCTATCCCTATAAATTATAGTTGTGAAAGTAAGTGAGTTGGTTTGTTTGTTTGTTTGTTACGCTTTCACGCAAAAACAATACAATGGATTCTTATGAAACTTTACAATAATATAGTTCATACATGAAAATAACACATGAGAAAAATATTTAAAAGGAACATGATTGTAAAGCACAAATTTATGGACATCAGTTCAATCAGAATTTTGTAATATACTCAATGCAATATAACTATCTTACATTTAAAAAAATTTAAAACTGTACATATACTTTTACCTGTGTAAAATAATTGCTATCTCTATTTCGAGTGTTACAAAGGAGATAAGTTTGAGCAAGGGAGGTGAAGGCTATAATAAGCGGGTGGGTATCATGCAAGTTGAATATAAAATGTAAAAATAATTTTGTACGGTATTCGAAAAATCTAAATATCCGTTCCCCGACAACTTAAAATTAGCATTTTTCAAGGTGGCGGGCGACAGATAATCTGATTCGTCTATCTTACAAAATGATTTTTACATTTATTTTTTAATAAAACCCTCAAGAATTTTTCCTGGACCTTTGAAAAATAAGTGCAAGGTTATTAATACTTTCATAGGAAACAAAATTGTAATTTCGGATGAAAAAATGTTAGCAGTTTTGAAATGGCAATCAAATACAACGTTTGGCTTTGTACCTATTGAGCGTACCTTCCTATCTACTAGCGAACATCGAAGTGGAAGCAAAGTCATAAAATGTATTAAAACTAACACAAACCTTTTATATCTATGTGTGAGATCATAAAAATAACAAAACCGCTATAAAAATACGAAAAACTAAAGGCGGTTTTTTTATTCATAAATTTGATTTTTTTTTTTGTGTTTACTGAATAAAAAAATTATAATCTTTTTTTTTCTCGTGAAAAACAACAAAATTTTGTATCGTAAAATCTATAAAGGTATCATCTATATGTATCCCGTTGTTTATTACATTCCGATTAAAAGGAAATTTTTATGTATTCCGTAACTTTTTGATATAGTTTTTAAATTTTTTCGTTTCAAGAAAATATAATGACGGATTGTCATGAATGGGAACAAAATATTGGAATAAAATATTTTAAGTTTTTTTTTGGGCTAAAATATTTAAGATTACTCGAGAAACATATTCACTTACTTCGTTGTACATAGTTAGTTTGGTTAATGTGAAAAAATTCGATGGTGATTCTTCAACAATAAACATCAATTGAAAAGCACCGCTGAAAATCTTTAAGTAAGTTCCAGCATGACGTCTGTACAAACGTTTAAGTATGTATGTGCATATCTCGCGTATAGAATTGTTGTAATATCCAATTGTGGCACTCTCTTTTTGTACATCATTGTACGTAGCGGTATCGAAAATGTTTTCGCGTAAAATACTAAAAGTTGATAATTAGGATTAGTGGGGCATTTATTCATCGTCTCCTGTCTTGCACCTTGAACACAATGGAATAGAAAATTGTTCATTTTCAAATTTTAGTATGTACAGAGTGGGTCATTTTAATCAATTATGGCTAATGGTTCGTTTTGTAATAATACCAATCATAAAATAATTTACACAAAAGTTTAGAGTTTGATGGAGGATAATATGCTCTACCATTTTTCTAAAGTTAACTTTAGATTCAATGTAATAATGACATCTTTTTATGTTGCATTTCCCCAAGTAAAGATTTTCGAAAAAATGTTTTAAATACAGAAAGTTTTTTATGAGGATCAAGTTTCTAATTTAAAATGTTATTCTCTTACCTTTAAGAACCTAAATTGATTTACTAATCGGAAGAACTACGCACAATCTGACGTCAGAACATGATGTTCACTTCCAAACTTAATGTTAACTTTTTGGTTCAAATTGTTATTTTGCAGTTCTGATAAGGCTGTCTACTATATGGGTAACAAAGAAAATAAAATAAAGTTCGAATAACGGGTAAAGATTTCGACCTGACAACCTAACGCAGGAGCAGCGCCCATACTAACCACAACACTGTTTCATTGTTTAGATATATCAATTATATCAGACAATATTATTAAAGTTACAACGATAAGATTATCAGTCGTTTACCCTGGCGATCCTGGTGAAGATACTAGTAAATTTTCAAGTCAATCGAACTTTTACAACTTGGTTAAAATTAAATTGAAAGATACGGTTAAATTCACACATATGCACGTACATACAGGTCAAGCTAGGAATGAGTGTTAAAAATAGTTCACTTTATGAAATGACATTCATTAAACGGTTCCTATTTTATTATAAAGCCTGCTTATGGCTGCCATATTGATTGCCTGACGTTATTAGTAACATTCCCAATAATAGCTGGCCTAGTAAAAAGATACGTTCCAATTTTATATTAAATAACAACTTGAAAACAACTGCGGACATTTGATAACAATCCTTATCATATTTTCAGATATAATAGTAAGGAAAATTCTTTACTTCATCGAAAAAATTAGACGAAAAAAAACTGTATGCGGCATTTCATGTCATTTTTATTATTTGCAATTATGAAATTGTGGACTTGGTAGTGAATGAATGCATACAAGATTTTCAAAACCATTTAAAAATATAATAATTTAAAAAAGTTAGTTGAATATTTATGTGTTGCAACAACATCGCTACATAAAATAAATAATATTATGTACTACAACTAGCTACAGCATCGAATAGACCGTTAACTCATATTGAAACGAAATTTCTACGATTCTTTTTGTCTCATATTTGGAAATTTATAAAGATGAGATTGGTACCTTTGTAGAAGCTGCTTTATAATAATGTCAAAACACTTTTGTTTCCTCTCCACTTGGTTTTCAAGATTTTGGGCCTTAGACTGCTGGAATCGGTTAAATTAATTTTTTGTAAATATTTTCTTTTCGCACGATTTTTATTTGCTGGTTGGGAGTTAAAAACTGCAACAGACACAAAAACCTAGGAAACTAAAACATTCTTAATCGATTCCGGTTGCCATGAATTTTGAGAAAATATCATTCATTTAAAAAAAGTTTTCAGCAGTTAATTAGAAAGAAATGAGAGATAATTTAAAGTAAGTACAATGTAATTTTATGTTATGTCATAATAAATATCTTAATCAAACCAAACGTAATGTAGGTACTCGCATATTAGGTTGACTACTAAATCAGAAGTATGTCTTTTTTTAAATAATACTACAAATATTTCATACAGTAAAACTAAAAGTAGCTATAAAATTAAATTCAAGTTAAAGAATCAAACAAGTATTTGACTTTTAAAATTAATACCTTAAATTTTCAGGAAAATATCTTGTAAATAAAAAAGTAAGCGCTACATTTATAATGTACCAATGTACAGAAGGAATATAGTTCCTACCGAATGTCCTACGACACCTCTCGCTCGTTTTTGTCAGGCATTCTGCTTTGGTTTTATCGAGTTTAAAATAAACCTAGTAACATACGTTCAGATAAATATATTCATTATAGCTCCTTCTAGAAGCCTTTTTTCAATAATGTGTTTTACCTCCAAAAAAATAGTCAAATGAAAAATTCGACCAAGGCTTTATATATTTGGTAATCGAGTATTTTTTCGAGATTCTATTTTGGCAGCTGGAGACATCTTGAAAATCCGGGCTTTTTAAGCATTACTTTACCAATCGTCAGGATATTAATATAAAAATGCATTTTAGATTTTATACTACAAGAAAAATAATAATTAATCGTAACTAGGATGTCAAACAAATGGAAATTCTGTTTCCAACAGTAAAAATCAAATATAATTGCATTCCATTTCACCACCTTTCCTGTGTTATCAATCATTTTCATGCATAAGCATAGGCAGTTTTCTTTCTTGCCAAGTTTATTTTTTTCAATTCTCTAAATCGAAGACAAAAATAATTATAGAAATTTGGTTACATTATAAGCTCACGGTCTTTATATGTGTATGTAAACTTTGACATTAAAATATGATGTATGCAAAATTATATGACATTTATTATTGCTCATTATATAAAGGACAAAAACAAATTGTTCATATATGACCTGATTTTATATATTATATTATTTGATATTATTATATTTAATTATAAAAGCTTGCTTGTATACTTTATATAATATGCTCTGTTCAAATTACACACATATTATAATATATCATATATATGATAATTATTAATAATCAAGACTTCACACACTTAAAAATTGACACAGCGTAAATGAAAATTTATAAAAATTCCAATATTCTTGCTTGATATACAATCCTTATTTTTAATTTAAAATTCGGTATATAAATAGCATTGCTTTACAATTGAGAAAATTTAATCAGAAGAAAAACCGACGTCTACAGCATTTCTAATTATCTTTTTACAACAATCATTAAAATATGTACAAAAATTATAAGTTAACATGTCACTGATTTTTCAATTTTATGTATAAGTCTACCCTGTTTACACAGCCTGGCTACGGGTCTAAGAAGATACAGAAGATAGCCCTATGGATTTTCGAGACGGTTGAATTTGTAGTTAAATATTTATTAACCCTTTTCCTAAGAGATTTTTAATATAAAACTTTCAACGGAAAGATAGAAATACTAAAGTATTTCGTTTTTCAGATTGTTTCAACTATTTTCATTTATATTGTAGATATTTTTCTCGTATTTTTATAAATCATAATTAATAACATTTGTTTCAAAGAAAATTCAAAAGATTCAAAATAAAACAACATACTTTTCAAAAAAGCTTCACGTATTCAAAATAAGACTCTTTTATTTGAAAAATAATGATATATATTTTTGTATAATTATGCTCCAATTATTGTTTCATAACACATTTCATAACACACCTTGGCGTTCGGTTTTCAAATAATTTTTAATTGAGTTCAAAATTATATGGTAATCGATATCCATTACATATTTCTTGATTTACTGGTATCCATTACATATCTACTATTGATTTAATTTGAGCTGGATTATTCTAAATTTGATTTACTTTAGATAATTTTTCTTAGTTTTCTTTTGAAAAGCCATTGTTTTCAATTACAAATTGAAACCAAAAAATTAATAATAATATAACCATTTAATATTTTTGCGCATTTTTACAAAAAGAGTGTTCCCGAACAAAATACCCAATCAATTTGAAATTTTTACTTTTAATGGAGTTGTAACCTTCGTTCCCATTCGATTTTTAGTCAAATCAGGTGCAAAAAAGAGAAATCTAGAAAGAAAATAGGTATTTATAAATACAAATTCCCAATAAATAGGAATATTTGTCGTTAGCAAATTGTAAAAAAGATTACTACGATAATTTATTAACTTAAAAAGTTAATGGTCTGACTTTCATATTCTATATCCACCACGTTTTTTTAATATTCAAATTAAAAATAATTTCTATAAAATTTTTATCATAATAAATTTGTCGATTATATCTCAAATCATGTACAAAATTTTAATTGGAAAATAATTTACTTGAACGGTTTAACAAAAAAAAAACTATTTTGCTTACCTATATAATAGACACATATAATATAATTAGCATCTCTATTCTAATGAAAAATAAATTATCCAATTTGTTACCTGAATTCAAGTGTTAATAAGGTAAACTACATGACCGAAAAATTTTAATTACTTAGTAATTAGATATTTCATAAAAAAAACTAAAGCAATAAAATTATTAATTAGTAAAATTAACAATCCATTTGAAGTCAGGCAATTAATATCTACTGGGACTATTAACACGATTTTAAAATTAATAGAGTAATAAAAAATAAGTACCAGGAGAAAGAAGAAAATTGGAAATTTGATGTTTGTTGTGCGTTTGCTAATTTTTATCCGACATCAAAAAAGTGGGGAGGTTCTCAATTCAACTGTATTTTTTTTAATGTTTGAAACCTCAGCACTTTCAAGTGGATGAACCGATTTTGAAGGTTTTTTTTTTTATTTGAAAACTGGTGTTTCCCGCTTGGTCCCATTTTTCAATTTGGTCCAGTTCTGACAATGGCATCCATCAGAAAACCATATAAGTCTTAAATTTGCATTATGTGTGCGAAAAATGGATGAATAAATCAATATCAAACCAACCGATTTCGATGATTCTTTCGTTAGTGATAAATTAGTTTTTGTACACCAGATTCACTAAAAATCACAAAATAAAAAAATTTTAACCAAAAAAAGCCAACTTCTAAAAAAAAAAACTATTAATATGGCGTAAAAAAATAACGATAATATAATCTAGTTACAATTATTGTTATTTTTGGAGTCAAGCTCATGTAGCAAATTGTTCTGTTTAATTATTGCCTTAAAGAAAACTGCAATTTTCAGAAATAATCTTTGAGAAAATTTTCTTAAATATGTCTCTCATGAAATGCAATAAATTCTCAGTAAAGGGAAACTAATATTTTAGAAGTCTCCTTAAAACGAAGCAGCTTTATGGGCTAAAACCTTTGTTAATTGCATTAAAACTTTAATTAGTATGCAGTAGTTAAAAACAACTGAAAAATAAAAATTCGACACAAAGTTCACGTGAGCTTAGGTTGAAGGGTTCTTATGAAGCTAACGTGTGATTATCCCTACTTTACATCAAAACAAACAAAAGAATCAACCCGACCTACCTTATATAAAATGAGGTTGAACCATATTACGTTTCTATGTACATACACAAACCCAATTAAGTTTATAGGTTTTTTTTTTTTTTCATTTTATATGCAATCTGTTATACTACACTACTCTCCTATTCTAAATAGTTTTTGTAGTACAGTAATGAATAATTGTAATGTGTGCAATGACATATTATATTTGAAATTTAAAATTCAATACACACTTATATAGTGACTACACACACCAACACGGTGTGCGATGGAGATGGTATAGTAACTAACCCAACCAGAGAGTAGAAGGCAACTCCTTGAAAAATAAATAATATGAAATGTAGGTATGATATGATGCTCTTTGAAGTGCGAAAACTCTAATGTGAAGTCTAGTGTGAAAAAATACACGACACTTTCTAAATGAAATCATACTATTGTGTCATGTATTTTATGAAAATGGTTGAAAATGTGGACAGTCTGAATAAACACAAATTATTCTCATTGCTACGCAAAAATTTTTTGTTTTTATCCTATTTTACCTGCCCAAACAATCCAATTTTACAACTTGAAATTTTATAACAAACAATTAACGATTTAATGATAACGATTTATTATTATTATTATTATAACTAAAATTAATTAGATATTGAATTATAAATTGCACTAATTTAATTAATAGTTACGATGGGCTGATGCAGTGCAGTAGGTATACAAATGATATACAGAAAGGAAGTGTACTCAGCTTCTAAATATAATTGAAGAGCTGATAATCCTCGAGTTATCTGAAAACTGATAATTTTTTTGAATAATGACGTAATTCATATGGGCATAGAGAGGCATTTCATGAAAACATTAATGAAGTTCATTTTTGGTTAATATGGGAAAATCTTGATGTCGAATTGCCTATATTACCCATGAAAATGTAAAACTAGATTTGATACCAAGACAAAATTTGAAAAAATAAATTGATTAAAAAACCAAAAAGTTATAAGCAATCAAAGATTGCATTTAAAAGTTGCCCATCTCTTTTTAGCAAAACAAAGTTTTATATGTAATCTCTGTGGCGATATCCACGTTTGACGTCACTAGTGGATATCTTCCTCTTTGTTTAATTACGAATTTTTAACGCTCATATCTTGCGTACTAGTAAAGATTTTTAAAAACAAACTTCAATTTTCTATTCGTGAAGTGAGTAGTGAGTTGGGTTTATCAGAAGTGACAAAAAAATTTAGTCCGATCTCCTATTGGCTTCGTGAATAAGCAAAATTGACACTGTAGAGTTGAGAATGCTGTTCATCCATCTTGTATACATTCATAAAAATTAACGGTTTGGTGTTCATTTATATGAAATTAATTTTAAAAACAAATGCCAAGACATAATATCTAAAATTAATAATATTAATTTAGTTTGGGACATTGTTCATCTAAACGAATGAACCGATTTTCCTTTTTTTTTCTTTTGTTTGGTAATTTAATTGAGAATTTTCTTAATTTGTTTCAAAGTAATCTGCTCTACCGTTTGAAGATCATCACCTCTTTTCTAGTTGTAGTCAGGCACGGAATCCTAAACTCGCACTTGAAACATACCTAAGAACACTAGTACCACAGATAGACACACAGATACACAGACACGTTAAACTTATGACACCCTTCTTTTAAGTCGGGTGTTAATTTTATAAATGTTTTGTTTCAATTTCGAAATATAACTAATTTAATCACCCTATACAAGAAAGTTTACCAAATTTCTGACTTGTGAATGAGATCACATACCAGAGCAAGCAAATATTGTTCTAGGGAATTAAACTTTGACCAGTCCCGTTACTATCCAACGAATAAACACAACGAGAGAGAACTATAAATATATGCCAAAGCTTTATATACAGTAAAAGTTAAAAAACAACATTGCACACTTAAACACCATCAACACAATTCTAAATAGAACTATTTAAAAATTCGAATGTGCTAAACTAGAATAGATTTTTTTATGGGTATATATTTAAAATGGGATAGAAAACATTTCACACTCGTATCCTCTACTCGCTGTGGAACATTGTGCTGTATTATAGATAGACAAAACAGAAAATAAATTTATAAATAAATTAAAAATAGTGTTTTGTTGTTTGAATTGAATTAAAAGTGTTTTTTTTTTCAGCAGGAAGTGGTGTTGTATTTCGAGTTATCATAATGATTATTACTTGACTGACTAACTGGCTCTCATATTAAGGACAATAAAAATGTATGAATGCATACTGCTTCTATTAAAAATGATAAAACATTTTAAAAAATAGTTCTAACATTGTTTTCTGTAACATTTTGTGGTTTTTAATTTTACCCATGGGACTTATTCAATACAGTTCATGAGCTCAATACCGCAAAATTTAGAAGCTATTTTGAGATAAAGATAGCTTAAATACTGCCAACGCAGATTTTATATTGTTATTTCGCCTTAAGGTAAACCTACAGTATTGTAAAACAGTTTTGGCTTATTGCACGGCACATACATATAAACCAAAATAAATGCTTTGCAGTTAAATAATCAGTTATTTTTAGCTTTACAATACCACGCAACTACAAAAATATATAATATTTTGTGTGCAAGTGATGTTTATAAATCTGATAATATAAATATCGCTCTTCAATCATCAATACTGTAACTGTAGTGGCCTTTGTTCATCAAATGATGGATCTTCGATGAACTCATAATTAAATTAAAATTTTGTTTTTGTATGATTGACAACCTTATATTTTTTTGGTATTAACATAAACTACAAGATTGTCTAAATATTTTAGATAGTTTTTTATCACACTCTCTAGATTTTGATAAAGGAATATCCAATTGAAAAGGATAACCTATATGATTCATCATTTTTTCAACCAACTTTGAACGATAAAATAATAACAAAAAGCCCGATGACTTAGGAATTTTTTGTGATTTTTGGAAACTTTGTTAATCAAAAAATGTATTAGTTTAATTGACATTTGTAGTATTATTCAATCATTGCAAATCTCCTTAAAACGTGCAGAAAGTTGACTGCAAAATACTCGTATATAAAGTTCATTCCTATTATATTATTAAAAACAACTGCTTGCCTCGTCTAAACAATTAATTTAATTGGCCGGGCTGAATAGTTGACTTGACGCACAAACATAAAAAGATATCGCATAGAAAATTAAATAATTGCAGCAAATATTATTTAATCTAAAAAAAACATTTTAATGAAAAAACTTTTTATGGACAGCTTTTATTGTACAAAAAAAGATAATAATTTCTACAGGAGTCACTCATACATGACTGTTTGTAAAATCTTGAGGCGCACGTTATAAAAAGTGAGTTACAAGACTCCACCCAAACAAACATGTTTACATATATACATTGAGGTGCTCCGAATCATTGTTGCTATTTTATATTGAGCGCCTCAAGCTTTTACTTTGGTCTTTGGTTAGTTTTATAAATAATCGTCAGTATAAAAAATAGAAAAGTAGAAAAGCGATATATTTAAAGATATATATTATTTTTGTTTATGGCTTTTCTTGACTACTTTTGAAGAGTATAAATTGACTACTTAAATTTTTTCAGCCTAGAAATTTTTCTATACGAGTATTAACAACGCTGTTCTATCGCTTGGGTGCCTTGGTGGCTTAGTCAATGCTTCAATAATTTAACACAGCGATTCTTATCCTTAATTTCAATAAGAGCGAAACATGACGAAAATTAAATTGGTTTGATTTGATTTTTAAAAGGTGCATTGACGCAATATTAACTTTATAACAACTTACTTTTGTTTTTATTTCAATAAAATTATAAAACAGATGTGTTTCCAGACGTGCATACATAAAACTATAAAGTACACCTTGTAAAAAATGCATTCTATCAACAGCACATCATAATAAAAACCGAATCGTTGCAACAGCGAATGCATATTTTACTTTATTAAAAAAACAAATAAAGTATTGTAATTAAATGAAGATTAATGCAATTTTAGCCCTCTAAAAGCTTGGGGTTTTGCGATTCAAAGACTTTCAAAATTGTTAAAAAATAATAAATTCAATGAACACCATCTTGAAGTTTTGTGGTTACCACTTTTTATACCCTGTATATATATAATATATCAAGGTATGTTCAGTTTAATCCCAAGTTCGCAACACCTTAAAATATTGATCTAAGAATAAATTTTTATTATTTTTATTGTAGGTGTTCATAAAATCATCTAATTAGTCCATTTCCGGTTGTCCGTCCGTCTGTTCGCCTGTCTGTCGACGCGATAACTCAAAAACGAAATGAGATATTTTGAGCAAGCTGAAATTTTTATAGCTTGCTCAGGGCGTAAAAAGTTCATAAATGAGCAACATAAGTGAATTGGGTCTTGGGTCCGTAGGATCCATCTTGTAAATCGTTAAAGATAGAATAAAAGTTTAAATGCAAAAAAGTTCCTTATAAATGTAAAACATTTTTTTCGTAAACGTCACTCTTTATCCGTGAGGGCGGAAATTAGGACAAAAATGTTTGGTGCCTATTTGCTCCAATACCATAAAATATAGGAAGTTGAAAATTTGCAGGTTGCTTCAACTAGTGGACTTGTGAAATATTCTCGAGATACAAAAATAAATGCTGGAAAATACTTTCGAAAATTTCGAAATCAAATAAATGGCGTCTGAAAGACCGTCCTTTATTTATAAATAATGGGAAAAAATAAATTAAATTTATTTTAAATTTATCGTAAATTTTCATGGATAATGTATGAAGATCTTGAAGTAACTATATTATCAAGTAACAAGCGTTTGATTTATAAAAATAAAGTTTTGTAGAATCATTTACAGAGTTTTTCAAACAGTTTGAGGAGTAATACTACTGGGAGCATGGTGGAGCATTAGCATAGCACTATGGATATATACAGACGCATTTGATAACGGCTATTATAGTTTTTGATTATTATAATTGTTTTGAGGGTACAATGAGAGAGAGTTAGGTATTTTCAAATCGTGTTTTTGTGAATAAATAAATAATAAAAATAGTTTGAAATTCAATACTTAATTTTTATGATTGGCTTTTGTTTTTTTGAACCCATATAGTGAGGTTGAGTTGTATGTTGAGTGGATATGTAATACATATAGAATAAAGCTGTCGTGAATACAGCTTTTGATACTCAGGTGAACAACTTTCTGATTTTTCTAGTTTCTCACAAAACTGAAAAATGACAAGAGCAAAATACTTACTAATAAGCAGTGATTTAGATAGGAAGTGGACTAAAACATAAAATACAGGAGTCAACTTACTAACATAAATTTAAAAAAAGTAAAATGAACAGTTTTTACTTTTACAAGTACTTTAACGCATTAAGTGGACAAACATTTCCTCGATTGCTTGCCATTTAGTAAATTTTTATGTTTTCATTAAAAGTGTCAATATCATTTATGAAACTGATGAATGATTTCATATAGACTATTATGAAAGTCGAGCAATCGACTCCAATCCAAGAAATTCGACTTAAAGCATCACTTTATTACACTTATTTCACTAGCAATCCAATAGAATGGTTTCCGAATAGAATCCCAGTAGCAGTTTTAATATAAAGTTAACTTAACTGGTTGTATTTAAATAATCACTCGTTGGTGTTTAGGATCTATGATGTAGAAAACTTTTCTCTTTTTTTTATTAAATTATACTGCGTTTATAACATCTAGGTCATTATGAAGTGTAGGTAAAAGTGCAATACGTTAGAAAAGGCATTTTGGAGAGATAACTTCAGTATAAAATAAAAGTGCTTTGCAGAGTCTTTTTAAGTTGACATATGCTTGAGACTCCAAAAAAATCTTTTATCGATAAAAATGTATTAAAACAAAATGAGTTATATATTCGATGAGATGATGAGATCTTCTTCATCTTACGCAGACATTAAACGCTGACCTAGGTTTTCAAGCTCACTCTTCTCCATTACTGGTAATCGATAGATAAACACTTCAAATTAGAAAGTTGTTATTGATTAAGGAAGCATATTTTTTCGAAACATTTTCCACAAATTGTACAATTTAGGTGAAAACGAACTGACAGATTTTTTTTTCGTATTAAAATTGTTATTGCATATATTTGTTCCGGCAAATCTAAACACTCTTCAAAAAAAAAATTGCCAATAAATCCAATAGAAGTGGTTCGTTTTCTATATAGACCATTTTGGTTAAAACTGAATAAACAAATATTCAAAAAGCAAGATTTTTGCTATCAAATACTGCTAAAGCTATTCAGTTCACTAAAAAATGTTTCAAACAAAAAATGTTGGCTTATTTATAAAGAACAACATTCTAATTTAAAGCGTTTAGTTGCTTGTCAATTATGAATCAGATTCAGGTTTTAATTGAACCTGAAAACTTAGAGTGAACTCGATGCCGGTATAAGATGTGTCCCTTTGAAACTAATATTTTTCGTTTGAAGCATTTTCCTCGATTAAATTTATTTATCGAGTTTCAAGTATATGTCAACTTAAAAAAACTTAAACGAACTAAGTGACTTCTTAACGGCCACTAATTTGGAGAGGTCGAAAGATATTGAGAAGTTAGCAAAGACGCAATACGCTACGTTCAAAATAAATATTATTTCAATAGTTTTAAAGTTGTGATCATCCAAGTAAGAGTAAAAAATCGATAAAGTTTTCGATTTCTTTTTTCAGGATAAATATAGTAACTTTCTACCAGAAAGTTAACAAGTGAGAGGTGAGATATATGACATGGGACGCGAATGGACTCCACATTTTTAAATGCATTTAAATGGTGGTACATACATTTGTGTTTTTGTTTTTTTTGTTTTAAAATGTCGCACGTATTATTATTATTATTATTTTTTTTTTTTATTATTAAAAATATTTTCTGCATTATTACGTTTTCATTAAAATTAAATTGCATTTCGCTATTGTTTTTTTTAAATCCATGCTTATAGTTCACACACAAATGCATACATACGGCGTGGATTTGAGTGTTGATGTGTTGGTTTGATTGGAGTATATGGGGAAGCCTTTTTTAATAAATTAGCTCATAGCAACAAGATTATTTTTTATAAAAATATCTGTTGGGAACGTCCAATGACTTCTTTAAACAGTTTTATAATTTCTAATGTAATATGAATATTTAGGTTCGATTAATTTCCTTTATTTTAGTTAATTTTTTTGTAAATATTTAGGTTTAAGATAGTACGATGATCAAGGTTGATTTAAGGTTGAAATTATTTGTACCTTATTTTTGACTTTGATTTAACTTTGATGATGCATTTTTTTATAACTTCATGAATGTAGACGGAAAATAGTTTGAAGACACACACACATAGCGATCAAACTTATAACACCAATGTTTTTTATTTCGAGGATTAAATACTGTTAAGGTGTGGCATCTGCTTAGTACACATGCTACGAAAACTTCAATAGTGTAATAAAATGTAATAAAATTTCCACATGGTTTTCACAATATTTTGGTTAAATAATTCTGATAGACTCTATTTAATTGAATTTTTCTAGATGGAACATAGTATCAAAAGCTTGATTACAGTATAAAACTAAAACCACCAACACCAGAAATTTTATAAATATGAGGATGACATTGTTGAAATAATATAATCTCGTAAGCAACAATAACATCATCATCATAATATAATGCATTTGACGAATATTATATAGTTGATTTACCTGCTGCTAGCATCGTCATCATATAGCTGGAGGATAGGTAGGTAGCATGAATGGACATCGTATACATAGAACATCTATCAGCAGAGGAGGACTTTACTTTAATACTAGGGATACATCAAACTCAATGTTAGGAACAAACACAAAACAACAACACATGCTAAACATTCCCATGATCATCATCTATCTGTTAGCTCTTGCTTGTGCTGATGATGGTGATGATATTATTATTATTAGTGGTGATGGTTGGTCAAATTCAACGGTTTTGGACATAATGAATACCGGAGGGTATACGAAAATGTACCCATCATCGTATAAACCGTGCGACAGAAAGGGTGCTTCTTAAAATGATTAATACATACTTGAAACTTCGTTAGTGGCTTCCATTTGGCGAGTCTTCCACACTTTCTCTCTACGACTTTTTTTCGAAAGTGCTGCGTTTTCAAATGAACAAGATAACGACATATTTAAGTTGTCAGACACTATGACCACTTGATAACATGAATAGTTATTAAAAACTTCAGCAAGGAGAAATCATGTATGTATTCCAATTGATTAATAATTATTAATGTTATCAGTAGGTCATAGTATCCGATAAATTCCTTGCTGCGTTTTTTCAGACTTCGTAGAAAAAATTTGTTCTGTGACTTTGTTTTGTGACATTCAGACTTCGTAGAAAAAGACAAATTCGACAAGACTTGCAACTGAAGTTATCATGTTGTTGTACAAATATTTTGCTAAACAGTCTAGAGGTAAATGAATTGTAATAATAAGGTGTCTTATGTCTGATTACGTTTATGTCTGAGCATTCGTCATTGGGGAAGTCTATAAAGCCATAAGAAATATATGGACTAACCTATTACAAGAGAAGTGCGTTAGATTGAGATGCATGGAGCATGAATAGCAAATTCAAAAACTTTAAAGTATTAGAATTCCAGTTCAAATTGCTAATTCACGAGTCTTTGAAAGGTTAGCATCTAAAATATTTTCTTCAATTTAAATACGTTTATGCAAGTCTGCTACTTATATGGACTTATAAGGTGTACTACAGAAGAAACACATGGGGGCAATGCAATATACATACATTTAATGAGACAAGTTTCGACAATTATCTAATATTTAGTTTTTGAGAATTTTTGGATTAATATCAAAAAATTGAAAGTCGCACAAAAGTTTAGAGACAAGTTAGAGAAAATAAAAATTTAATACTTTATCACCTGCAATTTTAAGTTTAATCTTTGCAAAAGGTCCAATGATTTTTTGCAAAAAAATTTCAATTCTTTATCGTTCTTCAATTTTTCAACTTAAACATATTACCAGGTTGTTTATCTTCTAAAAATTACTTTTATTGTAATATCAGTTACGACAAAGAAAATTTCATTGGACTTCGCAAGTTGTCGAATTTTGTTTCCAATTGAAGAAAATATTATTCACTGACCTTTCGGTTCATTGTAGAACATACCAATTTTGTATTGCGTTATGCCCCCTCTCCGCATCAAACACATACTCCCATATATCTAATATTATTGTTCTTATGTGTCATCGGCAACGTTATTATGAGATATAATGACAGATACGAGAAACATTATAGATTATTATTATTATGATTATTATGATTGTATTTACGGTCCATATTACATACATTGTGTGAAATATTTCTGGATACAAGCGTTGCAGTATTATAGTAAGTAAAGGTACTTCGCTATCTAATACCTACTAAAGCTAGCTAGCTAGCTTACATTGTTGTAAACACTAAACTAAATATATTTAGTGCAACAACAAATACCATGGTCAAATTCAAATTGTTTTATATATATGTATGTAAACTATTGTATAATATTACAATAATAATAATAGTAATAACAATCATGGTACAGGATGATGAAAATCAGGAAACAATAGCTTAACAAGTGAAACTTACAAAAATTAAAAAACTCCAGACAAATTGTTCACTTACGGAACCTTAAACTCGCATTTGAAACATATCTAAGAACACTCTCTTTTAAATTGCCTTTTATTTCTTCTATCCTTAACGGTTTACAAGACCCAATGGACCTATGTTGCTCATTTACGCACTTGGCCTCACTTTTTACGTACGAAGCACGCTATAAAATTTCAGCTTGATACCTCTTTTCGTTTTTGAGTTATCGTGGACAAATCGGACAAATCGTGGAAATGGACAAATAAATAATTAATTTTGGCTCCAAAATCAGGAACACCTCATAGAGTAAAACTTTGGCATATTCCAATTTGTCCGCACACTGAAAGTAAAATGGGTATCTTATACGGGCAATATGGAACGTATACAATAGCTTTAATTATTGCAACTTCTTATCTAAGCACAACAATTGGGACACTATTACCAATCTTCTGTGAGTGGATATGTATTGTTCTCTAAAAAACATAAAAAAGAGACCCGCTTTTGAAGTTTATTACTTACTAGTGCCTTTTCTCTTTTCTTTACCAACTTCAACCTTATTATTGACGGACTTCAAACTAATTATTGAAAACAGCCCTTTTTACACGGTGGTATATAAAGAAGTAGTAAAAAATGTTGTTTTTTTAGTCAAGAAGTGCTTTTAAAAATGTTTTACCATTTACACAAAAAAGTTTTAACAATATTCCTCGAGTTTTCAGCTTTAAAATCATATCAAAATTAAGAACTGTGCATAAAAATAAAAACTTTTTTTGGTAAAAACACTGACTTTGAAAGTTAATTTCTCCTGAACCTTACAGAAAATCGAAATAAATTTTTGACAAAAGACGTATAATTGATATATAAAATTTCAAATCTTTGGTATCATTTTCATTTTTTTTTTCAAACGGTATCGAAAAACCTTAAAGAGTTGAAATCAAAATGATTACAAAAATTTAAAATGTTATATATCAATTTATCACCCCTCTATATAGAAAATTCCTCTTCTGTAAGAATTCATATCGATTCTCTGTACAGTTTATGAGAAATGTGCCCTTTCTGGTAAAAAATACGTAATTTCTCCTAAACCGATCAAGAATCAATATGAATTTTTCACAAAAGACGTATAAAAGGATGATTAATTGATAAATATAATCTTTGGCTGATTTTCATGTTTTTGGTATCGAAATACCTGAAAAGAATTATATTTCTTTAATAAGTTTGTGGCCATTCTGGACACTCTGTAGCTAGCTTGAAATTCACCAACCACCATAATAGTTATATATCCGAATATATTATATACATATACATACTATATAACTAAAACGGTACATATTTGATGAGTAAAATTCAATTAAGTTAATAGGTTATTTGTACAAAATACATGCATGCATACATACAGGCTCCAACAATGAAGAAGGAACATTTTAATTTTGATTATATTGTTATTATTGTTCTTGTGCAATAATATTATTGTTGCTAGGATACAAGTTACATTGTATAAGTGTAGATAGTGTAGGTAGGTAGAATATATTAAAAACTATCAAAATTCTTAAGTTAATGAAAAAGTGGTTTTTATTGTGTTTATCTTTACCTACCATCAAAATTTAATAGCCTTGCTTTGTAATGAAAAAAAAGGTGTAAAAGATTTTATGCTAAAAATTTTAGGTTTAAATTACCTAAAATCAATTACTAAAAGTGCTGAATATCGTAGAATTTTAATAATATAAATTAAAACCTTTTTTATTATATGTTTAAATTAATTTAAAGGTGTTAGTTTCTATCATATATTTTATTAAAATTTGTACGGAAATGAATTTTATTGGAGGTAAATTTATTTGGCATATTAAAATTAATGAATAATTGGGTTAAGGTAGTTCCTCCGCGACAGTCCAGTCAAAAAGTTTTGGACTAATACTATCATTCAGCGCATTAACTGTGCTATGACTATTATACATATACCATATATTATTTTCACAAGACTGTAGTTACTCACTATTATATCTCCTATACGTATAAACACACACACTATGATATATACCTTTACCATTAGTCTTTATATCCTATCCACAAAAAAACATCGCTAAAACGAGTTATTTATTTAAGTTTTTTATCGAAACTATATGGTAAATAATTTTTATTTTTTTTTATATATTTTCTAAATATAGTATTCTACATTATATTAGTTTTTCATAGAGATGGTGAACGTCATTCATTGATAAATAAATATAATATTTGTAAATTTGTGTATTTTTATACGCTTCTCCCATGTACACGTACAAATTGCGTCACTTTTAATTGCTAATATCTCATGCATGACATGGTAAATCATCTTCTAATTTTAACAGCATGTGTATTATGAATTAAATATTTTATATTCTGAGTTTTGAGAAATTCTTGAAATATCACTTTCGTGTAGGTACTACCTTAATAAGAATCAGAATATTATCAAAAATTAAATGATGACATAGTGTATTTAAAAAAAAAATAGGTGATTTAAAGACGTGTAGGTACTTCATCATATATAGAATTTTTACATACAGGAAGCCAAAAGCAGAGGCAGAAGAAAAATCGAAATAATTTTAATAATTCCTTTACGCAAATGGCCCTGGTTTATGGGTGAACACTTATAGTACACAGGCCCAAGATCCAATTTTTTGTCAGAGAACATCCTGCTATATTGAAAATAAAGAACAGTGATTTTGAAATTGATTATTTATTATCTTTTTGTTAGAATAACAAAACAACAGATATCTTTCAATTAACAGCTTGCGTGACAATCAAATATTTTCCAACCACCATTAAATGGAACGCCTTCTTACCGAGAATCAGAACATAGCATAGAAGAAAGACGCATCCCGCTTTTTATTACATAGAGTGATTCCAGAGGAAGGTTTACATATATAATACATGCATAAAGACATTCTGTACTATATTTAGTATCAGCATTGCACACGTGCGAGCCCGGGGCGGGTGGCTAGTTTGTTATATAATACATTGACCGCAATGATATAAAGCATATATATGCATAGTCTTAGCGGTGGTGTATTCTGTAAGTTTTTTCGCGAATGGGCCTGCGTTTCATATTTTAACATATCCTATTCTTAAGAGAAATTATTTTAAACTAGTATGATAATTGTATCTGTGCTTTGGTGGGATTTCAGTGTTGGAAATTTTTAACAAAATAGTTGTAAAACTTGGTTTCTTGAGAAATTCTGAAATGTTGGAAGGGAATATGACGTATAGTCAAAGGAACTTAGGTTTTTTAATTTCGAAGCGAATTGACGAGAATAAGATATGAAATTAATAATTCCGTAACAGTGAATTTAAAAAATGAATTCAATTTTTTTATATTTGTTTAAAATGTGACGCTTTTTTCCTAATATTTATAAATAAAAAATAAAATTCAATCAAAAACAATCTGTCTAACCCCTAATCTAATAAAAAGTGGAACAAAAGTTATATTTATTGTGGTAACGTAAAAATATATTTACGTACATTACCTACCTTTTCGTAAGTACAAACATAACGTTATTTAAACTGTCAAAATGAACAACAACAACAAGAACAAGGATAAGAAGAAGAACGCAAATAACATTTCAAAAATCTATTTAAATTTGGAATGTAATTTCAAAATCAAAAGTAATTGTATTTTACACACAAATTCACAATACATATGAATATAATAAATATAGTCAGTAGGTACATATGTATAGAACAGTATTTGTAAATGTAAAGAAAATATTGCGATTTTATACAGATGATTATAATATTTACAGCTACACAAGTGAAATTTACAAAATTTAATAAACCCCCAACAAATTTTGGGGTACGGAAAAATAAATTCGCACTCGAAACATAGGTAAGACTGTTTAGTAAATTACCTTTCAAAAAAAAAACAAAAAAATTAAAATCGGTTCATCCGTTTAGGCACTCTGATGCCACAGACAGACAAACAGATAGACACACAGATAGAGCATAGCGGTCAAACTTTTTTTTGTTCGGTGGTTAAAAACACTTTCAATAATACCATTGTTTTGTAACATCTTTGAACTTAAGGAGACATACATTTTACTGATACATAATAATTGCTACATGGTTTATGTACGATAAGTTGTTTTCGTTAAGCAGTAAGCGGTTTCGATGTCTTCTTTTGCATCTAAAAATAGGTTATTGAAGTATATATTAATTTGCTATCTTATGAAAAGTGTCTCAAAATCCTACATTTTTCAATTTTTCATCATTAAATGATCTAAAAGAATTTTACTTGAAGTGAAACATCTTTACATGCACTACTCAAAATAAAAATACAGAGAGTGGATCGGAAAAACGTGAAGTAGTAATGAATTGAATGAAATTTATCTGTACCATATAATTTTATACAAAATAATAGAGAATACACCTGGGTTTTCCCATCCAATTCACGCAAAGGAGGACTATATCAATTTCGGTATGGCATAGTTCAAAACATTTTTTACTTAAATTTGTGCACAAGAAATTATTACACTATTATTTTAGTAATAGGTGGCGTAGTAAATTTTTTTATCAGAATTCAATAAGCTTTCAATCGATCGACATATCAGTTGTGCAGCAGTTTGAGAAAGTATATCCACCGACTTTATACGTACTAATCAGGAAAAAAACTAAAAGTTTTTGGTTTTGGTCAATAACAGATAGCCACATAAAATAACTTTTGTTTGTGAAATCTTTCATACCTCTGTTCGGCTCAGGGAATGTAAAATTTTTAATGTCAGGATAGGAAATTTCAAAGCCCAAGTGCCTCTAAATAAAAAATCATACTATTTTCATAAATAAAGACACGGCAAGCATATATTTTCGCCTCCTACCATTTTCTATGTCTGGATAGAAGAAGCAAGTATATTAGATAACACAAAATATAGGCACATACAAAACATTTAACCAAGACTGTGTTAAATTGTGACTGGTGTACAGTACATGTAGTGAGTCTGAGCCGTATGTGAATGTTGGGAATATATACCATTTAACAGAAGTATAAAGAAAGACGTGGATGAGATATTACACATACAACATACTCACATTGTAAAATGGTAAAATTTTTATTATAATCCCGTTCAATGTTCAATGCATCTATGTCACATGTCCTATCACAATGCTCTCTCAATATCGATCAAACAGATTTTTACTAACAAAATCTTTCTGTTTAATCCGCGCGTCAGCTGTTTGGTAATCTTTAGTCACGTGATGAGAGATTTCCTCAAGCGTTCTGCACATGCGTCAAATTTTTCAGGCTTAAATAAGCTTTAACTTCTTAAAGTATAACCTTTACAGAATTTTATATAAATTTATTTATTAATGCACTAGCTCATTAAAAATCTTTAAAAATGTCATGAAAGGAATTCTCACAATTTTGGAAGGATTTTGGAAAACATTTAAAGAAACTGCAGACAGGTAAAACAAATTTGAAAACATAACATTGGAAAAATAAAAATTATTAATGTTTTAAATCGAATGTGAGCAAAATGTTCATATCGTGGAAGAACTTTGGATGGAATTATTGCTTTAATAATAACGGCCAGTTTGAATTTCACACCCATATTACGAACACAAAAATAGATCACAGGAACATTAGATCACGAAAAACCATAAGTGTTTCGATTTCTAGATTTGTTCCAATTACTGGGATTACAGGGAAAAATGCATTATAAAATGCATAAAAACGAATTATTGTGATCCTAGTGTGTTTTTAAAATTATAGCAATGCATCATATCAGATGTATACAACAATATCATAATTAAGAAGTGTGTGGAAAGTGAGAGCGGGCGAAAAGTTTGCCGATTACTGCACATTTCCGATTATATTTGCATAATTACTTACTGTATTTTGCATCGATATATAAATGCAAACAATCAATTTCACGGAAAAAATTAGGCAGTTGTTGACTCGTGGTATATTATTTTAAAAAGATGTAATGTAAATTTACAAATTTAAAAAAAAAAAAGAAAATAAATAAATATTGATGACCTATTTAATACAAATAAATGCTAATGATATTTGATTGAGATTCGCATACTTAATAAGAAAGATGACACACTTTAACTAGGGTGCAAATCTAAATGTGTAAGACATAATTTGGGAGACTCACTTCTACTATTTTAGTCTAACGAGTGTTAAATCTTTGTCTAACATAATTTTTCGTATTGCGTGAATAAAATACAAGAAAATACGTGAGCATAAATACTGTGGAAAACTACACACTGATTTCCATCTAAAAGTGGAGATACATTATCCTGACTTGGAAACAAAGAGATGTGTTAAAAATTTCATGTGGATTTTCCGAATGATTACTGAAGAATTTTAGTATACTTAAAAGTTAACTATGTTTTGAGATAATATGAATATTCATTTTATTTTGGTAAAATTTTTCACCTATTACTGCCAAGTGATATGAATTCAGTTCATCAACTACAAATAATCTCAATTTTCAACAAGTATTGTAAAATGGTAGAAATATTTCTATATTAAATTATCTATGTTGGTTTTGTAACAACTTTTAGTACTACTGACTCTGTAGCTATAGTTTGTATGTACTACTGGAACGCATGTTAGTTTAACGCATCGGTTAACTTGAGTATGTGTTAATAGACAGAACAGAACGGAGAACATAACGAGAAACGAATAACGTTATATATATTTGTGTGTGCGTGTGCGTTATACGGTACCATGGTTCATACATACTATCAAATCTGAAACATAGCCACAGTATCAACGACAAATGTAATATTTATGAATAATTTTGGAATTTTGTTTTGAATATGATCACTTCAGTTTGAGATTCAGCGGTTTTGTAATTGGCGCGGTTCCAGAGAAGGGTACTCGAAGCAAAAGTAAGAAATTCAAATATTTTAAGTAATTAGCAAATAATTTGCAACCAATGATCTAACATACATAAACATCAAACTCATTGTACACTTACGTTAATGTATTATAAAATATCACCAGAATCGTTACGAAATAAAATATTTTCGTTCATTTTCGTACGGATTTTAGCTGATATCTCAAAACTAGTTGTTCAATCCTTAAGGATGTAGGAGCCCCAGGAAAATTTTAGATAAAAGGCTTAATGTTAATGTATATGAAGTTGGACTAAGTCTAAGTCAACTCTGAAAATTTTAGAGGGAGTTGCCTGATTATTTTAACCAAAGAAATAACTTCAAAAGTAGGCATATTTAACATTGGGCTTATCGAAAAGCGGTAGATCGATGATATGTTTGATTTCTACAAAACTAGTCGATGGAAATTAAAAAAAAATATTAAAATGAAATTTAAAACCTGAGTAAATTATTGAAAAAAAGCATTTGTGCCTAACTAATTAAGGATGTATGAGCACGGTTGTGAGAACACAAATTTACCTAAAAATAAAATTTTCAATTTTGATGGTGAATTATGTCATAACATGACAATATAAGACGAAAAGTAAGAATACAATCGTTCGTTATCTGGAATATTTTCAAAATATTGAAAATTTAAAGTTTGGTTTAATTATTTAGCTTTCAACATTTCGAAAACCAAGGCAAGGCAGGCTCAAGAATCGCTCCGAAATGATAACCTTTCAAAAGGGGTTTTAGATAGAAGAGTTTATGAGACAAACATTTCAATTTTAATAATTATTTTTTATTGTAAGGTTCAACAAACTTTGTTAATACATTTATGACAATTTTCGTAAACTTAAAAGGATATTAAACAATAAAATGCAAGAAACATAACATTAAATAATGAATTTTACAACAAGTACGTACATAACTTTATATTTTCTTTAAACTTGGTAACATTTTGCGGAAACAATAATACATAAATAAACATTTGGTAACATATACCTACATATTATTATTTAAAAGAAACAAAAGTAACTATACTATAGCAGATCTGTGTTCCAACAGTGATAATTATTTTACAAACATGTAATTTATGCAAAACTTTGTAGACACATTTCATGAAAGGCGGTATACAAAAGTAAAACAAGTTGTAATAATTATGACTCTTGGTTGTAAGATCAATCAATTCTTGTTTAATTTGAGTAAATTATACAAGTAAAAATGTACATCTGATTTAAAACTTGCAGAGTTCTTACTTGTCAATTATATTACATTTAAGGTAACAATACATTTTCATTCAATTATATGTTCTAAAACAGTAAAGTTTGGTTCAACTTCCTCGATGATGGAAATACTTTCTATAACTGAAAAGTCAAACAGAGTCGGGTAGCTTAGAGGTTAAATACTCACTGCCTATGAAAATGGTATTTAGATTTAAGCCCGACACTTGGCAATGAAATTTTTTTAATTTTGGGGACCAACCTGTGACTCTTGAAGGATTACTTGCGGTAAATGTACCCAAGTTCCCTTTTCTTTTTTGTGTTATTATATTTTTTAAAATTATAAGGGTTCCGTATGTGTTTCAAAATGTCTTTTAAATTACTGACAACAAATATGAAAGACTAAGTGTAACGTTGTAACAAATCCAAGTTGCCCGTCCAAGATAAGAACGATATGACTCATCGAAAACTGCGCGAACGAACATAAACATTGGCGAAAACTTTCGAGTTTAAGTTTTTTTCTCCTCCAAACGCTCTATTTCTACGCGCGACTTTTGGAAGACTTTAAAGCACATCTTGATGTTATTCCGTAACGAATGGCGTAAATCCAAGATCCACCATCATCTTTCACAATAAATCGTAAAGGAAAAATGTGTCGATTTCCACCTAAAGTTGTGTTAATGCATTGTTCTGTCCGTAAATGTATGTTGGAATTTTCGATTGGAATTTTCAAACCGATTACATTAACTTTTATTGGGAATTAAAAATATCTTTGAAATGCAGGTATGAATTATAACTGAGAAGTTTTCCTGCAAAAAACCTACATATATTTGAGCTCTTAAAGTACCTAAATATCTTATTTGAGTAAAAAAATACATCGGTTGCCTTTGTTCGTTTTCTATTTACATTTACAGACTGAACATCATAAAAGATTTGCTCAGTTTAAAAATTATATTCGAGAAATTTTAAATTGCGTGCTTGAAAGGTTTACAGCTAGCTTAGTTCCAGCAGATTTTGCAGTGTATTACTTATTTCCTATGCCAACGTTGGCATAGTATTACAGTTTAAGTATTGAACGGATAAAGGTAGTATTACAGTTTAAGTATTGAACGGATAAAGGAACAAGACAATGCCACGGTAAATTTTAAATTGTGAGGAACAAAATTAGCCAAGTTTTTTAACGACCAAAAATTTACAGCCGCGATTGAGAGACATTAAAAAGTTGTTGATTTCTATTATCTGGGTGTAAAATAGAACTTTCGAACACTATTCTAAAAATATACAAACAATACATCTTTTACTATTAATTTTATAGCAAAAGATACCTTGAAAAGATACATATATTTATAATTATTGTATGAGTTATAAAAAGTTAGGTGTATTACTTTACTCATTCTGGTTATAAATAAACACAAACTTGTAACAGGTACTAATTAGCCTGCATATGCAAAATGAAATAAAAATATTATTGTTTTTACTTTGCCTGTTTGTTATTTTTGTTTAATTAATAAAAATATTTTTAAAATAACTATTATTATTATATTTTAATTAACATTCATTCATTAAGGTTAGAAAACATATTAAAACACGTTTGATGACGTAATATGTCTGCTACTATGACCATGGATTTTTTATGCCTTTTTTATTGTCAAATATAACTAATATGTCATTGATTCGGAATGATTTCCAAATTCAAGGAGATAATGGTTTTATCCCCAAAGAATGCATCTAAACTCACATATCGTTTTGAAAAAACAAATTATACAGCCTTTACATGGTTGGTCCCCTAAAGAGATTCCAATTGAATCCATATTAATTATCTCAAAACTTTGTTTACGTTTAATGAATTATTCCGTTTAGAACAAAGTTCTAATAACTAACCTAAAGCCAATATTTGAACAATCCAGAATCTCTACACCAACATTTAAATTTTTCGCACTAGAAAGTGAAAAACTGTAGTACCTCAATCACAGGCGTGGTAGCGAACAAAAGGTGCTGAAATTATTTTATACATTGACATAATGATTTACATATAAATAGGTACCTTCAAATTTTATTACTTTTGATTGTCTATGATTTAGATGAACTAAGCCCCCTTTGGACTGTGTAGATGATCTCTCGATTTAACTCTAAGTGATCGGTAAAAATATTTAAAAGACCTAACTCTAAATGATCGGTAAAATGATTAAAATGTATATTACGAACGGTCAGAAAGAGTTAAGTTAAATGGCTTACCTCCCGGAGGCCAAAATAGTTGTATTTTGTTTTTTGGAAAGATCATTCCTTGTTACGACTGCTTTGGGTCAAATAAAATAATTTTAAACGAAGCCATTTGTTTACATCGTTTGAACCCAATTCAGTATCATAAGTACACGGTAAGAAATGTATGGCGTTGTCTACAATGCTGGTATGTTATAGAGACAGATAGTATAGTATCTATATTAGCAAAAGTAGTATTAAAGTATTGAATAAGGGTATGTATCTACCAGAAGTATTGTGATATCGTCAACCAGTGTGGGCCTGACGTCCACACTGCATTGATTCATCTGCCATAACTATTGCTAATGTTACTTTTCCTTCAATGGTCGATAAGTATGGCGTTCACGCCGATACTGACATAGTGATATCCAAAAAAAATATTCTATTGTGTAAATTATCTGCGTAAAAATAGGTCTTGTAAAAAACAATTGAATTGAACAGATTCATGATTGTCGTTATCTGTTAACCTCTTAAGTTTAAAATCATATCACTATGGCTATAAAGAAATATTAATTTCAAAGTTATCGAGCTGGTTTATAACACATGAATACATATATTTTTTAAATTTTAAAAGATAAATTACCAAAAATCCCACTGGGTTCATACAAAACGATAAAACACACATATCTAAATTGAATTTAAAACTATATGTTGTATTTTGGGTAAATGATTTTAGGAAATTCTACCCACAAAATAGGAAAATCAAACAATTAACACAATAATTGGATAAAACTGTAGAAGTGTATTATTTTAATATCGCTAGAAACATTTACTAAAATACTCATAATAATATTAAAATAAATATTATACATATGACAATTATCATAATAGTCCAAGTAATATTATTCGAATAACCAACCAAAATTGTCATTTAGAGGTGGGAGTTTGTGCCTGTGTACTAGGTCAAGGACCAGCTGTAGTAATTTTTAGTAATTTTTGCATAATTAAGAAGGGATTGTCAAGCTTGTCATCCTAGCAAATTCTTCCTTTACGAAAAATTTCGACCACAGGGACTTGGAATGATTACAAGTGAAATTTACAAAATTTAAAAATCCCCAAAAAATTTTTCTTCGGGTACGGAACCATAAATTCGAATTTGAAACATACCCAAGAACACTCTCAATTAATTTGCCTTTTTCCTTAAAGCCTTTTCCAAACTGAGCCGATTTTGAAGATCATCGCCAAATTTTAGTTTTTTCGAGTACGGATCTATAAATTTGCACTTGAAACATACTTAAGAACACTTTCCATTAAATTACCTTTCAAACAAAACCAAAAAATCAAAATCGGTTCATCCGCTTAAGCGCTACGATGCCACAGACAGACAGACAGACACACACACATATAGCGGTCAAACTTATAGCACCTTTTTTTTTAGTTCGGGGGTAAAAAAATCATATCCGACACCCGACAAAACGAAATATACCAAATTTTTGTAATTATCTTATTTGTTTATCGTCCTCGATGATCTTGATCAATTTTCGGCTTTCCATGCAATAAGGGATCGGATTAAATTTTATCACTTCAGCTGAGGAATTCTCACTGGAAGTGCAGAAAAATAAAGCATATAAAATCTTTACTAATATGCAAGATATAAACGTTTAAAATTCCTAATTAAACAAAGAGGAAGATAGCCACTAGTTACGTCATATGTGGGTATTGCCATAGAGATTACATATTAAATCTTGTTTTGCTACAAGAAAAACCTTTGAATGCAATCTTTGATACACTTTAAAATTTTCTCATGGCATCAAGTCTAGTTGTTCATTTTCATGGGTAATATGGCTCATTCGGCATTTGGATTATCTCCTATTGAAAATTTTTCAGAACTTCTGATAGATTTCTATCAGAAAGTTTCTATGCCTTCTGCAACCGGTGTCAAATACTACAACTGGATCTAGACCCACATGTGTGTGGTCGGTCGGTCATATTATAAATGAATGTAGCAGTTAACTGCTCATAAAATTTTAATATAATAACCCAAACACTAAAAATAATTAGAACAATTGCATTTGAGTTTTATGTGTATTGTATGTTTGTTTTAAGGTACTTAAAATTTACCGCATAAAAAGTATTAACATAGAAATGAATTGTATTAATAGTACTCTAAAGTTAGAAAAAGGTTTCTCTGGAAATTGAACAAAATATTTATAACAAAGTAAAGCAATTGACTCAGTTAATTGTTGAAATACCTTACATATGTAACAGTGTAAAATACCAGTGTATTTATATTATTTTTATGAATATAAATAGCCGCGCAGTTGTTTTCCCGAAAATTTCAAAATTTTTTGAAATCTACATGCTTTGAAATCTTTTATATTTTTGAATGGGTTTGGTATGTAATGAGAATCAAAAGACTTAACTATTGAAGCTACAAATTGTGAACTCTTTATCCTTTAGAGTTTTTTCGAAAATGGAAACTTCAGTTTTGCCCTGATTTGGACTGTCACGGGAAAACAAATATATATTGACGAAAAAATGTTTCAAAGAAAAGATGTTTATTTTTATTTAATTTCCAGCTTTAAATTTTGGCTTCGTTTCCTTTTCGTCTTTAAATTACTTTGGTGATGGATGCACAAACCAAAATGGTAAAATTAGGTGATTTTATGAACACCTACACCAAAATGGACAAATTGGACAAATATTTTAAAGTGTTACAAACTTGGAACTAAGCTTAATATGCTCAAGCTATATATATTTCATATTTAGGGTATAAAAAGTACTTACCTCTGTTGCAATATAATTACAGATGTTGAAAATTCAAGTAGTAGTATTATTTTGCTTACCTGCAACAAAACACAAGCAAAATATTGTAAAAATTAATTTTAATATAAAATTAAAACTTTAGAAAAAAGCTTCTTTTTTTTTTTTAATTCGAGCTTTTATTACTTTCTCGTTCAAAGCAAAGGAAGTATTGTACATCCACGAATAAATTTTTAAGCTTTTTTCAACAGAAATATTCATTTCGATTATCTCTTTAAGTATATTTTAACTAGATCCAATAATCCTTATGAGTATTTATGTATCCAGTACGTGTTTATGTATGAATAATATAAAATTCAAAAACCATTAACCAAAGAACATTGAAATTCCATCAAGGCAAATTTTTCTATTGTTAAAAATATTTTCACTATGATTGAAGCGATAATGGACGAGAAAATAAATTAGTACATTCTTATATATTATTTCTTTAGCATTTTTTTCTGTCCAAACCTTATCTTACTTATTCCTTTCTCAAATTTTATGATTTAATCATGATTTTCAAGCTTATCAGGCTGGCTTCAAAGGCTGACGACAAAATATAACAATAAACTTAAATAAGTTTAAAAAATAGGTTCATAAGGCAAACATAATTAGAACGTAACAGTTTTAAAGATGTTCTCTTTATATTGAAAAAATCATTCAGAAGTAACAGATACTAATAAGATATTTCACATTAAACTATTTTGAAAACATGTTCTCCTAATACTAATGTAAAAACTTTTCTATGAAGTTTATGTTTAATTTTATACACGAGTACAGGGTAGTACCCGTGCGGGTCGAGATACTATAACTTAATAAATTTAAAGTAGACAACTAAAATTCTCAAATAAAAGCGCATTTGAGAATAGTAACACTTTTTTAAAACAACCGCCAATCATAAATTCTCTATTTTGAACTGATTTGCTATTATTAAGGATCATTATTATAAATTGCTGTAATTTAATAGTTTCTATGTACATACTTGTTCTGTGGTAATTTATAATGTACCATTATAGTCAATTTTAGAAAGGAAAACCTTTTTCTTTAAATAAACATTACATAATTTTCGGTGTATGTAAACACTTTTAAGTTTCCTTTATCAGAATTTTTATTACCGAATAATGTGTACACCCATACTCTTTATCAAAGCAGTTTATCAAGTCAAGTTGAGAGGGTTTGTTTTATTAGATTTATGGAAATTTATCTAAGGAAATGTCAATGAGGATGTTTTTTCTTTTTACATTATCCTTTATTTTAATGTGGAAAATTTTTGTTTTTTATAATTATTCATTTTGTTTTAAATGGTTTTTAGTCATTTTAGGGTACACATTTATAATACAGTTCTATTGGATTTTCTATGTTTTATAAAGAGTGTGTAAACATTAATCTTAAATTAAATAAGTCGTAGTATGATATAAATAAGTTGTATTATCTGCTGTGGTCAATATGATTTGATTATTAATTAACTGGTTTAGCAAATAATTAGACAACATACGAACTTCTTTCAACCATAAGGTCTTATTCAATGCCCTTAAAATTAAATACGCACAATGCTATTGAAGATCATTGTGCTAGAGTCACCGAGGAACTTTTCGTTAAGGTGATTGTTTCCCGACAGTTGTAAAAATGTAAAAAAGTTTTCGTTTATAACACGGTACATAGATATAAACCAAATGCATGCTTTGTAGTAAAATAATGTGCTATTTTTAGCTTAACAATACTACGCAACTACAAAAATATATAATATACTAGCGGCCCCGACGGACGTTGTCCCGTAAAAACGTAACTCCAATTCATGAATACCTATACTACGTTTAGCCTGTCCGCTAAACCCATCCCGCTAAACCCCAATTTAACTCCTATTTATTGGAGTGGCCTGACCTTCGACCTTTGGCCTGACCTTTGATAGTAGAGCTCGCTGCGCTCGCATATGGCTCTAATAAATGCCTATTGACAATACCTGAATACTATTAAAAATACATAGTACACATAGTATACATAATGTGATATGATTTATATGCGCTCCCACCATTTAATGAAATTTCATTTTTTTGGTACGGAGCCCTCAAAAACAGTTGTACTGGACCAAATTGTAAATCTAAACCATTCTCGAATCTCCACGAACACACACAAAAAATTTCATCAAAATCGGTCCAGCCGTCTAGGAGGAGTTCAATTACATACACACGCACACAAGAAATATATATATATTATTAATCTCTTCAATCATCAATACTCTAACTATAGTCGTCCCTGTTCATCAAATGATGGATCTTCGATGAACTCATAATTAAATTAAAATTTTGTTCTTATATCATCAACAACCTTATATTTTTATGGTTTTATTATAAACTACAAGATTGTCTAAGACAAAAATTGAAAAGGGTAACCTATATGATTCATCATTTTTTCAGCCAACTTCGAACGATAAAATAATAATAAAAAGCCCGGTGACCAAGGAATTTTTTGTGATTTTTGGAAACTTTGTTAATCAAAATATGTATTTATAAAGTTTTATTGAAAATTCCTAAATTAAATCCTTGCATGCCTCCTCAAAGTGTTATTTATCGAAACAGCTGGAGCAATTTGAGACATTATAATGTATCCCACAAAATGGTTTGAATTACTCATCACAATTTAAAAAGAATTTTCAATCGCTCACATGGGTACAACACCTTTAATTTAAAGTTGGACATTTTTCAAAGCAAACCGTTAATTTGATCGGAAAAAATTTTATTTAGAACTTTTAAATTTTTTTAAATAAACAATCATGGATTGAGCAATAAAATAATTCACGGATTGATAAATCTTTTTGATTGAGTTTTGATGTTAAATTTTATTATTTCTCGATCTATCCCAGGTACCTAATTCCTATTCAAAATTTTAGTGGCTTTTTATTTGAATGACAAAATATATATTTCGATAGTTTATTAGTGTCATAAAATAATGTAAAATCATGTGACAATGCACTTTACTTTATTTAAAATAAATAATGCAATACATAATAATACAACAATACTTGCTTGTATTATTTTAGATATAAATAATAAAACAAACTCATTTGTTTAAAGTTTAAATAGCAGTCAGTTATTCACAAAACCTATAATTTATGTGTTTTCTTTGGCAATCATATAAATTATTTACTATAAAACTAAAACTGTATTTATTTTAAACAAAACATTTCATATATAATATAGATTGCGTCGATATAAAAAGTTTAATCGATAATGAAGGGATTGAATGAATTAACGAATAATAAGTAATTTAAATAATAAATGAAAAATCTGATTGAAAAAAAAAAACCAAATAAGTATTTGAAAAACGCTCACTTGTTTACTTGAATGGAAGTTGATTACATTTTTGACTTTTAGTTCACCTTAACAAATACTTTTGGTTATCTAACTTTATGAAAATCTGTATAAAGATTCTGTGAGAGATATTGATCAAGATCGCCAATAACTAGCAGGAGATTACGATTTTTCAATAATAAATAAAATCTAAGGTTGAATCTTTCTTACGAAAAACGGTAGATTTAACGACTGCAAGTAAGAAAATTCGTAACGCAAAAGCTGCGTTGGCTAAGCGATGATTCCCTTAGAGATTGAAAAAATAACACATTTCTCTAAAAATCGAATATTGCATTTTTAATTTTTCAAAAATTTTTATATCGAAAACTAATCGCGTTTAGAGACAAAATCACATGAGTACTTTTTTGCTTAAATCTGATAAAAAAATACAAAAATATTCTTTATTTTGACAAAACTCAAAATTTTGTACTTTTTTCATCCCCCCCACCCCTTGTTTATCAGTCGATTTTTCTCATTAACGAACTTGACCTTTCAAATACCAAAACCCTCCTTGAAACCAAATTTTATTCAAATCGGACTTAAATTCCGATCGCTACAGAGTTTACAGACACATAAACATATATATATATATAAATTTTAACGATGGTCATTCGACATCTATTAGGCAGGATCGATGGACATATGAAGAAATTTTTTCAAAATTCCACCATAAGACAAAAGCAATAGCTCCCTTTCCTTCGGCAATTCGCTAAAATGGTATGACGTTGTAGGAATACAATTTTCTGCATTTCAAAAATGTTTTCAAGAAAATGAAAGCGTGTACCCTGAGGGTAACAAAAAATGTTAGTTTAAGTTCTGCGAACACCTAATACGATAGATTAGGGGCCCGTAAGCATTAAATGCTAGTTTTCCGATTATTCACGCCTCTTTTTCAAATTTTTCCATAATTACTTCATACTGAATTTTTTAAAATTAATATAAGTCACACAAGTGTGCTACTATCAGTAAAAAAGCAAAGAAAAAAATATTCAATAGCAATAGAAATCCATTTAAAAATTTATAAATTTGTTACATGTTGAGAAATTCTAAAAATGTCATACCTGACATTAAAACAGCTGTAATAAAAAAAGATAAAGTAATAACTATTTTAGGTGTTAACGAAAAGTTATAGGACAAATTTTCTATGACGTGGAATCGAATCATAGCCCTGCTACTAAGAAATCAGTTGTCGCTGCCAATCGCCTATCATAGACGGAATGCGATATTAGTTTTGCAATTTAAATGTTACCGTAAAAATGAATTTTCGTTCTTTTTGCAAGCAAACTCATCAGATTGTAAATTTATTTTCCAAAAATCCCAAAAATCTTTGTACCCCGTGCTTACATGCCCCATATAATGAGTAGGTTATTGTAAAAAGTACAGTTGTTTGGAATTGTTTTCGATATTCCGTTCTGACAATATGAAGGAAACACAATCTACTAAGGACATAGCAACTACAATAATTATTGAAGCTATGCCACTTCCAATATTTTTGAATCTTCCCATACTAGATTTTCTATTATATGAACAAAACATTGTTCGCGCGCGATATAAACAAACACATTGCATTGCATTACATTTGCACATATATACAACAAACTTATATAAATAAAAATATAATAATAATGGATCTTTACAATGCAATGAATGTATGTAATAATATATAAATGTTGTATAAGCAAGCACTTGTACGATATTCTATTTTATTATTGTAAATAGACGAAAAATAATATCCTCCTATATTTATTTATACAATAGTTAATATGTGTATTTTATTTTATATTTGTTGCTGTGCTGGAAAAAACTTGCAGAAAATACAGTACAGTTGAAACCAATTTCAATTTAAAAATAATTAAAATATATAATGTCTTTTTTTAAATTAAATTTTATTGTTAATAGTTTTTAACACGAATAGAAAACTATTTATATTTTATAATGATATTATGTTCAAGTAATTAAATTTTTTAATATTTTATAAAGCTTAAAAGATTAATAATTCCGCCTTTTTCAGCTTAGCTTGGCCATAAAAACATGCTTACATATACCTACGTTGTACTATCGTTGCACTATTTGTGACAGTAAGAATGTTCCTATTCATAATACTTTCAAAGTTCTTCGTTTGTTTGCTTTTGATTTTTTTAGTTTATCATTTCATGAATCTACAAAAACAAATTTTAATTTCTCCAATTGGTAAGTGCATGCGATATGATGAATGAGAGAGAAGACTGTCAGTAAGTTATCCTTTGTCCTTGTCATAATTGTATGTACATATATACTTATTGTATGTATTCGTAAGTATAAGTATATGTGTTAGACAAGGGCACACGGGAACTTACTGGCAGTCTTTCTCGCTTCGCATAACGCATCCACTTACAGGCTAGATTTCTCTATCTTCATATCTCTATATGGTTTTAATAAATATAAGTTTTTTAGGGTATACCTAAAAACGGTTTTTAATATAAACACGAAGCAATGTGTTTTTTATACTTTATTAGCCCTTTGAATGTTATTTATCGATTGGAAAATTACACTTTTCAATAATACACTAAATTTACACCTATACACTGAATTTAAAGACATTAAATAAAAACAAAGTATAAATATTTTCAAAGACAATGAATGAGAACTCTAGGATATTTCGAAATAAATTTTTATTTTTGCTCCAATTTCCTAGATCAATTTTTTGTATTATATAAATACGTATCATCAGTATGGATTAGCTAACCGTTACTACTCTTATTAGGTATGTATGTTACTCTTTGCTAATTTGGTGGCAGACTGCACATATTTTCGTGTACCTACTATTTAAAAAGCTTGCAGTAGGTAGTTAAGTCGAGATCCATCCTTCCTGGTGCTCCGAACTCTTTACTGTAAGCACAAAGGTCACATAATTTTTATTAAATTCATTGAATATAATCAATCAACAGACATGTTGACAATATTGTTTCTAAATATTCAATATAATAATATTAAATATTAAAATTGATAATAATTAATAAATAATAAAACCAATATTAAATATTAATAAATAGTAAATAATTATTGATAAATAAATAAATAATAATAATAGATAATAATTATAATTTAACATCATTTTATACACTCATACTACCATACTAAACTAACTCTTTTATAACAAACTAAATACAGTGAAACCTTGAGTACCTCGAAGCTGATTTGGGTAACAGCGTGGATAATAATATTTTCCTCTTTTCGGAACAGCAATCATTTTCTCAAAATAAGAAAGAATTCGATAATAGAGGCAAAACATCGGAAAACGGTAAATATAAGAATAACAAACGGCCAAAGGGTTGAAGTAAGCGGTTAGTTTTTTAAATTCCCGCGTTTCTGTTAATTGAAAGTGAGAAATATATTTTATATTTGACGCAGCAGTGAAAAAATGGGGCACTCCGATGGGTCAGTGCCTTATAGAGTAAGAGATGCATTGAAAATCTCTTTGAGGATCAAGATGGAGTAATAGGAAGCCAAGGAGTAGTTTACGGAGTGCAAAAGGTTAGGGATAAAAGGATAATGCGTGTTATAAGTAGAATCAGAGTAAAATTGACTTATTCCTTGCATTTATAATTATTATTATTTCTGACGTTGAGATCGTTGAGCGAAGCAGTCGGATAACAACCAGTAAGAACTACCCTCAAGGCATTTACTCGTTTTGGACTTAGCTTTTGTTTAAAAAAAATAAAAATATTACACCGTAATAATTTACAAAAATGTGAGGTATTTGGCTTATTGAGGTTCAACTGTATAAATATAGGATGAAATTCAGACCATGGACTCCACAACAGCATCCATGCATGCATACAAACACTGATGTGTTGTTATATGTATCCAATATCTATATATTTGTAGGTAGGTATATTATATACATATATACCTGTGTTTATTATTTTAATTAAAAGACATTTAAATAATACAACAAACATAAAATTATAATTATTATAATTATTGAACATTATATTTTGGTTTAATATATTTATTTGTATTTGTATTGCAAGTCGATATTATATAAATACATGTGTGGACTTTAAATTTTCATATTTTACTGAGTTCAATCGAGGGAAGGTACAATTGAATTTTTTTGAATCATAAATTTTGTTGTGAATTTGAAATAAAATGAAAATTGTACGTTGAAGTTTCGAAAAGATTTGTGAAATCTACAGGGATTGTTTAATAGCATTTTACCACTTATATAGGAGAAATTTTATCCAAAAAGATAGAGTACTTACCACTTGAATGAGAGCGTGGCATTGTCCAAAACAGTTATCACTCAAATGGGAGAGACCACTTAAATGATAGTAATAAGTATAGTAATAATTAATTTAAACTGAGTATTTATTTTGTTTTATGTTCTTAAAATAGACTTTAAATGTGACTATCTGGGTATGGACCCGAGAAAATAGATTAATAATTGTAATATTTTTATTTCTTGACCAGCCGCAAATGTGGATCGTATCATCCAAACTCGCAATAAGGCGAAAATTGGGTGATAAGGTATACTTGGAAATAAACAGAATTAAAGTTTATCACCGAGTGTCGAACTTCGAACTTCGAAGAAATGGATCTTTCCGACTTTAGTGCTTTACGATAATTTTTGTTGTCTGTCAGATGAAATAAAAGAAATCTACTGAAAAATGTTTGAAAGTTTACATTTGTTGAAGGATTGGCAATTTTTATAAACAGAATTTCACAGTTATATTAAATAATCGAAAAATTATAAATTTGAAATTTGAGCCATAGCCCAATTTTAATTTTCTTACGAAATTGCCTTCCATCAATTACGCAATAGATGGATAAGACAAGAACAAAAATTCGTCATACAATATTCAGAGAAAATTTTTGTTGGTACCTCAGAAATTGAAAAATCCAGTGGATGTCAATGACGTTGAATTAATGATAATTTTCAACGATATTTATCACAAGCAAAATATTAATAAAAACTTATTTAATTACTGCAAATAAAATGAAAGAAACTCTTTTCACACGAAAATCTTGTATTCAATATTGTACACCAGAACCAATGTGTTTCATAGTATGACGATATGAACATCATCTTCGAAATACATAGCATTATATAATAGTTCTTCTTGGCAGCGTAATTTATATATGCAGTAAAAGCAATAAGAAAAGGCAGTCATTCAGTTTATACACACTATGTTCTAGAAGTATCGGGGCAGTTGAATTTCTAAAAAAACAAACTAGATAATAAAAAATGAATTTACAAAAATTTAAAAAACCCCCTACAAATTTTTCGGGTACGGAACCTTAAGCTTGAATAGCTTCGTTTTGACTCTACCACCCTACCTCTGAGTCTACCGTGCTTTACCATTACGACGATTATCAGAACCGTTCCGTTTTCGAGCTTGACACCTGTAAACATGTCAATTTAACCGTTTCTCTATTATTTACGACCAAACACTCCATACTTGTAAATTGTAAATGAAAGAGTATGACGTTTAAATATTAAAATGTTGACTCGTTAAAACAAAGCTACTCACAAAGTTTGAAACCTTTGGCAATAACTGAAAAAATTTCGTGAAATACTGGGACTTATAAGAATTGACTACACAAGCTGTTGAATTTTAAAAAACAAATCTTGATTTTGGCCATTCCAAATTATTTTGTTTTGTATCTAAATCGAAGGCTAACATGACCTCCGGAGGTCCCTAATGAGAAACATTTTTCACCTAATCATGGCCAAATTTATATTAATATAAATTTTGAAGAACAGCCTAAATTCAAAAAAAAAAGTGACAAAAGCAAAAATATGCGAGTATATTAATTTGATCGGGTATACTATTTTGCTACATTTTGGACACACTGTAAACGCTATTCACGCCGCGCATCTTGTCTATGCAGACAAATTCTTTTTCAAGTTATCTATGTGTGTGATAAAGACCTTACTTAAATATTTAAAGTTTGACAATTTCCTCTTACGTCCGTCGCATTGCTCGTCGGCTTGTCGTGTTTTATTTCATCAAAACAGATGTCTATGTTGTGACTGAGATATAGCGAAGGCGAACCATGAAACTTGTATGATATTACTTTTAGTAGTTGTAAGTTTTGTATTATTTTTTTATCCCAAAGATTTTTTTTAATTTATAGAATAAAAAATGTCTAAGAGAATGAATAAAAGTTCGTCTCTGTTACCAAGGCTTCTTCACGCTTGTAGAGTATAAAGCAGATAACATCGAATTGAAGATGAGTGTCTTTGTTTGATTGAATTTGTATTGTTAAGGGACTCGTTTTTAATCCAAATTTCACTTTTGAACTGACATTTGCACAACTTATTAAGAATCAAACCTACAAAATTTGAAAAGCCACTTTTTGTGTTCTGTAATTATCGTATCACTAAAATTTGGCAAGTCTGACTATTAGTTAAAAAAAATATATATGGAAAATAAAAAATATGAATATTCATGACATATTAAAAATAATCCCTGTGCACATCAGTATGTGCACATTCATAATTACACGCCTGGAAATTCTAACGCAGCTGCATTATTGACCGGTCCAATGATAAATCGGTCAACTCCAAAAAAGCACATTCTCGTTTAATAAAAATTTAAGGATAATTTTTTGCTCAAAATAAATCAGAAGAATTTAACATATTTGAGGGTAGACAGCCTATAAAATTCTCGAAACTTTTCGAATCCGGTTTAAATTTAAGTTAAATATCTAACTTATGTAAGATTCGTTAAACTTATTCAGAATGAATCATAAATGAAAAATATCGGAGTACCCTAGAAATGTTTTTTTAAAACATGTATTCTATTAATTGATGTAAGTAACGAAATTATTAGGGTCCCAACCCATTTTTGGAGCTTGAAATTGGTGTATCAAATAGCTTTTCATTCTACAAAAATTGATGTAAATGGGATTCCTAGGTTCAGTTTATTTATTTGCTCTCATGAACAGATTCTACAAAAACGTAAATTAGGAATATTAATTAGTAAATAATAATTTTTCATTAAAAAAAGACTTGTGTAAGTTAGTTATCAGAAGTTAAAGATAATAGAGATAACTTGAAGTAAGTACAAGAAAATTTTATGTTCAGTCATAATAAATATCCTGATCAAACCAAATGTAATAATGTACGCACATATTGGATTGACTCAAAGATATTGTAATAGTTTTATCTATGGATTGATTACTTCATCAGAAATATAACTTTTTTAAACTAATCTTACGATTTATTCATAAAGTAAAAATTAAAAGTCGCTATAAAATCGCCACGAACATCAGACTTTTAAAATTAATACCTTTAACTTTTATAAAAACATCTTGTAAATAAAAAAGTGATACATTTATAATGTACGAAAGTAACATAGTTCTTTTTATTTATAAATCATAACTTAAGTCAATATAAGTAACACATTAGTAGGTAATTTTCAAAATATTAAACACCCGTTCCAAACTGAAATAAAATATCATTTAATAAATTTATATTTTAATATTCCACAAACTTGATGACAAGTTTCCATCTATGAAGAACTAACTGCTGTACTAAAATACGTATGGTTTCCTTCATAGTAAAAAAAAATCTTATGACATAAACTATAAAATTTATGAGTCATAAAATATATGAAAAAAATTTAAATATCAAATGATCATATGATATTTTTTTAATAACATTTCTTTGCTATCTGACGCAAGTTTACTTTCCATTCTTCACCACCCCAATGTAAATATATTAACTGCTTTGCTTGCCTTGCCAGTATGCAACAAAATGTTACTATTTAACATATATTTAATGAAGTCTAACGAAATAATATAAATTTTAGTTGTTTAAGTACAATATTTCTTCACTCATCTGTAATGGTAAACAACACATAGTGTAGTCAGTTCTTTAAATGTTATTATTATTGTAATATATTTTTTAGTACGAAATATGCATATTTGTACAGAAGCAGAAAAAGAAAATGAGATATGATAAAATGAGAATTAAACAATAAAATTGTACATTTTGTTATGGTCATAGAATATTATACATAGATTACGCGAGGGATATGCTAGCCTGGATGGAAGGCGTTAGTCTTTGACCGTTTGGCTACTGACAAGGATATTTCGGGTTCGAATCCAGGCAGCGTCAGTGTGAACAATTATAATTAATGGGGGTGCAGAATTGATCACATTGTCGTTGCTTGGATAAAAACTAAGTAACCGAACCCACCCACATTAAAATGTAATTGTGAATATGTATGTAGTTAAAAAAATAAACAAATAATAATGTGGGTGGCCTCTGTTATAAGGCGTACATGCCAGAGAAACGGAGCTCAAACTCCATTATTATATAACTCTATCGTTTTGTTATTGAAACATCTTAAGCCCAAATATCCATTCTTGTTCAATTTTCTATAGTTCTCACTGTATTTTAACTTGTAAAATATGCATGTATATATTGTTACATTTATACGATACGATGAATGAATGGAGTGGTAGTAACAACAGTAAGTAGAACCCCTAGATAATTGTAACATCCATTTAAAAAAATGTGTTTGTTATTACATAAACAAAATGGGTAATTTGATATGTTTTTAAAAAGTATTAACTCTTGTCAGAATATATTTAAGATAAATGATAAACTATTGCATTAATATTCTTATTATACGCTTACGCAGTAACTAACTGTAAAAAAAATTTATATTTTTTATTATCTTTATGCTGACAGTTTTAATTTATTAACTTCCCAGTGTAGGAAGTTTATTGTAATGGGTCCGATTTTCGGATTCGAAATTTTCAAATTTATGGTTAGGACAAGGCTTTAGACACAAATTTTAAGAAGAAGTATTTGTGTTTACGTACGTCTGTAGACATTTTTTTCGTAGCTAATTTCACTCGAACAAAAAATGATATCGAATTCGTTGAGGTGTCGATCGAAGCGTATTAACAGAAATATGATCCGAAAAGAATTTCTATATTTCTATTTATTATGGTGGGAAGTTATTTGTGTGGACCTCAAGGGTCGCACCAGACCCTATCCACGGCTTGTTTATCTATGGTATATAATAACATTATTAGAAAAATCTAAATTTATAGGTTTTCCATTTTTCTGGATATTATTCTTGCTTCAGGCGATTTATAAACCAGATTTTTAAACGCCACTGTGTACATAGTCGGGTGCAAATTAGGGCAAAACTTTGTTGTTCATATTCCGTCTCAACTATTAAATATTAATTATATAAATGAAAATTTGCAGGTATCTTCAACTTGTGGTATAATGAAACATTCCCCAAAAATGGAAAATACATTCTAGGAATTCAAAAATTTTAAAGCCAAACCAAAATAAATAAATAGCGGCAGCGATATGTATGTTGGTATTTTAAACTCTTCTAATTTATAAAAAAATAATGCAAGCCCTAATATTCAACACTTTCTATACAGGGTATTTCAACAGTTAAATCAATCAATTGATTGATTTAACTGTATAACCGATATGGTCTGGTGTTTGTTTTCACTTGTTGGAACTATGAAGGGGTAACGTATGTTCAACGTACATAGATTAGCCTCATATCTCAAAAGAATTCAATGTAAGTTTTAGATAGGAAACTTCGTATTTATTATACAATCATGAATATGAGGTTTTATTCTTAAGCTGACATTATTAATTTAATGTATACAAATTTCACATCTTTTTCTCTTGCTTGATAAAATACCTACGATAAATTCCAAGATATATTTTTCTTAGCAATTGAGATTTTAATATTTTGTATTAAGCTTCTAATAAAATAATGAACAATTTGACAGATTATATTAAAAATAAAATAAATTTACAACATGTTGTATCCCGTTTTAATGCAATTTATTAAAAAATACAACTTATAATAATTAATAGAAATTACATAATATAAAAAATAAATAAATATTGACAAATAAAATAAACACAAAAAAAAAGAAATAATACATATATACTAGCGGCCCCGACGGACGTTGTCCCGTAAAAACGTAACTCCAATTCATGAATACCTATACTACGTTTAGCCTGTCCGCTAAACCCATCCCGCTAAACCCCAATTTAACTCCTATTTATTGGAGTGGCCTGACCTTCGACCTTTGGCCTGACCTTTGATAGTAGAGCTCGCTGCGCTCGCATATGGCTCTAATAAATGCCTATTGACAATACCTGAATACTATTAAAAATACATAGTACACATAGTATACATAATGTGATATGATTTATATGCGCTCCCACCATTTAATGAAATTTCATTTTTTTGGTACGGAGCCCTCAAAAACAGTTGTACTGGACCAAATTGTAAATCTAAACCATTCTCGAATCTTCACGAACACACACAAAAAATTTCATCAAAATCGGTCCAGCCGTCTAGGAGGAGTTCAATTACATACACACGCACACAAGAAATATATATATTAAGATGTATTTAGATATGTATTTATGATTTTGCGGAAATATTTAAAAGATATCTGGTTACATATCTATCAGCATATGTTACCAACATAAACAAATAAAAATATTACAAAAACTAAACAACATGATGATGATATTTATATATTATTATTATTAGAGGTAGCAGTTATTTTATACTATAGCCTATCATGACTAGAAAAATTGTAGTTTAATTTTAATACATTCATGGTTCCTTGACTAATTTAAAATCAGGATAAACCCAATAAATATATATCCAAAAGAGGTTTGTTGGGTTCAATTGGACCATAAGGCCCATTATAATACTTGAGGACAGACAGTTACACATGACAGCCATTAACCTATTTATAGCTTCCACAAGTTATCTAAAAATGTCTTAACCAAATACCCATGTGTCTCCATAAAGCAAGAGATGGCCATTACAAAGAAGATTGATATTGATTTATTATTTCTACTCGCTATGTCAACCCTCAGGGTAGCAATGATGCACTGTGTAGTAATGATGCAGGGTTGAATACTTCACATACTTTTCTTTCAGCCATTGTAGTAATGCGCTAGTAACTATTGCGTAATATAAAACCACTTAGAAAGCTTTGTAGCAAGAATATTCTGGTAATCAGGTACCGCTTTAAATAGGAAGACAGGCAAACTACTCGGCTGCCAGCGAAGATAACAATACCTTTTTCCGTAATTTTCGTAAGTCTTTTTCCATCGGATATATAGGTTAGGTTATATTGTCTGTCCAGGATGGACACACTTAGGATATAGAGCTCATTATGATACCGTATATGAGTTTTAATAACCTTCCTGTTGATAATTTTATTTGTCAGCTCCTCAATTATTTTCAGTGGCTGAGTGCACCTGCATATACCACTGAGCTACTCAGGTTAACATCGGATATATACTACTGTGATATTCTATTGCGATTGGATGAAGATAGTTTCTACCGTCCAGATGGATGTGAACATTATACGTTAGTCCAAATGACTTTGTATTATTTATTTATTAGGCGGCTCCAAGAACCTACCTATTGGACAGTGATTGCACTGTCATGGTGGTTGAAAAAGGCATGAAGAATCAAAATCCCTAGGATAATACTTTTTTTTTTCATTCGCTCTACAACTTCACAAATCAAACCGTTGAGAATGCACAATTCTAGGGCATTGTTGCAATTGTAGGACACCTTAATCGCGAGTTCATAGCTAAGCCGGTTATAGTTAGGTCAGCTTTTTGAATACTCGACTTACAAATGAGGTGTTCCGCAAATTATCAAGGTGCCCCGAATATATGCGTTAAAAAGACCTCTTAGACAGTAGATATTTTTTCCTAAGATTGAAACTACGTATTCATAAAAATAACAGCCCAGAAAAACAACATCATATGTGATATAAACACTGTAAACAAGAGTGTATTACACATATTCATCTATGTATCTACCATACGTACAGTTATTATCTCTATCTTCTTTTTCTACCTCTTCTTATTTGCTGTCATTCAACAAATTAGAGTTGCCAACTGCTGTGGTGGTACTTAACGTCCTCTATAAATAATACATATATATGATATATAGTGTCGTTATAAGTAAGACTGCGTTGCAACATACGAACAGCCATACGAAATAACCAACAAATATCAAGGATAAAACGCACATAGACATGTATTTATAAGTCCATATAGAACAAATACAGTCGAACTTGTTAGTTTGATTTAAAAAAAAATAAAAATAAGACACACAACCATATCATATATGGTTATGAACATTATACGTTAGTCCAAGTTACTTTGTATTATTTATTTATTAGGCAGCTCTAAGAACCTACCTATTGGACAGTGATTGCACTGTCATGGTGGTTGAAAAAGGCATGAAGAACCAAAATCCCTAGGATAATAATTTTTTTTGCATTCGCTCTACAACTTCACAAGTCAAACCGTAGGATTGCCTTCAAATACCACTGTCGAGGTCGATTATACGCCGTCGTTACAAAATTATTTTAATTTATAGTTTTGATGGGCTGGTGTAGTGCATGAACTGAGCCTCTGAAATTGAGGAGCTGATTAATGAAATTATCAGCGGAAAGGTGGTAAAACACATATATCACAATGCGCTCTATAGCCTTAATGTGTCCTTCGTGGACAACCAATTTAACCTAACCTAACCTAAGCATATGTAATCTGTGAATTTTGTGTGACACTGGCATACGTATTAAAGATATTGCTTCGAAATTACCCCCGAATACGATTTTAGTTTGATAAGGCGGGTACAGAGATATAGTCTATATATATATATTGAGTAAAAGCAAATGAGAAAGCTTATTATTTTACGTTATTTTGGAGAAATTAAAGAATGCGTACGTACATAAAACCGTTTCTAGAATATAGTTCAAAAAGCACAGATTACTAAGTATATACATTTATACCTTGTACATACCCAGATAGAGTATTCAATAACACCATAACTTCACTCTTTAACAACCCCATGTACAAATATCTCACATTTTCTCAAACAGTATCGACATCATCATCATCGAATTGATCGAAGTTCGGAGGGAAAAAAATTCGAATGTGATAAAGTAGTCTCTTTTGTTATCGAATAAATAAATAAAAAATATATATAAACATACTCACTTACTACTCGTATCGTGTGTATCGATACTGATTTTATCAGATATTCTTTTTTTGTAGATACATACATGATAGAAGGGTATTAAATTTTTATATAAAAGGTTAATAAAAACCTTATTGATTTATTTTTAGTAGGTAGTGTGTGTCGTAACTCGAAAAGTTATTTCGTTTTTTTTTTAGTGTTATTAAATGTATAACAAATATATTTTACTTGAAATGGTTTTTCGATAGGAAAACATTAAGTGTAGATTGATTTATTCATAGGTTTTTGTTTCTTTGTCAAATTAAAGTTAACCGATCCAATTTCATTGTGAAACTAGCGACATTCACAGAAAATAATACTTTATTTTTATTACCGCGAAACTGTAAATTTGCAAATTTCCGAAATATTGATTTCATTTAAAAAAGTCCCTGAGATCAACAATCATCAAGGCTCGTGGGACCTTGGTGAAAAATGTTTAATTTGTAACGAACGGTTCTAAAAACTAATTTGGATTCGATCAAAACGAACGTAGTGATTTTAAATTAACAAAAAAATCCAGACGAATCGCAATAGGTGCAATAGGCGCGAAGGCAATATGTTTTCAAAAGAAGTTTAAACCAATATATGGTTGAACAGAGTAAATATCAATTATCACCACACGGCATGCCATTATTTATTTAGCCAGGCTAACTAACCGAAACAGAATTGAGACTAAAGAATCGCTTGCCTTACGGCGAAGTTTAGTGCAGTGCAATAATAAAAATCTAATTCTGGATAAAAAACTTGATCTTTATTTAATAAGGCGAAGTTTAGTTTACGAAAGTTTGATTGATTTTGTAATCCCAGAAAATGTTTAAGATGTACGTGTGCCAGGACATTTTCTGGATAAAAAATTTTTTTTAATGAAGGTGTGCCAAGCCTTCATCAATTCTAAAAATTTTATTATTTAAATAAATTAATGACTTTAAAGTAGGCATATTTAACATTTGTCTTATGGCAAAACGGTAGATGAACGATGTTTTCATAGATTTCTCCAAAACTAGTCGGTGGAAATTTAAAAAAAATATAAATTAATGAAGTTATAACAAAATTCACCATCAAAGTTGAAAATAAGGTACAAATAATTTCAACCAAAAATCTTAATTAGCCTTGACACTCGTACCATCCCAAGATTGGTTTAAAAGACATTTTACACGATTTTAGCAACTCCTTGCTCGGTACTTTATGGACAAGCCCGGTCATTAAAAAGAGTGGGTTTTAGACTATTTCTTCCAACGTTTGAACAATATTGCTACAAATTACTATGATTTCTTAATATTCAGCTATTCTATTATGCTTTTGCTATTTAAGGCAGCGGTTGTCGCAAAGCAAAATGATTTTCTCAATTATATTTTAATAAACTATACCTCACCGTTTTCTCAAATATTGCAATAAATGTAATTGACAGATTTTCGAACAAGTATCTTGATTTTTATCGGAATGGAATAAAGCAAAAATCTTTCTAAATATTCAATTATCTATTTACAAAATACAAATTTACTATTCCAAAAACTACCAATGAACGATCATTTTCTTTATTGTCATTTTGTTATTTCATATTTAAATATTGGCAAATTTTTCGTTTCAACTTCATTTAACGGTGAAAATGAAAAGTTTAAGTGGCGTCCGTCATGTAAATAATAATAAAATAATGTGCGACGTTAGAGATCTAGCTCAATGTTGTGTGTTTCGACAAGTCGACATTCTGACGCCTATTATAAACATATACTACATACGTATAGAATAAAAACCCCGCCTATATTTTACCATCTATCCATCCATACTCTTCAAGTCTTTATTGTTTATGTTATATAATAATAATAAGCGAACCTTCTAACTCTCCTAAATTATGACAAGCAGCTACTAAAACCATCAAACTCTACGACAATATGATATTATGATGGCAACAGCGGCTCTTCGCGTTTGATTCATATAATAGGTAGAACAAAACCCTCATAAACGGTTATATATGGTAAATATTAAGTACAATATGTTTCAAATCATTTACCTGTTAAATCATAGGTTCTCAATAGTAGCACAAGACTGCCGAACGTCCTTAAATGAGATGCCAGAACAAATAAATGTAATCCCGATATGGGTACCAGAACACACTTCTTCACGTTCTTTTGAAACTAACTGCTTTTGCCCAGCATAGAAGACCTATCAAGACTTGCAAGGCCAAGACCAATGAGTAACACAATGATGCTGAACTCAATACACTAAATTCGTTGAGCAAATATAGTCAAATTCAGTCTTAGTTTTGGTGTAGGCTTTGATTTACCTTATTCCTAATCTTAAAGAAAGCCAATTCTAAATAAAAGACGGAACATACTTCCGGTACTACAAGAAATGTATTCTGAGTACTATCGTAGGCGTTTCGAAGGACTTAGATCATTTCATCGGTTTCTATAAGCAAAATCGTTGGGGCTGTTACAGGACACTCGCTGAGATGTAAGCACATTGAACAACTGAGTGCATCACGATTATGGCAGGGACTATCATAGGGGGAAGGAGGAGGAAACTATATCTCATCTTCACTGTCACAACCCAACTCTTGCCATAATTCGTGAGTTGGACTCATTTAAGTCACCGTTTCTTTAGCAAGGAAATATTTGGGTGCCTATTTCCATGTTTTTATTCTTTACTGAATTTGAAAGATTTTTTGTATTGACTGAAATGAAGGGAATCATGCAAGTGAACTGAGTAGAAACATTGAAAATTTTCAACTTTTTTCAGTATTTCAGTATTTTTGGAGGCTTCAGCGCATCTCCTTTGCTGTTTTCGATTATAAGAACACCTCTGAAATACTTCTAGAATATATTTCCATACTTCATAAGAAAAACTAGTTATCATTTCTGTAGATCCTTCCATTCCATTTGACCATCGGCAAAGCTTTACTTTAGAATTCGTCTTATTAACATTTCAGAGAAAACCGCGAAAAGGGGCTTGCAATGCCAAAGACACTCTTAAAATTTTGAGTAAAAAACTAAAGCAAATAATGTATCAAAGTAAATTGTGCTCTATTGTGGAGCTTAGATATAGCAACTTTTTTGACAAAATTATTTTGTAAATATCTATCACGACTTCCCGAACAGGAGTCTATCCCAATTTTTTTTTTTTTTTTTTGTAATTTTTGTCATGAAAAACTAAACTTATTGATCTATTTTGTTTGAATTTATCTGAAGTAAATATTATGTGAATCATTTACAAACATTTGAAGATCTTAATTAAATTCAACATTCAAATCATTGGTGTAATTGAAAGCCTTCGGATTTCAAATTTAGACCAGCAAAAAGTTTGTGGAGGGCATTTGAACGATATTTTATAGTTCAACTTTAATGCCTAAGCAATAACAAAAAACCAAAATTTACTATTGATATCATGTATTGTTTTTTTTTCTCGAAAGTACATATATTTTAATACGGTTAAATTAACGGTTAGTCCTCTTATCTTCAATCATCCTGTACTCTCGTGTATAGTATACAAATTATATAATGCGTTTTATGATGACGCGCACACGGCTATTTGTCAAAGGCGTTATGTATTATATTATATTTTATAATCTATATAGGGGTGACTTTATACTATATCCATTCAATTTGTTCTTCCACACAATATACACACACAGAAAAAAAAAACGGTAATTTTATATTTAAATCAACTAAGGTGTAGTCAAGTTTTTTTTTTCTTTTTGTATCGACCGACAGTATTATTAACTATGCCTTTTACTTTAATACTGTCCGTCTTCCCACACGTCAACCAACTCAAGATGAATAAATAAACCGTAAACAATAATAATTCAATTCAATTCAGATAAATGATGTTTTAATTATCTAGTAATTAAATTTTTGTTTGTGATTTAGTTTCGAAGGTGTTGTATATCTATTTATTATGAATTTTTAATTTTGATTTTACATTCTTATAATTCAGTCAAATTAAATATTGAACGCTACGTCAAATCAGGTATTTTTTCTTTTTTTACATGTGGTCTCAGGGGACTCCGCGGAAAAAACGGATATAAGTTCAAAATTTTTATTTTTAAGAATGACTCGGTCGTTCGCCGATGTCTTAAACTTGGATTTAACATTGCCTTTTCATTACAAACAACATATCAAAAATTCCTAATTTGATGCAGCCTTCACGACTTTTATGTAGAATTTGACTTAGTTAATAATCGAGATTTACTCTTTTCACTTTTCTATAAAATAGTAAGAAACATATTGGCAGATTCATGTTCAAGCTGAACCCTATCTAGATATTAATTCTATATTGCTTCCTCAGCACAGATTTTAAGCAAATTTTTTTGTAACTCTTATTACTGTTTTAAGAAATCTTGTTCTTTAAATGGAAAATCGAGCCCTCCTGGTAATAATGTTTGTTACGTTGCTCTGAACATTTCATTTGATTTCTTAAACGATTATTGATATCAGAAAGCACCTCTTTTCGTTTGAAAACCAATTTTGGATATTTCTGATTTTCTACCTTTCTTAAATAATCAAATGTATACCACTTCATAATCGAAAATTTAGATACCTCAGTTTTCTTTATTACCTAATTTATCTACATAAATCATACCTTCAAATGGAAATTGAAAAAAATCAATGAAATTTCACTTCGCGATTGACTCACGATCTTTAGAAATCATGAAAGTTTTGCTTCATTATGGATTGACATTCTGTAATAGTTATTTACGATACAAATGGGATAAGAGTATATAGATTAACATACGCATATGAAATTTGCATTACAGCAGTACGTTAATAATACGTAATCACACGTTTATCATACAATACTATGAAAATAAACTATAAAATGTGAAAATAAACTTTAGTTATAATTTAAAATTATCATGAGTTATTGAAAAAAATAGAACATTAAATATTATAGTAACTTGTTTTTAGTTTTTAAATCTGATTTGATTGGTTGAAAATGAGAAATTGAAAAATGAGTGTGGTAATGTAAAGCAGTACGGTAATGAACAATTTTTCGCACGCAAAATAAGTGAGAAAAATAGTTTTTATCTCATGGTCGTAGATAAACTCATTTAGAGGAAATTGAGTAGATATTCCGGAACTCAACTCTGTATATTATTATACCTATATTTACAGCCAAAGAAATAATCTCGATACATGCAAGGTAAAAAAACTCATTGAAAATGTCAATTTTATTAAGTGCATGATAATAATATTAACACAGAGTATAAAAACATCGTCAGAGATATTCTATTCTACATGAGTCTATTTCGTGCTATACTTTCGTACCAAGTGTAACAAAGGTCTACAAGCATCTATTGGAGATTGCCATAACCAAATGTATCAAAAGCTTTTGGGGTAAAAATATCTTACTGCTTAGCCATCAATTTTACCTTGCCTGTAGGATCCAAGTAAAAATCCAGCTCATAGTCATAGTTTCTAACAAATAAGACATGAAATGAAAAGTCTTCACAGTAGCAAGTTGATCATGATAATACATTTTTTATTCGGGAATATTTTTGCAAAAACTGAGTATGCTCATTAGGAATACAATAAGAAGTCTCAATTTTATCAATTCTCGCTAACACGTTTTGTACTTCGATACTATCAAGATCTTCAAGTTTAATTTTTTCAGTTTTGACCTATGCATGTTAAACTTTTATTACAAATAGCGCAAACCAAAACAAGTAATTGTCTTATCCTTCACAAACTGCGTATCAAATCGTTACGATCCGTAAGTTACAGTTAGTATTCACAAAACTTTAAGAAAAAAGTAACTGGAGATGAATTGGTCACACTCCGATGTAATCAGGCTGAAAAAATTAGCCAACGATATTTTGGAAGTACATCTATGGTCAAACAATCAGGGTATGAAAAAGCAAGGCAAACCTATACAAATATGGGCTAATACGATCTATTATGAAATAGAAAAGTCGCACTCGATGCAGTCTAAATGAAGCAGCTCTCCCTTGATGCATTTTTCTCTTTTCAGTAGTAACGTACGATAGGATGTACTATATGTCTTACCAATTATGAGTTTACCGAATCGATCAGATAAATTTCCCTGAAGGTTAAAATTAAAATGAACTTTTAAACCATTATATGCTTTTCCATTTTGGATTCAAAAACTTTTCACAAAGGAGTTTTTCGTTAAAACTGTATTCAAAGTCATTTATTGTATTCCACCCCCTCTTGCTACACCCGGTATATTGCGTGCAAATAATAATCAACACACCAGCACCAGACTATATACACAATAGCTATAGGAAATTAGAAAATAAAAAATAAAACATATTTCCATGAAAATTATATTATTTATTTAATAAAATTAATGTTTTATTTGTTAATTTATTATATCATCGATTTTATTAGACATAACATAAAAACAAATAACTTTTTATACTTCTATATTATTATATTTATTATGTATTAAATGTATTATGTATAAAATGCCAAATAACTAAACATAAAATGTACGCAATACGGCTCTCTCTAGTGATCAATAATTAAATTCAATATTTTTTAATAATCATTTGTTTGCTATTTGACAAAGTACTTATACATAATTTAGTTTCAAAACGATGGTTCTGTGTCATAGATGCTACCAGGATTATTTTCCGGGAGGTTCATCTACACGGGAAAAAAATTCATTGATTTTTTATGATACCACTATCGTTATTTTTCTTAAATATTGTCGTAACGCTTGCCTATAGTTTTTAGAAAATAATACAAGCTGTGTTAACAAAAATTACTATACTTCCTATAAAAAAAAGGGAAAATTGAATTTATCAGTAAAAAAAATTAATTTCATTATGTCTGATTCATTAATGTCATAACAATGATACAGATGATGTATCGTATCGGACAATATACATCATGTCCAGAAAAATTGTAATTTATAAGTTAAAGATATATCAACTCATTATGGTTTATAAAAATTGAATAACAATTATTATACTCCATCAAATGAATCTTATATTACCATCAAATTAATCTTCAATTTAGTCAATCAATTCAGGAAATATTTTTGTATAAGCTCAACTTGTATTTGTAAGTAAAGTTAAAAATAAACTGATCATAGAAACATGATATCATAGTATTGTAACAACATTAGTCAGATAGATATTTTCCATCCAACTATCGTTATTTTTACAATAATAGTATTGAAATATTTCTTTTTGAATAAAATAAAATATTTTCTTTGTTAAATTACGATAGTGAATAGTAAAAAATCTTTTAAAAACAGTAAATTTTCGTGTGTTATATTTGCAACTTTCAGACAATAAAAGTGTAGTCCAGGATTACCGTATAATTTCAAATACACTTCCAGAAAATTATTTCCTTATATTAGCTCCTATTAATATTAAGTTCTCCTCATCAAAATTTCTCATTTTTATTTCCGCTTTCTTTTTTTTTACTTATCTAAACATTTAAAATATTTTGCTGGTCAAAGTTTAAAGAACTGGCGAAAGTTTTGTTTTCTATGTAATTTTATAATCTGCTTATGCATAATAGTCATTAAATCTTTTATATACAGATATTATCAAAAATTAATTAATTAAATTCATATTTTCTAAGACAATTATTAAAAACTTATTAAAAATCAGCATGCTTTGAACATTGGCTACGAATATCCTTTAAAAACTGATAGTAATATATTAAAAAAAGGACCATTTTATATGTCATTTAATTTCCTACAAAAGTATGTAAAGCTCATTTTATCAGTTTTACTAAATAGCGAATTTTAAAGTTAAGAAGTAAAAAAATGTTTTCCTACAATTTATCAATTTAGAACGTATTAAATGTATGGTTCAACGTGTCAAGACGTGAAATCGATCAACGATGGGAGATGAAAGGCTAAACAGCTAGTGCATGCTTGCTAAGTGTGGTAACAGAAAATTGATAGAAGTGGACATTGACTTTATCGACAAGGTGATTAGCAAAATCGAATACAAATTTCATTTTTTTCCGCTTCTCACGTAATTGCCTAGCTTTTATGTGCAAGTTAAGTAATTTAGAAGATTTCGCACCAAAATTTCTTTTTTTCTATTTAAATAAATAAAGCAAACAAGAAAATTCACCAAAGCTTAATCTTTCCGCATAAGATTTGGTTATTAATTTGACTAAAAACAATTTACCATCAACCAAAACGTAAACCACACAAAAAACAAAGTAAATCTTTAATAAAACAAACATAGAAAAACAAAAAAATTCATAAATCAAAATAGTTGACATTCAAATTAATTTCTTTTAATTGGAATATTTTTCTAAGATACACAAACACAGACAATAAACAAAAGAATGATAATAATTGCCATACTAACTGGAATATGTAGCAGTATACCGGGTTTACCAAAAAGATAATTTGGTGAAAGGAGATCATATAATATAAAATATATACCATGTTCTTAATCGTTACTGTACCCTTTCAAAAAATCAGGAAAATGACAAACGAAATTTAGTTTCCTAAAAATGTTGCATACTACTTCCGCAGCAATAAGATGTATGTATAAACATCCTTATACTCTACTCTAAATATATCTTATTGCTTCTGTTATGCAAAATTAAAATAGCTTTGATTGATTATCTCAAGAATGAAGCGGTCAATAATTTTGGGTACAACAAGTATGCTTAGTTAGTTTTTGAAAATATCTGAAACCTAGTTCTTTTTCTAAAATTAAGAAACTGGTTAAAAACACAACAAAACACAAACTTTCCTCTGCTCAGCATGTGAATTATCCGAACTTTAATTAAATTTATTTCGAGTTAGAGACGGTCAATCGACTTCAAATTTTTATGGTAAATGTATTATTATATTCTTAGTAAGCATACACTTATACACCAATTTTCTGTCGATTTGCCCATTGCGAGACAACAACAACTTAAAGGTAGTATTGCTTTGAAAATAGCAACCCAATTTGGGATCCTAGCCATTAGGTGAGTAATTATTAAACATTGCCTAAAATCATGTTCGAAAAACTTTCAGTTCGTACGCATTCTCGTTATACCTAGAAAAATATTCATCTTATCACCAAATGAGACAAACTGTTTTGTATTTTGAATATTAATTATTCAAAATTATATAAAAAAACAAAAACATATTCGAATTTTGACTGTATGGCATGTTTCAGAAAAAATGACGGAATTTTTTATTTTAATCAGAATGACAAAAAAATTTTCTTTATTTGAATTTTCGTAGAGAATACTAGTTCTTAGAGAAACGGCAAATACTTCTTTATTAACTTAAACTTCACTTCCAAATTACTTTGATTAATATTACGTAAAATTATTTCATAAACACTCGGTATAATAATATAGGTAGCATCACAATACAGCCACGCAAATATAAAGCACAAATAATATAACTTTACACAATGCTTTTCATTTGTTTTTCTTTTGTTTTATCCATAAATTTTCTATATATACACATACACAAAACACCACACAGTTTAAATGACATTTTTTATTTTTGTACAAAGGATGTTTCATAAATGTAGGGCATTATTTTAGATGTGTAGGTATTTTCTAACAAAAAATCTACAAAAACAAAGTTCATATATAAAACAGGGACGAGTAGCCTATTGAAGACCGGGTACCGGTGCTGTCTCTAATTAATTTACTATCGAATAATATTTATTTAACATTCTCAGTTACTACAGCTTTCGCGATTCAATGCCTTACCTCTCTTAACGCTACAATTAACGAAGAATAGAACATAGATTTCCAGCCGCGCATAAATAATCTTACGATGATAAATCGGGAAATTGTGAAAACCGTATTTAACCGGTTTAGAGATAAAAGTAAATATGAATTTTTTGATTCATTTTATTCTAGAAATCTCGCAACCTAAAATAATTACGTGCAAGTCTGAAACACTCTGTATAAATGTGTATAAAATGTTCTTTTTGGTTTGGTTTTGCTATACTGCTATGTGTTCTAGATATTCATTATTATATTTTATATACATCTTATAAAAACACAAAAAGCATTTATACTGATATTAATCTTATTTTGTTTGAAATTTTATTTTACTTTTTTTAATGTGTGGTTCCTTTCTTGTTATCCATTTATTAAAACAATCCTATAAGGAAGAGAGTAATATGTACTCTCACTTGAATAATCAATTTGGTGACATCGGTGGGATAAATAATTATTGAGTGGAAATAGCCATTTTTCATATCTTTTTGTTTAATATCAGCGATACAAGTGTAACCGACTATTAACATTTTCAGACTTCAAAATAATAGATACATATTTTTACGAAATCCAAAACTCTTTACTGAATATAAAAATAGTTAAGAAATTCCAATTATGTTTTGAAAACGATGCCTTTAAGATTTCAATCACGATTCAATTCACTGGCGCGGTGAATGTTACCAGTTCTTGGACCTGCATTTAACTTTGAATCTAGATCTTTGTTTATGAATTATTTCATTATTTTTATTTTCACAATATAAATATGTCCTTGATATTTGAATCTAGTTTTATCATTAAAAAATTACAAAAAACTTGGAAGGGAAGCATGTATAAAAGAAGCAATCATTGACATTGGAACAATATTATTTTTGATACATAGGCTCTTAAAAGGTAGTACATAAAATGTTGTAATATAATGTAATGTATGATTTATATGCGCTTCCACCATTTAATAAAATTTAATTTTTTTTTGGTGCGTAACCCTCAAAAACAGTTTAAGTGGGCTGAATGGTATATCTAAACCATCATCGGATTCACTTAAACACACGCAACAATTTCATTGAAGTCCGTTTAGAAGAAGTACAGTCACTAATATCTACACACTCGAAATATATATAGTAGATAAGGTTGAATTTCTTAACTTTGAAATGAAATTATCCTAACTCTTCCAGCAAAGTGAAATCAAATGACAGGTACCTTGTAGCAGAATATTTTTAGCCAACGTTTAATTTTTCACCGAATTAGTAGTTTTTTCGTAAATTTTGAAAGAAAATAATGAAAGAGTAACTAACGGATAATGTCAAATCAAGATTAATCATGAATTATCTACTCACTTTTATAAACAAAAGTAGGCTATCTTAGTCGAATTATTTTAAAATATTACGAATAAATTGTTCAAGCATGACTAACAAAGATATTTTAAAAATATTTTATCATTCATTTCAATTTAAATAATAGATAAAAAGTCTATGCTATTCAAAATTGATGACAATCTCTAACAAACAAAATTAATTTTTTATTCTAATTTATAACAAATAAAGAAATTCCTTCATGACTTAATTTATAACGAAACAACTGAAAAAAAAGTATTTCTCTTGAATGTTGTTAACATTCACAGTGAATTTCATTATAAATAAAAAATAAAAAAGTTATCATCTAACTGATATTGTAAGGGGAGTGTTAATAAAATTTTTCAAATAATTAAAATATCTGTATATAAAAATATGTTTGTAATCATATACCTTCATTGTACTGCACTGTACCATGATGCTATGCCGCACTCTATACAATGAAATTAGTTTAATATGAATTCATTTTAAGTGGTCGATATTCTTTCTATGTATTAGCTGGAATTTTTAATGATTTCGATTTTTTAAGGGTTATTTTAAGCTTTTAACTTTTTTCTATTATTAACAAAAATGTAAGAAATAAATTTTTTCCCTCAGTCACCTGCGTATTCGGAACGTGCATGAGTTTTATTCCAGAAGTTTTGATGGTAATGATGCAGATCTTTATTAGTGTAATTTAATGGATGAACATATAAGTCTAGGGTAGCATTTGGTCGAAATTAATTGAACCTTATTTCAACTTTAATGATAAATTTTGTTGAAACTTCCTGAATGTGGACGAAAAATAAGAGAAAAAATTTCGATATCTGCCTTGGTTTTCGACATATCGAAAGTTAATAATTGAACAAAATTTTCATTTTTCGATAATTTGAAAATTACTCTAGATGTCGAAAAATTGTATTCTTACTTTTCATCTTGTATTGTCAAGTTATAACATATCATCCATCAAAAATTGAAATTATATAATTTTTAAGATTTGGGTCCCCACTACCGTGCTTATAGATCCTTAATTAGTCTGGCACGGATTTTTATATGAAAACATATCTATCATCCATCTACCGTTTTCCCGTAAGATCAATTTTAAATATGCCTATTTTTGAAGTGATTTATTCATTTAAATATACGGGCAACCCCCCTTAAATTTTCAGGATTAATTTCGACTTAGTCCACCAACTTTGCATAACGAACAGATGACCAGCTAAACAAGATAGGTACACTAAAACAGTCATTTGAATCTATATATAAATAGATAGAAGGTCTACCTAGTATAATATACCTCTATTTAGAAAATACTTTAGATAAATGGCTAAGTGATAGTCAAACCGCATTTAAACAAATCTATCCGATTTAATTCTTACAAATTTAATTTATAATTTTCAATTGGAAAGTAAATTCAATATGCTAGGCTATGATAACTGACTGTATATTTCAATTCAAAATAATGGACACCTTCCGAATAAAAAACGGGGAAGTGTTCTAAGAGCATCACCTATCTTATATAAAAAGGTCCCTCGGCATCGTGATTTTAACTTTGGCGCATCATTTAATGGTACCAGAATGCATTTAGTCATTTCAAAAGAATTTTACTATAAAAGTAGTATCAACGTTGTTGTATTTTTCAATTCAACAAAAACTAATAATTTAAAATAGTCGAGATACAAAATATCTGATTAAAATATTTTTTTTTTTATATAAACATTTGAAAAATGTGTCACATTCATTTTTTCAAACAAAAATATATTATTCTTTTTAAATTTTATATATTTTATTATATTATACATAATTTTTTGAATGTTTTTAATAATAATAAATAAACAATAAATTTAATTAAAAATACATGGTGTTTGTTTTTTGTTTTCTTGTTTTCTTATTTTTGTTGTTGTTTATTTTTGAAAAAAAAAATTGTTTGATATGTATTTTTGTTTATTTTAGGAGTACGTAATGATAAATAAACACAATATTCTTGTTAAACAACAACTGAAGATTTCTTCTTGTAAACATTCTTTAAAGATTTTTGTTTTTTTCGTTTTAAGACGGAATGAATGTTTAAAAATTTTAATTAAATTTCTAACGAAAATTGTTTTTCGAAAACAGATTCTTAGAATTTGAATGTAATTTTAGATCAATCGGTGGATTTTTGTATAAATTGTAGTATTACAAAACTTTTTGTCGTCTTAAATAGAACAATGTGTTAACTACCGTTTCTTTGACGTATTTAACACTCGGAAGTTCGGTGACCTTTGCCTGAAATTAACGGTTCAACTGCCATGTCTTCAAAGCTGAAAGCAAAAATGTAATTTAACTCGATGAAATTTTTTTGTTTTTTTCTCCAGGCCCCACCTTCCTCGAGTGTATAACCTTACTTCCTAACCGAAACCTCATGAACTACACAAGTTTTTGCCTTATTTAAACAAAAACGCAAATTATCAGGTACACCAATTAGATATCATCATTAACGAATTAAAAAATCACAGGAAATCTCATAAGGACAAGAAATTATTATGTTAAATGACACATTAGTTGTTACATTTTATGTTCAAAAAGTATTTAAAATAATTAAATAATTAATAAAATACATATAAAAAGATATTTTATTTAATGATTACTGACTATTGTTTCAAATGAAAACAATGTTTATTAATTTGCTAAAATAAATTTTTAAACAAAATAATATGTCATTTTTTGGGATATGATTTAACAATCATTATGTACTTCACTAACATGTACAAAATATAATTTCAGTTCATTGATCTGGTAATATTTTGATGTATATTATTTTATATATTTTATTTATATATAAATATTACAATAATTATTTCTGTTTTTATTCGGCTCATTGTGTAAATAATAAAATAACATTATTTTATTTACTCTTTTGAGTTAAATATACTCGTTGGAATTATTGTTTTTGATTAAAATTATTTCATGGATACTAAGTCAATGTACGGTACGAAACAAAAGACATATAATGAGTAGGGATGAAAATAGCCCATAGTGGCTACACTAGGAATATCCATTGTTTTAATCATTTACAATATTTATTTTAAAAGCGGTTGGTTGTTGTATACGTTGGAAAATTATAGGAAATCTTTTGACACATCGAAGTTGGCCGTTTCATATTGAAATAAAGTAAAAATACTTTCAAACAATTTCCTAACGATTGGAACGATGAATTAAAAGAAAATTTCTTTACGTTCGCTTTACATAGAGGATTTGATTACTTTCATTGCATATCTATCATGCCCTAGTCCATATGTGACTGAGCCAACTACATGAAGATTGTTGTTACTAAATACAGAAAAGTTGAAATAAATTTATTGATCATTTTCATAAGATAAACATATTTTTTTGTATTTAAATAACAAGCATCTGTAGTAAAGCATAGTTAGTTAAGCTGCAGACTTAGGACACGAAAATCAATAGTAATCCTATTAGCAGGTATATAACTTTCATCTTTTTTACCTTCTCAACAATATTTAAAATTTGTTAGGCATTATATTACTTTCGTGCAAACAACTCATGCGTTTGTGTCAATTTCACCAGTAAGCTCCGTACGGTAGTTGTATCACATTCGTGGCACCATTCGCCATATTTGATCTCGCGAAGTGGTTGAGACAACCTCATATCAGTTGGTATTAAGAATTTTTTTCAATTTTATGGTAAATAAATAAAGAAAAAACAGAAACTACTGCCCAATCTCACAGGATCTAATAAAATGAACTTGGCGGTATTTTGTACGCCTTGAAATTGCTATCGTGTGTTTAGCATTATTACTACAACATCGTCTTTTCTCGAAATTCTTATTTCTCACCACAATAAAATTATTTAGTTCATAAATTTATACAAATTACGTGCTCATATATTATGTAGATTGAAATAATCGTATATCAAACATCTAAAAACGTACTTAGTACAAACTATACGAAACTATGTTATCGGAGTCGGAATAAAACATTACGATGAATATAAATCTCTCACAGAATAAAAAAACATAACAAACATACATAAAAGTACAAACATAACAAACAGTTAACAATGTTTTGTTTTGTTCTAAGCATAATTTTTAGTGGTTTTTATAAATTTTTTTTTGTTTTTGTTTAAATGATAAATGGTAAGATCATCACATCATATAACACTTTATTTTTGACTGTTTTTTGGTGTTTTTTTGTATCTGTGTGCTATGCCTTATCAAGATAAGCCCATCTTTTCTGAATAAAATGTTTTACTAACACACAAAAATATTATTTTGTTGTATAGCTTGCTGTCCCATCCTTTTTATTCTTCTGGCAGAAGAAGTAGTAGTCTATAAGTTATATAGTAGTATAGAAATTAATGGCAATATATCCCTATATATTATAAATGTGAAAGTAAGGATGTTGGTTTGTTTGTTTGTTACGCTTTCACGAAAAAACTAGCAAATGGATTTGGATAAAACTGTACAACAAAATAACTCATACATCTGAATAACATAAGAGCTTTCATTTATAAAGCTATATTAAAAAAAAGAAAAATTAAAAATATTAAATTTATTCTTTTTATTACTCCATCTATGATCATCATTTTGAACAATAAATTAAAGATTTCTGTAAAAATTTAAAATAATAATTGTCAACAATTCATGGCCATCTTTTCTGAAATGCTCAATGAATTATGACATAAATTTTACACTTAAAAAAATTAAAACTGGGCATATATTTAAGCTGTGTAAAACAATCCCTTCCAGTGTTATGGAAGTGGGGTACGTGAAATCAAAAGGGGTGGAGACTATAAAGTGGTGGTTTTTACATTTAAGGTCAGTGAAGTGGGTGGGTATCAAGCTAGTATTATTATATTTTTACTACAATATGCAGTGGAACGCCTTTAAAATTATTTATTGTCTGTATTGGTAAAATTACTTCGTCAAACAGTCAATATGCTGGCTATAAACTTATAAAAAACAGGAATATTCTAAGGAAGGTCTAACCCATTCAAAGAGTTGAACAGTGTTATTATAAATTTATGTGATTTCTTTAAATCCATATATTTATTAAAAGCATCCACTATCCTAGGAAAATAATTTCCTAATGTTTAAGAAATTATCAAAAACAAATTTTTCTTGAAAACGACAGAAGAACTGATAATAACAAACAAAAAAGAAACTCAGTAACAAAAATCAACAATGCATTCAAATATTATTGAAATATCACACATCTATCGCACAGAGGCACTGGAAGCCATAATGTTCAAAATGGCCCTATCGATAATAAGAATGAGCTGGAAGTGCTATTGTGGACAAGCGATGTAAAAGCCTTTGCTACGATCTAAAATACAGTAGTGTGAAATAGAATGCTCAAATAGCCTCGCATGAGAATAAGAGATGATAGAATTGTGTCCCTTCGTAGAACAAAAGTGAATCCCAAAAAATGAAGAAAAATTAGTGTCGCATCGTGCGAGGAACTTCGATGTTTTAAATTCTCCAGCAAAATATGTAGTTAAGATTTCACTAGTAGTACCCCAGGAATACCTTAAGATCAATTAGCTCAATGTGACGCCTATAGGAGATAATAAGAAATCATTAAACCTTTTGAAAAAATTAAGTCGAGTAGAATACAAATTGGTATTCAAGTTTTGCGTGTCTAGGTATACCAATTTTTTCACAGTAGAATCTGGTCAGTGCGAGTTGGATCCTTGTTTTCTTTTGCCAGCTCTATGCTGGCAAAAGAGTGGAATATTGAATAAGTGTTATATATGAAACAAATAAAACTATTCGAGTCAATTCCAAATTAATTAATTTTTGTAATACAGTAAAAACCATGACAGTTTTTACAAAAACAATTTATAGTTTAAACATACGTCTAAAGAATATTCACTGTAAAATTAAGTGTTTTGTTTAAGTGATCACTTTACAAAAACAATGATATAAAGTATTCTTTTGTTTTGAGTTCATCTTGGTTTTTTTTTTGTTTTTGCGTCTTATATAATATTTTTTGAAAGTCATTTTCATATTTTAAAAAGATAAATTTTATCATATCATTCACCAGTGTGTGAGAGAAGACATTGAATATTATTCTTCAGAATTTTTATTTTAAAACAGACAAGACAAAAAAGCATTGCCTCGAGCTGAGTAAAAATTCAAGTTATAATAATACCGTTTTGTTTTGAAGATGCAAGGTGTCGCAGAATAATTTCAAAGATTTCCATAACTGAATATGTTCGGTAGTATGAGATATCGTTATTATCAACAATAAAGGTTCCGAGAAACAATCACTCCAAATTATGAATAATCCGCAAATGAAAAATAATTCTGAATTTTGTCGGGTAACGCGTATACCGGTTTCAACTACTTACAAATCCATATAAAGTATTGGGATGGAATATTTTAAAGCCATCCTGTTCTCGAAATGTTCTACTACGAAAGGCAATTTGGACTAAGTTAAGTAGTTTGTGAGCAAGAAACGTGGTTAAAATATGAAATAATTATTCCGATCCTTAATCTTCCTACCAGTCACAGAAATATTGCCCAAATTTTTGCGGACAATTTCCACATTAAAGTGGAAACCTCGAGAATTTTCCTTCAATATTGTAAAAACTGATATACTTTCCGCCACATGTGAAACAGAAGCTAGAAAATGGGGATCTCAGATCTTTCGTTATTTGCAAATATTAATAATGTCTCGGTGATACATTTCTTCAAATTTTATACCTCCTTTACAGCTTACCATAAAGTAAAAAATTTATTCTTACTTTTCGTCTTATATTGCCAAGTTAAAACATCACCATCAAAATTGAAAAAATATATTTTTTAATGTGTGTCCCCACTATCGTGCTCATACATCCTTAATTAGTCGGGTACAATGGTTTTTTTCTTCAATAATTTATTTAATTAAAACAGTTTTGTCTTAATTTCTACTGACTAGTTTTGCAGAAATCTACGATAGCATATCATCCATCTACAGTTATCCCATAAGACCTCTGTTAAATATGCCTACTTTTGAAGTTATTTATTTACTTAAATAAACGGGAAACCTCCCCTAAAAGTTGATTTAGACTTAGTCGAAATAAAAAAATCAAGCCATGTATCCAAAATTGCCATGGCGCTCATATCTAAGAGTTAATTAAAAATATCTTCGGCTCATATTTCCAAACATAATAATCTGGTACATCTTGTAAAACAAGCGAAGAAACTTTTTTTGTAAAATATATATACGAAAAATAAAAAGAATAGATTAAGCATTAATGCACTGTGCATATCATTGTGGAATAATTAAACTTTATTTAGAATCGAGGGGTGTGTAAAATAAGTATAGCATATTGCAACAGGTTTTTATTTTGAATTTAATTATTTAAGACGATGAGATGATGATAAAACTTACGTTTTTTTTTGCTATTCCACTACGTACACGAACAGAAGGAAGTCAATTTATTTGTGAAGTGTTTGCTTACCTGAAACAAAAATAAAAAACATACTATTAGAAATGTGTATGAACAAACTTAATTACATACAAAATATAAGTAAAAGACCATGAGCACACAATAAAATGAAATTTCCGTTATTCTTTTAATACGGGTTTTTAGATTGCTTAAGGCTGTTCAAAGTCAACTATTTACGTAACAAACCGTGGGTGCGGCCCTTGAGGTCCACACGTATACCCTCTAAGCATAATGAAAAGTAATAAAAAATTTAAAAAAAAAAAAAACTTGACCGTCTCGACCGATTGCTATGAAATTATTTTCGGATCATATTGAAATTAATACGCTTAGATCCACAACCCAACGAATTCGATATCATTTATTCTTCGCGCGAAATCGGTCAGGAAAAAATTTAAGAAAAATCTCGCCCGGCTTGAAACGACTCGACCGAATGTTATGAAATTTTTTTCGGATCATATTCTTCTTAACACGCATTGATCTACACCTAAACGAAGTCGATATCATTTTTTGTTCGCGCGATATTGACGACGAAAAAAATGTCTACATTCGTACGTACACACACACACACACGCATACCTCTTCTCCTTCTCTTCGGTTTACATAAAATCGACAATCAATTCACTATTAAAACAATAAATTTATTTGTTATCAAACTTATCTTTATAAATCCTTAAAAAGGAAGTAAAAAGAATCATAGGAATTTCGCTTCGTTATGAGCTAACGGTCTTTAAATAAAGAAATATACTTTTTAAAAGTTTATCGTTGTCTGTCTGTGTCCCAAAGTCCCAAAATATAAATAAAAAGAAGAGGTTTTCTAGAATTCTATTTACAAACGATATTATTAAAAATTCAGTTAATTGAATTTGTATTTTTACTGTTTAAAACATTCTTAAATGTATTTAGACAGGAAACTTAGGTATTTTCACAAGCAGAAGACTTGTTAAGTATTTTTTTAAATGGTTTCTTTATTGGTTTTTGTAAATTCCAATCTGGTTACGAATCGAGTCAATTAATTAGCTAATAATAATTGCAAATTTTTTAGTTCTATTGTGAACCAAAATAAAAATAAAAGTACTAGAATTTTATGAAATTAAAATATATTGATTTGAATTACAAGGGAATACATATTTAGAAATCTTAATTTTTTTGAGAACACCGAAAGTTTTGAATATACGTAAGCAGTTATTCATTAAAAACGTTTCAAATATACACGTTTTTGGAAAAAATCGATTAGCGATGAACTAATATCGAAACACCGTCCATGGAATTATTTTACTTCTGGAGGGTTATATATCCCTCCTGATAGGAGTTAGAAGGCATGGGTGAAAAAAGGGTATATCTATTACTTTAAAGGCTCAAGGAAGCCAGTTTTCCATGATAAATATATTACTACAATCATGGAACTAAAATATGATTCTTTCAAAAACCATGTCATATCTATTATACACTGCAATTATCTAATCAAATATATTGTACAATATACGATTGACCCATGATTATCTATCTATAACAGACGACACAATGTCTGTGACCTTCAATGAAAAAAGAACGAACCATCCACCATTATAAAGCATAAAATTAATAAAATAATAATGATAACGATAAAAAACATAAAACCTAGTAATTTTCCTAGAAGTTTTTTAATATTTTTTATTTTATTTTATAAATTTTTTTATTATTATTAATAATAAATAATACAATTTTTTATATAAATATTAAATTTAAAATTTAATAATTTTTTTTTTATGAATATAAAAAATATTATAAAAATTTTTTAATAAATAATTTTATAAACACATTTTGGTGGATTATTACATTTTGATGAGAAACATACAGACAATGTAATGATAATAAAAACATTTAAAGAAAAAGTTTAATAGCAAGTTATCACGCAAAAAATGTTTATAAATAAAAGTAGAAAAGAAAAATATACCTTTATAACAGTTTGTAGCGTAAGGTACTTGGTATAGGCTATGGCATACCATGATTTTCACATTGCTTATATACACGGTTATAAGTTGTGTGCGCTGTTCTGCTTGTGCTACATTCGTAGTATATTTTTTGCATTTTTTTTTAATGGAGGGCTAGGAATTTACTAACGAAATTTTTATTTACAGTTTGTGTATTAAAAACGTATACAAATGACTTATCATAAACTTATGGGTATTTTCATCTCAATTCTTATACCATGTATATGAAGTATACCAAGGTATACTAAGTTTAGTCCCAAGTTTGTTACGCTTGAAAATATTGATACTATGAACAAAATTTTGGTAAAGGTGTTCATAAAATCACCTAAAGTCCATTTCCAGTTGTCTGTCTCTCTGTCTCTGTGTGTCAGTCGTCTGTCTGCCCGTCTGTCACCACGATTACTCAAAAACGAAAAGAGATATCATGCTGAAATTTTTATAGCGTGCTTAGGACGTAAAAAAAGAGGTCGAGTTTGTAAATGAGCAACATAGATCAATTGGATCTTGGGTCCGTAGGGAACCATCCTGTAAACCGTTAGAATTAGAACAAATGTAAAAAATCTTCCTTATAAAATCCTTACTTATAAAAAAATAAACAACATTTGTTTGAAACATTTTTTTGTAAATATCACTGTATACCCGTGAGAGCCCTAATTATGCGCAAATTGTATAGTATGTATTATATGGGTATATCAGTTATATGTGTGTGACATGTATGTATGTGTAATGTGACAGAGTAATCAACACTGTCTATACTTGGTATTTCAACAATTAAATCAGTCAATGGTTTGTTTCACTTGTTTGATTTGATCTTCAGTCAAACAGTTCACAAGAATTTAAGATTCAAAATTGCAAGGTGACCATTTCTTAAACAAAACAAAGTAAATGGTCTTAAACTTAAGTTTAAGTTAAGTTTAAAATATAAGCGGAGAAAGCGTTTATAAGCAAAAAAAATTCACGAACCCTTCAACTCTGTCTTAACCAGGTTTCATTGTATTATTATTTAGCCTTTATGAAAGCACGAATTTTTTTCCCTGAGTATGGGAGAGTTGATCAAACTTGGTAGTAAAGAAAAACTTCCAATTTAGTTTTTTTATACTTGTTGAAAACATGTATAAAAAAAATGACAAAAAAGTGCGTTAAAATGGCAAGAAGTTTCCGAGTCATCGCTTTACGCTTCTTTTTCCTACAGCATCGATTTTAATACACAATTTATATACCTTTTTTTTGATATAGCATATCCAACAGTACTTACTTTATTTAACCGAAAAAAAATGAGAAAAAAAAAATTAATTTATTCCAAACAATTTCCTACTGACATTTTTAAAATATATCAAACGTTATTCTATATTTCCGTTTTCCTTATGTAAGTATAAGTAAAGTAGTGAGTGACTAAGAGTTAGTAGTAGGAATACCAGATAGGCATATACACATTTGTAAACAAAAGAAATAACAAATAATATTACATTTATATAAAATTTTTCATAAAAAAATATTATGTGAAAAACCACACATAACCTCTATATACAAACTTTAGCCTGCTGCGAACTTAAGGAGATATCCAAGGATTGAATAACTCTAGGAATTTCAATAAAATTTTATAAATACATTTTTTTGATTAACAAAGTTTCCAAAAATCACAAAAAATTCCAAGGTCACCGGGCTTTTAAATATTATTTTATCGTTCAAAGTTGGCTGAAAAAATGATGAATCATATAGGTTATCCTTTTCAATTGGATATTTCTATATCAAACAATCAAAAGAGAGTGTGATAAAAAGCTATCTAAAATATTTAGACAATCTTGTAGTTTAGACAATAGCATAAAAATATAAGGTTGTCGATAATATAAAAACAAAATTTTAATTTAATTATGAGTTCATGAAGATCCATCATTTGATGAACAGAGACGACTATGATTAAGAGAATTGATGATTGAAGAGCAATTTATTATATCTATATTATCAAATTTATGAGCATCACTTGCACGTAATATATTATATATTTTTGTAGTTGCGTGATATTGTAAAGCCAAAAATAACTCATTACTTGACTACAAAGCATGCATTTGGTTTATATGTATGTACCGTGCAATAAACAAACCTTTTTTACAATACTGAAGGTTTACAATCACCTTAACTATTATCACATGGGTCTAAAGGGCACGGATATGTAGATATAGCGCAAAACAGTTTTCTCTAAAATGAAGGCACTTCTCTCCCTGCATATTATTGTAAGGATTTTGTGCATAAACATTCAGTACGTGATATTGAATTTATTTAATTAAAAAAATAACTCCTTTAATTTAGTGCATTATGGACAAGAGTAACGATTTTCTAAACATGTTTTACATATAGTTTGTTATGATTATTAAATACAAAATTTAACGACCATTGAATAAATCTCGTAATAGATATTACGATATTACATTTTGTATATTCAATTTAATTACAATCTCTATATTTGATTTATAAATCAATACCCTATAATACATTTCAGGATTTTTCGCGTTTCGTATATAGAGGTCGAAAGTACAGAATGCCTGTCAGTTTTCAGTATGTTTTTATTTATTCAGTCGTCATTTGTGTAGAGTAAGTAGTCATATTTACTAAACAGTCAAACGTCATCGAACGGATGAGTTGATTATATAGTGCCTATATTGTATTCGTTTTATTTTTTTTTTTTTTTCGGTAAATAGGTCATTTCAACCATAATTTTTGACACAATTCCTTTTTTTTTTTCATTTTGATAATGAATGGATGCATTTCCATATTTTTTATTGGCATAAAATTAAAATAAAATATATACGACGATAATTTATTTTTAAATTCATATTTTTTAAGGTTCTTCAAACAAAACGGTATATGGAAACCTATTTAGACGGAATGTATTTATAAAATATCAAAGCAAATTCGTGGGTATTTTGAATTTTAGGGTAAAGTAGATATGAGAGAATTAATAGTATAAAGAAGTGGCTGTATTAGAGGCTGATTAGAATTCTTGAAAATCACATACTATTTAGGTAAAATCTTCTTTTAAAAGAACATCATATTTCAAGCAGATAGATTAGACACCTTTTTGTCTGTTTTTTGTACTATGCTCATCACAAAGTTAGTTTAGCTCAGACTTTTTAGTATAAGCATGAAGAGGAGTTAAGCATATATCTCTGCAAAGAAGATGGTCTTTGATGGAGAAGTTCTACCCAAATTCGCGAATTCTACCTAATTATAATAAAGCAATTTCTTCTATGCTTTTGACAATGCGTCAGAAGCCAGAATTTCAGACAATAAAATATAACTATTAACACATCTTTATTTTATTTTTTTCGATAGAGATTGAAATCAATGAAAATAATCTCCTATCTTTACAATATCTGGCGTTAAAAAGAGAGCGTTTTCATACTTTTTGAGCTCATTATATTAGCCCTGCACACGCTGCGTAGTTGTTCGTAACTCAATTGTTTTATAGAAAATATTCAATATTGCCTGTTACCAGAATATATAAAACTTAGTTCTTAATTAAATTAAAAAGGAATGTCGAATATCCTTAACAGACAACAGTAAAACATTAAAAGAAAAAAGATTTTTCCTTCGTTTCTTCTTTCAGAGAATAAAAAAAAAGAAATCGTTTAACCTAAAAATCAACTAAAAACATTTATATCGTACAAAAGAAAATCCAATGACTGTGTTCTTTAATTCACAGTCAATATTTTCACCAGTAACTAGGACAATCGTTATGGTTGATAAACTATCAACTGACCATTAGTTTTGTCTACACAGAACAACCAATACTCACATTTACACATACAAAATCCAATCCCCAATAGTAAAATTTTCCAAGAAAACTCATTCATTTTGAAAAAAAACCGGACTTTTTTTCAACTTTTTTTTACCTTACCCACAATACATCGATTTTACTAATATTAATATCTATGTTGGAAAAGTTGATAGTATCACATAGACAAAAAACTAGGACATATGAAACATAGAGTTGTATGAACTTTTGATCTAAAAATATAATAGTTCCCAATAGTAAAATTCTAAGTATAGTCATTATTATTATACTGGCGGGAAAGAGTTCACTTCTTAGATATTAAAAATTCAATATCGTGTTAAAAACATTGTTTTACATAATCCTAATATATATAATGTTATAGAACATCCTCTGTCATCTGTTCTCTTCCGTATGTCCTCGTTAACTTCGTCTCAATAGTTTTTTTATCTTAGAAAAAATATAGTGCCGCTGGCTGAAAACTAAATATCTTATAATATGATGGACGATAGGTGTATGTTAATCCCTATATATTGTAAATATGGAAGTAAGGATGTTTATTTTTTTTTTACACTTTCACGCAAAACTACCGAACGGATTGGAATGAAATTGTAAAACAACACATGAGCTATAATTTATAAAGACATATTAAAAAAAAATTAAATTTAATCTGACATTTTACTGCTCCATCTATAATCATCACTTTGAACCATATATTAAAGATTTCAGAAAAAATTTAAAATAGTAAATGTCAAACAATTCATGGCCATCTTTTCTGATATACTGTGCATATATTTTAGCTGTGTAAAACAATTTGTGTGAGTGTTACGGAGAGAGAATAAATGAAATCAAGAGAGTTGGAGGCTATTAAGCGGTGGTTTTTACTTTTAAGTATTATATACAAGTTAACTGAGAATGAATTTGTGTAAAATTAAGAAAAATCATCTTCCGAAACCACCACTATGTAAGTCCCTCCCAGTGCGTTACAGTAAGCGTAGCGGCTTTGTTTTGAACAAGATTTTTCAGGGGCCCAATTTACCATGATAAAAGTAATTATAGAAATCGTATATGAATAAATTCAATCTTGAAAGCGAAAATTTGTCATAATGATGGACTATTCTTAAATATAACATCATGTTTTTTATCATAACAAATGTAGGAAAGCGTACTGCAGTCTTATCAACTTGTTTTCCTCTTAATACAGTCGAGTTTAATATGAAAAGGGTAAATGTTTGTTTTTCAATTTTAAAAGCAAATTTTTCTTAAGAAGATTCAAGTTTAAATGCACACGGAACTGATTCTTGAAGATTGCAACAATATTAATAAGATTATATTTGATATAACTAGAACAATTTCCCTTGGGATGTTATAAAATTTGGTATCGAAAAGTATTTATATTATCGATTTGGTCATGACAAAAATACTTCAATATGCTGATATGAGTTTAACGCTTTTTGAACGCTAGCCAGAATTTTTAAAGGTAATGCTACACTCTCCTTGCCTAAATTTGAAAATAACTCGATCTCGAATTTCTAGACTATTTAAATTGTAATGTTTGAAAAACACGAAGGTGTCGAATTTGACCACCATTAAATTTCTACTCGTAAATTTATTTATATCATAGACCATTATTTACTTGTCTATTATGTAGCATACACAATCCTATATTTGTACGATTAGAATAACAACATAAAATTTGGATTAATATTTCAAAACTAGAAAGATTTCTAAAAACAAAGTTTAATAGAAAAATAACTTTTCATAAAAACTGAAGCGATGTGGTATAATTTTACGTGGTATAAGTGTACCTAAGAAATTTTTTCAAGAAAACGCAGTTACTTTGTTGCAAATTTTGTTAATAATAGTGTCCCTTTGATTAAGCGAATTTCTATACAGTTAAATCTTGCCGCATTTCTCTGGATATCTTTTTAAAAATGATTTAATTTCCGAATCGAAATGTGTTTTATTAGCCGCAACCGTAAGCTCTGTACCAACTAATATTAACAAACTAGCAACTTACAGTGTTCAGTAAGACGTAGCTCAATCAATCAATTGAATTTTAGAAAGAATTGAACAATTTAGGAACGTTCTAAATTATTCTACTGCCTTTCCTACCAAAAATCGAATTGCGAAACATTTGATACACAGAACGATAAAACATCGAACGAAGAAACAATTGAAATAACAACAAATAATATTATTTGGAAAATAAAATTTAACTTAATATTTTATATTAGATTTTCAGTTTTGTTTCGAAAAGAAGGTAAGGCAACAAAATATCCTTCGTTCACAGTATCAAAAAGGGTGTTAAGACGTTACTACGTTACAACATTTTTTGTTTTTTTGTTCCTTCATGTGTCGTCTCATGTACACTTTGTGTGAGTAAAAGTTTTCTCTAACAACAGGAGAGAAAAAACAACAAAAACAAAGTCACTAAAAATACAGAAAAACAAAAAAACATAAACACATTTTATACACCGATACAGCAGAGGCACAGAGTGCACACACGGAGTGAAGTGAAGAGTGTAAGTATCGTATTGTCACCATTCTCTACTGAATCGGAACGAGACACGTCAAATAAAGAGTATAGTATCCTGGTGTACTACGTACAATGCTCTCTCCTGCTTATTATCCTGGTGCTGTTGTTGTTAGTATTGCCTTGCCACATATTATTGAGGACGACATATATACATAAACAGTGTGATCATTTCAAAAGTATCCACCCTTAAAAACTCTTGACTAGATGTGATTATACTTTTGTGTGAAAACACGTCGATTTAGATAGCGACGGGGAAGTTCAAAAATAGTAGTAAGAGAATTTTAGGTTTCATCCCTTAGGTTCCATCCTCTTTCTTAGTAATACCTCATTTGAAAGGGCATAAAATTCTCTATTCAACTATGATAAAGAAATTAATCCGATTGATTGGTTCTTAAGATAGACGACGCAGAAGATGGAAGGTATGAATTCCATTCTCTGCGTAGTCTATCTTAAGAAATAATCCATCGATTATACTTTTTTTTATCATGGTTGAATAGATAATTTCATGCTCTTTCAAAAAGATATAACAAGGTAAGGGGTGGCTTTTTAACTTTCAAAGTTAGAGTAGCTGGGGGTCAAGAGTTAGTTCATGTAGCTGAGGGTCGATAAAATTCCCATTAGGAACCATTTTTGAACTTCTCCCTCGATGTCTAAATCGGCGTGTTTTCACTCAAAACAATAATCACATCAATAGTTGTGGACACTTTTGAAATGATCACACTGTATATAAGCAACATACGACCAACATTCAATCTCTATGTATGTTTGAATGAGTGTTGTAGTTTGTTTTTTGCCAAAAAAAAAAAAATATATATATATATATATAAAGAAATTTATAGAACAGTATGGCTCCTAATTTAAGTTTGGTGACATTTAGCAATACACATTTTTACTTAGGTCAGTGTCAGAGGTGCATTAAACAATTTCCATACCGACTTTAAAAAAAAAATACATAAATTTATAAAACAGATTAACTCCGAATTTAGGTTTGGTAAGATTTTTTTAATAATGACAATTTTAAATTTAGAGGCACACTTTTATAGTTTTTATGTCATGTTTTGTCTTGATGTTACTACAATTGTAACATTGCATGACTCTAGAACAACTCTTACCATAATTCTTGCAGGGCAAAGATATTCAACTAGGACCAGCAAGGCATAAATATCGAAGGCCAAATGGCGTAGTATTAGTGAGAATCAAACGCAAATATTAAGCCAGGTTGACACGCGTACATACTTGCTACTGCACAGAGCAGAGACAGTGCCTCTGAAAATAACAAAGGGCAATATTCTTTCGACACCAGTCAAGAAATTAAACATGTAGTTCCAAACAAAAACATTTTTATTTTTGAAATAAAGATTTCGTTAACGAGCAGTTTTGTAACAAAAATGAGCTTTAAGCCACAATTGGTACCTTTTCATAATCGAAGGTAACAGCAGTGAGAATAAACAAACCGCTATTCTTCTAAATATAATATGATTTAATCGCAATGGACTGTGGATCTAAATAATCAGCGGGAATAGCAGACAAGAAACTAATTTTTTGAGTTGTTTTTACTAACACAAGACAAAAACACTGTATCTTCAAAAAATGCCTTAGGAACACCAAATACATTTTGAAAAAAAACGACCACGTGGCCTTTTGCTGTTTTACTTGAATATATGATAGTTGATTTTATTTATCATAAGCGATAGAATACGGATTTACTTTCCGATTTTCGTTTTGCATTTAATCTTTTTCAGGCTATCTCACAACGATAAAATAAAGTTGAAGTTGGATATCAACCTAAAACCTTGTTGACACAAACAGGAAAATTGTTCAATTAGAAAATACATCGAATACATTTATGTATTTTCTTGTTAAAAAAAGTTAACTTAAAGAGAACCGTATATTTATAAGAGTTTCTTTTCCCTTAAATTGGTTCGATTAAATATCGTTTATCGGAAACGTCTCTTTCTTTCCTCTTCATACGAGTAGACGAGCACGAACGGGGAATTACTGCTGCAATATTACACCCAAAAATATATATTAATTCATGGGCCGTACTGTATAGTATAATATACAACATTATATCTCGCAGGGAGAGACAACAATGTGTGATGTCTTCGTACTCTGGAGGAACGCGACGTGTATACCGAATTCATACATACATACATACATACATACATACATAGCTAAAAAGCAACCCCCTAATATAAATCGAATAGGGCGTGAAACAAGCATATAAATTTAGCCACATGTTACGTAATGTTCAAGAGCGTGGAAATTTTATTTATTTTGAGGATAATTACCTCCCCCTTCAATTTTTCCATTCTACATTCATATATATATATATATATATCTAAAAATTTTTTGTTGTTGCTGTAAATACATTCATATATCAAAATTTTTATTATGATGACGTGATACTATAACGCCCATTTAGATACCCTATATGTACAATTTTAAAAAATATTTATATATTACACATACTCTTATACACCAATAATCTATATTTTATCACTTCCATATTAAAATATGTTATGGAGCTATTGACACACTCCTAGAAATATCGCAACATAAATCTATAGTATACTTTATTCAAGAAAACAGTTTTATTCTGGTATTGGTACATGTACTTTTTGAATGCGTCAAAAAGCATGTTTCATTTTGAAAATAGGCAAGAAAAACTCTTGTAAGTGCCATAGTTTAGAGACCTGCTTAAGCTTCGTTAAGAAATTAATGAATAATAAGAAAAGAAAAAATGAACAAAACAAAAAAATTGTGTAAATATACCCTTGTTACACTTTTCAATACTTTTTATCGTCACATAAATTATTTATCATTTGAAATTTTGTATTCTTTCTATTTTTTTTTTTTTTTTTTTTTTGTATTCATCTATCACTCATGCATACTAAAAATATTTTAAGCAAAGAGAAATGGCTGCATTAAAAATTTACTAATCCAAAAAATTATATTTATGAGTTCATCAAAATTGAAAAACTACCTAAATAGTGAAAATTTGTATTTATTAGTGTATTGTTGTATGCCAATACAAGCAGCTTGATATTCGACCGCTTTGCTGGGTTTAAAAATACTGCCTGGTAAAGATCCACCCTTGATGTCATTTATTCCGCCAACATAACACTCGAAATGAGAGATTTTACACAGTTTTCAAGTGAAAAAGATGCATAATTCATTGAGTTTATCAGAACAGATGACTGTCAATTGTATTTTTATCATTTTTAAATTTTAACGTTTACCATTTTTACAGAAATGTTTATTTTATGATTTACAAATGTTGTTCATAGATGCCGCAGTGAAATGTCAGACTTAATTTAATTTATTTTTAAGTATATCTTTATAAATTATAACTCATGTGTTACTCTGATGTATGAGATATAATGCTGTAGAGTTTCAATAAAATCAGTTCAGTAGTTTCTGCGTGAAAGCTTCACAGACAAACAACCAAACAACCTTACTTTCACATTTATAATATACTAGCTTTTGATATCCGCTCGCTTCACTGGGCTAAAAGTAAAAATAGCCTCCACCTCTCTTTATCACACTTATCTTCCTTCTATAACACTGGAAGAGATTTTTTTAGCCAGCTAAAATATATGCAGTTTTCAATTTTTTAAATTGTTAAATAGTCATAATTCATTTAGTATATCAGAAAAGATGGCCATAAATTGTTTTACATTTACTATTTCCAAGGGTGCATGGTTCTTCTGTATCATTTTAATTAATCTTATATCATCAATATTTTGTTAAAGAAATGTTTTCAAACAAAAACAAAGATCATTTTTGCAAAGTTGTGCCTGAGAAATTTAAAATTACTTATTTTGAATAAAATTTGCTTTTAAAAATCATTTATGAAAAGAACTCTGTAAATCAAGATCGATTTAATCAACAGCATTTATTAGAAATATTAACCATGACACAGAATAAAATGAACTTCCATTAATAATTCAAATTGAAGATCTCACGTTTGATAAGATGCGATGTTTCATGGCAATAGTTTTGAAATTCAAGTCCACATAGATCGTCTAGTCAGCAAACAATCATTTTATGAATGACTCATAATACGTTAGATCTGCATATGGTAATATAATGTTAGGAGTGTTGCACTTTTCATGACTAATATCATAATTTAGATGATAAAGCACAATTTAATTCATCGGCATGGAAGTAACACGATGACTACATAAAAGATATTTGTGTGATTATTGGTAAACAATCTTATACATGTAATTTTATTTTTTCGTATTTAGATGTAAATTGTATTATTACACAAGTTTTATTTATTTTTTTGGAGCACATGTTATTAGTCTGAGAGAGGGTAGAAGTTTTTTATTTATTTATTTATTTATTTTCTAATTATTTTCAAATCAAAAAGTTATTTCACAATTTTAATTTGATTTTTTTATACTGATTATGAAAATAACATACAATAAGCTTATGTGTGTTGTACCTTAAAGCTTTGAGGGTTAGAGGATTTGATGGATTTGTTCAATGGGTTTCTTTATCGGTATTACAAATGTGTCATGACCTTCAATAATTGACATTTTACATTTTAATTCCCTTAAGTGTAATGTCTGGAATAATAATTATTATAAGGGAAGAAAAAATGTGGCATCTTGAAAATTAGGATTTAAAATATGATGTTATTTTAAGGAATTAGAAAATTAATAAATAAAGCTTCTCCTTTATGAGAAAAACATCTTATTTTCAAATTGATGTCAAATCATTTTTAACCACGATTTAAATACTTTCACACATGGCTTGATTAAGTGAGCTTTTGAGAGTGTACCACGCTTTTACAAATAATAATGTTTAACCAGATAACAAATACCTTTTTTTATTTGTGCAGGTAGATAGTGCAAAATGATTTTCTATGAGAGCATTTGAGAGAACACTTCAAAAGAACAATAAACTATGGACTTTAAAATACAATAAACTGTGTATATCTTATTTTACTTTGCAAACTCCTGTCCATTATCAAATAACAAAATTATCAAACAAATTTACTTTTTTACAAATGGTATATCAAATTTGTTTATTTTTTTTTTTATAGAAGTCTATCTACACAAGTCACAAAGTATCCCTTACCGGTCAGATCAATAAATTCTTAATTACGTAAATATTTGTTTTGTGTTTTATCATATTTCGGTTAAAATTTTATTTATAGCATATTACACTCTCATAAGAAATTCAAAGAAATTTTGTAGGAATTTCGTAATTTCATACAGACTGCATAATTTTTCCCCAAAAATTCTCTCACTCCCACAATTATATCAAAACCTTAAGTATCCTAAAGTTTTGTATTTCAATTTTTGAAGCAAATACGACAATTTCCTATCAGGAAATTTATATTACCAAATTGGTTTTTCTTTAAAATTGATTAACAATAATAACCAAAATTTCAAAAACATTTATGTAAGTTCCATGTTCCACTACTTTAATAATACTAATAAAAACCCACGCAATACGTTTTAATGACACATAAATATAGGTTTTTGTGTTTTAAATGGAGTATCTTGATAACATGTTACAGTACTTTGACGTCAATATTTGGTCTAGAGTCAGGCGTAAAATTTGAAGGTCATTTCAGAATGCGTGTCCACAACTTTTTTCTTGAGGGAAACCTGGATATGGAAATTTTTTTATTACAGAGAAAGCCTCTGAAATTGAGGAGCAGATAAATGAAATTGTCAGCGGAAAGGTGATAAAACACATATATGGTATCACAATGGGCTCTATAGCCTAAGTGTGTCCTTCGTGGACAGCCAATATAACCTAACCTAACCTAAGGTAAATACTTGCTGATAAACACCCATTTACGGCGATTTCAAATAAGAAAACTATATCGTTCGGTTCTTTTAATTTCAAAAATTATTACAGTTTTTGATTAATATTTTTAAATATTAATAGCATTCTCAACGAGGACGTGGTCTTCGGTTTCGGTGTCCGCTCTTCATACTTCAGGTCGTCCAGTCGAAGCCCATCCACGCCAAAAGCTTTTTTTTAAATTTTAAATTAAAAAAATAATAATTTTTTTAATTCAACATACATAAATTACAGCGATAAGACATCGTTCCTACCTGGTGTCCTACGATACTTGTCGCTCATTTTATTTACAGGCTTTGAAAATTTGCGTTGAGGTAAAACAAGCACGACTTTCTATAACAAAAAGGAAGAAATTTAATGACAGGTTGCCAAATTTTCTACCGTTATAAAATGACTCTCAATTACTGCGCCTAGCCCTTGCTCTGGTAATAAGTGTTTAAGAATCATTTGATAGGAAAAAAAATCTATTATTATTTGAGACAGAACAGCAGCCGTAGAGAAGTATTATCCCATATTTCGATGTTTAGTGAAATGGAAATAAAGTTGTATTTTATTTGCTATTTAACTATTTATTACAATGTAGGAATATCTGTTTTATAGAATGTATGTACATTGTACACGCACACATACTCTATGAGTGATATTTAGGCTTAGTGCTTCATCATTGGAATCATTTCGATTAAGTGCGAAACAATATTTGTATCAAGGTCAACGGCGGTGTAAAAAAACTTTTATCACAGAACTCAAAAACGAAGTTTTTATCACAATCGAATTTAAAATATAACTAAATAATTTATTTCAGAAACATTTTTCAATCACGTTTGCATATATGAAGGCATTATAAAATATAAATGTTACTTTTTAATGTTGTAGTTACTTTTTAATATGTTAATATTAAAAAGCTCTATCTTCAGCTTCCGCTTTTTAATATCAAAATAAAGAAGTGAAAATAAACAATTGACTTAGTTAATTGTTGAAAGATCATGTAAAGAAAGTGTTGAATATCAGTACTTGCATTATTTTTTTTATAAATTAGAAGAGTTTAAAAACTACTAGTTGAAGCTACCATCAAATTTTCAACTCCCTCTATTATAATTTTTGAGAAAATGGACACCATAGTTTTGTCCTAATTTGCGCCGTCTCCGGTAAATAGTGATCTTTTAAAAAAACAAAAGTTTTTTTTTTTTATCAGGAACATTCTTTACACTTTTGTTCTAGTCCTACGGACTCAAGGCCTTGGTTGCTCATTAACAAATTAAACCTCACATTTTACGTTCTGAGCAAGCTATAAAAATTTCAGCTTGATATCTCGTTTCCTTTTTGTCTGAGCGTGCTTTCAGGCGAACAGACAGACAACCGGAAACGGCCTTTTGGGTGATTTTATGAACACAAAAAATTTGTTTGTAGCATCAATATTTTTAAGCGTTACAAACTTGGGACTAAACTTAGTATAACTTAATATATATCACATATACATGGTATCAAAATATTGTTCAGTTTTTTCTTTGTTGTATATTTAACATAATGTTACTCAGTTTATATTTCTTCGTTTTCATCTTACTTCAAGGAAGTAGAATGATAAATCCCTCTCAAAAAGTTTGAATTAAATTCAGTTACCTACAGAAGGCTAAACTAAGCCATTTTAAAGGCTTCAATAATGAGTTACTGATATCCAATGGTCAAATAGCTCGTTTTAGTTTTTAAATTGAAGTTTCTATTTGAAATCCTGTGGATGTCATTGACCTACAACATAAAGTAACTGATTTTTTGAACAGAGGTTTTTAAGGTGATTGTAAACCTACAGTATCTTTAAAAAAATTTGTTTTATTGCACGGTACATACATATAAACCATATACATGCTTTGTAGTCAAGTACTGAGTTATTTTGAGAAAAACAATACCACGCAACTACAAAAATATATACTATATTGTGTGCAAGTGATGATGATAAATTTGATAATATAGATATCGCTCTTCAATCATCAATTACTACAGTCGTCTCTATTCATCACATGATGGATCATCGATAAACTCATAATAAAATTAAATTTTGTTTTTATATTATTTATAAAAATATGACAACCTCATATTTTTATGCTATTATTATAAACTACAAGATTGTCTAAGTATTTCAGATAGTTTTATAGAACTAAAAATATCCAGATATATAGGATAACCTATATGATTCATCATTTTTTCATCCATTTTTGAACGATAAAATAATAATAAAAAGCCCGATGACCTAGGAATTTTTTGTGATTTTTGGAAACTCTGTTAATCAAAAAATGGTATTAATAAATTTTTATTGAAATCCCTAGTGTTATTCAATCCTTGGATTACCCCTTAAAGAAAAAGAAATAATTAAACTTGAAATCATAAATACCAAATCAAATCAATATATTATTATTAATTACATCTATAATTACATCTAGATACGGAATTCTAAGATCTACCCAACGTATAATATTATGATATTTATATGTTTAGACTTCTCCCATGAACAGAAAAAAAATAAAAAAAATGAAACAAAATTAGAAAAAAAAATGATATTTGAACAACAGAGTATGAAGAGAGAAAAATCAATTAATTATCAAAATGAAATATGTTTGTTGAATGAAATGGCATATTCTTTTTACCAGTCACGCGTAATAATCTTGTTTGTCTACCAGGATCCACGACTACGACTACGACTCATGCATGTATGCTTAGTCTCAATCATTTTATCTTTATTATACACACATATTGTTGTGTAGTAATGTATCTAATAATACCAATGACATTTATATTATTATTATATTAAAAATATATTTTACATTATATAGATTGAAGTGTTGTACCTTGATAGAAATGTTTTGGGATCATTCTTCAGTTACTTGAAAAATATAAATATCTATAAAACACAACTATATTTCCATATGCTTTTAAGTACAAAATTTAAAATAAAAGAAAAAAACGAGAGGTGTCGTGGGACACATGCATGTATGCCACTATCGTATCTTCGTATATATTAAATGTAGCACTTACTTTTTTACTCATACATGCTTTGATTTTTTTGCTGGTTTGAATGATTGATTTTGCACATTTTCAATTTTGTAAGATTTTGTGCTTTACCTTTTGTCTATTTTTTTAAAAAATATTCAGTGTTACTTGTAGTATGGCTCCCCGAAAATACAAATAACTGTATTAGTAATTAATTATTATTATTAGTTTTGTGGTACACTACGTTGCAGGTTTAGTTTCATTAGTTTATTGTAAACGGTTTTTTTCTCTCTCACTATACTGTTAGCGTTTCTGTGCATTGGTAATTTGAGGTGTTATTTTTTTTTCTCACTATGCTGTTTGCATGCATATCTGTGCATTGGTAGTTCTGAAAATTTAAAGTATTAATTTAAGAAGTAAAATACTTGTTATAAATATTTGCGAACATTACCCACAATTTGATTAAGCAAGATATTTAATATGACATAGCATAAAATATCTTTGTAGAGTTCTATCAAACCTAAGTGGCACTGAACAAGAGAGAGTATAGATACGAGTTCACATACATATACATCATACACTCTCTCTTGCTCGGTGCCACTTTGGTTTGATTGAACTCTACTTACTCTAAATTATCTCTCTTATCATTAACTTCTTCTGATAACTCACAACTCATTTTTTGAACGAAAAATAAATAAATCAAATTTATAAATTTTGGAAAAAAATTACAATAAATTGACAGATTGTTAATTATTTTCATAATATTCTCTGATTCTATGAATTCTCAGTGTCCTAGGTAACATATTCGAATTATGGGGTCGTTTTAAATTGTTGCATATTTTTGGGTTTTACCTCCCAACCAGCAAACATATTTTAACATGCGATAAGGAACATAGTTCCAAAAAGTCTTTCTTTATGATGCAAAACGCATTCTATCTAAATCACTGTTTGTTGGTAGGTATTTTGTGATACCATATTTGAGTTTAAAATATAACGAAAATTCTGAAGAAAAAAACGTGCCACCCTATGTACCGAGAGTGGAAACAATAAATCTTTTGAACGATGATTCAATAAAATAAACAGATAATAAAGAAAACATTAAGGGCATATAAATGCAAATTTTGAGTCAAGGCATAGCACTCTCCTATGTTATAACCAAGCAAAATAAAATGTTAATCATAGTAAAGTACTACTTATATTATATCTACTTAATAAACAGTAATTATTATAAATGAAATAACAGAAATTATTATCTGTATCATTTATATTTCTTTTTCAGCTCATATTGGTTTTTTATTCTTAATTTTGAAAGAATAATAAAGTAAATAAACTAGAAATAAGTGTCGAAAGTGGAAAAGTGAGGAAACAGCATCGATTTCAATGAAACTTTTTGTAACGTGCTTGTAAGACCTCAAGGAATATTCAGCCAACTTAACCAAGTTCTTAAGGGGCGTAGGTTCCCAGCAGGGGTCACTTGAAGCCCAAATTATTTGAAATACTTATTTTGGCTTAAAATGGTCTTCTAATAGGTATTTTTAGTCGGTGAATACGAATCCGATGTCAGATTACACAAATTCTGTCACGTATTACAAAAATCGTACCATTTTTGATTCGAAATAGATATAGATATACGTTACAGGAGGTATTTTTGGTCGCTGATTACGAAACTGATGTCAGATTAACAGATTCTGTCACGTATACTGAAAAAACGTGCTAAGAATTTCTCGTTCTAAACTGAATATTTATCTTTCAAACCTTGCTATACGAGGTATTTTTGGCAGCTGATTACGAATCCGATCTCCGATTACACACATATATTGGATTTGGCCCATCTTCCGTAAATCGTGATATTTTCGGCCATGAATTTCACTTTATTGGCTCGAAAATGGTAAATTAGGTATTTATCGAACAAACCGTGCTTATCAGAAGTCATATTTCAATCGATTAATTTATAAAGTGCTTATTTAAGTGCTCAAACAAGAGTAAGTTGCACGCAAGTCTAAAATCGTTTCTTATATGTTTTTTAGTGAATTTTTCAAAATTTTTCCGTTAATTTAATATACATCCTTCAAAATATGTGTAAATATGTATGTATTATATAATAAATGTTTAAATATACTGTTTTTGTTCTATAATGAATTTTTATGTATTATTTAAGGATATAAGGGTTTTATTTTTGTTATAAATGTTGTATTATTTGAGCATTAATATGTATTTATTTTTATATAATGTGTGTGTATTTAGCTGTTAATAAATAAGTGCTTATAAGCTTTTTTTGTATTTTATTTTCGGTTATTTCTCTTTGAATGAACATATAACACACATTCGACAAATACACGAGTATATCTCATACCACTAAAGGTTCGAAGACATCAATAGCCTAGTAGAAATAAAAATAGCTTACTTGGTCGAAGAAAAAGGCTATTTGGGCTGATTCCGGAAACCAACATCAAGTTCATAGCTACCAACTGATTTATATCTTGGAAATAAACAATGTTTTCAGCTAAAACAGGGTAATTATTATAAAATTTATAACCAAATAAAAATTCAAAGTCTCATTATAAACAAACTAATAAGCCTACACAATTCTTAAAATTTGGTGCTTGTGCTTAATATGTCCCCAGTGGTATTACATATAGACAGAAAGACACTGCCTTCCCTACGTAATTCATACAAATATGAATAATCTTGTTCTGATATCTAGTATTATTTATCTACGAGTACTATCACTAAACACAACATCTTAACGGGTATCATCTATAATTCTATACGGAATACATTGAATTTCAAGTAACTTCGCATTGCGCTGCACTAGCGCTGCTCAGTGCCTCCAGGCAAAGGTACAAGCTATTATTGCCTAAATGTTTATATGTGAACTATAACAATAACCATATGTGTGTTCGTTCGTATAAATAAAATAAAATGACACTCATAAGAACACATAGAAAGACAGACTTAAGACAGTGTCTTTTACAACACGACAAACTACGACATTTACCGAAGTAGCTTCGTTTCTTATTCATTTAAATACACCTACACTAAAAGTATTTGATTGATCAGTTGTAACGTTGTGAGTTCATACGCACATAAAGCACTATTATTTTCGTCTAATTGTTTTTATACTGAGTCGAGTCGAATATTGATTATTTTGGTTTGCTTGTGGTTATATTATCATGTGTTTCAGATTTTATCGTTGATAATATTCACTGCCAAACTTGTTCAGATAGTGTGGGTACAGAAAAAAAATTATGCGTTTTCAAAAAATCTTTCGTTGACAAAAGCAAGTGATCTTGAAAGGTCGTTGTACACCAAATTTACAATTAATATAAACTAAAGATAAAGTCAATCGTAAATTCAACACAAAACGATCTGATTCATATTATTGGCTGACAGGTTGATCTGTAAGGAAACTGGTTACAACAATGTTCATAATTTTCCTACGACCGCAAAAAAAAAACGATCTGTCTTAAAAACACTTAGAAGCTTCTCCTAAGCATCACTTCTTCGGAAAAAATCCGTGTACTCACACCACCATCTTTTAATTGTTTTTATTTAATTCTAGTATTTAAAGATCAGCCAATCTATGGATATTTGTGGCTACAAATACCTACATAATTATATACTCATCATGACGCTGAACCAAACCAACATGCAGTATTTTTGATTATATAGTTGCTTTTAAAAATTTCTGCGTACCCTATCAAAAAACTCTGTGCACGCCACTTTATGTCCCCAATCTTATGGTAAGGTTTTCAACTATTCCTAATATTTTGCAAAAAGACATTTACGTATTGAAATACCAGCATTTGAAGCACTTAACTACTTTGATAAGGATCATGTTTTTACCTTCGGATATCTTCAAAATACGAAAATATTTTTATAAAATGTAAAATTATGATTGTTTTTCATAATAACAACCAATTATGTGTTATTTTAAAATAAAATAGTATTATCACGGAAATAGTTGATTGTGTTTTATACATAATTGTTTTTCCACACAAAAAAATTTAATATTTTTAAGTGAGGCACAATGATAAGATTAAAATGGTCATTGAATGTTAAATGAAAATTATTTTCATTCACGAATCCGTTCAAATAGAATCAGAATCTTCAATAATCACATTTATAGTTCAGGAAAAGATGTTACAAATTAAGGAAAATGAAATAAGCCGCTTGCTTTTTGCAAAAACCTGATGAAATGTGTTTTTTAAGTGACAAATATCATTAGTAAGGCTTATGTGTTAGTGGGAGAAATGTTTCTATTTGTACCTAAAAAAGTCACACGTTTGTACCTAAAAAAGTTTACACCTAAAAAAGTCGTTCCACCAGGTTTTAGCAAACAGTAAGCGGTTTATTTCATTTTCCTTAATTAGACGATTTTTGTAACACCTTTTACTGTGCTAGTATTCTTCTTCTTACAAAATTTCATCTTTTGGCTAACGAAGTCAGTACAGTTGGAATAAAATAAAATAAAAACTTACAATCTTAAAATTTATTTCGAATTTTCGTTTATTAACAAATTAGTTTTTCTGTCTTCCTTTATGCTCCCCATTTGTTCATTCGTTTATAGATAAATTAGTTAAAAATGTAATATAAAATATATAATTTCTTAAAAATATGCTACTCTACGAATAGAAATTGACATGGAAATTAATGATTGCATTTTTCATAAAGTAAAAATGTCAGTAAAGAGAAATAGTATATATCAATTTGACATTTGTTATAAATTTGTTTGTCATTTATGTTCAATTCTTTCTATTTTCATATTGTTCTTATTTGTTTGTTTCTCGAGTCGAGTCAGTTTGAAAAACGTCTTCAGTTGTCTTCTGCAGAACCAGCTATAGTTCCCCATGTATTATGAAAATTAAATTTATATTTCAAATTTAATTATAAATACATTTTAAATAATCGATTATTGAGAGCATTTTCTAATTGATTTATTAATTTAACAATATTATAGTGTTCTTTTTTTATTCGTTCTATGTTTCTCCATTTTCAATGTTCAAAGGTTCTTGACATACAACAACATTTTTGTTCAAATAATCTTGTTAACGAAGCGTATAATTTTAAATTTAGAAAAGACATATTTTAAAAATGTGATGAATTATAGTTTGTTTGTTACATAAAAGCAGAACAAGAGGAATCAACATAATCTCCAGGAAAATATATCATTATTTCAGTAAAATTGTTATTTAATTTAATTTTAAAACGAACGTGACGTCACAGTATGTAGATTGTCAGACGTGGGTATTACACCTGTAGGAAACAGTACATTGAACTATCACCAAATGATAGATCACAAAATAATACTTCATCAACAAAGAACGCCAAAAGGTCTGCGTTTAAACATCTCGAAAATATATGCATTTGAACATTAGTTTTGGAAGAATTGGCAAAAATTTTCAATCGCATTCACCATTACCGAATATGTTATTTATTAAGCCTTTATGTTTGTATGTTTGCTGTAAGCGGAAATTAATATAATGATCAAGATCGTAGGCCCAGTCTCCGAAATTTTAAATGCAAGATGTGACTACTTTTCCAACATAATTTTCCATGTGATATACTTTTGTTGCTGAATTCGAGAAGGAAATGTAGAGAATTTGAAATTTTTGTAGACCAACTTGCCAGCGAGATCAAGAGATTCAACCGATCAGTTGAAGATGCAAAAATTTAGGAAACGGATAAGTACATGGCTCCTGTAATAAGAATAATATTAATGCATTATCTTTTCAACATCCTTTCACATAGATAATGTAGGTAGAATTGCTTAATAGGGAATGGAATATTAATGTATTTTTTTATATTTTTAATTCATTGTTTACAGCGTTATAACATTGTAAAAAATATAAATACTGTTTAAAAATGCTGTAATTAAGTGTTTAAAATATTTAAAATAGAGAATAATTTTGAGATGTTTAAACGTAGCACCTTTGGCGCTCTATGTTGATTACGTATTAATATGCGATCTGTCATTTGGAGATTAAATGTACTGTTTCCTACAGGTGTAATACCCACGCATGTAATTAATACCATACAGTATGTCAACGTTTAAGAAATTTAAATTTTTCACTGAAAACATATATAAGAATAAAATAAGATAGATATTAATAAAATAATGGTTTAGTTCAAATGTCCAGCCAATATTTCATGAATATTCCCTATTATATTTTAGGCAAAAGTGGTTTGTAAAAGAAAACATTTTTAGGGCTAATAAAAGCATGTCTCTGAAATCATTATAAAAATATAAATATAAGATAAGAAGATATTAGAAGAAGATATATCTATGCACATACGAGGCTGCGAGTAAAATTTAGTTTCTAAGTAATTTTACACATATTACAGATTTGAATATTTTCACATGATTCAAAGCATATTTTTTCCGATATTTCATTTTATAAAAAATTGTTACAATTTTTTTCTCATTTAAAAAATTCGTGAATGTATGTAAGCAAAAAATTTAAATAGATTCCTACATTTTACAAGTTTTCAATTTTTTACAAAAAAAATTGTTTTTAACGATGAAAAGATATATTCTTACAAAAAAACGGAATTTATTTTCAAGTCTATAACACCATGTAAAAGATTATTTTTACATCACTGAATTTAAGATTCGTTATATTTTCTGGGAGAATTAAACACAATCTAAATAAAGTTAATTTATATATAATATTTTTTTTCTTCGGTTATTCGGTAACATTTCATCTAAGTTTATATGTACAGAAGAATACAAAAAATACCTACTTGTAAGTTATACATACTTGAAACTTTCTTTCAACTTTCAACAAGAAAAAAGTTACCTGTATCTGGGTGACTGAATGTTATTGAACAACGATATAATATTCAGAATGCACATATATTGGTTTCGCTTAATGGGGCCAAACATGCTACTGGAAGAAATTATCATTGAATTAGTTCTTCGGTCCCTTATGTTTTCTATACAATATACAATCAATTGAAAATGAACTATCTTCACCTTAACTCAAGAACATCAATTTAAATATACCTACAATAAATTTGAAAAAATCTTCGACGTGAAACAAACCAATATTTTTTGTCTTCCGTGCTTCAGCTTTGACTTTATTCGTCGAATGTCTATATCAATTAAATGGAAAAAAATTCAAATATACACAGAAAGTTAATTTTCTTTTTATTACCCGTCTGCCAAGGAGTGGTTATGTTTTTCATGCGTATCTTGTATGTATGTATGTATATTTGCTTGTAAATTTCTTTATTACCTCATATTTTACAAACGGCTCAATTGATTTCAACATTTGAGATATCTTTATGTTTGTCTCAAAAACGTAAGTGTCCTTATAGATTGGTTTTTTTAAAAAACAAAACAAAACCCATCGAGTAGGGTATAAAAATAATGGAATTTAAAAGAGAATTACAAAAATATATAAAAACTATATGTTTAAATTTAATAAGGAATAATAAAGTTTACAAGTTTTAATATAGTATTATAGGAGGGTTTTTTTAGTGCCAGGACTCTAAAAAATCTAATAAATAATTAAGAAAACTGAAAAAAAAGAAATAAGTCCAGTAGTTTACTTTGCAAAATCTAGACCCACTCTTCCCAATAATAGGCTCCGATTGTTAAAGTTGTTATGTAAACTACTGGACTTGTTTCTTTCTTTTTCAGTTCTTCAACGCAGTCGGGTTTTTTATTTTTTAAATTATTTATTTTATTTACCTCTGGATGCTAGATGCAACCATTTATTAGATTTCAAGTTTAAATCTAAAACACAAGAATCTAATATCTTTTTTTTTTTTAAATCATTACCCAAGTGGTCACTCACTTCTATCACCCAATTGCGGAAATAAACACAAATTTTTGCTACGCATTTTCTTTATTACGAAATCATTTTTTTTTAAATTATGAAAAAACATACGCTTTTACTTCAAACCTACAAAACAATTATAACACATGAGAGGAATAATTCGTCCAATAAAAAACAACAATGTACGAAAAATTGTTCAATAAGCTTGTGTTTTTTAAGCATATCGAATTTTTAAATGAACAGAATAGAGAAAAGAAATAAAATTTTTGATGCAATAAAAAAAAGGCTAATTTTATACAACAATCGTTTTGTCTTTGTTTGAATAAATATAATAGTACATTCAGCTGTCGGGTTTCAAATATGGACGAAATACAGAGAGTACATAAAATATTGACCTTGAAATGGTATATAATTGTCTATCAGAGATTTTCATTTTCTAAGAGATATACTCATTTTGACATTTAACCCATATGGCCAAAGTAAAAGTAGATTGCCAATAATACTTTCAAAGCCCTTTTATGGAGTGTGGTCAAAGTTATAACGGCAGGATTTTTCCAAATAGTAGAAAACTTTAAAGTAATAACATTTTGTCATTACACTCACAGTCGAAAAAGTCGTTCTCCAAGTACAGGGTATGAAATTTTGAATGAAAAAATAAAAGTTTTGAGAATATTGTCAAAATTTCTGTTTAGAGTTATGGTACACTAATGACTTTATTGTACATACATTATATATGTATACAACTTCCCATACTTGAAACATTGTCCCAAATTACAAGTTTATCTAATCAACCATTTTGGCAATAACATTTTATATTTGTAAAATTTCGACACCCTGTACAGTGACAAAGACGCTTTCCCAGCAATAAGTGTATTGAGAAATTGTTAATATTTTAACGTTATCAACCATTTTATTTAAGTTTTGCTGTTTTAACTTGGACAATACTGTATATCTCTATATATGAAAAGTTCTTTGATTATACAAACAAAATGGTTTTATGTAGTATTTTTGTATTTTATATATTTTTATTTTAATAGCGTATTGTTTTTACGTTCAAACACGAAATAATCTTTGACCTCATCATGTGTCTCAACTATTTCCCATTTTGTGAGTTGTGTTATAGGTATAGAGGTAGAACTACAAACATATCTACAAAACAATAATAATAATAATCATAGTATATACAAAAGATTATTTATTCAGTCAGAACACGTTAACAAATATAATACTAATGTTTTTATATTCTTTACATTTTTTTTATATATATCTATCTCTTTTGCAAGATTTGCCTCTTCATTTATTCGTGAAAATGTAGTTTTCACTCTTTTTTTAGCTAACGTAAGGTAATGTTTGCTTGCAGTTGTACAGACATTTTGCATCAATTGGCAAACCATAAGTAAATGCAATCTACTTGGCTATTATGATATATTATAAAAAACCTTAATCACATTATGGAAATAGTAAACAACACAATTCCACACAAAATTTTTTGGCGTAGAGGTAAAATGTTAATCTGCAACGATAATGTGGTTTGAATACATGTTGATTGAAATTTGTTGAAAATTTCGTCATATCAGGTATGGTATAGCAAATTACACGGTAAAGACGATAGCTTAAAGTGATATACTTGATTTTAGAGTCGAAACAATTTTTAGTGCAAAGTTGTTAATAAGGTATGATACCTCTTTTATGCTTATAGCGAGCAACTGAGATGGGAGAATACGAATATGTAAACGTCTATTTAGTAAAGTTTTATAATTAATAAAATAATGACTTATCCAAGTGAAGTTAATTGATTAATTACTGCAATCTCTTATGAAAATTAATGTCTTGAATAAATGAAGTTATAATTGGTTTTAATTCATCATAACCATTTTATTTACAACATTAACAGGTTGAGTTATAAGAAGGTCCTGATAGCCGTTCATATATCTTATCTTAATAATGATGAGATTTACTTCGAAATACTTTCTTCGATCAAATTGAATATGCTTGGGAACACATTTTGAATTCGATTAAAACTTCACTGCGGTAGGCAGCAAACCAAATAGTTATTTCATTTCCTTTGACACGCCATGATTTCGAATCCATAATATTTATAACAATTACCGTCGTACCACAAACTTCGACTTAGAAGATCTTATAGATTACTGGGTCGTAATTATGTCTAGTTTTCATACTCTTCTAGGTGTCTGAATAATCGAAAATTATACAGGTATATAAGTTTGTCCTCTCAAAATTTTGGTTCATCCACTTTATCAATTTTAAATTTTGAGCAAATCAAAATGATGGCATTTGGCAGGCAATCAGCATTTTATATGCAAAAATAGCTGCTGAATTACACAAGAAATCACGAGAATTTGGACTGAAACTCGCCCGCCACTAGCTTGAGTGTCTTATGTTACTTTTGACTCGGGTACATAACAAGAACAGGCAACACAACACAAGTATAACCATTGCATTATCATTCTTAAGCTTTGTATCGGAGTGTGGAGTAATAAGTTTTAAAAATTAAATTTCGTTGCACAACTAAAATTATTTAATACTTTTCAATAGTCCGTACGTCAAAACAGCATATTTTCTTACTTTTACAGACTACATCATTAGCTGGAAGATCAACCTATATATAATTATGTAATACATAATCATAATATTATAACACATAATATTGTTGTAATATTATAATCTAATCTATTTTATTGTTTAAGATATTAAATTTGTAAATCAACTGTCACTAATCAACTTAATACTTAAATACACTAAGCTAACATAACATTATAACATGATGATGGTGAGTTTTGAGTTGAAAGTTAATATTATAATCATTAACAAGAAAATTATTGTTGACAGTTTATCACAACTCACTAATTTCATTTAGGTAATTTGATTTTAACAATTTTATAATATTTAATAATAAGTAATACGATTATAAGATTTAATTTAATTATCTGGTATAATATTTTTTTAAATATAATAATGCGTTAAAAATGTCGGTGCTCTTTAAAAAATAGAAAAACATGTTATTTTGATGTTCATTATTACACAAAATTAATAAAACTGTTTTAAAGAATACTAATCTAGTTGGAATGCAATCATTATATTTATACTAGCTTGATACCCGCCCGCTTCACTAGGCATAAAAGTAAAAACCATCTTTAATTAAGATTACTGGACAAGATATTTGTCAATATTTAGTTTACGCCTGTATGTAACATATTATATCAAAATATAGCCGTGATGTAAATATCGTGTGGATGATTAAAAGTAAACAACAACAATAAGTAATAGGGTAGTTAAATTTACTTTATTTTATGTATAGGCAATTTTTTTACAGATATGATATACAAATTACATAATGAATAAAACTAAGTCATAGTATTATTTCTCCAAAGCTGTACATTTGTAAGCAGCGAGTCTATTTTTCATCATTAGCCAGCACGAAAAGGTTGAATATGAGGGTTAAATCATGGAATTTGATACAGGAATAAGGAAGATTTCACGTAACCAGGAAAAAATAGGCTAAAGAAATAATATATATCATCAAGGTAACAAAAGTCATTCGCCCGAGAAATAGAAAAAATTAAAGGCAAACCTTTTTGAGTAAAATTCTATGCAAAGCTTTATGAATAAAACAAGAATGAAATCTTATAGTTTCGCGAAGCCAGTGTTTCTATTATCATCCCCTCGAATAATATTTAATTTCGGTTTGGTTGTCAAGGTTATTTTGGATTTAAAAAATCTTAGTACATACTATCGGCTTAAAATTGTCCAATGAATACGCTCTTATGTGTCTTAAATGTCTAATAACGTGAACTAGATCGAAAGAAAAAAATTGCATAAAAAACTTTTATAAGTAAAACAAAACAACCAAAAATTAATATTTATTACTTTTAAAAGGCAGTGTGTGTAATTTGGCAAAAATTTTCGTAACGTAACCACACCCATATAGAACGTCACATGATGTACATATACGATACTATAACGTATATATATTATACGTTTATTTATACCAAAAATCTCATAAAGTAAGGGTGTGTAAGAAAAACAAAATTTCCACGCGACATGAATTTTGAAGTATATTATTTAAAATCACAGAACAAAAACACACACACAACACACATAGAGTTGGTATATATAGTGGAGTTGGTTGAATCCCCTCATGTTAAATTCAACATAAACCACATATAAAACATAATCATAACATATATAACATAATGTACAGAATATGCCAGAATAAAAATAATCATAATTTCTGGACGTACAGTTCTAAAAATTGTAGATCAGAAATTGTATCTTGCTTCATTGATTTCATCCAGTAATATAAACCTCACTAGAAGCTTTTTAAGGTAGTACGAGCACCAAAGCAATTTTAAAGTTAGGGTTGAAATTACTTGTACATACCTCATTTCAATAACACTACTTAGACATTAATAAGTAATTTAATGATTTTTATCTCTTAGAATTCTTGCGAATTGTTACTGAGTTGAAATTTTTATCTAAAATTCAAAGATAAATGGCACTCAGATCTAAAAATCATTAGCTATCTGGCCAAAAATTGCGAAACTGAACCCTAAAATGTGTTTACTACATTTTTTCTCAACCTTTTTTCAGTTAAAACTCAAAATTTTTTTAGTATTAGACGCAAACATAGGTTAGGTTACGTTAGGTTAGAGTGGCAGTCCTGGGGTAGGACACACTTAGACCATAGGGTCCGTTGTGATACCGTAAAGCGGTTGACCCATCCCCGGCCACTACTCCATGAACCATTTTTAGCTGTTTAAGAATAGCAGGAGGGCTTGGACGTCGACTGACTTTGGGTCGGAGAGGTCGTCAAAGAGAGGCTGGCTCAAGTAAGTCCATCTGCTCATGACAAGAGCTGGGCAGTGACAGAGAAGATGAGACATTGTCTCCTCCTCGTCACCAATATGACAGCTCCTGCACTCGTCGTAAAGAGAGAAAGAAACTAAGCACAGTTAATTTAAACAAGACCATTTCTTACAAATTGAAAACAAAATAAAGAGCCCTGTCGAATTATTCCATGAGAATTCGATTCACTCTTGGATTTTCTGAAAATTTGTTAAATTTTACTTATTAAAGAGTAGAATAAATGTTTCAATTTTCTTGAAAGGTAAAAATTTCGTAATACACAATAGTTAACAACTACACCATTTTTTGTTTCGTTTCTAAAAAATTAAAAGAAAATTTCACATTTAATTTTAAAGTGGGAAATATGGACCAAAATTCTGGGACATTCTGTAAATGATATATGGAAAAAATTAAAATAAACAATTTTAATAATTTATTCAATTAAAAAGCCATAAAATATTACAACAAATATGTATGTATGTACAAAATATGACACCCTTTTTGTCTAACCAACATATTAGCTCCACCAAAATATAATATTTTAAAAATCTATCTCTCCATGTCTCACTCCTTATTATTAATATCGTTATATTAGTAGGTATACTCAATGTCACAAAAAATGCTCGTTTTAAAACATTCTAAGTGTTACTATTATAACATAACATATGATGCGTACGCTTAGAATGTTTTAACTGTGGCACTTTTTCTGACAGTGAGTGTACGTACATACTATACCACCTAATTCAATTTAATCATCACACAATATACAAAAACCTTTTCTCATAAATAAATTTTAAAATAAATTATTTTCACACGCTTATGACACACACAATGGAGGAAAAATTATTTTTTGAACATAAAATTTAATTAACCAATATAATAATTATTATTTAAGAAATATAAGTACTGAGACTCTTTTGAAAAAACATTATCAGAGATTTTTTGATGAATGGAACACGGTGTGATTTATGCGTTCTTTGTAGGTTAGGTTAGGTTATATTGTCTGTCCACGAAGGACGCACTTAGGCTAAAGAAACCATTGTGATACCATACATGTGTTTTACTACCTTTCCGCTGATAATTTCATTTATCAGCTCCTCAATTTCAGAGGCTGAGTGCACCTCCTTCATGCATATACCATGCACACCAGCCCATCACAACTATTAATTAAATTTAATTTATTGCGACGGCGGGAATCGAATCCGCTACCTTAATCAACTAGGCTAATAGGGCGGCTGCGTTCTTTGTAGTTGCGGTACTTTTTTATGTATTCAAAACTCCTTATTTTGTCGTAAAGTGAGAATTGTAAATGTCATGAAATTCAGGACCGAATCGTTTTTCAATCCTCATACATGCTTATATAAGTTTAATTTATCCGTGTGATTGAATGGGTATTTACTCATACTGATCGAAATGACAAAAAAACAGGAAACTGAGTGCAAAAAATGGAAATTGGATACTGATGGTGTATGGTTACCACTCAGAAAACATCGAATCTTACATTTATCACTTCTATCTTGTATTTGGCGTGTTTGTGTATGTGAAAACTTCTCAATACTTCATGCGAGAACTGTCATATTTCTTCCGAATATTACATCGTTATTTCAATCATTTTGCCCTTGGCAGTCATATGTATCGCTTTCCGATGGTAAGTTCCATTATAAAATTTACTGAGCAATAAAGTTAGATCCACCACCGAAACAAAATCTTCTTTGAAAAATGGATTTTAGACAGAAAATTAATAAGACTTTGTCTCTTAGTTTAGTCAAAACTGGGATTTGTTTGCCCACCGAGGAGGTGATATTTTCCTATAGGGATGATATCTCTAAAACGGCACAATTTTGACAAAATAAGATATGCGTATACATGTTTTAGTTCAGACAAACGTTATTGGTGCTCTCCCTAAAAAAGTTATGGGAGTAAAATGCAATAAGGGAATAAGCTTAGAAACATTATATAGTATGTACACAGGTACCTATTGTTTATATTTTAAATTTATACGTTACATATATTATCATGTGTTTATTTGTTTATCTCTTCTTTCACTCTTACACACTTACTTTGTGTGTAAGAGTGGCTATCTTTTTACATACATACCATAAAAAAACGAATGCGTAATAAATACTGTCTATACATGGTATTTCAACAATTAACTCAGTCAATTGTTGGTTTAACTTGTTAATACGCCACTACCAAATCCTCGAAATATTTTCCTAATGTAAAAAAACCTCGATTCTCCCACAATTGACACTCAAATTTATGCAGAACCAGCTCGGAAAAGTTTCCAGGCGTAGTGCTTAGAAACTTAAGCACTACTCTTATAACTTAAGAGGCTAGAAAATTTAATTGTTTTCTTACAGTATTTGTTGCTTGATTCAAATCATTCTGTATACAAATTATATAACCGTAAAGACTTTTAGGAGATGTACCATTGTTTATTAACCTTACAACAATCTGCCTCCACAACAGATGAATATCATCTCTTATTTCCCTTCTCGATTTACCTCTTTTACAAGCCATGTTCATATAATAAATTTCAGTTTGTCGACCAATGATGATCGTTTCTGGTCCGTCAGTCAATGCCCGTCTATTGTTTGTCATTCACATATATGTTGTTTATTAAAATAACAATATAAAATTAATGACAAAAGCTATATGTGACGTAATTATTTTAAAAAAAAACTCATACAACGGTAGTTTACCAGAGCACCACCATTGGCTTGTGGTGGCAACAAGCAGGTTGAGGGTGATGATCATAATATTCAAACACGAAATGAATAATCAACTAACGACTTTTGGGAATTTATACTATATTATATGTGTGGGAATCAATACTATACCATGGTGGTTATATTAAAGTTTCATGTTACGATAACGTTGATAATATTCGAAAAATTTTTAACTTATTCGATTGGATTGAAAAATTAGATATACATTTAACTAGGAGGATCTAAAAGCTTTCACTCGGTTAAAAGAGCCAGCGCGTGGCAATCGAAACGAAAATTTCACTTCTAATTGTACAGAAATATGCGGAATTTTAATCAATCGGTTCTGCTTCTTGTTTTGATTAACTTTGAGAATGCAAACAAGCCAGCACTTTGAGAATATAAGACGCGGAAGCTATTAGCAAAGAGCCTGAAATATGTAAAAGTTTAGTAACTGTTTAGCTCTGTGGTTTATTGTAGGGTTACGTTTATCCATTTCATTTATTCTAGCAGTAAATTAATACAAGGGTTAACACCAATTAAATCGTTTAGTCTTGCACAGTTAAATCTAAAATTAAATAAAAAAATTTCAACGTGTGATCATTTAGTGTTTCCTCAAATTATTCACCAATCTTCTTGGTTTTTACATAGCTTACAACATTATCGAGTGCATAAGCCAGAAGGCACTCAAGAAAAACATTCCAGTTCAAATAGGTGTTCTCACAAATGTTGAAAGGAGGCTAACACAAGAAAAAAAATTTGTAAAAGAAAAACTTGTAATAAAATTTATATCATTATAATACGATATTACTACAAAGCAAGAGTATCCCATATCAATTTTCTAGACTTAAACTTAAACTATGTTCAGTATTTTTGACCTTTATTTAAAACTAACTGCAAACTACCCGCTTTGTTGGGAAGCATTCCCACTTTCACCTCCCCCATATCCCCTTGCGTAGGGGTTATAGATTTGTAATATACAGGTCATGCTCTTTTTATTTATACTCCACTTGGGTATATTTGAAAACATTCATCCCCACTTTCTCGCTCCAGCTTTCCACTCCCAAAAGTTAAAAATAGATAAAAATAATCCTTGAAGCTGGTTGTATATCTTGTCAATATTTGAGCTTGGTCGATGCGCAACTTTTTAAGTTTTTGAAGTTCATCCTTTTCAACCCCTATTTCAACCTCTTACATGTATTATACATAAAAACCTTCCTCTAGAATCCCTCTATCTATTAGAAAAAACCACATCAAAATCCGTAGCATAAATAGGGACATGATAGGTACAGGCAGCGGGACACAACTTTGTTTTATACTGTGTATTGAAGATTACCTTTCTTGTAATTTTTAAACCAAATTGAACATATTTCAATGTCAAAGAAGTCTACTTTCAGAGTTGGGTGACTAGAACTAAATACTCAGGCAACATAACAGATATGACTGATAGGTGTTAAAGAATCGACAATACAATTGGTTTATCTGCTGTTCGATGAATTGTCCTTGATATTTCTGTGAAGCATTTCTGTGAAGCATTTCTTGACATGCATTTTCAACATTCTAAATAAACGACCTATATTTTGCAATATAATCAACACATAGCAACAGTACAATCAATAATAAGATTTCTCAACTCAATAGAGAAGACATATAGATACGAAGTCAACGTATTACAATTTTACTATTTTATCACTGACTATAAAATAAATTTAATGCTTGCGAATCCATTCCTAGTATCGTTAAAGAAATTGAATGATTTACAATATAAACTTTGCTAAATCTTTTTAGCTGTGTTGGTATTATTATAATAAGAATTTTTATCGCAAGGGCTGCGTGAAATAATAGAATTTTCTCTGACGAAAAATTTAAAATATAATTGTAACTTATTGAGTTATTCCAAAAAATTAAACAATATAATTAAATAAAGAATTACTTCGTCAACTAAAATTCGTTTTGAGAAAACGATTAAAATTAAAAATTGTGTTTCAGCAAGTCAAATTAGTCTACGTTTCCTGGCTAATGAATTTAGTAACCATAAAACGGCAGTTTCGAAATTATCAAATACAAAACCAGTTACTAATTTTCTGTAAAGAGAAAATTTACCTATATTGAAAATAAAAGTTTATACGATGATATCAGAGTTATTGAAAATGGTAATTTAATTAAATATCGATACTTAATTATACTTTAATTAACTTATTAATATAGTTGTAGGTCGCTTTATAGAGTTGTTTTAAAATAACATATCATACTAACACTAATACCTTAGGCTTATTATAATATTATTGGTTTAAGTGAGAGTATAACTTACTCTAGCTTCTACAATTATAAAATATTCTACATTCCTAGAGTAAAAAATCAAAAAAAATTTACTAAATAAATTTTAAGCAAATAATATTTGTTAAATATCAGCGATAATTGATATTAAAACCTTCTCATATAAAAACTTTTTAATTGCAATTAAACATAAACTAATAACAAATTACTAAATTGAATTAGTTTGATTATTTATCACCAGGAGAATGACTGACTGCATCGTTTATCTTAATTATAACATCAATTTTAATCAAAATTTTTATTAACTGTAACAATATGCTTAAAACCATGTTTAGTATACGGGTTGTGTCTTAAAAGTTTAGTCGTATAATATTAGCAGATTCGGAATAATACCCTCGCTATAAGCATTTCTGTTAAATTTATGCTTTATGATATAAATTTGCTAGTTTGGCTGCTTGTGTAAGTCGAATGACAATGTTATTCTATGACAAACAAAATTATAGAAACATGGTGGAAGAATTGTAAAACTCAATTTTGTCTTCCCTTTGCGAACATTCGTAAAACTTCATGTCTTAAATTAAGTCTATAAGTAAAATTATGAATCCTTCACACCTTCGGGAAGTATCACAAAGTTCGCAAAGAAACGAAGGTGATACTTGTGGAATCTTGCCTCTCTTCGCCTCACCTTGCCCGACTTCACTAAAGGGTCATATTCTCCTTAAAACTTGTATAGTTCAGTAACTAGCCTGAACTCAGTGTAGCTTTGCTCACTTCTGCAGTGTGTTAGTTGCATCTAAAGTCAAGTCGGATGGCAACATGACGCGCTGCAAGTCTTGACCTGGTAGGGACTTTGATAGCCAAGATGGAAGACACACTAGAAGTTTTGGTGCGCTAACTGGGCGTATCACTGTAACCTGCCCCATCGGAAGGCGGTGCTTGCACTGTCTGACCGTGGGTGAATCTAAATGGATTTTAGGGACCTTACGTACGACAAATGATAATATCTGTAGTTCAGTAACTATTATGGCTTATATAAAACATTGTTAAAATTTGTTTCTATTGCAATAAACATGAAGACTATTGTAATAGCCATACGTACAAAACATTACCGCAACAGCTATTGCCAGTTCAATGTCAGCCATAGCAATGAGGTACATGCGAAGTAAGGCGATAGTGGTAGTGAGTGCTTCAATTCGCCTAGGCTTGACGAGCGTACTCGAGAGGGTATCACGCGAGAGTATGAATGGAGGGTTACAGAGACAATATTATGAAATGAATTTGAGGGATTATATTTTAATAAAAACACCCGTTATAAAATCGTAATTTGTAAAATACAATTACATGTATGTAAATGTAATAAGGAGATGTATGAGATTTGTGTTGTATGTGTATATAATTTGTTTGTTTGAATCTCATGAACTCTCTCACTACTCAGTACTCATTGAAATTGTATAATTAAATTATTGGCTTAACTCTGTCAAGTTGGTACACTTATATAGTACAACAACTCAACACAAATCAACTCAACTCATCAATGAATGGAGTGATCCTTTATGTGTATACCTACCATGCCATATAGTTCACATTTGTACCAATAAAGTTTATAGGTCTATGCTACAATTTATAATGCTGCTCAATGTTCAATTATATAATATTATCATTAGCATTATACAAAATTATATTTTGAATCGTAATGATATAATCTGTGTCACAAAAAACGCACATTTTAGTATATACTGAGAGTTTACATAGTGCAATAGAAACTGATAAAATTTTTAGTCTCTATGAAGAATCAGGCAGCCTGGAAGTTGGCAACACATGAAAATAACTGATCGATTAATCGAAACAAGAGTATTCAAATAAAAGCTATGATATAAATAAAACTCACGATGGTTTTAAATTTTATTACAGAAAGAGATAAGTAAATTTTGTAGTTTAACTGCTTTTGTAGTGTATGGTATGTGCATCAAGGAGGTGCACTCAGCCTCTCAAAATAATTGAGGAGCTGATAAATGAAATTATCAGCAGAAAGATGGTAAAACACAATTTTGGTATCACAATGAGCTCTTTAGCCTATAAGTGTGTCCTTCGTGGACCGCCAATAGAAGCTAACCTTAGCTTATTTTAATTTTTACATATATCAAAGCAATTTTAAATTTCTTTTAAGGGCTCCGTACCTAAACGGTATCCAACGAGACCTTTTTACTATGATTCCGCTATCTGTCCGCAATAGTTAGACAGGTGAAATTTTGACAGACTGTTACTAATGGCGCTATAACAAAAAATAATTCTGAGACTCCTTGTTTCCTTTTTTTTCGGCGGGTCCAACTTTATAGTACCTATAAAACTAGGATTTTGTCAGAAAAGGATACAAAGAAATTTTATTGCTTTGTGTGATTTTCTTAAGGAGCATCGTTTTAACTCTTGTAGGAATAGCGAAGTTCGAATATCTTGAAACCTTCTTTTTCGATTTTTGAAAAAACTTGTTTCCATTATTTACGAGCTTACTTGCGTTTTTTATGCTTGAGAGTACTCTTGTAAAAAATTTCGAGAAAACACTTTTCATGAAAATTTATTCTTTGTTATTTTGATCCAAATTTACAAAAGTAAAATATATTTTATTGTAAATCTAACATTTTTAGGTTTTTTTAAGCCTCACGGTTTGTAATTTTGGAGCAAAAACGCCAATATCTAGAGAACTAAAACTCCAAATATAATAAAAACTATAAATCTTATGATAAAATACATTGCATAGATAAATAATTCCACACCTTTTGTTTACAAAAACATTTAAATAACAAAAATAATCAAACAAAGTTCAATGACCCAGCTTGATATCATCTCAAAAACTGTCATTTTGTGTTTACGTCTCCTTTCAAACAATAAACAAATAATTACAATTTTCATTTGAATATGAAATTCATTATTTTATTTAAAGTATTATAATAAAGATGATTGTATTATATTATGCTCAGGTCATTTCTATAATTGTTTATATAACAAATTATTGTTTGCTATTATTATACATAATATTTTACATCTCTTGAAAGTAATTCCTACAGTACGATTAGTTCCAGATTCTCTTTACGAGATTTAATGTATAGATGAAATGGTGAGTTTGATAATTCTGCCAATCGGACTGTTTTGGAAATAATGAAACAACAGGATACATTCCGATCTTTTTAACCCACGAACCAAAACAAGGGGTGTTGTCTGACCTCTATGTGTGTCTGTCTGTTTGTGACATTGTAGCTCCTAAACGGATGAACCGATTCAGATTTCTTTGTTTCGATTGAAGGGTTTAATGGGGAGTATTCTTAGATACGTTTCAAATGCAAGTTAGGGTTCCGTATCAGAAAAATTTTTCGAGAATTTTTTAAATTTTGTAAATTTCACTTGAATACTCATCATAGTGTTCGCTTTTAATGAAGGAATATGATATTGTATGATAACGTTATAATATAAACTTTCGCTTATCTTTCTTATTATCTTACGAAAATGTGCTAATTTTTAGACGACCACATAATACTTTCCCATTTCGCATTAAAACTACTGTCGTTTGAATATTTAAAAAATTCAAAGACTATTCAGTCACTAAATTTTTTCTGTTTAAAATCGTCTGGCCTATTATGCACTTTGGGAGAAACCTTAAACTAAATGACTTAAAATAAGTCTAAAACTGTAGCTTTTCATTGAATAAATAGTAAGCTTCTAAATAGTAAAAACTTCGCATGGGAAAAGTCAAACGTGAAACGTAACTTTATATTCATGAATATAAATTTAATTATAGGAATAAAAAAAGCAACATTTTCTTTTCAATTTCAAAATATTTCAATTACGTCCTTAGATAGCTCGGCAACCTTGATAGCGGAGATTCGAAAATTGTGTATGGGCTTTATATGTATAAGTAAATATGTATATAATTTGTTGATTTTTCACCGCTTCCACCATTATTCAATTCAATTTATTCATTAATAGAATACTTGTATGTATAAATTTCAAATGAAAGAAAAATCTTGTCTAAGGCTCAAAGCAACACTGTGTCTAGAGAATACGGACGGATTGTAAGGAAATAGCAAAAAATAATCGGAAAGTAAACATACTGTATATTATTTATCTCTTGAATATTATTCATATAATTTATAAGCTGCAGAGAATTATTGTATATATAGTTTTGTGTAATGATCTTGTTGATTCAATTATGGACTTATTTACCATACCAAATCGTAATACTTTATTATCAACATTGCGTTTACTGTACTTTAAATTAATGGTAAAATTACTTATGTATTATATTCAATTTAATAATAATAATTATATTAAAAATTATATTAGGTACGTTCAATTCAAAAATTAAACAAAAATGTAAACCATTCTCAATAAACAATCACAATATAATTTCGATAGAATCTGAGATCACTAAAAAAAAACAAGTCGTGGATAGAGTTTGGTGCGACTCTTGAGTTCCACACGAATAACTTCCCAGCAAAATATAATGTTATAAAAAAAATGAAACTCGATCGACTCGATCGAATGTTATGAAATTCTTTTTGGATGATATTGCCGTTAATGCGCTTCGATCGGCACCTCAACGAATTCGATATCATTTTTTGTTCGCGCGCTATCTATCATGATAAAATGTAAGAAAAAGCTGGCCACATGCATTTATTGAAAGCTTAAATTAACTCAGGAGTTAATGCAGATTCTTCCTGTTTAACCAGAATTAAAACGCCGAAATATTATCACATTGAGACTTTATCTATAGCCATCAAATAGAAATTGAGACTGACTTATTAATAATTTTTTTTAAATTTACAATTCTCCTTAGACTTTGGATGCGTCTACATAAAACTGGCAACTTCTGTCCCCTATATGTCATACCAAGCAGCATGACAGTCCGGATTTTTTTACAGTCCGATTAGTATAACTTAATTTTAACCCCCGAACTAAGAAAGGGGTGTTATAAGTGTGAACGCTATGTGTGTAGGTCTGTCTGTCTGTGTATGGCATCGTAGCGCCTAAACGGATGAACCAACTTTGATATTTTGTTTCGTTTGAAATATAATTTAATGGGAAGTGTTCTTAGCAATGTTTCAAGTACGAGTTTAGGGTTCCTTACCCGGAACAAAAAATTGACGATGATCCTCAAAATCGGTTCAGTTATGAGAAGGCACTCATGAAAAAGGTAATTGAATGAAGAGTGTTCTTAGATATGTTTGAAGTGCGAGAAAAATTTGGCGGAGGGTTTTTTAATTTTCTTTGTTGATTTAATTATTAAGATGAAATATGTAATTTATAAGTGTTAGGAGAAATTTCGATATAGAACTATATTTCTATGTTTATACAGCATATATATTTAATAAGGTTTGTTAAAATTTATAAAATTTTCTAAACTCTAATTAATATAATTCCAAGCTTTAGAAACTTTTTAGAATAAACCAAACCTCTTACATCGAAACTTTAGTACTACAGATTATATATTTTTTTTATCGCATTGATTTATTCAATTTCAATATGGACCATTAAATCAGGACCAAACCTACATATTATTCGCCATAACAAAAACAATATTGTTGAACTATGTAACAAAATCAACCGTAAGTATTATGTGAGACTTGTACATAAAATTTTTGTTACATGAGTATACAGAGCGTCAAGATGAATGTGGCAAACTTTAATTATACCGAGATATTTTTCCTATTCTTGTCAATTCCAAAAGCAAGTGTTTCAAACTAGGTAGGTTCTGTTCGGATACCTTATATATATTTCTGATCAGTACCTACTTTCTCCGCTCTAAAACATTAAAACTTACTTACATATATAAAGTTGCTTAATTCAAGAGGAAAAAAGTGTCCGCTTACCTGAAATCAAAAATAAAAAATTATTAATTAAAACTCTTTAAACACCAAATAGGAATACTAAAGATATGAATGAAACGCCAAATATATGCAGGAAATATTAATTTTTATGCAGACCAAATTAAAGAATAATTAAAATTCGTTTCAAAATATGTTTCTCGAAAAATAAGCTTCACAAAACTCAAATTAAACAAGTGAAAACAATTGACTGATCAAATTGTAGACAATGTAGATTGCGCATTGGTTTGTTTTACAAGAAAGATAAACAAACACATCCATAATATATGTAATGTATAAATTTAAATTATAAACAATAGGTATCTGTATATACATACTATACTTATCGTTCAATTTACATCTAGGCATAGACGTCTACCACGAGTATGGCATAGTATATGCGATAAGCAATGTATTTAAGTAAGAGGTATTATAAGTGTTATATGAAATTGCAAAAGTATGCTTTACATCTCCAAACGTCTTACAATTAACTCAAAGCGTATCGAAACTTCATCACAAGTATATAACACCTTTTTCTTAGATGCATTGCTTGGCACATGTATTCATACATCGTGGTACGCCTATGCCTAGATGTAAATTGAACACTTGGTATAATGTTTCTAAGCGAATTTACGCCCTCACGAGCAGTGAGGTTTACGAAAAATGTTTCAAACAAGAGGTGTTTATTTTTTTATAAGAAACTATTTTACTTTGGTTCTATCTTTAACGGTTTACAAGATGGGTCCTAGGGACCCAAGATCTTAACCTATGTTCCTCATTTACGAACGCAGCTCACTTTTTACATCCTAAGCACGCTATTTCAGTTTCCAAATTTAAGCTATATATCTCTTTTCATTTTTGAGTTACCTTGTTCACAGACAGACGGAAAGACAGAGAGGCGGACAGTCGGAAAGGAAATAATTAGGTGATTTTATGAACACCTATACCATCATTTTGTTCTAAGCATCAATATTTTTAAGCGGTACAAATTGGGACTAAACTTATTGTACCTTGATATATTTCACATGTTTCTTTTGAAAGTTTAGAGTTCCGTGCCCGAAAAATTTCTCTTGTCTAGCATAGACTGAATATTCTTAGTCCAACTTTCAAAATCATGAATTCTAAATGAGTTCTGAGATCTCTCAGAATTTTAAAATAGATATTAAAATTATGTTCATACTATTTCTAATAATGAAAATATAATTTATTTATTCAAAACATGTATTCATCAATGTTTGTGTTTGACTATGAAACTATAACAAAACAGAACATGTTTATATATTATACATATAATATTGCTTGGTTAATTTTATTCTTATACTACATTTAAATATGAAAATAAGTTAAGAAAACCCGCTGAGAAATTAATGATGTAAATCGTCGGCACTTTCTTGGCTACGAACTCAAAAATTCTAATCAACTAGTTCTGGAGTATCTCATAAGGTGTGTCTTGTTAAACTATGTAACTATCATTGTCTCAAATATAAGTACCTACTTAACAATATGGTCTCGAAGCTTTGGCAATGTAGTCGCCATATTTGTAGAAGAAGGTAAAATATTCCCAGTTGAATAAAATCTCATGAAAATGTGTTGTTTTGACCAACTTGTGAAAAATCATTAAAAAACTATTTAACTTAATTCGACTGTATTTTTTTTTAATGTTTGTTACCTCAGAACTTTTCACTGAGCGAATCGATTTTGATGATTCTTTTTTTTGTTGGTCAATCACGTGTGGTCCTATTTCAATTTGGTCCAGTTCTGGCAATGGTATCCTTGAGAAAATCATATAAGTCTTAAATTTGCATTAAGTGTGTGCGCGGCGCGACAAATGGACGAATAACTCAATATCACGTCAACCGATTTAGATGATTCCTTTTTTTAGTGACAAATTAGTGTACTTCAGGTTCACTAAAAATAATAAAATAAAAAAAATTTTACAAAAAAAAATGACTATTCCAAAAACAAATTAATATGTACTAAAAAGCAAAAAAATAACGATAAAATACAATGTAGATACAACTATTGTTATTTTTGGAGTCGGTGTCAGCTACGGAAACAACTGCGACAGAACAGTTTGCTACATTCACTTGGCTGACAACGACTCCAAAAATAACAGTAATTGTAACTGCATTATATTTTAGCGTTATTTGTTTACTTTTTTGTACATATTAATTTGTTTTGGAATACTTTATTTTTTAATTTTTTTTTTTTTTTGTTATAACATTTTTTATTAACAGAGTGCATCACACATCGGACATTAAAAACAAGAATAAACATCATGAAATATAAACGTACGCAAACTGTTACTCTAATGATCAGCCACTTTTCTGTTCAAATTATGGTATTATATCCTCAAACTTGTACTTTAAAAAAAAAAGTGACAGCACCAATATATAATGGAAACGATGGATAAAAAATAAAAAAGCAATTTATTTTTAAAAGCTTCGATACCATTTCTATTTCTATTTTGTATCGTAAATAGCTTACCTTATAGATTACAGCCAGTAAACAGGTATATAACAGTCTCAATAGTTAAAATTGTATCAATAATAATAATAATAATAATGATAAAGTTTGTTTGGTTTTAATTAAATAAAATTTAAATAATAATGATATCAAATTAATTCTATCATATACCTACTATAAAATTATTATCAGAACTTTATATGTTGTGTGTTATTCATAGTGAAAAATTAAAACTATTTACTTGATCAAAATAATTATACTTAATATTATTAAAATTAAAGACGATGATATTGGATTCTGGCATTAAGGTTATTTAATTTTGTTAATGAAGATTTGATGTTAAATAATTATGTGTATTATATGCCCAACTTGAAAACTATGATATATATTCTCCACATAAAGGTGTAAGCCACTTTTACGTCTGAAACTACAAACTTGATAGAGGCTATTACAAAAAAACCTCCTTTGACCCTGAAATGTTCTTTAAACCATTCTGATCGAAAGCTCTCTCAGCCACTAAAATTTTTAACCAGTTGTTTTCGAGCTACGGGCGATCAAAGCTACGCATATATTATATTTACAGTGACTAGGAAAATTGCTTTCTGTGAAATTTTTTTAAACCGCCTCCAAAGTGTTCTTCAGATCGTTCTGATCAAAACCTCTCACGACCAAAAATTTTTTAACGGGTAGTTTTCGAGTTAAGAATGATGGAAGCTACACATACATTATCAAAGTTAAATAGACCCCGGGGCGAAAATACTCGTTAAAAAATTTTGTAGCCGTGAGAGATTTGAATTAGAAGGATCCGAGGAACATTTTACGGGCGATTTGAAAAAATTTCACAAAAAGCCATTTTCCTATCTCATTCTCAAGCGCTACAGAAATAAATGGTTATATTGTATATTCCTGAAACAATTGTAGGACCGATGGTTACAGGAAATTGTATGTTTATTTAGGATCTCTGAGTAGGTACTTAAAATATTTACTATTCTTCTTTATAACTCAAAATTTCTATGAATCTCAAAATCTCTTTGGGCTTCTGCTTTTGATTATAAAAATATGACAGAATTCAATCACACAAAGTACCTACATTTTTACCCGACTGTCAAGCAGTGGGTAAATTTTTCCTGCGTACCTTGTCTGTTTGTAAATTTTTGACGGATTTGAATTTGAAAATGACGATTTTTTACGCAAAACAGTAATTAACCGAACATATCGAATAAGGTATCAAAATAAAAAGGAAATTATTTTAATTTAATTGGGAATAATTAATTGGTTTAAAAAGTTTTAATATATTATACTAAGAAGCTTTTTTAGTTGCGATACAAAATAAAATGAATATTTAATATCAAACCGATTGCGTTAAAAAAAATTTGATAGAGTTTAGTAGTTACATATAGTGACTTCACCAGGCGATTGAAATCTAGACCGACTCAAATCTTCCAAATAATGGTGGGCCCCGTCTATTGTATGGGCCCCGACTGGACTTGTATCTTCCTTTTCAAAATATATTTAACGCAGTCGGGCTTTGAATTTTTTAATTATTTATATTATTGAAAAGGATGTCCGCGGTTTATAAATAATGTTATATTTATGATAATTAAATTCCATACATCATTAAATATATTATAATTGTAGTGTTTGTTATATAACATAATTTCCAATAATATAAATATTAATTTTAAAACATACTAATTATAAATTTTAGAGTAAAATATTATAAAATTTATTAAAATTACAATTATTATAATATAAACTATACACAACAATCTATCCACATGTTTGTAATTGTTTATGATTATAATTAGTACCATAACCAATCATTTTATGGTTGTTATTTACATCAAATACATAAGTTATTATGGACTGATTCAAAAACCACTATCCTGAAATCAGAATTTACATGGAAAAAATCGGTCTCGTGTTGCAGGAAAATAGTAGAAACGGATTTAAAAAATTTAGAGATTCGGCATTATCTTTCATGAAGTTGATAAGCATTTCTGTTTTCCATTTGTCGCTATTTTAGTATTTCAAACAAAATTTAGGTAAAGGTATTAATAAAATCACCTGATTAGTCCCTTTTCGTTTATCTGTCCGTCCGTGAACACGATAACTCAAAAACGAAAAAAAATATCAATTCAACTAGTAGTTTTGTGATAGATTCTCAAAAAACATAAAAAATTATAGAAAATACTTTCGAAAATTTGAATAATTGTGTCGGTTTTCATATACTTTTTAATTACTTGAAAATAATGTAAGCAGCGACATTCAACACTTTTTGTGCAGGGTATTTCAATAACTAACTATGTCAATTGATTGTTTTCACTTTTATAAGATACAAAAAGAACGAAAGATGTTGTGGAACACTCGGTAGGAATTATGTTCCTTTCGTATCAATAACTGTATTAGTAAATAATTATAAATATTAGTTTTGTGGAACGCTACCTTGCAGGTTTAATATAATTTGTTTCTTCTTCGAGCCTAAGTGGCCAAGCGGTCTAAGCGCTACACTTGGACAGTTTGTCTACTTAGGTTGCGGGTTCGAATACAGGCAGCGGCAATGTGAACAATTATAATTAATGGGGGCGGTAGAATTTATCACATAGTTGTCGCTTGGATAAGAACAAAGTAACCGACTCCACCCACATCGTAAATATAATTGTAAATATAGATGTAGTTAAATAAATAAAGATTAACAAATAATGATGTGGATGGCCTATGTTATAGGCGTATGTGTCAGAGAAACGGAGATTAAACCCCATTAAGTTTCTCTTTTGTTTTCACGTTTTTCTTACACGATACTGTTTGCATATCTGTATATTGGTAATTCTGAAAATATAAAGTATTAATTTAAATGACAAATACCTACTTAATTGTTTAAAGAAATAAATATTATAGCTACTTTAACTCTCTACTTTATGAATTAATTTAAAAACGACATAGTTCTGATTTAGTAATCAACCCAATATATGCGTAGATTACCCACAAATTGTTTAACAAAGGATATTTGAAATGACATAACATAAAATTTCCTTGAACTAACTCATTATGTTTAACAACTGATAATTCACAACTAATTTTTTTATTTGTCCAAAACATAAATTTTGGACAAAATATACAGATTGACAGATTGTAAAATATTGTGTGCACGTTCTCAATTCATGGCAAGCTGATTAAAAAAAGTTTGCTTTCCTAGCAAACCTACATGTCGGATTTTGGCGTCGTTTTTGGTTTTACCTCCCAACCAGCAAACAAATCAAAACGTGTGATAAGGAACATTAAATGTTCCTTTTTAGTTCCAATATTTAAACGAATTGATCTGACAACCCTAAGAAAATTACGTCTTCTAAAAATATTTTATTATTGAATTCATGGTAGAAAGTATTTAAAATACTATTCGTTTAAACATGAATTAGTTATAAAACACAAATCACATCAACACACGTATAAATAATAATTAAAATCCAATTGGAAAACATGTATATATATATAGGTTCACGCACATAAATATAATGAATACGATTCAATTCGATTCAAAATAATAATTATTACATATACAACATTCGTAACTAATATTTATTATTTATATTCAACAACATATGAAATTTTATTAATAAAATATATTTGTTAAAATATTTATTTTACTAACAAAATACAGAGTGTCACTAAAAGTGGAATACTTGCCTTTTCGAATAATATAGAAATGAAATTGAGGAAATTGAGGACACATTTTTTTTTAAATTCATTATTCATTTATCATCCGTTTTAATTGAAACCTCGAGTCATATCGGATCGAATTGGCAGGAAATTAAGATCGACATAATCCGTCAGTACTCGTGTCAACCGTTCGGTAATCTTTAACTTTCTGCACATGCTTTATATATATTCTTTAATTTTACATAAATTTATTTTTGACCCCCGAACCAAAAAAAACTGGTGCTATAAGTTTGACCGCTGTATGTGCATGTCTGTCTACCTGTGGCGTCGTAGCGAATACACGGATGAACCGATTTTAAATTTGTTGGTTTTGTTTGAAAGGTAAATTAACGCAGAAAGTTCTTAAATATGTTTCAAGTGCGACTTTAGCGTTTCGTACCCGAAAAAAACTAAAAAATTGGCGAAGATATTCCAAATACTTTAAGGAAAAACTTAAGTTAATGGAGGGAGAATGTTCTTATATATGTATCAAGTGCGAGTTTAGGGTTCCGTACCCGACAAATTTGTCGGGGGTTTTTAAATTTTGTAAATTTCACCATATTTCTATCGCAATTATTTTTAAAATTTATTAAGTAATTAAACTACCGAAAGTACACGAATTTCTGAAGGACTTGAACAAAAATATTTATTAATTATATGAATAGAAAAAGTTTGAACCACATATGCCATTTAAGTAAATACAAGTTATTTATGCCTTAAATCAAGCGCTCATAACGCGATTGCTGGCGGGCTAATAACAACTAAAAGCTATTGAGAAGGTTCTCTGTAATACCTACTTTCGAAAAGTAATCCTGGAGTATTCCAAAATACTGAATTGAATATTTACTTACTCAATTTTCTTAAAAGATATAATGCAATATGATGATACGATATTGTACGATCCTTTGCCAATCCATCAAATTTTCTTGCTCTGTAGATAAACATTTTGCAAATACTCTATTAATATTTTCTCTCTCAAAACAAAAATTCCACTTTCAAGAGACAAATTGAGTGAAGTCCTTTATCGCTTCATTTTTCACGTAAAACTCGCAACGTACTATTAAAAGATTAAATTCAAATTCAGCGTCAGCATACTAGCATCATAATACATCATATTAGAAAATATTTGTCTACTATATTTCACAGTATGCTTACCTAAACGAGAAAATCAAAGTTTAATCTACAGATGTGACAGTTATCGTACTCCCTTAAGTTGTTTGTAAAAATTACATTTCCTTCTTCAGATATACATTTCTTTAAATGCATTCAATTTCTTTCAGCATTCTTAAATCAGGTCATACAAACAAAAGAAAAAATTTGAGACAGCCCGACAAATATACGGATATTATTACGAATGTATGTGCAATTAAAATGTTTGTAAAAGAATATACAGCAGTTGTTTCATTTTTATTATTTTTGTCAAAAACAAAAGATTTATATTTGATAGCAACACTGTGAGAACAAACAATATCAAATTCATTATAAAATGTTATACTTGTTCAACTAAATAATAGCAAATGATTCGTATGTTTAATTAAATGCAAACATTTAAATTACTCATAGTCAAAAATGAATTCTTATAGGCCAATTTAACTCATTTTCTCGCTTCAAATGGGAATTAAAAAAATATAAGTTTAAGCTAACGTAAAAGGCTTACATTAAAAGGTTTAAACTAGGATTTGATTTTCTAAAATATGGCAATTTTATGTGTTTTAGAAGTTTTCTGCCAAGCAAAAGTATAAATATGAATACCATCAGGATCACAGAAAGTATTGGCACTAAAAGAGAAGTTGCATTATTATTTTTTTTTTTTTTGCCACAAATTCATATATAAGTGAAAGAATAATTCATCTTAAGTACCTAAATTTAAGTTTTTTTTTTTTTAATTAATAATTCCATTATTTTATGAATAATTAATAAAAAAAGTTATATTTTTGAACAAATAAAACGATAGTGACGTATTAACCTCCGTTGAGACTGTGACCCAATCATTATCTATGAAGTAAATGCCAGTTGAGAAACAAACCATTTATCATTCATGTTATTTTATAATTTCTCCGTGAAATGGCGTTACTAAAGTGAAGTGTTGACGTCACTGCCGTTTGAATTTATAGTTGAGAAAAACCATTTTTAATTATAAAATTACTTGAAAAAACAATTAATTTTTTTTTCTTCATAATTTCTAGTAATCTTTCGAAAAAAAATAAATTAAATAAAAAAACATGCAACTTCTCTATTCTGCGAAAGGTCTAGCAAGGTGAAGTGCCTTAAAAATAGAAAACGTTATTGTTTTACATGATGCAAGCGCAGGAAAATTTTATTCGTTTTAGTTAACACTGAAATACTTATCCCAGGCAGAAACGAGGAAATAAGGTAAATCTGCTATCTAATCCTTTTGGATAAATAAGATCGAAATCTATCCTGAAGAATGAGATTCATGCTACAAACTATGTGAAATGAATAAAGTCTACCATCCATCAGAAAACACAAAAAACCAGCTTGTCCAGCTACAGGCAGATATTATTGATTGAATTGCTGCATATGTTCTTGGAGTTTTTCTATTAATAGACCTATTCTAGAAAATGAAAATAGAAACAAATTTGTTTATTTTTGTCTCTCTCTTTTTAATATGCCATCGGCTTTATTTTCGGTTGCAAGCCTCCGTTATTACAACTGAAATAAAAGAGGACAATTCGTATACATTTTCTTGGTTCTTATTTTTCTGCTACAGTATCCATTAAAATCTAACATTGTCTACTTAGACTAAATGCAATTGTAAACAAAATGACAACAAAGCAATTAATTTTATTAAAACTTAACAAACAAAAATGAATGAAATAAAATAAAACAATACAGAAAAAAATTCAGAAAAAAAAGTACGACATTACATTTCTTCCACACAGTGTAAAAGAATATCATTCATTTATTTTAAATTTTCTTTAAGTTTTTTCCTTTATATATCTTGGATTGATGGAAGAATTTTCTCGTGTCTCACTTCTTGTATCTTCGCTTCTGTTTTTACGAAATAAAAGTGACAGCGAGTGTAATTCTAAAAATTCAGACCAATAACTGAATACATTTAACTAATATGCAATAAATCTCCAAAAATCAAAGTTCGTTTACTGACTTTATTTGAATATGATATAGAATGGTTTTCGAACAAAGAATGGTTACAGTAAACTGCAGGCGGATACCTGTTCAATAAGGGAAGTACCTAAGATTATTAGAAACCGGGAAGAGCAGCCTAGCCAAGAATATCATAATTTACTCAGACAACCAGGCTGCAAATAAATGCATAGTATCAAAGACAAGATATCAACGATAGTGATGAGTTATTGGATCGCAAAATGTATTACCACTGGGCTTTCAGCTAAACAAATATGAAGAGCAAAATGGAAGCAAACAAATGGCAAAGTTTGCAGTAGAAAATAACCGTGTGGAAATTTTGAACCCACTCGCCACTCACTCTCCAGTAAATCGCCAAAAAGTCTTCCCACAAAATTATTAAAAAAAGCAAGGGCTATCGAGACGATTGTGTCTTTGTTTGAAACTCATGACTGAAGATTGGTAGCAGTAGGACCAAGAGACTACTGAATCCTAAAAATAACCTAGTTTGCATATCTACTAGAACTGTCACAGGAAACTGTGCTGCTGAGATGAACTTCAAAAGATAAGGTATTATAATTCAACTTTTGAAGCGAATGTAATGAAGAAAAAAAAACCATGGATCATTTACTGAAGCGTTGCTCTACCCTTTTGCAAGTGCCTTTTTTCAATATGGAATAAGTTCTTCTAAACGGTCTGAAACAGGCAGCGAAAAAAAATACCGAGTAAATAAGCAATTTTGCTAGTAGCTGAAAATGCTTCAAAGTGAAGGTTTAAGAGAGTATAAGGGCTAAGATGGATTTTTTTTGTATGCCATAACTGGTTTTTGTATCAATTTTTTTTATGTCCAGCCAATTTGGATAAAATAGAATTTATGGGCTGAGAATTAATACGGGAGTAATAATTTAAGGATATCTTTTATCATAATGGATGAACAGATTCGGAAAATTGGGTATGCAAACATTGGGACATGTTCAAATTTAACGATATAAAAAATTTTGAATTTCGATTTTCGAGGTGAATCGAATTATTGCCTTGCATGGAGTTAAAAAGAATAAAAAAACATTAGATAGAATTGATGATGCGGGTAACTTTACTAATAGTTGTTAGTCGACTGCGACTACAAACAATATAAATAAATTATTTTTATTTTTTACAATGATTTATTACATCATGAATTTGGTAGTTATGTTATATTATAGTTATTATTATATAGAGTTTTGTATATAACATAAAATAACAAAATATATATAATATGAACGTTTAAAATTATTAGTAGTACAAATTTTGTTTATAGTATGCTTGTATGTATAAAAGATACATGTTTTTGGAAAAAATACACTTGTGGTGCACCTGGAAGAATTAATCATATTCTATTTTTTACGGTATAGAAAAAAAAATTAACGAAATAACTTATTTATTTGTGTTAGATCGTTTTCTCAAAAATTTTGAGTTAAAATTTACACTCCAATTCCTACATTAAAACTCAAAAGCTGAAATTTTAGCTTTTGAATTAAAAAAAACAATTTTTAGAAAAAACATGTCAAAAATCACCATAAGGATTAGGATAGAAATTGACAGTGTTCAATCAATTTTCGATTCTTAACTAAAACTTCTCAATTCTTTGCCAATTTAAATATTGTGAAAGAAGTACGGCCAATTAAAAAGTCAGCGGAAGCATGTTTTAGGACGATATGTCTTGGGTGGTGGGTGTTATTATTTATTTTGTGTAACTGTAATTTTTCTTAAATTTTTTATAAAACAAATAATCAAAAAATTATTTACAGATAAATAATGCCCGTGTAAAACTCCATAGAAACATAATTTATAACACTCGAAATTTCAAGTGAGATTTATGGATTCTATCTACCTACATTAATTGTACCATTACCGCTTACCTAGTGATAGCGTTTTACAAAATTCAGAAAAATGGTTCATACCCTGATATTATTCCAAGAATTGTTATTAAAAGCCTTTTTGGAGGGGTCAACAAAAAAAAGTTTTACATTTATCTTATTTTCTAAAAATTCCATTGTTTATTTAAACAGAAACAGGCAGACGACATATCATTCGCAAAATAAGAAAATTAAACAAATCTACTAAAAAAATTTTGATATGATTTTAAACGAAAATAACTCACGCAAGTACTATTATTCGATATTTGTTAATATTTTAAAATTCAGTATGTTTAGTATGTTATCACTAAAATTTTATAATTTTGGAGGATGTTTTAATTTATGAAGGAAATATCTACTTGCACCAGTGCCGGGTTTACCGTATTGCTGGACTAGGTGGTGCCTATGGGCCCGCACAAAATAAGGGCACTACAAAATGAAAAAAAAAATTGCATTTGCACAAGATAGGTTAACGAGTTTGACGGTCATGACCAATGAATATGGTCTACTGAGAAAATTAAATTTTGATGACATTATCGATAGTATTGCTGAGCAGAAGATTCGGAAAATGAATTAAAAATTATATTTTGTAATCTTTTAATAAACTTGAAGTATCGTTCATTTAATTTATTAATAAATAAAAAAATAACTAAAAATCTGTTAATTTTCCCGTTTCTATCAAAAATTTTCGGTCCTTTGAAAAGTAAATCCCGCACTAATTGGCACAATAAATACTGAAGTTGTAACCTATATCAGAATGCTTTGTATCAAACGTAAGCTTTGAGGTAGATTTTGAGGGTATCTTTCTTAAAGCTATCATGTATTGGGAAATATTTAGCCTAAAAAATTGTATTTTTCTGATAACCGCAAATCATCAAAGAATATACAAAAAAAATTTTATATGTTAATTATATTCATTGATGATGACTAGCGCATTTTTTTTTATGAATATAATTGCTAGTATATCGTTTACAACTAGTACAGTAAAATAAGCAACTTAAATAAGTGAATGTTGTTTTGAAATGATTATTATGATTTGCTTGGCGCCACTAGGAAATTATGTGACAGACACATAATAATAATAGTGAATGTTTTGATTACAATTACAGTCAACAGTAATAACATATCATGTATACTTCTTCATCATCATCAATAAAGTATTATAAATAATCATGCATCCAGTATTTTTATTTCATTTTTATAAAAAACACAATTGCTTACATTGATTTGTTTATTTCTCTATCAGTAATAAAATATAGTTATTAATTGATATTGTTTATTTCTAATCAATGGAATTATTTATTTATTTTATTTTATTTTTTCTATTGATTAATTAAATCAGTGTGTATAGGAACTTTAATTAAATTGTTTATTGATTTTTTTATTTTATGATTATTATAATTTTTTACCCCGACTATACATACAATGACGAGACTGATATGTATGTATGTTCATCTGTTCGGATCTAGCTTCTAAACTACTTATCATAATTTGACAAATGAGGTATCGATAGAAGCGTCTTGAAGCACCCACTGGTTATGGGCTATGTGGCGTCACATTAAATTGAATGAAGCACCCTCTAAAGGACATAAAGTTATGATCTAAAAACCAATTTCGATTTAATAATAGCGTATTTGGTGTAAAATTAAAGGGAGTAGTTAGCACTTTTCAATATTTTTGTAAAAGTACGAGTATCACGTCTACTAATCAATAATTTATAATTGGCTTAGTAAAAGTATTTAGCTTAGGGTAAATCTTGCTCCCATTAAAATCGTACTAATTTTTCGAAAAAAAGATCTTTTTTGTTATGCTAGAAACACTCAACCATTAAATTATACATTAGCGATATTTTAACCTGTCCAAATTTTGTAGTTACATTTGCCAAAATTGAATGTGTAATTGAGAAATGATTTTAAAGGATTATAAATGCGAATGAGACTAATTAAGAGGAAAGGCGAAAGTTACATAAATGGAGACGGTAACATTTAACAACAGCGATTTACAGTATGAGGATGCAATAACTGTGTAATTACATAAAACAATTAACCCACAGTAAAAGATAGCAAAGGTGGGCAAAAAACTTGTCCTGGAAACATTTTCGCCTTTTTAAAGCTCCTTCGAGCATGTTTTCAATTTCTCAAACTGCGACGTTCCTTCTTGAATCAGCATCACCCATATTATCTACCACCTTCAATTTCTAGAATTTTCGATCGTTAGAGGGCTTCATAATAGAAAACCAGACGTGGTAGAAGTTTTGTAATATATTTATTACCCAGTTTCAGGAGGTAATAAAAAGTGAAAAACCTGTGCAGTTTCTTAGTTGCAGATGAAATATAATCATAAAAGTTAATGATGGATGCTATAGGACTATTCTATTCTTAGTTGTAACGGTAGGACTAAGTAAAAACTACAATTTTTTTTTTGAAAATTCGCCTTGATTTTAGCTAAACTTTTTAACTAAATCCTCTATAGTACGTTTATACACGTATACGCTACTACTATCTCATTTAAAATTAAGGAAACATACGTACAAAGTACGTACGATCTGATATTTTATGAATTTCAATAAATAGTATTTTTCGCTACGCGACCAATTTTTATGGTCCAACTTTCTATACGTTATTTTGAAAGCCTTACAATCAAAATAAAAAATACATAAAAAAAATCGACGCCTACACTATTTATTTAGAGGCTTGATCTTAAAAGCACTACCTTATTAGTTTTTATTAAAAACGACAAATCTAGAACACATTCTGATTGATTGAAATAAATTAATAACACAAATCACTTGATTTACAAAACCAAGTAAAAATATATTTTCTATTTAATGTTTCCCGTCATTAGAGAGAAAGATCTAAAAATTAGATCAACTTTGTTACCTTGTTCAAGGTACAAGATATTTTAAAGAAAGTACTACATACAAAATAATATTTAATTACAAATCAGATAAAAAAGTGGGTATGTAAATTATGGGTCCATTTAAATAAACCACAAAAACGTACGCGTCTTATTAAATAAATGTTACAATTATTATTCTTGGTATAAGATATATCAGCTAGTTAGCTTTTGTTTAGCTTAGTTTAAGACTCTTTAAAGGTAGGTTTACACGGATAAATATAATATTTGTAGAGTGGAATATCTGGGCATTGTTACCCTGTTATTATGTTGATTGGGTCATGTTTGAACAAGGAAACTTTTCCGTGATTGAGAAAATCACTGATTACGCTTGACAGTTGATATAGCAGTCATAGGCAGGATTGAATCTTAAAAGTAACAGTTGTCTAGGGAACCGCAGGACCGTTAAAAGAGTGTATTATGAATGTCAAAGTTCATTACTACATTTTAATAGTTTTGTAACAAATAACTGTGGTTTCTTAATATCGGACTTAAGAAAAAAATAAAACCGGAAAAAATAAACCGAAAAAAATTTCTATGATAGTGTACAATTTTTAAACGAAATTGCTAAAAACTTCAGAACCCAAGCAGGGCAGTCTATAGTCGATAAACTCAACCTAAAGCAACTCCCAATTTCAACAATACTCATAGTCTATAAAAAATTTTTTAGATTCCCAAAGATCGTAAAAAAAGCAGAGATGTGAAGGGGATTTAAATTCTCCCCCTCCCTAGTGCCTTCATCTAGCGGATCGTTTTTTAAGCTTCAGAGAAAACAGGCTAATTGAAAAACCTAATAGAGAATTACTTAGAATATTAAAGATTTCTTTGTGTCACCAGGTTAATTTAGCCACGTTAATGGAGAATTAAAATAAAGTGTCGTACACATTAAGAGAGGTACAACATCTTTAAGCACGAGTTTTAGTTTAGCTAATAAACTTCATTGAAGCAAATGTTATGGACAGAATGGAGAGGAGAGTAAAGTTTAAACAATCGAATACCTTTTTTCTAGAATTGAGTATTAAGATGGTTGACTAAATATTTACTTGTTTTAAAGAATATCAACAGCCAGGAAAACGCATTTACTTTATTTAAGAAATTTATTTTTAATGTACACTCTACCACCTAAAGAAATTCTTCAATTCTTCCAGATACTAGAATGATTATTATAAGGATGTAAACCTACCTTTAGCTAAAGAGCTCTTATATACAGTTTTATTTTAATCGTATGTAAATTTTATTACATACGTATAATATTACATTACTTACAATACAAAAATCTAATTGGTTTACTTTTGTAAATGTTTTTAGATTACAAGCGAATACAAAACAGAACGAACAGTCACTATTTATTACTCAGTGATTTTTGTGATAACGAGTATCAAATTATATTTCCTTAATTAGACTATGCTTAAAAATTATCGTTTTTTATTTTTTTTATTTTACGTTTCACAAAATAAGCTTCGGTAAAGTATATAAATCATGAATATTATAATTATCGATTCCAAGTTTTACATAGATTTCCATGTTTTGCGGTTTCCTTAAGTTAATTTTACTATTTTTTACGTTCTTATGAGAACGAATACAACTTCCACTGTGAACATATTTCAGGGCGCATTATTTGGATAACGGCATAAGTAAATACTTAAGGCAAGTTGTTTTTGAAAAATTCTCTTAACGAAAGATGCTGTTTACGGAAATCTATTGTATTACTATTTAGTACGCGTTGACAACAGTTCAATCGGAAATTTCTAATACACAAATAAAAGCCAAATATCTTTTACTGCAACTTAAGGTTCCGTAAAGAAAGGCAACGTAAAGATAAAAATTTAAATTTAGATATGTTTTTAATTGCTCACTAATAAAATATATTTTTTTAAATCTGACGAAGGATTTACTAGTAATAAATCATAAAAAATTGGAATTTTAACATGTGGTAAAAAGAAAATGTTGAATGAACGCATACAATTTCGATAATGTTGCTTCACCTTTTATAGACTAGAAAGTAAAAACTTCTTTATAAATTAATTATTGTACATTACGTTCAAATTAAAGGAAACAAGTGAAAAAAAAAAACAATCGACTGAATTTATTGTTGAAATACCATGTATAGACCGTGTTGATTACGCAATCGTTTATTCATGTAGGTAAAGAAAGATAGCCACACATACATACAGGTCACACACATATAACTGATATTCCCATAGACTACTTACTATATAATTTGCCCTTAATTTGCGCGCTTACGGGTAAACTTTATGAAAAAATGTTTCAAAACTAAAGTGGTTTATTTTTTTATAAGGAACATTTTTTTACACTTAAACTTTTGCTATATCTCTAACGGTTTACAAGATAGGACTTGACCTAAGTTGCTCTTTTCGAACTCGACGTTTTTACGTCCTTAAAGATTTCAGCTCTCTTTTTTCTTTATTGAGTTATCGTTTTTACAGACAGGCAGACGGATAGATGGGCAATGGACTAATTAGGTGATTTATGAACACCTATACCAAAATTTTATAGGTAGCACCCATTTTTTAAGCGTTATAAACTTGGGACTAAACTTAGTTTGCCTTGATATATTTCATACATACATGGTATAAAAATAGTCTAGCGAGGATTTGTTGAAAATAGTCTGTTAATATCTTAATTAAAAAATAACAAATTTTTATTCATTAAAAAATACATAAATTCGATTAATAGTGATGTTTGATGCAAAATACAACTTTTGACTCAAATTTGACTCAAATATAATTCACAAATTAAAATCTTAATTTTTTTTTAAAGTTATTGTAAAATTGCAATCAACCTTAAGTTTCTTTATTTCACTCTTAATTACAACTTTTGTAATGTAACGAGATTTTAATTTTTGTTTAGTAAACAAACAAAAATACGACTTCTATATGAGCACACTGACAAATTCAAATATCAAATTCTTCTACTATCATTTCATCCTTGCCAGGGCTTGAAAGATCTCTGGTAAAGTCATATAGGTGCATTCGATTCATTTCATTAAGAAAAAATGTGTGTTTGAACTTGGGTCAAAGCTGCGTTCAGTTATCTATAAATATATAGGAGACTTTCTATAGATATAGATAGTCACTCATCACGATATCTCTGGAACTATAAGACCTAGAGACTTGAAATTTGGCAGGAATATTCCTTTTGCCAAGTAGAGGTCAGCTAAGAATCGGATTTTACGAAATTCCACCCACAAGGGGGGTTGCGGGGGTGTTCATGAATAAAAAATTCATATTTTTCAATTATGGCTTTTAATAGTTCAAAACTTGGTCAGAATGTTTTAAATTACATTTAGAAATTTTTTTAACTTTCGGAGGGTAGAAAGGTGTAGCGAGAAAGTGGGAAGGAAATATCGAATATTTACAAATATACCTAAGTGGGGTATCAAATAAAAGAACATGACGTGTACATTACAAAACTGTTATCCAACGCAAGGAAATGTGGAGGGAGGGGTGCAAGTGGGGATGTTGCCCAGCAAAGCGGGTAGTTCCCAGCTAGTAAGTTTATAATAATGAATGCCTAATATTTTTCATAAACAACATTCATTCACAAATTTCATCCATTATATTTATGTCAAAAATTTAAATATATGTAAATAAAAATTATTATTAATATTATATTTTTTATTTAGTTATTTCTCTAAAAAAAAAAAGAAAAAAAAAAGATTTATAGATAAGATATCCATTAAGACATTTAATACTTCAACCAAACCAGAATATTAATGAATGGTTAAAAATGTAATGGGCACTACTGGCTTTACTCTAAAACCTTTTATTATTTTTGTTACAACTTACTGAGAATTTGATTTAAAGTTACTTGATCTTATGAAATGGAAAGTAACTTGGATTGAGCACATGAGATTTTTGAATTTGTCAAGAAATGTCATACTTTAGACCATCAATTTTGGTGGTAAATTTCCTGGATTCATAATTTTTGTGTGGAAGATACACAAATTCTCTGTCTGTATCTGTCTGACCAACTAACTGATGCTAAAAAGATGTTTACCGACTGTTTTTCGCATTATTTAATTTCCATATTAAAGACAAAATCGAATAATTTCAATTCACACAATCTACAATGATTTCATCTAGGAATACATACATTCAAGTTTTCCTATACCTTGCCCATCAAATATAGTAGGAAATGTTGGCAATATACATACAGATCTACACTTGTAATTATAGTCCTGTTTCATCCAGCAGGCATATGCTTGGATTGAATCTATGATATTATTGAATGTAAGACAGTTTGTTTGCTCGAAATGTAGAGATCCGATGTTTCGTGGCCGTACAATAAAAATTTAATTTAATTTCCGAGGGATTACAAAAGCCCGAATCAAATTTTGCCCACTGCGTAACCAATTCCGTTCGCGATATGCCTAGGGTAGCGGGATTGATTCCCGCCGTCACAAAAAAATAATTTAATTAATAGTTGTGATGGGCTGATATAGTTCATGGTATATGAATGAAGGAGGTGGTAAAACACATAATGGTATCGCAATGCACCCTACGGCCTAAGTGTGCCTCTCGTGGATAGCCAATATAACCTAACCTAACCTAACCTAACAATATGATTTCATGAAACGTTTAATGTTTTTCTCACGCATATTAAAAGTTTATAAAATTTATGACATAATTTTATTATGAATGACTTACACGTAGTCATACATAATTTTTTTTTGTTAATATTCTGTCCATTTAAAGAACAACAAGCATTAAGTAAACTTACACAATCACTTTTTAACTACTTATTTAATAAACAGAACAGAAGCAAGAGCCACTGCTTAGGCTTTTATAAGTTATAAAACAGTAACCTTGAGAAGAAAAAAATAATAACTATAACATTCCTCATTAAATGATTCACATTTAAATGTTTTCTATGTTTATTATAGAGCAAGTTGAAGACAAAATCAGTTATTTTATAGAACTGCTAAGCTTTGATTTATATCTCAATCTCATAATTTATACATAATTTTATTTAGAAGATTTTACTTAGATATACCTGAGAAAACGACTTTACCGGGGAAAAATAAATCATTAAAGGTCTAACATAATCCAGCTAAGTTTAAAGTAAATATCCAAAAAGATTCAATACACTTCAACGGAACGGAACGATTTTAAACATGACTTGGTAAGCTAGTCAGATCATTATTTACAATCATAGGTTTGAAATGATTTTAGATCAAAGATTATTTTGTTTTAGTAGATAATTACTAACAAACTGATTTACTATGCCTTGCTGATATTATCTTGAACATACTAAAAAGTATCCTCCGGAAAGAAATAGAGCAGGTATTTATCTAATGCATCGCTGTCCAAACTAGTTTGGAGGAGTTAAAATCACCCAACTAGAAGGAAGTTTGTTAGCTTCCCATATGAAAACAACGAGGAATTTTCATTTTTCATTACTCTCACTAAAAATAAAATCAATTTCAATTCGAAATCACTTCGGATATTTTAGGGTTTAATATATTCACAATCTTTTATTCAAAGCATTTTGTATTTATCCTGATGTCTGACAAAATATACATAAAAAAATATACTACCTAATTTCAGTTAGACTTCTTATGAGAACATTTTGAAGGAACACAATAAAACAAAGAATTCGTTATCGTCACGAACTTTTTAATATAGCAATAAATGTGTTTATATTAAAAAATATTTCTTATAAAACATAAGAATATTAAACAACTTTTTATTCTGCTACATTATTACTTTTTTTCTAAGCTCGATCATAGTATCATTATTGATACTGGTAATGCGTTAAGAATATGCTCTCAATTATGTTCGGGATTAAATTTTTTTCATCACTTCAGGTAAAGAATTTTCACTGGACGTGCAGAAAAGTGAAGGTTTTTAAAAATCTTTTCTAGTTTGCAAGATATGCATGTTTAATATTCCTTAATAAACAAAGAGGAAGATACCCACAAGCTACGTCATTTGTGGATATCGCCGTATTTGGTTAAAGGAGATGGAAAACCTTTAAATGAAATCTTGCTTATAACTTCTTCAGTTTTTAATCAGTTTTAATTTCACTGTCAAATTTTGTCACGGTATGAAGTCTATTTATACATTTTTATGGGTAATTTGACCAATTCGACATCAGGATTATTCTCTATTGTGGAGTCGGAGGGAAAAAAAGAAATATTTAAAATATAGCCTTAAAATTAACTTTTTCGTGATATTCAATCTTTATATTAAGTGCGATCAACCTGTATATTTCTTCCTTCTTATAATTATAAAAAAAAGATAAACACGAAAGATCACGTGGGAGTTAAGTGACATGATAGAACAGAGTTAAGTGCTGATACAAACAATCAAAACAATTAAATTTTAAATGTTCTTTTCATATTTACTTTGTCTCGTATCATCGACATCTCACATCAAACCTTTCAATAAATATCTTCTCATATTTTCATTTTCCTTAGATATGATAACCACCCATCTACATACACACATTTTCACTCACTTCCGTTTTCCTAGTTTGTGTGTACCTGCTGAACATACCATATCGTTGGTGTGTTTCTCTGGTTGAAGCTGGTGTTACGCCTTCCTTGTTCTGTATATATCTCTATATATTATAAATGCGAAAGTAAGCATGTTTGTTTGTTTGTTTGTTACGCTTTCAAGCTAAAACTAGCGAATGATTTTTAATAAAACTGTTTAGCAATATAGCTGATATACCAGAATAACACATGAGATATAATTTATAAAGATATATTAATAAATAAAATTAAAAAACTTTAAAAACTAATTTAATTTGACATTACCATAAATTACAGATTTCTGTAAAAGTAGTCATTTGACATTACCATAAATTACAGATTTCTGTAAAAATAGTCAATATAAAATATTTCACGGCCATCTTCTCTGATATACTAAATGAATAATCTTTAATTTTAAACCCAGCGAAGCGGGTGGGTATCACTCTAGTATATATATATTCGATGTATTAAACAAAATTGGTTGCAAGTTTTCCTCCAATATTGATATAGAGATTTTCTCATATCGTGAAACGTGTCAAATCCCCCATCAAACAGCTGTCTCGTAGGATTTGAATCAAACAATACCACAACATAGCCATATTGACAGATATATACTATATAGAATATTATATACAAGATATTGATGGTATCTATGAGTATCATAGATATTGTAAATATCTCAAAATTATTATTTTTAAGATGGTGGTTGAAGGTACGTGTTTATTGGGAATAAATATAGATACAATAAACATAGAAGTTTATTTGGTTACTATAAAATAAAATTATTGGAGGATTTTTTTCATAATAAATGTTGTCGGGTTTTACATTAGCTGGTACAATCGAGCAATATTGAAAATTGAAAGTTTTGTATGGAAAAAATTATTAAGACTTAAAATTTTCGAAACAGGTACGATTTTTCAACTTTCAAGTGTTAATTTAATTTATTCCTCGACAGAACGTAGCTTCGGAAAACAATAGACAAAATAATTGAAAAGGCAGTTTTAGAACTTCCTGGCAGTCAAAATCGTCAAAGGTTATAGCGCGAGATATACAGTACAAGTTTGTGTGAAACCAAATACGATTAACAGCTTGAAAATAGAAACTATGATCCTCGCAGTTGAGTTACAAACTTCGTTTTATTTTAACCAAAACTGTAACTCCTTGTACCATTCTCCAAGCCTTACACAAAATAATGAGAGACCAAAATTTTTCAACTAGTGTTCCAGATTGACGTTTTACGAATATTTGTTAAAGAAGGGATTTCACAATTCTTTATTCCTTCTTTGCATTGAAATAAAGAAGAATATGAAAATTTATGCTGAGCTCAAAATATTTTGCGTTGATTGATTTTATCACAATTCTACTATTTAATGCTTATTTTACCTTAGAAGTGACCTTTTTATACCATGTATAGGTATATGAAATAGGTCAAGGTATACTAAGTTTAGTTACAAGTTTGTAACGTTAAAAAATATTGATGCTATGAACAAAATTTTGGTATAGGTGTTCATAAAGTCATCTAATTAGTTCATTTTCGTTAGTCCGTTTGTCTGTCTGCCCTCCTGTCTGTGAACACGATAGCTCAAAAACGAAAATATATATCATGCTGAAATTTTTATAGCCTGCGCCGGACGTACAAACAAGCAATCTTGGGATCCATTTTGTAAACCGTTAGAGATAGAACAAAATTTAAAGTGTAAAAAGTGTTCATTAAAAAGAAATAAACAAAAGGGCGTAGGTTAGAAACATTATATAGTATTTACACAGGTATTGTATATATTTTAAATTTATACGTTACATAATTATGTATGTGTTTGATTGTTCATAGCATATTGTTCACTAAGGAAGTGAGAAGAAAGATACTTTTATATCTTTGTGTGTAGGAGTGGGTATCTTTCTTTACTTACATCACGTTAAAAAAAATTGCGTAATCAACACTATCTATCGATATCTAATTGTTTATTTTCACTTGTTTTAAATAATTTTAGTACCTACAATTTTAGTATAGTCAAGAATCCTTCTTGACTATCTGTTTAAATTATAGGTATACAAGTATAGAAGTGTGAATCATTCACTATTTTTTGCGAGTTTCTCAAAATGGTACCTCCAGCATCGGGTTGCTCTAGAGCTAGACAATACTTGCAACATCCACTTGTTGCAAAACAGTCGGCATGAATTAAAAAGAGTCAATTCATGTTGAGTAATTAGAAATGAAAGGTTGTTTACTGACACCATGTTACACAGTTCTTTGTGAAATATAATGAGGCAAATTACATCACATTTTATTTGAAAATTAAAAAACGAAAATTTTCAATGCCCCTACGTTAAAAGGGACAGCAGACTTCAAAGTAAAATTTTAACAATCTAGGGCGAATTGAGGCATGCGACAAACGTAAATATAAACGTCATAGAGTATTAGGCTAATCAGCTTGAATTAAATTTTAGCTAACATTACTTCCACGATTAAAATACTTTCTTTACTTTGTATAGGAAAGTTAAACGAAGACAAAAAGAATTCTCAATTTTTTGATAGCCGTCTGCATCGATAACAATCATTCTATATTGAAAGTAAATAGTCTGTGATATATCTATATAATATATCTGAAACACATACATACCACATCGAGTTTATAGTGTAACTATACACTTATTCGGTAAACAGTGGACACGTGACCGCATGCCACGTACAATATAACTACAACCAGGAATCATTCTCTCATCCTGGATTATCCCAACCACGGAAGCAACTTGCTTATGCTTACTTGTGCAATACTGTGTGTACAATATAGTAGCAGTTGTGTGAATGTAATATACATATATACAGGTTGGGTATATAACAAAAGGTCTCGCTACTTTTTTTTTTCAATTTTAATCTGTTTTTATTTGTGCAGTCTAGCAAATATGTTTATAAGGTTTACTGCATATAACAAAGATTTGTGAAAGAGATTCGTTCGTTCGTTCGATGTTTTTTATTGTCATATATCGTACATTGTGTGAAAAATATAAAGATATAACATCTTTTTACAATTTTTTCGAATTATATTTTTCCGATACAGAATTTTATTTTGTATGTAAATAATAAGGTTTGTTTTCTCTTCAAGCATATTTTCAGATTTAATTTTATATAATGTAATGGCGATATGTTTATCAAGCTTATCATTTTGTGAAACGTATTTTCAAAAAGAAATTAAATTAATGGTTAGGAAAAGTATACATTGATAAGACATGATTAATACAAAGCTTTTTGTTTAATACTATCTTACACCGATGAAATTTGTCGGGTTCATGTTAATCAATGACTTTTATCAATGCCTTCTTATTAAATATAATTTTGAGAAAATGTTTTTTTTTTTTATAAAAACGTATAGTGTATTTTTAATGTAAATGGTGAAGGGATTGGAAAACCAATTAGCCCTTAGATAAAATCATGTACCATTTTTACAGCAGGCCATTTTAAATAAAACGTTTTTACTGTAAATATCTATCATCAATTAAATGGTTGTTAAGGTCATTTCTAGAAGAATTAAATTAAGTCTGACATTTATGGTGCGAATATCAAAAATAGAATGTGGTTTTCATAGAAACGAATTACATAAAAATTTGTAGTTACGGGTTTTGTAAAAATAACAGTGCGGTTACCTATTCGCACCGTGTGTGAGTTTTATTGGAGGCGTTTCCATGGTAACGATACACTACTTTAATTATAGAATTGTATGGATGCATATATAATTATATGAATTGCATTTATGATTTACATTGAATATTTAATATTATTGTCTCACAAATTTAAATAAATAATTATGATAATTTACATTTAAAAAATAATATTTATGTAATTTGATATCTTATTTTCACAATGTTGTATGCATTAAGTTTAATTAATTAGTGTTTTTCAATAATTTTAATTTGGCATTTTCTATAACATTTACATGTAAAGAATTGCAAATTAGTTATAACAGCCACCTTTAACGCCAAAATTTTTCACTGGAAGCGCTGGCATCGATTTTATTGCCCCTACCATGACTACGCACACAACGAATAGATTGTCAATGGAGAATACTGTTCGAGTATATTTTTAAGATCTCAGTGCCGCGATAATGAAAAAATGAACTTTTCGTTAGGTCACCCAGCTGATCGTTTTCATTGAATAAAAAGATAATAGAATGCGTTGATATATTTTTGTTTGTGCAGATATTTTGCATTAATGTGTTTAAAGCGGGCTTTTGAGTCTTGATAGCTGATGCCTGGATAAATACGAATACACAAAACAGTAATATCCTATTTTAAAACACAAAACAAGAAAAAGTCAAGGAGAGCAATATTTTAAAATAAACGGTTTATACAAATTTTGTACTTTATCTTGTTGTGTGTTTTTCTTATAAATATTGTACTATTCAAATTTTCTCCTTTTAGTTTCAACGTGTTACTATAATTAACAATCATAATTATGACCTATAAAAAGGTTGTATTAAAAATCGGTAGATAAAGTCTTCCTTTGTAGGATTGTGTCATAGTGCACTGTTGAGAATAGTTGTTGAGTTATTGTTAAATATATTTGATTAAATATATTTGGAAAAATTGATTAAGTGTAGAATAATTAGCATTTAGGATTATGTTTGCATTAAACATTAAAGTTTAGCAAAGTTTTCAAAGAATTCACCTACTGGTGTTGTATTGTATCGAAACTACAGAGGTTGAACGTTACAAGATTATCCTTTATTCTTCATTTATTTTTGGAAAATTCACTGGCGACACCAGAAATATCTTACAGTGATCTACGTTTGGAGTAAAATACCATCAGACCATTCGATGTGTAAAAGACAACCCTCATAATAAAGGAATTTTGGTGTTTAAAACATCATTTTTTAAATGAGCTTTAACCTTACACAATGGACTAGAAAAAAATCTTTTTATATAAAAAATGTTTCAAAAGAAGGTGAGTCTGTCAAATTTGTTGTTTGCTTTTTATCTCATTTAATTTAATTTTATATTTCATTATTACGATAATATAAATGCTTTCCCTGAAAATTTTGATGATTTTGATTCATTTTGGTGCAAACTTATTACTAATTTAATGTGGCCTCTGAATAATATCGCAAAAATGAAGTGATCATCAATTTTCAAAGGAAAGATTCAAACCTTCTGATATTTAAAACTGCCAACAAATTATACAAATAGCTAATTAGCACATAATATTACGATATTTTCATGCAAATAAAACAATTTTTAAGCTATAAAATCAACATAGATATATCCTTTTTGATTATATCATCAGTACCCTATATTTTGTGAACATCGTATTCGCAAACCATTGTAATAACTATCGTTTATATTCATACAATATAAAATGGACCAAAGACCAAGGATAAAATGCTATTATCCTTTAACTCATATATTCACTTTTATATGTATGTTATTATGTACACTATACACAAGCAAAAAGCGTCCGATGTAGCTCATATGTGTGAGAGATAGTCGTCTAGGTTACTCCCTAGTCTATTTCGTCTCAATGCAATTTTTTACTTCTTCAATTAGCTTGGAAATTTGTTCGTTTACTTATTTTTTCTTAAGGAAGTATATTCTTACTGTACCATTAAAATAGGGGAAAATTTGAGAAACATATATGTTTTGCGAAAAAGCTTTCTATTCGTGCACGTAATAGAAATAGAAAATAACTAGTAATATGAACTTATATTGATTAAAATTAAACCTCATGACGTACTTGCTCTGGTCAGGATTAATAAAATAATATTGATTGTCCTTAAATTAGGACCATTCTAATATTCAAGGTTAGCCAATATGTTTTCGGATACTACAAAACAATCTAACCTTGGCAATCTTCCTATATATATAGAGCTATATGATATGTGTATTTGAATGAACAAGATTTATACTTGAATTTCAAAAAGATTCACGTTGTAAATAAAGGGAAAAAAGTGTGCTTGAGAAATAGATAAAAACGGATTTAGTTCTTTTATTTTTTTTTTTGCATCTTCTTCGTTCCGTATGCGTTTGTGTACGTACTCCTTCTTTTACAACGTTGTGTTTTGTAGTTATGTTTGCTTTTTTATTTTATATGCTGCATGTTGTGTGTATTTTATTTATATAATTTATATTTATTTATTTTTTTGTACTATCTGTTATAATAAATGTCGAAATATTGTTTAATTACTTTACTGAATTTAATAAAATTTATTATATCTTATTGAATCGTGTTTAAAGTTGGCAGGATTAGTAATGTGTTTTCACAAAAATTAATGAAAAAGAAAATTTGTTACTCTTGAAAGAGATTTAGTACACGAATTTGTATGTCAGCAACTTGTATAAAAGCAGCACTTTGCAAAAAAGAAAATATATGAATTATTCAATGTACCCTAATAAAGTTCAGTTATTTATAATTTTTAAAATATTTATTTCATTTCGTAAGGCTTGTTAGCGATGGAGCCCGTGACAGTAAGCCCCACCTTATGTAATAAAATTGAGCTTCATCTTATGTAATAAAGTTTCGACTTCGTTGTGATTAGATCGAGTAGTTTCGAGTCGGTCGAGTTTTATTTATATGTATATATTTTTTATAACTCTTTAAGTTATTCGTGTGGACCTCAGGAGTCGTACCTGATCCACCCCACGGCTTGTTTATGAATAAATTTTACACATGAAACCTAAGTAACATTGACATTTCAGCAGATTTTGATATATATTTGTCTATAAAATTATTAACCTGGGTTTTCCATATACAATAGGATGGAGGTAGGAGGGTGACAAATACATTACCACCTATTATCACACCCACCAAAAAAATTTGATTAAAATCGGTCGAGCAGATTCAGAGGAGTTTAACCACAAACACCGTTTCACGAGATTTTTATATATTAGAGAAGATTACAATAATTTTTTACTTTTTAGTCCATATATATTTTTATAAACTAACTCGCTATCTTTTCTAATTATTAACATGTTCCGTTATGTATGCAAATGTCATAGTGTTTGTTCATATAACAATAGTGATTTTGTTGGATATTTGATGAATGTTTATTTTCCTTATTTTAGTGTTTTATTTCTTAATAAATTTGTTATCATTCTGCAATAGAACGGTAAAAAAAACATCTTATCGAACATTTATTGTTGTATGTTTGATTAAGATTATTATTTTGTAATGCGAATTCTATTAATAAACGGAAATACCTAAACTGTAAATATGATATTTGATGAATCACACACAAAGAATAATACTTCACTTTTTATTACTTTATAAAAAGCAATTGCATTGAATGTTCGATGCTTGAAGTACAATTCTCTTAAAATAATTAGATATTTTATGTTAATGAGTAAATAATATGTATCACGCAACAATCGTTGCAAATAATCCTGCAATTTTTCTATGAGAAATGCTATTTTCAGTCAAACTTTCTAAAGCAATGAATTCCTCCAAAAAATAAAACTATATTTGTGTTACTTTACATAGGCCAGCAATGTAAATAAACTTCCCTCATTATTATGCGTGACCAAACGCATTTGATTGAGTGCTTTGACAGCTGTCATCTTGAAATTAATACTAATGTAATAATTTTTGTTCGATATACATTTTTTTCAAGCTATTTATTTGTTTCTATTACTATATTCTCATATTTTTGAGCAGTGGTTCCAAGGTTCTCGAATTATTACCACAGAAATCTGTGATTGTGAGGGACAATGCTCCTCATCTCTCAAGGCAGCTAGAAAAGTAAACAGTAGTGGGAAAAAAGATGACAAAAATATAGCTTACCACCAACAAAGTTTTCTTAAAGTACAAGTTATGGAGTTGGTAAGAGTAGAAAAGTTTAAATATAACGAACATGTTGTTAATAATATGGCTAAAGAGAGGGGGTGGGTCGTATTGATGTTCCCACCGTTTCGTTGCAAATTGACCCCTTTCGGATTAATTTGTGCACAAGTTAAAAGATATGTCGAAAAAAAAAAACTTTTAAGCTAGCAAAAGTTAAAACGTTGCTAGAAGAGGCAATAAATTCAGTTACCTCTGAAAACTGGAAAAAATGCTACGAAAGTTGAAAATAGAATGTGGGTGCTAGATAAACCATCTTGATGACATTCAATACAAAATTATTATTAATGTTAATGGATCTGATTCAGAATCATCAGACAGTTCAGAAAATAATGGTTGAAAATAAAAATTTTAAAATTATAATTATTGATTTCTGTTTTCTCCTTTATTTCTTACAGATTTAACTTATAAATCGCAAAAAAACATGTAATATACTTTAGTTATGGACACTACACACTAAAAGGGACGTAAATGAAAATCGGTTGAATATTGCATTTATATTTATCAATCTAAGCATGCAGTGTTAACGTGCGTTTATTCACATCACTAGCCTCTTAAAAATAACCCCAGTAGACATAAAACTTTTTGACCACCTAGGTTTCTAACTCATCCGATGGTTAAGTTTACAACAACAAAAAACTCTTAATTTATACACGAAGTGGATTTTTTCAACAGGTTTTTCGCGTCATTTCTCGATACAAATAAATATTGAAGAAATATTTGTTATCAGTGTACAATATTATAAACACTTATTATACGGTACAAATATTTGTATAGACTTTATTATCAGTTATGTGAGTGATTGTACTGGCGTTTGTGGCTGAGTGCTATTTAATACCTACTTACACATGAATCATTTATGTTTCTAGAAAAACACGTATTTACCTTAAACATGGATAAAATATTGGTCATTTATATAAAATATTTAATCAAAATTTTGTGTAAATTCGATTTCTATAACTAACTACAATCGGACTAACCCATTCGCATTTTTTAGACTTTAATCATGTAAAATAAATTTGGCATACCAAAATTAATATTTTAGTTAATTTCAGGGAAAATGTTTAAATTATACAAATAAGAGATAAATTTTCATTTGGATAATAAATAGTCGAATAAATATGGGTATGATTAAATAAAATTTATGCATTGGCTATTCCCAGCACAAGAAATTAGATACTTTCTAACAAAAAGCTCAACATAAGTAATAGCTACAAAACAAAAACACATCAAATGTTTTTCTTAAAATATTTTTAATTAAATAAAGTTAACTAGGTGATATATTATTCAAATCTAGCTACTTGCGAGTTTATTTGATAAGACAAAATCCAGGAGGGAGATCAATAGTCCCAGGATAAGCTAGCACCAAAAATTAAAGTACTGAAAGAAGGGAACTGACAATAAAGTGATTCAAATTCTGCGGGCTGTCATGAATAACTTGGTTGCGTGAAATTTCTTATTGCTTAGTTGCAATTAATTTTCTAAAATGCTTTTTTTATATCAAAGTTGTTAAAAATAAAATTTACTTAACTTAGGGAGTTAAAAATACAATTTATTATTTAATTGAAAGTACCTACAATTTAAGAAATTTTCTGAAATTCTTTTTAATGTCTTTTATGGCTGTATAGCAAATTTGCTGAAGCCAATTTTAATTAATAATAATGTCTTTTGTAGTACAAGTGAAATTTACAAAATTTTAAAAACCCCCGACAAATTTTTCGAATACGGAGCCTTTTAAAGCCTTTTAAAGGATGAGCCGATTTTGAAGATCACCGCCAATCTTTTTGGTTTTTCGGGTACGGAACTCTAAACTCGCATTTAAATAAGCTTAGAACACTCACCATTAAATTGCCTTTTAAACGAAATCACAAAAATCAAAATCGGTTCATCCTTTTAGGCACTTCGATGTCACAGACAGACAGACAGAAACACATAGAGACAGACACACACACATAGCAGTCAAACTTATAAGACCACCTTTGTTTTAGACCGGGGGTTAATACAAATTTGCACCAATTATATAAAGAGAAAAATTTCGAATTTTGCTTGTTTGCAATGGAAAAACTCAAAAACTACTGAACCAATTTTAAAATTTTTTCATTGATATAAAGCTACATTATCAGCGAGTTACATGAGTTATTATTTATTTTCGAAAATTGTAGAACCTTACGAAAATTTAAATAATGTAACCCAAGGTTTCAAAAATTTATTTATAAATGTCATTATAATGGGTAAACTGAAAAGCAACTGGGTCGATTTTAAAAGCTCTTTCACCCGTAGAAAGGCTTTGTTTTATAACTGAACAAGTTATAACTGTCCAGCAAAGCGGGTGGGTAATTGTTAGTTGAAAAATAAAACTTATAAGTTTTCTTTTAATTTTAAGACACTGATATTAGGAAAGTTGTAGATATCCTTTCAAGATTTGTATGTCATTTTTACAAGTTATCAAGTGACAAGCGTTTATTTCTGTATCCCTTCCATTCTGGGCGCGTGTGTAGTCTCGAAGCTAAATATCTTTGTTAAAAAAACTTATATTGCATTCTTAAAGGCAGTTATGAAAAGTTATTTCCATCATTAGGTAAGTTAATGATGTTAGCCGTAAGGGAAGAACTTGTCTGAACAGCTTGTTTAGAAAGTATCCAAATTCGTATTTTGATGCTAACATATAAATACAAATATCACGTTTAATTTCTCAAACACAAAATTTATTCGCATATTTTGATTTAAATATTACATATCCACAAATATATATAATAAATATGACGTAATAATAATGATGATTTCTCTTTGATATTAAAACTATTCACTCATCATACATAGCATCGCAGTCAGAGAAGTCCCAGTGAGCTTCATTTGTTTATATGTATTATTGTTTAACAGGTCAGGGGAGTAGTAAGTCGACAAGGGAGCTGTAAATTCTATACTCTCATACATGGGGTAAAAACAGGTTATTATTATCTTCTGTTATGTTTCATATATGATATGATTTATATGTATTCGACACATACCTAGGTACTAAAAGCGGTGGTGAATGATATTTTTAGAGGTTCAATAACTAAATTTTCTGTCTTGCCTCGTAACATATGTAGACTTTGGAGGTACGTATACATTATGGCTTCGGTGAACAATGCGAAAGCTAAAGAGTTTGGTCATTAGTCCAGCTGTTCTCAGCGAAATCGTTTTACAATTATTTTCTAGTAAGCATTCTTATAAGTTATTCAATGACATACGCCACAAACTCCGTAACAACTTTTTAAATATGTTTCTTCTCTGAAAGATGCTCATATAAAATGTTCTAGTCGCGTCCCAATCCTGGATAATAAAGTCAAGATTTTTCAACATAACGGGTTATACGTTGAATCCTTAGGAGGCCGCGGCCGGTTCCTAAATCAAAATTGAGCTACAAATATCTGGACTGTAATAGTTTCAAACACAAACGTCGTGAGTTTCGAGTATAAAATCGCAAAAATAGTTGTAAGTAAAAATTAGAGTTTCAAAAAAATTAGTCAGGCTATGAACTGAAAAAAAATTGTTTCTTCAATTTTGCATTCGATAAATATTTTCGATAAGTATTCGAAATTTATACTACTCCCTCTTTTATATTTTGTTGCGATTTGGCTACTTATTTAATTAGATTCATGCCTCAAGGGTCGGTCATCTCCGTAAACATCATTTTGTGTAAAAATATTATGAAATTGCAGACACATCAAAATGAAAGAATATAATTTAATGTTTTGATTTCGAATTTCGGAATAAATTCGATTTATTTCAATCAAAAAATTTATAACATGATGGCAGAAGTGAGTATAGAATAGATGATGATGATGTCTGATAACACAACCAACACCAACCAACGTGCGTCGCGACGGGAAAGTCACGAGTTATGGTTTTTGTTTAAAAATATTTTTGTGCACGTATGTAGATTTTTTTATGTATTTGAATTTTTACAACTTTTGAGAGAGTGTTTTTTTTTTTTTGTACAAAAATATTATATATGCTGATAAGATTATATTTGGCGGTGTCATAAAAACTTTTTATAGAGGGTCCATTACCGGTAATGGAAATTAATGGAATACAAAAGTGGACATTCGAAAGCTAATAGTCGAGGCGGGCATTGAGTACGATTGAGTTATTTGGGTGTAGTGAAGATTCTCTACGGAATATATCCCCTTGGAAAACAACGTGGCATTCGTCCATGGAGTTCGCTGTGCTCCTTTAAAGAATGAAATAAAAAAGTGATACAGTATACTTTTCTCTCAATCGCTTGTGATAATGATTCATTTAGTGAATAGTTGATTCATTTAGAGATCCAACCTTTACCTTACTTATTCCCTCTATATACTGCAATATACACAATGTCAACTTTGAAGATCCAAATGGTACCCTTCAACCCACTTGTCTTCGCAAAAGGTCAGCTTTACTTACATCCCGTTGGAAACTAAGACGTCATTCGATGATGTATTTCACTGTGCTACTTTAAGGAATGAAATAAAAGTGTACAGTATACTTTTTTCTCAAAGCATGAGCACATAAATCTAAATCTATATAAATATCGGTAAAAGTCTATTACCGATAGTACTACCTTAAATTACAAATATGCTCGCTTACAAATTTGCAAATATGGCTCATATACCACATATATTGAATTCGGTCATATTAAATCAAACAAGCAAAAAAAAAAACGAACTATTATTACTGGTAATATGGGGTAATCTCAGAAAATTATAGTTTTGCGATAATGGTCGATTTTCATTAGAAACTATTTCGGTATATCTTAAAAATCTATGGAAAATCATCAAAAAGTCATGTCTCTCTAGTGTTAAACGACAAAGGAATTGGTCTGCAATTTCCGATTGCTAAGGCAACATTTAAAGTCATAGCCAGAAGGACCAATGATAACAAAATGTCTAATAATATGTTCTATTTTAACCAAACAAAAAATGTCACATTTTTTTAGTGTATATTCCTGGACTTATTCGCAGTTATAAAAAATTAAAAGTAAACATTCTTACACAAATAATTGAATAAGAATCAAATATTTAGGTTATGTATACATAGCCTTACGAATATATATGTACCTACATTATAAATAAACATTAAAAGTTAACGATTAAAACTTGAGATAATTACCTCATGTTATAATATATCAAATTGTACTCTACACCGTGGTATAGCTATACGCTATAAAGACCGTAAGCCCATAATTAATTACCATTTTTTATTTTGTCTGTCTTCAAGAACTGATCAAGATTGGTTTGAGCTTTAAGAAATTTAAGGTTTAATTTTTTCGAGAATAGATTAAATAGAAATTGAATTTTTCGATTTTCGTGTTTACAACGTCATATTTTTCTCTACCATATACTAGCCCAAAAAATAAGGTGACATTGTATTTATTTTGAAAATTCTTTAGGCGAGTAGCGTTACGCAAATGACGCATAACTTTCAAATAATATTCCTTTGACACTGTTTGGCCGGACGGAAAGAATTCATAATGCAAAACAAACGCGCGCAGTTTAAATTCAAATGTCGCCTTATTTTTTGGACACAGTATAATATGTTAAAATAAAGTTATTTTTTGTAAGTAAGGGTTGAAAATAAAGTGAAATTGTAACAAATAAAATCATTTTCAATCCTTTCGACAGTGGCAATCTTTCTGCCAATAATCTATACTATTGGCAATAATTTTTTTTTAATTTATTTTTCCTTTTACGGGTAACAAAAAAATCAATCGAATAACACGAATTTTCCATAAATTCGATACTCAGACCACGATTAAACTTACTTAATTAATTTCTTTGTTAGCAAACTTACTCTGAATTTCCTAAAAGGTAGACAAAAAAGAAACAAGAAAAATCCGCTTTGTTTTAAGCTCGCGGTCTTCTACGTATAATGTAAATATATGTAACTGATATTTCTCTGACACGATAATATGGGTTAGGAAGAAAAGTATGTATAATCAAGACAATGAGGTCATCCGTGTATAAGATTTTCTCTTCTTTAACATCAGAGTGACTAAATTTAACGTTGGTATATCAGTATTACTGAATTCTCTTGGAATACAAGGCGTTTCTTCTTTGAATTATCTTCGTTCGTTGCTGGTTGACGATTAATTATTTCTGTGGTTTAGAACCGTTAAATATAATCATTAATTTTTCATTTATTAAAATAAAAGTAAATATAATATGTAAAAACTTCTGTTAGATAGTTTGATAATATACCAATAAAATCAGATTACCTACACCAAAAAAGTATATATGAAAAGTTCGTATTTCCCGGAATTTTTCATTCAAAAACTTTTAAGGATTTGCGGTTGATTAATTATTTTTATATATTAACAAAATAAAATAAAAAAATAATTTACAAACAAAATAGAAATTGATATCATGAGCCTCCGTGGCGCAATTGGCTAGCGCGTTCGGCTGTTAACCGAAAGGTTGGTGGTTCGAGCCCACCCGGGGGCGCTTCAATTTTTACAATTTGTGTTTCAAAAATATTTTGGCAGCATCTCTTTACTTTTACACAACAAAGAAGAAGAATAGTTCTTAAATCTTGAGCACTCAAACATAAATTAGCCCCAAGATATTTTCATAATTAGCCAAACACACCCTTCCTTTTTAAATATTCTTTTGTTATCCTTGATTAGCTTTCAAAAACAAGAAGGTAAAAAATTTAATTATACTAATTCCTTATTGTTAACCCTCATAATTCTTGTTTTTTTTTGTGTTTGTGTCTACTAAATACTTGAAATAAATCATAATAAACCAAACAATACTATATGATATTCGAAACGGAAGTACTTAATCTTATATGTGAATTATAAATTAGTATTCACTATAAAGCAATGTTTTGATTCATTATTTAAAAGCATTATTGTTAATAATAATTTCTCATTTTAATAATAATAAACTTAATTAATTAAGTTTATACGATGTATAAATATTGTTAAAACTATCAAATTTAAGTAACATTATTTATATTTATGTAAAAAGGGGTTAAAATCCATTTCTATTATAAAGATAAATTCACACCATAAAATACAAAACGCATACGGTATGAATTTAGAGAAAAAGTAACAATTAGTATGTAAAATGGGGGAACTCAATGGGGGAATATTTGGTCTGAAGATGCATAAGATTCGACTCTTGATCTTTTTTCCTTTGCTTTTATTATTAAATGATTTACCAAACATATTTATTCAATTATTTAGTAAAGTCAAATGCTCTTCAAGTACAACTAATTTCTATGCGAGCGCCATTAAATAGGAATGTTATCTCAAGATAACAGATAGTTTACATGATCTGTGAGAGCGATGTCACTACACTTACATAAAAATTTGTGAACTAGCTTGATACCCGCCACCTGGACTAAAAAGCAAAGACCATTGCATTATAGCCTCCACATCTATTGCTCTCGGTTATCCCCATTCTATAACACTTGAAATAGGGGTAGGAATTGTTTTACACAGGTAAAATATAAATACAGAATTCAATTCTTTTTAAATGTTATAAAGTCTTGATTCATTGAGTTTATCAGAAAAAGTGGCCATGACTTGTATCTCGCTCACAATTTTACAGAAATCTTTAATTTGTGGATCAAAAAGGTGCTCATAGATGGCGTAATAAAATTTCATAGGGTAAATTTTAATTTTTTTTTTCAAATGATAGCTCATGTGTTAGTCTGATTTATCAGCTATATTATTACACCCAATTCGGTAGTTTTTGGGTGAAATCTGAACAAACATCCTTACTTTCACATTTATAATATTATGTAGGTATAAATCCAATTTTGTTGAGAATTGATACTTTACACACGCAATTTTTTGACATTGAACTTCACATAATGAAAATATTTTATACTATTTGGTACACATGAGAGTATAATTTACATTTTCGAAACCTCAAACTTTAAAACTAAAAAATCATCGCTCTCACTATGAACATTTAAGCATTCTCTGTACCATCACCACCATTCAAATTTCTATGTTTTGTCGTATTATTATATTTTCATCGGTTCTTGATAAATTGCAAAATTTTAGGCCATTCAGATATCCAGAGGTGTATGGAACCTGAATAAAAGTTGGGACTAAATTTTTTTTTATCACTTCAGATAAAGAATTTTCAATTCGTGTTAAGTTAGAAAAGTTAAGTTGGTTTTTAAAAGTCTTTACTAGTATGCAAGATATGAACGTTTAAAATGCCTAATTAATTCCTATCGCCATAGAGATTACATATAAAACTTGGTTTTGCTAAAATGAGATGGGAAATCTTCGAATGCAATCTTTGATTACTAAAAACTTCTTCGTTTTTTAATCAATTTTAATTTCACTCTCCAAATTTGATCATAATATCAAAACTAGTTTTTAATTTTTTTGGCAATATGGCCAATTGGACATCAGGATTATCCCCTATTGTAAATCACATCATAGTGTTACATGGATGTTAAACTAATGTAAGAGTAAAAAATTTTATAATTTATTCACATGAAATTTAGTGTCCTACATGTGCACTTTTATCCTATTCTGATATTCAAACTCTCGTGAAAGAATAAATCCTGCGAATATCATTTATTTTGGCCTATCGAAACACGCATTACAGTATGACATTTCCTCTCAAGTTTTTCATTCATTATAGTATGAAACTACCTTTTATTTCTTAAATATGTTTAAAGTGAAGTGAATCAATGAGCATATTAACTTACGTATGACAAAGATAGAATATCTAACAAGAAAAAAAATTTCTAAACGCATAAAACTCATTTAATATATTTTATTATTGTTAAATCTATATTTAAACTAAATCCATTGTACTCTTTCTAACACAATTCATATAGAAATCGATAGATATTATGATTACCCCGTATAAATTTTAATAGTACAATTTTGGGTGGGTGAATCACATATGGTTTTTAGTTTCTACAGCTACGTACAGCCGTGTGTGTACCCTTATGTTATACAGTAAAAACTTACCCCTAAAATGGTAAAAACTACTCTGTATAATATAATTTCATAGTTATCTCAATTGATACTGCTGTGCTACTTTACTATAGTTACGCGCTGCGACTGACTACCACTACTGTGTGCAATGAAGGTTGTCGAATTCATACATAGAAAACTAATAATAAGGTATATTTTAATGTGCAACTATACGCATTTCTTTCTCGATTTGATTCCCCTAATTTTGTATTGTATATTTTGAATAAGTTTTTAACAAAAAATCAATCCTAAAAAAATACGTTCGTTTTATATGATATTTCGAATTATAAGTTCCTTGATTGTGAATTTTTTTCAACCAAATTTGGTAGACTGAGTTCCATTAAGGGTCACAAAGATTTCACGTGTCCAAAATTCATTTTGAAAAATTGCTTGAATCGATCGAAACTTTCGAAAATCTATACAGATAATCAGAGCCTCGATAATATTGACATTATAATGAGTGATACTTATAACAAATACATACTAAAATTATAACCTCTTATGATAAATAGCTACTCACGTTTATTCGACTTTACGTGTTCTTTACAACACCACGTTAAAATGCATTTGCTTACCTGAAACAAAAGATAAAAGATATTAGTGCACCATCATAACTAACAATTAGTGAGACGAATGAAACATGAACTTTCAATTACAAAAATTATTTTATATTTGTCCATATTGCAATAAAACCATATTATCCTTTCTATTCCTTTTTATTTATTACCAAAGCAGTAGTATATGTTTTTAGTAGGAAAAGCAATATATTTTCGGACGGCTGAGGAATTATCAACTTCGTGTTGTGCCCCGGCTGGTGCCTCGGTCAGCAATCATAGGAGTCCGGGAATGTGCTTTTCCTACGAAATGCAAACGCTTTTTTCTAAAATTGTTAAACAATAGCGACTTTCAAGTCACAGCGCTACTTGAAAGTCGTAATTGTTAAAAAATTTCAGAATAAAGTATATTTTCCCCACCCCTTTCTTCAAATTTTCAAATCATTTATCTATTTTTATTATCACTTTTTTATTTTTGTACCCCGGCAGGCACCTCAGTCAGCAACCATAGGAACCAGGAGTGTGTTCTTCCTACGAAATGAACACGCTTGTTTCTTAAATTTTTAAACGATAGCGACTTTCAAATCAAAGCGCTACTTGAAGGTCGTTATTGTTTAAAAATTGCAGAAAAAAGTATATTTATCCCACCTCTACCACAAAATTTTCAAATCATTTGTCTATTTCCAGGAGAAAAACGAATTTAGAGTCTCAATTAACATCATTCCTATTGAAATTTTTTATCGGCATGTAATAATTAACTTTAATTGAATCTTCATACAATTTTGTTGAATTCCAACTTCCATTATTTTTTTGTATTGTCTTTTGAGGGCTATGAAGAAAAAGTGCTGCTCGTAAATACTATGAACTAAAAAATACTACTCCGATAAAAAAGTAAACAATGATATCAGTGAATGTTTACATTCACCATTCATTCACATTCACTAGTTAATAATAATCTTGCTAAGTGTTACTAATATTAGAGTATTAGATGGTTTTAGCCAGTCGTCCATCTGAATATCTATCTCATCTCTCATACAAATATATGATACTTTGATGTTTGTTAGTATACAGCAAATACAAGTGGGTTCAGTTCACAATAACACAATAACAACAAGTAAGTAATCGATTCTAGAGCATTCAAAATGACCGACTATACAAAATTGGTAAAGTTTAGTACCCTCGATAAATAGTAATTTGAATCACCGTGAAGTTTCTAAACAGATATTACTGTTGGGTAGCAATTATATGAAGATAAAGCTTACTTACTTGAAGACAAGCAACCATGAAAATGATTTTACACGTGCAGTTATTTTCAAGTCTAATAAAAAAATTTGATTTTGCTTATTTGTTTACAGGTTACTGTGTTTTGTGTTTTGAGTCATAATTCACATAAATCACTGGTTTATTATGGATATTTTTTAAAGCCATATTTCAGCTTTAAACAAAACGTAAAATATGGAGAAGATAAAGTTTGAAAAGATGCAACAATCATGTGTCTTGAATCAAACAAGGTACTGTACCACTGATGCATAATACTCTAACATTTTCATTTATTTTTTTCTTTTTTATACTGGACGTTCCAAGAAGAGAATGCCTGTAAGATTATATTTGAAAAGATCGAAAGCTGAAGAGAACGCTCGCCTTCAGGTTGAATCAGTGGAGATGTATAGGTATATTCATATCTGATACCATGTATCCCAAATCATGTAACTCTGTCACAAGTTTTTATCGATAGCTGTTTAATAATTAAAATCATAAAAAAAAAAACACATTGTATATAGATAGCATAAATAGTACTGTCAACAGACATTGCAGTCAAAATTAATTTCGTTATCATAAGCGATATGTATACATTTTATTAAATTGAAAGTACGGTAGAATCTCACTAATCCGGCACTTTTAAAACCAGAGGGTGTCGAATTACTGAATTGTAAATAAAAATGCATAATAAATATCATGTCGGGCACGAAAATAAAAATTTTTAGAAATTTTTTTATAGAATTTCATTGTTGGAATTTGTTGGATTATTTTACGTGCCGAATTAGTGAGATTGTACTGTATTTGTTTATGTACACATTTTGGTCACTCTTAGTGACAAATTCCAATGAAAATTGTTCACTATACCCGATATATGAGTTAATACAAAATAAACATTCAAAATGGGTTCCAGATAATTTTACAATATGTCGTTATAACCGATGCATTATAGAAGATATATTGTGTATAGATGTATGTGTTTATGTCAACCCCTTCGTGGAATGCCTAAGGTAGCAGGTTCGATTCTCGCCGTCATAACAAAAATTAATTTAGTTAATAGTTGTGATGGGCTGGTGTAGTGCATGGTATACGCATGAAGAAGGTGAATCCAGCATCAGAAAATAATTGAGGAGCTGATAAATGAAATTATCAGCGGAAAAGGTGGTAAAACACATATATGATAATATAATCGACTCTATAGCCTAAGTGTGTCCTTCCTAGACAGACAACCTAACCAATATGTAAGGATTTAGCAGGGATCTTACATTTTCGTCGTTTAAACGATGTCACTATAATTGATTTTGAATGTATTCCCAATTTTTTTATTTTAGAGAATGGCTATAAAAAATAAATTTAAATTTTGATTTCTGGTACCATACTTTCCCCTATTTTGTATAGCAAGCATAAAGTGCAATAATGCTTTAAGTGGCACGTGTATATGCATGCTTTACAAATATACAGGCTACAATTTATGACAGTCCAGTTGCAAATATTACATATACAACTGGACTAAATAATAATAATCTCACAAAATAGAACAGGCGAATCCCCCCGTTTTATTATTTTGTATACATGGACATGGACATTCAGAGAAATTACTAACCCTCATATTAAATATTACATGTATATATATTTTATTTATATATCCTTATATATCCTGTAGGATAAGTGTTACAATGATTCACAGAGTGTAATTCTTAAGCTTATTTATTGTAATTATTTAAGGATTCAGTAACTAATCATGGTCAAAAGTTTAATGGTGACTTTCAGGCAATAAATTTTACTAAAAAAAATTATGGGTACCTAAGAAATACGTTGAATACTCGTAAATAAGTCAAAATATATTTAGGGATAATTAGAAAGAATACTTCTATTAAAATCAGGAAATCGATGAATTAACAATCTAGGCAAGATGAGCAACAGTTTCAAAAATTACAACATTCTACGATTATTGGTTGCTATGCCACTAAAAATGGATTCAAGAATATTCGAACTGGAAATTTCCGTTAAAAACAATGAATTTTTTTTACAATAATAACGAAACTTTTGAAAAGAAAAACGAACCACAAGACGAGGGATATTCTGTTTTGTGATTTGGACAAGGAAATGCGTATTCCTCTTTGCAGTCATACACAAGTAGATTATTTTAATCTCGACGAAATTTGTTTTGTTTTGTTTTTTTTTTTTTTTTTTTATCAATGCTAAATCGATATAGTGTCTGAAAATGTGAATGGAAATTTTTTTCTTCAATCTTCATAGTTTACCTATTTCTATTAAATATCCAAGTAATAATTAATTAATTTATAGGTGCCCCACCTTCTCTCAGGCCCTCGAAGTAGAACAGAAAAATTATTGTAGAAATACACCTTTAAATTGTTTCGCTAATATTGGATCTCCAGATGGAAAAAACATACAAAATGGATTTCCAGATAGAAAAAATATAACGTTTCAATCATAATTTAAATCACGATTATGAGTTGAATGACTGCGTTAGTTTTACTTTCTATCATTGTAGATAAATGAAGAATAAAATACTAGGTTAGATTAGGTTAGAGTGGCTGTCCTAGCGTGGGACACACTAAGGCCATGAGGTCCGTTGTGATACCGAAAAAGGGTTGGCCCTTTTGAGCTGTTTAAGAACAAGAAGTGCTTTGACATCAACGGACTTTAGGTCAGAGGGGTGGCCAAAGAGAGACTAGCTCAAATAAGTTCACCTTCTCAAGGCAAGAGCTGGGCAGTGACAGAGAAGACAAGTCATCGTCTCCTGCTCTTCCATACTGTGACAGCTCCTGCAATAGTCGTGATACATTGTCAGGCCCAGGCGTTCAGCATGTCTGCGCCCAGCCAGTACCCTGTAATAGCGGCAATAACTTTGCTAATAGAGGTCCTTGGAAGCTTTATAAGATCTTCGGAACGCCTAATAAAATACTATATTGAATACTGAACACTGAATAAAATAAATACCAAGTAAATAGTTTTTTACGGATCATTTCAATCAAGATTGAATTATTAAATGAGCACTGCGGAATATCAAAACATAAATAAATATATGATGTAAATTACAATTTTATTTTAAACATCGACATTTATCGCTGCATTTTTGCCGGGGGAAATTTGAAAAAAACTTTTTGAAGTCGATAAATATAAAATAAATTCATAAAGTTCAATTATTAAAATTCCTTAGAATAATACGAATTAACAAAAAATTATATTAAAAAAAAAAAAAAAAAAACTAAAATTGAAATAAAAAGTGGAAAAAACAAAAGCATTTTGAAAGTTTATACTTTTTTTAAGAACAAAACAAAACAAACACTTAAAAAACATTAAAAGTAGCATCATAAAGTAGTTTTCTCATAGCTGCTAGCACTGATGGCAGTATAAAAAAATCAAGTACAATATTGTTAAAGAGTTTTGCATATAATATAATAAATACCTTCATACTGTACAATTAGACGGAGAAACGAAGGAATACAGTTCGAAAAATTTGAGCAGTAAGTCGGACTTAAATGCGATTTTGGGCATTAGAGCGTCAGGAAATTTTGTGACCTGATTTGATTTATAAGAAATTAAAAATATTCAATTAGCATAATTAATATGCAATTTTATAATTGCATTTTAAATTGACCGTTAATAATAAAGTCACCATTCGCGGTTAATAATGATGAAAATGATTTCAAACTTGCTACACGGAGGTTTTTGGTGTCGCAGAACGCGAATATTGCGACAGAATTGGTCTCAGAGGTACCTGGTGCCCAATTTTCGAGAAATTCGTTATATAATCAGTCCCAATTCGTTCATTCTCGACAGCAGGTCCCTCGTAGCGCTGTAGCCTCGTATTTTCAACTTTCTCGGATAAGTTTTCGAAACATGAAGGAATTGAGTTGACTTGTGATCATAAAAAAGGGTAATAAATTTTACCCCGATACAAGACTTCAATTTTAACTAACCGGATTTTAACTAATAGAAGCAGAGATATTCAAGAAATATTCCTTCCTCTTCTGTATTTTTTACAACAAAAGAAACCTATTAAAAAAGCATTAGCTATTTGCAACAATTTTTCGAATTCATTATCAAAATCCGGTCGATTTCTGTGCTAATTTTCCTTAACGACAAATAGCTAGCTTTTTCAATATGACAAATAGCACATTTTTGTGTGCATAATATTTATGCTTTTATTGAACAATTTCCCGTTTGATATTGCATGGTAAATCACAAAGCAAGTGAAAAGTACTCTTACGAAAGCAACCACTTCACTTATTTTCTTGCTTTCCTACGCTCTCGTAAAAAATAAATGATTTCCTGTAATTTTTGCGAGAAGTCTAAGAAAATCAAAATTTCATAGATTCATCACTGATAACGTAGAACGTAGAATGAAAACTACGTTAGTTGACATTATAAAAATAAATTCAAATATAGGCGATAAAGGTACTTTAATGTTAACCTATTATATATAGCAGAATCAAGTGGTTGAAGATTAGTCGAAGGATATTCGAGAGCTCACAGAGTCACAGGACATTAAGAGCTCACAGATGACAGCATTCTTTAATTTTGGGGCAAGGTTTTCCAAATGAAATAAAAACATAATTAACTTCTAAATTTAGCGTAGGGTACCGTGAAGTAGTTGACGAAATTACAGCAACACCCTTTAAAACATGAATCGAATGTGTATTCCGAATGCGTACGAATATATAGAAAAATCGTATAAAAAGATCATCGAAAACAATACTGAACAGACTTTCTCAACATATAAAAACAGAAGTATAAAGAGTTTCGTGATCTTTAATTAATTTCTTCTCATTTATATATGTTAGTATAGTCAGTATTTACTTTAAACGAAGTAGAAAATTTTTTTCATTTCGTTTTCCAAGTTATGAAAATAAGATAATATTCATATATAGTAAAAGAAGAAAAAAAAACAAGATAAAAAAATGGATCAAGTATAGTAATAGAGGAAGATATTTAATAGCATTCAACGAGTGTTAATAAGAACAAAAAGTTAAGAGAATTTTACTTACATAATGTATATTGTACATGGCAAATTGCTGTACCTTGGATCGAGATTTAATTTTTAGATTGTTAACAATGGAAAAAGTTACTCATTATATTCTCACAGACTATGCGTTTTTAGACTATAAGTATAAAAAAGTTAGAGATAAAAACTAAAGTTATATTTTTATAACATGGATCACCATATTTTCCTTTAAAACCCTCTACTTCCGCTTGATAGTTTTAATTGCAGTTCCCTCTAGCCAACATTATCACAGCAGGTAATGGAATGAATATGGTTTTTTCTTGTTTAAGTAGACATCTTCTTTGTCTCAAGGTCAATCGGACTTTCGCCTTTTCAAATAAAGTATAAGCAATTTAGGTAACAAAAATTACCTTAGGTCGTTGGCTAGTAGTATTGGACGATGCTTTTATAGAAGGTACATGATAGTATCTCTTTCCAATCTAAGAGTGAAAAACATGCACTATCATCAAGGTACAGCTGTTCCTTCTGGTATACTATTCCAAATACTTTTGCATATCGTTTGTCTTTTTCTAAATTCATGCATACCCTCTAAGATAATTTTTATTTGTTTTTGTTCTTCTGTGAACACAAGGTATTTCAAAAATTGCCAACTTGACGGCAATCTTCTTTAAATTTCCAGGAAAGCTTAATGCACTTCATGATAAAAACTATAATAAAGATAGATATACAGTAAGTAGACATTTACTTTTTATATTGAAGTGTAGAGAGTCAAGATACGAGCTGGAATTAGTATACAAAACGAAATATGTAAACATGTCCATCAGAAGTGGATCAATCACGGTTGTCAAAATTTCGGTTGGTTAAATAAACATTTTGTTAAAAAACGTTAGATATTTTAATCAAAGAGCATAGGATAGAGGAGAAGCAGCCCATATGAGCTAATGTAAAATCGTAGTATACGAGTTTCAGCGCCTCTACCGAGTCAGGCTTTCAAACCTAATAGTTAATAGTCACCCCCGCAAAGTAGTTAAACTTAATAGCCATACCCGCAAAGGCCTACAAACTTAATAGTTGATCGCCTCAGACTCCAGATGTCACTTATAATTATACTTCTGCTTCTTGTCTATCCTATAGTCTTTGATTTTAATTACGTATTTAAGTTCAACCCATAAATTTGAATGTGTCATAAGCTTCTTTGAATTCTCATGGTTCGTTCCATCATTTACTAAAGCAAGGAAAAAGACTTCTCCACTATAACCACGAGTTGCGGAGTGAACAGTTCTGAAAAGAAGTTGGCTCATACTTAAAAGCAATTTATTAATTTCAGTCGAGATAGAATTATCGAGATGTAACTTCAATTTTAAGACTCATTGTGTTCGCAAAACTCATCAACAGTGGGTTAATATGATAGATAGTTAAATAGTTATACTGGATTGGGAGTGATAGCGGGGGGATAAGTTGATGATCACATGGTATGTACTTAAAAGTAGTATAAAATAGTTTGGTTGCTTTATAATATGTATGCATTATTAATATACAGCATGATTTGTTAAAAAGTTTTCAGCCAGTACTTTTTTCAAAAAACGGATTGAAATATAACAAAAGGAAAAAAAAATCTGGGTATTTGTATTTTCGAAAAGGATGAAAAAAGTTTTATTTTCCAAGGCAGGTCTTTAAGTCAACGATGTTCAACTGTTTTTTTAAATGAAACTATTTATTTTTGGTGGCAGATTTTGATTCTTTTTTGCAAAATTTTGTTCGACAATATTTTTTCCTAGATCTCAATTTTTTGCACGTAATTTCAGCTTAAATAATTTACACCAAGAAAATATTGAAACAACAAACTCTCTAAATCATAATATTTTGAACAGATTCTAGTAAGTTTTTATAATGAAAAAAACCGTAAAATCAGGTACCGCAAACATTGAACAATTTTTAAACAAAAATTGGTTTTCTTTAGACAAAGAATCTGAAGCTGCTACAAAAAAGAGGTAGTTTGATTTAAAAAACTAAAGTTGACCATCGTTTGATTCGGTAATTCTAGAAGAATAAAATTAGACACTTTTTTTTCTTTCGCCTCGAAAAAAAAAGATCCATATTTTACCGTATTCTGATATTCCAATCCGTATAAAAAAAATTAGCAGAAAAATCACTCTGTACATCTATATGCACACATTGAAACTTTATGTGCGGGAATTAAAATTGTTCTTTAAACGTTGAAACTTGTTAGAAAGAAAACTTTAATGAAAAATTAAATCGTTCGTACATCGAATCCAGCCAGTCAGTTACCCTGAGCCAGCTAACTAACCAACGCTTACTTTCTTGGCTATGTTATACCCATAAGGAGCAGAGAATTGTGTTAATGCTTCTACTATTTTTTACTCATTTTCGTTGTAATATGGTGAAGAACTAACAGTATGTTATACCAATGTTAAAAATTGTCTTCTATGTAATTATTGTATGGTAGGTACTATACATGGATTTATTTAACTTTGTCATTACTAATTATTTATTTCAATCATGTGGAGTAGGTAAACCATAATGTCAATGGTTCAAATTCTTATTTTACAAGATAAGATAGAGAAAGATTTTAGTACTTCATTTTATCGCGTCTCATTTAGAGGCTCAATACATTTCGATGGTAACACATTTCTAAAACGGGAAAAAAAATGTCTTCTTAGAAAGTCAAATTTTGGAACTATGTTCCTTATCGCACGTTATGATTTGTTTGCTGGTAGAGAGGAAAAACCGAAAAAAAGTGCAACAATAAAACAACCCCAAAATCCGACATTTAGGTTATCTTGCCATGAATTTTGACAATTTGAAAAATATTTTACAATCTGTACATTTGTATTTTTTGTTCAAAATTTATGTTTTTTCATTCAAAAAAATGAGTTGTATGAGTTACTTCTATTTCTGTTTTCTGATTCAGAGGCTGAAAACATTTAAGTATTTGAAGCAAGGTTCACAAGCATGTTGGTTGAATTCAAGTGAAACTTGAGAAAAAACAGAGTATATATCCAAAAATTCATTTTCATTTTTTAAGCCCTATTTGACATCATTTTTCTAAGCTTTACTAGAATGCCAAAATGAAAGAGAAATTTTATTAATTATCTTATGAACTACAGGTTTTAAATTACATAAAGTAACTTATAATGGTTTTTCGGTTGTTTTTCCCCTTTTCAAGCTCCAAGTTAGTACTATCTATAGTTTTTTGGAGGCGCGAATCGATTTACATATTTTCGATTAGCAAAACATTTCGAAAACGGGAAAAATTCTATGATTTCTTAGAAAATCAGATCTTTATTTTAACCCTTTTCTCAATTGTAACTCAGGTGCCTTTTGTTTTCCGGCGTTGAGTTATATCCTTGAGTTCAATCACTCATGACAAAGTATTACATTTTTTTTTTTTTTTTTTTTTTTTTTTTTGTAGAAGTGAAGGCTTCTTTGGGCACCTTGAAATTTTTTGGATGAACAAAAGTCATGGAACTCGCGCCATCTTCACGCTCCATACATACCACATTGTAAACAACGGTTCTCACCCTGTACTCTTGCTGCGCATGGCGGGTATTACCTAATGCCTGTTTTGCTACCTAATGATTACAAGCCATATATGTATAATTAATTATGTATTGTTCTTGATATGAATAAAGATTTTATAATGGTTAATGGTTTTCACCCGATCTTCTAGGATGGATAACCGCTTGAAAATATAGTGTGTTGTTGCTTTTTTATTATTTATAATAGTTTTATATACACACGTTAATAATTTCAATGTACAAATAGTGAAACTTTAATTAATTATACTATACTGACCCACTGACTACTATACTACAACCATGACCGAATATCTTTTTTTAAATTATATGACGTATCAACAAATGACTATGAATTGTACAATAAAAATATTATTATTAATATTTAGAAAAATAATGACTCCCATGTAGTCAATGGTAGATATAGTTAGCTTGAGCTTGAACATCAGTTAAAAAGTATTTTTGCATGCTGAAGCTACCACCACTGAGTATCATAATATAAGATCTATTAAGAAGATATTCTGTGTCTTGGTATCTTGTCTATTCTATGGCCATGATATATAATATAGTTGTTTTCTTCGTCAACTAAGAAGCGTTATATACTCGCGAGCAAACAAACTGAAAAATTAATTATCACTTTTTAGTCCCTTGACATCACTGTCTTACTTGTAGATCTTATTCAACATTTATTGTGCCTTACGGATATCCTCTTAATTTATATTCTAAAACAAAAAATAAGAAAATAAAACCCTTATTTCAACGTTTCCGCAACTTATAAACGTCTTTCGTTTCCCAAGCTCTGACATAGAAGTTCTACAGCCAACATGGCAGAGTCAACAGATTCGTTAGTGTTTCGAAAAATGTAAAACGAATTTTTGAACATGTAGATTACACGAGATCGAAGTCTTGTCAAAGCTGATATTCTTTTCAGCCTTTTTAAGATGACTGATGATGATTTATTAAATTTTATTATAAGTTCGTTCGAGGGTTAGGGATTAGAAAAATGCATAGGGATTAGTATTATTTAATAGTCAAAATCAAAATATATACAAAGGCTGTTAACGATTAGAAAAATTTAAAGTTTTGCTAACGAAGAAATCTCATGCTTTTTTGTTTAACTCTTCGTCCCAGCTTTGCATATTGCATAACATTTTTTCTTCAGATATACCAAAAAAGTTTGACGTAACTCAAGAAGCTATTTTCTTTTGTCAACGAGTATAAAAGTAACTCTAGTAAAAACCATATTTTTCTATTTATACGAAAACTTTCACGGTACGTACATATATATAATTTTTTTAAACTCATTAATACTTTTCTGTATGTTTCATAAGTTTAGTACAGCGCAAAATAGTTAAATGAGACTCAACGAACGTTGAAGACGAAGACAAACTAGAATTTTCTACAACACGTTTTCTTGGATGTTTTTTATTTATTTTATTTTTTTAAACATTCTTTATTTACTTTTTACACCACCATGATAGTAAATTACATCACTAAAACTCATATATAAACTATTATATAACATATTTAAATCGGTTTATGTATATCAGAATGGCGCGACGTACCAAGGGGTGAGATGAGAGGAAAGAGTAATGATGGTTCTATGTAGGGCATGTTTGATTAAATTTTTAGTATACAAAATGGTCCAGTAATATTAGAACAAAATTTCACATAATAACGAGGTTTAATATCCGTTTCTCAGTTCACATCTATAACTGAAGCCACCCACATCATTATTTTTAATCTTTATTTATTTGTTAAACTTTATGATGTAGGTGGAGTCGGTTACTTCGTTCCTATCTAAGTGACAACAATATGAACAATGAACAGCCCCATTAACTATTTTTGTTCATACTACCGCTGCCTGGATTCGAACCCGCAACCTCCCAGTTAGTAGTCAAAGCAGGGAAAGATGCCTTAAGTCGCTCGGCTCTTGAGCCAGTTGAAACATATAATAACTGAATGTTTAAAAAAAGTTTGTCTATTTCTCTTTCCATGCGGAGAGAAAGACATATGTCCAAACTTCTAAATATAGTTCAATTAAAAATTATGAATCCTATCTACAGAAAGGAAAGGTGCATGTGAATTTCCGGCTAATTTGCTACATCCTAGAGTAAACCAAACATATGATACGAGCATCACAAGGGCATTATCCTCTCATAAAAAAACGTAGTCAAAAATAATATTTCTATTGAAACCAAAAAGTCGATATCTCAGTATTCAAAAAAATACAACAGCACAAGTGCACAACTAGAAATATCGCCAATGCTAAACCAAAATTAGAAAACTTTTGCTGCTTGTAGTTTTTGAGCTAAGTAAAATACGTATAAACGGGCGTACAGGACGGTCTTTTATTTAACACCGAGTCTTTTTGCGAGTACAATACTTCTTTAAGTTGTACAAGGACTTGAAAACTTCCCAGTTTCGTGATTGGACGCCCATTCATGCGACTGAGTTGCTCAAATAAACACTCAACTTTAGTCAGTTCGGTCGTGCAAGCATCACCATAAGAACAGAATTTATTTAGAGAACTTAAAAGACTGAAACCAGTTGAATCATGATCATGGTAATGGTGATACTACAAGTTTGTCCTTCTTATAGAAGTACTACTTCGTTTTTCCTGAACTATGATCGAGGTGTGCAAATTGAAATGATAAATGCGGTAATGAATGTCTTTTCCACTATTCCTAAACCATTCTGTAATTTGGTGTGTATGAACTACAAATTATTATGCATCTCTCATTCACCACATCGCATCACTAACTTTACTCCGCCATGATAATCATTATAAATGTTTGTCTGATACACAATTTGTAATTAATTCATTATTGTAGCTAATTATTATTTAATGTTTTTAAAAAAAGACTTTTGTGTTTATAACAACAGCGTACATTTCACGTTAAGCTAATGCTCGAATAAAATGCTATGTCCAGTTAATCGCTAGCGACTAACCATAAATTGGTTTCGATTTTTATGTTAATATTTATTATGCTCGATATTTTTTAGATAGATGAAAGTTTAGACTAGATTTTTAATATTTTAATGATTAAAAATTTTCGATGGCTTATTAAAACAATGGCTTCGATGGCTTATTAAGGCAATGTTCTTGGTTCATTAAAACACCAACACCAGGGTTGCATTCAATAATGACACAAAATTCATTTAAGGAGTTTGTTCCAATCAACGCTCAAACGTAAAATCAAACGTATAAAAGTAACAAAAGTACTGTAAAACTAACTAAACTGATTTTCGCTACACATTTTTCACGTTTTTAAAAGGGATAAATAATTATAAACAAACTTAGGCACTATAATTCTAACGGAGAGGACACAAACGTCTTTCCGCCTCATACAGGGATTTAAGCAGACTTACAAGGAAGAAAAAGGTAAGCGATTTAGTGTGGGAGCTCAACAGGAATAAGCTATGGTTTTATGTAATTTTTATATATCAATAATTGAGCGTCATTTTCCAAATTGTTATTGTACGGAATAAATTAAAAATTTACGTCGACGATACCAGCGTGAATAGTTTTTGATTTAACTTAATTTCTTTTTAGCTAGCTTGTGACTAAACACAACGAAAAACAAACAAAAAATCAAAATAATGTTTATATATTATATAAAATTTTCCCATTTATTTCAGGAAGTAAAGTGTTTGTGAAAATTCATATTCATTTGTTTTTCAATCATGTTTTAGCTATGTTTTTCATTTTATATATAAATATAAATGTTTCAATATATTTATTAGAACATAAACCATGGATGGATGGAGTACCGAGAGCTATTTAGGTTAGAGCGTTGTACCATGATGAAAATGCAGTTTGGACCACAGTTTCTAGTATTGTAAATTATGAAGCAACAACTATATAAAGACAAAATATACTTACCAGAGAGATAATTGTGGATAATCGTAATAATGGTAAATCTAACTAAAAATTTACTATTTGAATTAATTGAGCTCATCTATCAGTCTAATTTGTAATCAAGCAAAAATTTGAAAATAACATCCTGCTTTATTATAAATTTTAAAACTCACAAAATTCTGGTCGGGAATTATCATGTCTCGAGAAACAAAAAAGGTCGAGAAACCAGAAACCTTAGTTCAATATATGTGCTCCTAGAGATGAAAAAAATGTCGAATAGATCATATAAATGTGAACTATGATCCTAGGTACGACATTCTCCCACAAAGTGGAGGTATTATTGCTATTTGGTGTTTCACCCCCTATTTTTACACTGTGCGCCACAATCTGAGTGAGTGAATGAGCGCCTCCACATCCATCCACACTTTTATATATTATTGGTTATGGTTGTTTAATAAATAATGTGGAAAATTTTTTAATGGTAAAACCACATCAAACATGAATTCTTTTTTAATGTTTTCAAACAACAACAATAATAATACTTTTATTTCATATTGGGTGGGCGAGTTTTCGACTTAAATGATTTATAAATTTTTACTATCATTTTTTTAAAAACAAACCAACATTTATGCTTTCAATAAAAAATTATTGCTTCAATTGCTTTTTGTGTTTTTTACAAGATACAATCAAATTACAAAAACATTTTAAATATAATATGTACTGTAATATTTCAGTGCTCAAAAATTTCATATTATTAAAGAAAAGTTTCCTATGAACGCTTCGGTGATGTGATAAGCTGTCAAGTTCCGCCCACTGCAATTTTTACTTTTTCTTGTAACTATATCGAGAAATTGATTTGGTATTAATTTTTTTCTATCGTCAATGATTTGTATTCGTAATTGATCAGAGTAATACATGACTGTTACAAACCGTGGCACACAAATTTAGAAAAAATTTTGTTAAAATTTTTGTGCGGAAGTAAAACAGAAACACATAAATATTGCGAGTTGTTTCGAAGATTAAGTCTTAAGGAATATATTTCTATTTATTTATAATTTTTTTTCTATCGGTTGTTATTTCTACTAGCTTGATACCCGCCTGCTTCGCGGAGCTTAAGAGTTACAACTACCGCTTTATAGCCTCCACCTCTCTTGATTTCACTTTCCATAAACTCGAAGGGATTGTTTTACACAGCTAAAATATATGCACAGTTTTCAATTTTTTAAAGTGTAAAATAGTCATAATTCATTGAGCATATCAGAAAAGATGGCCATAAATTTCTCTAAATTCATTTATTATTTTAAATTTTTACAGAAATGTTTAATTTATGGCTCAAAATGATGATGGAACAGTAAAATAAATGTCAGATTAAATTGATTTTTTTAAAATTTAAATCTTCTTTATAAATTATAGCTCATGTGTTATTCTGATGTACGAGCTATATTGCTGTACAGTTTTAATTCAAATCCATTCGATAGTTTTCACATTTATAATATAGCAGATTATTTTTCACATTTATAATATATCAAAATTTCACATTTATAATATATCAGGATTTGCAACATTTCAATTTCAATATATCAGAGTAATACATAAGTGGTGCAAACTGTGGCATTTAGGAAAATTTTTCAAAACGTCTGTAAGACCCACCTTGTAAAGCGTTTAGAGATAGAAAAAACATTTAAATATGTGCCTTTAAAAAAATTAATAACATTTGTTTGAAACACTTTTTCGTGAACATCATTGTTTAATGGTTACACATGAGGGCTAACAAGGCCAAAACTTTTGTGTCCATTTTCTCCAAAACTATTAAAGTTGACAATTTGCAGGTAGCTTCAAATAGTAGTCCGGTGAAAGATTCTCGAAAAACGAACAAAAATTTAAAAAAAAATTTCGCCAAAACATTTTCGGCTGCCATAATTGTGATGGTTTTTTACACTTTTCAAATTTATTAAAAATAATGCAAGTACTGACACTCAACACTTTCTGAACAGGGTTTTTCAACAATTAACTCAGTCAATTGTTTGTTTTCACTTAATTCATAAATGAAATGTTTTATAAATTCACAATAAATAGACGGTACACTGTACTTCGATAGCTTTGGTTATAGTTAGAAATGTGTGAATTAAATACGAACAACACCAAAGTGCAAATTTAGTCTACTGTAAAACAACATGGTCTCTTGATATTTCAAATGTATATAAAACGATTTTATTCATTTATAAAATGTAGGAGAGTTACTCCTAATCTATTGTTTCAAATAGGTGAAAATATATATATTATTTTAAATACCTATTAAACAGACGGGCAGATAGACATACAGGTAGTTACCACTCAAAATAGTCTGCGAGTGTTTTTGTTATGCTTGTCGCCTTTCAATAATATTAACTATAAAATGTGCTTTATTCACTAGATTTATATTTTAACTAAAAGAGTTTATATAGAGTAATGTGATCTATCGAGCATAATACTTAAAGAAAATTATTAATTATTTTTATTACTTACGATATATTATTGGCTAAGACCATTGAAAACATTTGAATAATTTGAAATTATCCTTATAAATGTATCTTTATGAAATAAATAATTGCCTCCTGAATCATAAAAAATAATGCAAAGTGAAAGCGATCGAAATTTACTTAGATATTGCTGATAAATCTGTTTGCTAAAGATTCTGAGAGAAATAGAAAAAGAAAGGCAGATCTAAAATAAGCTAATGTTATTAGTTTGCAGCAGAAATTCTAACTGCCAAGCAAGATAACTACAGTGTGTGCCAAGTGGAAGTTATAACTATAACGAATTTTGGACAAGTAGAACCTGGTGCCATATAAGTTATTTGAACAACTAAAAAGAGCGGAAAGCTTTCAATTACAAGCATTGTTAGTCACCAATTATCCATTAAACCTATTGGATGTTTTGAGCTACGCATGAATGAAAATGTTTCGCTCAAGAACATGGAAACATTGCCACTTCGTACAGTAAATGTATCACGGCTACAAAAACTGCCACAAGAAGGAATAAGAAAAGAAAATGACTTGTCATCATCGATCAACTGTTGTTGAAAGAAGCACAAATATGATTTTATTGAAGACGTCTCTGATCTACATCAAAGTTTCTTAACTATTTTAAATAGATTTTATTTCAGATATTGGTGAATATCTGTATTTTCGACATCGCAAATCACGATAATGAAGAGGACGTCAAACTCGAAAATGAATTATTTGTACTTCAACTAAATAGGCCATTCAAACAGCTGAAACTACAGACAAGAACAAACTCACATAACTAAAAATTAAAAAATAATTTCAGTTCTTTGAGTCAACTTGGAAACGAACGCCCACTTTTGTAAACGGGAGACTCAAAAAGTGGAAAGTCATAGAAGACGATAACTGTAGAGATTTCGTGCCACAGAATACAAACACTTCATCATTGTTGGTCTTAGACATATATGGTACTTTGGAAAATCAGTAAAATTAAAGGCCGAAATGATAATTAATTTCAAAGATTAAAGCATAGGCTATAAACCGTATTAGAGTAAGGACCATGTTTAAGAGTATCTAGAAACTTATTCAGACCTAACCTAAGCTATATTGAATACCAACCAGAATATGAAAAAAAAACAGAAATGAAACTTTCATAGCCTGTGGTATAATCTTTCAAGTTCATTATCGTTTGGACAGTTTTACTGATTTCATCATTACGCCCTTTCATTTGATACCAAACACGCTATAATGAAATCGAAATTTGTTTTTCGATCATAACTTTATGTCCTCTAGAGGGCGCCATATTAATTTTAATGTGACACTACAACCTTAAACCAGCGGGTAATCAAGACGCTTCTAACGATACCCCATTTGCAAAATTATGATAAGTAGTTTGGAAGTTAGGTCCAACCAGATGAAAATACATACATATCGGCCAAACACATAACCCTTGCCATTGTATAGTGGGGGTAAAAACTTAAGTTCCAAATGATAATGAATTTCAAAGATTATATAGCAGAGGCTATGAACAACAAGTTTATTTGAGTAACGACCACGTTTAAGAGGATCTACAAACTTATCCAGACCTAAGCTAAGCTCAAATTTGATCAATCAACCAGTCTATTGAATACTAACCAGAATATACAATTTGTATTTAACTGAAATAACTATTTACGATGAAAACTATAAACTTTCTCTATTACATTGTGAAAAAGGTGTGTGCTGTATATATGTATTAAAACTTACCTATTCACTTATACAAATACGTATAGCATACAATGTATGTTAGGGTAGTTAGTTTTGTGTTACCCTTAGTGTTGTTTCAAGTCTATTCATTCATACAGAATATTGTGTGAAACTTGACTGAGCAGAGCTTAGAGCTTCGAGTTGAAGTCCGCTATCGATCTAGGACCAGACGAAAGATTTGTCTTATACAGAACGGCTAGAAATTTGAGAGGCTGTTCTCAAGATCTAATTTTAAAACTCTAAGTGTGTTTTACAACTTTATAGCTTGTAACTTCGTTTTTAGTATAAAATTGATCAATATTCATTGAGTATAAGAATATAATTAATGGGATAATTAAAAAAAATGCAAAAATTATTGTATTCGACACTCGAAATAACAATATACCCGTTGTTCGACACCTACAAAATTGTAATTTTAATGATGTTGGTCGAAGAACTTACATTGACGGAAAAAAAGATGATTTTTCAGCGGCGACCGGTCCAGTGGCCGAGCTCGCTAAAGCGCCTTAACGTACTATGACCACTGGCTAGGAGGTTGCAGGTTCGAATCCAGGTAACAATCGTTTTATTCGACTATATGTATTCAGAATTATCCTCTTATTTAAAAATTGAAAATTGCCCTTAATGAAAAAAAAAAATTTCATAATTCATTTTCTGGTCTTATGAAAGAAAAGTCCTCAGTTCTAAAATAATTCGCTAGATATTAAATTGATATGGAAAGTCTTGATAACAGCATTGTCAACCGTTTTGAATTAGCTTTCAAATGCTACGCCTGGCCTTAGACTAACAAGAACATACCGAGTACTGAGAGCTGTTTATGTTAAATTTATTATAAATATGATAATAATAGTTTTGTAGTTGTAGAAACCATTTTATAATACAATTTTACATTTATTTTATTTATGTAGAAAATGAAATAAATGTTTAAATTTATTTATTAATTTCAATTTGTTTCTACTTCTATATACACGCAATAAGCATACTAATTTCAGTATGAATTAGCTAATCGAAGATATTTTCTAGATTAAGGGCTCCTAAAAGCCGCAAGGAAACCAGGGTTATCATGATTTGATATTTTGTGATAGCTAATAAGAGTGATAAAGCGAAAGGTCGTGTTTTTTACGGATGTTGCTTTCCAAATTTTCACCACTAGAAATCATTTTTCGAGCTTTGTTCTACCAATTATCTTTGAGTTTTTTTAATTTATTTTCAATGACCTAAAAATGAATTATTTTTTAATTAAATGAAATGCTGTTCAGTTAAAAATACATAAAATATTGTTATTGAAATAAATACCACGATACTCGAAATAAAATGGTGTATTAAGCAATTCAATTTAAAAAATATAATTAAATAATATACAACGGACTTACATGTCGCTAAATATCGATATTTCGATTGCAACGCAATCATCGTCAGTAGCAAAAATTCATATAACGCATTACAAACATTTTATACAAAATTAAAAAATTAAAAATAAATAAGTAAAAGATTACCAACAAAACAGTAACGATTTGCAAAAAATAAAAATACAAAAATTATCACAAATTTGAAGAAAAAATATCAAAAAATTTCTTCAAATTTGTGATCATTTTTGTATTTTTATTTTTTGTAAATCGTTTGCTACTGACGATGATTGCGTTGCAATCGAAATATCGATATTTAGTGACATGTAAGTCCGTTGTATGTTTTTTAATTATATTTTTTAAATAGAATTTCCTTAATATCCCATTTTATTTCGAGTATCGTGGTATTTATTGCAATAACTATGTCTCAACTCGAAGTCAACAAGAATTCATCCTTACATAAAATATTCACAATATGTCTGTACATAGATGTTGTGGAGTATTCACACCAGTTTTTTTATTTTGTTTTCCTTAATATATGAAGGAAATATGAAAAACCTGCAATGAACAGACGTGCTTTCTTTTTTTGTTTTCATGATTATTCCTTTTAAATTTTCATTAAGTATGAAATAATTTTATAATGTAACTTTGTTTTTGTGACTTGCATAATTGATACAGGGTGAGTCATAATGAATTTTTATCTGATGTAGAAGATAAATTATTTCATAGCACGAAGAAATATGGAGTTCTATAATCATTGAAGCCGTTGGCCATTTAAAAAGCCATAATCGCTTCAAGTACAAGGTTGTGGATTCAAACTAAAAAAGTTTAATTGTGTTAACTCGTTTGATTACAAAATTAACATAACATAAAATTTATTCTCATTTGAAATAATTTTTTTTTTCCATAAATATCGCAAAAAAATTTACTGAGGCAAGAAATCATTTTTTTCTGTGTAGGTTTCACGAAATTCTTATTCGCAGATATTTTGTTGTAGGTACAATTTAAAGAGGAATCATTTCTGTTATAACTTTTACACTTTTGATACTTTTTGAAACAACAAATTTTAGCAATATTTAAAACAACTTATCTCTGTGAATAATCATCGAATTTAGAACAGCAATAGTTTGAAAACAAACTTTGCTATTTTGGAATGTACTGCTCAAAAATCACATTTCGTCGCTTTTTGCGGAAGGTTGAAGAGGTGAGAAATGTTATTCTTAAATTTTATATCAAGTTTAGAAGCACATGTAAAAAATTAAACTGTTAATTGATTTTACTTTGTTGATTTTTCTTGAAAATGAGCTATAAATGTTCCCGTTTTCCAAGCAAAATTGGCACCTCTGCACAAAATTTATAAATGAGCTATTATGTCTCTAAAGTCGATTATTTGTCGAGGAGGCACAGCTGTTTGGAATTTTGGTAAAATTTTGTGTTAAATAATTTATTTCGATTTATAATAAAAAAGGCTCTTTCAATGTAAAAATATAATTATAATAATAGTAACACCCTAAGTATACGTGGGTGGTCTCATAGAAAACCAATTGAATAGTAAAAAATAGAGGATAAATTAAAAAACCTTTCATAAACTAAAAAAAGCTTTAAATAATCTATTTTACCTTAATAGAAGTGAATGTTTCGATTATTAGTAGCATACTCAAACGTTAACATCCGTTTAATTGTAAATGCACTATAAAATCAATTAAAAAGGGTATTTAAATTAAAAATAACCATTTTTCTTTCAACCCCTGCATATATTATAAATCCGTACTTCCGTTTACATGAAATTGCAAAAAATTTATCTGAATAATAGAAAAATAATTTTATTAACTTTTTTTCTTCTTGAAATATTACCAACAATAACGTCCTAAAATTTACGTAATTCGTACATTATTCTCCCATTATTATAATTAATTTTTGTACAGACATGTTTGCATTCAAGGATTGAATATATAATACTCTCTCTAATCAATCATTGGTAATAGTTAATTGATTTGAGAATACTTGACATTTGACATTTGTACTCGGAATGACGGAGTTAGGTAATATTTTCTTATTAATTCACAAATTAGGGTGATTATTGATTTTAGTCAGTAGCCAATTCATAGTGCTTTTCTTTATCGTTCACGTAATATACGAAAAGTGTAGCAGGATTCTTTTGATAAAAAAAATGAGTTTTATACCTTTTTTCACAGAAATGGAAACCATTTTAAAAAATTTTTGTAGGCAGAACACAACTATACGCTTACTATACCTTATACGCTTAAAAGTTGAGTCATAGAATATTAGAATATTAGAATATTAGAATATAGAACATAGAATATAAGAATACCTAACATAGATGTTAGTTTCTATTGCTGGAAAAATCTTTCGTGATAAAACGACTCGACTTCATTTTAAGTAAAGTCGAATCTTGAAAATTTGGAACTTAGAGCTGCTGCAATATCTAGTTTTTGCACTTTTAAGAAAATATTCTACTCTCCGTACCTAGTGAAAAATAAATTATGAAATTTGATAAAAATTAAAATATATGTAGAAATATACTTAAATATACTGATTTTGAGTCAAAAAAGCATATAATTGTTTTCTTTTATTAAATTTAAAAACCGTAATTTTTAAACTGTATATCATGTGACCTAAAACACGAGCGAGTCCTGATATGATGTCATATAGGCATTAACAATGCATTAACTCTCGGTTCAGTGTAAAGAATTGGGTACATATCTGTCAAATTTAACTGTGTTCTTTCGTCAGTGAATTTCATTTGTACCTATTTATTTCTTAAAATGCAAGAAATAACCACTAAGGACATGATAAAAAAGCTTGAAAAACTGACGAAGGTAAAAGTATTGATACAGTGACAAGTGTGGTAGAAGATTTTTTGACAGAATAAAAAAAAATTATTAATATCAATACTTAAAACATGCAAATAATTTGGTTTGCAAAAAAATAAATATGATTTCATTATTATATTACCTAATGTGTAGTAAAAAAAGCAATAATTGTGATAAATTTTTGAAACAAATAGCACATTTTTTAATTGTCATAAGTATTACAAACGTTCAAAATGTTTTAAAGTAATGACAGATAGTACCAATATTACGTCACCAAAATGGATGACAGCGTTTTTGACAGAATAATAAAGATTTAAAATTTAATTTAATTTTTTGGCAAGAAAGAGTGTTAATTTTGCCAGAATATAAGTTTTGTGGCTTTTTATTGAGAAAATCAACATTTTGAAGCATGTTTTCCAAAAATAGTATAATACCCTATTGTTTACACATTCCTAGGAACATAGATTTTGGTTCGTTAAAACCGATACATTTTGCATACCATTATGTTGCTTCAATAATTTTGTTTTACCTCTCTGCATTGGGTATTGTCCACCCAGTTTTTTAACTTTTTTATTCGTATCATAATAGTCCCGGACAATATAAGCTTTGGACTAGAACCACATATTACATTTGATATAATAATACTATTACTTTATTATGCTTCTCCTAAGAAAATTGTGATTATTAAATATGTGAAAACGTATAACACCGTAAATGTGTGAAGCGACCCATTACTTTTCCATTTCCTTCCTTCAATATACCACAATATTATTAAACTGTGAAAACTAAAAACAATGTGACAAATAAACTTACCAAAATATAATTAATATTATTATATGTGGAAATCTATTCAATTTTGTTATTATTAAAATGAATTAAACTTGTGAAAATAATATGGAAATTTAAACTTTATGTTAATTGTATTGTGTTTATCATAACATTGTGAAAAAGGCTTTTTGTATGAGTCAGTTGGATTAGTTTAAAACAACCTAGGATTTGATTTACTTTTACATGAGAAAATATAGGAACAGAAGTTCGAACCGAGAAATTCACTCTTGTTTGATTCGCCTTTTTTCTTCACACATTTCATAAAAATATGGATTTAGTCTTACTTTAACATATGAAACGATGCCGCTATAGATCAGGTCAATTCGGAATTATGTAGGTCGAGTTCTTGGCTGTTAAGAGCTTAAATTCAAAATATTTTATTCCTAATTGTTATTACCGCATGATTTTTGGTTAATTTGAAAACGGCTAAAATGATACCATTAGCTAAAATATGTTAAGAGTTATGGTTCTCTTGAGACATCGGCTTCAGACAGCTATCTGCTAAGTTATCCATTGAAATACGTTCTAAAAAATCAATCAATATAACATAAAAATGAATCGCTTAATGTGTTGCCAAGCGCAAATCTCGCGAGCAATTGAACCGATTTCGGTAATTCTTTTTTAATAATATCCCTTGAAGTGCGAGGATGATTCTTAAGGGGGGGGGGGAATTAAAAAAATTTCCTAAAAAAGTCTAAAAACAACACTTTTCTATATTCCCATACAGAAGATTCGTAATAATAATTAAAAGTCAATTTGAACTTTAATACTATACCATGAAGCTTAAGTGTTAGTAGAGGGGTTCCGGGAAAGCAAAACCATTGGGAAAGCAAAACCATTGAGTGACGTTAGTATCGTATAAATATTAATGAATACTTATCAATGTTTATACTATTGTAACATTACTCAAAAACAAATTGTCTGTTGTATATGTCAATTGAAATGTAAACGTCTCTTTGCTGTGCATTTATAATATTACTTAATATAAAAGCTACAAATTTATATAAAATTAAAAAAGTGTTGCGTGTTTGTGATTTATAAAAAAAAAAAAAAAAAAAAAAAAAGAATCGACTGTTAGGTGGTATGAAGTTGGCCGGGTCGGCTAGTTTTTTAGTATAAATTACCTTAATAAAATTGAAAAGCCAAAATTAAAATATTTTTTTTAATTTTTCCGAGAAGAAATGTCTCTTGCGAATATCGTAAATATTCTGATGAATATTTATTTACCAATTTTCACAAAAACAAAACTTAAGTTAGGGTTTTAACAAAGAGATAAACTTCAGACACATAAAAAAGTAAGAAAGAAATAGAAAGTTTAAAACCTTGAAAAAATTACTTTCACAAATAATTTTCCATTAAAAAAACATTATCCCTAAAATATCTATAAAAATGTCTCGCCTGGATAACAAATAAATTTTCATTGATTTCTAATTAAAACAATTCACAAATATTAAAGCCCACGATTCGATTCGATGTATAATAATTATTCACCGTTTATTTTTGTTTTTTATTTTGGAACAAAACCAATTGTTTTTTCGATTTTATTGTTTTTTTCGTTAATAATTTTATATTCGATGAAATTAATTTATGTATTCGAATCAAAATTATTGTATTCGTTGAAAAAGGTGGGATCGAGAAGTGAGATTTTGAAAACGCTATAAAAAATCACCCATCAATTTTTACCAAATATTTAACTTAAAATAAAATTAAAAAAATTTGTAACGCAGTAGCTGCGTCAGCTAAGCGAATTCCCTCAGAGTTTGAAAAACAAAACATTTTTCTTAAAATCGAATATTGCATTTTTAGTTTTTCGAGATCTTTTATTTCAAAAACTAAGCATTAAGAAAAAACTTCTTTTTTTTTATTTTTTTAAACAAATTTAAAATTTTGTACTTTGTGCAATCCCCCACCCCTTATTTACCAGTCGATTTTTCTCAACTTGACCTATCGAATACCAAAACCCTTCGTGATACCAAATTTTATTCAAATTAGACTTAAATTGAGACCGCTAGAGAGTTTACAAGCACATAAACGTATATATACATATGCGTATAAAAATGTAAGCAATGGTGATTTTTGACATCTATTAGGTAGGATCGATGAACATTTGAAGAAATCTTTTTCAAAATTCCATCATCAGTACGAAAGCAATAGCTCCATCTCCTTCGGCAATTCGTTAAAAATTGTATTTTACATAGTAATTTAGCAACTTAAATAATGACGTTAATATAAACCACCTTTTGTAAGATCCATTCGTACATTGCTTCAACCGTTGGTGACCAGCTATCCTCGTATAATATCTCTCTTTCGTATGATACTCTTTTTTTCTGGCTAAATTAAAATTACTTAATTAACTTCATTTACTTAAAAATTAAATTTATTTTGTATAATATGCTTTTTTTTTATATTTTAAGATGATAGTTTGAAATTGATAAGTTTTTGTGTTACAGCGAATTCAAAATCGTGCATATTTCTGCTCCCTCCTGTAAGTATTTCCATGTGATGATAATTTATGTCAAATACTATTATATTGTTGTTGATATACAATAATAAATTTATTTAAAATATTAATCAAATTTTTGGTGCATCCTCTGTCAATTTTCAACAACAAAATAATCAACCAAAATTTATTGCATAAATTAAAATTATTTTATTTTATATATGTTATGGACGGACAATTCAATTGAATTTTTTTGAGCGTGAATTTTTTGTTATTTGACATATAAATCATTATATTTTATTATATTATTATTAAAAAAAATAATAATTAATTGAAAATTTTATTGAAAAACATTTTTATTTCGAAATTTTGAACAGACATGTAAAGGGAATATAGTTACGAATATCAACGATCTATATAAGCCAGCACCCATTACCTACTAATAGGAAATATTCATGAAATTTAAATTTGGTTCAAATATTTTTTTTCCGCTTAATGGTTCAAATATTTTTTTTAAATTTATTGGCTGGACATTTGCACTTAGCCATTATTATAGTAATTAAAATCACTTTAATTACTTAAATTTAATTAACAAAAGTAGAAATTCAGTGAATAACATTCAAATTTCTAAACAGGATTTCAAATTTAGAAACGGACGTGACGTGGTAGTATGTATCTTGTCAGACTTGTTGACAGACTGTATTTTTTAATTGCTTATATTTTCTATGGTATAACCAGGGATATATACTATAATTACTACATACATGGGAATTACACCTGTAGTAAATAGTACATTGAATTGTCACCAACTGACAGATCACATATTAATACGTCATCAACAGAGAGCGCCAAAAGAAACTGCGTTTAAACGTCTCAAAATTATTCTCTATTTTAAATACTTTTTTACACTTATTAACATCATTTTTAAACAGTATTTATTGCTATGTTGTAACTGTGTAAACAATGAATTAAAAATATAAAAAAAATACAGTAATATTCCCTATTATTGAAAAAATTACGACACTTAATTGTATATTTTGCTTAAAAAGGTTTTTAAAACCCGAGCACCCCATGCTGCTACTACATTCAATCAGGAATGTTCAATTCAAAATTAGTTTTTGTTTTTGTTTAAAAGCTCATATTGGTAATATTCCTTAAAAATTGATTTTTAATTTTAATTTAAAAAAACTATTAATGAAAATCTGGTGGAAGAAATAGAGAATTTAATTACAGGGGTCATTCAAATGTAACTTAAGCAAACTTTCAATGACTATATCCACTCTTACTTAATGTTACTTAAGCAAAAATCAAAAAATTATGAGCTCACCCATCCCGCCGAGTAATACAACGTAATAATTTTCTTAAAAATTTTATTAAATACCAAAATTAACAGAAAAAGTCCTAAAGCTCGGAATTACACCATAAAAATTCGAAAAAATACCATTAAAAGAAATAATAAAAAACGATTATTAATCCATTTTTATAATTTTCCCCCACCATCTTAGTCAGAAATCTCCTCCGCAAGGCTTTAAAATATCAATGTCACATTATTTTATACAGCGTTCCTAAACGAATTCTATGAAATCAATCTAAGTCAAAATTAATTCAAATTTTGGCATAAAAATGTAAGATGCTTAAAGCACTGTGAAAACATGCCAAATGTGTACATTGCTTGCAACTTAAACACTTTTCTTACTTTGACAAAATGTCTAATGACTTTTATCATTCATTTTACCAACTATAATTAATGTAGGTGTAATAACACATTTGTTATTGTAATAACAATTATTTTTTATTGAAATAAAAATCATGATGAATTTAAATTGTAAATATATTATTGCTAATAAAATATTATTATTATTTATTATTAGAATCTATATTTATATGCACATATAATATAGCGTAGTATTTATTATTTATTATTAATTAACAAATATTGTTATTTTATTACAATTTAACATATATACAGAATGATTAGTTATATTTGTTAACCCCTGAACCAAAAAAGGAGTGTTATAACTTGGACCGCTATGTGAGTGTGTCTGTCTGTCTGTCTATCTGTCTGTGGCATTTCGCTTGAAAGTTAATTTAATGGCGAGTGTTCTTAGCTATATGTCAAGTGCTAGTTTAGGTTTCCGTACCCGAAACAGCTGAAAAATAGACGATATTTAAAATCGGTTCAGTTTGGAGAAGGCTTTAAGAAAAAGGGAAATGTAATAGAGAATATTCTCAGATAGGTTTCAAGTGCGAGCTTTGGGTTCCATACCCGAAAAATTTATCGGGGTTTTTTTAAATTTTGTAAATTTTACTTGCTTACATATATATTTCGAAAATGGAATTGAAAATCGAGATACGTGAACGCAATAATCAGCAACTACAAATTTTTGGTTGCAGATTCTTATTCCGTTTACATGGGTTGAAACTTTTTGTAAAAGCGTCCTGTATAAATATATATACTGGTCTACAACATACTGGTTTCCAACATAGTTCGTACTAGTGATAGTTGTAGTGTATCAGTGAATTTAATTAGAAAATAGATACACAATATTTAGTAGTAATGTGAATATTAATTTTATCTTTGAATATATTTTGAATTAATCAACAAAAACTGTATGTTTTGTATGAATGTGTGTATTGTCATTGCATATGTAATTTAGGATACATTAATTTTGAAAATAATAACCATTATTATACAGTTTGATCACAAACACACAAAACATTAGAAGCAGAATAGGTACCCTGTTGAATAAAGGTGGAAGCGGTGAAAAAAATATAGTATTAAGAACTATATTAAATTCCAACCACGCGGAAGCAAAAAATACAATCGTTTGTAGCCCAAGATTTCAAAAGAAATCAGAATTATGATTTTTCAGTGAAATAGCTCCTTTTGTAATCTTTTTAAGATTAGGTTTAAGGTTTTTATCTTTTATTTTTTATTTCCCTAAATTGTTGCTCAAATACCACATTTTTAGTACAGAGCAATGAAAACCGTTTCAAAAGCATTAGGTATTGTGTTTTGTTATTTATGATATACCAAATAAATTTTTTCAAACATAAAATCTTTAAATTATAATACATTACCCAAATTTTGTGTTCTTGAAAAGGTTTTATTCCTTACCTAAAACAAAAAAAAAAAAGAAACATTTAGTATTTTTGCAATGTCATGTCATATTTAAGTGTTGTCTATTAACATTTTCTATTATCATTTAGTGCCTTTGTCAGTTCTTTCCATTGAAATACTTTTTTCTATTTTTAAAAATAAAAAGTAAATTTTCCAAGGTTTTTTCTAAAGATTCTTTTATAAGGCCTACCCTCTTAACATTGAGTGAACAGATGATCGATAGAATAAATCAACAAAGAAATTTTTCCCAGACCAAAATAATTTACGATAACAATTAGTCGAATAAATTAAACCAAGAAAAAAATAATACATAAAAAAATCTAGATTTCAACATTTAATATAGGTTTGTGTATTAATTTTTATACCACCTATGTATTAAATATATCAAGGTAAACTAGATTTAGTTCCTAGTTTATAACGCTTAAAAATATAACTGCGAACGTAATTTGTGAAAACAATAACTCAAGAACGAAAAGAGACACCAAACTGCAATTTTTATAGCATGCTCAGGACGTAAAAAGTGAGGTCCAAATCGTAAATGAGCAACATTAATCGAGGCTTTGGATTGGTAGGATCTATGTTCTAAACCGTTGGAGATACAGCAAATTTTGAATGTAAAAAATGTTCCTTATAAACAAACGAACAACTTTTATTTGAAATATTTTTTCGGAAACATCACTATTTACCCGTGAGGGCGTTATTAAATAAAAACCATTATATACTATGCATACAAGTGTTGTAAATATTTTAAATTTTTACGTTACATATATTATGTATGTATTAGTTTGTTTATTACTATATCCACTGAAGCAGTGAGAAGAAAGATACTGTTATTATTCTGTGTGTAAGAGTGGCTATCTTTCTTTACTGTAGCAACACAGTCTATTCACGGAATTTCAACAATGATTTCAGTCAATTATTTTCTTTCACTTATTTCTTTCTACTTTTTCTCATATTGTAGAATAAAATAGAGTTTATACTTATATTAAACAGTTAAAAATTTTATGATTCATTTAGATATTATATTTGCCTACAAATTATACGATGATCGTAAATGCAGGCAATCTAGGCAAATAAAATAAGCCTATATAGTATAAAATACACACTGGATGTACCGATTTCAAATCAAATGATTTATGCTATAAAATTGTTTAAATTTGTAAATAAACCACAAATTCAGGGGTCAATAACAAACTGTTGTTTGTTTGTATGTGTACCTATATGTGTACGTCTGTCTGTATGCATATTTGCTATATACTATATCATTTCTCTCAATCGTTTTGTTCACAAAACATATTTAGGCTAAGAGCTAACCATTCGAAAATTCTACCGATACTTGGTACTACTTTTCAAATAAGAATTATTGTCATAAACTTAATAGAAAGCAACTTTTCATGTGAGTGACGGTTATGGATATTCTAATTCTATCATAAAAACTGAATCCTTCTATATTATAAATGTGAAAGTAAGATTGTTTGTTTCTTTGTTATGCTTTTACGCAAAAACTTATGAATAGATTTGATTGAAACTTTACAATAATATAGCTTATACATCGGACTAACACATGAGCTATAGTTTTATAAAGATATATTTTGAAAAAAATCAATTAATTAATTAAATTTAGTCTGTTTCACTGCGCCATCTATGGTCATCATTTTGAACCATAACTTAAAGATTTCTGTAAAAATGGTAAACGTAAAATGTAAAAGTGGTAAAAATGCAATTCATGACCATCAGTTACACTAGATGAATTATGATTATGTTACACTTTATAAAATAAATTGAATACTATACATATATTTTACATGTGTAAAGAAATCTCTATCCTTATTTCAAGTGTTATGGAAGGGGGATAAGTGAGAGCAAGGGAAGGTAAAAGCCATAATAACATGGTGATCTTTTCCAATCTTTACTTTTAAACCCAGCGAGTATTAAGCTGGTATTTCATAATTTTGATAAGATTGGCGTAGCTAGACCTGTACTCATGGAGAGATTCTAGTAAGCGTTAGTTAGAATTTAAAAATCATAGAGACATAAAAAAATACTGTTTTTAAAGTGTATATATAATCGGAAAAAATTACGCCATATATAGACAGATGAGGAGGTTGCTTTGTGTGATTTTCATAGATATGGGTACATATTTGCAAGGATGTTTTATTTTTCCCAAATCGGATTTTTTTTTTAGAATGATTTAGCTTCTTTAAAAAAATGTTTGTGCTTAAAATTTTACATGCCATTGTAATATTATTTTTATGGATTGGAAATAATGACCCCTACTTTAAGCTCACAGGTGGGGTTACTTTCTAGGTAGTTCTTTATAGATTAACACATTTCAATCATATTTTATTACGTAATAATATTGTAACGTGCTTCAATTTATACATATACGCTGGCTTGTGTATTTTCATGCTTTGTATTTATACGAACCACAAATTTCAAATACAAAATTTGAGTCGATCATTCATTCTGCCTACTAATAAAGAAACAAGAAAGCGAGTTATTACTTGTTGTAAAATTGAACAAACTATTAAGCAGTCATAACTAAATTAATATTATATTTATATTTTGTATTACTGAATCTCAAACCATCTATAATGAGGTTACTCGGGCAGAAAATGAATATGTATGAATCTTGGGTAGTAAATTTAAATATCACTGCTTCTAAAAAAAAATTTTAAGATTGTTCTAAAATTCACTTATGGTTTCAAGACAATTTTCGGCTGGGATTTAAAAAGACTTTACAGAAGCATTATTTATAAGAGACGTTAGTAGCTATTGGGCTCTTAATCTATAATATTTGTTGTCTTTATCACTCTTCAGATAGAATACATATCATAAAACCGGAACCACAATATACAACAAACAATTCAATGATTTTATAACAAACATTTAAAATCTATAAATAAGTGGATGATGATGGTAGGTAGATGGGGTAGTATTAGTGGTAGTTGGGTAGTAGGTTGTGGGTGTCTACGGGTTGGGTTTAAACTGAATGTGTATGTGTTTATACCGGTATCTACTTTACCTACCAATGTTGTAACCGCACAATATGTATTTAATTGTTATACAATAATAGGTTATATTATTGTATATCTTATACTACTTTGTGTATAGTTTGTTTCCATAGAAATAATTTTTTAAGTATATTAAATTAAAAAAAAAACAATTGAAAACAAACGATTGATTGAGTTAATTGTTGAAATACCATGTATAGACAATGTTGATGACTACACATACATACATGTCATACATATATAACTGATATTCCCATATAATAGTTACTATACAATTTGCTCATAGTTTGCGCGCTCACGGGTAAACAGTCTTGTTTACGAAAAAATGTTTCATACAAAAGTTGCTTATTTTTTTATAAGGAACATTTTTTACTTTTAAACTTTTATTCTATCTCTAACGGTTCACAAGATGGGTCCTACGGACCTAAGACTCAATTGACCTATGATGCTCATTTATGAACTTGACCTCACTTTTTCGTCCTTAACACTCTATAAAAATTTCAGCTTGATATCTCTTTTCGTTTTTGAGTAATCGTGATGATAGAGGGACAAACGACAGACGACAGACGACATACAACCGGAAATGCACTAATTAGGTATTTTTATGAACAGCTATACCAAATTTTTTTTCATAGTATCAATATTTTTAAGCGTTACAAACTTGTGACTAAACTTAGTATACCTTGGTATATTTCATATACATGGTAAAACAAGAAAGACTAAGATTTTTAAGAGAGGAACAATCGAGAAAATAACCAAAAAGGTGACGAAAAAATGTTTCCTCACCTTGTTTCCTCCTTTTCTAGGTTTGAAAACCAGACACCACCGAGTAAAATCACATTTACTCGTCATTTCAATTAAATTAAAAATTTTTAATTTAATTTATTTCACTAATGAATTCTGAATATGTTTATATTATTATTTAAAAAAAAATCAATTAGATTTTAATACTATTTATTTATGCGAACGAAAACGTGCCCATGTATTAAAATATTTTAAATAGAATATTTTTTTAATATTTAAAAATATCAAATAAATGCATATTTGTTTATAAATATTAATAATAATAAATTAAATTGTTTTTATAAACAAACAAATATAGGTATAGCAAAAATATTTTATATTTAAATATTTTATTTTGTGGTTTTTTTTATATGTTATACAATAATAAAAATAAAAATGTGTTTAATTACAAGATTTAAAGTGCGCAAAAGTTTTCCAAGTTCAATATTTTATTTAAATTTGAGAGTTTTCAATATTATGGGATTTAAAATTATATACCGACTAGAGTGATAGTCACCCGCTTCGCTTGAATGAAATCTTATTGAATGAATAGCATGATTCTAATAGCAATAAAGACATTAGTTCTGCGAATGGCCTAGTGAAATATACTGGCAATTTTTTAAAATATGTTTGCCATACAGAATTTTTGTATATTTACCTCAATCTTAGACAATACTGAAATAATGTTTGACCTCCTCCGAAACAGAAAGAATCAAGAAAATGAGGCATGTAAATCTGACAGTGAAATTTCACGGTCTAATTTATAACATAAACAACATCCCCATATCATAACAAAATAAATTTCCGTGATATTGCTCAAATTCACTTATGGTTTTTCGTTTGATGTCCGCAAAGTTTTCAAAACATAATTTTAAAATATTTAGTACATGTCCAGATAAAATATCTATTGACTTGAATTATATAACATTTCAATTAATAATTAATAATAGAAATATTTATATGCATTGAAATGTACGAATAAATATTTATATTTTCTATAAATTATATTTACGATATGACAGTTTCTATTTCCCCTTTTACACTATCTAAAATTTACACCATATAGGGATAATTTTCGGGAGAGTTTGTAACTAACATTTTCCATAAACTATATGGTACATATAGAAAACATATATCTACGCTATTTTGCATATTAATTGAATATAGTTTTCAAATAAATTTTCCATAACGGGTTTTCCATATACATATATATCTAATTCATACAGTAATTAACACAAAACTTGATATATTAATATTGATAAGAAGGGCCTTGTTGTCGCCGGTACCAAACATATGCCATGTCCGATATATTTACTATTTGGTATACCTAAAATGTATATTTTCCTGCAGGTTGATTGTAAATGTGGAAGGAAAGAGAACTTTTCTCCACTTACTTTGAAGAGTATGCAGAGTATATATTTTTTGATCGATACGTAATTCACACACACAGGCATACATAAAACCGGAAATTATAATGACCTGAACTACAACATCTTTAACCGGAAATAAACTGATGACTAACTTACAGATCAGTGATTCCATTTGTATCGTTTTTCTGTTATTATAGTTAGTATATCGTTATTATAACGAAATAAACATTTATATTTGTTACGATTAATGTTTATTGCAGTTCCACCATGAAAATTGATCTGGTTTTCTAAAAGTTATTGGTTGGTATTCATATATATTTGAAATTATTATATTCTTAAGGTTGTTGCCTTTGTACATTATTGTAAAAATAGTGTACTTAATCATACTACATCAGTGGTTTGTACGTATAGAGATATTCCTAGCACACTCAAATAAGTATTAATTTTAACATGCTTTTAACTCGTCTGTCCATTTATCACGTATTCTGTATGATAATAGCATGATAATAAAAATCTGTAATTCTGTATATAATAGACATCTCTCTTACACTACTTATACTCTAAATATAATTGTTTCTGTTATACAAAAAATTTAAATAACTTTGAGTAACTGTATCTCAAGAATGAAGCGGTCAATAGTTAATAACTTTTTGGTACAGGTAAATTTTCAAGATCGTTTGAAGATTAAGGTCAAATGACCTTGAACCTAGAAATTCTGGATAAAGTCATGGGCACTGTTGAATGTCCTCTATTATAATTGAAAACTTTTAGCTAAAATAACTTGTTAGCTTGTTTTTTTCTTCGATTAAATGAATAACATATTTTTAAGTGACATCTACTATGAGTATCAACTATCTAATTTAAAGTGTTATTCTATCACTCTCTTAACCCTCTTTTAGGATTTTAAACAGACTATTGAAGCAATCCGAAGAGAACTATAGATATAACTATACTTTTCCCTCTAAATTTCTCTTAATCAACAATTGTTTTTTAATTCAGTTGAAGAAGTCTGAAAAACATTATAAATGATCGATTAAAATTTCTTAGCACATGCCCCTTAATTAATTCACCATAAAACGTTCTTCAAAACCGGTAGAAACTTCAGTTTTGCAGAAGGCTTGTATGTTATTTCAATCGAATTTACAACTGAAGGGTCAAATTATTTCAATAAAAAATGTCGCTTTAAAATTTCAAAATTAAACCCTCTAACTGCGTTTTATAACCTAATAAAAATATGTCAATACATTAAAAACGAAACCGATATTTTACTGAAGAGAGATTGACAAAATAAAATTTAACAAAATGAAACTAGTAATTAGTAACTCGAGAACGCATAAATGTTCTTATTCTTTATCATTTCTCAATTTAAAAAAAATTTCAGTATGTAAGGTAGGTACTGCTTTCAGTGACTTATTTTTTGAACATTCAATAAATGTAGGCCAAAAAGATGCACTAAACTAAACTTTTTGAAGAATCAAGCTTATAAAAAATCTAATCGTAATTTAAATCCAAATGCAATGATCAAATATTAAGAAAAAGCCCAATTAAGTTTAATCAGAAAATTACAAAACAACATGCAATAAAAATACTTTACATTTAAAGTTTAACTTGATCTATTTAAATTTAAAAATAATTTATTTGATTTAAACAATTAGTTTATAAAGGGTGCCTATAAAGTACTGACTATTTTGTTAAAAAAAATCTACTGTTTAGACAACCTGTAAATTGATTAAATCGTGTGTCTTGTAAACATATATCGTTTCGAAAATTGCTAATTGCATTTCAAAATTTTAAAACACATGCAAATTCGAACCAGTACTAACTTCGAAATAATGTGACTAAAGGAGCATCTGCATGCTACTAAGCATCTGCATGCTTATATGAAAAAGACTGAAACTAAAGAGGTAGCGAACAAAAGCGAGTGAAGATTTTAGTGCACATATATGTGCACTAAATACATCTAGAGTGTAGTAAATACATCTACTACACTCTTTCTTGTTTGATGCCACTTTGGTTTACACAACCCATATCTAATTATTGATAACTTATTTGTTATAAGTTCTTGTTGGTTGATTAAAGATGTTGTTGTGTTTCTCTCCAAAAAGTGGTGAGCATAATTACAACTCGCATCTCGATATCTCATAACTTTTTTTCGTAATGTGTGCATAATAGTAAAACTTCGATTTAGTTTTTGATTTAACAGAACACCATTTAGTGCCTGTGGTTGGCCATGCAATAATAGTTTTATCTATTTGTTTGTATAAATAAGAATAAATTAAAACGATATACACATAAATGTACCTTTTTATTAATGCACAATTTTTAATTGTAGAAACCGACATTCAAAGTCATTCTTTTGTGATATCTAAACAAGTCATTTACAAAAATAACAAATTGTTTACTATTATATTTTCAGTATTTGTTTCATGCAATCTTTTTATATGATTTGTAAACACGACATTTTCTTGTTTTGGTATTGTTTTCGACTTTCGTATTTTCAAGGATAATTAGATAACATCTGTGAATCAATATTATCTATCTTTAAAAAATGTAGGCTTTTGTTGTGAATGACACACAGTAAATATTACCAAAGATAATAAATAAGATTTCTAGGATATTTCGAAAGAAATTTCGATTTTTGCCCCAATTTCCTAGTCATCATCAGTATGAATTAGCTAATCGTAATTACTCTTATTGTGTATGTTTGACAATCATCGTTTCATGTAAATTTTATACTGTTCTAAGAATCTATCAAATTATGACGTCAGACAATCAGCTTCAACCAAGTGACTGGTGATTGGAAAATGAGCTATCCCTTATAGGCTAATGACATTCGAGTATTTTATCACCAGATTTTGGCATTGGCAAATACAAATAAAATAAAAAATCAAAATTAAAAGTACAAATACAAAATAAATCATAAAAGTAAATAATTTTTCCTTTTCAAAATCTATTATTAATTCTAGAAACTCAACCTTGACTTTTATAAAAACCGAACTGGGCTAGGTCCCTTACCCAATTTCATTGTTTCATTATACAGTTTTTGAATATAGATGCTTTTATAAGCATCTAATTCGTTAGGGTTGGGTTCTGATTTTAAAAGTTTTAAATTAGATTTGTCGATAGAAAGATCATTTTCGACAACGTGAGCGGTATCACATGCGAGTTTTTGATTCTACCTTGTTTTAAGTGTCCTATATTTTCTTTGTGTCATGATTGCCTAATCGTGAAAAATCGTTTTTAGTACAACTTATTCTCTAATAAAGATTTTGTGGGTTCAGAGTCAGAGTTTACTTTGGTTTATTTTATTTTCATCAAAAGGTGAATAATAATTCTAATTGTAAATTTAAATTTAAAGCTTAAAGTGGCTGATATTTCAAATCAGCTTATTTAAAGAATGAATGTAAAGAGCATGATTTGAATTTTATATTTCAATTAAAATTATTAACCACTTATTAGTGAAATGAAGCGTGTTTTTAAAGATTTTTTAAACTGTAACTTATTTGTGTGAAATGTAGTGATTTTGCATTTTATCATTCAACTAGCTTTTTATTTTTAATAAAGTCCTCAAGGAATTTTCATCAATTTTAAGCGTAATCAAACTTTTATGAACCTCCTGATAGGAATGATCATCTAGGCAAAGGTGTGTTCCAGCCAAGAGGCTCTCATATTTCTTACTTTTATAAAATAAGGTGCCAAAATATATCTAGGACATTATAACGAATCGTAATATTGAAATTTGTTGTTAGAATAATTAAGATATCTATAATTACTTTTGTGAGATTCAGATGAACGAAAATACTTTTAATGCAATTGTGATTCATCTACAAAAATTAAGACTGCTCAGTTTCTGCGTAACAAATTTTTATATTTTTGTTCATTGAATAAAAAAAATATTAAGAAAATAGGTGCTTTATATATATCTTTTACACTTGAATGCATCAAAATGTGTGTATAACGAAAAAAAATCGTCTACATAAATCGATCCACCACCACTCAAAGTAATGAAATATAAATTTACAATATTCATTCTTCTTGATATCATATAAATAATTACACTACTAAAATCCACGGTCCCACAGCAGTAATCAATACGTCATAAAATAAAATTTTAAAAATTTAAATCATAACACATCATGCTATTTTTCAGAATTTTGTCTGTCCTATTAAAATGACTTTCTGCTGAAGCGTATTTATTGAAAAATAAATAAACATTATTCCTTAATTAATCTAAATTATTATCCGCAATTAGTGTAAGTTTCGAAAGCATATTTTTTTTATACACTAGAGTGATACCCACCCGCTTCGCTGTGTTGAAAAGTAAAGATTGATAAAGATTGCTCTCGCTTATCCTCTTTCCATAACACTCGAAATAATGGTAAGGATTGTTTTACACAGGTAAAATATATGTATGGTTTTCTATTTTATTCAATGCATAATAGTTGTAATTATTCATGGAGTATATCAGAAAAGATGGCCGTGGTAATTTATGGTAATGTGGTAATTTATGGTAATGTAAAATAAATACTTTTACAGAAATCTGTAATTTGTGGTAATGTCTAGAGACTTATAAATTTCTAATTTCTGTAATTCCTTTTTTTTTGGTTTTATACTCCGTCTGTCTGTTACGCAATCACGCCTAAGCTAATGAACCGATTTTAATGAAAGGTACAGAGATAGTCTATAGCCTGAGAAAGTAAATAGGCTACTTTTGAATTGGAAAAAAGGATTGTAAGAGGTTGGAGATGCTACTAAAATGTGTAATGAGCTGATTTAAATGAAATTTGGTACAGAGATAGTCTAGAGCCTGAAAAAGTACTTAGGCTACTTTTTAAAGGGGTTGAAATAGGGGATGAAAGTTTGTATGGAAACTACGACATTTTTAATGCTAGAAGCTTAAAACTTATTTTTAAGGCTTTTAATTAGATATAAATAAATACGACATTCAAAGTTTGTAGAAATTTTATCCTAAAGGAGGTAGAAATAGAGGATGAAAGTTTTTGTGTGATGACGGCGACGAAAAAGCTTACGGCCCATAAAATAAAAATATAGAAGGAATACGGAGAATTACGGAGTCATTACTAAATGTAAAAATGAAATTAACGCAATCGCGCAAAATAGGTGTTCATTTAGAAAGGTATAGGTACTAGGTACTTTACCGATTTTAGAAATTATTTCACGTACAGAAAGATTCATTATCAGCGAAGAAGGCTATAACACAATAATCTTTTTACTTAAAATTGAAGTTGCCCCGTAAATCGGGCAGTTGTCAGCTAGTATCTACTTGTAAGTAAGTTTTCAATGTATTTCTAACACACATAATATTATTAAACACTCCCATTTTTTTAGTTTTATAATGTATTGGTTGCTGCTACGGAATCTTGGCTGATATATAATACTGTGTGAAGAAAAAAGATTGCATGTCGTCATCATAAATAGATGCTCTATCCCATTTTAACGTCGACCTCTTTCTATTACGCTATGTCTATTATTCATCAAGACGTTGTAAGTATATAGAAAAAAAGAAAAAATAAGTACAAAAATAAAAGCAATAAGGTGAAAAAAGTTTTATCGTGTTGAAAATTATTTTCTAACACCAAATCTATCGTGACACATTTTTATTAGATATTTTATTTATAACTAAGTAATATAACTATAATTATTAGGATTCGGTACCAAAAAATGTCTCTGCATCAACATTGTCTAGAAATATATAGAGATTCAATCGAAATACACACTTTATACATATAATCAGATTCGGAGGTAGGAAAGGCACTTCTAAATAAGGTAGAAACGAAGCGATCTTATGACGTATGAATACGGATATTACGAAAACATTCAAAAATAGTCTTATGAAGCCACAAATTAAACACAGCAAAATTTTAAGACATTTAGAAAATACAAAAATAACACCCAATTCCAAAAAAATATCGATACCGTGTTTTTGAATGTTTTGATATTAATTTCGTAACTCTGAGACATTTAAGCTCTTCGATTCATCGATTCATTTCTGTGTTTTATTTGTGAGCTTATTTCCTTAACGTACTCCTATGTTGGGAATAATTTTTAATTATCATTCAAATTTTTTGATAATATAAACCCACATTTATACCTACTTCTCTTATAACATTTGAATTTATTAATTGTCTATAGAATACCTTTTTGAAGTCGACATAAATTTTATGACCAAAATAAAACTGCTGGGACCTAGATGAATTCGGAAGTAGCTTTTTGTACTCGAGAAGTTGGCATTCCAAATAATTAAACGTTACAGTGAGTGAATTTTTGCGCTTCCCGAGTTATTTAATGATGATTTAAGGACAATTTTGGCCAAACATAAAGCATCGCGGCGACGTCTTTCTCAAGACTTGACTACGTTAGTTCCATTTCATGAAATTGGACGGACTAGTTCATTGATATAGTTCATTTACGAGTATTTTATAGCATATTAAATTAAATATAAACTGAAAAGAAAAAAAACAAGTCCAGCAGTTTACATAGCGTCTTTAACAGCCAGGATCCATGATTGGGAAGTTTCAAGCCAGTAAAGATTTTAATGGTTCCCGACTGTAAAAGTCGCTATTTAATCTGCTGGACTTGTTTTTTTTCTTTTCAGGTTATATTTAACTCCGGTTATTGATTTTTTTAAATATTTTGTTTTATTTTACCCTTTTTAGTTAGGATTTTCAGCCAATGTATGTATGTTTGGTCATTTGAGACGCTCTAGAGACCAAAAGCGTGGACCGATTTTATTGATCGATTTACGTTAATCGATTTGTCGATTTAATAGTCATTCAATAATACCCCACTTGTTTGCCGACTTTCATTTTTTTCTATTGTCACAATATGGCATTTGCTATATCTTCAGTAGCACTCGCAAGGTTAAGACAAATCGATTGGCACGTTTGGACTCTAGTGTGCCACATAAGAACAGACATAGACTGATAAACACATTACTACTTTCCTTTGCGTTGTTCAGTCAGGTAAATTGGTCAAATATTTCTTCAAAAGAGTGAATACAGAGCCCCTGATATATATAACAGACTAAAACCACACATTATCGTCTTTTTATAGTTTTATAGGTACACCTTTTAGCCAATAGAATGAGTAAAAATAAGTGTGTATATCATCGTCTAAGGTCTGGCAACATATAAAAGTATTACACACATTATAAAGCATTAGAACCAATTATTATAATACTAAAGTATAATAAAATTTTTATAATATATGTTTATGATAATACATATGTTTACATTTCTAACATAATAATGGCCTAAAAAAAAGTATTATTTACGTTGGTAGAAAATCATGTTCATATTTTTTTGAGTTTTTGCTACAATAAAGACGGTAGTTTAGACATTTAGATTTTTTTAAATCTAAAATAAAAAGTGTAAGTTAAGTATTTTTAATTTAATAAAAGCTTGATACAGAAACCAATCAACACCCGATAAATTTTATATACCAGTAATTAGTAAACAAAATAAATTGCGGTCGTGTCGTGTCGTGACCTCCGTTAGGAATGAAGTGCCTTCCGAAACCTGTACAAAAACAAATTTAAACGTGAAATAAATACTTATATACAATTTTTAACTTCCCAGTTAATGTAATGGGGCCGAATTTAAAAATCTCCAGTTTTACATATTTCCGAGGTTTCAAGTCCGCAATATCCGAATCAAACCTTTTCAATGTGATGTTTGTGTGTGTTTGTACGTATGTACGTTCAGATTCTTTCGCCTCAATTATCTCGCGAACCAGTTATGACATGAACACAAGACTGGGCTTGTTCGACGCGTAATCGCGTATATAAGAACTGAAAGAGAATTAGTTAAGCCGTTTTATAATGGTCATTAAAAAACTGAATAAACAGAATCTGAAAAACGGATAAAACAGATCATTTATCTATGGGAATATTGATTGTTCCAGCATAATCTGCAGTAAATGTTCGAAGAAAACTCTATAAAGGATAACACGACCTTTTTTTTAATATTTTTTTCCCTCTGGGAAGTTAGTCGTGTGGACTACAGGGGGTCACACTCACATGACTTCAGTACCACAACGACTATGTACTGCCAATTTATATTAACTTACTTTTATAAATCTGTATAATCCATATACCTAGTCTGTTTTGATTTCTTACCTAAATAAATTTATAAACTAATTAGTTATAATAATTTACTAAATAATTATAAATTGATGTTCGTTTGACAGTTAACAAAATAGTAATGAATTTGGGCATCTACTTTTAGTAAGCGAATTTTGTCATTTTTGTACTTCTTACACCCAAAACTAGTTATGAATATGGATATGAGTTCATCAGGCGCAGCTTATGACTTTTAGTCATGAAAGAAATCGGTTCATTTGAAAGTTACAATGCCACAAATAGATATACAGGCGAACAGACGCTTTAATGCCTTATACCTTTCACTTCTGCAACTCCTCTTTTGAAATTAAATTTAACTAATAATGTCAAAAAGCATTAAAATATACACAAAAGATCTCTCTTTTAATATAAAAAAAAATATCAAATTTTTTCAATAACCTCATGCACAATTGAATGAATTCTTTTAGGACATGGTAACAAAATAAATAAAAAATATAATGAATTTAATTTATTAATTTAGTCGTATTATACTGTCACATTATATACCACCTCTTTACATCTCCTTGCCGTTATCAGAACCTATCTACTTCACTTGTCTTCTGACTAACCAAAAAAAGAGACTATTGTACCTTGGATCACAATTTACTCAATGTTGTTATAGTAATTTTTAAATATAACATGACGAATGCAATACTGTAATTTATCAAGGCCATAATAATAGGTGCTTTCTTCTGAACTTTACAATTCACTTTCAACTTTACAATTAACTTTGGAAATCAGCATTTTACAAAGTCAGGGTTTACAGAACTATTTTTCTCCCACTTGTTTTATGTAATATGTTGACTGATGGAAAAGAAAACAAGTGAAAACAGACAATTGACTGAGTTAATTGTTGAAACACCATGTATACACAATGTTGATGGCCCTTATCACATTACACATTCATTCATGCCACACATACATAACTGATATTCCACTATAATAAATGCTATACAAATTGCGCCTAATTTGCACCCACACGGGTAAACAGTGATGTTTACGAAAAAATGTTTGAAACAAAAGTTGTTTTTTTACATTTACATTACAACATTTTTTACTTTTAAACTTTTGTTATATCTCTGACGGTTTACAAAATGGGTCCTACGCAATTGACCTACGTTGCTCATTTACGAACTCGATCTCACTTTTTACGCCCCGAGTATGCTGTAAAAATTTCAGCTTCATTTTTTTTTAGTTTTTGAGTTATCGTGTTGATAGACGGACGGATGGACAGTCAACCGAAAATGGACTAATAAGGTGATTTTAGGTGGTAGCATCAATATTTTTAAGCGTTTCAAACTTGGCAATAAACTAAGTATTCCTTGTATATTACAAATATACATGGTATAAAAGTAATGAACATTAAGATCTATGTTTATTGATCACTGATACAAGATTTTATTTCGATCCAATTCACGTGATGATGCGGCAATTCTAAATATACTTTATGTAAGTTGCTTTTCTTCTAGTAATTAAGCTTGTCTTTTTGTATGTACTGCTTAGAAGAAGGAAATAAGACGACCCAAGGTACAACACTCTACTCTCTGCTCTACTAAGTATTCAATAAAAGAATAATAAACATATTTAAAAATATAAAAAATAAAGAAAGATAATAAATTTAATATAATAATACAAATAAAATAAAATACAATATGGTGAAAAAAACCATATAGTCACATATTTACGCTTCATAAACCATTAATTTATGTTGACATACTTCTTTGTTCAAGAAGTATAAAACGTATAGTAGCAAGCGCAATAGCTAGGATATAATCTTACATTCATTTGTGGTTCCTTCTTAACTTGTGTATAATATTCAGTGAATTAAAAAAATAATATACAAAAAATATCCACTGCTCGATTTGTTTCAAAAAAAAATTTTAATATAAACTTAAGTATCTACAGATACTTACTCTTTACTCGCTTTATTATGCTGACATTTTATACGTTTTTTTCATGAAGTCGGAAAATCGAAATGAAGATAAATACAGCTATGGTCTTTGAAGCTTAATCACTGATATAAAATATTAGTTGTGACAGTTAATTTAATTTAATTTTTTTTTTTTTGAGACTAATTAAAAATTTGAACATATTGACGAAAATCATTATAAGAATCATACCACCATTAAGACGTAGATTTATTTAATTTTGTAGCAATATTTAGAACTGTCATCGACGGTACTCGACAGTACTTTTTTACAAAAAATTCTATAAATAAATACGAAAAATATAATACTAGTTCGATTTAATTGCTTGAGATATTACTCAATAATTACGTCTATACTTGTCTATGCTTGTAATAAATTACTTGAAAAAGTCTGTCAGTATCTTCGAGCATGGGCATACCGAGGCGCTAAACCTGGACTTACCATGCATTTAGTTGACTAATTATATGTTTATTCCAAAATATTATTGAATTGATGAAATTTGATTTTTAACTTCCTGGTAAATTTGCAACATATTTTAACGTTTCTTAGTCAGAACAAGGCATTAACACCAATGTGTGTGTGCGTACGTACGTTCGTTGTCATTTGATACCATGGTCATTTGGCATAACATCGGTATTGACATTTCGAGTTTTATTTTTTAAATATTTTTTATAACTATTTATTATGCTAGGAAGTTATTCGCCTGGACCTCCAGAGTCGAACCAGACCCCTATTCACGGCTTGCTTAATTTCTGTTAGGTCCCCTTGATCCAAAAACTTTGAACATCCAAATCTCCTAGTCCATTCCATTCATTTTAGGCATAAATCGTGCAAAAAAAAACATTTAGTTAAATAGACCAAAAAGGAGCAGGTAATACAGTTTTAAAAACGCCTGCTATTTTCGAGTACTATTTAAAGATTCCCTCTTGTAGATACCACAAAATTTTTGAGGCCAATTATTATGCATACTTGTTGTTACTGTACATAACACATTTTAATACCACTAATTAGATCAAACTTTCCACCCCAAGACAATTTAATTTGGTGTTCTTTTTCTCCATACCATTGTGATCACCCTACTTGATCATTATCAACTTACGAAGAAAAAAAAATACAATAAAAAATGAAGAATTTTTATTTGATCATCACCTCATACCAACCGATTTTCCAAAGAAATTTAATGCTCTTCCCACATATATATGTATACCATTTTTTAACATCAAACCACAATTATTTATGAAAATTTTGTATTATTATTTAAGTAAGTGTAGATACGATGTGTTGACTGCTGTCATCACCAAGACTTGACGATACGAAGATGTTGTTATTGTCATCTATTTCTCCACATCTAATAATAAACGGTTTCTACTAACTGCGGTTCGCATTTACTCACTAGGTTTGAATTGATGGTGACTGTTCACTACGTGGTTCCTCAAACCATCATACCCACCCACAATAGCAAACCCATAAGGAAAAAAAAACGTACTCCCGAATTCCAGCAAGCAACGAACACATATAGAGCGTCATCGTCTATTAGATTATAATAAAAGGCCACATGAATGAATGCTTTTTAACTTTAGAATGATGTGGGGGAGGTATGATGGGAAGGTTACTTCTATTTACTAACTGAAATGTTCGTCATATGATTATATATTATGTAAAAGTTTTTCTCCCTTCTGATGTAAGATTCTTACGATTTAACAAAAATGGCAGTTTTTTTTAAATGTGATATTTTTACTATAATTTTATCAATCAAAATTTTGAGTGACAAATTTTTGATAAATTTAATATTGACAATTTGATTAAGAGATGCTTAATTATTTTTACGGAAATGTTGATGTTGTATTTGTAATTATCTGAAACACAAGAAATTCGTTTTGGGTTTATATAAAGTTGCTTGTTGAAAGTTCAGAGATGTTCAAACTTTTTGATTTTTTGAAAAACGGTTTTAGACTATTCTACAAGCTTTTAAGTTTAATCTATTCGTTGTTTGTAATCTAATTTTGCAACTTAAATTTGCAATGCATTATGATCTAATTTTCTAATAGCTTCCACCAAATTTTATATACATACGTTCTTATACCATGAATATACTTATAAGCCGGATTGCAGGATCCATCCGTCCGTAGGACCCATCTTGTAAACCGTTAAAGTTTAAATCACAAATATCACTGTTTACCCGTAAAGGTGCAAATTAAGTTAAGACATTACGTGGTATGTATTTTAAGGTAATATCAGTCATATGTGTGCGGCATCACAGTCATGTTATACATACACGACTGTGGCTATCTAAGAGTGACTATCTTTCGCTGCTTACATGACGTAAAAAACAAACGATTGCGTAATCAACACAGTCTATACATTGTATTTCAACAATCTCAGTATATTGGTTTTTTCACTTGTTGAGTTTTTGAAAATTAAAATAAAAGCTACTTTTTAGGGACAAGCTTTTACTGTACTGAAAACAAGAAAATAATTTTTCTAATGAATCACTCATACAAGACTATTTGTATAAACTCTAAGTGATCCGAATCCAAGATATTATTAATCCATAGCGTCCAGCTTTTACAAATACTCATGTATGTGACTCAGAAGAAAAATTAGTGTCGCTGTAAATTAATATACTTTTTTGTTTTTAAAGCACTCTACAGAATTCTCACGAAAATTATCTAGCGAGCAAATTCACTACAGGTTGGGTAAAACTATGGACATTGCCAATCAAAAGTCGTAATGTACTCAGAGCTTTTTAAAGATCACCTTTTAAAATTCTTGCAATTAAAAGGCCATTAATTCGCAGAGTAAAAAGATTCGAATATTTTCCGCTTTCAAGGGTTATATTATACCTGAATGAAAAATAAAGTCTATATAAAGTTTTTTTTCGATATGACGTGATAACAAGTTCATTATAAATAAGTAATATTTCATAGGGTACTTTGTTATTTCACTTATAACATACATTTTCCATTTTATAATTTACTGTATGACAGAATTAAGCGTTAAAAAGCATTGAATTATAGTATGTATAGTATAACAGCTACAATTTTATATATACAGAAGGGCTCATTAGGAACTGCACATAAATCAATAAATTATTCTCTTCAATTTACATGTTTCATGAATAAATTAAATTTCAATCAAAAGTTCTATCACTTAAATGATAAAATTGCCTATGGTTCTTTTTAATATGGGCTAAATTTGTTATCACTTGCGCTAGCTCTGTTTTGCAGTCAGAAAATATGTATTAAAACTCAGTCCAACCGCCATGACAATGTTCTACAGGAAGCGATAAAACAACTTCTTGTATGTTTTAGATAGTGCCAAAACTGCAAACCAATAGTGCTAAAACTAGTTACTCGTTGGGTAACAACTAATAACAAAGAAACTATACTATTCATAACTGTATATAATCTTTCGCCCCACACTGTACATATACTACAAGTTACGTTCATTATACAATTATCTATCTCTGTCTGGTATATAATTCATATATGAGAGCGAAAAAAATTATGTTGAAATGTTTTGTGTTGAAAATGAGGAAGAAAGAGAAAGAGATAGGCGGAAAACCGGAAAAGTGAATTTGAAAATATTACTTGATTCATAATAATATAGCAAGCAAAAGCAATGTGAATATAATAATACATAACAGTCACTATAAACTGGATATTAACTTGTTGGTTGACTGATCCCTCTCAAAATTTTTTTTTTCTATTTAACTTTCATGTTAGTTTTTAAAGTTGCATGAAATTTTTGCAAAAACCAATTCATGCATTACACATCTACGCGCAAATTCTTCTTGGAGCACCTGGTTTTGTACCCTTGTGTACCCTTCAACGGCTAAGTCACACAACATTAACTATAATAATAAAGAAATCGCAGTAAGCAACCTTAGACTTGGCACGACTTTGTCTAGATTTTATTACTTTTTAGAGATAAACAAACAGCTCCATCGAGACTTGGGTAGTTTTTTACAGAATGTATTTGTTGGGATCATTTATTCAGAAATAATTTAAGCAATCCCTTTCAATGGACAATTTTACGTTTTATGATTTTTGTCAAAATCATTTTCCTTTACACTTGGACTTAAAAGACAGTGTTATTAGACGCATATTTAAAATAGCTGCTTTACACTTATTGTAAAAAAATATGGCTCAAAGTTTTCACCAAATTATCAGGATGAAGTAAAAGCAGTACCACCGTTCTCATGTTTTCTTGATTTGAGTAAAAAAATTAAACAAGATTTATACAAGTAGATGTCAAAAAAAAAAAAAAAAATATTACAAAATATTTAAAATACAAAAAAATTTTTAAAATATTTCAAATTGAATTATGTTGCAAAAAAATTTTTCGTAAGGCGTCAAATAATTGACTTTTGATTGAATGGTATATATTTGAAATATTATAATAATGATATGCAAATAGTATTCCCACATGAAAGTCATATGAGAATTGTAGTACATCAAAAAACGGTTTGGTTTGTTTGCCATCATGTATTTTTTATTTTCCACTTTTCAATTTTTCCATACATAGTCTACTACTACTATATGAGTAGAATGCGTATACATATTCATTACAAAGCATATGAATATTATTTAAAAAACAGGATATCCGTATTAATAAATCAACCATAACTTTTTTTAAATGTTTTTTTTTTTCACTCAAATTTTTTTTTCTCGAAATGGGTTCGGTTCTCTCATTATTGACATTAATAATATCGCACGTAATACTGCTTTTTAATAAGTTTTTCAGGAATTAATAATTTTTTAATACGTTTTTACATTAAAAGCTATTTAAAAAGCTCCTCGTAGTTTTTAATATACATTAAAAATGCATAAATTTATTACAGAATTGAGCTTTTATACTCTGCATATATAGTAAAGCCACAAAAAAAAAAATTGATAAAGACGATAGGATTTTGCTTTTTTTTTTATGGGAATGACGTTTCGCTTTTTTTCAAGGTTTAGCAACCGAATTACCGTCTGGCAAATTATTTTAGGTTTTTGTATACTTAAATAACATAATATTAAAATTACAGACATAATAAAATTCTTTTAAAATTTAGTATTATGACCTGTACATATAGGCTGCGCAGTACTAAACGCAACCACTTTCGGCAGCCAGACCGCCCAAGCTCTAACAGAAGGAGCAAGGGGAACAACATATCATAAAATCAGCAATAATAAAATTCTCTCTCGAAAACGTTGCGAGGTCCTATACTATTAATGTTACTGCCTTTTTAGTATGTTTTATAAGCAATGATATAATTTTAATTTCCCGAGCAGTTATTTATTTGCTTTACAAACGCGTAGCCCGCGTTAATTTAAACAAATACTCTCAGTAGGACGTAAAAAGTGAAATCGAGTTCGTAAATGAGCGGCATAGGTTAATTGGGTCTTTTGTCAGTAGGACCCATCTTGTAAACCGTTCGAAATAGAACAAATGTTTAAATGTAAAAAAAGTTCATTCTAAAAAAATAAACAACTTTAGTTTAAACAAAAATCACTCCTTAACCACGGGGGCGCAAATTAGGTAGAAATTGTATAGTATGCATTATATGATACTTGACGTCAAATAACAAACGATTGCGTCATCAACACTGTCTTTACATGGTATTTTAGCAATTACCTTAGTCAATTGTTTTGATTACCACTTATTTAATTTATTAAAATAATTATTGAAAATTCAAGTATGTATGTATGATTGATTTATAAATGTAATTTTATTGATTTCATCTATTGCAGGTTAGTTGAGCAGCTACGACCATCGTCACTTAAAACTAGTTTTTCCCAAAATAATAAGAGATATCGGAATTAGTCTATTAAGTCTATAAGTCCTCCTTAAAGGAAGAAATTGTTTATCTATCGATATATAAGTCATATAAATATAAGGATGTACAACCGTAAAAGCCAAAATTTGCTTGACTAGCCCAGGTTTACCCTAATTTTATTTAATAATACATATTCAATGAAACAACAAAAAAATCAATTAGTTCACAGAAAAAAAGAAAACTTTTCCCTACATTTAAATAAAATTAAAAAAAAATACACACATAATAATTACTTTAAAACGTGTCACACAATGCAAATAATTGTTTAAAAAAAAAAAAAAAAACGAAGTAGTGTAAAAATGGAACAAAATGAAAATGTTTTCAGAGCAAAACTTGAAAAAATACCTTTTTTATTAGTTTAAACTTTTAACCGACTTCAAACAAAAAAGGAGGAGGTTATCAATTCGACTGTATTTTTTTTTAATGTTTATTACCTCAGAACTTTCAACTAGGTGAACCGATTTTGATGATTCTTTATCTATTTGAAAGCTAGTACTTCCCGTGTGGTCCTATTTCATTTTGCTTGCGTTCTGACAACGAATATGAAATTCATGAAAAAACCATCAAAGTCTTAAATTTGCATTAAGTATGCACGACAAGAGGACGAATAATTCAATATCACGCCAACCGATTTCGATGATTCTTTTTTTAGTGACAAATTAGTTAGTGTACTTCAGGTTCACTAAAAATCACAAAATAAAAAAAAACTTTTAATAAAAAAGAAAACATTTCCAAAACAAATTAATATGCACTAAAAAGTAAAAAATTAACGATAATATAATGTGGTTAAAATTATTGTTATTTTTAACTACAATAGATTATCGTTATTTTTTTACTTTTTAGTGCATATTCATTTGTTTTGGAAAAGTTTTTCTTTTGAAGTCGGTTTTCTTTTTGTTAAAAGTTTTTTTTATTATTTAAAAACATTATCAATTTGTACGGTGAACTCTCAATAATGTTATTAACTGAAACTGTACTTCAGAGACTACATACACAAAAAAAAAGTTTTCTCTGTTGAAGTGACTTAATATTGTCACATTGTTTAATGAACTTTTGTGTTATTTTATTTTTTTAAACCACATTTAATACAAAAAGTTTTTTTTTTTTTTGTATGTGTTATACTACAAAACATCAATGTCAAAACTACTTAACAAAAAAACCATAAACTAGGTTAAAAACTTGTTTATTGTTTAATAATTAAGCCTAATTTTCTCCTTTCAGCATGCTGTATCAAATAGAATCTTGAAGTGTAGTGGTTTTAGCCTTTGTATAGATGTCTTTTCATAGAAATTTTGTAGTTTATATGCTTTTGTAAACAATAAAATAAATAGTTCTCACTATCTTTTAGGCTCCAAATTTACATATTAAAAGCAAGAAATATAAAATAGGTTCAGTTTTTTGTTCATTCTGGAAGTTTTTGAATTTGCGCCCAAAACGATTGCGCTCATATATAGAAAACTAAGCTTCTAGAGAAAAAATCACAAGATTACTTTTTTGCTTAAAATTTTTTTGTTCTAAAAATAAAAAAAATTTTTTATTTTGAAAAACTTCGAAATTATGTACTTTGTGCCTTCAGGAATTTGCTTTGTTTTTAGTTAGTATGACTTTATGACCTTTAGAGAGCGCCAAATTCAATTTAAAGTAAAGTCACACCAGCGGACGATCAAGACGCTTTTAACGATAAGTCATTTATCAATTGATAGGTGGTTTAGGTAGGGTAGTTTAGATATCAATTGATCGGTAGATTAACAGTTATGAGGATACAGACGAACATAGATAACGATCAAGCACATAACCTTCGCCATCGTCGAGGTAAAAATATGTAATTTTTGGGTTATATTTTTTAAATTTGTGATAAATGAATCATGTGGGAATGAAATAAATCATCTAAATGCGGCTTGAAGGATCAAATATTTAAAAAAAAAAAAAAAAAAAACATACAAACAAACAAAAAACAAGTGAAAACAAATAATTGACTGAGTAAATTGTTGAAATACCATGTATAGACAGTGCTGCTTACGTAATCATTTGTTTTTTTACGTCAAGTAAGTAAAGTAAGATAGCCACACAAAGACAACATATATTTTTTTTCCTTTATTTGCGCACCAACGAGTTAACAATGATGTTTACGAAAAAAATTTTCAAGCAAAAGTTGTTTATTTTTTAAAAGAAACACTTTTTACACTTAGACATTTGATCTATGTTTAATGGTTTACAAAATTGGCAAGATTCAATTTACCTATACTGCTCATTTACGAATTTCGGTCTTGGTGCTCTAAAGGAAACACCTATTTAAAGGTAACCAAATCAAAGAAAATCATTTCATAAATATCAAACCAAACATATATTTAAAAATGAACAAATTTTGGTAATATTTCTTTTTATACATAAGTATAATAAACTATATCTATAATATAACATATAATGTAATAACAATATAGACTAGACAATATAGACTGGTATTTTCTAAGTTATATTTCTATTTAATGCAGTAAACTATATATATATTTCTAGAAAATAATAATAATCATATACCCTGTAACTGTGGTATATGCATGTTTTCGGAGGGAGACAAAGCGTGACTTGGCAACCATATGTACTCAAAATAATAATTTTCTGTATGCGATTTAAATCATGACTTATATAAAATATTGTATGTTATATGAACATGAACTTAAAACACTTGTTTATTATATCTGTATGTATTTTCTGTGGTATAGTCCCATTTAAAAAATTGAACTAATTTGAAGAAAAAAAAGTTATCAAAAGCCATAACTTTTTACATATCATATATTAAAAAAAAAATATTTGGATAGCCGATATTTACCATTCTCTGCTTCTCCTTTTAAGGGATTTCAATAAATATAAATACATTTTTTGAACAAAGTTTCCAAAATTCACAAAAAATTCCTAGGTCACAGGGCTTTTTATAATTATTTTATCGTTCAAAGTTGGCTGAAAAAATGATTAATCATATAGGTTATTCTTTTCAATTGGATATTTCTATATCAAAAAATCTAGAGAGTGTAATATAAAACTATCTAAAATATTTAGATAATTTTGTAGTTTATAATAATACCATAAAAATAAAAGGTTGCTGATGATATAAAAACAAAACTTTAATTTAATTATGATTTTATCGAAGATCCATCATTTGATAAACAATGACGACTATAGTTAGAGTATTGATGATTGAAGAGCGATGTCTATATTATTAATTTTAAAAGCATCACTTGTACACAATATGGTTTATATTTTTGTAGTTGCATGGTATTGTAAAGCCAAAAATAACTCATTACTTGACTAAAAAGCATGTATTTGGTTTATATGTATATGTCGTGCAATAAACCAAAACTTTTTTACAATACTGTAGATTTACAATGACGTTAAATATTGTATTATATATATAAATATATATATAATTGGAAGCTAAAATCCAAACCACGAGTGAAGCGATATCTCCGAATTTCCTAATCATTATTCTCTTTACATTGACTATAACGCCTTGAACTTTCTTGGTATCCTTAGGAGTTAACGAACAGTTATTTTACGAAATTACAGGCTTGAACGTTTCAAAAGTAATAAATGAGTTAGGGAGAGGGATTGATGACATATATTTTGTGATAATTTTTTTATAAATTTTTAAGTTTCCAGTGGAGGAGTCAGATGACAGTTGCTTATCTAAAAATCTTTTAAAAGAGAAACATATTTAGTTTTTCAATGCAAATTTTATAGAAAATTAAATGCTTCGTTGTACGCATAGCCAAATAAAAATGATACAAGTGCATCATTTTTAATTCTAAAATATTTTTAGTAAAATAGCAAAAATTATAAAATCAACAATCTTATTTTTAACTCGTTTATAAAATACAAAATAAACGAACATTTACAAAGTACGTGACCAAAAATTAATTCACTTTATTTTAAAATATCGAATATCGTTGAATCACACAGAAAAGCACTGTAACATTATATTAATTAAATCAATACCCATGATAGAAAAAATTAATTAAAATTTTTGTTTACAAACTCATTTAACAAACTCGTCTAACATAGTCAGTTACTATATACAGTGTGTCGCATTGAAGATGAAGCACCTTTTTTTATCGGTATGAAATTTTGCATAATCATACAGGGTGGTGGGTCACATTTTTTAAGATACTTAACCGAAATCAAAACTTTACTTAACTCTACAAATTGACAAACATTAGTTCTTAATATTTTGCCTAGCGTCAGAGGGATATCGAAAACATTACAAAAAAAGTTGCTTAAAATATTTTTTAAAACTCATATACCGATTTTCAAAACAACGTTTTTATTCTTTCATTATTTTGGGCTTTATTTAAATCATTATGAATTTATTGAAATACTTGAATATATAAAACTATTAAATTATCAATTTGTCCTGTTTTTAAATTCCATAGTACACTAGTTATAAAATAAATAAAAAACCTCTAGAAATTAAAATTAAATGTGTCGTGAAAATCGGTATATTTGTATTAAAAAATATTCTAAGCAATTTTTTCTAATGGTTTTTTTTCGCTATCTCTAACCATCTCCTGTGCGATATCGATATTCCCATAAATAACGAAAATATGAGGGTGTCTTCATCTTAAATGCGACACACTGTAGAAAGAGAGGTAAACGAACATTATATTTAGGTAGAAAATATCTTTTTCACAGTTCCATTTTTTTTAATAAATTATTTTTTGAATTCAATAATAATAATCATAATAGTCATAGTAATAATTATAATAATAATTAATGAGAAAAGTTCTTTATAAAAAGTTTTTTTGTATATCTAAATTAAATTGTTATTTTTGAAAAAGTAATTAATCATATTACTGGATTGAATCGGTGCTAACAACACAGTCGCATATTGTATTTAATATATTAAATATGACATTTTATGTTAAATACTGGATGTAACAAACAATACCATGTTATACCTTAAGAAAAGTTTACACTTTTACAGACACATAAATGTATAGATATGATGTATATGTATGTATATACATATAAATTTTAACAAAGGTCATTTTTGACGTCTATTAGGTAGGATCGATGAACATTTGAACATTTTCCAAAATTCCACCATCAGTTCAAAACCAATATCTCCATTTCCTTCGGTAATTGGCTAATAACCGTTTTGTTTGTGTTACCCTGTATGTAAAATATGACATTTTATAATATAAAATACATATCAGAAAATGATATCTGTGTGAAATCAAAATACACACGAACAACGATATTTTAAAATATATTAATAAGAATGCACAAATACATACAACTTTTATATCAAACTTTTATAATTTATGTGCTTTTATTTATTTATAAAATTTCTTATAAATATTTTATACAATTTATATATTGTACAGGATTGTTAAGGTAGTTTGTTACCCAAATCACAAAGTCAAATCAGTAATCATCATTTTTAAATTGTTTTTTTACAACTAATGATTTAAGAAATTTATACAACATATTAATATATACAGAACCAAACTATTAAGGATGTATGAGCATGGTAGTGGGGGCACAAATTTAAAAATAGATATTTTAAATTTTGATGATAAATTTATATTATTACTTGACGATATAAGACGAAAAGTAAGAATAAAATTTTTCGATATCTGGCTTAATTTTCAAAATATCGAAACTTGAAAATTTTGTTTAATTATTTAGCTTTCGATATTTCGAAAACCAAGACACATATCGAACAATTTTATTTTTATTTTTCGTCTACATTCATGAACTTATAACAAAATTCATCATCAAAGTTGAAAATAAGATAAAAATAATTTCAACTCTTAATCTACCCTGCTCTTACATCCCTTATATGGACGGTGACACTTAGTTTTTTTCTTTTCTAATTCATTGCTAATATGTTTACTTTCTATTAAAAAGTTTTTTTTAAATTTGTTTTCATTCATTCCAAATGAAAATTATCAAAAACTTCCAAAATATGTCGTTTTTTGAGATTCCTCCATAAGAGCCAATGTATTTTATATCGATTTTTAATTACTTTTTTCTAAAAATTTGCACGGATACCTAAGCTGAAATTTTAACCACATATTCTTTGAGTAAAAGACTACCTACAAACAAATTTTGAGCCTTTAAATCAAACATTGTTGTCATGCTCATACATCCCTTAAAACTTTTTTAACATACAATTTTATCAAGCTAAAAAAAAGTTTCCATACGAGCTTTTTGGCAAAAGATATTCCATTCCAAACAAAATTGACACTTCTGGATTTAACATCTTGTATTATCTAAAAAAATCCTCGCACTGAAATGTTTCTGATATCATTCGAAAACTGAAACTGCCTTCTTGTAAGCCCTTGCATATTGTATTGTAAGAAATTTAGTGAAAATAAAACTTACAGGTTACTATTCTTGGAACGGATAATTTCTTGAACAACTTCTGAGCATTAAATGTCTGCCACTTTAACAATTTTATACTGACCATTTTTCTTTAAGGATTCTGCTTCTCTCTTCTTCTCAAATCTCTTATTATTAGAAAATTGCATGCGCTTGACATACTGTATACAAAATTTTGCAGCATAGAAAAGTATTTTGTAATTAGAACGCGATGTCAAGAGTATCACATAAGAAAGTGTTATGTTGGTATCTCTTCTGGTACTACTGTTTTGAACTACATATTATTATTATTATTATTACTATACTAAATAATATTCTTATATATTTGATTTTGTATTATAAAAGTTTTTGTACGATTGCAAAAAGTAAAATTGTTTGCATGCAAAACGATAACTTTTATTTCAAATACAATACATACATTCATACATTACTTCAGACTACAGAGAATTTTTTTCTGCATTAAATTACAGGAGTTATTTGTTTTTTAAAATGTGTTCAGTATCACGTACTGAATGTAAATGCACAAAATCTTTACAAAAATAGGTGGGGGAAGTGCCTCGATTTTAAGGAAAACCGTCTTAGGCTATAACTCCATAATCGTGCATTTTAGACCAAAAGCGGTAATAACCTTTAATATAGATAATTAAATTACCTAAATTTTTTTTTTGTAACACTAACCGTTTATGATTTTTACGACTATGAAGATTAACTTATTGACTATTTGACCGATATCTCTTCTAATATTTGTGTAAACAATAAAATGCTATCATCTTAACTTTTGAATCTATAAATTTTCTAAAACTTTTACTTTAAACTTTTCTTTCCAAAATTAATATTGTTCAACATATAACGCATTCAAAATTGCATTACAGCTACAGATAATTGAGAATTTTTTCTTGCACTTATTTATAGGAGTTATTTTTATCTAATAATATAGGTTTATTATCGCGTATTGAATATAAATATACAAAATTCTTACAAATTTAGAGGGGGAAGTGCAACCATTTTGAGAAAAACCGTTACGGCCTTTGTAGCCGTGCACTTTGTGCCAAAAATGGTAGTAACATTTGGAGAATAAAATTCCTATGTTTTTCAAAAAAAAAATTTCTAGGGGTGCTCGCTGCTTTTTCCGGTAAGAAGGTAAATTATTAATTGCTAATTATAACACTAAATTATTACAATATGGATACTACTTTTATATTAATCTTGCACTCGGTGGTTGAAACATTAAACGAGTTATAACTTCATAATACAAATTTTAGAAAAAAAAAGTTTAAATTTAAAGTAAAAATTTTACGAAATTTGTAGATTTAAAAGTTAAGTGATTATCATTTTCTTGACTAAACAAATATTAGGAGAGATATCGGTCAAATAGTCAATAAGTAAATCGTCATAGTCTTATGAGTCATAAAAGGTTAGTGATAGAAAAAGAAATTGTTTTACATAAAAGGAAAAGTAATTTAATTGTCTACAATAAAGGTTTTTCCATTTTTGGTCTAAAGTGCACGGCTATGAAAATAGAGCCTAAAACGGTTTTCTTTAAAATGGAGGCACTTTCCTCGCCAATTTTTGTAAGGATTTTTTGCATTTACATTCAGTACGTGATACTGAACCTATTTAAATAAAAAAAGTAACTCCTTTGAGTGCAAAATTGAGTGCATTATGGACAAGAGTAACTAGCTTCTGTATAACCTGTATTACATACATACCTACATATTGTAGCAAAAGGAGAAAATATTATTTAGTTCTACTAAATAAGCATATTTTTCTTTAAGTGATTTTACATTCAAATTATCTTTTTACAACAAAAAAAAAAAAAAAAAAAAAAAAAAACGAATTGAATTTGATATCATGCAAATATTTGTATTCTAAAAATTTTATACATTATATCTTGTAAATCCAATGAAATTAGATTATTATTTTGGTATCGTCATTTTTTTATGGGGTTGCAATTTAAAATATCTAGGTCGTAAGATTTTGGAAAACGTAAAAATAGACAAGTGAACCGGATTCAGAGGCGCATTACAATGAATTAAGGTTATTGTTTGGTATCGTCACTTTTTATGGGTCAAATTTAAATTATTTGGATCGTAAGATTTTAGAAAACGTGACAATAGACATGTGTTCCGGAATTGGAGGCGGTTTACTCATCAGATAAGCAAGTCTATGAGTAACAAGCTTCCCCCTAACCAATTGTATTTTTTATTTTCACTACAACTGCTGCTTAGGTTTTTAAGTACGATTTTCGAATTTTAAAATATTAAAAAAAATTGGTTTTCATATTTCAGAAGAATCTGATCTGAAATTTTAGTTTTTTGATGGAATGAACCTATATAAGTATTATCTAAGATAACAAACGAGAAGTCTGGGATATACCGAATTAAATTTTTATGTATATAATACAAAATTGATCTAGGAAATTGGTGATAAAATCAAAATTAAATTTGATATGAATCTAGTAAAAAACGATACGATGGGCTTAAATCTGATCCGCATTGTCGTTCACAAGATATCAGCTTCATATGTCATGAAAAATTCAAGGAAAAAACAACGTCATCCTGAAAAAATAACAACATGTTTCTCATGTGGCTACTGACAAAGTAAAGAAATTAATTTTTCAAATGGGTAATAAAAATTATTTTTCGATTCTTCCGGTCTTATCGTATAATCATATATTTTCAAATCTTTATATCAATGATTGAACGTTTCTAAAATTTTTGTTCCTGAGGTGATTTTACCACCCGCCACGTATTTCTACTCTAGTGCTGTATCAAGCGATTTCATAGAATAATAAAGCCTCTAAATTTATATTTTGGTAATTTCCTAATTATATGATTTCTCATCTCTCCAATAATTGAAATAAAATAATTTTAAAAATCCATGTAAAAGAGACGTATTTTTTAACAAAAAAGTTTGTTATTTAACAATTTTTTGATCTGTAACACATTGTAGATTAAACAAGTTAAATTAAATTAAATGTTTAACTTTTTTTTTTTCTTAGAATGTTTGTTTGAAAATGATGAGATTAAAGAAAAGATAATTTCCCTTATACAATTTAGAGCAAACAGACAGTAGTATACTATTTAAAATAGGTAGGTATATATTTTGATTATTGCTTGAAATGTTTGTGCAAATATTTTGAAAGCATATATGTTTTATGTTTTACATATACACGAAGGGGCAAAGAAGAATGCGATTTAAATAAAAGCACAAAAATTGTATTTATAAAGTCAATTAAATTATAAATGAGATCTAAAAATTTGGGAATAACATCTGTGATTGCATCTGGAAAAAAAATTATTGGAAGTGAGAGAAATTGTACCAAGATAGCCAACCAACAAATCCCAAAAAAAAACCCATTTTCAAAATAATTAGTTAAAATCTATCGAAATGTTATGAATATATTGATTGTTTGGGAGAATGTTTACTCCTGAATTGACATAACCTTACTGAAAATATTGTTTTGGCTTAGTTACGATTATTTAAATTTCATGAATGCTTTTTTATGTAATTAAACAATTTAAGGATATATGAGCAAGACAACAATGTTTGTTTGATTAAAAGGCTCAAAATTTTTTTATAGGTACACTTTTACTCAAAGAATATGTGGTTAACATTTCAGCTCAAGAATTCATGCATATTTTTAAGAAAAATATCATTGAAAATATTGCTCTCATGGAGAAATCTCAAAAAACGACATATCTTGAAAGTTTTTGATAATTTTCACATCGAACAAATGAAAACAAATTTAAAAAAAACTTTTTAATAGAAAGTAAACATATTAGCAATTACATAGAAAAAAAAACCAAATGTTTCCATCAATATAAGGGTGGCATGAGCAGGGTAGATTTAGGGTTGAAATTATTTTTATCTTATTTTCAACTTTGATGATGAATTTTAGTTTATCTTTATGAATGCAGACGAAAAATAAAATAAAATTTTTCGATACCTGCTTTGGCTTACCAAATATCGAAAACTGAATAGTTAAACCAAATTTTCAATTTTCGATATTTTGAAAAATACGCCAGATATCGAAAAATTGTATTCTTATTTTTCGTCTTATATCGTCAAGTTATAATATAATTCCACAATCAAAATTGAAAATATCAATTTTTTTTTATTTGTCGCTTCACTACCGTGCTCATACATCCTTAAGTTGTTAAAAATACACTTTACTTAATGTAGTTAAATATCTCGTTTATAATTCAGTTGAAAATACAATTAATGTAATATTTTTATGATGAATTTGAACATGGTAAAAATTATTTTAATAAAATTGATGTGTTTTAAAAATCGTTTTAAAAATCGCACAATTCTCGGTCCCGTGCTTTATATAAATATATATTATATAATCAGTATTAACGGTTGGTTGCATTTGTAATATGTAGGTAATACGTTTGTATATTGCTAAATAACTATATAGTAAAATGTATCTTATATATGTAGGTATATATACCACCAACATATATTTAGAGAAAGAAGCTCCAATATGTGTAACTCTTAACGTAAACATATACCGGAAACGTTAAAAATATTTGCAGAAATCAAAAGTTTAAAACTTTTCTTCACAAAAATTATTCTGTAGGTGTTGTAAAGGTCGAGATTATTTACTTTTTTCCACACAAAGATATGCATATTTGGAGACTCTTTTAAGCCAGATATCAAACAAATCAATTTTGATTTTTTTAAATAATTATTTCGTTTTTGGAATATCATACAAAACGGATGCTGATCAATTTTAAACTTGCGGAGCAATTAAAAGTTTCGAGAGTTTCCACCTATGAGATCTTTAAATCACAGTTAGGAAAATGTTCGTAGAGGGAAACGTTGTTCGAAACGACCATCAAAGCTCATCAAGTTTGTGCCCGTTACAAACTCTAACTTGAATAAATTGATAAAAGTAGTTTGAAATAGAGCGAAAATGCCCAATTCATATGAAAAATACACCAAACTGCATTTTAGTTTATTCTCCTATTAGATAAGCAACATTTTTCATTGAGTCAATAGATTGCATTGGGCCAAGGTTGCGATTTGTCGCCTCACTAGATTATTTAACAGAAATTTAAAGGAATTCCACGAAACGTTTCGAAAATTTCGCGCCGCTGTAGTGTAGCACATATAACGCCGTCACGAAATATAGTGTAACCAATACCTATCTTAAGACGGCTCTATAGGCATTTTTGATTGGCATGAAATTTTATAATTTTTTTAAGAATCTTCTTAAATATTCTTTAATCCATCGATTTGATCGATCGGTTACCAACGGTTCCATGGTGACATCGTCTTATTTTGACACATTCTGTATAACATACATAGCTCACATAGCTCAAAGAATAGATACAATTATATATGTATTTTATTATCATAAATACTTAGAAATGAAATATTCAGTGAATATGAATTTAAAATTATCATATAATTTAATAATATTTTGTTGAAATACCTATTTTCATTTTGTAATAACATTTATAGTTCTATTATGTAGGTATTTGTTTAAAACATAATCTAGGAATTTCGTTTTTCTGACTTTTGATTAAAAATTTTAATAAGCCATCAGTAAAACGAAAGTATTGCGACCAAAAAAGACAAAATAAACTTCTTCAAATACCTGTTAGAAACCAAATTACTACCCAGAATCTAAAATCTCTATTCTAACATTGCAATTTTTTGTAGAAAAGGTTGAAAATCAATTATATATTTTATTTCCTAACCTAACCTACAAGTATGCATCCTTCGAAAGCAGGCATGGGCGACTCGCCATTTAAGTCAAAGTCACCATTGTTATAATTTTATTGTGTGGCATAAACTTCATTGTGTGTTTCTTTATCCAAGACCGCATTGCTCATAGAGGAGGAAGCGAGCCTGGTATACGACTCTTCTACGTATCTCAGTTTCTCTTATAACAATGAGATAAATAGAAAAAAATGATGGCTCTCTGTCTTACTCGTATTTTTTGTTTTCCCTGTTTAGGTTGATACTGTCTTACTCCTATTTTAGATACAGAAATCTGAGGGACTCCTCTAAGCCACGTTTCCCCATGCCTGTTCTAAAGCACTCTGAACAAATATTTATGGTAGTTCGAACACTGAACGAAAAAAAAATAAAAAACTTTTTACATCCACTAAGCTGACGAGTAAAATATAATGCATATATCAAGCCACGTTATATTAACTATGATCTACAAACAAAAAACATGTGGCCACTAAAATACGAATTTCGGAAGAAAGAGCAAGATTCGTAACTAACCAATCGAAAATCTAACCAATCACTTTCGAAATCATTTCGCCCGCCGACCTCATGAAATAAGAAACCTCATAAAGATTTATTTTCGGAAAAGCTGAATGGTTGATTGGTGCGAAATGATAAACAAACCCTCTTGAAAATATTTTTGTTTTAGAGATTTACACGTTCCCCTGAATTGGAGATAAGAAATCGATTCCTTATGCAAAGCTACAGATTATCTTTCACGTCATTTCACAAATTTTTCCTGTACATCTCCTTGACCATTACATTTTTATTAATCCAGCAAAAAAATAATAACATGAAAACTAATTTTATGATTCGTACGAAAACTTTTGTAGACAAAATTTTTAAAGAGAGAAGGTCTTATAAAAAAACAGTATACATAAAATTTTATGGTTTAAATTTCACTTATACAAAAGTATATACTCGTACATTCATTTTTTTTTTGTTCATATCTGCCAACTTACCCTAATTAAATATTAAAGAAATTATCATTTTACCCAACAACTGTGTGGAGTAGTAAAATAATACTTTTTATGGTTCTTATTAAAATTTTCTTAAATTATCTCACTCAAAACAGTGAAAATAAATACACAGTGCGGTTATTCTGGACAAGTACCAAGGATAAATTTTTAAATATGATCATTCTGTCTTAGGAAGCTATTCGTATAGGTTTTTAAAAAAACAGTATACATAAAATTTTATGGTTTAAATTTCACTTATACAAAAGTATATACTCGTACATTCATTTTTTTTTTGTTCATATCTGCCAACTTACCCTAATTAAATATTAAAGAAATTATCATTTTACCCAACAACTGTGTGGAGTAGTAAAATAATACTTTTTATGGTTCTTATTAAAATTTTCTTAAATTATCTCACTCAAAACAGTGAAAATAAATACACAGTGCGGTTATTCTGGACAAGTACCAAGGATAAATTTTTAAATATGATCATTCTGTCTTAGGAAGCTATTCGTATAGGTTTTTCTACATGACTTTCATGAAAATCAGCCACAAAAAACTTCTGAAATTCAAAAATATTTGTTGATAAAAACTGGGACTTAAGTTGTTACAGCGAAAATCATAACATTGATTAAAATAAGATCAGCTTTATGGTTTTCAAGATATCAGTACCACCATGGTGAAATCCGAATTTGGCAAAACTGATTTGCATTGTGGATCAAAATAACCTTTGAAAATGATTATTATTAAAATTTAAGCAACAAAAAAATTTTTAATTTAAGATTTCTTCAAATCCCTTGAAAATATTTCCTTCTCCTATTTTGTTTTATTGTCTTATTGGCTCTTGTAATACCTTCAAATTTTTGAGTACTGAAAATCGAACACTGAAATGAATTCGCTTTCAGTAAAACTTGGATCCAAATAACCCAAAAAAAATTTTTATCTGAACACCGGAATAAAAAGTTTAATTTTGAAAGAGTTTAAAAAAATTCAAAAATTGACATAATATTTTCCGGTATTTTAATAAACACTGAAATTTAACCTAATTTGGACACAACATTAATTTAATTTACAATTTTTCCTTTACTGATGAAATTGGGAAGCTTTATGCGTGCTTAACCTGGGTAAATGAATAAATAAATAAACATATAGTCGATAGGGCCCTAAAAGGTCAAGCAGATACCCTTCGTATATAAACGTTGATAACATGTTCATTGATAAAATATATGATTTTTTTTAAATGTTATCTAGTCTTGATTCATTGAGTTTATCAAAACAGGAGACCTCGAACTGTATCTCGTTACCATTTTGAATTTATAAAAATGATGCTCATAGATGGCGTAGTGGTATGTCATAGGTTATATTTAATTTTTTTTAATAGACCTTTTTCACATTTTTTTAAATGAAAGTAAATGTCTTGATAAATGGGCTAACCACTAAATGGGCTAAAAGCCACATGACCGAGAAAACTGACAGTGAAACTCATTAAAATTCAAATTGGCGAAAACGACCCGGAAACACACGATGTTACACGAAGGTTGGTTTGACGTCATTTAAAGTTGATAATAGTGATATATTAATACAACTGTTGACACTGTTTTACTGTCATTGCTTGTCGGATTGACATCACAGATCACGTGTGCGGTGGAGCAAAAAAAAAATCGTTTTAAAATATTTCAAATATTGTTACTTTTAAACAATTTTTTTATAGTGTTTCTATTGTTAAAAATGCGTAATTTTTGAGTTACAGACTCTACTCGACCTATATTTTCATAAAAAATTATCAAAAAGCATTTCTGTTTTTCATGAAACTGGTCTACTATATCTTTACAAATTATAGTACATCTGCGTGTCTGATGTGTGAGCTATATTATTATAAACAGTTTGCACACAAACAACCTTACTTTCACATTTATAATATATTGGGATTGTGTAACACATTACAAATTAACTTGTGAAAACTAACAAGAATATTTTTTAAGTAACCCTGAATATTTGTCCAAACAATTCGCACTAATATGGGAACACTACTAGCCTACATTTTATTACAATGCTACACTTATTACAAAAAAAAAACTTTTTCACCAACAATTACTAGTGAATGTTCTACAATTTCTATATTAACTACTTACCCTAATTTAATGTATGTATGATATTATTTTAATGTGTAAATTTTATTTGAAAACTTCTTACATAAAATTATATACTTTGTATTATAAGTTTTTAAGTAAAACATCATAAATTGTCCTTGACAATGAATGACATTAAACGAAAACAAGTTGACATTGTACACACGAAATTGTGAAAAAATGAATCAATATGTAAAAAGTTATTATTTTATGTTAAGGAGCATAGAACATCTCCCATACCACATTTGCTGTCTGGCTTCCTTGAAATTTGCTTATAATTCGAAAAATTGAACTTAAATTCAAAGTATCTCAGTAGGAACAACCTGCGAAAATGTATGGTCTTTGGAGAAGATGTGTCCTGTTCAGGAAAACCCGAGCCTGTGAATAAATTATAATATAATAAAGGACGATATGGTAAACCTGTGCCAAAGTAGGATCCTAAAGTTCTGCCATTTTACATTAGCTTATGCTACAACAAATAAATTTTCATAATTAAAAATAAACAACTACAAAAATCACAGCTAATTTATTTTCGGATAAAAATATTCTGTTTTATTAAAAAAAAATTAATTATTGTCAAAATACTGATATAAGCGATAATTTATTTTTAAAAATAAAATTGATGATCCTTCCAATGAAAAATGATAAATAAGAGATAATTAGATGATAAATAAGAGTAATAAATTCTCTAAGCCAACAATACATTACCCAAAGGTGTTTTGTGTTTGTGGAGTAAGTTTCTTACCTAAAACAAAAGAAAGAATCGTTTAATATATTATTTCGAAACAAACTTACATATTTAACTGAATGGATGGATGTTTGTAACTCTTTCACGCAAAAACTACCGAACGTATTTGGATGAAATTTTGCAAGGAGATAGACTATAGCCTGGAATAACACATAGGCTATCCCGGTAAGATGTATAATTTCCGTGGGTTAGATTTGTTTTAATTTGTCATAGAGCAAAGGATCGACATGATTTTGTGTAAAGGTAGTGGTAGTTAGGGGTCAGAAAAAGACATAGGCTAATTTTTGTCACAAAAAAATTCACGGTTCGTATATATCATACAGGAACGGGATAGATTTTTAGCTCATTTTTCTCAAGAAGGCTTGCTTAATTTATTCAGTTACGATAAAAACTCTCAAATTCAAACTCTCTTTTAATAACGAGTAACACCACTCTCTTCTAATCGCGTTGATGTTGCAGAAGTCTTATATGCGATGTTTATTTTAATTAGAATTAGCAGAAAAATTCAGATGTTAAACATTAGTATCGATTGTATTGTGGATCGATAGTGATTAGATAAGTAAAGATATTGTCACACTCTTCACAAATACAGTGGCAATATTAACAATTTAGATAATTCGTTTTCCATTCAGATTACCATAAAATGTTTTGAACTTGAAAGTAAACTTGAATTATTATTTTCCAAACTTAATATTAATTTACAACACCTTTTCTAGTACATACAAACTTTGTCACCTTTTTTGATGGGTGTGTATGTTGGATACTTTGTAGGCATCGTACCATAAAAAATTAATCGAAATAAAAAAATTATAATAAATTTTTAATATCTAAGTAAAAAAAGTTTTTAAAAGCAATTTTATGTTAGCGGTCAATATTTAGTAATTATTGTGAACGTATTATAAAATTTTTATATAATTTTAAATTACTGTACGGACAAGGTGATAATAATTGAAGACTATAAAAAACGTAAACCGTCTTTCGTTCGTCATGAAATTTCGAACAAAATTTTTTAAGTATTGCTTAAAAACCAAAAAGATTTGCTTATAAACTTTAAAGCAAACATTCAGACTTGGCATCTGAAGAAGAGACTTGGGTAGTCATAAATAATGTCAATCACTATTTGCTTTTCTAGCTGAATTAGTTTGTTTCTTAAAAAATTAATCTCGCCTAAGACTCACAGCTCATCTGATTTTCAAATTTGATTCACAAATCATAAACACTTTTGCTTTTCTCTCCATTATTTTGATATTTGTCAATCTTATTTGATTTAGAATCCTATAACCTTACACCATTTCTGGTGAATTTTAACTCACAAGTCTTTGCACCATTCTTTGAAGTTTATGGCTTGAATTTTTATCAAAAACAACTAACAGCTGATTAGGAGAGAATCATTGTGCCGAAAATAGGGGTCAGAACAGAATAAAAACACATTAAAAATGCATAGTTTCATCGAAAAAATTTGACCATGAAAACGCCCGTCAAAAAACTCGATATTGTATTCTGATTCTCTCTAAAAATAAGCGCATACGTGATTCACTTTCCATCCCCTTTTTGTAATAATAGAAATTTGTCAAACTTTCCATCCCAAATTTTTGCCAATCTGAAAAAATTAAAAGGGACCAAAAACATTAAAAAATTGACATTGTTTTTCTACAGATTTACAAACTAGAATCTTAGAAAAATACCACATCCATAAAGTCTGTATGAGACGAGACAAAAAAGATACATGTGAGTGATTGAAAAACAATTTGATTTGAAAAGAAAATTGAATAATATCAAAACCATACTTTAAAATTAAGCATAACATGAATAATACCATAAGTATATACCTCTGCATAAAATAATATTGTACATAAATAGTGTCTGTCTGTTTTGTGATGTTGTTAATGTGTTTGAGTTGAAAGTGTTGAAGCGTTACTGATGGCAACCAAAAACATTGCCTATTTACTAATAGCATAATCTTATTAACTAACACGATGATGAAGAAGACATGCAAGATTTACTTGCTTTGCTTGCTATATAGCTATCTAGTACTCTACTTACTTCTGCTACACTTTATATATATGTATTATATATTTACTAGCTCTCAACTCAACTCAAGCTTTGGATCTTGGTAGAGGTATGGTGGTTTTGTTTTGTTTTGTTGTTGTTTGAGTAAATAAATATATACATTTTGGTTTGTAAAACTGTACCATGGACCCAATTAGTCAGGACTCAGCAGTACATCATAGAACCATTTAATAAAGGAAACTGAAATTTTTAATAGTCTTTAGTGGTGATTGTAAATCTACAGCATTGTAAAAAAGTTATTTTATTGCACGGTTCATACATTTAAACCAAATACATGCTTTGTAGTCAATTAGTTATTTTTGGATTTACAACACCACGCAACTACAAAAATATGTAATATATTGTGTACAAGTGCTGCTTATAAATTTGATAATATAGATATAGCTCTTCAATCATCAATACTCTAGTTATAATCATCTCTGTTCATCAAATGATGGATCTTCGATCAATTCATAATTAAATTAAGATTTTGTTTTTATTTCATAGGCAACCTTATTTTTTATGATATGATTATAAACTACAAGATTGTCTAAATATTTTAGATAGTTTTTTTTAATCACACTCCTTAGATTTTTTGATATAGAAACCAGTTGAATAGGATAACCTATATGATTCATTATTTTTTCAGCCAACTTTGAACGATACAGTAATAATAAAAAGCCCGATGACCAAGGAATTTTTTTTGTTTTTGAGAAACTTTATACAATCGTTGCATATCTTCTAAAGAGACTATTTTTCATTCAAATACTCAGTATTTTCCTGATGAAAGAAAATCTAAGATTAGTGCAAACTGCAACACTGTGATTATTTGAACGATCTGAATCTACCCTTACAGTAATAGTAATCCTATTAAAAAATTGAGAAAATGGCCCATCGACAGTATCAACAGCATGAAAAAGGTAAGAAGGGCAACGAGAAAAGTGGAAAACGACTGTTTAGATATTATAGACACACGTTATCAACGATTCAATCACTTAAAAACGAAATCATAGTCAGGGAGTAACTAAGCAATAAATAAGGTAGTTAATAGGGCAGAATTAAGAATTATTACAAAATTTCCACGCTTTGCGTAACGCAATGTGATTGAGATTTTCTGCATAAAGCATAAACTGACTAAAGACGTTTTCAGCCTTCCAAAAGCTATCGTTTTTTGTTAACTTCAATCCTGGGATACAATTATGTGTGCTACTTTGAAATCTTCGGCGTAAGATAAGTTTCTTAATTACAGGATTCGTAATGAAAAAAGTATTTTCATTCATAATTTTAGTATTTCAAGCAAAAATCAAAGAACAACATTTTTTAATATTCTTATTTCGGGTTGTATTTTACTCACCACTTTGTACCTTCTTAGACAAATATATTCTACATAAAGAAACATACACAACACATAGTAAATTCTATAGTTTTACTTCGTAAATAACATACGATATGTAGTAGTAGGTAGTAGCAGAATATGCATTTAGAATACATTTCTATAAAAGATTTCTACATTTAAAACTACTTAAAATGGCGACTATTTTCGTCTTTCTGTGTTCTATCTATGTTCTGTATATGACGAACTTCAATGTTACTACAGTATTCTGTATAAGTAAAGATATGCTCTGTCTATGATGTATACAAAATGAATTATACACTCTTTATTTGACTCTACAAAAGACCGGAAGCTTAAAACACAAGAAATTGTTTTATTTACTCTTCAGCTTTAGGTAAAAAGCGGCGATTTAGTCATAAAAGGATATTTTGAGACAAATTCTGTTTGTCTCGGTGTCCAGCAGCATTAATTGTCATTGATAAATACATCTCTTTAAGTGAGTTAATTATGTCTTGGGTTACAGAAAAAGTACAAGCTCTGCCAATTGGAAAAAATGAAATAGGACATTGTATTAAAATTTGATCACATGGAGTCAAGCTAATTTACCTGCCTCTTTTCGTAAAAAGAAATAATACTCTTATTTTATTTTAATGAGTAAATATAGTAAATCATTAAATTCTAATTGAAAAAATCACTGATTAACTTTAGGAATATAGTAGTCATAAGCAATCTTAAATATTAAAGAAACTGCAATGGCTTATTAAACAAGTATGCTCATTGAGAGAGGGCTATGAATAACAACAGTTTATTGATCAATTCTAACAATATTACTGTAAATTACCATAGTTTCTTAATATCCATCTAATTATTCAACACCTAATGAAACCCAAATTAAGCTTGTGATCATGATCATGTGATTTAATTACCCCTATATACTATAAATGTGAAAGTAAGCATGTTTGTTTGTTTGTTACGCTTTCGCGCCAAAACTAGCGAATGATTTTTAATGAAACTGTACAGAAATATAGCAGATATATCAGAATAACACATAAACTATAATTTATAAAGATAAATTTAATTTGACATTTACCATTTTCTTAAATTTTTACAGAAATTTTTAATTTATGGTTCAAAATGATGATTATCGATGGAACAGATCTAATAAAATCATTTTGAACCATAAATTAAAGAATTCTGTAAGAATTTAAAATAGTCAATGTCAAACAACTCATGGCCAACTTTTTTGATATACTCAATAAATTTTGACTATTTTACATTTAAAAAATTGAAAACTGTATCTATCAAGAAAGCGTTGAGGCTATAAAGCGGTGGATTTCAGTTTTAAACCCGGAGAAGCGGGCGGGTATCAACTAGTCTGATATAACTTTTAACAACATTTAACTAAAAAAATAATAAATCTAACATTTTATAACATTCTACATAAAGACAAAAATGTGTTGGACAAAAGTAGTTTAAGAATAACGTTTTCCTAGCAGTTATGAACATTAATTTTTAGCCGCATACGAATAAAAGCCTGAATGGAAATTGGAAATCAATGTCGATAACGATCAACTAAATGCATGTATCAATAGGAAACACTAGTTTATAAGACAAGTGTTGTTAACTTTCGGTCCATAGAATGTATACAAAATGAATTACACACTCTTTATTTGACTCTATAATATGTTAGTTTTCTCTTCAATGTTTTTCACAATTAGAATATAAATTCGTTGTTGGTATGTCAGAGACCTGCCGCTGCATACCGCCACGGTTCTGCTGCCACTGTGAATAGACAAATAGACATAACCTAACTAACATTCATAATTTAAATAAATTTAATCTTCTGTTTTATAAATTTTAATACTCTTCACAATTTCTATGTTTTTAATGTCAATAATATTATTATAAATGTCGGAATTGAAAAGTCAATGTCGTCTATAGCTTTTATCCAGACAGATTTAATTTTTTTTTAAAGTTCATTTTGGTTTTAATCGAAAATATTATAATTACATAAAATATATATATATATATATATATATATATAAAATGAGTAACTAACAAATATTTTTGATTTAATGATTATTAAATAAAGCTAAAAAAAGGAGACAAAACTGTTAGGTTTATACTAACTGGCGAATATAAGAAATATTATGAAATAATTTCGAGACACTGAATTGAACAGTTTGGGAAAGATATTAGGCTTATCCGGGAAATTTCGAGCGTTACAGCCAATTCTTATTTAAACTCTGTCAGTGGTAAATTTTAATGAATAAAAACTTTTTTTCTGTATTTAGTGAAAAAAATTTTTTTCTGTATTTTTTTGTAGAACAGATATTCCGGAATATTTTCGACAAACTTCTGAACAAACATTTATAACTGGCACAGTGGCGGTGCGAGTATAGGTGCAATCGCCATTAACAGTTTGGTATCTGACTGGGAGGTTGCGGGTTTGAATCCAGGAAGCGTCAGGCTGATCAATTATAATTAATAGGGAGTTAAATTGATCAAACTATCGTCTCTTGGGTAAGAACGAAGTAACGGACTTCATCCACATTATAAATTTAATTGTATAATCGGATATAGATTAAAATAAATAATGTCACTGTGTGATAGATGGATGTCTTAAAAACGAAGGTTAAACCCTATTATTATCATTATTTTTATAAATTATTATTAATAAACACTTATGCAATTTAAAAAAAAACATGTCATACTGTTATAAAAAGTCATAGAAAAGATGTGAGGTTTATCTGGTTCTCTTTGAGCAACACAGCCAGCTATTATCTCAAATCTGTCATGGGTAAATTATGATGAACAAAATTATTTTTTTCTTTATTTTATGGAACTAAAAAAAGTGAATTTGCTATCAGATACTAGCGGCTTCAGTCAAGGCTGTCACCCACTGCTATTCATAAATCAAGGAACCGCAATGTAACAAGTTCTAATAAAACGAACCGCAATGTGACAAGTTTATTATAATAATAATGCGAAATATTCGTTTAAAAAGATTAAAAATCAAATAGCTTCCTCAGATAATAATAATTTTTTACATACTCCCACATAAAAATCAATAATCAATGTAAAGAATCAAGGTCATATACGTAGCATTACAATTTAAACGTGTATACATGTCATCATATAAACCCCTTTTCCTAATTTTTTATACTCCATTTGTCTAATTGTGATAACCAATTAGGCATATTCATAATTTAAATAATAAAAAAAAAAAACAAATAATAATTACCAATGATCCATTATTTAAATTAAAAAAGTGTATGGGGGAGCGAAAAAAAATAATAAAACCAATATCTTTTGTATATTTTACATAGACACTTTTATTTCGAAAAAAAGAGTGTACGGATAAGATTCAAAATATGATTGAGCTAATGAGAATGTATAATAATATTTCTGTCTTTGTTTAATGTGTTAAAATATTGGATATGGTTGTCCTTATTAAAACAAGACATCTTTCATACTTTTAAAATTACTCGTTGGTTTCCTTTATACAGAGAGTTTATAACAACATTGAAGATGATATAATCTACGAAAAATAATTGTATAGTATAGAATAATGTGTTCGGTAATGTACCTTTTTTCTAGGATATGGCACTTTATTCCAGAATTTCGGCAATGAACCTTTATTCTAGTTAATAAGATACTAAAACGGTGTGGATCATTTTCTCTCCCAGCACATATATGTGGTAGAGCGGCCATTTTCAAGATAAGAGGGAAGGGGAAAATAAAATTAGTTAAAATTGAGAAAATTTCTATCAAAATTTGATTGATATTAACCGCGAAGAGAAGACGGCATATGTTTGTTATCATTACGTCACATTTGTGCGGTCGTTACGAACTTATTTGGAAAGGATCAAAAACTTTTTTCAATTTTTACTCATTTTATTTCGCTCTTTTCCTCTATCTATAAAATGGCTGCTCTCAGAAGCTTATTTACCACGCGGCATAAAGTAAGAGTTCATGCATTTTTTACGTGCTATATCCTAGAATACTTTCAGTCTTGAAGGATGTTTTTATCTATGGTACAGCAACTATACGATAACAAAGATTCATTACCGGAGGAAAAGTAACTGAGAAAAAACTCTGAGCATTTTGTTATTATATATCATTAAGTTTTGAAAATAAATGTAAAATATTGAGCAGATTAAATTTTGAAAAGTACGCACTGTAGCACTCACCTCTCATTATAAATAATAGACACTTATTTGTACAGTTATTTTATCTTTGACTAGTTTTTACCCGTGGCTTAGATCCCGTTTTTGTCCTTACACTGGCAAAAGTATATATATCAAATAATCAGTTTTCAATTTTTTTTAATGTATGATGTATATCTGATAACCTTGGTTGAACAAAGGTCTATAAATTGATACCGTAACAAACAAACATTCTTACTTTCACATTTACGGTTGAAATATATGAGTTAACGTAGTATGGAAATGAAAAGAGTCTTATTAGAAAGGAAAATGCTTTTAAGAGAAACTTACACCTTCCTAATTACTGTACTTAGTATTTACTATTTTACTTACACTGGCTTAGTTCCGAAGCCGGTTTTTTTGACTTACAGTTTCCATCCAATAGGTGTAATTATACTACCTAAACCCAGAATAGAGGTTAATCTACCTTCAATATGCTACAAATTCTCTGTGTAAACGAGACACGTATAACATAATACACTAATTGTGAAAATATACGAATGGAAAATTTATTTTAGCACGATAGTCATAGAAATTATTTTATTATTTTTGTACCCTATTTTTTTAAACTAATTTGTTAATTGAATTTTTCATTATGAAAAGCTTTCAGTTCAATTACAAACAAATAATAGGTAATTATAAATACTGAATACGACAACCATATACATACATGTATACATACAAATAGTAACACAGTTTTTTTATTACAAAAACACAAACAGTTAAATAAGTGATGGTAAACAAAAACTGAAACCGTTTATCATTTTTCATCGAAATTCGAGTATTCTTACTTTGCAGGTAATGATTTTGTCTTAAAACAATCTTATTTTTGAATTCATAAAAATAAAACCTTGTTTAAAAGTCTACCATATGTCTATTTCGTACCAGGTTTTTGAATTTAAATATCATTTATTAAGGTGATTGTAAACCTACAGTATTGAAAAAAAGTTTTGATTTATTGCACGGTACATACATATAAACCAAATACATGCTTTTCAACAGTCAAGTAATGAGCTATTTTAAGCTTTACAACACCACGCAACTACAAAAATATATATTATATTGTGTGCAAGTGCTGCTTATAAATTTGATAATATAGATATCGCTCTTCAAGCATCAGTACTCTAACTATAGTCGTGTTTGTTCATAAAATAATGGATCTTCGATGAACTCATAATTAAATTCAAATTTTGTTTTGATATCATCGACAACCTTATATTTTTATGGTATTATTATAAACTACAAGATTGTCTAAATATTTTAGATACGATTTTTATCACACTGCACTGTCTAGATTTTGTGATATAGAAGCATCCAATTGAAAAGAATAACCTATATGAATCATTTTTTCAGCCAACTTTGATCGATTAAATAATAATAAAAAGCGCGGTGACCTAGGAATTTTTTATCTTTTTTAAAGTTTTGGAAACTTTCTTAATAAAAAAATGTATTTATAAAGTATTATTAAAATCCCTTGTTTATTCAATCCTTGCGTATCTCCTTATAAATGTTTTCTCAGAAATGAATTCGTCGATACATTATTACGAATTCGAAATTCTTCGAAAATTCTTAAAGACCTTTTACCTTTTCAAGTGTTTTTGGATTTAATACAAATATTGAATATCAAACATTCAAGGTTTTCATATAAATTTATCCTTCACTATTCTTTTAATATATTGAAGACATTTTGTTAGTTTGATATTTAAATTCTAGGAAATTTTTGTTGTTACTAAATACTAATTACAAAGAAAAATGTAATTAAGAAGTACCTACCTTTTTCTTTCATGGTATTTTTCTTTTGCATTGAAAAATTAATTACATTGAACTCATTTTTAGAACGATTCTTATTCATTTCATAGTTATAGAAATTATACAATTTCTACGATGTCTGATATTATGATGTTTTTTGACATACAATTTAAATCTTCCGTTTGAAAAAAATTATATAAACAGAAGAAAAAAGTAGTGAAATTGCATTTTTTCGAAATTTAGAAAATATAATTTTTTTTTCTTTATCTCGTAGAGTAAACATAAACACGAGAATGTGATTAAACAAGGGAAATTTACAAAATTCTAAAAAACCCCCGACAGATTTTTCCTTCAAGGAACCTTACGCTCGCATTTGAAACATATTTAAGAACATTCTCCATTCAATTGCCGTTTTCCTTAAAGCCTTTTTCAAACTGAGCCGATTTGGAAGATCATCAAAATTTTCGAGGAAGTAACTCTAAATTTGCATAGCTAAAAACACTCTTCATTAAATTACCATTTAAATAAACCAAAAAAATCAAAATCGGTTCATCCGTTTGGGCACTACGATGCCACAGACAGACAGACACACAAACAGAGACACACACATAACGGTCAAACTTATAACACCTCTCTTTTTAGTTCGGGGGTTAAAAATATGGATTTAAAGACACAAAGTGTAGTTTAAGAACCTTAAAGCATTCACAGTACTTTTCAAAAATATAATGAAAAATTTAAGCTGAACCAATAAAAGTACAAAAAGAATGGGATACAAGTAATAAGAAAACAAAAGTATTTTCAAGGAATAGAACTATTTTTTATGAATCCATTTATTGAGCAGTTTTCGACAAGTTACAGAAAGCCAAGCAAAAATATGGTTCAATATATATGAAATAAACAATATTCTATAAAAATGTTAACGACTCCAAAGTTTATTTGTTTTATAATTATCGTTTTATTCCACGAACCTTTACATACTTTTTACCTAATTTACAGGAAAAGAATTAGTGTGTAAATAGCTTATTATTATTTAAATAATATTTCTGTTTGTATGGGTGTTTGTTGGGTGTAAAAATACAATTTGTAAAAATTTGTTTCAGTTTAAAACAAACACGATTACATGCTTGTTAGAATTAACTCATGAACTTTTTCAACAACCGCAAAACAAAAATAAATTTTTTTTTAAATTTTTTTTTTTTTTTTAAGTTTAGTTTTAAATAATTTTGATTCTTTAACCATAGAAGCCGCATTTTCAGACACCGAAAAATGGAATCAGAAATATATTTAATTTGAGAAGTTTTTATGTGAACCTTCTATGAAAGGGGGAAAAAAAGAAGAAACAACGGCAAGTCTTATATATCCAGTGGGATAATTTACTTTTTATTCCTTAAAAATATACAGCTTTGAACGCATTTTAAACATGACTGCATCTCATATTTTGTTGAATTCTGCGGAGTTGATTCAGACTTTCTAAATAGAGTTTAAAGGATAAAGAAATCAAAACAAAAAAATTTGATTTTCACTTATTTTTGTAATGTTTGACGTGTGATCTTGGATTTTTAATGTGAGAACAATATTTTTTTGACCTTTACATTTTTAACTGAACTTTCAGAGCCCATTCCATTTAATGCGTAATGCATATATAATTACAATTTTTTATACTAATCAAAAATTAAATTGAACAAATGCTTAATTGATCAGAAGTAATTTACTTCAAAAATCAAATGATAAACACAAAAAAGGGAAAAATATTCATAAAATATTTCTTTCGATACATGTTCCATATTCGTAAGAAAAAAAATTTGATTAAAAAATAAAAAAGGAAAAAGTAGGTATATAATATAACCAAAAAGCAAAAACAGATTGTGTACATCTTCTTTGTAGGAAAATCAAACAAAATATTGGTTAAGAAAGGTCGGAAATCTCAATATATCAAAAACCGGTTCACTGACTAATAATAATATCTACTCTTCTCTCTATTTTCGGTTTTGTATAAATAAAATCAACCTTTTTGTTTTCAATGTAGTACTTTGTCATGATGTGTACGCGTGTGTACCTTCTATAACATATTGGTATCGATACGATAGATAGATAGATGATCGAAACTACGTGTCTACATATCTCATATACAGAGTGGTTCAAATTATAAAAACAATGTTTCATCCAAGCACCGTCACTATTAAATGGTAACTAACGTTAAAGTAATGGAGATCTCTCAACACATTTATAGTAAGAAAAGTGACCTTTGGTAATTTGACACATAATTTTCCAAGCATGGAGTATTGATTGCATGACGTTATTCTCATAAATAATGAAGGATCCTTAGCTCGAACCGTCAAATTTACAATTTGTTAAAGCCGGTAGTTTAGCAATATTCACGAAAATATACTTTTTTCCGAATTTTCGACACCCTTTATGTAAGTTTTTCGGCTTTGAGAATATTAAGAAATTGTTTTTATATTTTACATTACCTACAATTCGATGAAGTCCTACTGTTATATTTTGGACCACCTTGTAGATTTTGTGAAGGATACTGGGAAAGCAAAGCGGAACGTCGGACGTTATAAACTAAGTCCATGATTTTAGATATAGGTAAAATATATTTAGTGTTTCATTGAACAATAACCGTTTGATCAAACAAAGATATAAAGCCTTATGTAAAGCATCGCATAGACGTTCGAAGTCTTAATAGCGTACATTAAAATATAAAATTAAATGTTTTATTTTTGAATTGATTTAATTTAATATCAATTTGACGGATTTTAATTAAATTCTACAGGCTAAAGTCTATGTTTCTATAAAATATATAACATATATATTTTGAGAGAATTCCTTATTTTAATTTCTATGAAGCTTCTACTGTAGAATCTATTTAAAAACTTTCCTCACCGCTTGAGTGTATATCAATCGAGCATTGGTCGATGGATAATCAGTAGCTTAAATTGTTTGCATTCGTTGAATAAATTAAAACAAATAAAAACAAAACTATGTAACTATGTTTTTAATTTAGTTTTAGACAATTTTTATCTAAAATGGATTTTATGTAAACAAAGATGTGTAAAATGAATTTCATGTGAAAGATCCTAGAATCGAAGGTGGACAAAAGGGAATATGCGATCTAATTACACTTGTAGCCTATAAGCACAGAACAAAATGGTAATTAAGCAAGCACATAATTTTTTTCATGAAAAAATTGATAAAGATCTTTTTTGCTTGGTTTGTAGCTTTGAAGTATAAACGCATCAAGTTTTTGCAAAAGAGAATCATCTGTTGTAAATATCTTGGACGTTCAGGGTAGATTTGCCATCACGACATATAAAGGCAACGGTAGCCCGTTTGATATTGAATTTTTTACTTTTTATCTCGCTCGAAGGTACAAAAATAAGATACATGAACGTATTTCGGAAGCTTAATAAACAAAATTCAAATGTTCTATAAGATAGATATGACTATGGCGTAGACACCATCATGTCTGCTTTTCTTCTTCGTCTCTTCTTCAGGTTCAAATAGTTGTCGGTGATAACGGTACTTAAAAAGATACACCCAAACATACAGGAAGATGGTTTTTGTGAACACAGGGCGGCGTCAATGTTCTCAAACATTACCGATATGGTAATTTTATTCAAATATAAATTACAATTATACATAAGATGTCTTTTCCGTTTATTATTTGAGTGTACATACATTATTGAGGTTTGCAGCTTCATCCACGTTAAATTGTTGTTGAAAATAACTCTCTGTAATAGGCGCTTCTATTTTTTCGAAGGTTTTGATGAGTACAATGATCAGGGCCGACAATTAATCTTATTTAACTGTTTTCCTGACATGTTTCACATATTTAAATTAGTTTTATGACATTTTATTATTTTTATTATTAAATTTTAACTTAGAATCAGCCCGAATAGCAAGAAAATAGTAAAATAAGCATATTTTCAAAAATTCAACTTTTTTTTACTTACAATTACCGTATCCCGCCTTGAGTTATGCTTGTTATCTTATTTTGATGTTAGTTTATGTGCCCATGCAAAATTTCGCGAATAATTGACTTGAAACAAACTTCTTATTTTGATTGGTAATACAACGTTTCGCAAGAAGTACGATTTAATCACGGCTAATTTATCCTAATCATACCTGCGATTTCGAAGTATGTCTGATAAAAATCTAAATAGGACCTCTTAGTTCATTTACTCTTTTCAAATTTGATTTACTACTTAACGAAGGCGGATTCAATTTTTTGAAATGTATAAGAAAGTTAACTGAACTAAAAGCCGTCCAGTAGTAATAATTTCTAAGAAATGTATGCACCATGCAAGTATACTTCAGAACTGTTTTTCACCAAAAACTCATAGTTAAAAGTCGTTGTCTACTTTTCAACTAAACCTCATATATCCTTTCACTTATATATTGATGTTCAGATATTTTATTACCAACATAAGGATTGGCAGCAGGTTCCAAACACACAATATATATGGATATTGAAGGGTTTGGTTCTACATGTTTGCATGCATACAAGATTTTCAAAAAGTTATCGGTTTCACTCTGATCTTAGAAATTAAAGACTTTAAAGAAAAGTGGTCAGGGTTAACGTTTATTTAGGAGAATGGGGGTATGATTCCACTAAACGGACAGATAAGTTTTTGTTGAAACACAAAAACAAAACTGAAACTGTTATGGTCATTACATTGCCAATCTTAAAAAATTTTCTTAAAATTTAAAGTTTTTTTTTTTTTTTTTTTTTTTTTTGACACAAGTTTCTGTTCTGTTTTTGTTTTGTCCATTCAGTAGTAGAAACTGATAAGAAATAGAGAAAAATTTCAAATAAGAAAGTTATTTGTTATAAAAAAAGCTTAACTTTTAGGACGCAACCGTTTTTATTAGCAAACATTTGTTTTAATTTTCTATTTTTCAATTTTTGTGGAATCTAGTCGGTTTTCGAACAATTGTTAACAACCGATTTATTATAAACCGATTTCAAATCCCAAAAAGTAGGAGGTTTTCAATTCGACTGTATTTTTTTGTATGTTTGTTATCTCAGAACTTTCGAATGGGTGAATCGATTTTGATCAATTTTATTTGAAAGCTGGTGCATCCCGTGTGGTACCATTTCAATTTGGTTCAGTTCTGACAATGGCATCCATGGCAATACCATTTTGTCTTTAATTTACAAGTCTTAAATTTGCATTAAATATGTGCGCGACAAATGGACGGATAACTCAATATCACGCCAACCGATTTCTATGATGCTTTTATAGTGAAAAATTGATAATATTATGTAGTTATAATTATTGTCATTTTTGGAGTCGGTGTCAGCCAAGGAAACAACTGTAACAGAATAGTTTGCTAAATTAATTTGGCTAACACCGACTCCAACAATAACAATAATAATAACTACATTATAATATCGCGTTTTTTTTTACTTTTTAGTGCATTTTTATTTATTACTTTTTGAAGTCGGTTTTTTTTTTTTTTTTGTTAAAAGTAATTTTAGAGGAAACAATGTTCTTTTTTAATATTTTTCTACCCCGAAAGCGGACACTTTTTGAAAACCCTGTGCGTGAAGTACGTCTATTCCTATAACCAGTATAATACTCCACATAAAATACGGTTCTGAATGTACAATACCGAGTTGGTATGAAAATGTTTTTGTGCATGTATGGATGGATTGGTGTATGTTTGTGACAGTAGTATACATACAATATTATATACCTTAAATTAAAACAGTGATACTTAAACTGTCCAATGTGAAGCCTCAGCGCCTCAACTTTTCCCGAAGGACTACTGTAAATTATGAACAGTCTGGAGGTATTTGGTTTTAAACAGTAAACACATAGTAGGATAAAGGAATACATAAAATAACCATTCTTAAGCAATCCTACAAAACTAACACCTAAATTAAAAAAAAAAATAAAATAAAGCCCATGTAACTTGCCGATAATGTAGCATTCTGTAGGTGAAAGAATTTTTAAAATCGATTAAGTAGTGAACTCAAAAATGACGATTTATATATATTTTTATACAAACTTCCATCCCCTATTTAACCCTTTTAGGGGATGAATTTACGCTGAAATTATTAAATCAATATCCTCTCGAAAGTACAAACTTCTATCATTAGCGGGTACGACTGGGCATCGATATATAAATCGCGACATTGCCTATTTCCCCTCCAGATTATTTCACCCCTCTGAAATTTTTCTGATTTTATAATATACAAAAATAATCATTTTGAAATAATATACAAAAATAATCATTTTGAAATAATATACACCAAAAGAATCATTTTGAAAAAAAAAATCATGAAAATCGGAGCTGTTATTGAGGACTCGCGAGTAAATACATTTATTGATGCGACTAACAAGGATAAAATTAACTAGTCAAAAATTCACAACAAAATATACCACCTAGTAAATTAAGTATATCAAAAATTATTTTTAATTTTAATTTTTATCATTTCCTAAGGTAATTTTGTCCCAGAACTCTTAAGGAAAAATAAATTCTTTGTTTTGAATTATTTACTTGAGTAATTTTGTTGATGTTTTAATAAAATCTCAATTGATGTTTATGAAAATGGGAGAAACAAATAGGTTCTAGAATTTTAACGAATTTCTTAAGGAGCGCCCTTTGGGAAAATCTATTAAAAAACCATGCAAAAAATTTAAGGAACATTTAACCTTAAAATTAAGAAAATCAAATGTAATTGCTATACGTATTGTAATTTAAATTTAAATTCCAAAAAAATAATCTAATATGATTGAAATTTAATCAACCATTTTATAACTACATTGTCTCAATATAAAAGAAATTGTAATTCAAACAAAATATCAAAGAAAATTCAATAAATATTGAAAGTCACTGATAAATAACACAATTTTATGTTCGACATTGAAATTGGGGAGATGGAAAGGGGTTCGAAGAAAATGAATGAATTTGTAGTATGTGTATATGCATGTACCTACATACATTCTCATATACTATATAGAACCCTAAGGGTGTATATAACGTTCTGATGAAACATGTCAAAGGTAACCGCAAGGCCACTTTGACATGGTCGTAGTTTGAACTGACGACGTCTATACACTATATCATTTATATGTATTGTGGCCTTTGAATGTATGTGTGTGTGTATGAACAGTTGCCTATACGCTTTATTTGCTCATTTATTTTGTAATGCCTTCTAGAGAAAATATTGCCATGATATCTCATTCATGATCATCATAATATTTCATCGCTTCTGATAAATATAATATAACCGCCTCATTGTTCGATTGTATTTTTACCACAAAAATATGATTATTTCGATACAAAAATTTATATAAACTAAAAATATATCTTTGTATACAAAATGTGTATAAACCGAAAGATGGTGGGAAATTTAAAAACCTCATTTTTTCTGTTTCTGCCTTGAAGTGACTGAAAAGTATTCATACATGGACTTTGAATATTTGCCATCTAGCGATTATTTTTGTACTCGGTGCTCCAAGGTACTGTTTTAAGTGACAGATATATTTCCGATGAACGAAATAAAGATACACGCTCGAGCAATTTTTGGAATATTTTGAAATGTTCAATATTTACACCAACAAAACTTCATTTGTCAAAGTATTAAAAATTTAATACCGTTGCACTATTAATTGCAATTACTCAAATACTAAAGTTTTGCTAGTCATTCAGCGGCTTTCTGAGTGGCGCAAATGGCTAATCGAAGCTGAAACCTAATAGAGAATAAAAGACAAAACCATAAGAGATTTATTGAGAATTGAGAACAGAAGATACTTCTCTTGAACATAAAGTACTAATTATTGGGAAATATTTGGTCCGGTTTTTATTTAAAAGGACTTAAAGTTACTTTATCTCCTATTTTCTATTCTAAAGCGTAAAAAATTGATGTGTTTTTTCAAAAAATGTTTCTCATTTGTCATATTTCATTATGTCTGTCGTTGTCCGGTGCTAGGTATATTAACAGAATTTATTCAGTGAACATTTCAGAGCGGATAAAAACGAATTTCCAATAAGTTATTCATCCAAATCCCTCTCAATTTTTTCCTCGCACTTTGCTCAACACACAACAATAAAATGATGAATCGTGGCATCATCTTGCGGTTTATTTATTTTGGTCAATTTGTGTAACTAGGAATAAAGAATATGAGTCGATATATTTTGATCTGCATCAAAATTTGATAGCTTTTCTCCGAAAAATCTAATCAATAGTTAAGAAAAAAAGAAAGAGTAGCTCTTTTTACTTAGACTTTAATGTCTCTACGAGAGAAGGTACACAACTAGACGATACAACAATTAAAGTATCCCAAGACAAATAATAATAGAAATAATTTTTGGCATATTTGTCCAAGCAATAAAGTTCTTTCTTCTTAAAAGGAAGTCAATTCCACATCAGAAGAGCAAGGTACTAATTTATGTTCATTAAAAACCTGAACAAGATTCATGAGTCCACACAGTGAAGGCTAAGGTACCTTATAGGTTTGATTATACTTAAATAAACCTGAACGATTCGTTTGTAGGGTCGTAGCTCCTAAATGAATGAATCGATTTTGATTTTTTTCCTTTGAAAGAAAGGTAATTTTATCGAGAATGTAATTAACTACTCAGAGCTACTTCTACTCAGCCGTTTGAAGATCATCGCCTCTTATCTTGTTAATTCGGGTAAGCATAACTCGCACTTTCAATATAAAACAATACTTTCGAATCAATTATCTATTAAAAAAAATCAAAATTCGTTAAAGAGCTATGATGCCTCCAAGAAATTCTGATAAAGAGAAATGTTTAATATAACTAAAGTCTCAAAACGCGACATAAAGCTCCTGTTTTAGTAAGAAAAGTGCTAGCTGCTTAGTAGGTTAAAAATTGAAAAAATTCCTTAAATTTGGAATAAATTAGACTGACGTACAACCATCTTTTTGGTCGACGATTAAAAATTACAAATCGTAGAATTAAATAAAATTCTTTAATTACAAAAATAACTTCTATTTATTTAAATAAATATAGTTAAACAAATATAAAATAAATTAATAACTATGTTTATTAAAAATAACCAAGTATATAGTATTATTATTATTATTATTATCATTATTAATTTACTGTTTACTGTCAAAGCCAACGAATATGATGTTTATAAAAACCATATAAAAACCATTTTATATGTAGACATGTTGAAAATATAATTATTGTAAATACCTGGCTACTTTTACATTCAAGTTTTTATTATTTAATTCTAAAACTTTATGTGTATTTCAAACGTTTCTCAACATTTCAAACAAAACATAGTTTCTGTGGAATCTTTTTCATAATCGCATAACTTCCATACATGAAACCCATAACAAACGGCTTTGAAGTTTTAACTAGAATTACCAACAAGGTCATGAGTGACACAACGTTGTTTGAAAAGCACTTACAAATTGTTTTCATAATTTAAAAAATCAAACATTAACCATTTAGGAATTTTATTTAACTAGCTGTGTCTCGCCACACTTCGCTGTCGGTGTCGGATTATGGTTACATGGTATCAAGTAAATGTTGTGGAATTTGATAAACCCCCGATGAAAGAGTTCATAATATAGTTTCATATACAAAATTTCATTCTCATTCCACCTCCCACTCTTCCACCCACTGGGGGGGGGGTGAAATATAGATAAAAATCCTCCTTGAAGCAGGTTCTATATCGTGTAAATATTTGAGCCCAATCGATGCAGAACTTTTTTAGTCCATAAGCAATACACAAACGAACATAACATTTTTATATATAAAGATCAAATGAAATTAAAGAAACCTAGTAACACGACATTTAGGCAAACGTTGATCTGTATTTGATTATAAAATTATTTACATGAGTTTTCCATATATAAAATTTCATCCTCACTGCCACCCCCACTCTTCCACCTCTGAGGGTTAGATATAGATTAAAACCATCTTCGATGCAGGTTGATATAGTGTAAATATTTGAGCTCAATCGATGCAGAAATTGTTGTAAAAATTATTATTTGGTAGAAATAAAAATATCAATTGAACGGTAAATTTCGTTTATATTCATAAATGTATTAGTCAATATCATACAGAAAAAACACTCAAAGAATAAACTCAAAGAGAAATTTATTTCAATCATTCAAAAAATCGTTTTTGGGTATTAGACAACCCGTTTTAACGAGTGCAGAACAAATTAACTTTTAAAATTATCAGAGAATTACTTTTCTATAAGAATAATTAAACAAGTGAAATTTACAAAATTTAAAAAACCCCCCACAAGAAGGCGGTTCGACCGTTTAGGGGCTACGATGCCACTGAGAAACGCACGGACGCATAGATAAACACTTTAAACTTATAACACTCCTTCTTTAATCAAAATCAAAGTGATGATCAGATGAGATGAAAAGGATACTTAAAGAGCTTTCATTTTTTGGGACAAATTTTGGTTTATTTATTAATTGAAATTGAAGTATTTGAATTGACTTGTTCTTTTGAATTATCGTTTTGAATTACCTAATTATTTTAGCATTTCACTTTTCGAAATGAATTGAGCCAGGTTTATTTGACCATTCATTTCCATAGTAATTATTTATATGTTAAAATTATATGTCATGCCTATTCCAAACTGAATCGATTTTGAATCATCACCAACTTTTTAGTTTTTTCGTGTACAGAACTCTCGCACATGAAACATAGCCTATAACACTCTCCGCTAAATTACCTTTCAAATGAAACCAAAAAAATTAAAATCGGCTCATCCTTGTAGGCGCTACGATGCCACAGACAGATAAACACACAGGCACACACACACAAAGCGGTCAAACGTATAACACCCCATTTTTTAGTTCTGGAGTCAAAAACAGAATCTCCGCGCTTTCAAGAATGTTTTCGCGCTTTCAAGACCCTTAAAAAACAACTCTACTTTCACGAGAATTTACGCATAAGATAAAGTTGTTTAGCTCAGTATAACTAAGTCACACAATTTCTAAACATGTATTTATCAAAGACAGCATCCAGTCTTGACGGACATCCAGTACACAACTATCGTGTTTTCAAAATGGATCGAGTCTATTCAATACACAAAGAACATTTCAAACCTTAAATTATTATGGATGTCCGAATAAAAACGACTACATAAACATTATCAAATGGTCAGTCAATTAAATACTGGTAAATAAAATACATATAATTTAATTAAAAAACAAAAACTATGCAATTCAGTGGTTTCTGTTTTATTTATATAAATAATGTACAATCAAATCCGAAAATTTTGAATCAGTTTAACATTCATATTGCGTGCAGTCTCCTTTATAGGTTTCATTTTGTGTAGTTTTACTTGATGATACAAGAAAAAAAACTTTTAACAAAAAGAAAACCGACTTCAAAAGAAAATCTTTTCCAAAACAAATGAATATGCACTAAAAAGTAAAAAAATAATGATAATATAATGTAGTAAAAATTATTGTTTTTTTTTTTTTGGAGTCGGTGTCAGCCAAGGAAACAACTCTGACAGAACAGTTTGCTACATTAGCTTGGCTGACACCGACTCCAAAAAAAAAAAAAAAAAACAATCATTTTTATTACATTATATTATCATTATTTTTTTACTTTTTAGTGCATATTCGTTTGTTTTGGAAAAGCTTTTCTTTTAAAGTCGGTTTTCATTAAAAAAGAATCATGGAAATCGGTTGACGTGATATTACGTGATATTGAGTTATTCGTCCTCTTGTCGTGCATAAAGAATGCGAATTTAAGACTTTTATGGTTTTCTCATGGATGGCGTTGTCAGAACTAGACCAAAATAAAATGGGACCACACAGGAAGCACCAGCTTTCAAATAGATAAAGATTCATCGAAATCGGTTGACGTGATATTGAGTTATTCGTCCTCTTGTCGTGCATAATGAATGCAAATTGAAGTCTTTTATGGTTTTCTCATGGATGTCGTTGTCAGAACTAGATTAAAATGAAATGGGACCACACGAGAAGTACCAGCTTTCAAATGGATAAAGAATCATCAAAATCGGTTCACCCAGTCAAAAGTTCTGAGGTAACAAACATAAAAAAAAGAAAAAAAGAATACAGTCGAATTGAGAACCTCCTTTTTTTTGGTTTGAAGTCGGTTAAAAATGACCTTACTTCGATAATTTTAATTGTTGATTGTAAATTTTTTCAAAACACTCTTCTTGAAAATTGTTTTTTAGCGATAAAAGTTGAGATTTCACAATTACAACAAAATCTTTTTACTTTCATTCACGCGCAGAATTGCTATCAAATTTTTCTTGTTGTAACTGTGAAACCAGAGGTTAGCGTCATCAAAATCGAGAAAGTCTTGTGAAGAGAAAGTTTATTTACTTTTCCTAAATATTTGGAAATAATTTTTGAAACTATGTTCCTTATCGCACGGTATAGTTATGATTTGTTTGCAGGTTGGAAGGTAAAACTAAAAAAAGTGCCGCAATCTAAGTTACCTAGGAAAAAGAACTTCAATCAAAATTTTATGTTGTATCATTTAAAAAAATTAAGTTGTGAAAGTATCAGAAATAAAACAGAGATAATTTAAAGTATAATGCAATTTCTATATTATGTCATAATAAATATCCTGATCAAACCGAACGTAATGTTCTCACACGATGCCACAGACAGACAAACACACACACACATGCGATCAAACTTATAGCACCTCTTTCTTTAGTTCGAGAGTTATTAAATGTTTGCTAGTTCTACGTTCATTTCATTTTGGAAAAATTCGAGAGAAAATCACCTGGCAAGTAAACACTCTGTATTTTACGTACGCCTGTAGAATACATGAACAATCTGAATTATATTTTTCACTTAACTGCAACGCATTCAGATTAAAATGAATAAATAAAGTATGTATATATAATATACCTAACTATATAGAAATTGAATTTTATTTCAGTTGCAGAATTGTTTATAAAAACATACATCAAGTCAATTTATATAAATTATAAAAACAAATTAATATTATGTGATGAATACTAGAGTTCTTTGTTTCTAAAATGTAAACATACATTTTTTTTCTAATAGTACATATATACGTAAATACAGCGTGTCTAGCTAAGTTGGCTACATATGGAAAACTTTTTTTCTATAAGGTTTATGAAAAAAAATTTATTCTTTATAAGAAGCTCTGCTTTCAAAACTATTAACATTCAGCTATTCACTTTTGACATCGATTATACACGATGTCCATAAATTGAGAAACTTTAATAGGAATGTTAATGGTTGTTTAGAAATGTAGACCATTTTGAACAGATAATAAAAGAAAGGGTTCGAGAAATCACTTCCGAGATATATAGGAGTGTACTTTTGTAAAAGACATGTATGGAACATGAAGGTGGATACGTTGAGGCAAAAAAGAACTGAAGGTAACTGTTTAGGGGATGAATTGAACGATAAGAATGTTTTGACTACTTATATTTTAAATTAAATTTTGCAAATCCTACTTATAAAACACGTTATTTGTTATCTAAATTAACTGGTCATCATAATTAAAATGTTTATTTGCTTATTTGAAACATTTATAACAAAATAATTAATACAGAACATTTATTTCCATACATTGCGTTACTATATTATTGTTGACGTAAGTAAAAACAGTTACCTTCAGTTCGTTTTTGCCTCAACATATCCACCATTGCGTTCCATACATGTAATTGTTTTATTATATAATTGTTTAAGTACACTTCCAGATATCTCGGCAGTGATTTCTTGAACCGTTTCCTTTATTATCTGTTCTAAATGTTAACGTTTATGAACGACCATCAACATTCCTATCAAACATTCTCAATTTGTGGACAGCCTGTATATTTGACGACAAAAGTGAATAGCTGAATGTTAATATTTTTGAAAGCAGTGCTTTTTAAAAAAAATAAAAATTTTTCGTAAACCTAATAATAAAAAAGTTTTCCATATTTAGCCAACTTAACTAGACAACCTGTATATGAAATGAATGACCTTATAGAACATTATTGTACATACAAGAGGAAATGAGAAAATTGTTTTTTGCGTGAAATAATTTAAATGTGTTTCGTGTGTGTTTTTCGTTTGTACTTATTGGGAATTCAGATTATTTGTTTTGAAATTTTGTTTATTATGTTAAAATCTACTCTGAAAAAAGGTATCGAAAACGTATATATTAATGAAATGTATATGATAAATTCATAACGTTAAGTATTGTGAAGGTAGTAAAATAAGTGATTCAAAATAGTTCGACAAGGGAGCTTAATTGCATTTCGAGTTATTATTTATTTTGGGCCAATGCGACGACAATGGCGAATATCGCCAAATTGGTCATTTATATAATACAAATTAGATAACCTTTCATATACAAATGTATGTCATTTTGGACCATAAGGTGATAAGAGCCACGGCAAAGGTAGTGAAATCCTCCGTGAAAGGATTTACGGAAATTTATCGAAAAAATTGCAATCAAATTTTAGAGGTATGATTGGTAAGGGCTGTTTCACGTATCGACTTTTTGCTGTTTATTAACACTGAAGAAAAAAAAGTTAAAATAATGACAACCTCAGGTTGGCCGTTTCATCAATACATAGTATAAAACAAAGTCGCTTTCTCTGTCCCTATGTCCCTTTGTATGCTTAAATCTTTGAAACTACGCAACGGATTTTGATGCGGTTTTTTTTAATAGATAGAGTGATTCAAGAGGAAGGTTTTTATGTATAATACATCCATATTATAGTATAGTAAGGGGTTGAAATAGGGGTTGAAAGGGATATGCTTCAAAAAATAAAAAAGTTGTGCATCGATTAAGCTCAAATATTGACACGATATACAAACAGCTTCAAAGAATATTTACAAATATACCTAAGTGGGGTATCAAATAAAAGAGCATGACGTGTACATTACAAAACTGTTATCCCACGCAAGGAAATGTGGAGGGAGGGATGCAAGTGGGGATGTTGCCCAGCAAAGCGGGTAGTTCACAGCTAGTATTGAAATAAAGTAAAATACTTTCAAACAATTGCCTTACGATTGGAACAAGTACAGCTAAATATTTGTATTTACAATAGAATGTAATAGAATTTAAAATATGAATTCATTGACAAAAAATCACTGAAGTTAAATAAACAAAATGGTTACTTCTATCAAAAAGATTGATTTTAGTTTAAAGTCATGCGTTTTATTGATGGAAAATAAAATTTTACTTTTTTGAAAATCGTGTAAATAAAGCGAACCAATGAATTAAAAGAAAATTTCTTTGCGTTTGCTTTAAATAGAGGATTTGGTTATGAAGATCGCATATCTATCATGTCTAGTCCATATGTGATTGAGCCAACTATATGAAGATTGTTGTTACTAACTTACAGAAGTGGTAGAACCTATCAAAAAAAGGTTTGTTTAAAATGTTTCATTTCAAAACAACAATATTTTAAAGTTTTAAGGCAGTATATTAGTTTCGTACAAACAACTCATGCGTTTGTGTCAATTTCACCACTCAACCCCGTACGGTAGTTGTATCACATTCGTGGCACCATTCGCCGTATTTGATCTCGTGATGAGATAGAGACACCCTCATATCGGTTGGTATTAAGAATTTTTTTTCAGTGAACTTTTAATTATTTATCAATTCAATAGGCGGTATGTAGCAAAAATTTCTTTGACCTTTTGAACAATAAGGTTGGATTTCCCAAATTCTGAACAAATTATGCACAAAAATTATGTTTCAGTACAAAGCCATTGAATTAATCTTTTAAGACAAAAAAATGTTCGAAAAAATGTATCCTGAATTCGATATTAAAACATAAATGTTACATTACTAGAAACGAAATCATAATAAGAAACATTATCCAAAAACCTCTAAATTATTTGTAGTGAAAAAATTCACATTAAATATTTAAACCTAATTTTCATTTTACATACTCTATAAACAATCATAAATATTTCATACCACAAAATAAATTTAATATATAATATATAAAATAATATTCCACAGAAATATAAAAACCTCAAAAACTCCAAAAATATATAATATTTATAAATATATACATTATAAATATTAAATTAATATAAAATTATTTTGAGTTCATTCATATACATAGAAGTGAGTTTGGAGTATTTATACATCATTCATATTTTTAATTGTATTAATTTGGGTTTAATTTAAAACATTTTCATTTCAAAGTAATAATATGAGTTTTTGTTAACTTGTTTATTTATTATTGTGTTCATAGTATTTATTATAAATATTATTTAATATTAGCACAAAATGAATAAAATTTGTTCAATTTGAACGAGCCAGCAAGCTTTACAACTGGAGAAATACTGTAATATGAATTAATGTAAAATACTCATAGAGGAGAATGGATTATGGTTTAAATTATGTTTAAAAATAACTCAAGAATGAAGGTACAATCGAAGGATAGTGAAATGAGATTGTGTGCTTCAATACAAGGAAATTTTATCAATTTAATAATCATTTTTACAACACGTGAATTATTTCACTTTCTTGCCTGTGCGTCTGTCTAAAACTTCTAGATTTTAATGTTGAATGCGTTGCAAACTAACACCCCCCCTCCCACTCCGTCTCACCATATGGGTGTTATAGCAAGAGTATGATTTTATAGCAAAAAATAATCGTTTTCATGGTAGGTTAGGTTAGGTTATATTGGCTGTCCACGAAGGCACACTTAGGCTATAGAGTCCATTGTGATACCATTTGTGTTTTACCACCTTTTCCGCTGACAATTTCATTTATTAGCTCCTCAATTATTTTCAGAGGCTGAGTGCACCTCCTTAATGCATATACCATGCACTACACAACAATTAATTGAATTAATTTTTGTTGTGACGGCGGGAATCGAGCCCAGAGCGACTAGGGTAAAGTATCTTCCTCTTTGTAAATTAAGAGTTTTATTTCCTGCCCGTGGAGCGAGAATTATTCACCTAAGAAAAAAAAATTCAGTCATTCCAATTTCATACATTTATTAATTATGACCAGCGTTTTATAAATTATTATTCAAATTTACTCAAAAATTCTTTATTAATGGTTTTATTCAAAATTTATTCTTTATTTACAAACATATTTATTAAATAATTTTTCAAAACAAAATTATATTATGGAGATAGAATATTCTATGCTGGTATGTTGTATACATAAATTTATACAATATTAAACCAGTTGAGAAAAATTTTCTAGTATTATAATTTAAATACTTCTATACACGAAAAATCTAGCCACAATGCCACAAATTATTTCAATTATTTTTGGAATTAAAATTTTATAAATCAATTTTTGAACTCACAAGTTTGGATACCTACTGCGTGTTGCAATGTGTCTTCCTTAACATAACTTGTAAATTAATATTCGTAAATCAACAAACAAAGAAGTTGGTTTCCACATGTTGAATTATAAATCTTTTATATTCGAGAATCAGAAAGACCAAAAAATTCTACTTGTAAAAGCATCTTTTTATGTGGCACCCTGTATATGCTATGGATAAAATATTATTAATAATATAATCACGATTCATTTTAGCTTCGTATGCGCATACAATATTCGTAGTGGAGTACCGTATTAATTTGTTTTTCAAACAAAAATAGAAAATTTTGTTAAACCAGATTTATTACAACTAACAGAGCATAATGTTTAAATACTGCATATTATAATCATCCTTAAGTTATTCTGTAAATAACATAATGGCTGTTGATCTGAGCGAGTACCTTATTCCTATTTTTGTTATCACTAAAACTATAAATGTAGAGTTTGTGATTCTTTTTTATAGGTTAGTAGATTTTGGAAGGTTTTTATAATATGCTTTTGTTTGTAGCCAGTCATGGGGGACTCTCAGGAACTCGAAAGCTTCACCAGTGCATTCACTTAAAAATTTGAGTTCCCTTGCTCAATAAACATCTAGTTTCTGAAAAGCATTTAAAGTGATATGCAAGGATTGAATACTAGTAGGGATTTCAATAAAACTTATGAATACATTTTTTCCAAAAACCACAAGAAATTCCTAGGTTATCGGGATTTTAATTATTATTTTATCGTTCAAGACTGCCTGCAAAAATGGTGGATCATATAGGTTATCATTTTCAGTTGAATATTTCTATATCAAAAAATCTAGGGAGTGTGATAAAAAACTATCTAAAATATTTAGACAATCTTGTAGTTTATAATAATACCATAAAAATATAAGGTTGCCGATGATATAAAAACAAAATTTTAATTTAATTATGAGTTCATCAAAGATCCATCATTCGATGACCAGACACGACTATAGTACGAGTATTGATGATTGAAGAGCGATATCTATATTATTAAATTTATAAGCAGCATTTGCACACAATATATTATATATTTTTGTATTTGCGTGGTATAAAGCTAAAAAAACACATAATTTGATTACAAAGCATGTATTTGGTTTATATCTATGTACTGTGAAATAAACCAAAACTTTTTTACAATAATGGAGAGAAACAATCACCTTAATGCTAGTGAATGAGAAAAAAATTGTGAAGATTTTAACGTATGTATAAATTTAACTAGTACCTAATATTTTGATAAAAATACATTCCAACAACACCCCTATTAAATTATGATATATTCATTAACAAAATGTCAAAATAAATTACACAAAAAATAAGAGACTCTCTTAATAAAATAATTCTGATAAAAATTAAGATTTTTATAAACAAACTAATAATTATATCTACATTAAAAAAAAACTGCCGTCTTTATATAACATAGACAGACAGCGAGATATGTAATTATCATATTTTTAATTATATACATTATATCTAGAATTTTTATTAATGTAAATGAACATTGAGAAAAATTTATACATTCAGTGAAAAAAGCATTTAGTCGAGGAATTGACATGCATTTTTATGTGAAACTCTAAACCATCTGACAACGACACGTAAGAGATTTAAAGACTATTCAATTTTTTATATCCTGTATTTTATATGTAATGTATATGAAGATATACTAAGTTTAGTCCCGAGTTTGTGATTGTGACGCTTAAAAATATTGATGAAACGAACAAAATGTTGGTATAGGTGTTCATAAAATCATCTAATTAGTCCATTTACGGTTGTCCGTCTGTCTGTGATAACAATGACTCCTAAAGGAAAACAGATACCAAGCAGAAATTTTTAAAGCGCGCTCAGGACGTAAAAAGTGAGGCTTGGGACTTGGATCCGTGAGTTTGGGTCTTGGATTTTATAAACCGTTAAAGATATAACCAAATTTTTAATGTAAAAAGTGTTTCTTATAAAAAAATAAACAACTTTTGTTTCAACATTTTTTCGTAAACATCATTGTTGACCCGTGAGGGCGCAAATTAGGACAAAACTTTGGTGTTCATTTCCTCCAAAACTATAAAAAAAAATAGGGAGTTGAAAATTTGCAGGTAGCTTCAACAAAGCAGTAGCCTGGTGAAACATTCTAAAAAACGAAGACAATACTCGATTATCAAAATTTTCGAAAATCAAATAAATGGCTGCCGGAAGGCCATAATTTTTGAAAAAAAAAAAATAATGCAAGCACTGATATTCAACACTTTCTACACAGGGTATTTCAACAATTCACTTAGTAAATTTTTTGTTTTCACTTCTTTTCTAATTGAAATTGAACCGATTTTTTCAAATTATTTTCCATGTGCATAAATAGCAACATAAATTCAGGCAGTTTTTCGTTTTTAAGATATTATTCTAATAATTAAAAAAAATGTGGCCAATCGAGTTTAGTGGGGTTATAGTTTTAATATGATTTAGGTTTATAAGTAAGGAATTTGCATGATATCTCTTAGATGCATCAGATGGAAGAATCGTTCGATTAGGAAAAAAAAAACTGAAATTCGGTTGTCTTAAAATATAACCACGAAAACCTTAGAAGTTCGACTCTTACCAGTAAATTGATAATAAAACTGTCTTTTCTACACTATTTCTGGAAGAGCTTTAACTCCTTTAACAGCCTAAATTATCGTTTTAACTCCTTTAACAGCCTTTTTTTATTGATGAGTCCACAAATGGAGTGTCAATTAAATGTTTTCTGCTAGACTACACCCACTATAGTTGCTGGCAGAAAATAAATTATCATTTTAAACTTTGCCAGCAGCCCAAGGTCCAATATGTCAAAAACAGCAGAGCTACCGACCAAGTGAAGAGAAAACAAAAGTTTAATCTTAACACAATTATTAATTTACCAACCAGCAGGCATTTAAAATTTTTATGTCAGCTCCTATACTGATATAAATAGCAGAGAGCAAAAGAGAAACAATGAGGGGTTGTTTCACCAAGAGATTTTCTTATCTGATTTAAATAAATAAAATGTGTTCAGTGTTGTATAATTTTATATATGTAGCGAAGCTTTTTATCTTTGTTAATTATTATACTTAAATAAATTTCCGATTTCATTTGTTATTTAAAAAAAATAAATTGGACATGTGGAAAGAAAAAAAAAGGTGTTTACAAGATATATTACTAAATTACCAAATATATTTTTGACAAGATTCTTATCAGTGATCCAACCCGTGATCCAACAATAATGTGAAAATTCTATAATTGTTTCGCCTGTCATTTTAAGGATTGATATTTCAGTTTAAACTGTTCGCATAGTGCCGTTTTGATCCAACTACATAGCTAGAAAAAGGGTAAGTATATAGAAGAATATAAGTAATTTCTCTGCAAAGAAATCATAGGCAGAAGATTGCCACTTACTTTTATTTATCGAGCATTGAAATTCTGACATCAAGACTAATTAAAACATTCTGCATGAACTTCAATTTTTGCTTTGTCATTTTGCATTAGGAAATTTATTTCTAGCTAGAGTACCTATTCAACTGACAGAATCAGATATAATTAAAGATTGAGAAGTCTAAGAAAATTTTATATTGTTACAAACAATTTTTCTTTTGATAAATGAAATTTACATTGTTTTATACTCCCAGAAAAGTTTCCAAAATAAAAAATACAACATTCATGTTGCTTGTCATGGATCAGGCAGGCGTAAAGGGAACAACTTGCTCGCGTAACATACACATAAACTTATAAATATACACCGTGTTCAAAAATAATGGGTCTGTTAATTTTAAAAGAACGATAATCAAGAATCCCTTATATTTACTTTTGACTTAACAACAAATTTACAAATTAGGTTTTACACCGATCGATTTTTAATTTTTGTAATAAGAAGCGGAAACAAAGCAATGCAGTTCGACAATTTGAACAAAAAGGCGAACAATTTGAATGCGGTTTTCTGCATTCGATTTGTTAGAGCGTCATAAAATTTTGTAACCTAAATTGATATTTAAGAAATTAAGCACACTTTAAATTTACCGTAAATATACCTACTTAATACACAATTTGGTTAGTTGAAAATGATTTCAAGCTCATTAAGGTTTTATTCGTTATATAATCAGTTCAAACTCGTAGCTAAGAGGTTTTGGAGTCGCTGAACACAAATATCGCGATAGAATTGGTCTTCGGGGTACCTGGAGCCCGATTCTGTCGCGAAATTCGTGTTCATCAACACCAAAAAACCTTCAAGCAACAAATTTGGAACCATTCTCATCACTATTAACCGAATTGTAAATTTAGTATATTTACGGTTAATTTAAAATGCTTATTAATTATGCATATTTTAATTTTTTTTAAGTCAATTTAGGTCACAAAATTTCCTGATGCCTTTACGAATTGGATAATGAAAACCGCATTCAAATCCGTCTTACTATTCTTGTTAGGAGAGTAGATCATTGACGTTGAGGTATGCCCTAAAACACTAGAACATTTCACCGAAATTGATTTGACCGCCCAACAATTTCTAAGAAGGACACTCTGTCTAAAAAGTGGCTATAAATGTAAAATGTCACAGCAACTACTAAAACCAAGACAAAACTTCAATCTACTTTTAAGAAATTTACGATTTCTAGCTCCGTGTGCCCAAAACGACACTTTTTTATGTAACTTTTCCGGGAAATGGGAGAAAATAAAAAACTGCTTTGCTCCTTTTTGAGTTTCTAAGCAAATCAATAGATCATAAGAAATTTATGTTTTTTCTCAGTTCATTTGACATGAGAATAAATTTCGTGGATATTTACATTCGAAGTTATATTAAAATTTCTCGAGAAAAAAAAATTCCCCCAAAACCCTCTACTTTAAAAATAAAAATGTACATGAGAGCATAATTTTTGCCGAAAATTTCGACACACGAAGATAGAAAACGTTAATTTTGTAGTAATTTGTCTCAAATGAAAGATCGAAAGTGTCATAAAGATCACTATAATATTTTTTAACCTGCGAACTAAAAAAAAGGGGTGTTATAAGTTTGACCGCTATGTATGTGTGGGTGGGTGTTTGTCTGTGGCATTGAAGCGCCTAAGCAGATGAAACGATAATAATTTTTTTAAATTTTTTAATTTGAAAGGTAATTTAACGAAGAGTGTTCTTAGCTATGCTTCAAGTGCGAGGTTAGAGTTCCGTACCCGAAAAAACTAAAAAATTGCCGAAAATCTTAAAAATGCTTTCAGGAAAAACGTAATTTAATGGAGAATGTTCTCATATATGATTCAAATGCGAGTTTAGTGTTCCGTAATTCCGGGTTAAAAATTACAGTTTTCTGTTGGACATTCAATTTGATTCCTGGTCTGATTCCTTTGTTAATTTTGGATACAGTGTATATATTAAATATGAAAACTTACATCAAACTCCCCATTGAAATGATTAAGTATTGTTCACGTGTGAAATCAGACTTACGTACGTACTATATATTTGTGTATATTTTATACACATGGGGTATTAAATCTTGAAATTATAAGTAATATATCTTACTCTATACATACATACCTCAGTTTTGACAGAAATAAAAAGGGTGCGAAATGTTATATATTTTGTTATATTATTATTATTAGAAGAAATGTGAGGTGTTTGTGTTTGTTGGATGGAGGTTTTGGTGTACAAGTTATAGTATTGTTTGATTAACTTGTCAAAAACATATACAAAATCTTATTATTATAACTAAAGATTCATAATATCATACAGCATATAATATAAACCTAACAGTCAAATATTAAATTGAAAAAAAATTTTTATATCATATTCCTAAAAGTTTGTTTTTAAGAAAAAACGCATCAAAAACAAAACCTATTTTCTTATGTTTATTATTAATTACAAAAATACAAAAATTATTAATAATGAGATTGGGTATTACAAAAGGTATTATTGAAAATTGGTCTCTCGAAACATTATTTTTCAAAGAAATGCTTATCCAAACATTTTTAACACTATAAATTTTATTTTGACAATGTTTTCATTTCAAAAGTATCCACTCTTAAGAATTTATGATCTGATGTGATATTTGTTTTGAGTAAAAACACATCGATTTAGTTCCATCCCCAGGCCACCCTAACTTTGTAATTTCAAATGGCACCTCCCACCTTGCGATGCATCATTTGAAAGGATATAAAAATTTCTATTCAACGACAAAACAAATTGAAATCGATCGATTGGTTGAAGGCGCATCACACAGAAGATGGAAGATATTTATCCTTATTAACTTTTGACTTGATGAAATTTTCTTGAGTAAAAACACGTCTATTAAGATACCTAGATACCTTGCGATACACATTTTAAAAGGCCAAAAAATTTTCTATTCAACCATGACACAAAAATTTAAATCACAAAGATACACCACACAGAAGATGGTAGATAACCATCTTAATAACTTTTGACCTAATGAAATAATTGTCTTCAGTGAAAACACGCCGATTAAGATATCAAAGGAAAATTTCAAAAATGGTACCTAGATAATTTTATATTTCATCCCTTCACTCCCAGCAAACTTAACCTAAATTTGAAATATTAAATGGCACCCCCTTCCTTGACAAAAAAAAAATTGAAATCGATCGATTGGTTCCTAGGATACACTACAGAGAAAATGGTAGGTATCCACCCCAATAGCTTTTGGCCTGATGTAAAGAACAAATCGATCGATTTCATTTTTTTATTGCGGTTGAATAGATTTTTATTGCGGTTGAATTTTATTCCCTTTGAGATGAGTTACTACAAGGTTCGGGATGTTATTCGAAATTTCAAAGTGAGGGGGAAGGAATGACCTCTAAATTTTCTAGGTTCCATTTTTTAACTTCCCCCTTGATATCTTAATCGACGTTTCTTCACTCAAGACATTAATTACATCAGATCAAGTGTTATTATAAACGTACAACTATACCGCATAATAAAAAAATTGTTTAAAAATTTTATAAACATCTTAATTTAAAACTCATTTATTTATTTCTACGATTATTTAAACCGCTACAAATTTTGCGAAAGCATTGCGTCGCTGAAGTAGCAAGACAAAATACATGATGTACAAGTCATCCGTGATCTTTGTGCTTGTTTGTAACACCTGTAAAACGCCTCCTGTAGCACCCAACACTCAAAGCAGCAAGTCAATTACATTTAAAATAACAGGACTCAAAGGGGTTTTATGACGTAAAGAACATTGCCGCTTTCTGTATTCTTGTTACGGGTTTATTTTGTTTTTGAATCAAAACTCTGAAACAATCCATTCAATTTCACTGAATATGTGTTTTTGATTCTCAACGACTATTATTCTATCTTTATTTAACTTAACCAATCTTATTCGAGCTTTTTATAGTTATTGTCATGAGGGCTTAGTTTTTTAACGACATATGTGCCTGTTCAAGACTTAAGCATAATTGCAGATGATAGTTATAATTATGTTTGAATTGCAGAGTTTACATGAAAAAGAATAAATGTGAAACTCAAAATATTGTATATTTTATTGAATTATAAAATAATCTATTTTGTTTTTTAAAATTAACAGATTTACAATCGTTCACAGGATCATTATCCTATTCACTGAAAATATATGCTTTAAATAATCCAATTTTCCCTACATTTGCAGAACGGAAAAACTAATGCTTTGAATACATACAGTCACAAACACATAAATTTTCCAAAATATAAAAAAGACAATAAAATAATATATGACATAATCTATAATGCATTTTGTAATTAATAATAGTTTCTATATTCATCAGCTTTACATGTAACATTAACAGATATAGATAGATACACACACCCACAGCACGTATACAAACACACACACACACAAAGGCATGGAGCAGCTTTAAACTCTGGTGCAACATAGCACAGCTTCATTCCACACAATAAATGCATCCATCATATACACATGTAGATATGTGCTTTCAAGCTTTAGTAAGAGAATACGATTGAATGAAATAGTGTTCGTAGATTTATGAACCGATTTTGATTAATTTCAGTTTTAAAGTGGCAAGTTTACCTCTAGAAAGAATAAATGAAATTTTAGCGTGGAAAACAGACATGTTAGATTATATAAACATTAGCTTTGAACTACCTGCTTCGTTTAACAACTTTAATTTTAAATTAACAGATTATTGTATTATAACCTTCACTTCAAATGCCGTCACTTATCCTCCTTTTGTTCACAATTTCGTCGATTTTGTTATTATGGTGCTCTCTGATAATGAAGCTTTCTATACGTGAAATAATTTTTCAGATTTTGATATTTTGATACGAAACCCCAATTTTTTTTTTAAAACAGTGTATGTAACTCTCTGATAACGAAGCTGTCTATACGTAAAATAATTTTTCAAATCGGTTAAGTACCCAGTGTCCATATCTTGAAAGCATAACTTGAAGGCCGTGGCCTTGTTCATAGCCACGATAAAAGAGTTCAAAATTTTTAAACGCCTAAACTGACTGTCGTATATTTTACAGTTTTTTAATGTACATATCATATCCTTTTATTAGATATCAAACTTGGGTATATTTGAAAATATTCTATCATTCATCCCCACTTTCAACCCCTCCCCCCTTTATTCTCTTGCGTCGGGGTTACAGTTTCGTAATGTACACGCCATGCTCTTTTATTTGATTTGAAACTATTGGATTATTAGTCCCGAAGGTTTAAAGTAGATAAAAACGATCCTGGAAGCTGATTGTAAATTGTGTCAAAATTTAAGCTAAATCGAAGCAGGAACTTTTAAGTTTTTCAAGCACACTCCTTTTAACACCTTACAGCTCATTGGTTTGAAACTTGGCATAGAAAATGATGAATAATTGAACAGATTCTATGTTTAAACAAAATAAAATCATTGTCTGAAACAATGAATTGCTGTATTGGAGATAAAAGGGCTGAAATAGAAGCAGAAAAAACGCCAGAATAGCATTTGAAGTTTAATCAGAAACAAATTTCAATGACAAACACCGTTGATTACAGAAAACATAAACCGTCCTTTAGCTGCTTCTAAAATAAACGATTGATTAAGAGCGAGTACATATTGGACGCTTACGAACGCGAGCTTTTAGAATCAAGAGTGTTATTATTGAGAGTTCAATAGTAATAAAGATAACTAGATACATCGAAATCACTTTCAATCATACTCACACGTAGTGTAAAAGCTCAAATATTCGACGAATACATACGTTTCTATATCTATACATGTATGTATTTGTTACCGATGTGCACAAAACACTATTATACAATTATTATATTGTTCATAGACGAGTTGACAGACGCACATAGACAGATAGATAGACAAACAGACAGACAGAAATGTGACTATAGAGAATAACAAACACATTTATACATGCATGTATAGAGAGAAGTTATAAACGATAATGGCGACAATGGCGGGAAACTATGAATCATATAAATCAAAATAACAATTTAAATTATAATAGTGACGGAAGTACCTTTGTCATTTGAATTCAACATAATACAAGCAGAAGATATGGATACTGCTCACTCATATACGTAACTTTAACCATTATACGGAACTTACGAATGTATGCAGGTACTTAACAAAAACGTGTGTACAGGTTGATAAATCAGTATCATAAGAGCTGAGATCGTGGAAGCTTTTAGTTCCAGAATACTTTAATGCTTCAGTGGAAAAGGTAGTATTAGGTAATTAGAATTTCCCCTCGGCAGCTTTTAGTTATCTTTTGTGGTTATTATTTTTTTGAGTCGCTGAATCGAACTTTCAATTTTATATATTTTTAATCGACTTCAAGAAAGGAGCGGGTTCTCAATTCGACTGTATTTTTTTTTTATTCTTTGTTACCTCGGAACTTACGACTAGGTGAAATAAATTTTTATTATTCTTTTTTTTTATTTGAAAGCTGATGCTCCCTGTGTGGTCGCAATTCAATTTGATGCAGTTTTGACAGTGGCATCCATAAGAAAACCATATAAGTCTTAAATTTGCATTAAGTATGTGCGCGACGACAAATGGACGAATAACTCAATATCACCCCAACCGATTTTGATTCGGTTTTTAGTGGCAAAGTAGTTAGTCTACTTCATATTCACTTAAAATCACAAAATAAAAAAAACGACTTTAAAGAAAAAACTATTAATATGCACTAAAAAGTAAATAAATAAATAATGATAATATAATTTAGTTACAATTATTGTTATTTTTGGCTGACACCGACTCCAGAAGTAACAATAATTATAGCTTCAATATATTATATATTATAAAGCATATTAATTTGTTTTGGACTAGTTTTTGTTTGAAGTCGGTTTTTTTTCTTTTGTTAAAAGTTTTTTTTTAAGGATTGAATCACATAATGTAGTGCCAATAATAAATTAAGTGGTTGTTTATTTTCGTTGTGGACCTTATATCTTGTAAAATTCTGCGATTGAACTCATTTCCCCGATCAAATTACCTTTAATTTCTTTATTCCACTAAACAAAATGATCATAACTTACTAAAAGATCACCCTATAAAAGACAATGTAAATATGGATTATAAGCTCTATGATGTGAACTTCTCTAGACTATATTTTTACACATTTTTTACAACATTTAACTTTTTAATGCAATAAAATATTCCACCTGAAGAAGTATTTTTTACTAAGAAGCACTTATGTACAACAAAAGATGATGGGAGTGACGTGAAAAAAAATTTAGTTTTATAACTCGAGCACAATATTTTTGTTAACTTTCATTTGAGAAATTTACTGTTTCTGTATCTTCGTGAAGAAATTTTCAAATCCATGTTGAAATACCGAACAGCTAGACAGGCAAAAAAGCGAGTCTGTAAATATTTTCTACCTTAGTTTTCAAATAACTGAGGAATGTACATTCCACTTACAAAAACATACTGATCAAGAAGAAATTTTTACTTACATTTGTTCTATAAAAACTTTCATAGAACGTAATATTTCTATAGAACAGTTTCTGTGGGTTAATTGGTTTTTGGACCTTATTTATAGATTAACATTAAAATAAATTTTATATAAATAATAAGTGAAAACAAACAATTCACTGAATTAACTGTTGAAATACCATGTATAGGCAGTGTTGATTACTGAATCGTTTGTTTTTTCACATCATGTATGTAAAGAGAGATAGCCACTCTTAGATAGCCAGAATTACATACATGTCACACACACATGACTGGTATTGCCATATAATACGTAACATAAAGCACCCGCTATTTTTTATAAAGAACATTTTTTACATTTAAACTTTTGTTCTATCTCTAACGGTTTACAAGATGTCATATACGCAGTTTTATTATACACAATATAGGTCAACACGCAGTTGACCTATGTTACTCATTTACGAACTCGACTTTACTTTTTACGTCCTGAACACGCTGTAAAAATTTCGACTGGATACTTTTTTTTGCTTTTGAGTTATCGTGTTTTCAGACCGACGGACAGACGGGCAGACAATCGAGAATGGACTATTTAGGCGATTTTATGAACACCCATACCAAAATTTTGCTCGCAGCATCAATATTTTTAAGCGTAACAAACTTGGGACTCAACTTATTATACCTTGATATATTTCATATATACATGGTATAAAAACAAAAAAACGGTATAAAAATGCTTTAAATTTTTATTAACGTCGAAAAAAAAAGTAAACAGTTTTCTGTATTTAATAAAAATTGATGAAGATCGTTACGATCAAACGCTAGCTCCATGCCAACAAATATATAGGTTGTTGTTTTATTAAACATATTAATTTATATTGATGATAATTTGATACAAATTGATTTGATCCATTAAGAATAATGAGATGTAATTTTTTTCAATAAATAGTTTTAGTAGTAAATACCATCGTTTCATTACATATACTGGACTCTGACTATTCTGGCTATATAATGTGATACTTATATTACCTACCCATCTAGATCAGAGTCATAGACAGAAAGATAGTGATAGATTAAAGTCATTTTTTGTGGAATCGTTCTTGGTATGGGGTTAGAAAGATTTCAGTGTTGACGTCACTGAAATGTTATTTTCAAGACGACTGGATTTTCTATATTTTTGTTCTCATTGAAATTAGGTAGGAATGAAGAACGCCTGAAATCTGAGAAAACTGCATTTACTGCGTTTGCTATTCCCGAAAAAATTGCAAAATTGCTGATGTTAGAATCATTTTAAGACAATTTTTTAAATAATTTTGCATGCCCTTTCGATAAAACAAATACTAATTGAATGCTATTTTAATGTTAATTTACTAGGGCACATATTGCGTTAGTTAACACAACTGCTGTTAGGTGGACTACTAAGTACTTCATCCCTAAATAAGTTCAAAAAGAAAAGAAACATTTGAAACTCAGTCCTGTTAAAATAAACGTTGCCAGCTCTCGTACCAATAATTTTCCGATACTACATTCTATAATAGAATTTATTCAGTAAACATGGCAAAGGCGATAAAATCTTAGCTGTTTCCAAAAATGAATTTGTTGATATGTTTGTAGCGTTTACTACATACAAATATAATACAATTCACAACACTTTTATTTTAATGTCATTATGATAGATGAGTTCTTCACTTCACTCGTTATGTATTGTAATCTCACCGATTGTAATCTGTCGTATTGTAATCTCACTTATTGTAATCTGTCTTCTTGTAATCTGACCGATTGTAATCTGACTCGTATTATAATCTGACTGTATCGCACGCTGTGCACCGTTTATATAGTCACAATCAACAATCTAGCAAATTCTAGAACTGTCACGTATGTTCTATTGCCTATATTTTGCATATATATTACTTGTATAAGTTTTCTATCTTTGCTTACGAAATATAAAACGATATTGTTTGTTTCTTTTTAGAATTGTCTAGATTATATTTGTTTTTAATTGAATATGTGTGTGAACGAATTATCAACACCACACGTCAACGGAAATCGCACTCCACTCACCCAAGCCACTAGCTATACTTTTTAGTCCTTTCCAAGACTAAAGCGAGAAAATGAGGCACACTGACCTTCTATTATCTTACGGTCTATCATGGCTGCCATACCAATCGATGAACATCAATATGTATTGATATTGATATATGATATAACCAACATATAGGTTTGTACATTTATCGTTTGTATAAAATGGTTATATTCACTCTATAACTAAAACTCTAAAAACAAAATCAATGTACATACACTGGTTTTATGGTTCTAATATAAAAACATTCAGTACTTCCAACTGTTTATTTGGTAAAAAATGATTATAACCGGCGTCTTCTTTACGAACAGAAGTTATTTCTGGGAATAAAAGTGCAGAAATATCTTCTATCACCCCAAAAGGCAATTGAGTTTAATAAGAGCCTGCACTCTTGTACAAGGGACTGCACCCATTCAGAATCATTGGCCATTCCTTGGTCCATTTGAGAGGATAAGATTTTGTTACGTTATAATTGCTGTCCACGAGGGGCACACTTACACCATATTATGTATTTTATTCCCATTATATGTATTTTACCACCTTTCTTTTTTTACTCAATCATTTTGGACGGCTGAGTACACCCGTCATTCATGCATACACTATCAATTAAATTAATTTTTGTTGTGATTGACCTTGGGGGGACTACAGAATGATTGCATTATTTGGTAAGCCAGAATATAGGTAATTGAATAGAAGAAAGACCAATTTTAAATGCCAAAACTTAGGTAGATAGTTAAGCAGAAATTATAAAACAATAAATCAGGATTTTGGAATTTTAGGGAAGTGCTGTCATAGACCAGAGTAGGTAGTCTTTGCAAAGGTATTATTATCATAGCAGTATAGGGAAAAAACCCACTTCCAATGAAAATGACGAGACCTCCGAAAAAATACAGATTAATTATTCCATTGACGAAACACAGAAGTTGTTACAGATTGTATGATTGCTATAGAGAGTGAAATTAGACGAAGGAAATAAAACGACTGCTGTGTCACTTATGGAAACATACAACTTTAAAATGACTATAATTATGAATCATTACCAGTAAAATTCTATTAACTATTATTGGTTATGTATTTGACCCTTAAAGCCACATTCATCGAACTTGTTTTGTTAAAGGGTTCTGAACAAAATAAACTAATTTTTATTTAAAATGTCCAATAAAATATACAAGAAAAGAAAACAGTATTTATTTTACCACACAAAGAACAATATTTATTAAACACAAACAAAACAAAAACATTTATATTATATTATATCGGAAGTAATAACAACAAATATAAAGCTTTCATATTATATAAAATATAAAAAATCTAACTAACCAGCAACAAAAATATTGATATAATAATAATAAATTAAATATATACTATAAAATAATATAAAGGAGAGAATGTAGAACCTCGGATATAATACATTGATTATCTATGCGCATGTATTTTCCAGTAAAATAAAAAGTTATAGTTTTTTAAGGTCGAGTCTTGTATGAACGTCAAGGCAATTTTCTATAAAAAGCTTGAATTTTTTTATATGAAGTTAATACAAGTCTAAATCAATTTGGAAAATTTTATGGGGGAGGGGGATTCCCGATTATTTAAATAAATAAATGACTTTAAAAGTAGGAATATTTAACATTGGTCTTATGGGAAAAGGGTAGATAAATGATATTTTTTCATAGATTTTTCTACTAGTCGGTGAAAATTAAAAAAAAAAACGATTTAAAATAAATTATTGAAAAAAAAAAGAAAATCCGTTGTGCCCCACTAAGTAACGATGTATGAGCAAGGTAGTGGGGACACAATTTTAAAAAAATATATAAAAAATAAAAATAAATAAATATATTTTGATTGTGAATTATGTTAAAGCTTAACAATATAAGAAGAAAAATAAGAATACAATTTTTCGATGTCTGGAGTAATTTTCAAAATATCGAAAATTGAAAATTTTGTTTCACTATACGCATACACGGAATTAAAGAGTACAATTGTAGGTACAATTGAATGGAGTGATCTTAGGTTTATTAGCGTGTAATCAATATTACATCATGATATTGTACTATAGATCAAATTATAAAAAATGCAAAAGTTTGTAGGAAAAATAAACATTGACTTTAATCATACAATGTAATTTATTATTTCCGGTACTACACTCTCCCCTATATTATATTATATTTTATTTTATGCTGGTATACAGATTACAAATGCCCACTTTAGTTTAGTTTAGCTACTGAATTTACATAGAATTGATTAAATATTTGTTGTAATATACACACTCTATGGGCCCAGAATGCCTTCAACTAAAACCATTTGAAATAATTTTATATTGGTTATACTTCTGTATAAATATATATGTTTTAATAAAAATATATTCAATAAACTTTAAAAAAAATTATAATTTTAATAAATGCAAGGAGATTCTATGATATTCATTCTAAAAGGGAATATTCATGGTTTTTTTTGTCTTTAATAAAATTTTTTCATATTACAAACAGCAAAGTGTTTTTTTTTTCGAAAAACTGAAAACAACCATGACAAAAGCCATCAAATATTTATATATATCTGTTTCTAGCAAAACAGAATTTCACCTGTATTCTTATTACAAACAAAATATATTACGTCGAATATCATTTTCGATCTCTCTTTCTAATATCCGCCTAATTAGTAGTTTAAAATGCTTATATTATCCATTTGTATTGGCTAATTTAAATTTTAGTTTCACTTTTTGTCATCTCTTTTACGATATTTTGATATTTCGTTAAGATATGCGAAAAAAAATTTAATGAAAATTCCCTATTGAATTTGTAACAGAAAAAAACATATCTTTAAGAGGGGTATTTCGCCTCCCATGCTAATTAAACAATTAGATTACAATGAAAAATAATTTAAGTCTTTATCTATCGTATCGTGAAATTTCGATCATTCTTTACCGTACAAATTTTTTTTCAAAAATGTTAGGATTTGTTTGTGAAAAAGTAAGACGCTACCAACTTCCCCTGAATTATACTACCAGTTATCGATGAGATTTAGTGAAAAAAAAAACTGAAAACTAGGTTTTCGTAATACTCAGGTTTCTGTTTTTGCACTAAAATGTATAACTTACCGAGAAATTTATTGAGTAAAAATCATAAAATAAAAGTAAAATACCAGCAAAATTGGTTCTTGGAAAAAGGCAGCAAGAAAATACTTTGATTTACGACAATATTTTCTTGCTATACTTTAATTTTTTAGAAGTCAAATACTTATTTTATTGCATTTCAGATGTTCTTTACTTCCAGCCAGAGAAAGGACTACCTTAAATGATATCTGAATTTATACGTCCTTAGTTTGTTTGATAAAGACTGAACAAATTAAGACTACTTGTGGCGTAAAATTTATCTCTCTAAGGCGGACAAAAACAAACTTGGTTTTTGAATATGTCTTATGATATTGAAGAGCAAAAGTAAGATATATCCGATATCCGATCCTAGTTTTGCATCCTGGTCCAACAGATTTACTACAAAGTTCTCAAAATACTAGCACTAGCTGAACGTCGTAAAACCAATGAATTAAAATGACAAGAAAGATTTTGCCGGAATTTTTGAGACTCTGAGACTCTGTTATTTTCAAAGTAAGAAATGTAGGTATAAGACTTACCTATTAAAGACTTTACATCTTTTAGAACCAATAATTATTTCGGTACTACAACGAAAAGGCTAATTGATAAACGTAAACAGCAAACTATTTAATTTATTTCGTTGATTCTTATCAAATATTGTTTTAATTTTGAAACACGCAGTATCATTATCGAAAAAAATTTTCGATATGAAAAAAAAAATTAAATAAAGTATACAAATAAAAATAATATAATACAAGATAAATATGTTGTTATCGAATATAATATGCCATTGGCGCGAGGCGTACTGATATGATGCGATAGATACTCAAACGAGTACAGTTACAGTAGAGTACGAATGAATGAGTAGTAGTAGCTTAACGATGTAGACACATATGAGCAATATTTTGTGTTCAGTTCACTCTCTCCCTACATAGATAGGGTATAAAGGTCTCATTTTTCGGGAAAATATTCCCACATGTGATCGATACCGGGATACACAAAGTTGATTACTTGAAAAAACACAAAACCAAAGAAGCGTTGGAAAAAGAATTTTCAACGAGCATTGGAACAAGAAATGCTCTAATAAAACATATATTTTCAATATATCATTCGAAAACTGAAACTGCCTTCTTGTAAGCCTTTGCGTATTATTTTCTAAAAAGATTTTCCAATCTCTCAATTTTGGTTTTTTAAAATATGTCAAAAAATTGATTTTTTCCATATTTTATATTAGACGTTTTTTCACCTGGACCCCGGCTTATAAAAAAAGGCGTTATCTAAAGTTGTATCATGCTTATTAGAAAACTTGTACTTTCTATATTTAGAATATATTGCTCAAAATTTGTTACCACCCCTTGCCGATTTTTTCGGAGGGTTGAAAGACAACGCAAAAATAATACGCTTTGGAGGCCCCTCATTTATTCTTATAACAGCTTACCATATACAAATATTACTTGTAACTAAAATCAGTCATTCAACCATACGAAAAAATCGGCAGGGGTGATAACAAAATTTTGAGTAATAGATTCCAAATCTAGAAACTACAAGTTTTCTAATAATCCTGATAAGAGTTTAAAGACGCCTTTTTTTATAAGATGAAAAAACGTCTAAAATATGGAAAAAATCAGTTTTTTGACATATTTGAGAGTGGAAAATTTTTTTACAAAATGATATCAAGAAATTTCAGTGCGATTTTCAATCCAGAAGTGTCAATTTCGCTTAGAAAGCAAATATCTTGGTCCAAAAACATCATATGGAAACTTTTTTAGCTCATTTTGAAGAAACATAAACAAACTTTCGAGTAGTCTTAAAAATTTTGTTGTAAAATAATGTTTAAAACGCTTCTTAACTTTATGTAAAATTTAGTAATAACATTTCTCACCCTTTCCTTCCATCGTGCAAATAGACAAGGAGTGACAAGAAGTAGCATCAAAATTTTCAAGAGTTAAAAATTTGGGACTAAACATAGTATACCTTGATATATCTCATATGTTATAATAAGGTACCAACCAGCCCTCGAGTCAAAGGAGGAAATTTTCCTTATGAATTAAACCTTATCGACCTATTTACTACAATCTGAACGATGTATGCAGTAATATTCTTTTTTTTGTGTGCTATGTATACTTTGATTCTATTTTGATTTTTTTTAATAAAAATGAATAATAAATTATTGTTGGTAACACGAGTATTTTTGATTACGTTATAAAAATAATAAATATTTTTGCATTTTTTATTTTTATGTATGATATTATAGCATATAACCAATATTTGAGTATGGTTTTTGTGAATATCGTTTAATAAAAACATTAAAATTTATTTGATTCAAAATTCAATCCCAATAGATACGAGAGTAAAAGAGATGAATTAGAAATAAATTTATAAACACTTCTGCCACGCTTTATTCCAAATTATTTGCCTGTTCAATATACATGTACATCCTATTTTCGCAGCTATTCGAATCAGCTTTTCCAAACTTTAAAAGTTGAAATTATTTTCATCAAAATAGGAAAAAATAACAATATTTTACTTCTAAAGAGTAAATTAAAGCTTTTAAATTGCCTATTCAAAAGAAACGATAAGGTCAAAAGATTCCAAGGTATACTAACACAGTTCAATTCACTTTGAATAATTGAAAAGGTAAAGTTAGATTATATATTTTGCTTCGATAAATTTACCGCATTTTATAAAATTTTGTTAATTCGTTATGTACAATTTTTTTGGCTCAATCCGTCACATTTCGCTAATACAGGCATGACTGACTTTTGCGGGTCATTTTCGTCGCCAATCGAGACACACACATTCACCTCACAAATAAGGTTACTGCTTCGAACAATAATTTTGAAAAATTTTGAAATTCATTTTGCTAAATTGACGTGTATTAGAAAATTAAAACCTGTAGAACCAGCGCCACATCAAAAACATCATAGTTAAGATGATTTATGTAATATTTCAATTCTTTCCGAAGCAATGACGTATTATTTTCTGAATTTCTAATATTAGAAAGTATAAATTTTAAACTGATTTTTATAATCTAGTTTCTTCGGGTAGAAAATCGATCGTTTATAATATGTTCCATTCGACCAATATGCAAACACATATACTGGAATATAATGCGAAGTTGGGGTAGGTAGTGTATACTGAGTTGTTGACGATCGATGAGACAAATGGTGCGGACATTCTCTATATATGTATTTTGTTTGTGAAACTGAAGCGGTACGGTGGTAAGCATAATCTATATTCTTCGTCATCAGGTATAAAGGGTTTATATCATTTATTCTCATAATTTTTAGTTTGTTTCGTTGTCTGGTAACATCAGCTTTTTAACTTGAAAAAATCGTGAAAAATTGAAAATGGTTGTCATATATGAACAAAAATTGCTCATTTATATCGCTGTTTGTGTTCGATCTTAGGCGAAATTTCAATAAACTACATACAAATGCCAAAAAGACACGATTAATCTATTTTTATGGAATACGTTGCAAACCGACGACCTTGCTAGAAGTAGCACAATGCTGCAGGACACAGGCATAAATAAATATCCTGGAGTTCCATTTGCGAACTGCCAGTTGCTCCTCAAAGAGGATACCTTATAAAAGGGCCAATCTTAGATGGAGGGAAGAACGTACTTGTGGTACTACAAGACAGATATGATCTTAGTACAATCATAGGCGTTCCAAAGATCACTTCCAAGGGCCTCTATTAGCAAAGTTGTTGCGGCTATTACAGGACACTGGTTGAGCGGCAGGCATGCTGAACGCCTGGGCCTGGCAGTGCATTACGACTACCGCAGGCGCTGTCACAATGGTGAGGAAGAGGAGACAATGTCTCATCTTCTCTGTCACCGCCCAGCTCTTGCCATGAGGAAATGGACTTACATGAGTCAGCCTCTCTTTGACGTCAAAGTACTCCTGCTGTTCTTAAACAGCTCCAAATGGTTCATGGAGTAGTGGCCGGGGATGGGCCAACCCTTTTTCGGTTTCTCAACGGACTTTATGGTCTAAGTGTGTTCCACCTCAGGACAGCCACTCTATCGTAACCTAACCTAAAGGGTACGCACCCTTTGCACAGAACGAAAAAACTCAATAAAAATTTAACGGTTATTTTAACCTTGAAAGTAATAAAATTGAATTCAGTAATTGGTGGGGTCGGTATTTATTGAAACATCGTTCAAAAGCTGGCACGTAAAGCTTTCATTCGAAAATGATATTTAATCAAATCGAAGATATACTTTTATACTAAGAAGCTTTTCAAATGAAAGTTCACATATGCAGATTTGGTCTATTTATATTCAAAGATGTCGTTTATTACAATGCTGGTATGGCATTTACTACAATTTTGGTATGGTATGTTGAGACAGATACTATAGTATCTATGAAAGCATAAGTAATATGGCAGTATTGAATAGGGCTATCCCCCAAAAATAATGTGATATCGCCAACCAGTTTGGGCCTGACTCCCATATTGCAATGACTCGTCCGCCATAACTATTGCTAATGTTAATATATTCTCAATGGCCAAATCAGTATGGCGTTCACACCAATACTGACATAGTGATATTCACAAAAAATTCTTGTCGTGTATAAATGAATCAGTTAATAAAATGTCGCCCAAGAGAGTTACTTTTAAATGCAGCCTTTGACCAAACTACTTAGAGTACATTTTGTTAGAACATACCTGAGCCTTAATATTTATTATGACTCTATAGATGCAAAGTATTTGTTTATTATCCAATAGTGTACATCGTGTACAGCTTTTCGAAATAGGAAATCACAAATCTCTGCATCCGCGTTTGATTAAAATATCATACACGTATACTTAGATAAAAATGACCATTTGCTAACTTAAACCCTCTACACTTGACGGCGAACAAATGATAATACTCTCTTTATGTATTCGCTTTAAATACATGCATTCTCACTCAATTGCAGATTTAAACAAAAAACAAAAAAACTATATTTATTTATTTTTATTTAAAATCCATTTCAAAATAAACTTTTATTTTATATCGAATCATTGTGACTGACTTTTTTATTTAAAATAAACACCGTTAGATATAAAACAGGTAAGTGTAGATTCTTTATTGTTGAATAGTTCTGCTGTTGTTACGATTTTAAGGGATTATGTTATATTTGTGGGCGAGATCGTAATTGTACAAAGCTAATATACCTTCTTGCATAAGGGACTACCATTTTCACTGTTGTTTAAATTTATTCTCATATTGGACAGGTTTGGTAAATCCGTGATTTGCTTCATTGAACTCTTTTCAAAAGAGCAGATCCTCACCGATTTTAGTGCCAATTAAACCACGTCTGTCTTTCAGGATTTTAATATCTGAGTAGAAGATATTAATAATTAGGATGTAGTTGATTATTGATAACTGGAAGTTGCAACTCGCCAACTGGCGACAATAATTCGTACTAATTAAAATCATAAGAAGACCCAAATTCAATAGTTACAATTTCGACCACCAGGTGGCAATACTTGTACTAACCATTTTTTAAGCCCAATAAAAAGATTTAAATTCAAATCAGATAATTCCTGCCAACGGGCGATAAAAATTAGCCTTATACCAATAGTATTACGTTATTTTACTTACTTACTAGAAATCCTAAAGAACATGCGAGGGTGGAGTAACAACCAAATTTTCAAGCTGTGGGGTGGTAATATACCATGAAAACGATACAAAATCGCATTGCATGGAACTAGTGTCACCGCTTAAAAAACTAAAAAAGACTAATTTGGCTGTCGTTATCTTACACACTTAGAATCGAACTTTGCCTTACACATTGGTCTTGCTCCTTGGTCCTTGATCCTGTTCAGTAACTAACTACTTCTGTCTAGAAAACTTGGTGCTTTGCTCTTAGTCTTACACATAAAAGTGAGAAAAAAAGATTTGCAGGACCAAAACCTATGAATTAGACAAAGATAATAAGCCCATTAAACTAAATTCGTTAAACAAAGGCAGCCAAATACGGTCATGGTCTTGGTCTTGGTCTTGGTCTCGCTTATCACTACACCAAGGCAGCAAAAACGAAATTAAGCTACCTTTTAAGCGGAGGCAATTCTAACTCTATGATCAACACAGCTTCCAAATGTGTTCGATGATTTCAAACCCGTTTGTACAGTTACTTTATACGCAGTTTTCAGAGAGCTGGATGATTTAGACATTCTCAATATGTCTTTCAAAAAAGTTTGAAAAAGACCAGTATGATATTTTTTGGAATCAATAAAAAGATTGGTTAGAAACTTTTTATCAGATTTTCGGAAAAATATATCTTTCTGTTTCTATGTATACAAACATAAAATGGTACTCCAAAATTAACGTTAGCATTATTCGTAGGAAAAACATACAGTTGGTAATAACGCCATTTATACAAACCATTTTGTTAATATAACTTCGTGGTATAACAAGTGAATACTATACACTTTTTTTGCTTGCTTTAATGCCTTTATGGCATGTTACTATAGTTCTTCCACACGTAGCGTTACGATACGATACGATACGATATGCTCATATTAGAGTAGTATAGTATAGTTGTTATTGTTGTTTTGTTTATTTGTTACCAAGTTATTCATTTATTCAATGTGTTATTTTCCTATTTCTTGTTGTTAGAATATTTTTGTACTCATCAAACAAATTGTTATAGTTTTATATTATACACACACAGACTGAGGAACTCGAACGTTTCTAGGATTCCGTTTCATCAGATGTAATATCGGAAACTTTTTTATTAGCTTTATTTTACAGTTAAACAAACATATTAAAGAAGTTAATATATTGTTTATCTTGGCAGGTTAAATACCTCATGCTACAGTGTATCGGAGAATAAAAAACGCCCCCTATAATTTCCTTTTTCTTCCCCCATAATCAGTTTCAATGAAATCCAACTACCCAACAGTTCTTGTGCTTAGAAACTATACAGAATGTTCGATTTACATCTAGGTATATAAATATCACGACTATGACAGAGTATATGCGATAAGCAATGAATTTAAGTAAGAGGTATTATAGGTGTTATAGAAAATTGCAAAAGTGACTTGTATCGTGGCTTATCTGCTGTAGTTCATCTATTCAATTAAGAAACTCCAACTCTTCAAGTGTCTTACAACTATCTCAACGCATATCGAAGCTTCAAAACATGTATATAATACCTCTCACTTAGATGCATCGTATATAACGCATGTATTTTATCATACTCTTGATATTTATATGCCTGGATGTAAATCGAACATTATGTACACATATCCTCTGTTCCTGTCTACAAAACCGTCCTGCCAAATGGGACAATATGATGCCATCAATTTATATGAAAGTTGTTATATAGGAAGCGAATGTTAACAAAATCGTAAGTATTATTATAAGACGCTCCTCAAGAACAACTTCTAACTAGTAAAAAATACCAACTGGGGACTTTCATCACCTTAATAATACAACCTGATGTTGAGCCTAAGTAGTAACTATTTTGTTTAAACACACTTTTGTCAGCTTGACCTGTAATGGAACTTTTATATTTAGCTGTCATACAAAATAACGAACTTTATACCTACTTCTGACTGAAAATTTAATTCAGAGCTATGGAGAAAAGTTAGTTAAGAAAGTTAAGCTGGTATATTTATATGAATACATGAAAGAATAATTGACTGACTGACTGACATACCAACGCGCAGCACAAACTGCTGAGGCTAAGACTATGAAATTTGGTTGTAGGTTTCTTCAACTGTAGAAATCCTAGATTTGAAAAAGGTAATGCGAATTTGAATGAAAATCTGTTACATTTGATATAAGAATTAAAGGGATTGTGACAGGACTTTCACTTGCAGATAGTTGATGTTATGAAGAGAAGTTTAGGCTGCTTTTATTTTTGAAAAACAATTATGGTTCCGTACCAAAAAATTAAAGCTAATGAATTTGTGAACAAAGGGGGGGGGGGGTTGTTAGGCCAAGTAATAATTCAATTTTTGACGAAGCGAAAACCATTCTTTTGTTAAGAATTTCTGATATTAGATAATACAGTTTGTAAGCAAATAATTCATTTATTCCCAGATATCTGAATTATTTGAAATTAATGTACCCTGTATAGCATAACAGAATTCGTAAATGCGAAACGAAATAGAGATTTGAACGGTGGAGGTGCAAAGCAGGCATACATAGCCTTTCATAGATCGGTTCTTGACATTTATGTGATTTTCTATTATTTCTCCACTTTTCCACTGTGTCTTAAATCTTATCAATGCTACAAACACAAATATATTGCAGACTTTACCATCAATTTTTTTGATATATTGTTTATGAAATATCTACTTAAAACAGAGTAGAATTTTCTAGATTATGATTAGTAACATTTCTTATTTGAACAAGTAAAGCTAGTATATAGTCCATATACACTCAAATAGAATTATCTATATTTAATGAATTCTTATTTTTTCGTCTACGATATGGATATAAACGCTACCCTAGAGGCCAATATTGTATTTTTTATATAATTTTTTTCGAAAAAAATCACAAAATTAGTCAATTTATCTTTGTTCAGTTTGATCCAAATCTAGACAAGCTCGAAAATAAATTGTATCCATAATAAGAATAAATCTTCAAATTTGAAGAATGAGGATGCATAAGTTGACACACCATGAAGTATTAGTGAAACAAGTAATAGTTTGTTGAGAATCAAAAATATAATGGATTAAGAAGAAAACCAAAACTATCTTCCCCGAATGGAATATACTTCAATTGCAAAAAGTAAGAAATAGTTTTTAAGACGTTCACAAAAATATTTGATGAACTATCGACGTGTTTCATCATCGTAAAAATCGTGTGGCCTACATTAAAATTGTTTACAAATCAATAGAACGTAGACTCAACTAATTAATAATTTCTTTTGATATTTGCTTACACACTTTTGCCCTTTCTCTCTGTATTTAGTACTTCATTGAACCCCAAGCACAATTATTTAACAAGCAGCTTTGTTTTAAATTGAAACCAAAGCTCGAAAGACGTCGTTTCATAAAAACACTCTCAGTTAGTAAAATTTACAAAATTGACTCGTCTTAGTAAAATAATTATCCATCATCTCGGTGACGTCATAAAGATTTATTATTATCTACATTTATTTCAACGATGAGTGGTTTTTAAATCGAAATAAAAACTTTTTAAAAACTTAATCACATAAAAACAACAGAAAAATATAACCGAAATAAAAAAAAATATATAAGAAAATTGTAGTTTTATATGTTGCAAAGCTCTTTCTCTCTGAATGTAGGTGCTACGAGCTATATGGTCGGGAGAAATACATGGACATATAAAAATTACGATTTAATGAATACTATAAGTTCATAAATATACACATACAATACAATGTCTATGTACCTGCTATGTAGATATAAAATTATTTTTTTAAAGGCTAAATTACTTTAAAGAGAAAGCCTATTAGTGTTTTACACAGAGAAAATGCACGTAATAACAACTGTTCAGTGAATATGTATGTATGTGGATAAGTACACAGAAAACAACAAAAAATCAACGTTTTAAAAATATATTTTATACTGAATACTCAACTTTTTAAGAATTTAGAAAAAACGTAAAATTGAAGATTTTGTACTATTGTTGAGGCAGGACAAGGCTAGATGGGAAGAGCATGGATCTTATATTGCCTCGACTGCAAAAGTTTAATTTTAAGTGTTTTTATTGTCGTATTGTCTCATATCTTATTGGTTCTATAGTTCAATAATTTCTTAAGCAAATACAATGGAAATAATAGGCTTTTTGATTGCATAAAATATATTGTCATGATTTATTAGTGATTCTGGGTTTTAAACCTATTGGACGTAACCTGACAAAAAAATATTGAATGCTTTTGAAACTATGTTCCTTATCACACGTTATTTTTCTGATTTATCGGCTGGTTGGGAGGTAAAACCAAAAAAAAAAACAACAAGCAACAAAAAATAAAATGAAACCAAAAAGTGATAGACGAAGAAAATTATACTTTTCCGTTCGATTCAGCTTGCAATTAATTTTGAGAAAATGAAAAAATAATAATATAGTTGTCAATTTGTATTTTTTGTCATTTATTGTTTTATCATTTAAAAAGTTATCATTTTTGAGTTGTGAAAGTTAAAGATAACAGAGATGATTTAAAATACCTAACTACAACTACATTATTCTATGTTATGTCATAATAAACATCCTGATCATACCAAACGTAATGTACGCACACATTGGGTTGACTACTAAATCAGAAGTATGTCTTCTTTAATCTAATATTACAATTAATTGATACAATAAAAACTAAAAGTAGCTATACAATTAAATTCTTTAAAGAATCAAACAATAATGTATAATGAACATGGTACGAAAGGAATATAGTTAATACCGGATGTCCCACGACACCTCTCGTTTTTTTTAAATAATCCAAACTAAATTTACATTTTGAAGGTCTTATCATGTGATTGAAAACGGATTATATTGGTTGTGATTGTTATCAAATAACATTTTATTAAATAAAAGTTTTTCATGAGAGAGTTAAGCCAATACCATTTAATTTTTAGTTCGTACCCAGATACCATAGTGTAGTAGAGCTGTTACCAAGACTAACAGGTTTGGTTACAGCTCTACCACGGATACCAAACCTACTCGATTGAAAATGATCTATTCTCTTTTCATTTAAGGAAAAATAATAATTATTATTACTGGTCAGTTGCCACGTTGAATAACAATTTAGAGTAGACTCATAGGAGCAGAACATACAAGAAATTTCTGACTGCCCATTTAGCCTACCGATCCCTGTCACAAAACTAAAGTTGTTAAACAACCAAAAATAATCGAGGAATTGACGAAAAGTTGTTTTATTCAGTTCGAAAGTGAAATTTAATAACTGCAACACAATATTTTGTCGAAATTAACTTCTAAGAGATAATTGTCAAACTTTCAACTAATAAAATGATATTTACTTTTCTACATCGTAAAAATGCGGACTTTACTTCATGGTTTTTCAATAAAAATCCATGGTCGTAAAAGTTTTACCGAATTGTCCTAATAAATGAAAAGCCCACATTTTTTTCTTCCAAATGAGCTTTTTTGAATTCTAGACAACATGTTTAAAATTGTTTTGACACGTCCCAAGGTAAACTAGTAACCTTGGTGGTGGTGGTGGTCAAAAATTGACCACCCACACTATTATTTTATGGATATGGAAACGGTTTAGTACTTGTCATACAGATATCCTGGCTATTAGCTGTTCAAAGAATGTTGAATGCTTTGTACTTGAAAATATTTTTATGTTTAAAAATAACAATTTTTCACAAAAGCTTTTCTTCTTTTCTACACAACAATGTTGTACGTCGTACGTAAAGAACACAACTTCGATGATGATGACATTTCAAAGTTGGCATTACTACACACACACACACACGAGCGACATACAAGAAGAAAACACAAAAAACGACGAATGTGGAAAACTTAAAAAACATAAAAATTCTTTTATCTTCCCATAACCAACAACCAAAGTAAAAGAACCAGAGGAACAAAAAAAAAACTTAATAAAAGCTACTAAAGTAATAAAAAAATTGAAAAAATAATAAAAAAAGGAAATAATTTTTTTTCTCTACTTACCGTTAGATGTTGACGAAACAAAAATGAATATTACTGCTACTAGTTGTATTAAGGTCGTTATCCTGAACCCTAGCTGTACTGGTGATGTAACCGTCGCCATATTTGTTTTAAATACCTACTAGCAGTCTGTTTGAAGTAGGTATATATACGTGTGTAGGTAGTATTTTTTTTTCTAAGTTGGTAATGGTTTTTTTACCATAAAACAAACACACTGTAGTTACTTTTTTTTCTGAATTAAATGATGAATCTGAAAAATATACAAAATGAGATTATTTCAGCGAGATAGAATAAAAATGTTTTATAATTTTTTTTTTCTAACAATTTTATTCTTTTATTTTTTTTATTGTTATTTTATTATTATGAACAATACGGTTATATTTGTTTGGTTTGTTTGTCCATTGTATATATCATATAATATTTGTATATTAAAGCTATATGCTTGGGAAAGTATGATGCATCTATTAAGCTTAAATTAAGCTAACTACACTTTAATTATAATTACATTTGAATTTAAATTAGTTGTTATCCTAATGAGTTTTTTATTAATTTTTTTACCGGGTTTAACAAAAGTATGCTATCATTATGAGGAATGTACATTTTATAGCACGTGTTTGAAAAAATTGCATTAGATAGTATAAAAGTACACGAAATAAGAAAAGTTTAGCTCGGGCAGATACTATACTCATGGCATAAGTATGTGTTACCTTAGTGCTCACTGCAAAACATAGATCTAACAAACATAGACAATGGCAATAGCCTATAATTATTCCATACAATGTACTTTCCGCAACAATCAGAGATTTATAGACCGACAATCTTAAATCCAATGAATCACAATGATTCGCGCCATATATAACCAAATGGAGTAGCCTTAGATCGTCCGACCAATTTATATTTTTATAAACTTTGTGATGTCTTTCGTGGTTTGGTCGATACTTTATTGTCATATTTATCCATTGTTTGATTAACGCTTGGCTGCATGAAAGGCTTATGGTTACCAATTAATTGGATAAATAAAAGTAATTTTTTGAAAGTTAATTGAAAAATCTATGATTCGTCATACCGGGCGAATTTTCTCAGATAAGCTGCTATTGATAATAGTCTGAACAATGGATATGTTTCTACAATTTATGATTTTGTCTGATTTCAAGACTTACATTGCTCAGTTGCAGCCAAGTTTACAAAGTTTTTTTTCAACGCTTAGCCAAGGATATACATGACTACCTTGTGTAACCAATGCGCCGTTTATTTTGGTTATTATATGTAGCCAATACTTGAAAAATCAGTTATGGTTCACTTCAAAAGCTGGTAATAGTCCAGTATGACTCCTTTAAGCTTGAAGAGCTAAGTTTGATTAATAATAATAACAAAAAAGGGATACCGCAAGTGGGATCCTAGCACCAAGACCAAGAGTCTTCTGTGTCCTCTTTGAGAACGACCTGTTACGGCCTGTAGTTATAGGATTCTGTCGAGACCAGGCGTCAAGCAGAAAGCCCACAGTTTCTCTACCGGGATCACTCTCATGATGAATAAGCCTGATTAAGGCATAAAGCCAGTAATTGATATAATCCTTTTTCTACGCTTGACGACTTTGTACGGGTATATTAAAAAAAAAAATTAACATTTCCTATGAAATTAATTTTAGTCGATGTTACTGCAAGCGTGTTCTATTGAAAGACAAAACTTTTTAAATACCTTGTAACTACAAACATTCATAAAGCATACGAATAATAGAAAAATGGATTATTCATTACATTTTGGTTATTTTTTTTACAATTATTTTCATTATATTAATACACAATAGGCACAGGCTATTTTTTTAAAAGCCCGTATAATTATTTAACAGTTTTTTTTCTTTTTTAAATTGTGTGTTTGTTGTACGTGTACGTCATATGTATGAGTGTGTTGGACCCATATACACAGCATCTCTTTTTAACTCATACACTGTTTTCCTATTCAAATAATTGATATATTTATATGGTCATTAAGGGATAATCAAATATAAAATTGATTTTAATTTTAATTTTGTATAGAATCAATTATAAGTTTGTATATCGATACTGGGTGATTCTATGCAAAGTATAAGAGATACCTTCTCTAATAGGTTTCTGGAATACGGGAATAATTGTAAGGAGGACACAATGTAAACTTCATTATCAAAAATTAATTTAAATACCATCTGCGATTAGTTCTTAACCTCAGGAGGATAACTACGTTTTATGACAAAAATAATTTTATATAGAGATAGTGCCCTAAGATCTGAGAGATATCAATGGCACCTGGTTGTTGAAAACATTCGTAAAAAGTCAAACAAACATCTTTAAGAAAAAAGGCAAAAACTAAAATATAAGCTTTATAAATAAATAGATAAGAACTAAGAACTTTAAGAAAAAGACTAAATGGCAAATCAATCTACTAGAACATTGGTTTTTCTTTAAACTATCAGCCTTTGTTTTCCTCATTTTAAATATGTTTTCTAACGTTTAACTACTTATTCATAGCTACTTTTCATTTTTATTTTTCATCGATTATGCCTCGTATTATTTATCAGCGAAATCGTCTGCTGAATTTCAATGACGTAAACATTATTTCTTTTTTTTCGTATATGTTGTCCATTCTGGTATCTTAGACCATCCTTATTTCTGATAGCCACCTAGCAGCCGTTTTATGAAACATAGTTCAAGCTATTAATTGCTCTCATGCCACGCACTTTACTTTTTGTTTATGTATTTTCCGGCTTTTCTATTAATATATCACAACTTTCTTCATAAATTAATCGTTTGCGTTTTTGTTTCTCACGTTTTTCGACGCATTTTTAAGTTTTGGCAGATTTCTATGACTATAGCTAGTTTTTTAGTTTTTTTTCGATATGAACACCGCTTTGCTTTGTACTTTTTCCAGCGAAACCATGTAACTACGTTTGTTGGTAGTATCTGATTAAAACACCGTGTCATTAAACCAAGCCTTTTTTTATAAATTGCGTTTCAGCTTCAGTTTCTTTAAAAACTAAAGTTTTACATTTAAACATTTAAAGGCTTTTCAATTGATGAAGTTATATTAAACGCATCTATGATTCTTCAATGACAGTGAAGTCAATTCAACAGGAATACCAAAGAAAAAACACAAAACAAATAAATATATATCGTTTAAAAAAACTAAAAACACGCGTAAATGACGTACTAAATCAATTTGAAAGTGTTGGTCAAGGACATTAGATGAGATGAAAAGGATACTTAGAGAGGTATCATTTTTTGGGACAAATTCTTGGAATATTTTAATGGAAATTGAGATATTTGAGTTGGCATTGTTCTTTTTAATTATTGTTTTGAATTACCTAATTATTTTACCATTTCAATTTTCGAAATGAATTAAGTCAGGTTTATTTGACCATCCATTTCCATAGTAACTAATGATAATATGTTAAAATTATACGTCATGCCTTTTCTTAACTGAATTGATTTTGAGGATCATCGCCAAATTTTTAGTTTTTTCGGGTACGGAACAATAAAATAGCTTAGAACATTCTCCGTTAAATTATCAATCAAATGAAACAAAAAAAATCAAATCTGTTTATCCGTTTAGGCACTACGATGCCACAGACAGGCACATTCACTGACACACACACATAGCGGTCAAACTTATATCACCCCTTTTTTTAAGTTCGGGGGTTAAAAACAAAAAAGTCTCGATCGTATATTTTGATGTCTTGAAGTTTTTTGTCCAGGAAAAGAAGACAAATTTGGTCAATACCAAATTACAAAAAATAAAAATAGTAATTTTTCGGGATAATTGTCACAACAAGAACAAAAGAAAAAGTTAAAATTAGCTATTAAATCCGTATACACTTACAACTAACACCGGAATAAAATACTTCATACATTATTATAGAAGTAGATTTATTTAATTAACAAGTAACAGAAACTAATTATTATTGCAATTTAATATTCTGTAATGTCAAGTAGCACAAGCAAAGTAAAACAGTAACATATTATTGAATAGAGAGAAATTCAAATATATAGTACCTACGTAGACGGATCATAAGAAGGATAGAGATACAGTATACGACAAAAGTTGGTGAAAATGACTTATAATAATTAACATACTTATCATATATTGAAATTTAAACATGGTGATTATATTGTAATTTGGAAATTAAAAGTTTTAGGGTTCGAAAACTTTTTTAACCTTTACAGATCATTGGTGTCTTTGTTTATTAGAATGGAAAAATTGATTTTTAGGTTTAAGATTCGTATATTTCTCATTTATGTGATAAATTTCGATATTTAAATAATAACGCCCTTGCCTACCAAGAATGAGAGCCGCAATTCTCCGATTAAAAGTTTTTGTTGTACTTATCATAAATGGGAGATAACTAGCATTCACATTCTGTAACAAGGCGTAATGAACCCTTCTCAAAAGACACTATCATTTGGAATTGGCGTATCCTAAATCAGATGAAATCAATGAAATAACGTTTAGATAAGGTTAGGTTAAATTAGGTTATATTGGTTGTCCCCGATGGACACACAGATTATAGAGCTCATTGTTATACCATATATGTATTTTACCACTTTTTCCGCTGATAATTTCATTTATGAGCTCCTCAATTACTTTCAGAAGCTGAATGCATCTTTTTCAAGCATTTACCATGCACTACACCAGCACATCACAACTATTAATTAAATTATTTTTTGTTGTGATGGCGGGAATCAAACCCGCTACCCTAGGCATACCGCGAACGGAATTCGTTTCGATTTAACTGAGCTCTTAGGGTTGACGTTAGGAGATATCTCAAGATTTGACTCCAGAATATTTGAAAGAAAGAAAGTAAGGCAAGTAATCAAACTGGTCGAACATACACAATAAGAGTAATTACGATTAACTAATTCATACTGATGATGACTACTTGGTAGTCAAAATACGTATTTATATAATACAAACAAATAGATCTAGGAGAGTGGGGAAAAAATTTAGATTTATTTCAAAATATATTAGAGTTCTCATTTATTACCTTTGATGATATTTATATTGTCTTATAATGTAAGATTTCATTTCTTAATCCCAGATTCTCTCCTTGAAACATACTATGGGAATATTATTCGTAAGGTGACTTAGAACTAAGATGACTTAGAACACGCTTAAAACTCAATGTTAATTTTACCTGTCACTGTATTATAATATATATGAGAATTTGATAAGGCGTTTCGTGTACTTCCACATAATATACTCCCAAAGGTATGAGTTCGGTACCCACCTAAGTATTGTATAGGTATATAAATAGTTCCTACTATGTCACAAGTTCTCTAATTGTCTCAAGTACTTATTGTAACATGTGAATTATCTTAATACTCCAACAAAACATGGTAATGAATATAATATGTAGAGGTATGTGTAATATAATGTACATAAAATATGGTGCAGAGAAATATGCGATTTCGAAAATTAGGTAAGAAGACTTATATCTTTTTAGTGGTGCAGGACCAAAATAACTTGAAATTTATACCCCCATTCGAGACATGGTCAACCTACGGATTACAAAGTGGACGCCATCACAGAGTGAACATTATAGTTAAAAACTCGCACACTTATGCTACTAATTAGAGCCCATAAATTAACAAGCAAAGAATTTTGTTATTTCAACCTTGCACAATTAGAACTTTTACAATTTGAATCTTGATCAATTAGAACTTTTGAAAATAGAAGGATGGCACGTAGGACGCCATCACAGAGTGAACGTTAGGGCCAAAAAAGCCGATCCGTGTTAACTTGACTGCATAAGAGTGAACGTGAATAACAAAAACTTGTGCGTGCATCCTGTCTTTGCCCGTAATTCGTATTCTAATGTGATCGAGTTAGCACGAATCTGCGAGTTTTTGACTTAAATATTCAGCCTTTGATGGTGTCTAACTTGGTATCCTCCAATTTTCTAAGGTTCTAATTGCACAAGGCTCGAATATTACAACTCTAAAATAACCAAAGTTCAAATTTACATGTTCAAAAGTTTAAAAACAAAGTTCAAATTACCAAAGTAATTTTGATATGAAACTTTTTTACCACTTTGAACTACAAATGGTAGGAATGAAGAAAATTTAAGTTTTGAAGAAAATTATTTGTGTTTTTAAGCAAATTACATTCAATGTTCTCATTTCAACTATCACTTTTTCACGTCATTTCTCATTCACAATGGAAAGTTGAACATCCTATTGTCATCTTTACGCTGTGAAAACGTTTTGGCAAAACAATGTTGAAGCTCTGATATACAGAATCTGACAGTATATTGCAAAATGTGATAAATAACTTTCAAGCTCTAATTGGTACGTGTAAGTGGAGGTCACCTCCACTAGGAATGGGATTAAAATTTACTAGGAATTAAACTTCAGCTACTAAATTAAAATAATTTACTAAAACTATACATTAAAATTAACTTATACCGCTTTAAAATAAAAACTCAAGCATAAATTTTGTCAGTACTTCAACCGTTGATGTTCGTTTATTCTTATACAGTTTCTCAGCCACCAGCGACTCTTTTTTATTACAAAACTCATATAAAAAAGTCGTTAGTACTTAGAGCCGACTAATTTGCAACTTGCTTAACTAACTTTATTGAGTTTAAAATACAATTTATTGAACAATTTTATCAATTTAATTTAATTTTATCGTAATATAAAAATTAATTGAAAAAATGATAAATTGATTTTCAAAATCACATACTTTTTTGCCCCATCCTGTATGTGTGTATATATAGAACACAGTATATACACCTATATATCTTCTACCTTTTGTGTCGACATTATATTTGTTCAAAATAACTTCAAGATAATTGGATAATTTAACTTCAAGCGAAGTGGAGAAGTGAAGAACAGATAATGTAATCTTAATGTGATAAAAATTTATTTACGTTTTTTTTTTTTTTTTATATTGAACCCCAAAAATAATTTTATTCTAAATAATTAATAATTTTTAATTTTTAATGTACAAAGATTATAAAAATTTGAATGAGAAATTTATAATGGTATTTATTGGAATCATTGTTTGCGTATTTCAAGAATGTTTTCTCTCTCAACTTCACATCTCTAATTCAAAATTAGAGATGTGAATACTGTGCCCAAAAATAAGGTGACATTGTTTTTATTTTGAAAATTCTTTATTTATTCTTCCAAATCAATTTCATCGCCTACAAAGTAATCCCCTCCCGATGCAATGCACTTATGCCAACGGATTTTCCAATCTTCGAAACACTGGTTGTAGTCAATTTCCGGGATTGTCCCCGCAGCGGTCTTTTGAGCTTGCTGAACAGCCAGAAATCGCACGGCGTCAGATCAGGTGAATACGGTGGTTGCGGAACGATATGGGTTGAGTTTTTGATGAAATGATCACTAATTATGAGTGCAGTATGGGATGGTACATTATCGTGGTGTAATAACATGAATTGTCTTTCCACAATTCCGGCCTTTTAAGGCAGACAGCGTTATGCAAATGCCGCATAACGTTCAAATAATATTGTTTGTTGACGAGGCGGAAGGAATTCATATTATTTTTTGGACAAAGTATTATAATAACAAATTCAAATTAGTTTTAAACCCGACACTACAATTTATAACCAGATATTATAATTCGCAACAGATGTTTGCCAATGGTTTAATATTGCCCAGGTTCAAATAGTTAGTAATTACTATTATTTTGTCTTGAATGGACTTGAAAAAAGCCTAGAGCATCCATAAAATTAACAAAAGTTCAAACATTTTTGAACAAGTTATTCCACCTTCATCTATAAATTCTTATCTAATGGATAATTTATTTAATTCATTTATCGTAAAACTGTGTTTTATTTTTAAATATTTTATAAGTCTTGAAAACTTGTCAACATATATCGTGTCTAGGTCAGCATTTAGTATAACAAAAAAAAAAACAATTATTTCGAAGAAATCTATCTTACATAAATTTTTTACAAAAGTTTCGAGGCCACTAGTTAAATTTTAAAAAGGTAAAGTTTATAAATTTTAGAATAAGGTTAAAAAAACGGAATGAGTAACTTGTTGACAGAAATTTATTGAAACTGTTTAAAAACTTACGTGAAAGTATGTTTTTCCTCTTCAAAATCTCACGTGGAAACTAATTAGAGTTACTTTTACTGTTTATCAACATTTTCAACTTCGAACTCAAATCTAAGGGCTGAATACGAAAATATCAAGAAGACTGTACTATTTGGTGGAAAATGTGTAAGTATGCTGCATATACGATAAGGTTTTTGATAATCAGAAACCACAGCTTAGTAGTACACAGTATCAATACTTTCTTCAACTTTTCACCCTTTTTTAAAAGCAAATCATATCAATCACATAAACAATCAGTTCAGTGAGGATTAAATTCATCCGATAAAAGTGGAGAAAACGTGTAAGACAACCGTTGAAATACTGTGTCATTAAAACTCCGTTTTTATGACATACGCCTTATCACAGAGGCCACCCACATAATTATTTGTTAATCTTTATTTATTAAATAACATTCATACTTTACAATTACATTTTCGATGTGGGTGGAATCGGTTAGTTCGTTCTTATCCAAGCGACGACAATGTTATCAATTCTGCACTCCCATGAATTATAAATTGTTCACACTGCCGCTGCCTGGATTCGAACCTAAGTCTTAGTCTAAATAGTCATTTTAACAGCAGCATAATAAAAATATGAAAAATTACATGAAATATTGGATGAAGTGTTTTCGGAGTTAGTTTTTAACCCCCGAACTAAAAAAAGGGGTGTTATAAGTTTGACCGCTATGCGTGTGTGTCTGTCGTTGGCAACGTAGCGCCTGAACGGATCAACCGATTTTAAGTTTTTTTAGTTTCAATTGAAAGCTAATTTAACGGAGAGTGTTCTTAATTATGAATCAAGTGCGAGTTTTGGGTTCCGAACCCGAAAAACATAACAATTGGCGACGATCTTTAAAATGCTTTAGTAGATAGTGAAAAAGGTAATTTATTAGATAGTGTTCTTATATATGTTTCAAGTGCGAGTTTGGGGTAGGAGATTTATAAAATTTTGCAAATTTCACTTGTAATTTTTATGATGATTATTTTCCTACCTTTTATTAATCCAAAACACCAAATTCATAAATAACGAATTGATGTTAATTTTCTCTGTTATTAGACCGTTGTAAAAGTATAATATTATACTCATAAACAATATGACAGATACTCGACCATGAAGCTGCAATGAATCTTACTCCCCTAGTTGGCAAATGTTCTGTTCTTATTTATCAATTCTATTACACTGTTAAACTAGCTTTTAAAACTAATCCTCCATCTTCTTCCTCGAGTAAGCACATTTTACTAAATTTTAAAAAAAAGTAGAAGAATATTCATATATGGGTTGAATTTTTATCGCTCTATAGTTTTCTTAATTCTTAAACTTTAAAAGCTTCATATTCTTTAATATGCGAAACATGTCAGGCTTAGAAACGCTCAATTTGGTACTGAATACTGACGTCTCATATGTTTTCATAACTGATTAAACTTATGTAAGTACCTTATATATTTAACCCTCCATTAATAAATCAATGACCACAATACAATTTAATAGCTTAAATACACAATCTTAAAAATATTGATTGATTTGACACTGGGTTATCCTAGTAAGGGTTAATAAATATATTTTTTAATACAATATTATTGCTTGCTGTTCTATGCACTATGTTATCTATTTAATACCAAAAAACAATTCATGGCAATGTCTATCTTATATTATAAGGGATACTATTACTAGCGTTAAGATTAAAAGTGACTCATTCATTCACTCCCAATCATTTTCGTTAAAGGGGAAGAAATATACCGGGTCTTCAAAAAACTAAGGAATAAGCAAGCATTTTTTGAAGTTATAAAAACTGCTGTGGACACTGCATGTAACCTTCCACTTTAATACGCTCCATGTTTGCATATAAAGGAAGATACACAATAAAATTCTAACAGCATTCGTATTTTTAAATGGAAAATCAAATATGCGTCCAGGCAAAAGAAAACTACTTAAAATAAATTTATTCAAAATGGATATTTACGTTAAATTTTCCTTTCCATTATACTGAAAATCATTAAAAGGTGTGGGTATTATGGTAAATATTTTATTTACTTTTTTACTCCACCTTAAATGGACTTTTTCTTTCAAACACCAGCTTTTTTTCGACATTTTTTGGTTCTATGAATTTTATAAATTAAATAAATCAGCGATTATTTATCTTAATTAACCTGCAGCTCCAATTCAATAGCAGCTATACTATGCCTAGCCCACCCGCGAAGTCTGTTAAACTCAGTCCGTTTTTCCTTGTTTATTCTCTTTACGTGTTTTCTTACAAATTTTGCGAATTAAATCGTTTAAAAAATCAAATTAGTATCTATTTCTGAATAAAGCGCGGATTTGGAATGACGTTAGAAAGTGTCCCCTATGAGTTTAAATTATCATCGATAAAAAAACCTCTTCCACTGTCTTTGAGAGCACCCTTTTTCTGAAGGACACTGTAAATATAAATGCATGCCATAAATGTTTTTAATCTTAGGGTATCACTTTTACCTCTTCTATGTAAGGTCGAAATTGGTGATGTAAAAGTTTTCTTTATCGAGCACTGATGTATGGGTCTGTGAATGAATTTGTGTAGATATAAACCGGCCCTTCTCTTCCACTCGGCTAGTTTAAATTATTTTAATGGTTATAATAAAAGTTTTTTTTAGGAATGTGTGTGAGATTATTAGTCATTGTCGCGTCAATGTTAAATATAATGATTCGTAGAAGTGTGTCTGGATATTAGAAGAAATAAAGATAATACAATTTTTTATATAATTGACTTTTTGGAGCATAATGACTTATGATTAAAATATACGTAGATATTGTATTATAGGCCAGCCCGTAGCCTTAAAAATGGCTCGGGATTCGCGATCATCAATCGTTAGACTCCTCTTAAAAAAAATTTACAGCCGTTACCGATAAATTCCATTCACGTTAACTTCCAAATATAGCGATTTAAATCTTTTTACCTGAAATCGAAGCCTTATATATTAAGAATAGTAAACTGAAAATGCTTGATAAATCGCATATGGATCAGTCATTTAAGTTAAATTTAAAATGTATTCGAAAATGGACCAAGAATTTTATATAAGGGAAAAGAAGGTAAAACGGATCAGGCGTATAACTAAACTGATTGTGCCATCTATTCGCTTTTTAGACTAATATATTAGCTACTGAGCTTCTGCGTTTAGTTAGCGTACTAAAGGTTAAAGTTGTAATTTATTGCCACAGGATATTATCGAGGTCCATAATTTTTTTAGTGTAAAAAAGGAAATTCAAATAAGCCTTCACTTTCATTATGTTTTTTACATTTACTTTTATGTGTGATCAAATGATTTCTAATACTTTCAAAACTGTTAAGTAAGAAAATAACAAAAAATTATCGCCGACATTGTCACAAATTTTCCATTTGTATTGTTGGTCTCTCGAAAGACAAAATGGACCTGGAAAAGCAGATCATTTTCGGTTTTCATTAAAGAAAAAATTAAATCCCATCCAACAACCCCAGTGGAAAAAATATTTGAAAAAAGAATAAGTCTTAATAAGTCTTAGGAAACTCTGAAAAAGTCTTTATTTAATTTTTTAAAAAGTATAAAGAACTCTTAATAACTCTGAATTAGACTAGTCCGAAAACGTTGAGAAATTCAAAGTTCCTAAGACTTTTTCAGAATTTCTTATTCTTTCTTCAAATATTTTTTCCAAAATAATTATAATAAGAAATATGTTTTTTTCCAGGCAATACTCTATATGGAGTCAGGTGAAAATAAAGTACAAATAATTTCAACCACAAATCTAAACTTGCCATGGCGCTCGTAAGAATTTTCTAGTAAATATTAATGCGTGTGTAACTACAACAGTTTTGTTGTTTTTTGATTATTTGCTATACATTATATATTGTTTTTTTTTTTTCGTATGTTTGTTTTTATTTTAAATATCTCTACGTATCCACACAACTACGTTTTTAGATACTTCGTTTTCATTTTGTGTTTTTCGTTCGTTATTAAAAATTCCATTTCGTCTACATTGAAAATAATATTCTCTCTTCTCTCATATATGAGTTTTTTTTTTTTTTTCGTTTTTGTTTTTGTTCACTTTAATCACCCAAGTGTATGAATTTATTTGTAGCAATATTGTTCTGTTTTGGACAAGGCATTGTTTTAACAACAACGAAAATATGTACGAAAAATATATATCTATTGTATATAGAATATTGTTTTAGTGTAATATATGTTTGTCTGACCTTTGTATTTAACAAATCTTGACTTCAAACCTCTTACGGTGGTAAATGTTGTCAAATTAGTATAATTTGTCTGATGGAATGAATTGTAAGTTATCATACTGACTGAAGGACAAATTGAAGGACTCCAAAATGAAATAAAACAGCCCAAATTGAATCTTTTGATCCGTCAGTCCATTTTTTGATCCCCGAACCAATAAAATGGTTGTTATAAGTTTTCCCGCTAAACGAATGAATCGATTTAAATTTTTTTGTTTCGTTTAAAAGGTAATATAATGGCAAGTGTTCTTAGCTGTGTTTCAAGTGCCAATTTAGGGTTCCGTACCCGGAACAACTAAAAAATAGGCGATGATCCTCAAATAGTTCAGTTTGGAAAAGTAATTTAACGGAGTGTTTTTAGATACGCTTCAAATGCGAGTTTAGGGTACCGTCCCCCAAAAATTTCTCGGGGGTTTTTTAAATTTTGTAAATTTTACCCGTTTGACAAAGAAATTGTTTTAAATGATACCAGAATGTCGGATTAATCTTATCTTATTGAACTGAGGCAGGGATGACCTACGCATTGCGGAGAGCGGTTCGGGTAGTACAGGAATCGAAATTTTTGCCAATTTTATGGCAAATTAAATTTGCATAATTTATTTTTATAACACACAAATATAAAATTTAAAGAAACCCCCGACATAAAATCTGGTTTGATCGATTCGTTTATGGCACCATAGCTCCTATACGGATAAATTGATATCGATTTTCTTTTATGAAAGATAATTTGATCGAGATTTTTTTTTACCTATGCTTCAAGAAAATCTTGGAAGCCGTTTAAAGATCATTACCTTTTTATAAAGCTTAACATTTACTAGCATTTATCGGGTAGAGAATCCTAAACTCGGACTAGAAACGTAGCTAAGAACATTTTCGATCAAACAACCTTCCAAATGAAGAAACAAAAATTAAAATCGATTTAATTAAAATTTGTTTAGGAGCTACGATGCTCCAAACAGACACACAGACACATTAAACTTATAACATCCCTCTTTGTTAGTCGAAGGTTAAGGTAAGGAAAAAAAAGCTGTAAGGAAATTTATATTCCAAAAAGAATATGAAAAATTCTTTTTTGAAAATTATCTTAATTTGATTTTAAAATCAGATATTTTCACATCTTATTTTGGTAATGTAGGAAATAGAAACTTGTAAACCCAACAACTGTACAACAATATAGCTCATACATTAGAATAACACATGAGCTATAATTTATATAGATAAATTAAAAAAATAAAAATTAAAAAACATTTTATTGTTCTTTATCTATCTTTAATTTTTATTTTTAACCATAAATTGGAGATTTCTGTAAAAATTTAATAGTTAATAGTTAATATCAAACCATTCATGGCCATCTTTTCTGAAATACTTAATGAACTATTTTATACTTAAAAAATTTAAAACTAAACATACAAGCGTACCCTTTCGAGTGTTAAGGAAGGGTGATAAGCGAGATCAAGAGAGGTGGAGGCTATATGCGGTGGTTTTTACTTTTAAGCCCAGTGAATCCGATATTTAGTTAATACATAACTATCACAATTTTACCGCCGTAATCAATATCATCTTTAGTATCTACTTTCTTATTTGCACTCAAAATATACTTTATTTTTTATTCAAGACCACAAAAACAAATCGTAATACATGAATGATCTAAAAAAAAAACTAAAAAATAATAAGGAAAATGTGATGGGAAAAAATAAAACTCCCTCATCATTTTTTTCTGCATTTAATCAGAATAGAAAGCGAAAATCTGTATAAAAAAAATGCGAGAAATGTATGTACATTTGTATAGACCTTATTTGTTATACGATACACAATATTGTAGGTTAGGATATAAAAACTTTACCATATACACATAAAAAATTGTAGATTGAGGGTAGCCTTACTACATAATTTCACAGTCATAATTTAAAATTTCTTGACCATTGCATTTCTACCACTTTTACAATCCCCTTGTCATAAATAAAAATCTGTCAATATATTTGTATGAGTATAGAATATCTGATTTTATATAAGGGGTAAATAAATAATAAAAAATTACCGGATATCGTGTGTACTTTTAGCACCATATGCGTTTTGATGCTCTTTCAATACATTAAATGAAGCATTTCATTAAATTTGTGATGGAAACGTCTTCAGAATATTAAAAGATCCATAGGTACTCTTATAAATGGTCAATTTTTAACGAATAAGGTTTAATATGTAACTATCGCAAGGCATATATATCGTGTTTTTACACGGAAACAATACCAGGCAAAAGCAATTTTTCCTACTGTAATTTTGCGGAAATCTGTTATTTTATAAAAACAAAAATATTCCTCGTGATTAGATGTTTTCAGAAATAAACAACTTAAGTGGTTTAATAAATACCAACACAAAATATGTATTTTTAACCGACTTCTAACAAAAAAGGAAGAGGTTCTCAATTCGACTGTTTTTTTTTAATGTTTGTTACCTCACTACTTTTGACTGGGTGAACCGGTTTTGATGATTCTATTTGAAAGCTGGTGCTTCCCGTGTGGTCCCATTTCAATTTTATCCAGTTCTGACTATGAACATGAGAAAACCATAAGTCTTAAATTTGCATCAAGTATTTGCGCGACAAATGGACGAATAACTCAATATTACGCCAACCGATTTCGAAGATTCTTTTTATACCATGCATATATGTAATATGGTATACTAAGTTTAGTCCCAAGTTTGTAACGCTTAAAAATATTAATGCTATGAACAAAATTTTGGTATAGGTGTTTATAAAATCACCTAGTTAGTCCATTTTCGGTTGTCTGTCCGTCTGTCTGCCAACACGATAACTCAAAAACGAAAAAATATATCAAGCTGAAATTTTTACAGCGTACTCACGACGTAAAAAGTGAGGTTAAGTTCGTTAAAATGAGCAACATAGGTCAATTGGGTCTCGACCTATGGGTCCTCAGGACCTCTTAGTTAACCAGACTAAAGTGAACAAATCGTTGTCAAACAATTGATATCTGCATTTTTTTTTTAATTGCAACTGGGAGTTCTGGTGTTATGATTTAATTATGTCATAACTTTCAATAGTGGACAAATGATGGACAAACGAAACCCATTAACATTTTATGAAAATTCACATTTAGGGGCCCTTTTTCACTTATCTGCAAAAAAACAATCTTCGGGTTATAGAATTTAACAACAACAAGTGTTTTATTAACAACATTGGTTTATATTTTCGCCGCAGGTGGAGAGCCTAGCTGTAAAGTGCAATAAAAATGTGAAATAACTGAGTGTTCATATTTTTAATTCATAAATGTTATTAACTTTAAAAATTACTTAGAAAATGCATTAGACATTTTGATTAAGCAATGTTATATTTTCACAGACCATTTAACATAATGAAATTGATAAAATGCTTCTTAGATCACGTATCAATAAAAAATGTTAGTTCTTTGTATCATAATACTCAATTCTATGGATAAAGATATATCAATCGATTATTATTAAATATGGAATTAAATAATATATGAAATGTCACAATGTTTATTTAATACCTGGTTTATTTCATTCAAACACACCTTTATTTTAAAATTAGACCGTGAGCCTATCGTGAAACAAAATTTGTATGCTTTTTTTCTACTTCCATTTTGAAAGATTGGTAAGGGTGGATTTGGAAATAAGAAAATCTGAGGTTTTCATCGTACGTTTCTATTTTTCGTGGCAGTTAAGTTAAAACAAACTCATTAACAACATAGAAAGCATTGCACAAAAACAAATAGTAAAATTTTTTTCTTTTTTCAAGAGTTTTCAATTTTTTTAACTTTTATTTCTTTATAACTTTTTCAACAGTTGCAAACTGAATGCCATTTATTTTAAGGATAACAAATATCTTTTTTTGAACATACACAAATGAATTGCGAATCGAAAACCTCGATTTCCATATGAGCTTTTCATATATACGCTTTTGCTTTAAATTTGAAAAATTGGTTTATATGTTAAATTAGTATCTGATATACACCAAGAAAGTGTTATTTAAAAAAAAAAAAAAAAAAAAACTATTTAGGTACCTTTCGTATTTTGCATTTTAAAAAACCAATTCAAATTTAGTACTAAAACAGTATAGAGTGAAATGGCGTCCTGTATGATGTCACTTCATGACATGTTACATGTGTTTGTATTTGTAAGCTTACATAGTCTTTCGTATGATGTGACGTAATACCATAAAAGTACATCAGTACTCTTATTATCTAAAAATATTTATGATCCTTTAATTTTATTAAAATTAATTTTGTGTTTTGTTATCTATATATTATGATTAATCATTAGAAATTTTTATTCAAAAGATTTATTCTTAGTGGACAAAATTCTATTCAATAGTCAACTGGAGGTTAGAACCTGATTTTTCTGTATTATCGGACTAACTTTGACCAATCTTGAAAATTACAGACAAAAAAAATCATTGAAACTTCTTTTGGACTCACGGTATAAATACCAGCTTAATTTAAATAGACATATTTCTTGTATGTTTAACAACATAAATATGCAAATGAATAACATAATGCAATATAAAACTGCACTTTAAATCTTTGTCATAAATAATATATTATGATCGATATGCTGCGTAATTTATTATCGTTATTAAACTATGATGGGTGTTAGATAATGGATAATTGTCCAATTACGTAAGATCTATTTAAGTATATCGGGCATAGCCTTTTGGCCTTTACCATGGGCATACAATCTTGAATTTATCTGTTTTGGAATCAAATATGAATGAACGAACAAAATTATCTTAATAAAATTTGAAATACAATTTTTTTTTTTTTCATTTTTTCAAAGGATTTTCTTCCCTTTAAGAATATCGTATCAATTGGATTATAACATTTGCTTCAAATTTTTATTCGTTTTGAACTATAGTTCTCGTGATAACAGCTTTTCAGGGCTCAAATTTAAAATCCCATGTAACTTCATATCTTCAATATATTATTGTTTGAAAGAAACTCAAGAACAATTCATATTAATGTCATCCAGTCGAAATATCACACATATTTGCCGGATTAAAAATTCCTACTAACTGAACAGGAATTGAACTAGCAAGGAGTCGAAATTCGAAAAAATCGATTATACTTAAATGCGTACATTCTATTTTCAACAAATTTCAAAGAACCCAATTGAAATGTTTAATTTCCTTCCATTTTTGAGACATTCTGTCTGTTGTTGTGCTCAGCAAGATACTTGACACACTTTAGGCGGTTCGGACATAACACCTTCGTGTAATACACCGGTGAAAATAATAATAAATAAACTGAAATAAACAGCTGTAAATAATAAATAGACATGTAAAATAATCTAAGTTGAAATAAACATGTTTTTGGTTCATGTAATAGTATTTTTTTGAAAAAGAAAGAAAAAATTATCTTGCGTTTTAGATAGTGGGTGTTTTATATTATAGATAGACCCTGAATAACCACCAACTTAACTGGAGAAATAAATTATATATAGTCATTGCTATATAAAATAAATATAATGAGAATCGTTTATGTCTTTTAGAAATTAATAATTCTCACCAACGTCAAGCAACACGTGATTAAAGAAACACATTCCAAGAAACTATATGAAATTTTTTTTGTTGATTTCCTTTAGTTCAATGAAATGAACTGACTCTCTCATTCGATTGTCGCTTGTTGTCCGTCACGTTGATGTGAATTCAGCGTTATTCTAGGTAGGTAGGTCAGGTTAGGTTATATTGGCTGTCCACGAAGGACACATCTAGGCTATGGAGCCCATTTTATTCTAGGTACATATGTACTACAATTATTTCGTTATTCGAGGTGTCTGATTTCTCGTACCTAAATTTCAATGGACAGTACCGATGCTCGTCAACAAATATTACCATTGTTAAATGCACTTTCAGAAATTGTTGTGTTGCATAGTTATGTTTGGTTCAACAAGTTTCCTTATCTAAGAAAATTCTTTTCTCTCGGCTCGAAAAGTTTTCAATCCCTCACACTGGCTTAAATTTGACGGATATCGGATTTGGACATTTTGGAAGATATCCAAAAGGAAGATACTTGAATATCCAGTCCAAAATGGTTTTATCCTGGACTTTGTCTGAATATTTTCCTAATGGATTAAGAATTAAGTACATTTCCGTCAAATTTAAGCTTGTGAAGTAGATCCAAACCTTTCCAAAACGCGGGGAAGAGAACACCCGACTTTCAAAAATTCGTTGATCAAAAGGGGGAGATCCCCGCCTACAAGCATTTTGGTAAAAAAAGTTATTTAACTAAGCATTATTAAGCTAAGACATTTCGTAGATATAAAAGTTGTTAAGTTAAGCATAAATATTAATCTCTTCTATATCTCAAAATGGTTCATTTATAGAGAAGGATGTGTCCATTATGCACACAGAATAGAAACAGTGCACTTCGATTTATAAACGAAATGACAAATGATCTTCGCACGAATAAAAAACAAAGTAAGAGATACAGCACGATTAGTAAGAAAACAACAGAAACTTTTCTGTTAATTCATTTTATTTGAACCAAACATATTTTTCTTTACTCAATACATACAAGAGTCATTGAATAATATATTCGATAGTTTGATACATGCATGTAAGAAGTATAAACTTACAAATATTGTGTAGGTTGTTTATTTGGGTGCTAGTTTTTATTTGAATTTGAATAAATAAGTTATGATATTGTATTCATATTCATAATAATCATAATAACAATACATACATATTCATAAACGCTTACATAATCATTTCAAATTACATTCAACATATTTTTTTAAAGTTATTTATAGATTGACACAAATTTTTTATTTTTTTTTTTCGTCTGCAATTGTAAGACTTTAATTGTTCATCAAATACGAATGTAAAGTTGCAAATTGTTTTAACCACGTGGCATTTGATATTATTTTTATTTTTTAATTTAAATTAGTCGTTTTTCCAGCATTTCTATATATTTATTAAATAACACTAATTAGTAGATTAAATATTTACTTTGAACCTAGAAGTATTGATTTTTTTCTCAAGAACTTTAATGACAGTTCCAAAACCCCCTATCCGATATTGCACGAGTAAGTTTCAAAACATTTTAGAACATTTTGGCACGCTTTTCTAAATAACATATATATTTATTTATATACACTTTGAATTGATATTTTGATTAGGTATTGTTCTCTTTCAACCTCTCTCGAAAAGTTTGTATGACAAGAATAGTCTAAGATATAGTATGTAAAAAATCCATAAACTCAAACTTTCTGCCGCTGGGTAAAGAAGCTCCCGAGTCGATGTGGAGAATTTTCTCTCATATATATATGGCATAGCTGCTTTTTTCGAGATGGAAGAAAAGGGGCAAATAAATAGGGAAAATATTTAGCAAAATTTCTGCCACTTATGAAATAAGCTCCCTAATGATCGCACAAATATTACATACTGCTGGGAGACATTTCCCCCTCTATTTCTCCCAAACATTCAAAAAGGGGAACATGGTTTGAGTGATATTAATCGAGAAGGGAAGGAGTGGATTGTCTGCTAGCATTATGTGACGATTGTGCCGTCGTTGGGGAATTTATTTGGCAAGGCAACATTTCTCAATGTTTACTCATTTTATTTGCCACGTTTACTAAAAATGGCCGCTCTGCCATATATATATCTTATGTGAAAAAATGTTCCACATCGACACACTGTTTCTGAATTTTTTAATATGCTTTGTACTAGAATATATATTCTAGAATTTTTTGAATATTTTGGGACATCTCGAAGACATCAATGTGTTACTCAGTAGCAGGCCTACCAACAAACTTTTCGTTGGAAAAACGTAAATGTGAAGTAATACTCTCTCCTCGGTATATAAATGTAAATGGTAAACATTTTATGCATTTCCTTCCCATCGCTATGGGCAACTTTGTAAAAAGAAAATTTTCACCATCCGTTTCCACCCACAATTGATACTGCAACTTAACTATGTTATGATAATTGAGAGACCAAATGAGTTTACACAATGGACAATTATTGTGCAAAAATTTTTCATTTGTTGAGAAACACTTCACTATCGAAAATCGCCAACTCAAATATTTAGGCTACCTTTAAAAAATACTTACTTAGCTTTTACACGTCTTGTTTCAAAAGATAGGACAAGAAATTTTTTTTTGCACTTGGCACATCAATTTACATCAATGCATCAGCTACAAGATAACGAAAATTGATTTTTTGAGTTGATTTTTACAGAAGTGAACTTAATACAAAAGAATGAGAAATGTACATTAATCTGAGATGAGTAAATAAACATATATTTCCATTTCAATTTTAATTTAAAATTCAACCTAAACAGATTTATCTCTTCGAACAAAATAGCCTTAAAAATCTAAACATATAAAAGATACGAATCATTCCCGTAAGCAAAAACAAAAAAAATATTTTCTTAATAAAAAATTTATGTCAACTTTCTTTACCAAAACAAACAAAAACAACTATCCTAAGACAAGATTAGTTATTTAAAACAATTCTCCACAAACCTAAAAAAACAGTCCCAAAAAAAAATCTTTAAATATATTTTCCATATCCAGTCGTCTCGTCTATAATATACATATAAGCTACTTATTGCATTATCTAAAAAGAAAAAGTAAGAAAAAAAATTCTAGTACCTAAATTTTTTTTCCAAAGATTTTCGTTGTTGTCTTCTTTAAACCGGATAACCTTTCCATCCGTGTGGTATTTTCATTTGATAATAGAATGATCCGTTTAAAACGACCCCTGTTTATCCTGTATGTTGTGTTGTGTATGTAAAAAGGACACCGTACTATTATACATACACTGTACTATAATACAACACTGAGATTAAGTTTTGTGAATGCGTAATGATGCGTAAGCCGTTTAGGGAATGTTGTTCTATGTATGTACCTATATGACTGGATTTATCAACTTTCTGATTTGAAATTATTGTGTTCACCCTGAAAATTAAAATCAAACATTTAAAGAATGTCAACTCGTGGCAGAAAAAAAAGAGAAAAAGTTGTGAGACCCTTCTTAGGAACCAAATTCCTTACGAAACTGTAGAAAAACAAATCAAAACATTAAATAAATACATAAAGGTAATCTTTTCAATCTGTATTGTCAAGTAGGCAAGGTTTCAAGACGTACCTAATTATAGCAACACGAATTTTGCCATTTTTGTATTATTTACATTCAAAACTAGTTATGCACATGTATCCATAACTAGTTTTTGGATACAAATAGTACAAAAATGCAAAAATCGTGTAGTTCTATAATAAATAACAGGCGCAAACTTTAAAAAAGCCCACCGATAATTTTTCGGATACGGAACCTTAAACTCGTATTTGAAACGTATCTAAGAACACTCTCTTATAGCCTTCTTATTTTGAGCCTTCTCCAAACTGAACCTATTTTGAAGATCATCGCAGAACATTAGAAAATTAAGACAAAATATTAAATGCAATAAGTGGTGGAAACGCATATAAATAATGCATTATATTAGATATACTAATATATTTATTTGCGCCCCCACCATATTTTTCTAGAATTGTGAACAGGTACTTGACTAGTATTGAGGTTGTATTTATTATTATTTATCTATTTCTGAATAGGTATTAATTAGAATGAATCGGGTCTACTTGACGATTGGACAAATGACGTAACATTTCAAACGTTCGATAGTTGACGAAAAATACATTCAATTAAGAGAGAGTACACTCAAATGTTAGAATTTCTGTATTAATATATATAAAATAGAAACATTTATTAAAAGCACAATTGAAGACAGTCAATTTTTTTAGATTTTATAAAATTACACATTTTTTCTGCATTTCTTTTGTAATATATACCGGGATATTTGATTTAAGGGGGAAGAAAAAACTTTAAAATTTTTGTGTTATTTTTAGCAAAATAAAATAATTTACCATAAGAAAATAAATTTTTTATATATTTTGTCAATGATTATAAATTTGCAATACTTTTATTATAATCAGTAATTATAAATAAAGTTTTTGGTCTAGTCCCAAACAGCCATCTTCACCACAACGTGTATGATTAGGCGTAACATTGATAACATATTACCGTGTACGCATATAGTTTTGGGGTCCACTATCTCTCACCTCAGTCTAGTAGTCGCTACTAGACTAACTTCTGTGTACGTAACGTATCAAAATTATGTGTGGGATGGATGAGAGTCTTTTATTATTATTATTTCTATGTAAAAATAGGCCTTATCATGTGTGTGAGTACTGTTTGTAACGTCATATATTCGTTGTTCTTCATACTTTATTATACGTTCCTTTTAGGATCCAGTACCCAGGAAAATAATCGTTTAAGCGAATTTAACTTTATATATAGACAGTTTGAAAATGGGTTTGAACTCCTATTACCAATTGTCAAGCCTCCAAAAACTATTTCTAGTTTACTCCAAAATTTTAATTGACATGAATTACAATTTTAAGGATTTAAAATTTTTTTATAAATCAGCGCCAAATGTGATGCTGTTTTCTAATAGATAGAAATTGTGAACAAAAGGCCGATATGTGACGGCATATGAAGTGACGGTTATAACACAATAATCTTTGTATTTGATATTCAAGTTGAATAGCGAAGCGTGTAGTTCATAGAAAGTGTATTCAAGTTAACAAGTAAAGTTTCTAAGTTCAAAACATTTTTATATGCTCGTAATGTGAACTTTTCTAGATTTTATCTAATCTACTCATTTAAGTTTTTATTCAGAAAGTTTAAGAAAGTTGGCAGAATAATAAATCGGAGACCTCTTGTTAATTAGTTTGAAAGACAAAAGCATTTTAAGTTTTTGGCACACATGTATAAAAATACATCACCAGTGGGGCACATTTTAAATTTAACAAATTCCCCCAAATAATATGTTCAATTGCCAATTTGCTAAGATGTATAAAAAAAACAGACAGAAAACATAATATTGGAATACTATAAAAGCTTTAAAACCGATCCGATGGTATACTTTTACTCCTCCTTGATGTTAAGTCTTCAAATTTTAATTTAATTTTTTCCAGCTTTAAAGAGTTCAATACCTCGGAAATGTGCAAAATTGAATAGATCACAACTTCGGTTGATATTATCCGCTGTGTAGAAATTTTTGTTTCGTATGGCCGAGCATCAATTCTACATTAATCAATAATTTAAAAAGAATGCACTCATGGGACCCTCGTTAGGAACGAAGTTTTTTACGAAACTGTACAAAAACAAATGTAAACGTTAAATAAATACATAAAAGTTTTTGATTGCTTACTTTATAAACTAATTAGTTAATATAATTTAATAAATAATTAACGTTTATTAATTCGTCAGCTAAAAGAATAGCAATAGATTATTTGATTAGTATCAAGTAGGCAGTGTTCTCGGACACACATAGTAATAGTACACAAATTTTGCTATTTTTGTACTGTTTACATCCAAAAGAAGTGATGCATGTGTATTCATAACGAGTTTTGAATGTAAATAGCACAAAAATGGCAAAATAAGTGTACTATAATAAATAAAAATAATATAAAGTATGTGAACATATCGTGGTTGCCATAGATATGACACACACACACACACACACACACACACGCACAAAGCATACCCCACATTGTTACGTGATGTTTTTTGCCTGTTTGTTCATCATGGCAAGCCGTGTTAAGGAACTTCGTTCCAAAAATCAATCTTAGAAAATTAAATAACTTAGATTATTATTATATTGTTTACAATATTATTCCCGAACATTGTTTGATTTACGCACGTCTAAACATTTATAATCCTTGTCGTACACTTAACCGTTGGTGCGTATATGTGTGTATAATTTTATTTCTATACACATTTTCGAACATAGTATGTGAAATCATACGTGGTAAATGTTATCACACAACAAACATTTTACCGTTTTTTTATTTTATTTTTATATTAATAGTTTATTATGTGTATTTTCTCAAATAAAAATTGAAAATTTGTAATTTATATTTCACTGTTCAATAGACTTTATTATGTATGAAAAAAAAAATTATTATCACAAAGTTTTATGAACTTTGAAATTTATATGAATAATTTTCTATATATTATCGATATCGTATAACGTCCGTTTTATTCTTCGTTGGATTTTTTAATATATTATTGGAAGTATAAGTTAAATTTTCCAAAAAAGTATTGGTTACTTTTAAATATGAACATGGGATATTTTCTTTCTTCGATTTAACTAATCGTATAAGAGGGTTGAATACAATGCCGTCAGTTGATACCTTAGAAACTTGTTATTCCATCGTAAAATAAAGAACCCAGATTTTCATGTCTACAAACTAGTTCGATAAATTAGAATACAAAAAGCATCGTCTCCAGAATCGCTCCTAACTTAAGCCATCGCTAAATAAATCTGGTTTTTTGTACTTTTTGGTTCAAAATTTCCTTCTATAAAAGTTTTTCGTGCTTTTTTCAAAGGGAAATGAAATAGAAAAGAAATTTTTCTGTAGCCCCCCCTCCTCTTTGACAATACCGTTACAGTTGTCTCACAATTGTCTTCTATTTATTAGAAAACAGCGAGATAAATGTCGGTCAGGCTAAAGAAAATCATTTTAAAGCGTTATATTTGTAATAATCGTTAATTGTAATCTTTTTTTTTCATAAAAAATCAGAAAATGTCTCCTATTTGAACAAAATAGAATAATTTTGACCCAAAATAACTCAAAGCGATACGCGATATCCTGAAGCAATTTTATTTCGGTTAAATCTCAGAAACTTTTTCAATTAAAAATTTTATTAGTTTTCTCATCAAAAGTCCTTTGCTTAAATTTCAGAAATGTTCGTATTGCCCACGTCAGAAGATCTAAAAATCTGACTGTAATTTTATATTTTATTTATATCATTATTTTATATTTTTCCGTTTTTCTGATTCTTATAAAACATTTGTGATTAACAAAATATCTTATAAAATATTTAATGCAATGAAATTTTTTGTTTTCATCGAATCTACTGGTGTTCTACGTAATATATTTGATAATTGATGTAGTAAAGTAACTTTTCTTTTAGCAAAAGCATCCTGCTAGGCTTTATAACAAGCTGAGCTAGATTTTTTAATCAATTTGCTCTATATGCTGGTCTATCTACAGTATTTGGAAGCACTTCTAAATGTCATAATCTGCACAAACCAGAAAATGTATTTGGAATTTTTATCATCAATTTATCTAAGATTCTAACGCCATTCCAAGTTTTTACATCTTACATCGAAACAACAAATTTGGAAATTGGAAAAAAGTTAGAACTTGGACGAATGTTTACTATTAAGTATTAAAATGTTAGGACCGATTGAGTAAAATATTTAATTGCAGAAAAATAGAGTATGTAACAAATATTTAATTTTTTTGTCTTCATTTTAAGACTGAATTTACGTACAATGTGTTCTGTGATCAAAATTTCTTGAAAATCTTATATTTTATAAAAATAAATAATAGTTTAAAAACCAAAAAAAAAACACGCTTTATTGCACTTAAAACTGGATATTATTTTAAATTTTAATTGTAATGTAAAAATGAAAGCGCGGGATGTTCGTTATTTGTCAAATCAGCTATAACTATTCATTGTAGTTTTTTAAACTATAATTTATTTTCTTAATTTTGAGTCTCGCCTTATAGATTGTATTTTTGAGTTACAAAGTAGAATTTAAAAATAATAGTCTATGAACATCTCTGAGTTTCCAACTGACCTGGAGCGGGCTCGAAATTAGGTACTATTGATTCCTAAGATAATATTATGGAAGTAATAAATATATCCAACGAATATCCTGGTGATCTTAATATTAGACAGTTTTAAAGTTAATTAAATTTGACTTCTTAGATTTTATTAAATTGTTTGAAACAATTGAAGTTAATGTAAGCGTGTTAAATAATGATATTACAGCCTTTGCATACCTTTGCATAGGATCTTAGCACATTCTATATAGACATTTGGTTAACTTTTCTCTTTTACGCTACCATGCCATCCAGGTTTTTATTAATTTTTCCCCTTTCTTGCTTCATTTCACTTGTTTCTCTATCTTGTTTATGAGTACTTTCGTTTCTGGTAAGATATATCTGGTATTATTATTGTATTCACTTTTGTTTCTTTCGCATGCTGTAGATGGATATATAGATAATTTGTTGATAAACGAGTGAGATAAACAAATGTATCTATAAAACATGTATAAGTAGCGCAAGTTTAGTGGAATGGAATAGTTTACTTTTATCTAATTTGAAATCTGAGGTTAAAAGGTACCTAGTATTTTATTTCCTTAGAAATTGGGTTACTATTTTTGTTTATTTTCTTTGTCTGTGTTTTTTAGTCAAATAAAGATGATGGATATAAGTCAACCGACAAAATATTATGGTTTTGATGAAGTAAACCGAACAATAGGATTGTACAGAAGATTAAAATGAAAGTATGTTGTCTTTTCAAACGAAAATATTCTGGTTATTCAAAATTGTCAGTGGATAAAAAGAGTAAACTAAGAAGGATTTATTATAGTTAGTTCTTTTTTCTCTACATGGCAATCTCAGAAAAAAGAATTTTTTTATATGATTTTTGAAAAGAAAATAAAACAATTTCTTGGACGCTGAGATATAATTTATCGATAAGTTTGTCGTCTAGCAGGTATAAGTTCAAAAAATATAGACGTGGGACAGAAACGGTACTTTGTAAAATGATTAATACATACTTATTTGAAACTTCATCAATGGCCTCCTTTTGACAAGTCTACCAAACTTCTCCAGGACTTTTTTTCGAAAATACTGGGTTTTCAAAGGAGCACGATAACGAAACAGAGAATTTGTTGGATACTATGACCGCTTAATAAAAAATTTGTCTGACAAAAATACTGCACCTATAAACTTGTTTACAACTTCGAACATGCCGTGCTTCAGTATTTTGCCTTTCGACACATACATAGTTCATTTTGCTGAATTGCTTAATAATTATTAATGTTATCAAGCGGTCATAGAGTACGACAAACTCTCTGAAGTCGGAGAAAGAAATTTGGTAGACTCGCCAAAAGGAAGCCACTCACGAAGTTTCAAGTATAAATTAATCACTATACATAGCACCCTTTTATACATAGCACCCTTTCTGTCCCATCGTCTATATACTCAGAGTACTTTAATAATTCGTTAGGCAAAATAATTTTTGCACAGTTATCGGTAAGTAACTTAAGAAAATTTCAAAAATCATTTCAACAGTTCTATTAAAATCGCAATTCTCACACTATGCCGTGTTTTAAATTAAGGGATATATGTTTAAAACTTGATATTTTTTTTAAATTGAATGTCACCGAATGATACAGTTAGAGTTTAACTTCTCTAGTTTGCACGCTATAATTTCTCTATTTTATTTGAATTAGTCAGAAAACTTGTCCTAGAAATAAAGAAATAGCAAAAATAAAACTAATTGAAAAAACAATTCAGTTAAAAGTGACTAGCCAAGCCAATTCCAGTTCTTTATGTGTTTGATAACTTAAATGTAACGAAATCTCAAAACAAGAATATTCAATAGCTTTTATTTCAAAGATATCTAAAACCTGAATCTTTTTTTGGCACACTTATACGGGTTCACCCTCAGATATACGCGGCTTTAAACATAATTAATAATATTCTAGTAATAATTTTATAAATCTCACGACATTTTGACCCCCGGAATTAAGGATTTTAGTTAATCTACAATCGAATAAATTGTATAGATTAAATTATCTGCTAAATTTTGGAATATGATTAAAAACTCAAAACACATTAACCGAAATTATTTCGACCCCCTACCCTAAATAGAAAAATATTTTTAATATATGCATTTGTACATTATATTTAATAGAAAAAAATTTATAAATACATTAATCATGTATAATATACATATATAGGTTGTCCCACTTAAAACTAAAGCAGGTAGGCTTTTTAATTTGCGTTTTTTACCTTGAACAGTATATTGCCACTATGTTTGTGAAGCTTTAAGAGTTACGTTATACAAATTATTCTTCGATATAATATTCAATTCTATAAAATTTTTGTTTCTCAGGAGCATGATTTTCAAAATAACATACGTAGTTAATCAGGAATTAAGGATGTCGGACTAAATTTTTTTTATCATTTCAGGTGAAGAATTCTCAATGGACGTGCATTAAAGTGAAGTTGGTTTTTAAAATTCTTTACTAGTATGCAATATATGAACGTTTAAAATTCCTAATTAAACAAAGAGGACGATACCCGCTAGTGATGTCGTACGTGAGTATCGCCATAGAGAGTTTTGCTAATAGGAGATGAGCAACCTTTAAATGCAATCTTTGATTGCTTATAACATCTTTGTTTTAATCAATTTTAATTTCACCTTCCAATTTTTCATGGTATCAAGTCTAGTTTTACATTTTTATGGATAATATGGCCAAGTCGACATCATAGTTATCCACTATTCTGTATGTTTTTACATCTTGCACGTCTTCCGGTATAGGTTTACTTCTTAAATAGTTCTTTTCTAAATTATTCAAAAAAATCATTTATAGTGTGTTTTAAAATTTGGTCGAAAATTTTCGAGCTTGTGAAAAGAAACCATTGTCTAAAAGGGTTTTGTATCATACGCTAGCAACCTATCTCCCACTTCCATATTTGGAAGATGTCAAAGCTGATACCTTACTTTGTACTCAAACACCTTGAAATTGTACAACACATTCCTATCCCGAGTGTTTCTCGAGTGAAATATTTTCTGAGTGAAAATTCGGCTCGTAGAGTCGATTACCCTAGCTTAAAGGAAAAAAAAGCAGATATATATCAATTTCAAGATAGTGAAGTTGGTAGAAACTTCAGCACTGTCTCTCAATAACACTATTTCACAGTGGGCCACTCTGTAAATAATAGTTATATATCATTACACAATTTATATTATTTAAATAATATAAATTTTTGTCTATTATAGAATATAAATGTTCTCGTCTATTCCTTCCCATTGTGAACGTGAATGTGAACATTGAATAAAAATATTTAATAATTTCACCCTTATTATTATATTTAATAAAATAAAAGTAAATATTGACAAATAAAAGAAATAAAGATGCACTCGTGTAATGTGTTCTGTGTTTACACCACCCCACACATATACATACACACATACCCACACCCCATGGCCATAGAATAGATATAGTTCTATGAACTAACAAAGAACTATGAAGACTTTGTCACAAACTATTATTATTTTTATCTATCTAAGTAGTAAATGACAATTGTAATAAAAACCACTATAATGTTTGTTCTATTATGAATATTACTATCAAACTATAAATGTACATATACAAATACAAAATATTAAAAACGAGACACAAAACCTGTTGAGAAATTAAGCATACTCAGTTTAACTACATTCCCTTGATTCTTTCCCTTGAGTACATATTTGAGGCACATTGAAACTATTAAAGTTGATAACTTGCGAGTGTGTGGATGGTGAAATCGACAACCTGGCAGGGAGGTTCAATCATACGAAGTATAAGCGCTTTTCGTATACTTTTGGATGTTTTTTGCCCAAAAGATATTTCAGATCGGATGATCATTAAAATCAGATATACTTAAAATAGTTTTTTGAAATTCGATTATTTTGAATGTTGGTGGTTTGGTTTTGTTATTTTTATAAATAGATGGCAAAATATGTTTACTTTGCAGAGTAGTTCAATTTAATTTACCACACCATCTTTTACAAGCCCGCCATGTCTTCTAGGCGGTACCGATCAAACTCTATTTCAAACCCGCAGATTTAACGGTAATTTGGATTTAAATTAAAAAATATAATATAAAGATACGAAATAATTATACACAAGAAAAGATATTTCTCGTAAATCATTAACAATCGAGTCAAGTTTTTTACCTTCTTCTCATTGTAGGTTAATTTGCAAATTTGCACACATACCAAGGCTCAGTGTCAATACATAATTTAACGATTTTGTCCTAGTATCCCGGTAAGGATCATTAGGAGCAATCTATCTTTACTACCTTCACGAGAGCGGAAGGTTTGTACATTTTTCTTAAACTCTATGATGTAACTCAAAGATTACACAACTTTTAGCAGAACGACACTAAAAATGAAAAAATTAAGTTTTTTAAATCATAGTTTAAAAAACTAAAAAGCCGCCTTTTACAAAATAAATAATAAATTTGGTGTAATGGAAAATTGAAAGCGTGAGTGGTCGATATCTGTCAATTCAACTAAAAGAAAGAATTAATGTAGATATCACCCCACGCTTTGAATTTTTCATTATAATTAAATTTATTTTTTACTTTTTAGTGCAACAAAGTGTGTTTTTATAGTTTTTTAAAACTGTATTTTTTTTTTATTGCATGAACTTTGATTAAGATTATCTAAAGATTTGGAAAGAGTTTCATAGAAACTAACAGCGACCAATCTATTAGTTTAAATATTGAATAAACATTATTCTCCATCATTATTTGAGCCAATCTGTATAGCCGAATAATAACATATTATCTATTCAGAAATATAAAATCAAAATACCCGTAAAAACACTTATTCCATAACATATTTCCATAACAAAAACATAATAAAAAAAACTACCATAACAGAATATATTTTATTTATTATTATGTTTTTCATTAAAATATATGTGGTTTAGTCCAAGCTACCGGAACCGCAACAAATTTCCATATCATATACATACAAAAAGATAATTTTTAGTAGCTTGATTGCCTTTATGTAATGAAATATTTCAATGTTAGTTAATACAATAATACGCTAACATCTACCTGATTCGAAAACGAAATAACAATTTCATTCGTGAAACCCATTAAAAGGAAAATATTTAGTTAGCGTGAACGGTATCATTTTAGTTTAATACTTTGGACATGTAGTTTTCAAAAAGAATCAAGCAGAAGCAATTAATTTTGGTAATGTGTATTACATTATTTAATAATAAATAATTTAAATAAATTACTAAATAAAGCATGATCTTCATACTATATAACCATACTATATTCTTTAATAAAGCGTGTTTTCTTAGTTTTTTTAAATTATATTTTATTTTGAAAATACAGCAAAGAAAAAATGGTCAAAACTATAAAAATACATTCCTATCTCTATATATTATAAATGCGAAGTTTAGCATGTTTGTTTGTTACACTTTCACGCTAAAACTAGGGAATGGTTTTTAATGAAACTGTACAGAAATATAGCTCATACATCAGAATAACACATGAGATATAATTTATAAAGAGATATTAATTTAAAAAAAAAAAAATTATAATTAATTTAATTTGACATTACCATTAATTACAGATTTCTGTAAAAGAAGTCATTTGACATTACCATAAATGACAGATTTCTGTAAAAGTAGTTAATATATCATATTTCACGGCCACCTTTCTGATATACTCAATGAATAACTACAACTATATATATTTAAAAAAATAAAAAACCATACATATATTTTACCTGTTTAAAACAATCCTTACCATTATTTGGAGTGATATAGAAATATGGATAAGTGAGAGCAATCTTTATCAATCTTTACTTTCAAACCCAGAGAAGCGGGTGGGTATCCCTCTAGTTATTTTATAACTGTAAATAAGGATGTTTGCTTGTTTGTTTGTTAGTTTGTTTGTTTGTTACGCTTTCACGCAAAAACTAGCGAATAGATTTGAATGAAGCTGTACAATAATATATCTCATACTTCAGATTAACACACGAGCTATCATTTATAAAAATATATTTAAAAAAAATTAAATTTAGTCTATGACATTTCACTACGCCATCCATGATCATCATTTTGAACGATAAATTAATGATTTCTGTAAAATTGTGAATGACATATAATTCATATCCAATTCCTGCTCTGCAGTTTGCCACCCTCAAAGAGTGAGTGAAGACTATATCATATATAAAAAAAAAATTGAATTCTGCACATATATTTTATCATTGTAAAACAATCCCTACTCCTATTTCAGATGTTATGGAAGGGGGATAAGCGAGCGCAAGAGAGGTGGAAGCTGTAACGCGGTGTTCTTTACTTTTAAGCCCAGCAAAACGGGTGGATATCAAGCTAGTATTCTATAAGCTTATATTAATTTTAATGTAGGCTAAGTATTGAACTAAAAAGTATTTCGCACTGTCGCGGGATCTTGGACTTTTTTTATATTAACGTACACCACCATGTATTTAGTTATCTATGCATCAATGCTACATACACTTTACTGATAATAACTATGCATAATATTTGCATTAATGCATATTCATCAATATATTTTAAGATTACACCGATTACTATTTTATACCATTATAAAAAAAAAACACACACACACAAAATATATAAATATTAATTCGATTTGTTTGTTCGATTGTGTATTACATAAAAGATTATTAAAAATGATTTTATTACAATAAAATACATAAATATATTGATTAAAATAAAAGATTTAATATTTAAAATCGTTTCATAATAGAAAGGTTTATGATATTAGTCATGAGAATTGTCAGATATTTTTTACCGCCTCTTTCTTTTATAAGTTTGACAGCAGAGATAAAAAATTTAAATGTATTTTCTACTAAAAATTTGTCGTATCTATATTTTGGTTAGATTAAAATATTAAAATGTTTTTTGATAATACTTAAGGGTTGAAATTTTCCAGCGATACAGGATTATTAAATTTTAATCAGAAGTAGGTATGAGTCCTTGAAAATGTTTCTGATGCTTACCTGTAACAAAAGAAAATAATATTAGTAAAACTTTAAGATAATATTATAAAAGTTTGTAAATATAGAGACTCTCGAAACATTAGAATCATTTATAAATTTGTATTATGCTTCAGTATTTATTATTAATTAGAATATAGTGGCAAATTTGAGTGTCTCATTTCCGTGATTGTCCATTATTTTATTGTTGACTAGAATAAAGACAACTTTCGCTGGTTTTTGTTGTAAATTCAATATCGAAGGATTTAAAACTTTTCGAGCGCTTAGTTTTAGTTGGGCATTTACAGATCTGAAGTCAATTTTTGTTTACGGACTAAAAAAAATTTACTAGTTGCAAGAAAATATGTTTTTGACATGGTAGCAAGTAAATATTTGTTTGAAACTATGATCCTTATCGCATGATATTTGTTTGCTGGTTGGGAGTTTAAGCCAAAAAAACTTCTACAGACATCAAAAACCGACATCTAGGTTACCTAGGAAACTAAAACTTTTCAATCGATTCAGGGTAGCATGAATTTTGAGAAAATGCAAAAATCTTTTATAAAGTCAATTTGTATTTTTTGTCGAAATTTTGTGTTTTATCAATAAAAAAATTGAGTTGTGAAAGTTATTCAGAGATAATTGAGGCCATAAGAGTCATAGTGCCCTAACTGCATTTTTTTCAATACTGAGCTTTGTATTGGAATCTGCTCTAAACGGTAAAAGCTGCTCATTTTCTTTTTTCAATACTCTAAACTTTTGTTTCTACAGTTAGGCCATGAGACTCAATTTAAAGCAAGTACATAGCAATTTTTATGTTATGTCATAATAAACATCCTAATCAAACCAAACGTAATGTACTCACTTATTGGGTTGCTAAAACAGAAGTATTTGTTTTTTTAATCAATACAACAATTATTTCATAAAGAAAAAACTAAAAGAAGCTATAAAATTAAATTCAAGTATTTGACTTATAAAATTAATACCATAAATTTTCAGAAAAATATCTTGTAAAAAAAAAGGTGCGCCACATTTAAAATGTACCAAGGTATAAAAGGTTCCTAACGGAACACCTCTCGACCTTCTCTTGGTTTAAGCAGACTTATATTATTCAATTTGCGATTGAGATTGCGCTAAGTAAACGCAAGTACTTCCACCCAGGCATTATTTACTGTGTAGTTTTTTGGTATCTCTTTAATACTTTTAATTGGAAAAATCTTCCAGGTTCTTATTTCTCACATGATCTTTTTAAAACGCTAGACTGTACCATAAAGTAAATTTAGTGCACAAGAAAAGTTATTTAATCTTTGAAATTGAGTTCATACATTCAAGTTAAAGCTGGCATACTTTTTAACCCTCTCTAAGAAAGAAGCAGGAAAATAGGGCACTTTGGTCTTGGTACCCCTACTCTTCATTTCTAATTGTCTGTCAAAACTCTCTTCTTGGTAAACCTCTTCTTCTTGTAATACTTTTAAAAACCTACCACACATAAATCAGTTCAATATCCAATTTAACTAAATATACACGCAATAATTTTTTTTTCTTTTTCCAGTAAAACCGTCATTATTTTCATATGGATCATACACACTTACATACACATACATAATAGGTATGTACATACGTATTGGTGGTATTATTTAGCACCACCAACACCACCAACAACCGACAAGGTCGGTCCTTCCATATGAATATTTTTGTAAACACACATATATAGAATTTTACGATCATAAACAATGCCTACATACATACAAATGATTTATATTGTCAAAAATAGTGGTTAAAAAAAAGTATACCCGCCTCTTTCTCATACTACATAAATATGCATATGTTATGCTTGCTACGCTTGCTACAGAGTGTTTCAGAACGAAATGATAGTATCAGATCAAATGTCTCAAATAATATCTTTGTGGAGGGTACTATTTGGTTCCCAATTTACAAACTAGAGAAAAAATGATGTGGTAATTCCAGAAAAAATGAAGTGTAAAAAATTACAACAAATTATGTTATAGACTACAAACCCATGCAAAAAATTTTCAGGTAAAATGATTTACCAGGAATCATGTTGAAAAAGATGCTTCTATATGTAAAACTAAGTTTAAGCACGTCAGTTTTGCGCGGTACAGGTGAGTAGAGGTGAGAATATATATGTCACACCACTTGATGTCTCACCCCTGCATGAACAATTTTGTACGGCGTTGGTGGATACTCGGTAAAAATATTCAAAAGCGAATTACATAAATAGGAAGTTAAAAATAATTTTTGATCTCCCGTCAATTTCCGAAGCCCTACGAGATTTATTTTTGTACGGCATTTATGTAATTCGAATACTCGAGTAAGTACCATCGTGCTTTAAAGTACTTTCACATATAGGAGCATTTTTTTCTACATGATTCCTGATGGGACATTTCACCCAAAAATTGTTGGCATGGGTTTGCAGTCTTTCAAGCAAATGATGAATACAACTTACTTTTGATTGTACCTTCGAAAACGTTATTCACTTTAATTACCACGGAGTTAAGATCTTATGGATAAAAAACTAGATAAGCTAGATAATCAATCAAAAAAACCCACGAACTTCTTCAAGATCGTTACTATACCAGAGACTGATAAAGTCAATAAATTAAAAGTCGGATAACACCAGATGTGGTCTCTCTAACCTAACAAATTGAAACTTAAATCTAAAACGTCGTCTCACAGTTACGTTGGCTAATAAGACTAATTATATGAACGGAAAAAAAAGCTACCGAAATTCAGAGTAAAGAGCACTAAGGCAGACTACGTAGTTGATGTAGTCTGCCTTAGTGCCAAAAATAAACCTCAGGGAAATGGCTTTGTCATAAATATGGACTGTGGGTAGCTGCCCTGTTTCTTGAAGGTTTGTGCAGCTATAGCAGCCAAACATGGAACGATAAGTAAAAGCTGAATTGTATTTCAATTTGTAAGAACAATTCATTTGAAGTAAATGCTGATTACTAAAACACGTTGTATGTAGCAGTGGTGGCTATGTTTTTGTGTTTGGCATACAGTCGGGCGTGTGTCTTGAATATATAAAAAATGGGAAAATATTATTGAGTGTAATTCATACCATACAATGGTTTGGCTTGTTAAATATATGGTTCGTATCCAATAATGGAATGATAATTTTCGTAATAAATTAGATTATCGAACTAATGCCTAATTTATATGAGTCGAATAAACAAAAGAGTTACGAAGAATGTTAGAAATTCAAACTGGAATTAACAGTCGTATTTTAAAACTTTGCTTGAGCGACGTTAGAAAAAATGTGACCACAGCAAAAAGCAAATATAAAACGAACTGTTTGAATCACGAGTAATTAAAATTTTACTCTAGGCACGAACACATTGGTTAATCAAGATTTTGTGAAGCATTTAAAAAAAAAAGCTTTTAAAACCATCAGTAGGATAGTATAAATATAGCGGCAATACGAAATAAGGGATCGGACTAAATTATTTTTATCACTTCAGATGAAGAATTCTCACTTCACGAATAAAAAAGGGAAGTTGTTTTCTAAAAATCTTTCCTAGTATGCAAGATATAAACGTTTAAAATTCCTAATTAAACAAAGAGAAAGATACCCACTAGTGACGTCATACGTAGGTATCGCCATAGAGATTACATATAAAACTTTGCCTTTCCAAGGAGAATCTTTAAATGTAATTTTTGATTGCTTATAACTTCGACGTTTTTTATCAATAAATTTTAATTTCACTTTCAAATTTTGTCATGGTATGAAGTTTAGTTTTTTAACATTTTAATGGGTAATTTGGCCAATTCGACATCAGGATTATCCCAAATTATCTACAGTTATAAATTTATAGATAGTGATTTCGGTAGCTATCGATGTTCGTTGGTGGAGACAGAATATAAGTTGATTTTGTACTTAAACAACGAAAAGTTCAATTGAACAAAATTTACATCGAACAGTGCGTCGACAAATTAGTTTATCCGATTTTTACATTACACACAAGGTTATCAATACAATTGAAAATCTCGTTCGAACAAAACTTGAATACCATTTTCATTCTCCCATTGCATTTATGATATATTCGCGTGCTGATAATCACTTGGTTAATATTATATAGTAAACGGTAACTCACGGGCGGTGGTAGCAAACAATTCGTAGTAGTCGAACTAACTATAGTTTTACATACATTTTTATGAATATAAACAACACAAAACTTTACAATACGAATGTAGTTATTTTTCGTTGTTATGATTACTAACCGAAACTCGTTGCAAAATCGTTACACTCGTTACACTTGTCTGAGAGAAGGTTTTCAATCTTGAAGAAGTTGTATAATCTTTGCTGATACTTGGATATAAGGCAAGGGGAAAATTGAATTCTACCCAGTTTTTGGTAAGAAAATCCAAGAGAAAGATGATGAGAGTCAATATAAAACTTACAAATGGCAATATTAAAGTTGAAGGTGATTGTGCAGCGATGGAAATTTTTTCACCGTCAATTTGAAAGACCAAAAGATTTATGTCATTAGCAGTTGCTCATTTAACTTTGCAATCTAAGCTGATTTTAAAACAATTCAATGCAAAATGGGTGAAACATTTTACACCAAAAGATGATCGGAATAAATATGGATAATTATGCAGGAGAGTACAGTCAATTTTAAGTTAAAGTTGAAGGTGATTTTTTACGATTTTCTACATCAAAAACCGTAAACATCGAACAGAGGATAAACCAGATTTTTTTATGTACAATGTTTACAATAAACGTATTTGGGAAATTTTAAAAAGGGAAAAACTATAAAATGAAAAATAGAAATATTAACGATATTATAATGAGTCTATATCACTATACAATAACAATACATTAAATTATTATCGACTACACATTATGAAAATGAAATGGAAAACACAATCGTTTCATATTTTTTTATTATTATTTATTAAAAATAATTTTAAAGTAATTTATATCTAAATGTTTATTTAATTATTCAAACATGAAAATGATTTTTTATGTTTGTATAAAATATTTTTTTTCAAATAATATTGTTTTCTTTTATTCATAGTGACATGTTTAGTTTTTCTATTTCTTTTCATAAAAATAAAGAATATAGCTTTTTCTTTGAAGATAGTAATTTAAATTTTTATATAAAGAATTTAAAATTATTATAATTAATAATTCTGACAATATTCGCATAATTATGTTCATAATTTTTAACCGACTTCAAACAAAAAAGGCGGAGGTTATCAATTCGACTATTTTTTTTTTAATGTATGTTACCTCAGAATTTTCGACTGGGTGAACCAATTTTGATGATTCTTTATCTATTTAAAAGCTGGTGCTTCCCGTGTGGTTCCATTTCATTTTGATCCAGTTCTGACAACGACATCCATGAGAAAAGCATAAAAGTCTTAATTATGCATTAAGTTTGCACGACAAGATAACAAATAACTCAATATCACGTCAACCGATTTCGATGATTATTTTTTTAGTGACAAATTAGTTAGTGTACTTCAGATTTACTTAAAATCACAAAATAAAACAAACTTTTAACAAAAAGAAAACCGACTTCAAAAGAAAAAGATTTCCAAAACAAATTAATATGCACTAAAAAGTAAAAAAATTAACGATAATATAATGTAGTTAAAATTATTGTTATTTTTGGAGTCTGTGTCAGCCAAGCTAATGTAGCAAACTGTTCTATCAGAATTGTTTCCTTGGCTGACACCGATTCCAAAAATAACAATAATTTTAACTACATTATATTATCCTTAATATTTTACTTTTTAGTGCAATTTAATTTGTTCTGGAAAAGTTTTTCTTTTGAAGTCGGTTTTTTTTTGTTAAAAGTATTTTTTATTATAATAATGCAGCTAAGGACTAATTAAAATGCATATAAGGATTCAGTACCTAAAGGATTATAAAACATTGTCGCATGGTCACCTACTTGCTATACTCTTGATTGGTACCTACTTTCTATGCAGAAAGATTTCCTCATATGTAGAGTTTTCATAAAACGAAAAAAACTAATTTTGCTGTTAAGCATGTCTTCTTTACATATCTGTATTAAAGGAAAACGGACCAGGAGACATCCTAAAGCTCTCATTATTGGGTCAATTGGGTCAATTACGTAATCTGTATTATTTGGTAGGATGTTTTAAAATTAGTGCGCACTTAATACTGAGTTTGAAAGTAAAAGGTTGAGAGCAGGAACCGATTTCAATTGCGAGATACCTGGCGCCAAAACTGAACTGAAAATTATTGTAAATCGAAAGAAAGTTTGATTCTACACATTAGGCCTTCTACATATTTCATGTAATGAGCACCCATCTCAATTAAAAACTCTATCCTATTTTATGCCTTTTTAATTTATATCACAAAAAGCTTGTTTAAGCATTCATATGAAAATATTGGTCTAAAATATCGAGAATTTTATCCACTCGTAAATCAAATTTAATATTAGTGATAAATTTTATAATAATAGCAGAAGAAAGCTGACATTTTATTGACAAATGTACATTTTCGCCTTGATTATTTATTAAACGTGAAAACATTTTGTGGAAATGTCTAACTCACGAAAAGAAATTCGTAAAATAACGAAGGTAGAATTCGTAATACTTTCTAAAATGTAATACATTCGTTTATGGTAAATAATTTAAATAATTTTTTTATTTTAATTCGGTTTATTTTATGTTTGTCTAATTGAGCAGTACCTCAATTGGTGAATTATTTTGATTGAAGCTTTCTTATGACAACTAAAGAAACAAAAAACTCCGATTGCGTTAAATAAAAAATGAGTCTACAAGGCCACTTTAACAGCGTGGACCCATTATTGGGAAGATTTGAGTCGGTGTGGATTTTAATGAATCCCGACTGTTAAAGTCGCTATGTAAACTACTGTACTTGTTTTTCTCTTCAATTTTTATTTAACCCAGTCGCGTTTTCTTGATTTTTTAAATTATTTTTTTTAGCTTGGAATTTCAGTACCTATAAAATCAATGATACAACACCCCTAACATGGTTCATCCACTTTCATTTTCAGCCTTAATATGTGTGTTTGGTTGGAGTCCTAGAGACTTAACGCGTGCGCCGATTTTAATTATTCTTACGTCAATCGATTTATCTATTTAATTGCCATCCAATGATACCCCATTTAACATAGGTCGCCCACTTTCAATTATTTGTTTTTCTCTACTGCATTATCTTCATTCACCCTCTTAATCATCAAAATCGGTCAACGCGTTTGATCTTTTGTGCCCCACAAAAGAACACACATACATATTATAAAGATTAACGCATTACCAACTCCTTTGCGTCGTTCAGTCGGATAAAAAGTTTCACACATAGTTTTTCATGCATAAAAGCTTTCATAATATTATTAAATTTTTTCTTCTTCTCAATATTTTTGAAACTTGTTATACAAACATTTTTATACATAGATTTGTCAGTAAAAATTTTGGCGTCGTCATCAGAATTATATCTACCTCTAATCACTTTACATTCATTGTGTACCATACAAACAAACCAGTAGTGACTAACTATAGTAGTAGGTAGTGCCAGTTTTAGTTTGTTGTAGTGTCGACATTATTTATGTGACAAAAAAAATTATTTGCCTAATTACAAAATCCATTAACTTGAAATGTTTTGTTGTCTGATATATTTATAATGTATATTTATATGTATATGGGGATTTATTTATGTTGGTATTTATATTACTGGCTACATGGGTTTTTTATTATATACAGGTGTCATTATTTGTACCTTGTACCTGAAGACTTTGATAATGATATATTTTATGATAAATGTGGATGGAAAATATGTGGACTTTCTGGACAAAAACTGTCTTTTATGAAGATGTTAAGCTTTTAAGAACAATAGCCGCCATTGTCAGTACAAACATTTATATATACATACGTTTAAATTATTGTCAACGAAGCGTGACTTGGAATGATTATTTCGAGATACTCATAAATTTATAAAAACGAATTCACTATAGACATTCTGATTACTGATTTTCTATCATATTTTAACAACAACTTAATTAAAAGCTACTGTCTCAGTTACTTAATAATTTGAAAAGGTAAATACTTAAATCAATATTTTCATTGATGCGCTTGGTATAAAAAAAGTTCTATTGAGATATAAATGATTTTCGTGGAAACATGTAAAAAAGTGTCTTGAGGATTAATATATCATGCAAAACTGTATGGGGGTTAAAATCAAGTTTTTTATAGACTAATATATTTCAAAGCTAAATAAAATCAATTTTCTATAATACAAATCATTTCCACTGTAGTTCTTAAGTCTTAACCATGGGCCAATGATAATAACAGATGCTCCCTGAGAAGGTGGAGGGGAGAGTTTAATCGATGGAAACGATGTAATGTCACAAAATTTGTTATCTTATATATTTAAACGAGCAATGTAGGGGTTTTTTGGGGCGATAAGTCGATCTAGCAAGGTTTCATTTATCAGAAATGTCGATTTATCCGTCTTTTCATGAAAAATTCATCAGACATCTATTGGTGTATAACGTAGTTAATGAAATACAATGCAAATTATAACATAACAAAAAGGAGGCGTTTGAGTAGTCTAAAGTGAAAAAAATTCATCAGACATCTATTGGTGTATAACGTAGTTAATGAAATACAATGCAAATTATAACATAACAAAAAGGAGGCGTTTGAGTAGTCTAAAGTGAAAAATATGACTCTTGCTGACATTTATTGGCGAATAACCGAGCAAAGCTCGGTCATCCAGATCTTAAACCATTAAAATGACCAATTTTCAATTGTTTACATGTAAATAGTATAGTAGAATTCAACCTTAAATTATTAAAAAATAAAATAATTGTGAAAATAAATGTAAATTAATCCAATTACTTACATAAATTTGTTAGATAATAGTATAAAATTTTCAATGTAAATATCTATTGACCTATATGCCCACCCATACAATTATATTAATAAAATAGTATGTCGTTGCAATGGTAACTCCCTGAAATAAAACATGCACCGAGCGAAATTTCCATAATAACGATAATATAAGTTTCAAAAGCACACCAAGCACTTTACATTCTTAATGGACTTAAATATTGAGAAAAAATTGAAAACTGATCATTTGAAATTTCATAAAACATAAAAGATTTAATTTTTGGCTTTTTCTATTTTTATGAACCTTTAAGGCAATAAAAAAAATTGCATACTATTTTATTCACTTTTTAAAGATCTTGCCAATTATTTACGGACAAAAACGAGGGCAGAGCCGCGGATAAAAGCTAGTGTGATATCAATCGGTCGGTAAAATTATTAATATGATCGTGTTTTTAAAAGATATTGTGTTGCAATATTTTCAAAAATTTCAGTTTTGAACAGATTATTACCATAATGTCTATTTGTTTACCAACCAACTTCAGAATCACATTGTAGATAACAATATAGGGTAGGTATCATTATTACCATATTTCGTTCAAGATATATTTGTAGTTATTCGTTATCCATTTGTATTATTATACTATTCGTATCGTATGTGTGATGCATTAATTAACTATTAGTCGTTTTGTATACTAATACTAACTACATCTACACACAATAGCCAACAATCTATATATGACTACCTACTACTAAAACACAAAGGTGTGGAATAGTGTACAGGTTACTGGCAATGGTTTTAACAAGGTATTCTATTCGTCGTGTGCGTAGTCATGGTAGGGACAATAAAATCGATGCCAGCGCTTTAAGTGAAAAATTTTGGAGTTAAACGGGGCTGTTATGACTAATATGCAATTCTTTACATGTTAATGTAATAGAAATGTCAAATTAAAGTTATTGAAAAACAAGAATTAATTAAACTTAATGCATTTAAAATTGTGAAAATAAGAAATCAAATTGAACAAATATTATTTTTCAAATGTAAATTATCATAATTATTTATTTAAATTTGTGAAACTCACGCACGGAGCGAATACAATCCTTACAAGTCTGTTGATACTCCTCTTTACGAAAATTTTATAGTTATTATTTTATAGATTCCTTTTTCGGGAAATCTGAAAAACTTAAAATTGCTGCATATTCATTGAGAACGATATTAACCTCATGATGACCAGTCAATTAGTTCGTTTTTACATCAGTTGATAACTTTTGTCCCAAATATGGGACATTCATTTTAAATGACGAAAAATCACAAACTATGATATCTTATGTGCCATGTACGGGAAATTTTGAAAAACTATTAGGTTAATTTTATTTTTTAACTTTGAAATTATCGGGTAGTTTAATATTAAAATCAAAATTTAAGAAATACAAAAATTTTCTTCATCTGTCAATTGTACTCAACGGTTGTAAAATATTTTGTACCATATGTGGGACAAAAGTTTTCATGAGGTTAAAATAAAGAACATATGAAAAAAACAAAATAAAGAAAACGGCCAAAAATCTTTTGTCCCACATTTAACAAAGCCGAACATTCATCATTCTACAGGTAAAATTGCCATTTTTACGTTCAATAACAAATCTGCACAATCCGTTCCAATTCTAATGCTAGATTGATTCTTATGGGTCTTCTTTTTTTACCCGACTGTCAAGGAGTGGATATGCTTTTTGTACATATCTTGTATGTGTATTTGTTTGTAAATTTCTTTATTTCCTCGTATCATCCAAACGGCTAGATTTATACATTTCAAATATATGTATATTTGTCTCAAAACCCAAATATTCTAAGATAGGTGTTTAAAAAAACAAAACAAAATGGCGAATTTTAACAGCGAAAGAGTTAAATAAACGTTAAATAATACGTTAGAAAAAAAAAATAAACAAAATCGATCCCGAAAAAGGCAGTCAGGTTTTTGTTTTTTTTTTTTATTTTTTATTATTTTCTCTGACCCTTTTTGTCCCGAAGTCGATCCCCAAAGGTCGATATAGACCACTTTGGGAATGATCTACTTGATATATTAATGATATTGTAATGAATTTTCCTAGATACCTTATCTCGATAAACGATTTTGTATAACATCCTAAGGTTCAGAGTTTTTAAGACCAAGGTAGGAATATAAGCCCAATATTCAATTTTTTACACAAAATAAATATTTGCTTTAAGGTCCAGCGATATCGATGTTTATATTTTAGAAACACGTACCAATTTTTATTGAGGAGTATGTTAACCTTAATGCTAAGGAACAATTGGTTCAAAGTCCGGTTGGATATAGATGATAGACTAATCAAATAAATTTGACGTGTGTCGAACATCGCGGGAAGATTCAAAAAGAAATATGGTCGATCCAAAAAAAAACTTGGGCCTGAAGCATAATGTTCATTTTGTGCAAACTATTGTTCGAGGGGCCTTAGGAGAATAAAGACGGATAGACATTTTAAGGTATTGTATAGAATGACTTAAAATTGTAAATAATCTCAACATATTTATTCTATCGGTAACATACATAAGTATACTAGAAACAAAACCAAACAAAACACTATCGATTTTAACATATAATAAGTAATGTGTGTATCTGTTTTGTATTCACATTTATGTTATTTCCTTTTATTTTTTATATATTATTATCATTGTTTTAATGTATCTGAAAACAATAAAAACAATAAAACAAAACACTGTTGTGTTTGTATCTTTGTTTTTTAAAATGATGATGGATACTTAAGGTAGTACCAGCATGAAATCACTTTTCGACAGATTTGGCCGAATTTTTTTTCTCGGGTTTATAATAGCTTTATTTATGAATTCCTAAAATTTCATAATTTTTGACCGTTTAGATCGCGAGATATTTAAAGACAAAGTTCGCGATTTTGAGGGTCATGTCCCATTTAAAGCATGTAAAATGTCCGGTCTCTCCAACTATTTTTTATGATATTATTATATATTGAAGAAAAAGTAGAAAAAAATGTTTATACAATACAATTCTAAAAAAAAAATTTAGAAATTAATTTTCACTTTCGAGATATTAATTTTGACGTAAATTGATCGAAATTGGGACGTTGGCATAATTATTTCCCATTTTAAACGGTCAAAATTTCTGAAACTTTGGGAATTAATAGTAAGCATTATTAAATTCTTAAATTTAATTTTAAGTTAAATTCTGTCGAAAAAAAAATTGTACCATTGCTTTAACATAGAAACTGCAAATACCATGCTGGAACATCCTTAAAAAACAAAAAACAAGTGAATACGAGCTGTATACTGTATATGTATGACGCTTAGTTTTACATTTTATGTATGTTTATTCACGAATAATGATTTAATGTATGTATATTTATGTTTAAATAAACATTTGGGTTTTTTTTTGGTTATGCTTAGGTGTTTTAAAAGAGGTCCGCAAAGTTTATTTTGAAGTGATTAGTCAGCCTTATAGAAGAACATCGAGATTTTTTCTAGACCAAATATTATAGAATTTTAATTTTAGGGAGTGCCATCTAAACACTTCTCTTTAGACTTGCTGACTGGATTACTATCTAACGCACGCTATGTATTTTTCGACCATGAAACAGTTGGCTGCTGCTGGAACATTTGAGTATAGAGAAAGGTATTCCAGCTATTACAGATACATAAAGTAAGAAAAGGTATTACAGACACATTTGGTGTCGTTTTTGAGAACAGATCTTAATTACCTTCCTTGGTATGTTAAATCTGTGTAAACCAAGACGAAGCATTAAAAAAGGCTTTATTTGCAATCAAACAACAGATAGAAGCTGTCAAATCTCAAAAAGATAAAGCTAATATATCTTAAACCGTCTGTATCTCAGGAATAAAACATTCTTAGTTCTTGTAGCAATTATATATTATGGGATTTGTCTGAAATAGAAACATTAGACGGATTTTAATTAATTCCCGAAAATCCCTGTCTTAAAACACGAATGTTCCCATCAACGTCACAACAAACTCACTTTTAAATAAAATTGGCTCCATTTCCAAACTCCAAAAAAACAAAATAATAAATTTTATGAATAAATATCCTTAATGTTTATATTCGCACAATAAAAGTTCGCCAAATTACTTAATTATATATCAAATAAATATAAAATAAATGAATGAGTAAGTGTAAATTTTGCTTTCCTGTTGACTTTTACAGATTACATCATCCGGTACTATACTAAATGTTCCTATCATCAATCTTATGAGACCGTCAGCTCATTATTATACGAAATTTTCCTCATACTCTCAATCTGTCTTTTTGAGAACTGATTTAGATGAATTTGACAATAAAAATAATCTTACGAGAAAGGAATATATTATTCAAATGTAAAAACGGTTGAAAGTTCACAACTGTCAATGGCGGTGGAGAATAGAATGATTTCTCATTCTCATAATCCTTCATTATTTAACCTTTTCGAAAGTTTTAAACTGCGAAGCGTTTTTTCTTGTGCATTGTACTGTCAATAAATTAACTTTAACTTTCTGAAAGAATAGTTGAAAAACGAAACAATCCAATAACTCGATTTATATGAATTTGATACTCGAGTCACGATTTAAATATGGAATGTATTTAAAACCCAATTTACCTTTGATCATCAAAACGAATCATGGAAATTTCATTTCACTATGTACTCACGATCTTGTGCGGTCGATGAATAATTATATTTTACTTATTTCCTAGGAGAAGAGCATGATGTCTGGGAATTATACAGATTTTGTTTATATATTGTGCCAAAAAGATATTTTTATATACATATATACAAAATACAATGAAATCTATTTGAAAAATTGGCAAACATTTTAGTTTGAATCACAATTTAAACCGCCGCGTCAGTCAAATGTCAAGGTATTTTCATTTCAATAGACAGGCAAACATATAAAATGTTGTCTATATGTAAATTTAATAGTTTGAACGGAGAAAAAAATTTGTATTCGGTAGGTGTGAACAGTGTCGAAGAAAAGTGGCTCAGTAGGTAAAAATTAAGTAAAATTTTCACCAAAAATTGATTATGAAAATACAAAAAAACACTTTTAGCTCTCTCCTAATAGAAAACGAATACGTGAGCCGAGATGCATAGGAAAAGTGGGGAAACAGCACCGATTTTAATCAAACTATTTGTAACGTGTTTATAGGACCCCTAAGAACATTCAGCCAACTTAACCTGCTTAAAAAAAGGTATTAGGCCTCCATCCATTTTGGAAATGCTTATTTTGGCTTAAAATTGTCATTTAGTAGGTATTTTTGGTCGCTGAATACGAATCCGATGTCGGATTACATGATTTCCATCTCGTATACCAAACATTCAAGCCATTTTTTATCAGAAAATCTGCTTTTGGCATAAAAACGGAAAATTAATTATTTATCGTCCAAACTGTCATCTGGGAGGAATTTTTGGTCACTGATAACGAATCTGATGTCAGATTAACGAATTCCGTCATGTATACCGAAAATCGCGCTATTTTTTGCCAAAAATTTAACTTTTTTGATACAAAAGCGGCAAACTAAATATTGGCTGTAGAAACTTTGTTCTAGGAGGTATTTTGGCCGCTGTTAACGAATCCGACGTCCGACTATACGGATTCTATGACGCCTTCCGAAAATCGTGTTATTTTTTATAAACATTTAGTTTGCCGTTTTTGTGCCAAAAAACTAAAATTATTGACAAAAACTGGCACGATTTTCAGAAGACGTGACAGAATCCGTGTAATCTAACTTTTGAATTTTTTTTCGGAAAAATATTTCCCCTTTTATTTTAAACATACGAAACAATAATTTTTTTCAAAGGTTTGTTTTCATCATCGGAATCCTAAAACTATATGATATTGAATGTAGTATAAAATATATATATCTTGACAAAATTATTATGTCGAATCAATTACTGTTTTGAAAAGATATATTTGAATACTGAAATCTCAAACACACATTCTTACTTTGTAAAAAAATAAGATTGGTAAACAATAAAAAACCACAAAATGAAAAATTTAGTACGTAGTGATGTCATAGAACCTCGGTATACAAAAATTATACTACTACAAAAATATTACCTTGGGCCAGCAAAATGGGAAACCAGATATTTTTGCATGATATTTCATTCAAAATTATTTGAATGCGAATCAAACCGATGAAAATCGTCATATAATACAAGTAAAAGTGTCTAAATCTCAATCTCTCGACCGAAACATCGAATATTAAAATAATAGGTTTCTTAAACAATTATAGGCAGCTTGGTATATTTAAAGGTGTGGTGGAGAGTGGGGTGAACACGAACTGGGGGGGGAGGTGTATTATTAGTATAATTATAGACAGTGCAGATTTGGGGTTAATATCAAGAAATTAGTTCCAAAAATGTTTTTATTGTCATCATGTTCGTTACAAAGCATGAATTTCAGGCTTTCAGTACGAAAACGTAGCTCATTTTTAGGAAACTTTACTACACATAATTTTGAGTCAATTTTTATAATTATCAGATTTCATATTTTGTTAACTTATTTAAATTAATAATTACGAGTCTCTTATTAGTTTTTAATTAAGAGTACTCAAAGAAGCTTTTTTTTTACTCTGACATTTTGGAAATATTTTAGATTGATAATCATAATAAAATATAGTCAATAAAATTGCTCAGCTTGTTAAAGTATGTTTACCCCACCAAAATTCGTAATTACCCCACGTCTATCAGTTGTGTCTATGAAAGAAATTATTAATCAAGAAATTTTGACGTGTTATTGCAAAAGTTATCTTATATTGATATAATATTATGCATACCAATGTGATAATAAAAAGAACGAAAGGTATCGTGGGACACCCGGTAAGCACTATGTTCCTTTCGTATCTTCGTACATTATCCAACCTTATAAACGTAGTGCTTTTTTTTATTTTCAAGGTTTTTTGCTGAAAATTTCAGTTAACATTTTAAAAGTCAAATACTTGTTCTTTCTTTAAAAAATTGAATTTTATAGCTACATTTACTTTTTATTGTATGAATTAGTTGTAATATTAGTTTTAAAAAGACAAACTTCTGATTAATTGTAGTCCCCCCAATATGTGCGTATACTCACTGTCAAAAAAAATGCTACATTACATTCGGCTTGATCAGTATATTTACTATGACATAACACCAAAACTTGTACTTTCTTTAAATTATCTTCACTAAATACTATCTATAACCTCTGATAGCTCTAATTGTGTTACTGGATACTATCAATAACCTCTGATAGCTCATTTTCACAACTCATTTTTTTAAAAGGTGTTATAATTTTGACCGCTATGTGCGAGTGTCTGTCTGTCTACCTGTCTGTCTGTGGCATTGTAGTGCATAAACGGATGAATCGAATTTGATTTTTTTGTTTTGTTTGAAAGATAATTTAATGGAGAGAGTTCTTAGATATCTTTCAAGTGCCAATTTAGGGTTCAAACCCAAAAATTTTTGTCGGAGGTTTTAAAGTTTTGTAAATTTCACTTCTTTGTTACACATTTTTGGTTTTATTTCCCAACCCAAAATCAAATCAGAACGATAATGTGCCATAGATCCAATAATTTGAATTAAATTTTTTGTAATAGTATAAGCACAATCTCAATCCTTTCTTAAGTGTATGTAAATTGTAATGAAATTTTTCACTTCTTTTTCGATACGGAAATACTTGAATTTTTGCATAAGCATTAAGAGCCAGTGGCATATAAAATATAATAATATGGTAACATTTACTTCTAAAATTTGGTACAAAACAGAAATTTGGATTTTAAATTTAAACATCAAAACATAACACTTCTATTAACGACTCGACTATGCCTGTGGATAGATGTGTAATAAAATTAATAGATAGTAAAAGTAATCGGAAATACCAACTTTTTTTTTTTTAATATTTTTATTAATTAAATATGACTGTTGCAGATTATTTATTCAAGTGGTTTTTTAAAACTTAAATACTAGTAAATGTCCAGTGCTAAACTGTTGAACAGATAATTAATTTACCAATTAAAATATTTGTAAAGTATCTTTTTAAAAATATACAATAAATTTATTTAAAAACCTACGCTTGATTAATAATTAAAATGGCATAACCATATTTTCTACTGCCATAAAATTATAATAAGATTGCGGTTTTGAGATCATGAATAAAATTGATCACCATAACTTACCATAATGGATTTGCTTTACCGACAGATTTATGTTGATTTAACTATAAATCAAAACTTAACCAAATATGTTTATCTAACTATTTTGCGATTTAACGTCTGGCAAATTGTCGTTAGAGATGTTTTTCGATAGCTTTTTTAAAATTGTTAAATAAATATTGAAATTTTTTAGTAATTTGTTTTACACCAGCGAATGTGATACACTTGTGGAGAATAGTCTCCATGAGAATTTCCCCATTCAACTTTCCAGTTTTTCTTATAGAACGAGTGTCCGGGAAGATAAAACATTCAGGACTCCTCTCTCATCAATTGTTAGAATCTCTGGAACAAGCATGTACAGCCTACTCCGATAAATTCTCATTCAAGTTTACGTCGATGCAACGATTGTTTTCTTTTTTAACCCCTTAACTAAAAAAAGGAGTGTTATAAGTTTGACCGCTGTGTGTGTGTCTGTCTGCCTATCTGTGGCATCGTAGCGCCTAAACGGATGAATCAATTTTAATTTTTTTTGGTTTTGTTTGAAAGGTAATTTAATTGAGAGTGTTCTAAGCTATGGTTCAAGTGCGAATTTAGAGTTCCGTAAAAAAATTGGCGATAATCTTTCAAATTGGCTCAGTTTGGAAAAGACTTTAAGGAAAAAGGCAATTTAATGGAGAGTGTTCTTACATATGTTTCAAATGCGAGTTTAGTATTTCGTAGCTAAAAATTTTTCGGGAGTTTTTTAAATTTTGTAAATTTGACTTGTTACACAAATTGAATTTCGACGCCATTTATACTATCGATATAAGATTGAGACAAGACTGAAATTACTAACATCAGGATTTTTACATAATATAAAGTGAGACAGACGATTAATTGAAAGTTATAAATATCAAATTTTTGGCTCTTTTTCGAGTTCGTTATAAATTTAAGTTAAATTAAATAATCATATACTACCTATTCATTTGAATGGAGTCTCCAGATCAGAGTCCCGACTAGTTTTGTGGATCGTGTCTATAATTTTAAAACCATAAATTTTTATTTTTGGGCACAATGTTCATATAGTTCACAATGCGTTAAAATAATTTTCACCATTGCATTTATCATTAAACACATATGTTTTATGTTGTGTCAGATAAAAACAGATAAATATGCTTATTATTATTTAGCCTATCCTTAGCCGCCTTACCTTTACTATACCTTTTTACAGATGTAGATATGTACAAATATATTTCTGTGTAGTTTACTCACAGGATTGAATTGGGATAATCCTATAAAGGCTAATAGTATATATAAAAATATATATAAGGATCAAGTTTATGTGTTACTGGATATTATTATTAGCATTATTATGAGAAGAACATCAAAGAATACGTTTACAAATCTCATCTATGTTTTTTTCAACACTTTTTGCTTAGATAAATTTTGTATCTTTTTTTTTTTTTTGAAATCAGAGTAACGCAACAAAACTTGAGATCTTAAGACCATTATAGGGATATTTTTAACATGTATCCCTAAATAAAAAATCTTATTGAAAAATTGCACAGTGATTTTTTTTGCTTTTTAAATTAACTCTTTCAAACGAGGTAATAGATTTTGACTTGCTGTATTCGAATCTGGTCTCAGAACTATGATCATTATGAGAAGTTCCAGAGAAAATATACTTTAAGGTAATACGAGCGCCAAGGCAAGTTGAAAGTTTAGACTTGTGGTTAAAATTATTTGTACTTTCTTTGCAACTTTGATAATGAATTTTGTTATAACTTCATGAAAGAAGATGAAAAATAAGAATAAAATTTTTCAACATCTTCCTTGACTTTCGAAATATCGAAATCAAAATAATAAAACAAATTTTTCAATTTTCGGTACTTTGAAAATTAGGTACTCCAGATTTTTAAAAATTGTATTCTTACTTTTCGTCTTAAATTGTTAAGTTAAAACATGATCCACCGTCAAAATTGAAAATATATAATTTTTTTAAATTTGTTTTCCGACTACCGTACTCATAGATCTGTGGTTAATCGGACACGACAGGTTTTTTTTGTTTTCAATAATTTTTTAAGAGTTTACCTTCAATTTAAATAGTTTTTTTTTTTCACCTACTGTTTTTGGAGAACTCTATGAAAACATATCATCCATCTACCGTTTTCCCATAAGACCAAAGTTAAAAATGCCTAGTTTTGAAGTCGTTTATTTATTTAAATAATCGAGAACCCCCTCCCTAATGTTTTCAGAGACGATTTAGACAAAGTCTAACTTCGTATATATAAGAGATCAAGCTTTTTATCCAAAACTATTTCAAGAAAATACAATTTTTCCAGTTTAAATATTTCGAAATAGATTTTGAAAAGAATCAACAGTTTGTTTCACATATTTATTTCGTTAAGTATTTTCGGGATCTGAGGTCAGATTCACGAAAGCTAAAATCTATAATTAATGTCAGGTATGTAGGTGGAAATGTAACTTCGGTGATATTGTCTCCTTTACGTAATAGGTTGGCTGATAAGTCCCCGGTCTGACACATAGATGGCGTCGCTAGTATTAAATGCATATTATTTTTATATAGTACCAACCTTCAAATGATTCGTGTCAAAATTTGACGTCTGTAAGTCAATTAGTTTGTGAGATAGAGCGTCTTTTGTGAAGCAACTTTTGTTATTGTGAAAAAAATGGAAAAAAAGGAATTTCGTGTTTTGATAAAATACTGTTTTCTGAAGGGAAAAAATACAGTGGAAGCAAAAACTTGGCTTGATAATGAGTTTCCGGACTCTGTATTTTTTCCCTTCAGAAAACAGTATTTTATCAAAACACGAAATTCCATTTTTTCCATTTTTTTCACAATAACAAAAGTTGCTTCACAAAAGACGCTCTATCTCACAAACTAATTGACTTACAGACGTCAAATTTTGACACGAATCATTTGAAGGTTGGTACTATATAAAAATAATATGCATTTAATACTAGCGACGCCATCTATGTGTCAGACCGGGGACTTATCAGCCAATGTTATGTACCATGCACTACACTAGCCCATGACCTATATTAATTTAATTAAATTTGGTTTTCTCTTCGAGAATAGTGTCCGCTACTCTAGGAATATCACGTACGGAATTAAAATCACATTTTACAAATATTTTATCCCATGTTCTAAATTACGTGATTCTATCAATCATTATCGTTTTATTTATATGAATGTGAAACTAACTCGAACACCACGGTCTGTATGGCATTGCTGTATGGTGGGCGAATCAGAAAATTATATGTGTGGTTAAAATATGTTAGTTCTGATGTTTGGCAAATAAATAAACTACTGCTGAATGAATTCGTAATTCAATGAATTTTATTTTTTTGTTTCTCCTACGTTATTTTCCCATGTTAAATTTTATTCCAAGTGATTCAATATACCAATATTTGATCTGAGCCTCCAATTTCAGAATTTCATGTAAAAGGGAATTTAATCTACTTTCTTTTGCCACCTGCAATGCTTATACCTATCTCCGCTAAAAAAAAAATACAGGCAAAAAAACAAAGAACCACAAAAAAACGAAATTTTGTCTTTTTTTTTGTTTCAACTGTTTTTGGCAGAAACAATTTTTTCTATAAATTGAAAAATACTAAGCTGATGGAAAATTTGATTATCTATAAAAAGTTTTATAAAAAATTTCTCGCAGTTTTGCTTAGTGTACGAGATATTTGGACCAAACCAGAAGTTCACCCTTATCTTCAAATTCTACTCTATAATTTAATAGCACTCCTCGATTTTTTCTTCTTCAATAGTCCATTGAATGATTCCTACAATAAAAACCCGTGAAAGCCTAAGTTCCTCGTGAAAGCCTAATAGGCTATAAAATAATTAAAAGTAAATATTTTCTAAGGGCTCTATTTAATAGTGTGAGATAATTTCCATAGATATTCTAGAAAATCCTATTATCTGTTTTTTAAAAAAGTATAATTATTGTTAAATTATTGCTGAAGCAGTCTTCCATTAACTACAAAACACACTCGTCTAAAAAAGTTCACAACGACCTTAACTGTACAGGGAAAAAACAATTTTAATTCCGATGATCCAGAAAATGATCAAAGTGGCAGCAATTAATTTACGTTTAAATAAACTCAATTTTTCCTTCATTTTGAGTTATTCATTTAGAAAAGTAATAAAATGATAATCTATTACATTGATGAAAACAGAATTACAACATCTGTCATTTTTATTCAAGAAAAAAAAACACTAAAAAGAAATTTGAATGAAAATAATCTTATAGACAAATCTCATACAATGATATCACATAATATGTGTATCCACACTAAAAAAGAATAAAAAAAAAACAAGTGAAAACAAACAATTGCCTGAATTAATTGTTGAAATACCATGTATAGACAGTGTTGACTACTCTGATATTCCCATATAATATATACTATACAATTTGCGCATAGTTTGCGTTCTCACGGGTAAACAGGGATGTTTACGAAAAAATGTTTCAAACAAAAGCTGTTTATTTTTGTTAAGAGTTGTTTATAAGGAACATTTTTTACACTTAAACTTTTGTTATATCTCTAACGGTTTACAATATGGGTCCTAAGGATCCAAGACCCATTCGACCTACGTTGCTCATTTACGAACTCCTCACTTTTACGTCCTAAGCACGCTATAAAAATTTCAGCTTGATATCTCTTTTCGTTTTTGAGTAATCGTGATGACAGACGGACAGACAGATGACAGGCAGACAGACAACCGAAAAATGGACAAATAAGGTGATTTTATAAACACCTATACCAAAATTTTGTTCATAGTATCAATATTTTTAAGCTTTACAAACTTGCGACTAAACTTAGTATACCTTGGTATATTTCATATACATGGTATAAAAAGTAAAAACCTTTCTCTACTACTATACACAACAGATTGGCATTCTTCCAAAAATTCACTAAGTATATGATAAACGTGAATTGAATGAGAAGTGATATATTACACACTCACAACTCAGATACATATTGTACGGTGGCCTCCTCAGATATAGATAGTAGTAGATTACGGACGGGCGGCGTGGCGTTTGAATGAACGAAAACATTTTAAAATAATAATAATCGTTTATATATAAATTTATCGTTTTGTATCTCATCTATTATAATCGTGGAGACAAAAAAAACACATATTAATGATGAGGATAAAAATAAGAGACACTGTACGCAAGAATATAAGGAAGTTTTTAGATGTGTTTGTCTTGGTCCTAGGAGGCTACTTCGATTCTAGATAACAGCTTCGATTCCCGCGGTCACAACCAAAATTAATTTAATCAATAGTTGTGATGGGCTGGTGTAATGCATAGTATATGCATGAAGGAGGTGCAATCACGAAAATAATTGAGGAGCTGATAAATAAAATTATCAGCGGAATTGATAGTAAAACACATATATGGTATCACAATGGTCTCTATAGCCTAAGTGTGTCCTTCGTGGACAGTTAATATAACCTAACCTTACATAGAAGGCTGCTCATCAAGCCTTTTCGAAAGGCAGTAAATGCGGCATGCATGAATGTTTTTTGATTATAACAAGAACATATCTCCATGGGAAGATTGCTACATAAACAGGAAAAAGTTTGTAATAATCTTGAAACTACCGAACAATTGTTTTCATCTAGATGTCAATCTTGGCTGTTGAAGCTTCCAAAAGAAAATAGATAAACATACTTAAAGTAAAAATAATTTTAAAAATCGAATTCTATGATCACCTTTGTAGTCCACCTTATACATTACAGCTTAAATGAAATCTGATTGTTCTGGTTTTTCGCAAACTTGTTTACGATGTTGACCCAACGGTTTTTTTCAGTTATTTGTTTGACCAACATCATAAACGATGCTGCAAAAAATCAGAACTACCGGATTCGACGCAAGCTGGGGTGTATAAAGTAACTTTGATAAATTTTGGTAGGCTTACTCTCCGAAAGTATTGGGTAAGAATAAGAAAAGTATACAGAGTCAATTCTACTCTCATATCGTAGCAAATTAAGTCTACTTTTAAAATGGCTAGAAATGGAACCATCGAAAACTAGTACTTTATGGAATTAATCCTCAAAATTTGAAAAAATGCCGAAATTTTCAGTTTTTCCGATTTTTAACAAAGATGCGTTTGGCGCTCAAAGAACAGCCGGATTTCACGCAAACTACCCCATATTTCCAGAAAACAAGGTTACCTTATTATTGTTGATTTCTTTTAATTGATGATAACACACCAAATTTGTACATAAAAAGTTTTGAAATTTTAATTTGAAAATTGTCAGCATTTTTACTCAAATTCATATAAACGAAACAAAACCCCAGAAGAAATACCCTTCTAAATGTCCTTGCATAATAAATACTTAATATCATACCTGAAAAAGACTTGAAGCAAGCTAACACTTCGGGGGCAATAATTCACCTCAGACAAAATCAAAACAATGTCGTCCAGTATCAAAATAAAATGATGACTCGGAAAATTTCATTTGCAGCAATAATGCGTATGCAGTATTATGAGAATGAAGATTTTCAATATTATGAGGATTTAAAAAATTCTGTAGCTACACGAACCCTCGAATCGTGCCTCGAAAAAAATGACACGTTTTTACTCAGAAATCATTTGTAAGACAATCAAGTACAATCTGATTTCCAAAAATGTTATACTTAAATATTTCGGCTATCTACTTAACGAATGGCCTAGAATTAGTTGTCATCTGTATTAACTAATACATTAGTTGTCAACAATTTATGATACCTTATTTATGTAATTTATGATAACTATTTTTAAAATAACTTAAAAAATGGAAAGTATTAAAATACCTCTCTTTTAGAAACCGTTTGTAATAATGCATGTCTATCACTAACAAAGCTTTAAAAAAAAATTAAGTTATAAATTAAAACTAGAAATAGTTCTGTTTGTGTAAATGGTTGATTATTTTTAAAATGGAATTTAAATTGATGTTTAAATAAGACACTAGCGCTTTACTTTACCATAACAAACGTTAATTATTTAATGGAATCGTTTAACAGTTATTAAAAAGTACCAGTCAACTATTTTACACTTTTAAACAGTTTTATAAATATGTAATAATAATAATAGATCTGAGACCATAGCGCCAATTGTAATGCCACATTTCTACTGATGAATTCGTGGATTATCATCCCTTTTGAGAGCTTCAGTCAGTATAGAAACTTTATTAAGGTTAGTAAACAAATTTTTACTTGACGAAATTGTATTTAAGTGAGGCGTTTTAATTCACAAGGCTTGGAACGCTTTTCATTGCGCAGACAAGCATGTAATAAACTTATAACCATTTTTTTCTTTTTGTTATTTTAACATAACAATATCTGAATAAACAGATTTAAAAATAATTTTGTCTTGCACTGCATAAAATGAAGTATGCATGAGTGGATAGAGTGTTCCTTATTCAGCTGTAGAATAAATACGGACAAGAAACTATGAGAGAGATAAAACGATTGTGCGGCTAGCAGTTGTCTTGGTCCAAAAAATCTACAGACCTATAGAAATGAGACAGATACTGGCCACACAGGCGTTTTGTCTCTTTCTAAAGAGCGGTCAATTTTGTGCGTGTATTGCTCAGCCCATTCTCTATGTCCTTAGTTTGCAAAACGATTTGTTCATTTGTTATTCAGCTAAACTTTTCGAAACAATAAAATAATTTCTATGCCTAAATAGAATGTCCCCAAAACGAAAAATTTAAAAAAAAAAAGTTGTTAGCTAAAGCATAATTTAGCCGAAATAATTTATAGAGGTTTAGCAAAATTTTACTATCAATTTATAGTACATACTTTACTCCAATTTTGAATAACAGGATATATAGCTTTCAAATGATCTGCTTACCTGTAACAAAAAAACAAGAAATTAAGAGTGAAACCGAATTAATAAAAAACCAATATTCATTCAGGGTTTTGAGTATCTACAGTGATTTACGAGTCATAAATTCCTGAATTTGAAGAAAGAATCATTATTTCTCAAAAGTGGAAAGAAACTTCAGCACCATTTCTCGATTTTTACAACCAAAAGAACGAATTAATATCCAATTATACTAAATTATACCCAGGAAAAGTAGGGGTACTCAAAATCATCTGTGTACTGGTCAGAGGCATCATAAATTATGTTGCCGATTTCAAGGCGATTGTTTTACTATAGGAGTTTTAATATGTGAAAATACTATATGTATGCTCCCATTTTCCCCTAAATAATATTAAATGCTCACTTATAAATAACATTTTACAATTTTCTAAATTACAATATTAAAACAAATAATAAATAATGTCTGTATTTAAATAATGGTAATAAGAATACTAAACGTCATATCAAAATTAATTTGTTAGATCAGTCTCTTTACTCCACAACATTATAAAAAAAAAAACTGTCACCCATCCAAAACAAAAAACCCTTTAATAAAATAATAAATAAAACAGTTTAATTTAATTAACAAATTTTTTTTTCTTGTAACGTATTTCTTAAAGAAATGGAAATTAGTTCTTAAACGCAAGCTGTCTTCTTGTCCATATGTCTTTCAAATGACAAGCAAAAATAAAAAAAAGAGGTCATAAATGTGAGAATTTTATTTCCATAATCATTATAAAAACGCAACTGTTTCAGTTACTTCAAATAACTTTCATAAAGTAGAAAGGAGCAAATTGATTCGAAAATAAAATGTATAAAATCTCAAAATTTTGTAAGTTTGTTATGTCAACAATTCATTTGAGCTTGGGATTTGAAATATGAACCCAAGAAGCCGTTATTTGGAACTCATTTTAGTTGGTGGCATTGTTTTCTCCAGATTAAAATATGTCTTAAACGATATGCTCATACAAAATTGGCGACAAAATAAAATTAACAATTTTTTTCGGTTTTCTTATAAAACCCATTAAAAAAGCAAAAGAAATAATTTGGCTTTTAATTTTAATGAGAATAATTAATTTTGGTAATTTAGTCCCAAAAATTACGAAAATTGCATATATTTGAACATATTGCCAGTCTGTATCGAGGTACGAGCTGGTCAAATTATTCGATTTTAGATTTGGGATATCAGATATGGATCTGATATCTAGGGAACCATATTTTAAAATGGATCCTAATTGAAGATGCCGTTTTCGACAGATTAAAATTAGTTTAAAACAAGTGGAAACAAACCATTGACTGAGATAATTATTGAAATACCATGTATAGACAGTGTTGATTACTCTGTCACATTATACAAAAATTGGAATTAGATAAGGTTTTTGATACAATTAATATATACAAAAGTTTTAACACAGAAAAAATTTTTTTACTGATCATAGTGTGAAAACAAAAATGTTGACAACCTCCACCTTAGGTACATGAAAGTACTTAAAAAAATTAATAAATACAAAATAATCTAGTATTAATCTTTTTTTTTTTTTTTTGTGAACAAAACGAGTGAAGTATCCAAAATGTAAACACTTTTAATTTTGAAAATAACGACGGCTGTTTTTCCATGCTACATCAAATGAGTGCCGTTCCCACACCGTGTTACATCATGTTTTGGTACACACTTTGCATGGTGTAAAATGGTTTGAGAGATGAATGGTAGTTTTTCCACATCCAACATTCAATGCAGGCAGCAATGAGATGATATAATAGAAAATAGGGTTGTTAAAATAAATGTGATAAAATGATGGACGGACGACGGATATAGGGACGTACTTTACTTAATTGTGCTTAATTTAAATTGGTATTTTTAATTTAATTAGTTGATGTTGGTACTGTTGTACTGGTTGTTATATATATATATGTGTGTGTGTGTGTGTGTGTGTGTGTGTGTGTGTGTGTGTGTGTGTGTGTGTGTGTGTGTGTTAGTGTTGTGTCACTTTCAAGTCACAACTTATGTGTCTGTGTCAATATTAAAATGTATTGTAATACTGAGTGATTGAAAACGTTTAACTTACAATCTCTACATATTATAAATGCGAAAGTAAGCATGTTTGTTTGTTACGCTTTCACGTTAAAACTAGCGAATAGTTTTTACTGAAACTGTACAGCAATATAGCTGGTATATCAGAATAACACATGAATTATAATTTATAAAAATATATTTAAAAAAAAAAAAAAATTTTATTTAATTTGCCATTGAACATTACCATAAATTACACATTTCTGTAAAAGTAGTCATTTGGCATTACCATAAATTACAGATTTCTGTAAAAATAGTCAATATTTCACGGCCATCTTCTCTGATATGCTCAATGAATAATTACTATTATAAATTTTAAAAAATAGACAATTATACATATATTTTTCCTGTGTAAAACAATCCTTACCATTATTTCGAGTGTTACAGAAAGGGGATAAGCGAGAGCAATCTTTATCAATCTTTACTTTTAAGCCCAGCGAAGCGGGTGGGTATCACTCTAGTATTAAAATAAAAGTTTGAAGAAATTCGTTTGTAGTCGTAGAAACGAAGCAATGAAGTTCAAAAAATTGAAACAGTAAGTTAGATTTGAATGCGGTTTTCGGCATTCGATAGAGCGAGGGAAATTTTGTGATCTAAATTGATTTATAAGAAATTAAAAAAATACAATTTGCATAAATAATATGCATGTATGGGTGAATCCAAAACTCGCACTTGAAACATATCTAAGAACAGTCTAGATCGAATTACCTTCGATGAAATAAAGCGGTTCATCCGCTTAGGAACTACGCTGCCACAAATAGACACACAGATGTTACAAATTTAATTTCAAAATAATCTCGCAATGATAAAGTAACATGTTGAAATGCCACTAAGGCTAAAGGATCATTCTAAAATCAGGCAAAAACGACACACGCTTTATTGCACTAAAAAGTGGATAATAATTTTAAATGTAAAATAAAAGCGCGAAGTGCTCTCTACATACATTCTTTGAATTGGCTGATTTACAGATGAAAACCTTCCCCACTCCACTTTGAATTTTACATTGCAATTAAAATTTATATTCACTTTTTAGGGCAATGAATTTGAGCACGTAAATGAGCAACATAAGTATATTGTTTCTTTGGTCCCTTAGATCCATGTTGTAAGCCGTTAGAGTAAGACTAAAGGATTAAATGAAAAAAATGTTCCTTTGTAAAAATTAACAACTTTTGTTTGAAACATTTTTTTAAATATATCACTGTTCACTCCTGAGGGCAATTAGAACAAAACTCTAGTGTCAATTTTCTCCAAAACTATAAAAATGGAACAGACTTTGCACGTAGCTTCAACTAGTGGTCTTTGGAAAGATTCTCGAAATGCAACTTGACATTCAACACTTTCCATACAGGGTATTTCAACAATTAAGTCAGTCACTTATTTGTTTTCACTTGTTATTATCACATTGCGGAAAATATAATATTTATGATTGTTAGACTTAATTGTTCATATGAGCAGATTTTCAGCCATTCTGAAATCAGTTTTCTGTTAAGTCAGAGCCTACATATTTACCATTGTGGAATAGCTTCCCCAACCTCTCCAGTACCATGGCTGACAATCTCACATTGACTACATTTGATTGGAATATCAGGTTCAGAAATCAGTTCAAACTTGAGAAAGACACTACACTCACTAAAACTACGCTTGGCCGGAGATATATTACGATTAAGTTAACTTCCTGCTAAAAAAAAAACAACTCGGCTCGTTGTTGACAGAAAACTCAACTAAAACTGCGCCATCATTTGTTGGTAACAATTTTTAGTAAATCAAAAGGATTCATCAGAAAGTGAATGTTCTGCCTCGATCACAATGTATATTTTTGCATATCCTTCTTCTGCATTTAACACATTCCCCTCTTAACATTTAAAATTATAATACAAAATAATATATAAAGTGCTTGTAAGAGTATGACTCTCCTCCATCACTCCCTTGGTGGTATACAGTTTTCTTCTTCTTCTTGAACTCGAGTATAAAATAATATGTCTAGTGTTGTATAAAATGTTGTCTACCTTATATGCATTTGTTCTTTTTATGCAATAGTGTATACACTAAGTAGATGCAAGCAGAACCGACGAATAGTGTTATTACATTGTTATAAAACTTGTAATAGGGAATATTCATTAAATTTAAATTTGGTTCAAGTATTTTTTCCGTAACTTCATTGGCTGGACATTTTAACTAAACCATTCTTTTAGTAATAAATATCTTTTTAATTATTTAAGATAATTAATAAAAGTACAAATTCAAATTTTTTAAAACGGAAATTCAAATCTCTAAAACGGAAATTCAAATTGTTAAGCGGGCGTGACGTCATAGTATGTGGCTTGTCAGATTTGTTAACATAGTGTTGGCATTAATTACTTATATGTGTATGGTATTACCATGGATATATACTATAATTACTACATAGGTGGGTATTACACCTGTAGTAAACAGTACATTAAACTATCACCAATTGACAGCACATATATTAATACGTCATCAACAGAGAGCGCCAAAAGGACTGCGTCTAAACATCTCAAATGTATTATCTATTTTAGATATTTTTTTACACTTAATTACAGCATTTTGAAACAGTATTTATATTTTTTACTATGTTATAACGGTGTAAACAATGAATTAAAAATACAAAAAAACAAGTGAAAACAAACAATTGACTGAGTTAATTGTTGAAATAACATGTATAGACAGTGTTGATGACGCAATCGTTTGTTTTTTGACATCACATAAAAGAAAGATATCCACTTAAATAGCCACACGCACAGAACTGATATTCCCATATTAACTAATACATGCTATAAAATTTGCACATAATTAGCGCCCTTGTAGGTAAACAATCATGTTCCCACAAAAATGTTCCAAAAAAAAGTTGTTTATTTTTTTATAACGAATATTTTTTACATTAAAACATTTGTCCTATCTCTAACGGTTTACAAAATGGGTCCTACAGATCCAAGACCCAATTGACCTATGAAGCTCATTTACGAACTCTACCTTACTTTTTATTTCCTGAACACGCTATAAAAATTTCAGCTTGATAGATTTTTTCGTTTTTGAGCTGTCGTGTTGACAGACAGACAGGCAGACAGACTGACAAACAACCGAAAATGGACTAATTCGGTGATTTAGGAAACTTAGTGTACTTTGATATATTTCATATTCATGGTATAAAAACTAAAAAACACGCTTTCTTTTTTTTACGTTACACTTAAAATTATTATACATCTTTTAGTACAAAAAGTCATGTTTTTTTAGTTTATAAAGTTATAATTGAAAATTTTACTTACACTTAGTGTAATACCTACACCCAGCTAAAAAGAACAACTTTATTATAACTTATAATATGTTCAAGACAAGAGTGATGCCACCTTTCATTTCATTTGAGGTGATGACAATATACATAAATATGTAGGTACATAAGTTTTGAAGTTGTTACCCATTTTCAAAAACCCTTTATTTAAATTAACTTTCATTTATTGTGTCATTCAACCAATAAAACATTACTTAAATAGGTAACATTATTAATATTAAAAGTTTGAGAAATAAATAGGTACCAACCCTAAAGACGATGATGTCTGAGATAGTTATGCCAAGGGATTTTTCGGTGTTTAGATTTAATTTACAGGTTTTATGGTATATTTCCTCAAAATAAATTTTTTTAAGCGACAGGAGAGTTCAAACGAGACGTGAATAAATCCAAAGTTTCGAATAGTTGTATGTGAAAAAGGATTCTTTTATACAATAATTCTACGTCGACAATTTTCACTCACTTTTATTTCTCGATATAACGACTTGTTTTTTTATTCGTTTCTTCGTTATTTATTTATTTATGTGAATACAAAAATAATATCTGCTTCACAGGACCCAAAATTAAAAAACCAATGAAATGAGTACTCCATATAATGAAATAAGAAAATATTACGCGCAAATAAAACCAATTATCCTTCTTAATAGCCTTGATTATCTTAAGGGGACATTAAAATTTCGCTGGATTACAAAAATTAAGTTTTTAACAAGTGAAATTTATAAAATTTACAAAACCTTAGACAAATTTTGTCTAAACTCGCAGTTGAAACGTGTCTCCATTGAATTACTATTTTCTTTAAGGCCTTTTCCAAACTGAACCGATTTTGATTATCATCACAATTTTTTAGTTTTTTCAGGTACGGAAGGTATTTTTCAAACGAAACTAAAAAAAATCAAAATCCGTTTAGGCGCTTCGATGGCACAGACAGACAGACTGATAGACACACACACATAGCGGTAAAACTTATAACACCCCCCTTTTTTAATTCGGGAGTTAATGATTTAAAAAAAAAAATTAATTTGAGGTTAATTAAAGAGAATTGAAAAAAATACACTCAAACCAGGAATGTAAACAACAACAATAAGTAATAATAATTTTGAGGTGTTTAGTGCTGCGACTTTCGTCTAGAGGGCGACAAATAATCTGTGAGTAAAAAGAATTCAAAAATTATATGTATTACGGTTAGGATAATTAGACAAATTATGATAGTTTTGAATTTTTTTGTCAAAAACGTTGTTTCAAACATCCATAAAAGAAAATATTTTATTCAGATTTTGTCCAATTGTCCTAAAGAGAAATGCGATTTATCAGAGCAGCAGTTTTGAAAAACACGAAGAAAATTTTTCAGTCATGGGGATTTTCGATGGGAGTGAAAACTTAAAACTTTGAAATAACTGTTGTTTTTTTTAAATTTTTTAATTAATTATAGTATAAATAATTAAAATTTCATAATTTGTAAATTGAAATTATTTACGTGTGTATAAAAAACTATTATAATTAATTTAAAAAAAGCATCCACATAGTGTTTTCAAGCGGTTACCCATCGTAAAACTAAGTGTGCTCAATATTTCTTAACTTCACTGATAGCGTGACAACAAC